>NC_051250.2:63158253-72893253 GCF_015237465.2 Chelonia mydas
TGCACTCTAGCCCTTAAAGATAGAGCATAATGGGAAAAGAGGGATATTTAAAAAGCCTGTACCTCCAAGGGAAATTTTGAGTGTACATATTAATAATTTCTCAGGGAAAGTAAATGCATAAGAGGCAAATTGTTATATTGTGCAACCCAGAGAGGGACAGCAAACTATAAGAACATAAGAGCTGCCATACTGGATCAGACCATGGTCAGTCTTGCCCAATATCCTGTCTCCAACGTTGGCCCATACCAGAGCTGGTACAGAACAGGGCAATTATGGAGATCCACCCCTGTCTTTCACTCCTGGCATCTGGTAGTCAGAGGTTTAGGGTCACCTTAAGCATGCAGATGCATCTCTGACCATCTTGTCTAATAGCTGCAGTCTATCCTCCTTGAATGTATCTAGTCCTTTTTTTTTTTTAACTTTTGGAAATCACAACATCCCATTCACTTTTTCCACACCATTCATGATTTTATAGACTTCTGTTATATCCCCCTTTAGTTGTCTTTCTTCTAAGCTGAACAGCCCTAATCTTTTTGGTCTCTCCTCATATGAAAGCTGATCCATACCCTTGATCATCTTTGTCGTCCTTCTCTGAACATTTTCCAGATCCACTATATCCTTTTTGAGGTGGGGCCAACCAGAACTACACACAGTATTCAAAGTGTAGGCACAACCATGGATTTATATAGTGGCATTATGATATTTTCGGTCTCATTTTCTATCCCTTTCCTAATAGTTCCTTATATATTGTTAAGCTCAATGTGTAGCAGTGGTCAAAAAGACTAAGTTTTTAGAGAACTATTCATGGTGACTCCAAGATCTCTTTCTTGAGTAGTAATAGCTAATTTAGAATCCATTATTTAATATATATAGTTGGGATTGTTTTTTCCAATGTGCATTACTTTGCACTTATCAGCATCGAATTTCATCTGCCATTTTGTTGCTCAATCACCCAGCTTTGTGAGATCGCACTGTAGCTCCTTGCAGTCTGCTTTGGACTTAATTATATTGAATAATTTTGTATTGTCTGCAAACTTTGCCACTTCCCTAATCACCCCCTTTGGTATATCATGAATGAATATGTTGAATGCCATAGGTCTTAGTACAGATCTTTTGGGGATCCCACTGTTCACCTCTCTTCACTGTGAAAATCGACCATTTATTCCTATCCTTTTTCCTGTCTTTCAACCAGTTACTGATCAATGAGACAACATTCCCTCTTATCCCATGGCTACTGTGTTTCCTTAAGAAACTTTAGGTGATGGACCTTGGCAAAGGCTTTCTGTAAATCCATGTGTTCTGTGTTGAGTTTATAATGTCATTTGTGGAATGTTGATGTTTTAGCTTTTGCACACAGGGTGGCGAGTAAAAGCTGGAGAACTGTTCCAATACTTGCCCTGGGTGTCCTTTTTAGCACTTAGGAGCTGCCTTTTACAGATGTAGACCCAGAAGATGAGAAGGTGGAGTGATGTTCTAGGAAAGCTCATCTAGTATATTCATGTCTGTTGTGTTACAGGCATGTCTGTTAAATAAATTAGAGAATGGGGCCTTAACAGTTATATTTTGGTTTGCAATATGGCTGCCTCGTTAGCTGCATCATATGTGAGTCAGTTGGGCTTGGGGGTTTATTGTGAAGAAGAGGATTTAATTCTTTTTGGAGGGGAATATGAGCTATTTCCTGCTACAGGAAGAACCTCTCTAGTCCAGCACTTTCCGGTCCGGCAACATCCGTGGTCTGGGATGATTTTAGTTAGCCAGATGTCTGCTTATCGTGGGTGGGGCCAAGTTTCCTGTGGTCCAGCAAAGTTTGTTTACAGCCACCAGTCCTGGAACTCAGTGTTCTGTCCTGTTATTTAGCTCTAATTTACCCCTAAATATGTCTTCTAAGAGACCAGCAAGCAATGGAAGTGTTGGTAATGCTGCTAAGCATAAGAATGGATCAATATTGATACAGCAAAGATGGAATTGTTGCAGAAATTGGAAAAGGGCACATCAGTACATTGTTCCATTTATTTGCCTCAACGAAATAAAAATAAAGAGAGACCTGCTCGCTACAGTACTGTATTGACCTCCCATGGTTCGGCACCAGTCAGATCCCAAGGGTGCTGGACTAGAGAGGTTCAACCTGTGTAAAGAGGATTGAGCTGAACAGACAAGAGGCCCTTCTCTGGATAACGTTTTGTGTAATAGTCATTTTTGGTTGTTGGAGATTTTTATTGTTTTGTACTTTTCCATTTGTCTCTCCTTAATTTTTTAAGGGAAGTTTTTATTCCTTTATAAGACATCAGGCAGAAATGTTCGTGGAAACAGCAAATGTTAAGAATATCATGGAGTGTATGTGGAAAAGGTGAATTTTAAACACATACAAAACACGTGTCTGCATCAGAAATCTGATTCTAAGAGTGATACTCACCCAATCATGACAGTGAAATGAAGCCATGTGACCTATATGGCAAGCAGAGCCCACCAACACATGTTGAATATCACAAAGAACTGCTCACAGTTCACAAAGCTAAAATTATTTGCTGGAATTATTTGTCAAATAACTTGGAATAATGATTGAAGCAAAACAAATTGTAAACTGTTCACAGGCAGATCATGAACAGAACAAGAGGCTACATTTGTGCACTGCATTATTCACTGTAAATGGTTTACTCAGTTCCAGCTAGTTTATAGGCTGTGTTAGAATTACACCAGATCCTGCGAGGGCTGAGTCTAAGTAATCCAACAAGAAGAAACCTTGTTACCTCGCATGATAGGATGTTCTCAGTACTTCTCATGATGGAAAGTCAAATGAAATGAAAATAGTCCTCACTGTATCCGATATGGAATTCCAGTACTGCTTGTAGGCAATGAATGAAGTCACTTGAATACTTCTGCCAGTGCTGCCTGAAAATAAGGCTGAAGATTAAATGGCAGGATTATATCTCAAACATTAAGGTCCCTGAAAGGACCGATATTGCTGAAAAGGAAGCTACAGAAGTCAGTTCAGATGATAGGTCATGTAATGGGATATCCAAGATTACTATTTGGTCAAATGACTCAAGAAAATTGCAGGTATGGAATGCTTTAAAGATTCCCTTAATATCCTTAAAGCATGTCCCATTTCTACATACACTGCACAGCAGATTACAGATAACAGGATAGAGAGCAGCAATGGAAAACAGCAGTGTGAGACTCAACAATCAATGTAGTTTGCATACCAGTGATAAACCTGCATCGAGAAAACAAATCCTAACAAGACCTGTGATAACAAAACATGCAAGCAGTGGAGAAACTCAGGAAATGTCAGTGGAGATTCCACCGTTTCTTTGGCCTTGTCTACACTGGCAAGTTTCTGTGCAGTAAAGGAGCTTTCTGCAATGTAACTCCAAGGTTCACACACTGCCAAGCCACTTAGTGCGCAGAAACTGCACAGTTGCAGCGCTGTAAAAAAACCACCCCAACGAGAGGCGTAGAACTTTCTGCGTCAGGGTTACAGCGCTGCGGTGCCAGTGTAGACACCCTGGTCAATTACAGCGCTGCGATTGGCCTCCGGGAGATGTCCCACAATGCCTGTTCTCACCTCTCTGGTCATCCGTTTGAACTCTACTGCCCTGCCCTCAGGTGACCAACCGTGAGCCCCACCCCTTAAATTCCTTGGGAATTTTGGAAGTCCCTTTCCTGTTTGCTCAGCGACGCATGCAGTGGTCTCAGTGCATCTTTCCAGGTGACCTGCTCCACAACTAGGCGATCCCCCGCTTGGAGCAATGCCGAGCTGCTGGACGTCATCGGCATTTGGGGAGAGGAGGCTGTCCAGTCCCAGCTGCGCTTCAGCCGTAGGAATGATGCTACCTACAGACAGATTTCATGATGCGTGACAGAAAGGGGCCATGACCGGGACACACTGCAGTGCAGGGCAAAGTGAAGGAGCTGCGGAACGCCCACCACAAAGTGCGGGAAGCAAACCGCCACTCTGGTGCTGCGCCCACGAGCTGCCAGTTCTACAAAGAGCTGGATGCAATACTCGGTGGTGACCCCACCTCCACTGCAAAGGCCACTGTGGATACTTCAGTGGCTCGTGTGCCAGTCGAGAGTGGACTGAGCCAGGAGGAGGAAATCTTGGATGAGGATGTGGAGGAGGAAGGGGACCCAGAGGCAGAAGATGACTTGGAAGTCAGAGATGCATGCAGCCTGGAGCTCTTCTCTACCCCAGAGGAGGCTAGCCAGTCACAGCTGTCGGAGCACAAACAGAAGAGGAGGCCCCTGGTAAGTGGCTTTGATTTTGGGAATTGCTGAGGTGAATTGTTGGGGGCAGGAGGGTTGCAGAAAGCAGGCTTGTTTCTGTATGATGCGCATACCACCACATGCCTAGTCTGAGCGGCAGAACAGGGTGTTGATTGACTCCATCACTTCACGGGAATCTGCCTCAGAGATATCCACGAAACTTTCATGGAGATACTGGGCAATCCGCTACCGCAGGTACTTTGGCAGAGCTGATTTGTTTCTTGCCCCATTAAGGGTAACTTTCCCACACCACTCTGCCATCACTGCGGGGGGACCATTGCTGCACACAGGTGAGCCGCATAAGGGCCAGGGTGGAAGCCACAGTCTTGGAGAAGACCCTCTCTTAATTCCCTGCTCATCCTCACCAGTAAGATATCTTCCATAATGAACATAACCTGTGGAAAATTTTGGGACAGTAATGATTATAAGGCCCCCACCCCACAGTGCTGGCTCTCTCCAAGAACTACGTGCCCAGTGTACAGTACGATCATGGAACACTTATTTCACCTGCCCCTGTAGCTACTCTCCATTTTGGGGGTCTTGTGACTCATGTATGCTTGCCTGGGGTTAGCCAGTTAGTGACAGGTATGTGAATAGTGGCTGGGTTTTAAATCCCTGAATCAGTGGTCTGTGTATTGCAAACAATACTGCTTCTGAAAAATGTTGCATTTTGGCTTCACAGATATGATCTTGGGAGCCCAGCCTCCCTCTTTGCTATCGCCAGCTGAACAGCTGTGCAGAATTAGAAAGCGGCCACGAAGAACTAAGGAGGACTTTCCGCATGACGTTATGATGCACTCCGTGGCCAAAAAACAAGAATCAAAGGAGTAGAGGGACAGCGAGAAGAGGGACTGAAAGGAGAATGCAGTGTGCCATAACGAAGCCACACTTTGTTATGGAGTGCCAAGTGGACACGCTCCAGGCGCTACTAGCACCTGCAAACCGAGCAGCTCTGCACCTGCCTTCCCCTGCAGCCACTTTTGCAAAACTCTTTCCCATGTGCCCCCCAAGACACTGCCAACACCCTCTTAGCAACTTCCTGGCTTCAGTGTGTACCCACTGCATTCCACTCCTGCCCTGTCACAGTCCAGCCCTGTGGACTCCCAGTACCCACTGCACTCAACACCCATCCCTCTGCAGGTTAGCCCTGCTGAAGTACAGTACCCAGTGCACTGGACTCCAGAGGTCAAAGTTGCATATGATGCTTGGACATACACAAATCTTTAACCGTCCCGGGACCCCACCTCCTCCTGGGACCCTGCCTTCCCCCATCCCCCACAGTGCTGTTGTGTTATTTTGTTTCTCTCTCTTCTCCAGTTGTTGCTTTTTAATAAAAGAATTGTTTTGGTTTGAAAGCAATCTTTATTCCATTAATTGAAAGCAAACAGAGCCTTGCAAAGCAACAGGCAAATTTCTTAAACCTTCATAGTGCATCGTCTGACCAATCACAATCACCTCCTAGCATTACAAACACTGCACTCCCAAGCATAGCAACAAATATTAGTGGATTTCAGCTTCAAATTGCTGCCTCAAGGCATCCCTGATCCTTGTGGCCCCGCACGGCACCCCTCTCATAGCCCTGGTCTCTGGCTATTCAAATTCAGCCTCCAGGCACTGAGCCTCAGCGATCCAGCCCTGAGTGAAGCTTTCACCCTTCCCTTCACAAATATTATGGAGCGTACAGCACGCGGCTATAAGCATAGGAATATTGTCATTGGCAAGGTCCAGCCTCCCATATAGGCAGCACCAGCAGGCCTTTAAACAGCCAACAGCACACTCAACAGTCATTCTGCACTTGCTCAGCCTGGTGTTGAACTGCTCCTTGCTGCTGTCAAGGTACCCCGTGTATGGCTTCATAAGACATGGCATTAAGGGGTAGGCAGGGTCTCCCAGGATCACAATGGGCATTTCAACTTCCCCTACGGTGATCTTCTGGTCTGGGAAGAAAGTCCCTGCTTGCAACTTCCTGAACAGGCCAGTGTTCTGAAACATGCATGTGTCATGCACCTTTCCGGACCAGGCAGCGCTAATGTCTGTGAAATGCCACAAGCAACTGAAGAACCACAGAGAAATACCCCTTCTGGTTAATGTGAGTAGGTGATCTGGTGCCAGAATTGGAATAGGCATGCCATCTATCACCCCTCCTCAGTTAGGGAAGCCCATTTGTGAAAAGCCATCCACAATGTCACGCACACGTTGCCCAGAGTCACGGTCTTTCAGAGCAGGATGCGATTAATGGCCCTGCACACTTCCATCAACACGAGTCCAACAGTCGACTTTCCGATTCCGAACTGGTTAGTGACGGATCGGTAGCAGTCTGGAGTAGCCAGCTTCCACAGTGCAATAGTCACACGCTTCTCCAACAACAGGACAACTCTCTTGTGTTCTTGCACTGCAAGGCTGGGGCTAGCTCAACACACAGTCCCATGAATGTGGCTTTCCTCATCCAAAAATTCTGCAGCCACTGCTCGTCATCCCAGACGTGCATGATGATGTGATCTCACCACTCAGTGCTTGTTTCCTGAGCCCAAAAGCGGCTTTCCACTGTGGTCAGCACCTCCGTGAATGCCACAAGCAATCTCCTGTCAAACCTACTACACGTGGCGAGATCAATGTCAAACTCCTCTTGCCTTTGTAGTTTAAGGAATAAATCCACTGCCACTCGTGTTGGTGAGAGTGAGCAGCATATTGGTCAACAGTGCAGGATCCATTCCTGCAGACTGAAGAGGCAGAGCCCGCAATACACAAACCATTGAAAAATGGCGCCAAATGCTGACGGAAGCCTTTAAACAGCCAAAAGCACGCTCAACAGTCATTCTGCACTTGTTCAGCCTGTTGTTGAACCGCTCCTTGCTATAAGCCTATAAACATTTGGGCCAGACCCAGTGCTGGTGTACATTCCCTTAGTTTCATTGGTTTCAGTGGCACTGTGCTGATGTAAACCTGCTGAGGAGCTGCCCCTTTATTACTGTTGTCTTTAAAATCCATTATTTTTAATCTGAGAGTGTCTCGGTAACTAATTAAAATAAATTAGGTTAATTCTTAAAACATAATCTAATGTCCTCTACTGTTACGAAAATGGCCCTTTGTCTAAAACCTGCTTCCATTTTTAGAGTTAAACTATTTACTGTGAGTCAGCCAAAAGTACTCTACTGCTAGAATCAGAGCTCTTGATAATGGATATTTTCCAAATGTAGATTATATGCACTTTAAGCATAGAAGCATTAGAAAATTAAGTTGAAATAACTGACTTGTGAACTATGGCCAAAATAGAAGAATATTAGCTGGTGCAAACAATGAAATTTGAGTGAGAGGGAGACTCATTGGAAAGGTTTAATTCTGAAATGGTAAGTGTGCGTGAGAGACACATGAACACAGAATTATTACCATGTCCAAGCTTTTCATGCCCTGTAGAAGCAAAGAAGGTAATTTGTATCCATTTTCTTTTACCAGTCATGCATCCTGAAGTGATGGAGTTTGGCAAGAATATGACTTAACAATTATTAAATGAGCACTACCATAAAAAAATAAAATAAAACCCATGTTGAAATAAACTCACTTATCTTTTTGATTATATGAGACTAAAGGTTGCTTTGAGACCAATGCAGAACTGTCATTTACAATATTAACATTTATTGAATGAGCAAAGATTATGCTGACCTGAAAAACAATACGCAAAAAAATCTAGGTGATTATACAGATAAATGTACCAGTCTTTGATTTGGAGAGCTGTGATCTGAATGATCTGACATGCTGTGGCAATTTACAATTGCCACCCAAATGTTCTTTTGGAGATATTTACTGGACCTCCAACTGTAATTGCTGAAACTGAAATTTTAAGGCTTCATGTAATGTGATTTGAAATCGGTATGATAACCCCAGTGCTTCTCTTTAAAGATGAAGCTTTACAAATTTGAAAGAGAAATTCACCCACTCTGCAGATTTTGCACAAGTAATATGGTCTCAGCTTTTATTTTCTTTGGATGGCAACATGTTAGGATCAGTTTTTGCCTACCCATATGTTCCATAACCCTATGAATGATCAAGGAAAATTATGACAGGTTTCAGAGTAGCAGCCTTGTTAGTCAGTATTCGCAAAAAGAAAAGGAGTACTTGTGGCACCTTAGCGACTAACAAATTTATTTGAGCATAAGCTTTCGTGATCTACAGCTCACTTCATCGGATGCATTCAGTGGAAAATACAGTGGGGAGATGTATATACATAGACTATATGTATTAATATTTTACCTTCTGCTGCTAATTAAGGCAATCTTAATTTTAAAAACACCTTAGCGATCAAATGTGGCAGCTGTTTTTTTTTTTATTTTTTTTGTATATTTAGATTTCTGTACAGTGTTACATGTGGACAACTGTATTCTGTATTTAAGGCTGCTAAAAATAAAATGAATACTGAGTTAGCATACTGAAGTGAGCACATTAAAAATAATCTTTACAATATAAAAAATGTGTGAATCATTTATATAGTTTTTGGTGTCAAATGATGTTTGACAATAATCATATGATAATAAAATGTATAATCAATAATAAAAATGCCAACATCTGTTAGCCTGTTAATACAGGCTGATTTTGAGTGTACTGTTTGGAATGTATTATCCTTAACCTAATTTATATTAAAATACCTCAAATACAATCTGCTTTCATTAGTTGCTAATTTAGGCTGGCACATGGCATACAGAAGAGGTTCTATGTTTTTTTCTTTGTCTATAACCAAATTTCACAAATATTTTTAAACCTGCTAAAATAACCCAAATGTCCTATCAGCAGATGGATCAGATTTGCCGGCTGGGTTGCTCTCAGCTGTGATTGATTGGCCATCTGAGCCTGAGTTGGTATCACTCATTCATTGGAACAGTGCCTCTCTCCATGGACACTGTCTGTCTCCTGATGCCCTTCCATGCACTAACCTGTTTGTTTGCTCTATCTGTGTCCTCGTTGCCAAAGTACACTGCATTCAGAGGCCTGTGCAGTTCACAGCTGCAGCACAAATTTCCTTGAAGGTACAGGGCTAATTTACACAGTCATACAATGGATGTTCATAAACCTGAGACATAGTTCTACTCCTCAGTAAGGGAAAATGCACAACCCTGGTCTTAAAAGTCAGATTTCCATAAAGGCTTGACCAGTAACCAGATGTCTTTACTAAATGAAAAACTTTTTTTTAAACATTTAACAAGAGAAATATTGGACACCAGGGATAGTTTGTTGTGTGGCAAACAAATAGAGGCTGTAGCAGAGGATAAATTCCCATGCACACGCTATCATACCATCTGCAGGGAAAATCCTACATATGGGGCTAACTATGAGGAATTGCAGAAAAGAAACCTATAAAGCAAGTCTGCCTGTCTTTTAACATGCAAATGAAAGGCATTCTGTAGTAGTCTGAAAACTCTCTGGGGAGTTGCAGTGGCCATCTGAAAGCTGCTAAACTTCACAATAATGTGACCGGGTGAAAACATCTGGTTTTGGATGAAGATCTCACAGAACTATCTCATTCTCTTAGCCTGAGCTGAATTGGGAAGCATTTTGTCACTTTTGTGTTTGGAGTCTGTTGATGGCATGTGTACTTATAGTCCTTCACTGAAAAGCCATTCCGTTCTGCTGAAAACAGCAGGCTCAGCAACTCAGCACAAAGATTTGTCCCATTAAGCTTTCAGAAATCCAATATTTAAACATTCAGTATAAATGCTAATTGTTTATTTTTAAATAATCCATAAATTGTGGATCTTGGACTGTTTCTTAACAGTGTATACACAGAGAGTTTTTCTTCTTTGCCATATATTAAAGCTGTCCATAAAAAGGGCCCAATCCTCTCCTGATTCTATTGGTGGAGCTTGAGCTGTAGTAAAAGCTGCAGGATGAGACCTGACAATCTTCTATCTCTTTTTGTTTTCTTTAAATTTTATTTAAATATATGAATATGCACAGCTACAATCCCAAGCAGCTCTGTTTCAGTGACTGCAGTGGGGAACAGCTCATGGTGTATTTTTGTTGGTTTATATATAATTCGCAAGTCAGAACTAACAGGTCGTAAAAATGTGCTAATTACTTGAAGAAATAAAAGAAATCCAAGATTAATGCTAACCACAGCACTAAGCCATCTTTCTTCAGCTTACAATGACATTGTTATATAAATGAAAAAACCCACCAATCTTTGTATTTAATTAAAACGGCAATGCCATTTTAAAACACGATGATATATTATCATTTGGACTTAGCATTTACAATGGTTTCTTTTTTGTATTGACTTCCTCATTTGAACATAGCTTGGTCATACTGTACCACTGTCTGAAAGGGAGTAACCTCTATTGACCTCAGTGGGAATTATATGCACCAAGCCAAGAGAAGACCGTGACCCAAATAAGACTGTAAAGGCTTTTGTAAACCTAAAAACCCAGAAAGTGATGCAGTAAACAAGCCCTTCAAAGGCTTTGTTTTTACATGAACTGCTTCTTTGTTTCGTCATTTGTTTGGCGTAACAGCTTGGGATAACTTTTTCAGGCAGGCTCTATTATATTATTAGGAGATATGGTAGAGCTGCTCAGAGTTGGGTGCAATTCCAATTTTGAAATGGTCTAAATTTGCGATTGTTTTGTTTTATTTTTTTTAAACCAGTGATTCAGTTCTGTTTACAAATACCTACAGGCCTCATCCAATGGCCTCTGAAGTCAATGGAAAGACAGCAATCAACTTCGGTGAGCTTTAGAGCAGGCCCTATGTCAAGCAAACATGGAGCAAAAAGCTAATTTTTCAACCCTCAAAAAATTAGTGGATAGACAATGGGTATGATGCTGGGACTATACCATCCTTACTCTATGAAACATGATGTTATTTTGTGTTCCATCACCCTCCATTTGTTAGATTGTGAGCTCCCTGGGGCACAGACTGTCTTTTTTTTCTTATAAGTGCATACAGTGTCTAGCACACTGGGATCCTGATCCCTGGTTGGGGTCTCTTAGTGCTACCTCAATACAAATAATGACTTTATTAGTAAGTTTGCGGGGTCCTAGCAGGCCTTGTAAGCATGAGACACTCAACCCCTTAAAAATATAACCTCCTGTAATGATTGCTTCGCCTAGAGACTTCACAGTCATAGTGCAAACAAACCGTGGGATTTTCTGCTCCCAAAGCAGAGGCCCCTATCCCAATCTCCCTTAGTAGCAGTAGAAGTATGGATTATACCAGCTGTAGGTCAGCCTCCAGAGGGTGATGGAGATGCAAATGCTTTAGCAGATCTCACACTGTATACCGTAGAAAGCAGTAGTACATATCCACACGAAGCATTACCAAATAGGTATGCACTAGCCTATAGGCAGAGCATGGCCAATACGTTATCTGGGCCATATCTTGAACCCATTGAATTTGGTGGCAAAACACCTATTATCTTTAATAGGAATAGTAATTGGCCCTTTGAAAGCAGAAATAAGGACAAAGTCAAATTCTTCAGGTATTCTTCAGAGACTGAGCTTAATGAATAATATTACATAATACACATATGTAATATTCCTACCAGGACTGTATCAAATTCTAAGATGAATGGAAGAGTACAGCACACATACAACATTCCCATTGGTTCATGTGTGTGCATTAGCTCACATAGGTAAGAACTGCTCATATTTTAAAATATATTGTTTTCCCCATAGCACAGGGAAGCTGCGGATGGCCCAAGGTCTGGCTTACTTCTTTCAGCTGGTGGAGAATCCAGCCATTATATTTCTGATATCAAGTTACATCATCTGCACACTGGGTCCCAAGAGTTAAAGAAAAAACAGACCAAAGTGTCTGTCTTGAATATTATTTTTCATTTGATAGCTATACTGCAAGCCCTCCTCCGTCATCTCCCTATATCAGTCCTATGGACACTGACGTAGCAGATATTATTCTTTAATCGGTGATTGAAATGTGCATGTAGCCCATTAGCACATTTTTCTCGGTGCTGTTAATGTTTTATAATAATGTAGCTTTGAGGGATGTAATTGCACCTTTGTTGAGAGTTTTAGCACTTTGAATCCCCATGAAGAAGTTGAAGCATATCCTTTTGAGGCCATATCTTAAAACAACCAGAGACTTTTGAACGCAATGGAATCTATTTTGCTAAAGCTATTTTTTCATCAGCTGAACACCCATCATATGAGAAGGTGCAATGAATATATCATGCATCATTTGGGGCTATTTTTCAACCTAAGTCAAACTTTAGATTTCAGTGTCCTGGCTATTACAATGTTCATGTGATTACCTTGTTGCATCTTTCCACCTCCCCTCTGCTGATTTAAGATATTTTATTCTCAGCTTACATCTGTCTCTGACAAAAAAAAAAAAGATAAATGTTTTAAGGGAATCAACTGAAAACTTACGTTCACTAAATATGGCTTCCGCCACGTAAGGTTTTGCTGAGGAAATTGGTGCTCAGGCGAGCTGTGCACAGTAAAGTGCCCTCCAGGTAAGAAATCTGGGTGCCCTATCAGACATCACAACTGATTGCTATGTAACTGATTTGAATGTGCAAAGCCACTTCTGAACTGTATAGTTCTTGATTTGCATATGGCAATTCCAGACCAGTTCAATGGGATAAAAGGTTATCAACCTGACAACCTGACAATTAAGAATTTAATTATAAGGATGGCTTTGCCCTCAGAACCTTCATGTGGTTTTTCAAACTCAGGTGATCCTGTTTCTCCTATTAAACGCTACACAACATTAAATCCAGTGCTTTCCACACCTCTATCATAACACAGAGCATCAGGCCACATCATCCCCTCTTCCCTCCACTCATCCCAAAATAGAGTGTCGTTCAAATGCTGAATGTATTCAACTGACTAAGCTCTGAGAGTACATCATTGCCATCATCTCTGAAGGGAACCAGATCACAGGCTTATGTGCCGAGGGTTCACCTGTCTTGAGAAATGGCACAAAGTCCTACAGGGCAATGCAAGCAGGGCAAAGAGAAGGTACGTCAATGAAGTAGGCTTGCACTAGGCATAATTCTATCTATCTGTCTGCTCCTCCTGAGCTGCTACAGAGGACTTAATACAACTCTCAGATAAATTGGCTTTTAATTTTAAAAGTCTCCTGTGGTCACATTTTGGAACTCACAATAAAATGGAAGCACCATTCTGTTTGTGTGAAGGGGAGAGGTTGGAGAGATGTTAAAATAATGTTTTAGTTTTTTTTAAATTATTTCATAAGAGGCAACAAATGGAAAGAACCATATCAAACCTGTATAGCTGCACACATTTAAAACGTCAGAAGAAAAGATCTAGGCATAAAAAGGCCATAACGGCTAGTAAGATGAGATCCCAATGGGCTTATTTCATTCTGGACTTCAAGGGCTGTCATGAGTTGCAGGAAGCTGGTCAAACTTCATAAGCAGGCACATAATAAGAATATTTTGTGCATGTATGAATTACAGTAGCAGCTGGGAGCTGAAAGTTGTGGCAGGCACTAATTGCAAAGATTGCCTGCATTCATCATTGTGGATTTACTGAAATGTGTTGCAAGTGAAACCGGCACCCTTCAAATAAATATGGCATTATCTGGAGTAAGTAGTCATCATCTAATTTGTTTGACATAAGATATGGATATGGCAAAAAGACTGCTTAAAGACAATTATTTTTGCAGACAAAACAATTTTCGTTTAGTTTTCATCAAGGTTGAAGTTATGGCCACAAATAGCTAAGCGACATACCATTTAATTGGGGAGCAACTGATACCATAGTATATTTTCCTAAACTCTGAGGCACTAGCTTGTCTAGTCACTGCTGATTCAGTCACAAGCATATATCTAGATTTTCTTTGGCCATCCAAAAACCAGATAAAGTGATTTGCTTTACTGTATTTCTAAACTTTGTAATTACAATTTTCCTAAGAGAGTAATATTTTGTACATAAACTGTACTTTACAATGTATTGCATTTTAAGTACAAAGATATACACCTTCATAAGTAGAGGCTGTTAAAACAATTTAATAGTGTGTCAAACATGCACAGATATGTACATAAAAACAGAATCATTGGGTTTGTTTTAATGCACTGAACCAATTCAGCTATGCACCGTCAAGTGCTATTGAGAATCACTTTGCACTAACAGGATTACATGACTGGAATTGTTTTCAGTTTAAGTCTTAATTCTCTTGAATGATACATAGAGTTTAACTGAATGACTGACATTTTGTGAACACATGAACCAAGGAACTGTGTCACAAATACTGAACTGAAGGTTGAAAATTTACTTCCATTATATATTGTATACAGAGTGACTATATAAGGGTTCATTAAAGTAGGTGGAGGAATGGAGCTGAGTAAATAATTCACAATGAATCATTTATCAGACAAATTTAGCCTGTTCTTCTGCTTGTAGAAAACCTGTGAGCAGATCACAACTTTCTCAAATCTAATTGCTATTCAGAGCTATTTTTGGATTGTCTTTTCAATTTCCAGAACCATGGATTGATTGCAGATGGTTTCCAAAAGCGTAAGATGTCTGTTACTCATACTGTGCTGGTTAGTTGTGATTGGACAGATAAGTCACTTGGTATTGTTTCTGTCCTCTGGTTGGGTGAGTTTGCAAGCATTTCCTATGCAAATATTAGTAGTGCATGTGCAAATATAAAATTTGCTTTCCATCAATATCTCCACATATGACACTGTGAAATTCACTTTCCATGTATGTCTCTAAACCTAGACTGCATGAATATCTGTGAAAATTAAACATAAAAGGTGTCTGAAACAATCAATTTGAAAATATAACTGAATATTTGTAAAACATTTTTTTCAGTATTTATGTTTCTTTAGTAGGTGGACTAGGTGAATATGTAAGTTCAATAGAAGGTAGGTAGTCAACGGTAACTATCCGTATACTGAAAAGGAGTACCACAAGTACTCCTTTTCTTTTTGCGAATACGGACTAACACGGCTGTTACTCTGAAACCTATCCGTATACTGCTGCAAGATGTGCAGCAAATATCCGTCATCTTCATTACACTACCTAATGCATTGCTGCAGAAAGGACACTTCAGAGACAGCTGCACTGAGGATATCCTTAATGGTATCACTCCTATGGATAAGAGGTGAAATCCTGATCCCACTTAAATTAGTGGGAGTGTTGCCATTGACTTCAATGGAGCCAGGATTTCAGCCAGCCATAGCTGTCGTCTGTGAAGCTGGTGGCACAATGTACAGACTTCTGCTGCTTTTTTCCTTTAAGAGTTAGGATCCTTTATACCACAGATTTTGTTCCCCCTTCCCTCCCCCCCCGACCCCAGTAGTCAGTGCCGCTATCTGCTTTGAGATCTGTGGATTAAAAGCATTATATAAGTGCTAAGAATTATCATTATTACCATTTTCAGAAGTGTTTCCCAGGAGAGCAGAAATTCTAGGAATGAAGATCATAGGGTCAGACAATGTTAAGTGGCTGACAGTATAATAGCAAAAGAACTATTTCAGATGGAAAGGTGGCTGTTTCCCTATTCGTTCTGATAACTCACAAGTGAGGAGGATATTTGGAGGATGCCTGTGGGTAGAGCTCCATCTCTAATCAGAAGGGAACAGTCAAAAAGTCAACAAAATTAAATTCCCATTGAGAGCTGTTAGAAGAAAAGCTGCACTTACAGTAATATTCAGACACTGAATCCCATTAGCAAAACCAACGAGCACTTGATACTTAAAAACATATAAAAGATTTCTTTGGATGCCTTTTTAGAACTCTCATGTGTTGCCAAAGGTTATGCCCTGCGTCTTTTTCTTTTTATGTGACAAACATGCCTGTATACCTGGAAAGCAGCAAGCTGTGTTCTGAGGCACAGAGGGTGGATTAGGTTACAGGAGGAGGGGAAGATAATGGGAAATCCTCATGAGGCATGTCTGAATTATTTTGAAGAAGAAAGCTTCAAATGGCACTGTAACTTGATGCTTTTTAAATGTGTAAGTATGTTTAAAGAGCAGCACTATTTGGTTTCTCTCTACTTAAGAGAAATTTAAAGCCTCGGTAAATAACTCCTCTTCAAGTGCTATACAAACTAAAACCACAGGATCAAAATGCAGACAAGCTCCTACTCTTGGTGCACCTTCCAGATCATTCAAGGACTGGGAGGGATGGGGAATTATTCTTATTTCCTAAGACAGAGCAGGTTCGACCTCTCACAACAGAAATTACAAAGGACCAACTCCTGCCTTCGGGTTACATGCACAACCATCGTGCAGTCAACAGGATTGCATGGGTGTATTCTGAGGGTAGATTCGGAAATCTAAGAAGGAGGATGGCATGCTGAGTGCACCTCTCCCTTATTAGTCACTTTGCTGGCATTAGCTTCAGAATAAGAGTCCTTCTCACCTTGAAACAAATACAGAGGCACACCCACAGTCTGGGCAATAACAGACAAAAGAGAGAAGGCAACTGGGAAAATAAAGGGCCAGTGAAGATTTTGAAAGGTAACTAAACAAATTAGGAAATTCTTCTCAATTTCTTCTAAGGGTCTTTAGTCACAGGTTCTAATGTGGACACACTCCCTCAAAGCTAAGACTGCAGGAGCAGGGGAGAAAGTAAAAAGCAAACTATCAAAATGATGAAGCACCCTTCAAAAGGTCACTGCTGGCTGGGCAATGTGGTTGTACTAGTTTGAGAGAGTATAGTCAGCGGTCAGCATGGGAGTGAAGTGGGGCATGAGTGCCAATGTACATTTAACACAGAGATCAGTGTGCAGGGAGGGAGGGTGTACAAATCAAATGCAGGGCCCTCACTCTCTCCTATTAAAGTTGTTCCATTGTGGATAAAGAAAGAATCATTGGTCCAGAGAAAGCATGAGAGTGACTCTGTAGCCTGATGGTTAAACCACTCACGTGGGTGGTGGGTAACCCAGGATCCAGCTTCCCTTTCCAATTACTTTTTAAATTCTTTATCCACAGTGGAACAGCTTCAGCAGAGAGACTGAGGGAGCCTTGCATCAGAATAGCCCATATCCCAGTGATTAGGGCACTCATTTGAGAGGTGGCGGATCCCTGTTCAAATCCCATCTCCCCCTCGGGTGTAGGAAGGACTTGAACCAGGGGTCTGCTGCATCTGAGCTGAGTGCCTGGTCCCCTGCCACTAGGTTAAAAGTTCAGAGGGAGCTTGTCCTTCTCCCTGGCCTCTTACAAAAATGGCATTGGCATTAATGACAAGAGAGGTTTGCAGCTAAGGATCCCAAGCAGAGATAGGTGCCTCCCTGCAGCTGGATTTAGGTACCTATCTCCCTGAGAATGTGGGGCTGACGACGCACCCCTTGCATTGGCATCTCCCATTGGCTAGCTTAGATGAGGAGCTACCCAGCTGGTTGGCTTTTGTGAATCCCACTGAGAGGCACGCACTTCTGGTATAGGGAGCCCAGGTGCCTCACTCAGGCTTTATGAATCCCAATGATTTTCTAGGTGGCCAAAAGTTAGGCATGGTGAGGCTCAGTGTTGCCATACCTAAGTTCCTTTTGTGAATTTAGCCTCGGTACTCTGCAACTAACTGCCTGCTGCTCCAAGAGGGACTCAGGGGGAAAGTTGAGGGGGTACCCCAGAGCAAGGGGCTGTTGGCATATTCCTTTCAGTTCTCTCAGAGATCATTCAAAAGGAATAAAGAGTGACAAAGGGTATGCCGAACCCTGCTTGTATGTGCCCTAAGGTAAAATAATAACCAGCTGATGGAAGTGCCTCAGCAGCAACAATGAGCGTCAAATCAGAAAAGTAGAGTTTGTTGCCCAATAACATAGATGATTTATAATGAATCTAAACAACTGTACTGCTGACCAAACTCCAGATACACTTTCACTGAGAGAATATACTGAATACAGTTCTTGGCCCCACTCTTCTAAATATTTGCTGTGCACTAAGAACATTCACAGAATAAAATTCAATCAGGCACGCTATGATAATAGAACATTTTGGCTGAGATTTAAACCTACAAAGCTCAGAAATTCAGAGGGAAGGCTGGCTTACTCTTTGTTCCCAATGCCCCTCTTCCTTGACTAGAGTTGAGAATGTTTTAAACCCTCATTGAAGGAAGCAAAATGCCCAAACACCCATATTTTAAAGAAGAACTTTGCCAAATACACCTGAATTGTTAAGATACTATGTTGGGAAATGAATTACAATGTTAACACAAGCAATCTGAAAGAAAAGACCCATAAATCATTTTTTTTCAGTGGGTCATGAACTTAAAGCTGTGCATTCATCTCAGCAGTTCCATTAAAGCAGAATAACCTTATTTTCTTACAGAGAAAACTCTAGTACATCTTGAAGTAACAAATCATTCTTTCGTTTCAATGCTAGTTTGCAATATCACTGAAAAAAGCCATACTTGTCAAAAGTTGCCTAGAAGTGGGTAAATTGAGGAATGATGGAGATGTTGCCACACTTATTGAGACATTCCAGTTGGCATCAAAGGAATGTGGTATGCAGGTTGAAGATGAGTTATGCCAATGATTAATGGACTCAGAAACGAACTATATGCATATCAGTCTGGAGCTCAACTTCTAACACCTACTTACAGATTTCATTACTATAGTTATCTTGTCACACTGGAGTGCTGACTGATAGGTGTGTTACAGATGTGTTGATGGCATTACTTTGATAGCTTGAGGTTACTGATTCAATGTAAATTTACTTAAATAGTATTCCTTGTATAAGGTCATTCTAACCCCCTTGAGCTCATCTGCCTGTGACCACATTGGTTTTGCATACAATGAAAAATCTAATGTTTCCCAATTGCAATAACTATCCCTATATAAAATCAATAGAGTCTAGTTAGGTATATATTCTATTGAGGGCTTATAGTGAGCCCATATGTAAGATTACAGTTTGTGACTGATCTAGTAACATACCTTATCTTCCTGGATTTTATTGGATTCTGAGTCTTATTCTGAATATTTACCAAAATTAATGTGTCACCTTAAGGACCAATTCTTCCCTGAGATATGCATGCACAGCTCCCATTGACGTCAGTGTCAAACAAGTGGAGGTATCGGTAGGAATGATTGTGAACTAAGGCTATATCTACCCTAGCAACTTCCTAAAAACTTCTTCTGATTCAGTACTCCACTCTCCACAGTAGGAATGGAGGAAGTGTTAGTACAGACAGGACACTCATATTTTTACTGCCATATAATCTAACCTTGCTTATAACATTCTCCCATTTTCAAAAGCTCCAGATTTCCTGGTTTTCAGTTTTACAGACCTTGGACCCAATTATGCACTTATCAAAGTTGATGGAAAAACTCCCATTGACTTCAACAGGAACAGGATTGGGTCTTTTGCTATGATTAAAGTTTTAGACAAGGTCATAAACTCTGTGTAAATAAACTCTGTTCATTGTAACTGTCATACAATATTAAGTGCTGCAAATCAGTCAAGTCGTTTTCTTAGGCTTACTATAAAAAGTGATAAGGCCTTGGGCGTAGCAAACATTAAAACTAATGATAAAGTATGATACATTCTGGCCTGGCCTTGAAAGTTTGGAGCTACTGCAGCTGCTAGTGCTTTATATCTCTGCACATCCTGTTTATAAACAGCTGGCAGAAATATGTAATTTTCTCCGATTTTTAGCTGTTTGCTCTGGCTAAATATGTATGATAGTGCATTGAATTGTCTCCGCCAATCAGAATACATTTTTTCCTTCAGCTATACAATTCTCAGATCACTAATTGATTGTGGTCATCTGCTGTGTACAAACACTATGCAGTTATTTCTCAATAACCATGCTAGGAAAATGCAAATATCTCTATTCTAATTGGTTCCCATTCTAAGACTTTTCAAGCTGTTTGTCTGACAAGCCCAAAGCTTATCACTCTTTGCAAAGCAGGCAGATAACTCAAAAGTATACACAAAAAGAAAAAATATCATGTCAAAAAGCAAAGAAAGTTGGGCTGTCAGGCTGCTGGAAGAGAAACGCTATTAAGAAAGGTTTCAGAGTAGCAGCCGTGTTAGTCTGTATTCGCAAAAAGAAAAGGAGTACTTGTGGCACCTTAGAGACTAACAAATTTATTTGAGCATAAGCTTTCCGATGAAGTGAGCTGTAGCTCATGAAAGCTTATGCTCAAATAAATTTGTTAGTCTCTAAGGTGCCACAAGTCCTCCTTTTCTTTTTGCAAATACAGACTAATACAGCTGCTACTCTGAAACCTGTCATTATGCAAGGCACTGAATTTAGCCGTATGGAGTGGAAATCTATCAACTTCATGAAAAAACTCGTACAGATACAGACAGATATCATCTTCCTTTCCAAATGCAAACAGATGGGCATCATACCAAAAGGACTGAAGGTAAAAAATCCATTACAATCTACATACCACACAGACTATGCTGACAGCTTGTGCCACACGCTCTCAAAGAAACTGCGGAACCACCTGATCAACGTCCTCTACAGCAAACAGGGAAAGATTAAGAATGAGCTCTCAAAACTGGATACTCTCATAAAAAACCAACCTTCCACACAAACTTCCTCGTGGCTGGACTTTAGAAAAATTAGACAAGCTATACAATTGCTTAGGAATGTATCCAATGAAGTGAGCTGTAGCTCACAAAAGCTTATGCTCATATAAATTTGTTAGTCTCTAAGGTGCCACAAGTACTCCTTTTCTTTTTGCTATTAAGAAAGAGTTTTAAAAAGAAATTTTAACTTAGCCCTGGTCTACACTAGGAGTTGAGGTTGAATTTAGCAGCATTAAATCGATTTAACCCTGCACCCGTCCACACGACGAAGCCCTTTTTTTCGACTTAAAGGGCTCTTAAAATCGATTTCCTTACTCCACCCCCAACAAGGGGATTAGCACTGAAATTGGCCTTGCCTGGTCAAATTTGGGGTACTGTGGACGCAATTAGAAGGTATTGGCCTCCGGGAGCTATCCCAGAGTGCTCCATTGTGACCGCTCTGGACAGCTCTCTCAAC
Source organism: Chelonia mydas (assembly GCF_015237465.2). NCBI lineage: Eukaryota > Metazoa > Chordata > Testudines > Cheloniidae > Chelonia > Chelonia mydas. Next base: position 63,179,439 of record NC_051250.2, read on the forward strand.
GCAGATGCACTGGCCAGGTAGACAGGAAAAGGCCCGTGAACTTTTGAATTTCATTTCCTGTTTGGCCAGCGTGGCAAGCTGCAGGCGAGTGCAGAGCTCATCAGCAGAGGTGACCATGATGGAGTCCCAGAATCGCAAAAGAGCTCCAGCATGGACCGAATGGGAGGTACGGGATCTGATCGCTGTATGGGGAGAGGAATCTGTGCTACCAGAACTCCGTTCCAGTTTTCGAAATGCCAAAACATTTGTCAAAATCTCCCAGGGCATGAAGGACAGAGCCCATAACAGGGACCCGAAGCAGTGCTGCGTGAAACTTAAGGAGCTGAGGCAAGCCTACCAGAAAACCAGAGAGGCAAATGGCCGCTCCAGGTCAGAGCCCAAAACATGCCACTTCTATGATGAGCTGCATGCCATCTTTGGCGGTTCAGCCACCACTACCCAACCGTGTTGTTTGACTCCTTCGGTGGAGATGGATGCAACTCGGAAGCAGGTTTTGGGGACGAGGAAGATGATGATGATGAGGTTGTAGATAGCTCACAGCAAGCAAGCGGAGAAACTGGTTTTCCCGACAGCCAGGAACTGTTTCTCACCCTGGACCTGGAGCCAGTACCACCCGAACCCACCCAAGGCTGCCTCCCAGACCCGCCAGGCAGAGAAGGGACTTCTGGTGAATGTACCTTTTAAAATAATATACATGGTTTAAAAGCAAGCGTGTTTAATGATTAATTTGCCCTGGCATTCACGGCCAGTACAGCTACTGGAAAAGTCTGTTAACGTGTCTGGGGATGGAGTGGAAATCCTCTAGGGACATCTTCATAAAGCTCTCCTGGATGTACTCCCAAAGCCTTTGCAAAAGGTTTCTGGGGAGGGCAGCCTTATTCCGTCCACCATGGTAACTTTACCACTTTACCACGCCAGGCCAGTAGCACGTAGTCGGGAATCATTGCAGAACAAAGCATTGCAGTGTATGTTTGCTGGCGTTCAAACAACATCCATTCTTTATCTCTCTGTGTTATCCTCAGGAGAGTGATATCATTCATGGTCACCTGGTTGAAATAGGGTGCTTTTCTTAAGGGGACATTCAGAGGTGGCCATTCCTGCTGGGCTGTTTGGCTGTGGCTGAACAGAAATGTTCCCCACTGTTAGCCACGGGGAGGGAGTAGCCACATGGTGGGGGGAGGCAAAATGCGACCTTGTAACGAAAGCACATGTGCTATGTATGTAATGTTAACAGCAAGGTTTACCGTGAAAGAGTGTACCCATTGTTCTATAAAATGTGTCTTTTTAAATACCACTGTCCCTTTTTTTTTCTCCACGAGCTGCATGTGTTTCAAGGATCACAGGATCTTCCCCTTCCCAGAGGCTAGCGAAGATTAGAAGGTGAAAAAAACACACTCTCGATGAAATGTTCTCTGAGCTCATGCTGTCCTCCCACACTTGACAGAGCACAGACGAATGCGTGAAGGCAGTCAATGTCAGAGTGCAGGAAAGCACAAAATGACCGGGAGGAGAGGTGGTGAGCTGAAGAGAGTAAGTGGCGGGCTGAAGAGAGGGCTGAAGCTGAAAGGTGGCGGCAACGTGATGAGAGGAGGCAGGATTCAATGCTGAGGCTGCTGGAGGGCCAGACCAGTATGCTCCAGTGTATGGTTGAGCTGCAGGAAAGGCAGCAGGAGCACAGAGCGCCGCTACAGCCCCTGTGTAACCAACCGCCCTCCTGCCCAAGTTCCATAGCCTCCTCACCCAGATGCCCAAGAATGCAGTGGGGGGGCTTCCGGCCACCCAGCCACTCCACCCCAGAGGATTGCCCAAGCAACAGAAGGCTGGCATTCAATAAGTTTGAAAGTTTTAAACTTTTAAAGTGCTGTGTGGCCTTGTCGTTCCCTCCTCCACCACCCCTCCCGGGCTACCTTGGCGGTTATCCCCCTATTTGTGTGATGAATGAATAAAGAATGCATGAATGTGAAGCAACAATGACTTTATTGCCTCTGCAAGCGGTGATCGAAGGGAGGAGGGGAGGGTGGTTAGCTTACAGGGAAGTAGAGTGAACCAAGGGGCAGGGGGTTTCATCAAGGAGAAACAAAGAGAACTTTCACACCGTAGCCTGGCCAGTCATGAAACTGGTTTCCAAAGCTTCTCTGATGCGCACCGCGCCCTCCTGTGCTCTTCTAACCGCCCTGGTGTCTGGCTGCGCATAACCAGTGGCCAGGCGATTTGTCTCAAACTCCCACCCCACTATAAACGTCTCCCCTCTTACTCTTACAGATATTGTGGAGCGCACAGCAAGCAGTAATAACAGTGGGAATATTGGTTTTGCTGAGGTCTAACCGAGTCAGTAAACTGCGCCAGCGCACCTTTAAACATCCAAATGCACATTCTACCACCATTTTGCTCAGCCTGTAGTTGAACAGCCCCTGACTACTGTCCAGGCTGCCTGTGTACGGCTTCATAAGCCAGGGCATTAAGGGGTAGGCTGGGTCCCCAAGGATAACTATTGGCATTTCAACATCCCCAACGGTTATTTTCTGGTCTGGGAATAAAGTCCCTTCCTGCAGCTTGTGAAACAGACCAGAGTTCCTGAAGATGCGAGCATCATGTACCTTTCCTGGCCATCCCACGTTGATGTTGGTGAAACGTCCCTTCTGATCCACCAGTGCTTGCAGCACTACTGAAGAGTACCCCTTGCGGTTTATGTACTCGCCGGCTTGGTGCTCCGGTGCCAAGATAGGGATATGGGTTCCATCTATGGCCCCACCACAGTTAGGGAATCCCATTGCAGCAAAGCCATCCACTATGACCTGCACTTTTCCCAGGGTCACTACCCTTGATATCAGCAGATCTTTGATTGTGTTGGCTACTTGCATCACAGCAGCCCCCACAGTAGATTTGCCCACTCCAAATTGATTCCCGACTGACCGGTAGCTGTCTGGCGTTGCAGGCTTCCACAGGGTTATTGCCACTCGCTTCTCAACTGTAAGGGCTGCTCTCATCTTGGTATTCTTCCACCTCAGGGCAGGGGAAAGCAAATCACAAAGTTCCATGAAAGTGCCCTTACGCATGCGTAAGTTTCGCAGCCACTGGGAATCATCCCAGACCTGCAACGCTATGCGGTCCCACCAGTCTGTGCTTGTTTCCTGGGCCCAGAATCAGCGTTCCACCGCATGAACCTGCCCCATTAGCACCATGATGCCCACATTGCCAGAGCCCGTGCTTTGAGAGAATTCTGTGTCCATGTCCTCATCACTCTCGTCACCGCGCTGACGTTGCCTACTCTCTCGGTTTCGCTTTGGCGGGTTCTGGTGCTGCATATACTGCTGGATAATGCGCGTGGTGTTTAATGTGCTCCTAATTGCCAAAGTGATCTGAGCGGACTTCATGCTTGCTGTGGTATGGCGTCTACACAGAAAAAAGGCACGGAACGATTGTCTGCCGTTGCTCTGACGGAGGGAGCGGCGACTGACAACATGGCTTACAGGATTGACTTACAGGGAATTAAAATCAACAAAGGGGGTGGCTTTACATCAAGGAGAAACTAAAACAACTGTCACACAGAATGGCCCCCTCAAGGACTGAACTCAAAACCCTGGGTTTAGCAGGCCAATGCTCAATCCAATGCTCAACCCACTGAGCTATCCCTCCCCCCAGTATTTCAGGCAGAACTGAATCTCCATTAAACTTTTCCAGGTGCCCCTGACAGACTTCACCGAAATGTTTGTCAGCCGTTGATTTCACGGAGGGAGGGAGGGGGGAGCAAATTAATACAAAACAAATCTGGTGTATTTCTTGTTTTGATCCACTCCATCTATCTTTTACATCTTTGGCTGGCAGCCGACAGTGCAGTAGGACTGCTAGCCATCCTCATCTCCTGGCTGCTCAGCAGAAGATGGTGCAATAGGACTACGAGCCATCCTCATCTGCGGCCTGCTCGCCAGAAGACGGTGCAATAGGACTGCTGGCAGAACTAAAGAGAATGACCTGGTCGAGTCACTCCTATTTTAGTCCCTGCGTCCATGTCTGCCCAGGCGCTCCTGACCGACCTTACCGAGGCTGCCAGGGGCACCTCAGACATGATGACGATGGTTATCAGGCCTATTGCACCGTCTGCTGCCACAAGACAATGGGTTGCTGCGATGTAGCAATGCAGTACCGCATCTGCTGGCACCCAGGAGACATACGGAGACCGTGAGCTGAGCGGGCTCCATGCTTGCCATGGTATGGCGTCTGCACAGGTAACTCAGGAAAAAAGGCGCGAAACGATTGTCTGCCGTTGCTTTCACAGAGGGGGGGAGGGAGGGCCTGACGACATGTACCCAGAACCACCCGCGACAATGTTTTTGCCCCATTAGGCATTGGGATCTCAACCCAGAATTCCAATGGGCGGCGGAGACTGCGGGAACTCTGGGATACCTAGTGCAACACTCCAGAAGTCGACGCTAGCCTCAGTACTGTGGAAGCGCTCCGCCGAGTTAATGCACTTAGAGCATTTTGTGTGGGGACACACACAATCGACTATATAAAAATGATTTCTAAAAAAACGACTTCTACAAAGTCGACCTAATTTCGTAGTGTAGACATACCCTGAGTTTCTTTCTTCAGAGAGGCTACACCCATTTGTGCGTATTATGCCCAGCAGTAAGTACTGCTCATGGCAATAAACCTGGCAGTGAGTGTTTGCAGGGTTGGGTCCATGGATATGAGACATTCCCAGAAATCTTAAAGGTTATGCAAGGCACACACTCAATGCCACTTTTCAGTTCAATATTCGGTATTCATCTATACTGACTGTGCCAAGTGAAAGTGTTTAGGAAAGGGTTTTTTTTAAAGGGTGGTGCTGTCAAATAGTTTTCAGCCTAAAATATAGATTTTGTTTTTAAAGAGAGTGTTTCTGCATCTTTGTGTGGGTTTGTGCAAGTACGGCTAAATGTGTGTCCAAGCTTCTGCATGTTTTACACCTCTAAGTACTGATCCTACAAAGGCCGATGCACTTGTATAACTGTACACATTGTTAGCAGTCACACAGAAGTCAGTGGGCCTTGGGTCCTGATCCTGCAATGAGATGAGTTTCAGCAGAGCCTTATGCCTATAGGTAGCCCCATTCAAGTCAGTGGGGCTCTGTGTTGGCACACAAGTGTCTCCTGACACACATCTCATTACAGAATGGGAGCCACAGGTCCCAGTTAAGCAAAGTACATAAGCATATGATTAAGTCAAAACCACTAAATGGGACTTAAGCACATGCTGAACATTAATCATGTGCCTAAGCACTGTGTTGAACCAGGTCCTCAATGGGCAAGTTTGATCTGAGCAAGGACTTCAGAACTGGTCCCAGTGTGCATGGGCAGAAATGTGCACATGATTTCTTAAAAATTTCAGTTAAAGTAACATAAATATATTTAAATATTTCCCCTGCAATGTTGGCAACAAATATAATTGCATTGTGCTAGTGTGGGAACCAGAAATAAGATGTGAAACTGACCAATCTAATCTAACTTCTCAAGCTCAAATTAGATTGGACAAAGTAAACAAGCAATACAAATGGAGAAAAGTTAGATATTTAAATGTCTTTCCCTTTTACTAATCTAAGGTACTGTGGGTCACATAAATAAGGAGGCTTTTAAATACAACTTTAGATTGGATGAATCATAAAAACAGTCAAAATATTTTTTTAAACTTTGCAAAACTTCTTTAATTATTTGGAGTACTTGTGGCACCTTAGAGACTAACCAATTTATTTGAGCATAAGCTTTCGTGAGCTACAGCTCACTTCATTGGATTTGAGCTTATGCTCAAATAAATTGGTTAGTCTCTAAGGTGCCACAAGTACTCCTTTTCTTTTTGTGAATACAGACTAACACGGCTGTTACTCTGAAACCTCTAATTATTTGGCAACTATGTTCAGATTTGCAAGCTACATGAGTTTTGAAAATTAATTGCCTGATCATTGCTTCAAAAATATGATGAAGTTCATGGACTCAGCCTCATGTGAGATGCCGAGCTATACCAACCCAAGAGTCACACTTCCTCCCCTGCTCCCCTTTTGCTCCTATGAGAAATAAGTTCCGATACCCCTTCAGAATGGCTCGGCTTATTTCCCCCCCTGCACTGGCACAGTTCTGCTTGTAGGCTCTTTGAGGAGTGGGGAAAGTAACATGACTGTGCAGAGAAATGTGGTGGCGGAGGTAGTTTTACTCTCTCCCTGACCCCGATATGGTTACATTAGGGCCAGTCATGATCCAGCCCTTGACAAACATTGTTTGACTAGCTCTAGTCCTGTTCATGTTTTAAATGATAAGAGCACAATGATATTTGCCTATGCAATCCTAGGTTGTGTCTATACTAAATCTGACTGGGAAATCGTCTACCATTGGTGCCACCACACTGGGAGAATGGTGGAAGCCCTAGTGTAGACAGGGTAGAGGCAATTTTATCCTCGTGTAATGTAGACCAGGCTTCTCCAAGCTGTGGGTTCAGGAATGCTGCTTTTGCACTGGATTTGTATAACAAATACAAATGGCTATGTGGAGTGTTCTGTCAGATTATCCAAATGCCTGTGCCAGCTACAGTATAGCTAAAGTCTCTCTGCAATGACTCCTTGGAACCAGGGAGTTGGGCTGCTGGTGGGGGCTCCTTCACCAAGGGCAGGGTAGCTATCTCCTCCTCTCTTAATGCTCCCCTGCTGCTGCTCAGACAGCTGGGAATTGCTGGGTAGGAAGCAGCAAAGGGGCTACTAGCACAGTCTCCGTAGGCACCCAGTGTGAGAGAGAAAGGTTAGGAGAGGTCACACTACTCTGCATTCATACAGACAGCAACTTCAGGCTCAGGTCCTCAGGAACCCATACAACCTCTATCCAGTTCACTCAGAAAACCCACCTCCACCCCCAGTCAAACCCAACTGCACCCAGTTCAAAGTAAAACAAAAGCCCTCCCTTTACTCAGCTGCTATCCAGTTCCACAAGCTCTGCCGTCATCCCATTCTGCAGATTCTCTATTGCTAACGGCTCCGGACTGTCACAAATAAACAGGGCAGTTAAACTCCTCAAAGGTTAGAAGAACTTTTTTTAAAATGTGTACTTTGTGTAATTATTTTCCTGCATAATAGCAATAATGTGTGGCTGCGAGTAGTATACTCACAGTTAATGGCTTTCAGGTCTGGTAGACGCTTCATCTGGCAACCATTAGACTAGTCACGACCGCACATTTATCACTTAATTATGCTGAAATGATACCGGCTTCTCCAGTCAGAGTGCAGGGATGCTACAGAATTACTGAATCACAACTGTATAACAGATTTCAGTAACCATTCAGCATGCATTGCCCTGCACTGCGATTGGATACAAACTGCATGCTTGTTTTAGTAACCATACAGTGTGTGTAACCCTGAACTCCAACTGGTTACTCTGCAAGCCTAGAACAATCATGGTCACTCCCAACTTCTCAATATGGCCAGTTGGCAGAAGAGTTAAATCTTCAAATACAGTCACTTATTGGGATTTCCATGCAACATTTAGTTGATGGTGCTTCCTGTTTATAACAATACTTATCTCTCATCTAGCACATCATCCTTAGATCTTAAAGCGCTTTACAAAATAGGGTAAGTATCATTACCTGTATTTCACAGATGGAGAAACTGAGGTCAGAGCAAGGAACAGAAGCCAAGTGTTCTGCCTGAAGCCAGTGCCCCCTCCACTGAACTATATTGCTTTCCTTCTTTGTGAACATGTCAAAAACTACATGATATACTAATAAACACCTTGGCCTTGGAGTTTATTTAGCCCAGGATTCAGTTATTGCTTCATAAACAAGAAATACCCACAAGTTATCATCTGTCATTTACGCCATCATGAAAATGATTGAAGAAACATAACAAATATTTCACCATTAATGGCCCAAATTCTGCTCCAAGTAACACCATACATTAAGATCTCATAGCACTGTTCTTAAGAGGATTTTTTTCTGGTGTCCTTGGCTAAAATGTTCTGCTCTGCATGCTGTTATGTAATGCACTAGGCAGACAATGGCTTTTCTGCACTCCACAGGTGACAGTGTTTCAGTGGTGCTTTCAGAATTTAGTTTTTAAAGAGCTTTGGGATTATTTTCTAGATGAAAGTGGCTATCTTCATGTAAAATGATATTATTACATGAGCAGGGCATTTGTCTGTAAGTAATATGTTAGGAAATGCTGAACCAATTTAAATAGCAGTGAAGTTTTTATTGTTTGAGCTTTAGAAAGGGAGCAGGCTAGATTCTGGGTTACCCCGCATCCTGTGTAAACTCACTCTTTACCAGCATAGCTTGAGGTGTAAATCAATGTAGAATTAGCCTAGTATCTTTTCCAGGTTATGACTCAATAACAGAGTTTTTACATTAATTCGATTACAATTTCATTGCATGGAGGACTTTCCTGCATCTATTTCACAGATATCAACCTTTTAAATTTTATTTAATTTGTATTGATTTTTGCTGCACTTTTATAAGCAGACATCACACATCTGAGCACACACAAAAATGATTACTTAAGTGATAATTTAAAAATAATGGATGTACATTAGCACATGAATGATTAATTCCTCTTTGTGAGTACAAGCATCCAGGCTATGGCTGAGTAAAATATTGATGGTACAGAGGAAATGAGCTGTTTCTTAATTTAGTTTTGTTCTGGTAATGTGTAACTAATGTTGTTTCCTTCTAGCAATATGCATTAGGTACCCTTTTAAATTTTAATACCTAGCGATAGCTAAACTAATAGCTGCACAAGGATATACAGAGTGACTTTTTAAAAAGTATGGATATATTTTACATACATTAATTTGGGGCCCCTCTCTAGCAGATAGAATACGTGAAAGCTGTAGAAAGACCCAGATGAAGCCTCAACACTTGAGCTGGGTTTTCAGTAGGAAGCCAAGACTAACCTGTAGTCATTTTGCCAAGACAGATAGCTATAGGAGAGCTGCTGAAGGGTGGAGACTTCATTATATAACTCCCTCGCCCTCATGGCACATAAATCCTAGTTCACCAAGACCTAAACAGTTACCTTAAACATCTGTGAGAGTAGCTTTACCTATACCGTCAGTAGAAATAGCAGAGCCCTGTATTCTAAACCATAAGCACGAATGCCCTTCATCACCTGACATTTTGATGTTCTTGGATGGGAATCCAGCTCCTTTTACTCAAGGCTAATATACAGACTGGTTCTCTGGCATGCCTATCCTCTTGTTCATCTGTTAGAGTGGAAATTTGCCCACTGATGTGATATGCTTGTTTTCATTTGGAGTAGGGAGCCTTCTAACAATGGGTTTAGAAAAGCAGCCTCTTCAAGGCAGCAACGGACACTTCTGACTTCAATAGGCTGTTTTTGGAATGGGAACACTGGTGGCAAGCAACACATAAGACCCAACCCTGCTTCTATTGAATCAATAGCAAAGGCACTGATTACCATAAGGGAAGTTTGGCCCAAAATTAGAGCCATTAAGAGGGATCGCTTCCTTTTGCACTTGTTAGGGACTTCAGGTTAGATATTAGGAACAGCTTTCTAACCATAAAGATAGTTAAGTACTGGAACAAGTTACCAAGGGAGGTTGTGGAATCCCCATCACTAGAGGCTTTTAAGAACAGATTAGTGGAACACCCGTCAGGGATGGTCTAGGTATACTTGGCCTTGCCTCAGCACAGGGGGATGGACTAGATGACCTCTCAGGATCTCTTTCTGCCCTACATTTTTATGATCTTGAGTGAAGACAGGAGAGAAGTAGTTGCAGAAGATGAAGCAAACTTGTCCAATTAAAGGAGCAGAAGTCTGGCAGTGCCAAAAATCAAGGTTGCCCTTGTGTTTGCCTCCCAGATGATACACTGGCAGATAATACTGATGCCAAGGCTTAAGTGTGTGGTTTATATTGTGAGTACTAATTCACCTTCTGTAAGTGGAAATTTTTATCCTGTACGCATATTAACTTGAAGAGCACAGAACAGAGAAAATTAACTCTTTCATGGATAGTTCCATTGTGGATATTCAATGGAAAGATTTTTGCAGCCAAATATTGGAATACACCAAAGAGAACACTGATGTTCACTCAAAACCAGAAATATTTTTTTCAAGCAAAGTGGCATGTCAGATAAGACCAGCAGTGTTGAAAAATAAGTAAGGGGATCCACCTGTATGCCCAAAATAAAATGCTATAGGGTAAGGTCTGGTATTGACATGTTAAGGGGCATAATACTAAATGTGAACCCAAGTGAATATTGCCAAAGGCAAAATCTCATGTCATTACCGATTACATGTGTGCTCTGAATGTTATTATGTGTTGCAGGGATCATCTATGTCCAAAGCTACACCTAAACAGATAAGTTTAGCTAAGTGTCTAAACTCAGTTGGTCAGGAATACCTTTGAGGCACATGGAAAAGCCTTTTCTTAGAGTTTAAACCGATATAAACTAATGTTTTCAGTGCCAATCTGGCCATTGGAATTGCAGGTCTACATGCAATGGCAGGGGTCCGGCCACACACAATCAGTTGCAGGATCAGGGCTTTTGGAGAGAAAAGTCATTTTGTGTAATGCAGATGTAGCTACATGTAATTAAATGTATCCCGTTATACTCCTTGTAATTTTGTTTGCAGGTACACACCACAAATATAAAGCTAGTACAAAGATTTCTTTTCATCCAACTATGTCCGATTTTACTATCAATGTGGGAAACTGTAGGTGAATGCTAGTGACTGCAAGTCTGTACTTTATATCTGTATGACAAATTAAAGTTAGAAAATTAAAATTGCAGATGTTGCTGAAGACTTTCCATTAGTCTTGGAAACATGCCCTTAAATTTAATTAGTATATTCCACTGTTTTTGCCCTAAGTGTTTGAAACAAACTCTCACTGTCAAATGATAGGCAATGTTATGTACCAAACTGAGAAACTAATCACTATAAAATTAAAGCGATTTTTTCCCCTTTATTTTCATGTTTCTTGTAGACACTGCATTATAGTAAGCCTTGTAAAGTCTGCCACTAACAGTGCAGCTAAAACACTCAGAAACACCTATCATTCTCAATGCATGATATTTAATCATTCTCTTAGTTATTTCATTTAAAAAAAAAAAAGATGAATTGGACACTAACACCCTCTGAGACAGGTCAGGTGAGCTACAGACAGGGGTTAACGCCAGTCTTACAAAGACCTGTCAAAAGAGGCAAACAATAAAGGCTTCCCCTACCCATGTACTTAAACTGAGACTTCAAAAAAGGCTTCTCGTGGCCTAGATCTCTTTAAAAATTAATAAATCATTGCTCTGTTGCAGCCAAAGTTCAGGATCTTAACAGAGTGGATTTCTTCCTACTAGTCTGCCCATACCATAGTGTATCCTCTTTAGGTTCTCTTACTACATCTATCACCGTTGTGGCTGAGCCTGACCCTGACCCGCAAGGGTGTGGCTACTTCAAAGCCCTTGGAGTTGTTCTTTTCGGGCCTGATTCTGCACATTCAAATAAATGGGAGCTTCAACATTGACTTCAAGGGCTGTTCTTGGAGCATGAAAAGAGTGATATAATTCACCACAGCTGGAGCTGGCCTCACTTCATTCAGCTGGGTCCCTGACAGTGCCTGCACTGAGAGCATGCAGCTGGACTTCTTTCCTCGTGGAGAGAGTAAACCCTCTCTCTGCCAGCCACTGGATGGAGCCTATACATCCTGTCACACTTGGTTTATTTACAGGGTGGTTCTTTTTAAATGATTAGGAATTATGTAGTTTTTACCACTGCAGCTTTCTTTGCAAGGGAACGCCAAGGCAGAACATTTCTTGAAAGAATGTTTGCTTTGCACCTCATTTAAAATCAGAAAGTTCAATGTGAAAAGATGTTTGTAAAAGCTATTTTGCCAGCTTCTATAGACTTTTTTTTAAAAGGCTCAGTGTTGTGACTAGTGCTGAGGTATGCTAGGGTCTTGCTATGTTCACTGCTTGAATTGATTTTATTCTCTTTGACTTCTAAGCACCCAGACTTCACTTTAGGCGCTTGGCAATAATTAAAATACACAATACAAAGAATTTACAAACAACAAAGGCCAGTGCCTTACTCCATCTTTACTGAGGCAATATTCACTCTGCAGCCAGCTATGAGGGTCCTTGTAAAAGCAAGGGAGTAGAAATTCCTTGCCCTGCACCACCTGGCAAGTAGCAGAATCTTTGTTGTTAGTCACTAGCTGAGCAGGGGAGTAGGACATAAAATAGGCCAGGTGCAACATGAAATATTTGTGGTTCTCTTTTATTATATTAATTGTTACTACCACATTGCATCTGCCTCCATCGAGTGGACTGGCAGGGAGGGAGACAAACTGGAGGCTGAGCAATCGAATACCCGGCGGAGTAGCCCAGAGACACCAAGCCCGTCATCCTGCCCCAGGACATCCTGCCCCAGGACATCCTGGCCGCCAAGGGCTCCATGTCGCCTCATCTCCCCCACCATCAGCATCTGCTCCAGTCCGGACGTGATGCTTACTACCACATTGCATCTGCCTCTATCGAGTGGATTGGAGGTGTAGAGACAGACTGGAGGCTGAGAGTGGATTTCAAGATTATCACTTTAAAATCCCACTATATGGTGCTCCTGCATTCCGCACACACCCCAAGATTTCAGTGGTTGTTTTGAGTGTGTAAGGAATACGAGATTGGACCCCCTGTTGCACTTTTGTCATTTATATTTCTACATAGTGTAAGTGTGTTCAGACATTGATGCAATACAGTTACCAAGCTGGGGTGATGGTAGAAATCCCATCCATGTTAGCAGAAAATTATCCCCATTTCTTTGAGATGACAGGTATGTCACCTAAGGCTGCCACACATCTGGAGACACAAGGCAGGCTAGAAAAATAGAAAACAGGAGAACAATGATTTTAAAGTGAGAGTTTGACAGTCAGAAGCATTTTAAGAAAAACTCTCAACACAACCATCATGAAGGTGCTAAAAATGTTTTATGTCTAGTAGGCATATTTTAGAAAACTGTAATTGCTTAAAAATCTCTCCCATAATTTTTCTTGAGCAGTAGTACACTGGGCGTTATTACAGAAAACGTGAGGAAATACCTTCTTTAATGTTGTGGAGAACTATGCTAATGTGCAATGTGGATTGGCTACTATTTAGAGAGAAAACTGTGATCTCTACCTTTATGCTTGCTGTCTGTCTGTGCTGTACTTCTTTGTTTCCCACCATCCATACAACCCACAAGTCTTATAATAGCAATTTGTGTGTCTAGTTTATTGCTCTAAATTGCGAGTGGAAGTGGTCCATGTGTGACTTATATTATTGGAAATCCAGGACTCAAGGAACAAAAGTGGCTGGCCAACTTGTAATGCTCTGCCGGTCAAGCAGAGGAATTTGAATCCTAGTCCAATATTCCCCAATCCAGCAGGAGCTGGGAGCTCTGAATAGGCAGCACACTCAAGTCTGAGCGTAGAGCATCTCCACTGTGACAGATTAAAGCCTGGTGTTAATGGGGTCCAAAGGGAGGTCTGAACAGTCAGCCACTAACAGGCTGGTGGCTATGATGTGGATTCACAGGGACAGGAGGCTAAAGCAAGAGACCCTAAAGGTTCCTCAGGTATCCATCAGGCATATTAAACCCCTTTTAATTTTGTATAAGGAAATGATCAACTACAGTCTGTAGGTCCATACCCCCGTACCAATGATGAGAGAAGAAATATCACACTTTGGGGCTTCCTATTTTCAGCATGTATCCTTTTGAAAATCCAGAGAAAGGCATCAAGAAGAGGGTTCTTTAATAATCAGTGCAGATGAAAAGCCCATTTTTCCTTGAACAGCTCTGCATTTATTCATGTGGTGCTCAATATACATGTCTGTGACTATCAGCACTGCCCCCTAGTACCGCTCCCCAGTGTGATATTGGCTGGGGCTAATGCTGCACGAAACCAAGAGCTGCATGAAAATAATGTTTTGTTGATATTGGTATAAACTAATATCAGAACAAACTATTACTTACCGCTGCTTTGAGGGTTTGGGAATTAGTCACTAAATATCACCTTAAATCTAAAATTGTCAGCCCTAATTACAAGCAGGCATAATAACTACAATCTATTTCATTTTTTTATCTTTGTTTATTACAATAGTGTAAGTCATAATGTATCTGTTCATTTTGCAAGGATGATTCAAAGGCAGTTAATACAATAAGAACTGTGCACATCTTCACAGTAATTAATTACATATCTAATAGTTCTGTACAGTAGGGAGATGCCTTTTAACGCCAATGAAATGCATTGGATTAGGAGAGTTTATTGAAGGAAAATAATAGAAAAAATGGTAAATATTTTTGTTGAAACATAGTGACTGTGATGATTTAACCATTATCAAATCCTAACATTATTGTAATTTGACCATAGCACCATAATTGACACCGCTATTCTTACAGAAAACTCAATTTGACCTAAATGAGCACAAAACATCAAACACCAGTTTCACATCTTATCCAAAGGACATCACCTTGATGTGGCAATGTGCTGTGATACTGGTTCAGCACGGACTCAGGCAGTAGAGTGACACCTGCTGAATCACTCACACCATTTCCCACATTATGTAGATGTTCCTTAGAGACGTGCCTTTCAAGCAAACCTTGCTAGGCTTATGAATGCTGAGGTTGGTAACCCAAATATACAAATTAGCAAGAATGATGTACAGTTCCACTTTCCAACCAGCCACCAATATGTTGCAGTCGTGATTTCCGTATCAAATTTTAGATCCCGTTTTAATGAATTATACACAAATTCATCTCTGGTTGTGAGCCCACTGACGTCACCTGAGTGGAGTGAAACCTGACTTCTGCTTTTTCTTCCTCAGTTAGCATTAAATGGTAATGTCTGGGACTCAACATAACAATTTAAATTAATTTAACGTATGTTAGATTAACATAAAATATATTTGTATTAATAGTATTTTAATGAAGCAAAAACGCAATTTGCAAATCATTGATATAATAGACTGTCATTGTTATAACAGCATACACACTATGAATATTTTGGCCCCAAATTTAACACACTTTATAAATTATAAAAGATAGTGATGATTCTGTAAAGCACTTTGATGATGGAAAGTGCTTTAGATCAAACAATGAATCTGCAAGATGCCCCTGTGAGATAATATGAGTAAACACTATTACTTCCAGGTTTCAGAGAAGCAGCCGTGTTAGTCTGTATTTGCAAAAAGAAAAGGAGTACTTGTGGCACCTTAGAGACTAACCAATTTATTTTGTTAGTCTCTAAGGTGCCACAAGTACTCCTTTTCTTTTTACTATTATTTCCATTTTGTAGCTAAGAAAATTAAGTCAAAGAGATTAAGGCCCAGATCCAATGGAAGTTAAGCATCTGAGGATCTGGACCTAACTCACTTCTTCAGGATCTGAGTGGAAATCACTGTCAGGGCTAGGATTAGAATTTTGGCATGCCTGACTGACAGTCCTGTTTTCAGACCATTTGATTGTATCTCTTTACTACCAAATACCACTGATGTGTTTCTTTTACAAATCAATCATTCTAGAGGTAATTAACACCTTAAAGTCTTGTTTCTTTTAATCCCATTAACGTATTTGCAAAAAGAAATATGTTGGCAGAATCCAAAGGTTCAGAGTTACAATGGGGAACAAGTATTAGGATAAAGCAAAGTTAAGAACTAAATATCTTGACAATGCTCCTTTTATTATGCACGCTACTGACACAATAGTGATCTGTTGTGTCAATGAGGATTTAAGGCGCTTTTCTGCACGTTACTGATGGTTTATCATGTCAATAGGAGCCTGCGTATATTTGTGTTAAAACCAATCATTATAATTCCTGTACTGAATTGTGCAAGTACGATAAATGTGCATATTTAAAATCCTTATTTAAAGTGGTTACTACGCATGCACAACAGCAGGTTTCAAATCTTAATAAAGCACTGTATTTAATATTTTAAAATAAACCTAAGATTCTAGTCAACATTGTGTACCAAAATCCTCCAAAATTCATGTGTTAACTGAAATCTCTTTTAAAATTATATAAGCATCCTCTGATTGGTCTCCCATTCTGATATCTGGAATGTTACCGGCCAGATTGTGACTGGTGATCACAAGCAGTCTTCCTCCCCCTTTGCTCACCTGAGTTGGGGAGCATGAGGACAGCACAAGGCTAGTGCTGGTGGGTGTGCTAGACTTCCCATGGAACCTACTGCTGGGGTAATCCTAAATTTCACTGCTAGGTGAATTTTTAAGGATCAATTACAAAACCCTTGAAAAATGAAGTTCAGTATGAAAATACTGGTATGCCCTCATGGACTGCAGTTTTACTAGTAAGAACTGCTGTCGGACATGCAGAGAACAGGCAGACTTACCCCATGTCCCGTTTTAATTTTTTGGCTTGGGCAGCCTGCATATAGGAGGATGTCAAGTAAAAGGGGGTAGCCGTGTTCGTCTGTATCCACAAAAACACAAGGAGTCTAATGGCACTTTAAAGACTAACAAATTTATTTGGGCATAAGCTTTCGTGGGTAAAATACCACTTCTTCAGATGCATCGTGGTGTTTTACTCCCGAAAGTTTATGCCCAAATAAATCTGTTAGTCTTTAAGGTGCCACCAGACTCCTTGTTGTTTTTATAGGAGGATGAAAGTTCTGTAAAATGAGAGAATAGAGGCTCTGTGCAGAATATATGCTTCTGAGTATAAAGACTGCAGAGATATTTAGTGAACTGAATCCTTCTCCGTGATGCAGTCACATTGCACACTATATGCTTTTTCTGCCCTCAGGTTTGCAACTTGATTCCTAATCAAGCCAATAGTCACCATCCCAACATCTTCAGTCAGTGTGCAAATTTTAATGCCTGCAGCATAGAGTTGTTCCCTGAAAGCAGGAAATAAAGAATGTCCTTACACTTCTAAACAGGTAAAAGCTTCTGGGTTACAAAATAGCTTTGCTGAATGTCTGCTGTAAAGAAGCGTGCAGTGATGTAGCTTTCAGCCTTTCGCCACCAGAGAACATCAGAGTGAAACAGACAAAGGACTGATTTGCCAGAAATGTCCTATTCCCATGACTGAGAGGCTTTTTGGAACAGTAACTGAAGAGAATTTACTGTGGGCCAAATCCTGTAGTCTTTACTTAATTCACTTGGTTCTCAACACGCAAAACTCGCAATGTGAGTTTTGGCTGAGTACAGACTTGCAGGATCAGCCCAGCATAGTTCTTCAGTCTAAGTAGCACCTACTCACAAGTTTTGTGAGGAAAAAAATTAGGGGAAGGGCAGTTCAGCAACAAGCCACAGGATATTTACTGTTGTTCAGTTTCACAAGTTTATGTGCACCAGTTGGGGTATGTGGTTCTGAAGCTTGAGTAACTCAAATGCTTTCCCAGTGACAAGCTGTGAATTATTTTAAAGATTAAATTCTGTTTTCCCACCATAAAAGAGAGCACAGATGATAAAGTTTGGTGTGTAATCATTTTTTCTTTTCTTTCTTTTTTTTCCCCCAAGGAACCTCCAAAGTCCTTCATGCCATTTTAGGCTTTAAGTGATTCATATTCCATCTGAAAATTAATAAATAGTAGCTGACTCCTGGAATTAATTTCTAAGATTAAAACCTTTGTTTCTGACTATATGACTTTTTTTTTCTGCTGATGATGGGCTACTTAAAATGATGTCACTTCAAGGACATTTTTTTTTCTTTCCCCTCCTCTTTCACTGTAAAACTGACTTTCATTAATCTTCAGAATTGTACTGTACTGAATGGCTTTCATTCAAAGTAGACATGAGAGTGCCTATGTGTACACACACACACATAAAATGCTGTTTGATTGCCTCTTCCCAGCTGTTTACCTTAGAGGTTCTAAAGTGGTCGTGTGATGGGGAGGCAAGAAATTGTCTGACCAAGAAAAACTAAGGCTGAACTTTGCTGAAAGACTGGGCACGCAGATCCTTTTGGCAGCAGTTGTTTGTCCTCAGGATGTCTGAAATAAACCCTTCATAATAAAGGAGGGGGGGGGGGGCGAAGCAGGAGCGAGCAGGCTCCTTCATGACCGCTGCACGCAGCTAGCCAGTGTGGCTGAGGTGCTTGGAGCTGGTGTAGCTGCTCCTGGTAGGTGGGGGGCTGAGGGAGGAGGCGAGGCCACTGAAGGGTCACTGAGCGCTGGGGGCCTCAGCAACAGCAGCCAGGGAGGGCGATCAGCCCAAGCCTGCCTGCCTCTCCGAGCCTAGGGGGGTGGGACCCTGGACTCCAGCCGCCTGCTTGTGGGGAGGGAAGAAGCCTCTCCCTCTCTGGATGGATTGACTGGAGATGGATCGAATTACACCATTTGCTGTGCTCGCGTTTGTTTTGCTCCCGGTTTGTCCCAGCGCTCCTAGAGCTGGCGAGTTTCAGGATTACGCTGGCGAAGCCCGAGGCTCGGCTCCGGATTTGGGTTTTGGTGTAGCGCTCTCCCGAGCTTGCTTTCCTCCTTCCCTTATGAGGTAAGAGCTTCATTTGCAACCCTGAGCGCTGGCAGAGCTGACGCTGAGCCGCCGCATCTAGCGCCTTCGCTGGCTGCACCGTGCCCAGGCTAGCGGTGCAGTGCGCAGTGCCCGGCTGGCGGGTCAGGGACAGAAATAGTCCGAGCAGCGGTTATTTTTACTTGCTTGCTGCCGACTCTGCGTGACGGGGTGGGAGGAAGAGACAGGAGAGAGGGTAAAAAGTTCCCAGCCTTCGCAGGGACGGTGCCGAGCCCTTCCCCTTTTGCACGGTGTGTGCGTTTGCGTTAGAGGCTGCGTCCCCGGGCTGCGACGCGCAAGTTGGCCTCGGGAGCCTGCTGGTGTTTATTTTGGGCAGAGGTAGGTGGGTCCGAGGCCGGCGGGGAGGTGCCGTCTAGAGGCCATTGGAACTGCTCAGCGCTGGGCTGCAACAGCTGGGCCCGCCGGACAGCTGCGGGGTGCGCTGGGGAGGGGTTGTTTTGAACGCCTCCCCCGGCTGTGCCCGCCCGCGCCGCGCGCACTGGGATGGGGAAGGCTGGCAGGAGGGACCGGCCAGAGAGAGCCCTTCGCAGCCAGCCTGCCGCGGGGAGGGGGCAGAAATAGGAACCACCTGTTACACCCGCCACGGTGCTGCGGTGCCGCCGCTGAATGGTGCCCCCCAGCACGACCTCGCGTGCGCTGCTCCAGCCCGTCCTGCCCACGCTGGGCAGCCCGCGCTGCCCCTGGCGCCGCCGCCCCCCACCCCAAAGCTGCCGACCTTGCCCCCAGGGCTCCCTCTCCTGCTGCCCTGCCTGGGCACGTTACGTGGCTTTGCGGTTGCATGTGAATTGACTGGCCGCTCTTGAATTCAGGAGAGCAGGGGGTGTAGAAACACGGGTGGGGGGGGGGGGGGGGGGTGTGCGAGAGCCACTGAACCAACCTGTAAACCCTGTAGCTAACGGAACCCGCGTCAAGCCCGGGGGTGCGGAGCACCCACCACCCCTCGTTGCAGGACCTCTGGGAGAGCGCTTGCCACGCCGGGGCGAGCAGGCTGCGAGCTTCCTGACGGACTGGGGCGTGCAGCGCCAGGGCTCAGTGAGCCTTAACCTGCCGCCTGCCTGGGAAATTCCTCTGCGTGGCAGCTCCAGCCGGCTGCTCCCTCGGAGCCGGATCAGGCCCCTCTGTCCCCCGTTAGAAATGATTTATTGGATAATCTTGGCCGAACCTTCGTGGTTCCTCCAGTAGTCGGTACTAGTCACGCGTTGGGAGCCAGAGGGAGCTATATTTCAAGCTACCATTAATTATGGATGGAAACAAATAAGAGAGTCAATTCTGCATTAGCCCTTTGCAATGGCAGGAATATCTTAACCCTTTCACCCTGCTCGCCTGATGACAGCAATGTTTTGTTTAAGTGTAAAGTGGCGAAACTTTGTTTCGGCTCTGCAGGAACTGGTACTGCAGCTTATACAAAGTACAGTAATTAAATGGGTTGCAGCTGCCTTTATTATTTATAAGACCTGGATAGAAATGAAAGGGTGCACAGATAGTTCTAGGTGGAGATTATTCCTGTGTTTTAAAAGGGATCTTTTTCAAATGTCCTGCCATCGTGTTTTGTATTTTATGTCTCTTTCTATATAGACATATTGTGTGGCTGGAAAATGCAGTTAAATGCTTTAAGCCTCTGAATTTCATTAATTCAAAACACTGTAGTTCCAAGTGTTTATAGCACTCCAGTAAGGTAGAGGACATAGAGGTTCTCTGGTCTCCAAATTGTTTAATACTGTTGGTCAAATTCTGATAGTTTAAGGTCTGTGAGAAACCCGCAAGCAAAATTTGGCCCTGCGTGTATAAAATAGCTACACACACACACACACATCTATGCAGACAAATGTACTTACTCAGGCATGCGTCAGCAGTAATGTGATTGTTCATAATGTATACAGATGTAGTACTTACTATGCATTCAGTATTGTAGTTTATATATACGCCCCACACAATCCCAGCGAACAATACAGAGAATTTGCAGCAAAGAACTGTCACTGAAAAATTAATCATCCTTGACTTACGTAAAATCCATGACATTTTGCTTAGTTATTTTCAGGGGGACAACATGTCTGTACTAGAATAACATTAGCTCTGCATTAAGTTGTTAGTGTTCCAAAGAAGCATAAAAGTCTTTTAGTAATGGCATTAATTCTTCCTTCTTTTAAGTGTTGGTGTCTTGGCGGAATTTCTTCCTAATTCTTCAGAGGCTTTTTAATACTTGTGTATCACTCTCATGAAAATCCTTTTATTGAGTATTTTTCCAAGATTCCTTCTTTATATTCTTGAGGAGTCTGGAAGCTCACTGTGAGGCTGTACTAGCATTACAGTGGCAAAAGGCTTTTATTCTGCTTTATTCACGCTGTAAAAATCTATCCACCTCAAATGTGTATGTATCTAATTCAGTAAATTAAGCTGTATACAATCATGTTTAATGTAGTGAGTGACAGGCATATCCTGTTATGTTGGCAGATATTGTATAAATATTTACTCTGGCTTGGACAAATAGAAATTGCCAGATGAGCCCTGTGATTTTTTTCTCTATATAATCATAAACTTTAACACTTTTTATGGAAACTAATATACTCAGCTGTTTTAAAAATGGAAAGGAAGAGTTTGCATTAGGAATTTACTAGCATTTTTAAATTAAGTAGATTGAATTTGTTTTCAAAGGAGAGCCAAAACTATAACCCAGAGGCTTTAAATTGGGTTATTTAACAGGCTGCTCACTTTCATCTGCATCTTTAGTTACATTGAACTACCATTCTTCTTCATATCCTGCAGTCTGTCACTACCTCTGTTCATTTCTGCTAAGGATGCAACAAAGATATCATCATCATCTAAACATGCTTTGTGTGATGTAGGAGGGTGTGCTAGGAATACAGTGACCAGCCTTGTCACAGCTCCACAAGCCAGCTGTGTGGCTGCATTTGTTTCAATCATTGATGCCCTTTTAGCTGGACCGTCTAACATTTCTGCCTCTTTTGTATGGCTGATTTGATCTGATTGTGACGGCAAACACCTTAGCCCTTGGAACTGCTAGAACTTTGATCTAGTTTTATGAAGTTCACACATTTAGAGAGAATGCCTAATTATGTGTCCAATTCACTGTGCCTAAACAGGTTCTAGCTCAGATATGTACCATCATATGAGATACAGGATGGTAAAGAAGTAGTAGTAAAAAGTCACTTAAAAAAATCTTAAACTACAAGGCTCCATGTAGGTATGACTAATTGTCACAACTGCTGGTCTGATTAGATACATCTTTTAAATTACTGCACTTAACACAGGAATGGGTCTTGCTCACATTGACGGCAATAGGAGTTTTGCCACTGGCTTCAGTGGCAGTAGGCTACAGCCCCCTTTTATATACATATTGAAAATGGCTTGGTTACTCTTCTTTCTGAAAAACAAACAAAAATCTCTAGCAAGAAATCACATGAAGAGCATATGTGGATATGGCCAGTTCTCACCATGAATGTTATAGTGAGTAAAATGATAAAAAGTAGCTTTGCTTCAGTTTTTGTCTTTGCCTTGTAAGATCAAGGAAGTACTTGCTTTATTTGTTTATTGCACAGCTGGTCCCTAATATTTCCCAACAAACATTTTTGTTTTTTTGCTTTGATTAATAAACACAGGAGATAGAGGGGAGACTGCCGTATTTTTTGCTTAGCAACTAAATAAGAAAATAAAGGGGTGATCACATACTATAATTCCAGTAAGAAATGTAAACGTATATCCTGCTATTGGATAAATTAATCATTTGCTCCAGGAACAGTTAAGGAAAAGATGGAAGGCATAATATTTGCATTGGGTAATACAAGCAGTCCTATATGTAATTCAAACAGTTCAAATGTTGATGTAATCAAAACTGCTGTTAGAACAGATTATCTCTTTTTATGCATTAGATAAGCTTGCTGCAGTTACAGTTAAAATCCGTCTAAGCCATTTTATTAAGTTGTTACTTGTTCTGTGAATAGCTGCCAGCTTCAAGTTCAAGTTCTCATGAAAGAAATGTTCAGTGAAAATCATATTGCTACCCTTATGATGCTGTTTTCAGTAGCTGTATTGTCTGCCTTAGTCCACTTTCCCTTCTCATGCCTTGACATTAATTATAGTACAGCTAATAACAAAAGTTGATTCAGTTTATTCAAACAAGAAAACTGTTAAATTGTCTAACTTCCAAAGGCAAATGTTTGTCTAACTAGAGAGATCAAATCTGGAGTGTACATATGTAACATATGAGGTGTGTTTATTTCCCTAACTTTTCTGTTCCATTAGGCTTTTGTTAACTAAACTAGATTAGCATTTTAACAACCCTGAAGTGAACTTCTGCCATTCTTTCTACTTGGGCACTGTGTGTAGAACATCCATCATTCTGTCCTTGGCCACAACAGGCTACTGGCTTCATAACCATTTGGAGCTACACAGAAGCCATCCGACTGTGAACAGCACAGCTGGCTATAGCAATTTTGTCTTCCATACCACTGGCAGCATTGTCTGGCTATGGTAACTAAAGTTAACATCCAGAACATGAAGTTTCTTTTGTTTGGCAGATTTAGCCCTGCCCTGAGGCAGCTCAGTGGCCACACCTGCAGAAAAGTCACAAAATGGTCGCTAGAAATAAATAGCACCAGTGGACAATTTAAAAAAATCTGGCTTCAGGATCTCAGTCTGTTGCTTAGAGTGTGATTATTAATTCAGTTATTACTTGAAAGAGAACATTTTATTCGAATCCTACTCGGTTTCAGTTTGGAGATTATGGCATATTTTGAAAAAAGATAAAGGAACAGAACTTGCTTTGACTCAGTCAGTCAAACTGCCAAAGAGCACAGAAAGAAAGAGAAGAATTGTTCCATGTATTCTACATGTTATTGCAAAAGCTCTTTTCCTTCCACAACGGGAAACATGTGATTTAGCAAAATCAGTGCCCAGAATCTAATAGTTTCAACAGATGCTTTTCTAAGTTTGTTTTGCAGATTTAGGTACTTAATATAAAATAACTACATAAATTCCAGTATGTATTGCTTTACTACTGAATTGTGCTTAGAAAGCCAGGTAACCAGCGGGTAAATACAGTGAGGGCTCTATGGTAATCTTACTTGTTGGGATGT
Source organism: Chelonia mydas (assembly GCF_015237465.2). NCBI lineage: Eukaryota > Metazoa > Chordata > Testudines > Cheloniidae > Chelonia > Chelonia mydas. The sequence continues at coordinate 63,203,028 of NC_051250.2, forward strand.
TAGCATAATTCAAACAAGTTGGTCTAACATGCTGTCTCTTGGTGGAAATCCATGGCTTTCCTCCTAGCATCTAATTCTTATTTCAAGAAGTAGGGAGGTCAAGAGGTGTGATCAAAAAATGGGGGGGAGGGAGGGAGGAAGTGGAAAAAGGGGAGGAGCACAGGATTTAAGCAAGCGAGTGACATTTGTTCTGTCCAGAATATTGAAGAACATTGTAAATTAAATCAGTCGCTAGACAGCATTGATTTATACACTTACACAGCAGATTGCCCTTGGTCTGTCTGACCCTGGTAACATTACAGAGGTCATATTTACAAACAGATATTCTTCTTGAATAATGGGTAATTACTGAATAATGTTGTTTTCTGCCATTTCTGTACAGGCTTTTCTTAAACACAAGCCATACAGTTCATCTCTTTTCTTCAGATGAAATAACTGTGACAGCATCCCTCTTGTAGTATCTTGAGTAGTAGCAATGTGCAAGATCATGTCCCAGGCCCTCCCATTGGTAGCATTCCCCTCAGAGTTTACAGTGCCATAAAACAAATGGTACTTACCTCACTCTTCTAAAAGCATCTCTGCATTAGGGCCTTATTGAGATTCACCTCCCCCATATTGGCATGTGAAGATCCCTAGTGTGCTCTGGTCCCTTTTCCCAAGGATGTTTTTTGGCACTGCAGTTATTCAGGCCCTAGGAATATCACCACATGGACAGACAGTGTTGCTGTTACCCAACTATGTACTGTGACACACAATAGTCATAGCATCAGAAGAAAATTATCATACTCATATTTGAAATCCTCCTTCAATCCTTCAGTCAAACACTACCCAGGCACCAGTGTGCCTGTGTGTGCTTTGGGTTGTTCTGGGAGGCTGCAAAGGAGAAAAAAATTATATATATATTTAAATTTCAAAAGCCAGAATAAGATCCTAAACATACATATAAAACTTCAGGATGGTATAAAACCTTAGCTGGTTTTGAAAACATTAAAGTATTTGTAAAGTAGCCATTACTCTGCCCATTATTGTAGGCTATATTTTAAAAAAATTTTAAAGGGACACATCTGCCGTGCATGTCTCCACAGTTGAATAGCACACAATTAAATGGATGGGCATAAGATATTACTACCACCCTGGCTACAGCAGGCTCGGGAATTTACAGAAGTGATGCTTTCAGTGTCTAGGATCAGATAATCAGCAAACCAGTACAGAATAACTCTCCATTCCCTGAAGTTGGCTAAGTGCCAGGTTTTTTTTGCAAATATAGCTATTCTGTGTATTACCACCTGGAGAAAGGGCGCTGAGGTGAGAGGGGTAGGGATAAGAGTGTTAAAGTTCTCAACAGTGAGGGAACAATGTCCCCAGGCGCCTCATGAAAGGAGTAATAAGAAAAAAATCAGTTTACAGAGTTGAATGGTTTAGTTCAATTTGCGAAGATCTGCTTCTCCATGACACCTCCTTAAATCCAACACATGTGACTCAAAGATTAGTCATTTGTTTTTGCTGACTAAATCATATACTTTCATAATGTAAATGCTATGCAGATATTTTTAGCAATACATATTTTGATTTAATGATAACCTAGGACAAGGATAATCAAATCACATGCTTCAGGGATTAATCTGATTCCCTGCAGAGGGCAGGATAGGAATTTTTGCTCTTTATACACAACTATACAAGTTTTTTCTAGGTGTGCAGTGGATGGTGTTTTCCTGAAGCATTAGGCTTTGCTCCCTGCCAAAGACAGGATACTGGACTGGATAGAGCAGTGGCCTGCCATAGAAAAACTATGGCCATATATTTATTTCATTTTTGCAGCATACATATAGTTGTTTCATGCAGTTATAGAGAGATATATACACATGCATGTGTGTATTTTGTTTGGGTCAGCACGTGTGTATTTTGTTTGGGTCAGATGTACTTGTTCATTCACACAGCCCCAAATTAATCTCTGTGCTGGTGCTATTTGTAACACAACAGCTGAGGGGAGTGGTTTGTGCCTCCCCTATTCACGGTCTGCTGGGAGCTAGTATGGGAGGAAGGATGGTGTAGTGGTCAGGGTACTAGCTAAGAACTGAGAAGGTCCAGATTCAGTTCCCTTCTCTGCTACAGGCTTCCAGTGTGACCTTGCACAAATCACTTATCCTCTCTGTACCTCAGTTTCCCAATGGGTATAAGTTTCTCCCTACCTCACAAATATGTTGTGAGGATACATACATTTAAGATTTGGAGATGTTCAGATACTACAATGATGTGGGTGATAGATATAAGAACCTAAGACAGCTGGTACACTCTGGCCCCATGTATAGGCTACAGCTGCCCTAAATTGTGCCCCTGTTGCAAAGAGACATTACAGTGGTGCAAGAACACCTACATTCCTCCTTCAGTCTCTGAAACCCCACCTTCTCCCACTGCAGGTGCCTCCTATTAGGGTAGGGAGAAGAGCCGGCTTTGCAGCTCCTGCAGATGGCCTTTTGCACCAGGACTATCCCGCAGTGGGTCACAGCACAATAATGAATCCCCCTCTCGCGCGGAGTGTGTGCGTGAGCATGTATATGATCCATTTGCAAATATACACTCACAGACAACAAAAGTAGCAAATGTAATAATGTGATCCAAATGTTCAGTGCTAGGCTAAAAAGAAATAGTTTTCTGCCATTATGTGAAAATCTAGCGTGACTGGAACAGAGTCTGCATTTGATTAGACAATTTAAAAAATGTAAGAGACTTTACACTTGAGGGCAATGCTGCAAAACAATTGCACAGTACATGCTATAAAATTGGTTTGCCTTCACCAGATTTCCATGTTTTTATGCACTGTGTCTCAAATTATAAATATGAAATGTCACATGGTAAATTAATGCTTTTTGATGTCATAGAGTAAATAAAAGCAACAGGGTAAACAATTACACAAAAGTTTAAATAACCCATGAGACAGAAGAATATAATTCACAGTGCATTCTCTTCTCTAGCACAAGAGAAACATTCCGTACAACATTCTTTCCCCGTTGTAGTTAATCTTTAACACTCAACAAGATAATATGAAGAGTTAAGTTTGAGCTCCAGCTTTGTATACTTTTTCACGCCTGCATTTGCAAATGCAGTTGACTGGTCTGACAAAAGTGGCAGAGCACGTGTTTTGCATATCCCAATGGGTCAGTTTAGTGACCAACTATTAGATTAGTTCATAGAAGAGGCCAACAAATATTCAAAATAGTTGTTCACCCATTTTTACAGGCTAAATCAAGGGTGTGGGCAAAATTTGAGGCTGGCTGAAAATTTAGCCTTCAATGTGTATACTAGTAACCCTGCTCCCAAGGTGCTTAGGAGGCTGTGACCTGTTTGTTGCCATAAATGACTCTTCTCTTTCCCTTCACCTTTTCTACCAGCCATTTACTTCCTCTTTGAAGTGCTGGCACTCCTGTGAGCCCATCCCAAAGCAGCACTCCCAACCAGCACCCTTCTAGCCAACAGCCATACCACGACCTTTCCACCAGCAGATGCCCTGACATCCAGCAGCTGCAGTATGTTCCATCAGCGCCACCACCCCAGGCAGGGGCAGCAATACAATGCAAGAGGTTTGGGATAGGGAGGAGGTGTGGAGGAGGATGTTCTTCATGAAGCAAGATTCCGCGCTACTTTGTCTGGGCCACTGGCTGTTAGACAACAGATATGCCTCCTCCACAGTGCAATTCTCTCACTCCTCAGCATCCTACTTTGGAGGGCACTTATGGGCCTCTTCAAATACCCTCCTTTCCATATCAGAACATCTCAGCCTCCTTCTCCTGCAGGCATACCCAACCCTCACTCATCCCTCATGTGCTGGCCCAAGGTGCTAGTGGACAGTGCTGATACTTTTGGTAGGAGTCCTAGGGAGTGCTGTTCATGGGAGGAGCCATTTTCTCCAGTGTTGAAAGATGGTAGTGCTAATGAAAGAGAGAAACTGATGATGCTGTAGCTGAATAAATTGCACCTTAGATCTACATTATATCCTCACTTGCACACACTGGTTTATACCTGTCTCATAGCTCTCCTTATCAAGGACTGCTAACCATGCTGAAATGAATGGTGGTGTTGTAATATAAAATCAAGCACTATAGGTCTTGTATAAAAACAGTTATTTCTTTCACTTGTGACTCCCATTCACATTTGAAACTTAAGTCTCCAGCCATGAAAGGTATTAGTTCACTTTTGCTTCAGTCTTTTTGTTTGTTTCTAAATCTATATTAAAGCCTATATCTAATCATATAAATATTTGCATCATCATTAGAGAGCGTGGAAACTCTTTAGATTTCAGTCTCAAAGAAACTGCACACCAAAAGACAGGCACCCATGGAAAAACGCTGGGCAACTCTGACATCCATTTAAAAATCACAGGAACATGGAAGTTAACTCTTAATGCATCTCATGAAACACAGGTTTATGAGTTGAGAAAAAAACAGAAAAAAGAAAAATACCTGAGTATCGATGGACCCTAAACTATTATCTTGCTGGTAGGATTGGTCCCTGCAGGTCTGGGCCAGAGCACTGAGTAGAAGCTAGCATTTTTGCTGTCTTTGCTGCACCTATTCTGGGAATAAATGGAAGACCTACATCTCCAGGGCTGGCAATATGACACTTTTTTAAAAACAAAGCAGCTACACACCAAGATCCACCCTTCATTTTCCTATCATACTGCTTGGGTGCTGTAACCAATAAATTCATCATATCAGAGAGCAGTCTCAGTCCAAGGCAAGCAGTTTAAATTAGTAAAATGTAGGTCTGTTAAGATGGTTAAGCAGAATACTCAAAAAGAACAGGAGTACTTGTGGCACCTTAGAGACTAACCAATTTATTTGAGCATAAGCTTTGGTGAGCTGCAGCGCACTGTAGCTCACGAAAGCTTACGCTCAAATAAACTGGTTAGTCTCTAAGGTGCCACAAGTCCTCCTTTTCTTTTTGCGAATACAGACTAACACGGCTGCTACTCTGAAACCAATCAGAATACCGCATAAGCAAATGTACCTTGCACTTTGTCACCAAGCTCAGGCTCTGGTAAACCATCAAAGGGAGTAAGTCCCATGGGAGCTATATAACAAAGAGAACAGCTCTGGCAGCAGATACAGCTTCAAAACAGAGTTCGCTTTCTACTGTAGAACATGTGTACTGCCCTGGCAAAGGACAGAAAATGGAGTAACAAGTCAAAAACCAGCATAAAGAACGATAATTGAAGGGATCACGTATGTTTTGGTCTACATCTTATTTCATTTCGTGCTGAAACTGCCTTGTTTGAGTAAATTTTTGATCACAAGAGAGTTCAGTCCTCAAAGTGTGTCTAATCAACCTCTGAGCATTTGCATAAGTCACCCTAGCCCAGTGGCTCTCAACCTTTCCAGACTACTGTACCCCTTTCAGGGATCTGATTTGTTTTTTATTTGTTTTGTATACCTCATGTTTCACTTCGCTTAAAAACTACTTGCTTACAAAATCGGACATAAAAAGACAAAAGTGTCACAGCACACTATTACTGAAAAGAATGCTTTCTCATTTTTACCATATAATTATAAAATAAATCAATTGGAATATAAATATTATACTTACATTTCAGTGTATACTATAGAGCAGTATAAACAAGTCATTGTCTGTATGAAATTTTAGTTTCTTCTGACTTTGCTAGTGGTTTTTATGTAGTCTGTTGCAAAAGTAGGCAAATATCTAGATGAGCTGAGTACCCCCTGAAAGACTTCTATGCGTACACCTGGTTGAGAATCACTGCCCTAGCCATTTAGCAATCATTCTATCATTTTCTTTTAGACTGAAGGGAGGTGTGCTCTCTGTAATGTTAAAAGCCTGCAAACAACTGAAGTGTAACTAACAATACTATAAGCCAATTAAGATCAAACCTGTGATATTCAGTACTATGGTTTCATCACTTTAATATTAAACAATTTTTTACTTGGACATAGATCAAGAAGTGTTGATGCAGACACCATTAAACAAGTCAGGCAGTATCTTAAAGAGATAGATCTTCTATTTGCTGTTTCAGAATCAGTTAGTATCCTGGCTCCAAATACTAAATTTCTCCAGAAATTTTATAAAAATTGTCCCCACAAAAAAATATGAATGTGTGTGTATTGCAGGATAAAATTGAGGAGCCATCATCTCAAAAGTGCATTTATATTGTCCATAGCTTAAACACATTTTCTTCAGTTCATTTTATGACTGATGTGTTTAATTCTACGCAGTCTTCAAGTAAGCTCAAGGGCAACAAGAATAGTGTCAGTATGTGACTTCGTATGGTAAGGCCAGAATATTCCCCTTCTCCACTCTTTATTTGATAGCCAAAATGGGCTACTGTTATCAAGCTTTTAAATATGGATTTACCATAGCACAGCTAACATGTGAGACTTAAATGTAGAATAAACACCCTGTGCCAAATGTTGCCCTCAGTAACATGCATGCAGAATCACTGAAGTCAATCCATAGTAAAAGGAACACGCATGAAAGAAATCCCATGGAAGAAACCAACTTTTGTCTACCTTCAGTAATTATACCTTAACTATACCAGTATAGTTAAATCAGTACAACCCTCCCTCTTGTGTGGACACACTTATACTAGTAAAAAGATGCCTTATATTGGTATCGCTGATTCCCCTTCCTGTATGACAAGTTGATGTCTTGAATGGGATTTCTTTATACCGGTATAACTTTATCGGGGGGCAGAATCACACCCGCTAGCAGACATAGTCATTCCAGTACAAAAATCTGTGTACAGACCAGGCCTAAGATCAAAATTTGGCCCCTTGATTGTAAAATTAACCATAGTTAGCACTTATAGAGTTTTGCATAAAACCATTTAAAGAGATTTGCATAAAAACTACTGAATATTTACACTGCTCCTGTGGTATAGGAAGTAAACATTATCATCCCCATTTCACAAAACAGGAAATACAGACTTTGGGAGATTAACCATGGCCACAATGACACACCCAGGATTAAAACTCAGGAATTTCTGCCCCCCAGTCCTGTGCTCAGGCCGCTAGACTACACTGTTTTCATCTTTTAATTTGGAATGTATAGAATACAGTGTTTTCAAAGTTCATCTACAGATATATTGGGCCTGATTTGCCATTAGCCTGGACCTTGTTAGTCATTTACACCTGCCACAGAGGGTTTAAAACTCTACTATTCTGATTTAGTAACACGGTACACCCACTTCACACACCCACTGCACAAGGTGCTGGGCAACAGAGAATCAGGTTTAACTTTAACATGTTTGCTGTTAAAGGACCTGGATCTAGTAAAAAGTTTCCAAAGTCCCTGAGAAGGATGGCCTGCCACAGAAGGCAACAAAAAAAATCCAACAACCCCAAACAAAAACCCCACCTTACTCCTTGGGAGTGAGCTGCATCTCTTCTCCCCTGCACCCTACTACTTCAGCTTCTCAAGCTCTTCTGCCATCTCACCAGGGGCCATTTATCAGACACACACATAGGTTGAACATACAGTGAGAAATCCTGGCCCCACTGAAATCTGGCAAAAGTACCTTTGACTTCACTGGGGACAGGATTTCACTGTCTTCCAGACAAAACTCATCTCCCAAAAAGCCATCCAGGAATATGGTCAGCAAGTCCCCTCAATCCCATTGTCAAGAGCCTGATTACCATACTAGAATGCCACAGAAGTGGCTGTAGAATGCTGCATTAGGTGTACTCAGACTTCTAGAAAGAGTGTCCATTCCCCTTTGGAATGGGGAGCAGCATTCACAGTTGTGGAGCCCATGAAACTTGTTGAGCATCCGTGAGCCAGCAGCAACAGAGGCAAATTGGACCTGGAAAAGACCTTTACATTTGCGCTGTTATTGGAATGAACAAGTTTAAAGCTTTTTTCAAAAGGTGCACCCTCAAAAGTGTACTCGCATGCATCAGGACTTCAGAAAAGCACCTGCACACTCAATGGCACACGCATACCTATTTGTACTCACAGGTATAGTCATATGTACGTGTTAGTTTCTCAGGGCACTTTTTCAAATTTCAAAATCAAAATTTTCAAGATTTTATTTGAAAATCTTGGTGCTTCTCAAACTTTGAACCAGCAGGCAAATTCCAGATTTATACAGAAGTGAGTCTTGAAACCTCAGGGGCTAGTTTAAAAAAAACAAAACAAAACAACAAAACCCTGATGACTTTGCCAGACTAGAACCTAGTATTGAAGTGGTAGTAATCTGGTAATATGGTGCCCCACTTCAAAGACACACCATTTCTCCCGAAGAAATCCCTTTGCTGCCCTCATAACACCTGGCTTTGTTCTGTGCTAAGTGCAGAAAGAAAGAAAGAAAATGGCAAAGTCTGACAAAGCCTCATTTAATACTTTTCATTATAGTAGCTTTTTTAACTCCCAAGTTTCGTTTATTACTCAGTTTCATTTTTCCCTCCTAGAGGACATTTAAGGCTGATTAGTAGCTAGGTTTGTTTCTTTCTAACCTGGCCTGAAGTGCATTTTCATTTACCTCCTCCCCCACATATCCCAGTCTGTGCTTGGTAATTTATGAAATATTGGTAGTATAAAGAAATTTGGCTATGATTTTTAGAGGGAAACATTTGTCAGTTTGGTTTTAATCTATTTTATTTAATTATTGCCTCGCCACAGCTGGCTCACTTTCCCTTCCCCCATTTCCTTTTCCATGGCAGAAACATGCAACAATGATTAATGGAATGTCACCCATAAATTGACAAAGTTTTGGGTAGATGAATGGATAAGGAACACCGATCTTTTCCCTGTTAAATGTGATTGTTTGAAGCCAGGCTCAACTTTTAAGGGAAGTAGTATTGGATTCCATCAATGAAGAAGTGAAATGTGGCAATCTCATTGAAGAATGACAGGAACTAGCCACAAATAGTCAGCTAAAGATTTGGGGCAATGTCTTGCTTTTTGCACAGCCAGCCCTTTACTGGCTGTGAAATATCCAGTGAGGATTTCACCCAGGCCAGCTTCCTTTTTACAGGTGAAAGTCTGCACCAACAGACAACTATCCTTGTATTTTAGTACCTGCAAATTCTAGTTAAGGCACTGAACTGGAGCCCAGACGATCTAGGTTAAATTCCCATCTCCACAGACTTTATGTATGACCTTGGACAAGTCACCTGACATCTGGGGAAAATCTGACCATAAAACCTAGTAGCTCCCATTGTTCTCAGAGGGGCTTATGGGCTGCTGAGCTCTTTGGAAAAATCTGCCCCTAGTTGTAGATGCTGAGCCTTTGTGAAAATTCTGGCTTTAATCTGTCATTGTTTCAACTCCCCCTCTGTGAAATGGGGCTAGGAATACTTTTGCTACCAATATTTGCAATTTACAATAAATTATAAGAGCAAAAACGTTGGTGCTACAATTTATAGGCAAAATTAATCAAAGACCAGTTTGAAGCCTGGCTGAAAAGAATCAGACCGAGGGAGCGTAACTGAGCTCTAAATTTTCCTCTGGGCAGATATTTCCAATAATTCATAATCAGGTGATTCTGGTGAAACAAATTCCTCAGCATTTCTATTTGTATAGTCCTCCGCAGACCTCCATTAATAGGGTTGAATGAGGTAAGAATTATGTGTGAGTTTCACAATAGCATATCTGTGTGCGACAGAAGTATTTACCTGGCTGGCAAAGCCCGTGTGCTGGTGGCGAGGTTGAGTACATTTTCTGTTCATCCCAGGAACAGTCTATCGTCAGGTTTTATTCCTTCCCGGCAGTCCTGATCTCAATCTGTTTGTGTCGAGGCTGCCAAAAGTGTGATAGTAGATCCAAATGCCTTCACAAAGTGGCTGCCCTTTCCCTCCTACACATATTGGAAGTGCGAGCTGATACTCATTTTCTTTCCGTGCTTTTAATATACTGAGTAATAAAGAAACCTTTACCTCTACAATCACAGGTGACTGAGTCGAGCTTTCCCTGTTGGATCTCCTCCCTCTTCATGACAAAGATCTTTACATAGAAGTAGATGTGGGGGATGGATCACTTGATGATTACCTGCTCTTTTCATTCCCTCTCGAGCACCTGACATTGGCTACTGTTGGAAAACAGGTTACTGGGCTAGGTGGATCTTTGGTTTGACTCAGTATGGCCGTTCTCATCTTCCCCTGATAAGGGTTTGTGAGAGGCGAGGTTGGGTTAGAAGGGATTATCAAACATAAAAATTCCCAGCTTTTTACATTTGCATAAAGTTTCCATCTTTGGATCAATGCTCTCTGCCCAAGGAAGATTTAAATGTGGGTTTATCCATCTTTGTCCTGGAAAATTTCTATGTGGGGACTCGTCCACTAGCATTACCCTTCTCTTTACCTCCTGGATTTTAATGTGTTACTGAGAAGACTGATTCTCACTTTGTTCATCCTTTAATTTTTTTTTTTTTTTGGGGGGGGGGGGGGGATGGAGGGGGTCTCTTCCTTTTAGCAAAGTTATTTTTTTTAAATCGCTGTAATTTTTAACCAGCACACATGTAGCTGCCCTTTGTTCTTGATTGTCATTTTGTTTTTTTAATTTTTCTCAAGCCAAAAAAAGGCCCTGTCTCAAGTACTCTTCTTTGTGACAGAGGTTACATCAAGGTTTCATGTGACCTTTGTTCAGACATTTTTCCTGATTGTTTTGGGTTGGGGGGCTGGGAGGAAGAAATTCTTCCTGTGTCTAATATACCCACAATCCCAGAAGTGTCTCCATGGTAGATTGGGAATTCCAGAAATCTCAGAATGTGTTTATTTTGTGGAAGGGGCAAGGGCTCCAAAAATTCATGATGTGAGGCACATAGAATTGATGCATCTCCTGATCCATCCAGCTAGTGTATTTCTAAATCCTACTTGCCAAAAAAAGCTCTGTGGTCAGTTAGAATTGATGGCCCTTCCACTCACCCTAGGCCTCCTCCTGAGTCAATGGAGGCTTCAGGAGAGGAATTGTACAATGTTCTTTACCAGTCATTTTGCCTTTGTATCGGTTGTGTTTGACCTACTACAGTTTGAGGTCTCTGATGCCTCTCCTCATTCTTTTCCTAGTCTTGAGAATAGGATCGGTATTCAAAGCTTGTAAGAGCCAGAGTTCTGTTTGCAGAAAGAAGAATGTATCTCAGAGCCACCAAGCTGCAGTATCTCACTCTGATGCATACTTGAACAAGAAGGAACTAACTTGACTAACATTATTAATTCCAGTTTGTTTAAGTGCATTCACTAGCAATTTAATGCTAGATGTTTCATCTGAGGAGGCTGTGTCAAGCCAAGGACGGTGTCAGGAATTGTTAGTGTTCATTAGTCACTGCTGCTTATCAGTCTTGCCTAAGAGTGCGACCCATCAGTTCTGGACTGGTGGACTTGAGATGCAGAAGCATCATTAACAGTTAAAAATGTATCTTTTCCAGGTCACTCTGTAATGGATAGGACCTCATATACACTTCCCATTGCCAAATACTACCTCCATCTATGCTGGTCTCACCTAGTCCAGCATGAGCTCACTCAGGTCAGCGGCCATATGCACTGAACAATCCTTGCACAGAACCAATATTGGGAGTGACACCAGCTTTTCATCCTAAGCACCCTAACTTTCAGTAGCACTTACACACATTTTAACTGGTTTGCAGAAATATTAGGAATCAGGAGATTGGTTTTATTTTCCTAAAACAAATAATTTACTAGAATAAGTGATTTCAACAACTGCAGAACATAGTGTTTATGATTAAATCAATAGAGATTTGTACCTGCAACTCAAAACTGAACTAATGCTTTGGTAAGTTGCTCTGAGGTATGGTACTGCAGTTGCCATGTTTCTAATATGAAATAAAACCTATGCCCAGACTATGTGTGGTCATTAAAAATCCTTGAGACATGTTTTCTTGCATCTTGCCCAAATTGCATTTCACTTGCCCCCAAAAGCATCATTGCATAGTGCTAGTACTGCATTTCCATGATGTATGTCATGATCTCAACACATACTGTACAATCTTTTGGGTGCCTCAGACTAAACAAGGTGCTACATAATCAGACTTGGTAAGATTAGATTTTTAATCGGTAAATATTGGTAAAGATCAGTTTTGTTGGACACAACAAACCAATGAAAAAATGTTTCCAGGGACGATAATCAAAATTTACAGAGAGACAAAGTAAGGAAAATGCTTCTTGAGAACTTGCAGAGTTTGATTTAAATAATTTACTTTGTGTATTTTGACATGATGTTCACATTTTGTGTTGTAATGGTTATAAAGCTTTAACTTTTTGAATCTTAGCGTCTACTGTCATTAAACAATTACCGTCTGACCCACCCCCCCCCCACTCATAATTTCCCACAGCTCTGAAAACTTAAATTTAAAAAATTGAAAAAATGCTTAAAACCCATAATTTTGCATAACTGAAAATTTAAATTGATAAAAATAAAAAATTATATTATACATGGGCCTTATTGAAATAAAAGTTGAATGCTGCCACGACTGTACATAATTATCCACATTATTTAGTTAGTTATAGAATTGGGTGGGGGAAATACATTCTCAGGGACTGATTCTTTCCATTGCTCTGCACATTGCACACCAATGCAAAGGAAGTGCCGAGTGGGTGACAAACACTACCAAATCAGAATGGTAGCATTTTATGCTCACCTTGCACACATGTAAATACAAGGGACACGGGAATAGAGTGTCAGGCATTGACGGCAAGAGTCTCAAAGAAACCTAGGCGTGGTCACTATGTAGCCAGCATCACCAAGCCTAACGTTTAGGTGCCTAGAAAACCCTGAAGTCACAAAGCCTGAATCAGACTCCCTATACAACACATGGGGAGAAAGAGATGCCTGAGAACGGGATTCACAAAAACCCTCGTGCTAGGCAGCTCCTCACCAATGGGAGGTGCCAAAGCGAGGGGTGTAAGCTAAACCCCACGCCTCTCTTGCAGATAGGCACCGAATTCTAGACTGCAGGGAAGTGCTTCCTGACACTTGGGATTCTCAGCAGCAAACCCTCCTTTGCTGTTAGGTGCCTATGCCATTTCTGCAAAAAGCAGGCAATGGGAGGAGGCGCTCCCTCATAATTTTTAGCTACGTGGTTAGGCTGCTCTGGGTGAGGACCTCCCCCCAGTTCAAATCCCCCCTCAATCCTGGGTAGAAGGGATTTGAACTGAGATCTGCCACCTTTCACATGAGTGCTCCAGTCATGGCGCTGTGCAATATTCTGATATGGGACTCCCTCATTCTGTTCCTCATTGAAGCTGTTCCACTGTGGATAATGAAAGAATCACTGGGGCCAGAGAGAGTGCATGAGAATTATTCTGGAGCATGGTGGTCACAGCGCTCACTTAAGAGACCCAGGGTCCGGTCTCCCTGCGCCACTGATTTGATTTATGCACAGTGGAACAGGTTTAACTGGAGACAGTGAGACACTCCACATTAGACTATCCCATAGCTACTCCTGGGGGAATTGTGTGCCACTGCACATGTGCAGAATTCATGTCCCCCACAGATTTTGTTGCTTTCCCTGCAGAAAATTGACTTTCTGACAGGGAAGCTGCAAGAGCAGTCACACACCGCTCCCTAGCTGTGCAGGTACATCGTTTAAGGAACCCAGAGCAGCTGGCAGAGAAGTAACTCACTGGAGAGCTGGGGACACCCCAACCAGTGGCTCCTACCCTGAGCCGGGATCAGCTGCTAGTCCTGTCTGGGCTGGAGGCAAGAGAGGATGGGACTTCCTCTTTCCTTGCAAGGAGTGGCTGGGGCTGTATCAGACCCCCTCGCCCCCCCCCAAACTCCCCCAGCTGCAGGAAGCTCAGCATCCTCCTCTGCTTCTTGGCCCATCGCTCCTCAGCTGTGGTGGGGAGGGATGACTGTACGGGGAGCAGCTTCCCCATTTACCCAACCCCTGTGCATCTGAACCCACCATACCCAGATACCCCTGACAAGCCTCACCTCGTACACCCAGAATGCCCCTAGCCCTCCATACCTGAATCCCACCCCACTGAACCTCAAACCCTGCGTCTGGAGCCCCGCTGCATCCAGATCCCCTGCCTCCAGTCCACCACCCACTGAGCTCCCTGCACTCAAACCCTCACACTGATGTCCCACCCCGAACTCCCACATCCAGACCCCCCCCCCAACACCACTGACCCCAACGAGCTGCAACCAGACCCCCATCCCACCCAGCCTCACTCCTCCCAGGCCTCCCCCCCGAGACCTCCCACACCCAGACCCCTCTGCTGAGTCCCAACCACCTTCACCTGCAGAGTCCCATTGCCCCTGCACTTGGAATCCCCCCAACCAGCCTCTGTGCATCCAGATCCCCCCACACCTAGACCCCCACCACACATAATCCTCTCACCCCCACAGCTGGATTCCCCCCCCCCACATTGAGCCCCTCCACACTTGGATCCTGCCTGGTTGAATCTGCCTGCCTCACACCTGGTGCAAAGAGGCAGGGCCCTAGGGTGTTTCTGGGACAGGTCCAGGCCTTGTGCTGCATCAGGGTCGGGTGCAGCCTCACCGCTGAGTCTGTGTCCCAGGGGGGTAGGGCTGCAGGATGATCTCTGACCTGCATGCAGCCAGTGGCCTGTGCTCCCCGCTGCCATGCTGGAGCCTTTGCATTTATTTATTGACAAATAAAACTTGCAGAATTTTAAAATATTGTGTTCAGGGTAGGGCACTCACCTGAGAGATGGCAGATCCCAGTTCAAATTACAGGCAGACTTGAACCAGGGGTCTCCCACATCCCAGGTAAGTACCCTAATTACTGGTCTCAAAGTTATGAGGGAGCTCCTCCAGATTCCCATAGGGCCCAATCCACTGGCAAGGTCTGAGCATGCTTACTGGATCAGGCCCACAAGTGAGTTAGGTGTTCCTCTGCTTATCTGTCCTGGGTTAATGCATCACCCGGGGGCTTATGCATCTGGACACCTGGTGTGGAGCTGCTGTGCGCGTGCTCAGAGGAAGAAACACAGAGGGCCTAGGGAGCTTTTATTGCAAAACTTTAGGTGCCGATCAAGTTTAGATGCCTACAGGCATTGAGTGGGGGTTTTGTGAATCTCGGCTGGGGCCTGATTCTGGGATTTAAGTGCCTAAAGTGGTAGTCCTTTTGTGAATCTAGCCCTAAGAATATTAGACTTAGATTTAAGCTTGTTTTAAATCTAAATGCTGGCTTGGGGCTTACACAAACAATGTGTCTCTTGATGTTAATAGATAAAATTTAGGTAGTTTATGGGATAGGATTTTGTTGGCTGACATTTGGTAATGGGGGAAGGGAAAGAGATAGCAGTTTAATTAAAATTCTAATCCCAACTTTAACAACGTTCTCACCAAGTCAGTAGCCTGCATGTATCCTTGTGATTTAGCTAGGATAACATTCATCGGCTGCCTCTAAAATATCTCTAAATGTGACTAAAAATTAGCAAACATCAATACGGTTCAGAAAAGCTTTAGTCAGCATTGTCACATAGCAGTTTTTCCATCAGCATATACAAAAGGGGCCTTTCATAAATACTAGTTTACTCCACCACTGCTAACATTAAAAAAAAAAAATCACTCTGCAATAAGAAGTCACTTCTATTGTCCTGTAGTATTGAAACCTCATTGCCATATTTCTGTTTTACAGGTAATTAAACAGTATTACCAAGAAGCTGGTGCTGTTTTTCCCCAGCCATGAGGCTGCTTCTGCTTTGTGCTTGTCTGATGCTATTGACTGTGTCCCGGTGCCTAGCTGTCAGCTTTCCTGAAGACGCTGACCCTATTAACGTTGTTGACTACCATTGTAAGTAATCAGCAAATTGCTTGCCTTTAAAACACTACACAGTTGTTTTGGTTCATTGAAATTTTAATTAATATCTAGACAAGTAAAAATGTTTATTCTTTTGCAATTCACCAAATTTATTTACTGGCTCTTACTCCTTTAAAAAAAGCAATCAGAAATACTGCGACAATTTCAGTAAAAAGAATATTTGCTGACATTGGCTAGCTTTTATTCATTCATATTCAAGACATTACTTGAGGAATTTAGTTTAAACCCTTCTACACCTAGTATATACAGCTAATCAATGCTGTATATTGATTCTTTAGCTCTATAATCCTGAGTGATGGGACAGCCCATTTTTACTTGCAGATTCAAGGCAATATCCAGTATTTAAAGGACGCCCTTCAGGCAATGAATCTCAACACAGGCTGGACTTTCAACTGATGTTGAAAATTCGAGACACACTTTATATCGCTGGCAGGTAATTTTCCTGTAGTCAGTTCATTAGATTTAAATTCTTTTTTTCCTAGGTATGCGTTAATGTGGGCAATTTATTAAAAAAATAATCTTCAGAATTAGAATTGGGGGGGAAGCCTCCCAGAGAAATAAACAGTATCTATGCCCCAGGTATAAAAATTGGATTTGAAGGCCAAAGGCAGCAATATGTTGCTGCGTTATGCTAAACCATTTTCCTTCTTTTACGTTACAGCCGTGATTAAAACATATCCTGATCACTTTAAACATGGAATGATACTTCAGGGATATAGGAAAAGAGTCTAAAACTTTTGAATGTTGACACACTGAGCTGGGTTGGACAATATATGACAGATAAGAGCTGAATAGCTGAAAAACACAGCTGCTATCTAAAACCATTACTGTAATAGGAACCAAAAATATCCAGTGTTGACTCAGAAAATCCATAAAGGCTTCAACATATAGTCTTTGTCTAGCAAGTCTCCTAAAAAGTAGATCTATAATAAAAACCATGCATACATCCAACATATTCATGCATTCACTTGATGCGTCTTATGCCCTCGTTTCCAATAGGGATCAAGTTTATACAGTAAACTTAAATGAAGTTCCCAAGGCAGAAGTTACTCCAAGCAAAGTGAGTAGATGTAAGGAAAGTGATTTGATTTTTTTTTTTAAGGAATTTTCAGGTCAAGAAGTAAACTTTTTTATTTCATTTGATTTAAACAGAAATTAACCTGGAGATCGAGACAGCAGGACAGAGAGAACTGTGCCATGAAAGGCAAACACAAAGTATGTTTATCATATACAGAGAAAGTAATACTACTAAGTGCAGGCATGAGATCTGTTCTTAATACAATTTTTTCTTCTTTCAGGATGAATGCCATAACTTTATTAAAGTCTTTGTTCCCAGAAATGATGAGATGGTGTTTGTCTGTGGTACAAATGCATTTAACCCCATGTGCAGATACTACTGGGTAAGCACATTCAATAATATGCAATTAATCTGTTGTTTTATAGGTTTGCAAAGTAATTGTGTTGTGATTGTTAAGCTTTTTGGTACGACTGCAGAATGCTTCTTTTCTCGAGTGTCATGGAATATTAGATAAAAATGGACAGAAACCATCATGTAGAGTTAAGGTATACGTAAAAGTAGTGTTACCCCTTCATGCTGGCATGTAGGACACCAACAATTTATTTTTCTTCTCTAGCTGAATACCTTAGAGTATGACGGAGAGGAAATTAGCGGATTGGCAAGATGCCCATTTGATGCCAGACAAACCAACGTTGCCCTCTTTGCTGGTAAGAACTTTTGATTAATGATGCAGAAGGTGCCAGAGGGCTTTAAAAGAAAGCACAGAGAAGCTGCAGGTGTCACGGTGCCTCAGATTCTAAGATTGTGCTCAAGGGTCTCAAAAGGATTAGAAGCTAAATTGTTAAAATATAGGTTAGAGTAATTTTGGGGAGAGTGGCAGCACAAAGAGAGATTACAGACTAGTAAGAATTCTGTGTATTATTAATGGCCCATTAATACCATGGTTTGACTATTGTTTTAGATGGGAAATTGTATTCAGCAACAGTAGCAGATTTTCTAGCAAGCGATGCTGTTATTTACCGCAGCATGGGAGATGGATCTGCCCTAAGAACAATAAAATACGATTCCAAATGGATAAAAGGTAATTTTGAAAAAATTACTTTCCTGTGTATGTCACAGATATAATTTTATTGGCCTTGAGGATCAAGTGTATCATAGCCAGTATGTTTTTATATAAACACTGTGTTAACGTACATGCAATGTTTGGTATAGCAAGATCAAATGGATAAGAAAGCAACTTTGTGCTGATAAAGCATAATCTTTGTTTAAAATGTAAGGGTCCCCCCACTCACAGTTAAATAGGTTAATGAATGAATCTGTAGTAACAAAGACCTTCACTGTAATACAATTCCTTTGAGGCCTTTTTACAGTCCATTAGCTGACATTAAAGACTACAAGTTCATTTAAGCTTGAATGCACCCATATTTGGACTTCCTAAAGTGTCTTGAATATTGGAGTTCCCTTTAGTTGGTATGTAACCAAGGGAAAGCCTTTAAGTCACACAGAGCAGGCAGTGTCTTATACTTATTGAATGGTTCTTTTAGGTAAACAGCTTTCTCTTCATTCTTTCTTGCAGAACCACATTTCCTCCATGCCATAGAATATGGCAACTATGTTTATTTCTTCTTTCGAGAAATTGCTGTAGAGCACAATAATTTAGGCAAGGTAGGTATATAAAGTCAGTGTGTCACAATCGGCTGTGAAGTATCAAAAATCTTGTCAGGGTGAGATATGGTTGTCATGGACAATAGCCTCGGCAACAAATATAGTTTACATCATATTGTATTAATGGTATAAAGTTGATACAGTTTTTTCATCCTTATAATTGTCAGGTAGCTTGAGCCTTAAAGCTTTTTGCATTTGCCCTGTCTTGTTAACAAAGTTCTCCACAGGTATCTTTTAGTGTTGCCATTTCCTTAACTCAGGAAATTAGCAGATATTCTGTTTTTGCCTACTGTTAAAAAAAGGGGGGGAGGGGGTCAAAAGGTGGCTCCCTAATGCCTCTAGATAATGAATATCTTTGTCATACTAATGTAGCATATGATACTTCTGCTTCACCATGGAAAGATATTCTGTAGTAAATTACTAAACCATTTACACATGGTTAATTAAAGACTTTAAATCTTACTAACAATATGATTTTGAAAAAAGGTGGAGGGAAGGCTGGGAGTGTTGTGTTGGCTCAGTGATGCATTAAAATGCTTATGCACTGGCAGCTAAACGTTGTTTGCTTTCTTCCTTTCTGTACAGACTCAGAAAAGCAGTTATAGAGCCGCAATGTTCCTGTTAACAAAATTATCCTTGGAAAATGGGGGTATTTTTCATAGCATTTCATAAACCAATCTCTTTGCCTTTTGTCCCCTGTACAGGCTGTGTATTCCCGTGTGGCACGCATATGCAAAAATGACATGGGTGGCTCCCAAAGAGTGCTGGAAAAACACTGGACTTCATTCCTAAAAGCTCGGCTCAACTGTTCTGTTCCCGGGGATTCATTTTTCTACTTTGATGTTCTGCAGTCGATCACAGACATAATAGAAATCAATGGAGTCCCTACTGTTGTCGGTGTATTCACCACACAGCTTAACAGGTGAGAGATGAGCAACCTAACATCAAAAGAAGCTCTCCAGTTCCCTGTTACAACTAAAATTGTTGCAAGAATTCAGACTACAATAGCACCAGTTGTTTTTTTTTTTATTTTACAGCATCCCTGGTTCAGCAGTGTGTGCTTTCAGCATGGATGACATTGAGAAAGTATTCAAAGGAAGATTTAAAGAACAAAAAACACCAGACTCTGTTTGGACAGCTGTACCCGAAGACAAAGTACCAAAGCCAAGGTAAAAGATTCTTGCTCATGACACAATAATATTATTCCTGTAAACTGCTACCTTTAAATCAATGACACATTGGAGAATCTAGTCATGTAAAACTGAAGAAGTGGCTTTCACTTGGACCATAAGTATTCTCATCTGCAGCCTGCCCTGCTCTTTCAGGATGCTTCTTACCCTGTCTCATTACCTAAAATATTGAGAGAGAAAACATGTTGCTTTCCTTTCAGACCTGGTTGCTGTGCAAAACATGGTCTAGCAGAGGCTTACAAAACCTCCATTGATTTCCCGGATGAAACCTTATCCTTCATCAAATCCCATCCATTGATGGATTCTGCAGTTCCATCAGTCATCGAGGAGCCCTGGTTCACAAAGACACGGGTCAGGTATGGCATCTTTGTGAAGTCAGTCACATCTGTACATTAAAAAAAGAAATATTCTTTTGAATAACTATGTGCGTTTCGGTTTTTGGTAGATATAGGTTGACTGCAGTTGCTGTAGACCATTCCGCTGGACCCTACCAAAACTACACAGTCATATTTGTTGGCTCTGAAGCAGGAGTGGTACTTAAGATCTTGGCAAAGACCAGATCTTTTTCTTTGAATGACAGCGTATTACTGGAAGAGATTGATGCTTATAATCATGCAAAGTAGGTATTATTTTACAAGAACTGCTCTCCAGAATACCAAAAATATTCCAGAGTGTTTCTCACCTAGTCATTTTCTTCTCGTGGCCTAACAAGTAGTGGTGTTTTTTCTTAATTTTTTTTTTTTGTAAACACTTTCTCACCAAGATCCTTACTCTGTTTGTCATTTCCCACTGTTTATGGAGCAGATATGCTGCTGAATAACCTGAAAATTTTAGTACATAACATTTTGTGGGTAGCAGAGAGCATTTTAATTCCATGTCTGTTAAGTCATTGATGCAATTTCTTCTAGATACCAAACACCATATACTGTTACCTTAGCTAAGGAATTCCTTTAAAGAATTTCAAAGTGTTCAGTGATAAATAAAATAATCACTAATGAAATAAAGATTGTTTGTTCTGTAAGCAAAGAATTTGGGTAGGGCCATGTGAAGTGTTCCGTTTAAAATCCAAATGGACCCAGCACAGATTTTGAGAGTCTTCTCTATGACAGATGTATGAGACACAGTGAGATCACAAAGCTAGTGAGTTTGGAGTTTTCCAACCTGAATCACAGAACTTGTCACCCAGCTGCAGAGCTGGGGCCAAAAAACAGCTCTGGTAATACTTAGGTTGTATGGGGATCACCCTAAAAGTAGATTAAATTACACAGATGTGTAGGCATTTCTACAGCATTCATCATTGCAATGTCCAAGCAATAGTAATTGTTGAGCATACAGTTTTCAGTTCCTATACAGCTGTAATTGACTGACAAATCAAAAATGTTTCCAGTGTGAGCTTTACACAAGATACTCTGGTTTATATCAATAACTGTTTCAAATGACTTTTACCAAACAGGTGTAATGCAGAGAGTGAAGAAGACAGAAAAGTCATTTCCCTTCAGTTGGATAAAGAACACCATGCTATATTTGTGGCATTCTCCAGTTGTGTTATTAGAATTCCCCTCAGTCGCTGTGAGCATCATGGATCATGTAAAAAGTAAGCCTACATTCCTCAACTCTCCGATAAATTAAAGGCACAGAAATCTCTGGTAATGGACGAAAGACATTATTTTCTCTGGTTTGATCTTGTACAGGTCTTGTATTGCTTCACGAGACCCCTACTGTGGCTGGCTAGACCAGGGGGCATGCGGAAGAGTGAAACCTGGCATGTTGTAAGTGTTATTTTTAAAATCAGCCCAATGTATCTACAGTAGGTTATATATGTGCATACACTCATTCACTAAATCTCCTTTTTTTAATGCTCTAAAAATAAAACATTTCTCTTAGTATATGTAAAAAACCAGAATGCTAAATTCTGGTCGAATTCTATAGTCTTTACATAGGGAAGGACTTTGATCTC
Source organism: Chelonia mydas (assembly GCF_015237465.2). Classification (NCBI taxonomy): domain Eukaryota; kingdom Metazoa; phylum Chordata; order Testudines; family Cheloniidae; genus Chelonia; species Chelonia mydas. The sequence goes on from NC_051250.2 coordinate 63,224,615, forward strand.
AATGTGTGTTTTACCTTTACAATCAGACCTATAGGGAGGGCTACCTGGAGCATGACGCAGACAAATTAATCAGTTTAGCAAAGAGATTACAATATTCTAGTTACTCACTCCCAGGAGACTACAACAATCTATCTATTTTCACAGGCTCATAACTACATGGGGAAAAGTCTCCTACAGCCTAAGTTTTCTCTGTTTGTCTCAATTTTTTGGACTGTTTGAGTGAAATTTGCTCACTTGATTTTTACAACAGTGAAAAAAATAAATTTTTTTTTAGCAGAAAACTTGTAAGACTTTTCCACAGCCAGTCTATACCTTTCCAATGGCATTTTGCAGAATCCGGCTCATGGAGCACATCGCATTAGCAATTGTAATGTGATATTTATAATGGGTCCAATATTACCCTTAGATAGGCATGCACAACTCCAGTTGATATAGTTGGAGTTGCATGGATCTACCAGCAAACAAGAATGGTTGCACTATACATAAATTTATTAGTGTGAGAACTTGATTTATTTCTTGGTGTAAGTGCTTAAAAATTTAAAGCCTTCACATAATTTTTATATTTAATATACAGTCTTTCTGCTATCATCTACTGTACAACTCCCCTTTCCCATAAGTTTGCTGAACAAATGTGTGTCTGGTTTATGCTTTCAGAAGAAAATCATTCTTTTCCTTATTAATGCTATTAATTGCAGGTTCTCTTTGTTTGTTTCATACAACCACAGCACTGGAGGATATGAGCAAGATGTAGAATACGGCAATACAGGACAGCTTGGGGACTGCCATGGTAAGACACAGTCACTGCTGCTAATTTATAATGTGTCAACAGTAGTTTGTGGATGTTAAATTTATGATGAGCTGTTCAGTGACACCTTGCACGCACCATCTAGTGTTACCACGAACAGTCACAAAGCTAAGCTACTCCGGCGGGGGGTGGCAGAGATGTTTTACCTCTCCCCCTCTCCTTCCCTCACTTTGCTATTGACTCCAGAGAGCTCTAAGGTACTGAACAATTTCCCTTTTTTGGTAACAGATCGTATTTCCTTTTTTATTTTCAGTTACTCAGGTCTTAAAATCTTTTGCTTTCTTTTGGTTACTTTTCACTGATTACTTGTTCCTTTAATTCTTTTAGAAATTTTGCCTACTACAACTACACCAGATTACAAAATATTTGGCGACCCAACATCTGGTTAGTTTTTTTTAATTTTTTTGAATTAATGACCTTTTCTTTCCTTCAGTTCAGCATTTTCAGCCCTTTTTTCCCTTCCTTTTGCGCAGGTGGCAAGCCTTCATTTTTGTGCTTTTACTCATGTCCCCACTGATAGTAAAGCTAGCTGGACTCTTGTGGCTCAGCTCTTCACCTTGTGTAGCCGCATGTTAACAGCTCATTATTTATTGAGATACATCCTTTATTAAAGAGCCTGATTAACATAGATGACATCTTCACTGCACGAAAGTCCACTCAGCTTTACCCCCACCCCCCATACATTTGTGAATGCCCCTCTTGGTCATCTCTAATAGATGGATGGCAAAAATCTCATCATCTTCCTTTTTTTTCCTCCCCCTTCTCCCCCCTCACCACCAATCTTATCAAGCAAATACACATTTTCTAAAATGTGTATTTCTATGTTTTGGAAATGTTTAAATACTTATGCTAATGTTAATCATTTAATCTCACCAAGGGCATAGCAGAACACGGGCTATAGCAAACCAATGCTGGACTAGAGACCTTTGGTGCAGTGTTGTCCTAGGGCCTTCATACCCTTTACTCCTTTCAACATTTTTTCACAGCATTTTCATTGCAAATCCCCATTTTCCAGGAATATAGGAGCCAATGTTGCTCTGTTGAACTCAATAGTAAAACCTTTATCGATTTCAAAAGGAGCACGATCAAGCCCTTATTTTCGAGGGTTCAGTCCAGACTGAAACTTGGTCTCTGGGTTTCAGCCCTAGGGGGCATTCCTGTTGGCCAAATCTGAAGGAAATCTGTTGGGCTGTTTAAGTTATGGGAATGCAACAACAGTGTGGTTTCTGATGGTATTTGCACGTCTGTATCTCAACAAGGGGGCTGTGTTTGATAAACAAACACACACTTTGCAGATTTATGTGCCCATAATATAATTTAGGGCATACATTTGGGGGGGAAATGACAGCCATATTATTTGAACGTGCTGCCTTACTTGCATGAAAGTTTACTTCATCGATTCAACTTTCAGTCGGATTTTTTAGACTGCACACATAATGAACCTGATTTTTGCGCCCTGAATTAACATATATGTGAGTGGTTACTTTTCTCAGGCAAATCCCCAGTTGCAGGCACACATGGCTATAAATCTGCCTAGTCCTGTGCAAACCAATCAGGGATGTGCACCTGAAAAGTAGGCTCAGTGTAGACTATTAGGTTCAATAGGTTTGCTGCTCATGGGCATTACCACAGAGGCCAGAATGACTTTATACACTCAATTCATTACTAAGAAGGCTCTAGCAGCATAGTTCCTTAGGAACCATTACAATATAAGGGGTAAAAATATGTGTCTTATCTCCCAACGGTGCCTAACTACATCAGTTCCTGGTGATTGTAACAGTTCTAACAGAGCTGATCTGGTCTCTCAGGAATATTTACTATTTTGGCCTCTTACAAGGTCACTAATAAACATCTTTTTCAGAGATTTTTAAAAGACAGTGAAATACATTGAAACAGCTTGTCTAAAAGTAAACAATACAGCAATAAAGTAGAATAAGTTGTGCTTTCCCCCTCCTTCAGTTGCTTACGATAACTTCCACACTTCCTTCCATTTGACTTTCCTGGCTTTTGAATAATAGCTGTAATGTTATTTAATGTATAATTTGTATTTTTAATCTGATTTTCGGCAGCCCTGTGTACTTCTGTGAAGTGTAGATCATATATGGCCCTAACATGTAACTCCCATTAAATGCCTTCTCCAGCTATAATTTAGAAATACCAAAAAACAGTGAGGAAAGCCTGTTTGTAATACACATTAATAAAAATCTGTTTGCCACCACAGACATGGAGTTATCCTCAGCTTCTATTACCACAATGGCAAGTATCCCAGTTATATCACCTAAAGTGATTGGTTCCTGGAAACCTAAAGTGACTGGCTCTCGGAAATTTGTAGTTCAAGATGACCCAAACACTTCTGATTATTCTGATCCATTATCAGGTGTCCCAAAGGGTAAGGCCTTACCAGGGAATACATTACAGCTGAATGGAAACCTGATAGGGTACAATTAGAATTTTGAAAATGCTGGGACTGTTATGTTTATACTATTTCCTGTGAATATACAGAAGGTGCAATCATGGTTCTCTTGCCCATTTGGCGCGTGTAGGCAAAGTGATGTTCATCATTTGCAAAACTCCAGCTGATGTCAGCAGGAATTCTGGATGCATAGCAAATGTAAATTCAAGTCTTACAAGTAACCTGCCCGTCAGGTGGTTGGTTACTAGAGCTGGGTGAAATTTTTCACCTGAAACTTTTGCTAAAAGAAGCAGATTCAGGTCACCTGAAATATTTTACAAATGCACATTGATTTTTTGTTGTGGTTAAATAAAACAAAAAATCTGAAAAAAGCAAAACTTTTGTTTCAACATTTTTGAAATGAAACATTTTGATTTTTCAATTTGAAACACCTTTGTGCTGCGAAATTTACTTCAAGTGTATTTTTAAAAGGTTTTTAAAGTGTTTTAAAATGCTCAAATTAAACAAAACTTTTTGATCAATGTAAAACAAAACTTTTTCTTTTACTTTTGGTTTACCAAAAATTTTGACAAATTTTCATTTCAGTTTGACGCAAAACAATTTTTTAGAATGGCCAGTAAACCGAAAAATCTGTTATTTCCCCCTGTCTATGGGTTACAGAACAGCAGTAGTTCTAGAGCTTGAATGAGACTGCTGGTCCTCTCAGCCAAACAGACAGGGCCTTGGTATATTAGCTAATGTTTAAAGACAAATTCAAAAGTGCAAAGGAACAGCCCATGTGTATGTGGACAAAACTACTCAGATGAGGTCCAATGTTGTACTCGTTGAACACCCAAAACTCTCATTCAGTTCAGTGGGTTTGCAAAGAACACAGGGTCAGGTTTGATATTCAATCCTCTGAAATTATACTTTGGAGAGAGGAGCTGGGTGCTTGCACTCAGATAGCTGTGTAGAGTCTCCCAATACACACACTCTGCTTTTCTGAAAACTAAAATAACATGTGAAGTCTGATTTTACAGATTACATACAATTCATCTTCTGTTGCCTTTCCTCCTTTCAATCATGTGAAACATTGCATAGGCTGTTACAGAAACAAAGGTTTCGGATTGGCAAAACAGTATGACAATCAACAACAGCCAAAACTTCATGAGAGACTTTTATTGGTACATACATTATCCTGGTGACAGACATGTTTGCACAATTCTGTATTTAATGAAAGTCACAAGCGAAGGGAAGAGCCTCAGTTCTACAAGTCACCAAAATATATCAGGTTTCCTATCAGCCATTATAGCAGTGCATTTGTAATTTTAATTTGTTTCAGTTTTATTTGCTTTAAGTCAATACATTTTTGTCCTAATTTGCTCTTGTTTCTTATTCACATTCTGTGACATTTCTATTAGTGAACCTTTCCTCCTCTTCCCTTTCCTCTTCTGCACAACACCCATTAAAACCTATAACCCTGAACATTAACACTGTTCAAAGGCCTTGCCTCTAACAAAAATCAGTATATTCCTATAATCTCAGCTCTTCTTTATTTTAACTTCTCCTGGTATAGTTAACAGAATTACCTTTAAAATCTAACATTGTCTTAATTGCAAGATGTCTGTGGTTGCTTTAAAAACAAAAACCCAAAAAACTAAGAGACACTGTGATAATATGTGAATTACAAACTAATCCAATATTCATTCTTCTTTTAGATTTTTAACAAACTCTAATACTTTTTATTAACCATGTATCTTAAATGATATGGAGTTTGGAATGCTCATTACTGAGTAAATAAGAAAAAACAGTAAAATACCTGTATAAAATAGTGTAATCTTGAATTGTAAAAAATATAAGTAAATAATCATGCAGAGTATGGTACTCTAAAGATAGCAGAATATGAATGTATTAGTTCATGTGTTTTGCACAGTATTAACATGTTTATAACACCACAGTATGTACATTATTCAGTTTTACATAACATTTGCATAATCCTCTCTCTTTTGATTTATGAGTTGGGCAGGAACTTGAGAGAAAAATTCCTCCATGAGTTATTAATTGCAGTCTAGCAGAGTAGCACCTTTTAACCCTAATTTTCCAGCAGAAATTGTTAATAACATACAAACAACTATTTGTGAGCCTTAAAGGATATTTGGGGACAAGGCTAGACACTAGACCAGTACAGTCTGTAACTAAATGTAATTTGGGTAATGGAACACTAGCAAGCTTTTCTCATTCGCAAATGAAATGCAAAGTCTACATTTGTGCTGCTCAATACTAGCATAGTAACTTTTATTTTAAAACTTTACACTCTGCAATGTGATGGAGGATAGAATCCAGACAAATTACGTTACTACTAGTCTAGCTTAAACAGTCATCTAATTATATATCCTTGTCCTTCACCCAAGCTGGCTGCCTTTGTTTTGGACTGTGTGTGTGACCTATGTTATTTTAATGTATCACGTATGTTTGTTGCAGGTGTAAGGTGGGAAGTACAGTCAGGAGATTCCAACCAAATGGTACACATGAACGTCCTGATCACTTGTGTCTTTGCTGCTTTTGTCCTGGGAGCCTTCCTTGCAGGAGTGGCAGTTTACTGTTACCGAGATATATTTGTACGGAAATCCAGAAAAATACACAAAGATGCAGAATCAGCTCAGTCCTGTACAGACTCCAGTGGAAGTTTTGCTAAACTGAATGGGTTATTTGATAGTCCTGTCAAGGAATATCAGCAAAACATTGACTCGCCTAAACTGTACACAAATCTGTTGAGTAGCAGAAAAGAACTGCCACCGAATGGTGATACAAAATCCATGATAATGGATCACAGAGGCCAGCCTCCAGAATTAGCTGCACTTCCTACTCCAGAATCCACCCCCGTACTGCAGCAAAAGACACTGCAGGTGATGAAGAGTCAGTCAGACAAGGCACATAGCAACCTCAATGCTTCAAGAAAAGAAACCCCTCTAAAAAGTCCTCAATTTTTTCCTTCTAGTCCCCCACCCCATTCTCCATTAAGTCATGGACATATTCCCAGTGCTATTGTTCTTCCCAATGCTACCCATGACTACAACACATCTTTCTCAAATTCTAACGCACATAAAGCAGACAAAAAGATGCAAAATATTGATCACCCACTTACAAAACCGTCAAGCAAAAAAGACCACAGGCGATCTGTTGATTCCAGGAATACCCTGAACGATTTTCTGAAACATTTAAACGAAACTCCTAATAATCCCAAATCAATTATGGGAGACATTCAAGTGGCTCACCAGACTTTAATGCTGGATCCAATGGGAAATATGTCTGAGATTCCACCTAAAGTTCCTAACAGGGAGGCATCTTTATACTCCCCTCCATCTACGCTTCCAAGAAATAGTCCAACAAAACGGGTGGACGTCCCTACTACCCCAGCAGTACCAATGACTTCTTTAGACAGACAAAGGGGCTATCACAAAAATTCTTCACAAAGGCATTCAATATCTGCCCTTCCTAAAAACTTAAACTCACCAAATGGTGTTTTGTTATCCAGACAGCCTAGTATTACCCGTGGGGGATACATGCCTCCTGCTACAGGCACAAAGATGGACTACATGCAAGGAACACCGGTCAGCGTTCACCTACAGCCTTCTTTATCCAGACAAAGCAGTTACACAAGCAATGGAACCCTTCCTCGTACAGGGATAAAGAGGACACCATCCATAAAACCTGACGTGCCACCAAAACCCTCATTCGTTCCTCAAACAACTTCAGTCAGACCACTGAACAAATACAGCTACTAGGGCTTGTATATTTTATTAGAGTGTGGTATTGACCTGTACAGGTTGTGGGATGATGTTGTGGGAGAGACATAAGATGGAGACTTGCTTGTAATTAAAGAGAACAAAGTGGCCAAAGAAACTGTCTTTACTTCAGCAACATCTGTGTCTTGCCACACATTGCTACAGCAAGACTTGCTAAAATAAACAAAGGAAGGTGCTGGTCATTACATTTCTTTTGTTTGGAGCTAAGGAGACATGTAGCACAATGGGAATGGGGGCTACTTTACTGTTCTAACTAGCTGATAAAGTACTTGGAAAAATCTGTAAGCAATTACTTGAAAATGGGTTCCATTTTAGACTGCCGTTATGCGTGGTCTTCCCATTAAATGTGAACATTTTAGTATGTATGCATTCACCTTGCCTCTTGCACAAATGTCAGAAAATGGTAATGTCTCAATGAATATCTGGGTTAATAAGCAATTTGCTGAAATTCAGTCTCTGGCCCAACAGTAGCATTGTTTGTTTCCATGTTTGGCATTTTGTTTATGCCACAGATAAAGCTCTGTGTGTGTGTGTATGTGCGTGTGTATTGTACACACTAGATTGTATGTAGATTGCCATCGCATCTTTTCTGCTGTGGAATTGTTTACATTGATCATTATTGAACAAATAAATGACTCTCTTCCTTCTGCAGTTCATTGGGTTCAGTTTGGAGACAGCTAGAGAGGAACTGTGCATCTCAGTCAGCGTTCCAGATTATATACATTGCTGAATTAGTAATCCAATGAAAGAATACAAGTGTGTTAATTCTAAAATAACTTTATTATGCTGCTATCGATTCAGATCTGTACATTTCAAATCTAGTGTTTTGGGATGGGATGTGGGGAGTCTCACTGTACTTCCACAGTTCCTCCATTCAGTACCTGGCCACTGTGAATTTGAGCCCCTGTAGTTTTCATTGAAGGCAGCTAATAATGTAGAACACACTAGGCAATGCCTGTGTAATAAAGTTACCTTTTTGTTGCATTTAATAACATCCTACACTCTGATAGACCTTTGTTAATCTCAAGGAAGAAGCGCTAATTGGCCTGGCAGAAGCCGTCTGTGAAAACTCAACTGTAGTGCAATCAATTTGTTTATGTTGTGTAATGTAAGTATTTTCTCCAAAGTCATGCAGGTAATGACGATATTCTGTAAATATTATGTGTGAGTTTACCTGAATTTGTGCATTTTGTGCCTTATTCACGCGAATGATAAAAGTACTAAGAATCTGTCAAGTGTCCTCCATATAGCACATATTTCCTCAGTGCCAGTTGTAATTCTTTTAACAAACACCCAAAAAAAGATAAAAAGCAAGAGTAATTAGTGGTAAATAAAGGCAGTCTGCAATTCAAGAAGACAGCAATATTAAATCACCTTGCCATGATAAGCATTCCACTGATCAGTTATAATGTGAAATCAAATAAGGTTTCTAGGGTAATGGAACACCTGCTAAAGTTGTGTAAGCCATTTACTAGGTTTTACAGTATCCACTTGCAGCTGATGTTCAACACAGATGGCTGTTTTAGCTTGCAAACTACACACTACCACATTGTTTATTGAACATAACCGTAGAAATAACCATGGCAGAGGAATACTCAATTAGCAGGACAGATAACTTCAGTCAGTTTCTGAGACAATGAAGATTTATATTACATATCGGAGGAGGAGAAAAGGTTAGTCTGAAAACTAGATAACTGTTACAGAACATAGAATAAAGAATAAAAATTATTCCTTTTTTATTTTCCTCTTTGCTTTAAGGCTGTTTTTGGCAAGGAACTTTTATTTCCTGAGACCTCTGGATCCAAAATCCTGTGATCTCTTTTCTTAAACATTTCAGTCTCGCAACTAAAACACTACAGATTAATAACAATTAAAAAGCAAAATCTACTCAGCAAATGACAAAAACTGATTTGAATTCGCTTCACAAATATTAATACAGACTTGTGTGAAACCAAAACATAAATGTATATGAACCTGATATGAACCCTGATAACTTTCTGTAACATTGTGCTGCCTTGTAGATGGTAATGTGAGTTCTATCAGTATTTATGTTGAAATTTCTAACATTCACCCTAGTCATTCTGTTAATTTAATAATACAAAAGATGCTTTATCCATTTGTGCAAAGGTAAACGCAGATTGTATCTTTTTTAATGGTACGGCATAAAAAGTAACCCTAAAAATGAAGCTGCTCTATACTACAGAGTACTTTAACATGTATAGATATCTTGTAAACTTGTATTGTGGATGTGTAAATAATACGTTCTTTGGGTTTTTAACACTGCATGTAAAGTCAAAATAAAATATTCGAATCTACTGAATGTCTGACTTTTTTGTTATTGACTATATTTATAAAATGTATTGTCCTTTTGATTGAAAAGAAGGAAAAACTCTGCATGCTTTTAATAGCTTCATTAAGAAACCACAGACACATCCCCTCATCAGCAGTGTTGGGTATCATGCAGATTGCAAAAGACCGATCGCATGGCACACAGGTGTACTTCCGTTTTCATAACAGTCTAAAGCTGACATGAAGGCTCTTGAGAGCCTTGTGCAGACAACTGTTAGACTCCTGAGTTAAAAATAAAACATCAAAACAACTGGCGTATAGAGGGAAAATGTAATACTGTGTCAGATTAGTCCATATGATTCATTACACAGATGCATTTTAATTTAAAAAACACGCAACACTCCCCTCTGAAATCTGTACTGTAACTTGATTTCAGGCTTACAGTTGGCAGATTTGCTTCCTGTAAATCTCTCTAGTGTCTAGTAACCCTTCTGTGTTCCATCCCTTACACAAATACAGCACACTATTAAGGTGGACAGTTTTCCTCTCTATAATATAGATAATTAACGTTCACAATTTCCAGCAAAGCTATTTTGAAACTTAAACTTAATCAAGTATTGGCACTTCCCTAAGTAACCAATGCTTAAAAAGTACAGTTTTTGCTGCTGTTTGGATTTGGAACTAGTAATGAAACATAGCAGAACTATACACAATGCATGTACTTTAAACCATACAGTTGAGTATAGTTAATATGTGCCAACATCATGGTTAATTTAAAAATAAGCCCGGCAATTTCATAAAGCAAATGTTCAACATTCTTTTAACAAAATTTGCTTTTAAGTGATAAACAAAAATGGTTTACTATGATTTTCTTTTCAAATCATCAATAACCTGAAATTACTTGACAAGTTATACCAAGAGAGTGGCACCTAAAAGTAGTTTTACTAAAAGCATTTTTAAAATTTTTAAACACATTTTTGGCTAAAAAAAAATACAGGATGAAAGCCTGATAACCAATGTATGTATTCTAGACCTAAAACAAATTTAGATTTATGGATTGTTTTATCTAATGCACATTTAAAATCTGTATTTAATATATAACTTCATTTTCCTCGTTTACTCAAAGTAACTACATTTTTCCATTGTAAAAATAACTACACACAAGACAAAAATGACAGTAAATATATTCAAACTTGTTCCTTATGTTTTGAAATTGAGTAATTCTCAGACAATAACGGTATAAGATTACAAAGAATTATTGACTCAGCACGTAAAATACATTTAGTTCCACACAGTGGGATGTTTTTGTTCCCAAAATAGTTTTGTTTATTCTATCCCCAAGCCTTCCATCACCATATTCCACATATTTTTTTATATTGAATCTTTCCAGATTTCCCAGAGTAATATTTCACTTGGTAGTATACTATACAGTATTTCATCAATATGGACACTCTGTCCTAGATGCCATAACTGACAAAACCTACCATACAAGCCTGTGAAAATGCTTTAATTCAGCACCAAAATTAGAAAATTGGGATACAAGAAAAGGATCCTTTCAAAACTTCATCATTAAAGGAAAAAGTTCCACTATCAAAAGAGAATCCAGCACATCAGAGCCAGATCAAAGTATACTGCAGCTGCAGATTCAGTTACTTTGTCTTTTAGCAGCAAAGACAAAGCAGTTGTAGATAGGTTCTCTATCCTGGAAGGGAATTGAATAACCAGGAGGGCTTATCTTGACATTGAATTGTTGGGGTTTTTTGTTTTGGGGGGAGGGTAGGGAGGTTAAGTGTCTAGAGTGCAATTTGACTTGAAATAAAAATTATACATGTAGGTATTGAAGCTGAAAGGCAAAAGATGTTTTGCTCAGAAAGTGAACTAGGTGGATTTGGCACTGACTGAGGGAAGCATGTGTCCAAGTATTAAAAGTTTACTCTGGGGGCTCAGTGTGGAGGAGAGGCCCAGCAAGTTTATCCATCTTCCCTCATATGGGAGCAACCAGGAAAGAAAAAGGGTCCTGCTCTCCTTTATGTCCCTCTTTCCCAATAAAAGAAAAACGTAGGGTTTTAAAAAAAAAATCAAATGCAGAAAATAAGGCTACGTTCACATGACAATGGGATGGTTGGAAGAGAGAGACAATTTGTGAAAATACCAAGTAACTACATTAAGCAAAATTTGGTGCAATTTTAAGGCTGTCAAAAAATTACATCTTGTTAAAAACCATTCACATAATGTGGTTTAGAGTTAGGGTAGGTGATGGGGAGTCAGGACTCGTCTGTCCTAATCCCATATTTGCCACTGATTCACTCTGCGACCTTGGGCAAGTGGGCTTAATCAGCTTAACGTCTACATAATGCTTTGAGATCCTCAGATCAAAGTATTCTATTGAGTATGTCAAGTTTCCGTATTTGAATCAAGTTTTCCCTTTATGGAGTTTTACCTTTTCCTTCACCTCCCATTCTGGGCCCTGCAGGCCTTATTTACTTCTTGCAAGTAAATAAAGGGAAAAGGAAATCCCACTGAAGGGCACTATCCTTGGAAAGGTTAGGGGAACCTGGGAGGGATATGCAGTAGTTTCCCAAGTATATGCAAATTACATCGGATGGAAAAATATCTTTAAATTAATCAAGACCCACTAGCCTCATAAACACAGCATCTGGTGTTCAACTGGCATGTGAACTGTAAGTATAAGAGGTATTGCCAGAAGAGCAACCGAGTTTGTTGCGCAGTTCAAAATTCATATTAAAAAAAGGAAGCAAGAAAACAAAAAGTCTAAAACCCCTTGAACTGCTTTTTGTTAGCTTTCACTTTACTAGGTGAATTTTTACTCTAAAAAATCGTGAACACCTGCCAGCTTGGAGGGCCAAAGTCTATTTTCACTGTCTGCCACACATTGCTGCCTGCATGCAAACGCCTTTGTGAATTTTTTGAAACATACTGCATTGTGCTTCCACACATCTGAAACTATAATCTGTCCTGAACCATATACTGATGGATGTTTCTGCTCTGCCTGAAATGAAATTTATTGGAAGCCATGATTTTACTAGTGCTTTCTGAATTCATACGATGACCTGATTTATGGCCTGATTGCTTGCTTTTTCCTACAGTCAGACATGCTTTGTGAACTCTTTCTTGAAATGGGAAGTGGATCCACATAATTGGGCTATCCAGCTAACGTAGCTCAACAAAACATAGATGCTATTGTCTGCAGCCCTCCAGGTGTAGTCAGAGAAACCCCTAGGCTCCTACGGTGGTACTGAATTTTTCCCAACAGATGGGCACATGTGCTCCTGACGCAAGCCATGGAGAACTGTATATATTTTTCAGAGTAGCAGCCATGTTAGCTACAGCTCACTTCATCGGATGCGCACGAAAGCTTATGCTCAAATATGTTTGTTAGTCTCTAAGGTGCCACAAGTACTCCTTTTCTTTTTGTATATATTTTGTTGCTCCATCTTGTGTAATACTTTGAGGAGGAGAAGGAGAAGAAAAAAATTTTCCTGGCTATTGTCAGAAATGGCCCTATCGCTCAGCAAGGAGACAGGTTTAATGGGGGGGGTGGGAGGGAGTATTTAAACAGCAAGAATACTGCACATTCTTACGATCCCAATCCTGCAAAAGGAATTGCTGTATGAAGGGTCACACTTGTGTAGGGGTTCTCAAACTGTGGGTCGGGACCCCTCAAGGGGTCGTGAGGTTATTACATGGGAGGGTCGTGAGCTGTTGGCCTCCACCCCAAACCCCACTTTGCATCCAGCATTTATAATGGTGTTAAATATATAAAAAAGTGTTTTTAATTTATAAGGGGGGTCGCACTCAGAGGCTTGCTATTTGAAAGGGGTCACCAGGACACAAGTTTGAGAACCACTGCACTAGTGGATCATTTTGTAGGATCAGGCTTAAAAGCATTAAAGGGTTTAAAACCATCTCCAGAATTTCAGTTTAACCATGGTCAGAAACAGGACACCAAACTAAACTGATCATTGTTCTGTTCCTGTACCTGCATGGCAGTTCTTAAAGCATGTACAACCTCTGATAGAAATGGAACAATCACCTGACAAGACAAGAAGGGATGGGTTTTTAAGTGGGTCACTTGGACCACACGCATTTCCCAACTCTACCTCACATTACTGATCACATATGGTAAAATTATTGAGAGTAAACCTGAGTGCGTGAGTCACAACAACCAATATATTAGATGAATGTAACTTCCCCTACTGTGCATGAAATAGCCAGGAGATCATGATTTCCTCAAAATTACTTGTTGGGCAAATGTATTCAAGGAATAGCTTCAACTTTTTTGTTAAGGGTTGACTGACTATTTTAAATTCAAGTTATGTTGTGTAATAATGAACAGTCAAATTAGTCACATGGTACGGTTGCTGTTCCATGATTGGGTGAATTTACAAGCACTTCCTTTTGTGAGAGCTTTTGCATTCACAGAGAATATGGCTGTAAGTTTGCATAACTTTTAAATTCACTATGAAAGCACATAATATGAGAAATTAGATCTACTGAATTGACAACTTGGGCCCCAATCCCACATGCACGTAACTTTATACACATGAACTCAGTGAGATTACTCAGACAAGTAAAGTTAAACATACACAGAAATGTTTGTGGAATCAGGATCCTCTTTAGTACAATATTTTGCAGAGGACTTCAGTTCTATTAATTACAATGTCATATATTATATTACTGCTCTTAACCTTTAAAACCTTTCAAAATTTCCTCTTTGCAAAAATGAATAGTTTAAGAACTTTGAAGGCTTTTTGGAAAATATCAAAACTTCTTGAGCATTCATGAAATTTTCATTTTTGAACTTTAATTGGAAGAAAGTTTAATGTAATCATCAGTTAGCTTTACCAATTTTTATGAGAGATCTTTTATATTGAATAGTTCTTTTTTTCCTCATTAAGTTTAAGTCCTCATCTTTAGGACTTACTTTGAACCATTCTTCCGCAGGCTAAGGGAAGTTTGGAAATAGACTATTAGTTTTACAACAATAGGCAATAATTCTCTTTAACATGCATGAAGTGTGCATCTGTAAGAGAACTACATTGTTCAATTCCCAGAGGACATAAGCCAACCTTAAAATATAACTCCATGTGAGTCCTACACATAAAGTGACATGAAGACAGTGGTCACTTTGGATGAGCTATTACCAGCAAGAGAGTGAGTTTGTTTGTGGGAGGGCGGAGGGTGAGAAAACCTGGATTTGTGCTGGAAATGGCCCAACTTGATGATCACTTTAGATAAGCTATTACCAGCAGGAGAGTGGGCTGGGAGGAGGTATTGTTTCATGGTGTCTGTGTATATAATGTCTTCTGCGATTTCCACAGTATGCATCCGATGAAGTGAGCTGTAGCTCACGAAAGCTCATGCTCAAATAAATTGGTTAGTCTCTAAGGTGCCACAAGTCCTCCTTTTCTTTTTGCGAATACAGACTAACACAGCTATTACTCTGAAACCGATCAAAATCTAGGTTATGTAAAGTACAAGCTGTGAAGAAGTCACATGTAATTTCAGAACTGCTCCATAATTGGGGTTGATAGTCTGGAAAGATTTCAAAAATTACATTTCCACTATCCTGAGTGTCTACTCTGTGTTACAACACCTTGCAGGTTCCTGATTATGTATATGCATTGCTGGAATGTTTAGTCGAAGGTGGATTTTCTCCTCCCTAGGAACAAATAACTCCCTTTAATTCCTTTGAGATTTATGCGAATACAACAAGGAGGAGAATGCACCTCAAAAGTCCTTAGCTGTGCCCACCGTGAATCAGTTCTAATCAGTTCTAAGAGTCAAAGTACAATCAATTGTCAAAAATATATTGTTTGTCACATTTCAGAATAAAACCACTTAGAAACCACTCATGTGAGTTTGGGGGGGGGAGGGAATTGTTTGATCTTAAATTGGCTGACAGAGTAGACAGCTTTATGATGTTGACTTCTAAAGAAATCTTGCAGCAAATACCACACTGGCAAACAAGGTCAGCAGTTTATACTGAAATCTAGCATATTACTAGCTTTTATATAGACTTTCCCGTCTGCTCTAAACCACAGTTCAGCATGCCCTAGTCAAAACTAACACCTTTTTGTGATTTGACTTTATTAACAAACAAATGAACAAGATGAAGTCCAGTACAAGCCTTCTCCTCTGCATGGCTGCTCCTAAGGCCAATAGCTCATGGCAGCTCAGTCTACGCCCTGTCCTCTCTCTCTCAGACCCAAAGTCCCTCTCTCAGGGCAGTCTCCCTTAGAAGCCTGATTTCTCCATTTTTATACCCTCCTTCCAAGCTTGATATTTCTGGTAACTGTTGCAAGGTGGAGCTGGTATGAGCCCTGCCTACAGGACAGACTGTTAAATCTTTCCTTCCTTGGTCCAGTGTGGGGCTGCCCATCCCATCAATAAGAGCTGGGCACCCAACTGCCATTTTTGTCTCTGAAAATCCCCACAGTCGTTTGGACATTTAACCCTTGGCCTTTCCACTGAGACTATCAATCAGGGTGCCAATTGTGGTGAGAACCACCAATCCACCAGCAACAGGACAGAACCGTGCCATCTATGGAAAGCTGATTGAACCACCCCCCGTCCAAAGAAAATCACAGAGGCCAAACAGCCATTACATAGAGATAAGGGATGGCTTTGAACCAACAACCTACAAAGTCCCATGCATTTAAAAACTGTTTGAATTGTTTAAAGCTGTGGATTGTTTTGAGAGGTTTTTAGTTTATTATTGTTGTGGTGGGTGGGGTTTTTGGAAGGGGTGAGATTTTTAAATATTAATAAATTTATGCAGTTTGTTGTTGCTGTTGTTGTTCAAACCTAAAGATGTTTCAAAAGTTGGCACTGAGAACTCTGGCCTGAACTCGGATTTTTTCAGATTTCATAAGTTTGTGCGAGGCCAAAAGCATTAATTTTATGCAATGTGTGTTAAACCTTGGAAGTTCAATGGAAGTTCATGAAAGTCAAAGTATTTTTAATGTGTAATTTCGCAGTCTTTTTCAAGATGTACATATTTTTGCTCCAATAACCAGCAAAGCTGCAAAGGGATCATTAAGGTCTTTTGACTCAGTGAATAGTGAGGGACTCATTGGCATGTAGCTAACAGACATGATAGACTGCTGAAGCTATTAGAGTCTATCATGTTATTGTGACTCTAACTCTATCTACTAAAAATTCTTGAGAAAAGGTTACTGCCAACACAGTCATTTTTCCAAATGCACTAAACTGTTCGTTTTTGGGGGGGACAATTTACTGGCCACAAAGACCAATCACCTGATAAATCCCATTTTAAAGAACAAAGATGTTTTACTTCTGAACCCCTAAAACAGCTTTTGAAACCAGCCGTTTCTCCCACGTCCCACCCTACAAATGACAGTGGCCAAGCCTGTTTTTATTTTATGTATAATAAAACCCACAGAAGAGATTACCCCTATAAAGGAAAATCCTAGCCTAAGAGACCACCCCAAAAAATTTCCAAACATACTACGTACAATTCTTCTCCACCTTTATTATAAAGCTCTCTCTGCTTAGCAACCAGTTGTCATTGGCCACATGTGTGGCCACTTAAGACAGGTTTCACTGAATATATACACATTGGGGTTATGCTTGTGGACTGAGACTGAATTCAAGATGATTAAGTATAACTTTCCCTACATCACTGGTAAAATGGTCTCCTGGATACATACATGGAAGTCTATAAACCCCTGCTTATCTCCACTTTTTGCCTTTAGCTGTAGACATTGTTTAAGGTCATTAAATACATCCAGTATTGCATTCCTAATAGTCACTTAAACTGAATGTGCAGAATCATAAAGGGGTGGGGGGAGTAACTATTTAAAAGACTCAAACTAAAACACGAACTTAAAAGTAAAATATCCAAAGCATTGCAAAGGGTTTAGCTACAGAGCTCCATCCCAGTGGAGCACCAAGTATTTTTACATCCACTGCCTGCAAGAGGCAGAGCTAATGTGCTAGAAACAGAATTTCATGCTGCAGAATCCCTTCTGAGAGTTTAAATCCTCAGGCACAAATATCTTGATTTATTCCCCAGATATTTAAACAGCCTAGAACTAACCTAGCAAATTGTTCCTGATCATGTTAGGCAGGGATTTATTAACACCGCCTGAGTTCTCATCACGATAGCCACCTTATCCTTAGTGGCCACATTTCGTTCTTGTTAAGTAAACAAGACTAGCACAACGGAAAGTACCCTGAGCACTTTATATTAGGTACTGGACTCAGATGAGCATTTCAATTAGATTCATTAAGGAAGTTATTACTTGTTAATTGAATAGCAACAGACTGCTAAGGATCACTTATTGAGGTCTAGTAAGTATGTAAGAGAGAAATCTACTCCTCATGTAATTCCATCAGCAATAAACTAGTGTAATTAGATTCTTACTAACAAACTCAAATTGCCAGGAATGTTGAAGCAGATAATTAGCACTTTCTACAAGTATCTTCCTCAGTTAGTGCACTATCAATTAACATACTTTACTAAATGTCAGTTTAAACTCTTAACAAATAATTAATACCAATGGACTCTGGGTCACCTGGTTAAATATTTACACTTTCATATTCAGAAAAAAATTATAATACAAGTCCACTAACTACTCTTTTTTAATACTACATACCATATACTGTGATACTACTTTGGATTTTAACAGCACCTTCCATCACAGTATCTCAGATCCCTTGGCAATATGAACGTATTAAGGCCCCTGTATACCTGGGAAGTCTCCTTATCCCCACTTTACAGATGGAGAAACTGAGGCAGAGAGAGATTATGTGACTTGCCCAAGATTCAGAAGGATTGTGGCAGCCCTAGTGTAAAGTCCAGTAGATTCAGGGTATGCTTGCACAATACATTAAACAGTGATTGTAGCATCGGTAGGCATACCCATACTGGCTTTAATCTCACTAGCCCAGCTAATAACAGTAGTGAAGACGTGGCAGCACGGACTTCAGCGCAAGCTAGCCTACCCCTGCTACAATCATATCTTCATTTGCTATGTACCCTCTGTTAGAATCTTTCAAATAGTTTCTATTGCTTTTTACTAGTTTCACTTGCCCCAGGAACCAGTAGACCAAATAAATATTCTGCTTGATTCCAAAATCTAGTTGGCTATTGGAACAAGTTGGACATTTTCAACTGGAACTTCTGTTCAGGAGAGGCAGAAACAGAACCCTACACGCTTTAACTACACAACCATCCTCTCTCCTAGTGTGCTCACTCCTTGTCTGAAATGGGAACACCTCTGCTTTCTGTTTAAGCTCACCCCCAATTTGGCCACAGGAATGGACCATTTGGACAATCTACAGGGCCCCGGGCTTTTGGAGGCCCCACCCCAACAATGTCCCATTCCAGCATGAAACCATCGGCATGCACAACACAACACACACACACCCCGACTGCTGGTCCACTATGATGAACTCTTTAGGCTTGGTCTACACTTAAATGTTTTGCCAGCTTAGCTTTGTTGGTGGCAGGGAGCGGGTGAGCGTGTAATTTTTTTTTTTTTTTTGGTGACATAGCTATGCCTGTAAAACTCCTAATGTCGACTGGCAAAAAAGTTCTTTTGGCAGTATGGCTTACTTTGGTTGGGGATCTGGTATAAGCTATACCATAATTTCTTTTTCTGATATAAACTGTACCTATACTTGAAGGCAGGGAGTGTAGACAAGGTCTTAGACTGTAAGCTTTGTAGGGCAGGACCATCTTTTTGTTCTGTGTTTGTATAGTGCCTAGCAAAACAGGGTCCTTATCCATAACTAGGGGTCCTAGATGCTTCTGCAACAATAATAAATAAATAAAATAATAATAATAATGAATCTTAGGTCCAAACCTTCTGAGTCCCATAGTGACAGTGCCCTGATCGCCCTCTCAGAACTCTCCCACATTCTTCTACTAACACATTTCTACAACCAACTCAGCTGTCAAAACTCCTCTCCAGCCCAATGTGGCTTTGTGCGTATCAATGTCTGCCTGGGGCCCAGCATATCTCACTTCACACAAAGACCACACAAAACCTAAGGCTGTCTCTGTTTCCCTCTAATTCCTGAAGAACCTTGAAGTGTCTGAAGCATGGTTGAGTTCCATATGAACTATACAGAATCTAGGTATTTGGGGAAAAGGCAATCTCCAGTAATAAACAACACAGAAACTCTGACATACTTTTTAAAGTTAAAGCTTCAGTCCCCTTATAATTTAATGTTTGAGATGCTACTCTAGTCCTTTGGAAGCCTTTTCTCTCTCCACCAGCAATGATGGTCTGTCTTCCAAGATATTTGAATAATGTCTCTGTTCCTCTTGTAACATCTTCCTTGCCTACTCCTCATGCATAATAATGCTAATAATCTTGCAGCTTTCAGTGACATTTTTCTTCTCTTAGGTGAATGCCTAGTTTTATGCAGGGCTATTTTATTCAGTGCCTTTCTTCTGCATGTGCTTTTTATTAAATGGTATACCTACGCACACACAAGAGTCTGTTTATTATTTTCTATTATGAGTTGCTTGTGTTCCACTTAATAGTACACAGGTGAAACAGATTAAGTGATTATTTATATTATGCAAATTGCAGCAATGCTTAAAGGGCCCAATCAAGATTAGGGCAGCACTGTATTATGTACTGTATAAATGCATATGAAGGCCTGAGCCATGTTCTGAAGGCCTTACACTATATAGTTAACCAGGGACCTTTTGTATGTGAAATGAACGCGATCCCCAGTAAATTATATGCTACAACGTGTTATGTGCAGCAACATAGCAGAACTTTATGTTTTATACGACACCATCAGCATGGATTTCCACAGCTCCTTTCCTCAGAGATTAATTCAGCTTCACAACACTCCCTTAATGTAGGCAAACACTCTCCCCATTTTAGATGGGGTAACTGGGGCACAGAGAGGTTGAGTGAGTGAGGGGTAGAGCTGGGAATGGAACCAAAAACTCAGTTCCTAGTTCTGTGCTCGTCACTAGACTTCGATGCTTCTTCCCTCAGGTAATAAGCTCATGTTCCTTATGTTTGGAAGCTATCTTTACATACCTTCTTAGTAATCACTAACTCTTAGAAGTAGCTTTTGTCTCTTGTAAAGGGTTTTGTTAAAGAGTCTCACTGTTTCTAAAGTTTCTCCATAATCCAAATCCCCACATATCAATGTCAATGCCAGTGCATTTTATATGAATAGTATTAATAGTTTTGACTTAGCCAATGGCTTCAGTGGAGTTACACCATGGTTGAATTTGGCCTAGGGCCTTCAAAGTATTACAAAGATTATCCCTGCTAACCTGACCACTGTTTAGAATTCAGGTGATGAGACGATGATCCGCAAATCATCCATCTCAGGCCCACATATGTTTTTTAGCATTCTTCCCATTGGTTCTTATGTACTAACTGTAAAACCCTTTCTAGATAAAAACCACAAGGAGCCATTTACACCCACAGAGAATCTGGCCCTTTAAAAAGATAAATCATGAAACAATGTTGCATGCTATGTCCTCAAAACCAGAGTCAGAATTACATGCCATTAAGCATAAGAAACATCTTATAAAAACGTCTTAGAAAAAGAGTGACAAAAACACAGACATGTTCAGAACTGCTAACATGATATCAGCAAGTAATAGTCATTGCTTTTCTTGGAACCGATGTTTACAAGTAAAACATTTTACTTGTCTTTGTTTACTGGGGTAATATAAATACTGTATGAACTGCATTTCCTTGCCATCTAAGCATTGTGTACATGTCGGCAGCTTGTTCTAACAGTGTTTATAATTTCGAAAGAGTTGAAAAGCTCAGTGGTTGAGCGGGAGAGTTTGGGGTCTTATTTACATGGGAAATGTATTGTTCCATATATAACTGAAAAAAACCTCCAGTACTTCAGACCTAATTCTTCCCGAGATCTGCAGCGCAGATCACCAGTATGTGCCTTAAACACAGTGGGTAGCATTTTTAAAGCACCTAGATGGAGGTTAATGGCTATTAGCCAGGATGTTAGCCAGGATGGGTAAGGAATGATGTCCCTAGCCTCAGTTTGTCAGAGTGTGGAGATGGATGGCAGGAGAGAGATCACTTGATCATTACCTGTTAGGTTCACTCCCTCTGGGGCACCTGGCATTGGCCACTATCGGGAGACAGGATGCTGGGCTGGATGGATCTTTAGTCTGACCCAGTATGGCCATTCTTATGTTCTTGTGACTTCAGAGCCTGTATTTTTAAAAAGAAAAGGAGTACTTGTGGCACCTTAAAGACTAACCAATTTATTTGAGCATAAGCTTTCGTGAGTTACAGCTCACTTCATCGGATGCATACTGTAGAAAGTGTAGAAGATCTTTTATACACACAAAGTATGAAAAAATGCCTCCCCCCACCCCACTCTCCTGCTGGCAATAGCTTATCTAAAGTGATCACTCTCCTTGCAATGTGTATGATAATCAAGTTGGGCCATTTCCAGCACAAATCCAGTTTTCTCCACTCTCCTGCTGGTAATAGGGTTGGGGGGTGGGGGGGTGAGAAAACCTGGATTTGTGTTGGAAATGGCCCAACTTGATTATCATACATATTGTAAGGAGAGTGATCACTTTAGATAAGCTATTACCAGCAGGAGAGTGGGGTGGGAGGAGGTATTTTTTCATGCTTTGTGTGTATATAAAAAGATCTTCTACACTTTCCACAGTATGCATCCGATGAACTGAGCTGTAGCTCACGAAAGCTTATGCTCAAATAAATTGGTTAGTCTCTAAGGTGCCACAAGTACTCCTTTTCTTTTAGCAAACAAATAGCTCAGCACAGAAATGGGCTTTGCAATATGCTTGGCGGAGGGTGGGTGGGGGAGGAGTGAATTCCAGAGTTGCAGGCCATCCACTGAAAATGCCCTTTTATCAGTTCCCCTATATACAAATGTAGGGACTTTTGCCAAGACAGCAAGAGCTGATTTCAAATTAACTGCTCCAATATGTGCATGATGGACAAGTCATGTTCTGCCTGCAAAAGCTGCACACAAGCCGGAGACACATTGTTAGGAACTATGGGACCAAAGGAAAATGAAATTATTTCAATATTTTTGTTCAATGGCTGAGCCAGGCCAGTGAAATATATTTCTATATGATATCAATATCGCTCTCTTAATCAGGCCAAAGAGGACATGTCCTGTGTGCAGTTCTGGGCACCACACTTTGGGAAAGATGTGGACAAATTGGAGAAAGTCCAGAGGACAGCAACAAAAATGATTCAAGGTCTAGAAAACATGACCTATGAGGAAAGATTGAAAAAATTGGGTTTGTTCGTCTAGAGAGAAGAAGAGTGAAGGGGGGGACATGATAACAGTTTTCAAGTAAATAAAAGGTTGTTATAATGCGGAGGGTGATAAATTGCTCTCCTTAGGACAAGAAGCAATGGGCTTAAACTGCAGCAAGGGAGATTTAGGTTAGACGTAGGAAAAACTTTCAAACTATAAGGGTAGTTAAGTACTGGAACAAGTTAACTAAGGAGGTTGTAGAATCTCTGTCATTGGAGATTTTTAAGAACAGGTTAGATGAACACCTGTCAGAGATGGTCTAAATAATAATTAGTTCTGCCTCACTGCAGAGGACTGGACTAAATGAACTATCTAGGTCCCTTCTAGTCCTACGTTTCTCTGATTCTATGATTCTGCTATCTTGCTGGAACACACCAGTTCTGACTTCCCATTTCATACGGGAAGCAAAACAAGAAAATGAAATGCACAAGTGTTGTTGTTTAATTTGGCTAATATAAACAAGGCTGTGCTCTGTAGATTACTGGATGAAATATTAGCATCAAGGACCACCAAGCAAAGAGCAGCAGCTGGCAAAAAAAAAACTATTATAAAGCAATTTTCATGATGTTTACAGAGGAACAGGAAACTGCAAATGGAAGAGCGTAGAAAAGGGAATTCTAACAGGTTATACGTTGTTGGTGCTTCTCTTTCCAGCCGCAACGAACCAACTAATGTAATGCAAAGGACCATAGTCCAAACACCAGCAGAAGTAAAACAGCCCCTGGGATGATATAATTTTAATATGGTGGATTTAAATGGCGATTAGCTAGTCTATATATATATTAGAGAAAGTACTGGAATAGTGGAAAATGAAGTGTAAAGCATCAAGATCTAACCCCGTGTTTGGTGTTGCATGTCAAAAAAGTAACGAAAAGGCCCAAGTTAAGGAGCTTTAGGGTGAAAGAGAGCCGGATTTATAAAAGGAACAGACGAGTAACCTTGCTAAGCATACATAAATGGGATAATAAAGCTATGATGGTTAGAAAGCAAGAACAAGAAATGAGCCAAGGAGTTCTGGAGATGAGATGAAATGTTCTCGACTGGGTATGGAAGAGAAATAAACCAAAAAGCACCTAAACTGCAGCCTATGCTATTTGCAAACATGTAACAAGAAGGCTAAGAATAGATACGACAGCTGCAGCCTAACTGATGGGAGACTTGCCTAACAGGTTGTCAGACTGCTGTGTGGCTTCAGTCCAGGCCACGGGGCTGGAGGCACAATGTTAGAAATACTGACAAGCGTTTACTAAAAATAAATAAAAGTTTTCCAGGACAAAGGGAAATATAGCTCCAAGTAACTAGTCACACTATTGCGTTAGATCTCTAGGAAAGAAGGAAGTGTGCAGCAGAGAGTGTGATAGTTCCCCAAGGCCCACAGCAGAGACACAGGCAGCCTGCTAAGTAATTTTATAAGGGTGCTGTCTTGCCAGGGGCATTGGCTCTGGGTGTGTTGAGAGCATAACATTGTAGGGGCAAAGAAAACAACTACCAAATTAGCAAAGAGGGTTGACTGGCGAGGGGAGAAAGTGAGATACGATATAGAAATACTCAATGGGGGGAGGGAAAAAATCACAAGTGAGTCTCTCAAGAAAGTCGAACAGAGAAAATGGACTCCATTTTCCCTGTGGTTAACAGGAAATGTGAGTGTGATTATTTGGCCACTGTAGATGGGATTTACTGGGAGGAGGCAGAGGTCAGAGTGGGGTCTGGGCACAATACTGAGCATTGCAGCATTCCCAGAGAACGCTTAGGATGGTATTTTTTAATGTTAGCAGAAACATGCTCAGGAGATATACGGGCAGGGGAGGGTTAAGACAGAACCTTTAGACCAAGGCCCTGAGGTCAGCAGCAAGTGCAAGGCAGCTCCCTGCCTCATTCTGGCGATCCACCAGCCTCATTTGGGGCAAGGGTAAAAGAACTCCGCAGTGGGAGGAAGGCCACAGGCCATTCAGGAGGGTGTCCTTCAGAGCTAGGAGAAATGCTCTGTCTAAGGGGTCCAAGTTTGGTCCTGGATCTGGACCCTGTTTACAGGAGAAAAGCCCCCAACCTTCTGCAGCTAATCTGACATGCTAACTAGAGAGTTGTGTCACATACTACGTTGTAAGCTCCTTTGTCATTTTGTTATGTGTGTGCACAGTGGGGGCTTGAACCACGAGTGGGTGCTACCATATTATTACTCTTATGACCAAGACGTTAAACAAATACCTAATAATAATAAATCCAGTGCCTGAATTTAATGCTGACAAAACCACCAAGGAGAGCAGAGAGGAGATAAGCTCCACTAGTTAACTATAGTCACACTCCATTCATATACCTCTTAAATCCTTGCCATATTTACTTGTGGTTACTTATGCGTCATTACTCAGGATAAATCAAACTCACATTAATAAGCAGTTTGGTGTAAATGCTCTGCTGATTAACCATTCCTGATTTTACTCCTAAAATACCTAATTATATAACAAACATGAGAATGAATGTTAGGATTAATGCTTTATTGACTCATTGGGAGTCTCCAAAGAGTTTATGAGGAATCCAATTGCTAAACCATGTTTGCAAGAAATAATCAAGTAATTTCAAATAAGAAATAAATTCATAAAAATCAAAGTCTCTGGAAAATGAAAAAGGGTAACATTCATAGAATGAAGAATTAGTTAGGAATAGTTCACTCCTCTCTATACAGAAATGACTAAATGAGGTCTTAGGCACGTATCTGAGCCCTGAATCAATCTCTACAAGTAATATATGGGGATCTGGTCCTGGGGCTCCCATTAAAATCAATGGGACAATCAGATGACTAAAAGTCCCTGAAGCACTTTGAAGATGTGCATCTCAGCATTTAGCAGGATGTCTGGCTCATTGAGAGAAGTACAAGACAGCTAGTCACAGGCTAGAGGAGTCTGGATGACAGGAGTTCACGGCAGCCAAGAGCGCTGTATTTAACTGAGATACTGTCAGAACTAGGTTTGAGAGCTAGGTTTTCGTGGTGGTGGTTTTAAAATCCTCATGTGCAGATCAGAATCTCTCTCTGAAGAACGAATGTGAGGAGAGTTTCCCCAATGATTACTCCATTTATTTTTCATCAACACAGTTCCCCATGCCTTTTAGAATTTAAAATAACAAATTTAGCATAAGGGAGACTTATAGCTCATAAAACAAAGGTTACTAACCAGAATTTGAGTCAAATTCTCAAGATTTCTGATTGGCGAGTGCATTTGTGAGTAGTTAGACAGGCAGTTGCTTTTTAGTCCATATGCAAATACCATTTTATGCAATCAGACAAAGAAGAAGCCTTTTGAATAATTGCAATTAGAGATGAGCCTATATCAAATCTGTGTACGCAAGCAGCCCTGAACTGTGCATGTTTTGAGAGTATTGTAACAAACCAGACAAGACTAGGCAGCTCATTTCCAACCCCAGGTCTGGTTCCAAATGTCAGTTAACCCTATATTTAAGATGAGTCTTAACCAAACACCAGATCTGGATTTTGAGGAGTTTAAAATCCTGATTCAGGTCTGAATTCTGCTGCTCTGGCCAATTTCTCAATGTACTTTTTGTATTGCAATGGGAGAGAGTAAGGTCATTATGAGAAAAGTACTGGCTTACTCTTCTAAGTCTCTGCCATTCATTCTCTCTCCTCACACATCCATCCTTGCATAAGAAATTACAGACCTCTTAACTTTTCACAAACAAAATATTGACTTTTCCAAAAAAACCACACGAATGGATGACATTTAACAGCCTGATCCTGCTCCCATTAAAGTCAACGGTAAAACTCCAACTGACTTGAAAGGAATCAGGATTGAGCCCTGTAATGATCTCCCCCCGCCCCCCTTCTGAGTTAGACATATTCTGACGCTTTTTGTGTGTGACTTCGACAGACATTAAAAAGCATTAACACCTCTTTCAATTCCTACACTCCCCCCTAAATAGCAGCTTTATGAATGCCTGAGGCTCAGGATATGGAATAACTGACCTCCTGCATCAAGCAGTTTTAATCATGAGTTTGCATCTCAGAACTACAGGCCAGGTTGAGATCTCAGCTCAATGTATGAGCGCAGAGTGGGAGTGAGGAGTTATTTTCTAGGGCATATGAGTCAAATGCTCCATGATGATAGAGAAAAATGTCATGGTTATAGAATGTAAAGGAATTACTGCTTCTTTACAGCCACCCCACTTCCGCAGGAAATAGTGTAGAATCACCTTCTGACTGAGCAAACCACTCATGAAAGATCTTGCTTATTGACAGGGAACGAAAGATGGGAAGGGGGGAACAGTATGGGAATATTAAATGCATGTGTATGTTTTATTATCATTATCAACTTTTTACATTTAAATTAAAAAAGTAGCAGTTAAGCCATTATGCAAGGGAGCAAATTCAGAGGTGGGGAAATCCACAAATTAACAGCATACTGTACCTCTTATAACAGGTCGGAATTTGACCCAAGAAGTCCACATAGCCAAGCAGATCATAAAATACTGTTGCCTCTTTTGCCCCAAGTGGTTAGCCAATATTCAGGCCCTTGCCAGCCATTTCCATTAGGAAGAGAAATTGATGGAGTCGGGTATTTCTTGGGTGCCATCCTGTTAGTTTACAAAGAATGAACATAAAAAACCTATTTCCCTGAACTCAGTAAGAATCAAACACTAGGCAATTTCCTTTTTCAGAAATTCAAGCCTTGCCAGCTAGCACTGTACACAAAAGAAGCTATCCCCCTGTGTTTCCTCCAAGGCAATGCTACCAATGCTTCTCTGGCTTTTTCCTGCTGTATCTCTGCTTCTCTACATGTAGACACACACAGAGCTATAATCCAATCAATCCCCAAACCCTCCATTTGCAATCAGATCAGAGCATGCATGGCTCAGTGGTTCTCTACACACGGAGTTGTTCCATAATAGCTATTCTGGAATAACTCCATGGTGGACATTCTTATTCTGGAGTAAGTGTGTCCGCATATGGAGTTATTCAGGAATAGCTATCATGCTTTAAATTCACACCCTAATTTAATCCAAATTAACTTTCAAGTGTAGACAAGATCTCAGCTTCTGCTCCAGTCTTGCCATGCAGCTCTATGATTTGAGCAGTGGCTTGTCTTGTATCAGCTATCACTAAACAAAGAGGCATTTAATTGTTCCCTCATTTGGGCTGAATGAAACATGGCTACCATATATCCAACACACACTTACTGGCTGCTGCTACCAACATAACAGCATAACAATATCCTCACTAAACTATTGCCTAAAACTCTGGGATGAGGACTGTAGTCAACAACACCACTCTTTCTGGCACAATGGAACTTTTCTACCTAAAAGGTAAATATCATCTGTGTAAGAGACAGAGTTTTCTCTGGCATCGGTCCAAGACTGTTGAATAAACTTCCACAAAAACAAAGGATCATCACCACCTTCCGCCCCACATGCCAGGCGCACTTCTAGCATTAACAAACAGCAGCATGTACATTAAAAAAAACAAACCCCAAACCAAGACAAAACACTTTATTGCACACACAATTCCCCTGGGGAGAGAATGAAAGAGAAAATGAACCACATGTGGCAGATGTTACGCATGTCACTTAATGCACTACTGGAAGGCACTCAGATACCTTGGTGATGAAGAACCAGTATAAGAATCCACATAGAACAGAATGCATTGTTAACATACTTTAATCATGACTGTACCTTTGTGCCTTAGCATGATTCAAAGGGCCACATCCTGCAGCCCTTATTCAGGCAAGAGTCCAAAATGACCCCAGAAATAAACACTCTCCACCAAATACACATACACAGCCCTGCATCTACCTGCAATATAAACAAAGTACATTGATCCTGGAGGCCAATTCACTGTTGGCTTGCATCTAAATTGGTAAATTAGAATGCTAGCATTTCACGCTGACTTTACACTGTCTTTGCACTATTGCAAGTGAGCACACAAGGTGCAGTACAATGATAAATCAGCCCCTCTCTTTATTCTGCTGTGGGTATGTATGTAATGCCCTAATGTTTGGATGAAGTATACTGTGCTGTAAACTGATCTGTGGAATGAATGGATCCATTTTGTAGTGCTGTAGTTTAATGATTCTTATCTAGGGGTTATTTATTAAATTCCATTATTTTATTTAGCCAGTTTAAATAGAATCATAGAAGATTAGGGCTGGAAGAGACCTCAGGAGGTCATCTAGTCCAACCCCCTGTTCAAAGCAGGACCAATCCCCAACTAAATCATCCCAGCCAGGGCTTTGTCAAGTGGGGCCTTAAAAACCTCTAAGGATGGAGATTCCACCACCTCCCGAAGTAACCCATTCCAGTGCTTTACCATCCTCCTAGTGAAATAGTGTTTCCTAATATCCAACCTAGACCTCCCTCACTGCAACTTGAGACCATTGCTTCTTGTTCTGTCACTTGCCACCACTGAGAACAGTCTAGATCCATCCGCTTTGGAACCCCCTTTCAGGTAGTTGAAAGCAGCTATCAAATCCCCCCTCATTCTTCTCTTCCGCAGATTAAACAATCCCAGTTCCCTCAGCCTCTCCTCATAAGTCATGTGCCCCAACCCCCTAATCATTTTTGTTGCCCTCTGCTAGACTCTTTCCAATTTGCCCACATCCCTTCTGTGGTGGGGAGACCAAAACTGGACACAATACTCCAGGTGTGGCCTCACCAGTGCTGATTAGAGGGGAATAATCACTTCCCTCGATCTGCTGGCAATGATCCTACTAATACAGCCCAATATGCCGTTGGCCTTCTTGGCAACAAGGGCACACTGTTGACTCATATCCAGCTTCTCATCCACTGTAATCCCCAGGACTTTTTCTGCAGAACTGCTGCCTAGCCACTCGGTCCCTAGTCTGTAGCATTGCATGGGATTCTTCCATCCTAAGTGCAGGACTCTGCACTTGTCCTTGTTGAACCTAGTCAGATTTCTTTTGGCCCAATCCTCCAATTTGTCTAGGTCCCTCTGTATCCTATTCCTACCCTCCAACGTATCTACCTCTCCTCCCAGTTTAGTGTCATCTGCAAACTTGCTGAAGGTGCAATTCATCCCATCATCCAGATCATTAATAAAGATGTTGAACAAAACCAGCCCCAGGGCAGACCCTGAGGCATTCTGCTTGATACTGTCTGACAACTAGACATCGAGCCGTTGATCACTACCCGTTGAGCCCGACAATCTAGCCAGCTTTCTATCCACCTTATAGTCCATTCATCCAATCCATACTTCTTTAACTTGCTGGCAAGAATACTGTGGGAGACTATATCAAAAGCTTTGCTAAAGTCAAGATATATCACATCCACTGCTTTCCCCATATCCACAGAGCCAGTTATCTCATCATAGAAGGCAATCAGGTTGGTCAGGCATGACTTGCCCTTGGTGAATCCATGTTGACTGTTCCTGATCACCTTCCTCTTCTCCAAGTGCTTCAAAATGGATTCCCTGAGGACCGGCTCCATGATTTTGCTGGGGACTGAAGTGAGGCTGACCAGTCTGTAGTTCCCTGCATTCTCTTTCTTCCCTTTTTTAAATATGGGCACTGTATTTGCCTTTTTCCAATCACCACGAATTTTCAAAGATAATGGCCCATGCCTCTGCAATCACAACAGCCAACTCCCTCGGCACCCTTGGATGCATTAGATCTGGACCCATAGACTTGTGCATGTCCAGCTTTTCTAAATAGTCCTTAACCTGTTCTTTCACCATGGAGGGCTGCTCACCTCCTCCCCATACTGTGTTGCCCAGTGCAGCAGTCTGGGAGCTGATCTTGTCTGTGAAGACCAAGGCAAAAAAAGCATTGAGTACTTCAGCTTTTTCCACACCATCTGTCACTATGTTGCCTCCCCCATTCAGTAAGGGTCCCACACTTTCCCTGACCACCTTCTTGTTGCTGACATACTTGTAGAAACCCTTCTTGTTACCCTTCACATCCCTTGCTAGCTGCAACTCCAATTGTGCCTTGGCCTTCCTGATTATACCCCTGCATGCTCTAGCAATATTTTTATACTCCTCCCTAGTCATCTGTCCAAATTTCACTTCTTGTAAGCTTTCTTTTTGAGTTTAAGTTCATAAAGATTTCACTGTTAAGCCAAGCTGGTTGCCTGCCATATTTGCTATTCTTTCTGCACATTGGGATGGTTTGTTCCTGTGCCTTCAAAAAGGCTTCTTTAAAACACAGCCACCTCTCCTGGACTCCTTTCCCCCTCATATTAGCCTCCCAGGGAATTCTGCCCATCAGTTCTCTAAGGGAGTCTAAGTCTGCTTTTCTGAAGTCCAGGATACATATTTTGCTACTTTCTTTTCTTCCTTTTGTCAGGATCCTGAACTCATCCATCTCATGGTCACTGCTGCCTAGGTTGCCACCCACTTCTACTTCCCCTACCAATTCTTCCCTGTTTGTAATAGTTGTCCTGTCAAAGGAAAGTTATTTTACGCATGTTGCTGACAATGTAGACATACTAACATACAAAGCTATGCAAAACAGAGGTGAAATTCATTTCTGGTTAGCACTTTTTTTTTTTTTAAATCACAATGGGAAGGAATGCTTTACCTACCTTAACTTGTACTGGACTTTCTAGTACACAAAATGTTCAGCTAAGAAGTATATAATTCAGAACTGCTATAAGAACAGAGATTATAGTTTGCTTGTAAGACTTCAAGCACTGCTTGTAAAGATTTATATTAAACACATGTGGTTAATTATTAGTGCTGAATATCATATGATTTACATATTAATAGATACAATTAATAGCCCGTTAGTGAACAACTACTATTATTTATTGAGAGCCAGTAATGCGCTAGGTGCTGCAGAGAGAGAAAGACACACAGTCTTTGCCCCAGTGAGGTTACAATACAAAGATTTGATTCTTAGGCCCTTACTGCAGGCTTCAGTGGGACTACTTGTATGAATAAGGTGAACATGAGTTGGCTGAGATCAAGCATGGCAAAATGCAGCACAAAAGAAGAATCTCAGAAATTTATAAGACTGGGGCATTACAATGAACATTCTGATGTAACCTTAACACAGAGCAATCAGAACTATCACTGGGATAACACTGGACTTCACTTGACCGGAAATACAGAGCATTACCTTAACAACAAGCACTGAAAACTTTTGAACCAAGCTGATTACGCCCATTTCACATACTACCAATCACAATGAGGCAGCATGGTCTAGAGAATAGAGCACAGAAGTAAGTTCTAGTCCTTTCTGTGCCACGGATACTCTGTAACTTTTGCCAACTCACTTAACCTCTCTGTGTTTCAGTTTCCCCATCTATAACACAGGGTCAGCAATACTTATCCTCTTTAGAAAGTTCTTTGTGGCCAGCAGACGAAAAGCACTGTCTAAAATGCAAATCTTTGTTAAGCTGTACAAAAATCATTTCCACAGCTGCTGTATGGATGGAGAATTTATAGAAATGTACCAAAAATTATTTTTTCTCCTTTTAAAAATTCTTAAGTTTTGTTTCAGATACTTGAGTTTTTTGAGATCCTGGCATAACTACATGATTATGTATTATTATTCTAATAAATAAACAAGTTCTAGATAGTCTAATCTACAACAGTAACTTATTATGTATGGTATGATGATTCAATCATAAATCTCTCAAAATAATTACCAGATTTCCTAAAAAAAACCCTCTCTTGCTTATTCAAACTCAAGGTGATTTTCTCTACATTTGTCAGTTCACTTAACCCTGTGTATCTTACTGCAAGCTTTAATCCTTTTGCACATTTCCATTTCAGCAGTATCATCCTTTTAGCAATTGCATTTGCTCTTAATAGAAAATTTCTTTTGTGGTTCATTTATATTCCAGAGACTATTCAGGTCACCTCGTGCAAATATTTTCAGATCACTGGGGATGTCACTGTCCAGAATCACATTCACTCTATTTCTTACCACTTCCCAAAATGAACATACTATATATGAGGTGTTGAGAAAATCCTGGTTGTTATTAATCTCATTTTTAACTACGGAAGCAAAACACACAGTAGATGAAGTCTGATTTGCATGAAATTGTGCATGCCCACATATCTTGGTAATAATCTACGGAACAGACATTCTTTGAGCTCTGCCGCTCATATTTTCTATTTTTAATTCATTTTTTTGATGTCATTTTCAATATATTTCTTTGTTGAATTCAGGAACAATACAGGAGGGGTTCCTTTAAGTTAACACCCGCCAGTTCACATGGCTTCTAATCCAAAATTGTACAGCTCGGTAGCCACAGCACCTCCCTTATATTTTTAAGGTAGTGAGTTTGTAGTCTATGGAGCTGATATTTTAATTAACACATGCAATTAGCACAACCTGTTTTAAAACCATGAGGAGGAAAAACATGCAGTTTAAACCTCATGGAGTGATGCATGCACATCAGAGCCGGGTGAAATTTCTCAAAAATATCCACCTTTTTTTTGCCAACAAATGCTGACTTCATTCGACTGAAACATTTAGCAAATTTGTGCAGAATTCACCAAATTGGTTTGGCTAAAAAAGACCTTTAACAAATAAAAATTTTAAAAAATAGAAATGTTCAATTGACATTTTTGAAATTACACATTTCAGTTTTATTTTGAAATCTGCTTCCATTTTATTAAAAAATAAGTTAATGAAATGAAATATTTTGAAACGTTTCAAACATGCAAATGTTTCAAAAATAAAACAAAACATTTAATACACCCTAAAATGAAAACTGTTTTTGACTTTCTGATTTACCAGAAAATTTTCATCTCAGATTGACTTGAAACTATTTTGATTCTATTTTTTTAGATTGGAAAGCAAACTGAAAAATCAGTTCTTCACACAGCTCTATCCCTTATAGCATGTTTTCATTCTGTGAGCATGACAGCACATGCTTGAACTTTATTCTAAACTTCAGGCCTTTTTTCTAAACTGGGAGTGCTGTGATGATTTGTTATTCTTTTGTAGACTTGGATTTCGATGATCAGCAACACAACCACCTTGGAGACTGTCCTATGGTAGGAGCCAGCTGCCAGTAAGTTGGTCTTCGGGAGTCAACCAAGCAATAGATGGAGGCAGAACAAAAAAATTGCCATTGTTTCTAACATTATCTGCATCTCCTGGCTGCCGGTGCCACTGACTCAGCAGACACGGGCGGAACACTAATGGTTTCAAGTCTTGAAGGATTTAAGATCTTAAGAATTGGAGGGCATTCAATATTTCCTTATTCCAATTATTTAATCCTGAAAATGCTATTTTATTTCCAGTTCCCAATGTATAAGGCAATCTGAAGCTCACGAGCTACAAGTGGCTCTTTGCAGCATGTGATATTC
The DNA here is from genome assembly GCF_015237465.2 of Chelonia mydas. Lineage (NCBI taxonomy): Eukaryota > Metazoa > Chordata > Testudines > Cheloniidae > Chelonia > Chelonia mydas. The sequence goes on from NC_051250.2 coordinate 63,258,493, forward strand.
AAACACTGTATGATTTAATTATTAACCAAATTGGGATGCTTTTACTATGTTATTAAGCAATTGTCGTTGATAAAATAATAATAATAATATTTCCCTATCATGCTGTTTAAACATGACCTTATATAGTACCATAGTAAATGAAAAAATGAATTCACACTGCTATTGCTCTTTTGTGTAATAGCGATCGCTAATTTGGCTCCTGACCCCCTGAGGTCTGAGCAGCACAGGTATAAGGATTGCTTAATGGGTTGGGAACACACACATTCTTAGAACCACAGATTTTAATCGAGGTAGAGCCAGCTCAGCCCTGCCTCTCTCTGAGGCAGGCAATTTGAATATCATGTAGTTTACCATCTGGGGGCCATTCAAACAGGTCCTTAAAATTTTCATGGAGTTTTTGTCAGGGTAGTGACCTGCCCCAGGGTCCTGTGATAAAACTTCCCCTTCTCTCCACTCTTTTGCAGCATGCTGGGTGCTGGCTCGCTGGTGCCCCTACCATGTGAGACTCTTATGGATGGGAAGAGCTCTATGAAATGCCAGATTACTAGAGGTGCCTGCAGTGTCCAGATAAACATAATGTGTCAAACAAGTGGAAGTAGGGGCTTGCATCTTTTCATCTGACATCACTTTTCAAATGAATAAATTTTATCCAGAGCCAGTCCCCTGTTTGTGTGTGTTTTAATTAAAAAAAATTCTCCTTGGCTTGATAGTCCCAGTTGCACAGCTCCTGCCTTGCACATCCTGCCAGTCCCATTCTGCCTTGCTTTCTGGGTGGATGCAGAGGTTGCTGGTTGTGCTCTCACACCAGCGTGAGCTGGAGTCCAAAACAGCACCAGAGTGCGGAGGTAGCCTAGTAGCAGGAATTCTGCCTAAAACTTTTTCTCTAAGGTTATGCCTACACTTCAGCAAGGAGCTCGCCTTCCAGCCTGGACAGACAGACCTGCGGGAGCGGGACATAAGCTAGTTGCTAAAAATAACAGTGTGGACATTGCAGCTCTGGCAGAGACTCAGGCTAGCCACCCAAGCTCAGACTAAGGAAGAGCCCACGCTGCTGCACAAGCCGCAGCCTGAGCCACCACCGAAGCCACCACATCCATAGTGCTTTTTTTAGCATGCTAGCTCAAGTCTGGCTGGCTCCCAGCTGCAGTGTAGATACATCCTTAGGTCTTACCTACAGTTGCAACATTGGGAGCCCTAGTGTACATGGGGTTTGGGCCACAGACGTGGCTTTCAGCACCATGTGGATTAGGCTTATCCCCAGCAGAGTTAGAAGATATGGTGCTGAAAACTGTGCCAGCAGCCCAAGCTGCACTGGCACTAGGATGCACAGTGTTGCTAACACCAATGATACCAAACTAATGTTAGCAACAGTGAGAAACTTTACTAATATTTCTCTAATGTAGCCTGGGCCTAAGAAGAGAAATATTTCTGCACCACATCCCTGTCTTGGGAGCGGGGTTTGGAATAGGGTTGCTACCTGTCCAGGATTTACCTGGGACAGTCTGGTTTTTGGCTTCTGTGTCTGGGTGCCATTTAAGGTTTTGTTCAATATTTTCATTAATGATCTGGAGGATGGCGAGGATTGCATCCTCAGCAAGTTTGCAGATGACACTAAACTGGGAGGAGTGGTAGATATGCTGGAGGGTAGGGATAGGAGACAGAGGGACCTAGACAAATTAGAGGATTGGGCCAAAAGAAATCTGATGAGGTTCAACAAGGACAAGTGCAGAATCCTGCACTTAGGAAGGAAGAATCCCATGCACTGCTACAGACTAGGGACCGAGTGGCTAGACAGCAGTTCTGCAGAAAAGGACATAGAACCTTACAGTGGATGAGAAGCTGGATATGAGTCAACAGTGTGCCCTTGTTGCCAAGAAGGCTAACGGCATTTTAGGCTGTATAAGCAGGAGCATTGCCAGCAGATCAAGGGACGTGATTGTTCCCCTCTATTCGGCATTGGTGAGGCCTCATATGGAGTACTCTGTCCAGTTTTGGGCCCCACACTACAAGAAGGATGTGGAAAAATTGGAAAGAGTCCAGCAGAGGGCAACAAAAATGATTAGGGGGCTGGAACACATGATTTATGAGGAGAGGCTGCGGGAACTGGGATTGTTTAGTCTGCAGAAGAGAAGAATGAGGGGGGATTTGATAGCTGCTTTCAACTACTTGAAAGGGGGTTCCAAAGAGGATGGATCTAGACTATTCTCAGTGGTACCAGATGACAGAACAAGGAGTAATGGTCTCAAGTTGTAGTGGGGGAGGTTTAGGTTGGATATTGGGAAAAACTTTTTCACTAGGAGGGAGGTGAAGCACTGGAATGGGTTACTTCGGGAGGTGGTGGAATCTTCTTCCTTAGAGGTTTTTAAGGTCAGGCTTGACAAAGCCCTGGCTGGGATGATTTAGTTGGGGATTGGTCCTGCTTTGAACAGGGGGTTGGACTAGATGACCTCCTGAGGTCCCTTTCAACCCTGATATTCTATGATTCTATGATAAGGTTGCCAGATGCCCGTTTTTGGGGACCTGGCAACCCTAAATGGCATCCAAACCAAAAAACCAGTTACTGCAGGGCAGGGGGAAGTGCTGAGCCAGCCCTGCTCAGCTGGGGTCGTCTCATACCTGCAGGCAGGCTCCTTGAGATGATCCAGCAAGTGACTGGGGGAGAAAGGGAGAGAAGTGAGTGATGGGATGGGGCCTTGGGAAAGAGGAGGAGAGGGGTGGGACTCGGGGAAGGATGTGAGATCTCAGGGAAGAGGCGGGGCAGGGTCAAGGCCTCGGGGGTCCAGTTACCAGCAATTAGAAAGGTGGTAACCATAGTTTGGAGAACCCCACATCTTACTCCTGCTACTAGGGGTGGAAACTATAAAGCTGCTTGCAGCAGGGGCAAAGTCTGGAATGACCAGAGATAGAGCAAGCAAAGCCAGGGCAGGAGAAGGGGTGATGCCTTATTCTATGCAAGTTCTGGACTTTTTACCCACCCATCAGTAAACGGAGCCTTGGAGTTGCAAGAGTTAATTAAAAAGGGAAACAAACATGGGCGATGGATATCATAGGCTGAGGGAGGCTGTGCCTCCCCAAACAGCCTGGCATGGCCCCGCCCATGCTCCGCCCCGAGGTTTCCTCCTGCCTCCTTCCAGTTCACTTCACACTCTTCCATGGCCAAGAGGGTGGAGCAGGCGGGCTGGGTTGGAGGTGCTGGGGCTGGGGCCATGCCACTCAGCCCGGTGATGGGCGTGCACAGAGGGGCTGGTGGCTGTGGGGTGTGTGTGCGCGCGCTCTGGGCTCCGATGGGGGAGGGGCAGCCGATGGGGAGGGGCGGGGCCTTAGGCAGAGGCTCGTTCACCTGCCGCCCACGGAAATAAATTATTTAAAATATTAAGTTGTGATCCCTCAAACCACAGATAGTCCTAAATGGATTTCTAATTTCATAAATGATACTATTCCCAGATCCTGAGTGAAACAGAGATCTGCTTAATACAGCATGTAAGCAAAGAGATCTGCAGAAACTAAACAGAGATAAAGGGAGAAAAAATGAGCAGTGAGAAGTGGGACTTTAATTTCTTGCAATACTACATTGTGTTCTGCTGGGTCATAGCAAGCCTCTGAAAGCATTTTATGCTCATCTTTTCCATATTTTCCCAGCTGGATAGAACACAGCCTGATTCTAGAACTACATCTATCAATGTTATGTACATGATCCACATCACCAATACAAGATGTGCCTTTCAAGAAATAAATGTCTCACTATAGGTAATAACAAAAGAACAGGACCCCCTTCCCCTCTATATTTGAGATCAGTCACTGACTCAAACACAGAAAACATCAGAAATTCCCAGGGATCGATGGAGAAAGGTATATTCCTATGGTTTCAGGCATATATACTGTATTCTGCCCCTAATCCTTTCATACTCAGCTTGATTTATTAGTCTTACTTGGCATTCTATCTTGTAGACCTGCCAGAAAAGCACAGTGGGATGAAACAGCTGGTAAATTTGCTCCAATTCTAATATGAAATATCTTCAGTTCAAGTTTCAGTGAAAAGTAAACAAGTCATTGTCTCTAAAAAGTGATTCACTTCGCTGTCAAACACTGGCAATCAGCAACAGACATTAGGCCTTTGTTGGAGCTGTCAAGTGAGAATACTTCCTACTGTGGACCTCTGGTGGACAGGAGGTCATGTGACTCTTTGTTGCTTCAATGGAAAACACATTCACAAAAAGGTGTATTATTTTTACTTTCTCACTTCTGTGCAATGACATTTGTTTAGCTGCATATTTGAACACTATAAATAGGGATGTTGGAAAACAATATTGGAAAACTCTCAGTCCAGAGTAGGAAAGTGCTAAGTAGGCTGTTAAATATGTAGAGATTGTCCATCCGCTGCCAGGAACATGTGGCAGTTATATGGAGTGCACAGTATGGATCTGCAAATAAGTAAACCTCACCTGAGCACAGAGTTGCCCTAAATCATTTACATAATCCCTCCATGGCTGAGAGCAGGGAAAGGAGAGAAGAAGCCACTATACCAATCCACACATGGGAATAGCATCCATACAGAGTTGTTCTTCTATTCTGCCAGCTACCAATTAGGGAAGAATTAATTTCAACCTCAATCAATCACTCAAGCTGTGTGTGGGGAAAGAGCTGAATTTCCCCCAACCTGGATTCTTCAGCTATTGCTTAATTTCTACAGGAAGACATTTTTTCAGCCAACGGTGGCTTTGAAAAAAGGGATATGCTGGAAAAGAATCTATTGGTGGGATAAACTGCAGCTCTTTACCGTATGCCTCCATGGACTTTTTTTTTAATTGGTGGAGAGTCTTTAGAGGGCTGTTTGACTTTCGCACTTTCCTGTGGTGTGTGAGAAATGTGAGACAAATTATAGGTAGAAAACGAGACTGGATAATGAACACATTATGGATTGTCCCTACTAGAAAGATAACTATAATAAAGGGTTTACTCTCCTGTAAAGAGGCAGGTGGCATTCATTTAGGTATTCTATGCGTAGGATTATGGTACCACACAGAATATATATTTCCGTGCATACACCACATATATACACTGTATAAAACTTGCATCTTACAGAGAAAATTATAGTGACAGCATAGTTAAAGTTGCCATGAAGTTAACACAAAGCAGGACTAAAACTCCCTCAGTTTCACACTTTGAAGACTGAATTTAGCCTCATGAGGACAAATCGATTTTCCATATCATTTTTGCAGAGAAATGTGTACTAACTTTTGCTTTAAAAATGTGCCACATTTGAAATTTTGCCCTGATAATCTGATGGGCATCAGGGGGAGGGGGGGGGAAGAGAAGTGGTCACTCTAGCTGGACAGCCATAGTCCCCACAAATACACATCTCAACTATAGGACTCTTTTCAAATGTTACAATTAAACAAAGTTATTTCCCATACTCAAGATAACCGAATGCATCTTTGTCAGAACAGGACAGCTCAGACCTGTCAGCAACTTCCTTTTCTGATGTTACAAGGGATAGCTGTAAACTCACAGACCTTGACAATTTAGGGGTCAATTCTCTCTCCCTGTCTCCTCCCACACCACCGTTAGTAACAAGGGGCCATGAAAGAAGCCAGGAGAGGGGAGTAGGTGTTGAAGCGCAGATCATCAGAGACCTAAAGCTTGTGGCTCCTGGGGTTTGTGCTAGTCTAAGGGTATGTCTACACTTTAGCTGGGAGGTGAGTGTCCCAGTACAGGCAGACAGACTTGTGCTAGCCCTGCTCAAGCTAGCATGCTAAAAACAGCATTAGGACATTACGGTACAGGTGGTGGCTCAGGCTAGCCACTTGAACTCAGACCCAGGGGGGCTGACGGGATTGGACTTGGGTAGCTACCCTGAGCCACCACCCGTGCAGCAACATCCACACTGCAGTTTTTAAGCTTGAGCAGACCTAGGGTGTGTCTACCCATGCTGGAATCGTGCCTCCCAGAAGCAGTGTAGACAAACCCTAACAGACTTGAGGAAGTCTAAGTGGGTCTCTGCTTCCAAGCTCACCAACTGTGGAGGGCAGCAGAAAGGGCAGGGGAGCATGGATACAGGGAGAAGCATGAATAAATGGCACAGCAGTTGACAGTGGGGCTGGGAATCAGAGCTTCCAGATGACTTACTGGCTTCCACTACCCATCAGTCTCCAGCCCCACTGCAGGGCCCAAGATACCTGGCCTCAGTGGGCAGCCTGGCTTTCTAGCTCCATGGGCTCCTCTCTGCCCCATCGTGCCTCTAACTCCCATTCATTGTAGTGTTCATTTATTCTGATCAACAAAATAAGCAACCAGAACCAACAATTGGGAGGAAAATCATTTTCTACTCAGAATGGGATTAGGGGAGTAAGGAGCTCTTAGGATTAGCAGGTCAGGCTGCCCATTACTCCCCTTACTCATTCCTCTACATCTAGAGCCCTGAAGCCTTGCAGTTAAGCCTATGGAAACCAGGCCCAGAGTGAGACAGACTTCTGCAGGTCTGTCAGTCCAAAGCTCCCAGTGGGTAACTACAGGAAGTCTGCCAAAGAGAGAAGCTACCGCTGAGTTAGAGTTGTGGGTGCCCTCCTCCCACCGCGTCCCAGGCCCTGTTACTAATGGGCAGGAGATAGGGACACTAGGAGGCAAACTAAGAGCATCCCTCTGACAGCAGATTTTCCCTCTGGAGAACCTCCTATGCTTTGCCAAAGCAGAGCCCAGGTCTGATGGAGCATGGCTGGTCCTTTGAACTTGAACTCCTGATGGGGAAGGACCTCTCAGGGAGCAGGGATGGTGCCTCATGCTGCCCCACTCTCCCTCACTTCCACCCCTCGTAGGCCACAAGGAGGGGGAATTCCCTAATAGCCAGTTAAGCCATTTTAACAACGCTTTCACTGCCAGAGCTGCACAAAGGGTTCATATTGCAACTGAGAACCAGATCCCTAGTTGCCAAACTGCATATTGCACCAACTCAAACCATACAAAGCAAGCATATCAATCATTCAATACCCCATCTATGCTCTGCTCTTCAGTTCCTCTCAGCATGAGATGCCTCCCTTGCAACAGAGTAAGTGAGGCGTGGTGTCAGATTGCCAGTGGGAGCTCGGAGACAAGTTTATCTGTCAGAGTCTGCTGCAGGCTCAAGAACAGAGAGGAGTAAGATGTATTTACTCCAGTCCCCCTCCTGTAAGTGTAGGGTCCCTTGGAACCATTTCCCCTACTCCTTTGCCCTTCCCCTCAATGCACAGGGCACAGAAGGTTTGAACAAGAGGAAAAATGTCTTTAAAAATGCTTTGGGGACATAATAAATGTAGCAAAACAATGGATTTTTTCCCTTCGCAAAGCACAGGCTTCACTCTTCCTTCTGTCTTGCTGCGCAGCTTCAGACCTTTTGTTCTAAAGCAAAACTCTCCATTCAAGTGCACGGCATTTTCTGGGCATTATATCTTCAGTATATTCTTTGCAGCACTGTAATTTTTTTTATATCATCACTTGAATAATCAGCAGGCAGTATTAAAATACACCATTGTACATTGACATTGCTAAACCGCAGGAAGCTGCAGAGGATGAAGGGGGAAGGCTGCATTTCTTACTGGCATTATTTTTCTCTCTTTTCTTTGAGAGCTAACTGTTTATTTCCTGCATACAAGTATCTCACACAGTTAAAGCCAGCCTTGGTTGTCTATAGCCAGCTCTTGCTCCTGCCCCGAGCAGTACAGAACCACAGCATGGGGGCTGTTAAGCCTCCTGGCAATCTAGCACTGGGTTTTTAAGAATGTCCCAAAAGGGAGTTGTTTGCACAACAACCCTCTGTGCCCCAAACCTGGATGAAAAGTGCTTTGGTATATTTTTGGGTCCAGCGTCAGACCCTTGATGCTTTGCAACTACCAACACACAAACACATGCTATATGGCTCACCAGGCAAGTAACTTGCATGGTAACTTCAGGTCCTGAGCTTTCAGAGATGGTATGTTTTCTATAAATAATTTAATGAGCCATCAGACATTTGGGAGGGAGACACAGAGCCATGTTTGAAGGAAGGGAGTTCTCTAGTCACAGCTGTAACCATTTACTTTTGTTACACATAGCTGTATTCTTTTTTAAGTGCTCAGAGTTTTTAATGCTAATCCAAGCTTATTGTCTCTCTCTGCCAGCCAGCCATATGTGACCCCTGTTCTTTATAAACATTACAAACTGTGCAAGAAGATTATGTGGATACAGGCAACATCCTTGCCTTCCTGTAAAGCTAAATTTTACCACTAAGTCAATACCAATGGCTTCAGTATTTTCCTGTCTTCTTTCTGCCTTTACAAGCTGGGTGAGGTAATATCTTTCAGTGGACCAACTTCTCTTGGGCCTGGTCTTCACTACACGGTTAGGTTGATGCAAGGCAGCTTATGTTGACCTAGCTGTGAATGTGTCTACACTTAAATTTTGTTCCCACCAATGTAACTTCCCCGCTACGCCAACTTAATAACGCCACCTCCCGGAGCGGCATAGAGTCAGAGTCAATGTAGTCAGATACATACAGCGTCAGTTTAGACACTGTGTTACTTACATCAACTGTTATTGGCCTCCAGTCCCACAATGCCCCACACAGACTGCTCTGGTCACCATTATGAACTCCACTGCCCAGGGGTCAGGTGGACAGCCGCCCCCCCCTTTAAAGCCCTGCAAATTCTTGAAATACCCACTCCTACTTGCCCAGCTTGGTGAGCACACCTCGCGGATCTCCACTGTTGCGTGCAACTGCCCAGCTGACCATGCCAGCTACCTGCTGCAGACACACTCCTGCCTAGAGCACAGGAGATACTGGATCTCCTGGGTCTGTGGGGAGAAGAGGCTGTGCAGGTACAGCTCTGATCCAGCTGTAGAAATGTCAATATCTATGAGCTCAGAACATGGAGGAAAAGGGCTACAGCAGGGACCTGCAGCAGTGCAATGGGAAAGCCAATGAGCTGCGGTGTACCAGAATGCAAGGGAGGCCAACAATCGATCTGATGTGGAGTTGCAGACCTGCTGCTTTTACAAAGAGCTGCCTCATTCCATCCTCGACTCCCAAGAGCCCTGTGGATACTTTGGAGGTGATCATGAATAGTGAGGAGGTGGAAATGGGGAACAGGTGACCGGGGGATCCAGCAGCGCAACGAACCAGAACCTGGTTTTGATCCCACCACAGTCCAGCCAATCCCGACAGTTGAGTCTGATGCAGGGGAAGGAACCTCTGGTCAGTATGCAGTTTGCTTTGAAATTACAGGGATGGAACCCCCAAAGTAGCAGGACACATCTGTTGATCTACTCTTTTTTACCTGGGCTAGAAGAGGTAGTGAAACAACCAAGAAAGACAGAGCTGCTATCTGCTTCTCTTTCCCCCTATAGAGTTAGGCGGGGGCGGGGGGGCGGTGTCACATGGAGCAGTTTCTTTACGTGAACCAGGATGTCCAATAGAGATTACAATGACGCTTTCCTTGAGGTATGTGCAATCCTCTCCCAAAGGTTTCTGGGCAGGGCTGCCTTATTTCTTCTGCTACGATAGGACAATTTCCCACACCACTTAACGATTACTTCAGTAGGCACTATTTCAGTATACACAGGCTAGCAGCATCCTGGCCCAGGTGACATCAGGATGCCAGCAGCAGCTGTGCTTTCTCAGTCTCTGTTACCCTCAGGAATGAGATATCAGTTAAAATCACCACTGCCTGGGGAAAACCATGCCAGTATTCAGTGCCATTGCCCTATACAAATATACTCATGCTTGTGAGTTATTTCCCCCTCATTTCCCCAATCCTCCCATCCCCGAGGGCATACTCACCATGGCCGGTGCTGTGACTGTAGTGATTGCTATATCAATCGAAGGAGCAATGAGAATGTAGGGCTTGCAACTTTTGGGGACAAGGGGAGTGAGTTCAGTTTCGTAAGTTTTGACTTACATCACGATTACCCTGACAATGGTACCTCTGTGTATTGTATCTGCAGCTGCTGGTACTGTGGCCTTCAGGGTCTCCCACTCCACACTTACAGAATGCCTGAGCCAGATAAGGAGGAGAGAGAAGAGGACTCAGGATGACATGTTCCAGGAAATAGCGCAAGCTTGTGCTGCATCAGAGAACGAGACCAGGGCCTGGAGGGTGACCCTTGCAGAGAGCATGGAAAAGGAAAGAGTGGAGAAGAGAAAGCCTGGGGAGTACAACCAGGAAAAGAAGAAGGAGATGCACCAGGACAAAATGGAGCTTCTCAGGCAGCAAACAGAGATGCAGTGGACTTAGACCTGCAGGTTCAACAATCCCATGCTTGCTTCCCTCTGCAACCCATAGACAACTCAGTGTCGGGACCTCCCTACACCCCCACTCAACATTCCACATGGCAGCAGGGATTGCTGCACTACCCCTACCACTCCACCCCAGGGGACATTAAAGACAATCACAGCTGCACATACACTGACCTGTGAAACACATAGCTGGTGTATGGGTACCTGAAATGGAAATAACTGTTCTTTCTCCTTCATATGTTCTGTTCCCTTAATTTATAAAGTTCCAATTTTTTTTATTTGCCTGGTTCATGTTACAGAATGAAATGGTTTTTTTTGTGGGGGTGGGTTTGGGAATATAATTCATCTTTATTAGTTCACAACATATGCTCACTGGTGATGAGCAGATCTGACAACAATCAATTTCCTGTTGCTGCACTGTGTCACAGAACCCATAACATCATTCACAAACAATACTAATAGATGCATTGACAATGTTAGATTCCTACATATACAGCTACTAGCAGAATCATACCAGGCTGCAAAAGATCAAGATCAGATAGAGCACACTATAGCAACACACGCGACTTTGGCTCACTATTAAAATGGTCTTTCAAAGCCACCCTGAGTCATACAGCTCTATGTTGAGCTTTTCTTATAGGCCTGGTATCTGGCTGTTCAAAATCAGCAGACAGCCACTCTACACCTTCACCCTGGCAGAAACTTTTCCCCCTTTGCTTCATAGATATTATGGAGGACACAGCAGGCAACTATAACCGTTGGGATATTGTTTTCACTGAGGTCCGATCTCATAAGTAAACATCAGCAGTGACCCTGCAAATGACGAAAGGCACCTTCAACTGTCATTCTGAGTAAGACAGTAATCAACACCTGCTGAGCCTGTAGTTGAAGCGCTCCTTGGTGCCGTTGAGGTGGCCAATGAATGGCTTCATGAGTCATGGGAGCAAGGGTAGGTTGGGTCTCCCAAGATCACGGTCAGCATTTCAACATTCCCAATGGTAATCCGTGTCAGGAAAGAAAGTCTCTTCTTGCAGCTTTCTGAACAGTCTTGTGTTCTTAAAGATGTGTATGTCATGCACCTTCCCTGATGCTGGTAAAGTGTCCCAGATTATCCACCAGTGCTTGCATTACTACAGAAAAACAGCCCTTTCTGTTGATGTACTCTGCGGCAAGATGGCCTAGTGCTAAAATAGGGATATGTGTGCCATCTATCACCCTAACAGAGTTTGGGAAGCCCATTACTGCAAAACCATCCCCTATGTCCTGCACATTGCCCAGAATGACAGTCCTGCTTATCAGAAGGCAATGAATGGCCCTGCACACTTGCATGACAATAGCCCCTGCGGTGCATTTCCCAATTCCAAATTGATTCCCAGCTGACCAGCAGAAATCTGGCATTGAAAGTTTCCACAGTGCCAATTCCCACTCACGTCTCAACTGTCAGTGTGGCTCTCATTTTGGTGTTGCTGTGTTGGAGGACTGGGGCGAGCTCAGCACACAGATCCAGGAATGTGGCCTTGTGCATCCGAAAGTTCTGCAGTCACTGCTCATCATCCCAACCCTGCATGACAGTGCAATCCCACCAGTTAGTGCTTGTTTCTCAGGCCTAGAACTGGCGCTCCACCATCTGTAGCTGTGCCATGAATGCCGCCAAAAACCTTGAATTTTTTCTATGTCCCACAGCAATCTAACCTCCAAGGAATCACCATGTTTCCCACAGCTCCTCTTGCAGCTCTGCAAATACGGCAGGATCAGGCACTCCATGCTCGCAACACTCATCACAATAGTGCAGAGCCGTGCAGGATCCATGCTTCTATCAGAGATGGTGGACAGCGAGGAGGAATGTGCAGGTTTGCAGGGAATTCGAAAAGAGACGTGAAATATTATGGGATGCAGATGAAATTATGGGACGGAGAACACTGCATAATAGGAAGTTGAACCCATGCTCCCAGTCCCCCCTGCGCAACTTGTTTTGGCCCCATCAGGCATTGCAAAAACTTTCCAAAACACCCTGCGCCGTATGGTGGCGAGTTGCACAGTGGGATACCTACTCATGGCACACTTCACTCTGCATCAGTATAAGCACTCTGGGTGAGGACGCGCACCGCTGACACAAGGCATGTGCTGTGCATATACACAAGTGATGTAATAACTATGGCAGTTGTATGCCAATGTAACTTAGGTCGACATAGTTTTGTACTGTAGATATGGCCTTGGTGACAGAGACAAGCTTTCAAGCTGCTACACTGAGCTCTTCCTCAGTTCCAGAAAAGGTACTCAAAGTGTCACAGCTAAATCCTAGATCAGACAGACAGTTTAGCGTAAGTAGTCAGCAGACATTCTAAGGGACCATTTAAGGTGAAGTGGCCCATTAACACCCCTGTAGTTGTAGGACAAAAAGGGGGGGTTAGTGGGTTACAGATTGTTGTAATAAACCATAAATCCAGTGTCTTTAATTATCCAGTGTCATCTGCCTTTATAGTAAAGTCCAGACTCTGAGCTCCACATAGCAGAAGCTTAGAAGTAAGAGCCTCTCCAAGCAACAGCAGGTCTAGTGGAGGGGGTTCCAACCAACCCTTAGTTTCAGGTTTCCTCTTCCTCCCATGTAATCTCTTCCCATACTCACATTACAGTTACAGCTGCTCCAAGTTAATGCAACAACCAAGAGGGGTGGTAACCTAGCTTGAGGCAACTTGACCACTCCTCACAGGTCTAGTGAAAGTATAGTACAACCTTCACCCTCCCTCGTTCCTGCCCCTCTTGTAAGCAGATGCCCTCATGCTGTCCTTGAGCTATCTTGATTTGCTACATTGCTGACAAGAGCGTTCTGGTCCATTGCGACACCATTAGGCTGCTATTATGAGAATAAAGTTACGGGTGGCTACAGGAAGCCATGGTGACATTCCTAGTTCACACAGAACTAGGAGTTTTCGATGTTCCTGCAAAGCAAACTGGTCTAGGAAAATGCTGGATCTGGATGCATGTGCCAACACAAAAAGCCTGCTTGTGTGAAGTGCTGAACATGATCAGCATTTCAAGGGAGGCACTTGGCAGCAAGCAGAATCCATCCCAATGACAATGTGGTACCAAAACATAGTGGAGAAATGAGAACCAATGGGAGCTCCATGTTAACCCAGCGATGCTTTCTGCCAGTTCCTGAATTACGCTAAACCCATATAGGCACACTGAAATCCAAACAAGACTCTCCATATGGAGAACTTAATCTTCTGATGTAGGCAAGGCCTTGACAGACTTTTGGCAAACGCTAGGAAGGGAAGATATGGAATTAAGCAACCACATTGACCCTACTCCTCCAGTAGTTCAGAACTGCCTACCAATTAACAATAAATTAACTTTAATCTCCATGGCCTTGATCCAACACAAACCTTAAGGTTATGCTTAACTTTAAGCATACCAATAGTACTACTGAAGTTAAAGCACATGCTTAAGTGCTTTGCTGAATCAGTGTCTATTTGGTTATTTGATAAAATGCCCCAACCAGACCCCCACACGGTACCTCTCGTGCTGGCATCTGTATTCCTCTCACAAACACTGTACCAAACGGCAACCCCTTTGTAGTTCCCACTTGGTGACAATAACATTAGTAGGTTTGTAATCCAGACTGGGTGAAGACCAAAAATAATAAGAAAAAAAAAAAGATTACATTTTGGAAAAATGCGGGAATTCCAGTGAGATAATTCAGTGGGACAAAGGACACAAAAGGGAAATGAACAATGGTAACAGAGAAATTACTGCATTCCCAGAGTTGCATGTCACCTAGTAATAAATACAGTAGGAGCAGATAAAGGCCACTGTCGAACAGGGAATTACAGGAAATAATCAAAAAGGTAAGAAAAGGGCATGAGACAGAAGAGTAGGATGGGAAGTAGAGAGAATAAAGCTGTGAGAAAGCACAATGGGCATAAGGCAGGCTGAGGTAAAGGATGAACAAAAGATTGTACAAGGAGTAAAGACAAGAATTTTTCAAGTATATAAGAAACAAAAGGTCACCAGGGCATCTGAGAGATCACCAGGATTATTTAGTGACAGAAGAAAAAGAAGAAAATTGAAATGAATTCTTTGCTGGAGTGTTCACAAGAAAGAATGGAGGAGTGAGACAGGAGACAGAATGACATTTTCTCTGAGAAGGGGACTCAGGAACTCAGGGTCACAGCAGAGGAGGGAATAAAGAAATTACAGTGACTGCAGCTGGAAAAGGCACAAATAGGTGCCCTCGCAGAGTAATAAAGGAGGAAAGGGGGACTTCTAAACAGTGATATTTAAAATGTTCTGTCCAAAACTGGGGCCGGAGAGAAATTAGCTCCTATACTTTCATCCATTGCATTCTTGTTTGCTCAGCATGGGTAGAAGCCTTCACACCCTTCCTGTGTTGGGCCACTCTGGAGACTGAAATGGCCCCAGAGCAACTTAGCCGGGGGGCTGCTCTATGTTACATCAGCATCCCTGATGCTGCAAAAAAGACTTACAGCATACGCCAGAACAGGCATGTACACTACAGTTTCCAACCCTGACCCCTCTGCCAAATGACAAGACTTGCTGGAGACTAAATTAAGCAGCAGAATTTCTCCCCATATTCACAAGTCAAGAAAGGGTTTATGGAAAATCTAAGATACATTCAAACACCTGTAAGTTTATTTGGAGTAACAGGAAATATGCTGCATTGGAAAAACTGATGAAAGGAACGCTTAGGGTACGTCTACATTTCAACAAGGACAGTATGTGTAGGCATACCCAAACTAGCCTTGATTGAGCTAGCTCTCTAAATACAGCACTGTAGCCATGGTGGCATGGGCAACAACATAGGCTAACCACCTGAGTATTTAACTAGGATCCAGGGGGGTAGTGGTGGTACTCAGATAGCTAGCCCATGCCACCAGCCAGTGTGGCCACGGTTATACTGCTCTTTAGTTGAGCCAGCTCAAACAAAGCTAACTCAGATATGCTTACACGTGCTGCAACTGCACCTCCTAATTGCAGTATAAACATACCCTTACAGCTTGTCTACACTACAACATTAAGTTGACTTAAACTTACATTGGCATACAGCTGCCACAGTAATTATATTGCTTGTACACGTCTACACTTTGCTCCTTGTGTCGGCGGTACGCATCCTCAACAGGAGTTCTTGCACCTACTGTACTGTCAGGGGCATTGTTTTGTGGGATGGCTTCTGAAAATTAGTAACAATCAATGTAAGCCATGCAGCATCTACACTGACACCGTGTTGACCTAACTACATCGACATTGACTCTACGCCTCTCATGGAGGTAGAGTTATTAAGTCAGTATAGAGGGCAGTTACGTGGTGGGGAGCAAAATTTTAGTGTGGACAACAACATAGTCAGGTCAACATAAGCTGCTTTGCATTCACCTAACTCTGTAATGTGGACCAGGCCTTCATAGCAGAGGCTGCTCAAGACTATCTGCTGCCTTAGGAAAAACTTTAGTGTGTTGCCCGCTTCCTGTCCTCTAGGATAGAGGCTATCAACCGGGGGCGGGGGGAGGTGTGTCAGACTTTCTGGGAGGGTGTATTAAGCCTTCTGATAGTTCGGTGCTTATGGTAGAAATGGGGAGCCCAAGAACCAGGTTGCACCACTACTCACTTGTGTTTGGCCCGGCTGCCCTTCATCACGATGAGGGGGTCGGCAGGACCAAATCTGAGAGAGTGGCATTGCAACCTGGTGCACAGGGTCACAGAGCCACTCGAGGCAGCTTCCTGGTTTGCCCACAGCTAGGGAGTTACAAAAAGAAAGTCACAGCTATCAAACTAGAGAAAAGAAATAAAATCTTCTTTAGGGGAATGCTGTGGGTAGAGGTTTCCTGAACTTTATAAGCAAACTTCCCCCATCCCTGTACTCCCTTTTAAAAAGGAAAAATCCATCACATTAGGAGCTGGATATTCTATGTTTTAAGGGTGCACAACCCAAAAGAGTGGAGAACAAATACATACAAATGGTCAGCTCCTGCCTCCTCCCACCACAATGCTTATAAAACAACATGCCTTCAGAATGATTATTAGCAAAGAGTGTGCTCATTATGGATCACACCTGCACCCGCTTCCTAGCGGTCAAATGGCCGGACTGACAATATGCGTTTTCTGGGCTGCAAACTGCTCTGAACTAAGAAGCAAGGAATGTGCTTGGTGGAATAGGAGAATGTGGTGGAGGGGCGGCGAAAGGTCAGTGTTTTGCCTCTGCTAAATGTTGTACTTCATTCAGATTTAGAAAACAACACACATGGACCAACTGCAAATATCAATATATTCCAGCAGCTCGCAGCATACTGAAGAATTAAAAGAAAAAAAAAAAAAGAGTAAAAATGCCAATGTTTTCCCCTTCAATTGTTTTTATTTAATGGGGTATCTTTCTCTCAGTCGTTTCTCCATGTTTGCTATTAGAACACAAGGTGACCTTTCTATGCTTAATTACCCGAACAAAACACACACAGAACATTAATGCCAAAAATGCCCCTTGTGCATTCTACTGCATTTTCAGATGTTTGATATAATCCATCCTAATTTCTTTTTGCCTCAGTTTAGGGTGAACCTGGTCAGATACAAAAAAGGGAAACAAAACAGGAGAGTGGGAGAATTAACACATATTGACAAATATATAGTATAAGTATGTGCATGCAGCAGAATGTTTCCTAATGGGCTTTGGCTGATGAGTCCAGAATGGGTGCTTGATATTAATGCTTTCCTTCTATCACATTTTACATGCATGGAACTCAAAAGCACTTTACAAATGTTAATTAATGCTCAACAGACCTTAGAGATAAAGAGGAATTATACCAATTTTACAGAAGAATAAACTGAGGTTCAGAGGAGTTGGATGACTTGTTCAAGGCCACACAGGTCAATGAAAGAGGCAAAAATAGAACACAAAAATATTAACTCCCAATGTCCTGTTATAACTTCCACTCCACACTTCACCCCTGGACCTTGCCTACGGTAGACTTTCTCAGAATTGCCCGCCACTCTAACTCCATCAGCTGTAGCAATGATTGGAGCTGTCATACTGACTGACTGCTGGCATTTTAACCACCATGTCATCCAGCTCTATTCAGACTACATCTAGATGACATAGTGGTTGAAATGCTGCTGGCCTGTCTACATTAGCAATCCTGCAGCTACTACCACAGGTAACAAATACTAGTGTATCAATGGCAAATTAAAGAAAAATCTAGTGTAGAAGGGCACAAGAGATAAAGCAACTACAATAAACAACATCTACCCTTTGGACAAATTAAACTGTGGCAAACAAAAAGTTAAAATCAGCTGTGTACATGATGAGGCATGTAAGCAGTTCAGCCAATTAGACTGCTTGATTGTCTGACATTCCTAACACTATAATTTTGCACACAGGGTGCCTCATGCCTGAATGAAGATGGTGTTTTGAGGCTTCGCTATTTATCAGAATTTTGCATATTTCTGGTTGAAACAAACCAGCAATGTTAATTTCATGAACATTGTTTTATTTCTATCATATATGCTCAGGGCACCTAATAAATTAAATTACTCTTTCTTTATCTAGTTATTCTTTGATCACTTAATTGTTTTATAATAAACATAGGTTGTGACCTGAATGAATTTCTATTTGAATTCCAAGATTTCTCATTTGCAGTTTAGGCACCAAAAGAGAACAGTTCAGCTTCATTTCACAGCCCTCTAGTCTGATGCCCAAATGGACACGGAGGCATTTCTGATCATTCAAATGGAGACACCCCAGGGTGCCATATACATTTAGAGAGAGGAACAATTGAGAAATAAGAGGAATATTTTATACAGCAGAAAAATGTCCCTTAGGCAAGGAGAGTTCACCAGCCACTAGAGAGGTTCCTGGGATCTACACTTTATAGCACAGCCAGTCCACACAAATGGGCACAATTCAAGTTATTTTTCTCCTTTATACTGTGCAGGTGGACTTATGCACGCTGCTTAATTACTTAAGATTGTAGTATCTAGGTGCTGTGATTATACACGTAATTAAGATACATATAGCTTATCCTGTCTTTCACTAAAATAATACTTTGCATTTACTTAGCATCCCCTGTTGAAATGTCTGACACTTCTGGGAGATATGCGGTTATTGTTACCTTATTTTACAGATGGGAAAATCTAGGTTATGGCTAAGTTTTTAAAAGTGGCTTCTGATGTCTGGTGTCCAACTCCAGATACCATGGGCCCACTTGAGAGGTGCTCAGCACCAATTCCAAACACAGACAAGGGGACCCGGGCTTACTTAAAAGACATTGGACACTCCCTAATTAATGGGGATTTTTGAAACTCTTGGCCTAGGTGACTTACCCAAGGTTACAGAAACATTGATGTCACAGCTGAGAATGGAACCCACTTCACCTGAATCCCAGCCATTGGGCCTGATATTATTGCCATCAAAGTCAACGATCCTTGCATGAAATACAAGGATCAATTATTCAGGACTGACTAGAGTATCATGCCTAGTATGGACACTTGCCTCTTCCAAGTATGATCCTCGTATTACGTATGGGTTACCCTCACACTTTTACAGATATGTGGTGATAGCCCGTTAGCCTTTCATCACAATTAAAAACTAAGGCTTAGTATTCTTTGTTATCCTATGTTGCACCCATTCTAAGGTAAAAATCCTTTCTTCAGCACTATTATTAGTACTGGTGCCTTTCCTAAAGGGCATAAGTTTTTTCTTAAATATGGTAAGGATTTTATTGGGGGCGGAGGAGTGGTTTCATTTCAACAGTTTCCTTCCCCCCCCCCTTCTATTTTCTATCATTTCCTAGTGTGGGGTTCAATTTGTATGAACTGATGACAACAGACCCAATTCAGAACTTCTACCCACCGGATCAGCGGGTAGCGATCGATCTATTGGGGATCGATTTATCGCGTCTTGTCTAGATGCAATAAATCAATCCCCAAATCAACGCCTGTACTCCATCTCAGCCGGAGGAGTAAGCGGAGTCGACGGGGAAGCCGCTGCGGTTGACTCGCTGCCATGAGGACGGCCAGGTAAGTCAAACTAAGATACTTCAACTCCAGCTATGCAAATAGTGTAGCTGAAGTTGCGTATCTAGTTCAAACCCCCACCCTAGTGTAGCCCAGGCCTCAGCATCACTGACTTCAATGGGTGTTTGAAGGATTGCATGATTTGGTTCATAATTAATCAATAAATATTATATAGTCTTTTTATAGTATCATTTAACATTAGGGCTATTGCATTTTCTTTGTGCCATACTTTTTGCCACAACAGATGTGTCACTGAGATGGTAATGGAGGAAAGTTACACATATAAGGTGTGAACCTCTGAAAATATGATCCACACATGTTCCTGCTAATGGCTTGCCGGCCCAAGTGAAGCATAGTTTGTTTATTTAATTGAATCAACATTCTAGAAACAGTAATTTCATTAAAACAAAACCACAACTATTAATTTAGGCGTCTATTAAATTGGGCTGTGCAATTCTTGAAAGCGTACTTTAATAAATATCCCTCGTATTTGCAGATTTCAAAGTATCTACTAAATATTTAGACATGACAACAGGCCTGGACTCACCAATAAGTTACTGCATTTGATGCTGACGTAACAGTATTGGAGTTTAATGGACTTACATCAGTGCCATGCTGCAGCAATACAGGGTTTTATATCAGCATAAAATTGGAGAAATGCAGTGGGGTGGGTTTTTGGTGGGGGAGGGGAACGATGTGATGAGTGAAATCCCGGTTGCACTGCTGTAAAGGGAAAAAATCCTATTAGTTTCAACAGGGGCCTTGTCATTTCATCCCCTTGTCCTTAGTTTTGTTCCTGCATACCTTAAGGGCCAAATTCTAAGCTGGTGTAAATCAATGGCGTCATGAAGCCAATGAAGAATCTGGACTTTACCCAATCCCGGATGTAAATATTAGAAAGATCAGAAATGTTCCCATATATACTGAGATGTCAAAGAAACTAAAGACTGGATGGATTTTTCATATCAGACTGTTGAAGACTAATTATAACAGTGCTTTCCTGCAAACCAGCGATTGTAGGCTCATTTTCTGTTATGAAAACAGAAACCAAGGTTAATGAGGCTAATTGTGTTTACCAGTGTTTCGAGCAAAAATGAAGCCAACTCAATTTTGAAGTGAGTTCTTTGTCAGGAACAAATTGTGGAAAATTGCTACAGTTGTATCAGCATTTCCTAAAATTGCTTAGTATCATGCTTGGGAAACTAACATTCTAGAACATACAGCAGTACAGAAAATGAAGCTTATTAGACACTAACTATATCAAGTTCCAAATGCACTGCTGTGTAACTTAAAGTGATGGCTGAGATGTTGAAAATAATGCAACTGGGAATCATTAATAAAGTATCTGACCCTCAGTCTAGCTCTGCTGTGTTAGTAAAAGAGAAAAATGAAGAAATCCAGGTATGCAGCAATTTTTGTCAGGCAAACAATTGTTCTGAGTTTCACATCTTGTGTCAAGACTGATTAATTAATTGCACATGCTGGAACAGTCAATAAATGAATTTATTCTAGTCAAAATTTACAAGCAGACATAAAGGGTTTTAGAAAAAAATTGTTTGTGTTTTCCTCTTTTAAACTAAAATTCAAACAATTTCTCAAAACCAGTGGTTTTCAACCTTTTTTCATTTACACACCCCTAAAAGATTTTGAATGGAGATATGGACCCTTCTGGAAATCTTAGATATACTCTGCAGACCCCCAGGGGTCCACGGACCACAGGTTGAAAACCACTGTTCTATGGCAACAAAAATCTGTTGTGGACTCCTTAGACATCGTCTAAGGCTGAAAACTACTGCCCAAAACAAGTGAGTGGCTTTAGTATCAACAAAGTGAGCAGGAGAGTAATAATAGCTTCACATCATAGTGAGTAGCAGCTGCTGTAAGAGGTATAACTCTGCCAATTGCGCCTCAATTTTGATGCTTAGCACCCCCTGACACGCCATTCCTGGGTTCTCCTCTTGGTCAGAAAATTCCCAGTCATGCAAACAATGATGCAACATGGTTTTGTGGTATGAATAACTGGAACTAAAATGAAACCAAATTAATTTTTACTTCAGAATAGTGCTCAAATTAAGCTGATATGAACTGGTTAACCACACCAGTGTTTTCAGCAACAAGATATACAGACATATTGGTGACATTTTACCTTTCTGCAAATTCCATAACTTCTCTCGCTCTTTGCACCAGAGCAGAAGCACCTTGGAATTTGCAGGAAGACCTAACTGTGCCAGAGACATTGGGAGAGTTGATGTGGGGCTATTCCTAAAGAAATCCACCATGTCCATACACAGGGGAGCCCAAAAATACCCACTTGGGAGGGGAAAGGAAAAAAGAACAGACGAGGAGATGAAGAGTCACAGGGGAGGAAAAAGAGATGGGTTTGGCTGGGCAGAGGACAGCAACCAGGACAGAGACAGTAGAAAAGGTCCTGTGGGGAAAAATAAGAAGCAGAGGAGGAAGCACAATAAGCAGATAAAAACAGAGAGGAAGGAGGAAACACAGGAATGAGGAAGAAGAAAGGGGGGGCTATAGAGATAAGAAAATGAAACTGAGGTGGAAAAGAAATAAATGGAATAAAAGAAAAGAAACTAAACAAAGAGACAATGTGCAATGTTGAAGTCCATAAAGGTTACATAATGCGTGTCCCACATTTCCTGTCAGAAAACGGTTCGTGGGAAGGGACTGGGTTGGGTGAGAGACTATCTAGGTTGAAGAAAGCCTGGGGATTGGTATGAGGAGGAGCACACCAGCACCTGTGTTTGACCCCATCTAAGATCTGAATTCAGGTATTGAAAGGCTCATTTGATCTCTTTTGGTTTGAAATAAAAGCCAGAGGCTATCCAATTCCACTGGCTCCACTGATTGGAACATTTTGCAGCCTTTACTGTGCTTGCTAGAAATCTATGCTTCCCTTTAGAAAAAAAAATGAAGTCTGCAGTCCTTCTGGTTTGCCAAGATATAGCCTTCACTATGTAAATCAATGTGCTGCTGTCTTGTTGAATCTACAGCCTGAGGTATGAACATCTCCTATTCATCTTAATGGGACGTTAACCTCAAAGCCTCATTGTAACTATCTGAATGCTAATACTAACTTAAACAAGTTGTCTAACAGACAAACACTGGGCTTGAGTCACTGACATTTCAAAGGGAGAGCCAGATCTGGGGTTGATTTTGCACCTGAAGACCTGGGGGGGAAAAAGGACCAAAACAAAAAACAGAATCTTCAGACTATCCCCAGCCACCTCCACAAAACTTTCAAACACAAATGGAAGTAATCTGGGTTTATGGGGTTTGGGTTTTTTGGTGGAGGAAGTGGGGTGTTTAATTGGCAGGAACTCTCTCTCTCTCTTCTGATTGTTTTTTGTGTTTTCTCTTCCCTCTCCCAGATTTTAACTACTCCAGTCCCATTTGGGTTTAGACTATTTTTTAAATTCATTTTTAAGGACCTGATGCTGATACACTTACTCACATACTGTACTCCATGAGCAACCCCACAGAATTTAAATGAGAGCTCAGTGCCTGCTGTGCACCTGCAGAGGATTAGAGAGGGTAAAGAGTCCCTTTATTCTACTGTGTGGGCTACCTGCCTCACTGGATGTTCAGGTGGGGGAGTGGAAGAGTGCAGCCACTACAGACAAGAATGGGCAGAGCTGTGCTTCCACTCCCCAATGCTCCAGCCTGTGCACTGGAGTCAGCACAGAGAGGGAATTAAACTGAGCCAGCAAAAGAACTGGCACCAATTACTACCTCCTGGAGCATGGAACTAAACAGGGACTCAGAATCAAAATTTAGTTCCCTGTCCCACTCCTGGGACAAAATCTAGTTCCCGGTCCCTTACTCATGGTGCACTGTGAAGCAACAGTTCTGCCATCAATAAGGCATTCCACAGTGTGAATAGAGGTATCACAGAATGCCACCCTAATCCTGTAGGCCAAGTGACCAGTGATTATTGGTGCCTCCATTTTTTGGCTCTCAACTTGAAACACCTTAAAGGTGTCAGATTTTCAGAAAGCATTAACATCCTCCCTGCAAATCGTCCCCTTTTAAAGGTGCCTCAGGTTGGACCACCACATTTTAGCCACCCCAAAGTCACTAGTCACTTTTGGAAATCTTGGTTGTAGTCTTTACTCAATCAGAAGTCCCATTTAAGTCCATGACACCATGACTTGGCCCTGAATTAGTACTTCAGTACTGGGCCTATCATCACAGGCATTTACATAGCCATTCAAAAAACTATATAACAAGAAAAAACAAGAAACTATTCAAATGAAACAGCCACCATCCCAGATAAAATCCTAATTAAATTTATGAAGAAAATAAAGATCTAAAGGAATATCTGCAGGAAGATTAAATAAGCATGATAGTGTACGAAGAAAGTGAACAATGAAACACAATCCAGTTCAGATGGATCAAGTGTAAGAGAACCTCATTATTAAAGTAAAGATCACTTGCCTACATGTATAATTAGAAATTCATATACACAAAAAGATAAAAGTGACCAGTTAATCCCAGTGTAACTAGCTATAATACAGCACTGTTTATGTTTTAGAAAATCCTAATAGTCTCCAAAAATAGGCATAACAGGGTTAATTAATGAAGTCTTCATCTGAACTAAACAAGTTCCCTTTATCTACTTCTTAGTTTTTCTTAGACTGCCAATAAAAACCCTCATGAGACATGTCATCTTATTCCAACTCTTCCACCCAGACATCTGTGACTAGATGGAATTTAGCTTGAGACAGAACAGTAACAATGATATCCAAAGAAGCCAGCTCAGATTTCAAAGTCTAGTTTTCTTGTCATAGCTTTTGCAGCTCAGGCTATAATTGGAGAAAACAGTATCTTGGATTCACCCCCTCCACCTGCTCTGAAAAGTAACGCCCCATAATACGTCTCAAGCTTACTGAGAATACAGTTGATATCTTAGACTGAAATAAATGTTCTGTAACAAACCGCAATGAAAAATCCACAGTGGGAGGCATAAACATTTCAGTTAAATTTGGAAGTATTCATACATCCGTGCAAGAAGATTTTTTTTTTCCTGAAAAAAGTCACTAAGAGGCAACATTTTACAAGGATCTCCTCTCTTTACTCCTTGCATAGGATTAATTATTACTTACTATTTTAATGCCAGTAATTTGAACAGCAAAATCAAACAAATCATTTCACTGAGACAGGCAAAAGGCTAAAAGACATTAAATTTTACCTACCCCAAAACAGGAAGAAGAAAAATGTGTACAATTGTCAGCTAGAAAAGAGACATTTTTGACAGATTTCCAATAGTTTTAAATTAACATTTGTTTGTTATCACAGTACATCATGTTGAAGCATCTCCCTGCACTTTTTGCACATATGCATACAAGTTCTAATTGGCATTTGATCAATTACCAAAGATGTCAAGTGCATTATCAAGACTAGTCAAGTATGAAATACTATGGACAAAAAAACGTTCCAAAGCAAATATCAACTGACCTAGTTTCACAGCCCATTGTTCCACATTATCAGGATTTCACTAACGATTTATATTTGTTTCATCTTGTCAGAATGACTTGGAGTTTCTGAAATCCATTGATCTACAGGCAATAATTAATTGTAGAATTCAGTGACTTCTGTCAAAGTAATACATTTAGTTGAAACCCTGTATCTTTCTGTTGTATATCTTTGTTGATGTCTCCCAAATTAAAATTCAAAACTTAAAAGCAGAACTCCCTAGGAATCTCAAAGCGTTAACTGGAACTTTAACAATTCTCTCTCTTTTGTATTCCACACTGAGCCCAAGGTCAGTTAGCAAAATATATTCTGTGAATAAAGGAATAATTATTGATGTAATTGGTAGTGCAAATGAAAGAAAATCATTACTGTTTAATTAACAGTACATATGTCAAGAATGCAGTAAGAAAAAAAAGCTTGGAAATAATTAATAATTTTTAAAATATAGAAGCTTTTTATCTCCTGTTCTGAACAGAAGCCACAAGCATTGTACATTGCATAATTTCTTTTTATAAATAATTCACTCTAAGTTTTGGACATTTCTTCTAGTACACATTTAAATCTCAAGAAAGCTTAGTGTGCTAAGAGAAGCTTAATTAATCATTCTCTATTCCTTGAAGCTAATTTTTAACTATGGTTTCTTGATGAAGAAAAAATAATTTTTACTTTAAAGTTTCACATCAGAACTTTTACTAACATCCCCTCTAGGATATCAGATGTTTTCAGTTGCTTGTACGTGTTTTTAAAAATCGGGATTTTTTAAAATTGTATATTTCCTAAAGTTAGGAATACAAAACCTGATCCCATTAGAGTCACTGTGATCATAATGGGAGGCGCATTGGCCCCATAGAGCTCAGTTGTAAAGTTCTTACTCTATTTAAAAATTCCCATTGATACCAATAGGTGCTTTGGAGTACAGATCAGGCCCCAGTTCAATTGCATCAAAAGTAGCATGGCTTTTGGGAGCTAAACACATGAGACAGCTTAGGCTCAATTTGATGAGGCACTGGTCACTCAAAGTCCACCTGAGACCTCCCCTGAAAACCAGGCCCAAAATGGCTTATTATTAATGTTATCATCATATGTTTATTTGTATTGCAACAGCACCCCTAGGGGCCACAATCATGGAACAGAGCCTCATTCTGTTAAGCACTGTATAAACACATAACAAAGACATATTGTGCTCCCCAAAATTGAGTCACCCAAAATCAGTGATTATTTATGAAAATTTGCCTGTGGACCAAAGGCACGAAAAGGAAGGTGTGCATATATGGGCCAAATCCTGCCAACTCTTGAGTGTGGGAATATGCACTAACCCTTTGCCTTGGACAGGACTATTCATGGAGTAAGCACTAAGCTTGAGGGTTTGCAATCACCTTAAAAGTGTCATATACTTCAATTATTAAATATTGTTTCTAAATACAGGGGAAATAGCTAAGGTGAGGTCTTCCCAATGGTGGTTTTGTAAAACTATTTTTCATTAGAAGTTCATATTGTGAATATCGCAATACAAGTGTTTAGAGATGTGTTACTTTGAAAGAATCACAGATGTACTGCCAACCAACGTACAGCTCTTCAGTAAGCTGATTCAGTGAAAGTCACTTTGCAGAGAATTATCACAATGGTTACTATTTTCACTGACAAATTTAAAAGTAGTTTTATTATTTTTCATGTTCTATAATCTAACCCTCCCCTCTTCAAATGAAACAAAATCAACAGGTGTAACTGAAACATTATGTGCCAAATTGTTAACACATAGAGGCAGCCTGCATGCTAGAAATGTGAATGTACTCATCACATTTGCACATGTAAAGTTCACTTTTGAATGCTTAAACTGGAATTTCTGCATAGGAAGTACCCAATCTGCATGTATAAATCCAGGCGTATTCTTTCAAGCAGGGCTCAGTGCTTTAAAATTTGGTCCTGTGTAAATAAGACTTGATACTACCTTGAGAGAACGCACTGCAAGGCCAAATTTTATCAACATTGGGTTTTATAAAAATAAGCTTTTACAGAACCTTTAGACCCACCAAATATTTCAATATTATTTTTATTGTAAAGAAATCAAAGGGGAAACAGTTTGTTCCTTTTTATGGATTTATTTATTTTCCCAGGGATTTTTGTTTCTTTGTTGGGAGGGAGAGGGTTGTTTTATTTTTAAACAAACAAGAAAACAAATCTTTCAACCCAAACATTGTAGTAGTGTACTAGTACATAAAAACCAAGAAATGAAACTAATGAATCTATCTTCCTCTTCCAAGCTCTAAAGAAATGCAAAAAGTAAGGAAGCAGAAGAATAGCACAAGTGAATGAGATTTTTAAAGTTCTTTCAGTTTTAATGATTTAAGAGATTATTTGTACCCTTGGTAAGAAAGTTTGTGGGGGTTTTAGAATGATTTCTTTTATCCTGATTCTGTGTAAGCTCAAAAGCTTCTCTTTCTCACCAACAAAAGTTGGTCCAATAAAAGATATTACCCCACCAACCTTGTCGCTCTAATATTTTCCCCAGTTTATGCTGAACATGGAATATTCTGTCATTAATAACCAGTTCCAGTGCAAAAGATGGTATGATTCATTGGGTTACAAAATAAGTATCAGTGAACAGTGAGACTGAGGATAATCTAACCCTACCAAGTTAGTGGTCAGAGGCAGATTTTTTCTACCATATGAGCTAAGGTTCCTATAGTAGGCAAACATTTGGGATCTTATCCAGCCCTTTGCTTGGGTATATCACAATTGTTCATCTCTGAAACTCTTCCCTGGAAACCCATAAAAGACAATATCCCCTTTTAGGCTGCCCCACTCAACACAGTCAAAAGCTCACTGTACAGATAGATTTTTAATAAAGAAGGACAATGCAACCATCAGTTTTTCAACAAAACAAAGCAAATTTAAAACCACCCACTGAACTCTACCATAACAGATGTGACATTCCACAATGCAGGGGGTAGAGGGCAGATTGAGAGTCAGCTTATTAAAGACTGGCCTGAAGAGAGTACATTCACTGGGTGAAACCACAGGGGTGTCTCTTGATTGTTAAACCTTTGTTTAGAGACATTGAACTCCTCAGAGGACTGACACAGTATCAGGAATAATTAACTGCATTATAATTCGCTACAGTGCCAAGCATTGTTCTTTCTGAAGTAAAATGAATTTTGTGTTTTTTCTTGATTAGCAAGGAAAACAAGCCTAAGCACTGAAAGAAATTCACAGACAGTTTTCATTGCTGATGAGAGGGCACTGTTTTATTCTTTAGCACAAGCACTGTATTATCCTTCACTTGCACGAAAAAGATGTCAGTATGAGGCACACTATATGTGACAATTTAAATTTGTGCCGTAGGGCTTGAAGCAATGCAGTGCCACAGTCTAGTGATACTAGCAACCACAGACAAGCTGACCTCAGCTGCAAGCCTCAAAAAATAGGCTATGTTGCCTAAATTCTAAAAGGAACAAAGCCTCTTTTAAAAAAGACTCTGTCCAGTACTTGATTTTTTAAATTTACATATTTTGGCAATAGCTTTTCAGAAGCTTGGAAACATAAAAAACTTCCTTCCCTGCAGTTTCTGTTTTTCACTTATTAAAAAAATTTTATTTAATGTTTTAAAAAAAACCACGAACTATGTTCAAAGATGTAAAATATGCATAAAGAGAATAAAATGATTATATGCATAGCTATCAATGGGCAAAGCAAGCACAACAAGCTAAGTAAATTTCTAACTCATCCGACCTTCTCAAAAGCACATTAGAGACGTGTCCAGACAAAAATGAAAATGTGAAATAGGGCAAAGGGGGTGATAAATACAGCTAATAGGAAGGAATAAATTTGAGTGCATATGATTTACAAAAGATGAAATCCTCACCCCACTAAAGTGAATGCCAAAACTCCTATCAGCTGCAATGGGGCAAGGCTTTCACTCAAAAGTACTGAGCAACCACAACACTGCAGTCAAATGCAGATACTGGTGCTCACCATTGTTTAAAATGTACCTTAATTAGGTGCTTTGCATACCATTTTTGTACCAGAATAATTAGTGTTGTGATTTTTTTTACTGAAATAGATATACCAATTCAACCCCTAGCGTGAATGCATTTACAACAAGATAAAGGTGCCTTCTACCAGTGTAGCTTATCCCCATCTCACAGAAGAATAGCGATAGCATATTTATATGGGCATAACTGTTTCCACACTAGGAGGATTGTACCACTTTAACTAGACTGGTATAGTGGTACAATCCCCCTAGTGAGGGCACAGTTACACCCATATAAATATACTCTAGCTATTCTTGTATGAAATACCAGTCTAGTTGAAGTGGTACAACTTTTATGTGTAACCAAGGCCAAAACCCAGTGTTACCTTTTCCAAGTGAAGCTGTTCTGGCTAAGGCAGCCATCCATTTTCACACCGTTGGACACCTATTATCAAACACTGCATTTCTTGTTTTGCATTTCGAATGGAGCGCAGATTAACCCCACTCCATTTTTTATTTACTTCTGAGTTTGCACAGCACAATCATCACTGGCAGAGGCACAGCTGGGGGAGAAACTGATCCCCATCATCTGGTCCACACACCAATACAACTCCCATGAATTTCTATGGGAATTTTGCCAGCATAAGAACTGCAGGTTCACTTTCTGTGTTAGATAACTACTGTAAATCCACAGAGCTGACAAAAGAGAATATTTTTTAAATTAGGTAGCCTAGACAAAGTTTTCTAAGTTCCTTGGTGGCCAAGAGATGGATTTAAAAATTAAAATATAACAGCTACAATATTTAGAGACAAGAGCCTTTCCCCCAATTTAATTCCTACCGTTTTAGATCCAGTCACATATTTGGGTAGTACTATTGCATGCAGCAATATCACTTTAGGCTGCTCATGGAATAGATGACTCAATTATTCCCTGACATTATACCACTATTATAAAACAAACAAAAACTTGTGTACTTCAATGTCACTATAAGACTGTCTAATAACTAATAAGCTACTGCTGCTGCAAAGCTTTAAATGAAGCGTCCAAACATTACTGTAATCTACTGAAAATCCATCCAGATACCTGGATCTCTCTGTGCAGTCATGCTGATTTACAACATGCAATGTAGTAATTACACAATAGGAAAAGAATCTGATTTAGGGCAAAACCTGATCTCCTCTCATCCCACCTCCCTCCAAATGTGTACCTAAAGCATAGAGATGGGGACAGAATGCTAGGTGTCTGCACCATTGTATGCCACACATCTCTGTTCAGCAGGAGATCACTGCACCACAGCACGTAAGGGAGTTTGGCACTAATTTGCTGATGCCCGATCCTGCAGCCATACCTGCAGGGCCATGGCAGCTCTGAGGCTGCATGGGTGTCAGAAAGTGATTATTCATGTAATGATTTGGGGCCATTGACATCAGTGCAGAAGAAAACTTCCTAGATATTTATGTTCTTCTCATAATAAATCTGTGGTTGTAAATTCCCCAGCAATGTAACAACATACACTGCGTTGTAGCACATGGTATCCAGGCCTTGTAGGGGAGAAGGGCTTCTTGCTCTGTCTTATGATGACTGGGTACAAAAACCAGGCAAATGTTTCTGCATTTTGTTCAATACAAAACAGGAAGAAAATCGTTTTCAAAGAAACTATTAAAATGCAGCCTCCAGTATACAATTATTAAACGGATCAGGCGATCTGGGCTCAACAACTGAATCTTTCTAAATAGATGCCAATTCCAATAACATCCAGGAAAAAAACTCAGATCTGTTTTTCATGTGTATATGTAAATTTCCTTTCGTAACAGCAGCAAGAGACTCGAGACAATGCTCCCTAGCATGTTCACTGCATGTCTTGAATTACATTCATTCAGACTTTGCCTTGCAACACCAATCATGCTCTAATCTTCCAGCTATGTATACTGAATATTGTCTTAGGGTTCAATCCTCCATGGTGCTGAACACCTCCCTCTCCCACTGAAGTTAGTAGAAGTTGAAGTTGCTCAGCACCTTTCAGGATTGAGGTCTTATTATTTTAATATTTTAACATGATGAGCGCCGATAGTTTTGACCACTGCTGTGGGCGTGCCTAAACAATTCAAAGAAAATAGGCGCGCGTCATTGCTCTCATTTATTTCTCTGGCCTCGGTCTGCCATTTTCCAGCTCACTCCTTCACTTCTTATTCTTTAAACTGTATTTGTAGGTTTGAAAAGCATCCATCAGTCTCCTCAACTCTGTTGGTGGAAGCGGGAAGCCATGTCTCCTTCATTGCTGTGCCAGTGCACAGGCCAGTGGCAGTCCACCAAACAGCGGAACATCCAGAGAGGTTTTTTTTTTTAAAAATCTCTATATCCTGGTATGAGATTTTATTATTTTTCATTGTGTTTATTATGGCAGTGTCTAAGGGCCGACCAAGAATGGGGCCCTATTGTGCTAGGCACCACTCCAACACAGAGTAGCAGCCAGTCTCTGCCCCAAACATCCTACAATCTAAAGTCTGACTGGCTCTTCTCTGCAGTTTTCCCCCACATGAGAGAGGGTTGGGGAAGAGGCATGACCTAGGTCCTAGTGCACCCAGAGTAGTGGAGTTCTCCAGTGCAGTTCTGAGTGCAGGAGTGGCCCCGGTTGGGCATCATTTTACCCACTCCCACACCAGTGCTGCAGTTCCTGCAGGCACAGCTGTGAGGTGTGCTCATAACTACTCACAACAACAGATAACCTCAGCATGCACACTGCTACTGCTGTAGGTTTCTGAGATAAAAAAATGACTCAGGGCTTCTCTGCACATAGAATTGCACAGGTTTAATTTAAGGTGTGATTTTAAACTGATTAAGGCCTGGTGTACACTTAAAAATTAGGTCAAACCAGCTACATTGCTCAGGGCTGTGAAAAATGTTGTGCCTTGAGTGCTGTAGTTCAGTTGACCTAACCCCTGGTGAAGATGCAGCTACATCGATGGAAGAATTCTTCCATCATCCTAGCTACCATCTCTGAGAGAGGTGGAGGAACGACATCAACCGGGGAAAACCCTTCCATCGATGCAGGAAGCCTCTACTCTACCGTGCTACAGCGGCAGAGAGGGAGCGCTGTAGTTGTGCTGCTATGGTGTCAATCGCGTAGATGTGGCCTTAGTTAAACTAGTGCAAGCCAGTTGCAAGCGGCTGCTTTTATTTTGGTTTGGTCAATTGGGAACACATTCAAGCAAAATCAAAATAAACTTCACTTAAACCCGAATAAGAGTGACCACAAAGGTTGGTACTACTTTAACTAAACTAGAGCAAGTTTGTGTATACATAACCTTTCAGACACGTATTGGGACAAGAAGCGCACAAAGGAACACAATAAGTATTAACTTGGACTGTGAAGCAGAACACTAATCCTTCACCCTTTTGACCCTGCACCATATTGCCAATAAGTCAAACATCTTCAATTTGCTTAGCCAATATAAATTACGTGCACTGTGCTCTTTGTCAATAAGTTTTC
Source organism: Chelonia mydas (assembly GCF_015237465.2). Classification (NCBI taxonomy): domain Eukaryota; kingdom Metazoa; phylum Chordata; order Testudines; family Cheloniidae; genus Chelonia; species Chelonia mydas. The sequence continues at coordinate 63,290,705 of NC_051250.2, forward strand.
AAAGGTTTCTCTTACCATTAAAAGACATTTTCTTGCCCCCTCAAGCATCAGCAGAGTTTCTTAGCTGTTCATGAAAATTCAAATTAAAAATATCGACGAGCAGTTCATTGCTTTTAGGCAAAACACAGCTTCATTTACTTTTACTTTCCCTTGCAAAGGGAGTGCAATGCCCATGGAGTTTAGAATTCCATCTTTTCAAAAAGCAAAATGTGTCAGTTCTTTGTAGGCATTAAGGGTGCAATTTTCAAAGCTCCTAGATGATTTAGATGCTTGGTTTTAATGGGATTTCGGCATTCAAATCCCATAGGTGGCTGTAAAAAAAAATCTCACCCTAAAGATCCTGTGACATCTTTCATAAAAGTGAGGATTTGCCATTGTGTCCTTATCAAAATTTCCCATGTTCTACCAGTCATACTCCTAGAGGCTGAATTTCTGTCGTCCTGTATGTGTATCATTTGTGAAGAGCTCTGGGATCCTTCAGCATGAACGGTGCTATTTAAAGGTAAAATAGTTATCACTGCCTTAAAATAAAGGCAAAGGAGATCTCTGAGATCTCTGTTGTACACATGGGCACATTCTACTTAAAAATCATAGCTTCTCTTGGAACAAAACCTACTTACTCAGTTAGTGCCAGCTGTGTTACTCTGCTAATTTATGGAGTGCCAGAAGCTAATCTTAGAGAATGGTCTTTCTGACAAAGGAATTCTGTCACTTTGCTCAGCAAAAATTAAAGACTGGGGACAATCAGGGACGGTTCTGCCTTTACCTTTGAGGAGAAGAAGATCACTCATACAGCACAACCCCGTAAAGCAAGAAAATATCATTGAGACCCCAGCGTGATCAAAAATGGGCAAGTGTATCCAAACCTGCTCTGCAAGATATAGCTTGCATTGCACGTTTGTGTACATTTGAGGTAGTAGAATGATACCTATTACTGTTAATTAGAAATTGAGAAAGACAAATGGAGTGTGGAAATGGGGGAGTGTAACTAGAATAGGATTTGTTTGATCACTTAGAGATGTGTTATAAAAGGCATCATCCAGCCACCACAGCACTGCCCCGTACATCAGAGTGGGACAGATTTCGGGAGCTTTACAAAGTTTATTTCCCAAGTGGGGTCCCAAAATATTGCTCAAACATTCTTCCTGGAAATATTCCACTTTGTTACTATTCTAGGCCCCCAGTCCCGCAACAGAAGCTGTAGATTGGACCCCCCGCAAAGTCCCATTGACTTCAGTTGAGCACTGCAAGCATGCAGGGCTGTGCACTAGGAGATCACACTACAGGATCAAGGCTCCAGTGAGTTATTTGCCCTACTGATGATAATCAAAACCTGGTACATCAAACCCACAAATGAATGCATTGCCTGGACCTTTAACACTCTTAAGAGGATTTTCCCCATGAACTCTCTCATGACTCAGTACTCCTGGTCTTACTGAAGACTAAGGGCCAAATTATCACGAGCTCTGTACAACTGCATTGGAGGAAACAAGGCACAAGTTGCCTTCCCTGAACCCCTTTGCATTTTTAGTTAAGTCCGTTTGACTCTGGCAACTCTGTCTCATTTCTTTAAGGAAACTGCACCGTATCTTTTTTACAGTTTCCCCAAATAAAAAACAAATCACATCAAATTCTGTGTCTCTGCCTTATACTCAGCCTTGGGTTACCAGCCCTGGAGTAACTTGTGACTAGCTATGATTTATCTGACTGGTCAGAGGTTACTGCACACAGAAATGCAATTTCTTCCTCACACTTGGCTCTGTCCTTCTTGGACAACTCCAACTGTCGCCAACAATCTGTAGCATGCTGCCGTGTAGCCTGTCTTCAAGTACTGTATTCACCTGGTGTATCTTCTGATGCGCTGTGCTGATCTGGCAAGGAGCAGGGCTCCTCTACATATTAGCATAATTATTAATTGATTATTAATAGAAGTTTATATTCATTCAGTACAGTTCTGGTCTTTCATTGTTATTCATGTGCTACACTGGTTGGACATGACACAATAATGTCTTTGCAGTACACACTTGCATACATGTTTGGAACGCTGCTTCTCTGGAAATTATTGTTCAAAATGACCTGTTTTCTCCTAGGTTCATTCTTTCAGGTTAGTTTAAATACCTCTTCTAAGGTATTTATTTGTAGTCTTTTTGAGTTCAGTGCTTTGATGACCCATTTCAACCATTTCAAAACCACAGCACTTGGAAGAATACAAAGATTTGCCTGCATCCGTGATTAATATTGTTTTAAATGAAAAAAAAATCCTCCAGATCGCAGAATGTAATAAACCTCAATTTGCTTTGCAACAGTCTCATATTTATTGTTTCATCCAATCTCCTGTCTGACATAATGAGTACAAATTGTGAGCAGCCTCTCTCCCTTTCATGTATATCTACAAGCTTTTGTTTCGTTTTCCTCTGTTTTTTTATTAAGGGCCCAGAATAACCTACAGTAAACCTTTCAAATCACCAGACCCATTTTCCAGTTTAGCTGTTAGCTAAACTTAAACCTTCTTGGAGGGGATGTTGCTTGCAATTCAGCTGAGTCTGCCCCAGTCAAGTTCACAAGCCACATACAGCTTTGTTTCTTCATTACTACAGAAGTTAGGATATTAGCAGCAACAGGACACAAATTATTTTTTTCTTCCTGGCATCTTTGTTAGTTAACGCCTGTGTTGTCTCTTCTGCTATTTAACTGAAAATACTTCTAATATCAGGCTACATTTTAATGATGGGGGTGGGGGGAGCAAGAGAGAACCAAGAAGACAGACAAGAAAGAAAAGGCAGCTGAAGTGTGAACACTATTGTGCCCAGGAGACATGTGAAATCAAATAATTTAAGGAGTTTTTGGAACTTATGGATGATACAGGTACAGGAGGATCCATCAAAAAACAACCAATCACACAACCAACCAAACAACTCTGTCGTGTCGTAACAGGAATGGACCCAATCCCACACTCTAGTTAATGGTTGTTTTTTTTTACTGACCTCAATGGGAGCAGGAGTGGGCTCAAAATAAGCAAGAACATAACAACCATCCATCATTAAAAAGATATTTCTGTAGTGAACAAAGGTTCTCTCTCTGATGTGGAAGGAGAGAGGTTCCAATTTTTCTTACTAGACCTCCCCACAGCTCCTATTAATGTTTATGACATGGAAAAATCCTACCGCCACACAGACTACTTTTTAAAGTAGGAGTCTTTTTTCATTTTTATCAAAAAAATAAAATAAAAGTTTGATTGTTATCTGAAGCCAAAATTTACAATCCAGGATGCATAATACCAGGTCCCCCAGATCCATAGTTAGCTATAATCAGGTACTGCAGTCTGCTTTTCAAAGATGTTTGGAGCTTGGATTGCCCAGCACCTCCACAAAATCAGGTGCCTCGTTACGGCTTTTGGAGGCTAATTCTAGGTTCCAAGATTTGAAAACTTTGGCTTAATGACAAGTCAAGATTGATATTCTCTGTCACTCAGAATTAGCAAAATGAGACTGAAGATGACATATAGTAGTAAGTCAGCCAGTGAATATACTAGAGAACATTATTCTGTTAGAGGAGTACACTAAAGGAAAACCAGAATTGGTCTGTAAACACTGTCACCTTGTCATACAGCCAAAGAAACAACTATGTGCAACAAGAGTACAGCACATTACTTTAAAAAGCCTTAAAAATGCAAGCAATTTGTTTTGCAGGTTTTTTTTTAACCTAATGTCTACTTTTTAAATTCAAAATCCTCCAAGAAAAACTGAATTCTCTCGAACCCACGACCTTATCTCCCTATAAAAACAAACAAAAACAAAACCAGTTTCTGTAAGCCTTAATTAGGATTTGACCACATAGCATTATGCACAATTTCGTAATAGGTGAAAAGATCAAGCAAGGATATGGGCAAAGGAGACATGTTGCAATAATAATTCACTCACTAGAGTCTAACATTAAAATTAAAAATTTTAATTACAGTAATACAGTCATCAATCAATAATATACTCAGAAACGTAAGTTAGCAACTTTATTACAAAAACTCCAAACCACTGAACAAATCAAAAGTCCACATTATGTAAAGATACCTATATCCTGGCTGTTATGGTGCTAAGGCAGATTGAGTCTGACAGTCTCATTTAGTAGACTAGTGTCAGGTTCCTATCAAGCTGAATCATTAGCTAGCTAGCTCCCACACTGGCACATGCCTGGCTTTTTCGCCTTTTCTTTCTTTCTTGTTGCTCGTTGGTTAGTTTTAACCCACATATTCCAGACTGCTCAGTGGAAATGCATGCAGCAGAGTATCCAAACTCATTGCTATAGTCATGGATGATCATTTACCAGATTAACATTAAATGCATGATATGCTGTATCAGGTTTCAGAGTAGCAGCCGTGTTAGTCTGTATTCGCAAAAAGAAAAGGAGTACTTGTGGCACCTTAGAGACTAACCAATTTATTTGAGCATAAGCTTTCGTGATGCATCCGAAGAAGTGAGCTGTAGCTCACGAAAGCTTATGCTCAAATAAATTGGCTAGTCTCTAAGGTGCCACAAGTACTCCTTTTCTTTATGCTGTATCAGGTTTCATTACTTAGGCTGTAGCATGTCATGTCATGTCATGTCACCCAAGGTCAACATTTAACGTGACACAGAGTCATCAACATGATGCAATGTTACTGCATCCTATATAGAAATCTCAGGTTTTTTAAAAAGCAGATGTATATTAAGGACCAGTCTGTAATAATTCTGGGAAATTGAGTAATTAATAAATATATTGCAGCATATGCCAAAATCCCTTGTCTACCAAAGAAGCTGCTCCTGTTAACTGATGCTTCCTGTTTACTCAACCTACTGCTGCAAGTCATGAAAAATAATCTTCTAACAGAATCCTAAGAATGGCAAGTTGGTCATAGTGCTGTTGGGTCTGAACACAGGAGAGAAATTTAGAACACAACTCAATGGACGTCACATCCTCTGAACACTCTACCAATACTTTCTCCTACCCAGGTCTCACTGAACTGTACTCTAGAATGAACATATGCGGTGCTAGTGGAATGAGGGAGCCAGGGGACACTGAAGCTGAAGGATATGTTTTTTGGCCTAGACACAGGGAAATCACAGGAAAGACATGTTTAGCTGCTGTACCAGGCTGAGAACAGGTTTCAGGAGAAAGCAAAATGTTAAAAGATTCTGTAAGTTTGGGGTGGGTGCGGGGGAGCTGCATCAGGTTGCTTTTTGTAGCATCACCCTCCCAATTCACACATGATATAGCCTTAAATAACAGACCCAATTTTGACTTCAATTATACAGGTGCAGATTCAATGGCTTAATCTACAGCAAAGGATATTTAAATGAGATATTAGGAAAAACTTTCTAACTATAACGATAGTTAAGTACTGGAATAGGTTACCAGCGGAGGCTGTGGAATCCCCATCATTGGAGGTTTTTAAGATCAGGTTAGACAAACATCTGTCAGAGATGGTCTAGATATACTTGGTCCTACATCAGCATGGGGGTGGGTGGGAGACTAGATGACCTCTCAAGGTCCCTTCTAGTCCTACAATTTTATGATTCTACAAGTAGGAGTTGCATATGTGTGTGTGAGGACAGAACTGGACCAGTGATTGTAGTTTACTAAAGTTAAATTCAACTGAATGGGCCAAATTCTTCCTTCAGTTACAGCCACACAACTCCTCTGTATGGGTGTAAACTCTGATTTCACTAGGGTTGCCTGGGTATTAAATAGGTATGAATTTAGCCCACTGAGTCTATGATAAATGTAACTGATTAGTGAAATATATGAATGAATATATACTCAAAAATGGCGTTGCTTATAAGCTCAGCAAATAGAGACACAGAAAAAGTTTGCATTTTATGTTAATTTAAAAAAAATTAAAAGTGATAACATGACATTAACCACAATGCAGTTTTATTGGCCAAAGAGATCATCTAACTTTTATGTTCCCCAAAACAAAGCCTCGAGAGTCACGGTCTTGTTACTGATAAAAAATAAGTGTGTATCATTTTTAGTACAAAGGCCAGTCTCTAACAACAGCTGACTTCACATCTCAGTCTGTTCTGTTTGCCTGTGTAAACATAAAGGTAATGTTTTCTTCTTTTAGTATTCCATGAAAAAAGAAACATGGCGGGTTATTTTGTTTTAACCTTTAATTTTATTTTATTTTATTTTATTTTGGTTGCTCTTTCCATTTCAGCTCTGGAGCTCTGATGTTCGAGTGACATTGGATACACCTTAAGGGCTCAAAAAAAGTTCAAACAGGCCTAAGCTTGAAATAAAGGCTACAGAGTAAAAAATACTCCCTTCTTCTGTGACTTTGAAAGCCACAGCTGTCATTTGGTTCCCCTCTCTTTCCTCAGGGTAAAGAGACACTGAGCTATTACAGTAATGAACATGGTAAAAATGGTTAGATAGATTTGACAGGGGAAGCAGATACCTCTATCCAGTCAACTGGCAATTAGTGGTATTCAGGGGGGCAGGGGATTGGGGGGAGGTGAGGTGGAATTCATTAGCTCCAGGGAAGCTCCACTAAGCATGCAGGATCCCTATGATATCTTTCTACCTGGATGAGCTCTCTCAGGAGGGCTGTAATGACTGCTTTAGGAAGTCAGCCAAGTAAAGACAGAAATATCTATTTCATTGCTAAACTGATACATCCTGCAAATGCCTGCCCATGCTTTTGAACAGCCTGAATAGCTTCTGCTGTGCTTTCCATACTGAGGCTATGAAGATGTCCACTGGATCTTACTACAGGTGAGAGAGCAGTTTTGCTTGGGTTCCTGATATTCACAATTGAGCTAAAGATTAGGGAATATTAGAAAAACTGAGATGTTCACACCGGAGATTTTCTGCAACAAGAGCGTGAATAAAAACATGGAAATTATCCCTGACAATGGTAAAGCTCACAGCGTTGTCACCCAGACTTCATTCTCATGCACTGCACCTTATAGTTATTAGGAAAAAAGGGGCTGGCAGCAACCACCCCTCATAATGGAGAGCTTTCCGCCGGCCCTCCATGTTTCTAAAATAGGAAAGGCAGAGAATGAAAAAACAAAGCTGACATGGTGCAGTGAGTGCATGGAAACCCCCCTGACAGTGCTTGTCACAGCATCAGTGCAATCCCACCTATATTCTCCCTCTGTGGTCCACCCAGGGTATCCACTTTAGGTTTCTGGCTCCCAGATGTCATCTCTCTTGGGTGTAGACCCTTATCTCACTGTCTCCTGGCAGGGATTTTAATACCTCAGAACTCCCTGCTTTACACTGTGATATTTCCGGCAGGCCAGACTAAATATAAATATAGCCATACTCGGTCAGATCAATGGTCCATCTTACCCAACATCCTGTCTTCCGACAATGGCCAGATTCTTCAGACGGAATGAACAGAACAGGGCAATTATCGACTGATCCATTCCCTGTTGTTCAGTCCCAGCTGCTGGGAGCCAGAGGTTCAGGGACACCCAGAAGATGTAGTTGCCTCCCTGACCATCTTGGCTAATAACCACTGATGAACATATCCTCCAGGAACTTACCTAATTTTATTTTGAACCCAGTTATACTTTTGGCCTTCACAACATCCCCTAGCAATAAGTTCCACAGGTTGATGTATGCTGTCTGAAGAAGTGCTTCCTTATGTTTGTTTTAAATATGCTGCCTCTCAATTTCATTCGGTGACCTCTGGTTCTTCTGTTACGTGAAGAGGTAAATAACACTTCTTTATTTACTTTCTCCACAGCATTCATGATGTTATAAATCTCTATCATACCCACCCTTAGTTGTCTCTAAAAAGGCTCATGCGTGTGCTTCGCTTTCTCTCTGAGGGCTAGGACCAGTGTATTGCCTGCAATTACAAAAGTTACCTCACAGCTTCTTCTACTCAAGCACATTTACCCTTAATGTAAAAGCGTTACTGAGAAAACATTAAAATAATAAAAGAACTTACAGAAATGCTAAAAAGCTTACCAGAGGTCACCCTAACTCCAATGTACAGCTCTAATAGGTTTTAGTCCTTCAAAATCAAACATCTGGGTTTCCCCCATGGTTACAAGTTCATCCATTTTAGATCGAGAACTAGAACAACCAAGTGGACAGTTTAATTCTTTCTTTATATAGCTTGGGTCTTTGATCTTAGCTTTCTCTCCTAAGTAGTCAGCAGACAATTGCCCTCTCAGGCGTAGCTTCAAAAGTCTGGGGTTTTGCATAACTAGAAATGTGGAATTTGCAGTAGCCAATCCCCAGGGATTTCTCCTAGAAATCCACTTAAAATTTATTGTCCCAAAGAGCCCGCACTAATCTGTCATAATTCAATATCATCTTTTGAACTCCTTAGCACTTCCAAGGTCTCACATTGGTCATATTAAGGGGGTTACACTTTAATACAATAAGGTCTCCCAAAGACATTGCAGAAAATTGCCATATCTGTCATAGTATTGAGCTGGAGTGGCATAAAGCTCAGAATCTGAGCCCATCAAATATTTTCAACCACAAAATAAAATTGCAATTAAATAGAAATTTTCACTAAAAAAAATCAGCTTTCCCAAAAAGAAAAAAATCAGTTTTCCCAAAAAGAAAAAAGAGTTTAATCCCAAACAATAGAACCTGGAAACCACCAAAAGATTTGTTTTCAAGTTTTTTGTTTCTTGATGAAAATCCAAACAATTTTGAAGAGAATTTCTTCACATAACACACAGTCAACCTGTGGAACTCTTTGTCAGAGGATGTTGTGAAGGCCAAGACTCTAACAGGAATCAAAAAAGAACTAGACAAATGTATGGAGGATAGGTCCATCAATGGCTACTAGCTAGGATGGGCTGGGATGGTGTCCCTAGCCTCTATTTGCCAGAAGCTGGGAATGGGTCGACAGGGGGATGGATCACTTGATGGTTACCTGTTCTGTTCATTCCCTCTGGGGCACCTGGTGTTGGCCACTGTCAGAAGGCAGGATACTGAGCTAGATGGACCTGTATGGCTGTTCTTATGTTCTTATGTAAAATTTTCTGTCAAAATGAGAACAGTTTTATTTTCGTCAAAAAATTGAGAGAGAGAAAAATTCATTTCTTGACAAGCTCTACAAATTCGGAAAGGGCCTTACATGGAGGGAAGCGGCTTAACATGGGGGGCTTCCCAGCCGCTGGGTGCTTTATGCATGGGCCTCTCAGAACTATACTCCTGGACTGCTCCCTTCACAGGGCCCCAGGAGCACAAATTGCCCCACAGGGATTGGCCCTGTTTGCCCTGTCACAGTGGCCCATGGAACAAAGCCAGCTCATTGGGTTTGGTATTCTGCACCCCATGAAAGACTGTAGTAAAGGGCATTCTTCTCTAGCACACCTCTCCAAATCAGAATCCTCCCAAAGCTGCCCCGGGGATGCATAGGATAGAGACATAATAGCTTATCACTAGTACCATCCAGTCTGGCTGCTCTGCACCACCCGTAAACGCTGGTCTGCATGCAGTTAACAATCGAGCTCTAGGGCAACAATACACTATCTTTGAACAATGGCACAAGAGCAAATTCAGAACATTTAAGTCACAATTCAGCAACATGGTTCTAAATATATATAACAGCAGTTAAAATGGAAAATGCTACCAATTTGGGTCCTGGTGGTAAATTATCTTGCTCTTTGGAGTGGAAATTGACTCAGAAACTAAGGCCTTGTCTACACTGCCACTTACAGAGCTGAAACTTTCTTCGTTCAGGAGTGTGAAAAAACTCCTCCCTGAGCAACGCAAGTTTCAGCACTGTAAAGTGGCAATGTAGACAGTGCTACAGCACTGGTAGCCGCGCTCCCAGCACTGGTAGCTATTCTCCTCGTGGAGGTGGTTTTATTACAGCACTGGGAGATCTACGCAACCACATTAAAGTGCTGTCGGAACAGCACTTTAATGTCAGCTATGTAGACATATCCTAAGAGGTAAGGTGATCACTGATCCTGTAGAGAAAAGTGTGGCAAGTATGCCTCTGTACTCAAACAAGAGATGGATTCAGTTAAAAGAAAAGGAGTACTTGTGGCACCTTAGAGACTAACCAGTTTATTTGAGCATGAGCTTTCGTGAGCTACAGCTCACTTCATCGGATGCATAGCATATCGTGCAGTTTCCACGATATGCTATGCATCCGATGAAGTGAGCTGTAGCTCACGAAAGCTCATGCTCAAATAAACTGGTTAGTCTCTAAGGTGCCACAAGTACTCCTTTTCTTTTTACGAATACAGACTAACACAGCTGTTACTCTGAAACCTGTCAGTTAAAAGAAGTAAGGAAAAACTTTGTTTCAGAAAGCAACTACTAAATTACATAAAGCCAGACCTGCTTATTATGCACTAGGAAACACTGTAAATCAGCAACTCAAGGAGCTAAATAATCATGCCTGCTGTTCATAACGAGTGGCCCACATTCATTGTGTGCACATCTAAAACATATGACGGGGTATACATTTTTATGGGCTATGAAACAACAATCAGTTGTTGCTTAGATTAATATTAAGACCTCATCACTAACTTTCAGAATTTGTTTTAAATGTTGGCAAGAGTTAAGAAATTCAGCAGTTTAGGTTTGACATAGTCTTTAATGCAGCTGGCACAAGATGTAAACAGTAAATTGTCATGGTCCTGCCTCTTTAGCTTGAGCTGTAAAGACTCATGCTTTCAGCTTGCAATGCTCACTGTGGGCCAAGATGGTGGCAGTCATATTTTATCTAGAGACATGGTAGAGTCTCCATCATTTGCAGTCCAAGTCAAAACTGGATACCTTCCTAAAAGTCAGGTTATAGCTCAAAACAGAAGTTATGGGTTTGATGCAGAAATTATGGGATGAGGTTGTCTGGCTTCTCTTATGCAGGAGATCAGAATAGATAGTCATATCGGTTCCTTCTGGCCTTAAAAAATCTAGGAATCATCTTCACTCCATTTTTAAAAAAATCAATTATACCCTACTGGAGCCAAGGCAAGTTATATATTGCTTCTATTACTCTGTTATTTACCAGGGAGTAAGTACAGCTGGTAAAGCACCAGGGTGATATATTCCTGTGTTGCCAGGCACTGGAGCTTTTTCAGGGAGTGTGGCTTCATTCCCAGATATCAATGACAATAATTAAGCACAGAGGTAAAGAAGCTGAAGGGACACCATCTTCTCACTTGTCACAGGTAAAGTTAGGCATTTTTTGCTACCATGGCTATTTGGGTATAATATATCACTGAAAAGTACTTAATCCAAGGGCAGATTCCCCCCACAGAGGGGATAAACTGACAGGCAATAACTGAAATGAACTGGTTGTATCTACTGACAGTTTTTTTAAACGGATTATACAGGGAATGGACATTTAAATTTGGTACAATGCTGCTAGTGGTGAGCTCTCTATTAGAAACAAGTTCCTCTCTTCCTATCACACATACCCAACCCACCATACAATCAGCGGTCAGGAAAGTTTCAAGCAGGCCAGCAATACGTTTTTCTTGTTTTAATGAGAGCATTGAGCCTCCAGAAATAAATCTTTTATCTAGACTACAACGCCCCAGGGCTACAGCAATCAGCCAAACTAAGGTGCAAATAGTAGAAAGTTGAGTTGAAAGAAGTACAGCAAAGAGGCAACAAACAGGCAAAGGGACTGGCAGACAGAATCTTACAGAGGAGAAAAAGCAACGTCACTATCTCTGCTGCTGTCCGTTTGGTAGGACAACACTAAAACAGAAGTGAGCAAGAGAGCCTTCTGCTGCTACCTGCATAATTTAGCATAAATGTGTGTATTTCACTTTCTCATGCTGGGATAAATTATGAATATATTTTACCCTGTAGACTGTTAAAAGACAGTGAATCCTCACAGAAAAATTTGTCTGCAAATAAAATCTTTTTCGACCAAGCTCCATATAGTCTGTATTCTCTGTATTTTCTCTTCTCTCAGTCTTTATTATAAATGTTCCCATTCAGCCAGAACTGTTGTTTTGAGATTTCAGCTGCTCCTGACATTTATTCCCCACTTGAAGTCAGTCCTCTGTTGGAGATGTCATAATTGTTTGCACGGCAACCAACTGTGAGGTCACAAGCAGAGGATTGTAACTTTATATAGGAGACTGGCAGTAGAAGCAGATGAGCTCTTAACAAATGAAGAGTCTGTTTTCATGCAAATGTCCTTAGTTAATAGACAGTAAGAGGAGAGAGATGCAGATCATATAGGCTGGTACAAAAAGAATTATTTCTAAATGGATTGTTTTTCAAAAATTACCATGGGGAAACTAGCAGTCCTTTAATGAACTGCTTGACAATCTCTCACTGAAAGTGATATTTACAGGCAGAGTATTAGGTTATAGGGAGAGGAAAATACAAGGAAAATAAGAGATTATGTACGGGTCACATGAAGTTATTCTTCAGGTCAGTTTGGATGAAGATGTTGGCAAATGTATAAAGATATTTTTAATCCCATGCAAATTGGGATCCTTCACTGAGCTAGTGAATTTTGATACTCGTTTGACTGATATTTGATATAATGATCCTAGGAGCACGAAAAGCAATCTTTAAACAAGCATGCATAAATAAAGGCAGCATTGTCAGAGGATATGCTGCAACATAACGAAAACCTCTGGGTTACTTCATCTAACAAGGTCTATCCGGTAACAGTAACTAGCCTGCGAAAGAAGGGTTGTAGTGTTTCGATATGTCAAGAGAGTCATCTTGCTGTCCTTTAGGTGAAGAAACCCAAGCAGTGCTGTGAACAAGCCTTAGATTTGTGGGAGGGAATTCCTAGAACCAGATTAGCGTTTCTGAAATCCTCTCCTCTCACTGGGGTGTACGTATTAGTGGAAAGATAGAAATTGGGTAAACTGTGACAAAGAAAAAAAATCTTTCCCTGCTAGCAAGCTGCACAGTAAACTCAATGTTCCCGCTTCATCATACAGCTTCCAATTCCACTAGCATGAAATAGTAATTGTTCTGCTCCGCTACTTGTTTTGAACAATGCTGCATTTTGTTCTTCCTTCACAACAGCCTCTTAAGTCATTTGAGTTTTAAAAAAAGTGTTAAATTACTCTCACAATGAATGGATACGAATGGAGTTCTTGCTGAAGTTTATATTTATTTCAGGATTTAGAGGGTACAATCATTTTTATTAATTCCTAGGCTTTGCTAGGACATTCATAATCATAGTATCTGAACACCTCACAACACCGCTGTGAAGTAGGGAAGTATTATTATCCCATATTGCACAAAAGCATCTGAGGCAAAAAATAGATTAAGGGACAGATGTTCACACACAGCAGCGCCTGTTGTTCCCAATGGGTGATGAGCACTATTGAAAATCTGGCCATTCATTTATGTCCCTAAATGGCAGAGGAGCTCTTTTGAAAATCTGTCCCAGAGGCCCAGATTTGTAAAGGTATTTAGGTGTTGCTGTGCTCAGCGCTGCATCACCTAATTGACTCGGGAGCCAAAATTTCATATTTAAAAGGGATTTATGCTCCTAAGTGCCTAAATTGCTTTTGAAAATTAGATTTAGGCTCCTAACCCAGTGAGGCATTGCAATGCTGAGCATAGCCACACCCGAATACCTTTAAATATCTGGGCCTAAATGATTGGCCCAAGATTGCAAAAGAAGTCTGTGCACAGCTGGGAACAGATCCCAGTGCATCTAAATTCCATTCAAGTAGGTCAAACACAAGCCTGTACCTCCAAACTAGTGAAAAGAGCCCCATAACCTTTCATTTGTGTGAATTTGGCAGTAGCAATAACATTTCTTAGCAACCGAGTATTTATCCTTTGCATATGATGTGGCAGTTGCCCAGTATATAGATTGACCATTCCGGTTCAAGAACAGAAAGTGCAAATATACACGTGCTGTAGTGGATAATGTTTTAGTTTACACAAAACAAAAAAAATGACAGATTATAGTCAGCACAGTTGGGGTGACAAAAGGGAGGTGGTGAGAGGATGATACACGGACATTCAAAAGGGAACTACTAATATAAATGGGCAATTTGCGAAAGCAATTCTAAAATTCAAAAGTGTGTAAATATTAAATACATATCTGTGTTATGGAGCTATAAAAAGGACAGAGTGATCTACGGAACATACATATAATCATTGGGCACTTCTTTTTTGGACTACTGAACTCCTCCACTTATATGAAGGAGACCTTTTTTTTTAATCTCCATTGTCTGAAACTAGATTTTGGATTAATGCAACACAGCAGAAAGAAAACAAAGACTCAGCGCTAGTGGCAGGAGGAAAAAAACAGCAGTAGCTGCAGTACATGCCCCCGATGCCCCCAGTTGCTCAGCCAGTGATTCAATAACTGTAATCACATTCAGCAGGTTTATATCCTCTTGGTGGACACATGCTTTCCCCAAATATCTATACTTTGTAGTTTATTTTTGTAAACTGGGTAATGCATGTATGCTAAAGCCATATGTCTATTGTGAAGCAGAGACCCCATCAGTCCTTTCAGAACAAGCCCTGTGCTTATTGACAGATGTACTACTGACCTTGCCAGTGGCTAGAGCCCCCAAGCCCAAGTTCAATAAAGTCAAGTGGACTCAAGGCCAAAAGAAACTCCTTAATCCAATACAACAGGGACATTTGATTGCTGGACTAAACACCCTCATTTGTCAGGCACATTGTCCTGCTTCACTCCAGTCTTCTCAATTTCTGGTTTGCGCCCTGCAGCATCAGAATCCACAGGACTTTATAAATGCACGCAGTCTGAAAGCCTCCCTGAGCTCCCTGCTGAGAGCCCTCAGGTAGAGAGAAAAATGAGGAGTCCTTGTGGCACCTTAGGGACTAACAAATTTATTTGGGCATAAGCTTTCGTGGGCTAAAAACCACTTTATCAGATGCATGGAGTGGAAAATACAGTAGTATATACAGTATTAATACTGTATTTACCACTCTATGCCTCTTATGCCCAAATAAATTTGTTAGTCTCTAAGATGCCACAATGACTCCTCGTTGTTTTTGCTGATACAGACTAACACGGCTACCACTCTGAAACCTGTCAGGTAGAGAGAGGAGTCAAAAAAATATTATGAGAGGAGAAATGGTGCACAGCAGCTGCTGCATTGGATGTTAATGGAGCTAAAGAAGAGTGTTAAATGTTCATTTCAGAAATAATGGGTATCAGTCAGAGACCACCTAGATTTACGCTCCAAAATAATTTTGTGTTCCAATTCAACTCCTCCAGGAATTAATTATAATGCAAAGCTAGTAATCTAGACTTTGCCTCTAACACAAAAGAAATACAATTGAATTCTAATACTTAGGATAGTGGTGCAATTGCACTGAAGTCATTTGAGTTATACCACCAGAGAATTTGGCCCTTAATTCCTACATGCTGACCTACAGATAATATAGAGTTACCACAGTTAGCAAAAGCTTTCTTTAGCTCCCTGCTTTACTAACCACCTGTCCTATTATCACAATGAATAATGTCTTGTTCCTAAACAGCCTTGTTAGGTCTAATGAATAATGCCATATCCTCACACTACTAAACCCTAGCTCAATTCAAAGCTGTTTTAAATATGGTCTCAAACTCGGTCATTATGAAACAAAGCACACTGAGGCATCCTCTTGATTAGCGTCTTCACTATCAGAGATATTTACAAAAAGAGTCCCTGCAAATGGTTAAAGGAGCTCTACGTGAAGTCACAAAGCACATTTCAAAGAATATTTTCCTCCATTCTAGAGAAAAGGATTTTTAAAGCCTTGTTTAAAGGAACATCCAGGTTGTTAACGCTGCTATTTTTGTTAGGCAAACAAGTACATGCTTTGCCTCTTGGAAAGTATGCAACCCATGTGTTACACAGCTAGTCATTAAATCATGCATAACACATATTGGTCAAAAAGTATTTTAGTGCTTTTGTGCTTATAATCTGTTGTAGATAGGGCAGTTCTAACAGTGCTTGCACTTTTTTGATTCTTGTCAGTATATTTGCCAGGAATGCACATTTTGTTCTTTGATCCTGTCTCTGTATTTTGAGTTAGTCTTATCAATGGTCAGGGGATCCCTGTGTGGACAAAGGAGATTTGATGAATCTAGGAATAAGGTAATTTATGTTTGAAGATGCATTTTGTGTTTTTTTCTTCTAAGTTATGCAAATTTATTAACATGACATGCTGATTCTTTTCTTGTTCAACAGACCCTTAGACATTAGAGAACACTCTACTGCCCCAGAATATTAAACCAAACTCTTCCTAACAAGCATGCTAAGTATGAGTGGGGGGTGTATACAGAGCACTCGATAATCCCCTTTGCAAGTTTTTTGAGAACTTGTCCTCTCTGCATAAAATATCAGTACAACGTTTAAACAACATTAAAGATTTGAACAACAGACAGGAATTTCAAAATAAAGGCAAATGCTCCTTTTTTAACTCACGCCATTGTGATTACGATGAATTGCAGCATATGTGGTACTGGTGTTTGCACAGTACTCACCACAATGGAATCATCCCAGGCTCAGTTGGAGACATGAAGTGCTACAAACACCAACAGGTATTGCAGGGTACTGGATCATCAAACACAATGAAAGAAGTTACACAAGGATTGTCGACTTCATCTTATTTAAATCCACACAACCATACTGTTACAGTATTTAAAACTTTTTAGTCATTATAAAAAGGCAACACAAACTTCAGACCTGCACAAGACTTGGCAATCCAGGCATAAAAGCAGCCTGTTGAAAGATTTAGATGTGATGTACAACACGCTACTACCTACCTGTAAGGCATCCTCCTAGAAATACTTATTCCTATAGGATCATTTTTACTAGAGTCTCCTTCAATTTCAAATAAAACTCCCAAAATAGTTCTTAAGTGGAACAAAAGTTCTGTGTGTGTGTGTGTGTGTGTGTGTTTGATATCCGACTCCAGGCTCCATCAGACTTAGGGTATGTCTGCACTGCAGTCAGAGGCATGATCGCAGCACATGTAGATGTACCTGAGATAGATTTAATCCAACAGTGAAGGCGCGGCAGCACAGTCTTCAGTGCACGTTAGCTGCTCAAGCACATACCCAGGGTTCCAGGTGGGCTTGTACAGCCTGTGCTGCCTCGGTTTCACTGCTATTGGAACCCAAGCTAGCTAAATTAAAGCTCGCTTGGGTAGGGCTATACATGCTGCAGTCACACCCCGATTGCTGGGTACACATACCCTTAGAAATCCTGGAAATAGGTCCTGTCCAAGCAAGCTAAGGGTCTGAACTTGCAAAAATCTTACTCCTGTATGTAATCGTACTCATGCTCATTAGTCACCTTTACTCACAAATATCCCATTCAAGTCAAAGGACACACCTTCACTGGAGGTTTTCAAGAAGCGGCTGGATACCCATCTGTCTTGGATGGTTTAGTAACACAACAAATCCTATATCTTGGCAGGGGTTAGACTAGATGACCCTTGGGGTCCCTTCTAACCGTATGGTTCTCTGATTCCATGATATGTGTAAAGGACTGCAAGAGTGGATCCTATACTTGGTAATGGATCAACTCGTACATTCACATCAAGTGGAATTAATTTGGAATGGCACATTTATGTACAACATTAGACAAATAATTCTTAATACAGTCGATTGACAATCATAGCATATCTATATTAGGTATCCAGATGCTTTTGGAAGGCATTCAGTAACTGCAGAAATTCTGTAGTTGGGCAGATTGGATCCTGTCAGGGTGCTTTTTGCTTTTTCTTTGCCTAGGTCAACCAGCTACATACTATGCCTCGAGCACAGAGGTAGCCATTGAACTGATCTATCCTTAAATTTCATTCCCCAGTCACTCTTAATAAATGTCTACCCCACAAAGCCCTGCTAGGGACAGTATAGTACCACAGTGATACAGAGCTCATGTCAATTTCTATGACACTAATTTAGGAACTGTTGGCATTAGAAACCCTACTCTTGGAGAGTAAAGCCTAAAAATCTGGAGTATAGTTTAGGGAATATAAGATTAATTAAGAGAAATCTAGGGTATTGGAACACTGTTTCTTGTTCAGACCTTTTCTTTTTTGGAAGGCTGACTTCAAATACAAGTATCAGATATCTTAAAGAGAGAGTTCATGAGAAACCCACAGTGGGGAAGATCTGTTAAATTAACGATGCTTTTAGCTACATTTTAACAGCAAATTCTATCAACCTCAGTTTACTTAAACTAACAAAAAAGGTAAAGTAATTTATAGGATTAACTCTGCCAAAAGCAAGGAAATCTAGAATTACAGCCTCCAATGAGGTTTTTTTTAATGTACCCTATTGAGTCTGGATATTAAGAGGAGTGAGTGAGCTTCCATAACATAGGCACTGCTACTACCAGCAACGGAATATAGTAGGGACAGAGTAGTGGCCTGAACTGAATTTCCTTTCTAGTGACTTAAATCAAATCATATTTTAATTGTTTAAAAATGTCAATCCATATTATTTTAATTAAAAATTCTAATATTCTAAATTTGCCCGGCTAGAGGGGAGAGGGAAGCAATGTGATGTCAGTCCAAGTATGCTGAATGCGTAATGGATTGTCTTCAAACCCAAGCTTACTGACAGCTTAATGGCACCATGACATTACTGTGCCAGTGTACTATATTAGACATTTATTTTAATACAGAGTGTATCTTAGCAGGGGAAGAGCTCTTTCATTTCCACTGAAACATCACTTCAGTGTCTAATTCTCAAGAGGCACTGAAGCTACTGAGTGATCAAACTAGGCCTTCAGTCCCCTTCTCAGGATTGTGCCTCCAACAGCTGTGACAGTGAAAACGAACCGTACAGAACTGATGTCATATGCACGTAAGCTACCCATAGAAACACAATACAGTTATGGGCCTCATTTTCGAACAGCATCATCCAATTTTGCAGGTCCAGGTTTTCTTCCACAATTAATTGTGAGCTCAGGCACTAGAATTCAGCAGCCTGTTATGCTACTGCACATGTACATCGCGTGAATTGCACTCGCAGGAAATTAGATAGCTCGGGTGGGATTTAAAAAAGTACTCAGCATGGGCTTAGCTCTCCTCCCAGGGAAATCAAAGGGTATTTTACTTTTGCCTCACTGCCTCCACTGATTCCACTGGGAAGAGAGAGAGAGAGAGACTGAGCACTTTTGACAATCTCATCCCTAAATGTTAACATCAGTGGGGGGAGATTTTCAAAGCTCAAAGTGGTAATTAGGTGCCTAAATCTCACCGAAGGTCAATGATATTGGTTGATGGCCAATGGAAATTAGATGCCTGACTGATATTTGTGCCTTTGAAAACCTCCCATGTGCCCACAATTATGTCTGTTTGTATCTATAAAACAGGAGGCCATTTTAAACACACACACACACACACACACACACACACACAGAGTGATGCAAAAGTGGCCTTTGTAGAGCAGCAGCTACTGAGGCTTTTTACTATTGAAATAAACACTACCTCTCTGTTGTAGTCAGGTTTGTGGTACTAATTTAAATATATATTCAACAACATTTAAGAAGGCAACATTATTTAGCTTCCGTAACATTTAAAAGGTTTTGATATTTAGGGCATGTCTACGCTACAAAATTAAGTAGACCTAACTTATGTCGGCATACAGCCACCGCAGGAATCACGTCACTTGTGCGTGTCTACACTTTGCTCCTTGTGTCGGTGGTGTGCATCCTCACCAGGAGCACTTGCATCAATTGTACTGTCCGTGTGGAGCACTGTAGGACAGCTCCCGAAAGCCAGTAACAGTCGATGTAAGCAATGCAGTGTCTAAACTTGACTCTGCATCAACCTAACTACATTGACCTTGACTCTACCCCGCTTGCTGGCATAGCAAGGCAGTTGTGTCGGCAGGAGTGAAATTTTAGCTCTGGTCTACACTAGGGGAGATCGATCGAAGTTATGTGAATAACGTAGCTGAAGTCGACATACCTAGATCGACTTACCGCGGTGAGTCGACTGCTGCCGCTCTCCCATCGACTCTGCCTGCACCTCTCATGGCGCTGGAGTACAGGAGTCAACGGGAGAGTGCTCGTGGGTCAATTTATCGCATCTAGACTAGACGTGATAAATTGATCCCTGCTGAATCGATCGCTGCCCACCGATCCAGCGGGTAGTGAAGACATACCCATAGTGTAGATACTTCCATAGTTAGGCTGACGTAAGGTGTCTTGCGTTAACCTAAGGGCACGTCTACACTTGCCATTTAAAGCAGAAAAAGTTCCTTTTTTGAGCAAAAACCGTGGGAGCGTCTGCACTTGCCAATGACTTTTTGCAGTGAAACTCAGAAGTTTCACTGCAAAAAGAAAACCACCTCCACGAGAGGCATACTGCCCTTACTGGTGATGCTTTTGCAGTGATGGGCAAATGAAGACACGTTCTTCCTGTTTACACAGCTTTTAGCCTCCTGCGGATATCCCACAGATCCTAGGTGATCACTCTGGCCAGCAGCTCTACTGCCAGGTAAACAGACACACACACACACCCCCGTAAAGCCCTGGGAACTTTGAAACTCCCCTTCTTGTTTTCTTGGCAAGTGCTCACTTATCATCTGGCCAGGTGACAATGCCTGCTCCATGGAGCAGACGATCCCCTGCTTGGAGCAATCCTGAGCTACTGCTCAGTGTTTGGGGAGAGGAGGCTATGCAGGGACTCAGGATGCCCCGCGATCACACCCCCTCTTCCCACAAGACCCATCATCAAAATGGAGAGAGCTCCACTGTGGGACAGCTGCCCTAAAGCACTGCTCTCATCGGTGATGGAAGTGCTGCTAACGTAAACACTCTCTGACGCCTGAGGAATTAAGGGAGCACGCAAACCAGCGCTTTACTTTCACCGGTTTCCTATCATCAGTGAAACTTACAGAGCAAAAACTCTACAAATGTAGACATACCCTAACACTAGCGCAGACCAGACCTTAGATTTAGCAGAGGCCACCTCTGAATCGACACTGTAGCTGCTTCGCATAACAGCGTTAGTGTGTCAAAGACATTCATAACACAAAGAAACTATAGCAGCTCTACTGATGTTGATGTCTGCCTGAAGGATCTATGAACCCAATACTGTATTTAAGGTGACAATTCTCTTATTTATAGAGATAGTTCTTCTGGGCATAAGGGTGTTTCTTGTGTTTGTACAGGTACTAC
Organism: Chelonia mydas; assembly: GCF_015237465.2. Taxonomy (NCBI): domain Eukaryota; kingdom Metazoa; phylum Chordata; order Testudines; family Cheloniidae; genus Chelonia; species Chelonia mydas. The sequence goes on from NC_051250.2 coordinate 63,311,773, forward strand.
AACATACACACGCACTTCCATTTAGGCCCAACAGGTTGCAAATGTAACAGACACGACTCACGTATTTCAACATCAGTGGAGCTGCTTTGGTTTCACTAATGTGTCATACACTGAACATAGTCTAAGGCATTACCTTCTACTTAGTCATAGGTCCTTTGGGCATCACGGTGTCAGTATGAGTAAGTGGGATCACATCAGCACATTATAAGATCTGTCAACCCTTCCGGCAGACTTCAATATCACCAGAGCTGCTACAATAATGTCCAAAGCTTTTGCATAAAATTATTTAAACGATCATTAATTTTAAGGTGTTATAAAAAAAAAAGTCAGGCTCCTACTAGAACTGCTCAAAAGACAGAGGAAGAATTGTTCTATGGATGAGGCATTGGACTAGGACTTGAGAGATCAAGATTCTATGCCCAACTCTGCTGTTGATCTGTGTGTCACCTTGGTCAAGTTACTTTGCCTTGATTTGCCCTCCCAACCTTTGTCTTACTTCACTATTTAAACTGTAAGTTCTTTGGGGTGGGGACTGTCTCTTACTATGTGTTTGTATAGTATCCAGCACAATGGGGCCCTGATCTCAGCTGAAGCTTGTGTGAGCTAAAATAATGCAAACAATAAAATGATAATAGTAGCCCTACAATAGCGCTTCATGGCCCCAATTGTGTGATTGAAACAATGCTTTTGTTCCCATTGCATTAAGCAGCTAAGGTCAGAAGAGGGCCCTATAAACATATGGATAATTTACAGAGAAAATCAATTTATCTTACTGTACTGTTAATTTTGTATTGATTTATAAATAGAAGTATATTTGGGGATAAAGGATAGACAGCCTCACTAGTTAAAAAGTTGGTACTTGCACAAAATATATGCCACAATTCCTATTTTAGTCTAAACAATTTCCCTTTTTTAACATGATACTGATGTTTTATTATTCTTACTATTACACTGTCATAGTCTATACTTTCAAGTGTCTCTATGAGCTCCACGTGTAGTCAAGCCAGCTCAGTTAGGAAAACACCTTCCTAAAATGCTGAGGGGAAAAGAAAAGATATTCTTAAAAAATAAAGACATCTTCTTTGTTTTAATGACGGCCTCCTAAGAGTGTGAGAATCATTTTTTAAAAATTTACCTTATATATAGAAGGAAGCTTTGATCTTCCAGACAAAGAATATCTCCCTCTATGTAATAATATTCAGGCATTTCAGGGAGTCCATAATGTCGTTGACAATAGAAGATGGCAATAAAGCTATTTGTATAAAGAGATACTTAATTTAGATCAAGCACACTCAGGTTTTGACTGTTGTACAAAGGGATTTCAAGAATCTGGGAGAGAACGGAAACTGCACTAATTAGTATCCCTTTAATCTCAGGCACTTTGGTACATAATACAAAATGCAGTTGTAATTTACTCAGTCCACATTTTCAGAAGCACACGCACAAGTTTTCTGCCCACCTGAACAGCATGCCCAAAATGCTTGATGTGAACACAAATGTGTGTATGCAAATCTCTAATTTGTTTGTGTGCAACTCTGGGTGCACCCTAGCCACAGTTTGGCTTCTATTTTCAACTTCTTCCTGAAAGTGAAATTTAGCAGAGTGGCACCAAAGAGCATTTTTACAAAAGGGGCAATTAGTTAACATTTTAACACTCTAGATTACCCTCCAGGGAATACTACTACTTTTTACTAGAACCCATCTAGTAAAAACAGATATACTTCAAACCCATGAGTACAGGGTCTGACCCAAGCCTCACTGAAGTTGGTGGAAAAATTCCCATGGGTTTGACTTCAATGGGTTTTGGATCAGGTTGATACTGTATACCTAATCTATTAAAATATTGATAAATAATCATTTATTCTTTTAAATTCCATCTTTAACAGCCAAACAGGAATATTAAAACATTTTGCTTAATAAGATTTTTTATATTATTAGATAAAAAAGAGGACAGTGAATCCAGTAAGCACAGGTGATATGAACTCTCTGTGCATCACTCTAGCAATTTGGGATATGCCAGGACCTAAGCATAAACATATTTTCAAACACCTAACCAACCACTTTTTCTGCTGTCTTCTAACAAAAATAATTCCAATATGGTTTATGTATGCCACTGCTGTTCCTTGTTTTCACGGTTCAAAATAGGATCTATATAAAGAATTCACAGGTTTTTTTAAAAAGCTCTGGTAATACTTATTCAATGTGCTATACCACAGGTACTACAATAGCTGCTATACAACTCTCAGTAAAGGACCAAACATTTAAGCATCTATGGTTTGTACAAACAGACACCATTTAATATTTTGTCTGCCTCATAATGGAATTTATGCGTATTCCAGATTTCAAAGCTGGATTCAATCATATCCCAAGATATTCAGCGCCTAGATTGGTGGTATACAGACACCTAAAATAGATCCCTTTTTTTTAAAAAAAAAAAATATAAACCAGTCGCTGTCCTTGCAGTTTTAATCTCAAGAGACTTGCTACTGGACAATGATTAGGCAAATGATATGTTGAAACTATTGCCTATCGTGACAACAGATACTGTCTCCTTGTCCTCAATAACCCGTTGTGTCTCGTCTTATATTTAGATTGTAAACTCCTTGGGGCAGAGATCATCTTTTAAGTTCTGTGTTTGCACAGCACGTAGTACAATGGAGTCCTTGTCTACAAATGGGATTTTTAGGTGCCACCATAATACAAATAAATAAATAAATACTTGACTTCAGCTGAATATGCCAAATGCTTCGATCTGATATTATCAAAAAAAGCGTTAGGGGTTTTTTGTCCTGGCAAAAATCTTTGCAAACTGACAAAAAATTTTGGGGGAACAACAGATAAATTAAATGCTGAATCAGTTACTCATTAAAAGCCACAGCATGAAATAATAGTTTATTTGTATCCGTAAAAGGGGAGAACAGAAGAGAAGTGGTCCTTTTAATCTTACCTATGGGAAAAGCTGTCATCCCTTGAACTGTATCCAAATGACAAGATACACAATAAAGCTCATGTTCAGAATGAATAAATATTCCACTGGATTAAAAAATACTAGTTTTCTGAATACTTAAGTCTGACAACTATTGAAAACATGAAAGGAGAACATGCAGCTATAAGATTACTACAAAGAAAACTTTAGTCATTGCAGATACAGCTGATCAAATAAATGTGCTGCTAGCTATGGTACAGCATGCCAGGAAAAAGCACTATTCAAAGATTAGGGCTTGTTAGAAGAAAAACGGTTACTAATCTTCCGTAACTGTTATTCTTAGAGATGTGATGCTCATGCTAGGTGACCCACAAGCAGTATCCCTGGAGATGGGCTCGGAGTTCATGGATGTGCCGATTGCAACACTGCTGTCCAGAAACTGGCATCCTCATGGGCCTGTTGGGTGATGTCATAGTGGAGCAAGAAGGTATGAACCAATGACCACATCACGGCCCTGCAGAGGTCCTGGATTGGTAACTGTGTTAGGAACGCTGCTGGTGAAGTGTGGGTTCTTGTGTGATGAGCTGTACCAATGGCCGGAGGCAGAACCTTCCCCTTGCTTGTAGCAAGCTCAGAAGCAGGCGGTTATCCAGGAGGAGATTCTTTGGCATGACACCAGTAGTCCTTTTATCCTGTCTGCCGCAGCTACAAAAATCAGCAGACTTGCAGAAGGGCTTAGTCCGTTTGATATAGAAGGCCAGGGCCCACCTAATGTCTAATGTGTGTAGCCGATGTTCCTCATTGGTGCTGTGAGGCTTCAAAAAGAAGACAGACAGAAAAATGTCCTGGTTGATATGGAACTGCAACCCCACCTTCGGTAGAAAGGCCGGGTGGGGGCGCAACTGGATCTTGTCCTTGAAGAACACGTATATGGGGGGTTCTGATATCAGGGCTTTGATCTCAGAGACCCTTCCGGATGAAGTAATCGCCACCAGGAAGGCGACCTTCTATGAGAGGAGCAGTAAGGAACAAGATGCCAGTGGCTCAAACGGTGGTCCCCATGAGACTCGACAGGACCAGGTTTTAGTCCCACGTGGAACTGGGTTACGAACGTGCAGGTAGAGTCTTTCCAAACCCTTGAGGAACCTGACTGTCATCTTGTGATAGAAGACTGATGTGTCCTGGACTGGAGGATGGAAAGTCAAGATGGCTGCAAAGTACACTTTGACCAAGGTGGAACTAACAGTCCAAGATAGACTGCAAGGAAGACAGAGATGGAGAAATAGCCCTGATGGAAAGTTTCCTACCACTTAGCAAGACTTGCGGGACCTGATCTGAGCAGGCCTGCTCCTCAGGGTTCAGCCACGCAAAAGACACGCCATCAGGTGTAGGGAGGCGAGGTTCGGGTGCAGCAACCAGCCGTGGTCTTGCGAAATCAAGTCCAGATGGGGTGGGAGCTCTAGTTGAGTTGCTACCGAGAGGTCCAGAAGTGTGCTGAACCAGTGCTGGCATGGCCACACCAGAGTTATCGTGATAACCTTCGCCTTGTCCCTCTAGATTTTTAGGAGCACCTTGTAAACCAAGGGGATCGGTGGGAAGGCATACAGCTGTCCATCTGCCCATGAGAGCAGGAAGGCATGGACAGGGAGTCCTTGCTGAGCCTGCGCACTGAACAGAACCGGTGGCATTTCCTGTTCTGTCTGGTGGTGAACAGGTCCACCTGGGGAGTCCCCCACTTCTGGAAGATAACAATGGCAAACTCTGGGTGAAGAGACCTCTTGTGGCTGTTGTCGGTAGCTACCGGTGTGGTGCTCTGCTCTTGTTTGATGATGAAAACAGTCGGCTGCGTGCGTGTTCCCTCTGTGTCCTGCCCCAGCTCTGTGCAGATAGCTAACACAGCAGACCCCGAGAGAACCCCCAAAATCTACAGACTCTAGTAAGGTACAAAGGAACCCAAGCCAGGTTTATTGTCAAACGAAGCACAGTAATAGTTCCCTATAGACTCTACAGGGCATACTACGAATTTGTGCTCCCTGGCAATGGACACAGCTGGCAGGCTAAGCTTATCGCCCTGAGTTCCCTGACATTTATGTGCAGGAAGAGTTCTTCCTGGGACCAGAGACCCTGGGTTCTAAGTCTGCCAAAGTGGGGTTCCCCACTCCATGTCTGATGCTTCCGAAACCAACATTACTGTCAGATACAGGGCAGTGAAAGGTACGCTTTTCAGCACCAAATGTGGGTCTGTCCACCAAATCAGAGAAGCTAAGACAGTTGGCAGAATCGTGAGAACCGAGTCCAAGTGGTGTCTGCCCAGGGAGTAGACTAATGCCAGCAACATCTGTGGGGTTTGAGGCAAACCCGCGTGTACTGTGCCACATAGGTGCACGCTGCCATGTGACCTAACAGCTTGAGGCACACCCAAGCGATCATAAGCAGGTGATCTGTGATGTGGGTGATTAGATCTGACATAGTTCAGAACCGTGCCTCCGGCAGGTAGGCGTTGGCCTGAGTTGAGTCAAGCACTGCCTCTATAAACTCTATTCTCTGCACTGGGTATGGATTTCTGTTCATTTATTAACAGGCCCAGCGCATGACAGGTGGCCACTACTATGCCAATGCTGTGCTGAACCTGAGCCTGCGAGTGGCCTTTGATCAGCCAATCATCAAGGTATGAGTAGATTTGTACGCCTCTACGTCTCAAGTAAGCTGCAACCACCACCATACACTTTGTAAGAACCCGTGGGGCTGCTGACAGGAAAGGAAGCAGGGTGAACAGGTAGTGGCGTTGGCCCACCATGTACTGGCGGAATCTCTGGAGTCTGTGGAAGATGGAGATGTGGAAATATATGTCCTTTAAATCGAGGGCGGCGTACCAGTCTCCCAGATCCAGGGAGGGAATGATGGAGGCCAGAGAGACCATGTGGAAGCTCAATTTAATGAGATATTTGTTGAGGCAATGAAGACCCCCTTTGGCCTTCGGGATTAGGAAATATCAGGAGTAAAACCCCTTCCCTCTCAAGTCTTGAGGAGCTTCCTCTACGGCCCCCACACCTAGGAGGGCTTGCACCTCCTGGATGAGAAGTTGCTCATGAGAACAGTCCCTGAAGAGTGACGGGGTTTGAGGGTGGAAGGGAGGGGTGGATATAGCGTGATCAGATGTCCCGATTTTATAGGGACAGTCCCGATTTTGAGGACTTTTTCTTATATAGGCTCCTATTACCCCCCACCCCCGTCCCGATTTTTCACATTTGCTGGCTGGTCACCCTAGGTGGATGAAAACTGCAGGGTGTCTCCAACTGTCACAGTACTGAAAACCTAACAGTCCAATGTTATGCAGGACCACGCTGTGCAGCAGGGTGATAGGCGGTTCAAAAACAAAAGCGGGGATGGATCCTGAACTGAGACTGGTATGCTGTCATCAGGTGTACCCTGAAAAGGCCTGTCTGGACCCTCATGGGAGGGGGGCTGCTCCTTTCTCCTCCCTTTGTACCACCTCCAATGGGGCCTCTTCAGGGACCTCAGTGCTGGGGTTGGTGACAGAGTGGGGCTCTGGTGCTGGTCGGAACAACGCCTTGGCTTGTCTATCAGAATCGACCAAGTAGGACAACTGGAAAGGGGGTCCCAGTGCTGGGGGAAACCACACAGGTTCCAATACTGCCAATTCATGGGCAAACGTCCCGGTAGCCAAGCTTGAACCTGACTGTGTGGCTGATGTAGACTCTAGGGTCTGACGGCGCTTACAGCCCTTTCCTTTCCTCTTATAGGATTCCTGCCTGGGAAGCCCCAGAAACCTGGGAGGCTGTTGAGGCCTGAAATGCTTCCAGGAGGCCAGGGGCATGTACAGGCCTAGAGAGCGGAGTGTGGCTCTTGAGTCTTCGAGTCCGTCTGCTCAGAGAACAGAGAGGTACCCTTGAAAGGGAGGTCCCTGACTGACTGCTGCACCTCATGCAAGAGGCCAGATGACTGGAGCCACAAACAGCGTCTCATGGCAACTGCCGACGCCATCTTTCTGGCTGCAGTCAGTCGCATCCAGAGCTGCCTGAAGGGAGGCCCTGGCCACTATCTTGCCTTCCTCCAGGATGGCCATGAATTCTTGCCTCAACTGCTTCAGCAGGGAGTCCTTGAACTTGTCCATTGAGTCCCACAGGTTAAAATTATACCTTCCCAGCAACACCTGCTGGTTAGAGATACGGAACTGGATACTGCCTGTGGAATAAACATTTCTCCTGAACAGATCTAGTCTCTTAGCCTCTTCATTCTTTGGTGTAGCACTGGACTGTCCTTGTCTGTCCCTCTCGTTCGTGGCTGACACCACCAGAGACCCTGGGGTTTGGGTGTGTGAATACAAGTACTCAAACTCACTGGCCTGTACATAATACTTCTTTTCCACCCTTTCTTCGGTTAAGAAGGGGTCTGCCATACAGCCCTGACTGGTCCCAACACCACCTCATTGACTGGGATGGCCACTCTGGAGGGAGCCGCTGCAGCCAGGATATCAATCAGGCTGCGTGAACTCCTTTAGCTCCTCCACTTCCAGCCCCAAGTTTGTGGTGATCCATTTCAGGAGCTCCTGATGGGCCATGAAATCGTCCCAAAGGAACAGGATAGAGGGACCTTCTAACACCTCATTCAGGGACGAGGAGGAGGCGGCTAGCGTCATGGGAGGGGCTGCTCCTTTCTCCTCCCTTTGTACCACCTCCAATGGGGCCTCTTCAGGGACCTCAGTGCTGGGGTTGGTGACAGAGTGGGGCTCTGGTGCTGGTCGGGACAACGCCTTGGCTTGTCTATCAGAATCGACCAAGTAGGACAACTGGAAAGGGGGTCCCAGTGCTGGGGGAAACCACACAGGTTCCAATACTGCCAATTCATGGGCAAACGTCCCGGTAGCCAAGCGCTGGCTGCAGGGCCGGAACTGAAGTCCGGTGCATAAGTCGGGTACCAGTAGCTCTTTGGCAGGGCAAAGGACTCCACCTCAGACTCTTCTCTCAGAGACCATGGAGGAGCTGTACCCAGTTCTGCCTCCAAGCAGTTCTGGGGAAGTGGTGACTGATGTCACGGCGGGGACCACGGTGGCAAGGCCATGGAGGGCTTTTCTTTGGAAGGTGCCACTACGGCCAGTGCCGCAAAGGAGCTCTCTGCACCTTGCACCCCTCTGTCCCCGGTAGTACTGACAGGCATGTGGGAGCGGGTGGGTATTGGTGAGGCACATTAAGTCCTTTGCAGCCTGGCAAGCCTCCAGAGTCGAAGGGACCCACAGGCGCGAGGTACCATGACCACTCCTGGAGTCAGAGGTGGGTCCCAGACTGGGCTTGGTGCCCTAGGCAGAGTCACCAGAGCCGACCATGGCTCTGGGGAGGACAAGTGGCCTGTCATGGGTCTCACTAGGTTGGTTGCTCCCTTCTTATTCCTCTTCAGCACTGGAGAGCACCCTCTCTTGGCAGGCAGAACGGTGCAGGTGGAGCACTTCACACAGAGGACAGTCCGCGGGCTGCCTCAATTAGCAGACCTTTGAGGCGAATGTCTCTGTCTTTCTGAGTCCATGGTTTGAAGCCCTTGCAGATCTTACATTTCTCCTTAACATGAGCTTTCCCAGGCACTTTAGACAGGCTGAATGTGGGTCGCTCACAGGCAAGTGCTTTGCCACAGGAGTTGCATGGCTTGAAGCCCAGAGACTGGGGCCATGCCCAGCCCCTGGGACAACATCCCTCTATGACTGGGACCACTATCTACATTATGTACACTAAGACTAACTGGTAACTAAATTCGCTAACTACAAACACTATATACAACACAGATCAGAGTCCAAACCACTGTTAGGGAAGCCTTGCAAGAGCAAGAAGATTGTTCCAAGCAACTGTCACTGGCGATACGAAGGAACTGAGAGGGTGGGGTGTGGAGCCGTTGACATCCCTTTTACCGGTGCATGTGCACAGGGCTCCACGGGGCACTAGGGCAGGCTCTACGGGTACCGCAAAGGGAAAAATCTTTGGCAACTGTGCATGTGGTGCATGCACACCTAGCATGGAATCAACATGAGCAAGCACTCGAAGAAGAATTAGGTTGTTAATGATTTTGAGATCTATATAGCAGCACAGGTCATGCCTTCCAAAGAATTCAGTCAGTGGAAAATTTGATCCTCCATTTAATTTGATCAAAAGCTCTGGAATCAAACTGTTTGTATGTGTAGCAATCTCCAGCCCTTTATTTCAATCAGATTTTAGCACTTGATTCAACAATGCCTGCTTCACAATTGCAATTCAATCACTGACTAAAGAAAGCAGCCATTTAATTAAAAAATGCCAACATAGAAGAGTCCAAGGAAGGTCCATCTGATTATTAATTGAAAGTTGTGTTATTCAGGTCATTGTTAACATTATAAGCATTATCTGTTAAGCAACTTGGTGGCCATATATGGATGGCAAAAAAAACCCCACAAAAAAACTAAATCACTTCTTGTGATCAAAGTAACAAAGTAACAGAGAATAGCTATGGTTCAAAGCAAGAAGAAAAAACACTGCAGCATACATGTGAAATAAGTTACTCCTCATCTGACTTATTAGTGACAGTATGCACTGGCCAATACCTTTCCCACTGCTGCACTACATGGAGCCGAGTTTCAGATTGAGAATTTAACAGCTGCTGTACAATTATTTATCGGGCACAACAGGAAAAAGCACTGATTATTGCCTTGATCTTGTTTAATGAGATTCATTTTTGAGATGATGCAACATAGCTGCTATCAGCTACTTGATGGAACTGAAATTTGGCAGAGGACGCACCCAAATGGATGAGTTTAAGTTAAAAGTAAGTTTTTAAAAAATCTTATCAATTAGTCTGAAAACCTGGCTTTTCCACAGGCTCACGGTGAGCTGCTTTCCCAGAAAATGCTGCAACCCAAGTCTGATAGCCTTCTGACCATTCTCCCATCAGTCTGGTAGTTCAGATTAACAATAAATGGTTAGGAATTGTCAAATTAGAGTCCCATTGAGACCATTCAGTCAGTGAATGCCTCCAGCCCATTCCCCATGAGTCCTTAGACCAAGCATCACTGGCACTGTTGCTGTAATCTCTCTCTCTCTCTCTCTCTCTCTCTCTCACACACACACACACACACACACACAAGACCCTGAGTTCCACTTTATTCATGGCAGAAAAGAAAGTTGGTGCTGATCTGTGTCCATGTGACTTTCCCTGTCAGTATGATTCCTCTCCCCAGCTCCCAAAGCCCCCAGACTAATAATAAAGAACAACCTTGCCCTCATACAGTAGTTTTCATCCCTAGATCTCAAAGCACTTTCAAAAAGGAGGGTAAGTATTCTCATCTTTTCATACACGTGAAAAACAGTCACAGAAAGGAGTTGCTCAAATCCCAGACCTTCTGACTCTCAGTCCCATTAAACTGCATTCCCTCAGGAGGGCCCACCCCAGAGATTGAGAACAAAACAATACAAGTTTCAGAGTAACACCCGTGTTAGTCTGTATTCGCAAAAAGAAAAGGAGTACTTGTGGCACCTTAGAGACTAACCAATTTATTTGAGCATAAGCTTTCGTGAGCTACATCCGATGAAGCGAGCTGTAGCTCAAGAAAGCTTATGCTCAAACAAATTGGTTAGTCTCTAAGGTGCCACAAGTACTCCTTTTCTTTTTGCGAAAACAATACAAGGCTTTTCTCCCAATGATGGGTCAGAACAAAGCTTCCTTAGAATTATAAGAAGTCTGGAACCTAGCCCCCATCACATGTATCTCTCTAAGATTATGACCAGGTAAACTCCCGAATGGTAAATATAAGGAAATGTGACACAAGTAGGTTTCACAACCTGTATTTGGGGGGAGGGGAGGTGTCTTCAGAAGGGATTATTTGGGATCAGCCATCAATTTACTACCTGCCTATATCAGTCTTAAACGGCATAGGATTGCTTTGTTTAATTTTGCTGCCAGTTTTGTTTATAGGTCTTTTTGTGCAAGCTTTTGTGTGTCCATTAAGTAAACACTCTCTCCATGCTTGTAGAAGCATGCTTGGGTTCAGCAAGATGTCTATCACTTAATAACCAAATGAAAAGTTTAATCACTAAAAAGCTAGCTTTCAACCTGCAGGGTTACAGTAAACAAAACAGAAAAACTAAGGGTATTTCATACACATTTTCTCTGTACTGCTTCTGTTATCGGGTTTGCTAGTCCAAACAAGTTTGGTACTTAGTATTTAGTCCTGTAAATATCAGCTCAGCATGTGGAAACAGGCAACATTTACTTTCGCTTCAGACTTCTCAGAATCAATCAAACAATGGGCAACAATTACTCATTTCAATTCCCAAAGAATGATTGTTTTTGTTACTTATTACTGAGGACATATGAAACAGAAAGAACACATACTAATAGCTTGCTGTGCACACTGACTCACCAATACTGGGCAAGTATCTCTGAGCAAAACATGACATGGAAACCAAAGAGGAAAAAATATGAGTCACTCCAAGGTGTCATTTTCACAAAATGACTTTTTTTCTTTTAAACCAAAGAGACAAGATAATATCCCAAGATGGGACAATAAGGCGGTGTTAAAAACACTTGCCATTAACAGCTATCTGCTGTCAGCAATAATGCGGGTAAATTTTATGCACAGCTGACAGCTTTGCATTGTCCCTCCCCCTTCATGAAGAAATCTCTCACTTCAGTGTGCAAAGCCTTTAAGAAGCAGGATCTAGCCAATGCATTTACAGCTTATTATAGACTGGTGCTTGTACTAAATATTCGACATTCTGTTGTGGATTTCCAAAACAGAAAGTATACACGTGATTTGGAAAAACAGTATGCTAATAATAGTCCAGTCCCCTCTAATAATATTCTGTTCATGACAGCACTGCCTGTAAAAATCAAGAGGTAAAGTGTGCTCATTGCCCTTTACATACTCAGGTGTTAAGAAAAATCAAGAATACTTTTACTGTTCTCTGAGAAATAAAGATATAGCTCTGCTACAGCCTATCTTCTTGATCAGAATCTCTCTGGTATCCTGATGCTGTTTGAACTTGTCTCTTCAGAATATTTAGTAAATACATTTCATGTTCACACCAAAAGTTAAAGTTACCTTCCTTTTGTTTCACTGTATGTTAGAAATCTTAAAATACATAAGCACGACAAATGGCAGAGTCACACTTCCTTCATTTGCAATCTCGCAAAGAACATTTATGCAGGAAAAATGCAGAGAAAACTAAGATTCCATTAACATTCAGAATGTACTGTGACTCCCATTTTCCATCCCTCAGATCTGATAATCCTAATACACATTAGGAAAAGGGCCAGAAAAGGAAACTGAAGCAGCTAAAAAATGATTTGCCTATTGCTTTAGAGCACTATATTCATGTCTTTCAACTCACAGAAGTTTGTGGTCAAGTCTGTATATCTGGAACCCATGTTGAGAAAATTAACCCTCTATGTGCCCTATGTCAAATGCTATATTCCTTTAAAGAGACAAGGTGGGTGAGGTAATATCTTTTATTGGACCAACTTCTGTTGGTGAGAGAGACAAGCTTTCGAGCTCATACAGAGCTCTTCTTCAGGTCAGCCCAGACCTCACCCACCTTCTCTCTCTAATAATAAAACACCACTGCATACAACATATTCCCTTAAGTCAGTAAAGAATTTGGCCCCATTTGCTGAGTAGATGGTTCCTCCCTGGTTTCTCTCAGATTTTCTAAGGAACTAGAAACAAGTTCAATCTGAAAAAAAAATTGCATCTGTCTTTTGAACTCAAAAATATCAAGAGATATTTTTATGTTTGATGCATTTGTAAAAATTAGATTCAGGTTCAATTTGCAAGCATCCAGATTAGATCCCAAGTTCTGGTTTAGCGACATCTCATTTAGAACATGAAGACCCCCCTGGGTTTTTGTTTTTTTCCTTTCAAATCAACTGTATAAACCTAACTAGCCTTTGAGTAACAATCACAATTGGGAACGTGTAAATTTCTCAGCTAAATCTACATTTGATTTTTTTTTTTATTTTTCACATAAAGAGAGATTTACAAAGGGGTTCAAGATCTCAGGCATTTTAAAAGTAATTCATTTCATTCCCTCCCCTTCCCCACCACTGGTACAATACCCTGGTTATGTCAATGGAAAGACGCTCCATTGACTTCAGTGGGCTCCAGATCAGGCCGTTAAAGCCTAATGTCTGCAGCTTTGTGCAAATGATTCAAGGGAAGGCTGCAAGAAAGAATCCTGCGTACAAACTAGGAGCTTTTGGTGCTGAACAACTGTACCATTGCCACATTGTTCCAGCGTATGCAATGGTGCCTCACATGACTTGCAGCTAAATCCCTCATTATTGTGGAGGCAGGAATGGGCTAGACCTATGGCTCCAGAGGGGCAGCCATTCCCATCTTAGGATTCAGCATGCTCTTCTTTGCTAAATTGTAACTACTTTTGACTCATAGCAAATACTGCTCCCTTTTGCTTTTTCCTATGTAGATTTTACCCTTTTAAACTGGCATTCTGCTTATGAGAATCATCCCACAAAATTTGATTCATGCCCGCTAGATCCGTCTCCATCCTTTACCAACAATTCTGCTGTGGCTCTTCTTGTTACAATGAGAATCACATCCAAACAGCTGCCTCTCATCACAGTACTCTCTGAATCCAAAACCATCCTAGCTGCCCCACTGGCACATTCATTGGCTCGTCTCCAGTATCAGTCTCATCCTTTCTTCACTCATGGTTGACACCCTAGCATGAGATCACTTGTTCCCGCAAGCCCTCGAACCCATTCTTGAGTCTATCAGATTTTGGCACCCTAGCATTTAGTCCCGCATGAATTATAAATCAGTGATAATTTCCCACCATTCTTCGGGGTATCTGGCACCATTATTGCAATAGTCTTTATTCTTGTACCTAGCCGGCACCACACTATCTTGTTTTCCTTATCTGAGCTACAGATGTTTTGGACCACATTCCTCTCTGTAGAGTCGGTCAGAATGATTAGCCTCTTTTTCTGCATTCTTTCAGTGCTCACCTCCTTATCAGTGGGCGGCCTACTGCCAATTACCTTCGGCTCTTCTGAATCTGATCTCTATCTTGTTGCAATTGGAATATCTGTCACAGGTACTAAAGGTTAAATGGCTCCATCCATAATTTCTTTCTGCTCTTTCTACAGCTTCTAGTCTTCCCTGAAACCACGTTCCTCCACCTCCATCAGCTCTGAGATCTCTGCTTGTCCAGCCTTGCCTAATTACTGTTCTCTTTGGTCCCTCTGAAATTTGGTTTTCTTTGATTTCATCATTGACTTCTACTGACCCCTCACCTTTTGCTTCAAAATGGAAAGAAATTTCACTTCAGATGTGTGTAGGCCTCGTGCTTTTTCATTCAAAAATAGGAACATGATATAGGTTTCACATCAGATTATTTTGGATAATTCAATAGCCATCCTTGATAACAATCACTGCTGCTCACTTCATGAAGCCGCTTCTCTAGTGGGAATTCCCATGAGCAAAGGACTAACTTCTTACAAGTCTCTTACTCTTTGGTGGGCTACTTTTAAAATGGGTTTATATCTAACCTACCTCTGATCGGTGCTGAGTGGTAAACTGCCTCAAATCAAAACATCATTTTTACCAGATTTGCTTTGTGGCTGGTTCCTCATCTCAGAGCCAAAGGCTACGCATAGTGCAGGCAAACCATTTTGACTTTGCAAAACTTTGTGATTGCAAAATGAAACAGGCGTTTTGGATCTGGAATCCACTGCGCCCGAACTGAAGTTTGGGTGTTTCAAATAAAGAGCTCTGATTTGGCCCATTTCTAAGTAGGATCAAACGAGTAGGGATGAGCAAATTGGTTTAAGAACTGACCCATACCTTCCTCTAAAACAAAGTGAACTGTAATGAACAGTGCAGACAGCATGTCTACCAATAGGTGATGATGTATCTTTATCTTAGTGATAATAACAAAACAGATAATAACTTATGTCATTGTACCTCAGGGGTGGGAGGTGGAAGGGTATTGTTTGAAATTTCAGTCCTGCCTGGTGTACTAGAGTTATTTGTTGTGTCCGAATAAAGTCTTCGGTTTCAGTGAGTGAGTATTATAGAACCTTAACTAAACTCTGAAATGTAAAATAGTTTTGACAACTAATCTCTTTCTTTGCTGATCTATTTCCCCCCTCCCCCAGCTCATTTTCAGAGGCCCCTTCCTGTGGGGACTGAGAACAAAAGGGATGAAATATTCCAAGAAATTCTGTCAGGATATGAGAGGAATCTCATGAGAAAGTCTATTCTCAGAAGATTTCTAGCCAAATTCTTAGCAGGTTTAGATTTAGGCTCAGGAGGTTTAGGTAAGTTTCCCAAAGTCTGGGTGTTGATACCTTTGATTTCCCCAACACCAGCAGTGATCGCCTCCTGAAAAAGTTACTCTTAATAGTTTCATTTGTCAGCCTCTGGTTGGATGTGAAAGTGCCATTTCCAATACATACAGCACAAGCATCACTGAAACTTAATCTAAAACAATGAATTAGTTTCCACGTCTACCGCTGGTTGTGATGAGACAGCCAGCATAAAAAAAAAAAAGAACGCACAGAGCCAGAAAGGCCGTCAGTATACCAGACTCATTTATTTTTCTTGAGCATAGGATAGCCAGATATTTACTGATCGAGTGGAAAGTGATTCTGTCTTCCTATACACTAAAAGAAATATTTGCATGTGCAGGTTTATTTTGTTATTGACAAATAGAGAATGAAAGAGGATGGGCCAATGGGATTACATTGAACGAAGCTAAAAGCATAAATAGGATAAATTAAGTATGCACCTCTTAGATCAGGAATGGGCAAACTATGGCCCATGAGCCGTTTTAAGCCGTACCGCGAGCTGCTAGAGCTTGTCCCGCTCCGGCACTCCAGCCGGGGCATTGGGTTGGGGGCCGCACCACATGGCTCCTGGAAGCTGCAGGGCACAGGGTCAGGGGCCGCACCACGTGTAGGAGCCAGAGAAGGGACATGCGACTGCTTCTGGGAGCCGCCTGAGGTAAGCGCTGCTTGGAGCCTGGACCCCTGAGCCTCTCCCCGCACCCCAACCCCCTGCCCCAGCCCTGATCCCCCTCCTGCTCACCAAACCCCTCGATCCCAGGACGGAGCTCCCTCCTGCACCCCAAACCTCTTATCCCCAGCCCCACCCCAGAGCCCGCCCCCCCAGCCAGAACCTGCACCCCGGCCCCAGCCCTGATCCCCCTCCCACCCTCCAAACCCCTCGATCCCAGCCCAGAGCTCCCTCCTACACCCTGGAGTCCTCTGTACACAATTAGGCAAGCAACCTCAATTTCTCCAGCTCTGAAACCAAACTCCTCATCCCCAGTCCCACCCCAGAGCCCTCACCCCCTCCCGCACCCCAACCCCAGTTTTGTGAGTATTCATGGCCTGCCATACAATCTCTATTCCCCAATGTGGCCCTCGGGCCAAAACGTTTGCCTACCCCATCTCAGATTATAAA
This sequence comes from Chelonia mydas, assembly GCF_015237465.2. Classification (NCBI taxonomy): domain Eukaryota; kingdom Metazoa; phylum Chordata; order Testudines; family Cheloniidae; genus Chelonia; species Chelonia mydas. The sequence goes on from NC_051250.2 coordinate 63,328,161, forward strand.
ATCTTTGGGGCAGGGCCCATACTCAGGGGTGCTTGAAAGCCTAGCACAGCATAGTAGGTACTATCATAAGTAATAATAAGAAAAAATGTACCTGAATCTGGGTTGTTGATACCTGTTCTAGACTGTTTTCACCTTCTTTCCTGAGAAAATAAAGCTAAACTAGAACTTGCATTCAAAATTGTCAATTGAATACTTGGGCCATTTTTCAGTTTTCCCATCATCTCCATTCCCTATAGTCCCTTAGGCTTCTCAGACTCCAGCATGGGGCTTTCCAATATCATTTTTCAGAACAATATAATTTCACTAAAAGAGGTTAACCTGCCCTCCTGATATCTCCTAGGCATCAAATATGCAGCAACCTGCAGTGCACTTTTCATCCTGAAGCGTCTGTTAAAGGTTTACTTTAACATTTATCATTCTAAATTGTGAGGCTGCCTGTCTTAGGAAGCTTTGAATACAGGCTAAATCCTTTTCCTGCAGGATGTACACATGCATCCTACATAGTACAATTGGGCTGGGTGAAAAGGGAAGGTTTCCTGGTCAGTGCCTTTAAAACTTGTGAGTGAAAGGCAGGAGCTGCCTTAGCCATTCTGTAAGCCAGAGCAGAAAATATTTTCAGCTGACCCTGCCTCTCCCCCTCTACCGAGCCCCCTATACCCCCCAAAAGCCAAGAGCTAAGCAGCACTGCACAACTGTTCACCTCGGAAGTTGGTGCCCATGGCAACCACCCTTTGTGTCCACCCCTAGAACCGGCCTGGTGAAAAGTATGCATGCCTAGATTCCACTGGGCTGCTGAACACATTTGAGACTAGCTAGAAATGGGATTCAGCCCAGACAAATATAGCAGGCCTAGTTTTGATGAAGCCGTCTATGCTTTTCAATACCTTTATTTAGGAGAGTGATTTTTCACTTCCCAGACAGGTACTAATCTTCAGGAGCACACCCTCACGCTTCTGGAGTCCTCTGAACACAAGTAGGCAACCAACCTCAATTTCTCCAGCTCTGAAACCATCGCCCCTGCCTTTGCTTAGTGGTATGAAACTTATTTCTTACTGTAATGCATTATTTTATTTTTTTAATGGCTAGACCACACATACTTCTCAATAGTGGCATGATTAGGGTCTGACAGAAAGACAATCATTGACTTCAGTGGGTTTTAGATCAGGCATGTAGGAAAGAGCTGCCTGTTTGGAAAGATTCGTCTCTTGATATAATCAAGTGACAGCAGCAAATTCAGACCAACTGAGTGATTTATGAGCTGGAAACTATTATACTTAAAAAGCTTGCAGAATAAAGGTAAAAAAGTCAACATTTTAAAACTCTCCTTGAGCTTTACACAGTTTTAGAAGGATCATTTTTTTATTCTAAGGTAAGTGTTGAGGGCACCCGGTCAGGGAACCATATCAGGTTGCTAACTGAACCCCAACTAATGTGACCCAAGATCAAAATTTTACTGTTTCAGGAATTGAAAACAGGCTGTATTCAGAAATTCATTTGCTTGTTTCCTGTGCCACTTGCCATTTGTAACCCGCATCTTTGCAAGCCACACCAAAACACATTTCAACAGTAAAACTTTTAGCGATAATTTGATTTTACACAGTCAGTCAGCACTTGAATATTAATAGTACTTTTGATGCATTACATATGTGTCTGAAAACATTAGCACTCAGGTAATTAACTCTTCCATTGGGTGTCCAGTTTATCCTATTGAGTGAAAACAGATTGCTCCCACAGCGACATGTGCTGCATGTAAACAAGTCTAATTCCTGAATCTCTACTACAGTCAGCAAATTCAAATCCAGGATGTAACAGTTACATGATTTCGGGATGGGGGTGGTGTGTCAGGGCATTTCTTAGCAAAATAGCTCACACACCATCATTGAACAACAGGAAACCAGGTCTGTAAGAGTCTGTGCTCTGCATGGCTCCAGTCAAATCGAATGGGTGAATTATTGTGACATTACTAAACAGGTAATTAGTTTCACATGTCATTGTTAACCACCTCAATCTCATTACCAAAGTCTTACAAGAGTCTTTTTAAAAATTCAGTCCTGTTTGACCTGCTACCAGCTATAGTGCATTTTGAGCACCCATGAATAAAATGTAATCTTGTGAAACTGAAGACACCTGCTCCCAGCAGGAACACGACTTATGAGCTGCCAAGTCTGTTGTTACAGAACTTGAGATGCAGAGTTTTTTCCATCTGAGTATACCAGCATTAGCTTGGCTGCAGCCACTCTAAAGCTACCTGAGTATATGTATTACCACATGCAGCACAAACAGGTAGGAGCAGGATGTGCATAAATGTGTAAACAGGACAAAAATACTCTAATTTTCACTGTTTGTAAGGTAGGTTTTTGAAACCAGTTTTTATGGGGAAGCTTCTGTCTGTGATGCACTGTACTTTGGGACTGCCACCCCACAACTGTGCATCTATAGCACTCAGTATGTTACTCTTGCTGGGTGAAATTCAGCACTTTAGTATTGGCACACAGAGGTAAGTTTTCAAATACATTATTTTATTTCCATCATAATATTTGGATTTATTTTTAATGTTTTATTAGCCTCCAATTTTATTTTCCCTAGCGGGTGTGGGTGGGGTGGGGATCTGTTTAGAATCTCAGTATTCCCATTCAGACATCAGTGGCCAGCTAATTTTAGCCACTCATTTCTTGCTATCATTTTTGCCTTCCAGAGACCTCAATCAGTAAAATCCGCTCTACATCACTTCATCATATATATTCAAATATTAAATTTACAACTGTGAGCATCTGTTGAGGCCAATATTTTAAGTTGTGCTTTAAATCCATTTTGCAATAAACATGGGGTGTGTTTCAGAAACAAATGATTTTCTCCTGATTAGTAAATTACTGTTGTTTCCAGTGTTACATTCTAACTACCACTTGTTTAGAGTCACAAGAAAACAGATTACTTAGTCAATACAACCAGCCCTTTATTTCCATCTCCACAAAGCAAGGTCTAGCTTATTTTCTGGGAAAACGGTTTTCAGCTGAAAGTGAAAAATGTTGCATGATAACCAACATATAACATGGGAAGGAAGGTTTAACCAGAAGGATTACCACTCTCCATTGTAACTAGTTTAAAAGTTTTAAGACTTTCTGCTCAGAACAAGCTACTATATTTGCAGCACTTATGTATTTTCTATTGGTTGCCTGTATAAAAAAAATTATGAAAATTCTGCCAGTGCGGTGCTTTAATACAGATTAAATTAGATTAAAAGAAGAAAATATAGAACATTTGGCATTTTGTTATAGAGCAGACTGACACTAGTACCAACTAGAATTTTGAAATAAATCAGTTTTAAAAGGTAAAGCTAAGTTTTCTTGGACAATTGACAGCCTCTCTCAGAGACATGCATTTCACTGTGTGGGTACATAATTTTATATGCATCAGTACATGACGCTGTGATAACTTGGATGGCCATTTATATGGGATGCAGAAGAGATGAGTGTGCCCTGCATGCCACCCTAAGCAAGGACCAATATAGTCTTTAGTACCACATTCTGCATATTGCAGTTCATATTTAATAAAGCATTTAAAAAGAAAATGCTTTTTAAAAAAATTATTGGTACTATTTATTTGCCTCCCCCTGTAAAGTTGGGCTCTCTCAGTACTATACTCTATCATTGCTACTGTACAAGATGAAAAGGATAACTAATGAAATTTTAAAAGGTCCAAAAGTTACCCATAAACCATTCTACGTAGAATGATTTTGTGATTTTCACGTCAAAACAGAAGTGTAGTCCCATTAGAAATCTGGGAGTCTCCTCTTTCTAACAGTAACCAGCCCCCAACTATAGGCCTGATAGGTAAACAGATATTGCACACCTGCTATACATGCAGGACTGAATATTCTCTGCTGCACCTTAGACTATTAATGTGGGGGGTGAGGGGAAGAGAGAGAAGTTTCTCTTTTGCTAATTTAAATAGCAGCTGCTTGAAGCTGCTCTAGAGTCTATTAAAAGCAGCCCCTAGAGAGATTAGTGAGCAGAGTGCAGGTGAGGTGGGCCAAAGTGGAAAAATAAAAGCAGTTTAACACTTAGCTACCACTATCACATTTATACATCTGTGATTTATGTAAAGTCTAGATGTACACACATGAAACTCTAGCTCTGCCTGCTGTATTTACAGGGATCCTGTTTTATTTAAATTAACAATGACATGGTAAACTAGGCATAACAGTAATTAAGCCCCTTGCCTCTTAAAACACTTTTTTGGGAAAAATATAAAAAGAGCGCTCCACCAATGGGGAACTATGGTATATGGATCATTCTAAGGTCACATCAGAGATTTTATATAGGAAGCCTAAACAAACGGGAGAAACAACCCCACTTAACCACAGAAGTACTTCTTATGAGACCAAGAAGATTTCCACTTATTCACAAATGGCTAACAGTGTGCTCCTTTCCCAGAATTATAGATGAGTCACTAAAAAATAGTAAATTTGACAAAATTGTCCAATAGCCGCTTAACTGTACAACTGTGCTAAATAGTCAGAGAAGTCTAAATCTGCCATAACCAGTGTCTCTTGAGTCTGCCAAGGGTACAGATATTTCAGCTGGATAAATATGCATTTGCAGCTTGTCACCTTCCGGACCCTGCCACCAAACCAGCACTAAAATGAAGGGCTGGTGTGGGACAACAGAGCAAGTGGCACCACAGTTGTCATCTGGCACCTGGGAAAACCTTTATTTCTGAGTAAACATGGTTGTGGGGAATTGGAATTTTTTGGCTGTTTTAATAAAACACTTTATAAAACTAATAGTTTATTATGTATAATTCTTTGGGGGGGAAAAGTATGTATCTTGCATTTACTTCTAAGGTTAACTAACTATACTGGGTCCATTTTAAGGGATTTAGTGGAAAAATTACTAATGCCCAGCAAATGAGATTTTTCCTAAGAGTTGTACAGGTTTTTGAGTGTGTAATTTTACCTGTAACGTAATTTAAAACAAAGTCATAACTCATCAACCAGAATTACATGGGGGAGCATCTAGACCAAACAAACAGTGAATAGTGATGAGTCAGGAGAACAAACCTTTAGGATAACTGGAGAACTTTGGTGCAGATTTGATACAACCCCTTGAAGCTCTCTCTATGTCAAGTTGAGTGTCAGCAGAGCGAGTCACAAAAAAAATCACTGAAACTTTTTTAGACATTTTTAAAAGGTATAAAAATATCACTGGCATTTAAAATTTTTTTTTGAGATGTCAAAAAGCCCAAAAGCTTTTTAAGATGTCAACGCCCCCCCGCCTCCCCCCCGCGAAAAAAAACTGCTTGAAAGGGATAGAGATTCCTATGGACGGTGCAGCAAGACTGTATGTCCTTTAACAGATGTCATAGAGTTAAAGAAATTGATCAATGTGACTGGAAAACTTTGCGAATTTTTTAAAACTAAAAGAGAAGTTTCATGTGTAGGTTGAATCAGGTCATCCAAAAAAACAACCAGAGATTCCTTTCTTTATATCGTTGAATGCCAAAAACAAATACAGGAATGACAAGATGTTTAAATAAGATCAGTAGAACAACTAAAAGGAAACTGGGAACAATATTTTGGTTGATTCAGCACAAGTTTCTAAATTACTACTATAATGAGTTTTAGCAATTGTATAGTGTATATCATTAGCCAATCAAGTGCCCAGTATATCATGATGCAAATAGGCCTGGTGATAGCCTGAATATGATTATTAGGTGAAAGCAACATCGCTACTTGTAAACTAATGCAGTACCTCTATCTCTTTCATTATTATGGGTGGCTCCATTATTTCTATGGTACTGTACACTGGAAATTTATTTTGTACATTAAGATTTACATCTTTTGTCATAGTTGAGCATTGACAGGTTTCTATAGTTGTAGAGAAAATAATTTCTCAAGCAAGCTTCATTTTTTTGTTGGGGGGGGGGGGTCTGGGGGAAAAGAGGTGGAAAATGAGAAAATTAGTAGCAACAGCCTGGTTCATATTTGATCCTGAAAGGCAACAAAGCAGGATGAGAAAAGGCTCCTGTTGTATCCAAGTGATCTCTATGAATTCTCTACTGTAGAAAGCAAAGGTAGAAGATTAATACAGACCCAGGGACAAGCAATCAAAAATACAAGGAGCAACTTCTAACTATCAAAAATGAAGGCTTTTTTCTAGGTCTGAATTTTTTTTAAAAGACATTTTAAAATAATATATCCAAGTATTTTTTTAAATGCGAACCGCAACAACCTTGTACTGTAATCTCAGATCTTTCAAGCTACAGCAGGTACAGGCTGTCAAGGAAACCTTCAAAATAGGCTGCTGTTTTAAGTTGCAGTGGTTTGATATGTTGTGCTCTTTCACCAGCTATGCTGATTTGTGTTTGTGGTGCTGGTTGTTCTTCCCTCTGAGGCTTCAATTCCCCAATTAACAAAATTCCCCAATATGAAGTTACAAGAGTGTGTTGTTGGAGGTGCCATTTTCCACACAAGATATTAAAGCAGCTCTAATCTTTTGAGGACACAGAAGATCCCATTTCACATGGAACTTTGTGTAAGAAGAGGGCCAATAATCCCCAGGTAATGGCCAAATTCCAATTGACAGTTACATTGTCTCCCTATATTCTCCTTGTGGTTTTTAAACAGACTGTTTTTAACTTCCTCCCCAAAACTGTTGTGTAGTATTGTGCATTTTCAACCAGAAGCAGTGTACCACCCTAGCGGTGTCTGTTATAATCTGCGTATGGTTTGTCATACTTATGTGAAACAATCTGTTCCATCTTGTATTTAGCTGTGACACTATGAAAACCTTTTCCAGCCCTGAAGAAGAATTTGGTGTAGCCTGAAAACATGTCTCTTTGGTCCAGTTGAAAGCTATTACCTTACCACCTTGTCTCTATAGTTTGTAGGTCAATTTGTAAAGTGCTTTGGAATCCTTTAGGAAGCAAGCTCTCTCATATGTCATCTAGGTTTATGGTGACCCTCAAAGATACAGAAGCTCTGGTCAGTCCAGACATTTATCCAAACCATTTGAATCTCTGATGTCTGGAAATCAAAGGAACAGGCATTTGAAAGATTTCTAGTACTTCTTTAAGTCATTCAGACAGACTATTAGACAGGTCAGTCACTATAATTATCTGGGACACCAACAAACAATTACTCCTTCTGTAGGACTTTACAAAGATAAATCCTCACAATGCAACATTTTGCAGTAGGTATTATCCCCATTGTATTGATGAGAAAACAAGACATCTGGTCACTGCTTTTATACATGAGTGCTGTGCTACCTCAAAGGACAGTGATAGAAGGTGTATCAACCAGAGCTATGAATTTCCTGGCTTTTGTGTGTTCAGTTCAGACCATTAATACTATTTAAATGAAGATTTATGTCCTTCAGATTCCTTTATCATGGTACAAACTGTTTTTTAAAAAGCATGCAATTCTGAATATTCAACGTGATTGTTTTGAACTGTGCCTTAATAGCAGTAATTCAATTTATTGTCTCTTACTAGAAATTACAATGGAGACTGATGAGTAGCCCATACACAGAGACAAAAAACACACATCCTTGTCTATGATTTCCCGACAGAGCCCTGAATGGGAGATCTTATCACTCAAGTAGAACCATCAACTTCTTGAAATCTAAAAAATGATGATGTTTGGAAAGTTTCTGTATGTCTGTGCCACAGTTTATAACAAGATTCTCATTTAAACTATAGAAATAATTGCCCCAACAATCCCATGAAACTTTGCATCTCATTCTATTATTCTTAATTGTCACCTGTTACAAAAGATAGGTTTTAAAATAACTAAGTAATTCAGACTGAGATCTTCTAAAACGTCTGATAGAGTAGAACACTTATGTTCCACTGAAAGTCAGTCAGAGTTGGGCATTCCACTTCAGGGTCTTTGAAAGTTCCAGCCTTAGTAGTCAAGATAAAGGAACTTTCTGGGTGTGGAGGGGAAGTTAATAACTAGAAAAATATTCCTCTGGATATTAAGGACCCAATTCTAAGAGGTGCTGAGGTACCTTTCACTCCCACAGAAGTCAATGGGAGCAGACAAGTGATAAGCACAATGTAGGACTGACTCCAAACATGTCTGTATGGATACATTAAACATAATTGTACATCATGAAAAAATAACTGCTTTTATGAAACCAGTCTTTTTATTGAAAAGAAGAGAAGTCAATTTCTAGTTTGAATCCAGCCTAGGTTGATAGGGACAGACAGTTGTTACTACAACTGGCCAAAACCATGGCATCTCCAAAATTTTGTTTCATTCCAAATCAGGAAAAGAAGTCAAAATTTGGGAATTTTCAGTGAAACAAAAATATTTCAAAATATTTTGTTTTGACTTATAAGTCAAAACATTTAGACCTTATCAAAATGAAAAATTCTGATAATATTCTGTCAAAAATTGGTGAAATCAGTATGTTCTTATGAAACATCTGGATTTACTCAAATCAGCATTTTCCAATGGAAAACCGTGCCATAACTGTGCCATCAAACGTTTTCAACCAGCTCTAGCTGTTACCATGAGTGGCCGTTTGGCTTATGGGGAAATGGACTTGATAGTTTCGTCCTCTCCTTAGCAAATAAGTGTCCACACCACCACAAATTACTAGCTTGGAAGATGAATTATTGAAAGGACCACAGAGACCAAGTTCCCCTTTTGCTCCTAAAGATGGGTCCTTCCAGGTCAGGTTTGAGGCACACATGAAAGGCAGTGAACGAGAAGCTTGCATTGCCTTAGCTTGTGCTGTACATGTTCTGTGGATAAACAGAAGACTTAATCTCACATCTATAAAAACATGCACTAAGAGGTAAATGGGGGAGGGAAGTCCATGTCCATATAAATGTTAACATGCAATCAGAATTAATTCAAATGACAGGTGATCAATAAAATAAACCCCACACTGCTCCACTGCATTTGAAAAGGCATTAAGCATAATTAGCAAAGAAGCCAATAATATAAGAGTTGTTTAATTTTTCAGTGATTATATGTTTGTTTTCTTAGTGGCACCTGCAGGGGCAAAAAACAAGAGCAGTTTCTCCTATCTTTAATGAAAAAAGAAAAGGAGTACTTGTGGCACCTTAGAGACTAACAAATTTATTTGAGCATAAGCTTTCGTGAGCTACAGCTCACTTCATCGGATGCATTCAGTGGAAAATACAGTGGGGAGATTTATATACATAGAGAACATGAAACAATGGGTGTTACCATACACACTGTAACGAGAGTGATTTTCTCTATGTATATAAATCTCCCCACTGTATTTTCCACTGAATGCATCCAATGAAGTGAGCTGTAGCTCACGAAAGCCTATGCTCAAATAAAATTATTAGTCTCTAAGATGCCACAAGTACTCCTTTTCTTTTTGCAAATACAGACTAACATGGCTGCTACTCTGAAACCTATCTTTAATGAGACCGTCTGGCACATCCCCAAATCTGACCAGTTAACAACAGTAGACCATCGCCCTTTAACTTCATCTCATGGGGAAGCAGCTTTAACAAAATCCTTATTCCCTCATTAAGAGTGGTGCAAAACTCAGCAATTTTTTTCCACAAGTTGTTTGGATCCATGTAGGTTTATATCCAAAACAGAGAAACATATAAGGCATTACTATACTTGGACTGGATCATTGAGTGAATTCATGAGATCAAACGGGGAGCAGACTGGTCAGAGGCGACACACTGGAGATAGGTAAGAGGTGCTGAGAGCACGGACTAGTGGCTAGGACAAGCTGTAGAAAGAATCAAAAAGGACAAGAAAAGGTGCATGGGAGAAGGAGACTATCACCTCCCCAAGTCATAGCAAAAGGCGATACCCCTGCCACCTGGAGTGTAACCCAGATGGAGTATAACCTGGCAGGAGTTTATAGCTACTGGAGTCAGTGGATACCATCACACTAAATTCTTCTACCCATAGTAATAAAGGAGTTAGGGGCCCTGGAGTAAGGGTATTGAGCACTGAGTTATGTTTGTGGCAACAATCTTTCCATGTTTCCAGAAGGACCCCTTGGGTGAGTTATTGCTTTTAACAGTTAAAACGAAATTCGCCACACTTTCGAAGTAGAAAGTAACTAAGTTATTTGCCCATCCAATACACCTGTAGTGTACCTTTATATGATGTGTGCACACAAGCCCATTCATTCATAATGTCATATATTTTAGCCACTGGATAATTTTTAGTTTTACATTGTACCATGCCAATTGTCGCTGGCAGTGTTTCAGGTTGTGCCATATAGAACACATTGACTGTTTTCAGCTTCCCTTCAGTATCCTTACCTGTCACTTCCAAAGGCAAGCAATCTGTTCCCATCACAGTCAGTAAAACTGCCACTTTTCTCTCATCGGTTCTATGATTATACACTGTTCTAGTCTCTTTATACAGGAGGGCCAGTTTTCTAGTGAGCTGTCAACCAAGCCTATTTTCCCCATACAGCCAGACACTTAATCCTTATTTTTATTTCTCTCTACATCAGCGGTCTACCCACAGTCCAAGTGGCTGCAGTCTTCAGTTTCCTTTTCAGTTTCACGAGGCACCTGCAAGTCACTATTTTACTGTATTCCTGGATCAGGCTCCCATCCTTGTTGCCTGTTGTTCTATTTGATCTGTACATAGCATACATAATATGAAGGAACTACACAGGCACAGGGTGTCATAGTTCAGTTACATTATCTCAGGCCTAGTCAGAACTCACACAGATTCAATCAGTCTCTGCTGCTTTTCTATGGAACTATGGGAAAAGACACCCACAATCAGTTAATGCATACCAATCTCAAAAAATGTATACCAATCTCACAAAACGGCAAATGAAATTTAATGTGAATAAATATAAAGTAATGCACATTGGAAAAAATAACCCCAACTATACATACAATATGATGGGGGCTAATTTAGCTACAACTAATCAGGAAAGAGATCTTCGAGTCATCATGGATAGTTCTCTAAAGACGTCCACACAGTGTGCAGTGGCAATCAAAAAAGCAAACGGGATGTTAGGAATCATTAAAAAAGGGATAGAGAATAAGACGGAGAATATCTTATTGCCCTTATATAAATCCATGGTACGCCCACACCTTGACTACTGCGTATAGATGTGGTCCCCTCATCTCAAAAAAGATATACTGGCATTAAAAAAGGTTCAGAGAAGGGCAACTAAAATGATTAGGGGTTTGGAATGGGTCCCATATGAGGAGAGATTAAAGAGGCTAGGACTTTTCAGCTTGGCAAAAAAGAGACTAAGGGGGGATATGATAGAGGTATATAAAATCATGAGTGGTGTGGAGAAAGTGAATAACTCACTTGTTCCCATAATATAAGAACTAGGGGCCACCAAATGAAATGAATGGGCAGCAAGTTTAAAACAAATAAAAGGAAGTTCTTCTTCACTCAGTGCACAATCAGCCTGTGGAACTCCTTGCCTGAGGAGGTTGTGAAGGCTAGGACTATAACAGGGTTTAAAAGAGAACTAGATAAATTCATGGAGGTTAAGTCCATTAATGGCTATTAGCCGGGATGGGTAAGAAATGGTGTCCCTAGCCTCTGTTTCTCAGAGGGTGGCGATGGATGGCAGGAGAGAGATCACTTTATCATTACCTGTTAGGTTCACTCCCTCTGGGGCACCTGGCATTGGCCACTGTTAGCAGACAGGATACTGGGCTGGATGGACCTTTGGTCTGACCCAGTATGGTCATTCTTATGTTCGTATGTTCAAAGCAGAGATATACAGAAAGTGTGTTGTCCACGCTGGATGAGCTGCAAGTGTTGGTGTGTTAGACTTTATCACAATTCCATGTGGAAGGGTACATTTCAGTGGATCATGGAGTTGCCAGGAATGACCTTAAGAGTTGTCAGGAGTATTATTTCAATTGTTGGAGGAAGTGGCTGATGTGGAACAATATCAATGTTGTAGCAGGGGAGAGAGTGGTGCTGACTAGATTACTGTAACAGCAAATGTGTATGCACTTGTGCAGTGTATTGCTATTCACTGTTGAGAACAATATCCTCCAAGTACTCATGCATGGTAGTGGTAGTGCTGGTCTAGGTGACATTAACTGAACAGGAAATGGGAAGCAGTACCTCATCATTGCAAGTTTGAAGACATTTTATAGCAAGTGGCTTTAAATAGCTGGAAATGAAGGAGTTCCTGTTTTAAACATTAGCCTGCAGATTCACCAGCTTAAGGCTGTATCTGGTCGGCTAAGTCAATATTTTAGAAAGAGTAGTTTTGGTGACTGGTGACTAGCAGTGCTGAAGTTTCTGCTCTCTCACCTTGTGATGCAGCCATCCTCTAAAATAATGCCCTTACCCAAGAGGGGCAGAGTACCCTTCTGAGCTTCATGAACCAAATGCTATATCAGAAATGGGACCAAAATCCCAGATCCAAACACCCCATGGCCCACGCTTAGGAACGTTATGGTATTTAAGTTTTGCGGTTTGGGACCGTCTTACCACATTAAACATACACTGTCTGAGCCATCAAGAAATGGCAGTGTTGCAAATTGTGACTCTTCCTGTCATTATGAAAAGGGCAAACAAGACTTCTGAATCCTCCCTATTTACAAAGGTGAAAGAATATAAGTTTGTCATCCATTCAAGCAAAGAAAGATGTTATAGTGGACCATTATAAGTCCTTTGACATGAAAAGCAGAGACTGTATACATTCCATCTGAGAAAATGGTCATTATGGGGATCCAGCTACCAACCCAGGAACCCCTTGATATGATCCCGATACAGGTATGGTAAACATAGATATGTCTCACTTCCGTACGTGAAGGACAAATCTGGAGCAGCAGTGTGATAACACTGCTGAGATAAGCAGTAGTTCCTGGAAGACAGGTAGGCAGCGTCAATGAAGGAGATAAACCTACATAACCAGAAGCCATATTGGTGGTGGTAGTGACCTTCTGGACTTTAACTACTACCAGTTGAAACACAGTCAGCTAGATCCTCGGCACACCAATCCAGCTGCTTCACACACTGGAAGCTGGCCTAACTGAATCAGAAGTCTGTCCGTGGGCAGAATACAGCTGGTGCCAGTGTAGCAGGGTACATGCCACCTTCTCCTCTCTCCTGGAAAAACTGGAGAGAGTCCGGCGAAGGGCAACAAAAATGATTAGGGGTCTGGAACACATGACTTATGAGGAGAGGCTGAGGGAACTGGGATTGTTTAGTCTACGGAAGAGAAGAATGAGGGGGGATTTGATAGCTGCTTTTAACTACCTGAAAGGTGGATCCAAAGAGGATGGATCTAGACTATTCTCAGTGATAGCAGATGACAGGACAAGGAGTAATGGTCTCAAGCTGCAGTGGGGGAGATTTAGGTTGGATATTAGGAAAAACTTTTTCACTAGGAGGGTGGTGAAACACTGGAATGCGTTACCTAGGGAGGCGGTGGAATCCCCTTCCTTGGAAGTTTTTAAGGTCAAGCTTGACAAAGCCCTGGCTGGGATGATTTAGTTGGGGATTGGTCCTTCTCTGGGCAGGGGGTTGGACTAGATGACCTCCAGAGGTCCCTTCCAACTCTGATATTCTATGATTCTATTCTATGATTCCTCCCCACCAGAGGAGGCATGCTGAGGGTGGCCCTTTGTGGCTGGAGCTCACTATGCTCCAGCAATCCCTAGCCAATTTAACATCCCTAGGGGGAACTTTCCAGCTGGTATAATTAAGAACAGGTCTTTGGCTGTTCTAAGTTACATCAGGGCACTGAAATGGCTCCTAGCTAGCCCAAGTGTCCAAGAGGCCGTCCCTATATTTTGGCCAGTGGCGGATTAATGATTTTGCCACCCCTAGGCCCAGAAATAATTGCCGCCCCCAACCCCAGCTCACCTCCGCCTCCTCCCCTGAGTGCGCCGCCAGATCCTGCTTCCCCCCGCTCCCTGCCAGTGCTTGTGTGTGAAACAGCTTCGCGAAGGAGGGGAGAGGGAGGGGAACACGGCGCACTCAGGAGAGGAGGCAGCGCCGGGGCAAGGATTTGGGGAAGGGGACCAATAGGGACAGGGAGGGGGCTGGGAAAGAGGGCGGGGAAGGGGTGGAGTTGGGGAGGGGCCGGGGGTGCGAACCGGCACTGGGGGAAGCAGCCTCTGGCTGCTATTATAAATTTGCCGCCCTAGGCCTAGGCCTTGTTGGCCTAGGCATTAATACGCCACTGATTTTGGCTGCTTGTAGCACCTGATTGGAGCATGCTTCAGTAGGTCTGGGCTTAGGAGTGGTCGCCTCTCCTATCTTTGCTGGAGGAAGAACAGGATCTTATGGGAGAAAACTAACAAAAAAGCACGGAGCCCCATGAACCCTCCCTCCATACAGGTCAGAGATCTATTTTTACACTTTTAATGGTAGACAGGTCTGGGCTTATTAACTATTAGCTGCAAGGCAGGAATTGATAACACATTTATAAAAAATTTTAATTACTCCTATTATCTATCCCTACCTTTTGTATGTTTCTTTTGTCTTTTTAGAATGACCCTCTTTGGGGCAAGGCTGCTCTCTTTTTATGCATGTACAGTGTCTACTGCATTGACGCACTACTGCAATACAAATAATTTTTAGGACTGACAGCAATGTTTCTCCTCCTTTTTCTGATGGCCCTTATAAAGTAAAAGCCCACCTGCGCTAAACAAATGACGAGGGGTACTATGGAAATCAGAATGACTTTTGTCAAAAATCAGCGTTCTGATTCATGCAATTTTTGACCTTTCTCGGATGCAACAATAAAATAAATTCTTACGGACAGGAACAAAAAGATGCATAGGCTTCCCAATGCCCATTCACTGAAAACTTCGCTTATGCAGCAAGTTCCCAGTATTTCAATAGACCCAGTTCTCTAAACCTCTGATCTCTAGCTTCCCACAGATCTTAAATCTTGGAAGCCTGAGCAGAGAACAAAATGAAACTAACGAACTAGAGGAAAAAACAGACAAAAACAAAAAGGAGGGGCCATGTTAGAATGAAAATGCAGAAGGAGCACAGCTAGTACCGAACAGGTGTTAAGTTTTTCAGTTCACTGAAGACTCACCCAAAGACAATAATAACCTTAGGAAGGGGTTGGATGGCCTCACCTCTGATCTTTAGTTTCCTAATCAACTCAGAAGAGTGAAAACTGGCCATTCGGCTGCAGATAGAGCAGGAAGATGCTGCCACCTACAGGTACAAAGATCATGAAGACACTAAATCATAACTTAATTCCCCTTAATGAAATGTAAAAAAATATAGGGAAAAGTCAAGAAGTTCATAGTTATATATTACCCACACCAACCAGATCTTGGCCATATTGCACAAATGCATATGCTGAGGTATTACAGTTATTCCTTCTATATACAGCACAATGCACGCATGCATAACATATCATAACATGCTTTACATATAGAAATCAAAGTCTCTTGTCTGACAGCACTTACAATGTAAGGACCAATCCTGCAGAATACTGAGTTTCATTAGAAGTGGAGGGCTCTATGCACCTTGTCGGATAGGGCCCTAATCATAAACTGCGTTTATTAATTAAAAAGGGCACGGGAATGGTAGGGTGACAGTTGTGTAATTTGGACTGTTTGGCTTAAACATTCTTCTATTTGGTTTGGGGGCATTTTTTAAAGGTATTGTATCTTACCATGGGGGCAAGAGGAAGGCTAATCTGAGAGCAGATTTTAAGAGTGGTGCACAGAAGCTTGGCACAGTGGAGAAGGGGGACATTCCAGGCATATGGGGAAGCACAGAAACAGGAGGCAGAAGGGTTTGGTGCCATGATTACCATATACAGTTAATAGTAAAGATTTTTCAAGGGTTCTAATTTGACAGCTACCTGGAAAGGAGAACTCTAAATTCCTTAATGTCTGTGCATGTAAAAACCTCTCAGCTACACTAGATCCTCAGAGTTATGAACAGCAGAGTTATGAACTGACGAGTCAACCACACATGCCTCATTTGGAGCTGGAAGTACGCAATCAGGCAGCAGCAGAGACCAAAAAAAGCAAATACAGTACGGTACTGTGTTAAACGTAAACTGCTTTAAAAAGGGGAGGGGGGGGCTAAAAAAGATTTGACAACTGAAACAAACCTAAACCAAAAATCTACATACCATGAATAGTTAGGTCCAGAGTAGGTGAAATATGACCAGTGTGGCCAGACCACTCTGCAGCCTATAAACAGTGACTGAACTGAGCCAGCTCATTGTGGCTTGGTAAGACCACATCTTGTGCTTTGCAATCTAAACTTTCATTTTAAAAGAAAATTTCTCACTAGTATTTAAGGTGGTGAAGATAGCCTTTTAGGGGTCAACTAGATGTAAACAGAAGCATCCCATACTTCATAAATCTACAAACAGCTTAAAACAATAGCACCAATACAGGAGTAAACAGCTCTTCTCATTGGAATGTTGATTCTGAAGCCTAACAAAGAACATGTTAACTCTCAGGTTACGATCTGTTTCATTGCCAATCAAAGCAACAATGGACGTTCCAGTGTAGAAAGCTCAGAGTAGGGTTAGGGGACATAGTGGTGTCAGTGGTTTGTTTCTAGTACAGTCATCACTGGTGGGGAATTAGGAGGTTTGAATTATCCCAGGTAGATTTACCCCCCAGACACCTCCAATGTTTTCAGTAGAAAATCACCTGTGCATGAGTTTTTTTGGGTGTGATTCTCCACTGCCCTGCTCGTTGTGTAGCCATTTATACCTGTGCAAAGTGAGTGCAAGGTGGGTGTACAACACTATCCAATGAGAATAGCAGTGGCTTTACACCAATGTAGTAAATGATTGCACAAGGTGCAAGACAGCTGAGAATCAGGCTCTTCCTTCTTCATAAACATTGGCCTTGATTCACTTCTGACAGTGGGACTCAGACTGAGGGCCCACAGAGGCAGAAGGTCTGTCCCAGGGTGAACAGAAGTCATGGCACAAGCCTCCTGCAACACCCACTCCTCTGGGGAGCATGGAGACAGCTAATGTAGTTTGGAAACTGGTCAGGGAGACCAGGAGAGAGGATCTGGCCAGGACACCTAAGTGCTGATACTGTGCATCCCCTGAGCATCCTGTGCCTGGAGAACTCACGTGAGCCCTACTCCCTTCTGCTGTATTTCTGAGGTGAATTTCCTTCTTTAGTGCAGCTGCCCGCAGAGCTGCAGTAGTGTGTTCAAACTGCACTCTATTATACTCGCACTAGTAGATTAAGCCCACACTAGGTGTGATTTCATCTCACTTCTCTACACTGTATTAATATTCTGTCTCCTCACTGCATTTATCAAGAACAATGCAAAGCACTGATCTAGTTTGTCACATTGGATGGATGTTGTTGCTTGTCAACAGGACATATGCACTGGAGGAAAAATAGATTTGCTGTGACACCTTCTCCTCCCGCTTTACACTGGGGGACCCCCACTGGCTTCAGTAGAGTTGCTCCAAGTTTTACTGGTGTAAAGGGAGATAAGAATCAGGCTCGTGTATAGAAATTAAGCACAGTACATTAAAATTCAGGCTAATAATTCACAGTCTTAAAAATTCAGTGGTAATTTCTTTAAATTAAACTCACCTAACCTCTGTTGGGAGAAGCAGCAGCAGCTTGTGCATCAACACCAGTAAGAACAGGTGCTAGACACTGACAGGAAAATTCCCACTTGGATGCCATTCTCCTTGTCTTACCTAGCTGAACAGAGCTGAAAACTGATTCTGAAAATGAGCAAGACATGCAACTTTCTGTCTAGAGGATTTCATATTATGGAAACAAGCAAAAAATATAGGCCCAGATACTGCAAGGAGCTTTACATGGGCTGAGCCTGTAATGGAAGAAGGCTTCTTGCAGGACTGAGACCACAAAAATCAGAGCGAAAGAGCAAGAATTCAGTCACTCTCCTCTGCAACATTCTGCATTTAAACTGTAGAACCAAGAAGGTATCTGCTTCATAGCTGCCCATGGAGACACTTCTACATTTAAAGTTACAGCAAAGAGACAACAGACTGAATTCCTCCTAGCATTCATCCCTACATATACCACAGAGCATATCTGGAATCAACATAGGCTTTTCATATTGGCTCAGTCCAATGGTGCACTGCAATGCCTTCATTGCCAATGCCCAATAGTTCAGAGGAAGACAGACACCTTTACCCCATAAGGCACCTACCATAGCCAGCTGAGAAAACAATTTCTTTGGAGCCCAGCCAGCACTCAGCTTATGCTCTAGAGCTCATTGTTTGATTACCCTTAACTCTCACACCTACCATTGCCCATAAGAGTATCATGATTATCAAGCCTTTTTATTCCAACTACAGTAATTGTTCGTTTTAAGTGTTACAGTTATAAGGCATGAGTATATGTTTATGTCAATACACTGGCTCTTAAGAAGTGTTTATGTAACCTGCATGTAGTGGTAACTGTGTGGGACCCAGGATATTAGAGAGACAAAATGGGTGAGGTAATATCTTTTATTGGACCAACTTCTGTTGGTGAGACACAAGCTTTAGAGCCACACACAGAGCTCTTCTTCAGGTCTGGGAAAGGTACTCCCAAAATGCAAGGTGGAACAGACAGTTTATCAAAAGCAGTTTGCGCATATTGTGAGACCATTCCAGATAGAGCGGCCCGTTAACGAATCTGCAGTCATAGGACAAAAAGAGGAGGTTAATGGGTTATAGATTGTGGAACTAAACCATAAATCCAGTGTCTCTGTTCAGGGCAGGATTTTTAGTGTCTAGCAGAGTAATGAATTTAAGCTCCCAGGCTCATCTTTGGAAAGTGTTGTGCAGGCTTCCTTTGAGGATGAAGACTGATAGGTCAGATAGACAATGATCGCTCTGTGAAAAGTGTTTACCAACAGGTAATAGGGTGTTTTTGTCTTTTATCATTTTCCTGTGTAAGTGCATTAGAGAGCATAGTGATTGTCTAGTTTGACCCACATAGTTGTCATTGGGGCATTTTGTGCACTGCATGAGGTATACCACATGTTGTGATAAGCATGTGTAGGATCCATGGATCTTAGAAGGTGTGTTGTGGGAAGTGTTGATCACTGTATCAGACATATCTGCAGGTTTTGCATCTGTTGTTCTGGCAGGGTTTGGTGCTCCTTTGATTTGGTGTGTCCTGGTTTGTGGGAAGCTTACAGCTGATGAGCTTGGAGAGTTGGGGAGAGGGTTGTTTGAATGCCAGAAGTGGGGGTTCAGGAAAGATTTCTTTCAGGATGGGGTCCCCATCCAGTATGTAGTTATTTGTTACCCTGTATGCAGAGGTGAAAGTAAGCCGGTACGGTCTGATACGGTGTACCGGCAAGAGCCAATACGCCATGCCGGACGGACTGGCTTCCCCAGGCTGGCACTTTAAAGGGCCTGGGGCTCCTGCAGCGACTGAAACCCTGGCCCTTTAAAGCGCTGCCGGAGCCGCTGCGGGGAGCCTCAGGCCTTTAAAGCACCCACTAAGGCCCACTGCCGGAGCCCTGGGGTAGCGGTGGCAGGGCTCTGGCAGTGATTTAAAAGGCCCCGAGCTCAGCTGTGGTAGCGGCAGCTGGAGTCCTTTAAATCTCCCCTGAGCCCTGGGGCTCCCAGCCTCCTCTGCAGCTGGTAGCTCTGGGAGTGATTTAAAGGCCCCAGGTATTTAAAGTCCCCGTCTCTTCCAGTTGAGGCCACACCTCTTCTGGTCGAGGCCACACCCCCCTGCTCAGGGCTCCGGAGTACCGGTAAGTCCTTTAATTTACTTTCACCCCTTCCTGTATGGGTTCCAGTGTGGGGTGGTAGGTGACAACCGGGGTGTGCAGTCAGAGGGTGTTTTATTTCTGTGTTGAAGCAACTTCTCTCAGGGTATTTGGATGGCCCACTCCATGATGCAATCTACTTCTCTGGTGGAGATTTGTTTGTGGAAGGTGATTTTGAGTGTGTTACGGTGCATATCCTGGACTTTCTCCTAGGAGCATATTCTGTGGAGCATATTCTGAGTACCTGGCTGTAGATAATAGATTTCTTGGTGTGTCTGGGGTGGTTACTGAATCTGTGACTGTAGGTGTGGTGGTCCATGGATTTCTTGTACATAGTTGTCTGTAGGGTTCCATTGTTGAAGCTGATTCTGGTGTCCAGGAAGTTGATGCTAGTGTGGGAGTGTTCCAGAGAGAATTTAATGGACAGCTGGTGGTTGTTGAAGTTGTGGTGGAAATCTATGAAGGCGTTTAAGCAGTCTGTCCAGAGGATGCAAATATCACCAGTATATCACAGATATATCATTGGTTTCATGGTGCACTGGTTCAGAAATTCTTCTTCAAGGTGGCCCATGAAGAGGTTAGCATATTGGGGAGCCATCCTAGCATTCATGGCCGTTCCCATGATTTGGGCAAAGTGTTTGCTGTTGCATGTAAAATTTTTATGGGTGAGAATGAAATGGATGAGTTTGGCCATGTGTTTGGGGTGGATTTCTGGGGGTTGTCCATTGTCTTGTAAATATTTGAGGCAGGCAGCAATGCCATCATTGTGAGGGGTATTGGTGTATTGGGAAGTGACATTCATGGTGGCAAGGATGGTGTTCTGAAGGAGGTTTTTAATATTGCAGTTTGTGGAAGATGTCAGTGGTGCTCTGGAGGAAGCTGACCCTTTGTGTGGTGAGGGGTTTGACGATGGTTTCTATGAGTCCCGATATTTCTATCTATCTATCTATCTATCTATCGAGAGAGAGAGAGAGAGAGATCTATCTCTTTATGTCACCTGCAGGCATTTTGGTAAAAAGGACACCAAGAACAAGAATGCCTGTAATGATAGAAGCTGATGTCATAGGAACTAGGGATTTGCAGAAGTCAAGATAATAAAGCTAGACCAAAAAAAGCAGTACGATTTGGGGTCCCAGGAGTTGCCACCTCTTCTTGAATATGACAATGCACTTATATGATAGAAATCAATGGTTACAAACAGCCAGGGTGTTTCATGAAGTTACCTCACGGTATTATGAGGTTGTCATGGACACACTGAGAAGGAATAGGCGATGCCTCCAACTTCTAGACGGGAGGGACTTACGGTGCACTGAGTTTGCTATTTTGCCATAGGAGGTCTCAGTTAGGCAACAACCATAATGGGATCAGACAACCAAGCCCTAGGATGTAATACTGCCAGAAAAAATGGACTCACCTCAGAGGTTAATCAAACATTGTCAATAAGTTTATTTAGTAGGTTGGTAATAGGAAGACTGGGGCAGAGGAGCTGCAAAAGCCCACGTTCCATTCTGCAGAAGCAGCGGATACTAGTCATTGCATAAAGAGGATCTCTTCCAAGCACACTGGAACCCACAGTGGTTAGTGACCACCACAGAGGCCAGCACCCATGAAATCTAACACTCACTCCTTGATGTCTGCACACATGAAGGAGAAGGGAATGCTGAACATCCAAGGACTGCCCTGGCCAATTCCTGCTGCACAGCTGAGTCAACAATTGTTTATATAGGGGTTGCAACAGTGATGATAGATTTGTGACTGTTTTGGGTGAATTTTGTAACATGGCTCAGGTTTCTACATGTTTGCCTTTTCTTCCCACATCACATGGGAAATTAGTGACTTTTGAAGGGGCGAACAGATAAAGTAAATCTGTAAATTTTATCTTCGGGCTTGTCTACATTCGAAAGTTTTACTGCTTCAAGTATACTGGTATAGTTAAAGAAATACAACCCCATCTAGCATGTTTGCAGTTAATGCACCAGTATATCACAAGATAAAAAGAGATAGAAAATGAGATAAAGATAAGGCACTGGCAACAACAAGGAAAGAAAACCAGCTGGCAGAAGAAAAAGTGACCATCTCCAAAAAGTTGGTAATCTTTCCACTCACTGATCCTGGCAGCCCAATAACCTCTGGTTCAGGATTTTTGAACAGTTTCAGATTTCAGAAACCAGCCACACATGTTTTGCCATCAGCATTTTTATATTGAGGAAAATAAATCTAATGTGGCTGGTGAAAGGAAAATTCTGCTTATTAATTACAATTTTTATCACCCCCACCCTTCACACATTTTTTCCTGCGGAATAAAATGAGTCCAGGATCTTACCTTACGGGCATTTCTCTTTTCATACATTTCCCCCTCAATACTCCAGTCACATGTCATGCAGACTATCCCTCTGCATCAGTAGCTCTATCTTTTGAGTTAACCAAACTAAATTTCTTGGGTGAAGATCTAGAATATGTCCCTTGACCCCTTGCTCAAGGGGTGTCGTACAAGATTTTTTAAAAACTGGAACCTAAATTTAGGCTCATCAATAGCCTGATTTTCAGTATTTCAAGCTCCCAGATGAAGCCGACTTCGGATGAAATGCCTGATTTAAATCAAGATTACTGCTCGTTGCTCAGTACTTTTGAAATCAGACTACTCTTTAGATGAACTTGAAATATGAACTTATAAGTCTTGCCACCTATATTAAAATGGGGAGACATAGTGTATCCAAAAAGCAAAAGCTGGGGAGGCAGCAGCAATTTTGAGACAGCTGCAGTGGAACGTTAAAAATGCGTTGAGACTATGACACAGAACACTTTGGGACAGAATGTCCTAATGGAGACCACTACTTTGCTGATAAATAAACCACAGAGTATACAATCCGTGTTAAGATTTGCTCATTCATTTCTTTCACATTGTTGAAAGAAGGAGGATCTTTTCTGATGCATATGAACGAGGAGCAGGATAGAATTATAAAACACTGTCAACAAATACACACCTTGAGAAATGGCTTCCTAATTTGTAACAGATTTATAGTCCTCATCTCAAATTTCTAAAGTTCATCTGAATCTCCAGTAGAAGGTATTTCAATTCATCAGCAAATCTTTCAAGTCATGCAGAAAACTCAAAGAATCAGTGTCCCTTATCAGTAGAAGAAATGATAAATCTGATAATTATATAATTCATGACAATACATATCAAGACATTACACCAGATGCTGACAGAAGACCTATTTATGCTACTGTTTTACAAGGGATATTCCCTACAGAACCATCTACTCTCTTTTTCTGATCCAAACACTTGCTTTGGTGAATGCTTTTTTGCCCTGCTCTGAAGAGATGCACAAATTTCATTCAGCAACCATTTCTCCTGATGGAAAACTAGTGGCCCTCAGCCAGCAACATATAAAAGTAAATGAAAATTTAAGTGCAGATCAGAAAGAAATGTGACACAGCACGGCTACTTAAAAAAATTTATGATCTCAGACATCAAGTCATCCCTTATCTATAACATGTTGATATGAATGTTAAACTACCCTTGGCTGGGGAACAAAAGTTTTAGCTTAGTTACTGCCAAACAACTTCCCCAGTCTTCATGTTTTAGCATATATAGTGCTATGCAAGCTGAGAAGCAAATAAGATCTTTCCTTTGCTCAAACCTTTCTAACACTCCCAAGTCCAATGAGTAAAACGTCATAAACATTAGTAGTAGGATAGATTAACACTGATACTTTGCACTTAAATAGGGCTGAGAATCTCAAAATGCTTTACAAATATTAGTTAAGTCTCATAATACACTTTACAGCTAAGTCACCACTATACACATTTTAGGAGTGGATAAATAGCCGTTCTGAGAGATTAAATGATTAGTATAAGGTTCTGCTCTATAAAGTCACTAGGGGCAATGTAAGGTAGGAGAAAAGCCACAACCATATACACACAAAAAGGTTTCCCTGCCAGGAAACCCAATTCGCAAGCAAGCAGGAAAGAAAGAAAGAAAGTTTACATCTCTCTGCAATTGGTTCAGATGGTGATCAGGTGTCTGACTCATAAGATATTACAAAGCAAAAAGATTACACGAATCAAACAGAGTAGGTTTACTAACTCATAACTTTCAGGGTAACCCAACATCACAGCTTGCTTCCTTTCAGAATATATTCCACCCTTGGAAAAGAGTAGGGTTTATATATTCCCCTTATTTCCCTTGGAGGCCTTGCCCCAAACTAACATCTTCCAACATGAGTGTCTCTGGATTAAGTTTAGAAGTGTGAGCAACAAGGGTGATGTCGTGGTGGGAGTCTGCTATAGACCACCGGACCGGGGGATGAGGTGAACGAGGCTTTCTTCCAGCAACTCACAGAAGTTACTAGATCCCAGGCCCTGGTTCTCATGGGAGACTTCAATCACCCTGATATCTGCTGGGAGAGCAATACAGCAGTGCACAGACAATCCAGGAAATTTTTGGAAAGTGTAGGGGACAATTTCCTGGTGCAAGTGCTGGAGGAACCAACTAGGGGCAGAGCTCTTCTTGACCTGCTGCTCACAAACGGGGAAGAATTAGTAGGGGAAGCTAAAGTGGATGGGAACCTGGGAGGCAGTGACCATGAGATGGTCGAGTTCAGGATCCTGACACAGGGAAGAAAGGAGAGCAGCAGAATACAGACCCTGGACTTCAGAAAAGCAGACTTTGACTCCCTCAGGGAACTGATGGGCAGGATCCCCTGGGAGAATAACATGACGGGGAAAGGAGTCCAGGAGAGCTGGCTGTATAGAATCCTTATTGAGGTTACAGGGACAAACCATCCTGATGTGTAGAAAGAATAGTAAATATGGCAGGTGACCAGCTTGGCTTAACAGTGAAATCCTTGCTGATCTTAAACACAAAAAAGAAGCTTACAAGAAGTGGAAGATTGGACAAATGACCAGGGAAGAGTATAAAAATATTGCTCGGGCATGCAGGAGTGAAATCAGGAAGGCCAAAGCACACCTGGAGTTGCAGCTAGCAAGAGATGTTAAGAATAACAAGAAGGGTTTCTTCAGGTATGTTAGCAACAAGAAGAAAGTCAAGGAAAGTGTGGGCCCCTTTCTGAATGAGGGAGGCAACCTAGTCACAGAGGATGTGGAAAAAGCTAATGTACTCAGTGCTTTCTTTGCCTCTGTCTTCAAGAACAAGATCAGCTCCCAGACTACTGCACTGGGCAGCACAGCATGGGGAGGAGGTGACCAGCCCTCTATGGAGAAAGAAGTGGTTCGGGACTATTTAGAAAAGCTGGACAAGCACAAGTACATGGAGCCGGATGTGCTGCATCCGAGAGTGCTAAAGGAGTTGGCGGATGTGATTGCAGAGCCATTGGCCATTATCTTTGAAAACTCACAGCGATCTGGGGACGTCCCGGACGACTGGAAAAAGGCTAATGTAGTGCCCATCTTTAAAAAAAGGGAAGAAGGAGGATCCTGGGAACTACAAGCCAGGCAGCCTCACCTCAGTCCCTGGAAAAATCATGGAGCAGGTCCTCAAGGAATCAATTCTGAAGAACTTAGGGGAGAGGAAAGTGATAAGGAACAGTCAGCATGGATTCACCAAGGGCAAGTCATGCCTGACTAATCTAATTGCCTTCTATGATGAGGTAACTGGTTCTGTGGATGAGGGGAAAGCGGTGGACGTGTTGTTCCTTGACTTTAGCAAAGCTTTTGACACAGTATTCTTGCCAGCAAGTTAAAGAAGTATGGGCTGGATGAATGGACTATAAGGTGGATAGAAAGTTGGCTAGATTGTCGGGCTCAACGGGTAGTGATCAATGGCTCCATCTCTAGCTGGCAGCTGGTATCAAGTGGAGTGCCCCAAGGGTCGGTCCTCGGGCCGGTTTTGTTCAATATCTTCATAAATGATCTGGAGGATGGTGTGGATTGCACCCTCAGCAAGTTTGCAGATGACACTAAACTGGGAGGAGAGGTAGATATGCTGGAGGGTCGGGATAGGATACAGAGGGACCTAGACAAATAGGAGGATTGGGCCAAAAGAAATCTGATGAGGTTCAACAAGGACAAGTGCAGAGTCCTGCACTTAGGACGGAAGAACCCCATGCATCGCTACAGACTAGGGACCGAATGGCTCGGCAGCAATTCGGCAGAAAAGGACCTAGGGGTTACAGTGGATGAGAAGCTGGATATGAGACAACAGTGTGCCCTTGTTGCCAAGAAGGCCAATGGCATTTTGGGATGTATATGTAGGGGCATTGCCAACAGATCGACAGACGTGATCGTTCCCCTCTATTCAACATTGATGAGGCCTCATCTGGAGTACTGTGTCCAGTTTTGGGCCCCACACTACAAGGAGGATGTGGAAAAATTGGAAAATGTCCAGCGGAGGGCAACAAAAATGATTAGGGGACTGGAACACATGACTTATGAGGAGAGGCTGAGGGAACTGGGATTGTTTAGTCTGCGGAAGAGAAGAATGAGGGGGGATTTGATAGCTGCTTTCAACTACCTGAAAGGGGGTTCCAAAGAGGATGGATCTAGACTGTTCTCAGTGGTAGCTGATGACAGAACAAGGAGTAATGGTCTCAAGTTGCAGTGGGGGAGGTTTAGGTTGGATATTAGGAAAAACTTTTTCACTAGGAGGGTGGTGAAACACTGGAATGCGTTACTTACGGAGGTGGTGGAATCTCCTTCCTTAGATATTTTTTAAGGTCAGGCTTGACAAAGCCCTGGCTGGGATGATTTAGTTGGGGATTGGTCCTGCTTTGAGCAGGGGGTTGGACTAGATGACCTCCTGAGGTCCCTTCCAACCCTGATATTCTATGATTCTATGGACATGAGCAGGCAAGTCAGGGTTATACTTAGAAAGCCACAAATATCTGCATGTATATTGAATGTAAATTTCACAATACACCACCCAGTTACCCATCATTCTCACTCGGATGGTTTTTTGTCAGTGGTATGGAGGGGGGAAGGTTGCAAGTTTTAAATATTCACATCTTCAAAATATGTTAGAGAAATTAATTCTTAAAGCGGATTCAGTTTTATCCTAGCAGCACTGTGCTCAGGACCTGGTAAATAATGGCAGATATATGGCTAGTGCAAGAAGCTCAACAGAGTGCAAGATACGAGGACTGTTAGAACGAGTGGGGCCTTTACAGGTTGGATAGGCTATATTTTTAAAACTTGGGCACCAAAATATTTCCTAAAAGGACTGCCAAAAAGTTGTGATGTCTGTTCACTTACTCCAGTATAGAAGTGTTTATAAGTGTAGCCTACCAGCATAAGGCACCTTTATAGCAGTATAACTGCATCCACACTAGAACTTTTACTAGTCAGAAGAGGGAAAAGATACACTCCTAATAGACATAATTATCCCAGTACAACCCAGTAGACCAACCTGGTGTGTAGACCAGCCTCTAATTTGCCTTTGCTTAGAAGGTGGGAGAAAGAGCCTGTCTAGGGTTCCAGCTAGTCTAAACAGGTCCCTGGAGAAAGTCGCTTGAGCCTCTCTCAGTCAGCTGAACTGTAAAACAGGATAAAGCTGGACCTGAATCAAAAATGGATTCCCTATTTGAGCTATTTTTTATGTCTCAGCAGCAGTTTTCAATAGGAATTAATGTATCATATTTCACAAGATAAAAGAAGATGGAAATGAGGAAAATATAAGAAACTGGCAACAACAAGGAAAGGAAACCAATGGGCCAATGAAAAAGTAAACCCTCTCCAAAAAGCTGATAGCCTTCACAGTCACTAATATCAGCAGACCAAAAATTGCTGGTTAAGGAATTTTGAACAGTTTAAGATTTCAGAAACCAAGCACACATGCATTTTGCCATCGGTGTTTTTACATTGAGGACAATAAATACAACATGGTCAGTGGAAGGAAAATTCTGCTTACCGGTTACAATTTTTTTATCCCCTCCCTGTGTCTTCTTCTGGAATAAATGGAATTCAGGATGTTACCCCACATGCATCACTTATCTAAAAAAATATTGCTCTCATGAGTCCGACTAGCTGTCTGAGTCAGATATATCTACATATTTAAGTACGTTAGCTTTATTCAAGTAAGGGACGAATGTAACCCCACTGGGGTTTAGAAAGTATGGCCCTTTTAAAACCTTGTCCTGAGCCAGAGGAAGTACTGATGGTGCCAGGAAGAGGAAGTGTTAGTTGTTCAAGGGGAGTGGAGAGAGGAAGAGCACAGAGTGTGTTTATCTGTAGCTCCAGACAAGAGGGTTACAGTGAGTGTAGTAAAGCAGCCAAGAATGAGCCCAAAGTATGTGATGGACAGAGCGGCCGATCGGGGACACCCCAGGACAGGAGCCAGGAGGAGCACTCTGTCAGGGAGCAATCACCCAAGAAGGGCAAACCAGAGCTGGACCGAGTATCACTTCTGCCCAGAGCTGTGTGGGGGTGTGAATACTGGGCTTGTGACTTTGCATTGGGAACAAGGAGGGAGTCTGTAACTAGCTAAGTGTGGAGGTTGTCACTCTGTGTGGCTTTGCAGAGAGTGGCAGAAAAGGGCACAGGAGGGGTTTGTTGTTGAAAGTTTACTGGCGCCGAAGACTACCAGAAGCACCCAAGACTCACTGCTGGACTGGAACTTGGCCCAGGACTCCTGAATTCTGAGTGTAAACACATTGCTTGGTGTCTTCCCTTTCTTATTGTGGTACCACTGGACCTGTGGGGCCTTTTGTTGGATGTAATTCTGTTTTACCACTCCTCCTACCTTCTCCCCTTTTGTTTTTCTCCATTCGTCCCTCTGTAAATAAATATTTCCCTTTCCTATATTCATTGTACTATTCTGGTGCATGTGTTTACTCCAGGGGGTGTGGAACGGGTGCCCTTGGGGTGGAAGGGAGTTTCCCTGTGGTGTTCTTGCGCACGCTTTTTCTTGGCCAGAGCTGTCTGCAGAACAGACTCCATCTTGGCCAGGAGGGCACTACAGTTACACTCATTTGAAGATATTTATGAAATGTCAGCTACATCTCACCAAGGGTGTTGGCCTAATGATATTTTACATTTATATAGCCCTTTCATCCTAAGATCATGATAGTAGAATAGGGAAGTATAAGTGACTAGCCCAAGATCTCAACAGAAGTCTGTGGAAGAATTAAGAAAAGCAAATTCAAGTTTATTGACTCCCAGTACTATGCTTTTAACTACAAGATCTGTCAAGCAGTAATGGCTTGTTTTCACGGCCACCTGAAGAAATGTTGGCCACTAATATTTAAAAAAAAGGAAGTGGTAGATGAATTTTGATAATGGAGTAATATTGGCTGCATTTCAAACGGAATGTTTTAGGACTTGAAGCCAAGAAACTGTAGAACCCAACTCTTTTCCAAAGTGATTTTTTAAGGACCGCCGTATTTAGATTATAAAAGCAGACAAAAGCCCTGTTGTTTTGAATATCTGTTAAAGTGAAGGAACATCACTATTGGAATCTTTATGACTAATCTGAAATACAATGCTTTAAACCAACTTAATTTTCAGCAAACATTGTGCAGATGCTACACAGATGACATATTTCTTATCCACAATAAAAATGATGAAGGGCCCACAATGGAGGTATTCAAATAAACAACCAGAGATCACCTTCACTGGAGAGAGACTGTTCCTTTGCTGATATCAGAGTTCTTTGCACCCAAAGCAATGAACTCACAACTACCTGGTCAGAAACAGCGTTTTTGAGATGGTGGCCATTAAAGAGACTTCAGGAGTTAAGTTTTGAGAAGTATGGTATTAAAAGATGGAAAAATGTTCATGCCTTTTCCTACAGCTTTGCTAATGTGGGATGTCTCTCTATTTCCTATTGACTTGCCTGTCTATGTAATGCAGCAGAACCACACTGGCCTGTTACAAATTACCAGAAGTAACCAAACATCCTTAAAGAACCCAGTCAAAGATACCATGGCAAAACTTACTGCGTTCATTTATTTTTCAGGAGCATAGTTTAGTCTTATGTCTACAATGCAATTAAACACCCGCAGCTTGCCCATGCCCGCTGATTTGGGCTTGTGGGACGAGTGCGACAGGGCTGTTTAACTGCAGTACAGACATTGTGGACCCTCTGAGCCTGAACGTCTACACTGCAATTAAACCACCCAGTAACCTGAACCTGAGCCAACTGACACGGGCCTGCTGCAGGTGTTTAACTGCAGTGTAGACATACCCATAGTATACTAGTAAACAGATCTGGGTAAACTCTTAAAAAAAAAAAAAAAAAAGCTTGCTCATGAGCACTGATTTGAATAAAAGCTGTGAATTCACTTGGTTGGTATTTACAGCTATTTCCATTCATCCTATATGAACATTCAAGTTTTTGCTCACAAAAACCATTTGTGGAAAGAGGAGTGCCATCAGCTCACCACACCAAGAGTGAGTATTTGCACAAGTATTCACACCCGAAGTGTTTGTGGGGCCACCTTGGGTTCAAGAGTTGTCCAGTCAGTGACAGTTGTCCAGACCCATCATGTGTGCTAGGTGACTAATAATACATTGCATATTTTCTAACAAGGCTCCTGCCATCCTTTGATCCCTAATCCCTTTAGGCTCCCTTGACAAGGGGACAGGGCTAACTCAGGGAGAACAGGGATTTAAAAAGCCAGCTCGCAACCGACCAGAGAAGCTAGTGAACAGGAGCAGCAAACAGGAGAGTTCTGTGAGGGAGTGTGACAACCAGAAACCCCTAATAACCCACTCCCCAAAACACACACAAAAAGAACAAAACAAACCATCCAACCTGCTGCAAGAATAAAAATGATGCAAGCAGAAGTCCAGCAGCAGAGTGAGGGCTAACCAGTTTATTGCACTGAATGAGGCATTTATGATTACCTGCCTGGTGTGCAAGTGGCATAGGTGTGCATTCCGTGCAAGCAGCTCACAGCCCTCAGATACTAAGTATGGTCTCTTGAAACCAGCATGGCTGAACTGGAGGAACCTAACGGAGGTACACAGATGAGACTTTCTGGGACCCAGAAGAGCAGTCCCACCCCCAGCCTGACAGCCTCTGGAGGAGGAGGAAAGTCTCAGGGAAGGAGAGCAGCATGCTGGAGCAGAGGGCAACAATCCCATAGTTGGGAGCCTCCTTCCAGATGATGATCTAGTACCCTCTCACACTGAGGATACCTCTCCGTGGGAGGGGACCCCAGTTATTAGGAAGAGACAGGTAATAACAATGGGAGATTTGATTATTAGAAATAATAGTTGGGTTTGTGATGACCGGGAGAACCACATGGTGAATTGCCTGCCAGGTGTGACAATTGCAGACCTCTCGAGACATCTAAACAAACTTACGCACAGTGCTGGGGAGGAGCCAGTGGCCATGGTAGATGTAGGTACCAATGACATAGGGAAAAGTAGGAGAGAGGTCCTGGAGGCCAAATTTAGGTTGCTAGGCAAGAGATTAAAGACCAGGATCTTCATGGTAGCATACCCTGAAATGATTCCAATTCTATGTGCAGGGACAGTTAGACTTGCAGAACAGCAGGGTCTCAATGTGTGGATGAGACAATGGTGTTCGGAGAAGTGGTTTAGGCTTATTAGGAACTGGGGAACCTTTTGGGAAAGGAGGAGTCTATATGGGAACGATGGGCTCCACCTAAACCAAAATGGAACCAAATTGCTGGCATGTAAAATTAAAGAGGTTGTAGAGGAGTTTTTAAACTAAGGGCTGGGAGCAAGCCCCATGGCTATGGAAAACCACATCATTCACGCAGACATATTGCCTAGGAGAGGATTTATTAAAGGGGATACGCTATAGGTTTGTAAAGAGGAGAGAATAGAAGTTGATAAAGTACAGGTAGGAATTGAAGAGAAACAGTCAAACAAAATAGTCCCATTCAATTACATCACATGAAGGCAGACAACTAAATATTGATAAATTTTATAAGTGCTTGTATACAAATGCAAGAAGTCTAAATACTAAGACAGGTGAACTTGAGTGCCTGCTATTGAATGAGGATATTGTTATAATAGGCATCACAGAACCCTGGTGGAACAATGATAATCAATGGAACATGGTAATACCAAGGTACAAAATATACAGGAATGACAGAGTAGGTTGCACTGGTGGGGGGAGTGGCACTATATGTGAAAGAAACCATAGAGTCAAATATAGTAAAAATCTTAAATGACATTTTAAATCAAACAGTACCACAGAATCTCTATTAATAGAAATTCCATGTTTGAATAATAAGAGTATAAATTAGCTGTTACCATTCAAGAAAGATCTTGGAGTCATTGTGGATAGTCCCCTGAAAACATCTGCTCAGTGTGCAGCAGCAGTCAAAAAGCTAACAGAATGTTAGGAACCATTAGGAAAGGGATAGATAATAAGACAGAAAATATCATAATCCCACCATATGAATACATGGTACACCTACACCTTGAATATTGCGTGCAGGTCTAGTCACCCCATCTCAAAAAAGATATTTGAATTGGAAAAAGGACAGGAAAGGGCAAAACAAATTATTAGGGGTATGGAACAGCTTCCGTATGAGGAGAGATTACCAAGACTGGCACTATTCAGCTTGGAAAAGAAACAACCAAAGGGGAGATATGACAAAGGTCTATTCAACCATGAATAGAAACCTTCCTTACAAAAGCTTAGTCAAAACTGAGGCTACACCTACACTAGAGAGCCTATGCTGGCATAGCTCCCTATTATAGACACAATGCATGCCAACAGAAGGAGGAGTTCTGCCTGTCTAGGAACACCACCTCCCCAAATGACATTAGCTATGCCGACAGAAGAAGATTTGTGTTGGCATAGCTGCATCTACACTGGAAGTAGTGTCAGTCTAGCTATGTCATTAGGGTATGTTTTTTCACATCTTTGCTCGACACAGCCATGCCAGTGTAAGTTTTAAGTGCAGACCAGGCCTGATGCATTCAGTGAATAACAGCTCAGGATCTGGGTCATTATCACTTCAGAAGTACAGTATTTATACGAGTTCTACTTTAGCAGGAGAACATATGTCACCACTTCTCCTCATTATTCAGGTACTTCAGTAAAAATTCAATGGCTCATCTCTCTTCTATCATGCCAATAGCACCATCTTGAATTCTCTATAATCGACTGCACTGATTTTTCAGCCCCTCACTTCAGATTCTGGTATAACCTCTGCACATGCCTTAGTACACATATTTTTAAAAACTAAATTCACTCTGACAAATGCTGTCTTCACATTCCCTGCTTTCTCGCCTTCCTCCTCCATTCGGAGCCAATAGCTCCAAGAAAGAAAGTACAACCCGAAGCATTTTGTTAAGACTGAAATGTTTACATTGACATATTTCAGATAAGAGTGGCCAAGAACCCATTACCTGGGTCACAGAGCAAAAACATCTGAGGTTTATAGGACTCTTAGATCCAGGTTTGAAAGAAATATTATAAACTTCTCCTAGGGATGTTTAGGCCTTACCTGAATATTTTTTGATATATTATATATCCAAACCCCCAGTGAAGTAAGACCTCCATGCCTTCCAAGCTGATAGCTCCATCCCAGACACACTGACTGGTTTACACATTAGAACTCCCACCCACCATCAGTGCTGTACCCCAGAAAGGAGTTATTTTTATTACTCTCTTTTGGACCCTGGCCTACTTTGACTTTTCTGCTGAATCGGAGAGGGCTGTTTGCAGTTGGAAAAGCAGTTTCTTAAGCTCATTATCCATGAAATCTGACCACTTCTCTACTGTGAAACAACTCGAACCATTGCAGAATTGGACAAATGCCAAAAATGTTAGTTTTGCTTTCGATGAGAAAAAAAAAGCCTCTGTCTAGCGAATCCAGAACTCCAGTACGTCCCTTGTAAGGGAGCCTGGAGTAATCCCTCATCTTTTACTCTCCTGAAACAGACTTCTTATTGTTTAGCTCAAAAAGTAATCTTGAAAAAAAAAACCCAAGATCGCCTCCAATATTTCTCTTCCCTTTCCCAGGATTTGCAAATTAACATCAAATAACTGCCTGGAGGCAAATCCTGCCCCTCCTGCAACAGGTAGAATCCATGCATTTCCATGGCTCAGGGTGGGGGGCAAAAGCCAAAACTGGGACCTCATGCAGGTCTTCTACATGAACTCTGCACAGCAGAGTTCAACTCATGAGAGGTACATGGGCACTCATGCATCTTCTGTTACAGAGATTCACCAACCTTTTATCACCCCTCTATGGAATGAGCACATACTGATTGTGGACACAACTATATCCAAGGCAGCTGTAACAGTCAGAATAGCCCTGTGTCATTCTGTAGCCTGGGGATGAATCAGGGGATTCCATTGCTCACCAACCCTCTCCCTCTCATTCTCCCCTGACATCCACCCACTTAGCCTTAGCATAG
The DNA here is from genome assembly GCF_015237465.2 of Chelonia mydas. Taxonomy (NCBI): domain Eukaryota; kingdom Metazoa; phylum Chordata; order Testudines; family Cheloniidae; genus Chelonia; species Chelonia mydas. The sequence goes on from NC_051250.2 coordinate 63,362,131, forward strand.
GAGATGTAGGAAGAATTTGCCCCAAATAATTTCCAATGTGGAAATCAACTAAGTCCCTCCCATCCCATTCCCCTCGTCCAATGGCATTTTGTTAAACAAGTGCATGTACATGTTTGCGGGGACAAAAATTGCACCTTCTTTGAAAGTTTGCTCCCTTACTTTTGTCACCAAAAAATCAAATATACTTTAAAGATAAATGTCTGTAGGCAATAACACCCTAGGAGCATGCAACTATAGCAATGAAAGTCTCCTGTTCCCTTTCTTCTGTTTCTGTTTCCTGCCATTCCAAGATTTTCAGCTTTTTCCTCTCTTCCATTGCATTTTACTGTGTGTGTGAAATCAGGAGTGCTGCAATGTATCAAAGCTGAATCAGATTTTAAATGTGAGCATGTTCCTCTGTCTGTTTCCTATTAGTTTCTATTTCGGTCAACTTAAAAAAAGCCGACAGAAGTCCTCTCTTTCCCCTCCCCTTCTACAACTCAGTCACATAGCAGAAAGTCACATGGGGAGCTTGCAGAATGAGATCAATAGGTCACATTGCAATTTCATTCTCTGTGATTTCAGGTGGGATGTGAAGTTCGTTATTCATGTTCCTTGAGCTTTTAAACCTGTAAGCTTCTAGGCTTCATTCCCCCTCATAAGCCCACCATGAGCTCAAGAGATGAACAGCAGCTTTACTCTCATACTGTACACCCAAAGAATCTAACTGGCAGCAAGGAACTTACTAAAAAAGTAGTGTTGAACTACACTTCCCATCTCATCCTAGCTCCTCTGAACTACTACTGCTACTTTACTGTTGCTATAAGACAAGTGGGGCCATCGGGCACTACCATACTGTAAATTTATCATCCATTAATTATTCATGAAGACACTCTGCTTATGTTTTTTGGCTCGGGGAGCAGAGAGTAGGGAGGGGGATGGTCAAAAGGGATTTAAACAGGGATTCCAATACAACAAATGACATCAGGAACTCTATTTTTCTATTTCAGAGTACGCCTGCACGTCAAGCAGGAGGTGTAATTCTGAGCTCCAGGAGACATACCAGCACTAGCTTTGATCAAGCTAGTGCACTAAAGAGAGAGTGTAGCTGCAACAGTGCGAAGGGCTGTCCGCCTTGAGTATAAACCCACTGCCTCTAAGCCACCTCCTCCCACCATCATGGCTACACTCTACTTTTAGCACACACCAGCTCAATCTCTGCTCATGTATGTCTCCTCAAGCTAGGAATTACACCCCCAGTTTGAAGTGTAGACGTACCCTAATATTATAAGCAGTAGCTTAGTTTAGCAAATACAGAGAGCAAAACTGTATTACCAGTAACATGTATTACTTCTGACTAAAGGAATTTCATAAACTACATATTTTGTTTAGGTTTCAGTTTAGTTTGATTTTATTTAACATAGGCACATAGGGCCAGATTTTAGTGGAGCTATGCTGAATTTTATAGATTAAGTTAATTGTAAGGCCAGAAAGGGATATCATGATGATCCAGTAAAACCTGCATAACACAGACCATAGAATGACACCTATTAATTCCTCTATTGAGCCCAATACCACTGACCATTTCCACCAGCCTAGGATCTGGCTCCCAGTTTAAGAGATCTTTGTACAAGTATAGGACAACACTAATAGGCTGACACACTTCCCCATCCCTTGGAAACTCACGTGGAGGCCAGGGAGGGCAACAGGAGCCGAGGTTCCCTTGCCACTCTGCTCTTCTCTCTATTGTAACTGAAATCTCATGGCCTCCCCCAGAGGTCTGAAAATGGATTCCACCAGCCAACACAGAAGAGGGAAAGAAACATTCCACTGCTTTTAGCAACTGCCTTGCAAAGGGAGCACAGACTGAATGAGCCATGACTTCATTTTTCTCAGCGAGCTGCCCAGCAGCAGTTTAACTGTTGTGCGACTGTCTGGAATGCTTCTTAGGGGATGCCTTTAATAGCTATCATGTTTAGTCATTTGTGCACAAATGCCAGGCTTTGTTACTTTGTTGGATTTGCTTTGCATGCTGGCTATCGATTTTCCTTTTGGAGAAGCCATGCTGTGAAGAAAGGGTTTTGGCTGTGCAGTTCCCCCATTTCCTCCCCCACTACTGCAAACTGAGGCCAACTGGAGGGCATAATGAGTGATTTCTTGTCTTTCAGATTAGATGGTAAACTGAGTCGGACATTTTTGTTACCGTTGTGGACAGACGTGGTGATGTTAGCATACATCTGTCTGCGTGCTGAGGTCTGACCTATTGATCTAACTTTGCAGCAGTATATTCATCCAATGTGATAACGACACTGAAGTCATACATGGAAAGTTTTTTTAAAAAAATACATATTGCTTTTTTGATCTCCTCGGGGAAATTATTTTGACCTTATATTGCTGAGAGTTCCCCCAGAGTTATACTGCCAGAGCTCCTTTGTGGCAGATGAGTTTATTAAAAAAAATGCCTGTTGCAGATTTTCAGATCAGAAACTAGAAATGCAAGTCAGAGGCTTCTGTTCAGCTGATTCAGTGATAGCTCTCTTAGCAGGGAGAAATTACTTTTGTGTAAAAAGCAATACCCAACTTGTTTCAAAACTCAGCCTCTGGCAAATCCATCATAGAAGGAAACATTCCCCATTTCTTTGACAGATTGGCCTGGGGCTGAAAGTGAATCTAACATGTCAGAAAAGTATACAGTAGGTAAAGAGAAAATAGCCATAGCTAATCCCTTCTCAGCATTTTACATTAGGTCATATTTGGGGTGGGGGGACGACATTTGCTTATAAACAGTAGAAGTAATGCCACAATAAATCTTCAAATTCAAACAAAAAGGGGGCATAAAGATACGCTATCAATAAAAAAAACAGTAAGTGTGCAGAATCAGTGGACTGGAAACCGTAAGCTATACTGGTGCTTTAAAAACTACTGCCACCAGCTACTACCACTAGCTAAGATCTAAGAGCATTCATTTTCGCCATTACAGACCAATTTTCTTTTCCCTTATCCCTCTGAAAAAGAGAAATTAATAACTGGCTTCTCCTACTATAATGCAAGCGAGCATGAATTTAGGCTATTAAAACACCAAATACAGCAGTTGCCAATGTTATCAATATTGGATTTTGTTGTTCCATGTCTCACCTCTCCTACCAGCAAGGATTTGTTTCAGTTTCTTTTTTTTTCTTGCTGATAAGGCCCCTGAACTTGTATAAACTATCACTGCTCAGAATGAAACATACAGGCGTACTGTAGTTTCTACTATAAACTCTGAGCCAGATCCTGACCTCTGTCTACCTGAAAGCAGCAGAGTTATTCCAGGTTTACAGCTTTGGGACACAACATTATCTGGCGCAGAGCTAGAGATTGTAGAAAAATTTGACAGTTTCCATTAAAAATGCAATTTTGTTGAAACCCAAATGTTTCGCGGGAAAATACTGATTGATGAAATTAGACAGAAAAGTATCAAAACATTTCAGCTTAGTAGTTGAATTTTGTTTTGACTTTTATACATTTTAACATTGTATTAGATATAAATCCACAATATGGAAATGATTTGACAGGCTCAAAATGATTCAATGTTTCCAAATTGAAACTTTTTGGAATTTCTGTTCCAATAGAAAAATCTCACAATTTCAGCTTTTTATTCCAATTTGGAACAAAACCGCAGCTTTTGAAGTGTCAGAATTTCTCAGGTGACAGAAATTCTGTGTTCTGACCCAAAGGATTTAAAGAGGATGAAATACTGCACATTTATTACTGTCTAAACGCACAATGACACTTTGATAAAACTTTTCATGTTGACAAGTTTCTTGTGCAACATCAACACTCCTGATTTATCTGCAAAGTGTTTATTAAAAGAAGGCTGAGAAATTGTGAGAAAGGAGTGTAATTACTAAACTCTGCATCATTTATGAATTAAAAGAACACAACAATAGAAAACAAACTAATACACATTTGTTAAACCTAAAAGTTCTATTAAGACTCCTGAATGCCTTACAATGTGTCATCTGAAATATCATTTTTAATACTTAAATATTTTACTCCCCATTCCTAAACATTGACTTTTTTCTTCTAATGCACTAATGCCAAAACAATCACTGTCAAAACAAAGAGGTTTTTCTAATGCACACTAACGTCATTCAGTGAAGGTTGTTTTTGTTTTTGTTTGGTGGCTTTTGCTGACAAAATGGAAGATTCTAAATACATCCACAGTTTCCAGCCAGGTCAATCGAACTCCAGTTCCATCAATCTCTACGAAACATTAATGTAATTGCAGTTACTAGCGTGTTTTTTAAATTTTCACTAATGCTTGACAAAGTACAAGTCAAAAAGTGAGTTTTACTTAGCACGAGTCACCAGACCTAGACCCAACAAGTAAAATTTTCAAAAGTGCTTAAGTGACTTCAGAGCCTAAATTCTGCCAACATTGCAATGGGATTTACTCTTTGACACTTAAGAACCTATGTCTACAGTGCAGCTGAAGGTGTAATGTCTATCTTGAGTAGATGTACATGCTAGCTTTGATCAAGCTAGCATGCAACAAAATAGTATAGCCACAGCAGTACAGGTGGTAGCACAGGTTAGCCACCCAAGTACTTATCTAGGGTATCAGATAGGATTATACTTAGCCTGTTCCATTGCCCCCACTGCCAGGGCTACATTACTTTATTTGCATGCTAGCTTAATCAGTTGGAGAAAGTCCAGGGAACAGCAATAAAAATGATTAAAGGTCTAGAAAATATGACCTATGAGGAAAGATTGGAAAAACTGGGTTTGTTTAGTCTGAAGAAGAGAAGACAGAAGCGGGACACAACAGTTTTCAAGTACATAAAAGGCTGTTAGAAGGAGGAAGGAGAAACAAAATTCTGAGGATAGAACAAGAAGCAATGGGCTTAAACTTCAGCAAGAGAGGTTGAGGTTGTACATTAGGAAACACTTCCTCTCAGGGCAGTTAAGCATTGGAACAAATTGCCTAGAGAAGTTGCAGAATCTCTGTCACTGGAGGTTTTTAAGAAGTTTTTAATGTCAGACAAACACCTGTCAGTGCTACACCATTAGCCTCATGGAATGGAATAGAGGTGAGAACATAGCAATGGATCTTCTATATTTAATATGACCAAGATATGCTATGAATTTAACCGGACATGTAAGATATCTAATACATCTTTCACATTTCATAGGGATACTCTGAGGATTATTTCATGACTGTCTATAAAGCACCTTGAAAATGTAAAGTCCTAAGTATTATCATTACTGTAATACAGATTTTTTTAAATGGTCAGGCTCATGTTAATCCAGTACATGCCACCCATCCAGCCTGATAGCTTCCAAATGTATATTTTGGCCTTCCAAGATTCTTTAACCCACAGAGAATATTTTTTTAATTGAATGTGAAGTAAAAATGCTCCAGAAGACAGGGGATCTGTTTGCACTAAAGGCCATCTTAGCCTACTACACTGTTTTTGTGGTAATGGGTAAGCCAGACTTGTCACCTTCCCTTTCCACTTTTCCCATGGAGTAGTTATAGCAGCATATGTAGGGGATCATGGTGAATTTTGCTTCCATACAAAGTCATTCCTCTCCTAGGCTGTTGGGAGAAACTGCAGTACATGAAAAACAGAACAAAAATAACTTTGGAGTCTGTTCCTCCAATTCCAAAAGAGAAATTTAAATGTTTTTTTATATCTGTTAACATACTTGCCATAATAGTAGCGGACTCAGAACTGCACTCCTTATGACATGGCACTTTAAAAATGACCAAAAAACCCCAAACCTGTGGGTTAAATCCTGGCCCCACTATGGATCAACTTCTGTTGATTTCAGTGACAGCGAGATTTCACCCTTTCCCTCTTCTTTAGGCACGCTCTAATGCAGTACCACTAACAATACTGCACTAGAATATGGGCTGAATGAGCCTATAACTGCAGATATTAGCAAGTTTTCCAGTTATATCCTGAACGGCCAATCACAGAGACTTTCCAAATACCTGATATACCATGTCAGGAGCTGTGGTTACCGTGCTATTTTCACTCCTGCGCAAAAGCAACGGCATCACAAGATCGGCCAATCAACATTGCCAGACATCAGCAGCACAGGAGCATGAGAGTAGCTATGCTATGCTCAGAGTAACTTGCCACACTAAGGCTATATGTATACTTACAATGCTGCTGCAGCGTTTCAGTATAGACATTTACTGCAGTGACGGGAGGAGTTCTCCCAGCACTGTGGTAAATCCACCTCCACAAGAGGGAGTAGTTAGTTAAACAGAAGAATTTTCCTGTCAACTTAACGCTGTCTACATGGGGACTTAAGTCAACTTCACTACATCACTCGGAGTGCGGATTTTTCACACCCCGAATGCCATAGCTGTGTAAATCTAATATTCTAGTACAGACCATCCCTGAGGAGGTGGTTAGCTGCACTCCTCAGTACAACACACTGCAGGAATTCACCAGAAGTGACAAAGGGATAAGAGGCTAGAGCTCTGGGAGGACAGAATTTCCGTTTCACAAAGGATTTCAAGATTTTAAAATCCAATTTTGTTCTAAATCAGAATGAAAACTGAAAATGTTGAAATTTTCCACAAAAGAAAATTCTGAAAAAAATTCTTTTCAAGTCAAAGTATTTCAATTTCACCTTTTTATTTTGTTAAAATAAAATTAAAATTATATAATAATACAAACATTTTGAAATTAAAATAACTTAAAAAAGGAAAAATCAAAACTTTTTATTCCCAAAACATCAAAACGGTTGGTTTCAACATTGTGGGAACTTGTTTTGGTTTTCTTCAGAAACTAAATTCTCTCAAAAAACCACAAACAACTTGATTTCATGAAACATCTTGACTTCGATAAAAGAGCATATTCTGATGGCATATGGTTCTATTGAAACTTGCCCAGCCAGCTGTAATAAAGGTACCACTTTCAGGGTGTAAGAATGGAGGGCTGACCCCTGAAAAGGTTTTTTTCTTTCAAAAGGATCCATCAGAAGTTAGTGTAAACAAACAAAAAAGGGTAACAGAAAGCTCCCACCAGTCTGGAGTTCAATCTAGCCCTCATTAAGAGGAATGATCCCTGAAACACCAAACTGTCCATCGCTAAATCTTGAGCGACTCATCAATATACGAGTGATAGCTTTCCACTCTCTACAAGCTAGCCAGATATCACCGCTTTCCCCATCTGGCACCCAAGAGATATTATCTAGTTATCAATTCCTGTTAAGAACAGGCCATATTGAACTGATGCATCACAAGACTGCGACATCTGAACTTACTAAAAGCAACCTTCCTAGTACGCTTTAATCAGAGGTGGATGTAGCCTCCTGATTAAATGGGCGCTTTCTGCTGCCTCCTCCTCCTCCCCCTGCCATGGGAGCACCAACCAACCATAGCAGCACCCTCCACTCTGGCATTGCAACCCTAATCCTGGCCCAGTGAAGAAGGGAGGTCCGGGGGAACAGTCTGGAAAGATCCTCTCCCTCAGCTGCAGCTGGGTCCAACTCCTTGCTCTGCACATTGCACATAGCGTCTCAGTGCCATTCAGTCAGTTTTGGTGCAGCCACCCCATAAGGATGACTGAGGGGCAAACAGGACAAATCTGAGTGGTGTGGGTGGTTGGAGGACCCCGGTCGCCACACGCAGCCTCACAGGACAGGAGGCACTGCTGTGGGATTTCTGTGGGTGCAATTGTTCCCATGAACACCTGCTAAAGCAGCCCCTGTTGCATCAATAGCCAATTATGAAATCATGGCAGATCGGTATAATCAAAAGGAAATTACTCACCCTCAGGTTACTATTCTTGAGGGGCTCCCCACAAAAGGCCTTCTTCAAAGGATTTCCTCTTGGGATGAAAGTGAATCTGGTGTTTATTCCTCTGTGCGCTGGCATTTGCAGCATGACCACAGGAGCCCATCTGAGAAGCTCTTTCATTTCAAGAGAACAGTTGCACTGCTGTCAGTGTGGCACTCATGACTGTGTGTGCGTTTGAAGCAAAAACGGAATAACAGATGTGAGGGGGAAGATCACTGCAAAGGGAAACTAACCTGCCAACATCCCAAATACAAAGACAGGGTGCTGTCTACACTCTGCCTCAGCACTTTTATATTTCAGGACTAAAAGCATAGCCTAGGCCATGAGATGGAATGAAACCATAAGCAAAATGTCTGTAATTACCTCACTCCCTTGCAAAGCCAGATGTGTCCACCAGGGACACAGTTTGTCCAGTATTCTCAAGAGGATAACAGGTTTAATGAAATAGTTTCCCCGTGCTCCCTTAAACCCTCCTGGATGTTACTATCCCGGACTAGGATTCACAATCTCAAGATCTTCTCCACAACCATGAGAACTAAAACCTTAATTTAAAAAAAAAAAAAAAACCATACATAACACCAAGATATTCTCCTATAGTCACATGAATCCAGGAGCTGGACCCTACAGGAAAACACCAAATCTTATTCTCACTGTTCATCAGTTTTTATTACTATTTAGACTGTTTTCAAGTGCCTAAAACTTGCTGGTCATATTCCAAACACCAAGGAAAATAGTCCCTGGCCCAAAGAGTCAGATCTTCCCCCTTCTAGTTTAATTCCTTTCATTTCCTGTGTTGTTTCCTCTTTCTCTTTTGTATCGTACCACCTCTTATATTCTCTCTTTCCCTGTATTCTCTACCTCTGTCTTTCCTCTTTTCTTCTCCCTTCAAATTCTTTCAGTACTCTCTCACACACTGAACTTCTCTTTTGCATCCCATTAATCTTACCCCATTACTCTTATTCTGACTCTGCCCCCAGCCCATTCACTCACCCCAGCACATATAGGTAACAGGTAAAATATCTAAGCCCTAACATCCAAAGGACTGACCCTACTTACCATATAAAGTTGGGGGAACCACTGTCAAGAGGCAATCCCCAAATGAGAAATCACCTCAAACTGCTGGAATAGGGGAGGCTACCAGGATTCTTACCAATGTGATGTTCTTGGATCCTGTCCAGGGGCCTCATCTTTCTTATCATCCTCCCAAGGCTGGATTAAAGAATTTTTGGGGCCCTTTGCACTGTGGAAATTGGAGGCCCCAACCTCTTCCTTAAACTAGACAGAGCGTGTGATATACAGTCTGTGAACGGGAAATCTCCATTTATTAATTATTTGTGTAACTGCATAATATGTAATCAGTTGACAAGGCTTTGTGCCAATACTCTAGTGATTATAAGTGCAAATGAGTACAGAGAGAAAGAGAGACAGACATCTGAGATTCAGAGAAAACACCCTGTATCACAATCATTTCCCTCTTCCCCTTGTTGATTTCAGTGTAGGACAGAAATACTGGATTTGATTTCTAGGCTAGGAGTGGAATCCTGCAGCTTACTTCCTTCACATGTGCACAAGCTTGAGCTCAGTTCCCTGGTACTAAAATGAATGCCTGTGCCAGACAATCCCAAAAAACATGGTAGGTTTGCAATGAAATATGGTTGCTTCCTTTTACGGTTGACAATAAAATACCCTTCAGAACCTCAGATAACCATAGGATCTAGCACTTTTTTTCTCTACTCAACTGGACATCAGGCATATACTACTGTAATAAGTAATGCGAGACACAAACACACCCAATTTTTGGACATCTACATAAAACTCAATTGTTAAAAATAAACCCCAAAAGAATATTAATAAACCCTGAAAAACAGAAGCCCTAATATTATCGTATCAATATATCACTATGGGAAAAGCTATTGGCTTTAAACATGAGTTACAAACTAATCACATCCCAGCCTATTGGCTAGGCAATTTCCAGAACACTGTTTGTTGTAATCACTCTCATGCACACTCTTCCTGCCATCCCTACAATCTCCCTACCAGCTCGGTTTTTGTGAAGGGGCAAGATTTTGAAACTGACATGAATTCTGCTCTCAGAAGCTCTGGCAGAGCAGCATTCTTTTCAGTCGCAAAACTCTGTCAGACCACAAGCGAAGAACAGGCAAGGGAAGCAAAGGGACCAGGCAACACATACAGTCAGATGTGTAGTTGGGTTGTAATGAACCCAAGAATTCCTGAGAAGCCGGGATTGGGTCAGTGCTCACATTTCAACGTAAAGCTCTGGAAACGTCCATAGGAAGTTCGCTCCAAGAGGAGTGTTCTTGTTCAGTTACAATATGGTACAATGCTTTCCCTATACAGCCACTCTAAAACCCACACCATAAATCCTGATTCATAATGATCCTGATGGATCTACCCATGGCCTGATGGGACCAGGTGCAGGAGGGATCACGAGGCTGTTGGAGAGCAGGAACAGCAGCCTCACAGCTGGCTGTAGAAGGAAGGCTGGGGTGGAACTGGAGGGCCTGAGAACCATAACTGGAAGCCCTCAGAGCTGGACTGCCAGACACACCATGCAGCTGGCAGGGGGCAGCAGCTACAGCACAAGAACAAAGGGCTGCACACAGACAGGACAGCACAGAGGGGTTACACTGGGATTAATGAGAGTGTGCTGAGGGAATTTGCACCTTTTATTTCTGGCAGCCCTAACAAAGGAATCCTACTTAATCCAAACATGCAGGTGTTCGGGGGCACCCACCACAGACAAGGGCCTGAAGAGCCCAGTGCTTGGAATGCCTACAACACTCATCTCCAAGCTTGAGGTATGCCCGGCCTGCTACCAAGATGTCCAGGGTACTGGGGCACCGTGGCACTCACAACAGCACCTACAGTGGAGTGGGTCACAGCATGGAAAGCTGTAAAGTGAGATTATCAGTGGGATTTGGATGCCCAGTTGTAATCAGAAGATCTCAGATGTAACATACTGTAATGATCAGTATTGCTCCCTTTAATGGTATTTCTATCCTCATAGGAAGGCTACAGGATGTTCTTCCTACTTGTTGCTTAATAAAGTTAACCCAACATCAGGTTCATGCTTCTCATACAGAAGCTTCTCTCCAAGACAGACTAAGGAGATCATAAGAATCCTGTATGCACTCTTCCCCCACACACAAGCAACTCTCTCTCCTGCTATGCCCTTCCAAGGCAGTTGCATTCACTTAAGCCAAGTTGCCATTCTCTTCCATCCTAAGGTTCAACTCAAACTAATTCAGACTGGGGACAAGGCCTTCTTTATTTCAGGGACCCACCTTCAAGAAAACCGGCTCAAGCATGCCCCTTGGTGGCTTTCTTCTTGACTCTCTGCAAGGCTTTGCCGTTCAGGTCATTTGCAGAATTTCCTCTCCCTTCCTTTTTCAGCAGCTTCCTTGGAATTTATTTAATCATCTGGTTATGTTTTACGACAGCAACTGACAGCCTAGCCACATTTGGATGGGTTTTGTTTGACCACTACTAATTATACAGCAGCCCAGATGCCAGCAATAGACACTACAGAAATCAAATAAATCCAGCAAGGAATTAATACAATAAGTGACTGTTTGCAGCAAACCTAGAGATGGAGACTTCACTCAATGCTCCTAGCAATCTTTCAAAAGTGGCAAACTTATTGTCAATAGCTTTGTGAAAACTGTTTTCTGACAAGTCAAGAGAAAGAAACTACTAAAACACAGGACATAAAAACATGAGGTAGGAAACAAAAATAGGTCATAATAATTTATCAAAAACATTAATAAAATACCACTGCGACACAAGACAGGGCTGGCACAACAGGACAAACACACAGCTCCGCAGCTTGCAGTTCCTAGGGAAAATATTTTGCCTTTTATTATGCAATTTCAGAAGTATTAAATCAGAGCTATGGGAAGATACGCTGCTAAGGGTGAGAAAATATGAAGCCTTCCTAGAAAGGTGACATCTAACCCAAAATGGGAATACGTTCTAGAAAACAGATTACAGGGACTCTACAACAGTGGCACTGGAGTGACCTCTCTCATCTCTACCCCTAGGATGGAAGGCAAAGCAAAGTCATTCGAGCAGTAATATTTTCAAGTGAAGATCCTCCAGCTGGAATGGGAAGGGAACACCAGCTTTACCATGCAAAAGAGAAACACTTGCAAGGCCAAGCTAGGCAAGATGGCTCAGCTAGAGACATCCTTGACAAAAAACAGAAACAACCACCACTACTTTACAACCTGTGCAGTAAAACAGATATATTAGTGGGTCCCAGAACCACTCAGGCAGCCACTTTGACTCACCCGAAACAGAAGTTGCACAAGCACCAAAAAGAGCTATAAAAGCACATAAAAATCCCACAAAGTATATGCTACTTGAACCGCCAGCCATTGAAGAACAAAATATCTGACTGACATTTCAGGGGAAAAACAAAACAATAAGACCTCAAATGGAAAGATAACAGTTCCCTTAAAAGCTGAAACTGATTCAACATCTTCCATTAAGGCTTGGGACTCCAAATTCTTCATTAAATATGGAGGAAGACCCAGTATATGCAGAAAAGGGAATCCTATATTCAAAAGTTGCCATCACAGAGAGCCTGAAATAGGCAAATCTTTGTCAATAATTATGAGAGGGAGAGGCAGGGAAGTGTGCACAACTCATACTGGAAATGTGCATTTGGAACAGTTAATGCATAAAATATGGTCCTGATTCTGCAAACAGTGGCATAGAGATTCCCCATGAGGTCCTGAAAGCTACACACTGCAGGATCAGAGCCTATATTTTTATTCTCAGTTTTAGAATTCCTAACCAAAAAAAACAGAACAGGATTTCAATTGGAGAGGGGCCAGAACCAAATCCAGTCTTGAACATACTCAATAGTTGCCAGATGGATGGGATGGTAAGAGGGAGACAGGATTCTTCAGAACCTGAACCCAGATACAAATTTGTACAGCCAGACCCTATCTTAGAATCATAGAATATCAGGGTTGGAAAGGACCTCAGGAGGTCATCTAGTCCAACCCCCTGCTCAAGGCAGGACCAATCCCCAACTAAATCATCCCAGCCAGGGCTTTGTCAAGCCTGACCTTAAAAATATCTAAGGAAGGAGACTCCACCACCTCCCTAGGTAACACATTCCAGTGTTTCACCACCCTCCTAGTGAAAAAGTTTTTCCTAATATCCAACCTAAACCTCCCCCACTGCAACTTGAGACCATTACTCCTTGTTCTGTCATCAGCTACCACTGAGAACAGTCTAGATCCATCCTCTTTGGAACCCCCTTTCAGGTAGTTGAAAGCAGCTATCAAATCCCCCCTCATTCTTCTCTTCCGCAGACTAAACAATCCCAGTTCCCTCAGCCTCTCCTCATAACTCATGTGTTCCAGTCCCCTAATCATTTTTGTTGCCCTCCGCTGGACTCTTTCCAATTTTTCCACATCCTTCTTGTAGTGTGGGGCCCAAAACTGGACACAGTATTCCAGATGAGGCCTCACCAATGTTGAATAGAGGGGAATGATCACGTCCCTCGATCTGCTGGCAATGCCCCTACGTATACATCCCAAAATGCCATTGGCCGTCTTGGCAACAAGGGCACACTGTTGACTCATATCCAGCTTCTCGTCCACTGTAACCCCTAGGTCCTTTTCTGCCGAACTGCTGCCTAGCCATTCGGTCCCTAGTCTGTAGCGATGCATGGGATTCTTCCGTCCTAAGTGCGGGACTCGCACTTGTCCTAGCTGAACCTCATCAGATTTCTTTTGGCCCAATCCTCCAATTTGTCTAGGTCCCTCTGTATCCTATCCCTACCCTCCAGCATATCTACCTCTCCTCCCAGTTTAGTGTCATCTGCAAACTTGCTGAGGGTGCAATCCACACCATCCTCCAGATCATTTATGAAGATATTGAACTTGGGGCACTCCACTTGATTCCGGCTGCCAGCTAGACATGGGGCCATTGATCACTACCCGTTGAGCCCGACAATCTAGCCAACTTTCTATCCACCTTATAGTCCATTCATCCAGCCCATACTTCTTTAACTTGCTGGCAAGAATACTGTGGGAGACCATGTCAAAAGCTTTGCTAAAGTCAAGGAACAACACGTCCACCGCTTTCCCCTCATCCACAGAGCCAGTTATGTCGTCATAGAAGGCAATTAGATTAGTCAGGCATGACTTGCCCTTGCTGAATCCATGCTGACTGTTCCTGATCACTTTCCTCTCCTCTAAGTGCTTCAGAATTGATTCCTTGAGGACCTGCTCCATGATTTTTCCAGGGACTGAGGTGAGGCTGACTGACCTGTAGTTCCCCAGATCCTCCTCCTTCCCTTTTTTAAAGATGGGCACTACATTAGCCTTTTTCCAGTTGTCCGGGACTTCCCCGGATCGCTATGAGTTTTCAAAGATAATGGCCAATGGCTCTGCAATCACATCCGCCAACTCCTTTAGCACTCTCGGATGCAGCACATCTGGCCCCATGGACTTGTGCTCGTCCTTTAATGGGCTGAAATGAAAACGAGGGTGTGAACAAGCTCCAAAAACCTTGAGAGTCTGAAAGCCAGAAAGTTTTACAGTTTTACAGTTTGAGTCTATCTCCAGTTATAAACAACTTGACAAGAGTTTGCCTGTTGGTGGGAAAAGACCACAGCGCCTCACGGTGACAAATATTACTGCATTGTTCACTTGTACTCCCCCATCTGTCTATATCCATATGCTGCCTCTTGTTTATACAGTATTTAGATTATAAGCTCCTTGGGCAGGAACAGTCTTATTGTTCTGTGTTTGTACAGCACCAAGCACAACGGGGTCCCAGTCCATGACTAGAGCTCCTAGGTGATGTGCTAATTCAAACAATCAATAACAACTTTAAAATGATGTCTCATGGAAAACATTATTTAACAGATACAAGGGTAAAAAAAAAGAGGGGGAGGGGAGAGGCAGAGGGAGTTATTGAATAATATGGAAGCCATAGATAGCAAGGCTGCATGCCCTTTGTTCCTTTCTCTGAATGAACATTTCCTCTGACTCCTTCTTCCCAATCTGGAGAACTTCAGAGGACACAAAGACTTTTAAAGGACTTCCGTGTCATCATTTCTGCATCAGGTTAAAATATTAGTGTGTTAAAAACTGAAACTTGTGTACTGCAGAAAAGATGTTCCTGTTATATTGCTATCTCTTATTTTGTAATATGAGAAATGGGTGATGGAAAAAATAACGATTGGGTCATCTTTCTCTCCCCAGCCAGTGCAGGATTATTCCCTACAGCGTATTTTCTTGTGCTTTACCCATCACATTATTTTTCAAGAGCCATAAATAAGTTTTTAAAATATAGTAATTTGAACTCGGGGTTCAAGATACTGCAACATGCTTGCAAATAAATTACCATGTGATCATGGTACTCAGTATGGAGCACTTCTAAGGGACAATTTCAAATATGTAAGAGAAAACAGGGACCTGCATTTGTATTGGTTGTTGTTGAGAGGGCTGTGTGCAATGCAGGCAAGGATTTTCCATTATAAAAACATGAAGACCTTAAAACTAACTTCCTCCACCTGCACACTCAATCCTCCCTGACTACAAAGTGGCTTTAAAAAAAAATTAGCTAAGGCCTTGTAACAGAGTCAGACCATTTCCCAGCTATGCACAGCGACTATATATGAATAACTAAATGCATTAGAATGCTTTCATTCTTTGTGCAAGTTGAACAAAAGGACAGAGTTGTCCTTGCGGCTGATATAAATACTTACATAAGCAGCACATTCTGCAAGTAACAGAAACAAAAAGCACAACAAGATAATTCTATGATATACAACTCAAAGAGCATATATATGTTTTCTACACAGGAATCTATGGATCATACAATGTTTTTGCTAGATCTGAAGAAGCCAACAGCCACCCATCTATTACAATTCATATTACAAAAGGAAAGAAGATCATTAAAGAAAGAGAATTACTCACCAGTGCTACTGGTTGTTTCTGCCTTGAGGATGAATGACCTTTATGTCCAGAAAGGCTGTCGGGCAAGTTCAGGCATGTATGCCAGGCATTGCATTGACCTATAGGGAACAGCTCCACTACTCATCATCAAAAGCTGTAGCTTTTTATCTAGAAAAGGGCTCAGTTCATTAATGAAGCACAGTCATATTTTTTAGGTAGCAACATTCCTGCTAAGATTCCTGCCATGGGTTTTATCAGTTCACAGCTGCCTACATCCATAGGCGACAACAAGCTATTCTCTCCTGAGTGTGTAATTAACAGAATCCTGGTGTCTAAGTTATGAAAACAGATCTAGGAACAAAAGAGACAAAGAAGAAACAAGACTATGCGTTGTTTTGAAAAAAGAAAAGGAGTACTTGTGGCACCTTAGAGACTAACCAATTTATTTGAGCATAAGCTTTCGTGAGCTACAGCTCACTTCATCGGATGCATCTGATGAACTGAGCTGTAGCTCACGAAAGCTTATGCTCAAATAAATCGGTTAGTCTCTAAGGTGCCACAAGTACTCCTTTTCTTTTTGCGAATACAGACTAACACGGCTGTTACTCTGAAACGCGTTGTTTTGAGTGCACCTTCTCTGGCTACAATACAAGCCGCACAAGTGGACAGAACAGTATATGGCCCAGAGTGGGTAAGCTCTCGCTAAACTGCATTTTGCTAATAATTCACACTTGTAGCCAACAAATTATGCTGGCCAAATAGCTCCTGTCCAGGTAGCTGCACTGACAATGTTTAAATATCAGTTTAACAGCTACAGCTTGTTTTTGCTTAATATGTTTTGTCTTGTAATTTGACAGCTGGATGAACGCTCTAGTAGTTTTTAGCCAAATTATTGCAAGGTTTCCATTTCCATCTTAAACCCTGCAAATAGATATGTAATAGTATTATAACTAATAACTAATTATAACTAATAACTAATCAGTGCTTCCAAGGTCAACAGTGGAACATGATCCCAGAAAGTGTACAAGGCAAAAGTACAAAAATCCTTAAGCACACACTAGTTCTCATTTGCTTATTTTCCACTGATGCCTTTTGCTCTGTTAGCCCAGGAAATTGTGTTTTGATTTTATCTCTGCCATTTATTTTAGTATCCAGTGGTATTAGTTTCAGCTGGACCAGGATATTTGACTTGATGGACCAATGATTTTATTGAAAGTTTTGAGTTCCAATAATGTATTTTACTGGCTGCATGGTGGGTATATACTGACAAGGAGCAAAAAGAAACCTCACAAAAACAATTGTTTTACATGCACAGTTTGCTAAATATTTATCCAGAAGTGCACATATTCTGGAAGTGCAGTGTTCACATCTAGTGGTGACTAATTCTCATCCCAAGTTAGCTATCATGATGATAAGCAAGAACCACCTACATGGTGGAGATACGATTTAGACATTCCAAGAGGCAGGTGTTTTTTACTGTGCTGTACATTATGGCCACTCAGAACTTCATGGCAACATTGGGGCCAGAACTTAGATCCTCCTCGTCCTCCAGAAGTATAGGTCCTACCCACTTGAGCAAAAGATAAGTGAACTCTTAACTGTTAGCATTATGGACGGTGTCTGACACAGATGGGCAGTTCTCACTCCATCCAGTAGAGAGCAGTGCTACACACTAACCAGCTCATTACAAGTATCAGAGGGTAGCCGTGTTAGTCTGTATCCACAAAAACAACAAGGAGTCTGGTGGCACCTTAAAGACTAACAGATTTATTTGGGCATAAGCTTACGTGGGTAAAACACCACTTCTTCAGATGCATGGAGTGAAAATTACAGATGAAGGTATTATATAATGACACATGAAGGGACAGGAGTTACCTCACAAGTGGAGAACCAGTGTTGACAGGGCCAATTCGATCAGGGTGGATATAGTCCACTCCCAATAATAGATGAGGAGGTGTCAATTCCAGGAGAGGCAAAGCTGCTTTTGTAATGAGCCAGCCACTCTTAGTCCCTATTCAAGCCCAAATTAATGGTGTTAAATTTGCAAATGATTTTCAGTTCTGCTGTTTCTCTTTGAAGTCTGTTTCTGAAGTTTTCTTGTTCAAGTATAGCTACCTTTAAATCTGTTATAGAACGTCCAGGAAGATTGAAGTGTTCTCCTACTGGCTTTTGTATGTTACCATTTCTGATGTCCGATTTGTGTCCATTTATTCTTTTACGTAGGGACTGTCCAGTTTGGCCAATGTACGTGGCAGAGGGGCATTGCTGGCACATGATGGCATATATAACATTAGTAGACATGCAGGTGAATGAGCCTCTGATGGTGTGATGCCCCTGATCAAATTGGCCCTGTCAACACTGGTTCTGCACTTGTGAGGTAATTCCCTTCCCTTCATGTGTCATTATATAATGCCTGCATCTGTAATTTTCACTCCATGCATCTGAAGAAGTGGTGTTTTACCCACAAAAGCTTATGCCCAAATAAATCTGTTAATCTTTAAGGTGCCATCAGACTCCTTGTTGTTTCAGCTCATTACAATATATTACTGTTTGATACTAGCCAAGTACACATAAAACATTTCAATACTCTTATTAACCCAACTGTAGGAGAGAGACACTCAGCAGACACACCCTCTCCTGGCTGTGCATGGCAAAGCAGGTTCTCCTCCTCTGGCACCACCTGTTAACAACTGCTCCTGGCCCTTCTGTTGGTCTGCTTCTTCTTATGACTCAGCCCTCTGGCCAGGTCACCCACTCCTCTCAGCTGGACTCATCCTAACTTGGGCCTGGCTCACCCTGCAGGTGTACTAATTTCTCTCTGACTCCAGTAAACTCTCTCTGACACTGTGGGTATGCAACCCATCACACAAGCATAGTCACGTAACTGTTGTTTGCTTACCTATTTGCACTGACTAATCACAAATGGAATATCTACAAATACTCATGAGCACCACTGCTGTTTAACAGCCATTCTGTTGGCAGCTGAGATTTCTGTCCAAGCATCCAGACCTATCTTGGCAAGCTCTCAAAGTAGGAATGTATCAAGCAAGACTGCCATAGCTCAGGATTTGACCAATGAAACTCTCTCTCTTACACGGTACTATTGGCTATGCAGTCTGATACCAGGGTAGCTAATTTTAATGCTGGAGAAAATAACCAAAGTACAGGTTTCAGAGTAGCAGCCGTGTTAGTCTGTATTCACAAAAAGAAAAGGAGTACTTGTGGCACCTTAGACAAATTACAGTTAACAAAGTACAGTTCTTGACTAAGTGCTGACAATGAAATTATTTTATTTTCTAGACTCACATCCCATCAATACCAGTCAATACCATCCCAAGACTGAATCCTGGGATGCCCTGATTTATGGACAACTTCATAAAAATTCTTAATCTTGTATTTTGCAAATTATTTCAGGCAGTTAAATGTACAAGCCAGTAATCCTTATTTGTGAATGTAATGCTCACTCATGCAAGTATCCCTTAGGTGGAAGTCAATGGGACGACTGACATGAGTGAAAGTTGTAGGATCAAACCTAAAATTGGAAAAATGTAAGAAGCAAATAAAATTGATATAAACATCTATATGTAACCAAGAACTAATTTATAACAGTTGAAATTGATAACACTGAAAATACCTATGTAGAGCATGTACGTGTACACACATGCACACACGGGAAATACAGGATTGTGTGAGGTGGTAACAGCATAAAGGTTATCATGCGTTTGAAAAGACAGAATTACTTCTAAGTAGCAAAGCCACCAGTGAGTTATTCAGATCATTCCAAACAAGTGCTAATAAAACCTTTAGAAAACAACTCATCATAATGTATACTTTTTATGCCACATAATACCTAACTCTTATACATAGAGCTTTTCACCTTCAGATCTCAAAGCACTGTACTAAAGGTATCATTATGCCCATTTTACAGATGGGGAAATGGAAGTACAGAGAAAGAGGTGACTCGCCAACGTCTCCCTGCAGGCCAGTGGCAGAGCCAGGAATTGACCCAGGTATTCTGATTCCAAGTCCAGTGACCTATCTACAAAGCTATATTGCCCCATCTCACATTACAGTAAAGCCAGTGTAGGAAGTTTTAAGGTTGGGGGAGGCATTGTATTTTGTTTTAAATAGGGAGTACTTTTTGAATCCTTCCACCCATAAAGCTAGGTGCCTTATAACTAAGGCTACATTTTAGTCATGGTTATTTTTAGTAAAAGTCAGGGACAGTGTTGGATCATATTAAAGAAGTTCTGTATTAAAATCACAAATGAGTTTGATTCCCCATAGTTTAAATTCCAGGGTATTACTAATTAAGAGGACTCTTGGTTTTTGGTACTGTTTCTGTCCCTCTATGTGTAAAACTTGCAAGCTGCTAATTGTGTTAGTACATTCTAAGACAGAGTCTGTTCTCAGAGCAATTCTTTGTAACAACAACTACTCACACAGAGAGAGACTCAAAGCAATACTCTGTAACAACAGAAACAGCACTCAGAGACTCCCCGCCCTTTTGTTGTATTCATCTCTCTTTGTTAACAATTGTGATTAAAATAGAGATAGAGGATGTATGTGGATGGATGCTTGGTTTGGATGATAACTGAATGATCAGGGAGGTGCCAGCCTAAGAATCCAGTGTCCATCAGCTGAAGAAGGCGTCAACTGGAAATAACCAGAGGACCCCCCGGAGGGCAGACTGGAATCCACCCAACAGCCTCAAGGATGGGAGAACAAAGAACAAGATAACATCTAGCAGCATGGAGCTGTCAGGAATGTGCTATCTGCTGATTGATTCAGCAACAGCATGATGAAGCAATTCCCACAGACTGGCATAGGAAGAAATTCCTATAAAAATGGACTCTAGAAAGTGAGAACTTTGGGGTCTGATTCTGCAAACCAACTTCCAGGAGCACCAGATGTGCATCTGACAAGGCCCTGCTCCCTCCTCATGTCCAGGCCACCTGGCCAGTGGCTTGGCATGAGCAACTCTAAGGCTGGTAACTATGATAACAACCTTGCAGAACCTGTGTGTGAGTGTGTATATGAATGAATGTATGAATAAATATGAGATTGAATGGAATGTTATAGCTATAACTAACTGCTTACTATGATTCTTTCTGTATTCACAATAAATGTGGTATTTTGCCTTTTCCTCTTTAATAAGATCCTGCTGGTTTTTATTTTATTGGTATAACAACAGGTCATGGGCAGTAAACAAAAATTCACAGCCCATAACCTGTCCATGACTTTTACTATATAGTAAAATGGAGGGGGCGCCACGAGTGCTGTGGGAAAGGGTTGGCGGGGCTGGAATAGGCTCCTTACCTGGCTCCTGAGCTCCACGTGCTGCCTCTGCTCCGCCCCAATCCCTGATTCTGCAGCTCCCATTGGCTGGGAACTGTGGCCAATGGGAGCTGTGGGGGTAGTGCCCATTGGCAGAGGCAGCACAGGGAGCTAGGAGCTGAGAGAGGGGAGTTCCTGTAGCCCTTCCGGGGAGCCCGTCCTAGGTAAGCACCACCTTGCACCTCAACCTCCAGCCCTGAGCCCCCCCACATCCAAATTCCTGCTGCTGGGAGGTGAGTGGGGGTCCAGATTGCACCAGCAGTAACCGGTGCAACTGGCCCATGGGCTGCCTGAGCCACTCAGGTGGCCCCCAGACCAGGCACACCAGCCACTGCAGAAGTCACAGAGGTCATGGAAAGTCACAGAATCCGTGAGTTCTGAGACAAACACGGAGCCTTACTTATAACCACGAGTCTAACCAAAGAAGGGTCAGAGAAGAAGCCATAAAAGCATCTAAAATGACTTAAAACAAATATTCTATGCCAGAAATGTAATGACTTTAAAGACTGATATCCTTCATAGATTCCAAGGCCAGAAAGGACCACTGTGGTCATCTCATCTGACCTACTGTATAACAAAGACCATAGATCTCCCCCAAAATAATCCTTAGAGCAGATCATTTAGAAAAACATCAAATCTTGACTTAAAAATTGCCAGTGATGGGCATCAACCAAGATCCTTGGTAAATTGTTCAAATGGTATATCACTCTAATTACCCCCTACCTTCAGCTTCCAGCCCCTGCTACACTGAAGAGCCCATTATCAAATATTTGTTCCCCATGTAGGTACCTATAGACTGTAATCAAGTCACTCCATAACCTTTTTGTTAAGCTAAACATATTGAGCTCCTTGAGTCTAATCACTATAAGGCTGGTTTTCTAATCCTTTAATGTTCTCATGGCTCTTCTCTGAACCCTCTCCAATTATTCAACATCCTTCTTGATGTATGAACACCAGAACGGGACATAGTATTCCAGCAGTGGTCACTCCAGTGCCAAATAACGTCTGTTCCTAATTGAGATTCCCCTGTTTATGCATCCGAGGATCGCATTAGCTCTTTTGGCTATAGTCACCATGTAAGCTCATGTTCAGCTGATTATCCACCACAGCCTCCAAATCTTTTCAGAATCCCCCATCCTGTAAGTATGGCCTACATTCTTTGTTCCTAGATGTATACATTTAGCCTTATTAAAACACATATTGTTTGCTTGCAACCAGTTTACCTAATGATCCAAATCACTCTATCAGCGACCTGACCTCTTCATTATTTACCACTCCCCCTCATTTTGGGAGCATCTTCAAACATTATCAGTGATGATTTTATGCTTTCTTCCAGGTCATTGATAAAAAATATTAAATAGCACAGGGCCAAGAATTGATCTTTACAGTGCCCCAGTAAAACACCCCTGCTCAATTATTACATTTTGATACCTATCCATTAGCCAGCTTTTAATCCATTTAATGTGTGCCATGTTAATTTTATATTGTTCTAGTTTTTTAATCAAAATGTTAAGTGATATCAAATCAAATGCCTCACAGAAGTCCAAGTATATTACAGCAACATTATTGCTTTATCAACCAAACTTTAAATCTCCTCAAAAATATATACATCAAGTTAATTTGACAGGATCTATTTTCCATAATGCCATGATGATTGGCATTAATTCCATTATCCTCTTAATTCTTTGTTCATCAAGGCCCATATCAGCTATTTCATTATCTTGCCCAGGATCAACATCAGACTGATTAGGCCTATAATTACCTTTTAAATATTGGCACATTGACTTTCTTCAGTTTATGGAACTTTCCCAGCATTCCAACACTTATTGAAAAATCAACATTAATGATCCAGAGACCTCCTCCGCCAGCTCTTTTAAAACTCTTGAATGCAAGTTATCTGGACCTGCCGATTTAGACTAACTTTTTGTAGCTGCTACTTAACATTCCCCTGAGATACTAATGAAAGGGAAAGAGTGTTTTCATCATATGATGAGACCATCTCATCAGTTTTTCCCCCAAATATAGAACAGAAACATTTATTGACCACTTCTGCCTTTTTATTGATAATTCTTCCATTTCCATCTAGTAGTGGAGCAATACCATTGCCAAGATTCTTTTTGTTCCTAATAAATTCCTTCTTATTGTCCGTAACTCTGCTGTCCATAGATTTCTCTTTGTGTCCCTTTGCTTCCCATATCAATTTTCTGCAATTCCTAACTTCTGATTTATGTTCATTACTATCTTCCCCTTTCTTCTTCTTCTTTTTTTAATAGCTGCCTTCACATCCCTGCTAAACCTTCTTCCTCAATTGTGGCTTTTTGGGCATCTAGTAAAGTGTTAAACAATTCCCAATTATCATTCACATTTTTCTTATTAAATTCTTACTTCCAGTTTATCTGGCTCATAATTATTTTCAGCTTTGTGAAGTCGGCCTTTTTAAATTGGCTCTTTTGGGTCTGGACTTTATTCTATTTGTACATGATCAAGTCATGATCTCTTGTACCTAAATTACCATTAATGTTTAGTTCTGTGATATGATCCTCTTCATCTGTCAAGATGAAACATTTTTCTGAGTTAGGAAATTGTCATCTGTAATATTTTGACATTCCAATGATGTTTTAGTACTGGCGGCATGAGCATATGTCACTCAAATTGAAGTCCCCCATGATCACACAGCTTTGTTTCTTGTACATTACAAGTAGGTGCATAAAGAGCCAGTCATCCTGTTCCCTGCTGTGATTGGTGGGCTGTAGCAGACACTACCTAATACCCCATCCTGTGCTTTATCTCTTAGGATACTGAACCATAAGTATTCAAGATCACTTTCTTCTGAGTTATCAGTGACTCGGAAACAGGTAACACCATTTTTGACAGCGTGCCATTTCCCCTCACTTTTTGTCCACTCAGTCCTTCTTATGTAGGTTATAGTCATTGATTTCAACATTCCAACCATGTGAATCATCCCACCAGGTTTCAGTAATACCAACTAGATCAAATCTATGCTCATGTTTGTTGGCCCATCTCCTAGCATTGGTGTATAGGCAATTAAAGAATTTTTTCTCTTCATGTTCTTTGGTTCCTTAATTAATTTTCTTCCCAGGATCTTAATTTTGTGCTACATGAGTGCTCATCTCTTCCCTCTTTTTACCTTTCTGGACCCCTAAAGGGCTGAGAAAGTGTGCTATTACCCTTTGCACCACAGCATAAACCGCTCATTTCTAGCCTTGCATGATCACAAAATAACGTTAATCAAAACCACAACCTACTTACATGTAGAAAATCCAGCAGCAGCTCAGGTCTAAACATTACCCATCCTGGACCTCAGGCTAAGGTCCCCTTGAAAACAAAAACTCCATACATAACAGAGCCACACTTAGATACTCAGGGTGCCCTTTTTGGGAATTTGCCGGCCTGGTTCTGAGTCGCATGCTCCCAGGACATGACTCCTGCACTCATTCCCTTCACCTGGGGAGGAAGGCAACCTCATGACACAAATGAGTCTGAGCCTAACTCGCTTGCAAGGCCAGCTCATGCCGTGGCACAACAGTTTAGGGAAGGAGGAAGAAACATTTCCAGTAGGGATAAGGAGGTTTTAGTGCCGTTATACAAGGCACTGGTGAGACCTCACATGGAATAGTGTGCAGTTCTGGTCTCCCATGTTTAAGAAGGATGAATTCAAACTGGAACAGGTACAGAGAAGGGCTACTAGGATGATCCGAGGAATGGAAAACTTGTCTTATGAAAGGAGACTCGAGGAGTTTGGCTTGTTTAGCCTAACTAAAAGAAGGTTGAGGGGAGATATGATTGCTCTCTATAAATATATCAGAGGGATAAATACCGGAGAGGGAGAGGAATTATTTAAGCTCAGTACCAATGTGGACACAAGAACAAATGGATATAAACTGGCCACCAGGAAATTTAGACTAGAAATTAGATGAAGGTTTCTAACCATCAGAGGAGTGAAGTTTTGGAATAGCCTTCCAAGGGAAGCAGTGGGGGCAAAAGATCTATCTGGCTTTAAGATTAAACTCGATAAGTTTATGGAGGAGATGGTATGATGGGATAACATGGTTTTGGTAATTAAATATTCATGGTAAATAGGCCCAATGGCCTGTGATGGGATATTAGATGGGGTGGGATCTGAGTTACCCAGGAAAGAATTTTCTGTAGTATCTGGCTGATGAATCTTGCCCATATGCTCAGGGTTTAGCTGATCGCTATATTTGGGGTCGGGAAGGAATTTTCCTCCAGGGCAGATTGGAAGAGGCCCTGGAGGTTTTTCGCCTTCCTCTGTAGCATGGGGCATGGGTCACTTGCTGGAGGATTCTCTGCTCCTTGAAGTCTTTAAACTACGATTTGAGGACTTCAATAGCACAGATATAGGTGTGAGGTTTTTTGCAGGAGTGGTGCGTGAAATTCTGTGGCCTGCGTTGTGCAGGAGGTCAGACTAGATGATCATAATGGTCCCTTCTGACCTAAATATCTATGAATTTTTCTGGCAGGTAGACCTTTTTTTTTTTTTTTTTGATGCAGCCATTTGAAATGTTTCATTAAGGCTTGGCGTAGAGGCAGTGTTTAGCATTGATTACCAGGCAGAGGGCAGGTGATGTGAGCAATACGTTACTTTATCACATTGCTTTGCAGTTCATCACATGGTTAGTATCTTCACATATATGTGCCACATAGACACACACATGCGCTTTTTAATGATATATTATTTATATTAATTTAAATAAATCAATGCAGGTGCACATGTGTTTACTAGGAGATCAGCTGTGTGATTTGTCCAAGAGCACATCACAGGGAGATTGGTTCAGGAACAGATAGTTCTAAGATAGTAAGGATATTACAGTGGTATCTCTGATAATGTCAGAAGTCAACTTGGCATCCTCTCCAACGACTAAGATGCTGAATGTAAGAATAGGAAGTAGCAGTTGTAGCATATGTTTCTCTGAAGTCTTACTGAAACTTCCATACAGGAAACTTCTTCCTTTGTATAAAGCTTGTAGGGCTGTTACAACAGTATGCTTTGTTGCTTTCCTGTTTTAAGACACTCTTCTCAACACAATGTTTTAAAGATATTCCCATCACGGTTTCCCTCAAGATCAGGCTATAGATCTTAATGCATTTATATTGCATGAATACCAATTGAAAAAATTGCAGCCACAGCAGTCAGCAGGGCATAGTGTTACAGATCAGACTGAGTGCTTGCTGGATTGAACAAAAAAGGAGATTACAATAACCTTGTGCCTTTAAGACAACAAATACTAATTAACAGCTGACCCTAGCAAAGCACTTTCATTTTCTTCACCTCTGTCATCTGCTGCCAGTCCATCCCTATCATGTTTTTTTAATTACTTCATATTCTGCAATGGTGGCACCCATGACATTTATCTTAAACTTGTAAATCATCGGTGCTGTTACACAATAATACCAGAAAGAGTTGTTTTTAACCAAGGCTAAAAATTGTCTCCTGTATGTCTTTCACATAGAAAAATAATTTAAAATCTTGACATGAAGCAGGAACACATTTTTTGAGAAGGAAGAGCAAAATGTAGCATTGTATTGCTTTCATAATCATTTAAACGATCATATTCTCTCTTCTGTGTGCCTGCATGCACAACTGTCTATAAACATTAGTGAGAGTTACATGAGAATCAATGGGAAAACACAACCCTAATTTCCCAACATGCTGTTAATAGGTCCCCTTTGCCTTTGTTTTGGATTATCAGTGTTGGCCATAAATTATTTTAAAATGTCTATGGATTTTAAACCATAAAAATATAGACAGGTACATATTTGCTGTTTGCAGCAGATATTTCTTAATCACTACAAAATTATGCTGCTTAAATCAATATGATTTTAAATTTAACAAGCAACACACCAACACACTGGAAGCTATTACCTTGGTTTACTTATTTGACTAGCTTTCAAATAAAGATCACCAGCAGATGTTGATACTTCAGACACTGCAAAGAGGGCAGTTGAAGCAATAGCTAACAGTTACAAGACAAGATATAAATGGGTGTTAGGGAGTCACTTTAAAATGCATGTAAAGTACAAGCACTGAGATCTCAGAAACTATATCTGTATGATGGAGAGTTTGCAGTATTCCACCCCTAACTGTGACCACCTACATAAGAGATTCTTTTAGTCCTGTAAAAAATGAAGGACAAATGAAAGGAACACAAGACAACTGTTTTGCATATGTATTAAACTCAGCTTGACTTGTTTTATCTAGAGGCACCAGCTGGAGGTGGCAGCAGAACCATGTGAAAATGAGGCCAGAAAAGGAAGAAGTTAGTTGGACTGTGTCACATGCATGCATGAGATATCAGATGCTCCCTACAAGAGATGAAAAAACACAGGACTCCATCCACTTCGAAAGAGCAGAACATTCAGCTCACAAATCACACCTTAAAGGCATCGAGACCAGAGGGAGAATTACTGATCATTGTGTACTGTTTCAGATTGGCAACACATACAGCTCAAAACCCTGCTCAAAACCAGATTTATAGTGTTTTGGTTTTTATTTTTTGTTTGTTTTTGTCTCAATTCCAGTACAAATAAGAATTACATAGTTTTCAAACACTGTGACTGATGTGCATTTCACACTGGTCTGAAATGTTATAGCAGTGACCACTACAAAAATGTTTCAGTTAATTTACTTCAATTGTATTGCTACCCCTTTTGTGTTCACTTTCTGTAAATATTCTAGCTACTGAGTTGGTTTTCAGGACCATTTGCCAAAAACAGCTACCAGTGTTGCAGAAAGCTCAAAGAAAACTGCTTTTCAAATTTGTAGTGGTGAGTATTTGCACTGGAAGCCTGATTCTAAGAGTCACACTCATACAATCAACCATCAGAAATACGGTACACCACAGGAACGTTGTCTAATTAAAGCAACTTGGATTTTGCATACTCGCAACAAAAGCTACAGATCAAGAATTATTTACAGATATTTTTAGGCAGATAATTTTGAATAATAAGTACATGTTATTTTCTCAAAATCTATAAACAATTCACATCGAGAGAGGTGAAATTCCTATAAGTAGAGTTGGCAGTATCATTTGTAATAGCACTCAGTGCTTTTAATGTAATATTTTAACAATACCTCCCCCAAGAGTGCCGACCAATTCTGTTGGTTCAAAAGTGGGCCAGTTGAACAGCAGCCCTAATAGTCTTCTTTAGTACAATATCTTCCCATGTTCTTCTCCCCACCCTCCCCCTGTTTTCTGGTGCTCTGAATTTCAAGGTATGATTCTGCAAGATCTCAGCAGGCAGAAATCAATAGGTGTTGTATGCTCTCTGGGTTTATGGCGCTGGGCCCTCAGCAGTTCCTCTCTCCCACTGGCATCCTGCAATCTGCCCCAAGCAAGGGGCTGGGCATAGCTGTGCTGCCTCAGGAGCCAGAGTGTGATTCAGAGCCACAGCTTAGAAGCTTTTTCCACCTCCACACCAGCTGGAACATTGTGGGGGTAGAGCCAGCATTCTGCACACTTATGCAGGCAGGTGAGTTACAGTCAGGCAGCAACTGCCCCCTCTCCTTCACACTCCCCTCTCATGATGCAAGTAGCAAGAGGGCTCTTTTTGCCCCTTACTCCTCTTTGGAAAGCTTTACCATGGTTGGGATCTATTCATATGTCTGTCACATATATCACACTAACCCCACGTTCATGTTCCACTGCAACATTGTGCATCTCCACTGATACGCGTAACGAATGCTTGGACCTCTTCCCTAACTATTTCTCTCCTGACATATGTTTGCATAATGAAATTAAGTGGGTTTTTATACATATATACATAAAATCCACACATTTGGAAAATAAAATAATAAAGACCATCACAGAGGGTTTGTTGGAAGCACAACAGCCCAGATCCACAAGGTACTTAGTTGCCTAAATTCCAGTTTTGGGCACCACCGTGATTTTCAGAACTTCTGCTTGGCTGCTGCCTAACTCTGTAGACACCTAATCATACTTGGTGCCTAAACTTTTGCTGTAAAAGTTCCCTAGGCACCTATTTTCCTGCCCTAGGGCATGCATGCTGCTGCCTCACTGTAGGTGTCTGCACTGCTATCTCCCATCTATGCCTTGTTGCAATCCATGAACCAGAGGAAGCCAGGTGGAGGAGCACCCATCTTACCTGAGGGGCCCTGCCTGGGAGACTTACTCAGAGGCCACCTACCATTCAAAATCTGGGGCATGTCCACCTTATAAGTTTTACCCCAATGGTTACAGCACTCACTGGGATGTGGGAGATGCAAGTTCAACGCGTCCTTCTGCCTAATGGGGAGAAAGGATCTGAATAGGGGTCTCCCACGCCTCAGGAGAGTGCTCTAACCACTGGGCTATGGGATATGCTGATGTGGGGCTCCCTCAAACTCTCCTGTTGAAGCTGCTCCACTCCTCTCATCAACATCTCTCATTGGCTAGCTTAGGCAGCTCCCCACCTAGCATGCTGGCTTTTGTGGATCATGTTTTTAGGCACCTGTCTCTTCCCATTCATTGTAAAGGTACCTAACTCAGGCTTTGTGGACTTCTTTGTTGTGATTTTCCTGGTGCCTAAAAGTTAGGCATTGCAACACCTAAGTCTCTTTGTGGATCCAGGCCAACATTACAAGCCAGGAGTCGTAGGTC
Source organism: Chelonia mydas (assembly GCF_015237465.2). NCBI lineage: Eukaryota > Metazoa > Chordata > Testudines > Cheloniidae > Chelonia > Chelonia mydas. The sequence goes on from NC_051250.2 coordinate 63,391,830, forward strand.
CAGGCATCTCTCTTCTCAAACTGTTAGCAGTTGGGCGTGCCACAGAAATTATACTCCAGGCCAGGTTCCAGCCTCAGTCTGCACTCATGGAATCACCAGTTAATTCCACTAAAGTAAGCGGAGTTGCCCTGTCTTTAGGAGAGGTGAAAGGTATGACATTATATGGCAGCTAGGCAGTAGCAGCAGGGGCCTTGTGTCATATTCTACTGTGTGGCTAAAGACTTCAGTTTAAATGCCATATGTTCATGGGTTTGTGTCTTGCAAGCACCACCCTGGTGACACAGTGAACAACAACTGCAGCTCCTCTGGGTTCTACTTTGAAAGACTTTTTTTCTCTGAGCAGGTGGAGGAACACCGAGAGGCCAGTCCTCAGACAGGTCTTAAACAGAAGTAGCACTACTGACAGCATAATAAAGGCTCTGTTGCGCGACTACACAATAGAGCCAAGCGCTTAGAAACCGTTTTTGGTTTCATGTAGCAGTCAGATTTTACAACCTTATCTTATTAGATGCAATAAAAGGGAGGGAGAGTTTTAATGATAAGTATCAAAATATAAAATTCAGCCACATTTAGTGCTGTGAAAATGAAGCCACCGCTCGTAGTCTAGAAATGACAGCCTTGCATTAAAAAGTGGCCCCAGACATGCAAAGACTCCAGGAAAACCTGGAGTAAAGGCACCAAAAAAATCGAAGTGCAGCTGCTCTTTTTACTGTTTAAATCATTATACATTAGCAACAAATCTTGTTGTTGGCCAACATTCAAAAATGGCATATGGCCAATAAAAGGTTCGGTGGAGTTTTCCATCTGTCGCAAAAATCAGCCATGGCTCCAGCTCATACAGTCAGTTCAGTGCCATAATTGTTTGTGTTCTGGATTTCTATCATTCACTCTAATGCAATCATTTGACCATACAATCTGCTAAGTATACGGGCTGTGCAAAAGTACTACATAATAGCATTTGTAAAATACATGGGGAGAGTTTATAATACATGGAGCAAGATGGCTGATAACGCTAACAGTAGATGGAGCAAAGGAACAGAATGAATGGACTCTTGCCACATTAGATTATGCAAATGAAGGCATCCTAAAGAGTCCTCTAGACATGTAACAAACAAACAAGAAAAAACTTTGCACTGTGCTTTTGTTAAAATCAAAGCTAAATATATAACAGTTAGCAAAAGGCAATGTGGGTCTGCAGAGATTTCTTTTACCCACTTATTTATTACAGATACTGGGTAGAGATTTATTTTTGGCTTTACTGTTTCACCTGCTTCAAAAGTAGGCAGATAACTGTTTGAAAGGTTGTCTGGTTTCACTATGGTTTGTAAATACCTTGGTAACGTTTGCTAATTTATTTTATTTAACTTCTTAAAACAGCAGTTCTCAATAGTTATCAGACAACTAGAGCAACAGGGAACTAAGGAGATGGATTCTTTTCCCCTTTACTCATACTGATGTGCAAACACACACATGTCATGAAGGGCAGTGCTATGCTAGATTTGGATGTGGATTTTAAAGACATTATAATTCAAGGTGTTGAAAGTCAAATCTGGATTCAGCTCATTAATAAGATAAGGATCATTTGTAAAATCTAGATACAGATTAGGTTCAGATTTCAAGCAGCCCAGAATTATAAGGTGTTTTGGCCCAGGGCTAGGTAGGTGAATGGGCACATTTCTGTTTTCTCAACCGGCAGGAATAGGAGATGCCTTTTTTAAGTACAGTGCTTTATTTAAAAAAAGATTTTTAAACCATGCTGGCAGCAGAAAGCAGTAGAAGGGAAATTCTGTGTTGTGTGAGACCATGATGTTACCATTTCTCTTCCTAGATTCTGACTGCTCTGCACCTGTCATAAGTGCACTGCCAGAGGCTGAGGTTTAGAGGTGCTGAGCCAGACTCATGGCTGGTTCCTAATATTTAGAATTTGTGAGAGTAAGCGTGAGCGGGGAAGGAATGGGGAATTGACAAAAGCATTTTCTCAACATTCCTTTGTGAATTGGTCCAAAGCTGGCACAAATTGACATCAATGAGCTGATTTGCATAGAAATGGGCTCATGACTCCAACAGATGACAACAGTTTACAAGAACAGATTTCTACGGCAAATGGGTCCTGTGCATAGTCTCCTTTTGCTCACTAACAAGGAAAGGGGGGTGGGGTGCGAGGAGAAACCTTAGCATTTTTTTAAACTTAAAACCCTGTCTGAATTTCAAACTCTAAAAGCAGGCACTTGTTTAAAAAGATAGAGTGTTCAGTACCTCAGTGACAGAATTAGACTGAAAACTTTTCTAGGCAAGGACCTCATTCTCACACCTGCCCAAAGTTCCCAGCAGGCTGTTGTGATGTGCAAATAATCATCTATTTAGCCCCAGAGGAAGAATGTAGAGCCCATGGAACGAGCAGCCTTAACTTTCAAAGTATCAAAATTAAAATGTTCAGACATCCATTTAAGGTTCAGGGTTTTTTTAAGTGTATCTAGAGATTTGAAAGAACTTTTATGGATCAGCAGGCCTGCTCTGTGCAGAAAGATCAATCTTCTCTAAGCAGGACCTCGTTTCTGTTATTCATAGTTGGCTGTGGTACACACTGCTTCATGTCGTAGCATATTACAGACTGGTTTCCATTTTGCCTACAAGAGGCAAAAACGCCAAGCATCTCAGTGGGAATGAAAGCCACTCTGCACCTCCCAATACTGGTCCTCATTTAACTATATTGCTATGCAGACCCATACTTGTGACTAGTCCCATTTTGGATTTGCCCCAAGTCCCTCTGCTGCTAGTGCACACAAGAGTTTGACCCAAGCAAGGGGCCCTGCAATGAGCCAGATTCATCCCTGCACTGCAACCAGTGGCAAGGCAGCTTCCACCTCTCCTATTCAGAGCTGGTGCGGCCCCTGGCACAGGTTAGAGAAATCCAGAGGGCTACCCTAAGTTGAACCCCTGCTGTAATAAAACACTATGAACCATTGCAGGAGAACAGAACTGGTCATCCACCCCAGCCTGCTTCCCACCCCAAGTCACCCTACCCCAGAACAGCCCCTGTACCAGGGCTCCTGTGGAGGCAGCTCATAGCAGCCACATCCTGCTCTACACCAGGCTCCCTGTACAGGGTGGTATTCTTCAGCCTAGTTGACACAAAGGGACCACAGAACAGCACTCAGTCGGGCTCAGCATCAGCTTCCTGCCATAAGGGCATATACTGGGAGAAGAAGGGGGGGGAAGAGATTGAGCTTCCTTTCATGCTTTTCAAACCCTGAAGCTCAGTGTTCTCGAACAGCGAGAGGGTGGAAGAGCATGCAGCCAGCCAGCCTGCCTGGTCAGCACCAAGCAGCAATGAAGGCCTCCACTCCCCCTATGACGCTATCAGTGGCAAACACTGCAAATCAGTTATAGAAACACATGGGTGGAGACACAGGGCAGACACAAGAATGGGGCAAATAGGGCAGACAAGGGAAACATAGGATGACATGGGGAAGCAAGGGTGGGAGGCAGAAGGGGGAGCCACTGAGGTAGGAGAAGATAAGAGGAGCCAGGGAGGTAAAAGGGAGAGCAGCATAGCTAGAAGCAAGCAGAGGGAGCTGTTAGGATGAGGAAACAGGAGAAAAGTGGAGCATGTTTTTTCATACTAGCTGGGAGCCTGGGGCCATTGGAGGCTTTGCGTACACCCAGATGACTTTTAAGGTTTAATACCCTTTTTTCCTGTTGCCATTCTAGGAAGAAAATATTCTCAATCCCACCAGAATGTGCACAGAACAGTCCAGCAGTTGGAGACTTGGCTGCCATCAGATCCCCTACTTATCAGGAGAACTGCCTCTGGCAAACATTTTCACACGCTGGCACCCATGCAGGCCTTCTCAGTGTGCACTGATGGTTTTTATTAGTGTGAAGTTCACTGATAACTGGGGAGCATAGCTCCCAACCTGCCAGGGAATAAAGGTTTTAAATTAGAAACGGGCTGAATTTTCTGAAAAATGTACAAGGAAAAAAAAATAATTGAAAAAGTTTTAAGTTATGTTGGCTTCAGCTTCAAATTTGTACCCACCATGGAAAATATTGCCCACCTGCCACTGAGCTGGATATCTCCCCAGCTCCAACACATGCACTGCCATGCCCAGTCTCTTGCAAGGAGATTTGTTTTCTTAACAGAGGTTAGCAAACAGAGAAACACAGTCCTTTTAACTCATTCCTTAGCCTCCAGCTTCAGGGCCACCCAGTCCAGGGGTCTCTGCCACTCCTGCTCCTGGCAGCTTCCAGTCAGCTCTGCTCCATTCCTGGAGCAGCAGCCCTAGGGCTACTTCTTTGAGCCCCTTACTCCACAGATCCACCCCAGGAGCTAGCTCCAGTCTAGTGTGGTTTTCCCGTCCCAAGGTAGAACTAGTCTCACTTAATCTCCCTCAGCTGCCCGCTAGCAGCCCTTTATAGGCCCAGCTGTGTAGTCCAGCACTCTTTAATGGGCTGGACAAGGCTTCCCTGCTCTGCTCCAGAGGAGCTGGGCTGGCTTAGTTTATCCGCAGGGACACCTGTGACATCAGTCTATCACCTCAGCCCCACTGTAATCATGATCACCCAAAGCAGACATACTATTACATGCTCTTATGTGATGTACACAGTGTAATCACTGACACTGGACGCAGCTAGATCTAGCAATGCATTCATGAAAGGCCTAATAAAACCTGAAATGTTGCTTTAGGAAATTCAAGTGGTATGTTCTAGCACAGTGGTTCTCAACCAGGGGTATACATACCCCCAAGGGTACGCATAGAAGTCTTCCAGGGGGTACATCAACTCATCTAGATATTTGCCTAGTTTTACAACAGGCTACGTAAAAAGCACTAGCGAAGTCAGTACACTGAAACGTAAGTACAATATTTATATTGCAATTGATTTATTTTGTAATTATATGGTAAAACTACGAAAGCCAGCAATTTTTCAGTAATAGCGTGATGTGACACTTTTGTACTTTTATGTCTGATTTTGTAAGCAAGTAGTTTTTAAGTGTGGTGAAACTTGTGGGCACGCAAGACAAATCAGACTCCTGAAAGGGGTACACAGTAGTCTGAAAGGTTGAGAGCTACTGTTCTAGCATAAGTCTGCTTATACTACAATGACATTAGTTGCTTTAACATACTTTTATAACCCCCAATTTCACAATGAATCATTTACAATTTTAACATTTAAAAAAGTAATAAACAGCAACAAATGGCTACCAGTTTGTGGGAGCTACAGGGAAATCTGAGTCTCAGATAAGAAATTTACCAAACAATAAAATATATTAGAGGGAAAAGGAAAGGGCTTGCATCAAAACAACAAAGTTCCATAGGGCTTACAAACATTTTATGCTCATGACATTTGCACTACCGAGTTTGTACAGTAATGGTTTATCATTGTTTCCTTGTTAGAAGCCAGGAACTGACTTTGGAAGACGTACGTAGGCCCGTCATTCTCACGGTGCCTCGTCGTTTCCAGAGGAAAAGCAGGCACCTGCACTTGTGTTTATCCTGGGCATTTTTTTGGATTTTATTTATACCAGCTCCTGTCCATGGTGTAAACTGGGAGAAGTCATTTGTCAGGATGGGTATTTTGTCAAATTCCAACCTATTTTCATAAATCCCAAATGAAGAGATATCTAGTCAAAAGGCATTTTTTGGCACAGAGCTATTTGTTTCAGAAAAATATTCAACCACTGTCCATTTTGGGGAGAAATCCAGTATTGCCAACCCCAGAGATTCACAAATTATGAGTCAGGCCCTCCAAAATCATGAGACTGGCTTTAAAATCATGAGGTTTTTTTAATAATTAATTTTGGATCTTTGTATTTGCCTCTTGGTGCTGGAGCCTTTAGGGTTCATGTTCTCAAGCTTTTCTCCACAACCAGGAGGGCTAGAAATGTATTTTTTTTTAAATGAAAGCTGAGATTTTCATGTAATTACATATGTCTTCGAGCTGGACATTTAAGAAAAATGGCAAACATCTGAGAATTGGCAACACTCAAATCCTTCATTATGAGGGAGAATATTAAAAAGATATCACCAGTGTATTAGGTTCCAGGAGGTGAGCCACGCAATATTGACAAGGAGGAATATTTTGTCAGACCATGGTGGCATATTTATCTTTTAAACTAAGGATAATATAGTTACACTGAAGAGACTAATTTTAATTCTGAAATGCAGCAGAGTATCTATCTAGGTGCTTAGGCAGCCCTCATTACAATATTATCTGAGCACCTAAGGGTAACAGAGACTGAGAATTTATTCTGCGAAGGCTATTTTTAGAGACTAGTATTTTAAATAGATAATTACCCTAACCAGGAAAGGGATTATCTAAATAGCATGCATGAGCACACAACTGGGAGAGTGCAAACTGAATAGCTCGAGTCTCTCTAGCACTGACTCCTGCTGCAGCCACTTCACCTTTCCTCCTCAGCTTTTCCTTCTGTAAAAATGGAGATAATACTGCAGTGCTGTAAGGGTTCAGTTTTGAAGATGAAAACTGTTGGGTAAATGCCACACATTCTTTGGAAGTTTCTTGTTAAAACAATGCCGGATGAGAGTGTGGTTAGCTTATCACAATAGCATGACTCCAGGGAAGAGACTACATAAACATGAATGGGAGGAGCTGAACAGGCATTTAGGAGTCTGCAAAACGCACAGTTTCCACTCTATCTCTAATTTCAGGGGCCTAAAATATCAGTTAATCTCAGTTTTAATTTTAAAAGAATGTATCAGTTTCTAGTTCTTTTGCTTGCAATAACAACTGTGAAACTGTAAACTAAAAGAGAAACATTTATGATTTTCAGAGCCTACAGCCCTCAGCGGCACTTGAATCATGTTTGACATGACTTGAAACTGTGTCTCCGGCAAAAATGCTCTTGCCTGCACCAAGTCCAGCATCGCTCCGATTAACTCTATTCTCTGGGTCAGAGACAAGGTTGACTTGTTCATGTTGAGGAGGAGGCCCAGTCTCTCGAAAGCAGATCTGACAAACCAGACCTGAGATTCCACCTGCTCCCCGGTGTGCCCCCTGAGCAGCCAGTCACAGAGGTAGGGGTATACCTGCACCTGTCTCTTGCAGAGGAAGGCTGCTACGACTGACATGCACTTGGTGAACACTTGTGGGGCCATTGAGAGACCGAATGGGAGGACCGTGAACCGATAGTGTTTGTGGTTGACCACAAACCTTAGAAATCACCTGTGCGCAGGCCAAATGGCTTTGTGAAAGTACACGTCTCATGTCGAGGGTGGCATACCAGTCTCCTGGATCCAGGGAAGGGATAAGCATGCTCAGGGAGACCATATGGAACTTCATCTTCACCATGAATTCGTTGAGTCCTCACAGGTCTAGAACAGGTCAGAGACCCGACTTCGCCTTGGGGATTAGGAAATAGCGGGAGTAGAATCTCTTGCCCCTTAGCTCCTGAGGAACCTCTTCACCGCCCCTATGGCGAGGAGCGCCTGCACCTCCTGGATAAGGAGCTGCTTGTGAGACAGGTCCCTAAAGAGGGACAGGGAAGGGGGGTCGGAGGGCGGGCAGGAGCAGAATTGGACAGAATATCCCACTTCTACCATACGAAGAACCCAGCGGTCTGATGTTATTTGGGACCAAGCATGGTAGAAGTGGGATAGATGGTTCAGAAAACATTCAGGGAAGGATCCGGTGCTCAATGTGTTCTACATCTAACGTGTAGCTAACTATATGGTGCTGAATGTGTTCTACATCTAACACTTAGTTCCCTGAATGGCTTAGTGCGTTAGATGTAGAAGGCTAGCACCTGCCAAACATCCAGAGAGTGCAGCCTCTGCTCGCAGTTACTGGCATGAGGCTTAGGAAAGAAAACAGGCAGGTATATTGTGACGCACTCTATACACAGAGTGTGAATATAATGTAACTAAAATATGCTTCATGCAAAAGGTCTCTTGTAAGGTATCATTACAAAGCTTATAATCTACTGAGTGTGGTCATCGTATTTGTATAAATGTATCACTCTTGTATCTGAAATTAGAAATATGAAATATAACTCTGAGGGCCTATTGTAGTTATGCAAAGTGTGGGCCATTAATAGTGGTTTGGAATCTTGATGGCTCCCATCAATCAGGACAATTGACTGTGGATGGCTCTGTTTGCAGGCAGGGCTTCCTGTGAGTCAGCCTGGCAGGAATGAAGGCTTGGGGTCTCACAGGACATGTGATCATGTCACCTGAACTGGAATCCATCTTTAACCTGGTGCTTTTCCACTGAGAAGCAGGGGTGGGAACCCAGAGGGACAAAGGATTCCCACCTTATGCAAAAAATATATAAGTGGGTGGAACAGAACAAGGGGAGAGCCATCATGAGGAATCCCCTAGCTACCACCTGAGCTGGAACAAGGGCTGTACCAGGGGAAAGGATTGTGCCCAGACTAGGAAGGTGTCCAGCTCCAGTCTGTGAAAGAAACTTATTGAAACATCTCTTAGGGTCAGATTTTATCTGTATTCAGTTTTTATTACTGTACTAAACTTAGACTGGCTTGTTTTATTTTATTTTGCTTGGTAGACCTAAATATCTATGAATCTATGAATTCAGTTTCTTCTGTCTGTTACTACTTAGAACCACTTAAATGCTACTTTCTTTATTTAATAAAATCACTTTTTATTTATTAATTAACTCAGAGTATGTATTAATACTTGGGGGCGGGGGCCAAACAGCTGTTCATATCTCTCTATCAGTGTTATAGAGGGCAAGCAATTTACGAGTTTACCCTGCATAAACTTTATACAGGGTAAAACGGATTTATTTGCGGTTTGGACCCCACTGGGAGTTGGGCATCTGAGTGTTAAAGACGGGGACACTTCCGTAAGCTTCCTTCAGTTAAGCCTACAGCTGTTAGGGGACGTGGTTCAGACCTGGGTCTGGGTTTGCAGCAGGCTAGAGGATCTGGCTCAAACCAGGCAGGATGCTGGAGTCCTAAGCTGGCAGGAAAGCAGGAGCAGAAGTAATCTTGGCACATCAGGTGGCAGCTCCCAGGGGGTTTCTGTGATCCAACCAGTCACATATATGTTTTGACTCGAATGAAAATGTCTCAGGAAGAAAGGCTGGGTGAGGCCTAAATTTCACTTTATCCTTGTGGAAAACCATGTAAAGTGGGTCAGAAGTGAGGGCCTTTAAACACAGACACCCTCCTTGCTGAGGTAATGGCAACCAGAAAAGCTACCTGGCAAGATAGATAGAGAAGGGAGCAAGTTGCTAGCAGTTCAAATGGGGGGCCCATTAGTTTGGAGAAGACCAAGTTAAGGTCCCACGTAAGAATTGGCTGTCTAATCTGTGGATGCAGCCGTTCCAGGCCCTTGAGGAAATGTCCCACCACGGGGTTGACAAATACAGAGCGTCCAGATACACCTGGGTGGAAGGCTGAGATAGCAGTGAGGTGTACCTTGATGGATGATGCTGCCAGGCATTATTGTTTTAGGTGCAGGAGGTACTCTAGAATGAGTGGTATAGGCACCTGAAGTGAAAGTGTGTAACGCTGGGCACACTAGCAAGTGAACCTTTTCCACTTAGCTAGATAAGTTGCCCTGGTGGAGGTTTTCCTGCTGTCAAGTAGGACTTCCCTTACAGGTTCCAAGCACAGAAGTTCCATGGGGTTTAACCATGAAGCTTCCAAGCTGTGAGATGGGGGACTTGAGGTCTGGTTGGAGCAGGCAACTGTTGTCCTGAGTAGCAACGCAATCTGGGCATCCACTAACAGTTCCAAGAGCATGGCAGAACTTCCAGAGCCTGAGGGCTTCTCGATACAGGGGAGCGGGTTCCACCATGCTTGCTGATGTTAAACATGGCAGTGGTGTTGTCCATCCTCACTGCCACGCACTGGCCTTGCAGCCGGGCCCAAAAAGTTTGGCATGCTAGACATACCGCCCTGAGCTCTTTGATGTTGATATGAAGGGAGAGCTTGTCCTGAGACCATAGGCCCTGCATTTCTAGATATCCCAAATGCGCACCCCAACCCAGAGCCGACAAGTCCGTTACCAGGGGCAAGGAGGGCTGGGGGCTGTTGAAGGGGACTCCTTCGCACACCTTCCAAAGGTCGAGCCACCATTGGCAGTTGTTCTGGTACCGTCACGACTACGTCCAGGTTGTCGTGTTCCAGCTGATAGGCCGATGCAAGCCACACATGCAGGGGTCTGAGCCTCAGCCTGACATGCAGGACCACCTAAGTGCAGGCTGCCATGTGGCCAAGGAGATGTAGACAACCCCTTGCAGCGGCGGTGTCTTGCCTCTGGTGGCGGCACCAAGGGGCGGAGCATTGCCGGTTTTCCACGGGACAGTGCCGAACGCTGTGGCATCAGAGGCTTGGCGTGAAGGGCCAGGGATCGCGGTGCTGTCATATCTATGAGGTCTCTCGCAGGCTCAAACGTGTCTGGGATGGAAGGCAGTTGCACCTTGGACACGGTCAGTCCAATTGCACCAGACACAACAGCCCTCCTTGCGGGACCGAAGTCAACAGTGCCAGCTCCAAAGTTTTCAGCACGGGGGCTCCTCCCTGAGACGCGCCCCACGGGCCAGTTCCGAGGGGGTGGGAGCCAAAGTCGAGGTTTCCAGTACCTTGTTTCATTGCTGCTTCTGCCCGAGAGAATGGGACCGGTGCTGAGTCGTCTCCGATTGTTTCCGCACCAGAGAGCAGTGGTGCAGCAGGTCTCGTCCAGAGTCCTTCTGCGGTGCCATCTCCGTTACCGCTGCTGGGGCATTACGCACCGATGCACTTGGTGCCAGGTCCTGCTGCGCCTATGCCGGTTGTGGTCTGTCAAGGTTCCTTCCCCACTCTGAACTCTAGGGTAAAGATGTGGGGACCTGCATGAAAGACCCCCTAAGCTTATTCTTACCAGCTTAGGTTAAAAACTTCCCCAAGGTACAAACTTTGCATTGTCCTTGAACAGTATGCTTCCACCACCAAGCGTTTTAAACAAAGAAAAGGGAAAGAGACCACTTGGAGACGTCTTCCCCCAAAATATCCCCCCCAAGCCCTACACCCCCTTTCCTGGGGAAGGCTTGATAATAATCCTCACCAATTGATACAGGTGAACACAGACCCAAACCCTTGGATCTTAAGAACAATGAAAAATCAATCAGGTTCTTAAAAGAAGGATTTTAATTAAAGAAAAGGTAAAAGAATCACCTCTGTAAAATCAGGATGGTAAATACCTTACAGGGTAATCAGATTCAAAACATAGAGAATCCCTCCAGGCAAAACCTTAAGTAACAAAAAGACACAAAAACAGGAATATACATTCTCTCCAGCACAGCTTATTTTACCAGCCATTAAACAAAAGAAAATCGAACGCATTTTCTAGCTAGGTTACTTACTAACATAACAGGAGTTGGAAGGCTTGCATTTCGGATCTGTTCCCGGCAAAAGCATCACACAGACAGACAGAACCCTTTGTTCCCCTCCCTGCAGATTTGACTTTGTCCCCTCATTGGTCATTTTGGGTCAGGTGCCAGCAAGGTTACCTTAGCTTCTTAACCCTTTACAGGTGAAAGGGTTTTGTGTCTGGCCAGGAGGGATTTTATAGCACTGTATGCAGAAAGGTGGTTACCCTTCCCTTTATATTTATGACACAGTCTAAGTGCCGCCTCCATAAGGAGCTGCTTCAGTCTAAAGTCCCACTCCTTTTTTCATTCTCGGGCGAAACTCTTTGCAAATCCTGCATTTATCTGCCTGATGCATTTCCCCCAGACGCTTTAAGCAAGCGTCATGGGGGTCGCCCATTGGCATAGGCTTTTTGCAGGACTTGCAGGGTTTGGACCCCTGGGACTTAGGCATGCCCTGAGTCCCCAGGAAGAACACAGTCGGGTTGGAGGGGAACCCCCCACTCCCAACAGCAAACTATTAACACAACACTAACTAATAACTAACTAAACTTACTAAGGAAGACAAACACTAATGTAGATAGAAGCTAGGGAAACGTGGAGAGCTTGCTGAGCAAGATACCACAGTTTCAACGACCATCACTGGCGGCAAGAAAGAACTGAGGAAGTGCCGGGTCGGCAGGGTCATATATAGAGCACTATGGAGGCACCATTCCAGGTGGCTCCACAGCCAACCCGACGGGTGCAGCTAGGGGAAAAACTTTCCGACAACTGTGCACGCGGCGCACATGCACCTAATTGGAATCGATATGAGCAATCACTCTAAGAAGAATTGCTGTTCTGTTCCAGTTAGAGCATGCATTTCAATTAGAGCTGCAAATGTCATTTCAACCAATAAAAGACAAATACCATTAAAAAAACCGGTTTCAGAGTAACAGCCGTGTTAGTCTGTATTCGTAAAAAGAAAAGGAGTACTTGTGGCACCTTAGAGACTAACCAGTTTATTTGAGCATGAGCTTTCGTGAGCTACAGCTCACTTCATCCGATGAAGTGAGCTGTAGCTCACGAAAGCTCATGCTCAAATAAACTGGTTAGTCTCTAAGGTGCCACAAGTACTCCTTTTCTTATTAAAAAAACCCTGAATTGAAAAGATCCTCTTTAAACACACTGGATACTAGAATACTGCATTACAGTATTAATTTAGTAATGGGTGGGCAATCAGCTTACCTTTATGGAAGAGATCCAGGGGATGGTGCTAGAGACCTTGTGTAGGAAGACCCCCTTTATTGACCTACATAGAGGAAGCAGGAAATTAGATAATTTAAACAGTGACTAGAAAGAGCTCCAGAAAGTCCTCCTCTGTTTGTCTCTAGTAAAAGTGCACCCATAGTGAAAAACAGGAATCAGAAGAATATGGATTTAAGTTTCCTTATAGATAAATCTAGCAGGGCCAAGATGATTTCCATCTCCACCCCCTGGTTTTCGCTCTTCCTGTCAGAGAAACAGGAGAAACAGTTTTCAGAGTAGCAGCCGGGTTAGTCTGTATTCGCAAAAAGAAAAGAAGTACTTGTGGCATCTTAGAGACTAACAAATTTATTTGAGCATAAGCTTTCATGAGCTACAGCTCACTTCATCGGATGCATTCAGTGGAAAATACAGTGGGGAGACTTATATACATAGAGAACATGAAACAATAGGTGTAACTATACACACTGTAATGAGAGTGATCACTTAAGGTGAGCTACTACCAGCGGGGGGGGGGGGGGGGGGGGGGGCGGGAGGAAAAACCTTTTGTAGTGATAATCAAGGTGGGCCATTTCCAGCAGTTGACAAGAACGTCTGAGGAACAGTGTAAAGCTTTTGCCAAGATTTTCAAAATTAGCTAGTAATTTTGGGTTCCCAACTTGACACACCTTACAGTGGCTGATTTTCTGAAGGCACTGAGCACCCACCCTTTAAAAATGTCTCAGGTTAAGCACCCAAACCACTTTTGAAACCTTGGCCCTTATAATATTCTCGGAGAGAACAATCACACTGTTTTTAATACTGAGACAAAGAGGTGCTGGAGATTGATATAGCTATTATGGCTGACTGAGCTGGTTCAGAATAGATTTTTTTTAATTGCCAGTCTCCACCCGGTCCTAATGACTTTTTGTAGACACAATCTTTTATTACAAAAAGGGAAAAAAATCACCCTGCCGCACTTTTGCCCTGGAGTTACTAAACCCCATCACATCTTGTACATACTGCACGGTGGTTGATCATGCATTAGCTAAAACAGCATGGGAATAAGGAACAATACGCTTAAAGGATTAGGATGCAATGACGCAAAATAATGTTTTTCAATTGGCAAGAGAAATAAGACCAAATATCTAAATGTGCGTGAGCATTAACCCTGCTCCTACAAAATGGCTAGTTACAGTACTGGCACTTTACAATGTCATTTCACATAATTGGACAGTAAACATTTATGGAAACTAAGTTTAGAAATTGATTCGATAGAAACCTAACTCATAGCTTTTCCTTCGGAGTAGCCAATAATAGTTTTGTGGGACCTACTAAAATACATTTTTAAGCAAGAAAGCTTTGTATTTAATCTTCAATTACACACCTGATTTCAATGTTGAAACGTCATTGGACAAAGGGTTGGAAACAAGTTTGGGTTCCAGGCTCTGAAGCAGGGGCCTGTGCGCTTGATCTCACTGTGACTCTTGCTGAATAATTCATCTGACGGGTATAGCAGTCTTCGTCCCCCACAAACTTGGTACTGGCATCGCCCAGCGTGGGAACTCTGGCACAACCCAACGGGACTAAGCGGAGGCTGTAGTAGTGGTGCAAGGAAGAGAGTCATATTCGAATGAGAGCAGCCTACATTAAATCTCCTTCCCAGCCCAACATTTACACAGCCTCAGCAGCTTGCACCAGCCCAACACTAGTGGTGGCCAACATGTCACATGCTTTCTCCACAGCTGCAGAAACGAAGGGCAGTTAGTAATAACGGCTTACGCCTCCAGTCTGCAACTGGACAGAGCTTTGTACCTGGGTCCTGCCTGAGCCCAGGGGCCCGGAAGCCGTTGGGAGATCCGGGCCTCCCCCAGAACTTCAGGGCTGCCTGTGGGCGGCTCTTGGTGCCTGGCGCCCTTCAGCGAGCGGGCTAGGCCCTGCGCCGGTGGGGGCAATTCCTGGGAGAAGCGGGGGGAGCTTGGCGATGGGGGCGGGGGAGGAGCCCTAGCTATGGCTTGTATCTACCGCTGGTAGCGACAGCCTGGGGTAAGGGGACTCCAGCCCGAGTCCTGGCTCGTTGCCGAACCGTGGGGCGGGAGCAGCCACCCCGCGGGAATAGCGAGGCCCCGAAACTCAGCCCCACCTCCCAGCGGCTCCCCAGCGTGGTGCGCCTCCCGCTCGGCCCCGGACAGGCAGCCTGAGGTCCGGGGCGCCAGCAGCCGGGAGAGCGAGCCCGGGTCCGGCGGCATCGGGCCTGAGCTGCAGCAGGAGGCGAGCTCCTCACCCCCTGCCTCCGCGCCGCTGCGCGCCCGGGGGAAGCGGCCAAAACCGCCCCTCACATGATCCCGCCGGCCCCTAATCCCCTCTGCGCCTCCCCGGCGGCTCAGTGCGAGGCTGAGGCCGGCGCGATGAAGGGAGGCTGCGGCCAGGGCTGGAGGCACCGGGCAAGAGGCGGCCGGGCAGCCTCCGTCCTGCTGCTCCTGGGGGCTCTGGCCGCCTTTCACCTGCCTCGCAGGGGCGCTGCCGCCCAGCGGCTCCGTGGGGACACAGGTAGGCTGGGGGCGCGGAGTGTCAGCCGGCTGCGTTCGCACCTCGGGAGCGGCTCGCTGCGCCAGGGGACCCCGCAGGAAAGGGGCGCTGGGTAGGAAAAGCGCAGTAGCCACAGGACTAGCCCTCGCATGGGCCGCTTGGTTTACGGGGGCTTTTCAGCTACTCAGTCGGTGATGCACACAGCTCCCGGGGGGGAAGCGTTGGAAGGAGCTTGGGGTCTTTCTTATCACACTATAGTTGCTAAGAAAGGCAAATTTGTTCAACTATTTCAGTATGGGCCTAAGTTTTCTCCCCTTCCTTCGCTGGCTGTTTTCCTCCCCCGCGGTTGGAAGGGAGCCGTTTATTTCTTTTGCCGGAATAACTCCAGCCTGACCTGTATGTGGTTGGAAAATGTCTTAAATTTAAGCAAACCTTCCGGGGCAATACATGGCACCCACCCCAGTTTTTTTGCCTCTCTGGAGTCTTATCTGGACGTCAGAGTCGTACTGGAAGCCTCGGGATACCTTAACATTGGTTGCTCTAGAAAGGGATGTGTGTCAAAGGCTCATTAGACAAAGGGTTGGAAACAAGTTTGGGTTGCTGGCTTTCCTCAGTGCAGGTTGCACCGAGTTGTGTGCAGGAGTGAAACATTGACAATATATACCATTATGTGTATTGCAACAGTTCTCTATCTGGGGATTCCAAAAATTAAGAACAAATAATTTAAAATGAGTTCCTACGTTCCACCTAGCCAGAATTCCATTGAAGACATCCTCAAAACTTTTGTAGCTGGGGGAGAAGACTATGTTTGATAATATGCACAAGACCTTTGTATTCTCTTTTCAGAAAATAAAACACAATGTATTCCCTCTCCCTCATCGGAATTTCCTGACGCATTTTTTACACAACAGGAGAGAGAAGATGGGGGGATCATTATCTATTTCATAATTATCCTTTACATGTTTATGGCTGTATCCATTGTGTGTGATGATTACTTCCTTCCTTCTCTAGAGATCATTAGTGAATGTAAGTTATTTTTTAAGTCCTAGTAATCATTTCTGTAAAATTGAACAGCTATTGGCAAGATTATTCTCTTGGCAGAGTTTCACAATATGAATGCAACTTAGAAATAAGGGCAGAAAGTTCAACGTTCAATATTTAGCTTAGTTGGGAAACAATGTACAGGGAGAGTGGGCTTATGGCTGGTAAACTACAGGAGTGTAGGAGATGTAATATTGACATCCAGGCTTAACACTAAAAAGAAAAATATTTTAAATAAAGTGATTAACTTTAAAGTGATTTTAAAAGTGAAAGTACCAGATGTTCTAGACTAAGGCAGATAAACTTTTCTGCAGGAACCAGTGTCCTGGGAAACGCTAACAAAACACACTAGTACCAATGGGATTCCTCTTGTATAGATCATGTTGATAAATTGGAGTGTTCAGAAAACAGCCACAGAATGATTAAAGGATTAGAAAACATTCCTTATAGTGAAAGACTCAAGAAATTCAATATATGTAGTTTGATCAAATAGGTGGTTACAGGGTGATTTGCTAACAATCCAAGTATCTACATGGGGAACAAAAATGTGTAATACCATGTTCTTCAATGTAACAAGCAAAGTGTAACTATCTTAGACAAATTCAGACCCTAAATAAAGGTGCACATTGTAATAAGGTAATTAACCACTGGAACAATTTACCCAGGGCTGTAGGGAAATCTCCATCACTAGAAGTTTTTAAATCTAGATTGGATTTTTTCTAAAAGGTTTCCTCTAGTTCAAGCAGGAATTAATTCAGGGAAGTCCTAAGACTGATGTTTCAGGCTAGATGATCAACACTCCCTGCTGGCTCTATCATCCCACATGCAGCAGGACAGAAGGGCAGGTGCACACATTTGCTTTCTATCTATCTACAGTAGATATCTCCTAGCTAAGTGCCTATATACTAAGATGCTGGGTGCATTAGAAATATCTTACTTAAAATCAGTTTAAGCAGTGGGGGGAACAAAGGTGTTAACTTGTTAGAATCATAAATAATTTACTTAATAAATAACCTGACAATTTCCAAGAGCATAAGGACACAACGTTAAGAACAGTGGTGACCTCTTCTACCAAATGTATGTGCTAGTGGAAACAATAGGAGTTTTGTCATAAAAGCTAGTGGTAAACTTAGCCCTAAAGTTTCCTTCATCCCTATACAATGTGGTTTAAAACCAAAAACCGTTCATTAAGAGAGACAGTTGCTGGGTAAAATGCCCAATCCTGAGTGGGCTGGTAACTTCGTGTTTTGTTATGCTTAAAGGAATCTTAAGCTGCTTAACTAAGGCCATGTCTACACTACCACTTATGTCAGCAAAATTTTTACGTCATTCAGGGATGTGAAAAAAAACACCCCCGAGGACATACATTTCACTCGCATAAGTGCTAGTGTGCATACCACTATGTTGGCAGGAGAGCGTCTGCCGCTGGTATAGGAGGTTTGTGTGGAGGTGGTTTTCTTATGTGGATGGGAGAACTCTCTGCCGTTGGCATAGAATGGCTACACAAGTGATCTTGCAGCAGCGCAGCTGCAGCAGTACAGCTGTGCCGCTGTAAACTTACTAGTGTAGACGTGGCTTAAGCCTTACACAATATATCCATGAAGCAAGTAGTACTACACCCATTTTACAAGTGGATTCAGCAAGTAAGTGAAGCAGGAACTAATTGTCAGTTTTATGCTTCACTGAATTGCTGATGCTTGACTTGAAGAGTTTATTTTCCTCACAACAGTAGATACAAACAAGTAACATCTAGAACATCAATGAACTTGGATTTAAATCTGACTTTATATTTTTCACCCACAAATAAAGGTCCCAATCCTACATGTTTATAAATCTTGTGCACTTATATTAGAGCAAAAACTATTTCAACACTTAAAACCTATGCACCAGTCTTTAGAAAAGTTTATAAATGAAGTTCTTGAACAGTTGTCTTCCTGACATTCAAACAAAGGTCTCCAAGCTTCTGTGTTATAGCTTATTCTGTAACCAATAAATGAATTTTCTTCTGCTAAGAATATAAGGAGCTACTTTTTACACATTAGTTGTAAGTAGTGTGTGTAGATTAGAGGTGTAACTTTTGTTTAATAGTAAGTATTTTATTCCATCTTCAGCCCTTGACCTCTCTCAGGATGTTGCTGGAGCAACTTTTATGGCAGCTGGTAGCTCTGCTCCTGAATTGGTCACTGCTTTTCTAGGTAAAACGAACAATTGTTTAACAATTCCGAATATATAATCTCCCCTCCGCCCAAAAAAACTAAAAAGCAGAAATTAACTATGTTAAACACTGTTTTGCTTACAGGGGTATTCGTGACAAAGGGAGACATTGGAGTTAGCACCATCCTTGGATCTGCAATCTATAACCTTCTCGGTATCTGTGCCGCTTGTGGGTTGTTATCTAGTGTGGTACGTAAAACACGGATATAATTTGGCTCTCTTTAGAGCCAAATGATGGTAACTTCCTATGGTTTACTGACAAAAGTCAAAGCAAGTTTAGTATGATAATAGTTCAATTTATTACTCAGTAGCAAAACGGCATGTAATCAATCAGCAGATAACTCCCCAATAAGATTTTTTTTAAATTACTTTTGAGTTACTATATTTAAATCATTTCCTAAGAACCAAGTTAGTCACATATCAATACAGAAACATTAAGGCAGCATGTACAGTAGCTGGTGAAAGAACTACAACAGATTTGAAAAAGTAATTTGTGTCCTGCAGGTTTCGAGGCTGTCTTGTTGGCCACTGTTTAGAGACTGTTTGGCATATGCAATTAGTGCCGCAGCAGTCCTTGCAATGATATTTGACAGCAGAATTTACTGGTAAGTGCACAATTTGTGTTAAATTCACGTTGACTGGAAATTAGTGACTGTAAAAATCAAAGTTTGTCACTTTTTCATCAAGCATTAACCTCAAGTATCCCAATCTGAAGTTCATTGTATAGTACATTGACAAATATGAATATCTTGTTGGCTTTAAGAATTGTATATTGAATTCAGTGTTCATGAAGGCTGTTGCATTAACCATTCTGTGGGTTCCTGCTTATAAATCTCAACCAGCATAGGCTTCCTTGCACTGCACTTCAAACCTGTTCTGGTGTCCTCTCTCTTGCACAACCATTAGTCTTTATAGTCTACTCCTTTGTTAACCTCTCTTTTGTGCACCTGACCTGAGACAGTTGTTCACTATCAAATGGACTGAGTAACTCATATGAACTGCTAAACTATCAGATGGTAACTATTTTCAGTCAATATTGACCTCAGTTGGATTTGAACCTATGAGGAGAGGCTTTAGTCTTTAATTACCAATTTCCTGAACCATTCAGCCTCCACTTTTCTTCTTTCCCACAGAAATTAGCCTGCAATATGCATGAGAGCTGAATTTTTAGGTTTTTCCTTAACTGGGTAATGGAAGCACCTACCAGCTGTCATTATTCCATGTTCATTATTAAATACATTGCACTCATTTGGCATTTTTATCTTCAAAGACCATTAAAATCCTCAACATCCTTGTGAGCTGAGTTTACAAATAGTGGGTTCAGTTCTAATATAAAGGGGCGACACTCTATTTAAGTCAATGGAGTTGCACCCATTTGTACCAGATGAGATTTGGATTAGTTTCTCTTCTTTACAAATAAGTTCCTCTGTGTAGCCTTCAGCAAATTAGCTAAACCCAGGAATAGAACTCTGAAGTTCCTGGCTTCTAAGCAGAGCTCAGACCATGCCTTCTGTTGATTAACATAATAGGATTCAATCTTGCAAATGTTTACGCATGAGTAGTTCCATAAGACTATAGAATACTTTCGCAGATAAGTGTTTGTGGGACTGGGGCTGTCTTCTGTTAATCAAATAGCTGTAAAATAAGGAGAAACAAGTCTCCAATATGGTATCTATACATAACGTGTGTCCTTGTAAACCAGAAATCTTTGATAATCTGCATTGGGGAAATACGTTTGTTTCCACTTATTTTCCTTCTGCTGCCAAAGCCAATTAATTATCTCCTTAGTGGGCAGTCACTTAAGTATTACTAAGCTAAAACAGCTTTCTTAAACATCAATTTCTTTTTAAAATAACTGAAGATAAAAATGAGTTGGATTTTTATGTAAAATCCAATTTTTATTCTAGGTATGAAGGTGCTTCCCTGCTGCTGATTTATGGGTTATATATTCTGGTGCTGTGTTTTGATATTAAAATCAATCAATATATTATGAAGAAGTTTAGTCCCTGCTGTACTTGTTTTGCAAAAGCTATGGAAGAAAACACTGAACAGCAGCCATTAATTGGCTGGAAGGAAGAATGTGAACCACTAATTTGTCGACAATCAAGAACTGATAGTGGAATTTTTCATGATGAATCAGACTACTCACAGCTTTCTATAAGTTTACTTGGGCTTGATGAAATTTCTGAAGGTATTAATACAGCCTCTACCAGTCTACGTGTGTTTCTAATTATGGGAATGGGGGTTGAGTAAATTGTAAGACTAATTTCAAATGGTTTAGACCATGAAAGAACTCTAGTTGAGTGTAATACACTACTATTCCTTCTTGGAATCTGACCTTTAGCAAAATCAGAACACAGCTGGTTATATAAAGTTAACCACTGGAAGAATGCCAGAGCAGTCATTCATTTGAGCCACAGCAGAAGAACTATGATTGATGGGTAGAGTAACTTTCCTTGAGATTCTTTGAAGTTCATATTTGAAACTTCTCAACAGCTCAGCTGATAGGTCTTTCATTTGATATAACTGCCACTTGCACTAACTGTGTGATACTGGTGTTCTGTGAAACAGGCAGTTAATTATAGCCCCAAAAGATGTGCTATAGTATGGATTTGATTAACGCTTCTGAAGCAGGAATTTAAAAAAGTGACAGCCCTGATATGACTAATCAGGTACCTATGGAAAAACTTCACTTAGGCACCTATTTACTCAGTAAGAAAGCACCAAACAAACCCATTACAAAGAAGCTCAGGTTACTTAAGTAAGCAGAATAACTCAGGTGGCTTTTCCTAGTGACGAAAGAAAGGGAAATCTTGTTTGAGATTGTATTTTTGTATGCTTTTGCCCATCATTTTTACAAGTAAAGTCAGGTTATCAGATTATACACAAACATAGCCTCATTATAGGGATAGTTTAAAATGGTTTACCTTTTAATCTCCAACAGATCCTCCAAGTGTCTTCACCATCCCTGAAGCAGATTTAAAAAGAATTCTCTGGGTGTTATCTCTTCCTATTATTACACTACTCTATTTGACCACACCAGACTGCAGAAGACAGTTTTGGAAAAACTGGTTCATGGTGACATTTTTCATGTCAGCTGTGTGGATTTCTGCATTTACATATGTCCTTGTATGGATGGTAACAATAGTTGGTATGTACTTTACTTGCTGCTATATCATGTCAACTGACTCAATCACTGAGGAATGAATGATTTTTCACAACTGGGGAGGGTTAGATCTTAATTCTGTACTCTTCTGAAAAAGCTTAGCCTCAGACTGCATGTTCATAGCTCAAGTTTCTCCCCCACCTACTGCCCAAAAAAAGTGGTTAACAAGATAAATCAGCTGTTATTGCTTTGAAAAGGGCTAGTTCAGAACTACCTGAAGACTGCACTGAGACGTTTTCATAGTTAGCTTTCTTTCTTGGTCTGATATTTCCCTAGAAGAATATTTTCTGGAAATTGAGCTTGGCTGTACCATCGGGCTGCACCATCAGCCTTCCCAATCTAGGTGATGGCATCTACTCATGTGGCTATGTAACAATGAATGCATTTGAGAAAAATATTTACAACTTCATTGCTCAGATTGTTCAGAAACTTATGGATTTGTTCTACCTAACATTAAGATCATAAACAGCATTACAGGTATAGCATTATTTTAAACTGATTTACCAAGCAGGTATCAAAAGTTACCAAATTTATCTGCCAAGACTGGAGATAAAAGTTCAGTTCCTCTCATACAATGAAGTGAGCTGTAGCTCACGAAAGCTTATGCTCAAATAAATTTGTTAGTTTAAGGTGCCACAAGTACTCCTTTTCTTTTTGCGAATACAGACTAACACAGCTGCTACTCTGAAACCATACAAGAGCAGTTATCACTAAACTTTAAACATTTCCTTGTAAGCATTAGTTAGGAGGCTATGATCAGTAATGGTCATTTAAAGAAATGAATTGATTTTAGTACCTTTAGCAACAAGTAAAGGGTTTTAACAAGTTTCAGGTTTGCCTTTTTTGCTGCTTTGATGGGGAGGCTTGAATATTGTGTGTGTGTGTGTGTGTGTGAGAGAGAGAGTGAGATTTAAACCTTTAAAAATCATGTGTGTCTAGCAAACCAGGGAAAACTAGAGTACTCTGTCAGTCTCATGAACTCACATCTTAAGTGAAGGGGCAGAAGTGTTAAGTATCTAATGATCCTGTCTCTTCAGAGTTTTAGCAATTGGAGTTAAATAGGTGTAAAAGCAAAAAAATGTTTCTGAATGCTGACTAGACTGTTTTCCCCCTTTCAGTTGCTCAAACTTTCAGTCACATGGCATAACTTGACTAGTTCTCTAGTCATAGCTTTCAGGGTAGACATGAAATTTCAAATTTTAAGAACAAACCAAAAACAGACAAGCCTTTCAAGCTTTACATCTCAAAAAGCAAAGGGAGGGGGAAGTTACAACCCTTGCATTTCTCCTTTGTAGCTCACTTTAAGTCTGCCTATGTAGTCTACTAATTCACAACTAAATTTGTTTTAAATTCAGTCTAATTGAATGTCTTAAGGAAAAACAATCCTGCCAACAGAGGCTTGTGTAGTTTGATACAACCAAAAGTAAATAACTAGCTGTCAAGTGATCTAGTGTACTGAGAGAGGTAATTCAGCACCTACTACATTCTCTCATTGTTTATAAAACACATCCTACTCATAACTAGGTAAAAGCAGGTAACTTACTGTAGTGAGCTAGGAATCTTTGACAATCTTTCCCATATTGCAGGTGAGAGCTATTGTTGATCTGCTAGTTAGAGCCATGACAATGTGAAAGTGGATATGCCAAGGTTTCAAACAGGGTGGAGTGTTGATCTACTTTGAAAAGTGATTAAAAGTGCTATTGGAAGGGGAGTCTGTGTCTCACTGACTTCAAACTGTGCTTGTTCTGTCTACAAGATAAAGCTTTAGATAGCCCTACATATTCATCCTGGGTTCTTTTCTTTTCATAAATCAGTTTTTGTAAAAGGTAATGCACTAATTCCTATCCTACCCCTGGACTTCACAGGGTTTGTACAGGTTTAACATACTGGAACTTAATTCTGGTGCATATAAAGAATAGAATCTAGCAAAAAAACCCAAAACATTTGATAAATTCATGGAGGATAGGTCTATCAATGGCTATTAGCCATGATGCGCAGGGATGGTATCCCTAGCCTGTTTGCCAGAAGCTGGGAATGGGCAATGGGCTGAATCACTTGATTACCTGTTCTGTTCATTCCTTAGGGGGCACCTGGCATTGGCCACTGTTGGAAGACAGGATGCTGGGCAAGACGGACCTTTGGTCTGACCCAGTATGGCCATTCTTATGTTCACATTCCCTATTAGTATGTATTAGTCTAGGGGTGGGCAAACTTTTTGGCCCAAGGGCCACATCTGAGTATGGAAATTGTATGGTGGGCCATGAATGCTCACAAAATTGGGGGTTAGGGTGCGGGAGAGTGTGAGGGCTCTGGGGTAGGGCCAGAAGTGAGGAGTTCAGGGTTGAGGAGTGGCTGGGGTGTGTGTGGGGGGGGGGGGGGGGTGAGGGCTCTGGGGTGGGACTGGGGATGCAGGAGGGTGCTCTGGGCTGGCACTGAGGGGCTCAGAGGGCGGGGGGGGATCAAGGCTACAGCAGGGGGTTGGGGTGAAGGCTCCAGGCGGCGCTTACCTCAAGCAGCTCCCGGAAGCAGCGGCATGTCTCCCTCCGGCTCCTACGTGGAGGTACAGCCAGGAGGCTCTGCACGCTGCCCCGTCTGCAGGCAACGCCCCTGCAGCTCCCATTAGCCGTGGCTCCTGGCCAACAGGAGCTGTGGGGGTGGCGCTTGGGGCAGGGGCAGCATGTGGAGCCCCCTGGCTGCCTCTACACTTAGGAGTCGGAGGGGAAATGCCGCTGTTTCTGGGAGCCATGGTATGCGCGGAGCAGGGCAAGTCCCAGCTCAAGTGCCGGATTAAATCATCTGAAGGACCGGATATGGCCCCCCCTGGCCAGTAGTTTGCCCACCCCTGTATTAGTCCCATCTTTACATTGTCACTTACCAGGCTAGATCTGCACTTTAACTAGAAGCTGATAAAACTATGTAGTGAGGAAAGAGATCAGACCTACTGCCGTTTAGGTTCCAATCTTACCTTCTAGGGCAAGAAGCTAGCACTTTGTGCCATAGGCTAAGAAATTCATGCTTCAGCTCTCCCTTGTCATGCCCATTACTTTTTAGTCTTCTTGGTTTACAAAATGGCTTTCTTCCTACACTAATCCCCTAATCTGGGGAAGGAGGCTTTGGATCATTACAAATCCCAGATCAGAATAATTTTCAATCACTTCTAACAGAGAAGCAGCAGATTTAGATTTCCTATTTTTAAGTTTTGCCTCTAACTGACCTAAGCTGGTATCTGGCATGCAACTACAGTGCACCTAAATTTACAGACAATCCACTGCATAATTTGTTCTAACAAAATTGCATATTACTGTTTGTCAAAACCCTTACTACTTTGGATGAAAGGCCCACTACAAAAAAAAAAATGTAGAGGTAGACAATACACTTTTCAGTAAAGTGAATTAAATTAGCCTTTAAAAAACAAGTTAAAAGTTTAAACAGAGATCAAATCCTTCAGACTTTCTCCCGAAGTTTTATGAATACTGCATTGGGGAAACAAATGGAGACAACACCTGCTTGACAGTAAAATCAAAACTAAAGGCTGCTCAAGGTTAGCCCCAAAAGATAGATTCAAATCCAAGTTAAGTAGTTCTAGCTTTAAATTTTAGGTAAGCAACTGAAGCACAAAGATGAAGAGAAGTTAATCCATTTTCAAAGTATTAATGGCTGCTAGCAAGGAAGAAAATAGTGTACTGCTACTGAAGTTAATGTGAGAAAACTAGTATTTACCAGTGGGAAACGTAGGCTTCTAAATAAGTAGAAGTGTTGCAATTATATTTTACTTAGCATTTTGCTAAGTATGACTACTAAGACTTGGAAAGTTACATTTTTTGACTGAAGTGAAGTTTCACAGCAATGAATTTGGACAGTACAGTAGTAAGGATTATTTAAAGTCTTTTCATATGTCTCCCCAGGGAGTTCATGTGCTTTTTTCAAGAGTGAATGATTAAAGAGGTTACTGCTTCATGTGACTTCCGGAACTCATGTGATAAAATGCCGAAAGAACACAAGGGATTAGTCTATTTTCAGCAGTTCAAAAAGTGTCAATGGTCAAACCTCAAACTTTTACTGTATCTGCAGGAAGTCAGTAATAGCCTTCTACCTCTAGCTGAGTGGGCTTCAAAGCTGAAAACAAATTCCACATCATGTTACTGATAGGTGCTTGTTCCATTAGTAAATAACCACTGACTAGTTAAAAAAAGTCAGTGTAAGATTTCAATAAATAAAGTTAAGCTATCCTGAATTATTACTGGCTCCCACGGATTCCTTTTGGAATTAGCATACAAATACCAATCCTTTCTTTCTCTGGTAAGCACAGATCCATAGCAGTTTCCTCAGGCCAGACTTCAGCTATGAAACGTGTTGTTACCTTGTTTATTCACTACAGGTGATACGCTGGCAATTCCAGAGACAGTAATGGGTCTTACATTACTAGCAGCAGGGACAAGCATACCAGACACAGTTGCAAGTGTACTGGTGGCTAGGAAAGGTAAGAATTTCAGCATTCATGCTCACTCGATTAAGAACTTGTTTTCGGAGCTAGGGCAGAGAGGTCTCCACACACACACATATATATATATATATATAACTATATCTGAAAGGGTCATAGAGCAAATCATAAAGCTGCTACTGTTTGAGTGTCTAAAACAAAATCATTAGTATTAAATACTGAAGTTCACTTAAAGTCAATTGTAGCTTAGCCTTCCAAAATTTAAAAAGGGGGTGGGGGGGAAGGGTTTGGAAAAGTTTGATTGCTGTTGGACAAGAATTATGACTGCTATAAAACTGCAAGTTTAATTGTGTTCCAACATGATTGATTTTAGGCCCGTAGTATATAGCTTACTTTATCAAGTGATCTCAGTGTAGGTGCTCATAGTTTAGGGAGATGCTTAGAAAATTCTTTCTACAGTACAATAAAAATGAATGGACACTCGGTGTTTTTTGTTTTGCAGGGAAAGGAGATATGGCTATGTCTAACATTGTAGGATCCAATGTATTCGATATGCTGTGTTTGGGAGTACCCTGGTTTATAAAAACTGCCTTCATAGATACATCAGCACCCGTGGAAGTGAATAGCAGTGGTTTGACTTACACAGCTATTTCTCTTATATGTTCCATTATTTTTATTTTTCTGGCAGTTCACCTGAATGGCTGGAAGTTAGATAAAAAACTGGGAGCAGTCTGTCTAGTAATGTACTTAGCATTTGCTATATTGTCAATTTTATATGAACTTGGGATCATAGGGAACAATCCTGTAAAGGTCTGCGGTGGCTAGTTTTAGCCAGTGACTGTACTGAGGAAGACACAAAACAATGAGAGAGAGGATCAATTTCTTCATTTAGTCAAATAAAAAAAATCCAAAACTCCCTTTGGGCTCTAAAACTTATTTACAGAAGTTCTAAATCATGGCATAAAAGTAATCTTAAAAATAAAACAACATCACAGCCTAATTGGAGCCCTTTCTTTTAGAGTCAAGAATTACAGTGTGACTACAATGCATATATAAAACCAAAATTCTGGAAAGGACATCTAATTTTTTACATTACAATGTTGATACGAGCTGAGGGAATCTGAAACACTAAACAAATCCCACTATGCAATCTTGAGAACAGAGAAAATGGCTTATTTTATTAAAAACAGTATAACCATTCATTTAAACTGAATGACTAGAGACACTTGGCCTAATTTTCCAGAGGTGCCAAGCATCCACAGCCTCTCTACAATGTCTTTAAGGGGACTGCAGGTGTTCAGTACCTCTGAAAATCGGGCAAACTGTCCTTAAAAACCAAACATAGTAAGATTTAGTTAACAAGAATCACAGTATATTAAACACTATACTGTTAAAGGCTGGTGGGATTTAAAAGTTTGTTTTTACAGTTTTTGTAAGCATACAATGTTACTAAAAATGACTTACTAGGATATAGAAGCTAAACAGACATAGGAATGTTCCTGCATACAGTTTTAAATTATGCATTGCGATCCAAGCGTACGTCAATTTCTCTGCCACTGATTTTTATGCCGTTCATTATTCTACAGGCTTTTTCAGCAGATTCTGGTGAGTCAAACCTGACTGTTCCACAGCCTTTTGATTTTCCATTCTCCATTTTTATTTCAGCAAACATTACATGACCTGAATAAATAAGTTAAACAGCAGTTACTATAAAGACTACATTGCACTACCAAATTAGATATCCAATGACAGATTGAAGTAGAAAGGCATTTAAAAAAAATTTAGGGAGGCATCTAAGATTAGATGTTAAAATACACTTTAGAAAACACACTACCATCAAATGGGCTAACCAAGTATAAGGCTTGCATCCATTTTACAGCAGGTTGAATCTTTGGGTCAATCTGAGGTTTCAATTAACTGCTTTACATTTTTATTAAAAAAAGTTGCTATTCCAAAACATTCAGGTAGTGTTTACTTATGTTTCCTTTCAGTAAGTGTCAAAACAGCAGACAAGAATCAGAGTATGAAAACTCCCCAGTCTACACAAACAGCAACAGTCCTTGTCTGAAACCAGTATAGAATTAAACATGCTTTTGCTTGAATTAATTGAGCTCAGCTGCACAAACAGAAGAATCCCATTAGAATAAAACCAGTTTTGAGGCCCTTTCAGCCACGATTTGAGCTATCACACAGTGATTACTTACTAGGTGCATGTTACAGTAAAAATCATAGTACAGATCAAACGGAGTGGAAGTTCTGTTACTGGAGTGATTATCGAAATAAGAATTAATTGATTTTTCATGGATGGACATTCCTTTATCCTGAATACACTTCTTTAGAAGACTTAAGATTTCAAAAAGCACCCAAGACAGAAAACTAGTCATTAACTGGCTGTTTTAAGAAAAACATTTCATAATAAGCTATCCTTTTAGCTACACCATGATAATACAGCCAAGCC
The DNA here is from genome assembly GCF_015237465.2 of Chelonia mydas. Classification (NCBI taxonomy): domain Eukaryota; kingdom Metazoa; phylum Chordata; order Testudines; family Cheloniidae; genus Chelonia; species Chelonia mydas. Next base: position 63,420,240 of record NC_051250.2, read on the forward strand.
ACCACAAGTAGACAAGCCTCTCTAAAATGTAGGCCTCATTTTTAAGAGACTCAATATAAGACTGACTTTTCACAGAAAGAGATGAAACATTTAGAGACAGATATTATTTTTAGTCACTTAATGACATTTGCATGATATACAGATTTTGCTGGTTTGTACTAATCACTGTTTTCTTAATCATTCAAGAATTACTACGTTAGCTGCTGTGAAGATTGTCAAAGAGAAGCAGATGCATTTCTAGGGCTCATCTAGTTAAATCTGAACAGAAATTGCATCGTTTAGAATCAGGGATGCTGTGGGCACAGGTAATGATGCTTATAGCTTATTTCTGTAAATTTATGAATAAAAACTATTCCGGTATAAGCACCTTTATAACTGTATAACTGCAGCTATACTAGGCGGTTGTACCAGTGTTATCGGTTTAGAAACCGATATAGCCAACGCAGTACAAAAAAACCCTGTATTTAGACAACCCTTAAACCGAGATCTTGTTTTCATACATATCCTCAGTTCCCCTCCCTGCTTCTCCTTTATACTAATATCTGCAGAATGACTTGTAAAGATTTTTCCACATTTTAATTCCACATTCTTCCAATGTTCACAAAATTCTTTTAAATTTTAAGATGCAACATTACCAAGGTTACATATGAAAAGAAGGTGGCTATTGAGATTAGAGCAATTGCAAAAAATGGTTATTACTGAACTTGTGTTTGGGGCAGGGACCATCTTTTGGTTTGTGTTTAACGCCAAGTACAATGGAGCTCTTATCCATAACTATGGGTTCTAAGCACAACAGTAAAAAAGATAGCCAAGAGGAAGAACGTTTAGGTACAAAAATAGCCACAAGAGACTGGAAAACAGTTTACTATCTTATGCACTCCTGCCAAGTCTCAGAGGTTACATCGGTTACACAGAGGAAAAAAAAACCCACAGCCCCTGTAGAAGCAAGTCTTAAAAATCTGGGTCAGCTGACTCGGCCTTGCACTACAGGGCTAAAAACAGCAGTGTAGATGTTCAGACTCAAGCTGGAGCCCAGGCCCTGAGGTTCCCCTATCCCCACAGGTTTCAGAGCCCAAGCGGGAGTGTCTACTCTGCTATTTTTAGCCCTGTAGAGCCAGCCCAAGTCAGGTTTTTTGTGTTGTTTTTTGCTGTGCAGATGTACCCATAACATCCCAGCAATGAACATCTTTGCATGAAGTCAAAAGCAGGAATACCTGCAACTTCATTTTCTTGGACAAAAGCTATGTACATTTGCTATCACATTTGTACAGCACAAATGTTTATGACTGTCTATTCATTATATCAGATGACAGTGCTATGCTGAGAATTATTTCTTCCTCCTCTCTCCCCCCTCAAAGTGAAAAAGCCAATTAGGTTCTGAGTTCTGAAAGTGAGTTTTCAAAGGGGGAAACAAGGTGTTTGTTCTTACATCTAAGCCCCGTGATTCATGCATTTTTAGCAATAGGGCCATAAAGGCTTTCTGAATTACCTGCATAAATCAATGCTATGTTGAATATCCACAGCAATCCTGCATGTCTTCCATACACAAAGCCAAACAATATAGCAACAATGCTTTTATTCATTTTAATAAGCCACAGCCCTCAGATAATACACAGACCAGGCCCATCTAGCTGAACAAAAACGAACAATCTGCCTCCAGCTGTAAGACGCATCTAAGTTGCAAGGGTAAATTTAGTACAGTAATTTTCCCAGAAATTAACATATGTGAGCAGGATAAGGCTGGCCAGACTACTTTTCAGGCTAGTTAACATTTTGCCTAGGCAACAACTACATCCCACTGTCCTTGTAGATTGGACATTTGTTAAACTCTGATTTTATGGCTTATGCAGGACAACATTTGCAGCCTTCCATATACTTACCACACTGACTGAATTTCTCTTTTAGCTTCTGCCAGGTCAAGTCAAATGGAAGCTAGAATGAAAACAGGTATTAATAATATATACAGACACAGAGTGGAAAAAATAGCTGTTTGTTCAAATTCACATGCTTACATTTCTGACAAATATCTGGTTGCCTTTAGAACCTCTCTCTCTCACACCACTTCCCATCGGGCCAGCCACAAATCCTCGATCCATATCAATGTTCCTGTCCAGGCCAGCTCCCATAGCTGGTCCCATTCGATCAAAACTGGAGCTCATACGATCCATCCCCATTCCTCCAGTCATACTATTCATACCACCCATTCCACCACCTAGACAGAGAGGGGAAGAGAAGATGTTCAGGAAATAAAAATAAGTTTACTTCATGATATTACATTAAATGCACGTTATAGCTGTATTGTAAGTGAATTTAACTAACTGGATCTTGTGTGTAGGGAAAATGCCGTCATTTTTGGTAAGAAAACTGGTCTAGTACAGAGCATAATGAAGTTTGTCATATTTCATATAAGCTCCAAGTGGATTCAAATATCAGCATGTTAGCCCAATCACGGTTATTACATTCTTTGCAAATTACTAAAATTGATGTTTTTATTTGAACATTTCTGAATTATCAAAATATCAGTACTGTACAATAAGATACTAAGTAGCAGATACAGAAGTGTTGATAGACTAGTACTGTATCTATAAAAAACATTCCAATGAACAACATCACAAACCTCACAGGAATTGAAAGTTCAATGACTTTCAAATTTGACTAATAAGTCACACAGTGGACCAAAAAGATGAAATGAAAACACTATAGAAGTTTTACAATTATAATCCAGGAAGGCAAAATAAAAATATGTCAGTTTTCCTGAATGCAAATACACACACAGACTTTTACCTATCTGATGGCATCATCTTCTAAAGGAAGGGTTCTTTGGATATTAAACTGGATTGGCATTGATAGCCACTACTTGATATCAGAAACCTGGACTTTCCAACACTAAATGCTATTTTAAAGCACATTACTATGTGTCATACGTGTGAAACTACTGGCACTCAAGATAAATATCCTATTGAAAATTTTATGAATCCACAATTAAAATTCAGGTAAGGCAGGAGCTTCAACTTCATCCATATGTCTTGAGTATTGAGGTGGATTTCCTAATGTGCCATCCAAGATAGCCAATGGCAAGGCATTACTGTCTTTCAACTATCCCAATGTGAAGGTGTCATGCCTACTGACTATGAACGTTGCCTTTAAACAAGTTCAGGATTAGACCTCTACACAAAAAGTTAACTGAATTATATCTGAAATTCTAGACTACAAATGGTTTCTAGCATGTTTTACTTACTGCAAAAATAACAGTATTGAAAAATCAGAGTTGTTTGTAGGATTCCTACAAATAACTCACCCTATCTTTCTTCTGGCAAAAATCTTACTAGAATGCTGCTCCTTTCTTCACAAATACTTAGCATACTAAGAAGTTTGACAAATTCCAACACCAGATTAAGAGTTAGAAAGGATGTAGTGAACGAGAAAGAAACTCAGTGTTAATATATAAATAGGGCCCTACCAAATTCATGGTCCATTTTGGCAAGTTTCATGGCCAGAAGGTTTTTGAAATTGACCAATTTCATGTTTTCAGATGTTTGCATCTGAAATTTCACTGTGCTGTATCCGTGGCAGTCCCAACCCAAAAGGGCATCATGGGGGGTGTAAAACAAAGCTGTTGTGTGTGCGTGCGCCATATGTGGGGGTCGCAGGATTGCCAGAGAGCTTTCTGCAGCCAGGGGAGGTTCCTGGACGTGGGTCTGATCTCCCCCGTACTGCTGGGAGTGCCCCATCTGGGGGCTCCTACCTGCTAGTCTGGGCTGTGCTGTGGAGGGACAGGACTTCCTCTTCCACTGTATGGTGGGGGGGTGGGTGTGAATCTAATCTCCCCTCTGAGAGTGGTCATGCAAGGGAAGATGAAGCCCCATCCCCCCCCGGCCCAGCAGCTGGAATGCTCTCAGCCCTGCCACTCCCCTCCAATAGCTAGATTTCATGGGGGGAGGGCCTCATTTCACGGTCAGTGAATTTAGTAGGGCCCTATATAGAAGGAAAGCATTTCTAGCAAAAGAGCTCCTCCAAAAACAATGAGAATTACAATCACAACCTGGGACTGCTACATGAATATTTTCTTGTCACTGAAAGTATTGCACTAGAACAAGTTAATTATTTTCAAAAATCTTCCGCTACATCTATACATTGATCATTTACATTCTATTGAAACCTACTCATTCCAGATCCTACTGGGCCCATGCTAGAAGCTCCCATTCCTCCTGCAAAACCACCAACCATTGCACCACCTAAACAAAGATAGGAGAAAAAAAAAATCTAGTGACATACGCTAAGACTATGGCTATAAGTTAACAAAGCCAGGTAATATTAGCAAGTACACTGGTTAACATTTAAAACTACACAAGACATTCTTACCTTATGATTCTTCTCTGTGGACTGGTTTCACCTGGGTAGATTAGATGGGCTGGTACCTTATTATGCAAGCTAGGTGGGAAGCCTCTAATAAGTGACTTTGATGGCCTCTAGCCCTGAGCTCTTCTTACAGATTCATAGATATTTAGGTCAGAAGGGACCATTATGATCATCTAGTCTGACCTCCTGCACAACGCAGGCCACAGAATTTCACCCACCGCTCCTGCAAAAAACCTCACACCTATATCTGTGCTATTGAAGTCCTCAAATCATAGTTTAAAGACTTCAAGGAGCAGAGAATCCTCCAGCAAGTGACCCGTGCCCCATGCCACAGAGGAAGGCGAAAAACCTCCAGGGCCTCTTCCAATCTGCCCTGGAGGAAAATTCCTTCCCGACCCCAAATATGGCGATCAGCTAAACCCTGAGCATATGGGCAAGATTCATCAGCCAGATACTACAGAAAATTCTTTCCTGGGTAACTCAGATCAGGTTTTAAGATGCTTTCCAAAGCTTCTTTCTAAGAAAAAAAATTCTTCTGTTTGGACAAATTGCCATTAGGGCAAGCTAGATGGAATAAAGAAAACGATCCTGCAAGAACCTCAAAGCAAGGCTAATAGGACCACCTTATTGAGAAAAATATAGGGTGGAAAGGGCTTCTGTCATTTCCACTCCCAACTGATGTAACCAATACTAGGAGAATTACTTGAAGCTTTTGCTTCTCTCCCGAAAGATTCAAAGGAATTCAAAGGAGCTGCTTATTAAACGCTCAAGTAAAGATTCCACTGGGAAGCCTATAGTGGGTCAGAGGAGAGAAAACATGCTTTTAGGGAACAGTGCTAGGGATGTGGAAGAAAAGTCACACCAAATTCATTAAACTCATAGGAGCTGCAAGACTGAGACAGCAAGGGGAAAGTACTTTAATCCCACCATTCTATAACTCCCTTGTGATGGCTTTGGTAGAGGTTACCATAGCACTACACCTCCTGTCCCTGTCCCTGTCCAGATTCTGTATTAAGCAGCTAAATTGCCCTTCTTTCTGGAGTAAATCTCAGTACCAAGCAAAGTGGTTTACACTATAATAGTAAAGAACAGAATTATCAGACACAGATGAGCACGATATATTGGGGAAGAATCAATGAGACTTTTGTTGAGGGAAATACCACCTCACCAATCTATTAGCATTCTTTGAGGATGTCAACAAGCATGTGGACAAGGGTGATCCAGTGGAAATAGTGCACTTGGACTTTCAGAAACCATTTATATGATCCTTCACCAAAGGCTCTCAAGCAAAGTAAGGAGTCATGAGATAAAAGGGAAGGTCCTCTCATGGATCAGTAACTGGTTAAAAGTTAGGAAACAAAGGGTAGGAATAAATAGTCAATTTTCACAATGGAGAGAGGTAAATAGTGGGGTCCCACAAGGATCCATTCTGGGATCAGTTCTGTTCAACATATTCATAAATGATCTGGAAAAAGGGGTAAAGAGTGAGAATAGTGAAGTGGCAAAATTTGCAGATGATACAAAATTACTCAGGATAGTTAAATCCAAAGCTGCGAAGCGCTACAAAGGGATCTCACAGAAACTAGGTGATTGAGCAACAAGATGGCAGATAGAGACTAACGAATTTATTTGAGCATAAGCTTTCGTGAGTTACAGCTCACTTCATCGGATGCATCCCATGAAGTGAGCTGTAGCTCACGAAAGCTTATGCTCAAATAAATTTGTTAGTCTCTAAGGTGCCACAAGTACTCCTTTTCTTTTTGTGAATGCAGACTAACACGGCTGCTACTCTGAAAGATGGCAGATGAAATTCAATGTTGATAAATGCAAAGTAATGCACACTGGAAAACAATCCCAACTATACATACAAAATGATGGGTTCTAAATTAGCTGTTACCACTCAAGAAAGATCTTGGAATCATTGTGAACAGGTCTCTGAAAACATCTGCTCAATGTGAAGCAGCAGTCAAAAAAGCTAATAGTGTTAGGAACCATTACGAAAGGAATAGATAATAAGGCAGAAAATATCATATTGCCACTATATAAATCCATGGTATGCCCACATCTTGAATACTGCATGCAGTTCTGGTCACCCATCTCAAAAACAAAACAAAAAATTAAAACTGGAAAAAGCACAGAGAAGGACAACAAAAATGATTAGGGATAAGGAACAGCTTCCATATGAGGAGAGATTAAAAAGACTGGGGGACTAGTCAGCTTGGAAAAGAGATGACCTAACGGGAATATGATAGAGGTCTATAAAATCATGAATGGTTTGGAGAAAGTAAATAAGGAAGTGTTATTTACCCCTTCACATAACACATGAACCTGGGGTCACCAAATGAAAATAAGAGGCAGCAAGTTTAAAACTAACTTAAGGAAGTACCTCATACAACCCACAGTCAAACCATGGAACTCGTTGCCAGGGGGTGCGGTAAAGGCCAAAGGTATAAATGGGTTCAAACAGAATTAATTAAATTCATGGAGGATAGGTCCCTCAATGGCTATTAGCCAAGATGATCAAGGATGCAACCCCATGCTCTGAGTGTCCCTAAACCTCTGACTGACAGTAACTGGGACTGGACCACAAGGCACAGATCACTCAATAAACTGTCCTGTTACGTTAATTCCCTCTGAAGCCCCCTGCACCAGCCACTGTTGACAGGAAGACAGGAAACTGGGCTAGGTGGACCATTGGTCTGACCCAGTATGGCCATTTTTATGGAGAAGAGAATAGACAGAACTCTCTCTGATAAAACTAGATCTGCTAGATTGTGACAAAGACAGCGTCACTGTGACAATAGATCTTGATATGAGAAGACAAATGGGTGGAGTTCTAATGCCATCCAATGTAAGTCCACAAACTGATGACTTGGTCACTCCAGAACTATCAGCGCAATCTTGGCTCTGTCTTGCTTGATTTAATTACCCTTCACATGAAAAAAAAAACACAAGTGTACATGGTATGGGCTAAAAGGAAGAACACAAACTTCATGTTGCCCATGCTACTTTATCTGCTGGAGAACCTTTCACATTCTGGGTTTTTTGTTTATCTGGTCCGGTGTTTTTTGCCACAGAAAGTCAGTGACTGACTTGCCCAGACTGCACACACTCTGAATACTCAATTTCTGAAACTGTTCCCCAGGGTGGATATATTTTCTGTATAAGGAACCTGATGACAGACTCAGCAGTTCAAACGGAAAGATGATTGTTCTCTGCAAACCTGAATAGAAGGATGGTCTCTCAGAGGAAGAGTTTGTTTCCCTCTTTGCAATTTACTTATGCCACACTAGTGTTACCTGACCTCAGAATAATGTTGTGATTCTCGCTAGAATACTGAGCTTGTTCAATGCAAGCTGGGCTTTTCAGCACTCTAGCAGGTGGGGATCAAAAGCTCTTTCTGAAATACAATATTTTCTTGGGTCAGATGGATGCTTAGACAGGATCCCCAAACCAAAAAGCTTGCGTTTGAGTCCTGCAGGGGCATCCTTTTCATTACAATGCAACACATTTTGTGACCTGTAGGGGAAAGACTATTTAATACTCATTGCTTTGATTGAAAGTGTCCTCCATGATAAGGAACTGTTTGCAGAGTTTGAAACCAGGGTACTAAATCCCAGCAGTATACAGTAAGGTCAAAATGTCAGCAGAGCTCAGATTGCTGGAGAAATCTACCATGCTAATTGGACAATCATATTTTATCCTCAAAGTGATTTCATGAAGGCAATACTAGTCTCCAAGCATTTGTTAGGAGCAAGAAAACTTCTGCCAAGGGCCTCTCATTACTGAAGATCCTAGACTCAAGAACATCTCTGCTCTGGTCACAGCCCTTAATACACAAACTTCTAAATAAGCTAATCATCTAGGTAGGTGATTACATAGATCTTGTTCTAGATTCATTAATTTTCTTGATATTGTAGGCAAGGAAGAGGAGAGAGCCTTTTACTTCAAAGAATGGGAGGGACAGCTCAGTGGTTTGAGCATTGGCCTGCTAAACCCAGGGTTGTGAGTTCAATCCTTGAGGGGGCCATTTGGGATCTGGGGCAAAAATTGGGGATTGGTCCTGCTTTGAGCAGGGGGTTGGACTAGATGACCTCTTGAGGTCCCTTCCGACCCTGAGATTCTATGAAAATGGCCAATACAGTCTCTTGGGTGCATTAAAGCTATGAAGACCCCCTTCGATGCACCAGTGGCCCATTTTCCTTAAGTAAGAAGACATCAGCCTAGATATTGGGATAGGAGGAGAGTAGGGTCTTATGCAGCTAAGCACAGCATAAACCAACAGTTATGATGTAAAGTCATAATAGTTTAGCTAGCAAAAGGAAAAAAAGTTATAGGTCCTCTGGGATTATATCAAGTTCTCACTAAGTAAAAATGCAATGCCAAAATACAATCAAGAGAAGCAGATATTTTGTATATTCCAATTACTTCCATTCTCTGCCACTGCTATCCTGCTCAGTGATCCCTAAACAGTACTTATCACAGGAAGCAGAGATACAGACTTTGTAGATATAAATCAGCCCAGGATACTTTCACCTTTAAGTATGTACTGTCTTGTCCCGTTACAGCAGCATCAGAGAATACAAGTATATGGCAGAGCCCTGCTGTTTTGCACTCTACTTGGCTAAAGCCTGCTCCCGTCTATTGCATGCAGAACTCCCACATCCAATTCCTCACAACAGTATTAAAATGCACAGACTTAATACCAGCCTCTGCAAGACCAATATGCATTATCAATATACAGGAAAAAAAAATCTGATATTAGTGTGGAACATCTGCAGTCAGAGCTAAGTTTGTGTTTTCAACTGAGAAATTTTGCCTGCAAATACATAGCAGCCACTATCAACCTAAATATATTCTACTTTGAATGTCTTCACTTCCAAGAAACTGTTCAGCCACTTTAAATCCAAGATGGGGCAAAGACTTCCTGTCATCTTAAAAGATGGGAAAAAGCCTAAAACAGATACCAGAAAATCTGATGTCTTCTGGAAAGGGGCAAATTAACCAGATTCTTAGCAAACAGTTTTATCATCTTTGCACAATCTTCTTTTCTGCCCCTAAAGAAAAGACTGAATCACCTTGTGAGACACGGAGGCAACTCAGAAATTCAAGATAGTCAAGAGGACCCACCGGTCTTTTGTGATGTGGACCTAATCCTTGAAGATGCCCCACCCCAAACAGAGAATGTATGAAGAGCAGGAGCCATTCACAGGCCGGAAGAAGCAGAGCTTCCAGACTGACTTCTGTAAAGAATGGTTCTCTAATTTGATTTACACCCCTGTCTAAATGGGGATTTTCTAATTAAAATTGGTAATCATGCCTGAATCTCCTTCAGGGAAAAACTGTTTTACAAGCAGCCTTTACAGTGGCAACCTAAACTAGTCCCCTCTGCCTCTTCCAATGAGGCATCCATATATCATGAAGGATTTTAGGAGTCAACCTCATGCTATTCTTCACCTTTGCAGGGTGGAGTTAACAGAAAAGAAAGTCCATATCTTTAGCATGTCCACCATAAAAGAAAGGCAGTAAGTAGCTACATTTAGGCAGGATCCAGGCTCATCCTTGCACTTTTGGTCAACCTAGGCTCTACTTCTGCAGAATATTTTTTGTCCCAAATGACCAAGTTAAAACAAGAGAGTAGTGAAACCTGCTCAGTCAAAAAAGTGCAACATCCTTGCACAGGACATGGTGACCTAAAAGTGGAGAAAATATCAGCATAACCTCCTCAGCTGACTTTACTCCTGGAGGAATTCTGCGCCACTGTGCAATGCAGAATTTTTCAGAAATTAACGTTGTGCATGTAGAATTTTCTTTCCCCCACAGAAATGGGCTGCAGTGCTGTTGGCCACGACTAGAGGCCGCTGGACCCAGCAGAGCCCAGCTCACACACAGAAGACGCTGCCGGGGGAGGGGGAGAGAGCTACAGGATTTCTGGCAGCTATAGTTCCCAGCATGCCCTAAGGGAAGGAGATGGCAGCACGCAGGAAATTCCATGCAAGCCTGGGGCCAAGCATCAGGTGGTTTCTCCTCTGGATCCCTGGGCTCTGGGGGGCAGAGGCGCAGGTGCTGAGGGAAGGGGGGGAACATGGCTGGGCTCGGGCGGGGGGGAGAAGTGGGCATGGGATCTTGGCAAGGGGGGCTGGGTTGGGTATATTGGCTGTGGGAGCACAGTGGCTGGCTCTGGGGGGGAGAGGGGTTGTGCATGTCTGGCCCCCCCAGCTGGGCTCTGACGGAGGGGGAAAAGGGGCAGAGAAACAGGAACTGGGTTGTCATAGTGGTTTCTTTAACTAGGTAGGTAGGTAGGTAGGTAGGTAGGTAGGAAGTGTGAGGTTACAGACATACTTGCTGACAGATATTTTGAAATAAATTACCAAAATAACTGAAACTGCTGTGATTATGTAGTGTTATTTTGACAAATAAAATTTTCAAAATTTTAAAATATTGTGCTCAGAATTTTTAATTTTTTGGCACAGAATTCCTCCAGGACTATGACTTGCATCAAAAAAAGAAGCAGATTGGGCATAAATGGGAAGGACAACCTGTCTAGTGTGCACTAATGAGACAGGGCCACAGAAATTGCAAGACAAATACCTGAACAGCTGGTATGCGGTTTCCAGAAAGGTGTCCTAGAATTTCAATTATTCAAATACTCAAAGTTACTAGCTGTGTTAACTTAAAATATTCTCTTTAAATCACTCCCCCGTTCAAAAAATAAAAAAAAATTTTTTTTATTTTTATTTTTTAGACAGGGCCACTGTACTTCCATCTATGTAAAGATCTAAATTTTATCCTCATTGCAGCACCTACCAAAATACTCTCTGGAGACTGAAGTTGATGTTGAGGAGCAGGCAGATAAATTTACAAGTTAGTTTTCTTGTCAAAGGAAATAAAGTACTTGCAACACATTGTGATTGCTCAGGAGGAACTCAAGTTTGACAGAGTTACCATACCCATTCTTCCAAACGAATCTCCAAAGCCCCGGTTCATTGCCATGTCACTGCGACCAAAATCTCTGTCCATACTTCCTCCCATTCCACCACGAAACATTTCTGCTGAGAATATACCAACAAAGAAGCAGGAGTTGCAATAGATTTTCTGTTATATTTTCAACATAAGATATACATAAATTACATATTTCATGACTGCTCATTCAAAGGGAAAGTAGTTTAAAGCACAAATCTGAAGAGCTCACATTTAAGTTTGCTAACTTACCTCCCATGCCAGTTGCCATGCCTCCCATGCCGGTTCCTATGCCCCCACTCATTCCACTGCCCATATTTCCTCTGAAGTCATCTACACTCCCCATCCCTATGGGAAGAAAAAAGTTTTAATAACGATAATGGATTAAAAGTAGAGGGGGAGAGGGAGAGAGAAAGTTCACCCACCTCCCATTCTGCTGACTCCACCAAATCCTCCCATGTTAGTCATTCCTTCCATTCCACCAAATCCACCGATACCTATGCAATAAGGAAAAATGTTTTCTATACTATATTTTAAAGAAGTTAACAGAAAATAAATAAAAAACACATATACCTCCTCCCATTCTGTTCATTCCTCCGAAACCTGGGCCATCCATTCCCATACCTTCAACCAAAAGTTATACATATTGTTTAGAATACAGAAAAAGCTCTCTCTATATTTCTATATTCTATAAAATTCTGTGCACAATATTTTAAAATTCTGCATATTTTGTCAAAACAACACTATATAATCACACCAATTTCAATTATTGGGTATTCAATTTCAAAATACTGTCAGCCAGTATGTCTGTAGCAATACAGAAAAAAAAAATTCCCCCAGGAGTAGAGAGTTAAAGAAGCCCCTACAACAACCCAGTTGCTGTTTCTCTACCCCTTCCCGAGCCCCACCTGAGGACACCCCTACACTCCCTCCAGCTCCAGCTCAGACACTCTTGCCTCCTATCCTCCCAGAGCCCAGGGATCCAGAGGGAGAAACAGCCTGACGCTGGGTCCTGGGCTTGTACGGCGTTTCCTGCATGCCGCCTCCTTCCTCCAGGGCATGCTGGGAACTGCAGCTGCCAGGAACCCTTCAACTCCCTCCCCCTCAGAGTGGCTTCTATTTGCAAGCTGGGCTCTGCTGGGTCCAGTGGCCCTAAGTGTCCATCAGCACCTCTGCAGCCCATTTCTGTGCGGTTAAAAGGAAATTCTGCACAGAACATTAATTTTGCACAAATACTGTATTGCGCAGAATTCCCCTAGGAGTAATTTATGTAAGTCAATTAATCAAATTCACACTATTCAAGGTTTACTTTGTTAGAGAAGACAACTTTTCCTGAGGCAAGACCAAGAACCATTAAAGTTATAGAGAAAAGAAATAAAAGTATACCCACCTCCTGGACCCATATTCCCCATTCCACCTCCCATGCTCAACTGGGTTGCGCTGATGGGTTGTCCTCCTGGTCCAAGTCCCATCCCAATACCTCCAAGGCCACCTTTGAAAACCAGAGTAAGTATCACCATCACGAGTCAGGATTTCTGTTGCCACAATGAGATCCTACAAATGTCATTCATGCCTTCTGGTGCTGACATCATACAGTTCCAGACTGCACGTTATAATATATGAAGTTCAAGGAGTAAGGAAGATTATAGCCCATACTCACGAGGTAACTGTGGCGTCTTGTTCTCCACCACACGGAAGTCTTCATGAGGAATTGATTTGTCATCCTGTTGTGAAATGAGTATTATTAGGAGGGATTTCACTACATTTTAGCTTGGCTAAAGGAGGAAAAGGGCAGACAACTCACCATTTTTACATGCATGGGTCTATCAAACAGGAACTGTCCATTGAACATAGCTGAAGACCAAGTCAAAGAAGTTTGATCTGACGACTGAAGGCAGCCTAACTAGTTTTAAAGACTCATTTTTATAATTTAGCTCACCCTTCTTAGTGGTTCCCTCCCCACTTCTCTAATCAAGGAGATTAGCTAGTTAGAATGACAGTTACAGACAATCACTGAACAAATCAGCTCCTTTTTCAACCTTAACTACTGGACTGCAGAGTCACCCTCTCTCCGGCCCAATGATTATTTAAAGTGTTTATCCACATTTGAACAGTCACTGGCCGAGAGAGAATGTTTCTGTATTCCAGTGGTTAGAGCACCCACCTGGGAAGTGGAAGAACCTGGTACAGTCCCCCTGCTCCACTCTCCTCATTTATCCACTATGGAATGGCTTCAACAAGAGAAGCTGAGGAAGCCCCACATCAGAATATCCCATAGCTCAGGGATTAGAGCAGCTCAGGATGGTGAGAGAGATAAGAATTGTACCTGGGTCTCCCACATCCCAGCAGAGTGCTCTAACCACTGAACTAACAGTTATAAGGTAGGCACCACCAACACCACCTGGATTTTGAATGGGACCCGAACTGAATTGCATGTGCCTCAAGCCACACAAACCAACGAATTTCTATCTTCCTCTGGTTCATGAATTGCTCTGGGACTTAGGCACCTAGATGCCTAGAGTAGAATTGGACAAACCCCAAGCTCTAAAAACTTAGGTTCCCAGGGAGCTTTTACAACGGAATGTTAAGTGCCAAGTTAGTTTAGGTGCCAACAGAGTTAGGTGGCAGCCTAGAAGAAGTTGTGTGGACTTCGGTGACACCACGCATGGGGACTTACGTGCCTAATTTTGGAGTTTAGGCGCCTAAGCTGTTTTGTGAAGTGCACTCAAGGTCTTCATGTACACAGAAACTGAAATTTAGCATGCACATAAAGCAGCTTCAATGCAAATGGATATAGTGTAGCTTTAAAATCAATCACATACACTCATTTACCATTCAATGCAAACTGAATCCACATTTAACAAATTGCTCCTTTGACCAGATAACTAATTCTCAAAAATAAGGATACATATTGCCTGAACTGCTTCAATTGCTTGTTCAAAAGTGACTGTTCCCATTCCTCGACTCTTGCCATCCTTGTCTTCTTTGATATCTGCACGTTTTACAGTTCCAGCAATGCTGAACACCTCCTTTAGTTTCTTCCATCCAACTTTAAAGTCAAGCTGAATATACAAAATTACACAATTCCAATACATTTATCGCTTCTCATTAAATAATTTAGAAGACACTGTACAGCACAGTAACTTTTTAAACTCTTAAAAACAATATATTTTTACAGCACATGTCCACCACAGTGAGTCTAACAAGTCAAATCTCTTTAAAAGTGATGAATTCATGTCACTTCTGTATGCGTCCCTCCTCGACTTTTAACATGCTGATTAGGAAGGGATATTTTTTGCAGCACCTGCATTCTCTTAAGTGCCAGTTTGCATCTAAAGAGAAACAGGACTAGTTCAGGTATTTCTTAAATTTGTGCAAATTCTGAGCTAGTAAGAGAATCAGAATAAATGATCGCATTAAAACAATAATGTAAAATAGAGTTTGTGTTAATGCAGAGTAACTGGCAAGATTTTCTGCACAAGGTGGATACATACAAATACACTTGCCAACTAACAAGTACGCTCAGTTGTAAAGAAAAGCCAAAGTTATCTGTAAATACTATTTTAAAAAATTGCAACAAAGGACTACAGCACAGTGAAGACCATCAGAAAGACCTGCTAGTAGTAGTCTGCTGCTGAAAATCCATTTCACGTATTTTGGACATATACATGCGTTCTCTCTTCAGTTTCAGGAAAGAAATACCAGACCTTAAAATTAATTCATATGCATGTCCTTTTAAAAGGGAGAGTGAGTGGATATTCTTGTGTAATTCATAGAGATTGGTACTACTGAACATAAGGATTTTTTAAGAAAGACTAGACATTAAAATTTTTAAAATATGTGCTTAAACTTACATTAGCAACAAAAATAGTGGACCCGAGCCTGCCAGCCTGCAAATTACTGATAATCTCAGGAGGAATGTTTGGATTATTGAGAATTGAAGGGGGTAAATTCATCAACCCAGGTGCCATATCAGGTCCATGTCCTCCTGGGAATGGTCCTCCCACACGCTGCAATGCCCTACGAGCATGTTCACCATCAGGATCCTAGAACACATTTAAAAGTAAAGCTAACACATTCATCAACAGCAGGACTGACAGTTGAACAAAAAAAGTACTATTTTAAAATTCCACAAAAATCCATCAAAATCATCAACTAATATCCTTGTCAGCATCAGCAGAGGGATCAAGCACTTAAGTAGCATGGAGACCTAATTCCCTCACCTCTAGAGGTGGGTCCTTTCAGATGAGGGTTGAGGCATATTGGCAAAGCACTTGTGGAGGAAGCGTGCACTGCCACTTCACATGCTGTACCTAGCCTATGGACAAGTAGAAAAGATTTCAATCTAGTGGGCTGTCAGTCTAGTACCTTCTTCCAAGCACTGAGTTAATTCAATGAACTTTGATTATTTGTTAATTCCATGATTAAAAATGTAACAGAACATTCCAAAGAACTATTATAGGACCCAACACTGTATATTACATTGAGAATTTTGACCATTATTTGAGATCTCAATTTGCACAATCACTCTATTTCCATCCCCCTGTCCCACTACAAAATAGTCAGAACAATCTGACTGGCAGACTAGAGTTAAGAGTCATTTTGATAAAAGTATAAAAACTGAACGTAATAGCCAGGGATGACAGAGGGAAGTGGTAGGAAGTTAGGACATATCTACCATTTAAAAAAAGGCATTTGTCTATTTTGGCATACTACAGTCTTTAGGACACATCATGATTTTGTCACATTAGATCCCCTGGCATTGTGCCTTCTGTGAGCCACAGGCCCCTGGCTAGCTAAGGAAACATAAAGAGGCCTCTCCACTATAGAAAGAGGAAGATATGTATAGCTAATAGACCACCTCATGTTAGTGTAAAGCCACTTCAAGTGTTCCTAGAAAAGATTTCATCAATTCAAGCTAAAACAAGGTAACATTCATACCTCTTTAATGTTCAGGGGTCTTCCACTAAGGTCATATTTGTTCATAGTTTCTAATGCTTTCTTTACGAATTCTTCATCTTTGAATTCAACCACACTTAAGAAGGAACAAAATATGTAGAGTATTAAAATAAAGTTAATTTTAAAAACCTAGCAGAATATTTGTACAGTAGTGTCTTTCCACACACACAAACACACAAAGAAACTTACCCACAACCCTACATCCATGATGAAGATTTGTGAACACATAAGGAGAAAAAAAAAAAAAGGAGTCAGTAAACGTAGCTAATAAAATATTTTAAGATTCCATATTACTGTTAAATAACTGTTAGTTAAATTTCAACTCCAGAATTTATAAACACATGCTTTTTATTGATAGCCAAAATTTAATTTCACCTAGGGTCTTTTGAACAAATGCACTACAGTGGATATTACAATTAAAAAGCAAAAGACAATATTGTAAACTCTATTTTATTCTCTTTGAGCCAAACCAGAATTGGACTATAGAAAAATGCCACACAGATCAATATAGGACAGTTAAAAGAATATGATCAGCACACTCAGCGTGTCACTGGATGCTGACCTTTGAGTACAAAATTTAATTCCACATACATATAATATACAAGGATTTTGTGTACCTTTCTGAATTACGTTTAAAAGTTAAGTTACTTTTCATGAAAGTAAATTACCGACTGCACCAAAACCCATTTAATAAAGCAACTAGCTTAGGACTGCTTTAAGTGAGCAGTAATATAGACTAAACTGAAAACACACCATTTTGTTTTACAAATGTTAGGGAACTCATTTACAACAATTATTCCTGCTTAGTTAGAATCAAACCTGCATTTCTCAGTTCATAAAGCAGGTTCAGATCTATTATAGCTCAAACTTTTGACTGAAAAAAGACAAAGGAGCTTTAACATGCTTCACTCTAAGTGCCTCATTGCTGGCATTCTCTTGGCTGCCAACCACCTCCTTCCATTCAGTTTAAAAAACAGGCAAATTCAATAATCCAAAGTGTTCAGAGCACTAGTCCTGTAAACTCTCAAATTAGATTCTTCAAACAGTATAGTCTTAACATTTTTATACTTATTGGCCTCAAAAAAATTACACTTGCAAAATTTGTCAATTCAGTAGTTTTTTTTAAAGTCCTTTACATAAAACAGATCTAGAACACAACAAAAATCCTCAAGTAAAGTGTTGGCTGAAAAGTATTACCTTAAGAGAATTAAGTAAATGCCATTTGTTGACTTTTATAAAATAGTTTGTCCCTTACAGCCAGCTAGTTTGATTTACATGAAAGTGTCAGACTGATTCTAATACAGAAGCCTCAAGTCTATCATAATAAAATAAAAATGAAACTTACTTTCCAAAAACTGGTACAGGTATTATACAAAAATAAAACTGCTGAGGAACTTTTAAACCTCTAGCAGATTGTTGCCCACGGCACTTACCCTTGATTTTCCTTCAGCATCCTTAAACAGCTCCACGTATGTAACCTCACCAACTACATAAGACATACAAAGGGAAAATACCAAGAGACAATGCATTTAAACACCAATATCTTGCTTTACTGTGCCCCTGTGCACAACTCTACAGAGAAGCACCTATTATTCACCAACAATCAAAACCAGACCAACATACCTCCTGTCAATGGCTATATAATTTAGCTAATTTTCAGAAATATGCAGCAGCCACATTCTCAAGAGCTATACAAACAACTATATTTAACCTAATTCATACTACAGATCATATTTTGGCCAGTATGATATAGTTGGTGAACAAATTCAGATACACACTTGGTCCCTTAACCTATCAGATTAGAACATCAACATTAGCACTTTTCAGTGACATTTGTCATCCTACTCACAACAGCTGTTTTAAGGTGACTTTCTACCTGAATGTCTTCAATCATAAGAGTTTGCCTCCAATATAATAACCAAATTTACACGTCAAATATTTCACAGCAAGCCACACACTTTCTAAAGTTTCGGTGAATAAAACCAATCAAATAGTCATGTCACCTTACAACAGATACACCAAGCACAGTTACAAAAAGTTTTTGGCATTATTTAACAGCCTAGAAGCCAAGTGTGCTTTGCATTACTTTTAAAGAATCAATATTTTCAAGAAAAATAACAGATCTAACTTTTTACAGAATTCTTATTAGAGTTATTTTCCCCCAAACTGTCCAGAGTAAAACGTTTGGGTTGTTCAGATTACTCTATCAAAACTGCAACAGCAGTAACACACTTTTAATATAGATCTCCAGACAGTCAGTCATGGCAGTAGTGACAATGCAGACAAAGTTAATTCCACAGCCAGATTCCACCAAGGAAATACAAAACATCTTTTGAAATACACACTAAGTGTATTGCTTAAATACAATAGCCCTTTAAAAATCTACAAAGACTACAACTAGACAAAACACAATCTCTTTAAAAAGTCATGAGGGCATGCATATGCTTTTGGCTCTCTACTGTCACACTAGAATGGCAAGTTTGTAAACACTTCATTTTCCCATACTACCCTGCAATGCAGTTGTCTCAAATGAAAGAGTGGGGGAAAGATAGATGTATCAAGTAAAGGCCAAACAAAAAATAAAAAAAATGCAAGTCAAATCTGTGTGGCTCAAAGGACAAAGATATTTTAAGTTCCTCCCCTTCCTATATGAAGTGGGTTATCAGGAGTGAGTTACCTTTTTCTCTCATAAGATCTTTAATAGCTTGCCATTTCATGTCGTATGGGATGTTGCTAATGAAAACTCTGTTACGGTTAATAGTCTTCTTTTCTCCAGTGCCTGAATTCTTGTCCTTTGAATAGGGATGGAATCTATTCTTGTTTCCAAGAGATGGAATTGCCTTTGGTTTTGGAACATATTTTTCCTTCACAGGTGCTTTTTCTTCCTTTGCTGCCTCATCATTATCCCTATATTTTCAAGAGACAGACAGATTAGTTTTGCTTTGAAATAATGGTACAATTCTATATTAATAGGGCAAATGCCACATTTTGCATGCTATCAACTTTGCAACTACCATTCAGAACTCCCTAGTTCAAGATATTTTAAGATTTCATTTTAAACAGTCTCATTTCATGAACACGATGTTTTATTTGGCAACAAAATAAGAAGTTAAAGTTTGCAAAGAAAGGCCACACTGTTCCATTATAATCACAGTAAGGAAGTCTAGTTAAGTTGTACTTCTGTACTAATATGCCAGTCAAGTTCCAGCAAGGTGGTGTTATAAAGAAACAGATTATTAAAAACTTGTGTAACTGAGATGTACCAGCCTAGTTATTACAAGCCTTGAGACTTAGGTGTTTTAAACAGCATACTGAAAGATCTTTACATGAGACACCAGTTGCAATTACACAATATTCCTCTCATATCTAAGGGTTACAAGATTGCAGAAAAGGGGGATTTGGAACCTCTTGCTTAACTTATTACATGAGCAAAACAGCATCTTCACAATGCCTCACAAGCTGTATTTGTTTCAACAGGGATCCAGGACCTAAAATTTTATACCAAGTTTTGACACTTTCAGCATGTAGCTCAAATGACCTAAAATACACATTTCAGTTCTATAAATACAGTACATCGCTGGACTGTTTGGTTTGTGTTTATTGAAGAATTATGAAATTAAGAACCAAGATTCTCTTCATTAAAAAGTAACCACACCTTCAAATGTAATCAACCTGCATATCCTGAGTGTGCAATAAAGTCAATTTATTACTGTCACGCTAAGTAAATGAAAAATTCTACAGTGGGATCCCATTTATTATCCATCCACAATGCCAAACTCCATTTTAGGAATTCAGAGCATGAATTTGAAGCAATTACTTTTCCTAGAATTAGAAAGCACTGGTGTGAAATGGGCTTTGTAGCCAAAATATGTAATAATCAAGTTAGTTGAGAGATTATTGCAAAGTTTATAACTAAAAAATATATTATATCCAAAGAGATTATATCCAGAAAACAAGCATATGTTGGTATTTTCATTTTTTATATATAGCAAAACAATCTGATCACCTGAGTATTCATAAGGAACATAGAAATCCATGGATGCAGAACTTCTGTGCATCCTAGAAGGAGAGGCAACGTTTTCTGTAAAATATGAGCTATCACTTTACATACACCTCTACCCCGATATAACGCGACCCGATATAACACGAATTCGGATCTAACGCGGTAAAGCAGCACTCCAGGGTGGGCAGGGCTGCGTGCTTCGGTGGATCAAAGCAAGTTCGATATAACGCGGTTTCACCTATAACGCGGTAAGATTTTTTTGGCTCCCAAGGACAGCGTTATATCAGAGTAGAGGTGTAGTTTCTTCCCTGATTACAAAGAAAACCTTTGAAACGGGAATTGAAGCAGCATTACTTTTGTGGTCTGGAGACCAACTGAAATGACAACTTTAAGAGCTACAAACTTCCCTATCTCACTTTAGTGGGGAGTCCATTCAGTCAGAAAAAAAAAAAAAAAAAAAAAAAAATCAATCAGTACAGAATTCCCACAGAAGTAATGAAATTAAGCAATACAGCGACATCAGTTATAAATTAATTAAGGCCAGGGATTTTGTCTTCATACTTCTCTGTAGAGCAGCTAGCACTTTTTTATTGTTGTATAAGTGTTTATATTTGACTTCTTGACCCAGATCCCCAAAACAGCAAGAATTATCATTATTAATCAAATTTTACATAAAGAGATTTTTTGTTTGTTAGTTAGATTGACCCAGTGTACTGTAGTATGCATCAACGTGTGCTGGGGCCAAAGTTGAGTAGGAACAATAACATGATTCTAAACTTTGATTACAATCATCAGCATTTATTATTAGCATTTACTGCATAATGTGTAAATAAAAAGAAATACAATAATTAAACTGAATTTTATTTTCTGATTCCAGATATTACTAGTAATTAAATTTTAACTCAAAGATTGCATCTGTAGGAAACAAACTGAGGCAAACATTTAAATCCAAAATTGTGCAGAAAATAAATCTTCAAAACAAAATAAAAAAAAAAAAAGATAAATCTTCCAAGCTTATGTATAAAGAACCCACAGAAAAAGATGATTTCAAATAATTTGTAATATGCACGTGATTTTTCACGATACATAAGTTAACAAAATACTTACAGCTCAGAATTCTATTTATTCAATGTATTGTGCTGAAAAAGTTATTCTAGGAACTTCTATTGATTCTGTTCATAAGTAGATGGGTATAAAGTGGCAGTGCAGGAAGTTCCACAACTAAGTCCCTAATTCTGCAAACACAGATGCAAATTTTTATCTTTACTACCTTGAGTAGTACTATTACTCAACATAGTAAGGTTAAGTAGGTGCACAAGTGATTGCAGGATTGGAGTAATACATTGTCCACTTTCACATAAGCACTATCTGGTTACAGGAGAATTTAAACAGACTGAAATTTGTCTTTTGATACACAATAAAATTAACGTAATGCTTTCTGTACATGATTCCAAGGGGAATAGAGGGGGGATTATGTGTACATGAAACCCTGATACCCAGGAGCATATCTTGCATTTCTTTCTAAATAAACAACTCCCCAAGTCTACCAACAAAAATATAGGGTAATAGGTTTTTTGTTAAGTCACTGCCATAACTGTTACATTCCCAGAAGAAAATGAAAAACTGTGATTAACACCATGTTGCATTTTGATGTTTGCACAGCAATTTGAAAATGCAAGTCTCTACATATGGCCTTAAACCAAGAATAATACAAACCACAAAAAAAAGGAGTGTGAGCATTTAGAGCCAGGTGCACAACAAAGGAAAACCTGACCTAGGTTACCCCAAGGTATGTAAAATATAATCTACACAAATACAAGAATACCATGGAATAAATGCCTTCATTCGTCACCCCTTTTATAAATGTTTTTATTTTGAATCTGACCTCAAGTGTGTTTATTTACCACAATCCATACTTTTAACATTTCAAATGTCAACGCAGCTTTCAAACAGCCACCATGTATTAAAAGAAGTCTGTAACAAAATATACTTTCCTCCGAGGTGTGAACTGGGTAAAATGAGGAGCTGAAAGTTGTACTGATTTGAGATCAAAGACTTCCTATGTTCAACCATTGACATCAGACCTTCAAACTTTTACCAGGCAAGAACCATCAGTTCTAGAAAGTCCTTTTGCTTTATTACATTGGAAAGCTGAAATTCCAAGCTTCTTAATAACATTCCACATCTGTCCCTGATAGGTCCTGGCTTACTGGATCTTAAAATAGCACTGTAAGTTACAGGAAAGCTGTTAATTTTTAAAACCTTTTCAAAATGTGTTACAAGTACAGATTTGTCTCTATCCACCTGCACAAGAGCATTCCTGTTTCTAAGCCAACCTGGCTTTACAGATGGAGGGATACAAAAAAAACAAAACAAAAACAAAAAAAAGGCAGCAATGTAAAGTTACAATACATCTCCAGAAAAACGTGGTGTAAACAGAACAGATTATGGTATTTGAAGGCATAAAGATTTCACTACTCAAAAGCGATCTGTGGAATGATGATCAACTCCCACCTATATAATCCTCACAGAATCACATACTTACTGTCTGTGTTACACGTACAGGCTTGGATTCAGCGAGCAGACACGCGACCATGCAAGGAAGCGCACTGCTCCCAGTGATCACACCGAGAAACCTCGCCATCGTTAATATAATGCAATTGCCTTGCCTCCTGCCTTGCCGCAGGGCCACGCTCTCCGTGTTCCCAAGGAGAGGCTAATGGGATGGGGGAAGCAATCCTCCCCTAGAGCAGCACCTCACCGCAGGGCAGCCTTCGTGAGCCTCCCCTCCCCCTGCTCTTAGCCCCCTCCTCTGACCTGCTCGTTATCCCCTTCTCCACACACCGCCCCCAGGCTACACCACAGCGACTAACACTAACGGGGGGGCTTCTACTTCCCCAGGTGATGGGGGCTGCCCCGGAGGGGGAGGAGCCTTGCCCGAGGTGGGGGGGGGGGTAGAAGGAGAGGACGGGCTGCCTCTCTACCACGGCCTAGGCGGCCGGCTGAATCCCCGCGCTCAGGTAGCCCCGTTGCCTGGCCCCCTCCCGCTTGTCTCCCGGCTCGGAGCCCAGGCCCAGCCCCGCACACACATTTTGACGCCATTGGCGCTGCCACCGCTCTCGGTCGCCGTTGCCGCCGCCTCCTCATCCTGCTGCTGAGGCTGGTTATCTGGGGCGGCTAAGGCCTCCTCCGCTCCCCCCGGTGGCGGCGCCGCCGCCGCTGAGGCCTCCGGTTTATCGTTCTCCGCCATTTCCTTGCCGAGCTCCTGTGCCGCCGCTGCCGCTGGGTTTGAAAAGGCCCCTGAGCGCCCTGGCCTCTCCGCGCCGGCCCGGCCAGCTCTCGCGAGAATGAATCCGGAAGGGGGGGTGAGCGAAGAGGGCTCCTGGGTTACCATAGTGACACCATTGTACTGGAGAGGCCTATCGTCTCCATCCTCCCGTCTCCTAAGCGGGGACATCTTACAAGCACAGGGCGAAGGGCTCCCCTTAATTAGCCACTTCCAGCTCGAAGTGTAAACCCGCCCCCGCCACAGATATTACCCAGCTCTCTCTGTGCATCCACCCTCCTCAGAGAGCCTGCCAATTCTACTGCCCTGAGACCCCTTCCCCCCACAAAAAGTACATACTCCCACTTCCGAATGTTCAGCAACACCCCCAGCCTCACTTACCCCCCAAATAAACACTCCCACCTCTGAATATTCAATAACCTC
Source organism: Chelonia mydas (assembly GCF_015237465.2). Taxonomy (NCBI): domain Eukaryota; kingdom Metazoa; phylum Chordata; order Testudines; family Cheloniidae; genus Chelonia; species Chelonia mydas. Next base: position 63,444,230 of record NC_051250.2, read on the forward strand.
CTCCCAGCATACCCCCAAAACTCCCATTGCTACATTTTCAATCACACCCCACCCCACCACTCACCCCCAACATAATCCATGTTCACCACTAATTGTTCCATAAACACACCTAGGATTACACCAAAAATGTCTGCATGCAGCATTAACTGTTCAACAGCCACCCTCTCAGTCCCAGAGATCTCTCCCTCAAAAATAACCCACCAATCTTTGAACAAAAAAAGTCCATGATCTTGATACAAATGATTGATTTTATTCCACAAATAACATGCTGCAGGCCAGGGCATAGCCTCTTAAAAACAAGTTTTGTCCTGTACTTTTCATATGCATGGCCATTATTTCTTTGAAATCCAGATCATCACACCGATCTTTCCCCCAGTGATGTTGTTCTTTTTGCCACTAACTTACCTCCAGCCTTAGGGAGGTCCCACATATCTGTGCAAACTTTTGGCTTCCCAAGTGGACCAAATTCATCCCTGCACCAGTGCAGAGCACAGCGCAGGGGCATCATGCCTCTCCAATCACAGGGCTGCTAGGGCCTGCTTTTGACCCACTCCACACACCTCTGTGCACCCCGACACAGGTCACAGCATCCCCAAGGGCTGCCCTAGTTTTTGCCCCAGCAGCAACTATTTCCCTATGAGCAATTCTAACAGTTAGGAATAGCCCTGGCACAGGAACACCCTGGCCACTCTCCCGGCACACTTCTTGAGGTGAAGACTGCTGATGAGGATAGCAAAGAACCAGCTATACTGTGTTGTTGTTGTGCCCCCCCGTTTCAGGTGTATTCCGCAGAAGGGCTTACAGTGGCCTCAGTGCAGGAATGAATTTCAGCATGTCCGGTTGTGACACTGCCACCCAGAAAACAGAAAACTCATAAAAAACAGAAAGTGTATTTTTCTTCAGGCTCTTCTCTATATTTTTCTATGGTTTGCATTATCACTTGCTACACAGTGCTGTTTATCTCACTCCACAGCTTCAAGACATTTCTGTGTATCCTCTCTTGTATCCCTCTGCCCCTGCCAATGTTGTGACATGGTGTTATTTATCTTGATCTGCAATTCTGAGATGTCTGAGTCGCTTTCCATCCCCAATATCTCAATATTAATGCAGAACCATGAAGCATTATTATTTGATTATTCAATGCTGCCGATAATGTATTTGTTTGTTAGTATTTAATGCTGCTGGGTGGTTCTTATTGTAAGTTTAATTATTGTTAGGATATTCAGAGCTTCTGCATGGGCATTAATTTTATTATTAAATCCAAATGATAATAAAAGTCTGCACAGCTCTTTACAGATATATAAGAAGATACGGTCAATACCCCAAAGATCTATAACCAAAGGACCTGATCCTATCTCACATTGGCAATGGGTACATACCAGCCTGCAAATGGAAACAGAAAAGCCTGAGATATTCCTTTCAGCATAGGTTGACTCCCTCTGCCCATCCATTTCATCCAATTTTCTCCGTATCACTTGAAAAAATATTAACGTTAAATTATTTTGGATTTAACTTAGAAATTTATAAAGCAGCCACCAGTCTGGTATCTCAGCATCTTTTAAATGAGGAAGAATATTATATGCCATATGGTGAATCTAGACCATTCTAGAGCTCAGAATCTATCTTCTTTGTGGGACTCTCTTTTGCCCTATATTTTCATGTTATGACACCACCAGCCTTGAGAATACTCCAGAGATTTTGGAGAAAATCCTGAGATTTTAAGAAATCTCCTAAAAGGCTAGACTCAGGCTATGTCTACACCAGTGGTTCTCAGACTTTTGTACTGGTAACCCCTTTCACATACCAAGCCTCTGAGTGTGACCCCCCCTTATAATTGAAAAACACTTTTAAATATATTTAACACTATTATAAATGCTGGAGGCAAAGCGGGGTTTGGGGTGGAGGCTGACAGCTTGCAACCCCCCATGTAATAGCCTCGCGACCCCCTGAGAGGTCCCAACCCCCAGTTTGAGAACCCCTAGGTCTACACTATAGGGACTACAGCAGCGTAGCTATGGAGCTGTAGCTATGCCAGCATAACCCCATGGTGTAGACAGGCTACAGCGACAGAAGGAGTTTTTCCATTGCTGTGGGAACACGACCTCCTTGAGTAATGGTAGCTAGCTCAACAGAAGCATTCTGCCATCAGTCTAGCTGCTTCTACCCCAGGGGTTAGGTCGGCATAACTATGGTACTCAGGTTGTGGATTTTTATGCCCCTGAGCGCAGTAGCTAAATTGACCTAAATTTTAAGTATACACTAGGCACATCAAAAGCCTAGGATTAGGCAGGTACGGCTAAGTGCATCCTGCCCAGGGGTTAAATGGAAGGAATGATAACATTCTATTCAAGCTTTACCTACAGCTGCATATTAGATGGATGTTTCTGCTATAATGATCAGTAATGAACTAGTTAACATTGTCCGTAAATTGTTGTCAATATGTTTTAGAGCTATCATGCCACTGAGATGAAAGGGAGTAATTCACACCTTTATATTATTGGACCAAGTACAGAAACCTCTGCATAATGGGTTTTGCACAAGGGATCTAAAAATGTTGAGGAAAAGGGAGTCTTATACCCCAAACACAGTGCATTGGTGCAAAGTGGCTAAGGGATGACTCCTCTGCCACTTCATGGCCCATATGCTCTAGTAACAGCTAAGATTCTTGCGTACTTCCTACACGGAGGTTTAGAGTCTAAACTTTAGACCTGTGTACGCGTGTTGAGAGAGCTTTACTGGCTCTACTGTCTTGCCCCCACCATGCCATCATTTATGGCAGTATGTGTCTTTGGCCTGGTCTATATACAGATTTTGCACTGGTATAACTATTTTTGTTAGAGGTGTGATTTTCTACTGATATAGTTATACCAGTACAACCCACAAGGCTGATGCACCAGTATAGCTAATTCCTTTTCCTGTACAGGAATAATGCCATTTCTACACTATAAACTTTGGTATACACAACTTATGTGAGTCTGAGGTAAGACGAAATATGATCCTCCCCCAACCCCACTGCCTCCTATTAAACAAAGGTTTCTCCCCCAAACCTGCAAAAATTGGGATCTTTATATTTGTGAGAGCCAAAATGCCAAACACTTGGAAGGGACAAACTGCAGAGGGTTGTTTGTTAGCAGAAATCTCTCACAAGCAACACAGCAGCAGTATAACAAATACAGAACTGAAACCTACTGATATCACTGAGCTTTATACTTTTATATGTGCTGCTGATTGCTTCCAGCTGTCCTCCTTGCCATTTTAGCATTTTTCCAGTTTGTCTTTTGTCTTTTTGTTTTAAAGAATAAAAGACTTCATCAGGATTCACTGTTTTTCTCTCTCTAGCCTCCTTCTGAGTTTTCAACAATAGTGCTGGTTCTTGTACATGACTATATGTCCCAGGGTCTGCTCTGCCTTTTAGTTCATTCCCAGGTATAAGTCAAGGTCTAGGTTTTGCTCCATTAAGCTTTAATGGTTTCAACCCTACCAAATTGGATATGGACTGTCTCTTCGTGTTTTGACACAGCAGTGACAGCTTAAATTGACAGTTCCCAAGTATATCAGTTAGGGCAGTAGTCCCCAAACTGTGGGGCGCACCCCCATAGGGGGTGCACAGGAATGTTCAGAGGTGTGTGGCAGGACCCAGGCCAGTCCCCACAGGGGTTGGGGAGGGAGTGTCACCCAGCCCCACTCTGCTGCCCCTACCTCTGCTCCAGCCCCACCCCCAGGTCCCAGTCGTGACTCCACTCTTGTATCTGGTTCTGTCCCCAACTGTGGCTCTGCCCCAGCCATGGCCCCGACCGTGGCCCTGCTCCCGGCCCCACCTTCCAACCACGGCTTTGGGGGGGGGAGGGGTAGACAGCGGTAAAGGGGGATGTGAGGTAAAAAATTTGGCAACCACTGAGTTAGGGCCTGGGCTAGGAGGCAGGGCTTTCACAGTGGATGGTCTCTGATCAGTCCAAGAGAGCCTGGGTTTACTAAACTTTTACTCAGGGTGTCTCTATGCTGAAAAACGCTGCACCACTGTAGTGCTTCAGTGTAGATACTACCTATGCAGATGGAAGAGGTTCTCCTGTTGGTATAGGTAATCCACCTCCCCAAGAGGCAGTAGCTAGGTTGACAGAAGAATTCTTCCATCGACCTAGTGCTGTCTATGACAGGGGTTAGGACAGTATAGCTACGTCTCTCAGAGGAGTGGATTTTTCACACCCCAAGAGACGTGGCTATTCCAAAGCAAATTCTTAACATAGACGAGGCCTCAGGCTTTTTTTGGGTGGAATGTGCGTGGTTGTTTGGTGGAGAAGGTCTAACTGTTTGGCTTTTTAAAGATTATTTATGCACTTAGGCCCCAATCCAGGAAAACACTTAAGCGTGTGCATTACTTTTAGAACATGAAGAGTCCCAGAGATCAGTTTGACTACTCATGTGTATAATTACATACGTGCCTAAGACCTTTGCTGGATAGGGGTCTTAAAGTCTAGGAAATCTTTTCTTTATTTCTTTCTACTTCCAGATTAGTTTTCCTATGTCTAAAACTTTGCTGCCTTATATTTCTTACTCAGAAATGGATCATCTGAGATCTTGGAGTACGGTGTCCTGAGGGGGCATGGAGGAGGAGTGAAGGGGGCTGGTGGAGGCATAGAGAGGAACAGGGTGAGATGGAGTGGTATTTCATTGTTAAAACTTTAAACATTAACAATTTCTAGATATAAATAATTTAGCATTTCAGGTTTGCTATGTGGATAAAAGCCTTTCTCCATCAACATGTTCATTCCTTTCTGTTGTCCACTACCCCTCATGTATCACCCTACTCAACCCTCCTATAGACTTGCTGAAAGCTGTAGGACAGGAACCCTGATTGATCAATGTCAGATCTTTCAGAACAGGGCTCCCTCCATTGACCTTATGCACCAACTCAATTTAAGTTTCTGGCAATTGTTAAAAAATGGGATTTTTAAAAAGGTGTTAAAAATATTAAGTTTGCAAGTGTGTAGTAATGGAGCCTGGTTACCTTTCAAAAGAAGTTACATTTTCTTTACAGTTCTACAACTAAACATTAAAAAGTCTGAAAATAAACAGTGACATAAAAACATAACATAAGAATGGCCATACTGGGTCAGACCGAAGGTCCATCTAGCCCAGTATCCTGTCTTCCGACAGAAGCCAATGCCAGGTGCCCCAGAGGGAATTAACAGAACAGGTAATCATCAAGTGATCCATTCCCTGTCGCCCATTCCCAGCTTCTGACAAACAGAGGCTAGGGATACCATCCCTGCCCACCCTGGCTAATAGCCATTGATGGACCTATCCTCCATTAATTTATCTAATTCTTTTTTGAACCCTGTTATAGTCTTGGCGTTCACAAGATCCTCTGGCAAGGAGTTCCACAGGTTGACTGTGCATTGTGTGAAAAAATACTTCCTTTTGTTTGTTTTAAACCTGCTGCCTATTAATTTAATTTGGTGGCCCCTAGTTCTTGTGTTATGAGGAGGAGTAAATAACACTTCCTTATTTACTTTCTCCACACCAGTCATGATTTTATAGACCTCTATCATATCGCCCCTTAGTTGTCTCTTTTCCAAGCTGAAAAGTCCCAGTCTTCTTAATCTCTCCTCATACGGCAGACGTTCCATACTCTCCCCTTTAATCAGCACTTCAGTCACTTGGTGGTGGTGTCTGTAGATAGAAGTGGAAGAGAGAGAGAGCATGGCAAACATCTCTCCCTTTTATCATGTCCTTTCTTCCCTTTTGGCTTTCCCCCTCCCCTCCCTTCAGAGTCAGGTGAGTATTACCTCACTGTAGTCCCAAACTGACCAAGGGAAGGGGGGTGACTAACTGGAGAGTCCAACAGATCCTTTGTTGATGTCTAGGCCAGCGTCCTTTGTTCCTGTGAGGCTGGGCTGGGTTTGTCCCATACATGTCCTGATGAGGTGCGAACTGCCCCTCTGCTCTTGGAGAGTTTTGCCTGGGCCTCTGCTCCTGGAGAGTTTTTGCCTGGACTTGTTTTAAGCCATGAGGACACATTTTCAGACTCATAACTATATACATGAAATTACAACCTAAAACATTACTATAACAACAATGCTCAGTGCATCATGAGCCTTCCGAAGACACCCGACATGACAAACATTGCATTGGATACCACACAATCATATTAGAAGGATGAACATGGGGGTGCAAGGTTCTCCCCCAAGGTACAGAGCATCACACATATCCCTAATCATTTTTGTTGCCCTTTTCTGAACCTTTTCCAAGTCCAATATATCTTTTTTGAGATGGGGCAACCACATCGGCAAGCAGTATTCAAGATGTGGGCATACCATGGATTTATATATATGACAAGATATAGCTAGCTTCCCACCGCCACTCACTCCCACCCCACTTGCTTTGCACCACCCAACCAACCCTAATTTTGCCTGATAAAATCTGCAAAGATCAAAATAGTAAATTACTATATGACTATAAAATTTCAATTCCTATTCAAGGGATCCATTTCCAATGTATCCTTAATCCTCTTTAGGAAAGCAATCTAGGGTCAAATCAGTTCAAACTCTAAATGAAGCCAGTGGGAGTTGTATTGCTGAATTCAGTAAAAATTCAGCTTGATGGAAAATGGAAAATAAGCGGGTGATGAAGGTTCCATCTGTTCAGGTATCTAGCATACCAAACACAGTTAACCAGTTTGCCATCCAAGAATTCACTACTCCAACTCAAGGGGGGAAGTGGTGGCTTCATTTATTTTCATCTTGCATTGTTTTTCCATTCTAAAATACAACACCTTGGACTGCACAGGGAATTTTAAAAAACAGCACTATGACTGACAACCAGCAGCTCTCTCATTCTCAGCTGCTGGCTACCAGCTGCTTCTCTAGTTTGGTTTCTGTGAAAAATGGAAGTCAAACAGATAAAAATGCAGGTAGGGGAAATGTTTAAATACAACTGCAAGTGCCAGTTTCAAGAACCAGTTACAGGAGATCAGGCTACTCAAGCCTGTAATAGTATAAATGTGAAGAGAATAGTTCCAATTTTTAAATGATTGGCCTCAGCATCCATTCTTACAGGAGGGCAGCTGAGGGGAGGAAAACAGCATGAGGATTTCCCCAAATCATTCCAAGAGGAGATAGGGGTGAATGAACAGCACTTCCACACCTATAACACTATGGATCTTGAAGAATCTGCAGAAGGCAAGAGCTATCCACATACAGGCTGGCTACCTCCACAATGGCTCAGGCCTGCCCCTCCTCTGATTCACAGCCATACCATCAGCCCCTTCTCTGGCCCCAGCTATCTGAAGGCCCCCTTAAAGGAAGATTCCGCTGTGTCAAGAGGTTCAACAGAAGAGGTAACAGAGCTTAGCAGAAGAGCCTGGAGCTGTTTTACCTCTCCCTAGTAAATGGTGATGAACTGGTAAGGAGATAATGAGGACCCTCCCAATGTCTAGCCTAAACCTGTCCACTTCCCATTTCTCCTCTATGCAAATCTTAACTCATGGAGAGCCTTTTGCAGAGTCCCAGAAAAAGGGTGGTGGTGCTGCGGAGGCAGCAGGGGAGAACCACACATAGAAGTATATTTACAAGTATATTTTTGAGGCAAAATGTGGCCCATCATATCCTTTGAAAGGATCTGTTTTTAAAGGGACCAAGTATCTTTACATATAATAATCCCTTTAAAAATTAATTTTATATATGTAACATTTTCAGTAATACACATTGTTTATTCTGTGATCATGAAGGGCCAATACAGGATAACAATCACACAGATTTTTAGTAGTAGTAGTAAACATTTCTATTATAAGAGTGCCCAAAGTCTTAGGACCCCATTGTGCTAGGTGCTGTACAAACACTGGGGAAAAAAAGAGATTCACATATAAATATAGCAACACACAGCAGGAAAAAATCCTCCCCCCATTTCCTCAGAAAAAATAACTTCACAAATATTTATCTCACGAAAGCTCATGCTCAAATAAATTGGTTAGTCTCTAAGGTGCCACAAGTACTCCTTTTCTTTTTGCGAATACAGACTAACACGGCTGTTACTCCGAAACCTGTCATATTTATTTAACAATAGTTAAAACTCTATTTTAATTAAAGCAATAAAAAAACCTTTTGAGATATGCATTTATAACAGGACTTCCCCTGTCTTTAGCCCTTAACCTTGTGTTTCAGCACATATGTGAGGTATACAGCTAGCCAGTGTAACCGCAAACCTTGTCATCCTTGATACTTACTTGGATACCAGTCCTGTGCCACTGAGATCAGTATGAATTTCCAATGGAGTGCTTAACTACTGGAATGCACAGAAATGGAATGATCAGTTAAAATGTGCCTGAGTGGGTTTTTTTAATTTAATATATTAAAACTTAATTTATTAAATTTAAGACAACTTAAAACAATTCTCCATCTGGTAGCCACATACACGTTAATATCACCTTCTAATATGGCAAGTGGAATCCTAATTTTTTAAATTTATCTTTACAAACGGAGATCTACAAGACATATGTAACTTAGGCACAAACTCGGCAAAGACGCTTCAGCACTAATGACAGCCCCGGACATGATTATTAATAATAATGATGGATTATTAAGCTGCTGAGAGAAGGGGTGCTAGCAATGCCAGAGGCAGACACAAAATAAGAAGAGACCATCCTTCAGCTCACCCCAGTACCTCACAGAAACCAGTTGAATGTTATGGGCTACACCTTCATCGTTTACACACACCAGTTGCTTGCAGGAGAGCAGGATTTGGGCCCGGAGTATTTAACATGGCTCTTCCGGTCTCACTGATCACTAGATGGTAGAAAGCGTGAGGTCGAAAGCCGTGACAATGTGCTCCCATGGGGCGATGCCACTCCCTCGGGGGATCCAGGGCTGATGCGGCTAGGATTTTAGCAGTGCACTGATTATATACCCGCGCTGCCTATTTAACCAAACAGCACGCGAGGGCTAAATTAACCGACATAAATAATTCAGATATCCCCTACAGAATGAAAGGCTAGAGCCCCTGCATTGTTCTGGAAATGTGCAACTGAATGCAGATAGTCACAGAACACCTTAGTCAATTTCAAATCCCGCCTCCCCGCTTTTACTTGTTCTGCTTGAAAGCCAGGCTGTGAGAAAAGCCAGCCTTGCAGTCTGTGTGACATTGTTGCTTGCATGGTAAGGACCCCTCTGACACTTCAACGGAGGTGCTGCTGTGCCTCCAGGTGCCATGTCCCAGAACCTTGTGTTTCAGGAGGGAAGGTAGCTGCAGGCTCCGTGATCCAAGAGAGAAATCGCTGGGCAGCCGCTCTTGCGGCTGCTGCAGCATCTGGATCGGAGTGCAGCAAAGATTTGCTGATGCCTCTCACGTAGTATTTCGCAGGAAGTTTCCATACTTCTTCAGGTGAATCGGTAGAAGGGGGGCGGGGGTTGGAGGGAAGTGGGGCTGAATCATCCTAAAGGGTCTTTCTTACTTTCTTTCTTTAATCCAGTTCGAGAATTTCCAACCGCATCTTGACCCAAGTGTTTGGAGAGGAGTCCCCAGGCGATGCGTCCATCTGTCTGAAGAAACGGCCACGGATGACCCCTGGAGCCTCTGGTGGGGGTTGTAGGGATGTGTCGCGTGGGGAGCCTCACTGGGTTTGTGGCCACAAGGGAGGATCCCAGCAGACATAGGCTCAATCCTGAGCTTTCAACAGCTTGAGAACCTACACAGTGAGCAACTGCAACTTCTGCAGTTCATCAGCATGGGGAGAGGGGACAAGGAAGAATGGGGTTTGTATTGCTAGGTTTTCATTCGATAAGGATGCTTCTCTATCTAGTTACAAAACAAGAAGGGCGGGGGTGGGGGGGCTGTGCACATCTTGGCTGGACAATTGCCCTGGTTTTGTCTGTTTAAATTTTGCAGGATATCTTGAGCTTGCTATGCTGTTTTGTTACGATTTCCTAGCTTTGCTGTAGATCTGCTTTTAATAATGCATTTAATGACTGTATTATGGCCAGGTAAGGGATATTCTCAGAGAAAGCTTCTCTTAGGGTAAGACAAAACAGGTAGTTTGTAGCAGAAATTAAATGTTTTTTTCAATACTGCTTCTTGAAATTGGCTGTAAATGATTATAGACTGAATTCTATGTTTTTGTAAATACAGAAGTGTCCTGGTGCAAAAGGATGCCAAAGAGAAGTGAAAGCTATAGATATAACTGTATATCAACAGTTGCCTTGCAGATACTTCGTATCTTATGGTACAAATATAGTACATGCTCATGGCCAGTGTACTGCATTGTTTTATGTTCACAAGTCGAAGAAGGATGATGACACTGAATCTTTTGTTTTTCTATTCTATGTCTCACTTATCCAGACATCCCTAGCTCATAAGAATAAAAAGTGCATTACGGAGCACAGGATCTACCACCAAATGGATACTCTAGGTATTGTGCATTTACAAGGAGTAAAATCCTGTCTTTTTATATTGTATATAAAGGGGGTGGCAATCCCTTGCTGGCTCAGATTTGCAGGGGAATGCACGGTGGAATTGAATTTACTGCTGCTCCAAAAAGGTGCAGTATGTCCTGTGATTACATACTGCAGGCCACACCTGGCCCTACTACACTCTCAGAATGGCTAATTACACCCTTCTGATACCAAACAGTGCTGGGCAGCATGGCACTGGGCTCCCTGCATAACATTCTCTTGAATGCCAGGTTTGGGATCATGACCTGCTGGATGTATAGGGTGGGAAGAAGAGGCTGACTTTCCTGCAATGATTTAGGGATGCAGTATGTGTATTAACTGAAGTGAGGCTGGCTCTGCAGTCACAGAGATGTTCTTGTGACATTTCCAGACCAGTGTTGTCATCTCAGATGGTCCAGATGGTTTGGATAAACTTCCAAATTCATGGAAACTGGAGAGAACTTTTTGAGGTGTACCCATCACTAATCCTCTCCCTTCATTACCTCCTTCAAATTCCTGCTACAGCAGTTGTACCACCCTGAAGGGCCACTCCTCCAGAGACACCTTTTTAAAGATATTTAGATATATAAAGATGCATACAGGCACCTAAGTGCTTTTGAAAATCCCACTATGTGCCTGTCAGCATCTTTAGGCACCTAAATACCTTTAAAAATTCTTAGAAGCATTAATCTGGAGTCCAGGCCATTTGAAGCATCATCAGAATGACGGGGTCACTGCACCACTGCTTCAGCCATGCAACCTCCAGTACTTCCTGAATGATAACTATCTGAGTACCATGGAATGACTTTTTATTACTATTATGTGATTACAGGAGCCACCTGAAACTCATTAAGCACAATTAGTTTTTTAACCTGGCTTTTAATATGTAATGTGAATTCTCAGTCAACCCAGGCTTGATCATGCAAGGATCTGAGTCCTCTCAACTCCTGGTGACTTCAGTGGGACTTAAGTATACTCAGCACCTCACAAGATTGGGCCTTTACACAATGATCTTTACAACAAAACCTGTTTGTTTTTGAGGGTAAGTCTAATATCCAACATGTGAGGAAGACTCTTGAGGAAGTCTTATAATCAGCAACCTTTGGAGGCTGTGGTCAGACTTCTCAGACTCTTTCCCAAGAACATGTGGAATTACTGTTGACACTTTCTTTTTCCAAAGTTTGGAAATGTGAGGGTGGGTAACTAGGGTTGCACAAAAAGTTCATATCGAAACCCTCAAACCACCCATAATCAGGGTTGGATTCTAACGGAACTTTAAACATCAGCCCAGGTCCACAAACATTGGTGGATATGGGTCGATGCTGTTACAATAATCTTAGGCACTCCAACTTATCTACCTATTTATCTAGGCTTCTATACTGTGCTCACTAACATCTTTTGACCTCCTTAGCACCATTCATCCAGCAATGTCCAGTTGCTCCCGACCCTCTGCTTACCATTGTCATCCATGGGGGTGAAGCATTTGTTCCACTCCTGCTTCCTGGTGGCCCCCTTTCTGGTCTTGAAGGGGCATCAGATGGCCTTTTCCACCACAACAGGCTATTCAGGGATCCTTGCTTCTCCCAATCCAGAGGGATTTTGAGGCGCAGTTGAGTGAAACTACATGGAAGCAAACTGTAGAACCTGGACCAATAGGGATTGGTTTGGTGAAAACTCCTGACAAATGAACCCTACAAGTTCTAGTTCCTATAATGCATGCCCCTGATCTCTGACCTAGTGGTTACCTACATACTTTGTTGGATTAGGACCCTCTAACATTCATGGTCTTTTTTCCTCATGATTTTACTCTAGCGCAGATGACATTATGTATGCATAACTGCTGGCTGCGGCCTTCAGCCGCCAATCTGCAAACAGATTTATAATGTAAACATATCCCATTCCCCCAAACAAGTAAAATGTTACTTTTATATGGTACACATGTAGTACCAAATTCTCCACTCCAATCTGTGAGCATGCAAGGCCTGAAATGCAGTGGAAATACTACATCTCTGCTGCTCAGGGTGGGGAGAAGGAGAGTTCAGGACTCAACAGAGACACACAATATGGATTGACAGGCCCAAGGCCCCTGCACAAGAAATATACACTATTACTCCATATAGCCAATGGCACCCACAGAGCTGTTCCACCCCACTACTGCAGGTTGGGGCCAAGAATTCTGTTCCTCAGCCCTGTATGCATTTCCTTGTACTCCCTGTTAATTTACTCAGGCTTTGCATGCTGAAGATTTGACTCATAATTGCCAGTATGATGAACTGAAAAATAAATAAATAAAATAATATCAGTGTGGGCTAATAGCAAACGTTTAGTAGAGCAAGCATGCAAGGACCAATAGCAATGCTTGTTTCCTAGTCTGTGTGAGAAATCAGCCCAAATATTGGTCTAATCCTATTAATTAAGCCATAGGGTCCAGTGCATAATACTCCTGTTGGTGATTTAATACAGGGTTTTATGTGTCTCTTCTTCATTCCTGAATTATGTGATCATCCTAGCTCATTAAAATAAATGGTGTTACTTGCAGGTTTGGTTTGGCTTGTAAACTGTATCTTATCTTGGAACCTGCTTCTGCACTCGTTTCTCAGGCAAAACTCCCATTGACTCCAATGGGAGAGGATTTTTGCCAAAGTAAGACTGCAAGATTGGGAGTTTATGTTCCTCTGGGAGTTGGGGGCAGAGCCCCTCTGATTTCTATGGACTTCACACAGGCACAAGTGTCCCCCTCCTGCAGAACCAATTGCAGAGCCAGGGCTATAGTTTGTCTCAGAGACTTCTGTATCTTTTATGGGTGTACTTTTTTTTCTGGCACTGTGTCTTCTTGCTTTAGTGTACAAATCATTTCCCAGTATAAGCCTTTCATTTTTTTAATTTCTCAGAGTCCTTGGACTCCTGCAAGGAGAACTTTATTCTTGGCTGGATCCTGTTACATATAACGGATTTGGGCAACAATCTGAGAATTCTGTGATTTTACTCTCCAATCTCTGCAGTTGTTAAACTTTCTGGAAAAACTGGAAACGTGCCTTACATGAAAACGTGTGAATCAGGTGGTTTCATCCATTACATTTGTTTTCTTCATATAGATATCAATTATTGTTATTCAATTGCTGTTGACGTTAATTTTGGTTACTACGGGCCATATAGTGGCACCTGGTCTCTCACCGAGTAGCTCCATACGCCGTAAATTGTACCATTTGGTTCAATGGCACAACTCACAGAACAAGACATTACTCAACAGGAGTAAAGATCTCATGGCTCTGATGGACAAGCCTCTAAGTATGAGGAATTAATTTTGCTAATGAACAATGCAGAGGTTTGGACTGGGAGTCAGGGAGAGGAAAGAGATGGTGGTGGTGAGGTGCTTAAACCAACATTTTCCAAACCTTAAAACAGGTGCAGGTTGTAGGGCCAAATCCAATGGGTATAAATCAGTGTAGCTCTAGTGAAGTCAATAGCTCTACACTGACTCACATCAGCTAAAGTCCTGGCCCCCAGTTTTTAACCGTATCCTTCCTTCTATTTTATCCTTACTCCTTATTATGGACTAAATTAAATGGAAGCTGCAAAAGAAAAAAATAGGTTTGCTTTCTGTCCTTTTCTTTTCTCCTTCCCTGTTTTTTAATTTTGGTTCTTTATGATCTATATAAAGAAATATGGAGGTTATTAGGAGGGAAAGAGAAGATCCAAACAAGGATCTTTTACTGGTTACTGTTTGTTTTTTCTGCGATGACTTGGAAATTTATAATGGGAGCTTCCTTAGAGAAAGGGTGTTGAACAAAAGGAATGTTTTCCCAAAGTGTTTTAGTTAAATAGGTGTTAACAGCCAACAAAAACAAACAATCAGCCTAAAAATTATTCCCCCCCCCCCTCCCCGGTGGTACTTGCTATGTTATAATCCTACCAGTTCTCTAGTTGTCCATAGAGTCGTCAGGGAAGGCAGGATATCAGTTTCTAACAGGAAACCAAGCAGACAAAAATTATGAAGAGAAGAAAAACCTCTTTTGCCTTCTTTATCATTATAAAGAAGCCAATAAAAAGGGGCGGGGGAGTCCAATTTCTTTCCCCTTTGCAGATCACCTATAATGCTATGACACCTTGAGGTCTGCTGAGTTGTGGCAGTGGTGATGAGGCAGGTGTGACACCTGAGTGGAAGTGGCTGGAACATAATGCCCATGTAAGGCTTAGGCAGGTGTATTGCTCCCAAGAGCACAGGAGAAAGCATGTTCAGAAATGTCACTTGTACGCTTCTAAATATGGTGGAATGTGTGCTCAGTCAGCACCAGTCTCAAGGCATTAGCTGGTGTGTATGGGTGGGGCCCTGGCCATGTTCCCTAGCCCACTTGGCCACACCATCTTTGCAGCTTTTACTGCCACTACATGGGCTAGCGAGCCCTGCCTCACTCCCCCCCACCAACACTAAGGGAGCACAAATCCCAGCATGGGCTACCTCCAGTGTGAGTGCACTAGAAAGGAGGAAGGGTTCCCTGCACGCCCTTCCCAGGCTAGTGCACTCATGCAAGGGCAAACCATAATTTGGCCCTGTGTATTTTCGGCCTTTCTACATTTCTTGCACTCTCCCGCCCAAACTGCCAGTGAAGTTAGTGGATGTTTTTAAAGTGCCACGAATGCGGTATTGGGCCCTTTGTGTACTGCTTATTAATGATGCTTTGAATGAGGAAGCTGTTTTAAGGCTCCTAAATCAGTGTCTTGGGGAACAGCAACATTTTAAAAGGGAAAATAATGGTGATGAGAACAGCATAATGAGGGAAAGAAAAAGATTCTCGCTTCTCCCATTAACCTTTCCGCATCCACTAACAGGTGTAGGGATTTCTAATTTCAGTTTGGTGGGGACATATACACTGTGCACCCTTGGGAGGTGGCACATGGCTCAGCCTGCCAATCTGAATGTAGCTTTCGACAGTCTGTGGCCCCAGCCAGACTCTAATAATGTTTATGCTCTACTGAGTGACAATCGCATAGGACAGGAATTCAGAAAAGCAAGTAAGCAACTGCACAAGCACTTTATCTTTCATTTAACACTACTTACACATACACATGATTAGTGAGAAGTTACACATTCAGCTGGTCATTTTTACAAGCATTTTTAGGCACGCATTTGTCTGAAAATGGAGCCCAAACAATAAGATGCCCAACAATATTATATAAAAATGACATTTTCATTCTGTACGTTTGGTTTATTGCCGTTAGAGTTCTAGGCTAAAATACATGGGCCCAATCCATCAGTCTGACTCAGGTAAAATGCCCATTGAAGACAATGGGTGTTTTACCAGATTAAGGACTCAGATACTGATAGTGCAAACTCTCCAGCATAAATTTCCCATTTAGCTCTGCACATGGAGGCCTTGCAAGCTCTGACCAGGATTTTGCCCAGTCTGATAAAATGCCATCTAGTGCTGCCTTGCAAAATTTCACATGCCCCTGGCCAGTAGTTTTCTATTTTGGGTGGGAGGGACAAGCAAGTAAATTATCAGTTTTTCATTGTCATTGTCAGGATTAGCAACTCCAACTAGCTTTCGTTCAGGGACTACCAATTTCTAATGACAGTGTTGCCAGGCTGATTTGGGGGTACAAAAATGTACTTTCACTATTAATGTCCATGCAGTTTTTGTTTTCAAATTTTTTTTATGCTCTAAGGTCTATGTTACATTTGTCTATAACCAAACTGACTCCACTTTTGTGTACAGGCAAAGAAGGAATACGAGTGAAAATCCTGAAGACTCACCAGTATGTGACACCCAATGATGAGCAGTAGCTACTGCAGCAACGCTTCAGCCAGCATGAGTGTCAACGAAGTGTCCACCTTCTCACTGACTTTAGAGCAAAAAACTGGTTTTGCCTTCGTAGGGATTCTGTGTGTTTTCTTGGGACTACTTATTATTAGATGCTTCAAAATCTTACTGGACCCCTATAGTAGCATGCCTTCTTCCACTTGGGAAGATGAAGTCGAGGGTCTTGATAAAGGAACGTTTGAATATGCTCTTGCATGAAAACTCAAGAGTATCCTGCCTTACTTTTGATGTTGATTTCATTTTGAAAACCTAGTACTGATACATTTGTACTATATACCTATGTTTTGAAGATATGATGGTGGCATCCATTTTGTTAAATAAATATCTGTTGTAGACTTATAAAAGCATCTCATGCTGCTTTTATTTTGGGAATTCGCCTTTTGTGGAGCTGGGGTAAGAAACAGCTAATAGCAAAGAAAGACTTTAGGGAGACGATTCACTAAACATTCAGTGAGGAGGAGTGGCAGAGAAATCTCTTGAGAATCAGACCCGTCACCTGTCTCTTCATAGGCAGAATTCATGCCACAACATCACATCAGTGACAAAGAGGGATGGGTGGGAAATATTTTTGGATGGTAAACATAATAGTAACTCCCAACTCATCCAAACATGATTTCTTTAAGTCCAGAAACTGACCTTGGAGACCTCATATGCAAAAATTGAATCAGCCCAATGTACTGGACGAGTTTAGCTTGCAAGACTAAACAGCACAAGGGGAGATGCCTGCAGGTACTCATGTGTCTGCATGAGGAAACTCTTGTTTTCAGTTACTAAGAGAACAGAAAAACCACCGTAGGAGCTAATGGTTATTGCAGTCACTAATGAAAGTCCCACCCTCAAACACCTGGAGGTGCTGTCACATTGGTTAAATCCATGTGAGAGGAGCATGCTGCTGCTGTTGCTGCTGCTACTACTATATCTGGTGTTTCCACAGTCTTTTCAGAACAATGTGTAGGGCTCTTTCTTGCTCCCGGTCTGAGAAAACTGTTTACACTTGCCGAAACAAAACTTCCCTTCTCCTGCTCTAATCAAATTCTTAGATGACCAAGCAAGAGTTATTAGGGTGGGAGTGGGGGGTAAATGTCATTAAAGATGGTTTGGTTGCTATACATAAGATATATGGTACACTCAGCATTGCAAGACACATGCCCATCTCAAAAATCCAATCAGAGCCTCTAATTCCATCCCCACATCCTCATACAGCTGAAAATTGGTTAGTGGCTTGCATCAGAAAGCAAAGTAATTCTGAGAGATTCACAGAGATGAGGGGAGGGGAAGAAAAAAAAGCAAGTATTAGTTAAGGACCCAGTCCTCCAGTCTAATTGAGCTGTGCTTAGAGCAGGACCTAACTGGGTGTATAGCTATTTTCACAGCACCTTTGTGCTTCTCTGGGGACTGATTCAGAAGTTGGAACAGCCTTTGCTGCTCTAACTTGTGTTGGATGGTAATAGCTCCCAGTGGCCATAATACCAGCTGGGGATTGCCAGAGTACAGAGGCAATCTGCAAGTCCCTCTATACCAGTGGATCAAAAGAGGATAGAACCTAGACCTGGTTATGCCAGCTGTGCATCATCCAGTAATTCCCCCCATGCTAGAAAAGCCTCGACAGGCAGGGCAGGACAGCTTTTCAGTCTCTTGGCACTACCAGAGTGGTGCAACGGGGCAAATCAGGGGCCAGGATCTTATTTGGATTTTATTTGGATTGTCACTCTGAGGAATTCTGTGGCAGAGGGTTCTAGTAAGACAGAAGAAAGAGAGAAAAAACAGAAGCTGAGTAGTAATACCTCAAGGTCACCTCTTAGCGCAAATAGCTGCTGTGTGAGAGTGTCAGAACTTGACAGTAATTTGATTCCACTTTTGAGAAACTTGGAATCAGACTTTTGTTTAGGCATTGTCACTCTCACTAAACAGCTATGCGTGCTAAGAGATGCAGAGACAAGAAGATGAGTTGTAGTGATTGTTTTACAGTAATTCAGCAAAATCCATATTGTGCCACATGCCATATTTGCTAGACAAGTGGCAGTGAAGGGAACTTGGCTAAGCAAAATGCCATTCACAGGGGAAGACACTGGATTATATGGGAAAAGCCATGAACATCATGCCTGAGGCTCATAGCAAGAAAGAGAACAGTACTGGTGGTACTGACTCTTGTTGGTGGTCTTCTCCATCCAAAGCGTACAATGTAAAAAGCTGTGTCCTGGAACATGTAACATTTAAATGGCTTGGGTTCCAGTGTGAGAAACCTTTGAGGCCACATAGCTCCAATATACTCTATTTATTTTTGTTTTAATTCAAACATAAATCAAGTACCTACCGTGCAAAATTATCCAGTGCAGAGCCTTAGCACACTGTACACATGCTCATAACTATCCTTTTCATCTTGGTAACAAGAAATAATATACTATTTCATTTTTGCTCTGGTCCATGAACTGTACTTAGTTCTTTGACTTGACAATATTTTGTTATAGCCATATACCAAATTCCATTTTGATTACAAAGCAACATTAGTTGTTTCTCCATCAAAAGGAAAGACTCAAGCCTACAAGAAGGAGTGCACAAGGCTGGAACTTTTCAAAAGGCTTTCCTCAAAAATACAGGGCAAGGTTTTCAACAGAGAGAGACTCAAAAAAGTTCACACACAGCCTGATTCTCCTCTCATGTATTCTTATCCCCAATTTACTGATGGGGAAATCAAGGCACCGAGACAGGAAGGTTAAATGACCTCATCAAGGTCATAAGGAGAGTCAGTGGTCTCATCCATGCTGGGGATCTAAATTAATTCAGGATTATGCATAAACATGCTTCCAGCTAAACCAGTTTCTAACAGTGTTGCTAGGGGATGTTGACGGGGCTAACCGGCGTTCTAAAATGTGTTATAGCTGAACCAAGGAGCTGAGCAGGCCATGATTTTAAACATAGTGCCAGCAAAGTGTGACCCCAAGAAACTTGTGTTTAAAAAAACAAATTCCCAAACTCTGTCCAAAGCTAGGCTTAGAGCGCCAGAGTACCTGGCACCCAAACCTATACTCGGACCATTAGGCTATGCCTTCTTCAGCATGAAGATTTATATTAACTCCCTGGATAGTGCCACTGTCCAAGTCTCAGATGTGATGATAGGTACGTCACTCACACAGGCTGAAGTTTACCCCGTCTGGAGGCTCAAACTCAAGGACTACGCCCAGTAGGCATGAGTTTCAATCCCAAGAGGGGAGTTTACTGATAATTATGTAGCTGGCAGATCCTACAAACACATCATTGCAAAGTCAGAGTAGTCTGTGAACAAATAAACATGCTCATTTCAAATGCAACAACTACTTGGCCCAATTCTGCTACATGCACTGTTGAGATGGACAACTTGTGGCTAAGGCACTGGATGGGGATTCAGGAGATCCAGATTCAATTCCCAGCTGTGCCACATTACCAGTGAGACCCTGGGCAAGTCACTTACTCTCTGTGTGCTTCTATTCCCCATCTTTAAAACAGAGAGCATAATACTGCCTTTCTCTCACTCTGTGTCTGTATAGACCCCAGTCCTGCAAAGGCGTCACCGATATTTAACTTTATGTACACGAGCAGTCCCGTCAAACCAACAGTGTCACCTATGTGCTTAAAGCTGAACACATTTAAACTGTGAGTGGGCCCCCTAGGAACTACCATAATAGAAAAAATAAATAACCACAGTTACAATGAGTAGTACCTTATTCCATGAGTCTTTTCCATTGACTTTAATGGGACTATTTGCTTGACTCACTGTTCAAATTCCAAATACAATCTGCTAAAATCGGATTTCCAGTCGTGGAGTTTTAGAAATTTCAATGTAAATTCAGCCACCTTTTATTGTACATCCTTCCCCAACCCCGAAAGTATCAAAGAAAACAAGTCTAAAATGAAATGATCTTAAAGGAAATAAACAGGAGGGACATACTGACACGCAAGTGCACATAAGCAGATCCATAATTGTGGGACAGTAACTGATACAGCAGCCTAGAAGCCTGTAGCTATATTTTATAAATTCTAAAGAAAAACAAACCAACATATTTTTCTCCTATGACATGCAGGCACAGTTTTATTCCTTCCTTCTAAGAATTAACAGGTTCATTTATAGTTGATATTTAACAAGCTAGAATGTCCCTCTAAATCAGTCACTTAGGAGCATTTTAGAGCATGTGTCAAAGACAGGGGTTGGGTGAGTCACTTGATATTTTGCACAGAAGAAAGAATTAGCCAATGAGGTAAAACCCATGCTGCATAAGTGAGAAGGATGGTCTATATACAGAAGTAAATAAGAGGCTGATTGCCCTTCACTAGAGCACGGGACTGAGAGGTAAGTTAAACTATCCTGAACAGCGTAAGCTTGTTAATTTATGCATAGTGCAAGAATACTAATAATACTAAATTTAATGGCGAATAACAGCATCTAACAGACCTCTGGAAATCTACTGCAAAAAACAAATCATTATTTGCAAAGGCAGCAGAAAGGTAAGAGACTTTTATTTTCCTGGTGGCAGAAACACTTACCGTAAAAGTAAACTTGGAAGGTGAAATTATGGGCCCACTGAAGCCAATGGCAAAATTCCCATTGACTTCAAATGGCCAGGATTTCACCCAGAGTCTACAAGCACAGAATTAGGACCAAATCTGGTTTTTACTGAAGTCAGCAGCAACACTGCTATTGACTTTAGTAGGATCAGGATCTGGCCCTTATGTAAGAAAATATTTCATTTCCGTGCACTCTTTTTATATTAAAGATTTTTATGCTAATGGGAAAAGCATACAGTCTATGGTCAGAGATTACCAATCAATAACATAAAAAATGTAATATGGATCAGAGGTGACCAAGAAAAAATAGTACCAAACAAAGAAGCTGAAAGAAGGAGCTTCTTGTTTCTGGTGGAGTTCACAAAACATTAAACCGGAAAGAACAGCTTGCTTTGAAAAAACAATATCTTTGGAGGGTTATAAAGAAATTTTGTTGTGACGAGAGTTTACAGCAGAATATTCTATATACAGAGAGAGAGAGAGAGGGTAGATGGGAGTCACGGAATCGGGATCTGATTTGCATTCAAGTGCTATAGCTAAGTCTCAGAATGAGCTTTGTGTATTTGGTTAAGGGGCTCTTCAAGTTATAACTCCCCTGTGTGATTACTAGATATTTTATATAGGTAGGCATATGTAGATCTATCAATATATATGGTTAATTTGTCTTTCAATTCCCAGTTCATTCTTCTAATGGGTTTATTTATTTACCTGATGTTCAGTTGGTATAATCCTTTTATAATATTGCATGTTTTTTCTCCAAAATTTCCTGCTATCAGATATATTTTCAAAAGGGCCCAAGACCCAGCATGAGCTCAACAGAGACAGGATTAGACTTTTACTGGATTGTTCTACAGGATGGGATAGCCTAATTTTGGCAATTAATTGATCTTCAACTATTAGCGGTAGCTATGCCCAATGACCTGTGATGGGATGTTAGATGGGGTGGGAACTGAGTTACTACAGAGAATTCTTTCCTGGATGTCTGCCTGGTGAGTCTTGCCCACATGCTCAGGGTTTAGCTGATCGCCATATTTGGGGTCGGGAAGGAATTTTCCTCCAGGGAAGATTTGCAGAGGCCCTGGGGGTTTTTCGCCTTCCTCTGAAGCGTGGGGCACGGGTCACTTGCTGAAGGATTATCTGCACCTTGAAGTCTTTAAACCACGATTTGAGGACTTCAGTAGTTCAGACATAGGTTAGGGGTTTGTTACAGGAGTGGGTGGGTGAGATTCTGTGGCCTGCATTGTGCAGGAGGTCAGACTAGATGATCATAATGGTCCCTTCTGACCTTAAAGTCTATGATTCTATGATACACAGGGTTGTAAAATTACATTTCTTTAGTTTCTGAAAGTAGTTATCAATATATGCATTATTTCAAGCCTCATATTGGTCTGTCAGAGGATTTAGTAGATCACAAATAATTAGTAATACATGCCATTTCAGAGTCATCTAACTTGACAGCTTGTTCTCCTTGGACCCAATCCTGAAAATTTAACCATTTGCAGGATTGGGCTTTATATATATATACACATCCTTGTTTTCCTTTGGGGGGGGGCAGTTCTGAATCCTTCACACATTTAGTTCTAACATCTGCCACTATTTATTTAAAATGGTCTTAAATGGGTATTTGGGGACACAAGGAATGCAAGATCAGATCTGTAAAATTATTCTTTGAATCTTGTATTGTCTAAAACTATTGCTAATATATATTTCAGTAATAAATAACTGTCATTTTGCTTTAGTTATTTGGACACAATATGAACCATTGGGCTGTACATTATTCAGAGAAGTACTATGTTTAGTTCCTGAAAAGATAATATACTCAGGAAAGTTACTTTTATGTATAGTGTTAGCCTATTTAGGGCCTGATCAAAGCCCACTGAGATAAATAGCAAGACTCCCATTGATATCACATTGACTCAGACTTTGGATTAGGCCCTGTTTGTAAAAAGTTATAAGGCTGCTATCTCACTGGGTTTTTTAAGAAATCATGGAAGACTTACATTACTGTGTAAGTTAATTAAATATATAAAAGTTTTACTTGTGCTTTTGATGACAGAGTCATGCAGGACAACCTTAAGCAGAATACTTAGGAGTGAACACTTCAAGAAAGTCTCCATTGAACTTTGCTAGATTAAGAACCAAGATCTTTCAAATGCAACAGCATTACTGTCTTATTGCAGATAAAGCAACACTACCTCCAACTACAGAAGAATAGAAAGATTGGAGACCTAAGCACATAACATCCCTGAAGATGTCAATGAATAATTCTCCAAATGTATTCTTGGACCCAAGTCCAAATAGGTTTCAAGTTAATGTAATTAATGAAAGCCATGACAATAATGCAACACCCCAAGAGGATGCCGATCCTCCACATTATGAAGAAACATCATTTACTGAAGAAGCACATAGCAGACACAGGATCAGTCACAGGCCTGGAAATAGAGCATTATATGAAAATTTTATTCAAAATGGGGATACCGTTAAATCGGATGGAAATTTACATCCCTATGATACTCATAGTAACACATATTATCTGAAAACCTTTGGCCATAACACAGTGGATGCAGTTCCTAACATTGATTATTATCGAAACACTGGCAGCATCACTGGGGCCAAAATGAACAGACCAAGCTTGTTAGAAATTCATGAACAACTGGCAAAGGTAAGTTGCAAGGAATGATACATTTTCCATTATATTTGCAGGCTAATTTTGTTTATTAACATATCCAGCCCCTTATCTTGTGAACCCTGTGCAAGAGAAGAAGTATAACTAAATACTTCCCTTATTTAGACTTGTACCTGCAGGATGTTTTCTGTTCTGTATTCTGCTAGGAGCAAAGATCTTTCTTAAACAGGTTTGTATCTGGTTGAAAATAATGAATGTACTCAATCAGTAGGAACATATGCCTACTTCTTGTCTACAGCTATAAAGCCACAGGATTTATTTTATGTTTGACTTACAGTTAAATGTGTAGAAGTAGCAATTTAAGACATAATTTAACCTAAATCAAATATGAAAGTGTCTATTCTAGCCTAACACCTGATCATAACCAGAGTTCTATTGATTAGTTTGTTGTGTTCATGCAATAATCTGTTAATAACTGTTGTATTAAAGTTTTATAATGTAGAATAAATACCATTATCAGCTAGTCAGAAATACAAAGCTTTACCCATTTGTGCTATGAACAAAAGCTACCAAATTGTAAGACAAGGTGACAAGATGCAAATTAAGATGAGCTTCAAACACAAAAGAATGTGTGTTGGTTCTGAAAGTATTTGCTTTAAAGAGGTATATGTTAACAGACAATTCTCGGGGACAAATTCATCCTTAGGGTACTGGTTACCCCACTGACATCAATGGATTCACGCTAGTGATGACTTTGGCCCTCATTGTTTATTGTAACAATGATTTTTGGGAGGTTCTGAGAGGCACCACTTCAGTGATCGTCTATCAACCATTTATTCAGAAGTCATTTGGTGAAATCCCTTTTTACTGCCCAATGCAAAAGAGTTGTTTAGAATTCACTCATATACTATGGTGATGGGACCATGGAAGTATAGAGGCAAGACAGACTTACAGAAAACTAGTTAGAACCACAGAGTACAGCTGCTCTCGACAAATGAGATACCTAAACTGCTTTTAATGATTTTCTAGAGTTGGGGTTATTTCCCCACTCCTTTCTAAGGGGACTGTGGCCCTAGTTTTGATTAACTGATTAAATGGGAGAGTTTACCACTGACCCACAAGACTGATAGGTCTAATGAACAGAACTTCCCCTCCAGCAGTCACTCCATGCATGTTCCACTTTATCTGTACAGCCACTTCTGGTAAATTGATATTAATTAACAAGAAACAGGCCCTTTGTCATCATAATCCTCATTTCTGTTGCCCTCCACACCTACTTTTCCCAAAATGATTAACCAGAAATGCATTGTCTAGGTCTGATCCTCCATTCCCTGCACACTCGAAACTCTCCTTAAATGTATTTGAAAAGTTTATAACAGCAAGTCTCAGATTGTAATGGTCAAAACCAACCCTCTGAATAGCAGGGTTTCACTAACGTCTGTGCTACTTCATGTGCACTAACGTAATTCATTTCTATAAAAAAAAACCTTAATGGACTGCTGGGGGCCTGATTCTGCACTGCCTTGCTCTGTAGTAACACATGTATAAAGTGAGCGAAGAGTAGGTGTAAAACACAACTTCACTGAGAGTTTTGGGTGGCCAAAGACTACTAGATCAAGCCCTCTATATACTTCTTCTTTGCAACAGTTAAACAAAGTAATTGAAAACCTACTGGAAGAAATTATTAGGGGTGGTTCAACTAATTTGAATAAAATGAGAATCCCTCTTACCTCCAAAACCATGGTGACAAGTTCGCTATAAAAAGCATTGCTGAGATGTAACCTTCACCCCTTTTTTAGAGTTGAAGTCAAACCATTTTCCCCCTGAAATTCTAAACTGTTCAGATGTGTCTTAGGGAAGAGGCGGGAGAAGGGGATTCATGTCTAGCTTCCAGCTGGGACTAGAAGTGCCAAAATACAGTGAGAAAAAAATGGTTTCTTTTCTATTTCTGGCCAAATGTGGAAGCAGAAGTCTCCAGAGAAAGCCTGCTCTCATTACATTTCCAACTCAGTTTTGCATATTTGTGAGGTCTGAATAATTTGGATAAGCATTAGACTTTTGGATGCTGGTTCAAATGCAGTTCAACCTCCAAACCTCTTGAGATTCACCCATCCTAGGAAGGATCAATCAGAAGTACTGAAATCAAGCCTAAAGTTAACCATTTGAAAATCAGGGCCTGATTCTCCCCCCCATCTCCCACATTGGGACTCCCATTTACAATAAGGCCTCTGCCTGAGCTGTGCAAAGTGGCCTTAACGTAAATGAGAATCAGGTCCCTTGTGTGGTCACTTACAGCTACGCAACATGAATGCCAAGTGGGTATAAAACACCTGGTGTAAATGACTGGAGAATTCCAATTTGGTAGCTACTCACTTTGCAGATGTACAAGTGAAAACTCAAAGGACAAGGCAGTGAGGAATCTGGCCCACCTATCTGGGTTCAGATAAGTTTCTTGTATTATATAAATGAATGACACTGGTGCATGTGAAGTAGCACAATGAAACCTTGGTGTCCGGGGCTTAAGTCTTGACCATTATAACCTAATTTAGTCTGGGGTTTGCTGCTGGACAGCTTTTCAGTTTGGGTATCTGTTTTTGTTTACAGAATGTAGCTGAACTTTAGCTGTTTAGTTTCTTGTCCTTTGAGGGTTTTTTAGTGAGCGAAGGTCAAAGCAAGAACTGTCTGGCTCATTTCAGAAGCTTCATAACATTACTTATTTAACATAAGGTTTTGCAGGTCATGACTACCAGGGGAGAAGGAGGCATATTCTAGTTGTTGACACACAGCACTAGCAGTTGGGATTTCTGGGCTGTAATCCTGGCTCTTCCACTATTCACTGTATGACATAAGCAAGTCACAAGTTCCCTTGGTCTTAATTACCCCATCTGTAAAATGGGGATATTAATATTTAACTGGACTTGAAGCAAGTGCTGTGAGGTCTAAGTTATCAATGTTTGTAACGTGTTCTGAGATCTTAACCTGAAACACTGAAGAACACAGGATAAGAACATCGAGAAGGCAATTCTGGTATTTAGAAATATAAATAAATTAGATGTAATTGCACGATAGGTTAGGATAGTAAGCACTATGCAAGCGCAGTAATTTTAATTGTCACAGTGTTTTTAGTGCACATGGGGTATTATGGAATTGTTATAATAATTGATTATTAGTGAAATAATCACATTTCATTCCCTTTATGTGGAACAACTCCATGTAAGCTTTAGACCAGTGGTGGACAACCTGCGGCCCACACGCATCCCATCAGGGTAATCCACTGGCGGGCCACAAGACAATGTTCACATTGACCGTTCGCAGGCACGGCTGCCTGCAGCTTCCAGTGGCCACAGTTCGCCGTTCCTGGCCAACGGGAGCTGTGGGAAGCAGTGCAGGCTGCAGGGACGTGCTGGCCACCACTTCCATTGGCCGGGAACGGTGAACCGCAGCCACTGGGAGCTGCGGGAGGCCGTGCCTGTGGACAGTCAATGTAAATACTGTCTTGTGGCCTGCCAGCGGATTAGCCTGATGGGCCGCAGGTTGCCCATTAATGCTTTAGACTACAATTTGCACTAGCAGAATGACTATGAAAAGTAGTTCCTGTGCAGATGAACTTAGGCCAAGAATTGCAAAAATCACTAGCGATTGGGGGCAGGAGAGTCTAAGTTTTGCAGTGTCTATTTGAGACCTCTTAAAGGTGTGTGATTTTCAGAGGGTGGTATTTTCAGAGCACTTTCTGAATAGCAGCCTATTTCTTGGTGTCTCAACTTGGGCCCCCCAAAACTGGGGCAATCCAAATCACTAGTCACTTTTGAAAATTAGAAATTAGTGATGGAGAAGACCTATCAGAATATCAAGCTTCGCCCCCTGCCAGGGCTGGGTTGTTCCCTGGAGTACATTGGTTAGTGCTTTGTGTTAGCATATGCACCAACTGCTTCTATGGTGGAAATAACTCAACCATTCCCCATGCAGTTTGTGAAAACAAGCAAGGACTTGATTTCAATGGGACTTTTTCAGTTAGCATTATAATGACTCTAAATTACACAATGGGCCTGCTCTAACTCCGAGTTAAATCAATGGGAGTTTTGCTATTGACTTTGGTTCTGCCCTCCGCCCCACAAACATGTTGCTATTATACTGTGCAAGAGGGAGGTAGGACTTAAAGAGCTTGCCCAAGGTATGCCCATCCATCCTCGCAAGCAGTGGAGACCGCCTTGTGGTAGTTCCCTGCAAACCACAGTGTAGCAGGAACTTATTATGTGAGTCAACCTATCGCTTAAAAACACCTAATGGGGGTTTTGAAGGATGAAGTAGCACCCATGGCAAACTAGCTTCCATGGCTGATCATCCACAAGTGGGAGGAAGAATTCTGCATTATGCACAGCCTGGTGTTACTCCTGCTAGACACAGCCGTAGTAGGCTCATCAACCTCCATATGTGGCCCAGCCTACACTAGAGGGAAACAGTGTCACACTGAGTGGTGTGAGTTCCACTTGAAGTCCTAGCCGTGCATTTGACGGTTTGAGGAAGGATGGTGGCCTTACTAAATACATTAAGCCTGGGCTCGTGATTCATATGACCATTTATGCAAACCCCACACAATGTACCATATAAAGCCCTATAAACCTGCACCATTGCTAGTGTTTGATGCAGTATATGTCATACCTGGCTGGTACATTAAATACTATACCCCCTTTTTCTCAGTGCAGTTCACATGGAGGTAAGCACATCTCAGTAAGAGAAAACTAGATTCAAACAACAAACCAAACAAAGTTGTCAAACATAACTGGCCTGTCTGAGCCCATTGCTGGAGGCAAGAAGCGACATAATTTGTGACTCCAACTGTCTGAGTCCCACATAAGCCTTTCCATTGTGCTTTGATGCTGGTTTAACATCAGAAGATAAAACATTCATGTTTAATACATTTTTTTAAATGTATAATTTTTCTGATGCCAGAATTTAAGCAGGCTAAAAGGAACGTCTGAGATCCAGCTCCTTCACTACTGGAGTCAAATGCGTGTAATCTTTTAACAAGATGTGTCATTTTTAGCTTGTATTAAGCTCCAAAATGCCAATTATAGTTAAAGATATATTTTGTAAGAACTATTTCACAGCTGGTAGTGGGCGAGAATTGCTTGGGTCTAACAGTTACCCCACCATAAAAAATAAATTTAACCTTCCTTCATCTCCTTGGCTGTTCTCCACACTTATTATGTAGATTGGATGAGCTCATCGTTACTAGCCACACAAGATACTAAAGCTGAAATGTTCTGAAATGAAGATGGGAAAATGTTTAAAACAGCAATAACTTTTGATTTGGGTGACTTCTTGAAATGTTCTGTCACCTTTACTCCTTACCCTTAATGCATGAATTGCCCAGGTAAAGCCATTTGGTAAATAAATAATCATTCCCTAAAGCACTCCAATTTAAAATGCACCATGGAAAGTTTAGGACCATAATTTACAGTAATGGAATGTGAAAGCACAAATTAATTTGAAGTATGTAAGAAACAACTAGTTTCAAGTGGCAATGACTGAACCTTTTCTTTTTTGTCTTTGAGGACTTGATCCCATGAATGTGCAATAAACAAAAATTCATGTGACAGTATTATGGCTGCTAATCCTTCTGGCTTTTACTTAACAATTGACTGTATTTTGAGTGAATGTAGCCGCTATCATCTTGGGTGGGATTTTCAAAAGCACCTAAGTGACTTAGGAGCACAATGGGATTTGTGCTCCTAAATCACATGGGTAGTTTTGAAAAGCCCACCCAGAGATGCTCTTAAGGAGATAAATTCTCTCCAAAGAAGTTCAGCATTAGTCTTCTTCATCAGATAAGGTGGTAGGTAGTACCAGAAGGAGAATATAAAACATCAGGTCTGATATGCAGGTATGTATGCAGCAAAGCTATCAACTGTTTGTGTATCTGAGGTCAGAACTAAGCCCATATTTTCTACACAACAAGCATACTTAATTCCGATTGACTTGGTGTTATGGGTGCTCAGCACCTTTGAAAATAAGGGACCATATCTCTCAAGCTGGACTCTTAAAAACTGAAGTGGCCAAAATTAGAGTCCACTTTTGAAAATTTTGGCTTTGCTCAGTATCACACACTGAGTGAATGGCAGATCCAGAAATAGAATCTAGTTCTCCTATGTCCCAGACAGGTAGTCTTATCCCCTGGAATACATTGCCTTTCATAAGAAGAGATGCTTCTGCTTTATGGTACTCTTAACGTTGTATGAGGTCATTGAAAGTAGTTGTTCCTGATTTTGTAAGATGTGTGATAATGATTGTTGCTGTTACTATTGTAATGAAGTATGTTTCTATAGTGTTATCACATTAAAGCAGGTACTTCACAGTTTTAATTACATATACAGTAAAATCTTATACATTATATATTTCTACATTAATACATATATGTGTATGATACGAGTCAAATTCTGGTTGGGCATGCACATGCCAGCTGACAATAAGCAACGTACCTAGGCGAGTGTTGGTGGGAACCCACCCTAGACATCTGCCAATAGAGTGGCAGCACAAAGCCCCATTTTCTGACACCTTCCGCTGCTTTTCTCCTTCCTAGCAAGGGACCATGATTTCTTCACCCCGATGGCCTTCTTAAGAACATAAGAATGGCCATACTGGATCAGACCAAAGGTCCATCTAACCATGTATCCTGTCTTCCGACAGTGGCCAATGCCAGATGCCTTATCACCCTTGAGTGCTCCTTTAGCATCTTGATCGTCCAGTGGCCTCACTGGTTGTTTAGCAGGCTTCCTGCTTCTGACGTACTTTAAAAAAAATAAAAACCTGCTATTACTTTTTGTGTCTTTGGCTAGCTGTTCTCCAAATTCTTTTTTGGCATTCCTAATTATATTTTTACATTTCATTTTCCAGAGTTTATGCTCCTTTCTATTTTCCTCATTAGGCTTTAACTTCCACTTTTTAAAGGATGCCTTTTTGCATCTCACTGCTTCTTCTACTTTGTTGTGTAGCCACAGTGGCTCTTTTTTGTTTCTCTTACTATGTTTTTTAATTTGGGGTATACATTTAAGTTGAGCCTCGATTATGGTGTTTTTAAAAAGTTTCCATGCAGTTTGCAGGGATTTTACTTTTGGCGCTGTACCTTTTAATTTCTGTTTAACTAACCTAATTTTTGTGTAGTTCCCCTTTCCGAAATTAAATGCTACAGTGTTGGGCCGCTGTGGTGTTTCCCCCACCACAGGGATGTTAAATTTAATTATATTATGGTCACTATTACCAAGTGGTCCAGCTATATTCACCTCTTGGACCTGATCCTGTGCTCCACTTAGGACTAAATCAAGAATTGCCTCTCCTCTTGTGGACTTCAGGACTATCTGCTCCAAGAAGCAGTCATTTAAAGTGTCAAGAAACTTTATCTCTGCATCCCTTTCTGAGGTGATATGTACCCAGTCAATATGGAAATAGTTGAAATAATCCCCCATTATTATTGAGTTTTTTATTTTAATAGCCTCTCTAATCTCCCTGAGCATTCAGAGTCACTATCATCATCCTCGTCAGGTGGTCTGTAATATATTCCCTACTGCTATATTCTTATTATTCAAGTATGGAATCACTATCCATAGCGATTCAATGGTACAGTTTGGTTCATTTAAGATTTTTACTTCATTTGATTTTATGCTTTCTTTCACATACAGTGCTACTCCCCCACCAGCACAACCTGTTCTGTCCTTCTGATATATTTTGTACCCTGGTATTACTGTGTCACATTGATTATCCTCATTCTACCAAGTTTCTGTGATGCCTATTATATCAATAGCCTCATTTAATACAAGACACTCTAGTTTACCATTGCTAGAAGTCTAAATAATAAGATGGGTGTACAAACACTTTAAAAACTTGTTACTTTTTAGCTGTTTGCCATTACATGATGTAATTGAATGGGACTTTTTTTCTTTTGACTGTTTCTCATCATATCCTACCTATATTTTATCATCTTCCATCCTCTCCTCCTTATTAGGACATAGAAGGATGAGGAAGAAATAAATGGAGATTCTCTATCTCCTACATGCACACAACTTGACACATTAATTGGGAACCCAGCTATGTCTATGCCCTAGTATGTTACCCCTCCCCCTTTGCATAGTTACTCTCTCTGGAAATGTCCTCACACTCCACCAAGTCCTGAAAAGCACTGAGTTCCTTGAACTACCAGCTTCCTCCATCTCTCTGACCCTCTCACTCACCCCAACGGGCTACGTATCTTTCTTCACACAGGGCCTAACCTGCAACTGTATGTTGTCTGCCCTTATGCGGATTCTCCCAGAAACTTCATATGATGCTGAGCAATGAGGCATAATATAGAGGTCAGGGACATGGTCTCTGTGTTAGTCCACAGGTACTCCCTGACCCACCAATGGCTGCAAGGTGCAATCCTCTAACACAACTTATTCCTATCTAAGCTGCAGACCTGGAGCTGAACTTTCTCAAAAGCTAAGGGGAGGGACACTGGGGTTTTTGGTTGTCCCATTAGAGGGACAGATCTAAGTCTGCATCCAGATCTGAACTTTCCCAAAACTTTGGGATGTTGGTTCAGCCATTCCTCTGTGTGTAGGGAGAAGGTTTTTCAAAGCCAGGATGTGAGCACACATGAACTCTGCATTTGGCATGTGGTTATGGCACCAGCATGCCAGTACTTGACCCTGTATGCTTATACTTCTATTAGAGCTAGTTAAACAGTAGAACAGATTTTTCATTTAGTGTATTATCTGATGCATTTTTGCTACTGTTAATCAAATAACATTCTCACTAAAAAGTACTTAAGCTACAGAGTTGGTCAAATTCTGCAAAGATATATTTGGTGACTGTATTATCTGATGAAAAATGGTGAAATTCATACGATAACTTATTTGCCAAGTAGTATTCAGCAAATTCTAGTTTCTGTAGTCAGCAATACTTCTTATGTTATATAAATATATTTTATTATTATTATTATTATTAACAACAACAATAATTTACATTGCAGTAGCATTTAGAGGCCAACCAGGTCAGGACCTCAGTGTGCTATGTGGTATACAAACATATAAGTATGGCATATATGATGTCTACTGTTAGCGCTTACCCATACACACATAGACAGGATTTAAGTCCAGATTATGATACACTTACTCATTTTGATTATATCTTGAGTAGTTCAGCTACTATTTAGTGTAAGAGGATAATATTCTCTTCCAAAAAAAAAAAAAAAAAAAAAAAAGCAAAATACACTTTTATTTTGGATCCCTATTTTTCATGTGTTCCTTATGCAGCCAGTTGTCATCTGCTTGGTATATTGTTTAATCAACTGTACAGAATATATATATATATTTTGTGATCTTTTAGAACATAGCAGTGAACCCCGGTTCAATCGAGAGAGTTACTAATGGAGATGGCACTCCAGGAGATGAAGCAACAGCCAACAAGGAAGAAGAAAGCAAAGGGGGATTTGTGAAGTTTGGATGGGTGAAAGGTGTGCTGGTGAGAGAAACCTAAATCTTCCTACCAGAAAATTATCTGTATACTACAAAAATTAATATATCAGCAATGATAAAATCCCTTAAAAAACAGGGGGTTGTTTGCTGCTTTTAAAAAGCCTACTCACTTTCTGCAATGCACCTTACCAAGTTTCATAATACGGTTTGTAATTTTATAGTGATGCAAGATCGTTTGTTTAAAACTTAGGTGAGATGCATGTTGAATATCTGGGGTGTGATGCTTTTCATTCGACTGTCCTGGATTGTAGGTCAAGCTGGAATTGGTATGTATTTTTTCAACATAATTTTCAACAGCATAAAGAATAAGGGTAGAAACTACATATGATCACAATTAATATTTAATCTGAAATGTGAGTTTGCATGTTGCACTAACTTTGGTCTTCCAAGTGTTTGCTAGGGTATAAGAGCTACTGGAATTTTCCAGACCCCCAGCCAAATTACAGCTTAGAGGGATGTATGTGTCAACTATACACACAAACATATTACAACCCCAATCTTTGGTGAAATTTGTATTTAGAACCAGTAACGGCTCTCAACTTCATGACTGAAACCAATTTATAATATGTATAATATGTATACTCGTGCACAGTTGACCTTCCTACTTCATACTTTGCTAATCCACGAACCCAAACTGTCACTCACACACTATTTTTAAATACAATACAGAAACAGATACTAGTGGCACCAGGAAATATCTTATTAAAACTTGACTAAGCTTTTCAGATACATTAACAAAGTATATTTTGTGGTGCAGAGGACCTTTTATTTTCATTGTGTCTGCATCCTGTCCAACTCCCACTGAATTTAATGTAATGACTCACCAACTTCAGTAGGAGTTGGACCCTGAGGGCTCAGTCCTGCATGGCACTGAGTTCCCTAACTCCCACTTAAGTCAATGGGAGATGATTGTGCTCACCACCTCACAGGGTCTTCAGCATCTTGCAGTATCAGGCTTTATTCAGGAACGTAAAATCATAGCATCACAGAGTTTAAGGCCGGAAGGGATCATCAGATCATTTAGTCTGATCTCCTGTACATCGCAGGCCACTAACACCACCTAGCAACAGGACACTAAATTCAACAACTGAACAACCAAAATGAGACCAAAGTATTGCAGCCCATGGGAGACTAGACTATTATGTGCACAGGCAAGAGAATAGGAGGGGACCCAGGTGCAGCAGTACCTGAGGCCCCTGCAATGCCAGGGAAATGATTGAGGTATACCCATATAATCCTGGCAAGTGACC
This sequence comes from Chelonia mydas, assembly GCF_015237465.2. NCBI lineage: Eukaryota > Metazoa > Chordata > Testudines > Cheloniidae > Chelonia > Chelonia mydas. The sequence goes on from NC_051250.2 coordinate 63,478,397, forward strand.
TACACCCACACGCTGCAGAGGAAGGCCAATTCCTTCCCGACTCCACATATGGCGATCAGTTAGACCCTGAGCATGTGAACAAGAACCAGCAAGCCAAGCGCCTGAGAGAGAGAAGGCTTGATGCCACCTCAGAGACCAGGCCCACACCATCCTATGTCTCATCTCCAGCCATGGCCATCCCTGATGCTTCAGAGGAAGTAGTTAAAAAAAGCCCTCCCAGAATATATTGAGGTGGAAGAAGAAATCCCTTCCTGGCCCCTGCCAGGGGCCAGCTGATACCCTGAAGAAAGACCTTTTGGAACATAAGACATAAACCAGAAATGAGCCCCAGGGCTGTTGAGCCCTGCCCCCCATCATTATAAGCAGCCCTGTCATACAACTGTACTCAAGTTGTTTGCCCCCCAGAGCTTCTATTGGGAGGCTGTACCAGAACACCACCCGCTTCTTCTAATTTTCAGCCTGCGCTGGCTCATGGCCAATTTATTCCATATGTTCTTGTGCCTTTTTAGCTTAAATAACTTTTCACCCTCCCTGGTATTTACTTCCTAATGTATTTATAGAGAACAATCGTAATCTCCTCTCAGCCTTCTCTTTGCGAAGCTAAACAAGCCAAGCACTTCCAGTCTCCTCACAAAAGACAGGCCCTCCATTCCCCTGATAGTCCTAGTAGCTCTTCTCTGTTCCTGTTCCAGTTTAAATGCATCTTTCCTAAACATGGGGGACCAGAACTGTACATAAGACCTGATGTGGAATATTACTAGTGCCTTGTACAATGGCATTAATACTTCTCTAGCTCTACTGGAAATGCTTCTCCTAATACATCCTAGGATTGCATTTGCCTTTTTCATAGCCACATCACACTGGTGGCTCATAGTCATCCTGTGATGAACCCACACAACCAAGTCTCTCTCCTTCTCTGTCACATTCAGTTTCTGGTGCAGACCATGCACAGATTTACTTTATATAAGTAAGCTCTTCAGGACAAGTCTCTCTTTTTGTTCTGTGTTTGCACAGTGCTTAGAACAATGGGGCCTTGATCGAGGCCCATGGGCACTAATAGAATATAAATAATGACAGCAATAATCCACAGTCTCCAAAACATCAATAGCAGGTATTTTCAGTTGTTGTTCTACCAGTTTTATCTCAATATAAATTGGTATTAGAGAGGAACTTGAACCAAAACTTTGGATCTGGGGTCTGACCATGCCTGATCTCTGGGGTGATTCAGAATCCAAACGTGGATGGATCTCTGGGCTGAAACAAAACCTCAGCTTCAAGCACCCCCTCAAGACTTTTCAAGGGCTGAAATCTCATCTTAGGCAAAACTTCCATTGGCATCACAGAAGCTTTGCTTGCGTGAGGATTGCTAGATGGAGCCCTGAATTTGCAATTAGGAAACCTGTGTGTAACAGGTCTTCTGAAAAAAGAAAAAAGAACATAAACTTACTTAGACGTACGGTTGAAAAGGCAAGAAAGTTCCTGAAAGAAAATGGAAGAACTCTGCATATTTTTACAGTGTTTCACATTTGGCTCCAGTACTGTGCCTGGCTCTGACAAAAGGGTGCTTCCTGATTTTATGATGCATACCAAATGAGGGTTTGCAGCCACGGGGCACACATAAGTGTATGCTTTGCCATGAAAACTCTGCATCTTAACATTGCCAAGACTTTGCTCCAGGGTTTCATGCAAAATTAGTTTTTTAAGGGCAGTTTAGTAACTTATTGAGATCATCAAGAAGCATTACTTTATTTTGAGGTGTGAGAATAGCCATAGGCAAGAGTAATTCATTTTAATGCAATTTACTTAACATCCATATGTCTGGGTTTCAATATAAACTTTAATCAGATCTTATCATTACTTTGCACAACAGCAGTTACAATGGCCATAGTTTCACATTTAATTTTACAATTCTAATTCACTAATAATCAAACCCTCCCTTCTTACTGTTTACTGCTTTGTTGTTGTTTTATTTAAATTACATGTCTTGTACATAAAGCAGGTCAGTTTCACTTTTAAAATGAGACTCTGAATTCTGTTTGAATAATCTCCCAATGCATTTTCTGAATATCCTATAAGCAATGGGCATTATGTTGCAAGAAAAGCTATTAAGGAAAGTAGAGATGTAGCTCATCACTAACATGGCTTGGGGATTTCACTGGGCACTGCTGCTAACATGGAAGTTAAATGAGTCAGTGAAGCTACCATCTGGGCCCCATTTATATCCCAATCATTAGAAGGAAGAAGAGAGCAAATCCTTTTCTTGCTAAGTTGTCTTGGGTACAAGCTGTTAAAGAGGAAAAAACAGGTTGAGACAACGTTCTCTAATCATAAGAGCTTATCAACTATGAAAAGAGTAGTTAAATCTTCTACTGAGAGGGTTACATTTCCAAAACCATCCTGTTAATTTGCACCTGTCATTTTGCAGCTCCCCCAAACCGATAGTTAGGCAGAGGTGAGAAAAGGGGCCTAGTTTAGGCCATTAGAAAATTTTGCCTCAAATGTTACCATATAATAATGAAATAAATAATATTCGTAGTGTTTTGTTTTGCCTAGCTCATTTATCCCTTGCACTGTGCCTGTTGAATGTTTCCTTTTTTCTGGATTGGTAACAAGTTCTGTCCAAACAGACACATCACTTGTCTAATGAGCAGAATATATAGCCCTATTTAGCACATTTGTTTTGATAAAGTATGTTATCAAAATGCAATTGAAAAGCTCTGGAAGGTACTTTATACAAATTACAGGGAAAACATTCAATCTATTTTGAGAGTGATGTGTCTGAATTATTCAATTTAATGAGTTAACAGTTTATTTAAAAGTCAGATTGTGGCCTGCCATTCACCAGGGTGAAAAACACCCATTGGATTCAGTGGGATTTGTGTGCGCAGACTATGATAGGATGTGGCCCCAGGAACTGACTTTGTATACAGAAGCATATACCAAATAGGTGCATCCTTGGTTAAAATTAAAGCTCGCAAGTCAATAGTATAAGTGTGATTTATCATTTAAAATATCTAACCTCATACTATATATCACTTATCTCTCCTGCACGATGTTGCTCTGCCTTAAAGTGCTGTGATAACATGGCTATCATTTTAGAAACAAAGAACATTTGTTTGGGTATTCGATATCTATAATAATCCAATATGAAATGAAGTCAGCCATCTAATCTGAAATGAAGGCAGCAAGTAGAACTGGGGCAGATAAGACCATACTTTGTAGTACCTCTAATGGTTTGCTAGTTACAGTGTCCATGTTTTGGTTCTGACAAGCCGTGGCCAATATTTATGGCTATAGGCTAAGTTTAGCCTTCCATTTTAAAGTGAAAATGCACATACCTAATGGGAGCAATAGAATTACTGAGGCAGGAAATGCTGAAGTAGGGACACGTGAAGTAGTTCAGATACAGTTAAGATTTCACACAGAGAAATTAGATGAAAACAGAAATACTCTTGCTGGAAGGTTGCAACTTAATACTACCTTATTCCTTAAAATTCAGAATGATAACACACAAGAACCCAAGACAGAGAGAATATAGGCTGCTCCCGAAGGCAGCAAGGCACAGGTCACCCCACATGGCTTTAAGATGGTTCCTTCCAGCCTGGCTGTGCCCTACTGACTCAGATAATCCAGATCATATGACTTCCTTCAGAGCCCCCAAGCCTGCAAGCAGGAGCAAGGAATTCCTCACACTTAAAGTGAAAGTTTGTCATTTTTAATCAGTTTCCAATACGCCACAGGAAATACAAGCAAGAAAATAAGATAAAAGCTGTTATAATATTTCTTGCCTGACTAGAAGTAGGAAAGTAGTTTGGAAGGAAAACCTCAGAAGAAGCCCTATTCTCATGGGCTTTCTAGTCCAATTTTGCCGAATGAAGAGAACCTGCACTGTATGGACAAGGTCCAGAAAAACACGCAAACCTATCTGAACTGTAAAGAACCTCAGAACCTTTTGAGGTTCACCTTTTACTAAAATAAAACTCCAGGTATTTTGATTAGTTACATGTAATTCCACAGTATGTTGAATTTTAGTTAAACAAATGGCTCTCAGAGTTTACCTTTTCTGGTCCTCTCGTTAAAATGAAGATTCTCTCAGAGCCACATCCCCTCCTAATTCCAACCCACCCTTTCCAAGGGCGTCAGCCCCAGAGACGGGGCCTGTAACCTGAGCCCTGCTGCCCAGGGCTGAAGTCCTCAGGCTTTGGCCTCGGGCCCCAGCAAGTCTAAGCCAGCCTTGGCGACACCATTAAAAACAGAGTCCCAACCACTGTTCCCTCTAAGCTGTGCGCATGCACACAGATCCTAAACCCCGCGCACACGGCGAAACACCGCGCGCACAAAAATTTGCACAGAAGACATTTTTTGCGCACACGGCCTGTCAAAAATTAGAAGGAACTTTGGTCATGACCCACTTTAGGATCCTAACCCACAGTTTGAGAACTGCTGATCAAGGCTAAATGTATAGCAGACACCTGACAAAAGTGCATATTTCTGTACTATTATTGTGGCCAATCAGCTGGTCAGATACCATGGTGATGGGCGCAATATGAGAACCAAAGCAGAATAAAACGGAAACCAAATTAAACTTTTTTTTTTTTTTTTTCCCTATATAAGAACTTGTTCAAGATCCATGTTTTAACCCCATGACTGAAATATGGTTCTCTAAAATGCTTACAGCATGTTTATTCCAACCATCTACACAAGAAAAAAAGACATTATAACATTGCTTGGTTGCTTAATTTTTGTAGTATTAAGGGGGTGGATCAAAGAAAGACATGAGGCACCCAGGCAGAAAGTTGCTTTTTTATTATTATTTTTATTATTAGTTTCAAGAAAGTCTCTGGAAATCATAGGAGAGTCCATGACTGGGCTACTTCTGTCAGAAAACATCACTGCTTGAAGACTGGTGGATGCTTTGCTATTGTGATAGAAGTAGCTACGTGGACCAGCTGGAATTGCTCCATAGACCAGGAGTGGTCTACAAACTATCATTTCAGTTCAGAGCTCTGATTCTAGTTTGAAAGTTTAATTTAAAGACAATATGGAATATGGATCACAAATAAAATATTTTATCTTTTCATTACTGACAGGTCTTGGAGTTGTCATAATTCTTCTTGCCACCACAGTAACCTCAATTACTGGGTTGTCAACTTCTGCAATAGCAACTAATGGGTTTGTCCGTGGAGGTAAAATCTTTAGGGTTTCTTACGTTCTCAAGACTCAAAAAAGGTTTAATTATATTCTTATGAGAGAAACCAGAGGTCATATTCCCTAAAATAACACCACTACTAAGGATAAACCAAACTGGACACCTAGACCCCAGAAGAACCAGCAGGTAATACATCTAGCCAACACTATCCACAATTTTGGAATGTTTGAGTTGTCATTTTAATAAATCCCAGTTTCACTTCAGTTTGTAAAGTACGTTTCAGATGTTCCTGTATGAGACTGGAGGAGGAATGGATTCCACTTTCTCCTGGAGTTCTTTTGTTCTTATTCTTTTAATAGATCATTCTTATTCAGAGCATTTCAGGTTCCATTTCCTTGGAGAGAGTGAATATTATGAACCTCATTCCTTTAGCTTAAAGACTGATGCAGATTGATGGATACATTAACTTTTATCACTTCCTGTACATTTCCTTATAAAATCCTTTTACATTTCAGGTGCTTCTTGGAACATAAGTGATTACTCTTGGTGCAATACTAAAGTCTAGTACATTTCAGGTACTTCATGAAACTCGTATCTAGAAATTTAGTGCATTTCAGGGTCTTGAAGGTACACCAGGTGTTTTCCCCACAGTGGATGATGGTGATTTCTAACTACAGGATTCAAGTGCTGAGCAGGTATTTAGGTTAAATATACTCTTTTTGGGATTTTTCAGGTCTTGGAATCGTGGTTATTTTGCTGAGTGTGGTAGTAACAACATTAACAGGTATCTCAATGTCTGCCATTTGTACTAATGGAGTAGTAAGAGGAGGTACGTAAATATTACTATATGGAAAATATGGAAATCTGCAGAGCTGATTTAGAATAAAATGGAGAGATTGTAATGGTGTTAGCCCAGTATGGTAAAGCAAAGAAAAACCAAAATATAAAAGTTTTGGGTGATCTCTTTTACTGAGTTAACTCCAAACAACAACATGTCTCTTCAGCAGAGCTGATTTTAAAACATTCTGACATTAAACACTATGGTTCATTATGATAGTAGGAACTATTTAATTGATTGAGTGAGGTTCCACCTATGTAGAAATGCAAAAACTTTAAAGACTTTATGGCTTAACTCTGTGGACTATTTAAGGACTGTATTGTGCATGTTTGTATCTTGGCGAATGAATTTTTACACTGACAACGGGAGGACCCAGGTAAGGAAAAATCCTTTCAGCGGTGATCTTTTCTCTATAGCATCCTTGTTTTAATTATATACCATTAGTGGCTGGTTTGCATACCAAATAATACATGCTAAAAAGATATTAATGATTCCAATAGCTAGTCATTTTCAATACTTAATATTTAATTCTACAGTAAATTCTGAAAGCTGAATTTTTGCAAACAGTTTCCTGGGCCCATCCACACACAAATTTGCTCCTTCCATTAATAGGGCAAATTCTCAAGCAAAAAACAAAACTCCCAGTGGTATTGCTCACATAAACAAGCTGAGCAAGATCTGGCAATAGCTGAATTATGTTAAAGCAACAGTCTCGTCTGTTGGCAGGTGGTGCTTACTATCTTATCTCAAGAAGTTTAGGACCTGAATTTGGAGGATCAATCGGACTTATCTTTGCCTTTGCCAATGCTGTAGCAGTAGCCATGTATGTAGTTGGATTTGCTGAAACTGTTGTAGAGCTTCTTCAGGTAAATATGAAAGTATATTTGTTGCATGTGGTTAAACCAGGGAATTCTGTCAATTTTTCTAAGAGCTTCAGTCTTTGGTTCTTATTTAGATCTCTCTAAATGGACCACAAATCCTACTTAATAAGATTTCCATCACTTCTAACTTATATCAGAAGTGTTTTATACAGTGCTACAAGAGCTTCAAAATTACTAAAGGGAATAGGCTCCTAATCAGTCAACCAGTAATCTCAACTACTAAGGCCCAGCTAGCGCAGGAAATCATTAACCCGTGAAACTGTTTAAGTTAATTTACTCATTCCATTCTGCCTTACCTGGTTGTCTGAGCTCTCCATCTGACCATATAAACTGTGTTCTTACCCTTTCCAGAGCAATGGTGCATTGATGGTGGATGAATCCAATGATATCAGAATAGTAGGCTCCATTACTGTAGTTGTTCTTTTAGGCATTTCTGTGGCTGGGATGGAATGGGAAGCAAAGGTAAGCTTTAAAAGTTACGTATAAATAAGTATTATTACACTGCAAAATGTGTTATATAAGCATAAAACAAGGGTTTGGGGGTAGAGATCTACATATGACAGGTGGGAATTTTAAAAGCACTCAACATTAGCTTCCCAGCTCCCTTTGAAGTCAATGGGAGTTAGCTATTGATGTCAGTGGAAACAGAGTTAGGCCGCAGGCTCCCTCTTTTCCTCACACCGAAATTTGTGGGGAAAGAGGAATTTGGTGTTCTGCCGGCGGTTTAATTTTATTTGTTTTCGTAATTTATGGCAGGATCATCTACAGCCTTGGGTAGATGCCCCTTTTATTTTTTTTATAGCTCTATAGAAATAACAATAATAAAAATAATACACAGTCTAGCCATGCTACTCTGTGTAGAATACTGGCCCCAAAGTGAGTTGTTATACTGCTATCCATTCATTACCCTCTACTGATTCATGGCTTCCTGTCTACTGTTCAAATGTTAAAAATCTCAGTCACATCTATTAATGGGAAAACACCCATAAAATAAAGGAAATGTTACAGCTAAGAGACTGGAATGTACCTGTCAAAATCAGATCCAGAATAGCAACCTTATCTTTATGTTCTGCTGTGAGGGGAATTTAGAGCTACCTGTAAGAGCGGTCAATTAGATATTATAACCCATTATGTAACAACGTCCTGAAACTAAACAAACAATGTAAAATATCTTAATCTAAATATTTATCCATCAGCTGTTTCATTTTTCCTTTTCTTGTAAAAGAAGCAAACTACAATATAAAGCTGTAGTCATAACTTTCTATATTTCATGTCCATTCCTTGTTACAAAATATTTGTTATGGTCATAGAGCTTAAGGCAGTTTTTCTATTTAGTCATCTTGATTACTGAATCATCTGCCCAAGCAGTGTCTGAGTGTGTTCTAATATTGCAGAAATTTGAAATACGTCATAAGTAATACATAAATACCACTACATACGTAATTACCACCATATTCAAAACAAAAAAAAGAGTCCACTAGTAAAATGCTTTTGTCTCTATTAACAGACTCAAGTAATTCTTCTAGTCATTCTTCTTATTGCCATTGCAAATTTCTTCATTGGGACAGTCATTCCGACCAGCAACGAAAAGAAGGCCAAAGGCTTTTTTAATTACCAAGGCAAGTGTTGCTATGACCAAATAATATAAAATAAATTAATATTTTTGGCCCAGTCCTGCAGCCTTTAGTTCTGCAAAATTCTCATTGATAAATGCTACAAGATCAGGCTCTTTTATCCAAATATAAATGAGCATGTAAACTAAGGGAACCCAGTTTTTTTTTAAAATGTATTTCTGGGTGACTGGGTTTAGTCCATTTTTACTTTTGAACCTGTGAATGCCTCTGAAGCTGACACACTGGCAGTAGCGGTTTGAGCCATTTACGTGTGTGCGACACAGTTTTGTCTATTTTAATCTGAACCTGGAACACGCCTGTTATTTCAATACTGAGCTGTAGTTCTGTGATCTGGAGAAACGTGCACTGTGGGGAACTAAAGTGAGATGATCAAATTCACCTCACTTATGAGCTAAAATGGATTGGAACCCAGTCTTCCAGAGGTGAAAGGCTAGTTCATTTACCTACTTCATCATGTAACTTCAGAATCAAGTCTTGGTGATATGTTTCATTTTCATTTGTATTTGCAGCCTCAATATTTGCAGAAAATTTTGGACCAGTTTTCAGAGGTGAAGGATTTTTCTCGGTCTTTGCCATTTTTTTCCCAGCAGCTACTGGCATTCTTGCAGGGGCCAATATCTCAGGAGATCTGGAGGTATGGATTTTATTTACTTCATTATACTGGTTAGGCTATAGAAGGGCAAGGATGAACAAGATACAAAATTATTAATCAACACTATATTTAGTTTCAACACACAAATAATTCCATGAGACAAAATTTTCATTTTTAAATGTGTTTTATTATCTAAGCACATCAGTTCCCGTTTTCCTTCTAATCTAATACAGCTATGTATACAAAATTACTTCATTTAAATTAGGTGTTTCAATAACCCAAAATAACATAACATTAACAGATCCATTTTGGAAATTACCTGTATAATTCCATTACAATTGGTTTGCTAATTCCCCTTATATCATACTGAAAAGTATACCATAAAACTCAAGTTTACACCCAGAAAAACAAGGAAATGGAAAGCTCATGTGGAAAAAAAAAAAAAAGAACTTTTTGGTAGAATCAATAGGAGACCAGACCCTTGAGTGTTTCCACTTTACCCTTGCAACCAATATAAATTATTTTAGGTCACTAATCTTTCAGTGATTTTTCCAATATTTAAGCAAACCGGTAAATTAAGGATTTGGTTTTAGCTTTAACTATGAGTGCCATCTAGTTTTTATGGCTTTATATTAGCTATTTACTGATACCTAATATTATAGCTGATTGAATCGTACTTGCGAAATACAAAAAATCGGGGCTTTTCTGGCTTTGTGAAGCACCTGATGAAACAGTCACAATACTTGTGAAGCTATTCAGTACTCAGTAATATTCAAAGAATATCACAAACAAACCAACGGCTGTCTGTGGAGTATTTATGAAGCATCGGTTGTTTGGATTTAGAATTTGAGTTATAAAAATGGTGTCTCAAATATTCCAGTGGGTGGGACACCCATAAATTAAATATTAAATAAAGTTCTTGAGCCTTATCATGCAGTCTGGTTTTGTGGCTGTATGACTGTTAAAGTGCTTAACTCCAGTCAAATTGATTTGATACTCAAGTATTTGCAAAACATCCACAAACTGCTCCAGTTCGAATTAAGGGCCAGTTGTGTCACCCTTACCCACACTGAGCAGCGTCATAGACTCATCGTCTTTAAGGCCTGAACAGATCATCAAGATCATCTTGTCTGTCCTCCAGCATACTGAAGGCCACAGAAGCTCACCTGCCCACTCCTCCAATAGTCCCATACCCTCTGACTGAATTACTGATGTCCTCAAATCTTGAGCTATTTACTCGAGTTTAAACCAATAAATGACCTGTGCCCCATGCTTCATAGAATCATAGAATCATAGAATATCAGGGTTGGAAGGGACCCCAGAAGGTCATCTAGTCCAACCCCCTGCTCAAAGCAGGACCAAGTCCCAGTTAAATCATCCCAGCCAGGGCTTTGTCAAGCCTGACCTTAAAAACCTGTAAGGAAGGAGATTCTACCACCTCCCTAGGTTCGCTAGGAAGGCGAACCTCCCCTCTTCCCCCAGGGTCTCTGTTCCAAAAGCTTGGGTTGCCTTTGTTTTACTGGGGCTGCTTTTGAAGCCAGGTGCTACTCAATAGGAGTAAGCATGATAGCATCCAGTCAATAGCATTTGTGATGGATTTTTTTTTTACATGATTTTTAGACTGGAAGCATTCTGTTGAGTCTGAACCAGCCCCTTCTCATTCCATCTGAGAGAATCCCCATTATTTCATCAAACCTAGTGTCTACAAGGAAAGCAGCTGCTTTGATTTAGGCCTTTGCCTGGCAGGCCACTGATGTGAAAGGAATTACACATAACTCAGTAGAGCTTCCACAGCAGCATCTCTTCCTTCCCAGACAATGTGGAGTTCTCTCCACAGATCTCGGGAACCACTCAGGAACTAGGACAGGGTGGGAAGTGAGTGGATTGGTGGGACACATAACATTCTCACTCCACATCAGCCCTACAGAGCTGTATTACCCTGACTGCACGGATGTTTCCATAGCCCCCATCCACACTGGGAATCCCCCACTGCCCATGCTCAGATGCATCAAGAGTGATCTAATGAAATTAATCAGCCTAAAGAGAAACCTGAAACACAACATAAGCTGTAGCTTAAAATTTAGAAGTAGACAAACTAAACTGCCTCTAAAGTTTGTAGCAAACCATTATAAGGTCGTGTCTCTGAAACAGGCAGTCATTCATTCATTCATGAAGGGCCTGATCCAAAATTCACTGACATCCATGAGAGTCTTTGCTTTGACTTAGAATCATAGAATATCAGGGTTGGAAGGGACCTCAGGAGGTCATCTAGTCCAACCCCCTGCTCAAAGCAGGACCAATCCCCAACTGAATCATCCCAGCCAGGGCTTTGTCAAGCCTGACCTTAAAAACCTCTAAGGAAGGAGATTCCACCACCTCCTTAGGTAACGCATTCCAGTGCTTCACCACTCTCCTAGTGAAAAAGTTTTTCCTAATATTCAACCTAAATCTCCCCCACTGAGACTTGAGACCATTACTCCTCGTTCTGTCATCTGCGACCACTGAGAACAGTCTAGATCCATCCTCTTTGGAACCCCCTTTCAGGTAGCTGAAAGCAGCTATCAAATCCCCCCTCATTCTTCTCTTCCGCAGACTAAACAATCCCAGTTCCCTCAGCCTCTCCTCATAAGTCATGTGTTCCAGTCCCCTAATCATTTTTGTTGCCCTCCGCTGGATACTTTCCAATTTTTCCACATCCTTCTTGTAGTGTGGGGCCCAAAACTGGACACAGTACTCCAGATGAGGCCTCACCAATGTCGAATAGAGGGGAACGATCACGTCCCTCGATCTGCTGGCAATGCCCCTACGTATACAGCCCAAATTGCCATTGGCCTTCTTGGCAACAAGGGCACACTATTGACTCATATCCAGCTTCTTGTCCACTGTAACCCCTAGGTCCTTTTCTGCAGAACTGCTGCCTAGCCACTCAGTCCCTAGTCTGTAGCGGTGCATGGGATTCTTCCGTCCTAAGTGCAGGACTCTGCACTTGTCCTTGTTGAACCTCATCAGATTTCTTTTGGCCCAATCCTCCAATTTGTCTAGGTCCCTCTGTATCCGATTCCTACCCTCCAGCATATCTACCTCTCCTCCCAGTTTAGTGTCATCTGCAAACTTGCTGAGGGTGCAATCCACGCCATCCTCCAGATCATTAATGAAGATATTGAACAAAACCGGCCCCAGGACCGACCCTTGGGGCACTCTGCTTGATACCGGCTGCCAACTAGACATGGAGCCATTGATCACTACCCGTTGAGCCCGACAATCTAGCTAGCTTTCTATCCACCTTATATTCCATTCATCCAGCCCATTCCTCTTTAACTTGCTGGCAAGAATACTGTGGGAGACCATGTCAAAAGCTTTGCTAAAGTCAAGGAATAACACGTCCACTACTTTCCCCTCATCCACAGAGCCAGTTATCTCATCATAGAAGACAATTAGATTAGTCAGGCATGACTTGCCCTTGGTGAATCCATGCTGACTGTTCCTGATCACTTTCCTCTCCTCTAAGTGCTTCAGAATTGATTCCTTGAGGACGTGCTCCATGATTTTTCCTGGGACTGAGGATGAGGCTGACTGGCCTGTAGTTCCCCAGATCCTCCTTGTTCCCTTTTTTGAAGATGGGCACTACATTAGCCTTTTTCCAGTCGTCCGGGACCTCCCCCGATCGCTATGAGTTTTCAAAGATAATGGCCAATGGTTCTGCAATCACATCCGCCAACTCCTTTAGCACTCTCAGATGCAGCGCATCCGGCCCCATGAACTTGTGCTCGTCCAGCTTTTCTAAATAATGCTGTGCTGCCCAGTGCAGTAGTCTGGGAGCTGACCTTGTTTGTGAAGACAGAGGCAAAAAAAGCATCGAGTACATTAGCTTTTTCCACATCCTCTGTCACTAGGTTGCCTCCCTCATTCAGTAAGGGGCCCATACTTTCCTTGACTTTCTTCTTGTTGCTAACATACCTGAAGAAACCCTTCTTGTTACTCTTAACATCTCTTGCTAGCTGCAACCCCAAGTGTGATTTGGCCTTCCTGATTTCACTCCTGCATGCCCGAGCAATATTTTTATACTCTTCCCTGGTCATTTGTCCAATCTTCCACTTCTTGTAAGCTTCTTTTTTGTGTTTAAGATCAGCAAGGATTTCACTGTTAAGCCAAGCTGGTCGCCTGCCATATTTACTATTCTTTCTACACATCGGGATGGTTTGTCCCTGTAACCTCAATAAGGATTCTTTAAAATATAGCCAGCTCTCCTGGACTTCTTTCCCTCTCATGTTATTCTCCCAGGGGATCCTACCCATCAGTTCCCTGAGGGAGTCAAAGTCTGCTTTTCTGAAGTCCAGGGTCCGTATTCTGCTGCTCTCCTTTCTTCCTTGTGTCAGGATCCTGAACTCGACCATCTCATGGTCACTGCCTCCCAGGTTCCCATCCACTTTTGCTTCCCCTACTAATTCTTTCCGGTTTGTGAGAAGCAGGTCAAGAAGAGCTCTGCCCCTAGTTGGTTCCTCCAGCACTTGCACCAGGAAATTGTCCCCTACACTTTCCAAAAACTTCCTGGATTGTCTGTGCACCGCTGTATTGCTCTTCCAGCAGATATCAGGGTGATTGAAGTCTCCCATGAGAACCAGGGCCTGCGATCTAGTAACTTCTGTGAGTTGCCGGAAGAAAGCCTCGTCCACCTCATCCCCCTGGTCCGGTGGTCTATAGCAGACTCCCACCACGACATCACCCTTGTTGCTCACACTTCTAAACTTAATCCAGAGACTTTCAGGTTTTTCTGCAGTTTCATACCGGAGCTCTGAGCAGTCATACTGCTCTTTTACATACAATGCAACTCCCCCACCTTTTCAGCCCTGCCTGTCCTTCCTGAACAGTTTATATCCATCCATGACAGTACTCCAGTCATGTGAGTTATCCCACCAAGTCTCTGTTATTCCAGTCACATCATAATTCCTTGACTGTGTCAGGACTTCCAGTTCTCCCTACTTGTTTCCCAGGCTTCTTGCATTTGTGTATAGGCACTTGAGATAACTTGCTGATCGTCCCTCTTTCTCAGTATGAGGCAGGAGCCCTCCCTTTTCGCGCTTTCCTGCTCGTGCTTCCTCCCAGTATCCCACTTCCCCCAGGGCTTTGGTATCCTTCCACCGGTGAACCTAGTTTAAAGCCCTCCTCACTAGGTTAGCCAGCCTGCTTGCGAAGATGCTCTTCCCTCTCTTCGTTAGGTGGAGCCTGTCTCTTCCAGACTTCAAGGCCTTTTGCTCAGACCCTGAAGGGTGATGACATATTGAGTATATGTCCTTCTAGTTAGTGTTTTAAGATTGCAGCATAAGATCCCACCTATACAATCGCTACTTGACACATGAACACTGGGTTGGCATATGTTAAAAGCCATAATGACTGAAGGTTAAAGATTCATATGCAACTGAAGTGATTTGTTTGCGGATTTTTAGCCCAGTGAAACTTTACTACATTAATACTTGTTTGATAATGTTAAGAGTTAACATAATTAAGTCATTCATCCACATTACACAAAATGATTTGCTAAATTTCATTGAGAAAAACAAATCTGTTTAATAAAGATCCAAAAAATTTCTGAAAAATGTAAAAATATACCTTTCGTGCTCCTTTAAGTAAAAAAATAAAATAAAATTGTCACTAAACCAAATTAAAAAGAAAATTAACAAAAAATAGCTTTCTAGGCTGAATAAGTATACACCAAGTTATTGCCTGCAAGAATTTCTATGGTATTAAAATCTCCTAAAAATCATAATTAATAATGGAATGTCTTAGAACCCTTTATCCACAGAAGCATGAACAGTGCTGATATAGTTTTCAGTTACAATTTATAGAAGAAATGCTGACCCAACACACTTGCCTCTCCCAGCAATAACACACAGCTGACTTTTCCTGAATAATCTAATGTAAAAGTAAAAGCGACCTGAAAGGTAGGAGCTCACTTTGGACATAACTGGGGATTATGAGTTTCCAACAGTAATAGTAGTGTCCTTTCTTTCAAAATGACTATTTCCCCTAATCTTACTGGCTAACTGAATTGTACAATGGTTTGGGTGAGGGCTTAAAGCAGGAGACTAAGGGCCACTGTTGTGTTAGTGCAAAGGGGACTTACAGTTCCCCTAAATGTACAGCTAGGGAGTCTCACAGTGTGGCACTGCCCTAAATGGAGTTCTGCAGTGCCTCCTTTGCAGCATTCAGGGGAGGGGGATGGTGCCACAGAAGTATCTGACTCCATCCCCATACTGGAGAGTGAGTTCCTTGTACAGATCTAATGGGTAACAATTTCTCCCTCCCTAAAATATTTTCATATCACAAAGTGGCAGCACCAAAACATGCTAACTTATAAATAATCCCAATACACACTCTTAATTTGCAAATACATAAAGGACTCACATCAATTTTTGCAATTACAATTTTTAAGGATCCACAAGCTGCTATACCCAAAGGAACAATGTTGGCCATTCTGATTACATCTGTTGCCTATCTAGGAGTTGCAATATGTGTAGGTAAGTAGTGAACATCTGTTTTGTGTCACAATTAATATAGTTAAGTAGTTTTAGAGCTCTATACGCATCCTCAACCTCATCATTACTTTTGATCTGGAGGATTTGCTATGTAGTAAGACAGCTCTTTTGGCTTTATAGTATTTAAAAAACAAAACAAACCATTCAGCAAAAACAAAAATCTCTGTGTGGCATCTGGGTGGAATTTGAGCATATGTGTGCTTACATATGGGTAGAGAGATTCTTTACGCATTATAAAGAAACTCCACAATGCCAAATGATTTAGCAACAAAGACCATCCATGTACAGTACTTAAGAACAAACTAGTTTGGTAGTAAAGGGTAGGAGAATTACCACAAATCAAACTGCTCATGATTTTGCTCCTCTTTCACATGAAAGTTCTCCAAGTGGCCTCCAGCTGCTCTCCTGCTGACATTACTGCACACACAAGTGTCAGAGTTACATGCAAACTCTGAGTCTTCACATTTCAAGACAGGATAAATCAATTAAGTCCCTAAAGAAGAAATGTTAGGTCACAAGGTGCCCCATGGCACTGGAGTTTGGAAATGACAGTTCAACAAAACAAACACAGGATAGAACACAGGCTTGCACTGCAGGCATCATCTGTGTAAGACAAACATTCAATTAAATTCTCATTACAAAGGGTGCAATAAATCTTTGATCAAGAAATAAAGGTTTCTTTCCACTTTAACAATGCTGCAAGAAACAATTAGTAAGTGGCACTCTTCCCCTCTGAATATGTGCCCTAGCATGTACTAGGGCTCTGTGGGAAACTTCCTTTCAAAGGAGAGAGAAAAGTAAAGTCTTCCAACTTTTTGGGTGTTGGTACTTTATGCAAAAGTAGATGTGCTGTTGCCCTAGCCATATTCAAACTCTGGTAATTACATTCTGTATACCTGCATTCCCCCTGCAATTTCAGTTTCAGAATTCAGAAAGTGAAGTCTGCTTTAAACCTGTGTAATGTGGCTCTGTTCTGTTAAGCAGTTGCTGCACTTCAACACCAGAGGGGGCTACATTTCAGTGGTGGATGTGGCCATTTCTGTTCAGTCTGTAGATCGGTTTGCTACATATGTAATGGTATTTTGCGATCCTTAAACCATTTTTGTTTGGATATGTTTGAAAAAACTGTATAAACTTCCACATTAGCAGCTAAAGCTGTTGAGATCAGAGCTCCATAAGTTCACTTCGGGCATGGCTACACTTGCAGATGTAGAGCGCTTTGAGTTAAACCAGCCTTCATAGAGCGCAGTAGGGAAAGCGCTGCAGTTTGTTCACACTGACAGCTTCAAGCGCACTGGCGTGGCCACATTTGCGGCACTTGCAGCGGCATTGGGAGTGGTGCATTATGGGCAGCTATCCCAGCATGCAAGTGGCTGCAACGTGCTTTTCAAATGGGGGTGGGGTGGGGTGGGGTGGAGTGTGACTAGAAGTGTGTTGTGTATATGTGTGGGGAGAGAGAGTGGGTTTTTGGGGTGCTGAGAGCATGTCAGGATGCTGTCTTGTAAGTTCAGACAGCAGCAGACCCTCCTCGGCCTCCCCCCCGCCTCTCTCTCTCTCACACACAGCATTCCACACTAATGGCTTGCTTTGTCTCGGAGCAGATAAGCAGCTGGCTGACAGAAACGGAGCTTTCAAAGGGCATTTCCGCATTCCTGTAGCCGATTCCAAACAATGACAAGAGTGGCCACTTGACTTAAGGGAATTATGGGATGTTTCTAGAGGCTGATCAGAGCATAGTAAAGCAACACCTAGTTCACAGTGGCACCGTGGTGCTCCAGCAAGGGCGCAGCAAATGTTATTCCACTCGCCGGAGTGGAGTACCAGCAGCGCTGTACGCGGAGTCAGAGCGCTCTACGTGCCTTGCCAGTGTGTATGGGTAGTGAGCTAGTGCGCCCGGGCTCCTTTATTGCGCTGTAACTCGCAAGTGTAGCCAAGCCCAAATGTGTTTCTTCCTTCTTCTGGGGTTACAAACAAAAAGAGAGTGAACATAAATATCATTAGTACCAAAGAGACTTTGGACCAAATTCTCAGCCCAGGTAAATCAGTACAACTCTATTGACTTCAGTGGAGCTACAACGTTTTACAGCAGCTGAGGATCTGGACCTATGAAGCCAGTGGGAATCTTGGTTAGACAAGAAATGTATGCTCAGACCCTAAACTGTTTGGCAACATGATTGTCTTTGAATACTGGTAGTTTTAGAAGGGGCCATAGATGGAGCATTTACTTCACTACATCAATTCCAAGTTAATTCAGATAATTTTCTGCTGATCTCCAAAGTACCTAGTGTTCCACTCCCATGAGTAAGGCAGTCCCGCTCTCCTCCACTGGCCCAAGTTCACAATCCAGAGAAGTGAACTTACCCTACTGAAAAGCAATACTCTGTGGGATAGAAGCAGCCATTTGTACACAGTCCATGCAGCTAAGCTCCAAAGTATGGGGGGCACATTCTTCTGTTGTCAAAAGAAAGGGAAATAATCATATGCTGTTGTTTCCCCAGCTGCGTGTGTTGTACGTGATGCTACTGGGAACACCAATGACACAGTTGTATCTGGAATGAACTGTAATGGATCCTCTGCCTGTACCCTTGGCTATGACTTTTCCAGCTGTAAAGCCCAGGAATGTCGTTATGGGCTGATGAACAATTTCCAGGTTTTAAAGTGTTTTATTTATATAATATGCAAAATCATAAATGATACAAGCGCACGCACACCACGATACACACACATATATAAACCCACAAACTTTGTTTACTGACAGTTAAGGCTGCATCAAGACACACGCCCCTAACTCAAAATCTGAAAACCATAGAAGTAAGCTACAAAGAGATAAGTCTCCTGCATTGCTTGCCTCTTTCACATTGCCTACAACACTCAAGAGCTCTTTCCAACACTCCAAAAGATACTAAAAAGCAGTCCATGCCCTTGCATCATGAAACTGACACTCTAGCAAAAAGCCTTAAGTGACCTTAGCTGCTCTTATATCAAGAAATCAGCACACCTGACTGCCACACTTTCCATACATTTGAGAAGTTATGTTGCCTTAAAGTTGCTGAGGTCATGGTTAAGGTTTTATGCTGATTGTAATGGGAGTTAGGCATCTAAATACCTTTAAAGATTTGGCTCTTAGTCTTTCTGTGCCTCAGTTTCCAAACTGTAAAGTGAGAATGTTATTTCCTTACCTCACAGGGGATTTTGCCAATAAATACAGATGAGGTGCTAAGGTACTCTGGTAAATGGGACCATATAAATAGCTATGATGGATCAGTGTATCCTATTCACGAGCCTGACAGTTCTTTACTTTTGTTGCTTCTAAAGGTTATGAGCATGGTTTCTGGCTTTGGTCCTCTAATCACTGCAGGAATCTTTTCTGCGACCCTCTCGTCAGCTCTAGCCT
This sequence comes from Chelonia mydas, assembly GCF_015237465.2. Lineage (NCBI taxonomy): Eukaryota > Metazoa > Chordata > Testudines > Cheloniidae > Chelonia > Chelonia mydas. The sequence goes on from NC_051250.2 coordinate 63,497,418, forward strand.
CACTTGTCAGTGCACCCAAGGTTTTCCAGGTACAATAAAGAGCATCAATTTCCTTCTACCCTACTTTGCTCCCAAGATATGTAATTAGCTGAACTGTATCTTCTTACCAGCAGTGACATAAAACATTTTAGAAAGGTCTTATTATTTTACTATAGAAAGAGGCATGGCCTACTAATCTGAGCATGGGATTCAGAGGCAAGAGCTGTGGGGTTCTTGCATTTAAATCCCAGCTCTGCTACAGACTTGCTGTGTGATTTAGACAAGTCACTACTTTGTGCCTCAGTTTCCCCCATTTAGCTACCTCTCATGGGTCTTGTGAGACTTATCTGGTAAGTGTTTGTATCAGAAAGAGCGAGTGTTAAGCATCACTGGTTTTATTTAGTTACTGTACTCTAGGGGGTTGATTATCACCTTATTTCAGTGCTTAGATACCATGATGATAAACATCTTTGAAATACCTGAGATAAATACAATTATTTCTTACTAAAGCATGTGTCATTTTGGGTCAGCTTTCCCTAGAATGAAATAACTTTTTCTAATGCAAAAAGTGCTATTAATTCTGATTTATCTCCCAGGCTCTTTGCAAGGATAACATCTACAAAGCACTCCACTTTTTCGCTAAAGGATATGGGAAGAACAATGAACCACTCCGAGGATATGTTCTTACTTTCATTATTGCTATGGCATTCATTCTGATTGGTCTGTATATATGTTCCAATTGCCTGCTATAATTTAGAAACAAATAACTGAGAATTTAAATTCATTTTCATAAAAATATCTACTATTAAATCCCACTCCATCTTGGCATTTAATTTAATGTGTTTTTAATTCATTTCATTTTGCAAGAAAGTAAAAAGTGCAATGAGTGCAGAATGCATTTTAGATTGCTACAGGTTATTAATGCATCCTGTTCTTAAATCATTAATCAAACACTCAGCATAGATGCTAATTGGTGTGCTCACCAAACAATGGTTGAGCTAGTTCTGGCCACACATTACTCTTGACCCACCTAACTGTGGCTCAAGGCCAGAACATTTATTATTTTGGCCATTGACCACCTTCTATCAAATCCTCAAAAAAAACACTCAGGGCAAAAGAATCTTAACTGAATCCATTGATGAAATGTTTGCTGTACAAGGAATAGGTGAGACATTAACATCCACCCCAAAGATGCCAGTATTAAGTTATAGTGAGAAGCAGAAGTAATACTGAAATTGTAGAAATCAGAAAATGTATGGGGCTTGATTATACTCCCACTGAAAGCAATGGCAAAAATTCGTTTATCCTCAGATGAAGTAGGATCAGGCCCATAATGTGAACAGGAAACATAAGTGAACTATGACAGTTGGTTATTACTGCCATTATGTTGTTATTTTCAAAGGTGCTAAGCACCCACAGCTCCAATTGATTTCAATAGGAGAGGTACATGCTCATCACCGTAGGAAATCCAGCACGGAAACTTAGACACTTCTTCATACACTTTCCATTTGGCATTCATTTCAAATCTCTTTTAAGTATGATACAAACCAAACTGATTTGCAAACCTTCCACACAGAAAATTCCCACTGACTTCAACACAAGCTCACAGCACTGGTCCTTGGAGATTCCTGCTATTGCTTTCCAGTACTTATTTGATCATTATTAGCAGCAGTTTGGGATGTCTGGAATTTTTGAAGTTAATTTTTCATAAGACTTCAAATTCAAGTGTGTGACGTGTTGTTTCAGAATGCCTCTTAAAAAGCAAAGAAAATAAATTCACCATCACCCTTTTGCTTTTAAGAAGTGCATCATCCGCTCAATTACATTTTAAAAAAACTTAAACCAAAATTAAAGGCCAGATTGTGATGCCTTTCCATTGAATAGTCCCTTACATCACAAGTAGCGTCATTAAAGTCAATTATATCATTTGTAGAGTCAGGTAGTACCCAATCTGAGTAAGGGTTTCACAATCTGGCCCTAAATTAGCCCCCTCTGGAAAGTTACCCAGGTTTTGCAGGTGTAACTTGAACTTCTCCAATATCCAAGCATTAGTGCATTTTGAGGAAACAGCTGTCTAACCCCAAAGCTATCAGAAAGACATGCACATGAAATCTAAGGTTTCAAAGTAGCAGCCATGTTAGTCTGTATCCAAAAAAGAACAGGAGTACTTGTGGCACCTTAGAGACTAACACATTTATTTGAGCATAAGCTTTTGTGGGCTACAGCCCACTTCTTCGGATGCATAGAATGGAACATATAGTACGAAGATATATATATGTACATACTTATGCTTCTTTCTTGCAGCTGAACTGAACACCATTGCTCCCATCATCTCCAACTTCTTCCTGGCTTCATACGCGCTTATTAACTTCTCCTGTTTTCATGCATCATATGCAAAATCTCCAGGTTAGTTTTAGGGCCCACTATGAACTGATTGTAGGCATCACAGTTTGTGATATCAAAATAGCATAAAAAGGGCAACTTAACATTTAGCTGCTGTCCAGCAAAAGTTCCAGCATCTATAAAATGGGTAAGTTATATGATAGAGACGGGGGGGGGGGGGGGGCGAGGTCATATCTTTTATTGCACCAACGTCTGTTGCAGAAAGAGAGAAGCATTCGAGCTCCACAGAGCTCTTCTTTCCCAGAAGAAAGAATAAAGAGAAGAGAAATAATAAATACAAAATAAAATAAAATGTCTGACAGAAGATATTAGCTCACCCACCTTGTCTCTCTCATATCCTGGGACCAACGTGGCTACAACAACACTGCAAACAAATAAGATATACAATGTGCAGCCTGACCATGCTCCCACTGAAGACTGTGACTTATCTCTACAAGTTAAGACTAATGGCTCTCTCTCAAACTGTAATTTGGCTCTGGAAATATATAGCTTTATGCTCCCTGCAACTGCACAGTATGGAAGGGAGCAGAACAATGGTAAAAGCTGCCACGAGATGCTTTCCCAGCTACATAGTCACTTCCACTGACCCCTTTCCCTTTCCATGTGGCCCATCAGCCACTGGGAGAAAGTGGGTAAGCCAGGAATGTGGGGAGGGAAAAAGCCACATCAAGTAGCATGATCTTCTCCCCAATAAATGCAGAAGCTCTGCAGTGCATTTTGTAGTAAGTTATTAATAATAGTAAGACTATTATTGGAAATGGCAGCCCCTATAATGGGTTACATAGAGCAGCCATGAACCAACAAAACAATGGCAACATGACTAGTGGGCCTGCCATAGCTATTAGCAGTGTTGTAGAGAAATTGCAGAGAGTCCCTCCAAATGGATGACTGGGATCCATGAGGCCTCTGCTTAATGTTTTGGTCTGAGCTCTGACCCCTGACTAGTCTATACCACTGCAAGTCCTGGACAGGGGAGGAGAGAGAAGAGGATGAAGGGCCTCTCTCCAGTTCTATGCAACAGGGGAGCATCCAGGTGTATTTGTAGCACCATGGGCAGAGTAATCCTCTTTATTTTCATGAATGAAAGGTTGACAGCCAACAATAAGGAGAATAATCTGAACGATGCCCCTTTTGACCAACAGTAAAGGCAATTTTCCGCTGCTGCAAATCAATTATTAATTTCAAACAGTAGAGACATGCACTCTATTTCCAGTGTGAAAGAAGCCACAGTGGCGGCATAAACATATATATCAAGTCCCTTCCCACATGTCTGCATGCTGCCAGTTGTTCAGAGGGCAGAAAAAATAAGCACTTCTGCTAATTATCTACAGAGCTGAACAAATGCAGATCTGCTCTGTGCTGCCATAGAGCTCAGTACAAATTACCTCTGTGCTCTTCATGTGTGCATCAGTCATGATTCTGTAACTACTTAACATTTCATATAAAACCATAGCAATTTTTTCTCCTTATTTTCCTTGTTTCCTTTGGCTAATTTCTTTGGCTCCTGTCAATTCACAGTGATAGATGTTCCTAATTGCAAGACTGCAGGACAGTAAATTTCTTCACAGTGGTGCCTTCTCATTCCATCATTATTATTGTGATCCATGTTAGGGTACTGGGGACCTCCTTATACCTTCAGTGTTTTTCCCTCGCCAAAGAATCTGTTCTGAAGAACACCTGGTAGAGACCCACAAACCGTGGATGTTCACTCTTTGACTCATCATTTTAATTGCTAGCAGGGGAAGTATTCAATATCACAGCTCAAGAGCAGTAGGAATAATACCTTTTTAAAGTCAATTGCAATTTTTTTTTCAGTGATCCCAAATGATTTCTAAGTTTAAAAGGCAGGAGCACTTACAATATTGGGATATATTCTCCTCTTGGAGCATAATTCCCATGAACATTAATGAGAGTTATATAAATGCATCAAAAAGGAGACAATAACCTATTACCTGCAGTTATGGAAAAATTCATTTTCAGTTCTGAATCTGTAATCTATAATTTGGCAAAAGCATGTAAATGCACTGACTGTTTAAAACCAACTGGACAAAGCCATTGAAGAGGTACTATAGGGAACAATCCTGCAATAGCCAGGGGGAGAGACTTCAGAGACCCCAGTGGTCTGAATATCCAAGAGGTCTCAACACAGTCTTCATCCTTTTGCATACAAAACTATATCAAATACTTACGAGAGCCCTTTTACAGCACAATCATTTCTATCTGCAGACAGTGTGAATATACCTTCCACCTTTTCCATCTCTGATTTTTCTGATTCTCATTTAAATAGGCTGGAGACCTGCATTCAAGTATTACAACATGTGGGTGTCACTTTTTGGAGCCATGCTGTGCTGTGGTGTCATGTTTGTCATCAACTGGTGGGCAGCTCTCATCACTTATGCCATTGAGCTCTTCCTCTATATTTATGTGATGTACAAGAAGCCAGGTGAGACTGGAAAAGTTGTTTATTATTTTTTGTTCATGATATGCAGTTAATTGAGGTCATTGTAGTCATTCCTAAGGCTACTGCCTAGGCCCTATGGCCATTCCTTTTTCAACATAACTTCTGCCATAAGGAGGACTGGAGGCCCCAGGCACTAGGGACAGCACACAATGAATAACAGAGAAATCCCATTCTACAGATTTCTTAAGGCAAAACCTCATTGTATTGTGGGTATTACAAGCAGCCCAAGGATAACCCAAGGCCTAGTTTATACACAAAGTCGCACCAGTTTAACTTAAGATATGATTTAAAACCAATTCAGTTAAGCAGATGTACATTCGTGTGTAGATGCTCTGAAATCAATTTGAATCTGGCTTATATACAGGTGTAATCTGAATTGATATAAACTTAGCATAAACAGGTATTAGAGTATTCACACAGAGGTTTGCATGAGTTTCATTAAACCAATGTAACTTCTGATTCAAGTTAAACCACTGTAACTTCTGTGCGCAGAAAAGGCCCAAAAGTAGTAGAGAATTTGGGACACGTGGGTATAAAAATGTATAACTAAGAAATCACAAGAATACTACTTTAAAATTTCCAAAACATGGTGCCCTAATAAAGGTCCTTTCCCTATGGCACATTTAATCCAGCCTTCTTGGAAGCAGAAAGGAGATACCCTAATCACAAACTCCAGCTCTTAGGAGGTATAAACTCTGTTACCCATTCCTAGATCAAAAGTCTAATCCTTCCTTTCAGGCTACAGCTTTCATCTAGTCTTCTCAGCCAGCCCCTTCTTATGCTAGAACCACCTCTGGGGAGAAACTTCTGAGGGAGATTTTTAGGAAACAGCTGCTTTCTACCCCCAAACACACACCTCCTTATCAGGCTTTTGCAACAAGCAGTCTAGCTCAGCTGGTCTTAGCAGACTCACCTGCGCAAAGGAACAAAGCTGTTCTTTCAGCTTTTTAATCCAGAAGTGGCTCGTCTGCTACACCTCTATTTGGAGTCTTAAATCAGAATGGTCACTAATTTCAGGATATTTCTTCACAGCAGAGTTAACTAGGCTAATTACCTTAGTGTTGCCCTAACCACCACCACCACCACCTTGCTGTCACACACAAGACCCTCTCACCAGAGTTTGTTGTGCTTTCAACCTGGGCGTGGGTTACAGTCTAGGTTCCTCTTTCACTCAGGTTGGTTACCCACCCACTTTCCAATGAGGATGTAGGCTATATCACTGGAGTGCTGATAGTCCTCCAATGCCTACAAGGATGAACAAATACCAGGAAAGAATCCTAGACCAGCTCAGCTTACTGCAATACAAAGAACCACAGACTATGCCCCCCAGAAGTCCTAGTGACATGCACAGGAAAAGGCAGAACCAAAGAGAACAGAGTAACTCAGGCAGGGCTTTGCTCTGTGGCTGTTCACACGTAGGCAAGACCAACCAGGTGCTCAGACCTGGATTCCAATCACTGGGGCTAACTCTGCAGTGAAGACACTCTCTCAGACTGAAAAAGCAACAAGCTTCCCAGCTAATACATTTGCACAGAAACTCTCCCTCCCTCCCACCAGGAGAGGAGCACTTCTACTAACTACCCATATGAGATGTTACATTCTTTACTGGCAGCTGAGTGATACTCAGAAAGGTGAGACATTCCTTCCTACCTTGGGGGGGAAAAAAAAATCAAAAAGGCCATATTCAGAATTTTAAAAGTTGCATATAATGCTGGTTCTACACTGGTGTAACTGGTGTTACTTCCCATTTACACAGGCATGACAACAGAATTTAGAAATAATTTATTTCCAGTCTGATTCCTTCAGCCAAACATCAGTAAAAGTGAGAAACAAGGATATCAGCAGCAAAAAGATGTGGCTTTTGGAAAGTAATTACATACAGCTGAATGATCACATTCTGCTAGACCAACAGTCTTGAGTATCTTAGAAAATAGCTGGGAAATAGAGCTAGATTTTTATAGCATACCCATAACTAGGATACCTGACTTAGACCACTTGCAGGACTGTGTAATCCCTGCAGAGTTTGGTTCATGAACTGAGCCCAGGGCATTCAGTTTGCAGGGGTTACAATGAACCAACCCTTAGGTTTGACTTGGAAGGTAACATTCCATGCCCTCTCCCCTGCCACAAGCCCAGGACTGACCCCCATCTTATTTCAGATATTTTGATGCACTCCTAGTACTTGCTTCTACTTTCTGCTCTTAGAATCAGTCTTAGATAACATTGATGGGCTACCTTGCCAGGAGGCACAATATACACAGCTTCTGCTCTCTCCAAATCTTGGATCCTATGTTTAGGATCTTGGGGCACTACTGTTTCCTTTCTTTTCTTTCACTGGTCTAGGGGTGAACAGGTACTTCTTGTCCTCTTGCATCTCTCAAGACCCTATATGAATTAGGAGTTCAGCAGCTGTGCCAAGAAGCCCCAGGAGTTTTGCATGCAGAGCTGCCACTTGGATCCTTACTGAAGCCTAGTCCCAGAATAGAGCGGGATTATTGTCATGCCCAGTGCACACCCGTGAAGGGTGAGGGGATCCAAAGGGTTGGCTGTTAGGAGTAGGGAGAAAGGACAATGGCATGTTATATTGTTATACAAGGGTTCCTTTACCATGGCAGTATTCTTTGTCTCTCAGACACCCTGCACTATAAAGAGGTTGCAACAGTATGCATTCAATAGCAAGGCAAACAAGCTTGTGGTTGACTGGCATGTCTCAGTAAGTGAGACACCGTACCTTCAATTTTCTTCTTTGAAAGCATGTGGTTTTTAACTCATTGGAGCTAGTAATGTGCCTTCCTAACAGCTTCATTGCCTCTGCTGAAATATCACATCAAATGCAACTTCTTTATTCAGGGGTGTCCATTTGATACGTGGGAGAAGGGAAGAGAGTTAATGGAACAGAGAGCAAAACATCTCTTAAGCAGAGGAAGAACATTCCCTACGCTTTTCAAACAAAGAATGAGGCAGGATTTATTTGTATGTTTGTATTTGCATCATGCCCCCTCTCCCCGAAACATTTATGTGGCGGAGAGCATGATAGAATACAGTGTGCTATGGCTCATTGAGAAGACGATGCTGACATCCGTTATACCACTTAGAAAAAAACATGGTTTAATATGCAATGTTTTTCTTTGTCATACACAGAGGTAAACTGGGGCTCATCTGCACAGGCTCTTTACTATGTTAATGCACTAGACAGTGCACTGGAATTAACTGCTGTAGAAGATCATGTGAAAAACTTCAGGTAAGGTTTGCAGAGAAATAGTGAATGGCTCAGTTTGGAGTTAGATAGATAGATTCCCAGTTAAATGTAACCCTTTTTTTCCTCCTCCAGACCTCAGTGCATAGTATTAACAGGAGGACCCATGACAAGACCTGCTCTGTTAGACATCACACATTCATTCACAAAGAACAACGGTCTCTGCATCTGCTGCCAAGTATATACGGTAGGGTCTATGTATGTGAACCTAAAAATTAAGAGCAAAATTCTCTGGTGTGCACTGCAGAGCTCCATTCTCCACTCATTTGGTACACAATGCTCCCACTGATGCTGAGGAGTAGAACATGTCAATGAATTTTGCCATGCGCCTTGACAAGAAGGCTGTCAACTGATTTGGAGCCTGCTCGCTAATGCCTCATTGAGATGTGTCTCAGAGTTCATAGTAGACCAACCAAAAATGAGAGAAGGTTTGGAAAAATTAGAGTTACAAGGAAAGATTTAAAAAATTGGATACACTGAGGCTAGAGAAAGTGCGGGGACAAGGAGGCACGATGATTTCGGGAACAGAGCACAGGAGTCAAAATACCCAAGGTCTCAGCTCTGCCACTGATTTGCTATGTTGACCTTTGTCGCTCAGTGCCTCAGTTTCCCCATATATATTATAATAGCAATACTCATCAAGCTTTTGGGAGAAAGGGATTCTGCTCCAAAATCTTATGAAGAAAGGAGCTACCTAAGTACACCTTTTTGTTATTATATGAGTAGCTACAACTATGTGCATGGAAAAGATGCAGTAAAGATGATAGGGATCATTTAATAATGAGCTTTTTTTTCAGCAGTGAAAAGTGTAGTTTAAATGTAGGAAAAACTTTTTTAACTGTAATAAAAACTGAATAGTGGAACAAGCTACAAAAGGGATTATGGAATTACCCTTGTTAGAGCTAGTCAAGTCCAGTTAATGCATCCTTTTCCTCGTGTTACTGAAGTAATTATTAAATCAATGCTACCAAAATGCAGAAAGGTGGACTAGAAGACCTAGATAAGCTCCCTTCCAACCCAAACAAGTCTTTGGGCTTCTCTGCATGGTGCCTTAGTTTGCACTAGAGGGGTGTAAATTCTAGTGCACACTAGTGTGTTGTGCAACAATTGGCCCATGTGGACCCTGCCACTGCACCCCGAAAGTTCCCCAGTGCATGTTAACGTGGTCCCATTTCAAGCAGTATTACACCAGGGAACTTACAGTTCACGGCAGCAGGTGCCACATGGGGCAGTTAGTATGCAACATGTAGTGAGCATGAGAATTTACACCTCTCTAGTGAGGACTAGCACACTATGTAGACAAGTCCTATATGAGTATGTGGCCCTGATACTGCATCACTGAAGTTAATGGGAGCTTCCCATTAATGTCCGTGGGTGCAGACTAGACAACTTTGCTTCAACATGGCTTCAGCAAGTTTTCTTATTAGGCATCTTCCTGTATTATTACTGGTTTTCATGTAGTGTTAGGTGATTTCATTTCTGCCTTTAAAACAACACAAGTTGGTTGTGCTAGCGCAAGCATTTTTGTTGTTTTTTCTTCTCTAACAATTTCAGCTAAATTTAGTTTAGTGGGTAATAAAAGCGTGACACAATGAACCTCTGTGATTTGTATAACTGTAGAAATAACCTGGTGATAAAAACTGCTATGTGCTGTCAGTGGGAATCCCATAATGCCTACAAATATTGTAACTGTTGGATTTCTCCCAATTAAGCTATCAGATGATCACTGGAAAGACACAGTAACAAAGGAGTTTGTGTGTCCAGTTTGTTAAGGTCTAGTTTGCCCTTACTGTCAGAAGATAGGCATTTAAGATATGTTGATCCTTCTGTAGGGTTGATTATGCAGTCAAGTCAGGTAGGGAGTTTATTCGCTCAGAGATACTTCATCACAATATTGTTCTAAGATGTTACAATTCAGAGTAGTCTTTCTTTCTGTCAGAATCACTATATTTAAGTAGCATTAACAGCCTCGGTCCTCTTGAACAGAATGTGAATTATGTTACCAACACGGTTCTTTTACAAGCATTGAATCTCCATGGACTCTTTTTGGAAATGTATTTTTCTGACTCAGTCCATTCCCCCGTACAGCAGACTAGGTAACTCCTTCAAAATCACAGTGCGATGTATAAAACAAAGTCTTCTTACTAATATTTTATTGTATCCTACAGGGACCGCGCAAGCTGTGTGTTAAAGAGATGAACAGTGGCATGGCAAAAAAGCAGGCCTGGCTTACAAAGAACAAAAGAAAAGCATTTTACGCTGCGGTGGCAGCTGACAGCTTTAGAGATGGAGTCAAAAGTCTCCTTCAAGTAAGCTTTTTATTTACAAAATGCGTACAAGAGTATTACATCAACACTTCCCTGTACGTCAAGCATTACTGTTTACTTGTTAAAAGGTCTTGTATATAAGGGATAATATGTTAAAAACGTAGAGGGTGTCCTGAGGATACCTCTCTTTGTAGTATAGTCTACTTCATGAACAGATTTGGTTCCAGGCTATGGAACTGAGAAACAAAGCTGGCTGATTCTATCCTAAATGAATGAGCCCCTATTATGAAAATAGAGGTGCCTTTAGGGCACCATACAAACGGCTGTGCCTGCACTTAGTGCACTGCAAATGAGTTCTTGTTGCTGGTATGCAGTATATTAGACATTTGAGAATGTTTTTGTATTTCATATCACAGGAAATATTTATCATTTTATATATATTAATTTTGCAAACACAGTGAAGCCCATCTCAAATAATAAAAACTCACTGCCTGAAACATTTTCCTATCACTTCAAACATATTCCAGCTTTCTTATAAACATAAAATTAACCTAACTTCACTGAAGATACCATTGTCAGAGTCTAAACTGGTACCACTTTTAGATTCCCCATTTCCCTCTCTTTCACATGCACATGTATAAACATGTATGTCTGGAGGTACAGGGAAAGAATCCCAGCATTCTCATGTGCAAAACATCCTGTGAACCTCACCACAAGAGCATGGACACGCAAAAGACTTTTTGTCAGTTCTCTGGTAACAGCTACCCACTGGTAGCATATTATGGGTTTTATCATGTTTGCTGAATGGACAGCAGAGGTGAGTGAGATGATGTATTAATATAGTAATACGTTAATACAGTACATCTTTCTGTTGTATTAAAGCTCAATGAGGAGTATCTTGCGTTTGTGTACAAAACAGCTTGCCAAGCAGCAGTTCTTTTTGTTGTTTCTAAGAACTATTATTCCTGATGATCTTTTCTTCTTCCATCTCTTTTAAAATGCAATGATCAAAATCAAGTACATGAGTGCAAATAAACACTTCCCTTTCAGCAGTCTGGGAAGGCGGCCATACCACCAAAAGAGTATCCTGGAGAAATCGGTATGAAATTGTTTTGCAGACAAGCTATTCATTTAAATGTGTACAATATGAATGTGTCAGTACAACTCACAAAAACAATTTTCCCATAGCTCTATCCATTTCCTTTTTGTTAGCAATAAAAATATGCAAATGCAATACCTCAAGAGCTAATATATTTGTGTATTCTAAGAAAATGTTCCTAACATATTGCATTTTTTAGTCTGCACTCATACTTAATCAAAATTAGATTAACTGGAACCAGGGGGAAGCTTGAATCTAGATCTGGTCCCCTCTTAAATTTGGATCCAACTTTTAGCATTCAGACCCATCTCTACCTAAAACCTGCTTTGAACATTGGAAGAAGCCTGGTCTGATGTTACATCTTGCCAAATTGCCTATTCTTCCTGCATATTTCCAAATTATTATTTACATATAAGGTGTACTCAGCTACTTTTGGATCATCTCCTCAGGGGGATGGCTAGAACTCCTAAACTAAAGTAAAGAATTTGTTTTTAACAAAGGACTGCCACTACTCCTCCCTCTGAGTGCTTCAAATCCTTAAAGGGACTTCAAGACCTAGTTTATTTACTTTAAGCTTCTGTCTGGCTTGTAACATAATGCTGTTAGGTAGAATGAGCACACAAACAGCAGCATGAACTGGCTCTTGGTTTTAAGTTACTGAACCATTTTCATGAGAGCATGTCAGAAGAAATGCAAATGAATGTTAAATTAGCAAAACTACATTTCTTTCATCTAAAAACCATTTATGACCGGAATAATGTAGACCTAATCTTTCTACTTTCTGCTTGGGTACAGGCATGAAGGACATTCACAAAATGCAATCAAATCTTAAGAATCTCCAGAACATTACTTCAGTTATCTTTTGCCATTACTTCTCATTTACATCAACAGCCGGCGTGTTTGCACCTTTTCATGCAGTATTTTAATATCACTAGGCTTCAGGTTTGGGTAGGATGAGACCAAATACCTTGGTGCTGGGATTTAAAACAGACTGGCGGGATGCATCTGCTGTGCAAATTGAAAACTACATGGGTGTTATACAGTAAGTTATGGTTCAGTTTCATCATCATATTTTCTGTGGACTCAAAGTATTTTGCATTTCTAAAAAGAAAAAATAATGTAAAATATTTCTAGTAAGTAAAACTGAAAGTATAAAAAGCTAGCTCAGCTGGTGCTCTAGCCTTTCACCTCTGGATATCTGAGTTCCATCTCCCTCTAGGCTCATGAATGAAAATATGCTCAACCTAGTTCCTAAAGGATGTATGTTCAGAAGACAAAATCATCCCCACTGTGGCACATCAGGCAACACCTGGCCCATCACTGACACAATAGAGGTGCTTTGACAAAGCTGCATAAGAAAGCTGCACAGTTCTCAGTTTTGTAGGACTACATTTTCTTCTTTTCTATGGACTGGGATGGGGAAAAATTAACCCCAAATAAATGCTTGGTGGATAAGAGAGAACAATGGCATTCTCCCTGTAGGCCCAAAGCACTATGGAACATAGGCACCAACTTCCCCACTTCCCCCTGGCTACTTGACCCCACCTCTGCCCCAGGCCCCACCCCCACTCCACCCCTTCCATGTGGCCCCGCCCCACCTCTTCCCACCCTTTCCCCAAAGTCCCTGCCCCAACTCCGCCCTCTCCCCCAAATCCCGGCCTTGCCTCTTCCCCACCTCCTCCCCCTCCCTCCCAGCACACTGCCAAACAGTAAAACCTCAGCCAGCAGTAAAACCCACTCCATGTCTCCTGATGCTCAGAAGGGATGGAATGGGGCACTATCATGGAGGAGCCGCTCAAGGGTGGCACAACTCCTAAAGAAGCTGACAAGGGGGAGCTTAGAGGCAATTGTGAGAGGAAGGTCCACCTCAGGGACAACCTCTCCGTTTCTCACAAGCACCAACTCCTCTGTCTTGAGAGGAAGGGTCACTGGAACCCTGCAAATTCACATTTGCTTAGTTTTGGCCACATTTCACCTCTGGTGGACTTAGCCATTGCAGGGCAGCGTGTGGCCCACAATGCTTCATACCAAGCATTAACATTTCTCTGAATGTCATTAAGTTAGGCAGCTCTAAGTGACACGTACGGGGTAAGGCAGTAGTGTATATAAGGGTAAATGCGGTAAATGGAGTTTACCCACTTGTCATTTGAGGAACATGGAGTTTAGTTTGGGTTAGCTTATCCACTTTTTTTTTTTTTAACTACAATACCACTGGTGAGAAAGTGCCCATAATCATTTTATTTTTGTTTTCAGTGATGCATTTGATTTTGAGCTTGGCGTGGTTATTGTCAGAATTAGCCAAGGATTTGATATATCTCAAGTCCTCCAGGTTCAAGGTATGTAGTGATGGAATAATGGAATTGCACTTAACTTCTATTATTAAGGTATGCTTGTTTTTTAAACTATCATTTTCCCATTGGTTTCCAAACATATCAATCCACTGTAGTCCTGCTCAATGACTTGTTAACCTACAGCTTAATAATGTAAGATATCCAGAAGCTGAGAACCAATAAAATGTGTGTAACGGCTGGAGCATCACACCATTTTCTCCATGTTAGTGAAAAAAAATTAAAGGTCCACTGTCAGCTTGAAATCTAGTCATTCCAAAATAAAGAGCTAAAAACAGTTTCAGACATCTGCCCAAAGGGAGAAGGAGGTTGTGTCAGCAAAACTCTGGCACAGATTACTTCTCGAATCCCCCTGGTCCAAGGGATGAGGCTGTGACTCTCAGAATCACAGTCTGGTTCCTGTCCTTCTCCTGGGGCAACACAGCTACCTACTGCCTCTTACTTGTAAGCGTGTAGTCCTGGCCAATATCCGTACTGTGGCAGAGCTCCCACAGAAGTAAATGCACTTATTGCCCTGAGAAAGGCCTTCAAGGGTGGGCCTTAGAACTGGTCAGAGGTCCTGCACACTGCTTCACAGAACTGGGGTCCCAAGACACCCCCTCCTTGGCATGGATTGAAGTAGTAAAATCAGGCACAACTAGGGTGACTGGTGGCTCCAACGTATGTTCCCTCCCTGCTCTTGGAGACTCTATAGGGCAGCTCCCCAAGACTGACATTGCTGGGACTTGTGGGAGCTACCACTCTCTAAACCCTGTCTGTGCTACTCTGTGTCACAGTAGATTTCACCTGCAAAATCCACACAGAGTTAGTGCATCTATATGGAGCACCAAGTCTCCATTGCAGCTGCAATTCCCCTTTCCAAAGGAGACAGTGCATAGTTCTAGTGGACATGGAGTGGCGGAGTTCTTCTAGTATGGGGGTTTCCTGGATCCACACAGTTGCCATCACTTTCTCTTTTCATCCTTGGGATGTGTAGGGTTTGTGGGCATCTCACTGCCTCCCAAGGACACTTAGAAAGGAGAATACCAAATGAAACCCCACCAGAAGAACCCTCAGGATTGCAATAGAATTACTGTCCCACTGAGAGTTAGTCCACTGCAGGAGAAACATGCAACTGAGCTAAGGCAATTAAGCCACTGTACACAAAATGAAGTATTTTTCTTTTTTTACTGTACATGAAGTGGACTAAATCTAATACGAAAAGAGGTATATGAGTTATCATAAAACAGAATGATGACTCTTTGCTGCCACCTGCTGGAAGTTTGCCTTTCTCATTTCTCCTTGCAGTATCCTGTTGGTACACATACCAGAATGCAGTCATTTATACCCAAGGGAGATGTGGAATAGCAGAATCTTCTATGCAAGTAATCACAAAACTAAAGCCCATTCCTTAGTGGGCAAGCTAATTTTGTTAAACCCAACAGCAAGTCACCTTTAAGATCTTTAAGCATAAAAAGTTCCAGAACTTCCTTTTAAAAAACTAGAGCAGATGAGCATTCCACTTTCAAACACACTGTTAAATTCCAAATCAGCCTCTGCGGACTTCCCTGTTGATATCCCTAACACTTTGATTATTTGACTGGGAAACAGTCAAGCATTGACTCCTATTTTAAACCTCTCTGGGAAAACACATTCTATAAGACTCCAATGTAATAGTGATAAATATCAATTCTGAACATTTACTTTAGTTTATCAAGGTGCAAATTGTCAAAGAAATAGAAATACAACTAGAAATTACAACTGACCCTAAAAAAGTCAACAATGAGAACTCTTTTGAAGCGGATGATACTTAATATACAAACATATTAGGCTAGGAAGTGGGAAAAGAAACACTGCGTTCTATTAGATTCACTACAGCATTATGTTTAAAAGAATAACTGAATCTTTAGTTTTGAGTAAGTGTATGTCAGTGGTTATCATCATGTCCTAATAAACACAGGCACTATGCTATTATACTGGAGTCTAATTTAAAATTTTCTTTAGCAATTCAGAGCACCAACAGAGCTAATAAACTCTAATGGCCGCAGATGATTTTATATATATACACAGGTAATTTATCAGCCAAGGAAGAATACTTTTGTACCATATCTCACTCCAAAGAAAACACCATTCCTTATTAAAAAAGCTTACTACGAACTAGTGCTTACATCATATTAACTACTACCTCACCATAATAAATTCAATAGCAGTGGATGCCACTTTGCCTTGGAGAAAAGCTCATTTTCTCCAAGACAGAAGGGATTTTTTATATTACATATACAGAATAGTTTAGCGGACTCTTCTGTCTCTGCAGCAAGCATTTCAAAATGCATCAACACAAGATAAAGTACTGTAATATTTTCAATATATACGGTGGTCACATATTCAGTGTAAGTACTCAAATATTTATGAGCATCTCAAAATAGGAGGCAGTCTGCTCTTGTGATTACTGAAGGGGACTGAGAATTAGGCAACTGGATCATGTTCACAATTTAGAGTCTGATTCACAGCCTACTGAAGTGAATGAGAAGACTCCATTCACTTCAGAGGACTGTGCACTGGGACCTTAGTTAGTGACCTCACTCAGCCCCTCGAATTCTCTGCCTCTGGCATGTAAAAGTCTAGTTTCCTGTGGGCTGTAATACTTTGGTCTAATTTCGGTTGTTGGGTTTAGTGTGCAGGTGCTGGGTGGTGGTGTGTGATATACAGGAGGTAAGACTAGATGATTTGGTCGTCCCTTCTGGCCTTAAACTCTATAACTCAGTGTGACACATGGGGCAAATCACTTACTACTTCTGCGCCTTGGTTTCCCAATTTGGACAAAATCAGCTTTTATAAAGTGCTTTGATATCCTTGAAAGAAAAAACAAACCAAAGTATTATCTTACTATAAAGTACAGTGATACTGCTATTTCTGATCTGGTGGACTAGCAAACTAAAGATAGAGAGCAACAGAGTAACACTTGATAACAATGCAATCTCTATGGATGAGTATGGTCCACCCTGAACTAGAGCTTTCACATATTAATTGAGTTTCCTGACACCTACTAGGAAAATCATTTCACAAAAATTGTCCATATCCCAATATTTTTACAGTGTATACTAAGAATCATAACAGATAATTATAACTCTCAATGTTATTACCATCAACAGTTTAATTTAAACTGTAAATTATTGTGTTACTAGTTTCCAGTGTTGCTTTCAATTAACAGAGGAATTAGAGAAGTTAGAGCAGGAGAGGCTGGCACTAGAAGCTACCATTAAAGACAATGAATTTGAAGAAGAAAGTCGTGGTATCTGTGGATTGTTTGGCAAAGCCAGAAAGCTCAATATTACCAAGCGTGTAACCAAAAAAGGTAAGCTTGTAAATGACATAAAAGGACATTTTATAACACTTTCACTGATACACAGCTATACCTTCATTCTAGAGAAAAGCTCCTAAGGTACAATGACGTCCTTTGACTTTAGCTAGTGGAGCTGCCATTTAATCCAGACAACACATTAGGGAAATGTGCTAATGGAGTAGCAGAATGCTGTGGACTTGGGTTCTGGTACTACATTTCTCCCCCCCGGAACATAAATATTGTGACAAAGTTCCTGCGCTACCTTGGTGGGTCTTGCGCTTATTGGTGGATTTGCTCGCTTTGGAGCTCCACGGCAGCCCTCAGCTTGGCCGTTTTTCTGAATTCACAGTCCAGGTCAACTCCTCCTGTGTCTGACCAGGAGTTGGGAGCATTTTGGGGGGAACCCAGGCCTGCCCTCTACTCCGGGTTCCAGCCCAGGGCCCTGTGGAATGCAGCTGTCTAGAGTGCCTCCTGGAACAGCTGTGCGACAGCTACAACTCCCTGGACTACTTCCCCATGGCGTCCTCCCAACACCTTCTTTATCCTCACCATAGGACCTTCCTCCTGGTGTCTGATAATGCTTGTACACCTCAGTCCTCCAACACTCCGCGTTCTCACTCTCAGCTCCTAGTGCCTCTTGCTCCCAGCTCCTCACACGCACATCACAAACTGAAGAGAGCTCCTTTTTAAAACCCAGGTGCTCTGATTAGCCTGCCTTAATTGATTCTAGCAGCTTCTTGATTGGCTGCAGGTGTTCTAATCAGCCTGTCCTAATTGTCTCCAGAAGGTTCTGATTGTTCTGGAACCTTCCCTGTTACCTTACCCAGAGGAAAGGGACCTACTTAATCTGGGGCTAATATATCTGCCTTCTATCACTCTCCTGTAGCCATCTGGCCTGACCCTGTCACAATATATTAGTTGAGATAACTATGTAATAGGTATATAGTGATCTCTGCTGGTACAAGATGTTACCTGATATGACAGAATTAATTTCTTTTGTCATTTTTCAGATGAAATGCATGGCTTTGGTTTTTTACTTTTTATCTAATTGATAAAATTGGGTATGGCCTCTAAATGTTTGAACAAACAGATCAACAAGTTATTTTCTTATATTGGGGTCATTTTTCTGAAATTTTATAAAAACGTTGAACTGTGCACAGAATTCAGGGAACAATCAAACTCAAATTCTCTATTGTACACAAAACGCACAATGTGTGGATGAAAAAATATGTTATAAAAATGGCCATAGTTCTATGTTGTGGGTACACTATCATACTAAAGGAGTGAACCAATGTATGCATAAGCACTGAAAGCAAATGTATAACATGTTATGAAACAAATAAAATGGACTGTAAGTAGTATAGTGTGGTAGGATCTAGACTATTAAAATTTATATGGGATGTAAACAAACCCAAATGAGAAATATAGTAAATCTACAGGTAAAGGTTCACTGAATTAAAATTCTCATTTCACAATTGTTAGGGTATGATAATGACCCATCCAAAACCATTTTTGCATTCATAAAAATATTTTTTTGAATTTTCTACTACAGAAACTATGGTCTATCTTTACACTCAACTCCCGGTGATAGCAAGAAGTTATCACAGACTAATAGCAGAAAATGTGATCAATTCTTTACTTGGCAGTGCTCAGTTAATTTTCCACGTTAGAACAGAATTTCCTCTCATAACAAATGCTACAGCCTCTCTTTTCTGGTCAGTTCAGAAAGAAAATAGAGCTGGTTGGGAATTTTGCACTGGAAAATAATTTTGACAGAAACTGCCCTTTTAAGAAAGGGACTTCTATTTTCTCATCAGCTCTAATAGGAAATACATATTGCACACTTTTGCTCTGAACACTTTTCAAACAGAAATATGAAAATACATTATATTAGTAAATATTCCTGTCTTCCCATTTTGTTTATAAATATATTCTCCCTGGAGTTGTTAGAACTCCCAACATAGATGCCATACCACACAGGAAAGCTGATAATTGTCTTAGAATTATCTTGTCAAAACTCTGGGAACACTCAAAGACTGCACAAAGCATCTTCTGAACCTAATACATCAGAGCAAAACCTATAAAGAAGCCTGTCTGCTCCACTTTAAATATTGCTCTGACACGGTCTCTTTGAAATCATTGGAAGGTAACTGTAATAAAGTCACTGGCTTCAAAGAATAATGGAATGGGAAAAATATTGTTAGTATATAGACATTTTTAGACAGAACCAGCATTGCAATAAGAAGCAAATCCTATTTTTAAATTAACACAAAGACCTTCTAGGGCATTATATATGTCCATTGCTTAAATTTTCCTCCCACCCTTAGGGCTTGTCTACATGGAGAAATTGCCCAGAAGGTCTTTAGGTCTTTGCCCCACCTCAACCTTCTCTGTATCTAGTTAGTTGTTCACGTCTCCCTTTAGCAAGCCCTATAATATATTTTATGGAAGATTCAATATTTTGCAAAACATTAATATGTCTGTAATATAAAAGGTAAAAAAAATTGTTATTCCTTACATTTTTCAAAACAGTTCCTATCTTCCTATATGTTTCAATGATACCCATTTTAGAATAGGTTATCTCATCCACAGAAACCTGCTCCCTTTTACAGCTCTTATAATTTGATGCAGTAAGGTCCCGATATCATAAAAACTAACACAAGAGCAAATTTGCTTATGGACTGCAGTTCCAATTGGTACCTATGGAAGTTGTGTGCGCTGACACATTAAGGTTCAGAAGATGATCTATTTGTGCAGTAAGGGTTTTCAGGATTGAGGCCTAAGAATCATGTTACCAAGATAGTCCATGTACCTCCAACAGATATAACTGAAAGCATGCCCCAAAAGGACACTAAAGCACACATCCTGTAAGCATTTACGCACATGCTGACTTTAAGTATGCAAGTCAAACCAAGCTCATGTGGTGACAATCAAACAGGAGTCATATCAAATGTGATACCCCTCACTGACAGAAAGCACCATACCATGCCTTTGTGAGATACCGAACTGAACGCTTTCACTATGTCAATGAAGATGTCTCCTAATGTTTTGTGAGGTTTTTTGGTTTTACTTATGTGAATACATTTAAGCACATGCATAAATGTTTGTAGGTTTGGGGCCTGAATCATTTCAATACATTATCTACATAATAATTAATGGTGAATAAAATACCACCTTATGCCATGATCTGAAATCAATTCATTGCTTTATAATCCCACATTTAAAAACAAGCATATATTCTTTGTTTAATGTAAAAGATAATATAAACGATTTTGAGATTAGACAAAATTTCACTACTCATTTTTGATTCCCTACGAGACATTGCATTATTTTGTCCAAAGGGTTCCAATTCCCAAAAAGAAACAGGAAGAAGAAAAATTTCACCCAGATGATGAGGTTTTTTTCCTCCTTGTTTCCTGAAAGCAGATTTATCAGAAAGTTGCTTTGCTTCAGTTCTCAAAAGAAAAGAAGATACACAGTTTTCTTTCTCATTTCAGACAGCAGCATTAACACAATCCAGTCTATGCATGTGGGTGAATTCAATCAGAGGCTGCTAGAAGCCAGCAATCAGTTTAAAAAGAAACAAGGGAAAGGAACAATTGATGTTTGGTGGCTGTTTGATGATGGAGGTAAGAGATTCAAAAGGACACCATAGGGAGAAAGATTTTTATGTTGCCAAATATGAATGCATACTTGGGGATTTATATAAAATGATAACACTTACATTATGTAGGTTATTTTTTACATGGTTTAAATATTTTACGATAAATTTGTGTATGTCACTACGAAGTAAAGGAGAAGGCTTTATTTTTACCACAAGCAAAGACTTTCATTTTTCTGGGTGGGTGCTCCAATCCCGCTCTCCCCTGAGGCCCCACCCCCATTTTGCCCCTTCCCCGAAGGCCCCACCCTTGCTCCGCCTCTTCCTGCCCCCGCTCCACCCCCTCAACCCACTGTCTCCTGCCCACACCGAACAGCTATTTTTTCCCCATGGGTGCTCCAGCACCTGAGCACTCACGGAGTCGGCGCCTATGATTTTTACCACACAAGATACTCATTTGATCTCCCTGTGGTTTAATATGTTTATCCAGGTTTAACACTCCTAATTCCCTATATTCTGACTATGAGGAAAAAGTGGAAGGATTGTAAATTAAGGATCTTCACTGGAGGAAAGATCAACCGGATCGAAGATGAAAAACTAGCGTAAATTTAACTATTTTCCCCACTACTGTTTAAAATGTTTTGATTGCTTATGAATATTAGTTGTATATAGTCTCCTCTAATAGTAACCTTAGCATTTTGAGCAGGTCCAGCTTGCTTTATTTTGAACAGTAATAAAAGTATATTTCATATAGAGATGTCTAACACTAGACAAGGGCCTTAGGGGTCATTAATCTTAAACATAAATGATGACTAGCATAGGAAGATCACACCCCACATATTCTCTGCCTAATAGGTCATGTTCCCTCCTTAGAGAATGACACTCTTTAGTCTGTAATGTGAAAATCTTTGTGTTTTATATGATTTTGACTAGTTAACAAGTGAAACTGCATATGAAGCCTCCTAGATGCACATGCTATAGACCAGTTGTTTTCAAACTTTTTTTCTGGTGACCCAGTTGAAGGAAATTGTTGATGCCTGAGACCCAATGGAGCTGAGGATGAGGAGTTTGTGGTGTGGGACGAGGCTCAGGGCTGGAGCAGACTGTTGGGATATAGGGGTTAGGGCTGCGGGGTGGGGCCGGGAATGAGGGGTTCAGGTGTGGAGGAGGGCTCTGGTCTGGGGTAGGGGGCTGGGGGTGCAGGCTCTGTGGTGGGGCCAGGGATGAGGGGTTTAGGGTGCAGGAAGGGGCTCCAGGTTGGGGGCGTCAGGGCTGGGGCAGGGGATTGGAGCACGGGGTTGGGGCATGGGTTTACCTCTGCGGCTCCCAGTCAGTGACGCAGCCGGGGTGCAGAGGCAGGCTTCCCACCTGTCCTGGAACCATGGACCATGCTGTGCCCTAGAAGCGGCCAGCAGCAGGTCCATCTCCTAGGCAGGGGTACACAAGTGGCTCCGCGCGGCTCTCACCCGCAGGCACCGCCCCCTCCCCCAGCTCCCACTGGCCGGTTCCTGGCCAATGGGAGTGCAGAGCCAGTGCTCTGGATGGGGGCAGCGTGTGGAGTCCCATGGCCCCCCTGCCTAGGAGCTGGACCTGCTGCCGGCCACTTCCGGGATGCAGCATGGTGTCAGAACAGGTAGGAACTACTAGTTTTTACTGGCCAGCTGCCAGGGTCCCTGAGTGCTGAGCAAGGCAGTACTGGGTCAGAACCCAAAGTTTGAAAACCACTGCTATAGACAGACAGCCCACAAAAATGTGATTAGCAAGTACAAACTTTTAAGAGCTGAAAACCAAGTCATTTAGTTTTAAAACTTTCTAGACCTCTGAGCTATAGTCTGCTTTCCATCCATGTGCAAAACAAAGTTGCTAATGTGAGCTCTTTATAATCGTCATTTATATAACACCATTCTTTCCAAAGCAGCCAATTTGGATTGGAATTCAGTAACTGTTTAACACAACAGAGCATCACTAGGCAACTGGTTAGGACAGGAAGTGAAGAATAACTATCCAATTATCACTACAGGGGGAATTTAAGTAGGAAGGATATAACTGCATGAGTTGGAAATTAGTCAAGACAAGGCTGCTCTGTGGTTTGGTTGCATTCTCTTATGAGGACTTGAATAGCTGACATTCCACAAGGGCATGGATGAAGTTCCATGGAGTGGGACTGTGAAACCTCTCTCCCCAGTGTGGCACTGAGCTATGTAGATCCGGCCAAGCTTCCCACACTTGTGTAAAAAAGGCTACATAAGTATCTGTGGAGGGTATTCCAGTCATTGAGTTGGTATAAACTATGCAAAATGGCTCTGTAGTTTCTCTGCTGCTTGAAAGAAAGGATTCCTTCCCCCCACGGCCACCATGCAATGGCTGGCCTAGCTACTCAAACTGGCAATTGGCTTCCGGATTTTGACCTGGCATAGACAACAATCAATTTCATTTAGAGCTGAAGCAAGATGTTTTGGCATTATTATGGGTACGTCAGAACTTAGTAGCCTTACTAACCAATGGGCAGATACAAGTATTTTTATTGCCACCACTGTTTCTGCAAATGCCAGGATCCAGTGCTCAGGCTGACCAGTGCAATCTCTGTGGTCAATAGGTCTTCACTGACTACCATCTTATCATCAACAAGTCCCACAACTAAGTCTGTGTGGATGACTGACACTGCAGACTCAACATGAGTTTACCTCATTCTCTATACCCATACCCAGGAAAGACAAACTTGGAGGCAAATTGGTCATTCTACTCCTTTTGACCTTAAATACAGAGACATCATCATTTGAAACAAAATCCTTGGTGTATGCCCATTTAATCTGTGAATCCAGAGATGCAACTAACTTCAACATCCTACTCATCTGTCAAACACTAAAAGCTTTCCAAAGGAGCTGAAAGAGACATTGCCTGACATGGTGATAAAGTTTAAAAGATTTATCATCTGAGGAGACTTCAACATCAACACAGACAACACTTTTGATACTATACCACAAACCAAACTCTCCACTTTAGCATTATCACAGTTAATCTCTGCACCCAGTTCCAACAGCCAGCCATATCCTGGACTAGATGTAGACATAAACCGCAAGAAATGCTCCTGCTCAATCCTGTTCAGATAACTTCCTCCTCCAAGTGGAAATAAAAACTCTCCTCATAGGCAAGAAGAAATCACCACAATGATCTGCCCTAGGAAACTCCTGGATCCTGCCAAACTCCAAAAATTAGTTATAGAAAAGAAAGCAAGGAATCTAGAAAGTGAATCACTGCAAACACTCCCTGACTACTACTGTAGAAGTAACCAACTTTGGAACTAAATGCAAAACCAATATCTGAATTGGCTAACCCTCAAATACAGTGCACACAAATAAAAACTGTAAAATAATCAAGCTATTTCTCCTACAGGCTGGAAAGGAAGAAATAGAGATAGATAGATAGATAGATAGATAGATAGATAGATTGTTTTTCTATTTTTAATTTTTTGGGGAAGTGCTCACATACTATAGTAGTGGGACCACTCAAGTGCACAGATTGATAAAATTCCAAATACTACTTATCAAGCCTGTGACCAAATTCTCCTCTCCAATCGGTAGAGTTGTGCTTTATTTATTCAATGCACATAAGCTCCGTTGATAACTCGGATGATAGAGGTCTGTACTGTCAACTGGAAGAGAGAATTCTCTCCTATATTTCTTTGTATATGACAGATCTTTTGGAATTTAATCTTTTAAAATATTTGATCAAAGAACCAATGTTTCCCCTAAAATGTAAACATACCTCCCTCTGTCTGTTTCTCTTGCTTTCTGTATCTTTATGCAATTCCCACTGATCTCCCACTAGTAATTTAGGGCTGGTCCACTCTACAAAGTTAGGTCAGCTTAACTACATCGCTCAGGGCTGTGAAAAATTACACGTGAAATAATTAGTAGTAAAGCCAACCTAACCCCAGAACTCTTCCGTCAACCTAACTACTGCCTCTCAAAGAGGTTGATTTACTACAGTGACAGAAGAATCCCTTCCATCCCTGTAGTAAGCGTCTACCCGTCAGTGCTACAGCAGCACTGTAGCATTTCTAGTATTGCCAGACCCCTAGTTTATAGTTTATCTATAAAATTCTGTAATTGAAAACAGAAACACTAACTAAAGCATTTCAGATAAATTCACTTGTCATATAGTTAAAGTTAAAATACTAGACGATCGCTTTTGATGACTTAACTCATTTACGAGCACTCTTTGATCTGAGGTACTTAAAAATGCAGTGATGAAGTGTTCTCCCCTTTGTTTTCAGGATGACTTCACTTCTAAGCAAATTCAGAATAAAATATGCTGATATTAAGATCATTGGCAACATCAACATGAAACCCAACAAAGAGAGGTAAGAAACATTTCCAAAACCCATTATTTCACTGCAGTTCTTTATCTGGGAGTTGTTTCTTTTATACTGATTATAAAAAATGATCAAAGGATGAAAGCAACTGCACCAAAAAAAAGTCTTTTAAAAATCACAATACAAAGGTTAAAGACTAACAGATTTATTTGGGCATAAGCTTTCGTGGGCTAGAATCCACTTCATTGGATGCATGGAGTAAAAATTACAGATGCAGGCATTATTGTGTCAGTATAATAATGCCTGCATCTGTAATTTTCACTCCATGCATCCGATGAAGTTGGTTCTAGCCCACGAAAGCTTATGCCCAAATAAATCTGTTAGTCTTTAAGGTGCCACCGGACTCCTTGTTGTTTTTGTGGATACAGACTAACATGGCTACCCCTTGATATTTAATACAAAGGGTGGTACTACAAACGGCCCTCCACTTTATGTTGTAATGATAGGACTTTATTTTGATACAAAGACTAATTAGAAACTCACAATTATGAGCTACTGAATTTAACAGGGATCATTTTATAATTGCTTTCCATATCTGGTTTTGTTTCCATGGCCATGACTAAATCATGCTATTCATCAGATTTCACTGCAGCTCTTTTGAAGACTCATCTTCCCCTCTGACTCAGACTTTCAGAGTCCCCTGGGTTTTACCTCACCCAGGCATTCAGTAGCTTACCATCTTTATGGCCGAACACACACACTGCTCCTTTCCCTAGAGAAGGACATTACCGCTCTCTCCTATCACTCAAATATAATGAAGGCACAACACATATTTTTTAAAAGCTAGGTATATTTATTCTCTAGATAAGTCAAGTGAGGACTGAAGAATAGGTAATATTCAAAAAATTCCATCTCTGAGTGCCTTGGCTAGAGATATTCTGAGAGCTATGCCAGCATTAAACATTTTGCTGTCCCTGGCAAACTAGAAAACTACCGGCCCTCACAGCCACTTCACATTTTCTAGCCTTCTATTTTGCTGCCTTAGATGATCACCCCTCTGTTGCCTGCAGGGTACTAGAAATTCTGTATTTCAGAACCTGTTGTAGCTAATCCCCATTCAGCAGGTAAACTTGCCTCCGCTCTTCCAAAACAAACCACCACCTCTGGATTTGTGTTGAACCTTCCCCAAAGTGAGTAGACCCTGTAAGTCCTCCTTCAAAGTAAAGATAAGTCCCAAATCTCCCAAAGTAAGTCTCTCCTAAATAGAATATCTTCTCACCAACTCAGAGAAGGATATACCCGCTGCCCCATCAGAATCCAGTACAAAGTATCTCCCTTGTTCTTCAAGATCCTCTGTGAAATTTAACAGTTTACTCGTACCTCCTTCTGCTCTCCAGCCTAACCTCCATGCTCCTCTGATACCATACTTCTTTCTTTTTCTTCCACACACCCATCATCTTGGACTTCTGGTATAACCATGGGCAAATCACTTAATCTCACTGTGCCTCCATTTCTCTATGTGTAAAATGGTGATAACAATACTTATCTTGTTTCATTAGTGCTTATACAATCACTGGATGGGAGACACTATAGGAATGCTGAGTATTATACTCTTATGAACATGTGAAGTATTTACTATTTGATAACTATATTTCTGAAAAATCAGCAAAGCGATTTAAATTATTCATCCCCTTTCTGATTCTACAGTCAGTATTTTTTTTTTAATTATACCCAGAATGGTGAAAAGCATTATTCTTTTCCTTTTTCCCATGTTAACTGAATAACGATCTTCCAAAGTACATTTGCAAAGGAATCAAACAGAAATACATTTGGCATTCACATGAGCAAGTGCATTTGAAAGCTCAGCATTATTTATAACATATAATAAATGTATAACATGACTGGACACCTGCAATAGTGCCATATTTCTCCCTGAACCTGTGTGCATATCCCCTTGATTTTATTAAGAGATGTGCACATGGATTACAGGCAGGATTAGGCTCTGAAATTGCTGCTGAAAATGATAAAATTATCTATATAGATCGGCCTGCAAATACAGTAGTATCAAAATACCTCACAGTTGTTTATGAATTTATTTTTCCAACTCCCCTGCAAGATGGGAGGTAGTATTAACCCTATTTTACATATGGGAACTGAGGCACAGAGAAATTGAGGTATGTTCAAAGTCACACAGGAAATCTATAGCAGAGTTGGAAGTTGAACCCAGATCCCTCAGTCCCACTCCAGAGCCTTAGCCATAAAACTTCTTTCCACCTGTCATTAGGGTAAACGTACACAGACTAGCTATTAATTTCATTAAAGCTGTATACTGATCATTCAGGTGACTTCTAACACTACAAAACTCTGTTAAATGATTATACGTGTTCAGTGGTGGTGTAAAGTCCTGCATTCTTTATTAAACGTAGACCTTGTCTACTCTAGAACTTACTTTGGTATAATTTACATCACTCAGGGCTGTGAATAATCCACACCCCTGAGCAATGTAAGTTATACCAACCTACATGCTGGTGTAGACAGGGCTATGTTGGCAGGAGAGCTTCTCCTGTTGACATAGCTACGGGCTCTCGTGGAAGGTGGCATAATGAAGCTGAAGACAGAGCTCTCTCCCATCAGCTTAGAGCATCTTCTCCAGAAGCGCTACGGCAGTGCAGCTGCATCGGAGCAGCTGTGTTGCTATAGTGCTTCTAGCATACATGCAGCCTTAGTAACTAATACTTTCCAGTTTGGGCTTACAATGAAAACATTTCAGCATCTTAAATAGGCTGTGTTACAAGGACACCAATGCTTGCTGTAAATTCATTGTAGAGATAGTGGGCCAAATGTAGCTCTTAGTTATATCCATATAAACTCATTTTAGTGGGGTTGCATAGATGTATTCGAGGGCACAATTAGGCCCCAAATGTTTAAAGATGTTGCATGTCATTCAGCTGCATCCTGCAGTCAGTGGGGGACCTGCCTTACCTAAATCATCTGTGAAATAATGAGTTAGTACCCTGCTGGGAGGCCTCTTTCATAATTCTTGTTTCAGCTGGAAATTCTTTGAAGAGATGATTGAACCACACCGCCTCCATGAAAGCTGCAAAGATTTAACAACTGCTGAGAAATTAAAAAGAGAGACTCCATGGAAAATTACAGATGCAGAGCTGGAAGCATTCAAGGAGAAGGTAAATCTTTGCCTACCTTTATTATATATTGCTGGCTAGCTAGCTCAAGAAACTAGTGAACAAATCTGAAATATCAGCTAAGAATTTGATATACATGTTAACTATGTGTCAGCATTTGATTTTTTTAAGAATTGGGTTTGTATTGTAAATATCATAAGAAAAGTTATTTTTCCTTTGTACAAAGATCTGGAGAGAGCCTATCTAGAGTACTCAGTGTGGCTTTAAACGTTTACCTCTGCAGCTATACAGTCATTCAGGGAAGGCCAAGAGCAGGACTGCTACATGAGGCAAAAGAATGGAGGGTTTTAGCTAGGAGGGCAAGCTGAAGAGAGGAGGCCTATACATTTAGAGGAGAGGAAAAAGTATTTAGAGAAGGACCTAAACTGGAACTTCAGATCTAAACACCCCTAAACTTGGGAAATGTTATTATCCAAATCCAGACTTTGTGGCTTGGGCTCTTCGTTATTAACATAAGACCCAAATGATTGAATAAAAACCTATTTGAACCAATAAGCAACATGAAACCACAGGGCCACTCACAGAAATAAGAACAGCAACAACAAAGTTTAGGTTTACTGCATGGAGGTTTTTTCTCCCCTCATCCTCAAAGGTTAATCAAAAGTTGGAATTCTCTGACCAAAATTAGAACCAGGATTAAAATTAGAGAGGAAAATATTAGTAGTTATTCGGATACCAGTGGTACTTTAAGGTATCATACATGGGATTAAATGCTTAACTAAATTATGGTGATTCTTACTCATTACACACAGGATTAAACTGAGGGCAAGATTTCAAATTGAGATGGAGTATTCCTTAAGAGCAGATTGATATGAACCATAGTTTACTTATTTTTCCTTTCTCTAGAGTATTGGACAGGTGGATTAGGATGAGGAGGATATGCCAAATTCCTTGAAGGTGAAATTCACACCTGTATGGATGTCCCAGCTTAAAACCTATTAGGCGTTAGGCACCAATTGACATTAGTCTTCCCTGTTCTTTTCTTCTCTATTATGTGTGTTGTGTTTTGGAAGCCTCTGGAAACTCAGTCTGACTTTGGTAATAATCCTGGTTGAACCTCAATATAGCATTCATGAATACAAGTGGTTATAGTACATAAAATACATGAAACAACTATAATATCTTTACTCCATGTATATTACAATCAGTCCTCTAGAAAATTTTAGTAAAATGAATAACCTCTGCTAGGTTGCAAGCTGGCTTATTTATTTACATAATAATTTTTCACACAATGCACAGTCAACCTGTGGAACGCCTTGCCAGAGGATCTTGTGAAGGCCAAGATTATAACAGCATTCAAAAAAGAACTAGATAAGTTCATCGAGGATAGGTCCATCAATGTCTGTTTGCCAGGATGGGCAGTGATGGTGTCCCTAGCCTCTGTTTGCAAGAAGCTGGGAACAGACGACAAGGAATGGATCTGTTCTGTTCATTCCCTCTGGGGCGCTTGGCGTTGACTTCTGTCAGAAGACAGGATACTGGGGTAGATGGACCTTTGGTCTGACCCAGTATGGTCGTTCTTATATGTTCTTATTTTTATACCCATTGAGATGGCACCTTGGCACCTGACAAATTAAATGTAGTAACATATTAAACTGCCAACTACAGACAGCAGTTTCCCCAAACAGCCATAATAAGTAATCTACTACCATAATCCACAGTCAAAGAAATATATGACAGCCATAATCCATAGTCAAATATTTGACCAAAAAAACCCCGTGGCTTCTCAAGCTCTGGTATATCACCACTGTGACGTACAAGGGTACAATGCAGACTAATGAGCACCTGTGTTACCCCTGCCCTGCTACCCTGGATGCCTTGCTGAAGGAGTTCCCACCTGGGCTGCTCACAAACAGCCTGCCAGCATGCAAGCCACACCCTGAGTGTCTGTGTGCAACTGCAGCCTGTCATCCACACTTGGGTTACACTCTGGCTCTCACCAGCCTTGGTTATACTGCAGGGTGACTCCAACACACCCTCAGTCTTAGATTTCCCCCCAGAAATGTATGTTCTGTATTGCCCAGCCGCTTCCTGGAGAATACAAGTTATATTAAATCTGTTATTTCTTTAACAGAAATAATATGCACACAACTTGCCACCCCAATGGAGTTCCCCAGACACTTCAATTTAAAAACAATGGATTAGATAAAACAATAAAACAAGTTTATTACCTACAAAGAAATACATTTTAAGTGAATACAAATAATGAGGCATAAAAGTCAGAAATGGTTACAAGAAAAATAAAGATAACACACCACTAGTGCCTAACTTAACAAACTATGTTAAATTCAAAGCAAAATTTTCTCACCACATGCTTTCAGCAATTGTACTGACCAAATGTCTTAGGCCAGGATCCCTTCTCCCAGCGTCCAACAAAGGCTTCCTCTGTTGCTTCAGGTGCAGTGAATGTTATGGGCAGGGAGTGAGAGAGGTATCCCTTGGGGCATTTGTCCCTCCTTTTTATCGTTTCAGTCCCCTTCTTGAAAAACATTTCCAGCTGGGTAATAGCAGACAAAAACTCTGTGTGGAAGGATGTTCCCTGCTTTTTCCTCACCTGATTGAGCCTCCTGTTTCCCTTCCTGCTTGATGACTCTGTTTACTGCTTAAATGCAAATTAAGGAGAGCACACATTCCTTCGTTTAAGATAGACCTGTTTGCCAACTTCAGTTTGGAACATGTGTTAATAACACCATACAGTGGAATCTTATAATTTCACATGCAATGTTGCCACACGTATTTTATCAGGATGATACTGATCAGCAAATGATGAGTTTTTGAAAGATACCTTACAAGGCATACTTTGTACAAAGATTATTACAATAGTGTGTAGGGTGTGAACACAGGGGTACATTCTGTCTCAACCACATAGAGTAATTTCCACATCCAGGAAACTGTATTGTCTAATGGAATCTAATTTTTCCCACCAGAGTTACCGTCAGGTCCGTTTGAATGAACTCTTACAGGCATACTCTAGGGCTGCTAATCTCATTGTCCTGTAAGTTGCACAATTTTAACTCAGAAAATGAATAAGTTAACCTGCATACAGGTATTTTTTTGGATATGAACAACAGAAAGATGTATGTTAATTCACTCAGAGTGAAATTCACTTCTGTCCAGAGGTCCAGCACAAGCGCTATGTATCATTTAAGTCCCTCTTAAGCCTATTTTGAGGCCTTTTGTGGGACTTAAGCAGCACACAAGCCTCATGCTGGTTCTCCAGACGAAGCTGAAGCTCACCCTTAGTTAACAGTTCTTTGTATCTTAAAATTAGGTTTTACTCTGAAAAAGAATTATAGGAAAATGGCACCTTCCTGCCCAACAAATTTACTCTCTGCATATTCAGAGTTGTATCTGCTTACTATCATGGCAAAAATAGTTCTTCTTACTATTGCTAACATTGCGAAGTCAACTGATATCAGAAAGAGAGAGAATTCTTCTTTTGGTTTATGTATCATAACCAGAATTGTTAGTTAGGTTCAAATTGCAGGACCAATCTGTTTTTCTCAGGGAAAGCCCAATGAGGACAATAGAATTTACTTCTGAGGGCATTCTGCACCAAAAAAATTAAAAATTCTGCACACAATATTTTAAAATTCTGTAAAATTCTGCAAAATTTATTTGCCAAATAAATATGTAGGCTCCAGTATGGTACTGGGGAGCGCAGGCCACTGGCTGCACAGAGGTGGGAGATCACTGTGCAACTGCCCCCACCCCAGACACAGACTCTGTGGTGAGGATGCACCCAACCCTGACACAGAGCAAGGACTGGGCCTGCCCCAGAAACACCCCTCCTCCGTGCCAGGTGCACAAGGTGTGGGCAGGCAGGCTCAGCAAGGCAGGATCCAAGTGTGGAGGGATCCAGGTGTGGGTTGAGAGGATTCTGTGTGGGGCAATATGGGTGCGGGCGGCTCACTGGGGGATCTGGGTGTACATGGGGCTTCTTGGGAGCTTCTGGGTGCAATGGTAATGGGACTCTGCAGGGAGGTCCAGATAAAGGTGGTTGGGGCTCAGGGGGGTGGTCTGGATGTGAGAGGGGGATAGAACTTGGCGGGGGGGCGGTCTGGGTGTGGAGGGCATGGGGGGGGGGGTCCAGATGCTGGGGGAGTGGGTCTCAGTGGGTGGGGATCCAGGTGCGGCTAATTGGGGCTCAGTAGGGTGGGGATCTGGGTGCGGGTGGCTCGTCTGGGTGGTCCAGGTGCAGTGGGGCTCATCGTGGAAGGTTCTGATTGCGGGGGGGTGAGGATCAGCGGGAGGGTCTGGATATGAGGGATTCTGGATGCACGGGGCTTGGGTGGATGGGGAAGCAGCTCCCTGTACAGGGATCCTTCCCCCTGCAGCTGAGGAGTGATGGATGCAGGAAGCAGGAGTGGGAGAAGAGTTTACAGAGCTTCCTGCAGTTGGGGGAGAAATCTGGGGGTGGGCCTGACCCAGCCCGGGATGCTGTGCAGGGGAAGAGGAAGTCCCATCCTCCCCTGCCCAGCCAGGACTAGCAGCTGAGGCCAGTGCAGGGTAGGGAGCCAGGTCTTCCCGAGTCCCACTCGCTGCACCACAGTGATTTACCTCTCTGCGACTCTTGTGGCTTCCCCTTGCTTCACCGTCAGAAGGTCACTTCTGTGGGGAAGCAAAGAAATCTGCAGGGGACATAAATTCTGAGCATGCGCAGTGGTGCAGAATTCCCCCAGAATAGGAATTGCACAGGTTTTACTCAGGGTATAATTTGGATTGAAGAGTCTTTAGGTGAGGATCTAAGAATCAGAAATATGTACTTTTAGGGTCCAGGTTGATGACTGTGCAGGAATGGCAATTAGAAAAAATGCTTACTTGTGAACTTGACAAATAGAATAACCAATACACATGGAACGATGAAACTATTTTTAAGAGAACCATTTTTTAGAGCAGAACCACACTTTAAGTGCTTGAATAAACTTCAGTTACTGTTGTGTTTTGATAAGCCTCTCAGTCTCTGCTACTAACACAATCCTCTGGAGGCAGAAACTGCATTTGCAGTATATATGGAAAATTACTCTATACTGTACAACCCAGATCTCTCAGAAATAAACTATCCTAAAAAAATTTAGAGCAGACCTTGATTGATACAAAGCAGATGGAATGTATGACTTATCAGCTTTATATTTTCTCTCCTCTGATTCTCATCAAGCTAGACATATAACTAATTTGTGATTTCTATGACCCCAATTCTGCAAACACTTAACTTTATATGCTTAAATTTACTATCATGAGCAGCCCCATTGATTTCATTGAGATTACTCACATTAATAAATCTAAATACATATGTAAGTGATGCAGGATCAGGGCCTAAGAGAAACCCCATATATAAGATTAACTTTTTGAATGTTCATGCTTAGGCTGTGTGATTGTTTTAAGTAGATTGGTTATAGTTTTCTACTCAAGATAGTATTTATTGAAAAGCATATTATCAGGTTTACCTTATATTTATAACATTAATGTTATTCCTCTTTTTACTTCAACAGGAGCTTGCCAGTGGCAAAAAAAGGAGTAGTGTCTGATCACCTGTATATGGCTTGGTTAGAAATTCTCTCAAAGAACCTGCCTCCAATATTACTGGTCAGGGGCAACCACAAAAATGTACTAACTTTTTACTCCTAGTAAAATATAAATACCTAGAATACAGTATGTTTGATTTCAACACAGGTATTTTTAAAGACAAAGCCATACTAAAGAGACACTATTGTGTAGTTTAGACCTAGAATTTTACCTACTGATGGAGAATGTCCTCCAAATCATAAATATCCTGTTTTAAAAAAACAACTATGTGCCACCCAAAATTTAAAAAGCTACAATTTATATAGAATCTAAAATACTTTGGGCTTTGCTACTGAAAAGCCATTTAACAGCCAATTAACAGAAGGGGCAGAAATTATTTAAACAAACACTACTTTCAGAACTGTGCTGACATCACTGCTGATAGCTATACATGAAGGAGAATGACAATAAAATCGACCCATATTGACAATATCTCTACATTTCACTGCATTTGACTAAAAACAATAATTTAATGTAATATAGATATATACCTTAAAATAGCCTGTTTAAGTTGTGTTTCCCAATTATATCATTTCTCAAATTACTCACTATATAAAAATGTACTATGTCCAAACACATATGCTGTCTCCTTGAATATATGCATCTATCTTAGACACCTACCAAATATATTTGCCAGTTACTCATAAGGCATTATTTGCAAACAGTTTCAAACCAACTAGCTGACAAACAGAAAAGTTAGATTTATGGAAAATTACTTTCTAAATGATAATAGCTGATCATGAATTTTCAAACTATTGTACGGAACTAATTAAATGTATAATTGCAATAATCACATATGGTTATGAAATAGATTTCAAAGTGAAGCTAATGAAATACTAAAATAACATTCTGTTAAGATTTGTTGCGAACATTGTGGTTTTCCCAAATGTACAATCTCATATGATTTAGAGGATCACATTTTATACTGATTTGGTAAATTGCAAAACAACTTATAATAAAATAAACATAACATATACTCTTTAGTTGAATGTCTTAATTTTCCTGGTCAAAATAGATTATTCCTTTAATTGCTGGGCTTTCTAAAGAACATCTGTTAAACATTTTAACTTGAAATAAATAATTGAAGTCCACTAAACTATCTGTGTGCAATGTTTTTTCTGTAGTATATTCTGGAATATTACAGTACTATATTATCTCATGCATTATCATTAAAATAGGCTATTTTATTTCCATTAGAGAATATATGTATAATTAATATTTAAACTACAAATTACTAAAAGGTATAATTAAACAAATTACCCCAAACCCCTTTTCATACATCCTTGCACTGTGTCTTTTCACTGTAAAGAAAAAGTGCTACCTGCAGCTGCCCTACACTCAAACACTTAGCCTACTCTACTGACAGAATACCACACAGGTGAAATTTAACAATCACTTCCCACTTTAAAGCAGCGCATGAGTATGGGCATACTGAGGCATCACTCAAAGAGGGTAGAGTTAAGGTTACATGGACATACACTTTAGCTCTGTAGTTCCTCATTTTCTAAAATCTGAATTTTCTGAACTTGACATTCTGAAAGGACACAAGCTACTGCTGGGCAACCTTAACTCTGCATTAATGAAGGTATTGCCATTTAATTTCCTTGTTTTTTTAACAGAAAGGGAAATGTTTGTTGGTAGGAGTTAGCGCTCATTTATGCATTTGTAATTTTCGCCTGAGTTTGCAGCTGATATGCTACTGTGGTTAGGTAATAATCAAAAGGCCTAGCTTTCATATAGTGCTTTTCATCAGTAGATCTCAAAGAATGTTATAGATGGGAAACTGAGGCATAGCACGTTGCTCAAGGTCACTCAGCAGCCCAGTGGCAGAGCTAGGAATAGTTCCAGGCCAGTGGTCTTTGCCCTTGGCCACATTGTTGCTATGTGATTCCTAAGTGTTCCTCCCTGCTACTGTACATTTTGTTACAGTGGACTGGGGATAACGGTCATACTTTGAAATGTTTGCAATGTGCACCTGTTAACAGGGCCGGAGAGAGAAATTTCATCCATGGTCTATGTCTCAGCTTCATAACATATTGGTTATAGTAACATTAAGCATGTGAGAAGGCTGATATATCTCTCTCCTTCTTTACCCGCTACCCCACCATTCCCTGCAAATGTAGCACCCCCCCTGGCCAACATTTTCAGCTCGCCCTCCCCTTCCCATTAAGCCATTAGTGGGCACTGTAGTAGCCATTAACATCTAAAATGTTGCTCCTTGCTGTTTCCTACCTTCTGCTGCTGTGTACACATCACAGCAAGCAGCTTGCTGGAGGGCTACACACACATTACCTTGATTATGTAGCCTGAGTGGCACCCTGAGCTGGACCCCTCACTCCCACTACTCACCCACAGCTGCAACTCCTGCCCCTGCTTCAGCCAGGCTTCCTCACCCATGCCCCAGTCTCACCCAATTCACCCCTTTTAAACCAGACCCTTCCTCCCCAACATTCTGGCCAGTCCTGCCCCCTCACTCCCTAGAGTGTTTGTACTTTAACTATTCATTTTCTGGACTGCAGATGTTTAAATTTGCATTACCTTCGGCCCTCCCCCAGATCCCACATGGAGAGAGGCTCAGACACCCCAGGAGGCGCCAGGTCCCCCAGATTACAGAACACATAAGGGGCAGAGAAAAGAGATCTGTGTAAACTCAAAAGCATGCCTCTCTCATGAACAGAAGTTAGTCCAATGAAAGCTATTACCTCACCCATCTTGTCTCTATAGTAACTTTAACTAATTACAAATGACAATTGAAAAGATCACATGCAAGTATGCAAGCATTTTACTCAACGGGGAATTATGCACCAAAAAAGTAAAAATTCTGAGCACAATATTTTAAAAATTTGCAAAATTCTGCACATTTTATTTGTCAAAATAATACAATATAATCATACCAGTTTCAATTATTTTGGTAATTTATTTCAAAATACCTGTCAGCAGGTATGTCTGTAGCAATACAGACAACAAAAAAAGATTCAGGAAATGTTTTTTGACAAATAGGTTCCATACTAGGCATATTAATACAGAACTTTGAGTAATAATTCATTTAAACTACAACACAGAAACGTATTTCCTGCAACCCGCAGAAGCACTGCAAAAGCTTGGGGGAGTCAAGACTAATGGAGGAGCTGAGGGAGAGGGAAGTAATTGCTGGGAAGGAACTTGGGAGTGAACCTGGAGGATTGGTGGGTGTGAGTGGGAGTGTATCCTCATTCAGCCACCCCTCCTCCCCCATCCCCATGTATCCCTGCACTCCCACTCAGCCACCCCCTCCCATCCCCATGTCCCTGCTCCCCCACTCAATCACCCCTCCTCTTGTTCCTGTGTCCCTGCATCCCCACTCCCACTCAGCCCCTACCACACTCTGTCCCCCCTGACTAGCCCTTATGAACCCATCTATGTGACCCTTGAGCAGCCCCTTCGGCCTGCCCTGCCCCGCCCCGCCCCGCCCCCATATCCCATGCCTCCTCACCTGGCCCTGGAGGCAGGGCACTATGAGGAACACAGCTTCTCCAGGACTGGCTGCCTTCTGTTCTTGCACCACAGCGGCCCATGGTGGGCAAACGGCATAACTGCAGCACCTCTCTGCCAGAATGTATTTTCTACAGGAAAAAAAAAAATCAGTGGGGGACATGAATTCTGCACGTGTGCAGTGGCACAGAATTCCCCCAGGAGTAGCATTTCCTCTTTTCCCTCATGGTATGAAAGGGAGGACTGATATATTCCCATTCTAGAAAATGCCTAATTAGACAAAGATTTAGTTTAGTTTCTTTCTATTTATTTGATAATTTGAGAGTCCATAAGCTGGAAAGAGTATGCACACAACTAAAACATTCATTTGCTCTACTTTCTGTATTTACCTCTTTTCTTACATTCTTTTCACTTTCACATGATTTTAAGATTTCACATGAATCATAGGATTTGAAAGGACTGCAAGGTCATCTTGTCTAACTTCCTGCCGAGATGCAGGATTTGTTGTGTCTAAATCATTCAAGACAGATGCCAGCCTTCTTTTGAAAACCTCCACAACCTTCCTAGGCAGCCTGTTCCATTGTCCTACTGTTCTTACAGTTAGGAAGTTTTTCCTGCTATCTTCGCAAAAAGAAAAGGAGTACTTGTGGCACCTTAGAGACTAACCAATTTAGAGACTAACCAATGCATTGCATATGCATCCGATGAAGTGAGCTGTAGCTCACGAAAGCTTATGCTCAAATAAATTGGTTAGTCTCTAAGGTGCCACAAGTACTCCTTTTCTTTTTGTGAATACAGACTAACATGGCTGTTACTCTGAATCCTGCTATCTTTTTATCTCTTTTTGGTGACTCCTTGGTGAAGAAGAATTCAAAATGGGGGACAGATTATTTATAAAATAGTCCACTGCTGTGTTAATTAGAAGGTATTATACAAGTCTGTCTATGAAAGCAAACAATTGGGGTTAGCTACAGAAAACCCCAGACTGCTTATCTTTATATAGATTTAATTTGCTTTTTTCCCCAGTAAACATACCTTTGTAAAAAAAATTAATATAAATCTAAAGTAGTGTACTTTAACATTTTCTGTGTAGTGGGCTATAATATCCACCACTCCTCCTCATGCAAAAACAGTGCACCAATTGTGAAACAGAAAGTATCTAATACCAGTAACAAACAAACCTCAAATCAAGCAATATACAGAAATCTATTTTCCATGACTGGGTTAAAGCAAATAGCAATGGTTCTGCTACCCATGGCTACATTTTAAAAAATGCAACACTCAGTCCCATTTATATCCTTTGATCTTTACTGAAATATCTTTAATCAAATCCATAAATGAAAACTTTGTTAGACAAACATTTAGAAGACTCAATTTTTAGATCAAAGCTCTGACTCTGTGCACAACAGAATGAATGTGTAAAAGTGGGTGTGCAGTTTTGTCTGAGTAAATTTGATCTAGGGGAATATTATGTGTGAATATAAGGAGGTATTATTTTACAGAGCATGGTGAAAAAAGTGCAATGAACATCCAAATGTGGTGGTAGAATCAAACAATATTATATTTAAGCAGAAACTAAATGACCTAGGTTAAAGGGGTAGTGGAAGTATATGATCCTCCTCATGAAAATCAAGGAGTTTTTCACTAATCATATTTTTTCCTTGCAGACTGGATTTGGAGGTTCTTATGGGTGCGAGGGTTTTTTGCCTTCATCTGACAGAGTGTTTTGTTTTACCTTTCAAATGTTCCCAGAATTATGTAAACTAGAAGTGACAGTGTTATCAGGAAGGACTTCTAGCCAGATTCTGGTTTACTACTGTATAATGAATTGAGGAGAAGATCTTGTGGTTAAGGTGCTGCACTAGGTTTCATGCCAGAACGCTGTAATTCCTGACTGTACCACAGATATCTCCTCACTTAAAGTCTCTGAAATGGAGACACCTGCCTACCACACAGTGAAGTACCAGAGGCCCATACAATGAATTATTCTCGGTGAGTTTCAGCCAGGACACTAGAGATATTGTTTTGATCCCCGTGGAAAGTACCACGGGATCTTTGCTGATCCCTGACATTAGTTCTACATCTCAACTGAGACCCTGTACCTCACAGATGCCCTGTGCAGGGGCGGGAGCTGCCTACCGAAGAAGCCGGCCCCGCTACCTCCAGCACCCTGAGTTTTCCTGGGCGGCTCCCACCTCCCTCCAACTCATGAGCGGAGACCACAGCCGAGGTGATGCCTGAGGGACAGGTATAAAGCGGGCAGTGCAGAAGGCGCGGCGCAGGTCTGGCCCTCGATGGACACAGGGTCCCTTTGCAGGCGGCGCCTGCACTCACTGCACTGGCCGGGGATTACCAGGGGCGGCTGCGTGCGCCAAGCGAGGCCTACAGCCCGGCCTTCGCTGCTGTTGAGCAGCTAGTTCCCCCCTCCCGCGAGCTGCAGCAGGCGCCATGCTGGCCAAGCGCCTCCTCGGGCAGGTCCTCCGCAGACACAGTAAGGGGAGGGGAGCGAGGGGCTGCGGCGATAGTAACCCTGTGCAACGTGGTCCTGGCGCCGCAGCAATCCGGGGAGGGGCAGTATGGCATGGGGTGCGGAAGCGAGTTGCAGAGGGGGTTTGCACGGCTCCGATGCTGCCGGGCCCGGGGAGTTGCAGGGTTCCAGTGCTGCAGGCGCTGAGGGGCGGGGTGGAGGTTTTGCACGGCGGGGGGGGGGAATGGCAGGGCGGCGGGGGTGGGTGGCAGGACTCCGGTACTGCAGGGACGGAGGGGCTGGTAGGTTGCACAGCTTCGGGGCTGCAGGGTGGCGGGAAGATGGCAGGGCTCCGGTGCTGCAGGGCCTGGTGGTGGTGGGTTTGTTTGTTTTGGGGTGCGGGGGAGGAGATGGCAAGTTACACCGCTCCGAGGTTGTAGGGGGGCGGGAGGATAGCAGAGCTCCGGTGCTGCAGGACGCGCGACTGGCGGGATGTCCCTGAGGGGCTTCCGGCCTGGCCAGAGCCCAGGAGCGAAGTGACGGGGTACCTGACCGGGAGCCCAGCAGCAATACCGAGAGCCGGCGGCCAGCTCGGCCCCAGCGTGCTCGCCTCCTGGGTAGGGACGGAGCTCAGGAGGGGGGGTCGGGAGAGCCCATTCTGTCCTTGCGGGGGGAGGGCCCGACTCCGCCTCATGGGCCGGGCCGGGGCGTGGTAACGGTTCGGATGGTGCGGGCGGGAAACGCCAGCTCCGCCCCTTCGCTCAGCTCTGTCCCCTGCTCTCTCTCTCGCCCGCTGTCCCCATGCCGTGCTCCGGAGCAGACCCCGCCGTGTCCCCCAGCAAGAGGCTCAAGGCCTCGGAGCCTGGTCTGCGGCTCCGCTTCGCCAAGCTCTCCGAGAACGCGTCCACCCCGTCCCGGGGCTCGGCCCGCGCAGCTGGCTACGACCTATACAGGTGAGGGGCGGCCCGCTCCGTGCACTGCCCGAGAGCCCGCCGCTCTCGGCCAGTGCAGCCGGGGGGAGATCAGCCCTCTTAGCCCCCCGGGCTAGGCTCAGCAGCCCCGAGGGCGCGCCCGGTGGGCGGAGCAGCTTCTCCTGGGTAGAGGGTGAGTGGCTGCCATGCGCCCTGCGGAGCCCGCCACCATCTCCCGCTTCCCCTTGGCTGGCTCGCAGAGCCCCTGCTCAGCGGCGCTGCGGTCTGCGGCCCTCTCCGTTGTAGGGCTCGTTGGCCTCGGAGCGTGGCGCGTGACAGCAGCCGCGTGAGCGAACCCCGCGCTGCTCTCTGTGTAGACCCGCTAGCTGCAGCGACAGGGAAACGAGCCCCTCACACCACAATAATTGTCTCTGCAGGGTTTTGCACGTTAGAGTGGCCTTACTCTAATCACTTCTGCATCCCCCTCCACTTTGCCCCCTCTCATTTCCCCTTTCCACTCTCCTCCAGTGCACGCAGCGTGCAGCAGCTAGCATCTGCCTCTTTGGCCAGGTCACACTGCATTTTGAATCCTTTCATTGGCTTCCTAGGGGCTTCCTTGTGCCCTATCCCTTTGCTCACCTCGCCATTCCTTTGTCTCCAACATACTAGCTTTTGTACCTTTTTCCACATTGCTTACTGCATTTGGAAAGGACTTCCTAATACATATAGAGCCTTCACTTTCCTCCTCCAAGGCCTTGAACATCAATTCTTTCTCAAGACCTACAGGTTCTAGCCTGTACCAGCAGATGAGGTCTCTGTAATTACTGTTATCAGCCTTTTGCTAGTCATGCAATTGGATCAGCACAAACAATTTATTAGGCCCCCCCAAGTCTGAATATCTGCATAGAATTTTGCAGATTTGTAGGTGGCTCTTACACAGACACTGGGATAGTTCTTACCCCTCAAGCCCTGTCTTTACTATGTGTAATTATAGGTTCGTGTATTTAATCATTCTGTTACCAACAAGAAAGTACCCAAAACATTAAGTAAGTGTTGACATATATTTGCTTGCTTTATTTAGTGCCTATAACTATGTGATTCCTGCTATGGAAAAGGCCATAGTGAAAACTGACATTCAGATCTCCCTCCCTTCTGGATGTTATGGCAGAGTAGGTAAGTTAGACTGTAGAAAAGCTTCACTGAAACAGGTTCACTTGCCCCAGTGGCTTGCCTTGAAGCTTGGTCAACATGCAAAAATTGCACCATTTAACCCAGTCTGTTTCTATATTGATTTAGTTAAATGGTTGCCATTCCTTTGCAAGGATGCTCTTAAGCCAGTTTGAGTGGCTGCACAGGAGGGTTGTACCCAATAAAGTAAAATCTTTGGAGAAGTGAATGTGGTTCAGTGGTGTAATTCCTCTTTATAGACTGCACCTTACTGGACTCCTTTTTAACTTCAGCCCATTGATTGTGTTGAAATTTAAATTATCTTGAACCTGGTACTCTAGGTAACATGCTATTACCACATCTTTTGGTGAAAATATTTGAAGATTTGATGGATGACTCATAATAAACTATGTAAAACACTTTGCTAATAAAAATGTGCATAACTTGTTTGAAGTATTATAGAACCTACATATATGAAATTTTTTGGATTTTTTTAAGTGTATAGTGATGTGTAGTAGCTGTAGGTGAAAGCAGCTGATCTGCTTAAAATAATATTTTAAGTTCTCTTAAGAATATTGGGGGGGAAAAAGACTTATCAAAGTACAGTACAACTTAATTAGCACACCCTAGTGCAGGGGTCTCAAAGTCCCGGCCCGCAGGCCATCTGCAGCCTGAGAACCTCCCCACTGCAGGCTGTGGAGGAGAGACGCATGGAGACATGCTGCCGGTGCCACCCCCAGTAGCTCCCATTGGCTGGGGGAGAGGGACAGAGATAGCATCATTAGTTGCTGGGCAGAGTCAGCCATGGAGGCAGCATCATTAGTTGCTGGGCAGAGTCAGCCATGGAGGCAGCATCATTTTTTCCCCCCACAATGAATATAAACAAGTCAAAATACCAAACAGAACTATCTGATGCACACCTGGCTGCAATCCTGAAGGTTTCAACTGCTCAGTCACTGAGGCCAAACATCAATAAACTGACAAAACTGAAACGTTGCCAGGTGTCCGGCAAACACTAAAGACTCTGGCAGGCGACAAACTGTATAAAGTTGTATGACACTTATTATTTCTAAGAAATTCAAAATAAAAAATACAGTATAAATATTTTCTTTTCTGAACACCATCTTCAGTGACATTATTGGCCCGATAGGAGGATTTGAGGACTGGCACTGGCCCCAAGGTAAATTGAGTTTGAGACCCCTGCCCTAGTGGAAATAACTCAGATTGCTGTTGGCCGGCTTATGAAAACTTAATTGGTGTTTTAGTCAAGTTCCTATTGAAACATGGTCACTTTCAGAACTAAATGCAAAGCTCCCTGTTTTGGATTCCCCACCAAGTTCTAGACATAGAAAACTCATATAAACTAATCAAGCCATTTCTTTCACAGGCTGGGAGGAAAAAGATATATCTGTTTTTAAATACTTGAGGTGCTTTGATACTACATTGATGAGGGTTATAAGTACTTCAGTAATGACTGTCTTATCACAAAAACAACTTCTACAATTGGCACTAGTGTCCTCTTCTTGGTAACCTCAAGAAAGGTCAAGGATAAAATGGCTGTAGTCTCAACTATGTTCTTTAGTGGTGGTTCCTCCAGGTAAGAATTGAGGTACTTCCTTAGGCTTGTGCTACTACTACTCATTCTTTATAATTATTATGTGCCCTTAGATTTACAAGTGGTAAAGGGGGAAGCCTGTCCTGGGTTCTAAATGTAGTGTGTTCAAATATTCAATGAAATGAAAGAGGATCAGCAACGAATCCCAAATTAAGAAAATGACAGTGTTTCCAACACTGTTTACTACTAAATCCTCCAAAAAGGGAGATTGTACATTTCTCTCATCTTCAGCCAATTTAAAATTTTTGGAAATACGTAAAGCTGGTAAGGTAACATTTAATCCCCAAAGTAAAGCAGCTTGAAGTAAAGACTTAGCAACAATTACCTTGCATTAGCAACTGTCATTTAAAATCTGTTAATAGGTTGCAGGCTATGCCAGAATTGCGGTTTTAAGTGAGTTAGGTGTATTATTGTTTTGTGTAACTAGAGTGTATTCCACTATACCTGACTTCTTTGTGGTGATTACTATGGAACAGGTGTTTCAACGATAATGTGAAGAAGGGCCAAAGCGTAATATAAATGGCCATAGTCTGAACAACCTTTCTTTTAGTGGTGTTTCAAGGTAAAACAATGCATTTTCAGCTACTCTAATCATACACCCAATTCACTTAATCTGCAATCTTATTATAGCCTGCAACTGTTGATATTGTCACTTACTGCGGTCATGTGATGACACTTGCTGTACATTTTGTAGGATTACATGTAGGTTTTGGAAGGAGCTAGGTCAGTGTTTTTGGTGGTGGGACTTACTGATTTTGAGCAACTTATCGTACATAGATTTCATACTAAAATTCATTTTCAGAAGGTTTCTTAAACTTCGAAAAATGTTTTTCATTTTCTAGCCCCACGTTCTGGATTAGCTGCAAAACACTTCATAGATGTTGGTGGTAAGATGTTTATGTTCTTTTTACAGTCTCTGTAAATCTTTATTCTATGTCTCAAAGTAAAATTTAGATACTAAAACTATAAAGT
Source organism: Chelonia mydas (assembly GCF_015237465.2). NCBI lineage: Eukaryota > Metazoa > Chordata > Testudines > Cheloniidae > Chelonia > Chelonia mydas. The sequence goes on from NC_051250.2 coordinate 63,541,840, forward strand.
GACAACTACAGCTTCATTACTTTTAAGGACTTCAGTAAAATAAATGGAAACTGTGATTTAAGATTTTCAATCATGTACTCATCCCAGGATCTAAGTTCCCAAACTATTTTGGACTGAATCTTGCTTAAGGTTTTCATTTTCTTACCGTTCTTTCAGATTGATTTGGACTGGTAAGAAGAAAGTTTAGGTCACATTTTTGGGCTCCAGTAAAGCCGTAATTCTTTTCTAATCTGCATATTGATTTTTTTTCAGATACAGAAAATAGTAACCAAATGATATTCTCTCTGAAGTAATGCTTGATGTAGCAAGTGCTTAAGGGGCCAAATGCCTGTCTAACAAACATTCATCAACTAAATGATGATGATGATAATCGAACTAAGTACAACATATGTTCGTCTGTATCTCTGAAGTTTAGATAAAGCATTGGGACCAAATTCAGCTCTGGCATGAACTCATTTACATTAGGGTTGAATTTAGACCTTTTCATAATCTCTTGCGGTTCTGGGGTTTACTGTAAACTGTAGGTAAGTACTAGGGATGATTTTTTTTCCCTTGTTCTTGTATTTTTCTGTCTTGTTCAGTAAGATTCAAATTTTCTAAAAGGGCTTGCTGCTTTGCACTCTCCGCTAACTACCGACTTGTTTTTCTGTTAGATTTGAATTCCTTATTAGTTTTAATCCAAGACGACAAAAACAATTGTTTCATTCTTTCCTACCTATTTATTTTTCTTCCCTGAACTTTAACACAAAGCTATAAACATCATTCCAGAATTTCAGACTTAATTGTGAATGTTCTTGCTTCTGTTAGTCATCCTTTTACTGCTATGTCCTCTTATTATGCCTTGGAAATAGTCTTAAACATGTTATTTAGCTGCTATTTAGTAATAATTATAACAACCAAAATGTTATAGTAACTCGAGTAACTCATTTTTACAGCCAGTTTCCTCCATTTGACTATTCATCTTTTTCCTTGCCCATTTTCACCCTTACAAAAAGTTTAATATTTAAAGGTTGTTGGCATATAAGTTTAAATGGATATAAGAAATCATTATTTGAGTATCAACAGTATAAGCAAAGGAAAATTTTATTTTTATTTCCATATCTAGTTCTTCACAGTCAGAAAATGGCTAATTAAGATGAAGACTTAGCTTTGACATAGTAAAAGATACTATGGTTTTACATCTTATTAATCAAAACTAGGTGGGAAATAATGAGATAAGGAATCCCAGAGGCAAATTTGAAAGATAAGGTTAACTTTATACTTTGTTCTAGAAAAAATGGTTTGGAAAAAGAACGGTAACTTAAATTTTAGACTCCACTCATTATTCAACCTTTGTATAGATCTAGTGAAATCAGAGTGGTTTTGAATAATAGTGAGGATATGTGATACTTTCCTCTGAATATATCTCAGTTGTAATTACAGATTCCTGGCAGACAAGCTCCCTTATAGTAGTAGGTAGGATACCTAAAATAAGTAGGTTATAGGGAAGCTCCAGCTGTACCACCTTCCCATCAACCATGCTCTTCATCACACTCAATGCAAGTCATTATATATGAAGATCCAGATCCTTGGTATAGCTGAGCTGCAGCCAGCACAGGACCCATGGAGGTGGGGAAAGATGGATCTAAGCCATTTGTTTCCCTCCCCTGATACTGGAGCCAAAGCTGAAACCACTCCCAGTATAACTTAGAACAGCTTACGGGCCCTGTAAACCAGCTGAGGATCACTGGAACATAATAAGGTCTGGCTCTACCCCTGGTATATTCACTATGCCAGCCTATTGTCATAGGGGATTTTCCTTCTGGGGAATCCTCTATGGACCTCAGGACAGCTCTCTTCTCTTTATGCCTGTCTGATGGAACAAAAGAAACAGGGACAAGATGAAAGGAAGACTTGTGGCACCTTAGAGACTAACCAATTTATTTGAGCATGAGCTTTCGTGAGCTACAGCTCACTTCATCGGATGCATACTGTGGAAATTACCACTATACATACAGACACCATAAACAATAGCTCCTCCCACCCCACTCTCCTGCTGGTAATAGTTTATCTAAAGTGATCATCCAGGTTTTCTCACTCTCTGCCCCCCTCAGACAAACTTACTCTCTTGCTGGTAATAGCCCATCCAAAGTGACCACTCGCATCACAATGTGTATTATAATCAAGGTGGGCCATTTTCTGCAGGAATCCAGGTTCTCTCACCCCCTCACCCCCCTCCAAAAACCACACACACAAACTCACTCTCCTGCTGGTAATAGCCTATCCAAAATGACCACGCACCTTACAACATGCATGAAAATCAAGGTGGGCCATTTCCAGCACAAATACAGGTTTTCTCACCTCCCCACCCCCATACACACAAAGACTCACTCTCCTGCTGGTGACCACTCTCCTTACAACGTGCATGAAAATCAAGGTGGGCCATTTCCAGCACAAATCCAGGTTTTCTCACTCCCCCCCCCCCAACGAAACACACACACACACAAACTCACTCTCCTGCTGGTAATAGCCTATCCAAAGTGACCACTTTCTTTACAACATGCATGAAAATCAAGGTGGGCCATTTCCAGCACAAATCTAGGTTTTCTCACACACACACCCCCCCCCCCCCCCCCCCCACCACACACACACACACACACACACAAAAAAAACCCACACAAACTCACTCTCCTGCTGGCAATAGCTCATCCAAACTGACCACTCCCCACAATGTGCATGACAATCAAGGTGGGCCACTTCCAGCATAAATCCAAGTTTAACCAGAAGACCGGGGGGTGGGAAAAAACAAGGGGAAATAGGCTACCTTGCATAATGACTTAGCCACTCCCAGTCTCTATTTAAGCCTAAATTAATAGTATCCAATTTGCAAATGAATTCCAATTCAGCAGTTTCTCGCTGGACTCTGGATTTGAAGTTTTTTTGTTGTAAGATAGCGACCTTCATGTCTCTGATTGCGTGACCAGAGAGATTGAAGTGTTCTCCGACTGGCTTATGAATGTTATAATTCTTGACATCTGATTTGTGTCCATTTAAATATTTTCCTGTAGTAGTGTATTGTAGAATAATATATTTTTGCATCTAAGGTTCTGAAAATAATTGTGATCATGTAATCAAACTATCAGTGCATATACACCGGGTAAGAGTGGGGGTAGAGTAACTTTGGTATTTTCTGAATTGAGTGCTTAACTGTGTAATCTTTTATGTTTAACTTTTGTGTTCAGCATTTCGAAAAAAGTGACATCATAAATGAAAATAATCATTACAGTTGGTAGGGTGCCTCTTATGAAAAATCAGACATTGATGTTTTCTTGGAACTCAGGGTCTTGTATAAGCACACTTGACATAGCAGAGAAATGTTTTATTTCAATACAAATGTATTGTCAGAGGTCCCAGGCTGTAAATAAGGGGCCGGGGAAAAAACTGAGCATGCAGGATTCTGTTCAGAATCCACATCTGGTAGGCGTGGATGGTTTTCCAACAAGTGACATGCCAGAGTCTCGACAGAGTAAGGGCTTTTGCATGAAGTCAGTATTTCACTCTGCCAGTTCCAATGCATGATTTTTCCAGTAATGACTTAGATGCTTTCCACCCAAAGTAGATCATGCAGAAAAGTCTCCTAGCGTTCAAGAGAGTGTATAACTGTTTTAGCTAGATGTTTTTGAATAATAGAATCCCAAAAGGTCTGTTACGTTAACCTTAAGCAGACCAAGCTTCTGCCCTGCTACCTCCTGTTAATCCATAGCAATTACTTAAATTGAGTGCCTCTTCCTATATAGAGTCAGAGGATGTTTTAGGCTCCTGCCCCAAGTACCTTTACATTTTGTGATACAGACAATGTAGTTTGAACACCAAATGGAGGTCAGTCTCTGGTGCACTTTTTAAAAAAAAAAAAAACCTCTCTATTGGAATACTCTTTAAATTCTTTCCTTACCAACCCTTTTTCTATTTGGCAAACTCTTACCCTACTGTGTTTCTAATGGAGCTTGAAATTAGCATGGCTTTGGCAGCATTTCTGCCACTTCATTCTGCACAGCACTAGGTTAGTGGCAGTGGCTGCAGCATATTCCAAAATCATTTTGTTTATCACATCTTAGCTTTAGGTTCCCAGGGCAAATCCAGCCTATAACATGTATGCTTTCAGGGCAGAAGTCATCTTTCTCTATTCCATCCTGAAAAGGAGAACTTTTCACACACACTGCATAGAGCCAGGAATCAAACTCAGGCTATTAAAAAAGAGATCCTATCAGGCTACAGAATCATTATAACCTCTGTCTAGTTCATAATTGCACCCTAAGAGGTGCTGTTAAATCATTAAACTAGTTCTATCTAGTGTAATGATAATTTCAGTTGCTTATTCTTTTACTAGTAGGGCTGGTTTTGACAGATTTCTGTGGCTGAACTCCCTCTCTTAACTTGGCTTTTATCAGATGTAGCTTTTAACTCATGGGGAGGATATTTTTCTCTTCCCCACCGGCAGAAGGCAAGAGAGGGACTGAATAGCGAAGTTAACTGATCTATTTATTTAAAAAAAAATAATAATAATCAGGAAATCCCCCTCTAGTAGGAGTTTGAAGAGAGCTCTGACTGTTCAGGGAGTAAAACCTCCAAACTCACAGGACCCGGGGGATTGGTGTGATGGTGTCCCCAGAGAGGGTGGATCTCCTACCCGTTTCCTCTGTCAGCATGATTCCATATACTGACACTGGCTGAGTCCCCTGGTGCTGCTTGAAGGGACCTAGTGGCAGTTAATTCCGTTGCAAGCAGTCTACTTCTGTGTAGAAATCACATAAGAATACACAGACTGTGCCATGGAGAGTGGCTGGTTCAATGCTTCACCCTTATCTAACAATCCTGCGGAGAAGTTTCTGGTTGTCTGAGAGAGGGAAGCAAATGATGCTGATAGGCAGCACTTCTGTGTAACCCGGGAATTCTGGCTATATAGGTGGATATAATAATCTGGGTCTTGCTGTTAAGGCTTAATGAATCAGTAAATGGAGTGAATTATGACTGAGTCAAATGGTGCATAACACCTTTTACGAAAGGCAAGTCTAGTCATCTTCAGGAAGGGTTTCTACTAGTTTACCTACACAGAAGGTGAGGTATTTAGCAAGCTTGCTGACTGAATTTGGTGTTTTTTGGAACATCTCTTCAAGGTGGGATTTAGTCCTTAAAATATATGCATTTAACTCCCATGGACTTCAGCTGGAGTTGCACAAGCACATTGGAGTACAGAACTTGGCCCTAAGATGTCTGGGAACAAGATACCTGTTTTTAAATTTGGGTACTAGGGAGCCAGGTGTTGTGTTTGTTAAATGTTAACTCAGCAAGAAACAACACTTGGACGCTATTTTGTCTGTTACGTGTGCTGTTTGTTTCAGGGAAGTGGTGAAATGGAGATGGCACATCAATGCCAAATCTCCATGGCAACATTTGAGGGGGTGATCACAAAAAGCAGGAGCCTGTTCTTTAAGGAAAATATTTGGATGGCAACTTTATGACATGCTGAAAGTGTTTGCTGTAGTGACTAAGCTACAATACTAGTCTGAGACTGAGTTACTGAAGCAGCATTATGAAGCTTTCCTACTTTCAAAGGCCCAGCCAGTAAAAGGTAAAGGAAAGACTTCAGGCCAGATCCTCCTCAACTAGCGTAAATCAGCATAACTCCACTGTTCCCCTCAACAAAAATTGGAGTCTGGCACTAAATAAAACAACAAGAATTTATAATAACTCTAAATTAAAAACTTAACCTGCAGTAAAGTAACTGTAAAAAGTAAAATGACGACTCTGGCATTTCACTTTACAAACAGTTAAAGGGGCATCTTAACTCAATGAGGCTGTGTCAGTTTACATTAGCTGGGGACCTGCCCCTTAACTATTGTGGCTTTCTTCCACCATCCCTGTTAGGAGGCTATGGGGAAAGAGGTCTAGCTGATGGTCCCAGCCATCTTATTTAATGCAGTGGCACTGATTTCCTCCCTACTCATTATTCCTGAGTTTAATTAGTTTATGTTTATGAGCACTAAGACCTATTGATGACCCTATCAACTTCTCTTTGTAAAGCAAAAAGTGAATGTCACTAAATGTAATTTTATTTTTAGTTTATTGTAGATTCCTAAATAGCCAATTAATCTTATTTTCACTTTTATTTCCACTTTGACCCAATTTTTGTTAAAGGCTGGTGGTATTTATTTTAGAACAAACAGATTCACAATTAAGACTTTTTTAAAAAAAAAACCTCAGTGGTTTTGTCTATATAACTAGACTCTTAAAATAACATGAACTTCACCACAGAGTTAATTAGTCTCCAGTATGCACAATACAGAAGAGTACCACTTTTTATTACTAGAATAGGCATGAGGATCATGTATGCAGAGCTGTATGAATTGTCTGTTGCTGACAGATTAAGAAGGTAAACTAGCAGCAAGTAGTCTGCTCTAGAGTGACCTAAACCAGCATTGCAAGCATGGCTCTGGCATTACATGGGAAGGGAATTTATTTAAGTGTGTGGGAGTTAAATGCTTTAATTAGAATATCTGAAATTGCCAGAATTCTTCTCTTCTACGGATCTCCGACACAAACTTTAACCAAAGAGCGACACTAAATTTAGATTTTTGTACGTATATATCTAAGCAGGCTGTCTAAATGTCCACTGTGCTTAAAACTTTAGAGGATGACTGAGCTTTTAAAAATACTAGGACTGTAGTAATCCATCAGTACGCAAAGTCGAACTACTAACGAGTATTTTGTGTATTACTTTTGGAAGTAAAACTAGATCTGATTATGTTACATTAGCAAGCTTCATTCTCAGTCTTTGTAATAAGTAGCAATATCTAATTCACATGCTGGGACAGAAAAAAAAATGTACCTCTAGCTGAATAGAAACACTTTGACAATAAATGTCTTAAAAATTTAGTAGTCTCTGGCTCAGTGTGGCAGTGCCTAAGTAATTTAGGAGCTAAATCCCATTGGCAGTTGGTGGGATTTAGGCTCTTAAATCAGTTATGTACTGCTATGTTGAGTGCAGAAACACCTAAATACCTTTAAATATCTGGGCCTTAATGATTTTTAGTAAGTATTTAAAAGCTTATTTGTGTGCACTGTATGTTCTCTCTCAGCCCTCCTATCACATTGCTTCCATTCAGAAAATGCTTCGCATTAGCTGAAGCTGTATTTAAAGAAGAACTTCAGTAAGGCTAAGAATATAAGATAGCCAATCATATTTTTAACTTCATATATGGCAGCCAGGCTATGTTTCTCATCAACAGTGTCCATTTTAAATCCAGAAGAAATCTATTGTTCTAGACAACCAATTTGATGCAGTCCCTTTCTCAGCTAAATTTGTTCAATCTTTTATATGGGATAGACAAAAGAAACCATCATATCACTTAGCAGTGGTATTAAATGCTTGTTGAAATATGCATGTTAAATTTTAGAAATAACGTTCTAGAAAAATGCAATGGGGTCTTTTTAGTTCATAATCATTGCAAATTAGACTTGCGTTTGGATATTCCAGTATTTTAATATCTAATCTCTTAAGGGGATGGATGGATACACTTAATGTGCTGAAATGTGTCTACAAATCTAACTTACTATTTCATGAATATCTTTCTTCCTTGGTATTAACATCTCTCCAGCAATTGTAGATACAGTTTTTAATTACTCCCTTTATTACAGCTGGGGTCATTGATGAAGATTACAGAGGAAATGTTGGTGTTGTACTTTTTAATTTTGGCAAGGAAGATTTTGAAGGTAAGCATTAGATTGGAGAAAAATCTGTATTTGAGATTGCAGTCAGCTACCTAAACTTGATATTTGCGTATTCCCTAAGGAATACTTCACCCAAGTTTAAGAACATATGCCTCCCTCTTCAACCAGTAAACACATGGAAAATCAACTAAGTCCTCATCCGTGCCTTGCAACAGGCAACCATGAAGTCTTATGTTCCCAGTATAACAGGTGGCATGGAAAGACTTGTAGCTCCAGGACTGAGCGACCAGCTCTGCCCAGTGGCAATTTTTTCATCTGGAAAATTTCCCTGTGGTTCACCAGAAGAGGAGTCCCAATCTGATGGATCCAACTGGGCCAATAGTTGGGAATGATGAAGACCTCCTCTGGAGCCTGCGGGAATTAGTGTGTGGGGAAAGGGATGGCTTACCATCAGCTATGCTACCTTCTCCTCTCCCTCCCCACAAACACAAAGATGCCCACCCCTCCAATGCTTTACTATTCTACTTCCCCTGTGCTCCTCAGAATATATTTTGAGTCTGGGGACTGTTATCTAGCTAGAGATATTCAAAGAAAAGGGAGGAAACCAGGGTTGCATTTCAAAAAGGGAGCACTTAAATCATCGTGTGCAAAAAGTTAATAAATATTTTTCTGGAAAACTTATCTGAAGTTATTAAACTAAATTTAGCAATTAGTGGGAAGTTGAGTGAGTTTTAGTCTTGCTTAAGTGCAAATTTCTAGGTATAACCTGAACTCAAATTGCTACAGATGCCTACATAATTTAAATTTCAAAATTTAATGCTAATGCCATAATGTTTTATGGAGTCTTAAATATGGAGATTGAAGTTGTATTGGGCTTGTTACTTTTTTAAAAAATAACCTATTAACTTCTCTTAAGTTAAAAAAGGGGACAGAATTGCCCAGCTGATCTGTGAACGCATCTTCTATCCTGAGCTGGAGGAAGTTCAAGTAAGTTACTGAAATGAAACACTTGCATTCATCTGAGTGTACAGGAAGAGCTGTATTTAATCTGTCAAAATTCAGAGAACAATTGAGCTTTTCAAAAAGTTATTTACTTCTGTTGCTGCCTGTAAGAACATGTAAATTATTACTGTTTGAATTAAAAAGGAAAATGTCTGCAGTTTAACACTTTAATTGTAAGTCTTTACAAGCCTGTTGGGGACGCAGGGGATGTGAAGAGTTGAAAAATCAGTGATTCTTAAATATAAGAATTACAAACAAACTTTGGTGTTTACTAGAAATCTGGAATAATTTCAATTTGTAGGCATGTCTGCTTAGAGTTCTATAATTTATGACAATCCATGCAATTTGCCCATGTCAATGCAAGAGAAGGAATGGGGTGATAATCCCACTCTGAAACAACCAATTTAAAGAAAAACTGAAGAAAAGATGGATGCAGTTTTCCTGGAGATGAGCAATTTACAGTTTTAAATTATTGAAAACATGGCAGACTGACATATATTTTGAACATGTAAGATATTGTAAAAATATATTTTAACATGTGTTCTGTTGACTCCTGAACTTAATTTTAGTTTAAAAACTTGAAGCTTATTTATGCTTGTGCAGTAAAGATCTTCTCCATAAAAGAAAATGTACTGATTTTTCTGTGGGGAAGATAAAGAACATGCAAGAAACAAATGAGTATATATACACAAGCATAAGTCTTTAAAAAGCTAACCTTATTAATCTCTTTTCAGGTTCTGGATGACACTGAACGTGGTACAGGTGGCTTCGGTTCCACTGGCCAGAAATGAAGAGAGATGTTAGATGTAATAAATTCTTACTGTATTTGTATTTTATTGATTAAAAGGTTCTTTTTGTAAACAGTCTTTAAAGAATAGTTTCAACAGGGGAGTTGGGATTTTGGCATCTGTGAAAGTAAGGGACTCATAACTCAAGCATTGTACAAGCGTCTACAAATCTCTGCCCTCTTGTCCACTTCCAAACTGATAGCAAGTGATGTTGAACAGCATGCTGGCTTGCAGTACAGAGAAATCTGCACAAGAGATTTGACAAAAGTATTTTTTGTTAACTCCTAGGATTCTGAACCAGTGTTTCTATTGATATGGAAGTTTAATGGTACTAATTACACCTCCTTTGTGCCAGCTAGATTTTCTGACATCTTCAGATAAGTGTGTGAAGCTATCTTGCAGCAGATTAGGAAAAACATAACTCACTTTTTGGAAACTAACAATTTAGCTTATGCCCTGATACTGCATGGTGTAAAGATTACTGATTCATTGACAAGTTTTGTATTAAGCACTTCTGCAGTCATGTCATTCTGTCTTTCTGGTAAAAATGTGACCACCTCAAACTACAATTAAGCGTCTTTTCAGTGTCTCAACACAAGTCTTTCATGTAAATATACTGAAGTCTCTCAGGCTTAATGTTCAAAAGATAGTTATGTTGGAGAAATATGATCCTCAAATGTTGTAAAGATGACCTGTAAATACAGTCCTTCACCTATAGGGTGGCTTTGGTACATGCAAAGAACAGACATGCCATGTCAGCAAAAATAGTTCATACAGGGTGATGTCTGAATAAATACTTCACAGAAAGGGGACTCTGAATAATTACTGGAATGGTCCATCCAGAGTAGTCTTTTAGGTAACAGTCATTACACCAATTAGCAGAATGTTTGGGAGTATATCCCAAACCTGATTTCTTAAAGTGCAGGAAATCTATAACTTAACTGATCTATCAACATACAGGTGAAGGAACATGCACTATAAAAGGGGTAAGGAGGAAGGAATGTGAAGTAGTCTTTTCTGTAAAATGGCTAGAAGAGTTGTGGGGAAGTCTTTTTATTTAAAAAAAAAAAACAAAAAAACACCACCCCCTTACCCAGGGGAACAATTGATTAATTTTCCTACAGTCGCCTGTATTGTATGGCACATAAATAATAAGAAAAAAGTTTGTGAATGTTGCAAATCTGTGGAAACTTTCATTTCAGGATGTCTGTACTTTACAACTTCCCATTGCTGACAAAGGTAAGGGATATATAGGCCTATAGGATTAGGAGGAGTGTATGCACACTCCACAGGGCAGGTCTACACTAGAATTATTACAGCAGTGCCGCTGTAGCACTGCTAATGCACACGCTGTCGATGGAGGAGAGCTCTGCTGTCTGCAGAATTACTCCACATCCCCGAGCAATGGTAGCTATGTCAGCGGGGGAGCATCTCCTGCTGACATAGTGCAGGTCATACCTATGCTTACATCAGTGTAACTTACATCCCTCAGGGCCATGGCTTTTTCCACACCCCCCAAGCAACTTAAGTTATATCCAAGTAAGCACTAATGCAGACTTCCTGTCTCAAGCTTTGTGGCCTGAGTGATTTTAGTCCTTTCCCCTCTTCTAGGCCTAAATCATATAATGCTGAAGATCCAGAGTCTTACTCAATATCATATATGGCATTGTTATCCATGCCAGTTTCTCAGTATTTTAATGCCACTCATCTCTTGCATCTTGTAGTTGTCCTAGTGTCTGTTGGAATTTGGAACCTAAATACCAAGTGACCAGATTTCTTTGGTTGGCCAGGATAGAGAACTTTTCCGCTCATGTACATCTAGTTGTAGTGACTGCTTTTTCTTTCTGAAACATGCTTAAGGTATTTGATCATGAAGGCCTTACAGAAGTTGGCTCACCATGAAACAGCCCATTTCCTGTCTGAGACAGTTTGATGAGGGCATGTCTCAGTGAGCAACTTTTGAATCCATCTTTAAGTGCTAGTCCTGCTCTTTACAACGGTTAGAAAGTCAGGTCCAAGACAGCTCAGTTATCTTGCCCTTTGTGACCTGCCAAAGCAGCTGCACTTGTCAAAGATTGTGAAGTTAGGTTCTGTTTTAGGATAGAACTTACACATATAAATGATTGCTATTGTACTTTTAGATAAGTGATCGCACTACATACAGCATTTCCTGTTTATGAAGGAATACCTAAAATATTGCAAATGTTAAAGGGCAGGGAGGAGTTTAGTGAGCCCACTCTCAGGAGAAAGACAGCTTTAAAGTGTAATCTCACAAGAAAGGGTGTATGCAATAACTATGATATTTTATAGAAGTGGTTAGTTACGCATGTACTGTAAAACAACTCCCTACGTATGTGGACCATTGCGAATCCTTGGCAGAGGATCAGAAAAACTTGAAATGTTTCATTCCATAGTCCATTTTTCACTACCTATTCAGAAAAGTCAGTATGTAGCTGAAGTGAAGCTACAGGACTCATGCCAATAACGATCTGGAAAAAAGTCCACCCACTTCACAGGGAAACTACACTACCTTTTAGTTCATGACAAACTGAACTCCCTGTGTGAATCGAACCACAGTGCTGAGGAGAACTCTTCAACTAGAGTCACTTACTGAGAGTCCCCTCTCTCCCCGTCCTCATGGCTTTGGAGCTGTGTATCTGGTTCAATATAGTTTTGAATGGCAAATCTTTATTCTCTTGTGAAGAAGCTGGTTACTTTTTATAAGCACCTAACTTCTGTAATCCAAAGAACCATGGAGTAAACTGTTTACCATTCATTATTTTGCAGTTAGGCTTAACATTTACTGTAGAAAGCCCACTAACTGTAGATTAAGGCCTACAGGCTCCCTTCATGGAAGGGGAAAAGTTAATAAAAATAGTCACTACTTTTGAAGTAAATCGCTTCCCATGTGGGAGAACGGTTTGCTGGCACTATCACATCCCCTCTCCCACAACTGCACAGTGAGGCCCATAGATTTAAGAAACACTGAAGCAGAGGTTCTGCCCTTTTGTTGTAATCTACGTGTTTCCTCTTTCTGACTTGCTATGGAGCCATATTGTAACTTGCCATCCAGCTGAGCCTCCAACACTACACACGCACACAATATACAGACAAGAGTGAGTTAGTGGTGAAACATTAGCTCCCACTGGAATTTCTGATTGAAATCCTGCAAGTATCAAGGAAAATGCCTTTTTGGAGTAGCTGTTCCAAGTCTTTCCAGTCTGGCCATGCAATGTTCAGCTGGATTCATTTCCCTCCCCTTGCCAACCAGATTTGGTTTGTATTTATGCAAGTATTATTCCCACCAGAGCAGGGACATGAAACTAGGCCATAGGAAAAGGGTTCTTACAAGCCAGTTTAAAAATCTGGGATGTGTGGGAGCAAGTGTTTTAAGAATGTTAGTGTACAGATTTAATTTAATCCCATTTTAATAATATATACATTTACTGCCCTGATTGAACAAAACTAATGGGGGATGGCTTTTGCATCACAACAGTCTATAGAAATGCTGCCATCAACATGTTTTCTTTGAAACCATTCAAATTAAGTACAAATTACCTTTTAAAAAAGAACAAGAGGCTTGACAGCACAGTGGTGCTTGCTTGTTGTGTTGCTGTTACATCAGGTGAAATCTGGTTTTCGGTCTGTAGTGACATAAGCTAGCTGTACATGTTTATGAAACTAGTTTGTGTAGTTCCATGTGTTTGGCCACCACAGTTCAGGAGAAGCTAAAGTCTGTTCTGATTAGCTGTGAATTGCACTTAGCTAGTAGTTTTTCCAGATTAGGGTAGTTGACAGGTTGTTTGCAATCTGCCATACCTGCTATAGGATGGCTGATCTATGAGGAAAATACGTTACTTCAATTTTAAGTGCTTTCAGTGCCTAAGTTCAAGTTGTTAAGTAGGCAAGGCCTGCTAGGTGGGGGTGGAGGTGGGGGTGGGGGAGGAGCAAAGGTGAAAGGTACCAAGAAATCGGAGGCTCGCTTGCTTAATTCACAATAAAATCACTTAAATCAAAATGTTTATGCAGGATGAAAAATTTTCCTCATCTTCCTTCAGCAAGTTTAGTCTGAACTTGATTTAATTTAAAACAGCAACCACTGAGACTGCTTTAGAGGTAGTGTTGTATCCCCAGAGGGGAGAGAGAGGACTTTGGTGTGGACACCTAGGGATGAATACAAAGCAGGCAAAGATGGGATGGCTCCTTCATCAAGGCTCTTCAGCATGAATAAGTGGGATCTGGTGCCTTCATGGAGAGAAAAGTAAAGATTGATCGGATTTCTCGTGGTCAGTGAATGAATCCCTCAGGGAAAGGAAAGAAAATTACAACACAAAGATCTGGTGTCCTGTTTAAGAAATGGCCTTGTTATAACTAGAGTTGGATGAAGTCTGAACCTCAATTCTAAACCCTAATCAATCTGCACGGGAAGGGTGGCTTTCGAATTCAGATGCTTGGCTCCAAATCCATGCCTATGATTTTACTCTCAGGAGACTGTTTTCTAGTTTGTATTGAAATGCAGCTGACAGCTTGAAACAATAAACATTTTTACAAGATGTGAAACTCCTGAAGGAACAGGTTATTGCTATGAGAGTTCTACCATTCAGTATCTCCATTTGGGGCCAAAAATCTTAGAAGGACTCCTTAAATATCATTGATACCATTGAATCAAAGCCTTCCAGATTATTCCATACCATACTGAATCCTGTAACCTGGCTGTGAATTTGAACACAGCCTCCACAGCCCGTGCATAGATATAACAAATGCATTGCCCTGGGGTATGATCAGAATTATTTTTGTATGAAGAATGTAGCCTTGTTGGATCCAGCATATTAGAGAGGCAAGGACCAACTTCTGTTAGTGAGAGAGACAAGCTTTAGAGCTTACACAGACCTCCTCTTCGTGTCTCAGAATTATTTTTGGCCCTTTCAAATGTTTTCAATAAATTAGCCACTAGGTGGCACTTAAAGTTTGCTTTTCCATCCTGCATCTTTTTTTGCAAGAGATATTTTTCAAGTTGTTCATCTACAATTAAGAGTGGATGACTCCCAATGGGACTGTTTTGGCAGAAAGCAAGATGCAGCAATATTTGAGTGAAAGCAGGCAAAAGTATAACCATTTAAAAAGGGAACAATGACTATAATTTAAATAAGATTTGGGTGGTTGCAGCGTTTGCATAATCCCTCCTGGCATACAAGAACAGTAGAGAAGTCTGTGGCTTTGCTCTCCTGCTGTGTTTCAACAAAACAAAACAAAAATGGAAAAATTGTTACAGCAACATTTTCCCTATCTTTCATATTCTCTCTCTTCTCCCTTCCCCAACCCCCTACTTTCAGTGGAATGCAATTTACTTAATGATTGCATTATAATGAAGCTAGTTTTGAGCCTTTGTATTGGGCTGTCTAATTTGGCTGCCTTTTGCTGTGAGTTCTGAACATAAATTTTAAAAATACTTAACTTCACTTACTAAAGTGCAGATGAGATACAGTAACATGGCAGAATTATGGGAGTTTTTAGGAAGGTTCTCCGGGTTTTGTATTGGCTGGAACTCCTGCAATAGTTTACAGGTACTCTGTATCTGTCTTTTTTTGAAAGATTGTTTGTTTGTTTTAAACTGCCATTGTATTTTGGCTTCAAGATGGTTAAATAAGTTTCAGTATTAAGTAAACTTCTCTGACCCTGCCTACTTCCTGTCCTGTCAAACCTTTCCTTGTAAGAATAACAGTGTCCTTTTATTTGGGAGAGTGCAGCATGATGTTTTTGGCAGGCCCAACATTTTTGACTTACATAAGTTTGTGACCTTAAGTGCAAGAAAAGTGAATGCTTGCTTCAGTGCTGCATGGTTTCTGCCTAAAAAAGAAAAGTGCCCACTTTTCTGGTCATTGTAGTTTTTGAATAATTATCAGCATAATTATTCCACCTTATTGTAAATGATTGCAATTCCATATGAAAGGATCAGAACTAAAAATGGGATCATTTTGTAACTAGTTATATAAGATGCTCAATCTCTGAATATGTAGGGCAGACTGTACTAACTTATTGATTTCTAGAATTGGCACAAAAGGCCCTTGCCTCGCTAGCAAGTATTTGGCAACCTCTTCCTCTATAAAGATCCAATTCTGCACAATATAAGCCTGGGATTACTGCTGGGTAAAGGGCTCATTGCATGACTAAAGGCCACAGGATCAGGCCCTAATTTTGAACTGAATTAATATAGTTGTTCATTTTATTTACTTTGAAACTGCTCTTTCATTAATTGTGGGCTTATTTAGTTTTTTACAACTAAATTTATGATACCCCCGTACTCCATTATAACACGTATCAGTTAGGAAACAACCACCCACAGCTGATTAAGCAGTCTGATCTGAATATTTAAAATCCCCAACCAAATAGTAACTGCTTAATTTTAATACTTAAAGAACTTAAGAAAGAATAAGGGTGCATTAGCTGTACATGTACCTGTTATTTTTCTCAGTAGGTTTTGATGACTTTTCAATGATGTTACAAGACTAACATCTAATTATGGATTCTGTACTTAAATGTTAACACCTGTTTAGGTTTTCTTGTGTACCATAATAAATATTGTTTATAGCCCTGTTAGCAATTAAAGCTGATATGTTTGAACTGAAGTAAATATTTATCTTGATTAATGTTGATTACAATAAAGTTTGAAAAAGGGAAGCAAGAAAATCAAACAGTCATAAAAGAAGAAACTTGGACCAGATTCTTTTAACATGAGCATTTTGTGGTTTACAGATTCCTAGCCAGTCAGAAAGGTTGTCTCCAACTGTCCAAGACAAAATAACCATGTGCCCTACTTGGATGAAAACCTTTCCCTTTCCTTTGCAACTAAGCTGATTGCGTATGCTGTTTCTAGTGAGCGAGGCAGTAAGCATAATATGCCATGCAGCTCTGCTACTGCACCTAAAGACTGACCAAAACATCCCTGCTATGCCAATCCAGGATTGTGCTAGATTGCCTGGTGTTTTTCAGCAGATGGATTATAGACTCTTCCCCTAACAAGGAGTGTTTCTATCCTGGAGGGAAAAACCATTGTTTATGCCTTCCCATTAAAAGAAAAAAAAAAAAGCTTCCCGTATCCCTTTGTGGGAGTACTACTGCAATCAGCCGAGCGTTAAGTGGTGCTACTGTTGTTTAGGCCATTAAAAGATGCTTGGAGAAATAAGAAGTTTTCCCCTCCTCACTTTTGTGAGAGGGGTGTGTCAGAGATAAGCAGGCCAGCACTAGTCGAAGAAAGGTCGGAACAGCTTTTTTGAAGGGGAGAGTAGGTCTAAAGTTTCAGCTGGAGCCCTTGTTCCAATCTGTCCAATCTGTGTTGGACAGAGCCAATTTATCAAAACTTATTAAAGAGGAAGGAGTTGCAACAAAGGTAGAAAATCAAGTCTGGCAACTTAGAGTTCACTACCATCCTTTGTCAGGAGGAGGAGGGACACCTATGTCAGGATGGATGGGGGCTTCCTTTTCTGGGTCCACTTCATCATCTTGGTTTTAATTCCAGGTAAACGATTCAAGCCCTTTTTGCTTGCATAAGGGGATCATCTTCCCTAAGTCTATTTTTGCTGGGCTTCCAGGAGAGTGACGATATCAAGCGAGAGCATGCCAAGCCACACCAATAACGATACAAATAAACTAACAGCTTCTCTACCACTCTACAGGACTGAGACAACTGACTATTTCCCCCAAGTAGCAGCAGCATCTTATTTGCATTTCTGTTTCTATTTGATATTTACCACCTGTTGCTTTATTTAAAGGTAATGGGTAGGGTTGGTTGAAACCATACTATCCAAAATTTATTTTTAGACTACAATGCACTCTAGAAAATTTGTTTCATTCAAAATTTTCCAGGTTTTAAACAAAAAAATGAAAACCGAAAGCTTATGCTCAAATAAATTGGTTAGTCTCTAAGGTGCCACAAGTACTCCTTTTCTTTTTGTCCCAGAACTAAACTCAAGGCACTCCATCTTTCATATCAGCTTCTAGTCAGTAGAAGTCTGATGGTTTTGAAGGGGGCTTCAAATTTCCCTGGCTGCTGGAAAGGTGAAGGCATAGTCTCTCCCTCCCGTCTATCCTGTACACCAGGGCTTCCTGGCTATGGTGTGAGAATGCGTTCTATACTTGTCTAATTTTACCCAGCCTCTATTTTTGAGTGCTCCTCCCTAATGCCTTTCCCTGCCATTGCTCATAGCTTTCCTAAGTACCAGCTGAACGAATCTGACTAACATCAGTAAAGAGATAAGGCGGGGGAGGTAATATCTTTTATTGGACCAACTTCTGTTGGTGAGAGAGACAAGCTTTCCAGCCACACAGAGGCTTTCCTCAGGACTAGGAAAGGTACTAGGAGTGTCACAGCTAAATTAAAGATCTAACAGATAGTTTAGCATAAGTAGTTAGCATATATTCTCAGGGACCATTCAAGGAGAAGTGGCCCATTAACACCCCTGTAGTAGTAGGACAAAAAGGGGAATAAGTTTGTTACAGATTGTTGTAATAAACCACAAATCCAATGTCTTTATTAAGACCATGATTTTTAGTGTCTAGCAAAGTTGTGAATTTAAGCTCCCAGTTTTCACTGCTCTATCTTGGGAAAGTTCTGAGCAGCAGCAGAAGCACTGAAGCTGTGTGTCTGCTGACTGGGGAAGACTTCACTGCATCAGTTTGCATTTGGTTCACGTTTAGAAGGTTTTCTTTGCAGCCATGAGGACTAGCAGCTTTTTTCTTAATGAAATTTAAGATTCTGCAGAATTAATCTCACTTTCCTAGGAAAAAGTTTCCTATTCACCACAGAAGAGTGGATTTTTTCAAGTGTGTTCCAATTTACATATGATTGCAAACTGCTTTTTTTAATCTGAGCTTTTCTGCTGCTAAAGGTTTACTTGAAAGATATTGATGGTCTAGACCAGGGGTTCCCAAACTTGTTCCGCCACTAGTGCAGGGAAAGCCCCTGACGGGCCATGCTGGTTTGTTTACCTGCTGCGTCCGCAGGTTCGGTCGATCTCGGCTCCCAGTGGCCGTGGTTTGCTGCTCCAGGCCAATGGGAGCTGCTGGAAGCGGCATGGGCCAAGGGACGTACTGGCCGCCGCTTCCAGCAGCTCCCATTGGCTAGGAGCAGTGAACCGCGGCCACTGGGAGCCGCGATCGGCCGAACCTGCGGATGCGGAGGTAAACAAACCGGCGTGGCCCGTCAGGGGCTTTCCCTGCACAAGTGGCGGAACAAGTTTGGGAACCACTGGTCTAGACTAATAGTGAATCTAATAATAAATAGGATTCCTCATATACGTGACACCTTACTGCTTAAATTTGCCATTTAAATGTTAAGAGTTCATGTTCAAAGGTATATATCTTTAGAGCATGCAAGTGATTAGTGAGATTGAGATTTTTTTCATTTTTGATAGTTGGTTTGTATCTCAATTACCTCATTTTTTAAAGAATTGCATATACAGTACCTGGTACCAAAATATCCTGAAAGATTAATTCTAAGGGCAGACATTTGAGAAGAAAATACAAATATGTATGAAGTTATGATGAACACAGAACAGTGGGAGCTACTCATGTAACTGGTTTGCATAGCGGTAGTTATTTTTCTGGTTCTTGCTAGAAGTATTAAGAAGAGGCTCAGTGTAAGTGGGGGAAAAGTTAAATGTTTTAGATTGGTATTGCTGCATCTAAGCAAACAAATGGGCTGTGGGCTTTTGCAAATTTGTTTCACTAGATAATAATAAATGTTAAATCTGAGATCCTTTTTGCATGTGTTAAAATAGCATTTGATTTTCTCGGTTGTCTTGATAAGTCAGTTGTCTCTTTTATAGTTCAGTTATAGTGTAGTACAAAATAAACTCAGCTAAAAACTTTTTCTAGTAAAGCTACAGTCCAATAAAAATTGCTTACAATTTCTAGTAAAGAAAGTCTACATCTACTGAACTGGTATGCCTGCTATTCTTAGAACAGAGAATTTGGAAAGCATCACATGCACCATAGCTGCAGGGTAGAAATAGATGTAACAATGTACTGTAAAACTGGAGCTATCTAACTGGCGTAGTGCTGTCTATAATGACAGTAACTTGGTCCGGTACAGGCATTTAACTATGAGGTTGGGAACATGGTTTGCATTTATTATAAACTGCTCCACCACCAAAATCCAAACAAAACACTATAGTGACTGTACAAACAGAAAGTTATAAACCAGTATATGTAATTAAAAAGTACCATATCTAGATAGTGTCCTATAATAGCATCACCCTCCCACATGCCTACCAACCTTACACAATCTTTTTCTCCATCAGTGTGTCTTGCTTCACCAAACCCTTTTATTTTTTATCATGCCAGATGACCCATGAGCGAGAAGGCAATCATAGGTGCTTCAGATGCTGTTCTTGAATAGTTGGTAGATTCCCATAAAACATATTCCTTTCTAATAAACCAGAAGAGGAATCTTCAGGCTTTACTAAGGCTTGTGGAAGAGAAAAGGTACACATATTATAGTGGGAATTAGAAAAAGGTGATCAGAAACACACACATTTCACCTTAATTGTGTTCTCCAAAGGGCAGTCCAATAGAAGGGCACAAGGATAACATTTCTGTTGGGCCTCCTTTAGTTTAATAGCTTGGTTGTCTCTTCAGGTCCAACCCTTTAAGAAATTCCACCACAGGGGTCTCACTGGCCTGAGACTGTTGGTGACCACTTCTTGTCGCCATATTACCTGGCCTGGCCCTAGGACGCATGGAGCCCTGTGTGGACTCTGATAAAGAGACTCAACTGCTAATGGCAGAGGCGATGCGTGCGGGGGTGAGGATGCAGGGTCACGTGGCCCTCCCTCAGATTTGCTGCTTGGATTGTACTGAGCATGGTCAGTAACACTGCTGAAGCCGGCTGCCCTTGCTGTACCCGGTCCCACCCCAAATGGCAGGCGCAGACCGTCTCTGGCTAAAAGATCAGGGAATTGTATCCCTGCTACCACTGAAGGCACCTTGGGAACTAGGGTCCTCCTGCAGCCACAGAAGCTGGAAGTGCCTAGAGCCAGCCTAACATTGCCTTCTGCCAGCCATCTAGCTATTCACACTACAATCAATAGCCCAACCTGCAAACACATGTGTAATCAAGTCACAAGTAGTCCTGTTAGAAGTCAATAGGACCACTTGTGTGAGCATGTGGCCCCAGATGCCCAATGGGCAAGAGGATTCCTGCCTCATTCCTTTTGCACCATACAACGCCCCCCCTCCGCACCACTCCAAAAAACCTCCCAAACCCTTTAAAATTGCTCATATTTAAAGAGCAAAGTGAAAGAGGTAAGGCCCCACAATGCACGTTACAAGATATTCATGGTTCCAACTATACCCTTTCTCTGGGATGCTGCCTCATTCAGTGTGCACCTCCCATTCACAGCTATGATAGTTACCCAAGGATACTCATGGTGGTCTTCTATAGCTGTGGAACTTAAAAGTTTGGCATTGTATTGTTAAAGTTACTGCACATGCCCAAAACAATTTTCAATGAGTGATAACAGCCAAACCAATATCAGTTCTCACTGGAACACTCAACAGGGACTCTTATTTATTTATCTTGGATACTTTGACTCTAGAGATGTTAAAAAAAAAAGAAAAGCTGAAAGTGTGGTTTTATTTCTGTAACAGGGAAAGTGTATTTCTTTGTCTCTCCAGGCTCAAAAATAATCGACCCATATTCATTCAAATTTCTCTCCTTGTCTCTCTCTCCCCCAACAGACACCCACACCTTTATACAAAGACTAGGTCTGGAAAATTTCATTGGAAAAGATTCAAGTTTCAGAAAATTATGGTGATAGAATGAAGAGAGGGTCTGAAGGGGGGTTAGAATGGAAACACTTGGGAGCCTTAACTATATAGCTGCCTCATGCACTTTGCTCTTTAAATATGAGCAATTTTAAGGGTTTTTAAAGGTGTAGTTGGAGAGCTTCTGGCAGATAAAGTTCGTTGTCTTAACAGCTGGACAAAGCAGAAGAAATATTTAATTGTAAACATCTCATCAGTAAACATCTGTTAAGTGTTTTTTATTCACCTCAGAAACATGCTGGAGTGATTATTTTTCAGTAGGTTTCGAGGACATCCCATTACTAATAGCCAAAGAACTTTGGCACAGTTAAAGGGAGTTAGAGTCAGAGAAAATAGTACACGTGACGGCAAATTCTGAGCATTAGCCAAATGAAATGCAATTGTTTGGGGGGTTTTATATGCTTCTCACTGCTGCCGGATGACTTATAACTATGTCCAAGGAATAATTGCTGAAAGAGACAGCTGTGGGGTGGGACATTGTTAGCCTCATATGATCTGAATGCAAAAATAAAAGGTTAAATTTGAGATACAGTACAGTCATAAGACTAGGGTCCTTCACCTATTTTCTGTCCACCTGAATTAAACAGTTTACTTTTATTATTTCACAGAATCAAGTTTAAGTTATCCCTAATGGTGACATCAGGTAGCCTCTGTAATAGCTTCCTGAGGGAAGTGGTGGAAACCCTGGGCTTGGTGCATTTAAAGCCAGACAAGACAAAGTAGAAGAACAGGGAACAATCCTGACCTAACTGATCTTTTAAATGATTTTCGTGCCTGAAGACCCTGTTCCCATTCACAACACTGCTGCTTTACTGGAAATATCAGTCAAGGTTTGCTTTTGAATATGGCAAAGTTAATAACCCTGTATGAGTAACTTTGGTATGAGTTGACAGGTAAAGAGAGTGCCAATGCTCTCCTAGTGCATAACAGCCCACACTGCTGAATGTGCTCAGAAAACCCCTGAGCGCCAGGAATCTGCATTTTCCGAAGCTCTCTCTTCCCCTTGTAGTAACTGTACATTCTGCAATTGTTATCAGCGTATTACATTGGAGAAGAAAGATATGCCCTGGATGGGAGATACAGTGCCCAAGTGCAGAAGACGTTCATTTCCCAGTATGCTATTTGGATGCTGAGTGGGCGCTCCATTAGTTCCCTACTCCCACCCCTGGTCTCACAGGGAGATCTCCCCTGCTCCCTTTGCACAGGAGGCAGGAATTCACCCAGAAACAACTCCAACACCACTATCGGTAAGAAACGCTCAGCTTATCAGCAACAAGTTGCCCTCGTGCCCACCCCTCCAGCATCAGCCTCTCAGGCACCGAGCAGGAATTTCTTCCCTTTGGGTGATCCTAACATCCCTCTGGATCCCTCTGGCTGATCCTAACATGAAGCACAACACAAGCGCTACATGCTCAGACTGTGCCCTGAGCCTGTCTCCTCGCCCAGAGCTCTCAGCCTCTCAATCTGTTGCGTCCTGCAGCTTCAGCTGCCCACTACACATGGTGTCTCCCTCAGCAGCCTGTGCAATTGTAATCTGAGGTGTAGGAGAGCTCACAGCTGGGAGTAAGGGCAGGATTTCCTGCCAGCTCTCTAACCAACCTCTCAAGCTCTGTGGGGATGGGGAGGCCAGCTTCTCCAGTTTGCGCTTCCCCCTGCCCACAGGGCTCTGGGGGTAGGGCCAGCTTTTAAAGCACTGCTGTTCATCTGTGGAGCTGGCGGTCACACAGACACAGGCTCCTAACTTTCAAAAACAAACCAGGTCTAAGTTGTATCCCTTGGAATGTTTATAGGAGGTGTGGCCAAGCATGGCAAGCCAAATTCCACAACATGGTCCATGGCCATTCTCAATTTTAATATAGAGATCCAGCCTGTGGAGACCATGGATTTCATCATGCAGCGCTCTAACTGGGTCAGGCAGCCTCCCCTCAGTTCAAAACAGATCACTGCAAAACAGCCACTCATGTCTCCGTAGGCTACGCATTTGTGTTCCTGATGAGACTGTCTACATCTGGTCTCTTGTATGCACATGTGATCCCTGGCCATCAAGATTTTGTTAATTCCCCAATATAGACTTCAGTTGGGCAACTCTGGGTGTCCCTGGTTTAATCAGATGATTAACTAACAAGTGGATCCTATTGCTGCTTCACACACCATAAAAACAAAGTTTGTAAGAGATCTTCCAATTGCAAGAGGGTTGGTTCTGAAAGATTTGATACAACAGTGACTGATACAACAATTTTGGATACAGTTGTACATCTCTTATGTGAAATATCTCTCATTTACTTATGGAAATGAGCATTAAATTAAAGCCATATATTGCTGCAATGTAAAAGGCAAAAGGTAGCGTAAGCTAAGCTGGGAAAGCCAGGTGATTTTAAATGTATATATTCTTTAATGGCAAACTAAATGTTAGGAAATGAGGCTTTGCAGTGTATCAGAGCACTTGTCTAACTTTTGGATTACTTGTATGGAAAAATATAGCTGTCTTTTGGAATTCAGGAAAACAAAACAAAATACTGCATGGCTTAGATTCCAAACCATTCAGCCTACTTCAAAATGGCTGCTGTAAGGAGAAGCCATCTTGAAATGAAGGTTTAGGGGAATATTCTTCCCAAGCCTATATCCTCAGCCACTGTACTGAAGCAAATAGGTGGCAAAGGCACTTAAGGCTGGCTAGAATTGCCATATTTGGGTCATTTTAATTTCACACTATTCTTATGACTTCGGTGAGCTTTGTATTGCTCTATTTGTCCCTGTAAATTACTGAGGAAGTGAAGTTGAAACCAGGTCACCGTAAAAAGACAGAATGACAGATCTGTAGATTGAAAATAACTAATGCCCTCCATACTAATTTAACAAAAGAATTGCAGGTGAAATCCTGGCTCCACTGGAGTCAATGAGATTTTGCCATTGGCTTCATGTGGGGAAGGATATCACACCCTATGGAGATGCCCTGATTTAGCTGTAATTGAAATCATTTGGAGTTTGCCATTGACTTCAGTGGAAACAGGACTGTGTCCTGACATGGGGATTCTTGGTTGATTTAATGTGATGCTTGGTGCTAAATCCCACAGTGCTTTATTCAGGCAAAACTCCCATTGGAATGAATGGAAGTTTTTCTTGAGTAAAGACTGCATGACTGAGCCTTTAGTAACAGGTATAAAACCTCAGAGCGGGTCCTTTAACCTCCTCCTGCAGTCAGGCACGCTGGAATAATTTTTATAGTGGGGGTGCTGAGAGCCATTGAACCAAACTGTAAACCGTGTAAAGTATATAATGGAAAGCATTTCAAGCCGGGGGTACCCACGCTACTCGTTTCAGCACCTATGCCTTCAGTCTTGAAAGACACATTGAGGTTGAGATTTTGATGATGTTATCTCAACACTTTCTACATCATGGACTAAGTTGTGCCTGGGTGTCTGTGGGCACCATTCCTTCATAGTGCCTTATGCCAGGGCTAACCTCTTTCACATTCTATCCCATGATACCTCAGTCATCCTTCTTCTGAACACTGAAATAATTTTGTCCCCTCAGCTATATTCAGTTCTGTAAGACATTCTCCCTCTATCCTATGCAAAGAGTTTTGGTTTCTTTGTACAATGGTATAGAAAGTGCATTTGAATCATACAAATACATTCTCTCTGGTTAAATCAACAATAGGTAATAGCCATCTGCAAGACTGGTAGTAAAATGCACTGTGACCTGGAATCATGTTGAGTCAGTTTGTTTCCATCTGAGTGCCTGGCATAGCTGTAGTTCTGTATGTTTTACCATTTCTCTATTCCTTATGGCATTTTTGTGTGTGCGGTGCTTAAAGAGAAGTCATTTTCAAACTTACCTCAGTGCAATATTGCATCTGTGAAGGCTCCCAGAAAGAGTGGTAGATACTGCAGCCTCACAGGCTGTTCTCTAGCCTGAGTTCATTACATGGATGACCCACCCTAGTATTGCTGGGGCTGAGCTTGGGAACCTCAGTCTGTTCCAGAAACCAGAGTTCCCATAATTACATAATGCATGGCTATCATATTACTAGGCTAGCCTCAAATTGACTAATGTCAGACTCACTAAGGATGGTGAAGTTGTAGTATGCATAATTTCCTGGAGAGGGTGATTTGTTCTTTATTGCTGAAGTACTTTAGATATCAACACACGCAAATATTAAGTCCCAGTGAGACAAATGGTCCGACAGTCATATACAGTACAAAACAAAAGGTAATTCATAGTGAAGGTTTCCAGTGTCTTTAACTTGGCCTGTTGTATCTAAACATTGCAAGGCCCTGAAATCAGTCAGTGAGGTTACGTACCATCTGTGCGGCTGCCACTGGGAAGCATAGGTCAAGATAAGGCTAGCATGTAAGACCACGCATGGCATGGCCTTACTTTGGGGGGTTGGCAGAGCATTAGACTGATGTCAGGTATTGTTCCCTCTCACTTGTTTTCTGCATGTGGAGTGAGAGGCTGACTCAATTCACATTTAACGAGCACAGCTCCTTGTTCCCCCCCTGCTGACTCAGTCTATACTAGAGGCAATCAACAAACCTCACTTCTTAAGCTCTGGATTTCTTATAGCTACTGCTGAACCCAGATTTCAAACCATTACAGCTAATGTTCACTCATCCCTAGTAGTCTATGAGCGTCCTATCTCAGCTGCAGAGCTGCGACTCTGGCTACATCATCCGCTCTGGTTTGGAGACAGCAGGGCCTGCTTACCTTTTCTTCATCATCTTGAAATCTTGGGCACATTAACAGCATCCTTCATTACATCAGACCTGCTACATACCTTCTAGCCAGCTGGGTATAATAAAAGCCCATATCTCAACCCTTTGTAGTATCAAACTCCAACTAATCCACACAAGTTGTACCACCTAAAATCTTCTATATCATGTATAGACCAAGTAATGAAACATACTAGCCAGTGTGCCTCAGCCCATGCTCTCCTAAAGAAGGCTGCTCGCTTACAGTTAGGACTACGGATCTATTTTGTACAGTTCTTCTGAAGCAGTCTCCCAAATCCTCACCAACAAAAACTTATCTAAGAAAGCTTGCATAACTGACAAATACTGCCTAGAGTCTGGTGGACTTCACGCATTGCAACCACAGCAGGCTTTTCTCAGTTTAATTTGCATATTCATCCATGAAGGATTTAGTTCCAGCAGAGTAGTTTTACATTCACTATGCTAGGTAATCTTTGTTCGTCTGAAAAGTGTCGCTAGGTTTGCTTCTATAGCACCATGTATTCAGTCAACAGAGGTAGTGTGTGCTGGGGAAGGTCCCCCACCCCCAAAAAATAACTAACTCATACTGAACAAAGGCAAGGGTGATCTTTTCAACACCACCTCATCCCATTCTGCAGGAACAGGTGGAGCATTGCTTGTGATGGGGTCAATGAAAGCTTGGTAATAGTCAGAAGTCAGTTCTAATCAGGCAGGGTTCTTAGGGCCACAAGGGCTGCTGAAAGGCTATGCGTGCTTTCCGGTGGATTTTAGGGTATGTTTCCTGTATGCATCCCCCATGGTTACCTATAGATTCCAGAATTATCAGCAAGATTCATTTAATTCTGGTGCCCAAAATATACTATATACATTTTGAAATATCATTTGTGCCTCTCATTCTCTAGCTGCATTAAACAGAGCCCACGCTTTCCTGCCCACTTATGTGGCTGCTGTGATGGACATCCTTC
Source organism: Chelonia mydas (assembly GCF_015237465.2). Lineage (NCBI taxonomy): Eukaryota > Metazoa > Chordata > Testudines > Cheloniidae > Chelonia > Chelonia mydas. The sequence goes on from NC_051250.2 coordinate 63,568,840, forward strand.
CCCATAGGCTGGCTGCGTCTTGCCAGAGGTTAGATCCACAAAGGAACTTTGGTGCCTAACTGCCATGTTAGGCACCTGAATCAACAATTAGGCACCACGAGATCCTCAAAACCCTACTCAGCTGCTGCTTAACCCTGTGTGAGCCTAAATGCCATAGATGTCTAAGTGCTTGACAGTAAAATTCCCTAGCTGCCTCAGCGCCTGCCAGTGGGAATGTACAAAACTGCCTAAATCTTCATGGGCCTGAGCTACTCAGCCTAAGCCCAAGTACAGTTCAGACACTAGAGTTTCTCTATCTGTCTCCCCGGTGGGGCCCAGTCCATTAGGTGTTTTCCAAGCATGCCTACTGGGGTCTGAGCCCTGCACAAAAGATGGACCAGGCAACCAGATCAGGAATTTTGGGTGGGTGCCCCAGAATACCCAATAGCCCAGTGCTCTGAGCACTCACAAGGGATACCCAGGTTTCAATCCCCATTCTGCCTCATTCAGAGCAGAGACTTGAATCTAGGTCTCCTACATCCCAGGTGAGCGCCCCAGTCCCCACACTAAAGGGCATTCTAGGGTAGTTTTTCTCCTATTGAAGCTGTTTCACTTTGTATAAAGAATTAAATAGTCATTGACAAAGAGAGGAGTTGACTCTAGGCACTCACCTGGAAGGTGGGTGACCCCAAGTTCAAGTCATTGCTGCAGAGCAGGAATTTGAAAACAGGTTTCTCGCATCCCAGGTGAGTGCCTTAACTACTTGGCTATTGGCTGTCATGGGGTGGGGTCTCTTGCTTCTGGGGAGAAAGGGCTGACCTGGTGTAGTCACCTAGCTCCAGGAGAGAAGGTATGGTTGGGAGTCCTGAGCAAAGATAGGTACCTGACTCCCTTTGAGGGGCAGGGCCTAGTGTTTCCTACTGGCTAGCTTAGGCAGCTCTCCCCGCTCCCCTCCAACTCATCTTGCTGGCTTCTGCAATTCCCTTATGTGTGTAATGGGGCTGTGAAGTCCACAGGGTGGCAGGGAACCTACAAGCTAGGCATTGCAATGCTGAGCACTGTGATATCTAAGTGCCTTGTGGAGCTAGCCCTTAGTTTATATTTTTGACTCTATGGGCTCAATCCTGCTCTGGCTGCTTTGTGCTGCTGTAGGAGCAGGAAAGATGCCTTAAAGGGGCAGCCAGGGATTCCCCCTAACAGAGACGAATCCTTGGCATAACAAGCTCTGCTTCCCTGGTACAGGTCAGTTTGGAAAGTGGTGGCAGGCTTACCAGGTGTGCGGGAGGGGCAGGGTTCTAAGTTACAAGGGAGGCCGTTTCATCCACTAGCTAAGCCCATATTGACTGAGAAGAGTTTACAGCCACCTTTCCACCCCACTCTCCCCTCAGATAGGCCAAATGTAAACCTGGGGCTGCTGAAGTCTGAGCCCTGTCAGCAACACAAAGGGCCACCTAATTTTTTAAAGCTGAGATTAGCTCTGGCATTTAAAGGATCCCAAAGATCAGAAGCCCAGCAACCACAGTCTGCATGCACTACAAAAGCCAGCATTGTCAATCAAACAAACACAGCTCACCTAACCCTGAGCTGTCTCCACAGCTCTTCTCTGATCAGTAGGAGAGTGGCTAAGTGGGAATGTAAAAACTACTTGAATCCCAAAAGGAGGCTTTTGGTGAACCTGGCTAAGGAGATGACTTAGGAGAGCTATCAAAAAAATCAGTAAAAGGAGATTTTGGATACCAAAAAGCAGCAAATATGTCTACTCCCTGTACAACTTCTTTAAATATAGTTAAAAGACACAGATAGTGAAAGAGAAAATTAATCCACTTAAACCAGTCAGAGTGGGAAACTGGTGAAAGAAGTTCCATCGTGGAGCTAGCAGCTTTGTCAGCCCATTGTCTGACTCATCCCATTACAGATAATGAGGGGTGAGCACTGTACCTGTGGGAAACTACAAAATGGTTGTGAAATGATGAGAAGCTCTGGATGAGACAGGTTTAGGTAATATGCCACCATGCTTTTGAAGGTGACTAGAACAGCTTAAGCTATGGTTTGAGTTCTCAAGGGACAGGTCAGAATCCACAGAACTGTAAAGTGGCAAATGTAACATCATTATTGAAACCAGTGTTGGCAGGAACTACTGGTTCTGCCCTCATTTCTAATAACATTTTAATTTATAAATTGTTCTGGAGCTGTACAGTCCATTAAACACACACAGAAAAGTCACCACAGAGCGTGAGTTATTGGTTTGAAGCTGAGACACTTCTGGGTGGATGTCTATCTCCCTAACCACGTTTCTGTTTCTTACACTGGCTCTCTAAGGACTTCATCCTGAGCACACTGAAGTCAATAATAAAACTCCAACTGACCACAATAGTGCAGGAGCAGACATTAATTGCTCGCTGCGTTGTGTCTCTGTGCATCCTTTGACACTCTTCTCTAGCCCTCTGGTTCCCACTTGCCATGTCTCTCTGATCACTAGGCATGTCTGTCTTTCTCTGTGCATGAGCCCATTTCACATTGCTCCTCTAGCTTGTCCCCCCTTTGTTCCCTCTAAAAGCGTAAGTGGAAAATTCTGGTTTGGTGATGTTTTACACTAACTCTCACGAGCATGGGCTCAGTTGCTCACTGGCCTGCCCCTGGAACAGTTATTCACAGCAGTGTGAAATGTTGCTAAATCAGCACAGTAGCACTATGATCTCACCTTGTGCTGGTGTAAATGATTGCACAACATGCAGGGCAATGGTGACCTGGGCCATACCTATTTGTACTCAAGGTACAAGGAGCGCAGGATTCAAATCCAGAACTAGTGGGCAGTCTCCATTCCTCCATTCTGGCCCCTTTGCACTCCCTGTCACTCAGAGGCCTTACCTCCACATTTTGGATCCCATTCCTGCCAGGGTTTTGAGGTGCGGTCTTCACCTCTCTGCCTCACTTTCCCCAATAGAGATAATAATCCCCCTCCCCCTCAGAGGGGTATTGTGAGGATGGCTTAGTTAGCATGTGTACTCTGAAGATTGGGGCTCAAATCCTGGCCCCATGGAAGCCAATGGGCATTTTGCCATTGACATCTATGTGGCTAGGAGTTCACCTATAAAGCACTTGCAGGTACTGAGTATTGATATGTATTTCTCAGCCTTATTGGCAACCTCAGCAAAAGGAGGGTGGAACCTGAATTACCTTCTTACTCCTAGAGGCAGTCTCCCTACCTCAGGGCTGAAGTACACTGGCCCCAGTTTCTTATATCCAGGATGGCAAAAGGAGCCTGTAGGCAGACGTTAGCCCCCAATACCCAGGGACTAGCCCTAGTGCAGAGGACCTCTACACCACGCACAGAGCAGGCTGGAACAGTTTTGTGCCATCATCACAGGAGGCGATGCGCCTCCTGGCATAGGGGATGTTCTGGGGCAGGCGGGGAAGTGGTGAGGCTGGGATGGTTCTGCATCCTAGCAATGCTGCTCCCTTGGGCCCTGGCAACAAGGGTGGACTTCCCTAGCTTACTCTGTGGCCAGACTGCATAAGTGAGGCACAGACCACATACTGGCACTGGCCCAGTGCCAACATCTGCCCTAGCACAGGGATGAATTGGTCCATTGCCAGGGCACGGAGGGAAGCTCTTGTGCTAGGGTGGCCAGTCGTGGCTCTGTTCTGTAGCTAGACGGAACTCCAGTGTCAGTCAAGTGCACTTCACTATCAGGACATTGACTACACTTAAAAAAAGACAACAAAATAACAAACAAACAAAATGTCTTGCTGCAAGTAGAAAAGGGCTGAACTAATTCAAACCAAATTCAGAAAAGAAACTCCTCCCTGGCGGAGACATTTTCTGTCAAGTTTCAGCCCTGGGAGAATTTTTGCAGCTGAGCTGTATACATTCTTGGAAACAGAGTTTAAGGGTCTCATCAGCACGAGGCTTCTGATATAAGAAGCAACCCTCAACAGTGTTCAGGATCTATTCCAAAGGGCTGGGCTGGGCTGAACAGACAGTGCACAACATCAAGGATGGAAAGGGTTAATCACAATGTTTGCCCAATGAACATTTCCTAATATTGCCCCTTTTTACTTACAAGTTACAATTTCTCTGTTACTATAGAGGCAAGTTGTTGATACTGGATCCATTTTCTGGTTTATATTCCTTTTTGTCATTTTTCCCATGAACTAATAAGCCACAGTGGATTTGAAAATATGAGCAAATGTGAACATGATACAAAGCACTTTTATGTTCTATTGACATTTGCTTTCCACCCTAATAATTTAGAGCTGTTAACAAAAAAAAAAAAAAAAAACATACTTCCCATCACTTTTATTTCCCAAGTTTATGAAGGAAGAATCATGAGTAATTTCCCATAGTTATTGTTTGTAGCACAACACATGGTCATAATTATGGGGATAAGAAACACAGAAAGGGTTTGGTAAGGATAAATTATTTATCTATGGCTTTAATTCAGAACTCATTTTCTATACCATAGTTTACATTATATTGATCAGCCATCATTTTCTTTTAGCATTTTATTAACATGATTCAAACATTCTTACCAAGACTCCAGGTCATGAGAGATTTGCCCTGCTACGCATATATGGAATCATGAAACATAAGTAGAGCAACCATCCACCCGGTCCCCCAAGTACACCTGTCTTTAAAGCACCCTTTACCTCATGTACAAATTGAAGCAATAGACATTTTAATACTCAGTTCTGTCCTCACTTACTGCTTCCAGGGAAGGCAACAGGGATTATAACTGAGATCAGAATTTGCCCCAGACCTACATAGTGACAGGAATAATCCAGGCCTTCAATTTAGAATCATAGAAATATAGGGCTAGAAAGGACCATGCAAGGTCATCTAGTCTATCCCACTGCACTGAGGCAGAATCAAATATACTTAGGCCAGCCCTGACAGGTGTTATTCTAACTTGCTCTTAAAAACCTTCAATAATGGGGATTCCACAACTCTCCTTGGTAACATATTCCAGTACTTAACTATCACTATAGTTAGAAAATTTTTCCTACGATCTAACCTGCAGCTCTTTTATGGCAGATTAAGCTGCTTTTTTTTTGGTTCTACCTGCAGTGGATATGGAGAACAACTGACCACAATCCTCTTTATAACAGTCCTTAACAGGTTAGAAGGCTATTATTAGGTTCCCCATCAGTTGTCTTTTCTCAAGACTAAACATAACTAGTTTTTTTTAACCTTTCCTCATATGTTAGGTATCTAAATCTTTTATCATTTTGTTGCTCTCCTCTGGACGCTCTCCAGTTTGTCCACATCTTTCATAAGGTGTGGCACCCAAAACTGGATACAGTACTCCAGCTGAGGCCATACCAGTGCTGAGTAGACCCCAAAAAATTATTTCCCATTTCTTACATATGGTGTCCCTGTTAATAAATTCCAGAATGATATTAGTCTTTTTTGAAAGTGTCACATTTTGTTGGCTCATATTCAATTTGTGATCCACTGTAACTCCATATTCATTTTTGCAGTACTACCACCTAGCCAGTTATTCCAATATTGTGTTTGTGCATTTGATTTTTTTCCTTCCTATGTATAGTACTTTGCACTTGTTTTTATAACATTTCACCTTGTTGATTTCAGACTATTTCTCCAGTTTATCAAGGTCATTTTGAATTCTAATTCTGTCTTCAAGGGGGTTGCAATGGGATGGGTATTACTTATCAACATATTATTCTCTAGATGCTCATAAATTGATTGTTTGACAATTTGTTCCAGTATCTTTCCAGATGTTGAAGTTAAGATGGCTGGTCTATAATTTCTCACGTCCTCTGTTCCCCCTTTTAAAGATAGGGACCATGTTTGCTCTGGACCTCAACTGTCCTCCAGGAGTTCTCAAAGATAGTTGCTAACAGTTCCAAGCTTGCTTCAGCTAGTTCCTTAAGTAGCCTATGGAAAATTTTGTCATGCCCTGGCAACTTGAAAACATCTAATTTGTCTAAATATTCTTTAACCTGTTATTTTCCTATTCTGGCTTGTGCTCCTTCCCCCTTGTTATTACTGTTAATTGTGTTAAACGTCTGGTCAGAATTAAACTTTTCAGGGAAGACTGAAGCAAAATAGGCATTAAACTCCTCAGCCTTATTGGGGTTGTCCATTATTAGCTCTCCTTTTTCAAGAAGTAGCAGACTTACTCTTTCCTTGGTCTTTCTCTTGCTCCTTCTGTATTTACAGAACCTCTTCTTATTGCTTTTTATGTCCCTTTCTAGGTGTAACTCATTTTATGCCTTAGCAAAAAACATGTGTTTTCCTTAATGAAAAGCAGGTTATCTAGGGGTATGTATACACAGCAAAGAAAAACCCACGGCTGTCCCATGCCAGCTGACTCAGGATGTGGGGCTGTTTCATTCTGTGTAGACTTCCCAGCTCAAGCTGAAACCTAAACTCTGGGACTAGGGTCACAGAAAATCTCTAGGGCTGATTCTCCACTGCCTCCCACCTTATGTTGGCCTTTATCCCTGTGCAAAGCAACCTTGAAACACTGCCATTTTGGTTTTGTAGCACCATCTGGCTGGCAGGATGAGTCAGCAAAATGCGCTACATGATTACGTAAGGTCCCAGAGCCTGACACCCAATAACATGGTATGGTCTGTTTTGCCCCCCAAATGTTGTCATAGCATTGAGGTGCTTAAAAAAAACCCCATGCAGCCTTCTTCTAATGTAATATATTTTACACCCTGTATGCAAGAAGCAGAAGCTAAAAGCCTTCAGTGACGGGAAGAGGTATCTTTGGCAAGTCTGTTTTAAACATGTGGACTGGGCAACCTGTTAATTTCTTTTTTGCTGAGTCATTTTCACTTTGGATTCACCAAAGAAGGACTCATCTTTGCGTAGTTAGTACTCCACACTTGACATTTACTAGTTGGTTTTTTTTTATGGTTACCTGGATTTGACAAGTTTCAGGGAGTCTTTTTTGTTTCATGAGTTAGCTTTGTTCCTTCCCTCTCCCTGGAGTGATCAAAACCTCCATAGGAAAGCCAGCCTCAGAGCCTGAAAATCACACATACAGTCTTCTTTGACTTAAGTCCCAAAATGGCTTTTCTGGAAATGATGTTGGCACATATGCAGTATGTTGACATGAAGTGTTCTGGATAGTTACCCATTTAAGGCCCAATTCTACCCTCACATACACAGGTTTAGCACTACCCTCTATATCCAAACTTGCTCTGAAGGGGATGGTATAAAGCATGATTCAGAGGAGAATTTGCCTCTTACTTTTTAAGGTCCTTGCGTACTTTCCCCCCTAAGCCAATTGTGCCTAAGATATGGTCCACACTTTGTAGCGGGAGAAACCACAGTTGATTTTCCAAAAGACTGATCCTCCCAGGTGCGTAAGGCATCCCATCTTTCTCCATAGCTTCTCTGATCTCTCCACTAGCGAAGTATTGGACCAGGTAAGAAACAAGGAGAGGTTAGGTTTTTTTTATGGCATCTGCTTGCTCTGAAAGGCAGTATTGGCAGTAATAGGGTGGGGAAAGTTTGGACATTCTAGACCTGCAAAGAATGATGGGCAGAAGAGGAAGGGAGTAGGGAACAAAGGAAAGAATAAGAGAAAGAGTAGGACTGAGAGCAAATGAAAGCTTCCCCAGTACAGAAAGAGGGAAGAAAATTACCTGAAGCCCCAGGAAGGTAAGAACCATTATATCTTAGTCACCAAAACTCTGGACTTAGAACCACAACAACATTAGTCTTACAGCGCATTTCACCCAAGGATGGCAAAGGGTTTTACAAAGGAGGGGAACTATCATCATCCCCATTTTACATATGGGGAAACCGAGGCACAGCAGTTCAATGACTTACCAAGATCACAGAGCAAGTCAGGAACAGAACTCACCTCTTAGTCATGTGTGTCTCAGCCACTACAGCATGCTACCTACCTCCCCCAGATGTGCACCATTCCACCGAACCAGATCCACGTCAGAGCCATACATGGTACAGCAAGTCCTGTGTTTTAGGACTGCAGCCAACAGTGTTGAATCATGTGGGGGAAGCTTTGCACTGAACCACCTACCCCCCAAAGCTGGTAATTTTCATTCATTGGTGACAGTTGATTTGCATGAAACAGTTAGTTAAAGATCACTCTATAGCTGTGATGAACCAGCAATGCCTAACAGCTAGTTCCTCTATTCATTAATCCTAGTTTCCTGTAGTTTCATACCAGTATAGATGTGGATTGATAGTGCAGTTGTCTTCAGATTCCTAGTCTACTTTTCATTGGCATCTTGCTTCTCATTTCCTGTTGGCCACTCCTAGAATGTGTGTTTCTCAAAGCAACAGTAACTTGTGCTATCACCCTGCTCTGTAGCCTTACATTTATATTCCATGGTCAGCTGCTCATATTCTGCCTGATACTTGAAACCAGCTTCTACTCAAATATTTTCCAGCTACATTTTGTGTTTGGAGCAGAAGGAATCTCATGATCAGGGGTTTTAGTGACTATTATTGTTATTTTTTATTTAAGACAAGTTTATGTCTCCAGATCACTTTAAAGAGAATGAACAAGGAAGTCTTTTCAATTGTTGGCTGTCCAAAAGGCAGCCGTCTTATGGCTAAACTGGCAGCCCTAGCTTCTGGGCTGTCTCTTGTAACATTACTGGTAGTTCTGAACTGCGGGCAGCGCTGGGCTGAGAAATGATGCCAAGTGGCTCTGAGTAGTTCATTAAAAATAACAGGTGAATATTACATTTGCCCACCAAGTGTGTGTGCACCATATTCCAGCACAAAACCATGGGGCCCATATTCACCCCTGGTGTAACTATTGCTTTCAGATGTGGATTTGTCCCCAGGGCCTAAAATGTGTGCTATGGGACTAATCTGCTCCCACTGAAAGCAGTGGTTTAAACTGCACTGGGGCTGGCTCAGGCACTAAACCTGTATATATAACCTCAAAACATGAGCACAGGGAAGCCCCCATTGTGGGATTGAGTTTATTAGAGCAGTGAAAACCCAGGCAATCTCAGCTCCAGGAACTCATGAGTGGAACTTCAAGCAAACTTCCCCTTGGTTTGCAGGACTACTCACATGCTTAAAGTTAAGCATATGCTTACATGCAGTGCTGGGTTGGGACCTCACTTTGCGAACCATTTTCTCTCAGATTTAGTTTGTGTGGCCTCACTCCTCTGCCTCTTGCTATTTTGCTTTCATGCTTAAAACTCAAAATCAAAGTGACATGCAGCCAAAAATGCCAAGATTTCTTAGTTTCAGCTTGAAACTAAGGACAGCCTCCAAGTTTTGCATGGTTTCGACCTAAAACCATATATCATCCCTACTTCACCTGAAATTTGTTCCAAATTTGCTCAAGAGTTGGCCCAGGGTTGCTTGAAACAGAGCCCAGTTTCAATGAGAGGTTCATGAACCTTAATAAACCTGGCCCAAGTTTTGGGCTTGTAACGAAACCAGAAACATGCAAGTTTCACCTGGTTTGGGTTTTGTTACAAATGCTTCTCACAGAGCTAGTATTTATTATGATTACAGTTATAAGACATTTAGACGGGCCTGAATGTATACACCATGTTACAAACAGAAAAAGCCCAGACCCATTTTCTGCCCTGTGGAGCTTATAATGTGAATAATATACTGATTTCTGTTTAATTTACATATATGCATAACCAAACATTTATCCCACACCACTTACTTAGCTATTCTAATGGTTTGTTGCAGAAAAGAATCTCCGTGAAGAGGGTGCAATTGGGAGCCATTGGAGTGACAAGAGTTAAGAAAACAAAGCCGAAGCCTTGTGTTGATGGATACATTCATAAAAGTCTGGTTTTGTAGATGACAAAACCGAGATGTTGGCTGAAATGATGTTGTGTTCATCAGGTACATTCTCAATTGTTACTGCAACCTTGGCTCTTCCAAATACCCAGGGAGGATTGGTCTAATAATTAAATCATGGGTCTGAGACTTAGAAGAACTGGATTTTGTTCCTGACTCTGCTACAAATTGTGCTGTGACCCTATGAAGGTACGTAGTGAGAAACCTCTGTGCAGCTGCAACAACCCACCCTGATTGCAACTATCAGCTTTGAGTGTCAAGGGAGAGCGTGGGCCTTATGCTACCACCTTAAACAAGTGGATAGCTGGCTGGGTATGTGAAAAGGGGTCTAGTAAGTTACCTTTCTTATTACCCCAACTCTGTCTGGCCCCAGAAAGGAGCCCTGGGAGGAACTGTGCCTCTGAGGGACAACTTTGTGAGGCAGCAGTACTATGTGCCTTTCTATACTGAAGACTGAGCCTAAAGGCCTTACTGTGTGAGCTTGAGCAAGCCTATTAACTCCTCTGTCCTCCATTCAGAAAATACTTAAACATGTGCTTAAGTCTGTCCCTATTCAGGAAGGCACTTAAGTTAAGCACAAACTTTCTTGAAACAGAACCTCTGTTTTTCAGTTCCCTCTCTGTAAAATGGGGATAACACCACAGCCCTACCTCACAGAGGTTTTGCAAGGATACACACTAATGTTTGCGAGGTGGTCAGAGACTACAGGGCTGGGAGCCATAGAGATGTTATAAATAAACAAACTAAAGAAATATTAAATTGCGGTGCTCAGACCTATGAGAATTCTGGATGCTGTTCAGTATGATGAAAGCTTCCAGCAGGCCTGTGTGAAAAAGTAATATAGTTTTTGGGTACTTAGCAAAGGTTTAACGTAGTGCACGTCTGCTTTGGCAGACGCAATGGGAAATAGTCAGCCTTTCTACACTCTTCTGTATTTAAATATATATGAGAATTCAGAGTTGTGACATAGTGATTGAAACAATTGGCAAGCTCACATGGTTATTTTTTCAGAAATGAAACAGTCTCTGTGCATTAAAGGAAAGGCCCTAATCCAGCCCGCCCATCTCACGGGTAAATTTCATCTTTAGAAAAGTATTTTAGAAGTGGAAGAGAGTCTCTGACATACAGAACACAACATTTCTATGGCCCCAGTGCCTTCACCAGGAGTTGCTTCAGGGCCTTTAGCCCCAAGAGTACTTCTGCTAATGGGGGATTCTAAAGTGTTTCTCTAGCTTTTAAAAACATAAAAAAGCGACGAGTAAAAAACAAGCCTTTTGTTCATGCTGAAGTGAGACATTGTCATTCACACATGAAGATGGTAATAATGTATAGACAACCAAAGTGAAGTATCCCCTAGGAGAAATGGAGCTTCAGAGGGTGAAAGTTTGAGTGCCCTTTATTCCTACTGAAGCCAATTGGAGTTGAGCATGCTCAGCTCCTCGTAGGACTGGGCCAATGGTGCCTTAGGATTTATAGGTGAGCTGCTTTAGGTAGCAGAGTCAGGACTCGCACTCCTGCATCGTCTTTGCCTAAGCTACTGGCATGATGAAAAGCACAGGAAACAGAGGTTAAACTACCCTTCATTTTAATTTCATTACAAACACACAGCATTGGCTTTCCTTAGTTCTCTTCAAGCTCACCTGTTCCCCTCACCCCCATGACACCAGCTTCATTGCTAATTAATTATTGGGCCACATGCAAAATGGCACGGTAATGAGGGATGTTCAGAAACCTCCCTCTTTGGCATCTTCCAGTCAGGCCTTGCTGGAAGTCAACTGACGTCTTGCATTTCAAATGCCCCTCTTGTAGAGGTAGTCTAGGCTCAAGTAACCTACATCTCATCTAACCACCAAGAGCAAGATCCTTCTCAGAGGAACAGTTTATGTGCTAAAGTCACAGAGTGCACAAAGCTTGAGGAGCTCAGGTTTGCTGTGGAGACTCAGTTACTGTATGCTCTATATGCTCATCTTGCTGGCTGACTTAACTCAGAGCACTGAAGACGGCCACTGTGAAGAATACCCTCATGGTCATGCTTCAGGAAGTGGAAGGTTGTGAAAAGTGGCTGCAGAAGGAAAGCGTAGGGGAACAAAGCACTGCATCTGAACTGGCATTCAGGACAGGGCTAAATGTGTTCAGGCAGAGCAAGGACTGCATGCTTAATGACATCTAGGGGTATTAAACAACTTCTATACAATGGGCCTAATGCTGATCTCAGTTACACCAAATAACTCTAATGCAGCCACAGAAATTACTCTGGATGTACACTGGTATCACTGAAATCACGGTCAGGCCAAATACATCACTGCATGCCGTGGGGAAAAAAGGGTAATGCTTCTTTCAATGAGAATGCACCCAGTAGAGTGGATCACATAATTGGTGACCTTTTGCCTCTGAAATGAATCTGAGCATCAGCAAGACTTTAGCCTGCAATAATCCCTACAATACTTTGAAGGGTCTGAACCTTTAATATTACCATGGGCCAATAACTATATTTCAGTGTGACAACCAGCATGCAACTGTCATCAGCTATAATCCCCAACGGCAGTGAACTGTGGGAGAGTGATTCTAAACTTTGCTGATAAAGTATTGTGTCGTGACTAAATTGTAAAGTGAAAGTATGAATGGTCTTTTGCCAGGGCACTTTCACATAAGAACAGAAGAATGGCCATACTGGCTCAGACCAAAGGTCCATCTAGCCCAGTATCCTGTCTTCTGACAGTGGCCAGTGCCAGGTGCCCCAGAGGGAATGAAAAGAAGGGGTAATCATCAAGTGATTCATCCTGTTGCTCATTGCCAGCTTCTGGCAAACAGAGGCTAGGAACACCATCCCTGCCCATCCTGGCTAATAGCCATTGATAGACCTATCCTCCATTAATGTATCTAGTTCTTTTTTGAACCCTGTTATAGCCTTGGCCTTCACAACATCCTCTGGCAAGGAGTTCCACAGGTTGACTGTGCATTGTGTGAAAAAATACCTGTTGTTTGTTTTAAACTTGCTGCGTATTAATTTCATTTGGTGACCCCTAGTTCTTGTGTTATAAAAAGTAAATAACACTTCCCTATTTACTTTCTCCACACCAGTCATGATTTTATAGCTCTCTATCATATCCCCCCTTAGTCGTCTTTTTTCCAAGCTGAAAAGTCCCAGTCTTATTAATTTCTCCTCATATGGAAGCCGTTCCATGCCCCTAATCATTTTTGTTGCCCTTGTCTGAACCTTTTCCAATTCCAATATATCTTTTTTGAGATGGGGCGACCACATCTGCACGCAGTATTCAATATGTGGGCATACCATGGATTTATATAGAGGCAATATATTTTCTGTATTATCATCTATCCCTTTCTTAATGATTTCCAATATTCTGTTCACTTGTTTGTCCGCCATTGCACATTAGATGAGCTTTAGCTGTGGAACACTAGCTTGATGGACACATCCTTTGAAATCTGTGTTTGGTAGGTAATACCTTCTGAGAAGCCCAAGAATAATTTCTTGTCTCATTGATTTTATCCTTTTCCCTTTGGGTGGTATTGCTTGCTCTTGTTTTTCACAGCGTGCAAGCCAACATGACTCCACCTTCTGTTAATCTGTTTTGTGTATTACCTCTGGTAATATCAGCAGGAATGTGTAGAGCAGAGATTGTCCTTGTACAGGTGAAATTTGGGCGCACACACATTTACCCAATACACAGAGTAGGTGTTTAGCCAGGCATCTATACGTTCCTCCCATACTTATGGAGCAGAAGCTAATAGATTTTCTAAAGGTAAAGTTTTCTCTGAGGTGTTATTTTGATATGACCACATTAATGCGATGACTAGCGGTTTGTTCTGGAGAGCGCTCAGAAGGGGACACTCAACTTAGATTTTTCGAGCTGACTACAGTTAATGCCAAAATGTTACAAAGGGCTAAATTCAGGCCACTTTGAATAAGAGAGTGTGAAGAAGGTCACCAAAGTGAGGTGCAATATTTGCACCCAATCCTAGCTCCCCTCACATCCAGAGACCATGCAATAGCATAGAGAGGGTGGTATAGGATGAGGTCTGAAGGTCATGGGCCACCTGTTTTTGTACATACTCCATTATCCCTGGTGCCTCCTTCTTGGCTGGGATTGTGCTCTTGGCATGAGTAATCTGCATGTGCACCCGGGTAAAAGTTGTGCGGGTTCCTTCATGCTGGCTGGAATATGGATATCAAATAGAACTTTCTTGGTCTTTTTATTTTTGTCCCCATTTTGAGTAAAAAAGGAAGAGGAATTTGAACCCATCTGGTATCTATCCAGGTTCCAAGGAGTATGCATATGGCATTTTAACCTTAGTTGCAATGTACTGATTCTGGCTGAAGTAATTCTGATCCATAACACTAGTGTGAGGCTTTATTCACTTTAATGCTGTGGCTTTAAAATGGGAACCTAAAAATTGCTTTTTAAAAAGTGACATTTGCTAGAAAGAGATGTGAAAGGCTCAAAAGGTAAAATCCTGCTCGGTCACTTGGTTTGATTTTAGGTGAGCTCGAATGTCAGCAGTTTGATGTGGACTGGTTAGCATCACACTTACCTGTAGAGACAGGTGTCATCTGAACGTGAGTAAGCAAAACAGTCACAGTGCTCAGAGTCGGTTACAGCAGCAGGCAAAGATCAAATGTATCCGACTCCTAGAGGGCAGTGCCCTACCTATGCTGAGGAGCCTAGACTTGCCTGTGTCAGAGCCCAAATCAGAACTTAAACTACAAGCTAGAAACATTTGCATTAACATTTTACTTTGATATGAAATCCCAGCAAGAGCAGCTACCTGGAAATTGGTCTCAGACCGGCTATAAGAAAGACAAACAGTTTGGGTTCTTTGCAAGACCGTTTAAAAGGGAGACTGTGGAAACAGTCATGTCCTGCCAAAATACACATCATCTGTCAAGCTTACAAGATACTGTTACAATACACAGCAAGTCAAGAGACCGGGTTGATATATACAGTAATGAGACATTTTTGTTAAGCTGTATGTTGACCAGAAATTATAATATTTTGGCACATGCATATAAGTTATGCACAAATTCACTTGCTAAAAGCCACAATTATTTCAAAGAGCTAAAATATGTATCACCATTTCCCCAACTAATATGAAAACTTTTACGTACAAAACCATACTAAAGCTCCTCCTCCCCTTCAACTCTACCGCAAGCTTAGAGTCTCTGTGAACCCACTACCAAGTCAAATACAAGAAAATAATTGTATTTAATTGCTCTTGTAGGTTCCACAAACACTATTGGCTTAGTGCAATATTACTCTTTGTTGTTCACCCCAAATCCAGGAGTAATTAAGAAATTACACTGGCGTCAATAATTATTGAAGCTAAAAGTTCTAAATTACATTGGCAGGATACAGAGGCAAATCTCAATTCAGGGCCCAATCCTGCAAAGAGACACACCTGGGTCTGAATCCTTTAAAGGGACATTGTCAAGATTTTGTAGCATAACATTGGAATTGTTCAAATAGTGTGTTTAGCTGACAGAGAGAACCTTCTGATGATTTCTAAACATCTCTTGTTTGAATATATCACTCCATGGCACAGAAATACTTTAAAATAGTCTCTCTTTTGTGGGACCTACAAAATCACAATATTTCAAACTGCCTTTTTTCCCCTCTGCAGTTTCAGTTAACAAAGATGATTTTCAGAGCTGTGCAGACAACACTGAGGCTGCTGGAGCACGATCAAACATGGTTCGGCATGATAAGGTGTTCTATAAAGATTTACATGTTAAACGAAGAAATCCACTTGACATTGTCTGTAGATTTCTCTAAAATAATTCCTTTTAGTTCCTCTCAGTTTTTATGTACAGGAAAGAAAAAAGAAATATAAACTCCAATGTACATGCCTTCACTGGCATTAAAAAAACCTCACTACCTATTGAAATGGGAATGGTATTTACAATTGTAAAACTCTGAATATGTTTTGCTATATCTAATCAACATGTGGAAAATATGCTGTTCACAACTGTGGCACTATGGTAAATAAAACCAGACACGGCCTATTGAAAACATCATGGTGACCCTCCGTGTGCCAACTTCTTTTTATATTATTAAGCTGGTTATGGAGAAAAAAAAATCTGAGATGAAATCTGATTACAAAAAATACTATTCCTCTGAGTGAATTATTACAGAACCTTTCCCTTTTACAAACTATTGTCGCTCAGTATATTTCCATCTATCAACTACAATGCTGTCCAATCAAGTTTTTCCACTGTATTTTCAGTGCCATGAATTGTTTTCTTTTGGGTATTACATTCTCACATATCAATAGAATATTCTTTTCTTGCTAAAGTGTTAGCTTGTACCACTTCATAGACAAACACTGGCACCTTCACATTATGCATGTCATATAATTTGCAGTTGATTTCAATACTGGATTATCCCTTTGTAATCAGCCTTGGATTATTTGACAATAGCTGTCATGTGGAGGGGAGGAGGAGGGAAGAATGGAATACTTTATGCATGCCAAAGGGGCTTTAGGAGACACGACTTTTGAAAGGAAATGCACGTTTTCCAAATAATGATTTAACATCTGATTTTGCATGTTTTGGCTATTAGTTACTGATTGACAGGATTATTTAGGTCAGGTCATTGGAAATGTTCTAACTTGCCCTTTGGGAGCTACATTTTAAAGAATTCCATTGCTGAATTGAATTGCTGAATAATTCTGTATTTCTCTTCTGTCTGCCTCCGTAGGAAGACTGAATAAACTACAGATGCATATATTCAGTAATGAATCACCTATACATGCAGTATATCCCACACTATACAGGAATGCATGAAGCATAAACATTCAGTCTAGTGTACTGAAGAACTAGTATTAGCAAGAACACAAAGTCACAGAATAAACTAAAAAAACCCACTGTTTTATTGTGACGTTGAACCCTTGTTGATATGAATGATTATGGGTACTCTTGACATGTATTACATAATGTCATGGTGTAGGATGGCACTGATTATCATCTGACTTCTGAGAATGTTTAATGGTCCCTACTGACCTCAGTGCATTTTGGTAAGTCACAGAAATTTCATCATCAGGTTTGTGTATACAGTTAACAAGTAGTTGGTCTTTATAAGCACCATTACAAACCCTCACATTAAGGGTATTATTAATCTAGTTTACAAATGCTTCATTGATAAAAATAGCATGATTACAGTATACACACACTTAATTTACATGTACTGTATTATAGGCATAACTGAGATAAACTACTGAGCTAACTTTGGTTGATTGAAGTATGTAGACTGAATAATTGCAATTTTGGCTTCTAAGTTGTGTAAATATTACAGTGCATTTATAAATCTAGATTGAAAATTTATGAGCACCAAATGGATATCATAAATGGCTGACCTAGTAAGTTGTAGTTGGAGAAGCAAAGTTTAAGAATTACAAAAATAGAGAAGTCCATCAGTTGAAAGCACGTTCTTGTACCTCTGCTGAAATGATGTGTCTCAGCATCAGTGGCCAACCTCCAATGATAAAAGTCCCAGTTTTCAAGATTCAACATATCAAGGTAGCTCAGCTACACTTTAAGAAGCCTGAGAAAGTGGTTGTTTTGAGCTAGGGTATTCATCCTGTACCTTGCTTATGTAATAATATAATAGTGCTCATTCATACAAATGTACTCATGAAAGATTGTACCTATGATATGGAGAATCTGATTGGGAGGAACATTCAGTCCTACCTATCTATCTTTGGTTTTAATTATTTGGTCTTTGGTTGATGAATTAATGAAGCAAAATCTGAATTTTCATTTTCAGGTTATCTCCCAGCTCACCACTGAGGTAGTCTTTGTCATGTTTGTCTTCAAGCTGGTTAAGTTCCTTCTTTTTATAGAGAGGAATACTACTGATTTGTAATGAGTAGGTTCCAGGTATTGGCTTCTTCTTTGTGAAATGAAGGTAGCTTATCCCTTCCTTCTGATTGATTCTAAAGAAACCATCTTCGTTTCCAGAGTCAATTAAATATCGGTTGTGATTTGTCAGTGTTGAGAGAGCGGGAAGAAGTTCCAGGATGCGATCTTTGTTATTAAGCCCAGAGATGTTGAAGGAAAAGACGGCTGTTTTTTCACTATCCCAACTGGCAAGACTGACTTCTGGTTCCATCTCAGGTTGATCCTGCACAAGAACACTAATGTTAGTCTCTGCTTTGCCACAGAACAGTTTCATCCATTTATAAACATTTCTTTCCAACTTAAGAGGCCATCTAATAAAAAAGTTGAAAAGAAAACTATATTGTTGCCTGTCTTAAACGCCAGGCAACCCCACTTGCTCCAACTGAGTTGCAGAGGGTCTAGGTCAGAGCAGGATTTGAACCTTGAACTGAGCAGTTAGTCCTGTGTATGAAGGCAAAAGAAAAGAAAGTCTTAGTTACTTGCAATTAGCATTCTCTGTATGGGTCATCTCAGGCATGCACTGAAAGACGCTGCACGCTGCACATGGCTCTCAGAGCCTTTGAGATGATGCATTTCAGAGTTCAGACCCTTTACTCACCCTCCACACACCTGTGTCGCACTTCCCAGTCTGTCCAAAACAGTAGTGAAGTGAAGCTAACAATGAGCTGTGTGAGGTAATGTGGTTTGTGGAGCAGGCAAGTCATTTACATGCGTGTGACTTAGTTTTCTTCTTTACCAGCTTTCCTCTACCTAGGCACTCTATTGGAACAGGCTTCCAACAGCTTCTGTGCTACAGACTAAGGGAGCTGGAGATGAAGTGGGTGTCAGCTCTTGCCTCTCAGGACACATCTACACTGAAGCCGGAGTTGTATTTTCTTGCTTGAATAGATTGCACTGACTTTGATCGAGCTAGAGCGCTAAAAATAGCAGCGTAGCTGCTGTCGTTAGTGGCAAGAAGTATTAGGTGCCCTGAATACAACCGAGGGTCTTAGGACAGGATTATATTCAGGGTGGCTAATGTCTCCCACCACCTGCACTGTGGCATCTACGCTGCTATTTTTAGCACACTTGCGCTATCAAAGCTAGCATGTGTACATCTACCCTGTGTGGGGGACATTACACCTGCAGTGCCAGTGCAGATATAGCTGAAGTCAAGGTGATTGAGCTCATATAAGACATGAGCTAAACTCCACTGAGATGCGTTATTAGCAACATTTCTATAAGGCAGAGTTTCAAGGAACATAAAAGAATGTCAGCTGGAACGATATTAACTTGGAAACTTCCTGCAGCAGGCAAGGGTATGCCAGTGTAATTCTTCAGCCACAGGGACAAATTGGCCTTCATCAGCTAGCAATCATGCTAAGCTTTGAAACCCTGATGATTTTTAGGGAACAGTTATCAAACCCGTGGCATTCCAGCTTGCTTCACAGTCAACACAGCTTCTTCTTCAAGTATATTTATTGTGCTTTATTAAATCATTGATCTTGCAAGATTATACACTTTGCACCAATTTCAAGGGGCCCAGAGAAGTGCACCCAAAAAACCTTTGTGTGGGCAAAACCCCCCTACTTTTGCACATGTGGATCATGTACCTGTGTACACAACTTGGCTTGCACACACAAACTTGAGTTATTTTACATGTGTGAAGGGTGTCCCTGATACCCCGTGTTAGCACATGAAAAGAAGAGATATCTGCACATGCAAATATATATACGCTGAAAACATGCAGGACGCTTAGCTCGGTAAATGTGCATGTGGTACAGGGACATTTTAGGAGGCCCTTTAAAGTTTTCTGGGTTTCACTCATCACGATGCACAACATAAAACGAAGAGGGCAGGGAATGAATTAAATGCCCTTGGATCTGGTGCCATTTCTAATGTAAATTAATTAAAATTTCTCAAAAAGAAGAATATGAATTTTATAGTATACATTATTGAAGGAAGTTCTCTGGCCTGTGCTATACAAGAGTTCAGACCAGACAATCACAATGGCCCCTTCTGGCCTTACAAACTATCAAAGGAGCCAAATCCTGCAGCCCTCAGTTAGACAAATCTCCCACCAAGGTGAGTGAGAATTCTGCCTGAGTCAGAGTGCAGACTTTAGTTAATGGACATGCAAAGTTGAACCTGCCACTAGGACTTCTTGTGCACAGGCACTGTACGGTGCTGGAAACAGGAGGAGTCTAACATTTTTCTGCCAGGCAAGTTAAGAACAGAACAGGGTTATGACCGTTTGAACACCGAAGTTACTTGCTTTTGTCAATTCAAAACAAACCATAAGGATGAGGCTGATGCAGTGTTTATTTTCCTTTGAATCGATTTTCAGGAATGTTTACTAAAAATGAAAAGAAAACAATCTCCTATTGGAGGGAGTGAAAGGCGACTTGTAAATAGGTGCAGCTAGTTGCATGACACCCTGTTTTTCATGTAAATACAGGTTGTTACGTCATCTATTAACAACATTATTTGGTGCAAGAGGAGGAGGGGGAGTTGGCTGAGCAACACAGCAGATTGTAGTAATTTAAATTTCACAGTCACCCCAACCTAAAGATGTACATTAAATCTACTGGTCACTCCAGTGATCTTCCAACAATTATGTTCTGAATTCAGCTTCCAGCTCGGCTATCTGGGCCACACAGGGAGAACACTATTTGCCTGACTGTCTCTGACAGTCTTTGGTCCAAAGCCAGAGTTGTGTGTGACCAGAAGCACGTCCACATACCTCGTGAAAGGCTGCAGTGACCGGATGTACAGGAATCCCAGCAGTTTCTGTATTTAGCCTTTGGAACACAATATTTTCTTTGGAGAGAGTCCCACAGGCTCCATGCTCAACAGTCCCTTTCAGTGGGGGACTCACCCACTCCCAGAACTAAGCGTCCTTGTTTTGAGACCACAAGGTAACAAAAGTGTTCTACACTCATGCTGTCCTTTGACATCGAGAACTGTTCTCCCTCTTGAGCTCACCCCTTGCTGGAGAGTTCGATGGGCATTTAGCTTTAGTGTTTGACAAGAAACAGGAAATGAGCAAGTGTGTTAGGATCTTCCAAAGATCCAAGGTCTGTATTTTGTAGGTTGCACATGAAGTTCTCCCTGATGACTGTGAGTATCTTCAGAAAGCCCCCCCAGACATGCAAAGTCCCAGAGCAACTCCTTGGGCCATGTTGAACTTACATGCCTGGTTGTAGTCTGAATTTTTCCCTCTAGATTCGTTCTTTGCACCCTAAGTCTCTAATTCTGGCTCTCAGGAAACAGCTCAAATCCCTCCCCAAGAAGGACAATTACCTCTGCTTCATTTGCAATGGTTTCATTAGTGCTTCTGCGCTTCCTTCCTCTCTTGGGATAACCGTTGATTTTACATTCATAGCACGCCTCGGGGGAGAGAGAGTTGTCATCTACTTCATCGCTGATGGGCAATTCTTGACCATGACCATGACCTTTACCCAGTCCCACTCCAGAAACACAGTGTCTGATGAATTAAGAAATGCAAATTAGTTCCATGAAATTAGTTCCACCCCTCAAGAAAAAACCCATACAACATTAAGAACTTGTATTGCTCTAAACACACACAAAAATAACGTAGCCAATTTAAGTGGCAAAATTCCTACTGAGGTCAATAGGCCAAATTCTCTTCTCAGTCACACTTTGGCTTCAGAGAAATTGGCCCAATGGGGCTTTGCCTAAAAAAGGCCTGCAATGTTTGGCCCTATGTAAACACTTAATGATTCATAAACACAGGCCCTGATTTTCAAAAGTAGCTAGTGATTTTGGGTGCCCAAACCGAGACACCTTGATGGGGGATATTCAGGAAGCACTGAGCCTCTTGTCTTAAATGCCTCAAGTTGGGCAACCAAAAATCATTAGTCACTTTTGAAAATGGTGGATGGGACAAAGATCCTGGCCTACAAAGTGCTTGAGCTGAGATTCTTCACACACCTAAAAGTCCCAATGAAGCTAATGGAAGTTTAGGCACCCAAAGACTACAGACCAAGGTCTGTATTTTGTAGGTTGCACATGAAGTTCTAATGAGCATTATTCTCTTATTTTTCATGCCAGCACAGACATATACAGAAAATAATTCCCTTGGAACTTCGATGCCATTCAATGAGAAACTCAGGACCACTCCAATATAATAAGGATATTTCATTCTAATGTCATCAATAAAGACTGGGATAACAGTGATTGTCTTTAGAGCCACACAACTCCCCTTTTCTTAGAGAGGAGCTCTATGCTGCACAGGAATCAAGTTCATACTGAGGGGGGAAAACCTCCCTAGTGCACAGCTCAGGTACGTGGGGTAGGTGCTAGAGTTCTTTGTAGTAGGACAAAAGGAAGGGAGGAATCTTCCCTCCCAACAGGAGTGTCTCAGCAGACACTACTCCAGCTTGTAGTATCCTTTGTGGCCCTGAGCCAACTTCCTTGGCAAGGCCTAGAGAATTCATCGTGCTACAGATCCATCATCCCCACCTTCACCTCTCCTATGGCCCTGCCTCATCTCCCTTGCAGAACTTGGCTCCAAGCATGGGAAGGAGTGTGAAACTCTTGTACGCCTTCCCCAAATCCTACTCCTTTCCCAGCAGCTCTGCTGCCATTGGTTTTGCAGCTCCAGAGGCAAGGGAGCAGATTTTGCCACCTAATGCCTATTAGTTTAAATATGAGAAGCCCTTACCCTTGTCCTATCCTGAAGTAACCAGGTGGGCATCCACAGACATAGCCACCATCAGTATTTGAACAACCATAACTGCATGGGGCTTGCGCAGAACTGCATTCATTGACATCTTGGCAGCCTCCACTAAATTGTTCATACTGAAATCCGGTAGGGCACATACATTTATAGCTTCCCAAAGTATTGTGACAAGATGCTCCTCCACAAACGTGTGCACTGAGGCATTCATTTTCATCTGGAAGGGAAGCACAGCAGATTAGAGACTGGCTTTTATCTTTAGGACTAATTCAGCCTATCCCTCCCCTCTGTAACTTTAGAAAGGCCTAACCTTGATAACTGAACAGATTCAAACATGCTGCCTCATCAGATGTCCAAATCCAAGAACAGGGCTCTGCCTCATCCCTGGTTGCTGCAGCAGGCCCTAGGAGACTACTGCAACCAGAGTAACACAGAGCAACCCTTGGGCTATTCTATACCATACCAGAAGCTGTTTCAGCTCTCAGCCAGCCCAGCTCAAGGGAGCAGAACAGTAGCTTAAGTGCCACCTTCTCCCCCGACCCCCCGCCCCACTTCTCAGCTATGCCAAGTGTAAACTTGATGAAGCTGAAGAGCTGGCCTGGTAACACCATATTTATTATATTGTAAAACATTAAGGGGAAAGAGTGAAGAAATAAAGCATGACAGTTTCTGTAACCACTGAATCTTCTTTTGATTCAAAAAGGAGATATAGATGAGGTACAGTTCCTTACAGAAGAAATGAGCAGGAAAAGCATAGTATTAAAGCACCCTTTGCAAGCATATGTAAATATTAAAGGTGAACAAAGTTTGGACCTGAACTTTCCCCCAGTTCAGTGGTATGGTGAGTTGGAGGTCAGGTTGGACTCATCTACAGTAAATATATGGCTTATTGTTCAGGATGTTTTCTCCAATATGGCAAATTGCAAGAGTGCCTTGAGATTTATTAATGCTACTGTTCTGTGACAAAGTTTAGCTATTTTTCTATATTTTAGAAGCAATCCCTTAAATTTCTTGCAATATTGAGTTATGGCTTGGCACAAAACAGAACTGCCTGGGCTAGAGAAGCAGTCACACACTGTACAAGGCATGGGAGGAACCAAAGCATTTTTTGGTGATTAACTAAATGTGTGTTGCAGCAACATCAGAAAGTCCCTGTACACTTCATGTAATAAGGTCAAAAAGACATAAATTGTTTGCAGAGCCAAGATTGCCAAATTACATGAAGGAAAGATCTTGCAAAAAGCCTATGACACAAATTCTTCCCCTGTGGTATGCCCAGGGCCCCAGCTTAATATCTAACCATACTTAAGACTTTCATATTCTTACATTCAGGAACCAGTAGAACCTAGAGCCTGACCTTGACTCCCTGAAGTCCATAGGAGTTTAGTCATTAACTAAAACGAGGACAGGTTTGGGTTCTATGTCACTAACTATGGCTCAAACCTACATACTTAATTGCTGCTGAACTCATGGTTATCTTGCCTACAGTATGGATGTAAATTTGGGCTAGAAGAAGGTTATAGCAACCACAGCAACTAGGGAAGTTGAACTCATTTTACCTAATTTTGAATCAACCTTTTTGATTTTTTGAATCAAAAGGGTTCTCAACCTTTTTCTTTCTAAGCCGCCCCCCCCGCATGATATAAAAACTCCACGGTCCGCCTGTGCCACAACCTTTTCTGTATATCCAGTAGACGAAAAGCCAGGGCTGGCATTAGGGGGGAGCAAGCAGGGTAACTGCCTGGGTCCCCACGCCACAGGGGGCCCGCAAAGCTAAGTTCTTTGAGCTTCAGCTTCACCCAGGGCAGTGGGGCTCAGGCTTCAGCCCCAGTGAGTCTAACA
This sequence comes from Chelonia mydas, assembly GCF_015237465.2. Classification (NCBI taxonomy): domain Eukaryota; kingdom Metazoa; phylum Chordata; order Testudines; family Cheloniidae; genus Chelonia; species Chelonia mydas. The sequence continues at coordinate 63,593,038 of NC_051250.2, forward strand.
GCGGCCCTACTCTCCGGTTGATTTTGGCAGACCCTGAAACCAGCTCGCGGCCCCCCAGTGGGCCCCGGACCCCTGGCTGAGAACCACTGAACTAGAATTTAAGTATTGATTTCCATTTATAGGGGGATTGTGATGAGGAAAAGAGGAGAAAAATCCAGTGGAAAATGATATAGTAAATATACCCTATAGAGAGGATCCATTGGTATCAGCCCGGCTTATCAGGGGCTCACTCATTTCTAAGAAACATTGGTAGCATATGCTTCACTTTAGCTAGAAAAATGGGTTTCAACTGTGGAATCATCCTACAAAGACATGGGTTTCAGCTGCAAGCAATAATGATCCAAAATATAGTTTGAGAGAGTTCCTCCATCTTTGATTCAAGAGAGCTGGAAATTACAGTTTATTCTTTTCAGGTTGTTTTTAAAAGGGTGAATTAAATCCCAATTTAAATCAAATCTCCCGCTCCCCCCACATTTAATTAAATCTTTCCATAACCAAACCATTTTTGAATGAGCCTCAAATTCCCCTGCATGTAAAACACACCGAGCGCTGGAGCAGAAATGTCTAGACTCCCCATCCAGGGCTGTGTAATATGTCAGAAAGTTTGGTAAACATAATTAAAAGCAGAGACCTCCCTAGAGCAGCAGAACGATAATGAACAAAGGCATTTTTATATGCTCTTAAAAACAAACAGAGCCAAACAAAGAGTTATGAGGCCCTTAATTCTCAAAGATGGGGTCATCAAACATCTCTCTTTAGCCATCCATGCAAAACTGCAGCTTGTGTGGAACCTAATTAAATCAGACTGGAAATACATGCAATCCTAGCCAGCAGAAAAATAATGTGTCTATCGTTTGAATACGGCAGGTTCATGTTGCCCTGCTGCAGTATAATACAGAGCTGTTTCCTAGGACTTCTGAGACAAGTAGGGCCCAAATCTGTTTGCTGAAATCATATTGAAGATAACATTCTCCATGAGTAACCCCACTGATGTGGGTCACAGCAACCTGGGAAGTAACCAAATTTTAGATGGGGACCAAATGTTTCATTTTAATCTGCAGGTGAATTTATTTCCTAACACACTGAAGAACCAATAGCAGAAACAGTGTTGGGTAGGTGCTCCTTGCGAATTTTACCCCTAAGGTCTGGGGAAGTATCTTTGGGCAGATACAGTCAAATCTGGCTGAATTTTGACAAATCATGTTTTAGATTTGTAATGTGGGCAAACCTCCACAAAGCATTAGGAGAACCTATCATTCACGCATGTGATCTCAGTAGATTTTAAAGCTAGTTCTCAGACACAACAGTCCAGTTGTAGGACTGTAGCTAAAAGAGGGAGATGCAGATGCAGCAGGATTGTTCTGGAATATTAGATGCTTGCAAAGTGTTGTGCTAGATGTTTAATCTTACAGGTCTATTACAATCCAAATACAGCGTTTGATTCTGCCATTTGTTATGTGTCGACAACTCTCAATTAGAGTCCTGTCTGAGTAATGACTGAGAGACCGGTGAGTAAGGTTTTCTGCATTTGGGCCATGTCTGAGTCAACAAAGTACTTATGCATATGAGTAGTAGTTCTCTTGAAGTCAATGGGACTACTCACTAGCGCACACTTAGCTCTGACTAAAGTGCTTTGCTGAAGCAGGGCTTTGGCCATTGGACTTCAATGGGAGTTGAGAGTGCTCAGAATGTCACGAGAGGGCCTCAGTATCGTATCAGGTTTGCCTTCTGCTGCACAGAGTTTTATGAAATACATGGCTAAACAAAATACAGAAACAACCCTCCCCCCTCCATCTTGTTGCTAACACAATTATGGTGTATTTTATTTTGTTAACAAAGACAGTGACTTGCCAACACATTGGTTCCACTGGTAATGCTGGAGATATCCGTGTGGACAGCTACACCTGTATCCTCCAATTATATTCTGGCAACCATGCTGGCACCGGTGGTTTCCATCACATTCATCAACATCTAAAAGGGTGACACACAGTCGAAATGTCAGGAATTCTCTCTTCTCAACGGAGATATTAACCACGTATTTTCCGTGGTTTCTAAAAAAGGTTTTTTTCTTTTCTTTTTAATCCTACTGTCCTCCAAAATCAGTGTCATGTGATCAGTGAGGAGAATTTGTGAAAGGTGGGCAAATATGAGCGGCAATATAAAACTGTAAGATAGAGGAATATCAGAAGAGGAGTAAGCTAACTTCAGTGGTTTCTTGTGTTAGTTCCCTCGTCATCTGGGAATTATTTTATGACACAAAATGTGATCATCTTTTTAAAAAATACTTTTAAAATTGAAAGCAGTGTATCCTAGAAACAGTGGCCTGCGAAATATTTTGCTCAGAATTTAAGCAGTATACATTAAGTACTGTTGCATTCCTTAAGAATGGAGCGTTTATGACTGAATAGAAGCACTGGCAGACAAAAAGATCTAAATGAAGGCCATTTAAAAAAGAATATAATGTGCATTTTAAACCTGTATTGTAAGATTAAATAAAATTTGTCATAAAAAAGGACTGGTTTTTATTAAACATTTCAGGTTCTATCTTTCTGAATCTTTTTCTTCGCAAATTCTATTAACCTTCATTACTCAGGCATCAATCACTCTTCTACTTCACACATGCAAGAAGTGAATTACACGCTGAAATTGACTTTGCACAGTGCTCCTTTGTGCTTCATAGTGTAATCCTTCTTCTAAACTAGACAGAAAGAGCCAAATTCAGAGCTGGTTTAAGTTAATGGCATTGCATGCACTTGCTTATTCCAGCTTTGAATTGGCCCCTGGATGCAAATGACTTCAAATAACTCGGTACAGCTCCTACTTACTTCAGTGAAAGTGAAACTGCATAGCTGAGAGCAATGCGTGTGAGTATTTCCTTGCGTACTCACATCAAATGCATGCTTACTGTTCCCTTCTTCTATGGGGCATGTATACGAGGCCAAATTCATTTCTGGCGCATCCACTGAATTCAGTGAACTTGTGTTTGCTTTCACCAGGGCTCAATAGGATCCACACAGTAGAATTCCCTTCCACACTCGCAGACAGAGCCATCAGAAAATCTAGGTGTCCAGGATTCTCACCTCATTGTCTGTGTTTTGCTTTCTGGATATCTTATTATTTGAATGTATATCAAAGCTGATCTACAAATAGCAACAACTCCCACGGGAAGGGAAGGGGTTCACATATTCTGGGGCAAAATTCAACAGGAAGCCACCAAGCAATGTTGGAACAAAGGTGCTTGGCTCAGCACAGAGGGAAAATCACCGTCTCCTTATGCATTTGGGGAGAAGTGAAGGGAAATCCAAGAGGAACCCTCTTATTCCCAAAATTCCCAGTGGGGCAGCAGAAGTCTGTGTGCTGTTGTCTTTGAGTTTATGATGCCAGATGCCCCAGGCTCATCCTGTTGGGACAACAGAAGACCAGAGGGCTCAAGCTGTCTGTACTATTTACTGTGCCTACCTTCACAGCTGAGTCCAGTCTGGTCAAGGGAGAAGCCACGCTGACATTCACACGTGAAGCTTCCTGGTGTGTTCTGGCAAATACCCCTCGCCCCACACAGATTGATTTCAGAGGCACATTCATTATTATCTAAAGGTAAAACAGATGAAAGTATTACTACTGTTCTGCAAGGTAATTACTCATCTTGAAGATGATCATTCAAGGATGTTAATAGTATAAGAGTGCATGAAAAGCAGAGAAGAAACATAAGTGACACAAGACATTGACATGACTGACACTGCGCTCCTTTCCATCCTGTACCTTGCACCAAAGAAATGGGAAAGAGAAATCCCTACTTTTCCACTTGACAACACTAGCAGGAGATACAATAAGAAGGGAACTGCTCTCAAACCTTCATGCTGGATCCTGACTGATATTCTGCTCTCCTTGTGTACACAGCATGGGCACTGGTGCCGTGGGAGTGCAGAATACTGGAATCAAGATCCAGATTGCAGAACCGAAAAGGAGAGATTCTATTTTACATTGAAACTGTTCTAATATGGATGTATACATAGATCAAGTCATTCAAATGTAAACATTTAGGGCCAACTTATTAAAGATACCTTAACATGGCACCCAACTACAGGCACAACATTGAAACTGCTGATAACTAGTGAAGAAAGGGCCAGAAACATGCACAGTGCTATCAGTGGACAGTCCTTGCACTTGGGGAACTCAAAGACTTGAGTGCAGGAAACAAGGGAAAGGGGGAGGGAGGGAGGAAGGGCCTTTTTTCCACCTCTGCCCCCCACTCTTTCATCCAGTGCAATCCTCCTCTGTCCCTAGGTCTCTAACTACCTGATTTGCTAGTGCATTCATATAGACACCAACACACTCTCATTTACACCAACAACTAATTGCAGTTGCAAAATATAGAGGCTGTTTAAAGAAAATATGGCTCTGTGCACAAACATATCAGTTTCTTCTACAGTAAATAATTGGTACTAGCAGACACAGCAAAGAAAATTTGTTTGCACAATAAACTTATTAGGCCAAATTCCATCCTTTGTGGTTCCCCCAGTGTAAGTGGGAGCAGAATTTGGTCCAGTATTTCAGCATAAACAGCCTCCATTTCTGCACCTCATTTCTTCTGGGAGATGAAGTCACCATTCTGTTACAACACCGTCAGGAATGAGATGCAATAAGAATCCTCAAATGGAAGTTTCCACTTCATGAAGAGCAACGTCTAATGTCACTTACCAATACACGCTGTATGATGCTGAGTGAAACCAGGAGGACACTTACAAGTGAAGCCCCCTATGGTGTTGACACACAGGAACTGGCAGTTATGCTGTTTTGTTGCACATTCATCGAGATCTGAAAGAGTAAGCCAACATTCCTTCCATTTTCAGTCCCTACCAAGGTGCTGACATTTCAATGTCGACACTGAGAGAAGTGGCTGCAAGTTAGCGGTTCAACGTACAAATATTTTGTAGAAGAGTAAAACGTAAAAGTACATTGCACAGGCCTGGCCCAGTACTCTAGCAGAGTAGAACGTGCTACCAGTCAGAGGACCTTGCCTGATGTCAGCTAGTGGGACAGGAGAGCTTCAGGCAAGTAACATTACATTTTGATTGATTTATGTAATGCCCTTAATATCAAAGGGCTGAGTAAAGCCCCTGTAGGTTACAACAGCAATTCCAAACTTGGCATAGGAAATGCCATTTTACTTTGTCATTATTGTTTAAATAGTTCCTTTGGGATCACAGCCCACTTCAGCAGAATACAGTTTATAGCCTGCTGGAGCTCCTTTGGAAGACAATTGACTTCAGTGGTAGCAGACACATATTTTGTAGTAGTATCTATCAGACAAATGATAACGATGGCTCTGATGCTGGAGTGGGTTTCCTTAGTGCAGGCTGTGATGGGGAGGCAGAGTCCTTTTTAATAGAGTAGGACTACATGTGAAGGGAGCTAGAAGCCATTGAAGGATTGGAGATCTGACCTAAAAATGCTTTTACAGATTGAAATAATGCGGGCCAGAAGACAGCATATTGTATAAATTACAGAAATTATGCACCAAATTTTCAAATGGTAGAGTCCCATTTGCATGTATATTAAAATACATATGCAAAGGTGCTTCCACCGTATTGTGCACCTTTACCACAAATACTCACAAACTGGATATTGCAGATGCGAACAGGAATTTAAGTGCACAGCTACCTAGTTGCCTATGCAGTTGCAGTAAATGTATGTGCACTTGCGGATGTGCAATTGTACAAGCTCCTCTTTGCATGTGGCGCTCCACCTCTCAGCATTGAAAAAATTGGTTCTCTAGGATGAATACATGTTAGCATGCAGCCATAAAGCCATCAACGAAAGGAGAGCAAAATGGAAGTTACTGGCGATAGAGAAAATGTCATCATTTTAAGATGAAATTTGAAAAGAGATGGAAATTGGATAAGATGTAGAGCTACAGAGACACTCTTCCAGATGACAAAGCCTGCGGAAGAGAGGTCTCTCCGACCAATGGTTTTGTCGAAAGAGACAAAGAAGAGGCAGAAGCAGTGGAGAGGAAGAGAGACAGAGAATATCCCTGAACTGGATCTGCATGGGGGCACCAGTGAGGCTGTTTGAAAAATGAGGTTTATTGGTAGTTCCTCTTGGGACTTGTGAGAAAGTGGGCAGCAACAGTGGAGAGCTTGATTGTAGGACACTGGGACCTGAAAAAGCCATGGAGCCGGGAGTTGCTTTAGACAAGAGGAGGAGAAATGAAGGCACAGATGAGGGTTTCAGAATTGGTGGAGTCAAAGCAGTTATATGCTTAGGCAATATAGACTCATAGACTTTAAGGCCAGAAAGGACAATCATGATCATCTAGTCTGACCTCCTGCACATCGCTGGTCACAGAACTTCACCCACCCACTCCTGTAGTAGGCCCTTAACCTCTAAATTATTGCCTCTTCCTGTCAAAAGGCAGTTTTGTAGACAGGAGAGGTGTGGCAAGAAAGGTGAGGGTCGAGCATGATGCCAAGGTTACTGGGAGATGGGAGTCAAGGAAGGAAATGGAGGAAACAGAGTATTCTCCTCTCCTTCATTTTCCTCTCTCATCCAGTGCTGCAGGAATGGTTAGTTAAAACACTGCTGATGCTTGACAACGTATTGCAAACATTCAGTCTGAGCTACTATAACTGGCATTAATTAAAATGAAATTATTATTGCAAGGCATGGCTTGAATCAACATGCTTAAAATCAGAAGAAAAATTATTTATACCAGGGAGCAAATATTGAGAAAGAAAAGTCTTAAAAAATATTCACTGCTATAGTTACTGTGACTAGAATATTTCAACTGTCTCCAATATTTTTGGGCTCGCCTCTGCTCTCACATTTACTCCAGTTTTAGACAGCAGAGTTCAGTGGAGCTACTCCTGATTTACACCAGAGTCAGTGAGATCAGAGTCAGACCCTTGGCACGTATGTTGGTAGCTATTTGTCTGTGAAATGTATCTTTGGGTAGATACAGTAAAATCTGTGAAACGTAGAGTTCCTCCATTCAAGTTTTCACCTTTACAGCTTCTCCCATCCTCTTGTAAGATGTACCCTTTTGGACATGAACACTGGTAACTCCCTTCTGTGTTCTTGCAGATGAAATTGCAAGGCTTAGGGGACTGGTTACATTCATTCAGATCTAAAATGAGAAAAAACAGACTCTTTTTGGCACTATCAACCAAGATTTGTAATGAAGAGTTAAAAATATTCAGGAGATTATTTCGCACAAAAATATTCCCCCAAAGCCTGGTAACAAGTGATGTTTTGTTTTCCTGTGATGAAAGGAAACCCTCATTTCTTATTCCTGTAAATTTCCATTCAAGTTCGTCTCTTTAGTAATGTACTGGCAGGTGTAAAATAATGGAAAACCTACCGATGCAAAGGGTGCCCGTTATATCTGGAGTATAGCCAGGTTTACATATGCAGCGATATGATCCTCTCTCATTGATGCACTCTCCATTCCGGCAGACATCGTGAATAACCTTGCACTCATCAATATCTGCAATGCAATAAATATAAATTCAGAGAGAAGACAAATATCTTTAATCAAACCAAACAGGTAATTACACCAAACACAAATGCCAGGTTTCAAGTGTCCTCCATTAGGCACAGACAAAAAGCTCAGATCTGAGTGTGCAAACATCCACGGACACATAGGTGCTGGAACTAAGGGTGCTGCCACACACCCCCGGCTTGAAGTGGTTTCCATTATATACAGGATTTACAGTTTGGTTCAACGGCTCTCAGCACCCCCACTATAAAAACTGTTCCAGCACCATTGCACGTTCATGTGCCAGACTACCTGATGTCTGCATACAAATGTACGTCCTGCCAGCGAATGATCTGGGGAGCCTGCTGAAATTTGGGATTTAGTTGGTGCCTAACCACCTGAGTTGGCTGCTCAAACACCTTTTTGCCTATGCACGAAGGTCCTCAGCAAATTCTGCATTCTCACCGTTGGAAAGTTTGCAGAAAATTTGGACCTAAATGTCTATGCGTTAAAATAAAGGATTTCTGAGTGCTCAAAAATGCAGCAAATGGAGTTTATACTTTATCTCTTGATTTCATAGTCGCTAATGTGGTTTTTTGATTGCAGATTTCCCCTTAAACTTTTACAGACAGAAGTACCTGCTCCATTGGTCATGTATCCTCGGCCATGGGGGCAAAGCTTTTTAAAGGCCACGGTGCCTGGGAAGGGGCAGATCTCACAGTTTGGCCCCCAGCCACGCCCGCCATCGCAGCAGCACTCAGACTTTGTGACAGAGTTCCTATTGCTTGATCCAATCTGACACAGACTTTGTAACACTTCAGTGAAGCAGTAGCCCTCTCTGTTGTCTGAAAGACAAATTATGTTGCAAGTAGAGTACTCGTGGCAATGACTGTAGGGGGGTCATGACATATTAGAAATTTAGTCAGAAATATCAAAGAAAGGGAAGCATACTTAACCCTGGGACTGTGGAAGTGAGAATGAAAGTCTGGCAGCAGCAAGAAAGAGAACATGATGTCTGAGGGAAACAAAGGAGACAAGAAATTTAGTAAGAGGGTAGGAGTGAAGTCACAGTGTGCCTAGAAAAGTTGCACTTCTGTTTGAACCCAGAGAAAAGAAGAAGAAGGGCTGACTGAAAATAGAACGATCATAGACAAAAGGACAGAGTAACTCCCTGCTGATTGATACTAATCAACAGGAGGCTTTCATAATAAGCCAGTGCACTCTAACCAACTGATACAAGAGTACAATTAGCAAAGGAAGAATTTAGTGCCAGGATGGTGCCTAGTGACAGAGGGCTCCACCCTACAGACACTTAGGTAATCCCACTGAGTTCAAACTCTTGAGTAGTTCTGCAAAAACAATAATATATTATTAGCCAGTGAAATAATCCCAACCTACTGCAAACTTCCGGTACCAAATGAGATGCTAGTTGGCTTTGCTAAAGCATTAACCTGGTGCTTACCAAGGCATTCATTCTGGGTGTCACTGGCAGTGAATCCTTCATTGCATTCACATCTATAGCTTCCTATTGTGTTGATACAACGTCCATTCTCACAGATCCCAGGTTTGGTTTGACATTCATTTTCATCTGTATTTTTTTAAAAAGATGTGACAAAAAATAAAATCCATAAACATGTTAGTCCAGGAGTCAAAAAAAAGTATGAAGTTTTGAACTTTGAATATATTCAGCCTGTGGACCCGATTCTCGACTGCCTGTGTCGTCATTAACCTCTGTGCAAAGAGAGTGTACAACGCGGCCTGATTCAAATTCTCCATTCACTAACAATAGTGGTAGCATTTTACACTTATCTTCCATATGTGGCCACATATGTAAGGCATTGGAGAAGTAGGCTCTCCACGACCCTTTACCTGCAATTATGGGCACAATTATACAGGTAGATCTCTCCTCCCCGAATTCCTAAACAATTAGTCAAGTCCAAAATTGCCAATTTTTCTCCAGAATCTGGCTCTATTATCTGAAATTCAGCTCAGCTCTACTGGGAAAACGATTATCTCACAGAAGTTTAACACCTCAGTTTCACTTACCTACACAGCCCTCACCATCCTGTCTGCGCTGATATCCTGGTCCACATATGCACATGTAAGTGCCAATCAAATTTTTACACTCCATTTGTTTTGAGTCACAATCATGAATTCCTTCTTCACATTCATCCTGATCTGAAAGAGTTCATATTACAGAATCATACATACTTACAGAGAGAGATTCTCATGGAAACTCATAATAATGAACTCTTCATTTTGAAAGTGAAATCACAAACAACTTCTTTCTGCTGTGCTAAATTAATAATCGAAAAATACTGGCCTGGAGGTAACTGATTTCACTTAAGGTGGGTAACCCTTTACATTGATACTATTACCCTTTTCATAGATTAATATATTTTAAGACCAATATAATCAACTAGTCTGACCTTCTCCATTATATGAGCAGGCCATAGACTTTCACCCAAAATTTTAAACTTCCCTAGGATGACCAAAGAGCAAGTGTGAAAAATCAGGAAGGGGGAGGAGGGTAATAGGTGCCTATAAAAGACAACCCCCCAAATATCGGGACTGTCCCTATAAAATTGGGACATCTGGGCACCCTAATCTTCCCCTCCAGGGCTCCCCAGGGATTTGTACCTGGGACTGTTAGCATTGAGAGAACTATACCCCAACTTGTCTGAAATTACAGTATCTTCTAACTATGAAACCTTACCTCTGCACATTCTCCTGTCTTCTCTAAGAACGTAGCCAGCTGGACACTTGCATTCATATGATCCGTAGGTGTTCACACATCGGAAGGCACACAGTAGAGAATTCTGAGCACACTCATTTACATCTGTATTCAGACAAACAACCATATGCAAAGTGAAACTTGCTTTTGCAAAAGACACCAGCTGAGAATGTATGTAGTTTAGTTTAGTTATAAATCAGAGATGCTAAATTGCTCAAGGTTAAATTTTACTGTCAGATCTGTGATTCAACTGACTGACTGTACACTTCTGCAGAGGACCAGGGCCACAGAAATCCCTGCTTGCCTAGATTTCCTTATGGGAGCAAGGCAGCAGAAATCACTGCCTGCAGCATCAATCTGGCAATTGGAGTAGTTGCCAGCTTTGTACTGCTAAAATACAATCAGTGTTAAATCAACACCTGCCCCCAGATCTTGTTTACTCTTACACGTGTTGTTGATTCTAGGCATTTTATTTTAGCTACCAACAAGACAACAGGCTCTTCTGTAGCCTGCATTTTACAAAATATTATCCTTATTGTGACCAACATCGCCTGAAACATATTTATTCATGTGCTGTGTAAACTGAACAAAACTACATTTAGTGTTTATGCATTTGATTTACCTCCCACTGAAGTCAATGGGAAACTTTCCACCAACTTCTGTGGGAGTTGGATGAGGCCCTAAGTGCTTATTAACAGTAGCGCAAGCCAATCCAGTGGTAGAATTATTCTCCGGTGCATTGCTGGAGAGAATTAGGTTATGCCAGAAGGTCTGAACTCTCACATCAAAGCCGCATGCATAGTGAATACAATCAGTAACTTTTCTGGAGAGGGTACTGAATGGAACTTGCTTATGTTACTCCCAACTGGGCAATCCATCAGCACGCACTAGCTCAGAAAGTGAAGAAGCTGCTCACTTACCTTTCCAGTTAGAAACAGGGTAACATGGTAAAAGGATTCACATTTGGATTGGGATTCCTGTATTTGAAGTGCTGATGAGGCTAAGGTCTGCCATAGATAGTTGGAGACATTGCACAAGAGTATCTCTAGTTTGCCTGCTTTGGCACCTCAAAATTTATCAATTGTTTCTGAAGTTACTGATGGTTTACCATAAAACTGAAACTGAAAGACCCGTGCATTTGAGAGTCTTACCTTCACATGTCATCATTGGTCCTGGCTCAAATCCCTCATCACAGGTACATTCAAAACCACCTATAACATTCCTACAAGTTCCATTTCCACATGGATTTCCAACAGAGCATTCATCAGTATCTGCAAGCAGTTAAAACAAGACATGAATGCATTTTACAGGAGGCTGAAGCTGCAAGCGTCTGACTCTGATCACGTGCAAGGATTCTGCATTATTCATGAGCATGAGAGTTTAAAAACAAGGAATCAGTAAGGGTCCTAAACTGGAGTCGCATTTATCACTACTACTCTTTATTGTTATACTTGGGCAATTAGGAGTCATTACAATGGAATACAACACTTTTACTTACCTACACATTGAGCTCCCTGAAGGATATAACCAAAAGGACATTCGCAGCGGAAGGATCCATCCGTGTTGATACACTGCCCAAATCTGCAGTTATCTGGGTCAAGGCACTCATCCACATCTTAGCCCAGAAACAAAAATGAAAGGGCTACAGTTAGTGAAATTAATTAAATGCCATTTTTTAGACTAATCTAGCATGACAAACATGAATTTAGGACTGAATATTCCACAACACACAATGAAAATATTTGAAAGGAGATTAGCTCACATGAGGGACAATAGGAACTTTCATGCCAAATATTCCAAGGGCGGCACATAAGTTGCAATGATCTTAAAGGTTGGATAAAGAACCTTCTTAAGAGGGGTCCCAGTGAGAGGAAGCATCATGACATAGTAGCTATCTCACTCTCCTGATACCAAAAGAGTTACCCACAAGATTTGGGCTAGAGTGTTGTTTGTCTACAGAGGGAATTAGACCCAAGAATGTATACAGGTGAATTGGGACTCTGTGGTTTTAGTACTAAGAGATTAAAACTATTTCTTACAGATGAGCTGGTTATAAATGTTGGTAAGAAGCGGAAATATGCAGCTTGGATCCCTTCTCTAGGTTTTTCAGATTTCTCCTGGTATGTCTGCTCATTATAATTTAAGACAGAGAACGGTCTCCTCAAGGTTAATTAATGGAGTGGGAGAGAAGTTCAAGTTTGAATTTTACATTTGTATAAATAATTCCACGCAAAGTGTCTGTACAAAACAAATCCAGGGCTTTTGAAAACATTTGCAGAGAATTGATTTTTAATTGGAAGGGAGGGTGCCTGATGGACAGGAAGTAGCCTGCTAGAGTTATGACCCTACGGTAATGTTCAGAACACCAATCACTTACCAAGCCGTGCATCCCCTGGTCCAATAAGTATGCCAATTCCAAATGGACAAATTTGACGAAATGCCTCTGTAAGTGAAATGCGTATGTTAAACCATGTAACAACAATTAATTACAGATAAATATATTATCAGTTTAACATATGGTGGGACGCAGCTTTCATTTATATATTACATTTAAGAGGGTGTGCGTGTGCACGCACACACACACGTATACATACACACTCAAATGTGGTACATAAAGTATATATACCTACACTCCTTTACATATAAAGTAACTGTATTCACTTCATTTTTATCAGGTACATATATAATCTGACAAACAATTAGCATTGTTTATTTTATCTTTATGGAAGACATTAAGTAAAAGATTTCTATTAAAAGCAGTAAAATGTCAACAACGGTATTCTTTTTTCTTGTAACTAAAATTTCTGAAGAAAATACAGCCTGATCTGATTGTAAACCAATTTGTTGAATCCTGTAGAGCCACAGGTTAATAGCTGCCTTTTATACATCAAGTATTGATTTCAGTACAGATAGACTGAGGTGCTGTTGTCTCAGTTCATCTTAGATTTACAATAGAATTAGTCTGATGTCAACAAACCACTCGAGCTCTTTTTGCAAGATATCAAATGGCAGAAGTCGTGCAAGATCAGGTTGCTGTCCACTCTTTGGTGTGGAGAGCATGTTCCCCCTTGTTTATATGAGTCAGTTAGCACACTCTGGACACTTGAAAAATAAATAAAATCATAAATTTCCACTACACTGAACCAAAAGGTAATGAGAATGGAAATGCTCACAAGATTTCCATCAAGTCAGATTCAGAAAATAGAACCCTTATGATTTTGAGTTAGACCAGGACAAAACCCCCACACAAGCTTTGGGGTTGAATCCAAAACCACCCCTCATCCCAGCCAGCCATTAAATTTGTGCAGGAAAGTGGAGTCTTGGATTTGAGATTAGATCAGACCCACCTTGAGATATTATTTATCTACTCTACACTCAGAATATAACATAGTTATAGTTGCAGATGTTTTGTCTCATGGCTTAATTTTAAAATATTACCTACATTTTGCTGAGATTGTATAAAATGAAATGAAACAAAACAGAACGGTGTACGATAGCATTAAAAATCAATCAAGTGCCAGACCAGCTGTTCCTCACAGAGAGTGAAATTCAGCCCCATGTAGAGTGTCAGCACAAGGGCTATGCATCACACAGGCGTTTAAAGTAGGGCTTAAAATGGGACATAAGTGATGCATAAGCCTTAGGCTGACCACCTGCTCAAGGGCACATTTCACACGGACTGCATCAGGGAATACAATACAATGTTTAAAAAATTCGGCATCCTCCATACTAAGGGAGTTTTCTAGGTTCAGAAATTTGTAAGCAATTTCTTTTTTAAAGATGGAAAAAAATAAAGAGCCTTGATCTTGTCATCTGAGAACAATTCAGACTGGGACAAATGTATGTGTAGGCACTTCAGGAAAACGCTCTGAAGCTCACCATGCTTTTATAATTCACTCTACCTTTTTGACTTGTACAAAGATAGACCAATTTAATCACCCACGCTTAGGGAAGAAGCCTTCAAGAAATAGCACAATAGGGAAACCTGATGTTTTGTTTCTTGGCTTCTGCTCAACATCTCCATGATTTGTTCATGACCTGAACTGCATTAACACATCATTGAAAATAGTAATACTGTTAATCGTGATTTGTCATTCTGAATTAATATACCTGTAACGTAATAGCACTGACACTGTGAATTCCCTAAGTGTCTATTCAGTAAAAAACTGTACACCAATACTTTAACTGAGCACAGCATGTGCTTCAGGGCTATCCTAAATCAGGGCTGCAATGAGTAATCAGTTTCACTGTTCCCCCTGTTATTTGAGTCTTTCATAGCTACAGGATGGAGAAAAACTTTTTAGCAATAAGAAAATGTGCCAAAGACAGGCAAGGAGGTTCAGAGAGGCAAGTGTAATACTTTTAGCTCTACAGTTTTTAAAAAAACTGACTAGATTTCAAGCTTATGGTGGCCCTTCCTAGATTTCATTTTGTTTAGATGAAATTCCCTTGTATCCCATAGATTTTTAAACTAACAGCCTAGCAAGGACTTAATGCTATTCTACCCAAAATTTAAAAAAAAAGATGCATTAGAAAACTTCAGAGTAGAGACTTATCTGACTTTCTTTCCATAAAATAACCCAGAAATGCTACAAATATTTTTTGAGAAACAGGTATGTTTATGCCTTTCTATAGCACAAAGGCCTTTACTTCATCAAAAGAAATATTAAGTGAGATGGTTACTACAGAGAATTCTTTGCTGGATGTCTAGCTGGTGAGTCTTGCCCACATACTCAGGGTTTAGCTGATCAGCATATTTGGGGTCGGGAAGGAATTTTCCTCCAGGGCAGATTGGCAGAGGCCCTGGGGGTTTTTCGCCTTCCTCTGCAGCGTGGGGCACGGGTCACTTGATGCAGGATTCTCTGCACCTTGAAGTCTTTAAACCACAATTTGAGGACTTCAACAGCTCAGACATAGGTTAGAGGTTTGTTACAGGAGTAGGTGGGTGAGATTCTGTGGCCTGCATTGTGCAAGAGGTCAGACTAGACGATCATAATGGTCCCTTCTGAACGTAAAGTCTATGATTCAAACAAAATAATCTGCTAGTCCTTGAGGAAGATCATTCTGTTTTCTAATTCCCACTTCTATGACTCTCAAAGTTATTGTCTGTCTTCTTTCAGTTCTGAGTGCCCATAATACCATGATTGCATTATATCTGATACGTACCATCTCCTTCCTCTGGGCAAAGCTCACATGGGTCGCCCCATCCTTCTCCTTGCAAGGCGCAGCAACATTCTTGCTTGGAATGGTTTCTGGATTTGGGAACTGAGCATTTGCCATCTTCAAATTTGGTAAAGCAATAACTCACTCTCAGATCTGCACAAACAAAAGCACATTATAATACAGCTCTGTATTAAAGACATTAGGACTTGGTGCAATTCGTATGTGAAAATCAAAACTTAAGCTAATTACAAAAGAGCTTCCATATGGATGATCTTAAAAAGCATTGTTGTGGCCAGTGGTTACAGGGGATTGAAACAGAAGAGAGAGCTCTCTCTCTACCAACCAAGGAAGAGAAGATCCATGGGAGAGAATTGTTTACTCTAGCCAGGGAGAAGAGGGGGGAGCTTCCCACTGCTTTAGAAGAGGAGGATGAGCTGTCCTCCTCCCAACCTCACTTTCCTTTCCTGCACCCCCTGAATATTAACTTAATTTATTTACATTCTATTATTAGAGCAATGATCTTTAGCTAATAAACCACGTGGAAACTAAAAAGCGTGAGTTAACCCTTGATGATAATGCTGTATGTAAAAAATAATCGAGTGGCAATTTTCAACAGCACTTTTTTCCTCCTCAATGCTTTACCAAATTAGAGATAAAGGCCCATTGGTTCTGTGGTACCACATTGTGCTCTTACATGTTGGGTAACCTAAACACTGGAACAAAAGTGAGATCGCAGAGCACATGCCTCCAGCAGGCAGACAGCTGGTAACTCCTTAGGTTGGCACTCAGACAGCATAAGGGTCAGCTGCAGAAGCAGCTGCTCATCCAGTTTTCTGGCTACAAGATCAGTGCTGGGCACTGTCCAGACTTCAGAAAAACTCTAGGTAATGTGAAGTTTTAAACAGAAGCTTGTTTGGCTCAGTATACTCAAAAAACCCCAACCTTCCGCTGAAAAAAACACATTGCTTTAAGTTCAATGTACAGAAATAAATTAATTTTCCTGTGACAATCCACATGAAACACCTGTCCTCTTTCAGAAAAGATAAGATGAGGTTGCATTATTTCTACAGTTATTTTCTTGACTTTGTGGGTGATTTTTCAGAAGAAGAGATTGATAGCACATGGGCTTTAAACAACAATGTAAGTGCGGCTACTATTTTCACAGTGCCAAACCAAATGTTTACTGCAGGTTGGATTCATCTCACCAAAACCACAATCTCATTTAGCTACCATGGGATGAAGAGCTCACTAGGGTTTCAACAAGCATCCCTGTCTTGGGCCAAACATAACTACAGAGATCCTGAAAGGTCTTGTCACTGATGATTCTTGCTGGGCCTACTGTACATTGCATTTGTGAAACTGGATATCTGTTTGTGAGTTTGGAAGTTTATATCTACTTGAGCTTCTTCAAAGTCTTTGAGATGTCCAGTAGTTTGCTGCACTTCTGTGCAGGCAGTAACAAGCCTACATCTTTCTATTCCTAGCTGTTCAGTTTTTGATCTCTTTTCTTAGTCAGTTCCATGTTTATGCTCAAAACACTGCACGTGATTCTGGTAGACAGGGCTGGATTAACTCTCCTGTGGACCCGGGGCTATTAGATTTTGTGGTGTCCATGTATACAAGTCTTTTTCCTAATTTAAAACAAAATTATCACAATTATGGCTTCAAGGCTATTAATGCTATACTAAACTTGCCTGTTAATTAACATAAAACCATTCTGTGGTTATATTTCAGTCTTAAAACATGTAGAATATAGTTAAGTTAATTCAAAATAGCCTACCTCTTACCTTACCAGCTGCTATATTAGTTTCTTTCTGGGAGGGAGTTTGGGTGCAGGAGGGGGCTCCAGGCTGGGGCAGATATTGGGGTGCAGGAGAGCGTGAGGGGTGTGGGCTGTGGAAGGGAGTTGGGTGCAGGGGGGGATTCTGAGCTCAGGCAGGAGGTTGGGGTGCAGGAGGTGGTGTGAGGTGTAGGCTCCGGCCGGGAGGCGCTTAGCAGAGGTGGCTCCCAGCTGGCAGCACAGCAGGGCTCAGGCAGGCTGCCGGCCTGCATGCCATGACCCCACGCTGCTCCTGGAAGTGGCTGGCTGCTGACGCGTCTCTGCACACCCCTGGGGGGAAGGGGACAGCGTGTCTCAGTGCGCTGCTCACACCCATACGCGCTGTCCCCACAGCTCCCATTAGCTGGGAACCAGCCAATAGAGGCTGCAGGGACGGTACTGGGGGCAAGGGCAGCATGCGGAGCCACCTCCCCTGACCCATGGGCCACAGAGATGTGCCAGCAGCCGGCCACTTCCAGGAGCGGTGTGGGGCCACGGCATGCAGGCAGCCTGTCTGAGCCCTGTTGCGCTACTGGACTTTTAGTGGCCCGGAGATCACGATCGACTGGCAGAGGCTCCAGAATCGACCAGTTGATCGTGATCGACAGGTTGACCACTTAATTATATATAATTATCGATTTATTTTTGCGGAGCCCCCCTTAGCCCGAGGCCCTGGGCTGCAGCCCCTAAAGCCCCTCCATTAATCCGGCCTTGCTGGTAGAACAAAGGCATCTAAATCCTTTTAAAGCAGAGGGTGTTTACTCTTCTTACAATGCTGCTTTCAAAGGTTCTTTTAGTCTTTTCTTTACCACATCTTCCTGGTGAGGAATAGCATGTATTTGATGCTACTTAACATCTGCTAATCCTTTTTCACATACACTCTGTTCTTTTTGTCTACATTAGTATTACTCTAATGTAAGCTCTTCTGTATATTCATCCTCAGCTCCCACTCCATACACTTTGTTCAAAGTTCAGAGTAGCCGCCTCAGTCTTTATTTTCACCTTTCCCCTCCTCTTTTAAGATTTCTAAACTTTTTCTCCAGGTCGGTGAGGAAAGGTTTCAAGGAGACAGGGTTCCGTTGCTTAACTCTGTGCCTTAACCATATCTTTTCACTCTTAATTGCTCCTCTCTCTCTTGTGCTGAGGAGACAGTGAGAGAGAATCTGGGACAGAGTACATAAGCATGAAGCTTTCTTTTTGAAAAACCACTATTAGATTCTACAGCCTCTTTGTTACTTTAGAAACAGGCATCTAGTAAAGTTTTTAATAAACCCAAAGCAAATAAATATATAAAGACCAAAATGTATAAAATAACTTGCCTTGGCATCTTCTTCCTGTGGAAGACAGTACAAACCCTTCAGGACATAGGCATGTGAAGCTGCCTGGAGTATTGCTGCATGTACCCAAGGCACAGATTTCTGGTTCTTCTACACACTCGTCAATATCTGCAAGAAAAGGAACACAATACTTCAGCAATCAAAACTGCTGTATTGGCAGCTGCAAAACACAAAAGGTAACTGACAATACCCAGCACAGTAATTGAGATCCAGCAGGTATTACACTGCATAGTTTCAGCTGAGAGCAAATCCCTGTGCCTTAACGACAATAAACTTTAGCGCTCTATTCATAATAAATCCAGGTGTGCAATTTGGGACTAACTTCCAAAGATGTTTTCAGTGGGCATGCCCACAATAATGAGACATCTCCAGGCCATACAGGCCTTTAAAAATGTCTTTCCGGGGGTCACGTCCTCCAGTCTTTGCTCAGGCAAAACTCAAGAGGGATTTTTGCTTGAGTAAATACTAAGTGATGACAGCACAGGCTATCTAGCATTTCACATTACCAAGAGAAAAGTAATACTGCGTATTTAGATACCATAGCGATAGGTACCTAGACAGACTAATGGGTTGCCCCCCAAATGAGTAAAAGTCTCTGTGGCTGCATAGCCTAGAAGGATTAATTTAATTATCTATTTTTTTAAATCAATACCATTTATACTTTATCATACATATTATACTGTACACATGTACATAAACTTTACAGGATACTTAATTTTGTTGGAATTATTTTATTTTATGATTAGGTTCAGACACTTGACAGGGGTCAAAAATGACACGTCAAGGCCTAAAGATAGGCATGACTATACATATTATTAGGACTGAGAGCTGATTTTGACCAGGCTGCCATTATGAAATACGAATGACCCTTACATACCTTCACACCTGTCATTTTGCAGAACGTATCCAGGAGGACAGATGCATCTATATGTCCCATCCAGGTTCTGGCACGTGCCAGGTGAGCATCTACCAGGCTCCACTGCACACTCATTGATATCTGCAAGCAAAGAAATGAAGGAACAATATTCAGAACAGTTATTGAGGCAGCTCTAATCCTGCTCACATCAAGTCAAGTGCAAAACTCTCGGTGAAAAGAATGGGAGCATCTATCACTCGCAGGGCTCTCTGAGGGCAGGGAGGCAGTCCTTTTTCACAAGGAGTTTAATGTGCTTATAAATTATCTTATAAATCAAGAAAGACGAAAGATTCCTCAGCCCAAGAATCAATATCAATTCATCCCCATGTCAGACATGGACAGGGATATAAGTGGATTAAATGTATCTGGAAGGGAGCAGGCACCCAAGAAGTGTGAAGTGCCCCCATATGCTGAACACTTTTATTAAGCACCCGAAGCCTTCTGTTACGCTGCTCCCTGTGCCTTAAACAGTCTCCACCACCTTGTCCTCCAAGCATCCACCCTCACCTTCTTTAAAACTGGCCTCCTCCAGGAGTCCTGCCTATCTTCTTCCCTTCACCGCTAATTCCCCACCACCTGCCTTTCCTGATCTGTTCTGTGTCCTGTTGTCTTGCTTTGATTATCTGCCTTACAACCTGATCCTGAAAACACAACTGCATGTATACTTACTTTTATGCACAGTGCCATTGAAATTATACAAAGGAGCAACCATATGGGTGGGAGAAAGGCTCTGCTGGACCAGGCCCCTATGCAAGGGTGCGTGCTGGCCAGGAAAGGTGTCATACTATACATTTGTAAAGTGCCATGGTGATCTAGAGAGCTATGTACATTCTTATTAAGAAGAATCAATAACTATTATAAAAGAATGAAGTAAAATCGGACTCCGATGAAAGGGGAAGATCTGGGAAAGTCACTGGACCTGTTTGTTTCCCTCAAATATATGCAAGATGTTTTTTAAAAAAGATTACACGCAATGGCCTGCAAGGTATTTGACCCCCCCCCGCCAAAAAAAAAGAAAAAGAAATCCCCAGAGAGGAGACAAAGGTAGTTTTAGCCAGTCCTAGAGCAAAATTCCTTCCTGGCTGTGTGCACAATAACTTAATGAGTATTTCAAGGAATACAATATTACAATGCAGCATGCTACCACAGTATTTGTGCTTTTCGACTAGAGCATAGTGATAGCAGGGGAAGTTCTTCTCTAACCTGCCTTTTTCTCACCATTTTACCTGGGAACATGTGCTGAGGATTTACGGTCCTCTTGCCATAGTAACCAATGCTAGATTAAAACCTCACCCACACAGGTCCTGCCCTCGGGGGACACCTCATAGCCATCGTTGCAAAGACACTGGAAAGACCCAACTGTGTTTATGCAGCGGCCATTCCTGCAGAGCATCCCATTTCCACTTGCACATTCGTCCACATCTAAAACAAAAAACTAACATGAGAAATGCATGGCGAATATCCACAAAGATTAAATACACGTAAGAAGGAATTCTGTTTATTAAACTGACTTTCATCCTCACAGCACAATATTGATACATTCAGGGTGGCATAATTATTTATCTGTCTCTTTATCCCCAAATGTGGGCCCTGATTCTTCTAAGGGATATGCACACGTGCGTTCTTTCTCCCACCTGGAGCCCCATTTGCATTCAGTAGGGCCACAGACAGACAGCCTTTCACACACTAGAATCCCATTACTTGCAGAGATTTTAAGTCCACAGTATTCCTGTCCCTTTCTGTCATCTCCTGAAGAAAGTCAAAACAGTTTTCTTCTGTATCATAAATATTTTTGCTTTCCTCAAAAACTATTGGGAAAAAATTGCAGCCAATTTATTGTTTTATGGGATTCTTAGATAGATAGATAGATAGATAGTTAGATAGTTAGATAGATACTTAGAAGTGACTGTATATTCGGAGGCATATGTTCAAGTGGCTGCCAGAAGAGGGGAGTAAATTACATAGCAAGAGATTAGAGAGACAAGGTGGGTGAGGTAATATCTTTTATTGGACCAACGTCTCTTTTATTTTTATTGGTTCAATAAAAGATATTACCTCACCCACTTTGTTTCTCGAATATCCTGGGACTGACACGGCTACAACTACACTGCATAGAGTGTGAGACTGATAAACTGGCTTCCAGAGCAAAGAAATTGCTCTTTACCTCTAATTGTATTGACTATACAGCTGGGATTTGAATTCACTGGAAAAATATGGTGTTTATGACTATGTAATTAGAATAACAGACAATCTTAGAAAACCTGGACTGGTCTCAGCAACAGTTTTAGTACCTCCTTACCTATGCAGTCATTATTGTGTGAGAGAATGAATCCATTGTCACAGCGGCAGTTGAAAGAGCCGACGGTATTTCTACATGTTCCATTGCCACATGGATCTTTTTCACACTCATTAATATCTATGAAAGAAAAGCAGCAACAAGAACTCCTGTTACTAACTGATAGTGAAGAGGGAGGCCAGATAGCCAAACAATGTGCAAAGAAATGAACTAATCCTGGATTACTAAAAGAGCAAATGGGAGAATAGAGATTAAGCTTCCCTAAAAAAAAAAAAAAAAAAGGAAGATATGAGACAGGGTTATACATTTGACTGACAATGTCAAAAGATGGTTTTTTGAGCAAGGGCTGATCCACAACTTGTTTACATGCAGCTTCCATCTTGCCGTTTCCAAAGGAGGCATACATTAACCTTGTCTATAAGGGATCTGCTGTCTTCCCAAGGGCTTTTAGGTGGCTAGCCACTTCTAACCCAGACACGCCCAAAATCTCAGTAAGAAAACTGGGTGAAACCCAGAACAGAGGGTGCATTTCTTCTCTCCCACTCTAATAATGTCCCCATGGAAAAGGGACAAATTGGCCCGAATCTGACTAGTTTTATCTGAGATGAGCACTACGCAAGCAAATGCTTAGAAGGCTTAGATGCAGTAGAGTATATTCTGAATTCACTGATTGCATAAGTGGGCACAAGTCCTCTGAAGTCAGCAAGTAATTTGGCCCTAAACCTGAAGCTTTCAAAGGGCTTAACATGAAAGTTCTTGTTTTACTTAAACAGCTTTGCTTCTGCCTCGCAGGAAATCAGTCCTTTACATGCTTCAGCATTAGACAGTTTTACAATTATTGCATTGCAATGTTGCATTATTAATCTGTGGAACTCATTTCCCCGAGGTATGATTGAAACCAAGGGGTTAGTGAAATTCTAAAAAGGATGGAATATTTATATGAAGAACAAAAACATCTCTCTACAGCTATGTTAGGTAGGATACTTTTTTTTTTTTTAAAGTCATAAGCACTATATGCTTCAGAGTATAAAACAATCACTAGCTGATGCAGAATAAACTTAGCCAATGGTCAGTTCTATCCATAATTGTCAACAAGGTGTTGCTTGCTCCTTTTTCTGAAGCATCTATTACTGGTCACTGTCAGAAGCAGGTCACTGGACGAAAAGTGCCACTGGTCTACTCAGATCTGGCAATTACTATGACAGAGAAAAGGCCTCAAACCCCTTACTCATTAATCTAACAGCATAACTTGATACTTGCCTATGCACATCGTTTGGTCAGCATTGGTTTTGAATCCCGAGTGACATATGCAGTAGAATCCTCCAACAGTGTCAATACACTGGCCATGGCTACAGATATTGGGAATTTCTAGGCATTCGTTGCGATCTGTAAATAAAAGGCATCTGAAAATTGTTCCATAAACCACAAAGCCAGAAACAAACTATAAGTGGCAACTATGAAAACTAGTATCCAATTCATGATTCTAATTTAAAATGACAATTATTCTCTCATGGCAATAAAGTACTAATTTGTTAACACAAAATGGAATATTCATGGTAAATTAATTTTTGCAACATTTGCAGATTTGGAAAATAATTGGGAAAAGTTACTTACAAGTGACTATTTCTAGCTACAGCAACAGGGCACAATGGGAATAAAAATAATGCAATGTAATTGTGTAGGAAAATCTCTCTTATGCTGAATTAAACAGCTTGTAAACAAAGACAATAAACAATTGTGCAGTGGTTTGGGAGGTTTAAGAGCTTTATCTGTTATGGTTATACATACTTCCAGAGGAAAATACTACTTGCTTGCAGACATGTTTGATTATAGTACTGAATGTAATATGATCACCTTGATTAACTATCAGAGAACTCATACAAATGAGAAATGGAGCGAACACTGGCCCTTCCCTGCACTAGGCTCTCAGAAAGCCAAAATCCAATGTGCAAGCAGAGTGGTGCACAAATAATATGGCTACAGTGGTGCACCCAAGTATGGTTGCATCTAAATCTCATCTAAAGTGACATTACGTAAACCACGATCAATGGGAGTGTGATTAGCTTAAAACAGGGACATGCCTGGCAAATAATTTGGACAGCACATTTCCTGACAGTAGCCACAAATGCTTAATAGCACCATCTTGCACAGAAGAGCAACAAAAAGTACCATACCATGCAGTGCTGGCCCAGTGCATGACATGCTGATTTCTGATAGCAGGATGTCTTTTGCACCAGTTGGATATGTGACTACTCACTGCTACCCTTGCTGTGAATGCTTTCCTCTGTAAGTTCAGGATTTAACCAGCAGTCAGAAAAACACATATAAAGAAGCAGAATGTTTACTATTCAGCACATTTCTCCCCATAATAAGAGGAAGTAGAGATGGAAAAAAATCTAGTAAGGTGATCTTGTCTACCTCCATTCCAATGAGGGCTGGTTCCATTCAGTATACTCCTAAGTGTTTTGTCTATTCTCGTTATAAATGACTCAAGAGATGGGGTACTCCCTTTTCTCTTCAAAGCCATTTCACAATCTAACAAATGTGGCTAATTAGGTAAATTTTTCCTTATATTCAGTCGAAAGAAAGAAGCAGCTTCTTCCTGGTGATGGAGAGATCCATGAACAGGAAGTCCCCTGTTCTGTCTTCACAACTTTCAATGTACTCCAAAGTTTGGAGTGCATTCAACTTTCAATGCACTCCAAACTTTATGGCCATCATAGACCCTGGGAGCTTCTTTTGTGATGAACACAGAACATTAGGAACTGGGAAGCAGCACTCTCTTAGGCATTATGAAAGAAAGTTGGATGCAAATTATTATCTTGCCATAACAGGTAACACCTGAAGAATTCTATTTAGATACTGAGAGGAGTAACTAGCTCAATCTGTCTGAGGCAGCAACGGGTCATATTTGGATATAATAGCACACAACCAGTTCTAGTGATACCATTTTCCATGCAGTGGCTGCTCTGTGGGCCCAATCCTACAAGGTGCACAGCACCCTAAACTTCCATTGATTTCAGTAAGGTTGCCAGGCACTTTTCTCAGGGCTTTGCTGGATCAAACCCTTCATCAAACACTTTTATTTTGACTGTGATTGTTCCACCTTATTTTCACTAAATATAAAATAAAAGCAAAATACAGGGAAGTAATGCTTGTGCCAATTTGTATTAGGGTATTGTGGCTCATATCAGAACCTTCCCTGGTTTTCCTGTTCTGTTAAAATGAAGGAATTACAACAACAATCATGTTAACAACATGCTAAATATTTGCACATGTTGCCATGTATCTTAACAAAACAAGCTTTAGTTCTCAAAGTGATTTTCTTTTCTGCCCCTACACCCTTTTCCCATGAAGGTCTCGTAAAACAATGCAAAACTGCACTGCAGTGAAAAGTGCACTTCCTAAAACTCAAAAGCTTAGAAGCAGAAAATCCAAGGAAAATGTTATCAAGTTCCTTTGTAATTATTATTTTGTCCAGAAATGTATACAATGTTTACAGCCACTTGGCACACAATCCCGTATAGAACCTTTGCAATTCTTTAAATAATCAAGATAACAAGAATACCATTCTTGCTATGATGTCATCCTTGGAAAACAGAGTGAATGGAACAGAGAACTGTAGTCCCAGTCAAATAAGTATATTAAAATAATCTCCAGAGTCTTGTTTAAGTCTATAAAAGTGTGAAAAGCTTCTTAAACTTTCTAAGCTAGCTATTGAACATCACCTAGCAGATCACCTTGTCATCAGAGACTACTAAAAGACAGTGATTATTTGTGAAAATCTGAGTGGTAAATAGTGTGCTAAAACTAATGTTAAGATTTTGTCATGGTTATTTTCAGTGAAAGTCACAGACAGGTCGAGAGCAATAAACAAAAATTCACAGCAGCCCATGACCTGTCTGACTTTTACTAAACATAATCGGGGGGATGGGGAAAGAGAGGTGTGTGTGTGTGCTGGAACCCCATGGTGGGGACAACTGACAGCCCGAGCCTTGCCAGGAGGGTGTGGGAACTGCATCGCCACAGTGCAGGGCACATGGCCTTGGCTGAAGCCGTGGGGCGGGGGCACACGGCCCCAGCGGCAGCCATGGGTATATAGTCTCCGGTCCCAGCTGTAGGTGTTGACAGCTGAAGCCGAAAAAGTCACAGGGTCCGTGACTTCTGTGACTAAATCGTATCCTTAGCTATACACATTTAGCAAGTGATAATGCAAACCACAGTAATTATGTAGAGGAAGGGGAAAATACTGCACTTTCCCTGAGATGTTTTTGAATTTTCAGGGCCAGATAACAGTAGTTTTCCTTGGCTTTACCTCCACAGATATATCACAAATGAAAGGTTAAGCACAACAGAGTTCAAGGAAGGAGCTTTAGGGATAGATGGGCACAAATGGCCTATTTAGAAACCTAACTGCCACTTGTGCCTTTGAAAATCTAACTGTTAGTCTTCATGAATTTTCTGACTGTAACACTGACCATGTAAGTTCTTCTAGTTCAGTTTATTCTTAGTTTCATTTTCATTTTTAAGGTTAATTAAATAAAAGCTAGAAAAATATTATGTGTCCATGTATGAGATTCAAATAATCTTTACGTGCTGTATGATACTACTCCATAGCCAGACACTGTGGTCTGTTATGGAGATATATGCACAGGGTCCATCCAGCTAACACTAGTCACGCAGTAAGCACTGTACTGAGTGCAAGTCAAGGCCAGATTTTACTTGTAACCAATAATGAAAATACTTTATTCAGTGTTTGATTCAAAGGATATACTCTTTTGGCAGATGACATTTCAAAGCCCCTCTTTGGAAGTTCTCTGGTTAGACTTATTTTGCAATCACACACCTGAATTTTTGCAGGCATGAAGTGTATTAACCATGAGAGAGATAAAAAAGCAGAACATTCATCAAAACCTTTATATATTGTTAGAAGGCAGGTCCTTACAGCTCAAAAATATAGTCTGCACACATTCCAACTGAGCAGTGGTCCCCAAACTGTGGGGCACTCCCTCTATGGGGGTGTGGAGGAATGTCCAGGGGAGCACCACCCAGGCCCACTCTGCCCCCAGTTCCGCTCCGGCCACAGCCCCAGCTCTCAGCCCCTGGCTACAAGCCCGCTTCCGGCTGCAGCCCCCGGCCCAGGGTGGGGGCGGACCAGGTGGACACATTCCATTACTGGTAAGGGGAGCACGAGAGGAAAAGTTTGAGCACCACTGCAACAGAGGGTTGTTGAGGGGAAAAACCTATCTTCTCCCTACATTTTTATCATCATATTACTTTAGAGTGACACAAACACTACAGCCTTTGTTAAAGAAAAAATATGATTTTAAAGGTTTTATTTTTAAAGCCACTATCTACTGCATACTGAGATACAAACAAGCCTGGAAATACTCACCAGCGCACTGGCCTGTTGACGTGAACCTATAGCCGGCTTTACACTCACAGCGATAGCTGCCAGCCGTGTTGACACATTCTGCATTTCGTTGACACACTGGTCCATTCTGGCATTCATCAATATCTATCAATGCAAGACAGAATATGATTTTTAGGATAAACTGACCATGGACAAGAAAACAAAATGTATTTTTAAACTCAAAGGGATGCTCTCTTACCTACAGTTAAGGAATTTTTTTGTTTGGTACCAAAGGTATTTTTTTGTATTTAATGTATTTTTTTAAATGCAGAGAAAAATACTTCAATGAGAGAAGATTTTTGGTTGGATTTAAATATTTCCCCACCATGATTCTGAACGTGCATGCAATCCATCACTGAAATTCATCCCTTTGCAGGTAGCCAATAGAAGGCTCTTTTGAAATCTATGGGCCTTTGGCTGGCACTCTGACCATGGGTGAATTTCAACCTGTGACCCCAGTCCTGCACTATGAACCCTGCAGGTGAACTGCTGTGTCCACACAAAGATCCACTGAAGTCTCCGAGGTTCCACACTGATCACAGTGCAGGATTGGAGCCCAAGTGTGTAACTCTCAATGACTTTAACAGGAGTTCAACATAATAGTGACATGCAAATAAGACTTTTAATACAATTCTTTCAGTTTTTAATAACCTTAGACTCTAGTAAAAACACAGGTGAGGACAGTTAGGAAAAAAATCATTTTCACCCAACAGTTTTTCTTTGAAATATTTTTTTTTCTTTTGAAAATTCTTAAACTGAATTTAATTATTAATTCTTTACCTGCAACTTAATTGATAAGATTTTTGTTTTAACTAATTTTCCTCCCTGCTGCCTGCCAGCAGAGCAGATGAGCAAATGACACATTTTCCATCTGTAATATTAACCAGTGTCAGTTCCAGTTTATTTACTGTGGGTGGCTGGGGGTTGCATGGGACACACCCATTTACAATAGCTGTACTGTTGTATAGAATTCCTAAAGGCGAACAGGAACTGAAATACCTGCTGTCATGAATAATGCAAGCACTAGCTACCCACAAAGAGGAAGACAGCATTAGAAAGAAGAGAGAGTGTGAGCCAGCCTGGTAGCTAGGGGTAGTAATGTGTAATAACGAACATGCGACCTGGGCCTGAATTTGCATTCTCAGTCCCCAAAAAGGCAAGGGCTGGAAGCATTACAGAGGCAACATGTGCATTTTTCCAGGGGTGGAGTGTTACCTTGGTTATTCAATAGCAACACCTGGGCAGCAGCAAGTGAGTTCTGAAAGCATCTTGCTTTAGCTCCCCTGACTGGCACACACTGTGGTGGGGGAAGGGGTGCACACAAGAAGGTGAGGAGTTATACGAAGAAACAGATAAGGACTTCAAGAAACTAAAGTTTTATTCTGGGTGGCCTATTGCCAAGTGCCTAGCTTTCATGGACTTGTCAGCTTCCCTAGAAGTGCTTCGGTCCTCTTGGGGAGGGTATATTGTTCCCTGGAAAAGTTATTGCCTCCTGGCAGCTGTGTGAAACGGAGGAGATATAGTACCCAAAGCAACTCAGCATTATTCTTCATGAAGAAAATACAAAGCATTTTGTTTGCGTTGTAGCTGTGTTTTTTTAATCATACAGTAGGTTTAAAAAGATATATTTTTCATTCCAGATACTATTTTGAAACTTGATAAATGCATCAGCCACATCCCTTTAAAGAGCATCAGCTAACCTATGGGACATAGCAGATACTCATGCGGACAGACAGTGTGATCTAACAGAAAGAGAACTGGACCGGGACTCTGCAGACATGGGTTCTATTCCCGGATCTGTCACTGACTTGCTCAAATATGAAACGGCAGAACTACTAACTGTGGTATGTAACTGATCATTTAAATCGGCTTCTGTACCAGATGACTGGAGGATAGCTAATTTTTCAAAAAGACTCCAGAGGCAATCCTGGCAATTACATGCTGGTAAGCTAACTTCAGTACCAGGCAAACTGGTTGAACTATAGTACAGAACAGCATTATCAGACATGTAGATGAACATGATTTGTTGGGGAAGAGTCAACATGGCTTTCGTAAAGGAAGTCATGCTTCACCAATCTATTAGAATTCTTTGAGGGGTTCAGCTAACATGTGGACAAGGGTGATCCAGTGGGTATAGTGTACTTGGACTTTCAGAAAGCCTTTGACAAGGTCCCTCACCAAAGGCTCTTAAGCAAAGTAACCAGTCATGGGATAAGAGGGAAGGTCCTCTCATGGATCATTAACTGATTAAAAGACAGAAAACAAAGGGTAGGAACAAATGATCAGTTTTCAGAACGAAGAGAGATAAATAGTGGTGTCCCCCAGGGGTGTGTACTGGAACCAGTGCCGTGCATCATATTCATAAATGATCTGGAAAAAGGTGTAAACAGCGAGGTGGCAAAATTTGCAGATGATAGAAAATAACTCAAGATATTTAAGTCCAAAGCAGACTGTGAAGAGTTACAAAACGATCTCACAAAACTGGGTGACTGGACAACAAAATGGCAGATGAAATTCAATGTTGATAAATGCAAAGTAATGTACATTGGAAAACAATCCCAAATGTATGTACAAAATGATGGGATCTAAATTAGCTGCTACCATTCAAGAAAGATATCTTGGAGTCACTGAGAATAGTTCTCCTAAACAGCCACTCAGTGTGCGGCAGCAGTCAAAAAAGCTAGCAGAATGTTAGGAACCATTAGGAAAGGGATAGAAAATAAGAGAAAATATCATAATGCCTCTATATAAATCCATGGCATGCCCACACCTTGAACACTGCATGCAGTTCTGGTCACCCATCTCAAAAAAGATATATTAGAATTGGAAAAGGTACAGAGAAGGGTAACAAAAATGATTAGGGGAATGGAACAGCTTCTGTATGAGGAGAGATTAAAAAGACTTGGACTTTTCACCTTAGAAAAGAGACGACTAAGGGGATATGACAGAGGCCTATAAAATCGTGGCTGGTGTGGAGAAGGTGACTAAGGAAGTGTTATTTACTCCTTCACTTAACATGCAAACCAGGGGTCACCCAACGAAATTAATAGGCAGCAGGTTTCAAACAGACAAAAGGCTGTACTTCTTCACACAGCGCACAGTCCAGGGGATGTTGTGAAAGCCAAAACTATAACGGGATTTAAAAAAGAACTAGATAAGTTCGTGGAGGATAGGTCCATCAATGGCTATTAGCCAGGATAGGCAGGGATGCAACTCCATGCTCTGGGTGTGGGAGTGGACGACTGGGGATGGATCACTCAACAATTGCTTGTTCTGTTCATTCCCTCTGATGCACCTGGCATTGGCTGCTGTCGTAAGACAGGACACTGGGCTAGATGGACCACTGGTCTGACCCAGTATGGCCGTTCTTATGTTCACAACCACCACAGAAAATGAAGGAAATCCATACCATAATCTTTAATTGTTTCCTGACAGTGACTAAGGGCTTTTGTACATGGCATGGCAAAGCACTCCAGAGAAATGCGATATGTTTTGTGCACTAATGTGCTGCGCTCTAACTCCCTGTATAGACCACGCTGACGTGCTCTAAAAGGTACCTAGTTGTCTAGTCCAGGCAGCTAGAGCACAACATGCGAGCTTTCTCTACAAATCACATCATTCTAGGGCATTCTGCCAGCACCGAGTAGCCAGCCCCTAACACACTGAACATTTATCCAGATTTACTTTACATGAGAATCCACTACAATATTTTTGATCATGCCTTTGATCTTATTTTCATTACGAAAAAAATATCAGCTTGGAAGTGAACGCTGGTCTTGATCTGACATGGGAAGACCACCCACTGCTCATATTTACATCCAGACCATGAAAAGTAAGAAGATTCACTTGCCACAACTGGTTGACTCAAACTCATTCAAGACTTTTATACTAATTGGAAAATCGGGTACTTTGTTTCCAATAGAAAACATATATGGCACCAGATTTTCCAGCAGGAAGCCAAAATGTCTTCATTAAGACATGCCTGGCCCACATTTCTCTGATCCTAGTATATACCCCTGTTATGGATGAATTTCAAGTACATTAGATTTGCCAGTATTTGACCCAATTTCTGTTTGTGATGGAAGTATAAGCCTCTTACCTTCACATATCAGCAACTTGTCATTGTAAAAGAATCCCACTGGACACTCGCATCTGAAGCTGCCAACCATGTTTATACAGACTCCATTCTCACAGACTCCAGGGATCTCTCGGCATTCATCAATATCTGTAACAATCGATTTTTAAATAGTCTGAAAGTGCCAATTCATTCAATCCCCTTCTACAGAAATGTTTTCTTATTATCATGGGATATTATCACAATGTTTATATTAGCAGCATGATCCTGTTACCGTGTAAAAAGGCATCAGACATTCAATAATTCCTACGCATGCTGGAAAACTAACTAGTCTACTCAATGGCTCTCATTTTTCACTATACCCAAGATATACCCAGCCCAGGGCAAGTTAGGCCTGCACAGGACTCTCAAATTCCATCCCCTATCTGATCTGTCCACTTCCTGCCCCTGACATGCCTCCTGCTATCTGTTATGCTGGAGGTAAGGCTGCAGGTGTGAGAAGCAGCAGAACCATCTTCACCAGCCTGCATACCTGCAGACAGTTCCCCTGCATGGGGGTAATTCTTCACTTGCCATTTCTAGCCACTTTAAGGCCACTTTGTGCTACTCACATGGAACAAAGTATCCTTGGGGACCAGAGAATCCAGCTTAACCTATTTTGTTGTTATAAACTGAGCTTCTTCTATATTAATTAAAAAAAGCTCATCATTCTCTAAGAGCCTGATCAAAGAACTCACTGAAGACAATGGAAAGACACTGTCTTTAGACCAGGCCCTCTGTCCTTCAGCATTTGTTATAACAACTTTACATCCACTTCCACCACCTGTTAAAGCTTGGTTAGTTTTATGCTCTTTTACAAAAGTTCTGAAGGTACCAATGACTAATGATATTTTAAATGCCTGAAACATACTATGCTTTTCATTGATTATGTCTACCAATTGTCCTTCCTGTTTTAGCAGATTTGTGAGGCAATTCATTGTTTTTGGCCCTAAAAACGCAGCCAAAACATAAATAGTACAAATCTCACTTATTGGGCTCTTTAGGTGTACGTCTCTTTAGGGGTCTAACTTCAGCATACAGGTCAGAAAATCCATGAAAGCCTTTTCCTTTAGTAAAGAATGCTGTCTGCAGGGATCCACAGAAGCCAATGAACATTAGGGGAAGGGATACACTACAGAGCTCTCTTCACACCTAAGGTACTTTGCTTCTGATTTTGAAGGGGCCAGTTTTGCTCCTGGATTAAGCTTTTAATTTCCTACACAAGATTTGCTGCTGCTGCTGCTGATTTTTAGCCTGCTGATTATAAAAAGTGAGTCAAGGCAGAATCTAACTCGGTCTCTGTCTCCCACCATCAGAAGCAATCATCCCATATAAGGATGCAGAACTCTAATGGCAAAAATGGAACATAAACATAATGGGAAGAAAGTAACTCAGCATTTCCAGCAGTGCACAATGTGGACTGCTGCTGCAGTGGTGTAAGCCAGTATGCCTACTGCAGTGGTTCTCAATCTATTTAACATTGTGGGCCACATATGCAGTTCTCCGTGGGTTATGTGGGCCACATCCACACAATATCTATACTACCTGTAGGGCACGGAGGATGTCACATGGGCTGCAGCTGTGGGCTGATTGGGCCACAAGCGGGCCATGGGTTGAGAACCACTGACCTATGGTGTGTAAGAAGTGGGAGTGGCTACTACTGCCCTCCTGAAGTAGTAAAAGAAGCAGTTCAGGTATCACAACCCAGCAAGGCCTATGAAGATCCCAAGAATCACTGAAAAAGTGTGTGTTTGCTGCACAATGTAGCCCTGAGTGAGCAACTTGTCTCACCAGTGTGGCTAGGGATACACTAGTACATGAGGACACCAAAAGTCAGCTGCATTGGCTGCTGCACTCCAGTTGGAACAGGGCTAGCAGAATAAAATAACTACAGCTGCCAGGGGTGCAGGCTGCAACATGTGCTATTAACTGCTACCGCAGGATCTGCAGATGGTGCACATTTACATTACCCCACCCCTGCCTAGGGTGACTCCATCCTCATTTGCACAGCGCACACCACATTATGTTGTACAGAGAATACTCAGACCAAGCAGGGCTGGACACAGCCTCACATGACTGCCTCTGATTGAGCAGGTGGTGAGCAGGTACTTTACTACTTGCCACCTAAAGCTCATGTGTAACTTCATGTGCTGGTCATAGGGTGCATGATGATTTTGGTCAATGAGATCTGGTGCTTTGCTCCTCAAAAGACCAGGAACAAAATGTACAATATGTTTCTAGTAATTCTTTTTCTTATTATACATTACATCTTATTAGAATTGATTGATTAGACCCAATTGTAGGGTTCTATAGTGCCCATCACCATAATATATGGATATAATTCACTTTGTTGATGTCTATATACTATAGTTCTGCTTGTCTGTTGTACAACGATTGCTCCACCTCTCATTTGTCTTTTTGTGGGAATAAAAACAAAAGGAAGCCCCCACTAGGGATGAATTTGGCCTCTTTGACAAAAACAAAACAAAAAGAGAAAAGGAGGAATTCATTTGTCACACACAATACCAATGTTACACACGATACCGCAATGTGAGAAATATTTTAGTGGAACAGAAAAAAGGATTGTTGGGTTAATTCAATACACAGAGGGATTGGTGTGAAACGTCAGATTAAATCTGTGCTTTAGTCAAAAGGAAACACTCCTAATTCCTCTGAAACCCAATGCCGATTGGCCTTATTCCCAGAACCTCTCCACTCTCTGGTGTCTACAAGCCATTCATCTAGCTCGATTACCGTTTCTTCAGAGCTTTAGATTGTCATGATCACAAGCAGCAATAATCAGAGCTGCCAGCTAGAAGGAGTTAGGCAGAAAGTTTGCAGGATCTGATTTAAGACAAGGGTTAAGGGTTGCACAGAAAGTTGAATTTCGTGGCATTGTTTAGTCTTTATTTCTTTCCAGGAAAGAGCTGACTGTGAAAACAATGCCTTCCTTTCCCTAGTACATACGTAGTGTGGAATTTAACTCAAAACAGAGTAATCACAACTCACCAACTGGTAAACCTGTATAAATGTCAATGAAGAAACCAGGCCTTTGACTTCCACAGAGTGTTGCAAATTCATCTGTAGCAGGAAAAAAAAAAAAAAAGACAACAGTTATCTCGAATGTATCAAATTAAGTGAGTAATTTCACCCCAAGCCTGAGAAAAATGCAGTCTCCACTTTTTTCTGTACCTTTTGAGGGACAGATTTTCACACAAGGCATGTGTACCTTGCATGAGTGCACACTCTCCTGCCAGATTTGTAATGGGGTTCTGATCCCAAGCCCAGTGAAGCCAGTGGAAAGACTCTCATTGGCTTTGGATCGGATACTTCGTTTAGGTATTATTATTAGGTACACACTTGTCAGGTTATGTGGGTGCACTGTACTTTGTATGCACAGGTCGAGCTCTGTACTTCACAAACCGTCATAATTTGGAAATCAACACATAATTTTTGAAAATTGCAAACGACCAGGATGGAGCCAGTTCTCAGGTCTGATAAGTCTGTTTTGCACCAGCTCACCAGCATGAAGCAGAGGAACACCTGGTGAATCCAGCTTGCTGAAGATTCCCCCAGTGTGGAGGAATCATGCAGTGGCACAGGACTGTCACAGTGACTCCTATGCTACACGCTTCCTGTACCCCGCATAGGGTCCATCCTTGGAAGGGGCTGAGGTGCCCCTGCAATCCCTGGCTGCTGGAAGAAGAGAAGAGTGAGGGGAGATTTGATAGCAGCCTTCAGCTACCTGAAGAGGGTTCCCAAAGAGGTTGGAGCTAGGCTGTTCTCAATGGTGGCAGATGACAGAACAAGAAGCAATGGTCTCAAGTTCCAGTGGGGGAGATCTAGGTTGGATATTAGGAAACACTATTTCACCAGGAGGGTGATGAAGCACTGGAATGGGTTACTTCGGGAGGTGGTGGAATCTCCATCCTTAGAGGTTTTTAAGGCCCGGATTGACAAAGCCCTGGCTGGGATGATTTAGGTGGTGTTGGTCCTGCTCTGAGCAGGGGATTGGACTAGATGACCTCCTGAGGTCTTTTCCAACCCTAATCTTCTATGATTCTATGGAAAGGCTCCTTGGGGCTCTTGGCAGCCATGGGTAAAATACAATTGTGTTTTATGATGAGGACTGCGCTGGGCCTGGCTGCCCCAGGATCAGGGGAACATACAGATGTCTTAGCACCACCTATGACCCCGCTCCTGGTCACATGCCAAACACAGCTTGGCTGGCCCATAGCATCTGCCCTATACATGTTTGTCAAAGGGGGCAGATGGACAGTCGTGCAGAACAAAGTCCTCCAGTAATTCACAGAACAGGCTGAGCATAGCAGCAGGAGTGCAGAGTGCTCTACAGTGACCTACTCATGTGCCTCAACCCTTACTTAAAAGGATCATCTCCAGGGCACAAAGTATAATGAGAAATGTATTATTTAATATGTGTATATTTGTATACATATACTTGTAATATTTGTACACATATACGCACACAATTGTACAAAATACATAGCACTTTCCTCTCTCTAGCAATTCATTTTATAGCAGCTTGCAGTAATGTTATCATTAACGGGGCCTTTTTCAGCTCGCTTTCAAATTAAACGTACCGGTGCTTGGGATGGGGCATTGTTCACAAGGCTTATTCCAGGCACGGCCAATATTGTAGGAACAGCAGCACATCTTCTTGGTCATATTAAAGAGCAGTTCTCCATCGCAGGTTTGATTGTCAGCATAATAATTTCTGTAGCACAGACTCCTCCTCATATCTGCAAAGAAAACAAAAATATCATGACGGTACTGAAATACATGAAGTGTCTATGAGAGCCCACTCTTATTAGACAGCCTCCTTTCCCAAAGTTCCTGAGCACAGTTCTATGCTACCTTTACTAGGTCCCCTCTTTTAGTCCCTCAAGCGGTCGCCAAAGGAAGCTTGTTCTGTAGTGTTTTATATCAGTCACCCCCAGCCCTTGTGGAGTCACCCCTAAAATTTGGGTGTTTTTTTTATTTTTGTTGTAAAACTGGCCATAACTCAGATCAGACTCACCAAAGGATTCACTAAGGCCTGCAAACCCTGGCCCAGACTTGAGCAAACCTAAGCACATTTATGGCTGATCTTAAAATCATGCACAGTTTATGACTTCACATCATTCTGATGCAAAACCAGGTGAAACTCAGTGGTTTTCCCAAATTACGCATAGAGATTTTAGGTCTGTATCAGCTCAAAAGCCAAAGTGAAAGATGGAGGAGGCCAAACACAGCTAAACTGAGACCAAAGGAAACAAGATTGCCACACAGTGCAGAAACCACCCAAAACCTCAGGGGAGTCACTGCAAAGCTTCTATGCTGTGATAAATCTTGAGAGGTGGACCCAAATCTGTACTCGCTGACACTGTTCAAGGGTTGTATGGTGTCAGGAA
This sequence comes from Chelonia mydas, assembly GCF_015237465.2. Classification (NCBI taxonomy): domain Eukaryota; kingdom Metazoa; phylum Chordata; order Testudines; family Cheloniidae; genus Chelonia; species Chelonia mydas. The sequence continues at coordinate 63,629,718 of NC_051250.2, forward strand.
CAGGAGCATTTGGCCCATCTTCTCTTGATAAATGTCCTTATAAATAGTGCAGGCCGCTACTGTATGCACTATTTTACAACAGTACATATTCAGGGTGAGATTGTGCCTGGCCCTGCACAGGTTGTTAGGCAAGGGTCACCGGCAGTGGTGAGCTGGAGCCGGTTCGCACCAGTTTGCTAGAACCGGTTGTTAAATTTAGAAGCCCTTTTAGAACCGGTTGTTCCGCGAGGGACAACCAGTTCTAAAAGGGCTTCTAAATTTAATCGGCCAAAAGTGGTGCCTCAGGCACCGACTCCATGGGTGCTCCAGCCCTGGAGCACCCAAGGGGAAAATTTGGTCGGTGCAGAGCACCCACCGGCAGCTCCTCACCCCACCCCCGGCCCCAGCTCACCTCTGCTCCGCCTCCTCCCCTGAACGCGCTGCCCCGCTCTGCTTCTCCGCCCTCCCAGGCTTCCCGCAAATCAGCTGTTGGCGTGGGAAGCCGGGGCGGGCTGAGAAGCAAGTCATGGCTTCCTGCTCAGGCCCAGGGAGGCAGAGCGGAGGTGAGCTCGGGGGGGCGCGAGGAGGGCCGCCCGCGCCGCAGCAGGTAACCGGGGGGGGCTGCGCAGGGGAACCACTCCCCGCCCCAGTTCACCTCCGCCACCCTCAGCCTGAGCGGGAAGCCGCGGCCTGCTTCTCAGTCCTCCCCTGCTTCCCGCCGAATAGCTGATTCATGGGAAGCTGGGGGGGAGGGAGGGCACGGAGAAGCAGAGCAGGGCGGTGCGTTCAGGGGAGGAGGCAGAGGTGGGGGGGGCGCGGAGAAGCAGAGCAGGGCGGTGCATTCAGGGGAGGAGGTGGAGGCGAGCTGGGGCTGGGCACGGGGCGGGGAGGAGTCAGGGGACAGGGGAGGGGGGTGGATGGGGCAGGAGTCCCGGAGGCGGGCAACGACCCCCTCAAGGGGTGACAAGGGAACCTGTTCTTAAGATTTTGGCAGCTCATCACTGGTCACGGGCGTCTCCATCTTCTGGTCCGGAGCAAGGGCGAGGCACTGTAACAATTCTTGAGCACAAGACAGGCATCACAAGGAGTCTGGGATTCTATCAGCACCACTGGTGTTGGACTCCGCAAAGTGGGAGATATAGGACAAGTGTGCAGCCATGGCTAAAATGCCGTTGTGAGCTCCGCTGGGGCGGTGTACATCACTCCTAATACGGCCACTGGTTTTACAGCCACAATTTGGCCTTAATGCTCTACAAAGATACGGTTCTTGGTCTTTTGGGGCCCGATCTTGGTCTCACTAACGTCAGTGGAAGTTTTGTCACGGACTTCAATGAGAGCAAGAACAAGCCCTTGATGTTAGGAATTACCACCATAAAACCATTACAGCCAGCCAACAGTTTTACAATGAACTCTCCAGTTGGGAGGCCTGTGCAGAGATCAATAGCATGATATGGCTCATGAAAACTCAACCTTGCCAAGAGATTAAAATGTGAAATTCATGCCATACAAAGAGTACATATGACACTTTCTGCTGTGGGTAGAAGGAAATGGGAACATGTCATTATGCTGATTTAAACACTCTACATTGATCTGTGAATTGTGTTTTTTAGTAAAACTCTGACAACAACCTGTCTTCATTGACTTAATACAAATAAAGAAATAGGCCAGAACCTTGGTTGGTGTCAATCGGCATTAACTCCATTCAAGTCAATGATAATTCTTTTCTATAAGTGAACTCCACAGAGCTATGCTGATTTACATCATCAGAAGCCCTGACATGCAATGTAGAAGGAACACTTTAAAAAACTCACCCATACAGTTGTTGCCACCATTGACTTGCATGTAGTCGGGAGGACAGATACAGGTGTAGTTCCCAACAGTGTTATAACAAGTGCCAGGTCCACAAATGCCAGGTGTTTCACATTCATTAATATCTATAAGAAAACAATAAGACATTAAATAATTGCAGCAGATTTTGGTCTAAATTTCTTTTGTGAATCGGTGAATTTGGGTTAACCTCTTTTAGCAGCGCTCAGGGTAGCAATGTACTCGCTGGGGACACTTAAAGGAAATCTGAGCAGCTGGGTCATGATGGGGCAGGCCTGCATGGCAGAAGGGGTGATTCCATGATTAGACAGGTCTATAGGTGAGCCTTAAGGGCTCACAACTAGCCAGGGGAGTGGGCCCCTGGCATATTCAATGGGTCCAGAACAGTGAGAATCCATTTCCTCTCTGCACCTGTTATCCAGAAATATTTTGGAGATGCTTTGAAGTAAGGTGGTTTCAGGACAGATCACACATTCTACACTCCTGGTCTCTCTATCTCTTTGTGACAAGAGGGCTCAGTGATCAGTCTGTCCAGGTGTGTCCGCATCCATAAGTCTGACAGGGGCCTACAACTGGTGGACAGAGGCAGAGAGCCCATCTGAACACAGGATGCTGCAGTGGACTGCTCAGGCCTTTAGGGAGTTTGAGCTATTGAGCAGGAAAGGTGAAAGAGCTGCTCCCATCAAATGATGACACACAGACACACACACACCCCAAGGGGTTCCAAGCCACAGGAACAGGATAAAACTGGAAACTTAAAATATATTAAAAAAATCACTAAGTAGCCTTCTGCATTTTAAACAATCTATAGGGATAGGTAGATTTATATCTCCTCTCTACTGCACAGGAAACCAGATGTTGAGCTCTATATGGTGCAGAACTTCATGGAAAGTCTTTGTGTCTGATTTTTAATTTGTAAGCTCTCCAGGGCATGAATCTTCCTGTAGGTTTGCACAGGGCTCAACACGTTGTGGGCCTATGAGAAACAAACAATTATAGCAATGAGCTGGGAGGCTGAAGGCAACCTGGAAAATGAAAAACTAGTGATCAGATTTGGGGAGTTGGGCTAAAACTTTGTACAAAATACAACCTGATGGCTGCGGGACCGGGTTTAAGTATATGGCTGTGATGTTCTGAATGCATGCTACCAGTGGCAGGGGAGAAGGGGAGAGGGAAGGTTGTAATATGACAGATATTTTCAGTCAGAGACTCAGATCATCATGCTTTAGCCTGCAGGAAGACGGACAATAAGCTATGGTTAAAATGGACAATGCCACTTCAGCCAGCCCAACAAACACAAGCAGCAAGCTGCTTGTTGGTTTTAGTGCATGGTCATGTAAAGAACTATATTGTCCATCAGCAAACAGCTATTTCGTAGAGATGATCAAAATTTTAAGCAAACATTTGCAAAAATTTCCATTTAATCAAAAAGGAATTTTCTGTTGAAAAACTTTTTGGAGGAAAACTTTTGTCCAGCTCTACTATTTCTGCAATTACACTGTTGGTTTGACTGTTGGTGTACTTTTAAGGAACAGATAATTTTGATGGATGCTCAGTTGTCAATATTTGGTAAGAAATAAATGCCCATGCCGAGTAAACCCTAAGACTACATACCATCACATACTCGAGAGTCTTCATTCAAATAGTAGCCATTTGGACACTGACAGTGGAAACTACCAAATGTATTAATACATTTTCCTCCTTGGCAAAGTCCAGGTAGTTCTTGACACTCATCAATATCTAACAAAGTAAACACAACAACATTATTTCATGCCATGAAAAATCAAGTTAGTCACAGAACGTTGCAATTTAAGACATGTAAAAGCATGAAAAAAATAAGCATTACCCTCCAATATAACTGTAATAGGGTTTGGTCGGAATCCTTCCCCTCCAGGGCACAGAACCTTATATTCAGCTGAAAACAAAAGAGATTTTATGAACCTAAAATAGTTGAAACATCTTCATCACAATGATCTTTGAACTTGTAAAGCTTATTACAGCACAATATAGAACAGCCTAATACTAAAACAAGGGCCCACTGTGCAAAATCAGGTATCACTTTTCTCATTGGCTAACACAGAGTCTGCTGTCCAAGCAATAGCACAACTATGCAGGAGCCATTACAATGCACCTGCTGATTGATAATATCTGCACCAGCAGATTTTGTACCATAACTGGTGTAATTTTCAGGCAGTTTAGTACTTGTATGTACCCAGTACATGATTTTATTAGCACTCCCACTGTCTAGAGAAAATAGGAGAGACAGAAAGACGCATGCATATATGGTTAGGTATAATCCAGTGAAGCTGACTTACTTGAGTTCACAGGTGGGCAATGTTCACAGGGAATCCCCCAAGCTCTCCCCAGGGAGCAACAGCAAGAGGCCTTGGAAACACCAACCCCAATCTCATTGCTGCAGACTATATCTCCATTGTCTCCTCGCGGTCTAATATCCAAGTAACAGTTGCCAGAACGTGTGTCTATTCAAAATGCACACAAAAAACATACATTACATCTGATGGAGGGGAAGAAAGTTTTGTTTCCTTGTGCTTCCCCTGTCTGTCTGTCTGTCCCCATCTATTGTCTCTTGTCTTATGCTTCGGTTGCAAGCTCTTTGGGGCAGGAACCATCTTTTTGTTCTGTGCTTGTACAGAGCCTAGCACAACAGGGTCCTGGTCCATGATTAGTGCTTCTAGGTTCTATGGTAATACAAATAAATGAATTAATAATATTCGGGCAGTCTCAATGCTGAGAGAGAGAGAGAGAGAGACAGAGAGAGAGGGCGCACTCCAAATTACCTTCATTTCACATAAGAAAGCTGTGGTTGGAAGTAATTTACTCTCACGATTACACTGGGCTCACTCTGCGAACAGTCTCACTGCAATCAGTGGGACTGCTCATAGACTAAGGAACTTCTGAGCAAGAGTGGCAGACCCAGGTCCTTCATCATTTAGGTGCCTATTCTTATTCTCACATCCTTGTATTAGCACCTTCCTCCAATCCTAGGAACTGCTACTCTTTCCTGTCCTTGAAATTGAGATTTACAAATGAAACAATCTATTCAACACATATACTTAGAAATTAAAATGCATTTCAACTGAAGGAAACAATCCAGGACCAGAGAGCTACAGGGAGGTTCTGAGAAAGTTGGGGCCTAATCCTTCAGAATTTACTCACAAGAGTATCTCCTTTGATGATGATAATTAAGTCTGGCCGAGTTGTACTCAAAGCAGGATCCAAGGGGTGTAATACTGATTTTATGCCACACCTTTGTGTTTCTTCAGTCTTAAGGCCAGACAGAGGCTGGTTTGGCCCTGGTGCAATTTAAAGCAGTCTCTAAATTGTGCACAGCTGCAGCAAGTCCCAAGGGGCTGTTCTGGCAGCAGGGAATGGCTGAAGTGCAGTATTGCTCAGGCCACATTCCCTACCGTCCGCCACACCCTGTTAGGCAGCAGCAGTAGGGTGGGAACTGCAGAGTATGCTCCAAGAGCTTTCCATTACACCCTGGGAATCCTCAGATGGCTGTTTAAGCTAGAGTTACTGCCCCTTTGTGCCACTTCATCTCTAAATAATACAGGAAATGACAGCTTACCAACGCAGCCAACACGGGTGGGGTTCAGCTCAAAATCAGGAGGGCACTCACAGGTGTAACTACCAGGGGTATTGACACACGTGCCACTGATACAGGTTGTGGGGTCTGCGCATTCGTTAACATCTGAAACAACAAGGGGGCAGTTAGCGAATTCCCCAATATTCCACCTAAACCAACAACATGCCAGGTGTCAGACTGTCAGTCTCAGGAAATAATCAGTTCCATTGCTTGTTGTGGGGTGTATGTTCCCTCTACAGAAATCTACACACAAAAAATCACTGAAACTGTGGAAGCAGAGCACTAGTCCGACACGAATTCAATATTTCACTGAGAAATACTCCATTTTTGCCAGAAAAAATAATTCTACAAAATGAAATGCACTGTAAGAGAGGCCAAAACATTAATCACATTGATCAAAAATATCAAGCAGAGAAATCATTTTGAGGGCCATACTGTTCCATATGTCTCTGGGAGCAGAAATTACAGGGCCCAGCAGATCCCAACCTGTGGGAGATGTGGAAGGGAAGGCGCGACACCTCTTCTCCATCAATCCCCTCTTCCCTTGACCAGTAGAACCCCAGAGATTCACACCTCAGCAGGGAAAAGATTCGGGGATGACGGCACAGCCCCCAAAATCAGGCAAAATATTTGTGTGTAACTTCCTACTGTCCCTATTTTGCCCACTGTGCTGTTTTGCACTGAAGGATCTAGTACAGTTCCATATTTTCTTATTTATAATCTCATTGTTATGATATAGCTAAAGCTTTGCTTAAGGAGTTGGTCAAGATAACAACAGCTATGTTCAGAGGCCGCTCCAGAGTCTGCCACTCTCGACAAAACTTCGGTGTGCTGCTGCCTCCTTCTAGTCGTAGAGCAGCGGATTTGGCGTTTGAGTGAATGGCATTGTGACCTGACACACTGGGTCATAACAACTCTCAAATTTGGCCCAGCTGCCCCTCTGACATGATGGATGCCGTAGGTAGCAGCCCAGTTCATTGACAGCTAGCTATGTTAAAAATGATCTTGCTTAAAATCAGTCTTCACCTGTGCAGTTACCACCGGTTCTGTCCAGTTCATAGCCTGTCTCGCACTCGCATCGGAATAGACCGGGGAGGTTATGACAAGTCCCATAGACACAGATGTTAGGAAGGGAGCACTCATCAATATCTGTAAGAACAAAAAGGAGGGGAAAATTAGGTTCTGTGATCTTTTCGCTATAAACTTCGGACTAAAAACTTGTCTGAATAAGCATTCAGAAAAGTAAGCATGGAACTGGATTCTGATTGCTCCTGCATGTTTTGTAAAATGTTTTAGATTTGCAATACTAATATATAGGATTTGCATTTGTAGGCAACAGGGTCCAAACTAGAACCCCTTACTAAATTGCTTTGGAAGTGAAATTAAGCTCTATGCAGATGGCCAGCACAAGGGGCTGAAGGGTTAAGTGGGACTTAAGTGATGCACAGGCTTTTGCAAAGAAATTAAATTCACCTTTTATTCAGTTTCACTGCATATGACAGATTTTTAGACATACTGTGCTTATTTCTTGGGTGTAACTTCTATGGTGTTTTGCCTGAGTGAGGACTGCAGTATCAGACTCACTGTTTATAGTATACTTATATGAACTGCATAATGAATGACTAACTTGATCCAGTAACAAAGAGAACATATTTACAAAGGACGTTAAAATACTTCTGCAGTCAGTATACACACCAGCGACTTCAAGAGAAGATTGTTGTAGCAACAGGAGAGAGGCACCATGCAGGCTTTTTAAAGTTAGTTTGAAGATTATATAGTTTCAAAGTAAATGGATTCAGAGTTGAAATACTAAGAAATCTAATTTTGTTTTTAGTTTACATAGAATTTTAACTTTCACAATTCATGCCTCTTCCTTTATAAGTAAGAAACAATACACGGAACAAATTTTGCTGGAAAAAGTACCAAATCCTATTTATAGTGTACCTATGAACTTCATCAAATCAGTGTCCAGATGCATGAACTGAAAAAAGTAACAAAAAACTTTACCCTAAAATATTTTGGAAGTGAATGCAGTTTTCAACAGTAAACACAACTGCAACCAATTGCAACATTTTTCAAATATAAAATATTATTCAGGCAGATTTTGTCGAGTGTTATTTAAAGACTACAGTGAATTACCTTCACATGCTTTCTCATCTGGACTTGGTAGAAATCCCATTTCACATTCACAGCGATACCCTCCTGGAGCATTGAGACATTGCCCATTCTCACAGAGATTCAGGTTTTCTGAGCATTCATCAAGGTCTGTTAAAGGAAGAGGAATTGCATTATATTGTAAATATTTTTCTCATTGATGTTCAGTTCAGCTAAGACACATATATATCCAAAAGTCTTCACTGTTACATTAATTGAGAGCATTTTCAGAAGAAATTATAGTCAGGTTATGTGCAGGTCTTGTCATACTAAAAGGCTTGGGGCATTTCTGTCACTTTGAAAATAAAATTTCTAATGAAAAAGAAAAAAGAAGCAATTAGTCTAGATTTTTAAAAGTGGTTAAAATTAGCAAGAAGTGGAGGGAGATTGGTGACTGCTGTGAAACAGCAGAGCCTAGAAGCCCCAGCTGAGATCAGGCCTCTATTGTACAAGGTGCTGTACAATGTACAAATAAATAGCAAGAGATAGTCTCTGCTACAAAGAGTTTCCACTCTAACAAGGCAAAGACAGACAAAGAGAGGGAGTGGAGACAGAGCCAGACAGCGGTGAAGGTCACCCGACGGGTTAGTGGCTGAGCTGGGAACAGTGCCCTAGCCACTGGACCACACTACCTCTCAGAGAGTTTGGCTCTTAGTCTTTAGCTGACATTTTACACATCACAAAAACAGCACATTTGCTGCAATGCAGTTTGGCTGGCAGTCTCAGCTTATAGAAACCCAGGACTGGAAAAGCAAACATACTGCATATCAAGATTGATGTGCACACATTGCACAGGTGTGCTGGAAACACTACATAGTACTAGTCTAGTGAATTCTATCCAGCTCTCAAATCCGTGAGCAATAAACATTACAAGCATTTCAAGAGGAGTTCTAGCAAAATCCAGAAACTTAATTAATACTCATTAATCCCCTCCTCCCCAAAGATACAGTTCATATACACCTCAAAATTAAGGAAGAACATCTAGAAAATAAAAAAATGGAGGTCACAAAGGCCACTTGAGAAGCTGAATCAGATTCAAGAATTGTATAAAGAGCATTAACAGAATAATTCAAATGTAATTAACTTCAAACGTGGTGCTAGATTCTCAACTGGTGTAAACCAGCACAGATAACAGAGCGCTGCTGATTTACCCAAGCTGAGGATCTGGCCTACTCTCTATATCTCTATATATTGAAGGGGTTTACACTGCAGCCTATCAACTTCTACATCAAATTAGTAGCAATAGCGACTGATGTGACGTGCTAATCTGTGGTCAAAGTAGAAGACTTAAGTCTGAGTGGGGAATGTCTCTGGTGACAATTTACACAAGACATTATTCAAAAGTAGCTACTTTGGCCCATCTATGTATGAGCACCACATCCTAAGGGTACTATGCTGATCATGCAATAAGAGGGCAGTGAACACATGCTCACTTCTGAAAAGGAAAAAAAAAAAAAACATTTTAGGCAACTATATAAAGGAATTTTAACAGATGTGCCCCATTACTCAAATGTTACGTGGGTGGCCAATAATCTGGTTTATTAACTGGTCCAGTTATACCACCATGCACTGTTTTAATAAGTTTGCCACCCACATCTCTTTACAAGCAACTGCCATGAAAACCTTCCATCTTCACAAGGGAAAAAAAATGCTGTCAAGTTATACTGGTCAACTTTTTCTTGCCAGATGATGTCATGCTACCTGAAATGGGAGACACTGCAACATGACATATCATAATGCACCTTAACATGAGGCTGGAAAGTGTCAAAGAAAACACTTTGGTCTCATGACTCACACTGCCAAAGCCTGATCCTGTAATTGATACACACTTATAAGTCCCATTCAATGGGAATTCTGGGCATAGAAAGACTGCAGGATCAGGTTTTAGTTTTCGATTGTAAATATCGACCCAACATTGCACATTTAAATTAGTCTACCTATAAGCAGTGGGTAAATTTTCCCTAGAACTAGTCACTAAGATTCATGGGTATTATATGCCGAGAGTTGCATCACTGCAAAAGAAAGCTCACCTGTACAAGTGAAGCCATCCCCAGTGTAGCCGTCCTTGCAAAGGCAACGGTAAGAGCCCATTGTGTTCTTGCAATTGGCATGTGGGCTGCACATGTGTGTTCCATTGGAGCATTCATCCAGATCTTTAATATAACAAAAATTGCATTAGTAAAACCAAATCCATCGTCAATGCAACCTTTAAAATGCTCAATTCATAGCACAGGGAAACTCTACTTTAAACAATCTTTCACAAAAACAAAAAAACACACATTCATGATTTTTTACTTGACATGTTTTAACAGACTTTAAGAAAACACCCGGCATTTATCACTGGATATTCTGGGTTGGTGCATTCAGTAGTTTAGGGCAGTCCAGCTGTTCTCTCTCATTTTGAAGGGAGATTTCTTTTTTCTTCTGTTCATGACAGGCACTTCCCTTCCCCACTCAGATATTCTTCTCTGACAGGAAAACAGGATTTCCAGCATATTTGCAACTCAGCTAAGAAAGTTTGCTAGGATGTCTGTGTCACTTGGGAATCACCGAGACCCCTCCCTTAAAGATAAAGGGTAAAATGCTGGCTCCACTGAAGTCAATGGCAAAACTCCCATTGACTTCAATGGAATCAGGATATCCCTTCAAGTGCACAAACTATCTCCATACATTGCTTCATTTCCACCAGCCTTGCAAGCCAAGCAAGAGAAACTGTTCATGCTGACATGTCTCCCACATGACAGTGAATTCTTCCTTTGTAGTGTAAGATAAACTGACATCTTTAATGTGTGTGACAATTTATTTTAAAGTTGTGGATACAATGTTGCTTTCCACAGCTGTCTAAACACTTTTATTGATGGCTTACAATGCTAAATCAGACATAATGTATGAAACTCACCTGTGCATTTGATGCCATCTCCAATCCAACCTGAGCTGCACTCACATTTGAAACTCCCTGCCGTATTCGTACATATGGCATGTCTGTCACAGTTATGGGCTCCAATTTCACACTCATTGATATCTGTAATAACACGGGGGGAGGGGTGTTTGTGAAAGAGCTCACACATCAAACTTTTCTTACGTCCAGTAAGACTACGTTTCTTTCTTAAATTGCTTCTAACTGCTAGTAGCATTTAAGCATTAGGCATAAAAGAAAGACTCATTGCAAAGAAAAGCTACTGAATAGTTGGCTTATTTCAAACATGTATTGGCCTACTATTTTGTGTTTTGTTTGGCGGGGGGAGGGAAGGTTGGGCAGTTTTTAAAGCAGCACTTTTGAAGCACATAGCACCTAGGAGCCCTATGGTGTAATATACTCTAAAGCCCCAGTAACATCTGCAGTGCAAGGAGTGCCGTATTTGTTCTTTTCATTGGTGTGATGCTGGAAGAGTGTTGGTATGGGGATTCACAGGCCTCCAGGAAGAAGGGGAACAGCAGCCATGGAGATCGCTAGAGCAGTGAAGCTGCAGCAGATGCTCCGTAGCCTGGGGTTCTGTTTCCCCCAGACAGCCTTAGAAAGCCCTTTGGCAAAACCCGTTTAACTCAGACCCAGTGCCAGGACCAGGATTTGTACCCTACATTAGGGAGACACCGACATTTTACCAGCCTGTATCCTGACCTGTACTTGGTAGCTGAGGAAAAGGATGCAAAGTCTGCATTACACTGTTACCACCCAAGCCCTGGGCGTTGCTGGGGGCTCAGGGCTGCTCTAAATTGCACTGAGCAGTCACAGGCCCCAAGAGGCCATTCTTCCAGCAAGGGATCACCGGGGCGTAGCACTGGGCATACTCCATACAGCATGAATGGGGATGGTGCTATATGCCAGCTCTGCTCCACTAGCATGCCAAGGGTATCCCCCACCACCAGTAAAGCCAATGTTTGCACTGCCAGAGTGATGCAAAGCAGACAGAATGGGAGACGGGGGGGGGGGGGGGAGGGGAAGGATTTGGCCCACTATGTTTGGTCCTTTTGTGAAGGCAGACGGGAGAAAAGCACAGGACTGAGAGTATGTGGGAGTATTATTTATCAGGAACCCAACACATCTAAACAAAGGGAAGAAAAGGACACCATCCTTAAAGACAACATATAGCCAGCTATACTATTCCTCAACCTTCCCAGGCTTGCCAGCACATTCCATTTTAGCACTTGTTGTTTTCCCCTTACTTTGATTCTTGGGCAGTGTAAAATTGTAGAGAGAGAAAAACAAACCTAATGCAGCTCTTTCCTTATCACAACACAAAATTAGTGCTTAATATAAGCACTTGGAGAACTGGTATAAACTCAAAGAATGTTTTCAGAAATGATTTCTGGTAACTAAAACAAATGCTGCAGGAATTCTCTCACACACGAGCCATGGCTTTTACAACATTTACTGTATCCTAGGACTCTAGGTGTGTTTTGTTCTACTTCCATACAAGATGTAAACTGTCTAGAATTCACATCAAGCCTCTTAGAGTTTCTGTCAGTTGTTTCCAGCCCTTTTAACTGCCTTTAGTGGTAACTTAGGCCAAATCATCCCATTCTGCAGAACAGCCGACGGAAAGGAAAAATGAAGGCAAAAAAACCCTACTCTGCATGATTTAACATACAGAGAACCCAACCCATTCTCCTCTTGAGGTAGATTAAAAAGGGTCGGGGATCTGGACTAGGAACCATGGAAATTCCCAGCCCCAAACCCAAGGATCTCAATGCATCTACTATCATGCCTAACAGAAATTGTCCAACTAATACCAGTTAGGGAGAGGAGCAACTGGGGAGAGTTTTATATTTCTAATTTTTTTTTAAATATTAGCTAACTATTGTATAATCAAGATATGTCTAAACACCATCTTGCTTTGTTTCTTGTATTCCTTTCTTCTACCCTTTCTTTGCCTGTCTGTTTGCCTTTTAGACTGTAAGATCTGTGCCCTTCTTAGGGGAAGAAACCTACCTAGAGAACTCACTCCTAGATCCTCCCCCTTCCAGAGGTGCTGTGACTCTGGGAAGAGGGAACTGAGGACATGCAGGCCAACTCCCTTCATTTTGCAAGTTTGGGTGACAGTATTGAGCCTGCTGCATTTTATTTTTTCTCCTCTACGCAGAGCAATGGAGGAGGTAGGGTCCAATTTTTTCTGTGGCGTTTCTACTAAAATGAGAGAGGAGTCTGAAGAAAAAACCTGAGATGAACATCCCCAGTATTTGGGTCGGTCCAAAATTTGGTTGCTGGGGTCCATATCAAGATCTGAATCTGGCAGCCTGAGTCCATTTCTCATTAATGCAGACTAACACTAGCAATCCTAGAAATCATGCAAATGAGCACTTTTTTTAAAAAAGTTTAAAAACAAGGCCAGGAACAGATAACCCTATAACATATTTTCCTTAATCATGTGCAGAAACTTGTAAGATGATAATATTACCCTAGGCAGGAAACAAGTGTCTATTAAAGACCTTAAGGATGGTCAAGAAAGCTAATTTTGGTTTAGAGTGAAGAGAAAGGCTAGAAAGAAGTTCCAGCGGTCAACTACAGTATGTAGTGACAAGAAAAAACAGGCAAGCTGTCTGCATCTTTAATCTTGACATGAATATTTTAAAAAAGTTGTTAAACCACTGGTAATACTAAGGGTGCTCTGTATTTGATTACTTGAGGCTCTGAAATATTCAAGTGATCACATGCTTCTTTATAACCTTTTGAGCACAACAAAACAACATAAAAAAACAACATCATGCCAGATTTTTCTGCCAAGAATTTTTTAAACCACCAGTAAACACCAAATGGAAACTTGCATGCAATAGTTATGCTAGTTATGTTATATTCAGATTCAATTTTGTAAGGCAACTTCAGAAATAGTAAACAGACCTATATCATCTGATCACAGACACAGTCCAGCTCCCATTGACCCCACTGGGAGCAGGGTCCATCCTTCTGCTTTTATAAAGCTAGATGCTGGAAGCTTGATTCTCTCATCATGTCTTGCAATGCCAAGGAACGAATGGACATTCACTCCACTTGGGTCTAGTTATATCCTACTATTTAGTATTCTAATGGTCCAATCTTTCCATGGCAAAAAAACCTACAGGCTAACGGCAGCCCTGTGTAAAGGGGTCAATGAAATTAATGGGAGTTGTGTCCAATTATACTGGGGCTTAATTTGGCCTGAGGATGCTGTAAGTACTGAATTCAGACTTCTCAGGATGACATACAAAAGAGAAAGTGAGCTCTGAAGGGGAAAGCTTTTAGTGAAACAGATCTCTCCCAGAACAGCAAAGGGCCAGATTCTGTCACCTTTCCTCAAAGTATGAAGTGCCCTACTCTACAAATAGTTCCATATATTTGCATGGGACTGCTCAAGGAGTAAAGCACCACTCAACTGGAATAAGAGTACTAAAATCGGGGGCAAAGAGAACACAGGAAAATCCTAGCCAAGCCAGAATTTGACACCAGACTTTAGTCCAACAAAATTCCCATTGACTTTAGTGGGATTCTTACTAAAATAAAGAGTGCAAGGTCAAGTCACTGATCTGTATAAACACTCTCTTTGCCTAAATTTCCTCCAGTGTGAAAGTTTCCCTTTAAATATAACGCTATGGGAAGCCAACAAAAACAAAGGAATTACAATCTAAGGCTCACACCGCATCCTCAGCTGGTCCCATTGTGCGCCCGTACCACAGCACATGTGTTCTCATCTTTGTAATCACATTACTCCCATTGACACCAAGGGAGCTGTCTGACTATAGCAGATGACTATGCTCCTGGTAAATAACAGGCAGCTCTGGCACCATAGCAATTCCAGGCTCAGTGGGGACAAACCGTCAGTCTTCATTTACTGTTAGCTATTTTACTTCTTTTTGACTTCTAATATTCATTGTTCTCATGCATTAAGTAACAAATAAGGTGTCTCCCATTAATCACAGAGGCACAAATGTTTCTAATTGTGCATGAGCAACAATACATATGCACAACTGGCATATGCAATTACTGCACTTATGCTCACAAAAGTGGCAACTGCTTGAACAAATAACCAGCTAACATGCATGCACAATGACTACACCAATTACGTATGTGTATTTCTGCATGTTCTGAAAATCCAGGGCAGAAAGCAGAGATGGCAGAGACCTATTTAGTGGTACATCATCAGAGCCTTGCTCATGCTTTGGGAACCCTCTGCATTTCCTTGCACCTGAATGGAGAAGCCATGCCACCAGTACTGGCAGGAGCAAGGACAGTGGCAGAAGGAGGCCAGACTTTTTGAATAAATTATGTTTTTTTACATTTGGACTGCAGTATCACCCTGAAGCTAATGCACTGAAAGACTATGAAAACTTACACACTCACCCCCAGACAGAGAACCCATGCAAGGTTCTATGAACCATTTACACTTCACATTAAGGGCTTCAGTGGGGCTTAAGTAGACTAGAGGGCCTGGAGCATGCTGTCTATAGGGGTGAATTTAATCCAATATCAATCTGTGAACCAGCTCTGTTTAGCTGGAATTATTTTTTTGATACAGTCTCCCACAATATTTTTGCCAGCAAGTTAAAGAATTATGGGCTGGATGAATGGAATATAAGGTGGATAGAAAGCTGGCTAGATCATCGGGCTGAACAGGTAGTGATCAATGGCTCCATGTCTAGCTGGCAGCTGGTATCAAGCGGAGTGCTCCAAGCGTCGGTCCTGGGGCCGGTTTTGTTCAATATCTTCATTAATGATCTGGAGGATGGCGTGGATTGCACCCTCAACAAGTCTGCAGATGACACTAAACTGAGAGGAGTGGTAGATACGCTGGAGGGTAGGGATAGGAGACAGAGGGACCTAGACAAACTGGAGGATTGGGCCAAAAGAAATCTGATGAGGTTCAACAAGGACAAGTGCAGAGTCCTGCACTTAGGATGGAAGAATCCCATGCACCGCTACAGACTAGGGACCGAATGGCTAGGCAGCAGTTCTGCAGAAAAGGACCTAGGGGTTACAGTGGATGAGAAGCTGGATATGAGTCAACAGTGTGTCCTTGTTGCCAAGAAGACTAACGGCATTTTGGGCTGTATAAGTAGGAGCATTGCCAGCAGATCGAGGGACGTGATCGTTCCCCTCTATTTGGCATTGGTGAGGCCACATCTGGAGTACTGTGTCCAGTTTTGGGCCCCACACTACAAGAAGGATGCTGAAAAATTGGAAAGAGCCCAGTGGAGGGCAACAAAAATGATTAGGGGGCTGGAGCACATGATTTATGAGGAGAGGCTGAGGGAACTGGGATTATTTAGTCTGCAGAAGAGAAGAATGAGGAGGGATTTGATAGCTGCTTTCAACTACCTGAAAGGGGGTTCCAAAGAGGATGGATGTGGGCTGTTCTCAGTGGTAGCTGATGACAGAACAAGGAGTAATGGTCTCAAGTTGCAGTTGGGGAGGTTTAGGATGGATATTAGGAAAAACTTTTTCACTAGGAGGGTGGTGAAGCACTGGAATGGGTTACCTAGGGAGGTGGTGGAATCTCCTTCCTTAGGGGTTTTTAAGGTCAGGCTTGACAAAGCCCTGGCTGGGATGATTTAGTTGGGGATTGGTCCTGCTTTGAGCAGTGGGCTGGACTAGATGACCTCCTGACGTCCCTTCCAACCCTGATATTCTATGATTTTCATGTCTGCAAACTTCCGTAAAAGTATTTTCTGATTTTTATTTATTGGCTCTTTCTGAAAATATGTCAACTTTATCAGACTGATGTTCCATTTGTATTTTGAGTTTGTGCCCAGATCCCATGGAGAAGGTCACATAGAAGTCACATGGCATATACCCTCCTGGGTCCCTGCCTGATGGAGAAAATCCCATATCAGCAGGTGGGTCAGCAGAAGCAATTTGTAGAAAATGGATTTGCGTAGAAAAGTAGAGCTCAGCTGAAATTCATCCTCTGACACAACTAGAGAAACCTAGCGGGGGGAACTTTAATTTCTCCTGGTCTTAGCCCCATGACTTCCTGACTCTGACAAGCAGTGAGTGGCCTAGGAAACCATTACCTTCTTTTGGGAACTGTCTTGCTTTTTATTCAACATAACGGTGAGCATCTCCCAGTTTTACATGGGTCAATTCATTTGCTTGACATACACCATCAGCTTTCTGTACTTCCCCCACTTGATGTATTATCATCATTTACTATTGGACTTGATATAGCCTGCTCCCAAATTCATAAGGGGAAATGTATGTGTTTCACGGACATCAGAGTTCTGCTGTGCCACCAGACTGAGGCATAATGTGTTTTTAATGGATGGAGGCTAGAGGAGGGGCAAGGAAGAGAGGGAGACAGGCTTAAGAATGTAGCACATTTTACACGCTGCAATGTTAGGGCTACTCTGTGTCAATGGGATGGCTCTTGAGCGACAGCTGCAGGGCTGGATCCTTGCTTTTACCTTACTCTTTTGCAATGTGTTTGTTTTCAGGTATGCGGTCATTAACAGTCATACTGACCGCTCTTTTATATATAATCATCTTCACAAGGATGGGTGAGAGTGGGCTTTTTGCTCTAATTCATTTCTCTGTTCAGGGCTGGTGTCAGGGGGTGGCAAGCACAGCAATTGCCCTGCAAAGCTAAGTTGCTCAGGCTTTGGCTTCAACCCTGTGTGGCAGGGCTTGGGCTTTGGCAGGGGTGGCCTTAGACTCACTGGGGCTCAGGGCAGAAAGCCAGAGCAGACCGACCCCCCCCACTCGCAGCACAGGGCTAAAGCCAAAGCCCAAACCCCCCCACTGCACAGTGTTGAAAACCTCGGGTGTGGGCTTCAGCCCTGCATGGCAGGGCTTGGGCTTTCTGCCCTGGGCCCCAGTGAGTCTGACGCTGGCCATGTCTCTATTACACCCATGGCGCTCAATGCTGCTCACTCCTTACTCAACCCATACTCCCACTGATCTCACTGGGAGTCCTGGCTGAGTCAGAACTACAGAATTGTGCCCACATTCTGTTACTGAACTTTTCTCAATTCTCTGAACCTGCTGTGGAGAAGGCTGGTTTATTTTCTGCTGCTTTCGTTACCTGACTTTTATAAACATTCATCTTCAATGCTCTGACGGTTTGAGCCCAATTCTGCCCTAATGTGTACCCCAAGCAAACCTGTTGCAAGAACAGGAGCTTATCTAGTCCCCACACTACTCTCACTGACATCAATAGAAGTTGCATGCATGCAGTGGCAACAGGATAGGATACACGGAGCATAAGTCAGAGCTGAATTTGTCCCTCATTGTGTACAGCATATGTAGATCAAATCCAGTAAATCTATGGCTTTAAATCTACCAGAGTGGGATACTATGAACTCACAGGCAACACTTGGGCATGGGCAATGAACCACAGGGAAGAAAAGGGGAGTTTGTCCCAATACAGGATTTTACCTGTGCATGAATACAAAGAATTTATGTTCCCCACCACATAATGTGCACACACACAGTGATGGGAAATTTTGCAGACAGCTGCACAATCTGGAATGAGGGGAGGGGCTCTGCGCACCTCTATACCTGACCCACAATCCTCTTCTCTAGCAACTACATCCCATTCCCTCTATGAAAAATTAAAATCAGCTCACCTAATTTGGTTATGGGAAAGCCTGTTTTATAGGTAAATAAAAACGAAACATTTGTAGCACTCTCCCTAGACTGGCTTCATAGGCTATGTACATCTTTGCTTAAAACAAACTGTTTTCCTAAACTCTGTCCACATTCTTACTGGGAACTGAAGGGAAAAAACCTAACATCTGTGTGGGATGAGAATGTAAGGCAGTGGGTGGATTCTGAATACTGCTAAATGATTGGGGAAAACAACATGTTTACTTGTTAAAATGGAAACAATCAGTAATGACAAGGGAGGTGAAATATTTAGACAAAACTGTAATGTAACCCAGAGGACATTATTTAGTTGTTCTCAGGAAACAGAGAACCTCCCCTTCGAAAATCCATACACATTTTTGTAATTTTTTTCACAGGAGTGCTTGTTCTTTTAAAAAAGTGAATGATTTTGACTTATCTATACGAGGCAAAGAATTATGCGCTATGACCAGGGCGCTGTTCAGCACAAGTGCACAATCCCTTCTATGATACCAGCACTAAATGCTGCTTCCACAGTGCTCATCTGCTTGGTCACAGGAACTCTGGCTGTAACACTAGATTTGTGCAGAGAATGATGGGAGAGTTCAACAGTCTATAGACAAAAAGCGTTTTTTATTTTAATGCCCAGGAATGTGCACATTTTGACTGCAGTGGGGACTGTACAATCATCCCTTTTCTAGGCCATCAGCTTGGGACAGTCTTCATTTCTCTGTCACCCTTCACACCCCCATCACCTTCACACACTGCCAGCCCTTGTGTTCACGTCCCTTTTGTCTTCATTTGCTGCCCACTAGCTGTGTTTTCAGTAGTAGTGGGATGCTGACACAGCAGTAATCCCAGTGAGCCAGCTGTGATAGGACAAGGAATGCTACTGGGAGAGCACAGCGAGAATGGAGCCAACCTTAAGTGATGCAGTTCTAACCCGATGAGATTTTCTTGTTTTTAAATGCGTTCCATTACCCTGATTCAGTAATGCTCTCCCCTGAGCTGGGCCACCAGCTGACCAAGCATTTGTACACAAAGCCAGTTACACGTAAGGCGAGCCTGTCCCCTCCTGTACACAAACTGCAGGTCTGTGCAGACTCCAGCCCTCTCTGCCTGGCGAGCTGCTGAGCTAACTAGATAGCTGCACAGCAGCGCCCCTTGTGGTGGTCTACAAGAAGCGTTTCCCTCTGCTTTACTATACATACTTCCCCTCCCCAATAACCTGCAGAGCCAAAGCAGCTGCTCTTCAGGCTTTCCGGCCCCTCCCTTGCTGCCACCCTCCTCCCCACAGAAAGAAGCTGCTCTTGAGATACAAAGACCTTTCAGCTTCCCTCTCCATTCTCTTCACAATGTCAAGCCCTCCTCTCCCCCTTGCACTGGCTGTGACTGGCTAAGTGACTCTGTGGCTGAGAGAGTAGTTATACTCAATATTTCGAGCTGAAGATGTAAATTCCAGCTCGAGGAGACATACCCACACTAGCACTGATCAAGCTGGCACACTAAAAATAGTGTGTCTTGGACAAGTATGTACTCAGGGTGACTAGCCTCTCCTTCCACTCACGCTGCCATGGCTTTAGCATTCCAGCTGGATCAGAACTAGCATGGTGGGGTGGCGGGGGAAGGGGCTGTCTGTGTTTGCTCATGCTGGATTTTATATCTCCATCTCGAGATGTAGCGGGGTGACGAGCTAGGATGGGTGAGTAAGGGAGGGGGCGGGAGTGGCTACTTTGGGAAGGATAAAGAGAGGGAAAGGCTGATGAAATACTTTAGAAAACAGAAGTACCAGAAATAGCTGGCTCTTTCTATCTGGATATCAGTGCTTAAATTAGAGGAAAAGGTTGGAAGGAAGAGATTTCTCAGCCGTACTCTATTAGTAAACCAACACTGTCATGGATGAGTTTTCAAGTGAGATTTTTTTCCCAGTTGGCCTACACCAGATGTCACCAATATGGCAAGGATTTCCAGAAACTTTTCCTCCGAATAATACCCCAGATCCTTTCCCTGTAGGACCTTTATTTGCCCTTCCACCTCCTACCAATTACTTAATATTTCCTGGCTGCTTTAACTGACCAGTATAGCCCTGCAGATGTCACAAACCAATATTTGTGTCATCACTTTTCATTTCCCTGAGAGTGATAGCTGCGGTGGATGTGACTGAACATCACAAGGAATTTTCAAGTCTGCAGAACTAAAGCTCTGTATCTTTTTGTGTAATTTAGAGTAGAAACAAAGAATGTTGAAATGTTGGTCTACAGGGTAAAATCAAGGACTTCTTGGATTTAGATCAGTTCACGTCTGTAAAAGGCAGCTGTTACTAATGCACAACTTCAGGCGAGGTCCAATGTACCAAGTAGAACACCAGCTCCCCCATTGTTTTATGTAAGCTGTAAAAAATCAGCATAATCTCTTTTTGACACCTATTGTACAATATTAATAATATACTTCTGTAAGGACAGACTTATCAGCATATATACTTGTCTCATAAAGGTTGCCAGAACTGTGTTTACTCTAAATCCGTATTCAAAATTAAATTAAACATATGTTTGTGCTCATATTTTGGGCAAAGCTCATGACTCTCAACACCTTGGCTCAGATACTAGCATCTTGTGTTTTTAATGCTATCCTCTGAACGTGTAAGTCTGAACCTCAGCACTGTTGGCTAGCTGCTGCTGTGAAATAATTTACATTTTGGTTTTGCCGAAATATGTTTATAATTCAGCTAGTCAGGTATCTGTACTTCTGCCACTTTGCAAAAACTGAAAATATATTTTAGGATAGATTTAAAGCCACTAGTGTTTGCCAAAATAATATTTGGAATAGATGCCTATTACTTGCATATACAGTGATCTAATCCAAATCCAACGTGGTGGTCTTCATGTGGTCTTGTCATGTTACGCTGAATTACATGTTCTTTTCGGTCATACCAGCAACCATATAATAATAGGCCCAACTTTGCTCCCAATGGGATATTTGTCATTCACTTCAATGGGAGAAGGATCAGGCCCAATATTATGCCATACAAACACAACACCAACTCAGTGACTCTGTACAGTGTAACATTTTGCAGAGAACAGAAATCAAACAGATACAAGAGAGGTTTTAAAAGCTAGAAAAGGGAAATGAAGAATCAGATGATGATAATTATTAACTTTAAAATTTACCTGTACAACCAGTGGTTCCTTTTTTGCCTGAATATCCCATATCACAATGACAGATAAATGAGCCTTTTGTATTCTCACAGCTTCCACTTAGACAGATGTTTGGATTCAGGTCACACTCGTTGACATCTAGAAAACATAATTTTAAGATTTTACAAAATTCTTAGACCGTAACTAACCCAATGTCTTGGAGACATTAGTACTGGTACAAAAATGTGTCTACATGTGCAGAGAAAAAAATAAATTAGGCTAAATATTCTTCACCAATGTAAAATACTGTACATTTCCAAATCAGATTTAATATTGCTATGTTATTGCACTGATATTTATTTCCCAGCCCCTCTTATCTTTAATGCCAGCTTTCATTAATAATTACAAATGGCCAGATTTAATGGGGTTACACTAAGGATAAACTTGGTCTATTATCTGTCCTCAATATAGTTTGGTTTTTTTCTGTTGATGTTTCCACAAGGGCAGTAAGTGTGGTTCAATTTTAAAATGTAAAGGTAAAATTCTACTCTTCTAGCCATGCAGCAAATCTTGACTTCAATATTTTGCTCTACCAACACATGCTAAACTCCCACATGGTTTTGTCTTGGTGTAAGTTTTGGCCAGAATTCTGATTTTGGCTCACCCCTAAATCTGCCATCCTACAGCACCCTCTGTGATCTGAGCTGCATAGGGACACTCTGGAATGGGACCCGAAGAGAGACGGCATGGTCATCATGGTCATCCTTAACTCAGCCAAAGCTCTGAACACATGCAGATGATTCTTACTGTTGACAAAAATAGTCTGCACAGAAGGGTTGTCCATGTGGCCATAGCTAGTCAAAATACAGCAGCACTGCTTTTTAAGTTTTAATGTTTGCCAGTTTTGAGGCAGCAGTCAATTTGGCAGAGTGCTGGAACCAAAACCCTTTTTTCACCAAATGCAGGTATCCAAGTATATTTGTAGTCTTGATATGTAATGGCAAAAGACACCCGATTGCCTGGACAGTCGTTATTCTTGCTAGAACATTCACTGTTATTTTTATTTGCTTACGTATTTTAAATAAATCTAGTTTTATCATCATCTTTGATCACTTAATTAAGGAAGATGGCTTGTTAGAAAGATTAGGAATCAGAGGTGTTTTCACTTACCTATACAAGTCTTCATATCCTCAGAGGCCATGAATCCATCATAACAAAGACACCTGTATTCTCCTGGTATGTTAGTGCACTGGCCTCCATCACAGATGTTAGGATTGTCTTCACACTCATCAATATCTATAGGGAAAGTTTACATTAACACATCTTTTAGATAGGTGTTCCTTGTTATGAAACGCACTGCAACGAATGATGGCAAACAAAATTCTTGATGCTTTGTGATATATGTGCATATGATCAATCTTTGCAGTTAAACCAAATATAGTTTTATATAAAACTCCAACTGATTCCAATGAGAGCAGGAGCAAGTCTTGTATGCCCAAAATCACTTGTAGGAAAATAACTAAAGAACCTTTTTCATGCCGTATAACCACGCACAATCAGAAATTTCAGGTCCAGCCTTGCTGTCATTGAAGTCAATGGGAATTTTGCCACTGACTTCAGTGAGAGAGGTATTGGATCTTAAATGATTTTAAATAGCCATTCCACACACCAAATTCCCACACAAGCAGGATTACGCCCAATATTAGAATAACTAACATGTATGTATTTATTTCACTAAAATATTATAAGTTACTTGGATTTTTTTGTCCCTGCTGGCCAGTCAGGCTATATCTTTATGCTCTCCAGCATTTAAAATATTGTTCTGATCAGCACATCAGCCATCACTGGGGATTGATCTGAGGAACTGAGACTGCACTGTTTATTGCAACCATGATGGGATCTGGACTTTTAAAAACTCAATGGAGTAGAATTTCTTTTAAAAACTCTCCAGATTTTTCTTTGTCACAAACAACATATACCAGCACAGTTAAGATCCAAGACTCTGCTCAGTGACTGCATGGAAAAAACAGCAAAACAAGGACATGAATTGAGAACCCCCTGAGAGGGAAAGGGCGTAACTCACTATCAGACTGGTCTGTTGTGGATTTTGGTAATTATGCAGCTGCAGAACACCAACTCACTTTAACTGTTTGTCCTAGAATCTTATGTTTGTTATTCTTTTTTTTTATATTTCTAACAGCAGCAAACAGAAATGGTTGCACCTACAAGTTTTTGTATGGACAACTAACTCTTACTTGGTAAAAAGCTGATGGTTTACTGTTCATCCTACGAATCAAATAATGCTGGCATACACGTTAGCCTGGAAATGTAGATTTGGAAGTGGAATGTGAATTTATATGCAAAGTAAGTGCTGGAAATGAGAATACGAACCACAAACATAAAGAACTTATTTTATAAACATGAAGAACTTTATATGCTAAATTGCAAAGGTTTTACATTCACAGTTAGGGTGGAAAACTGGCTGACAAAGAATTTATTGTTTCTCCTAATTGAATTGATTATTAATGCATAACCTCACCAACCTGACCTACTATTACAGTGAATGGAACTCACAGCAGTTCAATTATGGAGAAATATATTCTGCAAAGGCTTCTAGCCATGTGTCATGTTACAGATAAAATACATTTGTGAACAATGTATAGGGAAAACTGAAAATCATAGTTCCTTATACTCAGTCCACAATGCCACTAAATGTATATGAAGTTGTTTTTACAGTCACGCACTGTCAGAGTAAAGCTACACACTTATCACAATGGCTACTGACTGTCACCAAGTGTACCTTTTCTCATTTCGTTAAAGAAGATTCTTGGGGCCAAATTTCAGTAGACATGCATGTACATTTTTGGCAATTCAATATTTGCATGGGCAATTACATATTTTGCATGTGCAGAAGAGACTATGTGTATATTTTGCAAGCACTGTGAAAGAGGCCCATTAAAATTTGGGGTAGCACCGAAATCCTCTGATTCTGGCTGCTGTTTTCTCCCCACAATGCATTACAGACACAAATAAATACTGCTAGCTAGCTGTCTGGTTACCTGATTTGTAGGAGAAAACACTTGGTGAGGCATCTAATTACTAATATTTGGGCTCACAGTTGCAGTAAATTATGGATGCCAAATTAATCTGTAATAAGAGGCTAGTGCTGAAAATCTGGCACTTAAAGTTAATCTTTTAAAAAGGTGACAAATATTGACAGCATTGCTCCTTCTGGGGATCCCATTCATGTTGTTGATGGAAACGATTTCTAAAATCAAGTTGAACAGCGGTTCAAAGAGAGAGTCTCAAGTTCTTCAAAGGAGCTGCATCTACTACATCCACATACTTGAGATGCTATTTCGTGGCTTTAAGAGCACAGATAAAAATGCGGACTTTTGACTGGCTATCAGTTATGCCATTTCTGTATTAATAAATCCCACTAGATGCAGTGACCTAGGTTTTGTTTTTGTTAGGTATTTTAAACTATTTTAGGGTCTAAGGCCCTAACCCAGCAAGACACTTAAAATATGCTTAATGTTAAACTTGTAAGTGCTCTCATGGAAATCAATGGGACTACCTGTGTGCTTAAAGTTAAGCATGTGCTTAAGTGCTTTGGTAGATCAAGGCCTAAAAAAGGTACTGCACATCCACAACACCCATCGACTTCAGTGGGAGTGGAGGATGCTCAGCACTTCACAGAATTATGGTTTGTTATCATTTCTATTGCACTTTACTAATAAGAAACGGCAAGCAATACGTTTCCAAAGGATTACTGCACTTCACTTGTGGTTGACGTCATTCTTCTGCCTGGTGCTTCCCAATGCAGCAATAATCCAGAAACGTACTGCTTGTTCATGCCTTAATATACTACAGAGTGGCAGGGAGACCGA
The DNA here is from genome assembly GCF_015237465.2 of Chelonia mydas. Classification (NCBI taxonomy): domain Eukaryota; kingdom Metazoa; phylum Chordata; order Testudines; family Cheloniidae; genus Chelonia; species Chelonia mydas. Next base: position 63,654,843 of record NC_051250.2, read on the forward strand.
AAGAGAAAGAACGAAAAGAAACCCTGGAGTGATTGTGTGCATGACTCCACAAATCTTTATTCGTTCCCTCATTCACTCGGCTCGACTATTCACGTAAGTAAGGGCTTGCAGTATCAGGCACTAACTTGTAACTCCATATTCACGTACCTATTATTTCTTTTACTTCACTAACTAAATATTGAGAAACTGCAAGACTAGAGCCTTTGAAATTTTAAGTTTCAAAAGGTGGAAATGTTGGTTTTTGCAGCCAAGACTTTGTAACAACATAGTATGATGGTGGGTAGTTGTGAATAGCTGGCTTCTGAACAAAGTCCTAGCTTGCACAGCACTTAGGGTTGCCAGGCTTCCAGTTTTCAACCGGAATGCCCAATCAAAAGGGGACCCTGGTGGCTGCGGTCAGCACTGCTGGGCCGGTCAGCAGTGCAGTGGAGCTAAGGAAGGCTCCCTGCCTGCCCTGGCTCTGCTCGGCTCCCGAAAGCAGCGGCATGTCTCTCCTGCTCCTAGGCACAGGGGTGGCCTGGGAAGCTCGGCCAATGGGAGCTGCGGCCAATGGAAGCTGGGGGGCAGTGCCTGCGGGGCATACTGGCCACTTCTGGGAGCCGCCTGAGGTAAGCACTGCCTGCAGGCCGCATCCCCTCCCGTACCCCAACCCCTTGCCCCAGCCCTAAGCCCCCTCCCACACCCCAAACCACTCATCCCCAGCCCCACCCCAGAGCCTGTACTCCCAGCCAGAGCCCTTCCCCCGCCCCACCCCAACCCCCTGCCCCAGCTTGGAGCCCTCTCCCACACCCTGAACCCCTCATTTCTGGCCCCACCCTGAGCCCACGCCCCCAGCTGGAGCCCTCCCCCCACACCCCAACCTCCTTCCCCAGCCTGGAGTCCCCTCCTGCACCCTGAACCCCCACCCCCACCCAGAGCCTTCACCTTCCTCCCCCCCACGTCCCAAGCCCTGTCCCAGCCCAGCGAAAATGAGTGAGGGAGGGAGGGTGGGCCTTGGGGAATGGGTGGAGCATGGGTGTTCAGTTTTGTGCAATTAGAAAGTTGGCAACCCTAATAGCACTGGCAGGTATAAATACGCAAAGACTCACAATCAAATTCAGAATTTTTTAGGCCCTTCATCTAGGTCAGATTTGACTAGACCCACCTGTGGACAGGTCTATAGTACAGTCAACTTTTGATTGGAGATGCTAAGAGCCCACCCCTGTCCCTCCAATAAAGGTCAATCAATCATTTTCTTTTGACACTGGAACATGATGAGTTGTTAGATTTATAGCTCTATGGGTTTTCAAATCCAAGTCTGGGGTTTTCTTTTTGCTTCTGTTTGCATTGACAATAGGTTTAACAAGCATTAGGGCCTTTTTACTAGGGCACAGTGTCTCATTTTTCTACTGGCGTGTAGGGGACATTCCTGGGTGGACTGGAGCAGGAGTGGGGCAGAGCCAAAGGCAAATGCTCTCTGGTGATTCCCAGCCAGTGCAGCTTCATAGTCCTTCAAGGCAGCTCTAAGTTATGGTGGAGCCTGTTGAAACCAGTGGGAGACTTTTCATTGACTTGATGGGCTTTGGATCAGACTCTAAAAAGTCCAATACATAAGGTAATACTTTGCACTGGAAGACAAAATTCACCTACTACACAAAATCAGGGCCGCCCAGATGGAGGGGAAGTGACAGTCTGCCCCAGTGCTACCATTTGAAAGGGTCCCCAAACTGAGTGGCATTGTGACCTGGTGCAGAGGGTCACACCACCACTCAGGTTTGGTCCGGCCATCCTGCCTTCATGACAGAGGAGTGACTGGGCCAAACCCAAGCAGTGCTACAACCGCACGTGCTAGGCTGTAACACCCAGAGCAAGAAGCCAGACTTAGGTCCGTGGGACGGGCTGCTACTGTGCGGTGAATGTGGGGCAGGCTTGCTCTCCAACACCCCTCTCCCCGGGGGTCTCATCTCAGTGGTTTTGCACCCTAGGTCGGGGAGCCCTCAGTTTCAGATTTTGCCCTGGGTCCCCAAAAACCTCTGTGTGGCCCTGCAGAAGATAAAATAGTTTTTGCCCCCAGACTCACAATGGACGCTGATCTTTCCTGTCATAGTAGCAGGCTCTGAAATAATACAGCTACAGCCAGCTGTAGAATGGACAGCTAGAAATATGTATCTTTTTTGTTGAAAAAAAGATAGTCCCCTGAGAGCTATTGAGCTGGAAGTTGTGAGGCTGTGACTTCAGTATTGTACTCTTTCACCCAAGGAGAGAACCAAATTCTGCCATGCATAACATCTAGCTACATTATTTATTTTTACTTTACGTAATATTTGTCCAAATGAAATATATTAATCATAACATGTTCAATTCAGAGTTTTAGGCAGTGTGCATGGAGAACTGTAAGAATTAATGAAGATAACAGTATAAATGATTTCAATCTGTACTCCTAAAACTACATCTCACTTTTCAATACAAAGTAAAGAGCTTTCAGTACAAATGCTCACAAAGCTACTTTACCAGTGCAAGATCTGTGGTCTGGCATTAGTGCAAAGCCTGATTTACAGCTACATTCGTAGCTGCCCTCTGAGTTTGTACAGAAGGTGTCACAACCTCCATTCATTATGCTGCATTCATCAATATCTAGAAGGAAAGAAATGAAAGTTAAACACACACACAAATAAATTTTTTTGTTAAGCATATTTCATGGATACATTCTGGGACAATTTAAAAAGAGGGTTCAATCCAGCATCTACATTTGCGCACACAATTTCTGCTCTCTTTTTACACACCCGCATTTGCAGGTGCAGGAACTTGGATGCACATGTGGACAAATATATAGGCACATCAAGGAATGAGATGTCCAATTAATTGAATGCATATGCAAATGATCCCGCACTTCTGTCTCTCTCTGGGTGCCTAGATAGTCCCTATCACTGTAGTTCCTGAATCACCTGAAGTCAACAGAAATGCTTGTGTAAGCGCTTACAGGATTGGGCCGAAGTCCCTGACTGTGTACACCTTATTCAGGGAGGATCAGAGCCACTGTTTTGGCACGTACATCAGAATTTTTCAAAATACGAAAAGTGCAGTTGTATTTTTTGTACACAGTGTCTGGTACGAGCTTAGAAGCCCTTTCTGAACTTATGGCTTTTAAGGAAACTGACAGTAGAAATTTATACAACAGAGATATTTACAGATTAGTTTAAGGATAAGTGTCACTGAGCCGCACACACTATTCTACTCTACCAATGCATTGCAACCTCAGAAATGCCAATCTGAAATAAAATACAGATCTGAGGGATATCACAATGTATTTAAGTGATCTTAGTTACAACATTTTACGGCACTTTAAAAAAAATGTTTTTTTTTGTATCTACTGGTTAATTTACCAAACAAAATAATCCAATAAATAAATATGCTGTGTAAATACTGAGTGTTGGCTGGGCAAATAGCAAAGAAAATGCGGGCACAAGGGTCAGATTTGAAACAGTGATATAACTTCCTCGATCTCAAAGGAAGGGATGTGCACGTTCATGCTACTACACACTGCTCTGACACTGTGCCCGAGATTATTGAATCAGATGTAGATATATTTTATTAGATAGACACAATTCTTTACATCAACTCTTGTTAGTGAAGTGGCAAGCATTAATTGGTATTTTATGTTCATTAATAATTACAGCTGTTCTGAGGATCAAGTTCTTACCAATACAAAATAATTTGTCGGGAGTGGATTGATATCCAGGGTTGCAGGCACACTGATACCTTCCAATCATGTTGACACAATGCCCATTTCTGCACAGGTTGTGGCTTAGGTCACACTCATTGATGTCTATTTCAAAAGAAAAAGGGAACACATTTTACGTCTCTGCACTGCAACAATATTTGAGTAAATGCCATAAATGAATGCATAAACAGAGCCATGAAATGCAAATATAGAAATGACCTATATACGGTGCACATTTTGCTGGCACCATCATACCTATACATGCGGAGATATTTGGAGCCAGTTGATGACCTGGAGGACAGTTGCACTGAAAGCTTCCTTCTGTGTTTATGCAAATGCCACCTCGGCACAAAAGAGGATTTCGCTGACACTCATCAATGTCTGTAAAAGGAAAGGAACACACATCACTGCAGGCACTAAAAGCTCCTGAATGCAACAGAGAATAAAGTGCTGGTGCTAAACAGCAACATCGGGAAATAAGTGTTTGTTTGACCCTTGGAATTCTGAGAGTGCATAGATGCAGCTCCTCCCTATGTATTGCTCCCTCTCCTGTGAATAGTATTCTTACCTCTTCTAGCTGCTGATCCTTCTCCTCCACACATCAACAGACATGCCCTCTTCTCAGGTACTTACCCCCCATATCCTTGGAGAATAAATACAACTGTTCCTCCCTATCCTGTGGACAGTTTCCTCACTTCTCTGTTTGCCTCTCTGCTCTGAGCTCCCTCCCCACCCAGACATGTGCTCCAGGTCCACCAGCTTCTTTTTGCTGGCTGACAACCCAGTAGTCAGCTTCAGACTGAGACAGCAGGAAGGGGCTTCAAAAGGAGCTCCTGCTGCAGAGCTGGAAGGGTTTCAACCAGTGATGAAGCTGGGCAAGACAAGATTCATTCTGGGTAAGAGCCCCAGGCTGCCAACCCATTAATTCCTACTGGAACGCCATTTACTACAATTATTGATCAGAAAATGGCCTGTCTCCTAGGAGCAGGTGGGCAGGTTTTACTAGTATGCATATTCCTAAAAAAGAAACATACTTTCAAAAACGTCACTTCACATCACTAAAAGAAAAGGAGTACTTGTGGCACCTTAGAGACTAACCAATTTATTTGAGCATGAGCTTTCGTGAGCTACAGCATACTGTATGCATCCGATGAAGTGAGCTCATGCTCAAATAAATTGGTTAGTCTCTAAGGTGCCACAAGTACTCCTTTTCTTTTTGCGAATACAGACTAACACGGCTGTTACTCTGAAACTTCACATCACTGTGTACTGTCACTACATGTTTTGAGGCCCCGCATCAGTCATCATTTAAAATGTATATTGGAGCTTTTTCAGTGCTTAAACTGAGCCCCTTGTTGCCCACAGCCATCCCTCCCTGCCCATCTCCCCCTCCCCCAAAGAGTCACATTCTGCTCTCAATTTCCATTAAGTTACACTAGGGTTACTCAGGGCAGAGTCTGACTAACAGTGATGATACATAGTAAAAAAAAAAAAAACAAAAAAACAAAAAACCTGCTACTAATCATGCTATGCAGGGCTGTGCTGCCAACTAGGAGATGGGGATCTTGGGGATGAACTGAGAATCCTTGCCCTTTGTGCATTTGTGCTTTGGCACCCTAGAGAGGCCTAGAGAGAGCAAATTCATTTTTGGGGTGAATCCTAAGCACCCACTTTAGGGTCAGCCCTGAAATGAGTTAAGTAACAATATTTACAACTGAAAATTTCAAGCACAAAACCCAATGAGTTTAGAGTATGTTGGAATAACAATCCTTTGTGTGGAGACAGGCCAAGCCCAGGATCTTTTATCCTAACTCTCTCCCAAACCCAGCTCCTGAATGTTAGTGGTTCAGATAAAATGAACCAAGAACCAACTGATGGATTTGACTAATAAGATTCTGCAAATCCAAAACCAGCCTGATTTACCCACTGTGGAAATGGAACAAAACCAGAACCTTCTATTTGCCTTCCCAGTAATATGGAAGCTAGATCTGGAAACCAGATCAAGAAACCAGTCCTGTTTCAGTTTCCAAAACAAAACCTGACTAACAAAAGGCTTTGCAAAACCAATCCCAACATAGAGACTCTGTACCCCTCTTTGGAATATGACATAAAACATACCCATGCAGTTTTTCATCATCATAAATCCACTTTCATAGCCTTCAAAACATTTACATTCGAAGTCCCCTGGGGTATTGACACAGATGCCTTGACCACAGAGATCAGGAGATATGCGGCATTCATCAATATCTGAAATACAAATAATTTTAAATGCATGTTAAAATATAATTTAACATCTGTGTTTTCAAGACAATGTTCTGAAAGCTACCAGGTAAGACTTTTACCTGTACAATTTCTTTCTTCAGAATCAAGTGCAAATCCGCTGTCACATTTACACTTGAAACTGCCAATGGTGTTTCTGCATTTTCCATGGGTACAAAGACTTGGGATCATTTTGCATTCGTTGATATCTAAAAACGAGACAAAGAAAGGTTTGGTTATTTTTAGTAACCATCCAATTTAGTAAAACTTCACTGAAAGAGATTCAGGTTAGTAAAATTCTAAATCCAGCAATAATGACCAGCTTCTCCAAAGCTGCAACTAAAATTTTGTGCATGCAAACCACTACATTCAAATAATAATGACAACATGTAAGCAATTATATAGCCCTTTTCATCCATAGATCTCAAAAGTGCTTTACAAAAATAGGAATGTATTATTATTCCTATTTCACAGCTGGGGAAAATGAGGTACATCCTGTTCAAATTTCATTTGGACATATGGGAACAAAAAGAATTTATGTGACAAAGAATGTATTTGCAACACACAGTAACAAATGTAGAGAATGATTTGAGTGAGGATCTTCTGAGAATTTGATCCTGTGTATTTATTTAAAGTAGTTCATTCCCTTTTTATGATTTTACAGATGAACACAAAGACCTTCACGGATGATGCTGTCAGTAGGAGGTGGAGTGAAGTGACTGCACATACTGAGTTACTAGGGAGAGTGGAACTCTGTGAACCAGTACTGAAGTAACAGTAAGATTAGCAGCATTTGCTATGTAAGTAGGTTCTAATAGAGGCCTTCATTCAATGCAAAGCTATTCAAGCCCCATATACCTCCCAGCTCCTTTCCTTTTATGATCCTCACCATAAAATAGGGGGCTGCTGGGAGGCAGGATTTGGCACTAAGACAACCGGTGATCTAAAGTCTTGACTTCACATCATCTTAACAGACCACATTACTAAGCTCCTATAAACCATTTTCCACACATATGACAGCAAGAACTAGGCGCACATACCCCCTAAAACATGCAATAAGGGGCCATCATGTGAGCAGTACAAAGGACTCACTACTTTCAGTGAATCACATCTATCATACTCCCACCTCTTTCATAGCCTGGAGACCGCAACAAGAATTCATACTGAGATTCACCTACGTAGTAATGTAAAGCACTAACACACATGAAACTGACCCCCAATTTCTTTTGTCACGAAAGGCTATTTTTTCCCCTCCTTTATCTAACAGAGTCGATCCAGGGCTCACTGAAGTCAATGGAAAGACTTTTATTAGCTTCAGAGGGCACTGGATCACGCCCAGAGTGGCCAAAGAGAACTGCCAAAAGAATCACTCCATCCCCTGATTTCTGAAGAAAATGAGACTTCCATGAGTCAGAGAAAATATAATTACCCTAAACAAAAGCACATGTTACACTTCTTTATGGATAATTAAGAGCCTGGTAACTGTTTATAAAACTGATCCTGAAACAATCACCACCATGTGTCATTCTCATTTGTGTTTCCCCTTCCTTTCAAATATTAAAGCATTTGGGTTTTCAGTTAACTAGTTTCTTTAAATGCCTTTTCCCAAACACATCCACATCCCCTTTCACTTTTGATACCATGTTGCTTAATCTAACTGGTAACCAAGGAAGAAGCTTTCAGAATGAGGTTCCATTAATGCTGGAAATTTACCCCACAGAGTCATAAAATGACCTAAATGAATGAAGTCTTCATTTGCTGTTTCTACCATTAGAATATAACAATGGCTAACAAACTCCATGACTCAGACTCTAGCGTAGATTCACTTTTGCACGGCTGAAGCTATCTTTACAGAACATGGTATGTTTCTCCCTCCTCCTCCAACAGCTGTGCAAGGATTTTCAAAGTGTTGAGAGTCTCTTTCTCCCTTGATTTCCAAGGCAATTTAAACATATGTATCAGCCACAGTAAGCAGTGGTTCTATAACAATTCCAAAGTTGGCTACTCATTTTGTTTCAATTTATAAGGGGCCGGAGCCAGATTTTCAAAGGTATTTAGGTGCCCAAAGATGCAGACAGGCACCTGGTGGAACTTTCAAATGTGCCTACAGTAGGTTAAGGGCCCAGCTCCCAATGAAACCTATGGGAGTTAGCTGCTTAGTCACTTTTAAAAATCCCACAAGGCACCCCTTTGCATCTTAGGGTGCCTAAATACCTTTGAAAAACTGGCCATATGTCCTTACTCAGTAATCATTCCACCCTTAACCAAGCCCTATCTCCTGCAGACTTCAAGTCCATAGGAATATAACCTGAGTAAGAAAAGAGTAAAAACTAAGGAATGCCATCAAGATGTGGCCCCCAATGGCTTTATATATGAATTGAAACCCCCTTACATACCTTTAAAGAATGGCTTTCCATTTATAATCTCTCCCCTACTAGCAAATCCAGGTCCTCTTGGACAAAGAGCTTCAAATTCAGGAGTTGCCTTCACAGGACATTCCTCGCATTCAGGGCCCCATGCTGCACCAACAGAACAGCAGCAACTATCCATTCGGTGCCGGCCTGCTATCGGTAATGTACATTCTTCATCTTCATGCTTCAAGTAGCAAGTCTCCAAGCGAATGTCTGTTGGGTAATTAAATAGTGAGATGATAAAAACTATGTGTGCGCAGTACATGTGTGTGTTTAACGAGCACGAGTGTTTGAATTTATGCGTATTTGACAAAAAGTCTGCCTCACTGCGGGGCTGGAGGGAAAGCATAAACACAAGAATCTTCTCCCAGAATCCCTTCTCAGTAGGGCTTGCTCCATTTCCTCAGATCAGGAGGATGCCAGAAATACCACACAGTTCTTTTCACTGGAATTACTGGCACTAAGCTCTGGAATTAACAGGCCTAAAACTTTCCAGGAAATGGGGCTCAGCATTTGAGGTCAGTTTTGGATCAGGGAAGAAAGGGCCTCCAGCATTCCAGTTCCGCCATAACCTATGTCTTTGTCCAACGAACACTTGAAGATTTGCTGTTAAAAAGAGGTGAATGCACTGCAGATGAAGTCTATAGATAGCACCTGAAACGGAAGACTTTTTCTGGACTTTCCTCACAAAGAGATGTAGACTGGGGAGAAGCATTACAGTCTCTCTCAAACTCATGTGTACCTCAGCCCTGGCTTGGAGAGCCCACCTCTGGGGATGAGTGGGACTAGTCTCCACGTCCATTTTATCCTTGACTTCTTGTTGAGGCCAATCAATAAATGTTACCAAACATGTCCAAATTTGCTGGGGGTGTTATAACATTGACACCTGCCCTCTGGGAAATGGGACCAAGGCTCCCATCTCATTTCACATAAGTTTCTGACCCCCCATCAGATGAGTTTTGGTCACTAACTATGCTACCTAGTCCAAGCTCTAACTGGCAACCTGAAGTTGAATGGCTCTGTACACCATTACTGATCCCATTTTAAAATGATTATGAATAAAATCTATTTCCCTATTTACAAGAAAGTATGGAATGCAAATCATTGTTTGACATACAGAGATTTGGGTTCCCTCCCCGCCAAACATCAAAAAAAACCCTGTAAAATAGCTTAATACCTACCAAGGCATGTCCGTCCAGAGACATCTAAAATCATTCCACTAGGACACTGGCAAACAAAGGAACCCAAGGTATTGACGCACTGACCGTTCGGACACACCCCAGGAAACACTTCGCATTCATTTACATCTATTTCCAGACAAAATTATAAAAATGAAAATCAATGCAACAAACATACCCAAATTAGAAATATATAACATTTTAACACTCCCATTTTAGACTGACTAGGAATCAATCTGCAAAGTCTGGCAAAATTCCAAACTCTTGGGCTTTCCTACGCAAATCAGACCGAACTAATTAATTACAGCCCCCTGTCACTGATTAAAACATATTAAAAATGTGCTGTCATTGCACCTTTGATATGTCTATTGAAATCAGGTTTATAAATAAAACAAAATTAGGTCACTGAAAAAAGCTGTCCTGCTGTATGTTCATTATGGGACAGATTTTTAAAAGTATTCGGGTGCCTAAAGATGCAGTCAGTCATCTAGTGGAATTTTCAGAAGCGTCTAGGTGTCTAACTCCCATGGAAACAAAATTATGCTAATGTTTCGGCGCTTTTGGAACTCCCACTAGACACCTATCCGCATCTTTAGGCACCTACGTACTTTTAAAAAACTGGCACAATTGCTTTTTCAACCACTTGTAACATTACCGATTAATTTAAGTTCCTGAACATATCCCTGGTGAGCATGGAATTTAACTTGATTGTGTACAAGCATCTGAATTGTATTTTTTAAGAGGAAAATGTTGTACTGTTTTGTACGACGAGGTGTAAAGCATAATTCAGACTGCTGAACTAGGATGGCCTGAATATAAATAAGTGGTTTGCAAGGCCCTTCCACCTCCTCCTTCTGTGGAACATACTGTATTTCACACAAAAACGGCTTGACCGCTTTTGTTGAAAATTGTCTTGGAAATTAAATGATAGGCCGAGACGAAGCATCAGAAATTTAAGCAAGTTAGGAGGGGGTGAGCATAGGAGGTTAGAATGGAAAGGCTCCCACAACCTGCAGTTGCATTGCACATTCAGAGAGTGAAGCCAGGAAATGGGTCGCTCAGATTTGTAGCGTTGCTGATTCTCGCAATATCTTCAAGAGTGAGGTGAGTCTGGCCTATGACAAGGCTCCAGATCACTTATGAATATCAGTTTCTGAGGTAAAACTCTGCTGATTGGCTGCCTTCTCTACTACCCCCCTCCTGGGAAAGAACCCCTTATGGAGCTGCTTCAGGCAGAACTTTCTGCCCATCCCCTCAGGCAGCCAACCCCATTCTCACTGGAGGGAGGGAAGGAGGAAGCAGAAAGAGTCCAGCAATTCAGGAGGTTCTATTATCTCTTCCCATCCTGTGAGCAAGGGGTCAGGCAGACATGGAGGTGAGAGCTCCTGCACCAGGGGCCAAAATCACCTTAATACATTTGGGAATAATGGCAACGCTAACCTGTCACACACGTTGGGGGAGGACAGAGTGAATTCAACAATCAAAAGACAGACTCATAACACATCATCTCTCTTTTAAAAAAATCTCCTGATTTTTGGGTGAATCACATGATTTTTGGGGTGTGAATTTTTGGGGTTGGCAATACTGGATTCATTAGGCTTATAGGGTGAAATTCAAAGTAGGGAAACAGCCTACGCGAGACTCTTGAGCTGGTGGGAGAGGGCAGTGTGGCCAGAGCTGCCACTAGGGGACCTCTGCATTTCTTGCACACTCCAGAGGGGTGAGTGACAGCTCCACGATGGCTGGGTAGTAAGACCATTGGATCCATGATTATGTGAAACAAATGGAACAGACTTAACTGCACAAGGTGGCAGATCACCTGTGGACACTTTCAGCTTCAGGGTTTGTCTGTGGGTTGGAGGCGTGTTGTTAATTCCATCCCACACACCTCAACTTATTTCCCTGCACAAAACCCATTTTACACAAACTGTGCATGGGGAGAAGCGAGTATCACCTTGGGAAGCCACTACTACCATTTGGCCCCTCCCCCCCCCAAATAAATTTCCTAGACAAGTATTTTTCCTGCATCCTCTGATTTGAACAGTCCTTACGTTGGTGGATGCCAAAGGCTACTTTAACACAGAAGGAACCAGGGTAACTAGTGAGAGAAAGTTTGGGCTATTTTGGCCCACTGGAACGAGAAGGATTAAAGCATATAACAGTTGTAAACTAAAGTGCTGGTAAAAGAAATGCTGAAAGCACGGTGTTCACATCTTGGATTAATAAATTTTCCATCCCAGCAGTGTTGAAAATGTTCTAAGTCTTTCCTCGTGAATAGAGATAGGTGGGGCCACTCCCCCCCCCCACCCTTTTCTTTCACTTACACACTCCAGAAAGTATTGCTGAGGTCAGAGAAGTTCTATACAGTGGGTCTGGGGTATAGAAGTGCCAAGGTATTCAGTCACCACTTGGAAAGCACAGGATACATGTGGGGGTGTTCTACTTATTCGATTTTTTGGTTCTGTTTAGTTTGTTCATTTGTCAAAAAAGTGCTTCTTTCTAGAAGCCACATATGGGAATAATTTGTTTTTAAAATATTTTAACTGCAGTGTCATGTCAGATTGTGTCAGTCATGATGACCTGCTACATTTTGAGACTCTCTGAGCGTGTGCATAGTAGGGAAATATACAGTACAGCTCTTTGGCTGGGGTTCAAATTAATCCACAATAAGGAGGGAAAAGGGCGTTGGGGCTTTACATTTTCACTGCACAATATGTGATGATCTCACACACTGAAAAAAAAAGTTTTAAAAACCAACCTTTTCTTGAATTAATGTTTAACCGTGGCCTGAGACGGATTTCTTATATAACAAGAGAATGACTGAAATCTAAAGTTAGAAATTATTAAAAAAGAGAAATAAATTATTTAAATTTGATTTTAAATCCCTTTTTACAATTCTATTTTATTTGTATATGCTTAAGGAATGTTTTAATGACAAAATACTTTTATTATATCATAATGCTACACTTCTGTAATTGTTATTATGGACACAGGATGCATTTTATTTTGACCCAGTATTTTACTCCCCAATCAGTAACAATATTAGAAAAGACAGAATGCATCTCCATAGACCACTCTAGCTTGTATTTGCAAAGATGTGCATTCTGAGTGAGTAGCATCAGTCTATATCATTGTCGTATATCACACAGTGAGACCATATTACCCCTGGGTGTAAATCTAATGAGGACAATAGAATAACATCAGGGATGAATTTAGCTCTGTTCTTCCATGGCAACTATCATTAAACCTAAACACCAGTATTTCATCATTCAAAACATGATTTATGTTTGAAAGTAACAGTAAATACCTTCACATAATGTTCCCCTTATTCTTGAATATCCTTTTGAACAGATTGGGTCTGTAAATAAACAAACAAACATGAACTTTCAGAGTCCAGAGCTTGCTGCTATGATTTACTTTATTAACAAAAAAGAAGACCCGAAACAGTAACATTTCTTCCTGGAGTGTAATTTCTGAGATAATAAAGACACAGAACAGGATAACTACATTAACAATGGAATGGACCCTTTCCTTACTAACCAAACTAAACTAAAGGTGGAGTTAAATGACTCCAGCTTCATTCACAGCAATTAAATACATTAAAATGTTACCCTGCAGAAGTCACAATACTTTATAGTCCTTGAGCTCTTAGGGCCACATTTACCACTGGGATAAGAGTTTCCAGTGAAGTTTGATAGATGAATTTAGTGCAGAGACTTCAATAGTAGGCAAGTTTCAGCCTTAGGGAGCAAGATCCTCTTTAAATGTCTGGGTTTTCCACTTTTCCCTGCATCAGAGTATTTCCACTGAACACTTAGATCTAATTATCAAGCAAATAGACAAGGATCTCAACCCATTCTTTCCTCAGATGTAGGATTCACTGTGTTATTAAGTAATCCAGGGTTTGTTACAACAGGGGGTAAAACCTCCATTACTAGAGCAAGGTCCATATGTCTGCTAACCGTTTAGTGAGAGCTCTGGAGCCATCCATCTAATGTTGCCTGGCAGGATCCCTATATCACTAATTAAGACAAACTATAGTACAGCAATATGAAGTATCACAGAATGTAGGTGTGATCCAGTCCTTCAAATCTAATTGCACAATATATTAACCTAAAGCTCCAAGTTCAGGACAATATATGACCAACCGCTGACCGTCCAGCATTACACTAGCTCTTTTCCATGCTGGGTGGGAAAAGGGTGAGCAACATTATTTTGCAATGCAGATTTTACCAACCTACGCCTGGCTCCTATGGAAGTGTTGTTGGCCTGACTCTAAATAGACCTGGCTGAAATTTTCAGAAATACTGAGCATTGGTGTCCCTAATTGCTATACCTGCCTGTCATTGTACACCTACTCCTTTATACCATCTCTTAATAGGGCAAGCAAGGCACAGAAGTAGCTTTGTAGGTCCCAGCCAATGCTAGCTGACCTCCTTGCCCTGTTGGCCAAACCCACAACATGTAACATTTGTGCAGAGCTGGCCCTACATATCTAGAGATTAAGACCATGTCTGCTATCACTTTTTAATGTGCCATGGGTACATAAATGGTCACTGGCCTCTGTTTTAGTCATTAGAAGTGTAAATTAGGTGCCAAATAGTTTTGGGAATCCCAACCACTTGTCTTTTTTGTAGGCTTAGACCTGCTATACCAAGCCCATCTGACTGAAATACTAGGGTATTCATGCATTTTTATAAATTAAAATGTAAGGGGAGAGGAGGAAGCAGACCCATTAATATGACTCTTATCACAGTTGTTAAATAGGAATATAGAGGAACTGTCAGAGTAAACCAGAGGTTTGCAAACTACAGCCCTGGGCCCGCATCCAGCCCTTCAGATGTTTTTACCTGGCACTCGAACTCCCGCTGGGGAGCAGGGTCCGGGGCTTGCCCTGCTTTGGCGCTCCAGCCAGGAAACAAGTTCGGGGACTTGCCCCGCTTCGCATGGCTCCTGGAAGCAGCAGTATGTCCACCCTCTGGCTCCTATGGGTAGGGACAGCCAGGGGGCTCCGCACGCTGCCCCTGCCCCAAGTGCCGCCCCTGCAGCTCCCATTGGCTGGGAACCACAGCCAATGGGAGCTGCAGGGATGGCGCATGCAGATGGGGCAGCATGCAGAGCTGCCTGGCCATGCCTCCACATATGAGCCGGGGGCGGGAGGGGGGACAAGCTGATGCTTCTGGGAGCTGCTTGAGGTAAGCGCCGCCCAGAGCCTGCACCCCTGCCCCCCTCCCATGCCCCAACCCCCCGCCCCAGCCCGATCCCCCTCCTGCCCTCTGAACCTCTTGGTCCCAGCCTGGAGCACCCTCCTGTACCCCCAACCCCTCATCCCCACCCCAGAGCCCGCACCCCCAGCCAGAGCCCTCACCCCCTCCCACACTCCAACCCCCAATTTTGCGAGCATTCATGGCCCGCCATACAATTTCCATACCCAGATGTGGCCCTCGGGCCAAAAAGTTTGCCCACCCCTGGAATAAACCAATGATCTTACCTCGTTCACAGGGTGTACATGGGCTACCCCACGCAGCACCTAGCGAAGAACAGCACTGGGACTTTAGAGTTGCCCCATTAATATTTATTTCACATCTTCCATTCACAATAGTCTGCCAACAAGTGCCTTTAATAGTTTCTGTTGGAAAAAAAAACACAAGACGCTGCCATACAGAGTACCTAGCATTACATATATTCACATAAATACACAACACACACACATATATAATGGTTAATATATTTGTCAATATACTTGAATTTCAGCATGCAAAATGTATAACTGACAATATTAGAATGGAATATATTTAAAAGGTTCTTATTGTACACTTCCCTCTACTGAGCCACATCCTGAAACCTGGCTCAGTATTGAACACCTACAGCTCCCACTGACTTTATGTCTATTGACCCCAGTGGCACCATTCAGAATCTGGAGCACTATATTTACTGTGACTCAGATTGTATGTCCATGAAGAACAGTAAGAGGGAGACCGAACTCCACTTACGCTCCTAGTTGATCCTTGGGACTGGGTGCATGAGAGTAAGCTGGGCTAATGTCCTGCCTTCTTGGAGCAGGTGGGCAGGGATTGGCAAAGAATAAGCGAGGACTTAATGGAGGGTGGGTCTCCACCACACTGCTTACTGGCCAGAGAAGATGAGCCAGCACAGGAGTTGGGTTTAGGAGTTTACTGCTGGTATATGTCAACAGTAAATTACTGACTCCCAGGAGCAAGCAGTGGAGGAAATGTGACTCAGGGGAGTATCTCCAAGTCACAATGTCTTCCAGAGTTATTCCTGGGGTGGGACAGCCTGCACAGCATCTCTTGCTCAGGCTCCACCTCAAGTCACAAACTAGCCCTTCCTCAAATTCTAATCTGTGCCCATTTGGTAGCCTCCCTTGTAGAAGCACTCAAATGGGCATGTATAGTTTTGAGGAGCTGGCCCTGTGCATCTGTATAGTATGCACAAAATCTATCACCTCTCTCTCAAATCTGATATAAAAACACATTGTGTTCCCAATAGCTAGAGTCATGTACCCAAGGTAATGGTGAAAACAAATACTTTCTTAACATTTTTTCTGTAACATTTTCCCCTAAACTTATCTATCTAAGTTATTTTTAAATGCTTTCTGGACTTGGTGTAGAATATTTGTATGTCACCGGACATTTTCAACTAATGAACATATAATCTTTGATGAATAAATACCTATGCAGATGGTTCTTGTTGTATCCAAAGTACTTTCAGGGCTACATTCACAAGCAAAAGAGCCAAGTGTATTTTTGCATATTCCATTAACACAGGGATTAGACTCACACTCATTAATATCTAGAAGAGAAACACACTCACATTAGTGCCTTTTGCTGCCAGTAAGACTTCAGAAGGCCTCCTTCAATCTAGCTAAAACAGAAAGAATCTTCCTACTTGATAGGAAAGTCTCTTGATATTTTGGTTTCCAGCTATGGTGCTCTTCCTAGAAGAGTGATGGGATACATGACCAAAAAATGTGCTAACTCGTTACTTTGACAGGAAAGCTCTACTCAGCGGCGGCATCTGGTTTTTTCAGTGAGGTCCAACTGCCCGTTTTTGCAGCTGGACTGACGGAGTTGGTCAAGTGATTTGGCCACACGTTAAGTCTGTGGCTCAAACTGGATTTGAAACTCGGACTCACCTGGCTCAGTTGGACTTTTACAGCCTATTCTAAAACACTTGGGCCTCATCAACACTAGCACTTTCTCCACTATTGTCACAAGCATTTGTGCAGTTCCGCTGGTGGTAGTGGTGGGGGCAGTGCTGACTTAGACCAGACCCAGGTGTTTTTACCATCATGTTGTCTAACCCTCATATGTTGCATTCTTGTCCCCCACCCATCATTTCCCTTGGTCTTTCTAGACTGCACATTCTTCAGGCCAGACACTGTCTCCTCCTTGGTGTTTCAAATACACCCGGCACATTTTCAACATTACCACATGGTAAATAATAAAAACCTTAACTGTCGGCATCACTACCTGCATTGCGTATACTAAATAAATAAATAGGGCAAGAAGCTTTGTTATGTAAATCTGACACGTGTCTGTACAGCAGAAGTTAAAACCTTACCCCTGAAACCCTCTCAGGAATACAACTAGCTTATTTTTTTTCTTTTTTTATATTCAGAGTCAAAGTTATAATATTGATAATCTCCATGCTGTTCTCAGTAGGCTATTAATACATCTCGAGTTTGCACTGGAGATTTTATTAGATTTTAAGCTTTCATGGATTGAATTTACACTGACTAGTTTCTATGCATTAGTAGAATATATAACAATTCTATTCTGCCTTAAATGGAAATCGTATCAACGGCTGGCAAAGAACTCCAGTAATATGGTAAAATGTTTTAAACTGTAATTAATATAGCTAGAATGTAATGGGCTGTTATCAATTACCTTCACATGTTTTTAGATCAGGCTTGTATATAAATCCTTTGGGACAGGTACAGGTGAAGCTTCCAGGGGTATTTCTGCATTGTCCATTGTCACACAGCAGCGTGTTCAATGCACATTCATCAATGTCTGCAATGAAATTTAGAAACATTATGAGAAAAAAACATGCCTTGACAAGAGGCCATGAAATAATTCTGTTTCCAAACAGCCACATTTCATTAGGACTGATCTTCTGGGGGTGGGGGAGGGGTGGAGAGGGGAGAGAGAGATGCCTTGCATTGTTTTGCAAAGCCACTGAAAGAGCAGCTCCTTGGAGATGTTTAATAGCTTACAGGAATGGCCCTTGAAATTATTTAAAATAAAAAAATGCCCAGTACAAATGTAACTATAGTCATACCAGAAAGTAAAAAATTAAGATGATATATCCTTTTATTTTACAATTAATGTACTTTATTTCTTAACTGCTGATGATCTGCCATGAAAGTAAGAGTAACAATAACAGATGTATTAATTTAAACTACCTGGGTATCATTTCATTCTTTCCTGTTTACTTTATTTTATTCTTTTTAAAATTGGGGAAATTTGAAAAACTTGTTTATATTTTTCTGGATCCCTTTCCTTCCTCCCTCCCTTTCCCAGTTCTCTATTATTTTAATGAATAGAGAAGTTTTGCCATTTCCTCTTTAAAAGATTTATCTATTTGGCACAGTCATAATGCTGAAAATCACCCTTTGGTCTTGTCTACATTAGAAATTATCTTGAAAATTTCTCACCCTTCATACTACTGCTGGAGTTGCTCTACTGATTGTAGAAATGGTGAGAGCACTAGTTTAGATTGGCTGCTGGTAGCCACTGGCATTTAAACCCCCATGTTTTCTAGACCTGTTCTGGGCTGGGTTAGATGCTCTGGTGAAAGAGACTAGTCTACACTAGCTGCAGGGGTGGGAAATTTGAATAAAAATGCTAGTGCAGACATGATCTTTGGGAAGCCAAAGCTCAAGAGTCCTTGGGGATCTTTGCATGAGTTTGGTCATTTGAGAGAAGCTGCAAGAAGGTGGCATGGGGCTATAAAGGATAGGTGAACTTCAGTAAGGCCAAGACACAGAGGTGAAAGTAAGCCAGTCCAGCCCCGTCTGGTGTACCGGCAAGAGCCTGTAAGCCATACCAGACTGCCTTCCCCAGGCAGGTGATTTAAAGGGCCTGGGACTCCTGACAGCAGCTGGAGCCCTGGGCCCTTTAAATTGCCGCCGGAGCCCTGCTGCCAGAGCCCCCAGGTAGTGGAGGCGGCTGGGAGCCCCAGGGCTCAGACGGCAATTTAAAGGGCCCGGGGCTCCGCTGCGGTAGCGGCAGCCGGGAGCCCCGGGCCCTTTAAATCACCGCCAACGCCCTTGCTGCCACCACTACCCCGAGGGCTCTGGCAGCGGGGCTCGGGCGGTGATTTAAAGGGCCTGGGGCTCCAGCCGCTGCGGGGAGCCCTGGGCCCTTTAAATCGCCGCTGGAGCCCCACTGCCAGAGTCCTGGGGTAATGGCGGTGGCTCCAGGCAATTTAAAGGGCCCGGGGCTCCACTGTGGTAGCAGCGGCTGGAGCCCCACGCCCTTTAAGTTGCCCCTGAGCCCCCAGCCGCCTCTGAAGCTGGTAGCTCCAGGGGTGATTTAAAGGGCCCGGGGCTCCCAGCTGCCGCTACCACACCCAGAGCCCTGGGCCTTTTAAATCTTAATTTAAAGGGCCTGGGGATTTAAGGGCCCCGCCTCTTCCGGTTGAGGCCCTGCCCCCTGCTCAGGACTCTGGCATACCGAGTCCTTTCAGTTACTTTCACCCCTGCTCAGAGAGCAGTTAGGCAGAACTGGACGTGTCAGAGAGACCTCAAAAAGCGTTGAGAGAAGCTGGGAAGGCAACAGCTGAGAACAGCAGAACGTTACAAGGGGCAGGGAGATTTGGGAAGTAAAGCAGAAAGTCCCAGAAGCTTCAGAGTAGGCCAGGAAAGTAGATGGAGAAGGTCAGGAGAAAGACTTCAGAGAAATGGGAAAAGATTTGTGATGAAGCATGGAAACATACTGGTGCAGTAACTGGGTGGGCTTGAAAGAGTGGCTGGAAAAGTCAGAGTTGGGTAGGACAGAAGACGTGCAATAAGTAGGGGTGGACACTGTGGAAGCTGGAAGTTTGACACAGCATGCCGGAGGACAGGAAGAGCATTGAGGAGCACGGACAGGAAGGTGGACAGATCAGGTGAAGCCTCAGAGAATATCAGTGGAGCGGATGGGAAGGATCAATGGAACACTTGGGCGGAGGGAGTCAAACATCAAGGTTTGATAGGGAAAAAGGGAACTTTCATACCAATGCAGTTTTTCCCGCTTGCATCCACTTCATACCCAGAATTACATATGCATTTATATGTTCCACGCAGATTCTCACAGATTCCATTTGGGCAGATATCAGGATTCAGTGCACATTCGTTAATATCTGCACAAACACAACAAAGTTCATGATTTCCTTTGGACGATCAAATTCACTAAACTAGAAAAAGTCATCTTTTTCAATATCAAGAACATTGAGTTTCCACGTTTTCACGAGGATGCCTTTCTAATTAAGAACTCCCATACAGAAAGTCACTCTCCCAAGAATGAAGACCCCCACCTTCATGGTGATTAACCTCCACCGCTAACCCATTGGTGTTTGAAGTCCTGCAGAGGTAAACAGGAGCTGGAGATTACGTGAAATCACTTAAACTAGTGTTCTCCCATGTGAAAACAGAGTGCTAAGGAATCACTGCATAGCCCACTTCATTACACTTGCAGGGTAGTGCTCTGTGGCCCTTACTCCTGAACACTGCCTGCTTTCTATGCAGCACAGTCCCACTGACTTTAGTCATGAGCACTGTTTGCAGGAGGAAGGCTTTGCAGGAACTGGCTCTAAGATTACAAAGCTTTAAAGGGAACCACAAGAACCTGCTAATCTCTGATCAATCCTGCAGGACCATAATACTGTTAAAACGAAGTCACTGCTTTATGCACAGCTGAGCACACATTGCTCCTGATCCCACTGCAGAATGTGCCATGGGCCAGTTGCTCACTGGAGAGTAAGTTGGGAGGATGAGGGATCATTGGATAAAGAGAGAATCAACAGCACAGAGTATTTTCCTCTTTGATGGTTCCCTTTTTTCCTCTCTTCACAGCTGGTGTTCCCTGCTACAGCTATGGTGCTGAAAATGAGGAGCAATCCATCACAACACAGTTATTTGTGAGGCAATTCACGAACATCTGCCCTGCATTTAAGGTCAAATGGGTGATTTATCAGGCCTCCCAGCACCATCCCAGGGGATGGGCTATGTTAGTTAAAGTATCCAGTAAGCTAAATGCACACTGTGTTTTGTTGTTCTGCGTGGCTGCAGGCTGGGGTTCTCTAGATAATGAAATGTATAATGCTGCAGTAAAAATACATGGCTTACAAATCTGCTGCTCCCAAAGAGCATTCCTATGTAAGCCTGATGAGCGTATGTGCTTGAGCAGCCATTAGAGTGAAATGAGGCGTTCCATGGGTTTAAACCTAGGCTTATTTCTTTGAACATGCTGCAAACCATTCACAGACCCTTCCTCTCACTGTTTCCCTAAAGCAACCCCTTTTACAGTAACTCATCGCATTGACTCTTTTACCCTGGTCTAAATTTCAAGTGATACTGTTCTGTGCTCTTACCTCTTCCTTCTAAATCCAGGCCTGGTCCACTGCTGCACAGAGCCTGGTACTCAGCTGAAAAATATTAAAAATAGATGTTTATTTGGTTTCTTTTTAGCTAATTGTTTGCAAGGTCGCCTACAAACAGATTTATTATCCCATTGCAACAAAGCACCTTGCCATCACTTTAAAAATGTCATTACCATCACCTGGCTCTAAAGCTCATCAACTTTAGGATATTTTAGCAAAAATACACAAAGGGGACATGCAAATTAGCCACATGTGTGTATTTTGTGACAAATCCAGGCCACAATGATATGTGATTATCTGTAAGGTGGAGAAGCAGGAAAGTTTTCAGGCACTCACAGGAACTCATTTTTACAAGGAGTTTCACAAGTTTCTGTGCATGCCTAAATTCTTCTGATGCGCTCACAATGCTCAGACAGCACTGCACAGCCATAACCAGACTAAATACCACCACAAGATACAGGTCATCACCTTCCACCGCATATGTATTTTGCTAACTGCCCAGATAATTACACTGCTGTTAATTTAAGTAACAGCCATCCCTATATACCTAGCGGTCTCTCTCTTTTTTTTCCAATACTGCCACATGCAAAATGTGTTCCACTGCCATCATAACGAGCAATTTAATTTGTGTACCAAAGACCCTATGTTTAACAGATGTTCTAACTCATTCACACTGTCAATAACTTGGATCAAGTGTTTAGTCCCTGGTCCCAAAGGAATTGAAACAAAGATATCCTGGGTTAAACATCTTGCAAAGGGACTCTGCTGAACACCTTGTTCTGGCAAAACTCCCATGTCAAGATTGGGCCTGAAGTAATCTTACACACATACATTTAAAATAGATTGCTTTCACTGCCTTGAGTCACATAACCACTTTCACATAAGATGAAAATAATCTAACACACACTGGAGTCAGCACATGGCTACCTTTAGAACAGGGGCAGGATACATTTTGAATGGAGCTGTAGGGTTAACGTGGGAGGAGTTTCTGAGCAGCAAGAGATAAACTCCTTCCTTTGAGGAAGTTCTTCGGCTCCTGAAACAATAACTTATTTCTGAAAAATTCTCTCCTCCCTCCTGCCTCGAAAGCTGAAGATGTCCTATATTTTACCCTTCACAAGTTGGCATCTTTAACAATAGAAGAGGAGGGCAAAAGATCCCAGAAGAAACAACTTCCACATGTGTAAATGTTCTGTTAAATTTATTCAAATATAAAACAGAAGTCAATGGCATTGGGCCTTACATTTTCAAAACGTTTTAACTGTACTGTGCAGTAAAAAGGGAGCACTGGTATCAACAGGTTTTAGAGTAACAGCCGTGTTAGTCTGTATTCGCAAAAAGAAAAGGAGTACTTGTGGCACCTTAGAGACTAACCAATTTATTTGAGCATAAGCTTTTCGTGATACTTTCCACAGTATGCATCCGATGAAGTGAGCTGTAGCTCACGAAAGCTTATGCTCAAATAAACTGGTTAGTCTCTAAGGTGCCACAAGTACTCCTTTTCTTTCTGGTATCAACAGACACTGACGGAAAAGCTCTTTCCTACTCTGATAACATTCTGGTGTTTTGTTGCTATTCTAACTAACGTGGCTTATTGTCAACTGGTGAACAGCAAGGTTTCTTTGAAGATCACATGTCAACTAAACTAGGCTAATTTGTTCCAACTGGTTACATCTCCCTGTCCCTTTTTGTAAGATTGCCAATTAAAACTAAGATCAAAAAAATCCTGAACTATCTTCGCCTACAAAGTAGATACCAGATTATCTTGAGATCCTTCTGTGCTATGCATTTTACGGCATATTTCGCTTGAATACAATAACTATCTTCTATCTGTTACCCAAGAGCCATAAACCTGGAAATCCTGGACGCCCCATCATCTCAGGCATTGGCACCCTGACAGCAGAATTGTCTGGGTATGTAGACTCTCTCCTCAGGCCCTACACTACCAGCACTCCCAGCTATCTTCGAGACACCACTGACTTCCTGAGGAAACTACAATCCATCAGTGATCTTCCTGAAAACACCATCCTGGCCACTATGGATGTAGAAGCTCTCTACACCAACATTCCACACAAAGATGGACTACAAGCCATCAGGAACAGTATCCCCAATAATGTTACGGCAAACCTGGTGGCTGAACTTTGTGACTTTGTCCTCACCCATAACTATTTCACATTTGGGGACAATGTATACCTTCAAATCAGCGGCACTGCTATGGGTACCCGCATGGCCCCACAGTATGCCAACATTTTTATGGCTGACTTAGAACAACACTTCCTCAGCTCTCGTCCCCTAATGCCCCTACTCTACTTGTGCTATATTGATGACATCTTCATCATCTGGACCCATGGAAAAGAAGCCCTTGAGGAACTCCACCATGATTTCAACAATTTCTATCTCACCATCAACCTCAGCCCTCTAAACCTACAGTCCACACAAGAGATCCACTTCCTGGACACCACAGTGCTAATAAGCAATGGTCACATAAACACCACCCTATATTGGAAACCTACTGACCGCTATGCCTACCTACATGCCTCCAGCTTTCATCCAGACAACACCACACGATCCATTGTCTACAGCCAAGCTCTACGATACAACCACATTTGCTCCAATCCCTCAGACAGAGACAAACACCTACAAGATCTCTATCAAGTGTTCTTACAACTACAATACCCACCGGCTGAAGTGAAGAAACAGATTGATAGAGCCAGAAGAGTACCCAGAAGTCACCTACTACAGGACAGGCCCAACAAAGAAAATAACAGAACGCCACTAGCCATGACCTTCAGCCCCCAACTAAAACCTCTCCAACGTATCATCAAGGATCTACAACCTATCCTGAAGGACAACCCATCACTCTCACGGATCTTGGGAAACAGGCCAGTCCTTGCTTATAGACAGCCCCCCAACCTGAAGCAAATACTCACCAGCAACCACACACCACACAACAGAACCACTAACCCAGGAACCTATCCTTGCAACAAAGCCTGTTGCCAACTGTGTCCATATATCTATTCAGGGGACACCATCATAGGGCCTAATCACATCAGCCACACTATCAGAGGCTCGTTCACCTGCACCTCTACCAATGTGATATATGCTATCATGTGCCAGCAATGACCCTCTGCCACGTACATTGGCCAAACTGGACAGTCTCTACGTAAAAGAATAAATGGACACAAATCAGACATCAAGAATTATAACATTCAAAAACCAGTTGGAGAACACTTCATCCTCCCTGAACACTCGATTACAGACCTAAAGTGGCAATTCTTCAACAAAAAAACTTCAAAACCAGACTCCAACAAGAGACTGCAGAATTGGAATTAATTTGCAAACTGGATACAATTAACTTAGGCTTGAATAAAGACTGGGAGTGGATGGGTCATTACACAAAGTAAAACTATTTCCCCATGTTTATTCCCCCCCCCCCGCTGTTCCTCAGACGTTTTTGTCAACTGCTGGAAATGGCCCACCTTGATTATCACTACAAAAGTCCCCCCCATCCTCCCCCGCTCTCCTGCTGGTAACAGCTCACCTTACCTGATCACTCTCGTTACAGTGTGTCTGGTAACACCCATTGTTTCATGTTCTCTGTGTATATTAATCTCCCCACTGTATTTTCCACTGAATGCATCCGATGAAGTGAGCTGTAGCTCACGAAAGCTTATGCTCAAATAAATTTGTTAGTCTCTAAGGTGCCACAAGTCCTCCTTTTCTTTTTGCGGATACAGACTAACATGGCTGCTACTCTGAAACCATTTGTAGACAGTGAAGAGAACCAATAGATTAACTATGGCCCTGATTCTGCAACTGGCTCAGCACAGGGATCCCCGTTGTCTTATTTACTGGCTTCTGTCCCGGGACCGTGTCAGCACACTGTTCCTGTAAAAAGTGCTTTTCTAGCAGCAGCACCTTCACAGCGAAAATTACTAGGATTGCAAGCTTGCCAGAGTGTAGTTATGGTCCAAAGAAGTGAACGGTATTGTCTTGGGGAGTTTCGGGTTAGAGGCTCAAGTATCCTTCACTGGGCTCCCCTTTTTGCATCCACAATTGGAAGACATGATTTTGACTGATCCCAGTTATTTGTGGACACAACTTAGGTCATTTAGTTATCCAGAACAGAAGGTACAATTAACTATTCAGACACCCTCAGTTACCTAAAATGTGCCCACAAATAATTTTGAGGTCAAAACTGTGTCCACAGTTATTCATGCTGACAACAATGGAGGCCATTGCTTGAAAATCTGGCATAATGCTTGCAGTGATCATGGGCCAGATTCTTGGTGTTCATTTATGCCTCTTAAAAAAATATTCACCCCTGTACTCTTCATACATGCACAGTAGCAGATGTTCCAAGACACAGCAATGTGTGTGTCATGTACTTGAGGTTACACTTCTCCAGATTTAGGATTTATGAATGACAGGATCAATGCATGTGACTTTCTATTTTAATACTGTCAGAATTGAGACCTTTGTAAAAATTAATTATCAATGAAAAGTTTAGGTCAAATTTCGTACTTCTTAAACATACAGTACCTGAATTTTGAGCAGGACATGGCTGACAAGGTTCTCCAAAGGCATAGTCAGTGCTGGCACAACAACATTCCGATTTAGTAACAGCGCCAAATAATGGTTTAACACATTGACCTCTCTTGTATCCACCATAGCATGTGCTTCGCATGTGCGTATCTAAATGAGAAACGTAATCCATCAGGGATCTAGCAGAGTCACAAGAATAATGCCATAAATCAAAATATATTCAGTCACACCTTTAAAACCAGATTTTAAACACTGTGAAATAGCTGAAATATATAATTTTTGCTCATCATTTTCTCAGTAGATCTCACTCCGATATAACCTCTCTCATCACTTAGTGCTCAGCTCAATGCAAAGAATTCTGCCTCTTTGCACTGTAAGCCTGACAGGGGCTGAAAATGCTGAGGAAAATCAATTCTCCATAGCTACTGCATGCTAAAGTAAGCTTACTAAGTTGAGCCCTTATAGAGATAGCCTG
The DNA here is from genome assembly GCF_015237465.2 of Chelonia mydas. Classification (NCBI taxonomy): domain Eukaryota; kingdom Metazoa; phylum Chordata; order Testudines; family Cheloniidae; genus Chelonia; species Chelonia mydas. The sequence goes on from NC_051250.2 coordinate 63,681,018, forward strand.
TCAAAAAATCAGCTTTTGAAAACTGAACAATTCAGCCAGGCTATTAAACAAGAGATAATTTTACATTACTCTGGGACCTTTCATCTTAAAATATTTATTAATGAAATCTTGCAACTTCCATGTGAAGAATGTATGTATGTAGGTATATCTGTATTATTATTATCGTTATTTAATGGCATGGTAATTGCAATTTTTAACGGGCAACCACTGTAGTAATATATATTTGAATATAGGATGGCTTCAAGACCGAAAGGTAGTCTTGGGAGTCAGTCATGTGACAGGGGCATTAACTTTTCATAACATTGACCCATGTCACATGACTGGATTCCAGAAATGCGGATTAGCACAAACCAACACTCTGAGCTGTCACACCATTTTTGAAGGAAAAAAAACTATATAAACAATGTTATTTTGGAATATTCCACTTTATTCTCAGATTTAAAGGGTGATTTCATTTTACATCAAATTGTTTTCCTTCTGTTTCTATCTAAATGTATTATTTGTTCCTGACTCATACAGGCCCAAACATACATGCTGGAACTAGGGGTGCTCCTGCACCCCCTGGCGTGAAGAGGTTTCCTTTATATACAGGGTATACAGTTTGGTTCAATGGCTCTCAGCACTCCCACTATCCTGGCTCTGTTCCAGCACCCATGGGCCCAAATTCATCACTTGTGAAACTCCAGGGATTAAGCCCAGTGAGTTTGTATTTTGTGCAATATAAGGGTCAGGACAGAAATGCTGAGCTAAGCAACTCCATTCTGCCGCCTGACTTCTAAATGGCCCACAAGCTATCTCCAAAACAAAGTGAGAATCTGCAGCCACACTGCAGCCACTTCACTGTTTTTCCTTAGAGAGACAGAATATGCACAAAAGCAAAAACACGGATGCTTTTGTTTTAAATTGATAACTCGTAGGTCAAAAAAAAGGGCTAGACATTTGGAAGTTCACATAATTTGTAACAGTAAACAGAAGAAGAGGGGGTAAGCAGATGGGACATAGGACCTCTGGCCCTGATCCTTGAAACACTAACAAACAAGAAGTTAACCAGGCTACTCCTGTGCATAAAGTTACACATTTCTGTGTTTGCAGGATTGGGGCCTATACAAGGTACGTGATTTTTTTTTTCAATCTACGAGACTACAAATTATTTTAAAATGGGTGGTAATTTTTCTTGGTTATGCAAAGAGATAGATCTCTAGACACTGGAAAAGTTCTCATGTCCCACCTTAAAAAAAAACTGATATGTTGACATAGAAGAAATTTACGTGATAGGAAAATTTTATCTATAATGTTAATGACAAAACTAAAAAATATTGTGATATTGGGAGAATTTCTCTCTTGTGTAAAGCAGTGATGTGCTAATGGGAGGTACTTCTTCTTACGAACGGTTTTATGCACCTGTTTTAAAATACAGTGGCCAGATTTTCAGCTGATGTAAATTGATATTGTGCCATTGACTTTAATAGAGTTATGCTGATTTACATCAGCTAAGAACCTTGCCCGAGAAATTTTTTGAAAAGAAAAGAAAGGAAAAAGAAAATAGAGAAAAGTGAACAATTATAGTGAGCCTCACAAATAAAGACATTCATTAGTTTGGGAGCACCTACCAATCCAGTGTCATGTGGTATGTGCTATGAGCTAAACCATGGTGTGTCCATCATTGCAATTTTAATGCTTTTGCTCAGTTAGTTAATTGTGACTTGTCTCACAATGAGTTTGTCTTACCAACGCACACACGTCCATCTAGTCCAACTACAAGACCTGGGAAGCAGTCACATCTGAAAGAGCCATCAGTGTTCACACAGCGCCCGTTCATGCATATTCCAGCTGTCTCACACTCATCGATGTCTGTTAAAGAACAGAATAAGCTTTATTAGAAATTAAATTAAACAATCTTCAATGCCTGACTGAAACTTGCATTTGTAAGGCTTATTTTCAATGTATTCAATAAAAACAAACAAAAATCACTTCACCAAATGAAATATGAGTGCAATTTTTTTTTATTAAAAATAAAAAACCCTCCAACATTAGTTCATTCTATGAAGCACAAAGAGCAAAATTCAGGGCAAAAAATATCCTGCTTTCCGTGGATTTTCCTCCAGTTAAGAGAGCTACATTTTCCTAATATGTTCCCAAGAGATGCATAATCCAAAATAAGGGTCACTCAGGCAAAAACAGAATTGGAGGAAGGAGGAAACCATGACTGTTAAGACAAAGGACTTGTGTAGTGTTTAACAGGGCATTCCCTTTCTGTGTTACCATTTAGTTTGTGCTGTAAGAAATCAGGCCAGATAGCAAATTAAAGCTTTGACCCCTATGACTAGTCTTCACGGGGCCCCCAAAGAATTTTCTTCTTCCTGCTGTGTGTTCAGTTTTTGGGAGCACTTCTGAATGCTAAGCGTCCAAGCCCAGCCCACACATCATGTCCCCGTGGTGATCTGCATGACAATTGGGTTTTTATATCAGATGCTTGTTACAGCCCTTCACATAAATTTTTTAATGGGAAAATTACACACCAGCCTCGTAAGGAATTTTTTAATGAACTGAACCCTGAACAACTGTTAAATAAAAGCTATCATCTTTGTCCAACAATAGCTACATGGAACAATAAGTCCTGTTGCACTGAAACACAAGGTTAAAACTATTTAACATTTGAGTTGGGAGGTCAAATTAGTCAAACATTTTAATAGACTGCATACCCTGCCAGCAGAGATAGCATTTTCTTGACACAGGGAATAAGCTATTTTTCTACAATTAGGAATTACAGAGGGAATGTTTTAAAATATTGTTTGGAAGCATGTATAACACTTACAAAATAATCACTTTAGAACAACTCTCAAACAACAGATGACAATTTCCTTTTTTTCTGACCTTAAAAGTGAAAATTGAGAGTGAAACACCTCTATGTTTTTCTTGGGTTGTGTTGTTTGACACAAAACATAGCTTGTATGATCCAAGATTCCTTGTTCAAAATATATTTTTAATAGAAGTTATATTTGATTACATGGGCTAAATTAATTTCAGTTAGCCTGCAAGCTTTTGTTCTGTTTCAAACAGACAGATAAATCATGAATTCCTTCCCTACTTTACACTCAGTCCTTACTCAGACAACACTCTCGTAGAGTTTTGTTGGAGTAAAAGCTGAGACAGAACTTCAGGATTTGGGCCACAGTGTGTATCAGTGGAGACTGTTCTTGACTAGATGACAAGCAAATCCTTTTAGCAGGTATACACGTTCTATAAAACGTCATCTTAAACTTTTTCTAAAGTTTATTTTTAGGGGTTATTTAAAAGAAAGAACTGAACAAGCATAAATGTGTATATTTTTCCTTTCTCGTTTTAGTGGGTTTTTAAAAATGTTTTGTAACTTCATAAAAATAAAGACTGGAATATAAAACACATTTCTTTCCGTACAACTCAATGCACTTTACAAAGATAGGTAAGCATGATCACCACCTTCTTAAAGATCAGGAAACTGAGGCACAGAGAGGTAAAGTGATCTGCCCCAAAAAATCACACACATCAAGCGAAGTGCTAGCTTCACTGAAATCAATGGCAAGAGTCCTATGGACTTCAACGTGGCCAGGATTCCATTAAGCCTATTACAGAACCAGGAATAAAACCCAAATTCTGGCTCTGACTGGACTATGTAGCCTCCTTCCATGAAAGGATGACATTTTGACAACCCCAACAACTGTAAGTTGTCCCCCACTGACTTAGCCAGCATGTCTCAACCTTGTTCTGAAGAAACTTATCTACAGGATTCACTCTCCATGTCTAATCCGTCTTTGTCCTTTCCACTTAGATTGCCAATTAGTGGCAACTGTGAAGGACCTTTCAGATGTGCAAGCAAGTTCCCTAAATTCTGAACTGAAAACAACTTATTTCACAGGCCACTAAACATTCACTTTCAGTCCTGCTGACCAGGGCAGGATTTGTGATCTGAAGGTGAAACCATTTATTAAATGTATAAAACAGCAACAATGCGCCCAACATGTAAAATATCATAAAAGGAACTGTCATGGTAAATAAGTTTAATGTCCTCTGTATTACAGGGAATACTCACAACTATGGTGTAATATTCCTTTTGGGTACATTATTTCATTAAAGCTTGAGTGAAATTTTTCAGACAGCCAGATACATGCCCCCTACACATACTTAAATGCCAGTTTTATGGAACTAAGGGTCAATTTCGACATCCTAACAAGGGGTTAGGAAAGTGTTTTTACGGCACCCGTGTTTCAAAACTCAGCTTACGGTGCATCAAATGAGATCCTTATAAGAGTGGGATGGTGTATATTGTAGATCTTATATTCCTTTTGATCCCCCAACAAGTTTGGCAAAATACTTTCACACCAAAACTGTAGCCAGTTTCCTGCATAGCTGTCAGTTTCTGTGCACACATACCCAACTTGCATGTGTAATGATAGTAATTGCATGTGCAAATTAGAGGCCAGATTCTCAGTTAGTGTAAACTGAGGTATCACCGTTGACTTCAACAAAGGTTTACCAGAAGAGAATCTGGCTCTAGGATTGCAATTGCATGTGTTTGTGTAGGTGCATGCAGTGCAAAAATCTGGCACGCAACGCTTACTTACTGAAAATACTACTTTTTAGCCAGAAAGAAACCATTTACTCTGTAATGGTGTATACAGAGAGGAGTTAATGAGGATGAGCAATAAAATCAACAGGAAAAATCATTAAACAGATTTTTTAAAACACATGTAGCTGTTAATGTGATGACAGAAGTTGAATAGGGAATTATGTTAATTTTAGCCACAATGTATTTCTGGGAGCTAATAAATGTTATTTCAGGAAGGTCTGTGGTTGGAGGTGGGGAGGAGGGATAGTTGAGGTGAATATAAAGTTGAAAGCAAAGTGAAAATGGATTTTGACCAAATAACAATCTCACCTTTCCTGGCTATTTATGTGCTCATTCTTAGAGCTCAAGGTTTACTATGAGTGTTGAAAAGTAATGGGGGAAACCCTCTATTTTATTGCAAAATCTGTTCCAGCTTTCAGCAGGAATCATTTGAGTTGCCTGCAATTTTGGATAATTTTCAAACCTTTTCCCTTTGATGCACAGAAGTAACATTTCTCTGGGCCAGGAATACCTTTTTGTCTGGATCCTCACTACTGTTTGGCCCTCAGGCACACAACTGAGGTTGGGGAAGCGGCGAATCACAGGTTTGTTTTTTTAAGACCATGAGTCAATTTATCTACTGAACTTTTGATCTAGGTCATTTCCTTGCAGAAATTCACTTAAAAAAATCATTAAGATGATTATGCCAAAAGTGAAAGTCAATGAGGGCTTTTGGAATAAGTCCCTGTGGGGGGCTCAGGTTGCTGGTGGCACCACATGTCAAACTTCATGCCAGTGACACTGGTGTTCTGCAGCAGATGGCTTCCAGGGGCCTTATGCCACGGCAACCTTCCACCCACCTATGAGCCCACATTCCATTGCCATTCTGCACCCTCACCAGCTGAGACATTGGCAGTGATTCTCTTCATGCTAGGATGACGGCAGATGCAGATACAGTGTTACTGGCCACATCTGCTTTAAGAGATGAAGGAACAGTATTGCTGGTGGCTGCCAACATTATTAGTGATGGCAGCTGTGTGTCCACAACAAATAGAGAGCAGTCACGAGACAGTGGTGCTGAGGCAAGGACAACTATCATGGGGCTTTAAGTCTGAGTTAGTGTCTTGCCCATGTTTGTATTTCCTCTTGCTGCCCATTCAGACACTGACATACAGAAAAAGACAAGTTCTTAGTCCTCTACTTCTCATTTGCATCCTTATCACCCTTCCCTCTCCCGCCCTAACACACAAAGAGGCCGAGTGCCCATTCTCAAAAACCAAAACAAAACTGAACCAAAATGCATTCCTGTGTGTCTGTGCAAGTTACAGCTGGCTCAGCCAGTGACTAAGCTCCAAGGCTGAGGAGACACTTGGGCAGAGGCAGCGGAGTGTGTGTGTGTGTGGGGGGGAGTTACATGTTTGTTTGAGAAATTAGTGGAGAGTTGTTTCTTCTATGACCATCTTGAACAAACAGCCCTATAGGCTCTATGAGAATAAGCTGCTCTCTGGCACAAAACATGCAACTCTCATCCAGTTTCCTGAATTCTGGATAGATCTGCCTTGCAGCTTCAGTAGGAGAGGTGTCAAATTATTATTGTATTCGCTTTTCAGAGCTCTATGAGATCTGTTGAACCTGATCTGGTTCCAAGTTCTCAGACAAGGTGTGGTTCCAATCCAGCCCTTAAGACATGGATTCACATTCATTCGTCTTTTGTATTAACGATACTTTAAAAAACAGAGTATTAACTGAAATCAAAACCATGATTTTTATTACTGCTCTTCAGGGGAAAAAAAAAAGAAGCAAACCTCAAGTGTGCTTCAATGAGCTGAGTTTTTTTTAAAATTACCCTAGGGTATTGTTGACTTGATCCCCAGAGCTAAAAGATTTATAATTTTTAAAAAGAAAAAGTAAGGAACTTGGCTGAGCGTTTGTTTATTCCTTGCTTCAACTTCTGCTTTGTGCCTATAAAAATTGTTGAAATATGAGATTTATACACAGAAAACTTCCAGTTCTTTAAGGGACAGGACGGAAACTATGATGACATAGCCAGCAAAGAGAATGCTACATTGTCATCCAGTGAGGGTGAGATGAATTATCATAGCAAAGGGGAAAGACTAAACTACTGTGGTACTCTCATCTAGGTCCCCACCAAGGAGGGTGCTGTACAGGGTGGGAAGCACAGAGACAGGAGTGTGAGAAAGATCCAAGGAGGGCAGAGAGTCAGGATGTCTGGGTGGCCAAGGAGAGAGGAGCAGGAGAAGACAAGAAAAGGGAAAGCATGTGGGAACCAAGCTACAGAAGATGTTACAGGTAAAGACCAGGAGTGTCATTGGGTCAAATCCTTCAGTCTTCGCTCAAGCAACATTTCCCACTGATTATTTGGGAGCGTTGCTAACACTGTGGATAGGAGAAATTGCCTTGGTCCATGACAGATCTTTGCAGCTGATTAAAGAATTTATTTGATGCAAAACTTGCTGAATCCTTCTTGGTCTCAAGGGTCAGTGTGGGGTGGAAGAGTAGGAAGAAATTCAGTGATTCTTTAAGCTGTCACAGAGATATGAATCACAGGCCCTTTGAAAACACTAATGTATTGTAATCACTATTGTCAAATACTCACCATTGCAATAACGTCCATCAGATGCTAACTGGAAACCAGGTTTACAAATGCACTTAAAGCTGCCGTCTTCATTGATACACATCCCATTAAGGCACATGTTCCTTATGCTACATTCATCCATATCTGAAATTGCACACAATGGATACAAATGTTCACACTGATGAAACAATAAGAGAGATTCTGTTAACTCCCTCCTCAAGATAATGAACCAAACCAAACTTATGTGGCTGTGTGAATTTATGATAAATATCAACAGGTGATGGAATCAAAATCCAGTGTGGAGGATGCCCCAGAGAAATTACTCATATTTGTAGCAATGAATCATTTGTCGATGAAGGAATAGGTTTGAAATCACTGAAAAGCACAAAAAAGACATTCAGCCTCTTGAAATCCTTAAAACTGCCACCTGGGAAAACCCTTGTGGCTTTTTTAATTGAGACCTAAACCTCCCTTGGTGAAGAGGAAGTATGGTTTTCAGATATGTGAGAGCTTGACTATAGGCAACCTCCAGGCTGAAAGGTAATCACAATTTTTTTTTATCATTAAAATAAGAACACCTACAGATGGATGGAGGAGAAGATTGTGTTAGGAGTGAAAATTTCTCTAACCCCCATTAGTCCCAAATTTGTGTTATGTAGACTCCCTAGGATGTTGCTCAAATCTGCACAGGAAAATACAATGGGGCTCTCTTCAGATGCTAACATTCTGATCATTAGCTTCCATTTAAAATAAAAGTATCACTTCACTTTCTTTCGGTGACAAGTTACCTATTAAAATACTTGCTGACTAACCACTGAACTGTACAAGCATGGGGTATCCTCTGTGACCTCGCTGTATAGCATAAAAGATACTTTGCTATTGTCTGAGAAATGTCTAGGTTGTAATATGAAGAAAAAACATTTTCAATATTTCAAAACAAGTAATCTATTGGTTAATGCTGACACACAAGTTATAAATATAATAGACAAATTCTCCGCAACTCTTACATATATAGTAAAGTATTAATTGGGATATTAAAAGAGAGCTAAAGGGGGTCAATTCGTTGCTGTCCTGCACCTTCTGCAATCATTCACATCAATGCTCTCTCTCATTTTGGTAACATTTTATACTTTGCTTTGCATTTATTCTGCACTGGTATAAATAAGCATGCAAGACAGCAATGAATTGGTCCCATTAAATCTACCAAAGATCAGGACTGGTCATCAGTTTAATCTAAAAGGCTACACTTATAATCTTACATGTGCAGCACAATTGCCATGGTCTTTAATGAGAACTGGATGTGAGAGCAAACTTTGATCTATTACAGTGCAGCCGATGCAATGAGTTTAGAAGTTGATGCAATACACAGTGCTCAGATACATTCTGGCAACATGCTTAATGGAATGACAAATGTTTTATCAGATTGTCATAATTACTGCTCTGGTTCTTATTAGCACATGGAGTTTAGTGGGAAAGGAAGAAGTCAGGCCTTGGGTAACAATGGATTTTCATTTGTATTTAGATGACGTAGTTACATATTTGATATTTAAAGAGAAGTCCATAGTGTTAAATTAAACCTAAAGGGAGCAGGACAAATAGATCCCTAAAATATCTGTCTCTACCAAGGATTAACAAAAGCACTACTAACATAAAATCCCTGGATCATAATGACATTACAATATATTCAGAATCATGCTATTTTCCTTAATTTTGCAGCTGTCTTGGATAGAAATTATACTCCTAGACATAGCGTGGTTTCTTTTTACTTACAGGCTAAGTCTGACCAAAATTATTTATGATTTTTAAAAAAAATTGTGTATCTATCCCAACCAGGAATTTTGGCACTAAGTCTTTGAGCTGAATCACTGAGATAATATTCTGCCAAAAACATTTCTAAGAACAGTGCTTGAAATTCTTTTAACATACGAATAGATCATTGGGAACTTTCCCAAGGACCTTGGGAAGCATGATAAAGAACATTCTTCATTTTTTTCACTATAGGTCTATGAGGTAGGAACACATCAGTTAAGTTCACATTTTCAAATTTTGAAACACCTAGTTTTTTGCAGGTTGGACCAAACTAAATCCACATGAAGCACATTGCTAGTCACCCAATAAAGTTCCATTAAAGCGTGCTGTTAATCTCACAGTAAGATCATGAAGTGTGTGACTTATGCTCCACTCTAAAACATACCACTCCCATCAAAGGAACTCTACATTTTGTGATAGTGGTATGAACTATTTCTTTTGCTGGACAGACATCCTGTTGCCAATTGCCAAGCCACGGCTCCAGAACTGGCTGCAAAGGATGGTTTACTTGCCCTCCCAGACACAGGAAAAGGTATTTAGAAATTTGATTCCCAGCTCCTTCTCTCCCTCCACCCCAAAGACTTTTTATTATTTTTTAAAGTGAGTAATCTCTTGGAATTGTAATTACCGATGGGAAATAACTTCAGAAAAAAACTCTTACCTTCACAGTTTTTTCCATCGACTGCCACATGAAAGCCAGCATTGCAAACACAGTGAAAACTGCCATCTGTGTTTATGCACCGTCCATTATTACAGATCCGGCCATTCTGTAAACATTCATCAATATCTGAAAGACAAGCCAAAAATCAAAAATATAAGTGTGATTTCTTTTCCAGTTTTTTGATTCCATGTAAAAATTACCTTTGCCTGGAAAAGTTTGATTTGCATAACTGAACATTAAGAAGGTGGAAAGAGTATCAAATGATCAGTTTGAAAGAAATTTCAATTTGCAGTAGGAACTGAACCTTAGTTCAGAAAACACTAGACTGTAACTTGCTAAAATAGGGTTCAGGCTCCTTCTTACTGTTTCTTTGTGGGTTTCTGCATTTCAGTTCCTTACAAAAAGGGTTTTCACTAAAATCTAAACTTACTAAAAGCGAAAGGTTAAACAAAATCAAAGGTTTTTTGTCTTTTGCTGTTGCTGTCTGAAGTAAGAATATAGTGGGAAATTTTGAGACTTTCCCACCGCCAAAATATGTTTTCTGCTCATTTTTATATTTAAATCATGAGATCCTCATTTCCCTCTCTCTGCTGGAGGCCCTTGGCAAGATCTTGGAGGACCTGCCTAGTGGTATCACACAAGGCTGGCAGCCCTCCCTCTCCCCCTAATGAGGGGGGAGGAGATGCTGAGACAGACTGTCTAGACATTTTTTAGATTGCTCAGTGTTCTTCATCAAGGGCTGGATCATCTCCCAGAGATTCTTGCACTCAGGGGACTCTGTGCACAAAGATCTCAACCAGTTCATGCAAATGCCTCCTCAACTACCCAGTCACTCTCCATTTCCCCAGACACGCTGCAGATGCCCCCTGACAGGTGTTCAGGACCAAAAGGGCTCTGCTAGGGGTTGGGGATGAGCAGAGAACAGACTGCACTCCAGACTCAAGTCCCCTGCTAACTATGTTGGTATCTGAGGCAGAATTATTGGTGCTTGAAATCCACAGTTCCCTTCCATGGCAACCCATCTTCACTGAGCACCTGTAGAGGGAACCCAGTCAATGGTTGGGCTGCCAGGGAATGGAGGTACCAGCAGAGGCAAGAATCGTCACATGGACAGTTTCTGCCTCAGCAGATCCCATTCCCCATGATTCCTAGGAACTGTGTGAAGACCTGCTAAGCCTCCCCTCAGAGTGACAGGGGTGATGGACAGGAAATGAGGCACATGGAATTTTCCTGCCCCTTGGGCCCCTTCCTTCAGCCTCCTGGTACAAAGTTGAGTGTGGGGCTTGGTCTCAGGTAATTATAATGGCAGTTCTTAAGGATCTTCACTTTTATTTACCTGCTGCTATCTGACTTGTGGTGAAGAAACTAATATTTGCAATTTTGTTGTTCCCTATAAGAAGATAGAGGGCAACAGACGCAACAGTATGTTTTGTTCCACTTGTGGTTTTTAATTATAACATTGTTGTTGATTTTTCTTTTCAGAACTATTAGCAACCACAATGCTGTCTTTCACCTGAGAGAGCCGTGCATGTTCTTTAGCTTCTACCTTTTTGCATGACCCATCTCCTCTTGCTCTTTGAAAGGTTATAGCATAACAACATGATGAAGTTAGATTACCAGTTTTTGGCTCTCTGACTCCCAGATACACATGACTCTTATGGTTGATCCTGATAACATTTCTTATATTTTTCAGTGCTATTTTACTTGCCTCCTTATGTCACTGAATTAAGTTCTCTAGGTTTTAATCACTATTCACAGAGCTGTCAGCTTTATTCAGGAAAATCTCTTTACTGGGCCCATATTTGAGATCCTCACTAATTTTTACTCAGTCAAACTCCCACTGAAGTTCTTGGGAATTTGACTGAGTAATAATTGAGTAAGTACTGTGGGATCTGGCATGCTATGTTTAATAATTACATCAGTGTAAGTTATGGTCCCACAAGGGCACCCACTCTAGGCTTCAGGCTCCCTTGGCTGTTATCTCTTCTGAGTGGAGACATGCACCTCACTCCCTTCTTACCAGGGTAGTTTCAGGCTGCATAGCCCCTGACAATACTGTCATATCCAAGCAAGCAACTCTGCTTAAGCAAGCCTGCTTACTTTCTCTTTGGAGACTAACAATAGACTAATTGTCCACCATTATAAGCACAGCACTTCCTATGCAAGCCTATTATATTCTTATGGTAAAAGCACTCCAGAGAAAACAACAGAAGAATCTATATGTGTGCTAATAAACCTACCAGAGATCACCCCAAGCCTAAAATGGGCTCTGGCAGAAGAAGTCCTTCAAACCCCACCAAGAGGTTTCCTGTGGTTTCAAGTTCATCACAGCCTCAGCTCAGAACAAGCACACAGTGTTATGGGGCCCTCTATAGGCCCAGTCCTTCTAAGGACCAGGGGTCCTTATTTGTGGACCGGGGTCCTGTCCGTTTGCTGGATCAGGAAGAAGGCCTGGAGCCTGTTTAAAACCAGGCTATTTAATCAAAAAATCCTTTGTGTGTGTGTGCTGGTCCCTGGAGAATCCAGTTTGAATTAGATGCAAACCTCTCCAAAGGGCTGATAAGCAGAGGAATTACATTAGCACATCTTAAGTTACATAAAATCACACAAACAATTGCATGTTTAATACAATGTACCCAAAAGCATTGAATCTAATTCAATCATATTTATCTTCATTCCATAAGGTTTGGGCAGGATATTATCGTGTCTGTCACAGATTCATCCCATGGTACCTTAGAACCAGGAATCTATAAATGTCTTATGATTACTCAGGATTTTTCAGAAAGGGGTGCCCCTGTAAAGATGTACATGCAACCGTACAAACTCACATTGGTAGGTGTTACAGAAATGCTCGTGCAGGCAGAATAGGCACTTGCACGTGCAGTTGTTCACTGTAAGTGTAAATGCTGTTTTTTCAGACACAAAAGGAGCATGCAGATTTTGGCAAAGACACTTTTGAATAATTGTTCCTTAAAGTCCTTTGTATAGCAGTGGTCCTGCCTGTTTTAGCATATTTTAAAACTGCAGCTAGACAAGCAGAGCTGTGATGGATTGCAAAGGGCCTGTTAAGTGACCACACAGTAACTGCAATGGCCACCAGGCTTTAGACATTTATGTGTTTAATGAGTCACAGCCAATCAAAGTAAAGCAGTGTAACAAACATGCCTCATGACTAAATTCATCCCCTGAAGTGCACATCATTGGCACTTTTTCTGCATGCCCTACTGTTCTGCAGACAGCTGTTTGTACTATTGCTGTCCTTTTGAGTCAGAAAGGAAAATCCCACACCAGTGCTGGTGGCTTTCTTTTCAAGGTTTTTTGGCAATGAGGCACGTGGTCATGAGCCTCTCTCGTCCCCTCACTGCTAAGACTGCTTGCAGATGTTTTCTCTGGGCTTTGTTTTTTAATTCTTTGCTTCCATCTCTGATCCCCTAATCCCACTCGGATTTCCGAACTCTGCTTTCTTCTGAGTGTCCGATAATATATCTTTAACCAAGCATAACAGCCCTGAATTACTTCTTCTTGAGACTCCTATGTGTAGTTGTCTTAAGAGTATCCAATTCTGACCTCATTAGGTTCTGTGATTCACCCACACCATATATATTAAATTGCTGGCTTAGGCACCACTGGTTTGGTGATTATCTTCACTTCTTCATTTGGTCTTTCCTATTGCAGAATGTAGAGTACACGAAGAGCTGGTCTACACTGAAAGGTTATATTGGCCCAGCTACATCTTTTGAGGGGCATGAAAAATCCATACCCCGGAGAGACGTCGTTAAGCTGAGCTAACTCCCCGGTGTAGACAGTCCTAGGGCAACAGCAGCTGTAGGAAGAATTCTTCCATTGACCTAGCTACTGCCTCTGGGGGAGGTGGACAACCTACAGTGGCGGGAGAACCCATCCCGTTGCACTGTTAAGTGTCTACATTGAAGCACTACAGTGGCATGTCTGCAGCTGTGCCATTGTAATGTTTTAAGTTTAGACACAGCCTACCTCCCAGATTTTCATCAGCAACTGGTCTTTGCTTAGCCATGTAGGGGGCTGAGAGACAGGAGAATGGACACCCAATCCTGGCCTCCCAGAAAGGTATACAATAGTTCACCCTAAAAACAGTCACTGCAGCCTTAGGTTCTGTAATGACTGCTCACAATCCCCTTCTGGGTTTAATTACTATTTTCATTGCACAGTGGGAAAATAATTTTCAGAGCTTCCATAATCAACAGTAACCAGAAATACCCGTCTCATTCATCTTCTGTGCCACTGAGTCCCTTCGCAGGGACTCCGCCTCTTGGAAGTCTGATCATATTGTAGTAGCAAAGGGGCTGGAGGGGTGGCAAGGATCCCGTCCAATCACCTTTTGGAGTAGAACTGCACTTTATGTGAATTCACTTGTGTGTCCTTGTAACTTCATTCAGCATGGTCACTAAATGTACCCTATTGGTTTGCTGAAGAAATGGTTCACAGGACTCTTGTGAAAATGAAGTTGATGAGGCAGATTCTTATCCCAGGTAATAATTTTAAATTAATATAAAGAAAAAAAAAAGTCTTCCACTTCATGTGAGAACTTTTCAGTAGGCATTAAAAGCTACTCATTGAAGGCTGGGGAAAATTTGAGATCTTCCCATTTTTCTTTTTGGTTTCAGTCATCTCCATTACCACACTCAACTTCAGAGTGGGTGTATGGCTAGGGAATCGTCTTCTCTGTACAGAGAGGGAAATATGATGAAGGCAAATCTGAGTCTTTGAGCATTCAAACTCACCCTATTTCATTTGCAAGGCTCTCTTCCTCTAATATATCCTGATCATGCCCTCGCAGAGTAGTCAAATTCTCTCTCAGTAGAAGTGTTTCATTATCAGTTAACTAGCGAGGAAACAGATCCACCTTTAAAGCCAAATTCATATCCCAGCACTGACCAGGAACGTCTGAGAGCAGTGAAAAATGAATCTTGCACCTCAGAGGTAGGTAGTGCTGCCAGATAGATTCCTCCCAAGCCCAAATGTCTTTTCATAATCCTGGCCTCCGAGAGTTAGTACTTTGCGCTACCAACTCAACCATCAGGTAGGTTTGGGTCAGCCTTTTTGAAAGAATATTTTTTACTCAAGTATTTAATTTATTTTTAAAAGTTCTTATTAAATGCATATGTTTAACTTTGCTTAAGAATAACTAATATTTTCCCTCCTTAGTGTGTATACAGGAGTACATCTAGGTATATAATATTGTACTTCACCTCGACACTCTGTCCTAGTTAGTGTGCTCTGATATCCAGCACGACACTGGCATATGTAGGATCCTTGGGTATTTATACAGTCTCCACTAATACAAGGATTCTTCTCACATTCATCAACATCTGTAAAATACACACAGTATATTTTTAGTAAGACATTGTTTGGCAGGTATTCAGGCCTGAGGGCTATTTTATTAGTTTATTTTACATGAGCAAAACATATTGTTTTTAAAAAGAAAAGGAGTACTTGTGGTACCTTAGAGACTAACCAATTTATTTGAGCATTAGTCTCTAAGGTGCCACAAGTACTTCTTTTCTTTTTGCGAATACAGACTAACACGGCTGCTACTCTGAAATATTGTTTTTATAAACTCTATTATGCAATACTCAAACATTAAGAATATTTTTTCTCATCAATGTAAGTCTACATTATGTAGTATTTCATATTCAAAAGTTCTAGGCAGGTACTGGATACTAAATCAAACAATATTTCCCAGATAAACATTGTAGCTTCAAATAAACTGAGCAAGCCTCAATGTAAATTTCTGCATTTACATTTTAAAATTACCAGTATTTGGACTAACCTCTAGAATTGCACATTCTAAATCAGGTTGCTACTCATGGACAAATGCAAAGGGACTCATGTAAACACACTGTTATATATGTGGTTATTAGCAGCAGATCTATGCAATCTATACCTTCTGTTATTTACAATAACCTTCACTTTACAATGAGCTAAAGCCTCCTTATTCATTGCTTATTTGGGTAAAATGCCAAAAAATCAACAGTCATTGAAGTCACTAGGCATTTTGCTTTAGTAAGGACAAGATCTGAGCCTATTTTTATAAATGTTACTTTAATCTGTGATTGTAAATTGCATATTTAAGCTGCAGGCAACACTTTAAACTGATTACGTTTTAACCACAATCAACCACATTATATTTCTAAGAAAAATGTGCTTAATTCTGCATACTTAGAATAATCAGAACTTAATTTATCACAAGGTTTATTTGTTTTTACATGTATTATGCTAGAGGTAAAACTATTATAAATATGCATTTACATGTGAAATCAAATTAAGTGTTACACCCATTTTAAACATGGAGCCTACTTCTGTTTTTGTTTGTTTGTTTTTTGTTTTGTTTTACTAAGAAATTAATGAAGGTCTTTATATCTTATGGGATCGGAAAACAGTTTCATACAATTATCACTGTCTGATTTACAGAGCACAAGGAAAATCTCATACCAATGCATTCCCCTCTGACATCCAGTTGGAATCCTTTGTTGCACTCACAGCGGTAGCTCCCAGGAGTTGGAATACAGCGCCCATTAAGACAGAGATGTCTGAATAGCTGGCAATAGTCAGTGAAATTAACTGGCAAAACCACTGAAATGAAAAATTTACAAAAGTAGATTAATAGGTTATAATAATGATTTTCTGTAATACTTTCTCTAATACAACTCATATAGCATTCTCCATTAAAAGTTAACATTTACCTTCCATCACCACATAGATTAGAGAAGAAATTGGACAGCACTAAGTGTGCAAAAGCAGCGCTATGTCCCAGACAGCACTGTTTGAGAATGGCTGGTAAATGTTGACTTTTTGATGGTGACAGCTATAATCTGCTTTCCCATCTTGCAGGACACAACTTTTAGGGCTAAACCCATGCATAAGGAGGTGTGTGGTATTATATAGGGACGATAAAAAGCCAGCATTAGCCAACAGCTGCGACACAGTAGCACAGTACCTCAAATATCTCCATTTTTATAGCTAGGAATTGGACAGATACTGAGAAGATTACTGTGGTAACTATGTGGTAGTTGCATCCGATGAAGCGAGCTGTAGCTCACGAAAGCTTATGCTCAGATAAATTGGTTAGTCTCTAAGGTGCCACAAGTACTCCTTTTCTTTTTGTGAATACAGACTAACATGGCTGTTACTCTGAAACCTGTCATATGTGGTATCAGTTGGCAAGTGCTTACTGTGGGCTGCATTGGCATTTTGCAAACCAGTCTGAGTAAGGGACAGGATAGGGAATGAATTGACACTCTGAAAGTCAGAGTTCTTTTCCTGCTTCCTCCTTGCACCAGACACTCCTAAACCTTCCCCTAGCCTTTTCCTTGGCACAGTTTACTTCTCTCTCCACAGTGGCTCACTTGCATGGGCCAGTTCACTGGATGAGTATGTGAGGCATGGTGAATTGGAGCTCTGGTTCCACCTTCTCCCCACACCTCTCTGCTTAGTCCCCACTCACCTAAGGAACAGTGGAAGTAGCAGCTGGCAGCAGCAGTTGCTCTCCCCTATGCAAGTGTGAGAGATACAGCAATTTCCTGCCATACCCTTGGGAGATCTTACTGTATTCAATTTAAGTATCTTTGGGGTTCATTGTATCAATGTACTACTGTGGGCTGGGATTTTACGAAACCTCTCAAGTGGGGGAGGATGTGACAGATGTGAGACCTAGGGGTTCAATTAACTATATTGAACAATGTACCTGACAAGAACAGACTTTTGGAACAAAACAAGTTAAGTGGTTTTCCTGGTGAATATCTAGAGGAAGGTGAATGCTAATTCCTTAACCTCCAGTTATACAAAATCCCAGTCTGGGGAGTGGGCCATTGTCTGTTGATCACCTGCTGGATGAGGCCAAGATCATAGGCCCAAAGTGTATAAAGGAAGGACTGAACTATTCACTGCTGTTCTGGTTCTGAATGTGAGATGGTTATGAACTTGTAACCACAGGGAAAACCCAGTTGTGGGTTTTGAGGGACCGACACCTATCAGAGCCTAAGGTTGGAGTCAGGGTGACCTGTAGTAAGCTTTATAGCACGTTTGTGGGTTCTTTTATTGTTTTTAATATGTTTTCCCTGTAATGCTTTCAGTCTTAAGAATAAATATACTTGCTTATAAAGAGCTGGGTGCTAACTTATAGCTGGGCAATTATACTGTTCATAACTTCTGGAGAGAAAGCAAAAAGCAAATGCTGGCTTGCTAGGCAGTCTGGCTTGCTGGGGATATCACAGTGTAGACAGGGAATTGTGTAGCCTGGAATTACCCTGGTCAGGAAGGAGAGAGATGTGGGTCTCTGCCCAAGAGAGGTGATTGCTGAGGAGCCAGGATCTTAAAGTGGGTGCCAGACCATAGAGGGGGGAATAGAGGTGCTGCTGCCCTGAACTGTGACAGCAAGGACTTGCAATATGAGTAGCCTGCACAGCGAAGTGAGGGAACTCATTATAGTCCTTACTCCCTTGCGCAGACATGTAGTTGGGCTCAAGACTGAGCCTTAAAAATGACAATCAGCACAGCACATAGGCCACAGTAAATATAATGTAGGAGTAAAAATGGTATCTAATTAAGAGGGGATGGTGTTACAGAGAATGCAAGTCTACCACAAGGGTTACAGGGAAAACAAGACATGGTTATCCTGAAACCCAGTCAGTGCACATGCAACCACCCAAAGCAAGCACAAGACAGCAACAATAGGAGTGAGCACACTGCTCCTAAGAAATTCACATTTTAAATGTGATAAAGACCTAGTATCCTGCAGGGAAAGGGCTAATATTTATTCTTACCATGTGGAGGTGGACCGCGTGATGGAGGTGGAAAAACAATGTCTGGCCGCTGTGGTATCACAGGAATCAGAGGAGGATAAACATCAGGAAGGCCTGGAGGAAGATCAGGTCTCCCAGGCGTTAGACCAGCTACCACACATAACTTGCGATACTCCTCTGAAACATGAATACACAGCACTTTAGTCTGGTGATAGTAAACATGAAATACCCTCTTGGAAAACAGAGACCAAGTGAACTTGTTTCGTAACAGAGGACCTCATTCTGTGAACTGTCCTTCCAGTCCAAAGTAGAATTTAGTACACAGTTCATCAAAACACTGCCAGTAAAGAGAGAACATGTCACTGGAAATCTACATTTAAAAGCCACGAGGGGGCATCAGGGAACCAATCCTATTCTATTTATTTAGTCCCTTTCAGGCAAAACCTCTGCCAAACTCAATGGGAATAAGAACTTTTGGACTGGGCCTCAAATTATCTACCATCCTGAAGTCTTAAAAATTCAGCCTGTCCTGCAGGCTGACATCATTCCACAGAAAAACACTGAGTTTCTGTTAAAGGAAAAGAAAAGAAACAAAACAAAAAATAAAAACCTTCTTTCCTGTATGTCAAGTGAAATTTTCAGGCTCCAGGGTTGTATTTTTGGCTCTCATTAGCATCTCAAGTTGTAAATCCCTTTATTAGCCCAGAATAAGAAGAGTGAACTTGAAGGCTACATAACTTACATTAACAAAACCTATAATACGTAAAGTGATTTTACATATATTTTCAAGGTATAATATACTGGTATAACTGATGACCACAAGGCCACATTTTCAACTGACCTTTTTAATCAAGTCCGCAAAATATGTATATACAAATAGTCATTAGTGCATGCAAATCTGAAGGCTTTGGGGCAATAATGAAGGGGTTCAGTGAAAATGATGCTAAGAGATAAATTAGTCCTAAAAAAATAAAGCAGTATGTATGTACAAAACACTTAACATAACAAATTATAACCTGTTCCTAAGGACACTGCCAGGGAAGTTAGACTGAATGCTTTAGTCTTCAATCTGACTGTCCAACAGTTTATATGCTGTTCAATATGTTAGAGTAGATTTGTTAAAAAAGATATTAACCTAAGATTTTCTTTTCCCTGTCATGATCCACTGCATTTGTCTTGCTTCTCTTGAACAACCAGGCTGCTTTACGTTTCACTGTATTTCCCTTTCCTGCTCTTTAAAGTGTCTTTACCTTTAAAGTCTTTCCCGATATTTTTTTATTAAGTAAGAGATTTTTGGGTTTTGTTTTTTTATTTAAACTTGTAGGATTTGTTTTAACTTTCTTTTTCACTCCTCATTCAGAAAATGTGTTGAATCTGCTTTCACTTAGTCTAACGGCTATAAAAATAACCTTTACGTTAGACATTCAGAAGGAACAGTGTGTGTGTGAGAAAAAGGCAGACACACAGAGATTTAAATATCTGTTAATGACCAAGTGTAACTTTAGAAGAGGAGAGGTGACCAGGGGAAGTATCCAGACAGTGGAGATACAGGAGAGCAACACTGACTGCCCACTGGAATACTAGATCGCTTATCATCACTGGGGCATAAGAGTGTCTAACCCAGAGAGACTTCGTTCCCCTGGGAAATACAGATTGTGAGCCCAACTTTCAAACATGGACATCTAAACTGCAACTCCCAATCCCTTATTGGTGTGCTCAAATCAGCAAACAGTTGCTGTAATCCCCTTTTTAAACACCTACATTTGAGCATCCTAATTTAAGTGCCCACTTTAGAAAATTTGCCTTTGTGAGCCAACAGGGAACTTCTTTGATGCTGTGCGTGACTTGAGAGATTGTTAGTATTGGATCACAGTATTGTTGAAATTTATCACAGTTAGCGGGAATCTAGTTACATAACAACACCTATATGTAATTAACCAGTTTCTGAGAGAGGAAATACTGTATTTTAAAGTCTGGTGGTTTATCAGCAAAGTAGCTGAGTGTAACACATTCTTGGACAAGCCCCTCTCCACTAGAACAAATCACAGCACCCCTGTTAGCAATCTACCGAATGGAGCCAAGAGACAATACTAGGAAGTGTTTAGGTGAGAAGTGGACCTACTAGGCTGAAGACTTTAGACACCAATTTAAAAGTATTTATAGTTTTAATGGTGAATCCTGCCCTTCAGTATAAACAATTATTGCTGTGGTATGCAGCAGAATACAGAGCAGGCCTTTTTTATTGGAACTTTAATCTCCATGTATAATTGCCAGCAATAAACAGCCTATTTTATAGTAACAGCTGCAAGAGGGTCTGCTGCCCACATTGAAAAAGCAACTGCCTGGTTATGCAGCCAATGCTCTACTTTGTATTACATTAAATTTCCATATCAGAGTTGGAGAGACTTGGCCTCACCAATGTCATTCACGGACAGCCCTAAAATTCCTAGATTTGGGCTCACTCTTAGGACGTATTTAGAAATCAGTGAGCCTGTAATACTATTGATGATAATGCTGTGTGTGTATGTGTGCATATCTAGCCTCTCTCACCAGAGGGTTTGAAAGCAGTTTAAAAAGGAAAGTATAAATTACTAATTCCATTTTAGGCTAGGTCTACATTATGGCTGCATGTACGGTACAGACACTTCACGAGCCCCTGGCGTGTATAAATAGCCATGTAGAAGGTGAGACACTGCTTAGGCAAGTAGAGACACGCTAGAATCTTAGAGTACATACCCTGCATGGCTCTCTACACATGACATGCTACATGCTTCCCACATCCACATTGCTGGTTTTAGTGTTCCGAAGCCTCCCTCATGCCAGAGCCTTTCCCCACCACAATGAAAGACTCTGACAGTGGGGAAAGGCTCTGGCATGGTAGAGGTAACTAGGAAAGGCTCCTGGAGAATTTCTCCGCTGCCTCCCCCTGCCAGAGCCTTTCACTGCCATGTGCAGCTACACACTGCAGCGTGGATGCTGCCTAATTTTCACTGTGGCATTTAGCTACATTGTACCCCACACGCTGTTACTCTGTCTTTAAGGCCTTTTCTGGTAAGAGAAGCAGAGAGAAGTTAAAAAACTTGCCCAACGCAGCATGAGCTGTCAAGACTTAGCACAGGTGTGAGAGTCAGGAAGTCGTAAGTTCTCAATTCTGCTCTGCCATTGACTTACTATGTGGTCTTAGGCAAATCACTTTTCTGCCTCAGCTTCTTTAGCTGTTAAATGGGAATAATCAGGAGTTGTGTAAGGGAAAGTGGGCAGTGTGTTAAAAGCAGAGGGGAGCTCCCACTCCTCCCCACTGTCTTGGGAAAAAGCACTCCCCTACAGCTCCCCATCCTATTTTAACCTACTTTAGCCAGGGGATAATACTACTTCCTTAGTATTAGTCTAGTATTCTAATCGTTGTCTGTACACTGCTTCGAACATGTAAAGTATTATATGAATTTGAAGTACGATCATTCAAGTCACTCAATAAGACAGTGACAGAGCCAGGAATAGAACCCAGGTTCTGACCTTAGAACACTGCTCTCACCACTAGATCATGCTGCCTCACTCAACTGGTTAAAAAAATAGGGATTGTAAACCCTCCCCCATTCTGTGAACCAAACCTGCATTTTTTCATATTTACATTGCTTTGCAGAAAGAGACCACTCCACCTCCTCTCTAGCCTCCTCCCTCTCCCTAGCTCCTGATCTAGTGTGAGCTCCCTCCCTGTAATCTTCCTCAAGTCTCTTGCACTCTTCTTTCCTGTGACTTTCCAGTAGGCCTTCAGTCCACCTTCTCTCCTAAACACCCTTCAGCAGACCCATCCTCTGGCCCTTTCCACTCGGTTTCACAATCCACTTGTGCTACTACTCTGTTGGGCCCCGGCCAGCTCTGACTCCATATGTCATGTTCCTTCGGACACTCAATGCAATGTAGGGCAAACAACTGCAGAGCGCATGAATTCAGTGACAGTCAGGACCGGCCATGAGGAATCACATGGTTTAAATGAACGGACCCTCAGTGGTTACAGGCCCTCAGAGAAAAGGGGCCAATCAGAAGATTGAGAGACAGGACAAAGGGAGATAAAGACTATTGGAAGGTCATGGTGTGAGGAGAGATGGGAAGGAACTAGAGCCTACTACAGGATTATGGAGGGAGTAGCCTGTGCCTATTGGCAGGATTTTTGAGAAGGACGCCTAAAAATTAGGTTAAGACTGAACATCCAGTCCTTTAGAGATTGCTCATCACTAGCCATAATCCTTTTCATAAGATTTCAGCTAAGTTTACACTGCAAACATTACTCACAAAACAGGATAACTGAACAGGAAAGTGCTAAACCATTATTGTAAGAATACAAAATGATCCATACCAGTAGCTCGGATGGGGCACATTTCAGGGGCACTTGTTGCCCCAGGAGACCAGCATCGTCCGGTGTCACAGCAGCATTGCATTTTAGTTAAAACCTGGGGTAGCTGATTGCCACAACGGCCATTGGTCAGAGAAGAAAAACAGTATCCAGGACGTACATCTAACAGAGGAAAAGAAATACACATGGAAATATCAGCCCGATAAAAAAGGCATCTTTCATTTACAAATCCAATGCCTATTGCTCCGAATGCTGCCTTGACAGCAAATGTATTGGTTTGCTTGGTTGAGTAGAATTGATTCAGTATCAATATTATTAATTTTAAAAAGTTGAAAGCAAAACAAGAAATTGGGTGATTTTTTAAAACCCAAAACCCAGCACAACTTTCTCAAGTGTCACCAACTCTCAGGATTTTTATTGTGAGTCTCAATACATTTGGAGTTTTCTTTAAAGCCCCTGAAGTCAGGTGATTACGTGAAAAATCTCAGCTTTCGTTTTAAAAAACCCTAATTATCTAGCCCTAATGGTTGCAGAGTAAAGCTTGAAAATGTGAACCATAAGGACTCAAAATCCAGCAAGCAAATAAAAAGAACCCAAAAGGGATTGTTTTCAAAATCTCATGATTTTAAGCCAACTCGTGATATTTGGGGCCTGGTTCACGATTTGTGAACGAGGATGGCAATACAGAGAGGTTCCCAAACCTTTTGTGTCAGCTTGGACCCACTTCTCAGCCATCAAACCACTGGTAGATTTATAGTTTCACTTCAAACCAGGTGGAGTGCCATGATTTTTAATGAGACTTTGCTGTGAGTTCTTAGACTCATTGAAACCTGAAAGCTAAAGTGCAGTTCAGAGGTGCAAACCCTACAGGAAGTAAAACCAAAGAAAATGTGATGTGGAAAAAAACTCTTCAGCTAAGAGTCCCATGTTGTAATAAAATAATAAATGTAGAAAAGGAGAAAGAAGAAAAAGTTTATTCAATATTTAATGCTTCAGCACCTTCAAGGAAAAGCCCTAGGGTGCTATAACTGTCAACATTATTACAGGCAGCATGAAATCATTATTGTTTCAGCTTTAATTTAAAGGCTGTAGATGTACATTAACAAACAAACTACAGCTCCCACAGCCACAAAGTAATTTATTTTTCATTAGTCCTGGCTTTTGAAGCTGAAGTGCATGCTGACTGAAATTACATATAGATGGCAGAGCAAGAAATTACAATACAATTGCAACAGGTGCCAAATTGTTTATGGAGATGTGTTAGCTTCATATCTAAAATGGGCTAGCACGTGCTCTACAAACAACAGCTTGTACCCAGATTTCACCATCTCAGCTCTAGCGACATTTTACAAACGTCTCCTATCTGAGGGGGGAAAAGAAAAACACCTGAACACCTTTTCAAAGTCTATGATACAATTTGCAGCTTTGAGGAATTCTTTTACAGTGTGTCACATCATGTCAGCATAATTCAACTTAAAACAAGCTGTAGCATGATTTGATGTTGCACGATAAACCAGAATGATTTTAAAGCAGAAGAATGTTCACTGTCAAAATGTAGAAGAAAAACATGGACGTAATCGTATATCAGCATGCAACATTCCTGAAAGAAAGCGTTTCAGTTATCCAGGATGTGGCAGATTCTGCTGTCCAGCATCTCAGTTATCCAGAGCTTAGCAGATGAGATACTACAGTTTGTATAAAAATTCAAGGACATTTCTTATTATTTTGAGGGAACTGATGATATCCAATGATCTGATGAGAGAGTCTGTAATGGTTTTGCCTTTCATTAGCTGGAATCCTAAACAAAGATATTAGCGGTACTACAGCCAATGGAGACAGTGAGCCATTGCTTCAAGTTTTAGAACTAATTCAATTCAAATTACAGAATCATGAAAATTTGAGATAGAAAAGACTTATTAGATCATCTAGCCTATGGGTTCTCAATTTTTTTCCATCCACAACCCAAAAATTATCCCATGATATACCATGTTAAAATGAATCTCAAACTGGGCCAATACAAATGAAACATCTATGTATTGTTCTCCATGCTACATTAATTTCTTTGTTAGGTTTCATTCTGACTGCAGAATTATGAGGCTAGGGGGAAGTGTTGGAAGGATGACAGGGTGAGGATAGAAGTGGTTCTAATCCCTGCTCCTTAATCCAGGGGACCTTTATTTGTAGACCCAGAAGCCCCCTCCATGTCCCCGTTAGCTAACACTTATCTAACACTTTTTACTTGAGGACAGACATATTGTAACTGAATCAAGATTAGATAGTCTGCCTAGCTCTAATGCAGATTTTGGCTATATCCTTGTTAATACTGCAAATGCACAGCTTGCAAATTAAGACATAAATCTAAACTACGTGCAGATAATTAAGAGTGCTTCACATTTAGCACATTTCTCCTTCGACATGACGCGAATATCTATGATGGCTCACGGCCTGGTATATCATTTACATTGCTTCTTGTCATCACTTCAGTACCCAATTGTTAAACTAAACTACTTCAGCCTGGAAATAGAGGGAGGGAGCGGAAAGTATGCTTGAAAATCTGTAGGAATCTAATGTGAGTGATGGCATCAGACAATCTTGACTGCACAGTATCTATAGAACAGCAGAATTTGCACTACAGTAGTGAGTTAAATTCAGAATATTAACAACTAGCATTATACTGGAGGGAAAATGCACTTCTTATATCATCTCTATAGCAGTCTGCATTGCTTTATGTAAACAAACATCTAATATATTTAATAACTAGTGAGCAGCACAGTCCTTAAGGAGCTACTTGTCCAAAGCAAGAAAAGCAATGACCAGGTGCATTCTGTACCCTCCGAATATCATCTAACTACACACACAAATACTGTGTCTGATAGTGGAAGAGATACTGTTAAAGGAAATGCATTTCTGAACATATACAAAAGTATAATGGCAACCTTCACAATGAATCACGTCCTAAACTAATGTCTTTCCAGATTTCTAGGGAAAAGCACTTTTTGCTGGGAAAATTACTCTCCCTTCATACTTTCCTTTCAAGAGTTATTTTTCTGCTCTGTCCTTTACCAACTGATCTCTTCTGAAAGGCGCTCATATGGGGAGACTGTCTTATTCCGCCTGGTTTTCAGAGTCCTTTTGCATTTTAAATAAACCAGCCAAAACCATGGAAATTTAATTTTCATTTAATTTGAAAATGACTATGAAGGCTCTGGGTTTCAGGACTGAATAGAGAACAACATACTTGCAATAAGTTTAAAGGAAAGACAAGAAATAATGGTGCATCCTAAAATACCTGACCCAGCGGATCTTATTCTAGACTGGGGATATCATCAGTCACCAAGGAGCAGGCAGACTATATCCTTCCCAGAAATAGTGTTACTCCAGTGCATTGTACTTTGGAGACCATGACATCAAAGTGTCAGTCAGTGAGTTATGACAACCCCCGATACCTTGTCTGGAAGCACAGTAGCAACCTCAGGGATACTGCTTTGGGGCATTATGTGATGCAGCATGACAGAAACACTGCTTTGGAGGGTCATATCCATTCCGTCACATTCAAAGTAAGACAACAGCACCTCCACACTATCAATGTCACAAAATCACACTACTGCATGTACTTTAAAGATAGCAGCCACCAGCCAGGCTGATTAAAGAAAATAATGTGTAATGACTCTAATGAAAAACATTTGAATAAAACCTATAAAGACTGTGACTGGCAATGTTTCAAATTTCTATGTCTATGATTTTATTTCTTGGGGGTTGTTTTTTTAAAAATAACCATGCAGTGTAACACAGGCTACAACAAAGATTAATGTGGGAGAATAGGAAAATAAGGGGAACCCTGTAAAATAAGTTCAGCTCATTTTAATGCAACAAACTTTTTTTTAACAACATTCTAGAGAAACCCTGAATAAGAAGAGAAGGGGAAAGATCACAACAAAAGGAGAGAGGAAAAGGGCCAGACTACAGTTAAAAACTGTATATCACCACCCATCTTTGTAAGCTAAAAATATCAAATCATTTCAGAAAGGGAGTAGCCACATGGACATTGTGTTAAATTGCAAGAGTATCATTAGCTACAACAGCAAAAAGAAAAATAGAAAACTAACCTCTGATGACAGCTGTGGGCACTTTCTTTCAAGAGGGATTTCAAGAGAGCGCCTACAGTTATTAAATATATTTTGTACGCTATTATCTACTTTTATGGATATATGCATGTCAATTGCATCTACTACTCTAACGCTTATGATTTTATACTCACCTATACATCTTGTGCCATCAGGAGCTGTATAAAAACCAGGTGGACATTTGCAAAAGTAGCTGCTAACAGTGTTAGAACACTCTCCTCCATCACAGATTCCAGGAATAGTGCTGCATTCATCAATATCTGCAATAAAAAGAGAGATCTGATCAGCTTAATTATCAAGATTCCAGCATTAAAATATTTATCATTATTGTTATTTAAGGTCAAATTCTTTTACTACAATGGAGTTACGCCAGCAATGTTTAAAATATGGTACCGATACGTGGCCGTAAAATGGGAGCAGAGCCTTATTTTGTTAGGCATCATATAAATACATATAAAATACAGTCTTAGCCCTGAAATACTTTGAATCTAAGGAAATACCATATTTTCTAAATTCCAGAAGCACAGAGAGTACAGTTCACTGTTTAATAATGATGGGTGCAACCCTGAAACTTGATTTAAAACTGTCGAGGGAACTTATTGAATGTAGGCAAAATGCAACATCCCACATTTAAATTTAGCTAGTGCACAGGAGTTAGCAGTCTAATTTTAAGAAAACTGCCATTAGATCCACAAGTGGTCCGGAGCGCCGTTTTATGTCTCATGGTAATTCCAGAACTACAGTAACACTACTAATTCAACTCTGGGCACTAGTTCAACTCTGACACAAAGGGAAGTGTACCACTTACTGAATCACCAACACCACTTCCTACCATGCCTAGGTTTTTCTTGGAAGCCTCAAATATTGACCAGACAGACCCAATTTAACTAATAAGCTCTGTCAGCATGACAGCACAAGGCAGTCAATGAACATCAACCTTCCTGCATCTTCCATCTTCAAATGCTAAACAAAAGGCTCATGCAATGGATGCAACCTATACTCTTTTTTACCAGCATTCAATATTTGTCTGAAATAGAGGTTTTCATGTGCTGTAGATTTCTAGACATAAATTGAAGTATATAGGACAACACATATGGCAGAAAGCAGATCACATCCATGAACGTCTTATACATTGATCATCACTTTTAAACAAAAGGATCATGCAATGGATGCAACCTTTAAGAGATTTATTGCCCAAAATCTTCAAGTGACAAATCATTTACAGGAAGTTCTTCACTGTCAGCATAAAAAAATGACAGCACATGCCTCCGTATACCTGATCATATCTACTGACACTGATAACAGAGTCTGTAATGCTGAAGGTTCTATTCCTTCCACAGCAAGGGGCTTATGTGACCTGCAGTGGCATGTCAATATCAACCGATACCAACGTCCATTGTTCATCAATTACTGGCGGTAATCAGCCTATAGTACTTTGTCATCCCTTTATTTTTCAGTGGCTGTTCCCAGTCTGCAGCTGGTACCACTTAGCACTCTAGGGAGCTCAAGCACACAGGAACTGAAAGACAGACAACTGTTTCCATCATCTGCCATATAAGTGCCTAAAATAAGAACACATAACTATCAGCAAACAGGAAGAAAGAGTTCTGGCAGCTAAAAAGACAGACTGCATTCTAGAAGATGCTCTGGAAACCAATAACAACCACCTGTCTAAGTGTCTGTAACATCAACATGCAGCCCTCAATGTGATGAGAAACCAATGGCACCAAAGGCCCAGATGAATCAAAAAGGTATAGAAAATAAGTGAATATAACAGGGGTCAAATTCAAATCAAGTAGCTGAAGAAACTTAACCCCAACTTATTAACAGGAAGGAACAGTCCCTCTTATGGGCAGCAAAGGAAAACAAGGGATAATGTCCTTGTCATCTGTATGTCTGATTGTGTGGAACATGGCAAAGACTTTATTGCACCTTTCATCCAGAGATATACAAAACGATAGACCAATTTTATACATGTGTATGTAGGAATTGCTTCTTCCATCAATGAAATATTTGAGATGAAATATAGCAGCTGGTTAACAGCTATACCACACAACAAGTTAGGGCACACTGTGAAGATATCTATTTTATGTATTAAAAATTATTTGAGGGAAGTTTGGCCACAATAGCTGGGCTAATACCTTTACTAATTCCCATAGGATCTTTAATGAGCACAAATAGAGAGGACCTCAGTTTCACATCTCATTGGAGGTGTCAAGGCAAGAAAAAAAATAAATGTTATTAATTTGTCTTCCTACCATTATCAGCCTGAAGAATCAGGTGCTTTAAACCACCCTATAGTGAGATCTGCTTATTCTGCAAGGAGAGTACAGACCACCTAAGAGTATACAGAGATTGATTCATTCTAAAACCCTCATGTCCATCAAAAATGCATTCTTCTGAACATCTCAGTGAGCTGTTATGATGTCATTTGTGTGGGCCACATTCCACACATGGGTGTATGGGAGAGGTGTAACTTCTTGGTCAGTGCTACTTAAAGGGCGTTGTCAAAGCCTGGAGTCTGAGCTCCCTGGGAGCAGTGCTGAGAGACTTTTGGCTTCTGCACCAGGATTATACTCCACAGGAGTCCCAAAAATCTCAGAAACAAAAAAATGTGGAAATTGAATTTTGGTCTGAATAAAGCACTTAATTAACAGAGAAAAATGTAGTTGTAAATGGATCAGATTCAAGTATCTTCTGACTCAAGTTCACCACTGTTTAAAGTCAGTGTTGCCACTGTTTATATAGATTCTGACCTTTTTAAAAGCAAGATCACCACTCTTTATTTTAGGTTGAGCCTAACCCAAACAGCATTTCACTGTTTATTTTACTGTTGATATTAATATAAATAACAGTGTCATTGTTAAGCACGTGAGTTTTATAAAGGTAAGTGTGTTTGAGGTACTTGTAGACATAAAGGTCACTGCAAAAAGAAAAGAATAACCCACCATCACCACCACCGGAAAAAAAAAACTTGGCTTAGCATTAGTGAAACTGAAATGAAGATGATGGCATGAATCAGTGAAACAATCGAATATTTAATGTTCTAAATCTAATCTTCCATCGCCTGTGCCGGTAAATAGCATCATAGCTAAAAGGTTTTTGGCTTTCCAACTAGGGCTGTTGTTTCACAAGCTAAGAAAGGTCAGAGTTGATCAGAACTTAGATGGAAGACCTCCATGGAAGAGATACATACTGTGGGAAGTAAAGCGTTGGTGAGTCAGTAGACAGCTGAACCAGATCTACTGTACAAATGCCAGAGATGGTATTAGGGCTACCAGAGATGCTACTTAACAGACAAGATGTAGAACCAAGGACTTGACCACTTGTGATAATTACTGATCCCTGGGGTGTCCTAAAAATGATTCCAATTTGATTAAAGTACATTGTGCTTAGCTAAATGATCCCTTCAGTATTTTGAAATGTGGTGTAATGACGTTGTAAACTGTTCAACAGACATCCCCTTTCATATCAGAGGGAGCTGAAGTGTTATTTTTAATTATTTGCATTGTAGTCGTGTCCATAGGCTCCAATTGAGAGTAGGCCCCATTGTGCTGGGCACTGTTCAATCATTTAGTAAGAATCAGTCATTGTCTCACAGAGCTTCCAGTTTAAACAGACAAAAGGTGGGAAAAAGGAAGTATCGTCCCTATTTTACGGATGGGGAACTGCTTCGCAGAGATATTAAATGAGTCGCTCAAGACTACACAGTAGGTCCATGGCAGAGCCTGGAACTGAACTTAGATATCCTGAGTCCCTGTCCAGGACTTAACTCACAGACCACCCTTCCTTTCAACAAAGTGATTCCTGCATAAATATTTGTACTGTTTGTAAGGCACTTAGAGATCCTTTGGGATTAAAAAAACATACAGAAATGCCTGTAGTTAAAAAGCTAGTTTCCACTTTGGTGTACAAAATTTGTCAGAAAATTCTGCCATTATTTAATCAAACTTCAGCATAATGCTGAGGCAGCAGACAACTAGAAGTACGGTCTTTTAAATGAAACCTAAATCTAAGGGCCTGCCTGGTAATTCATGGTCATTAATTATTGTGACACTGCACTCCAAAGTAGCACCTTGTAGTCTGCATATTCATCATTGGGGATGGTTGTGATATTCCATACAAAGCATGCCATGTAAGATATCATAGGAAAGGTCATGATCTGCTGAAACCCATTGTTCTGTCAAAATATGTATATTGTTAGTGTTAGTATGAAGTTAGGAGATTTTGCTGTATGGCTGTTATTGAAATATGTTGTGAGTTTGCCCACTGCTAGTTCTCCAGTGACAACAAAGGAGGTGACCAATGCCCAGGAGGGCGTTAAACGGCCATTAATCCGCAGGGGAGTTGTAAACAAAGGATTTACAATTCTTTAAGAGAGTTGCACAAGACCACACCAGGGGGATTGCTCAACTCTGTGACTCAGCAAGGCCCACCACGACATGTCTGTGCTAGTATTTTCAAGCCACATGGACTGAGGGTATAAAATAAGGGACAATGGCATCATGTGATTACCTTTCTCCTCCCACACCTACGCTGAAGGCAACAAGAATGGACGGAAGACAAAGACTTGAACTGAGGTGACTGGTTGCAGGCTTAAAGAGAAAGTCTGTATATTGCAGTCTGTAACTTACCAGGGGTGAGAAAAACTGCTTGATCCAAATACTGCTTAGTGTAACAAGGTTTAGGATTTAGACTGCATGCTTACTTTTTATATTCTTTGGCAACTATCTTTGACCTTTTATGCCTACCACTTATAATCACTTAAAATCTATCTATCTTTCTATAGTCAAACTTATTTTAATGTTTTATCCTTACCAGTGAGTTTGTCTAAAGTGCTTGGGAAATCTGCTCAGGTTACAAAGGCTGGTGCATGCCCACTTTCCTTTGATGAAGTGGTGAACTAGTTAATAAATTTGCACCACTCAAGAGAAGAGCTTGAGCAGTTCAAGGTGGCATATTCCTGCCGTGCAAGGCTGGGGGCTTTGGAAATTTGCTGGTGTTTTCCTGTGTATGGTTCATGAGGGACTTGGGGAGCCTTCATGCAACGTAGCTGGGCGTGCCTCTGCATGCTGGTGGCTGAGTGATAACAGCACCTGGAGGGGTTCGTTGCTTGTTATTGGCAAAGAATTTTGATAGACAGCGGAGGCTGCAGAGTTAAGGGGGCACAGCGGTCCCACAGTCCCAGGTTGTACCTCAGGGATCCTGTGCCATCTCTTAAAAATAGTGTGTTAGCCCAGAAGTCCTAGCAAAATTTCAACGTGTGTAACTGCATTCATAGAATCACAGAATATCAGGGTTGGAAATCTGGTATCTGCATTCCCCATGTTTCTTCAACGAGGGAAGCCGATACCAACATAAATAACTAAGTAACATTGTGATGTTATGTTCCATTATGTTTTCAGATCTGTACTATGCATGCTGATTGAAGTATGGACTAACATCTAGCTGAGGAAAATATAGCAGACTCTTCACTGCTTACAGAACCTGCACATGTCTCTGCAGCAGTCTTCAAAAGAATTTTCATTCATTGCAATGTAACCACAGGATACACCAGGTATAACACATGGAGGTGGGAGTTTCCTGCACAATTCATCATTGAAGGGCCTGGAAATTGAAGTAGCGGTGTTTGCTGGGATGTCCAGGTCTACAAGTTTCAGTTTTCCCATCATTAATATTTCACAAGACACAAGTTCAGTCTTTATTATTCTCCATCTCCTCAGTGCTCTATCCCCTAGAAGGAAAGCCAAGCCACCAGCAGCCAATGTGAAAAACATACTGTATGTAAATTCTTACAAAATGGTTTTCCATAACCTACAATTAAACTAAAATGTTTGTAAGAAAGATATTTATTACTCAAAATAGGGATTTTTCCTTTTAAATGGCTGTGCTCCAAATTTTCGAAAATGACTAGTGATTCTGGGTCCCTCAATTTTGTGGTGCCCAAACTGAGAGTCTTGAAAGAGGGATACTTCCCCTGCCATATTTTTTAAATATGAATATATAGTACTATAGTAAATGAAACAATGAATTCATACTACTGTGGCTCTTTTGGGTAGTGTTGATCGCTAATTTGGCTCCTCAACCACTGCGGTCTGAGTATCACTGCCCTAAATGAATACTGTCAGGATAAAAAGCTATAGGTAAGGAGGAATAAATTAAAACCATATGCACATTATTGGCCTGTGTAGTCAACCGTCATATTTTAAAGGCTCAGTTCTGGATCCCTTGTGACCCAAAATTCCCAATGAAATAGATGGGAGTTTGTGTAAGCAAGAAATGGAGGATCAGTACTTGCATAGAAACATGCTACTGATTAAATCCTCCTCGGGCCATATTCTGATGCACTCGCTTACACTGAATAGTACCCTAGTGAAGCCAATTGGAATTGAACCACCTGTGGAGTAAGGAGCTACTCACCATGAGTCAGAGTATCAGGCAGGGTCAATTCTAGGGGGACCACGCTGGGTGCCAACTTTCAGGGGCCGCTGACCTACTGTGGCCTCAGCTTTTTTTTTTTTTTTTTTGCGTGCTCTGCTCTGATTGGCCAGGTATTTGTTTATTTGTTTTCTCTGCCACTCAGGGGGTGGTGGTGCCAAAAACATTTTCCACCCTGGCTGACAAAATGACTAGGGCCACTCTGGGTATGAGGATTGGTCCCCAAATTAGTTAACTAACGTACATTGGAAACAAGCATTTTTATAGCTAAACAACGCAAGCAAAGAGGGATGAGAAAGCTTTGGAAATCACCCTCCTGTCATTTAATCAGAAAGAAATCTTTTCTGAGGACTGGAGCCTGCAAGATGCTAAGTGCCTCAATCCTCATGGCCTCACGACTTTGCAGCAGCATGTGACGCCCGGTCCTGCATTATTAAAGACACTGAGACAGTTGTCATTGACTTCAATGTAAAGGATCAAGCTACAGTGTTACTCAATAAGGCTTGGGATGAAAGAGGGAGAAGGGCTTCCATTTTCAAGGTCTGTTTTTTTCCCTGATGGTGAAAGCTCTACGTATCCCATTTTCCGGTTACATTATTTTAAGAAGAAAAAGGAGTTAATATTGTCAAGTCAGGGTTAAGCAGCAGTAAAATCCCCATGACCATGTAACTATATGGATCATCAGGACGTGCAAACAGGCCTCCGGCGTTAGTAGGTGACTGGAATCTCCACGCTGCCACCCAAAGGCAGCTGTAACCAGACTGCTCCCTGTGATCCACAATCCACAGAAGTTGAACACCATCGGAAGTTCCACTTCAAGTGATCTGA
Organism: Chelonia mydas; assembly: GCF_015237465.2. Lineage (NCBI taxonomy): Eukaryota > Metazoa > Chordata > Testudines > Cheloniidae > Chelonia > Chelonia mydas. Next base: position 63,715,190 of record NC_051250.2, read on the forward strand.
CTGACAATTGTTTTAGCCATCCCTAATTGGCTCCTTGACCCTATAGAAGCCCATGAGGTGTACCAAGCAGTATCCAGGCAACAATGTGGACCCCTAGCTAGCTGCCATGACTGCCCTGCTTCTCTGCTTCTGAACTCCTGGTGTTGACCTAAGCTTTGATTTGGATTCTGACCCCTGATCAACCTCCAAAACCCCAACACTGACTATGATACTAGGTACTGACCCTCAGATTGATTCCTGACTCTGTCTCCAGCACTGACCCATGGCTTGACTTCCAACTCTGACTCCGGTTTTGAGCCTCTGTTTGACTCTTGAGCCTGACACCGGCTCTGACCCCTGACTCCAAGGTCCTGCCACTAGTCCTGCCTCCTTTGCCCAAGCTCCTGACCATAATGCACATTTCTGCATTGCCATCGGCCACTGATCTACACAAGGAGGACGACAGCATTGATAAAGGAAGAAAAAACACTTCGTCTAATGTAGAAAAGAAAAAGGGGAATTGGATCCTGCATGTCATATAAGCATTCTTGTAAATCAAATTGTGCAAAGACATGTGCCTCAAATATTTCTAAAGCAAAATATTAGTTCATAAATATTTTATGTTTTCATGTTTAATTTGATTCAGATGTACCTTGAGTTTTTAAGTCTGTAAAATGTTACATGAATAAAACTGGAAAAAGCTGCAGGGCCAATATTTAAGATTCTCTGGTTTAGAAGGAGAAAGGCATATTGTTCATATGTGCTGTGTGCAATATCATTTGCATACTCAAGGAAATGAGAGAGACTGGAACATTTGTGACAATCTTCTAAACAAAGCTGGCATCAAACCAAAGATTTCTCCCCCTTACTTTGAGACGAAAGTTCTGAAAGTTCTTACCTTCGCATTTTTGTGTCACTTCATTAAACTTGTGTCCAGCTGGGCATTTGCACTCAAAAGATCCAACAGTATTAATACAATTTCCCCCTTGACAGATCCCAGGGATGGCTTGGCATTCATCCACATCTATCATATAATAAAGGAAAAACACCCACATTTAATTCATTCCTCAGAAAGAGCCATAACAATTTGTCCATGCAGAAACTAAATAAATATGCCTAAATCTGTTGGTCATCCCATCATAATATTATGATTCTTGCCCATGTAGAGACTGATTTTGTAATTACATTATAGAAAGAATGATTAATTACAATTCTCTAAATGTTTTTCTGTAAGAAATTGCTAGCTTATTATTGTTTCACCCTTTCAGCTTATTGCTATAACATTTACTTCTTTTTTTCAAAACATTTGGGACATTTTCAGTACAGGGAACACTGTCCTCTGAAAATCAGTCCCCTTTAAGGCTTCTCAAATTGAGCACCCAAAAATCACTAACCCCTTCTGAAAATCTTGGCAAGCATGTATAATAGGTTATCCCCAAATGAGGCATATGCAGAAATTTTGGATGAGCCAGAGAGCTGCAAGCTACAACCTGTGAGAGAGACCCTTGTTCTTCGTGGTATTCAGTCTACTATTGATGGGGAGTTTTTATTCTTCACTCCCATGGGGCAAGGTGCCAACTTCCCTTAAATAAGCGGTGGTTAGGACCTGGTTTAAGAATTTATGACTGACATTAATGAACAATGTACCTAGACATCAATGATGTAGCTTTTTCCTTCCCCTTTTTTCCCCTCCTCCTTATATTTAATCTTTGTTTTTAAGAAAATGAAACAGCAAAATTGATGGCAGCTTGTGGGTAGGAAATTAAATGTGAACATTTCAAGGGATCCCCATTTTTTGTCCCCACATCAACCTTAACGAAGCAAGGCTGCACATAAATATTAAGGTGCAAAAGTCTGGCTAGACTGTGACTTTCAGCAATGGCTGCACTGGAAAGTGGAAGGGAGGAGGAGCAAAGCAGCAGTACGAGGTCTTGGAGGTCTCAGAGAATTCTTCTGGGAGCTGCATGGTAGCACAAATTGGACCCTGAGCTCCACCATCTGTGGGAGCATTCAGAATGGTCTTCCCACCCTTGCACTTGTACTACCATGCAGCTCCCAGATAAATTCCCTATGAGAATGCCAATGGAATTTGTGCTTGTAAATTACTTGAACACTTGAACATCTCCTCCTCCATCTTTGATTCCCCTGATTTCTAAGTGTTTAAAACCTCAACCATGACACTTTATTAACTTAACTTTCTGCATTTTAAAAATATGCCAGATAGACAGACAAAGAGCAGATTTGAACAGTGGGCAACAATTTTGTATTTTGTATTTATTTATATTTTATATCTTAAATGTGTGTCCATTTGTCTTACTGACTCTCGAACATCATGGGCTTGTTCTTTCTTCAGAGAACCTGTGGCAACAAGGCTGGATTTTATTGAACCTGCTTTCATTTTACTATTTAGATCAAATATAGATGTGAAATAACATCCACTAAGACTGAAGACATTTAAGTTATCTGATTTAAAGAGACTGGATGTCATACAACTGCATGAAGAATAAAGATAACATATAGTTCCATACCTGATCTGTTAAAAGTATGGACACAGGAGAACAGATCAACTGGAAGTACAAGTCAAACCTACAGAGCCAAAACTGGATTGTCATTGCATGTAGCTGCGTGCTAAGAAACATGCAGTGTGAAGAAGCAGCCTTGTTCTGGACCATACAAACCATCAGAGGTTGTTCTGCAGCATTCCCATGACAGGAACAATGGAGAGGTGTAACAAGGCATAGCCTAAGAGCTGAGGGGCATGGGTCAAACATTTAGGTACATACAGTCCCTGACCTGTCAATGACTTCAACACTCAACCCTCTACACAATTTCTCCCTGCTCTTTCACAGGGAGAGAGAACTGTGCCTTAGGATGGCAGAGGTCAGAATATGGGCACATATATCCTACAAAAGCAGCATTAACATGTGTTCATCTAGAGGTATATCAGGCCTGTTTCAGGTACCAGACAGGACTTGACGAGTGGTACAAGATGTCTAAATGTTTTAATGCAATGGAATGCCTTGAAGTTCTTCACAGGAATTTCATGATTAAATAAAATTAGAAATAGATTTATAATCTTTATCTTCTCTATTCTCACAATACAAAATATGTTAGAAAGGTCTAAATGAACAAGTCCCAAAGATACAGTCCTGGGAATTTATAATCCACACCAGTTCAGTACATGGCTGCCCCTGTTAACTTTCTCCTATTTCCTGCCAGACATCCAGACAATAAAAGAATTTGTACAGCTGGAAGTATTAGAATAAAAGCCAAAAAAGCAGTGTAAGGACTTTCTAGGGTGAGGCATGCTCAAAAAGAAGCAAGCAACATCTGGGTGGATTTTACAATTTGAACTAAATGCAAATGTATCTCCAAAATTGTTTAAAATGTACAATAGGGCATTTTAATTTGGGCATTTTAAACGGCACGGGATGCCGTTTTCTCCAGGTTAGATGAATGTAGCTCAAAAGACGAGACATACAAAATGAACCTAATGCCAACAAACTGAAGTAAAAAAAAAAAGAATTAAGATAAGCAGAGAGAACATCATCCTCACAGGTTTGATTTTCTGTTTGTCTATCTCGAGTACAGTTTGAAACAGAACAAACCCCTTCTCAGAGGTGCAGTGTGTGTATAGAGAAACACCACTATCCAGTCAAATGAAGGAGCTGCTGGCGGTGAAAAATTCATTAAGAACCTGGCTGCTCTCTCACATGACCTAAGTTACTAATGCACTTACTTGAACATCATACACTCAGTGAACCATAAAGTAATGTATCTGACATCGTTTTTCCATTCTTCCCACGTACAGCAGAGAATGGCTTAGGACAGGTTATACAAAGCAATGTAACTCAATCAAGATTAAGCCATTAATAATTTTAGCAGCTCTTGGTGAAGCTTTGCATCTAGCTTACCTTGACAGGCTCCTGTGCGAATATTTGGAATGAAACCCCGGCGGCAGGGATGAGGCTGAGCTGGACACATTTCACAGGGGTGGCCCCATGCTCTCCCAACTGTTGCACAGCAAAGGGTTTTTGTACAGACTATTCCAGTGAGCTGTCCCTGGCACATCTGATTGGTTACCAGTGTGAAGCATGGGCCAGTCCTATAATCTGAACCAAAGAAAGGAAAGACATTACATAACTCATAATAAAGCAGAGCTGGGTAAATAATTCAGAACTAATAATTTACCCCATACAAATCCCAAAAAATCCCTCTTTCCAACATAGTGATTATCCATGGGCACATAATTTCTCTCAAGTTTATTTTTAATTGTCAATATATTTGAATACGAAATAAACATCTCTGTGGATTGATCACGATTACTTTACCATGAATATTTGATATTCAAGATGCTCCAAGTCTCCTCATAATTTTCAGGACTAAATGTAAGCCCCGTTTCTTTGGCTTAGCTTTCTTACCATTGCTCTTCATAGAGCCTACATATGTTTGGGTGAGAGGTAGAAGTGAGAAGAAGAAAAATAATTCCACTACTTTTTAAGGTATTCCTGCACATGATGAGGAGTGAGAGTTTTGTTGTTTTCTTTTATTTAACGGGAGATGCTCAGATATTATCATGATGAGGCATACCTCTGTAAAATGGTAGACGCTCAAACTTATTTGTAACTGGTCAGATAAGTCAGATGGTATTGTTTGTTCCTTAAGGGGACGCATCTTTGCATGGGTACGTTTAAAATCAGTCTCCAGAGTTATTCACCAATGCAGCTAAGCAGGTCCCATTCTGTAAATGGCTGTGTCAGTAAAATTCAACCCCACAACTGTACACAGAAAGCCAACACTATAATGCACATGAGCATGGCTGAAGCTAGTTCAGTTACAAATTTGATTGAATATTTGTGTGCCTTTTTTGCTTAATGCATGCCTTTATTTCAGATGGCCCCAGAAGGAAAACCCCTCCTTAAACTGAATGACTCGCACAGTTTGGGGAAGCTAAGCTCTAGATTTGGATCCACTTTGCAGCTTGGGATCATATCTAGTAATAACATCAGTGAGGTCTTTTCATCAAATTGACTGAAGTTTGTTTTAATATTTAGCACAGTACTTAAAATTACACTGATAAAAGAGGTTCTGTTTGTTTCCACAACTGTTGTTTTTAAACGGGTCTCAAGGGTATGTAGTCTACATGAAGTTTATTAAGCATAATTTTCACGGTTACACAGACATGTTCCGTACCAAGCATATGGGTAAACTTTGCCTACAGCTGGACTGAAGGCATGTGGAATATGTCTACTTTGATTTGTTTATGGTAGAACAGGCCATTTATCCAACAGACAGAATTAAACTGGGATGTTAATAAAATATTAGTAGCCTTTATTTTGTTCCATTCTCCCACGGCAACAACAAAATAGCAACACCAATTCCTGCTGTCTCTGGGACATGCCAGACTCCACTCGTCAAATAAAATTTTCATCTTTTTACAGAAGATTCATCACTCCCCGCTTCCCCCCCTCACCTTTGAATGGAAAAATCTAGAGGCCAATAAAAAGGATTAGTAAAAAGATTAATTTGGATGCTCATGTTAACATGTGTTCACAGAGAAACCCATGCGTTTTTCAGCTCCAGTTTCTCATAGAAGGGCCTGATCCAATGCCCTGAGGTCAATAAGACTCTTATCACTAACATCAGTCGGCTTTGGATCAGATCCTAATAATATATGCTGATACAGTACAAGGTGAATGCTTAGGAGAAAAAAAGGTGAAATGAGTTCCATTCAAAATATTAGAAGAAACTGTAATTGTAGAACAGGTAAAGACATTATAAAATCACAGATATGTAGGGCTAGAAGGGACCTCAAAAGGCCATCTAGTCTAGGCCCGTCCCCATGCAGAGGCCGGACAAAGTATACCTAACACATACAAACTTGTGTGTGTGTCCCCCGCTCTCCTGCTGGTAAGAGCTCACCTTACCTGATCACTCTCATTACACTATGTACGGTAACACCCACTGTTTCATATTCTCTGTGTATATAAATCTCCCCACTGTATTTTCCACTGAATGCATCCAATGAAGTGAGCTGTAGCTCATGAAAGCTTATGCTCAAATAAATTTGTTAGTCTCTAAGGTGCCACAAGTACTCCTTTTCTTTTTGTGAATACAGACTAACATGGCTGCTACTCTGAAACCTATACTTATATCACTCACACTATTTACATTCCTTTAAAATAACATGTTTGGCTTTGTAAATCATGCTGATTTCAAGAGGTTATAAATCCTGGGCATTCTTCTACAAGAACTCAGCTCTCACTGACTTGGGTCTTGATCCCGCAAACTCTTCCTCACATTCCATCCGAGCTCAAGTCAAGTCAATGCAGCTACTTCAATGAGCAAAGGGTCTGCATGATCAAGCCCTTAGTTAGGATTTGAGAGTAAAGCTAGTTGAAAAATGCCAGGTAAAAAATAAGAAAAAAATTCAAAAGTTTTCATTGAAAATTTTCACTTAAATTTTTGAAAAATATGACCCTTTTTATAAGCTGCTTGAAAAACAGAAGAAAAAACCACCCTTTTAAAATATATTTTAATTTTGCAAACATTTGCTGTTGAAAACACAAACATTTTCACCTAACTCTAGTTGATGGGACTCAGCACTTCACTACAGATGCTCACCAGATTGTTGGATAGGGCCTTATTCATTTCATGGGCATTCCACAATTGTATACATTCTTTCATGTATCTACTAGTTATTTGCATAAGCCAGTTCCAATGACAGTTTGTCTCAGAACATGCCTGCCCTGTAGCACTCCCTCCTGACCTAGTGTGGTGTCATAGACACTCGTTGCCTTAGTTTCCCTTCTCTCAGGGCCCCTTAAGAATTCCACCCCATCCAAATGGGTATAAGATGTAGAACCCCAGCAGGGGTATTGTTTTATTAAATTCAAATCAACCTGAAAAAAAATCTCTCCCCTTGGGTTCAGGGGGTTATACAGTCCCATTTTTGGGGGGGCTTGAACTTCTCTGGGAGCGACTTTCCCTTAGGAGAGCTTCTCTTTGTGTGAGCACCTACCTGCAACTGAGTCTTGATAGCCTTTTATCAGGCTCCGGTGCTCGTTCTTCCATTAACTGCCTATATAGGCTCAATCTCCTTAAATGAGCTTGTCATAGGTTCAGGCTTGCCTTAAAGGGAGTTCATAAAAGGATGGCAACTGTAACAGCACTTGTGCTCTCAGACATTGTCACAAAAAGAATACTGAAATCAATGGAGTTAGGCCAATTTACATGAGCTGAAGATCTGGCCCATTAAGTCACAGGGAAGGAATGAGGTTGTGTTGCAATGGGTCTCTCCTGCTCTGACTACAGCACCTAGACAATTGTATGTATTTCTTTAAAAGATTCCTTGTGTTCATCAAGCCACCACATTGGCTTCTGAAATACGTACCGTTGACAGACTTGGACCAAAATGCAGCACCGTGATAAATATCGATAATTGGTCCAAGTACAGACTGGATGGCATTGCCCAATGCGACTCAGAGCATTAGGCCATCTGCAACAACTACAACACCTGGATATGCATCACCCTGGGGTCTTTAAGTGCTCAAATAACATTATTCTTGATGTCTGCAAGTACAGTTTGTCTTTCTTAAATGTAAACGTATTGTTTAAAAGTAAATTTTAAATGACTGGAGCATTGATTTTAAAATTCAAATCAGTCTAAGGACCAGAGGTGAAATCCTGCTTGCCTTACTCACAGGAGTTACCATCCTTAAGTTGGCGGGAATTCTCATGCAGAGACTTTGCCCCAGCCTTAGAGGACAATGGTTCAAACTAAGGGCCTCATCCTGCATTATACTTGATGACAGTCCATGTAGATGTGTGGATAGTTTCAGGAATGGCTGATAGCTAAAGCCGCCAGACCCGCCTCCAATTTTATGTTAGGACCACTGATTTAAAAACCATCTGTACAAGTAAAGACCCCTTTTCCACATTGGGGCTCTGATTATAAAGTACTAGAGCCCTTCAAAATCAATATACAATTTCACAAGGAAATACCGCCACTGATGTTCATTGGAGTCACATGTATCTAAATGCACATGAACGGCTTTGAAAATTACCTTTATATTTTAGTTGAAGATGAGACTAAGAAGACTTAAGTCATACTAAAGAAGTAAACTGGGAGAAGGAGTTTGCTTTAGTCCATTGTGAAGCAGGGTGGAGAAAGAAGAGGATTGTACACTTTAGAGCACTAGGTAGAAAAACGAAGTCTACAAAGGTCAGAGTAAATGAAATATTCCATGTACTACTACAGCTAGCCAATGATCAAGAACTGTTAAATCAATCTCACCAAGCATACAAGGAAACATGTCAAAAGAGAAGGAGTTACTTAACACTTGGAATCTGGTCAGTGAATAATTTGTTACAAAAGTATCAGAAGAAGGAAGAAAACACCTACTGATTTCCATGTTACAGTGTCACCAACCCAGGTTTCTGAAACAACGCAAGGAGGATCAAGGAGAAAAACAAAATAATGGAAGAACAATATCAGGAAATATCTTCAATATACTATTACAGCATACAGGGAGAAATTTCTATTTTTGCCTTTCACATCAATGGTATTTGTAGCCTATATTCATCCTGTCCTTTACAGGAACTTAGCGTTTTTCAACTGAATTCACCCTAAAAGGGCCAGGACTTTGATCAGGACTCTAGTTACTAGTAAAAGGATGAGCATTTAATTTACTAGATAATTAAAATGCAGCGAACAGTAATATGATGGTAGGTGCTACATGAGAGATAGTTTCATTTTTTTGTCCCAGTCCCCTTCTCCCTGGAACGGCAGAGGCTGAGTGTGCTATAGCCACACATCCAGTTCTGTGGAAGAGGGAAGTATTTGCATTGCTCAAGAGTATCCCCATCAGTTGAAAAGAAAAGTTGATGGATTCCAAAAGGAATTTCATCCAGTCCTTGTCTAGAAGTATGTGGCAGCATCATTTATTTTGGGGGAGAGAAAGGGAACACAAGCCAAAAGGTTGGATAGGAAAGAAAGGGAACACAAGAGAATCCCTAGAAATCTAGAAGGGATTCCAAACAATGCAGGACAGTTTTGATCTGACTGAGTAAAAAAAAAATTCTATACTGTACCTCAACTGTCCAACACACAAAGTTGGAATTTACTACTTTGGGTCAAATTTTCAAGAGGCCTCAACCCAGTTTCATATCTTGGGCCTGCAATTTTGTAAGCACAAATTCAGAGCATGCAAATTCAGGGCATGCAAATTAGCTGTGTCTCTAAAATCACAGCAACAAATTTAGAGACTACTTTTGAAAACTGAATCTTTATTGGGAGGTGGGAGTACACCGAGTATTTTATTTTTCAAAGAATTAATACTAAAAATATCCTTATGTCTATTATCTAACTATCATGGTAAATACTACATTTACCTAGACTGGTACAAAGAAGATTCATGACATGATAGAATTCCCAAAGTTGCGACCTGATCCTGCAGTGCTTACCCAGGCTAAAAAACTCCCATTAACTTAGCTGATGTTACAAAGCTGTAACTACATAATTATGCTATCACGTACTGTTAAAGAGCTTGAAACCAATGACCACATAGTATTTACTACAGCATTCACACTGCTGCTATCTGTTACAGTTGTGACTCTTTGGCAAAACATTCTTTCTTGATAGGGTTGGAAAGTTTAGATTCTAAAGCAAAAAGTATTACCTTGGATTATTTAGAGTCTCTTCCCTCAATTTTAAGCCACAAAAGACTTCCAGGTCCATGATTACTTCTGAGACAAGTACAGATGCTTTAACAAACATCTTATGTTTATATGTTACTTTTAAATTGTTTTGAACACCTGTAACAATATAACACGAGTCCTCTTTTAATCTTCTATTTGTGTATATCTGTGATGATTTGAAGATGGGATCATGATGGTCTTGATTGTAGCAAAGATTCCAGATCAGATGCAAACTTTAAATAAGATCAGCATCAAATACATCAGTGCTGCAATCTAGAAATGGGATGGAATCAAAACTTTGAATCCATATGTTGAGGGTCTTCAAAATCCAACCACAGATACAGATCTTGATTTTGCAAATGAATCCTGGTCTTTTTAGTGGATCAAAGCAAAACTTCGCATCTGTAAACCTCTGAGCTTTGGGACATTCAAAATGTGCCCATGGAACATTCAAAATTTGTGGCTTGAGCCCATCTCTATTGTAAACACTAGTGAGAATCACTAGCACAAAAAGTGGGAATGTGCTAATAAAGTTTCGGATGACACAAAGCTGGGAGGTATTGCCAATACAGAGAAAGACCAGGATATCATACAGGAAGATCTGGATGACCTTGTAAACTGGAGTAATAGTAATAGGACGAAATTTAATAGTGAAAAGTGCAAGGTCATGCATTTAGCGATTAATAACAGAAAATTTTGTTATAAGCTGGGTACGCATCACTTGGAAGTAACAGAGGAGGAGAAGGACCTCGGAGTATTGGTTGATCACAGGATGACTATGAGCCGCCAATGTGATATGGCCATGAAAAAAGCTAATGCGGCCTTGGGATGCATCAGGCGAGGTATTTCCAGTAGAGATAAGGAGATGTTAGTACCGTTATACAAGGCACTGGTGAGATCTCATCTGGAATATTGTGTGCAGTTCTGGCCTCCCATGTTTACGAAGGATGAATTCAAACTAGAACAGGTACAGAGAAGGGCTACTAGGATTATCCAAGGAATGGAAAACCTGTCTTATGAAAGGAGACTCAAAGAGCTTGGCTTGTTTAGCCAAACCAAAAGAGGGCTGAGGGGATATATGATTTCTCTCCATAAATATATCAGAGGGATAAATACCAGGGAGGGAGAGGAATTATTTAAGCTCAGTACCAATGTGGACACAAGAACAAATGGATATAAACTGGCCACAAGGAAGTTTAGACTTGAAATTAGATGAAGGTTTCTAACCATCAGAGGAGTGAAGTTCTGGAACAGCCTTCCAAGGGGAGCAGTGGGGGCGAAAAACATATCTGGCTTCAAGACTAAGCTTGATAAGTTTATGGAAGAGATGGTATGATGGGATAGCCTAATTTTGGCAATTAATTGATCTTTGACTATTAGCAGTAAATATGCCCAATGGCCTGTGATGGGATGTTAGATAGGGTGAGATCTGAGTTACTACAGAGAATTCTTTCCTGGCTGCCTGGCTGGTGAATCTTGCCCACATGCTCAGGGTTTAGCTGATCGCCATATTTGGGGTCGAGAAGGAATTTTCCTCCAGGGCAGATTGGCAGAGGCCCTGGGGGTTTTTTTGCCTGCCTCTGCAGCGTGGGGCACGGGTCACTTGCTGGAGAATTCTCTGCACCTTGAAGTCTTTAAACCATGATTTGAGGACTTCAATAGCTCAGACATAGGCTAGGGGTTTCTTACAGGAGTGGGTGGCTGAGATTCTGTGGCCTGCATTGTGCAGGAGGTCAGACTAGACAATCATAATGGTCCCTTCTCACCTTAAAGTCTCTGAAAATCTATCAATCACTGGATATCTCAGTAAGAACCCTGCTTTATGACAGCAAGAGGAAAGATCACTGAAAAAAGTACTTAACTTGACTCTTCCTACTGAAAGATCTCAGCTAAATGCTCATGCCAAGATAAATCTAACCCTGGTGACCTTGCAAGCACACAATGCTTCCTGTAATGAATTAATTAGCATCAGAAATGCAGCAGCACAGAAGTAGCATTTCTGGCAAATTAATTTTAGAGAACTACATGTATTCTGTAAGAACGAACACCAGTCTGTAAACAATCTCGTGTGGCAAGGCCTATGATGCGGGGCAATATATTTACTCTAATTAAAACAGATGCTACTGACACCCCACAAAGAATGGAACCTACAAGAAGGTTTCTCTGGGTGGTTGTAATTGCCTCTACCAGTAAAAACATGGGGCCAAATTCTTCTACTCTTGTTCAGACAAAGCTCCCAAAGAACTCAACGGGAATTTTGCTTGAGTAAAGATTGTAGGATTTGGCCCAAAGATTGTAGGAATGGGCAATATATGCATTCCACAAGCAATAATATTGTTCTGAAGAATCCGTATTTTATCTATTTTGTTGTTTGTGACTCTGCTGTCAAGAAGATGCAGATATTTAATCCATTGGTTTATTGTACTGTTCACTCTAATAGATGATGTTAAGGTTACATACAGAGTAGAGACCCACTCTATTTCCACTTGCTCTTAACTTAGAGGGAAATTACTCTGTGGGGGTGAAACCTTACAAATAAAATATAGGTGGTTTCTTATTTTCTCTTTTCTTTTTCTTGAAAAAAACCAAGAAAATTAAATGCAAATAACTATATGGATGTGATTTTTCTCTCAAAACCAGTATAAAGCATTAATAACTCCACCTAACCATAGAAGCTTACTTGGAAAAAATATTGAGTTTGCCCCATAAACTGCAGTATTCATGTTCCAAACTGTTGTTTTGTGTATTAATATTGTAGTTTATATAGAGCACGGGGCATGTGTTATACAGAAGCATAACCATTTGCCACAGCAGAGTGTGTGTCAATAGTCTATCGATACACAGCTCCCTTATGCATACACCAATACTTTACTATTACACATCTGTGGGGCTAATTTCTTAACTGACTTACTTTTCTAGAAGTCTTGAACTGAGCAGCCACCTGTTATGAGTATATATTTGTGCTGAGCAGGCCTTCAAGACCAATACAACTTAAAATACTAGTTGCCTCACTTTCACTTTTAATATACACTTACCTCCCACCAACTACAATATTAACAGAGAAACACTGTTTCAGTTACCCCATGTTCCACAGTATTTCAGTCACTACTGTCTCCTTCCTGAACTCAAAGAGTAACAGAACTGCATGTAAGGAACAAAATGACATAAATTCATCCATCAGTCTCCAATTATTTCGAATCCAAACCGTTATAAAAATTATAAACAAAAGGAGGAGCTATAAATTTATACATGACAGAGAAGGTCACAACGTGCCTCTTTCCAGAAGGCAATGTGTGTGCTATGACTAAAACAAGATTAGACTTCATTCTACAAATTACTATGGGTACAAGAACTGATGGGAAAGTGACAGAAGACTGAGCATAGTAGTAAACTGGAACATAGCTGTGGACAGTTAAAGAAAACAAAAGTTAGGAGTTGGGCCTCAAATTTGCAGTGCTCTTGAGTCTCTCAGAGTGCTCCTAAATATCTCAGAAATGCTCAAGGTCCTATGATAGAGGAGGGAGAGCTTGTATTTTTTTTAAATGAATATTATATACACACACACACCCCTCGCAAAAAAACCCAAATAATGCATTCTAATATATTTCACTGCAGTAGAGAGGTGGGGAAGGCAACTACACTGTGTTCCTGCTTCCCTTACACAATGTCCCTGTCAGTTGCTTGTATGCTACCACTGTATATAGCACTTTTAACTTGGTTATGTGACTCACCTAACTTCACAGACTGAGTCAGCAAGCAGACCTAAGACTCAAGAGTTCCTGCCTTTCATCATCTAGCTTGCTATTTTGTATAAAGTTGTCCCTTTAATAGTGTATCAAACTATGTGACAAGAAGAATTTCAACCAATCAGCCCCAGAGCACCCAATTACAAGGGTTCTCCCTTCACAGGTGACACTGAAATTCTGCTACATGATAACTGCATCCAACCACAACACTCCTTTTTCAAAATGGGCCATTTCCTCAAAAAAATATTCACTGTTTAACACTCACACTCTCTGGCATACACTCATCCTAGCCAAACCCTAAAATGTATCATTACTGGAAAATCCATGGTAGAAGCAGCAGGGGGCTTTCATGAGAACAGAAAACAACAACATTTTGTAAATATTTTTAACACTATTTCTTAGTATGCTTAGCTGCCTCTCATTATTTTCCTTAGTCATGTAATAGGAATAATGATCATGATGTTGGCACTCACAGTACTTGCAATAAGCTGCTTTTGCTGTTATTATATTGCTCTGTTTAACTTCAGCATTTAATCAGCCACAAAAGTTGTTTACTGCTTCATATACTGCAGCACCACAAATGTCATCCCATAATTTATAACTTCAGTGACCCCATTTCCCCATGTCTCCCCCACCTTTGCTTGTTGCTCGTACTGTAGTCATATATTGCCTTGCTGGCACAGTTTAACCTAAATTTATTTTCCATTCTGTAAGCTTCTTCAAAAATCCATCTTTGCAAGATGATCTTTTTAACATGTCTATCTAGCAAATGCTATCTAGTACTCCTGGGTACTGGTTAAAGAACAGGACTTTTAAATAATAGTTTATTATCCACATAAGCCTAACTCTATCTTTTATCAGCTGCATTTGATGTACAGAACAAATCAGGCTGACCATTTAAAAAAGTATTTTGGCAATCCATGTTCAAGAGCAAATACACAACTCTTTTCATGCCAGTTTTGTTCTTGCAACTGACCCACTTCTCAAAGTCTTTCACTGAAAAGTAAAGTAATAAAATAAAAAATAATATTCAACAATTATTATAGAATTTGAGTGATTTGTTGCACACATTTTAATCCAACATGCAGACTAAGCATTTCACCAAAATCAAGGCTTTAGCTCTGTTGGTCCCAATTATGTGCAGCAGTAGTCCAAAATACAGAAAATTGTTACCACATTTTATTCTTTTTCATGATGAAGAAAACAGTAAGCAATGCAACTAAACGGAGAACTTCGCATTTCTGAATAATCAGTTACCTGACACATTCTTCCCCTCACCCCCATTTCCTGTAAATCCTGAAAAGGAATGCTCTGTTGTAGCTTTTCATTTTTTCAGTTCTTCTCAAAAGATTATAACAATAATGAAATAAAATTCAAACTGATTTTTTTCTCTCCTCCCTTTTGCAAAGAATAAAAATTTTGGTGACATATTTACTGTCGAGCCCGGATGATTATTAAGGAGAATGGGTTCAATTTAAATAGTCTGGAAGTTCCACTTAAAAAGAACAAGTTGGCTGCAGTTATTACTTCTTTTTAAAAAGAGTTCTTAAGAAGTGCCACGTTATAGAAACTCTCCTAACTCACCACAGATATTAACTATTAAACAGCAAGGTAAAGACAACACTAGTAGACTAACTTTTTGGGTCTGTTTTTCTATTTGGCTCCAAAGGATACTGACTAGAAAATAGTTTTGACTATCCAAAAGCAGTGCAACCTGTGTAAGAAAAATAGATCCTAATGAGCTACAGTAGATTAAATAGAGCAATCTCTGGGTGCAGGGAGAGAGGGAAAGAGGAGAGGAAATGCTCTTACAAAGACAGTATAACACCCAGAACTAAAAGGAATACGTCTGCGATTTCTTTAAAAAAGGTGTGGGCTAATTTTTGTAAAAAAAACCCGAGAATGTTCTCTTCGTTTCTTTTTTTAAATATACATATTCCTCAGCAGTGTGGTGAAGCCAAATGCGACTGTAGTGTGCTGGGATGAGACCCAGTCCAGAAATAAAATGGATTACAAAGAAAAGGGGGAGGTGAGACAAAGGGAACTGGCCAGTTTCAACATCCAAGCTAAGTGAAATGCAAAGAGTGAACGCACAATGGAAATGGTGGGAAAGAAATTAGAATATGTATTTCAGATTGGATAATTTAAAGTGATAGCAATAAATGTGGTAAGGAAATTTTTTGATAGGTGTATGCTTGCATTTGCCATAAATATAAAGGGAACGGTAAAGCCCTTTAAAATCCCTCCTGGCCAGAGGAAAAAGCCTCTCACCTGTAAAGGGTTAAGAAGCTAAAGGTAACCTCGCTGGCACCTGACCAAAATGACCAATGAGGAGACAAGATACTTTCAAAAGCTGTGAGAAGGGAGAGAAACAAAGGGTCTGTGTCTGTCTGTATGCTGCTTTTGCCGGGGATAGAACAGGAATGGAGTCTTAGAACTTTTAGTAAGTAATCTAGCTAGGTACGTGTTAGATTATGATTTCTTTAAATGGCTGAGAAAAGAACTGTGCTGAATAGAATGACTATTCCTGTCCTGTACCTTTTTTGTAACTTAAGGTTTTGTCTAGAGAGATTCTCTATGTTTTGAATCTAATTACCCTGTAAGGTATCTACCATCCTGATTTTACAGAGGTGATTCCTTTACTTCTATTAAAAGTCTTCTTGTAAGAAAACTGAATGCTTTTTCATTGTTCTCAGATCCAAAGGTTTGGGTCTGTGGTCACCTATGCAAATTGGTGAGGATTTTTACCAAACCTTCCCCAGGGAGTGGGGTGCAAGGGTTGGGAGGATTTTGGAGGGAAAGACATGTCCAAACTACGTTTCCCAGTAAACCCAGTTAAAGTCTGGTGGTGGCAGTGGAAATCCAGGGTCAAAGGATAAAATTAATTTGTACCTTGGGGAAGTTTTAACCTAAGCTGGTGAAAGTAAGCTTAGGAGGTTTTCATGCAGGTCCCCACATCTGTACCCTAGAGTTCAGAGTGGGGAAGGAACCTTGACAGCTTTATATATATATATATATATAATCGCTTTTGTGATCCTCTCTCATAGTGCAGGATTTCTAGACTTCTGGCAGTTCCTTAGTGACATCAGAGCAATCGCCAATCTCTTCCTACCCCATTCTAATGGCTGCCAAAAAAGCAGTTGGCTTGGGAGGAGAAAGTCTCTCCCTCTTTACCATAACAAAATGGAATCAGCACTCAAGGGAAATCATGGCTATGGAAAAGTTTCCCCTATGCAGAAATAATAAGCATGCAGAGTGTACTGGAATGTGGACTCTCTCTGACACACAGCACACACTCACCCATCCAACTCTGTTCTGCCAGGCACTTGTACAGATTTTCACGTTAAAAATCTAAGCATTTCAGAAAAGTTTGATTAGTCACAGATCTGATCTGCTGTAAAATTGAAGTCCTTCATTACTCAATTTATTCAATTATCAGTGCCAATAAGCAATAAACTATCACTATTTTTTGCATAAGGTAGTGGAAACTTATATAATTCCATGCAGTAACTGGTTGGCTAAATGCACCAAAAACACTATTTGGAGACAATAATAAATAATATACAAATATTCTATTTCATCTTCACAGTGTGACCTTGATCATGGTTTTATATCCACATTGCACTTTGCATACCAAAAGGTCTCAGAGCGTCTTATAAACTTAAACTGATATATAAACAAATCACATCAGACACCAATATGGTGCATTCAACTCAGCAGCTAACAGCACTCAGCAGCACTGCACGACCCTTTGTGTCATGGGACCAGATTCTGACCTCATTTACAGTGCTGCAAATATGGAGTAACTCTGACATCAATGAAGTTATTCTGTATTTACATTGGTATAACTGAGATCAATCTGGTTCATGTTTAGCCATCAAGGTGGCGTTCATTTTAGCATGTATTTTAACAACGAATGCCTGTAGTAATGATACTCTAATTAGACTGAATAACTCTGATTACACCATCACTGAGATTTGATGGGAAAAGTGTACAACAGGCATGAGAATAAATCAGGTCTCCATTACATATGGTAATTAGGAAACACCTACTTTTCTCTTTGTAGGCATAGGAGCTGATCCACCTGCATAACATTGTAACCTATAACCATTTGGGGTTTAATTCAGGCTCAGTCATAGTTGCTGAGATTCCACTAAAAACTGGAAGCTGCCTATGAAACACCGCCAATTCCAACTTACTAATATTTGGTTAGAAAAAACTAACCTCTGATACAAATGGAAAGTGGTAATGTTCTTTGGAAGGATCCTAACAGCCATTCATTTCTTGGTCATGCATAGCAGCCATAGTGGATGCAGTTCAGGGAGCATTCTGCTCGTGAAGTTCTGTTGTGTGTGCAGGTGTTCCAAATACAGCAAACAGCTCAAGTCTGTGTGACTGATGCCTGCAGCATTGCTCTGTGGGATGTTCATCACCCCAGGGACAATGAAACTAACTGATTTCAACTCACAACGTCATCACCTTTATATTAAAGCTACAAAATCCAATTTTTCTAAGGAATAAGAGAGGCATCAAGTTAGCCAAAAATAAACATCAGTCAAAATAGAAACCAAAACCTGGAATCCTTAGCCATAGGCCGTTACCAAGTTTAAGGTCAAATTCTGCCTTTATATGCATGCTGGGCGGGAGATCGTACTGAACTTCCCAGTAGGCAACTTAACGAAGATCACCGTTATTTAATATTTGTTAAACTTGACATATTGGTTAAAGTAGAATCGTAAGTCTTCCTAAAAGGCTTTGGGCTTTTTCATGCATACCGACTATGGCAGACCTATTGTTGCTATTCAGTATATAAAAATAATTCCACATTCTCAGCATATTGTTTAACATTTCCTGAATGCTGTACAACATCTGTGATGATGTAATTTGCTTTTCCTTAGTCTTCCTGCTAGCTATGTGTACCTTACTCTAATGTAACAGGTACTGCAAAACTATTATTTATCTAAGCATTCAAAAAAAAAAAAAAAACACACACACACACACACACCCAAAAAACCCAACCCCAATTCTTCTACCACTTGGTGGAGTTTCTAAGATTCCATTTGTCCCGTGCTTGGTGCCAGTACAAGCCACTAAGTCTTGGAAGGGGGTCGTTCCCATGGGAAGCCTACAACATACATTGTTACCTGCCAAAATTTAATTTCCTCACTAAAATTAATTGCTGTAAACAAATGACTGATATAGACACAAATTTTCAAACATCTCTACTAATTTGGGGCATGTCAGTTTCTAAAGTGCTCAGCTTTAGAAGTCTATGGTGAAATTCTGGCCTCAATGAAGTCAATGAGAGTTTGTTGCCAAGACAATCATTTACATAACACCGCTACATCCTCATTTTCAGAGATGCTTAGCACCATCCACCCCATTTGAAGTCAATGGGAGCTGCCGCTGCTCAACACTTATGACAACCCATCCCTATGGGTGAAACCCTGGCTCCACTGAAGTCAAAGGCAGAACTCTGAGTGATTTTAATGGGACAGAATTTCATGCTCAGTGACTACAGTTCTGCATCCAGAAACAGAACCCCTGCAAAGTTAGGAGCCTCTTTTGAAAATCAGGCCCATATTGGCTCAATCATAAATGACATGGTCCAATTGTATTTTACTAATGATCTGCTCCTGGGGAAGTGTCAAAAGCTTGGAAATCTTAATTTATACCAAGTAGTCCACTGCATGATTTGCTGTTTAGTTCTGGAAGCTTCCTAGCTAGTTATTTTGAAGATCTCCTTGCAAAAAAATACAGGCTTCTCTCACCTCCACACTGTGTAAATCCCAAAGCTCCTTCAAAGTGGAACTTTTTATTTGTTGCCAGGACAATCATTTAAATATGTCAATGTAAATATGTAAAACATCTGGATCTAATGGAGTCAAGCAGTTGATCCAGAACAGTGGTGCTCCCAGAATCCATGTCAATGGGAACTAATAAATAGGAACATTTTCTCAGAGGGGAGTGGAGAGAAGGGGAGGGGAACAGAGGGCTCAAGCAGGCTGTCAGCAGAAATTCAATTACTACACTGACATGAACATGTAGTTCTGTTCATTCCTTGCGTGCTTACACAGAATACTGTTGCTGCCACACAAAACAGCATGAGATCCCTCTTGATTGGGAATGGAGAGCATATATGAAAGGGAGACTGTGCTGTGTTTCCTTCCCCCTTTACTAGTTGGGGGGGGCCAAGTGACTAAAGCAAAAGCTTTGATTTTATTGTATACTTTGCTATATACTATATATTTTATGCTATAGTATATAGTACTGTTTATTTTATAGTACAGTATATACTATACTATATATTTTACTATGATACTGTGGGTATAAATAGAATTCAATCTCACTTTAGTGTTCATACCTGGCATTGGAGAGAATATCTCAAATGTAGGCCTACGTGTTGGAAACCTCGCTAAATCCCAACGTGGGAGTTCCTAACACTCAAGTAGAGTCGGGTTAACCTGCCTCCCCTTTCTCTCTCTCTCTCTCTCTCTCTCTCCAGGGTAACATAACTGAGCGTAATGTACTACTTAACCAGGCATGATGCATCATGGTTAATTCATCATGAGAAATGAGCCATGGCTGGAATTTATAATATGAACATTACTGAAAGCCATGGAGTGTGTGGGGGGTGATGGTGGTGGTCATGAGAGTGTATTTAAAATACATAATACTTAATATCTTTTCAAATTTGTCATAGTTAAATGTATTATTTATGGCCTACTGCTAAACTTTTTATAGATAAAAGAAGTTTGGGAAATTTTATGAACTGCATAGCGTACTCCTGCTAACAGGTAAAAACAGATGCAGGAACTGAGGTCCAGATGCCTGTCGAATGTACATGTATCATGTGATAGTTTTACCAAGCACTGTACATAATAGGCTGGAAATTGCTTACTGACTGAATCATTAGAGAGGAAGGATGCTCCTCAGTTTAAGACAGATGGCTGGGACTCAGGAGACCTGAATTCAGTTCCTAGCTCTGCTACAGATTTCTTGTGTGTCACTGGACAAGTGACAATTTTCTGTGCTTCAGTCTCCCACCTGTAAAGTGGAGTTAACAGTACTTCCTTCACAGACACACAATCCGTGAGTTCTGCCTAATGAGACTGTAATCGCTTCGGGGCAAAGATCTAGTATATGTTTGTACAGCCCTTGGCACAATAGGGCTCAGAGCTCATTTGAGACCTCGTGGCACAACTGTAATACAAATAATAAATAAGAACTTTCATGTAACATTTTTTCATGCTAACATCCTCTAACTTTCTATGCACAGTTGGTCATCAGCTTCTAGTCAAAATCCATAGGAATTATTTCTTGAGATTTTCTGTGTTGTACAAGCGTACCGGCAATAGAACACATTCCTCAGAGGAATTCATGTGCAATCAATTAGATAGTCTAATTAATTTTCCAACTCAATAAGTTGCATGAACAATTTTTACACAAAAATGTACCTCATCTGGGCATTTGCGAAAAGGCAATCCACAAGCCTCAGAATCTGTCTTTTGGCAGCTGGACAAGGGGTGTTCACTCACAGTAACACACTGCCATGTGGCAGCAATGCCCTCTCAGGTGGGATTCATATTTCTGACATGAGAGGTGGCTTAACACATCAGGGAGAAAGAAGAGGGGTTTTTTTCCAATACAGACAATGTTTGAGAGAGTTGCCCTAAAAGGACCCCATGGGGCTGATCTATCAATCAGTACTGATAATACTTACGTAGCTTTCAGCCGGACGGAAAGTGACATGCTACACAGCAGCTAATAAGGGGCTCA
The DNA here is from genome assembly GCF_015237465.2 of Chelonia mydas. NCBI lineage: Eukaryota > Metazoa > Chordata > Testudines > Cheloniidae > Chelonia > Chelonia mydas. The sequence continues at coordinate 63,736,393 of NC_051250.2, forward strand.
ATCATGCAGTTCTTAGTTAGGCAACATTTCCACTGAAGTCAGTGGGAGCTTTTGGCTGAGTACGGAGTGCAAGATTGAGCTTGAAATACATGAGAAAGGAATACTCTATGAAATGCAGCACCTCATCTTACTTGGGAACTTCTTTTTTAAATACCAGGTTCTTCAGCAAACTTCTATTTAGCTGCCACGATATTTGCCTATACTTCCTTTCCCATCATTGTGATCACTAAAAAAAATTCTTATTCCACACTGACATAATGAAGTGTTTGTGAGACCACAATTGCAATTGTAATGTCTGAAACAGTGGGCTGAAGCATTTCTAAAGGAATCCTGCAGGAGACAATTGCCAATTATAGAAGAGAAAAGCTGTTATTTGATACACAGATTTCTTGGTAGACAACAATGATGGGTATGAAGATACAGAAGAATTATGTGACACTTTAATAGGGTTTCTATCAGATGTATTACTGTAAGATTTGCTTGAGTGTAGACTGGGCTCATAAATCCGTGAAGTTCAGGAAAGAGAGGCATATACTAAGGGGGAATCTTCACAAGCCACCAAAATAAAACCCTCAAAAACATTCTTAGATGGTGTTTTAGTAACAATATCATTTCCTCTGTTTTAATGAAAGTGGTTGCTAGGTTAGGCTCCCTAGGCAGTGCCCCCAATGCACTGGGAGGAATGGAACAAATTTGAGGAAAAGGGGGAAAACAGGAGAGAAAAGGGGTTAGAGAACAGGTGTGAGGGAAACAGGGACAAACAGCCAACAAAGAAAGAGAGCGCACAGGAAAGAGGGATGTAGCAAGGGAGAAAAGATCAAAGTGAATAAAACAGGTGGGGAGGCAAACAAGAAGGTGGTGAGGGGAGCAAGAGGAGAGACAAACTATGGGAGTGAGGAGACCCATGGGGAGGAAGAGAGGGGGAAAGAAGAAAAGGAAGAGATGGGTCAGCCAGCCATGAGGGGCCAGCCAACCAGGAGAGGGAAGCTTGCCAGCAAAGGCCAGCCAACCAACTAGTTAAAAGGGAGGCATAGCCAGGAGCAGCCAGCCAAACAAAGCCAGCTAGGAAGAGAACCTGAATACCAAGCTGACCCCAACAAATCTTGGTTCCACCCTGGGAGTGGGGTGCCTTGCCTTAATGGATGTGATTTTTAAGGAAAGGAAGGGACAAAAGCAAGGTTCTGTTCATATTCTGTCCAGCAGAAAGGTATCGGCTTGAGAAATGCATGAGAATATAAAAGCACTGTGATGAGTAGATCATTAACATAATACACTAGACTGTCTCATCTGGCTATTTTCTCTGACATATTATGTACTAGCTAGCACTAGGCGACCACATATGAATAAACAAAAGTTACATAAATTGCAGCTATTAACCTCATATTTTCCAAAAGGACCATTTCCCATCTGTAGACAGTTGATTTCCACATTCTTTTTGGCCTGTTCTCCTCAAACTGATGTGGTCCAAATGTTTTGCCCTGATATTATTCTCATACTTGATTGTCAGACAACAGGGAAAACAAATGCTTCACCAGATGAAATAAGAGTTAAAGGGTTGCAAACTACATCAGGAATGGCTTAATCCAGCTGCAGAGATGACATATGCCATACGTGACATAACCCCCACCCACCCACCTCACACACACAAAATGCAGTAAATTGGCAAATGAAAATAAACCTGAAGTCAGTGAGAATCTATTACTTCAACAGGCTTTGAATCAAGCCCATGGTGTTTAATAGTTGGGAACCTGTTCCAGCCAAATCCAACTCTCCCAACCTCTCAGCCAATACAGATTCACACTCCAAAGCAGTGGACATTATGCCTATTGGGGCCAATTTCTGTCTGGGATTTAAGGCAAGAGAACCATTAAGCTACATGAGAGTATGGGGCTTCCCATAATTGTTGGGAGGAGAGTGGAGAAAATGGAAAATAGGATGGGGTTAACCAGTGATAAACCAGACCTCTTCAAATTGAAGTGTTAAGGAGAGTAAGCTTATAGAGTGCAGTACAGTGTATACAGTTCCTCTGCGGGAGCTCTGGCATCAGCCTGAAATGCAAGGTTTAGTAGTTATGGTGCCAATTCAAACTTGTACTTAAAAAAAAAAATTCACTATAAGTTTGAAAGGAAGTTTTTGGTTTTAATTTGTAACTGAATGGGAACACTTAGGGATCTAGATGGCTACTGATATACACACATCAGCCCCAGAAATGTGAATGGCAGAACAGACTATTTTCATAGAATCATAGAATATCAGGGTTGGAAGGGAGCTCAGGAGGTCATCTAGTCCAACCCGCTGCTCAAAGCAGGACCGATCCCCAATTAAATCATCCCAGCCAGGGCTTTGTCAAGCCTGACCTTAAAAACTTCTAAGGAAGGAGATTCTACCACCTCCCTAGGTAACCCATTCCAGTGTTTCACCACCCTCCTAGTGAAAAAGTTTTTCGTAATATCCAACCTAAATCTCTCCCACTGCAACTTGAGACCATTACTCCTTGTTCTGTCATCTGCTACCACTGAGAACAGTCTAGAGCCATCCTCTTTGGAACCCCCTTTCAGGTAGTTGAAAGCAGCTATCAAATCCCTCCTCATTCTTCTCTTCTGCAGACTAAATAATCCCAGTTCCCTCAGCCTCTCCTCATAAATCATGTGCTCCAGCTCCCTAATCATTTTTGTTGTCCTCCACTGGACTCTTTCCAATTTTTCCACATCCTTCTTGTAGTGTGGGGCCCAAAACTGGACACAGTACTCCAGATGAGGCCTCACCAGTGTCGAATAGAGGGGAACGATCACATCCCTCGATCTGTTGGCAATGCCCCTACTTATACATCCCAAAATGCCATTGGCCTTCTTGGCAGCAAGGGCACTCCGTTGACTCATATCCAGCTTCTCGTCCACTGTAACCCCTAGGTCCTTTTCTGCAGGACTGCTGCCGAGCCATTCGGTCCCTAATCTGTAGCGGTGCATGGGATTCTTCCATCCTAAGTGCAGGACTCTGCACTTGTCCTTGTTGAACCTCATCAGATTTCTTTTGGCCCAATCCTCCAATTTGTCTAGGTCCCTCTGTATCCTATCCCTATCCTCCAGCGTATCTACCTCTCCTCCCAGTTTAGTGTCATCTGCAAACTTGCTGAGGGTGCAATCCACACCATCCTCCAGATCATTTATGAAGATATTGAACAAAACCGGCCCCAGGACCGACCCTTGGGGCATTCCACTTGATACCGGCTGCCAACTAGACATGGAGCCATTGATCACTACCCGTTGAGCCCGACAATCTAACCAGCTTTCTATCCACCTTATAGTCCATTCATCCAGCCCATACTACTTTAACTTGCTGGCAAGAATACTGTGGGAGACGGTGTCAAAAGCTTTGCTAAAGTCAAGGAACAACACGTCCACTGCTTTCCCTTCATCCACAGAGCCAGTTATCTCATCATAGAAGGCAATTACATGAGTCAGGCATGACTTGCCCTTGGTGAATCTATGCTGACTGTTCCTGATCACTTTCCTCTCCTCTAAGTGCTTCAGAATTGATTCCTTGAGGACGTGCTCCATGATTTTTCCAGGGACTGAGGTGAGGCTGACTGGCCTGTAGTTCAGTATTTTGACTGATACTGAAAGTTACAGCTGCATTCACACCAATATTGTGGGAAAAGTAGGGCTTTAAAAAGCAAAGCAAAACAAAAACATCCCATAAAACAATAGAAAGCCCGTAATTTGGGACACTTCAGGGGCAGAGAAAACTTCCTCCTAATGATCACAGTTATTTTGCATTCTGTCCAAAAAGCAAGTTCCCAGAAAGTATGCCATTTCTCCATATCATTCCTGTTAGGGGGTGCTTGGGTTAGGAACAGCCATGAACCCTTATTTTAATAATTAAGCTTCTCTTTTCATACCGTACTTCTGATAGATAAATTGGAATTAGAAAAATGTTTTTAAGGCATTAAATTGTTTAGTGTTATAAAATAAAATCAGCTTGATGTGGTTAGACTGCCCTTAAACACAGCTTTTATTAGTGTGTGAATATACTGTAAGCCTAAATTACAAAGATAATGTAGTTTAGCCCACATGTTTAAAATGAGAACCACCAGACTGGAACTCTCACTTGGCAAGACGACTGCTTTGACACCCCTCCCCCCCTTCAATTCACTTAATTAGGAACGAGAAATTGAATCAGTATCTTTTAAATAGCTAATTAAAACCCTGTTCATACAATGATCTTGTTGGTTTTTCACATAAATCTTCATGTTTTGTTTTCAGGAAAGTAAAATACAGCATGCATGTTGCATGTCTGGAACCAAATACTGCTCATGGCTGGATGCATGGGATCCCACTGACATCAACGGGTGCCCTGTATTTGTAGAATGTCCTTATGTGTAGGATGACCAGATGTCCCGATTTTATAGGGACAGTCCGATTTTTGGGTCTTTTTCTTATATAGGCTCCTATTACTCCCCACCCCTGTCCCGATTTTTCACACTTGCTGTCTGGTCACCCTACCTATGTGCAGTTGCAAACCAGGTTCAGGTTTGATTACTAAAAGATGCAGTGCCCTCACTGAAAAAAGAACTCAGGACTTTTCCGTACACCAAAGTCAGGGACTGAGCCAAAGCTCACTGAACTTAATAGAAAAATGTAATGGGATCAGGCTCCTAGTAAGAAATGCGTACATTCCCTTTGTAAAGTTAATGGGCTATCTGCTTTTCATTGGTAGCATTGTTTGGGGTACACATGCACACGCTGCGTTCTCACATTTCTATATGTGACCTCTAATGCATACATGAACATCCCAACATCCAAGGAACACATATTTCTAAAGCATACACATAATACGAAAAAGACATGGTTTTCAAATGCAGGGTACTAAGCCCAAAATAAAGAGTAGACGGCATTATCGGCTATAACAATAGCATACCTACTTAGTTTGCCATCATTTTAATACAGTATCTTTCCCTACCCATAATCACCAATTTATTACAAGACCTAAATCCCCCTGACCAGGTAATGACAATCCCCACTTGGCACCCTGAGCCTACACAAAAAAAGAGAATCTTCTTTGCTAAAAGTGATTTCATATTTGTAATTGAAAATGTCTTACATGTAACCAAAATGCCTGTGCCTATTCACAGAACAAAGTGCCTCCAACCCCCTTACACCCCTCACTGGAGTTGGCTGACATAAGCATCCAGGCTTTATTTCCCCTGACAGTACAGAATTTCTATATCTGAGTCTCAAAAAAAACAAAGTGCCCATGTGTTCTCATATACGACCAATTCCTTTGTGAAACGCATGTAGAATTTATCCTCTGGATATGACAAAATGAAGAGTTGTGGAATAAATGCAAGCCAGGCCTGTGCGGCTTGGGCACCATTTTTCAAACGAGAAATCATTATTTCTTTTGGTATTCACTGTTATTGTGTTAATCACCTTGAATTCTTTTGTGACTTCTTTGAATGCACATGCCTAGGAACTCAATTTTACTTAACATTATTTAATGCAGAGCTGGTATATGAATATTTTTACAAGATTACGCATTTATTTATGAAGAGAGGATTAAAAGCTTCATATGTGTAAAAACCTTACCATTTATTTGAATGTGTTCATGGGGACTAAAAGTAGTACCATTAAAGGGAAACTAGATAGTCATGAAGATATAGTGGTACTAACAGGAACACCCCAATAAGGCCACATTCATGAGCCTGGCACTGAAGGAGTTAAAGTCAACTCCTGTCTTCTGAGCAAATCAAAACACCTCAGGTGAAATCCTGCTTCTCACCCCTCTCTGAAGTCAAAGACAAAACTCCTATTGGCTTCATTTGGGCCAGACTATCGCTCCTGGTATGTTTAGAAGACAGCTGAACCTTTATAACAGCAGAAATACTTCACATCAGTTTAACAAAGAGAAATGTATTCCAGTTTGGGACTGATGTGAACAGCAATAATATATGCTGAGGAAAATTGTTATTATTTCTATTCAAAATTCTAAACAGCTGTTTTCAAGGCAGATTAAAAGATTTTTCAGCATTTGGACACGACTCAAGAGCTTTATCTAATACATACTTTGCATTTGAGTCTTTGTTGAATTAGAAATTTAATAGAGCAGCTGAGTATTTTAAAATCTTTTGGAAGACGTAAAAAAGGGATGTGAACTCTAGCACACCCTGTAAAACATAAATTTCTTACCAAAAGAATATGTTATTCATGTGCACTGTACATTAGGTCAATTATTACTCACTTTCTTTGGAGAACCACCAAGTGTCTCCACCCTTTATAACAGAGAACACTGTAATCAACTGTAATAAGGAGAGCAGAATCATTCTCACACACATTGGTGGCTTTGGTCTTACCCCCAAGAAGTTTAACCAAGAGTCTACAATTGAATTTGACATAATTTTTACAATTTTTTTTAAAATAAATAAATTAATTTATTAGAAATAGTAAAAATCCAGAGGATTTTTTTTAACTGGCCTCAAATTTAAACAATCCAGTTATTCAATGACAAATTATATAAACACCTCTTCTACTACACTTCTTTAGTTTCCACTAACCTAATTTACCCTCTCATCTTCCTTTCAGACAGCAGCCATAATAAGAAGCACTTTTTCTTTCCTATATGGATGTCAGCAAATAGCTGAAACACTGGTGCTAGATTCAAGGTGGGTTTCTAAAAACATAACTCCCTGGACTGTATTTGGAACTAATTTTGCTCCGTTAATTTAGTACATCAGTTTTCTTCCATGTAGCCATGTCTTACTAGGTTCCTGTTGGAACAAGAAGGAAAAAACGATGGGACTATTTCCTCAGACCATGGTAGCATGAGGCAGAAAGCATGCCCCCTCACTTTGTCCACTCTGTCTCAGGCCAAGAGAAGTATTTCACATGATTTAGATAACCACACAGGTTAACTACCCAGCTAGGTAGCTTGCAGAGGCTTTCATCTTTTATTGCTTATGCTTGTGTCCCAATAATGTTTTTTACAGAACAGCCATGCATCTCTATTAGTTTCCCTCCCCTCGTCTAATATTCAGTCTAAACTCCTTATCCCTGCCTTCAATTAAATCTCAGGAAAAACTTCCTAACTGTAAGAACAGGAGGACAATGGAACAGACTGCCTATGGAGGTTGTGGAAACTCATTTACTTGAGGTTTTCAAAAGTAGGCTGGATAACCAGCTGTCTTGGATGGTTTAGACACAACAAAGCCTGCATCTTGGCAGGGAGTTAGACCAGATGACCCTTGCGGTTCCTTCTAACCCTATGGGTCTATGATTCAAAGCTCTTCACAGCTCCGCCCCTGTTTATGGTACATCTACACAGCCCATGGTAGCGAGTCACAGAGTCCTAGGGAGGGGCTGGGCTTCATAGCCTGAGCTCCAGCCCAAGCCCAAATATCTGCACAGCTATTTTTAGGGCTGCAGCATGAGCCTGCAAGCCCCAGTCAGTAAACCTAGGCTCTGAGACTCACTGCCATGGGCTGACATTTGCTATGTAGACGTGCCATGAATGTCAAAAGCTTTGGGCGTAAAACTGCTCCCTCAGCCCCTCTGTTATTGATTCCACACTCTTTTGCCTCTCTTTCCCTCACCTGTTTCTATGTCACCTTTATGATACCCCTTACTAATGGAATGACCTTCCATTTCCAGTCTGCGACATTATCTGAATAAAATATGACCGTGTAGATCATTGTTGCTACCACTGTTACATAATAGCAACAAATCTTATATAAAAGTGTGTCAAGTAAGGCGTTGATAGAAAAGTTATGATTTGTTGAATATGATTATGCTATTTATATGCACGTATCATTTTTGTATCTGAAGTTATGAATATAACTATGTACCTGTATTTTAAATGTCTGCTCATGTGGTAACAACAACAACAAGGTATTTAGCTTGCACATCTTGAAGGGACTGTTCAAGTTAAATGGCTCATCAAGGAGCACTTAACTCACAATGGACCAAGGGAGATACCTATCTACCCTTAATAGACTTTCCTGTGAACCTTCTATCTGGAATATAGGTAATGGCTTCTGCTGTGACTAAGCGAAATCATGCATGGACATGTGACTTGCCAATGTGACTCCAAACACCATCTTGTTACCTGTAATTTTCCACAGTGAGAACAATGGGTTTCCCTTCAGTTGGCAGAAGCTATAAAAGGCCCGGGAAACATCTCCATTTTGCCTCTTTCTTGCTCAAACCTCTGGACTATGAACTTACATTAATGGGAGCATTCTAACCAAAGGACTGAGGACCTTCCAATGATTTGGAAACAACCAGAGACTTAACTTAACAAGCCAGCAGTTTATTCCATCACTGCTACAAGCCTGATCCAAGAACTCTGTAAGTACTGTATGTATTTAATTCCTTTAACCAATTTTAACTCTCACCTTTCTTTCTTATAAATAAACCTATAGATTTTAAATACTAAAGGACTGGCAACAGCATGGTTATTGGGTAAGATCTAACTTATATATATTGACCTGGATGTGTGGCTGGTCCTTTAGGATCAGAAGAACCTTTTGTTTGATTAAACTGGTTTTAAATAACCACTCATCTTTAAGTCTAGTGTCTGGGTGTTGAATCCAGGACTGGAATGCCTAAGGAGACTGCTTTTCTGACTTCTTGTTAGCCAGTGTGGTGAAACAGTAGTTTACTTTTGTTGCTGGTTTGGTGTATCTCATGGGAGAATAACCACCAGTTTTGGGGTGTGGCTGCCCTATTTCTCAGCTGTTTGTCCGGAATTTGGTATTCTCAGTTGTGATCCACAGAGCCACAGTGACACACTCATAGGGTAGGTCTACACTGCGATCAAAATCCCACAACACTCAGTCTCAGAGCCCAGGTCAGCTGACTCAAGCTTGTGGGGCTCGAGCCATGGGACTAAAAATAGCAGCGCAAATGTCTGGGCTGGCCCAGGCTCTGAGATCCCCAAGCCCAAACAATACGCTGAAATTTAATAGCCCCGCAGCCCCAGCCCGAGTCCCAAGAGAGCTGCCCCGGGCCAGCCTCAGCCATGCCACACGTCTTTTGTTGCAGTGCAGACATAGCCACAGGGTAAGAAAGGTCCCCTTTCTTCTATTTGTTTATATAGTTGTAGCTGCCTTCACTTTCCCTCTAAATCAGGTCAGTTTTTTTAACCATACCCAAAATGTGGCCACTCTAGCCCTCTCTCAGTATTGCAGTGTGGGAAAACTTGACTGTCCCCCAAAGTTGACCATCCAAAGGACAAAGAAAGTTGGTCATAGGATTGTGGGATACTTTTGGCAGACTCCCAGAGAACGACTCCAGTGGGGCTGTGGCCACACTGCAAAGCAATAGGGCTTGAACCCTGGGTCATGCCTTGACTCAGGCTCAGATCCTCCACCCCTGTGGAGTCTTGGAGCCCTAGGTCTGAGCCCTAAGTTAGCACAATTTGTGTGTGTAGATGAAAGGAATGGGTAGGCGTAAGCCTGAGTTTGAACCCTAGGATTACACTGCTGTGTAGACAGAGCCAGTGAGATTTGGGCTCTGACTCACCCCCACCCCCCACCCCCAGCAGGGTCCTAGGATCTGGGTACCGAGGGCTTGCTGACCCAAGTCAGATTGATGCGTGTGTGGACAGGAGGAGGACTTGAGCTCAAATCTGTTTCAGAGCCCAGTCTTAGTGTGCAGTACAAACATACCCATAGACTCACAGATTCCAAAGGCAGAAGGTACCATTGTGATCATCTAGTCTGACTGTCTTTATAACACAGGCCATAGAATTTCCCACAAATAATTCCTAGAGCATTTCTTTTAGAAAAAACATCCAATCTTGATTTTAACATTGTCCATGATGGAAAATCCACCACAACCCTTAGCAAATTTTTCTAAATTGTTACCCTCAGTGTTAAAAATGTAAGCTTTATTTCCACTCTGAATTTGTCTCGCTTCAATTTCCCCAGCCACTGTATTTGATTATATTATTCTCTGCTAGATTGAAGAGCCCGTTACTAAATATTGGTTCCCCACATAGGTACTTATAGACTAATCAAGACACCCATTAACCTTCGCTTTGTTAAGCTAAATAGATTGAGTTCACTGAGCCTATCACCAGAAGACATGTTTTCTAATCCTTAGTCATTCTTGTCACTCTTCTCTGAGCTCTCTCCAATTTTTCAACATCTTTCTTGAATTGTGGACACCAGAACAGGACACACTATTCCAGCAATGGTCACACAAGTGCCAAACAAAGGTAAAAATATCTCTACTGATAGTTGAGAGTCCCCTGTTTATGCATCCAAGGATCGCATTAGCTCTTTGGCAACAGCATCTCCCTGGGAGCTCATTTTCAGCTGATTATCCACCACAACTCCCAAATCTTTTTCAGTCACTGCTTCCCAGAATAGAGTCCCCCATTCTATAAGGATGGCCTACGTTCTTTGTTTCTAGATATATACATGACCTTTAGCCATATTAAAATACATAGTGTTTGCTTGCAGCCAGGTTACCAAGCAATCCAGATCTCTCTTTATAAATGATCTGTCCTCTTCATTATTTACCACTCCCTCAATTTTTGTGTCATCTGCAAACTTTATCAGTTAAGATTTTGTTTTTTTCCGGGTCATTGATAAAAATGTTAAATAGCACAGGGCCAAGAACTGATTCCTGAGGGACACGCACTTGATGACAATTTCCCGTTTACAGTTACATTTTGAGACCTATCCATTTGCCAGCCTTTTTATCAATTTAATATGCTCCATGTTAATTTTATATTGTTCTAGTTTTAATTGTTCTAGTGCACCACTAAGTCAAAGGCCTTACAAAAGTCTAAGTATATATTACATTAACACTATTGCCCTTATCTACCAAACTTATCTCATTAAAAAAAAATTAAGTTAATTTGCCAGAATCTATTTTTCATAAACCAATTTTGATTGGCATTCATTATATTACCCTCCTTTAATTCTTTATTAATTGAGTTCTATATTAGTTGCTCCATTATCTTGCACGGAATCTATATTAGACTGACAGATGACATGGGTCACCCCATTTACTCTTTAAATAGTGACACAACATTAGTTTTCTTCCTGTCTTCTGGAATTTCTCCAGTGTTCCATGAAAATCAACATTAATTGTCCAATCAGCTCCTCAGCCAACTCTTTAAAAACTCTTGGATGCAAGTTATCTGGATCTGCTGATTTTAAAATGTCTAACTCTTGTTGTTCCTGTTTAACATCCTCCTTAGGTACTAGTGGAATGGAAAGAGTGTTATCATCATCCTCTGATGAGACTATATCACCTGTTTTTCCCCAAATACACCCAAGAAATATATATTGAACACTTCTGCCTTTTGTGCACCATTATTGATGATTCTGCCATTCTAGTAATGGATAGATACGATTGTCGACTTCTTTTGTTCCCAATATACTTAAATTCCTTATTATTGTCCCTAACTTTGCTGGCCACATATTTCTTCCTCTTTCTTCCATTTGTTTTATATATATAAAATAGGAAGTGAAGGCAGATATAGATATTTGCCTTCACTTCCCCTCTAAATCAGGTCGGGTTTTTTTTAACCAATATTCCTCCTTCCTTAATTGTGAGATTGTTGGTTTTTGGGTATCTAGTAAGGTGTTTTTAAAGGATTCCCAATTATCAATTACATTTTTCTGGTTAAATGCTTCTTCCCAGCTGATTTGGCTCATGATTGCTTTCATTTTTGTGAAGGTGGCCTTTTTAAAGTATCAGGGGTGTGTGTGTGTGTGTTACTGGTGTGCACTTTATTCTGTTTGCACATTATAAATGTGATCAAATCATGATCATGTGTACCTAAGCTACAATTAATTTTTAGTTCTGTGATCAGTTCCCCTTTATCTTTCAAGAGGAGGTCTAATATAGAATTCCCCTGTTTTGGTTGCAAAAATTTTTGAGTTAGAAATTATCTTCTGTAGTATTTAGAAATTCCAAGGATGTTTTAGTACTGGCAGCATTAAACCTCCAGCATATATGTCACTCAAGTTGAAATCCCCATGATCACACAGCTTTTTGTCCTACACATTGTAGATAGATGTGTAAGGAGCTGGTCATCCTATTCCGTAGTGTGATTTGGTGGTCTCTAGCAGACACCAACTAATACCCCATCTTGTACTAATCCACCTCACTCTCCTCAGTCAAATCCCTCCTAAAGACCCCCATAAGAACTAATTCATGTTATTCAAATCTCCTCTCTTCCCCAATTATTATGGAATAGGGCCAGGGTCAAGGAAGATCATAAAAAGGAAGTAACATTTTAAGTTATGCCCAACTTCTGATCATTCAGCATGTTTTGTCCTTCCTTAGTACACAGGAGAGAGTAAGATGCTGTGACACTATTGACTTGAACTGGGACCGTGTAGAACATTGTTGCAACCAAGGCCATGTAGTGGCACCAAATCTTGTACAAAAGGGGGTCAAATAAGGTGTCTAAGACAAGGTTATGGTTTGCTGGTTATGATTATGCTATCTGTATGCATGTAACATTTTTGTATTTAAAGATATAAGTATTGGCTCTATACCAGGGGCGGGCAAACTTTTTCACCTGAGGGCTACATTGGGTTTCGGAAATTGTATGGAGGGCTGGTTAGGGGAGGGGGTTGTGGCCCAGCCCACACCTCCTATCTGCCCCCCCCCAGGACTCCTGCCCCATCCAACCTCCCCTGTTCCCTGACAGCCCCCCCAGGACCCCTGCCCCATCCAACCTCCCCTGTTCCCTGACGGCCCCCCCAGGACCCCTGCCCCATCCACACACCCCCCCTGCTCCCAGTCCCCTGACCGCCCCCAGACCCTCACCCCAACTGCCCCCCGCCGTCCCACCCAACCCCTCCTCTCATTCCTGACTGCCCCCAGGACCCTGCCCCATCCAACCACCCCTTCTTCCTGTCCCCTGACTGCCCCCTGCTGCCCCATCCAAGCCCCCCTCCTTCCTGACTGCCCCCATTCAACCCCCTGTTCCCGCCCCGACCCCTATCCACATCCCCGCCCTCTGACCTCCCCCCTGAACTCCCCTGCCCTCTATCCAACCCCCCTGCTCCCTGCCCCCTTACCGCGCTGCCTGGAGCGCTGGTGGCTGGCGGCTCTGCAGCCGCACCACCCAGAGCACCGGGTCAGGCTGGGCTCTGCAGCTGCGCTGCCCCAGGAGCTCACAGCCCCGCCACCCAGAGCATGGCGACGCCACAGCTCACTCCACTGCCTTCGGGGGAGGGGAGACAGCAGGGGAGGGGCCGGGGGCGAGCCTCCCGGGGCAGGAGCCCAGGAGCTGGGCAGGAGGGTCCCGTGGGCCAGATGTGGCCCGTGGGCCATAGTTTGCCCACCTCTGCTCTATACTGTCTGTATTTCAAACTTGTGCTACGCTTCGGGTGACACCTCAGACAAGTTGATGTCAGCTCTGCGTAGCCTGCTTGACGGCCCATTAAGGACCATCAGCTATACCAGGGGTCAGCAACCTATGGCACACATGCCAAAGACGGCAAGAGAGCTGCTTTTTAATGCCATGCTGCTGCCTGCCGAGTCCCAGCCACCAGCCCCACTCAGCCTGCTGCCGAACCCAGGCCGGGACCCCGGCAGGCAGCAGCGTGCCATTAAAAATCCTGCCCGCCCCGGCCCACTCTTCTCCGCCCCCCTCCCTTCCCCCTGGGCAGGGTGAAGAAGCTTGGTCCAGCCGGCTGCTGCTGCAGAGCAGGCAAGCTCCCCCCTGCCCCCCAGCCTCTTCCCCCAGCCTGCTGGGTTCCTGCCCCTCCTCCTCTCCCTCCCTGGCTTGGATCAGCTGATGGCCCTTGCGAGGGAGAGGGAGAAGCAGAGCCGCAAAGTGCTCGCTGCTCCTGCTCCGGGGAGGAGGCAGAGAGGAGGTGGGGACGGGGGGTGGAATCAGGGCATATCCCCTCCAGCCCCCTGCTGTGAGCCGCTCAGGGCAGGGGGCTGGGACCACCCCTACGACTCCAGCCCACACCCGGAGCCCTCTGCCCTGACCCCTGCACCCCCCTCACACACACCCAGCCTCCTGCCCTGACCCCTGCACCGCCCATGACCCCAGCCCTGACTCCAGCACCCCCCCACACACACACCCAGCCCCCCCACAGTTCTTGCCCTGACTCCTGCACCCCCTCACATGCCCCCAGCCCTCTGCCTGACTCCTACACCCCCCATACCCAGCCCCCCCGTACCGCATGTCCTGACTCTTGCACCCCCCACATTCCCATTCCCACCCCCACCCCTCACACCAAATGGGAGCTGCCCAGGTAAGCACTCCACTTACTGGCACTGGTGGTGATACTGGGAAACTGGAGTGTCTAAGGGAATTGCTTGTGTGACTTGTTGTTAGCCAGTGGGGTAAAACCAAAGTCTTCTCTGTTTGGCTGGTTTGGTTTGGCTTCGTATGCAAAGGAACCCCAGCCTTGGCTGTAACTGCCCTACTTTAAGCAATTTGTCCTGAACTGGCACTCTCAGTTGGGTCCCACCAGAACCAGCGTCGTTACAGATGCACAGCTTCAACATCATACTGACATCATACTGGTACCTTAAATCTCGACCAACAAATCAGCTTTTCACCTGTATTGCTTGATGCCTTGCTCCATCTACCACAGGCTTGTTCCTTGAGTTGTCAGGGACACAAGGCAAAGGTGAGATGAGGTTCTCTCCCCCTCAGATTGCAAGCAGGAGGTCCTCTCATAGGGATGAACAAGTAGCATAGGAACGTTCAGCCAATAATAGTGAGAAACTGAATGTATACAGCAGAGATTCGGTCAACAAATAACACAAGGTAAATATTTGAGAGGCTGCTCTGGTTCTTCTGGCTCTTAAGAAAAATTAAAGTTCCCACCCTTCTTTGTTCTTTCTTAACAACCTGACCCAGTTCAATCTTTCTTCTTTCCCATGTGCACACTGGCCCTTCTGGCTGCTCTAGCTTATATCAGTGCCAACTCTGGACCCCGAACATCCTGGAGATAGAGAGAGATGTAAATGTGACTTAGAGCCCCCTTTGCCTCTCCTCCCTCAGCTGTATCAAGGGGGAGCTTGGCCCAGATGAGGATAAAGCCCCAAACATACAAACACATAGACTGTAACTACACAATAGCAGAAAGACAGACCTCAAATAATGCCAATAAGTCTGGTGTTGAGAAGGAGCACAGGCTCCAAAACCAAGGTAAACATCAAGTAAAGAATGAAAAGTGAGTCTTTCCTGGCTTGTTGGCTTCTCTAACACACAGTTTCTTGCACGTCATTGGCCTGCATCCGACACTCTCTTCCCGACTGAAGAATGTTAGAAATGAAAATGAAAGGCCGACTATTTTCCCATTGGCTTTACAGCGATTACATGATATCAATTGCTCACGCCAGCCAAGAACCACAGTAAGGAGACACCAGCCCAGCAAATCCAGGTAAAGGGAGGACTCCAAACTGTCTTTCTGTGTGTGTGCTGCAAAACTGTTACATTTGCACACAGCTCCGCAGATACAGCCTACCCTCACAGAGCAGCAAACAAGTTACAGTGGTATGGCAATATTGTCTCAACTGTCTCCTTCTAATCTAAAAACTGTCCATAGCATGAAAACAGGTCTTTAGCAGGCAACTCTGTATTTGTTTACTTTACCACCTACATGACCCTTAGTTTTCTATTCCCTCTCTGTGGATATAGTAACTAGAAGGCAGTTGTGTTAGTCTGATTTCTTCAACACATTGCTGTTCCTTATAATAATGGTCACAAGGAGAGAAAAATAAAGACACCCAAGTTCTTCTCAGCTACAGGATGAGTATGAACAATAATGGGAATTGCGCTCTTAAGAGAAGAGAAACACTTCATTCACATAGGAAAATCACTTCACAATTACTCTAATTATGCCAGAATGATTCCTGGCCTGTCTACTTCTATAAAAAATGTCACCAAAAAGCTCACTCACACAGTCTGTCTCATCGTGCAAGAGTAGGGTGACCAGACAGCAAGTGTGAAAAATCGGGACGGGGGTAGGGGGTAATAGGAGCCAAATAAGCCCCAAATATCGGGACTGTCCCTATAAAAATCAGGACATCTGGTGACCCTATGCAGGAGCTGCCCTCTGGGTATCTAGTCAGACAATTTAGGAAAGCTCTTTTCTTGTTTTACCTAGTATCAAGGAGCAGTGATTTCAGATAAGATTCCAACCTCCTTTTTAGGACTTCTATAGATGGGGACACTCAGGAAAATTAATCTGAATTAATTAAATGTGTGGATTAATTTAAAGGCATTAAAGACCTGTGGACACTCTCACTTAGAATTAAGAAGGCTTTAATTCGGTTTAGTTTAATTCACTCCTTCACCTTTTGATAAATACTCCTTCCACCACCCAATGAGTCAGAGCCAAACACCGACTTGGCATAGAGAAAGTTTTAACCAGGGTTCCTGAAATGATGCTGATTGTGGTTGGTCATGTCTGCGCTTGTAGCTAATTATGTTCAGCACTGGTTCAGCTTCACCAATTGCTGACAATGATTGCCAGCAAACACCTGTGCTCAACCTGGGGTCCCATTTCAACTGACTTCCAATATCAGGCCACAAAATAAACATGTATGGAATGATCTTCCCAGGCCCACAGCACCCAAGGAGACTACTCCTTCTATACCTCTCAGCTGTTGCATCAAAGAAAAACATGAAAAAGTGTTAACTGTAGTCCTCAGTTACCAAGATGGGTTCCACAGATACCCTGCCCCAATCCTGACCTATTATTATCCTATGACCAGTCTCTAAACACAACAATGTGGTTGGTTTTACAGTGCAAAGTAATGCACACTAGAAAATGTAATCCCAACTATACATACAAAACACTGGGGTCTAAATTAGCTGTTACCACTCAAGAAAGATCTTGGAGTCATTCTGGGTAGTTCTCTCAATGTGCGGTGACAGTCAAAAAAAGCTAACAGAATATTAGGAACCATTAGCAAAGCGATTGATAATAGGACACAAAATATCATAATGCCACTATATAAATCCATGGTACATCCACACCTTGAATACTGAGTGCAGTTCTGGTTGCACCATCTCAAAAAAATATATATTAGAATTGGAAAAAGTACAGAGAAGGGCAACAAAATGATTAAGATATGGAACATCTTCCATATAAGGAGAGATTAAAAAGACTGGGGCCAGTCATCTTAGAAAAGAAATAACTAAGAGGGGATATGATACAGGTCTATAAATCATTAATGATATGGAAAAAGTGAATAAGGAAATGTTATTTACTCCTTCACATAATACAAGAACCTGGAGTCACCCAATTAAATTAATAGGCAACAGGTTTAAAACTAACATAAGGAAGTAGTTCTTCACACAATGCACAGTCAACCTGTGGAACTCATTGCCAGGGGATGTTGAGAAGCCCAAAAGTATAACTAGGTTAAAACAAATAATTAGATAAGTTCATGGAGAATCAGTCCATCAATGGCTATTAACCAAGATGGTAAGGAAGGCAACCCCATGCTCTGGGTGTCCCTATGTCTCTGATTGCCAGAAGCTGGGACTGGACAACAAGGGATGGATCACTTGATATATGCCCTGTTCTGTTCATTCCCTCTGAAGCACCTGGCACCAGCCACTGTCGGAAGATTGGATACTGAGTTAAATTGGCCATTGGTCTGAGCCAGCATAGCCATTCTAATGTTCTTATGCTCTAATACAGCAGTTCTCAAACTTTAGTAACCCAAGGACCCCCATATTGATTTAAAATTTGTCGTGGACCCCCCCACCCCTCCCACTCAGCCCCAGGCCCCACCCTCACTCCACCCTCATCCCCCAGGCCCCACCCCCACCCACCTCTTCCCGCCTCCGCTCCACTCCTTCCCGTCCTCTTCCCCGCCTCTTTCCACCCCCTCCCCCGAGGGCACCCCATCCCCACTTCTCCCCTCCTTCCCAGCATCTCCTACATGCTGCTGAACAACTGTTTCCCAGCATGCAGGAGGCCCTGGCAGGAAGGGAAAGGAGTTAATCAGCGGGGCCAGAGGACCCCCTAGTGTACCCTTGCAGACCCCCGGGGATCCGCAGACCCCAGTTTGAGTAACGCTGTTCTAATACACTGGTTTATTAAAGATCCCCAAAATATATGGCTCAAAAGTAAAATCAATGGCACCACAAATGGGAAGTTTACAGGTGTAAATCTCACTGATGCCCATAGGCCCTAAGACTACATCCCCTACACATCACTCGGAAAGCAGGTTTCCCCCTCCCCCATCAACCATTGTAACTTTGTCAGCTTGAATTTTTTAAAACTAGCTGTTCCATTTTCAAGATTTTATTAGGCAAGTTCATTAGGTATTGTCAGCATAACATGTGCTTTCCCTTCACATCACTCAATTAATCATTGCTCCACTCACTGGATAGCACAGCACATGCACAACAGAGAACTCAAAACATTCTGGATTATGAACACACTGGCAACGTGGGCACTAGATCTTTCTTGGACTGCTAAAGTGTTCCACTGATGCCATTAGTTAGGTCACAAATTATAGGCAAATGCACATTTGTGTCAGGTTCTCAAAGC
The DNA here is from genome assembly GCF_015237465.2 of Chelonia mydas. Taxonomy (NCBI): domain Eukaryota; kingdom Metazoa; phylum Chordata; order Testudines; family Cheloniidae; genus Chelonia; species Chelonia mydas. The sequence goes on from NC_051250.2 coordinate 63,754,895, forward strand.
CAAAGTATTATTTTGAAATAATGCTTTCTCTCCAGTATTCTTCCAGGTGCCACACACTTTTCAAAATTTATATAAAAATAAAAAAAAAAAGTCGTCACATCCCTGGGATCAGCAGCACCCTAGAGACCTGCAGACACATTTTTATTATGTGCTCGGTTTTCGGAAGAAATGACAGCAACTCCCCTGGCCTTGCACAAAGCTAACCAGCTAATACATTAAATGAAGCTAACATGGGCAAGCGGAGATAAGGAAGGAGTTCTGGGAAGGATGGTGACACTGAGACTGACTGAAGTTCAGAGCCCTGCAGGTGGACACCCTGGCAAAAACAGGAAATATATTAAATAAACTAAAATAAAGGGTTGAAATGCCATTTCTTACCTTCCTGTTGAACTCACTACTATTGCTGCAGTGCCAGAATGTCACCCGAGCTGCCAACCTGCTCCTGCCGGTAGGAAGTGGGCAGCAGCTCAGGCTGAGTGTAGCAGTGCCAGGTTGATACTCCCCTTCCCATGCAGACAGGAATTGGAAGTGGAGCCTTGGCTATACTCCTCTCAGTGCACCAGCCAGCACAGCTGAACTGGTGCACAGGGAGGCTGGAGTAGCTTATTTCCTCCCCTCCAAGTAAGGGGGAAGCAAGGACTGTATTGTTGCTCCTTCATTCACAGTTCAATCCCTGCTCTGCTCCTGGGTCAGCTCAGGATAAAAATCATGGCTGGTAGCATTTACGGATGCCTCAAAGATTAGCAGAATGGTCAATAATGAGAGCAGGGCAGTCATACAGAGCAACCTGGATTGCTCGGTAAGCTGGGCCCATTCAAGCAAGTTGTATTTTAAGACAGCCAAATTAGCAAAGGTATACGTAACCCATGCTTCTGTCGCATGTTTGAATAGGAGAAGTCATTTGCGGGGGCGGGGAGGGGGGGAAGGGAGCCTGCCAGAAGAGTGGACCAGCTGTCCCCTGACTCCAGCTACTATGGGACTAGCTGGTAAACAAAGGAAAAAGGTCACAACCCCTTGAAGAATGGTTAATAGGGTATCTCCAAGGATGGGAACCAATTCCACTCTAAAAAGGCATCAAATTCTTCAGTGCTGGATCCAGAGGGAGACAGCCATACCAGAGGGAAGGTGAAAATCTCTGTGCCTGAGGAGTGATGCTCACAGGGCTGCTTTTACTAATTGCAGCAAGAAGATAATCACAAGGAAGAGGATACCAGCCTATTTACAGAATTAGGCTCATGCTGCTTGTTCAGCTCAGGACAGTGTGGGGACATTAATGCCAAATCGGTAGTGCATATTTTAAATGCCCAGGATTTGTGGCCTATGTACCATTTTGGTACGGACGATATCGGTATGCCTGATACTACTATTTTTTGTTTGCGTAGTTAGAGCCCTGCAAATCTGCGGATATCCACTTAATATCCACGGACCATGTTTGCGAATCGCGGATCAGATGCAGATACAAATTTTTGCTGTACTGCTGCAACAATAAGTTTGTGTTTAGATTTCTGAGGAGTCTTAAGTAAACCCTCAAAGCGTCCTCTTAGAAACTTAAAGATTTGTTTTAGTGTGAGCAGCTTTGCTACATTGTGGTGTCTTTATTCCAAACTGGAGCATCCACGACTGTCCAAATTTGCTTATTTATCTTATATGTTATCATCCACAGGTGGGAGCTCTGCTGTGAAAACCAGACTGAACCCGCTCACTATTCCTACAGTAAAATGGAATTAGAGTGGGTACTTCTGTAATCAAAGTTTAGTGGGTTACACATACATCTAGCAACAAGGAATGCAGGCCACACCTAATTAATTAATCTTTAAATATTCATGGTAAATAGGCCCAATGGCCTGTGATGGGATGTTAGATGGGGTGGGATCTGAGTTACCCAGGAAAGAATTTTTTGTAGCATCTGGCTGATGAATCTTGCCCATATGCTCAGGGTTTAGCTGATCGCCATATTTGGGGTCGGGAAGGAATTTTCCTCCAGGCCAGATTAGAAGAGGCCCTGGAGGTTTTTCGCCTTCCTCTGTAGCATGGGGCACAGGTCACTTGCTGGAGGATTCTCTCCTCCTTGAAGTCTTTAAACCATGATTTGAGGACTTCAATAGCTCAGACATAGGTGAGGTTTTTCGCAGGAGTGGGTGGGTTAGATTCTGTGGCCTGCGTTGTGCAGGAGGTCAGACTAGATGATCATAATGGTCCCTTTTGACCTTAGTTTCTATGAATCTACTCAATGGGGGGGCTGTGTACTGTAAAGCAGTGACTCTGAAAAGGATTTCGGGGTGATACTGAATGAGCAACTCAACATGAGCTCCCAGGGTGGTGCTGTCACAAGAAGAGCTTTTGTGACCCTTTGGTGTATACACAGGAAATGAGCAAGTAGGAGTGGGGAGGTGATTATACCTATGTACACGGCCTTGGCGAAACCGATATTGCAATACTGTGTCCCATTCCAGTGCTCACATTTTACAAGGCTCTTGAAAAACTGGAGAGGATGCAGAAAAGAGTCACAGAAATGATTCGAGGCAAGGAGGAAATTCCATACAGTGAGAGACTTACAGAGCTCCAGCTGTGTAGCTTATCAAAAAAAAAAACAAAAAAAAAAACTTGAGACTGAGAGGTGACTTGATTACAGTGTATAAAGATATTCACAGGGAGAAAATACAACATATTTAAGGACTATTTAATCTAGCAGAGAAAGGCAGAATAAGAACCAATGGCTGCACACAACAGCCAGATAAATTCAAATTAGGAATAAGGCTCAGATTTTTAATTAGGGTGATTAACCATTGGAACAAACTACTAAGGAAAGTCCAAAGTCTTCAGATCAAGACTGGATGTTTTTGTGGAAGACATGCTATAGCTAAACTTAAGTTATTGGGCTCCATACACAATAATTGGGTACCAGAGTAACAGCCGTGTTAGTCTGTATTCGTAAAAAGAAAAGGAGTACTTGTGGCACCTTAGAGACTAACCAGTTTATTTGAGCATGAGCTTTCGTGAGCTACAGCTCACTTCATCGGATGCATAGCATATCGTGGAAACTGCAGAAGACATTATATACACACAGAGACCATGAAACAAAACTTCCTCCCACCTCACTCCCCCGCTGGCAACAGCTTATCTAAAGTGATCATCAAGTAGAGCCATTTCCAGCACAAATCCAGGTTTTCTCACCCTTCCCCCCCCCCCCCCCCCACACACACACATACAAACTCACTCTCCTGCTGGCAACAGCCCATCCCCCTTTGAAACCCCTCTTTATAATGCGCATGATAATCAAGGTGGGTCACCTCCAGCACTAATCCAGGTTTTCTCGCCCCCCCCCCCCCCCCCCCCCCTTTTTTCCAAAAACCACACACACAAACTCATTCTCCTGCTGGCAACAGCTCATCTTACAATGTGCACAGCAATAATCCAAGTTTAACCAGAACGTCTTGGGGGGGGATTAGTGCTGGAGGTGACCCACCTTGATTATCATGCGCATTATAAAGAGGGGTTTCAAAGGGGGATGGGCTGTTGCCAGCAAGAGAGTGAGTTTGTATGTGTGTGTGGGGGGGGGAAGGGTGAGAAAACCTGGATTTGTGCTGGAAATGGCTCTACTTGAGGATCACTTTAGATAAGCTGTTGCCAGCGGGGGAGTGAGGTGGGAGGAAGTTTTGTTTCATGGTCTCTGTGTGTATATAATGTCTTCTGCAGTTTCCACGATATGCTATGCATCCGATGAAGTGAGCTGTAGCTCACGAAAGCTCATGCTCAAATAAACTGGTTAGTCTCTAAGGTGCCACAAGTACTCCTTTTCTTTTTAATAATTGGGTAAAATATAATGGCCTGTGATACGCAGGAGGTCAGCGTAGAAGATCCAATGGTCCCTTCAGGCTTTAGACTCATTAAATCTATGAGCTATATGCTGCCCTTTACTAAGGGCAGATTGTAAGACTGACACAGAAATACAATATTTATAAGTAGCATATTTTAAGTAGCATACCCATTTGGGTAGGGCTTTGCCTCCTCATTAATGACTGGTTGGCGGTAAAGCCCTTTAGTCCAAATGTCCATCATCTGAGATGAAATGCTTGTGGTAGGGATCACTATTGCTACTGTTGTCATCATCATAAGCTGAGCCATAAAATAAGAACATGAACTAAAAATAAGGTAAGGATTATTATGTGTGTTAATGGTGAAAGTTATACCACCAATTAAAACTGGGGATCAAACTTTCAAAAGCACCTAAATGACTCAGGAGCCTAAACCTCATTTTCAAAAGCGGCTTATGCAATTCAGAGTCTAAATCTCACTGAATTTCAGTGGGACATAGGAGCCGAGGTGCCTACATCACTTTTGAAAATGTGACTTAGTCACTTAGGTGCTTTTGAAATTCTTACCCTAGATTCTCAGCTGCTGTAAATGTGTTACAGCTGAGGTACTGGCATTGTGATGTGAAGGAATCCTGCACTGCTTGAGTCCTGTACTGTAGCTTTGCTGCGGAGAGAGGATTTTAGTCTCCATAAGTCTCTATCCAGCTGTTTCCTAACCACTATGTGCACTTAAAATAAATATATTAAAAGAAAATTTAAAAAGAGAATAAATGAGAAATGTGATTTTCAGAGTAAACTGTGGAGAACTGGAGTACTGCTACAGCACAGGAATGTTCTCTCTAGGGCAGCAGTTCTCAAACTGTGGATTGGGACTCCAAAGTGGGTCATGACTTTATTTTAATGGGGTCGCCAAGGCTGGCGTTAGACTTGCTGGGGCTTGAGGCTGAAGCCAAAGTCTGAGCCCCATTGCCCAGGGCTGAAGCCCTCAAGCTTTGGCGCCCCCCAGGGCGGTGGGGCTCAGGCTTTGGTCCCCCTTCCCGGGGTCATGTAGTAATTTTGGTTGTCAGAAGGGGATCACAGTGCAATGAAGTTTGAGAAGCCCTGCTCTAGTGCAAAACCACACAGGTGGCAAATGGATGCACGGGAGAGCCCTATGATAAATCTTTACGTTAGAAGTACAATATATTGTATTAGGACTTGAATGACAATCGGTAAATGAGCTGGCTAGATGAGTAACTTAACTGTCCTATACTGTCTGTGGATATTGATATTTATAATTGAATTTTGCTGATCTCTGTTGCCCAAAGTTCAGTTAAAGAGTTATGGATATTTGTTTTAAAATAAATATGTAATTTTAAGACTTCTAGTGGTGTTCATTTTTAACAATTGTAGAGGTTTATTGGTTACTTCCCCCAATCCTTAGGCATTAAAACCTTTTTACGAAGAGAAATACTCAACCCTGCTTTCTTTACTCAAGTAAAATGCCTATTAATCTCAACAGGAGTTTTGTCTGGTTAAGGAGTGTAAAACTAGCTCTTTATTTTATAGCAGAGCAGAGTTTGGAGACAGATCTTTCTCTTAGGGCTCTTTCCTTTTCAGACCTTATTTAGGCCTCTTTTCTTTTCCTACAGCATTGCTCCAGAGTGCCAAACAGTACATGCTGTCACTGAAAAATATAAAATCCACTCAGTCATTATTCCTGAATTTCCCAAGGCTAACTACAAGTGTGAATGTGGCTGTTGTAACAGTTCTTAAGTAGTTATTTCCTATCTTCTTTTGCAATTTTTATGCTGAAATTAAATTAGGAAATTATTTTGAAATGCAACATTTACTGTACAAAAGCATTGACTTTGATAGGGAAAACATTAATCAACTTTGTTGTAAGGGGATATGACAGGATAGTTGCACTGACCATTCTGACCACCTTTGCTTAAGATCTGTCTTCATTACAGATAACCCCCATTTTGCAGCTGACCTACACACAATCGTTTTATTTGAAAATGCCCTTGTCAGTTTATCCTTACATCAAATATGATCTATGATGTTTCAGATGAGGTCTCTTTCCTTTATTAGAACTGATCATTATTCACGTTTCAGATCATTTATTTAAAAAACAAACAAAAAAAAACACCCTCACATACTCAACTATTTGGAGATCATATGCATTGGAATTTCACTACTCTGTCTCTTTCTGTTGCAGTTGTAACAAAACTTGCAGCCTAACGGCTCAATAAAGGGGAAAGGGGAAGTATGAATGGAAAATATTCACATAAAATTTCTTGGTGATTCACAAAGAAAATATTTGTTTTCACAGCAACAAATCAAGTGATTCTAGGTACTTGTGCTTTCTTATATCAAAACACAAAGGCCCAGAGCAGAACAAACATTTTTCTCCATAAATGGCTGCATGCATAGTTAAATAGGTTCTCGGCCTCATTTATTCATTCTTTTTATTATTTTAACCCCAGGAGTTATCATTTAGGAAGCCAAACACCTCTCCAGCCAAAGCTCCTACAGAAATTCCTTTTTCTCGGCTATTGTATATTCTAGGAAATATGTACTGAGCAGTAAGCTGAGAGGTACCTGAAATGTATGTAACTGGGGACTATATTTGTAATGTTGGTAAAAAGTCAAAATAGCTTGAATGTTCATGCTCATCATGGAGGCCAGAGATGTATCTGTATGGAGACAGCTCAAAAGCAAAGAACAGTCATTCCTGCAGTTCCTTCAGTGCATGAAACAATCTGATCTTCATAACATAATACACTTCTATACAGATTCCTCCAAATTCCCTACAGGACTTCACAGAGTGCAAATCTAGCAGTGCAAGCTCTTCAGGGAAGTTACATTCTTCACCTATCTGCACTGTGTATGTAAGTCATATCAGTACTAATGTGAATACCTACAGTCAAGCAGGCGTGGACTTCCCTTCTTGTATATAATCTCAGCAGAACCCATTGATGTAATTATGTCCTTGCACACAAGGCTTCTTAGATACTAAGGGCCAGATCATGTACAACAGAAGTCAATGGGAGTTTTGTCATAGCCATCAATGAAAGCAGAATCCAATCCTTAAGTAATAATTATGAGTCATACACACATGTACCCCCAAAGGAACTGGTAAAGTGCTCAATCTTTGCAGGATTAGGATCATAATCTGGGTAACAAAACTCCAAGAATTATTTCAATCCATTATTATTTTTAAAATATCTATATTACAATTTATGACATCTGTCTGCCTAAATTGATACAGTTAATTGCTGATGATGGGTTCCATCTTTTCTACACTGAACACAATGTGGAAACCTTGATTTTCACTTGAATTTTTGCACACCTCTACCAAAACAATTTTAAAAAACCCCAAAACCTAAAACCCAGTACATCATTGCATATCTAGAGGTCACTGGCCTTAACAGCCTGTAGATAAGGTAGAGGTTTTTATAATGAAAATCTTTGTACACTTTATTGTGGCATTTGTGAAAAAACACAGGAATTCCTGTTGATTTGCTGGAGGGTTGTTTGGTTGATTTTTGTTGTTGGGTTGAACTGGAGTGTGTGTGATGGTTTCCCTTCTCCAAACAGAGCCTTGAATTCAACAACAATTTAAAAACACCTGACACTATGCATGAAGAATTAAGCTCCTCCCAGAAGCCCTAAGTCCCTCTGCACTGAAGCATATGTATCATGATCAGCTTTATGTATATCTCTTAATACGCACTTTTTAAAGATGCTATTTAATATCTGGCAATTCACAAGGTATAGAATAAGCAACAATATATGGCTAGTTAGATAATTATATCAGATACATATATGCAAGGAACAGAACAATGGTCAAGTCCTTTCCCCACTCAGGAATTACCAGTGCCTAGTACAACTACCCCATCTGAAGTGTGTTATTGCTTACTCAAAATCCTTGCTACATTTGTTGCTTTAAACAACTCAGAGTTTTAAGCTGAATTTATCAAATTCAGGCCTAGAGATCCATTGATTATACTGTTGTGTATTTTAAAGCATCTTAAATTGGGTGAGTTAATTGTGTAATGTGGACTATTGTCCACAGGATTAAGCTACAACCTCCATTCCAGAAGAGAAAAACTCAAGTGGATTATCCATGTAGCTCACTCTCTTTTATGCACAAAAATACTCCAAAGCACTAGCTCATTTGGAAAGAAGAGCTGCAAATTGGGTTTTAAAATTGAAAATATTTTATAATACAGACTTACAAAACTGTGTTCAAAATATCTTAAAGGAAAAAAAAAGTCACTCCAAGGCTGAGACGGAATCGACTGAATTTCAGCCTGGAGCAAATTTTCATAATTAAGTTATAAACTCATGAAAATAAGGGTCTACAATAGCAACAGTTATTACAGGCCTTCAACTACAGCTGTGTTAGAGTGTGCTGCTATAATACTATACATGCATTAACGTTACTGGGCTGCAGAAATTACATGTCTATGTCAACAGATGTGTTTCTTGGAAGCCAGCTACAAAAATCAAGTTTATTCAAATGTTTGCCAGCTACCATATGCTGCAATCCTACTTTAAATGCGACATAAGGCTTTGAGAACATACTTTTACTGCTATCTACACTTTGTTATTTACTTTCCATTTAGACTAAATACCAGAGACGGGGCACGCTAAGGGGTGCAGTGTCCTTGCTGTAAAAACATATTCTACCAGTTGTAATATTTAGAAAGAAAAAAAATATGCATAGCACTAAGGCCTGGTTTGAGCACAGTTAGTGTTCGCACTCGCATAGACGATTTCTGGGAAAGATAATTTTACATAGGGCATTCAATTTGGGAACTTTTAATAATGGCCAAACATAATTAAAAATCATGCAAAAATCCCTGCACGAAGATAGCAGTACAGGAATGACTCGGTATGCAGAAAAAGAATTCATTTGCTCATATTCAGAGTACAGAAAAAAACCACGATATATTTTAAATAATATTTGAACTACCTTGGGCCCAATCCTACTCCATTGAAGCCAATGCCAAAAAGCCAGTAAGCTGCAGGATTGGGCCCTTTATGGTGCCACAAGGACTTGAACAAATAAACAGGGCTGAATCATGTTCTAAGAGCTTCTACTATGTTTCTCCAAATGGGTCTAAGTAGCAAAAGCATGTTTTTCAGGTCATTTTTGCAGTGCAAGTACAGCAACCATGTACAGCATCAATTGTACATTATATACAGTTCACCCTACTAAAGTACAATTATCTGACTGTAACAGGGGAGAGTGATACGTTCAGAAAATCGAGGGAGCTTTCAATGTAATTAGCAGGCAGTGGAGGGTCTGAACCTATTTTGGATTATAGGGGATTTCTGATCATTAAGTTTGTACTGTCTTTTCTGAACTGAACTTTTTTGTTCATAAAGTGCACGATTTGTTGTGATATTTTGAGTGGCAGAAGGAAATCTGATTTTTGGTTTATTAATCTATTATTTGGAATTTATTTTCATTAAGAACTTCATCCTGAGAGACTCAAATACGCTCAAAGTTAAGCATGTGCTTAAGGGCTTTGAACACTTGGGCGCTTATCCAGCTAAGCACTTAAGCACATGCTTAACTGCAAGCACATGAGTCTCTTGGGTTTAAAGTTCAGCACATGTTGAAGTACTTCATTGGATCAGGGCCAGAGCACTCAGCACCTTGTAGGATGGAGCCCTAAAAGCTGAAATCCTTTCAACCAAGCTAGGCTCCATAAAATATTCTCCCGCCTAGTTAATACATCTTAAATCGGTCTTAAATTCTTTTAGGAAACTTTTCCAATTCCATTACCCTTTCAGTGTTTAATTTATGCCATGTCCATCTTTCCAATACACATTATCACAAAGAAATACCAAGTCAGTTTTATTCACAATGATGCATCTGCATATACTTGGCACTACGCCCAGTAGGCTTCCCCTGCTCTGGAAAGGAGCCAAATACTGTACTCAGCAGCTTAGGAGTTATCGATACAGGTATATGACTAATGCAATCATGCCATAGCCATCAAATAAATCAGTCTCTAAGAGAATATTCATCATTGGTGGCATAACATACCCTCCCACAATGTGCTGAAGATCTCCAGCAAAGTAGTAAGTAAACAACATTCCTTTTGGCCTTGTTTATAGTATTTTATGTCAGGAAGGCTTCCACTCATCCATACAAAATGTAATTTGTATGCTCTAATCATCCAGGGCCAGATGCTGCCCCTTCCAAGTCAAAAGTACTCACGCCACAGATTTCGGCAGATCTCACTGCGCTATCATGGCAGCAGGATTTCTATTGTAATAGGCCCTTTGATTTGTTTGGCTCGGTGCTTGAAGGAGCTGGCCTCTGGGAAGGGCTTGTAGATCTTCATTTAGCAAGCACATGGCCAGCATTTTACTCAGATAACATTAATCCAGCTTGTCTCAGGTTACATATATGGACCAAAATATATGTAACAGAAATTCTATTTAAAACAGCATAATATTAGGGGCAAGACCATGTTGCATACCTCGGGATCTAAAAAACAGACACAATCTTTGCTACAACAATAGAGCCTTTTCATAGTTTTCCACCTCAGATTATTAGGATGCTTCCAAACAATGTATTAATTGTTCAACAATACACTGTATAAGAATGCTATACACGGCAACATCATGTAGTAAGGGTTGCAGGATTCTTTGGCTTGTGACATACATGAACTAAAAGGCACGCCACAAACATGCTTTTTGACTGTAATGATTAATGTTTGTAGACAGAAGCACTGTATAATTTGGAGCCATAATACATGATCTAGACCATTGGCACAACCCAGAAGTCAAACCACAGCCACACATGTATGATGTGCAAGGCACATACCACAAAACCCGGCAACTCCATCTCCCATTCCGTTTAGCTAGAAATGGTACTGTCAAACAAGAAAACTGGGTCTATTTTGCTCACTCCAAAATTGAGAAGTTTTAAAAGAATGCCACCAGATGTAGTTCTCATTTTACTCATGCTTAGATAAAGGTGCTTCCCCTTTGACATGTCAGGTTTGGTCGGAAGAAAATAGATACTGTTTTACTTTACACAATATGCATTTCACTGTAATCCACTCATTGGATCACATCCATCCATATACATCTAATAAGTCCTCCAGGGAGAGTCAAAAATCTACATCATGTTCCTGATGCTAGAGTGTGCATTTGGATCTCTGATTCAACTGACAGATGTGTAAAATCACATGCAGCCAGAGTGCCAGACAACTCCCTAGCGACAACACAGGTGCAGATGGTGAACAAGGCAAGTTATTCCAGCTAAGGTCGGCATTAGCTTATACTCAAAATGCTCCCTTCAGAGTGGAGTTTTTCTGATGACGTAGTCTGACTCAGGGATCTGGAACCCAGCCCTTTCCGGTGGACAGGAATATATTAGCTCAGTTGGGTACAGAGGCTGCAGGGATGAAATACATGCAGCATGTATGAAAGAAGTCAAACTTCGAAGATCCCCAGTGGGCCATATCATTTGGCCTCAGCTTTGCAATAATCATCACCAAGAACAATTAGGGTGTGTTAATCACCATTCTCTCTTTTTTCTGATAATTATGGAATCAAACACATATGCTAAGAAAATGCCTGATGGAAAAGGCATACAGATTGAAGATTCTAGGCCAGGCCCTGACCCATGCTTCAGCTGCTTTGCTCCAGTCCACTGGCACCAAGTAGCGTGGAGGTGGCTCAGTTGCCTGCCCAGGATTCCACAATGGCATAAAGGTTGGCTTAGCCAGCTCTCTGGCCCCTCTTCCATCCTTATATAGGCAGTGTGGCTGGGGAAGTGGGGCATAGCCAGAACACTGCTTGGCTCCAACAACCCCCACCTGGTGTAATGGTTTGCAAGCTGTTAATGCTAGACGCACACTTGAGCAGCCGACCACTGCTCTAACATGTGCTGGGAATTAAACTGGCCCCTGGCAGCCCCAGGAGCAGGGGGCATAAAGGTGGCATACAGCCACCACTGTTCTCTCCCTCCTCAGATCCTGCACCGGGCAGAGCCTCACCAAAGGCAAAGCTTGAGCCCAGTGGCTGCAGTAACAAGCTCTGTCTGCAAGGCTCTATGAATAGTCCCTGTCGAGTAATGTTCAGTACTCCTGAGTACAATGCAAACACTAAGACGATTTTATTTCCTTCAGATTTAGAAATCTTTAATCTCAGATCCTTTAGCGCTTTTTGACTCCTCACACTCCTCCCCACCTCACAGACCTGAACGGCACCTATAATCTGTACCATCCCCACATGACGTACAGGGCCAATTTATCCAAGTAATTGCAGGAACTGCCCATTTGCACAAGCACAGATCAGGACCTGTGCAAACCCTATTTGTGCACATTAAGTTTGAAAATCTAGACTACAGTGGTAATGGTCAAATGCAGAGGTGGTAAGTAAGATGCTGTGGGTTATATGTCAAGAAGCAGCTAAACATGATTGTATAGCCATCTATGGAGTTTACAGTGGCACATAATTAATACTCTGAGGAGCTGGAAGAAGGCATAAGAAAGAGTAAATTAGAGAAGGGCACTCCTCCTTTAGCTTACATATTCATATATCTTCCAGCTGTTAGTTGTTTTTCTTGCTACACTTGCGTCTTATAGCCTCTTGGCCATCTGCACCAACCTAGATTCCTTCACACTCAGTGGGTCAAATTCAGATTTGATGTGCAAGGGGATTCAAGTTACACCTCTAAGCTCGGGTAGAATTTAAGCTAGTGTAGTGTACATGCAGAGGGTGCCATGGGAAAATGCAAGATGCATACACTTTAGACTCCCCACAGAATCAGACACTATAGCTTCTTTAATATCAGTATCATTCTCCCTAAAAAAACCTCCAGAAATCTCCAGTTTAAAATATTGATGGCAAAAAACCAAACAGAGGATTTATATGGTGCACCCACACAGTGTGCAGAAATATTTCACCAGCAGCTTTGATCATAAGAGCAAAGCCATACCCAAGTGAACTGTATGCAAGACTTTTCTTAATGCCAATTGTAGTTCTCTCTCTCCCCCTAAGCATAGTAGGAAATACCTACTACTTCCCACCTCGTAACCAAAGACAGAATAAACAACCATATATTTTGCCGCCTCTAATACACAGCTGCTTTAGCCTTTAGGTAACCACCTATTCTGCCTGTATAGGAGAGCCAGCCACAATTCAAGGGCCCAAACTTGAAGGTTCAAACACCCAGAACACTCATGGAAGTCTAGGGGAGTTTTGGATGATCAATACCTCTCAGGGTCAGGCCCAAAATGAGCTCTGTAATACCTATAATACATGTTTCTTTAATATTATCGAGCATATAATAACTTCTAACTTATGGGTGATCTAGATGAATTTTCAAAAGCAGCAAATTAATAGACCATTTAATCAAATTTAAACAAACGTTATTTTCAAGACTACAAAGAGTTCAACATGAGGATTACAATAAAACAATGATGCCTGGCCTCTGTCTCCAGTGAGCCATTAAACTGATTTAATTTCCTTGAAACAACCCAGTAAAGCAGATAAGGCAGTTGGTATGGCTGTGTTTTCCTCTGAAACAGCTGTGTTTGTTGCTATGGATATTCTTAAGCAAAAAGTTTCAAATCGGTAACAACAAATTCATATAAGATGTAAAGAACTGAGTAAATCTTGCCAAAAAACAAAACACAAAAAGAGTCAGGATGCTGCTTATCATCGTTAATTAAATACATCAGTCTGATTGATCTGAAAATAACAGAGCTATTCTCATAATTGAAACACAGAGCTAACGCTTATGTAAAAATATGTCTTGATGCTTTCATTTGACAGCTCTTGGATCTAGATGTTTTCATGAGCATCACAAATGGAACAAAACATATGCCTTAATCAGTTTCATATGTCTTTTGTTCTGGGTCCTATTTTTAAAATCAAACTTACATATTTCTATAACACTGAATATTTATTTCCAGTCTAAAAGTTAAAATAAGTCTCATTCAGTTGTGGGGGAAATGTGACATCTCTACATCCCCTGCAACAGTAATTAAGTGGGGAGCTTTGCAACAGAAAAATAAAATAAGACTTGCAAAAATCTATCATTGGGCTGCATAAGGACTATAGGACCATGCCATCAACCAGGTACACAGAATGGAAAGTTAAGAAAATAAGAGATTGAACTGTTAGTCCTATACAGAAGGTAAGGATTCCATCCATCAATAGATCATCCTTCCTCAGAGATTACATCCATAAACTAGTCTTATTCCATAATTTTGCATGAATGCATATAAAACCTTCACAATTCTCTCGGACTGAACTTTTGCTTTCAATGAAGAATTTGCACACTATTCTTCAAGAAGAATCTTATTTACATTTATCATTGTCAATAATAAAATTCTACAGTCTAAGTTGTGTCACATCATCAGTATTCTCAATTTACAATTATAATAAATAACCATTAAACCAGTTTCACTAGAATGCGAACACATACACCAGTGTTCGTGATCTAGAGCACATACCTCTTTCACACTGAGGTCCAGTGAAGCCATATGTACAAGCACATCGGTTTGGAGCCACACATCTCCCTCCATTAAGGCACCCATTTTCACAGACAGCTGCAAGTGGAGGGGAGCAAAAAATAATCTTAATTGACATACTTTCATAATAGACGTTTTACCAGCTTCGGGAAAAATGGTGACAACGGGGACTCTAATGAGAATGAATATTTTACTTTAATTTAGATTAAAAGTAATTGAAAAATAGATCCTGTAAGTCTAAATTTCAGTTTTTACACAACTTCACAGACTAAACTGAGTGAAGAATATTAATTTTTCCAAGGGCATATATTGCAAACACCTTAAAAATCAAAATCCCTCTGGGCTTCTGGTGTTTCCCCTGTATGGTACAGTCTAATTGTACTAGTTTCAAACATCCCTTTACATTCGGCATTAATTTAAGTGACGTTTAATTACTAGAGAGTACACAGATTAGGGCTGGGAAAACACATTATCTCCAAATTCTCCAAGTTCTGTCCATGCCTTTGTATAGTCCAGGAACAAATTAACAGACTGATTTGTTCACTCAGACCTATCAGAAATATGATTAAATGTCCCAGGGTTTCTTGTCGACAACCAGTAAATCATGGTATCAGACAGGATAGTCAAAAAAAGATATCAGCTATTCATGTTTCATTGTTTGGATCCAAACAGAGGAACACCAGGTCTTGCAGCCTCATATGACATGTCATGTCATGAGATATAGAACCCACTTCTCCTGACATGAAAGTCCAAAAGCATAGTTCCAGTTGTCAAAGATAATTCAGTAAATGTAATATTCACATGAAACAAACCTACTGGATTTTACATATAATTTGTTTTTGCAGAACCAATTGAAAAGGCAACTGATCTCTTTCCAAATGGAGCAGCCCCACAGGGTTTGCTCTCTGAGGTGACTCCGTTTAAGCAATATCTGTCTTAGTGACCCTGACTCTACTGAAGGAAACATCTATAAACACACTTTGCAAGACCGTCTTCCCTTACCTACTTGCTATTTCACATCCAAACCACACACATTGATTCCACCTACTCATTCATAACAAAGTTCTCTCTCCCCTTCAAATTCCTATGATGAAATTCTGGCCCCACTAAAGGCAATGAGAATTTTGCCATTGCCATCAATGGGTCGGGATTTCATCCCTAGTTCTTACCCAAGGAAGAAATGTTTTTGTCTGTATTTAAATAAATTTTCTTTGTAGGACTAAAGCAACATGACAGCACTGGATTCAAAAGTGATCTCTGAGTTTATTAGAACTGTTGCAGCCCTGATGGGAAAGACACAATTAGCATCAGCCTTTGGTACTCTTCAAACAGTGGAGTCTGAAATGCCGGTGGAGACTCTCCCATGACTGCAATGTTCCTGGTTGTTACAGAGGAGAAGAGGTGGGTTTATACAGGATCTCACTAAACCTAGCAAATATCCTGTCTAAAAGAAGCAAAGGACTCTTGTCATCCATTACAGAGATCTCACATAGGGCTGCCTAGATCAATTATGCACTTCTTTAACAGAGCAGCACCTATATTAAAGGCGTTCCCAGTTATTTGTATTGCCTAGTTAGTATAGCTCCAGTCTGAACACAACAGCTAAGAAGAGATATGTAATTCAATGCAAAATATGTTGGTCAAGGAGAGTAACTATGTCAAGCAACCTTAACTAATGCCAAAATGAACAATCTGGTTATCAGGTACACTACGTAATTCTATATTTAAAAATACACATATTACATAAAGTTACTATATTAAAAAAATCCTTGCGAAACTCTACTGTATGGAAACTGAATCCCCTGATAATACTGAAATTTAGGGCCTACTGCTGCAATGTGTAAACCCCTGGAGGCCAATGCGACTTTTGCTAGCATAAGGATCAGGTTATATCCAATTATTATGAATTTATTTGATGTTTATTTTAATAGTTCTGATCAGAAAGAATTCACTTGGCACTTAATTCAAAGTCACGTGTGTTCCTGTAAAATTCCACTGTAGTTCACCAAAAGCGAGTCCAGTGTTAGCAGAGAGTTAGATTTGAATTGTGACTGATCAGTCTCTCTCAATATTGTGTACCTTTACAGTCTACATATGTAAATACTGGTTACTTACGCTGTCCACAATGTGTTCCTGTATATCCTTTCTGGCAGAGACAATGGTCATCACTGCAGCTACCTCCATTCATACACCTGATGTTGCAGTGTTGTACTTGAAAGAAAAATAATAATTTTTCACAAGTTAGCAAAATAGTCAGGAATAGCTAAATGGCTCAGTCATTATTTTAGGGTTTCATTCTGTGAAGAGCTGAGCATCCAGGGCGTCATTAGAAATAGAGGGTGCTTAGCATCCTTTACAATTAGGTCTCTGGTATGTAGAAAGTGGAAGAGAAAACAATATTAAGTTTCAGTATTAAGGGACTCAAAACACTGCCAGAAACAAACGAGGGTACAATCTCCAGCTCCTATTCATTGAACTAACTAGAATTTCACACACAAGTGAGGGCTACAGGATACAGCCCCAGTTTACAGTGGTGAAACTAGGCCAGCAGAAAAGGGAAAGCAAAGATGTTGGCAGACACTACCAGGCAGTAGCACCAGTGCTTAGCATCAGCACAATGGAGGAATAGGCTCATGTGGGGAGCCAGCAAGACCCCTGCTCCTGTTAACACATGCAGACCAGGAAGGGGACCTGCAACATTAGGCCCTCTAGTGGGAGAAGATGGAACTGCAGTGCAAATTCTCTGACTTGTCGATGTAGGGTCTTTACATCACCAGACAAAGGTGCTGATGGTTGATGTGCTGGGGGGGGGGGGGTGTGGAGGAGGAGTTTAGGGCAGCAGTGCTCCCCAAGGCCAGAGAAGGGGGAAGTGCTCCCCCACCTGTTAACAAAGGAAGGGTAGCTGTATTTCATGCTCCCCGAAACCTACGCATTTGCCATTTATGAATGGTTAACATGCAATCTACCTCTTATGCCAATAAAGCTGAAAAGCCTGCACTACACTTTTCTGATAATAAGGACAAATATGTTATTCAACTAAGATGTCAGGAACCACTTAAATATCAGGCACTTCATTTGCATGGAAGCGGAGAGGCCTTGTGATTTCATTCTCCCCACAGTTCCCACTGTCTAATAGATTCCAATTGAGGCAGACATTCTGAATATGTAGCCAGGAAATGGTTTCCTTCTTAACAGGAACCACATGAAAGGCTCCTCCCCAGATAGGATTACTGTCAGATTAACATTTTGGTAGATTGGCACAGAGCATAGGATACCTACTACGTTGTCTGAAATGCTTAGAAGGACTAAGGAAAAGAGACTGCGCAAGCAACCACTGCATGTTACTGACAGATGGCAAATCACCACTGAAAGTTTGCTGCAGCAAAGCTCCTTAGATCCCTTGGCAATTTAAGCTCCACAAAGATGCAAGTGAGATGGTTGTTGGGTTTTTGTTGTTTTTAAGGAGAAATAATACTTGTAGCTATTGTTGCCACTGGTACATACTACCACTCTATAATAGATCCACCAATATAAACACAGACTGTTAATGTTTAAATTGAATGAGGTTAAAACTAGAATTTATATTTCCCATGTTTCTAATAGTTGTGATACATCTTTGCTTTGCTATGGAAGTACTTTAGGCAACAAAAATAGTAACAACATTCCTCAACAAAAAGTGAAAATATCTGAAAATATTCAGAGTAAGTGTCTAAGTGAAGGTTTTTGGACAGCATCCTAAGTAGGTCAGAAAAAGGTGTATAGTTACTTTAAAATGTGTAGTTCAACTTAGCTTTATACAATCTTAGAAAAACAGAGGGGATTAGAAAAAGCATAGGAAATGATATCATCTGTCAAGCAGGGTAGGAACTTAAAAACCACAAACTGATTTCAATTAGAGCAAACCAAGCCAAAAGCTAATTTACATTCCCACATGAGTACCAAAGCCATTTAAATACTTTGAACTACATCTGAGATAAAAAGGTTAACAGTAGCTTAACTGCTAAGTTTTATATTATTTGTTCAAGTTGAAAGCAAAATGATATTTCCCCATTTTGGGAAAAGGGATGGTTTTACATAGAATTCTGAAAAAAAATAGTTTCCATCATTTGTCTTACTTCTCAAAGGCACTCTTCCAAAGTAAAATATTCCTCTCTACTTTTTAATGCATGGGAGTTTGGTGGTACATACAGTTATCATTACTAAAATGGCCCATTCAAGTCAGTGAGCTGTCTCCCCTAGTGCTATACAGCAGAACCAGTGACATACAACATGGAATCTAAACACTGACTTTGGATCCTCTTTTGACAATTTTTGGAAACACCAGTAAGAAACCATACTGAATATTCTAAAACATTAACCTTCCAAAGATGTATAGAAACACATGCATAGCCTGTCCAGAGTTCAGGTCTATGATTGAAATTTTGAAAACCAGCATACTAATAAAGAGCCAGACACTCCCCTTGGTTACACCAGCAATTTCTTCATGTTCAGCTGTGTTATTCTAGCTGGGAGCGAAGAATCTGGCCCCAAAATTGCAGAATCAAAAAAAAAAAAAATACAGGAATTACTTGGGACTGGTGAGCTAGTACACATGGCTTTGCCATGTCTTAGATTGCACAGGAGATGGTTAAAAACCCAAAATGGTTGTTCTTTCAGGCCCAATTCTGAAAATCAATCCATCTACACTCAGAGCTGCCATGGACTTCAAACAGGAGTAGCTGCAGGAAAAGGGCCTCATAAATCTGCAGATTGCCCTGACAATTAACACTCAAAACAATACGTACGTAATCTTAAAGTTGCTACACAAATGGAAAAAATGGGCAGCACATTCAAAAGTAACAAATCCTGAAGTTCTAACTAAATTTTCAGTGAATACGAGTAAGAATTTCAGGATTTGGCTTCACACTGAGTTTCCATAGCATATCATCATACCAATATAGCTCATGACACATTCAAAAGATGATTAAGCAGTAACAAGATAACACGCATTGTCCAGTCAATGATTCCAAGCAGGGAAACATAAAGGTCTTCAGTTTTGATGTTAAGAGTAAAAGCAGCAGTAGGATCAATATCTCTGGAAAGAGGGCACTTTGTAGGATCAAGCACAGGGATTTCAGTAAAAATATTAGTGGTTATTTTTATAGAATTCTGTGACAAGAAAGAACATTTCCATTCTAGCCCAGGTATTGTATAGAAGAGTTCCAAACAGCAGCTGTAAATATGAAATGAGACCTTCATGGCAACCCAAATGCAAAAGACATGTACATCCTAAGCATGCTTTTTTTGCGGCGTGACTGACTCAGAAGACTAGAGTTAGGCGGTGGACACTAAACCCACTGATCATGAAAGAAGGTGCATTCTACCTGGCTGCATGCATGGTAGGAAAGTTGTGATGGTCCCAAAAGCCTTGGAAACATTAAAAATTTAAGATGATATAGCTTCTTCCTGATGGCAGCAAAAAGAAGAAAGGCATGAGCTTTGGGAGGTTCTGTTTGGTTTGAACAAGGACCTGGAGTCAGAGTCCTGACCCAAAGTCCACTGAAGTCAATGGAATTCTTTCTGCTTGCCTTGCATTTTTAAATTACATTTTAGTCAGGGCTTTTGTGGGATGGTTGCGATAATGTCTATGGACTGACCCATGACCTCAGACAATCTCAAATACCTACAGACCTGCTGACTGACTGGAAACATTTTTGAATCGGAGAATTCTCCAAGCCCAAAATGACTCAAAAGGAGGAAGTTCTTCCATTTACAGAAAGGTGACAATTAAATCCCATTGGGTGATGTCACTGACCTCAGAATCCCCCATTCCAATTCACCAAGGGATCCTGAGGAGATGTTCCAAGAGGGAGGAACCAGGCAGGTCAACATCTTAAAATACCAAAGAAAAGCCTTTGCTTGTTGGCTTGCTTGACTGCAATGGCTGCTGCCATTAGCTGCTGGCCTCGAGACATGAATGCCACTATGACTGACCAAGAAGCCAGTGTTTCCTATGTCCTCCTAGCTAGCCACCAAGGGGCAGGAGTCCAGCAGCATGAAACACTGGAGATTTGACATTTACAAGGAAGGAACCTCTAGTAAGTCAGCAAGTCTGTTGAGATTAAAACATCTAAGCCAAGAAAACCACCAGCTAATCTTTTCAACCATGTACCAGCTTCCTAAAGCTGAATTAAACCAAAAAAGAATTGGGACAACCCCAACCATCCTGCATAAATAGCAACCTTTTTGGTTTGCTTTTCTTTTCCAGTCTTCTTAGTAGAGTAATTATTTGGGCAGGCTGCCTTAACTGGCACCAGAGCATTAACTTCAGCTTGGGAGCTCCCTGTATCAGCTGTGTGACTAGGACTTGAATGTATCCACTGAGATTGAGAATGCTTGCTATTTAGGGGACTGATAATAATTTGGGAAGGCAGCAGTCTTGTTTATGTAGAGCTCAGAGAGAACTGTTGGTTTATTTGATATGATTTAATCAACATGATAATTAGATTAATTTGATATTAACCTACTTCCTTTAAATTTAATTTTTTGTACTTATTTTATGTTTCTGCATAGTTTAGTTCAGTTAATAAAATTTATACATGTGGAAACCTGTGTGGTTCACACATTTCTTCCACAGACATCAAACCTGACCTGAAGAGTCCTGAGGTAAATAAGAGTAGCAACTCTAAGACCCACCAAATGGCGATCCACAGGACTGCTCTATAGTCCTCCCATAAGTGGGGCCCAAACACTGTTAGCTTTTGAAGGAAAGCTGACTTCTGTAAACACAATTTCTTTCAATAAGCAACTTAAGTTCCAGAACTTTTGAGGGCCCGGGGTGCAGGATTCCAACTGATCAACATCAAGGCTGATCAATTCCCCATACTGTACACCCTATCCCACCCCCACAGGATGTATTATGGATGGAACATCAGTCTTAACTTTGAATTTTCACTCCTCCTTAGGTCTGTCACAACCTTATATATTGTTGAATCAAACTCATGTTGTGAACAAATAATTTTTTTTTGCCCATGTTAATAATGGCACTTTAAGGGCTAGCTTGTGCATTCGTTACTTAGGTTGGTGAGTACTGACTCATACAAGATGTCTCACTGAAGTCAACAAGACCACTCATATGAGTGAGTACTCACCAGTGGTAAGGTTTGCACTATCCAACCCTATACTGTGAGAAGTCAATGTTTAAAATACAACATGCTTGACACTGCATGTTTCCTTTTGTATGTCTCTCAGGTGGGACAGTGAAAACCAGTGAAGTTTGTTTCACTGTTCTTTATATGGTTAAGTTTCAGCTTCTTAATCTGCAGTATTTGGGTTTCAAAAATTGCAGGGCACAGACTATTGGTTTAAAAACAATTGTTTTAAATCAGAATTTATATTTATTAGCATCATTTGAAGAACATTTCCATTTGTCTTTGGTTTTATGAAAGCTTGTTTTGACAAAATTTTAATCTGGAGCCAGATTTCAGTTGACAATATCCCTTTAATGTTAAACAGGTTTTTTAATGTCACATTTCCTTTGTTTCTTAATGGCAGCTCCAAGCTATTGTGGTCTATTGTCTATTCATGGAATCTGTCTATGATGCCAACTGTGCTAACCATTCACACAAAGTCTACTTTCTTGTGCAGTTGAAGTGCTTGGTGATAAAAATTACTACACAAAAGCTCATCTAGGCAGTAGCCTGTATTCTAATTAACATAACTCAGTCACTTTTTATTTTAAACGCTGGTTTGCTTTACTGATTAAAAACAGTGTGACCTCCAAAAGTTTGCCTAAAACTACTGTCCCATTTAAACAAGTTCTGAGTGATTTTTTTTAACACAAACTGCATGTAAAGTGTTAGTGTTTTATAATGTATATAGGAAATCCACAATGTTAAAACAGCCAAAATCTAAGTAACAGTATAAGGGAAAAATTGTCAGCACTGATTAAAAACGGTGATTAGTATAATACCCTAACATATAACAGGAAATCACTTGACAACAGAACAGTATTGGTCCTAACTGTTACTTTACTCAAAACTGCAGCAGAATCTCCGGCCTCCTTTAGCCATGCATGGAACTCCCATGAAAGCCATTGGGAGTTTGTGCAGAAATAAATGGCAGGATACAGCAGAAAAAAAAAAAAACTGGGTCAAATCCAAGTCTTTACTCATAATTTTTTAATTCATGACTCAGAAGAACCTTCCACTGAAGTCAATGTTGCCCAAGTAAGGGCGGAGCAAGTGCTAAGGGCCAGATCGTGCCTGGCTCTTACACAGATGTAGGAACATAAAACAGACTCAAAGACGACTTCCTTGGTGCATCTCAAAGGGGGCCAATGCACATAGTTAGGGCAGTACCATGCACCCTATGCAGGGAGGCAATAGCAAGCACATTCCCCCTGAGCAATGGGCACCTCAAAAGAAAAATTCTTCCTCCTTGAGGTAGAATTCCTCCCAGAGCTCTTCTGGGACTGTGTGGCACCATCCCTCAGGGCTCTACCTGCTAGGAATGACAGAATCCAAAATAAAGACTTGGGAGCTTGATCCATTAAGAACAAAATTTGCTATTATAACACGTCCCTCACTCACATTCCACATTTTCTTTTACTGCTACTATGTGAAAAAAAATGTTAAAACCACAGACAGAAATGCTCAGCTAATATTAAAGCTCTTACACCTCTAAAAACAAAAGGAAAGAAGAGGTGCCAACCTGAAAACCCCCACTGAGGGTCCTGAAGAGATATCCACAAAGTGGAGACTCAATGTATTGTAACACAAACAGGCAAGATAATATTGCAGACCTCAGTCAAACACAGCTCCCCTTGACTTCGGGTTTAGACACTCGTGACAACCATGTAACTTTTACCTGAATATGGTCTTCAGGATCAGCCCCAGAAGGTGGACACCGAGCCTGACTGCTGATTGCATTTAAATGGAAATGGCCAAATTCTGTTTTCTGTTACACCTGGTTAATCCCTCTGAAATCAGTAGGATTACCCAGCTAAATAAGAACAGAATCTGGCCCACCAATGCCCCATATGACTTCACTGGGGTTATATAAGTGAATAGAATTTGGCCCATTGTCTGCAATGACGGGTCTATCATGATGCATTTTGTGCTGTTGATGTGTGTAAGTCTAGTGTCTAGCAGAGAAGATAGGTTTCAGAGGGGTAGCCGTGTTAGTCTGTATCAGCAAAAACGAGGAGTCCTTGTGGCACCTTAGAGACTAACAAATCTATTTGGGGATAAGCTTTCATGGGCTATAACCCACTTCATCATTTTTAGTAGAGAAGAGGAATTTTCCAGAAAGTAAAAAATGCTGGAATTAGTGTGACTACTGGCAAGCTAATATGGTTTCTAATACAACTAATTTGGTTTTAATTTGGCAAAAAGGAGTATCTTCCATAGCTAGCTTCTGAGTCATTGTTCAGTTTTCATCACAGGGGACTAGGCCTTCTTGGCTGTGGTAAGCAATTCTAGTGATTCAGAGGTTAGTTGTCTGAAACATTATTGACTGCTGATAGCTTGATCGACTGCAAACAGGAATAGAAGGTACAGCAAAATACTTACTTGACTTTGAACCACAGGAAGGTGCTATCTGGCCATTTGGACATGTGCACATGTTTGGTCTTGAACAAAATCCATCCCCACAGGAATGTCTGCAAATTGCTATAAATAAAATAAAAGAGGCTTTAAAATATGTTTTTAAAAAAAGCCATAAAAACACAAAAGGCACCTGATTCACAACACAAATAGAGTAGAATTACTAAAATATCTACAGAGACAAGGTGGGTGAGGTAATATCGTTAATTGGACCAACCTGGACACCGATAGCTCGCAGAGAAGCATGCAGGTCACACCTCTAACTCCAGAAGCCTGCCTATGGCACAAGAACCCCGCCCTGGCTTCTGCCCGCTTTGGTTACTATTTGCAGGGTGACCCCAACACACTCCCAGTCCCAATTTTCCCCAAAACCATCTGCCCTGAAGTGTCCAGCCCTCTCCTTATGCAATAGATGATATTCTCTCACTCACCTTTTCTCTCTAATATCCTAGGACCAACACAGTTACAATAACACTGCAAACAAAATCTCGGCACACAGAAGGCAGATTCTGTGGTGGGAATAGAGAGCAAAGTGGGCCGGTCCCATTATTTGTAGCGGACAGCCAGACTCTTGCTCCCTAAGAACAAGGCACGGTCAGGCATTAGAACCACCTGTAGTACTAGGTGCCCAAAAGAGGACACGCCTTAGGAGCCATGTGACCATGGTGTTGCCTACTGCATCACTAGTGAAGGATGGGGCTGATGGGAGTGCAGGCCTGCACCTTTCATACAGCACCAGAGATGTACACAGCAATGTAGTTGTCACCTCAGATATTACTCTCCCGGTCTCTGTCATCCACAGTCAAAACACCTCTGACACCTGTTGCTGGTAATATACACATACAGAAACCTATAGTTGTAGATATATTTTATACCCCCTACGTATATTTCAGGACTAAAGTATAAAGAGGTCCAGCACTTACACATAGCATAAATTCCTTTGCCATGTGGTGTTGCCTCCCTCCTAGATTATGAAAAAGCATTTGTGTTTAAATGGGCAAACAAAGGAACAGATTCCATAGCTCCTAACTCCTGAAGAGCCTGAACATCGCTTGGTTTAGGGGATTTACCACAAACTCAAGAGGAACATATCTGTGGGACTCCCTTGTCCAAATATTTCCAATACATCAACTATATACATGCTGTACTGTAGCTCAGAGGGGGTTTTATATTATCTTGCATACGTTAAAATAGTAAATAAATGCAGTATGGCAGGTACTGAACTGATACCAGCAATAAATTCAGTTCTGCACAGTCAAGACAAACACGCACACAATGCAATGAGGAAAGATAAATCTTGGCCATAATGTTCAACGACAGTAACTTACGGACTATGCACTGATTTCCACCAGGTAGCGTTTTCCATCCAGGGCAACAGTAGGCATTGTAACGTGATCCACACACATTGGGTCTAGAAGAAAAATTGGTTCTTGTTTTTCTCCAAAATACATTTTAATAACCAAGATTTGAAAATGTCAAAAATAAAATCAGTGCAGTACACATTATGGGAATCGGCTCTCAGGATAAATGTAGCTAGTGGTCTATGCCTATTTAACAGGAAGTATTTATACTAGTTATTGGCTTTAGGGATGCCTACCCTCTTGTGATGCCAAAGATTACATTGCAAAAATGTGAAATTAATTAATATAATTAAAACTATTCAAAGCAAAAGAAAAAATGTAACAGATCTGGTAACTCAGATGCTACTGAGTATTTATGTGGACACTGTTAATTTAACTTAGGAAACAGAACAACATATAGAGGGTTCAACCCTGCATTCCTCATGCCAGCAGAACTCCCACTGAAATAAGGAGTGAGGGATCAAGCCTACGATCACTGAGTAAAGAGAAAGTCTAGCAGGCTCAGAATGACTCCTGACTCCTTGCAGCCTCATGTACTTTTCTATGTCCTTTTCCAGCTCTAACATGCTATACTACTCTTATTTTGACCAGAATAACAGGAATGCAAACTATTACATTAGACAAAATTAGAAAGCCAATGCATGTAAATATATATATAGTAAAAATGTGTCGTTAGCAAAAAAAAATTAAAATGTGTGTGCTCTAGTGAGCTGAAGCGCCTGTGAACTAAATACTAAAGCACCTGGTATACTCAGAACCTATTATTGCTACTCACTTCTTAGACATAGGAACCAGTGGGGTCAATCCTTCAAACTCATACTTCCAAGCAGTAATACCTTTAAAGTGAGTGGTAGATAAATTTTGCAGTAGAAGTTTGCAGGATTGGGCCCTGCAGTGTCATATTTCTAAGTCAGTGAAAATACACAAGTTGAAACCACCATTCTGTGCCTCTCTCGGATCAAATCTTCGTTTTACTCCCATGTGTAGTCCCACTCAATGGAACGCCTCCTGTAAGGAAGACTAACATGATATAGCTCCAAATGCAAGAAAATAGATCTTCCTTTTCTTTTATGTACCATAACCTTACTAGGGGACAGACCCTACAACCCTTACTCAGGCAACACAGCTGGAGTAAAGTATGCCAAAATCTAGACCTTGGTAAATATGGGTTCCTTCGTATACACTCTAACATACAGACAGATTAAATGCTTGTTTTTATTTTTAGGACATCGTTTGACCTTGTTTAGATTTTTTTTACTATGGAACATAGATACAGAAAGTTCTTCAGCCATAGTATTACCATGTCTAAGTAAACATCTGCCCTGCATGGTGAGACAACTCAAGCACAGATTTCCAAATTTCTTTGATATTTATAAACATTTATTTGTGTGTATGTCCCAGTAATATTACTGCCTTATATTTACCTAGTGATATGCATTATTAATAGAATTTTATGTATTATTATTTCACCAACTTCAATGGCATCACTCTGGTGATTAAGGACCTGACCCAAAGCCCAATGCAATCTATGGCAAGACTCTCATCAACTTCAGTACGTTTGGGGTCAATGGCTCCATGCTCAGCAAGGTAAGTACGGGCTGTATAATTGGGCCCCGTTTCTCAGAACATCTCACTGCTCTTTTTTCTAACTGCTTTTACAGGTTTTAAAACTCCCCATTCATATATTTTCAACATACTAAACTGTAATTGTTTCAGCTACATTCTCCAGGACTACAACCATGTCACTTCCTAGGAGTTCCCCTCTCATCAATACAAAACTGCTCCAGTATCTCATGCCAAATCAAGACTGGGAACCAGGCAATGAGATTTCCTTTCACCTTCTCCTGTCTGAAGAACTAATGGAACTTATTAATACAGACTGGGTGGCATTGTTGGTACCTGTTACAGCTGGAAACATAAATTGACAGTATCCAGTTTTGGTTGGTGATAACCTCTAAGCATAAAGCCACAAGACAACAGTTACACACTGGGCCAAATTTTGATCTCAGTTACACCAATTAGAGCAGTGTAAATCCAGAGTAAGTAGATGGTCTTGTGGTTAAGACACAGGTTAAGAGTCAGGAATAAAGCTAGACAGAAACTGGAACTCCTGTTCCATGGGAAATTGTGAAATGTAAAAATTAATAATGAAAAATAAATCCAAAATGGGACCTGGGGAGCTAACTGCCCTGGAGCCAATGACATGAGAAGCCTTGGGAACCCCAACAGAAGCAGCTGGGACCTGGCTTTTTGAAGCCTGCATGGCAAGCAGGATCCCGTTGGAAACCTCTTGGTTTCCACTGGAATTTCATCAAACTTGGCATGTTCCTGCAGAATGTTTCAATTTCAACAAGTTTGCATTTTTTGACAGAAAAAAAACCGTAGTTTCTGACCAGCTCTAGTGAGGAGATCAGTGTTCAATTCTCAGCTCTGCCACAGATGGCCTGCGTAACATTACCCTGTGTGCATCAGTCTGCCTATTTATAAAATGGGGATAAGGATTCCCGAGTTGTGAGCCTAAAATTCATTAACATTATGAGACACTCAGATACTATAGTAATAAATATCATAGAATAAATACAATAATTGAATGAGATTAGAATCTAGTCTACTTTATCTTCTGTAATGTTGTGATAGTAATACATAGGTTGGACTAAATTAATCAATGATTTAAGTGGACACAACTCCATTGATTGCGATCACTTACGTTCCTGGCCAATTTTGGTCACTGCATCTAAATATATAGATCAAGGCCTATAAAGTTATGTAAGTCTTGCTTTTCACCTGCTTATACTGAAGAAGCCATGTCAATAGTCTAGATACGCCAGTCATATTCTTCCCTTTCCTACCATTCCCTCAGTACAATCAAATTTAAAGAGGGCAACTGAATTACACATCTTACTTCATAAGCAGTAACTTGGGATAATGAAACAAAATTATAACAAACGACTGTAACATTTATTTTGAAGGTAAAGAAAAAATGTAAGAGAGACAAAAGCTCATATTTAAGTAATACTTTTTGATTAAAGTATACATCTATAAAAACAGATAAGATATATAGTACAATAAACTGTTTGTTGTCCACAGCAAGTTATGAAATGGAGCAAATTCACCAGGTTTCTTTTTTAAATATACTATATTTTAAGATTACTTATTATTGTCAACCAGTTAATTTTTTTGTTATAGCACAGTCACAAGGTCATATAGTCAGAGGCTAT
Organism: Chelonia mydas; assembly: GCF_015237465.2. NCBI lineage: Eukaryota > Metazoa > Chordata > Testudines > Cheloniidae > Chelonia > Chelonia mydas. Next base: position 63,783,369 of record NC_051250.2, read on the forward strand.
AGAGAAACATTAGCTTTTAACAAATACACGTTCAAAGCACAATTTTTTCTTTTGAAATTATTGGTTATAGACACTAATGATGCATTATGAGGCACAACACTAAGGAATATAACAATTTCTCTGACTGGCGTTACATGGAGAATGCATTTTTATGAAAAGGTAACTTATAGAGAAGGTCTTTACTTTTGATTGAGATAGGTGTCTTTTTAAGAACAAAGAAGTTGCCATATTCTTCTTCCAACACTGGGCAACACCCAGTGTTCAAGGGAAAAGAAATCCTTTTAATGCAGCTAGGAAATGTAATGCTGTCTATAGGGGAACACACACGCCAGACCCCAATGGGAAACCATGCTTATACCTGAAGCAGGCCATTCAGTTATATTATTATAGCCTTATTTTGTATAGCTACAAGTGGTTCAAATAATAATAAAATTACCCAATTTCTCCCTCCCCTCAACCCAGTGTTCATCTTGGTGACCTACTCCGGAAGTGACTTTCCCAACTCACAGATTGTACACTTCATAAAGAAATACATCCTAAACTTACCGCCGTTAATTTTCACAGAGCGTCCTCTTGTTCTTGTATCATGGAACAGTGTAAAAAGGAGGCACTGAGAAATTCTACACTTACAAACCTAATGACTCTGACTACCTCTGTTAAGTCGCTCGCTCCATCTCTCCTCTACTTTGGAAACTAAACAATCTAAGTCTTTATTATACCTCATCATAATTATCTATCCAGATATTTATAATGCACCCATCAGACAACTTTCTAGCTTACCAGAGATAGACACTGTTGTGTAGATGAGGGTGTACCGCTGTAAATTTACAAAACTACATCATCCTATTTTCTGTGTGGGGGGCATTTGGGGAGGGAGAGAAGTTCCAAGTGAATTTAGTGCTGGGAAAGGTACTAGGACAGTCCTGGACCCTGCAGTCCTCTTTCCAAAGAAGGGGTCTGCAGAAAGTGGGCTGTGATCTTCCGGTAGCTTATGAAGCCTTCTCAAGTAGCTCCCTGTTAGCTCTTCCCTCTCTCCCCATCCAGCAGCACCAGTGGAATTAGCAGATCTCTCTCTCTCTCTGCATCACCTCCTGCTGCCTCTATGGCAAAGGAAGGTACAACAGAAGGCAGAGAGACTCTTTTTACTCCTGCTCCTATTGCAGCTGATAGTGGGGAAGGGAGGGAACAGCACACACATACACAGCCCCCCCATGGGTTGAAAATGAAGATCTCCAGTGGCTGGCCCCCTCTATCCCCAAGCCTGAGGTGGGAAGAAGTTCTCCTTGCCTCTGCCTCACTCCCCAGGCCTACGATCACATCCACTGCGGATGGGAGGGGAGGTATATCGATGGCAGCCCCCGCAGCCTGCAAGAGATTGAAGGAAGAGCTACAGCAGCTCCTCTCGCCTCGCAGAGGGCACTGTGAAGTGGACAGAGTAGTGAAGAAAGAAAAGGAGTACTTGTGGCACCTTGGTCTCCTCTGCTGCTTATCCAGTTACCCTCCCTCACCACAGTCAACAGATGAAATGGAGGAGCAGCCAGGACACAGAGAGGGAAACGCCGGAGAGGTGAGCTGGAGAAGCACTCAGATATGAGCACAGCTGTGGGCTTCGGCTGATATTCTGGCCTGCTTCCATATTCAGCGAGCATGCATTGCTTCTTTTACATAAATGCTCATTACCATCAAATCCTTCAATTCCTTGCTCTTCCCTATCAAACCTATCGTTTGCCTCCTTAAGTTTCCCACCCAATCCCCCAGCCCAGTTTCCTCTGCTCAAATTTCCCCCTTCTCCCTAGTCTGGGTCCTCCATATATCCCCCCCTCATGCTCTGGTTCCCCGCATCCCTCCTCACTACATCCCCCATTTTTCCTCTGCCTCGAGCATGGTCACCCACACACCCACAGCCATAGAAGCATGGCTAGAGTGACCCCCTACATCACTCTGCACTGCATTACCCTATACCAATATGAGTACAGCAGGTTGGTGCTATGCTGTAGATATGATCTCTGTAGCCAGTCCTCATCTAGAGAGGACTGCGCAGAATGCCTCTCCCACAAGTCTGCAACGTCTGTATTTGGGAGAATGAAGCCGCTGCTCAGGAACGCAGCACAGAGAACAGAAAATCAAGAGTCTCCCAGACAAATTGGGAAACTGAACAAGTCTGGATGACGGAGGGGGGAAGGGGGGGGGGGAAGTCAGCCAGACAACCCACTAAAGCACAAATGACTTAGCTGTACTCTGGAAAAGAAGCAGAAAATGCACCATTTTCATGAATTTATACACACAAAAGGGAGCTACTCTACTGCTTATATTGTACCTCATCCCCCTTTTGTCTAGCTCTTACCTTTCAGACTGTAAATTTTTCAAGGCAGAGACTGCATCTTCCTGTGTCGCTATTGCACCTAGCACAGTTTGAGTACTACCCTTTTAAATAAATATAATTAATCAGAGTGGAAATATAAGAGTTTATGTACAAAAGAAAAAAGCCAGCATGGGCAGCTCATACATCACCCCAAAGCTGCTATTGGCAAAGAGGGTGATTTGGACGGTCAACTTCACCACACCTCATGAGAAACATGAAGACTATCCCAAAATCTTCAAATTCAGGGCTATATTCTGCTATTCTTACTTCCACCTTCCCCCTCAAGTAGTCCCATCAAAGTCAATGCAACCACCCACCCAGCATAAGTAAGGATGGCAGAATCTGGCCCAAAGAGAGCACATGCATTTTGAAAACTTAGACTACCATATTTTCAAAGCCTTAAAAACAATGGGGGGGGGGGGGGGGGGGAAGACGCGGAAGAGTTTTTCAGAGTTACTTATATACTCGCATTTTTCAGAGTTACTTATATACTCGCAAACCACAAAGAAGGCTTTCCCTGATCGCATGGTGGTGAAAAAAGCCATGACTGAAGCCCACAGCTTTGTTCAAAGACTTCCAAAATAAACAAATTCTGTCTTCAATTAATAACATGCGGGTGAAAATGCAGTAGCGAGATGAGTTGAATTATTGTCAAAGGATGTTAGTCATCTCCTGGAAAACTGATAAATGTGTATTAATGTTTTTCTCTTTCAGTTTCCATTAACTGATACATGAGACTGACAGGCCTGGTGATACTTTTGCGTCTGATGCTTGAAGACAGTAGCTCAAAGAAGGCCGTTTCGATAACTATACCATTAAAGAATGCAGGATGTATGTATGTGGTTAGCAAGAAAGGGAACACGCCCCATCTAACACTGGACTTGAGGCTTCATTGCTCACCATCCTCAGCAGGCACTCTGTGAAGCAACAGACTCAATATGTCATGGGAGTAGTGGTTAATATTGTTAATTGCATAGAAGTCAGATGCCTTCAGCATCACAAGTGCTGTCAGTTTTGTGTACATATTAGGTACATTTCTATGAAAGATGCCTAGAGCGTTGGATAGATACTTTTTTCTTTCAATAAAAAATCTCACCCTAGAATTTTGGACAGTAACCTCCTACCGCACATCATTAACACCACCTAAGCTCATTACATTGGACTAATATAAAACTTAAGAGATCTAAAATGCAACAAAGTAGCTCAGCGAAAAGACTGGAGAGGCCTGAACTAGAACATGGTAGGCAGCAGAGCAAGCCACAGTGCCCTAGCCACATATCTCAGCTGTGTTCAGACCTCTGTGGGGGGGACTTGATCCTTCAAGAGCTCTGCTTCCCACTGACGTTACTTGGATATGAACATTTGTCAACTAAAACTGGATTTAGACCACCAAATCTTCACTGAGTTAACCAGGATGGCTCCCAGGTCTCATTTCTCAGAGGATCAATGAATTTCAAACCCCATCAGTAAATATGAGAAATGGATTCTTTTTGCCAATATGCCCTTAAACTATGAAAATTTACCTGGCATTTTAGTTGTGTAGAATCAAAAAGGTCAGTAGGCCACAGGCACCTAGAGTCAGAAATGGCTTGATGGCAACTCAGTCATCTCTACCCTGGACACTGAACTCTTCACTGTTGAAACTGGTTTTAAAATAACTTTTTTCTCACAGAAGAGGACAAAAACACTCCTGTTGTCTGGGGAAAATATATGGGTGGATGGGGAGATGTTTTGGAGGGAAAAGGAAATCATGGTCCACATTAAAATCCATCTGCCATCTCTTGCTGCTTAATCTTCCTGTTTCTGAAAGCCTTCTGGAATTTGTCATAATTGTTCTAAGCAGGCAAATGCTGACAGTTATTCTTGCTTTTTGCAACATATTTAGTACTGTGGACTGGCTGCAAAGATATGCACTCCTAACATGTGAAAGATGGAATTAAAGGATTTTTAATAAGAGACTTAGGTACATACGAAAAGCAACCTCAGATCTCTGTGATGGTATCTGTGAGCCCAATCCTGCTCCCACCTCTGAGAAACTGCCAGGACAAAGACACAGCAGAACTAGTCTGGAAAGAGAGGGTACAGGATTTGGGCCAACACATGGAGTCCTCCCATACTGCGTACAACCAAATCTGGTTCTGTGGTGACTCCTTCTATAGCTGGATTGGGGTCGGATGGAGGTAAAGCAGTGGCAAAAAGACAAGAGGCAGGGACAGAGCTGATAGACACACTGCTATGTAGACACACAGCTATTGACCTCTGTGAAGGGGTGCAACAGCAGAGCATTTCTACTGCGAAGTGAAGGTTCCTTCGCCCATCATCCCCACTGAACTACCTTGCATCAAAGCCTCAGACTTGGTGCACGTGCAAGGACCTGGGCACAGATATACAGTGCTGCTTCTTCACAATTTTAACACAGGTCTAGAAGAGAAGCAGCAAATCAATGACCCTCTAGCCAGTGTCCCTCCAATCATGATTATGCATGCACAACATATATGATGTACATGCATAATCATGATACATTAAGCATTCATGAATCCTCCTTGTTCTTTTGTTTCATTAATACTACCCTAGTATCAGCTTATTCTGATAGCCATGATTATTCAGTGACCCATCATCAATGAAGTTCTGTATTATACTATCTGCTAGTTCTGCTACATCTCTACACCGTGCAGCACTGTCCCATTGTTTTGTCTTCCTTTCATCAACCAGTTCCTCCTTTGCCACTTCAGCTTCACCCTGAAATATCGCCTGGGAGCGGCTGCCTGCTTTTTTTCAGAATGGAACTTGCTTACAGAGAATCTGTTTGAGAATTCGTAAGAGACAGGAAGATTCCATGAACCAGTGTAGCAGAGTCACTCCAATATCAAGCACCATCACCCAAGCACTATGACTGCCAAATAGAGTGACAGGAGCTGGGGAAAGGGAAGAGTTTCCCTTAATGAGGCAGCAGCAGGAGTGGGGAGAATTCGATTCCAGGGAAAGGTTGGTGGCAGGTACGCTGCTGCCCTTCCCATGGGTTTTGACAGGGGAAGACAGATCTGAAATGTAGCCAGACTAGTGTAGGAGCCCCATGGTGAAATCTTCCCGGGGTGGTGCTGAATGGTCACATCCCCCAGTTGCCCTGGCCATGACCCTTCACAGAAAACACAGCTCATTACTGGGGAAGACACTGCCCATCTGTGCATGAGAGTTGCTGGCACTGCTGGGAGATGTACCACAGACAGACAATCTGCCAGGAGCCCTGCCATACACTAGTCAAAGCTGGCGTTTCCCAGGGATGAATCAAGCGTGGGTTTGGAATAAATTAGACAGAGGCTAGACAGAGTGGGCAGAGTAAGGCTGAGAGAGTAGCAGAGACAGTTTGCTTGCCAGATAAAGACTGAACTGAGATGGAGAAAAAGCAGTTAGTTAAACTGGACAAGGGGAAGGATGTTGTAATGATCAGATACAGTACAGGGTGAAATCTCTAACCTCTCTGCTCCCCATTCTCCCCTACCACAAAAAAAATGCACCTGTACTCTTATTTTTAAGGAAAAGTTTGTTGATGTTAAGAATGGTTTTTCTTAATTCCTTAGCTCCAACAGTTGGCATATGCTTCATGTAAAAAGGCAGTTTCCTGGTGCCAAAGATAAAAATCAAACTAATACAACAGGCCAGATTTTTAAAGGGGCCTCCATCCAGTCTCCTCCTTCTCTGAGCAAAGTTGGTGCCTGCAAACACTGCACCCAAAAGTAATTGCAGAAACAAAACTGACCACTTAAACATGGTACTTAATTATGAATGGAAATGAGGTCTTTGGCTAAGTGTTCACATTCACACATGCAGTTAAAGTGCCTGGCCTTTACAAATTTGGTTCAATGTGTTAAAGTTTATCCAATATGCCAGTAAATGCCACTGAAGAATTCTAAGTGTATGCAGGGTTGGCCTTATTACCCTGTTTAAAGCCATCTATAATCATATCATTACCTCTTACTGTAAAATGGCTTTGTGGACACCTGTGTGTGCCTATCTGCGTGCAGAGCTCCCCAGCTTCCTGCAGCGGGGCCCATTTAACAGCTGATGGGTAGCTCCACTGACTGTTGACTTGGACCTGAAGTTTTAGTCCAGGCTTAACCTACTCCCTCAACTCCAACAAAACTGTGAAGCAATGAACTAGAGCTTTAAAAATCATGTATTTCCATGACAGCTGATTTTCACACATCCCACTGATAATTAAACTAGTTTTGCCAATTATTATCCTCAAGCAAAATGAGACATTTTTATCATTGTGCTTTGTCTAACTAAGATCTTGGTCCACCTAAGATGCTGGGGGCGGGGGCGGGGGGGGGGGGAGAGGGAGAGTGTGTTGAAAACTTATAACAGCAGTGTAGAAGAGAAATCCATGAAAGCATTCAGGTCTCAGTACAACAACCAGAGTGCTCAGCCACAGTGCTTATTATCCCATAAAGAAGATATTAAGCATCTGCCCCATGTCACCAAAATCTTGTGCCATGTTTCATGCACATGTATGTGTGACACAGACAGTCATAAGAGATCCTGTGTGATTTTCTTCCCCTGTAGTGTGAGAGTATGGTATGTCTATGCCGTGCAGTGAATTTCACACGATAATTACTCCTCACTCTCACAGGATGGTACTACTGTCCCAGAATCTTGGCTCAGTTCAGCTGAGGAAAGAACAGACTTAGTAGCTCCAGGGGTGTCCTTGGCTCTGCAGTCCTGAGGCCAATGCGCATGTCAGGAGCTCAAATGACCTGCAAGATCTTTCCTTCAGCAACACGGAACATCCTGCAAACCCCAGCTCCGATCACACTGTGGCCGCTAAAATACAGCAATTGGGTGATGGTATTTGACATCATGGGGACTCTGCTACACTGGTTCACGGAATCTTTCTGTCATCATTTTGCAGGGACAGATTCATCTGACCTGACAGCCATGCATTGTTCTCACCACTTAGCCATAGAATGGAAAATTCTTAGGCACATTCTCTCATTGTTCTACATGCTAATGTCAGTGGGTCCAGCCCTAGACCCAATTTATGCAGTGGTATGAGGCACATGAGCCCCAGCATGCCATGGAAACTAATGGCATCCTGGGCCAATCAAGCATGGTCCATAAAAGGGAATGAAGGGTCTCCCATGCATTCCATGAGCAAGAACTATAGACATGCTCAAGGGACGGCATACCTCAAATCCTTCCTCTCACCTCACCTTTTAGGGCCAAGGCAGATGTCTGTAGTCTCCCTGATGTAGGTCCAGCCAGGGAGAGAGGGAGTGACTAGTCAAGGTTTCCGCACCATTGCCAACATTCAGACTTTGGTTGCTAGTGATTGGGGTCAATTGTGGGAGTCTCTTACAGTCTCACAAGGAAACAGAAGCAGCTCAGGAATTTTGCGGGATTTGCATGGCGTTTCCCGCTTCAGCCGCTAGAGGCTGCTTGCACACATCTTGCGTACCCTGAGTAGAGCAGGCAAAGCACAGCACAGCTGAGCAGCCTCTCTCTGAGGACAGCAGTAGCAGTCTCACCTCCACCACAGGGTATGAAGGTGTGTGTGTGTGGGGGGGGGTTTGGAGGAAAGAGTCCAAGGGAATCCACCCTACCCCTGCAGGCTAGAGACTGGTAGCACCTGTTGGAAGCTGGCAGAGGATTGGAGCTGCAGGATGTTGCCAGAGAGGCGTGGGGCAGGAGCGTGGGGGACTGGGAGAGACGGCCAAGGAGGGGCAGGAAGGTTTGGTGGCACTGAAATGGAAGGGAAAGGAGTAAGTCAGGGAGCAGGTGAACAGGGGAATGGGGACCTGAATATGTGTGCACACACTTTGCATGCTCTGAAGGTTGAATTTTCAAGTTGAAAACATGTTGGGGGCAGTTGAGAGGCAGGGGGAGCTCAAAATCCAGACAGATGGCCCACACAGCATGATTTTGGGAGAGATTTTCAAAGGCACAACTGGCCCTTGAGAACCTCCCTGCCATTGAAAGCTAATGGGGACTAGGCACCTAATTGCTGTTCATGCCTTTGAAAATGTGCCTGAACTTCTTCCCCAACCCCTGTGATTTTTAGGCCAGTCTAAGAGTGAGAGGACTTGTGGTTTTTGAGTTCCTGCTGTTAGCAATACTGTTCCTGTGGTTTTTTAAGTAAATTAAATATGTCTGGTATGGAGGAGTGGGAAAGGGCTGCTGCTAGTGGACACTCTACTTTAGCCCATTGAGGGTGACCACACAGCAAGTGTGAAAAACCGGGACAGGGGGGTGGGAGGTAATAGGAGCCTACATAAGAAAAAAATCGGGACTGTCCCTATAAAATCGGGACATCTGTTCACCCTACCATCCCACCTCCAACAGCCACAGGAAGGGAAATAAACCATCTTTAGCTTTGGAGTTGTCAACCAACCCATTGTCTTTGAGGCATGTGCTCCCATTCAGCATCTCTCTCTAGCAGACTGCTGTCCAGCCACAAAGGAACCTGCTTTCCACACTCCTCCCTCCCCAATCCAAGAACAAAGAGGTCCACATGAAACAGGACAGTCTGAGATGAGTTTGTGGCCCTGGGAAAAGAGGCAGGGGAAGGATGTGCGGCTACATATACATTATATGGACTCATTTGGGGAGTGCTTCCTTCCTCCTCAGAAGTGGTTTAGCCTCAGCAGCTGTGCAATCCAGGTGGATCTCTCACCTTTTGTGCATTCCATTCCGTTTGACCCAGGAATGGGCCCAAAGTGACTTCCAGCCACCAAACAAGGGGAGAATATTACTCCTAAGTTTTATGTCCTGTAAGACATCAAATGGTATTACAGAGCATAGTAATTGACCTGAGCTGGAGCTCTCAAGAAGAGCTATTGAAAGGTACTTCGCAGTTCACTTTAGACAGGGGGACGAGCAAAAAACGTTCTATGCAGGAGGCTCTCACCTACATGTCTCAACCACCTCTGTGTGTCCAGGGTTCCTCATGGATCTTCAGATATCTAAAGGTTTAGGGGAAGAAGATCCTACTTCCAGCTTGGTGTGGGAGGAATACAAATTACTCCCCCACCCCAGAATGATTCCTAGGGGCCTCTATGAGTCGAAGTTCACTAGTTCTTATGAGGGTTTTTCCAAACAGTGGTAGGACATGGCCCATGTGTCTTTTCTCAATTCATTTCTATGGAAAGGAGTTCTCTTTTGCTTCGTTATGCAAACAGTTCAACAGTGCTTTTGTTAGGTCCCCATGTTGTCAATGTGCTAGTAATCAGATGCATCTAAATGCACAGATGTGTCCAAAATGACCCCAATGAAAACTTTCATCAAAGTCCATACAGAGTTAAATATGGAACACAAGTCATAACAAACAAGACATTCTTTGTACTAACTAAGCAACACTTTTGCTGAATGGCAGCATGCCAATGAGGGGACAAATGAACCTGAGCAGAAAACAAAGGCTGCAACTTTATTCAACAACAGCCAATGTAAGAGGGCAGGTAGGCAGCCCAAGCCAAATGTCCCTCCTACTTCCTCCAAAGAGGCTTATAAGGACGTAGGCCTACATCAAATTGCCAGGGTCCTTGAGCCCAAATACAGGTCCAAACTACCCGGAATAGGTGTGTTCAGCCCCACGCAGAGTATTTTGCCTGCGTAATGGGACAACCACATGAGGTCAAGCTGAATCTAGCAAGCAGCATGCAGACTGGCCCCCAACCAAGAATGATCAGTATTTCATGTACCACGTGCTGGGTAATACAATGAGAGGCCTCCATGTTTCTAAAACTAGACGTCTTTATTAAAAACTATAAACAGAGGTGCTGCAACTTCAGCTACAATTCCAGCCACGTGCACACAGACTGGCTTCCTGGTGCGTTCTCCAAACTCTTCCCTCCTGCAACCTGTGCCCCTCCCTTCAACTTCCAAGCAGGTTACTACAATCAGACTCTATTCTGCCACTGTTACTCTTCCTTCAGCCCCATTCCAACTAAGCATGCAGTTTCTATGCACTGGTTACCACTCACCCGTCTTTGGGTGAGCACTGCCCATCTGACCTAACATGGTAAACTGCAGCAAATAAACTGTCTGCAGATGGACACAAATCAAAAGGTACAGTCCTATGGGCAAGGCAATACAGGAAATAAAAAAGACACCAATACAAAATCAGAAGCCATAACACACACGGATACAAAACCATGAAAAGCCAACACCCTATATATACACCCTACACATCCCCACAGGAAAATGATGCAATGCAACAGGCGCGTGGAAACAGATTCAAGTCCCATTTTACATATCTAGCCCTGACTGAAATCCTAGCAGACCCCACTTCTGACCTGCCAACCACCTGGTCACATGTAGCCAGCCTTGCACATAATCTTTCCTAATCCATGACAGACTACTGTGTTTCACTTTCCAGGCTACAGGGCTAGCCAACACATCACGAAACCCCCAGCCTGTTGGACAGGCAGAAGGTGGTCCAATCAAATACCCTGTCCAATGGCCAGTTGTGACCCCCACCTTGCAGCCTGCTAGGCAGCCTGCCATGGTCTATCCTGTGCAGTCAATTAAGCAGGCAAAAAAAATCTCACCCTGATCTGCACATCGAAATCTCACCCTGATGTGCACATCTGCACATCCTGGCAAAGTGGTACTTGGTGATCAGGCTTCACCTGACTGCCTGGAGCCAGTTTTACAATACTTACGTTACAGCCATGTTTCACCCTGTATCACAGAGCAGCTGTGCTGTATTCGGTTTACTATAGTCTGTTTACTCTCTCTGTTCTAGTTACGATTTATTACTGATAACCTATAGAATAACTTATTTTTTTCAGTTGAGAATTTCTGGCTCAACTATCAAATAATACACAACCAGCATGTCAAAAGATATTTGTGCCTTGTTTCAGAGTCCAGTTAAAACATCTACGTTTGGTAGAAGACAGACAGACAGACATGCTGGGGAGCAGGGTGGCTCAGGGGTTTCATAATGGAATATATAGCCTCCGGGTCACTTGCTGGTTGGAATACAGCCCTTAATGGTATGGACTTGACTGCTTTTCAGTGATCTGCCTGAAATTATTTGGATGGGTCCCCGATCCTAAATTGTGATCCACACAGGCCCAGGAATCTGCCAAAACAGATCACAAAGCAGGATCTTTGGGGTGTCTTGCAGATCCAGTTTATAGATAGCTGATGGTCACACCACAATAATTAGAAGTATAAATGGAGAGCACAAGGACCTCATGGACCTGGAGACTGAATAACTCTCTCACCCCTAGAAGCTCCAGAACAAGACTGACATATTGGCCTGGGGATACTTGCACTGCTACTGGCTGTGAATAGAGGACTCCAGGGCTATCAGACAACTTTCACTAAATTCATGGAAAAATAAATATTTTAATCAAAAAAACCAACAGACTAATTAAACACAGCACACAGAGGAAGACATCTGCATTATCAAGGATTAAATGCGATTTCTTGTTTTCTTAAATTTTCATGCTCCAGAAAGTGTTGGCACTGGTTAGCACTAGCCACAGCAAAGGTAGACTTTGCACATGCTTTCGTGCAGGGCTTTGTATATGCTTCCCCACTCCCACATCACACCTTTATCAAATGGTATCATACTTTGTTTTTTAGGCACGAGGGGACCCACATGTGCATTGGGGACTAAGCCAAAAATCTCTTCACTCATTTCATTCTGAGCTGAATTAAACCTCAATTCATGTACAGGAAAATGTAATTGTAACAACCACCATCAATGGCAAGTAGACTCAGGGACAAGTGTAGTACCTGAAACTACTTTTAACTGTCAAAGGCCTTAATTCTGCCTCAGGATCTGCTAGTACTGGAATCCAGCATACATATTGGCTTTAAATTGTAAGATCTATTGGACTTGAACTATGCCTTCCTCTGTGTTTGTAAGCCACCAAACACAGACTGGTTGCTATCACATTGTATATTAAAAAAAATATATATAGTAACAGTTTGTTTATTTTTTTAATTGGCCAGATTTCAAGTTGGTGGTGTTCCCTCTTAAGTGCTACAATTTACATGAGATATATACTAGCAAACATCTTTGAAGCCAAACGACCCAATTTGCCCTGCATTTACATTCTTTTCACTTTGTTCCCAATTCAAAGTTTTCAGCTTTCAGTTTAACTCAGGTCCAGAGTCGGACACTGACTGGGTGTGGCATAAATGGACAGCCAGAGGTGTGTAGGCCAGAAGTGGTAAGAAAAATGTTTGAGGTTTTCAGTATAAACCAATATTTACCAGTACGGTAAGTCTGCTTTTCTTCAGCAGGTTTTTAGTGGCAAGTATTGGTTTTAAATGAAAACCAGAAGCCTTAATTATATATTAGAAAACTGGAATTATGTTATAGATTTATAAGACTTATTTTATATCAGTGAGCAGTGATGCAAATGAAAGACCAAATCCTGCCTGGTTTATTTAGGCCCTGTAAAACCAGTGCATCTTGCTTTCAGGAGTAAGGCAAGCAACATTTAATCCCAAAAGGATAATAATCTGCTGTAGGAGAGTTTCATTTGTTTCACTCAGAGTTTCATGAATTAGATCAGTGCCAACTATTCTGTTCTGTAATATTCACTATCATTTCCAATTTAAAAAAAAAAAAACCAACAATCATACAGTTCTAGTATGAATTTATTTAATTATGGTCTTTAGAATAATCTGTTATCTCATGGTTCAGCTACCTCAAAGAAAGCTTAGTCATTTTAAAATTTCAGTTTCAACTGATTGTTAAGCTAGGTATTACCCTCATCCACCTTATACTTTGAGAGGAAGCAAATAAACACTTATCTTTTTTTGTAATTGTTCCATTTTTTCTTAAAGTTACAAGGTCTTTGCCTCATTTTGGGGAGAAATTCTAATCAATGTAGATAACCAAAACAAAACAAAATATATCTCTGCCATTAAGTCCAAAAGGGACCAGATCATAAGAAATAATTGACTTTTACTTTATATCCAAGGGTTAAGTTTACACATCATGTTCTTCAAGTGTATATTATTTAGGAAGTTTCCCATTGGAGGCCCAGTCCTGCACTACTTACTTGGGCAAAACTCCAAGTGACAACAGTGAGAGTTTTAGGAGTTCAATGGTTACAGGATAAGACCCTTGCAATATAATATACTAACAGTCTTTAAAGCTCTTGGGACTCTTCTGAATGAAAGATCTATCTATACACACATAAGGTGTTTATTATTTTAAACATGCTATGGGGTAAATCATAATGGATTCCAGAGATACTGCAACTTGGTAAACAGACCTATGTATTTGGATGGGGAAACTGACACAGAAAAATCAAATGATACTTTCTGAAAAAACAGCTACTACCTTGATAATAGTTTTCTGATCAACTAATAACAATATGAAATTAGCATGTAAACATGCATGTTAGAGGAACTGATTTAAAAACACAAAGGATTCAGCTTTTGCTAAAATGCCATTTGCTCAATGGCATAATGGTTGAGTCAGAATTCTAAGTTACAGGACAAGCAGCAGGCTTGAATCTTAAAGCTCAGACTAACATAGAGGAGCATCTGCTCCAGTTAAAGCCCTCTTCTAGCTTTCAGCCATCTCATCAGCATAACTGATGAAACAATGATAGTGAGAAAGAAAATAACCAACTTTAAACTTGCAATAAAATACAGAATTAGTATGAAATTAGATACAAATTAACAATAATCTAATTGTATTTTTTTACATATAAAACCAAACATCTGCCCATAGAATCTTAATATTTTTAAAAGCTACATGCTGTTCAGTGTTAGTTTAACCAAACACTAACTACAATTTTTTCCTCTGAAAATCTTGCAAGAGGCTCCCATGTCCATGCACTGACAATCAATAGCAGAAAACACTGTAAAATCAGATTCAGACTTACTCTCCCCCCGCCCAAAAAAAGAGCTATCTGAACTATAGTAACACGAAAACAAAGTCTACCATTATGATTTATATTATAATCCTCAGAGCTCCAAAGATATTTGTACTGATGGACAAATGAGAAAAATAATGTGAATGTGTCTTCTCCTAAGTCAAATGAATTTTCTAATCATGTTTTAAGACTATTTAACAACCACTGATTCTCTGTCTAATGTACCTGCAATTCCTATATACTCAGTGCCTATTTTCCATATGGATTTCCACAGACTTAACCCCAGCCCTGTCTGTTAAAATGACAGCTCTTTTTAAGAAACTCATTTTGTACGTTAGACTGCCACACCAAAGAATGTCTGTGTTTTCCAAATTGGAAATGTCCAACAGGACTTTTCATAACAATGATAAGGATGTTTATATGGCTAACAGAAGAAAAGATTTCCAACTGCTTCAACAATTTGGTCACTTTTTACTGTCGGCCTTAAGTATGAGGTGCAAAAAAGGGACTAATAATGACTGAATGAACTAATGATTTGTTTTGTGTTTTCCTGGATCAGAACCTTTGGCAAAATGCTATAAGCTTGTTAAGTATCTGCTTTCCAGGGCACTAAATCAGAATTGTAATATTCCAAATAATTAACCAAGCCATGGTCAAATGGAATGTCTAAAACTAATGTTGCTGTTAACTCTAAACTCTCGTGTTGTCTAAAATACATTAACTCACTCACAAATATTTCTTATGCAATTGCTGCAACATATTTTATAAATAAAAGATGTCTAACTCATGAAGCAAATCACAGGACTAGACAGTTGTGCTATTTCTTCAGTTTTCAGCAGTAATCAACACTTGCAATATCATCTTTGAAAAAGCTGTTGATTTCAACTGTTTGTTCTTTTCTATTACTTTCTAAACAACCCACAAAAAGACAGTGATGCTTATTTTCAACAAAGCAATTGTGTCTTCCAATGCACACATGCAACTCCCACTGAAGACAACACATGTACTAGAAGGCAGAATTTGGCCCCATGATTAAGTAATAGTGTTTTTCAACTTGATATTTTAATTCAGAACCCAAATTATGCAAAGGGGGAAAAAACGGTTGAAACTCATAGTACAAATAGTAATTATCTGTCTGAAAAGTAATTCTCTAACCCTTTGAGTGCTTTTATTATTTACAATTATCTTTGCAATCTTTGCTTGCAGTCTTGCCATCAACAGCAGTTTTGCCCAAGTAAGAAGTGCCAGAATGTGCACTGCCCAGCTCTCTCTCTGGTGACAAGACACCTGGAAGTAAAACAAGAGGGTCTGACCATGCAAACCCAGGTTGTTGAGACTATTTGGATGAGTAAACACTGATCACTTGACTATGCTTTTTTGCAAGATGATGCCCAGAAAGGATAAAGTAACTTGAGACACCTCCTCACTCAAGGAACTATAAAATTACCACATTGCACACTTACATATAGATATACGTCATGATCATTATATGCATAATTTGGCAAAAGAATGAATTCCATGTATCTAACCCTCTGAGAATAAAACTGTAATGTTTCCTTATTAGGCAAATAATGAAATAAGGAAAAAATATAAGGACCAATCTTGCACTTCTCATTCAAGCAAAACTCCCACTGATTTCAAGAGAAATATTTGCAAGATTAAATACTGCAGAATTCAGCTCATTTGTGGTGCCTGCCAATATCGATATAGCTAGGCTTGTATCAGAACATTCATATAAACTCTATTTTCAACCGTTGAGAATTTTGCCCTGGTGATGGGGCAGGAATCCACATTACACACCCATACAGTGATGAGGTATTATTTTGAGGTTTCCCATTTAACAAAACAATTAAGTTTTGAAATGTGTTGTTTCAGCATTTTTAAAGATATTTTGTTTTACAGGTTGAAATCTTTAATATTGAAAATAAACTACTAAGACTGCACCATGACATTTTACCATGATTTTATTACACTTAGGAGTACTTAGGGCATATGCCAATGTAGCTACTAATACTAGATATTAATAGCTCCAGAAGAATGGCATTGTGAGAATGGTACATATTTTATATATCAGACCACAATGGTACCAAATGAGCAATGATACATATTGCAAAATGGTCTAGATAGGCATGACAGCCCATAATTGATCTGAAAGGGCAGGAGTTATGGGCATTCTTTTTTAGGCAAACAATGGGAGTCCTGTGTGAACAAGGAATGATGGACTGGCCCTAATTATTCTTTAAAATGGGAGTGGAGGTTTTTCTATTTTCTTTTCTAGAAGTTAAATTAACAAACAACAAAACATTAAAATATAATAATCTTTAATATGAGTTAAAATTAACAGTTATCAAAAAAGCAAAGACTGGATTGTACAATCCTGGTTCATCCAAATCTCCCACTAAAGTTCCTGGAAGTTTTGGGCACACAGGGAATGCAGAATCAGGCCGAAAACTTGTCCTTACCAGTCCTGTTGTGCTCTGTGTGTAATGTAGTGCACATGGTATGTCTAAGACCAGCTAAGGACAGAGCAGCAGGGATCTCGGCCACAGCCTTAGCTTGGGCTTTCCTTGCTTTTGTCAGCATGATCACACCCTTTGACTGTATTTAATAGGCGAGGGCAGGATATTGCAGATCAATAGGAACCACTACCCCACACTCCGGAGCTTGATTTGGGGGGAGTATAATCCACCCCAAACCCTCCCTAAACATAAGAAGACAGAGACAGCCAGATCTTGCCTCCTTTCAACTTCAGCGGCGCCAAGGAAAGTACCATCCCAACTGCACTAGGTCTCACCAGGCTGGGTAATAACAGGGGCTTTTCTTCTACTGTAACAATCGAACGTGTCCCAAACTCTCGGACGTCTGACCTCCCTTTCGCTGAAGCCCACTGGGGGGAACTGGACGCTGCGAAAACACTAACAAGTCCCAAGGATGGCGCCACTTCACAGCAATTCCCCGTCTAGCTTTAAGGTGCACCAGGTTCTGTTATGTACGAACACCCCGTGGTCCCCCCCATCCAATTACCCTTTGAGCGCATCGTGCCCTCCTCCGCCTCCTCCTTGTCCTCTCCTCTTGGCTCTGCTGGCTCTGGTTTCCTTCACGCTATCAGCCTCCAAATTCCCTTCAGCACCTTCGCTCGTATAGGAAGATAAAAGCACTGTAAATCCCAGGGCGAACTTCAGCAGCCTACCCAGCCGCATCGCGCCGCCTCCCTTCTCCGGCTCGCCGGGGCTCGGGGCGCTGCAAGTGGCTTCTCCTTCCTCCCCAGCCGCCTAAGTCCGCAGGTCCCAGCCGACCGACTCCCGATCAGCTGCAAGAGGAGAACGGAGGGGAGGGGAGGAGAGGGGTTTTCAGTGACACGGAGCGAGACCTCGGCCATTCCCCACACCACCTCCAGCCCCATCTGCCCAGCGCGCCATGCGCAGCTCCTCCGCTCGCCCTACCCCAACGCCCGGCCACTGCGCAGCCTGTCCCTTCCCCAGCCGCCCAGGCTGCAGCCCGGCGGAGCCCCGTCCCGTGTCCCCCCCCCGGCTGGCTTCTCCTACTGCCCGCTGCGGACGGCGCGAAGCGGCTGCCGGGGCTGGCCAGCGGGCTCCCCATCGCTCCCGTACCTTCCCTCCGACAGCATCAGCAAGGGCTGCGCAGCCCGCCCAGCGCACCGAGCGGCGGCTGCAGCTGCTGAGGCTGCTCTGGGGCTGGGACTGCCTCCAAAGCATGAACCTGGCCAGGCTTTGCAAAGCAGCACCAAAACAACCGGGAGGCTAAGGCGGCAGGGGAGAGGTGTCAGGCTGGGGGCAGCCCGGGCGAGCCAGGCACGGGGCGGGCGCTGACACCCGTGCCCAGCCGCAACGCAACCCGAAAAAAACAACCACCACCACCACCCCGCTGCCTTCACCCACGGGAGCCGCCGCCACCGCCGCTGCTGCGGAGGCTGCCGCCGCTGTTCCCGCCGCTGTTCCAGCCGCGGCCGCTGCACCCACCGCTGCTCCGGCGGCCCCCTCCTTCCCTTCTCCCTCTCCCCTCCTCTTCAAGTACCGTCCGCGCAGCTGTGTCTCGCGAGAGGCAGGACAGCCGGCCTCCCCTCCCCACCCCGGCTCCTGAGACCGGCCGCGGGGCTCCCGGGCCGGGGCGGCGGCGGGCGCCGCGCCCCCGGGGTCCCGGGGCGCGCTCTGGTGCCAGCCTCGGGAGCCTAGACGGCGGCTGAACCTCTCCCGTGGGGGCGGGCGGCACCTGCGCCAAGAACGCCTGCGGGCAGCCAGCGAGCCGCAGGGAAGGTGGGGATGCCCGTGGGCCGAGGCCAGCAGCAGATCCTGGTCCCACCCTCCCTCCGCGCTGGAAAGCGAGGACCAAAAGGCAGAAGGACCCAGATGCTCTTCCCCCGGCATTGAGGGTGGAGAAGGATACCTGCCCTGCAGGGCTAGGTGCCTTCGGTGGCCCCACGCCCTGCAGAAAGCATCAGGTTCTTACAGTACCTAACTGGGCCTGAATATAACTGCATGAGGAGGAGAGGATTTGCCCATTTAGCCAAGCCCCAGCCTGGCGTTAGTGTACCATCTGGGCACAGGGCCTAGTCCCAGGAGGGTACGAGGACTCAGAAGTGTCCAGCTCACTTCCTTGCTAGGTTGGATCAGTTTAAAGTTAGGCCAATCAGCAAAGCAATTTATAAAACCGGGGATGGAGACAGTGATGCAGCTGCACCCAGAGGTGAAAGTAAACCAGTACACCCCAGTACGGCGTATAGGTAAGAGCTGGTGCACCATACCGGGACCGGCTTTCCCAGACAGCAATTTAAAGCCCTGAGTTAGCAGTGGTAGGGCTGTAGTGGGGACTTAAAGGGCCCCGCAGCTCCAGCCGCTGCTACCGCCCCGGCCCTTTAAATCTACACCTGAGCCCTGCTGCCGAAGCCCTGGGGTAGCAGCGGGGGCGAGGCTCCAGCCCCCACTACCACCCCAGCCCTTTAAATCCCCACCACTGCTACCCCAGGGCTCAGAGAGCAGGGCTCAGGCAGGGATTTAAAGGGCTCGGGCAGCCGCTACCACAGCGGAGCCCCAGGCCTTTTAAAGCTCTGCCAGAGCCCAGAGCCCCGGGGTAGCGGGGGCAGCCGGGAGCCCCCAGGGCTCCTCAGTGATTTAAAGGGCCCAGGGCTCCGCTTCGGTAGCAGCAGCTAGAGCCCGGAGCCCTTTAAATTGCCCCCAAGCCCTGGGGTTCCCAGCTGCCTGTGCAGCTGGTAGCTCGGGGGTGATTTAAAGGGCCCCGGGCTCCCAGCCGCCACTACCGCAGCTGGAGCCCTGGCCCTTTAAATGAAGATTTAAAGGGCCCAGGGATTTAAGGCCCTGCTTCTTCCAGTTAAGGCCACGCCTCTTCTGATTGAGGCCACACCCCCTGCTCAGGACTCCGGTGTACTGGTAAATCCTCTAACTTACTTTCACCCCTGGCTGTACCCCAGGGCTTGAAGTAGTAATAACAAACACCAAAGACATACAGCAGCACCCCCACGAAAAAAATAATTCCAGCACCACGGGGTGGGAAAGAAAAAGAAAAAAAAAGACTGAAAGAGGTGGATTCCTCAGCCTCTGTCTGAAATCATGTATTCTGGAGGTGCAGCAGTTTAAGTCTGATTGAGTGGCTTAGAAGCATAATGGTATTTATATTTCCCTTATAAGGGAAACAGCACAGATGTTGACTTTACCTTGGAGGTTGCTGAATAATGAATAAAGTGCTTGCTCTTGAATTGCTTCAATCTGCCTGGACATTCTATAACAGATTTTAAAGTAGCCATACTTGAACAAAAACATTTCAAAAACAGACTTTAAAGAAAAACTACAGAACTAAAATTCATTAGAAAATTTAACACTATTAATTTGTGCTTGAATGGGGACTGGGAGTGTTGGGCTCACTACAAAAGCAACTTTCCCTCTCCTGGTATTGATACCTCCTCATCAATTATTGGGAGTGGACTACATCCCCCCGCTTGAATTGGCCCTGTCACCACTGATTCTCCACGTGTAAGGTAACTCCCTTCTCTTCATGTGTCAGTAGATTAATGCCTGCATCTGTAATTTTCACTCCATGTATCTAAAGAAGTGAGTTTTTTTACCCACAAAAGCTTATGCCCAAATAAATCTGTTAGTCTTTAAGGTGCCAGCGGACTCCTTGTTGTTTCTGATATTGACTAGGGTCACTGGAAGATAGAGAAGTCCAAGTGCAGAAATACAAGGCAAACCAGGAGACCAAAACTGCAGCAGATAGTAAGATTTAAAAAAATTAATAAATAGAATAGTGAAGCCAACAACTAGAAGCTTTTCCTTTGTGGAAAGTCAATATCACATTCTTCCAGACTTAGAAGTGGCACAATCTTGGCCTTAATAGAATTATTCTTTTTGGCCCACAAACAACAAATTAAGTCTCTGCTGATTTTCAAGCAATCTTTCTTGTAAAACGGAGAAGCATGGTGACTGTATGATTAATTATTAGTGCTTTGCATTTCTGGTCGCCTGCTTTACAATATGTATTTGGTCAGCCCTTGGTGTCAGGTTTGGTGCAGAACTAGAATTGCTGCTCTTAGGAGCTTACACACTAAAAGATAGGTACAAAGAAGTTAGAATGCAGTGGGAAATCCAGAGAAAGAGATCAGATCATTATAAAAACATAAATAAACTTATGCTATGATGATGTGTGGCACACAGAACCATACAACTAACTGATAAATCAGACTGCCTATAGAAAATCACTAAAATGAGAGAGAAGATCTGCACAGATTCTGCTGCATTCTAAGAGGAGTAAGACTCCTCTAGGAACTCAATTCTCAAGTAGCTGCTTATTTTAGGACTCACCATGTATGTTTATAATATTATGCACAGCTCCCACTGATGTTCTAAAAATGGAATTATACCCTTTTGATAGGAAGTTTGGATGCTAACAGCTTGCACCCGATAGGCCTGATCTAAAGCCAACAGCAAGGAACAGAAAGACTTCCATTGACTTCAGTGAACTTTAGATCAGGGCCTAAAAGAGTAACAGAAGTCAGTCTCCCCTTTAATTTTAATAGCTCTGGCTGCATAGCACTTTTGTAGCCGTGTCTGTGGGGTTGATAAAGGTTTATAGTGTCCATTCATGCTCCTGTAGTTACTTTTATTACTTCAATTTTCATAAAACACCTTGCAAAATAAACCTAATCTCACTCCCCCTCCCTAACCCATTTATTTATGCTTTTTTGGATCCATTTAATTGTCCATAATCAAACAGGTCAGTACTGTAATTAAGCTATCCTATATATCAAAACTTATGTACTTACAAAACACAACTGAAAGCACACAAGCATCTTAGGGCTTGTCTACACTTCCTGGGGGATCGACAAGTGGCGACCAATGCATCAGCGGTTGCTTTAGCAGGTCTAGTGAAGACCTGCTAAATTGACCGCAGATTGTTCTCCCATCAATCCTGTACTCCACCGGATCAAGAAGAGTAGGGGGAGTCAATGGGAGAGCATCTCCCATCGACATCACGTAGCGTGAACCCCATGATAAGTACCTCTAAGCTATGTCTATTTGAGTTACGCTATTCATGTAACTCAAATTGCGTAGCTTAGATCGAATTTCCCCTGTAGCGTAGACAAGGCCTGAGTGTGAAGACAATAAATATGAATGTATTCATCTCCTTGCTAATAAGTATTTTGGCAGACACGTTACATTTTCAAACCTGAAAATATTCCAGGTTGTCAGTTTCAACCAGCTATTCAATTGTGAATGGTCCTACATTACAAAACGGGTCTTCTAAAGTCTTTGCTCTCAGTTGTGTTTTGTAAGTACAGAAGTTTTGAGATATAGGATAGCTTAATTACAGTACTGACCTGTTTGATTATGGACAATGTACAACCTTACAGCAAGTAGCTAACCACCCTCACGTATGCCACCCTGCCCAAAGTATGCATTAGGTAAATGCAAGCTACATCTGTGCCATGAGTACATAATTAGAATAATGCAAAGCTTTGTATGGTTACATATTGCATATTTTACATACTGTGCTTACAACTCTAATCTAATCTTTTTAGGTGACAGATCTGAGGAACTGTCCAAGATTGAGGTATCATTAGAGGAGGTTTTGGAACAAACTGATAAATTAAACAGCAATAAGACACCAGGACCAGGTGGTATTCATCCAAGAGTTCTGAAGGAACTCAAATGTGAAATTGCAGAACTACTAACTGTAGTCCGTAACCTATCATTTAAATCAGCTTCTGTACCAGATGACTGGAGGATAGCTAATATGATGCCAATTTTTAAAAAGGGCTCCAGAGATGATCCTGGCAATTACAGGCTTGTAAGCCTGACTTCAGTACCAGGCAAACTGGTTGAAACTGTAATAAAGAACAATATTGTCAGACATGTAGATGAGCATAATTTGTTGAGGAAGAGTCAACATGGTTTTGTAAAGAGAAATCATGCCTCACCAATCTACTAGAATTCTTTGAGGGAGTCAACAAGCATGTGGACAAGGGGGATCCAGTGGATATAGTGTACTTAGATTTTCAGAAAGCCTTTGACAAGGTTCCTCACCAAAGACTCTTATGCAAAGTAAGCTGCAACGGAATAAGAGGGAAGGTGCTCTCATGGATTGGTAACTGGTTAAAAGATAGGAAACAAAACAAAATGGTCAGTTTTCAGAATGGAGAGACGTAAATAGTGGTGTCCTCCAGGGATCTGTTCTGGGACCAGTCCTATTCAACGTATTCATAAATGATCTGGAAAAAGGGGTAAACAGTGAGGTAGCAAAATTTGCAGATGATACAAAATTACTAAAGATAGTTAAGACCCAGGCAGACTGCGAAGAGCTACAAAAGGATCTCTCAAAACTGGGTTACTGGGCAACAAAATGGCAGATGAAATTTAATGTTGATAAATGCGAAGTAATGCACATTGGAAAGCATAATCCCAACGATACATATAAAATGATGGGGTCTAAAATTAGCCATTACCACTCAAGAAAGATCTTGGAGTCATTGTGGATAGTTCTCTGAAAACATCCACTCAATGTGCAGCAGCAGTCAAAAAAGCGAACAGAATGCTGGGAATAATTAAGAAAGGGAAAGATGAAGGACAGAAAATATAATGTTGCCTCTATATAAATCCATGGTACGCCCACATCTTGAATACTGTGTGCAGATGTGGTCGCCCCATCTCAAAAAAGATATATTGGAATTGGAAAAGGTTCAGAAAAGGGCAACAAAAATGATTAGGGGTATGGAACAGCTTCCGTATGAGGAGAGATTGACAAGACTGGGACTTTTCAGCTTGGAAAAGAGACAGCTAAGGGGAGATATGATTGAGGTCTATAAAATCATGACTGGTGTAGAGAAAGTAGATAAGGAAGTGTTGTTTACTACTGCTCATAACACAAGAACTAGGGGTCACCAAATTAAATTAATAGGCAGCAGGTTAAAACCAAATAAAAGGAAGTATTTCTTCACATAACACACAGACAATCTGTGGAACTCCTTGCCAGAGGATGTTGTGAAGGCCAAGACCATACAAGGGTAAAAAAGAACTACATAAATTCATGGAGGATAGGTCCATCAATGGCTATTAGCCAGGATGGGCAGGAATGGTGTCCCTAGCCTCTGTTTGCCAGAAGCTGGGAATGAGCAACAGGGGATGGATCACTTGATGATTACCTGTTCTGTTCATTCCCTCTGGGGCACCTGGCACTGGCCACTGTCAGAAGACAGGATACTGAGCTAGATGGACCTTTGGTCTGACCCAGTAGAACATATGTTCTTATGTAGTAAAAAAAACTTGATGGACATCACTTAAAATGACTATAAGGAGCTGAAATCTCTTTTTACAGCAGTTCTTTAAATTTTATTCAACATACACTTTATCCTTTTAAATAAAGTATGTGGGACCATTTTGCTTTAAGCCATCCAAACAAATACAGTATCTTTTGCTTAGTCAGTAGAAACAGCATTTTACTAATTTTATTTTGGCAGAATTTTATTAAGGAGATCAATTAACTTTATATTTGTACCCCACTCGTTTCATTTTGACCATTTCAGCGTAACTAATCGGTTAACACTAACTGGACCGACAAGCACACAGAGGAGACCATATTCCAAAAGGTAAACATTTTTCATAGATTCATAGAACCATAGATGCCAAGGCCAGAGGAACAATATTGATCATCTCGTCTGGCCTCCTTACAACTCCCCAGAAATAATTCCTGGCGCATATCTTTTGGACAAACATCCAATCTTTAACATTTGTTAGTGATGGAGAATCTACCACAATGCTTCGCAAACTGTTGTAATGGTGACTTTCACCATTAAAAATGTAGGCATTATTTCCAGACTGAATATGTCTAGCTTCAATTTCTAGTCATTGGATTGTGTTCTATCTTTCTCTGCTAGAAAGAAGAGTCAATTATTAAATATTTGTTCCCCTCGTAAATAGTTGTAGACTGTAATCAAAACATGCCTTAACCGTCTCTTGGATAAGCTAATAGAGCTCAATTATTTTTGTGGCTCTTCCCTGAATCCTTTCAAATTTATCAACACCCTTTTGAATCAACACCCGGCACTGGAACTAGGAACAGTATTCCAGTGGAAGTCACACCAGTGCCAAAAAGATTATCCACCACAATCCCTAAATCTTTTTCAGAGTCACTGCCTGCGTCCCTGGATAGAGTCCCCCATCCTGTAAGCATGGCCGACATTCTTTGTTCCTAAATGTTTATGTAACCCTTCTGCCAGTCAGAGTTGGCAGCAACAAGGGCCGGGTTCAGTATCTAGGGGTTCCATTCCAACAACACAATGCAAAACCGGCTCGAACCCCCACCCAGTGACCTGGGACAAATATATACCACCCCCGCTGGGCATCTCCAAGAGGCAATACTTCCCCTCTCGCAAGCACAGAGTCTGAATGTAGCAAAAGCCTTTTAATAACAGAGAGAAACAATGTGGCATTATGTTGGGAAAACACCACCAACAGGATTCATAACACAATCCATGAGCAAAAACTCACCCCAAGCAAATTGGGCCTTTGGTTCTTGAGTCCAGCAACCCAAAAGTCACCCAAAGTCTCAAAAGTCCAACAACCCAAAAGTCTCTGTCCCTGGTCAGTGCAGCCCCAGAGTTCAAAAGTTTATCTGCAGAGTTTTACCTCCCAACCTGGGTGAAAATGCGGGGGGCTAAGGGGCACCTTACATGGTCCGAAGCCAATTGCCCCACCTCTCCGTAGGGCTCTGCTCTGCTCCACGAGCCATCCCACGAGTCACTCTGCTCTGGCAGCCGCTCCGCTCCACCAACCATCTTGTGAGCTGCTCCAGCCATCTCGCAAACTGCTCCGCTCCGCTCCACCAGCCGTCTCACGAGCTGCTCCACAATATAGCTTCGGGCCCCCCCACTACCTAACGCAATGCTCAGTGATTTCAGTTCTTCATAATTTTAGCTCTTTAGTGATTTCAGCTTGTAGTAGGGGAGCCTCAGTGCTGATGCACCACTGGCCCAAAGTGATTTCAGCTTAGCAGCCTGTAACTAGACTCTTATTGGAATCAAAACTAGCTCTGGTATTCCACAGTAGAGAGAGGAGACGGTGCAATTGTCATGTAGGACCCTCACCAGGTGGCCCATACCACCAGACATTAATACCTGTCCCCAGCCTCTCTCCATTCACTAAGTTTTGGAACCCATGACCATTGCCTAGCGAGTGCTGCTTAGTTGATGGTCAGTCCCTCCATCATAACAAAAGGCCAAGTACAGTTCCGCTGTCCTTGATTCACATAATCAGGATAATAACAGTTTATTCCTGCCGCAATAACAGAGAAACTGGGGCTCCTACAGCAGCCAAAGTGACCATCTAGGCGGGGTGGGTGTGCCTATGCAAATGAGATCAGCCCCTGAAGTTCTTTTCCACAACCCACCATGACTCGCCACCAGATATCAGGGTAGAGCTCATCTTGACTCTGCTTACGTTTATATTTACATTTAGCCATATTAAAACATGCATTGTTTGCTTGCACCCAGTTTACCAAGTGATCCAATTGCTCTGAATCAGTCACTTGGTCCTTGTCATTATTTACCACCAACTACCCCCCAGTTTGTGTTATCTGCAAACTTTATCAGTGATGATTTTATGTTTTTTTCCAGGTCATTTTGATGTTTAATAAATCCCTTACACCTTGCAATTCAGATCTCCTAACCTGGACTCCCAAGAGGGTACGAACAAAAAAAACAAAGAAGGATGCACAGGCAAGGTAGGCTGGATTTACAGGATGGGTGTGAAGTCCCAATGAACAGGTAAAATACAGATATCCATTGAAATATTATGACTGGCAGGCTGGGCAATGGGATACAGATCTGATTCTGGCCCAGGGTGGTAGTGACCCAAAACTTATCACGACCATTCAGTGGCCTGTGTGAAAAAAGTTGTTTATGTACAATAAGGATCCAGTCACTAATTTGTACCTTGTTGGCACTTTCAGAAGAGTGTGTCCTTCCAGGGAATGTTTAGTATGGAGGCTGAAAAA
This sequence comes from Chelonia mydas, assembly GCF_015237465.2. Lineage (NCBI taxonomy): Eukaryota > Metazoa > Chordata > Testudines > Cheloniidae > Chelonia > Chelonia mydas. The sequence continues at coordinate 63,810,096 of NC_051250.2, forward strand.
CATTTACACATCTAGAAAAGCTAGTTTGGTTTTAGGCACACTCATGAGGCAGTGGGGAGAAAGCTTGCATTGATGCCACTCAGACTGAATTCTGGAGATAAAAAGGAAAGTAATTTCTTCAGAGCTGTTCATTCAGATTCCCACCCACTCAACACTATCCTCTGAAACAGACATACACATACACACATATACACACACACACACACACATATATGTATGTATGTATGTAAGTAACTGCTAAAGTGAAGAGAAGACGCTGTGCAAGGGATTTTGCACTCCTTTTGTAATGACAAACTTATTTTAAAAAGGAAAGTTTAGATGGGGTGGTGGTGCAGTAGCTGAGTTCTTGCTACTACAGAAGAATACAGATCAAATGTGTGTAATGGGGCAGTCATCTTTGGTTCCATTACTTTGGTCTTGCTCTGTGTGAGCGAAATCTACACATTTACTGAAGTGACTCCGAAAGCAGAGTGCTTTTAAACTATATTGTTGCCAAAACTGCTGTTAGAAAATGAGGTTTATAATGAAAAAGACACAAATGTCAACAAGTAAACAAAAAGGTAACAAGTCATGAAAAGTATTACCTTAGCCCTGGTCTACATTACGAGGTTAGGTCAAATTTAGCCGCATTAGGTCGATTTTATAAGCAATGTATCTACACAACCAACCCCGTTCCGTCGACCTGAAGGGCTCTTAAAATTGACTGCTGTACTCCTCCCCAGTGAGGGGAGTAGCACTAAAATCGACGGTGCTGGGTTGAATTCAGGGTAGTGCAGATGCAATTTGACGATTTTGGCTTCCAGGAGCTATCCCAGAGTGCTCCAACGTGACCGCTCTGGACAGCACTTTCAGCTCCAATGCACTAGCCAGGTATACAGGAAAAGCCCCGGGTAATTTTGAATTTCATTTCCTGTTTGATCAGCATGGCGAACTCAGCAGCACAGGTGACCATGCAGTCCCAGAATCACAAACGAGCTCCAGCATGGAGCAAACGGGAGACACTGGATCTGATTGCTGTATGGGGAGAAGAATCTGTGCAGGCCAAACTCCAATCAAAATCCATTCTCCCCGGCAGCCAGGACCTTTCTATCACCCTGGAGCCAATATCCTCCCAAGGCGGGTTCCCGGACCCTGAAACCGGAGAAGGCACCTCTGGTGAGTGCACATTTGTAACTACAGTACAGGGTTTAAAAGCAATTGGGTTTAATGTTTTATTTGCCCTGAAGAATTGGGATGCATTCGCAGCCAGTACAGCTACTGGAAAAGTCTGTTAACATGTCTGGGGAGGAGCGGGAATCCTCCAGGGACATCTCCATGAAGCTCTCCTGGAGGTACTCTGAAAGCCTCTGCAGAAGGTTTCTGGGGAGGGCTACCTTATTTCATCCTCCACGGTAGGACACTTTACCACGCCAAGCAGTAGCAAGTAGTCTGGAATCGTTGCAGCACAAAAGCATGGCAGCGAATGGCCCTGGGTTTTGGTCACATTCAAGCAACATTCAGTCTTTATCTTTCTGTATTAGCCTCAGGAGAGTGATATCATTCACGGTCACCTGGTTGAAATAGGGAAATTTTTGTAAGGGAACAGTAAAAGGACCCCATTCATGCTGGGCTGTTTGCGCTTGGCTAAAAGAGATCATCCCAGACAATAGCCATGTGGTAGGGCGGAGGGAGGCGTGTGCTGCATATCCACCTGAAAACCGCAGCCCCTCCTTTTAAATGGCAAACCCAACCAGCATTGTTTGCTATGGGAAAGGAGAGCGCTGCAGTTTGAAACCATTCCCATATGTTATGAAGGTGGAAGAAGCCAACCCCGCGTACCCTTTGGCTTACCATGGTTGCCTGGAAACCAGATTCTGTTGCCCAGCCGTGTGTGATGTGTCACCATACTGGCAGGTGCTCAATATAAAAGGCAAAATGCGACCTTGTGCGGTCTGCTGGGAATTGCTTGATTCACTGTGAAAGAGTCTCCCCTTTTGTTCTCAGAAATGTATCATCTTAAATTTTACTCTCCCTTTTTATTCCCCCTCAGGTACAAAATGTTTCTATGCTCCCCCTATCATCTTCGTCCGTGAGGTTATTGCAGATTAGAAGGCAAAAAAAAAAAAAAATACGCACTCGCGATGACATGTTTTCCGAGCTCGTGCAGTCCTCCTGCACTGATAGGGCACAGCTGAATGCACGGAGGCATTCAGTGTCAGAGGCCAGGAAAGCATTAGGTGAGCGCTATGAGAAGAGGCAGGAGGCGATGCTGAGGCTAATGGGGAAGCAAACGGACATGATCAGGCATCTGATGGAGCTGCAGGAAAGGCAACAAGAGCACAGACCGCCGCTGCATCCACTGTATAACTGCCTGCCCTCCTCCCCAACTTCCATATCCTCCTCACCCAGATGCCCGAGAACGTGGGCAAGGGGGAGGCTCTGGGCACCCAGCCACTCCACTCCAGAGGATGGTCCAAGCAACAGAAGGCTGTCATTCAAACAGCTTTGATTTGTAGTGTGGCTACAATAAGCAATGTGGCCTTGTCCTTCCCTCCTCCCCCACCCCATCTGGGCTACCTTGTCAGTTCTCACTTTTTTTTTTAATTAATAAAGAAAGACTGCATGGTTCATTCAGGGTGGTTGGCTTACAGGGAATTAAAAATCAACAAAGGGGGCGGGTTTGCATCAAGGAGAAACACACAACTGTTACACCGTAGCCTGGCCAGTCATGAAACTGGTTTTCAAAGCCTTTCTGATGCGCAGCACACCTCACTGTGCTCTTCTAATCGCCCTGGTGTCTGACTGTTCAAAATCGACCGCCAGGCATTTTGCCTTAACCTCCCACCCCTTACTCTCACAGATATTGTGGAGCACACAGCAAGCAGTAATAATAGTGAGAATATTGGTTGCGCTGAGGTCTAACCTCGTCAGCAAACAGTGCCAGCAAGCTTTTAAACATCCAAAGGCACATTCTACCACCATTCTGCACTTACTTGCTCAGCCTATAGTTGAACTGCTCTTTACTACTGTCCAGGCTGCCTGTGTACAGCTTCATGAGCCATGGGAGCAAGGGGTAGGCTGGGTCCCCAAGGATAACTATTGGCATTTCAACATCCCCAACGGTAATATTCTGGTCTGGGAAGTAAGACCCTTCTTGCAGCTGTTCAAACAGCCCAGAGTTCCTAAAGATGCGAGCATCATGCCCCTTTCCCAGCCATCCCACGTTGATGTCGGTGAAATGTCCCTTGTGATCCACCAGTGCTTGCAGCACCATTGAGAAGTCCCCCTTGTGGTTTATGTACTGGTTGGCAAGGTGGTCCGGTGCCAAGATAGGGATATGCGTTCCGTCTATTGCCCCACCACAGTTAGGGAACCCCATTGCAGCAAAGCCATCCACTATGACCTGCACATTTCCCAGAGTCACTACCCTTGTTAGCAGAAGGTCAGTGATTGCATTGGCTACTTGGATCACAGCAGCTCCCACTGTAGATTTGCCCACTCCAAATTGATTCCCGACTGACCGGTAGCAGTCAGGCGTTGCAAGCTTCCGCCACTCGCTTCTTGACTGTCAGGGCAGTCTCATCTTGGTATTCCTGTGCTTCAGGATGGGGGAAAGCAACTCAAAGTTCCAGGAAAGTGGCCTTACGCATGCGAAAGTTTCGCAGCCACTGGGAATCATCCCATACCTGCAACACTATGTGGTCCCACCAGTCTGTGCTTGTTTGCAGCGTTCCACTGTATCAACCTGCCCCAGTGCCACCATAATATCCCAATTGCCACATCCCGTGCTTTCAGGAATGTCTGTGTCCATGTCCTCCTCACAATCGTCCTCGTGCTGGCGTCTCCTAGCCAGGTTCTGCACATACTGCAGGATAATATGCGAGGTGTTTACAATGCTCACAACAGCAGCAGTGAGCTAAGCAGGCCCCATGCTTGCCATGCTATGGCGTCTGCACGGGTAACCCAGGAAAAAAAGGCGCGAAACAATTGTCTGCCGTTGCTTTCACGGAGGGAAGGAGGGAGGAAGGGGAGACTGACCACATGTACCCAAAACCACCTGCGACAATGTTTTTGCCCCATCAGGCATTGGGAGCTTAACCCAGAATTCCAGTGGGCAGCGGGGACTGTGGGATAGCTACCCACAGTGCACCGCTCTGTGAGTCAATGCTAGCCACAGTATTGAGGACGCACTCTGCCGACTTAATGCGCTTAATGGGAACATACACAATCAACTGCATAAAATCGCTTTCTAAAGATTGACTTCTATAAAATCGACCTAATTTCGTAGTGTAGACATAACCTTGGTGAGGCACTTATAAACATTCATTTGGACTCAGATTTTCTCTTATGATTGCTTTCATGGTCCGGGTTCAGCTTCTGAAAAGTTAATCAGCCTGCATAACAGGTTAATTAAAATCTGATGACTGCTATCTGATGAGACATTTATGATGTATTTGGTATCTTGCATGGTTACAGAAATGTAGATTACAGTATATGAAGTAATGTTATATGACAAATAAGCTGCTCATCAATTAATATAGGGAAATATGGAGATCATCAGTTTTTGGTGTATGGCTTTTTTAAAGACCATCAGCTTATACATACTAAGGGGGAATATTTATCTGATTTGTTTACAGATTTATAATGGCGTCTATCTGGGCATTTTAGATCCTTTAAAAAAAGCCAGCCAATAACAAATACCTTCTCCAAATCAAAAGACTTAACAGAACTTCTTTTCTGTGCTACTAAATTGATTAATCCTTACTAGCAAACCAGAGACCTACAAAAATGGATAACTCTGGCAGAGCCACTTGAAGCTTCCCAAACCTGGACTCTAGAACACATCTAGAAGAAAGAGGTTCCTTGGCCCTCCAACTATGATACTCTGCCATCCATTCAAGAGTATTTCACTCCAAGAACAGACAGCAGGAATCATCCAGCATCTCTCTGCTACCGGCACAGGCCACAGGGGAAGACCTGATCTCTTGGATAACTGAGATCCAGACCTTTGATGACTTTTTAGAGCATAACCAACACCTTGAACTGCACCCAGAAATAAACCAGTAATCACAGCGGATCAGGTAACACCAGTATTGCATGCACATGACAACTTACCTCCCTTGAGAAAATGTTCCGGATGATTTTCAGGAGTAACCCCAAGTAGAGCGCATTGCAGGTAACAGTGGTGTGGGTTATGGTGGCAGGGTCCACAGCAAGAAGGAACAGTGGCAGCTGATTGGGTCAATCAAAGATTTGGGGTGGGGAGATGTGTGCTGCCTCTGGCATGTGGGAAAACAGTAAGAGTGATAGATCCTATATAAACTTAAGAGTGGAAATTATTTTTGCAAAGGTCAGGACTGCATCTTTAATAAGAGAGACACCCTTACAGCCACCCCCCACTGCTTTGGAAGCATCTGTGCTCATCAGCATAACTTCCTTAGTATCTGCTTGTTCTCCACTATTACTTAGATTGTAAACTCTCTGAAGCAGAGACCATCTCTTTGCTGTATATTTGTACAGTGCCTAACACAATACTGCTGGGGCCTCTAGCCTCTACCATAGCACAAATTGACAGTTAGACATAAATGGTTCCGTTCATTTTATAAAGTGGCTGAGTTATTAAAATAATAATAAAATCATTCCTCCCTACCAGTTGTACCAAGCTACCTCTCCAAGTAAACACAATTGTAATTCCATTTTAGTTCTGTTAGGAGTCTGTGTGTCTGGAACTAACTTGCGGATTTTTTTTTCACTCACACTGGCTAAGTCTGACAGATTCTTTTGCTCAGGCTGCTATGTAGTAACTTAAAAAACCCTAGTCTATAATTGTGTTCTATAGAGTATGCTAACAGGAATTGGTCTTTAGGATTCTCATTGATAATTATTCTGTTTTTCTGGATATTAAACTCTCTTGGAGTGGACCTGCAAATCTAGGATGGTCTCATAATTTGTCTAAAAGACAATTAAATTGCTCATCAATGCTCACTGTATGTAGCTTACCTTCAGGCAAATACCCCAGTTTACCCTGCTATACGCTTCTCATGAAGACACATAACAGACTTTGGGTTTGGAATATTGGTGGTTCAGAAGTGCTTAGTCTGTTTGCACTGTCTTTCCCTCCATTTGAACTTTTACTGCTCAGACAGTTGATTTTGTTCCAGTATAAAAAAAACCTCTCTCTCCCCTCTCGTAGAGCCAAATATTGATTTAAAAAAATGTTCACACTTTACACTGAAATGTTTTTTTATTTGTGATAAACAAAGCAGCAATCTAATGGGACAGAATTAAGTACTAGTCTCTAGCTAGCTAGCTGTATATTTTTTTTAATGCAACCACCTGAACTTCCGCAGTAAGTGAATATTTAGATCTGTAAATTTTGTTAATCTGTTTCAACCGACATGGACAGAAATAATACGTTCATGCTTTTGAAAAGGTCTGGATATCTTAGTTCAATTGGCTACATATTTCTTAGTTAGTAAAGGAAACCTTGATTATGCCAATGAAAACAAATAGTGTGGGAAAGATTTTTTTTAAAAATATAAGTATTCTAGAAGCACAAATAGTAATAACACAGGTTTTGCCTGAATGTAAAGTTAGATCAAGTGGCTGGTTTAAATCTACAAAAGCCAAAGCGAATTTTGAAACTCACCAGTAAACCACCCTTTTTCCTGACCGTGTACAATCAGGTCATCTGTGATAACTAGACCCAAGAAGATATGTTATGGATGAGTTTCAGGGGTAACTCCTCAGAGACATGTGGCTCTGGGGCCACAGATTTCTATTTAATTTTTGCTTATGGTTTTCTTCTGAGTTTTCATTTTGGTTTGAAGTTTTCATCTCTCAGCTGAGTTGGTAAAGATGAAGGAGGATGAAATCCTAAGCTAGCTGAGCAAACTGTTCAGTTTGTTAGCCTGTATCAACTAAGGAGCATGTCTGTCACTGCATGACACAATGTCAGACCTGCTAAGGGGTGTGCTGTGCACCCCACTGTAATACAGCAAAAACTAAAGAAGATTATCCTCTAGTTCACATTTTCTGGTCCTTATCCAAAAGCGCACACAGGCCCCTAGTTCTATTCCAGCTTGTAACCACAAAGTCCTGGCTGACCATGGAGCTGTTACACTTCGTACAGGCTCAAAAAAAATCTCTCTCCTTTGCTATTACTTCCTGTGCAAGGTGAAATGCTTGCAGGATTTGTAGTCTTGTATCCCTTCAAGCAAAACAATCCCTTAAAGTTACGGAATTGAGAGAGTTTGATGGCTCCATACTGAAAACTGGAGGCAATTTGGGCAAGAATCTGATTGCCCCCTCAAAGTCTAAAGGAAACAGATGTGCTTCATCCTCTAATACACCTGGCTTCATAAGTCAGGATGACAAAGAAAAGCAACAGGGAAAAAAAAAAAAAAAGATGCCCAAATTGAAACACCTTTCTCTACGTGTTTATTATTTTTAGGGGTTGTCCATTAACACTTTAGTGTTTTTTTCCCCTTTCCTAAGGTAGGTCAATTTTAAAATTAATCTTTACCCTCCTGAGAAAAGGGGAATGAGATTATTACCTTTTAATGGATGGAGATGTAATCCAAGCCGCTATTAATACCAACATAGTTATTCATGAGCGCCCCTACACAGAAGTTTATTAATGAGTCAGAAAACCACCAGCTACTGGGGCTTTTCTGGTACTTCTGGCGCCCAGGGAAGGTGGAGTTTGACCTAGTTTTCTGCATGACTGATGTCAAATGTAATACAACTAAATTAAAATAAAAGTCTCTCCTAGCAGGGATGCAGGGGAAGGCTTTGAACATCCAACCTTTGACGGTGGTTTTACACTGTATTGGGAATATGTTATGTACTTAAGGAAACATATCTACCACTATATAGGTATGTAGGTAAGCCAGTGGTTGCAAGAGAAATTCTGTTTCTTTGATTTAGATGTAAAAAAATTAAATGCAGGTTTGAGAACTATGTAAAATATAAACAAGAAATGTTTATGACATGTCCTTCCTGGTCCTCCAGTGACCACTCAAGCATAACTCCTATGGACTGAAATGGGAATATTGGCTGAGTAACGTCTGCAGATCAGCCCACTGAACTTAAGCCAATGCTGAAGCCAAATAATAGATGACTGGTAGGGTCTTACTTTGGACTCCTTTGCTGTCACAAATGACATTTTGCATAATAACCATCTCTAGGTTCAAAACCAAAAGTAAATTGCCATACCTATCACTGGGTGAGCTTTCAGACTGAAGTGCTGAGCAAAATGGATGCAGCTTCCTTTTCAGCTACAATGTTACATGCCAAATGGCTGAAAGCCAGCATCTAGTGTGTTCCTGCAGCTCTCACTCATGCAAAACTCCTCCCTGACCTGAGTAATGACTGTAGGATCAGGCCCTACATTCCTTACAACATTGTGTCAGCAGTGGGATTGGGCGTCTCTGCTGAGATATTCTCTCCCAGCATTCCTCTGGCAATGAGATGTTTCAGTTCAATGGGAGTTTCCCCACTGACATCGTTTAAATAACAACATGGCTAGCAGAGACCTGGGATTAGACCCTGAACACACCGTGCTTTCTCTGCCCAACTTTTCACATGAGAAGCACCAGTGCCATGGCTTTGGCAATGGCACTCGTGCATGGCCGTGGTCAGTCTCCAGCCAGTTCAAAGCTCTGATGAATAGTTCACTATAGCTCTGGTCTGCCTGAGTCTGCACTTTCACTTATTCAGTAAGAGTTTCCAAAGTATGACCTCATTTCCTCAGGTTTTCTAGATACTGGCTTAAACTAAGTGGGACAATCTGATTTGGAGTCCATCACATTTTACGGGGTGTAAACCCATTGGGGGATTATTTTCCATGTCTGCCTTAACTGCTGATTTTCGAGTTAAAATAGCCAAGTGGTGATTCTTATTAAGGGGTTTTCATCAGATCCAGATTTGGCATTAGCCAGTCCTCAGAAATCATTAATTGCCTCAAACTGCACTGGAGATTATAAGAACTCTTTGCAGAGTGCTAGAAAACATGTTCTAGCTTTATTATAGAATACATATATTTTAGTATTTTGCATCCTTGTATTGTGGAGTGCAGGGCTCAAAATACTGTCACCTAAGTGCATCTGGGGCCTGATCTAAAGCCCACTGAAGTCAATAGAAAGACTCCATTGACTTGAGTGTGGGCTTTTTTGGTTATTCGTCTCATTCACTTATACACTGGGTTGGAGAAACACTTTAGGGTACGTCTGCATTTGAGCTGGGAGGTGTGATTCCTAGCTCATGTAGATGTAACCCACACTTGCGCTGCTCAAGCTAGCACCTAAAAATAGCAGCGTGTTCCCAGCATCTCAGGCTAGCCACCCAAGTATGTCCCCAGGCTGTGGGCAGGATTCAATTCAGGGCAGCTACCTTGAGTGGCCCGCTGCGGACACACTGCTTTTTTTTCGGCACCAGTTCGAGCGGAGCTAGTGTGGGTATGCTTATGTAATCACACCGTGCAGCTCGAATGTAGGTGTATCCATAAACTCATACTGTAATTCATGACAAACTGCCTATTTTCAAAGAATGCTGGCATGAAAGGTGTGGATACTCTGATAATGAAAACACTGCAGTTGCACACAGGAAAGAAAGAGGAAATAACAATTGGAGTCAGGACTGAAACATTACATTACTTGCACAAGTAGGCTTATTGAAGTAAATGGGTAAGGCAAGAGGAACTAGGTTCCAAATACTAAGCCTGAAACCCTTAATAGTGAGAGAAAAAGCACGCATTTTTGCTACATGCAGATTTGAGATGAATTAGAAGTATACTAGAATATCTAGGTTTAAAGGGGATATTTTTAGGGTAACCTGGTTTACACAATAATTTCTATTTAACATATTGCTGATATCAACAGTGAAAAATCTTGATAACACATTTGTGATACAAATTAGTCAGAGATTGTATTTTGAATGGGGAAGACAATTCTAACATGCAAATGCTTCCAGTTTGGGGGACACTGGATTTACAAACAAAAATTTTGAATTGAAAATTACCACCAGAACTAGGTCTGGTGTTCATATTAGCTTGGGGTGGGGGGTGTGATGGGGGCGCACTACTCATTGCTGGATGGCACCTCCTCCTGGCTGCTCTGGGGATTAGCTCTGTGAAGCCAACACCCCTTCCTGCAACTGCACCCTGTCTCTTTGTCACGGTCTCTTGATCTGCAGCTCCTCACTCACTCCAGGAGCTGCTGCTTGCTCTTCATGACTTGTCCCTCTGGCCAGGTTACTATACATGTTTTCCCCTTCCAGAGTATCAAAGTCTTTCTTCAGCAATCTTGGGCAGTCTTCCCATTCACTGCCCCAAGTGCCACTCCCTCAGTGGCTAGTAGGGGAACCTGGACCCATCCTCTACTCCAGGCTCCAACTCAGGGACCCTCTAGTCAGCAGCCAAGTTCTCTTCCCTTCTGAACCTTGCTGCCTTTCCCTGAACCTCTTCTGTACCTTCTGGCTCTCCCCCCTCCTCTGGGTTTGCCAGCCCAAATGCCATCCTCCCTGGGAATAGTTGTAGGCTACCTGCCTCTGTAGCTTCCAAACACATCTCCCTTTCCCCTGGGAGTGACTGTACTCTACTTCCCTGCAGCCCCCTTCTGTTGCTTTATAAGGCCAGCCCAGCTCCTCCCCCGGCTGGACTTCATCAGCAAATTAAGCCTTAGCACCCCCGACTTTCCTCCAGGTCCAACCTATGGGTAAATTGGTCTAGTTTACCCCTTCCGGCCCTGTGTAGGGTGGGCACAGGGGAAAGTTACGTTTGTATTGATTTAAAAAAAAAAAATCTTGATCGACTGACACTTCATGAATTGTAAATAAAAGTGTTGAAAACAGTTTTTAACTTTGTGAACTCTTGTCCATACCAAAGAAAATACCACATTACTTCAGACGATTAAGAACAGAGGTTGAGCAGGCACACAGTCAACAGAGGAAGTGTCATCTGACACTCACAAGGGAGAGCCAAGTCAAAATACTCATGGGCAGGAGATGCCTGAAAGGGAAAAACATTTTTGTATATATAGCCCAGCAGACTTTTCCCACTCCTGTCCCTTAGGAGTAAAGCCATAAGGAAAAGGAAGCCTAATTTATTGATGGAAAGGTGGAGATTATAAATAAATTGAATCTGTGGGTGCCCCTTCAAGTTGAGAGGAACACTGAGAGGCTGCAGTCTTCACTCATTACAATAAAATGTAGAGGAGATAGCAGAATTTCCCACTCTTCGGTGGCTGTGAAAGGATTTGCTGGGCATTAAGGGCCTAATACAAAGATCACAGAGGTCAAAGAAAGACTTTCCACTGACTTCAATGGGCTTTGGATCATCTGCTATCTTCAATATGGAGTACTTTACCCTACACAGCCCTTTTATCTTACACCAGTGGTGCTCCTGAAAACAACATCAGGTTGAGTCTAGTGCATTCTGGAGAATTGGAGATGTCCTAGCACAGAAGTGGGGTACTCTTTGGCCAATGAACAGATCGTTCCTCACTTTCTGGGCATTATGATCTAGGCTAGTGGTTCTCAAAACTTTTCCATACCTTGACCCCCAACCCAAGAATCATTTCCCACCTAGCGGGGTTCCCTGTCCTATTTAATTATATGGTTATAACACCCCTAACTGGGAACCCATGGTCTAAGTCTTAGACTCTAAAAGGAGGAAAATATACTTTAAAACAAATGCCTAGATAACTCTTCACACAGCTTATTATATGCAAGATACTTATTCCTCCTTTGAAGCTGCTGCAATTTAGCTGGTAAATAATGAATTTTCAGAATTAGCATGTGGATCAAGCTGTTTGTTTACTTGAGACCTATGGTCAATGGACTAGCTAACTCAGATTTTGAAAATGTAATAAGTACTAAAATACCTGCCTTGCTATTACAGTCCAAAAGGCCTACTCTAGAACGCTGGCTCCAACATTTTCACATTTTAGTTCTTTAACATAGTTAGAGACACACAGCCACACACACAAGCCAACCAAAGGAATCCCCTATTGCTTTGCTGCAGTATCCATATGAAAGAAAGAATATAAATCTGACAGTACATGGATTTTGTCAAGGGTAGCACAGCAAGATAATGTAAAGTAGCCCTGGTGGCAACTTCTATTTGCCCTGCTTTGGTTGGTTTGTTTCATAAATCTAAACCTTTTTTTCCCCTCCCAATAGCTGTATGTCAACAGTGTGGTAAAAATCATATTTATTTATTGGTTTATGGCTTCGACTGAAGCACGTGATACAGGAAGTTTAGCAACATGCTTAATCAACTCTCATCCCCCAGGACAGAGTTATTGTATCACATTTGGAGCTAAATTCTGCCCTCTGCTGCATTGTTGTGCCAGGACTGGGCTAGAAAATGGGCATTCTTCACCCATGCAAGCACAGGGCAGCAGCTAGCATCACGGAGTGCTCCAAGCTACGCCAGCAAGCGTGCTAGACTGTGCATCTCATCCACAAAGGTTTGTGGGTCTGCAGTTCAGGAGGCTGTTTCGCCCGAACCCCTGAGTTGACCAGCACATATGTTGCTCTCAACAAAATGCTAGCCAGCAGCAGGCAGAGATTATGTTACTGATTCTTAAGAGGAGAGGCAAAATGCATTCTACAGTTGGAAGCTTCCTACAGCAGAGGACACACTGAACAGCTTATGGCATTAGCTTATGGCATTAGTATGTGTATTAACATCTACTGTCACCAAGCAAGATTGGGGATCTACTGCACTAGGCATATTGTAAAGAGACAGCCCCTGCCAGAGTGCTGGTTATTTGGCAATCCATAAAAGGCCTAGGCACAAACGGATGAGTTAAAGGAGAGACTTTGGGCCTTGTGTTCTTTTTCTAGCTTTTGTTGATTTCAGACAGCCCTTCAAACACAAATGGTTTAAATATATTTTTTTAAAATTGAAAATGTCAACATATTCTCAAACAAAGCATGTGCACTGCTCAGCTACCATTAACCTTGATCAGTCGGTCCTTCAGCCTTCATAAGATGGCGCTGATCACAACATGTCTTCCATTCTTCTCATATCCTGGCCTTCCTTCTCCATGTGCGGCCATGTCTTTTCACAATAAAATCTTCCCATCTCTTTGGAGGTCGGTCGAGTGGTCGTTTCAGTTCCCATGAGTACCACTCAGTGATAGCTGCAGTCCACTGATGGTCAGCGAGCCTCGCTATATGCCTGGCCCATCGCATTTTACTATGCCTGCTCTCAACAACGACATCCTGCACTCCACTCTGCAGTCTGATCACTTCATTGGGAACTCAGTTGCGGATTGAAATTCCCAGAATTCTTCTTTCCATCGCCCTCTCTGAGACAGTTGCTGCTCCTCTGTCTTCGTCAGCAGCCACATTTCACTGCCGTACAACATTGCTGGCAGTATTGTTGAGCTGAAGAGGCTGGTGCGTGTTGCCTCGTGGATTTTTCCTTGGAGGACATCCTTGATAGAACTGAATGTGCACCACCCTGCTTTCTTTCTTCGTGAGAGTTCACCTTTCTGATCATGGCGCATGTTAATTTCTTGGCCCAAATAGACATATTGCTCAGCTTCTTCTATTTGTTCTCCCTTTATTGTTATTTGGGCTTTTGGCAAGGTATCAGACTGCATACCTTTTGTTTTGGAGCAGTTAATTTTCAGTCCAACTTGCCTGCTCTTTTGGTGTTGAGTTCTCACAACGTTTTCTGTAGTTTGATAGTATTTTCAGCAAACACCACAATAGTGTCCACAAATATGAGATGGTTTAACTGCTCTCTATTGATGTTGATTCCACCCTTCCAATTCATCCACCTCATTACCATTTTGAGGCAGGCTGTGAAGACTTTCGGTGAAACTGTGTCTTCTTGTTTCACACCTTTCTTAACTGAGATGCGAAGGGGGGCATCAAATCACATTATATCTGTAGTTCACTCAGAATTTGATTCCTTTAATAGTTTGATATAGTTTGTGTCGAAGCCCTCTTCTGCGAGAGCTTTCAACGCTGCATTCATCTCTATGCTCATGAAAGCTTTTTCATAGTTGACAAAGGCAATACATAAAGGGAATTTGTATTCCCTTGAGCATTCCAATAGGTGGTTTATAGTGAAAATATGGTCCATTGTGCTGAAATTCCTTCAAAAGTCTGCCTGAATGAGCAGCAGCCGAGAGATCAGACTGTGAGAGTCAGTTTATTATTTTGGTGAACAACTTGTAGACATGTGAGAGCAGGCATACTGGACTATAGTTCTTTAGATCTTCACGTTGGCCCTTGTACAGCAAAATGGTGTTAGACTCCTTCCAGCTCAATGGTATCTTCTGCATTTCCAAGTAATGGCTAAACCTCTGAGCAAGGGTTTTCCAGAGGTCTTGGCCTCCATCTTTTACTTCAATTGTCAATCCATGTTTATTTGGGGCTTTTCCTACCTTCATTTGGTGAACTGCATGTCGAACTTCGCTGACAAGGATTGGGACTACGTGCTTATTGGTCTGTTGAAGTGTTGGTACTGGGACATTTATCTGAGACACGAACAGTTTGGTGTAGAAATCTTTGCAGACTGCTCCCATCCCTGTTCTGTCAATTACTGGTTTTCCATCCCTGTTCTTCAGCGCCATTATTGTTGACCTGTACAGTGTCAATTCCCTTTTGCATTTTTTGAGGCTTCTGCGATCTTCAGCCATCTTTAAGAGCCTTTCATTTTGGTACTTCTCAAAGTCCTCCTTTAGTCTTCTTCTTATCAACTTGCAAAGGAGGGAGTACTCAAGTTTGTCACTTCATATTCCTCCACTTCTCTAGCAAGTTCCACATTTCCTTAGAGATTCTTCCCTTCACTCTTTTTGGTCTTTCTGTCTCAGCTAATTTCACACTTTGCCTCAATTTATCAGTGAAGTTTTTATAATCCTCATCATAGTTATCTATAAAAGTCTCCAGTCTTCCTTGGAAATGTTCGCTTTCAAGATTGCCTCATTGAATATTTTTGGCCGCTGTCTCTGATTTACCATCTGCAGCGCTTTCTTCTCCACCTTTTCATTGAAGTTGAGCCGTGCTCTGAGCAAGCAATGGTCACTACCGGTGTTAAATGATGGTACTCCTGAGATCTCTTGTACAATGCACCACTTATACCATTAACATGCAATTAAAATCAAAAGGATCTGCCTCTCCCTTCCAGCAGCCCTGCACTGTGCCCAGTTTAGCTCTATCTGGCGGTAGCAACAGCAAGCACGCTAATGTAAACAATGTGCTGGCATCTGGCTGTGTTCTAAGCACCATGTTATGTGGAGCTACTCTCAGCAGTTAACTTTTTAAGCACAGTGTCTGCTAACAGGTGCCTGGAGCCCCTGCTACACTGATTCCATCCCCATCCCCTCTTGCTGCCAGCAGTGGAGCTGAATTGGTTGTAGCAATAGTGGTTATTTATTATTATTTTAAGATCCTGATGTAGACACACCCTGATACATATGGTGTGAGGTAATAGTGACCTAAAGTAGTCAACAGCTGAAGGCTTCAGGGAGGAGCATGTAATTCACTAAATCTACTAGATCTACTGGCATAAAGGGAAGGCCACCTGCTGGGTTGCTACATACAGCCATCAGGAAGCAATGGTTTTCTTTTCCATTGAAATAGGATCTCTCAAAAAATCCTTGGTAATCTGGATTGTGCTTTTCATTTTGCTTCTTTAGGACTTGGTTAGAAGGGTTGGATGGATTTTTAAGTCTTATTTTCCTTCTCTCCCCTGTTCATTCCTACTTTAGGAATATCAGGGACATCAAGTCCATTCTTCCCTGGGTTTTGGTGGAAAATGGGATAGGAGTTTCACCAAAATATGCAGTGAGCCTTCACACCTCAATTACAGGTGCAGGAGCATTGAATCGTTAGCAAAGATGTCCTTCTGGTGAAATGGTTATTAGGCATTGGAGTAAAACTGGCATTACCAAAACCCAGCGCATTTTCATCTCTTTGATTAGACGTTCCTTCCCTTCTCAACTGTTTAGTTCTCAATGTCTTGTGATGTTAATCTCAAATGTAACCCAGTCACCAAGGCACACAACACCAGCATTTCTAAACAAACAAAATGAGTTTGTTTGCATAAATGCACAAGCCCATTTCTCCCCCCTCCCCACTTTATAGGTCATCTTTAAAAGAAAAACAGAATTCATATCCTGACATGCCTGCGAACCAAGAACAGGGGATCAGATATGGTAATAAAACCAGGACAAGAGGAGTACATATACAACCTCTGGACACAATAAGACAACCATGCAGCTTTTAAGATTCCGGAAACAATTTCTTCTGAAGAGAATAAAATGGTTATTTTAATTCATCTGTTTCGTTTAGAGAAAATTTTCTTCTTACTCTGCAAGGCACGTTTGAGAGGTTTCATATATGCATAGTTATAAAGATACTTCATATAAGAAATAATCATTCTACATGGGTGTTTTGAAACTGCTGCACAAGGTACAGTAGAACCTCCGAGTTACGAATACCTCAGGAATGGAGGTTGTTCGTAACTCTGAACAAAACGTTACGGCTGTTCTTTACAACTGAACATTAACAGCTTTGAAACTTTACTATGCCGTAGAAAAATGCTGCTTTTAACCATCTTAATTTAAATTAAACAAGCACAGAAACAACTTCTTTACCTTGTCAAATTTTTAAATTTTTTTCCTTTTTTTAGTAGTTTATGTTTAACACAGTACTATACTGTATTTGCTTTTTTGTTTGTTTGTTTGTTTTGTTTCTGCTGCTGCCTGATTGTGTACTTTTGGTTCCGTGTGTGATTGACCGGTCAGTTCATAATTCTGGTGTTCATAACTCTGAGGTTCTACTATAATTGTTAGTTGCCTTGACACTGACATGTTAAACTGTTTAATTATCTGCTAAATTGGTGCAAGTCCTATTCACACACATGCAGTGATGTAGGGGAGTCAAAACAACAGTGGCTCATGTGTATTGGAAGTGTCTATTAAAGACCTACAGGGAATAATCTAGAGAATTTTGGAGATATTATTATTGGGTAATCTACTGTGTGCAGGTATATGGTCACAGAACATTTATCTATGGTTGTGCAGAGGATAAAAATTCCATTTTGTGAAGGATTTCAAGATTTCTAAATTTGTTTTCATTCCGATGCAGAAAACCCCAAAATTTAGTTGCAGATTGCAAAATTAAAACAATATTTGGACCTTAAATTTTCCTAAGACAAATTTAAGATTTCAAAAGTCATTTCAAGAGAGACATCGAAATATGGTTCCAAAAGTGTCAAAACAGGACATTTTGACAATCAGAACTTTATTCCCCCTTTTTTCTCTCCAAAATGAAATTTCAGAAAAAAAAAAAAATCTACAGCTTCATGAAGGATTTCAATTTCAAAGGAACTAAATATTCCAATGGGAAATGGTGCCATCAAAGATTTCAGTTCTGTCATTACACCTCTCCCCTTCTCCCCTCAACACCAAAAAAAAAAAAAGAAAGCCCATTCTGTAATCATGGATTACAGCCTCAGGCATGAAAGGAAACCTGGGCCAAAGATTTGTTCATAATACTGCAGTTTATTAGGCCTGTGATACACAATTCTTTACTGCATGTTACACCATCAGTGATTTAGGAAGGAACCACTCCTGGTGAGGTATAAAAATAACTGCAGACCTAGACATCTTCAATATTCTCACAGAAGCTCTTGTCTTTCTTTGCCTGCTGAAGGGGACCATGTTTAGTGTAAGACTAAGCGCCTCTATTAAATAAAGTTTCTATAGCTTTTGGCTGTGCTACTTGAGCCGTAGGGCTGTTAACATTAATGATGGCACTATGTGTAGTATGTAGCACAAAAACAACTCTCTCTGGAATTTATCTGCAGATTTTGGCTTTTTAAATACATGCATACACTCTCACCTTTGATGAGCAGCTATGGTTAAAACACATAGGGTAATAGCAGTCTTTAGGCAGATGGCTGTTCTACAGGGAAGAAAACTTCAAGGAACTATGTGAATGCATTTCACCCAATAGGAAGAAACAAGTACGGAGGGGAACGAAATGTAATTGCAGACATTTGTTCTTTACAATGCCTTAACTCATCATCCAGTAAGTCCATTGCGATGGATTGCTTCATGCTATGCACCCTATAGAAAACCACTAGAGGGGAGTAAAGTAACATAAAAATGCAACTACTTCATCTCAGACTCAGCTTTGCTGTACAAATTGCAATTGCACCAGTTAATTAATAGCTATAGTAAAACCAGAGTGTTAATGAATTACATTTGCTTCACAATCAAAAGTGGAGTTGATTAGATAATTACAATATTGTGGTCCCCTCTTACTACGTTGCAAGGCTGACAGGGAACATTCGTCATCTGGACAAAGTCATAACACCGAACACGGCGTTTAGCCAAAACATTTGCCAAAAGAGGTGTGTTCGTTTAATTTCTTCAAGCGTTGATGAGGTTTAGAGGGAAGCACGCTGAGTGGGGCTACCATGAGCCGACGAAAAGCTCTCCGCTATCACACAGGCTCTCACGCTGATCATTATTCCTGTGGCTCTCTGCCTCACTGTCTGAAATCGACACAACAGGATAACGTCTACCCAAGTAGTGAGGGTGGGGAGGATTCATTAACAGTGAAGCTAAAAAAGGGCTCTGCATGCAAAGAGCATTATCGGGCGGAAAGCACTGAGTTAAGTCTCACTACGGTCACAAGTATTGCTGGTGTTCCATGTCACTTTCAGGTTACCGCAATTTCTACTGTAACTCACCTACACCCGCAGAGATGAGGCAGATGGCACAGTGATGAACTTCACTTCAGAGCAGAAGATCGTATATGAAATAGCAAAAGAACTACTTGAAATACATTTCATTGGGAAGTCTGAATAACCTCCACTGAACAAAGGGAAATAGGAGGATGCAAACGTTAGTGGAACGAGCTTCAACAACAAAAGAAAGCTCACAAACAAAGTCAGAGTGGCTCTCACAGCAGACTTTAAGGACAAGTGACAAAGAAGGGGCGAACTAAATGATGTATATAACAACAACCCATTGTTCCTGGAAAACATGCCTAGAAAGCTTCTAAACAAATTATGTAAATGTGGGTGTGAGATCCCAACGAGTTTATATACTTCACTTACAAGCTTTTCTTTGCAAGGTCTTGTATTAAAGACATTTATGGACTATCCTAAGAACGTTGCACTTAACAATTCTACATGCAGTCCACTTACCTGTATAGACAATTAGCTACTTAAGGCTGGTCAGTTTGTTACATGGATGAGGATATTTCCCAGAACACAGGCCCTGCAGACACAGTATAAAAACGATAAAGCAACTAGAAAGTAAAAGGATTTTGTAGCACAGCATGAACGTGCCACTGCAGTCTGCTATTAGGTTGAGGGGCTTCAGCCATGAATCTTTTTGAATGCAGATGAAGTAAAAATAGTGTTGAACTGAAACAGTAACAGAACAAGCAGAGAACTATTGGCTGCTGGGGCAGAAACAAAGTGTTAAACTAAGCAGCAGTCTGAATAAGGAGCTGCTGGCAAAGTCTCTACAGAGCACAGAAGAAGGAACAGATTCACATAATAGTAAATGATGAGTTATTGATTAAGACAAATATGTTATTTCAGCAGTATATAACCAAGTGGGAGAAGACACATGGTAAACTTATTTTGCGACATTCTCTTTTAGTGGCTGCATTACAAGCCTTCATGCAACTCTACAAATCCAACCACAAATTGCAACACTAACCTTTCCCATCACTCACAGTTTAGTTCCAGGGGCTGCTACTGTTTTAGTCAGTTATTGCTTCATTCTTCCCTCTTGATATTAGAGGAGCAAGGGCCTAGGAATTGCTATTCGCAAGGGGGCTTAGATTTGTTGTTGTCCCGGCCCTCACAGGGACTCAAATCCTTACTCATCAGGAAACTCTTGTTGCTGCTTGTTTGGGGTCATCTTCCCTTCAGTCTTCTGCAGTGAAGTCTCATTAGGGAGGCTAATATACCATTAACACTGAGCAGGGGAACACTTTAACTACTTTTCCAGCTACACATACAATATTACTGTGTGTGAAGATTTTTATAGTTGCTATGGATTAGTAGCTGATGTCTACTGCTGTGATACTTTATGGGACATTAAATTATTAAACAGGAGAAGATTGGTCAATGGATCTCAGATTTAATTATCCTTATTTTTTCAAACTGTGAGAGAGGACTTTTATCTTACCTCCTACCTATATAAAAAAAGCCTTCTACTAGGTAGTGGAGAAAGGCAGTGCATAAGAGGAAATCCTTCCCAAACCAAGACAAAAGGTGCTTCAGTTTGTTAAACAGAGTTTACCTGGTTTCCTCAACACTATCAATCTGCTTTAGCCTGCCATAGCTTGCTTGAAAGCAATTGTTGTTGCAGGAAGGTTGTCTCTGCTCAGTGTAGCTCTTCTTTTAATCCAACATGTGACTGAATTTTATCAGCTGTTCAGACTTGAGCTTGATTTGGATGTTTATTACTTCAGTTTGAACTGGATTCACTGGCCTTCAAACAACTGCTTACGACAATTTTTAAAAACTACAACAAAACTAAAATGCAAGTTGTATATTATATGTCTAAGATTGGTAGCTATATTAATAAAAGGTAATGCAATACGTCGTAGGAAGTTAGAAGTTTTGAAAGGGCATTTAAAAAGCTTTTTTGCATCAGAATAAGACTACTGGAAGATTTAAGATTTAGAAAAAGTCTGGATTTGTTTATTACTTCTGGAAAAAAATAATGAGCAATCCACTTGAATCATTATAGACCAATCTTTTAAACAGTGCTTATGCTTTGGAACTTTTTGATCAATAATGGGGGAAGATGAATTTAGCTGTTTTGAACCACAAATCAGGCAGCTGCCCAGTTTGTGTGCTCAATTGCTTGTTTTGCAGAACAGCTGCATATTAACTTTTACAGTCCCAGGATTGTCTACATGAAAAAGGTGTTTTGGTATAATCTCCGGTGTGAATTTAAACAGGCACAGTTAGTCCGTTACAAAGTCTGTATGGGAACTCTTATTCTAGTATAAGTGTGCTTTTCTCAGCTCCCTTTATTGTGAAAGAGTTAAACCAAAAAAAAAAAAAAAAAGCCACTGATACTGGAAAAAGTGTTCAGATGGGAGGGTTATAGAGATATAACTGGTAAAACTTTCCCCTGTACAGACGGCACAGTTATTTACTCAGATAAAAGCTGGGAATCGGGCCTTTGAGCTTAGCTGCTGTTCATGCTGGTTTAGGCACAAGAGGTCTCTTGTGGCCTGATCTTGCTCCCATTGAAGATAATGGCAAAACCTTGCCTACAGAGGAAGCAGGATTGGGTTTATGGATAACATGAAAGGACCACCAAGAATTTCAGAATTCTCATATTAGAGCCCTTGACCTAATTTCAAATCAGGGAGATGTAATGCATATCTGCCAAGCCAACTAGCATGAAAGTTAAAGTAGCCAATTAAGACATTTTTGTAGAGCAAATTAAATACATTTTTCATTTGAAGTTTTTGTTTTTATTTAACCCTGCTCTATCCTTTTTTTAAAAGTAGACTATATTGCTCATAAAACTTTGTGCAGTTCAAGTTTTAACCCCGAAGACTCAAAAAACAGTCCTAACCATAGCTGTATGTTGTGCCATCGTCCTTTTTCCACCCTAGAATAAGCAAATATGAAAGATAAAAGTACTCCTAGTGAGCTTGTAACTCAAAAACTTTGAAGAGCAAACACCTCATAGAAAACTGATTCGCTGGAGAGTGATCTGCTTCTATAGTTCTTTTCTCTAATTATTGCGGACATTTATACAGAAAAATGATTGTTACTTAGACGTTCATCTGTGGCTGCGGTTTATGCCACTCTTCAAGTGAATCCTTGGGTTATAACTGTACTATTAGTCATAATGGATGTTGTATTGTCACAACAACTTTGGACTTTGTGTGAGAAACAAACAGCAGGAGCAGATGAAGCAAACAGCAAAATTCATGTTTTCATATAAATATCCTTAGAAACAAAAGCAAAGGCAACCCAAAAGTAAAAAAATAGGTTAGAGACAGAATGAGCTAAAGAGAGTGTTTCAGAGAAACACAAGCAGGTCTTTAATGGAAGTTATTAAAGCACCACGAGAAATATTACTAAGTCTTTAGTTTGAATTAAGAGGATAGTCAATGCTATCTAGGAATAGCTGTGAAATGAAGTTACCCTGCTTTACTGAAAACAAAGCTAAGATCTTTTTTCTCAGTCAGAAGTGAACCAGCTTTCACTGTACATATGTTCAAAGAGATGGCACATGATCGGAGTTTGATTCAGAGTATAAAAGACTGATAATCATTTTATAAAAACATATGTAACTGTTTATGGTTATAACTTACATATACACTGGCGCTTACAGGGATGAAATGCCTGACCATTTCAAACAGATTCTGAAAAACATCTCTAATGCACACTAACCTTTTATACTGATTGTAAAAGGGACCACAATTGAAAGTAGTTTTATTTATATATAAATAAAAATGTAACATTGCACTGCAAACTAATCAAAGTACAAAAATAGATTGTTTAAACAAAAAATACACACACTTATATAAAACACTGTACATAACTGTGAAGCCAGATAACCACAGTAAATAAAAGCCTACATCGATATTTCAAGTAATTTTATATGATTGTTTTTTCATGTAACAGTCTCAAGTCACATAACATTGAGAGATCACAAAATGGATAAAACCCACAAGTTTCTAGAATAATAGGTTTTCCGCATGCCCCAAGTTTGCATTGAAATATATTAGTTTCTTCTAAACTAATGTTTGAAGAATTATTGATGTTAATCCAAGTTAGGAAGTGGGCTATCAAAGCCACTATCTTGCTGAAAAGATTTGGCATCCAGTATCAGTTTCCTTGAATGTTGGTTATAGCCTTTTCCTATATTCGAATATGGGGTTGCATTGCGTTGTTGTGAGACATCCAAATTTGATTTCTCAGCGTTCCTGTATGAATTGTGTCCTGGGTTTACGTTCAGTTGCTCATTACTGTAAAGTATGGCTTCACTTTTTGCACCAAGAATCTTGGCTTTGCTGGTAAGTTGCCTACAAAATGTACCAACATTTTCATCTGCATTAGGAAACAAGTTGGTCATAGGAAACTGTTCACAGGCCGTATGTTGTGCTTCTGCATTAGAACTCGCTTTTTGCACAGGATACAAGAAGGGCATATCACCACTATCCAAATGTAGACTCCCACTAACTGAACTCCAGTCAGCAGAGCTTCCGTCATCCCTTACTGGAGTTTCTTGAATATCAAACCCCTGAGTTCTCTCAGATGTTGCCTCCCCATATGTATTTGGCTGGTTACATTTAAATTTGTTTAAGGCTGGTCTTTGAATCTGATTTTCAAACATTACATGAGCTGGCCCAGAGTCGGAAAAGCTATTTATAGAGCTGGGTGTATGCGTGTTTCCAAACTTCACCTGAGGAACACACGAGGATGCCTTTTGAAGTGCTGTAGTGCTAGCAGTATTTGTCAGACCTTTGTCTGTATTTGAGACACAGCCATTTCTAAGCCTTCCTCCATCTTCAGCAGGAGGAAATTCTAACATAGTGTCTCTTGAATTATCAGCTGGCTGTTTAGAAGTGCTCCCGCTACTTTGGATATTTGAAGTTATTCTTTCATAAAGCCCAGACTGTGTTTCAGCCTCTACTGCATCAAGCTGCTGTCTTAAGTTACAAGGTACACGTTTCTGAACAACTTGATCACTGGCTTTTTTGGCAATACTTTCGCCACATGATTTGCTTTCCATATGGGCTAGCCTAGTTTGATGAATGTGATTTCTTTTTGATTGCTCAACTCCAGTTGGCAGTTCAGAATTTAGTGGCAGGGCTAAGAGAAGGGGAGAGAAAGAAAAAAAAAAAGATTAATTTAAGGAAGCATTAATGTTGGGAAAAAGTCAGTTTATATAACGAGAGTTGTCAATACTAGTGCTGTTAAATCAAGTGGTTCACATTTTTAAGTTACCGCCTATGCAAATGATCGCAAAGCAAAAAAAAAAAAAAAAAAAAAAAATTACTCCCACTGTCCACCTGCATTTTCACTGCTAAATGGATTAAACCTATAAGAGGGGGAAGGAAGGGAACCAACTTGTCACTCCAACTTACTTGAGTGGGCATTTTTGTTCTGTGGTGTGCTCCGAACAGGCGTTTCAAGCACTTTTGCCATTGTAGCAAGCTTGCTAGCAGCATTCATTATTTTCTTTTCAGCCCTGTTGAGAACCCCAGAATATTTAAAATCAGTAAGTTTTTGAAGCTAACTAGCTTTTCCTAGGCTGTTTTGCCAGTCTCACTGACAGCTCTTGTAGTACTAAACCTCATACCCTTTCCCCTTTAACTAATTGGCCATTTATTAAAAGACATGTATAAAAAGGGAGGAAAAAAAATGAGTACATGCCCATTTTGAATCTATGTTCTATAAAGGACTGAAATGTTGACTCCTGAACCCCCATTACTGCAAAATGTTATAACTTTGGCACTTTTTCTTCTTCTAACAATAGAAATCCAGCACTAGTCTATCCTAGGAGACTCTATGAATTGGTAGGATTATGGCATCAAAGTTTAAAGGATATGAAACCTGATGAAGATGGGAGGTGTTTTTTAATTCAGACTGCCAGTCACTTGTATTTCTTAATACCTATTTACCTCACTTGCCACACAAACACTCCAGAGAAAAAATGTGTTAGAATTTCAAATTACCCTGTCCCTTCAATTAAACCAGAGAAAAGTAACAGTATCTGTGACCCCCTCAGACAAGTCTTCCAGAAAAGCCCGGCGGGGGGGAGGAATTAAACAAAATTTCTATTTTTGGTTTTTGTTTAAACATTCCACAACCTTTTAATACTTCAAGCAAGCAAGAAAAGGTACAAGCTCATTCCCCATCCTTTTACAGGTCACAGTTAAAGCCTGATTTAATTTTTGTAAAGCTGCACAATTGCTGTGAAGTCACAACATGAGGTTTTCCTGTTCACCTGTTTACTTGATGGAAACTTTCTGGAGAATCAAGGGTACTTGTTGAGAAGATATTAAGAAAGGCTGCTCAGCTAGTCTCAGTCGCAAAGTTCACTGAAGAGGATGCCAATTGGATTGAAGGACCCACACCAAAGTATGTATTTGATGGAGTTTAAAGCAGACTGAGCTGGGCTTGCGGACCAGCACAACCTCAGAATAAGCAAACAATGGGCAACTAATTGGGGGCTTAATATACTACTTTTTAATATTCCTGTATATGTATTTTCTTCAAGTATATGTGCTATACAATAATTTCGAATGTATTTGTTTGGGACTCACCCTTCGTGTTTCCCATCATCATTGAGAAGTTGCTGAAGACAAATCAAGTAGTATTTGCGCATTTTCCGGGCAGTCTCTTGACGTTCCCTTAAAACCTCTGCTTTAATCATTTCAGCTGCCCTCTCTTTGCTTTCATGGATATAACGAAGCATATCACCTACATAAATGAAATGTCATTAGTATGGAGTTTCAAAAGGAAAAAAGGATTTGAGACAGCCTGGCCAAGGGGTAGGGAGATTGAGGGTAGAAGTGTTGCAATGGCAGCATGGCACTCAACAGTAACCACTACAGTCAAATAAGGAATGGCATTTGATCTAGTCCTCTTCAGCCAAAGAGAGCGTGGTTAAAACACAGGGCCTGGAATGTGGTGATATAAAACAAGGGACAATGAAATGTCCCCGAGGACAAATTCTTTGGTGAGGAAGGTTGTCATTTGCTGAAAGTTATAGTGCAGAAGAAACAAAAGAGCCCAGTTATTCAACGACACAAAGTAGCCCTTGCCATTTATAACAACAGCTTAAAACAATTTGTACGGGGCTAGATTCTGCCAGCCTCCCTCACGTTGAGTAGTATTGTACTAGAAGAGTAGCCTCATTGCCATGTAATCATGTACTGCAAAGTAAGTAAGGCTGGCAGAATCAGGCCCATACTTGTTGCAATGAGTTTTTAAAGGATTAAATAATAATAGAGAGAATGCAAGAAGTTGAATTAAGGAAACTAATATCTACCAGGAGAGCACACAATGTGAGGTATGAGTGTGAGATCTTAAGAGACACTTGAGTGCAAGAAGAGAACACAGATGTCTTTCATATACACATACACGCACGTGTTATTTAGGAAGGGAAAGGTGAAAAGGAGCAAATAACTCCAATGAAATATTTCTCTAGGCAGCAAATTTCACTCCTCAGCAGACTGTCAGAAATCTGACACTGGTTTGGATTCTTGCATAAACTGGCTGATGAGGAGAGTGTGATTTGCATTTGTGTATGTGAACTTACTCTCATTAGCACTTACCCTTAATTTTGCCCACAGCTTTAATGTACTGTGAGCGCATTTCTTCCAAGCCTTTTACACCATCACAGGAGGTACAAGGTTTTGAAATAGCCCCCTCCGACAATGACCTGAAAGCACACAAAACATGCAGTACTTTAGAACTACAAGACAGGTAGGATGACCTCTATGGAAGCCAGTTTGTTCAGGCTTTTTAAAAATACCTGGGTGGTGCGTTGCATGGTTTCAGATCATTGAGTTTCATCTTCATCTCACAGTTTTCTTCCATTAGAGCCTCTAGAACTCTCTCGTTTTCTACAAAAACCAAGACAGATAATTGATCTGTATGTTTTTAATCCATTTAAACATCTTCATAGGTTATGTAAAATTACTGCCTCTGTGATAAGAGGTCAGGGTTTCAAAGGCAGCTACAACATGCCATGCCATGCCATCAAAGTGACATCATCATTAGGAACTAACTAGACCACAGGTCATTTGAAGTTTGAATATCAAAGCAGTATGACGGACTCAGTGGTGGTTTAGACAGATTTTTGTAAGTAATTTTTACTCTTAGCTACAGGCAGAAGCGCAGGGATGTTAGAAGGAAAAAGTTGGAGGAAGAAAGGTTATTTATAGTGTAGTATAAGGAGACTTCTTTGGGATGGGAGAAGGAGAACATTTCACATATTTTACACTTCACACATGCATCATGGTATTTTTAACAACCACCAGCTGACATTCTAAAGGAAGATGGGATTCGCTATCTATGTCTAATCTGACTGTATACTCAAAGTCATTTAAACACTGTCAGAGTTTGCACACTGAATGAATTGGTGGTCCACAGATCCTAATCTTGACCTCTGACTCAATCAGTGCACATTGGCTTGTGCAGTTAAATATTTCATTGGGCCAGGCCCATAAAGTCTGCAATGGCACAAGCTATATACACAGGAATCACTGGCTCTGTGAGTAAGGTATGCAGTGAGTGGGCATGCCTCAAGCAGAAAGTGATGGAAGTGGTTGTCTTACTGGGGTAGGCAGGACTGAGTATAAACATTCATAGTGACAAACATCTAGCATGCTTTTCTATAAAAAGGTGTTTAAGGCGACAACTGTGATACCAGGTGGGAAGGAAGGGTCAAGTGAAGCATGTTGAAAAACAGTTTACTTATCTTACAGCAACTGGAGTTTAGAGATGCTCTTGTCCATAGGGATTCCACTGTAAGTGCGGCCGTGAGCCCAGATCTTTTAGCTAGCAGCATCCATGGGGGATGTGCATGCACCTTGTACAACCTCGAACTCCTTACAAAAAGGGTATAAAGGAGGGTATAGAAGTTCTGCCTAAATCACAACTGTACGACGATGTCAAGCTGAGCATCTGATCTAGAAGCTGCCACAATGGACTAATATCTTTGAGTTTCATCTTCATTTCACAGTTTTATTCCATTAGAGCATCTCTCATTGGTCCGTCTTTGGCACCCTGAGCTCTAGTACCACCAGAGACTTAGGTACCAGAGGTAAAGAGACACATCAAGCAAAGGGGACTCCAGTTCCAGAGTGATGGTAGGATCTGCAGGAGATGTGAAAGTAGCCTTGGAGGACATAGCAAGCAGTAGCAATATTGATGGTATCATGACTGATGGTACCAGTGGAGGAGTCTCAGCAGAAGTCTTATCAGGATGAGGTACCAAATGAACCTGAAGTATATGGCACCGATGCCAATGGTGCTAAGGAAACAATATCTATCACCAAAGATAAAGGACAAAGTGCACAGCAGAAAAACATGATCCTACAGTCTTTGAAGTTTCATGTGCCAATGCAATTTTCAAAGGAGCTGGTTTAGGTAAGCCAGAGGGGTGATGACTTTTAGAGAAGGCAACTGATGCAAGCTCCATCCAGAGATTTTTGCTCCTTCCTACCTTGAGCATCAGGAGCTGTTTGTGTGCACTTAGAAAGAGAGTTCTGAATGGCACACTTGCTAGGGGCAAGAGACTCCCCTAAACAAAGCAGATATTTTGTATGTGCATCTTGGGCAGCCATAACTGTTTCTAAAGCCGGGAAGATTCTAAAGCCGGTCCTCTGCCATTTGGACCTACTCCTCGGTAGCAAGGTTAGCTTATAAAAAGAAAGGGAAAAAGTTGTGTGGATTTCCCCACCCCTTTATTATTATTTAAGTCACTGGCTCTTTAAAGCTTATTAAAACTACACTAAGACTAAAACTAAGCTATTAACTCTAAAACAATCTAAGGACTACAGCAAAGGAGGAGAATAGTGGGGTCTGACTTGCTACTGCAGGCTGTGAGAAGGAACTATGTGGCAGTTGTGACGGCTCAGCTCTTTATACCCTGCAGAGCACACGTGCAGCTGCAGTGGACACTGCTGCTAAAAGATTATGGGCTTGTGCACACAGGGCATACACGCTTATAGTGGGATCCATGTGGACAATTGCCCGAAGAACATCCGTTGTCAGTTACTTTTCCTAGAACAGTTCCATTCAGAGACCAAAGAATGCATCGAAACGCTGATCTCTGTGCTAGTCCCCAGGATATAAAGGTTCAGAAGAAAGTGCTGTGATGAAGGATTACTATTAGAAAGGGAATTTATTAGGGCTGAGAGTTATTTAGATATGCACCATTACAGCAGCTGCACTCTACAGCTCAAAAGATGAAGGACAGATTCATACAACCAGCACGAAATGAAACCATTCAGAATTCTATGTAGGTGAGGAGAGATACTCACCTTGGATTTGCTCTACTTTAGCTTTGTGTTCCCTTACTGCAAGCTGGAGGTGCCTGCAGGCTTTTTCCAGCTTTCTCTTTAGATCCTGGCATTCTCTCGCCTTTGTTTCAAGCTGTTGGCAACAGTGGTCACAGCAAAAATCTTCGTGAGACCAAAGGTTCCTTTTCTTACATTTCTGATCTGCAATAGTAATTACTACAAGTTACACATCAGCCATAGAATCAAGAGAACCAAAATAAAGCATATTATTTCTAGGGTTTTAATTAGATATTACTTTACACCCTAGGAAAGTGTACACTCTCATAAGAGGCTATAGACACAATCCACATGTAGTATTTGTCACAAGGTCTATAAACTTTATGTCTTTTTGCACACTGCAGCCACAACGTACCCATCCCAGCAGTGCCATGAGTGTAAAGGGAGGTCCCACTGATGCAGACAGTGGCGTGGATTTGGGGACTGTATTTTTTTTAAACTAAATTCTAGCAGAGCTCTTGGAGCATCTCAGGGAGGCACTCCCAGCTGGAAAGGATCAGATGCAGCTGAGACTAGTTAGGTTAAGAAACTTAAAAACAGGCTGGGCTACTTCCCGGAGAGGGAAAAGGGCTGCTTTCTACAGCCAGGAGAGGGAGCTCCAGAAGCAGAAGAGCTGCACTGGTTATACTGTGTGTCTTTAATAGATGGTTTGTTATTTTGGTGGTGAAGGAATTTAAGCCGCACTATGGGCATAGGGCCAGAGACTCTCATGGGTTTTGTTGCTTTATGTTTCTTTGGTAGCATAAGAACTCTAAAAGCAAACATGAAACCCCAGAGAGGGCTTTGTGCATAACCTGAGGGCCTCCTGTAATGTTTCTCTCCAGCTGCACAGGCCCTGACCCTGCCACACTGTATACAAGACCTCTGGGAGCAAGCTACAGCATTTCTGTTTAATTTAAAATACTATAAAGTATACTAGATTATTCTACAGCACTAATTCCATGATTTTCAAAAAAAAATCTCAACTTTAATCTCACAAATCAGGATTCACGCAGCATGACAAAATATATTTAACACAAACGTGGAATTCCTTGACTCATACCGCTATAGTTTGACCTCCAAAGCATTTGTTTTTGCACTATCCATACCTGAAGTCAGAGGTTTTGGTTTAGGAAGTATCATGTACAAACACAGCCCTATACAACCTATCCTACAGGGACTTAGATGCAAAACATGGAAGTTCTTTTGTCTGCCCCCTTTAACTTATTATTCAGATTCAGAGCCAAAGATGGCACTTATTTGCTCACATCCTGAAGACTGGCTTTAAAACCAAAAGACACACAACATTTTATTAAAAATAAACACTTAAATTATGTCACTGGATCAGTAAACTAGCGACCAGGTGCCATACAGTCACTGCAGCTTTTCTGTTTCTAATGAAATAGAAGTTTATGCAGTATTGAGACACTTTTAGTTTAAAGTGGAAAAAAAATCAAGGTACATATTAAGTGTGCTACATCGTCCATATATTCACTAATTATAGCAGAGTGTTTTCCCTTTGATTTCATAAGTCATTAAGGGCTAGATTCACAAAAGGACTTAAGCATCTAAAATGGCAGTAGTCGTCTAAGTCCCAGAATCAGGCTCCCCTGGAATTCACAAACCTCATACACAGGTTGCCGCCAAACCCCACAGGTGCCTAAACTCATTCAGCCTTTAAATTTTTGCAGTAAAACTTCCCTAGGTGGCTATATTTCTGTCTCTGAGCATACGCACTGCAGCTCCACACCAGGCATCCAGATGCCTAAGCCCCAGGGCGAGCCACAAACCAGGGGAAGATAGGCGAATGAAAAACTAACTCGCCTGAGCCAGTAGGAATGTTCAGACTTTGCCTACTGGATTAGGCACCCATTAGTGAGTTTAAACAAAGCAGCTGGGGAGGAGGAGGAGAACATCCCTTGCTACCCTAGCTACAGGGCTAAAAGTTCTCACCTGGGACTGGAGAGTGTCCTGGTTCCACTTGAGAACGAGAAGGTATTTGAACAGGGATCTGCCACCTCTCCGGTGACTACCCTAACCATTAGGTTATGGGATATTCTAATCTGCGGCTCCCTCAATCTCTCCTATTAAAGCTGTTCCATTGTAGATAAATAATTTTTGAAAAGTCAGTGGAGCAGAGGGACTGGATCCCGGGTCTCCTGGGTGACTGCTTGCATCACCAGGCCACAGAGTCAGTCTCTCATGCTTGCTGTCTCTCTCTGGCCCAATAGCTAATTATTTATCCAAACTGGGACCGCTTCAACAACAGAAACTGAGGGAGTCTGTAGCCTATGTTAAATAGAAATTAGGTTTTGGCCTAAACTGGTCTAAGCATAGAGGAGACTGGCAAATTGATGTTGCTAATGTGAGAAAGTTAAAGATAAGTTGGAGACAATAAGATGGGAAAATTACCATAAGCAAAGACATGACCTAAGATTATGCTGTGGCTATATTTTGGTTAGCTGGTTTTAGCAAGATTTTTAATAAAATGTTTCAAAAAATTGTGAATGTTTTATTAAAACGCTATCTATATTGTTAGTGTGTGAAGGACATTTCTGTAGATGTTAATTTAAATAATGTGTTATGTAAAGAATCAATAAGGAGGCGTGGAAACATGACTATAGTAATGGTTAAGCTAAATGTTAATTAGTATTATAACAGATTATAAAAGGAGTAGTTTTGTTAAAACTGAGGAGAGCTCCAATTAAACATGAAAAGAGTACCATTAGGTTCCAGGACTAACTAATCATTTTTCTT
Source organism: Chelonia mydas (assembly GCF_015237465.2). Lineage (NCBI taxonomy): Eukaryota > Metazoa > Chordata > Testudines > Cheloniidae > Chelonia > Chelonia mydas. The sequence continues at coordinate 63,841,875 of NC_051250.2, forward strand.
TTAAATAAAATTTGATTTGACCAAAGTGTCACCTAGAGGTCCTCTACTAAATTAATTTTCTGTAACCGACCTAGAGGCTCGAACCTGAAAACAAAGTTGGGTTTTATTGTACCCTTATGTTTTTAAACAACTTTATATTAATTGGAAACATTTCAACATAAAGGCTACAAAAGGTTACAAACCCCAATCAGAATATCTCATAACCTGGTGGTTAGGGCACCCACCTGATTGGTGGAGGGAAGACTTGAACGAAGGCCTCCCAAATCCCAGGTGAGTATCCTAACCACTGGGCTAAACGTTATCAAGGAGCTACTCCTACTTCTCCTCTTTCCATCCCCCGCCCCCAGCTTCTTGCTAAAATGTCATAGGAGCCTAACACCAAGGGTTTATTTGCAGCAGAGACTCCCAAGCAGAGGGAGGTGCCTCCCTGCAGCCTGGACTTAGCCAGCTATCCCCAAGAGAGGTGCTGGGCATAGCACACACCCTGTCAGCTTGGCATCTCCCATTGGCTAGTTTAGGCGAGGAGCTATCTATCATGCTGGCTTTTTGTGAATCCCATTCTGAGGTGCCTACCTCTCCCCATTCATTGAATAATGAGCCTAGGCCTCATCCAGGTTTTGTAGATCCCAGTAATTTTCTAAGGATCCTAAAATTTAGGCGTGGTGACACTCAGCATCATGACACCTATGCTCCTTTGTGAGTCTAGCTACAAGTGACAAGTGTTATTACAGAAGACTGATACTAGCTAAAAATACATTTTATATGCTGCACAATGCAATTTACAAGATTTAACTGAAAAGCGAAACCAAGAATACCATTATCCATTTCAGTGTCTTGCAAAGGTGGCTGCCTTCTTAATATTCTTTGTATTTCTACTTGGAGTCCAACATCGTACATAGGTGGTCTTGCCTGGTCTCCAGTTTCTCCTTCACCGTTTTGCTTGCAAGAGTGCTCTGTTTCTTTTAAACTGAAGGCTAGTTCTTCATGTTTCTGTAATTGAAACCAGATATTAGGACTACTCAGTAAGTAGTATAAAACATAATGTTCACGGATACTTAGAAATAGCCACACCCAGAAACAGTCTGGGAAGCAAATACAAATGGCTCATCCCAGAATGCCTCCATTAGCTTTGAATAATTTTATTCTAGAGACCTATCAAGATGGGGAAACCTTTATTGTAGTTCTAAAACTGCACATTCAAGGTAGAAGGAGAAAGGCTACTCTACCACCAGTTTACCAGAGTGTTCTCTTATTCATAGCTGCAGCTTTATTAGTACTTGGTCATCCTGATGGTATTTTTGGTACGCTTCAATTAGTTTCTGAATAAGGCAGAAATAAGCAGAGCCTAAAACAAGCTGAAACTATTCAAGGATGTGTCCAATAGAAAGGAACTGGATCCTATTTATAAAGTTTCTGCTTGACTAGGGATAGTGGAAGGGCAGAAAAAGATAATTTCACTTTCTTGTTTGTAGTTGTGGCAAATGTAATAGAAGAAATTACTAAGGAATCCCAAAGAACTCATTGGATAGTTAAGTGGTTCAAATAATCAGTAGTTTATAAGTTTAATTGAATATTAATAATGTTGATTATTTGCCAAGGGCTTTCACCAAGGCTTTTGCCTCTCAAGGCTTGTCTACGTGGCCCTGCAGTGCGGACTGTAGGGATGTGAAGCATCCACTAAACTGTTGCACTGTAACTGCCCCCTATAGAACCGGCTAGCTTGAACTAAAAGATACCTAGCACATGTTAACATAGTCCTGTTTGAAATGAGATTCATTGTTTAGGCCAGATGTACCAGGCATAAGTAAATGCATAGAATCAGGAGCTTTATCAGTGAGAATATTTTATGGCTACTTCAAAAAAAAAAATTAAATTTACAGATTATTCATTTGATTGAGAATGGGGTGAGCTTTAAGCAGAAATTGGTTTCCCCACCACATACTAGTAGCAGTCTTATGACAAGTAGTTCCTTACTCACATTCCTTTTCTTGAAGGGATAAGATAAATGGCAAGATGTTATGTGCTTTTGCCATGTTCTTAGATGATTCCCCAACTGATGAATGAGGTAGTCTACATAACGTTGGATGGTTATGGAAGTTCCATTGGTCTGTTCCCCGTAATCAAAAGTGACAGCTATGATAGGCAATGCAGGAGAGGTGTTTTCCAAATAAAGAATAGAAAAACAAATAAAAAGGAAGACTGATAGAGTATTGAGAGTTCTACTTCTGGTTTTGTGTGAGCCTTGTAAATTCTGCCTATTCCCTTTTAGAGGAGAGGGTAAGATGATCAGGGTGGAGACAGGCAAGACAAGAATTTTTCCTATCCTGGTAAAGTCAAGCAAGACTATTTTAAATCTGTGACAGTACATTTTCAACAATTTTTCAAGCCTGTAGTAGGTTCTTTGTATGACTGATTTAAAATTGCCTTCTCTAATTTTTAAATATCTGAGCAAGAAGCAGAAATGGGAGATAAATGCACTGTCTTAAGGTCTCAACAAAGCTAACAGAAGTAGAAGTGTTACACAGGTGTCATTACTACAAACAAGCTTGCAGGATTCGTCCCTTTGGCACACCCAATATAGATCAGAAAAATAGGAGAGTTACTGGCTACTGACTAATCAGCCTGGTTTGTCCATTTGGCAATAGTCACATCTGGTATGTAAGACTGTATTCCAGGATAAATTTCTTGATGAAACATTGCAATCAGCACAAACATGACAAACTAGGACTCTTAGCAATGATGAGATGTTCAAATTAACAGTGTAGATGTCAAATGGATGGAATTCAGTAACATCAAGATGACAAACTGGTTTTGTGGAAGAATTAGACATTGGATCCAATACCGCTCATAGTAGTTTTACACCAGTATAATTCCACTGAAGTCAGTGGAATTATTCCAGGTTTACAATGATGTGAGACCAGAATCAGGACAAGAAGCTGTTGTCGGTGTGAATGCAGTGTTATCTGGCCATTTAATCTTCTGGTTGAGAGCCCAATCCAGCTGCAGTTATTTACTGTTTATTTTCTTTGTATTATGTTGCAATCGTCATACTTAAGGCTGCGAGTCTGTCACGGAGGTCTCGGAAGTCAAAGATTCTGTGACTCTCCAGGACCTCCATGACTTGTGGGCCCCCCATGACCCAGCACCGCTATCAGTCTCTGGCTGCTCCCTGCCCCAGAGCACCCAAGATTTAGTCAGGGTATACAGTACAAGTCATGGACAGGTCACGGGCCATGAATTTTTGTTTACTGCCCGTGACCTGGCCATGACTTTTACTAAAAATACCTGTGACTAAAACATAGCCTTCCTCATACTATATGTTAGAACAAGAGAGCAAGAATAAGTATTGTGCTTTGTGGTTTGAAGTGTTTTGGGTGAAAACAACAACATGTGCTTCCAGGATACCTTTTGTATACAGTTAGGGTAGGTGGCAGTTTTCTGGGTTCATTCTTTTAAACTTCTAATCAAAAGATTACACCAAGCCTATATCAGCAGTTTATAGGATATAATGCATAAGAGTTTGACAGCCTGTAAAATATGCAAACTGCTGTTAAAGGGGATATTTGATACTGTAGAACACAGAATCCATTTCTTTGACTTTGGAAGACAATTTTTGGAATTCCTCCAGGTAACCATTCTAAACCAACTTAAAATCTATGAATGAATTTCTTGAGTTAAGATCAGAAGGCCAGTCTGGCCTCCTGATAATGCAGGCTACAAAATTTCACCGAATTACCCTTATACTGAGTTGAATAACTTGTGTTTCACTAAAGTATATCTTCCAGAAGGGAGTCCAGTCTATCTTGATAGCAAGGCATCAAGAGGTGGAGATTCCACCACTTCCCTTGGGAGTTTGTTCCAATAGCTAATCATACTCTGTTAAAAATGTGTGCTTATTTCTAATTTGAATTTGTCTGGCTTAAATATTTAAAATGTCACCAAAGCTATACCTGTAGTCATCTTTATTAACTTATTTATTTAAGAGGGACTCTTCCATCTCTCTTCTAAAGATTTAGGAATAGATTCGTAAGAAACTCAATCATTTTACTTTCTTGATCCACAATATCATATATAATTTCTTGGGAGATAACTTTCATAGGACTTTGCCTATCAGACAAGTCCCTTCTCATGGTTGGCAAAGTTATATTTTTAATTTACAGAACTGTTACCTCTCTCCATTCTTGCCTGGCTTTTTCTAGAATTGTGTGCACTGTGCCTCTATAAGCCTTCTGTAGGGAAGCCTTTAGCTTTTCCTTGTATTGGTGATTTAACTGAAGGGCACTACTGGAACATGTATTCTGCCAAGTATGCTCATTATTTCTGTTCTTGACTAGTTCTTCATGGATTTCTCCTAACAGGAACTCAAGTTCAATTAGAATCTTCTCCTCATATTGGTGAATTTCCTCTTGGAGTCTCTTTGTTTCCTGAGCTGCCCATTCTCGTTGCTTTTGGTCCAGACACATCTTAAGTTCTGCCTCTTTCTGAATCAGCAATTCATTTTTCTGCTTCACAAGATCTTCCTTGGCTGTTACAAGCACCTCATTTATTTTATTTCTGTGGTCATCTAAGAATGAACGGTAGTCTCGCTCATTTTGTTCCTGTAGCCGGAGGATTTCTTCTTGCTTTTCTTTGTTCCACTGAGTACGAGCCTGTGCTAGTTCTGCTTTAACAGTTGCAGGGATTTCTTCTTTCTTTAGTTCCAGTTCCCTCCTAAGGGAAAGGATCTTCTCTTCAAGCTCTTTGGTTCTGACTCCAGATTTCTCTGTGTTCTCAAGTTGTTTCTTCCATTTCTCTTCAGCTGCTGAAAGAACTAGCGATAGCTAAAGAATGCAAAATATATTTTAAAACAGTCTGTCAGCAAACCCTTAAGGATTTTCATGTTAGGTATGTTTGGCTATAACTGCATAAACTTTAACAAACAGATGAATACTGATTGAAAATATTGATGCACACACTTACTGTATTGCTCAGTAAGTATATATACAGTATCCCTCCTACCTAATCAATGTGATATCCAGCTTTAGTATATATTGAACATCTTGCAGAAGTCTAAGGAAAACAAGATGAAACCTTAATGGAGTTGCTTTAGAAAGAACAATTACAGGTGTTTCTCCATTGCACTCAGAAGAGTTTTGTAAGTCAGTCTAGGTATCCTATTACGGATTTCAGTAACAAACTATTTGGTTCTGGCTTCCAGAAATTGGTTTCATCATTCAAATTCTGCTTATTTCTACTAATGGAGAAATCTACCCACAATTTTAAACAGAGTAATTTACTTCCCTAAGACCTCAGTTTAGCACAGCACTTAAGCATAGGTTTTGCTGAATCAGGGCTCAATTTTTTTTTTTTGCTGGAAAATTGAGTTGTTTTGAATTAAGTTTTTTTTTCAAATTATATAAAATAAGCTTGTGAACTACCAAGCATCCTAATAAGTATCCTCTGTTACCTGTTTTGCTGCATTGATTTCATATTCTTTCTCCCATTTTTCTCGTTCTGCCTTTAGATTTGCTTTGTACTCTTCAAGTTCTGTTAATTCTTTCAGCCACCTGGCATGAGCTTTGGTCAAAGCTGTTTCTACCTTCAAAAGAGGAATAGAGAAAGAAGAGGTCATTTTTAATCATTGTGAAGTAGTACATTAATACAAGACAAACCAAATTTCTGTTTGAATTGCCAATGTTTAGAGAGTGTAGAGTACCAGGGTTACAACATCTTTTTGTTTTTAAACAGTAAATCCCACTACATTATAGCTTGAGATTCCTTTACCCAAAAAAAGGGGAATTAAGCAGCATTAATTGTATTTAAACTAAAAATATATAAATAAATACAAGTGGTTTTCCTCAAAAGTTCAGGAACTCTTATATTGACTCATTCTATTGAGTTATGTTACAGAGTTTATAAAACATGTTAAAGTTAGCATAGCTAGAGAACCACTGGCCTATTAGATCCTTCATAGTTTTTTGTTGGGACTTGGAAAATGTTATCAACTTCTATAACATCAAGCAGAGAAGATTAATATTTTTAGAATTTTTGAGGCTAGCAAATACAAGAATTCGAATTACTCAGGTATAGTACGATTAAACCTGCTTTGTAATAATTTCCTCTGCTTAAAACATATTAGGGTCAGATTCTCTACTGCTTTGCACCTTATGTTGTCATTTACTGAGAGCAAGTAACAAGCAACCATAAAACATTACCATTCTGATTTGGTAGCACCCACTTTGCATATGTTTGAACGCTGTAAAACAATAAACAGGGTGAACTGTATATATTACCTGATTGGCAATATTTTCATGATGTTTCCTCTCCAGTTCTGTTTCAGGTTCTTTCAAGGCCTCGCTAACAGCCTTCTCCTTTTCTTTCAGTGCCTCTTCCAGTTGCAATTTTTGCTCCTCAATCATCATTGCAATCTCCTTACTTGATGATTCATCGGTTATGGTTATTTGGTCAGTTTGGCTGCCACAATCTTGGAGTTCAACTAAAGTTTTCTTAGTTTCTTCTAGAGTTTGATCCAGTCTGCCTTGCCACTCTCTTTCTATTTTCTGGATAGCTTGTTCTTTGATCTATAGAAGAGTATTTTTTTAGAAGAAAAAAATATCGCTGAAATTCCTAAAAACTAGAATTACTACTGGTCAAATATGTAGTCTTAGTTGACGTGCACACCCTTCCCTGCGAAAAGAGAGCGACACCCATGCTCAGAGGACATAAGAAAGTTGTTTCTGTAGAGACAAGACTACCTCCATTTCTGAAGGTTAGTGGAATTTAAGCTTCTTCAGACACTTTTTACCAGGTCTCATTAGAGCGCTCAAGGTAAATGTAACAAATCACAATACTTAGGAGCATGTGACTAGTAACAAAGGCAGAGTGCTTTTGTGTTCCCGTGCCACAGTTTTAGAGAAGGTGATAGAAGATGTACAAATAAGTTTGCATAGCTATTAAAGCAAACGGCAAGTAGAAATGTTGAATCACCCATTCCAGAATTCAAGTGAAACATTTAGATGTGCTTATGGGTGCAGTTATTGTGAATTTTACATGTTAATTTTAAATTAAAGCCTGATCAAGATATACTGAGTATCTGCAACTCCCACTAATTTCAGCAACTCAGTACTTCTCACAATTAGGCTTAAAGGGGCAGATCCTCAACTGGTTTAAGCTATTGTAGTTCCACTGTCTTTAAATTGAGCGATGACAGCTGAGGATCTGCCCCTAAGTGTCCATTAATAGAAGTTTATGAACTTCTTTGTGTCTATTAGTACAAGCCCCACACCTCCTTCTGTTCCTTCTCCCACTGGACTTTGGCTAATGCCACTTCATTTTCCACTTGCTGCTTAATATTGACTTCTTTTTCTTTCACCCACTGGCTTTTTGCTGTTATAATAGAATTCCTGTGCTTTTCTTCTAGTTCAGTCCTCAGATGGTTAAGAGATTCTTCTTTTTCTTCTAATAACTGTTTCTTGAACTAGGAAAAATTCAAGCATACAAATGAACAAATTTAGCCAATAGTAACATACACCAGAAAGAAGAAATTGGAATGTGAAAAGAGACCTGATTAAGACTATAAAGTCTGTGCACTTTATCATTGACCTCTTGATGACAGATTTTCTTGATTAATATTTTAAGATAAAGTGTGATTATCATAAGTGACCATTGTAAAAGTGACTTTTCTGAGTCAACATATCTGCTCCCAGTGTGTTTTGAGTTGCATCCCTTTATGCTGCTTTGCTAAAGAAGACAGTTTACACACCAATAGCTCCTTCAGAGTTAATACACCTATGGAAAAATAAAATAGATTGTATTCTACCTCATCAATAAAAAAAGTGAGTAGCTTTAATTCACTGTCATTATAGATGAGAAAGAGAAAACACTTTTCAGATCCCAGATGGAGCCTGCAGTGTACGCAGTTAAAAAAGTAACTCTAGTCTGTACGCTGAACAAGTCTGACACAGAATCAACTTGTACAGAGTCCCTTTTCAGATCATAACAATGTTAAATAGGACTGATGTATGCAAATGAGCAGGTAGTGGGAGGAGCTACATCTGACATCACAATTCTAACCATCCACTACGTTTTTCATAAGACAGCTATGAGGAGGAAGAGAGAAAGCTACACTGATCATGGACCTTTTCATGTGTGCTATCAGCTAGTGAACACAGCATTTTTTGATAGCTACATTCGTTAAATTTCTGATATAGTTGCGTACCTACAAGACAAACCACCATAATGCACAGTAAAACAATTTAAACAAAAAACAAAAAGAAACCCAACACAAATTACTTTCCTCTTCATGTGCACCTCAAACACAAAGGAACTAAATTCATATTGATGAAAAACCTCAGGTCAACAGAAGTGAATTTCCATTAGCTATATTAAGCTACACAATTGCTTAAATAACTGTATATAGTTATAGCGTACCCTCCTATGTAGCAAAAAAATGTATCAAATAGAGCGTAAGGACTCTATTCAGCTGTAAATCAACATGTTTTAATGGTTATATCAACCAATGAGAATGCACCTTTCTTTAGCAAATAACTGAAGTACAAATGGAAAAGTTGATTAAAATCAATGATTTAAACTGAAGCTTTCCATTTGGTGATTTAAATCACCTACATTTAAATTAGTTCACCCCTATGCTGGCAAAAACCCCAGTGTAGACACAACTATGCCAACATACGAGTGCTTCTGTTGGCATAGCTAATGTCATTCAGGGAGGTGGTGTAGACATGCCAGCAGAACTCCTTCTGTTCATTTACAGTGCTGCTCCACTATGAAGCTATGCCAGCATAGCTATACTGTAAAGGCTCTGTAGTGCAGACAAGCCTTGAGTATAAGCTAGGGTGACCAGATGTCCCGATTTTATAGGGACAGTCCCGATTTTTGGGTCTCTTTCTTGTATAGGCTCCTATTACCCCCACACCCTGTCCCGATTTTTCACATTTGCTGTCTGGTCACCCTAGTATAAGCCTACATGGGGATGTCTGCCCTAAGTGTGCAGACAGCTTCAGAACAAGGACTCAAAAAGCATGAACTCCCCTGTAGTCTTTCTGAAACATCAACTTTAAAGTCTAACCATGGCAATTCAGTGTTAGCATTAACTATTTAACTACTGATCCTTTTAGCAGATGGAATGGGAAAGGGGTATAAGCAAAGCCCACAAGCAGGTTGGACTTGGAAACTATTGCATGGAGAGAAATGCAGAACAGAACGTAGATGCAAAGAAAGATGAGGGAGATAAACAGACAGCAGGATGTGAAGGAAAAGGAAATAAAGGCCAGAAATAGCAGTGGTCCTAAAGGGGAGCATAACTTTTCCATGGAACAATTTTAAATGTGACAATAAGGTATGAGCACACAAATAAGAATAACCTACGTTTAGGTACTATATAAAGGCTATATTCTATCATGTCTCTCTGTGGCAACTTCCCATTGACAGCAGGTATTCTGCTATAGCTCAAAGTTTGTACATAGACTTAGATTTATACCCTGACCCATGGACAAAAACCAGAAGGGGGTTCCAAAGAGGATGGCTCTAGACTGTTCTCAGTGGTAGCAAATGACGGAACAAGGAGTAATGGTCTCAAGTTGCAGTGGGGGAGATTTAGGTTGGATATTAGGAAAAACTTTCACTAGGAGGGTGGTGAAACACTGAAATGCGTTACCTACGGAGATGGTGGAATCTCCTTCCTTAGAAGTTTTTAAGGTCAGGCTTGACAAAGTCCTGGCTGGGATGATTTAATTGGGGATCGGTCCTGCTTTGAGCAGGGGGTTGGACTATATGACCTCCTGAGGTTCCTTCCAACCCTGATATTCTATGATTCTATAAGTGGAACTCAGCCCTTCACTCCCGATGTAATGCGTCAACCAAAAGGAAAAGTAATGAAATTCAACACCTTTCCCATACTTTTAGTTTAGATACAAAGCATTCTCCAGTGTTAATCAAGGATATTTTCTCTTGTACCTTCTCTTCCTTTGACTGCTGCTCTTGTTCAAGTTTCTTCCTCAAAGTGGTTTCCAGTGTGTCTTTCTCTCCACAGACTGCTATGTAACATTCCTTCACTGCTGTCATCTCCTTGTTCAGCTCATCCATGTCAGCCCTTACATAAGTCATTTTAAATTGTTATTCTTTAAATTCACAAACATGATCACAATTTAAAAAGGAAATTATTTCAAGTGTGACTGAAAAGGGCCACTTCACAGTAGACCCTCGGTCTAATGAAGGATGTCAAAATTGATAAGATCTTACTTTAACCGTGAGATGGTCTCTTCATAAGCCTGAATGAGTTGTTCTTTTTCTGCAGCAAGCCTCTCCATGAAGTCTTCCCGAAGCTGGGCTTTTGTATCTTCATGGTGTTGCTGATAGGTTCTTTCACACCTAGGATGGAGAAAAGTTAAAGCTTCATTCAACTGTTTATGTACAAGAGCAGCTAAAATTTTTTGTATTTTGGTAAGAAACGAGGTCTAAAGCTGCGATCTCTGTACAAAGGTTGGTACAAAAGGACCACACGGGCCATGTGGTAAAAGTTGTAGATGTAACAGTTACCTGTCAACAGCTTCTTGTTTATCCCGATCCAAGTCCTGAATCATTTGTCTCATTTGACTACACAGATCTTGGTTTGCAGTTTTCAATTTTTCCTCATTTGCTTTAAGTTCTTGAATACATAAACTATAGTTCTATACAAATGAAAGTCAAAATCATGAAAAGACAATTTTAAAGAATGCATTCTAATTTACATTTTGGACAATTTGGCTGGTCTTTAATCTTTTTTCCTTAGGGCAAATGTGACAAACTCACCTCAGCTTCTTGTTGTAAATCCTGATTCACCTTTCTAAGTCTCAGAAGCTCTTTTTGAAGATACTTATCAGAAGCAGATGGAGTGGACCACAAGGTTTCAGTCAGATTTTCTATACTACTTATTTTAGGCTATCAAGAAAACATAAAACTAAGTTGGAACAACTCTTCAGAAATACATGTAGACATACTTGCTTTAGAAGTTAACATGTTAAGCAAATATTTTTCCTTGATACAAAAAAAAAGCAGTAAAGGCAATGGCTTCACTGCAAAATACAGGACACTACGGTTGTAAGTATTCTGCCCATATGACAATCTTTGAATTTTTGTAAGCTCTTCTGGGTTTGTTCAAGATGTATACGCTCAATGCCCTGTAACAGAGTTGAACACCAACTACCATTTAATTGAGACATCGGGCCTTTGCAGGGTATAATATCATTCCCCACCATTCAAGCCACAGTTTGCACATGTAATATGTTTGGTAGTAATGTCTTTCTTCATATTACAACAAGTTGATCTGATTTATAAAAGCCACTTTAAAGATTAACATTCAAGATGGGGAAAAAAGTAGTATGGGGGAAATGCTACATTGACTCAAATGATTGCTCCTTCCTTGTACAGTTTGCAGTTTTCAGCTAAAGGCTGTGATTTGCTTTCCTCCAAGAAAACAGAACTCAAGAGAAGTTTAAAGTAATCAATCAATAAAGCTTGCAACCATTTGTAAGCAAGTCCTCATACCAGAAACTTAACTGGAAGGCAGCACAAACTATCCAAGTTCTGGTGGTAGTTTAAAGACATCTGCCAGTTATTTCCAATTTCTCGGATGCTACTTATTTTATTTCTGCAAAATAGTAATCCCTTCCTTAAGGTTAAGAACAGCTTCATTTACTTGTTGTAAATGTAGTTCAAAGAAATTACTTGTAACTGCTTTTCTCAAGAGAAAAATGAGAGATCACTTATAGGTTTTGCTTGGTTTACTTTAAATCCAGTGAATTTTTGCCTTGTTCTATTAAGTCCAAATGCTCAGTGGTACATTTAAACGAACAAACCTCATTCTCGTTTGCGGTTTTATCTGTTTTCAACAGCTGCTTGAGTTCTTCTGTTGTCCTCTGACAGTCTTTAAGATCATTTTGTAACTGAGAAATCTGATTTCTTTTCATTTTGTTACTGCCCAATAAACGTTCCATTTCAGTTTTCAACTCTAGGATGAGCTCATCTTTAGAAAATTCTTTCTCCAAATCTCTATTCTGCACAGTACTGTTAGAGAAAATATAGGCAGTCCAATTTTGTTAAAACCTGTAGACATCCAAAAGCTTAGAATAAAACAAGCAGCAACTCTCCTTTACTTTACCAAATATACCAAAAACAGAACAGTTAAAAGAACTGTAAGAAGACCGCTCACCATGAGCGAGTACCTAAAGCAATGCTAGAAATTATGTTTGTTTTGTTATTATGTTACCTGGAAAGGACTTCAATGATACATTTAATGTATTATCATTATAAATATCTTTCAGCAACTTGTCTATGCAACTGATTAGAAAACAAGTAGCTGAGTTTCCAGGATTAAGAAGTCATTTCCTAAAACTGCTTCACCCCTGCACAAATTGAGCTATTGTGAGCTATAACTAGTGGTTAGTTGGTTAAAATATTATTTTAAACCAGTAAATAAGCAGTGCCATTTTGAGTGTCCAAGTGCATTTGTACATATTTCTGTAGGCTGTTCTTGAAGACCAAGCGTTTCAGCAGGTAAGGAATGGTTGTCTTTTATCTGCAATAATACACTATGCTCAGTGTACAGATTTATCATCCAAATATTTTCATGTACTCCTAATATTCATACAACAGAGTCTGCAGACCACTTCCGTAGGCCAATATCAGAAAGAAAGATCTGTAGGTAAGCTTGTTTCATTCAAACTGAACAGAAGGTGGGCGCTGTTTCCCACATTAGAATAATCTATGGTAATTTATTAAATATGCTGAGGAGACCAAAGAATTCTGCGTTTATTATAAGTACTCTGCTGCTAATTTACTGAGTTTTTAAAAAATTATTACATATAATAATTTTGTACAGACTGCATCTTCTACTGTAGACTGATCTGATGCATCATTTGCTAGAATGATATTCACCCAATACCTGTGAAATCTTGTTTTTTTCCAGTTGATTTTTTTAATACCCAAATCCACATAAGAATCAGTCATGTCCACATGAAGTTCTCCACTTGCGTCATTCAGAAACACCCCAAGCTTGGCAGCAGATTCGTACAAAGCAATTTCTTCCTTTAGTTCTGTTAGCTCTTCCTAAAAAAGGCAAAATAGTAGTACTATAGACAGCAGGTCAAGTAAGTCAAAACAAACCAGGAAATCAAGACTTTTAGGCCCAACAAGAATTTCCCCGGATAAGTCACTAAAAGTAAAACAAATTTCTTAAGTTACTAAACTAATTTCTGTATTTATGGGCCATACACATTTGAACCACCAAGCATTGCTTTAATTCTAGAAACAAACAGTTTGTTTTGCTAATTCCAGTTATTACTCAATCACTTATGTGATAGCCTCTCTACTATACTATAAGTTACATTAAAAACCAAGTGGGGAATATTTCTTACACTCTCACTATATGTCCAGTATATACAGAGTTCTTAGTATCACAGCTAGCATTCAGGTAAGGGATGGTTTCAGACTCTTATGTCCTTACCTCTTCTTTTTCTTCTCCCAATCATCATGATGGGGATCTCTCTGTAAAGGGGAGTGCAGTTTAGCTGCAGTAGCAGCTAGAGCAGCGAGAAGATTCATAGTTTCAAAGATGGCAGGATTTTACAAGTTAAATATCTGAACGACAATGAGAACATGGACTTCCAGATATAATTGGTAGAGGGATTCTCCCCCTTCGCTCATGATAGTAATTCTTGCTCATGAAGATAAGCTTCAGAAACATATTATACTTCCAATAGTCATAGAATATCAGGGTTGGAAGGGACCTCAGGAGGTCATCTAGTCCAACCCCCTGCTCAAAGCAGGACCAATCCCCAATTTTTGCCCCAGATCCCTAAGTGGCCCCCTCAAGGATTGAACTCACAACCTTGGGTTTAGCAGGCCAATGCTCAAACCACTGAGCTATCCCTCCCTACTTCTCCAATTAAATTAGATTTTTCTCCTCCCTCTGGAAACAGGATTTGAATTTTAAATACTGTACTTTCCATTCTTCTCCCACTAGCACACTAGTTAAATACATTACGTAAAGTTTGCCCTGCTGAGACACATGTATCCCTGTGTTTTAATGAGCAAGCCTGGCATGGAATATTCACTGTGACTCTGGAGAACCATTCTCCCTTCAGTAATGGAGTACCAACTGATACATTCAAAAGGGATGCCATGCCAGGGCCATGTCCATAAAGTGCTTCAGCCTAGCAGATGCTTACCCTTTATGCCCCCTCCCTTTTCTAACAAAATATTTTTTCATAAAATATATTAACCTGCAAAGTCTTGTTCATGTTGTTGCTTATCAGCTGTGCAGACTGGGCTTGCTGCAGTTGTAATCGTAACTGATTTGTCTCCTGTATTGAGCCTGTAGAGAAAGAGAACCTTACTGTAAGGAAGATTACTACTAAAAATTCACCATTAAAAGTAAATATATGGACTATGGCAGTAGCCCTTACTCCGCTATTTTAAAATACAAGTTATAAAGATGGAAAAAAGTTTTTTTGGCTACTTGGAAAAGAAGGTTATTACAGTTCTTAGATTTAAACAGCAGCTTGTTCCAGGCTCAGAAACCCTTATTTCTTCAAGGTTTTTTTTGGTTTGTTTGTTTTTTTAAACTGGTAGTTTTAAAATAAAAGTGAGGAGGAATAAGACATGTCAAATGTTTGCTTTTCTTGTAACTAACCAGGAGCAAAAAGGAAATTGTGTGACTATACCAAAAAAAAGCAGGAACAAGGCTACCTTGGAAAAGAGGTTGAAAAAATTCAAAAATAAAGACTAATTTTATAAAGTTGCTAATTTAATATTACTTTTAAGGGCATTCCACAGTATTCTATCACTCTTTGGCTGGCCGACTGCATTCCACTTAATACTGCCCGTTACATTCATAATTACTTATTGCTTTATTATAGAGAATTAACAAAAAGATTTTCCCCCTCCATTTGGGCTTCCTACCATCTCCTCAAGATGGCCTCTTGTACATATGTACATCAGAATTCTCATTTTCAGCAGGTTCTTAAAATGGGATCCACAGGAAAAGGAGAGGCATGTATCTAATACTTAAAAAAAACCAATTAAATAAAGGTTTCAGAGTAGCAGCCATGTTAGTCTGTATTCGCAAAAAGAAAAGGAGTAATTGTGGCACCTTAGATACTAACAAATTTATTTGAGCATAACAGCTTTCGTGAGCTACAGCTCACTTCATCGGATGCATTCAGTGGAAAATACAGTGGGGAGATTTATATACATAGAGGACATGAAACAATGGGTGTTACCATACACACTGTAACAAGAGTGATCACTTAAGGTGAGCTATTACCAGCAGGAGAGCGGGACGGGGGAGGGGGGGAAGGGGGAACCTTTTGTAGTGATAATCAAGGTGGGCCATTTCCAGCAGTTGACAAGAATGTCTGAGGAACAAAGGGGGGTGGGGGATAAACATGGGGAAATAGTTTTACTTTGTGTAATGACCCATCCACTCCCGGTCTCTATTCAAGCCTAAGTTAATTGTATCCAGTTTGCAAATTAATTCCAATTCTGCAGTCTCTCCCTGGAGTCTGTTTTTGAAGTTTTTTTGTTGAAGTATTGCCACTTTTAGGTCTGTAATCAAGTGACCAGAGAGACTGAAGTGTTCTCTGAAGTGTTATAATTCTGGACGTCTGATTTGTGTCCATTTATTCTTCTACGTAGAGACTGATCAGTTTGACCAATGTACATGGCAGAGGGGCATTGCTGGCACATATCACACTGGTAGATGTGCAGGTGAACGAGCCTCTGATAGTGTGGCTGATGTGATTAGGCCCTATGATGGTGTCCCCTGAATAGAGATGTGGACACAGTTGGCAACAGGCTTTGTTGCAAGGATAGGTTCCTGGGTTAGTGGTTCTGTTGTGTGGCGTGTGATTGTTGGCGAGTATTTGCTTCAGGTTGTGGGGGCTGTCTATAAGCAAGGACTGGCCTGTCTCCCAAGATCTGTGAGAGTGATGGGTCATCCTTCAGGATAGGTTGTAGATCCTTGATGATGCGTTGGAGAGGTTTTAGTTGGGGGCTGAAGGTGATGGCTAGTGGCGTTCTGTTATTTTCTTTGTTGGGCCTATCCTGTAGTAGGTGACTTCTGGGTACTCTTCTGGCTCTGTCAATCTGTTTCTTCACTTCAGCGGGTGGGTATTGTAGTTGTAAGAGTGCTTGACAGAGATCTTGTAGGTGTTTGTCTCTGTCTGAGGGGTTGGAGCAAATGCGGTTGTATCGTAGAGCTTGGCTGTAGACAATGAATCGTGTGGTGTGGTCTGGATGAAAGCTGGAGGCATGTAGGTAGGCATAGCTGGTCAGTAGGTTTCCGGTATAGGGTGGTGTTTATGTGACCATCGCTTTTTAGCACCGTGGTGTCCAGGAAGTGGATCTCTTGTGTGGACTGTAGGTGTAGAGGGCTGAGGTTGATGGTGGAATGGAAATTGTTGAAATCCTGGTGGAATTCCTCGAGGGCTTCTTTTCCATGGGTCCAGATGATGAAGATGTCATCAATGTAGCGCAAGTAGAGTAGGGGCATTAGGGGACGAGAGCTGAGGAAGCGTTGTTCTAAGTCAGCCATAAAAATGTTGGCATACTGTGGGCAGTACCCAAAGCAGTGCCACTGATTTGAAGGTATACATTGTCCCCAAACGTGAAATAGTTATGGGTGAGGACAAAGTCACAAAGTTCAGCCACCAGGTTTGCCGTGACATTATCGGGGATACTGTTCCTGATGGCTTGTAGTCCATCTTTGTGTGGAATGTTGGTGTAGTGGGCTTCTACATCCATAGTGGCCAGGATGGTGTTTTCAGGAAGATCACCGATGGATTGTAGTTTCCTCAGGAAATCAGTGGTGTCTCGAAGATAGCTGGGAGTGCTGGTAGTGTAGGGCCTGAGGAGGGAGTCTACATAGCCAGACAATCCTGCTGTCAGGGTGCCAAAGCCTGAGATGATGGGGCAGCCAGGATTTCCAGGTTTATGCATCTTGGGTAGCACACAGAATACCCCAGGTCGGGTTCCAGGGGTGTGTCTGCGGATTTGTTCTTGTGCTTTTTCAGGAAGTTTCTTGAGCAAATGCTGTAGTTTATTTTGGTAACCCTCAATGGGATCAGAGGGTAATGGCTTGTAGAAAATGGTGCTGGAGAGCTGCCGAGCAGCCTCTTGTTCATATTCCGACCTATTCATGATGACGACAGCACTTCCTTTATCAGCCTTTTTGATTATGATATCAGAGTTGTTTCTGAGGCTGTGGATGGCATTGTGTTCTGCTTGGCTGAGGTTATGGGGCAAGTGATGCTGCTTTTCCACAATTTCAGCCCGTGCACGTCGGCAGAAGCACTCTATGTAGAAGTCCAGTCTGTTGTTTCGACCTTCAGGAGGAGTCCACCCAGAATCCTTCTTTTTGTAGTCTTGGTAGGAAGCTCTCTGTGGGTTAGTATGTTAACATTCAAAAACCAGTTGGAGAACACTTCAATCTCTCTGGTCACTTGATTACAGACCTAAAAGTGGCAATACTTCAACAAAAAAAACTTCAAAAACAGACTCCAGGGAGAGACTGCAGAATTGGAATTAATTTGCAAACTGGATACAATTAACTTAGGCTTGAATAGAGACTGGGAGTGGATGGGTCATTACACAAAGTAAAACTATTTCCCCATGTTTATCCCCCACCGTTCCTCAGACGTTCTTGTCAACTGCTGGAAATGGCCCACCTTGATTATCACTACAAAAGGTCCCGCCCTCGCGCCCCGATCTCCTGCTGATAATAGCTCACCTTAAGTGATCACTCTTGTTACAGTGTGTATGTTAACACCCATTGTTTCATGTCCTCTATGTATATAAATCTCCCCACTGTATTTTCCACTGAATGCATCCGATGAAGTGAGCTGTAGCTCACGAAAGCTTATGCTCAAATAAATTTGTTAATCTCTAAGGTGCCATAAGTACTCCTTTTCTTTTTGCAATTAAATAAATTCATTATGAGAATGCTGGTCAAAAGATGGAGAAGTTCAAGGCTATCTACAAATCACAATTTGCAACTTGCAATAGTGCAAGCTTCCTAATATGTCTGGCGAATGCTCCTCAATGTGGCTCTTAAGGGAGTGCCTGGAACTGAAAAGTTGTTTTGTTTTTCCTTTAGTTTCAAATCCTTAACTCTTCTATGGAGATAGTATTCAGTGGTACTCTTTTTGGCAAACTACAACAGGGATATGTTGACACCAGTCCAGTAAGAACTGAACTAAGGTTGTTTACACATAAACTGGCATTGTTTTGGGATTAGTTTATGTTGTGTTTGCTTAATTAGTTTAGTTAAACCCGTGCAATTCTGTGGGCAGGCACTCTTATTTTGGTTTAAGAGAGGCTTATTTTGACTTAGCGTCATTCACACATTTTTAGTTTTAAATAAACAGTATTAACAAACCCAAAATAAGCCACTCAAACCAAAACCTGCACACAAACTTACAGAGATTTAATGAAGCCCGTTTGAAAACACATCTAGCTAAACCACTGAAAGTTTGTGTGTAGACAAGGTCTGAAACCACCAGCCACCAATTAAATACTCATGGCTTTGAGTCATTATTTATCTGGGCCAAATGACAACACTATTTCATCACTAATCTCCTAAACCATCCAGTGCCCTGAGGTACAGTTTTTAAGAAACTGGACACAGCCATATTGCTAAAGTTAGTGGTTTATCAACAGTCAACTGTAGAGTAGTACAGGGGACAAGTTTTACACATTCATGCTACGTATCTTGCACTAGAAGTTGTTTGTCCTAACATGTCACTTCAAATCTAGAATCATTTAATGAATTTCAAATATATGGTTAACTTATTTCTTCCCCAAAAGTCTAACACGTGTTTATTAATCACACTGCACCTGTTATGCAATTCCATCCTTATTGGAAATTGTTTCTGCCATAGCAGATAAGGTGTATGGACGAGACTAACCTGTTTGCAGTAAGTTTGCACACTGCTTTTGGCTTTCTTCTAGGCTCCTTGTCAGTCGATTGATTATCTCTGTTTTTTCTAGTTTGCTTTCTTCTAGCATTCTTTCGAGTTGCTTCACATGTTCCCTTAGATTACAGCAAAGATCTTTCTAATGAGAGATTTTTCAAGTTACAAATCCATCACTCTCACAGGCAGTAGTCTAAATAGTCATCCAGTAAAATTTAAAGTACAATTAAATTAAGCATATATCAGAAGTATTGAGATCATACAGATCATGGTTTTCTCTACTGTTTTTATGAACTAAGGAAAGTATGATCTAAATGTTTTTAAGCTGCAGAGTCTACCAGAATCTTTTAGAAAGGTATCATTCAAGTCATTAAGTGCGAAACATCAGCCTCATATCACAACCTAAACAGTGTCTTGACTGGAAAAAAAGTTTGCCTTATCAAGAAACCTACTTTGATGTAAATGTTAAGACAAGTAGTTTTTACCTCATCTAGCTACATCAAGGTAAGCCCCAGACAGGGATCACAGGGTTGACCTCAGCTAGTTACACTGAGGTAAAAACTACAGCACCTTGTTTCTGCTAAAAATTTTACACTGAAATAGCTATCTTGATGTAAAAAATACACCTTTTTATTTTGCAGCGAAGACAAAGCCTTAGCAGCAGAATGCTTGTTGGAGGAAAGAATGGTGACACTAATGTAATCCTTCCAGTTCACAATCAGTTAATCCTCAAAACACCCCAAATGAAGTATGTTTTTCAGTATTATTTTTACAATTTAATTTTGTTTCCCACCTGCAAAAGAGTTTAAGCGAAGGAAAACAGTCAGTTCCTGATTTCCTGGGGTGTGCTCAGACCACACCTCAGTTTAAAAATTATACATCAATACGAGCCAATTCCTTAAAAGTGTAACAATGCGAAGAGTTGATTAAGGTGTGATCCTATCATGTGTTATAACTGAAAGAAATTAGAGAAGTCTGAGGTGTTACTTGTAGCAATAATAGTTTAAATATTCTCGTGTAGAAGTATGGGTGCTTTTTTTGTTAAGTATCTAACTAAATCACACTCAAATGGCTTTGTGGACATGCATGGCAATGTTTATAAACATATCATATATTGTGTTTGTTTCAAAACGTTGTGACTTTTGTGTCTACTTCTCTCTGTTCTGTTACCATCTTCTGGAAGATGGGATTGAGATTTACAGGCCATTTGGAAGAATGGTTTCAGAAGGGACTGGATAGGGAAAAGAGTGCAGCTCTACAGTTTTCTATGACTTAGGCAAATATTCAGTGTTCTAAATTCCATCCTAACCTGCTCCTGCAGTGCAGAGTTTGTAGCTTCAAGTTTCTGTTCTAATGACAATACTTGCTCTTCATACTTCTGCTTCAGGGCTGCAACTATGGTCTCATGCTGTTCTCTGGCTCGCTGAAGAGAGTCAGAACGCCGAAGCTCTAACAGCTGCTGCTGCATGCTTTCCATGGCTAACTCTGCCACTTTGGATTGCTTGAATAGCTGCAAAAACCCACGATATAGAATACTTGAGTTCAATTACAAAAAAGCTATGAACATATAAAGGCTTCAAGAGAAGTGACTGCACCGTTAAGAATGTCCAAAGTTAAAATTACGTTTTCATCGCTTCATAAACTCCAAGGCCGGAACAGACTACTGTGATAATCTATTCTGACCTCCTGTGTAACTTCCCCAAAACAGTTCCTAGAGCATATATTTTAGAAAAATAGCCAATCTTGATTTAAAAACTGCCAGTGATGGAGACTCCACCGTGACACTTGGTAAATTGTTGCAATTGTTCATTACCCTTATTGTAAAAAAGGTACACCTTATTTCCAGTCTGAACTGGTCTAGTTTCAACTTCCGGTCATTGGATTGTGTTATACTTTTCCTCGTTTAGACTGAAGAGCCTACTATCAAATCATTGTTCCCCATGAAGGTACTTATTAGATGGTAATCAAGTCAACCCTTAACCCTCTTTTTGTTAAACTAAATAGAGTGAACTCTTTGAGTCTATCACAGGGGTCAGCAACCTTTCAGAAGAGGTGTGTCAAGTCTTCATTTATTCACTTTAATTTAAGGTTTCGCGTGCCAGTAATACATTTTAATGTTTTTTAGACGGTCTCTCTCTATAAGTCAATATATTATATAACTAAACTATTGTCGTATGTAAAGTAAAACAAGATTTTCAAAATGTTTAAGAAGCTTCATTTAAAATTAAATTAAAATGCTGATCTTACGCCACCAGCCCACTCAGCCCACTGCCAGCCTGGGGTTCCGTTCACGTAGGCCGGCAGCAGGCCGAGCGGGGCCCCCGACTGGCAAGGGGCTGGCAGCCAGAACCCCAGACCAGCAGCAGGCTGAGCGGGGCTGGCGGCCAGGACCCCAGACTGGCAGTGGGCTGAGCGGCTCAGCCCGCTGCCGGTCTGGGGTTCAGTCCTCCAGCTCCTGCCAGCCAGGGTCCCGGCTGCCGGCCCCGCTCAGCCCGCTGCCGGTCTGGGATCCCGGCCCTGCCCACATAGAGTGGGTACCTACCTTCTCCCTGGTTCTAGCCCATTCTCTTCCTCTCTCTCTGCACTAAGCTGAGGGTGGGAGTGCACTGAGCACAGGGCTGGGGGTGAAGGAGCAGGCTGGGGGTTGGGGTGTATGGTCTGGCCAGGAGCTAGAATGAGGGAGGGGGCTCAGGGTTGGGGTGTGGAGTGCTTACCTGGGCAGCTCCCATTTGGTGTGAGGGGTGCAGATGGGAATGGGGGGGGGGAGTGCAGGAGCTAGAGCTGGGGTCGTGGGGGGTACTGGAGTTAGAGCTGGGGTCAGGACAGAGGGCTGGGGGTGTGGGCTGGGATCGTGAGGGTACTTCCAGCCCCTTGCCCAGAGCAGCTCATGGCAGGGGGCTGGAGGGGATATGCCCTGATTCCACCCCCTCTTCCCCAAGGCCCCGTCCCAACCTCTTCTCCGCCTCCTCCCCGGAGCAGCGAGTGCACTGCAGCTCCGCTTCTCCCCCTCCGGCTCAAGGGCCATCAGCTGATCAGCAGCAGGGAGGGAGAGGAGGGGGGAGGAATGCAGCATGCTGGGGGAAGGGGGAGAGTGGGGAGCTTGCCTGCTCTGCAGCAGCAGCTGGTGGGGGGGCAGAGAAGAGCAGGCTGGGGCAGGCAGGATTTTTAATTGCATGCTGCTGCCTGCCAAGGTCCCGGCCTAGGTTTGGCAGCGGGCTGAGTGGGGCCAGTGGCTGGGACTCTGCAGGCAGCAGCATGCTATTAAAATCTGGCTCACGTGCCGTCTTTGGTACGCGTGCCATAGGTTGCCAACCCCTGGTCTATCAAGTATCACTATACTTGAGTCTATCACTATGTTTTCTAATCCTTTAATCATTCTCGTGGCTCTTCTCTGAACCCTCTCCAATTGATCAGCAGCCTTCTTGAACTGTGGACACGAGAACTGGACACAGTATTCCAGCAGCAGCTGTGCCAGTGCCAAACACAAAGGTAAAATTACCTCTCTACTCCTACCTGAGCAGATTATCCACCATGACTCCAAAATCTTTTTTCAGATTCACTGTTTCCCAGGATAGAATGCCCCATCCTGAAAGTATGGCCTACATTCATTCTTCCTACATCTATACAGTTACATTTAGCTGTATTAAAATGCATATTGTTTGCTTGCGCCCATCTTAACAAGTGATCCAGATTGCTCTGTTTCAGTGACCTGTCTTCTTTATTATTGGTTAGAATTGGGGGAGTGGTAAATTACATCCGCCTTTAATGTGGGGAAACAAATACTCTAACAGAATGGGTGCCCTGACGGAACTCTGATTTGTATAATTCAAAAGAAGCCAGTGCTAAAACATAATGCCATTTAGTTAATAGGATATAATCAAGGTCCCAGCACATCAGCCTTTGTCAGCAGAACTTGTACGGCGTCCCAGATATTTTAAAGATCCCTAGAGACTTTGCAAGAGGAAGGTAAGTTGCAAACACTGCCTCCTGTGGGGGATGTAGGAAGAGCCCCCAAAGAGGCATGTGCACACACATCTAAGAATGTAACCACAAGAAGTTAAAGTCACTGATTTATCTTACAACACAAGTCAAAGTAAATACGATTCTTTTGAGTCAGCTGGGACTGCATCTTCTTCTAAGAGGAGATCAGCCCCACTGAAAATCCTGTGTGCACACACACGCACACGTATGTATTATAAACAGCTCTTGCCAACTCCATTTCCAACCAGAAGTATATGTTTGTTACTAAAAATGCAATATTGTAGGATCCATCCCTAACAGGATGAGTTAGCAGGAACCAACAGCAAGTTGGAGCACAAGTTTGTCTCCTTGGGTATGTTCTAATCAGTGGTTGGAGTACTCTGGCTGTTCGAAAGATCTCCATTTCTTAAATATTGTTTGCATATTATGCTTATATATCATTTTGATAAAGAGTTTAGCAGGTGAGGAATTTTATGAAGAAACATTAAAATTCTCCTAGGTTGTCACAATTACATATATTTTGTTATCTGTATAGCAGTCAAAGTACACTAGACAAGTGAGAACTATAAACCAAACATTTTATAAACTACCACCATTGCTTCTGCAATCCTTACACAAGCATAACTCCCATTGACTTCATGAAGTCACATTCCAGACTCACAGGGCCTGATTCACAGTCATCCTGCCCTTTACACCAAGTATGTCAGAGCAATAGGGAAGCAATGCAACTATAAGAGCCCTCCAAAGGAATACCTCAAATGCAGGGGGCCTTCTGTATCCCTACACAAGAGCCCTCAACGAAGGGGGCTTTCTTGATTGTGCTCTGGGAAGAAGGGGACTTTCCAACAGCAGAAAAGGACATGACCAGGAAAGTCCTGTTCCCTGTTTATTTCCTGGTTGCCGCAAGGCTGGGGGAAGATAGGGTACCTCTGAAGGCTGTCCTAACTGTACTGTGGGATCAACAGCCCCAGAAGCTTTAGCATTATGGGGGACTTAGGGTGCAAGCCACCTCACCTCCATCCCTTAGCCAGGCTCTGCATGGTACAGTGATGACATATCCATTTAGCCAATCAGTTTTGCCTTGTGTAGGATTTGACCACTTATGTTTAAGCAAATCCCTCCACCAAAAAGGAGTAAATTGGAAGCCAACTTCAAGCTTTCAAGTGACTTGTCAATGACTTATTTGGTCTAGAAGTATCTGAACAGTTCACTTTCTTAAGGGATAGGAGCATCAGGGAAAACTCCTGTCCTTTTAGAAAGCTTGGGCTACATTCCACTTAAGTTGCTTCTACCCACCATCCACCAAAACTGAACTAAAATAAATGACTTTAGTTTATGAGTAGATTGTTACACTCTTGTTCCTGGATTGGATGACACGAAATAAGTGGAGGAAAAGGAAACTAGCATCATATGATACGTAAGAAAGTTGCTATACTTCCTAATACCATTCTTTAGTCACTTTTGATTTTGAGGAGTTGTGAAATCCTCAGGCTTTGCGTATGTTCTATCAGGTAGTAGACATATGCCACACACAAAAAATAAAATAAATCTCACTGGATTATCTGTAAACTTTTTTATGATCCAAATCACAGTAATGTTCCTCCCACTTCAATAGCTGGGAGGCACTTAAAGACCATTACAATCTGGTTAATGATATCCAAGTGCATCACAGCCAGTACAAAATTCAGAATTTCCAATGTATTTACCTTTGGGAAAGTAAAAACATCCTGTTTTGAGTCATGGAGACAGAGCAGTAACAGAGAAGGCCTTGTAAAGCATCCAGAGAGGTATGCCAGAGGGGAAAAACACAAAAACAAACAAAGTGCTCTAATGAATCCTTATAAGAGCTGCTATTGACATTTTTTTTAAAGGTTCTGATAAATCAAAATAGTTTTTTCATTGAGGTCTGACTCCCATCAGCTAATGTGACTCATTTAAGACCAAGAATATTGGTGATCTGAAAACAAGATGTTAATATTATTTTTTTCGTTATAGAAGCTTCATCTTGAACATGCAGCAAGTTAAAGAGTAACACTCCATCTTAGCCACCGCAACACATATATATATATATATATATATAAAAATAAATAGGCAGCGTTCGCAGATAGGACTACTTTGGATATTCAAAGTAAATGATGTAGCACCAGAAGAACCAAGACATCTGAGAAACTATGGATTTTATACTTCCAGATTGCAATTACAAAACTACAGAATAAATAACTATGTAAATTAGTGAGGTCATATTTACCTTTCTGACTAGGGCCTTTGTGTCAACAGTTGATAAGAGTGGGGAAATTTTGCTAATTCCAGTCTGGATAATAGATTATAATCTATAATTTTTACACTAGAAGTTCCAACTCATTAGTCATATACTCTGGGTCTTAAATAATCCTGCCAGCATGTCCATAAGAATGTATTAAATCTTTGTTAAACTTAAGATTCACTTTTGCATCGTAAGTACAACTACAGAAATTTCCCACAGTTACAGATAACAGTTACAGTACCTGCTCCTCGTTGGCAGTAAGAGTTTGAATTTGGGTTTCAAGTGTTTTAATTTGACCTTCAAGATGTACCTCCCGTTCTTTTCCATTTTGATACAGTTTCTGGGATTCCTGGAGGCTGAGTGCCAAGCCATCTTTTTCATCTTACAAGAGAAATAAATATTTAAGCATCCTGGGAGCTATGAGAGGAGTTCTGCAACAAGCCTTTTTGGAGGAATTTTCATTTGGCACCTGGGTCTGGGAGTATAACACCTTAGTGGGCCTCCTCCCTCAACCTAATGGGTTGGAGGAAGCAGAGCAGACTCTCCAAGAGTACAGCCAGCAACAACCAGACCAGCAGAGGGACAGGGAGAGGCCCAGCCAGGACCCCCTGCACCCTCAACATCCTACTATAAAGAAACACCACTCTACTTGCACAAGCAACCAGCACCATTGCATGCGGCAGGGGATGGGATGGAGGAAACAAAATAGGATGTCCCAGAAGATGAACAACAGTGACTTGCCAAGAGACAACCAAGGATGTCAGCAGACTGGTTTCTTTTTGAACTTTGGCCATTATTTTCTGTCTGCTGCTTGCTTTTTTTGCCCAACTTTCTTTCCACCCTTTCCCCCTCCCTACCCAAACTCCTCTCTTCTTTCTTTCCCTCCCACCTTGCTACAATTCCCCCTTACCTCACTCCTGCCCCCACACAAAGAAATTAAGACAACAAAGTGTGTACCCATCATCACTGAACACTGTCTCGGTTGTGCCTCTGTCTCTTACCCTTCGTCCAGTTTTTTATTTTTAGACTGTTTGGACTCTCTAGGGCAGGGACCACATTGTCCTGTATGCTTCTACAGGATCTAGCATAGTGCAGCTCCAGATCCTGATGGAAGCCTTTGGGTAATACTGCATCCATTCTCTCCAGGATGCTCACATTAGGTTTCACCATGAAGTTTAAAGAATTTCACTCTAGGGCTATAAATATAAGTTTAAAAGTTAAATAAAAAAAAAACCAAAGAGGTATTGCGTTAGGCCCCAATTTGGGAAAGCGCTTAAAGTTAAGAATGGTCCTGAACAGAACACTTTCCCGACTCAAGACCTTAATATAGTAATAATGGGCACAAGTAGTTCAGCAATCATTGCTCACTGCACCCAAGTTAACAGATCTCTTTGGAACCAGCGGGTGTACTAACAGATCTAGAGGAAGCACTTGGTTACTATCCAGCTGAAAGTAAAGGTACTACAAAAGCAGCAATTTAGCAGGAAAGAGATGATTTTCTCTTCCTTTCTACACATACCCTTCCTTCCCCCCCGCCCCCGGGCTCTACTATTATTAAAATGACGGGGGCTATTTAAGTAGATCAATAATAAGCCAATATTTTAGAACTGGGATCCAGATTAGTGTAGTCTAATTTATTTAATAATCATAGAGATTAGACATGGTGGGTAATGTGTGTCAAACAGATGAAAAAGTACAGCAGTATTTTATTTGAATTTGGCTCTTGTTTACTGAATTTCTCTTCTTCTTTAGTCATCCATTTATTGGGTTTCTTGCACTTTCCTCTGAAATAGCTGGTATTGGCCACTGTCGGAGATCACTGCTCTGATCTAATGTGGCCATTCCTATATTATTTTAAAAAGTACTAAAAAGAGTGAAAAAAGTTTCAGTGTAACTGTAAGCCTTCAGCTATACACAAGGGGCCAAGTCTCTGCAGCGTTACACCTGTTTTGAGTGAGTGCACAGGGGGTTTAAAATGCCAGCAAAATAGAATTCTTCAATTGTTTGGACCGCTGATAGTGTTTTTACACCCCCATTGTGTAAATGACTATAAAAGGTGCAAAGAGGGTGGGGAAGGGGTGGGGAATCAGGCTCAGACTCTGAACCCAAATCAAGTTTGCAAGTACAATCAATGTATGTTGGAGTGTGTTAAACAGAAATTGATGAGCACATTAAAAGTTGTTAGATCTCAGTAAATTCTAGAAATTAAAGGTCCATATAAACTTTTGTTTTACCTTTGACCATTGCAAGCTGATGATTCAGATACCTAATCTGCTGTGCACTCTTTTCCATCTTTTCAGTAAGTTCTTCCAGTTGTCTCTCTCTTGCTTTATTAAGAACCTGAAGTTGAAGAATCTGCATATTGTCCGCAGAATCTGTCGAAGTTTAAAATATAACTAACTTTCTTACAAGCTAGCTTCTGAAGAGTGCATAACATTCTTACAGTACAATTAACTAGTCTGAAATAGATTATAAGGTCTTTGGGGCAGGAACCATCTACCTTCTGAACAGTGCCAAATTCATTGTTGGTGCACAAGATGTAACTCCAAAACAGAGAAAAATTATACAACTTGCTTACTATATAAAGTGCACCAGCTCACAGTCCCACCATTAGGCCTGAATTACAATGTCAGCTAAAACTCCACACAACTGTCACCAACTAACGGAGTGTTAACATTAGTGTACTTACTGTAAATTCTCAGAGTTCCATTCCTAGTCATCTAGAGACTTTTGACATTTCTCCACTAAGCCTACAGATTTGACATTATAAACATTTATTGGACAAGGCGGCGAACCATTCAAGGCCCAGTCTTGTAAGCAGCAGGGTGACTCCGAACAGATGCGGAGCACCATTAGGCCACATCTACACTACGAGTGCTACAGCTGCATAGCTACAGTACTGTAGCTATGCTGCTGTATCCCCATAGTGTAGACACAGACTACAATGATGAAAGGGGTTTTTCCCATCACTGTAGGAACACCATCTTCCCCAGCAACAGTAACTAGGTAAACTGAAGCATTCTTCCGTTGACCTACTTGTGTCTGCACTTGGGGTTAGGTCAGCATAGCCACAGTACTTAGGGGTGTGGATTTTTCACATCCTTGAGCAGGTTGTCAACCTAAGTTTCAAGTACAGATCAGGCCTTAGCTCCTCCCAATGCAATCAGTAGTACAAGAGCCATCAGCAAAATAAAAGAATTCAGCTTTTACTCAGGCAAAATCCTACTGGCCTACAGTGAATATTATGAAGCATTTAAAACTAAATATACTGATCAAAAGAAATGGTCTATTCTTATTTTCATTGTAATAGGAAGCAACTAGTACCACCTCAATGAGCTATCGTTTGATAAAAATTTAGAGGTTAGGACACATCCAAGGGGGTATTGCTGTATTTTTCCTTTGTTTAACAAAGCCTAAGAAAAAATCCTGGCTCCATTGAAGTCTTCAGAGGGACCAGGATTTCACCCCAGGACACTTATCAAAGCTTGAACTAGATAACACTTACTCTCCTCAGTACCCAAAAACTCCCTTTGCAGCTCTTCAAGCACTTCATTTCTTCTTGTTGCATCTTGGGTTATTGGGATTTTTTGCTGAATGGCATTTTGATATGGTTTATACGTCACTTTGTAAGATTCCACAGCTTGGCCGTTAGCAACTTCAGATACACCAAATTGCTGTTGTGACAACAGATTAAAAGTAAGGACAACTGTTTTAAACCTACCCTCATCTTGCACAGCAAAAATATTTCCCTTTGTGGATTTACAAGGTTTGGTATTTAAAAAAAAAAAAAAAAAAAGAAGTTGTTGCAGAGGCTCATTATTTAGACTCCAATCCAGCAAAGCACTTAATATGTGTGTGTTGTCCCACTGAAATCAGGACTACACACATGCTTTAGTGCTTTGTTGAATGGGGCCTTATTGGCAAAGTTTACACAGTCAATATGAAAACACATCTAGTACCACTTTTTGCTAATTATTCTATAAATAAAACCAAACACTGCATTTTTATGCTTGAAAGTTCAACTAGTTAACTCTGAGTTACTTTAATATGATAAACTGATTGCAGAAGCATATCATGTTGTAACAACTGGAGATAGAATCAAAGAAACGTAGACTGGAAGGGACCTCAAGAAACCATCTAGTCCGGGGGTCCCCAACGCAGTGCCCGCGGGCGCCATGGCACCTGCTGGGGCATTTTTATGCGCCCACAGGACACCCCGTCGCTGAAAAGCCGCCGAGAAGCATTGCCGTTTCTTGGCAGCAACGCTTCTTGCCGCTGCTGCTTCCAAACGGCGGCATTTCGGCGCCAACGTGTCTGGCGCCCGCCACAGTCTTCTGGAAATAGCAATATGCTATTCCCACAAGCAAGGTTGGGGACCACTGATCTAGTCCATCCCATTGCACCGAGGCAGAACTAAGTATACCTAGACCACCTCGACACACATTTGTTTAATCTGTTTTTAAAAACCTCCAATGATGAAGATTCAATAAGTAATGGAATCGGTTACCTAGGGAGGTTAATGATCCTTATAGTTAAAAACCACTCTAAAACCTATCCTTACAGTTAGAAAGTTTTTCCCCATATCTAACCTAAATCTCCCTTGCTACAGATTAAGTCCATTACATCTTGTCCTATCTTCAGTGGACATGGAGGACAATTGATCACTGTCCTCTTTATAACAGCCCTTAACATATTTGAAGACCTCTCTCTCACCAACAGAAGCTGGTCCAATAAAATATATTGCCTCACCTACCTTGTCTCTCTAATATTCTGGGACTGACCCGGTTACAACTACACTGTATACATCGCGCCCCCCACACTCAGTCTTCTTTTCTCAAGACGAAACATACCCACTTTTTTTTTGAAAAAAAAAGAAAAGGAGTACTTATGGCACCTTAGAGACTAACCAATTTATCTGTTAATAAATTGGTTAGTCTCTAAGGTGCCACAAGTACTCCTTTTCTTTTTGCAAATACAGATTAACACGGCTGTTACTCTGAAACCAGTTTTTTTTTTAAACCTTTCCTCTTAGGTCAGGTTTTCTAATCCTTTACCATTTTTGTTGCTCTCCTCTGGACTCTCCCCAGTTTATCCACATCTTTTCCAAAGTATGCTAGCCAGAATTGGACATAGTACTCCAGCGGAGGCCTCACCAGTGCAGAGTAAAGCAGAACAATTACCTCCCAGGTTTTAGATACAACTCTTCTGTTAATACCCCATAATATTAGCCTTTTTCACAACTGCATCACGTTATTGGCTCATCTTCCATTTGTGATCCACTATAACCCCCAGATTCTTTTCAGCAGTATTCCCCAGTTATTCCCCATTTTGTGTCTGTCCATTTGATTTTTTTCCTCTAAATGTAATACTTCGCACTAAATCCAGATCTTCTAAACTGAAAGCAGCTAAAATGATACTCTAGCATCAACACTTAAATCATTAAAATACTTACACACAAGATAAAGAAATACATCAATATTTTAAATACCTTCAGATGTTCCTTCGGAGCATCTGGAAACTTTACTATTTTGTTTTGTTGGTTATTTAATTCCTGTGTATGACCATTTGTGTATGGCCTAAAATTTTCTGGGAGATGATATACATTGTTCTGTTGGCAACGACTTGGTGCTTTATACCCATCTCTGCCGAGATACACATCATCAGAATCCTCTTCACTCTGTCTATCAGAGTAGTCCTCTTTAATTTCGTAAACGCATCTTTCCTTGTCTGCATTGTGCTGGTCAGTCCAATTACTGGCATGTGTTTCACCATGATTATTTCCTTGGTCATACCGGAACTGTTCAGGATACAAATTCTGTCCCTGTTCATAGCCCTATGAACAGATTAGAGAGATTTGATATTCTTCCTTACCTGAACTGTTGTCTCCTGTTTTTCCTCTTTGATTACAAGCTTGTCAGGGTAGGTAACGTGCATTACTATTTGTTTGTAAAGGACCATATAAATTAATATTGTACCCTATAAATTACTAGATCAAAAACAAGTTATTCTGAATGAGAAGACCCTATTATTGGGTCACAATTTTGTCAGGGACTTACACTTTGGGGATTAGCTATCAGCAGATGATCATTCCACCTGGCCTCATGCTCCCAGGGTTCATGTGCTCTATATAGAGAGAAAGAAAATATTCATGAAACATTAGTAACTATACTGTGTGTGTATATATATATATATATAGTTATGTACATGTTCTCAGAAAGAGAACTAGATTAAACTATTTAGCATCTACTCCATCTATTGTGGAACCTAAGGCCTAATTAAAGTTGTGGTATATTCCCATTGTTCGTAAAAGTTAAGCTAAAGTTGTTTGTACACCATCTGCCCATAGACAGAGCTTCAGCTTCACTACACTTTCTTAAAGCATGCAAAATGACTACCAAGAAAAATTAACTTTCTTACTGCTCTGCATCCTCTTGTATGCTACAATCAGAGTAATTAGAGAGCTGGTCTCCACTGTCATCCAGCATGTCATGGGGAAGGTCTGTTAATAGTTGTTGCAACTGAAATCAGACAAATAATACATGTTACCTATGCAAACATTAATACAGTACAATTTACTCATGCTTTTTTGAAAACGTATGCTTAAACTAAAAAAGTCATACACATCTTAGAGACTGAGGAAATATCAAACACATGTGAAACACAATTTTCCCTCCATTGAGAAGACACCAGTTACAACAGGGCTACCATGGCAACTCAGGGACACAGTTAAGTTAAGGATGCTTATTTGTTGGTGGAGTTACTACCCTAGTGATTTCTCTGGCAGGTACTTGCAGTAAGTGACTTGTGCTGAAGAGTCATTGGATCGAGCGTCACAGAACAGAGCCTCTTTCTGGAGGGCTAACTTGCTGGAACCTCTTCCTCCATGCTAAGGTGCACTCCTTGGATGCTGCTACCTTAGCAGGATTAGTTAGCTGATAATAGGGGAGGATTTAGCAGTCCTTCACTTGCAGCTACGAAGCATATAGAGTGGAGTGCTGATTACAGAGTGTTCCACCCAATGCTAGTATATACAGGAGATCAGAGTACTGCAGTATTCAAAGATGTTCAAGTAGAACAGGGGGCAGGGTAGTCAGGCCCTAACTGAGAAAATCCAACACGCTCAAAGAAAAAGAGAAAGTTGTGTTGCCCTTGCCCTAGTGGCAGCCCAGAAGGAGAATAAAAGTGGTGATGATTAATGTTTTCAGTTACTGTATATCAAGAATATACAATGAAATCAAAATTGTAACATGTAAATGTGTCACTTTCCCCACCTAATACGCAGTTTACCAGAGTACACTCAGCCTCAGAGCCTTTATTTCACAAGACAGATTTCAACGTGAGCTGACAGCTGGTGAGAAACCATCAGTTAGAGGGAAGACTTGTCGACGTATTCAGCCAGGGAGGAAACTAGTACAGCAACAAAAATGTCCTTCAAAATATTGGCCAGGAATTTTACTGGCCATAACTAATCTTGAAGGTCAAGTATACGATCTCCTCCACCGGGTAGAGGCTGCTGATAGAATAGTGGCGGGCTAGGTATACAATATATCTGGGAAAATACCTGTGTATAAATTGTACATACTGGCACATAAGGTGAACTTTAGGAAAAAGAGATTTATCCTTATTTCTGGGGAAAACATCTCTTATGAGAGTCAAAAAGGGTTATTCCTGTGTGTTTAGAAGAGCATCGCTGACATGGGCCCAAGAGCTGCAGTTGCTTGTCAAAGGCAGTTATTGCTCCCCAGACTACAGCTGGAAGGTGCAGTAGCCAGAGTATGCCATGCATGCTGTTTATTCACAAGTCAAGGCTATTTTATTTAGAAAGTTGACTGTTTAGTTTAGGGCATGAGGAGGTTATAATTTATTCTATATGTAAATAGACACCAGTCAAACCAAGAATGACTGTCCGCTAAAAAATTAGAATAGTACTTATATTGTGTTTTACACTTCCAAAGTACTGTACAAACATTAACTAAGCCTCTCAACTCTCCCCTGAGGAAGGAGTTGTTTATACTGCTGCAGTCAGTGCAATAACTGAAATAATATAGTATAAAAAGACAGCACTCCTCTAAACAGTATGTCTTTTAAAAAAAAAAAATATCCTGAGATCTCATTTGATATGTTATTTAGCTTCAACAAGCTAAATCACCTCAAAGTTTTTAGGAGAAAGGCACAAAAAAGCATTTTAAAATATTCACTGCCATGTTATCTTCCCCAAAGCAGTCTACCCTGACTTTCCCATATTTAGTCATTCCCTTTGCCCACATAATAAATTCTAAATAAATAAATAAAATAATCTTCTGTACTTACTTGGAGTAAGGAATCCTGTATAGAATGTACCTGTTCTTCCAAACCTTCAGAAAGGTTTCTGTATATAGCCATATATTGACCCTCAATTGGTAGATCTGGGCAGTACATTTTCTTTTTCTCAAAAGGATACTAGAAAGCTACATAATATATAATCAGTTATTGCATCTAGTGCCTGCACCCGAACTTTGTTCTTCTCTAAACAAGCAAAGTCTACACATACTTGTTAATTAGAGCAGAAACATCAGCTTCTATACATGAAGTACCAAAAAAAAAAAAAAAAGAAGACACTATCTCAGAGTAGCAGTTACTACTATGACAAAAGATAAAATTAGTATAACCTCCCCCCCCCCACAACAACATTTCAGATCCAACTCTCCCAAATTTAAATCTCTGTTTTAAAAAAATCATTAACATACTCAGCTGCTTCCTAAGACTTCACATATATAAAGAGGAAGGCTGGAAGTGAAGGAAAACATCTTTCTAAACACCACTACCTCATCACTTAAACCTTTGCTTGTTTCCAGACGTTCAACAATGCTATGGACTAGTTATATGAATCAAACACCTTTTAGTCTTTCAATCTGAGAGACTACAATGTAAAATTATAAGTAATAATTCTGAAGCCTACAGCAAAATACCAAAGAAAAGGAAGAGAGAAGAGATGCCTTCTGCAGAGTTCTCCTGTATTCAGACTGAAAGGACAAACTTTTACTTCTTTTCAAAACCTTGCTGGACTTCAGATATTTCTCTAGCTTTATTGTTTCCAGCAGGAGATCAGAAATGGAAAGCAGCAACATTAAAAGTAGCAGGACTTTCCTTTTCCTTAACTACAACTGGGAAGTACTACTACAATTTTGCTGGCCTCACCTTGGGGTGGGGACTTGAAGTCCGGCAGAAGGAACTGAAGCGCAGTGAGCGTATGATCTAGTATACTGATAGCCTGCAGCAGAAAGCTGAGCACCCATCAAGAGTTAGTACAATGAGGATCTCTGGTAACTCTTATAAATTAGAAAGTCATGGGACTCCAAGTAGGCTGAGGCCATGTAGCATGGCAGTGGGAGAAGCAAGAGCAGTAATTTGATGTTAATAACGGACCTGCCTCAAGACAAAAATCACTCAAAGATAAAGATGACTTTATAGAGCAAAAGAAAGCAGGTAAAAATAGAAAGGTTGTTTGTCTCCTTGTGAGCCTGGTTCTAATACAGACTGGGACTCTTCGTGACAAAAATGACTGCCCAAAGTTTTGAGAGTCTACCCTTGTTTGCTGCACTGAAAAAGAGAGCAGCTGCCTTCTTCCATTTTACCTACCACATATGCTAGACAGAGCATGTGACTTAACAAGATACTCAGGGCGGTAAGTAATCTTAGCAGGGCAGGGAGGTATATTTTTTGCTAGAAGTATTGTTTTTTAAGCTTACTCCACAAAACTTGTTAAAAAGAGGTGTCAGGACATGATTTATGCCCAGTTATGAGAAGTGCCATGTCTCTGTGTCCCCTTGCTCCCCCACACCCTTTTTTTGATAGGGGGAGAGAACTACCATACTCAGTTAACACCTAAGGTAGAAGAAAATCACATTCCACATGCAATAAAGTCACAGAAAATAATACTAATTACCTTTAAAAAGTCCTGTTTTCCCAAACCTAGAATAAGCAAAGCCATTCACGGGGATGGGAAGACCCTCACTTATAACTATGTCTGAAGAAACGGGCAATTACTTTGGTTTGGTAAATTTACAAGTTTTCTTGTTGACGTGTTCTCTAATACACAAGGAAAGAGAACTGGGCTTATAAAACAAATGTTATGGCATTAAATAACTAGATTAAACAGATGTCAAAGCATCATAAGAAATACTTAACACCTAGTGGGAAATGAAGGAAATAATTCTGGAGCATCTGGAGTTAAAACAGAAAGGAACCAATAAACTATGCTTATCTTTTCAGGCCTATAAAAGACTGGGTCCCATTGCTCCAACAGCCTCTTCTCCCAGCTCCAGTAGAGGAGCTGCTCACCAGCAAGTGCTGGAAGAAACTTTTGGGTTAGTGTGACCTCACACCAACAAAGACATTTCAACAGTCTAGATCAGAGGCTACATCACCACAATCACCGTTCCCTGTCAATATCTACAGCAGCAGAAAGCTCTCAGGATGCAAACACCAAACACAAGAAGAAAACAGCCCTAAATAGCCTCAATACAAGGAAAAGGTCATCTACCAGCAGCTCTTCTGTACACTATTCATGAAGAAGGCTTTGCCAACTCTGCCCCTTCCCACATCACAACACTAATGCAGCATCCTGGAGAATCCCACACACACCTGCCACACTCTAAGTAACAACAGTATTGATAGATTACCACAACCAAAACACAACTCCTCCCACCCCCCAATATCACCTTCAACCCAATCCTGCTCCTTCCCAATGCAAGTTTTATCTAGAAGAAACATCCACAAGAAGTGCAAGCAGTGTCTCACTGGCTACTACAGCCAATCCAGAGCAATTGCACATGTATACGCACACAGATAAGATCAATTCCAGAACTTAAGTTCCTCTTAACCAATGCAAGACCACATCACATTTATGATCTCATCATCTATGAGCACCCTAACTGGATATGATTTACCAGAATTTGGTTGCCTAACACTATGGGCCCAATGGTAGCTTCCCTCATTTCCTCAGGCTAAATGAGTACATCACAGATTCTAGTGTACTAAAATGAATAAGTAGCCATTCTATTCCAAACTGGCCTCAGATACAAGAGTCTAATCAGAGTCTTTCAAATGCACTGAGTTACATTTGCAGTTTTGGAGATAAGTGTGGTATCTTGCTAACATATAAGTCTTTAACCAGAAGAGGTTTCTTCAGAGAGCTGACTGAAGTGCTGTCTAACCGTACTAAAGTTCCCAAGACTCAGTCAAGGAGGTCTGCAACATCTCACTGCTAACACCTCTAACACAATGGCCCCAAACCAGCTCTCTCTGTCTCAGATGATTTCCAGCTTACACACAGCCATTCATACCACAAACCTGACCTTATATACAGTTCCAGTCCAATAGGTGCTTCCAGTCCTAGACAGATCACCATATCACACAAGTAAAGATCATAACTGTCCCCAGTTTCAGGAAAGAAGCAGTAACCAGTCAACTTCCAAAAGCTCATAGGTACAGAGAAATTCCAGATCATTAAAGAAAGCTCCACTCAGCAAAGTGGCCAAGTAATAAAACTTGTAGTGAGACACTACAAATACTCTGACCTCTGCCTTCAACCCTCTGGTACCAAAGCACCCTCTTGCCACAGAGATCTGCAGTTCTAAGGCAGACGCAGCAGTAGTAACAAAAATTAAGAGTCAGTGGAAGCAAACATAAGCTGACACAAAAAGAATGACACACAAGGAGTTCTTTCAGGTAATACTCCTTAGCCATAGTATACAAGAACATACATCATAATAGAGACCTCTTAAAAAAAGATCACCCTCCACTGAAGTATATGGAACATTAATTGCTTTGTTGATCTCAGAATGTCTTCTCTCAGTTCAGGAACACAGCATCTCTCACTGTGAAGAGCTATCACTATTGTTATCCAAGGAGAGTGGCATAGAAGCTACCGCTACAAAGAGAAGCAAAATAATTTTTGTGTATCAAGAGGTCATTAATTGTTTCCAAGTCTATTCTTTATTATCAACGTTTACATAAAGCATAGAACATTTCACCATGGGACAAATACTGCCTCAATGTCTGCAGGTGCAAGAAGCTCCCCCACACCACAAAACAAGTGTGACCAACACTCTCAGACGCCGTCCCTTCTCATTAAAGGATAAAGATGAACTTTGAGAATAGTTCAACTGCTACACAACTATAACAACTGCTGTCATAAATTCTCTTCTCATAACCCAACCACACACACACACACACCAATCTTTAAATGGCACATTTCACAATTCTCCTAAAACAACTGACCTTGGGAAGTCAAGAAATATGCCTTCAGCTAGAACAAGACCCCCCCCACCCCCCAAAAATAAAATAAAATAAAATAAAAGGAACTAAAAAACCCATCAGCTGTTTCTAGTGAGATCATAAGAGACACAAAAGTAAACTCAAGCAGATTGTGATGTCACCATAACCTTATCTCCCCTGACAACATTAAACGTTATTTTAAAAGTAGCTGGTGATGCTTCCAGAAAGAAATAGAAAGTAACTTTTAACTAAGACAGTAAAATTTAAATTCCCTAAATGAACGTTTGGCTAGGATACTGAAATTAGTGCTCCTAATTCTTGTGAAAAGTGTTGCGGTAATCGTAGTATTATTACAGAAATGTTGCAACTGTAAAGGTCAGTCTGTGCTAGGGAATTTGGCATTTACTATAAAACATCATTAGTGTCCACACACAAGTGCTTGTAATACCTCATAAAGGTATCACAAGAGCCCATCTTGTCTTTAGATAGCAGAGTGGACCCCAAAAGGGAGTGGATGACACAGCAAGAGACCGGCACAGGGATCAGAGAATATTCCCTGATTCTCTAGATGCCGTATGCAAGCTATATTGCTATTGTCTGTGCTGTGTGTGCATGGACAATGAGATTTCTAGACATTTATACTGTACTCCTCTCTGTGGGATCCAAGTCCTAAACTTCCACCAGTTCAAGATCTGCCTTTTTCTTTTTAAACCTGGCAGAAAAGATTTGCTTAATATTTTTTATATAAATCATTTTAATAGATAAGACATTTACAACTTAGATTGTCAATTTCAAATTTAATTTTTAATTTTTTTAATATAAACCTGTATTTAAATTTAAAAACAGTCTGATGATTTTGATTTAAAAATAAAAAATAGATCAGTTTTCAGCCGCCTTGAAAGCATCCAGCATAATCAGACAAGGGAGCGCCTCAACTACAAAATGAAAATATTAAAACATATTTTGCGTCACACAATCAAGCTGGTGCCCAGAGTAGAAAATATTCCCCAACTCCAACCTAAACTTTAGCCTCTTAAGTAAGTAATCCTAACCAGGGGAGAGGTTGCTGAGAAATAACCACAGTTCTCAGGTGATGGAGGCCTTTAGCTTTGTCTCATCATGTACTGAAAATGTGCAGTTCTCACAAATATTGCACTCTGTTGTGAGCTTCCTTCTTTAAAAAGTAGGCTCTCATCTCTTCTTGAGATTTGGTGTAATTCTTTTAAAAACAACATACTGCAGTATTGAATGCTGTGCTCTCATGAGAGCCTTGGGAATTAAAAAATTCAAATTTATAATCCTTCAGAATAATTACAACTGTGGATAAAAGAAATGAAAAGGAAAGAGTTAAACAAGCCTTCAGATTTATGCCATTTCTTTGCTTTCACCTCTTGCTCTCTTGCATAGTCCTCCTGGTCATATTCATCTTCTTCTTCTTCATGTTGAGTTTGCAAAGCTCCACCGTCAAAGTCAAGTGACATTGTTTTCTAACAAGGTAAAGTTTCTGCTGTCCAACTTGTTTAAAACCTATCACAGGAGGAAGAAAAAGTTACATATGAGCAACAACAAAAATCAAGTGGACATGCAACACAATGTTTAATTCAGAACAAATACTGCAACTATCAGTGCATTAACTTGATCTTCCACTGTAGCATCTCAATGTATTAGCAAGACTTTAATTTCTAAGAATTCTGTGTTTTAGCAATTAAAACATTTAATAAATAACATTTAGATGTTAAAGTGTTTAACCTTTAATCATTACATGAACATTAAAACAAACAGTTTACTTAAGATAAATTATATTCTGAAGTATTTCAAAACTTTGGGCCTCTAGGGAGTTAGTATGTATTCACTCAGTATAAGCGGATAAATTCTACCTTCTATTAGTCCTGGGGTTTTGGGTTTGTTTGTTTTATAGTTCATGTAACTGATGTAAAAAATGCTGGAAGTGTGCTACTGCCAGAGCAACTATACAAACCATAATAGAAGCAAAAAAAGTCCCCAGTCAATTAAAGACTTCTGACAAGCCTTAATTAGCTGTTTAGGATTTAAGTCTTTTCTGATCAACTGTAAGTGGCAATACCAGAACTATTACAGCAGCTTTTACAGCACTTTTACACCTAGCCTCCCCTCTACTTTTTTGGAGATATAATTGTAGTTCATGTTGCTATTCCCACCCCACCCCCAAACAATAGGTTTAGTAAACGCGTCATTCCCAAATTAAGGAAAGCAGATGACATCCAATTGGAATAAACAATATAACGTTTTGTAAATAATTACTTTAAAGGCGTTTGCCTACTTATACTTAATCTGAGTATTTCCTACAACATAAATAGCACCCATCCCAAAATTTCCTTCAAAACATGCGTAAGGTTACTTGAGCTTATTGGTTGCAGCAGTCCTCATCTACTCCTCCCTTCAGCCTGTTTTTAAATCATCTCTACTAAATAGTTCTTGCACCTGCATCTACTGATAATTTTCCCAAGCAGCAGCAGTGAAATTGATCCAATTCTTGTCAGTTTTCAATGCAGCTATTCAGAACCCTGCTGGTAGTAGTAACATTGACCAAAAAAAGCGGGCAAGGTAATACAGTATCTTTTATTGGACCAACTTCTGTTGGTGAGAGACAAGTTTTTGAGCTACACACTCTTCTTCAGGTGGTCAGTTTTCATTTTACTACAGCTTGACAAAAGCAATAAGCAGTAAATAAGGCACTGAAGCAGTCTTCAGAATTAGGAAGACAGCAATGCATTAGTTTAGCTTGATTTCAGGAAAGTGAATCTATGTAAAACAATATTTTTCTCTAAAAGCCTATTGTATTACATTTAGGTTCTAATACCTTCCACACCATAGCATCTGGGCAGCTTCCAACAATACATAAATGACAGGACTAACATCTGTCACGTGTGGTTCAATTCCTCTCTCCCCCTCTCCGCAGAGGGAGAACTGGGTGCAGGATGGTGTTTTGGTAGAGATGTTTTATTTACGTTAATATGTACGTGCTTTTTTTTTTTTTTTTTTTTTAAATATTAGAAGAGAAAAGATCAAATAAGCACACCTTGCACATAGAACAGTGGTTCTCAAACTTCTGTACTGGTGACCCCATTCACAAAGCAAGCCTCTGAGTTCGACCCCCCTTATAAACTGAAATCACTTTTTTATATATTTAGCATCATCATAAATGCTGGAGGCAAAGCAAGGTTTGGGTTGGAAGGTGACAGCTTGCGACCTCCCAGGTAATAACCTCAGGACCCCCTGAGGGGTCCCAACCCCCCCACTTTGAGAACCCCTGACATAGAACAAAAGGTAGTGAAGTTTGTGATGGTCAGTCCAAGCTCAAATCCTGCATAATTTGCTAGCACCTACTCACCATAAATACATGTATTTTTTGAAGTCCTGTGCACATAATCAGAGTGCACACACACTCATCTTTTAGGTTTCACAGTAACAGCCATGTTAGTCTGTATTCGCAAAAAGAAAAGGAGTACTTGTGGCACCTTAGAGACTAACCAATTTATTTGAGCGTAAGCGTTCGTGAGCTACAGCTCACTTCATCGGATACATACTGTGGAAAGTGTAGAAGATCTTTTTATATACACACAAAGCATGAAAAAATACCTCCCCCACCCCACTCTCCTGCTGGCAATAGCTTATCTAAAGCGATCACTCTCCTTACAATGTGTATGATAATCAAGTTGGGCCATTTCCAGCACAAATCCAGGGTTTAACAAGAACATCTGGGGGGGGGGGGGAGGGAGTTAGGAAAAAACAAGGGGAAATAGGTTACCTTGCATAATGACTTAGCCACTCCCAGTCTCTATTCAAGCTTAAGTTAATTGTATCCAATTTGCAGATGAATTCCAATTCAACAGTCTCTTGCTAGAGTCTGGTTTTGAAGTTTTTTTGTTGTAATATCGCAACTTTCATGTCTGTAATCGCGTGACCAGAGAGATTGAAGTGTTCTCCGACTGGTTTATGAATGTTATAATTCTTGACATCTGATTTGTGTCCATTTATTCTTTTACATAGAGACTGTCCAGTTTGACCAATGTACATGGCAGAGGGGCATTGCTGGCACATGATGGCATATATCACATTGGTGGATGTGCAGGTGAATGAGCCTCTGATTGTGTGGCTGATGTTATTAGGCCCTGTGATGGTGTCCCCTGAATAGATATGCGGGCACAGTTGGCAACGGGCTTTGTTGCAAGGATAGGTTCCTGGGTTAGTGGTTCTGTTGTGAGGTATGTGGTTGCTGGTGAGTATTTGCTTCAGGTTGGGGGGCTGTCTGTAGGCAAGGACTGGCCTGTCTCCCAAGATTTGTGAGAGTGTTGGGTCATCCTTCAGGATAGGTTGTAGATCCTTAATAATGCGTTGGAGGGGTTTTAGTTGGGGGCTGAAGGTGACGGCTAGTGGCGTTCTGTTATTTTCTTTGTTAGGCCTGTCCTGTAGTAGGTGACTTCTGGGAACTCTTCTGGCTCTATCAATCTGTTTCTTCACTTCCGCAGGTGGGTATTGTAGTTGTAAGAATGCTTGATAGAGATCTTGTAGGTGTTTGTCTCTGTCTGAGGGGTTGGAGCAAATGCGGTTGTATCGCAGAGCTTGGCTGTAGACGATGGATCGTGTGGTGTGGTCAGGGTGAAAGCTGGAGGCATGTAGGTAGGAATAGCGGTCAGTAGGTTTCCGGTATAGGGTGGTGTTTATGTGACCATCGCTTTTTAGCACCGTGGTGTCCAGGAAGTGGATCTCTTGTGTGGACTGGACCAGGCTGAGGTTGATGGTGGGACGGAAATTGTTGAAATCATGGTGGAATTCCTCAAGGGCTTCTTTTCCATGGGTCCAGATGATGAAGATGTCATCAATATAGCGCAAGTAGAGTAGGGGCGTTAGGGGACGAGAGCTGAGGAAGCGTTGTTCTAAGTCAGCCATAAAAATGTTGGCATGCTGTGGGGCCATGCGGGTACCCATAGCAGTGCCGCTGATCTGAAGGTATACATTGTCCCCAAATGTAAAATAGTTATGGGTAAGGACAAAGTCACAAAGTTCAGCCACCAGGTTAGCCGTGACATTATCGGGGATAGTGTTCTTGACAGCTTGTAGTCCATCTTTGTGTGGAATGTTGGTGTAGAGGGCTTCTACATCCATAGTGGCCAGGATGGTGTTTTCAGGAAGATCACCGATGGATTGTAGTTTCCTCAGGAAGTCAGTGGTGTCTCGAAGGTAGCTGGGAGTGCTGGTAGCGTAGGGCCTGAGGAGGGAGTCTACATA
The DNA here is from genome assembly GCF_015237465.2 of Chelonia mydas. Classification (NCBI taxonomy): domain Eukaryota; kingdom Metazoa; phylum Chordata; order Testudines; family Cheloniidae; genus Chelonia; species Chelonia mydas. Next base: position 63,884,589 of record NC_051250.2, read on the forward strand.
GCCAGACAATCCTGCTGTCAGGGTGCCAATGCCTGAGATGATGGGGCGCCCAGGATTTCCAGGTTTATGGATCTTGGGTAGTAGACAGAATATCCCAGGTCGGGGTTCCAGGGGTGTGTCTGTGCGGATTTGATCTTGTGCTTTTTCAGGGAGTTTCTTGAGCAAATGCTGTAGTTTCTTTTGGTAACTCTCAGTGGGATCAGAGGGTAATGGCTTGTAGAAAGTGGTGTTGGAGAGCTGCCGAGCAGCCTCTTGTTCATATTCCGACCTATTCATGATGACAACAGCACCTCCTTTGTCAGCCTTTTTGATTATGATGTCAGAGTTGTTTCTGAGGCTGTGGATGGCATTGTGTTCCGCACGGCTGAGGTTATGGGGCAAGTGATGCTGCTTTTCCACAATTTCAGCCCGTGCACGTCAGCGGAAGCACTCTAGGTATAAGTCCAGTCTGCTGTTTCGACCTTCAGAAGGAGTCCACCTAGAATCCTTCTTTTTGTAGTGTTGGTAGGGAGGTCTCTGTGGATTAGTATGTTGTTCAGAGGTATGTTGGAAATATTCCTTGAGTTGGAGACGTCGAAAATAGGATTCTAGGTCACCACAGAACTGTATCATGTTCGTGGGGGTGGAGGGGCAGAAGGAGAGGCCCCGAGATAGGACAGCTGCTTCTGCTGGGCTGAGAGTATAGTCGGATAGGTTAACAATATTGCTGGGTGGGTTGAGGGAACCATTGCTGTGGCCCCTTGTGGCATGTAGTAGTTTAGAAAGTTTAGTGTCCTTTTTCTTTTGTAGAGAAGCAAAGTGTGTGTTGTAAATGGCTTGTCTAGTTTTAGTAAAGTCTAGCCATGAGGAAGTTTGTGTGGAAGGTTGGTTTTTTATGAGAGTACCCATTTTTGAGATACTCATCTTTTAATCAAACACAAAAGTAACAGCATCTCATCATACACATAGTACCAGATCCATTGGCAAGCCTCCCTTTTCTAAAGCTACTTCAGGGTTGGCAGTACTAGTTAAGGAAAAAAAACCAGCAGCTTGAAAATTACAGCTGGGATTTTCAAGGAGACCTAGGGGTGGCACCCACCACATATTCAATTTCAGAGACATATAGATGACCTCTGAAATCCCCAGCATACATTTCTAACTGAAGATCTCTTTACCTACTATATAGTTACAAACAACATCCAAGATGACTACAACTGAAACGTAGCAGAAAATTCTTTGTTGTTCAGTTTCTTTATTTTGTGAATTTTGCAGTACTTTGTGTATAATCAGATCACTCTTTTGATGATGATCAGCTGTGATTCCTTCCTGATGCAAAGTTCATAAGAATTTGCTGTTGTTCTAACTTGCTAGAAAGATGCTCATAAACCAGTGTGACAACAGAGCCAGATTTCAAGTTTCTTCTTTTTTAAAGACTCAAAGTATCGTACCCAGAAGTTGTTTTGAAGAACAATTGAGGTGGTTTTTTTTTTAAACCAACTAAAGTAGAGCGAACCCTTTTTGCTTCTGCCAGAGCAGCTCTCACTACCCAGCAATGAGAAAACATCCACTGCAGCCATCAGTGGCACGCTACACTGGCTGCAAGGTCACAACTGTATTTCATTAGCCATTGGCCCCAAACAGGAGTGGGGTTTAAAAGCCTTTAGATTGCAGCGGCCGGGGATCCTGCGACAGGGCGGTGGGCGCGCCCCATCCCCACCCTCTACTGACTCTGGGCTCCGCCCACGCGAGGGGGAGTCACTCGCAGGATCACCGCCACCCCCCGCGCAGCCGGATGCACTCGCATCCTCGGGCGGGGGGCTGCCAGAAGGCCCCGCGGCAGCAGAACGGTGGGACCGGAAGGCTACAGGAGACAAGCCCGTGGGCGGAGTTGGCTGCCCGGTGGCGCCTCCCTCTCCGTCCCCCTCATCCTTCCCCATCCCACGGAAGCGCCGGCGCTGAGGAAGGCGGTAGGAGGCGGCCCCCGGGAGGGGCAAGGCCCCACTCGCTGTGGCCACCAGCTAGGGACCGTACCGAGCCCCCCGGGCGGGCTTGCGAACGGGGCTCGCGCGCCCCCCGAGGGGGGATGGGAAGAGGCAGGGCCCGCGCTCCGGGGGGGAGCCTCCCACTCCCTGTAGGTCTCCAGGAGAGGAGCAGCGCGGAGCCCGCACCGATACTTACCAGAGGCCGCAGGACGCTACAGTTACTCGCCTTCCATCAAATCCCACCGGTAGCCTTCCGCGTGACACAGCCTAACTCCCTTTGAGTGACAGCCGAATCCTCCAGCCAGCGACCAGGCTGCTGTTCTGCGCCCTAGCGGGCTCTGCTCTAGAGGCGGGACTTACTTGTCCCTCCTCATTCAGGTTCAGTTGCGCCGCAAACGCCAGTGTTTGCCGTTTGAAAGCAGGCGCGGGAGGCCGCGGGAAGCGCTGCCGCTCGCTGATTGGCTGGGGATCTTAGCCAATGGCTGGTAGGGGCGGGTTTTAGCGGACCTCTGCTGCTGGCCAGCCCCTTATCCCCCTTTTTGTCCCCACTGTGCATCCCAGGCCTACAGCTGGGAGGGACCCTAACAGGAGGGGGGCGTGGGACATGCACACACCACGGGGTCTGCCATGTACGGTTATGAAAGCAACATGTGATGCATCACCACAAAACATGGCGGTGCCATAGCAACATGATGGCATCCTGACATGGCAACGAGACATGACATCACAGCAGGAGCCCATGACCATGTGAGGCTGAAATGTGCGGGCATCATACAGATGCCATGTGATGAGAGTTCTGAAACTGATTTTAAGATGGGCTGTTTGAGTGCAGCTTGTGGTTGACTATTGAATTGATTATTGCTTGATTTCTTAATAAATCTCTTTGGGAGACAGGGGTATATGAATGATGCTGCATATCACATGCTTGTATTGTAACATTTCCCCATTCACTGATATCACTAGCTGATTCAGATATCCATGTTGTCCCTTTGCCGAATGGTAGCGGTGGCTGGAGTCTTACAGGTTGGCTTCCCCGTGGAGGACACATCAGTCAACACATATCGAGCCTGAAAATAAGTGGCACCAATTCAGATACTTTGGGGGCAGGAAACCAAATTCCAGTCCTTCCCCTGCAGAGACCATATCCTGGTCCCCTCTCATTACATTCTTCCTTCCGCAGGGACCTACCGTCTCCCTTAGGCATAAAGTCTCCCTTCTCTCTTATCCATACAATGCACGTGCCAGTGCTTCCAGGAGCTGCGTTCTGAGTGGAGTTCTCTGCATTCGAACACACTCCCCATGTGCCAAGTCACCCCACCATTTGGTCTGGCTACCCCTCTATCTGGACAGAGGGGCACCTAGCTAAATCTGAGTGTATTTTGATCCCTTGGGCCTGGTCACAATCCCACTCATGGAAATTTCTTCTGTTTTGTGGGGTGGCTGGGTCAAATTCCTATGATGTTGCAGCTAAAAGGACACTCCGGGCTGCTCCAGCAGCGATCATCTTGATTTAGCACAAATCCACTGCTTAAGAATGGTCAAGCCATGGCTCCCTGGTGCCATATGAAATTTTGAGCAAGTACAAAAATCTTGTGGGGGAGGGGGAACATTTGCTTCCCCAAATGTGCAAATTGCTGGGCATATTTTAAGTGTAGCTGGTTTTATTAACACACATATACTAGATGAAGTGGTAAAACAACATTCAGAGCAATCCCCTTTTTCAGCTCTTTCAGCCCACCACTATTACTCGAGTCTCAGAGAATGACTCTGCCTCAAGAATTGATTATAATCAAACACATGTCAAAAGCCAAACTTTTCTGCTGCTCAAAGAACTCCAAAGGCACTGCCTGTACCATATATTTGCATAACAATTAACAATACAGAGGGTCTTCCCAGGTATGAATCATTTGCTCATCTGCTAAGAAAAAGAATTTGACCCATTGACATCTTCCATAAACATATAATTCCACTGCTTGGATCAGCATTAAATCATATAAACTTTGGAAGTCCTGATAGAGACATATTGAGGGAGATAAGAGCACACAGATATTTGTGTGCATGTGTTATAACATTTTATTTATTGAAATTATCCAAATACAAATTTTAATCTGTTCAAGGAAATTTCTGTTATTTCAGTGGAATCTGCATGCACTTTGACAAAGGGACTGAAATGCTCAGCATTTTCAATGTGGCTTCCCTAAGTACATCTGTGTCCTTCCTAGTGGGGCTTAGTAATATCTTAATAATACTTAGCACAGATAGAGCTTTACATACATTAACCAATTCTTACAACTTCAGTTGCGAAGTAATATCCCCATGGGCACAGAAAGGTGAAGTGACTTGCATAGGCATGCTTGCCAATGACTTTTCTCAGGGGCTTTAAGATGGTTTTCAGGAAAACTTTCTAGAATTCTGCCACTGTGCATAGGATAATGTACTTTGTAAGCAGTAGCTAGCCCACAGAGGGGGTCAGGGACTTACTAATACGCAAATGATAGAGGCCTCTCTGTTTTTTTGGAGAAGACTAACTGGAGTTCTAGTGATTTAATCTAGAAAGTATGTCTTTTGTCAATAGAATATGGGTGTGTTACAGCAGCACCTGAGTTGTATCAGTAGTCTTCAGGATTCTTCCATTTTCTCCCTTCCACGGCAACAGATTCTGAGCTATCACTTGATTATTCTATCAATGTACATTTTAGCCAGCTTCTTTTCCCTTTTTTTTCCTCTCACAATTTTGCTTCAATGACACCCAAGAGAAGCCCAAGCCATAAAGTTTGGGCCCTAAGCCAAATTTTCCTACAAGCTAGGGATGTTCAATTTCAGGGTGGCGGTTTCAGTCTATTTCTTGTCAAGCTATAAATACCATACTCACATGCTAGATATTTTCTGCATACATCTGTCCATGAAAGAAAAATGAAAGTCCTAGGACAGTCGTTCTCAATATCAAATTCAGACAACTCTTCTCCCGTGGCCCCACAACCCCAAACACTTTGTTTTTCAAGTCTTGGGAGGCTTTCAATTAATTCTGGCAGAAGTGGAGTTCTACACACTCTCGCTTTCTACCTCCCTCCTGGGAGCAGAAGAGCTCCATTCTTCTCCCCTTCCCCACCTCCAACTTTGAAGAGGGAGCAGAGCAACTGCAGTTCTCTTTCACAGACAAACAGCCAAAGTGTTCTCTCCCCCTTCGGCTAAATGCACTTGTATTGAGTAAGTTACACGGTGGTGCTCTAGCTAAGAGAGAGAGTGTGCAGAGCACCAATCCAGAACCTGATACCACTTTGCCAGCAACTCTACAGAACTCTTCAGTGACTCTCTTTGCGGCTTTGATCCACAGATTAGAACCTTTGCTGTGAGCAAATAGAAACAACATAGGTCTTCAGTGCTGAAGGCACAAAATAGGACCCAGGCCAGGCAGTTATCAAGGCAATCAACTACACTGACATTTCAAAGCTTCTCCTTGCTTCAAGGTGCGTATGTGAGCTTAATATTCTAATGACATTACACAAGATGAAAGATTATAGCTTTTTCAGGCCTAGAAACTGATGAAAAAACAGGGTAAGTCATTTCACACTGCTTAAAAAATGGCTCTTCAAATAATCAGATTTTCCCTTCAATGGAAGACAATGCCCTCAGTTACCAGACCTTTTATCCTATATATGAGCCTTTTTTCTTTCAAGCAGCAAGGATCTCTCTCTGGAACATCCTATAAGATGTTCGTATTGAATGGAGGACACAGAATTTCCTTGTTTTTAGTGAAGCTCATTTACCACAGGATAATGGAATTGAATTTGGCAAGGGGTGGGTGCAGTTGATTGTGCCAAAAGGCATCACTTATTTTAAAACCGAGCAAGGATGCCCTCACTAGAGCTGGGCTAATTATTTTTCACAAGTAATTTATTCCCCTGAAAATGCAGTTTTGGTTGACCCAGAGCTATTCGTGAATTTGTGTAGTTATTTTTTCTACCCCAAAACAAAACTTTGTTTCGATTTTTCAGAATTTCCAGCAAACTGAAAAATCCATTATTCGGCCAGCTCTAGATAAGTCCCCACAAGGGGGACGAGGGGATCTACCCTTAGATAAGTCCCCACAAGGGCCTTCAGTTCCACTTCCACCTCCTCTCTCCTATTACTCATTGAAACACTGTTCCTTAACTACCAATGAACTACTGACTCTCTCAGATACGCTGATTACAGGTTCATTCAGATTAAAGCATTTATTGTGACAAAACAGAATATATTTTCTTAAAAAGACATTTCCAATGTTTATGATCAAATGGAATCTAAGTAAGCAAGGGGCAGATATCACATCATTTTGGGAAAAAGTTTGTACAATAATCTCTAGAACATGCAAAATTCAAATATTTTTTTTAATATTTCCCCCCTCAAAATGTATCATTTGTCTCATTCAGTTTCTCTAATCTGTAAATATCTATGGAATCAATGAAAAATATATTTAACCTAGTTTTAAAAAGAGACATTTCCAGTAATTGTTGGCAATCATAGTAAAATTATATGCAAGACACAAAAATATTAGGATCTAGCATGCTTGCTCTTTGACACATTCTATTCCAAAATTACACTTCATTTACATATCTTTATTTCAGTTTAGTAAATGTTGCATAATCTCAAATCTTTGAGCAGTCAGACAGTGATTAAAAAACTGATTGTTACTAAGAAAACAGGCAACCTTTCTGTATTGTGTATGCAATTAATTTTAAACATTGTTTGCTATTAAAGTGCTGTTATAAGCAAAATGAAATAAAATTAGTGTCTACTGTAAGCGACATGTTAGTAATATTCAAATCATTTGTTTTGGCAAATAGTTCTAAACCTACATATGTTCATGTACCCACTTGAAACTAATCCAATATAAATATTTGTTTCCAATAATTCCATGACTAGAAGGCACATACTACCGTAATAATGTCCCAGCAGTTTGTTCAAGTGAGCTTTTCCATGTACAAATTTAATTGTGCTTTTAAATAGTTACTGATTCAGTATGACCTTGAAAGTGATATCTGTGCATGTCTTTTTTTTCCCAAATGGATCTCTCACTCTCCAGGGGTTTCATTTTGATAAGATTAACATACATACATACATATATGTGTGTGTGTGTGTGTGTGTGTGTATGAACATATGTATAACTATGTAGATCTATATATATAGCTATGCATATTGATCTCTATAGATCTACATAGTTATACATATATTCATACATACACATGAAAAGAAGTCTTCCATAACAGCAGCTGAAAAGTGCAGTTTATACTTTTTGAGTTGGCTTTGTAGTAATGAAGTTTAAGAATAGTCAATGCAGTTTTCACAAATGAATTGCCGTGGGAATTTTGAGATCCAACAGTGTTATTTGTTGTATTGCATGTGTCCTGTGTTACTCTGTTTTCTCACTGGCTGTTTCAAGCTCACTTCACTTCCAGAAGAGATGATTGGCAGATTATTTTCCATGTGATAGCGAATAAGATGACCCACACTATCAAATACGTGGTCTTTGGTTCTCACCTTGTAAGGAAGCAAAAGAATTGATTGAAGTTTATTTTCAATTAAAAATTATCACAGACTGAACCTGCTCCTTTGAAGTCAACAGGAATTAAAGCCACTGAATTCACCAGAATCAATACGCAGGATTGCAGTGATGCACACTTTAACAGAACAAATAGTTTTAACTATTGTTCTGTTATCTGTTTCGCGCTGGTTTTCCTGTGTGCCAGCCAGAAGTAACACCTGGGATACCCTGTCTTGTGCTGGTTACGTATTCTGCTATGGTGACGTCATACCCATTGCACAGGCAACGGAGAACAACTGAGGGAGAAAGGGGAAGTTGGTGGAATGTGTGCAGAATTGGGCACAGAGGCACACAGCTATGAAAGGGGAGCAAAGCCACAATTTTTTCTCCCAAGAGGCATCTCCCCTCAATCCCTCTTGCAAATGCTCTCTGGTTCACTCCCACTTGTAAGAAATATCACTCAGGGAAGCCCCTCAAGCAGTTGTACAGAAGTCCTAGAAGGGTAGATTTCAGGTTATACAACTGACTCTTTCCATTATCTTTTCTGCATCTGGAAACCCTTTACTGGTCAATTTTATTATTGGATGCAATCGGCATTTGATTATAGCAACATTTAATACTCAAAGGATGTATTAATTATACATCCATGTGAGACAGCTAATTACAATAATGAGCACACTATTAAAAGTCTTGGGGTGAAGTCCTAGCCCAACTGAAGTCATTGGCAAAACTCTTGTTAACTTCAACAGAACCCGCATGTCGTCCTTGGCAGTTTAACATGCACTTTGCCTTTGAAATGTTGGAGCAAACCAGTACCTTTTTAATGAGATACTTTCCAGACATGGATTATCCATACCTTGCCTTCAGGATCCACCAATAGTAAATGCTTTGCTTGCCCTCCTTGCAATCCACTCAATACATATTGACCAGGTGATGTTGCACTCTCTCGCACCAAAAAATCCCCATCGTTGACCAAGAGGGTCTCTGCTGCTTTCCTGTTTAATTTCCCATGGTAACAATCTTCATTCCTTAACTGTTGCTGTATTTGTGGCAGAACACATGCGCTATCCAGGTTGGTTGTGGCACGCTGCTGAACAGCTTCTGGCAATTCTAAAATTAAACGAAAGGAAAGATGTTGGACCCTTCACCCAAAACTTCAGCATAAACGCAAGAGATATTAAATTTTTTATACCACAAACACTTGGAGAGTCAAATGATTCAGATTTGAAGCTGTAATCAAACCAGTCTTCCAGGTAGTAATAATATTTAACATATTCAAAGCCTTATGCACACAGTAATATTCACAGCACCCAGCAAGTTAGTTAAAACTTATCAGCCCCGTTTTACAGATGTAGAAACTTTGGGAAGTGTGAGATCCATTAAATAGCTAGTTAGTTCTCACATTGCTAGGTAACAGGAACAGGGATTAGTCATTAAAAAGTTTGTTCTGATATTGTAGTGTTTGAGTTTTGTATTGTCACGGTTGAGTGTGGTGGGTTTCTCTGGGAAAGAATCACAAAGTCTGGAAGCTTAGAGGAGATTCCATCTTGCAATTGCATATCTGAATGTGGCATGTATTAGAAAGCTGTTTATGTAGTTCAGTGAACTACATACAATTATGAATGGCACAAAAATACTTCTGTAGGGTTGTGTTGGTTGTAAAACGTTCTGTCTTACACCATAATCTACAGACAAAATGCTTGATTTGTTTGTTTGCATGGTTACTTTTACCTATTGTATTATCAGCACATGAAAAATGACAAAGAACACAATCTGATTATTTGTGATCTGGTAGGTATTTTGTTAAAACAAAAAAATCAGATCTTTCCTGCAAAACAAGTTTGTCTTTTGGCTACATTATTTAAAGATCTAATTTTTCATTCTTCTTTAGCTGGCACTGAAGAGAATGCCACATCTAATTGTGAGGGTCATGTTGAATGACTCCAGCTACGTAGTGGAGTATAAGATAATATGACTGATACAGCCAGAAAGGAAGCATTTACAGCATGATGCATCTGCTAAGCAAAACCAAAATGTTATTAAACACAACAACAGTATAGGAGGGTTGGGATACAGCCAGTCAGGCCGCAAATGACTCATAGGCAACATTTCTCTTAGAAAACTGACTGGTATCACTGTTTCAATGCAGTTTTGCTAGCAGGGCCTCCTCTGGCCTCTTTAAAGAAGGATTCTCCAAGTACAGAGGGAACCCATAGATCCAAGCTGGGAAAGTCATCATGGCCAGAGGGTTGCTCTTATGCAGGCCTCTCTTGTCTCCATCCCCTTCTCTCTGAGTGGATGGATCCCAAGCCAACCGCATAAGTGGTTCAGGAATGGAGAAGATAGGAAATAAGGAGAAAATTTTTAACAGTCAGGGTAATTGACCATCAGAACAACTCACCTATGGATGTGATGGATTCTCCATCACTTGAAGTCTTTAAATCAAATCTGGATGTCTTTCTGAAAGATCTGCTACAGTTCAAACCAAAGTTATGGGCTTGATGTAGCAATTAGGAGGTAAAGTTCTCTGAGCTGGTTTATGCAGGACATCAGACTAGATGATCATAATGGTCCCTTATGATCTTAAAATCTATGAAGTTGCATCAGAAGCAGTTGACCTCCCCTGGTCAGAATGGGTAAGACTTACAAGTGGAAGACCATCCTATGTCTTGGGGACATGATATGGTCCTATGTTTTCAAAGCAGCTTGCACGGACTGCCTGTCATTCCCTGTGAAAGTTATAACCCTATGCATTTTATTGCTATTGATCAACTTCAGAAGACAGAAGTTAGGTCTACTCATTGCTTGTCAGGATTTCTAATCTTTGGTGCTGCTTATCCTGAATTTAACAGCCAAAAGGGGAGCCTAGCACAGTTACAAGAATTTTTTCGCTCCCAAATTATTATGGAGGAAACAGATTCCTTCCCCATGCATTCAGATGACAAGATCCTCATTTCAAGGCTTAGAAAAAGATGTAATTGAAATATGAACCTACTCTCATGACACAGCGGGCTCCCATAGATCGGGGCTGATGCAAGACCTCTAGCTGTGTAGGCTGTAGTTTGCAGGGTCTGAGTGTTGATGTAACAAGGGTCATCAAAAAGATCCATTTTGCAAGCAGGTTTCAGTAAGGATACATCTTTTTTTGCCGTCAGTGATCTTTCACCATAGTTACCTGTAATTAATGGCAATATGCATTGTATCTTCTTTTTTACCAAGCTAAAAAAAAACACAACAGCTGCATCCGAATGTTGCAGCTTTGACATTTCCACTAAACCCTTCACGGACAAAAGAAAAAATGTGCCAAATTATTTCATTTGCCTTTATTTCTAAAAAGCATAATGTTCAACATCCTAACCATTTTAGAGTTAAAATGGGGTCATCAAAATTGCTCAAACCCTCGCCCTAACTCTGCTCCTACTGACGTCAATGGTAAATCTCCCATTGACTTCAGTGAGAGAAATTTAGGCCAAAGCTGAGTAATCTTGAAAACCCCACCCTGAAGCTCTCTAGTACGGTTCACTGAAAATTATAGGAGTGAGTATTTGTTATTATAGGAGTATTTTATGTATTTATGGTAAAAATACATGCAGTTTTTCTTAACTTTTCTTTAGGTTTCTCATCTCAGGGTTCCTAATGCCCTACTATGGAATATGTGGCTGATTATTTTTACTGGCCCTGGATAATTCTGAATAAATTAACTTTTTCCACACTTATTCCACCCTGATTCATGTGTAAAAACATCCCTTGAGTCTAACTGGAATTCTGATCTCTCCTCATTCTGGGAGCAGTTTGTATGAGAGGAGACGAAAAAGAGCTTGGCTTGTTTAGCCTTGCGCAACAAAGGCTCAGAAGAGATCTGATTGCTCTCTGTAAATACATCAGGGTACACCAGGGAGACAGAAGAGCTATTAAAACTAATGAACAATGTTAGCACAAGAACAAATGGGTATAAATTTAGGCTGTAAACTAGAAGAAGTTTTCTGACCATCAGAGGAGTGACATTCTGGAACAGCCTCCCAGTTTTAAGATGAGTTTGTACGTTTATCAATAGGATGACTGGACTTGAGGACTCAGGAGGTCCCTTCCAATCCTAATGTATGTCTTTATGGAGACACACTGCACATCCTCAGTTGCATTACAAAATGCTTTCCCCTCCCTAAGAGCATTTTGTGAAGGGGAAGGGTTTCTTCCTTTCCCTGCCCATGAAGGGTTGGGAGGTTGGAGCTGATCTGTGCTTTGTAGCTCTGCCTGGTGAGCCAGAGGATTATCACTCAGCCTAGGGTCTTAATACAGGAGAGGGTTAACAGAGCAGCAGGGTATTAAGGGAATGCTACTCAGCTAGCCAAACAGCAACCATTTTTGTGCTATTTATCACATTTATTATTTGATTTATTCATCCATCATATGTAGAAATTAGTTGCTTCTCTTTTAAACATGGCAAATGCAGAAATACTGCAAATAACGAAATCTAACACCACCATGTGGGCAGTGTAATACAGTCCCCACCAGCAGGGCTGATGGGATTGTTAAAAGGCCTTGTTGTATGAGGAAGAGGATGGAGCCAAAGAAACGTGTCCAGTGGCATCAACAGTGCCATGTGAAGTCCAAAAAAGGGGAGCCTACTGATATATTGGGATATCAGAAAGCAAGTTTCCCCACCATGACGGTGACTTGGAACACATAACCAGCCACACAAAGGGAAACAGGGGAAAGCTCAAGTGAAGAAACAGAGTTAAGATTAGATTTGAAACTAGGATCCTTTAACACTGGAATCAAGGCCACAAACATGCCCCCTCTGGGAATGTCACAGCGACGCTGACAGTTCTGACCCTGTAATGCATGTGTATATTCTGTAGGAGTTGGGTCAGAGCTAGTTAAGTAGGGGAGCATCTTTCTTCCTTGCAGGCGATGAAAGAAAATAAAGTAACAAAGGGCTCCTGTATGGTGTCAGGACAAGTAAAATTGGTAAAATCCACCAGCAGGCATAAAAATGGATCAGCACCCCTTTGAAAAATTGTAAGGCTTTCCTCTCCACCCCTCAGCTGGGGAACTAGTCATGACCTAATAAGCAGAATACTTTTCTTTATTATATCAAAAATCTCAGCACTTCCAGACAGTCTGGCTCAATTGAAATAGATATGCAGGGGAAGGAAGACATAGCACATACCCACTGATTTGTTTTCTTCTGGACAGTTTTCATATATGTTGATGCATTTTGGGCCCCCAGCCTGGAAGAATCACACAATTTACTCTCATAGGATGTCAATTGTTAATAAACTTCAGATATCATTGCAATATACACCATGCACTCCAGTGATCCCTGGACAACAAATTTCCCCACCCCATCAAACAACAGTCAGTGCAGATGCTTTACTTCCCATTGGCTATTCCAGTGACGCATGCCCCATTCCTCATGAAGAGTCTAAGCTCCATGGCAGTCAATGGAAGGCTTAGAAAATATGGGTACACAAGCCAGCCTCTGACAGGGTGAGAGAGAGAAGCTTGGTTCTATATTTGCATTTTATGTTTGTAGCATGTTAAAGACACAGTCTTAACATATCAACTTGCAAAACATTAATATTCAACACACTGGGAACACTAACCCTTCCTCCTCTAATGAATAACCCCTTGTTTTGATTTTATTCCTAAGGATATTTTCATGAAGACAGAACTTTGGTTGCCAAGCAGCAGCTCTGCTTCTGGGACCAATTCCTCACCTGAAATCATAACCCACTGTTTGTATCATCACAATTAGTTGCTAGGGAGATGACTATGATGTCACAAATGGGAATCAGATGATTTCATTTGAGGAATATGCAGCAGGATTAGATTAACTCCTAGGCAATGAAGATCCTGTTTTCATGCAAACATTTCTTGCAATAAAAACAGGGAGAGAGAATACAGACAACATGGCACGGAAGCAGAATGGTCACACTGTTGTCTGAATGGCATTAAAGAATTTTCAAGATTGAAAGGAAGTACTGAGAAAACAACACCTGGGTTGGGCGTATGAGAAATACAGTATCACAGCAGTTCAGTTACATCTCCTGGGGTTGTATTGTCCCTCCTCAATAAGCCTCTGCTGCAAAGCTACAAGCATAACTGAAAAGGAGGACTTGTGTCACCTTAGAGACTAACAAATTTATTTGAGCATAAGCTTTCGTGAGCTACAGCTCACTTCATCGGATGCATGTAGTGAAAAATACAGTGGGAAGATTTTATATATACAGGGAACATGAAACAATGGGTGTTACCATACACACTATAACAAGAGTGATCAGGTAAGGTGAGCTATTACCAGCAGGAAGGGGGGCGGGGGGACCTTTTGTAGTGATAATCAAGGTGGGCCATTTCCAGCAGTTGACAAGAACATGGGAGGAACAGTGGGGGGAGGGGGGGTGAGAAATAAACATGGGGAAATAGTTTTACTTTGTGTAATGACACATCCACTCCCAGTCTTTATTTAAGCCTAATGTAATGGTGTTCAGTTTGCAAATTAATTCCAATTCAGCAGTCTCTCGTTGGAGTCTGTTTTTGAAGTTTTTTTTGTTGAAGAATTGCAACTTTCTGGTCTGTAGTCAAGTGACCAGAGAGATTGAAGTATTCTCCGACTGGTTTTTGAATGTTATAATTCCTGATGTCTGATTTGTGTCCATTTATTCTTTTACGTAGAGACTGTCCGGTTTGGCCAATGTACATAACATTCAAAAACCAATCGGAGAGGTTCTGGGTTTGTCTATCCCCCTAAAGTCCCAGAGACCTTTGGGTCATTTGAAAGCACGCTGTATCTTGGAACACACTAGAATTACTAAAAACTGCATCTCGTACATGCAGAATAGAGTGCGGAGTGACAGCGTGGTCTGACCATGGGACTGGGAGCTGGTAAGTCCTGAGGGATTGCAGGTGTGTGGTCTTGAACAAGCCATTTAAATCTACATCCCACTTTCTCCCCATCTGAAAAAAGAGATGAGACCTGCTCTCCCAGAGGTATTGTAAGGATGTATCAGTTAATGTTGATAAAGTGCTTTGAGATTCAAATATGTGCTAAGTGCTTTAAAACTGTCCTAAAAACCCCTTCCCAAACCAAGTAGGATTTGGTTGTGGTTGTGTTCATATGCTCTCCACCACAGTAAGTTGTTTTCTCTTCCCCAGAACGGTAGTGAATAGTAATACCAGAAATAGACATGCTTACCAAACAGTATTGCTTTTCACATTGTATGGGACAGTTTGCCCTTTGGTCTGTTTGCACTTTTATTCGCGTGTCTAATAGTCCACCTGTAGGAGGTTCTTTTCCTGGAATTTCATTGTAATATTCATGATCCTCCTTCTCCTGTATATTCCAAGCTGATCCATCAAGATTCATCATTTCACTGAAAAATGAACCACCACATGAAATGACCCATGTAATCAGATGATTCTCAGGGTAAACATGTTCCATGAGTCTGTCCACAACAAAATGGACAAACTAGCCACAGAAATGCCATTGTTCCCAATGTTAAAAGCTGTCTGATTAAATCTTTTCACCCAGCTACTTCTTTATTTTTTCAGCTATTGTGATTTGTTTTAATCACCCATAACTCAGTTGGCAGGGTGGCATAGATACTTCCTTAACGTTGGGACAGTCTGCATTCTCTTAGCCATGAAAATGATACAAGAGCCACTTTTGGCAATGTTTTACCGTCAGAGGAGACACTGTTCATTAATGCATTCACATTATAGACTCTGGGCCCAGTTCCTTTTGCCTCTTATCTTGTCTGCATAAAGCAAGTGTGGGGGACTTATAAAGGGAAATTAAAACCTCATGTGGGCATTTGGGCAGCAGTTAGATAGGCCTGGAATTGCTTCAGAAAATCAAATATGGCTACAACAAATACAGTTTTCCAGAGTGAAATCTAGTCTAATTTTAAAAAACAAAATCAACAGAAAAAGACTCTTTCAGCTGGAAGCAAACACTGAAGGCTTGTCTACATGGTGCAATAGTGCATTTAAGTGGGGTGTGAATTCTAGTGCACAATAGCATGTCACATACTAACTGGCATGGGCTCAAAGTTCCCTAGTGTGTGTTAACATAGTAGTGCTTGAAATTGGACTCCATTAACGTGCACTAGGGAAATCTGAGTGCATGCCAGCAGGATCTATGCGGGCCCATTAGAATTCACACCCCAACAATGCGCATCACCTCATCGTATAGACGAGCCCTAAATGGCATCATCGATTGTGCGCCACATTTTCCTGCATGCCGTGAACCAAATGATGATGGCTTCAACATTCAGCTGATACCTCCTGCTTTTGCAGTGTGTTTCCTGCACTATGCCTTTCCTCCAAAAACAACAACGCATTTGGAATCTTACTTCTCTGTGTAACAAGAAGATAATTGGATAAAAGGCCACAAGCAGGAAAGAGATAAAGTTCAAGTACTTAATTATGTGATACACAGCTCAAGTATTTGATTATGTGATTCACAGTAGTTTGGAAGTGGATGACTCAGTCACACAGCACTATTGGAAGGAAGTCTTCCATCTGGGGACTGTTCTCCTGGACTGGGTGAGTGCTGGGCTAAATAATCTAATCAACCATTTCCATTTCTAATTTCTGTGATTTACGTATCATGTAGCCTAGCATGATTTCACAGGGAAGATCATCTTTATACTTATTGCCCCCTGAGGTAACAGATTAGTATTAGAATGTGGAGGGAGAGAAATACTCTATATAATAAAAAATATATAATTAAGGTGGTATTGTTATTATTGTTATGGGTTGGGTTAAACCTGACTGAAGCGGTGAGTATACAAGCTGCCTTTCTTCAGGATAATTATAAAAAGCAATGAAGCACCTTTATGGACTAGATAGCTGAAATGATAGGGACCTCTACCCTACCTATCATGGGTATGATTCAGACTGGGAGCTTTTCCCACTCATGATGGGCAGCATGGGAGAAAACATGTAAGTACTTGTCAGAGAAGCAGGTGATTGAGGTGGACATCATGGGTAGAGCGAAAGTGTGAGTCAACCTTGCAATAAGATAATAGGTTGGAGAGATGGGTAGGGGGCTAAACTGCAGAGGGCTTTGAAAGTAAGGACAAGAAGTTTGTGTCTGATGCAATGGAGAAGAGGGAACCAATGGAGAAACTTAAAGATGGGGGTGGGGGGCAACAAAGTCAGAGCAATTAGCCAAGAAGATCATTTTCACAGCCATGTTTTAATAGATTTTAGGGGGATGAGGTTGCAGACACCGAAGGCAGACAGCAGGAGATCACAGCAGTGAAAGCATGAGATGATCAGGGCTTGGACCAGAGTCTTGGCAGCATGGGCAGGAAGAAAAAGTTGGATCTTGGAGATGTTTTGCAGAAAGAAGCAGCAAGATTTAGACATGGCCTGTAACTGTGGGTCAAAGCAGAAGACTGAGCCAAAGACAAAGCCACGATGACAGGCTTGAGCAGTAAGGAGGATGGTGGTGTTGCTTGCTGTGATAGGGAAAGGGGAGGGTTTTAGGGGAAAGACCAGGCACTCAGGTTCTGGCCATGTTAGGTTTCAGCTGATGAGTGGACATCTGCAAGAAGATGTCAGAAAGATAGGCTGAGATTTTACGTGCCCCTATGATTTCTCTGCTGTGTCGGTCAGGGTGTATGGAGGGGTAAAGCTAAGTTTCTGCCAATTCCCCACCTACTCCCTGCCCAGCTGCTGTGGGGAATAAGCTCGTGCTTACTCCTGTGTGCCCACACCCAAAGTCTGCACAGCCCTTGGAGAAGCATTCTTACTTGCCCTTACTCCCATGTGCAGGCATATAGTCCAAGTAATAATCTAGCTCCTCTATTTTTAATAATGTAGCTAAGTGCAGAGCTCCCTTCACACATTCAAATTCCAAGTTGCACTTGTGTTTATTTCAGTATGTGAGGCTGCTCTAAGTTGGAGCCAAAATTCTATCTGGCCTAACAGGGCCAGGATCAGGAGAGGAGAAAGGTGGCTAAAAGTTACTCTTCCCCGCCCCCCGCAGCTGCACTGAACATAAACTTGGAACAGCTGAGGCTGGAGCTCAACGTAAGCACAATATTTAGAGAGCAGAACTTGCTCATTTCACTTATTCTGCCTTTATTTGGAAATGCTCACTTTAACATGCATAATTTAAAATAAGGCTATTTGGAGAAGGGAGAAAAAGGCTGAATTCAGCTCTCAGTTACACCTGACCAAATGGGAATGCACTAGAAGAAGCAGAACTTGGTCTGCTATATATTGTGTGTACAGAGTTTTTTTTTTTTTTTTTTTAAATAAAGTCTGTGTGTCCAAAAGAACGCCATGCACAATGCACCTTGTTTAGGGGGTCAGTCCCTATAGCGTATATTCATCCTTACAGCAGAAGAGCAATATTTGGGTTACTAGAAAACACCACACTGACCTTTCATTGGAAGTAATCGGAGTAGAAGGATTCTTCAAGTATTGCTTGAATCGGAGCTCAAAAGCCTGCCCTATGGTATTTATTACATCCTGAGCCATTCCGTTGGGACATTCCAATATATGGCATGCTACAAAGTAATGGAAAAATGTTTTTAAAACACAATTATTTATTATTTGTATTATCATAGTGCCGAGGACCCTACTGTGCTTGGCACTGTATAAACACAGAACAAAAAAAACTTTCATAAAACATGTTCACTTAGCTTATAAGAATATATTCTGAGAAAGTTCTTATATCAGCAAATCCAGAGGTGAAGTATAGAGGAAATACCTCAGTAATTTGAGGAGACCATGCTGATTTCGCTTCTGATGCGTTAAGAAAGCCACCTTGCATGTGTTTTAATTTTAATATAAATCTACAACTTTGCAAAAGAATCTAAACCTGTGTTTATGTTTTCTGCTTTGTTTTTTTTTTTCCTCCCTTGTCTCTCTTCCTCTCATAGTGACTGCTATTCATTAAGAGCCAGATTTTCCAATATCATTCCGGGTCCTTTTAAACCAAAAGTCCAATGTAAGTGGCCAGATTTGCTGAAGACTTCAGCATGTTAGCCATATACTGGGCACAGAGGTCTTCTGAAAATCTGGCCCTTATTTAGATGCTTACAAGGAAACTGAAATCTTTAAAAATCTGCCTCCAATTTTGGGTGCTATGCATTTAAAATCTGGCCCTGAACTCCTGAAAATCTGGCAGTAGGTCACTAGATCAGTGGTCTCCAAACTGGGGTGCATGAGATGGTCCCAGGGGGTGCACAGCAGCAGGAGCGCTGCCGGACGGCACTCCGCCGTTTTTTTCTTCGGCGGCAGCTCTGCACGTCCACAGCTGGTGTTCCCCTGCAGCAGGTCTTCTGGTCTTCTTCCGCCGGTGGCCGGTCTTCCGGTCTTCACCCCGGGGGTGTGCGAGCCAAAAAGTTTGGAGACCACTGCACTAGATGGCAGACCAGTCACTAGATGGCACTGTGAGATCACTCTGGCTAGTACAGTACACTACATCCTGCACACAGAACGGCAGACCATGGCTGCCTCAGCTGCTACCAGCCTGAGGCCTAACATTCAAGCCTCAATCTAAAGTCTACTTTCCAAATGGTAGTATAATTCACTAGTGCAATACAAACACAAGCACTGATTTTACAGTGGTTTTTAATATGTTGCCACATTCGTACCTGAATGCTTAATATTAAATGTCACTGAAACCACAAATGATTTTTGCAAAAAGAAAAGGAGTACTTGGGGCACCTTAGAGACTAACCAATTTATTTGAGCATAAGCTTTCGTGAGCTAAAGCTCACTTCATCGGATGCATTCAGCCGTAATTAATTGAATTAGTCATTTTCTCATGTATCAGAATAAGGATGACATAGCTAAGAAATGAGGGTTATAAATATCAGCCCAACTGTCCCTGGAAACAATTCCTTAGCCATAGGAGACATCTCAGTAGTCAGCTGTTTTCCATACTGTGATCACAGAGACTCACTAGTCATAAGCAGTGATGATCCTCAGAACCTCCAGCTCTAACAAACATAGCTCCCTGCTACCTGAACTAAAAGGAAATTAGCTAGAGCAGTGTTCGGGTTTTTTTCTTCTGTAGGCCAGCCACTGAAGGGACACATGCTCTCACACCTGAGTAAGGCTCACCAGTCCATCTGCTAGTGGGCTGCTGTACAAATTAGATGCTAGTCAGTACATTGCAGAAGGAAATAGAATTACTCTGACCACTCCAATCCCTCTGGTCTTGTCCCACCGTCTGCTTTTGCACGGCCTGTGAGATGCTCCTGCACAGTTGTGCTAGTCAGTATTTTGCCCGTTGCAATGCCACCAGGAGAACGGGGCTTTTTTTCTAAATCACCGTATTCTCTTGTCAGCAATGGTCATCAGTTGCTGGCTGTCTTCAAAATTTTACTGATGTAACCTGCTGTTCACTGTATAACTGTTCTCAAACAAGTAATGCAAAGGATGCAGTGATGATCTCCACGGATGAGGCAGCAGACCGGTAGTTAAACAAACTAGGTGAATAAAAGTGAAAGCAACTGAATTGCATAGGCTATAATTCCATTACGGGATTTTGGGAACATCATAAATTACGAGACAAGATCACCAACACTTTTTCCTCTCCTTGAAACTTCAGCTGGAGCAGCTCAGTTTGCAGTGGTGGCAGGGTAAGTTCCCTTCCTCTCAGCCAGCACAGAGGTTGTGTGCAGAGCTGCCAGTCCTGCTTGGGAAGCTGGGAGAGTGGCAGGATGCGAGTGTCTTCTCATTCCTGGAGTTTGACAGTTAGCAGGAGTTAAGTCACGCCTGAAGATTCTCATTGTGGGGCATGAGTAGCGAGGTGTCTAGTGCTGCAGGCCAGACAACACTATCATCCCATTGACCAAATAGTGAAATTATACAGCCCTGAAATGGGCAGAATATCAAGCTGTTCTGTATCACAGGCACATTAAAGCTCATGTAATTGCTCAGTAGAGATAGGACAAAATACTTTAATCTGAAAATATTTTCATACCTCGCTGATTAACAGGATCTTTAGCTACATATGCAACATAGTCTGTTGTATCCTAAAAACAACAAAAACAAACAAATGTTTTTCAAGTGAGTCATTAAAGCACCATTGTCAACAAAATAGTGTAAATGAGCATAGAAGGATAAATTCAGGCACTCCCTTCAGCCTCAGAAATGATACTTACTTAGATGTTTAGGAAAAACAAACAGTAGTCCGCCTAGTTCATTGAAAGGAAGAGTAATTTGTTGTGTACATTGAAGTGCTAATCCACCCCTCCCCCCCCGTCCCCTGGGCAAAAATGCAGGAATCTCTTTGGTTTACATCCTTTGTATATTAAATAAATTATATTCTGCATTCTCAATTCTGCTAAAGAAGCAGCAGTCATTTAAATGATGATCAGTCAATGGACAAAATTGTCCTCTTCAATTGTTATGCAAAAAGAAAAGGAGGACTTGTGGCACCTTAGAGACTAACCAATTTATTTGAGCATGAGCTTTCGTGAGCTACAGCTCACTTCATCGGATGCATACTGTGGAAATTGCAGTACACAGACACCATGAAACAATACCTCCTCCCACCCCACTCTCCTGCTGCTAATAGCTTATCTAAAGTGATCATCAAGTTGGGCCATTTCCAGCACAAATCCAGGTTTTCTCACCCTCCGCCCCCGCACAGACAAACTCACTCTCTTGCTGGTAATAGCCCATCCAAAGTGACCACTGTCTTCACAATGTGTATGATAATCAAGGTGGGCCATTTCCTGCAGAAATCCAGGTTCTCTCACCCCCTCACCCCCCTCCAAAAACCACACACACAAACTCACTCTCCTGCTGGTAATAGCCTATCCAAAGTGACCACTCTCCTTACATCCTGCATGAAAATTTTATGCAGGGTTCTAAAGCATATTAGGCCTAATCCAGGACAGCCAAGGGCCTTCTGCTTCAATGGAAGTCAGTTAGCTCACTTTCCTATGGAAGTTCAGGAGCAGAACACAAACTAGCGAGCCCAAGTACTGCAGAGGGCAGACTAGAATTTTGCCTATTATGCAGATTTTTTTTTAAAAGAACATCTCAAAGAAGAACTAAAATATGACATTCAATGGGCTGAAGTCTGATCTCTATTACATCACTGCATAAATCCCAGGTAACTCCTCTGAAGTCAAGTGGAGTTAGTCTGGATTAACACTGGTGTCATTGAGATGAGAAGACAGGCCAAAGTATTCAGAGTCTGGTCACGACTAATATCGAAACATTTTTTAGTACAAAAACAGCAAATGGTAACTGACATAGCAAAAATAAAACATGTAGAGAATGTACAAAAGCAGAAGAGCCAGTTGATAATTCAGTGCTACAGTAAAATGGTGATGTCATGAATAGCATTATCTTAATAATTAAAGATGCATTTTGTTATCTTGGATCTTTAGGGAAAGGGTGGGGAGAGTGCACTTTGCAGTTCAAGGCATGGCTCTCTACAGAAGATGCAATCAACTGGCAGGAAATAAAAGCCCTTGTTTGTAATGCCACAAGAATAATCATTTAATATTGCTCAATCAATTATGAAAGAAGTAGATCTTGGGGCCAGCATAACTTGTCGATGTTTATTTTAAAAAGCACCCAAATTAACTGTTGTGGATGCAAATGAAGCCAAAATTTTCTTGTTAAATAACTTTTGTGAACTCAGTTTCCTCAATTTCTTCCTCAGATTTTTAAAAGCTCAGACACAGTCTGGGGTACACTGTCAATTCAAATTAGATGTACAACCACATTTAGCAATTAACTAGAAAAATACCAGATGATTTTGTTGCATCTTTACAAAGTTTACACACATACATGAATGACTTCACTCAGCACTGAAATGCAGCCACCTCTGGAGTAGAACACAGCGGCTATTTCACAGTGCATAACAACATGACACAGTGTAGATGCCTAATCCTGCAAGTTGCTGAACACCTTCCTACATAGAGCTACGCACCTTATAGGATTGGGCTCTGGGACAGGAAGCGAGGAATACCATATCCAATTGAAATTGTAAGAAAAAATTTGGTTGTAATTACCCAAAATGGCATCTGGCCACCAGGATTCACATAGTTATTCTTATGTAAAGTGCCACTAGTGACCTCAAGAGGGCTGGACCTCCATTTAACATCTCATGCAAACGGCTCTGGCTCACAGAGCCAGTGCCTCTCATCCATGCTGGGGGCATTCCTTCAGCTCTGACTGAGGCCACATCTACATTACAGACACTACAGGGGCAGAGCTACAGTGCCATAGCTATGTTTCTGTAGTGCCGTAGTGTAGACACTTCCTACAGCCATGGAAGAGGGTTTTCCACTGGTTTAGGAACTTCACCTCCACGAGCAACAGCAGCTAGGTCAACGGAAGAATTATTCCATCAACCTAGCTCCATCTACACCAGGGGTTGGGTTGGCATAGTTATGGCGCTCACCGAGCACTGTAGTTATGTTGTCCTAACTTTTAAGTGCAGACCAGGCCTAAGAGGGAAGAGTGTGACCTACTGAATCACCAGCACCAACTTCTGCAGTACCCTGTGTAGGTGTTCATTAGAGCTCTTCCCTCCAAATACTGACAACACGCACCCCCGCTTATCCTGTGAGATCTGATGACTTCACAGCACAATACAGCTTCAGGCTGAACAAACAAACAAGGCGGCCATGGGACTTCTGCATCTAATTTGCTGAGCAGAGCACTGAAAATGTATCCCAATATTTTCAAAATGGAAAAAGTTATGCAAAATAAGGAGAAATTGTATTTAGAAATCTAAAACTTACTATAAAGTACACCCTATCTAGAAAATCTAAAGATGGGCTAAAGCCAGTTTTTAAAAGTTAAAAACTATTAAGAAAACTGGTTATACTTCCATGTAAATTAGTTAAATAATAGTGCCCTCCCCAATTCCACCCAACACCCTCCCCAATCAAATGAACAAAAAGCCATAAATCAGTTCCCAAATCAGGTATCATATTATTCCATGGACTCTTCTATTTGAATTCAGGCAGCATGTGCAGAAAACTACCATCCAGCATACACTGTGTGTGACCTTTTCTGGCAAGCAAAGAATTTGCATGTAACAGCAAAGTAACGTAACTGCTGATGATATGATTCAGAGTGAACTTTAGTGAGCTGTGAACCTAAATTCAATGTGTTTTAATTAAAAGGAAAGAGGGACTTAAGCTGTAACATTTGGATCTGGATCTGAACTTCCCCAAAGTCAGAAGTTAGGATTTAAGTCTTTGGATCAGTCCCATCTCTAATGATTCAAAGAACTTCAGAACAAAGAGTCTTGGACCAAAGAATTCCCCACCACCACCACCACCACCACCACCACCACCCCACCCTTTAAAAAAAAAAAAAAAAAATACAGGCAAGGTAATATTCCTGTTCTCATACCTCCACTATTACCTTATCAGATAGGTGGTACAAGCAGAATTTCAAGGGCCAGATCTGCTCTAGAAAAACTGTGCTCATTGCCAGACCAAAGGTGAGGGGCAAGGATGGCTTTAAAGGCACCTGGTGGCAGCCGGAGGCCAGTTTGGCTCCCAGATACGGAGTAGCCTCAAGGTTCAGTTACCACTGTAGTAGTGGCACCCTTAGGTCTACTCTACTCATCCAGGATTGCCAGAGCACAGCCTTCCCTGGCCACACCGCTCCAACCCCAGAAATCCCATTACACCAAGGGGGCTCGGAGCAGGTCATGGAGTGCTAGCTCTGTTGGCTTTATACCACCCAGGGATTCTCTACACAAGGGGAATGTTCAACTGCCCACTTAGGGCAGCCTTCCATCTGCTTTATATTGCCTGATCAGTTTACATTTTCAAAGCCAAAAGGGAGAGAATGTACATTTTTGAATGAAAGCTGAGATTCTGGCTTACAATTAAACTGTACTGAGAAGGAGGTTCAGGAACTTCTACTTTCTTTGTCTCATAATGCAAGAGACAGGGGACAGTCAATGCAACTGAAAGGCAGCAAATTCAAAACTGATCAAAGGAAATATTTGTCAACACAATTCAGTTACACTGTGGAACTCACTGCCACAGGATGCTGCTGAAGCAAAGAATATAATGATTGAAAGAGACATGTATATGGATAACAAGAATATCTAGTTATAATAAATCTTTTAAAAGAAGTTTGGGAAAGGATATAAATCCTCTTTTGCTTAAGGACCTAAGCCAAACTGTAATTATTAGGGATTCGGAGAAGACCTCCCTCTCCCAGGCTGCACAGATTGCCCCACTGCTGCCTACAGCAGGGTATTTTGCGCCTTCCTCTGAAGCCTTTGGTGCTGGCCATAGTTGATGACAGGAGAATGGACTGAACAGACCACAGATCTGATCCAATCTGGCAATTTCTATGTTCATATGTTCCCATTTCTAGATTCCCCCAAATTAGAGCGGGGGAACTATGGCTGCTGGCTTCACAGACCTCCAAAGGCAGGTTGAGCTCATTTTGAAGACAGAGAAAAAAGATAAAGACATATTAAGTTCCCATATATGCAGCAAGTCTACAGCAGAGCCAGGAATAGCACCTAAGAGTCCAAAATCTCAGTCCTCTGCTCTAACCACTTTCCTTGTCCTACGTGTAATGACTCAGAAATGTTAAGTACTGTGTAAGTGCAATTTAACCGGAGATAGGAGGGGATGAAGTAGAGGAATTGCAGGTACTTTTAGTCTTGTAATTAATCCTTATGCTTACAGAAATATATCTTACAAATCTGTACTTACTGGATCACCTCCAGAGGCAAATGAGATGGACTGCATGTGGTGGTTGGCAATAATCTGAGAAATACAAGCAGTCAGTTAGGAGTGCCCATGTGCTGTGCATATAGAAAATACCAGATAATAACCCCGCAGAGAAAGTAATACAGGGCCTAGCTCATGAAAACCTGATCCAATAATATGCACATCATATAATTTTCCTATGAGGAAACTTAAAGATGGGAATACACCCAGAAACATCAGATTCACATACAGTACAGCACAATCTTTTACTTCTTAATTCCCAGTAGCCATTAGGGGGTTTTCAAAATGAATTCAGCTGTTGATTTTTTATATGATTAATAAAAAACTAAATATTAAAGTATTTGGATATTAGGAGAATTGGGGCTACGTGAGGAGAGAGAGAGGTGGCTTTACAAATCCGGGATTAAAGTTAAAAGCCAAATGAGTTCAGTTAAATGTCACTGACAGTTATCCATAAAGGCACACAAGAAGTCAGCTGATGGAAGAATATTTTTCTGAACAGGGCTCTCTGATGTTTGTGGTCTGATGATATTCAATCTCTATACCAGTACAGTTCTTTTATTTGTCATAAATCTCTCTAGCTGGATAAGGCATCAATTTTTCTTAGGTTCATGCATTACCTCATCACAATGAACACAGAGTTCTTTATTAGAACCAACTGCAATTGATTAAGCAAGCAGGCAAACAGTGAAATGTGGTGGAAATGAGAACTGAATACATTGGATTTTCAATTTACCAACATCCATAAATAGGGGCTAAAAAGAACAGTGAGACAGTGCCCTGAATTTCCATAATTCAAATTAACTGAGAAAGCATTAGTACATTTGGGACCAGATTCTTTAGCTGGGATTTGGTCCTTTTGCACTCTTGAATGGTGCAATTCCCCTGGGGTAAAGAGAACTCTCCTGGTGCCCTGCACCTTTGCCTCTCCCCGGGTAGGAGACATCCAGAGTGGGGGAAATGTGATAGAGCTCCACTCTGCCCATGATTATCTTTCACTTGCACAGGGTCAACTCTACTAGAGACTCTTTGGCAATAGCAAAACTTAGAGCTGCCTGGCAGCAGCTCTACAATGTGTGACAGCCAGGGCTGGCCCACAGAATCAGGGAGTTCGAACCTAGCTCCCGGACACCACCTGTTCCGTGAAGAAGAAAACCTAGCCCTGTAACAGAAAATACTAAAACCAGTACAAAAGGTTAAGCACAACTAAGGTGGTCATCTCAGGGAGCTATGTTGCTACTGTGATCCAAGAATCACATCACAGTTCCAAATCAGACCTCAGCCCCATAGGCATATAGCTCCACATATCCTGCAGAATCAGCAAATGCATGTGATAAGTAACTGACAAGACAGACACATTAGCACAGCCTTAACCCGGCTTTGGACAACTGTGCACTAGCCCAAGGGCTGCTCTAAGTTTTGATAACTGCCTATGGCTGCAGAATCACTGAGGCCATACCCTGGGATTTCCAGGAGGGGGTGCTATGGGAGATCCCCTGGAAGTCAGGTAAGTAACTCTAGGGCAGCTTTGCTCCGGGGAACTGACAAACCTCCCTAACACAGGCCAGTCATATGACCCATTATTGTTATTAAATATTTATTTTTGGTAGTGATAAGAGACTCCAGTCTGCACTGCAGTCCTATTAGGCACCATTCAAGTGAACAGGCAGACGTATACACATACACCCACAGAGACACTGTTTGTCAAGTGCTATGGGATGCTTCCAGATGAAAGACACTAGTATAAACACAAAATACATGTGACATATCAAATTTCTCCACCGCTTTTTTCCCCTTTAAATTCAGAGGCCAATTCTGGCTAATCTTTACAAGGCTTACAACCTAAACCTGAATAGTTTTGCTTTCCCTGTCGAGGACCTGTTTGTTCTTAAACCACAGCTATCTGCACCTAAAAGAGGAAGAAACATTAATATGGATGGAAGGATACCTCAGAAAACAACAGACCTATAAAGATCCTACCTGCTGGGTATCAACATTCATCAAAGTAAGGCTGCTCATGGAGATGATCAGTTTTATATTCATGCCAGAAAACTGAAGGTTACTTTTGCCAAGCACAGAAGACAGAAATTTAACTGGAGGCTATAAAACAAACAAACACACACACACACACTGTAAACTTCATGTATCTCAGACAGCCTTATACCCAGGTCAAGTAGATTTTATAACCTACGATTATCATTTCCAGAATTTGTACAAAATAAAGACACAGATGTTAAGATGTTGATCATACTCAGATGGGGCTTTTAAAGGTAAGAAGTACAGGCTATGATTTAAGATTTCATCATATCTGTATGCAACATTCCTGTATGTTAATAATGATAAACTAAAAACTTTAAAAAGCAAAACACCAAAGAGCTATGTTCGTAAGTGATAGAGCTGAGTGAATAATTCATAACGAGTAATTTATCCACTTAATTCTGCTTCTTTTCTTGGGGACAAAATGTTTCTGAGTCAATGAGGAAATTCTCCAATGTATTTGTTTCCCAGGTTATAACAAGAATGTGGTCAGTGAGAGTTATCCTCCCTACGGCACTCCAGAGTTCCTGACAGAAATCTACAACTTCCAATTAACATAGGGCAGCACAACATGGAGTGCTAATATCACTCCTCGCTGAATCAATGAGGGATGGTGACCACTGTCCACTGTCATCCTGGTGGTTTTTAAACTTTTAATCTAAAGAAGATCATCAGGGAAAAGCCGCAATTAACTCAGTCTCCTTACTAATCAAAAACTCTATTTTGTTTTTCAACCAAAACCTGATTATGGCAAAGCCCTGGGAATTGGGATATCTGGGTGTGAACAGAAGTGTCAGGCAGGGTATTAACCTTTTAGGGCTCCAGGACGCAGTACTATTATTGCTTATCAAATAATGAGTAGTTTTAAATGGTGTATTGTAAATATTCTTGTTTATACCATGTAGTTGAACTAAACTTGCATGAATTCCATGGTGGGCTGAATCCTGCTAGGGAATCATCTAACCCATAAAAAGCAGCTATAAAAAGGAAAACATGTCCCACTAATGCAATATTTACCTTCCGTTTTTTTATAGCTCCATTTGTTCCTGATACAGCTTCGCACAGTCGGCTTATTGCTTCCCTGCAGAATAGAAAAGACAGCACAAACTATTGACCATTTAACAAGCATCCGCTACAAAAAGGTCAGGAGACTGGTGATTTATAGGTTTCAGAGTAGCAGCTGTGTTAGTCTGTGTCCGCAAAAAGAAAAGGAGTACTTGTGGCACCTTAGAGACTAACCAATTTATTTGAGCATAAGCTTTCGTGAGCTACAGCTCCCCACTGTATTTTCCACTGCGTGCATCTGATGAAGTGAGCTGTAGCCCATGAAAGCTTGTGCTCAAATACATTTGTTAGTCTCTAAGGTGCCACAAGTACTCCTTTTCTTTTTGGTGATTTATAGTTACAGTTCCACCCTTAAACATTTAAGGCTTCTAGCAGTTATCTTAGTTTGTTTTTACTGTCTACAGTACATGGTGAATATTTCACAGGAGCAGTAGTTGTGTCTGACTAGACTCCAAAACTGCCCCAGCTAGTTACACTCCCCCACCTGGTGGCCAGGCTAGCTAGTTTGGGTGTATGCTGTACCTTACCAAACTCAAACTACGATTCTCATGGGCAGCTTCTGCACTAGAAATTTTGTAACCTTTTTCCAGGAATGGTGGCATCAATAGTGCAAGAGCTATTGTCTGTGGTGCTAGATTTGTCTAAGTAGGAAACTGCCCTCTGTAAATCTCAGATGAGTCCCTCTCTGCTTCAGAACAATGTATATGAGTCGCAAAATTGGAATCTGGATTTCAAAGCCTCTCCTCTTCAAATGTGGGGTAGTTTGGATCTTGAGTTTTGATGTGGTGCATTGTAGAAATAAGGGCCAGAGGGGAAATCCAGAGCTGGCTTCTGCTTCTACTTGTCCTCTCTCAAGGTTTTTCAGCTCTGAGTATCAGTTCAGATTTCTTTGTCTAATAGGAATTTCCCACAGTAAAACCCCTTTTCTCACTTTCAAGTATTCTCTTTAGGCACTTCCCATTTATGAAAGCAGAACGGAAGGGTATAACTCATAAATCACTTACAGTGCTTACTGGCCTACATCAAAGACAGATAAATTACACACTTCATATAGCAAAGTGGCATGCTTATTTATTTTCCACACTTCAACAAAGAAACTTCTGATTTAAAATCACTCCGATTATCACTTTTAATATGCAATGTAGCATTTAATTATCCTGATCCAGGATGGCACAGTTGCTGGGCAAAATAATGTATCTTGCTGAAGGTCATTAACATCTCACTTACTGATGGCTTAATGTTTTGGAGCCAATGGAAAAAAAACCCTACTACAATGAGAGGTATTCAGCACAAGCACATCTTACTTTATTGACCTTTTATCTGGGGTCTGTTTTAGACAGCGTGAATATGACAAAATGTCAGCTCAGTCTCAAAACAGCAAACATTCCAAAATCAAATGTAATCCCCTTGTCTTGGTAAACAAGCAATAGTACATGTGAGTACAGCAACTTAGCTATTAAAGGACCTGTCCTGTGAAGTGCTGAGTGCCCTCTGGTCTCATTGACTTCATGGGACTTAAGGGTGCCAGTTACCTTGCAGGAGGTGCTCAGCTTCTTGCAGGATTGGACTCAGTTACTTCCATCTCCAGCTGACCTCTGGCATTGGGGTCACAGGGGAAAGATGAGTTGTCACCTTAGAATGTTATAAACTAAAGGTGTGTGTGTTGGTGCCTTTTTTGTATTGCATAGCAGATATCCAGGTGTAGAGCTATACTGTGCAGAAGAAGGAAGCTAAAGCCCCCTTGAATTGCTTGTTCTGATTACTGCCAAATCAACCCAGTGTGCTTGTCATCTTCTGTATGTGATCACTTTAATTGGCTCCTAAAATGAGGCCAGTTTGTTCAGGCGTTTTCAGAACATTCATCGATCCAAAAAATCCTAAAAACATATTAATCACAACAGTGCTCAGGGCCAGATTTCTAAAGCCCAGACTCCCTATATGGGGGCAACATAAAAGTCAGGCCAGGGACTCATTCCTAACCCCAGCTACTTTAGGACCATACACTGTAGCTTCTTCTGTGCTGGCTCTAAGGGTGTTAGTACTTGATGTTAATAACACAGTTGGCTTGGTATGGCTTTTCCAACGGTTTCATTTTTAAGGACTCCAAGACATAGTCACAGAAGAAGAACTAAGTGAAAAAGGGATGCTTTGAGCTTAGGTGAGAAGAAATTTAGATGGGCTGTGATGACAGAGAAATTCACAAGGTGGCCACAAATGGAGTGCTATTGATAAATGTGTCATTAAAAACCATTGAACCCACATGTCATTTTGCAGAAGAAAAGAAAATCTATAACAAATTTCCTTCCATCTGTCTCTCCTCTTTACTGTACATTACCTACCCTGATTAGAAGCACGGATCTTGCACCAGCTTCTTAATGGAAGCAATGAAAGTAGATTTTTTTCCCCCTCACATGTCTGCTTTCCCTCTACCAGAAATGCAGCTAAACTGAAAGCTACATAGCTCTGGGTGTTTATAATTTCTAAAATACTCCAGGAATAATTTGAACTCTAGCCTTCTAGTTTTCATAACCGTAAGACAAATAGGGCAACAAAGCTCATTGCAGTTTATTGCTTTTATATGTTATTTCACCGGAGGTCTTCTTTTTAATTGCGTCTTAATACAAATGTTTATGATGTACTGTAGGTGATGTGTGGACTTAGTGCACAGGTAATGAAAGCATTGTGGGTCCAGTGGCTAGGGTACAGGACTAGGTCTCAGAAGACAGGAGTTCTGTTCTATTTGCTGTATGCATTCTGTATAACCTTGGACAAAGCACTTACCTTCTCTGCACCTGTAAAATGTGGATAACGATACTTAGCCACTTTTGAGAAATGTTTTAAGATCTATTGACTAGAAGCCCTGTATCAGAGCTAAGTATTATTATGGCTATTTTTTTAATTAGAACGCCTACTTCAAGGCTGAAGAAGAGAGGGATTGAGACTTGTATACTTATACTCCATGCAGCTCATTATAGCACTGGCGCAAGATCGTTCCCCTTTTCCTCAACTCGTTAGACTGCAACTAGTTACAATGTGTTGCATGAGCCTTTTCCCAGAGACCCAATTAATCTGTGGTAAGAGTAATTCAGTTGTAGGAGACCACATCTCTCATGTCAGATTTCTGTAAACTCCTACTTTAGTACATCAGCATGCTGGTAAATGAAACAGCTCATAAGTTAGCTCTAATACATCTTCTTCTACAGCAAATGGCAAGAAGTGTGATCATTCAGTCATTTCTTCATTAACATTACTCCTAAGGCTTTGCTTTAATGCATTCTTGTCATGTCTATGTCATATGTATCTACCCCCCCTCCCTGCCCCCAAACCTTTACTATGACAGTCAGGACCTTAGAGGTTGTCCCAGGTGAATTATAATTTACACAACTGAATTTCTATTCTTTGTCATTTCTCCTACACGCTCACAAGAAGAAAATATATGAAAAAGCCTATTGGATCCTTTCTCCATTCTTGTTGTTTGGATCTGGCCTCTCTTGACAATTGTCAGGAATGCACAGTCTGTAGCATAAACACCACCACTCACATCTGGGAACTCAAATATTCCAAACCACGGAGAGGCTTTTGCACTCACCAATGAGACAAACACCCACACATTTGCACATGCCTGAATGTGCACATTTGTATGAAGGCCCAGATGGAAGGAGAGAAGGTTCACATTATTGAAAGACATTCAGGAAACCCATTTACCCCCCATTTGACATGTAAAAATCCAAATGACACATTGTAATGGTGAAGCAGGACTTTTTCATGATGTACCTCTGTACTACATACACTAGGCCTCAGGAGTCAGCGCATGCAGCTAGAGAACCACTATTCTGATTCCAGTGAATCATTTGACACTTCACAGCTGCATATACATTATGCCTGTATTCTTTTTTTACATGAGGATTATTTACTAATCATTATCTTATGAAGGATCATTTTCCATTGCACCAATTCTGGTTACAAAGGCATCATACTCTTGGTGTGTCTCTGTGCCTTGGGTAATTTTCTTAAAAAAAAACAAAAACAAAAAAACCTGTTACAGGCTGTCTCTCATCTAGGAGAGATCAGGAAGTAAATTAAAACTTGCAAGTTCAATTTTGATTTTTCCAGTCATAGTTTATTATTAAGGGACAAAGTGGTTAGGAAAGTTGGCTACCTTTGAGAGAGAGAGCGCGAGAGAGAGAGAGCTCACATGCACAGATACGTGCTGAGAAAGCTCAGTTTCAAAAAGAAAAAAATAAAATACAAATTTAAAAAAAAAATTCAAGAGAGTAAACATAAATAACAGCCTGTGGGCTTCAGTCTCAGAGTCTAGTCCAATGAGTGCTTGTGGTCCAGTTGCATTAGGAGAGAAAGCTATTGGTACAGCAATAATGCTAATATAGAATTAGTACAGATGGAGTACAGTCCATCAGATAAATTGCCACCTGGAGAATAGTGTAATGTCAATGATGGCTTTCAAGCTAGAGAAAACCAGACATACCACTCAACACTACCAATGGCAGCCTCAAAGGGCGAGTAGCAAAATCCCAGAGCTTAGGGAGAGCAAGTAAACATACACTGGAACAACCTACTGCAGAACCTACACTTCAGGAGGAGATACACACTTGCAAATAAAAGAAAAGGAGTACTTGTGGCACCTTAGAGACTAACCAATTTATTTGAGCATAAGCTTTCGTGAGCTACAGCTCGCTTCATCGGACGAAAGCTTATGCTCAAATAAATTGGTTAGTCTCTAAGGTGCCACAAGTACTCCTTTTCTTTTTGCGAATACAGACTAACACGGCTGTTACTCTGAAACTTGCAAATAAGTTGAGCATGATACCTGAATGGGCCAGATCCTAAACTGGTGTGAATTGATAGATCACCATTGGTTTCAATGGAAATATGCCAATGTGTACCAACTCAGCATCCAGCCTTATGGGTTTTGAACATTAATGACGTTAATGTTCAACTGAACTTTCATTGTAAAGGAAATCTTGAGTAATTAAACTTAAAGGCTATCACGATTAAGAAGAGAAGTAAATTCAGCGGATATACTCTGCAGGGAATGAAAGACTTTGGACGGCTGAAAGTGGAAGACAAGCACATGTGCATTTCAGCAGACTAAACAATGCATTACCATCGCATGGGCCAAGCTCTTAGCAATGAGAATTGCCAAAACAATCACCTAGTTTAGAAATAATAAGCACTAAACCCTGCAAGCCATGGCGAGAAATACAGTTAGGAGGGCCAATAAATGATTAATATGAAAAACCTGTGAGATTCCTAGCCACAAAATCAACCTTTAAAATGGTAAAAAAAAAATGTTCATCTTGCATTCTAGGTCAGTACTAAAAGAAACCAAACTGGCCTGACATCGTATAAATTAACCAATCAGGATTATTAGCCTACTTCCCAGCAGCCCCAGATTTCGCGGGACTGTCCATCTTTGAGCCCCAAACCCCCTGTCCTAGCTGAAGTGACTCAGATCCCACAGGGCTGGTTCAGCTTAGCTCCTGGCATTGTGACCTGGCCCTGGAGCATGAGGTTGAAGTGCTACTTATTTAGATTTGGCCTGGTCTGCCGTCCACTCCCTGTCCTGCAATGCCTGGAGCAAGGAGCCAAGCCCAGCCAGCCGTGCCGGGCAGGAGCCAACACTGCAGGGTAAGTGTGGAGTGGGCTCTCTTTGCAACTCCCCCATCCGCCAGAGCCTCCCATCCCCCAGGACAGGACTCATCTTAAAACGTTGGGAGGCATGGACTAGCCCAGAACACCGAGGCTGGTTATATAGCAAAAGATGCAGAGACACTGGCCAAAATCAAAAACAAGGAGATTTGGCAACAGATGAACGATCGGACTCTTCAGCCAGGACAGTCTATACAGAATGAAGGAGTCCAAAGCAAAACTGATTACAAGAGATCCCAATCTTGTACTAGAAAATGAAACCTTGGGAGTACCCATCCACACAAGCAATTTTCAGCAAAGGGGAACAAAGCAATAGGAGGATAATTACTCAGCAGTTTCCATTACCTGTACTGTTCAATGTAGAACGCCTAGTCCCTTGTCTCATGTATTGGCTGCTGGGTATCCATGGATGGTATTTTAGATGATCTAACCACCTTTCCAATACATAAAATAGTTTCCTCAAGCTAGCCATGATATGTCTGGCTTTAATTTGAGTAATGACATATTTTACAGCACACTAATATTGTGCTAAGTTGCTTATTTCAAGCACATCTAACGTGTAAATTACATAATAATGACATACTTTTAAGTTAGTAACAAACTTTACAGCATATGTGGCTGCACATTTATTTTGATAGTTATGAAAAATAAATAATGGGATAACACCTGATTTGTATCCTAAAGTATTTCTAAGGTACAGTACAATTGAATAGGGCAGATATAATTACAACATAAATTGCACCATAGATTAGAGAGAAGAAACCACTGTGGATATACCCCTGCTATGATGAAATAGCACTTGTTATATTGATAGATTTCTAGAAGCAAGTTGATTTTAGGTTGCTCTTTCAGGAACACATTTTCAGCTGGCATCAAACCAGCCTCCAATTTTGTACCTGCCATAGGACATACACCTGAATTAGTGGATGTAGATGTGATAGTTAGGCTCCCAGCAGTCCAGTCCACACGTGCAAAATGGATGGAAGTGCAGTTGTGTGGACACAAGAACTCGTATGTACATTTTTACACTTAAAATCTGAGGCTGTGACTGAAAATGCGGTCCTTGTTATCACATTCGGAATGAAACGATGTGATTCCACTCTATACTCTACTGCAGTTTTTCCTCAACTGGTGGGTCCCGAAAGGCAACCGAGGGGCTGAGTGGGATTGAAAATTTTATTACAGTCAAAAGCAAAGAAAATCTTGTTCCCAACTCCCTGCACACCCTTACCCTTCCAAGTTAAATATTCTCTATCAACCTCTCGAAACACACACACACACACACCCCAACTCAATAGGCTTATCATCACTGATATATTTATTAGAAAAGGTGAGAGTTAAAAACATAAGGAGGTTGTGGAATTTTTCTTTTTTTCTTTTTTTACACTTCAAATAAGAGGTAGCCAACCTGAAAAGGATGAGAAACACTGTTCTACAAATCCTAGGGTTTCAGCAGCTCTGCTGTCTGCTGGATTGAAGGTGTCTGAAATTCTAGGAAGCTTAACAAAAAAAGGTCAAGCTAGCTGGCTCCTACAAACCTGTTGAGTGGAAAGCAACCTCCCAGCTGTGTGGGACTTGTTCTCTGGAGTTTGACTCTCTAGAAGAAAACTTGTTGCAGAATTTTATTTTATTTTTCCTTTTAATTTAAAGAGAAGAACTCACAACAACAGTAGAGCACTTTGTTTATTGTTTCTCCAAACGAGAGTAAAAGAAGAGACGTGGGCTGATGTAAGTGAATAAGAATGCTGTTGAAATTTGCTTTTAAGCATCTAAAGGCCTGCCTACGCCATCTAACAGAAACGGATTGTGTGGCTCAACAAAGTAGAAAGTAATCATCCAAACAAAGTCAGCCTTATTGAGCCGGCCATCCCTGTCACCCCACTGCAGATGCCCTTAGCCCCAACAAAGTTGCCTGGCCATTTTCAAGTTTACAAGTTAATGTAGCAATCAAAGATCCAGAATCTCTTCCCTTCTTCCCATAAATGTCCAAGTATAATTTCTAATAATGAGCTTGATTTATGAGCGTGAGCTAGGAGATGCGTAACAGGGCACTAGCCAGAGGGCTCAGTGAAACCGTGAAAATGCATGTTTATAGTACAACAAAGAGGGGGCAACTGGTTCATGTGAACAAATGACAAAGATTATTCACTTTCCACAGAGTGGGGCCCCAAACTAAAACCGTGGCTCTGAACACTCTTGGACCTTTGAGGTGATTCAGTGACAGACACATTTTGCACACAGCCCTTATTTTTATAATGGGAAGAACTAAAAACCTGTTGTAACCAATGCTGAACCTTGTGGGTGTTTGCATTCTGGATCCAAATAACTTGATTTGAGCGCAACTATAATCTCCATTGGGAAAAGCATTTTGCTCTGGAGAACAACATGCACTAAACCCTTATAGGATAAGCACCAAAAAGAAGCAAGGGGCAAAACCCTCTCTATTACTACTTTTTTGGTTTAAGTGTGCAATCTAAATATAATTTTAGAGCACAAATATACATAACATTTTGAGATGCATAAGAGATCATCTGAATGTGTA
Source organism: Chelonia mydas (assembly GCF_015237465.2). Classification (NCBI taxonomy): domain Eukaryota; kingdom Metazoa; phylum Chordata; order Testudines; family Cheloniidae; genus Chelonia; species Chelonia mydas. Next base: position 63,921,090 of record NC_051250.2, read on the forward strand.
AGACAATTTTTCATTTTTCAAACAGGCCAACAGATTTATGGTTTGGAGTATACATCAATACCACGATAAATCGTCCTGTTTCTAACCTTCCAAGAAACTGATGACATCTACCTCATATCCTCTCCTTTCAGGCATAAGGCACATGACTTGCTCCATTAATTTCAGTGGAACTAAATAAGCCATCCAAGACACCCTGCGGTCCCTTAGAACATGCCATATGGAATGTTAGCCTTGTTGTGTGCAGTGAATTTAGTCAGTTTCTGAAAGCAAGTTCAAGCCTCTAGGGTATACACTGACCTTGATGCAGAGTAGAACATGCACTGATAGAAACAGAAGTTAAGCATGAAAGTCCAGTCTCACAGCATGCACATGTTCACTTTGTAAAGGAGTAGCAAGGGCTTGTCTATATGCAAATTGCCCTAGTTTAGCTAACGGTGTGATATAACATTGATTTTGCTAACCTGATGAAAAAGGGAACAAGGACACTTTAATCGATATTTGGCGTATGTCAATTAGGAAGAGGTTTAAGCTACCTTCAAATAAGTCACTCAGACTGAAATAAGCACAGCTGTAACTAAACAGGATTAAAAACCTACATAAATTAAGCTAGCGCAACTTCTGTGGATAGACAAGGCCTAAGTGCAGCAAATTCAGGGAAGAATAAAGCTAACCAGGATCCACCAAAAAGCAGAGGAGCTCCAGATTCTTTTTTCCAGTCTAGGTCTCCTTCCTGCACAGACTTACGGTGAGCTATGCCTCGAAGGGCATGTCTACAGAGCAGCTGGGAGGAGCAATTCCCAGCTCAGGTAGATGTACATGTGCTCGCTCTACTGGTGCGAACACCTAAATGTAGCAATGTGGCGGCCGCAGCATGGACTTGGGCGAGCAGCCCAAGTATGTACCCGGGGGTATTGGGTGGGATGGTACATGGGTGGTTACCCCGAGCCACTGCCTGTGGCTGAGGCCACATTCCGATGTTTAGCATGCTAGCTTGAGCAGAGCCAACCACACTTCCCAGCTGCAACACAGACACACCCTAAGAGAATCCTGCACAGAACTCTCAGTCCGGGGGCAGGAAGGGAGAAGGTGGCTTTAAGACACCTCTGCACTGTCTTGATCCTGGCCTGCTCTCGGAGCTGGAGAAGCTCCTGCTATAATTTAATGAAGTCTTGGGGACATGTCTGAGTTACTGCAGCCTTCCAGAGCTGCCATAGGGACTGTAATACTAGGTACTGTGGCCACAGCCTGGACACATCTCTCCTACCCTCAGCCCCACCCCCTACGCCAGGATTGTGTCCGTGGGAGGCAGCCTTACAACTGTCTCCACAGTTGCTGTGCTTGGGGAATCTTCCCCCAGCCACGTATAGCAGGATCAGGGCCCCATATACCATTCTGGCTCTTTTCGGGGGCACAGAGGGGCCTGAGTAGGGTCGAGGATTTCACCTTCATATTCTTCTTCCCCAGTCAGTTCCCATCTGCACACAGAGAGACTGATCCTGCCAACCACCCAGGAGAGATCTTTGTCCTCCTCCCACTCCCATGGCAGAAGGTGCAAGGACTCTGAAGTCAGTCCAGTCAGCCTCAGCAGAGAGCACATTGATACTGCTCAGCCATGAGCTGCACAACTACTTAGCTGGTTTGCCTCTCTCTGACTCATTGTTGCCTCTGACCGCAGGAGCTTTCCTTCACCTGGCTCGGAGGAATATTAAAAAAAATATACAAAAATGACTTGCATCAAATCTGCTCTCCCTGCACAAAGTCTGAGTAAATAGGCTTTGCACAGGCAAAATCTGCAGGGAATGACACTCCAGAGCACACCTATGTAGAAATTCTACAGCAGCTAGTGCCCCCCACCTGGTACATTCATTATTATTGATCAGCACAAATGGAACCACCAGCGCAGTATAAAGACAATTCCTGCTCCTTTGTGCCTGTAACTGTAAACCAAGTATTTTTACTGCAGCATTTGATGTGTGTGTGTGGGGGGGGGGGGGGGTGTATTGGCGGAGGGAGCGGGGGGGATTTTAAGTCCAAAGAAAGGGAGAGAAGCAGTGGGGAGATGTCATGGATTTTAGCATATTCTGTGTCTGCAGAGCAGGGCAACTTGACTAGAAGGGTCCAGAAACATCCAGACATAGGGTGTGGCAGTTACTGGGCATGTTCAGCAGCTGTTTCTGAAGCTGGGCAGAGAGTTTTCAGTAAGGGCAAGGAGTCTTGCAGCTTCCACAAATTCACTGACAGCTGAGCCAGTCGGAGCTCACCACGGGGAAAGTTTATAAATACAGAGGTTACAGACAGTCCTGGAGACTTAGCAGCATGCAAGACCAACGGATGTTGTCGGCTGTGGGGGCGAGCTCCCAGTACCGTACTTGTCTGGATACAAGCTACGGTTCCTATCTTACAGCAACTGAGAAGACCAGTCATCTTGTTATCCCCATGCTAGCTGTAAGGATCCCCAGACTTTTCTTTGCTGAAAGCCGCTGAAGAAGTGCTGGGAAAGGAACTGAAATTCTGCCATTCTTCTCAAGCCCTGAAGAGTCCCGGTGACACACACAACATATCAAGGCCACGTTATAGAAACTGAGAAATCATCTCTGAAAGAAGATCATATGGGAACGTGCCTGTGTGTGTTTTAGTAGAGAAGTATAAATGTTATGGTGAAACCTTGCATGTAAACATATGTAACAAAAGCACAGTGGGAAAGTCTATATAAGAAACAGTAGATTTGGTACCTTATAGATTTTATTTAAGACATTATTCGTAAATGATTCCAAAGACTATTTACAATGTGTTTTGTGTATTAAATATTTGATTGCAAAGAAACTGTATGGTTCCCTCTCTCAAACTGTCTGGGATCTATTAACGCCTACCCACAGGGCTTTACATAAAATAGCCCTGAGGTTTAACTCTGTGTAATACTTTCTGAAAAGAGAGAGCTCTAGCCTATGTTTCAGCAAAGAGTTAAGCTGCTGTACAGGAAGAAGGGGAGCGTAATAGGTTATACATAACATTGCCTGAAACCGGTGGGTACACACCCAGCTTTGCCTCCACCGCTGCTGTGTGCGCTACCGCGGATACACGGCTAGTTATATTCGCACTAGCTTGGTGAGCGTTAGTGTGAGTACGTGGAGATGAGCAGGGACACTCACCCCCAGCTTGTAGTGTAGATGAAGCTTTAGACACACATTTTGGGGCTGCAATTTTGAAAAATGCTCCGTTGTGTAGAGGAATGCTATCAAGGTAAAAAAATCAAATCTATTTTCCCATGTTGCAGATACCTTAGATAATTAAAACTGAAAACATTTAAAATAGCCGGTATTTTTGTACATTATTTATACTAGTTTCTCAGCTAGGAGGAGGAGAATAGACTAATCAGTTTTCTGTTTGCGTCTAGTTAGTTGCTAATCTATTGACCTTCAAATTCTGCTGCACTAGGCCAGCATTAGAGTTGCAGACATGCTTTAGGTTTGCACTTCTCTTTCACACACACTGCAAGGGGCTGTTTTATTTATTTTTTTTTTAAATGTTCTCACTGGAATTTTTTAAAGTAATGGAAACATTTCTATTGTTAAGTTTTAACATTGCTCATGTTTACAAACCCTAAAATTTGGGCCAAATTGGACTTGGTGAATTTCCTTTAAACAATTAATTGCTCATTATTTTCCAAACAATCCATCAACAGCTCTATTTTGTAAATGTAATGACATACTCCATGGCATGCAGTTGTGAGATAACCTCACTTTTTGGCTTCTAGAGCTACTGAAGAAGACAATTTATTGGTCTGAATGCTAAATGCTGACTTCCATGAGCCAATGGAACGGCACATACGTTTTCCATCTGTGAATAATTAGCGCGAGGGAATTGTATTAATAGCACAATAGCTTTTCTTTAATATACAAAGCCAGGAACTGGGCTGGTTGTGTGCATAAGTTGATTATAAGTGCAAACAGCTTCTAATTTCAAGTATACACAAATCAAGGCTGCATTAAAATATGGCACACAGGAGCTTTAATAATAGACTTTTAACACCAAGACAAAAAGCAAACTTGGTTTTTGGAACGTATGGACAATATACGAAGCAGGGAAGCTAGCTCAGGTCACAGCAGAGATGAGACGCTACACCTTAAACAGCCTGGGTGTCAGCGAGAGCAGACGGATGGGATCAGGAAGATTAACAGCCTTTGGAGAAACTTTGCTGTGTTCTGGATGGAATGATGGACAACACCATGAGGGTGTTGCCATTCTTTTGAAGAAGAGAGTGGAGGTCCATCAGCATCAGACTTATGAGAGCCAGAATGAAAGGGAAATGTAATAATATCACCCTGATTAGGTGCTATGCTCCGAAAAATGACAGTGATGAAGAAGTAAAGGACAAATTCTACCTTACACTACAGGCAGCATTAGAGAGAGTACCATGCCATGACCTAACTATCATCATGGGAGACCTGAATGCCAAAGTTGGTAAGGACAACACAAACAACGACAGAGCAATGGGAAAACGTGGGCGTGCCACCATGAATGAAAACAGAGAGAGGCTTGTTGATTTCTGTAATATGAATAACCTAGTCATCGGTGGAACCCTGTTTCAACACCGTGAAATCCACAAGCTGACATGGTGTTCTCCAAATGGCAGAGATAAGAACCAGATTGACCACATGATGATCAATGGCAAATGGTGACACTCACTGACAGATGTGAAAGTGAAAAGAGGTGCAGATATTGGCAGCAACCACCACCTTGTGACAGCCTCCGTCAAGCTAAAACTGAGAAGTGTGGGACAAAGATGTTATGACATTGACAAGCTAAAGTCCTCTGAAATACAGAAAGCCTTCATTCTGCAGTTAAAGAACAGGTTTCAGGCACTTGCAGACCTTGATGAAGAGGAGGGGAATGCAGATGAGGAGATCAACAAGAAGAGGGACAAAGTAACAGCAATTTATAAACAGAGCAGTGAAGCCTGTCTAGGCTACAGGCAGAAGAGAAGGAAGGAGTGGATTACACCCAGCACATGGAACGCCATAGAAACCAGACGAGCCCTGAAGAAAAAAAGTTTTAGACACAATATCCCAGAAGCTAAAGGACAAATACCACAAGCAGTATAGCAAGGCACACTGGGAGGTCAAACGCCTTGTGAGAGCGGACAAACGACATTATATTGATAATCTGGCAACACAAGCAGAGGATGCAGCTGCTCGTGGTGAACATGGAACTGTCTACAAAATGATGCGGGTTATCAGCTGTAAACAGCAGACACCAACAAACAATCTCATCAGGGAAAAACAAGGCCACCTACTGACAAAAGAAAAAGAACAAGAAATACGCTGGACAGAGCATTTCAAAGAACTGCTGAACAGGGGAGCCACCTGAAGAGGAAGCAAACATCCAGGAGGCAGAAGAAGATCTTGATATCAACACAGACATCCCAACTAAGGAAGAGATCATTCAAGCCATCAAATCCTTAAAAAAACGGGAAAGGTCCTGGCGAGGATAACTTGAATGCAGAATTTGTTCAAGGTAAATCCTGAGTTAGCATCTTCCTGGCCCCTCTATTTACATCAGTCTGGGAAAGGGAAAAAGTGCCAGATGAGTGGACCAATGGGGTTATAGTGAAGATACCAAAGAAAGGAACTCTCAGTGAGTGTAATAACTGGCGTGGTATCACACTTTTATCTGTGCCAAGCAAAAGTATTGTGTAAGATCACAGTCCAACATATATCAGAAGCAGTTGATAGCGTTCTCAGAAAAGAGCAAGCCGGTTTTCAGAAGGGCGTGGATGCACAGACCAGATCTTCACTCTATGAAACATAATAGAACAGTGCTTAGAACAGCAACAGCAGCTCTTCATAAACTTCATAGACTTTGAGAAGGCTTCTGATAGCATTCACAGGACCAGCCTATGGCGCATTCTGCAGGCATATGGAATCCCTTATTTCAACTTTACGTGCAGTGTTGATTACAGTGAGCTCAGCTTTGAAGTCAAAACAGGAGTACATTGGGGTGTGTCATGTCTGCAATCCTCTTCAGCGTTGCCATCGACTGGGTAATGTGGCATACAACAGAAGACATGCTAAGAGGCATTAAATGGACATCCTTCTCATCCCTGGAAGACCTGGACTTCACAGATGATCTCGCTCTCCTATCACATACCCAACACCATATACGAAAAAAACAACTCGACTCAACACATTCAGCCAGCAAATTGGACTGAAAATCAACCGCAATAAGACAGATATCATGGCCTTTAATATTGCCTCACCATCACCATTATTGAGAGAGGATTATGTTCTCACCAATGTAGAAACATTCACATACTTGGGCAGCACCATCAGCCAAGACGGTGGAACAAGCCAGGACATCCGGAACAAAATCAATAAAGCCAGGAACGCCTTCAGGAGCTTAAATACAGTCTGGAAATCATCAAAATACAACACCAAAACCAAACTCAAGATTTATCAGAGCTGCGTATTTTCAACAGTACTTTATAGTGCAGAATGCTGGGGAATGAGAAAGTATGACATGTCCAAACTGTCTTCATTCCATACAACCTGCCTCAGAAAAATCCTCTGTATCTTTTGGCCCAGAACAATCTCAAACCTAGATCTATTGACACAGTGCAGCCAAGAGGATATGAGCACCATCCTTGCCAGGAGGCACTGGAGATGGATTGGCCACGTGTTTTGGATGGAAACCGAGTCCATCACCAGAGTAGCAATAAGATGGACACCTGAAGGCAAGCGAAAATGAGGCTGCCCGAAAAGAACATGGCAAAGAGTTGCAGAAGCTGAGCTGAAAACCTAGGGCACAGCTGGGGAACCACTGAAAGACTTGCCAGAAACAGACAGGAGTGGAGGAGATTCGTCGCTGCCCAAAAGGCCAGAGGCGTAATGGGAACATGATGATGATGATTTTAACAATTTATTTTTCAAAGGCAGAGGCTCACCTCCAACATTCCACTTCGTACAAAAGCCCCATTTAAAAATGATGCAGCATCTTATCAAGAGAATCAATATCAGCGTTAGCAACTTCACTTGTAAGATAGATTGGCCAAATTCAAGCAGTTTTTGTAATTTTTCAAGTCCCCTTTCCTTAATCTTGTTTATAATAATCCCCTGGAAGCTTAAAACTTTTCCTTCATGTTCCTGTCCCTTCTCAGCCCTGCGCAAACACAAACACACTGAGGAGCAGAAATGCCCCTTGGGAATTCCTCAATATACAGGTGGTGTAGTTGGGTGCCAGAAGCCTCACTCACATTCCCTGACTCCCCAACATAAACTGGGCTGGGGAATGGCTTGGGATGGGAGGGAGCATATCTGGGGCACAGCCAGACTACTCTGGCTAGTGTGGCTGCAGGGCAGCTCACTGGCAGCTGGCCTTTCCAGCAGCCCAGAATCTTAGGCCTGGTCTACACTTCAGGGGGGGGACGGGAAGGGAACAATCTAAGTTACGCAACTTCAGCTACGTGAATAATGTAGCTGAAGTTGACGTACTTAGATCTACTCACCATGGAGGGTCGACTGCTGCCGCTCCCCCGTCGACTCCGCCTGCACCTCTCGCTCAGGTGGAGTACAGGAGTCGACGGGAGAGCGCTCAGCAGTCGATTTATCGTGTCTAAACTAGACACGATAAATTGACCCCCCGCTGGATCAATCGCTGCCCGTCGATCCTGCGGGTAACGTAGATAAGCCCTAGAGGGGCAAAGGTTGGGTGGGCATAGAGCTACCTGTCCGCACACACCTAGGCTGTGCCTCCTGCATGGAGCAGCATAGAATCTAACCCCAGCTGTTAAAGGGCTTTACATGAGCCACGCTACTTCCCAATAAGGAGTTTCTTTTGAAAGGGAAAAAGTAGCATTTATTTTGAACCTCAACCTCAAACATGTGCACTCACACACTTATATACACTCACACACAAATATAGAGTAACATGGACTTCACAGATAGGTAAAAGAAAAATAAAGGAAAGGAAATTCTGGCCCCTCCCAGTCCTGTCACAGTATCTTATTAAAAACACTAATGCCTTACTCCAGAAGACTGAATATCAACACCCATTCACTTGATCTGCAGAGGAAGTTACAAACTTACAAAGATAATATAACACAAAGTATTTCACATTTAAGCAGCCCTAAGGGAACTCTACTGAACCCTGAGGAGTGATAACATGGTGGGTTTTTATTATTGGCCAAACTCAGAGGTTTAGTATCTAGGAACAAACTTTTGCTGATCTGAAGCCTGGAAATTAAGGCCTGCTGTGCACTAGAAAATGGACAGTGTTTCATACCCATTGTCCAGCCTAACTCTTCTCAGACTCCATGTTCAGCCCTGCTTGGCTGCTCATGTAAACTGGGCCAAGCAATGCTACACACCTAATAAAGAATTCAAGACTGGGCCCTTGCTAGACAGAGGGATCAATCGCACATTCCATATCGGATATTGAACACATTTTGGTCTCATCTGCATCCAAAACCAAGCGTGAAAGAGGAGGGACCTCAGGATGGGGGCCCTGTGTGGTGGTGGTGATGAACACAGATTATTTTCTAGTGCAGACACACCCTATTGTGATGGTCAGATATTTTAGATCACCATGTGAGAAAACACAGGAGTCTGAAGAGAAAACCCACATCTAAGGCTTTGTGTAGCAATTAACATTCAGGCTTTGTATTAAGCTGGATGTCAGTCGCCCACCACTTACCTGGTGACTTGTGTCCTGGTGCCAAAGTCCAGAGACCTCATTGACTGCAACACTTCTATACAGCCCATGTACTAGAGTAGAAATGGAGAGCAAAAAAAAAAAAAAAAAAAATCACAGCTATTTAAAAGAACACGTTGAAAAACAGAAAGAGGGTCACAACTGGGTGCAGACATAATTTTGGCCCTTTACGGACATTAAATAGATGTAGAAACATTTGTACAACCGTTTTCAAATCTACTCATCAATATATATTTTATTTGATTGAATAATGTAACTGATGAAACAAGGATTGTAAACAACATAACATTAAAAGGAGGCAGGACAATTGCCACACACAAAAATCTAACCACCTCCCTCTCCCCGACCCTACTTATCATAGTTATCTTGTTTCAGTTTGTGACAGTCCACTAGGTTTACCACTGGACCATGAGGGATGTGTGAAAGGCAGTGGTGACATTTATACATTAGCAGAAGGGCCATATGCCTTAGGACTGTCCTGCAGAGTGGCCAGGCAGGGAACTGCATGTCACTCCAAATAGGACAGCATGGAGGGAAGTATTGGTGAGTACAAGAGGAAGGGCCTTTGGATCCACACCTGTGCAGATTCAGTGGCTGGCAACCCCCATATAGGGTGTTGGGAGAGCAGTGGCTGCTATTCCAGTCCACAGCAGCAGGTATGGAGGGACTGTATCATAGAGCACCAGCCTGCCCGTAGATCAGTGGATGAATTCTGTCCCCTCCAATCTACAGTACACACTTGATTTCCTGCAACAAAGCAGATTCATATGGGCTTTGTACAGGGGTAGTGGTGAAACAAAGAACAGTGTCAATCAGAGCCTATGTGGAATCTCAGGATGTATTAGCCTAGGGATTCTTTGATGGTTACATACGAACCTATGGACATTTCTAGCTCAGTACAGTATGTAAGTCAAAGCCACTGACTGATATTACTTCACTCCAAAACATGTACAGTAGAACCTCAGAGTTACAGACACAGACACCAGAGTTACAAACTGACCAGTCAACCACACACCTCATTTGGAACTGGAAGTACGCAATCAGGCAGCAACAGGGACAAAAAAAAGCAAATACAGTACAGTTGCACGTTCTTCAGGTGAGTTAGCCACATGACTGTCTCTTCCTGAATGAAAGCCTCTGTCTGGTGAATGAAAAGAACTAAAGTAAGGAGATTATGGATTATTCTCACAGAAGCTACAGCTGACACTAGTTTAAGGATTTCTGAAATTACTGTTACAGAAATATTTTTAGTGTACCCAAGTTTTGTTCTGTTTTTTAATTGTACAAAGTGGTATTTCTGCTGTTGGAAACTGTGACATCGTCCTGTAGGGCTGTGATTTAAAAATTAAAGGAAGTAAAAATCTGAGTTATACATTGCAGCATTTATGGAGAATGGTGTGTTCCTTCGTAAGAGCTAACTAATGAGAAGGGGAGTAGCTAAGCATGTTGCTCAGAAAAGCATTGTAAAAGTCTGTTTTCAGGCACAGATTTTAAACTCCATTTTCTCTTAGGAACAGAAATTCAGTTAGCTGGCCGGCGACACACTGCTTCCCTGGATGAAACGAAAGATTCAGAGAAGGGAGTGAGTCATATGCTGAGATCATATGATGATGAGTAAATTCACCCTTGCATCCTGAACAGATGCGTGGGAAGCTACTCTAAGCAAAGATGAAAAAAATCAATACTAGGTTTTCGCAATAAATTACCCTGACTGGAGCTGATCTGATTCACAAAAGATGACTCCTTACTTAAAACCTGGGTAGAGGAAATACATTAATATGGCAGCTTCCTCAGTTCCCTGATTTGTTTACTGTCCATGAGTGACCTGAAGATACACTATCAATAAAGTCTGAATCTCCAAATCTCAGGGGGAAAAGAGCAGGGAAAAATGTAGAAAGAAGATAGTGGCCAGGGTCCAGGAGAAGCCGATCAAAGAGAATGGGAGAAGCTGATCAACGGGAATGGGAGGGAAATGGAAGGCTGTGCCCCAGTATTCAGGAACTTGTGCTGAAGAAGAGACCTGTGGAGCAATCAAAAAGGGACTTAAAGGAGACTGGAATCCCTGCTAAATAAAGCAAAAGAGACTGCCCTAGGAAGTAAAAAGTGTGATGCCTTTGACTTCGGGTCTGTCTACACTGGAGCTGGAGGTGTCACTTACCCACACTAGCGCTGATTGAGTAGTGCACTACCAGTAGAAGTGTAGCTGCCATGGCATGAGCAGCGGGATGGGCTAGCCACCCAAGTACCTAGGTAGGGCTGGGGGTCTTACCCAAGTGTTGCCCTAACTACCCTCGTCTGCCCCCCCCCCCCCAACAAAACCCCCTCACCTGAGTTTACTGGTGCTTGCAAACTGGGCTAGCTGGCGTGGATGGGGAAGTGGGCAAGAGCCTGGGTTCTGCTTTCGCTCAGGCTGGTAACCACTTTGCAGTGAGGATGCAGGCTCACTCATCTGAGTGCCAATAGTCATCCACTGCCTTCCCACAATTCCCTTCATGCACCCAGAAGGATGGGCAAATCTCCCACATTTCACTGGGAAAGAATAATTGAGCCACTCAGCTTACTGTACCACAGGGAACCATGGAATATGTCCTGAGAAGGCCTAATGATCCTCTCACGGGAGTGCAACAGTAGGAAGGACGGAGTAACAAGCAACTCTGGTAGGGCTTTGCATTGTAGCTGCTCAGACTCATGCTAGGTTAAACCCAGGTGCAAATCACCTGAGTTACCTCAGCAGTGAAGAATGGCTGTCTGACTCAGTTTGGAAGTGGAGATGGAAGCACTGGCTCCATGAAATAGCCACCTTGGGTATGGAAGGAGTTTGGCTGGAGTCGGAGACTGCCAAAGGTTTGCACAGGCCAGCATTCTCCTGGCTTCCCCCTTTTTATTTTAAAATAGGGCATAGGCATGGGATTAGCCAGCCTAGCACCTGGTGTAAGTGTTTCGGGAATCAGAAGGAGTGGGATCAAGCCCTTGTGAGTATGACATCCTAACCCTAGTGGTGTAATAAAATACCTTGTAGTATAAGTTATAATATTCTATATGCTCTTTCCCATGTTATAATACGCTTCTGCATATAAAACTTTCAGTACCAACACTCCTGGGTTAAGAAAATAGTTAAAATCCCAGCAGGCTTGGCTAGAAGAAAGGACGTCTACTTGAACAACAGCCTGGGGCAGAGGCACCTTTAGAAATTACAGTGGAACGTTCTACTTCTACACCAATTCAAAGTTAAATCTTGGAAATGTGCTTTCCCCCAGTTCCTCAGTGACTGGCTGAGATCAGCAGCCAGATGAAGAAGGGCTGGCAGATGTTAAACCCTAGCAAGGTAGAATGGTTACGCTTGAAGAAGAGTTTGCCATCTTGGTGAGGCCACAAATTGACAAGACAATGTGCAATTTAGGAGTTCTGGGCTCCTTGTTGACCCAGGTCTTGAATAAAGCAGGATTCCCAGAGACACATCCCACCACTTCCAATTGGCTAAGACACTACATCCCATCCTTGCTGATGATCACTTATTAATGATAATGCTGGCCATACAATTTATTTAGGCTTGAAAGCATCAGCCCCGAGAAAACTGCAGCTACTGCAGGATGCTGCAGCAGACCCACACAGCTTCATAGGTTACCAAGAGCATGTTGCCCTGGAGCTCTGGTCTCTACATTGGACCTGAATAGAAAACAATGTTACATTTGATGTTTGGTCCTTCTTTCCATGCTATAAATGGTCATGGCCTAGGATACTTAAAAGGCCACTTCACTGTCCAGGACCTCAATACTGTCAACAGCTCCACTCCTCAAAAATAATCAAACCATCTACTGCCAGGGCGAGGACGTTTGCTGAGGAGACAGGCCTTTCTCAGGGGCCCATGGGGACCGTGGTCTCTCCCATAGGAGCTCAGAGCTATTATACACCTTACCATGGTCCAGCTGAAAAGCAAGAAACTTTTTCAACCCGATCTTCCCAAACACAGAGCAGAGCACTTTAAATTATTCGTAATATATATATTTCTAGCAAGCTACCCATGCTGTTTTTCCCCCTACAGGATGAATGGAAAGAAAATCCCAACTGCAAGATGGTTTAAGTCTAAATTTGGAAGGTGTTTTCATGCCACAATAATTGACTAAGTAAAAAAATGTAAATGAAATAGGCCAGAGTAATTAGCTTACTCAAGGTTGTTGTAATAAAAGATACAAGTATAAGGGCCAGTTACTTGTATGCAAACTTTTGAGCTAAACAGCTGATGTAGCATCTGAATATGCCAATAGCAGCTTGATTCTTGATTTCCAAAGCTGTAGAAGGAGGTACTTGTCACTAAGACTCAAAGGCCAAAGGAAAGCAGCAGAGAGAATCAAAGCTGAATCGAGGGTACTGCACAGAGCAAGAACAGCAGGGAATGCAGATAATGTACTGTCCTGACTACAGAAATACTCTGCCTAAGGAAAAGCACCATAATTAAATTTGAGCCCTAGGCTAAGAACATGACTTCTGCAATTAGGGCTCAATCCAGAGCCCACGGAGGTCAACAGTAAAGTTCCCATTGACTTCAGTGAGGCAGGGTCAGGCACATACATGGTAGTCCCTCTTTCAGGTATGAGGGACAGGATTTGATAGTATGTGCTAGAGAGGATTGTTCCTTGCTAAAGGAGAGGCCAACAACTCTTCCAACAGGTATGGGTGTGAGAATAACCCCCGACTCCCTGTACTGGGTGGGGGAGGGTAATCCTGGATAGCGGGGTCTAGACATCCTTATGCCGAAGCTGATTTGGGAACAATTCCTGTGTAACCGAGCTGGGGGAGTTAAAGGTGGAATCTTTTCCCTTCTAGTTACAACAGAATGATGCAGAGTCAATGAAAAGCAGGATGAAAGGTCACGTGGGAGGAGGTGCCAGGATGCAGCAACATAGGTTATGTGACTTTGATGACCCCTTCAACTACAGCTCCAAGGCTCCTGCCTTGCCTTTCCTTAATACAGCTAATGCTTCCGGTACTAGTTTGAACGACTGCACTGATTCACCTAAATAAGTGAGACAGCGAGCAAAATGCCGTGCTTCAAATTAAACCCTTCAGCTGAAGCTTTACAGTTTTACTTATTAGTTAACAGAGGTGACCCACTCTTCGGTCAGTATCAGCCCCTGCAGATCCAAAGGCTGACTAGCCAGGAATTGGCACTCTGTGCTTTTAATGAAAACAGTCCTGTATTATGCTGCTACCAAATAGCTTTGTATCCAATGTATATGAGTTTAAGTACTGACCTTAAGTTCAATTCACTATAAACATAATGTAGCTGCGTGGGGAAAGAAAGCATCATAAACATTTGTACTGAATGCAAAAAAGCAAGCCAACAATGCTACTCTGATTCAAATACTTCTGTACCCAGCATTGCTCTAACAAGGAGCTTTTGGACTAGAAAAAGTTTCTGAGTTTCCCACCCCTGCCTCTTCCTCCCCTTTCTGGGTAATGGTGCCCTGTGTTTGGGACTGCCTCACTCCCAGGGCTATGCCACCCAGGGGTGCATTGTCCCCATCCCCAGTGTGCTTGAACAAACTCTGATCTCTGCAGCTCATGCGTAGTGGGGTTGCTTCTTCATACAACTGTTGGGTTTGTTTGTTTTTTATAATGTGCCTCTGAACTTTTAGTGGAGCCAAAGGCTAAGGAAACTGTCACAAAGCCATAGCCATAAATAACAAGCTCTGGTAGTCACTGTACCAAGCCTGATTAATCCAGTGACAGCCCTGCCTTCCTGTTGGTTTATGTATTGGTCTAACTGTTAGAAAGGGTCAGGTACCGTCAACAAAACTCTAACCATAGCAACACACAGTTCAAAATTCTATTTTCGTCAATGCAGAAAGGTGGTGGTTTGAGGTTTGGTTTTGTTCTTTCTTCTTCTTCTTTCAGTTTTCTGGTTTATGTCATCATTATCAGCTACCACATCAGGCTGCTAATGACCAGCTGAACCTTTCAGTTCTGCCCCAGGTTTTTAGTTCCTCCAGAAGTTCGTTAACTGCCTGTTCCCCAACCTGCAGGGTGCTGAGCTCCTCCTGCAAAACTCTGAACACCTTCCAACCCCAAACAAAATCCAACAGAGCAAACAAAACACTGCACTACATCCACAACTCTCCCCCTAGGGAGAGGATGAGCGAGAGAAAGAATGAACCACGTGTGACAGACGTTAGGTTGCTTCATGCACCTACTGGCAGGTGCTCTGATACTCCGGGGCTGAGGGCAGAATAAGAAGCCGTATAGACTAGACTAGAACCCAAACGGAAGCAGATGGTTCTCAGCACTAGAGCGAGTCAAAATCCTTTAACACAAAAACATTTTGGGATGAAAAATTACTTTCACCAAATGGAAACTTACCCAAGAAAAGCATTATTTTCGGTTGCATTCCCCCCCCCCCCATTTTTTGACAAAAATCATTTTAAAAAAATCGCTGAGAAATTTCAATGAAAACAAAATATTCACTTGCAGATTTTTTTTTGTGGAAAATCAAATGCATTTTCCAACTGGCTGCACTGGGCCCCTTTGCAGGCTGTAGCCCTAACCGGATTCTTTCAAAGCTCAGCCCTGCTTTGAGCTACCAGCTTCAGATGAGGTAAAAGGCCTAAGCGGCACGATTTTCTGTTAGAAACCACTTGCTACAGTGAAGAGCCTGAGTACCAATGGAAACACGGTCAATACAGAGTTAACGTTGGTAACAGTTGATGGCTATTTGATGGACTTCTGTCCATTGGAGAGGATACTATCCGTCTCTTCTTGGCTGTCGCAGCAGAGACCACGGACAGAGTTTGTGTTACCCTCCTGCCACACCTTGCTAGCTGTGGTACCTCCAAGTCAGGGTGAAACACATGACCAGAGCACTGAGGACGTTTGCGCTACCACTGCCCGGGCCGAACCTGCTCTGTGGATAGAGGAATTTAATCCCTAGGGCTATCACATAGCAGGACTGCCCAGCACCCGCCACATTTTCCAAGCCATCGCAGAGAAATGGCTGTTTAGTTGCCATGGGTCACTCCCTTCCTTAGAGGGGCTGATGGACCTGCTTCTGCCATGTTCCCACCACCTTCTACTCGCGCAGAGAGAAGAATGCTGAAACAAAGGACTAATCACAATTGATAAGCCACTGGGCCAGGCCGCTACTGACAGGCTATCCAGGAGCAGGACTCATGGGAATTCCTAAATCAGCGGTTACAACCACGGCTGCCTGCTCCTTTCACCCAACGCTCCTGTAAGCTGTTGACCCACAGGGGTGGTTCAGCTAAACACCTGTGTTCTTATTCATTCAGCCATGGATATTACAATAAAATACTTGCACCTAGTGCTATGCCTGTCACAGCAAAGGAGCTAAAAATACATCCTGGTTCATGACTCATAGATGAGGCTGAGAAGCAGTGAGTCATGGAAGTTAATCTACTTCCCAGGAGAGTCTTGGATTTTTCATTTATTTTGGGGGCCGGCTTGGCAAAATGCCAAACATATGTGTGTCCCTCCTATATCTGAGTGACTCAATCCATGCTTTTGGGATTACATCTCCAGCTCCAAAAAGCCTCAAAAACCAGAGCTTTAGCTGCATGAGACTCTGCAGGCATAATAAAAACATTGCTGCTACTAAAACTGCATGTGACCCGTTATTTTCCTGCTTCTGGCCAGATCCTGGCATTTACATTACTAGAGTGTTATGGGTTTATCAGTTTTCACCAAGTCACATGACCGGAGCTCAGTTCCTGGCTCTGCCACAGATTCACTGTGTGATCTTTGGCAAATCATTTAATCGCAAATCCCCCTCTGCCAAGTGGGGATGGCCACGCTTTCCTTTCTCACACCCTTTGCCTACCTTGGCCCCAAACCTGCAAAGACTTAAGACTGTGCATAATATTATACACCTGAGTAGTCCCCCACTGAAGCCAATGGAACTACTCAGATATGGAAAGTCGTGCGGGTGTTTAAACCTTTGCAGGATTGGGGCTCTAGTGTGAGAGCTCTTTGGGGCAGGGCAACTTCTATCCAGTACCTAGCCCCACCAGGCCCCAGTCTTAGCGACTACTGTAACAGAAATCATAATGACGGAAGAAACAAAATGAGAGAATGAGTTTTAAGACAATATAGAACCAAAATAGCCTCAATTTACAATGTTTTGCAGCATTGAATATTTTTTATTTTGTTTTGGGGGGGCCAGCAGCTGGTAGTGCTCCCCAATACTCAATGGGAGCTCATCCCCAGGTTGGGATGGTTTTGTAGGGAGCCAATTTGATTATTTTTAAAATAATACAAGAAAAATGTTGTACGGAACACCTATAAAGTTAGCTAAGATTTGACTCAAAATACAACAAACCCTGCCCCTAGACACCCCTAATATAACCTGGATAATACAACTTGGATCCTCTCATTAGTTTTCTCATGCAGATTTCAGTAAGAAATCACCTGTGAGTAAAGGCAGGATTGCACAGGATAACATGAGAACAGTCATACTGGGTCAGCCCAGTATCCTGGCTTCTGATAGTGGCTGGTTCATAGGGAATGAACAGAACAGAATAATTACCGAGTGATTCATCCCCTGTTGTCCAGTCCCAGCTTCTCAGAATCAGAAGTTTAAGGACACCCAGAGCAAGAGGTTATATCCCTGACCATCTTGGCTAATAGACAGACCTATCCACCATGAAATGGAGTGGGGTTGAGAAGCTCCTGTGCATGATCTCTCAGGAAAAACTTCAAAGTGGACATGGTATTCCTCACTTCCTGCCTTAAGGCCAGTCTTGCAAACCCCCTTACTCAAGAGACCCCCAACTTATTTTATAGAGGTAACCCAACAGCTATCAGATGAATAGCACTTATATTGGTAAAGTTCTCAGATCCTTCAAGAGAAAGGGTGCTGTGAAAAAATGTAAGCTACATGATATTAGTACATTATATAATATTAAATTCTAAAATATCCAACAATTTCCCCTTCAATATTTTTAATAGGGGACTCCAGTAAATAAGACTTGTTGCAGACATGTGCTTAACAAAATCATTCAAGATTTTGCTGACTGTTCATACTATTGATTTAAAGACTGAGCTGTTATAGTACTGTTAAAGTACTGTTTTATGGCCTGATTCAATGACCATGGAAGTCAGCAAAATGATCCCTAGCAATCTCTGAGGATTGGGCCTTCAGAGTTGGATGGTGTTAAGGAAAGACACTATTTTCATCAGTCTGTATCTTGTTGTGAATAGAACATGTAGCCAGCCTGTCTTTGTGACTGTTGTGCATAGTTATAATCACTTCTTGGCAAGCCTTGTCCACAGTAATTATCAAATTGAGAATAGCACGTACAGTACAGTAACTCACTGTGTAGTCCCCAGTCTGATTATAATGAATACGGACAGTCCCACACGTTCTATTGGCAAACAACATATAGACAGTTCATGCTGTCTAGCTACTCAGTCTTTCTATAGGAAGACACCAATTAGGCAGTACATGAAAAAAAGGATATGTAAATACATTTCCTTCTATACTCTCTAAAAGATCAAGTACCAAACATATTTTGGAACACAGAAACATGGAAATTGCTATACCATCCGAGATCGTGGACCATCAAGTCAGCATCCAGGGTTTATCAGTGGCCTGTACTAGATGCTAGAGCTAGCCAAAACTTGGAACACATCCCTCGGCCCGTGCCGCTTCCTGCAGCCCCCATTGGCCTGGAGTGGCAAACCGCGGCCAGCGGGAGCCGCAATCGGCCGAACCTGCAAACGCGGCAGGTAAACAAACCAGCCCGGCCCACCAGGGGCTTTCCCTGAACAAGCAGCAGCCCTAGTTTGAGAACCACTGGTCTAGAGGACTGGAGAAGGGTAAATATAGTATCTTTTTTTTTTTTTTTTTTTTTTTTAAAAGGGGGAACAATGAGCACCAGGAGAATTATAGACTGGTCAACCTAACTTTGATACCTAGAAAGATATTGGAACAAATTATTAAACAATTTGTACACACCTAAAGGATAATAGGGCTATAAGGAATCACCAATTTGTCAAGCAAAAATCATGCCAAACCAAAGTACGGAAGCCATGGCTTTGCCCAGCCTCTTACGCCATTATTCCTGAAGTAACTTGAAAAAAATTTTGCTGTAATTTTCCCATGGCATAAGCTTTCTCTGTGCCTAATGTAGACAGTCTTCCATTTTGGAAAGCTATTAGACAGGAGATGAACCTTAAGAAATGAAAAAGTCAGGGTCAAAGGTCCCTGGGAAGCAACTGTCAGTTCTTTTCACAGTGCAAGAATTAGGGTAACAATTGTAAAATCTACACTGGGAAAGAAGAAAAAGAAATGATGCATGTGCCATGCGGGAGGGAAGCAGAAAATACAGTTTGCAGGGAATCATTCATGCAGCAAGGTTTTCTTCCCACCAGAGAGTGAAAAATAGAGAGAGAAAATGTAATAGTGCCAGCACGGCACTGAAAATGAAAGATATTGGGCCGAGGTATCCTCCATGAATGGACAGCTTCTAAACAGATAAAAGGGTTTACCGCATGCACTGGTAGTACTAGGAAAATCAGACGCATTCCAAATGCCAATTTAGGACTATAAAACATGCTGCATGAAAGCAAACACCCTTGGTGTTTCCAGGAGAGATGATGCAAAAGAACTACAATTTACAGCAGGATTCTCAGCAACTATTACACACCTACAGCAACATGACAGCGTTACGACCCATTTGAGATTTTGTGCTGCAGGATTGCTGTAAAGGAGATAAAGAAATTATTTAGTGTTCACCTCCCTCAAACATGCACTTCCTTATTCTTTTTTCAAATCAGTTAATCTGCTTAAGGAGCATTTCTTATAATAAACCTTCAAGGAAATGCTTTTGGAGACTACTATTACGTTACTCCTTTGGATTACTTATGTACTTTAATTCCCCTTGGTATAATCAACACGTCACTTATACAAGGCCTCAGGAAACAGGGAACACGCAGTATCCAGTGATTTCAGTACCTAGTGAAGAAGTGGGGAAAGGAAGGTTATGTTGCACAAGCCCACACAATTTGATTATTTGCTTTTTAGTGGAAAATCTGAGAGAAGCTACTTACTCGTACACAGTAGGTCATGCCAGTCTTCACAATGTCCCCTCCGCTCTGCACCGGAGGTTTGTCCTGTTTGCTTAGAGGGGCAGACTCAAAGCCCAGCAAGATGCAGTCATCTTGAGGTTTTGTATTTACATCGAGTTTGTCCGGGTCCTGCCGTGGATAAGAAGTAGGCAGGCAGCTGATTAAACTGATTTCTGGTGAGGTTGGGCTGCTTGGAACTGTAACACACTCTGTGAGTTTAATTCTTGGCACCTCTTTTGTCCCCAGACAGAAGTTTTTAAAACCAGGCAGATTAGATGGATTGGATAATTTAATATTAGCCATTCGGGGGATCAAAGTGCACCAAGTGGTGGAGCTGTCCTGTGTCCCCAAGGTGACATCCTCAACTGGTAAATGAGGTGTTGAGGAATGAGAAGATGAAGAGGAGCCTTTGATATTTAAAGAACTACTTTGTGTACCTTCCTCTAATGATGTTATAAATTCATCCCTAAAGCGACTGTATTTAGCCCTGTGAAGCATTCCTGGGTGTCTAAATCGTCCTACATACAGTACGTGTCCACTGAGACTGTGCTGACTGCGTTCTCTCATAGCCTTGGAAGTTCTGTAACTGGATACTGTTGCATAAATTGGCTTTCTTCTTGTAGGTAAATGACATGGAAATTAAGCAATTCAAACTATTTTAAAAACAGACACCAATTGGATATTTTTTGTTGGCTGCTTCACACGTGGCTTATTTTTCTTAATAAACATAGCTTAAGTCTGCATGGTCATCTGTAAGTTATGCTAAAGGAAACATACACACAGGTATAACAATGCTACAGCAGGTTAATCTGAAGAGATGCTATCCATATCTAAAATCACTTCTGCCACAAGCAAGCAAGCCTCTAAATCATTCTCAGCTTTGAACACTCACTGTTATAGCCTGCATCATTAACTGCGAACCCTCGGCTGCAGAAAAGACTAAAAAAAATATTCCACAGAAAGCAATACAAGATCGAGAGAATCTCAAAAGCAATTTTAGATTAGCAGGAACCCAAAGAGATACCTTACAAGCCCTGTTCTTAGCATTTTGTATTCAGCTGCGCAACTGGAAAGAAAAATCATGGTTCTGCAATTTGCACATTCTTTATTCACACAATATGATTTTAAAAAACATGCAAAATAATTCTCTGAATGTAGTCAGCAGTTCTTAATACAAATCTTGCTAATTCTTGTTTTTAAAGTCATTCAGCATCGCAATCTAGAAATACGCTCAATATTTGTATGGTCCAGCACAATTTTACTTCAAATCTCCAGACTCATCATCATCATCTTTGTGCAGCTTCTTTGTCAGCCCTTGAGTCATTTCTAGCTTTTCCTTAAAAGCCAGGTTACAGCAGAATTTTTCTGTTCAAAATTCTGAAGAGAGTGCTGCCGTTTTTGTGAATGAAGTTTTCTGAATGAATTTCTCTGTGTGCAAGCTAATAAATCTGTGAATGAAGCTGAGAATGGCTATAACTGACTGACAGTCCCAGGGGTGTTTAATTTTCATCCAATCAGAAGAAAGCCTGGTGACTCATACACCATAAATACACTAAAGGAGTAGCCATGAAAAAAATGACTTTTTTTTTGCCGGGGGGTGGGGGGGGAGGAGAGAACAGTTTTAATGTGCCAGTAATACAATTTTTGCTCAGAACATAGCAAAAATTCTATTTTGCTATTATGTCTGCAAGACACCACCAGAAGCCAATAATTGAATCTATTGTTCCACTGATATTAGGACATATGGTACGATTCCTGTGAGAAGATGTGATGCATCTTTCCTAGAAACTAAGTTCATTTTTTTTTTTAATTGACTGTTGGTTCAATATCCGATTTATTGCAACATCCTGTGCCTATCAAATTTACTCTAAAGACATGATGAAAATGGCAAAAGCCTAAGCACACAGGAAGCCAGAATATGAAAAGGCAATGGCATAATCTTTCCTCAAACTGCTGAAATAATGAGCACATAATTCATAGAAACGTTTGTGTTTACTTATGTCCTGTGCAGTTGGATTCAAGCAATGCCTGCATCCAGATGTTATTTTCAACTTCAGAAAGGATGGCATTCACACTTCATTAAGTATCTTGGTGACTTCCCTGCTGTCACTACCCCCACACACACGGATTTCTTCGATTAGAGGGGTGGAATTTTTACTCCACTTCAAACCTGCTTGCACTAAAACTCACCAGTGCTGATAAAATCATGATGGGTAAACATCCTATGCATTAAAATGCTAGCTCCAATATCACTGTATAGGATAAGTGAAGGACCATCTTATGCTACTTCACAGAAACCACATAGCTTTTTAAATAGATATTGTCAACCCTGTTTCAAATTCCTACCTCTCTTGAAGGCATTTATATGGGCCTCAACACCACTCAGCTTCTTGATATCCATGACTAAAAGCCCAAGAGCAGAGATTTGCCCGGCTGAGCCCTCACAGGCTGTGTCTACACTGCATTGTAAACCTGAATCTGTGAGACCTGGGCTTGTGGACTCTGTTTCCAAGCCTAGTCTTGAGTGTCCAAGCTTCTTCATTTTAAACCTCGTCCACACTGAAAAATTGCAAAATGGCCCCAAGTCACTGCAGGACTCGGGCTCTCACCCACCTTGCTATTAGAGTGTTAGGACCCTGGTCAGACCGATGTGTGTTCCGGACGGAAATAGGGTTTGGGCTCAAACCCGAGTCAGAGCCCAGGCTTAGTGTGCTGTGTGGACATACCCTCAGCATCAAAGGCTTTGAGAATCACGCAGTTAGAACTCAATTCCTGCCACTCAGCAAGTCTGTTCTATCAGTTGCTTGCGACACTTACTTATCACTAACTTTTAAAGTTTTCAACATTAAATTAATTTTAAGAGGAGACTACTGAGCCTGATTCTTCTCTCCTGTATATTTGTATAAACCAAGAGTACCCTCTGAAGGAGAGCTGGATTCCTAGTTGATAATCTTGAGTACAACAGCAGGAGTGAACTAATAACATATGGGTTAATAAAAAGAGGTAAGTCAATGCTGCCAACAGGTTACACACGTCTCATCTTGCACAGCATCTAGTATTATTCCTGAAAGTAGATTGAGAGGTAAAATTAAAAGAGCTGTATTCTAGAACTGGACCAATACTTGCTCCAGGGACAATTGCTTCATTTAAATCAACCCATTTCAGGAGGATCCATCATATTCGTTTTGAAACCAAACACTGACAAAACCTAGCCAAACTGCCAGTTAAAACAATGTCCAACTCCTTGTAATTATATTTAATAAAGGCTTCTAAGCACTTTCTACCTTTTGGTGCTAGCAAATGATGAGTGCTATCATTTATTGTACACTTTGAGTAAAGAAACTCTTATAGCATTAGTATCTGTCCTTTTAGTTCTTTGCTTTAGACACTATTTTAGGACTCCGACCCAGCACTACAGTGACTGTGTTTGCAGCACCGATCACTCCAGTTTTTAGAAGCATTTGCAAAATGAAAAAGAAGATCTTATAAGACAGATCCTCAGGGGTGTAAGTCAGTGTAACGCCATTGACGTAAATGGAGCTACATAGATTAACACTACGATTCTGACCTGTTGAGTTTGCATGAACCGCATGAGCTGGGAGTGGCTGCTGTGTTGCTCCACACTATCAAAGGACTTCACAGAGTCACCGAACCAGTAAAATGCCAAGATGGGCCCATTACACCAGCAGAACAAACTCTCATTGGCTTCTCATACATTAAGGCATGTCACTTCTTACCAGCTTCTGAAAACTGCTTTTTCTATTGGATATCACATACTTTCCACTCGCAGACAGTAGCAGACTGGGCTGGATTAATGCACAGACACCACAGGCCTGAGACCCAGCTCCTGGAGTCAAAAGGTTCTAGCCCTCATGATGGCAAAGAAACCTCGTAAATGATACCAGGCACAGCTGCTGCCAGGATGTCTGCCTGAGTCTGCAGAGAGCCTGAAACAATAGCTCAGAGCTGGGAACTGCCCCATGCACTTCAACGAGGTCTTAACGCCAAGACGCTTGGGCGGGCGGTGGTGTGGGGGGGGGGAGTCTGCCATGTCACCTCAGTCGAGGACTCTGATTTTGGCAGGAAGAGAAATGCTCAACCAGTGTGTGAAGAGCACCTAGTTGTAAATGGTCACAGATAGAACAAACAACATTTCTGCACGTTTCAGCCCAGCCAGAAGGCTGCACGTTTCAGCCCTGCCTGGGGGTATTCTCCACTTCCCCACCTCCTGGGGTAGAGCAGACAATCAGAATTGCTGCAGGAGGCAGGCAAAGCTCCCTCCCCCTCCCATGAGGAGCTGAAATTGTTCTCACAGGAGCTCAGCAGCTCTGGGCAGCTCCACCTCCTCATCTCTTCTCCCCTCCTGCAAGCAAAGGGATGGGTTCTCTGCTCCTCCCCGCCGTTTCTGCAGCAGCGGGCCTGGGATAGGGTCGGGCGGGCGAAGAGCTCCATCCATGCACATTTTTTGCAGACCTCTTTAGGCACTGAGTGCAATGGGCCCAGCCTGCCCACCCAACAGATCCACCCTCCTGCTCCTGGGAGGAGTGTCACGTGCTGCTGCTAGGAGGTCATGCCCAACATGGGAGCAGAACAAGGTGGGCCCCTGTGTCGTAGTGTGTCTGGGCTTGCCTGCCTTGTCTGAGTTCAGCCCTCTCTGCAATGTCAGCCATGTAGGAACAGCAGGCAAGATGAGGTGTACAAGAGTCTGCTGGTTGGTTTAGCCCAGTCATCAGCCTGACCTTGCTTAGCCCCTTCGTGCTAAGCTGCAGAGCAAACACGGAAATAGGCCTAATAAGAAAAAAAAAGCCCATCCTAATCAATGGCAGGGTAACAGAACATGAACTTACAGTACAGCTCAAAGAGACCCTGCCAGCGGCCATCAGAGGGCAGACACCAAAGTCAGATTGACCTTAATGGTAGAGTTCTAGGGCAGGAAAGCTTTGCGAGAGCTCCAAGTTTTGAGTGCGATGCACTTATCCAAAATACATTTGATTCAGTCGGATCTGATTGTACTAGGCAGCATCAGACATCACAGAGCCAGTTGGGAAAGGAAAAAAAACCCAATGACTTTCTGCATTTATTAGTCACTGCAAATGGTGCTACAGGAGCTTGGGGAAGAGCCATGGAGGCTTTCCTTGCAAGGTCATCAGTTCAAATCCAGTCTAGATGGTAATGTTCCACCCTAAGCTGCTGTTGTGTGTTATGGCCAGGCCCCCTATGCACAGACAGCTACCGGCCATGCAAGGCAGTTATCCTACATTGGTATCTGGGGCTCCCCCTTCTCACGGCTGCTGGTTTGGAAAGGGTTGAGGGAGAAGGGCTCCCTTTTCCCCTGACCACCTCTGTTATTTTTATGCACATAGGGGCCTCAGTGGAGATCAGGACCCCTATTTACATGTAACCCTTCTGCCCATCAGAGTTGGCAGCAACAAGGGCCGGGTTCAGTATCTAGGAGTTCCATTCTAAAAACAGTGCAAAACCGGCTCGAGCCCCCACCCAGTGACCTGGGACAAATATATACCACCCCCACTGGGCGCCTCTAAGAGGAAATAATTCCCTTCTAACAAGCACAGAGTCTGAATGTAGCAAAAGCCTTTTAATAACAGAGAGAAACAATGTGGCATTATGTTGGGGAAAAACCACCAACAGGATTCATAACACAACCCATGAGCAAAAACTCACCCCAAGCAAATTAGGCCTTTGATTCTTGAGTCCAGCAATCCAAAAGTCACCCAAAGTCCCAAAAGTCCAACAACCCAAAAGTCTCTGTCCCTGGTCAGTCCAGCCCCAGAGTTCAAAAGTTTATCTGCAGAGTTTTACCTCCTAACCTGGGTGGAGATGGGGGGGGCGGGGGTTAAGGGCCACCTTACATGGTCTGAAGCTGACTGCCCAACCTCTCCGTGGAGCTCCGCTCTGCTCCACTCCACCAGCCACCCCACAAATTGCTCTGCCAGCCGTCCCGCTCCACCAGCCGTCCCATGAACTGCTCCGCAATATATCTTCAGGCTCCCCCACTACTTAACACAATGCTCAGTGATTTCAGCTTGTAGTAGGGGAGCCTGAGTGCTGGTACACCATTGGCCCAAAGTGAATTCAGCTCAGCAGCCTGTAACTAGACTCATAGTGGAACCAAAACTAGCTCTGATATTTCACCATGGAGAGAGGAGATGGTGCAATTAGCATGTTGGACCCTCATCAGGGCCCCATACCACCAGGTATTAATACCAGTCCCCAGCCTCTCTTAATTCACTGGGTTTTGGAACCCATGACCCTTGCCTAGCGAGTGCTGCTTAGTTGATGGTGAGTCTCTCCATCATAACAAAAGGCCAAGTACAGTTCTACTGTCCTTGATTCACATAATCAGGATAACAACAGTTTATTCTTCCTGCCCCAATAACAGAGAAACTGGGGCTCCTACAGCAGCCAAAGTGACCATCTAGGCGGGGTGGGTGTGCCTATGCAAATGAGATCAGCCTCTGAAGTACTTTTCCATAACCCACCACGATTCGCCACCAGCTGTCAGGGTAGAGCTCATCCTAACTCTGCTTGCATAAATCTAAATAGGTCAGCCCTTACAGGCTGGGACAGGGATGGTCTCTTTTCTATGTTTGAGCACCCCTCACACAGCAGGGCCCTACCATCATATAAATATTTACAGGACAGACCCAGCCCTGTGGTCCTTTTGGATTCCTCAGTGCTACCAGATGGCTAATGAACCATAGTAGCAAGAGATGCCCATTTCCACCTGCAGCTGGCCCAGAGATTGCACCCCATGCAATCATATACAGCCCGGGCCAGGGCAGGTGTAATTATTGCAGCTCATTCCATCTAGTAATGAAGCCCCATACTCACAAATAGCTTGCACTGGTCCAAAACACAGCAGCCTGTCTGCTTAGCAACATGTAACCATCACCACATAACCCCAGTGCCGAGTTCTCTGTACTGGCTTCCTGGCGAATACAAGAGGAAGAGAGAGAATTGTTACTTCTGTTTTGAAAGTGCTCAGATATTTATGGTGGGGGTGGGGTGCTGAGGCACATAAGCAAGAGAAAGGATGGGACAATGAATGAGGGGGTTGGAATGGATGAGGTGGGAGAGCGAGTCAGGCAAGAGGGCTCGCCAGCCCAAGGCAGGGATTAGAGTAAGCAGGAGAAGGAATGAGAGCAGGGCAGGCTGCGTTCAGGCCTTGCATACACTAGAAACAGACTCTAAACCTTCCTCACTGCTGCTAAGACCAATTCACTTGCACTGGGGTTAGTAACATGAACCCTAACATAGGTGGGTCACTTGTGTTTTTAACACAGCATCCGTCAGACCTAGCCTGAGCACCATTATAGAGCTGGCATTAAAAGAACTCGTGACTCATCCTACTACAGCTCCCAACCTTGTTAACACCAATGGAGCTGAACCAACGTCAGCAGCAAAGGGAAATTCGTGTAGACAGCTCACGAGCGTGCCCGTCCCCTCCTGACCCAAATGCGGTATGAGCCTTGTGAAGGGAAGTTTCAGAGATTACAATGGGAGCAAGAAGAAAAGAAGTACTTGTGGCACCTTAGAGACTGACCAATTTATTTGAGCATAAGCTTTCGTGAGCTACAGCTCACTTCATCAGATGCATACTGTGGAAACTGCAGAAGACATGCAGAAGCCCCATCATCTCAGGCATTGGCACCCTGACAGCAGGATTGTCTGGCTATGTAGACTCCCTCCTCAGGCCCTATGCTACCAGCACTCCCAGCTACCTTCGAGACACCACTGACTTCCTGAGGAAACTACAGTCCATCGGTGATCTTCCTGATAACACCATCCTGGCCACTATGGATGTAGAAGCCCTCTACACCAACATTCCACACAAAGATGGACTACAAGCCGTCAAGAACACTATCCCCGATAATGTCACAGCTAACCTGGTGGCTGAACTTTGTGACTTTGTCCTTACCCATAACTGTTTTACATTTGGGGACAATGTATACCTTCAGATCAGCGGCACTGCTATGGGTACCCGCATGGCCCCACAGTATGCCAACATTTTTATGGCTGATTTAGAACAACGCTTCCTCAGCTCTCGTCCCCTAACGCCCCTACTCTACTTGCGCTATATTGATGACATCTTCATCATCCGGACCCATGGAAAAGAAGCCCTTGAGGAATTCCACCAGGATTTCAACAATTTCCATCCCACCATCAACCTCAGCCTGGTCCAGTCCACACAAGAGATCCACTTCCTGGACACTACAGTGCTAATAAACGATGGTCACATAAACACCACCCTATACCGGAAACCTACTGACCGCTATTCCTACCTACATGCCTCCAGCTTTCACCCTGATCACACCACACGATCCATCGTCTACAGCCAAGCTCTGCGATACAACCGCATTTGCTCCAACCCCTCAGTCACAGAGAAACACCTACAAGATCTCTATCAAGCATTCTTACAACTACAGTACCCACCTGCGGAAGTGAAGAATTGATAGAGCCAGAAGAGTTCCCAGAAGTCACCTACTACAGGACAGGCCTAACAAAGAAAATAACAGAACGCCACTAGCCGTCACCTTCAGCCCCCACCTAAAACCCCTCCAACGCATTATTAAGGATCTACAACCTATCCTGAAGGATGACCCAACACTCTCACAAATCTTGGGAGACAGGCCAGTCCTTGCCTACAGACAGCCCCCGAACCTGAAGCAAATACTCACCAACAACCACATACCACACAACAGAACCACTAACCCAGGAACCTATCCTTGCAACAAAGCCCGTTGCCAACTGTGCCCACATATCTATTCAGGGGACACCATCACAGGGCCTAATAACATCAGCCACACTATCAGAGGCTCGTTCACCTGTACATCCACCAATGTGATCTATGCCATCATGTGCCAGCAATGCCCCTCTGCCATGTACATTGGTCAAACTGGACAGTCTCTACGTAAAAGAATAAATGGACACAAATCAGATGTCAAGAATTATAACATTGATAAACCAGTCGGAGAACACTTCAATCTCTCTGGTCACGCAATTGTAGACATGAAGGTCGCAATATTAAAACAAAAAAACTTCAAATCCAGACTCCAGCGAGAAACTGCTGAATTGGAATTCATTTGCAAATTGGATACTATTAATTTAGGCTTAAATAGAGACTGGGAGTGGCTAAGTCATTATGCAAGGTAGCCTATTTCCCCTTGTTTTTTCCTACCCCCCCCCCCGACGTTCTGGTTAAACTTGGATTTATGCTGGAAATGGCCCACCTTGATTATCATACACATTGTAAGGAGAGTGGTCAATTTGGATGAGCTATTACCAGCAGGAGAGTGAGTTTGTGGGGGGGGGGGGGGCGGTGAGAAAACCTGGATTTGTGCTGGAAATGGCCCACCTTGATTATCATGCACATTGTAGGGAGAGTGGTCACCTTGGATAAGCTATTACCAGCAGGAGAGTGAGTTTGTGTGTGTGTGTTTTTGGGGGGAAACCTGGATTTGTGCTGGAAATGGCCCACCTTGATTTTCATACACATTGTAAGGAGAGTGGTCACTTTGGATGGGCTATTACCAGCAGGAGAGTGAGTTTGTGTGTAGGGGGGCGGAGGGTGAGAAAACCTGGATATGTGCTGGAAATGGCCCAACTTGATTATCATACACATTGTAAGGAGAGTGATCACTTTAGATAAGCTATTACCAGCAGGAGAGTGAGATGGGAGGAGGTATTGTTTCATGGTCTCTGTGTATATAATGTCTTCTGCAGTTTCCACAGTATGCATCCAATGAAGTGAGCTGTAGCTCACGAAAGCTTATGCTCAGATAAATTGGTTAGTCTCTAAGGTGCCACAAGTACTTCTTTTCTTTTTGCGAATACAGACTAACACGGCTGTTACTCTGAAACCTGTCATAATGGGAGCAAGGGGGCAGAACAAGAGGGAGGGGCTGGTGGCTATGCACGGAGCCTGTAAACAGCAAACTGAAATACTAGTGCCAGTGGCATGCACCTGCCCGCTGATGCCAACGGTTCTAGTCCGGCAGAAACTGAAAAATCCAAGAGAGAGACCTGCTGAGCTTTGAGCTTTTGCATTGTCTGTATCTTACACACACATACACACATACCCCCTAACTTCTGGGGAGCAATGACACACAGGCTTTCTTTCAGAGGGCCAGGGATGTGGATTGGCCCCATAAGACTTTTGTGCTTGTAGATTATTACATAAGGCAACACGGACCAGAGGGAGGGGGCTGTGATGAAGTTGTCCAACCCCGTCCCACCAGTCCTAACCCGGATACATGGAACTCAAACATCAATATCTCAGCAAAACATGTTTGTTGACATAGGGGCTGTGAGAATTGTCCCATTTCCCTGAAGGCCGAGCCTCCTAATAATGCCTGAGTCATACATGACAAGACTTTGAAAGTCTGATTTCCCCCCGTGATGCTAGAGAAAGGAAGCAGGATTAACCAGCACTTACCTAGCTGGTGGCACCATTGAGTGGGATTAAGGTGTAGGAGGTATAATAGCTGACTATTTTTCAGAGCCACAGAGCTCCAGAGCACAATGGAATTGTAAAAAAGCCCTGTTCTCAGGAACAAGAAGAAACAGAAGTTTGGTAGCAAGAGCCAGAACAGAACTGCAGCAGGAAAAGAAACTTTGGCTCTTGTGGAAGGAAAAACAACATTGTGCGTTTCAATTAAAGAGCTCTCTTCTCAAGGCAGGGCTGCAGTTTCAAACTAGCAAGCGGTCAACCTCTGACCACCAGGGATCACAAAGGGCAGTTTAGCATTGGAGAAATGGAGCCTACAGTCTTGTTTAAAGTATAAGAGGAGGCTGTGTCTCTCGCACACCACTCTGGTTCACATTGGTCTCCTATGTTCGTGTCACAGGGAGGTTATGGCATGATGCTGCAAGTTCATTGCACTCCAGTTCCTGAGGCCTGTTGGGGAGGAGGCCAAACCCTTGCTCAGAAACAGAGGACAATACAATTTTCCAGTCTTCTTGGCTGGGGTCTGCTTTAATGAAGTGGTGCATATTTCCTGAAGCCTCTATCAGGACTCTTTTTCTCAGGCAATAACATCCTTGTAGTCCAGGTATTCTGCTTGGATTGCCTGTGGCAGTTTTGTAACACAGATTCCTGTGCCATCTGTCTTAGAATACCATGAACTCATTAAACCAGAACCCAGCTAAACGTACATGCATATTGCAGTTTCACTACAGAGGAAATGTGCCTAAAAAGAACAGAAACTCTGCCTTAAGAACATAAGTGTTATTTACTCCTTCTCATAACACAAGAACGAGGGGTCACCAAATGAAATTAATAGGAAGCAGGTTTAAAACAAACAAAAATTATTTTTTTCACACAATGCACCATCAACCTGTGGAACTCTTTGCCAGAGGATGTTGTGAAGGCCAAGACTATAACAGAGCTCAAAAAAGAACTAGATAAATTAATGGAGGATAGGTCCATCAATGGCTATTAGCCAGGATGGGCAAAGATGGTGTCCCTAGCCTCTGTTTGCCAGAAGCTGGGAATGGGCAACAGGATGGATCGCTTGATGATTATCTGTTCTGTTCATTCCCTCTGGGGCTAGATGGACCTTTGGTCTGACCCAGTATGGCCGTTCTTATTGACTAGATCAATGTTTCTTCTACACTATTATACTGCCTTTGATACTGTGCCAACTGCTTCCAAAGGTGGTGTAAAATTCCTAAGAGATGTTCTGTGTTATGCTATGAAGGAAGATCCTAATGACTTTTGCTGACGATCCACCTATGCTCTGATGTACAACAATAGATAGCCGTTGTAATCCTACCCTGGCTAGGGTCATCTGCAGCAGCTCCAATTCATAAATGTGCAACTAATGTTTTCAACTTCAAACTACTTACTTCCATTACATTAAGGAGCTGTGAGTTCCATTGCTTAAATCTATCATGCACAGAACATTTCTTTACAAGAGCAAACATAACACCTCTACAACATTTCAATTCGATCAGCTCTTCCAGGGCCAGTGTTGGTTGTCCCCAGAACATTACACCTTATCTCCAGCAGCCTTGGAGGCAGGCAGGGATAGTTAGATTGGTCCCTTCAGGGTTAGCATTCTAGCAAGCTATTCTTATAACAGAGGATGAAGGATACTCAGTGAAGAATTTCAGTTAATGTAATACTAGCTGTATAAAAATTGCATTTTATACACAGTAGAAATGGGCAGGCATTAATGTGACCTGCATAAACTATCCGCCCACAAACCCCTCTTCATAGTCCTATCAAGAGGCTGGAAAGTCGGAAACAATATAGTGTCAAGTTACTTCTCTAAACTGTGTTATGTAGGGGAGATTTTCGATTGAAGTGCCCATCTGGAGTGGCATATGTTATAAGGACAGTCCCAGAAGTGCCCTTTGGAGGGTGCTACTTTCAGGGGGATAAGATCATTTGGAACATAGGTCTGGCCATCCAAATGTTAATAGAGCAGATAGTGAAAATATTACTTCTATCCTCCTCAGCCGGCCAAACTTCATGTCGCTAGGTAGTCTCTGCACCAAGGGTACATGCTGTACTAACATAGACAAAAGCACTCAGACCAAATAGGATTTATTGACCTCTTCCCCAAGACAGCTTAAACTGCAGTGGACGTTCCCTGTTGTGTACATTTTCTCATATTACTTCCCTGTCCCACCCACACACACACTACAATCACATTCATCGACTTGTGAATGGAAAGCACATGTAAGCAGTGGTTATAGTCTCACATGCACCAGGAGAAGGTTTAAAGAAGCATTACACATGCCTTGTAATCAATGGACAAATATCCTGTATTTCTGCTGGAGCGCTGCTTCTAACAAGACAACAGTTTTAAATTTTTGGAAATGTGCATTAAAACCTGGTGAATGTGAGGGAATAATGTGAAGGGATTAGTTAATGAGGAGAGATGAATTAGCAGCTTGAGTGAAACAGGCAAACCCTGAGGACTTTTTATCTTGGCTGCATATAGCAACAGCAGAGTTAATACAGTCACAGTGAGCGTGAGACAGCTGTCTCAATGCAGGGGAAAACCTAAACACTTTCGCTTCTCCACTGATATGCATGATTGATAGCACTTGTCAACCTTTTTTCATTTTCAGATCCCTAAAAAATTTTGAATGCAAGTGTGGACGCCTTTGGAAATCCCCAGGGGTCCGCAGACCACAGGTTGAAAAACACTGACTTTTAGGACGAAATAGCACAGAATTCTGGTACAGAATGATAGCAGAAATCTTTATTTACTTTGTAACTAGCAATTTATTAAAATGCACATTTGCCCGTGAGCACTGATGGAGTTTCAATTCAAAAGAGTCTGGCTCTTATAACGTGTGTCAGCAATTCTTTTTCAAAGCTAGTTATTGAAAGGTTTCACCCACTGCAGTTTTATTTCCATTGCAGCTTACCCTACAGGTATGGCCTCAGGAGAGGGGAAGTTCCCCCCTCCACCTCCCCATACACATAAAATATTCTTTCAATTGTTTGATATTGGTTCCATGTATTTTTCCATCATTACAATTCAGTAAAAAGCCCGCTGTACTTTATAAGTGTAGGTTAAGTTTCAGATTTCATCAGGCAAGAGACTGATTGCATGGGCTGAAGACACACTGTCAGTCAGCAGCGATTGTAGGTCAAATTTTCAAAGCCTATGTCTCTTTTGAAAATGGCACATGGGCACTTTTGACATTTTTATCCTAAATACACAAGCAAGGACATTCAGAGTTTAGGCCAACACTGCTTTTCTTAAACACTGGCTACCAAATGTCTGCAAGGGGCCAAGGCCATTAAATGTAGACATCATCTTGTAAGAGGATTTATAAGGAAGCAGCACATCTACCTCTGGAGCTCTGCATCTAGTGTGGTTCCCCTCACCATAAACCAATTGAAAATTATATATTCTCTAGAAATATACTTGAAATTGTGAAGTTTGAGAGTGGGCAACAGAGATTGTTAGAAGTGCAGTGGAACTGTTATAGGGGGTGATTGCAAGAACTAGGATTTATTTAGCTTGGAAATGTAGAATGTGACTGAAGCCAGTTGCTAAAGGTGAAATGATTTGCAAAGCTGACGCTGCTGGTGGAGGGTGCCCGCATGAGGCTTTGGTGAGCTGAGTTAGGCAAAGCTGGACCGGAAGGAGAGTTTCTACTTCTTCTCCTTGCCTCGCAACTACATTTCCTGCCCACCCCACCAGAGACCAGGTGTTCTCCTTTTCATTTTAGGAAAAAGCTAGACAAATAGCCCAGTCGGACAGAGCTGCAATGTAGGGAAACAGCAGTGAGATGGCGACATTCACCTATGAGCACCAGTTCAATCCAGCCCTAGTCAGCAGCTGTAACCTAAAAGTCTAAGCCAATGGCTATACTAGAGAGCTTGCAGCTGCGCCACTGTAAGGTCTCTTGTGTAGCTGCTCTAAGCTGAGAGGAGAGAGCTCTCCTGTGATTTACTTAATCTAACAAGTGACGGCAGCTATGGCAGCAGAGAAGCACTCCCACCTACATAGCGCTGTCCATCCTGGTGCTGAGGTTGGGGGGGTGTGACAGGTTCAGGCTGGATGGCTGCAGAAGAGTAATAGAAGGCAGATATATAAGCCCCAGGTTAAGTAGGTCCCCTTTCCCTGGGTAAGGTAACAGGGAAGGTTCCAGAACAATCAGGAACCTTCTGGAGACAATTAAGACAGACAGGCTGATTAGAACACCTGCAGCCAATCAAGAAGCTGCTAGAATCCATTAAGGCAGGCTGATCAGGGCACCTGGGTTTAAAAAGGAGCTCACTTCAGTTTGTGGTGCACGTGTAAGGAGCTGGGAGCAAGAGGCGCTAGGAGCTGAGAGTGAGAACGCATACTGTTGGAGGACTGAGGAGTACAAGTATTATCAGACACCAGGAGGAAGATCCTATGGTGAGGATAAAGAAGGTGTTGGGAGGAGGCCATGGGGAAGTAGCCCAGGGAGCTGTAGCTGTCGCACAGCTGTTCTAGGAGGCACTCTAGACAGCTGCATTCCACAGGGCCCTGGGCTGCAACCCGGGGTAGAGGGTGGGCTCGGGTTCCCCCCAAACCTCCCAACTCCTGGTCAGACACAGGAGGAGTTGACCTGGACTGTGGGTTCAGAAAAACGGCCAAGTTGAGGGCTGCCGTGAAGCTCCAAGGCGAGCAAATCCGCCAAAAAGCGCAAGACCCACCAAGGTAGAGGAGGGACTTTGTCACAGGGTGGTTTATTCCACATGCTTGAGCAAATAAGTTATACCAACGTAAGTGGTAGTGTAGATATAGCCTTTGGCTATACCCATCTCTATACTTAAAAGGCTACAGTGGTTCAGCTGCAGTGCTTCCATGTAGACACTCACTATGGCAATTGGAGGGGTTCTCCTGTCGCTGCAGTTCATCCACCTCCCCGGGAGGTAGGAGCTAGGTTGGTGGAAGAATTCTTCCATTGACCTAGCGCTGTCTACACCTGGGGTTAGGTTAGCATAGCTCCGTCTCTCAGTGCTGGGGATTTCTCACATCCCTGAGAGTGGTAGCTATACTGATGTAAGTTTTCAATATAGACCAGCCCTAAAATCCAAAGGTTGCTCGCCAGAAAGCGTGAAAGGAGTGAAGTTCACTTCAGTTCAAAGAGGGAAAAAGTGTTCACATTAAACACCACTTTTAATAGGCACTTGGAGAGAGAGAGAAGTCAAGTATTGAAGAGGTGTGGAGAATCAGCTACCCTTTTGCATCCTAGCGGTCCCTCCAGGCCCAAGTTGAGGCCCACAGACAAGGCACATTGTGAGGAAAGTTTGCACTCTATATGCCACTTCTGTGGATATGACAGTACTGCTGTCAAATTAACCCCGTTCACAAACACTATAACCACTCTACAAAGGGAGAGAGGTCCAAATGTAATAGAGGTAACCAGTTTCTTGGGCCTGCTATTTGAGGCCAACAAGGAGCAACAGAACTAGCCGTATACCGGAAGGACATGCAAACACCCGTAAGTAGAAGTTGCAGGTAGGAAATCAACGCACTAAGAATCACACAGATTTGCAGTGACAGCTGGTGAGAATAACTTCAGCACATCTTGCGAGTAGGACAGCCAGCCAGGGGATGGCCACACAAAATCTAAGCAACGAAGAGCCCAACCGAAGAGATCAAATTAAAACCAATCTATGCTGATTGTCACATGCCAAGTGCTGAATGCAGCACAGGCTTCCTGCACAGCAAATACTACTCCCTGGCTAGTAGGTAAAATTGGAGCCTGTCTGAGCCCATCCCTGTGGTGTACTGAGAGGCCATCCATGCCCTCTTCACTTCTTAAATCTACTACAGATTTGGTACACTTACA
Organism: Chelonia mydas; assembly: GCF_015237465.2. Classification (NCBI taxonomy): domain Eukaryota; kingdom Metazoa; phylum Chordata; order Testudines; family Cheloniidae; genus Chelonia; species Chelonia mydas. The sequence goes on from NC_051250.2 coordinate 63,957,192, forward strand.
ACGCTGTCTGGGACATAGAACCCAAGCCAACTGGAGGGCACTTAGGACTGAAGGACAAATAAGGGCACTACAGGTTGGGGTGTTTTTTGCTTTTTTAGAATTAGTTATCAAAGCTCTGTTACTGGCTAAAAAAATAACAATCCTGAAAATAGGAACAAATTCAGCAGGACGACAAAGCACCGTACAGCTTCAGCTAGGCAGCGTCAGCTCCACAAGGGAGCAAAGTCCAGCAAGAGCACTACACAACTGGGGCCAATTCAAAAGGAAATGGGAAACAATGATTTCCCAATAACCACCTCTTACTCCTGCATTGGCATTTATTTGATATTATACAGGCAAAGTACCACCCTTGCTTAGATTTGACCATTAAAATATGCATAATCTCTTAATTAAAATACAAGTTTGAGAACACCCAAACACATATACTGAAAAATACCTCAGTGGAAACTAACCTTTCCCAGTGGCCAGGCAGCTGTGCCGGTGATGGCTATCTAGCCAGTGCTGGAGAATTTATTCCCAGTGCAGAGGACTCATCTCAGCACCTCCCCATGTTCCTGAGGATCAGCACATGTGCTATTTTAGCCCTGGGGTTGGGGTTGGTTTAAGGCACTGTAGATACTTAGGGGATCAGAAAGATCACTGGAATGGTAGGGAAGTTTTAGAGACTGCCGTGTTTTTCCTCTTTTCATTCCCTGTGCTCCTGTAGAACCATTCCCCTCACCCCATCCCTCCACAGCCTTGTTTGGTCCAAGAGAATTCTTTACACCTCCTGCCATCTGGAGCAGCCTTTCCTTTACTCCCAAGCAGCAACTCACCATCTGTTTAAAAGAAACTCATCAGGCAAGATTTTCAAAGGCACAAAGGGAAGCCAGGCTCCCAACGCCCATTGAAAGTCAGTGGGAGTTGGAGCATAACTAACCTGTGCCCCTTTGACAAAAAAAAAAATCACCTCATGAGAAAACAATTCCCCCACCCCTACTCCCTTGCTTATACCTTTACATTCATTTTAAAAAATCTGTGTGTTTTAAAGCCTTTTCTTGTAGTTTGGCTGAAAGGTGCCATCCAAAGAGAGAGCTCTTATGTTGAAAATATTTTTTAAAATACACCACAATAGCACAGATTGGGAAGTACCATGCTGTTAAAAGATCAAATGACTAGCACAGCGGAGCTCACTGTTGCTGTGTAACTGCGATAGCAAGAAACAAAGAGCCAAATACACAGGATGAGAGGAGGAAGCATTATAGAAAAATTAAAGCAATCACACCACATACAGCCAATATACTTTTTATACTATAAGGCATGAGAGCCATGCCTGCATGCATGAGGTTATTACCATAGCCTCCAGGAAGTCTCCAAGGGAACCTAAAGACAAAACAGCACTTTTGTAAATATAACTACGGGAAGCGCAGCGTGCTCCATTTCCTCTGTTTGTCCTCGTGCAAGAGCAAGTCTGGTATCAGCGTTCCGTGATTACTAGACTCCTCTTTGCTCATTAAAGTACTATCCTTGGGAACTAACTTCATTACAGATAGCTGGATATTTTAAATAATGTCCAGACGGACACCCACACACATCCGCTTGTCAAAGAGAATGTGTATTAATGACTTCTGCACTGACAGAAGGTATCAAGTAGCTGTCAAAGGAAAAGGTTAAATATAGCACTTAACTGCATAATTCTGTTTTGTCCAAATTGTACAGCCAGGCATTCCAACTTGTAAAGTTCCCTCCTGCATTTCATAGTTAACTTCTCAGCAATCTAAGGAAAGAAACCAGGAGGAAAACCAGTTAGTTACCTGTTCTGTGTCTTTCTTCTGAGGAAGTTGAGCACACACACACAAAAAAGGAGGTACCAGAGTTATACAAATAGTTTTCTAATTTGCCTATGCAGTGGTTGAAAAAAAATATGAAAGAAAATCCAATAGCTAGCCTCTGTTGCATAACTATAGAGGGATTTGAATCAGTGAGCTCTTCACCACACATCTCTGACATGCCAATTTAAAAATTCTCATGCCAAATTCTCAGCTTTGTCAATACAATAGTGCTGCTTAAGATACTAACTCGGAAGAGTTTGGTAAAACAATTCTGCAAGAGCTAGAACTGGCAGCTGGTCACAGTTTTTAGATGAAACAGAGTACTATCCAAGTGAGAATTGCTTTGCTCTTAATATTGCTAGTGAATTATTTTGGTTCTTTATGAAGTATTTGCAGGTATTCAACCCTAAACCAGCATCAATGCCTCCACACCAACCTGTTCCCCACACACACCCAAAACAGTACCTCTCCGGCAAACCACTATCATGTTGAAAGCAAAAGCTGCATTACTGCAACATTATAAGGGAGAATTTACACAGAGAAATTCAGAGCTCTTGTTCCCATAGCACTGCCACTTTGCACACAGTAATACAAAAGAGTCAGATGCACAAGGTGTAATTTAAATACTTTCATATGTAGAAACATACAAAAATGTGGAACATTTCTTGTTAATATGGGAATAACTTGCTCCCTGACTTCTGAATATAAAGTGTTTCACCTATAAAAGGTGTATTATGTAGTTCTACCCTGCCTAGGTTTAAAGAAAAAGAAAGGCACCAGCATGGATAGTGCATGCATGCTGTCAAGTAATATCATGTATTTTGATGATTGTAAATGAACATTCATTAAAATAAATTCTAGTTTCTTGGAATGTGAGCCCTTAAAAGCAGTGGTGGATCAATGCTTTGAGTTATTCTTTGAAGTACTGGGATACTTGTAGTAGATGTCTCAGAGTGTAAATTCAAACATCTAATTAAACAGGTATTTGTGTTTTTTTAATGGCCATTGCAAATATGTCAGTTTGGTGCTCCAATCTGGAATTGCATTCTCAGAGCAATGCTAAAAGACTAATCGGAAGTCATGTTTTGGTTTTGTTCATATTTCATGCCCAGATTTGATTATTTTCAGAATTTTCTCAAAAATGTTATTCTCACTGAGGACTAAACTGATGGGAAGTTTGGGCTTCAATTTGTTACATTTTGAGTTATCTAAATAATTGTCTTGAACTATGGAAATAGTGTGGTAAGTCATAATGGGCCAAATAGTCTCTGGGGACTTTCCAAAATTAACCTTTGGGTTGAGAACATACATGAGAAATTTCAAAGCATTGTTTCTGCAGAAAGTTACAGAATTTGAAAATTAGGCTTTCTAATGGAAGTTCTTTCAAAAGCCATGAAAGAAGTGCAAGAGAAACTACAGTATGAACTTGATTTTATATATAGAAAATCATTAATTAAATTAATGGTGTACTTCAAATCTCACAGTACATGGGAGTAACAACACAAGTTAATGGTGCAGTTCCAATAGCTGAGGTGAAGTGAGCAGTTGTGATGAGTCACTGGAAAGTTAGGAGCTCCCCACATGCAAGCTGCACAAATTTTTGAAAGGATATTTAGCACAGTATCTTCAGTAATGCAAGCGTAAAGATCTAGGCAGAGGTTAGATGAATGAGGATAATATAAAATCCCATGTGTTACCACACTATGATACAAAAGATGACAATGTTTGGCGACGTTGACATTATGTGCTGCTTTTTTTGTCCCTTTTACTCCTAAGCAGCAAGTGAAATTCATCTTGGAGCTTGCACACCCAGTTTTATTTCAATTCCAAGACAGTGACATTGATTAGTTCCATTGCAGCAATTTCTGAACAGTGGTAGATTTTACATACTATATATAAAACCTATATTTTGCCTTCATGCCATGGTGATAATGCCAAGACACGAGCAGATTAATGGGACCTGTTAATGAGTATCAACTTTTGTTTTTAAATGCCTTGCTTTATTTGTCTGGGTCACACTCAATGATTGATTGTATGCATTCAAGGCCAACTTTACTTCATCCTGAAAATGTGTAGTTCAGATTTAGGATTTGTCTTCAACAAGATGCTTCTGATGCTTTTTTCAAATTTTAAGTTCCAAGAGTTCTACTAAAACTACACTTATACAGAGAACTTCTGCAAAGGACTGAAGAGTTTTTACTTAAGTTTTTTTTTCAAATTTGTAAAGTGACCAAAATATATGTCTCCTATGATACAAAACCTTTAAATGGGTTGTTTTACCTGGAAACATTTCAGTGAAGGAAACCAAAGAGAATCAACCAAGAGACTGTCCCAGTAATGAACTCTGCACTTGGGAACAATGTCTAGCTAGTATATTGTTTACTTCCAAGGAGGCAAACTGTAGAGATACCATGCATACTACCACCTGGTGGACAAGCTACAGAAAAAATACTGGTACCTGCCAGGAAAAGCAGCAACAAATCTTCATACTTAATCAGAAGTACTAGGCAGCATACGGTGCTGGTGAAGTTTTGGAACAGACATGAAATAAGGACATTGCAACTGGTAAATGAATATATCACTGTAGTAAGAGATATTTCTACAATCACTTTTATTAGTTATGGAAGAATCCCCACTAGTATTTACATAGTGCAAAAAAAGCTATTACTCCAAAAAAGTATGGTAGATAGAACAATTATCCTTCATACAGCAAAAAAGAAAACAGAACCCTTCATCTTTTATTTTATAATAATTTTCTACTGTTTAACCTAAGTGTTGCTACAAATGTTAAGACATTAAAGATTAACAGTTTATCTTATTAGAATCTATTAAAAATATATGAACCATTGATGAACATTTAGAAGGTGGGCTGTGCCAACTGTGTTGCTAATTTCAGTGTTATCACTCAGTATAAATTTCACGTTAGACATTCGTACATTTCATTGCGTGTGGAAGGGACGGCTAAAAAACCCCACATAGGCTGCATCTATGGCTTCCTTCTGCTGGTTTTTGTTTTTGTAAACAAATCTTCACACTGAATTTTAATGATTAAAATATGATCAACATTAAAATCAACTGGATATTTTGATTAGTTGGCACAACTTCACAGAGAATACTTAATGACAGTTTTAGCAAACAGCAGCTTTTCAAACAATAAAACTTTTTTGCATTCATATTTAAAGTAATGTTATTAAAATTTAAACTTCATGTTAAAGAAATGGACTGAATCATGTAAAAATCCTCGCCCACCTTTATGTTAAGAAATCATACAAGTGCATTATTGAAGAACATTTTCTGTTGTTTTTTAATTTTAAAAATACGGGACAAATCCTGCAGTCACTGTTTGGTTCCAATCCTGCAAACGCTTTCACAGGTGTTTAAATTAAGCATACCAATCGGTGTGCTGATACCAGTGGAACTACTCATGTTCCCAAAGTCAAGTATGTAAGTAAGTATTTGCAGGACCAGGGCCTTCCTCCTTATTCAGACAAAAAAAATAATAATTATTTGGTCTGATGAAGGACTACGTTCTCCAGATTTTTTTCCCCTAAATTTATTTTTACACAAATCCTAGAAGTGTTATATAAAATAATTTCTATGCACAGTCATCTCTATCAATTCATTGTAAAGATGCCCTACCACACATTATTTTTCATGTTTTGCCAGATGCATGAAATCTATATAATCCAATAGTCTTTGAAAGAAAAAAAATGGATATTTGTTTTCTGAATAATCTTCACAAAAAAACATATCTATATTCATATAACTCCAGAAACATCTGTTTTTTGGAGTATAACAACCTGTATAATAAATTGTATACTTTTTATAGTGAAATAGAAATCCAGCTATCTTAAAAAATTAATCATGGCACTACAAAATAACCTATCGGAAAGGTTATGCTTTTTTATTTCTGTTGCCGATAGAAACAAGATTACCACAAGATCAAGATTATACCTCTTAAGTGCTGCACATTGCAAGGAACTTCCCTAATTTTAGATGCAAATGGACCTCTTCCCAGACGCACAGTCATTCCATTCACAATTATATCTCATTCTCATCTTATCAAAAGGAAATGTTCTAAATGGATGGTTTCCTTTAGTCCATTTTGGTTTGCCTCTCTAGAGGTGATCATTCACATTTCCAAAGATTCTCCTTGTTTGCTGACAAAGAGATGTACTAGATGAGCTGTATCATCTTTAATGAACTCATAATATACTTATGAAATCTGTAGCAAAATTACAATTCAACAGTGGGTTGAAGATTATAAGTAAATTTCCTGTTTGATATAAATGTCAAATATTAAAATGACTGTCCAAGGTCAGAAAAGACAAAAAAGAAACCTTTGTAATGCTACTACCTCAAGATCAAGAGTTATTTGACTCACTGGCATGGAATAAGGAAAAGGAAATGTACAGATGATTATAGTTTTTTGTAATTCCACTTTCCATTTTTGGAAAATCTAGGTCAAATTCTACCCTTCGTGTGCACATGATCTTAGTTGTTGACGGAAGCTGTGCTTACACATCCAAGGGCAAACACTGATCCTCTGTCAGCAGTTCAAACCCCTATCATTTCCTAAATGAATAAACCTTTCAGAATGTATGCACAATAAAATCTGCAGTACAGACAATTGGGGTTAATATTTAGGAGGCATCATTCTTTACTCTTTGTATTCCTATCAACTGTCTGTTGCTAATACCTAGGAAGATTATATAATGGAACTAAGAACATGACAGGACAGCCAGCTGCTTTCTTCAACAATGTCCTGCATAGCATTTGCTATGTCTACAGATACCAAAGTGTTATTTACATAATACTCAAACTCTTTGTTTCCACAATGCTTATTACCAGTTGAAAGACAGGACTAGATATGTCCTAAACCTGGAGTCTGATTTTCCCAGTGCAACATGAAATATCAGTATTACAAATACTAAAAAAGTGCTGGTCCCAAGTTGTTAAGTAAACTAAGTGTGCAATTAAAATGTCCATTTATTTTGTGTTACTGAAAGTTACCTTTTAAATGGAAGTGGTCTAGAATAATGATGTAGAATTAAAACAAATCTATGTTTGTCATGAAAAATTGTTATTCATGAAAATGGTTCTTTGGCTACTCTTATAGTCAAGTCCTCGGTGCTGATGGCTTCAGTACATTTATTGCCAGTACTGGACAAAATTTAGAAAATTCAGACTCTTGGTGTGCAAGGATTAGACATATACTCCATCCCCAATCTGAAATAATTTCATCTCCAGATAATGGATTTAATTTCAATACTAGGAACAAACGTAGATAATTCTATGGCAGCTTATTCATTTCTGGCTTTTTTTTTTTTTTGAACCACTGACACCTCTCAGAACTCCAAGGCACTTTCCTGCCTTCCCAGAACAACTACTTTACTACTCTAGAAGTCAACTACTAGGCTGCTACAACTGAGGAACAAGAGTTCACATTCTCAATGAGAATTAATCCTGAAATTGATCCTGAACTCAATATAAAAGTGGCCAGAATCAAAGCATGCAAGAGAACACAACAATACACTTAGCTATTATATCAGTCACACTTACTGTTAAATACTCAGATCACTTTTGCCTGTTTTATTTAATGTAAATAAAATTATGCATATCAGCATTCCTGAGGTAAGTGAAAGAATAAGGAAGCAGTCAATTACGAAGAACAACATGGATGGTGGTCATGGTTCCCTTACTGTGACTCTGCAAATAGTGATTTTTTTTTTTTTTAAAGTATTTCATTGGAAAAAAGCAAACATACATTAACTACAATTATTTTGCTATTGTAGTTTTGGGTTAAAGTTATTCTAGCATATTGTAACTCTCATTACAGTCAGCAGCTTTTGCAATATACCCTCACCAACCCAACTAAAAAGCTGCATTTGTCCTAGCATAAGAATCATGCACACATTTCTCAATCTCCTCTTCCTTTTGACTGCAAGAAAAATGTTTTTGGATTTTTCTGACTTCTCTCTACAGAAAAGCCAATTGTTTTTTTTTTTATTATTTCCTGGTATAATTAGAAAATTATGGCCAATCAGGTTAAAATGATTGGGGTAACAGCAATGCAAAATGTTGGTAACTGTTGCAAGTCTTAAAACGTAGATCAGCTCATGTGTTGAAAAAAAGATAAACAGTCAAATTTAAGAAGACTTTTGCTTACAATTGGTCATTTATAAATAGTTTCTCCGTTTACAAAAGCAGCTCAAGTGAAGATCTATTATTAATTGAAATTTTTACATAGATGGTTTCAATTCTGGGAAATACACAGATACTGATTAAAAGCTAAACTATAGGTTTTAATGAAACAATTAACAATAGACAGCTACAAATATTTGTTGTGAATTAAATACATACATTAAATGTTAAACAGTGCAAAATGTTGAGATGAAGCACACAAAGTAATGGCTGCAACCCTTACAACAGTTAATTATAATTTTAAAGAGTTCCTGAGTTTGTACTTATTTTTACAACATGTAATTGGAATCTGTGTGTTCTTTATTCAGAGAATTGCTGACCGTGGGTTTATGTTGGGCATTATTTGCATGCTTGTCAGTTGTCCATTCCTCACTTTCAATTACTGGATCTACCTGCTCAGGAGTTTCTCTCTCTTCCTCTTCACTTTGTTCTGCATTGTCTCCCTCTGCACCACTAAGGGTCTTCCCAAGTTGAAGGGTTTCCATAGTTCTTTGGGTCTCTGAGACCCAAGATTCAATTCTGCTATTAAGTTGAACCTCTACTGATATAGGTTCATGGGTGTAATCCTCATCATCTTCATCGTCATCCTCCTCCTCTTCTTCAAGCATTCCTGGTACAAGAGTACTGGTGGTACTGGTCATAGAGGAATTTAAAAGATCACGACAGCTGCCATCCAAAGATCCTGTCTCGGTACTCTGCTGTGAGGCCCACTCCAGATTGTCATCTGGCTTCACCTCCTCTTTGTCACTTGGCAAGGATTTTCCATGACTTGCAGTTGAGGTAGTTCCAGTTGTAGCTGTAAGCGGCTGTTTATTAACAGTGGCTTTTTCAATTTGAACACTACTAGATTTTTCTGGTGCAGTGGTCTTAAATGAGGACACTCTCTCATTTTCAGAGGTTTCTAACCCATCAGATGTTTCCACCATGTTTCTCCAGTTTGTTTCTGCAGATCAAGACACCACAAGCTCATCAGAAAACTGACAGCTTCGAGAGTTAAAACATTTACACAATTAAAACAAAATCCTAAGATCCTGTTCAAGTAAAAAGCATAAAAGGGAGACGTGCATGTAACACTATACTTGTCCAAACATGATCACAGTGAAAAACAGTTTGAAAAAAATCAAGAGCAGAAAAAGCTGTGAAGTAAAGTGTTTCATGCTTAAAGAGATTCTCAAACAAACACATTTTGTTCTGAAATCAAAAAGGTGTTGATGCGCTTGCCTCAGCACTACACTCAGGCAGAAATGGCACGGCAGAGGGTGTGCGGGGAGACCATGCAGCGCGGTTTTACTGTCAGTGCCAGAATCCCATGGTAATTAGCCAAAATAGTATTAATCATCATCCTGCTGGTGTTTGTTAATAACTGTTGAATTCTGAACAAGAAGTTAAAAAAAGCAACCTCAAAGGTAGATCATAAAATTAAAAAAAAAACCCACGCTCTCCAAGTAATCAAGGCATTATTTTGAGTAAAGGGGGTGCTCAGGAAAAAAAAAAAAAAAAAAAAATCAGCAATTTTATTAACAACTTGGCCTAGGTTAGACAAGTATTTCATTCTTAACTAGTACTATCCCAGCTGTTAAACTGTGTGTGCTTAAGACCTGATGCATAAATCAATCTTGTAGGTTGCTCAGACCATGACAACTCTTCAAAACCCTTCACTGGCTTCCCTTCAACTTCAACATCAAATTTAAGCTAACTGCTCCAGTCTTCAAAGACCTAAATAATTTAGCTCCCGTCTACCTCTCATCTCTTCACTTCCCCCGTCATCCCCTTTCATTCTGCCCTATACACACACAACTCCCTGTTCAGACCTCACTGCTGGCCTTCATATACCAGCTCAATACCATGGAGAATCCTTCTGCAACTGAAGTGATCCTCCTGTGGTTGGCTTTAGGGTTGCTTTGCATCAATAAAGTATTTGGAACACATCTGAGAATTAAGGCAAATGCCATTATTTTTATGTGGTCAGTTCTAGAAGAACTTCCCCAGAAGACTACTGTCTCACCCCAAGAGCCTAACCAATTTTGGATCACCTTCTCTGAAGTGTAGAATATATTCTAGACTGGGAAGTATTTGGAGAATTTTTTTCTACCTATAGTTTAATATTTATAGCTATTTCCACTTTATGTTATGTAATATAAATATACATTTTTAATACTTACCATATTCTTTCTCATTCACTTCAGATATGGGCTCTGAAATAACACTACAGAATGAAATAGCGCTTGCCGCAGAGGGATTACGAGAATGACCCATGTGATGGGGTGCCTTCTTAACATTCTTTAAGGCCTCTTCTGCCTGTTCCTGCTCCATTGATGCAACCATATCTCTGTAAGCCTTTCTGGCCTCCTCAGTCAGTGAGACCAACTTATTAAAAAGGCTCTAAATAGGAAGACATTTTCATATTTGTTAGTTTCTTCATGAACATTTTCACTTGACACATTTTCCCTTTTATTAACAGGTCCTGTGAATGCAACCCTAAAGCCTGTCTAGTCAAAAAGAGTGTGCCCTTTATTTTGGGCAATCAGTCATGCTCTACGTTTCATTTTAAGGATGCCTCTGCATTTACACAGCTCAAGTTTTTGCTGGGGGTATTTCTGATGAAGCATGGGTAGGAGGGAAAGAACACAGCCATCCTGCATTGTTTGCAGACTCACAGGAAGCGTTCACTCAGCCTAAAATCCCAAATGATAAAACTCAGTCTTGCAGAATTTTCCTTTAAAAAAAAAAAAAAAAACCCTACTAGTTACTAATTTTGGTCATCTTAAGCCTCTTTGGTCTCACTGCTAGTCTTTGCTTCCCAATGGCACAGATCTAATCAGGTTTTATTTTGTGCAATGATTAATAGGTTTGAGCCTATTATATTATGGCACATTTAGATATGGATTATCTCCCATATAAAGCCTATTACCTTTTTCAGTGGGATGTCACAACATCTTACAACCCAGGCTTAGCAAAAAATGGAATCACATGGTCAAGGAAACCTCTGATTAGAATAGCAATCTTACTTTTGCACCAAAGAAACCACCATAAACATTTGGAGCCAGTAAAATGAATATTTAATGAAGTTTTCCATTACTGACCCGCACTTGATATTGAATCTCTTTCCAAATATACGTTAGAACAAAAGATGAATGACAATTTAAGTATTTAATGGACACTTCCTTCCTTAGCAGGTAAAGGATGCAACATGATCTAAAATTCAATACTGTCTGTGGCTAGCTGTTTTAGCACACTCATTGCTGGTAATTTTGTTTCCACGCCATCAATATTTGTTTTATTAAAAACTTTACATCTTGAGAAAAATATTGTTAACAGCTTAATTGTTAAGTGGTTTAAGTTACAGTACATGCTACAATACCCGAAACAAGTTCAGTTAGGCAGAAATAATTACATGCTCAATTTCAAAGAGTAACAATGTACAATTAAACAAACATGCTCAACACAAATTGGTCGTGTTACACATAACATTAACAGGTACATGTAATGTCGACAACAAACTAAGAAATACTTTAGTCAAAATCAGAAGACAGACAGGTTAACACCAATAAGTGCCACCATTTCTATTATTGTGAGGACAAAGTGCTGTCACCTCAGCATCTTCAACTCCTTGATGCCAGCATTCATGATGCAATTGATGAGGTGTCTGTCAAAAATTCCAGGCCTCAGGCATCAAGAGCTATCAGTAATCCTATAGTTTTAATCGGGGATATGAAAAGCCTGTTCCATTTCCCCATGCCACACCCTCCATTCTACCCAAAGAATACACAGCCAGTAGGATTATGGGGGTAAGGAAGGAAAGTAGTCTAGAAATCTGTCACTGGCAGGGGTGCAGAAATGATTTTTATAGTAGGGGTGCGGAGAGCCATTGAACCAAACTGTAAACCCTGTACATGATGGAAACCACTTCAAGCAGCAGCACCCCCAGTTCCAGCACCAGGACCTGTTAGAGGAGACTGGCTTCCTAGAAAGCTCTGGCAGGTGGCAGGAAGGAGGAGGAGGGTATCTGATTACATATAGCTCTACAAGGAGTAGGAACAACTCTTCTTATTTTTCAGTCTACCAGGTGCTAAATTTAGTAGGTGTCTGTTTCTCATTCCAACTGTTGTAAATGTGAAAGCTGCTGATCATTACTGTAAATGAGTGATTTGGTAATAGCTAAAACCTAATGACCCAAAAATGGATGCTAGGGTTCATACAGGGAAGATTGTGTTCCTACATCTGAAAAGAGAACGTTCGAATACTGTGCCCAAATTGCTGAAGATGCCATCCAAGAATGCATATAGGCTTTTCTGTTTGCTCAGAAAATGAAAATAAAATGAAACGATGGGAAAGCTTCAGGATGACTGCCTTTGAAGTACATGGGTGTTCAGTGCACTATGTAAGCCTTATTTAGAAAGTAGCAACACCTAATATAGTCCTAACACGCTTTGTGGAAGTTTAAAATTCTTCTGTAACCATCCGCCACCTTATGGGTTGGTTGACTGAAAAAAGATACATATACCCAGGCTTTCCAACACCACTTACTGGAACTCATAGGAAGACTCTCTCTCTACATTTGCATCCAACTACTTTAAGTATGGTGAAACTTACACTAAGAATGAGGGTGAGGAGGACTTTTGATCAGAGAGTAGCCAATGATCTATATAACAAGGGACTACCAGAGAGGTACATTAAAGGTTAGAGAAGGAAAGGAAATGTCAGAATGATATGGTCAGACTGCAAGATGAAAAACTCTGTCACAGACTCAGACATCTGACCTAATTTATTTAATATATAGAACCAGAAACCAAGGACAAAACTAAAAAGTTATTCAAAGGAGGTGAGACATTTCCATTACCAAGTCTCCTTGTTCTCCATGACCCTGATAGACAACATAACCAATTCAGGCTAACAAAAATTATGCTAATTCAACTTCTAGATGGAGCTGCTATAAGGTGGGGCAAAACTGGTGGGATAACCGTTCCCAGAGAGTAGTTATCATTGATTCACAGGTTTCAGAGTAGCAGCTGTGTTTGTCTGTATTTGCAAAAAGAAAAGGAGTACCTGTGGCACCTTAGAGACTAAACCCTCCCTCCCCCCCCACTCTCCTGCTTAATAGCTCACCTTAAGTGATCACTCTCGTTACAGTGTGTGCGGTAACACCCATTGTTTCATGTTCTCTATGTATATAAATCTCCCCGCTGTATTTTCCACTGAATGCATCTGATTTGAAGTGAGCTGTAGCTCATGAAAGCTTATGCTCAAATAAGTTTGTTAGCCTCTAAGGTGCCACAAGTACTCCTTTTCATTGATTCACAGTCATGCTGGAAGGGCATTACAAATGGGATCCCGCAGGGATCAGTTCTGGTTCCCGTTCTATTCAATATCTTCATCAGTGATTTAGATAATGGTATAGAGAGTACACTTATAAAGTTCGTAGACAATTACCAAGCTGGGAGGGGTTGCAAGTGATTTGGAAGATAGGATTAAAATTCAAAATGGGATGTATTAGCACGAGAAGTAATTCTTCCACTCTATTCCACTGCACTGATTAGGCCTCAACTGGAGTATTGTGTCCAGTTCTGGGCGCCACATTTCAGGACAAATTGGAGAAAGTCCAGAGAAGAGCAACAAAATGATTAAAGGTCTAGAAAACATGACCTATGAGGGAAGATTGAAAGAACTGGGTATGTTTAGTCTGGAGAAGAGAAGACAGAGGGGATATGGTAATAGTTTTCAAGTACATAAAAGGTTGTTACAAGGAGGAGGGAGAAGGATTGTTTTTCTTAACCTCTGAGGATAGGACAAGAAGCAATGGGCTTATATTGCAGCAAGGGAGGTTTAGGTTGGACATGAGGAAAAACTTCCTAACTGTCAGGGTGGTTAAGCACTGGAATAAATTGCCTAGGGAGGTTGTGAAATCTCCATCATTGGAAATTTTTAAAAGCAGGTTAGACAAACACCTGTCAGGGATGATCTAGATAATACTTAGTCCTGCCATGAGCACAGGAAACTGGACTAGATGACCTCTTGAGGTCCCTTCCAGTCTTATGATTCTATAATTAATCCTGAGTTTTTCCCCCCCCCCATCACCATCTAGCTTTAAAATGGAACAATCACATTTATACCCCAGGTTTCAGAGTAACAGCCGTGTTAGTTTGTATTCGCAAAAAGAAAAGGAGTACTTGTGGCACCTTAGAGACCAACCAATTTATTTGAGCATAAGCTTTCGTGAACTACAGCATCCGATGAAGTGAGCTGTAGCTCACAAAAGCTTATGCTCAAAAAAATTGGTTAATCTCTAAGGTGCCACAAGTACTCCTTTTCTATTTATACCCCAAATCTCTTTGTTTGTCAGTTTGTTGCATCCACCAAGTAAGTAAAGTCACAGATGTTAGAACAGATATTCAGACTTGTCAATTTTTAGAAAACTCTCACATGCCATTCCAGGCAACTTAGTTATCAACTGAGTGTGTTTTTGGCACACTCAGACTGCTTTGGCTGAAACTTCATAGGCATGAAGCTGGACAAAAAAAAATCTGTGGGTTGTGGAAACTGTATCATATCTGAGAGCAGACAAAAGAAAGAAAGAATGGTAGGCCTAATTAGTTTGAATGGAGGATTTGATTATATTTCCCTTAGAACTGCAAGCTTTTCATTTTGGACAATGAGTGCCCTTTTTAGTTTTTAAAGAATAAATGTGTTTACAACAACATGAGATACAGTTTTTGTTCTGCTTCATTTTCAAAAAATGGCTTTTTTCCCCTCACTGTTTTTCCCAACAGATGGAGGAAAAGCTTATCATCCTAGTTTTAGTGCAGGCAGTAGATGAGCTGTACCTACAGGGTTGGAGTGGTTATATCACAGGCAGAAATGATCCATACCTGCCGATAATGCAGGGGCATAAATAAGGGCAGAGTGAGGGCAGCAGCTTCAGCAGATGTTACTCAGCATGCTCGGTCCATGTGAGCATGCTCAGTACAAGCCAAGCAGTTAAATCGGGGGGGGGGGGGTACGGGGGAAAACGGATGGATATATGACCCCGCATGCCATCTCAGCCACACCGCATCGCCTCTGATCACAGGCCAGGATGATATGATACATGCACAGGTCACATCTAATATGATGGCAACCCACAACCCTCCCAAGGTGTGCAGACCCAATGAAGCAGAAGCATTCAGCTTTGATGAAAATATGAGGATTTTAGGTAGCTGGTAGATGCCCTTGGTACCAGTGCTCCTTTGAGGCCTCCCAAGACCTCCTTCAAAGACCTCCCAATCTTTTTAACAGGCCAACTGTTGCCTTACTTCAAGATGCTTGCATGCCTTACAGTCCTAGACATTCCAGGTCATTTAAGCTGGCACTTCAAAAGATGTCTGCCAGCACGTTCCAAAAATATAGAGGAAGAAGAGGATTTAGATGTGACAAATCTGACATCACAGAATTGACAGAGCAGCATGTCAAATTTAAAGAGATAAGCAACTTTACAATAAATAGGCCAAGATAAAATTGACATCCAATGCCAGTCAGCACTCTGTACATACAACAAAACCTCGCAATAACGTGCCCCGTGATAACATGAGTTGGGATATAACGCAATCATAAGTTGGCTCCCCTTTAAGGCCGTAATACTGTTCATGTTTTGCCAGAATACTTTTTTTACGATATTTATAAATAAACTGCGTTCTTCCGTTATGGATATGCCAGTTCACAAACGCAAGTCATTTTCTGCCCAAGAGAAATTGTATGCCCTGGATCAACTAAAGAAGGGCAAACAACAAACACAGCTTGCTAGAGACATAGGAATTCACGAGTCCACTCTGTGAGGGTGGAAAAAAGAAGAAAAGCTCCGTAGCCTACCCTGCATTCTTGAAGAGGAAACTGGTTTACAGCGTAAAAAGGTCAAGTTTGCTAAGGACAAAAGCCTAGATTCAGCCTTGTACCAATGGTTTGTCCAGGTTCACTCAGAAGGAGTTCCCATTTCTGGCCCTATTCTGAAAGCTCAAGCAGAGAAATTTGATTGCCTTATCAATGCAAATGAATCCAAATGTAAGGCGAGTAACGGCTGGCTAGACAGATTCAAGAAAAGGCACACTATAACCCAAGTTCTTGTGTTTGGGGAAATCCTCTCAGCTGATAAAGAGGCTGCCGATTCCTACCCAATTGAGCTTAAAAAGTTGCCGGAGGAAGGTTGCTACACAGCCGATCAAGTTTACAACTGCAACGAGACTGGCTTATGCTTTAAAATGTCATCCGATCGCACCCAGGACTGATAGTCACAAACGAGAAGGCTTTAAGCAGAAGAAGGACTGAGTCACTCTTGTTTTGCGTCAACAAGTCTGGCAGCCACAAAGTCAGACCTCTGATGATCGGAAAAGCGAGGTCTCCCAGATGTTTTCATCATGTTAATCTTCCCTTTGAATACACCAACAGCAAGAATGCATGGATGAAAAGCTCCATATTTTAAGACTGGTTCCATAAAACTTTCATGCCAGCAGTTTGGGCTCCTTTGCAAAAACTCAAGCAGGAGCAAAAAGCTCTCCTCCTGCTGGATAATTGCCCTGCCCACCCCCTAGCAGAAAATCTTGTCAGTGATGACAGCAAGATTAAAGGCTCTTATCTCCCAAAGAAAACTACATCAGAAATCCAGCCACTGGACCAAGGCATCATATCGATATTTAAGCAAAACTATTGTTGCAAAATGATCAAGCAGATGGTAGCAGATAACAACTTCTCCGTCGACACATCACTGGCATCACTCAACTTGAAAGAAGTCTGTCACCTTGGTGGGAAAGCCTTGGGATGCTATCTCTGCACATTGCATTGAACGATACTGGATAAAAGGGTCTTGGTCATCTACACACGATGATGGTAACAACGACAAGCCTGAATTTACAAGATTCACTGAAGACGACTTACATTTAGCCGAAGAAGCACTCAGAGAATATGAGCACAGTCATCATGAGATCCTCAACTGGTTTTAGGCAGATGACATCTGCCCGCTATATGAACACATCTCAGATGACGAAATTGTTGCAAATGTCAGCAGGAAGAATGAAGCTGCACCACCAGAGCCCGAAACCAGTGGCACTAATGACAAAGATGGCACCTCAACTCTCCCATCAAAAGTGTCCGAGCCAGTAAAGCACCTAGAAGCCAGTTTGAGGTGGCTGGAAACTCAAGACATGGACAGCGTCAAAATCCTCCAACTCAGAAGCATTCTTGACTTTGCTAGAATGCAACAGTCTGCGGCAAATAAGCAGACCACACTAGATAGCTTTTTTAAGAAGTGATGACATTTAAAATTATGGAGTCATACAACCAGATTGACTTTGCACTGTGCGCAATGATTAGTGTAGTCGATTTCACATGTTTCTTTCATGTACAGGTAATTAAATTACTACTTTTATGTTTAAAACATGCTGTGACAACCGTTGTTTTTTTAACAAGACTTAAACTGACTGGCTTGAAATGGTAAGTTTTTATAACCCCGCTATAAAGTGACCCCGCATTTATCGCGATCAAATTTTTTGGACCCCAATTATCACGTTATAGCAGGGTTTCAGTGTATGTATGTATACATGCATGTTAGCTTGTGAGCCCAAGGGCAGTGAACAAAGTTTGTAAACATGTATTACATGAGAAAAAAATTGAAACGACATTAACTATTTCAGCTATCTATTCAGAAATGAATTGCTTACCTCAGCACCTGAATAGTTGAAGATTCCCACCACACTAACAGGAACTAGTTTGTTCACACAACGACCAAGAGCTTTACGTCCAAGTGCAAAGACAAAAGGAATCTCTTGCTCTCGTGCCATGGCTATTACATTATACAGAGCTTCATCCAATCCACCTTAGGATAAAAAAATAACACTAAGCTAAAGCTTAGAACAGTTATCTTTACTAGTGCACTTTAGTCCAACCCAGTATTCCAGAGTTTGTGTCAGTGGCTATCAGCTAAAACTGTAGTACACATAGTTAGCCACCAGATATTTAGATTAAGCCATGTACTGCCTGAAAACAGTAAGGCTTTGAATGCAGTGTACATGCAGTAAGTTAGACTTGATTGTACTTGAATAAAATAAGCAGTTATTTACTGAATATGATCAGTTAATCTGTACACTTAACGATGCTCTGAACCCTCTAATGGTGCTGTATTATACACCAGGAGTACTAAAGCAGAAACTTTATGAAACTGGATTCTTTGTATCTTAATAGATCTTTTCCTTCTCTTACATATCTCAGGAAGTTATCATTTGCATTCCCGTAGTGTCTGAAATATACTAGGCACAGTCCCCAGTCCCACATACAGGAAGGCACAATTCCTGCCCCATTGCTTCCTGTAGTTAAAGAAATGGGCCCAAAGCAGAGTGTGGCAGCTTTACAATGGAATTGAAAGATGACCTGTCATGCTTATGGGACAGCATGGAAGATGCTTAAAATGACTGAGGAGTCAACATCATGGATTAACAAGGTTAGCATCATGGGTAGTGTTGGGGAAAATGCAATATACACATAGTATTTATACACTAAAATATTTCTTATTAAAGCACATGTACCTTTTGACTGGATTTTTTCACAGTTAGGAGAAATGATCACACATTTTATCTTGTTTAACTTCATGTGCTTAGTAACCTCACGCAAACCCATAACAAGCCTTCTCCTTGCTTTAGCTCTCATGGGATCCTTTTGGTAAATGCGTTCCTGGAAGCTGACAAGCTCTTGCAATAGCAAAGTCACACACTCGTCTATTTCTTTACTTAGAACTTGATTACAATACCTGTCAATTCAGAAACCACCACATTTTAGCATATAGCAAATTCAGCAGTGTCTCTCATTGCTGTGTGCCTTTAAATGATTTTTGGCAGAAAGAAAATTTTTGTTACTTGTTCCAAGTATACTAAATACATTTATTTAGAAGTTAAAGAACTGTACACCTAAAACAATGTAAGGATATTCTGAAAGAGTTTAAAATGAAACCACAGTGAAATACATTGTCAGTATACAACCCACCCACCCAGAGCCCACATATTAAAAGAGGATAGCTCATACACACTTATATTTTACAATTCACTATTCCTTGATCAAATCTGATAATCAATAAGGGATGCTTTCGAGCACTGGTTAGTGGTAATTCCACTGTAGTAGGGGTGGATTGTAACAGAGTTTCCAGCTCCCCAAAACTCAAAGTTGCCCTTCATTTGAAATGACTTTTCTGCCCA
This sequence comes from Chelonia mydas, assembly GCF_015237465.2. Taxonomy (NCBI): domain Eukaryota; kingdom Metazoa; phylum Chordata; order Testudines; family Cheloniidae; genus Chelonia; species Chelonia mydas. Next base: position 63,976,414 of record NC_051250.2, read on the forward strand.
CTCCATTTCTTAAAAGCAGCATCTTAGCTGAAGGAAATCCCTCAGGAATATTATAACCTGCCCCATGACAAGCAAGAAAGAAACAGAGGGTGCAAAGTGCCAGCGAGTAGTGTTTACTTACGTTCACCAACAACTTACAAGAGTCCACTAAATTCAAATACAGTTAGAAAATACATTTGACTAGAATACACTTTTAGAATTCAAGTTGAGTAATTCAAAGCTCTTACTCTCTGAATCTCTTGCTGTGAATTTTAGTGATTGTTGAAGATGCCATTGGACTACCTATCCCTGAACTGGCAGGTGAGCCTTGTGACACTGGAGTCATACAATATGGAGAGTTCTGACTTGCTGGAGAGAGTGAAGTATCACTAGGCATACTTAGCCCCGGTTCTGAAATAAATGAAAAAAAGCTTTGAAATGTCTTAAGTATGAAATGCATTTATATATAAAAGCAGTACAGTTTAACACAAGGAACTCATCTGCCACTCATATGTCCCTCTCTCTCATTTTTACATATATTACAAATTTCAGGCACCTAATATCTGTCAGGTAAACCACTTTGAATGCATATTCAAATATAATTAATTATTACATTTGAGCTTTTTTTTTTATTAAAGGTATTTGAAAATATGAGTGAAACAGGAACTACCTGAAAAGAATAACTTCTTCCAAAAATTAAACTTGTGTGACATTTAAATTATGCTGTCTTTTTGCTGCTTTACTTTACCATGATCTCCAGAGAGTCATTACCTACTTGGTGTCCTAGCAATCTTTAGAGTATCACTCATTACAATTACCACGATATCACAATGTGGGTAGTAAATACCAAAGAGGTAGTGGCTGACAGCTTTGGATGTTCCTTTGCAGTTCAAGAATTAACCATAGCCTTAGCAAAAGTTCAAATAGTTTGCAGGAGTTCAAATGACTTGGCACTAAACTTGCATTTCCCCCCATATTGCATAAGCCTCTGTACTTGCTGATTCTAGACAGAAGAGGGAGCACTAGAATGTGATTTGAAAAGTCTGGGTTTTCATGCTTTTTTTGGCCCTACCAAAAGCAGGAGGACCAGAAGTGTCATGAGAAAGCCTGTTCTAACACGATTTCCAGCTCAAATGTGATGGGCACAACTAGTCCAGGTAAACATGTTAATTGGACGGCTGCATTTTTTTCAACTTCTTCTATCCCAAGTTCATGCCTTATGAAAACTGTGTCAGGTGCTTCTAACTACCGACTAATGCTCAGAAAAAGCACAACATATTACTAATATACATTTGGCATCAGATTCTCAGTTTGTATAAATTGGTATAGCAAATCTGTGGTCACTGAAATGAATAATGCTATGCGAATCTACATCAGCTGACATTCTGGCCCTTGACATTTATATTTTAACTCCCTAGGAACGTGATAGCAAAGTCAGAATTATTTAACAAAAAATAAACTAGTAGACTACAATACTCAATTACCTAGGACTGTAAGAATTATAAAACTAACAAGAAATTTAAGTATTTATTGGAACCAATTTGTAAATAAAGATTAAAAGTTTGGCTAAAAGGGTGGTTTTAATCATTTACAAAACTCCAAATATCTAAGAAGAACTGACTCCAATTTCTCACACAGCAGAAATTCAAGGTAAACTAGGAGTCAATGGTTTCAGAGTAGCAGCCGTGTTAGTCTGTATTCACAAAAAGAAAAGGAGTACTTGCTCAAATAAATTTGTTAGTCTCTAAGGTGCCACAAGTACTCCTTTTCCTTTTAGGAGTAAATGGGTGACACTGAGTAAGTTTAGGTTATGGCCAAATATCAGAAAAGCTTCCAAACTAATGTCTATTACATAGAAAGTGTCTCAAATGGAAAGTGGAAGACTGATTTATTTGAAAAAGCTAGACTGGACATGTAGAACTGATCAATGAAATTGTTTTTAATTCACTTTATTAATATAACTTCATAAGCAAAGCTTTATGAATGAAAAAAACATTCATTCATAAAATCAGTTACCCCAATAACTGGCTAATTGAGTTTCACTTTCGATCCAATTACTGCTTAAATCGCTGAAACTTACACTGTTTCAACATTGTAACTTCTGCTCACTGTTTGCCATTCATTATACTTGTCTATATTGTAACTCAAACTCCATTTTAACTTGTCCGAAACGCCATTTTAAAATGCTCACTTCATTTTGTAAAAGCTTGCTGCAACCTTCATTTTTGCAAAACCCTGCGGTAATCTTATTAGTTTGGTTTAGATATGTGAACGAGGTATGTATGGATGACGGAATCAACCTCCAGCCCAGCCTGTCCTGATGAAATAAAGCGTAAATGCCCAACGGCTGAAAATGCAGACAACAGCCCTGACAAATTTCAGAGTAGCAGCCGTGTTAGTCTGTATTCGCAAAAAGAAAAGGAGTACTTGTGGCACCTTAGAGACTAACCAATATTTGAGCATAAGCTTTCATGAGCCACTGACAAAGTAAGAGGAGTCCACCCTCAAAAGAAAAGAACAAAAGTACAATTGAAGAAACATCAAAGCCAGGTCCTAGGCTGAAAGTCATGTCTGCAATTGACAGGTGATCAATCAATCACAGCGGACCCAGAGGCAGCGTGACACAGCAAGACCTATAGACTTTGGATTCAAACTAAAGCCTACAAAAAGGATGGGCGAGATGGAAGACTTTGAAGGGTAACATTCTGCTGCCAACATGGAAGGGCATCGATGCATGCCCAGCAGAGACCCAGCTCTTCCTTGTGCCCGGCTTGCCTGGCCAATTAGCCGCCACAAGCTATGAAACCAAGCCACGAACTCAAGCTACATTCAGGACTGGTAACTATACAGCCGCTGCAGAACCTGAGTGTGTGTATGAACGAACGTGTGAATGAATGTGAAACTGAATGAAATGTTATAGCTATAACTGACTGCCTACTACAATTCTTTCTGTATTCACAATAAATGTGACATCTTGTCTTATCCCCTTTAATAAGATCCTGCTGGTTTTTATTTTATTCACAGGTTTCAGAGTAGCAGCCATGTTAGTCTGTATTCGCAAAAAGAAAAGGAGTACTTGGGGCACCTTAGAGACTAACCAATTTATTTGAGCATAAGCTTTCGTGGGCTACAGCCCACTTCATCGGATGCACAGAATGGAACATATAGTAGGACACACACACCACACACACACAGTCTCAGAGAGGGGAGAGGAAAGGAGGCGGCCGGACCCTCCTCTGGCGAGGGTCACCCGGCCCGCCTTCCCCTGGGGAGCCCGAGGAGGGAAGCACCACCCTGCGCCCGGCACACACAAATTGGAAGTTACCATACAAACTGTGGGAGGCTAATTAGTTAAGATGAGCTATTATCAGCAGGAGAAAAAAAACTTTTGTAGTGATAATCAAGATGGCCCATTTAGACAGTTGACAAGAAGGTGTGAGGGTACTTAAGGAAATAGAAAAGGAGTACTTGTGGCACCTTAGAGACTAACCAATTTATCTGAGCATAAGCTTTCATGGGCTACAGCCCACTTCAAAGGATGCATGAAAGTGGAAAATGCAGTGAGGATGTTTTTATACACATAGATCATGAAAAAATGGGTGTTTATCACTTCAAAAGGTTTTCTCTCCCCCCACCCCATTCTTCTGCTGTTAATAGCTTATCTAAAGTGATCACTCTCCTTACAATAAAAAGAAAAGGAGTACTTGTGGCACCTTAGAGACTAACCAGTTTATTTGAGCATGAGCTTTCGTGAGCTACAGCTCACTTCATCGGATGCATAGCATATCGTGGAAACTGCAGAAGGTCTTCTGCAGTTTCCACGATATGCTATGCATCCGATGAAGTGAGCTGTAGCTCACGAAAGCTCATGCTCAAATAAACTGGTTAGTCTCTAAGGTGCCACAAGTACTCCTTTTCTTTTTACGAATACAGACTAACACGGCTGTTACTCTGAAACCTCTCCTTACAATGTGTATGATAATCAAGGTGAGCCTTGATTTGTGCTGGAAATGGCCCACCTTGATTATCATACACATTGTAAGGAGAGTGATCACTTTAGATAAGCTATTACCAGCAGGAGAGTGGGGTGGGGGGAGAGAAAACCTTTTGAAGTGATAGACACCCATTTTTTCATGATCTATGTGTATAAAAACATCCTCACTGCATTTTTCCACTTTCATGCATCCGATGAAGTGGGCTGTAGCCCATGAAAGCTTATGCTCAAATAAATTGGTTAGTCTCTAAGGTGCCACAAGCACTCCTTTTCTTTTTATTTTATTGGTATAACAGACAAAGCACATGAGAATCTTGAATATTTGAGGGATGGACAAAATGGCCTCAAATAGGTCTTTTTCATCTAATTTCCATTCTTTCATAAGGGAAATAGCTGATCACACAATATATAACAAGCTAATGGTAATGGACTTTGTTACATGTTAAAAATGTATAGACACTTCAATTTAAAACAATCATTTTTAAAAATCCTAAAACAAGAGAAGACTCTTACCTTCTTGAGAGGCTAACTCCTGAGACTGGTCATTAGTCAAACTTACATGAACCTCTTTCTGTTCATCAGATCCCAGAAGACTGTGATCTGCAGATAAGCGTCCTTTCTTTTCTTCTCTCTCTTTTAAAATAATCTAGGAACAAGGTACTCGTTTTCAATAAATTAGACACCTGTAAGTATTACAGATTGCTACGAGGTGAAAAGCTTCCCTCACACAGAAATAGGAAAAATTCATCAAGTTTGGTTTAGAGCCTTTTTGTTCCTGTAAGTAAATGTAAACACATTTTAAATCTGTTTGATGGATGAGAAGTGGCACTCTTCATTTTAGTGGTTGCAATAAGGCATAAACACAATACTAGAGTATTTTTAGATTAGTAGCGCTGCAGGGAGGGTTTTTTTCATAGTTTTTGTTTAAAATACTTTCCAAACACTCTTTCAAACTTCTATTTTGTAAAGAGTGTTCATCTTTGTCACCACTACCCACCCCCACTCTTGTAAACACACCTGATGCAAGAATGCAATAAAATTGCAACAGAATTTTATAGCTTCTTCTGGAAATTTTTTTGAAAAGCATAAAAAAGCACCACAATACAAGGTGCTGAGAAAACATGGCTATTTACTGTATCAAAGATAAAAGCTAATGATAAAATATCAAAGCATCAATGACATATGCCAATACTGTAATGAATAATGAAAAATATGGGCTAGATTCTCAGCCTTGATGCATTTACTGGATAGTCAGTAGCCATCTATACATCACTTGCTTCTCTTTCCTCTCCCACCCTCCACCAGATACCCCTAGAACAGACCCAGCACTGGGTTGTGTATGTCAGAAGCATGCTGTACTCCAGAAATCAGCAAGAGCTGCTAGAGAACTATTCCTTTAGGAGCAAATTGGTCCCCAGCTGTCCTAAAGATCAGGGCATCACACTTCAGGAGTTCATGATTCCCAATCCCACTAGACCACAACTAAAACATTATTAAGAGAATTATTTGTCATTGTTATCTCTTAATCTTGAAACTTGGATCAAGACAGTCCCAAAACAGTTGCATGGTTTACCTTTTTAAGTGCGGTAGGGCGTTTTAGTTTGGAAATTTCTCTCTCTTTTCCTCTTTTTACTTTTGGAGCAGTAGAGTCCAAAGGATTAAGACAACCCACAGATGGCTGTCCTTTAGTTAATGACTTTCTGTTGGTAGATTCTTTGGTATGAAAAGGTGCAGCACCACCAACTAAATATAGACAAAAAAGATAGTTTCACTAAAAGACACTACTGAAAGAAAGCCCACACACTTTCAAAATTTCCACTAATGAATTCTCACAAAGTAGACTTTCCTTCCTTTTGCAGGGGAAGGGGAAGTTTATGACAGGAAAGTTACATCACCAAATGTTGATGTTTTCACATTTACATATTTCTTTAATTTAGCCTCATGTTTTAGGAAACGGACTACTCATTCCAGGAGAAAAAGAGGGCTAGACATCACAGAACGTTTAAGAGTAAGATGGAGTTTGTCTCAAATGACATGTAAATATCATTTTCCTAGACACGAATATGTAATCTGTAAATACTTCTGTTATAATAATATAACAGATTAAGAAGGAAGGTAGAATTTAACTGACATTATTTGGAAGAAATAAGATTTTTCTATATAGCAACAGGCCAAAAGAAATGCATTTTAAAATGAAGCCTACAATCAAAGTTCTTTCTGGCACTTTGTTAGATACAACCTTGCTGGTCAGTATTTATGAGTGGAAGACTCCTTGCAAATTAGGGAATACAAAAAGTGCACTTTGTTCATTTATTTCCCAGAGGCGATTCATAGTGTGATTCACAGTACGTTATACAATAGCACTTTAATAAGTGTTCAGGCAAAGAGGGCAACTGCGCAGGGGCCACGGCGAATTAAAAGGGTCCAGGGGCCCCCGTGGCAGCACAACGGGGTTAAGGCAGGCTTCCTGCCCACCCTTGCTCTGTACTGCTCCAGGAAGTGGCCAGCACATTCCTGTGGCCCCTGGGGAGGGGGTGTCCGCGCAGCAGCCCCGCCTTGAGCCCCGACTCCACAGCTCCCACTGGCTGGGAACTGCGGCCAATGGAAGCTATGGGGGCAGTGCCTGTGGGCAGCGGTGTGCGGAGACCCCCTGAACCCCCCCACCTAGGAGCCGCTGCCAGAGGGGTGTGCTGGCCGCTTTCAGGAGCCGCATGAGGTAAGCGCTAGATTTTGAATGATCAGATTTTCATCTTATGTTCTCAAAAGAGAAGCTATGGAATACTAAAGTTAGATGGAATTACCTGTGTATGAGAGGGGCCTGGTATTGGTGAGCTGACGGGCTTTCATTGCTTGTTGCTGTTTCTCAAGCGCTGCTAACATATCCCCTAAGTCTAGCTGCACAGGAGTTTTACTCTTCTTCCCAGCTGCTTTTGATAAAGCCTCCTGTAACATGAACATAAGACATAGTTCACCTTTATGTCTATTTACCAATGATCAGTAGAAGACAGCATCTATTTTAAACAGACATTATTGTTATAATAGTGTATGAAGGAATGCTATTGGATGATAGTTATTCCTCCCCTAGCAATTACTACTTGAAAATGTAACAGACCTGGAGTTTCTTCTGCTCCATACTTATTTCTGAATATTCTTGAGCTGTGGCAAGTGCTGCTGCCAAAGCTTTCTTCTTTTGACTTTTTGCACGTTTGGGTACAGAGGTTGTAATAGGAATTGGAGTTTGGACTATATTGATTGGAGAATTTTCAGGTAAATTATCCAGCTAAGGTTGCAGAAGAAAGAGAATAAACATAATTACAAGCTGTTACAATAGAAAAGGAACTACTTATCTGAGACAGTAGCAAAAGAATTATGCAAAGGTAGAGAACTAGTCTATTTAGCAGATATACTACCTATTAAACAAGTAACATAGCTGTGACACAACAAGTCACAGCATGCATGAGGATACAGCTAAATTAGTTTTGTGGAGTACTTAATCTTTATAGTGAAAGAGACATATTACATGTCATAAACAAACTAGGGAAATTCAACCTAGATAGAGCTACTATAAGGTGGGTATAAAACTCGTTGGAAAACCATTCCCAGAGAGTAGTTATCAGTGGTTCACAGTCATGCTGGAAGGGCACAACAAGTGGGGTCCTGCAGGGATCAGTTCAATAACTTCATCAATGATTTAGATAATGGCATAGAGAGTACACTTATAAAGTTTGCGGATGATACCAAGCTGGGAGGTGTTGCACGTGCTTTGGAGGATAGGATTAAAATTCAAAATGATCTGGACAAACTGGAGAAATGGTCTGAAGCAAATAAGATGAAATTCAATAAGGACAAATGCAAAGTACTCCATTTAGGAAGGAGTAATCAGTTGCACACATACAAAATGGGAAATGACTGCCTAGGAAGCAGTACTGCAGAAAGGGATCTGTGGGTCATAGTGGACCACAAGCTAAATGAGAGTCAACAGTGTAACGCTGTTGCAAAAAAAGCGAACATCATTCTGGGATGTATTAGCAGGAGTGTTGTAAGCAAGACAGGAGAAGTAATTCTTCCGTTCTAGTCTGCGCTGATTAGGCCTCAACTGGAGTAGTGTGTCCAGTTCTGGGCGCCACATTTCAGGAAGGATGTGGACAAACTGGAGAGAGTCGAGAGAAGAGTGACAAAAATGATTAAAGGTCTAGAAAAACATGACCTATGAGGGAAGATTGAAAAAATTTGGTTTGTTTAGTCTGGAAAAGAGAAGAATGAGAGGGGACACGGTAACAGTTTTCAAGTACATAAAAGGTTGTTACAAGGAGGAGGGAGAAGGATGGTTTTTCTTAACCTCTGAGGATAGGACAAGAAGCAATGGGCTTAAATTGCAACAAGGGAGGTTTAGGTTGGACATTAGGAAAAACTTCCTAACTGTCAGGGTGGTTAAGCACTGGAATAAATTGCCTAGGGAGGTTGTGGAATCTCCATCATTGGACATTTTTAAGAACAGGTTAGACAAACATCTGTCAGGAATGGTCTAGATAATACTTAGTCCTGCCACAAGTGCAGGGGACTGGCCTAGATGACCTCTCGAGGTCCCTTCCAGTTCTATTATTTCTGTGTTTTCCATCCTAATTACTACTTCAGGGATTTCCTCCCCCCCCCCAACATGAGCTATTTAGCAAATTCCCAGATTCTCAGGATTTGACTTTCTACCAATAACTAATGACAATATAAACAATTCTAGATACATGATTTTGCAGAAAACAGCAAACGAATCAGTAATCAGAGATCAATACTGAGGGTTCTCATGCAAATTTCTGCTTCGGAATCGTTTCAGAGGCCAATATGGTTTGTTTATTTATTAACTGCTGACTTCATTTTCTCTTCAGAATGACATCTGTTAAACTGAACTATTAAATTTTTAGTTCATGACTACAGTGGAGAGAGTTCCATTAAAACATTCAGTGTATATAACATATATAGACTGGAAGCTGAGATGGCCAAAAATTGATAACTTACAAGGTAAGTATTGTCTGGATTTATGAGGTCAGTGAGTATTGACATACACCTCTAAAGAAGTCAATATAAAAATAATATTGGAACAATAATAGAAGAACCACCCTCTTAAATTCAACAGCAGGTTCTTTAGATTAACAGTTTTTGCTGAATTCGTCATGTAACTAAACTCAAAATTTACTGTTTGCTCGGGCCCTACACAAACAATAGCTATATAAGTTTTAAAGTAACATCTTTATGGATTCCCCCCCACCACCCTTTTTTTTTTTTTTTTTTGCACCAAACTGATGCAAATTTGCATCTTTTGAACCAAACAGAGAAAGCTGACTATGCACCAGAGGAAAAGCCCCATTCTTGAACATTGATGGTACTTCAGAATGTGCACTTTAAATTATTTTCTAAATGAATGATTTTAAAAAGTTAACTATAAAAAACTGTAAAAAACCCACCAGCTTCATTTCTTTCATGATTTTTTTGCTTCAATACTTCCACTTAACAATATTAACTTTTGTTTTTTAAATAAACCTACCAATGTTTTTTTTTCCCCCACCAATTCATTTTTTAAATAAATAGGTATTCTATACACACATGGTTCCTCCATGTTTATAAAGTAGCAATGGGGTAGGGAGAAATCCAAGACTTGGCTTCTTGACAATATGGTTTTCCCTGACATTGTTATTTTAGTTAAAAGACCATTGGAAAAGTATTTCCATAACAAAGTCTATAGTAATTTGTGTTGTATATGCTTTTTCAAAAAGCACTGTGACCTTGTAAATACTGTAATAGACCAGACAGATTCATGGAAACGGGGAATGCAAATTCAGGTAACACTAATCAGAAATTATCTTCACCTTAAAAATAAATATCAAGAATAAAAAAGTCTTTACTTACTACTTTTGGTGAAAATTTTTGCTGAATGTTACCACCTTTGCCACTTCCACTGTGACTATTTAACTCTGGAAATTCATCTTCATCCTAAATGAAGGATTGAGGATTAAAAGTCACACTGGCCTACAATTTGGGTAAAAACCCACCACACACCAAAAGACCAAGGGCATTAACTTGAATGGCCAAGGCTGGAAGGGAAGTATCCAGTACTTGTATCCAATGGTAAAAATATTAATCAAACTGCACTAATTTGTGAGATAAAGTATCCATCTGTACATTAAGTTCTTATGTTAACTGTATATTGGCAACAGCTTTTAAAATACTGTACATATTTTGAGTAGTGTATTATGTTAAAGAAATCCCTGCAATATTAGAGAAAAGCACTAAATTTAGTTAACTTTCACATTCTATAAAAATTGCAGCAAAAAGTAAACTGGAAATCTATTATACTAGTTTTAAAATTTAACTGAGTTTAATATAAAATCAGAAAGTCCACATAGTACACCTAAACTACAGAGGCAACACATATAGTATTGTGAGAAATCAGTGTATTTTATCACGCTGTGGAACTTTAGAATTAGTTTTCAGCAAGAAGAGATGTCACGAGGCAACTATCATCAGTTCAACATGTTTTATTAGGTCTTGTCCTATTGAAATCCTAACAGTGATATGAACACAAAAAAATACCTCAAAGTACAAGGGTTCGGGACTTTGTTCTGCTCTGCTTGATTGGCTTGTGGTTAAAGGCTTCTCGTGTCGCTTCTGCAGCTTTTGCCTTCTTTCTGAAGATGTGCTTTGCCCCCTGCATCTGAAACCAGACTTACAAAACAAGAAAAGAGTTCTTAGTGTTTTAGAATTAAAAGTGGTATAGATCTGTAATGCATTCATGCTAGCTACTAAAAGAAAAAAAGACAACTCAAGTTAAAACTGATTTTTACAAAAAAAGCTACATTACCTATGGGGTGTGTGTATTTTTTAAAATGAACATATTTGATTGGAAGGCACAGTTTATAATTCTAAGCATATACTACAGGTGGGACAATAGATTAAAAATTCTTTGGAATATTAAAATTCTAATTTTATTTTTTATCACTAAGGCTGATTGTTTATATTTTGCATTTCATCCTTCTCTGAAATATTACACTAATGCCTGAAAGAAAGTGAAATTGACTGATCTTTTCACAAATAACAGGATAAAGTTTAAGAACGAAAACCACTACATTTTTTTTTTTTATAAGCGCTCATGGAAACTTATTGTTCTATGACTAGACAGCATCCCTTTAAAAGTATTCATCAGCTGAACTGTTAACATGAGTACATAAAGATTACAAATGAATGAATTGCAGCAACACCTACATACATAGTATATATTTGCAATGTACATTTTTTACAACTTTTATGGAATGAACTAAACTTTTTCAAATTCTATATTTGGATTTGCAAGGAGATATAATTAATCCATTATATGCTTCTCATATATATGCAATTAGTTACACAAGGTAACAGAAGCAAAGACATTTAAAGTTCTGCCTTAAACTCTTCATATTCACCTTGAGTATTACAGAATAGGTGATGAGAGAATGAAATAATCTGAGCTTCCACTCCTTTTGAATACCAGTGAACAGGACAGGCCTTATCTACAAGACCACAGTTGTGGTCTTCTGTGGGCTCCTCTGATATTGGAGGCCAAGAACTGTAAGGAAGAATATCAGCTTTCACTCGTTTTGTAGACCTTTTCTTTGTTAAAATAGGTTTGAATATAGAAACAAAACGCTCCAACTGAACGTATTTTTCCTGACGTGTGCCCTCCAATACAGCTGCTCCAGCTGGACATAGAGGTATTATCAGATGATAATGCTGTTTTCCTCGCCTCTGCAAAATGCTAAGGCTGATTCTACCACTGAATAGTTGACATAGGAATATTAAAACTGCTGACTGAACTGATGCAGTTACAAACTTAGTTGAAAAAGTCACTGTGATGTAACATCTAAATAAACGCAATGCTAAACATTGTTCCTGATGAGCTAGTAAAAGGAGAGTGGTAACGCTGTGAACTTTGGCACTGAAGATGCAAATCCGCTGCTGACTTCAGAGTTTTATCCTTAAATTGGTGAAGGTTTAAGGTGCAGCGATGAGAAAGCATTTTCTTCCAGGAACTAAGTGTGATAATGGCATGCTGAACGTGTACAACACACATTTTTTAAAATTAAGAGCATCGCAGCCACCTCAAAAACAGCTCCTCACCTGATCTCCAAACTGGAGGAAGCGTTTGCTAACAGGGCCCTTTCGGAGGGAACTAAAAGGAGGTCACTTGGTGATTTCTCTGAATTAAAGGATTAGGATCCTCAGAATCTTCTCTTAACTGACTGTGGTTGGACCAAACAGACCAAAAAAACCTCTCAAAACCTGTTCTATTGGACCCTCCCCACCTTCCCTGCAAGCCAATCCCACAAGCCACTCTATGTGCAGAAAAGGCTATATTCACAGGAAGCTTACAAGGGCATGAATGTGCATAGACATCCCTTGGGGTTGCAATGGCATAAAAACTCCTTAAACTCCATTTATAAGGCTGAAGTTCAGCACAGTGCCAGGCATGGGAGGGGCTGGCTAAAAAGGGAGCATGCCATAGATTCCAAATAAATGACCATTCTCTGACTGAGCTCTCACTGCCAAAGGACCTGGGTATGAATTAAATCTGCCCTCTTGGTGGAACAAAGGGCAGAAGCTGTTCCAAGAGCAACTCCTCCTTCAGTTGCAATGAGCTTGGCTGGCAAAGTGAAGTGTATTTTATAGCTCCCTGAGCTTAATTTGGCACTTAGTCTGTGGGATTAAATAAAAGTGATGTGAAATGTCTGTGGGATTAAAAGCAAACCAGTTCTCTTCCTTCTCCCCCAGGATATCCAAAAGCACCAGTCCATGCAAAATTGTGGCCAGAAACGCTTGAGCTGACTCAAATTGCCAGAATAGATTATAACAATTGAGAACTGTTGTATTCCTAGAAGATTATGGGGCAGTCAACTTCTATAGTCCCAATTTTCACATACACAAAGATTAAAGGTATTGATTAACTGTATAGCTAATTGATTGATTACACTTTTGATTCATTAGGAAAATGTTCAAGAGCCCAAATAACCAAACCAAGTCAAATGTATTATCTAAAGCAGAGGTGGGTAAACTACGGCCCATGGGCCAAATCCGGCCCGCAGGATCATCCTGCCTGGCCCTTGAGCTCCCGGCCGGGAAGGCTAGCCCCCAGCCCGTCCCTGGATGTTCCCCCTCCCCTGCAGCCACGCCGCTGCACGGGCAGCGCTCTGGGCAGCGGGGTTGCACGCTCCTGCCGAGCAGCGCGGCACTGTGTCTGGCTCCAGCCGGGCCGCGCAGCTGTCAGACATGCTGCTCTGAGCGGCATGGTAAGGGGGCCAGGGATTGGATAAGGGGCGGAGGGTTCCGGGGAGCAGTCAGGGCACAGGGAGCGGTTGGATAGGGCAGAGGTTCTGGGGGGCGGTCAGGGAACGGGCTGGGGGTTGAATAGCTGTGGGGTCCCGGGGGAGCCTGTCAGGGGGCAGGGATGTGGATAGGGGTCAGGGCAGTCAGGGGACTGGGAGCAGGGGGGGTTGGATAGGAGGTGGGGTCCCGGGGGGCGGTTAGGGACAAGGAGCAGGGGGGGTTGGATGGGTCAGGAGCAGTCAGGGGGCAGGAAGTGGGAGGGGTCGGGTGGGGGCAGTGGCCAGGCTGTTTGGGGAGGCACAGCCTTCCCTACCCGGCCCCCTACACAGTTCTGCAACCACACTGTGGCCCTCGGGCCAAAAAGTTTGCCCACCCCGGATCAAAAGACAAAACAGTACAATACAAAAAAAGGAGACATACTGTACATGTCCTTGTTCTGGGAAGCAATTCTTATCTCACATTTATCTCTTATCTTATCTCTTATCTCACATGTTCTGCATAAGGTGTATTTCACCCAAAGACCGCTTGTATTTACAGGTTTGTTGCTTACAAGTTAGAAAGCACTTCATAGGTCACACAAGATTTAACCCACCAGTGTACCAGTTCCTTAACTTGTTGTTTTGTACCTTTCTGATCTTTGTTTTGGATACTAACTAGCATTCCAGGAACTGGTCTGTAAAGGTACGCCCCAGCTTGTACCAGCACAGAGTATCAATGTATTTGGTCTTTGATGGTTTTCCTGTCCACTTATGCTAAAAGCTGAATTGTCTGTTCTAAGGTATTGTGGGATATACCAGTGAACAGCATTGTGGGGGAAAAATATAGTTGAGCTGGCATAACAGCCCAACCTTCATACGTACAATATTTATGCCATGTGCTTAATACATATTAATGTTGTGTTAGCAATATGTAGGACACACACCTTGGCTGACTAAGGAGAGAAAATAGTGAACCCACCAGTGTGCACCAAACAAGACTAAGTATCTTCTTGTGTACACGTACTTCACTTCCAATACCTACAGTCTAAATGTAAATGAGTGGCCATTTTAGGCCACAAATGAAGGTCTGTGCTGTTGGATCCTGATGCAAGACTGCTGCCTTAGCACAGACAGCAGCTTGTTTCAGATTTAAAAAAAATAAAATAAAAATTGCAAGACGGCCAAGGTTAAAAAGGGCACTCTCTTCTTATATAGTTCCCACAAAAAAATCCTATCCAATACATATCTATTAGCATTCCCAAGTAAAGTTTTATAAGAATTTCATCCTATGTCAAGACCTTGCACAAATTTTAGCATAAAACAATTTCTGATTTAAAACCATCTACTTAGATACCAGAGCAGCATAAAGAAAATGTAATGGGAATGCTGACAATATAAAAAGGCACCAATATATCATGATGGCTGCAAATAAATTAACAAGAATGAGAACAGAGAATATAAATGCCATAACAAATTTAGTAATTTTAAAAAATCCCAAATATTTTGATCAATTTTCAAAGACTAAAATTGAAGCATTTTCCACTTGTTTAAAGCATCTGTTAAATTGTCTATATAGTACCTGAAAATTGTTGCATTGATTATTCTATTATTAAATTGTACACTTTCCAGACATCTCTCCATTTCACATACTACTGACATGCCCAGAATAAATAGACCCTCCTTAACTCGAGATTATAGGCAGAATATTACCAAATGTGTACTTGCAGTCAAAGTATGAAGGCAATAAATAGAATGCATAGAGTGATTAAATCATGATATAAAGTTTGCTTTCCACTTCCATTTTAATGCATTGCTTACTGTATGTTACTTCTTAATAATTTGAGAGACGCAATTTACAAGAAATGAATGTGTTTGAATTTTAAAACATTAAAGGTACCTGTGAACTATTTCTTTGTTCAGCTGGTCTTCCACCTCTGGCAAATGTCTGAGGGTGTTCTATCCAAGGTTTTTTCTGAGTTGCCTGGGAATTTACATTAGTCCAACTTATGGCAGCTGAAAGAAATAGAAATTTCAAAATAAAATGTATGAAAGAAAAGTCAATAAGTTGTATTACTTTGATTGTATATACCACCGAACATTTGTCACTTAAAAGTAAAAGATCACACCAATATTGTGATGCGAATCTTGCAACAGTTTCTTCTCTGCCAAAAATTCAGTTCCATACTTATGATTTCTAGAATTTGGTAAAAAAAAAAAAACTGCTTTTGAGAACAGAAGTCAATCATAGGCACTCAACTGCCAATAGTGAAGTTTGATTATCTTGGTAAATATCTAATGTAATAGTGGGCTCATTAGAATAGTTGCATATTATGGACAGTGAGCCAGTCCAATTGACTTTTCTGCCCACTGTTTTCAGGGCTGAATTTAGTACAATTCCTCTACAGTTATTTTTTATTATTATTACAGTAGGGTTTAAAACGCCTGATCAGGATGAGAACCTCCTTGTTCTGTCCTGTAAAACATACAATACAAGTCATTGACCCAAGCAGCTTGTGTTCTAAATAGCAACGAAATACAACAAGTAAGGTAGAACACAGCGGGGAAGGAAACAGGAAGCAAGTGTGAAACACAAGGTTGCATGTATTCTTAGCTGAGAATATAATCTGAGAGCCTCAATTTTTTTTTCTCTTTAGATACAGACAAGTGCAATTAATGAATCATTACCAAGCTACCTGCCTATTCATTATCATTGAGCAATTGACCATGGGTGTGATAGTACAGATGGGTCTCGAGAAGAGATTTGAAGGAACATGGGGTAATGGCTATGCTAACTGATTTAGGAAGACGCAGGAATATTCCTAGCAACATGTAAATAAAGATATAATATGACACAGCAAATGTGACAGCTTCAAGATTTTCTTTGCAAGTTTAAAAAAAAGCTATACCTGCATTTATTGATGGTTCTACAATCTGAAAAGGAAGAAAGAACATTTTAGCAAATATTTTTATTATCGTAGCATCAAACAGCAGCCTTGGTACTTCACAAATGTTCACCTACATTCATTGCACCAGAATCTGTATTTTTTGAAGTCATAGCAGCAGCAGCCTGATTGTTGCTATGTTTAGGACTGCAGTAACCACTGTCGCTGTCAATATCGGCTTCACTGGCCCCTTGTTCACTGGAGGACTCTGCAGCAGGATGGGATGCACGTCTTCGCCTGCCTTTTGATTTCCATAGCACTGTACTAGAGCTCTCAGAAAGTGACTTATTAGCTATCTCTGAAGGAAAATCTGTAAGACAAAGGAAGTATAACTATTGTGTGGCAGCTGTTAGAAAGCTGAAAATATTACTAATGATACATTAACATTTGTGATGAAAACACAAAAGCTACTGAAAAGAAATCTTAGCACCAGGTACTTTCAAACTAGTAAAAAGAGAGATGTACTGACAGTGCTGGATGAAGTAAGCAGCAAGATCCAGTTTTCAGACTATTACCACATCTACTTGTGTTGTACTAACCGACCCCTTGATCAAGATGCAACCTATTTTTGGCAATGGGATTTGCCAACAAACAGGTTTTGTTGCCAACAAGAGTCTTCAAAACAAGGGAATTAGGTAACAGCATGTAGGTTGTCAAGCCAAAATTCTCATTAAGTTGCATTCTGGGTCTCTAAATATTCATACAGCAGGATTCTTGCAATTATTGCTTTAAATGCAGACATGGAACAGGCAACCACAGTGAAGAAAAACATTCCAGAAGAAACATAAAGCTGAATTTATGAAGAAACCCTTGCAATAATTTTTTTTACTGTATCAAATCCAATGCACTGTGTGGTTTTTAGAACTGCTCTTATATCTAGTCTCAAAAAAACAACAAAAAAAGTAGTTTTGCAGACCACTCTTGGAAGAGATTTATCCTTCTCCCAGCCCAATGAATTTTATTACTCCTGAAAAGTTCCAGATTGATGCCACTAGAAGTTTGCCAAAGAACAGACAGAACGAAGACAATTAATATTAGTCCAGTGGGGGTACCTGCTGCAATTGCCAACAAGAGTTCTAATTAGCATGGAAGTGTGATAACCATTAGAAAGCACACAGATTACCATTCATTTCATGTAGGCCCCAGGCAGCCAGATACTAAGACTTTTGCAAAAGAAATGTTTTTAAAGGTAGGTAATTTTTTGAACTTGATGTTAACTGTTTCCCTTCAAAACAACCATGGAAAGGAAGACTATATGAAGTATTACATAAAACGACAGGCTCCAGTTTTAACACATGCCTCCCAAATCTTATCAAAGTTTAAGCTTACTGTCATGCAATTAATAGTTCTTGTTTAGAACTATTTCTCTGCAGCAAGTGGCGTTAAACCTTCAATACTGACGTTTTTATCTGGTTAAGTCATATAATTGAGCCCTACTGACTCACTACATGCTATAGAATGTTTATAGATTCAAGATTTCAAAAACTTTCTGACAATCAGCCTCCACCAAAAATATATCAGGAGCCCAGTTATCAGTCCTGCCACAAGTCTCACCCTCACACCATCTACCTTTCTAGCTATTTGGAAAGTCCATTTCATTGTTTACAAGGGTTTTCCCCAACTCCCACCCAAAAATTTACCAATATTTCTATAACCATGACTCTTACCTTAAACTAAAAGTAAAATCAGTGTCTGCAGCCTACCATTCATTAGCAGCCTTACAACAAATTAAATGCACACAGTGGAGAAGTTTGAGTGAGCAGGTGAGAAATAAGGGGAAATTTTCTGTTCATAAAAAACAAGAACTGCAGTTTCAAGCTTCAGGAAGTTTTTCTAAAGAGTGTTTACAAACATCTTTTTCTCACAAGTCCTGAGAGTGTCTTTTCAACTCCAAGTGTTAACACCATAGGCTTCAGCTAATAAATACTGCTAGCTGGAGTCTCCATATCGACTCAACTCAGCAGAACTTAGTCCTAGAGAAACCACCTGTCAGTCTGTAAATTGAGATTCCATGAGTGGGGACTTCAAAGTCTGCAGAGCCAGCGCCCTTGATCATCTAAAGATTTTGGGTGCTCTCTCTTACCTCTGACGCCTTCAGATAATCATAATTTGTTCTACTGGGATCACAACTGCCACTGATGGCAGTCATTTTGGGGATGAAATGTGACAGCAGCTCAAAGACAATACAACTACAGTTAAGGACAGGAAGCAAACCATACCATACAATTTAAAGTTACTAGAGAAATTAGGTAGGAAGATAAGATTCCAACTCAAAGTTAGTCAGGCCACTAATGGTGCAATCCATCATTTCTTTCCCAAAGCGGGTTAAGGAGCCTTTAATAATTAGGAGTAGTCATATGTCCCCAGCAACATTCCTATGATGTGGCACTGATTAAGTTCTGAGAGAGCAAAGAATGCCAACTAATGAGTCAATCGCATGTTTTCTACAGCACTTCTTTGGTTCTTGAAGTTCTCCATTAGACATCTTGTAGGTCCAACCCTCCTTAACTTACAGCTGCAGTTCCAGTTCGTTAGATACAAAAAAAGACAACACCTTACCTGTTTGCTGAGATGCATCCACCAACAGCACAATTTTTGATCTGTTCTCAGGGCCTGATGCACTGGTCTCTTTTTGGATAGCTACACTTTTCACTGGAGCCCTTTTGCTTTTTGCGTGCGTCTGTAACTGTAGTTGCTGTTTTAAAAGATCAAATATATACATGAGACATATTACTTAAATATGACAGTTAAAAATTGTTTGGTTAGTGCTATTACAATTTTTATGAAGTTCTAACAGATTCTTTATAGAAATTACCTGTTTGAAACAAGAGATTATGAGTAATGTTCTCCAGTAGTTCACAAGGTTGATACTATTTTGGATCACATTCTAGCATCTATCAGTTTGAAGAAATTTTCAATATCTTCCATGCAGCTTAGTTTAAGGAACTACAAATACTATATTATACCGTAAGCCAACAAGTTTTGGAGACTATTACCTAAGCAGCTAATGCTAGACAACTACTGGGGAGCAAGAGAGGAGAGTTTTGTTGCAGTTTAATATAATTAATGTATTTCTACAAAAGCAAAATGACTACACAAACAGAGCGTCTTTTAGCTAAGTACAACATATTAATGGACTTCTTCTACTTCAATATAACCAGTGCTTCTTAGGACATATATGTACCTAAAATGTGTTCCAATAAAGCCCTCAGAAATGCTGTTGGATGTAAGCAGCCTAGTGCACGTGGCATGACAAATCACCTACTACAGTGGTTTTCAATCTGTGGTCTGCAGACAATGTCTAAGATTTCCCAAGGGGTCCACACCTCCATTTGAAACTTTTTAGGGGTCCGCAAATGAAAAAAAGTTTGAAAACCACCAACCTACTGTTTTAAAATTACTTATGCAATATTCAAGAGCCAGAGAGAAAAAAAATCCTCCGTGGTAGTCAACAACATCCAATGAAGCAGCTGTTGGCCGTATACGACCCTCAAACAACCTGTCTCCCAGCTCCCTAAAGCCAACAGCATCACCCCTCAGATAGTATATCTAGTTTCTTACAGTACAACAGTCACAATAGGATGATCTTGTTAAGTCCTTTGAAATACTAATTGTGTAAAATTAAAGCATTACTGCTATACTTTATAACTATATAAAGTTACACTGCTTCAGAAGAAACCAAGGGTAGAGAAAATTATTATACATACTTGTCCTATGCTGTTGAACAAAAATATATAGGACGAAAAAGCAGTTCATTTTTTGTGCCAAGATGTTTTCACATGATTCTATTATTTGCTCTGTTAATTAGGGCTCAAAAATAACACGCTTACCTTTTGGGCAGCTGGTCCCCTGTTACTGCTTTTGCTTCGCTGTCTGGATAATGGAAAGACTTGGCCTGGCTGGTTTGGGCGATCAGCGCATTCTGTTGTAACTGTACTTACAGCACTTGCTGTCTGGAAGGGTGCAGAGTAGGGTGCAGGAAAAGGATGATAGAAACCCATGACTTGTGCACATGGTGCTGGCATAAACTGGTAATACGTATACTCTGTAGAGACTGGTGGTTGAGCAGATATAATAGGATATGCAAGGTATGGTCCTGTGGGGCTTGGGTTTGGCTGCTGCCATCTGATGTCATTATTATATAATGGAAATTGTCTGTAAAACCAAAAGAGAAAGAATAAAATTGCTGAATAGTTACATATAATTGGTGTGAGTTTACTAGTAACTAAGTCCTTTATTCTGAAAAAGAAATTAGTGCAAACTGTTTCATGAACTCTTAGCTTTTAATAGCTTAACTCAAATGCTTAACTGTTAAAAATTCCTAGTGTGCAATATATTTTTTGAGAGCATGACTGAAATAATGTAATTCCAACTGCATTCAAGGACTCTGTACAAAATACACAAGATACAGTGGTAAACAAAACTGTTCAACCTAAAGATTTAAATTTTTATGAAGCAAAAGAATGTCAACATTATACTAAGCAATAAAAAAAATAGGCCGGAAGAAACTAATATCTTATGACAAAATAATTGTCAAGAAAAAATTTTCACCACAACACAGAAAGCTGTTTATAACAAACTTTCAAATTAGAGGCATTGATATCTATTTATAGTTTGTTTATACTGTAGTTCAAATTATTTCAACACATCAGAAAATGAAAATGGATTAAATACTTGGAGACACACCAGATAAATTTACAGATAGATATGGTAGCAATAGTTTAGTCTTACGTTCACCTACTTATCCAGGACAAATAATGTTCTGATAGACATGGGAAAACAAGCCATCAGCTCACATTTTATCCCAGGCTCCTAGGTTCCCTAATGCAGCCTTTGAGAGCGCACATGAAGACAGACACCTACCACTCAAGTAAGTTCTCTGCTCCTTGAAGCACTGAGTGCAAGTGCAAGTGCAGTGCAGTGCAATGGTCTCCCATCCCAAACTCGACTGCCGAGTACAACCAAAATAGTCCCACAGGAACTCTGAGCCCAATTCCCCTCCTCTCCCTAGGACTAGGGAGATCATTGTGTAGGGAAGGCTGTAGATATGCGTTAGAAAGAGGAGGGGAAGATAAGGGTAAAAATTCATGACAATTGTGCAAATCTGCACAAGCCAGTTCCTAGGAGGGACAGTGGTGTTGAGCCCTGCTGCGGGACTGGTATCCCATGGGTCCCACTGCCATAATAGCAAGAGTTGGATTAAAAAAAGTCCCTACTGTTAAGTATTTTTAGCAGTTTATACACTGTAGCATTTTAAGGTGCCATATAGACACTGACTAAGCCTTGTAACATTCCTATGAAGTAGGAAAGCATTACTCCCATCCTACATAGGAACACAAATATGGAGAGGATAAAGGTCTTCATGGCTAAAGAACTAGCGAATGGCAGAGCTGGGACTAGAACAAGGGGCTTCCAGTTTCTTATCCCTTCCCATGCTCAGTTTAATGCATCATGCAGTCTTGCACATGCACTGTGCAAATAAAGTTAGTTATGGGAAGGCCTCAGACTGCTAACAGCATACTGTTCTACCATTCAGGGATCCAAGTTAGACCCTTTCTCTTAGTACCTTGTTTTAGAGGTGGCAGGGTACAATTCAGAGACTCTTTGACTGGCTCTGGAAGGTTTAAGAGTGGAGCAGATGGTTTCAAGAAGGATCTGTGGTCAGTCCTCTGACCAAGGCAAGAAAGAACGAACAAGGAATCTAAGAATGGAGGGGATTAAAGAAGAAAAATGGGGAGAACATTATCCAGGGTCATAGAAATTCTATCCTCACCCAGGAGGGGACAGAAGAGTAACTAAATGCAGAGAGGAAGTTCTCAGGCTTACCAATAATTCTATGAAATCAGTGTTTATATAGACACTTTCTTGATTCCAGGCACATCTTTGACAGAAGGGAAATTCAAATTCTTATTTAAAAGTCAGTGCTACTTTCCACATAGGATCACAACCACAAATTACCTGTTGGCTTGGTTTTCCTGTACAAATGGGTAGCAAGTAATCAGGTAGCTGGGAATA
This sequence comes from Chelonia mydas, assembly GCF_015237465.2. Taxonomy (NCBI): domain Eukaryota; kingdom Metazoa; phylum Chordata; order Testudines; family Cheloniidae; genus Chelonia; species Chelonia mydas. The sequence goes on from NC_051250.2 coordinate 63,998,664, forward strand.
GGAGTTGGTTCCACTCCATTAACACCTCCACTGTCATTAGGGAGAGCCATAGATATCATAAGTGTATCAGGACCCTTCTTCTGAGGAATAAATGGTTCTACTTCAGCTGACAGTTTAACATTCTTAAGAAAGGAAAAAAACATTAATAGAGTCAGTGGTTAAACAACAAGTTAACGACTGGTAGCAGTTATCCTGCAAATCATTAACAGATTCTCTTTACTTAGGGCATTTGACACATTTAAGATTTTTAAATCATATAAGGAACTGCCCATTTGAAGTCTTAAGTAATGACCAAGCTATTTACACTGGGAAAATGCATTTAAAAAGTACTAGCAGTCCTAAGGCTGTTTAAACAATCTGGTGCCTAAGACGGCATTTAGAAGTCCAAAATAAACTGGAAGACCAGTGTAAGAAAAGGTAGCTCAAATAACAAGTTCAGACACGTTTACTAGTTGTAAATATGACGTAAAAAGTAATATGATGTAAATATGTAAAAAGTATGGTCTTTATGAGAAAACCTAGTCTCATCATGACTCCCCTTATACTCTTAAGGAAACCATTCAACCAGTAACAAGTAAACACAGGGAAACAGCACTCCTCTTTCTCCTCCGTTGATGCCCTATGGAAAGATCATGGTTGGTTGGTGGGAATGCAACATCCTCTCAAGTGTAATATCACAAACCAAAAGGAATCACCTTCATCCTCCTTTCCATTTTTCTCTTTACTCGTCAGGATTATAACTCAAACATCCATCATGTCCACTAAATAAGGGCATTCTCCTCAAGAGCTTACAATCTTAAAATTCACAGGGATGCATTGCAATTAACACAAGCACCAATCAGGAAATCAATCAGCCTGTTGGTACAGGTGGATTTTTGGAGTGATTTGAATGAGCTGGAAAACAACTGACAAATGTTGATTGGAAGGATGCAGCAAGCATAGGAGCTGGCATGGAACAACATGCGGCATTTATGCTGGTCTTCACATTTTCAAAGCTCCAGATAAAAATCAATTAATTTTAAAGGACTGGAATTGGAAGCTTGCAGCGGAGGCAATAGTCAGGAGAGAGGATAGGATGGAGTGTACGAAGACACTAGGTTAGAGATGTAAGTGGGGCACAGTTGTGTAGGCTTTCATAATAATTGCATCTTAACTGAAAGCATCACAGAATATTAGGATTTGAAGAGACCTGAGGAGGTCATCTCGTCCAACCCGCTGCTCAAAGTAGGACCAATACCAACTAAATCATCCCAGCCAGGGGTTTGTTAAGCTGGGCCTTAAAAACCTCCCTAGGTAACTCATTCCAGTGCTTCACCACCCTCCTAGTGAAATAGTGTTTCCTAATATCCAACCTAGACCTCCCTCACTGCAACTTGAGACCATTGCTTCTTGTTCTGTCATCTGCCACCACTGAGAACTGCCTAGCTCCACCCTCTTTGGAACCCCACTTTAGGTAGTTCAAGGGTCTCAAACTCAATCTACCTTAGGGTCAGTGCCAGTTCTCAAATCCTCCCAGAGGGCCAATAACGGCACCGAAGATGGTGTTCAGAAAGCAAATGTTTATATTTTTTATTTTGAATTTCTTAGAAATAATAAAATTGTCATACAACTTTAGACAATTCTTCGCCTGCCAGAGAGTTTTTAGTGTTTGCCAGACACCTGGCAACGCTTCAGTTCTGTCAGTTTGTTGATGTTTGGCCTCAGTGACTGAGCAGTTGAAACCTTCAGGATTGTAGCAAGATGTGCATCAGATAGTTGTGTTCTGTATTTTGACTTGTTTATATTCATTCCACGGCTGACTCTCCCTGGCAACTAATGATGCTGCCTCCATGGCTGACACTGCCCAGCGACTAGTGATGGTCTCTCTGTCCCTCTCCGCCAGCTAATGGGAGATGCAGGGGGTTGTGCCTGCAGCAGGTGCATCCGATAAAGTGAGCTGTAGCTCACGAAAGCTTATACTCAAATAAATTTGTTAGTCTCTAAGGTGCCACAAGTACTCCTTGTCTTTATTCCATCTGCAATTTTTGTGTTTCAAGAACATTAACAAATTTTGCCATGAAGATTAGATCAAAGTTACCACATAAATAAAAATGAATTTTGTCATACCGTCTTTTCAAAATCATTTTGAAAGACAAGAGCCCCAAAATGACTAATCTAAAAGGTTTGCTAAACAATTTGGCCCCTTTTACACTGAGCCAAAAATAGATGGGCTGTAATGATTTCACTTTGAGTTGAAAAAAAGATCACTTTGCACCCATACTTAATACACTGTCAGAGGCTGCTGAAGTGAGACTGACGCCTATACTCTAGTTATATTCAGGGGCTAGACTCAAATTTGGTTGTTTGTGGAATGTGGATTTCGAAGCCTGCTTTATCCCCAATGCAGACAAGAACGCCAGTGACGCCAACCAAAGGAATTTAATTGGTCTTAATTTCCACTCTTCCGGTAGCTGGCAACCCTGCAACGTAGTGCATCATGAGTAATAAGCAGTGCTCTGCCCCCTGCATTCCACATCTTCTACAGAGTTTTCCAAATGAAATGTGACTAGGACCAAGTGACCTGTGGGACAGTTGCAAGGATTAAGTTTTCACATCTTTGTTATTGTATATATTAAATGCAATATTTACCAATGACAATCCGAAAAGCAAAAGAAGAAACCAATCAGACAAGCAGTATAGATGAAGTTTACTAGTTTAGAAATGAAAGCGATATTAAGAGTACTTAAAAACTAAGGAAAAGTTAAATAATGGAAGCAACAATAAAGTGAAGTGTTGCATCTACCAAACTGCATTTCTGGAAAAACTTCCCTCTCTTCAATCCCTTTGCAATAGAGTTATGCACTGAAAAAGAACTAATGCATCATCCAAGAAGACCTAATCTGCTGTAAAAATAGGTAAACATTAGAAGTTTATGGTTAAGGTGATAGTACGATGGTAGCTCTTGAAGTTTTAGCAGGAAATGCAGGAGGAGGATACAACTGTGACTACTTCAACTACAAAAAAGGAAGCCAACTGGAAACGGAAAACCATGTGGTAGTGTTTCAGAACATGACCAGACGACCTATCATCCAGTAACTACTAATAGTTCTCAAAAATGCTTATTACATTATGAACTTTGCCCACTTATAGCACATTAATATATAAAATCTACAACATGTGATCCACCAAAGTCTGCCTCACAGTAGAGCAAGTACCTTTGTGCTAATCAGCTGCACTTTCGGCAACTAAATAATGAACAAGAACCATCTTGAGCAACTTCACTACAACTCACAAAGCTTCATGCAGAGGAAAAATGGTACAGTAGTTAGGTCACTCACATGGGACTTGGGAGACCCAAGTTAAATTTCCTCCCAACTTGAGACTTCCTGTGTGACATTGGGAATGCCAATTAGTCGCCCAGTGGCTCAGTTCCCCATCTATAAAATTGATAACACTTCCCTGCCACACAGGGGTGTGGTGAGGGTAAATCCATTAAAAATTGTGCTCGGATAACAAATTAAAGGGAGTTATAAGTACCTCAGACAGAGATTCACACAAATCCTTCTATTCTGAATTAATTCTTAGTTTTTATGATAGTCCAAAAGGACCTAATTAATTACCAAGTATTTGCACCATAATAGCTCCAACTCAGGATTTGCCCAAAAACAAAAATGTGAGAAGTGCTCATGAACAAACAGTAGCTCTCTTGGCCATAGCAATTTCCGCTCATATACAGCTAACCCATTTCTATAAAGTCAGGCCAAGCCATTTAGAAATACAAATACGGCATTGTTCATGAATGGCCGAAGAACTTCCAAATGGTTATTCCAGTTCTATTTCTTCCTAGCAATACGAGACAGTTTTGGCCCAGATACTATGCAACACATGAGCACTGACCAGGACCATAAATAGGCTTTCCAGTTATTTGTCGTCCAGATGGGGAAATACTTCATATCACTAGTGTCATAATGTTAAGATTGCCCTCATGAATTTGCACCACCTTTCTCTGTTTTTAAACAGCCAGGTGCCCTTCTGATCAACCTAATGGCCAACAAAGTGAGACAGGAGAAAGAACAAAGTATTTTGTGGAAGTATTCTAGGTAGGAATTCTGGAATGAGTAAGCTTCAGTAATGCAATGCACTTCCAAGAATGCTTTTCAAGCATGGAGAAGATCATATTTTTTAGGACCGTTGGTCACTGCCTATCTCATCTGTACAACTGTGAGGTGTCTGAAGTCCAATGTCTTATCAGGCTGAGACTGTGTTCCCAACAGGGTTTTAGGGAATATGTGTGGAAATACAGAGATCATTACTTGATGTCAGGTCACTGTAGAACTCTGTCATAAAAATGACTTCTCTTTACCCTTCCTTCCCCAAACTCCACCACTTTTCATGATGTATTTGATCATGGCATAGTCTTTAAGGTCAAATGTAACAATCAAAAATAGCTGATGAGACCCATCATTGACTAAGGCAGGAGTTTAGGATTTCCTGTAAAGAGGGGCTCTGCATTCTGTAGTCTGTCTCCAATTCATTGAGATTATCTTCACCTGTTAAAGCATCTGTACAATTACTCTGAGTTCATAGATTACAAGGCCAGAAGGGACCACTGTGATCATCTAGTCTGACTTTGTGTATAATACAGGCCACAGAAATCCCTGCAAATAATTCCTAAGACATATCTTTTAGAAAAGCATGCATTTTTTATTTAAAAATGGTCAATGATGGATAATCCACCACAACCCTTGGTAAATTGTTCCAATGGTTAATTAACCTCACTGTCAAAAAATTATGCCTTATTTCCACTCTGAACTTGTCTAGTTTCAACTTCCAGTCACTGGATCATGTTGTACCATTTTCTGTTAGACTGAAGAGACCATCACTAAATATTTGTTCCTCTTGTAGATACTTATAGACTGTAATAAAAAAAGAGATGATTAAGAGTTATCAAGATGAGCATAAGAATGGCCATACTGGGTCAGACCAAAGGTCCATCCAGCCCAGTATCCTGTCTGCCAACAGTGGCCAATGCCAGGTGCCCCAGAGGAAGTGAACCTAACAGGTAATGATCTAGTGCCTTTATTATGGTGTCTTTGAAAAGTGTCCATGCAGCTTGCAGGGATTTCACTCTAGTCACTGTACCTTTTAATTTCTGTTTAACTAACCTCCTCATTTTTGCATAGTTCCCCTTTCTGAAATTAAATGCCACAGTGTTGGGCTGTTGAGGTGTTCTTCCCTCCACAGGAATGTTAAATGGTGTTATATTATGGTCACTATTTCCAAGCGGTCCTGTTATAGTTACTTCTTGGACCAGATCCTGCACTCCACTCAGGACTAGATCGAGAGTTGCCTCTCTCCTTGTGGGTTCCTCTAACAGCTGCTCCAAGAAGCAGTCATTTAAAGTATCGAGAAATTTTGTCTCTGCATTCCATCCTGAGGGGACATGTACCCAGTCAATATGGGGATAACTGAAATCCCCCACTATTATTGAGTTTTTAATTTTGATAGCCTCTCTAATCTCCCTTCGCATTTCATCGTCACTATCACTGTCCTGGTCAGGTGGTCGATAATAAATCCCTACTGTTATATTCTTATTAGCTCTTTGAGTCTATCATGTTTTCTAATCCTTTAATCATTCTCATAGCTCTTCTTGACACCCGGCCCCCAATTTATCAATATCCTTCTTGAATAGGGGGCACCAGAACAGGACACAGTATTTCAGCAGTAGTCATAACAGTGCCAAATACAGAAGTAAAATAACCTCTCTACTCCTACTGAAGATTCTGCTGTTTATGCATCTCAGGATCGAATCACACTGTGAGTTCATGTTCAGCTGATTATCCACCATAATCCCTTTTATCTTTTTCAGAGTCATTACTTCCCAGAATAGAGTCCTCCACCTTGTAAGTAGGGCCTACGTTCTTTGTTCCTAGATGTATATATTTACCCATATTAAAACACATATGGTATGCTTTGGCCCATTTTACCAAGTGATCCAGATTGCTCTGAATCAGCAATCTGTCTTCATTATTTACCTCTTCCCCAATTTTTGTCAAAAGGAAGACCAAATACACAATCTCCTTTCTCTAACAAAATGTCATGATTTTGGGGGGTTCTAGCTGAGGATTTTTAAACCTTTGAGGTTGTCAATACTGTAATACATGTCAATTTTATAGGGAAGAGAGTTTTGCCCTTCACATTGATGTTCAGTTTTAACTTACAAAACGTTATGCAGTCGCTCATTATATATTTCAGTCCAACAATTACAACTCTACCAAGATGACATATATACTGAAGTGACCCTTTGTTTTCTATATAAGAGCTACTGTAGTCATCAACAGCTGCAAAGACAGAAGATGACACTAGCAGGACCAGACTGGTAAACTTTGTCCTATAGTTATAGCACTGTATGTTTAATCTTAGAAAAGTTTTTGTTCATTGTAACGTAATGGCATTCAATATTACCCATTAAAATAGGATCTCTTGTCTTCTATCTAGGAAAGCTATGTTAGGACTCAGATATTTTTTCACCACCTACAATGTGAGAAAACAGATGTATAGGCTACATTTCAGAAAAACAGAATAAAGCTGATTGTTTGACTATTTAAAGCCTGGAAACAAGAAGTCTAGCTGCAAAACATAGTAGGGCACAAACATAGATTCTATAATTTTTAAAGCAGTTTTTCCAATTTTGCTCCTGAATCTTGTGTTTCAAATCTTCCATAATAACTTAAATATGCAGACAAGTCACACTCTTCATCTATTTTAAGACCAACTTTGCAAACATAGAAACCAATGTTACTATAATTATTTGACTTCCAAGTGGCATGTATTCAAGGACCAGTAAATATGCAGCCTAACTGGATAACAACAGAAACAGCCCTTGTAATACTGTCTGAAATGTAATTATACTCTGACAGATTTAAAATTGTATTTCCAAGATAATACTATCATGCTCAGGTACACTGGTCTCCATTCAAACACTTATGTCGTGTGAACTTATTTTTCCCCCTACAGATCATCATACATCCTTAAAGGTACTAGGTCCAAAGAAAATACAGTAGAGAGTAACGGTTTATGGCTGCAGAACAAAAATATATTTGAAATTCATATTCAGGTATGAGTTCAAGACTGCCTGTTTTATCACAGCACAAGCTTTACACAAAGTTGAAAGTTTAATTTGCTACCCATTCACTGAGTATTTTAGAACAGGTGAAAATCTAATCTTAACCTGTCATGATTTTGCAGTTGGTATGCTTTGGTTGGAAAGATTTTCTTTAGTTGACATGATAATCCCCACCTCGTTTATGATGAAAGCCAGTTATATATGCAATAATGGCAAGATAGCATTAAGGCTGAGATGCTACATATTTCTTTGAGACACACACACAGTAGGTGAGGTAATGTCTTTTATTGGACCAACTTCTCAGATACTCTGATTCCTTCTCCAGACCTGAAGAAGAGGTCTGTGGGGCTTGAAAGCTTGTCTCTCTCACCAAAAGAATTTGGTCTAACAACAGATATTACCTCACCCAACTTGTCTCTTGAAAATAAGAATCATACTATATTGCAGGAGGATTATTTTAAAGGGACACTCAATTTAAAATTCACATTTTAGTTAGGATCCATACATGAACAAAACAAAAAATCTGAATACTTAGATTACCATAATCGAAAGACTAGAGGAACACATTTGTGTTTTTCAAGTGTGATTATTTTATACTAAGTGTAGCCCAGTCAATTTCTCCTCAGTTGTGTGGGTCTTCCAAAGATCAACACAGAGAAAAAGAAAATGTAATTACCCAAGACACTCAGATTCATACACTGATAAGGCCCTTTGTTTTCAGTATTTAGTGAAAAATTCCCAGGTTTAAAAAAAGCTATAATTTGGTTTTTTAATTGATTTTTACCAAAATTTTGGGCCATTCAGGTACATGAAAATACTGATTATGTTAAGAAAAATTCAATACATTACATTAAGTAGATGTGTTGATGTTAATAATGTTATTCTAAGAGCACAAAGAAGAGGCTGTCTGTTAAAGTAAGGCAATGTAGAGGAAGACAGATGCACGTGAATGTGCGTGTGTGCGTGCGCGTATCTATGTACATTCTGTTAATGTACGGTTCATTAATAAACCGCAACATTAAACTACTTTATCTTTTAGTACTCTTACCTTTCTCTATTTGTTGCTTTTTTCTGTCCTCCCATCTCTCAGCATTAACTCTGGTATTACTCAGAAAATTGTGAAATTAATTTTTTGCACTGATTTTCACTTAATTTTAAATTTCTGTAAACAACACTGATAAATTCCTGAGAAAATTAAAAAAAACAAAACAGAACAAAAACTGAAAGCAAAGGGACTTATACATTAGGAAAGGTAATGTAACACAGCAGTTAGAGGAAGGAATGGGAAATCAGGACTGGTTTCTTTTCCAAGCTTTCATTGACTTGGAGAGTGACCTTGGGGAAATCACAACTTCTATGTGCCTCATGTCTACTCACCAGTAAAATGAGCATACATACATATATGCACATACACACCCCTCACATGCATATTGTAAACTTTAATATTTATAAAAAAGTGCTTTGAGATTTTTGCAGGAAGGCATTAGTACAAAGCATGACATGAGTGGGACTTTTCCCATTGGTCAACAATAAATCTGTCTAATAGCCACTAGACTAGACTTATGGACATGCACATCTATCGTTGCAAAACAATTCTGACTCTTTTTTAAACGCACTGAAGACCTTGTTCTGGTTATAGTTCAATCATATGAAAATAAGAATCCTGACACAAAACATCCTTCTGGCAAGGACAGCTTTGTATTATCCTTAAGTGACTTCAAAGTTTAAGAAGAGAGAGTGTGTGTAACTTGGAGTTTAGCCTAACTCTTCTTTTTCCACTATAATAGACACATCTCCCAATGTTCATATCCTCAAAAGAGAGAAATACAACTGGAGAAATTGGACAAAACAAAAACAGCACACCTACATCCAAATTACTTGGGTAATAAGCACTCAGCACCATAATAAAACCCCAACTACACCTCTACCCCGATATAATGTGGTCCGATATAACATCAATTTGGATATAACGCAGTAAAGCAGCGCTCCGGGGAGCAGGGCTGCTTTACCTTGTTATATCCGAATTCGTGTTATCGCAAGCAGTTCCTCTGCACACACCCCCACTTGCTGTGCCTCCCCCCACCCCCCCAGCTCACCTCCGCTCCGCCTGCTCCCACGAGCAGGACGAAGAGGAACCTCTCCCTGCCCCAGTTCACCTCCACTCCACCTCCTCCCCTGAGTGCGCCACCGCCGCTCCTCCCGCCCCCTTCCTTCCAGGCTTCCCGTGCCAAACAGCTGATTGGCGCAGCAAGCCTGGAAGGGGGGTGGGGGGCGAAGGGAGAAGCGGAGCGGCAGCAGCGCGCACAGGGGAGGAGGTGGAGCAGAGGTGAGCTGGGGCAGCGAGCAGTTCCTCTCCCTACCCTGATATAACGCGGTCTCACCTATAAGACGATAAGATTTTTTGGCTCCCGAGGACTGCAATATATCAGGATAGAGGTGTATCTGTTGGCACTACTTTCCTTGCACTTTGTTCAAGCAGACGACAAATAGGCTGTTTTTAAGTAACAAATACCATAACTTAGGACATGTCCGTGATTGATGTTTTGCAATTCCACTTGATTTCCTAATTGTGCTGATAGAGTCCAAGGCCTTAAGCATAGCCCTAAGCAAATAAACACATCCTAATTTTTGAATTTGAAAATAGTATCACCTTATTAAAAAAAACCACAAGTTGTTTCTCTTCTCCTCGTTTCCTACCACCACTCCCTTGCGCAGAAAACCTGCAAACAACTTTGTGTGACCTTGCCTACAGTAGGAAAATAACCCATGGTTGACAACAGACGCCATCCAAACATGCCATTTAACTGCACTTGAACACATTAACTTCTGGCACTGACAGAACCAAACCATTCCAACACCCATTACAGAAATCGCAACAAATCCCAGGGTAGAATAAGGGGTTTAGAACAAATTTCTGTAACATGTCTCTCTTTATATTAGTAACCCAAACTATTTAACCACAGTAGAGAGGGGCTCAGATATTACAGTGATACAAACCTAGCTAGAGGGGAGCTAAGGGGAATCCACAGATGACACTTTGTCACTTTAAATTGTTTTGTTAGCGTAGACAAAAAAATAATACAAGATGTGTGATGGCTCTCTTCTTTCTTCAAGACAGGTTTTTGTCCAAAGAGATGAATTATGTTAACACTGACAATCCCTTTTCACCCCTCATATATTATACATATAACATGCAACAACATTCACTCTTCTGACATAAAATTCGAAAGCTTATGCTCAAATAAATTTGTTAGTCTCTAAGGTGCCACAAGTACTCCTTTTCTTCTTCTGACATAGTTATACTCTACATCACATTAACTGTTCCTATGAGATGAGAAGTTGATTTTATTCTAGTTAGTCCCAAATAAACTGTAATGCTACTTTCTCCCTCCCCCAAAAGATTATTTACCTAACCACTTTCATCTCATGACTGTAGGCTTTTACACTATTTGTCAGTTGTCCGGTGCCACTAAGGAGAAAGGTGCGCAAATCAAAGAATTTCCAAGACCCACACCAGCACCTTAAAACTGTGATAAAAAACAAACTATTTTACACTGATAAAAGCACATTTTAATGTTTTTATTAAACTTATTGAGTTTGAACCTTAGTTCAGAGTATTCCTATACAGGTTACTAGTGGCTAATCAGAAAGTATGTGAAGCAAGACAGTTACAGTATTTCAAAAAGTTACCTCACAATTATTCACACTAGCATACTATACCATAGTCATGGACCAGGATCCCATTGTTCTAAGCACTGTACAAACAGGACAAAAAAAAGACAGTTCCTGCCCCAAAGCTCTCAGTTGTGCTTCTTCTGATATGAAAGGGGCTACATAAAAAGGGTATAACCATTACTGAGAGCTTCACTACTTAATGGGGTGAATAACCATAGTGATTTTTAGCCCTCTCATGAGCCAGGAAAAAAATGTTCAGGGTGTGTGAAGTCATCTGTGATTAAGAGTTCTAGCAACAAACTTCACAATAGTACCACAATACTCATAAAAGGGAACAAAAGACATATATGAAATAATTAACAAGAAGCATAGAAAAAAGTTCCCAATTTGGCAGAATAGCCTAATTTAATTTTAGTGAAAAAAAAGAAAAGTTGTTCTATTTCTGTACACGGAGTCATCTTTTCATCCTTTCTCCATAACTATCTGATTGCTTGAAGTTATTACTCATCATAACACACAGCCTGCTAGTGAAGATAGACATTGTTTACTAACTCATCCTTAAAATCTATACACAAAATGCAACAATTATTCTTACAAAAATAACCCTTTGTTCAATGTCTACTGTATTACTGAAGTTTAGAATTAAGTCAATTGAGAGGATAACCCCAGAATTTCTGAAGATTTTTCAAAACTGAAAGTCATAACTGGACTATATTTGAATTCCTGCAATTAGGGACTTTCAACACACATTTCCGTGAAGAGCAGCTTAGTAATAATAGAGATGTTATTAGCAAAAAGAAAAGGAGTACTTGTGGCACCTTAGAGACTAACAAATTTATTTGAGCACAAGCTTTCGTGAGCTACAGCTCACTTCATCGGATGCATCCGATCTTGCATCCGATGAAGTGAGCTGTAGCTCACGAAAGCTTATGCTCAAATAAATTTGTTAGTCTCTACGGTGCCACAAGTACTCCTTTTCTTTTTGTGAATACAGACTAACATGGCTGTTACTCTGAAAAGAGATCTTATTAAGTTTCACATAGAGGAACTCTTTAATTTTGGATTTTTGAAATCATCATCTTCTTGTGATGAAGGATTTTACTGTGTTCACATCAATAAAACGTTAAATAATTGTGATTGAGTGAGATTTTAAAGGCTCCTTCATTCATGTCCACAACAACTTGAAAAGACCCTGAAAAAGTAAATTGATTATTTGGCGGCCCTCCAGTTAAACACATGGGGGGGGGGGGGGGGAGGAGGAAGGACTAAAATTGTTCCAGGTGCTATCTAAACCTTTTATCTGCTACAAACTAAGGACAGGCAGGGCTAGATTGTGCCCTAAATGTCAGAAACTTACATCTACCCCATTAACAAACAATGATTTTAACAAATCTACATGTTTCATACACTACGGAAATGACACATTATTCGTTTTGAGGATGTTTTTAAAAGTCTCTCCTGCTGATTTTGCATACGTCAAATGAAACCTCATTTATTCCAATTGTCCCAGCAACTTGAAACACGCCAGGTAAAAGAGCAGAAAGGCGCATCACAACATCTTAGATACAACATTATGAAAATGACAAACAACAACATCAACTTGCATAAACTTCAAGTTAATACAGGAAGTGGGTAAAAAGGAAGGAGGTCAGACCTACTGTATTTCAGCTGCTATTTTAACGCCCCCCCACACACTTCACAAGACCCTCTCCAGCCCAACAGAGGGAAAGATGGCTGGGGGGACGGGGCTTAGGCGTGTGTTGTCATCCCCACTCCAGGATCCCTGTTTAGGAGTGAAACGTACCCCCAAACAAACATGAAAAGATTGAGTTTTCTCTTCCGTCAACAGCAGCTGGTCCAATAAAGGACATTCCCCGCCTCGGCTCGCTCTAGTTTTCTGGATAACTTTTCAAGACTAAAGCCCAGTTTGAGATTGTTTAAGGGGGGGGTGGGGAGGGAGAGAAAATAGTTTTTACACCCGCCCTCCCCAATGCCCATACACACAAACACACCCCTGTTACAGATCTTCTCCTGAGCCGCCCAGGAACCCAGCTGCTTGGAGTGCAGGCCCGAGGGCTGCAGCCGGTGCCCACCAACCCCCTCAGCGGAGCAGCTCCACTGCCCCCTCCCCCGCCTCCGATTTACAGCTCTGTCTCCCGGCTGCCGCAAATCCCCGATACCCCCCGCCCCCTCTTCGTCCCCGTCTGCCACTCGCGAGCTCCTCGGCCCCGGCACCCCTCGGCTCGCGCACACCCCTTCAGCCCCCCTCCAACCTCTCTCATTGTTTACAGCGCGCGTGCTCGCCGCCCCGGGCCCAGCCCCTCCCTTACCTTGTCGTCTTTGTCCATGGCTCCTCCAGCTGGGCTGGGGAGAGGCGGCGGACTGTCAGGATCAGCTCCTTTGCTGTTACTGAGCATGCGCCAACGCTTTGCGCATGCGTGTTAACATCCCCGGAAGCCACAACCCCTCACTTGCCGTCAGACGCGGCTACCTGTTGAGGACGGGGGTAAACACCAGGCCGCCGCCGCAGCCTGCTCCCCGGGGCGGCCGAACGGGATAGTGGGCGAGCGCAGAGGCAGCACTGGGGCCAGGGTGTGTCAGCCGGGGGGGGGGGGGTGTCAGAGCCGCTTCCTCCGTGGCTGTCCCTTCCCCGCCCGACTCGTTGAGCCGCTCCTGCATATGCCGGAGCCGCGACGACTGACACGGAAACCGGCTCCTGGCTGCGCTACTGATGGGCGGCAGCCAGCGGGCGGCATCATCTGGGACGGAAGCTGGGCGGACCCAAGCCGTGCAGAACGCGCTGGCTAAGTGGCTTTGCTGGCCGGCGCCTGCTGGAGGCCCAAGGGGCCTAGTGGTTAGAGCGCAGGACTGGGCGCCAGGACCCCTTGGCTCACATGTCAGCTCTGTACGCTACTTACCCATGTGTCGGGGGCTCTGAGGATTGTTTAACTCATTGAAGCACTCACCTATTCTAACTGGTGACTGAATCTAAGTTGTTTCTGTGGTTATTCCCTGTAACATGAAGGCATCAAACCCCTGATCTTGCAAACACTTAAGCAGAGGTTTAATTTTTTGTTTGCAGGATTGGGGCCAAGTTTATAATTTCCTTAAATGAATGGTGTTAATAGAGGTACAGGCCCAAAGAAGGGCAGCTTACCTTGTATATCATGGGCTACCCCTGAAAAAACCCAAAAAAAACAAAACAAAAAACCTAGTAAGTGGGAACTGATACTGTAGCTCAAGTCATCTGAAGAAGTAAGCTAGACATACAAATCTTATTGTAACAGTTCCTGATTGCCTTAACAATAGGGCTTGAATACTTAGGGTGCTTCAGCACTGACAGTAGAAGCCTTTACCACTTGAGCTAACAGGCTGAATTTGACAGCTGTGGGCTGTATCACATTCATAAGCTTATATGAGCTAACTACAATCAGTGGGTTACATTATGCTGACTTTTTAATTTTCCATTTTATCTAATTAACTCAGTAATACTGGGTGTAGTGACACATTTTACCACCAGCAGGTCTCCAAAGCGATCATCCTATCTATAGCACACACTCTTCTCCAGCAGCTTTTGTTGTGGGAAGTTGTCTCTACAGCAATTCCAATGGAGGCATACGCAAAGCAGACTTCAGAGTAGCAGCCGTGTTAGTCTGTATTCGCAAAAAGAAAAGGAGTACTTGTGGCACCTTAGAGACTAACCAATTTATTTGAGCATAAGCTTTCGTGAGCTACAGCTCCGATGAAGTGAGCTGTAGCTCACGAAAGCTTATGCTCAAATAAATTGGTTAGTCTCTAAGGTGCCACAAGTACTCCTTTTCTTTTTGCAAAGCGGACTGGCACCCCTGAGAAAAGGGATGGTGCAAGGATTTAAGAACAGTGGCAGTGTGAAATAGTGACCAATAGTTTTTTAGTAGCCACTTGGCTTTCTTATTAAGAACCTAAACATACAGTGCATATAATGGAGGAGTGTGAAGAAGATTATAGAAATACATGGCATAACCCAGGAGATATACCTAAATCTGCCCACTACAGTTCTGCTGTGTGGCTGGGAAAGCTGCAAAGGAAAACTCCACATGCAGGCAGAGTGTAGTTAGGGCTAGGAAAGTCCAGGAGACTGGACTGTGGAGTTGTTGCTATGCAGACCCAAAAAGTTAAACTTCCATGAAGGGGACATACAAGGGTTGCAGCAGCTATTACAAATATGTATTTGCCTTGGTTACGTCCAGCAGCACCTGGAGATTTTCATATAATGTTGATGGTTTGTAGTATAGCCTATTTCAATATTTCCATGTACTTTTCCTGCCATTCTAATTCTTTGTGACATTAGTTGAGTGGGTTTGCCTCATTTCTCACAGGTTCAGTGTTTAAAATTGTCTGATTCAGATTGTAATGGGTCACTGCTATCTGTATCGTTCAAAGGCTTTGTGGTATAAGGTACCAAATAGCTCAGGGGACTGGCATTCAGGATAAAAGTTTACATCTCTAGTTTACTGCTTAGAAAGTGATTAAAAGTATTATGGCAGTACTCCAATGACCTATTTGAAATGGACTGGATGTTTATGTATACAGATCTCCACATAAAGAAAGGAAACAAATCTGCACTGTTACAAATTGTCAGGCAAGAGAGTGAAGGCTGAATGTGTATTGTGGCCAACTGTCTGCTTATTCACAGGAAATTGCTTTAGGTCAATTTGAGACACAAACTCTTAATTTGGACGCACATAAAAAAGGTTACCAGAGCTGCATAAACTTTGTGGTGTTAAGGGTTGAGTGTAATAGTGATAGAAGCCAAGCTTGATTTTCATTAGTCAATGTCAGTACAGTAATCACTAGTTAATGGAGCGGAAAACTGACATTTTGCTACTTTCATGTATAAACCTGGAGATTTCTCAGGTCTTACCACAACACATACAGAGGCCAAGAATTTCAAAAATAGGTTCCTACATTCATGTTTTGGCTCCTAAACAAGGTTTAGCTTTTTTCTAAAGGGCCGAGCATTCAGCCACAATCATTGAAGTTATATGTCGTGTGTTCAAAAGGTGTGTGTTTTTGCTTTCCTTCAACTATTACTACCTAGGTTATTGTGAAGGTCTATTGTTACAACTGCATAGTTAGGGTTGCATTCTAAAACGGTCTTAAAATTAGGCAAATTCCATTGTCCTTAAAAAAAAGGGTGGGGTGGCCCATCACTGTGAAGGTTGTATTAGTTTTTGTGGCCTTTGAATTTTGTATATAGGCTTTGCTCATTTATCTTCATACATTTTTAGTAGGAAAACTTTGAATTTGGTCTTTGGTGCACTTTTTTTCTCTCCACAGACCTATTTTAATTATTGAGCACTCTCTCTTTAAAGCATTGCCTATCTACACAAAAATTGGTAGAGAGGCAAGTCCTGAGTCAATCTAGGGTGACAGGTAATTTAAAAATAAAGCAAGAACCTTGGCTGCAAGGTCATTTTTGGATTTTATTCATGTTTTAAGTCATGTACTAGACACACAAACATGAATGACTGACAGGATTGCCAGGCTTGGCTTAGTTTTACTCTATTCAAATGCAGGAGGAGAGAGAGAGAGTTCAGTCTTGTTCAGAAGAATAAGACACCATTCAGATAGGGTTGCCAACTTACTACTCGCACAAAACCAAACACCCTTGCCCTCACAACCTGCCCTGCCCCTTCTGAGCCCCCCCACCAATTGTTTACTTTCCCTACCCTCACTCGCTCATTTTCATCAGGCTCGGTTGGGGTTGGGGTGTGGGAGGGGGTGAGGGCTTTGGGGTGAGGCCAGAAATGAGGAGTACAGGGTACGGGATGGGGTTCTGGGCTGAGACAGTGGGTTGAGATGCAAAAGGGGGTGTGGGTTCTGGGATGAGGGGCTTGGGGTGCAGGAGGGGGCTCCGGGCTGGGGGGTTTCAGAGTGTGGGAGCAGGCTCTGGGTTGAGGCAGAGGGTTGGGGCACGGGGGGGGGTGTTGAGGGCTCCAGCTGGGGGTGTAGACTCAGGGGTGGGGCTGGGAATGAGGGATTTGGGGTGCAGGAGGATGCTCTGGGCAGGGACTGAAGGGTTCAGAGGGATCAGGATTGGGCTATGGGGGGTGAGGGCTCTGGCTGAGGATGCAGGCTCTGGGGTGGGGCTGGGGATGAGGGGTTCAGGGTGGGATCAAGGGGTTTGGAGGGCGGGAGGGGGATCAGGGCTGGGGCAAGGGGTTGGGGCACAAGAGGGGGTTAGGGGTGCTGGCTCTGGGCTGTACTTACCTCAAGCAGCTCCCAGAAGCAGCGGCATATTCCACCCCCTCAACCCATGCACAGAGGCGTGGCTGGACAGCTTTGTGCACTGCCCTGTCCGCAGGTGCTGCCCCCGCAGCTCCCATTGGCTGCAGTTTCTGGCCAATGGGAGCTGCAGAGCTGGTGCTTGGGGCAGGGGCAAAACAGAGAGCCCCCGGGCTGCCCCTACACCTAGGAGCCGGAGGGGGGACATGCTGCTGCTTCCAGGAGCCGAAGAGAGCCTGCCTTAGCCCCACTGCGCCACCGACCGTACTTTTAATGGCCTAGTCAGCAGTGCTGACTGGAGCCACCAGGGTCCCCTTTTGACCAGGCGTTCTGGTCGAAAACCAGACACCTGGCAACCGTACATTCAGACCATACCTTGGACAAAATGGGATCCTGCCCTCTATTATCTAATTGAAGCTAGCAAATCCTGAGCTATGTTTCAAGTTTGAGCCACCAAAAGAAGTTATAAAAAACAGCAAAGCGTCCACTTGGCAATATAACCAAGCATATGAATAGAATGTGAAACCAAATGATATTTTAAAATAAATGTGGAATCTGAATCCTTTATCTATTGTTGGTTAGCTTTAAATTACTTTAATTACTTTATTTTTACATTCACAATATATTGTTTGGTTTATTTTAATTATTTCATTTTAATTAATATATTTTGCACATTTATTTGTTTTGGAATCTGTTTATTTTAGTTTGCTGTAAATGTAATATGAGCAATAATATACAAACCAAATGTGTATTGTATTTTTCAAATGGATGATCACTATGACAAGGTGATCTGAAAAACAAACATTGCTATTTTGATGAAAGTTTTCTTTTTTGTTAAGTTTATACAAAAATAAACTTTTTATAATTTCTCTTGTCCTGTCCACTAACTGTATGCCTCAACCAGGGGAACAACCACTCAGGTCCTCGAGGATCTCCAACCATCCAGGTTTTTGTTCCAACTAGCAAACAATTGTTTTTATTAAAATCCACTCGTTTGAATTGCATATAGAATTCTCACGTGCCCTAGTTTTTAGTATGAATTAGGATATTGAAGAGGTTTCATATGTAATATTAAGCAGTGTACATTTTAAAACAAACTATTAAATGCTGGTTGGATTAAAAACCTGGACTATGGGATGTCCCTGAGGAACAAAGATGAGAATCTTGGTCTTAAGCAATGACCTAAAATGCAACCTGGAAAGTCTCACTCTTTGGCCTTGAATCTCACTCTTCGGAGCTGTAAATCTCACTCTTAAGGACAGCCAACCCTTTGCAGATGCTACATTTTTCGTCAGATTTCATCCAGTAACAGAGAAAGGTGCAACATGCAGCTGTTAAAGATTTATGTGCAGCTGCAGATGGATAGTTTATCCATCCCCAGCTGCACTCTCCCCCTCCCCCAGGCTACATGTGTGAAGAAAAAGCAAAACCACAGTCAGATGCCTTGTATTTCCTTTGCCCTTAAAATCCTCTTCTCCTGTCCCTAACTTAGATATTTGTAAAAGAGTTTAAGAAAACATGCTAAAGTAAAAAGTTTTGCACTGTATTGTAAGCAGGCAGATTTGGCAAAGAAAGCTAACAATTCTGTACAAGTGACTACAGCAGCTTTCTTATATAGTGTTGACAATACTAAGACATGAAAGTTGCGATATTACAACAAAAAAACTTCAAATCCAGACTCCAGCGAGAGACTGCTGAATTGGAATTCATTTGCAAATTGGATACAATTAACTTAGGCTTGAATAGAGACTGGGAGTGGCTAAGTCATTACGCAAGGTAACCTATTTCCCCTTGTTTTTTCCTACCCCTCCCCCCGACGTTCTTGTTAAACCCTGGATTTGTGCTGGAAATGGCCCACCTTGATTATCATACACATTGTAAGGAGAGGTTTCAGAGTAACAGCCCTGTTAGTCTGTATTTGCAAAAAGAAAAGGAGTACTTGTGGCACCTTAGAGACTAAGTCTCTAAGGTGCCACAAGTACTCCTTTTCTTATTGTAAGGAGAGTGATCACTTTAGATAAGCTATTACCAGCAGGAGAGTGGGGTGGGGGGGAGGTATTTTTTCATGCTTCGTGTGCATAAAAAGATCTTCTACACTTTCCACAGTATGCATCCGATGAAGTCAGCTGTAGCTCACGAAAGCTTATGCTCAAATAAATTGGTTAATCTCTAAGGTGCCAGAAGTACTCCTTTTCTTTTTGCTAATACTAAGACATTCCATGGAACTACAGAGCACTGGACTCCTCCCACTACAGTCACCAAAGCAACCGTAAGGCTAAATCCTATTGAAAAGTGATAGGTCTTGCATTGTGCCTGAAGACCCACAAACTTGAGCTCTTTTGGTCTAATGCAAGATATCAACAGTGCCTTCCACCAAGCCACCTGATTGCTGAGCCCAGTCGACTCTAGCATCTCGACCCATTGCAGACAATGATTGCTAGTAAGAGATTTCCCTGACCAAGTGCTAAAAATGGTACAGGTAGTGTAGATGAAATCAACATGGGCCTACTCACAGGGCATAAAGTTAAGCATGTGCATCAGTCTTTGCAGCAGTAGGAGCTAACAGTTGATAATTTGCTGAGTGTGACTATGAGATGGAGCTATAAAAGTTCACTTTCAAGAATTTGTTTAATATGAACATTTGATTCACCTTATATTTTTGTAGCAAAGAAATTAGGCTAGAAAAAAAAAGTATAGTTTGGTTAATTACCACTTAAACTTGTAGCAAAATGTCAACACTCCCAGCTAAGGCATGCTAATGAAAAAAAATAATTCTGAGTGATAAAGAGATCAATTACCTACCATAGAGAAAAAAGGTGTGTTAAGCTTTACTGGATCCTCAAGTACTCCCAATTAAAAGTATTTTTACATTTACTAATAAAAATCAGGCAGATCTGAATCTGAGAACTGCATGTGAGAAATGAGTGGTATATTTAATGAACAAACAGCAAGCCTCCATCATAATTTCAACATTAGGTTAATATTAAACTAACAACAACATTTTCACAAAGCTATTTTGCTAAAGCTTTCCAGATACAACTATTATTTTAGCTCTTTTATTCTTCATTTAAATTGCACCTGCTACATACCAATCTATTTTATTGTTTTAGACAAGTGTTTTGTAGATTGGACTCACCGAACAGATGCACTCCATCTTTCCATGCATAAAACAGCATATTATCATATCTATATCCAACATTTTACCTTTAAAAAGGAATACACAATGTATGGCATTTTGCATATGGACTATCACATTGTACATTAAGATCTTATCTTGCAAATTGGTTATCCAGGGGTAGGCTTTTACAACTATGCAGACAATAAATAAATTCAGTAGACTTCACACGGGCATAAGAATCAGCAAAATCACACAGACCTAAGACTCACTTCTGCATAGATGTCTCTAGAACTGCCAGTTGATAACATCTCAGTAGCTGGCTTGCTTACATGCACAGGTAGTCTACATGAAAACATGCCTACAGTACTGTTGCCTCATCCTCCCCTCACCCTTTGAATCTGATCGTTAATCAAGATTTTGAGCTCTTTAAGGGATTGGGACTGTCTCTATTACATGTCATTACAGCACCTAGCACAATGAGGCCCTGAAGTGGACCTCTTAGGTGTGTTGTAATAATTAGTACTAATAATGTTATTAACGTGATTGCTGTATACAATCATTAATCCGCTGGACTTTAGGAGCAGCAAATATCTGAGATAACCATGCCTAAATTAATGCAGCATTTTCATAGGCTCCATGCCTTAAATCTTGTCTGAGTTGGTAGCCAACAAGACTGTAGCTCCTATAGGGATTGGGGAAACAGAGCTGAGTGAAATCATAACCCCATTGACTTCACTGGAGCCAGGATTTTACAACAAATGAGCAGTGGAGGGGTTGGCCCTACCCTTCCTCACAAAAACCCTCTCCACCCAGGACCTGCAGCCTTTGTGACTCCCCTCCCAACACCAGTGAGATTAATGAAAGACTCTGCAAAGGTGTTTCCTTGGTCATCTTCCCCACCACAATGTTTTTCAATGGAATGTGCAGTAGGGACACCAGAATAGTAAGGGTCTTCAGTAGAGCTAACCCAAGTGTTTGTGGCCTGAAAAGGGCACTGTTTTTACAATAGCTTTTTAGGTTCTTTTACAAAAGGGAGACAGAAAAATGGATTTAGCCAATTTAATGAAGATTATGATCCAGATGTGAATGGATGTTTCCATGCAATGAAGTTTGTTCTTTTAATGACTATGGTATTGTTATGCAGGTTATATTAACAGTATCCAGCTGATGCAGTTGAACAAGTTTCTTTAGTCATTAACAGACAGATGGGTATAAGATAAAAACAGAGATAACCTGTAATGTATTTAATTTCCCCCAAAGTCAGCCTAACTCAGTGTATATCTACACATCTTTACAAAACAAAGTTTATATTCCTCCCCATTATTGTATTTCTTTTGCTTATTTCTGCCAAGTTAAGTTGACTTATTTCAAACTTCGCCATTTCACATCTCTCCAGTAATGTGGGAGAACTTGCCTGACTGGCAGAAAACCCAGTGAAGAATGCCACTGAGAACAATTCTGAAACAATTGCCTTCTTTGAAATGGACACCAGAACTATAGTGTGGAATGCAACTTAGTTAATTAAGAATCCCACCCAAAATAATACTGACCACCAACTATGTGTTAGGACATTTTCTTAAGATATTTGCTGGACGTTTTTTAAATAATGAATCATTATGATAAAAATAACTGTTCATTGTAAAATTCTTCTTGTGTTCCCAAAACACATACCAACATAAAGGTCACGCTTAAAAGGGCCATTATTCATAGTAACCAACAATAAGAAGTCTTCAGATCTAAATTGGGCAGTATTTTTAAAAAGCTGGATCTATATATCTAAACAATATACAGAATGCAGAGGGTCACACTGGATGACCTGAGATATTGTAGGGGTGGAGGGAAAGAAACTTAAAATATTTCATAAAATTTTTTAAATCTCTATTTTCACTGAAAAGGAGGAAAAGACGCAAAGCTATTCACACAAGCTATGTTAGATCCCCACCCCACAGCTATTACATCTATGCAAGGGCTCTTGGTTACAACAGTTTGGTTTTTACTTGTATAGGTGGGACCAAATAGGATTACAGTCATATTAAAGGATCCATGTCAGGAAAAAAAAGAAATCCAGGTATTCATTCTAGATACGTGAATAATTGTGGGTGCAAATTCAGTGGCTGTTTTTGAAAATACAGTCCTAATTGTCCAATTAAAAAAATAAATCACCAGTTTTAAAATCTGACATTTCAGGTACAAACAATTGTGAGGTGCTGCATCTTTCTTCTGTAACATGGCAAGAGAAAAATACCCAAAATGCCACTTTGGAAACAACAATGGCTAGGTCTGGCCTCCAGCAACACTTCAACCACACAGGTGCCAATTTAACTTAGTTTTTAAAAGTTTGTTAAATGTATTGCCACATCTGCAAGGCAGCAAGTGAAGCCCTACTTAAAACACTGCCAGTGCCTGGAGGGTGACAGGCGAGCTGGAAAACAGGTACGGCTCGCCCACAAAAAAATAAAGAGCTAAAGTTACTGACCTTCCAAAAAACAAAAACAAAAAAACAAAAACCAACCCAACTATGTAAATTACAGTTTGAGTTTATTTACATAGAGTAACTTAACGTACTACTCCTGAAATGTCAAACAATTGCTCTAGCTTTGAGCGAGAAAGAATATTTCGGGGTAAATGCCAGAGAGATGTCACGTTACTGTCACTTAACACAAATGGTGGGATTGTAGCTTGTGTAAACTATGTCAGCAAAAGAAAAGTAAATCTGAAAAATATAATTTTAAAATAGGATTCTAGCATTTTACAGTGAAGTAACATTTCCAGGTAGTTGAAAGAGCTATACA
The DNA here is from genome assembly GCF_015237465.2 of Chelonia mydas. Taxonomy (NCBI): domain Eukaryota; kingdom Metazoa; phylum Chordata; order Testudines; family Cheloniidae; genus Chelonia; species Chelonia mydas. The sequence goes on from NC_051250.2 coordinate 64,021,621, forward strand.
GTTTTGATAATAGACTGAGTTTCAGGCATCTTTCACTACACTGAAATGCACCAACAGGGAGATTCAGCCTTACTTTCTTTTTGATTTTGCTTAAAATGCTCACCTTTCTTCTTGCTGAACCTGCACTCTTAAACGCTATTATATCCGGCTAAAAACAAAAACCTGTGCTGATGGGCACTATATAGATGACTAAATTAGATAAAGAGAATGACATCCTTATCTCAAGGAGATGCAGCATAGTGTATTATAATACAGCTGGATTCTGATTCTACACAAAAATGCACTAATTTGGAGCCCAATCCTCAACTCCGGTTTCATTAATAAAGGTAGGTAAAGTGAACATCACTGGGAAGGGAGCACAAAGGGTACTGTGGAAGCAGGTTTTTTCTGCATTCTGCCTTCCTTCCTGAGAATTACTAAAGGCCCCCCCAACAGACATACCTAGGTTCGGGAAGGCTCTGTGGGTTAGGAAAAGCCACTCTTTAAGCAGTGTTGGCCTCCAGTTAATGCGTCCTCTCTCTTTCCGAGGAGGGCTCAATTGTTCCCTCCCACAGGTTGGGGAACAATTGTAGGGTAAATGGCAGGGGAGAGAGCCTATGACAGAAGGGTTCAGTACCCACATTGCTATGGGAAGGTGACCCCTAAAGAAGGAATGACTATCCATATGGAAGACACTGGATCTGTAGATATGGAGCCCAGGCTTGCTGAGTGGTTTACTTATTAGCTGGATGCACATGTATAAATTTGCTGTGAAGTATAAAAATTAATTTGATTTTGCTAAATGCAGCCTCCAACCTACAAACACCTACTACCTGGCAGCGCTTCCTACTCTGAGTAATTCCAATAATTGATTTTTCATGGGATTTTTTTCAAATGTAAAGAACATGTCACATACCATAGTATTATTCAGAAGCATGGTGTGTAATAAGAACAATGCATCTGCTAGTGTTATCTGAAGACATTTTTCAAAGAACGTGAAAAAGGACTCTGCCCAGCTCCAATTTATATTCACATTTAACTGTATCTCCGAATACCCAGTTTAGACTGAGTAGATTAAAGTGTCTATTGGTTAAAAAGAAAATTCTATCTATAAGGAAACTTGCATGTTAAGATTCAGCCCCGTTATTTACAAGAATTGAGTTTTGTTTCATATACTTTTCCTTGCATTTAATACAAATCACACTGGACACCAGAACAAGAGTTGTTCTTTGCATGCTATGTAACTAATCTTTCAAATGGTTTTAAATAAATTGTATTGAAATGACTGAGAAGGGTGGTCAAGTGGACAGGGCACTGGACTGGGACACAATTGCTGAGCGCAGCCATATGCTTGCTATGTCATCTTGAGCAAATCTTTAATTTATCCTGTCTCTCAGTTCTCCACCTGTAAAATGGGGGTAATACTGTCCTATCTTGCAGGGATGTTGTGAAAGTAAAATCCATTAACAATTGTGAGGTGCTCAAACAATATGGTGATAAAGGCCATGTAAGTACCTACCTAACCTGTGAGACTAGCTATCTGCAAAATTTAATGGTTTTAAATTAAGTCTTAATTTGCTAGCAGCTCACATACAAACCCAACCATTTGAACTCAAATGTGTGTTCTGGCTTTACTATAAATGATAAGCCATGTAATTGATTTGTGTATTTTTTAATGGGGAAAAAATTTCATTTGAACAGACAAGATGTAATCTGAAACACCAACTACAGGATTTCAAATGACAAAAAGTTAAGTAAAAAGGCACAGCTGTGATTTATTTAAAGTGATTTGGAAAACTTCTTGGTATATTGAGTACGATTAGAATTTCTTTATGAAATCTATACTTATGTCTCATTTACTTTAGATAATTATTTGACTTGGTGCAGCGGTGCTTACCTGATAGGCATGAGGGAGAATACAGGAAATCATTCTTTCCCTAATCCTTTGCAGTCTCCTGTCTGAATGCTCTATCTGCTCAGGTTAGGCACAGAGTACTATTTTTATCAATCTTCTAAAGTCTTTTACAATCTTCTAAAAACCAGGCAACTGTAACAGCCATTTAATTTTTTGTTATGTTGAAGAGCACAATTAGCTTTTCAATCTCTAGATAATAAAGGTGCTTTGCTTAATACATTTTCCATAGGTAACAAAGGGTATTTATATCAATAGAGAGTAAAGAACATACAAGAATGCACCTTCAATTTCTTACTCGCCAGACTAGGGATTTACTGACCTTCCTTCAGTTTACCTAAATTTGACAATCTCAATGTAATACTCAGCATTAGCTTATTGTTTCAATAAGACTCTGGCTAGAGAATTGCATTCCAAAATATATGATAAAATACTATATTACACACACAAAAATAAACCTTTTCCTATGGCCATTAAAACCTCCAGCAGTTCAGCAAGAAGCCTTGTTGCTCAAGTCTGTGAAGTTAAATTTTAGATACTACAGTTCCAGATCTTTTTCTTTCAACTCTGTCATTCACAAGCTGTCCTACAACATTTGATTTACTAGCTGGTATCTCACACCCCTGCCTCTCCTCTCACAGAAAGTGACACAGCATTTGCTATTTGTTACTCTCATTTGTGTTTGAAGAGAGTTTAAATGGTCTCACTTTTATTCTTAAATGTCTTCAGGTGTTTATTGCTTTAAGAATATATTCATCCTGTGAGGAGCGTGCCTGGCATTGCCCTTTGTACCATTTAAAACATGCATCTGTCTTGAATGGAGCAAGTGCAAGTGTGGACAAAGTGGCAGCACAGGAAGGCTTCCACATCCCCTGGATGTGGGCTGCTGGAGGGATTCTGTTCTGGCACTAAACAGGCTGTCACAGAGAGAGCTGATGCAGTGGACTCATTGGAGGACACTACAGATCCATAGTTAAATGGATCCAGTGGCCTAGAACTCCTGGAGGGGAGAAGTTTGCTTTATCAGGGCTTGAACAGTGGCTATGAAGGGACAGCACTGCAACCAGTCAGAGGGAGGGGATGGACTCCATCTCCCCTATCACTGCACAAAGCCCTATTCTATACCCATACAGCAGAAATCTCAGTATCACTCCCAAATTTTCATATTCTACTTACGTAACGTATTACAGTTAAATTCAGAACCAAGTCAGAACATAAATCTAGTTTAACAAGGCACAAACTTAAAGTCAGCTATGGTGGTCTGAATTACCCCAAAGCCATTTCCTACCAAACATTTATTTGAAATACCGAGATCAAAACGAAGACCTGATACTCAGAAGTGCAGACCCCCTACCACCATTGACTACCACTGGCATTGCAAGATCCCTGTACCTCTCAAAATAAAGCCTTAAAAATCAGCAAGACTGCTAGATATCAGTTCTTAAATCTCTATAATATTTGTACATAAATATGGTAAGAAATAAACCAAAAGCATGCACCAAGGTTAAGATTTAATCTCCAAAATGTTCTCAGTATCTGAGGTGAGGAATATTCACTTACCTACTTTTCTAAAAAAACAAAATGTAATGAAAACACATCAAGAAACAAACTGTACAATTTCTGAACTGCACTGTTTATTTTGCTGCTTGAAACCTAAGTGACAGTATGCCACTATAATTACGGGGTTTCCTCTAAACCTTTACTACGCTGCAGGTACAGAAATATACGGACACATTTTTGGAGAATTGACATTTTGAAAAATGCAGCAAACATTTCAATTTATACATGAGAAAAGGAAGTGTTCAAAAGGGTATGCATTTCAAGTTATTGCAGGTTATTTCTGTGAGAGAATTTCTGCAGGTAAAACATGTTTAAATTTAACCAACAGTAACGTGTCAGTGTATTTAAAATCATGACAAAAATCTTCTCTCTGGTCATTAGTTGCCCTTGACAAATTACTATCATGTTGTATGTTTAGGGCGAGATGTCAATACAGCATAAATCCCGTGGCATTTTGGTTTTCTTCTGGAGATTAAAGCTGTTTTTCTTGGGATAAATGCAGCAGCAAAACACAAACCAGCTGATCAAAAAAGCACTTCTGCCATAACTCCAATAATTTCAGGGCACATCAACCGACAGTAGTTTTGCCATTCCCAGTTCTTTTAAGGTTTACATCACCGCACTGTTGCCTTAAGTACATTTTGTAAAAGCTTGTTTTCTGTTAAGCCAGCTTGCTGACTACAGCCTGGTTGAGAGAATTTAGTTGGTTGGTCCATTTATCTAATGCCGTATATCGTGCACCACCCCTCTTCTGATGATCCAGTTCAAGGAGCTGGTTGACTTGATCAATTCGGCCATGAATAGTGCTAGAAAGACACAAAAACCCCTAATTAGATACATCTGTAATCCATATTAAAAATCTGAAACAACAGTAATTCGCTCAAAACACACACTCAACTAATGCAAAACAAAGACATTAGGATTTATTTGAGAGCTTGACTGGCCTAGGAATTTAACATCTGCACAATGTAGTGCCCGGTGGGAAATTATGATAAGAGGTTAAACTGCAGACTCACTTCCCCTGCCAAACACTTACGGATAGAGACACTAGGACCAACGTGCATACAGTGCGCATGGCTCAGAGGTGCTTGTAGGAATTTAAGGCCACCTGATATAAACAGCATTTTAGAGAACACCTGATCTTTGTTTTACAGTGAATTCACTGCTTCCAATAAGGTTTCTCAAATATAGGAATTAAAGAAAAATATATTTTTTTTAAATTCAGAAAACAGGGAAAAACTTCTTTTTAACTAAAAAATAAATCAATACAAAAAAATTATCCAGTTGTTTTTATAAATTATGGCTGAGACTTGCAAATTAGCTAAGAGGTTTAGACACCATTCCCTTAAAATAAAAGGCTTTTAAAATCTCAGCCTTTACATATTTATAGATTTAAACACTAGTTAATAATATATAACTTACATAATTTGGCATAGTGATTCAATCATATGCTATTATAAAATGCAAAAGTAATGTAAAATCATACCATTCAAACTACTTAAAGATCTTCTGAATTCACATCTTCTAATGTGACTCATGTTACTAACCCAAACAGCTCCAAAGGACGTAGCTTACACATTATCTTATATAATTGTAGAATCAAATGGCATTTTCAGGGGAAACATACACACACGATTTGCTGTTTTTTCTACACTACAGTTTTAAGACATTCAATAATCAGAAATAGGAGGAAAGTACATACTTATCCAATATGCACTGCACAAGCAAGCTCTCCACGTCAGCTACATCTATGTTTAATTCCTAAGGACAGAAAACTCTTGTTATGTTGCCATTGTACTATTTCGCAACCAACATTTTTTAATTTTAATTTTCACATGTAAGTACTGAGCTCAGTTTCTTAATGTCAGTATATAGTACCAAGTCAATAATAATCAGAGAGAATAGGAAAAGAACAACCAAGATATACACTGTCAACAAGATCAGCAGCATCTCAGAAGAGCTCAAGATGCCACCCCTAAATTTCAGTGAGCAGCTCCTGCAGAGAACTCGTTCACTGATTGCAGTCATAAAGGAACTGATCAGACAATTATATGAGGTGTAATACAGGGGTGGCCAAACTTACTCACCCTCTGTGCCTCATATGGCAATCTTCAGAAGTTGGAGAGCTGGGGTGCACCTGCTGCGGCTCAGGGCTTCATCGCCACTCCTGCTGACACCCCGAGCCTTGGCAGGTGCACCCCATGGAGCTAAAGCCCCGAGCCCTGGCAGGTGCACTCTACGGGGCTAAAACCCTGAGACCCTCCACTGGGCAGAAGCCAAGGCAACACTTGGGGGGAAGAGGGTGTCATGTGCCCCCCCAGATTTCTGCCAGTGTTTGCTGGCCCTGCTCTGTCACATGGTGCCACTGGGCCCCCTCCCTGCGCGGCAGCTGCTGGAGACGGCAAGCTGGGAGCTGCAGCTGGGGGGAGGGGCAGTGGCAAACAGCTGGGAGCTGCAGGGACAGCCGCTGCTTTTGCTGCTGCCTCTCCATGCAGAGCTAACACCTGGGAGCTGCAGGGTGGGGCTGCCGAGGGTAAGGGGGGCGTGCCTGAGGGGGCATGACTCAAGTGTTGGGGAGGAACGAACCTTTAAATTGTACCCCCCCATTTTCAGCAGGAACCAGTTGCCTCTGGCAGAAGCCCCTAGCCCCACCACACCACTGCAAAGTAGAAACTCTGTGCTCCTCCCCCCCCAGTCTGATAGGCAGAGAATGGGGGATGTGGGGAGGGCTCTGTGAGCTGCACTTTAATTGTCTGGCCACCCCTGGTCTAACAGTTGGAATGGAATGGGCATGCATTCATAGGTGCCGACTCCATGGGTGCTCCGGGGCTAGAGCACCCGCAGAAAAAAAAAAATAGGTGCGCCAAACAGCTGACCAGCAGCTGGGGGAGAGGCTTGGGGAGGGCAGAGACCAGTGAGCAGGCAGGGATCTGGGGGAGGGGGGGAACAGGGGTGGGGCCTAGAAAAGGAGGCAGAGCAGGGGCGGGAAGAGGCAGGGTGAGGGCAGGGCCTCAGGGCAGAGTGGTGGTGGAGCACCCCCGGGGGAAAAGAAAAACTCTGCATGTGTTCACTAGCAGTGCTTCAGAAGGCCAAATATGTAAGTAGCAGCGGAGCTCCTGGCCTATCTTGTGCTGCAAATTTGATGAATGGCATCTTTAAAAAAAAATGTACACAGATTACAGTAAGTAATTATTTAAAAGACAATTTTATCAGCCTTAGATTTTGTGCTTATATTATAAAACCTATGCTTAACTCTTCCTTAGTACCTCATACATTTTACCATGCCATCAATCTAATCAAACATTAACAAAGGTCATAAAAGTACATTTCCCCCTCACAATAGATGGAAATTCACTTCAATTTTGTTATGCAGGAGGTCAGACTAGATAATCATAATATTCCCTTCTGGCTTTTTAATTTATGAATTTGTTATTCCATCTCTTGTCAGACTTACAACTCTGACATCACTGACTTTTAATGATATCTGCTAGACAAGAAGGGTTTAAAACAGCTGAAATTTCATCAGAATTTGTGCATGCTAGTTCATATTTATTATAGTTGCCTAAGAGGAATTATGCACTTTCAAGTTTTTTTACAAAAGCAAGTGCATTTCTATGCTGCAAAATTGGCAGCTAAACATCTTAAACATTTACTATAGCATTAATAAGAATCATTCAGATTACATGTAAATTTACAGTTACACACTGCAAAACTGTCAGCATTCTATTAACTGCATTTTGGGGGCCATGCTACATTTTCAGATGTTCCATTTAGGAAAGTGCTGTATTTGTTTGACAGCTATGCTGATTTATAATTGTCGTAAATTTAAGCAAATACAAATCTCCTCTGATAAGTACCTTAGAAATAAAAGGAATATGTATTCTTGTATAAGGCTTAATTAATTTTATAAGCACTTGTGTTCTGATGTTTCGCAAAAGCTCTGTAAGAGAAGAAAAACAAATAAGTAACTATTGTAAGAACAATGGTTACATATTCAAATGAGCAAGTGTGCAATATAGTTCCATATTTATATCTAGTGGGTCTTTTCCATCTCTTGACTGCTATGATCCTATATGGTAATAAGTACTCCCACATTGTAAAAATAAGCCATCTTTCTTCACTGGTTGTTTCACAATATGTAGCTCAGCCTGGATATTAGCAGGAGTACTGGATAATGTTAAAACTTATTTAAGCTTGAAAATACAGTTTTCAAAACAGTTTGTAACTATTTTAAAGTTATTCTAAGAAACTGGATAAATGGTACACAATATTGCACGGTATCTTTACCATCTCAGCTTACTACTTCACCAAAATGTGAAAAGTTTAAGGCACTAACCCCGCAAATACGCATATGCTTGATTTTAAGCACAGAAGTAACCCCACTGAAGTCTGTTTGCAGAATCAGAGTTCAATAGCCTAACAAGACAAGGAGTTGTGGCAGAGTTGCAATGTGAAGAGTCTGTGCAGCAGCTAAGAATGTTTTTCACTTTCTCACTAGATGAACTGCAAGTTTAATAAATTAAAAATATGCATGCATGAGCTGTTAATAAAAATGTATGAAAATTCACAAAAAGAAGTTTGTTATTCACTAATATTTTTTAAGCCTGTTCTGTTTTCCTTCACTCGGCCAGCTGACTGTTTTACTGCTGTTTGTACGCTTATCAAATCTCTCACATGAATTGGGTGAAAACCCAAACTTAACACTATATAGGAATATACAACAATACTTTTTATTTTAATTAGTGACAATTAATGCCATAATGGGCCAGATCCTCCAATGCAGTGTAGTGCACATTTCACTGCATTATTAATCACATTTGGCTAAAAAGCCATAGTAATTGGTCCAGGAAGGATCACCTCTGTCTAAGGATGATCCTTCAGTGATAAAGAGCTAATAGAGGTTCTAACCCCACATACTCTCCCTGCTTCTGGTGTAGCAATGAAAATGGACTATGGCTTGAGAAAAAGGCAGGGTGGCTGATGGATCCCTATACTATGCCCTCAAAATACAACATAGGGGAAAGGATGGATGACCTGCACAGAGCACTACTCGGGAGCACAAAGATTGAGTTTTAAGACACCATCACATTCTGCATAGTTTGGCTGCATCATAGGATCTGACCCAATGACTTCCATGCAATTAGGTATCTTTTACGAATAACAGTTTTAGTCATATTCACATTGCCCTCATGAGCTGTTAACCACACATGCTTTTCCTCAGTAGGGGCCTCATCCAAAGCTGACTGAAGTCAGCTGTAATTTTTCCATCACTTCAAATAGATGAGGCTCCAGGTTTGCTGCTGTTTTTATTCATAAATCTGGTTGCAAATGTGCTCCTTTTACCTAAAGCAACTATTGTTTTGCTAATTTTCACCATTATATAACAAAGCATCTCATTAACACTGACTTCCAAGGATAGAGTTTTTAAATACTAACTGTATTGTTCACAGCAACAACAACTCACAAGGAACATTTATTTTTTATTATTCTCCCAGTGCAGAAGAAATATATCTTAACAAATCAGAGAAAAAACAGGATTACAACTGGGACAGACTGACAATATCCTGAGTGATGTTTACTTAATTCAGAGTTTAGCTTCATTCAAGTTTAACGTCTTTGGAGTCCATTGTATTAAAAATACATTTGTTTTTATTCCTGTGGAACTGAGTGTATCTATCTTCTACAGGAGAGACTGACTAATGCAATCTCTGGATGGTATTAGGAATTTCAAAGGACTTTTTGGACCAATACCTGTGAAGTGGATGCAAATGACTCTCTTTGAATCCTCCCTTTTCAAGCTATCCTCAAGGGAGGAAAGCCCATGGTCAACGTGCTCCTAGAAACTCCAGGTCAAAGACCCCTGAACTGTATAAAGGGTGGACTAAACATGTTATGAGTGTGCTAGTTCAGAGTCGAGGCTATAATGAATTGTAACCACAAGCTGAATCCTGTTAGGTGGGGGGAGAAGGACATTCCTGCCAGAATCCATGTTAGAGTAACATCTGGTAAGCTTATTAGTATGGGTGTAGGTTCTTTATTGTTTTTAATATGTTTTCTCTGTATTGCTTTTTATGTTAATAAAAAAATAGGCTTGCACACAAAGAACTGTGTAGTACTGTAGCAATTACACCTGTTAACCATTTCTGAGAGAAAGCAAGCACGTGCCTTTGGACAACTTGCCCGTGCTGGGAAGAACATAGTGAAGGCAGGGAACCATGCAGCCTAGAAATACTCTGGTCTGCAGGGAGAGAGACACGGGTCTCCATCCAGAAAGGCAAAAACTAGGGAGCTGGAAGCCTGAAGCTAGTGCCCACTCAGGGGAAATACAGGTGCAGTTGCCCTGAATTGTGACAACAACCTCCTGTAACCATACCTTCAATGTGTTCCCTTATGAAGGGATCGTCCATGATGTTGCTGTGATTTGTTTTCAGAATCTTCTCAAATTCAGTGATGTCATTATTCTGATAGGCACTTCAACAATAAAGGAGAGTGAATTACAGTTTTGTCAAGTAAAAAAAGGTTCAGATCAGGATAAGATTTCCAGTTTCCACATGCTAAAAAGTATATTAAATATTGGTAGCAAAGAATTACAGTCACGATCTTTCTGACAGTTAGAAATTGAGGATGCTTAAGATAAAAGGGTGTTGAAAACATGCGTCTTAGGATAACACTGTAGCTCCTTCATTTCTTCTACTACGTTTTGTTAGTGTTCACAGAAGTTTAATATGAATGTTCTGCCCTTTTGCAACTATAAATTGGTTTTGAACGATTTGTATTTTAAAAAGTTATCCTATTAAAAACACTAAAAATATAGTCACTCAAAGTTACTCAATTGTTTTGTTATGTTAATATGGATGTGTCCTGATGCACCTTATTGGAACCTCCTGTGTTTAAGTGCCAAGAGGCATCAGCAATGTATTGTCCAATATATGCATTCAATTGCTGTTAATTGTGTTTGTGAATGTGTGTATTTTAGTAATGACTTTCTTCTTCATAATGTGGATATTCTTTCTGACTGACCCTACAGTGAAGTCATCTTTGTGCTTATACACATCAAAGTCTATGACAAAATAATTATGATGCCATAACCTCAGCATTAAGACTTCACTGTGGATCAACCCTGAGGAGACGATAAACAATGCAGAAGCAAATGTTTGTAGTAGTTGATAAACGTGATATGAAACATCTAATAATTAAATGGCATTTAAATTACGTATAAAGTTTCAAAGGGTACCCCACAAGCAAAGTTGTTTTACAATGGACAAAATGTGTAAGTTCCCCCTAGAAAATCTAAATGCAAATTTAGTTTCTAATTATAGTAGAAATTAAGAATAGCATTGTAACTTTAACAGAACTGATTATCTGCTGCAGCTTAATTTGTGTTATATTTTTTACTTGCTTTCATATTTTTGAGAGACAAATACACTCAGATCTAAAGATACAGAATATAAATTAGGTAGTATGAATGAAAGCAGGCTTGCTAAAACCACGTGGGAGTTCCTTCTGTCTCACATTTACATGAAAGCATGAAGCTAAAGTAGAAAGGACGTATATGGAATTGAAATTCTCTGAAGTAATCCCTCCACCGATTGCCAAATCCTTTATTCATCATTAGGTCAATAATGCATATGCCTCTTTGGTTTCAGGAGTGGTGTTGTTTTTGAGCAAATGATAGCAAACAGTAGTTGTATCTGAACAATGTTTGGCCCACAGTGTTAACTATTTATTTCAAAACTTGGATAAAGGAATTCCCCATCTTTTGACTGCAAAAGAGAACTGAACACAGATTGCTTCTTATTTGTCAAGACAGAATCTGCTTACAGTGGACAGGAACTAATTGGTTTCACAGCAAAGCATGGAAAAACTGCCTCAATACAATCTACGTAAGCTGATGGTCTTGATACCCTAGGGCCTAAACGTTGCTGACCACATTCTCTGTAAAAATCCATGTAGCACTTTGGATCTTCATATGCTTAGGGATGCACATGCCTGCAGGATTTGAGACTTGAAAGCTCTATTCCGAAAAACCCTGCCTGAAAACTCCTTTGGCACACGCCTTGATGTGTGAAAATATTGCACATCAATGCCTCCAAATCATCCTACTAATATAACATACCATATCGGCCTTCAAGGAAAGCTTAACGGGCCTGATTTTCAGAAGTCCTGGGCATTCCCAGCTGCCACTGGATTTGCAAGTGGTCAGCAACTCTGAAAAATCAGATTCTAAATGACCAAATTTGAATTTGTACAGTCAGCACTGGCCATTCTGGAAACTCTGAATGCCTTGAAACACCAGTGACAAAGGCAGTTGTAAATTTCTTTAAATACCCTCTATTCCAGGATTATTAAATATATTACTGGAATAGAGAGTCTGGGCTGCTACTATCATGCAACATATTGAACTTCTACAAAAAAGAGCAGTCATGTTATTTCCTAAAGGAAAAAAAACAAAACAAAAAACCACCTGTGAATGTTTTTTTTAATATTATGGTGAACTATAAGAGAGAAGGATCAGCTCATGGAAAGAAAAGAACTAAATTTGCAGCTTTTATATACAAAATATACAATTAAATATAATTATATCAATTATAAATAAAATTCTTACTTCTGAATACAAGGTTCAATCAAAATTTCACTACATAAATCACAGTAAATAAGCTGATAGTTGGAAGCTATTTAGCCATAAAACCTGCAAACGAATGATCTCTCAGATGTTCAAACCACAAAGAACATCTTTTTAGTCAGTTCCCCAGTCTTGCAATAAAATCTCATGATTCAGAATTAGGATATTTGGAAGACACTTGCCTTTAGGGAAAAACAATAACATTAATAAACTAGATAGGAATTCAGCATGATCTATTGTTTTAGCTGTAAAACAAAGTAGTATATGTTCTTAGTGGGGTCTTTTTAAACTGGTACTGTAGAGAATTTTGTGTAGATCAGTGATACTCAGACCTCAGTGGTTCAGGAGCCAAATTAGCAATCAACATTACCCAACAGAGCCACAGTAGTGTGAATTCATTGTTTCATTTACTATAGTACTATATATTCATATTTAAACAGTATGTCAAGGGAAATATTTAGTTTTATATATATATATATATTATACATTCATACACATACACACAAACTCTCAGACCAAAATGACTAAGTATTATTATTTTATCAACAGTAATTAGTTAACAACATAGTGAAAGCATCCTGATTAAATCACACCCCATTTTAATATCATGTGCTGCAAAGCACCGCAGGAAACACATTAAAGAGCCACTTGCAGCTCATGCGCTGCAGTCTGAGTATTACTGATATAGATCACACTAAATAGAAAGCTTCTGAACAACAGAAACATTGAAAATCCAAAACCGAAATGCTGGTATGATACCTATGAAAAAGTCTGTTTGTATTATTTTCAACAAAACCAAAAACCCAAAATATCTGTTTCATGGTTAGGAGCAAGTGTAGCTTTGCCCTTCAGGAAAAAATAAAAATTCTTACCTTACTAAATTCGTCATTGCTAGAATCTCTGGATCATTTTTGTATGGTTTAGCCTACACAGAACAGAAACCATAATAAGTACATTTAGGTTGGGAAAAAAAAAGGTATTTATGCCAATTTCCCTACTAAACTGGAAAAGCAGCAGCTAAGCCGACTCGTGCACATTTATAAGTATACCTCCTGAGAGTCAAATGGATTTATTCCGGACTTCATCAGCATGTTTGCTAGGACCAAATATTTTAAGCAAGTGGTTCTTCTAGGACTCCCTGATTCATCATAATTCTTGAATGCTTCAAAAAAGTCAGTGTGTGCCTTTTCAAATTCTCCTTCCCTTAAGTGCATTTTGCCTCCACATTCTGAAAAGAAAACAATGATGAAAGGAGAAGCTGTGTGCTTGCAGCCATTTATCAGAACGATCCTACTAAATGTACCATGCTATGTCTAAACTGATTCCTGAATATATTTTCAGGATTATTTTTACAATTCATTAAAACTGCTGAGAAAAAGCATTAGCACATCAATATAAGGCGGCTGCTTCTTTTTTGGCTTTCCAATTCAAGTATTATTAAAAATAACCACTCCTAAGATCACACAGTAACTATAAAGGGAAGTATACCTTTGCAAGCTTTTTGTTAAAAGGTTGCAAATTAATACATTTACTCAGTTGGAATTTATTCCAATGACAAACTTCAAAGAGAATGCACAGCAACATTATCTATTTATGGGAGCTGTCCGACGTATTTTTAGAAAAACTATTTAGAAAGTCAAATGAGAAATATTATTTTCCTTTTACTGCTCTAACTGACAGCTTTCCTGTCAGCAGAGGAGACAAGTGATAGCCATATCCTGGTGAAAGGTGCTTTCAGAGATGGTACATGCTCTCATTACAAATCAGTCAACCTTTACTGGCCAGTAAATAGGTACTTCTAGTGAATCCTAATGCTTTTGTAGTTGCCAGTGCAATTCAATGAGATCAGACATATGGAATGTTTTCTGTAATGTATTTTCAGTTGAAACAACATAAAAAAATAAGATATTTTTAAATTTAAGTGACACTGGTCTGAACAAAGGAATTTTAAAGTAGTAATATAAAAAAACTTGCCTCTGATGACCCCCATGATCAGTGGATGAGGAATGGCAGACTTGATGTGCAATGACTGTTCATATAGTGCTTTAAGTTTTTTGTTATTTTTCTGTGCTGTATACATTTGAATTTCCAATGCATAGATTTCCAATAGCTGGGTGCCCTTTTTTAAATCATCTTCTCCATCATCAGTCTAGGAAAGAGTAATAATGAATACTGTGAATCTTGAAATAATGCTGAGGTCACCACTCTAGTAATATAAAAGTATGTTACTAAATATTTCCAGAAATCTCTTGCCAAAAATAAGGAAGTTTCCAAATACCATATTTTTAATACAACCAGTGAAATTCAAACATAATGTTCAAGAAAGCTAGCATGGACCAAGTTCTGAAGTTTTTCACTTGGGTAAAAATACTGACTTTACTATGAGTTTTGCTTGAGTAAGGACTTCAAGAGTTGACCTTCTGTACATTTCATATCTTATGAATTTCTTTCAGTATACACAAGTTAAAGCCACGTAACCACTGCAATAGAGCAGTGATGTATTCATGACCATACTATTGCTAATAATAGGCCAGATTCCCAGGTGTACATCATCTTTGTTCAGCATAAAGATGGAGAGGATAGGCAAAGCCGGGGGCTGATTTGGCCAATGCAACTGGCTAAATATATTTTTTCCATAATGAAATAAAGGCCATAGCTTTCACCTACGGTTAAGCTTAATTTAGAATTTTTGCTTCTCTATTGATTTAAATATAGTTTTTTTCTGCCGAATAGTTTGTATTAATTTTAATAATACATTAGAAGGAATAATAATTCACAAATGCTTCTCATTCCCGAACCTAAGTGAAATGCAACGATAATGCAGTTACTGTCTGATGGTTATAAAAATTCATCTTTTTACCAGCAAATAACTATTCTATGATTTTTATTTCAAGTTACCAAACAGATAAGGAATGAAAACAAGCATTAGATTTAATTTCTATTTACAAATCCCAATGATATGCCATTCTCATGGCCTGAAAACTGGATGTGAAATTAGTACTAAATACAAAGTTACAGTGAATGATTTTACAAGTAGTTTTGGGGTAGTAAAGTATTTTTTTTAAATGTCTACTGTACTGTACCTGGCATGACTGATGCAACTGACGCAAAATCTTCTGTAATTTTCCATATTCTTCTCGTTCTAAATATAATTTGCCAAGCTGTAATTAAAGAATTAAAGCCATTAGGACAATTAGGATTTTGGAATTTATAAAATTAAGACTTGTAATTTAAGAAAGTTATAGCAAGCAAAAATTAAAACTAAATATTATTTATATATTTTACCTTTGTGTTTGTCTTAAACCACAATCTATCATTCTTAGCATCTTTCAGAGCTTCAAGTGTTGTTTCATAAAATTCCTGAAGCAAATCCATCTGGCATAAAAAATCAGAATTCTATAATTGTAAACAGCAAATTTGTACCTGTTAATATAGTCAGTTTGAACAAACTAAAAGTGCATGTTTGAACTTCAACACAAATAAGATACAGAAATCTGCATCTTATTGAACGATTACTTATAAATAGCAGAAATTGCAACTAAAATGACAAAACTTAAGCATAATAAATAATCAACATTACCATAAAATAGACGATTTCACTGAAGTTTGGAACTGAAAAGCATTTAGAAGCACCCAGATGTAAGCTTTTAATTCAAAATAAGTTGCACAAGGTTTTAAAAACTGCAATTTTTTTACTATATTAGTGAAGAACCAAAGCTACTTATCCATCTTAAGCAGATAATACAATCATTGTTATGTAATTATCTAAGAAAAATACTAATAAAAACCTAGCATTACTGTTACTGGAAACTGAAAAAGAGAGACCAACAAGGGTAAAAGGACAGGAGGGGAAGGGGTCAATAAAAGATATTTCCTCCCTCTTATCCAAATACTGCATGAAATAAGAATAAAAAAAATTTATGACTGTTCTGCTCAGAGCAGACCAGAAGATGTTCCTGTATGGAAACAAAACTGTAAAACCCAAAATTGCAGAGCATTCAATAGCATTTTTCTTTAAAATCAGATAATCTAGAAAGTTGAGAGAGAAACTTTCTGTACACTTAACGTCCAGATTATCTGCTGGGTGCAGTTGGGATAGGGGCCCAGTGGCTTTCAGGTTGCAGGTATGAGCCCCGGATTCTCTCCAGTCCTAGCTCCTGGCACAACTTAGAACAGATACTCTAAACTGCCAACTATGGTATGGTCCTAAGGAACTGCCATCCTCGGAACTGCCAGAGTATATCACACTCCAGCCACTTCATCTGTCCCTCCCCATGTGTTGCAAGAGGGGAGGAAGGCATAGAAGTCAACTGTGTGTGCTGGTGATTCTCCACATGCTGGACATCCCCAGCTAGGAGCTCAGGGGAGCTTTCTTCTTTCTTTATGCTGCTCCAGTAGCACAAAGAGAGCAGAGCTTGGCCATGAATCCGGTCCCATGTACCTAATCTGCTTACTTTACTAGTCAGAAAGGTAGGCACATTTCTTACCATATCTGAGTGCAAAATTAATGAGTAGAGAGAGTTATTTTAACTACAAATTACATTTGAGAACCTATTGATGGTGGTAGCCACTTTGCTGAAAAACATGTCATTTGTGACATTTAGCTGTATAGAAATCCCAGGTAAGAGATACTAAAGTAGTTTCTACCCTGCTTTAATCTTGTGTAGAGGACATTAAAGTTAAAGACATGTTATTTTTTAACATATGATCAATAAATTGTAGGGAACAATATTTATCATACTATAACAAATGTAATATTACAACTGTTCTCCAATTATACCAAGAATCAGGTTTCCAAAGGCAAAAAATGGATAGGTGGAGGAGGACCATCAACATTAAAGGAATGGTAATCTAACCTGTTTGGAAGTGGAGATATAATCAAGAATAGAATTGATGGATTTTTCAGAGTAATTCCTTGTAACTGCACTCCGTATGTAGGTCAATAGCTGTTTATATCTGTTCATCATTTCAGGAAAGTTAGTCTGTGAGGAAAAACATATATAATTCATAATCATGAAAAATTGTTTACTGAACATTGCCATTAGATATTAACAAGTATAAATATGCACAGAAAACCCAAAAACATTACAGTAGAGAGACTATGCAGTGATGCATGTCTATGATTGCACTTCTGTGATTGCTCTAATTTTTCTGTCACCTATTTAGGATCACCATATTACTCATGAGTGGCACAGTCAAAAGTGAGTTAAGTGGATCTTCACAGAACAAAAGTTTAAATAGAGAAGTCTATTTGACAATTAGCATGGCCACATTATTTGGTGAGAAAACATATTTCCTACCAACACATTATAGTGAATGATGTTGTGACATTCTATACCTTGGGAGAGCGTCCTGGAACCCCCATATTCCTCGTTTTTATATAATCGTGATCTTACATAAAGCATGCTTTGTAAGGTATTGGGGAAAGATTATGACCTGCTGAAAGTAATTTCTCTATCCATATATGTATATCATTAATGCATATGAAGTTATGAGAATTGTGTTGTATAGCAGTCACTAAAACTTGCTGTAAGTTGGGGAATCAGCCAGACATTAGCTCCCCAGAGGCAACAGCAAGGAAAGTAGGCAACACCCAGGTGGGGTATCAACCCATCATCCAGCAAGGGAGCTATGTTGCAATGACTCACCTACATGAGGCCACACTAGGGGAATTGCTCAACCTTGCTTGGAGACTCAACAGTGCCCCCAGACATGCCTGGACTTGTGTTTTCCAAGCACATGGACTGAGGGTATAAAACAGACAGACAGGACACATACTGGGCCCTTCTCCTGTCCCCACCTATGCTGCAAGCAACTAAGACACTGAGAAGACCACAGGACTCCCAATAGAGGAGACTGGCCCAGATTTCAAGGGTGAAATCTGTATACTAAGGCATGCAATATCCAGTGGGGTGAGAAAAACTGCTTAATCTAGTTGTTGCCCTGTCTAATAGGGTTGAGTGTTTAGACTGCGTAATTATATTTTATTTCTTTTGGTAATGAACTCTGACTTTTTGCCTATCACTTAAAATCTATCTTTTATAGTCAGTAAATTTGTTTAACTGTTTATCTTTACCAGTGAGTTTGTATGAAGTGTGTGGCAAATCTCAGGTGTTGCAAAGGCTGGTGTACAACCACTTTCCATTGCTGACGTGGTGAACCAATTAATAAATCTGCACTGCCCATCTTGAGCAGTGCAAAACTGTATATTCCTGAGGTACAGTGCTGGGAGGATTTGGCTCTGGTGCCTTTCTCTGTGTGCGTCATGAGTGGCTCTGGAAGCATTCATGCAATCTAGCTGGGTGTGTGGGGCTCCACATGCTGTTGTGCTGAGTGATCACAGCACCTGGAGGGGCTTGCTGCTGGTCACTAGCAAGGCATTATGAGAGATAGCCCAGGCTGGAAAGAGTTAAGGGGCACAGCGGTCCCACAGTCCCAGGCTGCAACCCGGGGGGATTCGGTCACAGATATTTCATGTTAGCTACCTGTAATTCATATAAAAAACTGAACTTTATAAGACACTCTAAAAATTCTCTGTTTGCTGCGCTTGATATGTAAAATGTCATCAACCCATTTTTTTTCTTTAAACAAATTTTCAAAACTGCAAGATGGCACTCTACCTCAAAGCATCACCCTGGAAACCCCATATCCACCCCCTCATATAATTATATTTCATACAAAGCATGCCATGTAAGATATCATATGAAAGGTCATGATATGCTGAACCCAACTGTTCTGTCAAAATATGTATACTGGTAGCGTGTATGAAGTTATGAGATTTTGAGGGACTGCTATTATTGAAATATGTTGTGAGTAGAGCTGTCAAGCGATTTAAAAAATTAATCACGATTAATCGCACTGTTAAACAATAACAGAATACCATTTATTTAAATATTTGTGGATGTTTTCTGTATTTTCAAATATATTGGTTTCAATTACAACACAATATAAAGTCTACAGTGCTCACTTTATATTTATTTTTATTACAAATATTTGCACTGTAAAAATGACAAACAAAACAGTATTTTTCAATTTACCTAATACAAGTACTGTAGTGCAATCTTGTTATGATGAAAGATGAACTTACAAATGTAGAATTATGTACAAAAATATAACTGCATTCAAAAATAAAGCAAAGTCCATTCAGTCCTACTTCTTGTTCAGCCAGTCACTCGGACAAACAAGTTTGTTTAGATTTGCAGGAGATAATGCTGCCCACCTCTTGTTTACAATGTCACCTGAAAGTGAAAATAGGAGTTCTCATGGCACTATTGTACCTGGTGTCACAAGATATTTACGTGCCAGACGAACTAAAGATACATATGTCCCTTCATGCTTCAACCACCATGCCAGAGGACACGCCTCCATGCTGACGACTGGTTCTGCTTGATAACAATCCAAAGTAGTGCGGATCGACGTATGTTCATTTTCATCATCTGAGTCAGATGCCACCAGCAGAAGGTTGGTTTCCTTTTTTGGTGGTTCAGATTCTGGTAGTTTCCGCATTGGAGTGTTGCCCTTTTAAGACTTCTGAAAGCATGCTCCACCCCTCATCCCTCTCAGATTTTGGAAGGCACTTCTGATTCTTAAACCTTGGGTTGAGTGCTGCAGCAATCTTTAGAAATCTCACATTAGTATCTTCTCTGCATTTTGTCAAATCTGCAGTGAAAATGTTCTTAAAATGAACAACATGTGCTGGGTCACCATCCGAGACCTATAACATGAAATATATGGCAGAATGCGGGTAAAACAGAGCAGGAGACATACAATTCTCCCCCAAGAAGTTCAATCACAAATTTAATTAATGCATTATTTTTTTAATGACCATCATCAGCATGGAAGCAAGTCCTCTGGAATGGCGGCCGAAGCATGAAGGGGTATATGAATTTTTCACATATCTGGCATGTAAACACCTTGCAACGCTGGCTACAAAAATGCCATGCGAATGAACGCCTGTTCTCACTTTCAGGTGACATTGTAAATAAGAAGCAGGCATTATCTCCTGTAAATGTAAACAAACTTGTTTGTCTTAACGACTGGCTGAAGAAGAAGTAGGACTGAGTGGACTTGTCGGCTCTAAAGTTTTACATTGTTTTGTTTTTGAATGCAGTTATGTAACAAACAAAAAAATCTACATTTGTAAGTTGCACTTTCACGATAAAGAAGTTGCACTACAATACTTGTATGAGGTGAATTGAAAAATACTCTTTTTTTGTCATTTTTACAGTGCAAATATTTGTAATAAAAATATAAAGGTGAGCACTGTACACTTTGTATTCTGTGTTGTAACTGAAATCAATGTAGAAAACATCCAAAAATATTTAATAAATTTCAACTGGTATTCCACTGTTTAACAGTGCGATTAAAACTGTCATTAACTGCAATTAATTTTTTTTGAGTTAATCGCATGAGTTAAATGAGTTAACTGCAATTTATCTACAGCCCTAGTTGTGAGTTTGGGAGTTGCCCACTCCTAGTTTTCCAGTGACAACAAAAGGAGGAGATCCACTAACAGGAGGGTGTTAAATGACTATTAATCAGCAGGGATAAGGGATTTACAATGCTGCAAGAGGGCTGCACAAGCATCACACAATGGGGGATTGCTCAACGCTGTCACTCAGCAAAACCCACCAGGACATGTCTGGGTTAGTGTTTTCTAGGCACATGGACTGAGGATATAAAATAGGGGACAGTGGCATCATGCTATTACCTTTCTCCTCCCCCACCTATCCTGGAAGCAACAAGAATGCTGGGCATACAAAGACCGGTCCCTGTTTAAAGGGAAAGCCTGTGTATTAAGAACTGTAACATACCTGCAACATCCAGAGGGGTAAGAAAAACTGCTTGACCCAAATACTGCTTAGTCTAATAAGGTTTGAGATTTAGACTGTGTGCTTACCTTTTATTTTCTTTGGTAACTATCTCTGACCTTTTGTGACTACCACTGATAATCATTTAAAATCTCTCTTTCTGCAGTTAATAAATCTGTTTTATATTTTACCTAAACAGTGTGTTTTGGTTGAAGTGCTTGGGAAATCTGAGCTCAATTTACAAAGGCTAGTGCGTCCTCTCCGCACTGAGGAAGGGGTGGACTAGATAACAAACTTACAATAGTCGGGCTTCTGACCAGAGCAAGACGGTATATTCCCAGGGTGGAAGGCTCAGGAGATTTGCTGGTGCCTTTCTGTGTGTGATTTGGGAGTGGCTCTGGAAGCATTCATGCAGTCTAGCTGGGTGTGGGGCTCCACATGCTGTTGTACTGAATGATAACAGCACCTGGAGGATTTCCTGCTTGTCACAAGCAAAGCATTGTGAGACACAGCCCAGCCTGGAGAATTAAGAGGGCACCGTGGTATCCCAATTCCAGGTTGTAACCTGAGATACCGTCACACACAGCTTTCTAGAAAAATCTGAGTTTGGTCAATTTAAAGCAAGCTCATCAATGTTATTTAAAAAGGTGGCAATATACATAATAGCTGTATTTACACACAAGCAATCTATCCCAGTAGCTTGGGATGGGTGCACAGGGAAAAGTGGGTCTAACTTTCAAAACTTGTTAATAATGAGGTTAATGTTAATCATGACCATATAAATTCCCTGTGGCAACTATAATGACTTCCTATGTGGAGATTATTAGAGAATTATTTTTTTTGTTTTAGCTTTCTTTCAAACGTGATTTTGGAGATAAAAAATAAGGAAAGGACAACAATTTAAAAACTGTGAATCAATGCAATATTAATGCAATTTAGCATTTCCTAAAATGATAGCTGCAACTCCTACCAATTTGAAGTTTATTTTAATCATCTGTTTCAATGCTTTGAATCCCCATTCTCCTTTTTCACCTTCAAGCTCCAAAACCTGAAATAGAAAAATAATTCTTCATCAAAATCCCAATGTTTATAAAGCTGACATGCAAGGGATTAAAAAAAAAAAAAAAAAAAAAAAAAAAAAAAGAGCTAGTGTCTTTTTAAAAAAATTAATGAAGGTATAAAAAGAGGCTTGAAAGTTTTTTCCTGCTTGTTTTCTACCTTAGAAAGGAACATCAATTCTGATAATCCCTGATTATGTTAGGGGACTTGCCAGGGATCTCAGGCTGTTGTTAATTCACACACCTTAACTGATGGGGCAGGGTGATGGATTTTTATCAAAGACTTCATTACTCAAAAATGTTAGTCACTGAAGTTAAACAAAAACCCAAGAAAGTAGAGCTTTTAAAAAAAATCTGACTAAAAATCCCTTCCTCTCTCAACTGCACAACATTTCACTCTGACTTTGTGATGTAATCATTTCATTAGTTCTTCAGTCATCTTAGTCTTCCACGTTAGACCAGAGATGAAGATTTAGTGTAACAAAAAAGGAGTATTTTCCCACCACCAATTAAAAAAAAGCCACCAACAAAACAAATCTCTTCAGAGGCTTTCTTTATACACCATAAAGAAGCCCAACAGGCCTAATGTTTTTTCTTTTACTGATCATCTTTAACACACCACTTTCTGGTGACAGTATGCACATACTGAGAATTTATAATTCATGTGAATGACAACTCTTCTACAGGTATTCTGTCAGCTGGCATTCACAACCTGAAGCCTTTTACTCAGGATTGTAACCAACAGTAATGCATTATGTAAGAGTAAAGAAAATGGTTATTCAATTAAGAAAAAAGACAACTGGATATGGTCTCTACAGCTGACAAACAAGCTAACTGAATAAAAAAAAATTTAAAATTAACAGTTTTGCAAGGATTAATAGTTTTGCAAAAAATTTTTAAAAAAATCAGTTTTGCCACTAAACAATGAACAATATATTTTCTCGGTATGGTATTTATAAGTGTGTAAACAGTCTGGGAGCCAAGAAGTCTGATGAAAGCTTATTACCATCTGCACTAATAAGTTACACTACTACAAAAAGTTTCTCTCAAAATTCCTGGAAACAACCTCATGTGGTAATATCAGTGGGAATTATTAATGCATCTTCAATATCAAATACACCAATAACTTGAATCCAAGTAAACAATTTCATAGTAGATCAAATGTAATTGTGGATTATAGCATTAACATAAATAAAAGGGATAACTTAAAAACTAAAAACCTTCTGAAAACTGCTCAGTGCTGCTTTGGGATCATCCTCCTTTAATGCTTTGGAATTGTAGTACTGATTTTCCAGATCCACATTTGGCTCAGAGTTACTATCTTCAGAGTATTCCTACAATTTAGGAAAAAAAGGAAAAACAAAATGTTGTCACTGAAAACTGATATATGATGGTAAATCAATACACTTCCACCAAACTTAGATCGCTCAATACACTGAAACATAAAAACAATCTTGGTTGATATGAAACCTGTCATCTCACTAGAGCATCACTAGAATTCAGCCACCTTTGCGGAGGGATGGGGAGAAGGGAGAGGACGTGGTTAGAAACTCTGGCCAAGGCAAACTGCAATTCTTCTAAAAGATGCTATAAGATTCTTATTGTCCATGCACAAGATACTGCAGGAGTTGCGGTCCAAGTAGAGAGTAGAATGATTCAGCAATGGAAGATACAAGAGATTTTTGCAAAGGGAACATTCACATCCTTTCTACACCATGAAAATTCACACTAACACATGGAGGAAAACATTAATCATGATGATGATCCCAGCTGTTTCTTTGCTGAGAAACAGGAAATAATTGGGAATGTGCAAGAGTCGCAGAAAGGAGGAAGTGAAGGAGTCTGGACACCGAACAATTTAATCTAAGGAATCACCCATAATGTGCACTGGCAGACACAGAATTTTCTATTTGCTTACTTTTTACATGCTATTCAGTTTTTACTGATGACAAAATGCTAATCAGTTTTACCTTCAGCTTCTTATGCACTAGCACAATGTTTGTGACAAAATCAAACAAAAAACTGATTTAAAAATATTATGCAAACATTTAATTTATTTTAAAATTGGAATCCAACCTCTCCCAACACAGAAGTTAAATGCTGAGGATAAACTGCTTGACACTGTCTATTTAAACCCTAATGACATTCACCAGTACATTGCAGTGAGATGAACAATATTTTTTTTAATCCATTTTTTTTTTATTTGCAAAATGTTGGACTTCTCATCCCTCACTGTAACCGCCTCAATTCCCTTCCCCCATGTTAATTATTTTGTTCGCTACCATGTTATCAGTGTTAATGAAGTCCTTCAAAAGAAAGGGGAGGGAAACAAGGAAAAAAAACAGGCAAAAGACAGAAGCTTAATGTCTATATTCAGCTCTCTCTTTCCTAGAAATTCAAACTCTTTCAATGTATGCCTTTAAAAAAAAAAAAAAAGAGACTTCAGAACACTTACAATTAAGTTTTTAAATAAGGAAAGCAGCCATAGGTAAATTACCAAAACTTACAGCCAGCCCAACTGTTTTTAAATGTTTATATATAGCACCAAATAAATCCTAAATCTTCTTACATTTCAGTTCATTTCTAATTAAAATAATTTTTTCTCCTAATGGAGCCATTGAAATGGATCACAGGGAAGTGTTCTATGTTACCACAGCTAGGTGCGTTTTTCTTCTCAGTCAGTGAATTTTATTGCTTTCTGAGTACTACTAGTTTGACAGCACTGGAAAATGAACTGCTCTATTTCTAGATCAAATATAAGGTGTTGCTGTCTATCCAGAAAGCCCTAAATGGCTGGACGCTCCTCCTTGAGGAACCGCCTCTCTCCTCATGCCACACAGCCACAGTGGAGGCACTTGACCTAGATCCCTCTCAATGTAAAAGAGAAGAACCCCATGGCAGAGCATTCCCTGTGAGAGGCCCTCTGCGCCAGAACAAGCTCCACCTCCCTCAGCCTGTAGTAGTCCTGGTCTGCTGACCTTCATGGCACATTGCAGGATGCATCCATCTGAATGGGCTGCGGCTGAGGATTACATAAGGGAAGTCAATTGGGGGAGGATGTTTGTGTTTTAAAGGGAGATAAGTTCTGTTGGCAGTAACCTGCTGCTGAATTTTATTTTTGTAACTAACATTGGGGTGCCTAAAGCTCTGGACAGCCAATCCCTTTTGTTATTGTTAAAAATCTGAATAAATATATCCACAGAACAAGTACAGCATGAGTAGCAAATGACAGGCTAGCGTGTAGTGTGTTCCTCAACTACGACATACAGGGAACAAACACCACTAGGAGTGGGGACATGTTGGTCTTAGGTATCAACTGTGACAGTGAATTTTGTGATGTAAACACACTGACCAGTTTAATCCAAGATGCTTCATTTTACTAGATGTAGACCAGCATAATTTCTAGTCCTTACAGACCTGGGTTGGATTTTAATAAGCAACCCACAACAGAAAGGCTCAGTGTCCCCTTACCTGTTCCTGAGGCATCCAGATCTACGATTTGCAATTCATATAGAAATAATATGGCAAATTAAAAAAAATCTATTATTGATAAGGAGGGGAAAGATCAAGTAACCAATTACATATACTGAACAAACTCCTTTTCTGACATCAGTACATATTTTCTATTCTATCTAGGTTTTTATACAGCACTCATCACTATAATATCTGAGCAACTTCCAACAGTGCATTAAGCAACTTGACAAGTGTTGCTTGCTCCCAGAAGGAGAAATATCTTGTTTTGGTAGCGTCTTTAAATTATTATTTTTAATATAAATAAACTTGTTGTTGTGTTTGCGATAGAGAAGGCAAGATCAAAGAAATGTGCCTTACCTGTGGAGCAGAAAATGGTAAGGGCTGTGATGGTCCTTAGCTCTTGGGAGAGTTAATGCCATAGTCTCACTCTGCCCGCAGAGAAAGGTCTGTCTCCCACACAAACAAGCTTTACTTGAAGAAGGAGATGAGAAGGAACTTTTCCCTCATCTAAAAGGTTGTGGGGGGTTTTTTGGTGCAAATAGAGACATAAAATTTTATGCCCAGAGGTGAATTCAAAATATTGCAATGTGAATTAACCTAGCTATATCCTGTGCAAGACACCTCTGAACAGAATGCTCTCCACGTCTCCTGTTGTCACCTATGAGAAGGGAGTAAGTCAGATCCATTAAGAACCCATAAGACTCACCTATGGCTTGTATGTGAAATAATTCCAAGCAATAAGCATCTCATCATACCCAGGTCTAGTGAGATTACGCAGACACATAAATGGTCACATAATTGTGTTTTTTTTAAATTTCAGTAACTGCTAGATAAATTAAATTTTAATTTTAAAATAAAGTCTTCAGCCCTTGTAACTGTGAAGAAAACCTTAAAAATGTGACGCTAATGTTAACTGAGGCCAGAATATCTGCCTGAGTTTTTAGACAACCGGAAACAAAAGCTCAGACGTGCAAATAACTAATCTCAATTTAAATGCCAACATTAACAATTTCAGTGCTGATCAATTAAGCACAATCATCATAATTTGTTAATTTTGGTTGTACTGGCAAGCGTTGGGTTATGGTGTGTAGTAGAACGTCCAGTTGTCTCAAAAGTTGGTGGGGAATGAGACCCAGAAACCCAAATGGACCCAGAAATCTTTTCATTACTTATTATCATTACTGTTGGGGTATTTTATTATTATTATTATTATTATTATTATTATTTTCTTCTTCTTCTCTGGAGGCTGGACCTTGACTATACCTTTGATCAATAAATTTGGACCTTGACAAAAAACAGACTACCCCTGCCTAGACAGTGAACTCCGAGCCTACCTCCAAGGATACTGCTTGCAAGTCACCTAGAATGGAATTGACATGAGCAAGCACTCAAAGAAGAAAAACGGTTACCTACCTTTCGTAACAACTGTTCTTCGAGATGTGTTGCTCATGTCCATTGCATTCTAGGTGTGTGCGCGTACCCATATGCACAGTCATTGGAGGTTTTTGCCTTGGCAGTGGCCATAGAGTCGACTGTGGCACCCCCTTGAGCGTCACACTCATGCTATGGTATAGTAGGCGCCACTGACCCTATGCCCTCTCAGTTCCTTCTTGCCTTTCAACTCTGACAGAGGAGTAAGGAAGGCGGATAATGGAATGGACATGAGCAACACACCTCAAAGAACAACAGTTACGAAAGGTTGTTGATATAGAACATAGCTGCTATATTGTTCGTCAGGACCTGGGCCACCGTGCTTTCTATGTGAGGTAGGAAGGCTTCGCAGGCCAAGTGAACCACTCTGGGCTCCCTCACGATGTGTAGGGAGCAATGGAGACTCGACCAATGGCCTTGCATACTGAGATCACCCACTCCAGGTCCCAGGCATCGGAGACGAGGGTCACCGATGTGGATGGAGCCAAGAAACGAACTCCCTCAAACACTGATGCAGGATGTAACCTGTAGATATTACTTCAAGCACCAAGCGGTCCAAAGTCAGCCGAGACCAAGCCAACCGGAAGGGGCACAGGTGGTCGAGGAAAGAGTGAGCGGGTGGATCCTGGGAAGTGACTGGGGCACCGTCCTTGAGTGGACCCTCAAAATGTCTGCTTCTGGCCTCCCTGGGTCCTGGAAGGGTCAGACAAACGGGAAGACGATGGGTGTCATTGCTTAGACCCCTTGTCTCTATCCTTTCTCATGTAGGTGCTCAGCCGGGTAGTCCCCCAGGACCTAGACTGGGGAGGCGGAGGATGGAACGGCTTCCTGCCCTGTTGAGGGGTATGAAGCCCAAGAAGTGGAGGGTGGCACGGGAGTCTTTAAGGCTGTGGAGCCTTGAGTCCTTGAGCTCAGAGAAGATCCCCACCACGTCAAACGGGAGGTCCTGAATGGTGGTCTGTATCTTCTAGGATAACCCAGAGGACTGCAGCTGGGAGCTGCTCTTCATGGTCACTGCTGAGGCGACCACCCTGGCCACTGAGTCTGCAGCGTCTCAGACTATCTGGAGGGCCCCTCTTACCACCGCTATGCCTTTGTCCACCTAAGCGGCAAACTCCTGGGCTTGGTTCTCTGGGAGGGCCTCCTTGAATTTGCTAAGGGAGTCCTACAGATTAAAATTGTACCTGTCTAACAGGGGCTGGTGGTTAGACACCCGATATTGCAGGCTGGTCGTTGAATTAACTTTTCTGCCAAACAAATCCAGTCTCTTGAAATCTTTGTTTTTTGACGTGCCACTGACTTGGCGCTGCCTGTCCCTTTCCAGCAGCGTCATTGGTCGTATCTGCTGTTAATGAGAGCGTGTGTACAAATATTTGAACCCTTTTTCAGGGACGTAAAACTTCTTTTCTGCCTTCTTAGAAGTAGGTGGAATGGAAGAGAGGGTCTGCCTGTCTGGGACCTGGCGCAGAGACTGAGGTGCCGCCTTAGCCGCTGGAGCCGCTTTGGACAATGAGGATCCTGGGAGAAGCCAGGGTCCCCTGCCGCTCCCCAGGGTCAGAGGTGGATCCCTGACTGGGCTGGGAGGGTCTGACCACAGCGGTACCCCCATGAAGCCCTGAGGCGGGCACATGGCCTGACATAGGTCCTTTGCCTGAAGCCCCTTTCCCCCCTGGTGCTGGGGGGCTTCTTCTTCTTGTGCCACTTCTTAAGCACCAGTGAAGAGGAATGGTGCCGGGCAGAGCCCAGTGACAGCGGCGTGCTCCGCACAGATGCCGAGGTGTTCGGCGTGGGGTCCGAGCAGGAGGGCTCCGACACAGGATGAAGCACAGCCTCTATCAGGAGGGCACTCAAATGGATATCCCGCTCCTTCTGGGTTCTAGGGTGAAATTTTTTCTAGATGCTGCACTTGACCTTTCTATGGGACTCCCCCAAGCACTTCACACAGCTGTCATGGAGGTCACTAATAGGCATCGGCCTGCCGCATGACGAGCATGGTTTGAAGCTGGGAGAACGGGGCATGCCCCACTCCAGGGTGAAGTCCCAGCCGGGACTCTAACTACCACACTAACCTAACAGAAAAGGAGTACTTGTGGCACCCTAGAGACTAACAAATTTATTTGAGCATAAGCTTTCGTGTCTGAATGCATCCGATGAAGTGAGCTGTAGCTCACGAAAGCTTATGCTCAAATAAATTTGTTAGTCTCTAAGTTGCCACAAGTACTCCTTTTCTTTTTGCGAATACAGACGAACACGGCTGCTACTCTGAAAACTAACCTAACACTTAACGGCTAACTAAAGTACCTACAAACTATATACAAAGAAGATAGACAATGGGCTGTAAAGAACCGCTAACATTCTTGCAATGCAAGACCAGGTACTCTCAACCATCACAGGCAGTAAGAAGGAACGGAGGGGGTAGGGTCAGCGGTGTCTAAGACACCAGCGCATGAGTGCAGCCAACCCTACAGATACTGTTAAGGCAAAAATCTCCAATGACTGTGCATATGGGCGCGCACACACACACACCTTTTGTCAGCTCAAATGGCAGAGGTCTATGCCATGGTATAGATCCAAAGGTTTTAATCGTGCTGGTGTCCATATGAAGGTCAATATGGTTCCATATCATTACATTTGTTTTTCTTTTTAATTTACGAAGTCACATACAAAACCCACTACATTAAAAGAAAGTTAATTTCACAAAGTCTAGCACTCGCAAATTAAGAAATACCAGAATTAAAACTGTGTATGCAGCCTTAATCCAGACCCTTTAAGTGTATGCATTTAGATAGTCTTTAATCACAGGATCACATACTATTTTCTCCAGAAGATCCCTAGGTCAGTCAATGCATAGGACTGATAGTGTTCAAGAAATGAATCAAGGTTTTATATTGAAAGTGGCAGGGGATTGTGGGGCGGGGGGGAAGGGGGAGAGGTAGGATTGTCTCCTGTTTAGGACAGTTCAGTGCCATCTTGGGGCAATGGATTCTATCCCAGACTGTGCCACAGAGTTAGCATGCGATGCTAGGCAGATCACTTAAAACAACTTTTCACAGGTGGCCACTAACTTTGTATTCCTCATTTTCTGAGTGCCCAATATGAGGGACCTGGGGCCTGATTTGTACAAGTGCTCACCAATCACAACTGCTAATGAAGTTGATGGGAGTTCTATTCTGAACGTATAAAATGGTATAA
This sequence comes from Chelonia mydas, assembly GCF_015237465.2. Taxonomy (NCBI): domain Eukaryota; kingdom Metazoa; phylum Chordata; order Testudines; family Cheloniidae; genus Chelonia; species Chelonia mydas. Next base: position 64,051,660 of record NC_051250.2, read on the forward strand.
AATGTAAATACTCTGAGAAAATAAATCAGACCCTAGCCCTGACTGGTAGATGAACTCCAGCTGACGGGCACTCAAATTGGGTACCCAAAGTCAAACAATTTCTCAATGCCTTAATTTCTCATCTGTAAAAGAGGGATACCACCATTTTACCTCACCGGGATGTTGTGAAGATAAATCCCTTAAAGTTCACAAAGCATTAAGATACTATAGTAATGAGTGCCATAAAAAGCCCATGTGGAAATTAATAACTCCGTATTCTGAGCAGGGTGTGCAGTAAATAAGACATAACGAAGGAGGATAAAATAAAATCTTGGATACCCATTCAGTGAGGACTGTCCAGCCTGTCTCCTGAATGAGGCAGTTTTCTTTGAAAATAATAGTATGTGATCATGTAATTAAAACTATTATAGTGCATATGCACAAGGGGGCCAAATTAAGGTCACAAGAGTCATCTTAATTCTGGCACTTCCTAATTTAGGAGTGCATGACTTTACAACTACTTTTAATGTAGGGTTTTGGTTTTTTTAAAATGAAACACATATGTTTAAAATCATGGCAATAATGAAGACTAAAGACTGGGACATTTAAAATGTCAATTGTTTTCTATAAAAAGAGACAAATCCATTCAACCACTTGCCAATGCAAAGTAGGCAACTTTCCCCGGCTACTGGGACATTTACCCATCAGTTTCAGTAGAATTTAAGCATTCATTTTCAAACAAAATATAGCTCTTATGTTTACAAAGACAGCACAGCACTGATTCACACCTATGAAACTGCCTTTCTGAATCTATATAAAGACAGCCTGAAACAAAAAGAATGTGACTGCTTATCTCCAAATCTTGGCCACAGCACACAGCCTGTGGAAAAGGAATCCCCCTAAGGCCAGGGGACACCTCTCTCATACCTGGGCCAACCCTTGACCATGTGGACTTGTGGCTTCCCCAGATGGGTGTAAAAAGCTGGCAGATCTGTGTATTGTCAGTGTCACTGGCCCTTCCTTGAAATTCCAGATGTACACCAGCATATAGAGAACCTCTACAGGACTTTGCTCTGAGGCATAAGGCTGTATGCTGTCCGAACAGGCCACTGGAATCCTTGCAGGAGAAGTGTACTACTCCAGTGTTTGAATTCACATTGAACCACATTAGGTACTCCTGAACTAAGCCTGGTCCTCGGAAACCAAATGTGTGACACACTCGCAAAATGCAGCAAGAAAATGAAGAAACTTTATTTCTTAATATACCTATCCTTAACATTTATGCACTTTCATATTGCAGGACACAATGTTTTCTTTAGCGCTATCCTATAAGTCTGGATAATTTTATAGTATGGGTTGAACAGGAAAGGAAAATGGGTTAAGTAGACTGTAGGTGTATTAGCTGATTGCTACATATATACTGATTGTAAATAATCCCTTCCAAGTGGAATTTCTTCCCCATCACCTCAATACCAATCCTCTCCTTCACCTGGGAAGTAAAATACGAGACAACAGAATGCAGATCCAGAGCTTATTTTAAAAGATTTCTATAAGACATTTACAGATGAACAGCACTGACTCACCCAGTATGAGCAAGTCTATTCCCAATGGGCAGTCAGAGTCAAGACTGAAACAAAGTTAAATAGAGTGTAACTCTAAAGACCATTTGCTAACCCTTAGTCATCTTAAAATCCAAGTCTACACGAAGGCTGTTATAAAGCTGAATCACATCATATAAGTGAAATTAGCCAAGATCATAACAGCCTATAGCAGTGCAATGTAGTATAACAAAATCAAAAGGGACACTGTCAACTTAAAAATATATATACACATTTAAGTATTACATAGAAATTAAAATTTTAATAACTAGGTTTATTATATGTGGAAATGGAGAAAAAATCAATTTGTCAATTTTGTGCATTTACAGCATCTTGTTTCACTACACAAAACACTGAAAACTGTTTTTGTTTTATCATCACAATTAGCAGGGAGACTCAGTAGTATGAGTTATATATATATATATATATACACACACACACACACGCGAAGCTACTTTAAAACTCAGTTTTTGAAAGAGATTAGATTTTAAGATGGTTTTCTTTAAAAAAAAAAATCCCCATGAATTTGTTTTAAAAGTTCTAAATTATTTCATTGCAAGGGTTAGTATAGCCTCACTTTTAACAATATCATATTTTTGTTTCCCCTTTCTTTTGGGGGGAGGGTGGCAGTCCTTCCTTTAAACATTTTGCCCAAAACTCAAAAGTTTTAATGTTTCCATTAGGTTTAATGAAAAATAAGTTTCATTTCAAGACACAGTTTAAACACATAAATGGCAAGAAAGACTGCCTTACTAGATCAGCAGTAAAAGGGTTCAATTAGTGAATTGAGAACACGAAACAGATTTCTGATAACAGTACGAGAGAGAGAGAATCTCTCTCTGAAAATGAACATTTTTGCAAAATCCAGGGAAGTCTTGCATATGATAAGATGCATACAGCAAAAAACTGCATTGGGTATGAAGAGCACTTGACACACCGTGTAGTTAGAGTTATTTGATACAATCTGACGCAAGTACAATGATAGTGTATCGTAAGGAGCGAATGAGAATTTAATTCAGAATGCTACTCCTCAAACAAACGTCTGATTCCAAGACCAATATTTTAAGGCCTAGACAACAATAAATAAAAAGAACAAAACGTTTTTAATCCATTAGGTTCCCTTACATGAATAACCATGAAGTCCTAGATATTTTGACAGCATCTGAAAACCTATATCTTAGACAGCAGAAGGCACCTGTGTCCCGCTGTGAAGCATACTAACAAATTAATCATTTTTAACACACATGCTAAGATCACTTTCATAAAAGCATCTGAAATCTATTACCAACCTCCTGGGCTTCATGGGTGGATTTCTGGCAGAACATACCAATTAGATACTATATGTTTCTATTCAGGAACAAGCTGCTGCTGTGAAACTGAGTGTAAGAAACAGGGTTCTAGGTCTTGTTGGATACCTGGAATACTCCAGGAAAAAGGCAGATAAATATGGAGTACTGAATCTGTTTCCTGATAAACTCTCCCTTTTCTTTAGTATTTTTGTCTCTCTCCAACATTCAAATAAAAAAATGTATCATACAAAATAAATCTTTAATGCAATATAGTCTAATTGCACAGCTAACAGATTTGGCTCCCAGCCTCCCAATTTTTAAAAGTGAATTTAGGGTTACAGATAATATCATCTGCCTGTACCGTTCTCTATTTATAACAAAACCAAACAAGCCCCCATAGATGTGTTGTAAGTACTGCCAATACAAGTTTTACCACATGGCAACATCACAGTGCATGGAAAGATCACTCCCAGACAAGGATAAAATTCAGACTCCATGTCTATTCTAAACCAACTCCCAAAAAGGAGGGCAGTTGTGATTCTACCCGCCCCGCAACATGGGCAACTCTTTACTAGGAACTGGACTGAGACCACTGATTAATTTCAAACAAACAAGGCAGACTTTGAGAGGACTTAAGATATAATGCTTTCCATAGTGACAAGTAACTATAGCCTTATTTACTAAGTCATAAAATGGAATAATACATGTTATAATCAAAGCTAGCACTTCCAAACAGATATAACTACCTCTATCTGTGAATGTCATAAAACATTTATATACAGAAAGTTTTACCATTAAGACAATGAAAAACTAAGCAGAAATAGCAAACTATGATTTTATAATATTACAAAATGGTAACCCCATATCTGTTTATCACAATAATTACCACAGTGATATTACCAGCTTGATAAAAAACTCAAGATGGGAAACTTGGAAGAAGCAGACACTTTGGAATATACATATTCCAGTTCTAGGAAAGTGCACACCATTTGGATACTATCAGAGATAAGACATGATTCCCCAACTCTATATATCCGGTAGATCAAAATCTGTTAAGGAGGGTGTAACTGTTCTATTTTTTACAAAGTCTGTTAAAACTGTTGGCACCTCAAACAAGTTACACTCACTTCACTTTACTTCTTTGGCCTAGCAAACACTGATTTCGCCACTAACTCAGGCCAAGTCTACACTATAAACTTACATCAGTATAACTACATTGCTCAGGGGTATGAATATCCACAGCCCTGAGCAACACAGTTACACTGACCTAACCCCCGCTGTAGACAGCACTATGCCGACAGGAGGGCTTCTCCCACCAAAACAACTACCACCTCTCACAGAGGTGGATTAACTACACCAATGGAAGAAGCTCTCCTGTCAGCATAGTAGTATCTTCACTGAAGAGCTACAGTGTTTTAGCCCTCAGGCTGACTGCTGTTGAGTCTTCCTCCCTTTTTAACCTTCCAAAATACTCTCCATAGTTCAGAGTTGCCCTTTTACTTCTAGTGCTTTGTTTGTCTGAACCTCTTGTCCTACCTCCACTCTTCAAGACCTCCTTCTATACTAGTCTTGAATTTGAGCTTGGGAACCATTGGCCTCATCCTCCTCTTACACCAGTTTAATTTCAACAGTTTCTCCTGTTTTACACCAACATGCTGGGAGAACCAAGTCCCAGGTTTAGAGAAAGTACATTTAACTAATTTCTAACATAGCCTACATCTATACAGTAGCTAGCAAAACTAGAACACATTTGAAAACATTGTTCTTGCATTCCATGACCCCATCCATGCTGATCAGCCCACGCATGCAAGAAATTAATTTAACTGGAATAACGTTGATACTTGATTAAAACTCTGTCCTTCCACCCGTAAGCCAAAATTGCATCTAAAAACCTTTTCACTCTAATTCAATATTAATGTGTCCTGTGATGCATTATATTCTAAAAAAGAGAACTTGTACTAACACAAACACACCCAACAGTTGAAACAATATCTAGTTTCAGTGTGTTTTAAGTAGTCTTGGCAGAATTTCATAATTTTGATAAATAATATCAATGTTCATTTTTAAGCTTTTAAAAAGATTTTTATTGACTCAATTTCCCTTATAATTTTGTGAAAATTTATGGGGGACGTTAGACATTTAATGACAGTAGACACAGATTCAAAAAAGTAAACCTTTGTAAACTGTTAAAACATTGTCAACATCATGTCAAAATGCATAAAGCAAATATCCTTAAATCAACAAATCATACCTGTTTTTACTATTCATTCATTAGTCCATTTATAACAAGCCTAATAAGGAAGTTCAAATCACTGGATTTTTACTCTAATAAGTTCTCAAGCAGCATTTTTCTTATTTTGCCTATCTGTACATTTCAATTATTATTGACAGGAATATTTTGTCAGTTTGTGCGCGCATGGCGACATCAACATTTATCAATAAAAACTGAATCCTTCCAAGCCTTGTTTTACAGGAAAGGTCTGAGAAGGGGTGTTCAGTGACTGATGTTGAAAATGTTCTTTTGAAAGTAAATTTTGTGAATATTTGTAATCAGCCATAGGAATAAGAATTCAGAGAACTTCTTCCTGTGACTAACCAGGAAGCATACGGAAGCAAGAAACAGCAGTTATTTCTCCTAGCACATTGGCAGCCAATAAAGCATAAAATTCAGACTTAACATAAGGTAAAATTCAACTGCAGCCAGTGGAGTTGCACTGACTTATACCAGGCCTACATTTGGGACATTGCACTTCAATATGACTTTCCAATTTTTTTAAAACTCTCAAAAAAACACTTGTATATCTTTTGACATACATACAGAATGATTTGGTATTTTATTCTGTAATATGGACAAAATATTTCAAATTAGAATCTGTTCTGATAAACATGTTTGTGAAAAATGGCTGCCAACTGATGAAGAAACAAACTGACCCACAGTATCTTTTTGAATATTCTGATAAGAACAATTTCCATTTTATAATGTACATAATTAAACTCAATTTCATTTAAAAACACGTCTCTAAAATAATTTGTGTTCATATTTAGGAGGTAAGTGAAAGGCTAGAAAGTCAATGTGTACATGTCAACCACTCTATCTCAATTAAAAATACATGCATAAGACTGGACTGGAGAAATTTTTCTAAATTTTAGATGTCAATCATGCATATATCCCAGATCACACGGAAAACTGTTAAATTTTAAGAACTTGCTCTAAATACTAAGGAATACTACAAGACTTATTACATAGAAATTCTTCTCAAAAATGAGATTTTAGGGGGTTATTTATAAAATTAAACAGTATATGAAATGCAGTTCTAGTTTACACTAAGTGAAATACACATCCCAGAAAAACCTTTGGAATACAGAATACTCAACTCTTTAAAAAAAAAAAAAAAAAAAAGAAGCTCAGTGTTATCATTCTACCGAGAATTTAAAAAAGCAAAGCCACAGAAAACATTGAATTAAGACTGATTAGACAACACAGTGAATGTATTTTTTGTCCAAACATTATTTCTCAATACAACTGAGTCTCCCCTCTTAGAAATGTTTTTATTCCTCACATTTGCTTTTAACAATTTCAAAAATATCACTATGAAGCCAGATAACCCTACTAAACACAAATTCCCTCAGACAAATCAGTTTCTATTTTTCAATAAAAATATGTTATTGTCCATCTGAGAACATAAGGACAAAACAGAACCAAAACAAACACTGCCACCAAAACCACACAAATGACAAAAGCAAATCCCAATTCTACCTCGAGAGCAAGGAAGTTAAAAATAAATACATTAATGGTATATTGCAGCTGAAGTGATATGTGTAGCAGGTAGATCTGTCTCCCAGCTTCTCCTGCTATTCCCCCCCCCGCGCCTTAGTAGGATCCTAGAACATGATTACAAACCTCCCCCCAACCCAGAATTAACGTATCCCTTTACTTCGCGTGAGCCAATTTGCTAGGCTACAGTGAGAGAATTACAACCCCCCTAACCCTGACCCCCTGGCTGAACTGAACAGGGGCCCAGACTTGTTGGGCCTGAAGGGGCAATTCTGGGGCCTAACTAAGTTCCTAGGGCTCAAGTGGCCTGTTTCTCAGGGGGGCAGGAAGCATAAACACTGGTGAGGCCTGGTCCAAAATCAGCGCCAGCCCACCCCCCAAGCCATTTTCTGCCTCCCCTGGCCCCCAGAGGGAATGGGGAGCCAAACTCGTCCTGTCACTGCTCCCTGAGAAGGCAGCGTCTCAGAGGGCTGAGGCAGAGACATGCACAGAGAGGGGCCCCCGCGCCAAAGAACCCCATCGCCCCGCCACCCAGCTCCCGCTCGCCCCCCCCCAGACCTCACCAGATCATAGTCCTCTTCATCATCGCACATGAAATCATCCTCCATGTCAGACATCTTGGCCGGAGGACGGGCGGGGGGGAGGGGAAGGAAGGGGACAGGGGGAGGGACGAGAGACCGGAGCCAGCCCCCTTCTCCCACAAGCCTCCGCGGCTTCTGCCCAATATGACTCCGCTCTGCTAGGAACCGAAATTTCGTTCTCCCCCGCTAGCCCCGCCCGTGGAGACCCGGAGCGGAATAGCGGGTGCACCGCGCTTCAGTCAGTAGAGCGGCTGCAGGGCCCTTAGCAGCCAGGCAGGGCCTGGTCTTCTCGGCCCCGCTCCCCTCAAACCCGGCGCCGGAAGTCCCTTGGGCCCGTAGGGACAGCGTTGCTTCCCCACTAAAACTCAGCAGGGCCCATGGGGCAACACTATTCCCCCCCCCCACACTCGCACACACTGTAAACTGTAAAGCAGTGGGGTACTAGCCCTTAAGGGCAGCCTCACTTCTACCGTAGCTCGGTAGGGCCCATAGAGGCAGCTCTCTTCCCCCACTGCAATCAGGAGGACCCTTAGGAAGAGGGCTGCCTCCTCCCATGTACATAAGTGGAGCCCGTAAAGACAAGTATCGGGATAGCCGTGTTCGTCTGTATCCATACAAGCAAGGGGGGGTCCCGTGGCACCTTAAAAACTAACAGATTTATTTGGGCATAAGCTTTTGTGGGTAAAAAAACCCCACTTCTTCAAATGCATGGTCTGAAGAAGTGGGTTTTCTACCCACAAAAGCTTATGCCCAAATAAATCTGTTAGTCTTTAAGATGCCACTGGACTTCCTGTAAAGACAGGACTTCTCCCCCCATTGTGTCACTGGAGCACATCATTGGAGACCCTCTGGGGAGCACTGTTTCTTCATTGCAACAGCGCTGTGCCAAATGTGCATGAATGTAAGACCGTGAAACACAGAGAAACTTATTCTGGGGTCAGCTGTACTAGTTCTACGTTGATGTCATTGATTTCACTCAAGTTGCTCCTAATTTATATTGGGATGAGAGCAGAATGAGACCCAGAGTTCACGTGCTCTAAACTACCTGCTATACACTGATGAGGCAAATCAACTACCCCAGACTGGGGATTCAAACTACTGCCCCATTCAAAATCTCTGAAAATAATAATAATGCAAAATGCCTTATGTATATTAATTGATTAATCAATAGTAAGAGGCTAATTCCTGTTCTTTTGTTTGCTTCTTTTAGAAGCATAGAAGTATCGAATAGGAAGGGACCTCGAGAGGTCATCTAGTCCAGTCTGCTGCACTCAAGGCAGGACTAAGTATTATCTAGACCAGGGATCGGCAATCTTTGCCACACAGCCGACCAGGGAAAGCCCCTGGCGGGCCGGGCAAATATGTTTACCTGCTGCGTCCGCAGGTTCGGCCAATCGCAGCTTCCACTGGCCGCAGTTCGCTGTCCCAGGCCAATGGGGGCTGCGGGAAGTGGCGGCCAGCACATCCCTCGGCCCGCGCCGCAGACCAGTGGGAGCTGCGATCGGCCAAACCTGTGGACACGGCTGGTAAACATACCAGCCCGGCCCACCAGGGGCTTTCCCTGACAGGTCCCATGCCAAAGGTTGCCGATCCCTGATCTAGACCATCCCTAACAGGAGTTTGTCCAACCTGTTCTTAAAAATCCCCAATGATGGAGATTCCACAACCTCCCTAGGCAATTTATTCCAGTGCTTAACCACCCTGACAGTTAGGAAGTTTTTCCTAATGTCCAACCTAAACCGCCCTTGCTGCAATTTAGGACCATTGCTTCTTGTCCTATCCTCAGAGGTTAAGAAAAACAATCCTTCTCCCTTCTTCTTGTAAGAACCTTTTACGTACTTGGAAACTTATGTCCCCTCTCAGTCTTCTCTTCTCCAGACTAAGCAAACTCAATTTTTTTTCAATCTTCCCTCATAGGTCATGTTTTCTAGACTCTTCACTGGACTTTCACCAATTTGTCCACATCGTTCCTGAAATGTGGCACTCAGAGCTGGACACAATACTCCAGTTGAGGCCTAATCAGCGCGGAGTAGAGCAGAAGAATTACTTCTACTGGCTTGCTTACAATACTCCTGCTAATACATCCCAGATTGATGTTTGCTTTTTTTGCACAGCGTTACACTGTTGACTCATATTTAGCGTGTGATCAATTATGACCCCCAGATCCCTTTCCGCAATACTCCTTCCTAGGCAGTCATTTCCCATTTTGTATGTGTGCAACTGATTGTTCCTTCCTAAATGGAGTACTTTGCATTTGTCCTTATTGAATTTCATCCTATTTACTTCAGACCATTTCTCCTGTTTGTCCAGATCATTTTGAATTGTAATCCTATCCTCTAAAGCAGTGGTTCTCAAAGCCGGTCCGCCGCTTGTTCAGGGAAAGCTCCTGGTGGGCCGGGCCGGTTGTTTACCTGCCGCATCCGCAGGTTCGACCTATCGCAGCTCCCACTGGCTGCGGTTCACCACTCCAGGCAAATGGGGGCTGCAGGAAGCGGCGTGGGCTGAGGGATGTGCTGGCCGCCCTTCCCGCAGCCCCCATTGGCCTGGAGCGGCAAACCGCGGCCAGTAGGAGCCGTGATCGGCCGAACCTGCGGATGCAGCAGATAAACAAACCGGCCCAGCCAGCTGGGGGCTTTCTCTGAACAAGCGGCGGACCGGCTTTGAGAACTGCTGCTCTAAAGCACTTGCAACCCCTCCCAGCTTGGTATCGTCCGCAAACTTTATAAGTGTACTCACTCTGCCATTATCTAAATCACTGATGAAAATATTGAACCCAGAACCCTCCAGGACCCCACTCATTATGCCCTTCCAGCATGACTGTGAAACACTGATAACTACTCTCTAGGAACAAGTTTTCAACCACTAGACCCGCTAAATCAACTGCCAGTGGATTGATCTCAGAGCGTCAATCCCTGCTGTAGCGTAGACCTGCCCTAAGTAATTTTTGACTTGTTCTTTCCCTATTTTAGATGCTGATCCTACCTCATTTTTGCTGGGATTCACTATGTTAGACTTCCACTCGCCACCAAACTTCTTGGTGAAAATTGAAACAAAGAAGTCATTAAGCATCTCTGCCATTTCCACATTTTCTGTTATTGTCTTTCCCCCTGCATTGAGTAACGGGCGTACTCTGTCCTTGGTCTTCCTCTTGCTTCTAATGTATTTGTAGAATATTTTCTTGTTTCCTTTTATGTCTCTAGCTAGTTTGATCTCGTTTTGTGCCTTGGCTTTTCTAATTTTGTCCCTACATACTTGTGTTATTTGTTTATATTCATCCTTTGTCATTTGACCGAGTTTCCACTTTTTGTAGGACTCTTTTTTGAGGTTTAGATCATTGACTATCTCTTGGTTAAGCCACAGTGATCTCTTGCCATACTTCCTATCTTTCCTATGCAGTGGGATAGTTTGCTCTTGTGCCCTTAATAATGCCTCTTTGAAAAACTGCCAACTGTCTTCAATTGTTTTTCCCCTTAGACTTGCTTCCCATGGGATTTTACCTACCAACTCTCTGAGTTTGCTAAAGTCTGCCTTCTTGAAATCCGTTTTAGTACCCTTCCTAGGCTCTGAGTTCTTTACACTTATTCTTTATCTAAGCAAAGAATATTTCAGTAAAAATTTAAAAAATCTATAACTCTTAAACCTTCTAAAGGTCAAGAATATTGGGCCCTCAAAAATGAACTTATTCACCATGCTGGTTTGTTTGGGGGATTTATGTACCATCTAAGCATTCTCTGGGTGCAAGCTCAAAAAAGCAAGTTTTCACAAAATATATTAACCACTCAAGCTAATATGTATTTCCTTTATACAATGCCCTCCATCCACTTTTGAAGGACCCTTCCCAAGGCACTTCCCAGGCAATATATGTATAACACCACTGATAGGCAGACTCATCTTGGATAGAGGGCACAAGAATGTCAATGCTAATATCAGATTTAAACGTATGGGAGGAAATTCATGGCATTGGTATAAAATTAGGTTTATGTCAAATAAATCTCGTTATGGTTTTGGTCTATCTTTTGATGTTTTTCACTCTTAGTTTTTCACTCCTTCATCCCCTCCATTTGAAAATTCAGCTAGAACCACACACAAAAACATATGTATTATTCCGCTCCTTTCTCCTGGATATCTCTTGGAGAATCTCTTATTTTCCTTCTTCTTCCAGTCACCCTCTCTAGGCCTCTGCTGCAACTGCCCTCCTTCCCCATAATGCTTTCTTTTACTGACATAGGGAAGCAGACTTCCTGCTCGTGCCTTTTCTGCCCCCTCCACACTATATTCTAAAAGCTAACCTATCATCCTTTATTATTGTTATTTGTTATAATGGCAAGAGTGTGCTAGATGTTTCCTGGAGTGGTAGATCCAGGCAGCACCCTCCAGCTCCCAACTGGACAGGTGGTTTGAAAACAGCAACTGCTTCCACGTAGCCACCAAGCAATACCAGCAACCTTGCCAACTAGAGTCTATTTCCTCTTTGTGTGACTCAAAAAGAGGGAACAGACCTCAAAATTTATTTGACAAGTTGTAGTCAAAGTCAAACAAAGCACTAAATCACACATCTGTATCACAGTGTAAAGTGTATCATCTTTTGAATGATTATTGCTGAAATACAGGATAATATATTGACTTAGTATGAGGTGAGGAACACTAGAAAGCACACAAAGGCTGTCCTTTAAAATAAAAGACAAATACCACACTAATACATAATAGTGAGAAGAAGGGAAATTGCTTGATATGCCTGTACTGTGTATTTCATTATAATAACCCCATTCCCTTTTCCATATGCTCTTCTTTATATAATTTATACCTCTTGACCAACAGATCTGTAGTCATACTTCCATATGTTCCAAATCTCATATGTCCAGGGCCTATTGTTCTGAAATTTTTTCTCCCTTAGCTTATACAAAAGGACTTGTGGCATAATTGATAATTATTTATGTTCTTTCAGTTGGTATGTGGTCCTTGGTTTTGAGTTGCTTGTGGGGTGTTTTAAGAATCTGTTCCTGCTCCGGAATTTAATCTGGGATGTTTCCGGTTTATTTTGATTTATGGTTTAGCTCATTCTTGATAATGTGCCCATGCCTTCAGGCATGGATGCCTAGAAATGAAACGTTAATAGTATTATAATGTGTAGACTGGTGTATGTATATTACTGACCTCTATCTGACAAACTCAGAACTGCACAATGGTATTCATAGGTCCTCATATTTCTAGTTATACTTTTGCTCAAGTGCTAGAGAGCTGAGTCTACTGGGAGAAGGTGGCTTTGAATTCTCTCCTTCTGCAACCATGTAATTTTCAGATGGCCACGGATTTGGTTTGGTACATATGATCTACTGGCTACTTCCTGCTCTTTCCCAGCAGGCAGGGTTGTCTTTAGTTTTATGTTTTGTGCAATATTAAGCAACAACATTTCTGTTACTTCACAGATAAAATCTGATTTGGACATAGCTATCTGCATGCAAGAATACAAAGAACTCTTATGAAGACAAATGTAGGGTTTTGTCTGTTGGACTTTCAGAAACAGCCACTTACTTAGGTTCTTAAGTTTCTGGCCGCTCTTCAGGCCACCACCTTTTCATTGTACATGTCCTTCTTGGCTGGTTAAGGCCTAAGCTGCAGCTGAGGCTAAGTGAACTTTTTTCCATCTGCACATGATATAAAGAGTGAGATCTTTTCGTTTGGATGTTGATCTTGTTACACTTATCCATGTCTTTGGTCTGTTTAGACTAGATTACTGTAATGCACTTTGCTTGAGCCTACAGCTTAAACCACTGAAGTCAGTGCAGAATGTGACTATCCACTTATTAAGATCATAATGAGAGCTCATAAAACCAGTGCTTTGTAAGCTGCACTGTCTCCTTCTAGGTTGAATTCAGTATGTTTATCTTGACCTATAAAGCCTTACATGATTTGGGACCAAGCTACTTGAGAGTGTGGTTCTTCTTATGCAATATTGCAACAACTGAAAATGCAAGATTGTCCTTGACAAAAAACTGACTCTCATAAATCCAATCCTGGAGAATTGCGATCTCTTCATGAGTGCACTGCGCAATACCTCCAAGACAGTGACGGGCAAACTTTTTGGCCCGAGGGCCACATCTGGGTATGGAAATTGTATGGCAGGCCATGAATGCTCACGAAATTGGGGTTGGGGTGCAGGAGGTGGTGAGGGCTCTGGCTGGGGGTGCGGTGCTCTGGGGTGGGACCAGAAATGAGGAGTTCAGGGTACGGGAGGGGGCTGGGGCTGGGGCAAGGATTGGGGTGTGTGTGTGGGGGAGTGAGGGCTCCGGCTGGAGATGTGGTCCCTGGGGTGGGGCTGGGGATGAGGGGGTTGGAGTGTAGGAGGGTGCTCCAGGCTGGGGCAGGGGACTGGGGCACAGGGTGGGAGTGAGGGCTCCAGCTGGAGGTGTGGGCTCTGGGGTGGGGCTGGGTATGAGGGGTTTGGGGTGTAGGAGGGTGCTTCAGGCTGGGACTGAGGGGTTTGGAGTGTGGGAGGGGGCTCCAGACTGGGGCAGGGTATTGGGGCATGGGAGGGCGGGGGTGAGGGCTCCAGCTGGGGATGCAGGCTCTGGTGTGGGGCTGGGGATGAGGGGTTTGAGGTGCAGGATGGTGCTCCAGGCTGGGATTGAGGGATTCGGAGGGTGGGAGGGGGCTCTGGGCTGGGGCAGGGGATTGGGGTGTGGGAGGGGCTCAGGGGTGCAGGCTCTGGGAGGCGCTTACCTCAAGCAGCTCCCAGAAGCAGCGCATGTCCCCGCTCCGTCTCCTACGTGGAGGTGCGGCCAGGGGGCTCTGCACACTGCCCTGTACACAGGTGCAGCCCCTGCAGCTTCCATTAGCAGCAGTTCTTGCCCAATGGGAGCTTGGGGTGCTTGGGGTGGGGACAGAGTGCAGAGCCCCTGGCAGCCCCTACACGTAGGAGCTGGAGGGGGGACATGCCGCTGCTTCCAGGAGCTCCAGGGCCAGATTAAATCAGCTGGTGGGCCAGATGTAGCCCGCGGGCCATAGTTTGCCCACCCCTGCTCCAAGAGGTATATACATTGAGGATGTAGAACTGAACACATACCAGGGTTTACTCCTGTGCTAACTGCCAGATATAAAAAATACCAACAAATGTTCCAAAGAGATCCTTTCTCGGAAAACACTATCACAGCAGGGACAGCCCTAGCTAACAAGCTTCAAGAAGAAAGGCAACAGAAATGGAAAGAATTGATTGAAGGAACACTAGCAGGAAGCATGGTTGACCATTCACAAGTTGAATAATGATCCGAAGAAAGTAGAGCAACACCACAGCATCACAGCCAACCTGGTGGGACACCAGCTTCTGCTCAATGGGAAAGCTCTGAACAAGCAGCCTAAATATTAATTATACAGCAAACCGATCTGGAAGAAGATCATTTCAGCACACCATATACAATAGATGAACTCAGTGCCAGAATAAGTCACCTGAAGAACGAAAAAGCAGTTGGACTCAAAGACATATGCATGGAGCAGATTAAGCATTTTGGTTCTGCAACCAAGTTATGGGTATTACGCCTTTTTAACAATTGTCCATGAATTAGAATACCTAAATTATGGTGACGAGCCCATGTAATAGCTCTATTGAAGCTGGGGAAGGATGCCTCTTACCCAAAAAACTTCTGTCCAATATCACTTTTATGCCTAGAGCCCTGCAAATCCACGGATATCTGCATTTGCGGATATCCACAGACCATTTTTGAGGATCGCGGATTGGATGCAGATACAAATTTTGTATCCGCGCAGGGCTCTGTCTATGCCACCTCTATAAACTTTTACCAACACCTCATTCTCAGTCTCCTCTCACCTCATATTGAACAGCATCTAATATCTGAACAAGCTGGATTTAGATCAGGAAAGTCCTGCACTGACCAAATATTAAATATTAACCAGCATATAGAAGATGGATTTGAGAGAGGGATGACAACAGGCACTGTGTTCGTAGACCTATCAGTGGCATACGATACAGTCAACCACCAAACCTTGCTTGCCAAACTCTTTTTTACGTAGAACTGTGCAAGAAATGGAACCACTGGAGATGACGATGAAATGGCCTCCCACAGGGCAGTGTGTTAGCACCAATCCTGACCAGTGACCAGCCCATACAGAGCAATACAAGGAGCTTTATTTTTGCCATGGTCTATGCATCATGTCACAGAAGATGGACTTTACCACTGTCAAGAATAGAATGATGTGCACTGAGCAACCTCCCAACTTATTACAATAAGCAGCTTCGTGCTAATCCAACCAGGACACAGGTGATGGCCTTTCACCTACGTCATCGAGAAGCCAAGCGGAAACTAAATATCACCCAGGATGGAATCCCACTGGCTAATCATCTGAACCCTGTCTACCTGGAGATGACATTGGACCTGACACTTTCCTTCAAAGCACATGTAAAGAAGACGAAAGGAAAAGTTAGTGCCCGTAACAACATCCTCCGAAAGTTGGTCACCTCAAAGTGGGGAGACAATCCAGCTACCTTGTGAACGACTGCTATTGCTTTGTGCTATTCCATAGCAGAGTATGCATGCGCAGTGTGGGAACGATCCGTCCATGCTAAGAAATTAGACCCTGTTCTAAACTACAGTTGTTGTGGAATAACAGGATGTCTAAAGCCAACACCAAAGGATAGCCTCTACTTACCAGCTGGCACTACGTCACCTGGTATCAGGAGGACAGTAGCAAGCCAAAGGGAAAGATTGTGACAGATGGAAGATGGATGGACAGATGGATCCAAGGCGTCTGTTATATGGTCACACAGGAGTAATCAAACACCTTAAATCATGAAAGAGTTTTAAAACCAGTGTTGTGCCTTTGGATACAACAGCTGTAAGGCATAGCTGAAGTTATGGAATGAAAGACTATGCGAGTTGGATCCACTGATGTAGATCTGGAACCCCAGGAGGTCCTTCCCAGAGGGGAGGATACAGACTGGTCAATGTGGTGATGCCTGAACTGCCTGTGCACGCAAACTGGCCGATCAACTACTAATATGATCAAATGGGGCTACTCTAATGACATGAATATGCGAATATGGTGAGGTGCAAAATATGAAGCACTTGCTCATTTGCCGACTCTTTGGGGTGACCTGTACAAAGGAGGATCTTGCTGCAGAGATGGAAAGAGCCATTGCTTGTGCACGGTTCTGGAAAAACATCTAGTTTGTGACAAGGACACGAGAAGAAGCAGAAGTGCAACACTGGAATTCACTTACCCTGTGGGTCTGCCAGAGCCCAGGTTTGTAAACCTTCTGAGCAAACTGAAAGGCCCTCTTTCCTCCTGCACAGTTAGAAAAGGGGTGGAATGAGGATTTGATAGGTTTATGGACGACTGATGTGAGGAGGGGATTGTTGTTACTCACCAGAGGGGTTAGTCCACACTAGAAATTTGAATGACAGTATACAATACTATCTATGTTAGGGCACTTATAGCCTTATAGGATAGGTATCTTTTGGACTGTATGGATTGAAATAGCAGGATAAAATAACAATAGCCATCAGTCTGCTGGGAGATGTAGCTGACCAAATCAGTTACTCCAAATATCCGGAGTCCCTATTCTGATGGATAATAGGGTGCCATAGGAAGTGGGGGGGGGGGGGGGAGAATCCAGCACACCATAGAAACACCCACAAATAACACAAAACATCAGAATAAAAAAAGCAACGCCTTCAGGATAAGGCGTTTTGCTTCTTCTGTTAATGTTTATTTTGTGTTTTCACTGTATGGGTTTGTTGTGGGGGAGAGATCTGGGACCGACCTTGTTCGTGGCCCTTGTTCAGAGGAGACATTGAGTCACGTTGCCCTTTTCTGCAATTACATTGTATGTTTTTAAGGCACTGGGCTGCCAGTCCTGGCTCGCTGGGAGACAGACCCTCTCCTTGGGAATTGATTTGCTTTGTCTTTCACGGAGATCTTACACATCATTGGTGCAGACATTTAAAAAAAGAAACCCCTCCTCTGCTCCTATTGTCACATCAACTTCAAACAACGTCCTGGCGCGGGCAGGAGCCAGGGCCCAAAGCCAGACACACAGCGGGGGCGGAGCCGCTTGTCCGAGCCCTGCTGGATGTCTGGGCAGTGGCTTGCCCGGCAGCTTGGCACAAGCCCTGCCCCGAGCACCCGGACCTGGGCGGGGAGGAGGCAGGGCTCCCCCGCCGCCCGGAAGGAAGGGAGACATTGCTTGTCCCGTGATAGCAGCCTACGGTCCCGGCGGCAGGCAACCCGCCGCTGCCTCTCTGCCGCCCCGCACAGCCCCGCGAGGCCGAGGATGGCCTCGGACGCCCCCGCCACCCTCCCAGTCCAGCTGGCGGAGCAGCCCAGGTGCGTGGGTGTGTGGCCTGGAGCCGGGCCCGTTCGGAGAGCAGGGGCCCAGCCTGCGAGCTGGAGCGGCCCCGGCGCTAGCGGCTGCGGACGCTGGACACGGGCTGCAAAGCGGCTGCGTCTCCCTCGGGCTTTGCCGGGCAGCGGCCGGTGCTGAGGGCGCGGCAGCCGTCCCCCGGTGCAGGCTGTGTCCGGGCTCTCCTCTGTTCCGCAGTGACGGCGAGTGCCGCTGAAGGGCGCCAGCTGCACGGTCCTGGACCCTTTCATTTGTCCCCAGAGGGGTGGCCGGCCTCTCCACGTATAGGTGCTGGAACTAGGGTGCAGGGGTTGCTGCACCCCTGGGCTTGAAGGGGTTTCCATCATATCCAGGGTTTACAGTTTGGTTCAATGGCTCTCAGCCCCCCCAATGTAAACATTGTTCCAGCACCGCTGCCGGTGAGCACAAGGAGCCACTTCGGGGGGCTCTCCTGACTCTGATCGACCTAACCAGCTTTTCCCCCAGAATGGGAGGAAAGTCACCATTAGTGTGACCAGGCACCCTCAAACTGCTGATAGCCACATGGAAAGGGGGACTTTGTGCAATCCATCATCTCTATGGGAGACTCTGGCAGAGGAGCCATCAGTCCAGATCCCTCTTACCCCTTCCAGATGGGAGAAAAGAGGGGGAGGAACCTCATAACCAGTTCAGGTTTTCCCGTTCCCTCTTCTGCTATGGCAGTGGGATGGCAACCCAGTCCTTGATTTTTCTCTCCTTCCCCGCTCCAAGCTCCAACCCTGTCATCCCTAGGAATTCCGAACATTGTAAAGCCAACCCAAAAGGCAGTGCAAAGTTACCCCACATCACTTTTCCAATATTCCCTAACGAAAGAGGGACCACCTCTCTCCATGCCCCTGTGTCTAAGGCCTGCTCTGTTTGGAAGTGTTATCAGGAAAGTTAAATCTCATTGTGCAGCAGGCGAATGCAGGGGAAGTCCCGTAAACCTCTGATTTTATGTTAGCATTCAGAGAAGAGGTGTGTTCTAAATTGTTCCTCCTCCTGTCAGATTACACTGCATTTCACTTAATTTTAATTCACATCGTTTTGAAATTTGCCTGTGCAAAGCTGAAGCAAATGGGAGATGTGTTGTTCAGCAACTCTGAAAAATCAGATCTGATTTAGATATCTAAATGGAAGCACCTATGTTTCAACATTTTGGCCAAAGTTTACAAATAGATGAGACTATTCTTGCTTATAAAACACATCTTGGGGTATGTCTACTCTTACAATGCTACTGCAGCACAGCTGCAGTGCTGTAGTGTTTCAATGTAGACATCACCTATGCCGGCGGGAGGGAATCTCCCATTGGCATAGGTAATCCACCTCACCGAGAGGTGGAAGAATTCTTGGGTTGACCTAGCACTGTCTACATAGGGACTTAGATAGGCTTAACTATGGTGCTGGGGGGCTGGATTTTTCATATCCTTGACTGATGTAGATAAACTGACTTAATTTTCTAGTCTAGACCAGGCCTCTGAGAATAAATTAGTATAAATCAATCCCAGTTACCTCTGTTTATTCTTAGGCTATGTCTACACTGCACTTTCTTTGTTAAAACTTTTGTCACTCACAGATGTGAACCCCCCCCCCGAGTGACAAAAGTTTTAACGATGAAAAGCGCTGGTGTGGACAGTGCTTCGTCAGTGGGAGATGCTCTCCCGGCGACGAAGCAACCACCCCTCATTGGGGGTGGTTTTATTTTGTCGCTGAGAGAGCTCTCTACTGGAGACAAAGAGCATCTACACTGTGTACCTTACATCGGTGTGGCTGTAGCAGCACAGCTGGGCCATTGTAAGATACGCAGTGTAGACATAGCCTTAGACACCAGCACCACTATAAAAACAGCTCTAAGCCAAAGAGACATTCTGGATACAGACACACAAGGAAATACAAGCATCTCACATTAACATAATTTCTAGCATTCTGCCAGCAAATTTCCCTGTGGACGGAAGCATATTTGCAAGAGGCATTTTCATGATTGTGATCCAAAAAGGGGGTTGTGGAATGAGATGGCAAAATTTGCAGATGACAACAGGAAGATAGACGAGTCAAGACTAGAGAAAAGTGCAAAGAAATTAAGAAACAGACATGGGAAAATGAGAACATTTAGAGATATAATAGGAAAATATTTTCTTCAAGGCATAAGCCAACCACCAAATGAAGAGGGATAGGAAGAATCTGTCCCTCTGGACACACTGTCTACCAGGAGGTTTCTTGCATATCCCTCCAAAGTATCAGATACTGTTCACTTTAAAGACAGAATACTGAATTAGGTTGACCCCGGGTCTAATCTAGCAAGGCAATTCCTATGTTTTCATTTGTAAGCAGTCAAAGTGGATTAAAGTGCAGAAAGGTCTAATAAATAATTCACAACAGATGGTGGTCTCCTGTACAGCTTTATGACTAGAGAATTCTTGATTTGCTAAAATATTTAGAATATGGTTCAAGACAATGGTACGAAGTTTACAAAGGGATACAAATTAAAGTTAATCTAATGTGAAGTATCATATCTTTTTTTCATTGCTACTTCTGCTCGCTCTTTGCATTGACTACATTTGAAGCTCCAGTCTAGGGCTGAAGGTAGAAATCCTTCTAGGGCATGCTACAGCATTTGTTCTTAGGAAACTGGCTACAAAGTACATTGAATTGGCTAGGTGCTTGGGAGCCGCCCATTCCTCAGAAACAGAAAAGTTTTTGAAGCAGTATAATAGCTGTTTCATGACATTATTTTTAAAGATTGTTTCTCCTTTATCCTTACTTGACTTCTTGCACTTCATCTTTTTAATTTGCTGCTGCCTTTAAAGAAAGTTAACAGGCTGCTTTGTAACCAATATTACTTCAGTGCTGTTTTGATGTGACTCACTATCATGTCTGTAATTACAGCTTCTCGTGCTGCACTAGGATGATGACTTAGCCCCATCTCATCCTCCAGCTGCCCACTCACTGTCCTTGGTGTGATACTCAGGGAATCACTTGTTTACAAACACAGGAAGGGAGATAGCATTCTTCATAGTCCTATTAAACAGTGATTTTTCAAATCTTTATTTCCAATGAAACTTTCATGCTATTAGGTAAAACCAGAGGAAAATTTGAGAAAACCATTTGGCACAGTTGCTGAACCACTGTACAGAAGGTATTGGCTGTATAAGTCATGGGGGAAATATAGGCTGATGCTTGAGACATGGTATTTATAGTTTTTTGCATGCATGTATTTGTAAATAATTGTATAAATTCAGAAATTGGTTTTATCATTTTGATTTTTGTCAATTTGACTCCAGCCCTATCCCCAACTAAAAACCACAAATCCATAGCAGGAGTATCTCTACGGGCTCCACTCTTATGGTAGCATATGCAGTTTTGGAAAAACAGCTGATTTGACTGTGGTTTAGCGCAACATGAAATTAAAGTTTGTCAAGGGGATTGTTGTATGGTGTTTAGAGCAGAAGGCTGAGAGTCAGGACTCCAGGGTTCTTTTCCTGCCTCTGCCACGCATTTGTTTGGTGACCACGGGCAAGCTGCTTAACATCTTTTTGGCTCAGTTTTCTCACCTGTAAAATGGGAATAAATATACTTACCTCACATAAGTGTTGGGAGATTTAATTAAAAATTTGTAAAATACTTGGAAATGCTCAGATGGAAGGTGCCATAAAAGTGCAAAGTATTATTTAATCCAATATTTCTGTGAAATAGTAACTTTCCTTTCTCCCCTTTCTTTCTATCATTTTCCTAATGTCTGATCTTCTCTATACCACAATAACTGCTTTCTAAAAATTGCTGGGAGACCAACGCCTAAATTTTCAAAACTTGCTACTGATTCTGTATATTTCAGTTTTTGACAAATTTAAGACACATTAAAGTGCCCTGATTTTCAGAAGGGCAGAGCACCTAGATTCTGAAAATCACCTCCCCTTTAGGGATTTTTAAGTTGAGTGTCCAAACATTGATGCACTAGTTGCTTTTGAAAATGTAGGAATTATCACACTGTCTGGAGTGGTTCATGACCGTGAGCGCCAGGGCAGACTGTCAAGAAGCAGGTCAGAGATTCCAGACTGGTTGTGTGTTCCATAATTAGATTTCACCAACCATAGGCGCTGACTTCGGCTGGCTACCCCCGGCCGTGCCCTGCCCCAACTCCACCCCTGCCCCGCCTGTTCATGCCCCACCCCCCTTCCAATCCCTGCCCCAACTCCACCCCTCCCTGCCCCTATTCCAACTCCTTCCCCAGATCCCCGCCCCGGTCCTGCTTCCTCCCCTGAGCACGTCACGTTCCCGCTCCTCCCCCGTCCCTCCCAGAGCTTGTTACGCTGCAAAACAGTTGTTTTGCGGCGGCAAGCACTGGCAGGTAGTAGGAGAAGCGGGGACGTGGTGTGCTCAGGGGAGGAGGCGGAGGTGAGGTGGGGCGGGGAGCTTGGCTGCCAGTGGGTGCAGAGCACCCACTAATTTTTCCCTGTGGGTGCTCCAGCGCCTATGTAACCAACCCAATAACAAGTGTGAAGTCCTAAAATATTATAGCAGTCTTACCATGGAGTCACAGACAGTCCCCTTCACCATTCCAGTCTATCTTGCCACCCAGGCAAGCTGGACTTAGGCATGGTCTACACTACAGAGTTAGGTCAATGTAAGACAGTTGAATAAGTGTCTACACTACAATGTCCTCCCGCCAACTTAACTCACCTGCTACGCCGACCTAATAACTACTCCACCTCCATGAGAGGCGTAGTACTTAGGTCAGTGTAGTTGCTTACATAGCCTTTTGCTGCCTTTGACAACCCGAGTTGTTAGGGATGCGCAGTGCTAGCAGAAGGAGGGTAGTGTGATCATGAACAGCCAATTTCACGGGCACTGGCTTCTTCTGGGCCCCAGGGGTGCATGGATTTCCTGCGTTTTCCAATGTATTTCTCCTAAAGGATTCCAACCTGCCTTTCAGATTGCTGAAGCTGAAGAAGATGTTTATTTCTAAATTTGGATCGGCTCCCAAGTTTTATGCTCGTGCACCAGGGCGAGTCAACTTAATAGGTAAAAGGAGAATATTATTTTCTTTAAATTTATGGCAAGTTCCAAACATACAACCTAAATGTTTGTGATCTTTTTATTTTTGGTCAAGGGGTGCCTGTGCTTGACATTAAGTCATAAATGGGAAGGAGAAAATATTACTTCATTAGCTTTTAACTGCATATTATTACAACCTGTAGTTCACATTAAGGTCACAATTCAGGACAGCATCTTTATTCAGGACAGGCGTAATTTTATATTTTAAGTGCCATCTTGAATAGGTAAGGACTTAAGGACATAAATGCTTTTCTGAATCAGTGCCTAAAAATCTCTTTCCTGGTTAGGTTTAGGGCTCATTTCCCTATCATGGTTTCTGCAGCTCAGTCTCAGGCAGATCTAGGATGCAGTTGAAGTTTGTAAGATGGTATCATGAAATCGACCCACATCTTTTCTCACTACTACAATTCAAATCTTCAAACATAGTAATGCATCCTGGCACAGAGTACTACATTTTGATGAGAGCTGGAAATGTTCTGCCATAGTTTTCCCTCCCTCATTCTATAGAAATTCCACACAGTTGAGCCCATAGAGATTAGAATAGTAAGTTGGTCTGGAGAGTAAATATGGTTATTTCATATGTGGTTTTTTAAAATGTGGCTTCATTCTGGAGACACCCATTTTTATTTTATGATCATGCCCTTTCTAGAGTTCAGTTCTCTGTGTAATTAGAACATGACCCAGCCAGTCAGGCAACTTTCTCAGTGAAAGGGTTTTTGCTACAGATATGGCAAATATAGTGCAATAGAGCTCTCAGAGGGCCAGGTGGTCTAGCGGGTAGTGCACCCAGTATTGCCTCTCAATACGAAGGCCTTTCTGTCCAGTTCCTCACCTGAGGATGGGTTTAGCTTCCCCTCAGGTTGCAATGTCCTTGCCCTCTTCTTATCAGAGGGGGGAGTGAGAGTGGAATGTGGCTTATGCCTTACCTGCAACAGGGTAGGGGACCTTGGGCCTTCCCATTCCACTGGCTCCCACCCAGAGCCCTATGAGATTCAACAGCGTCCAGCACCATGGTGTGCCCTCAGAGTTACCCTCTCTGGATCACTTCTTACCATCTGTCTCTCCTCCAAGGTGCCAGTATAACATTACAAAAGAAAAAGAAAAGACAACTAAACTTTCAGCCCCGACTGGACTCCGTGTGCCGTCCTACTCCCCATAGGGAGGCTTTTTCAGCACCCTTGTCCAGGAGCCTTCAGGTTAGGTCTGTCTTCCTCCCCAACCTCTCACTGACTGAATTGTGTTGCTCCTTTTTAAGCTTCCTCTCCAGCTGGAGCGTGCTTTGCAGGTCTGGAGGGACAAGGCTACCTGAGGCCAGTATTGTCCTTTAACCCCTTTGGGCCCAGTGTGGGGTTTGTAAACGCATCACATACACATTAAAAACATTAATTAGCCTGTTATGCAGTCAATTTAAATTTTTACTTTGAACATCTGTCATGTAAGATAATTAGAGTGGAGAACAGATGTTGCCTGAAAATTATTCCTAACAGAGAAGGTACTTGCTATGTCCATTTTCTTTATTGAATGTTATTTTGTATGTAATGAACAATTGTATTAATGATGATTTAAATATTAGTATTTTCCTGGAAAAAGTCCAGCTATGGTATGAAAAATGAATTCCTGCATAAGCCTTATGCAGTGGGTGATGAATCATTCAGATGAGCAGAAGTTGTCGCAGGAAGGGAAATTATGTATTGCATTTATGTTTGCGGTATGCTAACCATAGGTGAAATGGAAATAATTTAACTTGCTTGTCTTGCTAATTTTACCAGTTACATATCAAGCACAAATAGTCTTCCTACTCTAACTGCCAGATAACAGTCCATCTATCACCTTGTAATTTTGTTAAAGAACATAAAGGTTTAAAAAGAAATGAAGGTTACAAAAAATCATTATAGAAATGTAAAGCTTTGGTGCCTTAGTATGAAATTTAATATGTGCAGAACAGTCTATCAGTTGGGATTTTAACAATAAGAGCTTAAAGTGTATATTCTGAAATGACTGGCAGAAATTGTCTAGGACATGAAGCAATTCTGCACTCCTACACTAGCCATTAGAATCAAGGATGTTTCTTCTTCTGCTGCTGATTCATAGATTCCAAAGCCCGAAGGGACCTTTGTGATCATTTACTCTGAACTTCTGTATTATACAAGCCCTAGAACTTCCCCAAAATAATTCCTTAAATATATCTTTTAAAAAAAATCCAATCTTGAGTTCAATGTTGCCTGTGATAGAGAATTCACCATGACCCTTGGTAAATTGTTCCAGTGGTTAATTACTCTCACTGTTAAAAATGTTCACCTAATTTCCATTCCGAATGTGTCTAGCTTCAACTTCAGCCATTGGAGCATGTTATACCTTTCTCTCTTCTAGATTGAAGAGCCCAGTATTAAATATTTGTTCCCCATGTAAATCAAGTCACCCCTTAACCTTCTCTTTGTTCAGCTAAATAGACTGAGCACCTTGAGTCTATCATTATAAGGCTGGTTTTCTAATCGTTCTCGTGGCTGTTCTCTGAACTCTTTCCAATTTATGAACATCCTACTTGAACTGTGGACATCAGAGCTGGACACAATATTTCAGCAGCAGTTGCACCAGTGCCAGAGGTAAAATAACCTCTCTACTCTGACTTGAGAGTCCCCTGTTTATGCATCCCAAGATCGCATTACCCGTTTTGGCCACAGCTTTGCACTGGGAGCTCAAGTTCAAAAGATTATCCACCATGACCCTCAAATCTTTTTCAGAGTTACTGCTTCCCCCATCCTATATGGATGGTCTACATTCTTTGTTTCTAGATGTACACATTTATGTTTCGCTGAATTAAAACACATATTGTTTGCTTGTGCCAAGTTTACCAAGCAATTCAGATCACTCTGTATTAGTGACCTGTCCTTTTCATTATTTACCACTCTCCCAATTTTTGTATCATTTGCGAACTTTATCAGTGATGATTTTATGTTTTCTTCCAGATCACCAATAAAAATGTTAAATGGCAAAGGGCCAAGAACAGATTGCTGAAGGCCTCACTAGCAATACACCCACTTGACAATGATTCGCCGTAGACAATTATATTTTGTGATCTACCAATTAGCCAGATTTAATGGTGCCATGTTAATTTTATGTCATTCTACTTTTTTTCCATCAAAATGTCAGGTAGTACAAGTAAAACATCTTACAGAAGTCTATTATATTGTCTTTATCAAACTTGTAATCTCAATTTAGTTTGACAGGATCTATTTTCCATAAACCTATGTTGACTAGCATTAATTATATTACCCTCCTTTAATTCTTTATTAATTGAGTCCTGTATCAGCCGCTCCATTATCTTGCCCAGGATCAATGTCAGACTGATATGCCTATAATATTGGCACAACATTAGCTTTCTTTTCTTCCAGTCTTCTGGAACTTCCCTAGTGTTCCAAGACTTACTGAAAATCAACATTAATGGTTCAGCGATCTCCTAACCCAGCTCTTTTACAATTCTTGGATGCACGTCGTCTGGATTTAATGATTTTAAAATATCTAACTTTAGTAGCTGCTGTTTAACATCCTCCTGAGATACTAGTGGAATGGAAAGAATGTTATCATCCTATGAGAATACTACATTATCTGTTATTTTGCCAAATACAGAACAGAAATATTTATTGAACACTTCTGGCTTTTCTGCATTATTATTAATAATTCTACCATTTCCATCTAGTAATGGACCAATACTATTGTCAGGATTCTTTTTGTTACCAATATACTTAAAAACTCCGTATTGTCCTCTGCTAGCCCCAGATTTCTCTGTGTGTCCCTTTGCTTCCCTTATCTGTTATCTACAATTCTTAGCTTCTGGTTTATATTCATGACTATCAACTTGTATTAGTTATAGGTTTCATTATTGTTTTTTATAGGTGCCTTCACTTTCCTTGTAATCTAGGTCATTTTTTTAACCCATTTGGCCTTCCTCAATTGTGGTCTTTTTGGGCATCTAGTAAAGTGTTCTTAAACAAGGATTATTCCAAAATGCTGTTAATTTTCTGTTATTATTTTGTTGTTTTCTAGGAGAACATATAGACTACTGTGGATATGCTGTGCTCCCTATGGCTATAGAGCAAGACATACTTATAGCTGTTGAACCTGTAAAAACTCAAGTTGTCCAACTAGCCAATACAAACCCTTTGTACTTGTAAGTATTAATTTATTTATTTCTTATACTAATTTATAATGCACTCATCATCTAATTGCACCACAGTTACAAGATAAACTTGTAAAAGCCAAGTTTAAACCAATGTAAGTGTCTTCAGAAGTGCAACATCTGTATGCAGACAAATCCTCAAAGGGCAGAGTGCCACCTACTGAAGCACCACCCAGTACTTCCTTTAGAAACCAGGTGTTGCTTGAAGCGTTCCCTTAGCCCTGGTCTACATTGGGTGGGTGGGGGTCGATCTAAGATTACGCAACTTCAGCTACAGGAAGAACGTAGCTGAAGTCGACATACTTAGATTGACGTACCGTGGTGTCTTCACCGCGGTGAGTCGACTGCTGCTGCTCCCGTCGACTCCACCTGTGCTTCTCATGGCAGTGGAGTACAGCAATCAATGGGAGAGCCCTCGGGGGTCGATTTATCGCATCTAGACTAGACGCAATAAATCGATCCCGCTTGGATCGATTGCTGCCCGCCGATGCGGCGGGTAGCGTAGACATACCCTCACAGACACTGGCCCAACCTGACCCTGTTTAGCTTGTGAAATCTGCCAGCACACAGCATGTGATGATATATTTAGAGATTAATTGTGTACAATGGTATAGCAAAGGTGTATGTCAGGGGTGGGCAAACTATGGCCCGCGGGCTACATCTGGCCCGCAGGACCATCCTGCCAGGCTGCTGAGCTCCCGGCTGGGGAGGCTCGCCCCCTGCCCCTCCCCCACTGTCCCCCCTTCCCTGCAGCCATGTCACCGTGCAGGCAGCGCAGCTTGCACCTGCCCACTTCCCAGGCTTTCCAATAAGCCTGTCCTGCCGCTCTGATGGCATGGTAAGGGGGCAGGAGGAGTGGGGGGCAGGAGGTCCTGGGGGGCAGTCAGGGGATGGGGGACGGTTAGATGGGATGGAGGTTCGGGGGAGAGGTCAGAAGACAGGGAGTGGGGGGGGGGGGTGAATAGGGTGTGGGGTTCTAGGGGGGTGGTTAGGGACGGGGGTCCCGGGAGGGGGCAGTCAGGGGACAAGGAGCAGGGGGTGTTGGATAGGGTGTGGGGTCCCAGGGGGGTGGTTAGGGGCAGGGGATCCCGGGAGGGGGCACTCAGGGGACAAGGACCAGGGGGGTTTGGATAGGGGGTGGGGCCCTGGGGGGCAGTTAGGGGCTGGGGGTCCTGGGGCCCCACCCAGGAGTTCTGAGGGGGGCAGCCAGGGGGCAGATAGGGGGCGGGGGCCAGGCTGTTTGGGGAGGCACAGCCTTCCCTACTTGGTCCTCCATACCGTTTTGCAACCCCAATGTGGCCCTCGGGCCAAAAAGTTTGTCCACCCCTGGTGTAAGTGAATTTCTGTAAATACTATAACAGTTTTCTCAGCACTACAAAATCTAATCAGATGGAATGTCACTGGTTCTAGTTATGCTATATATACACTGTCTAAGAGGGTGAGGTTTACTACTTCTCTCCTCCACCTCTCTGTTCAGGTTTCCCCTAGCACAGCACTTCTCTCAGAAGGCCGCTTTGGCCAAACAAAATTCAGAAACCTTTTCATTGCAGGTTTGACCATTGAGAGGGAGGGATTCCAGAATTAAAATAGGCCTGTTGTCTAAGTCAAGTATCACTCTCCTTAAATTCAGATGCTACATGACTTCTAGGGCCATGTTATATTTGCAGGGGAAGAGCTGTTTTGATAGGTGCTCAGTGAAGCAGTGACAGAAAATTTAAGCACTTTGACTAGACTGGTCTTTGAGCCAGGGCTTGGCACAGCAAATAAGAACCAAAATAGCGCCCTATTAAAACAAGTACAATTGAAACTAAACCTAGAATTATAGTTCTTGAATTAAAATAGCATGGGCAATCAATATATTTTTGTAGCTGTTTTGGCTTCCATTTGAACTCATATGGTTTTGGCTTAGGAGAGCTTTCTGCAGACAGCATCTCTGCTTCACTGTAGCCCTCCTGGTTAAAAGCAAAAAGGAACGTATCTTTCAACACTTTTGAGCATTATACTATCAACAATTGCCTTTGAGCTGCTGCGTCTTTTTTTACCAATCTGTCACAGATCTAGGGTTTATGCATATGCTGAATGAAAAGCATGTGCCCTTTGCTAATGAGGGATAACCACAAGTCTCCATAGAGTTACCCTTTCTTAGCTCAACCTTGATTTTACAGACTGCTGAAACGTTTCGCAATGTTTCAAACCTGTTTCACCCTGGAGAGTTCATTTAAACTTTTAGTAAAGTGATAACAGAACAAGTTGCAAAGAGTTACCTTTTCAGATCGTAAAAGCTTCTCTGCTGACAAGGTGCCCTTTGATATCAGTTGGGACAAAGGACTATTCAAAACCTGTGCAACCTTTTGAGGTTTCACTAGTCTAATGCCACCATAGTAAAGAATATGAGGATAGAGACTATCTTGACCAAACTTCAAAGGGATTGGGGAGATACTACAGGATAATAGCCGTCAGCTGGGTATCCATCTCATGGCACAGTAGGAAAGCCTTGTATTCAAGAAATCAAAGAGTTATTAGTAAAGGGTTCCTAAACTTCAGATAACAGACTGAAGGTTCAGTAGACAAGCTGATGAGAGCCAAATTGTCCAGAAGAAACAAGATTTAAATAGCATTTAAGAAAAAAAACCCCAAACCCTCAACCACATCGACATTTCTCACTGCACGAGCAAGCTCCTCTATACTTTATGTACAGATATATGAATTCTGGAGTCTAACCTTGCAGCAAAGGTTAATTTCCCCAAGCATTCTTTGACAGTGTTATCATTGATTAAAGAGGGATAAAGAATGATTTGAACAATCTGTGTCCTGAACAGAAAAATTGCTAGTGACAGGTCAAATATATTGAACAGTGTGTGAATGAGTCAAGTGCCTTAGCTGTGCATGTGGCAAGGGCAGAGGTATGTGTCCATAAGCTGGCTGATTTGGGTGTGCCATGACAAACCTACTGAGTGATGTCATTGTAGTGCTTTTGTCCACATTGAGTATGTTTACACAGCATTTTGGAGCAAGCGGGAGTGAGCTGCTCTACCGGTGTCAACAGACATGGTCAAGCAGGGCTCATGCTAGTGCTCTAAAAATAGCCGTATAGACAGTGTTTTGAACTTGTGGCTCGGACTGCAGCTCGGGCTGCATTTTGGAGCAAACAGGAGGGAGTCTCTCAAGTTTGTCAACCCTCTTCACGGAGGCTCACTCTTGCTCAAAATGCTGTGTAGACATTGTCAGACATTCTATTTATATACATGGACATCACTTTCCAGTATACTGTGCTTCCTTCAGTTTGAGTTTTAAAGGTGACCTGCAAATATAATGCATAAGCTTCGCTTTAGCAATGAGGGGGAAATTCTACTTCCTCCTCCTTGACTGCAGAGGGCCCTACCTGCACCTGAATCATTATGCGGGGGACAGTATTCTAATGCACTGTTTATGTGAACCAGATGTTCTTCAATTTCCCTAGCTATGACCAAAGCCAGTAGCAAGAGAATAGAGAAAGGAATAGTGGCTCTGTTCCTGCAAAGTACCATAGATTTCAGTGAGTGTTGAGGAAGCCGATCAACTTCCCAGAGATCCTCAGTAACTTTCAGGATCAGGCTCAGACTGAATATCCTCTAAATAAGAGTTTAGCTCTATAACTGGTAAGCTACAGAAATGCAAAAACCACTGCAGCTAAAACAAGAATCAAATTGCTCAAAAAAGAGTCCTAAGAAATTATTTCAGTATTGATGTAATTTCCAGAGTAGCTTTAAAACGTCAAAATTTTTTTTTAGCATCACTGTTCATTTTACAAATAGGTTCCCCCCCTTTTTATTTAAACTATATTGTATCAGGCTTGGCAAGGACTTATGCCTGTGACACGTAGCAAATAAAAAGCCAACTTCTCTTGCAGTTCCTGTTTGAGGAGGTTTCAAAAATTAGCATTGTGCACTCCAAGAAGTCATAATTTTCCTTTATCCCAACGGCCAGGAAATGTAACCACATACTTTTTACTGTTTTGCTTTGTCATATAAAAGAATAAAAGGTACAAAGAAAATCTGAGAGATGTTTATTTTGGAGATAAATGGACTTCAAACCTACCTCCTATCACAGACAACAACAATTTACACACACTGATTGTCACCCCTGTTTTTTGGGGGGATTATCCAGAAAACAAATTTAAATGAACCTAGCAATGGCATGTTTCTCATCACTCCAGATAAATATTTTCTCTTCTGTTGTTCAAATAGCTTAGCTATTTTGTTGTGTTCAAAAGTCATAAGCGACGGGGCTTTCACCTCTTCCTGTAGGAGACTATTCCACAGTCTGATAGATCTCAAACTGGAATATTTTCCTGATATCCAGCCTGAATTTTCTCTGTCTTAATCTCATCTCATTGCTTCTGCATAAACCCCTTGTATCACCCGAACTAACCACCCTCCCCATCTTGGTGTTAACTGTCTACAAATATTTTAATATTGCCTTCTTCACAAGGTCCCTTTAAATGGTACTGTTGTGTATAGTTGAAATCGTAGCAGACTGTGCATCATGTAGCAAGCTATGTTGTTCCTTTTAATGTTAACCTCTCCAAAATGCTGTAAAGATTGAATTCAATTCATGTTGGACTTGAGGACACAAATGAAAAAATAAAGTTAGTGAATAATAAGCATGAGAGCTGAAACTGTAACCTTGGTTAGAACTAGGTCATACGTTCCAGACTAGAAATGCAGTGACCAAGTTCAATGCTAGCAAGGACTCTGAAAGTCTGGTGCCACTGCTGGGAGTAGACTCTTCAAAGAGGGAGCAGAGTTTCTGCCACCGTTTGACGCCAGTCAGGAGACGAAGGGCTGATCTACACAGAGAAGTTGTGCTGCTTTAATTGTATGGGTCTAGTTAAAGTGGTACAAACTCCCCTTTGTTGTTATATCAATATAAAGGTGTTTTATACCAATAATAGCGGCAAAGAGTCCTGTGGCACCTTACAGACTAACAGACGTATTGGAGCATGAGCTTTCGTGGGTGAAACCCACTTCGTCGGATGCATGTAGTGGAAATTTCCAGAGGCAGGTATAAATATGCACACAAGAATCAAGCTAGGGATAACGAGGTTAGTTCAATCAGGGAGGATGAGGCCCTCTTCTAGTAGTTGAGGTGTGAACACCAAGGGAGGAGAAACTGCTTTTGTAGTTGGCGAGCCATTCACGTCTTTGTTTAATCCTGAGCTGATGGTGTCAAATTTGACAATGAACTGAAGCTCAACAGTTTCTCTCTGAAGTCTGGTCCTGAAGTTGTTTTGCTGCAGGATGGCGACCTTTAAATCTGCTATTGTGTGTCCAGGGAGGTTGAAGTGTTCTCCTACAGGTTTTTGTATATTGCCATTCCTAATATCTGATTTGTGTCCATTTGTCCTTTTACGTAGGGACTGTCCAGCGTGGCTTATGTACATAGCAGAGGGGCATTGCTGGCACATGAGGGTGTAGATTACATTGGTGGACGTGCAGGTGAATGAACCGGTGATGGTGTGGCTGATCTGGTTAGGTCCTGTAATGGTGTCACTGGTGTAGATATGTGGGCAGAGTTGGCATCGAGGTTTGTTGCATGGATTGGTTCCTGAGTTAGAGTTACTATGGGGCAGTGTGTAGTTGCTGGTGAGAATATGCTTCAGGTTGGCGGGTTGTCTGTGGGTAAGGACTGGCCTGCCTCCCAAGGCCTGTGAAAGTGAGGGATCATTGTCCAGGATGGGTTGTAGATCACTGATGATGTGTTGGAGAGGTTTTAGCTGAGGACTGTATGTGATGGCCAGTGGAGTTCTGTTGGTTTCTTTCTTGGGCTTGTCTTGCAGCAGGAGGCTTCTGGGTACACGTCTGGCTCTGTTGATCTGTTTCCTTATTTCCTCGTGTGGGTATTGTAGTTTTGAGAATGCATGGTGAAGATCTTGTAGGTGTTGGTCTCTGTCTGAGGGGTTGGAGCAAATGCGGTTGTACCTCAGCGCTTGGCTGTAAACAATGAATCGTGTGGTTTGTCCAGGATGGAAGCTGGAGGCATGAAGGCAGGCATAGTGGTCGGTGGGTTTTCGGTATAGGGTGGTGTTAACGTGGCCGTCACTTATTTGCGCCATGGTGTCTAGGAAGTGGACCTCCCGTGTAGATTGGTCCAGGCTGAAGTTGATGGTGGGGTGGAAGCTTTTGAAATCGTGGTGGAATTCTTCCAGGGTTTCCTTCCCATGGGTCCAGATGATGAAGATGTCATCAGTGTAATGGAGGTAGAAAACGGGCGTGAGTGGACGAGAGCTGAGGAAGCATTGTTCCAGGTCAGCCATAAAAATGTTGGCATATTGTGGGGCCATGCGGGTGCCCATAGTGGTGCCACTGGTCTGGAGGTATATGTTGTCACCAAATTTGAAATAATTGTGCGTGAGGATAAAGTTACAGAGCTCAGCAACCAGTTGTGCTGTGGCATCATTAGGGATACTGTTCCTGACAGCTTGTGTTCCTCTGTGTGTGGGATGTTTGTGTAGAGAGCCTCCACATCCATGGTGGCTAGGATGGTGTTTTCTGGAAGATCACCAATGCATTGTAGTTTTCTCAGGAAATCAGTGGTGTCACGGAGACAGCTGGGAGTGCTAGTGGCACAGGGTCTGAGTAGAGAGTCCACGTATCTGGACAGTCCTTCAGTGAGAGCGCCAATGCCCGAGATGATGGGGCATCCAGGGTTCCCGGGTTTGTGGATCTTGGGTAGTAGATAGAATAACCCCGGTCGGGGCTCTAAGGGTATGTTGATTTGTTCCTGTGTTAGTGTAGGGAGTATCCTGAGTAGAGGGTGCAGTTTCTTAGTGTATTCCTCAGTGGGATTTGAGGAAAGTGGCCTGTAGAATTTGGTGTTGGAGAGTTGTCTGGCAGCCTCCTTTTGGTAATCAGACCTGTTCATGATGACAACAGCACCTCCTTTATCAGCCTCTTTGATTATAATGTCAGGGTTGTTTCTGAGGCTGTGGATGGCATTGAGTTCTGCAAGACTTAGGTTATGAGGCAAGCAGCGTTGTTTTTTCCACAATTTCTGCCTGTGCACGTCAGCAGAAGCCATTTCGACCCTCAGGAGGAGTCCATGTGGAGTTCTTCTTCTTGTGTTGTTGGTGGGAGGTTATCTGTGTATCAGTGTGCTGTTCAGTGTTATCTTGAAAGTATTCTTTGAGTCGGAGACGGCGAAAGTAGGCTTCCAGATCACCACAGAACTGTATCACGTTTGTGGGGGTGGCAGGGCAGAAGGAGAGTCCCCGAGATAGGACAGACACACATAGGTATCCTCAAAAGGATGCTTTTTTGTTACAAATTATATATTTAAAAATACAAATGTTCACACCTACTCTGTCACTGATAACTTAGAATACTAAAAAGAAAGAGAAAAATTGGATTTGTGTTTAGAGTGTGGTAGCTGTTTTTTAAAAACCAAACCAAACCCTTTATTTCATTTTTCTCAGCATTGCCAGAAAATACACTCGTCAGTTTCCTTTTCTGGTTATAGCACAACCTTGCAATATTTGAGATGCAAACTTTGCAGGTAATTTGTTTTGTTTAAACGGCTGCTTCCATTGGAATGTTTTAAAAAGGCATGAAAACGTTGTTGGTGTTCAGTTTCATAATTTGTTTTTACAGAGCCCAGTTTCTGGGCCAAATTTGATGTATTAGCAATGTTTCCATTAAACAGCTTTTTTGTACAGTCGGTGAATAAGGTGGAAGAAGAGCCAGAGGAAAAGAATGTAATATGTATTGTGTAAAAAAAAAATGTCCAGGACAAAGTTTAAATGTTGCTGTTTCATCAGCAGATGGCAGTAGTAAGCCATGGAACTAAACTTACTGACATGTTTATAGACTTCGTGTTATATCTGTTTTTTCAGGGATTTCAGTACTAGTGTGAATAACATTCACATTAACAAAACCAAACCTGTGTGGCACAACTACTTCCTATGTGGGTTGAAAGGAATTCAGGTAAACCAAATTCATTTAACACATATGTATTATATGGGCTACCTTTTAAGATTAAAATATAATGTGGGTGTATGTTATATAATGTCCTATTACACTTATTTATAAAATATGTTATTTAATAGGGCATTTTTTACTCATCCAGCTTAATTTGTAGCTGTCTTTTGTATCCTGTTAACTAAAGTACTTTTTATATTTATGTTAAAAAATGTGTAAAATACTTTTGTTTTGCTTGTATGAAAATATTTGCAGGATACAAAACCTACATTAGATTTATTATATACATTATTATACAGAACAGTGTATTAATTTAGTGGGATCATGATCAGACTCATTAAAATAGAAAAATGTAAATTGAAATAGTCAAAGTTAGACACGTTGCTGAACAGAACCACATGCTTAAGGTTTATTTTAAAAAGGGGGCTGTAGGTCTGGAAATATGGAACCTAAAATAATAATTTGTTCCCTCCTCCCTGTCCCCCAAGTGAAGACTATTTTAAAATGTAAATAATTCCTAGGAGTACTGGAAAGACACACAGACCCCCTCTCCCCAGTGCATGAGAACCAAATAGTGAAATTGACTGGTCCTATTGCACATGCTAGGCACAAGGAAATGCAACCCCCACCCCCATCCAATAACAAACTGGATAAAGCAAGCAAAATAAAGTAGTTTTTAAAAACAGTTTCAGTTGCAATAATCTGCTTCAAATTATTAGCTGTACAGGCTTTTCAATGCATGTCTTTGGGGTGGGATTTTCAAAAGCTCATAACGCACTTAAGAGCTAAAAGAACAGGAGTACTTGTGGCACCTTAGAGACTAACAAATTTATTTGAGCATAAGCTAAAGTCATTGTACTCCTGACTCACTTAGGTGCTTTTGAACGTACCAGCCTCTTAGCTTAACTATGCCTTTAAAAATCATACTTGATTCAGAATGAAACAACAGCTCTTTCTTTATTAGGCTGAGAAAAAAAAGGAATTTTAGTACATCTACTTCTGTCTGAAACTTTGACAGAATGGTGAATGTTCAGTTCCATAGTTCATTTAGCACCTTTAAAACATGTTATACTATGCAATCATAGTAACAAACTGTTCTCTTTATGATCTAAAATTCCTGTCACTGCCCTATATGTTTCAAGCCCCAATCAGTAACTCCTATTTGCAGTGATGTGAATATTTTCAATCTCTGAATTGCCCCACAAGTAAAACATTCATTTAATTTGTATTTACTTTGCAATTTTATGCTAGTTTTCTTTACAGTAAAATGGCTTAGAGAAACATGACCTAAGTGTCCCTACATATTTTGGGGTGTGCTTTTGAGAGTTAGATCTTAAAAATAATTTTTTAAGCTTGATGGTTAATATGCAAAGCAGTTTTGTATACTAACGCTGGCAGAAAATAAGCATAAATGCTACAGACTCTTAAGAAACATTCAAATGCAAGTACTAAGAGGGTCCAAGGGGATAATCTGTTTATATGAAGTTGAACATGTTATCCTTTTGGGATAGAACTATTGCAGAACTTGGCAAAGTCCATTTTCATTTCTGAAACTGGAGTAAGTTTTTTATTTCAACATTGCGTGATAAGTTTGCAATTCTGATTCACATTGACGACAACCCTGTGGATGAGTTTCTGGTTAAATATATTACTCAAGTAGTTTTTTAAACAGGCTTGTCTGATGTTCTGCATGAACGAGCATTGGCAGCAATAGCATTTCAATTAATAATTTGTTTGTATTTCTGGAAAGGGAATTTTTAGATAATTTGTAGCAACGAAGAGACACATTCAACAAGATCTTTCTTATGTGCTGCATGAACTCTGCCCTTATTGCCTGCAGTTGGCTTTATTTCAGGAACAGGAATAGATTTTTTTTTGTAAGAAAAGAGGGGAGCTTCTTTTTGAGAAATGTTGGCATTTCTCAGGTGATTGTGATGGTTACGTAAATCTGCATTGGCACAATGATGTGTATGTATTTATACAATTTATGTGGGTGATATTTTGGTTGGTACAATATGGAGTTTATTTTGAACCAAAGTGAGCTAGAGATGATATAAAAATTGTTGTGAAAGAAGAGAACTAAAATGTTTAAAAATGTAAGAACAGAATACAATCTACAGATAGTGTTTTGGGATCCGTTAATGAAAATTATATATGATATTAATCTTGTGTGTGTGCACGCACGCACACACAATCACATTTTGAGCCACAGTAAAATCTCTAAAGTTATCCCTTTGCTTTAAATATAAATAGTATGATAGCAGTCATCAAAAGCAGAGTGGCCTCACATAAACTCGTAACTTTGGAGTTAGAAAAGGTCCTCTCTTACTTGTACAAATATTTCTCATATCAACTACCTACTGTTCTTTACTGTATACATATAATTAATGCATAGGCTTTCTACCAAGTGACTTCATTATACTGTATATGTAGCAGAACCAAGGTTATAATATCCATCTATTTTTTTCCAAGCTGCTAATACAACTGTATACAAACACAATTAATATTAACCACAAGTGGTAAGAATGCAAGCCAAAACAAGGAAAGAATAGATTAAAGAATATTTAGATAAATTAGATGTATTCAAGTCAGCAGCCTAACTTCAATACCTGGAAAGATACTAGAACAAATTATTAAACAATGAATTTGTAAGCATCTGGAAGACAATAGGGTTATAAGGAATAACCAGCATGGTTTTGTCAAGAACAAACCATGTCAAACTAATCTAATTTTTCTTAGACAGGGTTACTTGCCTAGTGCATGGGGTGGGCAAACTACGGCCTGTGGGCCGGATGCAGCCTGCGAACCATTTTAAGTTGGCTCGCAGTGCCCGCTAGGAAGCGGGGTCAGGGACCGCAGCACGCAACTCGGCCCCGCTCTGGTGCTCCAGCTGGATTGGGGGCCAGAACATGCAGCTTGGCCCTGCTCCCACGCTCCGGCAGGGTCGGGGGCCACTCCACGTGGCTCCCGGAAGCTGCCACAAGGCCCCGCTCTGGCTTCTACGTGCTCCAATGGCTCCCTCCAGTGCTCCAATGGGAGCTGCAGGGGTGGTGCCTGCGGATGGGGCAGCGTACAGAGCCGCCTGGCTGCGCCTCCACGTAGAAGCCTGAGAAGGGATATGCCACTGCTTCTGGGAGCTGCTTGAGGAAAGTGCTGCTCGGACCCTGCACCCCTGAGCCTCTCCCCATGCCCCAAACCTCTGCCCCAGCCCTGATCCTCCTCCCGCTTTCCAAACTCGTCGATCCCAGCCCGGAGCACCCTCCTGCACCCCAAACCTCTTATCCCCAGTCCCATCCCAGAGCCCACCCCCCCAGCCAGAACCTACACCCCTTCCCACACTCCTGCCCCAGCCCCGATCCCCCTCCTGCCCTCCAAACCCCTCGGTTCCAGCCCCAGAGCATCCTCCTATACCCCAAACTCCTCATCCCCAGCCTCACCCCGGAACCCGCACCCCCAACCAGAGGCCTCACCCCCTCCTCCACCCCAGCCCCAATTTAGTGAGCATTCATGGCCCACCATACAATTTCTATTTCCTGATATGGCCCTCGGGCCAAAAAGTTTGCCCACCTTTGGCCTAGTGGACAGGGGGAAGCAGTAGATGTGATATATCTTGATTTTAGTAAGGCTTTTGACACAGTCCTGCATTATATTCTCATAAGCAAACTAGGGAAATGTGGTCTAGAAGAAATAGCTATGAGATGGGTGCAAAACTGGTTCAAAGACTGTACTCAAAGAGTAGTTATTAATGGTTCTCTGTCAAACGGGGAGGACATATCTTGTGGGGTCCTGAAGGGGTCAGTCCTGGATCCGGCACTATTCTATCTTTTCATTATTAACTTGGATAATGGAGTTGAAAGTATGCTTATAAAATTTGCAGATAACACCAATCTGGGAGGGGTTGCAAGCACTTTGGAGGACAGGATTAGAATTCAAAATGACCTTGACAAATTGGATAATTGGTCTGAGTTCAACCAGATTAAATTCAATAGAGGTGAGTGCAAAGTATTGCACTTAGAAAGAAAAATCAAATGCAAAACTACAATATGAGGAATAGCTGGCTAGATGGTAGTACCGCTGGGGTTATAGTGGATCACAAACTGAATACGAGTCAGCAATGTGATGCAACTGCAAAAAAGGCTAATATCATTCTGGGGTATACTAACCAGAGTGTTACTGGGGTGTGAGACATGGAAGGTGACTGTCCTGCCCTACTCAGAGGCCTCCTCTGGAGTTCTGTGTCCAGTTCTGGGTACCTTGCTATAGGAAAGAAGTGGGCAAATTGGAGGGAGTCCAGAAGAGAGCAACAAAAGTAATCAAAGGTTTAGAAAAGTTGACCTATAAGGAAAGGTTAAAAACACCGGGAATGTTTAGTCTTGAGAAAAGAAGGCGGAGGGGGAGGGGGAGAGAGTGGCCTCATAACAGTCTTCAAAGATGTTAAGGGCTATTATAAAGAGGACAGGGATCAATTGTTCTCTGTATCCACTGAAGGTATAACAAGAAGTAATGGGCTTACTCTGCCACAAGGGACATTTGGGTTAGATATTGGGAAAAACTTACTGTTTGGAAGGCTAGTTAATCTCTGGAACAGACTTTCAAGGGAGGTCATGGAATCCCCATCATTTGAAGTTTTTCAAAACAGGTTGGATAAAGACCTGTCAGGGATAGTGTAGGTTTACTTGGTCCTGCCACAGCGCAGGGGGCTGGATTTGATGACTTTCCAAGATCCCTGCCAGCTCTACATTTCTCCGATTCTATATTTGATGTCTGTTTGATTCAGGGAGTTTGCATTCTTACTCGCGGGCTGCATGTAAAACTACCACATGGCTAAAATGTCTCAAACTTCAGTTTTACAAGGATCTCTACAAATTTCCAGTGTATTTTGGATTACAAATGCAGAATGCTGGCTCTGGCAGTATCTTATATTAGGAGACCCTAAATTTGGGAACTAATGTGACATCACAGGGCATGAGTCACAACAGAAGAGTATCTAGAGGTTGCAGTAGCAATGGAAATCAATAGTTCTGTGCATTAGTGCCTGTTCTAATTTAGTGGAGACTATAATAGGCTATTTTCTCTTTCAATTCAGAAATATTCTTGGTAGTTGAGCTGCAGAGCAGTTTCAAGAATAGAAAAAAAAATGTTTTAAGCACCATAATTCAGCAACAACTTGTCTGAGAGACCTCAGAAATTCTCTGCTGTCCTTAGACTGAGCATGCACAATATCAGGTTTAAAATAATATTTTTAAGTGAAGAGGGGTATCAAGATATAACCAAAATTTGAAATGGTCTTAAAATCTTATATTCATGCACTTCTCTTCTGAATTTTAATCTTGGTTTTTAAGGACCAGACATGAAAATGTCACAAACCCCCTCGCTCTTTATGGTGACACCAAACAGCACATCAGTAGTTCAACAACTCAGCAGCAGAAATCTCTTCCTAAACATGGGATAATTGAAAGTCTAAGGTGGTCTGTACTTGATACTCAGATTGTTTATTTTTTCATTGTTAGGAACATTTTGGTCTTAATAGCTCAACTGGAATGAATTGTCTGTTAGATGGAACCATCCCACCAAGTTCTGGTCTGTCTAGTTCCAGTGCGTTGGTATGCTGTGCTGGACTTGTGACACTTACAGCTAATGGAAAGACCCTTTCAAAGGTAATTTACTGTAAAACCCAAGAGTATTAACTGTAAAATACAACTTTAAATATTGTTAACATCCATAAATTTTTAAGACACAATGCAATTGTTTTTACAAAGAACTGTTGGATATAAACTGAAAATATTGCACAATTGAGGAAACATGTTTGGCCAAATTTTGGCAGGCTTTAAGTTTGGCAAGGAAACAGGCATACATTAAAGCTGCAGAAAGAGCATTATTGTAAGCCTGTATTTTGGCCAGCTCAAGTCTCACACATGGCCATCCCTGGACCAGATGTAATCTCTGCAAGCCAGGATTGAGCATATATGTTCTAAAGCATGTGGACCACACCCTCTGACCCTTATACTCCCTCCCTGAATGACTTGCTGTGGCTCTAGTAGCAAAGCATCTGTTGAAAGCCTGTGGAGAAGCTTCTTAATGGGTTATAGTCAAGGCAAAATAGGAGTAGAAATCTTCCATCCCTCTCTCCCCACTGTGTTTTGAAGTGAACCCATTTACAGTCCACATCCAGAATTAAAGCCTTTTTAAACAAATATTATTCCTCAAAAACAAACCCAGTGTAAGTGAATTGTTACCACTAAAACTGGTAGTAGACTTTTGTTCATGTGTCAAAACACCTCTGCAGTTGTTATGGCGCTTGAAGGTACCACATGGAGCAATAAAGTTGAGTCTGGTGGAAATGTCTGGTAGAATGTAGAATCTTAAATTCAAACATCAGGAAGAGAAAAGAATAGATATAGTGTACACTTGTGCCTGTTGCCTAGTCATTGTAATAAGTGTATTCACATTCCATAACAGAGGAAGTGATTATCTGCAATGATCCAGAAAACTGACAGGGATCAGAAAGCCTGAAATGTATTAGTTAGTAGAAATTGGTAACTTGAACACCAAGAACAGACTTGCTGTACGCTAAGTAATACTGTACAGTTCTCTTAAGAAAAAATAAGTTACAGAATGTACCTTTGGCTGGATGTGCACATAAACTCACACATGGTCTTGGAGTATAGTTCTGGATCATGCCAGACCTGTTCTGAAGAAGGTCAGCCAGGTGCAAAATGTCTGGTTGTGTTGAGTATGATGATGGGTGATAGCACTGATGAGGTGTGTGGCAGCAATGCTCTCCTCTAGCACAACTTCAGAGGTTCTGCAGACTTTATAGCATGGTAGAAAACAAGAAGTCTGGTGCCAAAGGCAAGTTTTTGCACCTAGCACAGAAAGCTTTATACCCAGCTTGGCCCAGATTGTCTGCTGCACCAAGCGTACATTTGGCATAGCAGAGAGACAGGGGCGTTCAGGGCCCTAGTGTAAAGTAGAGCACTCTAAGCGTCTGAGTCCCAAGGAACCATTTATCAGCTCAGTATAAAATATGCTGTGCCCCTCCCCTGCCAGCCCTAACGTGCACCCTGCACTTGGACCAAGTGGTGGGTGTTGCAGGGGCCAGCAATACCAGCTGTGCATCAGCTGGGAGCTTCCCCATGCCAGGGGATTTCGCAGCTGGACAGAGACAGGTGCTTTCCAGAACCTTGACACTTCTCAGACCAGAACTTTCTGGGGTCTCTATATGTA
The DNA here is from genome assembly GCF_015237465.2 of Chelonia mydas. Classification (NCBI taxonomy): domain Eukaryota; kingdom Metazoa; phylum Chordata; order Testudines; family Cheloniidae; genus Chelonia; species Chelonia mydas. The sequence continues at coordinate 64,093,665 of NC_051250.2, forward strand.
TTTATGTATTTAAATTTTTTTGGAGGAAAAATCCCCCAAAGAAGATATTATTAACAGAATTAAAGATCCTGAAGTAATCAATAACTCTTATACAAAATACATCAGTGCAAGTTATCATACCGCCCCCTTCCCCAAGGCATTTGATATAACAGAAATGACAACTGAAGGTAATTTATATATGTTACAATGTCTTGTCATCAACGTGGACTGTCATGATAAGGTTATAAGAGAGGGTTGATTTTTCTTTCCCTTTTGATGGATGTTGCTAAGCCTTAAACACATGCTTTGCAAAAGCAATGCACAGAAACTTTTGGCTTCAGAATAAGATTTGGCTGAACGGTAGGAGTTCTGTGGCCAAAATTCTGGAATTTTGACCTTTTGCTGAATGGAACAGTTATCTGTTTTCTTGATGCAAAAACTATTTTTATGAAGACACTTTGAGTTATAGTTCTCTCTTTCCTGGTAATGAGAGTTTTAAATAGTGGACTGAAAGTAAAAGTAACTGGAAATTAAAGTGATCCTATGATATTCTCCCTTAACACGAGGCTTTACATCTGTAAGATAAAGAAAAGAACAAGAGTACAAAATGAAAGTGCTGTGCAGTTTTATCTGTGTTTCAGTGCTGGCTTTTAAAAATAGCTTTTTTTATAGAGGCTACAAGTCAGCTCAGAAAAAAAATGTTGTCACTAATTATTGTGTGTAAAAGTCTGAAAAAGGGCAGTGCTTTAGTTTGCCTAGAATTATTAAAAAAACCCAAAAACATCCGCATAATAGTTTAGGCAAAATACCAGTTCAAGTCAATTCAGCCAGATGTGTAATGTTAACCTGTTGCAGTACACTAATATTCAACTTGTAAGATGGCAAATTTAAAATTAAACAGTTAAAAAGAGTTCCTCTCTTCTATAGCAAGATTCCAGTGCAACCCTACACTGGCAAAACATGAAGACTGCTAATGCTCAGTAGTATCATTTGATTTTAAAATTATTTTTATGTTAATATTCGGAAAAGAGACCCTCATAAACACAGCTTTTCAGCATGAAAAAAGTCTTGTCAACAGTGGAAGCAGAATGAGGTTTTTAATTGTCCTAGCATCATGTTTTCTGGTAAAATTTGTGAGCACAGTAGACTAGTGCATTTAAATAATGAGATTTATTTGAGTGAATTGACCCTGGTGGTGTGCTGCAAATGAGAACGCATGCTGTGCTGAGGTTTGTTAGGCCACCTCTACATTTTTTCCATTGCTTAGAGCAGGATGGCTAAGTACATGTTTACCTCCTGTGTAAACTAAGGCAACAACATATATAGCGTATTGAACGTACAAGGGAAACATCGCGTGGCTGAGGTTGAGTGACATTTAAATACGTTCTTAGAAAGAGCAGTTACGGTCATTTGATGGAGCCGTAGGTAAGAGGCCCAAATCTACTCAGCTTTGGCAAAGCTCCCATTGATTTCAGTGGGAGCAGGCCTAATGTAATTACATTTATATTTACTAATTGGGGGCCTAATCCAATGCCATGACGTTAATAGAATAATTCCCAATGATTTGACCTGGATTATGCGCAAATAAATTACCAATAAAACAAGATGTGTCAGCCTTGAATTTCAAAAGGCTTCAGGATTGGATTTATAAAGCTGAATAAATTAAACCTGCACTTGTTCACACAAATCAGATGGATGGATGTTCAATTATTTTCATGCTGCAATAGTTGGGTGTAAATTTATGAAACTACTTTCAAAAATTTGGTCCATGCACGATGTAGATATTTAAGCAAAGATCCTATTTCTTGCAAGCGTACTTTGTAAAGAATGAGGCAAGAGAAGAATAAGAAATGGGATACAGAAACAGAACGGCACTTTGCAGGGGGTTTGCATTTGTACTGTGGACTGTGTGTATTTCAGGGGTGAAAGTAAGTTAGAGGACTTACTGGGGAAAGTAAGTTAGAGGACGCCGGAGTCCTGAGCAGGGGGCGTGGCCTCAACTGGAAGGGGCGTGGCCTTAACCGGAAGAGGCAGGACCTTTAAATCTTGATTTAAAGGGCCCGGGGCTCCAGTTGCAGTAGTGGCAGCTGGGAGCCCAGGGCCCTTTAAATCACCCCCGAGCTACCAGCTGCAGAAGCTCGGGGGCAATTTAAAGGGCCCAGGGCTCCAGCTGCCGTAATCGCAGCGGAGCCCCGGGCCCTTTAAATCACTGAGGAGCCCTGGGGGCTCCCAGCTGCTGCCGCTACCCCAGGGCTCTGGGCTCTGGCAGAGCTTTAAAGGGCCTGGGGCTCTACTGTGGTAGCGGCTGCCAGAGCCCCGGCCCTTTAAATCCCTGCCAGAGGTCCGCCGCTGCTACTCCAGGGCTTTGCAGCAGGGCTCAGGCGGAGATTTAAAGGGCTTGGGGCTCTGGCAGCCGCTACTGCCCCGGCCCTTTAAATTCCCTCTGGAGCCCTGCCGCTGCTACTCTAGGGCTTCGGCAGCAGGGCTCCAGCGGGGATTTAAAGGGCCGGGGCGGTAGCGACGGCTGGAGCTCTGGGGCACTTTAAATCCCCGCTGGAGCCCCGCCGCCACTACCCCAGTGCTTTAAATTGCTGTCTGGGAAAGCTGGTCCCGGTATGGCGCACCAGCTCTTAGCGGTGCACCGTACTGGGGTGTACCGGCTTACTTTCACCTCTGGTGTACTTCCTGGTATATTGTTAAACATACTTACATACATTTTCTGAAAGTGAAACTTTGTCATTTTAGGCAAGTATGCTGTCTAATAATGTGGAATTAGTTGCTCTGTGGCTGATTTTATACCAATTGGAAATCAAACCAGATCATTTTGGGCCTGATCCTGTGATGTGATCCACTTGTGCAGCCCCTGCTCCCATGTGGAGTCCCATTGCAGGTAGAGTTGCCAGGTGTCCAGTTTTCGACTGGAATGCCTGGTCGAAAAGGGATCCTGGTGGCTCCGGTCGGCACTGCCCACTGGACTGTTAAAAGTTGGCGGCACAGTAGGGGCCTGGGGCTAAGACAGGCTCCATACCTGCCCTAGCTCCGCGCTGCTCCTGGAAGCGGCCCCCAGGTCCTTGTGGTCCCTAGGTGCATGGGCGGCCAGGGAGGCTCTGCGCACTGCCCCCACCCCAGGTGCTGGCTCTGCAGCTACCATTGGCTGGGAACTGCGACCAATGGGAGCTGTGGGGGTGGCGCCTGCGGGCACAAGGGCAGCACACGGAGCTTCCCTGGCCGCCCATGTGCCTAGGGGCCGCAGGGAATTGGCGGCTGCTTCCTGCACCCCAAGCCCCAGCCTGGAGCCCCCTCCTGCACCTCAAACCCCTCATTCCCAGCTCCACCCCAGAGCCCACACCCCCAGATGGCACCCTCACCCCCCTCCCACACCCCAATCCCCTGCCCCAGCCTGGTGAAAGTGAGTGAGGGTGGGGGAGAGCAAGCAACAGAGGGAGGGGGATGGAGCAAGTGGAGGCAGGGCCTCAGAGAAGGGGCAGGGCAGGGGTGTTCGGTTTTGTGTGATTAGAAAGTTGGCAACTCTATTGCAGGATGGGGGCCATAGAGTTTACGACTGCGCCTTTGAACCATAGTGCTGTGGTGAGTTAGATGCCTAAATACTTTTGAGGATCCGGACCTTAGGACTTAGCTTCAGGTTTTTGTTGTGTTTCTGTTTCAGTTATTGAGGCAGGGAAGTTACACAAAAAGGGCCTGCTGCCAAATTCTTATATGAGCTTGGGTCCATGTGCTGACTAAGGGAACTGATCCAAAGCCCTATTGAAGTCAGTGAGTTTTTCTATTTATTGCAGTGGGCTTTGAATCAATCACTAACTGCATTAATTTTGAGTGTTATTAGTCAAGAGGTTGGTATACTATAACTATGAAAGGGTTCTTCAAATCAAAATTTATAATGTAGCAGTTTTGACTTGTGAATTAACTCAATGTGTTTATCTTGGCACAAGGATATGTTGTTTTTACATTGGTTTATATCTTCTAGCTTTTTGGTTCAATACTCTTCTAATTGAATAAATCCTTAGAATATTGAATTAGGGATCATTATTTCAGTTTAAATGGAAATGTTAATCTAGTTTTATATACAGTTAAGGTCTTAATATTTTGCTTTGTGTAGATCAACATTGAGAATGGGTGGTTTTATATTTTAAATTCAATGTTTAAAAAAAGTGACTAGTGATTTTTGGGTGAGTACGCCACACTTTCTGAAAACCAGGCCCCTTTTTGCTGTCTCAAGTTAGGCACCCAAAAACGGAAGCACTTTAAATCACGAGTCACTTTTGAAAATCTAGGCCATTAGAAATAATGATGGAAAGAGGGGAGTCGGTTTGTGAAGGCCAGTGTTCTCCCCTTTTGCAATGCAGCACACTGGGAAAAGATAAATAGGGACATAAGCTTTGCACATTAGAACTTCATTTTTGCAGCTGAAGTGAATAGCACAGGTAGCACAAAGTGTTGTGTTTGTGTTTATTTTAAGTGCATTATTTTAGTCTTGGATCCAGTGTTTCACATAAGTAAATGATGTTTTAATAAAAAGGAAAATTCAGAGGACACATGGCTTTAAATGTGGCTTTAGTCTGAAAAGTGTCTACCTGACAATGCCATCTGGAGGGGGGGAAGGAGACTGTGTTCCGTGCTTATGGCTATCATTGAGAGACAGTAAAAATAGAATTGCAGGATGCTGTTTTAAGAGTCACTTTTCAGTGTAGAACCAGACTTAAAATAGTCTGTTGTACACAGAAGAGAAAGTACCATCCACTCGTCTAAATCCATTTTGATCCATCAATATAACTTCAGCAGGACTTACATGTGGGATAAACACACCCCTGTACAGAAAGCCACCGAAGGCTTAAACAAGCTTAAGTCTAGTGTTTACTTGGGATTTAAGTCATTCATAGGCCTTGAGGTCGTCTTCTGAACAAGGTCAATTTCACCCTGTTTGAGTAAGGGCTGTAGGATCAGGATCTTTGTGAACTAATTCTGGAAACTTTAGACAGAAAAGCAATGTTTTCTGTCATTTTCTCAGCTAAGTTATACACAGTAAGCCTCTGCACGACCCAGGGCCTGATCCAGAACATGCTGAAAGCAATGGGACTCATTCCATTGACTTCCATTGGACCAGGATTATAATTCCTTTCAGAAGAGAAAACACTGGGTTTTTAAGATGGCACTGCTAGCATTTGCTAAGGATTTATTTCAGATATGGAGACCAATCAGAATTTTGGGTATGACACCTTAGGATAATTTTCACAGTGATTAATTGTAATTTCACAGAAAGTCTTATGTGGTAAGCAGCAGGAGTGGATGAATCCTTAAAAAGCAAAGGTTCTGTTTCATGCCAGTGCCCTTAATAAAGAGGAAAGGGAAATATGAAATGAAGGATAGAGAAACCAAATTAAGTTTTGTGGTTGGTTTACACTGTGCACTGTAAATGACATAATAGTCTGTTTTTTGTTTTTGTTTTGTTTTGTAAAAGAGAAAAGCACACAGGCTGAGCATGTGGAAAATTTCCAGCTGTTCAGGCCTCAGGATACATAAAGCGATAGAATAGCTTTGACTCTTTGGTCCCAAACTGCCCAAGGAATTCAAATTAGACAGAGAAACAAGGAAACAATCAATATCCCAAGTTTGCAAAGCCAATCACATCTAGAGAAATAGAACAGCTAGGTGAAGGCTTCTGGGAACATGCACTCCGAGGATCTCCGTCTTCTCCTGCACAGCTCATCCTGTCATATTTAATGGAGTGCAAAAACTTCGGCGGCTTTAGACCACACAAAAATAAACATCAGTATGTTGCCCACAGGACTAGTACACAAACCAGTGTAAACAAAATCGAAACATTTCTGCGGTGTACGTATACAACCGTAGGTCCCCAGTGCCGACGCTAAAGCTGGGCTTTAGTGTGTTCGGGACTTCGTGCTGACCATTCGCACCCGGATGATTTTCACCCTGAGAATTTAGCTGTGGAATTTTCAAAAGCATTCAGCATTAGCCTTTTCTGCTTCCACCGAAGTCAAGGGTAGAAATTCCATTGCCTTCAATGGGAGAAGAGTTAGGCCAATACCAATGTCTTTTGAAGATCCCACCCTGACTCTGAAACTGCTGTGCAGTGAGGAAGGGTCTTAGAATTGTGCCTGTAGCCACCTCCCATCTAGCCTCAATTTCTCTACCTGTAAAATAGGGTAACAGTCAACTACCTTACCGGAGTTTTTGTGAGGATGAATGTCTATAAAGTGACTTGAAGTTGTAGACTGATGCGTGCAATGGTTATAATTTAGATTATTTTATCACATTACTACAGAGAGTTTTTCCATTTCCTTTCTATTTTAAAAGTATCTGTCAAATTAAAGTGATTGAGCTTGGTGCTGGAAAACAAAGTTGCTTATCTATAAATACACATGTAGACTTTATATTTTAAGATGTTGTTGTTATAAAGCACTATCAAAGCTTCCAGGCCTCCTCCTCACCATAGAAAAAAAAAATTCCAGAGCTATTAACAAGTTGTTAGGTTTGACTGTGTTTATTCAAATCAAGTGGAAGCAGAGCACTTGAGCGGCTTGTGTGGTAATCAAAGGCCACAATCTCTCATGAACCAGACTGGAAATACACCATTTAAGTATGTTAAAGGACAGATGACATCAAGTTAAAATTACTGTGGTTATGATGACATCCAGATAATATCTGACAAATATTTTCCTGCTTCTGATGGAAATAAGTATCATTACCTTGCAAAACATATGTGAAATTCAGGTAATTGGAATTTAGCATGCAGACCAAAGGCAGATGGTAACCTTCATTAGTCTCTAAGTATTAGGTTATTTTATCCACAAAATATATTTTAATATCAGGTCTTTTCTCCCCAGATGCTATTGGATCATATATTAAACGTCTGAGATTGAAAGACTATGAACATTTATGTTGGCTTAAACTATGTCTTTAGTGATATAGAATAATGATCATGTCATGCTGCTTTTATATGCTGCTATACGTATGAAATAGTCATCTATATCTGTAGCTTTATAGTTTTCAATACTATGAGCTGAAGACCTGATCCAAACCCCATTGAAGAAATGAAAAATCTGTAGTGTGTTTTTCCTCAGGCGCTAAATCTTCCACACTTTATCGTGCAAGCAAGTGCTGAAAGCCACATTGGTTGCGACATATAAAATGAAACTGGACAACACATTGGTAAATGTAAATTAGGAAACATTCCTGCATTGGCTGAGGGATAGACTAGGTGGACTAATAGGATTTTTGCATCTCCTGATTCTATGATTTTTTGCTCATGCATACACATAGATACCTTCATTTCCCAGAAGTTCTATGATGAAAAGAGCTCTCTTGGAGCACTGACAGTGAAAATGTTTAAAGGCTGTAGCACACTATTACATGGCTGTTGATAATAGGGGTTCCCCTCACAAGTAATTACCTTTCAAGCAGAAAGGAAACTGAATTTTTGTTTTCGAGCTTAATTGTTACAGTGTCGTTTTTCTTCCTTTCTTTTATTCACAAAACCTGATGTACTAACCTTGCCCAAGATGTCTTACATAAAATAACTCAAGTGAATGTAAATTTATACCATCATTGTATAGATAAAGTCAATTCATTTTGTTTGTAGTCATTCTAGATTTGTATATATCAAGTTTTGTGGTAATAAAGTGTGTGCTTTTCCAAAACAAAACCAAGCAACACTAAATTTGTTTTACTAACAAATATTTGCCTGTCTCCCCCCTACTAATTATCCCACTCTTTTAAAGGGTTTAAGCTTACATGAGTTTAATTCTTTAAAGGTTTATGTGAGATTGAAAGAGATTGGTCACTGGTATGTAATATATTAAAAATGACAGTATAGCCTGTTTCGATGCAAAGGGCCACCTTCTGTCCCAGTTTACACCTTGTCCCAACCCATGCCCAGGATGAAAATCAGAGTGGTTGGCCCTTAGTCCACCTGCTTAAACAGAGGTTATTACAGTTCAATCTTCCTTATCTGGACTTCTCACTCTCACACTTCCTTAGCAGTTGTCTGTATATTTGTGGGGAAAAGTCATATAAAGTGGATGATCTTCTGTTTCCATTATAATTCATTGTCTATTGTCATCACCACCACACGGACCCAACGGAGATTAAAGAAATTAAATCAGTGATTAGTAAACTCCCAATGAAATAGGCTCTAGTGGGAAACAGTGTAACAAAATGTCATACCTTAAAAAGGTGAGTGTATGAAAAACAAAGAGGAAACAAAACTTACAGAGTTGGGTTGTGTCTGTGTTTGATGCGTGAAAGAGGAGGGGTGATGTAGTCAGAGTGAGAGGCTAGGAAGATGACCATAACAGCCATATTGGGCTGCATTATTAGGAGCATTGCCAGCAGATCGAGGGAAGTGATTATTACCCTCTATTCGGCACTGGTGAGGCCACATCTGAAGTATTGTGTCCAGTTTTGGGCCCTCCACTGCAGAAAGGATGTGGACAAATTGGAGAAAGTCCAGCAGAGGGCAACGAAAATGATTAGGGGGCTGGTGTACGTGACTTACAAGGAGAGGCTGAGGGAACTGGGCTTATTTAGTCTGCAGAAGAGAAGAGTGAGGGGGGATTTGATAGCAGCCTTCAGCTGCAGTGGGGTTCTAAAGAGGATGGAGGTAGGCTGTTCTCAGTGGTGGCAGATGACCGAACAAGGAGCAATGGTCTCAAGTTGCAGTGGGGGAGGTCTAGGTTGGATATTAGGAAAAACTATTTCACTAGAAGGGTGGTGAAGCACTGGAATGGGCACAGGCAGATTTACCATGAAACAAACAGTGTGGTGGCATGGGGCCCCCCAATGACAGGGAGGCCCCCAAAATGCAGGACAAATCTCATCTGACAACCTTCCCCTGAGTCCCAGCCGGTAGCGCAGCATGGCTTAGGCAGGCAGGCTGCCTGCATTCCATGGCCGGTGGCCCCATGCCGTTCCCAGAAGTGGCTGGCTGCTGGCCCATCTCTGTGTACCCCTGGTGGGGGGAGGCATCTGCCCCCCTCCTCCAAAGGGGCAAGCAGAGATGTGCCAGCAGCAGGGCTAAGGCGGCTCCCTTCCCACGCTGTCCCCCTCACTCCGTGCCGTGCCACTCCCGGAAGTGGCTGGCATGTCCCTGCAGCCCCTGGGGGGGGGGGGGGCGTTGTCTCTGCGCGTTGCCCCCGCCCTGAGCGCCGACTTCACAGCTCCCATTGGCCAGGAACTGTGGCCAATGGGAGCTGTGGTGGCAGTGCCTGCGGACAGCAGCGCTCAGAGACTCCCCTGGCCTCCCCCACCTAGGAGCTGCTGCCAGAGGGGTATGACGGTCACTTTGGGAGCTGCGCTGCCCACGGTAAACACTGCCCCCTGACTCCTCCTGCACCCCAACCCACTGTCCCAGCCCAGAGCCCGCACACCACACCCAAACTTCCTCCCAGAGCCTGATCCCGCACTCCCTCCTGCATCCCAACCCCCTGCCCCAATCAAGGTACCTCACTTTATTTTCATTTACTTCCTATTATTTATAATATAGGAGGAGGATGAAGAAAAAAAAGAATGAAAAACGGGGTGGGGGGGAAGATAAGAGAGAATGTTATTTTTTTTGGCTGGGTCCCAACAGGGCCCCCAAAAAATGAAGCTGTGCACAGGGCCCCACTAACTCTAAATCCGCCACTGGGAATGGGTTACCGAGGGAGGTGGTGGAATTTCCATCCTTAGATTCCATCCTACACGGGGTTTTTAAAGCCTGTCCTGACAAAGCCCTGGCTGGGATGATTTAGTTGGGGTTGGTCCTGCGTTGAGCGGGGGGTTGGACTAGATGACCTCCTAAGGATGGTCTCTTCCAACCCTAATCTATTATTCTATTTTTGGAACTTGTGAGAAAAGTTCTCCCCCTCCCACCTCTGTGGAAAATTTCAACTTTTCACTGAAAAAAATGAAAACCAAAGATTTTTAGCTGAAAACCAAAAACTTTTTGGGTGTTGAGCTTTTCAACAACAATTTGAGACTTTCTTCGGAAAGCAGACACTTTTAGTGAAAACATTTCATTTAGTCAAAACCCAAGTTTTCCATAAAAACAAACCGTTTAGGTGGAAAATTGACCGGCCCTTGTGAGGAATTTAGAAAAAAAAAAAATCTTTCTACCTAAAAACAGCAGCAAATACTTCAATGAACCTCCCCTCCCCCCACAACTTTGTTAGTCTAAACTGTGTCTCCATTGATCTGATTTCTTAGGGTAGACTTCTTTGTGCTGTCTATATTGGATACGAAATACTGTGGCTTAAAGATGAAACAGTTTTTAAGTGGTAGAAATTTCTTTCTTTGTAACCCAAGATTTGACTTACTCCTTATCAGGAAGAACTTTAAACTGTTTCAAACAAAAAACAGAGGTATTTTTTGAAACTCTCCTTCAGATCAAAGGCTGGTCCTGGTCTGCACATGTGAACAAGTTATCCGGCCTACAAATGAGTAAGCATTGCCTCTTGGTGATGGATAAATACTGATCAGAATTTAGGATGAGGAGGGGGAAAGAAACAGAATAATCTAAGAGGTGGGTAGATGTGCGTGCCCCGCTTTAGCTTTTTCCAAATTCGCCAACTACTGGTATCTGAAAAAAGAGACTTTTAGTTTTAAAGTGCTTGAAAAACAGCAGCTTGCTTAAAAAGTTTATTACTTCTTGAATGTTTCTAAATGATAAAACTTCTCCTGTGCAACATTAAGTAACAATGAATTTTGTGTGCTGTGATTCTGTTCTTGATAATGTTGTTTTGCTCTGTTTTAATTAGGCACATTCTGACAAAATGTAGTTATATTTTCTTTTTATTGCATAAACAAAACAAAATGCTAAACACAGTATCTTGTATAACTCCTTGATGCTAAACATCCCCCAAGTCAAGCACTGCCAATCTGGCATGTGAACTTGCCAAGAGATACTAACACCCCGATTGCATTGGTCTTTGAAGCAGGAGTTGGAAAGCTATGATATTTGAGGCACCTGCTTACCAGATTGGTGGTGGAGTTTAGTCGTTTCCTGAGAATGACATGCTCAGTCTCTGGGGGCAGGAGGAGGAGAGGTGCCAGCAATTCATGGAGGTGGCAGGTAGGAGAGGAGATGTGGGGAGGAATAAGAGGAAGAAAGGAATCCAAGGAGCTCATCTAGGCCTGCTCTGGGGTCAGGATCAGATGACATGAAGGTACCTAAAGACGTAAGGGATAACCACGGACAAAATAAAAAACAAACTTAAGCTCCAGTCCTCCAAATATGTCTCTCCTCTCTCATGATATGGGGCATTACTTCAGTCACTACTACAGCTGCAGTACTGGAGGCCTATAGTACATGCATGGAAGTTTTGGCCAGTGGAGCTGAATGTTGGCAGATCCATTGCTCACAATATTACAGTTCAGGGCAGTTGCTCTTATATTCCCCTTCCATGGTCCAGCCAGGGCTTCTGACTCCCCAGCTGTCACCTGAGTAAGGACTGCAGGATTTGGCCCTAAATGATTACAGTAATAGCCATTTGATCATTAAACAGCCAATATATAGCACAGCATTGCATTGGGCTGTATATTCTGCCCAGTGCATTCTGGAATGCAATAGGTCACGTGATTGTTTTGAGCTGTGCTTGTGGGGGAGTTATCATGAACCTATGCAGATTATCACATAACTGATGTAGGTCATTTGAGGTCATGTGAAATAAAAATGATAGAAGATGCAGTGAAATTACTTCTAGGGTCGTTTAGGAAAAATGGATTCTGACCCAGGTAACCACTTAGCTATTCACAGGGCTCAGGAACATTTTTCTCCTGTTTTTTTGGAAGGCTGAGATCCAGAAAACAATTTTTTGAAGTTGTTTGGTCATTTTTACTGTTCCGTTAAATGACCCACTTTGCTTATTTACTACACCAGATAGCATGCAAATGGGGTTGTGTGTCTCTCTTAGGACTCGTGTGTTGTGTTAGCAATATTATTTCACATTCTAGCTACATTACCACACTCACCCACATCTGAGTGGGGTAGCGTGGCTGGAATTCTTCTCTTTTTTGTGGCCAGTACTGGAGAAATCAGAGGGTTTTTAGAACATGTGGATTTCAAAAGAATTAGGCATGGAAAGTTCAAATTCACATGTTACATGAAGCCACTTTTGCTTCTAGGATTTTAAAGCAGTTTTCCTGGTCCTTTTGTGCATTGATGTTAGTATTTTTTTATGTCTTTTTGTGTTACGTATATTACCATCACCTCTGAAAAGCTTTAAACCTTCCCCAGAAACAGCTAGTTGAGACAGCACTGCTGAGAAGGAGCACAGTGGTGGAAGGGAATCACAAACCTGAAAGTTCTAATTCCACTTCTGGGGCTGATTTATGTGACAAGTCACAAACATCTTTGCCTCAGTTTACCTGTCTGTAAATTAGGAATAATTCCTGCCTTACAGGGGTACTGTGAGAATTGATTAGTTAATGTTTGTAAAGTTCTTTGGCATTTTGTCATACACGACATCTTCATTGATCAGATACTTAATTTGGGGGATGGGAACTGTGCTAACAGTTGTGGGTCTTGAATATGTGGGAACCATTCATGTATTGTGGTTTGGCTCAGAAGTGGTGAACCCATAGGAGAGAAATGGAAGGGCCAGCGACTGCTCAAGCTGTATGTAAACTAGGTGGCTGCCTAGGCCCTCAGCTTCTACCTAGGATGCCAGGAGTGGCTGGCTAAACCTAAATGGCACTGTGACCTCATGCATGCGCAAGGAGATTTTCTGTGTGTCACACATCTGGCTTTTTTCCCCCCTGCAGAACTGTTGTTTTTAGAAGCCCTCTTATCTCCGAGATCCTAATTTTCCCCAGCTTGCCTGTTTTTAATAATAATAGTTTGCATTTCTATAGCATCTCCCATCTGAGGATCTCAAAGCACTTTGCAAACAGTAATGCATTCTGACACATGAGGTAGGGTTCTCACTCTGGATCACAGAAGAAGTCAAATACAGAGCTGGAGACCTGGGCTCTCAGCTCACTCTTTGAGTCACAAGACCATCCCTCTTTTCTAAATATAAAATCTCTGCACGCCATGGATCTCTGTGTCTCCCTATCTCTGTTTCAGCTTCCAGGATTCCAGTCACACTTCCCTGAATTTTGTTTTACCGAAAAGCAAATGTTTGGCCGCTTGCTTCCATAATGAGTAAAAACTGCTTTTTTGCACAAATGACTACTTCACTCGCTCTAGTCCCATCCCTCTGCTACTACAAGTAGAAGGCCAGTCTGGGTAGGGATGAGCCTGTTTAAATTAGAAACCAAGTCGTTCAGGGTTGCCCTAGGCTGTCTTTTGGAGAGGGTTCTTCAACCCCTGCCAGGTCCTCCTTGGTGGTCCTGCCATTCCTGGCTGAGTTTAAAAAAGAAAAAAAAAGTTGCTCAAGGCTCCAGCAGTGCTGTATGCCCAGCACACGCAGCTGGACAACTGGCAGGCTGGAGCAAAGCAAGAACCAATGCTTAGCAAGGCATGGATCACTGGAACATATGAAGGGACTGGGGTGGCAGTGTGCTAATTGTTAACATCCCACAGCTGCAAGCCCCCCCCCGTTTTTTAAAAGTGTAAACAAGGCTCACAAAGTTGACTGGTAGAGGATCTGTGCAGAAGGCAATATGACTTGTTTCCAGACAAAGCAAAGGGAGAATTGCCTAGTCTGAGTTTTGCTATGCTTCCTCCCAAAATCTGCAAATGAAACACAGTCATTTCTCTGCCTGCCATGCCTGAGAGCAAAATATACAGCACAAGTACCTCAAGAGCTGCATTTTAGGCTACATTATTAGAAACATGTGTGCACAAATCTGTACCTGGATATTTCAGGGCACAAAATCTTGATCTTACACAGACATCAGATTTTCAAATGGAACGGTTGTGTGCATCTAAACTGTGGAGAGATTTCCACTGCTGCCCAGCTGATGCATTGCTTGGACCCCAGTCCAGTGTTCCTTACAAGTAGCTGCAAAAACAAGCGAGGAGGTATTGCTGCCTTGGGAGAGGAGGAGGGAGGGAGCAGTATAGCTGTGTGGCTCACCCTGGTGATGGGGAGCACATGGATGTTTGAGAATATACACCGTTCCAGCTGCAGAGAAGAGTGAGCACCTACAAGCTGCATTGTGTGTGTGCGTGCGTGCATGTGTCTGCTGGGGGTCTGTGTGTGTGTGTGTGGCTTTTTTACTATGCAAATACTTCATTGGTTATTTTAAGAGAAAAAAAGGGCATCATTAATGTTGGGTGGACTGTTACATGGTAAGGTTTCATTCACAAATTATTTCTAATTTTTTGTGGGGAGTGGGAGAACATGGACTTCGGTTAAGGCCTGACATTCCTGATACATTTAAAGTTAAAAAAAAAACAACAAACAAAAAAAACCCCAAACCCCCAAGCAGCGAGGGACACTTCTGTTTGTGTGGCCTTTTTTAAATACTTCATCAAGAAGCAAAGGAGGCACAATCCCTATTTGTTATTCATCTTTCAAATATATGAAGGGACACCAGGTAAAATTTTGCTTGTGGCCTGGCCATTTGCTATTTGCTGCGCAGGGGATTTAGCTGTCTGATTCCCATTAGTGATCAATTACCCCATAAGATCCTGGGCATCCATGGGAAAGCAGACCCCTTTGTCTTTAGATTGGTGTAAGTGGGTCTGTTTACACTGTGGCACCAATATGGTGCTCTGAGGACAATCTGAACTCTCCTTGATGTTTGCCTCAAAGGGCTCCTATCTGCTCAGTTTTAGAGTAGTTTGGTAATGGTTTTTTGAGAACTCCTTATCAACCTGAAGTTTATTGAGCGTTTTACATAAGTAGCACTGTGGGCCAAGTAAATCAACCTTTAGTGCTTCTGCAAGCCACTCAGTCTGATTGCATAGCTCTGAGCACGGACTTTACAGCTTTGTCTGTTTCCAGTGGCTTTATGTAAATTGAGTGAATGAGCAGGCAGGCACACATACCTCCCTCAACGTATGGTGATTTACTGCCTTTATCTGCTACCTTTTACAGTTGTGTGGTACAGCTGGTTAATGTCCCCACTCTGGTGATTATCTTCTTTCAGGTCCCTGCTGGGGGATCTGAATCTGACTTTGCTCCTGGTTTGAAGATCATGCTGCTGCTTTGCTACAATCTTTTTTCTTTTCCTTTCTTCCCTGTTGCAAGTATGATGCTGACTACCCTGTGCTTGATGGAATGAGCTGGTACGGGCACGTGATGCGCAAGGCCATGAAAGCTTTCCCCTTTACCCCTTGTTATAAAATGTTCTTAGAGCATTCCCCAAGGCGCCTCAGGGGCTGGATTAATGTCTTTGCTGTGAAGTGTCTTTTACAGCAGTGATAACATGAAAACTCTCCCCTTCTAAAGCACCATTTCACCTGCAGGTGTCAAAACATGCTAAGACATTGATGAAGCCTCACACAAACACTCCGGTGTTTACAGGTTACAGAAATTGTAGATTAGGGTGTCATGTCAGAGAGTTTCAGAGTAGCAGCCATGTTAGTCTGTATCCGCAAAAAGAACAGGAGTACTTGTGGCACCATAGAGACTAATACATTTATTAGAGCATAAGCTTTCGTGGGCTACAGTTCACTTCATCGGATGCATGCAGTGGAAAATACAGTGGGGAGATTTTATATACACAGAGAACATGAAACAATGGGTGTTACCATACACACTGAAAAAAGAGTGATCAGGTAAGGTGAGCTATTACGGGCAGGAGAGCGGGGGTGGGGGGAGAGAGGAGGAACCTTTTGTAGTGATAATCAAGGTGGGCCATTTCTAGCAGTTGACAAGAACGTGTGAGGAACAGTGGAGGGGGGGGGATAAACATGGGGAAATAGTTTTACTTTGTGTAATGACACATCCACTCCCAGTCTTTATTCAAGCCTAAGTTAATTGTATCCAGTTTGCAAATTAATTCCAGTTCAGCCGTCCCTCGTTGGAGTCTGTTTTTGAAGTTTTTTTGTTGAAGAATTGCCACTTTTAGGTCTGTAATCGAGTGACCAGAGAGATTGAAGTGTTCTCTGACAGACCTAAAAGTGGCAATTCTTCAACCAAAAAAACTTCAAAAACAGACTCCAACGAGGGACTGCTGAATTGGAATTACTTTGCAAACTGGATACAATTAACTTAGGCTTGAATACAGACTGGGAGTGGATGTGTCATTACACAAAGTAAAACTATTTCCCCATGTATCCCCCCTCCCCCCTGTTCCTGTCAACTGCTGGAAATGGTCCACCTTGATTATCACTACAAGAGGTTCCCCCCTGCTCTCCTGCTGGTAATAGCTCACCTTACCTCATCACTCTGGTTACAGTGTGTAATGTAACACCCATTGTTTCATGTTCTCTGTGTATGTAAAATCTCCCCGCTGTATTTTCCACTGCATTCATCCGATGAAGTGAGCTGTAGCTCACGAAAGCTTATGCTCTAATAAATTTGTTAGTCTCTAAGGTGCCACAAGTCCTCCTTTTCTTTATGTCAGAGAGTGGAACGCAGACTAGACAGCACGTTCCCTAGGGAATGGAGAGGAGCCACTGGCACTGGGAAGGCCTGAGTCCCATATTTATTTATTTATTTACTTACTTACTTAAAGAACGTTACAGCTGAGGACATTAACAGGCTCCTGAACAGTCATGGAACTACGACACACTGGGCCGATATCTGGGACTGGATGCACACATAGTGCTCCCATTGACTTCAGTGGGAGCCACACACACATCAAAGGGCAGAATTTGGCCCTTTAACTGTTTGTTCGTTTTTGGTTTGTAAAATGAGATCATCATACATTTCGAAGGACCAGACTGTGGCATTGCCAGCTGCCCTGTACATAGGGCAGCGCCTAGAAGGAAGTGTGACTCTGAGGCGGGCAGTGATGCTACTTGCCAGATAAGGCAGTCTCAGTGTAAGAATGTCAGAGCCAGACCCTAGATGATTTATTGTGGGGACCTGATCATGCATTCTTTACTAAGGCTAAAGTCCCGTCGATGTTATTGGGAATTTTGCCCACAGGAGCACTGGAGGATCAGGTCCCTAATTAGGGAAAACTCTGTGAGTGTTCTTGAAAATGCAAAAGTAATAAATCTCATGAGTTCAGCTTCAATCGGTAACTTCTAGTTATGAAACCGACACATTACAAATAGTAAGATGAATTATCTGGATTGCGTAAGTTACCAGGGAGCATACTTTGTATTCCGTCAGTATTGCAGCACAATTTCAGACAGAGGTGTGGAAATGGGATTTGGGAGGAAATGGAAGGAGGACGGGTGCTAGAATGGAGACTCTGATAAATGTCCAGTGCCATCCTCTACAGTGGAGTCAGAGAGATTGTGGCATGGTTTAGAGCAAAAGGAGAAAGACTATATGATGATACCATCTTACAGTGAGACTGGGTCAGACTTGCATGGCATCCAAAGCACAGTCTATTGATAAGGAATGTGTGGGGAAGGGTGATCTCAGAGGTATCTCACTGTCCTCCTCAGTCGGTCAGTGTATGTGATGCATCCTTTATCATGACTCAAGCTTTACTTCCAACGTTTCCTTAGGTGGAACTTGCAGAAATTTGCACCAAGACCGAACGGTACGTTGGCACGGAGGGAGGAGGCATGGACCAGTCCATATCATTCCTAGCAGAAGAAGGAACTGTACGTAGGTAGCTCTTTTAGTGTAAACTAACAACACATTACAACTGTAAATATTAAAGATACAGGAAACAGATAAGCTGGGCAAAACAGTCACGGATTATGCACAAATGAAGATGTGAGTATATATGAGCCTCATTGTATAAGAAGTACCACTATTCAGAACACGAGAGGCTTGTAGGACTAAGAAGATGAGAGTGAGATGAAAAGAGAATAGAAAGGCTATATGCGAGAGGAAGAGATATGAAAAAAAAAGGAGTAATAGACTCCATGTTGGTCAGCTGATACTCCAGGTTCAGTGGTGTAATTCCTACATTATGAAGTCTAAATGGCTGGTATTCCCTATGATAGTTATCACAAGAATTCTTTATTGGAACTTCTAGTGACGGACCCATTCTAGTAAAGCTGCCAGATTCGCTCATAGCTACAATGGGGAATTATAAAAAATGTTCAGACTTTAATTTCATAAAATGCCAGTGTTTAAGAAAGATACCTTCAACACCTGAATCAAACGTGAGAAACCGATGAATGGGCACTGCTATACACGACCTGCTGAGCGATTCACAAGTGCTGCAAAAATACCATTTACAGTGGGATCTGCCTATTACCTAAAAAGGTGTGTGTGGCTTTGGGCGGTCAAACCTAAAAGTCGCAAAAATATGTTTATTGAAATGAGTGCAGCCATTCATGAGAAACCTGTCCATTGGCCATCTGTTGTAAAATGCTTATCATTTTACTCGTGACTTCATCTCTCCACAGCATGTGTAATAGGGGTTTAGCTCCATATCATAGCATTTTCTCGTATTTGCCACTTATATGGAAAATGTGCTCATCCCTTGAATACATTGAATATTCTCAAGTCCACGATGAATGCATTCTGAACGCCCAAACATTGCCACTTTTCTGGGTCTCCATCCAGTCTACACAACAGCTTCTACTTTTGGTAGCACCTGTGCAGCTGCACCAGTGCTGAAAGAAGTTACAAATTTTCTTGACATACAGTCACCTTGGCTTTGTCTAAGTGGAAATGTTTTATATGGCTCAAAAGTGGTAAGGGTTTCTTACTCAAAGTGGTGAGCACAGTAATGGGTACGTACGCAGAGTGAGAGGACTTTTAAAGGGAAGCAAGTCTCTCCCTTGATATTTGCAAAATAATCCATAACTAGGGTGACCAGATGTCCCAGTTTTATAGGGACAGTCCCAATTTTGGGGTCTTTTTCTTATATAGGCTATGACCCTCCCAGCCCCTGTCCCGATTTTTCACATTTGCTGTCTGGTCACCCTATCCATAACCCCACTGGGTTAATACAATGATGGCTTGGAAGCAGATTGGCATGTGGCCACCTGTTGTTTGTTTAGCACTGTAGCTGTTCATGGAACCATGCAGGAAATGAAGAGCACCAAAACCAGTAACAGGTCCCTGCTCTATAGAGCTGCAGTCTGCTCTTAGTGGATCCCTGGCAAGGTATGCAATATACAGCCTACCCCAGTGAAGAGTAAGATCTAGGTGTGCATTTCATCTCTTCATGACATCACAGCCTGAAGGATTTAGTTACTGGGATTTATAGCCCAGTTCACCCAAAGGGCACAAAATGCTGTACCCATGTTATACCTCACTACAAGCCTATGAGGCAGGGAAATATTTTATTCCAGTTCTGTTGCCGGAGAAAGTGAGGCAATAATTGGCTGAGTGAAGCAAGGCCCTACACCCTACTCGCTGGCATTTCTCTGTTTGTCTGTCTGTAAGGCAATAACTTTTCAACCCATAGCCAATCAGTTCCAAAATTTCACGGACTGTTCTAGGCATCAGTGGGCAGAATCCTACTGCTTTTGGTGACAGTTGGGCTGTGACACCCTCTCCCTGATACCTAGTCATGGGGTCTTTACGTCATTAGTGCCCTCCACCCCTAGTCTGGAAGCACTAGCACCTGTATCCTGTAAGAAAGGGATTTTGAAACACTGGTAGGCTAAAACAGAAACAGTCACAAGGGAACGCAGATCCCCTGGCATGGTGGGAGGATGAATTGGGGTGCACACAGAACACTAGGCATGGAGGGGGAGACTGGGGGACCCTGGTATGGGAGCAGAGGGGAATGGGGTACACACAGTGCCCCTGGTAGGAGGGATGTGGAGTGTTGCAGGAAGTCCCTGAACTAGCGGGGGATGAGAGGGTGGCACAGGGGGACCTTGTGGGCTGTAATGGAGGGAGGCAAGAAGCCCCTGGTGTGCTCAGCGAGCTCAGTCTACAGAAGCATGTGAAACCGTATAGTTTTTAGGAGAGTCATTTTGCACAATATCACCCTGATCCTACAATGCATGGGCAGATTGCGGATTCTGATGGGGGCCCTGCAGGTACAAAAGCTTTCTCCCACGCCACACACTGTAGGACTGGAGCCTGAATGTGCTATATCAAAAAGAGCTGGCTGCTCATTTTTTTCTAGCCATTTGATTGGCATTGCAGGCTCCCTCCAGTAGAACAGTCTGGATGTTTTATTGAAATGTAGCCCACTGATTAAATATCTACTCTGTAGTTATTGGGGCTAGACCTGGATCAAGACTTAGAACACCCTGGAAAGGTGAGGGTGGGGTGTTCAGGCATAAGGCTTTGTTTAGGCCCAACTCTCATATTTAGGGTTCAGTTCTCACTATGCCCTCGTTGCCACTCCCACCCCAGCTGGATTTCAGTTTCCCCAAATGCCATCTGGTATCTTCTTCTTAAAAGAAAGTTATTTTGAAAAGTGTTGCCTACAAATAGGTTCTGTGAAACTCTGAAAACACAAGGACATTTAATGGAGAAGCCATAAATTCCAGCTCCCAGGAAGAGGCTTCAGGTTTTCTTGTAACTTGACCATTGGGGCTAAATAGCTTTTCTCACTGTTTCATGTCAATTTCCTTGATTAACCATCTGTGGGTTCTTGAGAGGAAAAAAAAATTTGCAAAGGTAAATGCATGTGATTTATTGAGCTAACTCCGTTGCTGGTTGCTAGTAAATTTAAACTGACCATTCATTTTTCTTTTAATAGGCCAAGCTGATAGAGTTCAGTCCTCTGAGGGCAACTGATGTGAGACTTCCAAGTGGAGCAGCTTTTGTTATTGCTAACAGTTGTGTCGAAATGAATAAAGCAGCAACTTCTCATTACAATATTAGGGTGATGGAGTGTCGTCTGGCTACAAAGGTACTGTATGGCTTTTGTCAAACTCTAATGAAACCTTCATCCAAGTATGTGCTTTCCTCCACCCCTGACCAGTCACAGCTTTACTTTAACACCAGGTCAGGTGCTGCTTTAACTGACATTTTTATCTTCTCAGGGCCAGACCCCTCTACCCTGTTGCAAGGCAAACTCCCACGGAGTTCAATGGAAGTGTGAAGTGTCTGGGATCAGACCCTTATTGTTTGTTGTAGGGTCTGTGGTTTAGCACTATTGAGTTTATTGGTTATTAGGCATGGATGGAGAGAACAAATTAATTCCTTTTCAGCAAAAATATTTTCAGTTAATGCAAGTAGAGGGCTTCTAATTAAACCCTGATAATGAAAAGCCAGTGGAGAAAAACAAGTGTATTCAAACGGTAGTTATGTGTGTACACGAATAGATGTGTATTTACTGGGATAAGCAGAAAGTAATAGCCAAGGATATAATGTAGAAACATTCAAATGCTATTGGAAGTGTTGATTAGAAACAGATACTTATATTGAGTTTAGAGATGGGCCTGAACCAAAACTGCAGAGTTGGATGTGGACCGGGATGCCAATTCACAGGTTGAACCAATCTCTAAAATAGGTTGAATCTGAAGCACTCCAAGCCTTGGGAAAGTTCAAATTTGGATCAGGATTGCAAAACCCCAGTGTTTGGGAACATTCAGATTTGAAATTTGGATTCAATTGGTTATAGAAATAAAAGGGACTATTCTTTTCTCAGTTACACTGGCATAAGTGGGGAGTAGCCCAGCTGATTCAAAGGACATACTCCCAGTTTACATGTTATAAGTGAGTAAAATTTGGATCAGAGAATTCAGCTGAGAGTTTACATAACTACCTTGTGGAACTCATTGCCACTGAATGTTGTGAGGCCAGCAACTAAGCGAGATTTAAAGAGGGGATGGGACATTCATAGGATAGCCAGAGTTGTAACAGTTAATGCTGAAAAAAAGAGTTTTGGAAGGAATATAAAACCTCATACTCATCCCTCTGCAAGCTGTAAGAGGAAAGGAGCCCACTGAACCTGAGTGAACATACACCATATTATGGCTTTTGGCATAACTTTTCAAAAGAGAATCTAATGCTCACTGAAACTTTTTAAGCGTCCTGTACGGGTCAATAGTGGAAAGCATACTGAGGTTGTAATTGGAAAATACCATGTTGTGTGTGTGTGTGTGTGTGTGTATTTAAGAGATACGTGATAATGCCAGTGGTCATGGCCAATTTCTTTTGCCATTGATTCTCATGGATTTCAGTGCAACCAGGGTTAGGACCTCTCTGTGAATGGCTCCTGGCAGGAATGACAAACCTTGTACTTGGGGTAAACAACAACTCAACTAACTTGGGTAGTCATTTCTTTTGGCACCTAATGCAAATAAAAGCCCAGGAATTTTCATATACCCTATTTTAACACACCATTTGTAAGACCTTCTTAAGGGTTGTTTCATAAAGCAGGGTAGGTGAACTGCACCAGCTTTTAAAATTACTTCAATTAGTTGCTTTGTGTTGTAAACTGCAGAGGGAGGGAGGGAAAGATGGATGTTACACCACCTGTTAGAGATGACACAATCCCTGAAAAAGTATGTTTCACAGCTGTGCAGTTTTAAGGAAACTAACAATTTACATCTGCCCACTTTTAAGCACATGTTGCCAAGATGGATAGTTGCATGCACAATAAAAAAATTTGTTGAGACAGAAAAAACCTGTTTTCTTTAGGAACAGGTCATAGAGGGGTGAAGGTGGGCAGATGAGGGGAGGGAGGGTTGTCTTTTAGGTACTATTAACACAGCAGAACTAATAAGCTAACAGATGTATGAAACAGCATCTTAAGCCTCACAACACAGCTTTTTAGGTCATTCTTATTGATGGATCTCTTGATGGTAGTATTTGTCCTTCATTCCTGTGGCTCTCATCTCATTTTCCTTACTCTTCCCCTTGCAGACATTTACACATGGGCAGAAATACCAGCATAACATATTCCTAATTGCTTTGGTTGGCAGAGGATATAATGAATCCTTGATTACCACTCTGTACATGCTGTCTTTCCTTCTCCTTTCTCCAGCATTCATTCATTTCCTTTCTATTCAGATTTTTATACTGTGCTCACCACCGTAGTCCCTGGATGCTTTCCAGGAGTACATTAAGCAACATGACGAAAATCTGTCACGTTTGTTAACTCATCCTCTCTCCAAAGGGAAAGGTGTGTGCAGTAGAGTGTTTTGGCTTGGATTTTATATAAAATAGAAATAAATATCTACGTGTGTGTATGTAAACCCCTCCATAGAGCTATGTTGGTTAGAGAAGGCAAGGCCAAAGAAATGCATCTTGTATTTAGAGCATATGGTGGGTGAGGTTTGTGATGGTGCTTAATTTCTGTGGGAGTTCATTCCACAAAGATTTGCGCCAGCCCACAAGAAAGTTTTATCTCCTGCACACATGATCTTTATCATTATTGTAGGAGTTCAGTTGTGCCAGAGGAGCAAAATTGTCTACCATAGTCTTCAGCCCAGAGCCTATTTAATACATTCTCATGGTGCCCTGCAATAGGTTATGTTTGGCCAGGGCATCATTTGACTCTTATTCTTTTGTGTACAGTGGAGGTCAAACACCTACGTCCAACAAACAGAAGACGACAGAACCATGTTTAATTGAACGGTTGACTTTATCATAAAAAAAATAATCAAATTGCCAGATACTGAATTTCTGTTTCAGACATTCCTGAAAAATGGGAAAGATTTTCAGACTTCTAGTGTTAACCTAGTAATCCAGTAACGAGTGCCCTGTTTGGGACAGCTAGGGCCTGACTTTCAGAGAAGCTGAGCATAATCATAACTCCAACTGAAGTCAATGGTTGCTAAACACCTCTGAACAATAACCTCGCAGCTGTATGACCATTGTGTACCATTGGTAGGGGCAGAGAAATATTGCTTGCTCCTTCCTCTGAAGCATCCCTGGAGCTTCATCAGGTGCTCCTGGGCATGCTCTTTGGCTACAGGAAGTTCAGGGATGGGGAATGACATTGCACCTGCGTGGGCCAGACTGGAAGACGGGGTGAATGTGGTGCAGACTTGGTGGGGCCAGCAACTGCAGCAGGGATGACTTTGCAGGGCTTAGTGGTGATGCCTGGGATCTCCCTCACTTCCCTGCACTGGGCTCAGCAGCTGCTATGCTTGGGAACCACTCTTTGTGGGTGACTGTTTTGTTTCCTTATTCTGGGCAGGAGTTTTGTTGGAGAATAAACTTTGAATACCCAATGTTAGCAAAAATGTAGGTCTCTACTCCTTTGTACTATACTTCAGGTTACTCTATCTATAAAATGGGATTAATAATGCCTACTTACCTATCTACCTGAATGGGTGCTGTAAAGTTTAATCAGTTAATGTTTGTGAAGTACTGAAAGACCCTCAGATGTTACTATAGGACTGCAAAGTACTAGGATAGTATTATTATGATGTAAGGCTAAGTATACCAATACTCACTATGAATCATTGTTTATACTTGTCCCATCATTGACTGGGATATACTTTTTCACATTTACTTATAGTGTAATCTTAGAAATCGATAGGTCACGTTATTGGAGTGGGTAGTGATAGATGAAACTTGGAAAGAGCAGGAAAAGCGGCCACTGAAGACACTTCAAAGACCCTTAAGCAGAATCTCAACTCATGCGGCATAAATATTGATCACTTTGAAGACAGAGCCAAGGACAGACCCGAATGTAGAGCAACTATCAATAAATGTTGTAAACAGTTTGAGAAAAAACAGATGTGAAAAAGTGATTGAAAAAAGAGCCAAGCGTCATGCCAAGTCTTCAGTGGGTGCCTACACATTTCTGTAGGACATGTGTTTGTGACCTCGCTCCTTACAGATTGGATCATACAGCTACAGGGGGAAAAAAAAAAACCCACCACCAAGATGTTGTGATGTCATCATCAGATACGACAGATGGCCATACATTTATAGTGTTCCAGTGAGACTGTAGTATTGAGCAATAAGGGCTAGAAGAAGAGGGTGTATCCTGGCAGTTAAGAAGTAGCTTGAGGATGCCTCACGTCCTTAGTCCATCTGATCAGTAACTGTCAGGAAACACCAAACTATGGGGTCAGTATTCTTGTAAATTCAGTAGATGGATTTTCCCCTATTTCTTTTTTGGGTCTGGTGTTCATTGTATTTTGAGTTAATGGGGTGGGATTTTTTCTTTTAAAAATGGTCAGAAACTGTGTTGTCCTAAGTTTAGAATGATCACTAAAATACCAGCTGCTAATGTTTTGCAGTGATCGGTTTCTTTTCAGTATGTTTAGTCTGTAGAGTATCTAAATAGCAAGCTCATTTCAAATGCAGCCTCTCTCTTCAAGGAATTGGGAAGGATGTGGTAATGTGCCAGTGGCATAAAATATAGTGCATTATTTATTCAGATAATAGAAAGCAGCGTGTTGGTTTTTTTAAGTGATTACACCTGTTTAATTTCAAGTAATGAGGGTTACAAGATGCTGTTCATTAGTGTAATACAATAATTCTTTACATTCCTTCAGTACCATTAAGCTGAAGATCTCAAATCACTTTTACAGACAACTATTCAAGATATGAAAGATTAAAATTAAAAAAAAAGTTAAAATGTGAAGAAAACATTACCCACTGCAACTGTGACTCACCGGCTGGCACCCTGCCTTCTGGCTGAATGTAGCCTTGTTGGATTTTTCTCTCTGCTGACCAGCCGTTCATCTTGTGATTTGGACTTCCAGCTGGATCACGTTTAGCCTCATCCATTGAGGCCAGTAAACCAGAGGGTAACTCTGCAGTCCCACAACTTCACATCAAATCATCAGGCCAGGGTCAGGCCACTAGTCCTTCCACCCTTCTGCTTGGGGTCTCCTCATGCTAGCCTCCTCAGTAAGACAGCCCAGTCCTTCTCTCTACCCTGGGTTTTGCCTTGTCAGGCCTCTTCCTTCTCTCCTAAGATACCTCCTACATCAGACCACCTTCTCCTCAAAGGGCTCATATGCTCAGCAGGGACTGCCCTGGGGCCAGCTCCCAACGTGACAAAGGAAAGAAAACAAAACTAAAGGAAATAAAGAGCAGTACTCAACCCCCTGTCCACAAGGACCCTCCAACCAACTGTACTACTGCTCCACGCTCATAGGAAAGCTAGGCTCACTGCTTTGCTTCTCTCTGGGAGCTGAGCTGAGAGGTCTGTCTACCTCCCTGTGAGCTGGGCTTCTCCCTTTTGAAGCTCCTCCTCCAAGTCCACCATACTTCACAGGTGTGATGGGGTGGGGCTGCCTGAGTCCAGCGGTGCTCCTTAACCCCTTCCTGTCTAGTGCAGACTTTGTATGTCCCATAACACCCCCATTTTATAGGTGAGGAAACTGAGATACAGGCAGATTAATGTTGTGGAGCTCTGGGTGCTCAGCATCTTTGAAATCAGGCCAAAGGTGACTTCTCCAGCATCTCAAAAACAGTGCCAGAGCCAGGCCATTGCCTTACTCTCAGGCCCCTGCTTTAGCTACTAGACAGGGCCACTCCTTTCTGTGTCTGAACGTACATGTCTGTATTTTAAATGGCTTCAGAGTCATGTGGTTAGGATCTCATGTGGTCTGTTTTCCTGCTCTAGTTTCTATGCTCTGCGCCATATCAACTTTGGAAAGGCAGTAGAGGGCACCAAAAGTAGTTAATTTTTGTAGACTGCAATAAAGCAAAAACTGAAAAGGCCCATGTACAATAATGCTTGAGGAGAAGCAGGACAGTGAGAAGCTGCAGCAAGTAGCGGGACAGCAGCTCAGTCATGGTGCAAACCAGCAGTATCCTGCTATAACAAATCTGTATGAGGAAAAAGTATCCACCAGTTCTTGGAAAAGTCACAGCTCTCCTAGAGGCCTCAATTACACAATGCAAATACTTAACTTTCAGCATGTGCTTAAGTCCCACAAACCTGACAGTTAGCCCCACTGAAGTGTTTTGCTGAAAAGAGAGGATTTGCTGAATTGAGACCTTAATGGTTTCAAACAAACTTAAAACCAATATTTATTGAAAAGAAAGACCATGATGGGGAACATCCTGGCCCCACTCAATCAGCACACTTGAGAGCAGAACACATTCTCAGTTTAATATGACAAACTCCTGTTTAAATGCCTCAAGAAAAATCTGCATTGTTCAGGTAGGACTGAGGCTCCCTTTTAAAATGAATGTTAATAGAATGTTGTAATTATAAAAAAAAATATGATACACTAGCAAGCTTGCATTTAAGGGTCCAGCACTAACCTTACCATGCCATTCATTTCTCCAAGGCTCTTCTAAGACAGTTAGGATCATAACAGCCTCAGATACTTGGATTCATTAAATACCACCAGTCAGGCTGAGCTGTCAATATTAGATCAAAGACAAATAACATAGTAAGTCTTTCTGGGATTTTCCAGTGCTACTGTGCTGGGGCATGTGTACAAACAAATGCCTGAAATTACCTTTATCAAGTGAATAATAGTTGGAGGTGGTAGTCTATGTAGAAAAGGAGGGATCATTGATTTGACTGGACATATGCAATGTCAATAAGTGTTTTAAGAAAAGAAATGCTTAATTTTTCTGTGCTGTGATTGACAGAAGTCTTCCTGTTCTGGAACTACATTGGTGTATAAACATATTGGCTAGTGTAAAAGAGCTGGACTCACCCTTGTGGCACCTCCTGCTGGTCATTGGGAATTAGCTCTTTTCCAGCCTGGAGTATCCCCTGCAGGCCAGTGATTGGCACAGCTCTGGCCCCCCCGCCCGTGTCCCTCACAGACCCCGGTGCCCCTTTCTCTGGGGTTCTGCCCCCTGACAGTACCTCCACACTCTGCCTCTGGGTCTCCCCTTCCTGGGGAA
Source organism: Chelonia mydas (assembly GCF_015237465.2). Lineage (NCBI taxonomy): Eukaryota > Metazoa > Chordata > Testudines > Cheloniidae > Chelonia > Chelonia mydas. The sequence goes on from NC_051250.2 coordinate 64,121,327, forward strand.
CCCCCAACCCACTATCCCCACCTTGCCTCAGTCTGGGCTACTGCCAGTCATCACCAAGCCCCCGCTCCCTGGGGCAGGTTGCAGTGTAAAGGCCACTCATCATAGGCAAGGGGGTTCAGACCTGCAGCCTTCCAGTACCTCTATGGGCCTTTGGACCAGGCCCTACAGCCTAGGGAGATGTCAGCTTGAAGCACCCCCGCTCAGCCTACTCCTTCCCCAGCACTGCACCCCCCTCAGTGCCCAGGCAGGCAGCCATACCCTGCTCTCTCCTAGCCTGGAGAGAAAATCCTTAGGTCACTGGCTCACAGCCTTTTTATACAGGCCAGCAAGGGTCTGATTGGGGTGTGGCCCAGCTGTGGCTGCTTCCCCAATCAGCCAGCCACAGACCTCTCCAGGGCTGCTTTTAACCCCTTCTATTTTAGGAGCGGGGTAGCCACCCGGCTACAGCTAGTTGCTGTGTAAGGATAGATAGCTTTTGCTGGGGGGGGAATCAGTTTTAAGATCTGTTTGCTTTATGAAATATTTCTTGTCAATGTCAAACTACAGTGTGGTATTGTCTGTTTTTCACATTGTAGCTTCTCTCAAAGGCAAAAGGCCTAGAATGGAAAAAAATGCTGAAGCTCCAAGATGTGCAGGCCAAGCTAGGAGTTAGCCTGAAGGAAATGCTGACCATTGTTGAGGAGGTATTTCACCCGGAGCCTTACAGTGTAGAGGAAATTTGTACATGCCTGGGAATTAGCCTTGAGGAGCTCCGCACTCAGATCCTCAGTCAAAACACGCAAGATGGTGAGTCTACATCAGATGGTGTTTTTCATTTTAAAAAGCTTGTATTATGTAAAATGTCTATGTGCTAATAAATAGAGGACATGGAAATCTTGCTAAAAGAGTTCAGCAGGACCCTGTGGGAGGTTTTCTAGGGTGAAAGAACTGATATTATGATATAAGCCCCATTTGTTCCCATCTTTATACTGAAATAGAGAAATGAATTTAAACATAGTTCCAGCAAAACCAGTTTGTAAAACACTTTGAGTGGCTGTTGTGGACAGAGCCAAGCGATCTTAGAATCATGGCTTAGGAAGTATCTACATTACACAACTTTTTAAATGCATAGCTCTAACAAAACCAAACCATATTAGCAGTCACCTCACTGGAGTCTTGTTGAAACCAATTTTAAACACCATTCCTTAACTCACATTAAAGATTAAGAGCTTCTCTACACGGTGGGGTAATATGCTCTATAGGGGGGATGATTTCTAAAGCACACTAGTGTGTTGCAAATTAATTTGTCCGCATACACAAAAAATAGCAGTGTGGCCATTGCAACTCAGCCTGAAGCTTAGGCTCAAGGGTAGGAGGTCAGGTGGGCTTGAGAGCCCAAACTCCAGCCTGAGCTGCAACGTCCATACTGCTATTTTTAGCACGCTAGCTTGAACCCTGCTTGCCTGAGTCCATCTCCTGGGCCTGGGAGGCTCGTTCCTAGCTGCAGCATAGACATACTCTTAAGGTTCCTAGTGCACTTTAGCGGAGTTCTGTTTCAAATAGCACTACATTAAAGCGCACCGGCAGGATCTACACCCATCAGGTAATGCGCAACCCATTCGTGCGGTTTAGAAATCACACCCCGTAGAGCAGATTATCCCAGCAGGGATACAAGCCCTTATATAGATGGGGCCAACATTTCTGATTTCAAAGTGAAACAAAATATAATCAAAACCCATGAAAACTTGTACATGCTTAAGGAAACTTGCCTTGGGTAGCATGTGGTCTAAATCCTCTTCTTTGAAAGAGGGCATTTGTTTTTTGCCCCCTGCTTTAGGTAACTGTTGATGGAAGAAATCAGTGTAATGCAATATATTTGCTTACCCTCTCTCCCATGTATTTCTACTTGTTATTAGACCATATAGTTATGGGTGCAGACCCAAAGGGACCATTTCTGTAATGTGGACTCTGTGTATGTTGAAATCAAACCATTTTCTTGAATGTAAATATGGAATTACTAAAAACTGGTTTAAGAACAAAAGCTAGAAAAAATGATCCCAGTCTATCTGCGGTGGCTTTCTGAGCTCTAGGAGCCAGGTTTCTGAGCTCTTTACACCAGTGCGACTGAGTAGAATCTTGGGTTTATACATTTAAAGAAACCTAAGCTACGTCATTTCCATAGTGTGGCCGCAGTCCTGCTGCCGCCTCCAGAGCTTAATTGCGTCCTTGCCAATCCTTCCCAAAACCTGTTCTCCCGGATATTCTTTTTTCAGTAAGCTGTGTCTGTGTCTGGGGCCATTGCCAACACGAGAGAGCGCAATGATGACACATCTTTGATGCCAAGTCTTTGCTCCTCTGCAGTGACACCAGGGGACCCAGAACTGTTCTAGCATGGGAAGTCTGAAGTGCATAAAGCTGGGAAGAAATATTTCTGTGTCACCTGCTTGATGTCTCTAGGGGTCAGAGTTGTCCCGCTGTGGCTAGGGAGCTTTGGGTACCTTCTGGTAAATTGTAGGTGATGCCTTCTTAGAATATGTGAGAAAAAGGCACAGAATGTAATGTGCCTGTCACTGAACGCACACAATCCTGGGGGGCCAAGAGCCAAGCCTGCCTGAAACACTCTCCTGTGACTATTTCAACCCTTCTCTTCCTGCCACCAGCTCACACACTTCTTCCTTTTCTCCACTCGTCCCCAGCATCGTTCTCCCATGCGGGGGGCCACAGTGCCCCCCCAGACCTCCTTATTACCCTGGCTGGCCCTGGAACACCCCACATACACAGAGGTGGGGCAGAGCTAGCTTTGCCAGTTTTATGCCATCCCAGGATTCTCCTGACTTAAGGAGAATGCTAAGCTACCCAGTTAGGACAGCTGTCTACCCCTTTGCAATGCTGGAGAGATGCCAGTATGGAATCAGAGACCAGGATCTGGCCCTACTTCTCTATAGCGGGTTATACAATACATGTGTGCATTATATGTAAAATATATTGAAGTGTGTATATCTATAACACATATATTACATGAACTATGTGCTCTTAGATATTCATTCTTTCTTCCCTTTCCTACCCCACACACTTCCATTTTCATGGGAAGCCATTGGGGTTCTCAGTTTCCTATACTATCCCCTCCCCCGTTCGCCCCCCCATATGAAACAGTATAAGAACAGTCACTCTCAGATATGACTGTAGTGCATATCTCTGGTTTTAAAAGCTAACTTTTAAGGCTCAGTAGAGTTGAATTGTTTATACAGATTGTTATTTTGACTTAAAAAACAAAACCGTCTGGATGAAAATTTTTGACATAAAAGCAATAGAAGAAAGTCCAATGAAATGTTATACTATAGCTCTGTCTAGTGTTTGCAGATGTTCGCTGAACAAAATCTCTTAAAATTTGCGTGACCATGATCTTGTTTGATAAAGCCAATTAAAATGGGTTGTGCAGAAGTCTGCTTGCATTTGTACAAGATAAAACTAAACAGATTCCTGTAAAATTAGATACAAAGAGAAATAAGACAGACACAGAGCGAAGAAATCAAATCAACTGTTTGTTATACACCAAACAAATTACACTTTATGTTGGCTTTGGAAAGCTACAGCCTCTTCAGAAAAAAATATTTTTGCTTTTGTTTGCTGTATTTTACACTGTATCCTAATGACAGAGCCTGGTTTCTTGCTATGAGAGAAGAAAATACTGATAAACAACCCAGGCTTTGTCATTATGATACTGTGAAACACAGCAAACGAAAGCAAAAATGTTGGCGAGAATTCAGTTAAATTATTTGCTGGATTCTGGTTTTTCCTTTATAGCTGAACGTAGATTTGTGGCAGTTTCTACTTCTGCCATCTCTCAAAGACTAGTGCTGTTCATTAGTAATGATCTGTGCTTATATTGCATCCTGTGAAAGAACCTGAAAGTGTTTTACAGATATTAATTAGTCTCAGAACTCCTCCCCACAGTTGCTTATGGGTTAGGAGAGGGGAAATGAAACGTTGGATTTGTGACTCAAAGCTTCACCTCCCACATCTTCATCACACTGGATGAAGCCAGGGATAACAGTACAGAAGAGGGACACTGCAGATTTCAGCTGGGCTATTGGCTTTTAGCCAATCAGAAAGGAATAATGCAAACACACTTCTCACTTTACAGTACTGTCTATTATCGTACACATTTCACTCTTTCTTTCCCTTCTATTCATATTAAAAATTCCCATTCTTTCCAATTTGACCTCTCCTTGTCTTTTTAGTGAGGCTTCTTAACCAATTGCATGACCCCTCTCTGCACCGTTAAACGGTCTTGTTAAATAGAATAGTTGCAGTTGAATTTGCAATGATATACATAAACCTGTTAGAAGCTGAATTTTTTGAGACCTGCAGCACACTTTCCTTAACTAGTGGGCAAATCCAAGGTGGGACCAAACCAAAACCAGGGATCATAATACAACTAAGCTCCATATGCAAACTTTGTAGGTAGCTGTTGAGCCAGATCCTCGCTTCTGCTCCGTCTCTTTGCTCTGTTTATTTGGCACCACAAAGACCCTGAAAAGCCATCTTGACCAGGTAACTGAGGATTCCTCCCCCACTGGGGAATCTCTGGGTGTCTGCACCACATCACCCCACTTCCCTTAAGATTAGAGGGGTATAGCAATTGCTTCCAGCCACCTTTGACTCTCCTCACCCTTCACAGCCCTTTTGGGCAAAATCAAAATCCTGGGGCTGAAACCCCCGAAGTTAGGAGAAGGTTGGATCTGATCTACACTTTGTGCCTTGGGACCCTCTCTAGAACAAATAGTATTTATTATTAATTATTCACTTTCTAAAATGCAGTTCACTATAGTTTCAGCTTGGATTTGATTGCTTCATAAAGTATTTAGGCTGCAGTGGTGGTGGGAAGGTTGTGTATTTATAAATCCCACCACAGCAGAATAGTCTTCTATAAAATGTCTTTTTTGCCATAAAATGTTTTTCTCTTTTAAATGGGATAGTCTTAAACCAGTTTTTCCTTTTTACATATAAAACAGTAATCTAATTTTGACATTTAAACCTGGGAACAGAATCACCATGGGAGCTAAAACCATCCGTTTAGTCTGTGGGTTTGGCTAGTTAACCCCCACTCAGAAAACTAACGTTAAATTCAGGAAAAATATTGCTACTGAAAAAATAAGCCTCAAACCACAATGCAATTTGAATGAGTGGGGTTGTATAGTCTTTCCCTCACACTGCGAAGTAGTCCAAAAGAGTGGTGAGCTCAGTGCAGGAACTCATTGTAACTTTTTTTTTTTTTTTTCGGCACAGAAAGGCATATTTGGAAGTGGACTTTTAAACATACTGCCACATATGCTCTCTTTATCAGGCTCTAGCCCGAGTTTTGTCACAAGGAGCATGCGCCAGCAGAGTGGGGAAGCAGAGTGCAGCCGTAGCTTCTAAGGAAGAGTAAGATAGAGTAATAATGGAGTGGTTGGTCTACTTTAGCAACAAAAAGCACTTTTAGAGGGCAGGCATTTCTGTGGTAAAAAAAATCATTAAACCAGTAGGTACCATAATCTTTAAAATGCAATTGCTCTGTTTTCAGAGGACCAGATTGTGAGTAGTTATTAGGGGCTGTCAAGCGATTAAAAAAAGTAATCAGGATTAGTTGCACTTTTAAACAGTAATAGAATACCATTTATTTAAATATTTTTGGATGTTTTCTACATTTTCAAATATATTGATTTCAGTTACAACACAGAATACAAAGTGTACAGTGCTCACTTTACATTTATTTTCATTACAAATATCTGCATTGGTAAAAAAACGAAATAGTATTTTTCAATTCACCTAATACAAGTGCTGTAGCGCAATCTCTTTATCATGAAAGTTGAACTTACAAATGTAGAATTATGTACAAAAAGTAACTGCATTCAAAAATAATATAAAACTTTAGAATCTACAAGTCCACTCAGTCCTACTTCAGTCAATTGCTCAGACAAACAAGCTGGGTTACAATTTGCAGGAGATAATGCTGCCCACGTATTATTTACAGTGTCACCTGAAAGTGAGAACAGGCATTTGCATGGCACTTTTGTAGCTGGCCTCACAAGATATTTACGTGCCAGATGCACTAAAGATTCATATGTCCATTCATGCTTCAACCACCATTCTAGAGGACATGCTTCCATGTGGATGATGGGTTCTGCTCGATAACGATCCAAAGCAGAGTTGACCAACGCATGTTCATTTTCATCATCTGAGTCAGATGCCACCAGCAGAAGATTGATTTTTCTTTTTTGGTGGTTCGGGTTCTGTAGTTTCTACATTGGAGTGTTGCTCTTTTAAGACTTCTGAAAGCATTCTCCACACCTCCTCCCTCTCAGATTTTTGGAAGGCACTTCTGATTCTTAAACCTTGGGTCGAGTGCTGTATTTATCCTTAGAAATCTCACATTGGTACCTTCTTTGAGTTTTGTCAAATCTGCTGTGAAAGCGTTCTTAAAAAGAACATGCTGGGTCATCATCCGAGACTGCTGTAACATGAAATATATGGCAGAATGGTAAAACAGAACAGGAGACATACAATTCTCCCCCAAGGAGTTCAGTCATAAATTTAAATTAACGCATTATTTTTTAACGAGCATCATCAGCATGAAAGCATGTCCTCTGGAATGGTGGCCGAAGCATGAAGGGACATATGAATGTTTAGCATATCTGGCACGTAAATACCTTGCAGTGCCAGCTATAAAAGTGCCATGTGAACGCCTGTTCTCACTTGCAGGTGACAAGGACAGAAGCAGTCAGCAGTATCTCCTGTAAATGTAAACAAACTTGTTTGTCTTAGCAACTGGCTGAACAAGACATAGGACTGAGTGGATTTTGTTTTGTTTTTTTGAGTGCAGTTATGTACCAAAAAAAAAAATCTACATTTGTAAGTTAAACTTTCAAGATGAAGATTGCACTACAGTACTTGTATGAGGTGAACTGAAATATACTATTTATTTTGTTCTTCATTTTTACAGTGCAAATATTTGTAATAAGAATATAAAGTAAGCACTGTACACTTTGTATTCTGTGTTGTAATAATATATTTGAAAATGTATAAAAACATCCAAAATATTTAATGTCAATTGGTATTCTATTGTTTAACAGTGCACTTAAGTGCAATTCATTTTTCTTTTTTTGAGTTAATCGCATGAATTAACTGTGGTTAATCGACAACCCTAGTAGTTACTCACAGGAGTAGGCCCATTAGAGTGACTGGGATGCCTTGTGTGTGTAACTGCTCACTGTTGTCTGTGAGAGGATGGGGAATTATAATCTGCCCCAGATGAAATATAACGCCACGTGGCAACATTTTTTTGTATAAATTAAAAGCCAGATTTGGTAACACACATTCAGTAGTATCTTTCTCTGCTAATAGTTCCATTGAAATCAATGGTTTCAGAGTAGCAGCCGTCTTAGTCTGTATTCGCAAAAAGAAAAGGAGTACTTGTGGCACCTTAGAGACTAACCAATTTATTTGAGCATAAGCTTTCTTGAGCTGCTGTAGCTCACGAAAGCTTATGCTCAAATAAATTGGTTAGTCTCTAAGGTGCCACAAGTACTCCTTTTCTTTTTATTGAAATCAATGGGACACCTTACAGAGAAAGGTATATTCCACATTTGTAAAGGTGGTAGACTCTTTCCCGTTATAATTTTGGATGGTAAGTTCTTCCCCTATGATAGATTTCTTGCAGCCCTACTACATCTTCAGAGACGAGCCATGTTTAGTTCACTAATATACAGTGAAATGTATCTTAAGCAGGTACCAACGAGACCTGACAAAATGTATAGCCTAGTAGAGGTTGATCTTTAGGTAAAGTTCAAATTGTGCAGGAAACCCCAAAGAAAGGAATCTGCTGAAAGTCAAGTAATAACAAATAATACAACTTACTGGAAGCCACAATGTTTAATTATTTATTTTTTAAAAAAATCTGCATCAGCACCATGGTTGGGTTTGCACGATTTTCATACACTTAAAATCCAAAAATGACCTTACCGGACAAAAACCAAAAAACCCAACCCCAACCGTGGTACAGTTCTTTGCTATATTTATCTAACCCACATTTGTTTGAGACTAATAGTCGGTGGACTATTGCTGTTTGTTTTTTAAAATAATTTTTATGTGGATTTCAGACAAGGTTTCATTAATGGCAGTTTAGTCTTAACATTTCTACATTTTGTTGTTGCAGCCCTTGGTGCATTGTTTCCTCCAAGTAGGCAATGAATGTTTTGGACCCATTTGAATAGGGCTCTGAAGAAGTCATTTAAGGGCAAGGCCTTTGCAGAAACATGGAGGCTAGGTGCGCAGAGCCCATAATGAGGCTGCAGGACCCACTCAGGCTCGTGGGGCTCGGTCCCAGGGGCTGTTTAATTGCAGTGTAGATGTTTAGGCTTGGGCTGGAGCCTGGGCTGTAGGACACTGCAAGCTGGGAAGGTCACAGAGCTCAGGCTACAGCCTAAGCCTGATCGTCTACACCGCCCCTTAGCCCAAGCCCTATGAGTCAGTCAGCTGACATGGGCCAGTTGTAGGTTTTTAATTGTAGTGTAAACCCTCAGTGTCCTAATTGCTGCTCCTTTGCATCCTTCTGAGCCAGATAACCGAGAAGATGCTGCAGCCCTTAGTCCTTACCCTGGTAAAACTGCCATTGCCTTCAGTGGAAGTCTAACCCCTGTGTGGGGACTGCAGGATTTGGCCTTTGATGGCTCTGTAATAGTCTTAGCTCTTTAAAACAACTCTATTACTAGCTCAGATATAAGATTTGTATTGCGCATCTGTAAATTTTATACCTTTGCCACTTTGGCCACTGTGACAGGGTCGGGCCAGACTGCTACAGGAGAGTAATTGTTTGGTGTGTTTTTTTTTTTTTTTTTTTTTTTAAGCAAAAGATGTTTTTATTTGCATAACACATTTACAAAGTAAAAACAGCAGCACATGCAATGTGTAACACAGCAACCAATCACAATTGTTTTCTCATTAGCTTCAGGGGAGGGAAGTGTTCAAGCTTGCCTGGGCCCAGAGCCGGGGGCTTCCTCAACTCTCGTGGTCTTCCACGCTTCTGAGTTACCTGGTGGCCCAGAGCGAGGGGGCTTCATTGACTCTCATGGTCTTCCACCCCCTCGAGTTACCTGGCGCCACGCCCGAGTGTCACCAACAATTCCCTCCTCTGAAAGCACCCAACAAGAGGGGCAGGCTGTGGGGTGGACAATCCGGGGACGGGACGGGACGTGCACCCACATGTGAAAGGACTCCTCTAAGGTGGTGGTGTCCGCAGCAGCAATGGCTGGGGCTGGGGTCCCTTACTCTCTCCCCCAATCAAAGGGTCAGACAAAGGGACCCGGACGGGGACACCAAGCAGAGAACCTCAGACAGCGCCCACCGCTCCTCAAAAGCATCAAGGGAGTCGGTGGATGCCGCCCACAGGAACTCCGCCCGGATACGTGAACGGACCGAGGATCGGAAAACGGCCCCACAGTCACAGGAAACTCCATTGGCCAACCTCCTCTCTCTGGTTTTATAGATGGCTGTTTTAGCCAGGGCCAGGAGGAGGTTAACTAGGAGATCCTGCGACTGTGAGGCCATGGATGGGGAGTGCATAAATAAAAAGGTGAGGGGAAAAATGCAACCAAAAACATAATAGGAGATTTGTGAGGAGCTGGAACAGGGGCTGCAGCCTGGCGCACTCCAAATATACGTGCACCACGATTTCCCTCACACCACAAAAGGGACAAGTATCTGGGACAGGGGTGAACCGCGCCAAGTACGTGCCCATGCTCACAGCTCCATGAAGGAGCCGCCAACTGATGTCCCCGACGGGCCTCGGAACCAAGGTGGAATATAGGCTGGTCCACCGGGGCTGCTCACCCTCCAAAGGTGGCAGAAGGTCTCGCCACTTTGTGTAGGGGCGGGATACTGGGGTGAGGGCGTGAAGGGTGTGGAAAACGAGCTTGTATAGATGTTTCCTTGGCACGGTTTGGAAGCGTACTGGCTGCAGTTCATGCAGCCGGCTCGCAGTGAAGAGGTGAGGAGGTCGATTGGGTCTGTGGGGCAGGGGTCCAATTAAAAGGTCTGGCGGGCCTGGGGTAGAGGGTGGGCGGGGCATGCCCTCCAGCAGGACCTGGTCGAGGTAAGCTCGAGCAGCGGGCAGCAAAGTGGCCTTCACCTCCTGAAGTACGCACCAGGAGGTGCAAGGTCTGGAGAGCCCCATGCACGGGGCGAGCGTCAGGGGATCCAGCCAGTCTCCCCGGTCGTAGTCCAGGAAGTCTCCGATTCTCGTGACTTCTGCCAGGATCAAGCTCTGGCGCACTGAGCGGGACTCTGCCACCTGCACATAGAGCTGGGGGTTGTGTAGCTGGGGCTCCGCGAGGAGATCTACCCCCTCGGTGGCCGCCACGGACCTGGTCGTTTAAAAACAGTTTCCAAGTCCGGAGGAGGTCCTGGTAGAAGACTGGCAGCCCCGAGAGGTCTCGCGGAAGACCTCCCGGACGGAGATAAAAGAGCTGCCGGTCATATCGGAGCCCTCAGATGCGGCGCAGGATGGCGTGCGCCAGTGTGCTCCATGCCGAACTGCCTGCACCATAGAGGAGCCTCTGTAGGGCCTGGAGGCAGAAGACACGGACCTGAGTGTGTAGACACTTCAGGCCCTGTCATCCTTCCTTCAGGGATAGATGAAGAACCCCTACAGGGGCCCACTGCGTTCCTGACCAAAAGAATCCCAGAATCAATGTCCGGAGTTTGGTCAGGAAACCCGGGACCAGGGTGTTGAGCTGGTACCAGAGCATGGACAGGACTAGTTGATTAAGCACCAGCGCTCTCCCTCGGAGGGAGAGACATCGGAGTAGTCCCGTCCATTTCCGGAGCCGCTCTATCACCCCGCCCTCTATATTTTCTCAGTTTTCCGACAGTGAGGGATGCGTGGCAGAAAGGTAAACGCCGAGGTAGAGCAGCGGACCCGCACTCCACCGGATGGTCTGATGGGAGGAGCTCGCCTGCTGCCAGTCTCCTACTGCCAAGCCAGAGCTCTTGACCCAGTTGACCCGGGCGGAGGAGGCTGCCAAATAGATGGCCTGGCAAGCCTCCACCTGCGCCAAGTCGCCAGGGTCCTGGATCACGAGGAGCACGTCATCAGCATACGCTAACAGGACCAGCTGCAGCTCCGGCTCCCGCAGCACCAACCCTGTCAACCTCCTGCGGAGGAGACAGAGGAAGGGCTCGATCGCCAGAGCGTACAGCTGGCCTGAGAAGGGGCACCCCTGTCGTACTCCTCACCCAGAGCTGACCGGTTCGGTCAGGGTCCAGTTGAGCTTAACCAGACACTCTGCGCAGGCGTATAGCACCTGGAGAAAACGCACAAACTGGGGTCCGAAGCCAAATGCCTGTAGAATGCTCAGGAGGTACCCATGGTCCACCCTATTGAACGCCTTCTCCTGATCTAGGGACAGGAGGGCGAACGACAGACCGTCCCTATGCCCGAGTTCCAAAAGGTCCCAAACCATAAATAGGTTATCAAAGATACTGCGGTCTGGGACGGTGTAGGTCTGGTCTGGGTGGATCACGTCCGCCAGCACAGACCCTAGCCGCAGCGAGATTGCTTTCGCTACGATTTTGTAGTCCGTGCTGAGGAGCGAGACGGGACGCCAATTTCATAAATCGCAGAGGTCCCCCTTCTTCGGCAACAAGGCGAGCACAGCTCGCCTGCACGAAAGAGGGAGGACCCCGCTCTGCAGAGACTCGGCCCAGACGGTGACTAGGTCTGGGCCGAGGACGTCCCAAAACACGCGGTAGAACTCCACGGTCAGCCCATCCATGCCTGGAGACTTATTAGTGGGCATACGACGGAGGGATTCCGAGAACTCTGCCAGAGTGAGAGGCAACTCTAGCCGGTCTCGGTCGCTTGCGCTGACCGTAGGGAGCTCCTCCCAAAGCACTCTGCAAGCGCTAGGGTCGGTCGGATCCAGGGAGAAAAGACTTGTGTAGAAGGCTCGGGCCCTCCCGCACATCTCCGCCGGTTCCGTGAGTGGCAGCCGTCTTCTGCCAGGAGGTAGGTGAGGTGTTTCTTGGCCCCCCCCTCGTTTTCTCCAGGGCATAGAAGAAGCAGGAGCCGCGATCCATCTCCCGAAGGAGGCAGATGCGGGATCGAACAAAGGCGCCCCGGGCCCGATGGTCCTCGAGAGCCCGGAGCTCCTCCCGCTTCTCCTGGCACGCTCCGCAGAGGAGCGGGTCTTCAGGGCTGGCGGCCAGACGCCTCTCCATCTCCAAGACCTCCCGTTCCAACTGCTGTATCGCCGCATTTCTCCATCGGCTGGTGCCCCAGGTGTAGTCGCGGCAGAAAAGCCGGGCGCGCACCTTCCCCAAGTCCCACCATCACCGCGCCGAGGGACAGGCACTCCGCTGCCCTCGCCAGGCCAGCCAGAATTCCCGGAAGGACGTCACGAAGCCCTCATCCTCCAACAGGCTGTTGTTAAAATGCCAGTAAGCCGGCCCTGGCCTCTCCGCACAGAGGGAGGCTGTCACGGTGGCTAGGTGATGGTCAGAAAATGGGACCAGCTGAATGCTGGAGGAGTGGGCTCGTGAGAGATGGAAGCGTGATAAATAAATGCGGTCCAACCGGGAGTGGCTCGACCGATGGGCTTCCACCTGGACAAAGGTGAACGTGGAAGTGTCATCCGGGTGGTGGTCACGCCAGATGTCCACTAGGGAGTGATGTTCAACTATCTCCCGGAGGGTGTCCATGGTGGCTGGGCACCGCTCGGTCCCCGAGCGGTCTCGCTCCTCGAGGGTGGTATTAAAATCCCCTCCCAGGACCAGGCACTTGTGAGAATCTAAGGTGCCGAGGAAGGCGGACGCCTGCTGATAGAATTGCAGCCGCTCCGGGCCCGATATCGGGGCATAGACGTTAATGAGGTTAACTACGAGCCACTCTATACGGACCCGGAGATGCAGCAGGTGACCCTGCATGGCCTCGGCGACCCCTAGCACCTTGGGCCGTAGGGCAGGGGAGAACAGGGTCGCCACTCCAGCCTGCCGAATCGTGGAGTGACTAAAGTAGACCCTGTCCCCCCAGTCCAGCCGCCAACTATCTTCGGCGGTCAGATCCGTATGGGTCTCCTGCAGGAAAATCACAGAGTACCCTCCCTCCTGAAGGAAGGAGAGCACCTGGGACCTGCGGAGAGCCATCCTACAGCCCCGGGTCTTCAACGTTGAGATGGTGAGAAGTGTCATGGGGAAGGCCGGGGGGGGATCCTCACTGGCAGGGACGCTCGCATCCCCCAGCGGGCCACGCAACAGTCCTTGACTCATCCTGTAGGTGAGTAATTGGTCACGGAAGACGCGGACCCGCCAGTAGTCTGAGGCATCCTGCTTCCCCGTCCTTTTACCTTCCCCCATGAGGGCCCTTGTGGCCCGGAGGATTTGAAAAAAAAATCCCCCTATCGCTGGAGAGCAAGCTGTACCTTGTTGCGGGAGCCATGGACATCCTCTAAAAACTTCCGCAGCTCTCCTCGCAGCTCATGGTGGGTGGGGGGGAGGGGCGGGGGTTACGGTTTCCCGGTTGTTCCCCGCCTGGGCCCTTGGTGCAGCCATGGACATCCTCTAAAAACTTCCGCAGCTCTCCTCGCAGCTCATGGGGGGTGGGGGGGCCTGAGCGGGACAAGTGGTGGTCCGAAGAGGAGGGGGGGCAGGTTTGGGTATCGGGCGGCCAGGGGCATCGGCAATGATGGGGCCGGGTCTCGGGGATCCCAGGTGCCCCTCCTTGCCGGGCTAAGGGGCAGTCCCTCTGGACGTGCCCTGATGCCCGGCAGAGGTAGCACCGGTCTTCCCCCGTGGAGAAATACACCCGGTAATGGGCCCCCTGGTGGGGGACTAGGAAGGACCCCTCGAGCGCCTCTTTGTCACGCGCCGCCGACGGCAGTAGAAGCTGCACTTGCCGGCGGAAGGAAAAGATGTGACGGAGGGTGGGGTCCTTGCAGCCCAACGGGAGAGGGCTGATGACAAAAACAGGTTTCCCCAGGGTGGGAAGGGTGGGTAACAGGGCAGCATTGGGAAGAAAAGGAGGGACAGAGGTCAGGACCAGGTGGATGCCCAGGTCCTCCAGTGGCTCTAGGGGGACAAACACCCCCCCCACCTCAGGCCCCTCTCCACCACCTCCTGGGCGGCAGCCTCCGATGCTAAGAAGAAGACGACCTTCCCATATATTTTGGAGGCCGCCACAATGGCCGAGGGCCCCACCACCTTCGCCAACATCCGCACGTAGGTCTCCATGTGGGGCGAGGTGGGCACCAGGTGGCATTGGACACCGTGCTTCCTTGTCATGGTGGGGAAGGGGCCCCGGCTGCTGTTGATGGTGGCGGAGGCGGTGGGCGGGAGAGATGAGGTGGCAGGTGGGGGCGCTGCCGCCGCCTGGGCATACATCATGGGGAGTGAAGGAGGGACAGCCGCAGAGCTGGTGGAGGGGGCAGCGGGGAGGGACGCCATGGTTGGTGGAGGGGCCGCAGCAGTGGGGGTGGCCCCTGCCACGGAGGGCCTGGTGGTTTTAGCGGTGCCCTTCCCCTTCTTCTTGCCCTGGCCTTTCCCGCTGGCTGGGGGGGCTCCCCTAGAGTCTGGGGAGGCGATGGGCATGGCAGCGGCAGAGGTCACCCCGGTGCCCTCCATTGCTGATGCTCCAGCGGGGGTGGTGGCAGGTGGTAAACAGGAGTTGGGGTCAGGTAAAAAGGGACAGGCTGTGGGATGGGCAGTTCGGGGCGGGGGGTGGCACATGAACCACCGTATGCTTGTCCAGAGAGTCCTGTTTGGTTGGCTGGTGCTTCTGGCCCACACAGTGGAATCAGGGCGAGCAGCTAAGTCCATAGGCAGTTGTTAAACAGCCAGCAATGATGATGGAGGGGGCAGTGATGAGGATAGTAGTGTGGGGGTTGGGAGGACACAGATGGATCGGGGGGCAGCTCCGTGCCACACCCCCTGTGTCCCTACAAACACAGTCAAGGCCTCCCCCCACACGAGAGCACAGTTTGAAAGTTACTCAGTCTTAGGCCCCCTCCACGGCAATTTGTAGATTCCCTGGGCAGTGTTCCTCCAGTAGACGGCTGTTTGTTCCAGGCTTTCTTTTTCGCATTTCAGAGATGCCAGAGTGGATGATAAGAAATTCTCTCAGCCGGAGACGGGTTCGCAGACAAACAGCAAGCGGCTGGCTCTAGGGGCTGGGTCCTTCCACTCCCCCCCTCCGGGGAAGCGGGCTGGCAGGTCCCCCCTCTCTCGGGGGGGGGGTTCAGCTGGAGCGGTAGCAGCGTCCTAGGGCGGGCGGGCGGGGGGGGGGAGCTAATAGCCGGCCGGCAGCCAGCCAGCACTCTAGCAACAGTGGAGAAAGAAACAAAAAAAACCACAAAGAAAAGAAAGCGGGGAGAGCGTCTGTCCCGGTCTGGGGGGAAGCCGAAAGCAGGGGCAAAAGCAAGGAAAGCCCAGGCCAGAGGGCAGCAGCAGGAGAGCAGGCTAAGTAGGTCCCCTTTCCCTGGGTAAGGTAACCGGGAAGGTTTCAGAACAATCAGGAACCTTCTGGAGACAATTAAGACAGGCTGATTAGAACACCTACAGCCAATCAAGAAGCTGCTAGAATCCATTAAGGCAGGCTGATCAAGGCACCTGGGTTTAAAAAGAAGCTTACTTAAGTTTGTGGTGCATGTGTAAGGAGCTGGGAGCAAGAGGTGCGAGGAGAGGAGAGGAGAGGAGAGGAGAGGAGAGGAGAGGAGAGGAGAGGAGAGGAGAGAGAGAGAGAGAGAGAACACACGCATACTGTTGGAGGACTGAGGAGTACAAGCATTACCAGACACCAGGAGGAAGAGCCTATGGTGAGGATAAAGAAGGTGTTGGGAGGAGGCCATGGGGAAGTAACCCAGGGAGTTGTAGCTGTCGCACAGCTGTTCCAGGAGGCACTCTAGACAGCTGCATTCCACAGGGCCCTGGGCTGGAACCCAGAGTAGAGGGCGGGCTCGGGTTCCCCCCAAACCTCCCAACTCCTGGTCAGACACAGGAGTCGTCGACCTGGACTGTGGGTTCAGAAAAACGGCCAAGCTGGGGGCTGCCGTGAAGCTCCAAGGCGAGCAAATCCGCCAATAAGCGCAAGACCCACCAAGGTAGAGGAGAAACTGTGTCACACCACGGTAGGTTGAGGCTCCAATGATCATTCTGTTCTCTTTGTAAAATATGAGTCCACCTGCCAATATTCTTTTTAACATAGTAAATTATTTTGGGATAGTCCTCTCCTGCACACATCTAAGCTTCCTTGGCCGTATGGCTCTTATCCAAAGACTGAATTCAGATCTTTTCCTATTTGTGTAGTGGTGGCTGTTGTTCTTGCTAGGTCAGTGGCCTCCCATTCAGACATAGATCCAGTTGTTAGAAATATCAGTTTTACTGTTGATATTTTTGATTGCATGGCAGAGAGTATTTAGATAACCTTAACGTGGAAGAGCTTTCTCCATTACTAGCAGCATATGTCTGGATTTATGTATATCCTTAGTTTCCGAATCTGAGCAGTGTCTGTCGAATACAGAGATGGCTGGCAGCCTAAAGCTTATTTTACTTATACAGAACATCAGACTGGGGGGTATGGGGAGGCAAACACTATAAAAAGATTTCGTTAAGCACGTGGTTAATTTTTTTTGGATTGGAATGCTGCTATGCTCTGTCATATCTATGACACTTGTGGTTTTCCCCAAGTTTAGATTTACAGCACTATACTATAAAAACCAGAAACCTTGCATTTCATAATATCATTTCTTAACTGATATTCAGTTGGCAAAGAGTCATATCTGCAAGGGAGTCTGGAACAACAAGAACACAAAACCAGTTTCTGTCATTTTGAATGTAATAATTGCTTGAAAGGATAACATATTAGATTATAGTCAACCCAAATGTCAAGTTTGTAGAGTCTTCATGACATGAGAGAATACTGTCAAGGACAGAGTTTTTGGCTAGCAGTTAGAAGATCCGTTCTAGTTGCCAATACATAACATGATGAGCATAACACAACCACAAAGTGTTTTAAGGTAATCTGGTCAGTAAAGCATTGCTTTACCAAAGGGTGGTCTCTGAATCAAATACAGCCTTTGGCAAGACTTTTACCTTAAAATTGAAACCAGACATGTTTTCAGTTCATTTTTTGGGTTACTACTGTTCAATGGTGATTTACAAGAGTGTGTGAGCTATGACAATCTCTCACGCAACTTCAGATATGCCCTAAACGAATGCACATTTAGAAATCTCCTTGCTGTAAAACAATAGCTTCATATGAAAAATAATATTTAAAGAGAAATCTCAAAGAATGCTCTGGTTTCTGTGCCCAGCAGCCTTTCCCTGGCAATCCTGAGCACTGAGGAACTATTCTGCAACACATATTGCAAACAGCTACAGAAGCAACAAAAAGATGGAACTATATGGTAAAGCACAGCTCTATTTCTGATTTATCCAATGCATTCAGAGGAAACAAACCACCATTGCTCAGTGACATTTCCAATGAGATTGAGCTTCCAAGGGACATTCTGGTCTTTCCATTTTTTAAAATCTAGTCTAAAAACAGGTTGTATTCAGAAGGCAGCCATGTGCAATTTATCTTTATTAATAAGTAGTTGAGATACATAGTAAACAAAGGAATATTCTCACCAATGGAAAAAAATTGTTCTACCTATCACATAATTTGAGCCCATTTGCTATAATCTGGCTCAGTACTACATCCTCAGCAGCTGTAAATTTCTGTAGCTCCATTGAAGTCCTAATTTACACTAGCTAATTTTTTATTCTAAATAAAGGGAACTAGATATTGGTGATGCTACAGGTAGTGACAAGACATGGTACTGGACACAGTGTGGGACACCACTACGCTGTGCCTGATTTTGGCCACCGGGAAAGCACTGGCTGGAGACTTGATTCACCCTCACAGCCTCAGATCTGGAAGCATGAGTCAGGGGGTTCCACTTTATTAGTGGTGAATCTGCAGATCGCCTGGATCCAAGAACCCACCTGAGAGACCTTTCTTCATTCTAACTATGACTTCGAGTTGGCCTCCAGATTGAGTTCCCTGATGGAACTGGTGAAGACCCTGGCTTTGAACATTCCTCCCATGCCAAAAAGAGACAGATTCAACATCCACCAGTGGATCTGAATGCCTTAAAAAGAGGCGCTAGATATGTTGAGCCTTCATGATCCAAGAGGCCTTGACAGTGCCGCGATACATCTAGATCTGGATCGTTTCCTATACAATAAGGAGATTGACTCTGTGCACTTAGATATTTAGTGCTTTTATGAGACTTCTTCCTTAGGGAGTCTGAGTGCCTGAAAAAGAGGGGTTTTTTTCCAGAGAGGCAGCTAAGAGCATTCATAACTCACAGTACAATGAGTGGACTACCAACTGGAAAGATTTCTTCTTTCCTTTGGAGATGAATCTGACAATTTGAGACTCTCCAATACAGAAGGCCAAGTGGATACAGCCTCCTCTAAGAGTAAGCTCTCAAAGTCTCCTCCCACTGCTTTCTTGCACTGAGACTAAAGACCACACTGGTGAGAGTCTTTAAATAGAATGCCTATCTCCTACATGAGGGACAATGTTTGGAGCCTGAGCACTTTTCTGGATTCACCGTGATATATCTTCTTACTATATGTTCCAGTCTATGCATCCGATGAAGTGGGCTGTAGCCCATGAAAGCTTATGCTCTAATAAATTTGTTAGTCTCTAAGGTGCCACAAGTACTCCTGGTCTTTTTGCGGATACAGACTAACACGGCTGCTACTCTGAAACCTGTCCTGATTAGGAACCTACACTAAGGGCTAATGGAAACATAACTTTATTTTAAAATGTCAGTATTTGAATACAAACGCTATCTACCAATAAACCTTCTGCTAACTGCAGAGATTTTAATTTACCTGTGCAATCAAGGAGGAGATAATGGTCCCAGTTCTGCCACACGCTGATTTGTGCATGCCCCCTCTGTCACAGTTCAGGGCAAATGCACTTGTACTCCCCTTGCATGGTCTACCAAGGGCACCCACTCTAGGTTGCTGGCTCTTCAGCCATTACCTCTCTCGGGTAGAAACCCACATCTCTCTACCTCCTGAAGGGTTTTTTTTTTCCCCCCAGGCTGCACAGTTCCCTGCCTACACTCTGATGTTCCCCGCAAGCCAGACTGCCTAACAGGCCAGCATCTGTGCTTAGCTTTCTCTCCAGAAGCAATGAACAGCGTAATGGCCGGCAGTTATAAGTTACCACATTACTTTTTCTAAGCAAGCACATTTATTCTTAAGGTGAAAGCATTACAGAGAAGACCTATTAAGAACAATACAAGCACCTATGTGCAAGCTTTAAGACTTATGAGAGGTCACCCCAACTCCAACCTCGGGCTCTATTAAGTGTCAGTCCTTCAAAACCCACAACTGAGTTTTTCCTGTGGTTACAAGTTCATAACCATCTCTCATGCAGAACCAGAACCCAGCAGCCATTTCTTTATACAGTTTGGGCCTTTGATCTTGGCCTTTGGTAATAGGTAATTGGCATACACAGACCCTCTCCTCAGGGCATAGCTTCAAAAGGCAGGGTTTTTGCATAACCAGAATTAGGGAATTTGTATTTACCTGTTCCTAGATATTCCCCAGGAAAACCACTTAACAATTTTATTCCAAAGGTCCGTTCTTGTCTGACACATTGTTCAGTATAGTCCATTGAACCCCCAGATCTCACAACTGCCACCTCTCCTGCCTCGAGAGGTTACATACAATCCCAGCCAACAGTAATACATAAACCATTCATTTAATACAGTGGACCTCAAAGATACCTTAAACCTAATTCAATAAGGTCTCCCCCCAAAATTGCTATATCTGCCCCTAAAGTAGTGGATGTAACTAGAGTGCTTGACCAGCCTTCTAAGGGAACCCACTGAGTGGATGCCATTTCTAACATGACCTTTCATAAGTTCACATTTGAGCTATTTCAACTGTAAGCATTCTGCTAGCAAGCCAGCATACATCATATGGAATTGTTTGACAACCATCCTGTATAATTTCTCTTTGGAGCCTATGGGGCAGAACTCTCACATGCCCCTTCTTACCCTGGTTACCCCCAAACCTTTTGAGTGTGAACTTGAGACCTGGGCCTCCCAGTCCCACCTCCCATCTGGTTTCTAGGGAGTATATGTGGTGCCCTTTTTGTCTCTGAAGGGGTTGGCTGCCCCAACAATGGGTTGACATACCCCCACGGGGGTGCCCCAGAGGTATGACTAGCAACAATTCTTTGGACCAAAGGGAGAAATAAGGTAGGCTGCCTTTCTGTGAGGTGTATCTCAACCATACACTGCTTTTAACAGCAGAGGGGTCAGGCAACGGAGCTTCTTCAAACCTCGCATTGACTACAGGGTCAGGGCCTGGGGACTCTGGTGGCCTAACCTCAGCTTCTGTGAAGGGAGTGGGAGGATCACTGTTTATATTAGAGCTGGTTTAAAAATGTTTGGCAAAAATGTTCTTTGAGCAAGATTTCCCTTTCTTATTTAAAAAAAAAAAAATCTTATGGACTCAAAGGGTCAGACCAACTCTTAATCTTCATAACGTGATGCTAAAGCACCTTGCAAACTGTCTGCATGAAGAGTTGTCTATCACTTCATACACCTTGTTATTGTTTTTGGATATTTTTTGTAGAACATACATAAAATCATCAAAACTATAATAAACACTTTGGTTTGAAATCCCCAAACAGTATTAAAACAGAGCTTTTAAAAAGTGTTGATTATAGCAAAAAAAAAATCTTTTGACCCAGAAGCAGTTTAATATAAATTAAATCTTGTAAATTTCTATTTTTTTCCTTTTCAGTTAGGTACCTGTTAATGAATAATTGTAACATGGAATATTTTCACTTTATTTTAGTTACGACCTTTAAATTGTACCAGCGTGCTAAGCACGTGTACAGCGAAGCTGGCAGAGTGCTGGAATTTAAGAAGATATGCAGTGAGGCACCTGCCAGTGCACTCCAGCTGCTGGGAGAATTAATGAACCAGAGTCATATCAGCTGCAGAGACATGTATGAATGCAGCTGCCCTGAACTGGATCAGCTGGTGGACATCTGCCTGTAAGTTTTGACAGCAATAAACCAAGAACTCCTCTTTGAGAATATGGTTTGAATAGATGAGAAAACATGACATCATTAGCTAGTGTAGTTTTAAAATGAAAGAAAAATATTCTTGTCTCTTATCACCAAATTAATCTCCTAAAGGGACATTATATAGTCAAATGTTTCCCTGCTGACATCTGAGTAATGCCTGTCAGATGAAAGCTGCACTTCATGGCTTCATTATGGACTCTACTTCATCAAAAAAAATCTCACAGTAAATGAAGTTGGCTACTACTTTTTTAGGTTTTAGAGTTCATGATCAGATTTCTTAATGTCTTCTCAGTCGCTACTTTTAGATTTTTATTTCTCCTTGCATATTCCTTAACCATTTCACTGCTGACGACCGCTAGAGCTTCAGGACTGTTAATGCATTCTTTGATCTAATGTTGCCTTGAAATCACAATGGAACATCATAGACTCGCATTTGTTGATGCTAAAAGTACATTTTGTCCAATGCAACTGATATACTAGGCAGCAGGAAAGTGGTTATATATTGAATATGTTTTGAATGGACTATGGGGCTGACTAAGTAGAGCCAATGAAAGATCGCTGGCTGTAGAGTCTTGGCCCTATGTAAGGCATGAGCAGACATGCAGTTTGAAGAAGACAAGAAAAAGTAGGAAAAAATAAAGGTCTGTCATTTTTAGTTAGTCACAACTAGATGGACGCCGCTATGCGAGAAAAAATGTTCTGTAGCATAGAATCCAAAAAGAGAGAGAAGCTTAAATGCATACATGTAGTTAGGATTGTATTAAACTAAAATTATTGGGAACATTTTAATTAGATGGACCAAATGTAATGTGGTGACTACCCAAGTTCCATCAGATTTCTTTCTAAATGACCAACAGAAGAAAACATGCAGAATGTAACAAGAATAACTGAACACTGAACCAGACTTCAGTCAGAGTATAAAATTATTTTTGGAACTACGTCCATTGTATGTGACAAAACTTATTTGTTCACCATTCACTCCATCCATAAGCAACATTAATGTATTTCAATTTTTTCTGGATTTAACATTTCTTAAGGATAAAGAGTTTTGCAGCTACATTGTTACCTACAGTTGACTATGCAAGTTGATAGATACAAACTTTTATTTTATGGCCAAGATTTTCCAAAACTGACCAGTGATTTTTGGGTGCCACAGTTTTTAGGTGCCAAACTTAATACATCTTGAAGGGGCCAAATTTTCAGAAAACGCTGAGCATTTGTCCTCTATAAGGTCCCTTTAAGCGGTCTTAAATTGGTTACTCAAAAACAGAGGAACCAAAAAATCTCTAGTCACTCTTGAAAATTTTGGCTAACATATTTAAGATCATGGGTCAGCAACTGCATAAATTATGTTGTCTTTATTTACAGTGCTATACAGCTGCCATGTAACTTAAAAAAACCTTTCCAAAAATACATTCCATAGCATTGCCTCCTCACAAGGTTTAAACTGTAGAGAATAATCTGCATATCCAGATGTTTTCTGTTTTGCCTAGATCTTTGTTTTAGTATATACTCCCTGCCAAGAAAGAAAGAGATCCCTACTGACTATGGTTTGGAGCATTGAAAAGTTTAGTCACTAGTTGGTCAACTATTTTTGCAGAGAGAGAGTAGACTTGTACTTTCTGTAACCTGTCTGTCTCACATTGGTAATGACTGTTTTTCCTGTTAGTAGTTTAAAGCAGAAGGAGCAAATAAAAAAGGGGGAGATTTTTCAAAAGCACTAAAGAGATTTAGGGGCACATTGGAAGTCAATTGGACTAGGGACTTAAATCCCTTTGGAGCTTTTGAAAACCTCAAGTCCCTAAACCACTGTAGATAATTTTCTTGCTACCCCCTATTCTCCATTTCTTGGTGGTATGTGTGCTATTAAATTAGCTGTTGTCAGCCTTGCCTCTGACAGCTAGAGAGGTCTTATTTACAAGAGGATACAAATTTTTACAGATGGACATACATTGCTGTTTCTCATGCAGATCTACTGTGTCAGTGTTACTAACTTTTGCAATTTTATTACAAGTCTCATCATAATTAGTGATTTTTCTTAAATCCACAGCTCCTGGAATCATGAAATTATGTGAGAATCTCAGCTTTCGTTTTAAAGAAAAGTTTGTTGCTCTCATGGTTACTGAGCAAAGTGTGAACACGTGACTCAAGTGCACCCTAGTCTCACAAACCAGAAGACAGTTAAAAAGAAAAATATATTTTTAGACTCATGATTTTCAAGTCAATCTCATGATTTTTGAACATTTGGGGTTTGACAATAGTTTTCTGTTCTTCTGTATCTCACAGCATTTGCGGTTAGTCAAATCTGCATTGATTTCAATGTGACTGGAAAATCTAATGGCTGCTGTGTCGTGACTGGCATGTCCATAATCCAAACCACATCTTTGCTGATTGTTTCCATCTTTGCACACACACAGCTGTGGACAGTTCTGAATGGGAATACGTCCAATACGCTGACCAACAGAGCGTTTTTTGCTCACCTTAATTTCCTGATTTTAAACTTCAGTTTGAATAAACAGTTCGTTCTTGCAGGTCCTCATATACATTCTGTTATGTAGCGCATATATGGGACTAAGTTTTCAAACTTGGGTGCCTAACGTTAAGTGCCTAAATCCATCTTTAGGCACCTAAATAAGTAGCCTGAATTTCAGAGGTGCTGAGCACCAACAATTTCCAGTGACATCTGTGGGAGCAACTGGTGCTCAGCACCTCTAAACACTGAGCCATTTGTGAGGTACCTAGAGATTTAGTGAGGTTCCTAATCTTAGCATCCAAGTTTGAAAATATTGGCCACATTATTTTGAAGCACAGTAGCTTCAGCTCTAACACACAACTTGTTTCTTTTTAAATGATCTTTTATTACATTTTTAAAATGACTAAGTATAACAGCGAATCATAGGATATGACCACAGAGAATTATTAAATTAAATGACTCAGAATAAATCTGAAGATATTTAAATGGCATTCCACAATACAAAGCCAACACTGTATCTGCAGTACAACACTTAAAAACTAGGTTGCATCCCAAGTGAATTTGAGCAGTTGATTTAGTTGCTTTAGAGAACTGGATTGAACCCTATGAAGGCAAGGGGAATCTTTCCATTGATTTCACAGGAAGATGGATTGGAGCCTGCTTGATTTAAGAGGTTGCTTCTGTGGATCAGAGAATAAAAACAGCTGAGAAAAAGAGCAGCATACAAGAAGAATTATGAAATTGCAAAGAAATAAAATAAAGATTAGAAATCAAGAATGAACAGATAATTAAGTCAATATGTAGGATAGTGCCCCTCAATTTAACACACACATAGAGCAGGTCATAGATTCAGAAAAGCACACATATTCAGGAAAGCACTTAAGCATTAATTTCATTTAAGCATGTCTAGTGAATCACGTATAGCTGCCTTCCTCAATCAGGGCATAGGTGCCGACTTCCCCTCTTTCCCGTGGGTGCTCGACCACCCCCAATCCAACCCCTTCCCCCAAAGTCCCTGCCCTAACTCCGCCCCCTCCCTGCCCCTATTCCAACTCCTTCCCCAAATCCCTGCCCTGGCTCTGCCTCTTCCCCACTTCCTCCCCAGAGCGTGCCACGTTCCTGCTCCTCCCCCTTCTTCCAGGAGCATTTGGGAGCGGCTGGGTGGGAAGCGCTGGGAGGCAGGCGGAAGAGTGAGGATGCGGCACACTCGGAGGAGGAGGGGCAGGGGGTGAGGGGAGCTTGGTCACTGGTGCGTGCAGAGCACCCACTAATTTTTCCCCTTGGGTGCTCCAGCCCCGGAGCACCCATAGAGTCGGCACCTATCAATCAGGGTCTAAGCAAGTACGATCCTAGCACCTTGAAACATTAATTTAACACAGGGGTTTTCAACCTGTGGTCCGCAGACCATTAGCAGTCTAAAATTTCCAAAGGGGTCCACGCCTTCATTTGATTTTTTTAGGGGTCCGCAAATGAAAAAAGGTTGAAAAGCACTGGTTTAACATAAGTAATACACATGAGACGGTATCCCAGATTATTCAAAATTAGTCCTCATTCACTATTATATCGTTAACATCATGCCCAGTTTCATCAGCCCTAGCCTGTGGTTGTCAATGAAGAGAATCTCCCAGTGTGTAGATATTAGAAACATATCAAAATTATTTGATCTAGACAGTGGGTTGGAAACCTCATGACAATGGATTCTCTGGTGAGTTTTCTAGTTCATCCTGTTTTTGTGGCATTTTTGACTCAGTCAGAGGAAACCTTCTCATGGTGTTGTCCTGCTCCTTCTGGATTTGGCTGGAGCCAGGCAATGCAGACATGCATTCCCTATGTGGGAATTTTTCTCTTTAAAAACATTTAGAAATAAATTGTAATAAAATAATGAAGGTCTTTCTACATTGGTATGAAGAACTTGAAAACAACAAATGGAATAACAGAAAACAACCATTACTAGTGTGTTAATACAAACTAGTGTGGTATTTTGTCACATGAAAGACAGAAGGTGCACACTTAGGACCAGATTCTGATCTCAGCTGCACTGTTGTAAATGCACTCAAATCAAACAGCTTTCAACTACCTGAAGGGGCGTTCCAAAGAGGACAGAGCTAGGCTGTCCTCAGTGGTGGCAGGTGACAGAACAAGGAGCAATGGTCTCAAGTTGCAGTGCAGGAGGTCTAGGTTGGATATTAGGAAACACTGTTTCACTAGGAGGGTGGTGAAGCACTGGAATGGGTTACCTAGGGAGGTGGTGGAATCTCCATCTTTAGAGATTTTTAAGGCCCAGCTTGACAAAGCCCTGGCTGGGATGATTTAGTTGGTGTTGGTCCTGGTTTGAGCAGGGGGTTGGACTAGATGACCTCCTGAGGTCTCTTCCAACCCTATTCTAGGATTCTAAACCAGTGTAACCAAGGTCAGCTACCGGCTCTTAGGGTATGTCTATACTACCCGCTGGATTGGCGGGCAGCGATCGATCCAGTGGCGATCGATTTATCGCATCTAGTCTAGATGCGATAAATGGACCCCCAAGCGCTCTCCTTTCAACTCCAGTACTCCACCAGGGCGAGAGGCAGGCGGAGTCGATGGGGGAGCGTCAGCAGTCGACTCACCGCAGTGAAGTACGTCGACTTCAGCTACGTTATTCACATAGCTGAAGTTGTGTAACTTAGATCCAAACGCCCCCTACCCCCCCAAGTGTAGACCAGGCCT
The DNA here is from genome assembly GCF_015237465.2 of Chelonia mydas. NCBI lineage: Eukaryota > Metazoa > Chordata > Testudines > Cheloniidae > Chelonia > Chelonia mydas. The sequence goes on from NC_051250.2 coordinate 64,147,621, forward strand.
TAATTTTTGTTTTTAAGGCAGACCAGATGGCGGAGTGATGGGACTCTTAGTCTGACTTTTTTTTTTTTTTTTGAGTTTTGCAGTAATTTTCCCTTACTAGCACTGGGACTAGTCCTGCAGAAGTCCCTGAATCTTCAGAACATGTTATGTTTATACTGAAAAAGCAGAAATGTATAGTGTGCCGACACTGCCAAATTTGAAAATGTCTCATATGAACAGACCCATGGCAATTAGTGCATGAACTCTCCTTTATTTTTGTCATGTCCTCCTGTCTTAACGTCTGGTGTTAAGACTATTGCTACTTTCTTCACCTCAGCTATTTCAAAGTCTTTAAACATTCTGAGAGAGGCTTATTTTTGCACTTGATGGAAATAACTACATTGCAAAATTTAAGTTGTCCAAAACATTCAATGCAAATAGAGTTCAAATGTCTCATAAGACCAAGTGTGCCTAGTGTGTTCTAGTTTTGAAAACTAGAAATAAATGCGTCCCATATTCACTGTGCTCTGTAGGCAGTTTATGTATGATAAATGATCTCCTTTGATATATTGCACTCAATTTTTTATTATTGTTATTATTGTAGGCAGTTTGGGGCCATCGGGTCACGCTTGACTGGAGCAGGATGGGGTGGCTGCACTGTGTCAATGGTGCCTTCTGACAAGCTGAGTACCTTCCTCACAAATGTGAAAGAAGCTTATTACAAAAGCAATGACCAAAGGTTAGCTTTGGAGAAGAATAGTCTGTTTGCTACCAAACCTGGAGGTGGAGCTTTGGTTTTTCTTGAGGCCTAAAGAATGTAAAAGTTTCAAAGAAACTATGTTGGGCATTTGGGAACTGGCAGGACTTCCTATGCCACAGTAAATTAATCCCTTTTCTGTTTTGTATTATGAGCAGTTGCTATTATCAAGATACATTTCTGAAGAAACAATTAGAAGAGGTTTCTTAGGCTTTATAATGCATTTTCCATACTAAAAATATCCTTCCAGTGACAAGCAGCCTAAATACTTATTTCTCTCTGGATTATACAGTGTAAAGGTCGATTTATTTGAAAAATGGAAAAAAGCAGACAATTCAAATAAAGAGGAATACTTTTCTTAAGGAAGTCTTTTTCTTTCTTACCTTTATATCAGTTTAAAAAAAAGAAAGTGCAATTGAATAGAGAGTTATTTCACTTTATAAACCCAAATGAGGTAATACTCAACCCCTGCTTTAATGTGGGGGTTTACTCACTTCTTCCATTGCTGGATGGTTTCTTGTCCCGTGTTGCAAATTCCTGTGGAAAACAAAGAAGCAAATTGAACTGTTAAGGGAATTGCAAATGTTTTACTGAACATTGAAACTTTTGTAGGATTCTCAATGGAGGAAAATATATGCTATTTTTGCAGTGTAATATTAGAGTAGCGCCTGTAGACCTCAGTCAGGGATTAGGGCCCCATTGTGTTAAGTACATTAACGTTTGAGACAACTGCCAACTCTTTCCAAATCCTGAGGAAGCTGAGTGACAGGCTTCCTGGTTTCTTGGCCAGAGTGAGTGATATCATAGCTATCGTGAAGGCTGAAAGAGCTACTCAAGTCTGACTCCTCTCTTCCACTCCGTAACTTTCTCAAAAATTTTCCTTCTAGGCTAAAGTTTCTCTTGCTTGGTCTTAGCCCAACAATGACATTTTGGATTTTAACAAAATATGTTCAACTATTTTTGAGTTGTGTATCATGAAAAAGATATTTCCCTTAAACTACCAAGTAGCCAGGCAGACTTTATGGTGCTCAGACAACTAAAAAACAAATTATTGTTAATCTTTCTATGTGTTTGCAGAAATTTGGCTCACAAATGAAAAAGCTACAAATAATTGAAAGTTGCCTATTGACTATGGATAGAACTTAATTTCTTTTGTTCTTTGACTGCTCATTGAGGAAAAGATCCTCTCACCAATGCCAAACCAAAGTAAATGGGCTTGGTGGAGGGTTGGCCTCCCTGGGAGAAGGGGCTGTGGGGCTAGAGCAGGTCTTGCAGATACTGTTGGCAGCCTCAGGGCTGCAAGAGTAATAATAATGTAGCATCTGCAATCATGCTCCCTCTCCCCGCCAGAGAAATGGTTAGTGGCTCCAGCCTAGTCTACCCATGCCTTACAGTGGCGAGGAAGGAGCCTCTAGGAAATTCTGCTCCATAGTATGCAACATTCTTGCTCCCTGCCCTGTGTAGTGGAACCTTGGAGGTTTTCTGGTGTTAGGACCCATGCAGCCTTGAAGGACCTAGCAAGATTTGTCCTTGTGTATATCTCTAGATCTAGACAAGTTTGACTACGGAGATCTGCATTCAAATACACATCTCTCAGAAGAGATGCAGTATGCGTTACCCAGACTATCCCAGGTGAGGAGTGAGTTCTGGGATGCTTCTGACCCAGTGAAGGTGGGGCGCCAGATTTGAACAAAGAGGCCAACACATACTTCCAGACCTTCTCAGGAGTCTCACTGGGAACATGTAAGGGTAACATTAAAGGTGTAGGGACTTCTGCTCTTGGGGTGTCAGAAACAAACAGAACACTGGGGATCAGGGAAATAAGCTGATGGTTCTCAGAGGAAGAAAGACAAAGGTTTAAGTCAAGGCATCTGGAGAAGAGGAACAGAACAATGAGATTGTGGGGAGATGAGTTAAAGGGATCTGGTTGGTAGGAGGGCAATGAGGGATGTGGATAAAAGTAGGGAGAGAAGCAGAATTCCTCAGAAAGGTTCTAAGCTTAAAATAGGCCTCCTCTATGACTGCTCATATGAGCTTACATATGGGTTATATGCTATTAGTGTGTAGCAAATGTAGAGATTTTCAGCCAGACCTGCAAACATGGCAGGTAGGGATCTTCCAGAAATGGCAAGATAAATTCAGAGATCTCTAAGAAAGAATAATTTGGCATTTAGTTTCCAAATTACTTTTCTCTTATCTCATTTATTACCATGTTGCCAGAAACCTTTGGAGGAAATCAGTTATTATTTATTTTCCTTTTATAAGTACATAACAGCCACCATAGCATATTATGCGCTGTACCATTCAAAGGCCTGCTTTTCTAATCACTTTCTAATCATTATGTATGCCCAAGTCATCAGAAAATCTGGATCATATTTTTGAAATTTGGAAGGAGACAGGAGAGACTGTTCTTATTACTGCATTATTATAATTACATACCAGTTCACGCATTAACATATCTGCGTTCAGCCTTAGTTCAGAGGGATTCTTGCAGGCGCTCTCTGTTAGTCTAGAAACAGAATAAACGATTTTTTTGCATCAGCAATATTTTTGTTAAAGTTGGGCATGACATTTTTTGTAGTTTCTGAATGTCCCCAAATATGTGGAAGTAAGTTTTTTATGGTGCATCAAGCTGCGATAAGTTTCATAGTTGGACTATCAGTAAGTCTGTTAACAGATATCTTTATGGATGAAGTAATCATAGAATCATAGACCTGTAGGGCTGGAAGGGACCTTGTGAAGTCCTCAAGTCCATCCCCCATGCACTGAGGCGACACCAAGTAAACGTAGACCATCCCTGACAGGTGTTTGTCCAACCTGTTCTTATAAACCTCCAATGATGGGGATTCCACAACCTCTCTTGGAAGTCAATTGAAGAGCTTAACTACCCTCATGGAAACGTTTTCCTAATATCTAACCTAAATTTCCCTTGTTGCAGATTAAACCAGTTACTTCTTAGGGAAACCCCTAAAATGTTGTAAAATGGTTAAAGCAAACCTTCTAAACTTCTGGTTAATTTCTTTTCTCCGCTTTTCTATTTCTGAAATATCTTCTCTACACTTATTCTGAAATCTGCAAAACCAAAATTGAGTACATAAAATTATTTAACTGCTTTCAATGAGAATTCCAAAATACTCAAATTGCACACATAAGAAATGTACTCAAGCATTTTATGCAGTCACTTAAAAATTCCCTTTACTCATATTTTAAGTTTTATTTGTTATTTAAAAGAGAAGTTGATGAAACTTTATGGTTGGTATTTTAAAACTTCTTCAACGATCAAAGAAACATAGCAGAAACAAACTATGCGAACATTAAGGGTTAGAAATAAAAATTGACAATGAGTTGGGCCTTTATGATTATAAGAAAGCATTGAGCTCTGTTAATTATTGAAATATGGGTGGTGAGGAGAGGGACCACAAAGAAGGGGAAAGTTATACATGTTTGAGGCAACATCCTGTTGTCTTACCTGTGAAGAAATCTCTGCATAACAATAATAGTAAAACTAAACATCCCCAAAGTGCTATGCAAACATCTAGTAAAGCAGCTACTACCCAGAAAGCATGAAGAAAACCTCAGTGTGGATTGAGTTTCTGGCACAGCTCAGACTCCTGTATGTGCAGCGACCATGTTTAAAACAAGGAAGTCTTTCTAGAATTGTGTTTCCTTAAATTAGCTTTTTTTCTGACTCAAGGTGCAAAATATTTTCTGCACTTTTTTAGCTAAAAGAACTCAATGTACATATTTAAAGTAGTTTGTTTTTTAAAAAATAACTGAGAACTTGAGCAGTGGTAACGCATCCTAGTAGTGTGCGTTGTAGTTATTGGTGCAATACGATGGATGGTTTTTATCTTAATATAATGGCTATGAATGTAACAGTCAGTGGCTGCATAGTGAGTTTAATCCTACTGTGCAATAGAGATCTAAATCTTTCCAAAAAGGATTTATAGTAAAGATACTGCCAGGCTTTTAACTGCAGCAGCATTGCCTGGTGCCATATTAATACTCTGTATTATCTTAATCCTATTGACAAGCACTTCTCCAGCACGGTAGTCACTGGTTTCATATCTTTTGCATGTGGGACCTGCTCTCGTTCCACTTTGGAATCAAGGGGAGTTTTGCCATTTACTTCAATGCGGGGAGGAGGTAATCAAATCTGTATTTTTGACATGTAGTATATATGTCAAACCAATAGACAGTAATTATTTACATACCATCTGAAGAAAGGGATAGTATCCAGACTGGTATCACTCTAATGCCCACATGTATTTTAAAAACTGCTTTAAACTTACACAGTATAATCCTCCCGGAATTCCCTTCTGAGCCTTCGTGTCTCTTTAATAACTTCTTGATAAGTTGGAGCAACTGGTGTGCTACCATTCCAGTCAAGTGAAAAGACTTCTATTTTCAGACATTTGGGGAAGTTAGTTGGTATGCTATATCCCAATCAAATTTACAGAAGGACAAAATCAAACAAAATTACCCCCCAAAACAACATTCAGTTCAGATCGGTGTTGTTTTAAAAAAAATTACAATAATCAAACTGTAACTGTTATGACTAGTACTGAATTATCAGTTTACATATATGAAATGTATGTATCATCAGACAACTAAGTGAAATGAACTGTAGAAAGGATTCCTACTGAGAAATAAGAACCCACAAAAGCAGACTGTTATGGTTCAGCATTATTCACACTGTAAACTAAGCATGTGGAATGTTCAATTACATAATAAAAGTTTATTTCATGACAGTTACAGGACTGGTTAATGGTAGGATGGCGCAATATAAAAAACTATGCCAAAGGAAAGGTGATATTTTAATTGGAAATTGGGCTCTGTGACATAATTACACTAAACCAGACTGATGGATATTCTGTGTGCTTGTGGTTGTCAGGCAGACAGAGGCAGCCAGTCATCCTGTCACAACTCTGTATTCTCAGCTCTTTTGTTTTAGCTATTCTCCTTTTGCCATTCCATTACCAATAACACAAAGACAAAAGATTATCCCTACCCTGGATCTAATCCCTTAATATGTGCCCTCTATTTCTGGTCTCATGTCAAAGAACAATTTTCAGGTAATGATCTTCATGTTCCATGAAGCCTGAACTTCTAGAGGATAGTCTGATTGACCTTCCTTTGGATTTCTGTGTGGATTTTAAACTGTTACTTAACAAAGGAAAAAAATGAAATTACACTGAAGGAGAGGGTCTGTTCATAAGAATGCAAGGAAATCTTCATAGCCTTCAGTTTATCCTTGGACTTCACCTCTGTCAATCAACCTGGTTCACTGCAGTAAGATGACAACTGCCAGGAAGCTGGTGGAAGCATTGATCTCCTCCATGTTGTAGGGCAGTGGTTCTCAAACCCCTTTTGCACAGCAAGCCTCTGAGTGCGACCCCCCCCCCCATAACTATTTTAAAATGTGTTTTTAATTTAACACTATTTTAAAGTGATATTTGTACGTTTGTTAATAGCACTTTTCACAGCAGACTTGCTAGCTTGCTGGGAGGCGTACTAGCAACACCTACATAATAACCTTGCGACCCCTTGAGGGGTCGTGATCCCCAGTTTGAGAACCTGTTGTAGGGCTTGATCCTGCCACTGACATCAGTACCCCCCACGATGAGCTCCTTATTACAAAGGGACAGATTCTGCCACCCCTATTCACACTGAATACTACCCAACACCTTCCCAGTCTCATTTATTTCAGTGGGACTGTATTACTCAGCATGAATCTGGCCCTAATGGTCTGAATTGCTGTTTCACTCTAAACTGATTGATAGTTTTTGTTAGACTTGCTGCTTCTGCAGAGATTTGTTCCTTGGTTTTACTTCAGTGGCTCTTAAGTACAGAAAAATGCCAAGATAGAAGGAAAAAAGAAAGCTTCAGTCCAAGCCCTTGGAAAGATTCCTGAGGTCTGCTCCAATGTTTTAAGCAGTAAAATCAGCAGATGAACATTCTCTCACTTGGGGTGAAATCCTGGCCTCCTTGATGTCAGTGGGAGTTTTGCCATTGACTTCACTGTAGCCAGGATTTCCTATTCAGTCCCTGGCACTCAGTATCTCGCAGTGCAAGATTCCTACCAAGAAAAATGTGCAAAATGAGAGTAAAAATATTATCAAGTGAGGCTGAAAGTATTAATCACCTTTCAGGTTCATTTATCAATAAAGTGTTCTCCTTAATCATTAAAATGTTATGGAAATTAAAAGTAAAACCTTGAGATGACTTGGCATTTAAGGATTGGTGGTTGATGTAGAAGCAAGAAATGAGATGCGTCAAACGCTTATTGGGTTTATTTACTAGATTTTAAATTGGAAAGAATCTCAGATAACAGGCAAAAAAAATCTTTCTACTGCACCCCCAATTTAAATCAATCAGATTATTTAACTTTCTCAATATTCATGATGAATTGATCTTGGCCAGGAGAATTAATACCTGGGAGACCATATATATTAATATTGAAGAAATAAAAAAGAAAATGTACCTTCTGTCGGATGATGATCTTGGCACATCAGACACAAATAATTCAATACAAAAGTTACTTACAGCTGGAACACATTGGTGCCCAAGCAGCTGTCTTCTTTCCAGCCAAGTTGGGTGTGATTTTGGATGGGAATTAAAAATCTTCTCTTTGACAATGATCAAAACAAATGGTTTCTTGACTTTAAATTAGTTATTCAAGGGATCCTGAAGCAGATTTGAATACAAGCTGTAGTGCAGTTTCCACTGAAGCTATTATTAAAGACTTTCTCTTTGCCTGATTAATCTAATGAATTTAATTTGTTTTCACTGTACAGCTACTTCCTGGTGCCCTAAGTGATCTTTTTAGATATGTTCTTTAACTCATTAACTTCTGTTTTTGGTCTTGGATGACAGACATCTTTAATTTTGTTGGTCATGCTGCTTTAATTTTTTTGTGATTTTTTCATTGCTCAAATATCAATTACAGATTGAATTAAATTGTACTGATTAATTGTTAGAGAAGTCTTTTCCTTTCCCCTAATTGAATGTGTGTGATTAGAATCTTTCATTATCTTCCTTTCTTCTAACCTGTGTTTTCCCCTTCCTGTAGAATATTAAGATGTGTTTATGGAATCTGATTTTTTTTTAAAAAAAGCTTCAAACAAATATATGAATAAAAAATGCAAAATGATCACAGTCTAGTGTTCCTTATACGCAAGTTATATGATGGCTTCTCTCTGAAGAATTTAGACAGAACTGGGTGTGGAAAACCCATTCTTGAAGAGGAATTTAGACAGCCATTTTTGAGAAGAAATAAGAACTGTACAGGCTACTAGTCTTTTTGAAATTCTACAGAACCTAACCTCAACTCCCTTACTTCCATAGCTGAGTTAACAACCACACTAAAAAATAGGAAATAAAATGTATCTGAACCAAGGGACTCTAGTAAGGATTTACAGAACTTCCTTAAAATTAAGTTAAGGTTACATAGTAGAGCCATATACTTGATCTAAGCCAGATATTAACTATGACCTCAAGGAACTTAATTGGGGGGGGGGGAGGGGGAACTGAAAACCAAAAAAAATACTATTACATTGCTTTTAAAATGTTTTATGGCAAAAGCCTGAACCCTGAGGGTATTTTCAACTAAATTCCTGTATAATTCTTTATGGAGGAAATCAACTATGTCAACAGCAGAACAGATGAGTTTTCAAAACCTTTTTCTTTAGGTCCTTCTTCTCACAAGTCCATCTGACAGAGTGAAAGGTTGTGGACTAATGTCCTGGGGAGGGCTTTGTTTCTTGGTGGGGTAAACAGATGCACCTGAAGATCTGTAACTCAGAAAAGGCTAATGGGGAGGTGATGGGCCACTGTTGAAGCTGACTTTCAGTACTTCCCAGCAGGGAAGCAAGATGCCAGCTTCTTTGAAAGAAGCAGTTACTACAACCTTGCTCCAAATAAATAAAGAAAAAACTCTTGATGCTGACAAACTGTTCAGTTATTGCCCTGTTTCAATATTCAGAGTGTTCAGATTTCCTTGATTCCAGTCAATTTGTTTTTTGGACTGGATGTAGCATGGAAACTTCATTGATCTTGCTGGTTGATAATCTCGGTATCCAGGCTCACTCTTTTAGGTCTGTCAGCTATCTTCTTGACCTTTGACCACAGGGTACTATTCATACAACTGTGGACTCTAACTGTGGTAGATGGAGTGACTACAGGCGCAATCCACAAAGGTAATTAGGCACCTACGTCCCTTTGGTAGGCATCTAAGTCACATTTTTAGGCACTACTAAACTGCCGTTTAATTGCCGTTTAATTAACCCTGTAGGGGCCTAAACTCACTCAGCACTGACATTTTTGCCTCTGGAGTATGCGCTCTGCAGCTTTTACTCCATGTATCTGGTCACCTGTCTTCTGTGTAAGGTCCTGAGCGATTCACAAACTGGGAAAGATAGCCATTTGGCCACATAAGCTGTGTGCAGGTGCCTGATCTGGTAGGTATGCTGAGAGGCCACCTACCAGATCAGGCCCCTCAGGCAAGTTCAAGCCAAACTCCCCCTTACTACTGTTAGCCTAGTGGATAGGGTACTCACCTGTGATGTGGGAGTCCCTCTTCCTCCTGAGGGGAAGAAAGGATTTGAAGGAGGAGTGCTGGGCAGAGATGGGCTCCATCTTACGAAGAGAGGGAAGAGCATCTTTGCGAGCAGGCTGGCTAACCTAGTGAGGAGGGCTTTAAACTAGGTTCACCGGGGGAAGGAGACCAAAGCCCTGAGGTAAGTGGGAAAGCGGGATACCGGGAGGAAACACAGGCAGGAACATCTGTGAGGGGCGGGCTCCTGCCTCATACTGAGAAGGAGGGGCGATCAGCAGGTTGTCTCAAGTGCTTGTATACAAATGCACAAAGCCTTGGAAACAAGCAGGGAGAACTGGAGGTCCTGGTGATGTCAAGGAGTTATGATGTCATTGGAATAACAGAGACTTGGTGGGATAACTCACATGACTGGAGTACTGTCATGGATGGTTATAAACTGTTCAGGAAGGACAGGCAGGGCAGAAAAGGTGGTGGAGTAGCACTGTATGTAAGGGAGCAGTATGACTGCTCAGAGCTCCGGTATGAAACTGCAGAAAAACCTGAGTGTCTATGGATTAAGTTTAGAAATGTGAGCAACAAGAGTGATGTAGTGGTGGGAGTCTGCTATAGACCACCAGACCAGGGGGATGAGGTGGATGAGGCTTTCTTCCGGCAACTCGCAGAAGCTACTAGATCGCACGCCCTGGTTCTTATGGGTGACTTTAATTTTCCTGATATTTGCTGAGAGAGCAATACAGCGGTGCATAGACAATCCAGGAAGTTTTTGGAAAGCGTAGGGGACAATTTCCTGGTGCAAGTGCTAGACGAGCCAACTAGGGGGGGAGCTTTTCTTGACCTGCTGCTCACAAACAGGGAAGAATTAGTGGGGGAAGCAAAAGTGGACGGGAATCTGGGAGGCAGTGACCATGACTTGGTTGAGTTCAGGATCCTGACGCAGGGAAGAAAGGTAAGCAGCAGGATACGGACCCTGGACTTCAGGAAAGCAGACTTCGACTCCCTCAGGGAGCGGATGGGTAGGATCCCCTGGGGGACTAACATGAAGGGGAAAGGAGTCCAGGAGAGCTGGCTGTATTTCAAGGAATCCCTGTTGAGGTTACAGGGACAAACCATCCCGATGAGTCGAAAGAATAGTAAATATGGCAGGCAACCAGCTTGGCTTAACGGTGAAATCCTAGCGGATCTTAAACATAAAAAAGAAGCTTACAAGAAGTGGAAGGTTGGACATATGACCAGGGAAGAGTATAAAAATATTGCTCGGGCATGTAGGAATGAAATCAGGAGGGCCAAATCGCACCTGGAGCTGCAGCTAGCAAGAGATGTCAAGAGTAACAAGAAGGGTTTCTTCAGGTATGTTGGCAACAAGAAGAAAGCCAAGGAAAGTGTGGGCCCCTTACTGAATGAGGGAGGCAACCTAGTGACAGAGGATGTGGAAAAAGCTAATGTGCTCAATGCTTTTTTTGCCTCTGTCTTCACTAACAAGGACAGCTCCCAGACTGCTGCGCTGGGCATCGCAACATGGGGAGTAGATGGCCAGCCCTCTGTGGAGAAAGAGGTGGTTAGGGACTATTTAGAAAAGCTGGACGTGCACAAGTCTATGGGGCCGGACGAGTTGCATCCGAGAGTGCTAAAGGAATTGGCGGATGTGATTGCAGAGCCATTGGCCATTATCTTTGAAAACTCGTGGCGAACGGGGGAAGTCCCAGATGACTGGAAAAAGGCTAATGTAGTGCCAATCTTTAAAAAAGGGAAGAAGGAGGATCCTGGGAACTACAGGCCAGTCAGCCTCACCTCAGTCCCCGGAAAAATCATGGAGCAGGTCCTCAAGGAATCAATCCTGAAGCACTTACACGAGAGGAAAGTGATCAGGAACAGTCAGCATGGATTCACCAAGGGTAGGTCATGCCTGACTAATCTAATAGCCTTCTATGATGAGATTACTGATTCTGTGGATGAAGGGAAAGCAGTGGATGTATTGTTTCTTGACTTTAGCTAAGCTTTTGATACGGTCTCCCACAGTATTCTTGTCAGCAAGTTAAAGAAGTATGGGCTGGATGAATGCACTATAAGGTGGGTAGAAAGTTGGCTAGATTGTCGGGCTCAACGGGTAGTGATCAATGGCTCCATGTCTAGTTGGCAGCCGGTGTCAAGTGGAGTGCCCCAGGGGTCGGTCCTGGGGCCGGTTTTGTTTAATATCTTCATAAATGATCTGGAGGATGGTGTGGATTGCACTCTCAGCAAATTTGCGGATGGTACTAAACTGGGAGGAGTGGTAGATACGCTGGAGGGCAGGGATAGGATACAGAGGGACCTAGACAAATTGGAGGATTGGGCCAAAAGAAACCTGATGCGGTTCAATAAGGATAAGTGCAGGGTCCTGCACTTAGGACGGAAGAACCCAATGCACAGCTACAGACTAGGGACCGAATGGCTCGGCAGCAGTTCTGCGGAAAAGGACCTAGGGGTTACAGTGGACAAGAAGCTGGATATGAGTCAGCAGTGTGCCCTTGTTGCCAAGAAGGCCATGGCATTTTGGGATGTATAAGTAGGGGCATAGCGAGCAGATCGAGGGACGTGATCGTTCCCCTCTATTCGACATTGGTGAGGCCTCATCTGGAGTATTGTGTCCAGTTTTGGGCCCCACACTACAAGAAGGACGTGGATAAATTGGAGAGAGTCCAGCGAAGGGCAACAAAAATGATTAGGGGTCTGGAACACATGACTTATGAGGAGAGGCTGAGGGAACTGGGATTGTTTAGTCTGCGGAAGAGAAGAATGAGGGGGGATTTGATAGCTGCTTTCAACTACCTGAGAGGTGGTTCCAGAGAGGATGGTTCTAGACTATTCTCAGTGGTAGAAGAGGATAGGACAAGGAGTAATGGTCTCAAGTTGCAGTGGGGGAGGTTTAGGTTGGATATTAGGAAAAACTTTTTCACTAAGAGGGTGGTGAAACACTGGAATGCGTTACCTAGGGAGGTGGTAGAGTCTCCTTCCGTGGAAGTTTTTAAGGTCAGGCTTGACAAAGCCTTGGCTGGGATGATTTGATTGGGGATTGGTCCTGCTTTGAGCAGGGGGTTGGACTAGATGACCTCCTGAGGTCCCTTCCAACCCTGATATTCTATGATTCTATGATTCTATGATTGAACAGGGATCTGCTACCTCTCATGTGAGTGCCCTAATCACTAGACTATAGAGGCATTCAATCTCTTTCACTGGCCCAATTAAGACGTCATTATTAAATTATGTAAATTAAAGTGGCACAACTTCAATAGGAGAAATTGAGGACATGCCACATTAGAGTATTTCATAGCTTAGTGGTTAGGACACTTACCTGAGCCCTGGCAGATCCCTAATCAAATCCCTTCTCCTCATCAGGAAGAGGTGGGCGTGAACCAAGGGGGCTCCCACATCCTGTGGAGTACCCTATCAACTAGGCTGAAGGTTATAACAGAGGCTGGATGTTTTGTTTCAGACTGACCCGTGACTTAGGCAGCTGAATACGTATCTTCCCCCAGTTGCTGGATCACAAGTGATATGGGTGCTTCCCTGCAACCCAGACTTAGGTGCCTGTCTCTGTGAGAGGGGCAGCGCTTAGCACACAGTCCTCTAGTCAGTATGTCCCATTGGATAACTGTGGCGGCTCCTGACCTCCCATGCTGGTTTTGTGGCTCATATTCTAAGACATCTATCTCTCCCTATTAATTATATAGGGAGCCCAGGTCCCTAACTCAGGCTTTGTGGATTGCAGTGTTGTTCCTGTGATTTTCTAGGCACCACAGCACTCAGTGTCACAATGCCTAAATCCCTTTGTGGATCCCACCCTACTTTTCTTCAAAGAGATGATAAAATAGTTTTAAATAATTGCTTATCTGCCCCTATGTGCTCTGTTACAGAAGATTCCACAAGATTTTGTTCTTCTGTCACCCAAATTCCTTATACAAGTTTGCAAAAGATAAGCTATTGTATAGTAAATTGTCACAACTGAGTAGGCTTCATATTATTAGATGGATTCTATAATCTGTGTCCTTGACTCGATACTAGCTAGTTTGTTAGCGGATTTTCATCATAGAATGATGTAATGAGTTGTGGGATCTATAAAATGTAGTTGTTAGAATTAAATTAAAATAGCAGTCTCACCTCAGTTTATTCTTTCTGGACCCTCTTTCTGGTCTTCCTCCTTCGGCTGCCCATATACAGCAAGAAAGTCACATTTAGAGCCACTGTAGTTGATGGCAGAAGGAGCTTGTGAAAGCAACATTAACTTCTTGTAGCAATCTGAGTGATGAAGCTTGATGGTAGCTAAGTACATTTTATACTTCTTTTTTATTCCATCATTAACAAAGTGGCAGTGAGTTTGTGAACTCTGCCAAGCAAGCCTAAGGGGGTTGGTTTTTTACAAAGTTTGAAACTCAATGGTTTGCTTTAGCTCCACTAATGAGATACAAAACCACCTACACTGATGGAGGAAAAAGTATTTCCTAAATGAAATTAGTACACCAGTTGTTGCCTGCTGTTTTTATTTGTCTTTGAAAGTGCCAACTACTGGACTAGTTTTCATAGTTTGTGTGTTTCCAGAATGGACTTTTGTACTCCACATTTCTATGTCTAGGAAGTATTTAGTGAGAAGGATGATATTTTGAACTCTGATTTTACGGCATTTCCTCTTATTTGCTTTGTATGTTCAGTAGAGCTTGTCTTTAGTTCCTACGAATATTTGCTGGAGATAATGAGTTTCTTTTTCTTGTAAATTATGACTTTATAACATGTGCCATTAATGACAAAGGGAGTAACCATTCTTCTCCAAAGATGCTTTAAGTCTGTGGTCAAAATTGTGCACTTGAGTTATTTTATGACGTTCTGTGCTGTGTCAGGATCTGAGTGGTACACTGAAATGTAGATATTTGTCCATGTTTTAGGTTGTTTTTTTTTTTAAAAAGATTTTTCGTAACATGCCTTCATGACCTGCCTCCTGCTCATTATTTAAAGCATGAAAGATCATCCATCTTGTTCTGTTTTGGCTGTGAAATGAATAGATGGTTTTAAGCTATGAACAAAACATCAACATCTTGTTTTTTAGGGATGACTTGGATGTGGGCTATTTAGTGTTTCCAGCATTTAGAAAGTGAGACTGTAATAAAACCTGTGATTCATGAATTCACAGTTCATACTTTTCAGAGAGAAAATCTGAACATTTTTGAAAATCAAGATCATGCACGTTGTGTATTACACTGAAAGTTGTTACAAAAGCTAATGTATGAACTACCTATGGGTTAATTTGCCTGTTTAATCTTTATATATAAAGGGATAAATGATGGCTGCCCAGCGTAGGTGCATTCAAGGGGAGAGAACAGCAGGAAGCTTCTGCTCTCAGCACAACCATACACAAGGCAGATAACTTATTTTGGGGACCTCGGCTCACAATCTGAAGAACAACTTAGCAATATTTTTAGCCTAGCCTCCCATAACCAGGTTTCACAAAAAGACTGAACTTATCCCATTAGTCAGCTTAGTAACAAGATTGCTAACTTGTGTCTTGCATATTTCAAGAAAATAAGAGAAACCTCAAAGAATGTTAAAAATAGTAAGTTATAAAATGGAAAAGGACATAAATGAATCTTCCAGTGTACCATACGTCATTGCAGAATTTGCCATACTCAGTGGAGTTACTCTGAATTTAAACTGATGTAACTAAGGTCAGAATCTGGCCCCTAACACACTGAAGTAATTGGAATTATATTGGAGTACAGCTGGAGAGAGAGAAGAATCAGGCCCACAATATCTACTGACATTAATGTACTGTGTAAATGAACTGTGGCTTCAGTTAAACTGTATTAACTACTATGTAAATAATTATAAAGCACCATCTCTAATACTAAGAATCCTGATCTGGCATAACTAAAATAAAGATTGATATTTAAACCCCTACCAAAAATGAAATAAACTGCCAAACAGTTGCAGAACAGTTCCCCCCCCCCCCCCCCATCTATCATGTGGAAACATTTTGGTACACTGGAGATCCCAACTATGAAAATTCACATCAGAAAATGCCTGAGGGAACTCAAGTATTAATCTTTATAGGGAATCATTAAATCTACCAAAAACAGACAAGCTGGAAACAATTATACAAGTAAAGAACAAAATTAATTAATAACTCCTCAGTTCCCAAACCCATTGGTTTAAAATGTAAACACAGGTGGTAGGTATATTACTGTAGCCACCACAACACAACAGATAAAATCTCCCAAGGTTTAGGCAGGCCCATACCAGAGATGTGTCCAGATCACACAGTTCACATCCAGGTTCAGATCTGAATCTGAACTTATTTAGGGGTGTTTGGATCCAGGGTACTGGTTCAGGATGAAAACAGAAATAGGTTGAGCTGTGAAGGTGGAATTTCCCTAATATTTGGGAAGTTTTTGATTTACGTTTCTGGTTCAGACTTATCTCTGATATATGGATTTAAAAGACAAAATGTTTGATAAAGTTATGGAGAAGTTTCATATAGACATTTTAATGTTATGTTAAGGATAACAGGATCAGGGACCAATCGCATTCCATCTTTATGCTGTACATCTGCTAAGTTTTTCTGTTTTGCTCTAACCGCTTGAGGAGATATTCTGCATTACTGTGGTCTGTTTTAGTCTAGCGAAGAAAAAACTGTCCAACTATCTTGAACATAATGGAAAAAGAAAACAAAATGCATGGGTAGACTTTAGAAATGCATTCACTTTTTTTTCCTTTGGCTATATTAAACCATTTTAGTTAAAGGCGTAGAAGAATGGTTTATAAAAAACACAGCTCAGATTACAGCAGAAAAGGATATGGTAGCTTGCAAATTTCAGTACGATTCATCTTGTAAGTCAAAGAGCTTGAGACACCATCAGTGATTTCATGCATCTTAAGATAATGTGAGACCAGAGGACTTCGACCACCGATTCTGAAGAGTACACGCTGGAAGTCAGGACCTGAGCCAATATAACAGGACTGTACAGAGTGGATAAAGGTCAGCTAAGCATATTATTATAAGACTAATTTTCTTGCAAATATAATATAGCAAAATGGAATTTTGGATATACATATTACCAAATATCCCTGATGAGAAATGAAAAATCCCACAATTATAAAAATTCTGAATTATAAAAAAGTTAATATGCTACATACTGTGAACCCAGGATAACCAGATACTATTATTTCTATAGAAGACTGGGGGTGGTTATCTGTGCTGAAACATGGGAATGCACTTGTGTTTCTTGTCAGTATTATAGGAGACTGTCATGTCTTTACTTAAAATAGTAGAACTCCCATAGACTTCAATCACAGCAAGATCAAGTCCTTTGAGGGGAAATTTCCCCTGAGACACATGAAGAACAGCTGCCAGTAAACTCCAGCTCATTTTAATTATATTTTATATCAATGCAATATATTAGGAATATTAAATTTAAACCAATATGAATATCTTGTGGTGCAAGTGATTACTGAACTTCATTTCAAACTATATTGCACAATATTCATCCTTATTATGGGAGATCACAATCTGCCTATTGTTAATGCTAATGGAGAGCTGAGATACTCATGTACTAAGGTGAGTAGGAACTTTATAAATGGAGAGGAAGAGGGATGAACAAAAAGATTAGATGGAAGTGGAATAAACCTGAGTATTGGGACATGACTGCAAAAGGAAATGACTGACATGAACACAACTTTAAATTGTTTTGATAGATTAATATTAGGTGTAACTTGTAACAATACTAGGTAAAAATTGCACTTTTGTCTGATTTTATTTTTAAGAAGATGCTATAATTTAAACGATCTGAAAGGAATTAAAGAAAAAAATTTTCCTGGAATTTGAGGCCAGATCCACAGCTGGTACAATTCAGCATGACTTCCCTGGTGCTATGATGAATTACACCAGCTGAGGATTTGACCCTATATGTAAACACACTTTTTTTAAACCACATTACTAATAATACCATAATTAAAAGTGAAAAAACATTAAAATCCAATTTACTTGATATGATTTATCTCCTTTCTTTTTTCAGTATTTTTCTCAGCTTGGAGAATGAAGCTAGTTTTGCTTTTATTTATAATCACTTTCACTTTTAGGTTCTCAGCGCTGCAATGTAATGGTTTCAGACACTGCAGAGATGTCTATTTCTTTTAAAACATCTGTTCTCACTAGGATATTTTTTAATTATGGGAAATTTATTTAATTTTGTGCCAAATGTATGTTGAAAGTGTCCCTTTGATTTTGTAGGCCAAATATAAAGCTATGCAAAAGATTACAAATCTGGCATAATACTGAGTAGGAAAATACAGTAGTTATTTTCCAAGACATGACAGGGACTGAAATATTACTTGTTACAATTGTAATATGTTCATGTTTTTCCTTTCCCTCCATTCTTCCACTGAAATTCTGTGTCAATAGCAACATTATTTTTCAAGTTTCAATTTTTAAACCATGTGTTTTTTTAAAAAAATGCATCTGTAGATAGGAAAATTAATTCAAGAGATTACACTGGTGAAAAGTCAAGGTGTTTTTTTGTTTTGTTTTTTAATTAAAATTTTGTGTCTAAATCCAGAGAAAATAAATTAATTTTTGCTATGATCTAGACTCATTCCTGGAAAGAGTTGATGTGCATCAGCAATGTATGTTCCATTTATGTTCTTGCTTCATTAAGGGATTTGGCCACTGCAGAGGCTGGAAAAGTGCCACTTCTATACTGCTTCCCAGGGTGACCGGAAGATACAGATATGCAAGAGCCAGTCAGAAAGACAAATTATTTTCAGGAATATTGAGAGCATATGGAAATAAAACTGAAGTCAGGATTAAGAGACTGACATTCAGAGTGTAAAATCACATTTAATCCTAAAAATAGCGTTCTCATGCATCAACTATACCTTCATATGACTCCTTTTAT
Source organism: Chelonia mydas (assembly GCF_015237465.2). Classification (NCBI taxonomy): domain Eukaryota; kingdom Metazoa; phylum Chordata; order Testudines; family Cheloniidae; genus Chelonia; species Chelonia mydas. The sequence goes on from NC_051250.2 coordinate 64,165,829, forward strand.
GGATGGTAAGTAACTTCTGTTGTTTTATTTACTGCTTTACTTGAAGTTGTCTTGTGACAGAGAGGGAACATATTAGTTACCTAGACAAAAGGTTGGTTATATATTGTTGACACTCAGAAACATATTTTATGTAAGTGATTTGACTGTAGTGTAAGGGCCAGATTCTGATCTGTTATGCCAACACAAATCTAGCATATTTCTATTTCACTGAAATTGTTCTAGATTTAACCAGTTTAATCTGGTCCTAGGTCTATGTTTATGCAGTGTGTATATTTATGAAACAATATGCAGGGAGGTGTTTCATAGGTAAACTGATTTTTCACAAGCATCTTTTTCCTACAGAGAGAGTAGTAAGAAGTACCCCTGCCCCATCCACACAGAACTAGATCAGAGCATGACAGCCTCTACTTTTTTGGTAATTTCAATTGTATCAGCTGTGCTTGATGACATTTTGAGGTACCCCCAGGGTATTTGGTCCATGCTGCCAGCATTTCACCCAATAAAATCTAAGCTTATGTTTAAAAATTTCTACTTTAGGTATAAATAGCAAAAAAGGATGGGGGGGGGTGTTTCATGAAAAAGGAGCTTGAATTTATTATGATTTTCATCATTACGGTATTAATTAAAAATGTTCTGAGATGAAACTGAAAACTTAAAAAACAAAATTAACTTGCTCCAGACTGGTCGTGCTAGGAGTTACAGCATTTTGTTTACCAGAGACAGAAATGCAGGCCAACAAGCTCCTTTGTGGCAAGGAGGAGGGAGGCGGCTTCTGGCAAAGCAGTGTTGCCTGAAAAATGTGGGGTTACCCACAACCTCTTAGGCTTGTCTGTCATGTCCAGCTCATGTTGCTTGATGCTTCAAATGGCTACAAATGTGGCTGCTGATAGTGACCTGTAGCAGTTCAGTCTGGGCTGGTCCTACTTTAAAGCAGACAGAGTTGATAATGGAATGGAAGCTGGCCGCTTCAATACCACCCTGGAAGAGGTTAGGTTTTTCTCTGAAATATCTTGCAACCGGGATTGGATAAGAATGTGCAGCTTAGACAGGGTGAGCAAATGGGAAAAGTAATTTTCTCTCACATATTTTGGGATTTGGCCCAGTAAAATTGAGTTTAAATAATACCATATGATATATTCAGTGGCTATTGATATTTCATATTTTAACCACCTGTTAAATAGACTGTTATTTAATGTTTTAAAAAACATTGTTTTAGTCTATAACTGCCTCTGTTTTTTAAATGAGTATCTCCTTGAGTTATTCTTATTTTACATGTATATCACAGGAAAATATGACATTCTGATTCAGATGTTGCTTACACTAGTTTTAAACTGGTATAAGTCCATTGACCTGAATGGAATTACTCCTGATAGCTCTGTGCATTTATTTATTAATTCAACTCCTTACCCATCTAACAGAGGACAAATTGAATAGAGTATTTTCAATATGTGGCTGGCCAGGAAATTATGCTTGTACCTCTTGGATTCTGACATTGCCTTGGTGATCCATGCATTTGTCATCTTCAGAAATGGACTATTACAATGCACTCTACTTTGGTACTCTAAGTCTTCCCAGAAACTATGGTTCACTTCAGGATACTTGTTCTCTTCCTTACAGTGCTGAATTAATGAAAGCCTGATTATCTGAAAAAACACTCCTTACTCCATTCCCTACTGCAACAGCTGCAATTGACAGGGATGTTACAACTGAGGCAGCCAAGGTTCAAACCTGCAGTGTCAGTAGGTAGGATATTTTCAAGGGGAGGCACTCAGTTATGGAATTCACTACTCCCCCCAAAGATCAGGTTGAATCTGAATTACCATACTTTCAGGGTGTGATGCAGGATTCATCTTTCTGTAGGCAGTGTTCTAATAACAGAGTTTGGAATGACCTTGCCTGAATACTCAGGACCAACCCCCCACAGGTATTCTTCATCTACCCAACTTTATTAGTGAGGGGGAAGAGGTCAAGAACTGCTTTCTCTTGGTACCTACTATTAAATGCCTGCATTGCAAATTCCTAGATGCTATGCTGATTGAGGCCTTAGCAATGTGTATTACAATAATAAAAACAATAGCAGCCAACATATTCGAACTTGGGTACCTAAAGTTAGGCATCTAAAGGGACTTGTAGCCATCTGATCAAATGGACTGAATTTCAGAACTGCTGCTCTTCCACTGACTTCAGTTGGGATTGTGGATGCTCAGCACTCCTGAAAATCAGCCCAATCATTTAGGTTTCTAAATATGGGGTTAGGTGTCTAATTTGATGTAAAAAATTTTGACCAGAGGCATTTTATACACCTTTATTTTGATCACTTATGAAACATCTCCCTAAAGTTCTAACATCCCAATTACTCTTTATTTGTGTATTTGCAATGACGTAATTGATTCAGGCGAATGTCTTAACTAAGAACTTATTCCCCAGTGTCAGAAGCCTAAAGTTACATAAGGCACAGGGTAAATATAATACCATTACATTAAGTTCCTAGGGGGCAAATCCTGACCTGAATCTCTTCATTTGGGTGAAAGGCCCCAAAGAAAGTAGAAGCAGTGGGATTGTGCAGTGTACAAGATGGAGCAAAGTTCATTAGAATTATATATATTGCATTGGGAGGTGAGAGAGGGCATCCTCTGAGGGAGTGTGTTGGTTGGTATTGTAGTGGAACCACAAAGTAGACCAACGGGAAAATTCCCCCATTTAATGTGAGTGGTGTTCCCCAACTCTGACCACCGCAAGACCTCATGCATCAAGCTTGTTTGCTTAGTTTTGGCACAGGGAGGTGGACTTGGCTACAGGAACGGATTCCAGAGGGAAAGAGCGTAGATCATCATGACCTAAATCCTCTGTGAGAAAAGGAAGAAGGAAGAGTAAAAAGGGAAATGTTTTTCAGAAAAGCAATGAATGGAAATACAAGCTACATATTGTGTATAACTTCATAATTAGTATAAAGCAAACCTCTTTTATGGTTTCTGACTCTTTTGGCACGTCCATTTTATATTTACGGTCTTTCTTCATTTCTTCAGCTGATGAAATATACATCTTTTTTGTATCTTCAGTTAGATCTTCGAAATCAAGGCCTACTTGAAATCTCACTGCTAACATACAAATACAAATCATACTTTAATACTTTTTCATATTTGCTTCTTACCAAGAAGCAACTACTTTAAACTATGCCACCTCCTTTCTTGAAAAAACGTTGTGTCACCATCTCCAACATATAGTCTGTTGGGTCCATGGCATCTTGACCTGTTGTTATAGACTTTTTATTGCATATAGAGATAGTGTTGTGGGACATCACATCTGTGTCATAGGTTTTGTGGTGATGTTTAATTCCAGTAGGATACACATCAGACCCTGGATGTAAGATTCCCAAGTCAAAATCCCATTTAAACTTCTGTGGTATATACATTCCAGACAAAATGTTCTTGACAAAATGCAGTGCAAAGAAATGTCACCGCAGATGAAATATTACTTGGTGAAAGGTTATACCACCAAGGATGTTTAATCCATTTTCTGCATCTTGAAATATTAATCTATATTATTGTGAGTACACAATAGGTACCCTGGCAAATCAGACCATATTTATTAAAAGCACTAACACTACTGCCATTATTGGAACACAGATCCTTAGCTCTACCTATTTCACAGACTTTTGCAGCAACTAAATCTGTAACTTAGCCTTCCAACTGTTCAGACCCCTTAGAGATTTTTTTTCACATAGGGGATGATTATGGCCCATAGAAATTAAACAGGAGCATGACTACTGGTCCTAGCATTCCATGGGTTGGAGCGGTAGATAGTAAATATCCCAAGTCTTTGAGATCCCATCTCCTGCCTTCTTCACACCTCTTCCAGCCCAAAGAATTAGCTGAAGAAGAAAAATGTGGAGCAGCACAGTTTTGGTATGAATGTATTCAGCTTTGAGTACTTTGGAGCAGGAAGTGAGCAGATGGACCTACGTAGGCATTGCACCTGGCACTGCAGAGGTATGTTACACTGACAATGTGCATGGGCACAGACACACTGTGTGCGTAAAACTCACATTTCATAAGGGTATTTTTGTCAGCTGAAGTAATTTCTTTGTTGCAGTAAAACATGAAGAGCATCTGAAAATAGAGGACTAAATGGAACTGTCAGAATGATTCACTGAAGTTTTTGATCAGTCTTAAACCTGATAAATTTGAACTACAGTATAATCAAGGTTGCTCTAGAAGAAAAAATATAAATGCATTGTGACCTCGTGGTCCTGAACATGATGGTAAAACCAAATTAAGTTAAAGAATAGTAAATTAGCTTTTGTCAGGCATCCACTGAGAATCAGCTTCATCTCAGCTGGGTAAATATACTTTATGACCTGTGGTAAAGGCAAACACAGACGCGCACAGGCGAGGAAAACAAAAAAGTCTTGGACCAAAGGTGAATAAAACTTTACGTTTGTGCATTACAGGAAATCCACTGAAGAAAACAAATTACAACTAACCACTAGAATGCCTCACTTGCCTTAAAGAAATACAAAACAATCTGCAATGAGAGAAAATGTCCTCAATTAGAACAACCGCAATATGAAGAACTATATTTGGGAAAAAGTCTCTCTGTACTTGACAGCAACTGAGCTCACAAAACAGATGGACTGCAGAAAAAAAAATGCTGTTATAGAAACTGAATGAAAGTTAACATGAGATAACCTCTTTGAGATTAAATGCTTGAAGGCAAAAGTCTCTGAACAAAAAGCTTTGCCTGAAAAGACAGCTATTCCATGGCTTTTACAACACGCACTCTTGAAAATAGATCTACCATTTTCTAACTCAACTTGAAAGAGTATTTGCTGTTGCACATTTATGTTTCCGCTAAAATACTAATGTCCTACAATTATGCTGGTCATAAAAGATTGGACCAGCTGTAATAATGAGCATATTTGTTTAAGTTTCTTATCTTAATTTTTTGTTATTTTGACTAATTATGATAACTGGTGCCTCTTTTTAAAATGAATGATTACATTAGTTTAGAAAGGATACATATGTATATATGCCCAGTTACATAAGCCCCAAATATCTAGACAGCATTTTGTTTAATGGATAATAGGATTTTCATCTCTTCAGCACTTCTCAGGATACAGCCCTTATTGAACCTTATAATTCTTGAACAAAGAGGTAAATTCAAAGATTACATCATTTCAACATTTATGGATTAAAAATCCTCTAACATTCATCCAAAGTCTACTGGAGGTTCTTGGATTTTAGCAGGCTACATTAGATTGTTTACATTAGCAAATATGGGCTAATGCAATGAAGGTAGGAAGAAATAAAAAAGGAAAAAGCAGCCAGACGTTTGAGAAAGGATAAAGTTGTATTAAAGGAAGTGGTGGAAGAAAGGGGAGGACGAATAGAGAAAAAGGCCAGAACAGCAGGCATACTGAAGAGGAAGAGGGAAAAATGGAGAGGAGAGAAGAAAATCAAACAGATTAAAAAGACAGATTTACTAAATAGAAGGGAGAAGAAAACTGTACAGGAAAAGAATACAGCAGAAGAGAGATAGACATTAAAACTGAGGAACAGACAGATACTTAAGTATGAGGAAATTAATTCAAGATAAGAAACAGAGATAAGAAACAAGAGACATCAGGAGGGCAATTAGTTTTACTTTTACTGAAATACTGTACAATAAAAAAAAAAAAAAAAAAAAAAAAAAAGACAAAAACACCTTTGACTCCCTCCTCAAACCCTCCCGTTCCCCATGTCTCTCTCTGCAGAGAATCTTGCCAATTTCTTCCAAGTGACTTAACAAAATACATCATGAAATCTCCCCTCCTCCTCCTCCCATATCACAGATGTAGATGTTTCTTGTCTGCTCTTCTCTTCCACTTGTCCCATCCCATTTACTCAGTCTCAGCCCCTCCCTTGACCATAACCTCTTACTCGCCTCTGATTCTTTCCCCTCACAATATAAACATATTTAGTCACTCCCATCATAACAGCTATACCCATCTCACCCTTAAACTCATTGAACATGCAGTTACAATTGCTGTCTGGAGTTCATCTCCTCCATTTCATCTTAGACCCTCTCGAATTCGGCTTCAATACCTTGAACTCCACTGAAACTGCTATTGCCAAAAATCTCTAATGACCTCTTCCTAACCAAAGCTTAGAACCAGTACTCCATTCTCATTTTTCTTGATGTGGCAGCTACCTTCAACACTATAATCTATACTCCTCTTCTTGAAATCTTGTCCTCCCTTGGCTTCTGTGACTGTCCTCTCCTGGTTTCTCTTCCTACCTTTCTAATTGTTCCTTCAGATCATCCTCCTCATCCCCCTCCAGCTTTCTGTGGAGCTCAGTTCTTGGTCCACTTCTCTTTTCCCTCTACTACTTATCGCTGCGTAATCTCATCCGTAAACTCAAATTCAACTATGTCTATGCTAACAACTCACAGATCTCCCTCTCTCCTCCAGACCTGTCCCCTTCTTTCCAAACTAAAAACATGGCCTGTCCCCTCATGAATGTCTAGTCATCATTTCAAGCTTGCCATGACAAAAACATAGCTGTTACATCCCCTCCCTCAACCTTCCCCAGTACCTCCTTTCTTGATCACTGTGGACAATCTCATCATGCTTCCTAACACTCAGGTCTGAGTCAGACCTCTCTCTAGGTCCTCACATCCAGGCTACGTTTAAAATCTACAGAGTCTTTTACAGAACATCTGTAAGATATGGCCTTTCCTATTCATCCGCGTAGCTAAAAAACTCTCATTCAGGCTCTCATCATCTCACATCTCACTTACAGCAACATCCTTTCCTCTGGCCTTGACCAACACAATAGTGGCCAGCTCATATCCATTCAGAATGCTGCCGCAAAGATCTCTTCCTAGCCCATCACTTTGACCATGTCATCCCCCTCTTTTCATCTCTCTACTGGCTTCCCTTCTATGACATCAAACATAAGCTAAGGGCTTATGGCCCTTAAGGGCTTCAAGGCCCTTTACAATTTATTCCCACTCTGCCTATCACCTCTCATTCACTAATAAGATGTCATCTCCTGCCTCTGATTGACCCATGATGCCAGCTTCCATTAACCAATTGTTAAAATTTCAAAAGGACTTTCATGCTTTTTCCCATGCTGTCCCCTTATGTTTGGGAGCAGCTCCTCCATAAACATTTGCAAAACTGATGCATTATCCCCCTTCAAAATTCTACTCAAAACTCTCATTTTCCATGATATCCACAGAAATCTTGATAATTGTTAGGCCACTGGTATGCTGAGATCACAGCCTATCACGCTGACTAATATTGCCTTGTTGTTTCCTTGTACTCTGCCATCTGTCTGTATCCATTTGTCGTCTCTTGTCTTATACTTAGCTGGTAAGCTCTTTGGGACAGCGACTGGTTTTTTTGTTCTGTCTTTGTACAGTGCCTAGCTGTCCTGGTCCATGACTAGGGCTCTTAGGCACTACAATAATACAAATAAATAATAATCAGCTATACAAAATTAAACTAATATAAAAAGGGTTTTAAATCTAGACCCTCTAACCCCTTAGCTGTCTTGTCACTCTTTTCTCTATTCTAGGAATGTTGACAGACACAGCCAAAATCAAACACAGGTTACAGCTTACTCCTTTAGTGTAGAAGCCCATCATGCTTCTTCCTGGCCCATTAACTTCCACAGCAAAAGAGCTACAGCTCTTTAAAAAATAGTCCAGACACTGCTGTACCACCTAACTACTATTCCTCTCTAAAAAGTGGCTCTTGCGCTTTCCCTTTTTCTTCTTTTCCAGATGCCATGTGTGCAAAGGACATGGAATATGCCTATATTATTTTATGAATATTGCATGTACAAGTGTTAGTTTGATTGTTATTCTACTGGCTGCTATATAGTGACGAAGAATGAATTCAGCCACAAGATGAGCAGTAGAGCTGGGTCAGAAATTTTCTGAAGGAAAAAGCAGATTCTTTGAAAGCAATTTTTTTTTTTGACTAATCTTCCAAAGGAACCTGTCAGGCAGGTTTCAAAATTTACCCATCAAGCACACAGTGGAAACCTGCCTGCCCAGCTCCTTAGCAGCCTGCCTGTAGAACTGCCTAGGAATTGAGACCCCAGAGTTCCTACGGACTGTGGCTCTGGGGTCTGCCCAATGGCCAGGATCCCCAGGGCTTACAGACTACCAGGCCAGCTGATTCCCAGAGTTGCCCAACTCTTAAGCTGGGGACCTCGTTGCTAGGCAGTGCTGGAAGCCCTGTCTCTAGATCGAGCTCTTAAGGTTTAGACTCCTGGCTCTGTGGCAGGGAGCCTGGAAGCCCTGAGAGCTCACTTGAGCCGGGACTCACAGGGTATCCAGACTCCTGGCTCCCGAAATCCTGGGACAGGTTTTCAGGGTTCACAGCTCATAGTCAATCCTGCCATCAGACTGACCCAGGGCCAGAGACCCCAGGGCTTCCAGACTCCTGGGCCAGCTGGCTCATTGGGCTGCCTGACTCCTCCAGCTTTTGGAGAGAGCTGCCCCAGTAGTCAGGGAGCCCTATTAAACAGGAACAAGGCACTCTTATTCCAGAATAGAAAAAAATGTCTACACATGGTGTTAATCAGGAATAATCAGGAATAATTCCATGTATAGACAAAGCCTAATTCTGACATGTTTATCAGCAGAATTGTTAATTAAATTCTTATTGCAGATCATTTGATGACAAAGGGGTTGACAGATGCAACTGAGGACAGAATTTAGCCCACAGAACGTTTTATTGCTGGCTCCTGAAGCAGCAGTAGCATTAGCACAGCTTGATTTTTAGATCAAGTTGAGTTTTCAGGGGAAGCAGTTAGAAAAAGTTTACTTGCAAACTGAGGAAAGTTGATCTGGAAGTCATTAAGAGATAATAATTATAGACACCCCCACGATGCCATCTTTACAGTCACTTGTCAGTGTAGAACTGTAGTTTTACAACAAGTCATTCTGCAAAGAAGGGTCTTGCTGGCTCTCTTATTTGATTACTCTTATTCCTGAGGACTTAGCACTTTCCTCTTCAACAGGACTCATTTCCTAACAAGGATGATAGAAGTGGAGTGAAGTGGAAAAACGAAGAAGAAGAAAAGCAATAGAGACATACAGTAGTAAGTTACAACTTTTCAAATATATTACATGGATTCTTTGATGCAAAATTTGTTATGATAAAAACAAACAAACAAAGACATAAACCACTATAAACATTTGCTGCATTTAATGCAGATAATGTGTGGAGATTATCACAGTAACTATTTGATTTTGTTGCATTATCCCACATTTTTAATTTATAGTATCAGAAAGTTGAGGGAAGGGGGGGAGAAAGGGAAGAATCAGATGTGTCAAAATATTCAAAGTAAATATCCTTAAATCAAACTAATAATTTCTCAAGAAGCATTTTCTTACTTTGCCTATCTGTAAATGTAGACTATCATCAATGCAAAATATTTTTCAGTTTGTGCATGTATGGTGAAATTGACATTTAGTGACATTTACAGATACAAATCTAATCCTTCCAAGCCTATTTATCAGACATGCATATAAGAGTTTTTGTTCTGCCATGTAATTACATTTACTGATACAATCTTATATGTACTTAACATTCTTATCACAATAGTGAAGAGTACAGTATCTATTATCTGGGTTTAAAGGAATTCTGAATCTTGTCATGTTAATTTTGAATTACCTGAAATGTATTAAGCCTTAATGCTGCCATTAGCAGTTTTATAGGATTACTACAATTATTTCAAACTTTTTCCACCTCTGTTTGTCTTCCTCATAAGGTCTGGATAATAAAAACCTTACACAAGCAAAATTCCCACTGAAGTCAACTAGTGCTTTGCTTGGATAAGGACTGTAGGATTGAACCCTTAAAACACCTTAAGCATAACAGATGAAATCCTAGCCCTATTGAAGTCAGTGGGAGTTTTGTCATTGACTTCAATGAAGCCAGGATTTCACCCCTAAGTCACCTGGACCTGCTCTGTGAAGAGTTAATGACATGTTGCTTGACACACCAACAGCCCTTCTAAACCAGGGGTCCCAACACTGCTAACCCTGGTGATGTTGAACTGGAATGTGTAAATGCTGATAAGACTAAGATGTTTTTGCAAGAGTTTGTGTGTCTCTTGAGAACGTAGGTGTTAAGTTTACATACACAAGTTTACTGCATGTAAAACAATTTGGTCCAGACATCAATACACAGGTACAATTTTATTTCAAAGTTACAACTTGGTTTAATTTAATTAGTTTAATTCTTTTCTGCAGATATACAATCTTTAACTTCTTCCTGCTTGATTGCATCTCTGTTACTTCCAAAGTACCTTCAATCATTTTTAAAAGAAAGAAAACCCTTTGAACTTAAGAGGCAAGTCCATTAAATTGGATACACAAAGTTTTCACATAAAAGCTAATTAGAAACCACACCATAAGGTTTTCTTTAACATTTTGATGCTTTTCAAAGATTCCCTACCCTCACCCCCCATTGTGAATCTGACCAAACATCCCTTTTGGAGGAGTTTCTTTTTGCATATTAATGAATACTTCACCCGAGGGGTTCCTTGTCTATCCTGGCTAAATACAGATTTGAAAATTAAAGTTAATACAAGGTACATATATATTGACCAGACCACCCTAGCAGATACAATTCACATTGTACAGCCAGATGCCAAGTGTCACAAAGACCATTAAAGCATATATTTAATGCAGTTAAAATAATCATAGTGCTCTTGCGGGAAGTTTGTTCCATCACAAGAAAGCAATAGACTGTATGGTTAAATGGTGGAGAGGAGAATAGTGAACAACTGAGTGACATAAGTAAGAGAAGTCAAATATGGCATTTTACTAGAGAGTTAAAATGGAATGTTGAGAATTCATCGAGGAATAATATCCTAAAACTGTTTAAAGTGGCAAAAGCCCCTTACATCCTTTAAAAGAAAAATACTGTACAACTTCATAGTTGTACAGCTTCATTGTGTCAACTGCACAATGTGGTAAAATAATCAACCACAAAGGGTATAGTAGGCACAATGACCCACTGCCCTATGATATGCAAACAGGAAAGAGCAAAATAGTGAATTATTTAAGATGATCTTCTACAGGAAAAAAGAAAATTAAATTTTGCCATGGTGGATTCAATATCAATGCATTACAAACCTATCAGATCAACTAAACAAGATGCATAACTCTCAAAATGCAGAAGTAGATAGATAAGATAGCTAGAAAAAGTAGGCTCTCAGTTTAGAAAATATTAGAAAAGCAGATTGTAGTAATTTGCACTGTAATAACAGTAGAAATCCTATAGAGGAAATACCTGAGAAGGTACAGGCAACATGAGTAAGAGTAAAGTATTAGCCCCCAAATAAGAATCTAAAAATAAAATAATCAATATCAGCCCATTTCCTAAACAAAATTTTCAAAAAATTTCTAAGCAGCTTTGGAGCCCTTTAACCTCCCTTTTTGCATAAATACATCTGCTTCCTGTGGGTTTTGAAAAACAAATGACTTACTTCCAAAGCCAGCCCAGCAAACTCAACCAAGGACTTGAAAGTCAAGATGTATTTTTCTAGCTCTTATGTGATGACCAGTAATAAAGATTTTATATGCTTGTCTCAGTGTACCCTGTACAACCACCAATGTCTTCAGTTTAGACTCTGAGTTACACCTTTCCTACCCTATTGCCTTCCATACATGTAAATACATCATTTGCAAACTATGGAGTCATGCAGGGTCCTGCTAATGGAATCTGGATAATAAAAAACTCTGCTGATTATGCATTGGCCACCAAATCATCCAATTTGCTCCCCCAGAGCTGTTTGCATTCCAAAAGCTTGGCGTTAGTAAAAAAATTTTTGGTCATTAAAAGAAATAGATCTGACTCTGAACACAAAAAGAAAACAGATGTGTTAAGTAGGAAGGTTTGATTTCTAACCAGTCACATTTCAGAATGAGATACACATCAAAAAGAAAGCAGCAACAGACTTGTTACCCCACAGAAGACAGAGTTCACCATGACCACCTGCTTGGTAGCTTAGATGTCAATGGAAATAAAAACTGGTGGCACAAGAGAGTTAGGGTTAGGAGGAAAGGTAAATTCAGTACTGAAGAGGTTAAATGCAAGTTGGTGGCTACACATCCAAGAGGAGATATCAGAAAAGTGGCTGGAAATTCAAGAATGGACAGAGGAGGAGTGGTCAGAAGTCATCCATTTTTGAGAATCTCTGTCATTAACGTGGTACTGCAGGCATGGAAGAGGTTATTGAAAGATTAAAGAGAAAGCATGAAGAACATATGTGCTTATTTCTTTGAACCTATAAAAACCTGTAGGTGTTAATCTGAAATTCTAGCTGCCTATCCCATATAATTAAATCTCCCCAGAATTCTATAAATAAAAGAGGATGGTTCATGAATATAACCCACTGCAGCCCCCAGCCGACTCCCCTTCTCAACAGCTTGAGAAAATAGATGGCCTTTGCAGCATGCCCATAATGTTAAGCCTAGGCTCTGGCTAAACAAGGGCAGGAGTTTGGAGTTCAGAAGTCTAGGATCTGTACCAGCTCCCTCTCAGTTATAATAAAGGCCCATCCAGTGCAAGTGTCTCTGCTAATTTCATTGTGGCAATAGATAACGGAGGTCTGTGATCTCAAGGATAACCATATCCCATGTTATCTGTGGATGGAAGACCTTTAAAAAATACACTGAACATGTCTATAGCACGTAAAAATAAATAGGGGACCACTAAGCTGTGGAAGCCAAAAGAATGAATGGATTTAAATCCCAAGCCCTACGTCTGCTTTGCTACTTTGTGAAAAACAAAAAGGAATCTGGACAGTTCCCAATTACAGCATTAGCAGCCTTCAAAGTCCCTCTTACAACACATAATGTCTCATTCTGCACTGGTAAGGATTCATGTACAATAACAAACTTGGGGACCAGATGGTTTTTTTTCCCCCTAGATGTCTCCTGGCACAAATCAATCTTCATTCTTCCTGCCAATTCAATATCCCCAGACTATTGCACAAGAACCACTTCCAGCTTTCTGGATTAAATATTCTCAGGTTCTCACAGTGATTCTCAGATTCCTAATACTAGTTTTGTTTCGGCCATCCATTTTATTTTGCACTGTGTTTTTTTCTTGAGCAATGAGTTAAACATATTCACAGTATCTAGTGCAAGATGGTTGGAGATCAGCTGTTTTGCCCATTGTCCCTTTTAGTGACTGGGGGAAAAGTCATCAAATATACAGCAGACGCAAAATCTTGCAATAAATCTCATCTGTCTTTCAAAGAAGCCCTCCTCCAGAATGAGATAGTTCTTATAGCAGCTGCAGCTCAAAAGCATCTCACATTTGAGTTCAATCCTAAGTGACACCTGAGATTCATTCTAGGCCATTTTCAGTACCTGGCAACTTAACTTCTTAGTCCCAACCGCCCTGCTGAGGGGCAAAAAAAGGCAGAAAAAGCCAACGAAATGGACCAGAAGAGCAGAGCAACTCAGGTCCATATCTGTTTTCCAGGGCTCACATATACATCTCCCCTGCTGCACCCTTCCTTTACTCAGAATGCTAATTTTGCATCTAATTGATTGTAACATTAATAATTTTGTCTAGGAAAGTTAAAGAATAAATTGCAGATACATGCACTACATCAATTTCGTAAATAGAGACGTCATCTTACGGTGAAGCAAACACCTCCCTGTGGGATTTGCATAGAATTCAACGCACTTCTTTATGAATTTCAGTATCAGTTGAATAGTAGAACTCACAATGTCCTTGCTGAAGGGAACTGTCAAACCGTAACCTGAAAAGGAATACTTGTGGTACCTTAGAGACTAACCAATTTATTTGAGCATAAGCTTTCGTGAGCTACAGCTCACTTCATCGGATGCATACTGTGGAAAGTACAGAAGATCTTTTTATACACACAAACCATGAAAAAATGGGTGTTTACCACTACAAAAGGTTTTCTCTCCCCCCACCCCACTCTCCTGCTGGTAATAGCTTATCTAAAGTGATCACTCTCCTTACAATGTGTATGATAATCAAGTTGGGCCATTTCCAGCACAAATCCAGGGTTTAACAAGAATGTCTGGGGGGCGGGTAGGAAAAAACAAGGGGAAATAGGCTTGAATAGAGACTGAGAGTGGCTAAATCATTATGCAAGGTAACCTAAGTTAATAGTATCCAATTTGCAAATGAATTCCAATTCAACAGTTTCTCGCTGGAGTCTGGTTTTGAAGTTTTTCTGTTGTAATATCACAACTTTCATGTCTGTAATCGCGTGACCAGAGAGATTGAAGTGTTCTCCGACTGGTTTATGAATGTTATAATTCTTGACATCTGATTTGTGTCCATTTATTCTTTTACATAGAGACTGTCCAGTATGACCAATGTACATGGCAGAGGGGCATTGCTGGCACATGATGGCATAGATCACATTGGTGGATGTGCAGGTGAACGAGCCTCTGATAGTGTGGCTGATGTTATTGGGCCCTGTGATGGTGTCCCCTGAATAGATATGTGGGCACAGTTGGCAACGGGCTTTCTTGCAAGGATAGGTTCCTGGGTTAGTGGTTCTGTTGTGTGGTACGTGGTTGCTGGTGAGTATTTGCTTCAGGTTGGGGGGCTGTCTGTAGGCAAGGACTGGCCTGTCTCCCAAGATTTGTGAGAGTGTTGGGTCATCCTTCAGGATAGGTTGTAGATCCTTAATAATGTGTTGGAGGGGTTTTAGTTGGGGGCTGAAGGTGACGGCTAGTGGTGTTCTGTTCTTCCGCTACATTGGCTGTATTGTTTCCACAGCTGCCACCGCCATTCCTATTCAGAGAAGGATCTATTCTCTATGATGGTGCTTTTTAAAATTTTTAATGACAGATCATTTGTTTCTTAAAGGCTAGTTTCATTGTCCAAAGAAGTAATATACTGATAAAAGTCACTCCGAACTAAAAGTTCACAATGAGCTTTGAAAAGGAATTCTGCTACAAAGCAAACAAACAAAAAAACCTTCCACAAAGTCCTGTTAGACACTCAAATGAAAGGATCACGGTAGAACCAATAAAGAGGTGGCCAGAGTCCCACAACGTTTTGTCAACCACCTGGAGGAAGGGTACCACATCACTGCATTCAAATATTTATTTTCAGCCTCATACGACCTATCTTGTCCATTCCACTTCCCAAATGAAAGGATAAATATTGGATCAGCCCCCTGAGGACAAGAGCTTCAGATTGCTGTTTGCATGCTGAGATAAGGAGCGTGGTAGCAGATTTTAAGGCAGCGGAGCTACTGAGGTTAAACTATAAATACAAGATTTGCCAGTTCTGAATGCAAGTCAAGAAAACTGATCCTACGTAGTGACATGGAAGACCTGCTGAGTGTTATTGCCTGAGCATGCACTATAACTTTTCTATAACTTGTATAACTTTTATTATACGTAAATCTTTTGTTTGCACTTCTTTGTAGTCCTCCACCCAAGTTTAACATAGGAGTATGCACTGTGGTTAAAGAGATTTTCTTCTGGAGGAGATTTTTTTTTTTTTTAAGTAAAGAATTATTTCTATTTCAGCAGTAGTTTCCTTCTCCCTCCCTCCCTTCCTCCTAGTAATTAAAGCATTCTGTTGCTTTTACAGCCATATAATGCTATGAGAATTGTCTGGCAGATCTTTAAAAAGCATGCTTTATGGGTTTTCAGTCATGGCAGCAGTCTGTGCCTTCAAAAGAATCATCACTGGTGAGATGCTGTCCAATATGTTGAACAAACTGTTAAGATTGGTGTCGGTTTAGGAAAAGTGGGTGTGGACATACCAAAAAAAAAAAATCTCTGCATCATATGATGCCCTCAAAACCCACTGAAAACATATGCAGCATAATTTACAGCTGACATGGGTAAGAGTAAAATGCGCTCATTACTTCTGCAGACGTGTAAGTAGCCTACAGCTGTTTGCCTTGATTGAAATACTTTCATCCCACAAGTAATATCACTAATGATAATTTGAAGCATTACTTAAAGTCTGTGGTTAGCATCCATTGCTTTGGATCAATTGCTTCTGGTGAGTGAATGATGGGGATAGGGTTTCCTTTTCTTTCATTGTTATAATTTCACAACATCAGAACCATCAGTCCACATGAAAGCAAAGCAGTGATATAGAAATGTGCTGAAACAGCTGTGTGTTATCCCCTTAGGATGTGTCACTAAAGAGAATGTTAATGAATCTGGTTGTCCCCTTCTATGCATTTTTTATATTTTATGTCAACATGGACAGGAAGACCAAGCCTAAATGTGTATTGAGACAGAATGGTATCATCCCTGGGTAGCTGAATTTTTAATGGATCTGTGTGACCCAAAGACCCTCCTCCTGGATGACGCTCTGAAATGGAGCTCAGTCAGAGACAAGACGAACAGGCCACCCAGAAAGAATGACTGTCTCTGTTGGCCTCCAGAATATTTTTCCAGTTTTTGTAGCGCTAGGTAATAATTGGATCAGTGTTCGGCTTTCACATCTGCTGCTGGTTGAGATCTCTGACTCTAGTTTTTCCAACTGCAATCTGACATGCATTCTGAACGTTATTAATTCCCATGAGTTAGTTTCAGACTGATAGAGAAAATGATCTGGTTGGCTCTTATCTTCCAGTGTTTAATATCAGTTTTGGATAGAAACAGCTGGAAACAATATCACATTTGCTACAATAAATTTTCAGAGGAATTTGATGAAAATATTTCACATCTACAAAAAACCAACTTAGAAAAATAGTCATATAAAGCTGTCTAGATATCTAGAGAAAGAGACATGAGCAAAGGGTTACTGTGTAATCAGGTTAAAAAGGGCATAGTTAGGTATACATTGGCATCTCTTCTAAATCATATGGAAACCTAGACAGAGATGGACCCAGCTTTGTTCTCACACACTGAGAAATTTTGAGAAAAATTGAGTCATCCAAAGTTTATATTCTGTGGATTAACTTTTGAGTGTAATCCTTGTGGGGTTAGAAGGTGTGTGTGCACATAGAGAGGATGCACAGTGTGGTATGTCCCATACGCCTCCCCTTCAGCCTACCTCCTCAGCCGCAGATCTGTATCCTGATGGAAGAGTGCCTGCAGGATTCAAAGGGGTTGGTGCCACAGAAGCAGCACATTTCTAATACTGCAGCCTCCTGCCAGAGGTCTGCCAGTTTTCCTTCCCTCTTCATAATGTGGGCCAGAATGTAGACTTGAGAAGACATTTTAAATAAAAATATAAAACTGGGACTAGAACCCACAATTCTGACTTCCATTCAACTGTTCCACTCACTTCATGTTATCTGGTACATACAGCACTACAATCAGAACTATAATGGCTGCATAGCACACACATTTCATATGCTTTACAACTATTAAATATCACCAACCCCATAAAAGTAAAGGATAGGATAGGGAATACATTACTCACCGCTTAAATGAATGTATGAACAGAGCAGCAGGGGTTTCAGAGTGCACAGTAATGCTCCATAATGGTTTGAAACAGAAGTGAAGACTATCCAAATAAAAGCGTATGGCAAATGTAGGCCCTACTGTAAATACCTGAGTAGGAATTTGACCAGAATCATTAGAGTTAACATCCCTCATCTTAAAAATTTCATGTCACTTTTTAATAACCAAAAATTGTAAGGATCTGTTTAATGTCTCCTCGAAAGCAGAGGTGTCATCCAAAGCAAGAAAATTCAGTGCTAGATGTGAAAACACATCTCAATCTACTCCAGGGGATAAATATTTCATGCAACTCCTGTCACTGGGTAGTCTTGTGTACGTACTACTCTGTGGGCTTCAGCCTGCAAGCCTGCTTCATGTGCAACTCCCATTTCAATGAGAGTTGAGGACATGGAAGTTCAAACCCTCTATTTGCTGTAAAATGTAGGATATAGATTAAGTGCATTGTTTTAAACTTTACTCAGCAGTTTCTTGCTTTCCTGGTTTTAAATCAGGGATTTAGTATACAGTAAGTTATTTTGGGTTAAACTTACAACATGTCAAGAAATACTCACAACCAACCAAAAAGTCATATAAAAAGAAACATTGAAAGTGTGGCTTTATTTGTAATAGTGAATTTTAAAAATTAAGTACAACAAAAATTTCACAATTTTTCCATGCTGGCAATATTTTTCCTTTTACAAGAAGAAACAAAATGAGTACAATCATGTGGAGATAGTAAGTATGCAAATAAGAAATTCCAGTCAGGGGGCATATGTTTTCAGATAGATCACATGGAGGATGGACAAAAAGATTATATATATCTTTCCTATAAAGGCCTATAGAACAGGATTTACATATCAGAAGATACAATACTGCTTTGTGACTTCAGTTAGGAAGTTAATACCAGAATATTTAGAAGATCTACAGCAGTAAATTTTGGAGAAAGTTCATGGAAAAGGCCTAACTTTTGGACGGCTAATCAAGTCTGCTAACTTTTTCAGTGACAAAAAGGCAGAAGAATGGAAAGGTAATTTCTGCATGGTATAGGTGTGGTTACATAAAGAAGAGTAGAGTATGTGTTCTGGAGTAACTCTAGATCAGAAATTGGAATTACAAATATTCTAGCTTATATCTATAATGTAATGATTCTATTACTGATATTCTTTATGTCGGCTGGCTAAAGAGTTTAACAAACCCAAGACAAATTTTTTAGTGATAAGGAGCCCTAAATTAGTCTATTAGCTGATTTTGATTTTAAATTAGCCTCTTACAGTTTGTATGGCAACTTCCATCTTCTCTGTATATATATATCTATCTTCTTACTACATATGTTCCATTCTATGCATCTGATGAAGTGGGCTGTAGCCCACGAAAGCTTATGCTCTAATAAATTTGTTAGTCTTTAAGGTGCCACAAGTACTCCTGTTCTTTTTGCAGATACAGACTAACACGGCTGCTACTCTGAAACCTAAATAAACCTGTTAGCTGATATTCCCCCCCTTTTTCTCCAATGCTTAATTTGAGTCTTGTAGTCATTCAGTATTTAACTGACAATAGCAACTGTATTGGTAGAAAACAGCTGACTCATTTTTAAATCCTGTGGGTCAGATTTTTATGGGTGAGGGTTGAAAAATGCGTGTATACAATTTATGCATTCAGAAGCACATGCAAATAACTAGTTAGGGAAATTCTGCTCGCGGTTACTGTAATTTAAATCTAGAGCTACTCTAGATTTAAATAGCTGTTTCTAAGAGCAGAAATTGATCTTTAAACATCTAACTTGCTTCCATTTCAGTTCAACAAAACCCAAGTCTCCATGGCACTACATCTATTCTCTCAGGCTTGTGGGGGTTCTAGAAAGGGAAGGGAGCTAAGGTTGTGGTTTCTGTTAATTTTGAATGGACAGCCAACAGATAATGAGGAGTTCATGGTTGAAATGGTAAGAAACTTGTATACATTTTTATTGCTCATGTGCTTGTAAGTTTTCTAAAGAGTAAGCAAAAAAATGGACTCTAAATATTATACTCCAGCCAAGTTTTTCTACTCTCCAAAACAATAAAACCGATGCTTAGAGGAATTAAACCATAATTTTAAGGAGCAGATGATACAGTGAGGACTGAGTGGGATGAAGCAGAATACATAAACCATGCTCTACATCTTGCTCTGCATCCTTTTCTAGGGACCTACAAGGCACTAAGTGCTCCTTGGAATTCCTGAGCACCCTCAATTCCCATTGATTTTAGTGGGAAATGAGTAAACTACACACTTTTTAGGAGAGCTCAAAACCTTGTGTGATCAAGCACCCTAGTTTGCTGCTGTTTTGAAGACCTGGTTATATTACCTTGAGACTCATTACACTTGGCATAGCACACTATCCATTTTTAGTGGTACCAGTATTGTCTTCAATCAGCAGGCAGTTGGGCACAGCTGTGGAACTTGCTTCTTTTTGACATCCATTTTATGACTCTCTCCTCATGTAAATACCTAAATCAGTTTCCCCCTCTCAAGGTGTTTATAAGAATTACCTTTCCCTTGCATCCATTCTTTTATTGGAACACCTTTGCTTTTATCTGCTTGTATGTTCATATTTATAATTACTATATCTTAATTTGTTTGTTTTTATTATGCTGTATCGCAATCTGAGTACATAGTATATGTATAAAGAAACATCTCTCCTAACGATAGAGCATTTTGTTAAAAACGTGGACTTTACAGTCGAAACTAAGATGGAAAACTACAAGCATCCTCATTACTTTCTTATGGTGCAGACCTCAAATTTTTAAGTCAATGTGTAAATTTTACATGTGAGTACTCCAACTGAAGTCAGTAGGACTGAGTAAAGTTATATACATTCTGATGTGTTTGCAGGATCGGACCCCAAGCTGGAAACTTATGTTAGCTATTTTTTAAATAAAGCATATTTTTTGTGCATTTCCAACATGAATAAAAACATGTCATTTGAAAATCCAGGTGAGGAAATTAACTGGCAAAGCTCTTACCATCTTGGAAATGCTAGTATATCCAATACAGCTTATCATCTATCTATGGCTGTGATGAATAAAAACTTCACTAGCTCTGTAGCAGCAGGAATAGCCCACCATAGAGAGAAGAGGATTTCTTCCTCCTAGTCTCCAGTCTGGCCATGTTATAAATTATAAAATATTAGCACTAGTAAATGCCTTTACCAGATGTCTAACACAATGGGACCAGTATGCAGAAAGGAACTTGGATTAAAAAAGAAGAATAAAGTTCCTTTAAGATTTTATGTTGATGGGCCCTTTGTGAGTGTATTATAAAAGAGGGGCCCTGCTTTTCTCATGAAATTAATTACATATAGTATTAATTGCTCTCCTCGATTTCTCATAAATGTTTAGTTTATTGTTCTTCTCAACAACGCAATGCTATCAGTGGAAAAGCCAAGACTGAAAGCAATTACAGCATATCATACAGCTTCTCATATTGGATGGATGTTCTTTAAGAATAAAAATTTATTCTCTATAGTTTATTCAATCCTTTACTTTTTATAAAATTTATTTTATAAATGAAAATGCATAGCACCAAATGTGAGACTGAAAACCTTAATAAAATGATAAAGTTATTTTACCCGGTATATTAATAGATTTTCAAAAGTTAATCTTTTTAAAATTTAAAGTTAATTTATTTCTTGTGAAAAATGTCACTGACTAAAGTACTCCATTCAAAGAGGTGGCATGGGACAGTGGCAATTCCACAGGAGAGGAGGTGGTATAATCTTTGTGCCCATTCAGTTCTTGGCCTGTCTGCTAAGATCACCAAGAGGCTGGTAACTGTGACTGTAGTTTTGTAACCAGGACATCTATCTACCAGAAAATGGACTAAGGCCAGCAATTCATTACAGCCATTAAAAAACCACCACATGGTAACTACTTTTGATCACTGCTGCCTTGGGTTGACCTTAAACTGGTGACATGGGCTAAGCAGCTCCACATACGATTAAAAATCCCATAAACACTCTAGTACTTAGGCTTGATTCAGACCTGGGATATGCTGATGCCTGCTGTTGTATCCCAGGGAGCAGAGCACCCGGGGGTGTAAAGTCTGCTTGGACTGGGTTTTAGTGGTACAATACACTTATTGACTATACTTGTAGGCAATGGTTCTGCTTCACTGCCTTCAAGAAAAAGCTGTACAGTACTTGTGATATAAGACTTTTAGTGCGATTCCTGACTCAGTCTCTTTCCTGCACATCTAGCACAGTTTTCTTTACTGACTCCAACTCATGTGTCTCCATTTCTGTAGAACAGACCATGGGTTACAAGAGGGACTTTTCTTATTGTTGGAGGAAGCTAAATAATGCATTGTAGTTTGTGGTATGTGAAGGAGGGAGGGATTTCTTTAGGGTGACCATAAAAAATGTCAAAAAAAAAAAAAAAAGTAAAAAATGAATCATTTTGACATTTCATTTAAAAATGAACTGTTTTGTTTCAAGTCAACCTAAACGAAATTGTTTTGGCTTTCATTTTGGCAAGGCAAAGTGAAAAAAATTAGCTTGGCCACACACCCCCCAATTTGCTCAGCTCTACTTGAAAAGTGACAGGAAATGCTGCTAGCTTTTGCAGGAATATGTAACTCTTCCTCCCCCTACCCCTCACTACATTGTTTTCAGTTGCTCCTTCAAAAAGTCTGCAGATCTTGCACTACCTGACATGCAATTCTGTCAAAAATCAGAGGATCACAATACTGTTACCATTTCAGTGTCCCACTGTGTGCGTGGGAGAGCTTGTTTCTTCTTATCTACAAAGATAGCCTCTTCTCAGGCAACTCCTTTAGCTTTTGGATACTAAGATAGATGGTAACTGGAAGATGCAGAGACTCACCCATATCATTTCCTCTTTGTTTGGACTTGTACTTTCATTGGGGAAAAAAATATTAACGGAAGCTAAATATGCAATATCAGTTCCTTACCCAGTGCCATCCATGGAAAAGGGAATACCAGTAATATTCTAAGTCAGTGGTTCCCAAACTTTAACAACCTGTGAACCCCTTTCACTAAAATATCAAGTCTCGCGAACCCCCTCCTAAAAATGTATATTTCCAGGGATTTTCTCCTTTATCTGAGTATAAATTATAAAAGTAGTGATCTTGGAAATATAAAATTTGTTTTATGATATGCTTATTACACACTATTTATTAATATTTATCATTACAGTATTTTTATTACATTATGAAAACAGCAACACTCTTCCAAGATTTCACTTTCGTAGCTTGTATCACTTTGAATAAGCCTGTTATAAGACAAGGCTCCTATGTTTCATCAAGGAGTATCAGATGTGAAATAGCATGAAAGTATTTAAGAAGCCAACTCAAAGAGTTCCTCCTACACAAGCATTCAGGTTTTGAGCAGTCCAGGCAAACAATGCATGTTACAACAAAGCTTAAACTTGTTCTTCATAATAATTTTAAAAACAATACTAGCTGGCTAGTTAATTTTAAAAACAGCAAAAAATATCCACCTCCCTTTCCATTTCTTATAAGGAGTCTTGAAGTTTAAATCTCCTCAGTGTGATAGATATGCTTGCTTTGATCTGCTTAGCTCTTGGAAGTCCCCAAGGCTCCAGGCTGCTGGCCCCATGCTGCCCGGGATCCCTAGGGACAGCTCTGTCCGCCATTAGGGAATTTTTTCCCCCCCCCGAGAACCCCCTGTAACATTTCACAAACCCCAGTCTGGGAACCACTGCTCTAAATCATGTTTCAGAGAGATTTGCATTTAACATTTATTTCAATATTTAAAGGGGATAAAACCTTGCCTCTGCTTTCTCATAGATCAGGATGTAGAATATAGCTTGTTTATGACTTGTTGTAAGGCCCAAATTTGCAAAATTGTGTTGTTTTTAATTACCTAAAAAGTATGGAGAGCTGACTCTTACTAAATATAAAATTCATGGCTAAAATGAAGGATTCAAGTGAGAATTCAATCCTTTGAAGTTTGCTCATAATCTAGAGTACTAGTCCACTAATTGAGTCATCAAAACATAGGATCAACAGCCTGAATTCACAAAAAAATCTAACAGAAAATTCATATAATGGCAGCAAGAAAACATTACTAGAATCTGCTCTTTACCAGTAAAGCACCATGCTACCAAATAGTCTAGTTATTGCTGTCCTCCAAGCAGGTAGAAATCTCCCTCCTAATAAAATAGACAAGTTACTGTGCACACAAATATACCTTAGTAGTAGCAGGAAGTTTCTTCAAGTGCAGTTATGCAGTGAATGTTGTGGTGGGAAACTTAAGGGCTACCAGATTTGTGTGCATATTAGATATTTTCATGCAATTTGAAAATAACCCCAAGTTTTTAATTTAAAATTTTATTTTTGTTTATAAATAAAAATGCAAACGTGTGCCCTGCATCAGTGTTCCTTCCACTGCAGGTGACAATGACATCTCCAAAGGAAGCTTCTGAATATTTTATCCTGTCAAGGAATATGACTGAACTTGCACCAATTCTATTGTTTAACCTGTTGATAAAAACAACAGGGTATAATATGGGAATGAAACAAATGCCTTTACATTTTCATTAGTGTGTGACCTTCAGCAAAAATAATATTCTTGCTAAAAGTTGTCTAATATTCTGCAATATATTTTAGAATAATTTTTATAAATATTTAAAGTCAAAGTAGCCTCATGTTTACTTGGATGACAGTGGATAGCATGACTATGAAAATAAGCATACTTCATGATTTCAAAAATGCACTCTGCAATCATTTCCTAATTCAAAAATTTGTCCGACCTACAACCATAGTAAATTAAAAGGATTGATTGCTGATAGCATCTTACTGTATGAGACGTTCAGATCTATAAATTCCCTATTGATTTGGAAAGGGCATCTGATTATACAGAGTGTACAGCTTTGATAAAGCAGTTAATTTAGCTGTTTTCATTTTGTGCATCAAGAACTGTTCTTACTATTCTTATTTTATAGCAGTGTATAATACATACAATGGGTCATATAGCATCACTGGATTTTTAACAGAAGTAGTAGGTTGAGACTTCTGCTTAAAAACTGATGGTACAATATGAGCTAATATCACCTTAATTGTAATAATGAGTTGAATATCAGATTTTATTTCACTTATGTCAAACAAAATACTAATAGCCATATTGTGCCATTAATTTGTAAATGAATGGGGAATCATACTTTATAAAGGATGGCAACATTCACATTTCACTTTTGTCAAGAGTTTAATAAAATTTCTTAATTTTTCCCTTCACAGTGTAAAGATAACAGCAACAAATTCCTACTTTTATTTTTGCAAAATTCTTTAACTAATTTACTCTTGTCCTGGGACCTAATTTTAACTATTTTAAAAGGAATCATTACTGTAAAAAAAGAATTTATGTATAAGTATGTTTCTTCAGCATGAAGTGGTATATTCTGATTATACTAGACTCTATTTAGCAGAAGCGATCTACAGCAATTGTATCCTTTTGATATATTCAGAAACACTTAGCCAGACCATATTAGTCTGGCTCCGCAAGTGCTTCCCATGACAAAGTGCTTGGAGATGGTAAACTCATGCCAAAGATCTCTTCCATCCACCATGGATCTTATTTACTCTGTTATTCAGTAAAAGCTCCAAATTGCCTCTCCACACTCACAAAAACCATTTTTGGGAGCCAACAGTTTCTCCAGCAAAGCTGAAATTGAACCACCTTCCACACACATTGGAAGTCTAGAGCACAGTTATATTTCAAATAGAATGATGAAGCTAATGATCTGTTAGAAAAAGGCATTTTGTAACAAGGCCTGGCCAGAGAACATCTGTTCTGGTGCCGGAATCCAAGCAGTAGTGTTTAGAGAAGGTATGTGCTTGAGTTCCAGCTAGCTGAGCAATGGATTTGGCCATTGAAAAATATCTGTCAAATGCCAGAAAAGCTGTGTTATTTCTAGTCAATTAGTGAGTCTTCATTCTACACTAGGGAATAATATAGCACTATCTTAATCAATTTATATGCAATAAATATTTAACACCATAAATATATCACAATAGCATAAGTGTGTAATAAATCCTTGGATAAAGAGCAGGGACAAGGGAGAAACATACTGCAATACAAGTCTTTATCATAAAGCACTATGTATAATCCACATAAATTTAAGGTTTATTCAAATATGTGATCTGAGAGGAAATTTGTTCTAGTTCTATGCCCAAATCTGCTATTGTCTCACAGTGACACACTGGGACAAATCACTTAAATTCAGTGGCTGGATTTCCCCTTTGTGATCATAAGATGAAAGGTCCTATTGCATATAAATTGATTAAGACAGTAAAATATTACTATTTCTTCAAAATAACTTCTGCTCTTGATAAGACTGGACTAGGGCTATAAAATCTTCAGGGAAATATTAAGGATATTTTTCAACCAGTAGATCATAGAAACTTTTTTTTTTTTTTTGAGAATATAGCAAAGATCTTGAATACATAGATTTTCATGCTATTCAGTTTCTTTTATTACTCATTGACTAAGTATCTTGAAAACAATGATCACGATCTACCACAGCTACTGTGGAAGTAAAAATGTAACATACTATGAAAGTGCCAGAAGAATACTTAAAAATAGGCCACAAGGATAGAATGATAAACTAAACGTCAAAGGCAATTAGGTTTGTATTCTGGGTATAATTATAGCAGCTGAAAAGTTAACCACCACATACCACCTATGATAGGAAAAACATCCCAGGTTGGACTCCTGTCCCAGGACCAGCAGCTTTGAATCGGC
The DNA here is from genome assembly GCF_015237465.2 of Chelonia mydas. Classification (NCBI taxonomy): domain Eukaryota; kingdom Metazoa; phylum Chordata; order Testudines; family Cheloniidae; genus Chelonia; species Chelonia mydas. The sequence goes on from NC_051250.2 coordinate 64,192,008, forward strand.
TAGAAGGGAAATCTAAAGATGCCAGAGACGGGGGGCAGCGGAGGAGTTTCCCCACCTTTTTTCCCCCCAGTACATGCCAAAATATTTTTGACTCAAAAATATATCTAAAGTGGAACTTTAGATTTCACTCCTGTTTAAAAATACTTCAAGCAGTAAGGAATACAGTATTTTAGATTTAATATCAACTGCCACTGGATTTCTCTGAAATACAGCATATTTTCCCAGCTATAACTCCAGTCCTCAAAGGCAGAAGTTTGGATACAGCATTTTCAAATGTTTGGCTCCTCTCTAATTTGCATCATTTTATTAGGAGATTTGTTGAACCTTATTATATTTCATGCATTCTTTTTATGACTGTAGGCATTAAAGAGAGAGGTTCAGAATGCCCTCTTTTGCCTCCCCAAAATAAAATTAGGATAGAGTGTAAATACTAAATAGACACTATGCATTTGTTCCTTATTTTCGTATCTCCAATCACATTGGTTTTCCACTGATAATATGAATTAAGTATACAACTTCAAAAATTATAGAACTCACCTATTGAGCAGCCTCTCTCTGTTCCTCCCCACAACTTCCCTACTAAGCATGCAAACCTAAGGAGACCTCCATTAAAGTTACTTGTACTTAGAGTGCTCTAAAGTAAACCATTCCTGCTTTAATATGGAATTTGAAAAAAGCTTCCCATCTGATGCTACGTAGGCACTTGCTTTTCCTGAAAATGGGTTTGAGGAGAAAGTATTGAGAAAATGGATGCTGTGGACCTGGAATTTCTCAAGTTTAGTCTTCAGAATAATTGTTTAATTTATAACACTAAGACTATCAATAAAATCTTTCCTGATTCTGTAGTATAGTTATAGTATTTGACATGTCATTTAATATATGCACATGATGCTTCGGTGACAGGCTTTGCTGAACTAGTCAAAGCAGAAGCAGGCATATTTTAATGTATCAGTCCTAAAATATTTTGAAGGCTGAACTAGAGGTACTCCAGTACTCTGTAATGCAATCCTTCTATATAAACTCTTCAATTAAATTCTTCCCAACTCTCAAAGTTCCTAGGAATAGAAGGAGCTTCTTCAGACAGCATTGGAATATTCGGGGATCCCAGGGGAGAGATGGAAGTCGGTATATTTTAAAGTAGTAGCAATGCACAATGAGGCAGATATGAGCATGATTTACATGTAGGTCCACACTTGCAATTGAACCTAAAGATATATATTTATCCAGCATCTGCTTTTCTGCTGAACAGATGCTGTAGCTTCCTCATATTATGTGAAAATATCAGCGCATACTTGGTTGTTACTTAATTTCTAAAAGCAGATATTTCTGTATTATTCAGGGGATTGATAATGGGATATAAAGCATCTCTCTAATGTTACTGGTTCAAAGACGGCCTGCATAGGTAGCAAATGAGTAGTACCCACCTGATGGTTGTTTGGCAGCCAATGTGAAATCAGCTGGTTTCATTCTAGCATCTCAGAACAGGTAGCCTCATAACAAAACCATCACTAATTGGCACCCTTTTGGGCAGTCTTACTAAATATGCCCAACATTGAATCCATTTGCGGACTGAATTACCATCTCACCTCTAGACGTGGGACCCACTAGGTAAAGAATAAGGCATTATGACTGGGAAGTTTGCACTGGTGGTGGCTTGCTGTACCTGTTCTGCCTGTAAACAGAGGTCTTCATTCTCCAGACTATCAGACTGGCACTTTCCATAAGAACTAAAATGCTCACACACACTATAAAAATGCAGGAATTTCTGACTGTCTGAAGAGTTCACTTATACGGACATCAGCTAATATCCAAGTATCTCTGCTATTAAGATCTTAGTGAGTTTTATCTATAAAGAAATCAGTTGGCCTACATCATTAACACACTTATACAAACAGAGGATAAAACAGTTTTATATTACCAGAAGTTGCATCATTATGGATTATTATTTTAGCATTGTTAGCTCTCTATAATATGATGTTGCTCCCACAGGATTACTGATTAAAATAGGAACCAGATGTGCCTTTCATGACCAGATTGAAAAAGATAAACAACTAGAAAATCAATTCAAATAAAAAGGATGCCCTGAGGGTGTTTTTCAAAACTGGAGAAAAAGAGACTGAGCAAGAGAGAATCTTTTGGGAGGGTGGAGCAGGGGGTGGAAATGTTTCCTCACAACAGATCTCCTTTCGCCCATAAATAGCTAGGGATCCTGGGACCACCTAGATTTTCAGACACATTTTTTATTATGTGGCAAAGCAACATTAAGTTAAAATTGTGCATCTAGACAGCACCATAAGAAAAAAACTCAGAGTTTTCAGTACCACTCTCATAAAAAAAACCAACACCTTTTAGGCCTATTGAGAGATAAAGTTGGTGAAAGGAACAAGCCCATACTTAAGACCCAGATTTGAATGTTTTAACAGAGTACCATCTCAGTCTGAAGACTTATAAACATTATGTTAAAGCTTCAGCAAAATTACCTGACTGTAGCTCATTAATAAAAGATCAAAAGAGAAACTGAGAGGGAGTCCTACCCTCTGGCCAAGTCTATTTAGTAGGAAAATGCTCTAATTAGAAGCCTGAAATCTTGTAGATTATAATAGAGAGGGTTAATGGCACTTGGACTGTGGGATAAACCAGCTACTTTTTCCTCCCCTGTCCTCAGAGAGGCCAGGCATTCCCAATCCAAAAGACACAGGGGCCTTTGAAACCATGAAGTCATTGTCCCCCATGCCATAGACTATTTGCACCACTGTTGTTTTCCCTATCCCAGACCTGTGCACAGGCTAACTGATGCCTGGCATTCTTTTCCTCCACACCTACAGTCCAGGTGAGGGCCTTCCTTCTCTCCTTCCTGTTGAGGATGACGGGTGGGGGAGATTCAGCCCAGTGGCATATGGCAGACTCAGTTGGAGGCGCTGATCTTTTCTCTACTTGCTCGGATACTACAGTAGGCAGGGAGCAAAGCCCAGATCAATTCTCCTGATCAGCACAGGTTCTAGTGGCTATTGTTGCAGGCCTGGTTAGGGCAGGCCAGCCCTATGGCCCATGCCAGAGGCTGTTCCACCAGGCAAACAATAAGCGACCCCGTCAGGGCTCTGTAATTTGACTTGAAACAACACACTATATATAGCTAACATTATGAGAAGACTTATCCCTGGCACTTATAAAAATACTTCTGAGGAACAGTGCTTTGCTTCTTGCAAGATTGTGCCAAAATATCAGGTATTTTCAAAAAATTCTCTTGTGGGAGGCAACTCCTGCTCCCCTGTTATGAATCATTCCTGTTACCCTATTTTCAAGTTGAACACTTGTGCTAAGTTCTCAATATACTCAGCCTAAGTTTCAGAAACAAAGGCTAAACACTTCCAGCAAGTGCATCTTAGTATGCATTTGTTTGCCAAGTGGTGTTACCTCCCTTCTTGGTTATGTTTATGAGAACATTTGTTTTAAATGAGAACAAATTAATACACTCACTGGTCCCTTCCCTTTTCTACTCTATGGAAATGGATCCGTCGTACTCAGAATTTATCACAAGCTGGGGGAGGGCAAAAGAATATTTGTGGGAGCCCATCCTAAAATATTGGCACTACATCACAATTCCATTATTTGCACACCAGGAGCCTATCTTTTTTAATAAAACTGAGTCCTAGATGCTAATGTAAAAAACAATTGTTTCCAGGGAGATGCTGGGGAGAGAGGGATCCCAGAAGCTCCTTGTTAAAATTCTACCACCGAACTAAAGGGTGGGTGGGGAAATTTCCCTGCCACTGATGCAGTCAACCCCTCTCTGTATATTGCTAAATATTTCTTGCCAAAGAGGTCTGAGGCATCAAAAATATTTCTGCCAAGCACCATATTTTTTCTGGAATGGACCAGATTATCTCAAGTGTTTTCTAGGATAGGACTTCACCCGAGACTAAGTACAGAGTCTTCACCTCCCTCCTACCTCACACTCCAAATTGCATAAGTTGAACACTTTGCTATACAATCAATTACACACAAAAGCTACATTAAAAGAACATTAGTGTTGCAAAGTAAAGCAAGTCAAAGTCAAGAAATGCCAGAATTAAGATTGGCTTCAGAGTAGCAGCCGTGTTAGTCTGTATTCGCAAAAAGAAAAGGAGTACTTGTGGCACCTTAGAGACTAACCAATTTATTTAAGCATAAGCTTTCGTGAGCTACAGCTCACTTCATTGGATACATTCAGTGGAAAATACAGTGGGGAGATTTATATACATAGAGAACATGAAACAGTGGGTGTTACCATACACACTGTAACAAGAGTGATCACTTAAGGTGAGCTATTACCAGCAGGAGAGCGGGCGGGGGGGGGGACCTTTTGTAGTGATAATCAAGGTGGGTCATTTCCAGCAGTTGACAAGAACGTCTGAGGAACGGGGAGGGAACAGGGGCAATAAACATAAAATAAATAGTTTTACTTTGTGTAATGACCCATCCACTCCCAGTCTCTATTCAAGCCTAAGTTAATTGTATCCAATTTGCAAATTAATTCCAATTCAGCAGTCTCTCCTTGGAGTCTGGTTCTGAAGTTTTGTTGTTGAAGAATTGCCACTTTTAGGTCTGTAATCGAGTGACCAGAGAGATTGAAGTGTTCTGACTGGTTTTTGAATGTTATAATTCTTGATGTCTGATTTGTGTCCATTTATTCTTTTACGTAGAGACTGTCCAGTTTGACCAATGTACATGGCAGAGGGGCATTGCTGGCACATGATGGCATATATCACATTGGTAGATGTGCAGGTGAACGAGCCTCTGATAGTGTGGCTGATGTGATTAGGCCCTATGATGGTGTCCCCTGAATAGATATGTGGACACAGTTGGCAACGGGCTTTCTTGCAAGGACAGGTTCCTGGGTTAGTGGTTCTGTTGTGTGGTGTGTGGTTGCTGGTGAGTATTTGCTTCAGGCTGGGGGGCTGTCTGTAAGCAAGGACTGGCCTGTCTCCCAAGATCTGTGAGAGTGATGGGTCGTCCTTCAGGATAGGCTGTAGATCCTTGAGGATGCGTTGGAGAGGTTTTAGTTGGGGGCTGAAGGTGATGGCTAGTGGCGTTCTACTACAGGACAGGCCCAACAAAGAAAATAACAGGTGACTTCTGGGTACTCTTCTGGCTCTGTCAATCTGTTTCTTCACTTCAGCAGATGGGTATTGTAGTTGTAAGAGTGCTTGATAGAGATCTTGTAGGTGTTTGTCCCTGTCTGAGGGGTTGGAGCAAATGCGGTTGTATCGTAGAGCTTGGCTGTAGACAATGGATCGTGTGGTGTGGTCTGGGTGAAAGCTGGAGGCATGTAGGTAGAATAGCGGTCAGTAGGTTTCCGGTATAGGGTGGCGTTTATGTGACCATTGCTTATTAGCACCGTAGTGTCCAGGAAGTGGATCTGTTGTGTGGACTGGTCCAGGCTGAGGTTGATGGTGGGATGGAAATTGTTGAAATCATGGTGGAATTCCTCAAGGGCTTCTTTTCTATGGGTCCAGATGATGAAGATGTCATCAATGTAGCGCAAGTAGAGTAGGGGAATTAGGGGACAAGAGCTGAGGAAGTGTTGTTCTAAGTCAGCCATAAAAATGTTGGCATACTGTGGGGCCATGTGGGTACCCATAGCAGTGCCGCTGATTTGAAGGTATACATTGTCCCCAAATGTGAAATAGTTATGGGGGAGGACAAAGTCACAAAATTCAGCCACCAGGTTTGCCGTGACATTATTGGGGATATTGTTCCTGACGGCTTGTAGTCCATCTTTTTGTGGAATGCTGGTGTGGCCACTGTATTTTCCACTGAATGCATCCGATGAAGTGAGCTGTAGCTCACAAAAGCTTATGCTTAAATAAATTTGTTAGTCTAAGGTGGCACAAGTACTCCTTTTCTTTTTGAGAATTAAGATTGTCCATTTAACCTTAATTCAGCTGCCTTGTGTGTACATTTTAGGACAGTGTTTAATTACATGATCACCCAGTATTTTTTTCTACAGTAGTGATACTAGAGGCCATTCTAAAGGATATCCTGTCATTATGGCTGAAATAATGGCTACCAAGGCGGCCATATTGATTGTTATACAATACAGGGATACTGAAGCCAAAAGTAGTTAAGCAGAGTCTGTGGAAAACTACATTTAATCGCTACACAGGATCTATCAGACTGTGTATTACTGATAGGTTCTCCACTCCCATAAACCATTGGAGAAACCCTTGTGATGGCTCTAAATGTTGTAAAGGTTCTAAGAGCTCCCTCCTCTTCCAAACCTTCCTGGAGGAACTTTAGGTCTTGGAAAGCTGACTCTTGTTCCATCTGCTAACTATTATCTGAGAGGTAGCAAAAGACTGGGGACAAGGTAGACTGCTGGGTTAAAAGGAGAGAAGGATACAAAGGGCTTTGGGGCAATGAGGAACCCATTTATAGACTGGCAAACTCATGAGCAGAAAAATGTATAAGCAGTACAATATTAAGAAAAATACATGTTAAGCTCAATCAGCTTTTCAACCAAAATCATTTTAGAGCCCAGAAACCAGCTACTCATAGCAGAGACTGTCTAGAGCCAGCCAACATTGTTCACTGCTAACAATGCCATAAAATAAAAAACAAAAAGTCATGATTTTTAAAAAGGGAATTTTACTAAAAATGTGGTTAAGTAGGAAAAAACTGCCTGTCAACATTGTTAAATAACATTTCATTAACTTCCCTGAAAAGTTTAATTATTTTATTCTGTGGTTTGTCAGTCAACTGTGTCCATTTAAAAAAAAAAATCTGGCTGGGGGTATCATGCCAGTAACATGCCACGTTCTGCACATCAGTATATTGCATTTCAGCACAATATCTATAGCACACGAGCTGGTTAAATTATTAATAAATTATTTGATTACTTTAGATATTTTATGAGTCATTTGTAAATCAGCCCTGATTTCTATGGATATAAGTGTATACTAAGTAGCTTGGAAGACCAAGTGTCAGCCTACTGGTTGTTTCTGAACTGTTTAATATGCTTGTTAGTTACTAATGGTTCGTGGCCACTAAAATCTCAGTATTATTTCTGCTCCCTAAGTAAACAAACTTTTAAAATAGTAGGTTAGTAACTATCAAATACTGAATAAAAGATGAATAGTGTCTGATGAATACTTCCATTGCACACAAATACTCTTGTTCAAGTGCAAATATAGAGATTCTCAAGAAGAACAACCATTTGTCTGAACAAAAAAACATATTTGTACACACACGTTTACTGAATAGGTCAGCCTGGTGTGCTATCACCATACCATACAACGTTTAAATCTGGATTATATGATCCAATCCATGTAAATGTTTGGCTGGATAGGCAACAGTTAATCAAAGAGATGTCCAAAGAGTAAGTGACTTATGGGTCAGACTGCTAATCCCAACAGTCCCTGACAATCACAACTTTCCTGCTTCTAATCTTTCTGCCAGCTGTTATCTTTTTTTTAAATCTGTGGACCATTATGTAACTGTTTCATTAGCTTCACTCACATAAAACAAATCCCAAAGGACTCACTATCTCCAACACAGCTATTATAAAAGAAACAAAGGGACCCCTGCAGATCTCTTTAAAAGATTCCTGGTTATGAAGGGAGGGAAAGCCCAAACCACCAGAATAACCAGCAGATATAAGAGAAGGCTGGGTATCCTATACATCCTTTTTCTCGCTGTCCAGTCCAGTGATGCTCACATTCATGGAAGTTTGAGGACCTTCACCAATATAACTTCCAACCAGGAATGTTACTTTTAGTTTGCAGTCTAGATGACAGACAAGAAGTGTAACTTAAATTTCACTTTTTATGCAATTATCTGTGGTCATGCAAAGAGAAGTCACAGCATAAAACAGTCTCTGTGATACTCAGTTTTAAACAAGTGTGTTTTACTTAAATGTTTTTAAAAGGGTGTGGAGATATATTCTGTGTGGAAATTCATCCATTGTGTGAAGGACTAAGGCCAGGCCTTCTGCACCATTTACGTCCCTGCACCATAGGGGCTGCACTGATAGGGGCTGCTGGCAGCTAGGACTATAGGGGTGTCTTACTCACTGGAGAAATGATTTCCATCCTGCTACCATATAGTCCAACAGAGGAAACCACAATAGGGGTGGAACAGGTACACGCTAAGTGGGGGCCTCAAATCCATCTTTACACAGATCCAATATCATCCATAGCTGGTGCGGAAGAGCTGCTACCACTTTTCCAGCCCATAGTAAGGTGCCCCACTCTCCTTAAATTCATAGCCTGGAATAATAGCAGCAGGAGGATGCACAGCATCCTTGCCCCCTGGCCCTGGGTTGGGGATGTGGATTTCACATCCCACCGCTTTGCACTCAACCTGCATAGAGCTCAAATATTTGGATTCCATGTGGGTGGAATAGATTTCAGTCAGAATGAACACTCCATTTTAACAGTCAACTTGAAAAACTATTGGTTTGGAATAGCTGTTTTAAAAAAGCATAGAAGTGTTTTATTTTACTAATGTGACCGTTTCAATAGTAGGGCAGGTCAGGAAGTAGACCAGCCCAAACGTGGTCTATTTAAGAAAAAATTAAAGTCTGTTTCTGACAAAATTAATTCTCTTCTGATGCCATATGGGAAGGAGTCCCCTTCTGACACATAAGCAATATGGTTTTTTTAAAATCTCATGGCAGTGCAGCTGTGTATGGACAGATGAAATCCAGGTATAAATCTTGGCAGCAATAGTGTGTATCACAAACAGAGATGGGCAGGGTGCTGTTTGGCTGTGATAGAAACTAACTGAAAATTTTCTGTCTGATGTGCATCTGAAAGGTTCCAATCAGTGTGAATTAATAAATACCTCACCCAGCTTAAACCCAATTATTTCAGCTAAAGCAGTTCAACTGTGGTAAAATGAAAATCTGTCACAGCTGGTCTAAATGCAAAAGGCACTCTGGGATTATAGTTTTCACCTATTTCATCAAATTCTTGATGTATTTGCCCCTGGAATATTTTTACCTATTTAGCCTAAAGCTCAGACCTGGATATTTTGAAACTACATAGTAAATTCTCTGCCACTCTGCATCCTTCCCTAATACCTCACTAGATTGCCTAATAGTTTCTTCTGGCCTTAAAAGTCTACATGAAATTAGTGGAAAGCAATGCAAAACTGATGCCTAGCACATGGGAATTAGAAGTAGTGAGGAAAATTGGGGATCCACTGTAAACCAATATTTACCAGTTGTTTTTTTTGGGGGGGGGGAGTGACTTTTTAAAAATCAGCTAAAGCTGAAAAGATTAACTTTCAAATGTTACTAATTGAATTCTCTATCCATTTCTATGTCTTTTGTTTTTGCCACAGCATTTTCCTACATTACTTGTTCGAGTTTTTATAATTTTTCCTACTAAGTTATTTAACTGTCCAAGCATTCCATCTTTTTTATTTTAAGCCCAATTGCAATACTCAGATCATCTAAAGTAAATAGATATCTTAATTAATTTAATTTTTAAATGAAACTCCTATCAAATCAGGTATAGCCACATCAGGAATAACCAACAATAATAGAAAGCCTAGTAATTTGTGTAGAACAACTTCTGTTTAGAGATCAAACTTTTCCTCCTTTTCACATTGTAATGAAGTGCTCTCTTCATTACTGTAATTTATCAAAATTTACCAAATTTATTTATAAAAACAAAGTTATAGGAAATGGCTACATAACTGCAACATCAATTGCAGTTTCCCACTTAATTTTTGGTACATCCCTCACTTTCACTGATGCTTATTTATCATCTAAATGGGTAGTACTTTTGATATGCCATACCTTGGCAACTAACTAGTATCCTTGTCTCCTAGTGCTGATGTTACAAGTAATGCAAGTGAAAGATATTACTGTTGAAAAAGTATTGCTCCTGTTCTGAACCTATTTACATATTTTCTTATTCCATGAAAATTGCCTAGCAGTGGAGCTGGGTATTTGCCCCCCCCCCCACTTTGTATTGTTTTATGAGTATGTACCTGGATGCCATACACTTAGCTGAAGAAGGTTAGGAAAGGTCTTTATGCAGCTACTTCCTAAAGTCAAATATAAAATATGTAGGAGTAAATCCCAAGCATTTCTATCATCTCCAGTATCACTTTATATTATTTTTCACTTGTTTGTGCTCATTAATCCCATCTGCTTTCATGCCAAGCCTGCATTGATAACAGCAAACCACTGACAAGAAAGTCTAGCTAAATTAGAAGATTTGTGACAACTGTGAACAACAGATCTTAAAAAAAAAAAAAAAAAAAAAAAAAAGGTATCAGTGTGAAATCTTGGATGAAATCCTCGTCCCTCTGTAGCCAGGATTTCACCACTTAAATTGAACAGGTAAACATGCCTTAATATTATATCACATATTGATATAATTGACCCTTTTAAAAGCATACAACGTAGTGTTAGAGTTTTGTTAGTACAAAGAGAATTACAAGTATTTTCTTTTACAGCCATCTTTAGTACTAAGTTTTCCGCTCATCAGCAGCGTGACTATCTGGTATGTAAGTCTTTAATTAACTAAACACAAGGGCAACCTATTTAGAAAATGAAAACCAAAATATTTACATAGTTGAGTCATGTCCTTTTTACAATTTCCTACATATGACTGTCAGTGCATATTGTATATATAGCGCAGTTAACAAAAATGTTGATATTTTTTGTGGATATATGCCAGTGAATGGAGAAAGAATGGCTGAGAATTTCCATGGCAAAGTTATATGGAATTGAGGGAAATCGATTTGAACAAATTTAAATCGGTAACTTGTAGAAATAAAATAAATAATCATAATAATAAAAAACAAATAAAACACAATACCTGCACCCAAATATCTCTATATTAGAGACAGAAAGCCAGATCCTCAGCTGGTGTAAAGTGAAATAGTGCTGTTGAAATATGGGCCACAGTTTGTACGTTCTGATTTTATATAATATATATTATTACATACAAAAACTATGTTAAAAGAACATTATTAAGGTTGAAACATCAAGCACTCAAAAGTCAGGACACAAAGGTTTACCACCCATCCAAATTTCAATACCTGCTCAAATGCATGCATGCACTAGAGCTTTTCAAAGAAAAGAACACCAGAATTTAACATTGAGAAAAACAACATATTTTTCACTAGCCTTGTTCTAAGAAACACCTGAACCATGTTGGCTGAAGTTTAAAAATAAAAAATCATCTTGAGGCAGACATCCAGCAATGACAATTTCAACCCAATGGTTACAGTTTTGCAAAGTTATAATCAACTGTAAACAGGGTCTTATAATGGGAAGTGTCAGGCAACCTTAACAGTAGACAGTGCTACCAGCACCAGCCATAATACTGAGGTAGGGCAAGAAAAAGGTGTGGATAACACAGGAGAAGAGGTTAGTAGGGGAAAGAAAATGGGTTTGAGGAAGAATCTGAAGGAAAGCGGATGCTAGTACTTGAAGAGAGAAGTTATTCCATGTACCAGCAGGAGCTGGGAAAAAGATACAGATTCAAGTTGCCCATCGGCGGTAATAATATCATAGGGAGGTGCTGCTGGCAGCAACGCAATTGGTAAAAACATTCAATTTATTGTCTCTCCTTGACACACAACTCCACAACACCCTTGCAAAGGTTTTGTTCCCGCAGTCAAATGATGGAGGGGACAAAGAGACTCCATTTATTAGATTCAAAGAGGTCAATGCAGGTGCCTGGTGAGTTTGTATATAGGCCAGTGTACCTTAAGATGCTGGAGATTCTCTTGCCATAATATATAGAGTAGCAAAATATTTCATGTTAGGGTTGTCATTTAAAAAAAAACCCCAAATTTACTTCAGAATAATTTTTTCCTTAATTTGTTTTTAGGCACCTGTTAACTTGTGAAACTGACGGTGTGCCTTAATAGCATTCTTCTGTCAGAAACAACATTTCTAAGGGAACTGGATAATAGGCATTCAGTATGGCAAAATGCCTATATTTTATCTGACTAGATACCAACTGATAGTTACTAGAGGTCTACAGATAATTTAACCTTTAATATAGTCAAGCTGTAAATTAAAGAGGATACAATATAATTTGCGTTGTGAAACTCTTCATTCTGACCCAGGTTTTAATTAGGGATATAAGAAATTATTTAAATAGGAAGATAATTTTGCACTTTCAAACGACCTCTGTTCACTTACTCGTATAGTAGATCATCATTGAAATTGATCTTCAAAGCAACAGTCTTAATCCAGCAAAAAGCAGGCTACGGTGTCTGCTCTCTGAAGAATTCAGACAGGTCCCAATTAGAAGGAACACAAAATAGTTGTCTAAGATTAAGTTGTCATGGGATAAGAGGGAAGATCCTTTCATGGATTGAGAACTGGGTAAAAGAAAGGGAACAAAGGGTAGGAATAAATGGTAAATTTTCAGAATGTAGAGGGGTAACTAGTGGTGTTCCCCAAGGGTCAGTCCTAGGACAAATTCTATTCAACTTATTTATAAATGATCTGGAAAAAGGGGTAAACAGTGAGGTGGCAAAGTTTGCAGATGATACTAAACTGCTCAGGATAGTTAAGACCAAAGCAGACTGTGAAGAACTTCAAAAAGGTCTCACAAAACTAAGTGATTGGGCAACAAAATGGCAAATAAAATTTAATGTGGATAAATGTGAAGTAATGCACATTGGAAAAAATAACCCCAACTATACATACAATATGATGGGGGCTAATTTAGCTACAACTAATCAGGAGAAAGATCTCGGAGTCATCGTGGATAGTTCTCTGAAGACGTCCACGCAGTGTGCAGCGGCAGTCAAAAAAGCAAACGGGATGTTAGGAATCATTAAAAAAGGGATAGAGAATAAGACGGAGAAAATCTTATTGCCCTTATATAAATCCATGGTACGCTCACATCTTGAATACTGCGTACAGATGTGGTCCCCTCATCTCAAAAAAGATATACTAGCATTAGAAAAGGGCAACTAAAATGATTAGGGGTTTGGAACGAGTCCCATATGAGGAGAGATTAAAGAGGCTAGGACTTTTCAGCTTGGAAAAACGGAGACTAAGGGGGAATATGATAGAGGTATATAAAATTATGAGTGGTGTGGAGAAAGTGAACAAGTTATTTACTTGTTCCCGTAATATAAGAACTAGGGGCCATCAAACGAAATTAATGGGCAGCAGGTTTAAAACAAATAAAAGGAAGTTCTTCTTCACTCAGCGCACAGTCAACCTGTGGAACGCCTTACCTGAGGAGGTTGTGAAGGCTAGGACTATAACAGGGTTTAAAAGAGAACTAGATAAATTCATGGAGGTTAAGTCCATTAATGGCTATTAGCCAGGATGGGTAAGGAATGGTGTCCCTAGCCTCTGTTTGTCAGAGGGTGGAGATGGATGGCAGGAGAGAGATCACTTGATCATTAGCTGTTAGGTTCACTTCCTCTGGGGTACCTGGCATTGGTCACTGTCGGTAGACAGGATACTGGGCTAGATGGACCTTTGGTCTGACCCAGTATGGCCATTCTTACGTTCTTGTGTAAAACTCTAGCAGACAGACAGGCTAATGATGGGCACTTTATTAACATGGCAACAGGTCTTTATTCTTGCTTTAAAAACTTTAGTAAAGAATTATTTTTTCTGTGTTAAAAGACTTCCAATACCTATTTAATGCTTGACTGGTAAATAAATTGCAGGAATCGTCATGAAATTCAGTACTCAGTATATGGATCCTCACAGACTGTTACTGGGCTAGTTTGTTTGGACATATAAAAATCACAAATGATACAATCCTATTTGCATATGCTGTTGATTATAGGTGGCATTTAAATCTTTGCTTAACTCTATTCAGAGATAAACAGGTTTCTCTTGAAGAGCTTCTTTTCATATTTATTATTACTGGCTAAAACTATATTTTAATCATCACAAACAAAGTTATTGGAAATACTTTTTTGTTCTTTAAATAAAGAAATATTTCAACAAAGCTCTAGGAAATGTTTGCAATGAAGTCTTACACAAAACATCTGTGTTTACTAAAAGATGTTTTCTAACTTAAAAATTAAGGTATGTTACACATCAAAAACAAAAAATGAAATAAAAAGCTACATAAGTTCATGAAAAGTGGTACGAGTTACAGCTTTTCTAAGTGCTGTGTTCAAAGTAAAATTGGAATATAGAAGTCTGGTCAGGTAAACTCTGTATGCTTCCCAAACCTGGTGGAAATAAACCAGCTGCTATATAATGAGACTAAATTGTTGTCTTCTGTGGACTATAGAATATTACTTTCAGCCTTCTAGTCTCTCCGCCTTCTCCAAAAGCCTTATGCTACAATACATGGCTGCTATAGTCTTAAATTTTTGATAGTCCTACTCAGTGTGCCTACTGTCACAAGGGAATGGACTCTCCAATGAGGATTGCCAGTACTGGTAATGACGTTACTAATAGCAATGGAGAGCTTTTGTAACCCTCGGTACTATGCAGGCTTTACTCAGAGGAGGAAACCATCCATCTCCAAAAATACTAATCCCTAGGATTCCACTCTTTCATGTCAGTCTGTCCTTCAAAAAAAGTCAGCTTCTTGGTGACCCTGCCTCCTGTCCAACTAAGTCTGCATGTGTCTCCCTCAGAAGCCTATTTTGGGATGAATTAAGATATTTCCTCCAAGGTCCTTAATCTCCCCCAAATAAACTGAAGAAAAACAAATTACTGCAGATAACTTATAAACATAAAAACAGAATACACACAAGATAAATTATTTGCTATTAAGGATTCAGATATCTACTAGTAGTATACCCATTTCCAGTTTTCCTGAAAGCTTAAATCCATCCCATATGACCAAAATCTGGATGTTTACAGTAGCCAACAAATAGAGATGGCGGAGGCTTTTGAGTTTAGCTTTGCAAAATATTTATGATGAAAAATTTATAGTAAAATTTTTTCAGTACAAAATTGTACCCAACATTCCCACACCTATAAAAATTTGCAATTTCAACAACCGATGCAAGCTACCAAAAGGAAACAACTTCTCTCAACAATCAGGCAGGGTAAGGCTGGAAGGAGCCATCCCTTATGTCTATGTATTTTTAATCCACTCAACTCCATACCATCTAGGCTGAAAATTAAAATAGGAACAATTCCATGCAGAAGTGGCGTGTTCTCCATCTCTCTATTGTTTATAGAGGGTTCCTTATGCTTTATCTGAAGAGATGCTGCCGGATGTTCTGTAGCTGTCATTATCGAGGAAAGGATAAAGAGCAAATAGCAGATTTTTCATTGCATCTTAAATCCTGATTTGTGATAATAGGGAGTTATGCAGCTGAGGGCTTAATACTGAGAATGCCCAGTTTCTGCACCCTTAGAATTTTACCCTGGTCTCCATCAGCCACAGAATCCTAACGAATTTCAGCTGTTGCCACAGAAACTGTGCTGATCTCCAAAGTAGACAGGTTCCATCCCATTGCAGACTCTGAAGATTTGCAACAGCAATCCTGAAGCTGATCAGAAACAGGATAGGAAGCCAGCAGAGTGCAGAGAACCAATTTGTTGTGCTCTCACTAGTTAATGTTTCCTAGTAGGCAGACCACTGCGCATTGGATCAATGGAAATGTCTATATTGCCTTCATAGTCAAACCACATGGAACATATTGTAGGAGTCCATCCTGGAGATGAAGAAGGTATGGGTCATTATGGCTAACTGTGCATCTGAAAGAAGAAGGTGTATTCTCCTAGCTAGCAGAAGATGGAAAAGGTCTATTTGGCAGCTACTACTATTTGGGTGTCTACTGTTTGATACAGAGACCTTTATTCAACCTTCATAACTGGCAAACATAACAGTTGCCTTTGATTTCTAAAATTTTCATTGTTGCAACTTCCCACCTACTCACACTAAAGGAATTGGCATCTAGGTTGCTGTAAGGGGACAAGGCTTACAGAAGTATTATGGGGGTGGTTTTAAAAAAACGTTGAGTACATACAAGCAATATTTTTCTCTTTCTGTAACTTTTAGTGCTGTCAAGTTATCACAATGTGCCGAGGTATTTCTTCAAATAAAAGCCTGTCAGAGAAAGGATCATAAAATTTGTGCAGTTTTAGGAAAAATCTGCACCATGTAAAACCTTGCTCGAGATCAGATTTGCAAAGTTCTGGGCATATTTCCTTGATAAGGTGGAAGTGCTAGCCAGTGCAATAAGACGTTCTTTCATGAAAATAGAGTAGGCCTATTTGGGGGAGGCACTGGTTATATCCGACTGCCAGCCCAGCTCAATCCTGGTAAAGAGGCCCTCTCTGTGGCTATATGGGATATAAATACCTCCCCCATTGCCAGTCAGCAGGAAAGGTATTGCAGTGACCTTGTCCTGACATGGCCTTAACTGTTTTCTGCACATCACTAAACTTTTCCCCTTCTCCCCACCTGCTGCAGGGAAGCCCTTAAAGCAGCAACACCCCTTTTCTTCCAACTAGCTAGACAAATACCCACTCGTTATAAAGGTTGCAGTGGGCATAGTCATGAAAATAGAGCAGGCCAGTTTTGGGGAGGCATTGGTTAATACATGGCTTGTACCGAAAGTGGGTTGCATTTTTCCAGGAAATTCAGATTTGTGAAGGCAGGCCTGATTTGCTCAAGCAGGTTAAAATGGTGTCCTTTCATTAGACAACATACAGTTGGGCTTGCTTTTTGGTAAGGGCTAAAATTTCATTGTATATTTATAATGTATTTATTTAAAGCTGCAGCTTCATTTTGAAAGGTTGTTATTTGCGGGCAAAGCGAGGAGGAAAGGAGGAGGATGTGGGCACCAGCCATATTAAAATAACTTGTTCACTGGTTACACTTACAGCTGGTGCCTTATTTAAATTGCTTTTTAATTATTGTAACTATAAATCTTCATAACACACTGCTGTATCAAATGATTTATTTTATGGAGCTGAGAGAGATACACGCAGAAAGCTTGTGGCTGGAGCATGAGTATCTACAGCTTTCTGGAAATGAAACCTCAGGTGTGCTATGGGTTTATATAAAACTAAATGCCAGAGAAAGCACAAATAAATTAAAAATCCCCAAAAGCAAAAAAGCAGGTTTTAAATGCAGCAAGTTGTTTTTGTCCAGCAAAGACATAACATTTTTTAAAAATTCCACATGCATTCTACTCTGAGAAGTAAAACACAGATAAGATTTTATCCCTGATTACTTGAATGCCACATACTTTTTCATTGTATCAGTCTGAGTTCAGATTTAGGAATGGATGGAGACTGTATTGGTATAAATGGCTGGTGAGTTCTTTTTAGCAATGGACAAGGGATCAGTGGACATGGTGATTTATCAGATTTGTCGGGAGCTTTTGATATTATTAACCCATAGGTATTGTTGACTTATCCAGTGAATCTTGGGGGAGTTGAGGAAGCAGTGGATTCATTCTTCGTTTATAAGATTTCCCAGACAGTATGGTTCATTTTCTCCAACAGCCCTCACATGGAGTCCTACAGGATTTTGTAATGCTCCTGTTTAATATTAAACCGACAGGGCAGATTGTGAGATGCTTTGGACTGAGATTTCATCAAAATTGCCAGTAGAACTCAGCTCTACATCTTCTTTTCACTGAATTCAGACTTCCACTGTCTGATAGAGAAGGGGATCTGGAGGTAGATAAACTGGTTACACATTAGCCTGGATAAGGCTTATTGGCAAGGGGAAACTTCTAAAGGACTTGGAGGAGGCACTATTTGCATCATTTTCCAGGGTTCACCATTGCAATGTGCTATAGTATAGGGCTATTCTTGCAATCTACCTAGACATTCCATATCAAGCAGAACTTGCCCCCTTCCTAGGGCAAGCTGGCATGACAAATGCTACCTGTGCTGAAGTCTCTGTATTGGTTTCCTTTCACTTCTGGATTGCAA
This sequence comes from Chelonia mydas, assembly GCF_015237465.2. NCBI lineage: Eukaryota > Metazoa > Chordata > Testudines > Cheloniidae > Chelonia > Chelonia mydas. Next base: position 64,209,853 of record NC_051250.2, read on the forward strand.
CTTCAGATGTCAATGGAGATTTTAAAAGACTAGAATGGTTATTCAGGAAGTTATCTGAACTTTTCACCCTAGCATGGCAGTAAAGATGGCTGATTGGCTCTTGCTTTTGGTCCCTAAATTAGAAAGCTCCACCACGGATAGCAGGGCTCCCTCATCTGAGGGCTCCATCTTTGGAATTCACTCTTCTTTGTAACTTCTCAGGGCCCAAGATTAGAGATTATCGTGGCACATCACAAGGCCAATGGGCCATATCCTTAGCAGGTGCAATTCAGCACAGCTCCACTGACTTCAATGGAAGTATGTCAGCGTACACTAGCTGAAGACCTGGCCCCATTTTATTGAGTGCTTTGTTGACTGATTTTATGATGTTCCTACTCTTACTTTTGAAAATGTATTTACTATATTTATTCACTGTAGGAGGTACCTAGTTGCCACTACAATAGAGACTATAGAAATTAGAACAATCAACACATAATAAAGGAGCAGCTTCCCTGCCCCTGTTTCCCCCCCCCCCCCCCCCCCCAAATTTTCAGATAGCAAATGAGCCATTTGGAAGGAACTTATTAGAACACTATTACTGTAATTAGGACAAAAAAATTTAATCCCCACATGCTGGGGATGGCACTAGCCAGGCCTTTTGAAAGGTGAAATGTACGAAAAGCCACTTCTTAAAGTGTCTAGTGGAGGCATTATGTTCCAGGCACTGTAGACCAGGACAGGTGCATGCCACTGGGTCTCTCCTTAAGGCATCAAAACATGAGCTTGGCCATTTGGGGACAGTGTATGGTAGGGTGAATTGGAATTATGATCATCTAAGCTTCAGGGACCTTTCCTGAATCTGGACTGTGGGTGTAAAAGAGAATTTCAAACCCACCATAATTCTGAATGGGTTTCACACATTAGTAGGGACGAACTAGTCAGAAATCTTGGGTGACTGAAGGTATTTTGTACCTTTTTTACTTCCTCCCTCAATGCACCAAAATAAGCAGTTATGTATAATCCATAAATGAAGTTGCTGCATGATTATTAAATAATTGTTCAAAACTATAGGGAGTCAATTTGTCACTCCGTTTCATGTTTGGTCCTCTCTCTTGCTGTCCCTTCTTTGCTGGAGTCTCTGGTGCAGATCTGATGTTCCTACATGGGTATCCTTTGCCTCCTCATGTTAAAAATGCATACTTGTAACAATTACGAAAATAATCTCTTAAAAGAATGAGAAAATATCTAATTTTCCTTCATGACTATGGCAGTATTTGTATGTAAATCATTGTTCTTTCAGGTAACAATGATAATAAAATAGAATTCCTGGGGTCCTACTCTCCCTCCGCAGGATTTGAATAACTCTCATTGACTTCAAGTGAACACAGAGAGAGTAGCAAATGGGGAGTGCTCCAAGGGAGCTCTGAAAGGAGAAGTTGAAGTATCTGAACTTTGAGAAGGGAAGTTACTCGGATCCTCTGAGTTTGTGTATGGGTTGGGAGGATGGGAGAGCAGGTGGGATGAAATAGGGTCCCCTGGTGACACACACCTGTGAGTGATAAACACTGGAACACTCCAATCTAAGTCCTGAATCATTAAACCCTCCTTACCACTAGGTGGCACACATGTATCCTTAATGTTCCTAATGGCTATTAACTAGCTCAGCCGTTCTTTTCAAATCAAGTTAAAGAATTCCAATACACTAAATTATTCTCCACCTCTCCTGGGAAAGGTTTTGGATTAGGGTAAGCATGACTATGTTACAATTACAATACTATTTTCAGAGACCTACAGATACAAGTAATTTTCTCTTTACGACAGTGCATTACAAGATTTCCCCATTCCTGTTTGCTAAAATCTTACAGAGATGTCTCTGTAAGATAAGAATAGAATTCATATTAAATAAGATAAAAAGGCACTGCTGTACTCAGTGAAATCCAGAGTTTCAATATGTTTTTATAATAGCTGGATTTCACCAAAATCGCAACAAGATTTTAAGGATGATATGGAGCAGAGTTTGGGCAATAGACTGATGACAAAAGTTGGAAATAAATATGTAGAAACAGCATGATAATACGTAGCTGTTTATTTGCCTCCCCAAAACTTAAGCCAACAGATCATCCATCTAACATTGTGCTAATATGGATAACATCTGTACTACTGAAACTTTTAATTCTCATGCTGCAATTTCTAGGAAGTATTCATTGGGGAAATGTGGAATATCATTCCTTATTATATTTTTCTTGGGATGCTGAAAAAGGTCTAGACTGAACAGCAATGTTTAGAACATACCTCGTGTTTGTCCATAACAGCCATTTAAATAAGAACCCTCTGGATTTTGTATGCAATTGTTCCTCATTTACTAGTCTACAAAACAAAAGCATGACACACAGTCCATAATAGGCACCATGCCTACCACCCACACTGAGTAATGCACCTGGGTATTTCAGATATCTAAAGGAAGGATAGTAAGCAAAGTATGTACCCATCAATCTGTGTAAAAGATGTGAAGGAGAAATGAGGTGTGTGTTTTTGTTCCTAAGGAAAAGGGAATACTGAACTAAATCAAAGAACAGAAATGCTTTAACTGACATGAAAAGTAATTTTATTCAGTGATCACAGAAATCTGTTTCTGGAAAGTAGGTACATACTTGGAGATTTAAAGCATAAACTACGTTTATAGCTCCCTCTGATGACCATTGGACACTACACAACATAAGTCTTCTTTTATTTTTGTGCATACATTCAACTGACAGCTGACTGGTTAAATTCTAATTGCTTCCAAGTGAGGTCAGCAAAGGTATTTATCGAAAAGGACTGAACAACAGGCTCAACACACACACGCACGCGCACGCACAAGCGCATACACACACCACCGCTCTTGCGTGTTGATTTATGGAAACAATTATAATTCTGCTGAAGTCTTTCTGAGCTGAGAAAGTTTGTAGCTACAGTAGAGCGTCTCATGTTGCAAAAGGCAGACAACAGAAATGGAATACTTGTGTATCCAGCTGTTATCAACAGGAACAAGTAAGTTATCGGTCCTTTAAAAGAATGCTCTGGGCGTTCTAACCACTGACGACTTTTTCTCTTTCCTTGATTGATGTATGTTAGAAGTAAGCTTCTTGACATTTTCTTTAAAAAAAAAAAAATTCTACAAGTAACTGTATGTATAAAAATACAGTCCCACGAATATCTGGGTCTGCCCTGATATTCAAACTAGAGAAGTGCAGGCAGCCCTTTAGGAAGAATGTGGCTAACTATAAAGATATAGGCACAAAGTAACCAAATGTAAGAGATGTAATAGCATTTTTCTGCGGCTCAGTTTTGTAGCTCAGCTGAATCAATAGCTTATTTGAAAGACTTATTACTGAGCTACACAAGGAATTGTACACAGTTCAAATGTGTGCTGCTGTCAAGAGCTTGTTGTAAGATATATCTTGTATGTGTGCTTGTGTATGTTTTTTTAAGTCACTGTATAAAGCTAGAATATATTTTGCTATGCTACAGTACTCATGCAGCATATATTATAGTTGCACACATGTAACAATTGACCATAAAATTTATCCATGACACTTTTCTCATAGATCTTTTACTTTCAGTGCAAGCAGCAAATTCAAGTAGTACAGAAGGTCATGACAGCCAAGGTTATTATAACCGGTTTCTTTAAAGGATATCCTGACTGAAAAGATATTTAAGGAGATATCCTGTTTCAACATCAGTAACTATTAAGGAATAAGGATCAGAATTCTGGAAGAGGAAGCAATCTCAATTAAATCAATCTACAACTCGCTGTAAAGACAGAAGGCAGGTCAATGACCTAGGAGCAACGATCTACTTGAGTTTTAATTTTCATTATGTTGTTCATGAACACCCAGAACACTGCACTATAATGCACAAATGGATACTGACATGGATCCTGCCGACTTTGCTCTACAGATCATATTTTTACATTATCTTTCTAGTGGGCACTATATCTTTAGCTTGCAATGACATGACTCCAGAGCAAATGGCTACAAATGTGAACTGTTCCAGCCCTGAGCGACATACCAGAAGTTATGATTATATGGAAGGGGGGGATGTAAGAGTGAGAAGACTTTTCTGTCGAACTCAATGGTATATGAGGATTGATAAACGAGGCAAAATAAAAGGGACACGAGAAGCAAACAACAACTATAGTAAGTAATGTCTCTGCTTTTGAAATTTGTACTGAAAGATTTTAAAATTTATGAATTGTTGGCTTTTTATCCCTTCATTTATGATGCTTTCACAATAATTTTGTATAGTGCAGTAACCATTCTATCAGACATGTTTTCCAATCAATCATACAGCAGGACATTTGGTATTGATTTTGAAATGCGTCACTTTAAATAATACGTTACCAGTATGTTGTAGATCTAATGTATTAGTTACAGCTGGTAACTATTAGCAAACAGAGAGCCTATTTTAACAAGTGAATTAAGGTTGTACATCTGAAAATATATAACCGCAAACTCTACGCTCATAAAGTACTTATGAAACATTAAAGCACATTTATGTAGGACACAAACTACCTACAAGCTCAGTATGTGTGACTGAACAATTAAAATATATTCAATATTAGAAAATGCAATGGAAAGAATTATGAAAATTGCTTTGCAAAACCATTTGGACAATTTGCCAGGCTAGAATAAAATCTAATATTGCTTCTACAGCTCATTATTACTTGGATAATGAAAAAATACTCTCCTCTCTCACTTCCAAAAAGATCATGTAAAATTATACTAAATATACTTTTAGCATGAACTAAGGGGAGTTGGATAATAATCCTGATCCATCTATATCAATATTTAAAATGATTTTCATATACCACTATTTTAAGATATTACGTTTGCATGCGCTGATTTTACCAATTTTACAATTTGTGTGTGGTATTGTAAATTTAGGCAAATACTACATCTACTTCAAGAATATTGGTGCATAATTTCTTTAAGACAGAAGAGAAATACAGAGAATTATACACTGTAGCACTTAAAATGAGAATAAGTACAAAATTATTATTGCTTTAAAGTGTCAGAGGTGTATATTGTTCTAGTGAACCGTGTTTATTAAACAACAAATCTCTGTCCTGTGATGGTTTTAAATGTTATTCTATTATTTGCCATATAAATTAGGGAGCATTATAACAGCAAAAAAAGAAAAATCAAAGTGTGAGAGATGGTAATATGAGTAGTTATTTTTCAGTTGAAAATTTACTCCCCCCTCCCCCCAAACAAATTCTTATTCTTTTCAAGTTCTGTGCTGCATCATATTTACTTCATGATTATAACTAGCATTGGCCATCTTACATAACTCAAAGGGTTTTCTTTGCAAATTTTACTGTTTCTTTTAAAATTTGTTTTTATATTAGTCTCCTTTTTTCCCTACAATCTATTACATCATACATAACCATATGGCTTGGAAAATGTAAAACAACAGTTTACTGGCTATGGGCCAAATCCAGCAATTTTTTTAGTTGGTTCTTACTCAGGCAACCTCTCATTGACTTCCAGTGGGACACTGCCAGAGTAAAGACCGCAGGACTATATCTACAAGGGAAATCCTGGCCCCCTAACTTCAATCAGGCCAGGATTTCATCCTAAATGTTCCTACATAAAAACAGTCTGATTTTTTTTGCAACACTAATGCATACTACAATCATATTTTATCTGTTTATTACTTGTATACTGTCTCTCTAGATGAGTTTATATCACCACATGTTCCCAAATAATTATGCAAATTTGCTTTTTATTATACTATGCTCTTTAACCAATGTGTTGGTTTGTAATTTAACATTATTTCAAATTCAAGTAAAGGCTCTTAATCTGTGAGTCCATGTTTTTGCTACATATTAATGATTTTAATAAGTGTTTATTTTAGGATTTAATTACTACTATCTAGGTTTTTAGTAAAATGTAGCATATTTGACTCAAAGTTCAGGTTTTTTTGCAACACAAAATCCTCAATACTTTATCTACTAAATCAGGTATGAGATAAGGAGGTGTCTCTGCCACATGTAAGGTAGAGAAAGGCGGGAGGTCTCCCAGCATATTAAATTTAACCTGCTTGCTATACTTCATCTACTGCACATACTAGGAAATAACTAGTTTAGTGCTTTTGTTGGATAAGCAGAATAGAAAAAACAATACACATATAGAGGGCATGGGAGAAATCAATTTAGCAATGATAACAGGCTAGTATTTTCAGAGGACCTCCTGTGTGTGTATTATCAAATCAAAATATAAATCAGAACTCACTCACTTTATTTCCTCTTGATTTAATTCAGATGCCTACAGTTTGGAGAAGGGGGCGGGGGGGAGAACATACCCTCAGTGCAAATGAACATGAAAGAAATCTTTCTGAAGATGTGTTTGTGGCCATATACTAAACACATTTCCAGTCTGTGTTCAGATAAGAAAAAGATTGGACTAATTTTCTTTCCCCCAGACAAATGTTGTTTTCACAGCAGTAAACTCAAACAGCTCTTATTTTTATCTAACTTGTCTGTAAAATTATATCTATTACTGAAATGGACAAATCTGCATGTGTAAACTTCACTCATCTCTGTTAGGTGACTCACTAGTTTGCAATGCTCAGTGCTGGAAGTGGTAAACCAGACCATTCATTTTCTCTGCATGGATGATACCCCAAAAGAGTCACATCAGAGTCAACCAGCTTCTGTGGCTGTCAGGGATTCAGTTGCTGCTCTGAGAAATGTCTTCATATTCTATGCCAGCCCCACTGTATAATCTTAGAACAATGCAAAGATATTTAGAGGATTCTCTACATTTGAAAGAGGAAACCCCAACTTTCTCCCATAAGAAATGGAAATGCTGATGTAAAAACACTGTGGTTTCCTGTATCCTGAATGTAGGAGAGAATCTAAGCTCGATCCTGTCATAAAGCCACAGATGTAGATGAGGAACCCAGCACCCGTCTATCTGCTGGTTCACTATCAGAAGCATGCAATAAACTCAGATTCAAGTAGGGAAATCTCATTGTAAATATTTAAGTGTTAATGTATTGTAAGTGTTAATGAAAGATGCCAGATTGAGTCTTGCAGACAGAAATCGCCACTTTATCCATACACCATATATTGTACAACATGGACAATAGGCAAAGCTTCCTCACAACTAGAAATCTTTCAAAGATGACATAACACCATCATGTTGCATAGGCAACTTGAGAAGGACGAAATACATGATGGTTCTCATATTAATCAAGATTATGGATCTGAGGTACCAAGAATACAAATCAATGATTGTGAGGAGTCAATAAGTAATACAAGAACAGGGTCAAACCTAATACGTACATTATTTGCAATTATTTGCACATCAAACTTCTCCTAACATACAGAATGCAGTCAGAATAATGTGGCCCTATGAAAATCATAGCAAACATAGAAGACAGAACACATTCATCAAGCAGACTCTGATGTACAATTGTATTAGTTGCTTGTTGTTACATGATAATGTATTGAAGCAAATCCTTAATATTAATCTAATTCATTTCTCATAATTCAAAGTTAATTTGTTACAAATACTTATTGCAACAATTTAGTCAGCGTGGTTGAGTCCAAAAAAATAGCACCCCCCCCCCCCCCCGAAATCTAACCTAATCTTCATGTCTTCTGTGCTAGCAAAGCAAATTGCTGAATTCTGGGCCAGATCAATGATGACCCCCTTAGGCATAAGAAGAATGTTTATTGCACACACACACTTCAGTAAGGAGAACTTCAAATAAATCTTTAAAAATGATTAGTTATTGAAATATTGTGAATCATTAGGTTTTTTTTCCCCCCCGTATAACAAGACCTTCTGTATCAAACATCTCTATATCTCCTGGCAGAGACCCATCTCTTGGCCATACAGCTGAAAACTACAGAGTAAGTTTGGTCAATCATATAAGATAGTATATCCCACCATTAGGCAAAGGAATCATTCCGCATCTGACAGAAATAACCCCACTCTTCAGGCTCAAAGTTGAAGTGCAGAGTAAGAGCCAAGAGCCTCTCACTAGAGCACTAAAATAGTCATCAAGAGACAGATGTGAGGCAGAAGTCTCAGCCCTTCAGAATATTTAATTTCAGTTTTGCTTTCAACACCTATTTACTGTACCTTGCTTCTCCTAGTAAACAGTCAAACATTTTTCTCAGTTAATTTCAGAGACAAACTGGCACATGAAATCCAGACTGAGGAGGTATTCCTGTCTCAGTAATAGAATGAGACCAAGCAAGTGGAGAAGAGAGGTGAGGGATAGCTCTCTTAGCGATCAATTGCTACCTTTTGAAATAAATTTAGCTTCCCCTTATTACTGCTTGATCGTCCCATCATTTCAGTTCTAATTATGGAAGTCTTGCAGATTTATTAGTTTTTGTGCAAAATGGAAGTCAAAAACAGAGCTTATTTTGAATCAGTCTAAAAGGATTTACAATTAGGACTGGATGATGCTCTAGGAATTTACATGCTCTGTTAGTCTTGAAGTTTCATTGTAAGGACAAATGGCTTCTTAACTATTTCAAAAGCCTCCCCAGAATCTTGAATCATAACTGTTTTTAAAAAGTGAGAGAGTTTTTAAATGTGAATTTCCAGTATCAAGCCACCTCTCAAACCAGGAAATACCTTCTAGACCACCCCCATTCTGTTTTGGATGAGGACAAAATTCCTACAGGAAATGAGGTCTTAATGAGATCTTAGCACAAAATGGCAGAAATGTCACACAAAAACTTGGCCTTGTGAGACTTCTACTGTTTTGGACAAAATCTTATAAGAACATTACACAAGATTCAGCATCATTAATCAAACCTAAATTCTAGCCCATATACAACCTGAAACGTAACCTAGTCCAACTCGTAGCCTAGCCCAACTCTAAACCCTGCCACACTGAAAAGTAACAAATTTAATCTAGAAGTGGACCAAACTGCTACATACTGTATACCCACACACACAAAAAGCCAACATGATTTCATTGTTAACACAACTGCCCTGCACCTTTAAGCAGTGGTGTGGTGTTTGGCTGGCTGGCTGAATGCAGGGAACAGTGCTTTATGGCTGGGGGGAGGAGATGAAAACTGCTGAAAAGGGTCAGCATGGTCACTGACTCATCCCCTAGGAATGCAGGCTTTAAAAGGGGCAGCTCTGCACTGGAAGCCTCACGTTTACACAGAGGCAGGACCCAACCTCCCTCCCCTTTAGATGGTAAAATACCAGGTTTGGTCAAGACTTGCTGTGGGCATTACACTAGCTGCCCCTTTTTTAGGGGGGCTGGGAAGGAATTTTTCCCTTACCATCATACTGGCTTGGGTACAGTTGGGTTTTTTTTTTTGTCTTCCTGATAGCAGGCTCAGGAAGGGCTCTACTCATGCATGGCATGAAGGGCGGTAGGCTATATGTCGCAACTCATTATTTAAGTGTAAGGCAGAGGTCCAGTGCAGGTTCTCCATAGGAAAAAGTGTACCGTGACCAAATAAATGGCTTGGAAAAGGATTTAAAAAGACATTCACTAAAGGAATGAATGGGGGGTGTTTGAGGAGTCCTATGATTGGTATGGTAAGGAGCCAACCTCCCATTTTTATAGCCCACTTTAACCTTCCTACGAGGGTTGGTGGACGGTAAGGTTTCAGCAATGAATTTGCTGGAGGGACCTGGATGGAAAAAAAGAGGGGGAGCTGGTAAAAAGCCCCCATGTAATTACAGAACAAACATGGGGTTACCTCCACTGTATACTTTTATCTGCTGGGTAGTCATAGAATATCAGGGTTGGAAGGGACCTCAGGAGGTCATCTAGTCCAGCCCCCTGCTCAAAGCAGGACCAATCCCCAGTTAAATCATCCCAGCCAGGGCTTTGTCAAGCCTGACCTTAAAAACTTCTAAGGAAGGAGATTCTACCACCTCCCTAGGTAACGCATTCCAGTGTTTCACCACCCTCCTAGTGAAAAAGTTTTTCCTAATATCCAACCTAAACCTCCCCCACTGCAACTTGAGACCATTACTCCTTGTCCTGTCATCTTCTACCACTGAGAATAGTCTAGAACCATCCTCTCTGGAACCACCTCTCAGGTAGTAGAAAGCAGCTATCAAATCCCCCCTCATTCTTCTCTTCTGCAGACTAAACAATCCCAGTTCCTTCAGCCTCTCCTCATAAGTCATGTGTTCCAGACCCCTAATCATTTTTGTTGCCCTTCGCTGGACTCTCTCCAATTTTTCCCACATCCTTCTTGTAGTGTGGGGCCCAAAACTGGACACAGTACTCCAGATGAGGTCTCACCAATGTCGAATAGAGGGGAACGATCACATCCCTCGATTTGCTGGCTATGCCCCTACTTATACATCCCAAAATGCCATTGGCCTTCTTGGCAACAAGGGCACACTGTTGACTCATATCCAGCTTCTCGTCCACTGTCACCCCTAGGTCCTTTTCCGCAGAACTGCTGCCTAGCCATTCGGTCCCTAGTCTGTAGCGGTGCATTGGATTCTTCCGTCCTAAGTGCAGGACCCTGCACTTATCCTTGTTGAACCTCATCAGGTTTCTTTTGGCCCAATCCTCCAATTTGTCTAGGTCCCTCTGTATCCTATCCCTACCTGCCACTGTATCTACCACTCCTCCTAGTTTAGTATCATCCGCAAATTTGCTGAGAGTGCAATCCACACCATCCTCCAGATCATTTATGAAGATATTGAACAAAACCGGCCCCAGGACCGACCCTTGGGGCACTCCACTTGATACCAGCTGCCAACTAAACATGGAGCCATTGATCACTACCCGTTGAGCCCGACAATCTAGCCAACTTTCTATCCACCTTATAGTGCATTCATCCAGCCCATACTTCTTTAACTTGCTGACAAGAATACTGTGGGAGACCGTGTCAAAAGCTTTGCTAAAGTCAAGAAACAATACATCCGCTGCTTTCCCTTCATCCACAGAACCAGTAGTCTCATCATAGAAGGTGATTAGATTAGTCAGGCATGACCTTCCCTCGGTGAATCCATGCTGACTGTTCCTGATCACTTTCCTCTCGTGTAAGTGCTTCAGGATTGATTCCCAGACATCTAATAATAAAGTTGAGGCCTGATTAAACCCATGTCAGATGTCTCCTGTCCTTCTTTCGGTACAGTCAGCCAATAGAATAAAATGATATGAACTGGATGTGATAGGCGATGCCAAGAATGGAAACTCAGGTTTAAATGGTTCCAGCAAATCTGATACAAAAGATACACAAGGCTGAACCATCTTGTAATATCTCCTGCTGATCTGTAGACATATCCTAAATTTAGTATACAAAAGGCAATAGATTATAATCCAAAGTATAAGAATAGAATGACTGTATCTAAGGAAACAACAACCAGAAAACACCATGATTGCCAGGTAATTTTATCCTTAATCTAGATCAGATTTTGAACTACCTGTTCTCACTGGCAAATGCTTAGTCACATAAGAAGTCATATTGAGCCAAACTGCTCACTATTTTGAGTAAGAGGTTAAGAGTTTGGCCCTCCATCATATTCTGTCTCACCTCAAAACATCCCTGAAAGTGGAGGAGATTGTATCTGCTCCACTTGGGAGAGTTTACAATCTCTCTTATTGAACAACTCCAGAACCAGTCTACCTGTAAAAAATTAAAAATTTAACCTGAAGTGTTTCTAAAAATGTACAAATTGTTGTTTCTCCTTTAAATCAATGGGTAAAGTACTTCCTTACATAAGGAAGTGGAAAGTGGAAGCATCTTTGAATTAAATTTTCTTATTGCTAATGTGGATAAAAAAATATTTATTTTTACATGGTTTTTTAAAAGGATAAATTACTTTGTCTCCTCTCAACGTAGCCATATTTGTCAATGTTTACAATCTGTTTAATTATCTTGGGTAAACATCTCACATTACCGCACTGGGCTCACCTTTTCTAGGAAAATACATGGAATTAACTGACATTTCTCCATTTTGTGAGGACATGTGATCTTGTGGCACTGGATTGGGTCTCAGGAGGCCTAACATCTATTCCAGTTTTTGCAACTTACTTATTCAGTGACCTTGGGCAAGTCATTTTATTTCTGTTTCGCCATCTGTAAAATGGGGTTTAAAGAGCTTTGACATTATGGATGAAAAGCCCTATAAAAGCAGATAATAAAAGTAGTATTGTTCTAATAAGTGTTATATGTAGTAAATACCTTTTACTAAAATGTCGAATCAGGAGCTGGAAATAGCTTAATGAAACCTAATTTACTGTCTGGACAGAGGAGTGTACAGTTTCAATTGGTATCTCAACACAGTAAGTATTTTTCCAATTGCTATACAGAAATTACAGTACTTTGGTAGCCAGTTTGATTCCTGATATAGTCTTTGTTGAAAGGCACGGGATCTTCTTGTTTGCCACTTCAAACTAGCTGTGTTGTCTGAATTGTTGAAAGTAACATTTTTAGATTTGTAGGGTCTTTGAGTACTCAGTAAATTGGACTGTGTGTTGTTTTTTTTTAAAACCTTGGAGTTCTGTAATATCCCAGACATCTGTAAGTATGTACTCATACTGCTCCATGCTTCAAGATGTATCACATAATAATATACTGTGGGACATTTTACTCATCACTGCAGAATTAATTTGGGCAAGTCAAGAACATTACTTTCCTAGGATGGCACATTGCTTTATTGCATAATTGACCATCTAGGACTATATTTGGGAGCTGAACTTCAGTTGTCCATATTAACCATTGACTTTATTGTTCATTTTTATATGAGCTGGTGGAAGTGTCATATGAACTGACTAGGGTACAGCAAGTTAGAAAAAAATTAAACAAATGTTAACAGTGAAACTTTGAGTTTCATGACAGGTTTCAGAGTAACAGCCGTGTTAGTCTGTATTCGCAAAAAGAAAAGGAGTAGCTCACGAAAGCTTATGCTCAAATAAATTGGTTAGTCTCTAAGGTGCCACAAGTACTCCTTTTCTTTTTGAGTTTCATACAGCAAGAGCACAATAGAGGTTAACAATTATAACTGCTGTATTGTCAGACTACAAGTTTCATAACACATTACATCATTTGTATGCATGGAAAAAGTTGTGTGTAACAATTGGTGTTGAAAAGCTGGAAATGGATTTTCACAGATGTGGCTGACAACTGCATGCATAATACATAGAGGCAATAAAAATACTGATGCAATCAATATGCCTTATTGACATGTTATGCATTTTGCTTGTGAAACAAAGGACAAGGTGAAGTTGAATTTATAACGGGATTTGTTCACATAACTCCCATGTACTGCTTACTAAATTAACCTAATATTCATAGGACTTATCAACAGAACACTCAGGTATTCTAAACACAACCATCTAGCTGCTCAGCTAGTGTATGTTTGCCTAGCCTCATTAATGTCAATGGAGCTTTGCCAATTTACCCCATCTGAAGAGCTGGACCTTTTTATCCTGGGAAATAATATTTTAAATTATTGTCATTAAATTATAGTAGAGAATAACATGGTATTAGCGAGTATTTGCTAATACAATTTTCAGTATGTTATATTTGGTTTACAGATCAGCATTGTAATACAGACATTTGACACAGTATCTCAGCTTCTCACTTTTCCTTGTGGATATTTCTATAAATTATGATTTTGTGTCTGTGTAACCATAGCTTGCATTTCAACTGGCTATAATGGGAGCTGTAATTCAGTGCTAGTACCCACTGGTGCAGTCCACCTGTGGTAGAAATAGCAGCAACTGTAGTATAAACTGTGCTCATGTAGGCTAAATAGGGCTAGCCAAAAGACAGGTAAAATGATTGAGTTCTGTCTACATGACAGCTTCCAAGGGTGCTACCACTGGCAGTGAAATATGGCTCCCATTTTTACCAATGTAGGTAAGGTTATAGGATTGGATTTAATTTGTTGTAACTAGCATTTGCTTTGGGAATGGGAAGCAGAAAAGCATCTGGGTTTTCACTTGACCTTCTAAGCTTAATTTAATGTTTGTAAGCATAAGCAATTTTTAACTGGATTTAGTAGCTCTGCTATGATTCTCAGAGAATATGGGGATGGTTAAGTAGGCATAATCTTATATTGGGAATTTGACACTTAAGGCTAAAACAATAGGTTGGCATGACCACATGATCCAGACATTTAGTTTAACAAAATACATGCTACACCTCTACCCCGATATAACGTGGTCTGACATAACGTGAATTCAGATATAATGCGGTAAAGCAGCGCCCTGGGAGGTGGGGCTGTGCCCTCCAGCGGATCAGCACATCAGCGTGTCTGGCTCCCACACGCTGCTCTGAGTGGCGTGTTAAGGGTGCCAGGCAGGGGCCATGGAGGGGAAGGGGAACAGGGGTCGATTCAGATGTGTAGGGGCAGCATGGCGGGACTCGGCCAAGCTGCGGTGACCTGGGGGGTGGCTCATGGCTGGAAGTTCATGCCCCAGCCCGGGGGCCTACAGCCAGAGAGAAGGTCCGTGCTGCAGCCCTGGCCCTGGCGCCGTGCCTCCCGTGCCCTGGCCAGGGGGTGCTGCGCACTCCGCTGAGCTCGGCAGTTTTGCCTCCGCCGCTTCGCTCAGCTCCTGCCTCCCTCCCACACCCCGGCCAGTGGGTGCTGCGTGTTCTGCCAGGCTGGGTGGTTTTGCTGCCGCTTCCCTCAGCTCCTGCCTCCCTCCTGCGCCCCCACCCGAGACCCTCTGCCCCTACTAACAAAAATGATTTAGTTCGCAAGTTTACAAACATTTTTATCCTAAAAGAAATAAAAATATATCTTTCCTAGCAAAATTTCAAAGCACATTATTTCTTTGTACACTCTAATCCCTCTACCCCCAATATAACGCAGTTTCACCTATAACACGGTAAGGTTTTTTGGCTCCTGAGGACCGCGTTAAATCAGGGTAGAGGTGTATATGATTTTTTTTTTTTTAAGCAGAATATCATCCAAAGGAAATCAGAGTCAGGGTGTTAATAACTCAATGTGTAACCATAAGTGTAAACAAGGATTGTGCCCACTTTCATAACGCTTGTAACCAAAAGAATATCTGCTTCAGAGGCAGCAACAATCACCAACTATCCTACCATCATCAGTTTAATCCAAACTCAGTACATTTGGGTAAACAGACTAGTTAAGTTTTTGGATAACAAAAAATCCCCTATGTTGCTACATGAGCTTTTAAATATTTTTTCATAGAAGAATTTGTAATAAATATGCCTCACTTTACTTCCATTTCTTCCACGTCTAGCTTGCTTTAAAATGTGTTAATAGACACAGGGAGGTGCTGTAAACTTTGAAAAGAAGCTGATCAAACTTTGTCTGTCTTTGTATTCTTGATACATTGGAACTGCATGCAAGACACATTTATAAATTATAAGGCAATGTTCTCAAAAACTACAACTAATGGGAATTGAGTTTGTACTAGTAATCTAGCAATTTTAGAATAGTGAATTGATTCCAGTTTTTAAAATTTGACATTTAAATATTTAAGTGGCTGTGTACAGTACTGTCTGTGTGTAAATCAATAGTATTACCTCTGATTACTGGGAATCTGTTATCTATGCAATTTATTATCTAGGATTGAAATCCTAGGAACAAATTTTCAAATGTTGCACCTGCCAAATTTACATATGCATTTCTAGTGCTTGTAAAGCCTACAGCTGCTCATGGGAAAAATAGGATCATTGAGCCCTGAATTGCCTCCTTGTGTTCACAGTTATAAATGATGAATGGGCAAATGTGGAACTTTATGTGCATATCAGTTGTGTGGAAGAATCAGCACTATCTTTGAAAATGTATCCCAAAGTATTGTGTTACAATAATCTTTAAAACTGGTATAATACTTATGAGATTGTGTGTCTTTCCTTCTCATGGTTGACAAACTCAGAGGTAATATCTGACATATTAGGTTAAATATTTCTCTGTTTTACATTGGCATCCGACAGAATAAGCCAATACACAGGCTTTTTAGCTGATCCACAGGGTGATAAGATGGCGGGCCAAAAAAAAAAAAATTAAGAAAAAAAGAAAAAAAAAAAAGGCGATACTGGCTTAAGAGGAGGGCAGGATAGCCAAAAGGAGGCATTAATTCAGTTCCTCCCTACTGCAGCTTCTGCCATAAAGACCTGGTGGAAACAAAAGCCGCACCCTCTGACAGTAGCTCTGAAGGAGGGTGAAAGCGAAAATTGAACCCCACAGAGTGAACATGATACTGACAGTACTGACTTGTCACTTCTGCTAGCCAAGTTACTCCAACCCCACACTTGCTTCCTCCCGTCACAGTTGCTTGCACTATTCACAGAACAACCCAGCAATTGACACACAGCACACTAGACGATATATAGAGAAAAAAAAAAAGGAGTACTTGTGGCACCTTAGAGACTAACAAATTTATTTGAGCATAAGCTTCTGTGAGCTACAGCTCACTTCATCGGATGCATTCATCGGATGAAGTGAGCTGTAGCTCACGAAAGCTTATGCTAAAATAAATTTGTTAGTCTCTAAGGTGCCACAAGTACTCCTTTTCTTTTTGCAAATACAGACTAAGCTCTGGTCTACACTAGGACTTT
This sequence comes from Chelonia mydas, assembly GCF_015237465.2. NCBI lineage: Eukaryota > Metazoa > Chordata > Testudines > Cheloniidae > Chelonia > Chelonia mydas. The sequence goes on from NC_051250.2 coordinate 64,226,372, forward strand.
AGGTCAAATTTAGCAGCGTTAAATCGATGTAAACCTGCACCCGTCCACACGATGAAGCCCTTTTTTTTGACTTAAAGGGCTCTTAAAATCGATTTCCTTACTCCACCCGTGACAAGTGGATTAGCGCTTAAATCGGCCTTGCCGGGTCGAATTTGGAGTACTGTGGACACAATTCGATGGTATTGGCCTCCGGGAGCTATCCCAGAGTGCTCTATTGTGACCGCTCTGGACAGCACTCTCAACTCAGATGCACTGGCCAGGTAGACAGGAAAAGAACCGCGAACTTTTGAATCTCACTTCCGGAGACTGCGGGAACTGTGGGATAGCTACCCACAGTGCAACACTCCGGAAGTCGACGCTTGCCTCGGTACTGTGGAAGCACTCGGCCGAGTTAATGCACTTAATGCACTTAGAGCATTTTCTGTGGGGACACACACACTCGACTATATAAAACCGATTTCTAAAAAACTGACTTCTATAAATTCGACCTAATTTCATAGTGTAGACATACCCTAACACAGCTGCTACTCTGAAACCTGTCATATAGAGAAAACTCACTCCAGGCCATTTTTGAGTGGTTGAATCTCTATGGTTTCTTGGTGGGGCTTAGATTGATTTAGAGGCAGCAGCTGTGTGTAGTTTGGCAAATAATGTTTGTTACTATATATTATCCACTGGCTATGTTTTATAGCAGAGTGATTCACTTCTAAGGTCCACCTTATGAGCAAAGGCAAAATTCAGTCTGGTGAGAAAGTCAAATGCAAGACCCTCCACAACATTTAGGCTTCACATGTAGGCGGTGCCGCCAGTGCTAGAGAATAGCATTTCAGAAATGCAGCTTCAGCCACCAGGGCTGCAGGTCGGGTCTTCACAGTGGCCTAATAGTTTGGTGGGGAGTGTGATAATGAGGAAGGACCATGCATCTGTGATTGCTTGGACTTCATATCTGAAGTGAATTTCACCTCTTTGGAGCCCTCCTAATGCTTACTTTACTGACCACTGAAACAACCTTTGGCAACAGATCAAGTGTATCTATGACAAGTAAATGGGTCCCATGCACCTAGGTATTTTACGATTAGCTACCAAAAAAAATTAAAATAAATAAATAAATAAAATCAAACAACCAAGTTTCGTGCAACTTCATAGAGCCACTCCTAAACTAGCTAATTACAAAAGCCATCCTCCACCAAGACAAAGTGTTATAAGACTCACCCTCTTCGAGTGTCCCTTTGCAGCAAGGCCCAACATTGCAGTGCTCCATCAGTTTCCCCACAACAGTCTTAAGCCAAGCCACTTTAAGATATTCAACTCCTTCTGGGTTCAAAAAGGACAAAAGCATCAAAATAAAAGAACTTGCAGCCTCCGAGGAGCTCAGCTTCAGTCCCCTTCTTTATAAGCAGACTCCCAGCAGCAATAGCCTGTCTCCCTGTCTGTCTGGCAGCACCTGTGCTGCAATCAACCCAAACATCCAGATCAGGTCTGTTCTCTTACCAAGGGCCTCCAGCAGGTCTTAGTGCTGAACCAGTTCCTAGCTCAAGCCTGTTTTCTCACCTCATATTGGAGGTAGCCTGTCTGCTCTCCTCCCCAGCCAGGGCATTCTGCCCCACCCAGGCTGTCTCTAAAGTTTCAAGTAACCCTTTTCAGACAGTTCACTACTACTCAGGCTCTACAGAGTCCTTTTCCCACTCTTCTTTCAGACTGGTTTCAGGCTAAGTCATTATGCAAGGTAACCTATTTCCCCTTGTTTTTTCCTTCCCCACCCCCCAGACGTTCTTGTTAAACCCTGGATTTGTGCTGGAAATGGCCCACCTTGATTATCATACACTTTGTAAGGAGAGTGGTCACTTTAGATAAGCTATTACCAACAGGAGAGTGGGTTTGTGGCGGGGGGGGGGGGGGGGGGGGGGGGGGGGAGAGAAGAAAACCTGGATTTGTGCTGGAAATGGCCCAACTTGATTATCATACACATTGTAAGGAGAGTGATCACTTTAGATAAGCTATTACCAGCAGGAGAGTGGGGTGGGGGGAGGTATTTTTTCATGCTTTGTGTGTATAAAAAGATCTTCTACACTTTCCACAGTATGCATCCGATGAAGTGAGCTGTAGCTCACCAAAGCTTATGCTCAAATAAATTGGTTAGTCTCTAAGGTGCCACAAGTACTCCTTTTCTTTTTGTTCTTACAATCTAAGATGTAATCTGCCACAATTTGCTCCTCTGGAGGCTAGCTTCCCCCTAACCTGTTAATCCTTAGGGCTTTTTCTCCTCTTTGGCTTATCTCCCACCTCTGTGCTAGCTACAGAACACACACATGCCAGCTCTTTCCCCAAGCCTCCAGGGGACTCTAGTAGCATGTCCCTAGAACTTCCTACCTGGTTCCTCTTCCTCCTTTTAAGTCCCACACTCTGCATAGGCATAGCAGGTACAACTAACTGAACAGTTCAACATGGCTGACTAACCCAAGGCCTTCTGGCCCTTAAAGGGGCAGGCCACCCTTTTACATGAAGCCTTTTACATTTTTCTAATAGCAGTCCTAATAGAAATTAAGGATCCCCCAAATAACCCCCCCCCCAAAAAAAACCCCAAAACAGGTTGTAATGTCTAATATATCCAAGCTATTGCCAAGCATGCCATATAATGGCTGCTGCACTTACAGCATTAGTGTATTCCTAAAATTGCACTAAGCAATTTAAATGATCTAGAAGACACCTTGAGAATTAAAAGCAAAAAGCTGTGGATAAAATTTGACTCTGTTCTCAATGATTTGTAATGGATGATTGGCTCTTTGCATTATTTTTCCAAGTAAATAATAACTTTCCAACTTCTATTCCACAAAGCATCTCCATCTGTCTTCACATAATTTGGCTTCGAGACATTTTGTTTACTTCAGTAAATTGTGATCAATCAGTACAGGTTTGTATTGTATTTGATACATCTTGCTGACATTTACTAACTAATAATAATATTTTTATATTCAATATTAAATTTCTTCGGAAAGCCACAAATATAATGACAAAATTTCTGTGTATAAACCTGCCTACTCTGTTTTAGGCAATGAGCCAGTCATTCCCCTCCTTTCCATAAATGGCATTAGATCCAAAGAGAGAACAGAAAAACGAGCAAGAAGAGTTTCTTAACCAGTATGTCAGAAAGTCATAAAAAGCCTCACAAAATCTGAAAGTTAGCAGGTTTGTTCTTATTCCTGTCACACAATATACTCACACTTTTCTCATCTTCATATGTCAAAATATGAAGTACTATATCTAGGCATTTGAGAAAGGGAAAACAATCAAATTTATTTCTTAAGACTTATGTCAAAATATATGATTGCAAGAACACTATTCCAAAGTGGTCAATTCATCTATCTAGTAAACATATCAACATAGCAATTACATTTTGGAATTAAAGTGTAGACACTTGAATGTCCAAATTAATATACTGATGCACAGACTACTTGATTGAAAATATTTGACTCAAGCTGACATGCCTTCATTTTTTTGGTTGCTTCTCTATGTGACTTGAGAAATATATCGGTTGTAGCCATCAGTTTAGAGAGTATAATGGCAAATGCAAAAAGATTTGACAATTACCACACTTTTCTAGGAATTAAGGGAACTATGTAAATTAACAAATTTTGCACTGAATTATTGTTTTGTCTTTAATTTGAATAAATCTATTGTATTGTTCTGTTATATTTTGGGGGTATAGTATGAACTACTTAATGTGACAGTTTCTGAAATTACACTTCCATCCAGATTCTAAAGGAACAGGGGGGAAAACAGGAAATGTACATAATGGCTAGGATGCTGGTTTAAACAAAAAAGGTAACATTGGTATTACATGCCCCAATCCTAGAATTATCCAGATGTCTTATGATATATGTGGGGGGAAAGGCTTGATCTAGTAATCACCTGTGAACAGTCTGGACCTGATCCAGCCAAAGCACTTAAGTATGTGTTTTAACTTCAAGCACATGAGTAGTCCCATTGGCTAGAAAATTAAAGTAGAAAATAACTTTGTGAAGGAAGGCATATCTTCTCCTGACACATTGGAGAAATTGTTCAAAAACACTTTATCACTGGGACAATATGACCCCCTAACGTTGGCAAAATTTTAATAAACATGAATAGAACATTTCAGGATTAGATCTCCAAGCATTTTACAAATATGAAGAAGTATCATTCCCACCTCTCATTTCCCCACCCCCTTTTTATTTTTTTTTTAATTTTGAGAATTTTGAGGTATGGAGGTATTAAGGGGTGCATTTTCAAAAGCATCTAAGTTACTTAGGAGCATAAATCCATATTCAAATGTGATTTACTATCCAAGCCTAACTGCAAGTCAATGAAACTTATGCTCCTAAATCACTTAAGATAATATTTTTTAAAGTGCCTAAGTGAGTTGGCCAAGGTTACACAGTCTGCAACACGATAAAGCAATAGAACTCAGGTCTCTGGCCAGTGATCATATTGTCTCCATAGTTACACAAAACAGATTTTCCTAGGGGCTAGATTAAACTGCATGCCTGATATTTCAACAACAAAAACAATTTTTTTATTCATGAATTTATATTATTGGCTCACTTTCACTAACTATATCCCCTTTCAATTTAGGGGTAACCTAGCCACATATCAGAGGAATTTACAATTACCCTTTTTGCACAAATTACACAGGAAAAGCATAATTTCCCCAAACAACTACATGAACTTTGAGCCTTGGAGGAGTGTCCTCTGCAATACAAAAGATATAGGACAACATACAGAACTGTTACCTTCACATAATTGGACACTGTAATTACTGAAGAGCTTGAGGTCATGAATTGTGAAATGATGCATTAGTGATCTCATTCTGAAGGTTAATACAACATTCATATGGTTATCCAAATATTTAATATTTTAGTCTGTTATTTTCACAATGCAGTTACAGGCCCATATTCTCAGCTGAGCCCAGCTTCTCCTCAGCTGGGCAAAGTGGGGATGCAAGCTACAGCTCCCGATCATGCGGCTGATTCTATGCTGGCTCCAGACCCAGCATAGATTTATTTATCCTGCCTTGCTTTCATCCTCAAAAGGCCATCTGCCAACTGCGGATAGCTGACAACACCTTGATATGCCCTCTGTGCTAGTGGTTTCAGAGAGGGTAATGTAGGAGTCAGCTATGCCAGCTGCATGCCTGCTGCAGTTCACCTCAAACTGCTGGGGACACCTGGACAGTTTCTAGTCCCTTTGTGCTGTTGGAGTGGCACAAAGGAGCCAGAGAATCTAAATCACTGCATGTAAAGACTTCAATTTAATAATTCTCAAAAGCATACTGTTAGAAGCATGAAACAATACCAGTGATAGTTTGTTTGACTTTAGTAGGCCAAAAGTTGTCACTCTGCATTTAAAAATATGAATCTGATACTACAGCAAGTGCATTTAATACACAATGGGTGACCTTGTCTAACACGAAAATTCTTAACAAATGATACACGGAAAAGCTTCATTATTATAATACTAAGTAGCGGGCATCTGTGAATTATAATGAACGTTGAGCAGTGGAAACTCCAGTTACAGTACAATGATTGTAGAAGGAAAATCTGTAAATAGCTACTATGTAACAATAAGGGTTGTTTGTGCAGTTTTCTTAGTATGTATTCTTCTAATCCATGTGTTAAATAACAATCTAATTCCAATAGGATTTATAGTGGATACAAAGTAATTTGTAACTTCTTTATTCTCAGAATTTTAGTCATGTAAATTTACTTATGCAACATTACATCCATTTAGAGTAAGTGACTAGATAAATGCTTTTATGTTCAGTCTTCAGACAAATGTTTGTGTAACATACCAAAGAGTGTGGGTATATTTTAAATTTTTAATACGCTAATCTAAGAGTTTACAGACTAGCTAAATAAAAGTAATAGTTTTACTATTTACCGGGTTTTCTCCCAAGATTTTAAGTTAGGATTTGAGGATAATCAACACATGGTTTCAACATTTACCTGAAATATTAGAGAAATTCAGAAAAGAATTAAATACATTTTAAATCAATTTCAGTTTGATTTTAGATAAAGTTAAAAGATATTTATGTGTGTGTTTGGGGGGAAGGCTACCAAAGATGATGATGATTAGTGGTAATAATTTAAAATATAGTCCTAAACCCTTTAAGGATGGCCTGTAGGGCTCTCCCTGCCCATAGTGCCTGATTCAACTCTCAAAAGAAGGCTTGATCCTCTGCCCTCAAATGCTAATACCAAACTCCAATGAGTACAAATGGAAACAGAGTTTGGCCCAGATGTGTAAATAAGTAATGTCTCTTAAAAATGTTAATTTTATGAAATAATGTCAAACAGAATATGAAAAGAATGAAAGAAAGCAAACAGTACAGTCATGTCAGCATTCCAGAGAACACTACATGAACCAAATCCAAGAAATAAACAATGAACATAAATAACTTTTTTTTAAAATGGCTCCAGTGCTGTGGGTTTTTTCCCCCTTGAGTTGAGGATGACATGATACATCATAGTACTACAATACTTAAAGTTGTTAATTGTTAAAGTACTTCTTTTTAAATATAGATCTCCATATCAGCTAAACAAAATATCAGATGTTGATATATTATTTAATTTCTGTAGTTATTGTTGACTTACTAACTCCCCCATTGTTCCTTTAGCGCTAATCAAATATGAGTCATCAATAGTTTATGGGAATATATAATTTACTATATTCACAGTTAGCCCATTAAATATAACCTCTCTTGTGTTAACATATACCTATTTATATTGACCGTATCTATCTGATCTTCTGCACCAAGTATTTTTAAGACACCCATCACCTTCTTATCTGAGTGCAATGTTGAGGAATACTCTATTTAGGATGGACTATTTGATATGTACCGTATGCAATATGCAGTCAGGTTTACTTTGATCTGTTTCCCAGAAGAAAACATTTTTACCTCATGACTATTCTTGATGTTAAACAAAATAAATCTGAATTGTACACCCACAGAGAGAGTCCATAACTGTATTTATTTCTCTGACATATGTACAAGAAGAAGCAGATTCCATATATAAAAATGGTAAACTCTTAGCATTCATCATATTTGGACAACTATAAAGAATTTTTATTAGTTGTACAAAGATGTAATTGTTCCAGAAGTACAGCATCCTCTCTTATTTCAGTATAATATTCAAAATTTTGATACTAAATCCTCATATTAAAAATGGCCTCCTGATACAGCTACACAGGCTCATTATAGTTGTAATACTCTAAGTGGTTTTATTTTTTAAAATAATGATATATTACACAGCTGAGGAGGGGTTAAGTTACTGACTAGTGGAAAAGTTCTCTAATCCTGAGAACTCATCTTCATCAAGGAAAAGATGGCTCAGGAATTGAAAGACTCATGTTAGGAGAAGCTCACTCATGTCTAAAGAGAGTAATATAGTCAAAGGGTGAAATCCTGGCCCCACTGAAGTGCATCACAGACCTCCTCTAGGGATGTGAGGGCCCTCTGTGAAAAACAGAAATGGGACTCAGGGTCTGGTATGGAGGGGCTAAGCATCCAGTGTGCAGTGAGTGAGTGGGGGCAGGACAAGAGAAGAACATGGATTGGGTTGGAGGGTTTACGATATGAATATTCTCCAGGCCTACTACCACGCCGTTAACTCTAAAAAAAGGGCATACTAATGCCTCTACACAGTATCTCCAGTATTATCTTATGCCCTTGGGAAAATAATGACCTTCTCACTTCCCAGATCTGAGCACTTGGAAGAGGATTTTCCCTTTATGGGCCAAATCCTAATCCCACTTAAAGTGAAGTGATTTCAGTTGGACCAGGATTTGGTACTTAAAGTCCAACACACTAAAATATAACCAATATACAGTAAAACTTCAGAGTTACAAACACGAAAGTTATGAATTGACCAGTCAACCACACACCTCATTTGGAACCAGAAGTATTCAATCAGGTAGCAGCAGAGACCCCGCCCCCCCCAAAAGCAAATATAGTACAGTACTGTCTTAAACGAAACATAAACTACTAAAAAAAAAGGGGGGGGGGGAAGCAGCATTTTTCTTCTGCATGGTAAAGTTTCAAAGCTGTACTAAGTCAATGTTCAGTTGTAAACTTTTAAAAGAACAACCGTAACATTTTGTTCAGTGTTATGAACATTTCAGAGTTACAACCAACCTCCATACCCGAGGTATTTGTAACTCTGAGGTTGTACTGTATGTACCTTTTGTAAGCTTAATTCCAAAAATCTTTAACTGAAACTCTTCAGTGCTACTGTAATACCAATAATAGCAATAATAAAACATTTACTTCAGATGCAAATACAGTTTGTGTGTACAAGTCTGAATTTCTGTATATAAAAAATACAGCCATGTAAAATTACACACAAATGTTAGAGGTTACATATAAAATATGTTCCCCAAAATTTTTGACTTACAGATTGTTGACGTTATGAACTATCGTTTCAGCAGGCAGAAATCCAACTATATTTACGTAAAAGTGTTTCTGCAATGAAACATTTGCAACTCATGTGAATACCAGAATATATCCAAAAACACTGTGGGATTAAGGCTGTACAACCTCTCCCCCCGCCTCCCTACCACAGCACACACTTGTTTGCTTATACATTATACAATGTACAATGATACATGATTATACAGTGATCTCCAGTTTGTGGAGATCATTAAAACCTCATGACATCAATAGATGCTAAAGGCAAGACAAGAATTGTGCCAGTTGTGACATGGAGGAAATGAGAGGAGAGGGGCATTCCCAAAGCTCCCCAATCTGAAGCTGTATAGTACTTAGTACACTATTAGTGTTATCTGTTGTCATAGGAGGGTTTTTACCATTTTTAAGAATATAAGCAGAATCCAGTCTTCTGTCTCAACAGCTGATGTGACAGAGTTTGATGCCTTTGTGACTATATCAATGCACTATACTGTAAATTACTAAAAAAGTGGCTCATTTATTGTCAAGGATGGGCACATGGGATTCTGCCTACCTGATGATATGGCTGCCAGTGTGGCCATAGATTAAGTTTAAATCCCTTAACAGATTAGTGGCAGATACTTTATAGTATATAGTCATAGTATTCAGATATATTACATGTGAGCTATGAGGTCCAAGATAATGAACTGTTAGAGCTAATAGTTGATAGGACTAACACAGGTATTTTCCACATCTTTGTTTCTGCAGCCTCAAGGCTACGGAATGCCCTCCTTAGTCTGTACTATGTGTAGTACTAGAGCCCTCCTTAGTCTGTGGAGAGATGGAAATAGTCTCTTTTAAAGTAAATTTCAAATCACTTTATTTAAGAGGGCTGTATTATGGCATATTGATTTTATTAATGATTTTGATTTATTTTAATTGTCTTAATGGTGAGTTTTCTTGAAAAATGCTTGATACACCTTTGATTTGTGCTCCTAATTCCCTAGCACCAGATTTTAAAGGTATTTAGGTGCCTAAAGATGCAAATAGACACTCATTGGGGCCTAGTGGGATTTTCAAAATCTGCATTTTTAGGTGTTTAAATACCTTTACAAATCTGGTCCTAACTGACTTTTGAAAATTCCACACAATATCAATTAAGGCTGACATTTTCAAAGGAATGTAAAGGTGCTGTTATTTTGCTTCAATTTGAGAAAATGGCAGATTCGGGTCAGATCTCGTGAACAAGATCTAATTTCACAGTCTTTTTTGAGTGATGGTCTTTTCCAAGCATTCTCTCTCAAAGAATGCAAAGAATGTGTTTGTGAGTTACGTAACATGTAAGTTAGAGCAAATGAGCTAATGTTAACCTTGATGTAAGCAGGTGGAGATTTATTCTCTTCAATGGAGGTAGGCATGCTTACACCAAGGTTGAATTTGGGCCAGTGAATTTGTGAGTAAGGAAATGTCTGTGCGTGAAAGACTGTGGTTGTGTGCAAATGAAGGAATATATGAGCATGCAATGTGTCTGATAGGGATTGGGGTAAATCAAAAAAGGCTCTGAGATTGAGTCTGGTTACATAACAAACACTCTGAATTCTTAACTGAAATTTATTCATATTCACTCTACTTCCCTTGTCTGGAAATTGGTCTGGAATATTGTGGGATTTTCTTGCGAGATTTCTAGCACGTCCTGGTTTCTCATGATGGTTCTCATGGTATTTCTGTATTTCCAATTCCAGTCAAAACAAGGAAAGCATTTTAATAGAGAGATTTACATTTTTAAAAAAAATATGATGCTTTAGGATTTAGTTTAGAATTTTGGGAGAAGGTTTAGGCTGGTTAAGATTTTATGCAAACTGGTTAGCTAATCATCAAGGTATAGGCAAAAAGTTGAACAAACTGCTATACCACTCCTCCGGGGTGACAGCACTAGACTAGTGCACTGGTCAGCAACAGCACTGACACTTTACCCTCACTCCTAGATATTGCTGCTGAACAACCAAGGGAACTGAAAAGGGAAAGTGATAGGGAAACAGAAGACATAAGATATTACTATTTTGTTTTAAACTCAACCTCTAAAGCCATATTCTGCAGTCCTTACTCACACAAAAGCTCCCATCCATTGATTTTATAGATTTTCCGTCAGTGTTCATAATCATCTTGATTACAGTGAATAAGTACCTTCACAGGGAGAAAATAGCACATATGAAAGGGCTCTTTAACCTAGTGGAGAAAAGCACAAGAACCATGGTCTGGAAGTTAAAACCAGACAAATTCAAATGAGGAATAAGAGACAATTTTTTAACAGTGAGGGTGACACACTGGAGCAAACTACCATTGGGAGTGGTGGATTTTCCATCTCTTGATGTCTCCAGAACAAGACAGGATGCCTTTTTGGAAGATAGGCTTTAGTGAAACATACCGTAAATTGCTGGGCTCAGTACAAAGATAACTGAGTGAGTTTTCTGGCCTGTGTTATACACAAGCTCAGTCTAGATGATATAATTCTAGCCTTAAAATCTGTGAATAGTATCTGAGCACCTCACATACAATGAGATTTTCCTTACAACACCGCTGTGAACAAAGGAATATCAGAAGCTAGTATCTTATCTGAAGATCTCAAAGTGTGGAATAGATACTACTTCTCAGTCCCATTTCATCTGCCCCCTCACCAGTAGAGACAAGAGAGAATGCAATCCCCCTTGTGAGGACTGGTAGATGGGCTAAAGAAACATTTATATTAAATATGTTTCTAAGGGAAATATATTTTCAAGATATACTCTGCTCCAACAACACTGCTTGAAGGACAGGGTAAATGTGCAGAGTACTGGCGGGAAGCTGCAGAGACAGAGTGCAGCTCTGACAATCTGCTTCACACTTGGTAGTCAGGGGGGCTGATGCATCTGTTAGTGATGGCACCATACAATGGCAGCCTCACTATGTTCCAGCTCTATGGCAGTGAAATCAGCAGTGGCAAGAAATTCTGAGGCATCAGGGGAAGCCAGGAAAGCTCCAGACAGCTGGAAACATGTGTCATCAGATCTGCTGAAGTTGATGCTTATGTGCTCAGTAATTAATTCATGTGTAATTTAATAAAAAATGTTATGCCACTTTTCAATGGGAGCATTCTACGAAGAGCAGCTGCTTCCTAACTTCTCCCTCCTTTTGGCTTGCCATACATTATTTTAGCTATGAGCAGTTGTTGCAATACCAGTGGACGAGAATGCGTCAGAGCTGCCTTTCCCCTTGTCTCCCCCATACACATACATACATTCTGGGCCAGATCCCCAGCTGGAGTGAATCATAATAGTGTCATTGAAATAAATACACCTTCGCTGATTTATACCAGGTGAGTGCATTGCAATCTTCACTCTTTGCTAATGAAACAGTCAGGAAGTATGTGGGTTTATGAGGGGATAAGAAAGAAAGAAAGAAAGAAAGAAAGAAAGAAAGAAAGAAAGAAAGGTGACTGAGTACTCAAGCAAATAAACACTTAATAGCTGAACTTAATGTAACTTTAAAGGTCCTGAGTTCACATAAGTAATTTGATTAATATAAAACAAAAGCATAACTTTTCTATATCTTTACAATTATTCCATGACTTTTGACATTTTTACTATGACTAATTGCTGTTGTTTTCTCAAAATTCACCCTAACAGATTTTCAAGATTGACTTCATTATCAGTGTAAGTCAACCTAAGTTACGCTACTCCAACTACGTGAATAACGTAGCTGGAGTCGACGTAGCTTAGGTCGATTTACCCTGGTGTCTTCACTGTGCTGTGTTGATGGGAGACACTCTCCGGTCAACTTACCTTACTCTTCTCGTGGAGCTGGAGTACTGGAGTAAACCGGAGGGTGCTCTGCCATCGATTGCAGTATTGACTGCAGCAGCATTGATCTCCCCAGTAGTGAAGACAAGCCCAAGTTGTGATCACATCAGTAAAAGGTACAGCCTATAATTCTGGCACCCTTCTCTCTACCTATAGGATGCGAGTAACTTTGGTTTCAAATGGAGTTAGTAGCATCCTATTAACTCCCTTTGTGAGAGAGAAGGGGAGCAATTGGATCCAAGGTGTTTACTGTGACATTTAAGTAATCTCTTAAAGGAACTGAGACCTATCCCAAAAGGTGGTCATCTACTAAACATGGCTAGAAGCAAAAGATCACCTGTTCAGCCCAGGTAAAAATAGCCCCACAAAATTCTGTCCTATGTGTCCAAATACCTGTACATAAATATGTAAAACAAATCATAAACTAGAAAGAACTTTTTTGGTGATTACTGAAGAAATTAAAACAGCGGGAGGAAAGCGTAGGTGCCCCCAAACCAGCTCTTTAATGTCTTGTTTTCAATCTAAAGGCCAGGAGCCCGAGGGTAATCAAACAACACAAGGGATCAAACCTACATTTCTTGCACACCCAAAGCTCCCACTGATGTATCTCTTCTCCCTGAGCCCTCCAAAAAAATCCCTTCAGTTGACTGACTGAAAGTTTTCATGGTTTCAGAAATGTCAGAGAATAAGGGAATATTTTATTATATCTTTCATTGAAAAGTGAAAGACTATACTCACTTTTAAAGTACAAATAAAGGAGTACTTGAAAATGCTCTTTGGGGAATGCATTTGTATTATTACTTTTAAAAGCCAAGATCCTGCAAGATGTTAAGTGCTTCCTGTGAGGTGATGAGCAGCCTTACTTCCTATTGGAATCAGTGCTTGAGGCCCAATATCTATAGTACTGTGATAATACACTTTTGGGAAAAAAATCATTGTCAACAAAAATAAGAAGTCATAGAACTACAGTAAAAATTTTAAGCCGCATGCCTGAGTTTAGTGCTCTTTACAAATACATCTAAATTACAGAATTTGGTGGTTTATGGAATTTCTAAGCTCCTAATCCTGAAAACACGTGTGTAAATTTACTAACAAGAGTATTCTCAGTGACTTCAATGGGACTATTGAGATGAGTAAAGTGTATAAGTGTTTGTAGCATGGGACTCATAAGGGTAACAGTTGATTTAATTTCCCTTATAACATTTGAAACCATCAGTGAAGAAGCAGATTTGATTTTGAATCTGGAAAATATGATTAGACAAAAACACAAGTGTAAAAATCAATCAAATAAAGCAAAATAAAATAAAATAGAAGAAAGCTGGCTACGGTTACTATGATACCTGAGATCTGATAGTCCCTTTCTGTAATTTAGGACTGACTAAAATTCTCTCTCTCATTTGTTGCTGATGCTGTTTTGTCCAGTTCCGCTGTGAAACTGTACAGCCAAAGCACAGCTAAAGACTATGATACCTCTAGAAAAACTACTTACTCCTAGGTTTCAGAGTAACAGCCATGTTAGTCTGTATTCGCAAAAAGAAAAGGAGTACTTGTGGCACCTTAGAGACTAACCAATTTATTTGCGCAAGAGCTTTCGTGAGCTACAGCTCACTTCATCGGATGCATACTGTGGAAACTGCAGAAGACATTATATACACAGAGACCATGAAACAATACCTCTTCCCACCCCACTCTCCTGCTGGTAATAGCTTATCTAAAGTGATCATCAAGTTGGGCCATTTCCAGCACAAATCCAGGTTTTCTCACCCCCCCCCTCCACCCCAATACACACACAAACTCACTCTCCTGCTGGCAATAGCTCATCCAAACTGACCACTCTCCTTACAATGTGTATGATAATCTTTGGATGAGCTATTGCCAGCAGGAGAGTGAGTTTGTGTGTGTATGGGGGTGGGGGGGTGAGAAAACCTGGATTTGTGCTGGAAATGGCCCTCCTTGATTATCATACACATTGTAAAGAGAGTGGTCAGTTTGGATGGGCTATTACCAGCAGGAGATTTGAGCATGAGCTTTCGTGAGCTACAGCTCACTTCATCGGATGCATAGCATATCGTGGAAACTGCAGAAGACATTATATACACACAGAGACCATGAAACAAAACTTCCTCCCACCCCACTCTCCTGCTGGTAACAGCTTATCTAAAGTGATCATCAAGTAGAGCCATTTCCAGCACAAATCCAGGTTTTCTCACCCTTCCCCCTTCCCCCCCCCCCCCACACACATACAAACTCACTCTCCTGCTGGTAATAGCCCATCCCTCTTTGAAACCTCTCTTTATAATGCGCATGATAATCAAGGTGGGTCAAAACCTGGATTAGTGCTGGAAATGACCCACCTTGATTATCATGCGCATTATAAAGAGAGGTTTCAAAGAGGGATGGGCTATTACCAGCAGGAGAGTGAGTTTGTATGTGTGTGTGGGGGGGGGAAGGGTGAGAAAACCTGGATTTGTGCTGGAAATGGCTCTACTTGATGATCACTTTAGATAAGCTGTTACCAGCAGGAGAGTGGGGTGGGAGGAAGTTTTGTTTCATGATCTCTGTGTGTATATAATGTCTTCTGCAGTTTCCACGATATGCTATGCATCCGATGAAGTGAGCTGTAGCTCACGAAAGCTCATGCTCAAATAAACTGGTTAGTCTCTAAGGTGCCACAAGTACTCCTTTTCTTTTTACGAATACAGACTAACACGGCTGTTACTCTGAAACCTACCAGCAGGAGAGTGAGTTTGGGGGGGGGGGGGGCAAAGGGTGAGAAAACCTGGATTTGTGCTGGAAATGGCCCAACTTGATGATCACTTTAGATAAGCTATTACCAGCAGGAGAGTGGGGTGGGAAGAGGTATTGTTTCATGGTCTCTGTGTATATAATGTCTTCTGCAGTTTCCACAGTATATATCCGATGAAGTGAGCTGTAGCTCACGAAAGCTCATGCGCAAATAAATTGGTTAGTCTCTAAGGTGCCACAAGTACTCCTTTTCTTTTTACTTACTCCTAGATGCCCAAACCACCTAAAGTCATCATATATTTTGTGGAACTACTTGAACTGTGATATACGGATATGTCCATGATTATTTGATTAAAAATCTGGATGGTGCACAGTGAATAAAGCTGAAAAGCTATATTTCCTTTTGTCTTTTATGTTCAATGAATGTATATGTCTCATTTACTACACACCATCCAACCTTCACAATAAATGAGGCACATGTTCTGCAGAAATAGTATGGAATGAATTTATCTGAACTATATTCACCAAGCAGAGGGAAGAGCTGGTGCACCAGACTGGACGGGCTTCCCCAGGCAGCGATTTAAAGGGCCTGGAGCTCCTGGCAGTGGCTGGAGCCCAAGGTCCTTTAAATCGCCACGCGAGCCCTGCTGCCGGAGCCCTGGGGTAGTGGCGACGGGGCTCCAGTGGTGACTTAAAGGGCCTGGAGCTCCCAGCTGCCACTACTGCAGCAGAGCCCCAGGCCCTTTAAATCTCCGCCAGAGCCCCAAGTCCCAGGGTAGTGGCGGCAGCCGGGAGCCCCCGGGGCTCCGTCAGTGATTTAAAGGGCCCAGGGCTCCGCTGCAGTAGTGGCAGCGGAGCTCCAGGCCCTTTAAGTCACCACTGGAGCCCCGTGGTGAAGTGCTCCTTCAGCAATTGAAAGGGCCTGGGGCTCCGCAGGCCCCGCCTCTTCTGGTTGAGGCCCCGCCCCTTCCATTTGAGGCCCTGTCCCTGCTCAGGACTCCGATGTACCAGTATGTCCTTTAAGTTACTTTCACCCCTGCCACCAAGTCAATAGACTTAGCATTGTATCGTGTGTGTCATGGTTAGATATGTTCCTTATTTGGTCTGTATCATACATCATATATTAATATAATCAACGTAGAAATGTAAGTACTATTATTTATGGACTGTAAAATGATGCTAGAAAAAACTGAACATGAAGAGAGACTGTGCTTTGGAGCAAGGAGGAGAATTTGTTCTATAAATAAAAACTACTAAATATGATTTGCAGACTGCAAAACTCCCATTGACTTCATTGGGGCCAGGATTTAATCCTAGAAAAGGGATTTTTAGGCTGGTAAAATGTGTAATTAGAAGTAATGAGATGAAGTTAAGACAAGGAACTATTAGACTGACTATCAGGAAAAACCTTTGGACAGTTTTGATAGTTGATGAAGGGGACTAGTGTTGCCAGATAGCAAATGTAAAAAAAAATAGGACAGGAGGTGGGGGCTAATAGGTGCTTATATAAGAAAAAGCCCCAAATATTGGGACTGCCCCTATAAAAACGGAACATCTGGTCACCCTAGAGGGAACTAAGAACATTTTGAACAGTAGACTGGACAACACAAGTAAATTATTGTATACAACATCATGATTTGTTTAATAGGAAATAGACTAGATGATCTGCTAGGTCTTTTTCTACTCTTATTTCTGTTAGTCAGTGATTCAATATTCTGTTCTAATTCAGGTTATGCCAAAATCTGAATTATTTGTCATCAGTAGAACCAGAACAATCTGAGTGACTGAATCAGATTATATAAATATATGTTCAATGAGTGTCTCAAAAGGCAAAAGAATGAGCCAGATGTTTTCTATCACCACCCACTCTTGGGTGGTGGTGTTGATCTGGGTAGCATTACTTTTTAAGAAGCCACTTGGATTTTGTACATTGCAAGGAATTATGTACTGCCTGTTTGTGTTTTCATACACTCTGCAATTAATGTGTTGAGATGTCTTGCTTCAGCTGTTCCCAGGGCAAATCACAGATTTCAGTTTGGAAATCTAGCTAAAAATGTGTTATAAACTAAGTAGTGCTTGCTTTACATTTTACACTGACTACTGAGACTCAAGAAATATTGCAGCATGTAATGTCGTGTTTATGAATGAAATTGTATCTTCTGAGACATCCTAACCTGTTCAGATGAGGATTTTACTATCCCAACCTTGAAATGATCTGAAATCTTCCTTTTGTTCCTGTGCCAAAGGCTCTAGAGAGTAAGTTTAAATTCCTAACTAATACCGTAGCCAGCTATGCTCTTATGTCTCCAGTTTATTGGCTTTTTATTCTTTTTGTTTTATTTTTTAAAAGAACTCACTTGCTAGCTATATCTGGGAAAACAACTTCACTGATAAGAAAGCGCTCTACTTTGTATTTAACATGGGGTTTACAATATCCAGCTATGGGAATGTCACTTTGTTCCTCTTTGGACTCATTTTATGAACACTTTAATTAACAGTTAGAGAGAACAATTATTCTTTGTAATGTTTGCCAACAATTTATACTACTACTAGGATAAAAATCTACTAAAAACATACTAGAGGAGATTCTGGCTATGGCCCCTGTACATTGCAGCACTGGTACAAAGGGGCGAAAAAGCCATTCAGGCAGCCTAGGGAGAATTTCCCCTGTCCAGGCCTCACCAGCCATAGCACATGTTGTGTCAGCTGTCAGGAGCCTGAGAAGGTGTGTCGGGGTGGGACGAGTCTCCATAGTGTATGCTATGGTGATTCGCAGCTACTGCAAGCTGCAGACCAACCCACAGGCAGCCCGTGTTGGGGAAGGGGGGACACAATATAAATGAGAACAGCTTATGGTTTAGAGCCATCTTTGTCCCCTTCTCCCTTGGGCTGTGTCTTCTGCTCTGCAACATAGCATTTTTACATTACTCATGACTTTTGGTCTCTGCAGCCAGCCAGAAGAGCCTATAAATGTATAGGCAATTACATTTTGTATAAAATATGCCTGAACTTGAAATTCTTAAGAACAGAATGCAGATAATCAGACACTAACCTTTCTAATTTATAAATATAAACACACACACAATATTACATACACACTATATTTTTTAAAACAAAAACAACTGTTTGAGAGAACTGTGTGAAACCTGGCAATTATGCCAGCAGAAAATTTAGCTGGAAGTGTTTGTTTGTCTGGTTTCCACACTGCAGAATGGATAAGCTAGGCAAGCTGCCTGCTTCTTTGAAAATTATTTCCATTGTTGTTTGCAGTGTTGTTGTAGCTGTGTTTGTCCCAGGATATTAGTGAGAGAAGGGGGATGAGGTAATATTACTTCACCCACCTGGTTTCCAAAAATTAGTCAAAACCGCAAAGCAGGCCTGCTTTGCCAGTTCCATGAAAAAAAGCTCCAGAGACAATGTGGGCCAGTCATTGTTCCCCAGGATCAAGGAGGGGCAGATTATTTTGGGCCTACAAATACTTCCCAAATACTAGGGCCCCTGAAAACAAAATCATCCAAATAGTGGGCATATTCACACATCCCTATGTGACGCATGGCTAGAAAGGGTTAAACATCCTGCAGAATAAACAACACTTAAAAGACAAGTGGGGAGATAGTGTTTGTGTTTTTGTGTATTTACATATGTATGAGTAGGGTTGACAATGTAATCAACAGTCCCTGTCTATGCTGTATTCTGATAGTTCAGAGATAAAAAAAAAATCCTAGCATTTAAATGAATTGTAAACACAGGATATCTCGGTATTCATCTCTCTTTGAAATATACTGTGAATGGTAGAGGAACAAGCAAATTGCCCTGTAATTTCTGTAGCTAAGTACCGGTGATGTACCTCCTTCAAAGTCATCCTAAATTACCTTTTGTTCCCAGAGGAACTCCCAACTTGTCAAAGAGGACATGAAATTGTATAAAAGATGCCTGGGTCCTGATTCTGTCATCTCATATCTGCTTAGACTTCATCAGGGGAAGTTTGAGTTGCAAGACTGAGGTCCCAGTTATGCTGGTATGCCCTGAATATAATATTTGGACATTGGACTATAACCTATGAACTATTTCTAAAAGAATTCTTTGCAACTACAAAGCTCACCATCTCTGCTATGAATCTGAATCTTAAGAATTGAACTCATATCTGTATGTATATTGATCTTTTAACCATACTCTCTCTCTTTTGTTTTTACAAAATTTTAGGTTAGTTAATAAGAATTGGCTGTAGCATGTATTTGGGTAAGAACTGGAATATTCAATAACCTGGGAGGTAATGTGTCCGATCCTTTGGGTTTGGTAGATCCTTTTCTTTTATATGATGAAACAAGATTTACAAAAATTTTCATCATATTTGATGTGAGGACCTGGATGGATGCCTGAGGCTGGATCACTTTAAGGGGGGAAACTGTGTTGTCTGGACTTCTGAGTAACCAGTAAGGAAATAAAGAAGCTGTTTTATGCTGGCTTGGTAAATCTAAGTATTGGAATATCCACCAGGTTTATGGGGACTGTCTGCCCCATTCTTTGCAGTTTACCCTAATTGTGCGACCACAGCTGGCTCCCCACTAGGACCCCGGTCACACCCTAAAACTCTCATTTAACTACTTCTCATTGTATACATAATTTGTTGCCAATTCTTGGTGTTTTTCTTAAAACCCTGATTCTTGTGTCAGGTGATTACATGACTCAGCTGCATTAAAAAAGTAAGTTTCGAGCTATCGTAATTTCAGAGAAAATTATGAAAACTAACCCTAACAGTTCAAAAAACAGAAAGCAAATAAGCCCCAAACATGATTTTAAAAATATCATGATTTTGCAGCCAATCACATGATTTCTTAGGGTCTGATTCATGACTTTTTACCATCTGGTGTTGGCAATAATGCTATACAAATCATAATGAAAGACTAGACCTAGGAGAAATATTGTGTCAAAAACTACCTTTTTCTTCAAGTTTACAAAAAAAGTTGTGATGTTGGATCAGCTTTATGAAATATCCTGGCTAAATTTCACAATTTTCTTGCCATGGGACTTACCGAAGATGTTGAGGAAAATTTTCATGTTACTTAATCTAATTTTAATCTGAATTGTTTGATTGTTATCAGTAAATAGTTGCAGTCCGAGGTCTGGTTTCCTGAAACCCATGTGGCCAAGAGAGTTAGCAGAAGGCATTGTGACTCATTTTATCAGAAAGGATGGTTATAGTTTGTGTGCGGTCTTTGAGCCAGTCAGGAAAAAACTGCATAGAGCAGCAGGAATTTGTGGTTCTGTGCTATAATGTGAGGGATACTATTTCTTATTCCACTCCCAGTCACGATTTGAGGGGTATAGTAGATCTCCTTGGTGACCCACAATCAGACTCTGAAGGGGAGTTTATCCACCAAAGATGCTGGAGGAAGATACCAGGTCACCAGGCCTTGCCTAGAAGAAAACACCAAATAAAGTGATGGTGATTGTCAGGGAAGGAGATAGTGTATTTAAAGCCCTTTGTGTTAAAGGAGATTTTAGGGGGAGAGCTGGCTCTGTCACCCAGTGGAATTCTCTGTAAATGTTAGATAGTTCATATAACTAAGTACCAAAACTCTACCACAGTTAGGCTCCCCATCATTAAACTGATGTACCTAGTTTTATTATGGTGAGATCAGTTTGCAGCCTTCGTTTATATGCAGTTTTTCTATAGTTAGATTGTATTTTGCTGCCTTTTTTTTTTTTAAACTTCTCTTGCAGTCAAATTGCACACAACAGAATGCTGGTGGGAAAGAGAATGGCTTGGTCTGCAAACATGTGAGGCAGCAACAACAAATTAAAAAAACATTACACCATCTTCAGCTGTCCAGAGTTCCAGTTTATAGTTATACGTCCTCTCAACCAGCTGCAGGACATCAGCCTTTGGCTGCATAGCAGTGGAACATGCATGTGTCCCTCTGAATGGTCAGAGCATTCAGTTGCCTGCTCTCAATCTTCTAGTGCTTAGTCATACTGAGAGAAAGCTGCCCCCAAAGTGATGGGACAGAGCTCTCATCTGGGTCACCACTTGTACTTGGTCAATAGAAATAGCTGGCCGTTATGCAGGATGCCCATTGGAAGAAAAAGGCAACACAGACTAAAAGGTTTGCATTCTTTGAAACTGAAAAGATGTAACCATGCAACAAGATGAGGCGTGTGTATATTTGTAAGGTGTGAAGGACAGATTTATATAAATGTGTATCCCAGGAAGTAATCTGAATTAAAAAGAATGGACTGACCACCAAGTGCCACCTGACTATGTTTGCCTTTAGCATCTTGTGAAAACAGACCCCATAGGCATTCAACTGTAAGCTCTCAGGACAGGGGCTGTCTTTCTATGTTGATGCACAAAAGCTTAGTACAAGGGTCCCTGACTGGGACTTCTAGCGACAATACTAATAATAAATAATAAAAACTAAAAATATTTCATTTTTCTACTCAAGCAAGCATTCAGACCTCCAGAAATGAGTATCATAAGTGGAATTCTAAGAAATTATTCTTTTCACGTTCTACTTTGACAGACACTGATAGAACTGCAAAAGTTTCTTGGTCTCTCCACAAAACTTTAAAAGATTTGTTGAAATCCAATTAATGGCCTACATGAGTGAAGAGTGGGTAAGGAGAAATAAGCATTGGTAAAGAAATGAAAAACAGGGATTTTAGTAAAAATCAAATTTCCATGATAAAGTCATCATTTAGCATATTTTAAATTATGGCTTGAATCTCATTAGTGGTGTTACATAAGAGGAACACCATTTACAAAGACTATGTACATTCATGAATAAACTTGAATGAAAGAATAAGTGATTTTCTTAAGATTAGCCTCTGATGCTAAGGAACTTTAGATCGTCTGAGAAGGAGCCAGAATTTACCAATGTACATTGCCAAAGAGCCACAGTAATACGTCAGCAGCCCCCCCGCCCCCATCAGCTCCCGCCCTCCAGTGCCTCCCGCCGCTGGAAGACCCACCACTCAGTGCCTCCCGCAATCAGCTGTTTCACATGTGCATGAGGCTCTGGAAGGGAGGGGGGAGGCGTGAAAGCATGGCAGGCTCGGGGAAAGGGATGGAGTGGGGGCAGGGCCTGTGGCAGAGCCTGGGGTTGAGCAGTGAGCACCCCCCGGCACATTGGAAAGTTAGCATCTGTAGCTCCAGCCCTGGAGTCAGCGCCTATTCAAGGAGCCGCCTATTAACCTCTGAAGAGCCACATGCAGCTCCGGAGCCACAGGTTGGCCATCCCTGCTTTAGATCCTTAGAAGCCTTTAACTGGGAATAGATATGAAGAAGAAATTTGACAAAACTATTCAACTCTAGGGTTTGTAAAAAGAGTGATCATCCAAATGTATATATTAGATTTAGCTGCAAGGCAAATCTTACTAGTGAAAACTCTGAATGCTTACTTAGAAAACTAAGTAAATAAAATATCAAGTAAAGACCTATTCACAGGATCAAAAAATTCTCTATGCATTAAAGAACAACATACTCTTATAGTTAGGAGGTTTGATGTTCTGCACAAGGTTTTGAAGAACTTCAGTGAACATGATATAGAATTAATGAGGGGGGGAACTGGGTTTTGAGCAAAATGTCTTGATCTTCTCTGGATAAGTAAATTGTTTCAAACTGGCTAAGGAAATAGAGGCTCTGATTTTAGAATCAGAAATCAGCTTACATATGCCAGAATTCACAAGATAATACTGGAACAGTATAAATATATCCCTTACTCATCAGCATGGGACTTGAGAAAAATTAATCTGAAAGGCAGTCTGGATTTCTTCCCCCGTCTCTTCAATGCACACAGATTCCTGCCACTCATGGCATCAAAAGATGCTGTTCACCGGAAAAAAAAAATCACTCTGGAGAATTCTTCCTTTTCAGTTACCAAGACTATCAAGTAGAAGAGACTATTTATAAAGGTTCCTTTAAAGTAAACATGGAATCTATGGAATTCACAGCCTCAGTCCAAGGGGAAAATGAGTGTGATATTAGAGGGAAATCCAAAATTTGTGAGCCTGGGTGATGAAGCATCTGAAGGTTTGGAACATGAACACATCACAAGTTTGAATAATCAATGACCTGCAGGTGCAACAGATAGAAGACTGTATGTGCTTTCTTATCCCTGTTTAGAAGATGGACCAGGTTGCACTGGAAAAAAAGCAAGGTACCTGCCATCAGAAGGTACTGATTGAAAGGACTTGTTGCATGGAACTTTCTGAAAAGAATGATTTACAGAAGAGGTTCACCAAAAATGCAACATATGGTATGAGTTGTGTACCCATCATCTCAAGCACTGGCACCCTGACAGCAGGATTGTCTGGCTATGTAGACTCCCTCCTCAGGCCCTATGCTACCAGCACTCCCAGCTATCTTCGAGACACCACTGACTTCCTGAGGAAACTACAATCCATCGGTGATCTTCCTGAAAACATCATCCTGGCCACTATGGATGTAGAAGCCCTCTACACCAACATTCCACACAAAGATGGACTACAAGCCGTCAGGAACAGTATCCCCAATAATGTCACGGCAAACCTGGTGGCTGAACTTTGTGACTTTGTCCTCCCCCCATAACTATTTCACATTTGGGGACAATGTATACCTTCAAATCAGCGGCACTGCTATGGGTACCCGCATGGCCCTACAGTATGCCAACATTTTTATGGCTGACTTAGAACAACGCTTCCTCAGCTCTCGTCCCCTAACACCCCTACTCTACTTGCGCTACATTGATGACATCTTCATCATCTGGACCCATGGAAAAGAAGCCCTTGGGGAATTCCACCATGATTTCAACAATTTCCATCCCACCATCAACCTCAGCCTGGACCAGTCCACACAACAGATCCACTTCCTGGACACTACGGTGCTAATAAGCGATGGTCACATAAACACCACCCTATACCGGAAACCTACTGACTGCTATTCCTACCTACATGTCTCCAGCTTTCACCCAGACCACACCACACGATCCATTGTCTACAGCCAAGCTCTACGATACAACCGCATTTGCTCCAACCCCTCAGACAGAGACAAACACCTACAAGATCTCTATCAAGCATTCTTACAACTATAATACCCACCTGCTGAAGTGAGGAAACAAATTGACAGAGCCAGAAGAGTTCCCAGAAGTCACCTACTACAGGACAGGCCCAACAAAGAAAATAACAGAACACCACTAGCCATCACCTTCAGGCCCCAACTAAAACCTCTCCAACACATCCTCAAGGATCTACAACCTATCCTGAAGGACGACCCATCACTCTCACAAATCTTGGGAAACAGGCCAGTCGTTGCCTACATACAGCCCCCCAACCTGAAGCGAATACTCACCAGCAACCACACACCTCACAACAGAACCACTAACCCAGCGACCTATCCCTCCAACTAGAGACTGCTGAATTGGAATTAATTTGCAAACTGGATACAATTAACTTAGGCATGAATAGAGACTGGGAGTGGATGGGTCATTACACAAAGTAAAACTATTTCCCCATGTTTATTCCCCCACCCCCACCGTTCCTCAGACATTCCTGTTAACTGCTGGAAATGGCCCACCTTGATTATCACTACAAAAGGTCTTCTTCCTCCCCCTCCCCGCTCTCCTGCTGGTAATAGCTCATCTTAAGTGATCACTCTCCTTACAGTGTGTATGATAACACCCATTTTTTCATGCTCTGTGTGTATATAAATCTCCTCACTGTATTTTCCACTGAACGCATCTGATGAAGTGAGCTGTAGCTCACGAAAGCTTATGCTCAAATAAATTGGTTAGTTTCTAAGTTGCCACTAGTACTCCTTTTCTTTTTGCGAATACAGACTAACAGTGCTGCTACTCTGAAACCTACACAACAGAGTGCATGTTCAAGGCTTTTTATAGTATTTGGTATTCAGAAAAATGTATAAATATATTAAAAGAGCAAGGAAAATTGGAAAGAGCAGCCAAAGTCAAGCAGGTCTCTGCTAGAGAAAAAGGGGTGTGTAATTTTATGGAAGGACCAAAGAGGAGTAAAGCAAAAAGACTCCCCTAAAAGTAATAGAAAAAAAATCAACTCTAAAGAATTTTTTTCCTCAGATCTAAACCTTAAGACACACCCAAGGGGAGACTTGTTCTTCTAACGTAAACCTTCATGGATGAAAGCATTCAGGCAGTCATTTTGTTTCCAATATATCAAAAGCTAGAATTTAGGGATATAGCCTTTTCTTTCCTTGGGTCTGTGAACTTACTTTTGGAATAAATCAAAAATAAATGATTCCTTGTGACTATGAATATTATTGAAGAAGATGAAGATTAGGGATATCCTTGACTTGAGACTCAGAGATGATATTTGTTGTACAAGGCTTGGCTATAAACTGTTAAAATTTGCTTATTGTTTGGTAACAATTACTTCCGTAAATGTGGTTCTGAATTCTGTCTTCCTCTTATTCTATTTTAATGCTAGTTATGTTATTATCATAATTAAAGCAAAAGAGCACCATCACATCCAATCCTATGTCATAATCAGCATAAAACATGGGATTTATGGAAGAACATTAATCCTGAATAACAATATTATTCCTTATTATTACCATGTGTTTAGCTTTAGGGACAATGTTTTATTGGAGTGAAATGTAGTTTCCAGCAAAAAGAAAAATGACTAAGTACTATAAAAGAGTTTGACCAAGAAAATATTTGTATGAAGTGTACAATGGAGACCAGTGAAAGTAAAGAATTCCTAATGAGTTTAATTAGAAATTTACTAATTTACTGAAATGCTCAGGAGAGGCACATTTTTCTTAAAGTGGCTGATACCATATACTGTTATTCACAAAACAGTTCTCTGAACTGGAATAGTACCATTGTTTTTCAGTGTAGTTAAATGAGAAGTGTCACACATGTGGTGTTTAGTTAACAAATCAAGTACCAAAAAGATTGAGGCTGGAAGTGTCAGTGCTCCAAACAGACCAACGTCTTCAAGGAATTTTGTCTAGTGGATAGAGCAGGGGACTGGGAGTCAGAACTTCCTGGATCAATTGGTAACTATACCAATGATTCACTCTGTGACTTCGGGGAAGTTGCTTAGCCACTGTGTGCCTCAGTTTTCCTAAGTAGAAAGTGGGTAGAATAATACATAGGTTAGGAATTTGAGAAAGCACTCATATAGTATCTGTGGCTGTGCACTAAACTTAATATTAACTCAAAGTCAAGCAATATGCCACAAAGCAAAACTGCAAATTAGATATAGTAATCAAAACTAATAAAATATAAAGGTCATGTTAATACACAATGGGTCCGTGTCCAAAATACTTCCTTAAAATTATCTTTTATTTTACAAGACTGCCTCACATACTATATTTAACAAATCTTCAGTGCACATGGAAGCCAAAATGGTTACATAGGAAGATGGAGTATTTTCTCTAAAGCATTCCTCCTTCACCAAGAAAGGGACACATTCGTCAAAGCTTTACTGATGAGAGCAGTCTCACTGAAATCCCCACTCCTTAATTCTGAAAGGAGGGAGAATTAAGCTTTATGTGAGTACTGACCTATGTGTAGACACTTCCTAAAATTACTCTGAATAGCAATAGTAAAAATGGCATTGCAGGATTCTGTTTGTCTCTCAGTGATTTCCAAATGAATGTACTAAGATTCTGAGTGAAAAAAAGTTTGCTTTCTCTAAATACCAACCTGGAAACTCAGACCAGACTCTTTTCTTCTCCTGCATCACCCCTAGTAATGTGTACCCAAGAGGCCAAATTCTACCCTTGATGATACCTGTGCAACTTAGCTATGACATGGTGCTGTAGAGGTGTAATAGAATAGAACTTTAAATGCGTCGATTGATGATGCAGAATAAAAGAATGGAATCTATCTCACTCTTTCATAGCTGTGTAGGAACTACAAGGCTAACCGGTGTAAAAAATATTAAAACTTTACTTTTGTCACGAAGGTAAGCATATATGACTCTGAAAGCACATGCAGATTATTATGACATCAGGAACAGGAGAAACTAGATGCAAAGTTCTTCTGTCTCAGTCTTTGAAAAAACGTTCTGCATAGATCTGGCCAGCAAAAACTGTCCTTAGCCAACTGGAAAAAGGAGTACATATTTGAGTTCAAGTTATCTTAGTCAACATTTAATTTCTCCATCAAACTATCATCATCTTTTGGCTAATATAGATGTGTTGTCCGTAATAAGCTCAGCAACTGGCTCTCTGAAAGAGGTCTTGTCATTTTAAGTTTGACAAAGAGAAGCTAGAATTGAACTCATGGAATTGGAAAGATGTATGTTAGCAATTGAATAAAGCAGTTCTGTATGAAAAGCCTCTTGGCATGATGCATTACATGATACTTGTGGGGGCAAGTCATCAAGGAAGTAAAGGGGATACAGTTTAATGTTGGAGTCATTAAATTAATGGCAGCCTTTATAATCTTATTTTGATCACAAAAAACACTTTTCAAGGACCTGATCCTGCAAGAGTCTGAGTGCCTCCTGAAAAGTACCAAGAATCTTTCACTCCAATTGACTGGAGTGGAGCAGTTTTCAGCAACAATCAGAGAGGCTCAGCAGCTTGCTGGATCAGTTTCAAATCATTCCTAGAGACATTCCTACGGAGCTTCACTCTTGGTGGGACAGCTAAAACAAACTGCAGACTTAAAGCTGTCTGTCTTAGGTATTTATAGGGCAGTAATAACCATAATTAAGTTCCAAAAGGTCAGTATCTTAGATAAGCATCTTCCAGAACTTTCCAGATCAATGGATCTAACTAATTTTGTCCCTGGATTCTCATTAATATACTCAGTTTCACATTATCTTATTTTCAACCAACTCAGTTCTCAATTTTAATCTTGATTTTCTTCGTAAATTCAGTTTTAATCTCATCCTTATCTTCTTCGTATCATTTCCAAAGTAGCTAGCTAGTAAGTAGTTTCTTTCTGATTAGCCTCGAGTGGCTCAAATTTCACAACCATTTTATCAATCAATTGTTGCATACCAACACAACACTTGGTCATTAACTTGGTCCATCTAGAAATTGTAATTAAACTGTGTAAGTATTACAACACAAGCAAAAGTGGAGAAATCCATAGATAAAATGTCAAATAAGGAAATTTTAAACTGAATAACTTCCTACTTTGGTGCACTTTTGTTTATTAACTGATATTTTTATACCCCACTGCCATTGTTTGTGCCCAATGCATTTCTTGGATCAAATGGAGCATCTCATACATTTAAACTGACCATAAAAGACACCATAGTTCCCCTCCCCATACTGCCTCAGTCAATCATAACTATACCTATGATCTTCCATAGTCTATCATATGCTTAGCCAAAGAGATGTCTTGCATTATACTCTGAATAGTAGTAAATATGGGCTCTAGTAAAGCATCAGAGAAAGTGAGTTCCACAATCTGAGGACATTTGACTGAAAATGTACTGCCTCCAATCCCCAAAACAGAATATCTGGAGAATGTCAGCAAAAGCACCTCTGTTGATTTTGGAGACTGCCAGTTCCCCAACCATGTAGAAATTTAACTTGGAATTAATTAGGTAAGCAAACATTATTAAAATGCATGTAATTGGTTTACTTTAACCAAGAGGGCCTTGCATAAACTTGTTTTAATTTTTTACTTTTGTGGAGCAGTACTATGGAGTGAATAATCCTCACCGCAACACAATGCCTCTTTCTTAATATGTATTCTTAACAAAGCTATTTCTCAATTTACCACAAGAACAGCAAATCTGCCAAATGCTCTCAACGGAATTTCCATACTAAAGTAACATCTGCACACAGAAATCCCTGACAAAACACTCATGATAACGAAACTATCAATATAGGTCAATTAGCCTCTTAGGTTGCTTACCCAATTGATCCTGATAAAACCACAGAAAAGCTGACATGATGCAATCAGTAAAGAATTTAAGGACAGTAGCATAATTAATGCTAATCAATAGGGTTTTATGGAAAATATATCTTGTCAAACAAATTTGATTTTTTCCTGAGAGTACAAGTTTGGCTGATAAAAGTAGGTAACTATATTAACATTTATTTAGACTTTTATAAATCATTTGACTTGGTACTACATAATCTGATTTAAAAAATAGTACTATACAAAAACACATACTAAATAAATTAAGAATTGGTTAACAGATAGATCTCAAGAAGTAACTGTAAACCATCATAATCATCATCCATTGAGGATGTTTCTAATGGTGTCCTGTAGAAAAGAGTTCTTGGTGCAATGATATTCAATATCTTTATCAATGATTTGGGAAAAAATAGGAAATCATTGCTGGGAAAGTTTGCAAGTGACACAAAAGTTGATGGAGTGGTAATTAATATTAAGGAAGTGTTGTTGTAGCCACGTCGGTCCCAGAATATTAGAGAAAGAAGGTGGGTGAGGTACACCTGAGAAAGAGCTCTGTGTAAGCTCAAAAACTTCTCTCTCATCAGCACAAGTTGGCCGAATAAAAGATTACCCCACCCACCTTGTCTCTCTAACGATTAGGGAAGTCATTTTTACAGAGCAATTTGGATTGCTTGTGGCTGGGCTCCCTTGAACAACATGTGTTTTACTACTGACAAATTCAAGGTCCCACATCTAGTCAAAAAGAATATAGGGCACACTTGATGGATGGGAGACTGAAAGCAATACTCCATAGAAGACTTGGAGTCGTGGGGGATAAGTAACTGAACATCAGCTCCCAGTACAATACTGTGACCAAGATTGAGACTATGATGGTTGGGAAATATTGAATAGAGGCAGGAAGGTGTTGTTACTTCTTAGTGAGACCATTACTGGAATACTTTGTCCAGTTCTGGTGTCCACACTTTTAAAAGGATGTTGAAAAATTGGAAGAGTTCAGAAAATAGCAACACCAATGATTCAAGGTGTGAAAATTCATCCTTATAGGGAGAGATTTAAGTAGCTCATTCTATTCAGTTTATTAAAGAGCAGATTAAGAGGTAACTTAATCATGGTACCTAAACTGGAAGAGAAATTCTGATAGCAAAACTCTTTAATCTAAAAAGGCAATGGCATAACAACATCTAATGGTGGGAAACTGAAGCTAGACAAATTCAGACTCTAATCTTTTTTGTCCCTTTGCACTAGCTCCTACAATAAATGATAGTACATTTTTCATTTGTCTGTCATGTCATGAAATCCAGACTCCAGTGCCATTGAATCAAAGGAAGAAGCAAAGGTGAAGGGTTATATTTAGAGAAGAAAAGAAATAGTGGATATGAGGATCAGCTGGAATATGTCTGATGTGTCAGTTGTTTTCTGTTGCCATTTGAATACTGCTTAGGAAGTGTAAGAAAAATAGAAGCAATTAGAAATTTATTTAAAATGTATGTACAGTATATTCCAGGTAAGTACAAGTAATTTATTTTTCTTTGTGTAAAATGTTGATTTTTTTAAATCTCTGTGTGAAATTACAGAGTTCACTAACGTTAGCTCTGTATGGTACCTGCTGGTACAAACCTTTGCTGAAGCCAGTTCAGAATATAAATTAAAATTCTAAACTCTGTGAACAGTAATATGATAAAATTGAATTTAATTCAATAACAAGAAAGGGAGAGTTCTATCTGGAACATCTTTTAGATGAATGCTTTTTATTTATGTTAATTTATATTCCACTCCATTCTGTTTGAAAAAGACAATCTCACAAATTGCTCTACTTAAAAATGGACTTTAAAGATGCATACAATAAATAAAAAATAACCACTAAAATGATACTCAAAATAATACTATATCTATATACAGTTGTTTCAAAGAAGGTGGTGCTTCTTAAAACTGATCTACAAATCAGTTGCATTAAAGTATGCAACTATTTTCAGCATATAAATACTGATATAGTCTTCTAGAAAGACTCTTCACATTTAATTAGCCAGTTAATGAATGTATTAATTGTGCTGTCTCACATAATCCAAACATGCACAAGTTAACATCAATAAAGTCTATGTGAAACATTTCCAAAAGTATATACAATTGAACCTTTTAATTTCTCCTTTCTTGATTGCTATTAATGCTTTAAAAAGCACAAACATTAACTTATTAGATCTTCAGAATCAAAGAGCAAATAGCATAAATTACATTTAAACTCGGTCATGTTAACAAAAAAATAGAGGGTTTTTTTTCTTGGCCTTGATCTTAAAGGTCATTTGAACTCGTAAACATGCATTTCCAAATTAATTAATTAGAAACACAAATTAACTGCAGTTAAAAACAGTTTCATTTTTATTTCACTTATTCGCCATCCAAGTCTTTCCTGTCCCATCTTTACCAATTTGACATCCAACACAACTTACTTACTCACTAGATGTTTTATGTATAAGTTCTCTACAATGCCAGTTTCTGTCTTCATAAAAATCAGCATACTTGCTGCTTTCATAATTGGGGATTTTGATATACGGATCAAATGTGATATATCATGTGCAGAAGGTTAAAAAAAACAAAGATGTTTTCATATGTAGAAATGGAAGAAAATTCTGCCGTTATGAAACATTTCGTTTTTTTTTAAATACGCTTTAGAGGTGTTAAAAACAACATAAATTTTAAAGGGAAAGTGCTTACAATGCATAAGAAATAGATCCAATGGTGAATTTTGTCTTTGTCCACCTTTCCTGAGGAACTATACCTCCTCTATTTCTTTCCCTTTCTTTCCAGCATTTGAAGGCAGTTTTAAAAGGGGAGCAAGCAGGTTCAAAGCCATTGTGATACAGGTTTCATTCTTTACCTGAAAATGTCTTCTCGTAACATGCACATATGCCAATCTAGAGGAATAAGTGAGGGAAAAATGCATGGTAGCTGCTCTGCTGAAAAATGTTTCTGATGCCAAAACCCTCCTGCGGTAAAGGCTATAGAAACAATGGTACTTGTGAGTGGGGCTTTCATTCTTTAGTGGGAAGGCAGCATCCATAGCGACATTAGGAGGAGAGAGCTATTTGCAAAAACACCAGATGATGTTGGAGTGTTTGGTAATGGAGCCATATGCATAGGGCTTCCACAGTGAAAAATCTACACTTAAGAATCTTTTCCCATTGCTCCCTGGGCATTCTTGTCAGAGGACACCCACTTTGCATACACTGGTGGCCAATAAAAGACTATTGGTCACATAGGCTTCTTGGAGCTAAGGAGATGTCAGAAAGAAAGCTAGTGGGAAAGGTGTTTCAAAGTAGGTTAGGTCTGGTTGGATGCCAAAAATTAGGCTGCTCTGATGGTTGAGCTGGCAGTTCTTAGAAACAGCAAGGAACGGTTGGTGTCACATTCTCATCCTCCAAAAGTAGAAAAGTGTCAGGAAAGAGTCATGTTCTCAGCATCTTGGCTGCTAAGCTGATCAGAGAAATAAAAGAACTGATCCTGCACAATGCAGGAAAATGTGCCAGAATGTGTAAGTCCAAGATAAAAAAAAATGATGAGCAGAATATGGAGCACAGAAAAACTAATAAGAGCACCTTTTACTGACAAGAAATAATCTCTGCCTTCTAGCAGGAATAAGGAGGAAACATGTTCTAACCCCTGCTTCCTTTGGGCTCAAACGTCATTGGGATTTTAGGGGTTCTTCCAGAGGCATTAGGTCACATGCAAGCCCCTCTTCCACATGAGCTTTGGGAAGGGAAAACAGGGGCAGAGCCAGTCCTAGAAATTAGAGGCTACGCCAACAGGAGCAGGTAACCAAGCACCTCTTCATAGCTCCCAGGACATAGGAGACATCCTCACATTCTGCTGCCTTCACTTAAGGTTTTGGACATTTTCTGTTTGCTGATTGACTGCTTGTTTTGACTGCCTCCACCGCATCCTTCACAGTCCCTCAGCTGCCTTCTTCCTTCCCCATTCTGCTCTTTCCCTATCCTCATCTCTGCCCCTTCAATTTCACTCTTCCTATTCCTTTGTCTTTCCTGCTTCCTTAAGCCTATTAAGTCATCCCTTCATGCATCCCCCCTTTATCCCCAATCTGTAAAACATTAAAAAAAAAACAACAAAAAAACTCCCACCCATACCCTCAGAAGCACACAACAAAAAGGAACCAACCTATCCTTTATCATCCACTACTCTAATCATTCTGCTTATTTTTTGCATGCCCTTTTTTCATCCTGTGTCTGTGCAATTCTCAACACAATGGAGCACTGATCTCTGCTGGTGCTATTGTAAAACAGGTAATGGTAATAATACTGGTTGCTAAACACCTCATCATCATGTTGGAGACTACACTTTGGTACGTCTCCTCATACATTTATATATTCCACCTGGGGACTGTTCTTTTTTATCCTGGCCATTTGTGCGTAAGGATGCAAGCACAGAGACTAACAACTACTCAGTATGAGGCAGAGTGAATTACATGTACTTATTTTTATTCATGCGCAAACTTAACTTGTGGTGGCGTCGAAAAATGTTTCCTACATGGTAGGCCAAAGGCCAAAGAAACACTTCTCTTAAATAGAGAAGTATATTGAGCTGATGTCTAGTGAAGGTGAGACATAAGGAGTTCCTATCGACTTTTCTGGTT
This sequence comes from Chelonia mydas, assembly GCF_015237465.2. Classification (NCBI taxonomy): domain Eukaryota; kingdom Metazoa; phylum Chordata; order Testudines; family Cheloniidae; genus Chelonia; species Chelonia mydas. The sequence goes on from NC_051250.2 coordinate 64,259,861, forward strand.
GTTTATATCAGAGATAGTAAGGCCAAAAGCTTCTTTCACAGAGTTGCTTCAATGGAATGTTATGGGTAGGTGCACGTGTGCCTCCCATATTTGTGGTGGGAAGTTGTATATGAGAATCCAAGCTGCAAAAAACACATTCACTACACAAACCGATGCTCTGCACATGGAACAGCTGCACTTTACAGTAATGCCAGCATCTGTTTTGTGGTTTGTAGGCATTTTGGTCTTGCAGAGTTGTTTTAACCTTGTTGACTCCTTAAGGTTTTTTTGCTAATTCATGGTAAATATTTTTTTCCACGTCTTGAACACAGTGGCTCATTTGTTCATTGTTTTCTACTTTGGCTCTGGCTGTTGGCCTCATACACATGGCAACACATATGACTGTGGTTGCCTTTTGCTCACCACCCATGTAGGTTAAGAGTGCACATTGATCAAGGATAGCCATAATAGATTAGATTATTTTTAATTTATTTAATGTAGATTCTACACTAAGAACTACTGGATCTCAATGTTTGGATTATTCTGAAATGGATCAGTATTGTTCTGAGAACATTTATGGGCAAAGCCATGCTCTGACCTAGGTTTTCAGATTGTAATACTTTCCTACAGAGAAAGATCAGGGAATGAGTCAAGAATGTAAATGTGTACTCTTGAGTCTTGGCCCATTGATGTTCTAAATCAGTATGCCCATAAGCTCATCCCATTTATTATGCAAGCTATTTGTTTCCTAGTACTGGCATAGTTCCAGTCCCACTGAAACCCAAATGTTTTGAACTTAAGGCAGTGCATCCTGATGTACTTTCCATTCATTGTCAGAGGTTTAATTTGTCCTTGCTAAAGTGGTTGAATGGGCTGCAGCCAACAATTATCATGCTGCCTTCCTGAGAAAAGATAACAGTCAGCATTAGTTAAGAGTGTAAATGATTTATTCCTTACATTGATAGAACATCAACTCCTGTACTGCAGAACATATCAAGCTATATGTGGAACACTGCCTGTGCAACCAGGGGGAATTGTTTGGAATTTTATGTTCATTTTATGCAAATTATACTTTCTTGTTTTCAATTTTATTTGTTTGTCCATTTGCAATTTCTTCCTCTTGCTAGCTTTAATTCTACTCCCTTCCCAGTCTCCTCTGGTGTCTTCTAAGGCAATTCAGCATTTACATGGTTCCTTTGGATGAAGCAATCCAAAGACAAAGTTTTGATTTCCATTCTCAAACAGATGACACACCTGTTTACTTGAAGAATAGTCACAATTGCTCCCTTCTTCAGCAATTTCAGTATGATTATATAACAAATTGAAGACACTAAGATAATGCCACTAAAATAATGAATTAAATACTGTACTACTCAAACTGAACAACCAGTTGCTGTTTCCAGATAGAAACAAGTGTAAAACCTTCCTCTTTCTCTTCCTCTCTTGGTGGATTCTCATCATTTCATATGAAGAGAAATTGAAAGGACTGGGATTATTTACCTTTGAAAAAAGATAAGTAAGAGCAGACAAAGTAAAAGTATGATATGGAAAAGAGTTGTTTCATAATACAAGGAGTCTTCTAATTAAATCAAAAGGCAGCAAATTCAAAACTGATAAAAAGAAATAAATTTTCACACAGTGCATAATTAAACTGTAGAACTCATTGCCACAGGATGTTGTTGAAGCCAAGAATTTAACAAGATTATTCAAAGCGGTATAAGACATTTATCTACATGACAAGAAGATTCACAGTACTAACAGTTAATGCTTAGAACATTTTTTGGAAGGGATATAAAACCCTATGCTTCAAGCCTTAGAGACTGGTTTAACTATTAGGTATGAAAAAGACTTATGTGGACGGATTTTTCCCACATCTGCCTCCTGTGTAGTTTCGTGCACGTTCCTCTGAAGCATCCGGTACTGGCTACTGTAAAAGTCGAGATACCACACAAAACTGATTTCAGGTCTGAGCCAGACTGGTAATTTCAAAGTTTCCTATGATTTTAAAGCAGAGAACTCAGTTCATTCTATTAATGTCCTGCATACCCTACTGAGCAAGCACTGCTTGTTTCCACAACTCAAAGTTAAATTCTGGTCCTAATGAAGTCAATGATAGTTTTGCTATTTACTTCAGTGGGGCCAGAATTTCACTCTTAATGTTTAAAACAATCTACAAACTTTTGTATGTTGAGTTGCCACTACTGACCCTTTTCCCCCGCATTGTCTGCTTGTATTGATCCTCTTCCTTCAAGCAAACCAGCCAATAGGAGTTCACATTTGAGATTAAAAGCCCAGATAGAAAGCAGCTCACATTTGCTACTTTTTTGTGCAGAGGGACCCTGAAATGAACAGAGACTCTTCTCAGCTTCCTAAGGTAAACTAGTCATCAAACATACACTAGAATGGATACCGTGAATATTCTTCAGTATCAGTGAGGAGTTTGCTTAAGCAAGGTTGTTTGATGGTTCTTCATACTGTCTCCCTTCATGACATAATATTGCTGTTTTGTCGTTGACCTTAATCATACAAACCCCTCAGGAGCAAAAGGCCTGTGCCTTCCCAAGTGCCCATAGTTCAGAAAATTGAGGCTTTTATAGCACTAGGAAGGAATGCAATCAATGGCCTTGCCCAATCCAGTCAAAACATGAATGTAGTTTTCTAAATTTCAGAAAGAGTTTGAGGTCAAAAGGTCAACCAGATCATCTCCTGTATATCACAGGCCACCAGCATCACCTACCACCCACACACTACACCCAACAACCAATTTTAGACCGAAGTATTACAGCCCACAGGAGATTAGACTATCATGTACCACAGACGAGAATAGGAGAGACCAAGACACACCGATGCCCAAGGCCCTCACAATGGCAGGGAAATGATTAAATGAGATATACCCACATAATCCTGGCAAGTATCCAACACCCACACACTGTAGAAAAAGGCAAAAACTCAACAAAGTTACTTCCAATCTGAACGCGGTGGAAATTCCTTCCCGCCTCCACATATGGTGATCAGTTAGATCCTGAGCATATGAGCAAGAATCAGCTGTCCAAACACCTGAGAGAGAGAATGCTCAGTGTCACCTTAGAAGCTGGCCTCCTTGTCTAATGCCTCATCTCCAGCTGTGGCTATCCCTGGTGCTTCAGAGGAAAGAGATTTAAAAAAAAAAAAACCCCGAAGACACCAGAGCGGGGAATCCTTTCCCGACACCTGCAGGTGGCCAGCTGAAACCCTGAAGAATGATCTTTTAGGAAACATAAAACTTAAACTGGAAGTAAGCCTCAGAACTGTTGAGCTCTGCCCCTTACCATCAAAACCAACCCTGTCATACAGTTGCAGTAATAAATCTGTCCAGTTTACTCTTAAAACTAATTACGTTGTTTGTTCCCAGAACTCCTATTGGGGAGGCAGTTCCAGAACTTCACCCCACTGATGGTTAGAAACTGTCTTCTAATTTCCACCCTGAATTTGTTCACGGCCAATTTATATCCATTTGTTCTTGCACCAACATTGTCCTTTAGCTTAAATAGCACTTCACCCCTATGGTATTTACCTCCCCTCCTATTGTATTTATAGAGAGCAATCATATCCCCTCTCAGCCTTCTTTTTGATAGACTAAACAAGCTAAGCTCATCCAGTCTCCCCTCATAAGATTGATCAAGGGATGGAAGGTCTTTCTACTAGTTCTTTTCTGCATCTGTTCCAGTTTAAAATCATCCTTCTTGAAGATGGGTGACCAGGGTTGAACATAGTATTGCAAATGAAGTCTTACAAGTGCCTTGTACAATGGCATTAATACTTCACTACCTCTGTTAGAAATTCCTTGCCTGATACACCCTAGGATCACATTTGCCTTTTTCATGGCTGCATAACATGTCATAGTCATCCTATGATCGACCCACACACACAAGTCTCTCTCCTCCTCTGCCACTTCCAACTGGTAAGCCCCTAGCTTGTATCAGAAATTCTTATTATTAGACCCTAAGTGCTTAACCTTGCACTTTGTACTACCAAATTTCATCTCATTTCTTTCACTCCCATCTGCAAGGCCATCTAGCTCTTCCTGTATAATATTCTGGACCTCCTCTGTACTGACGATGCTTCCCAACTTTGCATTATCAGCAAACTTTTCATTAATAAAAATATTTAATAAGATTGTTCCCAAGACTGATCCTTGAGGAACTCCACTAGTAGCCTCCCTCCAGTCCAATAATTCGCCTTTCAGCACAACTCACTGTCTTCTCCCCTTTAGCCAGTTCCTTATCCATCTTACAGTTCTTGTACTGATCCCCAGCTTTCCTAATTTAACAAATAATTTCCCATGTGGCACCATATCAAATGCTTTGCTGATGTCCAAGTAAATTAGATCTACTGCACTTCACTTATATAAAAAATTCAGTTATTTTCTCAAAGATGGAAACTGGGTTCTACCTTTAGTAAACCCATGTTGTGTCACATCTCCTTTACCATTCACCTCTATGAATTTAATTTTAGTCTTTCCTTCACAATTTGTTCTAAAGCCAAGCCTACTTCTGAAGTCAGACTAACAGGTCTGTAATTGTTCAGATCACTTTTTCTGCCTTTGTTAAATATAGGTACAATGTTAGTTATTCTCCAGTCACATTGTAGTACCCCCAAACAGACAGTTTTATTAAAAATACTTGCTACCAGACTAGCAATCTCTTGTGCTAGTCTTTCAGTATCTGGGACAGAAGTTATCTGGTCCCCATGATTTGAGTGCATTAAGCTCTTTAAAGGTTTTCTTCCACTTCAGATGTGGTAATTTGCATTTCTAGATACTCATTTCCATCAGCCATACTGCCTTCATGCATATGTTCCATATTATCATCCTTATTGAAGAAAGAAAAAGGAAAGAGAAAGGGGTAGGGTAAAATGAAATAAGAAAAACAGGATAAAAAATATTCCACTCAGAAAACTGGTTGACTGATGTCTCCTAGTTTCCTTAGGAAAGCATGGAGTAGCATAACACCAGTCATAACTGAATTACTAATAACTAAAGTTGGTCAGGAATATTTCACCAAAACATTTTTTTTTAAATAGAACATGACAATTTGTTGAAACCTAAACTTTTTGCAGAGAAGTATTGGTCTCAACAACACTTTATCAGGAAAGGCTTCTCAGGTCGAGGATGGAAAAAATGAGAGAGAGAGAGAGACTACTGCACTGCAGAAATAGCCAACAGCCCAGTGGATAGGGCCCTCATGTTAGATGTGGGAGACCCAGATTCAAATCCCTGTTCTGTCTCGTTTGGAGCAACGACTTTAATCTGGGTCTCCACATTCCAGGTGAGTGCCCTCACCACTTGGCTATTTTGGGGCGCTCTCTCTCATTTTTTCATGAAACATTTATAATTCTTGGTTTTGTTTGTATCAGACCGAAACAAAATTTTGTATTTTTCTGCTAAACAGATTTCTTGTCTTCTGCCCAGCCCCACTAATAAAAAACAACTGAAGCATGAACATCTTTCAAAGAATTCAAAAAGGGCCACTGTATCTCTAACTGCAGATTCTTAGATTTATGACAAAAGGCAAGAGGAAAGACCTGCTTGGTACAAGCCATTGTCCAGTTGGCCCATCTACTACATAATTCCACTGCCATATATCAGGGAGGAGCTGTGGCCATGTTACTACTGCAGCCCAAATCTTGCTTTATTGGCCACGCTGAAGTTGCAGTCCAGATACCCAGAGACAGACAAGGAGTCTGCTCCTCCAGGGCCACTCGCATATGGCTGACACTCAGGGTATATGCTCGTTATCAGAATTTCACCGTGACTAAATATCTGTTCTTCAAATGCTGAATATGACATTTTCAAACATTCACAATTCTGTTCATTTTTCAACCAGTCTTGTTTTAACTTAGTCATGGATATATGCTACTCTTCAATGAGGAGTGTTTCCACGTCAAATTTCAAATTCTGCCGTTTTTGAGCTATCCATGTTGAAAAGAAATATGGCAACATTTTAGAGAGAGAAAGGTGTTTGTTTTCTTGTACATGGACATAACAGAAAAACTGTGGAAGGGCTTTTACTTAAAATTAGCAAAAATGTTCACCTTTGGATGGAGACTAAGCATGGAAGGTGAAATGAAGATGTTCTCAGCATGTGAAAATATATAATACACACATGTGCATCCATGCAGCTAATGTAGTTACTGCATATACTGCAGATTTCAGATTAATATTAAAACTCCACTACACCATGGCTGGAATAATTTGACAGATGCTAAATTTATGATCCTAATAGTTACTTGCATGTGAAAACGTTTTGCTATGCTTGTGATTTTTGTCAAGGTATTAAAATCATTGCCATATGCAGGGAGACATATTAACCTCATTTTTAAATTAAAAACATTCATGCTGAATCAGTGACAAAACTGACCAAGCTTAAACTTTTTATAAAAGTTTTGGGGGTTTTAATTACATTTTGAAAACTCTGTTAAAATTTGTAACCTAATATACTGAATTATTTAAAAATATTTTAAATTTTTAAGTCCACCATATATTATACTATTTTTAAGTCCACATTAATATATAGTGGCATATCAGTGTTCTATTAACATACAAGAATACAGTGCATGCATATTTGTTTTTGGTTATGTGGATGTGGTATATATAAACATAACACATGGGCATATTATGCAAAGTATGTGCACATTGTATTTACATCATTATCAATACATTATATATAAAAAGGTGTCAATATTTTGTTTATAATTTATTCTCTAATAGTTGAAACAATGTCATAGAAATATACACCTATTAAGAGTATCTAATGACATAATAATAGATGCCATTAGAATCTTTTCATGCATATATTTCCTGCCAGTACGTAACTTTTATAAATGCCTGTAAGATACGAAAAGCAAAACATGTTTTTATCAAAGATTCATAAAAAAAATCATTACCCTGAACCTTGCTCAGAAATTTTAAATTGAACTAAAAAACTGAATTTAAATAATACAAAAATGTTAGATGGTAAAATCAACCATTGGAATGAAATCTACTTCCACTATTGTGGAATCAGTATCACTTGAAATTCAAGTAATGGCCTGTGGGGGGAAAGACGAAAGTTGTAAGTTCTTTCCTAACGTAAGAATTCTGGACTCAAACCTGCAAACTGTTACTATTGCTCATATACTTTGTTCTAAGTAGAGTACTACAAAGTGACTCTGCTTATGAGAAAAAAAATATATGCTTTTTTTAAATGTTCTGCACGGGACTGACTCTGCTCCAACTAAAGTCAGTGGTAAACTCGCATTCATTTCAATGGGAGCATAGTTAGGCCAATGCTGAGCACTTTTGTAAATCTTATCCAGTAGTTACTGTATGCAGAACTAATCCTTACGTTTTTGGGCTCCTAATCAGGAAAGCACGTAAGAACATGCTTAAATCCGTCCCTATGTAAGAAAACACTGATATGGGGTTATTGACTTCAATGGGACTAAGCACATTATTAAGCACTTTTCTGAACAGGGATGATTTCCTGACTGGAGGCTTTAAGGTACTATTTGTTGAAAAAGAGAAAAACATCTTAGATTATTTTTAAATTGTTTGACGTCAAGAAAATAATGAGCAGCTTATTTTATGTGGTATAGCACTGCTACCCTTCTTGATTTTCAAAGGATGGTTTTAGTTTTTACAGAGCTATACTGTGTCTTTTGAGCTACTGTCCAGGACCTTAAAGCATCCAAAAACATTTGAGGCCACCACAGTTTCACATCCTAATGAGCCATGTCGAACCATCCAGACAGTGTCCAGCTACGATAGGAGGACAGGAGACACTGGATGTGCTTTAATTAGACCACAACTCTACTCTTAAATATCAGGGACTAACCATCAGATAAAATTTTACAGTGCAGGTAATTCCATAATTCTTACCAAATACTTTTGGGGCTGCCATCAGCCTTCCCCCTTTCTCATATCCTGATCCAAGCCAACCCGCTGCTCTCCCCTTGTATGGGGTAACGGGGGCTATAAAGGAGTGGTGGGGATTGACTCCTCTCCATACCAGTTGTAGAAGCCCAACCCCCCTTTCTCTGATTCTTTAAAGAATACCTCCTTTAAATCCTTTACTAGTCCATTTTATCTGATCACCATGTCCATTCCCTGCAGAATACATGCATAGGACATTTGCCACAAGCTTACATAATGAATTGCGACAGTATAGCCTAATGCCCCTTTCCTAACCTAATAGGCCCCTAACCTGCAATAGGGAAGGCCACCCTTTCCCCACCCCCAAAAAACCCAAACCAAAACAACCAAACCCACATCTTGCCTACCCCAATCTGATGGTGAGAGAAAAATTCCTTCCCGCCCCCTTGAGAAAGAAGTATCTAGGGTAATGACTGCAACAGATCATGAGAAAACCTGTATTTTAACTACTTACATGAGTGGGAGGCTGAGTGCTGCTCACTTGCTCCAGGTAAAAGAGGTCTGGACCCCATCCGGTCACCTGTGGGAGAGAGGACAAGATGTCTGCTGACCTGGTCTGGCTGACTTCTCTCTACTTTTTATGTGGAACAGGTAATCTTGGAGGCAGGGGAGGGCTTTAAAAGGGCAATGACCCCTTTCCTGTGAGCAGGTGGAAAAGTCATCTTTGCAATTAAAGGGGGGCAACTCACCTTCTTTGTCAAACCAAACAAAGGTTGGTTATTTAATGTGTGGTGAGGGCAATTGAAATCCTAATGGCAAAATGTCTGTAAAGTTTTTTCTGGGTTATCCTAATTATTCTTTACATGACACACCCATGAGTGTTCTCCCCTGATAGAGAGAGATCTGATAATATAACAATGCAGTATGATTTTCTTTTTCCTAGTTGGCAGTAGATTTTTTGTGACATCTGATTTTTGCTCACTGCAAGAGTGTGTGTTTGTTTTAGGGGGAAATAGAAGGATTGGGGGAGTTTGCCAGTTTTTCTGCTGACTAGTTCAGTTTTCTGTGGATATATTACTCTGGATTAAGCACTCGGTCTACTGCAACTCACAGTTGAGTATTTGCTCATTATGTAATTCCTGTAACACCAATGACACACACATACACACACCGTCATCCATCCAGTGCTTAATTTGTAATGAAAGAGGTGCCATGGCTCAAGCAATTTTTTTACATTCATAATTGATGCAGCAAGCCCAGAGCTATGAACTGCCAAGCCTAGAGATGTCAGGGCTGAGCCCTGGCACAAATTAAGTATTGCATCCATCAGATGATTGGTATGTAGTATCATGCATTGTTTGACTAAGGGTACCTCTACACTGCAGCTGGGAGAGAGCTTCCCGGCTCAGGTAGACAGACAAATGCTAGCTCTGCTAAATCTAGTGGGCTAAAGGTAGCAGCGTAACCAGGGGTAGCACAGGCAGCAGCTTGGGCTAGCCAGCCGAATACAAACCTGCCTGGCCACCCTGGCTATGTACTCGGGCAGATAGTACAAGCCCCTGCCTGTGCTACTCCTGGCTACTCTGCTGCTTTTAGTATGCTAGGTTGACTAACATGTCTGTCTACTCAAGCTGGGAAGCACACTCCCAGTTACATGTAGACGTACTCTTACAACAGGCAATATCTAGCAAAAGGAAACATGAAACAACAACAAAAGCTATAGTCCTCTTCTCAGCTGAGACTGTGGGGGGCCTCTAGTCTCCTGTAGCCATAGATAGGGCCTGCTTGTCCTCTTACAGACTTCTGTTCCAGTCACAGGAGAGTGTACTCTCAGCTCTCTTTTGGTTGCAGGCTCCTTCATGCACCTTGGGCCTTCATGTATATCATGCAGCCTGGAATCATACCCAATCACTAGATGCTGTCCAGCTGGGTCAGCTGATTACCAGCACCCACCTGCTGGACTTCCATCCAGAACAGGGCTGACTACTCCTTGCCCTCTTGGCTCTTAAAGAGAGAGCACTCTGTTACATTATATGTGAGTTAATCTTGAGAGGGAGGCATGTTCTGAGCATGGGACTGAGAATCAGGAACTCCTGAGTTCCAGTCCTACTCTTACACTAACTCCCTCTGTGGTTTTGGGGAAATCACTTATCACAGTCTTCTACTGGCAATAAAGATACTTTATTCTTCCCAACACCTTGTGATGTAAGAGTAGATAGTGCAGGTAAAGTCTACAGTCTAGGACACCACTGCACAGGAGCAGAACATCTTCAAAAAAGTAACATTCAAAGACTTAACAATGTCCCTGGCATTCCACAGTCTCTGTGGATCAGGGGGTAAAAGATTTCTGAGATAGGATCCTAATTATTTATTATATAAACTATGAGAGCCATGTAATAATAAGCCAAAGAGTGCTTAATATATTTTTAAAATAAGAACCCTAATTTATCTCTTTTTCCTCAACCAAAGTAAATGTATTGAATTTTATTTACTAAAAGAGGATTTTCAGGAAATAAGAAGCAAAACCACATAATTTATTAATATAACTAATCTGCAACTGACACTACCTTTTTACACATTTATAGGGTATAATTATAAAAGCTAGGGTTTTATTCAACAAAGTCCTTCAATTCTGGCAAGGTAGGCTGTATAAAATGGCTCAGCATCCCCAATAACTTTACATAATTCAGGAACCAAACCAGTAATGCCAAATTCTGACCTTGGATACCTGAATGCAAGTCCCAGTGACTTCAGTGGGAGTCATGCACACACATTCCAGGGTAGGATTTAGAGATATTATGATTATTTGTTTTGTCATATAATTCTGATTCCTGATTCTTTGACTATTCTCTCAGGATTCCAAGCAAGATGATGGCATACCCCAATTTACTTGAAGGCTGCCAGACAGCATACAAGTATGAGTTTGGCATGTGTCAAAAAAAAATCAATATAATGGTGAATTTCATCACAAAATTAAGAAATAATGGGCTAAAAATTTCAAATTCAGAAATTCTAAGTTTAATGCAGTATCATTTTCTTAGACTACAGATTTTAGCATCTTCCCTTTTAAAAGTAATATTATTTCCCACTATATGCTGCTCTTTGACAGCCTGTGGATCCCTGGTTTTGTACCTATGACCCTCACTCTTGACCCTGTTATTCATCAGTTGTCCCCTGTAATTATTTGAATCCTGGGTTCAGTAGCTCCTCTCCTTCGGCTGAGGGAGGGGTCTTCAGACACAGTCAGGCTTGTGCCCGCCCACCTCTCCACTTTTCAACAGGTACACTATCTTAGCCATCAATAGCAGTTTACTCAGGCATGTCTACTCTGTTCTGCGAAGTTATTATAAATCCTTAACTCATTTTCTTTCCACACAGATAAGAAATGTCAAACATATATTTGATTGGCTAGATGCAGGCCAATCATCTGCTTTGAATACTCCACTGGAGTTTCAAAACCATGAACTTTAAAGTGAAAGTTAATACAATTTTTGGTGAGCTTCACTTTGAAGTTGTTTGGCTCAAATCCTTTTTGCAATGCTTGCACGCAGAGTGAAACTTGTTAAAAACTTGAAAATTTTACTTGAAGTTTGGTAGATTCTACAATGGAGTAGAGAAGTATCAGAGAACAGATAAAAGAACAGAGGAGCACAGTGTAAGGGAAGAGGCATTAGATCTGGTGGTAGGAAAAACAAAAGGAAGAAAGTATACAGGCTGGGGATGGCATGGAAGCAGAGTGGGTAGGAGGCAACAGACTAAAGAAGCAAAAGGGAAGAGTAAAGAGTAGAAGGGCAAGAGAATCTAGAAAAGGGCATATAACAGGGAGATAAAGTAGCAGAATGACACCAGATTATAAAAAACTAACAAATCAAAAACCACAACCACAGCCCACACATTCTCCCTTCCCCCTCCCCCACTTCACAAAAAATGAACATAAATTTGTAAACAAAGATAAAATTAAATGGAAGTCTGGCTTGGGAGGGAGGTCTGCATCCTTCAGGTGAAAAACTCACACTATGGTGAGGACAATGTGACATTAACACTCCTGAATTACTGTAGTGATGATAGATAATACTGCCAGTGCACAGTCCTTATACATAAGTGGATAGGTATGAGGATGCTGTACCATCAATCAAGAATGATCTTTGGGAAAGAGGTGGTTAACTTGGGTAAAATGCTGCCTGTCAAAGACATAAGGTTACACCCTTAATCTTCTCTCTCTCTTGCCCAGCACACTTTGGTTAGGTACTGAATTCTGAATGGAACTGGCTGAGCTAGAAAGACCCCTCTGTAGAAAGAAAGTCACAAGAGGAAGTTAGGTAGCAACTGTTCTGAGGATGGCCTCATATCAGAAAAGGTGTGGCCCAAACTCAAAAGTACTATATTCTTTAAACTATTAAAATGCTTAAATTTGAAAACTACACAGTGTACTCTGAATCCCATATTTTTGATCAACAAAGAGTATTTTGTGTTACACTAGTAACTATGGATATTTGTTAATAGCATCTATCAGTCAACACAAAATTAAGACAACTCCAAATTTTCTGGGTTAAAGATATTTGAATAACAAAGTTTTGATAGTAGCTTTTGATTATTTATCTTCAAATGCAGATATCTTTACAGTTCCTGTCAGTTTTCAAAGCCTGTAAAGGTCAAGCAGGTACTTTATCTTCCTTAAGACACTGTGGTCTGTTTTCCATCATTTGCAAGTTCTAAGGTTTATGCTTCTTCAAGGAAGTGACACCGGTAAAATTCTCACAAATCTTTTAAATGTGGTCTTTAAAAATTCTGTGAATCTTGGCTAAACCATGTATATTTCTTTCAACTGGAAACCTGAACCAGAGAAATTTTAAGAAAACAGTCTGATTCTTAAAAAATGCAAGTACAGTTTAGAATAATATGGTGAGTGGGAAACATAGCACTAGAAACTGACATGCAGAGTTAGTTGTGAGCGGGTGTGAGTATACATATACAGGAGATGTTTTAAAGAGAAAACCATGATCTAGTCTGCACTCCACATGTGTAACGACATTAACTTTTTATTTTAATAACCACTCTCACCAGTTTAGGATTTTAAATAAAACCAGAAGTATTGTAGAATCATTAAGACAAACAGTCCTCTTTGGTTCGACTGTAGAAGCAAATGAAAAGTTTACAGACCTCAATGTGTTTCTTTGCAGGTATTCTGGAAATAAGAACAGTGGCAGTTGGAGTAGTGGCAATTAAAGGTGTGGAAAGTGAATACTTTCTAGCAATGAACAAGTCTGGAAAACTCTATGGAAAGGTACTGATAATACTGCAAAGAACTTACACTATGGAAATATACACTTTTGTACATTTTCTGCTGATTTTTACATAACATCTGTGCAGTTTGTGTAAATTACTGCTAGTAAGTGGAAATGTATTGCATCTTTATCCAATGGCAATGGTGGATTCTTATGCCTGGTTATAAAAGCTAAGGATTAAATCCCTAATCTTGTTTTAGTAAAAATCTTCCTCTTGTTAAATATTTCAGCTGCTAAGGGAGGATATTCAAAGCTAAAACATAAAATATGTTAGTTAAGACTTAAGAGACCTAAGTAATTTATTGAGTATTTTAATAACAAATTATATTTATTATATGGTATATGTTCTTCCTCCAGCTTCCCCAACCCGATTATGTATTTAAAGAACAAAAGTGCTAATTTAATGCTATGCTATCATTCACTCTTAACAGAAAGTATGCAACGAGGACTGCAACTTCCGAGAACTGATTGAAGAAAACCATTACAATACTTATGCTTCAGCAAACTGGACAAACAAAGGGAAAGAGATGTTTGTGACATTAAACCACAAAGGTGTCCCTATGAAAGGTAAAAAAACAAAGAAAGAACACAAAGCATCCCACTTTCTTCCTTTGGCAATATCCTAATCATATATGATCTACAGAGAACTAGTTCCAGCAGGAAGATTATTTTTAAAGAGACTGAACAAGTAATCAAGAGAGGCTGGAATACTACTGAAAAACTGAACAAGCTGGACTTGCGCATTTATGTTTATTTTAAAGAGACTTCATTAAAAAGATTTGAAAATATACACAAAATCAGATTTAGTAACTAAAAGTTGTAAAAAATTGTAAAGAGTTGTACAATCATTATGTTAGTAATAGTAACTGGGTAGTTTCTTAAATTAATTTACCCTTAAGAGCAATTCATGACTTGATTATCTGATGATATTTTATTTAAAAACCTATCTGCTTATTAAACATGGCTGCTATAATAATAATAAAGCAGATGATAATGTAATGTAAAATATGTCAGACTTTAAGGCTGCTGGAATGATTTGTCAGATTATCAAGTCAATACTAAATGTGGAGATTGAGCAGTATTTTAAATAGTTCCCAGAGAAACTGATAAACTATACATAAACTAGGATCAGAAAAAAACCTTAAATCTTATAAATTTGTTACTGTCATATTGAGATTAAAAAAGCTTGTTTGGAAAATTAAGGTTGCACCACTACAAAATGTCAAATGTATTAACAAGATCAAATACCTAATGCTGCTCTAAAAGATGTTTCAAAATAGTGTATGTAAAATAATAGGGAATAGGGAATAAATAAAAATGTACTTCATCTCACTTTCCACAAAATAACATTTTATATAACGACGAAGTAAAAATTCAGACATCTTAAGGTTTTTTATGTAACATAACCTATCTTTTGTATAATTCCTGTTAGGGCATATGGCTTTTAATATTGTTTTTCCACCGTTATTCATGCTTTTTCTGTTGTTACAGCATTAAACTTTATTTTAAGTTATATTTGAACTTTATTGTTCTAAGTTATTTAAGTTGATGTTATTTATAAAAAAAAACTTATTAAGCTGCATCTGTTTCATATGCTTTTAATTCCAAAGGAATAACAAAATGGTCTGGCTGAGCTGCATTGTTTTTTTTCTATGACCAGACACACAGTCTAGTACACAAGACTCTTGCCAACATGCACTGGATGGCAGACAAAAATGACAGCCTGCAGCAATTCTTACAAATGAAGTCTCACAGGGAACAACCCAAAAATGTAAAAAAATCTTTTGCCACATACTCCTGCCAATTAAGTTTAATAGCATTCCCAGAGTTACAGCAGATATAGAAAAGTTGTAGCTCTGATAGATATTGGGCTACTTCCTCGGTTGGTATAAATCAGCACTGAGTTCTATGGAGCTACACCAATTTACACCAGCTGGGGTAATGGTCCAGAAAGTCTAGCCAATAACAATGAAACCTCATGACACTAGAGATTTAAATCCTCTATCCACAGATGTAAATAGTTCAATAACTATTGCCACATGAATAGTTCAGCGTCTCTACTTTAATTCTTGCCCTCGCTCTTCAGACTGGCAACAAATTTTCCAGTTAATATTATATGAGTACTTGTTTGCTATAGGAAATGGACAGAGATCACCAAATAATTACACTAAAAAGCAGCTGTTAGACAATCACTATTAACCTTGGATAGATTCAAAGCAGTTTCCAATGGAGTTAAAAGCTCAATTTTCCACTGCAGACTCTTGAGGTGCATCTACATTAGGGCTTTTGCCAGTATAGAAATGTTTTTTTAAAAAAAAAAATCACATCCTTAACCAACATTACCGTACTAGCAAAAGTTTCTAAAATAGAACTGGCCTAGGTTAGTTCACGTTTTGAAAGCAAAAAATGAAACCCCACTAACATTGTTTGTGTTTAGCTACTCTATTGAAGCTGGATTTAAAATGCAACCATACGCCAACATGCTTAAAATTAAATCCAGAATCAGAGTTGGCTTTTCTAAAGATTTTATGATTAGGTAATTCAAACAGAGAGCAGTAAGATCAAATGTTTCTTAAACATTGTTGATAATTTTTATTTGCAATTTTTATATTTGCCTTGCCTATTGGGCTGACATTGTGACACCTTGAACTGTCTGTATATGATCAAGGATCAGAAGAGGCTGAGTATCTATGTTTATGTTGCAAAGAAGACTGCCAGCTTATAAGGAAAGATGATCAAGATAAAACAAAAACATTTAAAATTGCAATGTAATTAACAGGCCAGATCATACTCCCTTTGATCCATGCACAGAGGATCATTCACACACGGATCATCACCTTTATCTGCGTGGGGAAACTACCTAGCCCAATGTTTGTTAAACGTCTGAACAGAAAAAGTATTATAAAATGATAAATACTATTAGCATGGAGAGGTGAAACGTCATTTTTCTATATGGACTAGCCTACCTGTTTGATTTTAAGGGAATTCGGCATGTGGGGTTGCTGTAGAATGAAGCAGCGTGTGACTCCATACTCACAGCCACTGTTCTCAATCAGAACCACTGGATATGTGAACTTTTGAAAATCTGGCCATGCCATTTAGGTGCCTAAATAGGAGATGAGCTCTTTTAAACATATGCACCCATAAGTAATTTCATACTCATACTTTTGGAAGAGACAGATTGTAAATTCTCAGTTATTAGATTTGCTTTTCCAATCAGATAAAATTAGATTTTAAAATTAACACTATAATTGCAGTTACATTTTAAAAAGATTTTAAATCACTGACTAATAATTAACTATTCTGGACCAGATTGTGTCCCCAAGATCTTCATGGATATCTTTCCCCCGGCCTTGTGATTGGACTAGTGTTAGGCGTAGGTGGAGCCTGGTAGATGCACACTGTCCCCTCACCAGTTCTACAGAGATTACCTGGGAAAGTTAATACAGTCTGGGCTGCATTAATTCTCATGTGAATCCCTGTCTGTGGGATCCACCTTTAAGGGCAGTTCTGAGGGACAACCGAGGCCAATCTGTTTCTCTGGTATTATGGCTCTTTAGGTTGCCATGCTACAAGAGTGCATGCATGGGGGGGCGGGGTGGGAGTCGGGGGAGAGTTACCAGGGCTACAGAGCCAGTGCAGAGCTATATGGGTTTCTGTAGATCCCTTGGGATTTGGGTCTACAGCAGTGGTTCTCAACCTCTTTACCATTGTGGGCTACATATGTGGACTACATCCAATACTACCTTTATGGCCCTGAGGATGTCACATGGGCTGCAGCTCTGTGCTGATTGGGGCACAAGTGGCCCGTGGGCCGCAGGTTGAGAACCACTGGTCTACAGACTTCTCTGAGATGCACACAAAACTCATCCCCCCAGATGGAATGATTAAAAACAAACTGCTCAAGGTGATCCTTGCAGAGTTTATTTTCCCTTAACTCTGTCCCACAAAGTTTACTGTGTGGAGAGATCCAGTCCTCTGTTGTTTGAAATCAAATTACTTTAAACAATTTTCTGTAATATTAGTGCTCATGTATTTTAAAATCTTTCCTGTCTTTTCCACTATAAGAATAGAATTGGATGTGTTCCAAGGGCTATGATATATATTTATGTACTATTTCTAACATTTTCCTGACATTAATGTGTAGAGAGCATCCCATGAAGTTCTCAATTCTGTCCAAGTTCAAGTACTTTATAAAACACATTATTTCAAATTCATTTGTACTTTAGCAATAAGAGCCAAAACTATCAAACCATCTACTAAAGAAAAAATCAGACTATTCAAAACTAATTTACCAGAATAAGTCATCTAAGTTAGTATTTTTATTCTACAGTATAAAATAGACTTTTGGAACCAACCTTTAATCAAGGGTCAGTGATAAACACATGCCAAGTGCTTTGTTCTCTGTAGTGGTGCACATACATGATGTATGGAAACTTAGTGAGGTTAAAAAAAAGTCTGTGCTGGGTTACCAGGATGCCAAAATTTATGAGGTGACATTTGTACCTATCATCCAAATTACTCTGCCAGACCCTCTGATGCAGAACCCATTCAACAGCATATGAGGATGCAGTAGACAGAAGTGCTGTGTTGCCTCCCTAGGTGGAGCTATGGTCATTGAAGATGTTTTAGTGCTTCAAAAGAGCTCAGCAGAATAGAAACTGTCTGAACGGAGTCATATATGGGAGTGACAACAGGGAATCACAGATAGGATATAAGCCAGAGATAATGGGTAAAAAAAGTGATAGTTTGTGCAAAGAAAAGGGAAGGGAAATACACCATTGTTATGGGGGAGAAAGGGAGAGAGATAGCCCAGGTACAAAGGGAAGGAAAGAGTCTACACAGGTGGAAGAAGAAAACAACAATAAGGGGCGGGGGGGGGGAAGGGCAGAGATTATGGGAGAGTAGAGAAGAAATAAACAAAATAAAGAGACAAGTGTTAACAGATACAACCAGAAAAAATAGAAGATTGATAAAATGGAAGAGGAAAAGAACAATAAAACAGAAATGGAGGAATAAGAGGGATAATAAAGGATCAGATCCTCAGGTGGGCTGTGGTCACTTTGTGCTGCCCTGCTGTCATACTTTGGATGCAAAAGCTGAGTAAGTGGTTCAGGGAGGATCACCCCAATTGCAAGGGTGATCCTGTAGCAGCATAGAGCCAGCGCAAGGCCTTATATTCCGCACTGCTCTCCTTGCTGTCAACTTAGCAGAGAAGAGCAGTGTGGTTACTGAAAAGGGGCCATGACTGGGAAATCACTGTTATGTCTTTCTCCTGGGTTTGGCCTTCAGCTCCTTATGGCCTTTACAGGCCAGTCTAACTTAGAGCAGTCCTTAGGTTGCTCTAACCCAGGGCACAGTGGAAAGCATGCACAGTGAAGCTCATAGATCAGGGCAGCATAATTGGGAACTTTACACTGTCTCCTAACTTCCATTCTATATTATGTAAGTACCTAAGGATCAGATCCTTAAAATCCATCCCACAAGAAAATATACCTCTCGTCAGTCTCAAACCTGAAAAATGAGTTTGGATCTTAGAAAGTGGCAGAGGTAATTAGCCTAAACTGACCAAACCAAAGGTAAGAAGACCTAAAAATGTAAGGATAGAAAGACAAAGGAAAAGAAGAAGGAATAGCTGTCAGATTTCTTTTGGTATTAAAATATTTTCAATTTACTCTTTTTCAAATATTTTTGACGACAATCCTCACATCAATCCCAGTATACAATTGTATTGTATACAATTGGGGTGCAAACCCTTCTGTCAATCCAGCTTCTTCCCTTGTCATCTATTCTTCCACTCCCACTTCTGGCACCTTTTCAATATAAATTAAGTGCAGTTCTAGTAAATGTACCTATCTGTAGTTTAGTGCTTTACTGCTGAACTGCACTAAGAACCCAAGCTGACTACCAACACGCAACTAAATATGGCTAGCTACTTGTTATTACACAAACACCTTCTAGAACTACTACCTGGTGCACAACTAATTCCAAGACAATTGTTCCAGCCTGCACTGCACTTCTACTGGCAGCAGGAACTCTATATGTAAGGGAGGGGAAGGGATGGCAAAGTTTGACCAAGACTGGTCTTAAATAGAGAAAACCGGAGCAAAAAATGGGAACTAACTGGTGTCAATACTGTCATCTCACCAGGCACTGAAAGTATGAGTATGCTGTTAATATATCCCAGAATTAAATTTGCCTTTTTCGCAATTGCATCACACTGTTGACTCATATTCAATTTGTGATCCACTGTAACTCCCAGTAGTACTGCCTTGGCAGTTATACCCCATTTTGTAATTGTGCATTTGATTTTTCCTTCCCAAGTGTAGTACTTTGCAATTGTCTATATTGAATTTCATCTTGTTGATTTCAGACCAATTCTTCAATTTGTCAAGGTCATTGTGAATTCCAATCCTGCCCTTCAAAATGCTTTCAACCCCTTCCAGTGTGATGTCATCCACAAATTTTATAAGCATATTCTCCACTCCATTAACCAAGTCAGTAATGAAAATGTTGAATAGTATCAAACCCAGGACAGACCTCAGCAGGTCCCCACCAGATACATCCCCTCAGTTTGACAGTGAACCACTGAAATTACTCTTTGAGTACGGTTTTTCAACCAATAGTGCACCCAATTTATTATAATTTCATCTAGATTATATTTCCCTAGTTTGCTTACTAAAATCAAGACAAATCACATCTACTGTTTCCCCACTATCCACTAGGTCAGTAATAAAAAAAGGAAATTAGCTTCTTTTGGCATGATTTGTTCTGGACATGTTGGCTGTTATTTATCATCCTATGATCCTCTAGATGCATCCGGTAGCCCAGTGAGCTAGCTTGCCTTTATTATATGCACTGCTTTGCATTATATTCTGCTTTGATGTGATGGTGATGGGGAAGACAATGGCTAACATTTCAGGTTGTTCTACAAGGGATGGTGTGAGTATATGGATGTGCAGATGGACATTCTGTAGTAAGCTCTAGCTAAGTTGGGGTGTTTGTGACTGTACTTAATGTATTAATAAACTATATTTGTAAACATAAAAGAGTTCCTATAGTGTGAGTGTTGCAACTGTGCACATCGGGGTTTCCAACTATATAATAATTTAAATAATACTGGGCCTGATCTAGGGACAAGAACCTGTCAACCCTCAAAGTGATAATTGGGGGATTCTTAAGTAATCAATATAATTAATACATAATCTAAATATCAGGCAACAATACACACTGATTAAGTGTTAATTTGTTCCAATATCTTTCCAGATATCGAAGTTAGGCTGACTGGTCTTTTATTCCCTGGGATCTTCTTTGTTCCCCCTTTTAAAGACATGTACTGTGTTAGCCCTTCTCCAGTACTCTGAGGCCTCACCTGTCCTCCATGGATTCTTGAAGATAATCACTAATTGTTCAGAGATTGCTACATCTAGATCCTTAAGCTTCACTGAAGGGTGAATTTTGTCAGGACCTGCCCAGTTGAAGACATCTAACTTATTTAAATATTTTAACCTGTTCTTTCCTTATTCTGGCTTGTGTTCCTTCCACTTTGTTGTTAATATTAATTGTGTTACACATCTGGTTACAATTAACCTTTTTAGTGAAAACTGAACTAAAATAGGCATTAAACCCCTCAGCTTTCTTGGTGTCATCCATTGTTAGCTCTCCTTCCCCGCTAAGTAGTGGATCTACACTTTCCTTTGACTTTCTCTTGCTCCTAATGAGTTTACAGAATCTCTTTTTGTTGCCTTTTATGTCTCTTGCTTAGGTATAACTCATTTTGTTCCTTACCCTTTCTGATTTTATCCCTACAATGCCTGCACTATTCTTTTATACTTAGCAGTTTGTCCATGTTTTCACTTTTTGTAGGATTCCTTTTTGATTTTTAGGTCATTAAAGAGCTCCCAATGCAGCAGTATTAGCGTTTTACTGCTCTTTCTCTCTGTTCTTCACCCTGAGATAGTTTCCTGCTGTGCCTTTAATACTGCATCCTTGAGAAACTGCCAGCTCTCCTGAACTACTTTTTCCTTAGATTTTCTTCCCCTGGGACCCTACATACCAGTTCTCTGAATTTGTTAAAGTCTGATTTTTTGAAAATATGTCTTCCTTGCATGGGATAAATACAAATGTATCTTCTGCTGTACTTGTAATATGTTTTACACTATTAAATGTCTACTAATATAAAATACATGTATAATATAGCATAAAGTTAACAGTGGCAAAACTGTCCAATTTCCGTGGCTTTAAAATATAAAATATATAATTTGTTTTCACTTTTAGTTCTACATTGCAGCCTTTAAAAATATTATCCCAGAAATTATACCAGCCACTCAGATTGCCACATGGTTAATCATTATTCAACAAGTAAGAAACCACATTTATAAAAGTATACTGTTCTTTTTAAACCAATGCACTTTTATGGATAATCTGGTGTCTGGGTGAACACATAATCGGTCTGTTCTCAAAAGTCCCAATCTAGCAGGCCACTTCAAGCATGCAATTAGCACCATTGAAGTCAATGGAACTTTGAAGTCAACAGAAATACTCATGTGCTTAAAGGTAAATTCTTTGTTGGTTCAGGTCCTAAGCTTGTATAAATGCAGCAAGTTAATACTGACACAGAAAGCAAATGTCACTACACTACACTTACATAAGAATAGCACTTACACAGTACTTTTAATTGTCAAAACACTTTACAAATAATAAGTTAATTTATTTTCACAACACCCCGATGAAGTATTTAGGAAAGTATTATCCCATAATTATTCCCATAATTATCTCCATTTTACAGCTGGAAGAACTGAGACAGAGAAGATAGGTGATTCTCCTAAAGCAACAGATGCAGTCACAGTCAAAGCTGAGGTCAGAACTCAGGAATTCCATAATTCTTTCTTTATTTACTTACAATATTTCATGAAAAGGAAAAAATTCAGCCTGTTTTTTCCATTCCAGATTGAGTTTTCAGAGGTGACAGTTAGCAAAACTATCTTTTCACTTGAAAATGGAGCAAATTTGATTTGGAGTATTTAATGGCAACAAACATGGAACCCTACTCTGCTAATTTTACATATTCATTTTTAGAGTAGACCTGCACTTTAAAACAGAAATTCCAAAAAGTAATTTTTTAAAGGAATTACATGAGGTTTTAAATATGAGACTTCTGTTAACTTTTAATGATTCACACAGCTAAAACTCCTCACAATGCTTTGAAAAAGCAGAGTGTAAATCCAAATTATTTTATATTATATCTCTATATTTTCTAATATTTTTAAAAATTACACAAAAATTCAATAGTACAAAAAATAATCAAGCATTAAAAACCTTAGTCTTGTAAATAATCTAATAATGCACTCGCTGAAGCAAGCTTGCTTGTAAATCCTGAGGCATTCCAGATACTGAAATTGTATAACTGCTTACATTCCAGACCTAAAAAGGGAGATTTTCTTCAATTTTGTTTGTAAGGCAGATTTTAACTCACTACTAACCATTTCTTTCATTAAAAAAAACCTTTTACTTAAGTTTTTAAGAAGCTCTACACTTGTAAAGGCTGGGTTTTAATGCCCTCAGCTGAACAGAGAACTGAAGAAAGAAGAAATCATTTCACAATGAGAAAAGGAAAAGGAAATAAAACATTTTCCTTTAGTGGGGACCCAACAAGAACAGGACTTTAAAACAGAGATTAACATACTTCATACTTGAAGATTACTGTTCTTTTTGACCTGTACCTGAGGAAAGACATTTTGCTATCTGAATCTTTCTTTACCTATGGAGTCTTAGTATTTTTACTTTCATTCTTAGAACAGTTCTTCCAGTAATGATGGTCCAGTGTCTGATCCTGCAAAAGTACTGAGTGCCTCTTGAGCAGCATTGAGCACTCGAAACTCTCACTGAAACTGATTGAGGGACAGATCTTCAAAGGTTTAAGGTGCCTAAAGATGCAAATAGGTGCCCGGGGGATTTTTATTAGCATGTAAGCAGGTTATACGCATAACCTGCAATAATTTCAATGGATGATAGATGCCTAACCTGATTAGGCACTTTTGAAAATCCCACTAGACACCTTTATGTATTAATCTCTACTCTAAACAACAGTACAAGCCCGCTCTCCCTGACAAAAGAACCCCAAATATGTTTCAATATATCAATCTTGTTAAAAAAAAAATTTCCATTACTAGTCTGTTTTTCATAGCCATTTTAGTATTATAAATTATTATTCAGGTTAGGAATATTTTTGGTAATAAAAGTTAAATGCTCCCAGTCTCCCTTTTTATGGGAACAGTGTGTAGGGACTCAAAATATGGACCTTATAGACAGTCAGCGTAACATCGATTTAATTTTACATTAGACAACACCAGTTAGCAAGGGAATAAAATGGCTATGTGGCTAATGGCTGCTGAATGGTCCAGTAGATAGGATGCCAGATTGGGAGTCAGGAGACCTGGATTTTATTCCTGGCTCTGCAGCTGACCTGCTGTGCTTAGGTAAATCACTTCACATCTCAGAACCTCAGTTCCTCATCTGCAAAATTGAGATAACAATACGAACCTTTTCTAAAGCACTATGAGACCTACAGATGAAAAACACGACATAAGAGCTAAGGATTATTGTTATTATGGCCTCTGTGTACCAATGAAACTAGGGAATACTTTCTTCTGAGGAGTGACAAACCACACTAACATGATTCCTCTTTAGGCATCATGTCGTTGTCTATATAACCAATTGCCATAAATGAGAACAGTTCATTGGACTTCATCTTTCTTGCAATCCTTAAAAGAACATGGTAAATGGTGGAATGGGAGGTTTAAAAGTATGACTTATAATAGTAATACCCGCCCACATTTAGTGAATGAGGATAAGAGAGAACCATGTACATTACACACCACACAAATCAAATCATTGCCTTCCTCTTTTGGGGCCAAACACATGGTTACTCTAGCCCCAGTGACTTTAGGAAGTACTGTGGATAGATAGCACAGCTCTAGTAAGGGGGAGAGGGTCATGTCCAGAACAGGGAGTGTTTTACATAACCTGCTGCACATATATTTACTTTCTACTTAGTTTAATATTCTTGTTCTCTCGTACCAGCACAATGCTGCAATGATGGGGTTCCAGGACTCCAAGGGAAATCTGATTCTTTAAAAACAAAAACATGAGAATTTGCAAAATTCATGCAAATGTTTTTGTTAGTTTCAGGTTTTGTAAAAGCTTATCATTTTTCAAAAGCTAAAGGTTCTCCTGACAGTGTCCCTTCAGTATTTTAGATAAACTTCCATTTTTAAACCGTGTTATTGCAGACTGAGCAACATACAAATAAAGAATTCTGAAAGCAAGAACCTCCTTTTGAGACTGGAACCTGAGTGGTAGGAAGGCAATTATACAGTAAGCCTGATGACAGTGCTAATTTCAGCATTCCTTAACGCAGTTGTGGTTTGTTCTTTACTTATTGGATTTGAAAGGAAATATAGAAATTAAAACAAGGAAGAAGAGTAAGGAAGGCTACAAGTCAACAACTGAAGACTGAGAGACGCCCAGCCTTATTATGCAGTAGATATGCATGGTCAGCTCACACAAGCAAAAATAATTCTGTAAATAAAAGAAAGCTCCATAAAAAGTAAAATGCCTTTTGTGCAGGGCCCAATCCTGCAGCCCCTATTCAGAATCAGTTAGCACACTCAATAAATGTAGTCATACTAGAGTGGTTCTCCTGTGCTTTCGCTATGGGCAAGTTATGTGGGAATCGTTGCACGTTAGTACAAAGCCAGGTGCCCTGGTCATAAAACACACTTTGTGATCATTCTACTCCTATATCTTCTAGAGCTGATTGTGAGGCATACTGTAGAAGCTGACACAGCAGAGTCAATGCAGAATGAAGTGCTCACTCAACACTATAGGCAGGTGATGATATAGAGCTGTGGTGTCCAGACTTTTCAGTTTGAGATCCAAACATATTATTTCAAAAAGATCAAAGGCGCACAATAAATATTTAGGACAGATTATCTGCCCTGCTCTGCTCCCTTGGCCCATCCTTTCTGGTCCACAACTAACAAGTACAAGTTAGAGCAGCCTCCCTGATGCCATAACTTTCACTGGGGCTAGGGCTGGAGCAGAGAATCAAGGACATGGAACAGGTTGTTGGTTCTCAACTTTTCCCCCTCTCCTGCTCTTGGTGTTTGGCTAGGCAAAGGTCTCCCTTAGACTGAAACAGAGCCAATCAAGTTCCTGTACTGGGGCTCTGACAGCCCAACAGCAAAGCAGATATGGAACAGTCACAGCCATTCTATCATTTCTTCCCTGCAGTGTAGCAGGTGCCCATTGGGGATGCTGCTGAGCAGCTGAAATACAGAGGAGATTACTGCTGTTTAGAGCACTTTCAGTTCACAGGAGAGCTGCTACTGAGACTGCAGAGGAGTTGATGGGAGGCAGATGGGAAAGCAGTTCTTCCTACTTTTTCCTCACAGAGATGGGGTTGATTCAAACTCTTCAGTTTAACGATCATAGGATGCACCTCAGGAAATACATTTTCATTTTTTAATGAAATATAAATTGTCAAGACTGGGGGCCACCACTTAGACCTTCCACCATCAGAGGTTGGACACCGCACATTGGAGGCACTTGATCCAGGAAATGAAATGGAACAAGGGGGTATGCTGGCATCAAGAGAATGGGCTTGAGGTAGGATGCTAAGCAGTGGGAAGGATCAAAAGAAAGACATACAGCTATCAAGGGATGGAGCGGTGAAAGAGCTGACCCACCAGGAGCAAGGAGGAGGAATGGTAACAGTAGGGGGAATAATGGAAATAGGAGCCAGGCAGCAGGAAGGAGTGAGAGGAAGACTCATGTACCACTGGATGAAGTAGAGAAAGGGATCTCTGCACAATAGATGAATGGCCATGTGGGGCCCTCATAGCAGCAGCTATTTTAAGTATTTGACATTCACGTTCATTTTTTTCTTTACAGATTTCTCTAAATGCAAATATCAGCAAAACAGAAAGATATATGTATGAGTCAATCCAAACGTTCCAATTTATTATCATTTTTTTCATTTGGATACCCTTTACACAAAAAAATGGAGGTGTGAATAATGATTTCTGTTGACAATTATATTAGACTTTGCAAAGTACTGTACGTTCCATTCAGCGATTCATGCTGCAATCCATTCTGTGCATTTAAAAAATACTCACAGGCTTCAATGACTGCTTTGGATTTGCCAGACTCCTTAACTGGTGCCTTGGTAATAGTATCTTTCTTGCTACTATTTACTGTGGGCTTCCTCAGGCAATCTAGATTCCATTTCTTCCAAGCAAATTTCTGTGGCTTTAGACCTGAAAAGCATAAGTTAACTTTAGAAAAAGACAGACGTATTTGGTGTTACTTTTGAAAGCTATCCTATACCAAACGTTATCCTTTCAAATGAAGTTAAGACTTTTGATTCCTTTCAGGTCCCTAATCTGCAAATACTTATGCATGTGCTTAACTTTAAAATAGTAATCAGTCCCACTAACTCCCATTGGAATACTCACATTCTTAAAGTTAAGCACAGGCATGAGTGTTTGCAAGATAAGGCTCACAGTTTGATTTTGTGCAGATTATTATTTATTTTTATACAATTAACAGAGATTCTTAATTTATGTCAGCATTTAGAATAACAATATTATTTTCTTAATTACTGTTTCATGAAAGATGTTTAGAGGGTTTTGCCAAAGTATTCTGGTCTTTAGCAGTTGCTGCTCTAACTGCACAACCAATGCTCATGCATTTTACCATCTGCAGTGGAATTAGGAATAGTGGTGTCAGTTTTTCTTCAAGAGTTTTGAAATTCACCACTTCTTTAAAGTTCATGTATTGGTGACACATGGCTAATTGAAACAAAGTTTGTTGTGCCTAATGCTAGACTTTTGCTTGCTTGAGTAGTGTTATTATTTTTAAAACAGTATTTCTTTCTATCCAGGTTTGGACCTTGAATGCCCATTTTACTATTCAATATTTTATTTTCATTTCATTATCTTAGTTTACTATTTTTGTTAACTTCCTTTTCCACTTGATTTTGTGTATGGATATCTTAATATATACTTCATGAGAGGAGAAATATCTTTATTTTGTAGTTGTTTCCATTCTCGTAATTTGACATTACAAAACATTTACAATGAAAGATTTTGTTAAGGCTTCAAGTTATCCTGGCAGGGGTGTATAATTTGCTTTATTTGGTGGCTTTCTATTTCCTTTCCAGTAGAATATTTTATTGCCTCTAACCCAAACATTTCAGTACTTCCAGAGATATATGGAATCCAAGCTACAGCACTGGTCTTCTAGTTATCTTTTGGTATTTGGTCTGACTGAATTCTTGATAACTCTGCCCACTGTCTATCTACAGTAGATACATATTACAGGCTAGATTCTTGGGTTTAACTAGCTCCTCACAGTGCAAGACCCATTTGGGAGTTATGGTGCACATTTATCCCTCAGCAGGTTAACATGTATGTTGCTGTGAGCAACAAGCTCTCACTGGGAATTAACTTTGTTCTTGCCCAGAGAAGCAATAAAAATATAATCCACAGCACATTATTCTGACTGCTGAGGAGTCCTGCCATGGTAAAACAGCATATGCAGAGAAGAGTGGTGGACCTTGACCTTGGTGTGCATAGGCCTCCTAAAATGAGATTTGTAATGCATTTTTTTTCTCTGAATAATTTCCCCTTTGTCTCCTGGTAAGATCAAAGTAATTTTTGCCTGAAAAAACAATGCTTTTCAATAGACGGGGGAAATATAGAGAAAAACATTTTTGGCATTTTACAGGTATATAAAAATATATTTCTACTGTTTATCAGCAGTGCAATGGTTATCACACAGTGCCAGTCCACAGGTCATTGAAGCCCACATTGGCCAAAATGTAAACAAAGAAGCTCTAAAGTAGTCTGCATCTGATATATAATCAACAGTTCAGCTGAAATTCAGTCTAAAAACTTAAGAATGGCCGTAGTGGGTCAGACCAATGGTCTGTCTAGTATTCTGTCTATCGCTATCTAGTATTTGCTTCGGAAGGAATGAACAGAACATGGCAATTATGGACGATCCAGTCCCTATGTGACAGTGTATATAAACCCCAGACAGCATGGAAGGGGTAAGGAGCTCCTTTGGGCTGGACTGGCCCTGTCACGCTGCTGCTGCAAATCTTGCCACACTGGAGGAGGAGATAAAAGAGAGGGAACTCAACTCAGATGGGGGCAACCCTGGGAAAGGAACAAACTGTTCGGCTTCTCCAGCCCTGGAGAGAGGATTGACAGCCTACTGAGCCCCTGCCCTTGCAGAAGGAGGGTGCAGAACCCCTGAGTTGAAGGGGAAAAGAACAGAGGCTTGCACTGGAGCCCAGTGAGCTCTGATACTCCCAGAGTCCCATATCCTGGAGGGAGTTGCTTACAAACCTGTTTTGCTGACTGTGGGATGTTTGGTGGCATCACCAGGGACATAGAGAAGGGACTTGACAGTCAAGAGCCCCCAGCTAGAAGGTTAAAAAGATGCCCCACCGAACTCTCCAGGTTGGGGATGAAGTAATTGGATTCAAGGATGTGCGCTCCCCATATAACCCAAAGGGGGTACCCTACCCTACCACAGACAGATTTCTGACTGTCATCCAGTCCCAGCATCTGGGAGTCAGAATTTTAGGGACACCCAGAGCATGGGATTGTGTCCCTGCCCATTCTGGCTAATAGCCATTGGTGGACCTATCCTCCATGAACTTATCTAATTCTTTTTTGAACCCAGTTTTACTTTTGGCCTTCACATCATCCCATGACAATGAGTTCCACAGGTTGTGTGAAGCAGTACTTTTCAATATTTGTTTTAAACCTGTTGCCTATTGATTTCACTGGGTAACCCCAGGTTCTTGTGTTAGGTAAAGGGGTAAATAACACTTCACTATCCATTTTCTCCACACCATTCATGGTTTTATAGACCTCTACCATATCCTCGCTTAGTCATCTCTTTTCCAAACTGAACAGTCCCAGTCTTTTTAACCTCTCCTCGTATGAAAGCTGCTCTATATCCCTAATATTTGTTGCTCCCCTCTATACCTATTCCAATTCTAATATATCTTTTTTGAGATGCGGTGACTAGAACTGCACACAGTACTCATATACACAGGTTTATATAGAGGCATTATGATATTTTCTGTTTTATTATCTATCTATCTCTTTCCTAACGGTTCCTAACATTCTGCTAGATTTTTTGACTGCCACAGCACATTGACCAGATATTTTCAGAGAACTATCCACAATGACTCCAAGACTTTTCTTGAGTGGTAACAGCTAATTTAGCTAACATCATTTTGTATGTATAGTTGGGATTATTTTTTCCAACGTGCATTACTTTGCACTTATCAACATTGAATTTCATCTCTATTTTGTTGCCCAGTCACTCAGTTTTATGAGATCCCTTTGTAACTCTTCACAGTCAGCTTTGGACTTAATTATCTTCACCTGCAAACTTTGTCACTGTCCCTGCACTGTTTACCCGCTTTTCCAAATCATTTACGGATACGTTGAACAGCACAGGTCTCAGAATGATCCTTGGGGGACCCCACTATTTAGCCTTCTCCATTGTGAAACCTGACCATTCATTCCTACTCTTCATTTCCTATATTTTAATCAGTTACTAATCCATGGAAGGACCTTCCCTCTTATCCCATGACTGCTTATTTTGCTTAAGAGCCTTTGGTGAAGGAGCTTGTCAAAGACTTTCTGAAAGTCCAACAACACTATATCAACTGGCTCACGCTTGTCTACATGCTTTTTCACACCCTCAAAGAATTCTAATAGATTGGTAAAGCATAATTTCCTTTAAAAAAATCTCTCTTCCTCAATGTATTGTGTTCATCTATGTCTGGATGTTGATTAAAAGCAAATAAAATCTATAGATTATTAATATACCTTGGAACAGACCATGCAGACATTAATAATAAAAAATTCAAATCAAATTCTGCTGCCAAAGAAGGTCTATCAGAACAGACACAGCTTGGTCCCTGTAATAATCTTTATAGAAATTGAAAAAAATTGCTCCTGGAAAAGGGAATAAACTGATTCACCACAGGCTTTCCAGTTCCAAGTATTTTCACAGGACATTTAAGATTAATTCATGGGGAAGATGTTCTAGTGCTCCCTCCAACAGAGATAATTCATGTTGTCTGTCTCTGCCTACTTTCTTTTCCAATAATCACATAACACTTTCTCTTTCAATCATGGCCTGAAGATTTTGCATTCTTGCTGCATTGCTGCGCTCACCACAGATTCTTCCTGAATATTCCCTTCACACAGGATCATACAGAAAGAGTCAGCATGGTACATAGGGTGACCAGGTGTCTGGTTTTCAACCGGAACAGCCAGTCAAAAAGGGATCCTGGTGGCTCCAGTCAGCACTGCTGTTCAAGCTGTTGACTGTCCAATTGGCAGCGCAGTGCAGCACAGCGTGGCACAGCTGTCAGGCTCCCTCCCAGCCTCTGCTTGGCGCGGCTCTCCGGAAGCAGCCAGCATGTCCCCCCTCCAGCTCCTACGTGTAGGGCAGGGGTGGAGAACCTAGCGCACGTGGGCCGGATCCAGCCCCGTGATTAATTTAATCTGGCCTGCGGTCCCCCTGTGGGACAGGAGCCACGAGCACCAACTTGCCCAGTTGTGGAGGGGAAGCCCTCTTGGTGCCTCCGTGTGGGGCTGGAGCCACTGCACCGGCTCATCCTTCTGACGGGGGAAGCACCGAGCCTCCGTGCCACCTCCCGCCCCCCACAAGACAGGAGCCACTGCACTGGCTTGTCCAGCTGTGGGGGGAAGCCCCGAGCCTCCGTGTCTCCCCACCCCACCGTAGGGCTGGAGCCACAAGCGCCAGCTTGTCCTGCTGCAGGGGAAAGCCTTGAGCCTCTGTGTCCTCCCCTTCCAGGTGGGTGAGTGGCCTGCGATTGATTTTTTTTCAGTGGGTCAACTGCCTGTGAAAGAAAAAAGGTTCTCTACCCCCGAGCCCGCACCCTCAGCCAGAGCCCTCACTCCTTCTCCCGCCGCACCCCAATCCCCTGCCCCAGCCCTGATTCCCCTCCCGCCCTCTGAATCCCTCAGTCCCAGCCCAGAGCACCCTCCTGCACAACAAACCCCTCGTTTCCACCCCCACCCCAGAGTTTGCACTCCCAGCCAGAGCCCTCACCCCCTCGCACCCCAACCCCCTGCCCTGATCCCCCTTCTGTCCTCTGAACCCCTTGGTCCCAGCCTGGAGCACCCTCCTGCACCCCAAATCCCTCATTCCCAACCCCACATCAGAGCCCGCACCCTCAGCCGGAGGCCTCACTCCCCTGCACCCCAACCCCCTCCTCCGGAACCCCTCATTTGTGGCCCCACCCCAGAACCTGCACCCCCATGCCCAGAGCCCATACCTCCTCCCATACCCCAAACCCCTGCTTCAGCCTGGAGCCTCCTCCCATACTCCGAACACCTTGGCTCCACACCCCTAGCCCAGATCCCCCTCCTCCACCCCAAGCCCCTCATCCCTGGCCCCACCACATAGCCCGCACCCCCAACCAGAGCCCTCACCCCCTCTTGCATCCCAACCCACTGCCTCATCCTGGAGCCCCCTCCTGCACTCTGAACTCATTTCTGGCCCCACCCCAGAGCCCGCACCTGCAGCCAGAGCCCTCACCCACTCCCGTAACCCAGCCCCCTGAGCCAGCCCAGTGAAAATGAGCGAGTGAGCGAGGGTGGGGAGAGCAAGAGACAAAGTGAGGGGGATGGAGTGAGCAGGGACAGGGCCTCAGAGAAGGGGTGGGGCATGCACGGGGCCTTGGAGGAGGGGCGGGGCAAGGGTGTCCGGTTTTGTGTGAGTAGAAAGTTGGCAATCCTAGTGGTGCATTGCACAGACAGCAGCTCACCCATAAGGAGACATTGATACATATGCCTGAGGATCATTATACAATTGCTGACTAATTCTGCAAAAGTTAAATATTTTTACAGGTATACAAAATATATATGTATAACAGCTCCCAGGACCTCTGCAATGAGGCAGAGTGTACAGATTTGATGGTGGCTCGTAAAGTCAGATGAGTTAAGTTAAATGTGTTTAGTGTTGGCATTATGCAAGAAAATTTAATTTCTAAAGTTAATATCCATTCACAAAACCTCAAATTCTATAATGCTGAGGCATTTTAAAGTACCATTAAATATTAAGTCACATTAACTTTTAAAATTAATAATAAATGAATTTACAATTTCATTAATGAATAAAGCTAAAGGTTCTAGACAAGCGTACACAAATCCAATTAGCTAAGGTGCAAATGGAAAGGTACTGAGTTAGATGCAGCTACAAAATAATTGACTTAAATTTATCCTCAGTCAGGTCTAGGTTTATTGTTTCCTTAAATAAGTAAGAACATTTGTTCCACAGAGATGATGATGAACAATCAGCTCAAATTATCTCCATTTGTTTTCCAGTCTACTACCAATTGCTTTCCATTCTCTAACAAAGAGCTGGAATGTTGAGATATTAATGCTCCAGACTCAGAAGAGCATCTTTGACAATAGTTTTTCTAGCAATGGATTATTATTAGTAGTAAATACCACTAGTGGGGGTAAAAGTAATAATTTCTGAATGAGGGTAAGATATACTGAAATCTGGATATCCTAATATAATACATTTCAAAAATATATTTAAATTAACTAACAGTACCTGATACCCACTGAAAAATTAAATCCACTAGTCCATCTTTAAATGCATCATCAAAAGATTTACTGGATTCTGGAAATGCTTTACAGAAAGCAACATAGATGACTTGTGACAAACAATCAGGATACACCTGCCAAAATAAGAATTAAAACTGAATATAATAATTAAAGGTTACAAAAAGAGCTTTAGTACTAATTTTATTATAGTTTTCATTCTGTTTACAAAAAAAATTAAAGCAAAATGCAGTAATGATTGAACTAATGCATTAAAAATAGTTTGTCTTTATTATTTGTATGAAATATTAAACATCTGTGTCAAATATAATAGCAGGTATAATGGTCAATACCTTGCTGAAAACGGTTACAAGTCAAGGTTGGCAGCTAGAACAAGAATTGTAAAATGCTGATTCCAAAAGACTACATTTATAATCTCTAAATGAGTCATTATGGGCTCAAATGAAGCATGGAAGAGTGAATTGGGAATAAAAAACATTGCTTAAGGTTTAAGTAATCACTATATGTAATGAAAAGTTAGCATTTTGGAAAACTTTGCCATGTTTATTTTAGGATCACATTTCATTGGTCACCTATTGTTTGAGCCAGGTATTAATTTCAGATTGCCCGCATATTGTTCAAACATTAGAAGTTGTCACTTCTCTTTCTCTCTCACCCATACACACACTGCTCTGTTTTCTCTACCTAGAATATATAGGTTCAGATATATGCATACTAACTTTTGCACCATGTCAGCATTTTTTATAAAGCTAAAAAAAGTCTATTCAGATAACATTTTCATAAGAAAATACGATGCAAACATTTCATTTTAACAATTTAAATCTATGAGTTTATTTTAAATTTCATATCAGGCATATGCAGGCTAAATAAAAACACAGCTGGTGCAACATATCAGTCTGAATTTTAAATGCTAGCACATATCTGGATTCTGGTCCAAGCAATGTCATAATATATGTTGCATACTGAACACTTACACCATACAAATATACATGTAACTATCTCTACTTCTAATTCCTCCATGTGAGTGGGTGGCAACCGGACCCCACCCAGAACAACACCTCATAGACTTGCATATGGCATTTTTAGACCTAATGACTATTTTCTCTTGGTTGATTGTACCACTTTGTGGCTACAGGGCTCACAAATAGAGACACCAACAGGAAAAGTCTAGCCAGAGTAAATTGTTTGTAAAATATACAGAGTGAATGGTGACAAAATAGCCCAGTAATAGCTTAAATGCAGCCCCACACTGGAGGAGTTCCAAATGCCACAGCCTCTCAGAGTCAGAACTACTGGCAGGAAAATCAAGAGTAAGTCCTAGTTTATTGGATGTTCTTTGGTGCTCGTCAACACAGTATCTGAGAACCTCAGATAAATTAATGAAATAATCCACATAGCTCCTATGTGAGGAGGAGAATATGAGTATATAGTGTGTCATCTGAGGATCTCAAAATGCTTAACTAATATTAGATAATTGACAGTTTAATTTTAATTGCCCCACTAATCCTAAGGAATGGTGCAACCCCTCTTGTAAGGTCCAGTAGATGACTTTTAGCTCAAGAAGCTGATAATTATGTCCTCAACATTAACTTACATGTGATTTAGTAGAAATTTGTATTGTGCTTTTCAGTACGAGTATGCTACATAAGGTAACATTTTCAAAAGTGCTTCAAGGCTAGATTCACAAAGGGGACTTAGGTGTTGCAACTCTGAGCCTAACTCCTAGGAGCCCTGCCACCCAGTGGTATTCACAGCACTGAGTTTGGAACCCAGACTCCTCATACAACACATAGGGAGAGTTAGGCACCTAAGAAAGGGATTTTCAGAAGCCAATAGTGAAATGAAGAGGAAAGGGCAGGGAGAAGGCAGGGTTTAGGCATCTAAGCACCTGATCTTATGAGCCTGGCAGACAGGCCAGAGAGAGGTGTGTCTCTCTGCTCAGAATCTCAGACATTGAAACCCTCTCCTGTAGTTAGCCATCTATGCCAGGTCAGCTGCTTAGATAACTCATGCCCTACTTGCCAAAATGCTCTGTATCTCTCTCCTGCTCATTTAGATACCCCTCTCATGCTGGCTCTATATGTCCCTGTTCCCTGAATGTTTTTTGCGCAGGTGCTGTGTTGTGTCCCCTGCACAAACATACACTGCCCCCCCCCCATCTATCAGTAGCCTGCATCCAGACTTCCCGCTGCAGAGTCTGGCAGGTAACAGGT
Source organism: Chelonia mydas (assembly GCF_015237465.2). Lineage (NCBI taxonomy): Eukaryota > Metazoa > Chordata > Testudines > Cheloniidae > Chelonia > Chelonia mydas. The sequence goes on from NC_051250.2 coordinate 64,294,926, forward strand.
GTGCTTAGAGCACACCTACAAGATAAGGCCCTGAAGGTGAAGTAGGCATTGTCTTTCCTTCAGGGCTTCGGCTTCAGCTACTGCTCTGAGCAACTTGTTAGCTGTTGGGTGGCAGCAGCACTTAGCCCTGGTCTACACTGGTGGGGGGATCGATCCAAGTTATGCAACTTCAGCTACGTGAATAACGTATCTGAAGTCGACGTACTTAGATCGACTTACTGTGGTGTCTCCACTACCGTGAGTCAACTGTTGCCGCTCCCCCGGCAACTCAGCCTGCGTCTCTCGTGGCGCTGGAGTACAGGAGTCAATGGGAGAGCGCTCAGGGATCGATTTATTGCATCTAGACTAGACATGATAAATTGATCCCCACTGGCTCGATCGCTGCCCGCCAATCCAGCGGGTAGTGAAGACATACCCTTAGACTGCTCTGTAAATGCTTACCAGCAGAAACTTAGGTGCTCAAGGTACCTAGGTAGCTAAAGGGATTAGGTGGCACATGAGCAGTGGCTTCGAAAATGTCAGTGGTGCCTACATAGTGGATTTAGGCACCTATTTACCTGTTTTGGTGCCTAAATCCCTTTAAAAGTCTGACCTTTTGGCCTCTGGTGCTTTTGAAAATTTTCCCTGGGCAGCTGCTGCTCCCTAACTTCTATTTCCTTTTGTTCAGCCAGGAAGCCCCTATACAGCTCTCCCAAAACACGTATTGGTTAAGCAAGGGAATGTTTGTGGCTATATGAGTGGGGGAGCTTGTCTCTGTATGCCTTTTCCCTCTGATATACCAATTTCCATGAAATTAATGCATTTTTCCACACCATGTACAAGAGGGAAGAAAAAAAGTCTTACAAACTTGCCAAACCCATATAACTAATCATTGCAACTCATATGTTACCATACCATTACCTGAAAAAAAGCATCTTTAGTATTCCTGGGGACACATAGGAAAAGTGCCATGAAACTTTCTGCAATTCTGTCAAACAAGTAATCTTGATCTTCTTGATTAGGCTTAAAAGGAAAAATCAACATAAAATCAGAAACAGTTATGAATTAACATGATGATGGTCAGAATTTAGGTCCTGACTCAGCAGGGTACTTATGCATGTGAGCAATTCCACTACAGATAATGTAATGACTTACATGTTTAAAGTTAGACCTCTGCTTAAATACCCTGTTGAACTGTGGTGCTATTAATTTCTTGTAGCAGGTAATCTGATATGAGGAACAATACTGTAATCCATATTCCCAAAGTATTTTTACATTTTGCTGTATTCTTTCCACCCTTAAATTAACAGTTTTCTTAATGTATTGCGAAAGCTCTTGATTTGGCACAGCACTAAAACACATGCTTAATTTGAAACATGTGTTTAATCCATCCCTATTAAGCACCACCTTAAATGTTGGGCTGAAGAGCTGTACTGAGTCAAGGTAGCTCACAAACACAGTCATGTACTCTATGAATATTTTCCCTTGGCTCCTCAGTTATGTACATATTGATAGTGTCAGGTAACAAAAGTAGTGATATTTTTGCTTTATGTTCTTATATTTAATTATTTCAAAACAAAATCTTGCATAAATCTTAGCATCATTAAACAAAGTAAGCAAAGCTAAAGTAAACAGTCAATTCTGGCTTAAAGTTTTATTTTAGTATACAGTGATCTAAATCTTCTATCTTAAATGGCTCTTCACAAGTAAAACGTATGTCCTCTGAGATCAGGTTAAAGTTAGATGTTTCATTCTGGACCTACATCTGCTCCTGTTGAATCTATCCAATCTATGGATCATGACTTTGTAAAACAAGAAATCTTTATTTTGTACATTTGATTAGAAGAGATGTAAGAATAACTTTTGTTATATGTTTATACCTTAAACTTTTGAAGAAACCACCACCAAAAACAATCCTGTAAAACAGCAATAGATGCTTCTGAAAGAAACAACTTTCGCCAAACTTTAAAAACTTCTCCCTGTTGAAACAAACTTTTTGTTTAATTTATCTATTCAGACTGTACAAATGCAAAAAGTTAAAGAGCGCAAGTGGTGCACTTCATAACAAAATCCAGCAGATAATAGAAAAATTTCTTAGATTCAGCAAACGCGTGAAAAAAACCTCAAAAGGAAAATGCTTAGCTTTAAGTTGAAGAGAAGCAGTTTCTTTCAAAATTATCCACTACTGAGTACAACATGGGGTACTCAAGTGGATACAATGAAAGCCTCATATTCTTAAATGCCAAGCATTTGCAGCTTGCATTGGCTTTGACTGGAGATACAGATATTCAGCATATCTGAAACTCAGGTCCTAAATGTCTCAAATTTGGCACTCAGAAACTGAGATACACAAAATTAGTGAGGCCTTAGGTAGTGTTCTTTGCATTTGAATCCTAAAAATGAGTTCAGCACAATGACAATTTAAAAACAATACCTCAGAGTATAAGAGTACAGTTAGCCAAATCAATAAAGAAGATTCATATATAAGTTCCATTTATTCCCCTCTGCATCAGGTAACAGGTATAAATTATGAACTGTGCATGGCCCCTGTGCAGAAGTACTAGTGAGGTTTTAAAACTGTCCTGATGGGTAGCTCTACAGGGCAAGGTACACATTAACCAATGGTGCTGGAACTAGGGTGCTGGGGATGCGGCAGCACCCTCTGGATTGAAGTGGTTTCTATCATATACAAGGCTTACAGTTTTGTTCAGTGGCTTTCAGCACCCCCACTATAAAAACTGTTCCAACACCACTGAAACTAGCACCAAAATATTACAATTAATGCCATAAAAAGACATTAAAACTCACATAACGGTATTTTTTCAACACTCTTATGTGGAGTGCAATTGCAGTCTTCTAATTTTTTTTTCAAATGAGGCTGTTATTAAAAATTATTACATTACACAAATTGTATTTCTAAAGTTAAATTTTTGAAGTAGTTCTTAAATCTGTTACTACCTGATAATAACTGAGGGATTGTAAATATTATGTAATTTATGTACTGAATTTTTCTGGAATTCATGCATTTTGACGGTGTCAGGTTTATTTATTATGGCAGCTATTAATTTCCTGTCATTTCCTGAAGGTAAAGTAGTGTCAGTATGACAAAAAACAGACTTTTTGGAATTGGGAGTGGGACTAAAATTATGGTTTTTGAACTGTCCAAGTCATTTTTTGGTCTATATAGCAGGCTTTCTGACAGCACTGTGTGCCAAACATGCATTCATTAAGTAACTTTTTAAAAAAAAATTTAAACTTTAGAAGTAATGTTCAGTCCCTCAACATATATAGCAGTATATTTCCTTTTGTAAAAGTTATTACCAGCTATTCAAAGTATGATAGTTGACCTAAACACTTATTTGGGATAAGTCTTCAAAGGGTTATAAAAGGTTATAGCTCTGCAGCTCCCATTACAGTCTAGGGATGATTTAGATTAAATAATAGGAAAAAAACCGAACTATAAGGATAGTTAAGACTGGAAAAGATTATCAAGGGAGGTTGTATAGTTCTTGTCATTGGAAGTTTTTAAGAACACGCTAGACAAACATCTGTCAGAGATGGTGTAGGTATTCGTAAACACTTGCACCTTCTTTGTGTCATCTGTTAGTACTGCTCCTTCCCTGTTAAGATTTACACTTTCCTTCGTCTTACTTCTAATGTATTGATAGAACCTTTTTATTGCCGTTTATGTCCCGTGGTAGTTGTAACTCATTTTATGCCTCTCTGATTTTGTCCCTACATGCCTGTGCTCTTCTTTTGTACTTATCCTTAGCAATTTGTCCTTGTTTTCACTCTTTAATTCCCTGAAAATCAAAAAGGGATCATACAAAGAGCTCCTGATAAAGCTATATTTGTTTCTTCCTATCTTTACTCTGCTTTGGGATACTTTGCTAATACGGCTTTAATGTTGTCCCTTTGAGAAACTGCCACCTGCCTGAACTTCTTTTTCTCTTAGATTTCTTTCCCTTGGGACCTTGTCTACCAATTCTCTATGTTTGTTTATCCTCTTCTAAACAAAAGAGGCAGCGGGAGAGTCTACTGGTAAGCGGCATTGAAGCTTCACATGAAGGGCAGATTTTGAACACTGGGAATTTTGTTTCTTCCATATTGTTAGTGGTCCTCTAATGGATGGAGGGGAGAAGTCTAGCCAATAAATTAAATATCTCACACAAAAAATACCTGGTTTTGGTGCCAACTGGCAAAAAGACTAACTAAAACTATTCACTAAGAACTAACTAACTAACCGTAATAACTAACACTAGCACAGAGAAGCAAGTGGACACTGGAGGGGTTCCCTCTTGCTGCCACAGGAGGTAAGAAGGAACTGAGGGACAGCAGGGACCACTCCACCTTTTATGTTCTTGAGTGGGAGGTGCAAGAACATCTAGCAGGCACAGCCCTATTGGGCACTACTGCCCAAAAGAATCCCATTTTGTACAAATAGGGAGCATACATACCAAGAGTAGAATCCATGTGCACAATCTTTTGGAGAAACAAAGGGCTTGTCTTCACTTAACTGTTCATTCAAGGTGTACCTCAAGTTTTTTCCTAACCTGATTCCTGTACATAAACACAAACCTCTAGCTCAAATTAAGTGGTGCTTTAAATTTGAGCTAGATAGCATATAAGGGAATTTTGGTATGTACGTGTTAAAAGTTGCATGCTGCAGCGCTAGTAATGCAATGGGATGCAGGAACTTGAATTACAACTCATCAGCTTCTAACAGAATCACTCTGATAATCCAATCACTCTCTGTAGTTTGAGTGGTGTTTCCCAGTACGATCATTCTCACTTCCCTCTCACTTGAGCTTGGCAATTATCAGGACCCCACTTACAGGGCTGGGGTTGAGGCCAGGGCCATGGTTATAAGGGACATGGTCTGAGTTCAGCCAAGAGGGTTCAAGGCCAGAAGCAGCAGTCAAGTGTCACACCACAAGATCAGGTTGGAATCGAGGTCAATGAGTTGCACCATGTTAGAGACAAGTGAGTCAGCCAAAATACAGTTAGTAGAACAGAGGCAGGGCAAGATGACAGTAATGGAGCAGGAACCAAGACAAGGTGAGGAGTTAGGAGCAGACCAGGGGACCAGGAACCAGAAGCAAGGCTTGGCATCAGGAGCAGGACTAGGGCCAGGAACCAGCAGTGAGGCAATGGATCAAGAGTGTGTAGCAGGGTCTGTTTGCAGCAGCAAGCTGGAAATCCACTGAGTTGCACAGACAGCCTCCAGATGTTTTCCCTAAGGCAATTAGAGAACACAGTAGGCTCTGCCAGTCAGGACCTCCATGGGTGAGACCTCCAGTGGAGCTTGAACCCATAGGGCTCATAGGCTGCTGTTCCCTGCTTCGCCAGACTTGTAGTTTGGCTGTGTGGACAAGGCAGCCACCCAGCAGCCTGCAGACCTGGGTTCCAGGTCCATGGATCCTCACAGGAGGAGTCCTGTAAACAATAGCCTCATGCCCTACACAGGCCTGATTCATTCCCTGAGCACTGTCCATCCTGTGCACTGAATGAGACATGGATCCTGTGCAAAAATACCATGTAATCATGTAATTAAAGACTATACTATAATGCATATACAGAAGGAGGCTGAATTAAGGTTATATAGACAACCCTAATTCTGGCATTTTGGCCCACATCCCTAAAGGTATTAAGATTCCTAACTCCTATTAATTTTAATGGGAGTTAGGGTGCCTAAATACCTTTGAAGATCTGAGGCTTCCTAACTTCTGAGTCCTTGACTTTGCAACTCTAATGTTATTTTAATGTATTTTCCCTCCAATATAAGAATAGATCAGGTTTGAGACACAAGAAAAAGCTTTGAGGGAAAACGTTCATCGCTGCTGCCTGAGTTGAGCTGGTTGTGTGTATAAATAATGGACTTCACTGTCTAGATTTCTCAGTCTGGCATCTTTCATGAATTAAAAAAAACCTAAAGAAAAAATGGAATATGACCATTTAAAAATATACACTTATTTAAGATATAAACCATAAAGATTTGGTGCTATTTTATGTTAGCAGTTTCTATTTAGCAAACTGGAGTAAAGTTACATACTTTGAAATTGTGAGCTTTTATAACCAAGTCCCAAAGTTTTGCTGCTTCCAAGTGTCTTGGTAATTCTGTAAGCTGTTTTAACTTGAAACCTGGGTATCTATAATTCTAAAAGGAAAAAATGTTTAATTACTGATTATTACCTTAAGGGTCTCCTGGTAGTTTTTCTTTTTTTGCTGAGAACATATCACTTCAAATGTATCCACCATATATTTTTTCTAAACTGAATTTGAAGGCACTTACCCCACAATGGAAATGTTCCATTGTTGGGAATCCCATTTTTTCAGTAGTATTTTCTTTACTGATTGCTTTCTCTGATTGTCTAGATTCAGCGAGAGGTCCAGGTATCAATCAGTCAAGGTACAGCAAGAAATTGCTGCCTGATCATTAGTAAATGTTTTGCATCCCTATGGTTCTGTCTCAAAAATTACTTCCCCCACAAGATATAGAGTAAAACCCTGTCAAGGTGTTTTGCTTTGTTTTTTTTTATTTAAGTCAGTAGTTCAGTTTGAGATCATATTTTGCCATTTCCCAGACCCTGCCTTCATTTCCTTGTTGAAGCTAGTCACTGCAGAGTCATTCTGTTAATTGTATGGCAAGTGCATAATAGATAGTGTCCCAGCAGAGGCTATGGACATAGCTAAGAAAACAATTCTCCTTCTCCCTGACATCACCCTCGTATAATTTGAACTTTCTGTATGTTTTTTATTTCATGCTAGGAAGTGGGTCAGTTTGTATTTCAGAGTACAGAAAGCAAAATAAAAATAAGAAGAATGCTTAGAATTTACATAGCACTTTATGTGTTCAAAGCTCTATGCAGATTTACCACTCTATGCAGACAGATTGTAGATCAGGATAGGTTGTAGATCCTTGATGATGCGTTGGAGAGGTTTTAGTTGGGGGCTGAAGGTGATGGCTAGTGGAGTTCTGTTATTTTCTTTGTTGAGCCTGTCCTGTAGTAGGCGACTTCTGGGTACTCTTCTGGCTCTGTCAATCTGTTTCTTCACTTCAGCAGGTGGGTATTGTAGTTGTAAGAATGCTTGATAGAGATCTTGTCGGTGTTTGTCTCTGTCTGAGGGGTTGGAGCAAATGCAGTTGTATCGCAGAGCTTGGCTGTAGACAATGGATCGTGTGGTGTGGTCTGGGTGAAAGCTGGAGGCATGTAGGTAGGAATAGCGGTCAGTAGGTTTCCGGTATAGGGTGGTGTTTATGTGACCATCGCTTATTAGCACCGTAGTGTCCAGGAAGTGGATCTGTTGTGTGGACTGGTCCAGGCTGAGGTTGATGGTGGGATGGAAATTCTTGAAATCATGGTGGAATTCCTCAAGAGCTTCTTTTCCATGGGTCCAGATGATGAAGATGTCATCAATATAGCGCAAGTAGAGTAGGGGCATTAGGGGACGAGAGCTGAGGAAGCGTTGTTCAGCCATAAAAATGTTGGCATGCTGTGGGGCCATGCGGGTACCCATAGCAGTGCCGCTGATTTGAAGGTATACCTTGTCCCCAAACGTGGGGACAGAGCCAGAAGAGTACCCAGAAGTCACCTACTACAGGACAGGCCCAACAAAGAAAATAACAAAACGCCACTAGCCGTCACCTTCAGCCCCCAACTAAAACCTCTCCAACGCATCATCAAGGATCTACAACCTATCCTGAAGGACGACCCATCACTCTCACAAATCTTGGGAGACAGGCCAGTCCTTGCCTACAGACAGCCCCCTAACTTGAAGCAAATACTCACCAGCAACCGCACACCACACAACAGAACCACTAGCCCAGGAACCTATCCTTGCAACAAAGCCCGTTGCCAACTGTGTCCACATATCTATTCAGGGGACACCATCATAGGGCCTAATCACATCAGCCACACTATCAGAGGCTCGTTCACCTGCACATCTACCAATGTGATATATGCCATCATGTGCCAGCAATGCCCCTCTGCCATGTACATTGGGCAAACTGGACAGTCTCTATGTAAAAGAATAAATGGACACAAATCAGATGTCAAGAATTATAACATTCATAAACCAGGTTTCAGAGTAACAGCCGTGTCAGTCTGTATTCGCAAAAAGAAAAGGAGTACTTGTGGCACCTTAGAGACTAACCAATTTATTGGAGCATGAGCTTTCGTGAGCTACAGCTCACTGCATCCGATGAAGTGAGCTGTAGCTCACGAAAGCTCATGCTCAAATAAATTGGTTAGTCTCTAAGGTGCCACAAGTACTCCTTTTCTTTATTCATAAACCAGTTGGAGAACACTTCAATCTCTCTGGTCACTCGATTTCTGATCTCAAAGTGAGTATCCTTCAACAAAAAAAACTTTGAAAACAGACTCCAACGAGACTGCTGAATTGGAATTAATTTGCAAATTGGATACAATTAACTTAGGCTTGAATAGAGACTGGGAGTGGTTGAGTCATTATACTAAGTGAAACTATTTCCCCTTGTTTATTCCTCCCCCCCCACTGTTCCTCAGAAGTTCTTGTTAACTGCTGGAAATGGCCCACCTTGATTATCACTTCAAAAGGTTTTCTCTCCCCCCCACCCCACTCTCCTGCTGGTAATAGCTCATCTTAAGTGATCACTCTCCTTACAATGTATATTTTTTCATGGTCTGTGTGTATATATAAAATCTCCTCACTGTACTTTCCACTTTATGCATCCGATGAAGTGAGCTGTAGCTCACGAAAGCTTATGCTCAAATAAATTGGTTAGTCTCTAAGGTGCCACAAGTACGCCTTTTCTTTTTGCGAATACAGACTAACAGGGCTGCTACTCTGAATACCATTTTTGTGAGCTAAGTGGGTTCTGATCTAGTGATGTCAATAAAATTACTCGTGCAACTCCGGTGAGCAGGTTTTGGCCCTTAACTTTAGAGAAGTCTCAGAAGAACAGAGAACCTGATTTGCTATTTTTACATGTATCAGTAATATTTTTCTTAACTTAATTAGCTCAGTTATAAATACATTATTGTGTTGTCACAGAAGTTTAGATCTGTTCTTATTTCATACTATCTCCATTAAATTTGCTCAGTTAATATTTTAGTGCTTAGTTTCACAACACTGACACCTATCACTAACTTTATTTATGCAAGTAATCACATTGATGCCTCAAATGGAGCAGTCAGACTCCCTGACTATCCCAGTGGTGCCTCGTTTGCTCTTACCAGTCAGATTTGGTTAAAGGCTCCTTTAACTTATGGCAGGAGCAGAAGCAGACTCATAGGTGGCTGGAGAAAATATTCTTGGGGCAGGGAGGCTCAGCAGGGGCATATCCATGAGTGGGCCTATGTGGGCTATGGCTCACGCAGTTAGCACCCGAGTAAGCCCTCCATCATACCAGTAGTGAAGGAGCTCCTTCTGGCAGAGATCAATTTTGGGGAGGCTGAGTCCCCTCTATCGTTAGCTACCCACTGCCTATAAGCAGCCCCAGGAATCAGGAGAATATAAAACTGACACACACCCACTTTTGCTTCCCCCATAGGTTCTTCATTAAGCACACCTTAGAAAGATCCAAAAATTAGGCCCCAAGTATTCATACATGACATGTCAATTAAATCAAATTAAATCAACACACTCACACCATATTTGGATTTTCCATTATGCTGTATATCTAAATGTATATCATTAATAAAAATGATATTGAATCTTTAATATATATATTTGGGGCCTAATTCTGTATTCTTTTCTTTCCCTAAATTGCCACTAATTTACACACTATTGACACAATATATTGGTTTGATATAATACTGTAATCTACTTTATATGCTTAGCAAACTTACCTTTACATTTTTTCTGCTTGATTCCTCAGGGATATATTTATCAATCTGAAAAATGTTTTAAACAAACATTCAAAACTAATGTTAAATGCACTTCGTACCATGAATTAAGCATCTTGTATTCTCAGATGAAAGAAAACACTTTCAGCTGATGACATATTACAAGTCAGAACTTAAAATAGCCCAAGTATGACTTCAAATTGAAAAACATGGCCTGCGACACTCAAAGGCTTTAGGTCTTATCTACATTACAGAATACTGTGTGACAATATAAAGAACGATCATATTTTTGAGTAGGTTTATCTGTGTGATTATATAGGGTGGGCCACAGTCTCAGTCTAAGATACAAGATAGAGGCCCCTTTGAAAATTTGGTCTTCACTGTCTAAACCTGTAACAGAATGAAAAAAAAAACGTAAAATAAATAGTATACCTTTGTTTTCCTCATCTTGCCTGTTTGAATCGAAATTTCTTCTGAATCAATACGTTGAGTATCAGTGGCTTAAAAAAAAAAAAGAGTAAGATTTAGCAACAAAATAGTCACCTCTGTTTTTTCAGCTTCAGGACAAATTCAAGATCTTGACCAAACTAAGGCTCCAAACATGGAAATACTTATGTGCTTAACTTTATTCAGTATGTAGTCCTACTGACTCATCTTTGAGATGAATAGTAGGCTCAATAAGACTCACATTTCCTTTATGTATATCTCATCTTCTGTTTAAGAACTACATTTGTGGAGGACGTGACAGGCTGAAGTCTCATTCTTGCAAAGACGTTTGTATATACAGTACTTTACTCATACAAAGTTAAGCTCATGCACAAGTTTTTACAGGATCAGGGCCTAAGCTTGTTCCTTTTTATTCTGAATTGACACTGGACACATGCATTTGCAACTGGAAGTTAAGGGTTACATTTTAACTGAACAAAATGAACACTTTAATACACTGTGAGCAAACTGCTGTTAAGAGTCATTGCCCATGTCTAACACCTCCAGCATATTCACTTTATAAATTTAAAAAACACATTATCCAATTGCATCTATTTTGCACTTATTTGTTCTTTATCAGATGGAATAAAGAGGAGAGTCCACCCCTAGAACTTAAGGGGAGTGGTACCTTTCTTTTAAGTTTCTGACATTCGGGGGAGTTTGCACAGCTGTGGAATTCTGTGTATTTATGAGTTCTTTACAATTAATGTTTTTTGACTCACAATACCAACACGAGGAATTAATCCAATTTTACAAATAGAGGACTGAACCGCAGAGTGATTAAGGGCTTGCCTACATGGTGGGGTACTGCACTCTGTGGGACTTTGATTTCTAAAGCACGCTAACATGCTGTACATTAATTAGTCCATGTAGACCCTGCAGGTGCACACTAAAGGTTCCTAGTGCTCTTTTAAAGCATACTAACAGGGTCTACATTGACCACTTAATGTGCAAAACTTTAGTGAGCTTTAGAAATCACAACCTCATAGAACACATTACCCTACTGTGTAGACAAACCCTAAGTGCCCAGCCCCATACTTAACCAGAAGATTATCCTTGTGGGGTTGGGGGGGGGAAAGAAGCATGAAGCATTAGTGTTTAATGCCTTGTCATCAATTGTCATCCATGAACTTTTTCTGAATTTCCACCATGTAAACCTTTACTTCATACTTTGTACTTTTCTTGCCATTTTGCAGGGCACAAAACTCAACTACCACATATTATTCAGAAAAAATACCACTTCCAAAAAGTATCATTAGCTGCAGCTTAGGAAGTGTTGACTATCTGCTTTGATATAATTTGTAACTACCTACGTGTTACTTTTGGGTCAAACAACGCTTTTCAGAACAATGTCTCTGTTAGGATATAGATATTCAGGCCTGTCTGTAAAGGCCTATACTCTAAGAATTTAGGTGTATTCTTATCACTTGGCTAGTTATAGAGGTATAAAAGAAAGAATCAAATCACTGTCTGCTGGTGTAAGGTCCTTCTCTTACTGTGACAGTCTGAGGCCCATAAGCTGGGACGCGACGGTCACATCCTCACATTCCAACCTAGTCACATTGAAATAAGGTGCTATTGGGCTGTGAGGAATACAATCCTGTCCTGATAATGCCTATCACCTCCAGAGAAAGGGAAGTGCCTAGAAAATGTAAAAGAAAACTTAGTTTGATAGCATCCTGTCTGGCAAGAACTCACTTATCAATAGCTGGGATGTGAAATCCTCACTTCTGCATTGTTTTGTCATTATAGTTCCCACTTTGCTATTGTTTGTCTGTATAATCTCTGTCTGGTTCTGTGATTGTTCCTGTCTGCTGTATAATTAATTTTGCTGGGTGTAAACTAATTAAGGTGGTGGGATATAATTGGTTACATAATCATGTTACAATATGTTAGGATTGGTTAGTTAAATTTCAGGAAAATGATTGGCTAAGGTATAGCAAAGCAAAACTCAAGTTTTACTATATAGTCTGCAGTCAATCAGGAAGTGAGGGGGAGGAATGGGAGCAGGGAATGGGGGTGGCGAAATTGGAATCATGTTTGGCTAAGGGCCAGAATGGGAACAAGGACACAGGTGTAAGGCTCTGTGGTGTCAGATCTGGGAAGGGGGACACTAAGGAAGGAAACTGAAATCATGCTTGCTGGAAGTTCACCCCAATAAACATCGAATTGTTTGCACCTTTGGACTTCAGGTATTGTTGCTCTCTGTTCATGCGAGAAGGACAAGGGAAGTAAGTGGGTGAAGGAATAAGCCCCCTAACAGTCTCTGACTTAACAGAACACAGCAGTTAAGTACATGTTCAAGTACTCTGCTGATTTGGGACTAATTTTAGGGATTCAGTGGCTGGCTCCACTCAGTCACTTTTAAGTAAGTGGCAAGCTTTCTTTCAACAGTTTTTCCATAGTTTTATTGTTGTTATCACCTCATAATGTCATTGCAATGCCTAATTTAAAATAAATTTTAACAAACAAACCAATTCAGGATCTATTAAGCAAGAAGTCATGAATGAAACAATGTATCATGGGAAAACAAAACAAAACTTTTTTCAAAAGTTAGGGTGCTTGAAGTCCTGAAATTCATAAATCAAAATATTTGAAGAAAATGATAATATATTGTATATCAGGTAGCGCAACAGGATACAATGAGCATTCCCAGACTTTGAAAAATCAGGACGAATTTATATATAATTGTGTGGATATATCTTAGGAAATACTATAACTAATATTCAAAGAATGTTCATCAGAAAAATAATAAAATAACATTTTTCTATGTACATGGAATTGAGTATTTTGTCATTGCAGTGAAGAAGCCAAGCAGAAATAATTAGATTTCAGCTCACAGATAAATTAATACATCAATTGACAATCCTACTGTATCTACAATATCAAGACCACATCTCCCAGGAAATTCCAATATATACATAATGCAGAAAATAGTACTGAAATCAGTTTACTAATATTTTCAAGGTACAAAATTTCATAAAATAGTAAATATAAAAGATAAATACTGGACAAGATTCTCAGCTGATGTGTACTGGCATATCTCTACTGAAGTCAATATCAGTTTATCTAGTTAAATATTCAAATACAATTATTTAGTTGCAATAATGATATCCCTGCAGCCATAGCAATTCAAGGTACAATCAGCTAAGCTACTTCTAAGGAAAACCAGTGTGCTACAGGACACGGTGCTGATGATTCAAGAAGTGGCCCTCCCCTTTCTAACCCACTGTTGAACCAGAGGCCCAGCATGGACTGACAATGCATTGCTGGAAGTGTCTTTAAGATGAGATGTAAAGTTCAGGTTCTAATCAACTGTGGTGACTAAAGACAACACTTTCAGCCAGAGGGTATTTTTTGTGTTCACTTATCTGAGCCTCACTGATTGCACCAAAGGAATGCATATATATTTTGTGTAGGTGAATTGTAAGTATCCATTTACTCCCTTCCCCCGGAAGCAGGTGGACCGGGAAAACAGGTAATTGGCAGAGCCTTGGCTCCACATTCCCAGTGCATCAGACAATGTAGTTGAACTAGTGTAGGGTTATTGTAATTTGTTGTAAGTATAGGAAACAAGAAAGGAATTATGCCTCTTTGAGGCACAGGGACTCCCTGGACTACTCCTACAGTGATACATCTTATGCATATGTTTCCCAGAACTACTTCTGAGGCTACACCTTATGCACCATCCCTTACTCAAGGCTATACATGAAGATACAATCTAGCCCTATTGAACACTGCATGATCATTTTCTACTGTTCAAGTTTCATTCTACTTTATTTCACTGGATGTTTATCCAATTCTCTGTCTATATATACACACTGCCTTCCTCCCCCGCCTCCCCCATACTAGACAGCATACTCTCACATCTATTTCCAAAAACTGAAACATAATCACAAGGGCTATGCCAGAATTTAAACGTTGGGAAATGAATTAAATTACTTCATTCACCTTTCAACCATCATTCCCAGTAGTAATAACTAAAATAATTGCCCATTACTTTGCTCTAGTGAAACACGATGGTCATCTTCCTCTGTTGGTCTTTGTTGAAAAGAAAATATTTTTTCAGCATGTTCCTTCAATTCAGTTGTGCACTCATTTATTCTCTTCTCCATATCTGAGACAAGCCTGATTTGTACTGGAGCATTTTCATACAGAAACTTAGAAATAGCATCAAATGAATAGTTATTTCTTAATTTGTCCACCAAAGGACGATCTTCATCTAGAAAGGGAAATCTTGGCCAATCATCCTGCAATAATTACATGTTAAAAATAATTACTCATAAGCATAATCAAAAATGTTAAAATAAAATTAAGAATCAATCATATGTGACATTTACATTTTTAAAATGCATTACAGTTCCAGTACAAACACACTTTTCCTATTCATTTTAATGACCTCTAATTTTGACATCATTGTTTAAAGGACTCTAATTTCTTCTTATGTTGAACAGTGCACTCACATTTGATTACATCAGTCAGCAAAAAATAGGAATGGGCCAGAGAAGGGCAGAACGAATTCACGTTGGGAGAAGGGCTTTATACAAGGACTAATGAACAAGACTAGGACTTTTTAGTTTGAAAAGGAGACATCATGCATGGAAGAGTTACCATGGTTCTAAGGACACAAATAAAGTCCTTTGTAATTTATGTTCTCTGAAAGTATAGTAATGTCTTCCATCTGTGGTGCATGCCCTTGGAAGCAGAAGCACGGATTAAGGTCCTCAATCCAGACAAGCATTTAAAACTAGTGCTTAATTTAAGGCAAGTATTTAATCCCATTGAAGTATTTAAAATTACCCATGGGATTAAGTACTTTGCTGGAACAGGGATTAAATGCTAAAGTGTACAATCATAATAAACTGATGACGACTATACCAGGATTGGACAGTGTTCAACCCCACAGTAAACAGTGGACATGTTCTAATCCAGAGATCGGCAATCTTTGGCACGCGGCCCATCAGGGAACTCTGCTGGTGGATCGGGACGGTTTGATTACCTGCAGCGTCCACAGGATCAGCCGATCGCAGCTCCAACTGGCTGTGGTTCGCCGTTCCCACAGCCCACACCAATTCCCACAGGCCCCATTGGCCTGGAATGGTGAACCGCGGCCAGTTGGAGCTGTGATCGGCCGAACCCGTGGATGCAGCAGGTAAACAAACCGGCCCGGCCCGCCAGCAGAGTTCCCTGATGGGCCGCGTGCCAATGGTTGCCGATCCCTGTTCTAATCTGTTAATAGTGTTGCTCCTTTTGACCTGAGCGGTTAGCCAAAAATGTGGGGTCCAGTATGTTGTCGCAGTTAGGAGGAGAAGGGGGTGATAGTCAGGTATTTCTTTCATGCAGTTTTGTATATTTACAAAGAATGTATGAAGTTCTGTGTCTCTGAATGCAGAAGCAATCAAATAGCAGGAAACAGCTTTCTTTGTTCACAGTACAAAGAGCACTCTTTTCACGCTACACCCCAACCCGAAAACCTTGCCCCAGTTTTCTTCCAAGGTCAACCACTGTGCTTTCATTATCTCCTTCAGGCTGCCTCTCCCTCAGTCTTTCCCTGGTTTATGTCTTCCACCACCCCACCCCAAAATAATACTCAACAAAAGCTCCTGGGTGGGTTCACATACTTATTTTCTCTTCGCTGGGGGCCTATCCTTACAGTTATGTTAACTGAAGGGTGAATTCACACCTGTCAATCTCAAATGAGGTTTTAACTCAACCCATACAAGGTTTCACCCAGATATCAAACTAATCATCCCCTGTAACGAATAGATATCGGTCCATTGCAGTGTTCTCTCTCTCCAAACAAGAATGGATGATTGGCTGAAGCATCACTAGTAATCAGTCTTAATATGGAATGTTTTGGTGGTATACAGTTTGTAGAATTTACAGGGAGATCAGGAAAATCTCCCCTATAAGCTTATCAATGCAAGACAAGGTAGAATGGCGAGAATAAGCAAAACTGATCATTCCCCCTTTCACAGTTACCAGAACTTTTTGTCTTCGGGTTTACAGCCTTGCCTTGTTGTTATGGTAATAAAATTGTGGCCTTGTCATCTATTTTAAACAAGGCATGAGTCAGTGCTCTCTCAAGCATGCCCCTCACAATAAAACAGGAATTACTGCTACAGCAGACACAAAACTTCCTCCACGGCCTATCTATGAAAAAAATGCAGGTTAACAACAGAAATGCTGTTCTCTGGAAGGTTTGCCATTTCTACAAAGCACTTAGTTTTCACTGCCCACGTTCAAACTTGGTTTTCAATATTTATATTCATATGGCTTTTCCTCAAGGCCTTGTTCTTGCATGTTTACTCCACCACACAAACGAGTAGTTAAAATAATAAGCATTTCTACTTACCAATTTCTGAGACTGTAAGAATTCTTCAAAAGTACCAGGAGGCCCTTGCATTTTCTATCAACATACAAATATGAATTACTCTTATAAAAATACCTTATACAATTAAGATGGAATTTAAGGTACTATTCTTAGTAAACAAAGCAAACACCATGATGTATACAGTATATGCTCATTAGTTAGCACTAATAAATGAGAGACCCATTGAGTGTTACCAAATTTTGATAATTAATAAACATGAGAACAAGTGGAAAGACAAGAAAGGACACAGCATCACAAAAATGTAGTCTTTCATGTATTTTGACTAGTGTGAAATATTTATAAACAACACTTTTTAGTATATTAATATATATACACTGCAATATACTTTGTAAAAGTAGTAAAGTCTATTAGTATGATAATCTGTATTGTTCTTAACAATTCAATTTTTGCTTAGAAGTGAGGAGAAGTATCACGTTTTCAGATTAGCAAGTAGTCCCATATAAATCAACCCATTGACATTTCCTGAGTTTAGGGCAATTAAAAACTCAATCATAATTTTAAAAAAGTCTGGGCAGAAAACTAGCCTGAGAAATCTTTTAGAAAAGTTATGTCACTGAAAATAGGGGCCTGGTATGGGTCACCACTGAGAATGCCAGATTCAGGACAGACTGCAAGAAATAGGGCAGACACCTCCCAAAACTAGTGGTTTATTCTATAATTAGATTTCACAAAGCTAGTATCACCACATTGGTAAGCAATAAGTCGAAACAAGAAGCCCGTAAGCATTCCAGCCCCTGGCTTCTTTCGCAGATAACTGGACTTTTATGATGTAATGATTATTAAAATCAAAATACCACACACAGGGTTCTTCCAATCCCAAAGGACCAGCCACTATCCCCAGGTCAATATAAACACTTCAGGATCTCACCAAAATACCATGCTACAGTCAATATTTAGTAAACTAACTGAAGTTTTATTAATAAAAAATGAAAAGAAGACAGCTATTAAATGGTTAAATTTTACAATTGATTTCAGAGCCTGTAGATCAGAATATATTGAGTCCAGTTGTTCAGCATAGGTGTAATGTCTGCTAAGTCTGTTTTAGTGTCAGAATCCTTTCGTAAGTTTGTCAGGGTTTACGCAGAATAGATTTGGGGAGTCCTATCTTGCATTTGGAATAGCACCCTGAATAGCATCTAGAAAGACCAGAGCTACCGGATCTTGCCCAATGCTTCTCTTTTTATAGCTGAAACAGGCTGGAAAGCTGACCATCGTCATCCCTACATGGGATCTTCCTTTGATGAAGAATGCAGCAATACAGAAAGCCTGTGGTCCTCAGTATGACCCATGCTTCCGTTGATGGGCCATTCAGTTGCTGCAGCCATTCAAAACTACTAAGGTGGTTTACAAGTGTTTTTTCAATGCGATTCAAAAAGCTTCAGATGGTAATGTTATTGACACAGGCTATTTTAGTAAGCTTCATCTCAAAGCTAAATACAGGTTTTTCATCTACTAACAATTGAGTATAGTTGCATATATAATGTAAAGGCAATATAGAATTACAGGATATGAAAAGGATTTAGCATCTACAAGCTAATTTGGCTACATTGGTAAACTTTCAACAGGATATAGATAACCACGGACAAACACATTTAGCATCTACTCTTGATTTTTATCAATACAAGTGAATGGGCTTATGTTTATCAGCCTAATTAACATCTCTTCGATACCCACACACAATCGCAATGCCTCTTGACATGGCTTTAAGAGTCATAGCCAAGTGAACTGCCTGTTGCTTTCACTCCAAGCTGGCATGCTTACACCTACTCCCCACAGTGCTCCCTGGCTGTGGCACTGCATGCCTCTTGGTGGCACTGTAGGAGCATCAGCTGTCGACGGGCTCTGCAGACCTAGGTTCTAATGATCCCTGAATCCTTACATCATCCTCCACTTCAGGGCCCCCTTCCTCTGGGTGAGTGCTGGACCTGGTTAATCCAGCTGGTTTTGATGAAGCCTTTTTACCAGGTCAGGGGCATGGACATAGGCAGCGGGCTCCCAGGAGCATTCATTGGGCCCATTGCCCTCCCAATCAATTAGGTAGCACAGTCTCCCCCTCTGCAGTTTAGACTTGAGGATAGAGTGGCCTATATATTCCTCGTGCCCATGGACCTTGACTGGCAGGGGCAACTGTTGGGACCAATCGGGAAAGCAGTACTCTTTGTAAGGCTTCAGGTGGGATACATAGGAAATGGTATGTACCTTAAGAGATCAATGGAGCTGTAATTTGAAGGTGACAGGATTGATTTACTGAAAAATCTGGAAGAGTTCAAGAAACTGGTGGTCTAGAAAGGATTTGTAGTCCCTTTTTGCATCTTTGAGATGGTCCTTAAGCTCCTCCTGGATACAGTGAATTTGCTGGATCCATTCACCAGCTGCTGGGTCCAGGGAGGCCTCTGGGAAGGCTGGTTGGAAGCAAGGGTGGAAACCCTAATTGGCAAAGAAGGGACTCTGCCCCATGGAGGTGAGGTTGGTGATGTTGTATGAGAACTTAGCATAAGGAAGGAGGGAGAATCAGTTGTCTTGATGGTAGCTGACAAAGCACTTTAGATATTGCTCTAATACTTGGTTCATGCTCTCCATCTGCCCATCTATCTGGGGTGGTATGTGGAGGAGGTAAAAGCACAAACATCCATTAGCTGGAGCACTTCATGCCACAAAAGTGAGACAAACTGTGGACCCCAGACTGAGGTGATACAGGTGATACAGCCTGGAAGTCCATGAACACAGAGTACATGAACCATTAGGAGCTCATGCTGAAACACCATTTTTAGGTGTTTCAGCAGAGGGCAGGCTATTACAGGGGATGAAGTGCACGATTTTGGTCAGTTGGTCTACAACAGTCAAAACCATGGTGTGGCCATCAGAGATAAGAAGTTCCGCTATCAAGGATGATTGAGGCCCAGGCTCTAGGCAGGATCTCCAGGGGTACTAGGACATCAAGGGGCATAGTCCAGGGTGTCTTGGTGCACACCCTCTGGTCACAAGAGTCAATGTCATCCCGGACTTCAGATTGCATAAGAAGGCCACTAGAACAAAGGAGAAGCTGTGCAGAACAACTTAAGGTGGCCAAAGTGGTGTCATGGCAGAGATGGAGCACTTCTAGACAGGGGCACCTTGTTGGAACATATATGCGCCCATGAAGGTAGGTGATGCCATCCTGTGTGGCACATAGCATTTTGGTTCTGGACCTCATTTGATCAGGATGTCCTGTTATTTCCTGGAATAACGGATTGCTCCACAAAGCAGAATGGATTAGATCAAGGAGGTCTCGGCATATTGTGGCACTAAGGAAGCTGTGAGGTTTTAAGAGACAGGGTGGTTGCTGGTTAGGTTCCTTGCCCTCCTCCCCCTTTCGGGATAAGGTGTCAGCTTTCCCATTCCTGGTTCCCAGGAGATAAGTGATGGCAAAATCAAACAGAGAGAAGAATAATGCCCACCTGAGCCATCTTTGGTTCAAGGCTCAAGGCAAAGACATGTCCTGGTTAATGCTTAATTTGTAATGAAAGAGGTGCTGGGGCTCAACAAATAGGTGCTGGGGCTCAAGCAATTTTTTACATTCATAACTGATGTAGCAAGCCCAGAGGTGCTGGGGCTAATGAACTGCCAAGCCTAGAAGTGCCAGGACTCAGCCCTGGCAAGCCCTGGCACAAATTAAGTGCTGGTCCTGATGCTCTGCAATAAAAACATAGATTATTGTGCCATTGCCATTCATTTTCTTTCAGGGTCAAGTGTCAGTGGCCCACATCAAACTGCATTAGTTCCTAGCTGGGCCCTGGGGTTTCAGTGTGCCCTCCTCTCCTCCTTTCGCTCATGCAGCTGGTTGTCAATGTGGAGAGAGAGGTCAATGAGTGCTTCAAAGTGGGTCGGGGTCTCAATGTGGGCTAGCTCATCCTTTACTTCCTCACTAAGTCCACACTGAAAATGGTGTAGTTGGGCTGCCTTGTTCCACTCAGTGCCAGCAGTGAGTCACTGGAACTAGGCAGCTTATGAGGCAGCTGGACCTTGGTGGAGCCTTTGTAGTGCTGCTTCCACTGAGGAAGTATGGTGAGGGTCATCAAAATTTGCAGAAAATGCTTTCAGGAAGGCATTCCCATCTGTTAACACTAGGCTGTCTCACTCCAGCAGAAGGGAGGCCCAATCCAACACTTCTCCAGCAAGCAAACTGATCACTATTTCCCACCCTGGCTTGGTCTGTGGGATACATTCAAGGGCGGCACAGGAAATGGAGACAAAGTTGGTTCAGGAACACCAGAACTTCTGGTGGTTCCCATCAAAATATTTGGGTAGTGGTACCGTGGGGACCTGTTCAGAGGGCAGTGGCCCAACCCATGCCCGAAGCACAGAATTCCCTTCCTGGGATCATGCAAGCTGCTCACAGAGTTTCTGATTTTCTGCTAGGAGCTGCACCACTTACGACTGCAGCAGATGGTTCTTGATTTGGAAACGTGTGACCTGCTCCTGAAGATCTGGTATCCCAGTGGGTCCAGAGGCTGATGGTAGACCTACCCTTCCATATCCCTGTGAAGGAGCTCCCACAAAAGGGTTGGAAGTGGGTCTGGGTAAACTGCAAGGGACCAGGACATAGGCAGTCTTGCCTAGTGGTCACAGCTGGGCTGGAATCCACATGTCAGGGACAATAGTCCACGAGCAATTGCTAGAGCCAGGTTCAATAAGCAAGAGTCAGGGTCAAAGTCAGGCCGGGGTCAGAGACCAGAGGTAGTACCAGGCTGGAATTAGGAGGCAGGAATTAGGGTCAGCATCAGGCTGGAGTCAGAGACTGGAGATCAGAAGTACTACCAGGCAAGAGTCAGGCTGAAATCAGAGAGCAGACATACTCAGCTTGGAGTCAGGCTGGGATCAGACGCTGGAGACCAGGAGACAATGTGCGGTCTAAAGTCACAGCAAGCCCAAAGTCTATGTGGTTGCCCAGACAACTTCACTGGGCATCCTCTAGGGTTAAATAGCGCAGTGGCTCTCAATCTTTCCAGACAAATGTACCCCTTTCAGGAGTCTGATTTGCCTTGTGCACCCCCAAGTTACACCTCACTTAAAAAACTACTTGCTTATAAAATCAGACATAAAAATGCAAAAGTGTCACAGTACACTATTACTGAAAAAATTTTAATTTCTCAATTTTGACATATAATTATAAAATAAATCAATTGGAATATATATATTGTACTTACATTTCAGTGTATAGAACAGTATAAACAAGTCATCATCTGTATGAAATTTTAGTTTGTACTGACTTTGCTAGTGCTTTTTATGTAGCCTGCAGTGAAACTAAGCAAATATCAAGATGAGTTGATGTACCCCGAGTAAGACCGCTGCATGCTCCCTGGGGTATGCATACCCCTGGCTGAGAACCACGAAATTGGGGACTTGGCCAATCAGAGGGCTGCAGAGTATACCATAGAATCATAGAATATCAGGGTTGGAAGGGACCCCAGAAGGTCATCTAGTCCAACCCCCTGCTCGAAGCAGGACCAATTCCCAGTTAAATCATCCCAGCCAGGGCTTTGTCAAGCCTGACCTTAAAAACCTCTAAGGAAGGAGATTCTACCACCTCCCTAGGTAACGCATTCCAGTGTTTCACCACCCTCTTAGTGAAAAAGTTTTTCCTAATATCCAATCTAAACCTCCCCCATTGCAACTTGAGACCATTACTCCTCGTTCTGTCATCTGCTACCATTGAGAACAGTCTAGAGCCATCCTCTTTGGAACCCCCTTTCAGGTAGTTGAAAGCAGCTATCAAATCCCCCCTCATTCTTCTCTTCTGCAGACTAAACAATCCCAGCTCCCTCAACCTCTCCTCATAAGTCATGTGCTCTAGACCCCTAATCATTTTTGTTACCCTTCGCTGGACTCTCTCCAATTTATCCACATCCTTCTTGTAGTGTGGGGCCCAAAACTGGACACAGTACTCCAGATGAGGCCTCACCAGTGTCGAATAGAGGGGAACGATCACGTCCCTCGATCTGCTCGCTATGCCCCTACTTATACATCCCAAAATGCCATTGGCCTTCTTGGCAACAAGGGCACACTGCTGACTCATATCCAGCTTCTCGTCCACTGTCACCCCTAGGTCCTTTTCCGCAGAACTGCTGCCTAGCTATTCGGTCCCTAGTCTGTAGCGGTGCATTGGATTCTTCCATCCTAAGTGCAGGACCCTGCACTTATCCTTATTGAACCTCATCAGATTTCTTTTGGCCCAATCCTCCAATTTGTCTAGGTCCTTCTGTATCCTATCCGTCCCCTCCAGCGTATCTACCACTCCTCCCAGTTTAGTATCATCCGCAAATTTGCTGAGAGTGCAATCCACACCATCCTCCAGATCATTTATGAAGATATTGAACAAAACCGGCCCCAGGACCGACCCCTGGGGCACTCCACTTGACACCGGCTGCCAACTAGACATGGAGCCATTGATCACTACCTGTTGAGCCCGACAATCTAGCCAGCTTTCTACCCACCTTATAGTGCATTCATCCAGCCCATACTTCCTTAACTTGCTGACGAGAATACTGTGGGAGACCGTGTCAAAAGCTTTGCTAAAGTCAAGAAACAATACATCCACTGCTTTCCCTTCATCCACAGAACCAGTAATCTCATCATAAAAGGCGATTAGATTAGTCAGGCATGACCTTCCCTTGGTGAATCCATGCTGACTGTTCCTGATCACTTTCCTCTCATGTAAGTGCTTCAGGATTGATTCTTTGAGGACCTGCTCCATGATTTTTCCAGGGACTGAGGTGAGGCTGACTGGCCTGTAGTTCCCAGGATCCTCCTTCTTTCCTTTTTTAAAGATTGGCACTACATTAGCCTTTTTCCAGTCATCCGGGACTTCCCCCGTTCGCCACGAGTTTTCAAAGATAATGGCCAAGGGCTCTGCAATCACAGCCGCCAATTCCTTCAGCACTCTCGGATGCAACTCGTCCGGCCCCATGGACTTGTGCACGTCCAGCTTTTCTAAACAGTCCCTAACCACCTCTATCTCCACAGAGGGCTGGCCATCTCTTCCCCATTTTGTGATGCCCAGCGCAGCAGTCTGGGAGCTGACCTTGTTAGTGAAAACAGAGGCAAAAAAAGCATTGAGTACATTAGCTTTTTCCACATCCTCTGTCACTAGGTTGCCTCCCTCATTCAGTAAGGGGCCCACACTTTCCTTGGCTTTCTTCTTGTTGCCAACATACCTGAAGAAACCCTTCTTGTTACTCTTGACATCTCTTGCTAGCTGCAGCTCCAGGTGCGATTTGGCCCTCCTGATATCTTTCCTACATGCCCGAGCAATATTTTTATACTCTTCCCTGGTCATATGTCCAACCTTCCACTTCTTGTAAGCTTCTTTTTTATGTTTAAGATCCGCTAGGATTTCACCATTAAGCCAAGCTGGTCGCCTGCCATATTTACTATTCTTTCGACTCATCGGGATGGTTTGTCCCTGTAACCTCAACAGGGATTCCTTGAAATACAGCCAGCTCTCCTGGACTCCCTTCCCCTTCATGTTAGTCCCCCAGGGGATCCTGGCCATCTGTTCCCTGAGGGAGTCGAAGTCTGCTTTCCTGAAGTCCAGGGTCCGTATCTTGCTGCTTGCTTGCTGTCCGTATCTGTGACAGAGTACTGTCACTCTGGGTCTGTTGGGCCGTACTTCCTGTGGCACGTACTTTCCACAGTGCTCCCTGGCTGTGGTACTGCATGGCTTCTTAATGGCTCTGTGGGAGTATCAGCTGTCCCAGGTTCTACAGATCTCCTTACAATGTCAATATTTTAATGTTTCAAATCATTGTCCAAAGCAGAATGCAAAGGAATTAATAGGTTTCAAATACTGTGGAACTCCTTGCCAGAGGATGTTGTGAAGGCCAAGACCATACCAGGGTTCAAAAAAGGACTAGATAAATTCATGGAGGATAGGTCCATCAATGGCTATTAGCCAGGATGGGCTGGAATGGTGTCCCTAGCCTCCGTTTGCCAGAAGCTGGGAATGAGCCACAGGGGATGGATCACTTGATGATTACCTGTTCAGTTCATTCCTTCTGGGACACCTGGTACTGGCCACTGTCAGAAGACAGGATACTGGGCTAGACGGACCTTTGGTCTGACCCAGTAGGGTCATTTTTAAGTACTTTTGGTCTCCCACTTAAGAAGTGCTGAACTCTGGCAACTCCCAATAAAGTGCTTCTTAATATCAAACACATGAAGATATTATTTGAATAAAATAGCAGATGGTACCATTTAGTAAACTCTGTTGTGACAACATTTTAGCAATAAGAATCATGGGACTATTATAGAATAAGCTGCTGTCCTGGTCATATAAATGAAAGCTTTTTCCACTTACAGTGTCACAAAATGTGAAAAGTTAGTTCTTGAAAAAAGAAGCTTTGATACTGTAGTGTATATCACTTTACAAACCTATTGTGACTGCCATAGAGTGACAGTGAAATAATCGAACTCCTGTGAAACGTAGCGACTTTTTTTTTTTTTCCTGCAGTATATTACACATTGCCAACAAGAAAACACGTCAAGCCAAAAGCAACAATAAGATCTGGTTAAATATTGCTCTCAGTTATATCCATGCAATCTCATTGAAGTCAATGGGATTTCATCAGTGTACTGTAACTGAGATCAAAATTTGGCATAATATCGGTCTATAATGTCAGCATTTTGCCAAAGAATATTGTCTACAATACCACTATGAATAATATACCACATACTGCTCCTTTATTGTGTTTCACTGACTCAGGAAAATACGCTGCATTCCAAATTCATTTTTAGGCCTAGTCATTTTGATCTAAAGACACAACTGCTGAACACTGAATAGTAATCGTTTGAGTACAAAGACCAATAAGTGACTAAATATTCATTAAATCATTTGGAATTCATTTTAGTAATATGGCATTATTTATGTTACTAAATCTTAAAGCATAATCTCTCAGTCATGCAAAACTGCAGAGGACAATTTGTTTCCAAATCTAAAAGAAGCATTTTTTTCTTGAGGGAATCCAAATTTGGTAGATATTTGTGAAAAAATGTAAACGTCATGACAAATCAGGTACATTTCATATTTCATTTGAAATACTGAAAACTTCTGGATATAAGTCTGTATGTTCAAATTGCAACTATGAGTGACCAATGTACAACAAGAATGGCAAAAGCCTGAAGCATTATTAAACGTACTAAAGTACATTAACAAATAATAAATCTTCTATAGTATCTTTTATTCAAAGTTATCACAGCATTTTAAAATTATTAATTCATTAAGCATCACAACACCTTAGTGACATAGGCAAGGTTATCTCCTAATCATTTTGTTTAGCAGTGAAAAAGTGCAGCTAGTCACATTTAAACAGAACTCAGGTTCTATTTATCAGCACACTTCAATATAATACAATAGTATAAGGTAATAGTAATAATAATCTTGTATCTACAGTGCACTCCTTGTCAACGGAATGAAACATAAACAAAAACATAATAAAACATAATAGTATCCTCTTAAAATAAAAAAAAAATAAAAAGGCAAGATTAATTTAGAATAGGGTAAGTAAAGGATAGTAAGAAAAGATGAAAATATAGGGTCAACAGTTATCATTCTAAAACATTTTTTTTAAAGTTTTAAGATGCTTTGAAAAGTAAAGAGGGACAAAATGAGATGGATTTCGGGCAGCTGAATGTTCAACACTTTGCAACCAACTGCTGCAAAATTCAGCAGAATTACTGTGGATCACGAGAGCAGAATTTGGTCCATGGGTCTTTTTAATATCTTTATAAATTCTATATTGGAAGGTCTGTGGGTGATCAGAATGTCTATTTCCTATAAGTTTAATCAAAATATTGTCTAGTGTGTCAAAACTAATGTGCAAAAAGAAAAGGAGTACTTGTGGTACCTTAGAGACTAACAAATTTATTTGACCATAAGCTTTCCTGAGCTACAGCTCACTTCATCGGATGCATGCACGAAAGCTTATGCTCAAATAAATTTGTTAGTCTCTAAGGTGCCACAAGTACTCCTTTTCTTTTTGCAGATACAGACTAACACGGCTGCTACTCTGAAACCTGTCAAAATTAATGTGAGGCACTATATTTGAGCAGGTCTCAGAAGCGTGGTCTTTCTCTATTCTAAATACTATGCAATATAAAAGATTATGCTTTCCATTTATGCAAATAAGCATAACCTCTCCACCATAACCCTGCTAATCCTTTCGATCAGCAGTATTTGGTCAGTGTTATTATAATGAATGAGAAACATGGTGGTTTAGGAATCTTGTTTTACTGCAGTTAATGAGGGACTGAAGCAAGATCTTAATTTCCTTTTCTTTTAGTGCTGATTATCAAAATATAAGCTAAACAGAGCTTTCTTTTTCTTATAAACAGCCAGCTCCTGATTTTCAGTGAATGCAGCAAACTGTAATGTTACTACCACTGAATCTTGCACCACCTGCAAAAAGACTGCTGAACATAGTGAAAAAAGGTGGTGAACAACAACGATGGAGAAAATGTTTACTGGTAATTAAAATGTACATAGCACTTTCATGTGGCTTGGGTCAAATCTTATATTGTAGGAATGTAAAATGTATCGGAGGGATTTTATTCATTTTTTAAAATGTCTTTTTGTTGTTTATCCTCGACCCCTATCCCTGACACCAAACAAGTATATATGATAAATATTTATTTTACCAGTTTAATATGTTATTTTGGGGTTAACGCAGAAACACACTAAGCTTTCAGCAGCACTACACTATTTTTGTAATAAAACCTAAAAATTTTTGGTTATTTTCCTATTTTCAGGCTTCGCATCGGTACTCTTGAGTGCCTGTTTCAACAACTTTTCCTTCCTCGTTAACCATGACACACAATGGGGGAAATATCCCCCTGGAGACAAGCCATTCTGTGAACAAAACAAGACCCCCGTGTACCCTCCTTTGCGTGGATCCAGGGCCACTTCTGAGACGGGGTGCACGACTGTCCTACTCGGGATGCCCAGAAATGGGGAGGGGACGAACCCGACCCCTGCGATAGCTGCCCCTCCCCTTCAATTCAAACCACGGCTTGTATCAAACCCCAAATCCCGGTCCGTGTGGGGCAGAGAGAGGCAGAAGATTAAGGGAGGAGGCCTCTCCTTTTCCCTGCCCTTACCCTCAGGAACCCCGCACGGTGCCGCACGGTGCCGCACACCCTCGGTACCTGCCCCTGCCCCTGCTCCAGCCCCAGCAGCGAACGGCGGCGGCGGCTGCAGCACCAGCACCAGCTCTGGCCGCTGTGTACCGTTACTAAGGCCCCCTAGCAACCAGGCGTCTCCTAAAAAGCGCTCCCTCCGGTGTGTTCTTCCGGTGTCCCGCACGCCGGCAGGCCGAGGCCGGGCCCTTTGGTTCCGGTTGCGGAGTTCGGACCCCGGCCCAGAGTTGGAAGCGCCGCAGGACTGGGAGCAGCCGGCGTTTCTTTAGGGCTGGAACTGAGCGAGTGGCTCAGGCGGGGTCTCCTGTGATTATCCAGACACGCGGGGGGAGGGTGGGGCTGGGTCAAGCAAGCAAGCCAGCCTGCCTTGATTCCTCCAGGTAAACGTCTGCCCTCCGTGGGGGCCGGGCCTGGGCACCTGCAGCGCCTCCTGGCCCGGGGGTGCCTGGTTCTCGGGCCCCGCCACTCGAGCAGGGGTTAAAGGGGCGGGCTGGTGTTTGTCCAGGGCATGCGGAGGGCCCTCACTGAGGTTTGCGGGGAGGGGCCTGTGGGTAGATGATGCCCCATTGTGATGTTTTCCGATCCCCTGTGTGGGCAGTTACCCCACTGCGAAGGGGGGTGTCACTCTGTTTTGATGTCCGCGGGGAGGACTGTAAGGGAGTAGTGAAGAGAGGGAGTTTGCTCCATTTAGATGTGTGTAGAGGAGGCTTTTATGGGTACGAGAGGGCTGCCGGATTTTGTTCACAAGGAGACCTTCCTCAGAGTAGTATGGGCAAGGAGGAGGTGCTTGTTTCAATGACTGGATGGGCCCCTTGTGGTACAGAGCAGCCCATACAGATGTACGGTGCATTGCCCCCTCATTTCAGTGTCTGTAGTGGCGCCTTTAGGACCATCATGTCCAGGCCTGGGAGCAATGGAATCTCTGCTGATGATCATGAAGGCAAGCGCCTAAGATTCTCAGGCCAGTCCCGCTTCTGTGAAGGAGCGGACTTGCTTCCCAAAATAGTGTTTGCAATAGCTCTCTTATCCTGTTAAAAATGGTAGTAGGAGAAAATAGTGAATAGGAAGTGTATGTGTTTATGGGGTCTAATAATGTTTGCAAAAAGAAAAGGAGTACTTGTGGCACCTTAGAGACTAACAAATTTATTTGAGCATAAGCTTTCGTGAGGTACAGCTCCGCTCACAAAAGCTTATGCTCAAATAAATTTGTTAGTCTGTATCCGCAAAAAGAAAAGGAGTACTTGTGGCACCTTAGAGACTAACACGGCTGCTACTCTGAAACCTGTAATAATGTTCGGCAAGAGAATTTTTATTATTTTCCAGTACCCCTGATTTACATACCCTTCTGTTTAAATCGAAACAGCAAAGGCCTCAGTCCTTTTTAACATTTCATTTGTGTTTCCTGTTGCCTTTTTATGGTGCTCTGATCCTTGTTGTTTGTTGCTTCTAAAGGGCCTGTTCGTGTACATTTGGTTTCAATGGAAGATGAGGGAATTCACAGCATTTTTGAGGAGGGCCTCACGACTTTGCAGGATTGAGTCTTAACAGTGCACTATTCCCAGGCCCCAGGGCAGAAATTAGTGAGCAGGGCTGTCATTTTGGAACAGCTTCATTGAGGGTGACTTTGAAAATGACCAGTATAGTTTTCAGTATTTCACTGAAACCTACAGAGCAATTTTCCTTCGTGAGAGGTATTAAAATGTCTTAAAATTCATCTAGATGAGGTAGTCCTTCTCCACATAAGCAAAACTTCTCCGCTGTGGGAGGAGGCTACTCTGCAGATCGAATCGTTATTCGTTATGACTGATTTGTTGTCTGAATCAAGCTCTCAGTCTTACGCGATGTGAAAACTGTGAAATGCTGTTGTGCTTGCAAAAATATATTACGTTTGTTTTTCAGTTAAGTTTTTGTGTAGCTATTATTTTGAGACCACAGAGGTTTTCCTCTTCCACTAACAGCAGCATTTCTCCTGTCAGCGTCAATGATGAAAATGCTTTGGGGCTTCATAATTGAACACCACACTGCCATCAGGCATTATATTGAAGAGAATCAGTTTGCAGGCGGGGCATGCATATCAAATCAGAGGGCCTCCTGGCCTCTTTTTTCTCCTTGAAGAATCTGTATGATTAGAGGCATTAGTCCAGGCTTGACAACTGTCACCAGGGCAGTTTCATCCCCTCTCCCGCCCTCCCCGGCGCGCCTCTGCCCCTTAATTCTTTTCAAGATTCAGTTCAGAGCAAACTTGGACTGTAAAAAAGGGGGTGGGGGGTGGGGAGGAGTGTTAATTTCCTTTAAAGCCTCAGAATTTGGAAATATATGTTTTTCGTGATCTGATAAGTGTTTCATTTTAGCAGAAAATGGTGACTCTTTCCCTGGGGTGTATTCTAAATTAACATTGGAGAGAAGTGTCACACAGTTTTGTTTAGATCGTTCATTTTGCATCATGTCGTCTTGCTTTTTTTTTTTTTTTTTTAAATCTGTTGTGTTGCATCACATCATAAGTGTAGCCCATAACATAAGAAACTAGGAGACGCAGCAGAGAAAGCACAGTGGGGGTTGGGAGAAGAGACTAGGTGACTGTAAGTGAACTCTGCAGCCTCTTGTTCTTGGGCTGTTCCAGGGAGCTGGAGAAGCCCCTGGGGTAACTTAAATAGTTCTGGAAGTCTGTCTGTCACAGCACTGTCGTGCAACTCCTGGCTTGTCACCTACACTGAGTTCTCAGGTGTAGTATTAGACTGTGCCTGCCCTGGGGGAATTCTCCCAGTTGAATACAGGGCTTTTAGGGCCCCTTTGTGCCAGCCCTTTTATGTGATGTAAGGGGCCCCAGTATTCTATGTTGCTTTGACATCTGGGATGAACAGTCTACAGTTCTTGCATTAATATTTTGTTCCTCTACTTAAAACAGAACTGTTAAGTTTAACCAAAAAATGCTTTAATTAATATCTTTATCACTGCTGTAGAGACCAATACATCTTTTTTTTTTAAGCTACCAAAAAAAACCCCAACACATCTACAGAAGCTAATGTGAAAATGTTGAGACATTCTATGACTAAAGTTATTTAAAGTAAACAAGTGGCTGATTTTCAATTTAGGAGCTCAATTTTAGGCACTGAAGTTTGAAAATTTTGGCCTAACATTGGCCACTCTCTTACCACTTCAAAAGTTATTTTTCCTCGCTTGGTATCCTGCTGTTAATTGATTTAACTCGTTAGGCTGACCTCACACTTGGTAAAGCAACCCCTCATCCTTTCATGTATTTATGCCTGCTCCTGTATTTTCACTCCATGCGTCCGACGAAGTGGGTTCTAGCCCACAAAAGCTTATGCCCAGATAAATTTGTTAGTCTCTAAGGTGCCACAAGGACTCCTCATTATTTTTGTCAATGGCTCTGAACCTGCACCTTATTGCATGCTGGAAAATCACTGTGCCCTCTCAGAATCCTATGCATATCAGTGGGGCTTTGTGTAGGCAAAGGGGTGTGTCCCAACAAATTGCAGGGTTGGGACCTAAACCTGTATACTTATATTTGCAAATGCTTACTCCTACTGGAAATTAATGGGACTACTCGTGTAAGTAAAGTTAAGCACATACTGAAGTCCATTAGCAGGATTGGGGCCAAAGCGTTTGCAAAATCGGAAAGTTTACAGCTTGAATTTACAAATATGCATGTTTGTAACTTTATTCACATGAGTAAAGTGAGTGAGACAACTCATCTGAGTAAAACTATGCATGTGCATGTCTGCATGGTCAAGGCCCGAGTCCTTGCGTTCTTTAAGTCAAGGACCATCGTTTAATCTATGTTTGTATAGCACCTAGCATAGAGGAGTCTGGCTCCTGATAGGAACCTCAGGGGGTGGGTTTTTTTTTTAATATAATCTCTTTAGGATTAATTTGATCTGATGTAGTCGATTTCTGCTGTGATAAGTAATAACAAGTATGTGTTAGTTAAATAGGATGACCATACGATGATTACTTTTTTAGAAATTAGTCTATTTATAGTACATCAGATACAATGTATTTTTCTTTAGCAGATACAGCATATGGTCTGTTTAAAGTAAAGATGTCTTTAAATTCATCTACATGTTTGAACCAAGAAAGCCATCAGAAATTAAAAAGAAATTTTGAATGTTTGAAAAATTCACAACAACAGACTACTTCATCACTTCAAGATAATCCACTTCAAAATTTACAGTTAGCATCCTGGGAAGTTCTTGAAAAGGCCCAAAAGAGTGGGAGATCAAAGTGCCCAAGATGTGGTAGTTCAAGGATGTTTTATTGTTATTCATGTTATGTTCCAGTTGAAACTGTGCCTAGCAAAGAAATTCCAGTTGTGAAGGTTAGTGAAACATAACATATTTATTGTGGCTATTATTTGTTGGGGGGGGGGGGGGGGGGGGGGGGTCTGTGTGAATACATTGCCAGCGTTCTCTTTTTCTAGGTCCTCTTTAACACAGTGGTAATGAGAGATGAATAAATTATGATAAAGTAGGGTCAGTTGTCTGGTTTAAGGAACCAGATGTAAGAAAATTGATAGTTAAGGTTTCAGTTCTGCAAATACTTATGCATATGCTCAACTTTGCATATACAAGGAGTCCCACTGAAGTCAATGGGACTCCTCATGTGTAAAGTTATGAAATTGAGGGATTAGGACTAATTCTTTAAACTCTTTTTTTAAACCATTCTCACCAGAATTCTCCAAATTGTAAGTGCCAGTGGCATAGGCATTTTGAAATCAAGATGAGATAGTTTGCTAAAAAATACACTCTAGGAATTATTTTGGGGGAAGTTCTATGGCTTGTCGTATACAGGAGATCAGAGTGGACCAGGGGTGGCCAACCTCTGGCTCCGGAACCACATGCGGCTCTTCAGAAGTTAATATGCGGTTCCTTGTATAGGCACCGACTCCAGGGCTGGAGCTACACGTGCCAACTTTCCACTGTGCTGGGGGGTGTTCACTGCTCAACCCCTGACCCTGCCACCCCTTCCCGCCCCTCCCCTGAGCCTGCCATGCCCTCGCTCCTCCTCCTCCCCCCCCCCCCCCCCCCCGAGCCTCCTGCACACCACGAAACAGCTGATCGGGAGGTGCGGGGAGGGAAAGGGAGGCGCTGATCGGCAGGGCTGCCGATGTATTACTGTTGCTCTTTGGCAATGTACATTGGTAAATTCTGGCTCCTTCTCAGGCTTAGGTTGGCCACTCCTGGACTAGACTATCACAATGGCCACTTCTGGCGTAGGAATCTGACTCTATAGTGGGGGTGGGGGTTTGTATAAACAAATGCTAGGGAGCTGCACCCATTTAAACCAAAGATGAATATGACTCAAAATGTGAACTAAAAAAAAAATAAAGAACTGCTCATAGTTGTATAACTAAGTCAGTTAACTATTTTCTTAAAATATATTGTTTTTCAGCTGAGATAGGGAATAAAGCTTTCAGAAGTGCCAAGGTCCCATTTACAAAAGTCACTTCACACTTAAATGCCACGGGCCTATTGAAAATTGGACTTTGGCTCATAAGTCAGTTAGGTGCTTTTGAAAATTTTAACCATTGTGCTTGACTCTGTTCACCTTGAAATCAAAGAGTTTTGTATTAATTTCAGTGGGTTGAATACCTAATACAAATAGGTGTTCAGGATTGGGAGCATAAGGCTGCTAAATTTAAATGCATAACTTCTTTTGTCCATTATTAATAACTGAAAATTAAAATTGATAACAAAAGTATCAATAGAGCCTTCACTTTAGCGACATTAGAGTGTCAAGTGTGCACATGTAATAGCTAAATTGCTTATTATTAAAAGCAGTGAGTACTATTTCCTGTGTATTTTAATCTGATTCCCCCCCCACCCCCATTTTGCATTAAACAGTATAGTTTTTAAGGAACTTCTGTTGAAATTAGGAACTTCCATATTCTTATATATCTAAATCAAAACATTTTTAGGAAACTATATGAATTTACTATATATTTTAAAAAGTTTCTGTCTGGGGATTTCCTAGACATACGTCCAAATTTGTTTATATGTCTGCCATTTTTGTTGTAGCTTCCTTTGAAGATTGACATAATTAAACACCCAAATGAAACTGATGGCAAAAGCACTGCTGTACATGCTAAACTCCTGGCACCTGAAGATGTTACCATTTATACATATCCTTGCATTCCGGAATATGAAGAAAAAAGACATGAAGTAAGAAATTCTGTAACAGGGCTGTGCTCTGGGGAAGTGTTCATGTGCCTTTCGTTTCCCAACTCCTGCTGATATTGCACTCCCCCTTTGCAGGGGGAGTGCAGATCCAACTACTCTGCCACTATTCCTCCATGAATCCATTCCACCCCACCCAGAGCATGTCTCTGCAGTGCATAGGGATATGGACATCCTGCCAGGCTCATGGAAACTTGCCTCCATGTGCAGCCTAAATGCACTGATTCTGTTGTGTCCACGATCCTCTGCACCCACAGAGAAGAGAGAGGATTTGGTTCATTGCGCTTTGTAGCGAGTATTTTACTTACTGCATAGAGCGGAAGTGTCAAACACCAAGCCCACTGGCCGCATTGCCCTGCTTGATGGAGTTATGTGGCCTGCTTGGCATATTCAACTTCTGCAGAATCTAAGCTTTTATTTTGTAAAAAGTAAGTTTCTAGTATTTCCTGGTGCAGGGAAAACCTACCAAATGTAATTGATACATGTTGTCGTCTTGAGTCAGAACAGAGCCTGAAATAATGACTGTGAAGAATGAGCACCCAGTCCTCAATTTCACTGCAGTGAGAATTCTGAAACCTAACAAATATGTAACGTCAGCATTAACAAATGGGAAGGAAAGAGAGTGAATGAGTCATGGGTGTGGGAATTGGTATTTGCTGCAGGGATGGAAATGTCAAGCAAAGAACAGGGAAGAGGGAGAGAAACAGAGGAAGGAGGATAGGGAAGACTGGGGAAAAAAAAGAAAATACTGCTGATCCTAAAGGAGGTCATAAATTCCCATTAAGATGCTGAATGTAATAAGGAGGTTTAATTATTGCATATAGGCCATATTATACTGTTGTTTTGTGTGACATACCATTGACATCTGTGGGAGTTCTGCTGTGATTAGAGGTCAGACTAGATTATCTAATCAACACTTCTGGCCTTAAAATTTAGGCTAACAAGTAGTCCTACATTTATACTCTGGCCCATAGACTATAATTAAAAGTGGAATTTGGCCATCTTCACAATATGAGATTGCACCCTGGCATAGAGAAATAGATTAGTGTAAACATCTGCATAGTACCTTGCACAGAAAATATTGGCTGGTAGGATAACTTTGTTTAACATGTATGGAAGTAATATACATGTAGGCTTGGCAGATTTTGATTTTTATTTTTTATATATATATATAATTTTGTTGGATATCTTTAAACATTTTATTTGATTTACGTTTTCACAGTTGCATGAAATTTTGGGTTTTAAGCAATTTGTCAGTTTTTATCGGGTTTTTTTTTTTTTTTTTTTTTACCATTTTCAGTTGCAGGAAACTGGGTACATGAGACAATAATTATTTAATGACAGCCTGTAGTAAGTTGTCAAGCAGCATTTTTCTATCTTTGCCTATCTGTAAATTTTCAGTTATTGGTGGTGGAAACATTTTTAGTCTGTTTGGATATGTATGGTGAAATTGATATTTACTGACATTTACTGTTAAAAAGCTAATTCTGCCAAGCCTGTACATATTTAATGAAACCCTTGCAAATAATTAATTTAAACAAATCCCTTACCTTAATTTAGTTTTTCCTTTACTCTGTCTCTCTTCTTACCCTTTGGGGCATTTGAAAAACATTTTCAAAGAGAAGTTCACTTTCATCTTGTATGGATTTAAATGGTTTTATTTGTGTATGTGGATTGCTGTACAGAATAGGTATTTTCTTTTTTAATAGAAAGTTTCTGGTAAAGTTTCAAGAACTTTTAACATTTTCTATCAAAATGGCACTCGGATCTCTCTATTTGTTTTCATTTTAGATTGCACTTATCTTTCCTGGTCCTAACTCAATTTCGGTAAAAGATATTATTCTCCATCTGCAAAAAAATGTTCAGAAAAATGTTAGTTGTGGCAATGATGATGATTCTTCAGCAGAGCCATTTCTCAAGAAAGCAAAAATAGAAACAAAAGAAGATAGAAACCTAAGCGAACACAAATCAAACAGCAGGCGTGAAGACACTGTACTGAAGAAAGTAATATTTATTGACAGTACTTGGAATCAAACCAACAAAATAATCACTGATGAGCGACTCCAAGGTAAATAAGTAAATAAATAAAATGGGATGTTACAGCTATAGTAAAGTGGCTAAATGAAATATACGTATTTCTTTCCTAAATGCAAAAGACCTGATTGGATACCATAGTGATGAGCAGGGTCGAAATACATACATGAAAGTAGATCTGAACATACTTCACATCAGGGGTTCAATTATATGACTTAAAATGGAGAAATCTAAAGGTGTGGCTGTTTTTTTGTTTGGTGTCGTTCCCCCGCCCACCCCCGCTTTTGTCAAATATCTGAACATGTTGTGTTACACAGAACCTAGTTCTTCCTGACAGTATCAATAATGCCATCAGTGGAAAACATCATATGAGTATTGCTGCTTTTATTATGAATTAGCACAGTGTTCTTGTAGTTCTGCACAGCCTTCATTGTGTTCTATTGATTAGAAGGATGACACATTTAAGCATTCCACAGAGAATTAAAATGCGTAACAACAATTTGGCAGTTTTATACTTGTGCTATGTAGGGCTCAATCCTGCTCCTATTGAAATCAATGGCAGTTTGAAAACTGACTTCACGAGAGCGAGAGCAAGCCCTTAGGTTGGAAGGCACATTTCCTTCATTTCTACTCTGTGTACTAGCTGGCAGGTGTATTAGCAAGTATGTATTTCTCAACTTAATTTCTACCAGCGTATGGAGTGGGCATCACAGGTTTCCTGCATGGAAGATGAATGCTGCTTTGCTGCCCAGTTAGCTCATTAAAAATACTACATATGAGCATAATTTATTATCCAATAAAAATCCTATTACTAAATATATTTAACATAAAAATTGTTATCAAATAAATTGATATACACTACAGTGATGTATTGCTTTATCGCATGGTGTAAATGTGAACTGATTTAAGGCACTTAATAATCCTATTCACAAAGGATGAAATTCAGGAAACCAACATGCAGCTAAGAAACTTGGGATTTATATGGGTGTCTTGTTTGTGACTAAGGAGAGAAAATCCTCCCCCCTCCCCCCTCCCCCCCCTTCAGGGCCAAGTCATCGGACTGCACCATAGCCCATCCCTGTACCTATTTCAGCCTATGAGACAGAATGGTAGCTTCTGCCTTCTAATCTTCTAATCATTGTGGTCACCACCAGTCCATCTCTTGCTCGTGCCTATAACCTGCATGCACATCTTTGACTTACACCTTTTTCTAGGTCCTCAAATCCAGGCTAAACTTAAATCTCGCAGAATCTTTTGGCATAACATCTCTAAGATATGACTATTCTTATCCATCCACACAGCTAAAATTCTCCTCCAAGCTCTCGTCATCTTGATTACTGTAACATTCTTTTCTCTGGCCTGGACAAATGCAATCTTACCACACTTACATCATTTCGGAATGCTGCTGCAATAATCACTTTCCTAGCCCATCACTTTGACCACGTTACCCCTCTCTTTGAATCCTTCCACTGACTCCCCATTCTCTATTGCATCAAACATAAGATACTTGTATTTAGCTTCCAGGCACTTCACAGTAAATCGCCACCTACCTATCACCTCTCATTTGCCAGTGAGCTGTCGATGCGTGCCTCCAGTCAGCCCATCACCCAATTGTTACATTTTCAAATAAACGCTTTTGTACTTTCTCCCGCGCTGCCCTACATGCTTGGGAGAAGCTCCTTGTAAATGTCCACACACTTACCTCGTTTCCATCTTCAAAACTCCTTTTCTGTGATGCCGACAAACAGCTCAAAAACTGTTAGGCTGCTGGTGGGCAGAGATCACTGCCTAGCTTGCTGACCAATACTCTTGTTTTTGTTTACTTGAACTCCCCCATCTGTCTGTGTCCATTGTCTTGTGTTATACTTACACTGTAAGCCCTTTAGGGCAGAGACAATCTTGTTCTGTTTGTACAGTGACCACCATAATGGGCTCCTGGTCCATGACTAGAGCTCCTAGGCGCTATAGTAATACAAATAATAATAATGTAGGGATTTCGTCTACTTAAGAGTTGACCCAGTGGACCCTTCCCCAGGTTATATAATCCCAAATTCTCTACTCCACACCACCCTTCTAATTCTAGTCTAGTCAGAATCTTATGCAGTCCTTGTCACCAACGTACCTGAGTGCCTTCCAGTAGTCCATTCAGTGATGTGACTAATATGTGTTACGTGTGGTTCATTCTCTCTTCTCCTCTCCCTATGAATAGGTTAGTGTTTTGTTTTTTTAATATGTACACACTATGTGTTTATATTAGAGAAAGTAAGTCAAAAAAGTGCACCTTGCACTTGAAGCAGAAGGTGGTGAGATTTGTTCTGGTCCTTAGTTCCCGTGGAAGTTCCTTCCATAGTCTGGGGTGGTTCTTGACAAAGCTTTGTCTCCTACACAGATGAGCTTTGCTGTTGTGATAGAAAATTCCATGGTGTCTGATGAGTGTTTGACCGCAGTTTTCATTCTGGAACAGCACCTTGAAATTAAGGGCGGAGACCATGAATTTGAATTGACATTCTGTGGGAAGCTAATGTAGAGAATGGCAGACAGATTTGATAACCTCCATTTTGTTCAGGTTCAGTTTCAACTAACTCTTCTTCCATCTTGGTTGTGGTGGTGGTACAGTTGTACATGGTGAGGGATAAGTAGAGCTGTGTATCATCCCCATATTGTTGGCATGTGAGTCCATGTCATCTTACCAGTTCATCTAGTAGCTACATAGAGATGACTAAAAGGACCAAAACCTGAATTGTACTTTATGCAGAGCTAGCATGGAACCAAATGCCTTTATTAGCAGAGGATGCAGAGACTCCTTTTGTGTCCATGCCACTCATGTCTCCCTCAATTCCCCCTATTATACCTCAAATAGGACTAGCTGAGCTTGTGTACTGCCTTAAAGGCATGAATTTCACCCCTACCTCTTACACTATGGACTTGTTAAAAATTCTTTTGTGGGTTGGTTGTATTATTTTTCTCACAGGAAAATTGATGGCATTCACATCGGTCTGTATGCACCTCAGCTGCACCCATCAGAGTTACACAATCACTATCATTCTTCTGTTGCCAAAAAATAAGTTACTACAGTATTTGTTCAAATAGATAAACTTAAAAGAAATACTGGAGAGAACCATTAATGAAGTGTGCCAAGAAAATGTAAAATAAAG
Source organism: Chelonia mydas (assembly GCF_015237465.2). Classification (NCBI taxonomy): domain Eukaryota; kingdom Metazoa; phylum Chordata; order Testudines; family Cheloniidae; genus Chelonia; species Chelonia mydas. The sequence goes on from NC_051250.2 coordinate 64,334,164, forward strand.
TCTGTGTTTTGTAAGCCTGCGTTTATATATTTCAGTAAATCTAGCTAATTGCACTTACAAGTGAAAGCAATATGGGACATCAATTAGCCTTGGAAATAGACAACCTAGGAGACTTGGACATAATTAAGTATTTCTAAATCTTATTTGGAAAGTGGTGTAATATATCTTTAGAAAACCAAACCAAACCCAATTGCATTACAGACAGGAAATATTTGAAAGTTGCTAATGCTTGGTTAGGACTGATAGATTACTTCATTAGAAATCAATGATCACTGGATCTAAAAAGTAAACTGTTACATTCAGTATTAATGATTACTTTCCCAGAGGTAATGCAGCATAAGTATGGCTGTTAAAGTAGAAGATTGCTTAGGTAATTTTTCTGTAGGCTTAGTCAAATCTCTTTTATTAGTTTACATATTCTCTTGTGCAAATATATGCCATGCATCTGCTTCAGTTTTTAAAGCACCTATGCTCCCTTCTACTTCTGCAAGTAAATGATAGCCTGTAACTGTACATGGAGGCTACTGGAATGTGGCAGGAACTATCTCTGTGGCATATTGCCCCTTTATCCCGTCCTGTGGAGCAGCGGTGGGCAACCTGCAGGCCACACGCGGCCCATCAGCGTAATCCGCTGACGGGCTGTGAGACGGTGTTTACGGTGACTGTCCACAGGCACAGCCACCTGCAGCTCCCAGTGGTCACAGTTCGCCGTTCCCGGCCAATGGGAGCTGCGGGAAGCCGCGCATGCTGAGGGACGTGCTGGCCGCCACTTCCCACAGCTCCCATTGGCCGGGAATGGCGAACTGTGGCCACTGGGAGCTGCAGGTGGCCATGCCCGGACAGTCAATGTAAACACTGTCCCGTGGCCTGCCAGCGGATTACCCTGATGGGCTGCAGGTCTCCACTGCTCTGGAGGCATTTTGTGAGGAAGGTGCAGGTCTGCAAAGATTTCCTGCCCCTGTTCCCCACCCAAAAAAACCCAGGAGATGGGGGAACAACTTCTTCATAAACTCCTGTAGGCTCCACCTATAAATAATGTACAAATCCTTTTTCTTTATGATTTGGACACCAAGGGTGATTCAAGGGACAACAGTTGGTAGGAGAGCCCTAGCAACACAGAGGCAAGGGACCAATATGTGGCTTCCCTTTTCTTGGGCTAAATTCCCCAAGATCCACAGAGATGTTGAGAATCTGCAGATTTAGAGAAGGGGGCTGAACCCCTTTCCACTTCCACATAAGGGACAAACAATAGCAACCAATTCAAGAACTATAAGGAAATTCCAGTGAGCTGAAACTAGTGGAGCTCTGAATCCCCTGCACAATAATATCCAACATGGGGATTCAGCAGAACCCTTCAGCATGTGCTTAGAGTCAAGCATGTTCAAGTGCTTCGCAGAATCAGGGAGTAAAGCTTTAGTTGTTGAATAAAACTACAGCGTGTTGGATTAAGATTCACATACTCAGCGGTCTCACAGATCTTTATCAAGACACAACACTCAGCAGGTGGTGATCAGTTACTTGTAACTGAGAAGCTCATCAGCATGATTTCATCACAGTCCTCTCCAGCACCTCCCTTTGTTGCACAAACTTATTTATAATTTATCTTTTCTTATACATTATATATTAGTCTCTCATTTTCATGTTAACTCTCCTCCCCAACACTACAACTTGTGTTACTTTAAAATTGTATTTTCTAGTTTTTTAGCGAGGTTTTTTTGGTCAAAAACATAATTACTTTGCAATTTCTTACACATGCGCAGTTCTACTTTTGCTTATTCTGTTAAATGTGGTTAGAACAGACCAGGGGTCAGCAACCTTCGGCACGCGCCCATCAGGGTAAGCCATTGGTAGGTCGCAAGACATTTTGTTTACATTGACCGACTGCAGGCACATCACTCCCCCACAGCTCCCATTGGCCGGGAATGGCGAACCAAAGGTTGCCGACCCCTGGAACAGACTCTTAAAATTCACAGCAGGCCTCTTTCAAGCCTAAATGTGCCTTCATTCCCAATACAGTCATTAAAGTAGATTAGAATGGGAGCTTGCAGGTTTTCGTATCTATCATCACAGGTCTGGATGTAATTGTGAAGAAGTATGGTTGCTTGTGGTGATGATAAAAGCACATAGAAGAAGAATGGGAGCATAAGAACTAAACTCTGAAAGGTGACCATCAGCCAAATGAAGTGCATGTGAGAGAAAATAGCTTCTGTATGGACAAAATTTGTTTGTTCTCCATATGTGCGTGTTCTAAATGTCTATACTTCCATCCTGCCTAAATCCCAGATTGGCACAAACATTTATTTTATTATTTGAGCTCAAAATATGTGGATACTAAACATGAAAACAAGTCAAAATGTTGACTTCCTGGATAGTCTGAGTTACACTCATAAGAACAACTAGTGTTTGTAACAAAATATTGCCTTTGGCTATTTAGATACAGTACAGAGATGATGGAAATATGCTCAGTAAACAGTAACACTTAACCTCTTCTAAATTTTTTGTTCTGAAACTCTTAAATACTCTGTGCTGAAATTAATTGATCCTGTGCCTGTATTCTCATTGGAGTCCGTGATCTGACTGTTGTTTAACATCTTACTTCCCTTTCCCTGCCCCCAAATGTTAAGCGATGGGAACTTTGTATTGGAGGAATCTTCCCTACATTTTAGTTCACCACTTGTAAGGTGAAATCCTGATTCTACTGAAGTCAGTGGGAGTTTTGCTATTGACTTCAGTTGAGCCAGAATTTCACCCTTATTCTTTTGGTTTATTGGGTACTCCTCTGTTAAGAGGTCATTGAAACTTTATATAGGAGATAAACTAGTGTCATGAAAACTGCCTTTAGTGCAAAAATTAAAGGAAATGATTAGCCTGTATCATTTTTATTATCCTCAGTTTAGACACATTTTTCATTACCAGTTTACATACTGTTTAATGCCTGTTATGACATAGTGTACTTTGAAAAGAAAATTCTATTAATATACATGTTGTTAGCTGTGAAATAAATAGCTAGACTCACCTTGTGATTGCACCAGAAACAGTTAAATGTAGTTTGAAGCTATATAAAAAGTACAAAATTGTAAGTGCTGGGCTCCAGGCCAGCTTGGGCTCCTGAAATAGGGCCATTTGGAGATGGACCAAACTTCTCTGTCTGTAATTTCCAAGCAATTCTCAGACCATGTTGTAATTACTGATGTTAAACTATCTCAAGATACAGATTTTGCATCTTAATGTTAACATTTAAGAAGATAGTTCAGAGCCTGATTTTGCAAACATTTATTACACACTGTAGTGCTTGCTAACCTAATTGATCCCATTGACTTATTATGCATTTTTAAAGAATTTTCAGAGTAGCTGACGTGACTTCAATGGGGTTTTTTTAGGGTAATATGGGATTGCACTTCAATAAGATTATTTAGGGCTCAGTAGTGAGGAGGTTACAGCATCAGGGCCTTCAGTGGCTTTTGAATCATTGCATGATTGAAATCAGCATCATTTATTCAGTTTTCTAAATATAACGAACATTGTAAGATATTCATGTAATATGGGCCATATCAGGCCATTAGGTTTTAAGCAAAACTCCACTGATTTCAGTTCCACTGAATGAGTTCTGCTTAGAAATAGATGATGCATTGAATATATATTAAGCACTACTCCGCCTTCTCTAGACACATTAATTTCAATAAAATAAAAAAAAGTAAAGGAAAAAAGCAGATAGTAAACTTACATTTGTCACCAAGCCCTTGCATGCCTTGCCTTCAACAATTTTCTTTCATAAGTGACCTGTTATGGCCATTCCAGACATCTCAAAATCAAATCCCTGCGGAACTATACCTTCCACTCTAAGACCCTTAGCCCCATCATACAGTTATGTCTGGTCTTGAGTCTTTGCAGGATTGGGGCTTAAGGTCGTGTTGCTGCAACTTGATCTATGTGGGCAGGCCTTAAGCCTAGACAGAGACTCATGGAGTCAATGGTATTGTGTAGATAAAAGATCTACCATGAAGATCAAATTGTAGGGTCTGGGCCTCAAGTAGAAATATTTATAAAACTTACCTTTTTTGACCCCAGTGAGGATGGGGGAATTATTGCCAACATTAAAAAGCAAAAACAACAACAAAACCCCTCAATAGCTGACAATTGTGTGTATCTTTGTGATGTTACATATAAGATTGGCGGGATTCGATTTCTATTGGTAAATGTTGATTTCACAGTACCCACACAAACCTAGGGAAAAATGTCCATCAATGATGATGATGAAGGTTAAGATTCTGTCATAGATATTTTCAGTAAAAGTCAGGGACAGGTCCTGGGCAATAAACAAAAATTCACCTGTCCCTGACTTTTACTAAAAATACCCTAGGACGCGAGGACAAACAGAGCACTGCTGGGGCTTGCAACTGCCCTGGTCCTGCTGCTGCTCCTGTGGCCTGGGCTGATCACTGCTGCTTCAGCCCCGGGGGGCTGACCCAACCCCTGCCATTGCGCCAGCGGGCTCAGGTTTGGCCGCCGGTCAGCTGTTCCAGCGGCCACTGCTCCAGCCCTGCTCCAGAAGAAGTCATGGAGGTTCCAGAAAGTCATGGAATCCAGGACCTCCATGACTGAATCATATCCTTAAAAATAATTGAAATTTCCAAATAAGCGGAGTAAGAAAAAAGGTGCTTGAGAACCAAGAGTTTGATTTAAGGCTATTTGCTCTGTATATTTTCATGTGTGAGGTTGATGATTTGTGTTTAACTGTTAAAGTTTTAACTTTTTGAATCTTAATGTCTGCTTGTGAGTAAATAATTTTCTGACTCCACACATGATTTCCTGTAATTGTGAAAATTTAAATCAATAAAAATGTAAAAAAAATATTTAAAACCCAGAATTTTATGCAACTGTAAAAATTTTAATTGATAAAAATGGAAAGAATGCTTAAAAACAAACCAATATCATCCATCAAAATTATAAAAAAATTGAATTCTGCCAAGCCTAAATATATAATAAATACCTAGCTTTTATCTAGCACTTTTCACCATTACCCTCATTGTAGAAATGGAGAAACTGAGGCACAGAGACTTACCCAATGTCACCGAGCAGGCCAATGGCCAAGATGTTAACAGAACCCAAGTCTCTCAATTCCCAGTCTGGAGCTCTGTTTGTTAAGCCACCCTGCCTAACATTTGTCTCCTTTTTCTTGGCAGGGTTACTACAAATTGAGTTGAAAACAAGGAAAACTTGCTTTTGGCGTCACCAGAAAGGAAAGCCAGATACATATCTTTCTACAATTGAAGCCATTTATTATTTTCTTGTGGATTATCATCAGGAGGTTTTAAAAGAGAGCTCCAAGGGACAATATGACAACCTGCTTTTTTTCTTTTCATTTATGTACACGTTGATAAAAAACGCCAAGAATTCTGCAGGAAAAGAATAAGCCAAGCTATCCATTTGTCTGTGAATAGCACCATGTTTGTCTTTCTTTAATTATGATAAAGTGAAGTAATACAATTTTTTGTCTGAATGACATTTGAGTTCAATAATAAAACACAGCGTATTACAGTCTGGAGTTGTCTGTAATGCTGCTCCAAATGCAAGAGCAGGATCTGGTTGTGCACACACTTGATGCGTAATTTTAATCACTACTTATTTCAATGACATTATGCATGTCCCTAAGGGTTGGCCAGTTAGGGCCTACTTTGTGAGTCTGACCCTGCAGTACACACCTCGGGTAAAACACAATGTGTCGGAGGCAAGGAATGGAGGATTAAGACCTCAGACTGGAAATAGTAAGATCTCAGGATTTTAAAGAGGAGTTAATATGTCAACACGGAATCTCTTTCTAAAACGTACAGTGTAGTTCAGGTGATTATACTGTGCAGGAATGTGCTCTAACCAATCAGGTTGACTTCATGCTGTTGATATTACAATTGCTTACTGAAATGATTAGGACAATATTTCATCGGGGGAAAAAAATTAAAAGACCCAAGTTAGTTGACTGAATGGAAAACAAATGATAAACTTTGTTAGTTTTAAAGCTGGAAAAATGATTTAGTTATACAGATAAAAATACAGGCCTAGATTCATAAAGGTACTTAGGTGGGGTGATGCTGAGCAGATCCTGGTAAAATTTTTAAGTATAGACCAGACCTAAGCTGGCTAGATATTTCTGTCTTTTTCCTGTGTTGGTGAGGGAGTCACAAGTCTTGCAAAAGAGACAAGAGAAATCATAATAATTAACCTTTTTCAGAAATCTGTGAGTTTATTTTAGCTGTATCTTTTTTTTCCTCACTAAACCTGGACAATTTTCCATCTGCATTGGTCCTTCTCTCCCCTCCCAAAGGGGGGAGCCTCAGTATCCGAGGGCAAGTAAACAGCACTGTGAAAAAGGCATTAAGAATTTCTGTTTTTAAACTTGTATAGAATTTTGTTTGGGGCTATCACACTAATTAATTGTTTTACTTTTGTCTGAAGTGTACCAAGGTATTGAATTAATCACAATAAACAGAGCATTGAAATACAAATTAAAGAGCCACTTTTTCAGACAGCTTCTAGCTAGTCTCCAGTTTTACATGTCCACCCAATTTCACTTCTTCAGGTAGGCATGAAACAGGTATTTATTTATTTTTTTTGCACATGGAAGTCACTCTGTGTACATACACAAAAGTGAAGGTCAGGACTGACCATTTGGCCCTAGGAATAGAAAGATTTAGTTAGTTAGTATGCATGAATTAAAATAACACTGTTCATAAAAGGCACAGATTGAGGGTCAGAATGATAAACAGCATTTCAAATGTGATGGTGCAGCTACTAAAGTGAAAAGCAAGTTTGTGTGTATTTCTCTTACAGAAAGAAAAATCTCCAGCAGCCATCTCTGTCAGCTATTAGAACAACAGATTTCTTAGTCATTTGTTTTTATTGTTATTGAGAGAGGTTATTTGGCTTTTCACAATGATTAATGCTATTTCCTCTGGTATGAATTTTGATGGTCTTTTTGACATTTTCATCCGTACTTGTGTTTCTAAAACAAAGATTACCTTAAGAAAGTCAAAGAAACACTTTAACAGTGTATAATAGTTTGAGAAGAAAAAACTTTCACCCATTTTAAACCCATACAAAAAGTGAACTCAGTGACCTAATGTTTTACAAGAATCAATCAGAGGAGAAAATCTTTTTTTTTTTTTCTTCCAAGACATTTCCCTGAAAACATGTTTTTTTTATTTAAACGGTAGAGGTCAGATAAAAGCTTATATAAGCTGGTCTTCGTTACTTTTGGAAAAGTACTTTCATAAGGTTAAAAACATTTTCCAAATGTAAATCTGGGTACCTCACTTTATTTTAACAATGGGAGTTAAGAAGCTATTCCAAAAGTAAATTAATTTTAGTTCTCAGATGAAATCAATGTACAGGCAATATTTAAAATCTGGAACATTGACTCCAGAAAGTTGGGTTCAGATTTTTTTTTTCAAAATTAACTTTGCTAGAGGGGTACACTAATTATTAAACCAAAAGAATCACTCTTACAAATATGGGACACATCTAGGGTCCACATTATTTAGAGTCTATTGGCATTCCTCTGATAACCTTGTGGGGGGGCACGCAGAAGGTTAGTGTAACCACTGTTTCAGACCTGTTCTGGCTGAAACTCGGCTTCCTCCAAAAAAGATTTAAATCCATTATTTAAGTTGGAGACTGGCAAAAAAAGAGGCTCCTCAACCCACTGAAAAAGTATCATGGTCTCCAATAGATTTTCCAGCTTCTAGCCAAAAGAATAGCTTTGCATTGCGAAATGAAAGACAGCAAGTATTTAATCCTTTCAAGTAGAGTTAGCAGCACTAACCTCCTTCTTAACTAAAATAAGGGTCAGGGGCTAAGGGATAATTAGTTAAGGGCTAATTCCGGACCTATTTCTTAAAACTGGAATGGTCCCTATCTCATCTGACTGAACCCAAAGAGAACCTCCCATCCACCTAAGACATCAGGTCAGGGAGGTACTAGGAGACAGCATGTGGAGTGAGGGGAAAAGACCGGTTTAAACTTGGTCTAGCTAGCAGCAAGCTAAAAGGTTTCAAGATACAGGAGAAAAAGGAGGAGCAACCCTGTTTTCTGAACACAAGGATATCTGACCGCCTTTGGAAAGGTTAAGTTGAAGCACCTCTAGTACCTGAAGGGAACAGAGAGCCTGTCATGAGTAGCAAGTACAACTGTGGTGATAAAAGTGCAAAGAGCCATCTTACCTGCAGTCTGGTCCATTCATCTCCTGCAGTGCTGGCATCCTGCTTTTGCCTGTGTCCTTAAAAGGTGTTTTGTTTTGCTTGCCAGAAGTGGAGAGGAAAGTGGTTTCTTTTCTGTGTTTGGTTAATGGGGGCACTAGATCCACTCCTGAGTGTGGCTGCAGAAGGTTGTGAAAGGCTATTCCTTTTCCTGAAGAGAAGTACAGGAGTCACCAGTCTCAGGTTTCGGAGTAGCAGCCGCGTTAGTCTGTATTCGCAAAAAGAAAAGGAGGACTTGTGGCACCTTAGAGACTAACCAATTTATTTGAGCCTGAGCTTTCGTGAGCTACAGCTCACTTCATCGGTATGCACAGTATGCATCCGATGAAGTGAGCTGTAGCTCACGAAAGCTCATGCTCAAATAAATTGGTTAGTCTCTAAGGTGCCACAAGTCCTCCTTTCCAGGCTCAGGTTGAAGATGTGCATTCATCATTTTATTCTTAGATTTGAATGCTAGAACGGACCATTTGATCATCTAGTATGACCTCCTGGGTAACACAGTTCATAGAATTTCACCCAATTACCCCTCTGCTAAAGTATCTCTTCCAGAAAGCGGCAAAGAGTCCTGTGGCACCTTATAGCTTTTTTTTGCCGCTTTTACAGATCCAGACTAACACGGCTACCCCTCTGATACTCTTCCAGAAAGGTGTCCAGTCTTGATATCAAGGCATCAAGAGGTGGAGAATCCACCACTTCCCTTGGCAGTTTGTTCCAATAGCTAATCACACTCTGTTAAAAATGTGTGCTTATTTCTAATTTGAATTTGTCTGGCTTAAATATTTAAAATGTCACCAAAGCTATACCTGTAGTCCTCTTTTTTTTCATTCATTCATTTTATAGTTCTGTGTCTGTTCCTAAAAAATTAGGAATAGATTAGTAAGAAAGTCAATAGAGAGACTTTTCTGATCCTCAACACCATAAATTATTTCTTGGGGGATGAGCAAAGTAACTATCAGTCTTATGACTGACAGCAGAGCAGTCCCTTCTCATGGTTGGCATAGCTATTTTTAATTTACAGAATCATTACCTCTCTCCATTCTTGCCTGGCTTTTTCTGGAATTGTGTGCATTGTGCCCCTATAAACCTTCTGTAATGGAGCCTTCAGCTTTTCCTTGTATTAGGAGTTCAATTGAACGCACTACTCAACCATTTGTACTGCCAAGTGTGCTTATTATTTGTGCTCTTGACTAATTCATCATGGATTTCTTCTCAAGTTCAATCAGAATCTCTTCCTCGGATTGGTGAATTTCCTCTTAGAGTCTCTTAGTTTCCTGAGCAGCCAATTCTCATTTAGTTGAGCCTCTTTCTGAATCAGCAATTTATTTTTCTGATTCACAAGATCTTCCTTGGCTGTTGCAAGCACCTCCATTTTATTTCTGTAATCATCTAAGAATGCACGGTAGTCTCACTCATTTTGTTCCTGTAGTCGGAGGATTTCTTCTTGCTTTTGTGTGTTCCACTGAGCACAGGCCTTTGCCATCTGTGCTTTAACAGTTCCAAGGACTCCTCCTTTCTTTATCTCCAGTTCCCTTCTAAGGGAAAGTATATTCTCTTCAAGCTCTTTGGTTCTTGCTCCAGATTTCTGTTTTCTCACGTTTTTTCTTTCATTTCTCTTCAGCTGCTGAAAGAACTAGTGATAGCTAAAGAACACAAAATATATATACATTTAAAAAAGATATGGTTAGCAGATGGGAGATGACCTATGGGGTTGAAAAGAGAGGGATGAAGGCAAACTCTTGCCCCCTCCCCCAAACATTTGTATACTTATCTGATCCAAACCTTTTGTCTACCACCTGTTTCAGATCCTATTTAGCATTCTGAGTCCTTATTATAAACTCTTATTAGTACTCTGTTTCACATGCCCCTACAGTATCAAGTGCAATGTAGTGTGTTGCTCTAATCAAACTGTCTTCCCAAAATACATCTTATTCTGTGGTTTTTGTTTGAACACATTAAAAGCATAATTAAGGCTACGATTTTGTTATGGATATTTTTAGTAAAAGTCAGGGACAGGTCATGGGCAATGAATAAAAATTCATGGAAGCCGTGACCTGTCCCTGACTCTTACAAAAAACAGCCCTGAAAAAATGGGGAAGGGAGAGGGAGGAGGGTCCAGCACCCTGCCCCCCTGCATGCAGCAGCAGGGACCTGTGGCCCCCACCCCTGCCCAGTGGCTGGGAGGGACCCCAACCTGGGCTGGGATCTGTGAGGTCCTCCACCTCTGGCAGGGGCTGGGGCACTCCGGGGGATTTCCCAGCAGGTGGGGAGCTCTGGGGCATCACCTGCCACCTGTGGGAGATTGGGTTCTCTGGGGGATCGCCCACCAGCAGCGACTGGGGTGTTCCAGGGGATTCCCCCGTGGGAGCTGGGGAGCTGCCAGGGATCCCTTGACACCCAGGGGAGGTCCTCCACCGCTGCCACCGGTGGCTGGGCTGCTGTGGGGCCCCAATGTAACTGAGGTCCCTGGAAATCATGGATTCTAGGACATCTGTGACATACTCATAGCCTTAATCATAATTAGTTTGTATCAAAACTAAGTATGTTAACACACAAAATTGTTGTTTAATGAAAGGCAAGGTTACCTCAAGACACACCCCACCCAGAGCTTTGAAAGCATAGAACAAAGGAGTAAAGAGAAAACCATTCCTTGCCAGCTTCACATCACCTACAATGCTGTACATATATTTTGAGGCACTAACTTCCATGTCAGCACCTACCAAAAAGCAATACCAGCCCCAAATTCACCCGACTTGTTTTGTTACAAAGAACCTTAATGGTGATCTTAGCAATATTAAAGCATAGCAACTTTTCCATTGAATGGCCTATGTGACCATGAGAGGGGGTGTTCTGCTGTTACAAGAGAGGATGAGGTCACCATTAAGGCTGTGTGTGACAGTCTCTGGCAATGTGTTGACATAACTCCTAAATTATTGTTGTTATTATTTATTATTATTGTTTGTCTTCAGTGACATTGCATTGTTTAATGTAACTTCTATGCTCCTTTGTCATTAGTAACAACGTTGCCTTTGATTGATAACACTGTATCAACACTGACATTCAGGAAGTCATGTTTTAAACTTCAGTAACTGTTCACATAAAGTGGATTGCAATTTTTAGCACCCGTTCATCCAGGCTACTCATTGCAAAGAATGATCCATTTACTTTCATATCTCAGACTGTTCTAGAGCTTGCTCGGGCATGTAGGAAAGATATCAGGAGGGCCAAATCGCACCTGGAGCTGCAGCTAGCAAGAGATGTCAAGAGTAACAAGAAGGGTTTCTTCAGGTATGTTGGCAACAAGAAGAAAGCCAAGGAAAGTGTGGGCCCCTTACTGAATGAGGGAGGCAACCTAGTGACAGAGGATGTGGAAAAAGCTAATGTACTCAATGCTTTTTTTGCCTCTGTTTTCACTAACAAGGTCAGCTCCCAGACTGCTGCGCTGGGCATCACAAAATGGGGAAGAGATGGCCAGCCCTCTGTGGAGAAAGAGGTGGTTAGGGACTGTTTAGAAAAGCTGGACGTGCACAAGTCCATGGGGCCGGACGAGTTGCATCCGAGAGTGCTGAAGGAATTGGCGGCTGTGATTGCAGAGCCCTTGGCCATTATCTTTGAAAACTCGTGGCGAACGGGGGAAGTCCCGGATGACTGGAAAAAGGCTAATGTAGTGCCAATCTTTAAAAAAGGAAAGAAGGAGGATCCTGGGAACTACAGGCCAGTCAGCCTCACCTCAGTCCCTGGAAAAATCATGGAGCAGGTCCTCAAAGAATCAATCCTGAAGCACTTACATGAGAGGAAAGTGATCAGGAACTGTCAGCATGGATTCACCAAGGGAAGGTCATGCCTGACTAATCTAATCGCCTTTTATGATGAGATTACTGGTTCTGTGGATGAAGGGAAAGCAGTGGATGTATTGTTTCTTGACTTTAGCAAAGCTTTTGACACGGTCTCCCACAGTATTCTTGTCAGCAAGTTAAGGAAGTATGGGCTGGATGAATGCACTATAAGGTGGGTAGAAAGCTGGCTAGATTGTCGGGCTCAACAGGTAGTGATCAATGGCTCCATGTCTAGTTGGCAGCCGGTGTCAAGTGGAGTGCCCCAGGGGTCGGTCCTGGGGCCGGTTTTGTTCAATATCTTCATAAATGATCTGGAGGATGGTGTGGATTGCACTCTCAGCAAATTTGCGGATGATACTAAACTGGGAGGAGTGGTAGATACGCTGGAGGGGAGGGATAGGATACAGAAGGACCTAGACAAATTGGAGGTTTGGGCCAAAAGAAATCTGATGAGGTTCAATAAGGATAAGTGCAGGGTCCTACACTTAGGATGGAAGAATCCAATGCACCGCTACAGACTAGGGACCGAATGGCTAGGCAGCAGTTCTGCGGAAAAGGACCTAGGGGTGACAGTGGACGAGAAGCTGGATATGAGTCAGCAGTGTGCCCTTGTTGCCAAGAAGGCCAATGGCATTTTGGGATGTATAAGTAGGGGCATAGCGAGCAGATCGAGGGACGTGATCGTTCCCCTCTATTCGACACTGGTGAGGCCTCATCTGGAGTACTGTGTCCAGTTTTGGGCCCCACACTACAAGAAGGATGTGGATAAATTGGAGAGAGTCCAGCGAAGGGCAACAAAAATGATTAGGGGTCTAGAGCACATGACTTATGAGGAGAGGCTGAGGGAGCTGGGATTGTTTAGTCTGCAGAAGAGAAGAATGAGGGGGGATTTGATAGCTGCTTTCAACTACCTGAAAGGGGGTTCCAAAGAGGATGGCTCTAGTCTGTTCTCAATGGTAGCAGATGACAGAACGAGGAGTAATGGTCTCAAGTTGCAATGGGGGAGGTTTAGATTGGATATTAGGAAAAACTTTTTCACTAAGAGGGTGGTGAAACACTGGAATGCGTTACCTAGGGAGGTGGTAGAATCTCCTTCCTTAGAGGTTTTTAAGGTCAGGCTTGACAAAGCCCTGGCTGGGATGATTTAACTGGGAATTGGTCCTGCTTCGAGCAGGGGGTTGGACTAGATGACCTTCTGGGGTCCCTTCCAACCCTGATATTCTATGATTCTATGATTCTATGATTTTAAAAAGGAATCTAAAGAAAAATTAGTCACATGGTACTTTCTTTAGAAAAAACCACTCGCAACTAACCTTTTTTTCACCATAAACTCCCATAGAAAATTCAAGCAGTTCATAAAATACAATCAGCATTTGGATCTGAAAGCACAGGCATTTTGTAGACTGTTTTAAAATGGAAACCCTGATTCAAACTCAATAATAGTGTCGCTACCAGCCCGCTATAATTAGCTTATCCCAACTATAGTTTTCTTACTGACACTTCAGCTTGTCACTGTCACTGTGGAGTGCCCAGAGAGGCCCCATAGCATAGTGGCCAGAACAGAAAGTGTCACACCAATTTATCTGGGTTCTAGTACCAGCTCTATCCCTGATGCTATATGACTCTGTGCCTCACCTTCCCCACTTATAAAATAGGTACCTACTACTTTATGGATCCTCTGAGCCTTTGTCCCCACAGTACTCTTTGATTAGGAAGGAATTGCACCGTCAGAGGACTGTGACTGAGAATGCCCAGCCACCCAAAGCTTCATGCTGGGTTCAGTCGTAGCCTCCTGCTGATCACACCACGGTGGCTATTGAAGAAAGTGGTGCTCTCCAAGCTAGCCAGACTCAGCACAAATAAGGCTTTAAAAGTTAGCACTAAAACCTTAAATCAGTTTTAGAACTGGATTTGTCACCAGTTTAGAGAAGCACATGAGGAAAAGCATTTCTGTGTTGGGATACTCACATAAATAGCTCTGGCAAGAGGCTTCTGATCTACATTTCCAGTTCATCTGCTTTTTTACTTTACAGAATAGCAGCTGGCAGCATATAGGTTTGATAGATATTTCCTAAGAAAATCAATATGCATCTTATGCACATTTTGGAGCCCATCTAAATCTGACTGCCATACACACTGCACGTCCAGCGGTAGAATTATGCACCCATGCTTGCCTTGACCTCAATGATTTCATCTGCATAGACAGCTGTTAATTCACTTCGCCTAGAAATCTGTAGTTTGGTTGCCACGTTAACAGTATGAATCCCACTTTCTGCTGCTGCTGCTGCTATTAGCTTGGGCATCCGGCCTGCCTTCGTTCCAGTTAGTACTGGAATCATTTGTAGAATGAAGAGAGCATGGATGACGTTCACCCGGATTCAGAAGATGTAAGTCCCTCTGACTAATTTAGGTATCCATGTAAGGGGGGCGGGGGGGGGGAGTCTGCCAGCAGAATAGTTGGGTAGGGTATCTCAGCACGTCCTTACATCACTGAGGTGGTCTTTGTAATAGCCCAGCATGGAAGAGGGCAGTGAGAGCGGGCAAAGTGAGAATCTTCAGGATCTGCACATCCAGGAATGGAATGACCCAAGAAAGAGCAATGGATGAACTGTAGACTGGAGTAGCAGGCATGGGAGGCTACATCGCTAACTCCAGGAACCCTTGCCCCAAACAATGGCAGATTACTCTGGCTGTGTATGTGTGAAGTGAATCTCAGCCTATGATGCTATACGCCAGTACTCATCCTGGTTCTTACCAGGATGTGTAAAGGAGCAGTAAATACTTCCTCTATACAATAATGTCATTTAAAAAATAAAGCAAATATGTAAATCTTCCTGGTGCTATACTGAGGTTCACATTTATTCTATTACAAAGCATTGTTTTGCACCAAGGATCTATTCATTAGTAGGAGGATAAACCAAAGCTTTTCTGCAATAATTTCTCTGTCTCATTGAGCATAAAGAGAAGACAGAGAGAAAATAAAAGTGCTATAAATGAGGCTGCAAGATTAGAGAAATAATTAATCTGCAACACGAATAGCGCAAAAGTGTTTTTATTATTATTATTAAATACAGGGACTTACATTTGTAAGGACTAAGGCACATAAATCACCAATCAGTCTAAGAGCTAATTTGTTATGTTTGGATGCTCTTTTATTTTTGAAATGGTTGTATATAAATAAGGTGCTGGATATGCCTCCAAACTATTTACTGAAATATATAAATTATATCTAGTACCCTTTTACAATTCTGAATATCAGTGTTAATGAGTATAATACATTTCCCTAATCTTGCCTTGTAAAGCATCACATGTTTTCTTTGCATCCCCAAGCAGCATTGAAGTGTTAGGTTTGTAAAAAATGGGATTGTCAACTGCAGCATACCCAACTCCCAGTGTACGCTTCATGACGATGACCTGGGGAGAAAAATAGCAGCATGAAAGAATTAAATGAAATAAAAACTTTCAGTATGTGCTCATGGAGGATGTAGTTAAAGTAACAGTTTTTAAAATAACATGTTACTATATTATAAAATTTTGACATGTATTAAATGCATGGGCTCAATCAAAATTGCATACCAGCAATACTGGCATACATTTTATATTGACTTTTGCATGTCCATATCTAACTATTCTCAGACCTCACATTTATGTGCCACCTTCCACCCTGAAAGATTGTATTGTGGTTTTAAAAAAGTAAACTGATACAGAAACTGAACAAGGATCTCCTCCTCCAGCTCTGCAGCCACCTGTGGGTGGAAGGCGGTAGCTGCTTAGTAGTACACTGAAATACTAAAGAACGGTTAAGAAAAGCAAATGAAGAGCATTCAAAACAACTGAAAGCACAAGGGGAAATTAGGTAGGCAAAATGTAACTACCCAAATCAGCACTTGACCAAGACATGTTAATCTGCCTACTTTATGCTAATTGCCATTGGGTATTTTAATGACTGTAATGGTTAGGGCCTCAGTTTCATGTAACTGCCAAAGCACACTGATTGAGATTCACAAAGCTGACTAAAAGACTTAGCCATAAAATTCCCATTAACATTAATTGGAACAGGGTAGCTAAATCCCCTAATCAGATGTGCAAAATCTCAAGCAGTACCTCCAGCATGACAGTGCTCCCAGACACTAGGCATTGGATTCAAGAGACTGGGAAAAGTGCTATACTGAATTCCTTTTCCACAGCAGCTGGGTTTCGCCCCCTTGAGTTATCTTATCCAACTACTGACCAGACCAACTTTGCTTATGAGATCTAACATGATCACAGCACAAGCCAGTTTGACTGCAATAGTATTTCATTAAACAATTAATCCACGTTGGATATGATGTAATGTGATACCTGAAACACTGTTAATTTTCTGGGTAAGGGCCAAAATCTGTTGCCAGATATGTGGTGTGTACTACTCTGTATGTGACAGATGCAGAGTAAAGTCAAACATATATTTTCTATAATTTATCTCATTAAACCTATCAAAATGATGCTTTCATACCCAGAGATGTTATTAACATTTTGCTTTTTAGGTGCATATTTCAACAATTAAAAATTGCTTGTTTCATGCAGTTATTTACTGCATCTTAATGTTACCTGCATAAATGTTGTAACATTCCAATCTGAGATCAGAACTAAACCTTTACTGTATGAGAACACAACATGCTGGAATACTGTCTAACTGAAACGTAACAAAACAAGCTTGGCATGTGCTGAATAACATGGAGATCCCAATTTTCCCCATATACTTGTCTACATGTTTCTGTGTTTTAAGAGGTTGCTTTTAATTCTAACATCTGCATGCCTGTCATTTAGTGCCATCGTCATCTTCACCATACACCCCATAACACAGTTTTTATATCATCTTCGATTGTGTTTCGTGCTAATGTCTATACTTGCACAAGTTTGATGGCTTTCAATACCATAGCACTTTTGAGAACATGAGGTTTGAATTAAAATGAGTTAGTTAACCTGTCTTATAGATAGAATTGGTTATATTTAAGGCAATGAATTAAAAGTAGAATTTCAAAACTGGCTCTTTTCCTTTGTGGATGTATCTGTCAGATATGTGCTGCCATTTTTACCTGCCCTGAATTTTACCTTTCGATCCGAAATTCCCTCCCATACAGAATTTGCTGAAACTGTGCACAGTTCACTGGGAACAGAGACACTGTAGATATAAAGTACATACCCGACCCCATTGTCTGTGAATACAGCAGACCAGAGAGAGGAAAATTGAAAGAGAAAAGCTATGGGTTTGCAAATGTACACAAGCTTCTGATACACTGAGTCAAAGTTCTGCAGCCCCTTATACCTAGACCTGGTCAAATAATATAAAAACTTATTTGTGAGTAATTTATTCAACAATAGATTTTTAGCTTTTGGGGAGTACAGTGGAACACAGCTCTTTGTAAGAAGATTTGGAACACTAATAAAGTGTACTTTGCCTCATTCTAAATTTTAAAAGCAAAATCCATTAAAAAGAAATGCCTTTTAAATGCTATATAATCCAGGAGCCAATCCTGCTCTTTTTAAAGTCAATGACAAAACTCCCATTGGCATCAGTGAGAGCAGGACAGGGCATAACTTGTCGAATCAAGCATTTCACTGTAAGCTTAACCCTATAACTGCTTGTCATGGGGACCCTCCTGTTGAAATGACTGGGAATTCCATATCAAATTGACTGCAGAGTTGGGGTCCCTTCTTGTGTATCTGCCGCATACTGTTAAACAGATGCACCTGTGTGCATACTCCTTGCATGTGTATTAAAAACAAACAAACTATCTTTCTTTGTCTTTAGTGCAAGTCGGCATGTCTCCTGAGAAACAGAGATACATTCCATAAACATATACTGTGCAGACTCCAGTCAACTTTGATTGTTTTTAAGTACCTGCTTAGCTTTCCAGACCTCCAATACAGGCATGCCAGCAATAATAGAATTGGGATCTTCCTGTGCTGCAGAGTTTACTGTGTCATTTGCACCAATGACCAGAGCCAAGTCCGTTTCTGAGACAGAATAGAAATATGTTACAAATGTTTTGGAACTTGCAGCTGCCTTTCCTTTATCACAGCGACACCAAAACACACAAATCAAACATTCATTAAATGTTCATAGTTCACTGTTTATTCTAAATGAAAATAAGTTAGGCCCATCCATTTGTGTCAAACCCAGAACTGAATCTTGGCAGATACATGGGCTAATGAAAACTATTATAACCATGCACCACTACAGGCTGGGGACCGATTAGCTAAGCAGCAGTTCTGCAGAAAAGGACCTGGGGATTACAGTGGATGAGAAGCTGGATATGAGTCAGCAGTGTGCCCTTGTTGCTAAGAAGGCCAACGGAATATTGGGCTGTATTAGTAGGAGCATTGCCAGCAGATTGTGGAAAGTGATTATTCCCCTTTATTTGGCACTGGTGCATCCAGCTTTGGTCCCCCCCACTACAGAAGGGATGTGGACAAATTGGAGAGTCCAGCGGAGGGCAACAAAAATGATTAGGGTGCTGGGGCACATGACTTATGAGGAGAGGCTGAGGGAACTGGGCTTATTTAGTCTGAAGAAGAGAAAAGGGAGGGAGGATTTGATAGCGGCCTTCAACTACCTGAAGGGGGGGTTCCAAAGAGGATGGAGCTAGGCTGTTCTCAGTGGTGGCAGATGACAGAACAAGAAGCAATGGTCTCAAGTTCCAGTAGGGGAGGTCTAGGTTGGATATTAGGAAACACTGTTTCACTAGGAAGGTGGTGAAGCACTGGAATGGGTTACCTATGGAGGAGGTGGAATCTCCGTCCTTAGAGGCTTTAAGGCCCGGTTTGACAAAGCCCTGGCTGGGATGATTTTAATTGGTGTAGGTCCTGCTTTGAGCAGGGGATTGGACTAGACCAGACCTCCTGAGGTCTCTTCCAACCCTATGAGATACCATGAGAGACAATATGCCTAAATCTTAATGTACAGAGTCTTCTGCAAGGCTCGTGTGAGGTCACCAAATAGAGTACACGTGTAGACCCTAAGAAATATCTTCATTGTATTATGGCATATTTTATTTCAACATCATTCACCTGAAGCTCAATTCTACAAAAACTCTATTCTGAATCGTAATCAGGCCCACATCTCTGCATGCGAGCAGTCCTCTGCTGATACACAGTCCATTGTAGGATCAGGGCCTAACACTGCAAATAGTCCAATTGATTCCATTTGAGTTAAGATGGCAAAGCTGGTCCCTTAATTAGTAAATCATTTCTGCAAAGCTCTGGGCCAGTCTGGCCAGTTACATGGTGCAAATCCAGGGTAACTGCACTAATGGCAAATAAATTATTCTCAATTTGTACCTGTGTAAGTGAGCTCAGAATTTGGCCTTCTGACGTTTAGTTCCCCTGTTATATATTTACTAAAGTCTTGATTCAGGGAAAAATAGTTCATCTGGCTTTTGTGACAAGTGGATTTTGGGGGTTGTGTGACATAGAAGCCAGATGGACTTTTGCTTAAGTGGGCCTTTAACATACTTTCACCAAAAGCCACTGAGGAGACACATTGCTTTCATCCAGACCACACCACACAATCCATTGTCTACAGCCAAGCTCTGCGATACAACCGCATTTGCTCCAACTCCTCAGACAGAGACAAACACCTACAAAATCTCTATCAAGCACTCTTACAACTACAATACCCACCTGCTGAAGTGAAGAAACAGATTGACAGAGCCAGAAGAGTTCCCAGAAGTCACCTACTACAGGACAGGCCCAACAAAGAAAATAACAAAACGCCACTAACCATCACCTTCAGCCCCCAACTAAAACCTCTCCAACGCATCATCAAGGATCTACAACCTATCCTGAAGGACAACCCATCACTCTCACAGATCTTGGGAGACAGGCCAGTCCTTGCCTACAGACAGCCCCCCAACCTGAGGCAAATACTCACCAGCAACCACACACCACACAACAGAACCACTAACCCAGGAACCTATCCTTGCAACAAAGCCCATTGCCAACTGTGTCCACATATCTATTCAGGGGACACCATCATAGGGCCTAATCACATCAGCCACACTGTCAGAGGCTCGTTCACCTGCACATCTACCAATGTGATCTGTGCCAGCAATGCCCCTCTGCCATGTACATTGGTCAAACTGGACAGTCTCTACGTAAAAGAATAAATGGACACAAATCAGACGTCAAGAATTATAACATTCAAAAACCAGATGGAGAACACTTCAATCTCTTTGGTCACTCGATTACAGACCTAAAAGTTGCAATTCTTCAACAAAAAAACTTCAAAACCAGACTCCAACGAGAGACTGCTCAATTGGAATTAATTTGCAAACTGGATACAATTAACTTAGGGCTTGAATAGAGACTGGGAGTGGATGAGTCACTACACAAAGTAAAACTATTCTCTCCCCCCCCGCCGTTCCTCAGACGTTCTTGTCAACTGCTCGAAATGGCCCGCCTTGATTATCACTACAAAAGGTTCCTCCCCCCCCACCCCCGCTCTCCTGCTGGTAATAGCTCACCTTAAGTGATCACTCTCGTTACAGTGTGTATGGTAACACCCATTGTTTCATGTTCTCTATGTATATAAATCTCCCCACTGTATTTTCCACTGAATGCATCCGATGAAGTGAGCCTGTAGCTCACGAAAGCTTATGCTCAAATAAATTTGTTAGTCTCTAAGGTGCCACAAGTACTCCTTTTCTATTGCTTCTATTGTTACAATTGCTTGTTCAATGGAGGGCTAATCAATGGAGGGATAATTCTGAAGGTAATAATTGCTCTGTAATTAACCCTAGTTGTACTGGACTATAATTGGGATTCAAATAATTATTTAAAAGCAGCATTTGGATAAATGTTTAAAAACAGCCTTTAATTTTGTGCTGCTAAAATTGCTTCCACAATCCATTGTTGACTGGCACGGTCAATAGGATTTACATGTCTACCTCTCTGATTGTCCGTTGTGTAGTCTACTGATAGCCGGGGGGGAGACAGCATGTCTGTTGTACAAAACCATCAATAAAATAGTCCCCAAGTGTCAAACTCATAGATTACCTTGGACACATGGGCTGTTGACTACAGCACCAATGGCAGTTGTCATATTTCAAGATCAATCAATTGTGGTACAGACTATCAGATACTACCATTATTTTTATGACACCTATTCTTTTTGCATCTAGGCTTTTTTTTATTGTTATTATCAGGGCATGGAGAGGTTGAAATTAGGGGAGCGTTCCCGTTGCATGTCAAGTGATTTATGTGACCACCAGAATTCCAAGATGGAGTTGTAGCTCAAACTCTTTATTCACTTCTGTACAATGTAAGGATCTAATTTTGAAAATATTCTTTCCCTTCCTTTCATCTCTCCATGCATAACTTCACTATTGCCTCCTGTCACAGCTTTTTTCTAAACCGCCTGGAGTTGTTTTACCTTGAAGCATTGCTGGAGCAGCAGTTTGACAGGGATAAGCTGCTAATTCATGGAAGTGACGTCAGTTCGCTTTTTTTTCAACACACCCAGAGGTAGCAGTGTGTCCAAAGCTGTGATCCATGAATTGCACAGTCATAAAACGTTACCTGATGGTGATGTCAGAGCATCAAAAACCACTTTGAGTAGCTGGCAGTGGGATCTCCTCTTACCCTCTAATGCTGATGAAGCAAGTAGAATGCTTGTGGGGGATGCTGATGTTGTGTGCTCAGGGTTTTAAAGCCGCTTACAATCAGGCCAAGTGGGCATTTGTACTCAGTCTGCCTGTCACATGCGTATGCAAGGGGGAGGAGCTCCCTGCATCTTTCCTGTTTTACATATCCGTGCTAGCATTGCCAACTTTATACTCGCACAAAACCGAACACCCTTGCCCCATCCCCCTGCCCTGCCCCTTCTCCGAGGCCCCACCCCCGCTCACTCCATCCTCCCTGCCTCTGTCACTCGCTCATTTTCACCAGGCTGGCTTGGGGGTTGGGGCGTGGGAGGGGGTGCGGGCTCTGGGGTGGGGCTGGGGATGAGGGATTTAGGATGCAAGAGGGTGCTCTGGGCTGGGACTGAGGGGACTCCAGGCTGGGGAAGGGGGTTGGAGTGCAGGGGAGTGGGGGGGTTGACGGCTCTGGCTGGGGGTGAAGGCTCTGGGGTGGGGCTGAGGGGTTTGGGGTGCAGGAGGGTGCTCCGGGCTGGGACTGAGGAGTTCAGAGGGTGGGAGAGACATCAAGCTGGGGAAGGGGGTTGGGAGCTCCGGCTGGGGGTGTGGGCTCTGGGGTGGTGCTGGGGATGAGGGCTTTGGGGTACAGGAGGGTGCTCTGGGCTAGGACCGAGGGGTTGGAGGGCAGGAGGGGGATCAGGGCGGGGGCAGGGGGTTGGAGTGCGGGGGGGGGCTCCGGCTGGTGGTTTGGGCTCTGGGGTGGGGCTGGGGATGAGGGATTTGGGGTGTAGGAGGGTTCTTTGGGCTGGGACCAAGGAGTTTGGAGGGCAGGAGAGGGATCAGGGCTGGGGCAGGGGGTTGGGTCATGGGAGGGGGTCAGGTGGGTTCCGGGCAGTGCTTACCTCAAGCTGCTCCCAGAAGCAGTGGCATGTCCCCCCTCAGCTCCTACACGGAAACACGGCCAGGCCATTCTGTGTGCTGTGCCATTTGCAGGTGACACCCCTGGGAGCCACGAAGCTGGTGCTTGGGGCAGCGCACGAAGTCCTCTGGCTGCTCTATGCATAGGAGCCAGATGGGGAACATGCCACTGCTTCCAGGAGCTGCGCGGAGCCAAGGCCTTAGCCCTGCTGCGCCACCGACTGGACTTTTAATGGCCTGGTCAGCAGTGCTGACCAGCGGCGCCAGGGTCCCTTTACGACCGGGTGTTCCGGTCAAAAACCGGACAACTGGCAACCCTAAGCAAGAGCAGCCACAATCTGACCCTAATGTGCCAGAGGCTTTTAATTCTGTAACAGAAGTGGGAGGGAGGTAGCCCTGGAACACCATGAAAGATAGATGCAGTCTAAACTAGAAACACTACACTGCCACGCAAAAGAGACTATAGCTCCCTTCCCTCTTACTTTCCTACCTTAAGTTAAGGGACTTTTGCCTCCCTAACACTCTTGCTACTTCTGGATGCCTTAGTTTTCTTTTCAGAGGCATCATTTCTTGTCTGTGATGGGGAATAGGCACTTTATTTTACTGATCCTCCCCCACATGCCCCAGCCAAAATAGGGCAGAACAAAAAACAAAACAAAAAGGCAAAAAGAACATGGAAAGGGAGGGAAAGGAAGGAAGGAGGGCAGGAAGGAGAAAGGAGAGTGACATTTCAGTTTCTATCCACTAGGAGTTAATCAAAGCTCTTAAAAAAGGTGGACCAAATCTTTTCAAGTTTGTCTGAAGTCCCTCGTCTCTGAAACATTATCCACTCTTTAGCTGCCAGGTCACCAAAGTACTTGTGCAAAGCTTCTGCCCCCGGAGGTAGTCTGCTCTTCCATCTGAGCAATGTGTGTCATTCGGCTACATGCCCTGTCTAGAAAACCAAGCTCTCCATGAATTATGGACTTTCTGTACCTTTCAGTGCCTCATTGCTTCATTTTTCTGCTTTGTCTGTCCCCTCCCCTTCCCGAAGAAGGGAAGTGGTACCAAAACTGGCAGCAGCCCTCCCTCCTGGTGAATATTCCCTCCCCTGGGATTTAGGGGAATTTAGGCCAGATTTATTGCCTGGTATATGCAAGGGGCAGTAATTTCCACCTCCTCACCCCAAATTTCAGCGAATCCAAAGGAAGATTCTACCAGATATTTGAGAAGCATGAGTGTCCTACAAGGAAATTGAATCTTGCAGAGCAGCTGCCTGCTCACTTATACTCCACTCACAATAATGGTAGCAGTGATACAAATTAATAATACACCACTATTAAATAATACAAATGATCCTATATATAAGCAGTCTCTTCCCAGGGCACTCCGAGTGATGATCTTTCATAATCACTACGGTATCAAATAGTAACAAAACATTAAAATACTCAAATATCCTCATAAAACCACAAACAACAAGAGCAAAAAGTGAGAGGGGACTCGATAACCTGTAATGCCACAGAGCTCCACCCACCTGACATGAGGGTGGATTTTCAAAAGGACTCATTTTTGCCATAACTCTTCTCCCATAAAAGTCACTGCTACAACTCCCATTGACTGAACTGGGATCAGAGAAACTAACTTTAAACTCCCACCATACATCTGTTTGTCCAATATTCAGAATATCACATGGTTGCCTTTCCTGATACCCTTATCACTGACACAATACAGACACATATTTGATTTAAAAACTCATATATTTTGCTCACTCTACAGCAAAACCCTAGTGGCTATTATGATTATCCATTAAGTAATGTCAGACATAGCTTGGCTTTTATATGAGTCAGACAAACCTTTGGTCTTATCTAGTCTTGATTCTGGTCTTTAAAAAGCATTACTGTCAACCCTTCCACCTACCAAAATACTGCCTGGCAATAAAATTATAGTTATTTGGCCTAACTAAAAGCAGAAAATAAATTTAAAATATTTAGAATGGTTTGAATCTAAGACATCATTTTTCATCCCTTACCTGGGAAATCTTCATTTATCTCATCCATTTCTAATACAACATCATAAGGTACACCGGCTTCTGCCAATAGTACATTCAGTTGTCCTGGCATACGGCCTGCTACAGGATGGATGCCAAACCTGGAAACCAAGAAAGCAAAGAAACCAAGTCATGCTGAACTAATAAATGCTGACTGATAAATGTCAGCAATCCTACACATGTGGAAGCAGTCCAGTTCCAGTGCTTCATATACCTGAACCAGATGCAGAGAGAGCGAGCTATAAAATACTGGTCATGAAACTGCTACTTGGGAAAGAGCAATTAATGTATATGTTTGTAATCAGTACCAGAAAGGGAAAATTGAAACACTTACAGAACTCCTTTCACATCGGGCACCCTGCTGGTTAAAAATTAACTATGTAGTCATGGCATGTTATTTGGTGATTTCATTTAACACTTAAGCCATACCCCAGAATCTAAATCACTCGTGAAGACTGTGTGTCATATATAGTGTGTGTATATGCCACACAAGAGTGGGATTAGAGCCTAGGACAAATGAAATAACACTTTGAACAGATATGTGGATAAGGATTCAGTCCATTTTCTAATGCAGAGGTGGCTTATTGATACATACTCTTAATATGCACTTGCAAAAAACAAAAAAACAAAAAAAAAACCCCACTGCTGGGGGAAAAAAAGACTTTTCCAAGAATTTGATGCAAGAATTAAAACACTTAATATTCTTGTCAAATATTAAGAAAATGAATGTCTGAATTCCAGAGGCTACTCAAATATTCATAGGCCTGGACTTCCCAACTGAATGCTATGGCAGACCTGAGCTCTGTCAATGCTGAGATCATATTCATGCTCTGTTTGCTGCTAGCAGACTTCCAGCACAGATGTTTTCCTGATTAATGTGGGCAGAGATTTTTCCCCCCCACAGGGAATTTGTGTTTCTAATTTGCTTTCATGTTTTTGAAAATCCCATCCATATTTGCTATGTCAGAGAGCAACTCATTTTTAGAAATATCAGTTAGCTTATTTGGGGACTTAGGTGTTTATTGGAGCTCCTAACCAAGGCACTCAAGTTTGAAAATTGAGCCTGTAGTATTGAATGGCATGGTATATGGTGTATTACCACGTCATACTAAACATATTAAAGATTTCCTATTGAAGTTCTATCATTGCTTTTAATGTTTGATGTACAGTAAGTACAGTATTTGTCCTGGCCTATTTCAATGACAACATTGTGAGCCAGATCCTCAGCAGGTGTAAATCAGCGTAGCTCCACTGAAATCAGAGCTGAGCTCCCTGGAAATCAATGGAGCTATATCAGTTTATACCAGCTGAGGATCTGGCCCACTATATGCAACTTACCTGACTTTCTTTCCTTGTTCATTAAGCATTTTCACCATGTCAGCAATGGGATACTGGGCCTTGGCTGCACAAAGACCCCAACCTAAACCATGAAAAACATGTCAGTGTTCTACAAAGAAAGCTTAGCATCCCTCAAAAAGCACCACATAGTGCTCCATTAACCAGCATGTCTTCAGCATTAATGAATATTAGAAACCACAGTTACTGCACACGGGGCCAACAAAACTCATTTGCCTGGTGGATATGACACAGAGTTAAAGGTCAAACTGAACTGCAAAGGGATACTTTCATATGGTCGTTTAATTCAATGGTAGCACTTAGTGCAGGTTTCATTGTAAATTACATTGAAAAACTAAGAGTCCTGGCTACAGCTAACTCACTCTACCACCATATTCTATTTCTGTGTGAATATAAAGGAGGAGAAAGAGGCATTTCAGTACAAATGCAATTACAGGAGTAAATTTTATGAGTTGAATAAAAGTCACTTATTCCTGGAGGATAAGAAAGCAAATGTATCTGTGCAGTAACATTGACAAACATGGTCAGCATCTATCCTGCAGTCCGGCACAGTTGGATAAGGGGGCTTCGGTCCAGCTTTTGGGGACGTGTTTAAAAGATGGCTTAAAGTTCCCTTTGTGCTTGCCCAGTCCTGGGGCAATCTGCTCGAGCTTGGTCTCCCTGCATGGTTTGCGGGTTCTAAGGAGCTATAGTGGCAGCTGGAGAATGCCATGGTGAAGGAAAGTCCTAGCCACACCTCTTTGCCCCATCCATGCCCTTTGCTACAGTCACAGGTAGAGGAGAGATGTAGGACCTGCAGCAATAGGTCTGCATCCCCTAAGCATCTCTCTATGCAGGGGAAATCCTTCAGGTACCAGATCATCTGGGTTTAGGTTAGCTTTGTGCCAAGGGAGCAATGCAGAAGTGCCCTAATACATGGCAGGATCTGGCCTTCCTTATTGTGGCTATAAATGGAAAGTATTTTCAAAGAGTTCATACTGCTAAAATGTATATAAGTGTAGCCCTCAGCTATGTCTATGCAACTGCATTAGCCTCAGTTGCATTTGTGCAGCCAGACATATTACTGGTGGGGATGTGTGGGAAAGACGGCTTTTTGGTTTTCCAAGCTGAGTTTGCAGGATTGTCATTCAGGCAAAAACTATTTTCTAACTTGTAAACTGAGCATTTTTGATATGGAGCCTGAGAAACAATATGTATGGGACCTCTAGTGCCAATTTTACAAAATCACTTTACTGTTATTCTTTGAATAATTATTTTTTTCTTAAAAACAACCTATTTGGATGGGGGACACTCAGGCAGTCCCCTTCCTTTCCCCTCAACTTTATCCCTTCTCATTACAGAGGCCCCTCATCAGGATGAGCCATCCATCTGGCTAAGAAGGGCTGCTTGCAGCTGCATCTGGAGCCAGCCAACTGTACTCCTGGGTCAGTTAGAGGGGCTGCTTGCGTGCAATGCTAGGTGTGTGCAACATTTCTAACCTCTGCAGCCCTGAGAGCGAGGGACTGAGCCCAACACCCAAACTCAGATTCCAGCTGAGCTGCCAAATAGAGGGTTGGCGCACTAACAAACATTCAATCCCTGCAGGCAACCCAACTCACATTAGCCATTTTAGTCAAGGATTTTTTCCCCTACACACTTGGGACCGAGGCCTTTTTTTGTTAATACACATTTATAAAACACACTAACTTTTTGTAGTTCACTGCAATGAAAGAAGAATTTGATATGGCATATTTAAATCCACTGGACATGATGTCCTGCAGCTATGAGATAAGTGAAGAATGCATCCTGATCTCAAGACATGTTTGCCACTTATTGTTCATTACACTGGCAGAGTTAAAAATTGCCTAAAACTTTGTACAACTTATTTTTTTTGTTTGGTTGGTTTTTGTTGTTGCAGCAAATTTGAAATGATTTAACATCTGGCCACATAATGGGCCAGGTGTTGCCATTCTTAGCAGAAACTCCCATTGAATTCAATGGGCGATTACCCTGACTAAAGTCTGCAGGAACTGGCTTATTAATTTTAAGGAATTTAGTAGCTAGAAATTACTTTTCTTTTATAAGTATTTGGGGAAAAGTAAAATCCTTGAAGTAACAAGTAACTAAAAATCCCACAATATTAGTCCCATAATAATAGCACCATCCAGAGAGTGCAAAGTCCAATTCAGGACAAGTCTGCTTTTACACTTGGGGTTTGTATCCCCAGTTCTCTCTACCTTTGAGGCACTCTGCCATGTCACTATTTTTTCATCTGAGGAGGACAGACAGAACTCCCTTCAGAGCCCACAGGACAGTGGCGGATTTAGAGTTAGTGAGGTCCTTTGCACAGCTTCATTTTCGGGGGGGGCCCCCCTCGGGACCCAGCCAAGAAAAAGAACATTCTCTCTTATCTCCTCCCCCCTCCCCTCGTTTTTCATGCTTTTTTTCGTCATCTTCCTCCTATATTATAAGTAATGGGAAGTAAATGAAAATAAAGTGAGGTACCTTGATTGGGGCAGGGAATTGGGGTGCAGGAGAAGGGCGGGGGGTGGGTTCTGGGAGGAAGTTTCGGTGCTGGGTGCAGGCTCTGGGCCGGGGCAGGGGGACTGGCGCATACCTCAGGGAGCCTGGCTCCCAAAGTGACCGGCACACACCCCCCTCCAGCACAGGCTCCTAGGCCGGGGTGGGGGGAACCAGGGGGTCTCCGCGCGCCACTGCCTGCAGGTGCCGCCCATGCAGTTCCTGGCCAATGGGAGCTGTGGAGTCGGCACTTGGGGAATGGACAGCCTGCAGAGACACCCTCTAGCCCCTCCGGGCTGCAGGGACATGCTGGCCGCTTCCAGGAGCGAAGCGGCATGGAGGGAGGGAGGCAGAGTGGGCAGGGAGCCACCTTAGCCCTGCTGCTGGCATGTCTCTGCGCACCCCTTGGGGAGAGGGGGGCAGCAGGTCTCTGTGCACTGCCCGGGGCGGGGGCAGTGCATGGAGCTGCCACCCTCCCCCCCCCCGACCAGAGGCATGCAGAGATGTGCCAGCAGCCGGCTGCTTTCGGGAGCGGTGTGGGGCCACCGGCCCTGGCATGCAGGCATCCTTGCCTGCATGAGCCCTGCTGCGCCACCAGGCGGGACTTGGGGGCAGGTTCTCGGATATTTGTCTTGCATTTTGGGCACCCTCTGGTTGTTGGGGGCTCCATACCACCACACTGTTTGGTTCATGATAAATCTGCTCCTGCCATAGAAGCTACTATTCTGTAAAGTGAGGCATTCATTCTTGAGGGTCTAACCATCACAGGTTGGGCTGATTCTGATCTCACTTCCAATAGGGTAAATCAGAAGTAAATCCACTGAATTCAGGGGTGGGTGGGTGAGATTCTGTGTTCTGCAATGTGCTGGAGGTCAGACTCGATAATCATGATGGTCCCTTCTGACCTTAAAGTCTATGAGTCTATGAGAATTCAGTGTCATGAAAATGGTGTAAAACTGGTGAAATCAGGCCCTCTGTCCATGCAGACCTGAGGATGAGATGGATCTTTTTTCCTAAAAAGTTCTTGTAATGTATTTGGTGCTTTATAACCAATCAGCTTTGGGACTTTTTAATACCAATGAGAGGTAGGTTACACTATCTTCTTGTTTCATTCTAGTTCTTCTAGTTTAGCAAGCTTTTTCAATGTGTAGAATATCGAATTTTAAATTCCCACATGAATCTTTAACTTTCCTAGCTAGACTCCCTTATTCTTTCATAGATATTTTATCAGTCATAATTTCTGCTCATTCCTTTAACTAACTAAGCAGAATGTTGTGCAGTAACTGAGTTATCCTGACAAGCGCATTTCTCAATTAGCGTATGAAAATATCTGAACTCTTACCAGGGGTAATGATGACAGAGTTAGCTTCCTTTATCATTTCAATGGCTTGGTCAATTCCGACTTCGGTATGTGTTCCAACAATTTCCATAGGTTTCCCTCCACCCGTAGAAGATGTACCAAATCCACCCAAAATCACATTTGGCAAAGACCTATTCATGGCCTGAGTGGGAAGACATGAAGTGAGTGCATTGGTCAGAAGCAATAGTTCTGATTACATTCAGAGAACCTCAAAATAAACAGTGCATTTGATGGGAATCCTCATGTCGTTTGATTGGAAAGGCAAGCTGCATTATTGTTCAGCTCATTAAAGTGTAATTTAACAAGACTCTGAAGACGATGCAGCAATGGTTCAATAGTTCAATATTCTATTTGGAAAGCTACAGTATCCCACTTGGCATATAACCCATACATTTTGAACAAAGGTTTTCAGATGTGCCTTTGAGAAATTCTCATGTTTTTCAGTCATGTTCTAACCATTTTTCTTTTCACAAAGCCACTCTAACATTTTTCTCTAGGGAAACAAAGGCATTGATTTGTTTAACGAACTTCTCTCCTCTGGCTCATTATAAAACAGCATGTTTCCTCAAAACCAGTCACTGGGTGAAATTTTTCATTGCAGATTCTTTGGTCCTTATCAAAATGCTGACTGACAAAGCAAACCATGCTACTTCTTATTCCATTTTTGAAAGTAAGGTTAGATGATGGATTGACAATGCTAGAGACTGTTTATTCAGAGAATATGTACAGTGTAGGCAACAGAAGTGCAAGCTTCCCCACACTACAACCCCACCAATCTGACCTGGAAGGGTCACATCTAACAGCAAGAGTAATTTAGTATCCAGGCCAATACGAGTGCCAGTCAGTGCCAGTCGTGGTAGTGGTTTCTGAGACCTCTAGGAACTGGAGTGAGATCACCAATTGCTCTTTGCATCACATCCTATTCTAAAAGCCCACCAAATAGTCATCAGACCTGCAATAACTTTTGATTATTTATGACCAGTTTGGACTGGATTTAAACTGGCAATCGATCCCTTGGGCCATCCAGTCTTCTACAGTTTCTCTTTTTAAAAAGTTCCCACAGTACTAGCTCCAGACTTGTTTCACCAAAATCAGCATGTTAGCCCAAGTACACATGTTGCCATCTTACCACACACATGATGTAAGAGAGAATCGCTCCAGAGGACCCAATCAAGGCACCAACAATTGTCATCAGGTTGTTATCAAGAAGGAATCCTTCTGCACACAAAGCCCATCCAGAATAGCTGTTCAATACAGTGATGACCACAGGCATATCTGCACCACCGATAGCTGCAGTAAGTGTGACTCCCTGCAATTTAATATACACCATGGAAAGAAAAACTAAAGGAAACTCACTTTTAAAGAACGACATTATTACTAATACATTAATTAAAAAACAGAACAAACAAACCATCAAATACCTGAGTACAAGAACTTGGCTATTTCATGATTATCTGTTATACATAATGGGTCTGATTCTCTGAGAAGCTGAGCACTCAGGATTCTCATTTACACAATAGGAGTTGAACCAACTCAGCATCTCACAGGATTGGACACTTACTCTCTTTCCAAAACTTCTTTCCAAAACCAGCTCATATCTATAGCAGTGGTTTAGAGTATAGGATTACATATACCTCTGACTAGACAAACAATAGCTTATTTTACTGAACTGCCCTTAGCTAAAATGTTTTGGATCCCTGCACTATAGTTTGTGGGATCCTGCAGTGATTTGTTATGGAATTTCTATAGGGCACCATGAACATTTTGCATAGTGCTTTGAGGAGTCCTTGCAATTACACCAAATTTTTCAGCTGATTTTGTGGCATTCCAGATGAATGCAAGAACTTTATATTTCCTTTGTTTGCATTGAAAGGATTCAGAGAGTACTTTCTTGTGTTCTTACCATGATTGAGGAAAGTCCTGAAACACCAAGAAGACAGGCCATGCCGGTAGTGTAGCTTGGGTCCAGCATAAACAGCCCCATACCACCCACTGATGCTGCCAGCAACCCACCATTCAAGTAATGGCGACCAGGTAGAAGGAGCGGCGCTGAGTTCAATAAACCTGGAATCAAACACTAAGGTGTTAACACTTCAGCCATTTCATTATATAAACATTTTTAATGTTAAAGTACAGGAACCCCAAAGAAGGTATAAGAGCAGGGACAGAATCAGAAGCCCAAAGATGCTGGTTCCACAGTGGCTCAATTTATCTGAAGGAAAGTTTGGCCCATTGGAGACACAAGGCAGAGGAACAGTTGTTTGGAGCTCCCTACCTCCCAGCAGCTCCTCTTCAACTCTCAGCTCCCAGGAGCTGGTCTTTTCCCACATACTAGTGTACAGCCTTTGGGCAACCCTCCAGCCCTATTGGCTATCCTATCTCTGCCATTGAGGGGTCTGCTCGGTCAACAGTCTTTGAGGATGGGGGTTCCTCTCAATTATCAGTTTTCTGGGGGAGCAGTTCACTTGCACCAATACCTGGTTTTACCCAAGCCTCTTCAGCTCCCTGGCTGGCAACACAGTTTCTCATTTCAGCTGTGAGCCAAGGAAGCCTGTTTGTCCCTAAATGTCAGCCAAGAGAGATCCTGCCATCAGACTGCTTCCCCAAACAACCACATCAGGATTTTTCATACTCCCTTGAGGTCATTCCTATCAGTATATGAAATGGGATGCAGCACACAGCACCAGAGCAACTTCCCACGTAGCAGGATCACTCTGCCACTGCTAACGGGGACCAAATACTTGTCTGGAACAAGAAGCCTCAGTGACTATTTATCCTTGAAAACAATTTTGGACTGAACAGGACCCACAGCATTTGGCCTTTAAGTCATTATTTCAATAGTGACTGGTCATGCTACCACTGCAGATGCACCCTTTTTTTGGACTTGAATTGTACATCAACACTTTTATCCAAACTCGTATTTTTACTTGTATATCTTGTCTGTCTTTAGTATGCCATGCACCATGAAATGGTTTGTCTATTTTTCACAAGTGTTCAGTTCCTGAGCAATTTGATTAATTTTTATGGCCATAATCCTCGCACTTCACACTGGAGTAGCTTTTCATTGCCATATTGGAACTAAGAAAATAATGGGTCCAGATATAGTCTACAGGGGCTCTTATCACATTTTCTAAGGCCCCTATTTGTCCTCCTCAGGCCCTGAGTCCTTAGTCTGAGGGAGTGTAAACAAGCACTCATTCTCCCTCTGAAAAGTTACAAGAGGATTCGTTGGAAGCTGTTACCAATAATAATCTAATATCTTTTGGCCACTTAATCCCACAAAACTTGTCAAAATAACTCTGTTGTAAAAGGAAGTGATTTTGAAAAGGACCTAAAAGTCAGCTACCCAATTCCCACTGGAAGTAGCACCTTACTCCCATCGAAACCTTTGGAAATCCCATCCTAAATTATTTAACATGACATAGACCAAAGAATAAAGTACCTTGCAGTTTTCCATAAGCCACTAATGAACCGCTGAAGGTTACACCCCCAATGTAGGTGCCCAAATATGCCACAGTTTTGAGAACACTGGCAGAAGGGTGAACATCGAGGTGTGGATATTCAATCATATACTCAGCAATACATGTAAGAACTGCTGCCAAACCAACCAGACTGTGAAATGCAGCTACAAGCTGTGGAAGGTCAGAGATTTCAATCCGTTTCGCAACTGTGAGACCTGTAAAATGAAATGATTTAGATCCAAGATTAAAGAATTGTATTGTATTTCATCCTCTCTTGAAGTATAAACAGGCAGTTACGCAACAGAGTATTGTTTTCTTTCTCATGTTTTTTTTCTTTTTGTGTAATACAATAGAAACATAATAGTTGTAGGAAATTATAACCCAATTTAAATCTCCTCCAAAAGTATATTTGCAAGAACATTCTGAGACAACAGAGTATAAGAATCAGAGCCAGACTGGGGCTTTGAAGCTACAACCTCTTCCTTGGGGAGGGGGTGCTGTGGGCACATCAGTCATATCTCCCAGATATATTCTTTCCACAGGGAGCAGGCAAGCAAAATGCTCCTGGAGGCACTGGGAGAGCACACTGCATTCTCAGTCACAAACTGGGAATGCTGTTTCCCAGCATTCCTTGCTGTCAGGCCTCCAACTCCCATGTTCCTTGGAGATTACAACTCCCAAAGTTCCTTCTGCGCTGAAATGTGGAACAGAGCACGGCTGGATTTCTACCCTGCCAAAAGCGTCAGCATACCCTGTTATAAGGACCCTATGTGGCTACACATGAATGGCCACCACTGAAGATTAGTAAATCCTCTGCCAGACCAAAGATCCTGACTACAGACCAATCGTTCAAAAGTATTGTGATCCAGGAACTTACTTGCTAATAACTTCTCCCCTCACCCTATTAATTATATTATTATATTATTATTATTATCATCATCATCAAAACTATTAGCAGTAAAAACATTTGGCAGAGGCATAAGTAATGAATAGGAGGATTTTAAATTTTCCGGATTGTGCTCTCCACTACATGGAGGGAAATTTCAACAGAAAAACATTCACTGTAGGGTTGTCTGTAGTGAGGCTTTCAGGATTCCAAAGCAAGGCCACGAAAGGTCATCTATGAGGCTCTGGAAAATGGGGAAAGGAGCCTCTGGGAAATACTGTTATCATAAACTCTATAACAACAGCCACCATTTTGATCTATGGTTACTATTTCCTTTGATTGTAACTTGCCAGCAAGTGCATATTCAGGTAAAATACTTCCTAGAAATAAAATGTTTTAAGCTTAAGCCATATGACCAAATTTTAAAACAATTTATAAGCTTTGTACATATCTGCTTCACCATCTTAAGTTCTCTTAGGCAAGAGTGCCACCTTTAGGCATTAATGCATTTTCCAAATGTATTTTCTCATCCTATTATAAATAAAGAATTATTAATTGGTTAATAAACCATTAATGAATGTGGTTAGTGGGATGAAGTCAAGCTACATGAATTGTACAATGTGTTGTACATACCTATTGTGCCACCCATTGCCATGGCAGCAGACATCTGAGCGAGTACCTCTGGTGATGGGTTCAGTGCTCCTACCGTAGCTGCTACACCACTAGCCACCCCAATCATACCTAGGGCATTACCAAGTCTAGAAGTGTTCTGACTAGACAATCCTGCCAGTGCACCAACACAGCAAAGACCTGAGCCCAAATATATCATCTGTAAAACAATGCAAAAGTTAATATATAGTGCACAGCATTGCTGCACATCAGTCATCTCTCCTGGTAGAGGATTAGGGTGTTGGAAAACCTCCAGGATCCCCAGCTAGAGTAGGGGGAGGGGAAGTTTCAATGCCAAGAGTTTATGGTTTAAGATATGAAAGATTTCTTCTTTGCATATTAGTGGAGAGTCCAGTTTATTCAGCCCCATGTGCTGAAACTTCCCTAAGTTGTCTCCTTTCCATTCTCTATTCCTGTATTTCTCAGACACACCACTCTGCCAACATTGCAGCAGTGACACTGACTAAACTTCTCAAATACACAGCCTCAATCCCCAGTGACATATATTTGAGTACATATTTTTGGTTATTTCCATAACCATTGCACTAGTATTTTCTTGCATTAGTCTTCATTGCCCTGCCATTGTGACTCATCTTCAAGTGTGTATGTGTGTGGGTTCTTACTATTCTCTCCCTAGAGTAACAAACTAATAACACATTAGTTCAAGCTTAAAGTAATTTAGTACAATTATCTTTGCTAGATTTACCATCTCTTTTACATTGGGTGTGTTTTTAAATGGTTTTAATCAGCAGTTTCTTTGTGTGTGGAAGAAACGCATTTTATCGAATCAGTCATTTAAATTGCATTTTAAAGATTGTAATGCCATGAGATCATTCCCATTGATTTTCTGTTACTTTGATTCTTAAGTGTTTTGATTCACAAAATGTTCTGAAATCCCTACATGATGATGCATTTATAAATAACATGTGGTGTTCTTTCTCGTGTTTGAAAAGCACACGGTGATTTTATTTCACAGCATGAAATCTCATGTTACCTTCCCCCACCTGTATTACTGAATCCATTGAAAATCATGAATCTAAAACAACGTGACAATGACAAAAAGAATATAGGCTGCATACCCACCATTCTCTAATCACCTAGAAACAAATGAAGCTAAGACATTCCATACCCCCCTCATAAAAGTCCAGAAAGGCCAGCACAAGACCCTTTGCTTGCTGTACTTTTCAAGAACTGTTAAAAGGGGCTATATGTGGGAGAAGTAGAGCTGATATGTAACAGTGTTATTAATACTGAAGTGTAACAATTTTATGAACATTGTATGTGACTGGGTCAGTGAGGGCAAGTTACTGTATATGGCTGTAAGATTTTCCTCTATTTAGTTAGAAAGTGTTGATCTAACTTATATTGTGGTGTGGGAAGAACCAGCAGGAAAGGAACACAATGGCTTCCCAGATAAGAAAACCCATGCATACACTTGAAAGACAACGGCAAAATTATATGGTTCAAGGGCCAGGCATCCTGTCTCCAAAGAAGATGCAAGCTTGTTGTGCCAGGCTTGGAACATGAAGATCGAACAGTCAAAAGCCTTTGGGGGGTAGAGGGGATGGTGGCGGGAGGGGGGAGGCTTGACAGATGCTAAGTAGACAGTATGACAGAGAGAGAGACTGTGGAGGGAATCTAAAGAAATTGGGCCTTCTCCAGATCCAGGGAATGGTAAGCCTTAGGAGGAAAAGTCTGTGCAGTCTATTTTATTATCATCATTATTATTTTTAGACATGTTTTTCCTGAAATGCTTTTGTTCTAAATAAATGATACTTTGCTTTAAGTAGGCTGCTTGATAACTGAATACCACCATTATTGTCCTGGCAGGAGCAGAATTGCAGGGTCTGGCATAAGTCAGACCTGCTCAGGTAAATCAGAGTTAATACCATGGGACTGCAACGCAGGGCCCAATCTGAGATGGGACAACCGTGTGATTCCTCTCCAAGAGACGGGCGATGGCCTGAGGCATAGAGACGGTGTGCTTGGAGAGACCAGGAGAGGTCACTTCGCCCAGTAATGACGACACTGAGATCCTCTACAAAAGACACATATCCAAAATGCTCTTTCCAAGTTGGCAGAAACAAAAGAGCAATCAAAAATGAGATTCTCATAAATGGGAGGGTGGGATGCCCTGCAATACTGTGGTTGGTTGCTTTCTGCACTATTAAGAGTTGCTGCAAGCCATTCTGATTTGTCAGCATAGTGCCCAGATATCTATACAAGGGAGAGGAAGAGGCAGGGAGAAAATGCTAAACAATTTATTTGAGCATAAGCTTTCGCGAGCTACAGCTCACTTCATCGGATGAGCTGTAGCTCACGAAAGCTTATGCTCAAATAAATTGGTTAGTCTCTAAGGTGCCACAAGTACTCCTTTTCTTTTTGTGAATACAGACTAACATGGCTGTTACTCTGAAACCGGAGAAAATGCTGAGAGTAAATATTTCTAAAGGCCATTTACCCTAGTAAGCCTCGCCAACAGGGGCGCTTGCAAGCATGTCAAAGAAGAGTGGGGAAATATATCAACTAAACAATGCTTGCTTTGCACAAAATGCTTTTCTGGGATTCAGGAATGATTAGTTTCAAAGAAACCTTTTCCACCAAACAACTGCTGAAGCATTGCAAATGGATTTGTTTGCCATTCATCTAAATCAATAGCTGAAGCTGACAACCACCTGTCAGAGATTATTTTTTGCAGGTTGTTACTAAAAATGTGACTACATAATACAGTAACTCCTCACTTAAAGTCATCCCGGTTAATGTTGTTTCGTTGTTAAGTTGCTGATCAATTAAGGAACACGCTCGTTTAAAGTTGCGCAATGCTCCCTTATAAGTCTTTGGCAGCCGCCTGCTTTGTCCACTCCTTGCAGGAAGAGCAGCCCATTGCATCTAGCTGGGGGGGGGGGGGGTTTGGAACCAGGGTGGACTGGCAGCCCCCCATCAGCTCCTGGCTCCTCTAAGTTCCCTTTGGGGCAGCCGCCCAGCAGGTTATCAATTGCCGACAGTTCAGGTGTCCCTCCCCCCACTACCATGTGCTGCTCCTGCCTTCTGCCTTGGAGCTGCTCCTGGGAGCCTCCTGCTTGATGTGTGTGTGTGTGTGTGTGTGCGCGCGGGGGGGGGGGAGGGACACAGGGGAGAAGAGGGGGGCTAATGTTAGGGTGTCCCCCTCCCCCCCGTCCTGCCCTCTGCTTACCCCTTCTCCATCTAGAGCAGGGTGGGGACAGGACAGGACAGGACTCAGGATGGAGAGAGCTTGCTCTCAAGTTCCTGATCCAAAGGCAATGTACTTAGAGTGGAGTCAGTGTACTTAAAGGGGCAATGCATATCTCTCTCTCTCTCTCCCACACAGGGTGTGTGTCTCTGTCTGCCATGCTGTCTCCCCTCCCTCCATTCGTGCTGCCTTATAGAGTGTGAGGCTACATTAACAATGTGTTAACCCTTGAGGGCTCAGCCCAGTGCTAGTTCATCATTTAGCAGTAAGGCATTCCCTGGGAAATATCCCACCCTCTTCCACCCTCTGAATTCACCACCTCAACCAAGCTTCACAATCATCATTGCTGTGTACAGTATTAAATTGTTTGTTTAAAACTTATACTGTGTAATATAGTTTTTTGTCTGGTGAAAAAATTTTTCCTAGAATCTAACCCCCCTATTTACATTAATTCTTATGGGGAAATTGGATTTGCTTAAAATCGTTTCGCTTAAAGTCGCATTTTTCAGGAACATAACTACAACGTTAAGCGAGGAGTTACTGTATCATAATTAGGATCCAGGCAACAGGCTAGAAGGACTAGCACTAAAATAATTTTAATGGTGTCAATTTGGGCTGCACATTCAGGTTTGCAGCTCTATTAGAAACTACCAGATAATTCTCCTTCTAGAATCCTATCCGTAACCCCTACATACATCCTACTTTTTCAAAATGTGTCACTATTTGGGAAACATCTAATGGCCAAATTTTATATTGGTGTAAAGGAGTGCAGGTCCTTTGACTTCAATAGCATTTTGTCCATTTACACCAGCAGAGAATTTGGCCCAATGTCTCTCTAACTATTGGCCTGGTCCTTGTGGTTTTAGGTCCAAATCCAGGAAGGATACACTGAGCTATTGATTTATTTGTATCTAGAAAATAAGCTATAAACCTCCACTACTGTTTCCAGTTCTTCTTCTGCTCTGTTGCTCAGCAAGGTATTTATTAGATATTACATTTTTACTATCAGCACTCTTTGGTATATTATTTCCTGGAGCCAATTGTATTGTTTAATGCCTTTAACCGAAGTATCAGGTATCCCAGACTAGTAGTTTAGTATAGCTTCAAAGAACAGGGTCACAATGAAAAACTATCCCTGATACAGCTGTTTGGGAAATAAGCTCTATTACTTTGCCTAGTGACTGCTAACTGACCTTCTGATAAATTCCAGGATACTTATCAGCTTCCTTTCCTGAAACGGTTTTATTTAAAGTACTTTAAAGAATTAATGAAAATTGACACCTCATTTTTTCCAGATTTTTGGTGATGATCACCTTTGTGGGTGGAGGGAAGTCCTAAGGGTTAGTAGGAGAGGACCAGTTCAATTCTGTTGGGGGTTCTGATTACTATCAGGCCATTTGCTTCACAGAATACTTTCTTTCAGTGTCTTCAGCAACCATAGCTTGCTGCTTA
Organism: Chelonia mydas; assembly: GCF_015237465.2. NCBI lineage: Eukaryota > Metazoa > Chordata > Testudines > Cheloniidae > Chelonia > Chelonia mydas. Next base: position 64,373,701 of record NC_051250.2, read on the forward strand.
GACTATCTCAGAAATGAAATGACGATTCAGCTTCTGGTGTCTGTATTTAGAATAATAGCTAAGAATTTGGAAGTAAATTAGAATCATAGGGTTAGACAGGACCACAAGGGTCATCTAGTCTAACCCACTGTCAAGATGCAGGATTTGTTGTGTTTAAACCATCCAGGACAGCTGGTTATCCAGCCTCCTTTTGAAAACCTCCAGTGAAGGAGCTTCAAGAACTTCCCCAGGCATTCTGTTTCATTATCATACTGTTATCACAGTTAGGAAGCTTTTCCTGAGGTTCAATCTAAATCTATTATGCTGTAGTTTGAACCCATTGCCTCTTGTCCTGCTCTCTATGGCAAAAGAGAACAACTTTTCTCCATCTTTTTTATGGCAGCCTTTCAAATATTTGAAGACCGCTATCATATCCCCCCTTCATCTGAACATACCCAATTACTTCAGCCTTTGCTCATATGGTTTGCATTCCACCCCCTTGATTCATCTTTGTCACTCGCCTCTGGATCCTTTCCAGTTTCTCTACATCCTTTCTATACATTGGTGACCAAAATTGGACACAGTACTCCAGCTGAGGCCTAACCAGTGCTGAGTAGAGTGGTACCACCACCTCATGTGACTTGCATGCTATGCCTCTGTTAATGCAACCTAAAATTGCATTTGCTTTTTTTTTTTTTGCAACAGCACCCAATTGCTGACTCATGTTGACGTTGTGATCCACCACAACTCCCAATACTTCTCAGCAGTGCTGGTGCCAAGCCAGTTATCTCCCATTCTGTATTTGTGCATTTGGTTTTTCTTCCCTAAATGTAGCACCTTACATTTGTCTTTGTTGAGTTTCATTTTGTTGTCTATAGCCCAGTTCTCCAATTTATCAAGATCCCTCTGAATTTTAGTTCTATCCTCCAAAGTATTGGCAACTCCCCCAGCTTTGTGTCATCTACAAACCTGATCAGTATGCTCTCTATACCTACATCCAGGTCATTAATAAAGATGTTGGGAAAAAATGTGTGTGTGAGAGTTTTAAAAAAAAGTTTGTTGAAATAGTAAATCTTTTAAGAAGCTTAGTTCAACCGCAAAAGCAGAACTGCATTGTCTATCCAGTTTAAAATGTAAACTCCTTGGGATAGGGCCCTTATATACCTTTACGCCTGTAAACTGCCATGCACTCTCAAGGTGCTCAACAAATAATAAATAATAATCATTTTTAAAAATAGTAAGAGCAGGAGGATTTCTTACTAAAGCAAAAAGAACTTGTTCAAAGAGTTTACAGAAACTCTGCCTTCCAAATATTGCCAGGGCACCATGATGAACCTCTCAACCAATGCAGAAACATTACTGTCATGCCAAGGCAAGTAACTGATTCTGTGGGGTCTCTGCAAGTACATATATTCTTTAGGTCACCAATTTTGCTCAATCCAGTTGATAGTTGATTGAGGAATTTCTTCTTGCAAAGAGCTACATCTAAAGATTCTGTTCTATACAACAAGAGCACATTCTGAGGTTTGTTATAGATATGTTTTGTGTTGCTAGGATGCTGGGAAGTGATGTGAAGTGCAGCCTGTGATCTTTGTGACTATTTAAAAGTGATTCAGAAAAGCCAGTATTGAACAATATTACATCTACCACCATCTACTTCAGAAATTCCATGCTGTATTTCAACAAACCTTTTTTTTTTAAAACTCACACATGCAAAAATTTTTCCCTGTAAGGTGACACAGTAACTGGACTGTATCTCACCTTCCTTAAGAAACCCATGAAAGGACAAACAGACCATCACGGAATGGAAATGCAGAGCCAAATTCTGCAGTCTTTTATTGAATGAAATGAGTTTTGCTCAAATAAGGACTGTGGGATACAGAAACTCTATAAAACTGTTTTTTCCTCACTCTTAGTGATGGACAGATTACTAGGAAACTAGAGATTCCATGATCCAGTGAAAAGGGATGGAGAATATTTGCACATGTAACTCAATAGTTTGGCCAATACTAAAAATTAGGGGCTCAATTCTGCAAATACTGAGCCAAGTACCTATTACTGTGAATAGTTCCTTACTATATATACTGGTAACTATTAAGGCCAGCAGTAAGTATTTGCAGAATCAGGTCCTTCATTTATTTAGCTTTGCTAGCACAACTGAGCCTAGCTGCTTAGATTGCTAACCTGATAACTGAGCAAAATAAATCTGAATGTTGTCTGACCTGTTCAATGTTATATCCACTGGCAAGAGAGGCACCATATCCTCCAACAAACACTGCTCCAGGAAGGAGGTAGAGATAATTATATTCTGGTGGGTCTGTAGGTCGTTTGAACATATCCAGCATTCGTTGTGTAATTAAGAAACCGCCTGTTGGGAAATATACATTTGAACTGTAAGAATAAGAAGACAGGAATCCTTGCATGTACATTCCTATGAATAAAAAACACTCCTTTACAGTTGGTGAGGGTTACCTCTGTATTATGTTTGCATTCTGCAAACTATTTTGATTGCAAATTTTTCTCAAATGTGGTTAGCAAACTGCCTTCTCTTCTGTCCCTTGCAGAACTAGCATATTCAGTTCTGTTACCCAACTGCTGTGTTTTTTTAATAAGATTTTTCAGCATTAAACTTACTGCTCTGAAGGCCAAATCATCGCACCTCCCTCTTTCCTCTGAGGGTACATAGGAGGCAGCAGGACTACTGTAATCCTACAGGGCAAAGGGAAGTGGAGAAGATTCTGGGAGGCCTTGCATGGGGCCTACACACCCTGCACACTACAAAGCTGAACTCCACAATGTAGTAGAAGTTTGGAGACTTTGGTAGGGGTAGTCCATGGAAGGGACTGGTGGGTCTGGGAGTATGTGGATCTATTGGCTATTCCACAGACCTGCAGAGTTAGATAAAACAAGCAGCAGAGACTACTGCAATCTTAAGACTGCAACAGAAGTCATGAACCAGCTCTTCTGCTGCCCCATGCAGGGCTGGCCTTACCATGAGGTGAACTGAGGTTGCCACCTCAGGTGCCAGACTGTGGGGGGGTGTGCCACAAGGACCCAGAGTGTAGCAAATTGTGTCTGCTGCTGGTGCATATGTATTCTCTCTGCTCTAGATGCACAGAGATGGTGGAGTGCTGTGCTGGAGGAAGGAGGGCACAAGAGATATAACAGGCAGGCAGGACAAAAGGGGAGAGGGAATAACAGAAAGCAGCAGGAGCTGCAGGGAGAGAGAGGAGGAGGAGCCTCTTACGTACCTCTCTAGCACCCCCAGGAGCCTGGACTGATTAACACCAACTTTTCAGGTAGCTTCCTGTTTCCTGCTGCTTCCATGAACCCACTTGAGGAGAACAGGCAGTCAACTGAAGTAGCAGGAGCCAGTTAGGCCTTTAAGACGCTGATATCTTCCCTCACTCAGGCCCTGCTATCAGCTTGCTTATTTGTCCCCTTCAATTGAGTGTTGAAAGCCACTATTGCTGGCACAGAACAGCAGTTATGAGTGAAAGAAGAAAACCCCACTCTGGGGCAGCATTTAGAAAAAGAAAGAAAGCAAAGGAAGCTTTTCTATCTAAGCAGGAAGGAGCTCTCCTGAGATACATAGACACAAATGTTCACGGTGAGCCTTCCGGTCCCAGTGAGGATGTGAGTGGTGAGGAGATGCCTAATCTTTCAGTTAGTCAGAGTGCAGGTGACCTGGCAGCTACTGCAGCATCCAAATCTCCATCTCAAATGGATGTAACCATGCACATTCCTGAAGAAAAGTGTAGATCAGAGAAGAGTGTGGGGGACCTAGAATACTATTTTCGATGTCTCCGACTCAAGGAATATTTCCAACACACCTCTGAACAGCATACTAACCCACAAAGACCTTCCTACCAACACTACAAAAAGAAGGATTCTGGGTGGACTCCTCCTGAAGGTCAAAACAACAGATTGGACTTCTACATAGAGTGCTTCCGCCGACGTGCACGGGCTGAAATTGTGGAAAAGCAGCATCACTTGCCCCATAACCTCAGCCGTGCAGAATACAATGCCATCCACAGCCTCAGAAACAACTCTGACATCATAATCAAAAAGGCTGACAAAGGAGGTGCGGTCGTCATCATGAATAGGTCAGAATATGAACATGAGGCTGGTAGGCAGCTCTCCAACACCACTTTCTACAAGCCATTACCCTCTGATCCCACTGAGGGTTACCAAAAGAAACTACACCATCTGCTCAAGAAACTCCCTGAAAAAGCACATGTACAAATCCGCATAGACACACCCCTGGAACCCCGAGCAGGGGTATTCTATCTGCTACCCAAGATCCATAAACCTGGGAATCCGGGACACCCCATCATCTCAGGCATTGGCACCCTGACAGCAGGATTGTCTGGCTGTGTAGACTCTCTCCTCAGGCCCTACGCTACCAGCACTCCTAGTAATCTTCGAGACAACTGACTTCCTGAGGAAACTACAATCCATCGGTGATCTTCCTGAAAACACCATCCTAGCCACACAAAGATGGACTACAAGCCGTCAGGAACAGTATCCCCGATAAAGTCACGGCAAACCTGGTGGCTGAACTTTGTGACTTTGTCCTCACCCACAACTATTTCACATTTGGGGACAATGTGTACCTTCAAATCAGCGGCACTGCTATGGGTACCCGCATGGCCCCACAGTATGCCAACATTTTTATGGCTGACTTAGAACAACGCTTCCTCAGCTCTCGTCCCCTAATGCCCCTACTCTATTTGCGCTACATGAATGACATCTTCATCATCTGGACCCATGGAAAAGAAGCCCTTGAGGAATTCCACCATGATTTCAACAATTTCCATCCCACCATCAACCTCAGCCTGGACCAGTCCACACAAGGGATCCACTTCCTGGACTCTACAGTGCTAATAAGCGACGGTCACATAAACATCACCCTATACTGGAAACCTACTGACCGCTATTCCTACCTACATGCCTCCAGACCACACCACACGATCCATTGTCTACAGCCAAGTTCTATGATACAACCGCATTTGCTCCAACCCCTCAGACAGACACAAACACTTACAAGATCTCTATCAAGCGTTTTTATAACTACAATACCCACCTGCTGAAGTGAAGAAACAGATTGACAGAGCCAGAAGAGTACCCAGCAGTCACCTACTACAGGACAGGCCCAACAAAGAAAATAACAGAACACCACTAGCCATCACCTTCAGCCCCCAACTAAAACCTCTTCAGCGCATCATCAAGGATCTACAACCTATCCTGAAGGACAACCCATCACTCTCACAGATCTTGGGAGACAGGCCAGTCCTTGCTTACAGACAGCCCCCCAACCTGAAGCAAATACTCACCAGCAACCACACACCGTACAACAAAAACACTAACCCAGGAACCTATCCTTGCAACAAAGCCAGTTGCCAACTGTGTCCACATATCTATTCAGGGGACACCATCATAGGGCCTAATCACATCAGCCACACTATCAGAGGCTCGTTCACTTGCACATCTACCAATGTGATATATGCCATCATATGCCAGCAATGCCCCTCTGCCATGTACATTGGCCAAACTGGACAGTCTCTACGTAAAAGAATAAACGGACACAAATCAGATGTCAAGAATTATAACATTCAAAAACCAGTCAGAGAACACTTCAACTTCTCTGGTCACTCGATTACAGACCTAAATGTGGCAATTCTTCAACAACAAAACTTCAAAACCAGATTCCAAGGAGAGACTGCTGAATTGGAATTAATTTGCAAACTGGATACAATTAACTTAGGCTTGAATAAAGACTGGGAGTGGATGGGTTATTACACAAAGTAAAACTATTTCCCCATGCTTATTCCCCCCCCCCCCCCCCCCCCCACTGTTCCTCACACATTCTTGTCAACTGCTGAAAATGACCCACCTTGATTATCACTACAAAAGGTTTTGGGTTTTTTTTCCTCTCCTGCTGGTAATAGCTCACCTTACCTGATCACTCTCATTACAGTGTGTATGGTAACACCCATTGTTTCATGTTCTCTCTCTATATAAAATCTCCCCACTGTATTTTCCACTGAATGCATCCAATGAAGTGAGCTGTAGCTCACGAAAGCTTATGCTCAAATAAATTTGTTATTTTCTAAGTGCCACAAGTACTCCTTTTTGCGCATACAGACTAACATGGCTGCTACTCTGAATGCTATGACAGGAACTGTTCGTGGGAGAACAGTGGCAAAGGGAAATGGAATCACCAGAAACATACATAACTTCACATTTCTGTGTGGCTTAGTGTTGTAGCATGACATACTGTTTGAAATAAATGTTGGAAGCAAGAGACTCCAAGGTGTTGACCTTGATATATCTGGAGCAATGGAACAACTGGACAAAGCAAAGTCATACCTACAGTCTTACCAGTCAGATGAGGGATTTCAAAATGTTCTGAAGAGTGCACAGACGTTGACAGAGGAACTTCACACTGAAGCTATTTTCCCACCCACTCAAGAATACAAGAGTCACCGAAGAAGATGACATTTTGATTATGAGGCATGTGATAATCCCATAAGAGACCCCAAACAACAATTCAAAGTTGAATTCTTTAACCAGGTGCTAGATTGCGCAATGCAGTCAGTTGAAGAATATTTCATGCAGCTCAAGGAACACAGCAGTATATTTGGGATGTTGTATCATATTCCAAAACTCCTCACTATACCTGAAGAAGACCTACACCAGCAATGCAGGACACTAGAGACAGTGTTGACACATGATGACATGCATGATGCAAGTGATTTAGGTGATGAACTGCAAGCCCTTTCAAGATACATTTCAGCAGGATCAACTCCAAAGGCTGTTCTGGAATATATGTGCACAAATAAGATGAACACCCTCTTTGCAAATGCTTTTGTCATTCTGCGCATACTTCTAACACTTCCTGTAACAGTTGCCAGTAGAGAACGCAGCTTCTCCAAGCTGAAGTTAATAAAAAACACATCTACGCTCCACAATGACACAGGAGAGGCTGGTCGGCCTTGCAACCATCTCAATAGAGCGTGAGCTGGCCCAGACTGTGGACCTTCAGGAAGCAGTTCAAATCTTTGCAACCAAGAAGGCACGGAAAGCACTACTTTGATTATTCAAACAGATAAAAATGCCAGTGTTTACTATGCAGACAAGAAAAGTTACATTTGCTGTTCAGGCATTTGAAAGTTAAGTATTACTTAAAATTTTTGAACAAGGCATTTTAAGGTGTTAGTTCTCCTCTATTGGGGTAGGTAGCAGAGCAGTACCATGAGAGGAGTAGAACAGGAAGAAGACAGAATTGAGACCTTTCAAAGTTTTGGCCCAAGCGAGGGGACATGGGGGCGTCATTTGAGCTCCCTGCCTCAGGTGCCAAAATGTTGTGGGATGGCCCTGGCCCCATGGCTTTCAGGGAAGGGAAATTCTTTCCCCTGCTGCTTTGGCATGAATGACCAACCCTGTTACACAGGCTGTACAGCTGGTACAAGATTTGCCTGTTAGTGGTCAGAAGGAGGACAGGGCATTTAAAGGCAATTATTGGGCAGAGAAAGCTCTTTACACAGAGGACAGACAGCATGGCAAGATAGGAACGAACCTTATTCACTGGAGGAAGAACTATCTGACACAGAGAAAGCAAGAGAGAGAGAAAGAGAGACAGACAACTATGGAATTTGATTCAATGTCCTAGAGAAAGTAATCCTCTGTGTTATGAATTCACTCCTTGGGCACTTTATCCCCACAACATTCCTCCTCTAAAGTGCCATAATTAAAAGGTCAGCGGAATTCTTCATTCATTCTTCAACTTTTCAGAAAAGGTCAAAAATAATTTTCAATGAATCAGGACTGATTTGTGCACAATGATATCGAGAGGCTGGAGAAATCCCATACAGCTAATATAATATTAGGGGTCAGATTGTGGCCAGCCCTTCTGTTGGTGTGTAAGTGAGGGGGGAAACTGCAAGGAGCCTTCCCCCAACCATATGCCCCTGAACCTGGACTGGATTGGCTCAGCATTGCAACTCCTAACAAATTTAGGATCCTAAATATCATTTTCAATAGGATTTAGGCACTGAGGAGCCAAAATCCCACTTCCAATCTGTGTGGTTCTTACATACCTAAATTACCTTTGAAAATGAGATTTAGGCTCCTTTAATCAGTTAAGCATTGAAACACTGAGTGAAGCAATGCATAAAAACCTTTAAAAGTCTGGGCTTTAGCCTCTTCATGCCTCAGTTCCCCATCTGTAAAATGGAGACAATAGCACGTCCCAACCTCATAGGGATTTTGAGAGGATAAAAGCATTAAAACACGATTGTAAGGTGCTCAAATACTACAGACATGGGAGCCATATAAGCACTATACACTATGGTACATACTCTCCAATTTCAAGTATTAGGTTGATATTTGATTAAGAGAGTATTGAAAGCCTTTATAGCTATTCCCTTGCTGATATTTTAGCTTCCCACTGGAACTGCAACATTCTAGAAGAAAAAATACAGCTTTCCATCTGAAAACAGAACTCTAATTCTTTACAACATGGAATCTGATCCAAGTTAAATTGGCACACAGGTATTTCAGTTAAATTTGAAAATGAGTTTTGGCTTGCAATTGTTTATAATGAGCCCTTGGAATCTTGTTTTCTTAACCATTTCCCCCTCTCCACTGTGGCGTGCTTGTACAATGGTTTGTTGTTATCAGGTTGCTCGTGCATGCTGGGCTGCTGGCACAGATGTCTTTGTAGGCTGAAGCTTTCCAAACCTGGGTGCCTGAAAAGCTAGACATCCATGTCCATAATTAGGTACCTGTCTTTTCACCTGATTTTCAGAGATGCTGAGGTCCTTTTGACCTCAGTGGGAGCACCAGAGGCTCATCACCTCTGAAAATCAGGCCACTTATTTAGGTACCTTATTATTGTCTTAGGTGCATAACTTTAGTCACATTGAATACTAGAAATATCTACAGTGTTGGGGTTGAGGAGGGAAATGAGTAAAATGTGATAGTGTTTACCCTTTACTGTGTTCTCTTAGAGCAGACGCTTTACAGGTTAGCTACTTATTTCTGCTACAGAAACTGTTACTCCTAACATAAGCTTCCACACAGGCATTTACTATTAGAAAACCAAGTTAATCTATTTAAGGTTATGTGCAACAAATCTGTGGAAATTAAAATACCCACTAGAGCCAAATTTTCAAAGGGACCTTCTCCTGGCCTCCAGCTTTGCTTACGGTAGAATCCAATTTATCAGTTTGTCTATTTCCTTGTCTATTAAAATTCAGATACAAAAATGCCAACAGACAAAATCTCTGGCCTGTAAAATGTTCAGCTTCAACAAATTATAATTTAATTCAACAAGGACTCAGTCCAGATTCTAAATCTGCACATGCAGTGTTGGGCATGCACATTTTGAGAAATGTAAACAGCATGTGTGCATGCACATGGGGTGGCTAAATATCTCACAATCAAGTTTCTGAGTGTAAATGAAGGTTTTTAGTGTGCGAAAACTTGCAAGTACAAATTTAGAAGCCATTTTAATGGCCCAGAGAATTTCATCAAACAGAAAAATGACCTCTGCACTACAGGTGCAAGATTCAGGAGTGTCTAGTGGGATTTGCTGAAGGATTTTGAATGTATGTTTGTCGTAGCTTATGGTTACAATCCAGAATTTGCACAAGTTTTCCACAAGTGGTTAGCGGATGGCATTTCACACAGCATAGAAATGTCATGCACCAATGTACAGAAACATATATGTCCTATAAAGTCAGCATACATAGGTATTCATTCATAAGATATAGAAGAAAACATTGCTCACCTGCAATATTGACAGAAGAAACAAATGCAGCTAGTAAGGCTAGTGTTTGAGGCAAGCTAGAAGGAAGGTAAGATCCACCCATTAAAACCAAACCTCCAACAGCAGTAAGACCTAAAGAAAACAGAATAAATCAATACTTGATGACAAAATACATACAAAGAATAAATAAATAATTGATCAGCTGCAGCAAGGAAGTGAGACACTGAAGCCAGTAGGGGAAGAAGGAGCCAAAGTAGGGACCTTCTGCAATCCACAGAACTTTCTATGGTTTTGACTGGACTTTCTGTGCCCGGTGCTAGTTGGCTGTTTGCTCACACCTTCTCCCAGTTCTCCCTCAGTCTCTTCACCTCAATTTCTCTCCACACCTGCCTCTTGCTCTCTTCTCCCCTGCCCTGTTCCCCTCATCCTCTCTCCCCTCAGCTTTCTTTCCATTTAGCTTATCACCTCCTAACTACCACCCCCCAAATGATTATGTTTGCTGCCATCACGCCGTTCACTCTGTTTGTGTGTTCTAGCCCTTTCCCCACACAGTGCCTGTCTGGTCTATTGAGATTGTAAACTCTTGGGGGCAGGGACTGTCTTCTACTCTGTGTTTGAACAGTGCCCAGCACAGTGGGGCCCCAATCTTGGTGGGTCCTTAGGCAATAACCTAACAAACATGATTAATAAATAGTATCAGCAGAGTATTGCTGAGGTTATTACCACATGAAATCCATGACATTTAGATAGTATTGCATCTCACTTCTTCAGGAAGCTGAGTGAAGACACATTTTGATAATCTTAGCTGTGGTCTAGGTTCCAAGAAATTCAGTTTTTGCCCACCTCTGAAGCACACTACTTGTAAGATCACTACTATGTTATTATTCATCGTATGGACGAGGTGGATGAGGCTTTCTTCTGGCAACTCGCAGGAGTTACTAGATCGCAGGCCCTGGTTCTCATGGGAGACTTCAATCGCCCTGATATCTGCTGGGAGAGCAATACAGCAGTGCACAGGCAATCCAGAAAGTTTTTGGAAAATGTAGGGGACAATTTCCTCGTGCAAGTTCTGGAGGAACCAACTAGGGGCAGAGCTCTTCTTGACCTGCTGCTCACAAACCGGGAAGAATTAGTAGGGGAAGCAAAAGGGGATGGGAACCTGGGAGGCAGTGACCATGAAATGGTCGAGTTCAGGATCCTAACACAAGGAAGAAAGGAGAGCAGCAGAATACAGACCCTGGACTTCAGAAAAGCAGACTTTGACTCCCTCAGGGAATTGATGGGCAAGATCCCCTGGGAGAACATCATGAGGGGGAAAGGAGTCCAGGAGAGCTGGCTGTATTTTAAAGAATCCTTATTGAGGTTATAGGGACAAACCATCCCAATGCGTAGAAAGAATAGTAAATATGGCAGGTGACCAGCTTGGCTTAACAGTGAAATCCTTGCTGCTCTTAAATACAAAAAAAAAGCTTACAAGAAGTGGAAGATTGGACAAATGACCAGGGATGAGTATAAAAATATTGCTCGGGGATGCAGGAGTGTAATCAGGAAGGCCAAATCCCACCTGGAGTTGCAGCTAGCAAGGGATGTTAAGAGTAACAAGAAGGGTTTCTTCAGGTATGTTAACAACAAGAAGAAAGTCAAGGAAAGTGTGGGCCCCTTACTGAATGAGGGAGGCAACCTCATGACAGAGGATGTGGAAAAAGCTAATGTACTCAATGCTTTTTTTGCCTCTGTCTTCACAAACAAGGTCAGCTCCCAGACTACTGCACTGGGCAGCACCGCATGGGGAGGAGGTGACCAGCCCTCTGTGGAGAAAGAAGTGGTTCGGGACTATTTAGAAAAGCTGGACGAGCACAAGTCCATGGGGCCGGATGCGTTGCATCCGAGAGTGCTCAAGGAGTTGGCGGATGTGGTTGCAGAGCCATTGGCCATTATCTTTCAAAACTCATGGCGATCGGGGGAGGTCCCAGATGACTGGAAAAAGGCTAATGTAGTGCCCATCTTTAAAAAAGGGAAGCAGGAGGATCCCGGGAACTACAGGCCAGTCAGCCTGACCTCAGTCCCTGGAAAAATCATGGAGCAGGTCCTCAAGGAATCAATTCTGAAGCACTTAGAGGAGAGGAAAGTGATCAGGAACAGTCAGCATAGATTCACCAAGGGCAAGTCATGCCTGACTAATCTAATTGCCTTCTATGACGAGATAACTGGCTCTGTGGATGAAGGGAAAGCAGTGGATGTATTGTTTCTTGACTTTAGCAAAGCTTTTGACACGGTCTCCCACAGTATTCTTGCCAGCAAGTTAAAGAAGTATGGGCTGGATGAATGGACTATAAGGTGGATAGAAAGCTGGCTAGATTGTCGGGCTCAATGGGTAGTGATCAATGGCTCCATGTCTAGTTGGCAGCCGGTATCAAGTGGAGTGCCCCAGGGGTCGGTCCTGGGGCCGGTTTTGTTCAATATCTTCATAAATGATCTGGAGGATGGTGTGGATTGCACCCTCAGCAAGTTTGCAGATGACACTAAACTGGGAGGAGTGGTAGATACGCTGGAGGGTAGGGATAGGATACAGAGGGACCTAGACAAATTGGAGGATTGGGCCAAAAGAAATCTGATGAGGTTCAACAAGGACAAGTGCAGAGTCCTGCACTTAGGACGAAAGAATCCAATGCACCGCCACAGACTAGGGACCGAATGGCTCGGCAGCAGTTCTGCAGAAAAGGACCTAGGGGTTACAGTGGACAAGAAGTTGGATATGAGTCAACAGTGTGCCCTTGTTGCCAAGAAGGCCAATGGCATTTTGGGATGTATAAGTAGGGGCATTGCCAGCAGATCGAGGGACGTGATCGTTCCCCTCTATTCAACATTGGTGAGGCCTCATCTGGAGTACTGTGTCCAGTTTTGGGCCCCACACTACAAGAAGGATGTGGAAAAATTGGAAAGAGTCCAGCGGAGGGCAACAAAAATGATTAGGGGACTGGAACACATGACTTATGAGGAAAGGCTGAGGGAACTGGGGATGTTTAGTCTTCAGAAGAGAAGAATGACGGGGGATTTGATAGCTGCTTCAACTACCTGAAAGGGGGTTCCAAAGAGGATGGCTCTAGACTGTTCTCAGTGGTAGCAGATGACAGAACAAGGAGTAATGGTCTCAAGTTGCAGTGGGGGAGATTTAGGTTGGATATTAGGAAAAACTTTTTCATTAGGAGGGTGGTGAAACACTGGAATGGGTTACCTAGGGAAGTGGTGGAATCTCCTTCCTTAGAGGTTTTCAAGGTCAGGCTTGACAAAGCCCTGGCTGGGATGATTTAGTCGGGGATCGGTCCCGCTTTGAGCAGGGGGTTGGACTAGATGACCTCCTGAGGTCCCTTCCAACCCTGATATTCTATGATTCTATGATTCACATAGTGCAGTGTGTGTGCTAGGTGCTTTGCAGGCATGTAGGAATACACAATCTCTTTATCCTCAAGGAGCTAGACTGTGCCTTGAATCCACAGGGCCATTTCGGGGGAAATAGAGAGTGGCCGATGGAAACTAGGGATTGTGCCTTCCTCCCCAGAGCTCCCAGGCATGCAGGAGGAGGGTCCCAGTTGGATGAGGCAGCATGCTCCCCTCTCAGCACCCTGCCAGAGTCTTTCCCTGCCGTAGCAGGGAGAGGCTTCAGCAGTAGGTCACTACACTGCTAAAAACTACAGTGTAGAAGATGGAGTCATGGCTTGGGTGTATAGGAGAGCCATGTCGGGTATATACCCTAGGGCTTGGGCATGTCTTTACTCACCTAAACAGTGCCTCACCATCTACATGGTTATTTGTACTGTGCTGTGGGGTGTGTGTGTGGCGTGCAGTAGGTACTCTACACTTTGATGTAAGGAGGATGCAGTGTAGACCTACCCTGTAAGAGAAGAGTCTCTACACTTCCTCCCCGCCAAGTGTAGGGATTACAGTTGTGCCAGACTCCTTGCATTCTTGCCTCCGCCCCTCCCCCTCCCCCAGCTATAAAAGAGCCAGGTACAAGCTGGCCCCTACACAGATCAAAACCAGACAAAGGATGTGGAAAGGAATAGAGCCTACAATGTGCCTTGTACAGTGACGCTAGGCATACCCATTTCTTGTGATTGCCATGATGTGTGTGACAGTCTTCCCCACCCTATCATTCCTCATACAGATATTTGTATCTGTTATATAACTTTAATAGCCAATATATTGGCTTTATCTTTAAAAGGGATGCTTCTCATTCAGCCCTTGGGCTGCGTGATTCTAGTGAGTTCTCTGTGGGGAACTTCCCTGGGGATAGAAGTAAAAACTAAAGGCAGCACTGTCTAGAGCACTGAGCAAGGATTTGAGAGGCAGGAACACCTGACTTCTAATCCCAGTTATAACAGTAACCCACTCTCTGGCCTTGGGTAAATCACTTACCCCCTTTATGTCTCAGTTTCCCCATCTGTATAAGTGTCCCAGCAGAGACCTTGACCCTAAATCTCTCATAACAAAACACACAAGAGAAGAAAGGAGTGCACTTACCAGAAATTGCATTTGTTACTGACATGAGGGGTGAATGCAGGGCTGGTGTGACACCCCAGACAGTATGATAGCCAACGATTCCAGCGAGACCAAATGTGGTCACCATTTGAGTAAAAGCAGCATTAGGAGAAATAAGCCCCAATCCTAAAACACCTGTCAAGCCTAAAAAGAAAAGCACGTGCTCAGAAGTATAAAAAAAGCATTTTTCTTTTATTAGTCATAAAATAAAAACAGAGCAAGAACCCAATCCTGTTCCAATGAAGCTTTGACATCAATGGGAGCAGGAGAAGGCTCCTAGACATCCTTTTATATACCTAACTTTTATTCCTTGTTTCTGCTAGAACTAAACGTTGCCTAGTGTAGAATTCAGTTCACCAATTTATCTGTTCCAGTCTTAGGATCCAGAGCTGGAGATGCCAACAATAAAAATCTCTGAAATGCAAAATACTTAGCTTGCGCAAAGCATAGCAGAATAGTTAATCAATAAAAGCAAAATGAAAAATGGCATCGATTCTCCAATGACGTCTCACAATCTTCAATGCTCTAGTAGGAAAACAGACCACATTGTGGCAGCTGTATATTATTGAAACAGGCAGACCACACAAACATTTCAATAATATTCCACTGGTAGAAACTCTATTATCTCCTTCAGTACAGTACTTGTCTTCTTGGCCATACAAACTCAAATTTCAAAAATTGTTTTTCCTCTAAGAAAAGAATGCACCATTGTGACAGATACATGGCTGAAATTAGATATATTTATTTACGAATGGCCAGTTTCTGCCCCATTCTGTAGCACTTTACTACTTACACAGTCCTAGTACAATCAATTGGACCACCCTCTGAGCAGAATAGTACCGGTGAGCAAGGGTGACAGAATCTGGCTCTTAGTGGGGAGGTGTCAATTTTTGAAGTGCTAACCAGCCTGAGAAGGCTTTTTTGAAGTATTTAAACTTGCATTTGGCAGCATTAATCAAAGAAAACAGATCTCCAGAGTGGGATAATAAAGTGATTATACTCCAAGGACAGTATTCAGTAATGAACTTATCTACAAGCTTATTACCCAGCGATGACAAAACCATTGTGATGAGGCCATGTGGGAGGTTTTTGGGTCCCACACAAGGATGGAATTAGGGAAGATTTGCTAAATGAAAGCAAGTTCTTAGATCTTCCTCCACCCTACACTCCCTTTAAAATCCATTTTCTCCACTGCCAGAAAATCCCGTTCTTTGGACTAATGGCTACTCCTTTTGTTGCTCATTTATCTGGCACAAGATTTCAGAAGGTGAATAGCCCTCACAAAGGTGTGTTAAAATGTCCTGTCATCACTTACATTAACGATTATTTTTATATTCATTCTACCCTGTTCTTTTTAAAGAAACTTAATAAAGACAGAATAATGCAATGCTGTTTATGAGTGAAAACATTACTAGCTAAAATCAAAACCTTGTTATCTGGTTTATTTTCCATTTTAACACAGTATTTTTCAAAGTATAATAACCAGAGCACTGGCAATGACATTTGGGAATAGATAGTGCATTAAAAGCCTGATCTCAAACTCTTTGAAGTTAGAGTCATTAATATCAATGGACTTTGGATCTGGCCCTTACACAATATCATATTGCCTCTTTATTATATATGCAGTTACTAGCAGGGCTAGTTTCTTGGTTATGCTAAGTATGGAATGATTTAATACAGAACATCAGAGAACTAACCTGTACTCTACCACCACTTTCCAGCCTCTCATTCACATGGAAAGTAACTTAAGTTAGCAGATCCTTGGCTAATACTTCTCAGTATTAAGACACTGTGCATAGCTCCAGTTCAGAAGTTGGTTTTTATTTGATTTTCAATAAATACAACTTAGCAAGAATTAGGTGTAAATGTCATGCAGGCTGAAGGAAATGCAAACAAAATTGGTTGTGCAGCCAAATATTTCTTGGTGAATCATTTTTACCTGCTGTGTAAACTCCAGCTGATGTCATGGTTTTTCTGAATGGTGAGATGGAGGCTTTTCTCTCAGATTCTAGTTCTTGCACAGTTTTTTGTTTAGCAGGGACAGAAGGAGGCATTGTTCTTGGTAAAGGTGCTGGAAATAAATTCTTACCTTCCTGTGACAGAACAAGACAATGACTATGATGGATTCCTGTGGCATCTTGCCCTCCATTATATTAGGGTCTGATCCTATGACACATACTCAGAGGAGTTGGCTCAGGGAAGGCACTGGGATTACTGAGATGAGTAAAGACTCAGGATTTGGCCTTTATTTTTTTATTACACTGATGAAAGAGCACAGATAACTTTATTGTAAAGATCCTGGTTTTAATAAATTAGAATTTTTTAATCTATGTTTTAATTAAATAACCTTTAGGGCTGCAAATTAGCACTGATTGATGCGTTCAGTGGTGAAAAGCCACCTTGGGCCTCTCCAGCACCCTGTGAGTTGCAGCACAGCATCTGGCCTGGTATCTTTTAGGTCTATTACATTTCTCTCTAACAACTCCTCTGCCAAAGATTAATTTCAGCCACAACAATTAATTATTGTGCATAACTATGCTTTGGTCTAATGATACCTGAAGGCAGATATGGATCCCTGTGAATTCACCCTACCAACAGAAATACTCCTTACTCTACATTCCATCCAAAATAAACATCCCTGCAAAAAATCAGTCTATCCAAAGAAATTTCTCCTGTTTGGAAAAATTTCAGTCAACACAGAGGTGATCTTAATTGTCATTTATTTGCCAGTTCAGGTTCCCTTGCCCCTTCTCCCACAGCAGCAAAAAGGATGGTGATTTCTGCTACTAAGACGGGGACTCTGGAGGATGGTGACGGGCAGTCGTAAGGGGTTGCAGTCTATCCCATTTTCCTTCCCATACACTGAGGCTTGAACGCTACTGCTTCAGAAGAATATTGTCTTAAGCAACAGTGCCCTTGTTCCTCCCACACTGATGTGACTGCATCATAGAAACATCCTCCAGTCAATAAAGCCTTCCAATGTTAACACTAACCAACATTATTTCAAGAATCATGCATAGCTCACACTCCCACCCACCCATCTCACTCCTTGGCTAAATACATCCTCTCACGTTCGCAGCACATATTGATCCCAGAGCAAGAAACCCCATCTGACACTTGAATTCATATCTCCCACAATCACTGAGCTAATGGATCAATCCTCAGTCTTGAATTCTTCATTACGTATCCCAAATCAATGGCACAGCTTTCATCTGAGACTTTTATTAACCTATATTTTGCCCCTAAATATCTTAGTGCTGGCAACATTTAAAATATAAACTGCCTGCATTGCACCTTTATGAATATTATAAGAGCTAGCCATTGAGATTATTTCCTGGATTGGCTAACAGGAACATTTATGTCCTTCATAATACATTTTTATTCCCATTTCTCAGCAATTTAAAAATGAGCTTAAAACTCACCTTCATTACCATGGTTCCTCTAATTACATGATCAATAGTCCCATAATCAAAATTATCTTTTGGCTCAAAATGAAAATATTCTTTGTCAGGAGAAATAGCTTTTAATAATTTCAAGATGTTGTTGGAATACAGGCTACTGGCCTGAGTTGCCATTCTACTTGGCAAATCTGTATAACCAATGTGAACCACACCCTGATGAGAAAGAAAAATAAATTTATGTCAAATCTTTTCATGTATTATCTTGAAAACTTTTCAGGTGTTCTCCACAGACCTGATGCATATTTTACAAATGCTAGTAAATCAAATTCGCATATTACTGCAGACACTTCTTTCCAACGCTTTGTTTTACTAGTTAAGGATTTTCTTTTAAAACTAATAGCTTACTCTGATGTCTGAACATTAAAAAAAAAAAAATCAGCAATTTTGTCAGCAAGCCAGAAACCGAACAAGCTGGGAGGCCAGTTGGGGAACCATCTGGTGCTTATTTTGAGAATAAAAAGTCAAGCGCTTTTTAAAGTTTGAGAACACCTTTTGTTTGTCTGATAAAGATTACATTGCAAAATATGTTTCCCAGGTTAACTGGACTCCAATTAGTTCCAAAAGGAAGATATGGTTTTAGATACCTTCATTTCTATTCTACACAGAAGAGGATAGAGGATAAAGTTTCCTTACCAACATCTCACAGTATTAAAGCTTAAGTATGTGGACTATTGAAAATAAAATAATTCTAACCCTATCCTCTCAAAACAACTGCATATGCTCTATCTTGGATGCTGTGCCATAAATTCTTGGGGTTTTTTCCTTTTATTTTATCCTCATTATAACACATTCCATTATTAGCCATCTGGATTGTGCAGCTGCCAACTTATCCCATATGTAGCCACAGGTGCTGGCTCCAACATACGTTCAGGAGTAAGGGAAAGGTTATAATATTCAAGTATGACAACCACGGACAATATCAGTGCAAGTCGACACTGAAACACCATAGATGGGACTGCTCTTTGCAGCTGACTTTTCAGAACACATCCACAGCCTACTAGCCCCTGTCTAGAATATTGTGGGGGCTCTAATGATGCTATTAAGGCTCTATGCCCCATTTCAATTGTTCATTTAGTATATTCCATCCTAACAGCTTGCACAGCCATTGGCTCCTACAGGGGGCTTTGTGTGCCTCCCCTGCAGTGAAGCCACAGTGACCCCTAGTGGCTTCAAACATCAGTTCCTTGCAAAGATAAAAGTACAAAATTCTGACGTTTGGAAAAAATTAGAAAGGATTACAGAGAGACCTCATCTCTGATGGGAGGTAGGCAGGGAATAGTGGTCTATCATTGCTCTCTGTTCAGAGAACAATTACACATCAGGAATGTTATCTTCTTCAAAAATATTTAGTTCAGGACTCTAAAGCTCCTGCTGGAGTTAATGGTTTTGGAACTAATTAGGGTGGAAAATTAAATAAACAGCTGTAACACTGCATGGAACATTCAGAGTGTCCGTACAGTCCCCGCTATCTGAAACCCTACAGTAAGCAGTTATGGGGTATCCTGCTCCCAGGGAAAGCTTCCTTTTAATCAACAGAAAGATATTGGCTAAAGCCCTCAGCTCTGCATGTTTGCCTGCTGGATCTTCATTCCCTATTTCAGGTTCTCGTTACAATGAGCAGAAAGCTGCCCCTACTTTACATTTTTATCTTTTCACACAGGTGCCCTTATATCTTTGTAAAGAGGCAGGCTGGTCTCATGGCTGCAGAGAAACTTGAAAACGTGAACCCTAGATGTTCCAACACCAGGAGGCAAATAAAAAACTCTCAATATTTAATATTTTTACACAGCATTATTTTTGGAGCCTAACTCCATGATTTTTGTAGTTTTGGGGCTGGCCATACTGGGAAGGGGAAGATAGTTATGGAAAAGTGCCTTAGTCTGGTCCTTTGTAACAATTCAGATTAAATATATGTTTTAGCAACAGATAAATAATTACACCTTTATATTATCTTACAGTTCTACATTGTACAGATGAAATCAAACTTCATCTAAGAATGGCAATTTTCTATGTTAAAATTGATGGTTCAATATTGTAAATTAGTGAAATTGACCATTGTTAGTTTTATAAGTGATTAAATAAAATGAACCTCTAAGTCAAATTTCCTTTGCTTTTACTATACTTGGACTTTGGACAGCTCCACCGTTTTGTTAGTAAAGCTCTGGGGATGAATTTAAGGGCATTTATGAATACGGTTATTAAAAACACTGTAACCATGCTTATAAAAATCACAAAGCATAAAATCTTCAAAGATGGAATGGTGTCTGGACAGTATTCCAATTTGTGGTTTCATTACTTGTGAAGTGAAAGACTCTGCTTTATTATCCTGCCACACAATAGTAAGTATTCATGACAGACATACAATGGCTTCAAGGAAACATGGCCAGTTCTTTGTTACTAGAATGGTTATTACTTTTTAGTTTCTTCAGACAATTGTAATATTGTTTCAATTTTATATACACTTCAACCATTTCTAATAAGCATTGACTTTTATTCTACAGACCCTGTGAATATAAAGCTCTCCAGGATGAGTCGTTTCCACATTGCCACCAGCCTCAGATGCAAGATCCACAATTACCGATCCATCCTTCATTGACTCTACCATATTCTTAGTGATTAGGATTGGGGCTTTTTTCCCTATTGCAAATTAAAAAATAAAAGTAAAAATCTACTAACTGTTATCGTTGCATACAGTAAGATTCTTCCACAGAAACTGAAGATGTGCAAGGAAAACATCTAGTATATTGTGGGTGCTACTGGAAATAAATAATAAAATACTAATCATACTATTCAAAAGAAGCTGTTCTAATCCATGAAATAAATATTAACTGGAGCCCAAACCTGAAGCCCTTATTCATCCATAATTGCTATTGATTGTCTAACTGTATTCATATCACTGATCCGGAAACGTTAATAGGAACATATATTTAAGTCTGCAATAATCAAAAAGCTACACCTCACCTGGTATAAGCGCAGTACTAATAACAATATCCACTTCTTTACACTGTTTGGCAAATAATGCCATTTCTGCTTCAATAAATTCTTTGGACATTTCTTTTGCATAGCCTCCAACACCTTCTCCAGTTTCGGCAATATTCACTTCGAGAGGTTCTGCTCCAAGGGATTTAAATTGCTCCAGTGCTGGCAGCCTGCATGCAAAGTACAGAGATTATTGCAGTTTGCTATTTCATCATGGCAGCCATTGCATGATTACATTACCAGTTGCAAGATGACAGCAGTTCGCAAACTCTGTTACATTAATTTGCAGCAAAGAAACACAACATAGACTCTAATTTTGCATGTGCGAAGCTCTGCACCAAAGCAGAGCCACACTGAATTCAGGGTTTCTAGTTCTTCTCTCAGGATGCTTGACATAATTACTAAGCGGTATCTTAGCTTCTTCTAAACTTTCTAATTGAACCAAGACTTCAAGAACTTAATAAACTACCAGTGAACTGAAAAAAATCAGTTATATATCATATGCAGCTGTACTATTAGGCTTTTTCCATGTCTAAATGATAATATTTTGTATTATCTTGCAAGTGGGATTTTGATCAAAACTAGACCTTGGACTTGAATGCAGCCAACTTGAATATATGTAAGCCTGGGGCACATGTGCAAGGAGGGAATTTGTGTACCAGTATACCCATACCGCATGTGTTCATTGGCTGCTGTGCATGCTCACGTCACGGTCTTACACCAGAGATAAATTTGGGACATTTGTTTCAAAGGGAATTTCACTGATGTAACTGAGAGCAGGATTTTGCCCAGGATGTTTTATACAAACCTAAGTACAGTATTTTAGAATCTAAACTGATATTTTCTTACCCTACCTGGTGTCAAATCCTCTGACGATGGCTCCCATTGCTCTGGCAGCTCCTGCAGCAGCAAGCCCAGCCACGCCACCACCAATTATCAACATCTAGAGAGAACACACACGTGGAGAGTGAGCTAAGTGTATTCTGTGTCCTATTCCCACTCCATGCTGAGTGTATTATATCACTTACCTTCAAAAGCACGTGAAGTTACAAGAGCATCTGATGCCACTAAATGTAAGTACTTCAAGGAAGTTTCAAACCTTATCACAACTACGTAAGTACTTAAATAACCACCTGCACAAGGTGTGATATTTACAAAATAAGATCAGGTAGAAAATGATTAGCTATTTAAACCCTTAAGTGAAACAAAACATGAATAGGGCTAATCTTCCTACACCAGCAGGACTTCAAACGTTCACTCTGGAACATTGGTGGTGGAGAAAATAGGCCTGATTTAATCAGCTATTTAAATGCTTTGCTCTGTTATAGTCTGGCTTTTCCTCGGATGGATGTTATAGACAAAATTCTGACCTCAGAATGTAATGTAAACTTCAACTCCCACTAAAATGGGTATCAGTCCCTTGGTGAATAACATTCTGTTGGAAGATTATTTTCAACAAACAACCGAACAAACAAACACACACACACAAACCTCTGATGAATATCTGTCTCTAGGCATGATGTGATTAAATGCATTTGTGGCACTTAAATGATTTCATCCGATCAAACATTTGCCAAAATACTTCGAAAAGCCAAGTTAGAATAGATCTGGGGCCAAGTTCTCTTCTAAGGCTATGTCTACACTGCGCACCTTACAGCAACATAGCTGTGTCACTGCAACAGTGCCGCTGTAAGGTACGCAGTGTAGTCTCTCTTTGTCAGCAGAAGACAGCTCTCCTGCCGACAAAATAAAACCACCCTCAATGAGGAGCTTCCCCCACCAACAAAGTGCTGTCCACACTGGTGCTTTTCGTCGGTAAAACTTTTATTGGTCAGGGGGGTATTTTTTTCACACCCATGACCGACAAAAGTTTTACCAGCGAAAGTGCAGTGTAGACAACTCCCTTTCACCTCAGAGGCATTGCATTTGTGTAGAGGAGAGCAGAATCTGGCCTGCTATCAGCCATATTAGGCATAGACCTGTGCTTGGGGCAGTGTGGAGCTGCAGCTCTCCAGAAGGAGCTCTGAGAGCTCCTACCCGCACAGAAAAAGTGGACCCAGTGCACCAACCCCACATGGGATTGCTGTGAACAAGCCACACGGCAGCCATCCAGCTTTGGAAGTGCCCGGTTCCACCCAACCACCTTTGGGAAGGCTAGTGCCGTAGGAAGTTCTAGTGGAGCGCAGTCTCTGCACTCCGGAGAGCTCAGGTACTGCAATTATACCTGATCTCTGGGGCGGCGGGGAAGGGGGTACATGGGGGGAAGGCTCCTTATGCCCCACCCACCTGTGTAAGGAACAGGTACAATCTGGCCCTAGTACAAATAAGGTTGCAACAAATGGAACTGTAATGGCTATATCCTAGATTTCCTAGAAAGGTCATATAGTGGAGCTGTACTCCCTGATTATACTGTCAGTCAGGACAGAATTTTACTCCACACATCTCATCTGTACAATCCATACCTTTGCAGGAGGCACCTTTCCAGCTGCTGTTATCTGACCAGTAAAAAATCTACCAAAATGATTAGCTGCCAGGATTACAGCCTTGTACCTAGAAAATGCAAAAAAAAACAACATTGCGGCAATGGAGTAAAGCCTCTGCAGACAGAGCATGAGGATAACTATGCCCAGGGCCGGCTCTAGGCACCAGCAAACCAAGCACGTGCTTCGGACGGCACTTTTCAAGGGGCGGCATTCCAGCACTTGGATCGCCCCTTTTTTTTTTTTTTTTTTTTTTTTTTGCTTCGGGCAGCAAAAAACCTAGAGCCGGCCCTGACTATGCCAAAGGTATCATTAGGTACTGTACCTTCCTGGGTACCGCACATAGCTGGGCCAAAACCCTTCAGACAAATACACAGACCAAATCAATGAGATAATTAATAGAAACCCCATAAAACAAACAACAGTTATTGAACATCTTAAACCAATACATCTGCTAACTGAAAAAATACATGCAGATGTCATAACAATTTATACCAGTGGTTTGTAACACTCTTTTAAAGTGAATGCCTGATGGAGGACTATTGCTGGGAAAGGAATGCGTACCAAGGGCGTGGACTCATGGCATAAATAAAATGCTTATTATGGTTACAATATTCTTACTTTTTTTGAAAAAACAAAGCAAAACGAAAAAAACACCTCTGAGTGAAGCGGTAGTGTCTGTGCTTTAATGGGCCTCAGGCTTCCATGCGTACGACCTTGCAGGTGGAATGCTGGCCAGGCTATTGTTACATCTAGAATGCACAGCACAGGGGTTCCCTCATTAAACAAATTAATCGGCAATCATTTAAACACTGCATGAAATGGAAAATGAGGCAAACAGCGCATTTCCTTTCCAAAGGAAGCGTGTGTGCGGCACCCATAGTTATGGGTTTCCTTAACATTCCTTCATAACGTATCCTTCCTAATTAACTGCTGTTCAGAAAACCTCTCAATGAATTGTTCTTTTTTCAGAGAACAGGAGGTGACCCAGCAAACATTCATTAAAATGCTGTCCGTGGCTTCAAATTTTTGTTGCCTAGCAGTACTAACCAGCCTGAAAGTGCCTAGTGTATCTTTGCTACATCAGCCATTACTTTCAGCACCAAAGCACCTCCCCAGATCTGGATACCCATTATTAGCTTCAGGAAAGTTGTGATGAAGATCAGGATTCAAATGTGGAGACTCATCCCACCACTAGCAGGGTGCATGCATGATGCTGAATGCTTCCTAAGAGGCGCCAACTCCCTCAGCTCTCACAGAAGGAGCTCAGTTCTTCTCAGAAAACCTTCAGCATCTTACAGGGTTGGGCCTGTAGTGTGTGACCGCAATCCTAGGAGCCAGATATGCCCAGATTTAAGGAAGTTTGGATCCAGTTTCAGATACAAAAAGTTTGTGGCTCAGACCCACTTTAATCTTTAGATGACGAAACTGGGAGAATGCACCTCAGAATGAAACCTACAAATAGCAGTCTATGATGGAATTTTTGCTTTAACTTTGAAACTGTTTCTCTTAATGGCTATTGGGAGACAAAAGAAAGAGCAGGTGGCAGTTTTAGAAGTCATGCAGCTTTCCAGTAACTCAAAAACGGCTTTTTGTAAACTAAAGATTTTCGGACCACTTGGACTAGTTACTACTCTTTGGTATTTGGGGGTGAATATGAAAAAGGCCAAACTACATAAAGGGTCATGTGACAGGTTTCAGAGTAGCAGCTGTGTTAGTCTGTATCCGCAAAAAGAAAAGGAGGACTTGTGGCACCTTAGAGACTAACAAATTTATTTGAGCATAAGCCTTCGTGAGCTACAGCTCACTTCATTGGATGCATTCAGTGGAAAATACAGTGGGGAGATTTTATATACACAGAGAACATGAAACAATGGGTGATACCATACACACTGTAACGAGAGTGATCAGGTAAGGTGAGCTATTACCAGCAGGAGAGAAAAAAAAACCTTTGTAGTGATAACACTTCAATCTCTCTGGTCACTCGATTACAGACCTAAAAGTCGCAATTCTTCAACAAAAAAAAACTTCAAAAACAGACTCCAACAAGAGACTGCTGAATTGGAATTAATTTGCAAACTGGACACCATTACATTAGGCTTGAATAAAGACTGGGAGTGGATGTGTCATTACACAAAGTAAAACTATTTCCCCATGTTTATTTCCCCCCCTCCGCTGTTCCTCAGACAGTCTTGTCAACTGCTGGAAATGGCCCACCTTGATTATCACTACAAAAGATTTTGGGGTTTTTTCTCTCCTGCTGGTAATAGCTCACCTTACCTGATCACTCTCGTTACAGTATGTATGGTAACACCCATTGTTTCATGTTCTCTGTGTATATAAAATCTCCCCACTGTATTTTCCACTGCATGCATCCAATGAAGTGAGCTGTAGCTCATGAAAGCTTATGCTCAAATAAATTTGTTAGTCTCTAAGGTGTCACAAATACTTCTTTTCTTTTTAAAGGTTCATATGGTTTCACGGAGGCTCTTGGAGTGGCTGATCACGTGACAGATTCAACAGCAAACAGCAAAACCTAAAGAAAACCTCCGTGATTAGGCACAAATAAGTTACATTCGAAAACTAAGCATGGAACTGGAGGAAACACCCAATTAGCCTAAAAGATTACTGAATACATGTGACCATCTCAAAGTCAGCAATCCAAATGTGCATTAAGTGTAACCCTCTTGACTCCAATGATGTGTAAGATGGCACAGAAGATGGCCCATTGTCCGTACCATGTGATACTGCAAAGGAGTTATTCTGGAGGAGAGCATCTCGAGAACTGAGTAACAGAATGGATGAAATCTTGGCCCCATTGACTTGAATAGAGTCAGGCTTTCACCCAGTAAATAGACATGAAAGATCGGGGAGACTGAGACATGCTAATGCCCAAGGTAAGCAAGGGCAGGAAAATTGATGATATGAGATATGCCCACTGGATTCTAATAGATGGTCCCTGCTAAATGCTGCATGAATGTATGATGCCCATGAGCCAAATTCTGCTTTGACTTACACCTATTGAGAACTGTGTTTGGTCCCATTAAACTGTTCAATGTTTAAACTCAAGCTGTTCTAAAAGAACCATCACGTACAACCCAGCCTTTTCTAGAAATTTCCCAAAGAATAACTTTTTCTGTGCATACTTTCTGTATTAGAGCAAAAATTGATCCTCCAGTGTGGAATGCTCTCTGTTTCCTTTTTGTGGTTGTGTGCTTCTTGTGAGTCTAAATATATTTTGGGCTTAGGGTAAATAAAGGGGTGGATGAATGTTAAATACAAATATTTTAAGAGCAGCCTGTATAAAAATGAAGACATGTTTTGAGCCCTGTGTTAGTCTATTGGAGGGAAATCAGAGGATTTGACACTAGGTTAATTAAACAGTTTTACAGGCTAAAAGACAGAGATAGAGTGTATGTAACAGGAAAATGCTATTCATCTTTGTACCCTGATTGCTTAAATTTACCAGAGCTGTCAGCAAGACCTTTTAAAAAATATCCTCATGATGTTGTTTATGGCTCTGCAAAGACAAACAATATTGACTGTGCTGACATTATCATTGCTTGTAATTTTTTCCTCCTTAGCAGCAAAGGAGCTGAATACATGAGACGTGATTCATATAACCGCACTTCCCTCTGATGGCATAAGGAGAAAAATAGTGCACGTGGGATGAACCAGTCCTGGAAATGAATAATTACAAAGTATTTCCTGTTACAATAAAAGACAGAAAGTCCAGGGAGTAAGTAAAAGTGTCCAACTCATACCATGCTGGACATGACAAAAAACCTCACGTGGCTGCATGATTCGGGTCTGAATTGTGTTTGATTAACTTGACAGCTTGTTCTGTTTTCATTCAAAAACTGACACTTTTATCAGTTTGTCTCAGTGTTCACAAACATAAAATCAGTTCTAGATGCAGTTCTGGCGCAAGGCAGGATGATTCAAGAGGGCCAGGAACTCATTCCTATGCCATTTTAAAGGGATTAGTATGCATTTCCCCACATAGGGGTTGGCAAATCATGTTCCATTGAAGCCACTGTTCCTGGCAAATGCATCAGTTAGGCATCCTCAACTAGTTCTCTGGAGTGTATATTTTCCTGTTCCACTACTGGGGCACAGAGGGTTGGGGTGGAGGTAAACCAACCTTTTTTGTAACCAACACCATAGGTGGAAAAAGAAAAGGAGTACTTGTGGCACCTTAGAGCCTAACCAATTTATTTGAGCATAAGCTTTCGTGAGCTACAGCTCACTTCATCGGATGAAGTGAGCTGTAGCTCACGAAAGCTTATGAAGTGAGCTGTAGCTCACGAAAGCTTATGCTCAAATAAATTGGTTAGGCTCTAAGGTGCCACAAGTACTCCTTTTCTTTTTGCAAATACAGACTAACACGGCTGTTACTCTGAAACCTGTCATAGGTGGAAAGTAATCAGATCTGGGGTCTGGTAACGAGAAATGGGCTCTCTCTCTTTTTAATCATTGCTTTTAGTCTGACCCAGACTAGAAAAATTATCAGCACCTGATTGCTAATCTGTGGTCTACATGAAGGAACCTGAATCATGATCTCCATCCATTTACAAATAAACAAGTGTCACAGAGAACAACATTGCTGGCATTGACAGGAAAAGAGGAAAGGAATGGAATGGCACAAAGATGTCACTCTCTTCTTGTCCCTAGAAGAATAATGATGTCAGTTTGGCACATCATTAGCACTAAATGTTCTTTAAAATTCTTTAGGATTTAAAAAGAAAAATTCTACCCCGGGTCAGGTACAGGTTTGGCACAATTTCCCATTGAAGTTTAGCTCACTGTTGACTCATCAACAAGGTATTTGAACAGCTGAGTCCTTGGAAGTGTTTTGAAGGAATATTCACCCAAAGGAAGAGAAAAAAAGAGTTATTTTGTTTTGTCTCTTTTTGGTATGGGATGACCCATTCAGACATATTGGTAGCTAAGTGTGAGTTTAAGTGGGCCCAAATGTCTGACATAGCGATGACGACTCTTTAGAGTTTGCTCTATTCCCAACAGAAGAGCATTTTCAAAGCTCCTAGAGACACAAAGAGGGAAGAACAAATGCATAATATTTCCCTACTCAAAGTTGCGGAAGACACTAAAATGAAAGGACTATATTCACTCAATATTTTTAGAGGGGACTGCAATGATGTCATGGCTAATAGGCAGTGAGAAAGCTTTATCAAATATCTTCTGAATTAAATTTCAGTGGTGAGGAAGCCAGCAAATGGTGAGGAAAATTCCTCATTCAGTGAAGCACTTAAATGTGTTTGATCTCTTTACCAATTCTGTTTGAGATGAATTGGTTCAGATTTTAAACCATTTCAATATGTATCTTATGTATGTAAATAATTGGTCCAATGTTTAAACTAGTTTGTTGTGCTTTTTTTTTTTAACGAGTTCCTTACCTGAATCTAAATGGCTTTGAAATCAGTTCCAAATCTGAATTGATTCCAAATGTGTCTATTGCTGAATGGCAATTGCTCCTGATGGCTTGGCTAGTAGCACAGCGTGATGCCATGTAGGAGGGAAGGGTCCAAGACCAGCAGTGAGATGCTTGTGACTCAGGTTGTCAGAGGTTAAAAGCCTTGTAAAGGTGATATGTTCATGTGGAATGCCCAGTTCATGCAGCCCCTAGTGTCAGTCCTCAGAGTAGCACAGCAACTTCAAATATAATTTGAAGTGGCAGATAAAAAACTAAGGAAAGTGGAGTTTGCATGTTCCTATCAATACACTTTCCTTGCAAAGGAGCTTGCGGTTCAGCTTTATTTGTGTGAAAGAGAATCATGGAAAAATAATAAAAACTAGTATGTTAAACCTATGCCAAATATAAGAGCACATTTATCACAGAGTCAATGGTATTTAGAACCACATGTGTTACAGTGGATTGACTGAAATAAGTTTTCTTGCCCACCTGCAATAAGTATCGTTCTAAGACAATTTATGTATTGTCGATCTGAGAAAGAAAACAGCACCAGTTTTAAGGCACTGGCATTTACATAACAAGGGAAACACACCATTCTAAAAGCCAGTGGTGTCCAACCTGCAGTCCTCAAGGCCCTAAATCAGTAGTGTCCAACCTTGTCGGCCTGAGTGCCAGAATATAAAGGGGCCATAATCAATACTTTGGGGCAGATTCTATAGCCTTTGCACCTTGCTCCCTACAGTCCCTGGTGAAGAGGGCATGCAAGGGATGGGAAGGGAGTATCTGGAGCACATTGTGCTCCAGTTCCTCCTAGCTGGTGCATGGTCCCTTGAGGACCATATTCAGCTGACACCAGTTACAGCAGCCTGGGGGTTTGCTGCTCTAATCTATGATTGGTCTGGGACAGAGAATCAGAGAACTGTAACTGGTTGCCAGCTTCTCTTCCTTTTCTCCTCTTCTGGGCTGCCCTGGGTGCCTGTGGAGGATAGAGACGCCATAAGACAGAGCTAGCCAAGCCCCTATCCTGTTCTTTTGGGGCTCCTATAGCCCAGCAGAGAAGCAGACAATGGAGTAGCCACCACTACTCTATCTCCCCTGGCATGCAATAGAGAGCAGGGTTATGTAAAATCACATGTGTAGAATGGTGCTCACAGGAACAGACACAAGGCTACACCGGATGCCTTCAATTCAAAGATAACATTCATGAATAAAATTCATATTCCATATCCTCACCCTGCAATGTTGGCCATCGAGCTTAAAGCATCATATCCTTGAGCAATAGTGACTCGAGGAACTTGGTCCATTGCCAAGACTGTGGCTTTGCGCTGAGCAAGTTTGCCTAGGAGATCTGGGTTCTGAGCAGGGTAGATAAAGCTGACAAGTGTTGCATTCTCCTTGAGCAAAGAAGCCTCGTGCACTCCCAGCACTTCATTAAAACCTGGGGCTCTGACCTTAGACACAAAACATACCACACATTTTACTTTTTTAATTAAAAAGAAGTTCAGTCTGATGATTTAAATTAAACTTTTGGAAACTGAATTTAGTATTAATAAAACACATGGAATCTTGTGTCTTCAGCTCCCATGTCCCTAACGCAGATCCCTGTGCCCTTGTGGAGTCCTATTTTCTAGAGCAGTGTTTCTCAACAACCAGTCCATGGACCGGTGCCAGTCCCTGAGATCTCCCTGACACAGTTTAGGAAGGTAGCAAGGAAGTCCCCGGTATCAAAAAGGCAGAGAAACACTGGTCTAGAGGTAGCAGGTCCTGATGAAGAACCAGGGCTTTAGATCAATGGTAGTAGACAAAAATGGGTTAAATGCATTTCTGTCAAATACCCTTCATCCCATTGAGCAAGTAAGTGATTTACATTATCTGGGATGGAACAGAATGCCAACAATCATACCACAACTGGTGTGAACTGGAGTATATATTGAGCAATATAGGAAACTTAACCCTCCCATCAAAAAACAGAAATACAATGCATGCCTAATAGGTGTGAAGCAGCTATTGCTGCAAAAGCTGTTGATACAAAATACGGTACCAACTATATTACTGGACACATATAAGATTATGTTTATCATATGATTTAATGCCATAGATAAGTTGTTCTACTGATTTGATTTCATGCTGAAATTCTGATTTTCTTAAAATCAAGAGTCTCTTCTGACTTTTGCATACTGTCATTGGAATAAATATATATGATTCATGTCAGATGCTAAACTTGCCTTTAAAACAATATCTGAGCCAAATACAGTTTTCAAGTCATTGATTTCTGCTCCAGCCTCTTTGTATTGCTCATCAGAAAACTTTGCTTCTTCACCAGCTCCATGTTCCACTTGCACATTAAAGCCTTGTTGAACTAAGGCCTGGACACCGGCAGGAGAGAGTGCCACTCGCTTCTCATTTTTGTATGTTTCTTTGGGGATACCCACAACTAGATCCTTGTAGCGAATTCCTAAGTAAAAATAAAGGAAAATTGTTATTTTTCCCAATTCATGTTCATTGGATTGTTGTTTGTGGCGTACGGGGGAAGAGTTTCAACGGCACAAAGGGTATTTCAGCATCCAACTCCCAATGGAAGTCAACAGAACTGGCGTACCCAACTCCATTAGGCACTTTAGAAATCCCAGCCGAAGGACCCAATCCTGTACACCTTTACTCCCACGAGTAGTACTCAGTAGGAGTAGTTGCGTGAGGAAGGGTGACAGGACTGGGTCTGGGTTTTTTGTAACTGACACAGAATGCTACCAGATGAAACATTCTGCTGTTAACTTTTTTATAGTGCATTTTTCCACAAACACATTCACGGATGCTAAAAGGATAACAAATTAAAGTTTGGTTTATAAAACCCTTGGCTGGGATACTGCTTACACAAGTTTTCATGCTCTTTACCCTGAAAAAGGTGTGGACTTGACCACAACAAATGAAGTGACAACCTCAACTCCACTCACACATGAGGTGGAAAAACCAAAAATAAGACAGCAGCATGAAGAGAGGAAGTTTTGTTTTTCCTGGCTTCATATGTGAGAGAACTGTGCTTGTTGACAAAGAGGCAAGGACATATTGTGAAACAGTCTAAGGGCTATCACTGTAGATTTTTAAGGGTCTGATCCAGCCAGCATTCACAGTTGTAGTTACAGTGCTCAATAAATAAATGTTTTCAGGATCAGGCCCTAAACTATCATCTATATAGTGCCCAATCCTATTGCCACTAAGTCAATTGGAGTTTTTCCATTGACTTCAATGGAGCTAGACTGGACCTTCTAAGGCTCAAATTCACTCCATGTGGCAGTGGGGTGGGGGAGCAACACAAGGAATATGTATCACTTAAGTCCCACTTAAAGTCTCAAGACAGAATTTCAGTGGTGCATGGACCTGGTGCTGGTCCTATGCACAGGGGTGAATTTAATTCTTGATGGTTCAATCCTGTAAAGTCCTGAACACCAAGTCCCACTGGGAGTTGAGTGCACTGATCACTTCACAGGAAGCCCAACACCTTGCAGGGCTGAGCACTATGAGCCAAACCTTGATCCCACTGAAGACAATGACAAAATTCCCAATGACATCAGTGGGACCACGCTCTGGCCCTAAGCTAATAGACTAGAATAAAATCCTTTCTCTATTCCTCCACTGTCTTACATGAGTTGTGTTTCTATAGCCTAGAACTCTTCCTTACTCCTCAAAGCAGATCATACACGCCTGTTGGTTCACATGGGGTTAATATGATGCAAGTCACTGAAACTTTGTGACCCCACAATTTAACTGGCAACATGCAAGCTGTACATTAATAACTAATGTAGATGCACAAACTTAAACATGTGTTTGCCTAAATGTACACTGACAGTTCAGTGGCAGACAGCACTCTGTGAGGTTACCCAGACAGAGCTGACACATGCGGCTAGGATATTTCTTGTAAGAACATTCTAAACAAATCTCTTCAGTGCTGAGATGATATTTTGCTTAAAAAGGTGTGATATTAATGCAAAACTGTACACAAGCAGGGAATGACTATAAAAAACCCCAAACAAAAGAAAACAGCAGTGTGTAGCTTTGCTCAGTGGCACATGTGCAGGACCAGGCCCTGAAACTGCAACAGAAAATACCCTGTTACTTTTTAATTAAAAAAAAAAAAGAGCTTTTATATTTGAGTCACACAAAAAAAGTCATTACGGGACGATATAAATAAAGAACACAATGAAAGTGTTTGTAAGTGTACGAAGAGGAGAGAATCATTACAGCTAAACCAAAAATCCGACACAGGCATGGTTTAAATTAGCATGACATAGGAAACCAATATGGCACAGAAGATAATCATCTAAGGACTCCATCCTGCTCACCTGACTCAAGTGAGTACACCCAGTGAGGTTAGATGGTGCCCTTAGGCACAAATTTGAGCTGGGGTGGTGTGTAAATTGCAGGAGGCACTGTGCCTCAGAGAGCCCTCCATGAAAGATGACATATATGTAGAGACAGTGGGTCAGAGAATGAGCTTACAGAAATGTGGTATTATACTAAAATAGTGGCATACTATATTTCTAAAAGGAACAATCATTTAGCATTAGAATAAAGTGATTTCTGTCCAACTCAGATTACTTGATTTTAGATTTTGGGGTTATTTTTCAGTTTCATCTCAAGTTCACTAGTACATACCCAAAGTGGCTCACGTGCATCTGCAAGAATACTTTTCCAGCACTCCCCCTGCCACACATAGGTGGTGGAGTCCACTACTGTGAAAGAATATTTATACATGAAATACATTTGAAAAAAGATTCTTGGTATATGAAAATTTCATTGCGTGCATGTGCAGCTCTTAGTACTGGAAAAGTGTGTAGGCAGAAATTGGAAGAGTTTACGCAGACATCCCAGGCTTTAGGGAGGAGAGACTGAATGTGTCAGGAATCAGGGCCTGCAGCAAAGCCTAATGAGCATAGCTGACCTGTAGTAGGCTACCTGATTGGCTACACTGCCTGATTGACTGAAAGAGTCAGCAGACTGGTTCTTAAGCCCAGCAGCCACTCAAAGCACTTGCTCATGGATATAGAAACTTCCTATTTGCAGAAAACTATTTGCTAACTTCCTATTTGCAGAAAACCGAACACCCTTGCCCTGCCCTGCCCCACCCCTTCCATGAGACCACGCCCCTGCCCTGCCCCTTCTGAGGCCCCACCCCTGTTCACTCCATCCCCCTCCATCACTTGCTTTCCCCCACCCTCGCTCACTTGCTCATTTTCACTGGTCTAGGGCAGGGGTGCAGGAGGGTGAGGGCTCTGGGGGGGGGCAGGGATGAGGGGTTTGGGGCGCAGAAGGGAGCTCTGGGCTGGGTCAGGGTGTTGGGATGTGGGGTGTCAGCAGGGGGTGAGGTAGGAGGTTGGGGTGTAGGAGGGAGCTCTGGGCTGGGGCAGGGTGTTGGGATGCGGGGTGTGAGCAGGGGGTGAGGTAGGAGGTTGGGGTGTAGGAGGGGGCTCAGGGCTGGGTCAGGGACTTGGGGTGTGGGGTCCGGGCGGTGCTCACCTCAGGCGGTTCCCGGAAGCAGTGACATGCCTGCACTGCAACTGGACTTTTAATGGCCCGGTCAGTCGTGCTGACCAGAGCTGCCAGGGTCTCTTTTCGACCGGGCATTCTGGTCAAAAACCAGATGCCTGGCAACCCTACATGGATGTGATAGCTTCTGTGCCTGCTTGTTCCCAAGACTTGTTCTAGTTCTGTTTCTTCCCTGTTCCACCCCACTCCTGCCTTGTCCCACTCCTGGTAACCTCGTTCTGACCCTGGGTTCTGATTCCTGACCTCTGACTTCAGCTGTGACCCTGGGCTCTGACATCCGGTCTCTGACTCTGGTTCTGACACTGGACTTCAATTCCTGGCTACCAAATCCTGCCCTAAGTGCTAGGCCTGCTTCCTACTCTGACCATTAGCCATGACTGGTTATGTGAATTTATATAAGAGCTTTATGCACTGAAACAAACAACCATATCACAGACTAAAGAATTAGGGAGGAAACATAGGTCCACCTCTAATCTATTTAACAGGACTAACAATTGCTTCAGTAGGGAAATCATAGGTTAGGGTTGGCAAACTTCCTCCTACAAATACCATGGAAATATTCTTCCAAGGTGCTGAACCTACAACTAATAGCCCATACCAAGGCCCTAAAGCCTCTAGGTAATATAATATATACCAATGTATCCAACTGTAATATGAAATACAGTAAGCTAAAATGGCCATTTTATGATAACATGTATATTCTAATGTGTTATGCCACATCATGCATGCTTTTTCATTAACATGTTATGCTGTGCTGCATATATCGTCATATATGGAAACTCAGATCAGAGCAGCAACATACATAGTGCACTGATTATAACAGATGACAAGATAATTTTGGGGAGATAAAAACAGAAATCCTATAAGGAGTGCGTTTGGTTCAGTAAATCAGCCATCTTTCACAGCATTAGAAGAAGACAGCCTGTATCAGACATCCGCCAAGTCTTCCTGGAAGTGGTAGTTTCTTTTGGAGATTTATGAATGCAAAAGCAACTGCCACAATCTAATCTGCTCTGCAGAACTACAGACATACCCAGCTCACGTAGCTATTTAATAGTATCCCTGAAATCTTTCATTAGTTTTAACTTTTTTGAATTGTTAAAATATATCCAGTACTGAGAATGGGGCAAAAGAAGAGAATTTGTTCACAGTACACTGTACAGCCCTTGCTCAGATACAGCACATACTGTGGCTGCTACATAATCTTCCCCAGTAGTTTCATAAAATACACACAGTATTCCATTAGGACTGATGGGGTAACCAGGTTCATTTTTCACTTGCTACTTGTCCTGCACAAAGGTTCTCTACAGGAACCTAACTTTCTCAGTACAGCGCCACTTGTATGCAGAAAATCACCTGGCTAAGAATCTCCTTTACAGTAATTAACCAGGATGCACACTGTGGGCATTAGTTACACATTTAATAGTTACATATTTCTTAGGTTAAACTTGGATTTATGCTGGAAATGGCCCACCTTGATTATCATACACATTGTAAGGAGAGTGGTCAGTTTGGATGAGCTATTACCAGCAGGAGAGTGAGTTTGTGTGTGTATGGGGGTGGGGAGGGTGAGAAAACCTGGATTTGTGCTGGAAATGGCCCACCTTGATTGTAGGGAGAGTGGTCACTTTGGATGAGCTATTACCAGCAGGAAAGTGAGTTTGTGTGTGTATGGGGGTGGGGGGGTGAGAAAACCTGGATTTGTGCTGGAAATGGCCCACCTTGATTTTCATACACATTGCAAGGAGAGTGGTCACTTTGGATAAGCTATTACCAGCAGGAGAGTGAGTTTGTGTGTGTGGTTTTTGAAAAAAAAAGGGGGGGGGGAGAAAACCTGGATTTGTGCTGGAAATGGCCCAGCTTGATTATCATACACATTGTAAAGAGAGTGGTCACTTTGGATGGGCTATTACCAGCAGAAGAGTGAGTTTGGGGGGGGGGGGGGGGGGGTCAGAGGGTGAGAAAACCTGGATTTGTGCTGGAAATGGCCCAACTTGATTATCATACACATTGTAAGGAGAGTGATCACTTTAGATAAGCTATTACCAGCAGGAGAGTGGGGTGGGAGGAGGTATTGTTTCATGGTCTCTGTGTATATAATGTCTTCTGCAGTTTCCACAGTATGCATCCGATGAAGTGAGCTGTAGCTCACGAAAGCTTATGCTCAAATAAATTGGTTAGTCTCTAAGGTGCCACAAGTACTCCTTTTCTTTTTGCGAATACAGACTAACACGGCTGTTACTCTGAAACCTGTCATTAAGAACGTTGTAATCTTTTCTTTCAGTTCCATGGGGATGAGGAGTAGAATAGATCTTCACACTAGAAATATCTTTGTATACCCATATATCTTGGTCCAAAGCATGTTTACAATCTCATAAGACCATGGATGAGAATATCTGTGTGTGATTAGCTATCAGACTACATTCCCTTCTGCAGGGTAGGGATATGGGTGATGGGAGTATTTAGCTTATTATTATGGTATATTTGGTGTACAGAAAATTCTTCCCTCAGGATGGAGAGGACAGATAACTGTAAATCACTGAAAAATCACCCTTGCCAATCCTTCATTGTTAAAACCTCCTCTAAGCTCTCTCCCCCATCTGTATTTGATCTGCTATGCACACTGTTAAGCACGGACATTTGTTTTTTAGTAGATATTTTCTTCCATACTTCCATTCATTCTCTGCTAACGACGTCACACAGGCTTTATTATTTTATTCCCTACAGAACTTGTTATTTAGATCATGGCTTCATTCTAAACACATATAAAAGTCTTTTCTTTCCAATATAAATTCTTCTCTCAGCTGCTTAACAGGGTTACAGTTCTTTGCAACTTGCATTTGGGCCATCCAAATCAAACCCTTCTCCAGAAAATTTAAATTTTCCACAGCCCCACTCAGTCTGGATGTAATTAGCAACATTTTAAACCATATCCTTATGTCACATATTTTAAAGTGACCCTGTCAACTTAGTTTAGGACCAACATTTGGGTTTTGTAAAAGCACATACACACATTTTTTTTTCCAAAGCTGACTGGAAATAAGGAGTATTTTTCATAATTTCCTTTAAAATCCATTTAAAAAAACAGACTGGTTATTTAAAGATTCTTTTCTAGGGTTTGTGAATCCAAACTCAAGATCCTTGAGCTAGTGCATGCAATCAAGTAAGTGAAAATGACTTAAAAGTACCTAGAGCAATTTTATTACCTAGACTGAACTGCAAAAAGCAATCAAATAGCATACACGGGGGGAAGGTTGTTCACATTCTTTCAGCTGCAATAAAGATGTAGTAGTAATAGACAGGTGGATGTTTAAAAACATTGGGTAAAATCCTAGCCCTATTGCAGTCAATGGATTGGCATGTTATTTATTACTTTTCTTGGAAAGAAATTGTTGCCATAGCTTCTTGTGCCCTGAAAAGAGTTGTCAAGAATCACACGTGTAGCTAAAGAGGTAAATATGGAGACTCTGTCAGTTTTTTCTCATGTGTAAAATGCTGAAGTGCAATTTTTGGTTTAGCTCCATTAGTATTTATTCTTTGCTAGTTGTTCGTGGCAGCACCTTCACTGTGCTACCTGCTTTTCAGACATCCAAGAAAGGATAATCCCTGCCCTGAGAAGTTCAGTGTCAAGAGGACAGAAAGACAAACAGAGGTTAGGGGAAGGGCAACAACAAATGCAGGGGTGGTTTATGCATCGCTTCATTCTAGCTGAACCTGGATATCCAACAATCCACCAAGTTAAATATCAGAATGTCTACTGAAATCCTT
This sequence comes from Chelonia mydas, assembly GCF_015237465.2. Classification (NCBI taxonomy): domain Eukaryota; kingdom Metazoa; phylum Chordata; order Testudines; family Cheloniidae; genus Chelonia; species Chelonia mydas. The sequence goes on from NC_051250.2 coordinate 64,411,657, forward strand.
TGGGAGTTTTGCCACTGCCTTCAGTGGGAGCAGGAGCAGACTTGAGATGTATATGTTCAAGGGGAAAAATTAAACAAAGTCTACAGTAGTTTATATATATTACTCATTCCTATACATGCAGAGTAAGCAAGGGAAAGCTCTGTGTCTCCAACTCAGATCTAACCTCTTAGGTGGCTGGACACAGAAGTATCACGGTAAATATAATCGGCAGCATGTTTCACCTATTTTAGAAAGCTTTCATCTGTCACTCTTATTCGTAGTTTTATTACAGTAGCTCCTGGGAGGTCCCGATCAGGACCCCAATGTCCTGAGCATTGCACAAACTGAGGCCAAGATCCTGCTAATACCTACAGATATGCTTATCTTTATGAATATGAATAGTCCTGTTGACCTGTGTGGGACTCTTCATATGAATGGGCTAAGATGCTTCCTTCAGTATGAGGTCTTTCAGTATTTATGGTTTATTTAGTTTTCTGCATACTCAGAGCATTCCGAATACAAGATACTGTCGCAACACTCACTCAGGACTACATGCTTTCCATGTTTCTTTTGATTTGGATACATTCGTGTTTTCTCAGTTTACTTATTGAAATTATGTAAGTATGACCATAAGACAACAATGGCATATTAAATATTGTTTAGTTTTCCCTTACAAGAACAGTAGTTTAGATTTATTTTATGATGTTCCAAAGAATAATTGCCTAACAAGATAATATAAGCAAAGTAAAGTAAACTTGAAGAAGAGCTTAATTACAAAAAGCATTGTTTGGAAATACATACCGGTGGATTGGCAGTTGAGAAATACTTGACAATTCAGTGTATAACCCAACTGTCTGTTGTACTCGAAGAAAAGATAACTGGAATATCACAGTACCATCCAAATGATTCACAAAGAAAACATATTGGGAGATTTAGACAATTTTGGCCGAGGTTCTTAGCTACAACCAAAGAGCATAAAGTGCAATGCATGAGAGAGAGGCATAAAGATTGCTTTATGCACCTGTGTAGACTCCCAGTCCTGGGCTGACTATGCATTAGGCTGGTTCCAAGACATAACTAGAAGGCTGCTCTAACTTGCACCAGATAGCAGCTACCCTAAAGCATCAGACAGGCATAGGGAGGGACATTTCAAACATAGCTCCTTCTCCAGCACTTAACTATTGGCAGTAGATGGATGAATTTCCACAATTTTTTAAAACGTTCTAAAGCTCAGTGAGCTCTTGCGCCTAAACTTAACTTCTGCCTCATAACAGATCAAATTCTTCTCCCTTTCGTTCTGGTGTATGTCAATGTAGTTGAGTTCAGAGATTGACCCTGTATATTTTTATTAATAAAAAAAATAAATAGAACAACCGATTTTCAAATTAAGGGCCGGTTCAACATCTGAGTGAATGAAATATAGTGTATTTTTACAAATGCAAATCATTGCTTTTACAAAAACCTCAAAGAAATTAAATTATCTAATTAACCATGTGGAGTATGTGGACATTGACTCTGAAAGTTTAATGCGAGTAGAGATTTTTGTTATACCTGACACTGACCTCCAGATGACCTCTAACAGAAAACAAGCCTCCACAACATATGATCCATTTGAAAATAAAACTACAGCATTATGACAACAGCATCTACATACAGTCAAATCAAATACATATTGTACCTTTTGCTGTCTGTTGATTCCATAAGATTTGGAAAGTTCTAAGAGAACGTTGTCCGGTTGCTGGCTGCAGTGTCCTAGAATTTATACTGTGAAGCCAGGGCACCGAGCAACTGGTGATGCATCGCACTAGACCAGCCATCCCAGCAAATCCAGGGGACAGAACGCTCCTCTGTGCCCTTGATGTTGGTCCAGTTGCCCTGTAGATATAAAAGCCTTATTGAAACCAAGTTGCTTGATTAACCCGCCTCAAATCTGTATAATTTTATGTTTAAAAGGTCACTCCATGTTAGGGGCAAGAAGAAAAAACTCAGCAATATTCCTTTAATATTACTGTAGAATGACTGAGCCAAAGGTCTTTACAGCAGGTGATGCCTGTGGAATTGAAAGCTGATGACTTGCCTAGGCACTCTGCCAGGTCACTGAACCAGCCAGACTTGAGCTACATTCAAAATTACAAACAAATTGGGCAAAAGCTTGCACTAGATTGTCCTGACTTTTAATTCCGCAGACCAGCATAATTACTTTATTTTCAACCAGAGTTTACTCAGACTACTCAAAAAAAATCTTACACCACCAGACTGGTATGTGCAAAGGAACAACCTGTTCATACTGAAGAAGTTTCTGCTTTTCATGAAGGACTGCTTACTGATTGAATTTCTGAGAGACATAATAGTGAAGTGAAACAATGGAATTCCATACTCACACCACATAGCACTACATGGACATAAAATCTCAATAATAGAAGTTAGAACATAACTGGCAAAGGATCCTTTCTGCACAGTCCATAGATCACTGCTGTCTCTTTAAAACTCATTCCCCCACCCCCAAATACCAGTCTACTGACATCATGGCTGCAAATGGTACACGTCATATATTACACTCACACAGGTTCATCAGCCTTACACTGACATTTTTATCTGGACCATTTTAATCAGTTTAAAAGCAAATATCTTGGCTTTGTTTTACTTCATTTGGTAGCTGTCAGACAGGAAAACAAACCCCAGGTACACAGTTATTGCAAACAGTAAGATGTGTAGGAGTCATTAGAATTCAGTGCTGGGCAGACTTAGAGCGGGAGAGTGAGTCAGGTTCAAAATGGGAAGTGCAGCTGGTGGTACGTTGCTAGAAACTCAGAGCACATACCTGCAATCCCAGAATTCCTAATCACCACAACATAACATTCAATATTCTCTGACCCAAATGCTACATCCTAATCTCACCCTTGAACCTGACCCCAGGTCTCTGGATGAGAGATTAGGGGGAGGATGCTTTCCTTCATTGATGGTATGAGAGAGCATTGCTGGCCAACCCTAAGCAATCAAAAATCATGAGTCAGCCCCAAAAATCATGAGATTTACCTAAAAAAAAAACCAACCACAAACAAAACACGCACACACAAGATTTCCCCCTGCCACAATAATACATTTTGGGTTCTTTTTATTTGCCTACTGGTTTGGGGGTCCATGCATGTCACATTTTAAAGTTTTTCTCTGCAGCTATGAGGGTTAGAACCTCTTTTTAAATAAAAGCGGAGACTCATGTATTTACATGACTCCTGGAAATGAGGCTTTAAGGAAAAGAACAAATATTGTGCAACTTATGATAAAATTGCTAGAGTTAGCAACACTGAATTCTCTGGGGATGGGGAAAAAAAAGGGAAGAACTCCATTCCATCACAGCTTCCCCCATCTGAATAGTGGCTTTACTTTAGACATCTACACTAGATTGACATGTGAGTAAATGCACCAAGCTTTACCTTTCTCACTCCAACTCCAGAGTAATCATTCATTCTCAACCAGCAAGCAATCTAGTTAATGCATCCCAATGCACAGCGCTAGGTACTAAAGAATTTCAGTCCCTTTTCTTCTTATTGGACAATAGCTTTAGGGAAACATTCCCCCCCAGGCCCTTTTTCATTCCACTTCAACCAGGTGCGGGAAGTGAAGGGCCCTGTGTCTTTCAGCACTGATCTTTAATGCTGCTAAGATTGGGATATGGATGTGTTTCCATTATACACTTCTATTTCTCCAGTGGTTTACAGAGTTCAGTCAGGCTGAAATTAAATTAAATTGTACAGGACATTAGTCCATAATGCAGGCCAGCAGCTTTCAGTAATGAAAAAAATATTGAAATAAGTGGTTACTGTACAGTAATTACTACTTCTCATACCACTAACACATTCTGTATGCAGTTACATGAAAAATTATTTAAATTGTTAAGATTAATTAACCACATAACCCACACCCACCACCCTGAAAATTCACAGTTAAAAACTTAGCAACTCCATAAATGATAACTGCATTATGATGAACCATTTGTTCATACACACACACCAGGCAATGTGAAATATCATTAGGCAAATGGATTTTGCCAAGGTGGCTTAACTGTGTGGAGAGCTATATACATGTCATAGACTAACTGTAGTTCATCATCAAAATATATGGTTCCAAAATTTGGTTTTTGTTAAATTATACATAAATCATGTATTAAAGCTTAATTTTTCACAATATCCTTCTTCTGAGGTCACTAAACAAGCAAAAATACATTACAATTAGCAGCTATAACACTGATTCCATAAACCAGCATAATACATTACTTATTTCAGGATTTACAGACTAAAATCTTGGAGCTGAACACACTGGCAATATAAATTGGCATCTCAATCTTATATCTTGGGCCCATTTCTGCTTAGGGCTTATACAGAGCTCTACATTTTCAAATCACTATAAAGAAAAACATTAACTGGTTAGTTCTCACAACACTCCTGCAGCAAGCATTGTGTCCATTTTACATGTGGGCTCACTGATGCAGAGATGCTCAGATACTTGTATAAGGTCACAAAGAGAGACAGTACTAAAGCATGGATTAGAAAACTGGGTTTCCTGGCTCCCACCCCTTTACATCAGACCTCTTGACCCATGTTGAATCTCTGACTAAATCCATCTACCAAACTAACAGAATTTCTGTTTCCTACTTATTTATCCTGGAAATAAAGTTCCTCAGACAATCAGAACAAAGACCTATTTCTCCTTTTCCAGATACAAATAATTATTGTTAATAAAATAATAAATAATAATAATAATAATAACAAACAACACCACAAAAAAATTCAACTACTTATAGATAAGGGACAAATCCTGCATTGACAGGCCTCTTCATGCTTCACTCCTGTAGGGATAGGGAACTACTGATCTAGTGAGAATCTGCAAAAAACTCAGATTTGGCACGCACCACATTTGGTACCCACATATTACCTACACGCAGCTCTACATGACAAAAAGAAAAATATTAATGTTCAGCCAAATTCAACTATAGATTTGAAATTTACCCTCCCCTACAATAGTATGATAACCAGACAACACTAATTCATATGGCTGAAGGAAATACAGCCTGATTCTTCTGGAAGTTTGGGCAAAGCTTTTCCAAACTTTATCTGTTTAACACCAAGCTGCTTGATGCGGCAGAGTTAGTTACCTATTTTATGTTTACATTTTCAGCCTAATGCTGAAATCTGCAGTTCCTGGGTATTAACATCCAGTTCCTGGATATTACAGGAAAACCTCCCAAAAGGTCTCCCACAACTCTTCTGTTGCTGCCTTAATATCTGCGGGAGATTTATAAGCCTATCTCGGATTAGTTTACAAGGCCTGATTGTGATTTCCTTTACTCCAGGTTTGCACCACTCATTTCAGTGATGGTTCTGCTGATTTGCACCAGCATAACTTGGATCAGACACAGGCCCGGTGTGTAGAAACCTTATATTCATGCCCTAGTAGATTGTACTGTGACCCCTGATTTTGAAAGGTAGGGCAGCCTTGCCACATCTCACTCACTGGGAAGGACATTCCTTCATTTAGGGAGAAGTTTTAAAGACAGACAGACAGACACACCCTGCTCTTGGGTTGAAGGATTTTGCTGTGTGTTTGAAGGAGACATTTAAAATCTCATTCGCACTGACACAGCAGTCCTGGCCTTTGAAGAAGGGCAGCAGCAGGAGTGAGACCTTCCCCCCGCGACCATGAAAAAAAGTTGACAGTGATAACACTGACAGGGATAATAACCGAGCCTGGAAAGGCAAGTGGGGCATGTTGAAGAAAGAAGAGGAAGACTAAGGTAAGACTAACCTGAGATTGGTGTCCTTAGGAGTGAGCTCTGCCCCCCATGAGATTCAAAGGACAGGCCAGGAGGGAAGTTAACAGTCAGCGACCTTCACACCAGCAGCTCACTGGCTGTGGGCACAAGTACATTTGTGTGGTCTATAAATAGGCACCATGTGATCTGAAGGCATGTTAAATTTGGCACTGACAACATGAAGACTCTCTCAGTAAAACACACAGGGGGTTCCTGGCAGCCTGCCTATAGCCCTGACATTTGCAAACAGTTGGAGACTGCAACCTGCAATAACTAACCTAACAGCCAGCCCCATAGCATTGTCCCTGTGAGTCCAGTAGGGGGGCAGTAGCTGCAGGTACTTACATGTAATGGTCCCTCTGCCCCAGGACCTAACAACTTGGGAAAATAAAGACATTGTTTTGTGAGCTCTCTGCTCTGCCACCATGATGTTGGCTTGTAGCTGTTGTTTCGCTTTGTCTGTCTCGTCTCTTTTCCTTTTGTTCAACAGAGAGTCACACTGTAAGACACAATCAGACCTGGGGTTACAGTAAGGGGGGTGGAAGTGGGCCTGGGGCTATATTTTAAACAACCAGGAGAAAACAGAATATTGACATGATGGGGAAACAGCTGCATTAGACAACATTATGTCTGCATTAGGGTTACTGCCTGTGCATGGACAGCATGATTCTAAAATATAAAAAAAAAATTCTTGAAGGCATTGACCTTTACAGAAGATGGGAACATAGCCCTTCATGGAAGAGAAATGGCAAAATCCGGTCTGGTTCATAGTGGAAATGGAAATCTTGGTCCATGAGCTAAAACTTCAGATTTTTTTTTCTTTTATAACATTTGGTCAAAGATTCTTCTCAAACTTTGCCAAGAACAAATGAATAATACATTACTACAAGTGTAACCACATCCTGCATAAAACTATACAATCACATTTCTGGAATCTGATCTGATGTACACAATGGAAATAAACCAGTAAATTTAAGTTTAATTAGAGTCTGAGCATGACAGCAGTCACATGCTAAAGGACACACTATTCCACAGTTAGGGGACCCTTTCTAGATGTTATTAATGTACAGAGTCTGCTCTCCCGATAGCCAATGGTAATGTCAGAACATCCTAAATTGCTACAAGCAGTTTGTCTCTCTTGTGGTTATGGTGATGATACAGCTCTGTTAAAGAACAGAGAAGCAATAACTGGGTGCTTTACACGTCCATTTCTAAAACAGTCATGAAGTAATGCATTCCTTTTCCATGTTGTATCAAATAATGTATTGAAATATAATAATGCAAGTGAAGATTAATCTGCCTGTGCAGTACTTGTGCATTTTGATGTATATTAAAATGCTCATGTCTTGGCTGTTTTTATGAGTATTTCTAAAGGGGTATTGGTCACATCTCTTATTTGGGCATCCAGAACAGCTTAGAGTCTAACAAGAGGCCTAGACTGGGAACTCTATCACAAATGGCAGCTTCGCTCCTTCAACCAAGGGGGTCATTCTTCACCCATTCTTTGGTTGCTTCCCTCAATCTATCAGCATTACCAGTATCTTCCTGTGACTGAGCTTTAACAAGCTAGGTCTCATATATACACATTTAACAGGGAAAGAGGACCCTGCAATACCCCACAAGCCCTGTAATACCCCACTGTAATAGAGCTAGGCTGCTGGTTGTCCTTGGGAAATAGCTTGTCAGCCTCTGGAGCGCCCTCTGCCGTCTGGTGATCCACCTTACTGCCAGCCCCAGTCCCTCCCAGGACCCGGTGCCTCTTCCCACTGGGGTGCTGCCCCCGGCAGTAAACCCCAACAATCCCTGAGGGTCTCCCTCCCCGGGAAACCCCCACCCATTACCTCCACCTCACCTCAGTCTTGGCTACTGCCAGTCATCGCTTAGCCCTGCTTCCCAGGGCAGACTGCAGTGTATCAGCCACTCATCACAGGCGAAGCGGTTTAGACCTGCTGCCTCTGTCTACCCGTGGGCTGCCCCCTTGCAACTCTAATAGGCCCTCCCAGGCCTCACAGCCTGGGGTCTCCCATGCCGGAGCTCCCCGGCTCCCATGGCCTTTCCCCGTCAGCCCTGCTCCAATCTAGGTATTCCCTCAGGTCCCTGCAGCCAGGCCCTTCCCTCTCTGAACGCAGAGAGAGACTGGCTAAGCTTCAGCCTAGCAGCCCCTTTATAGGCCCAGCTGTGGCCATTTCCCCATTCAGCCTAGCCTTTCTTGCCCTCAGCCCTGGCTCTCGCCCAGGGCTGGCTTTTAAGCCCCACAGGGCAGGAGCAGGTAACCACCCCACTACACCCACAAAACAGCACCCTTGAGAGAGATTAAAAATTGCCCTGAAGTGCCTTCTGGATGCCTCACAATGGAAAGAGAATAGCTATTTAATCCATCCTTGTTAGGGACCTGTCCCAAGGTGAACCCACCACCAGAGCATCCCCTCCTGCTAGGTCAGGGTGTAGCAGGGGTTCTTCACCACCCTGTTGTCTGTCATCAAGTGCTGTAGCTGTTTGCAGTTTCCATGGGCTGGACCTCCAGCCAGGTCACTTTTCAGTTCAGCCCCTTCCCTAGATAACAGAAAAGTCAAAACAGAAAAAGGTAACATCTAATGGCCTTTATGCCAGGCCTTCGGCTCATCAGTCTCTCTGCCTCTTCTAGTGTTGAGGCTTGTGTTTCCCCTCTTGCTGGGGGAATAGGGGAAGCCAGGCCATGCCCATCCTCTCCTCTGGGTTCCAGCCCATTGACTCCATGTTAGGCAGGTAAGCACTGCTCCTTACAACCCTTCACTGTTTCCCTGTGCTTCTCCTACCTTCCCGTCACTTGTACACATCTCTCACCCAGCTGTGGACGCCACTATTTCTGCTCTGGAGTTCTGTCTCCCGGTGCATCTTCTTCACAGCCAGCTACCGTGGAACTTCCCCAAGGCCACTTTCAGCCCCTCTGGCAGCAGCCCTTCTCTGTCTGAGTGGCAGCTGTTTATGCCATCTGTTGTTAATTGGTCCCTTAGTTGCAGCTGGAGGGACAATTGGTCCATCAATTAACTTCCTCTTGGTTTTCACGGTGTGGGGGTCTATACAGCCTGTCAAAGGACCACACACATGTCAAAACCACCTCATGGTCAGTGGTACCAAAGCTGCTCATAGAGCTAAAAGAATCAGCATGGACATTTTATCCTCATCTGTTGCCTGGAGGCCACCACTGGAGTTTCTGCCCCATATGCATGCTACAACCTTCCTCAGCAACTTTCCCAAAATGGAAGATTGGAAACAAGACACAAGTTAGCAATCAGTGAGGGCTGATGGGCACCTGCAGCTCCCATTGATTTAATCTGGAATTGGATAACCAGCACTTCTGAAAATCAGGTCCAAGGTATCATAAATTGAGACATCAAATCAGTGGATACTTTAGAAAATGTTGACCCTAAAATTTCTACATCTCAGCTTCCCCATCTGTTAAATGGAGAGGTATTGGAAGGCTCATTTTATTAGTATTTTACATGTATCACTTTACAAATACTAAGTATAATTTTTTCTTCACAATTATTTAAGGTACCATATTGCATTAATCTAAATGTATATGTTTTATGTGACTGCGTTAATAAAACAGTAAACCTTATTGCATTGCTGTAAATAGTACAAACTAAGCAACATGAATCTGAAAGCTGTAAAACTTTCTCTGCCTAATTTTTAGACTGCTAGATTCAAACAATGTAACAGATCAAAGGGGAGAACACAAATCATTGTTATGTGCTCTGCTCATAGGATAGTAATTTTATTATAGATGTATCAAGCAGCAGAATGTAGTTTGGTTTTACAGAATACTAGTGATTAACTCAGGCCTTCTGCATAAATAATAATGTCCCATACAACTATCTGCGTATTGCACTCTCTGACTTAAATGTGGCCTCCCAGCTTTTTTTGCTAAGGTTGGTAAGCTGACAGATGGGTTGTTTATGAACCATCACTTCCTGAGGTGCCTCTCACCCTGAGGTCCTTAGAAAACTGCAAAACCTTCCTTTTTGACAAAGCCTCTCCACCCAAGAATGACATTCACATTCACTGACACCCCCTGCTACCCAATAAACCCCCTGAGGAGATGAAAAAAGAGGAACTTAATTTTTTTTTAAATATATAAAACCCCAAATTCCTACCCCAGGCAAACTTTTTATCCCCAAAAGGGAGAAGTGCTAGAAACTCCATTAAATCCACTAGACACTTTGCTATTGCTATTGATTTTTCATAGAAGACACTTGGATCCTATGGTGATGGGTGGCATTGTAAAATCCGAAGGAAGAGAGGTAGATTCTGCTAACTGAGAATCTGTTTCTCAAACTGAGATTTGTTAATTAGCCAGTTCTTGCTGCTGCATTTGGAGGCCATCTTGGAATTCAGTGGCAAGCTCTTCCTAACCATCACACTGTCGCATTAAGAAAACAAAGAGGGGGCTTCTAGCAAAGCATGTTCCACAGGGTTCTTAATCATCTAGACGTCACTACCTCACCTTAGTCTGATAGAGACCAGACTCGGTCAGGGAACGCAGTAAAACACCTTCTTTGTGAGTATTTTGAGATTGATGGCTTTGGTGGTGGATTGAGGTGCAGTAGATGTATTTCTCTTTCTGGGTCAGAAACATTGCTGGCCTTTCATCAATCCTACCTAGCTGCTTTGGGTGGCAAGGGACATTTGTTACTGAGGTCTTTTTTTATGAATGCAATTTTAAGTTTTCATACAGCAGCTAGGGTAAAAAAAGCTGTTTTAAAATTGAAAATAATAAATAAATAAGGAAACCTATCACTGAATGAAAACAGTAACAAATATATAAGCCCCTTGTCAGTATGTGTCACATTCTACGGCCGTGACTTTCTACAGAAAGTCCATACACAGCCCCAATAGTTGGAATCCGATTAAATACCATAACAGATGTACACAACCTGATCAATTAAATATGTAGTCTAATATTCAAAACAACATGACCCAGCACTTTAACTGAGAGCTCGAGTCTCAGCGCCAGGACTTGACTTTCATTTTTGATTTAATGCAATTTACAAGCATGTATTTCCTCCAAGTTACTTATCTGGGTCGTTATTTATGTCTTCTGAAATGTGGACAACAGAAGCACTAGAGCATGAAGTTTAACCAGACTTCAAAAACCCCAGAAGAAATTTAGATTATGATCTGTATGGGATTAGGCCATACATACTTCACTATCTTTGACTCCCTTACTGGCAGATAAATAACATATCCCCATATTCTTTGTGTCTGAACTTTGAGACAGGATTAGCACCAGTTACTAGAGATTGGCAAAAGAGATTATTATTATGCAGAGATTATTGACCGGCATTTAATCTCTGGAAGTTAAAAACGGAACAGTGCTTTTATTAGACATCTTGAGCAGGAGATGGACTAATAAGGGAGTCTGACTCCCAATACGGAGCTTTGGATGAAGAATACAGTCACTACACTGCAGTTGCTGGATACAAAAATAAATCTTGTTGGCAGTAGAGCGATTATGTTGGAAATGCCGATTGTGGTGTTGTAAAAGGTTTTAAACTCTTGAAAACATGTTGAGAAGCTGAAAATTGTAGAGTTACAGTCTTTCAGGCAGGCAGTAAGGTGTAAAGATTAACTCTTTTTACTGTTATGAGGTTTTAGAGTTTTAGAGTTTTTATGAGTTTTAGAGCTCCTTTAGGGTATTTATTTCATATCGATAAGGACTATAACATTGCAGTGCAGGCCCCAAATCCAAAACAGATTGATAAATATAATTTATCTGAAATAATATGTCCGACATGCTGACGTTTAGCACCTCCATTCTAGACGATATGACATTTAAGGCAGTGAATTAGAAAATAAAACCTCTGCCATATAAAGGAAGGGAACAGGAGGCATATTCTTCCTGATGGCTGTGAGCAAGCAGATTGCAAAGGTACAAATACTGTACTATATTTATGAGAGACTGAAGGGCAAGGATTGTTCATTAGGGCATCGCTGCATTTTATCCAGTGCATCTTTTGGTCTCCCTTGAATGAAAATAATATATCTTACCTAATTATGACAAAATACAGGATTTAATATACCAAAAGAATGGATGGATACTGAGAAATATTCTTTGTTGGAAAGAAAATGTCATTCAGATATTTGATTTGGAACCATCCCACAAGATGGAAATGCAGAATTCTCTACAGGCATTTCGTTAGACCTGTTATATGTAAAATGTTTACTCCTACTTTCCCTCCCATCACTCTCAGGACTGAGTAGCAATTTTTAAAAAAATGAGAATTACTGAATGACAGACTAATCTCAAAAATTGTAATTAGTAGGCATATTTAATGATATCAGGCTATTTGTATTATGTTATTAATGCCTAATTTAATTAATAACAGCCTGGTGGAACCATTAATAAACAGTTGGATTTTAACTTTAAAATTACTATGCAGGTAATTCCAAGAATAACAAAAAGTATTTAATAAGAAATTAACACATTGGTATTATAATCAGTCTCTTGTACACTTTTATCATCTCATCTAATATATGCAATTATTTCTGAGATTGTATTCTCTACAGGATCTCTCTTTCTTGAAATATTTTCATTCCTTCCAAAGTCAATATTGTTTAAAAACCACAACACTCTTCAGCTCTCTACATACCCATTATAATTATATATTATAGTGGTGCAGTTAGTGGAATCTTGATCATCCACTTAAGGAATGCTGCTGTAGGATGTGGGGGAAATCCTGACCCCAGTATATATATTGACGTATACTGTACATGTTGACGTATCAGAGCAACATTATGGCATCTAGGTCTCTTCTAGGCTTCATTAATGTGGTATACCATCTGGCTTAGCATGCTATCTAGGGCCATTATTCATGACATTCACACAGCAGTACTCAACAATCTAACTACAGTTTCCTGCAGAAATGAACCAGAACTGCAACATTCAGATCTGGATAAGAACTTACCTATAGTTGGAAAGCGTTCCATTTGGGCCCCTCTCTAATTCCACATTAACACCACACTTTCCATGCTACATGAGGAACATAAAACACAATTTAGATAAAATATTTATATAATTTGGCTTTTATACTGTATCTTACTATAAAACACAACTACAATATATGCTTTCTGACTGGGATGATGGCAAGATAATGTTCTTAAAAGCATGTACAAGACAAGTGAGATTACATGAAAGTTAGTTTCAACATCTGACCATGAGTAGGGAAATAGATTATTCCCCAGCTCACGGACACATCCTTCTCCATGAAGTCTATTCCAGAGACCCTTAAGGGAGAGGAAGAGGTGATTTAATCATAGACTCCTAGAATTGTAGCACTGGAAGGGACCTCGAGATGTCATCTAGTCCAGTCCCCTGCACTCAAGGCAGGACTAAGTATTATCTAGATCATCCCTGACAGGTGTTTGTCTAACCTGCTCTTAAAAGTCTCCAATGTCAGAGATATGATTCTCTTCCTCCATCTAACCGCAAACACAAAAATGCAACCAAGAGAAAGAATTTTTCCTATTCCTTTTAACAAGTAGGGGCAAGAGCTCCCTTCCCCCGCTCCCCCCGCATCTGTCTCTGATGACTAGGGATACCATGGGGTATAGAGGAAAATATGTTCTTCTGCTTCTTCAAGCAGACAATCTCACAAGGCTGGGGAAATGAGTTCTTCCAGACTATGGGATACATCCCTGGAGACTGCACCTTGACACAATGGGAAGGCTTGGGTGTTCCAATGACGCCAAGCACTATTGCAGCAGGAGTTTTAACTACCAGTCGGGCCATCTGAACTGAACAGGTCAAAGGGTAGGTACCAGATGAAAGGCAGTCCACTGGTCCTCCAGATTGGGGCTTGAGTGATAGGCCAACAATCTATCCTTATAAAAAAGTTAAGTTACAGAAACATAACAAGGTAGCTATTCCGGCAAACAGCATTACAGTCAGGGATGGCAGAGGCTTGTTTGTGCCGTAAGCAATGTTTGATGGTGTGGGAAGGATTCAGAGGGGATACCTAGTCCCAGGAGGGTAGAGAGTCAGCTCCAGGATTGAGAACTGTGGTGTGTGGCGGACAACATCCTTTCCTTCTCTTTAAGCTCCTTTGCTACTCTCTACCCTATACGAGGTCTTAGGAGAGGTTGGTTTGGCCTTTTCCAGCAGACTGATCTATCTCCTCAGACAATAGTGGACCCAATATCAACTGCCTACATGCTTCAAAAAAGTAATTTAGATGGATTAGGGTCCCACTTCAGCAAACTTTTTTTAAAGACAAAATTGACTCAGGTGAAAGTTTGTTATTTTTTTCAATTACTTTAATAGACTTCAGGGAGGACGGATGGAAAAATGAGTCAAATAATTTCTAATAGCGGGTTTGGGTCCAACCTGAGAGAATGCCCCTCTCTCTGTGCATTGTGATGATGACTAAGATTAGCTGCGGCATTCTGGTTGACAGTGCCCAGTTTTGCACTTGATAACAGAGATGGAAAGCCTCTCAGCTGTGGAACTTAGGTGATTATTAGAGTGTGAGTTTGCTGACCTTCAGTGCAAGGTTCATGTTCCTTACCAGGTATTTGCTTGACCTTAGTTTATGGATTCTGGTGGGTGATAGAGGGATAGTTATACTTCCTGTCCATTGAGGAGGGGAGTCCTATTAATTGTTTGCTTTGAAGTAGGTAAGGCACTAAGAAGCCCACTGTTAAATATAACCAAAGCTAATGTAAGTGAAAAAGCTCTCTGAAACACATCTAATACAACAGCTTTGTACATACATTTTGGACGAAGAGCAACTTGTATTTTGGGTGGCTGCCTGAGAAATTCCAAAAGGTTGAAAAAGTTTCATCCGTAACCTTGAAGAGCTGCATCCAAACTTCTGCCTGGTTTTCAAATGTGCAAGATGCCCACAGTTCCCACTGATTTTGATGGGAACCAAGGATACTCAATATTACTGACAAAAATCAGACCTTTTTTTCTTTCACTAGAAAATGAGCATCTTCCATCTACTAGAATGCACTTATTTAATTGTTAACAGCATTTCTATAGTATTCATCACCATAGACTAAAAGCAGCTGGTAATGTGCTTTGATATGATCTAATCAGTTAATCACAGCATTTTCACAAAGGCATAAAACACAAACCAAATATATTATTAATACTTATAAATAGTATATTTGTAAAAAATATTGAGGACATACATGATTTAAATAAATTACGAAACAATACATAAAAATTCAAAAATGTTTTCTATTACAAGAGAGTTCAGACAATTTGGAATGAAATTTACACACTTACACAGCTTTAAATATTTCTCATTACCTAAGATATACCTTTTAAGGAATCTAACACAAAAATGTATCAGGCCAAATGCAGTCTGATATAATTGGGTATATAATTCTGTTCAAGTGCTTGGAGTTGTCATGGATGAAATCGGTCAACTGTCCTGTCAAATAAATACAGTTTTGGGTTCCCATAGGAACTAACAGATTTACCTGTCAAGTACTTAATACACATTCCTAAAACAGTAAAGTCCAACTGGTCTTAAAACTGCAAAGTTTAACACTGAAACTTATTTTTCTTTAGAAACTACAGAATGATACTGTTTTTCATCAACTTTGTTAAGAACTTGTTTTGCTAATGCAATACAATTACCAAATAGTTGCCAGCATTTCAACATCTTTCTATTCTCCATGGTCCATTCTTTTGTGTAATTGTCAATTAATTATAAGTACAATTTTAAAATAATTTGTACCTCATACCACTTAACCTATAGGTCATGAACATTTATTTTGCAAAATATTTGAAATCTGGAAATGCTCCTTTTTCCTTTATAGGACCTAAACAAGGCAGTTATTGATCTACGAATAAGCAATATTAAGACCTCATTTATTATGTTCTTTTATTATTTGCAGGCTTAAGCATTTGGATTGTTCTGCATTTGGATCGTTCCAAGTCATTTCATTAAAATTTTGGGCCTGATAGCTTGCAAAGGAGAATATGCCAAATTCTGTGGTAATTTATACTGCCTGCAATCCCTTTAGCTTGAACAGAATTACATAGGATATAAATCAGTACAGACTTTGACAGAATGATTTCTCTGTGCTGGAACAAACACATTGAAGTGTTGCAAATTTATGGATATTTTGTGCCAGATTGGGAAATTAATGCTCAACATGATTATATATTACTTCTACCCAAAATAATCACATACAAACCCAAAGAAAAATAAAATATGTAAGACATATGTAAAACCGCTGGCTATTTTAATCTTCAAATCTTTATTTTTTGTTAATTAGAATTTGCAATACTAAAATGTAGGCTCCCTTTGGTGACATCACACTGGGTCAGTTGGTGAAGGTATACTTTAAACATAAGCCTATACAAACTATAGTACAGTTTCTTCTAAAAGCCAAATGCAGTTTTTTCCTCAATGACTTCAGTCACCATTTAGCTGTATTAAATAGCATTAAAAATTTTCTCTCTCAACACACTGAAGCTAAACAATATAAAAGAGAATTCTCTGCTTACAATCTTCAATCCTCCATGAATTCCTTTCCTCTCTTCTATAAATTATTTAAACTGTGGACTGGGAACTAGCTATTGATACATCTGTATCATGGATGGAGCCCGACCAAAATCCTGGATATACCACCAAAAAAATTGGGTGTTCAAAATCCACAACTGGAATTTTTACAATTCTGGTAATACATGGTCTCAACAGCTACAATATAAAATTCTTACAGTCCCCCAAATCCCAATTTCCATCATAAGGTAGCTAAGGTGCAAAGTAATATAAGGGCATATCAATCATTTTTAAAATTAAGCTAGACTTCTGCTATATTTTTACAGTGACTTACATTGAAAAGTACAGGGTTTTGTGAAATCTCTATAAACAGAGAATTGTAAAGCAGGTTTCCTAGATTCCACACAGAATCTGATAAAGCCCCTTCCTTACAGGCATTTCTCTTTTCAACAGTCAGAGTAAAACTTTCCAAGGTGCTCAAAACAACAAAAGAAAAGTTGGAGCTGATTCTCTTCCCATTTATGCTTTTGTAATTCTATTAAATTCTCTAAAGTAATTTCTAATTTACATCAGAGCAGACAAGTGAATCAGGTCCATTATATCTGAGCAGGATTTAACTCTTTCAGCAGGACAGAGTTATGCCGTAATTTCAAATTATGCACGTAATTAGTAAACAGCAGATAAAATAGAAGTGAATGGAAACAACAGAAACACACTACACATATGGACAGATATTGTATATATTACACAGTATTTTATTTTTGGTTTCAATTTATAAACAATTTAAAAACTTAATTTCAAATATTTAAAAATATACACCCTGAAATCATTTGACTTCGAAACTTTTACATTGTTTAAATAAGTACAAGCAGTATGAAATAATTATACTGGAATATATTACTAATTCAAATATTTGAATACTGCATTTTCCCTTAACTTGGAGGGAAATTTCTTATCAATATTCTCATGGATAGTCCAACCTCTTGAAGCAGCTGCACACATTGTTTTGGTATGGTAAATGCTTTTCAGAAAAAAGAAAAAAGAAAAAAAACTAAGAGATCCCTTTGAAAATATTGTGTGTTGACAACATTCTTGAACATGCTGTAAAATATTGTGGGTTAGACACTTCCGCTACAGTACTCAGCACACGTGGAAATTTCATGCTTAATGTTTACAAAGTGGCAAACAGTGAAAAGATATGGCCACAGTTTTTTAAAATAAACTTTTGTTTTCTTCTTTGACTCACAGTTCTGTTACTACTGAAGCTGTTCACTGTTTCTGCTGTTTTCTTACATAAATTCTCGATCCAACTGATACTATTATGCATGGTCCTAGCTAACTCTGATGTTTGATGTGAATTATTGACTCACATATTCTTTCCAGATGTTATAAGTTTCCCAAAGCCCTCTTGATGAGAAAAAGCATATGCAGATCTTCTTGAGTTTGTTCTGTACACCCGACGCATGTAGTTCTGTAATGGTTTCTGCTTCCTTCTAGCCTTCTGCAACTTCCGAACCTTAGGGGAAAAGTTTCCATTGATATGTGAAATTATTTTTGTGTTGTAAATGCTGACTAATTTTTAGATCTCGGTTATATTGGTGGGGCCTTTATAATGAAAAAACAAAACAAAAAACAACAACACAGGTGAGTTTCCAGTGGATTCCAAAGTAAAAACATGTGCTGAAGCCATCAGTGGAGTGTTAGAGAGGCACTGTGTTCTACTGGGATGAGCGAAGGCCATGGGGAAGATTCCATGGTATGACTCTTGAGGCACAGCACAGAACTTGCAGCCTGGAGAAACTGGGGACTAAAATGGCTTTAACCCACCTTCATACACTCCCAGTCCTGGGGCATCTGGCATAACTGCAACAGCCTTGGGTCCTGTCTGAGTTATTCCATGGGCTGCCCTATGGGCAGTAGCACTCCCTGGAATCTCTGCAGTGCTGCAGCCTTGCCTCCTATGCCAGAGTTTATGAGGAGGTCCTTGGAAAGCAGCCTTATGCCTGTCTTCCCCAAAGCTTGCACCAAGGGACTGCTTCCACAGCTGAATCAGGGCTTTTAGGGCCCCATTATGCCATTCCAGCCCAGAGAAGTATAGAGGCCAGAGTGTGGGGTGAAGATCTCCCACCTAGAAGGCAAGAGTTCTAATACTAGCTCTGTCACTGATTCTCTCTGTGGCCTGGCACAAATCACTTAATCTCACTCTCTTTTTCAAATCTGTAAAACAGGAATAATAATACTCAAATGTCTGTTGTGAGGAGTTTTTAGTTAGTGTTCATAACAGCACTTTGAAGATGTGAAATGCTACCTAAGTGCTATTAAAAGTTAATTTGCCACCTTGATGTCACTGAAATCAGAGAATTTAAGAGAACATTTGGACCATTTTCCCCTCCCCCATAATTAATCCTTTTAAAATTTGAAATAAACTCACAGTATATATTGTTGTAGAACTGTGACCTCACCTGACATTCTGTTACAGTAGTTTATACCCAATAACTTGAATACAATGAGGATTATTATATTGCTTGATAAATTACCATGTAGATGGAATATACTTTACAACTTTACTTTTCATGTGTTTTATGAATAGTGAAGGAATGGCAGAAAACTATCTATTTGTTGTTAAGGTTTGGCATGGATTAGAATTACCTGGATTTCTATTCCAATAAATGTTAACCAGCAATTTATGTGAACTATCCCTCTGAAGTCAGTGAGATTATTCACATGTGTAAGGTAAACAACATTTGGCCCAAACTATAAGCCATTAAAAAAAATCAACTGTTGGGATGGGACATCACTTATTATTCACTCTTAGGAATGTAAAACCTTGGGACATATTATGCTATCAGTAATTATGCAGAAGCTCCCATATAAATTAGTTTGCTTAAAAAATACTGGCCCAACATTGCCCTTTGCTTGTGTGTTTTAACTTCTTTTAAATTTATAATTAAAAAGTTTAAAAAAATTGCTGACCCAAAGGTCTATTATGAATTAAGTATTATTTTTCACTTCTTACACATGCCAAACTATATAGAGTCGATGGTGATGCTTTGAGAGAACTAATGGTATATTTTCCCCCAGTAGTTATGTAAGAACTATAAATTCTGTCTGTTTGGAAAAAATTTAGTTGCCTCTATATGGGGGATGCAATGATAAAGAAAAACTCTCACATTATAGGATTAAGTCATACCTGATCAGTTTGCGTTGGATTTAAATCTTCCTTCAAAAATCGGAATGTTATTACAGGCATGACTGAAACCACAGTAGTCAAGAGGATGACAAGCCAAACACTTATCTGGCCCAGGGAATTTCGGGAATTTCCTATTAACACAAGAAAATGAAACATATTTGTTAGGAGTACAAGGCTGTTGTTAATAGTTTGCAGTTGTGAGACATATTAAATTATATTTTCTTTATGTTAACATATGTTTCTGTTACAAAAATGCTTGAATTTTTCTCGAGATACAAATGGTTACTGCTGAAATTACAAAATTATTTGGCAACTTCTAAAATATCACATAATCCAAAAATGCAAGATGGATTCCAAAGGAGGATTTAAGTTAGTGGCTGCACTGGTGAACACAAGAATAGCATAAGAAGACGCTGGTGGCACTGCTGTTTTTTTTCTTCATATCAGATTCCTCATCTGGTTTTGAACTGTCAGATTGTTTGGTTTCTGTTCGAATGGCCAGATGACAATCTCTGCTCTTTGGACCAATACTCTGACCACCTTATTCTTCTTTCACATATGATTCATGAGAGGGTTACATTTAAAGTATCTACTCTGTATTAGGCCCTAATTCTGAAACACCATCAAATGGTATCAATTGGCTTTAAACCGCTAAAGCCATATTAAAAGCTGTGTCCTAAAGAACAAAGGAGCCATATCCAGTTGCTTGTCACCTGAGCCATCCAACAGACATTTAACCAACGTTTTCATTAAGAAATATGCACATTTTCAACCCATCTAGTTAATTATTTTCATTTATTTAATACTACTTCATTTCCCTCCCAAATCACACTCAGGTGCTCTATGTGGACTGTCACAGCAAAATGGTCCAACCTACACTATAGACAGGTCACAGTGGCATTATTCAGCCCAAGAGTGACTAGATTTCCAGTTGACCATTTAGCAAATCTGCCAAGTTTGTACTGGTGAGTTGCTAATGGTATCCTGTGGACTAAAACAATTGATCCATTTGTGCCATCAGAAATATTCTACATCATTTAACCATGACTCTGATTATCAAGATTTCCAAGCATACAAGCGTACATGGTAGCATGACTAGCTGCGCCATTAAAAAAAGTTTATATTCTCCTGCTATTTGGTGGACACATTTTTAGGCTAGTATTGTTCAAGTCTGATTGGAAATGCACAAAGTGTAAGGAATGTAGGACCGGAATTTGTTCACGAAGGTTTTTCTGAGGTTTGGATAGTGGCAGGTACCATATCACACTACCAAATTCCATATGGCTCCAGCTTTCCTTATTAGCATAAACAAACTCATCTCAAGTCATCAAATAAGTTTGGAAGTTCCTTGAAGCTTTAAGCCTCCAGGAGTTGTTAAAAAAAACAGAAATTCCACTTCCGGTAGCTTGCATTTGGCTACCAAAAATACATTTGAAAGAACACAGTCATCATTTGACTTCAGTGAAGTTCTGCTGGGACTCAGTAATTACTGGAGTGGCCTTGTATGGCACAGCTGCTGCACAAACTACATCCTCTCAGCAAATTGTTCTGACCCCATTGTGCACAGGAATTTTGTGGATTCCTGGGATGGTGGGGGTTCTGGCCAGTGCTCTGAGCAGGCAAGAAAGAAAAAAGCTCTCCAAAATGTAAATTTCACTTCACTAATTTACTTATTCTGTAAAGGCCTCTCAGTACAGATAGGATGCTTTTGCAAACTTGAACAGCATTAATATTACTTGAACAAAGTTTCCCTTCCATATCTGCCATTCTTCTATATACTTATGAGATCTCACTCTACATAGATTGTGGCAAATTGCATAAATATTGCCTGTATAATCTCATACCAGGTAATAGACTCACCTACAAAAGGAAAGTGGTTTGGGAATATAACAAAAATCCCATCACTGTGCATTGCAAATAAAATAGCAAAATACACAGCTATACTACCCAAGATGAAAAAACGATTGATGGCAGTCCAATAACTGGTATCCAAGACTATCTGCAAATAAAATAAGACAAAACATATTATACCAAGAATCTTCAAGGGTTTAGAAAATATACTACATATCCTATTGAGTGGAGTGTTATGTATCTAAACAGAGAAGGGATTTGGGATTTTTTTTTAATGTTAATACAGTGTTCTGGATCTGTTTGGTACTTTTTAGTTTTTCCCATCACATGTTCTCTTTTTCAAAAAAATTTAATTAAAGATTTAATTGAAAAATGCACCAAAACTGTAGCAGACAACATATTCTATCTCCTCCCCATGCACACATAGTTTTTAAGAATTCAGTTTAACTTTCAAATGAATTGTTCTTAAAAACAGATTAATACTTATGTCTGAGTTTATGTATATTCAAATCGGGGTGCAAGTTTTTAGTTATATTCAAGTCAGGGAAGCAAGTTTTGTATCTTCCAAACAATAAAAAGTAAATTTAGGAACCAAGATGCAAATAACATTAACTATATGCCATCATTTAGCTCACTTCAGGACTCTGTTTTGCATGTTTTTGTGCCGGGAGAATAATTTACTTCAGAATAAGTAACTCTTTCTCCTGCTGGTAATAGCTCACCTTAACTGATCACTGTCGTTATAGTGTGCATGGTGACACCCATTGTTTCATGTTTTCTGTGTATATAAAATCTCCCCACTGTATTTTCCACTACATGCATCTGATGAAGCGAGCTGTAGTTCACGAAAGCTTATGCTCAAATAAAGTTGTTAGTCTCTAAGGTGCCACAAGTACTCCTTTTCTTTTTGCGGATACAGACTAACATGGCTGCTACTCTGAAACCTTTCTGAAAAGTGTTCACCCAGAGGTGATATGGTATTTTTGTCTTATAAGTTTTTCTGTGTAAGTTCGTTCAAGAGCATAGTGATTGTCTCGTTTTCCCCACATAGTTGTTATTGGGGCATTTAGGGCATTTAGCTGCAACACACTGGGCATGTCTACAATGCAATTAAAAATGTGCGGCTGGCTCATGCCAGCTGACTTGGGCTCAAAGGGCTCAGGCTAAGGGGCTGTTTAATTGCCGTGTAGACATTCGGGCTCAGGCTGCAGCCTGAGCTCTGGGACCTTCCCACTTCACAGGGTCCTAGAGCTGCAATTAAACAGCCCCTTATCCAGAGCCCCATGAGCCTGCGTCCACTTGCATGGGCCAGTTGCAGGTTTTTAATTGCATTGTAGACATATCCTCTGAGTACATGTCCCAGCCCTGAAGAAGAGCTCTGTGTAAGCTCGAAAACTTGTCTCTGTCACCAACAGAAGTTGGTCCAATAAAAGATATTACATCACCCACCTTGTCTCTCTATTATTCTGGGACCAACACGGCTACAACAACACTGCATTCAGAATAATTGGCATAGAAATTGCTAATGTTAAAACTCAAAATGCGAAAAAAAATAAATAAAAAATAGGGCCAGTTCTGAGTTTTAACATTAACAGTTTCTTACATTTGTTCCTTGTATACATATGCAGGATCTAACAGAAGTGAGTAAAATTCTCATTATGAAACCCCAAACCATATCAAACCCATCTGGACTGGCATTTCATCATAAATAAGAATCATCCTAGATTTGACAAAAGGTTTGTGGAAGTTCTTCACCCTTTCACAGAATCCTGGAGCAATTCAACAGTCTGTGGAAACCACACAAAACTCATCAGTTTTGTTTGAATTTCCTATGAGATTTGGAATTCAAGGGTACCACAAACTCAACCCAAAACTCAGGGGATAGAAAACACATGAATCAGTACTGAAAAAATACTTTATACGAATCCCTGTATACCAAAACCACTGAGCTCTGCAGAGCTCTAATATCAATAAAAGTATTAGCACCCCTTTACTCCACATACACAATGGTAGATTTTACAATACATGTAGTAATCTATGACAGCACAAGTGAGATTAGAATCAGGCCCAAAATGTGAAAGCTCTTTTCAGAAAGCTTTATAATATTTAGGAACAAAACATTAAAAGGCAGAAAGAATGGTTTTGTGGTTAATTCAAAGAAATAGGAGCCACAAGACCTGGGTGGTATTGCAGGATCTGCCACACACTTCCCTGGGTGGCCTTGTGCAAATCACTTAGTTGCTCTGGGTCCCAGATTCCCTCTCTGTAAAATGTGGTTAGTACCACAACTGTATCGTCAGGCTCAAGTCAATAATATTAGTAAATTGCTTTGAGATTCTAAGGAGGAAGGTGCTATACTATATAAATACAATTCTGCTCTGCAATGACAGATCATTCTGAAATCCGCTTTCCATTACATTATCCAAGAAATATGAATTCTGCCAAGCTTCTTGCATTATTTAATGAACATATCACTTAAACTGAATCCTGACCTTATCTTGATTTATGGCATCCCAAAGCTTACATGTAACCACTACATGCATTCATTACATGCTTCCTTATCAAAAGCACATTCTGAATTCTTGAGTAATTTGTGAAAATTATAGCTAACTACAAATAATATATTGCCAGCTTATTATGTCAGTGTGAGCAGCTGCTCAGTCCCACCATAACACAAGGTGACTCCATATCTAAAGAAAAACACAATACAGCACTCTGACAGGGTATTTAACTAAATGTTTCTCAGCCCTCCCTCTTCTCCCCTGCCCCCATGTCCAGCGCAAGGACACAAAGGCTGACAGAAAGAGAGCAATCTAGTAAATATTCAGTTCCAGAAACTAAATTATTCCCTCCTGCCTGGTGGATCAATCAAGTTTGGCCAACGTGGCTACTTCTTATTGGTAGGTCAGCTGTTCCCAAAGCCACCACTCTAATCCCCTCTCTCTTTTATTTCTTAATTTTGCTCATCAGGCCCCTGTTCTCCTGGGAGACTTTAAGCAGCCTTTCCTAGAGGTCAATATCTTCATGCCAGACAAGTAAAACAAGACACAGTGGGGCAGGTTCTCTTTCTTAATTCCAGGGGAAAACTTTAACTTGTTCACCACCCAGTAATGCGTGGGATTTATCCATTACAATCCTTTGCAGTCAGCATTAAAATAACTCACAAAAGGGAATGGTTTTACCTCATAGAAAACTATTATGGTGAACTGACTCTGACAAATATGTTTATTACCATCCAGACTCTCTCAAATTGTTTAAGGCCTCAATGGGGTCAGTATTCTCAGATAAGTCTTTGATTACTCTGCTCTTTACCCTATACTCTGAAAAACATATCGAGCTGATGAAGCTGTTTCTAAGAGGAGGAACACCCTAGTTTAGACCATTAAGTATTTATATGTGAATTTAAGAAATTGTCTCAATCCCCTACAACTTCAAGTGTAGGTGTCACTTTTAACAGGAATTTCTGTATTTAGAAGTGAAAAAAGAAATATTGAAAAAACTCAACACTGAACACAAATCTTTATTTTTTACCTGAACACTGACTACAATTACTAAAGATGTTGCAACTGTGATAGCAAAAGACTGGTAGTCAGCAATATGTTTTCCATCTTCACCAGCTGTGTAATAAAATGCTCCATAAGGGATGAAGAAAAGGGTAAAAGAGGTGTAGATTCCATGTGCTATGCAGATGAAAAATTTGCGTTTATTGAAGAGTAGATTTAGTTGCCCAGGTTCATAGAGTTTTGCATAATCCATGCTATTCTGCTCATTCACATCCTGTAACAAATCCATTTGGAGAACGTGTTACTTTAATAGTGTCAGAAAATATTAAAGTTTGTATGATACAGAGTGAGTAAAATGTCTATTCCTTTAATAAAGGGCAGGAGGAATTTCCCTTAACTACAGTACCTTCTCAGAACTGAAGTGTGCTTAGAGCTAGGGAAGAAGATTCTCTTTCCTACTCTGTCCCACTAACGCTGCAAAGGAGATGGAATATGGCCATATCTGCCCTGATGGGGTATCCACTGACGTGGGGGAGTCTCCAATAAACATGCAGCCAGCATAGCTGGCTTCTATGCTATGTCCTCACTTCCCTGATCTTGGTATAGGGAGCAACAGGGGCAGGGAAGGGTTGTAGACAGAACACAGTGCTCTCCAGCAATCGCCGGATGGGGGAACAGTCTATTGCTCAGGCTAAGGTTTAGGCTTGTCCAAAACCAATCAAAGAATCATGAGCCCACAGCCAGCTTCTTAAAGGACTACTGCCTGATCCTGGGGCCATTTGGGGACTGGTTCCCAGCATAAATTAGAATAGCCTGAGGGGCAGATAAATAAGGGGGATTTAATTATACATTATTTGCATTTAAAACTGACTTGTTAATGATGCTATCAACAGCATTTACTGCTTCCATTTTAGACATTTAAGACATGCTATAAATAAGAAAAAATTGTACCTGGTCGAACAAACCCATAGCTAGTACAGGCAGCGAAGTATAGACAATGTTGAAGAGGGTAATAAACCACTGGTCATAAACTGTCTGAAAAGAAGATGCAGTTGATAAAGTGAACAAGTGTCATTTTTAAAACTTTTCACTATTATTATTTGGCACAACGGAACACACAACAGGACGCTTTATATCTGCTCTCATGAACAGGATAATTGAATTTTGAAAATAGGTAAAATAATGAATATCTAAGAGTTTAGTGATTTGCTTTCTATGCCAGGGGTTATCCTATAGTATTTCATACCATACTTAATTATGAAAAATGGGATAGCTGGCAAATCCACAATGTTTAATAAGCTGCTTGGTTAATGTATTTTTCATCTACCCCAGAAAAAGATGTGATCTTGTACCCAGTCTGGAAATGGCAGAGTGACACAAAGGGACGATTATTGAACAGCATTATCAAAATCCCAGACAATCTCATATTTTTTACTACACATTTGTAGCACACTTGGCTGCTTAACAGGGTTCAGGCATGTGGTATGGGGAAGGGATCTGGCCATCCCACATTCAAGTCAACTTCCCCTGTAACCCTTGAACAGGCTGGGTACATCTTAGCTCATCAACAGGAAGGATGTCTAGTTCCAACCAAGGAAAGATGGCCAAGTCTGAATTAAAGGTGAAAGCTTGAAGATCCTCTACAAGGATCAATTTGGATTTATGCCTGATCCTTCCCAGCAACATGAAAACACAAGTCCCCATTGCTAAGTTTATACAAACAATAACTTGCAAATCCATTTAGTGATGAAGGCCTTTTTCTAAGCACTCCTCATTTTAAAGCTGCACTTTATTTATACTGCTTTTTAGTTTCCTTTACATTAAAGTTATAAAGCTATTTTTATTATGAAAAGTCTGTCTTGCAGAAAACATATTACAGAATAAATAAGAGGTGCCCTGCTCCATCTGTTCTTTATTTGTGCAATTAGCAGAAATACACTTGAGAAATGCAGAAGGAATTGAACGTTCTTGAATATACAGTGCTTCTTTCTGCAATTTTAGCCAGCCACTATATCTGCTAAGAGCTCTGGATAACTATTTCACAGGTAATCAAAACCTTTGCGGTTATCAAAACCTTTGAGACTAGTCTAATAGTCACATGCTATTTTCATATTTTCAACTGTGACTTGTTTATATTGTTTGGCATAATACAAAGGTTTTTTTTATATTCATGGACAGGATAATTGTTTCCATATTCTTTTTAAAAAGCTTTCCCTTAAATCTCTGTAGTGTTGACAATGGCATATTGTCATCAGATAGTCTCATTTCTTAAGCAAACAATGCCAGTAGTTGCAACTGGTTTGATTCATAACTTTCCTAAATAAGGCCCCAAGAAATGTTCTGGCGCAAGCACTTAAAAATGTGTGTCTTCACTGATATCTAAGAGTCCACATATGTGTACACAAAAGTGTAGAAGGTTGCAAGAGCACAACATAGAAGCAGTTACCTTAAATTTATGCTCCCTGTGTGGGTACTGGAACCCCACATGTGGAGCCTGATTCAACTCCCACTGAGGTCTATGATAGACTATTGACTTCAGTGGTAGCTTGATCAGGCCCCAAAAGTACACACCCATCTCATGAACCAGTGCACTATCCCTGATTCACTGTCTACAGTCTTGTCAGACTCTAGTGCCAGCAGGCTGTGGCAGAGATTAAGCTCTCTAATCTATGTATCTATCTATATGGCCTCCATTACCATGATATCTAAGCACCTCAGTTTTCTCTTTACAATATCCCTGTGAGATAGTGTTATATCTTTGCTCTTTACATAACATTAAGAATATGAGGAAACTGAATGGACATGGCTGGGTTCCAACTAACCATATTCTCTAATACACAAACATATAAGACCTGGCTACATATATAAACTGCTACTCTGTGGGGTTCTGGTGGCTTCTGCAATAGAGACAGGAAAGCCCAGTAGAGGGCTCCCAAACTATTTGAAGGGATACTACCCACTCCCCATTCAGCAGGGATTTACTATTATCCCCATTCTAGAGATGGAGAAGTGAGACCTTGCTCTGGGCTTGGACAATTGTTCTCTGGCTCTCCTAGCTTCACGTTCACGTACTGGGGTTACTGGAGGCAACAGAGATTCAAATGTATGTGAGAGGAGAAGAAAGTTTATCACAACTTCAGTTGCAGGCAGGAGGCAGGGCTAGGGATGTGTGTTTTGTGGGGATGTAGCTGTAGGAGGACCCAGTCATAAGCGCGAGATATACTGGATAGGGTTCTGCATGTTACTTCACGAGGGGCTGAACCAGGCTGTTGGGTTTCCATTAAAATCAACTAAATATCGAGGTCCTAAAATTGAGACAACCCTAAAAAATGTGTTCACAGGAAAATTTCCAACAAAGTTTTTTTTATGATGATTCACAAACAAAACTGGACTTTGAATGGAAAACCCATGTTTAAAGAAGATAAGAAATGTTGACATTAAAGAATTATCATGTTTTCCATAACTCCCCCCTTCTAACAGATTAAAGGTAGAAGGGGGATAACATACTGACTTATAACACTGCAATATAAAATGAAGAATTTCTAATGGTTAGATGAAGAGCTTTGATAGATATTTTTTAACTATTTGTAATTATGGACAGTGAAAGAGTACAGCTGAGGTAACACTTAGGCCAAGGCATTGCCGGCATAAATGTGGTTTTGCCAATTCTTCTTTTACATAGAATTACTAATCTATTTAAAATGATGATATTGCTGACAAGACAATGCTGTGCTGGAAGTTACAAAAACCTGTAACACCAAGAAGTCTTTTTTACTGGGAGACCTAGGGCAAGGTGACACAAAAAATACCATGACACCGAAACTGCAGAACAAGCAGAAAAAATGCAGAAGTTGGGTAACTGAAGCTTGCATATGCATAATGTGTGGGTAACCTACAACTCAGAGGGTTGATGTGTTAAGAGCCAATTTGATAAAGATTACTTAATCTGTAATGTAGAAATGCATACAAGACCTAAGTGAACATAGGCCTACACTGGAGAAACATCGGACCAGAAACCGAAGGATGGGACAGAAGGACTAGACCAACCAAGGGGAGATGACAACCATCAGAAAGTATTGGAGGATTTCCCAGTGCCCTGAAATGTGGTAACTCAGGCCCTTTACCAATTGCATTTGTAATTGTCTGGCATAAATGTATGCTCAGGCACTGTAAGTCAAAATAACTCTCTCTGAAATTGCATAAATAAAGGCAAAAATTGATTAAGCCTAAATTGGGTGCGCTTGTGACTCAGATTTCCAACTTTTACTCCCAACAAAATCTAGAACTTTCTCTATCACTGTTATGTACACATCTCAACATTTCAGGCCTAGTTCAGTCACACCAGAGTATCTAAGAGCTGACATAGAATGTTGTACAAAGCTCAACTGCCTGGAATTTGGGCTGGATAATATCCCATGAGAATGCCTGATCCCACAGCATTGTTGTTTCTTTCTGGCTATAGCTGAGTCAGAAATATCCTAAGAACATGGTATTTCCTTATTTATACTTCTGTTTTAGGACAAAACCACGATCAGCAGAAGCACACAGAGTTTGAGGGTGAAGGTGAGAGCCATTTGTTTTATCTGATCCAGTTTGCCCATCCCTCTTGCACATAGAGGTAGCTGGAACTTTTTGACAATTTTTTTTTGTCAGAAAATGCAAATTCATCAACATTGAAACTTTGTCAGGAAGGTTTCTCAGGCCCAGGATGGACTATCTGCTTGAGAGAGAGTGGAGACACTCACACCCAGAGTTGGGACACTCACTTCGGATGTGGGAGATCCAGGTTCCATTTCTCACTGCAAATGAGTCACAGCACAGACTAGAACCTGAATCTTTCACATCCAAGATGCATGCCGTTATCTGTGAGCTATTGGCTATTCTCTCTCTCCCGCTCCCTCTCATCTAATTTTTGAAAGGTTTATTTCTGCTATGATACAGAATGAAACTAAATGTCAAAACATTGACATTTTTTACAAAATGGAATTCTTATTTCCCAGAAAGCATTAATTGCATCCTTTCCCAAAATAGGTAGATTTGGAAATAGGGGAAATACAGAATTTCACACTGAATAGGTCTTGCATGAGAGTCTCCAGGGACTGTTTGCAAACTCATAAACAGGAACCAAATCACTCACACTTGAAATTAAATCTAAAGTAAAATACAATGAATCCCAATCCACCAGCAAAATGACACCACTGCTGTCACTAAGTCTGCATCACAAATCATGGAGTCACCTAAAAGAACGTCTCACAGACCCAGATGCCAGAGGAACATATTCCAGAAATTCACATCTGTGATATGCAGCCCACCTACCAGTTATCTTGGCTGGGCCAGGCTGGAGCATATCATCAAAGAGCAACAGTTAGTGAACAAATTCAACAGTGTCAGCAATAATGAGAGGCAACCCAAGGTAGTAAAGAAATACAGCACATCACTTTATGAAATTATACTGCTGCTTTAAAGTCAACATTGCATCTAGAAAAGCCTAATCTGTCTATATCTGTCCAAGTGTTTTCAGCTGCAGTGTGGGTAACCGTAAAAGCATATGAAAGAAGATATAGATGTTCAGACTTTTTTTTAGGTCCGATTCTAGGTATATTAGCGCTTCAAATGAATCAAAGAATGGAAGGAGACAAAAAAAAGGGAGAAGACTACAGAGATTTTCATATAAAATCGGAATGTGGATGAAATCCTGCACCCATTCCAGGCAGTAGTTTTGCTACTGACTTCAAAAGGGCCAGCATTTCACCCTATGTTTTCATTAAAAGAAAACTCAAAACTCCAGTGGAGTAAAATATATTCTCTTCTCCTAATAAGCATATATATTTCTCTTCTCTGGGGAATGGACAGACTGGCACATTTATGCTACACAAGGAGTGTCCAAAAATTGTTACCATAATTGGTTAATCTATTGTATCATGTAACTATAGGTGAAAATTTTCCAGTTTGAATTCCTACAATTACATTCCTAAATCTACACGTAGGCACCAAGGTATATGTGTCCTGGTTTTCAGAGGTGCTGAGCAAGTCAGTGGGATTTGTGGGTGCTTAGCATCTGTGAAAATCAGCTACTTACATTCAGGTGTCTAAGTTTAAATTCCTAAGTCCTTTGTAAAATTTCAGCCATAGTTCTTAACAGTATAATCAAAATCCTCTTCTCCTATATTCTCAATTGAATAGCTACTGTAATGAGATGTAGAAAAGCAGGAAATAGTTTAGATTCGTAATTGAAAGCACAGCAATCTAATTTATCTGGATAGTCGTAAGGTGTCCATCACTTCAGTGTCTAGGATCATCACTACTGTACAAAAGTACCCCCATCCCTCATGTTTGTTTTTCTACATGGGATTGTCTCCAGGATCAATATTTCTGAGCCATTCTGCAACTTTTCATTACTGAGGGAAAGCAAGTGGAATGAGAGCAGTCATTGTGCCTTCAAGGTAGTGTGCTCTATCACCTGTCCCCAAAAATTGCACCTTGGGAACAAAGGTCCTGGTGAACATGGCTGTTGTGGCAAGTCACTGAGAGGACATCTCTGAGGCAGTTAATCTTTAGCCCACTAAGGACTTAAAAATTAGGACCAGGACTTTGAAGTGCAGGAAGATCCAGTGTAGAATGTGGAACAACACTGTAATGTGATTTTGACAAACTGTCTTACCAAGAAGGCAGCCCAGTGCATGCTGAGCTTCTTCCAAGAGTCTGTGTGGTCCAGAAATAGGACACTGGATTGGGAGTCAGGAGACCTGGGTCTATTTATAGATCTGCCACTGACCTGTTGTGTGACCTCAGTCAAGTCAGTTTACTTCTCTGTGCCTCTGTTTCCCTTCCCAATCCTTGTCTATCTTGCCTATTTAGAATGTAAGCCCTTCAGGGCAGGAATGGCTTCTTGCTGTGTGTTGACACATTGCCTAACAATGTGGGATCTAAAACATCCTCTGGTCTAGTGTGTACTGGGAGGTCTGAGGTCAAAGGCCAAGAGCTGACAACCACCTGATTGCAACATGTTCCTGACAACTACCTGAATGTAGGACAGAAGTGCAAGTCTTAGAGTTTTTCTGATGAAAAAATAAAAGATTGAAACAGTTTCCAGTATACTGGCAGTTAAACTGATGGCCCCGCAGTCATACAGCTATGTTTGCCATCAGATTACTTAATTTCTTTTCCTTGTACCATTTTACACTTGAATTTTATCCTACAGATTTCCATTTTTGCATAGGTCATGCAAGAGAATCCCTCCACAAGTTATTCCTAAAATTCACATTCAAGCAAAGCCCTCTCATGTTCAACGTTACGTATTTTTGGTGCATTTCACAAAGTACAGTGGGTTGAGAGACTATGCAGCATTAAGAAATCTATTATTCAAAACATAGTCATGGAAATTTGTCCCCTATTTTGAATCAATCAGAAGGGCTAGAAAACATTAATCCTCTACACCAGATTATGTAAAAACAAAATTAAGATGTATATTTTATACTGCTGAGAAAATTCTTTTTGCATCTGTTAAGTTTATAAATATGAGCCAAAATGGCAAAGTATTCATGAAAAGAATATTGATATTCTAGTGTTCAATAAAAGCTTTCCAACAATACGTAGCTATATAAATCATACCAAATTTTATGTTTAATTGCTGTAATTATGAAATGTCTCTCCTTCCCCAGAAATACAAATATTGTTTCCCAAGGCTCAGAGATTTAAAATATTTTTAGCATTATTCATGTTTTTATACAATTCCTGATCCCCTCTTTTCTGGAACCATGACAGCAAACCTTAGGAATGGTTCCCCTTCCCAGGCTGCCACTGCATGCATCTTCAGACAATGGCACTGCTGCTGCAGCCCATGTCTCTCCCCAGCCCCAGTATTGAGTTTGAAGAACCAGTACCCTTCCTGAGTACACCTTCTTCCTGACATCACCCCCCAAAGTAGACAGGGGAGACTCACTTCCTCAATGCCACCCTCTTTGCCTGCTAGGAGGCTTGCCCACCTCAATAACAAAAGGGTTACCTACTAATTTCCCAATCGACCCACCAGTGGACCACCAGAGAAGGTCCCATTGCCCATCTGAATAACCACCCAATAAGCCAAAGGTCACAAAATGACCTGTTGACACCAACACTGCTGCTGTGAGGTACAGCTGCCTGGTATGGAGAGCTACCTAGTAAAGGCTTCCAGAGATGCTAGGGGGAAGCACTGTGGGTCAAAAGGGATGGGAGTGAAAGGACTGATGGATTTGAGAGGGAGGGTGTGCACTTCTTCAGGGGATGGCAGTGGAGGAAGAGTATTAACCCACGGAATGTTGCATGTATCTCCAACTGAGATGAAAGATTTTGAGAGACCCCCCTTGCTATGCTTTCAGCAACATCTCACTGTAATGTGGCCCTCCAAAATACAGATTCACAGTGCAGCCCCAGTTATTATCCTTTACTCTTTCCCAACAGAGAAAGACCCTGATCAAAATCCCCAGGATGCTAAGTAAGCATTCAAATATACAAACAAGCATTCAATAAATATGTGAATATGCATTCAAATTCAAACAAGAGTAAAGGGTTTGTTTTTTTTTATTCAAAACTGAACATTGACTAGTATAGATGACACTTTTCATCTGGAGGATACTATACATATGTAGTGCCTCCTACCTCTGGACAAGGGAGTTTGGGACAGTGCTGGTTCTTCACGGTGACATCAAGGAAGCTGGAGAAACTTAAAGGGGCCTCACTCATCTAATTCACTATTGCTATCTAACAAATCTGAAATGATCAGCCAGGACACATCAGACTCAGGGCCCACTGGACTGAAGACCCATTTCCCCCACTACAACTTGAAAGTGAGAAACAATCACCCACAACAACCTCTCCTAATTGCCCAAGAATATAATTAAAATAAACAAATAAATACAGGGACTCTACTCCTGGGCTCCCTCGCTGTCTCTGACAGCAGCTGTTGGCGTTTACTGATGGCTTTGGGCTTTCAGTAACTTCTGCAGGTCAAACATGAGGAAAAGAAGGATTTGCTGAAAGACCACAAGGAGTTCCCCATGTCCCCAAACAGCTTTGCAAGACACCCTTATGTTACCTTACACTTTGGCTAAACCTTAGTCAGGATCAGTTGGCTTGGCATGGGGCCTACTTATGTGACCTGCAGAATTTATAGATTTATGCACTCCTAACAACCACATAATCAGGATTTAACCCTAAAGAAACTATTTATTGGATTAGGACATATGGTTCTCTTTTTTCCTTTAAGCATAAGGCAGCATGGCCTAACAAATGAAATCACGAAATGTCTCCAACAATTTGGAGGAAATGAAGGAAATCATTAAGTATAATAATTACAGTCAGATTAATTTTTTAAGGAAAGAAAATAAAGACTAATATGATTTTAATTAACTTCCAAATGATTTTCACTCAAACATTTGGATTGTTCAATTCAATTTTCTGATTTCTAATTATCCAATAATTAAAAAAACACCCCTTTTAATAGGTGGGTACATTAAACATATACAACATTGTTTTGTTGGTTTATAAACTTTACTCCCAAAAACTAACCTGAGCTGAGAAGCCACAGAAGAAGCCAAACCAGAAATGCACCAGAGTGAAGGCAAAGTTTTTGTAGAAGAAATAACACAAGAACTTGCACATTCTGAAATAGGACCACCTGCCATGAACAAGCAGGAGCCGCTTAAGGTATCTGAACTGGGCAAAGGAGTAATCGCTGGCCAAGACTGCTTGCATTCCTTCCTCACCACTGATGCCAATGCCTATGTGTGCGCCTGTAAGTAAAAAAGAAGCAGAAATGTGTCTCTACTAAGTATTTGAAAAAGACACATTCATTTGCTAAACTATCACAGTGAGCATTTTGTTTAGTGAGACATAAGCAGATGTCAGTTTTAAGGTGATCCCTGCCTTACAAGGTAATAACAGTATCCTGAGCTACTGAAACGATGAGGTAGAAAGCAGAGAAGTTATCAAATCAACAGGGAACACCCACTAAGTTAGCATTATGATTACTATTATACTGAATCATGCACTCCTGCCTCTCACCCTCAGCATCTTGGGAAGCGTTAGCCGCCTCTTTAATTTAAAATAATTTTTGTTATGATTATTTTTAAAGCCCCCATAACTCTCTCTTCCTCTTTCAACCCCTCTTCCTTCTCTCTGGAAGAAAAAATGTTTATTTTGCCCATTCTTTGCCCAAATAGGTGAATTGGAAGAGGGCCCTGCTGTTATTGAAGCTAACGTAGAAACCTTTTAAAATAAATAAAATTTAGTTTTTAAAAACCCAACTCAAGATTGAGATATAGCAGTAGTCGGGTAACTGTTCACCAACCGCGTACTCAGACTGGCTCAAACCATTCAATTTCAGTCTAATGGGCTCTGAATATAAGGTGGGGCCCAACCCTGCCATTCATCTGCTTGAAGAAATGCCATTGGAATGTAGGGTTCTATAAAATGGCAGGATTGGGTGACAGTTAGCAAGCAGATGAGATATTGTAAGCAACCAACACAATACATTAGCAGCTATGTAAGGCATCTTGCTATTTTATTTTAAGGGCTGCCCATTAATGAATTATAAAGACAATATATTTATTGTACAACTTGCTTTCACAGTAGTATATTTTAATATACAAAATATCTTCCAAGCAACTGACACTACAATAAAAGAATTTACAGTTGTTACTAATGCTGTACTTGTGAATTGTATTCTGCCATGCAAATACTGTAAAATACAAGATGTTTCTTCATGGCTGTACTGCACCCTCCACTTAATCAGGACACAATTCAATTGGGATACTCCCGAGGATAGCCAAGCTATACTACCAAGGAATTCTACTTAATTGGGATGCCAACATATGAGTAGTGGTACTCAAATAGGGATACTATGTCTTTATAATGTTCAGAGGCTGATGGTGCTTTGACACCCTTCCAAAATCTTTGGCCTCTGCCAGTGCTCGTTTACCAAAGGAGAAGTGTTTTAACAATCTCCCTCCAGGCTCTTTGAAACACTGATGAAAATTAACCCTTTTAAGGATGGAAATAGTACAGGACTGCTAGGATGCTGGAAGGCCCTGAATTTGGTAGTTCAATTTTAGCTCCATCTGGGTGAAAATAACTGTTGTTGTTCTGTGTGGTGTTGTTTGTTTTGTAAGTGATGGACCTGTAACATCTTTATTTCTTCAGAGAACCAGCAAGTTAAATGTGAACAAAACAAAGCAATTTGAGAACCATTTCAGATACAAGCAAAAACTGGTTAGTCAGAAATTCTCCTTAATCAGAATGAAAGGTGAGCCACTTGGGTATCCCAATTAAGGTGGATTCAGCAGTTATTTATCAAATGCTTATAAATACGAGTTCATTGATAGGCAAACCTTAGCATGTTATTGGCATTTCTATTTATGCTTTTAACTGAACATTATGACACAATTTCCTCTTACTTTTGATCATACTAATGTCATTGGCTCCATCTCCTATGGCCAAGGTGACTGCCTTCCTGTGCTTCTTAACCAGCTCTACCACTTGTGCTTTTTGTAAGGGAGTCACTCGACAACAAATCACGGTTTTACACAAGCAGGCAACGTCCACAAATTCATTCTCCAGATTAGCCTCAAGTGCATGAGCCTGCAATACAAAGTATTCCCTATCAGAATACTGGTTCTGTAGCTATAATCAATAGAAGATGTGATGGATGGGAAATGAGAATTCTTTGCATATAATAAATAGGATTCATCACTTTTCAATAAACTGATTTCAAAAGTTTTTTTAAACAGCTGAAGCCTTTAGTGGAAGATACCACACATCTCTAGTAAACACAATAAATCAGTCTCATAAGTGTATACAGTAAATATATACATACACATAACCCATACAATCCTAACACACAATGAGAGCGAAGCTACATTTTGATGTGAAATACTTGATTTAATTACACGTTCAATACAATATTAACAAAGGGGGAAGAAATAACCTAAAATTGGATACATTACAGTTATTTCAGTCCAGCGCTTGACTTTCCAGCTAACTTTATGAGAATTTAAAAGGGCCTAATCCAGTGAATCATCAGCTCCACTGCAAGTATTTAGCTGCAGATACTCCATGTATCTTTGTGGTTCAGCACCCATGGAGCCTCTTCACAATTCAGACACAGTAAAATGCTGGCAACTATCATTAAATAAAGTCTGGCCAAACTCTGTGGTCTGCCTCTCTCCTTTGGATTCACATATAGCTAATCCAACTGTATGTGGCATGTGAGCAGGGTCACTGGAAAAATGCATAAAATGTTCCCATTTTGACATATATTATGCGGTTTCATTTACTGTGTGACAATTTTTCCATTAAACTGGAGGCGGGAGAGGAAACCTTCTGAAAGCCCCAGGCAAGAAAAGGACAGGGATCTCTTCAAAATCATGGGAGAGGAAAAATTTCTGGTTATTGATTTAGATATTATGATGATGATGGGGGGGGGGGGAGAAGAATACACAAGGAATGGGGAAAAGAGAATGCTTTTCCAGATCTTTGAAAAGGCTCAAGGGAAAGGACTGAGGCATGAGCTGGTTGCCTTTTAGATATCTCCAAACAAAAAGCGTAACTAGAAACTTTATCTTCTTTCCCAATTCTAATCTTAAACTCTGCAAAAACCAGCAACATCCATTGCTCTTCCCATTCCTTTGACTCTCTGATGACACTGCCAATGAGCATGCCACTTAATGCCAGTTACGGTGCTTGCTGGGGGTATTCACAACCCAGCTAGTGGTCTTATTCTAATCTTTTGACACAGGCTGCTAAACAGTTCTGAGATGATATTGAAACCACAAATCTGGACATAGGAGAGAAATAGCTTCTGCAGACTACATGACCTTTCTGTTGGAGACGATAATCTGCCCTAGACCAGAGATCTGCAACTTTCCATAACTTTCACAGTGTAGAAAGCAGCACATTCTTATGGCTGGAATGCAGCTTGAGAGAGCCATACATACTTAGAACTATCTTAAGTGGCTGTGGATGTTATGGAAAAACTTAAACAATATTCCCATTTACTTCTTCTTTTTCTATTAAGAAACTGTCTGAAGGCAGAGCCATTCTTATTCCCAATTTTTAAAAAGAAAATAAAGATCAAAGTATATGAACGTACAAAGATTATCATGTATCTTCATGAACGGCTAATTTCTCAAAAGTGAAGCCTGCGCTTTTAACTCTCTTAAGTTAGCGAGTCAGAAGATCGTTTTGATACTTGTTCAAGATTTTGAACCTGAACTACACTAAAGTAATGTAAGTTTATTCTATTATGACAAGAACCAGATTTCCTAATCAAAGCAAATTCTTTTGGCATCCCTGTAAAATGCTGATATTTAGAAAACCCACTGGAGGTATCTTAATGACATTAATTTGGTGCAGTAATTATTTTAAGGTCAGGTTGTGCTCTCAAACAACAAACATCAGGAAAAAATAACAGCCTAATTGCATTCTCTGAATTAATTGGCATTCATTTGTGATATTCCCCTCACACAAGCACTTAATAATAGCAGTGGTCTATGTCTAGGTAAGAAGGGATAAGATTGTGTGAACTAGTTCTTACTATCGGGCCTTCTCAACTGTGGTAGTTATTAAAAAAAGCTGTGTAGAGTTACTCATTTGATTTCTCTTCCATACATATCCAAAAGTTAAGATGTAATTTTTAATTGTTTCTTGCAATTATGTCAGTCTTTGTTTTTAGCTTTCTTATGAAACAGTTTTAGAGTTTGGAGAGAAATCCGTCATCGTTAGAAAACAAAACAGACATGATTATTTGGGTTGGGAAGAAAAGGACAAAACCTGAAAAAACTGACTTACCAGACTATGTCCATTTATGACTAATGCATAATCACCAGTGACAGTTTCTTCCAAGACTGAGCCCTGCTTTGATTCTTGCATTTTTTCACAAAATACATGGCCATTGGAAAGGTCTTTGTTTTGTCCAAACAAATGTTCTTTCGCTTTCCTTAAAAGAAAAAAGGAATATGTTGTTATTAATTTTAATCAGACAATGATTAATCAGAGCTAATTTCAGTTCTGCTGTTCTGATCTAATATTACATACAAGCAAATTTCAGTAGGCAAGAAGGATATTTCTTTTACGTGATGAAGATACTGTAGTGTGTTTAAAATCCAAGAAAGTAGGTTGGGTAGGTATGAAGGTAAGACAATATTTTTGAGTGTTTTTAAATAACTTAGAAGTTAAATAGCAATCTTGATCTGAGTTTGAACTGAGTCATTTATCATTAATTTGGTATTAAGATTTTCCAGGCTTAAAAGAAAGATGAGTTTGGCACAGAAAATGCTGTAGTTACATTTACAGGAGCAAAGATTGAGGAGAAACTCTTTTTCCAGGAATTCCTGGCAACATTGTATTAATTTTATTTTGTAAAACAAAAAAATATACAATTTCAGAATAACATAAACTGAGACCTTTTACAAATTACAGTACAAGTCCATTTATAGAAGTAAACTTATTTAGCACCTCCATGTCATAAGCAGAGATAGCTGAAAACCAACACATTGGAATGTTGTGAAAATTTAGATCATAAGTTAATAAATCTAGTCTAAATATTTGAACAAACCCCTCATCTGGGTTCTGCCACGATCTCCAACTGGCCTCTGGGAGTGGCACCACCTGCTACTTCAGCTATCCATAGGGTGAAGCCTTTTACAGCTTGCTGAATTAGGCTTCCCTTTTTGTTGTACGCTATGTTCATTGTCACAGTCCTAGATTTAAATTTTGCCCAGAGTCTGTTTATTGCGAACTCCTCTTGGTTTTTCATAAAATTGTCATACAATAGCTTTATTGGAGATTTTTTTACTTTCACTTTCTGGAAATTTTGTATGCATGTAATATTATGGGTGAGGTAACTGTCACGGAGTGTGGGGGAGTCAGGGCCCTGCACCCCCACTTTCTGTGACTTACTGTGACTCTCAGCCAGCCAGTAAAACAGAAGATTTATTAGACATGGGAACACAGTCCAAAACAGAGCTTGTAGTTACAGACAACAGGACCCCCTCAATCAGGTCCATCTTGGGGGGGAGGGTGCCCAGACCCCAGTCTGGGCCTCCCTCCATTTCCCCAGCCAGCTCCAAACTGAAACCCCCTCCAGCAGTCTCACCCAGCCACACACCCTAGCTCCTCCTCCAGCCTTTATCCAGTTTCCCAGGAAGAAGGTCACTTGGCCCCAACCCCCTCCTGGGCTCAGGTGACATGCTCAAGTATCATCCCTCAAGTGAAGTCACTCCCTGATATCCTACCACCATCTAGTATTGATGCAGACAGTAAGCCAGTAAAACTCCCATGCAACATTACCAGGTTAATACTCCGTACTCCCTACTCCGTCACACTAGTATCTTACTGGACCAACTTCTGCTGGTGAGAGAAACAAGCTTCTGCGCTTCCACAGTGCTCTTCTTCAGGTCTGGGAAAAGAAGAGCTCTCTGTGAGCTCAAACGCTTGTCTCTCTCACTGTCAGAAGTTGGTCCAATAAAAGATATTATCTTACCCACATTGTCCCTCTAATATCCTAGGACCAACAGGGCTACAACAATACTGTATATATTGTGACAGATGTGGGACTGCTCTGTAATAATTTATAAATGCTCTATGTTGAGCTGCATACTTTGTTGTATGAATACACTGATTTAGTTTAATAGCAGACCATAAGGAAAAACAAGCAGGAAGGGAAGAATAGGTCAATATAGACCACCCCTCAGCTAACATGTGAGGGCTCTTACAGCACAGTGGCAGAGCCATAGGTACTGCAAAGTCTGGCTGGACCTCCTTTTGAGCCTACCAAACTGATTTTGTCCAGAAGAGCTAAAGAGCCAGAAGAGCTAAAGAGCCAGAAGAGCTTTGTTCCTGGCAAGAACAAAGGAAATGGATTATAAGGGACTCTCTCTCTCTCCAAAGAGGAGGTATTTGTTGGGGAGCTATTCAAGGAAACCTGCCTGACCCAGGAACCTTCTCAGATCGCTGAAGACGTTAGGCCCATCTAGGCAACTATCGCTGGATGGTAGGGCTTTAGGGAAGACAGACACATGTATCAACTGTTTGTTGTTTTAAAATCCTTTTTCTCTAAATGCTTTGTTCTTACTCTTAAAATAAACAATACTTTGGTGTTTAAGAAGGCTGTTTTGTCACTGAATACCAGTGGCCACAAACTCCCGAAGAGAACAGCTGGTGTCAAACCCAGTCAGACCTGCTGGCTAAGCACAGTTGATCCTCAGTGTATCATAGCGCAGGGCACAGTCTAAGAGTTGGAGACACAGGCTAACATCTGAAAGGGCGTACTCTGAGACTAGAAAAGAGAGAGAGGTGCAGATAGTCCTGAAACCGTGGCATATATTTCTATATATTTTACTTAGATTATGACTCTGCATATGAAATATGCTGTGACATAAGGGCCTGCAATTACATTTAAGAGGCCCTGATCCTGGAAAGACTTCACCATGTGTGCTTTGTGCATATGAGTGCTACTATTGACTTCAGCAGCAGTTACTCACAGGCATAAAATTATACACATGCTGAAGTTTTTGCAGGATCAGGGTTTTATATGATGACAAAAAAATCTTTTTAGGCGTGTGAAGAGGAAGATGAATTTAAAGTGGAGACTTTTGAAATGGATTACCTAAAAATCTTCTAATTACCAGAATTCTGAAAATAAACTCTCTTCTGTGTACTATATAGTAATGTATGAATTCTTCATAAATTTGAATTTTCATATTATTGACCAAGATATTATAGACAGTTGCTATTAAGAAGTGATATATGTCAGATGTCTGAATCTGATATTTTGCTTTTTCACCTTTTTTTTTCCTTC
Source organism: Chelonia mydas (assembly GCF_015237465.2). Lineage (NCBI taxonomy): Eukaryota > Metazoa > Chordata > Testudines > Cheloniidae > Chelonia > Chelonia mydas. The sequence continues at coordinate 64,453,322 of NC_051250.2, forward strand.
TGTGAAATATGGTTTACTATTTAGCTTTGAATATTTTTCAAATTTATTTTATTTTGATCATTCGCTCATCTTTTCAGATTTAGAAAAATAATACGCAGCTGCTCTACAAGAATCTGGTCTGAACACACCCTTAAACTTTTAAGACGTTCACATCAGAAAACTGCTCTGAGCTTTGTGGCTCAGATCACAATGTTTAACATGACAGATGTTTTATAAATCTGTTAATTATTTGAAATAAGTTTCAGTTATTGGTTCAGTGAATAAGTTGTTTTCTAAATAAGAGGCAGTTTCTGCATAAAATACCAAAATAAATATGCTGCTCACCAGAGTCCAGGATTTAATTATTTATTTACAATGTCAACAGTAAAAGATAGCATACATTTACTTAAAATACCCAAGTCTAGTCTGTATTTGCAGGATATCATAGTGCTATATGCCGAATCCAGAACAACATGTCTATTATGCAATGGAGACCAGGAGTACCACAGCATTGATGCAGCTGGTCTCCTGGGAAAGGATGTCTTCTTTGTTCTTTGAAGGCCACCTGGCGGTTGATCTGGAAATGGTACAGAGACAACCAGTGCATTCCACCCCAAAATCATAATAAGGGTAAAGTCAAGGTGCTACTTAGGAAATAAAAGATGACACCAGAATGAAACAATGGATAATTATGCGTGCTATGAGAGAAGAGGAACTGGTAATAAAAAGTGCTTGCGGGGGGGGAAGAAAAACTTGCATACTGGAACAAACTTGAATTCAGAAAATATACATATTAAATAATATATTTTGTTGCCCATTTTCTGTCTTACTGAAGATGTGTCTTAACACTAACATTGATCTAAGCACCATCTTCTACTGGATCCTGCACTGAAATCAAACCACAGTGTTTACAAAATCACCATATATAGCCATGGAAATGACTGTAATATCATAAATTCAGTGTTAAAAACTTCTCTCCATTCATAACATCTCTAAACATATCTTTTAGCTTCAATGACACAACCTACTGGGCATACAGACTTCCTAGATGTGTTTCTCAGAAACAAATATGAGTATTTATGGGTTTCCTGTTTAATTAAGTCCTTTTCAAATCTGTACTAATGACTCAGTTTCTGCTTTTTTTCCTCAGTAGCATATTCCCCAAAGGGTAAAATGCAAGCCAGAATTTACTTGTATTCAGGGATGCCCTCAGACACATGATGGAATTCATATGGGTTCACATATCCGAGGGCAGCACTGCCTTTTGTTAACTAAAGCTTTTCTTCTACACCATTTGATAACTGGAATCACATATGGATATGTAGTTATTTACACTGCACAATGCAACTGCATCACCCAACTCTTTGACAATCTTTTGACTATGCAAAACATGGTACACATTTGTACCTCAGTTCTGCCTATCTTCCATGTTTCCAAGATTGAAAAAAAAAAAAAGAATTGTTTACTGTGTTTCACCATGTCCATATTTGGTTCCCACACTGCTTTCTTGCTTGAACCCTGGCCTAATGCTCTGTGAGTGATTTTCACCCCCCACCCCTGCGCCAAGCTGCACAATTCATACCAAAATTGATTCCTACATAAATAGTTTATGCAAAAATAGAACTCATGTTAACGTAACTCATTTTCATTGAATCAAGGCCATATATAATATATAATGCTTAACCAAAATACACAAATCACAAAAGGCTAAAAAAAAGTGTTTGTTTACTTAAACTGTTGTATTATGTAATTTCCCATTATTCAGATTGAAGATATATTAGTTATAGGAATAGGCTGGAACTGAAACGCCCAAACCACTTGGCTGGTGCTAAAATACCAAGGGATAATTAGGTAAACTGATGCCTTGTTTGTCTGATACCCAAAATAGGCAAGAATTTTATGTCCATGGTAATTACAGAAAAAAATTAGAAATTGCTATGTTTGGCTCTAGTGCAAGTAGAAAAAAAATACACAGAAATGAAAAAGAGACACAAGTAAGAGAAGAGAACTGAGAAGGAACAAAATTCTAAACGTCACTGACGAAAGTAGAAGGGAGAGAAAGACATGGCCTACAGATCTTTAAACACATCTATTCAGTATGCTGTCTGGAAAAGGTGGAAGGATGCTGCTGCCTGTAATGCATTTTCCATATTCTAGTAATATTATAATAAAACACTGTACAAAGTTTGGTACCATGTGTGCTTCCAGTGCTACTGACCAATACTTAAATACATGTGCAACTTGTTTCTGTATTAAAAAAAAGAAAAGAAAAAGGGAAAGGCTCTTCTCCTGCAGAAGAGTAAGAACTGAAAGGGCCAGGATTGTATTATGTTGGCATATTGTCTGTATATTTCCCAACTGTGCTGTGAGAGGTAATAATTTATTCTCTTCCAAGGAAGGAAATTTGCATAAATCTCCAACAGTAAAAATCATAATGCCAGCTACGTGTATCATTCAAGAAGTCTCAGCTACCACACTGAGAGAGGAGATAAACATGTGTGAGAGAGAAAGAAACAGAGGTTGAGATCTATTCCCATGTCGGCACTATTTCTAACAGTAATTATTCTCCAAATTATTATTACAGGGCCTACTCTAGAGAAACTGCTGACATTTCCTCTTCCAGATGAAGTGATAATGGCATTTGTTCTAACCATTCCACATGTAAGCATAAAGTGATATGGAAGGCAGCAGTGGGAGTGAGTCAGGGCTACGGAATTCATGACTATGCATATGCCATGGCCCTATCACCCATGCAGGGTGGAAGGCAACCAGTATTCTAGCTTGCAGTCGGGAGTAGTGGCCTCAGTTGCTGGTTCGTTGCCTTCAGACAAGAAGTTGGCACACTTTTACGACAACTGACAGAACTTTAACAGATGGAATCTTAAGGAAAGGTTTGTAGCATCATAGGGAGAGAGTCTAACTGGAGTATACGGTCTGCAAGGAAGAACATAAGATAATGTATTTTAAATGTTTTTTTACCTGAGTTCTTCACGCACTTCCATTACAGTGTGACCAGCCACTATGAAAATCTCATTCATGGTGTCAGTGAGCATGTTGCAGGAGTAACCAATGTTCATGGCAGTTTCTGAGAGACAATAATGTCAGTTTTGATTAGAATGGTTGTAGTTAAAATCATTACTTATTTATTTTGTAATATCAACAGAGCATATTGAGAGTGCAGTACTATCATAATGAGAGTAATTTTCTAACATAATTACTGGGTTTGATATAAATGTACTATTAAAAATGCACCTTCCTCTGAGCTATATTTTATGGTTATTATTTATAGTGAAGTAGTACTCAGAGTCCAACTGAGATCAAAGCCCTATTGTTGTAAACACTGTTCAAACACATACTGAAAGACCGAAAAGGTTTCTAAATAAACTAGCCAGACAAAGAGGGAAGGGAAATTGAGGCACAGGGAAAAAAAAACTTGCCCAAGGTCAAACAGATGATCAGTGGAAAAACAAGGGATTAGAACCCAAGTATCCTAACTCCTAATTCAGTGCCCTATGTGCTAGATCACACTGCCTTCCATTTGGGGAGTAACCTATAGATGGTCACCCTTGTGCACTAGAAAAAAAACTCAGAGATTAAACCCCTATAGGGTCATCATTAGAAATACTGTAAATGCTATTTAACTATATTTTTGTAGAGCTTGTTATTGAGATTAAAATGCTCAAGTACACACGTGCCATTTGAGACCTTTTTTCTTTCCACTGCGCACCTGTGGCAAGTGCCATATCCAAAGAATTTAGGATCCAAAATCATGCTGTGATATTAACAACTGAAAATATTATGCATACTGTGCTGCGAATCTCAGTCCACAAATACCAAAACAATTGGTAGAACTTTTTAGATGGTTTTACAAGACATTATTTGTATTCACTTTTCCATACATGACCCCCATCCAGGATCCTGCACACTGCCCAAACAAACACTAGGGTCATATGGAGAGAACCCTGCCCCCAACGCCATAGGTTACAGTATACCTTGCTGGAGATGCTCTCCAATGCCAGGGTGGAGGGTGTTCACCACAAGATCCAACAGTCACACCTCTGCCGTCCTCCCGGCATCCCCATGCACAACTCAATGTTACCCTCATTGCTCTGCCTTAATGTGCATCAAGCCTCTCAGAGCAGTGTTTTATTAATAATTTATAAATGTTAAATAACAATAATGTTCAAGGGAATGTGCTCCCTGCACTCCGTGCAAGGGAACTGTAGAAGTCTCACTGCATTTAGGGTTTTCTATCACCCTACCCCACCCCACCCCACCCACTTACCCCCAGAATTACACAGTATTAATGAATTACCTTGCTTGTCTCCTGTTAGAACCCAGATCTTAATGTTAGCTAGTGATAAGCTGGCAATTGTTTCTGTAACTCCTTCTTGTAACTTGTCTTCTATAGCAGTGGCACCTAGTAACTTTGTAAGGAAGCAGAACATTTAAGTGACTTTCTACAAACTTTGCAAATTCACTTAGTTAAACTAAGAGATCTGGGGAATATAAACAGGATAAACTATGTAGTTTAAACATCTACACATGGATAACATCAAGTCAAGTCAAACTTTAATACAATATACTACCCTTGATCTACATTCACAGCTTCCACTGAGAGCAGTGGAAATTTCCCCAAGTCTCAAAGGCAGTCTCCAGTCTAATTTGAATCAAGAACTATATAATACATAATTTCAGGGCAATCTTTGCTGGGGATTCCCTGGTTTTAGGGGGCCCTCAAGCCCTTTTCTTGCCCAACAGGCTGGCAGCAGCAGATCTAGCATCATTATCTTCTAGGTTGTAGTTTCTGTGTCAGCTCTTTTAATATGACTATATCTCCATATCAGTCTCAGCCAAAGGCATCCTTATGGGGAAAAAGCAAGGATGAAACTGAAGGCATGGGCATAATACCAAAATGGGATATAATGTGAATTGTAGTTTATGCATTGCCCCTTTAAAATAAGCTGCAGAGACCAGACGCTGAAATATCAATATTCCATCAAGGCAACAAAGGGTGCAGAATTTCAAAGGAATTGGGAAAACTCAGCTGGGGGTTCAGAAGACGGGGTCAAATACATATATTCAACTCACATTGACTACAATGGGAGTTGTAAGTGCACATCCGAGAGTGGGATTTGGCCTTTACAGAGAGAGGAATTGGAAAGAGCAGGCATGGGAGAGGAACAGCTATCTGAGTGGACAGAGGAAAGGATTACCATCACTTATAGAGTAAAGGCAAGAGTAAGTTTTAAATTGTTTTAACTGTATATATTTCATATTGAAAGTTGGCTTTCTGGTTACAAAGCAGCATGGACGGTCTTTTCTGAAATGGAACATGGATGTGACTTGATGAGAGTTTTAGGGGAAAGAAAATGGCTGCTTTCTTAAATTTAAAAAAAATCAGGTAAATTTATGTTTAAAAGGAGTCAGTTAACCATGGGGAAGAATCCCCTCACTGGTTGCCTCGAATATCTTAAAGCCTAACCACAACTGGCCTCGACATTCATTAGCATCCTTTTAAACAAAGAGGGGCACTGCCTGAATGTGAACATATATAAAGACTACAGCAGTCTTGCTTGTAACACAACATCAGGAACGTAAGAGCATAGAAAAGTATCAATCTATAATACAACATCACTTTGCAAATATACTTTTCCTGTGCTATGTCTCTCAGAATATACCATCATGTCTTTTTCAATCTCTTCATATGCTGCAGCAAGATATTCGTTCCTGCTATCCAGTGAAGTGTTTGCCTCCTGAAGTATTTTAGACCACTCTTTAAAGTGCTCTTCAGTCAAGTTTTTGTATGCAAGGGCTAAGGTCCGAAGGCCTTCTCCAGCAAACTCCTGTCACATAAAAATAAAAGATGAGCAGTATCTATGGGAACAATGTAAACTAAATTAGTCAGAACCACATTATATTAATTTCCCACTCTGTTAACATCCGTCTTGATTATGGAGTCAATAAGCAAGGTACTCTAAGATACCACTGAAATTAAATTCTCATAAACCTTGTTTCTGGGGGATTTTAACTCTTTAAGGTTTCTTTTACTTTGAGGTAAGGTTGTGGGCACATTTTCTCTTTATAGCTAGATTTTGTTCTTTAAAAAAATAACTTGAATTGTTTGTGGCAACTTTTATATGTACATGAATATTCTAACAAGAAATTGGAGTGCCTAATATTATTTTAATGCCAAACCCGAATCTAAAAATTGGATTAAATGAAATGTTGCAGTCAGACAGAGCTGAATGTGAATGGCTACCTAGGTATTAAACAGATGAAAGTTTTAACCTTGAAAGGCAGCTAATGTGCCCAGACTACTCTCTTTAGCACAATTAACTAAAATACTTAGCACACTTTTGGTACTACCACATATTAACAATAAATAATAATTTCATTGTGAACATTATCATTAATCCATCATCTTAAAAGCATAATACCCATGTACCTAGGATGGCATCAATGGAAGAACTGTAAGAAGCTCGACCAGATAATAGGAGTAGAAATGTCTCAAGCAGTATGTGAATCACAATAGTTCCATGACACTGTATCACGGCCTAAGGTGCAACCTATCTGTTATGCTGACAATAAAGGCCTCAGAGTGAATGGGAGCTGTGGCTGCACCACATCTCTAATAATCAGCATCCAAATTTGAAACCACTGGCCAATACACAGATATGTGTACACAGGTTAACAGGTTAGACCCTTCAACCTAATCACAGAGAGAAACAGATGTAAAGCTGACCCCCCAACACTTGAAAAGGGTAAAAACATAATATCGTCTGATATGTTGGTGGCTCATGCTAATTAATTTAGATTCTGATCCTGTATCAGGATTGTCTGGTGCAGACTGCTGGGCTCACGCAGAATCCCACAGACAACGCATTATTTCTTTAATATAAAAATGATTGCATATATGATGTTATTCAAAATGTACACATTCTTACAGATTGCACAGCATATTAGATATATATATTCCCTCCTTTATATCTTAGAATTTCAATGACTGATTTTTTTCAAAGTCAAACAACTATCATGAGCAATTTTACTGTTAAAAACCAAAAACATTTCGGGAACTGTCTTTGACCCTGTAGTTCATCTCAACAAATCAAATGGTTTACAATGCTCCACTAACAACATTTTTTCATCTTCAGTGAATATTTGAACATCCCCTGTTCTATTATACAGCTATAACAATTAATATATAAACAGGAATGATAAAACTCAGAATTTAATGGATTGAAAAAACAGTAAGGCTTTGGAATTAAATTAATATAATGGAAAGGGGAAATTAGAGTGATGTGAAAAAAACCATAATACATCAATATACAAGTACGTATTCCCTTAACTTTACTAGGCAAGTATGAAAATTCAAGGTCTTTGCATTTGACCAACTGCAAAGATCAGATGCATATGATTCCAGCCTTGCTTTCATAAAAAACATGTTGGCCTTCTGGAAAACATTAAAAGAAAGCCAAGAAAGCTCTATTACAGAGACAAAAACAATAGTTATGTTTGTAACCAATATTACTAAACCATCATACTGTATACTTAATGTCAAAGGAGTATTTTTTTTTAAAGACTCATGGAATGGTTTGTATTAAATGTGGACACTTACAAAGAACATGAATTCTAAAAAAATAAATGCAGGAAATGAGGGCTTTATCCAGTTTCCCTTAAAGTTCACATTAGGTTAGACCCTCAAACTGAATAGAAGAGACCTATTTTGTTTAACACCATATTACCAAACTGGATACTTTGTATCCACATCCACAGATTCCCACTGGCTTTTCACAAGGGACTCCAAGGACTTGTATGGATACCTTACAAACACTGTAAATATACCAGCTGTTTCAGGAGTTAACAGTGCACACAAAAAGCTCTGTCATTTAACTGGATTTAGCTCTCTGGTCAGCCAAAGGTAAGGCTGAAATTTAAGAAATTCTGGCTCATTTCAGAGCAGAAGGCCTATTAAGGCATCTTTTCTATTAAGGCACAGAAAAGCATCTGTATTTAGGAAAATACTTAAGCACGTGTTTAACTCTAAACTTAAGTCCCTAAGCACATGCTTAACGTTAAGTGTGTGGTTAAGTGCTTTTATGACTTAGTGCACATACCTCAAGATGATCTGATGTCAAAGACATTAATTCTTCATTGGAGGGATGAAGCCTCTCAAATAAAATAGTATCTGCTCCTTTGCAATATAGTTTTATCTGCCCATCTGGGCTTTGAACTGAAAAAGAGAAGAGAAGTAGAAATTAAGACTGAAATCATTACTTTTCTTCCATTTTCTTCAAATGTCTATTTGACCTACCAGGTCTAGTTAGATGTTTTCTATACATATCAATAATAGTACAGCAGTCAGCACACAGAAAACAATCCCATCACCTGGGTAGGAGTTAGGTACAGTTCATGTACACTTTAAAAATGAACAGAACACATACTGATAAATTTTTCAACTAGCGATTAGGCAAAAACTGGAACCTCTCAAATCTGAACTCCTTTGAATTTCAGAGGGATGGGACAGGTACAAGTCCCTGGATCTGAAACCTCTCCATCAGTGTTGCTTGTGAATCAGATTTTTCTGTTTCTGCATCAGCTGTGCCCCAAAGTCTCACAGCAGCTGGGCTCGCAAAATTCCAACATTTGGGGCTGGTATATCATAAAAGAAGTTTGCAAGATTTTGCTACCGTCAAATCTGACTCTGAACCTTACCACTAATTAAATCTCAAATCCAAACCTTGAACTTTAGTCTAACTAATCTACATCTAAACCCAAATTCTGACATTCTCAGCCCATCTGTAGTTATTATACAACATTCTCCCCAAAAGTCTTCACAGAATCTTAGAGAGGAAGGACTGGAAGGGACTTCGATAGGACATCTAGTCCAGTCCCCTGCACTGAGGCAGGACTAAATATTATGTAGACCATTCCTGTCAGGGTGTTTGTCTAACCCCTTCTTAAAAACCTCCCATTACAGAGATTCCACAACCTCCCTAGGCAATTTGTTCCAGTGCTTAACTACCCTTACAGTTAGGAAGTTTTTCCTAATGTCTAACCTCAATCTCCCTTGCTGCAATTTAAGCCCATTGCTTCTTGTCCTATCCTCAGTGGTTAAGGAGAACAATTTATCACTCTCTTCTTTATAACAACCTTTTACATACTTAGAAATCGTAGAAGCTCAGGGTTGGAAGGAAACTTAGGATGTCATCTAGTCCAACCCCCTGCTCAAAGCAGGACCAATCCCCAATTTTTGCCCCAGATCCTTAAATGGCCCCCTCAAGGATTGAACTCACAACCCTGGGTTTAGCAGGCCAATGCTCAAACCACTGAACTATCCCTCCCCCTTAAAGGCTGTTATCACATCTTCCCTGAGTTGTCTCTTCTCCAGACTAAACAAACCCAATTTTTTCAATCTTTCCTCCTATGTCATGTTTTCTAGACCTGGAAACATTTTTTTTTCTCTCCTCTGGATTTTCTCCAATTTGGCCACATCTTTCCCAAAGCATGGTGTGCACAACAGGACACAATACTCCTTATCAGTCTTATCATTGTTGAGTACAGAAGAATTACTTCTCATGTCTTGCTTACAACACTCTTGCTAGTACATCCCAGAATGATGTTAGCTTTTTTCCCCCAATAGTATTATATTGTTGACTCATATTTCATTTGTGATCCACTATAACCTCCAGATTCTTTTCTGCAGTACTCCTTCCTTGGCTGTCGTTTCCCATTTTGTACTTTTGTAATTGATTAATCCTTACTAAGTGTAGTACTTTGCATTTGTCCTTATTGAATTTCATCCTATTTATATGAGACCATTTCTCCAGTTGGTCAAGATCATTTTGAATTCGAACCCTGTCCTCCAAACAATTTGCAACCTCTCCCAGCTTGGTATTGTCCGCAAACTTTATAAGTGTACTGTCAATGCCGTTATCCAAATCATTTATGAAGATTCCCTTAATTTCTTTCACAAGTACAGCTATTTGACTTTCTCTTTTTTAATGACACAGGTGAGATAATTCCTTCTGCATCATCTCAGTTTGTTTCTACTGGAATGAAGTACCATAACATGAACATCACTTTACAGCACAGAACCCTTGAGGAAAAAGCAAGATAGCAAATAGTATTATGAAGGGTACTCAGGAAGAGAATACTGTTTAATCTCAGGGCAATAGCTTCTGAGAGCATGTGCAGCTGTATTAATGAGAGCTGGCAGGGGTCCGGAGGGGGACTGATTAATTGTTGCTCATGGTTTTCTGCCTCAGAAAAGAAGCAGATTTATGCCAGCACGTACTTGTGAGCACCTTGAGCCATTAAATACCAGGCTTTTTATAAATATATTATGGTTGATACAGCATCAGCTTGACATTTATACATTTTAAAAGTATGTGCAACACCTATTTACTGTTGTCATTTGCACCACATAAAATAACTAACCAGTAAAAAATGCTTAGCTCCACTAGAGAGGAGTAAGTCTTGAGCGAGTTCAAGGTGGAGAAAGTTCCTCACTGGACCATATAGCAGGAGTGATTTGTATGAATTAACAGTTGCAATATGATCCATACAAATAGTTTAAATATTTCCACTTTATGCCTAATATTTACATTGCCGTCCACAAATACATCGAACTATCATTTTGAAAGAAGTTTTTTCTGCATAATGTATCTTTTGTGTTGTCTCTGCCCAGAGAACGTATTTTTGAAAATAGTTTAAGGTTAATCAGACAAACTGTTTTTGAGTTACAAGGCTTTTAAAAAGAGGTAGTTTTCATTTTTAAAATTCTGTTCTATAGAAACATTTTGGGACACTCATAACTCAGACATCTTGCAGTAAAAACTTCAAACTTGCTTTATCCTCTAATCCTCAATGAGAATTAGTGTATAATCATATGTTTACCAAGTTGAAATGCAAGACATTTTAGTTATTACTTTTGGTCTCCATATGTGTTTTAATTTCCATGAGAGAACTGGGAAATTTCACAAGCTCCACTTAATTTAAGCAAGCGCTCTCTTGCTCGCTCTCATATTAAAAAAATTTCCAGCCTTTTTCATGTGAAAACCCAATTAATAGATTTGCAAGTTTCTCTCAGTGATTTTTCCGTAAAAAATAGATGGGTTTCTTAATTGTATTTTATTTAAGATCCCTGGCTAATAAGTGGAAGGCTAGCAGAGATGTAAGGTACTGTTGGTGTTGGAACGAGAGTAGATTGGAAAAAATTCAATTAAACTTTTTTTGTGCATATTTGAAGATTCATCAAAATTGAAACATTCTACAGAGTTGTGTCAATGTTGGTGAAACTATGATGGCAACCAGGCGGGGCTCCAATGCAGCCTGGTGGGATACTGAGAACCCTGGCTCTCAGACTTACAACTCCTTGGCAGCCTAGGCTCCCAGGGTCCACCAGCTCCAAAGCAGCCCACCAGACAAAGTGCCCCACAGCCCATTCCAGAAGAATTTCAAAATGTTTGGATTTTGTTCCAAATTGGAACCAAATCAAATGTTGAAATGTCAAAATCCTCCACAAAATGGAATTACTGTTCTCCACCCAGCTCTAGTTGGAACCTCAGTTGTGCGGAAGCAACTGCTTCTTGTTATTTTGCAGGCTCCTGTTTGTGCAGCTCCTTTCTAAGTTAAGGGGGTTCAACATGGGAAGTAGCTTTCAAAAGAGATTAAACCAAACCAGACCCTATTTTTCATCATGTCTTCTATTACCCTCATTTTTGCTTTTCTTCCATTTTCTATCCCTATTCTTTTCTCCTTTCATTTTCCTTCATCATCTTTTTCATCTGTCACCTGGATATCCTCCCGTATTTGTCTCCTTCACCTATTTCTCTCCATCATAAGTGAAGAAATTATTAAGTGATTTACATTTAGTCTTTGTTATATTGAAATTTTTTCCTAGTCTTAATTAGATGTACTTCCCTTGTCCCTTCTACTTACATTTTCTAATTTCAGCTGAAACCATAAAAAGTCAGCATTTAACAGATACTATATGGTTATAACAAATATTTTCTATTCTAAGCACAGGGGAAAACTGTGGTAAATGTTCTTAAATGATTACTTTTTAAAGGCAACAACTTGATCATTTCTTTGCAAACTTAGCCTGCTTAGTAAACTTTTTTTAGTATATGCAGTCCTCGACTTTATGATGTTCGAGTTATGATGAACGGCACTTACGATGCTTCTACACTGACACCCTGATTCAACTTATGACTATTGGTTTCAAGTTTATCATGTTCAGTCCCACAATTGATAGATTGTGGTTCCGAGTTCTAACTTACGACACAATTGTAAGGAACCAATTGTGTCGTAAGTCCGAGGAGTGCCTGTATTATTCTGAAAGCAGATTTTTGGTGTGGTTTTACACACTCTAAAGTTTTTTTTTAGATATAATTAAGATTTCTATTATTTAGTTGTTGATATTATTGATCATTTACACTTGCTTGATTATTGTAAAGCACTTTGATAAATGTTAATAGAGCAACGTAAAACCAATAAATCAATCCTAATTGTAAATCCTTATAGTTGCCGGTCACATGCTCTACAGAAACAGAGTGAGAAAAAGAGCAAAATGTATGGATTTGAAAAACTGTTTCATTATCAAATTTCCAGAAAACAAAATTCAATGCAATTAATAACCTACTGCTACTATACTTTGCATCCTTCCATCCAAGAATCTCAGAGTGTTCTACTAAACTGAAAAGTATCATAGTCCCCATATTATAGATGGAGAAAGGCACAGTCTAAATGACTCCAAGGTACCGAGAGTCTGTGGCAGAGGAGGAAGTGACATCTAGATATCCTGAGACTTCCACTTCCTTCCTTTTTCTAACAGTGAGACTAAACTGCCTCCTTTGGCAGTTGGCAGGTTAGAGCTCTCACTGGTAGCTAAAAGCTGGCTCTAGGCTTGTGTGTCTTGCGAACAACAGGCATGAAAGAAACAAAGAGAAAGCTACATGCTGTACCTATTACAGACATCCTTTTCCTGATATTGTTAAAATCCAGAATTGCTAAGAGCTGGTATGTAACAAGTTTGCCCATTTCTTCCACAGTGATGGTCTCTGGGGTCCGGGACTTAAAGATGAAACCGAAGTTTCTGGCAGCGGTTACTAGAGCACCTTCATCTGGCGACTGCACCTGGTAAATCAATTCACCTACAAGAAAAAAAACCCAAACACTGTACGTAACCGAGTTTTGAGCCCTGCATTAATAGCTTCACTTTTAGTCCATTAAAGAACAGCAGTACTGAACAGTACTTCTTGGCTGATGACCTCCACTGAAGGCAGAGCTGCACTGTCTGACTGCAGTGATCCGTAGGCAGGGGGAGAAGGAAAAAAGGCGGGAAAATGATCTGTCATAAAACTTAGTAAAAGTCTTTTCTCTGGGACCAACTCATCACATTGCGAAAGGGAATGAGGTGTGCATTGCGGTGTCTTTTATGCTTCATCAGTGCAACATAATGATGTGGTGTCAGCCATGAAAATATTTTGGGATGTTTAATGTCAAAGCCTGCCTAGATGGCAAGAAAACCAAAATTTTGCCTCCTCTATTGTCCAGGCCCCAGCTGCTACTGCCAGGAAGTCTCTGCTGTGGGTGGCAAGCCAGAAAAGGAAGAAGGACAACTGTGTGGGTTTGGAGGACATTTGTAATAGATAAGGGTTCAATTTCTGTGCACTGAATGCCTGGGACAAAGATACCATGAAAGGGACTTCACATTCAGGGTGTGATTTCAGAGTCATATTCTCAGAGAAAGTCTGTTCACTCCCTCAGCCTCGGGAGTGTTATACAGTAATTGCCATTAAGAACTTGATATTACCATTGGAAGGTAAAAATAACTTTACCCCAAACAATTTGAAAATTCTCTTCTTTTGAGGTAAAATGTTGAAGAACATACCCAGCATATCTGAGCATACTGCATCGCATGCATCAGCTGGCCTTATATGGCACAGAACCTTATGGGAATTTAGGGCTGGATAGAGCCCTAACTGTATAAACCTATAAGATATTGCACATGTAGATAAGGACATTGGACTCATTTTTCAGATATTGTTACTTTAATATATCAAATTTCTATATCTGGATACTCCACACTGAAGTTAAAGGGGCATGTGTACTAAGATACACAGAAGGATACTGGAAGACCAGTATTCACATTCTGCCCAAGTCATACTGTAAATAAGCATGAAAGATATCCTTTTATGGTTAAAAAGGGCCTCTGTGAAAAGGTCAAGAGATCTGTATGATATCTAGCCAATAAACAGATGCAAATGAGTAATTTCCTCAGAATCAAAGTTTAGTCATAGCTACAAAACCCATCAGAAGCCCAACTACATGGCAGAGCCAGAAGCAGTCAGGTAGCACAAAAATAGGAACTAAATTATTAACACACAAGTGACCAAAATAACCCCAGAAGAATCTTAAAACTAGGGCAGATGTCAGAATTTTTTCATTCTGTTTCTCACTCCTGCAGTCCTGAGATTGCTATAGAAAAGTAGAGAAAATTATAGTTAAAAACTATAAACTATATAAAACTAACTTTAATGAAATGGTAAAAGGTGGAGCAATCAACTCCATGAAGTCAAGAAATTCAATAAACGAATGAGTCTAAATTCTTTTCCACATTACACTAGCAACAAAGTCTCCATGGACTTTGATGGAGTTACTCCAGATTTACAGAGAGCAAAATTTAGCCCACAGTTTCTAAAAGAGTCTTAACTCAGCTTCAGTGCACATTCTATATATTTCATGCTGAACTGAACATAAAACAGTAATTACTATTAAGACGTAAATTTAAAGACAAACATCTATAGGAAATATTTATTTGCATGCCCAATTTTTTCATCCAGTACAAAGTAGCTGAATGAATTTGGCTGAGACTCAAAAAAAAAAAAAAAAAAGATCTTTTGACTGAGACAATGCAGGAATAAATTCCGCCTAAAGAGAATTTTTCTGAGAAAGTTATGAATACATGAAAAAGGAGAAAGTGGGATGGCTACAGCAGAAACAAGAGCTCAACCTTATTTCATTTGCTTCTCAAAAACAAAATATATAAAAGTACTGCTAAGCCTTAATAATAATAATACTTAGCACTTCTGCTGTGCCTGATTTACATCTTTAGAGAGGGTCTTACAAACACTAATTATTCTTGCACAATCAAAAAACAAAGCATTAAAAAAGGAAATTGTGTCATTCTAGTAAAATGAAAAACTGTGGCATGGAAACTAGAACATATTGTACTAGCTCTCTTATTAATTAAAAAAATCCAGTAGATATAAATTTAAATACAATCCACCTTTTGTCACCATTATAAAACTCTGTCACCTGCCAGGCAAATCTTAGACCACAGTGCACGTCAAACTGTTCCACAATGAATATAGCCTGTGGAAATCATAAGCTTCTTTCTGTGGCTAAACTTGCTCAGTGCAGTGCAGAACTTCACACACAAATGCTCAAAAGTGGTTCATATTCTGGATATTAAAAATAAAATTTTCTATGGCACTATCCTAGGAAAACAATCATTAATAACTTTGCTTAACAACAAATTAATTTCTTCCAATTTACATACAAAGCTAGCTGGCAATGAAGTTTAACTATGTGGAAAGTATGAATGATAACAAGCCAGCCATTTATAATTTTTTATTAATTTTTCCAAGTGCAATATATATACCAAAAAGAAAAGGAGTACTTGTGGCACCTTAGAGACTAACCAGTTTATTTGAGCATGAGCTTTTGTGAGCTACAGCTCACTTCATCGGATGCATAGCTCACGAAAGCTCATGCTCAAATAAACTGGTTAGTCTCTAAGGTGCCACAAGTACTCCTTTTCTTTTTACGAATACAGACTAACACGGCTGTTACTCTGAAACCTATATATACCAAAATACCAGATTCATCACAAGCCAGCCATTCGTTGGCAACAGGGTTATGAAAAAAGGTCAGATAATATAGAAAAATTTCCTAAAGGTCATTTTTAAAACTAATTTTAATTCAGTTAGAGATTTGGTTGAAAATCCCCAGAAAAGAGAATTTTTACACATGGAATAAATTTTGGGAAGACACACTATATCTACATACAAAACAAACAGATTGAAACCTTGTTTAAGTGAAAAACTGAATCCAATAATAACTGATAGAAGAGATAGGTTGTGGATTCTCCTTTTTTGCATTTATGAAATTCTCATGGAACTTATCCATTAAATTTTTGGGATTTAGCTATCATCTCTCCTGCTAGAAGAAATGAAAAAGGCTCCATGAACAATAATATGAACAATGAAATATATTGATTGATCCTACACCATATGAAGGAAGAGGACTGAAAAGAAATCAAACTTTCCACCTCTAAGTCACTGCTTTAAGTCAACTTTAGTCTATAGTGACAAAGTCATTAGCAATTGCCACATGTTTATGAGGCCTAAATGTAGTAAGCTGGTCTCAGTCCGGTTCCTAATCATAATTGGCACCATGTTGGCAGTCTGAAAGAAGCCAAGAATTAAATGGGCATCAAGATTAAAATGCCCTCTGAGCCCTAAAGAAAGACTCTCTAGTTCAAATCACATTGCCAGTGCAAATATTCCCATAATGATCCACCATTCTCTGAGCTGAACTTGTGAATGGATAGAAACTGTGAGTGAATAGAGGACTTCTGTAAAACAGAGACCTCCTGACCCACCTCTTCAACTTAAAAAAAAAAAAAATTAAAGGTAGCTTGCAGTGCCCAAATGAGTTAGCATTAACTGGATACTTACTTCCTAATGAACTGGAAGAGTTTACAGTTACTCAATACTTTCTGACACAAAATCCCTGACTTTTTTGTAGCCAAGTACTCCCATCAATTTCAATCAACTTCAAAATCAACACAAAGTTTTTTACTATGAATTAAAGATTTTTGTACTGTTTGAAGTTGAAAAAAACATGCATCAGAACAAAACATAGCAAGACAATTACAGGTTATGAGATCATGTCTCAAAACAGTTATGCATAAGTACTAGCCAAAATGTGTTACATCTCAGTTAATCGTTACGATATGGTCCATTTCCTTTTGAATATGCCACAGCAGCAACATAAACCAATACAATTTGATTAGATAAAAATAAGAAATTCTCCTTAACAGATCTACCTTCTTGGGAGGCAGATGGAATCGTTGTCTCACAGCTTAGAAACAGAGGTTTAAAATCAAAGGCCTGTTATTTCTGTGTTAAACAATGGACAAGATGCATTAGCTACTTGTAAATGCTGTGTTAACATATACTCATCCATGAGACAGGTAACTGAGGTGCGGTCACACTCCATACATTTTCTCTTCCCAGAATCCTGTCCTCCGTGACTATGACTATGGTAATTTATTTCATGTTACACACAGCATGACTGGTTCTAAAGAGTCTAATACCATAGAAAAGTATCCAACTTTAATTCAGCCACCAGTATAGAATGAGCACATGACACGGCAACATAACAAAGTGAGGATAATTAGTCTTCATCTTGAAAGGTGGACTGTGATGCATAGGGCCCTACCAAATTCACTGACATGAAAAAAACGTCACGCACCATGAAATATGGTCTCCCACCATGAACTCTTGACTTTTGTGTGCTTTTACACTATTCTATACAGATTTTACAGGGGAGACCAGTGTTCTCAAACTGGGGGTCCTGACTCAAAAGGAAATTGCATGGGGGTCACAAGATTATTTTAGGACAGTGGCGGCTATTGACTGAGGGCCCAGCTTTGCAGGCAGCAGAGCAGAAGTAAGGGTGGCAATATCATATCATGCCATACTTCCTTCTGCACTGCTGCTGGCAGCAGCTCTGCCTTCAGAGCTGGGCTCCCGGCCAGCAGCTGCTGCTCTCCAGCTGCCCATCTCTGAAGGCAGCACTGCCACCAGAAGTAGCGCAGAAGTAAGGATAAGAGCACTGCAATGCTGCCTACATAACCTTGTGACCCCCCACAACTCCTTTTTGGGTCAGGACCTCTACAATTATAACACCATGAAATTTCAAATTTAAATCGCTGAAATCATGAAATCAGGCATGCATCCGATGAAGTGAGCTGTCGCTCACGAAAGCTTATGCTCAAATAAATTTGTTAGTCTCTAAGATGCCACAAGTACTCCTTTTCATTTTGTGAAATCATGAAATTTATGATTTTTTTAATCCTATGACTGTGAAATTGACCAAAATGGATCCTGAATTTGGTAGGGCCCTAGTGATACAGCGGAACTCCCAATTCTTGGATCATGAAGGGGATTTTTACAAAAATGAGGAATTATAGTAAGACTAGCCTCTCTTCATGAATAACACATGATATGGCTAACATTGTTTAAAGGCTTCCTAATTTTCGATTTCAGAATTGTAACAGTTTGCAAGCTGAAAATATTGTCAACACTTCCAGACCAAGATTATACACAATTTGTGCTCACACACCTGAACTATATGGCTCATCCAAGATATGTACCATATATTACACTTATAAAAATATCCAAATCAATACTAAAAGGCACAATAATCAAGTGGAAACAAAAATAATTGTATGCAATACTCTAAAGAGATGAAATAATCATACTTCCCTCTCTTTTGTGGGAAGACTTAATAAAGACTAACTTTTAATGAAGATCCACCTGGCCTCTAATTTTGCACATGCACCTGTGTGCACTATCACTCCCCCAGGCAAAATCGCCTGAACTAAATTAGGGGCCAGCATAACAAGTAAGCCAATACAAACAGTGTATGCCAATGCTATGCTCACAGAACCCTGTGGAAATCAGACAATTGCAAGGATGAGAAGGTATTTATATGTGTCAAAGAACAGAAAAATCAGTTATTTGCTTATGCAACTAAGATTTGCATGTGCAATTACTTAATTTGTACTCAGAAACACCTGACAGTGTACCCAGAGTTTTAAGGGTGCAAGATCTGCACCCACATTTTTATGGCTCCCTCTTGACTCACTTCTTCCTTTAAAAATTTGGCTAACCTATACATTTTAAATTAGAAAAGTGCTATAGAAACCAAATATTTAGAATCTCTTATAACTAAGCTTTTCAGTAGTTTACCTGCATTTTTTTCTTCAGGCATGACTGTATGGCAGAGGGAAAGCAACCTAAAGAACTCATGTACCATTGCATCTCCTCGTTTAATGGATTTAATCAGGCTCTGATCATAAAATTGAAATTTTCTATCTGCTAGTGGGTTAAATGAAAAATCCACTGGCACTGTTTTCTGCAAGAGAAAAACAAACAAACACAATGTTTAAAAGAGTAAGGATTTTAAATGGTTGAGATCCTTTTATTTTGATATTTTTGTATTAAGAGACTATATTAGAAACCCACACAAAGTAAAATGGCATAATTTCATTTCATGGTACAATTACATATCTGGATTTTGCATGTGTAATTAAGACTCCTTTTTGTTCTCACTGACAGTGGTTGAAAAAGATCTAAAACAGAAAATCAATATTGTATTTGGTCTACAGGCACAAAAGAAAGTGGTCCTTAATCTTCAGTTGTGTAATGTATCCTTTTTCATCAAAAAAGTTAAATATCAGAAAAATGAAATTTGTTTTTTAACTGACAAGGCTACATTAATATTAAAAAGATAAGTTTTTAAAACAAGACTGTTGAGGGGTGGGGATATTTTCAAAGACACAGATGGCAGCTGGGCCTAAAAGCTAATCAATTTTAACAAGTCTCCAGGGTCCAGACATAAGGCTAAATGTTAAACACTCTAGCAGACATGGGCTGCGTAGTCTGAGTTGAAGTAAATACATACATTTTCAACCTATTATTTGTTTTGTATTACAAAACCAGTTATTCCGTTTAATCAGTAATGACAGTTCTAAGAATAAAATTGGTACCTGCCTGATGTCATTTTCCAAACATTTTCAAGTTATGTTGCTTATTATGTCATAAAATCATTTCTACTGTGGTAGGCATCTCATAGAAAAAAGTGTTTTTGAAGCAAATTTGGACTGGAAATATTCAGATGCATTCTATTTTAAGACACTACAAGAGCAGGAAATTTGTCATGCAATATGCTGGCTGCTGTGTTCCAGAATGTGTGTCACTGCACTCTGCTTACTGGGGTCAAAATTGATCAAATGTTTGTTGTTTTTCCTTTTTAATGGCTAGCCTGCAAAGAAGATATAAACCCTAATACCACTGACAGCCAATTGAACTGTTCCTTTATCTTCAGAGGCAGGGAAACATGCTTCATTTGAGTTTTAGTTTTTAGTTTTTGTTTACTGAAATGTAATTTTTTCTTTACAAAAACAAATGATAGAAAAGACAAAGATATCAGAAGTACAGAGCAGGAGTTTCTCAATGCAAACCAATTATAAAGAAATATACAGAAGAAAAGAAAAAGTATCAAAACAACAAGAAGCAAGGGCACATCTAGATACCTCATAGTTAACAAATAACATACACACAGGTTTAGAGTCCATCAGAATATTAGGATAGTTTAAAATTAATAAGATAAGAAGTTGGCCATTTTTTGTTATGTTCAGATTAGGATCACTGCTGCATGTTCAGTTAATGGTAGCTAAGTAACTGGCAGACTTGTTATTCTTAGGATTCCTAACTATGTTCTAACAATGAGTTTCTAGGAATCAGGAGGTTAGCTTATGAGGTTATGGTATGGCCTTTTGTAATAATAATGATACCACTGATACAGAGCTTTTCATCAATAGATTTCAAAGCACTGTCGAAAAGAGGTTAGTATCATTACAAATATATAGGTTTTTACACATTTATAGTGATTTTCTTCCATTCCTCCCCGCACCCAGCCTGGGTTTCTTGAGTTTAGCTAAGGATTATCTCCAGTACATGTTAATAGCTTCTGTGCCTTTTTGTAGGGCCTCCAAACACTAGAGGGCAAGGAATTGTAGCATGTTTCTGTATTTCCAAAAAAGTTAATAAGACAGAACTGAGGTTACACCTACTATAAACATTGTGATTATACACAATAAAACTGATCTTGAATTTGAGGGGGTAGTGCATCTTCCCCTGAACAAGCTATTCAAAGACCCAGATGAAGAGCTTCTGTAGAGATAATAGGAACAAAACAAGCTGTAACAAATGATAGCACAAACATGTTCCTGTCTAATTCTACCTTACATAATTTTCCACAGTGTCACTGATGTGGAAAAGGATGCGGAATCTAATATGAACTAGAGTTCAAGGGCAATGTACTCATATCACTGCAGATACAGCGAACAGTACTGGTCAAATGATTGACTTCCTAGCTATCCCACAACATGAGATACTTTGTTCTACCTCAGCACAAGGGGCGGGGGGGGAGGGGGGGTTTGCTGGACTAGATGACCTCTCAAGGTCACTTCTAGCACTACATTTCTATACTTCTATGCAACACAAACAATGCCAGGGAGTCAATACTAGTTGCATAGTGGGGGGCTGAAAAATCTTGTTTAGTGTAGCTAATACTAAATAATTTAGAAATGAATATGAAAATGTGACCCTTCTAATTTTATGTAGCTCAGCAGAAGAGAGTGAATGAGATTAGAATATCACTCTGACTCTTCCCTCTCAAATCTAGCTGCTGTCTAGCTAAAAAAAAAATCTACAAACAAGTCCTTATAAAGCCAGAGAAATAATGGAATCTAATTGGGCTATATGACTTCTATCAGTCCCTATGTCGCTATGTAAGGGTCTGTTCCCGTTCCTATTGACTTCAGTGGTACAGGCAGAACCAAATGTAGGGATGGAGGAACCTTGAGAAGTCATTGAGTCCAGCCTTCTGCGTCAAGGCAGGACCAAATAAACCTAGACCATCTCTGACAGGTTTCAGTCCAACCTTGTCTTAAAAAACTTCAATGATAGGGATTCCACAAACTCCCTTGGAAGCCTATTCTACAGCTTAACTACCCTTACTGTTAGAAAGTTTTTCCTAATATCTAATTTAAATCTCCCTTGCTGCAGATTAAGCCCATTACTTCTTGTCCTGCCGTCAGTGGACATGGAGAACAATTGATTACAGTCCTCTTTTTAACATCCCTTGACTTATTTGAAAACTGTAATTAGGTTCCCCCTCAGTCTTCTTTTCTCAAGACTAAACATGCCTGCTTTTTAACCTTTCCTCATAGGTCAAGTTTTCTAAACTTTGTATCATTTTTGTTGCTTTCCTCCAGACTTTCTCCATTTTGTCCACATCTTTCATAAGTGTGGTGCCCAGAATTAGATACAGGACTACAGCTGAGGCCTCCCCAGTGCTGAGTGGAGCAGGACAATTATCACCCGTGTCTTATATGCAACAATTCTGTTAATACACCCCAGAATGACATTAGCCTTTTTCTCAACAGTATCACATTGTTGACTCATATTTGATTTGTGTTCCACTATAATCCCAGATCCTTTTCAGCAGTACTACTGCCTAGCCAGTTATTCCCCATTTTGTAGTTGCGCATTTGGTAATAGCTGATCTTTTGGAGTGTGAAAACAAAGTAGTCTGGCTACTTACATGGCTCCCATCATCATAGTAACTCACAGTATAGTCCTGCTCCAAAATACTCATTGTTCTATTTGATTGTTACATACAAAATGTAAGTGCTTTTAATTACCTGAAACAGTACTGCTTAAAGTTACACCTGGTGCTGTGTGATTGGCATTCAGCCCTACTGCCTAGAGAAAGAAGGGCCATAAAAGGAGGATGTAAGGGCTTGTCTACACTTGGAAGTTCACCAAAACAGCTATTCCAGAATAAGAATGTTCATACAGGTGCTTATACTGAAATAACTGTTCTGGAATAATTATTCCGGAATAGCTATTTTGGTAAATTTTAAAATGTAAACAAACTCCTATAGGGAAAAGAAAGTTCATGTTTTTCTTGCCTACATCTTACTATAAGTTATTCTACAGCATGTTTCAAGTTCAGGGAAAATTAATATTTAATTGAAAATTACTGATCTATTGAAAATATTTTAATGATTAAATAAGCTATATTATAATATACTAAATATTTAGTAACTTGGTCATATTTATACCTCATTAATTTCTGTTTTCCGGCCAAAGTCATCATATACATCACCTACAAAATACAAAGTTAATTAACACAAAATATGACATTTAATTCCAGTTTTAGAGTTTTATGAAATAACTTTTTCATATTTTTTTAGACTATGGAGGTAGACATCAAAGAGGAAACACTTATTGCAACAACATTCAAAAATATAAAATATTGCAGTGGATCATGGTACAGCCAACATTATCTTAAAGTAAATGCTTCCATTCTACTGTCTACAATGCCACTGAATTTTTTCCTCCAGCTATTGTATTTATTCTGATTGTTTAGGGCCTGATTTTGCTATCACTTATGCATAAGAATCTACTTTATTCACATGAGTAACCCCATAGAAGTCAAGGGTTATAAAGTAAAAATACTTGTTGCATATTTTCAGGATCTGGCTCTCAAGTTTTATACGGGGTGTTTATTATGCAATTGAGACATACAAATATTCACTTGCTGAAAAAATAACCTTAGTATTTGTAGTATTACCTAAACTTCTCTATACAGAGACTACCCAGAATACTAGCAAATACTAATGTAGTTATTTTATTAGTCTAAAACATTCTGTAAGACAGTTGGCAAGTTTTTAAAGAATTACCACTTTACACTAAAGGATTTTTAACACCATGTTTTTATATTATATTATAGCTATATTTATAAGTCTAAAACTCAACTAATATATATATCACCCTTTCACCTTAATTTATTCAATGTCTTTTAACCTGAGAGTTAAGTGGCACAGTAATGAAGGCATACGCTTTTTCACCTCTGAAGACGTGGCTTCAAATTCTGAATTAGATCACAGTTTGGTGGTCTCAAGCTAGTCTCTAAGGGACAGATTTCAAGATTACAGAAGTGTTGTAAAATAGATACTTGGAATATTAGGTATCAGGCCTGTGGCAGGGCACAATTTTGTTGCATTGGCAGAGACATGGGATAATTTGCCCAGCAACTCCCTGGTCCTAGGCAATCAATCACTTTCTAACATCAGACATTATTACAAAATAGTTATATTATAAAAGACTTCTCAGCCTGTACAAGAAGTATCACGAATATGCATTTAAAACAATATTACTCAGTTTTGGGAAGATTACAATAATTCATTGAAGGTAGTAATGTGACCTGAAAGTTCATGAAAAAGCCCCCATGTTTAATTTATATATATACAATGTCATGACTACTGGTTTTATCTCCATTCTTTAATCCTGCATTAAATCCTTGATTATCAGAAGATGGACAAAGTACCTCTAAACCCATATTTACATACTTAAGGAATCACACCAACATCAGATAGTATTTCTCTTTTATAGAGCCTGATCCAAAGCCTACAGAAGTTGATCAGAGTCTCTACACTGACTTCAAGAGAAGCTGGATAAGGCTCATAATGAACAAATGTCCTAAATAATCAGCGAATGAGCTAAACTCAACATCACAATTAGAAGTAAACTTTACTGGCAAAACATTAATAAACACTGACTTACCATATGTTTTTCCATTAATGGAACATTTGTTAAAAGTCATTATGTTTTGAGTGATTGTTCCTGTTTTGTCTGAGAAAATATATTCAATTTGTCCTAATTCTTCATTGAGCGTGGTAGTCCGAACCTCAGCCGGTGTATCTTTTTTGGGGTAATACATTTTACGATCCCAATTTATAAAGTAGCTGTGTCCAAGTCGAATCACTTCCACACTTTGAAAAAAAAAACAAACCACACACACAGAAACACTCTTCAGAATCGTAAAACCTTTCACATGAAAATATATCAAAGGCAGGAGTTCAATCAAAGCAGTCTTTAGAGTTCAGAGCAAAAGAGCTATGCAGAGTAAACATTATACTATTCTATACAATGATATCTCACACTTTTAATTCCTCTGTGAAGTAATATGCATAGTAAGAACTCTGACATTTAAAAATGTATACTTGTGGCACCTTAGAGACTAACCAGTTTATTTGAGCATGAGCTTTCGTGAGCTACAGCTCACTTCATCGGATGCATAGCATATCGTGGAAACTGCAGTTTCCACGATATGCTATGCATCCGATGAAGTGAGCTGTAGCTCACGAAAGCTCATGCTCAAATAAACTGGTTAGTCTCTAAGGTGCCACAAGTACTCCTTTTCTTTTTACGAATACAGACTAACGCGGCTGTTACTCTGAAACCTTAAAAATGTATGTAAACTTCATAGTTTTCTATCATTGTGTAAATGATATAGCATTATCAATTGAGAATAAAATATGGACATTCTAAATTCAAGTATGTTAGGTCTTTTCAGGTTAATACTTGATGAATGAGTAGAGTTACTACTTTCGCTCATTGGGTAGAGGCCTGCATTTTTAGAGATAAAGATCACATGAGGTCTATCTTCAAAACCATCGACATGTGGTCAGCTGGCAACTGGACTGTCTATTAATGTATACAGTTACAGATTATTACAGTTAGACAGCTGATCCACAGTGTTCTATTTCCCCATTATTGTGCATACAGACTCCAATTGTGAGAGCTACTTACATGTACTGACAATAGGCTGTGCATGTTGGACTCAATCCTAATATGCACTGGAGCAGAAGTCAGCATAACTGAGAAGGAGAGTGGGGTGGCTCTAAGTCATCTTTGTGCCTCCACTAATCCTGGCATTGGTTGGGGGCCAAACTGGTACTCAGTGAATGTTAGGCTGCTCTAAGGGCTGCACTGCATTTTACTGGTGCTATTACAAGGTGAAGATTGCCAGAGTGCATTGCACTACAACCCTGCCCCCAGCCTCCAAAACATCAAGGCTTCATGTATTACATTGCAGGTATCCACATATCCAAACTCTTTAGTAATCTACATGAAATGAGCTAGCAATCTCAGTTTAGTTCCTAAGGGGCATCACAGGTATCACCATAAGTGGCACTAATAGTCACTCTTTAATGGCAGTGTCAGCAGAGAAGTGAAGGAGTGAAAGGCTCTGGACTACCCTGGTCACGGAGGGAGGCATAGTGGCAAGGTGACATGGGGTAAGTTTGAACTGCTGGTTCCACGATGTACCTGTTCTCTGGATAACCAGAACATTTCAAATCTCTAGGGGCATGGAATGTAATCTCTTTTTCACAAATTACAGTAATTTAAATATATTTTTAGGGATTTTTAAAACATATATTAAATGCATGCACACAAGTAATAAGCCATTCTTAGCCCGTAAGAAGGTTTTGCATTATAATCTTTTACACTAAGGCAGTTGTCTGTGCTGCTGTAGTTGCATATATTATGTACATGGTTAAGGGCACTGCACACATTTATTGTCTATGTAAAGCCAAGGAAGTTTGTGTATTGATATTCTGGGTTAGGAACTGGTTGTGCTTCAGACTTCATAACTGGATACAAAAGTCTTCAAAATGTAAGAGGAGTCAGTAGGAAATAGCTTACAAATACCCTACTCTTACCACCGTTCCAAAGTACCATAAGCAATTTGTGGTGGGATCTACTGCAGCCAGATGCCACTGCAGGAAGCAGATTACCCGCATCTTGGCATTTATATTTTCTGACTGCCACTCAGAGCAGAAAGAAGGTTGTACATGCAACTCATTCACTCTCTACCACAGGGTGGTTGTTTTTTTAACTTTAAAAATCTAATTTAACATGTAGAAGAACATGGAAACATATATACCAATTATCACTACTAACAGGGACCTGTAAGCACCATAGCCAAGTAAGCAAGTAACTTTAAAAATTAAAACAGTGCATGCTTCTAGTAATAAGAAAAAGATTACAAAAACTTCAAACAGAAAATAGAACTTTTTTCAGATAAACATAGCCAGCCTAGGAGGAATGGACACAGTTTAACTGTGGGAAAAAAGTACTGGAAAGCTCTTAGTACATTTAAAAAGAACACTGAAGGATGAAAAGATCACAACTTCACTCTGCTATACCCATTATTTTGATAAGCCTGTTTACATTTTGGCCCTGTCAACCACGACAATACTCCTTTTATTTCCTCTACTGTATATACCTCAATCAAGCACAAGATTTACTTCTCAGTGACAAAGTGAGGCAACATATTAGAAGCTCCAACACTGTAAACACTACTCTTAATCCACTACATTTACCCATAATCCATCAGAAATATTCAGCAACTGGCAAACATTGTATCAATTTTATTCTTTATTAACATGGATTTGATGCCCGAAGGAGCCAGAAAACTATTTTGAATCATTCTGCTAATTTTCTACCCAACGAATTGTCTAACTGCAATGTCAATATTAGCAAGGCGAAAGATGGTGGTTTTATGACTAATAACTGAAAATATGAGATTAGCTATAGAATCATAGAATATCAGGGTTGGAAGGGACCTCAGGAGGTCATCTAGTCCAACCGCCTGCTCAAAGCAGGACCAATCCCCAACTAAATGATCCCAGCCAGGGCTTTGTCAAGCCTGACCTTGAAAACCTCTAAGGAAGGAGATTCCACCACTTCCCTAGGTAACCCATTCCAGTGCTTTACCACCCTTCTAGTGAAAAAAGTTTTTCCTAACATCCAACCTAAACCTCCCCCACTGCAACTTGAGACCATTACTCCTTGTTCTGTCATCTGGTACCACTGAGAACAGTCTAGATCTATCCTCTTTGGAACCCCCTCTCAGGTAGTTGAAAGCAGCTATCAAATCCCTCCTCATTCTTCTCTTCTGCAGACTAAACAATCCCAGTTCCCTCAGCCCTCCTCATAAGTCATGTGCTCCAGCCCCCTAATCATTTTTGTTGCCCTCCGCTGGACTCGTTCCAATTTTTCCACATCCTTTTTGTAGTGTGGGGCCCAAAACTGGACACGGTACTCCAGATGAGGCCTCACCAATGTCAAATAGAGAGGAATGATCACATCCCTTGATCTGCTCGCAATGCCCCAACTTATATAGCCTAAAATGCCGTTAGCCTTCTTGGCAACAAGGGCACATTGTTGACTCATATCCAGCTTCTCGTCCATTGTAACCCCTAGGTCCTTTTCTGCAGAACTGCTGCCTAGCCATTCGGTCCCTAGTCTGTAACAGTGCATGGGATTCTTCCGTCCCATATAATATATATAATATTCCATCATATAATATACATTGTAGATTTTAATTTCCATATTTTTGAACTTTAAGAGGTGCTGGAATAATGTAAAAATTGTGTGAACAGGAACCTTAGTTAAGCAATAATGCCTTCTCAATAATCTTGTTCAGCATGAGAACAAAATAAATTTTTACATAAGGACTCAACATTTAAGGAAGAAAAAATTAAATATACACATCAAGGACATTCTGAGGAAAAGATGAACAACAAAAATAACACAAAGGTGATGAATGCATTGCTATTTCTCAAACCAAAGGTCAGGTGAGGGAGTGACAGATGTCCACCACTGCTTACCTGTCAGCTGTTGGAGAGCAAAGCAAGGAGGAAACAAAAGAGTTAACATAATTCAATGACAATGAATTCTAGACAAGAAAGAAAGAAAGGCAAGAAAGCAACCATGTGCTGTTCTCCAATTCTAAGCATTATCTCCATAAAAGGTTTAGGTTTCTTATGTACAAAGTATACAGCAGATCAAGTTTTAAAAACACAAAAATTAAAGGGATAAAGTATGACACTGCAATTTAGAAAAAAAGTTGAGGTGAAACAGCTGTTAATATTTATATGCTTTATAAAATCATAATCTCTCATCTTACCTCACATACAAGGAAATGGGCACAACTGAATTGAGTATGATAATGTACGACCAAAATGTGAGAAATCCTGAAAATACAGAACTGTTCACCACTTCATTCCAATAAAGGTAAATTCTGAAACGGGTCCCAACCTGATGTTCCCATATTGAATTTCCTATTGCCAGAATTATTCCCACACATACCAAAAAGCCGAAGATCTGAAATGAGAATAACAGCGCTGGTTAGGTTTTTCAAAATGTGTACTATTTCCTAAAATGGATACATGGAAACTATACATTTCACTTACAGATACATATTGGTATTACCCAGTTTAAGTAAACAGGTGGCTTAAGATCCAAAACAGAACTACACAAAGCAAAGAATATTTCATCGCTAATAAACTGGGGGGAAAATCTCACTTTGCTGTTCTTTGCCCCAAATAAAGGCCCAAAATCTGAGTCCATAATCAGTTTGTCTCCAGTTAGTCTCCATTCCTTACTCAGTTTGTCTAGATACTGGCTGTGTACAAACCAGAGCCCACGTTCCCCTGACCCTTTCGCAAGTGCACAGCACATGTGTATATGTACGTACATACATGTACAAGTGTGCCTGCTTTGCACAGGGGAGAGGCCAAATTCCAGTCTGGAGCCAAAGGGAGGCTAGGTATCAATTTTCTTCTGCTCTGGATCATGGGATAGTTACAGTGCAATGTGAGGGGATTTAAGATGCATCACATAAAATCACTGTAACCATATGCACACTCCCATGCATGTTGGAGGCTCTGGGTGCCATCCTGTCTTCCTGAGACACAATGTCTCCTGATGCTCTTCCAAGATGATGTAGTTCTACATTGCTACTTTCTATGGGCTGTGATCTAAAGGCAAATCTAGCCAATAGTGAAGACCTTAGGATCTGGCCCAACATCATTATAATCTGATATTGTACATAAACTACAAATAGGTGCAGTTATTAGAAGAGTTGGCAAAAAGGTTTTTTTTATTGTTGTGATAAATAACAAAAACCTCAATGAGCACTCGCTGTGAGCATGCTTATAAAAGTTTGGTTTAAGATGTGTTTTTCTAAGTCATCGGTAAATGATTAATTTTAATAGCATGTGGGTACAAAGAGCTATAAATAACTTTAAAAATTTGAGTAGTATTTAGCCATGTTGGAAAAATTTCACTATTTCTCACATGGAAACTTCTCTCTTCATCCACAACCCCATCTATGAATCTTTGGATTTAATCAGTTAAAAAGTTTCTGCAACTCCATAATTTCTCCCATGATCAAAAACACAACATTTAAGAAAAGTAGTAGCTTTGAAGTTTGCCTATGCCAAAACTGCAATATTTTGTTTCACTAAGTAACCATAAGGAATTTGGATATATCCTTAGCTTTAATTGTAGAGACCAAGTTTGACACAGAAGTGAAATACTCAGTCCGCTGAAGGTTCCTAGTTACAAATTTCTGCACCTGATCTTCACTACTTGGGGATAACCTGTCACAAAAACCAAATTAACAGGAAGGGTACAATCCTGTTCTCACTGAAGGTTAGGAACCAGAACGATGGTGAGGGATAAGAAAAATTTCTGTAAAAACCTTCTGTGCATTTGTCTTGAGCTCACCATACCAGTAGCCTCATGAAAAGATCCCGCCCTAAAGAACAACGGATTGCTACTGCTTGTAAATACTCCTGTAATGCAGGGGTGCTCAGTGACAGATAACAGTCTTCAAGATGGATAAATGTGTCTCTTTCAACCTTATGTATGTATCTGTGCTGCAAAGGTTTCATATTGGTATCGCACACTGTCCAGAAATATCTACTGATCAGATAATTCCATGATATCTGAAATGATAATTTAGTAGAGTAGATTAATGATGTGGTTGCAATGCCCACTGATTTTTCCTGATCTGACGATAATAACTTACCCATAATACTAAAGTATTCATCAGCCGGTCAATGCTTGTTCTTTTAAATTTAGTTCTACCACTGTTTTGCATTAATTTAGTGTCAGGGCCTATAAAAAAAAGTAAATCTTTTTAAAAATCATTACATGATAAATTATTTACTAAAATTATTAAATACATTACTGAAATTTTTAAAAATACACATATTGAAGCTACTTTTTCTAATGCATATGCAAGAAATAAATTCTAAAAACTAAGATATTCTCATTTTGCATATTTTAATTGTCTAAAAGCATTCCTGAGCTTTCGCAATCAAGTCTGAAAAATATTCAGCACTGTAGAATGATGGTTAGACTGGGGTGGTGAAAATCATCATCTAATTTAAAATCTGATTGCTCCAAAAATATTTCATTCCAGACTGAGGAAATTTCCAAGGACTTTATTCCCATAAAACTACAAAATTAGGAACAAGCTCTTCTGTGTTCTTCGCTTGCCTCTGCCCCAGACTTCCTTTGAGACCTCATTACACATCACCTCTCTGAGCTTCTGTTTTCTCATCTATAAAGTGGGGGAAATACTTACCTACCTATCTCAGCAGGGGTTTCTGGGGCTTAAATTTCTAATATCTGTAATGCACTTTGAGATGCTCAATTGGAAGGTGATACAGAAGTGCCAATTATTATTATTATTTTATTCATTCATTAGTTTCCACAAGTTCTGTAATGCTGGCCCACAGCAAGCAAGCACTCATCGTCTCCTCTCATTATGTGTGGTTGTCCTAGCCAAACTTCCCCCCCCCCCCGCTGGGCTTACATGGAATATAGTCAACTTTTATGTCACTGGAGACTGAGTGTGTAAAGTAATGTGTATTAACATCCACATGAATGAAGAGAGAGGTCCTCAAGGCACATCAGCAAGCAGTTGTTTGATGGCAAGCCAGAGAGTTCATAAAAGCTCCTCAAAACTGAGCTCCTTTTTAATTCCAAAAATCTAAGGACAAGGACATGCTCAACTATAGAGCAAATGAACCTGGCCCAACCAATGTATTGGCTACATTCCAGGTACAGATATATGTGTTTTGACACATCTGGGCATTGCCCATGAATTTAAAACCACCAGTGCTCTACATACATATTTGCAGTAAACACATAGCAAAGATTATCCAGGAAGAGCTGGGATACCTTTTTTTGGGTGTGGGTTTTAAATGTGAATTCTTCTTGATTGATAATTGTAGTATAACCAAGGACTCTGATTCACGTCACATGGATATTGATTTGCACAATGTCTTAATTTGACTATATGGAATGTAATTACCTCATATATCATTACATATATTTATAGTTTAAATTCATCCTGAGGTTCCCTCTATTATTACTATTATTAAATGTGTATAATAGGTTAGTACCCACAGTGTCCAGTCAAGAACTGTTTTCAGAGTAGCAGCCATGTTAGTCTGTATTTGCAAAAAGAAAAGGAGTACTTGTGGCACCTTAGAGACTAACAAATTTGGGATTCATTACATTAGGTATAAACACAAAGATAGACACAGTCCATGCACCAAAGAGCTTACAACATAAGACGAGGACTAACAAAGATTGGATAAGGAAGAAATTAAAATATACACAATTTTTATCTATATATCTATACACACACATTTTGTTTGGTATTACATACATTTTGTGTAAACATAATGTCAGCCTTCCCTAACTGCCTCCGCTCACCCAGCCATTATATGTTGACGTGGAATAGAAGTCCATCTTCACCTTATTTGGTAGTCAATTTTACAACAGCATCCCAATGTGTTGCATCTACCCGACCTAATCACTGTCTATACTGTTCCTATATCATTCCTAATGCCAGGATTTTCCTTGTCTCCGTTTCTTTGCATTACTAGGACATATGAAATTTTGTAATATATTTGTGAGCATCTATTACATTCTTGCAAAATTCTACTTGCAATTTGCTCTGGGCAAGTAAAATATTGTTAGCTCTTTCATCAGGCATCATGGTAAATGGACAGGAAAGTGCATTTTGTGCTTGGGCTGGTAAAGTCATGACAATTTTGCAAGGCTGATCCATTACTTTAATATTTATTACATTTTTGTTCAGGACTTTGGAACACTGACACCTTCTGGGACAACTAAAGTTTGAGATGCTTGTATAAACATATAAATTCAGTTGGCTAGTGCCTGCTACCACCTACTAGTTAAAATAGGAAAGAGGGAGTCAAGATATTTAAGTTCTACTCCTGCCTCTGCTAGTGACTCACTGTGACACTTGGTCAAGACAGGTAACCTCTCCATGCCTCGTTTTTCAGTCCATCTGTAAAATGGGGACAATTATACCTATATACTTTTGTAAAATATTTCTGAGATCCTAAGACTAAAGGCTCTATCTAAATGTGGAGTATCTAGGCCAGCTGTTATAGACACCAAGCCATAATGATACATAACCATTATACAGGGTACTGGTATGTGAGCACATTAGAGGTTAAAATTGCTGTTAATCCATAAAGGTTTGTCTTACCTGCAAAAATAACCATTCCAAAGCACCACTCTGTGTTTCTCAACACACAACCTCGTAGCAGCATCTTTTCATTATTGAGCGAGTACCTATTATCTTTCCAGAAAAGAACTCCTGTGAATGTATCCAGCTTGTTGTTAGGAGGTTCACAGACAACAACACCTATAAAGTGAAAAATTAAATTCTTATCACCCTTTCACACACAATTTACCAGGATAACATTTTACACTAACTAGCAGTTTCTGGGATAACACTCTTCAGGCTTGTCTACACTTCAGACACTCCAGCTGCGCCACTGTAGTGCTTCAGTGCAGACACAATCTTCACTGACAAGAGCGCTTCTCCCATTGGTGTAGGTAATCCACCTCTCCGAGATGTGGTAGCTAGGTCTACAGAAGAATTCTCAGAAATTGACTTGGCGCTGATCTACACCGGGGTTAGGTCAGTAAATATACGTCTCTCAGGGGTGTGTGGATTTTTCACAGCCCTGAGAGAGGTAGCTATACCAAAATAATTTGTAGGAACACCAGGCTGAAAGACTAGCAAGCTCTTTTATATAACAGCAATCAGAGATTCAGCGGCATTTAAAACCTAGGAAAGAACATCACTCTGTATCTACATACATTAATACTATTAAGTTTATTATTTCTTTACAGTAGTGCTCAGATGCCTGAACTGAGATCAGGACCTCATTGTGCTCGGCACTGTACAATCATATAAGACACAGTCCCTACCCCAGAGAGTTTACAATCTAAACAGGCAAGATAGATGGAAAGTGGAAGTGGAAACAGAGACACAAAAAAGTGAAATGATTTGCCAGAGATCACACAGCAGATCACTGGCCAAACAGAGTATTAACTGAGGTCTCTTGACTCCCAGTCCAATGCCCTTGATCACATGATCTCTCCCTAATGAAACACCTAGTAATACTGATGTTAATCTGGCCTACTAGTATAAACTAGCACACTGTGCTGCCCTGTGGGAGTTTTGCAGTAACTGGCAATTATGATGTCAGTGCCCTACAGACTGACACTCAAATAAGTGATAACCTGGATCTTTGGAATGGTGGGAAGGAAAAAGCTTCCTGCACTGTTCTTCTGTGTATATCTTTTGGTCAACAGCACTGACAGCTGACACAGAGAGGAAAGACTGTGTTCTCTGCTACAGGTAAAGAACTATGGTTAAAGTCCACAGAAAATTAAATAGGCCGAGAAAAGGAAAGAAAAAATTGATCACCAATAACCATTGTGACATTCTATACCTTGGGGAAGTGTACTGTAACCCCCATATTCCTCATTTTCATATAATCGTGATCTTACACATAAAGCATGCCTTGTAAGGTATCAGGGGAAAGGTTATGATCTGATGAAAGTCATTTCTCTATCCATATATGTGTGTCATTAATGCATAGGAAGTTATGAGAATTGTGTCGTATGGTTGCCACTAAAACATGCTGTAAGCTGGGGGAATCAGCCAAATATTAGCTTCCCAGAGGCAACAGCAGGGAACATAACCACCGCCTGGGCAGGGTGTCAAACAACCCATCAACAGCCATTGTCCAGCAAGGGAGCTTCGTTGCAATGACTCACCTGCATAAAGCCACACCAGGGGAATTACTCAACCTTGCTTGGAGAGACTCAGTAATGCTCACCTGACTCTGAAGGGGGCGGGGGGAACAGCCCAAACCCAGGAGGGAGGAAAGGAAATGATAAAAGGAAGAGACATTTGCCATGCTCTTCCAGTCTCTTCCACCTACATCTACAGACATCACACCAAGCGACTGAAGCGCTGATCAAAGGTGAAGAGCCACCAGCCAGCCTGTGGTGAGAAGCATCTAAGTTTGTAAGGGCACTGAAAGTGTTCAGATCAGCTTAGAACAGAGGTGAGCAAACTATGGCCCGTGGGCCACATCTGGCCCACGGGACCATCCTGCCCGGCCCCTGAGCTCCTGGCCAGGGAGGATAGACTCTGGCCCCTCCCCTGCTGTCTCCCCTCCCCGGCAGCCTCAGCACGCTGTGCCGCTGGCTGCGAGCTCCTGCCGCTCTGAGCGGCGTGGTAAGGGGGCGAGGAGAGGGTCCCAGGGGCCAGTCAGGGGACAGGGAGCAGTTGGATGGGGCGGAGGTTCGGTGGGGGGGCAGTCAGGGAATGGGGAGCAAGGGGGTTGGATAGGGGGTGGGGTCTTGGGAGGGGGCGGTCAGGGGACAAGGAGCGGGGAGGGGTTGGATGGGTCGGGAGTTCTGAGGGGGGCTATCAGGGGGCGGGAAGGGGGAGGGGGTGGATAAGGAGCAAGGTCCAGGCTGTTTGGGGAGGCACAGCCTTCACAACCCCGATGTGGCCCTCGGGCCAAAAAGTTTGCCCACTCCTGTCTTAGAATGTGTTTTGCTTTTATTTCATTTGACTAAATCTGCCTTGTTATGCTTTGATTTATAATCTCTTAAAAATTATTTTTGTAGTTAACAAATCTGTTTGTTTATTCTACCTGAAGCAGTGATTTTGGTTTGAAGTGTGTCAGAGACTCCCCTTGAGATAACAGGCCTGGTACATATCAATTTCTTTTTTAAATTGACAAACTCATATAAGCTTGCAGTGTCCAGTGGGCATAACTGGACACTGCAAGACAGAGGTTCCTAGGGTTGTGTCTGGGACCAGAGATATTGGCTAGTGTCATTCAGTTGCAAGTAGCTGGGAGCAGCTTACATGCCAGAGACTATGCATGAACAGCTAGGGAGTGGGGGTTCTCACAGCAGAGCAGGGTAAGGCTGGCTCCCAGAGTCAAGGATTGGAGTGACCTAGCAGATCACTGGTCCAGATAACACCAGAGGGGAATGTCACAACCATACCTTTGCTTTTAAACAAAGTAGCTCCTGTGTCCCTTTGCTTTTTAGCACCCATTTCTCTACGTTTGCCTGCCGAGAATCCTTATCCTTTGGAGGAACACCATTACAGAAGGTTTGACTACAAGGCAAAAAAAACACCTCACAGCAGTGAGTCGTAGAGCCCCGGTCTACAGACTCAGGCTCACAGAGCTCACAGTACAGTGCTAAGAATACCCATGTAGACATGCAGGCTCAGGCTGGAGTTTGGGCTCTGAAGCCCAGGAAAGGATGTGGGTTTCAGAACGCAACCTCCAGCCTGAGCCCGAACATCTACACGGTTATTTTTAGCACAGCAGCATGGGCGTCACCAGCCCAAGTCTGTAGACCTGGGCTCTGAGACTCACTGCCACAGGTGTTTTTGGCTTGGTTTGTTTTCTTTTGCCATGTACACTTATTCTAAGAAAAAACTTGGAGGAGAGGCTACACTTTTCTTTGAAGATCGTGACATCTTTTGGAAAAATTGCTTTCCAGGAATTAAAGTTGAGCATTAGGAGAGGAAAGATGGCCCCTGCCCTTTGAAACCTTTACCTACCAGAGATCCTCTTTAAGATTTTTTGCCTAGTGAGAGAGTGGTTTCTTTTTTAAGGTTCACATTTCCACTTTCCTGTTGGTGAGGGAGTACCTAGTTTCCTGTCATCTTGCAAGCCAGGCCACATTTTCGGTAATATTAAGGTAGACTGTATTCTGCATTTCTCTTTATATTTTAGCTGAAAGTGTAAAAGTTCAGCTGGTTAAATGTTGTATACCTCAGTCTGAAAATTGGGGCTTCAGATAAATGTGGTACATGATTAACCAGGGTACAGCTTGTGTTTATTTAGAAAGTGTATAGGAATGCCAATGATTCTTTTCAGCTGTCCTGAGGGTTTTCACTACTCTTGTTTAATTTGTTCCATGGTCCTGATTAGAAAATGCTCAAATTTGGAAAAAACAGTAAACACACAGTCCTGTGCTGCAGATGGTGAGATATTCTAAAAGAATTCCATTAATGGCATCTTGCACATCATGTGATGTAAGGAAAAAACAAACTCCTGTTGCAGCCAACTGGGATTAGTGCTTTTGGAGTGAAAACAGAAATGGCAGCCTACAGCTTGCAGGAAGAGAAAGCAGAGAGTGACAGAAGGGGCCACCCACTTATACAAAGGTGATATGCATGCAAATTCATTGCCCCTGGATTTGGTCACATCCCAAATTCACAGTGCATCTGTCCTTAATTCTCATGCCCTGCAGGTTGAGAGTTTGGCCCAACTTAAAATGTGAAAAACTGAACTGCAAAGGATAATGTCAGACTGCTAAATTCTGCATAGCTTAACATGCTGTGCAGAAATTTGCTATTATGAAACCTCATGCACATTTGTCTTCACCCAAACTAACCAAATTTGTGTATTTAGTTATGGGGAAGGAGGAGCCTTTTCATTTGCAGAGTTACACAAACACTGGCTATTGTCTCCCATATTTTAAGATCTCTCACCGGGCTGTCCTACTTCATGCACCATTTCTTTTCCTTTTTGATAGACTTTGTTTCTACTTAAAAACAGCATCTTTGGTATGACCTTTGGTATAACAATGGCTTGGTCCCACAGTTATGTCACAGTTTACTCATATTTTCTACTTTCTAGGGTTAGAAGTTGACCATAAGAATTTGCTGTGGACTGAAACTTGGCATAATGCTTGTACTGCCTGCCTGAGAGAGAACGGTTTTAAAAATTGTAAAAAAACAAAAACCAAATCTGCTAGGCCATTTATAAGTAATAACTTTCAGTAGGTTGTCTCCCATTGACCTCTCAGAACTGAAACACAGAAGATTATATTTCTCCACTTCTTCCACTATTAAATCCAGAGTATGTTCTTTGGTCCCCGATTTGTTTTAGTATGTGAAGTGGAAATTCCAATATATTACAAGAAAAGCTGTTTTCATGCTTTTTCCAGCCAAACCAAAACAGTCAATTACTGGAGATCTTGCTACAAAGCTGTTTGCAAGATTTCCAGCCCAATGTTTAGAGCAAAGAGTCTCAGTCCCATTTTCGTACATTTCAGAAAACCGCTGAACTTCAGGATCTCAAAAGAATAAAGCTTTTTGAGGATTATTTAGCATTTAGTCTATCTAGTACAAATTATTTATACAGTGCTCACCACTTTGGTATCTGAACACATAGGCCAATCTTGTAAATAGTCTTGATAGTTTATAAGCCTAGGCAAAGAATCTATTGCCTACTTCTTAGCATACCATGTCTGTCTATTAATATATCTTGGAATTGCCCGTGTGGCCCAGCAACATAGAATCATAGAAAGGCAGGACTGGAAGGGACCTCGAGAAATCATCAAGTTCAGCCCCTGTGCTGTGGCAGGACCAAGTAAATCTAGACCATCACTGACAGGCGTTTGTCCAATGCTGGGGACTGCATGACCTTCCTTGGAAGCCTATTCCAGAGCTTAACTACTGTTATAGTTAGAAAGTTTTTCCTCATATCTAACCTAAATCTCCCTTGCCACAGATTAAGCCCAATACTGCTTGTTCTACCCTTCAGTGGAAATGGAGAACAGTAGATCACTATCCTCTTTATAACAGCCCTTAACATACAGAAAGACTGTTATCAGGTAGCCCTTCGGTCGTCTTTTCTCAAGACTAAACATGCCCAGTTTTTTCAACCTTTCCTCATAAATCAGGTTGTCTAAACCTATTATCATTTTTGTTGCTTTCCTCTGGATTCTTTCCAACTTGTTCACATCCTTCCTAAATTGTGGTGTCCAGAATTGGACACAAGTATCACGTTGGGGCCTCACCAATGCTGAGTGGAGTGGGACAATTACTTCCTGCGTCTTACATACAACACTCCTGTTAATACACTCCAAAATGTTATTAGCCTTTTTTTGCAGCTGCATCACATTGACAACACATATTCGGTTTGTGGTCCACCATAACCCTCACATCCTGTTCAGCAGTCCTACCACCTAGACAGTTATTCCCCATTTTGTAGTTGTGCATTTGATATTTCCTTCCTAAGTCAAGTACTTTGCACTTGTCTTGCTTAAATTCATCTTGTTGAATTCAGACCAATTCTCCAACTTGTCAAGGTAATTTTGAATTTTAAAAGTATCCTCCAAAGCATTTGCAACCACTCCAAGCTTGGTGTTATCTGCAAATGTTATAAGTAAGGCTATGATTTAGTCACAGATATTTTTTGTAAAAGTCATAGATGGGTCACATGCAATACACAAAAATTCATGGCCCGTGACACGTCCATGACTTTTTCTATAATACCACTGACTAAATCTTGGGGAGGGCTGCTGGGAAGGGAGCCCCGGGGAGCCACTGCTGGGGGGGTGGAGCCCACAGAACTAGCTGCCGGGGGCTGCCAAGCAGCAGCTGCTCTGGCCACCCCAGGATCACTTGGAGGGGCTGCCAATCACAGCTCCTCTAGCTGCCTAGGAACCGCTGCTGGGGGCGCCGATCGCAGCTACTCTGGCTACCCTGGGACTGCTGCTGGGGGCCGATGAGCAGTCCGCAAGGCCAGCCGCACCAGCCACTGCTTGGGCGGTCCCCGGGGCTAGCCACACTGGCCGCTGCTCGGGCGGTCCCTGGGGCCAGCTGCACTAGCCACTGCTCGGGCGGTCACTGGGGCCAGCTACCTTGGGCTGCCCAAGCAGTGGCCAGTGCAGCTGGTCGCAGGGCCACTGCAGCAGTGGCCAGTGTGGCTAGCCCAGGGGCTACCTGAGCAGGCCCTGGGGTCAGCCACATTGGCCGCTGCAGAAGTCATGGAGGTCACAGAATCTGTGACTTCTGGGATCTCTGTGACAGACACAAAACCCTGGTTATAAGCATACTCTCTACTCTATTATCCAAGTCATTAATGAAAATACTGAATAGTACCATACGTGGGTCTGACCCCTGTGGAACCCTAGTAGATACACCCCCCCAATTTGACAGCAAACCACTGATAACTACTCTTTGAGTATGGTTTTTCAATCAGTTGTGCAGCCACCTTATAGTAATTTCATCTAGATCTCATTTCCCTAGGTTACTTATGAGAATGTCATGCAGCACTGTGTCAAAAGCCTTACTAAAATCAAGATATATCACATCTACTGCTTCCCCCCCATTCCACTAGGCTGGTAATCCTGTCAAATTAATCCTATCAAAGAATATCCCAATGGATTCAGTGGGCCACAAGGTAACTGAAGATCTTTAAAAAAAAACCAGCTGAGACGGCTTTTCTCATCAAGGAGATACTGATTCTGCTGGTGCTTTAGTATGATGAAAGAGGAGCCTTTTCATAAAAGTCACTTTCCACTTGAGCATATGGAAACAGCTATTCTTTTTTATTGGGAGAATCTTTTTTTAAAATATCAGTTATGCTTAGAAAATTTAACAAATTATTTCAGAACCTTCCAAACTTTACTTCTTGAATATTGCTTAATGCAGTAGTTACAGAAGGGAGTTTGTCTACTGGCTACAGCAGGGGACTTCACTGGGATACTGCAAGGTGTAATCCTTTGCTATTATATAGCAAAGGACTAATAGTGAGCTTTTCTATCTGATATTCTTAGTCTTTAATAAACAAAAGTGTTATTCCCATGAACTGCCTTCAGTTTCTCCTTCTGTGGACTGTTTTAAATTAAAATAAGCATAAATATATTTCAAGCCCTATATACTATCATGAGAACTGATGTAATAAAATGTGGATAGATATTTGCTAAACATAAATGTTTTATTTTTCTCTTTTTCAGTTGCATGATATGCTGTCAGAATGACCACAAGGTATTGGATGTTTCCTGTT
Organism: Chelonia mydas; assembly: GCF_015237465.2. Taxonomy (NCBI): domain Eukaryota; kingdom Metazoa; phylum Chordata; order Testudines; family Cheloniidae; genus Chelonia; species Chelonia mydas. Next base: position 64,494,054 of record NC_051250.2, read on the forward strand.
AAAGGACTCCTAAACCTTTCTCTGATACAGAATTTAGTATTAACAGCCATGCAAAATATGTAAACTTGTCATAAGTTGCATAAAACAGATCACAACAGCAGTCAAAAATCAGGGAGATGAAAAAGACAGCATTAAATGGGAAAAGGCCTATACTGTAGTTACTTCAAGAAATCAGACTGAAGTATGTGCAGCTGATGTATATTTTTAGATTCTCTTTGCTTGGAAAATCTCTTCAATGCCCATAAAATTCTAATAAGAAACTAAAAAAAAAAAAGAATGCTGGCTCAATGTAAATATTTATTCAGTGTTAGAACCATTTATATGAGTTTACCAATTGTATAAATTATTTAGACAAAAATGTACCCCTTCTTTTATTGGCTCAAGAGCAGTTTGCAATCCAAAGAATTAGATTTATTCAAGACACTGAACTCACATTTTCATTGTTACTGAAAACTGTTAAATACACCATTACAGCAGAGAGCCTTTCTACTGTCATCTATATTCCCTATATTTAGCAAAACCTACCAAACCAAGCCTTAGATTTGGGGACTAATAGAAATAATCTAAAATGATTCCCATGAAACTTTGTTAGTGGAATCACGCATGAGTTTAGCAATAAATTCCATATAAAGTCTAAACAAAGCCCTAAAAAACCTTTTTCAAGACACTAAGGACATATTTTCCTGAAATTCATTCCAGATTACGTCAAACAACTTTGACTAAAATATAAAAATAAAATTATAATAAAAACATGAACTCAAACAGTAAAGATCCCAGTACAGTGACATAACAACAAGTTGTAAAATTTTCATTTGCTACCGTGAAAATCATAATATAGAAGATTATTGTCCACTGATTGAGTGTCAGTATTTCTGTAATCCACACTGGAGTCTTTCACTAATTTCAGTGGATTTTCAATCAAGCTCTTAGATTCATAATAAAGGAAATAGTCAAACTGGTGTATTAAATCATCATCACCCTCCAAATGAAGCATAAATCATAAGAGTTAATCAATTTAGATATTTAAAATTTCACCCTTGACCTTTTGTTCCTGCTACTACATCTTTCACCCATTATTTGCTCATCGCTTGCTTCCACAACTGGAACCTCCAATTTGGAATCACTACTTGCCAACTCCTCTTTTCTGTCTGTCCAAAACTGCAGCCATAAATCAACTCTTCCTCTTCAGTTCCTTTAAACAGCTCACTTTCTTGTACTGCATCAAGTTGAAGTTTCTCGTCCTCACTTTCAAGGCTCTGCACCCCTGACGTGTCCTACTTTCCATCCAGCTCTCTGTCCTCAGAGTTCCTTTTATCTCCTTCACAAACCGCATGTGCTTTTTGGTAGAATCCTTTATGTGTGCAACAGCCTACCATTTGTTCCTTCCAATCCCTCTGTAAACCTGCTTCTTTTTAATCAAGAACATTAATCTGCACTCTGGCATCATCTGTATCCACTGTTGTATCTGATTTTCCATCTCTTTTGTGTGAGTTAGACTATAAGCCTCTTGCAAAGGAACCCCTGTTCCCTTAAGTGTTTGTAAAGCTTACAGTGAACTCTATGGGTACATTTGAGATGGTTACGTTTGAGATGCAGCCACGCCTTTCCAGTTGGTCATTAAATTTTTCATGCTTTGTTCTCAATACAAAGGTGATTTTTTTAATTAAATTTGAATAAAATCAGTTCAACCATTTTTTTTTAGCGGGGGGAGATGGGAAGGCCCACCCAATTTTAATTTCTGTGGTTGCATTCCTCAAAAATGACTGAAGCAAGGAACTTTGAATGTGGCTTTTTTATAGTCCTCTATGAAGAAGAAGAAATTTCAGAAGGTTTATAAAACTATGAAGATTTAACATGGGCACTTTTGTCCCTTCATGTTCAAATTTTCTTTCTGTACTTTTATTTTTGTTACATAATCTCTATAATAAAATATACAGTTTAGTCAATACAGGTGAGTTAATCCTGCAATAAGGAGTGCTCAATTTCACAAAATCAACACTGCATTAATGTTAGTTTTAAATACAAATAATAAAGAGCCAGACAGCCCCCCAAGGCTAACAGGAAAGTAGGAAGTAGAGAAACACCTTTGTGGAGTTTTTACCAGATTGTACTTTCAGGGATTTGAAGTTTGTGCCCTCTCCCCACCACAAACAGAACACACTGAGGCCAAAATTTGTGGATCTGAGAGATCCACTGGAAACCAGGTCTGCCCACATATAAATCCACCATAAGCAGCATCCTTATGATTTCCCACCCAGCTCCTTGGTAGCTTGGCTCTCCTCTCTTGCTGCTAACCTTGCGAAAATAGCCAAAAGAAATTCCAGTGTGGAATAGGCTCTACAGAAAAATTCATCCATACTCCGGCTCAGTCCTGGTCCTTGTGGAGACTCCTTTGTAGAACTTCATTTAAAAAGGAGGACCAGTTCTTCAAAGGAAGCCAAACTACCATCCCTTTCCCTCTCACCCTCAGACACATGGAGATCCATGTGTGGCTTTGTCAATTCAATCTGAATGTGAAACATTACTAGATGCTGATGTAGAACAGTTATGTTTTGTTTTAATGAACATGTGTAATCTTTGGGAAGTTTAAGTGTATTACGTATGTGAAGTAACATTTTGTATGGTTATCCTGAACTAGTTTCTGTTTCAGTTCTTTATCCCTGTCCGCTTTAAAATATATGTACCAGTAATTTAAGTGAATGTAATTTCTGGACAATGATAGGGTGTAAAAAACAGACTGGAAACTGAGCAACAAAACTACAAAGAGAATTTGAGATTGACAGTCAATCAGAATTATCGACCGAGATTCTCCTGTTCACACTTCAAGGTTAAAAGCATCCATGTTTTGGTGAATAAACTAGAAAATTCTTGACAAGGTCAAATGTTTGCTTCAAAAGCTATACATGGAATTGAGGAAACTCTTAAGAAGTTGGAAAATGGAACAACAGGGGTTGTATTCCGTCCTCAGTTGGCTTCAGCAGTTTAAGATATGAACCTTTCTTAAAACTTGGAGACTAGCATTGGAACGATATGCTTGTGTCAAGCAGGAGGGCTCCCAACCAGGGGAATGGATTATACCTGAATAAATGGTATAATCCCAGGTAAAGAAGATACAATGTAGAACTGTACCTGCAACTGACTGTTGTCATTTTTCATTATCTTACAATTATGCTATTAAAGTCTAAATTTTTGCTCTATATGTCAGGACATTTGCTTTTAATTAAATTACAAGTGAGTGCTACCAAAAGTTACACCCTGAATGTAGCAGAAATAGATGATATTATAATCACACCTGTCCTCGCCCTTCGTCACTCTGATGTACCTCTGTACTTTTCATTTTCACTGAGGACCAGAAACTGAAGTACTAGCACAATGCAAAAAAGTATTGTTGTTATACTCCATTGAACCAGAAAGTTGTTCACGAGAAGACTTGTTCTCAAAATATTTTGCTATGATTTTTAGACTAAAATAATATGAAGAAGTTGAGATGTGCAGTGTACTTTTGGATGCTTATCTCAACTATATATTACCTCCAGACATTTTGAGGTTCATCTATGATTACATTGTTAGTGGAAAACTGGCCCCATAAATACTTCAGTAAGTATTTTAAACAAAATTTGCTGGCTTCATATACTATTTACTTTAATAACTTTTTTAAGGCATTTTGTGGTGAAAAAAATGTCATTTGTTTCGGCCAAACCAAAATATCACATGACATAAGCATTAAAAATGTCCTTGCTAAATAACCTAAATCCTTCTGAATCTGGAAGAAGTCAATTTTTGAACAGTAAATACTAGTTGTAATAAGTATTTCTATTACAAAAGGTTACCAAATGTATTAATGGAATCCAGAAAGATGTTTCAAATATAATAAGCATATAATAAACAATATAAAAATTGTAAACTGGGCTTTTGAGACATTCCAAAATATAAATATGGCTGCAGTTTAACTGAACTTTGAAGATGCTGTTATTCATGCTTTTATTCAAAGGAGTAACAAGAGAAGAGAAAAGAGATACGAGGGAAAGGAACAATTAAAACATGCTCAAGGAACAGCAAAACCCTGCGGGTTAGATGGCAATCAAGAATGACTCTTCCAAACTGCACTCGTGAGACTAAGGGTCTCTCATTCTCAGGATGGTGAATGTTGAAAGGAGTGTTCTCATTTTTTTTCAGGCCTCTGGAGAACACTGTCTGGTTCCTATTGCTCCTCAGAGTTTTCAGAGGAAGATTCATGGGCTACATCTATTCTGGCGACTGGATACCTGTACAGAGCCATATGTATGCTTATCCATGTACCCCATACCCACATCAGGTGTCCAAATATGCTGTGCTGAACATGAATATATGTTCTGTACCTGCCTATACACAGTATAGTACAGTGAACACCCGCCCATGCCAGACTTTCTGAAACTTCCTGGTACAGTTGTGAATTCCTGGTACTGGAGGACAGTGAACTCCAACCACACATTTATCAAGGCCTGTGTGTGCTTGGCTGACACAGAGCTGATAGACAGCTGCCCTCAGAGTATGTTCCTTGTTTATGTGTGCTGGTGAAAAGAGTCCAGCAGAAAATTTGTGAAGTAGTCAGCACAGCTTGCTACTATGGGTGAGAACAGCAGGGACAGGGACCTTTATAATTCTGGGTAAGGGTCAGGCAGGAAAGGGTTCAGAGTGTTGTGGGAACAGGGTTGGAGGACTACTGAACTCAATACCTGGGACATGCACCTTATCCTTGTCCACACTACCAGCTGACACAGGTACAGGGCTATGCCACAGCCTGAAGCATGTTCACATCCATGCCCCTTAGGCTTGCTAATGTTCTTGCCCTGTACACACCCTGAAACCTGTGCTTCTGGAGTTTAGATGTGGTTGGTGGAGGCGGGGGCTCTGGCACAACCATTTGCTTGGACCTGTGTGCAGTTGCCAATGTAGGTGTAGCCATGGAGTTACATAAGTGTCAAAGGACAGGCAACAGTGAGCAAAGTAATGGAAAGTGAAAACAGAATGAAGATTCAATATATAAATTGTGGGGTTAGGATATAGGTTTTACATCTGCTAAACTTCACTATGGCCGTGTCTTGATGGGCAAAACTAATTTGTTTTTTTAAATCAAAAAAGAACTAGATAAGTTCATAGAGGATAGGTCCATCAATGACTATAAGCCACGATGGGCAGGGATGGTGTCCCTAGTGACTGGGAATGGGCAACAGGGGGATGGATCACTTGAAGGTTACCTGTTCTGTTCATTCCCTCTGGAGCACCTGGCATTGGCCACTGTCAGAAGACAGGATACTGGGCTAGATGGGCCTTTGGTCTGACTCCAGTATGGCCACTTTTATGTTCTTATGTAATAATGTTAAGCTAATCAAGTTAACTCATCCCCATGCCCCAAGCTACAACACAGCCAGATAACATGGCTTCAAATGTGTTAGTTTACATCTTAACTTTTTAACATCTTTTTAATCATATTAACTTATTACTAAGCTAACTTGATTGAATAACCCACCCTTTTTGCCCATTAAGACATACCCAAAAATAAGACAATGATTTAGAATCTGAAAGTCATATTGGTAAACAACATCCTTAATCTTGATAGTGAAAGAATGAGAACTTGGCGTTTAATGTCTGGAGTCATTTACCTCTCTCCTCCAAGTACAAAACAACAACAAAACCCAAAAATAAAAACCTTGGTTTCAGCAAATTAACTTTTATCACCACTTACCATCAAATTCTGCAAGCCTTCTAATATCTGCTCCAAGTTCTGAAGTATCTGGTAAAGCCTGACGTACTTTTAGGTTAGTCTCACTGTAAAATTAATAACATGACCTTTATATAAGACTCTTTCCATAACCCCCTAGCCCTGCCTTCTCTCACCCACATGAACCTATGTTCAGTACCATAGAATCTAACTTTGTGGACTAAGACAGCACATTTATAGAAAGATGCCATTCAGATAGCTCTTTCTAATGTTATTCTGGAAGAACACTTTTGTAACCGATTCAAAAACATGAGAAGGAGCTTCAGTTTTAATAAGTGCTGGCATCATAATGAATGCACATCTGCATAATTACAATTTGTTTTGCTTCTTTGAACAGAGGACATAATAAATATGATTTAGTCAGAGCCCATCCGGTCATCATGCACAAATTACTAACTGCAATAGGAATGGCAGAGCCGTTGCCAGTTGAAAGAGATTAACACCACGGCAAAGATTGATATTTGAGCTATGAAAAAAGGTTTTAATGAAAATGTAATAAACCCTAATTTTACAGTAGCTGAAATTGAACTGGGAAAAAGGGGAATTGGAGTCACCCTTTCTTAGGAGGTGGGTTTGAGAGAGCTCCCTTTATGACTAAATATTAATTTACTTACAGGGACCAACATTTTCCAAACTTCAATGCCTAACGCTAGGCACCTAAAGAAGTGGCCTGATTTCCAGGACTGCTGAGCAATCGCAGCGGCCACCGACTATCCACTGAACTAATCTCCCCTAGAAAATAGGGAAAATGGGATACCCTGGCAGAGGCCTTTCTCAGAGTCCTAGATATTCCAAATAAAGGGGTCTAGAACTTTGGATATGTCCTCAACTGCTGCGCTTTAAGGCAGGAAAAACTAATGTTAAAGATCACATACTTTTCTAGAAGGAAGTGCAACGTTTTCTAAGTGAACACACCTGCATATGGTTGTTGGAACAGATATTGGAATACTTAACAATAATAAAATCCAAACAAATTAATGCCTAAATTTTAGTGCAGCTTAAGCTATGTCCATGCTAAAGTAGTACAATATCTACAAATTTACCAGTATCTAAACCAATGATGTCAGTCATTCACTCCTGGAAAAAAATATATATTACTTTCTTCAAGTGAGAATATTAATTCTTTTAAAGAGGTGAAGTCTGACTTGGATATGTGTGGTTAAGGAAACTACTCCCAGCACTATCTCTTGGTATTCAGAAACTCAGTATGAAAGGTTCATATAGTTAGATATGCTATAAATGAGTTTGTTAGAGTAGGTTTTTTTACTTTGGTTTTATGATGATGATTTTATGTGATTTTCTATCTGTTATTCAGTTTTATATTTCATTCCATGTTTTGGTCTCGTGTAAGACTATTTATCTATATGAACTATCATTCACATCAGACTATTTAGGTTCTTACACTGTCATTTATCACCATGGTATCTGAGTATATGGCACCAATGAGCAGAAAGAAAAATGTGACTTCCTTAATTATTATTTGTTATTGGTTTCTAATAGGACCCACATTGCAGTAGGTGCTGTATAAGCACCAAAGACATGAGCCCTGAACTCTGTGATGATCTTCACATGAATGTAATTAAAACTGTTACTGCATTTGACAAGTACACCATTCACACACTGTTCACCTGTAACTGGAGTTCTCTGAGACAGACTTTACACATTCCCACCCTTGGGATGTGCTAGCAGTGCAGCTCTGATGGTGCAATGCTCCACAGCAGTGCCACGGGAGCTCTCTCACACCCCTCCTACCCCTCCCCTCACTGTTCCTCAATGCAGAGAGGCTATAAATCAGTGGCATGCTGCTCCATCCACTCCTTCCAATGACTCCTCAGGCCCATGGCTGTAATAAGGTCTCTGGGGAAGAGGTCAAGACGGACGGGGATTGTGAATGTGCGGAGTTCATATAAAAAAACTGGTTAGAGGTGAGTCATACTTCGAGTGGTCTCTACACACTTCCATTCTTGGGATAATCTCATAAGCAGGACTGTGAAATAAGGAAGGTGGGACATGGAGTCTTAATTAAACAATGACTGAAGTACTACTCTACAAAACTTCAGTTCAGACCTGGATACTAAATCAAGGGAGTAATGTTCAGTGAATGTGTACATACAGATCCAAGCTGCAGCTCCGCAGATTTTAACAATGGCAAAATATTTAAGGAATATCAAAGATATCACTAGTATCTTAGTTTCCGAGGCAACTGGGGCTGATGCAGGCTTATCTTTATTCACAGAACTGAAATGATTGACACCAGAGGGTTTAGCCACCAGGGCATTCTGCTATGGAAGGTCATGGGTTTGGTTTTGGTGCTCTTTAGAAATTCTTGGGAGTAAAGGTTCTACATATTACGCACCAAGAAGGAAAGTGTCCTTTTCCTAAGCATGCTAGATACCTTCCATCTTTCCCAACTCTGGGCAATCAGAGGTAGGAAAGATGGAAGGATGAAATCCGAGCCACTTTCCTTTCGGAACCACCATAGGATCCATGAGACTGCATTGGGGTGAAGAACCTAGAGGAGCCTTAATAAATAAAAGTAGAAGAAAGAATTTCAAATAAAGTAATACAAAATAAAGGACTAAACTCACTCCAGAACTAACCAAGAACTAAAACTAGCCAATGGCACTTGTTGATTGAAGAAGTGGATCCAGGGAGGATCCAGTCTCTGCAACCACAATGGGAAGGAACAGAAGAAACTGGAGCGTCATACCCTCCATTTATAGCCTTGCTCTCATAACATGCAGGAATAGCAAGAGGATGGGTAGGAGGGGGTGCAAAAGTGTTCCAACTTCACTGTTATTAAGTGTAACACTGTCAGAACTGCACCACCAACACATCCCCAGGGTGGGACTATGTAGAGGCCACTTAAAGAACATTAGGAATAAAATATATCTGTGATAAATAGCTGGTGTCCACATGCCACACACACACACAAATAATATATTTTAAAATGTATTCTGTTAACTACTCTAATGGATTAAAACTTACCCATCAAGCTCAGCTGTTTCAATGTAACAGAGACCATGTGGTTCACTACTAGATAGAAGTAATACATCAGCCTGTAAAAAAAGAAGTGATGTTAAATATATTATATCATCTTGAAAAGCTGTAAAAGGATTGAGAAAAGGCTCATATAAGATACAAAAAAGTTCCAAGATACACCACCATGTTCCCTGTAATTTTTCTTCTCTAGATATATAGCACAAATACTTCTTTAAAATTCTCAATGTCTGAAACAAATTTTAATTTTTTCCCTAAATTACCAAACAGAGAAAACATACATACATACAGACTTTATGGACCAGATCCTCACCTGGTGTAAATTGGCATAGCTCCAATGACTTCAATAAATACATGAGGTGGATTAACTGATATTTTTACATAAGGTCCAGATCTTTAGACAGTGTAAATTAGTGTACTTCCATTGAAATCAGATGATAATCTGGTCTAAAATTTGTAAGATTGAGTCTTTTCAGATTTAAAATAATTCCCATTCATGAACATTAAGGTTTCGAAATGAAAAATTCCTGCAGGATTTTGGGTACAGGAATTCAGCATACCGTGCATGCATAGTGCCTTCACTACCAGATAGGATTAAAAAAATTCATTGCTGTGTTAGTGATGCCAATACTTCACATCATAAAGTGTGCCCACTTTTACTTGACAGATCACAGTATTTTTGAAGGAGAATTTATAATATAATAGACCTTGACAGGATGAGCTGTAAATACCCTTTTAGGCCCTTATTTTACACAGGCAAAAAGGAGTAAGTGAAAAATGGTTTTCTATACATGTAAATAAAACTTTAAACATTACTCAGATGTATATTTGTGTTTGATTACGATACCGTTCTTCTGAGAAAAGTATTTTCAGTGATATAGAGTCAAAGTAAGTTCCAAAGGAACTTGTGGGAATATATGTGGGAAACAAGGGGCAACAGCCACACAATACACACAGAAAGATAGAGAGAGGCAAATATTTGTTACTATTTGATTTCTCTGTGACCTGTATTATGGAAGAAAATATCTGAACTACTTACAGCTACAAATGTATTATTCTCCAGTTTAATGACGTCACCGGGTCTTACATTCATCCATTTTTCATTCTGTAATCTATGAAAGATAAAACGCACACACATACACACTTATTTTTTTCTAGAAATATATTTAGTTAGAGATAGTAATTTACCCTTGTAGTCTTACGATCATTTACAAGGTATTAAATATGCACTATTACACTACAAAATCAATGCTCAGGGTGCCTTACTCAAAATAAACACTATGTTCCATTATTAACAAAAGATCTGTATGACAAACTACTGACTACTATCCACTTTAAAATGATTTCTGTTGGTGATAACATTAGTATAGACTTTATTCAGTAAGATCCCTACCAGATTCCTGTATACTAGAAGGATCTTTGTCATAATCATTGCACGTATTCCTGGAGAGCATAAAACAGAAATAGAGAAGGGAAATGAAAACATGAGGCAGCAAAGTGTGGAGGAAGATTTAGATGCATGAGATAAGACACGGGAAAAGGAAAGGAAAGAAAACAATGAGAACAAAGAAAACAGAAGAAAAATGAAATATCAAGCTATTTTCAAGCTTGCTTCAACAAGTATTCATTGTTGCTAACATCTGAAAAATTCTTCCATGTTTCCACTGGCTAATTCAAATGCATTATAATTAGGGCCCTACCAAATTCACGGTCCATTTTGATCAATTTCATGGTCATAGGATTTTAAAAATCATAAACTGCATTATTTCAGATATTTAAATCTGAAATTTCACAGTGTTGTTAACTGTAGGGGTCCTGACTCAACTCTGAAGGCAGCAGTGCAGAAGTAAGTGTCGCACAGTATGGCCTTGCCACTCTTACTTCTGCGTTGCTGCTGGTGGGGCGCTGCCTTTAGAGTTGGACGCCTGGCCAGCAGCCTCCACTCTCCGGCCACCCAGCTCTGAAGGCAGCGCAGAAGTAATGGTGGCAATACCACGACCCCCTACAATAACACTGTGAACCCCCCCATCCTCTTTTGAGCTGGGACCCCCAGTTTGGGAAACACTATTCTTCCCCATGAAATCTGTATAGTATAGGGTAAAAGTTCACAAAAGACCAGATTTCACAGGGGAGACCAGGTTTCACAGTTCATGGTTTGTTTTTCATAGCCATTAGTTTGATAGGGCCTTAATTATAATGCAGCAAAGGCTCTGCAATTATTAGATATTGCCTTGAATTGGAAGGGCAGAAATAAATGGGGCCCTATTGACATTTTTGCAAGGATTCCCCAAAACTGTAGAGAGCCAGAGGGAAAGCAGACCATGTGCATCAGTGTAACTTTCAGATGTTTTTGTATAAAATTCACTGCCATGTCAGAGAGCTTATATCCTCTTGCAATGAAGCATTAATAAAGTACTTCTCTGCAGTGATAATATAACAGTACTGACCGATTCCAGTCAAGTTCAGAATAAAGATGGGTTACTACAAGGTAGTCATAAGGGTTGGTTTTATTTTTAGCTAAAAAAAAAAATCTAATTTACTTGTGTTATAGGCTGGAAAACAGTTTAAATATTTATACAACTGTGAAATATGCCCTGCACTATCAGCATGCTAGGTCATTTGGCTTAGATATTCGAAGAACTTCTCTTTAATACTGATCCAAGTACATGTTGTTCTGGAAAGTTTTCAATTGCAGCATTTTCATCTAGAGCCAGAATTCACCCGTTTTCCAGCCCTCTTCTCTTCTGTACTTTATCTTAAGTGGGGAAATGTATGTTAGTTGCAGCACATTTAACTTAATTTTATTTCATTTTTCAGGTGCACTTATGTATTTGGATAATCTTTAAAGGAAATAGTTGTAGGGAATATAATTTATTTGCAATATTGTTTCTCATGTTAATTTGTAGGACAAAACTTGAGGGCAAATTTAATTGATAGAGATAGACGTTTTAGTCATCATTTATAGTCAAAATGGGACCCTAGATCCTTACACCCGAGTTTCATGATAATTTGTATCCCAAACTAGAGGCAAATGTCATAGTTTGGGCCCATCTCTAATTGACATTAGTAATCTGTTGTTAATCTAGTCATTATAAAATCTGTTTAAAGAATGTTAATCCCAGCAAGAGCTGAAAGAGCTGGAGAGTTAGTGCTCAGCTCAGAGATAAAGCATAACCTTGCTCTTCAAGTGATCTCTGACAGGCAACTCAGAACTGCAGCCAGTCCTCCCCCAGCAGAGGGACAAGTCATCATGACATTTGAGGGTTAAGGATTCAAAAGGAATCCAGGAAAACCACTAAGCAAACCCACTTACTAATATTAATATTAGCCTCTGGCACATATTGAAAAAGTCAGAAAATCCAAAGCTATGGCTCATGCTTTGCCCTAAAATCATTCTGTTCTGGAGAGATAACGGGGGGAGCTCACATCATCCTGAAATAAGGGGCAGCCTCAGGCTCAATCATGATTTTTTTTGGCTTTTAACAGCGCTGCAACTATGTTATTTAAATATGATTTTTAAACAGTAAAACATCCCAAAGGGATGTTCATGCTTGGGGGTTTCTTGGGTGTGTTTTTAACTGAACTTTTTTTCTGGAAGATTTTTACAAAATACTCCGTATTTACGGGAGGACCAGTCCAAACCTTTCAGTAAATACATAATACAAACAAATGCCTCATTAACTGTGACTTATTTACATAGGAAATAGAACTTATTCCTTCAAAGCTCCTTTAGTTGACTAGATATTTACCGGGGGTGCACAGGACCTGCACACCACCCTCCACAAGCCTCATGGTATGTCTGCAAAAGCAAACCATAGGCACCCTCCACCCCTAGCTTCACAGTCTGAGTCCAAACATCTACACAGCTGTTTTTAGCAGTGTAGCGCAAGCCCTGGGAGCCTGAATCTGTAGATCCAGGCTCTGAGACTTGCTGCCACAGGTTTTAAAATACAGTGTAGATGTACCCTAATTAGTCTTCCCTGAAAGCAGTCTCTACTGGCTCCACATAGGTCGACATGGAAGGTGGAATGGAGAATTAAAGTGAGGCAGTGAGAAATCCAACTCTGTAGATCCAGTCACTCTTACAGAGTGTGCGAACAATGGAGAAGAGCAGTCCAAAGGCCCTACTGTAGCCCTGCATTTTGGCCCAGATTAGAGTGTTAATTCCCCTCTCCAAAAACGGTACATTTTATACCTCAGTGTATTTGGTGACTTCATGCATCTCCAATTAATATTTAATAAAGCAGTATATATTATGTATAATTTTAAATCAAGAAACTCCACACATTTCACTCACAAAGACAGATCACTCTGGCTTTATGCAGGGGCCATAAATTTAGTCCAAACAGTAATTTTAAAAATTAACTTACATACCCAACCACACCAAAAGCCATCACTCTGCCCTGTTGGATCACTGCAATATGCTGTTGTGCTATACTTTAAATGCGTATGCAATTGAAGGCTGACAGCTCCAAAAGAGTTGATCCATTTTACAATTACGTAGGCAGAATGTGCTATACTGCGTGTAGAAAAAAAATCCTCCGGACAACATATGAAAACTGTGTACTGAACAGCAGATACCATTTTGAACCTACATTGTCTTGGACATTTTGATTAGCTCACTTACCACATCAGAAAAAATATTAAGCTGCACTAGTTGGAAAGGGAGAAGAGACAGAACATGTAGGGTGGGAGTTTCAAAAGGGTTAAGGGGGTTAGTTACCCAGCTCCCACTGAATGCCAGTGGGAGCTGGAAGCCTAAACCGCTTAGACCAGGGGTAGCCAACCTGTGGCTCTGGAGCCACATGCGGCTCTTCAGAAGTTAAAATGCAGCTCCTGGTATAGGCACCAACTCCGGGGCTGGAGCCACAGGAGCCAACTTTCCAATGTGACTATGCCCCCCACTCCACCCCTTCCCGTCCCCTCCCCTGAGCCTGCCATGCCCTTGCTCCTTCCCTTCCCTCCCCCCCGCCTCCTGCATGCCATGAAACAGCTGATCAGGAGGTGTGAGGAGGGAGGAGGAGGTGCTGATTGGCGGGAGGTGCTGGGAGCGGGGTGGGGAGCTGATGAGGGGCTGCTGACGTATTACTGTGGCTCTTTGGCAATGTACATTGGTAAATTCTGGCTCCTTCTCAGGCTCCAGTTGGCCATCCCTGCCACTCTATAGAAAATCCCAGCCTGAATTGTTTTTAAAATGGGGGGAGATTGAGAGAGAAACACACAGTGAGAATGAAAAAGAGAATGCATCAGAGCACATGAACTGCTTTGGAGCTCTGTGTCTATTAACTCTTTTAAATTTTGCTTTTTGACTGTAATGTCATCAATGAGTTCAGGTAGCATACCGTTCATTCTGTGGATAGATATCATCCCCATTAAAATGTCAAAATACTGAGGAACAAAATACTCACTATTATGATATTTCTACTCATTTTCAAAATTCAGGTCTGCCTAACAGGTCACTTCATTACACATGGAATCTTGTTCTGTTCCCACATAAGGAAACCATAAGGATTCACTGGAGCCCCGTGGATTCACTGTATGTGCATTACAGTGACTCCAGTAGAAGCCAGGCTTGCAAATACAGCTATTCTGTGAATACAGAGAGATTTTACAAAGCTCAAGATGCTTCTGGCATTTTTGCCACCGTTTTGTGGTGAGGGCTGCCAAAGCTGTATTTGTAATGGGGCTCCCAGATGCCCTGACACCAATTTTGGTAGTCTGATGAGTGTACCAGTTTGTTTGCTTTGTTGTTTTTTTTTGTGGAATTCCCTAGTGTAGACAAGATTTAATTTCATCTCTTGAAAGTGCCATGGTGAAATACATAAATGGAGGATTATGATGATAGAACAAAATACAATTTAAACATCAGGATATTGGTGGCAACATATCTAGTGCTTTTTGTGTGAACCGTCACTTTAGCATTTTCCATTACATTTGACATAACAAAACCCTACTTCTTGGGGCTCAAGTATTAAAAAGCAGCTTAGATTAAAGATCAACTTTTACCAAAGTCTGAGTTTTCACTTAACAGTTACAATTTCTCATTCTGAAGACACATTTGTGAATTATTCTCCTTGCAGAGACCACAGTTCAGAGAATAAAAAATGTGTAACGTGGAACAACAGTCCCTGTACTTTAAAAACACCAGTACAGAATAAGCCGTACTCCCTCCGGAAGGGAATAGCCTGACCTGCTGTGTCACCAATACACAAGACAGCATTAGATTAGCCATTCAGATGCCCCTAGTGGGGCTCTTAACCAATCAGTCTGTACTAGAGATGGTCAAGAGAGAGCTGAATGTTTGTTGAATTTGGAAAAAAAACTAATTATGCTGCTCAGCAACTAATACGATGTTATGTGCGATGCAAAAAAACAAAATAACAGTGTTTCTCCAGGGGTCAATCTGGTATGGTTATGTATCCAGCATTGGTGGGGGAAAAAATTTAAGCTGTAAATATCCATTTAGACACAAGCAAATCTGGTCTTAGGCACATGCAATGCAAGCAACTGTTTGGTCCCTATACTTCTATACCCCCTCTAAATCCCCAATATTTTTGTGCTGATTTAGCACAGGGCTGATTCACAAGGTGACCCACTCTCCACTACAGAAGCAGGTCTGACAGTAGGAGGAAACTTACTACCAAATGGGATTGGAGCGGAGGAAATCCACTGCTGTATCCTCCCCACACCTGTGCCCTTCTCTGATAGCATAGGGCCCCACCAATCATAAAACCATCCCTGATCAGAGTTGCATTTGACTAAAAAGAAGAGTCTCTCCGCACTCAGGTAAGGCAATAGATTCATAAACAAGTAGTTGCCAAACATGACCTCAAACTATTTTCATACTATGCTGTTAGGGGAAATTGTGTGAAATAGGCATCTATCTAGTTTTCTATCAGTTTTCTTTAGTGCCTCTAAGGATATCAACTGTAAATATGTAGCACCAACCTAGTAGAAGGCTTCCAACTTCATTGATGTTTATCATGAATTCCTGTTTAATAACATCCACTTCTTTCTGGGGAGGCAGCATTGTATCAATGATACGTTATCTTGATTCCGCTTGTACATAATATGCAGTCATTCAAAGAACAACTGCACACAACATCTTAATTTAACAGAGGATCAGGGCTCCAACAAGTCTAATACCAAATATTTTAAGCTTTGCACAAACATTTACGTGCAAGTCTTGTACAATGGGACAACCAGCACTGGAAGAGCACAACAAACGGCCTGAAATGTATTGATTAAACTGCTGCCTTTTGAAATAGGCCATAGTTCTATGGTCTGAAAGTTAACCCATCCAGGGGGAAGGGGCTTTCTTTTTATTGTCATTTTTAACTGGAACTCAGTGCTATTCAATGGAATCATACTACACATACTATACAGGGGAGCAAAACCCACCTCTATGCCCACACTGTCCACCGATCACTCCCTGTCCATTGCATCTCTACTTTTTTCTGTGATCACTGGGATTGTTCTCTCTTCTTGTTTGCTCTTGTACTGCAGCTCTTCCAAGTCTATGTTACAGTCCTTTCATTTGTTACATTTGATTGCTTGAGATTTATTTATTGGTAACTATTTTTGCCATTTGAGACATTTTTTGTTCTCTGACTGCTTTACATTAATACATTATTTACAATTCAAAAGTCTGCTTAAACAAATAGAGATCAGAAAATAGCTGGCCTTTAATATTTTCAGAATATATGTTATTTATTTAAAAATAATCAAAACCAAAAAAATTCCATTTTAAAGAAAAATCTTCTCTAATTTCTGAGAAACAAATATGCTGCCTCAGTGGAACCTCAAACTGGCCTAGCTCTCTGGAAATCTAGCAGAAGATTGGGGACCTATGGTTTTATTTATGAAAGTCATTTACAGTCAAGGAACTCAGTATTTCATCTTACTGTGAGTTGATTTGGCAAACCTTCTGTAAAGTTAATGTTTTGGCACCATGGATTGCTTTGCCTACGTGTTATAACCACAAAACAAGCAACCAATAACTACACCCAAGGACAGAAACAGAGAAAGAAAAACTCAGAAAAGACTTTATTGCCACCATGCTCCCTTTCAAAAATAATTGCATCAGAGCTGACCATAAGCATTTCTCCCAGAGATGATGCTTATACTGTACTTTCAAATAAAAATAATTAGAAGTATCTGTAATAGCATCACCCGGTGACTCCCAGAAATATTACAGTTCATATTTTCACTAGCTCCATATAAATTAAATGAAACCATTACTGTGCCTAGTTCTCAAATTATGTCCTTGTTTACAATAGTGATGTGGCATACATTATACTTTAAAGCAGTGGTCACCAACCTGTCTATCGTGATCGATGGATTGATCCTGGAGCCTCTGTCAGTCGATCGCGATCTCCGGGCTGCTAACAGTGCAGTGGCAGAGCGGGGCTCAGGCAGGCTGCCTGCCTGCCGTGGCCCCATGCCACTCCCAGAAGCGGCTGGCTACTGGCACATCTCTGTGGTTCCTGGGGGGCCGGAGGCGGCTCTGCGCGCTGCCCCCGGCCAATGGGAGCTGTGGGGCCAGTGCTTGCGGGCGCAGGCAGCGCATGGAGACCTGCTTCCCCCCTCCGCTCCAGGGGCTGCAGAGATGTGCCAGCAGCCAGCTGCTTCCGGGAGCAGTGTGGGGCCACGGCAGGCAGGCAGCCTGCCTGAGCCCTGCTGCGCCGCCAGTTGGGAGCCACTTGTGGTAAGTGCCTCCTGGCCAGAGCCTGCACTCCTCACCCCCTCCCGCACTCCAACACTCTGCCCCAGCCCAGAAACCCCTCCTGCACCCCAACTTCCTCCCAGAGCCCACACCCCTCACTCCTGCACCCCAACCCCCTGCCCCAGGCTCAGTCAATGCACACCCCACAGCTGGGAATGTTACACTGATTTATGACAATCCCTGAAGGATTTTGGATCTATAAACCACAAATGACACTAATAAAAAGTACAATTAATGAAATGTCCAGAGGATTCTATGAGATTAGGTGTCGTGTGACCATATGACCCTTGCATCCAAACTCCCTACCAGAGATTGCACCCCTCACTCCTGCACCCCAACCCCCTGCCCCATCCTGATGAAAGTGAGTGAGGGTGAGGGAGAGAGAGTGACGGAGGGAAGGGGGCATGCAGTGAGTGGGGTGGGGCCTCGGGGAAGGGGTGGGGTAGATCCTGGGTTGATCTTAAATTCCAAAAGTGATCTTGTGCATAAAAAGGTTGAAGACCACTGCCCTAGAGGCAGGGCTGGATTAACTCTCCTGTGGGCTCGGGGCTATTAGATTTTGTGGGGCCCCTGTATACAAGTCTTTTCCTGGGAGGGAGCTTGGTGCTGGAGGAGGCTGGGCAGGGGTTTGGGGTGCAGGAGGGGGTGCAGGGTCTGGGAAGGAGTTTGGGTGCAGGAGGGGATTCTGACCTTGGGCAGGGCATTGGGGTGGAGGAGGGGGTGTGAGGTGCAGGCTCTGGCTGGGAGGTGCTTACCACATATGGCTCCCGGCCGGCGGCACAGCAGGGCTCAGGCAGGCTGCCTGCCTGCATTGCCCCATGCTGCTTCCGGAAGCAGCTGGCTGCTAGCATGTTTCTGCGGCCCCAGAGGGGAGGGGGACAGCATGTTCCCAGCCAGTGGGAGCTGTGGGGACAGTGCTGGGGGCAGGGACCGCGTGCAGAGCCGCCTCACCTGCTCCCCACCACCTGCCAGGGGCTGCAGAGACGTGCTAGCAGCCAGCCGCTTCCGGGAGTGGCGTAGGGCCACGGTATGCATGCAGCCTGCCTGGGTGCCCCACTGCGCCACGGGACTTTTAGCGGCCCAGAGGTGGAGATCGCTGCCTGTGATTCATTTTTGCAGGGTCCCTTTTGAGCCGGGGCCCTGGGATGCAACCCCTAAAGGCCCCGCCGTAATCCAGCCCTGCCTAGAGGTACCTAGAACCCACCTGGGTCTGCTAGCTCCTATGATGAACAATTAAAGCAGTCCCTCTACTCCAAAAGAGGTGGGGATAACATTCGGAAACAGTAACAATTATATTTTGGCCATAACAAAACTATTCTTTTAATTTCTTCAGTGTGTCCAGGCTGAGCCTGAAGCTATATCAGGAAGTCACTGAGTGAAAGCTTGAGACTTATTGTGGACATGGACATTGAAATCACCCTGAAAAATAAGTCTTGTTAACTCATGAGCTGAGAAGAGCTCAAATCACAGAGAGCTCCCAAGTAGCAGCAAAGTTGTCTGGACATTATCAACATTCCTTGGGGCAGATTCTCAACTGTTGACTTCAATGGAGCTATGACACTTTCCACTAGTTGACGATCTCCCACCCCATGTTTTATCCTGGCATCTGCCTATCAAATGGACACACAAATTATTCTGTCTTTTTAGTGGGGCAGTACCCACATGTCAGGTAAGATACACAAAGCACAAGCATAACCCCATCCCAACCCATGCTAAAGCTCATGTGAACCAAATATATTATTGGATAAAGGCAATCAAAACAGAGCTGATAGTATTATCCAGCCAGGCCACAGTAATATAAGTAGGGTTAGGCATTTGTTGTTTTTCCAAATATGAATCTTCAAAAAAGGAACAGATGAACAGTCCAGGCCTTTTTATCTGAAACTGGACAAGTTAGAAAAATACTGGCATCTGGTATTAGTATAAGTGAACTCTTTATTTGTGTACTAGCTGCCAAACAGCGCGGTGCTTCCCAAGTTTACAAACAGTAATTTTTAATAATGAAAAAACCTACAGGGTTTTTATTCTCACCCTCAAGCCAGGGGGTGAGAATAAAGTAACTCAAATGTATTTTAAGTTTTGACAGGTCAGTAAAAGAGTCTAGACCAAATCACCCCACCCCTTCTCACTTCCCTTAAATGCCAGATACCCTTTAATAGTGATTTTATAAGGCTTTTGGGGCAGCGTTTCAGTGGGGCCTTAGTCCTGCCTCCCTTTTGTGGGAATAATTTTACATTAATAAAAATTGTGCACACATATTTTGCACCTGCAACCAGAAACACAAATCCTATCATCATTTGGGTGCCCGTTTCAAGTTTTATTATGCATTGCACCCACAATTAGAATTATAGAATAGTAGGACTGGAAGGGACCTCGAGAGGTCATCTAGTGCAATCCCCTGAACTCATGGCAGGACTCAGTATTATGTAGACAATCCCTGACAGGTGTTTGTCTAACCTGCTCTTAAAAATCTCCAATCACGGATATTCCACAACCTCCCTAGGCAATTTATTCTAGTGCTTAACCACCCTGACAGGAAGTTTTTCCTAAAGTCCAACCTAAACCTCCCTTGCTTCAAATTAAGCCCATTGCTTCTTGTCCTATCCCCAGAGGTTAAGGAGAACAATTTTTCTCCCTCCTTCTTATAACCACCTTTTATGTACTTGAAAACTTTTATGTCCCCTCTCAGTCTTCTCATCTCCAGACTAAACAAACCCACCTTTTCAATCTTCCCTCATAGGCCACGTTTTCTAGACCTTTAATCATTTTTGTTGCTCTTCTCTGGACTGTCTCCAATTTGTCCACATCTTTCTGAAATGTGGTGCCCAGAACTGGACACACTATTTGAGTTGTTTCAGAGTAGCAGCCGTGTTAGTCTGTATCCGCAAAAAGAAAAGGAGGACTTGTGGCACCTTAGAGACTAACAAATTTATTTGAGCATAAGCATTCCTTCTTGTGTCTTGCTTACAACACTCCTGCTAATACATCCCAGAATGATGTTTGCTTTTTTTGTAATTAGTTGCAGGTGCAGAAAAGAGGACATCATTTGAATTGAATATCTGTATCTTCAGGTGAAATAACTCAAGAACAAAATCTTCCCTAGTATATTAACAAGATATACAGCTACAACAGAGTATTATTGGAGTATTTTCAGACTGGTCACTACTATTTAGCTTCTTGATAAATTCTGACTATTAGATCCCAACAGCAGGAAGGATACAAATGGAATAGTTTGAATTGTGTTGAGATTTTTAAAATATAAATTGGGCATTTAAATACTAGCAAATGTATCACCAGCTATAATGCAATCATAATTTTGGAGTTCTGAAACATTTTGGTGTCTGAGTTCTCCACAACTCTAAAACTTGCTCTCTATCTTCACCCCCACCCCCAGTCTGCCAAAGACTGAATTAGTTAACCTAAGGGCACTTTGCAGTGTTCACTTTTATTTGCAGTCTTTTTGTAAAATGACAGTTTGAAGCCTGTGTGTGATTATTACTACTAGATTATTTGGTACTCTTCTGCCTGGATGGCTTTGGCTGGGTAGTTTGCTATATTGTGTGGATTTTATGATGTTTTTTCTTTGTTTCTATTTAAGTATGACCTATAGTCAAATGATAGGTGCTTTACCCAACCAATAAATAAAGTCTGTAGGAGTGTCATAGTTTCTTTGGGCTAATATATCATTGTTTACTATAAAGTAATTGTGAAAGTATGTTCACTGACCTTTGCTTTTAAACAAAGGGACTTGTGCTCAAAGTTAAACTGAAGCTTACAGACTGTTTTGAAGTATCTATATAGCAAAAAGAAATACAACAAAAAATTGCTTAGAATGGCTAAAATGATCAAAAACATATTTTTAGTTTGAATGCAAATTTTTATAACACTGCAAACATCAGGGAAAGAGAATTCACAAGAATCCAGCCCTTCATTTTGCAGTTTGGCATTAACGGTTCTCCAGATACATCTCACCACTTCTCAGACACTTATCAGTTTAATGTCTGCCCTCACTAAGCAGACAGTTTCATGTGGTTCACTCAGCCCAGAACATTGAACAGAATCCAATGCACCCACAATCCTGTGAGTTGAATTCACTATGGTTAGTCATGCGAGGATGGGGAGAGAAGTTAGTGAGAGAAAGGGAAGAAATTGCTGATGGGATGCTGACTGAGAGTGGAATCTTAAGGAAAAGAAACAAGGAAGAAGAAAACTTGGCAGAGCAGACAAACTACCACAGCACATTGAGACAAGTGCCAACTGCAACTGATATTGTTCAGGGCTAGGCCTGCAGATTGGTCACAGCATTTTTTAATCAAAAAGTCACCACCAGTCATGGTCAATTTAGTAAAAGTCACAGGTTTAAGGGGTTGGGGGGAAGTCAAGGGAGTGCCATTTAAAGAAGAGTTCCACCTGGCGGGGTCAAGTCCTGCCCTTGGGTGGTGTGGCCTAGGGACTGGAGAGTTGTACAACGAGCCTGCCCACCACTCACCCTGCAGCAGCAGCTCCTGTACCACAGACCTGACCCAGCTCTGTGCTCTGGCCTGTTGGCTCTCGCCATAGCGTGCAAGCAGGGTCCTCCCCCATGACACCCTGCCATCCTCTGGCTCTGGTGCCATCAGATCACCTGCCCCAAGCTGGGCTGTGGCAGTTAAAGTGGTAGGGCCACAAACTGGGTGGTCCCTCCAGATTCATGGCCTACATAATCTTGCGCAGCAAGAAAAATCTCAGACACAGAGAGTCACGGACAAAATGAAAAATCACTCTGTGACATTTTTATCACTGTGACAAACCTGCAGTGCTATCCATGACTCTTTGCTATTTGAAGGATTAATGTTCTATTTTAAAAAATAATGTACTTCACAAGTAGTTCTTGGTGATGCCACATCTTGCCCAGTCATTTGGTCAAAAGAAGCATTATTTGGACCTGGGCCTGGGCATAGCCTCCTTCTGTACTTGGTGTCCAATGCAAAAATCAAAACTGTAATGCAAGAGACAGAAATGGTTGAAAATGTTATTTTGCAACAAAGAAAACACAGATTCCATTGCCTTCATGGGGCATCCTATCAGCACTTTGCAGGAGTGAGCTCTTTGTGCATAATAATCTACAGTATATATTGATAAACCTTAATTCAGAACGTTGTAGTGTTCTGATATAAATATAATAATATAAATTTATCCTACTGATAGCCTGTTCCTTTTATGAAGTAACAGTTTGGCAGTGAGAAACATAACTGACTTTCACACCAAAGAAAGAACATTTTTGCTTCACTTCTAAAAACAAGTGTTAGAAGAGAGAGCAAATTCTCTCTGAAGAGCATACATATATGCAAAAACACCTCTCTGCATGAACAGGACCACTTGGGCAAGGGAACTGCTGTTGCGGATGGAAAACTATCCTCATAATTTACTATATAAGGGCAAATGGGTCCAGTCACTTGGTGTTCTTAGATTTCCAAACTATTTAATAATACAATCTGTTGTTAATGAAAAAGTGACAGTGCTGCCAGTTTGTCAAATCTCCTGGGAGAGCTGTTTGTAGAACATGTCTTCTCAAAGGAAGAGACAAAAAGTACAAGAATAGAGATTGTCTGTAATGCTCTTCCCATTAAGGATTCTATTTATTCAAATTTTACTTTTATGATACAAAGGATATAATTGCAATTAGGACAACATACAAAATTCAGAAATGACAGGACTGCTTTTCATTATTGCTCTTTGTGTGACTTACATGTGTCAGTAATGAAAGCAGCATGATATTTACTATGGCATGTGACGCAAGGACATGTTAAAGAGGAGATTTGAATGGGAATCTTTTGTGGCAGCACCTATCTATTCACAAAATCTTTATGTTAGAGATAAGTATAAACTTTCTATATAGCAGTCTGAAGATACCAAGACTGGTGAGTTCTCACCTTACACTACACTCACTGCATACATTGATGAATATTATGTGTAAGCAGAGTCAAGATGAGCTCTACCCTGACATCTGGTGGCGAGTCGTGGTCGGTTGTGGAAAAGAACTTCAGGGGCTGATCTCATTTGCATAGGCATACCCACCCCACCTAGATGGTCACTTTGGCTGTTGTAGGAGCCCCAGTTACTCTGTTATTGGGGCAGGAATAAACTGTTATTATCCTCAAAAAGAAAAGGAGTACTTGTGGCACCTTAGAGACTAACCAATTTATTTGAGCATAAGCTTTCGTGAGCTACAGCTCACTTCATCGGATGCATACTGTATGCATCCGATGAAGTGAGCTGTAGCTCACGAAAGCTTATGCTCAAATAAATTGGTTAGTCTCTAAGGTGCCACAAGTACTCCTTTTCTTTTTGCGAATACAGACTAACACGGCTGTTACTCTGAAACCTGTTATTATCCTGATTATGTGAATCAAGGACAGTGGAACTGTACTTGGCCTTTTGTTATGATGGAGGGACTCGCCATCAACTAAGCAGCACTCGTTAGGCAAGGGTCATTGGTTCCAAAACCTAGTGAATAGAGAGAGGCTGAGGATAGGTATTAATGCCTGGTGGTATGGGTCCCTGGTGAGGGTCCTACATGCTAATTGCATCTTCTCCTTTCTCCACTGTGAAATATTGGATCTAGTTTTGATTCCAATAGGAGTCTAGTTACAGACTGCGAAGCTGAATTCACTTTGGGCCAATGGTGCACCAGCACTGGGGCTCCCCTACTACAAGCTGAAATCACTGAGCGTTGTGTTAAGTAGTGGGGGGGGGCCCAAAGCTATATTGCAGAGCAGTTCACGGGACAGCTGGAGCAGTTCATGGGACGGCTGGTGGAGCAGAGCGGAGCAGTTTGGGAGACAGCTGGAGCGGCTCACGGGATGGTTGGTGGAGCGGAGCAGCTGCCAGAGCATAGCAATTCGTGGGATGGCTGGTGGAGCAGAGCAGAGCAGAGCAGAGCCCCATGGAGAGGTGGGGCAATTGGCTTCGGACCACATAAGGTGCCCCTTAACCCCCCCATTTCCACCCAGGTTGGGAGGTAAAACTCTGCAGATAAACTTTTGAACTCTGGGGCTGCACTGACCAGGGACAGAGACTTTTGGGACTTTAGGTGACTTTTGGGTTGCTGGACTCAAGAACCAAAGGCCCAATTTGCTTGGGGTGGGTTTTTGCTCATGGGTCATGTTATGAATCCTGTTGGTGGTGTTTCCCCAACATAATGCCACATTGTTTCTCTCTGTTATTAAAAGGCTTCTGCTACACTCAGACTCTGTGCTTGCGAGAGGGGAAGTATTGCCTCTTGGAGTGGTATATATTTGTCCCAGGTCACTGGGTGGGGGCTCGAGCCGGTTTTGCACTGTGTTATTGGAATGGAACCCCTAGATACTGAACCCGGCCCTTGTTGCTGGCAACTCTGATGGGCAGAAGGGTTACATATGCATAGCACATATGCTACATGAGTGGAGGAGGGCCAGCGGGAAGAGGTCACAGAGGAGAAGAGAAGCTGAAAAATGCTGTGCACTTGTCCACAAAAATGCTGTCAAACTGTCCACAATTAAGCACAATTATGCTGTCAAACTGTCCACAAGTAATTTAGTGGCCAAATTTTATCCTGTTCTAGAAATAGTGTAATCTAAAAAGTAACTACAAATTGTCAGGGCCAAATTCTGCATTCCAGTGCATGTGCTTTGCTCCTATAATTCTGTTGTTTAATTTAAAAACCATGGTTTCAGCTACAAGAAACTGAAAGGCAAAATATGTGGCTGGTTTTTGTTTGTTTCTAAACAGAAACCTATTAAATGTCTTCGCTATATTGTTTAGAAAATGGGCTTTTTAACCACACAGAATTATGATATGTCTTGGCTAGAAAGGTAAAATGATAGTTAGCTGTTTTTTCCACAAGCCAAACACTGAATTAATAGGATCTTGGCCCTTAGAGGTTTAATCTAAAGAGACCTTTTCTATTTAAAAAATGTATACCTCAGCAAAAAGAAAAGACTTCCAAAACATATTTTTATTTACTGGATTTTTAAAGTACACCTTAACACTTAATTGCACTGGAAATCCAGTGAGAAGCCTGGGCAGCTGAAAAAGGATGGGTGAAGTATCCCTAGAGCTGATATAATTGCTGCATTCTGCACCAGTGTTAGTTTCCGAGAGGTCCCTAATTAGAGCAGACTGCAGTAATCCAGTTTAGAAATGACAAAAGGAGGGATTTCTGTGTATGACAAAACTTGGCATGTGAAGCAGGGAAAGATATTAGGAACGGAGTATTCAGCCAACTGAAAAGGCTAGCTTCTGACAGCTTATGGTTCCCAACCTTAGTCCCCCAGATGAGGTCTCACCAGTGCCTTGTATAAAGGTACTAACACCTCCTTATCTCTACTGGAAATACTTTGCCTGATGCATCCTAAGACCGCATTAGCTTTTTTCACAGCCATATCACATTGGCAGCTCCTGTGATCAACCAATACTCCAAGGTCCCTCTCTCTATTGGCAATACCTCCCAGTTTCGTGTCATCTGCAAACTTTATTAGCACATTCCCACTTTTTGTGCCAAGGTCAGTAATAAAAAGATTAAATAAGATTGGTCCCAAAACCAATCCCTGAGGAATTCCACTAGTAACCTCCTTCCAGCCTGACAGTTCGCCTTTCAGTATGACTCACTGTAGTCTCCCCTTTAACCAGTTCCTTATCCACCTTTCAGTTATCATACTGATCCCCATCTTTTCCAAATTAGCTAATAATTCCCCATGTGGAACCGTATCAAATGCCTTACTGAAATCAAAGTAAATTAGATCCACTGCATCTCCTTTGTCGAAAAAATCTGTTACCTTCTCAAAGAAGGAGATCAGGTTGATTTGGCACAATCTACCTTTTGTAAAATCATGTTGTACTTTGTCCCAATTACCACTGACCTCAATGTCCTTAACTTTTTTCTCCTTCAAAAATTTTTCCAAGACCTTGCATACTACAGATGTCAAACTAACAGGCCTGTAGTTACCCAGATCACTTTTTTTTCCTTTCTTAAAAATAGGAATTATGTTAATATTTACCTACAAAAAATTATGTTAAAAGACTGTTATGATTGTAAAGTCAACCACTAACAGTTGAGTTGTGTTACACAAAATCTTTGTGTTATATAGTGAGCAAACAGATAAGTCATAAGTTTTAGCAGGGACTGAGGGGCAGCTGCAAGCAGCACACAAGGAGGAGTGGATGAAACAAGTTGGTTTTGAGAGGTGATTAGAAGGAAGAGAGTGAGGACACTTCGGATGAAATCCTGGCCTCTTTGAGGTCTAGGGCAAAATTCTCGTGACTTCGGTAGGGCCAGGATTTCATTGACGGTGACCAGGAAGAGGGATATCGTTCCAAACATAAGAAACAGCATGAAAGGGGGTACTAAGATGAGAACGGGATGAACAGATAAATGGAGCGACACAGAGAGAAGAATGTGCAACATGCAATGGGAGGCAACAGGTAATGGATAGGCTGGGAAGAACTTTAAGAATGAGAAGGCGTTTGAATTCTATGTGGAAAAAGAGGAGGTGGTAAAGATACCTGGCAGGACAGTGACACTGCACTATAATTACTTTGATTGCTTTCATAGTTATTATTGTTGCCCCTTTTTGACCTAAGCAGCCAGTCAAAGTTCAGGGCCCTCGGTATATTCCTGTTGGATGTAGAAATTGATGGAGTCTGTTACTTTCTTTGAGGAAATCTTGTTTATTTACAGAGATAAATTCTGTTCTATCTGTTCTCAGTTGCTGTGTGTTCCACCTTCCCTCACTCCCCCAACACCCTACCCAGACCACTATGCCACAAAATGCCTCCAGCCCCTCACTCCAAAATCTCCAAGTGGGTTCACAACCTCTTTTGCTTAGACAGGAGTTTGTGATGGACTTCTCCTTATAGTTATGATAACTGAAAGATATGTTCACACCTGTCAGCCTCAGCGAGGTTTTAATTTGACCTGTAACAAGGTTTCACCCTGCTCATAACATGGTTATTAATTATTTGTATTGTCCCATTGGCACCCTGGAGCCCCAGTCATGGACCAAGACCTCACTGTGCTAGACGCTGTTCACACACCGAATAAAAAGATGGTCCCTGTCCCAAAGAGTTTAAAAGATATGTACTGATGTTCTCCTGTTTGAAGAAATGGTCCATGTGAGGATTAGAATGTTGCCCCTATGGTTCCTGACCCCCACCTCTTTCTGTGTGTGAGAGAGAGATTAAACCTCAAAACCAAACACCTCATTCATCATTTTTCAAATAATAAAAGGAAAATTTAAACAAAAATTCAGAATTTTTCCTTGCAGTTCAGAGGAACTGAAAACAGATGGAACTCTAAAAAAAACCTATTTCCTCTGCAGTGACAAATCATGAAAACTATGTTCAGTTCAATATCTTCATCAATGATTTAGATAATGGCATACAGAGTACACTAATAAAGTTTGCGAATTGATACCAAGCTGAAAGGGGTTGCAAGTGGTCTGGAGGATAAGATTAAAATTCAAAACAATCTGGACAAACTGGAGAAATGATCCAAAGTAAATAGGATGAAACTCAATAAGGACAAATGCAAAGTACTCCATTTAGGAAGGAACAATCAGTTGCACACATACAAAATGGGAAATGACTGCCTAGGAAGGAGTACTGTGGAAAGGGATCTGGGGGTTATAGTGGACCACAAGCAAAATATGATTCAACAGTGTAATGCTGTTACAAAAAAAGCAAACATCATTCTGGGATGTATTAGCAGGAGTGTTGTAAGCAAGACACGAGAAGTAATTCTTCCGCTCTACTCCACACTGATTAGGCCTCAACTGGAGTATTGTGTCCAGTTCTGGGCACCACATTTCAAGAAGGATGTGGACAAATTGGAGATAGTCCAGAGAAGAGCAACAAAAATGATTAAAGGTCTAGAAAATATGACCTACAAGGGAAGATTGAAAAAACTCGGTTTGTTTAGTCTGGAAAAGAGAAGACTGAGAGGGGACATGATAACAGTTTTCAAGTATATAAAAGGTTGTTACAAGGAGGAGGAAGAAAAATTGTTTTTCTTAACCTCTAAGGATAGGACAAGAAGCAATGGGCTTAAATTGCAGCAAGGGAGGTTTAGGTTGGACACTAGGAAAAACTTTCTAGCTGTCAGGGTGGTTAAGCACTGGAATAAATTGCCTAGGGAGATTATGGAATCTCTGTCACTGGAGATTTTTAAGAGCAGGTTAGACAAACACCTGTCAGGAATGGTCCAGATAATTAATCCTGCAAATATGCAGGGGACTGGACTAGATGATCTCTCAAGGTCCCTTCCAGTTCTATGATTCTAAAGAAACTTTGGGGCTCCTACATCCCATCAGCAGGGAGCCAAACTCTCTCCTATTCCTAGGCCCCTTTTAAGGCAGCTGAGGATGGGAGTTTGGGGCTCTTACATCTGAAACAGCGGGGAGTCAACCCCCTCCTTTTATAGCCTCGTCCCCTTTCACCTCATATGAGGGAAGGGTGACTAGGACCTGGTTTGGGGATTGTGTGGATATGATTAAGGAAAGAATGATGACCTGCCTATACATTTTGTTGCCGAGTACTCACAGATATTTTAAGAAAATAAAGTTGCAACCTAATGAAACCACATCCACTGACTCCTGTCTTTATTCCAGAGCAGACAGACAATATATATACTGTTATAACAAGCTAAGTCAAAGATGAGAGAGGAAGCAATTGAGAAAAAACAACTATTATATAGTAATGACTGAAACAGTAAGTGAAAACTCCACAGTGAGCCTTGAAACCAAGCAGTGGATAGACTAACTGCTGACCTAGTACTCAGAAAAATCTAAAAGCACCTTCACGGAAATATCAACATCTTAAGAAATAATCTATGTCAATAAAATATATTGAAATCTTTGATGAAAGGTGTTATATAAGTCAAAGCATTTATAATCATAACCACAAAGTCTCCATAGTACAGTATTAGTTTTTTGTCATGACCTAATAAGTTCCAAGCAAGGATTAATCATTGTACAAAGGGCCAGTAACACTGGCCATTATTAAGATTGCTGGACATTTCTCCTCATAAGACCCTATATATTCAGTTGCTTATAACTTTGCAAGATTTTAACCATTTGGGATGCAATTCTCCAAGCTGGGTGGCCTCAGGTTGAATGGTTTTGGAAAAATCTAGAAAACAATTCAGACATTCCCAAGAATGAAGCTAACATTATTTTTCAGTGTTAAAGACCTGGAAATCTTTTTTTTTTTCCTTTGGTTTTTTTTTTTTTTTTTGGCAAACTCTAGCGTCCTAATGCTTTGGAGCAGGGACTTGAAATTGGGCAGAGGGTTGGCCTTCGTGTCAGGGATGTGCCTTTTGCCATCCCCGTGAAAAGCCACCCAAATTTGGCCAAGCTACAAACTTTTGAAAAATCACAGTTCACACATATCCAGAGACCAGCTACATCAGAGGTGGGCAAACTACAGCCCGCGGGCCACATCCGGTCTGCGGGACCCTACTGGCCGGCTCCTGAGCTTCTGCCCCTCCCCTGCAGCCTCAGC
The DNA here is from genome assembly GCF_015237465.2 of Chelonia mydas. Classification (NCBI taxonomy): domain Eukaryota; kingdom Metazoa; phylum Chordata; order Testudines; family Cheloniidae; genus Chelonia; species Chelonia mydas. Next base: position 64,524,056 of record NC_051250.2, read on the forward strand.
TCACTGTGCCGCCGACACAAGGCTCTGGGCGGCGGGGCTGCGAGCTCTTGCCGAGCAGCGCAGCTGCAGAGCCACAGCCTGACCCGGTGCTCTGTGCTGCATGGTGACATGGATGGCTCTAGCTGGGCGGCGCGGCTGTAGCACCGCCAGCCACCGGTGCTCCAGGCAGCACGGTAAGGGGGGAGGGAGCAGGGGGGGTTGGATAGAAGGCAGAGGAGTTCAGGGTGGTGGTCAGGGGTGTGGACAGGGGTCGGGGCAATCAGAGTGCGGGGAACAGGAGGGTTGAATGAGGACAGGGGTCCCGGGGGGGCAGTCAGGAAGGAGAAGGGGGGTTGGATGGTGCGGCGGAGGGCAATCAGGGGCAGGGGTTCTGGGGGCAGTCAGGGAGAAGGGGTGCTTGGATGGGGCAGGGATCCTGGTGGACAGTCAGGAATGAGAGGAGGGGTTGGATGGGGTGGCGGGGGGCAGTCAGGGGCTGGGCTCTGGAGGTGATCAGGGGACAGGGAGGGGTGATGGGTAGGGGTCCTGGGGGACCATCAGGGGACAGTGAACGGGGGGATTGGATGGGGCAGGAGTCCCGGGGGGGCCGTCAGGGGGCGAGAAGCAGGGGGGTTGGATAGGAGGTGGGGGCCGGGCCACACCTGGCTGTTTGGGAAGGCACAGCCTACCCTAACTGGCCCTCCATACAATTTCAGAAACCTGATGTGGCCCTCAGGCCAAAAAGTTTGCCCACTTCTGTGCTAGATCTTAGCAACTCAAAAATCTCAGAAGAATTTGCCTTCAATGAGCTTGCTTGAGCCTCTTATAGCTCGTACGGTGACCAGACTGCACAAGCACCATCCCCACAGCATGCTCCCTACAGCTCATGACTACAGAAGCAAAGCCAGACTTTCCTTATAATGGATGCTCCTGACTGCTCTGGGCCAGGGTGGGGCTTGGCACTGGAAAGAAGAGCAGGGAGCCTCTCTCTCCTGTCCTTTCAATCGTGCCCCTGCTGGCACCCAAGCAGCATGGAGGAGGAAGCCATCTGATTCAAATGTAGAAGGGACAAGAGCTGGACATAAAGTGTTGCAGGAGAAGGCCTGTGGAGTAGGTGACTGGGACAAGGAGCCTGGAAGGCAGAGCCCGTGACTGGAGGCTGGCAAGGGGTGGAGACTGGGACTGGCTGGGCAAGGAGACAAGGTCTGGGAGCTGGGAAAGGAAATGGGGGGCACTGGAAGTGGGAACCAATGGGGCAGCAGAAAGGAGGTAGGTGTGAGGGGAGACAGATCTGACAAGGGATGTACAGGGGGGAGAATTGGGGCTGACTGGGCAAAGACAATGGGACAAGGAACCATGGTAGGTGAGGACATCGAGATTGGATGAGAGGAAGACTAGTGCTGGAATCCAGTTGGAACGGGAATGTGGGCGGTGGAAGCGGCAACTGGAGTTCAGGGGGAGATAAAAGAGAGAGATAGGTCAGGGACTGGGGGAGGGAACAGGGAATGGCTGGATAAGGAGACCAGAAAGGGAGAAACTGGGACTCAGACAGGAGATACTGGGAAGTGAACACTAGGGCTTTCAGTTCCTAGGCAGTAGCTGGGCAAGGAGATTGGGACTAGTATCAAAAGCCATTGAAGTGGAGACTGGGACTGACTAGGTGAAGACAATGTCACTGGAACAGGAGTCAGTAGTGAGGTAGAGGCAGGAAAGGGACTGAGACAGATTGGAGGGGATAGAACAGAAGGAATTGGACTTGGGAGGAAATTGCCAGAAGCGTTTGTTGCACCTACAGCACACTGTCCTGGAATGGAACCCAAGATTCCTGAGTTTCCTCTGCTGTCAGCAAATATCTGTGAAATCCATTGACAAAGTGTCCCATCCCCCTCAAGAGCTGGTCCACGTAAACAATAACCTACTACTACTATCAGTTACTCCATAACCTCAAATGGCAGAATCTTTGCCATGGTTCCAAACCTGCTGATGAACCACGTGTGTATCAACATGATGCCACATGATGGAATTTCTTTTTTTTTCAGTTTGATTTTAAAATCCTAAGCTATTGCATATGGTGACAGGGCTGACCTTACCATTGGTACTGCCTAGGGATTAGGTCCCTGGATTTCAACTCTTCCCCCATCTCTAGCGTCTCCTGCTGGTGGTCACTCTGGTAGATAGTAACTCAGCCCTCTTGCCAGGTCACCACAGAAGTCTACCTCTTTCCAGGGTTACGGAGTCCAATAAATTATAGCAGTCCAGTGTCCCCCAAAAAGGACTTTCCAGCCCAACTCCAGGCCCCCGCAGGCCTCACACCCTTACTTCAGGGCTTACAATGCCTATGTCGCCCTCATCACAAGGAGGGAAGGGGTAATGCCATCCTTGCTGCTGCCTGGCTCGTAGGGGAGCCCAGGCTCTGACTGCCAGCAATATCAAGGACACAGAAGTGCTCTGAAGCTGCCTCCCTGGCCACTTACTACCACTTACTTCTCCAGTCCAGGATGTGGCCACAGTCTCACCAAAAAAAACATGGAGTGAAGGGTTCCTTAATCCTTAAGAACAAGCTACTACCTCTTCTGGGGCCTGGGGGAGTTGCCACTTGACCTCGCTCCCCTTTCCTGCAGCAAGGACTCCCACTCTACATTTAACTCAAGCACTCAAAAGTTAAAAATGTCAGAATTAAGGTTGCCTGAGCCACTTTAATTTGGACCCCTTACTCACACGTATTATGATACTGTCTTTAATTATGTGATCACATATTATTTTTGTCACAGGAACCCTGCCTCATTCAGTGCACAAGATGGACCTGCTTTGAGGATGAATCAGGGTGGTGGAGTAAGAGACGGTTGTCTATATGATCACTGCCTCCTATGTTGAAGAAGTTGGAACAAGTTTAGTGAACGAGGCAGGGGACTGCAGGAGAAGAAAGGATGGTCTTATGGTTAAGGAAGTTGAATTCTGCCCTGGATAACTGGATTCTATATTGGTCTCCACCACAGGGTTTCCATTTCAGGCTAGCTAAAACAAAACTTTTCACACAGAGTCACTAATTGTGTGTTCCTCATTTTATGGGTGTCTGACTTGAGTCCCTTGGTCTGATTTGCAGAAGTGCTGAGTACTCACAGCTGAAGTCAATGTCTCTGAACATATAACATGCTACATAATGCTAAGTACTCTGAAAAATCAAGTCCTAGGCATCTCAAATTGTGCACCCAAAATTAGTGGATACTTTTACTTTCGTCTCTCTGTGATTCAGTTTACCATCTGTAAATGGAGATAATGCCCACTTGGGGAACATAAATTCGTTAATATTTGTGAAGCACTCATATACTGTATTGATGTGCATCATAGAAAAACCTATGAAGAAATTAATAATTCTGTCTTCAAAGCAGGGTTTGAATAGCACGCAGTAAATAACGGATGGAATCACACATTGAACAATGAGAAGAAAACAAAATATTGAACAGCTGCTTATTAAGTGAGCACCATCTATCCTGTGCACTGAATGAGGAAGAAAAAAATAGTATGTGATCATGTAATTAAAGACTGTATCATATACATATACAGAAGGGGGCAAATTAAGGTTGCATGGGCAACCTTAATTCTGGCATTTCCTAAATTTTGAGTACTTAACCTTGGAACTGTGCAGGGTCGGGCTAGATGGCTACAGGAGTGTAATAGAAGGCAGATATATTAGCCCCAGGCTAAGTAGGTCCCTTTTCCCTGGGTAAGGTAACAGGGAAGGCTCCAGAACAAACAGGAACCTTCTGGAGACAATTAAGACAGGCTGATTAGAACACCTGCAGCCAATCAAGAAGCTGCTAGAATCAATTAAGGAAGGCTAATCAGGGCACCTGGGTTTTAGAAAGGAGCTCACTTCAGTTTGTGATGTGCGTGTGAGGAGCTGGGAGCAAGAGGCACTAGGAGCTGAGAGTGAGAACGCGGACTGTTGGAGGACTGAGGTGTACAAGCATTATCAGACACCAGGAGGAAGGTCCTATGGTGAGGATAAAGAAGGTGTTGGGAGGAAGCCATGGGGAAGTAGCCCAGGGAGCTGTAGCTGTCGCACAGCATTTCCAGGAGGCACTCTAGACAGCTGCATTCCACAGGGCCCTGGGCTGGAACCCGGAGTAGAGGGCGGGCCCGGGTTCCCCCCAAATCCTTCCAACTCCTGGTCAGACACAGGAGGAGTTGACCTGGACTGTGGGTTTAGAAAAACGGCCAAGCTGGGGGCTGCCGTGGAGCTCCAAAGCGAGCAAATCCGCCAATAAGCGCAAGACCCACCAAGGTAGAGCAGGAACTTTGTCATAAAACCTTAATAATGTTCTTCTAATATAGTTTTTTGTGTTTAATAGGATTAAAGTCAATGTACTAGACTGGTCATGTGAATCTTTAAAAGGAAATTTTAAAAGTAATTTGAGACAACAGAAGTACAATGAGCAAAATTAAAATGAAACTAAAAAAATAAGAGTTAAAGAATTTCTAAGGTCCCAAATTCTCCTATCATTCTAGACAACCAAATCTAATTAAAATCAGCAGGAATATGGATTATGAGAAAGAGTGAATCTTAAAACTGGATCAAACCAAGAAATTCCTCAGTGAAATCTCTGTTATCTTACAGGAAAAAACCGTTTTGATGGTTCAATTGCATAGCCCTATAGCTTGAAAATGCAAAAGAATTGTGATTGAATATTGGTGAGATAATCTAAAAGTTAAAAATAAATTGACCATCTTTAAAATCTGTTTCTTACCTGCCATCAATGAGTACTTCAGCCTGTCGATTGTTCACCTGGTTATCACTCTTATGGCGAAACTGCAATATTAATGACATAAAAATACTAGTTAGTTTTTTGTGATCAAAAGTGAACATAAGGACCTGATCAAACAAGGAACTTAAGTATACAGATAACTTTAAGCAAGCAAGCAGTCTCTGTGAGTGAAATCCATTGACTTCAATGGGACCAGAATGTCACACATTGATTTTACATAATTTTCATGACATAAAAAGTACTTTAATAAACTCTGTTTTTAAAAATGAATTGGTAAACACTAAAGTATTCATTTGCCCCACAATAATTTAATTAACACATGCAATATTCTATGCATTTAATATAAAAATTAGCAAGCCATTGCCTATAAAAGTATTTATTGACTGTTGCTAACTAAATAAGTATACATTAAGACATTACAGACATAGACATTACAGATCGAAAATTGCTCTCCTCATCCATAACATTGCCAATGAAAAACAAGTTTTCTACTCCTTTGTCCAGTCCAGTTTTATGTGCCCAGAGAGAGGCTTCCTCTGCCTTTCTTTAGTAAACTATCCCACAGCCTAAAAGACACACATTCACTGGAAGAACTTTTTATAAATAACTTTTCCTTTATATTCCACAAAAAAATTCTTCTCTATTTTCATGTCAATATTCCAAATTATGCCACCGATACCATTCTAAATAATTCCTCTCCATTCTTGGTGTCCTTATAAATATTTATGAATTATTATGTACCATTCCCACTTAATAGTTGCTCAACTAGTTTTACATATTTAGCTCATATAATCTTTCTTCATAAATCTATCCATTCAGCCTCAGTTATTTTTGTTGCTCTTTTTCCAACTCTCTGAAATTTATCTACATCTTTCCAAGAGGTAACCAAACACTGAGAACAGTGTTTCTGGTGCACTGTTACAAGACCCACTAGAAAAGTACTATCATGTCCTAGCACTACAATCCCTAGCCCAAAATTGCTTTGGACCTTTTTTTCCCATATTTTGTTTTAAACTCATAGCTAATACCATGTCCACTTTTCCTTCTTATATAAGTCCTTTTTGGAATTAATATTTTCCAGGTATCTCCTTCCCCACTGAACATAAGTATTTTGGATAATTTTTCTTTATTTATTCTAGTTTGCAATTTTCCCCACATTGGAGTTCATTTTGTTTTTTCTCTGTTTTTTTGTATTATTTGTTTGCAACTCCTTCCAGTTTAGTATTAAACTGCATTTGCATTCATTAATATGCACTTTTAGTTCACTTCAAGTTGACTGATGGCAATGTTCAGTAAGACTAAATCTAACCCCAGCCCCATAGAAATCCATCTAAATATCTCCATCATCTCAATACACTGCTGGTTATCCTTAGTGAATTGTTTGCAGTCCTTCAGCCAGTTCTCAGCCCATTTAAAAATCCAAAACATCCAGATAAATTTAATCTGGTGTATTTCCCTCATCCACATTAACATACTGCACTATGTCCCAAATTCAGCAACTTACTTAAACTCACGTCTAACATTAAGCACAAGGAGCCCATTTAAAAAAATGGTTACCTACCTCTTCATAACTGTTGTTCTTCAAGATGCGTTGCTCATGGACATTCCATTCTAGGGAACAGAACACATGCCATTTCCTGTTCTGGTGGGACACAAACAAGTCCACCTTGGGAGTTCCCCACTTCCGGAAGATAATACTGACTACCTCGGGATGGAGCGACCACTCGTGGCAAGACGAGAAAGTCCTGCTGAAGTGATCTGCCAAGATGTTCCTGGTTCCAGGCAGGTGCGTGACTATCAGATGAATGGCATGCCACACACAAAAATCCCAAAGGCAGAGAGCTTTTTGACAAAGGGCTGAAGACTTGGTACCTATTGATGTAATACAGCGTGGCAGTATTGTCCATCAGGAGCTGCACCACTTTGCCCTTTAGGTGGGGCAAGAAAGCCTGGCAGGCCAGGCGAACAGCTCTGAGCTCCCTGACGTTGATCATCCCACAACCAGTGTCCCTGAATGCTCAGCTCACCCAGGTGGGCTCCCCAGCCCAGGTCCGAAGCATCGGAGACTACGGTCAGTGACGGGGACTCCCTCCAACACCGATCTGGGGTCCAACCCCCAATCCAGGGACAACCATATGTGGTCCGGCACCCTGACTACCTGGTCTAGGTCGTGGCTGTTGGGGATGTAGACCGACATCAGCCACACTCGCAGAGGCCGGAGATGGAGCTGAGCATGGCTGATAACGTATGTACAAGCAGCCATGTGGCCCAACAGCCACAGGCAGGTGTGGGCCTTGGTGAGCGGGTTGTTCTTTACATGGGAGATCAAGTCTGATATGGCCTGAAAACGCGCTTCCAGAAGGAAGGCTCTGGCTCGCGTGGAGTCGAGACCCACCCCATGAATTCTATTCGCTGGACAGACGATAAAGTGGATTTTTTCTCGTTTATTAATAGGCCCCCGTCACAGCAGGTGACATGCACCAGATCTTGCTACCGAGACCTGTCCTTGATGAGCCAGTTGTTGAGATATTGGAAGACCTGGACCCCTCGACATCTCAGGCCACTAGCTCCATACACTTTGTGAACACCCTGAGGGCCAAAGGGCAACACCATGAATTGAAAATGGCATCTGCCCACTATGAAATGGAGGAAACATCTGTGACCTTGAGAGTGGCATACTAATCTCCCGGATCCAGGGAGGGGATGATGGAGGCCAGGGAGACCATGCGAAATTTCAACTTTCTGAAAGACTTGTTGAGGCAACGCAGGTCCAGAATGGGTCTGAGTCCCTCTTTTGCTTTCAGAATTAGGAAGTAGCGGGAATAGAACCCTTTTCCCTTCATGTCCCAAAGGACCTCCTCCACCACCCCCACACGTAAGAGGTTCTTGACCTCTTGGACAAGGAGTTGCTCGTGAGAAGGGTCCTTGAAGAGGGACAGAGAAGAGGGGAGGGAGGGAGGGGCAGCTGAAAATTGCAGGATACAGCCCCGAGAAACTATGTCCAGCACCCAGCAATCCGAGGTGACCCATGACCAGGCCGAATGGTAGGGACGAAGGCGGTCAAACATAGAACAAGGTGGATCCAGGCATCGCTCTCAAGTGCATCTTCCAAATGAGCACTTCTGATTCCCAGGATGCTTTGCCGGGCTGCCCTTCTGTGCCAGAGGAATTCATCTTCCAGAGAGCAGGGTGGGGTCATCGCCACCTGAGTCTGCCGGATGACCATCGCCACTGGAGACCAGTGCCTGGAGCAAGAGGATCGGTGCCGGTATTGACGGGACTGGTGTCAGTGCCAGGGGGACCGGAGATGTGATCGGTAGCACTCACCACGGGCAGGCGACCAAGATCTGCACTGAGAGGTCGACCAGCAGAAGGGCAAACGGTGCCAGTAGTACAGACACCAGCGCCTTCCTCTAGGCAATCCGTGTTGAGACGGGGGGACCGCGATTGTGGTGCCAGTGACCAAGGGCAGGGCCCAGATGATCTGGGCTGTGACTCTGGCAATCTGCGGCGCAGAGGTGGAAAGCACTGTCTCATCTCGGGGGATCGGTCGCGCTCCACTACCCTCTGAGGGATCTTAGTGGCTGCTTGCCCTCGTGGGGAGCCTTTACTGTTTCCTGCAGCACGTGCTGTGTCGGCGGGGCAGGTGGAGGCCTCTGCTATCTCGGCGCCATGAGAGCTTGGGACTTCGGTGTCATCAGGGGTTTGGGTCCCCTACCACTCCTGGGAGTTGCAGTGGACCTTTTAAGGAGCTAAGAGCCCCAGCCGGGGAGGCACAGATGCGTGGCTCTGGAGTGGCTAGGCAGCCCAAGCTGGGGCCCTTCCCATGGCCCTTCTTGCCTGGTGCTGGGCAGCCATGCTTCCTTGCTTTCTTCTTGGGCACCGGCAATGGGAAGCAGTGCCAGGCAGGTACTTGGTGAGTCTTGGCAGGATGGCTTGGAAGCCGGATGAAGGACAGACTCCATGAGGAGAGCCCGCAAACGAATATCCCACTCCCTCTGACTCCTGGGCCGAAAGTTCTGACAAATACGGCACTTGTCCTTCACGTGTGATTCCCCCAAGCACTTGAGGCAGCTGCTGTAGAGGTCACTTACAGGCATAGGCCTGTTTCAGTCCACACAGGGCTTAAACCCGGGAGACCCTCACTGGGATTCTAACTACTAAACTACTTAACACTAACTACTATAAACAAACTATTTACAAGGTCCTAAAGCTCAAGTCAGTAGAGACAAAACTGCTAGCCCTTGCTATGCAAGGAAAGGCACTCCGACTAACCACCACCGGTTGTAAGAAGGAACTGAGAGAGCGTAGAGCTGGCGGCGCCTGATATACCGACACATGGGCATGGCACTCAAGGGGGCGCTGCCACTGGCCCTACGGATACCGCTAAGACAAAAATCTCCAATGACCATGCACATGGGCACGTGCACACCCTAGAACGGAATGGACATGAGCAAGCATTTGAAGAAGCATTAGGCATGCACTTGCCCCTTGAACACACCCAGGGGTGCTGGAACAAACTTTATAGTGGGGGAGCAGATGATGGAAGCCATGGAAACCAGAGAAGTAGACTTTCTAATGTGCTGGGGGGCCTACTCCCTCCTCTCCAGTGCCTCCTGCACGCCACAGAACAGCTATTTGCGGTGGGCGGGAGGCACAGGAAGGGAGTGGGAGGCACTGATCAGCAGGCGAGAAGCACTGGAGAGAGGGGGAGGAGCTGTGGGGGGGCTGCTGGTGGGTGCTCAGCACCCACCATTTTTCCCATGGGTGCTCCAGTCGACGCCTATGATGGAGACCATGCATTTGGTGTTTGCTATCACTACTTCAAGCCAGCACCACTAGTTGCTGCACCATTGAACACACCTTGCAGAATTGGGGCTCACAGGTGTTACTTAAGAGCATTTTAGTCTGATTCTGAGGGAACAATCAGCCCAGTTACAGGAAAATATAAAACCTTACTCATGTCAGTTAGTAAGCCTATTTGAAGTAAATACTACTCAAGGTCAATAAGGGTTGCAGAATCTAGCCTAAAATTTTTCATTTTCAACTCTTTGGCTACAATAGGCTCTTTCCATTTCTAAGACACACATGCTCAATACTTATTTTATTAAAAAATCATTTTTGGCCCAACATTCAATCATCATTACATTTTATGACTTTCTTTGAAGATGAAACATGTAAAATGACTTATTTTTGAGAAACAACTTGTTACAGCATGTATTTTTATTCAAGAAAAAAAACTTAGTGGCTGTCAATGGTTTTGTTAATGTTACGCATTAAAGAAATCCAAAGCAACCCTGGCTTTTTACCAGATAGCTTACTCTAAATGTAATAGTACATTTATTTAAACATCAATAGCACAAACTGTCTCAAAATTGTTTTACCTCTAGTTTGGCAGAAAACTTATTTTATGTAATTCAAAAATTATTATTTATTTGTTATTTTTATTATTTCTTATTTTGTATGGTCTATTTGTTCTCAGCGTGAAGCAAGTTCCATTTTTATTATCAAAGTTTGAGAACCTTGAACTGAAGACTAAGCATTGTGACTGCCAGATCAAGTGAATGCTCTTTCAGTGATGTGTTGTTATCTGTGATTGTTTAGAAACAGGGGCTGTTTAGAAACAGCAAGCAAATTCCATGGATACCAAAGGCATTGCTGCTTTTAAAATTTTTAGAATTTGTATATTGTTCTCACTGAACAAGGGTGATGATGGTGGTACGTTCCCACTAAACCATCTGAACTGGCTTCCCTTCATACTCAATGGGCAACCTTCTTCAAAAGGTCTCCACAGTCAGATAAAACACAGTAGAGAGGACACCAGACTAGCTGCTTTACCTTTTCTTTTAATTTTACCTCAAACACACTTTAATTTCTTATACAGATGTGGGCTGAGATTTCCAGAGGAGCCCAAGGTAATTCACTGGGAAATTCAATGGGATTTGGGCATCTTACAAAGGCTTTACGCTCCTTTGTAAATCCCAGCCATATATTTTTAATGAAAGGATAAAGGAGAACTCTACGGGTAGAGGCGGAGAGGTGGGCAAAGAGACAATTGTTCATAGATTTGTAAGGCCAGAAGGAACAATTATGAAAATTTAATGTCACCTCCTGCATAATACAGGCCATAAAATTTCACCCACTGATGATTTCTACTTGAGCTAGAGCATTTCTTTTAGAAAGACAGCCAATCCTGATTTAAAGACTAAGGCTACATCTACACTGCACACCTTATAATGGCGTGGCTGTGTCGCTGTTGTAAGGTGTACTGGGTAGCCCACTCTTTGTCGCAGGGAGAGAGCTCTCAAGTCTCGGTGACAAAATAAAACCATCCTGAATGAGGGGCGGTAACTTTGTCGACAGGAGAGAGGCTCCCGCCAATGAAACACTGTCCACGCTTTTTGCTGTTAAAACTTTTGTCGTTCAAGGGGGGTGTTTTTTCACATCCCTATGTGACAAAAGTTTTAATGAGGAAAGTGCCAGTATAGACAAAGCCTTAGTGACAAAGGGTATGTCTACACTGCAAAGAAAAACTCATGGCACTGTGGCTATGTCTACACTACTGCGGTAAGTTGACCTATGCTACACAACTCCAGCTACGTGAATAACGTAGCTGGAGTTGACATACCTTAGGTCACGTTACCACAGGGGGTCAACAAGAGAAACTCTCCTGTCGACTTACCTTACTCTTCTCGTCGGGGGTAAAGTACAGGGGTCAACTGGAGAGCGATCTGCTGTTGACTTGGCGGGTCTTCACTTGACCCACTAAATCAACCACCGGTGGATAGATCTCAGAGTGTAGATCCCGGCTGTAGTGTAGATGTAGCCTGAGTCTCAGAGCCTGGGTCAATTGACTCGGGCTCACAGGGCCTGGCCTGCGGGGCTAAAAATAGCAGTGTAGATGTTTGGGTTTGGTCTGGAGCCTGGGCTCTGAGACCCTCCCCCCCTTTGGTTGGGTTTCAGTCCTCAGACTCCAGCCCAACCCTGAACAACTACACTGCTCTTTTTAGCTCCACAGTTGACTCAGACTCTCAGACTTGACACTGGGGGTTTTTCTTTGCAGACATATACAGAGAGCCCACAACATCCCTTGGTAACTTCTTCCAGTGACTTATTACCCTCACTTTTAAAGTGCACCATACTTTCAGTCTGAATTTGTCTAGCTTCAACTTCCATTGAATGCCTTTGTGTGGTATATCTATTAACAAATCTTATAGAACCAGATTAAGTCACCTTAATCATCTATTTAATATGCTAAATAAACAGAGCTTCTTAAATCTCTTGCTCTAGGTAAGGTTTTCCAGAACCCAAATCATTCTTGTCACTTTTCTGAACCCATTCCAATTTTTGGAAGTGTGGACACCAGAAAAATAAATATCCATGTTAAATATATCAAAAGACAATGAAGAATTACTGACTGAAAGCTTCAGGATTAAGCTAGCAAGTTGACAGAGAACAGAAGGATGGGTAAACCTGGCTGTGGCAGAAGCTTGGCTTTGTCAGAATAAACTGAAATGTGTAAACTTGGGCTGGTGAGGGGGTAGTGTGAAAGTCTATGAGAAACTTTGAGGAAAGACAGCTGCCATTATAAATTAGAGGTATACACATAAATTTTCTTGGAGAGAGACAAAGCAAACATAAGATGAAAAACAGGGCACACAAAATATGTACCTGGACTTGAGCCCATCAAAAGCAGTTTGTGACAACTTCTTACTACAATTTAAACTTGAGTGAGGATTTATCTTTCAGCATCCTTCATCTTTCTAGTAGAGGGATGGTAGTGGTGGTATTTCCTTTTTTTTTTCCCCTTGTCCAAACACTTTTTCTGGCTAATCACCATAGTTATTTGATACTTTGGTTGTTTAATGAAGACCAATCCTAATTTTTCTCAATAATTTTTGAGAGTTTGTATTCAACCTTGGTTCAAGACTTAATATTCATGTGGAATAGATTAAGTTGCTCATTCATTTTAGTGTTCAAGTTTACTGCACCTCTGCTCTTCTGACTCATGTCAACATGATTTATTTTTATACATATTAAAGGTCACAAGCTGGATTTCATTTTGCTTTGGCTATAAATTTTAAATCTATAATCAGTAACTTTTCTGATCACTATAAGATTTGTTCTGCTGTTTCTTTGGTACTGTTAAAAACAGCTTATGTGAGAGAGGCAATGTAGTGTAGTGGTCTATGAGTGGGCAGTCTGTCATGTGTTTCCAGCTTTGTCACCACTTCACTTGTGTGATCTTGAATAAACCACTTGAAATCCTTGCTTCTTAGTTTATACATCTGTAAAATTAGTATACCACCTCTCTACTGCATAGGGCGTTGAAGAGACTTAATATTTGCAAATGACTGAGATCCTTGAATAAAAGTGTGTGTGTATATATATATATGTGTGTGTGTACACACAGTATTTTTATACTTAATCCTGTCTGATATTTTTTGCTTTCTTTTCTATTGTAAAACACACTCCCCTCCTTCTACAGAGGAAGAGACAGGTAACACCACTTTAATTTTAATAAGGCAATTCTCTTCATCCATTTTAGATTATTTCTTTTGCTTGTCATTTTTCATGGTATTCTCAAGAGCATAAAGGAAATAGAGCCAACTGGTTGCAGACTGTAATACTACTGAAAACACTCTAGTTACACTGTCCACATGCTAATTTGGAGAGCTTTGTGTGTGGTTACAGAGATTATCTGAGGCAGGTCAAACTTAATTAGTCTAACAATCTTATCAGAACCAATACAGTCTTCTACTTTTTGTTAAAGAGTTATCAACTGTGTTTTAAATCCTGAGAGACTAACATGTTCTAATCCTATGAAAATTAACAACAAAATACATGCCAAGCTGTCCCCCAGAAGTTCTCTTCTTTCTGTTCTCTCACTTTTTCAGCTTTCATATCTCCCTCACAAATTTTTCTTTGCAAAAAGACCCTAGTGTCATGTGGCGGTTTCATTCAAACACCTATTTAACTGATCCTTGGTGTATAGGCTTCTGAGAGAGACAACGTGGGTAATGTAATATCTTTTATTGGATCAACTTCTGTTGGTGAGAGAAACACACTTTTGAGCTTACGCAGAGCGCTTCTTCAGGTCTGAGAAATGTACTCAGACTGTCACCGCTAAATACAAGGTGAAACAGATTGTTTAGCATCAGTAGTTAACACATATTTTAAGGGACCATGCAAGGTGAAGGGGCTTGTTAACTGGAGATAACAGAATTACTCATGAACTTGCAGATGCTATGATGGCTCATGCTGCCTTGCTCAGTTTTCATTCAAAGATCTTGGTATCAACCACATTCTTTTAATTTAAAATCTAAGACTGATCTTATGATGCTTGTGCTCTCCCAATAAAAATGTTGTTTCCTCCCTGCTTTTCCTCTCCCTTTAAATCTGTTTTTATTTTTCCTGACATCAAAGTTTGTAATCCTTGGAGTCATCTGAGTCGGATTAATATGAGCCTCAAAAAAAGAAAATCAAGTTCTGACAGTGCAACTGTCTTGTACCATCTCACTGGGATACAGAGATTCTTAATCATGCCTGTATCACGTTCTAACTGAACTATTCCCAATCAATCATGTATCACTCTTTACCACTTCCCTCAAGAATATCAGCTTTTGAGATTTCAGAAACTTAGTCCTTATCAAAGAGAATTTCCCTACTCTCCAGTGAAACGTCAGTATCTTTAAAATCATGTTGCTTACACTGAAGTTATTGCCATGTTCCTTTATACACTACCTTGGAGAGCTTATTACTTCATACTTCCCAAGGCAAACCCAGCTTTCCATTTTAAGTAAAGATCAGTGCTTGACCTCAGCTAGGATTAGTAACTTTAAATCTCCATAATATGAAATAGACTGTACTACCCTTCTAGGATTGTATTCTCAGGGTACATCTATACTATGATAAAAGACCTGCAGCATGGCTGTGGCTGGCCCAGGTCAATTGACTCTGACTTGGGCTGCAGGACTATAAAATCGTAGTGTAGACTTTTGGTCTCTGGGGGTATGTCTACACTGCAATTAGACATGTGCGGCTGGTCCATGGGGTTTGGGCTGTTGAATTGTAGTGTAGATGTCCAGGCTCAGACTGGTGTCCACACTCTAGGACCCTGAGAGGTGGGAGGGTCCAGAGCTTGGGCTGCAACTCACATCAGAACATCTACACTGCAAATTAGCCCGAGCCCTGCAAGCCTGAGTCAACTGGCATGGGCCAGCCATGGGTATCCTAATGGCAGTATAGTATAGACATACCCTGAGACCCCACAACGGGACAGGGTCTCAGACCCTGGGCTACAGCCCATGGGCAGCTGGTGAACCAGCCATAGGGGGAGGCTAGCCCCCAGCCCTCCCCTTCTACTTAAGGCCCTGCCCCTCACCATCCCCTGAAGGAGCCCAGAGCACCCCCACCATAGCCCCAGCCCCCTGCCCCAGGCCACCCAAGCACCCCCAGCCATGGAGTGCCCCCAGCCCTGGAGTTCCAGCTGAGCCCCCAACCAGAGCCCCGGAGCACTGGGAAGCCAGGGGGTGCAGTTCCAGCATCCCAAGTTCCAGGTGGGCAGTGCAGCCACGGAGCCAGCACCAGCCACGATGAATCCCAGCACCATACCAGCCCTCCCCAGCCAGCCTAGGCTACTATGGAAGAGCAGGAAGGAATTGCACTGCAGGCAGGGGCCTGGGGGTGAAGCATGGGCGGGGCCATGCCAGGCCATTTTGGGAGGCACAGTCTCCCCTAGCCTATGATATCCGCCACCCATGCTGCAGCCTGAGCCTGAATTCTACAGTTATTTTATAGCCCCACAGCCTGAGCGCTGCAAGCTCGGGTCAGTTGACCTATGGTCTAAGACTCATTGCTGTGGGAGTTTTACAGCCATATAGACATATCCTAAAGAATCTGAAGAACTCAGAGGTTTCTCTGCTATTGCAGTAAGACTTCTGCCTCACAGATCCATTTCCCCACTCCTTGTCCCTTGCATCATGTCTATGATTTTCCATTGTTTTTTTCCTGTTTGTGCTTTATCTGATGCACAATGCTTCACATGGGGTTAAAAAAAACTGCACCAAGGTAGCATCAGAACATTTTAGCCATAAAGATATGATAGCTATACATGAGATCTAACACAAAAGTTAGATTTAAAAGGTCAACTGCAACAGTGTTTTGTTTAACTTGGTTTCCCCAATCTAGGGTTCATAAAGACACACATGGATTGTTTTAAAATTGGGGAGAAATACAAATAGTGTATTTTATAGATAAGTGAGATTTGGTAACTAAAAACTCCATGCCACTAGTAAAACTCTACACCTTTACTCCTCGTGCATTTGACTCCTTTTTTCGCCCCCGCCCCTTGCCCCGCCCACTTCCACCCTTTCCAAAGTGGAAAAGGGAGTGTAAAAAAGCCGTTTATATAAGTGCTTTAGGATCCTTGCGAGTCACTACATAGATGCATTATGGTTTTTATTGTCATTAGTTCATACAAACATTATGTCACATTGTAGAAAACTGGGAGTTTTGGAACTAACAAGTAAGAGCAGGATCAAATGCTTTACAGTCATAAAAGTTACAAGACTTTGGCCATTATATGGGATAAATTAACAAAGGGTTTGAAAATGACTACTTTATTTTAAAGTAGCATTTTAATATTTATTTTTGGCATTTATTCATTTTAATCTGTTTATACAAGACTTGGGACAAGGATTTACCTCCATCAGATCTACTATCTGTGATTTAATGAGCAGATTATAACACACTGTATATAATACTTACTCTGACAGAAGTAGTAATAGAATGGGAAAGGAAGACTTCTAAATCTGTTAAATTGAACAACAGCACAACATCTACCAAACATATTTTAGACACTGTGCCTTTTAAGACATAAATATGCTCAAGTGATAGCAAATAAAGCTTCTTTGTGAATACATGTTCCCCTTCTACACAGTATGGCACTAGAATCAACAATATGTGAATAATATGCTACCTAGTAATTTACTTAACAGAACATGGACAGCTGAAGACTTTGTAAAAGTAACTTACTGCAAATACTTACACAGTCATCTGTGGCATCTTTGACAGCAGTAATGGTAAATACCATCATTAAAGGCACAATGGTAGTAAACCAAGACAAGGAGGATATTTCTGGGATCAGCTACAAGATAAAGTTCTATTAAATACTGTTTAAAAAAATCTTAGTGAAATTTCAGTAACAATATTTCAAAGCAATATTTTTCATAAAAAGTAGTACTGTAGTAAAGAAAATCTGCTACATTGTCATAATTAATACACAGGACGGGTAAAATTGCAGCAAATGGAATAGTGTGTAAATGAAGAGCCAAGAGGGGATGAGCTGGAAGAAAGAGAAAAAGAACTAGAGAGAACCATGGGGAGAAGAGTAGATATGGGAGAGAAAGACTAAGAATGGATAGCACAATGAAAGAAAAATGGGGAGAGAAAAAGAGAAGCAGAGAAAATGAAGCAAAAATAGAAATCAAGGAAAACAATGAGAACAGAGATGAATAACTCACACTGACTTCAGTGGGAGGTATTCAGAACCTATGAGAGGAGAATAGGGCCCAAGTAAAGCAAAAGGCCATGAAACAATACAAAGTGGAAGAAGACCGAGTGTGAACTAAACCGTGAGTAAACCCAAAATACATTTTGCTAGGTATATGGAACCTTAAAGAATGCAATACAAGGGAGAACACTCAGAAAAAGGAAAAATTCCAAAAAGAGAGACAAGATGGGTGAGGTAATATCTTTTATTGGACCAACTTCTGTTGGTGAGGGAGACAAGCTTTCGAGCTATACAGAGCTCTTCTTCAGAGGCTCCTTCTTAAAAGATCCCAGACCTGAAGAACTCGGTGTAGCTCAACAGCTTGTCTCTTGCACCAATATAAGTTGGTCCAATAAAAGATATTACCTCACGCACCTGGTCTCTCTTAAATCCTAAAACCAACAGGGCTATAACACTACTGCATACAAAAAGTGAGACGGAACAGAGAAAGATGGCAAACAAATGAGAGCCAGAAACAAAGAATGAGAGATTAGAAAAATGTTTATTAAATAGCAGGAAAGATTTTTATTTTATTGAGATTTTTAAAAAATATTCTGTGCCAAACTTGTACATTTGACTAGGGTTTCATTTAACTATAGATGCAAAATTCAGGTGTATTCTGGTCCAGATTTCAAGTCTCCCAAAAGTTTGGACTTGGGATTCCATTACAGAGAGACTCTAATCATGAAGTTCTGATTGGGGATGTAGATTTTAATTTAGACAAGAATAGTTTTCTATATCACCTCATATACTCTAGGCATCCTACAGAGATCATCAGGGCTGGTTTACTTATCCAATTAACTTAAGTTTAAAAAGGAACAATCAAACCAGTTTGGGTAAAACAAGAACTAACCTGGGCCTTCACCCATACCTCAAACTGCATCTAATCATTTGAGGAACTGCCCTAACAAAGAAGTCTGGTGCTGCTGCTCCTTCTCTGCTTCACCACATGTGCCCAACAGGCTCTTTCTCCCCCTTGTCATGCCCATTCAATATTATCTTGGAAATACTCTTAATAGAGTTCCTCAGAAACAGTCATTTTAGGCTATTTGATAGTTGTCCATCAACGGCTACATTTTAATACCCATGAAACCTGATCAACATAGAACAATTTTACTCATTTGTTTGGTATTCTAAGTGGCTATTGCATTGCTATTAACACAAATAATTGGGTCTTTTTGTTAAGAGAAGAGAATATCAAAATTACACTTCAGCAAAAAAAAGAAAGTTATACATCACCTGTAAAATCAGAAGGGAAAGGAAGTAAGCATTTGCAACCCTCTGGAACTGTTCAAATAAATTAACTGGCAAGAAAGTAAGAATGTTGTATTTAGACGTTTTAATGCGATTGTTCTGAAAAATAAGAGAACGATGTAATGCATGTTAGTACCAGCACAGAAAAATCTAAACTTCTACAGAAAAAATCTACTTCAAGTTTGGAACACACAGCAGTAATGACACTTAAAATCAGAAAGTCATCTTGTAGCATCTCAGTTTTGTTACAATTATTTCTTAAATTGTTGATTATAAATATTACTTAAATTATTGGTAATAGAAGTTCTAATTTTCAACAATGTTTTAAATCAAGATATAAAATCTTTAGGCAATAAATGGGAGCTTCCAGATTCCTTATCTGGAAACTCTTATTTAGGCAGGTAAGAGAAGTGTGTATACACTAGGAGAAAGAATGGATTCAGGAAGGGTTTAGACAGACACATACGCTCCTTATTCAGGAGCAATACCTAATAGTGGGGGCTTGGGGCAGGGAAGGGGATTCCAATAAGGGTTTCATGTATTTCCCAGCAGATGTCACTGCAAGACAGAAGCACAGAGGAGGCAGATATTAAGCTATGCTAGAGGTAAAATGCAACACAACCCAATAGCAAATTGCACACCCACACACATTTGCTTGATTCTTTTACTTTAATGCTCTAAAATGTACAACCCCATTCAACACAACCTACATTTAGCTTGGCTGCTATGAAAGCCTGGAATTTCCTTTTTTGGGAGGGATGGGGGGGGGCTGCAAGACCCACAAAAAGAACATATTTCATTTCTGAAGTGGACCTTGTGATTCTGGTTATCTTACTATCTATGGCCCTCACTTCTGCTGTTTTACTACAACAAATGTTTTCCTTGGTGACAACTGTGATTACTTTTACAATACTATGAATATAAAAAAAAACCTTAATCATTCATTAATACTGTAAAAGAGCCGGACTCACCCCTGCAGTGCCTCCTGCTGGTCATTGGGAATTAGTGCTGTTCCAGCCTGGAGTGCCCTCTGCAGTCCAGTGATCCACACAGCTCTGGCCCCCATGTCCCTCACAGATGCCGGTGCCCCTTTCTCTACGGTTCTGCCCCCGGCAGTACCCCCACACTCTGCCGCTGGGTCTCCCCTTCCTGGGGAACCCCCAACCCAGTATCCCCACCTTGCCTCAGTCTAGGCTACTGCCAGTCATCACCAAGCCCGCACTCCCTGGAGCAGACTGCAGTGTAAAGACCACTCATCATCGGCAAGGCGGTTCAGACCTGCTGTCTTCCTCTGTCTCCCAGTACCTCTATGGGCCTCAGACCAGGCCCTACAGCCTGGGGAGTTGCCAGCCTGGAGTACCCCCCCTCAGCCTGCTCCTTCCCCAGCACTGCACCACCCTCAGTACTCTGTCTGTCTGGCAGCACAGGCAGGCCCTACTCTTTCCCAGCCTAGAAAGAAACTCCTTAAGCCACTAGCTCACAGCCTTTTTATACAGGCCAGCTGGGGCCTGATTGGGGTGTGGCCCATGTCATAAATATAAAGGGAATATAATATAAAGGCTAACCACCTTTAAATCCCTCCTGGCCAGAGGAAAAACCCTTTCACCTGTAAAGGGTTAAAAAGCTAAGATAACCTTGCTGACACACGACCAATGAGGAGACAAGATACTTTCAAAGCTGGAGGGGAACAAAGGGTCCTGTCTGTACATGTGATGCTTTTGCTGGGACCAGAGCAGGAATGCAGGTCAGAACTCCTGTAAAGAGTTAGTAAGCAATCTAGGTAGATATGTGTTTGATTTGGTTTTGTTTAAATGGCTGATAAAATAAGTTAGGCTGAATGGAATGTATATTCCTGTTTTTGTGTCTTTTTGTTACTTAAGGTTTTGCCTGGAGGGATTCTCTGTGTTTTGAATCTGATTACCCTGTAAGGTATTTACCATCCTGATTTTACAGAGGTGATTCTTTTACTTTTTCTTCAATTAAAATTCTTCTTTTAAGAACCTAATTGCTTTTTCATTGTTCTTAAGATCCAAGGGTTTGGGTCTGTGTTCACCTATGCAAATTGGTGAGGATTTTTATCAAGCCTTCCCCAGGAAAGGGGGTGTAGGGCTTGGGGGGATTTTGGGGTGAAAGACGTTTCCAAGTGGGCTCTTTCCCTGTTCTTTGTGCACCACTTTGGTGGTGGCAGTATAAAGGTTCAAGAACAAAAGGTAAAAGTTTGTACCTTGGGGAAGTTTTAACCTAAGGTGGTAAGAATAAGCTTAGGGGGTCTTTCATGCAGGTCCCCACATCTGTACCCTAGAGTTCAGAGCGGGGAAGGAAACTTGACAGCCTAGCTGCGGCTACTTCCCCAATCAGCCATCCCCAACCACAGCCCTCTCCAGGGCTGCTTTTAACCCCTTCTATTTTAGGAGCGGGGTAGCCACCCGGCTACAAACACATATTATCTAATTGTAACTTATGCAGCACGGTATAACACATTACATATGAAAGCATGTACCAGAGTACATTGTTCTTTCCACAGGCTAGCAGACTAATATCATGGGGTAAATTAGTTTAGTCTGTATCAGCTGTTATCCTGCAACTTGGAATATCACCTCAGAGAGGTCCGTCTTTTCAAGACATGTTGATTTGTAACTAATCTGAAATTTTGCTAGTAACCAAAAGGAAAATGCTTTGTAAGGGATAATTATAATTTGCTGCTGGTACCATGTCTGTTATAGCCAAGACAAAAATGAAAGTTGTATTGCTCCAATCACTTCCTCAAAGGGTCCATTTTAGTGTCTAAATATAAATCCTCCAGGCCATTGGTATGCAAAGCAGTAAGTTGTGCAAGAATGGCCACAGAAAACCCATAAATGCTGTTACAACTCTGAATTAGGTCCACCAGTGGACACTCACTAGATTGTTGTATTTGGATCAACCCTTGGGGTTCCATATGCTCTTGGCCTTTTAGGCTCAGGCAGAGTCTCGGCCAGGGGTGGGCAAACTACACCCCACAGGCCAGATACAGCCTGCAGGCCATTTTACGCTGGCCTGCGAGCTCCCGCTGTGGAGTGGGATCTGGGGCTTGCCCCACTCTGGTGCTCTAGCCAGGGCAGAGTGTCGGGGCCTGCACCATGCAGCTCCCTGCAGCCACGGGGTGGGCACACTCTGGTGCTCCAGCCAGGGCACAGGTGCGGGAGCCACACCACGCAGCTCCTGGAAGCCACGGCATGGCCCCCCCTCCAGCACTCCAGCCAGGGCACAGGGTCGGGGGTCTCACCACGCAACTCCCGGACGCCACAGCATGCCCCCGCTCCGGTTCCTACGCACTCCAATGGCCCCCTCCGGCGCACCAATGGGAGTTGCAGGGGAGGTGCCTGCAGATACGCTGGGACATGCTGCTGCTTCCGGGAGCCGCTTGAGGTAAGTGCCGCTGGGAGCCTGCACCCCTGAGCCTCTCCTGATGCCCCAACCCCCTGCCCCCAGCCTTGATCCCCCTCCCACCCTCCAAACCCCTTGATCCCAGCCTGGAGTACCCTCCTGCACCCCAAACCTCTCATTCCCAGCCCCACTCCAAAGCCTGCACCCTCAGCTGGAGTCTGCACCCCTTCCCACATCCTTGATCCCCCTCCCGCCTTCCAAACCCCTCAGTCCCAGCCCAGAGCCCCCTCCCACACCCCAAACTCCTCATTTCTGGCCCCACCCCAGAGCCTGCACCCCCAACCAGAGCCCGCACCCCCTCCCGCACCCAACCCCAATTTTGTGAGCATTCATGGCCCGCCATACAATTTCTATTCCCAGATGTGGCCCTCGGGCCAAAAAGTTTGCCCGCCCCTGGTCTAGGCACTGGCTCTGGGTTTCTAGGCACATTCTCAAGGTAAAAATCCTTTGTCTAGGATCCCTTCTGAGATATACAGCTCTGCAGTCCTAGGCCTAGGAAAACTAGTGTCAGCTCTCCCAAGCTTCCCCAGTAGTTCTTGCAAGTACACAGAGTTCAACCAATGCTGTGCACCTATCAGGTTACTGTTTCCCCTTCAGGGACTACATGATAATGAAAGCAAGTAACACAGATACTTTATAAGGAATTTCTAAACCAATCACACTTTACTCATGGACAAAGCACAAAAGATATCTACAGAAAACAACAAAAACCTGCCCTCAAAAGCCTCCCTCCAGTAGCCTCACCATTTCAACAACCCTCAGGTTTTGGCCAGTCCTTCCACAGCCCTGGGTCCCAGGACCATCCTCTCTTCCTGCACAGCTTTGCAATCTGGTGTCCTCTCTCTTTAAAATGGCAGGTAAGAAACCCTTCCTTTTATAAGTTTCCAGTCCCCATGTCAGGTGACCATTCCAAATGGCTTCAAGTCCCTAATAGAATCATAGAATATCAGGGTTGGAAGGGACCTCAGGAGGTCATCTAGTTGGAAGGGACCTCATCAGCTGATCCATTGCTTAGTTACAAGCCCACCTGGAAGAACTGGTTCATCGGGTGGCAACTAGCTCATTGTCCTAGAATGCTTCCATTTGAATTGGAGTTCCTCCAGGTTAACAAACCTTGATTGCTTTCCACTGTTAGCCTTCTGACAACACCTCCAGGAATCCCAGTTCAGTATGGAGATTAAAAGACAACAGTGAAGGTACAGTGCAGTTTTACACTTTTGTGGCATCCACAAAACAAAATGGAGTTTATAGTTTGATATAGATACATACAGACATACATTAGATGCTATCTTCGATCACTGAGTGGATACTGTAGGCTAAAATCTGGCTGCCACATGAACACAATGAAACCCACAAATAGAGGAGGAATATGGGGCAGAAGTTCTACATGCAGAGATACTGGCTCCCCCCAAAAAATCCATGCAGAAAACACGTGACAAGAACCAAGATGGGTTTTTCTGGCAGGGCTACATTAGTGTGCTTAGGGTTCCTGACCCATGCAGATTCTTCTTTTTTTTAGGAGGACTTATCTGCTGAGTCAATATTTTGGGAGCCAACAATCAAAAAGAGCCACTGATGGTCAGGCTGTGGACACAATGTACTGATGCTTCTGCAGCTTCAATGTGTGTCTATTTTGCGGGCATTTTTTCAGATAGCCAGCAGATGGCCATATATTTGGTATACGAATGCTTATCTAATATTGCTTTCAATATATATGTGTTATGCCCAATTTCTAGAGGAAGTTGTATATTTTATTTTATTAGAGGATCTGTTTTAAGTTAGTCCTGGCTAATGAAATCTACCTAAAACTATCATAGTAGTGTGTTTAAATTTAGTCAAAGAAAAGAGTCTCTACTTTTCTGGCCAAAGTTCAGGCAGTTGAGTACATTTTCAGCTCTTTCTACATTAGTGATAAACACAGGAGGTGGGGCTTACTATTTAATTCCTTTTATAAATGCAGAGGCAGTACAGCTATGGGACAAAGAATTTGGTATCTATTCTTGCTCAAGCATCATCAACAGAATTGTTAATTAAATTCCAACTAAATGAATTCTTTGCATTGGTCTTCACTGCAGAGCATGTGAGGAAGATTGCCACACCTGAGCCATTCTTTTAGATGACAAATCTGAAGAACTATCCCAGATCGAGGTATCAGTAGACGAGGTTGTTTATCATGGAACAAATGATAAATTAAGTAGTAATAAGTCACCAGCACCAGATGGTATTCACCAAAAAGTTCTAAAGGAACTCAAATATGAAATTTCAGAGCTACTAACTGTGGTAAAAAACCTTTCACTTAAATCAGCTTCCTTATTAGATGACTGGATGATGGTTAATGTAACACCGATTTTTAAAAGAGGCTCCAGAGGCAATCCTGACTATTACAAATCAGGTTTCAGAGTAGCAGCCGTGTTAGTCTGTATTCGCAAAAAGAAAAGGAGTACTTGTGGCACCTTAGAGACTACCAAATTTATTTGAGCATAAGCTTTTGTGAGCTACAGCTCACTTCATCGGATGCATTCAGTAATCCTAACTTCAATACCCGCTAAATTGGTTGAAACTATAGTAAAGAACAGAATTATCAGACACCTAATATGTTGGGGAATATGTTGGGGAAGAGTCAACTCCGCTTTTGTAAAGGAAAATCTTTCTTCATCAATCTATTAAAATTCTTTGAGGGCATCAACAAGCACGTGGACACAGTGATCCAGTTGATATAGTGTACTTGGACCTTCAGAAAGCCTTTGAGAAGGTCCCACATCAAAGACTCTTATGCAAAGTAAGCAATCATGCGATAAGAGGAAAGGTCCTCTCATGGGTTAGTTACTGGTTAAAAGACAGTAAACAGTAAGAATAAATCCTCTTTTTCACAATGGAGAGATGGAAATAACTGGGTCCCCCAAGGATCTTTACTGGCACCTGTGCTATTCAACATATTCATAAATTATCTGGAAAAGGGGTTGAACAGGGAGAGGTGAATCTGCAAATGATACAAAATTACTTAAGATCATTAAGTCCAAAACTGACTGCGAAGAGTTACAAAGGGATCTCACAAAACTGGGTGAAGGGGCAACAAAATGGCAGATGAAATTCAGTGCTGATAAGTGCAAAGTAATGCACGTTGCAAAACTTAATCCCAACTATAGATACAAAATGAAGGGGTCCAAATTAGCTGTTAACACTCAAGAAAAAGATTTTGGAGTCATCATGACTACTTCTCTGAAAACATCTGCTCAATGTGCAATGGCAGTCAAAAAAGCTAAAAATGTTAGGAACCACTAAAAAAAGGATAGATAATAAAACAGAAAAATATTATGATGATACTATATAAATCAATGACTGTCTCCTGCAATCACCTTGCAGTCTGTTATACCTTTTATTTCCTGCCAGGAAACAAGAAAGTAGTCAGTCAATCTGGCTTCTGGTCCTTCTACTCTTGTAAGTAATAAGATACTCATCTCTTTTTGTAAAAAATGTGTTGGAAACTACTAGGTCATGAGCTTGTGCCAGTTGCACTATGCTTTCTCCTTCATCATTTAAAGTTCCATAGCCCTGGCCACCACATATGTTACAATATCCACGCATGTCTCTTCCAACATTCCTATTTAAATTGGCACCGATAACTACTTCACTTTCTAGAATTTGCTGAAGAGCAGTGTCTAACATTTCCCAGAAACTTGCCTTCTCTTCCTCGCCACAGCCCAACTGGGCACATGTTTAACAAGCCACAGTAGCAAAATATGTTTAGCAAACTGTGGTAATACAAAGAATAAATAATATGTTAACTAGTAAGGGATAGTGTTTTAAGAGCACAGACAAGTTATTCTAGTCCATCTCATGATATTAACTGATTATCTTAAAAGGGCACAATCAAAATAAAACAAATGTATCCTTACCTCTAGTACTCAGTAATACCTTGATTTAGAGATTATTGGAAAATGTCATGACATAGCACAATATTTTTAATGTCTTGATTTTTGTTTGTTTTATAACCAGATCTACTTAGATTATTCAAACTAGAAAAATATTCTTTAGCTCTATGGGCATTAATTCAATCAACTAGAACAGTCACTTTCAGTCTTTTGGATCTACGGAGAACACTGTGTCTCATGTCTCAGGAGTCTAATTTCCTACCCATAATTTACACAGAGAAACATGGTTTATAAATATTTTCTAGCCACATTTTCATTAAAAAATTTTGTTAGCCAGTGTTGTTAGTCTTGCACAATTCTCTGAGCACTGCTTCATTGAATTATCATTCCTGGTTTCTAACTGTCATTGTGGTGAACATAAATGGTCTTTGAACTGAAATTTATTTGCAAAGCTCTGATTTTGAAGAATTCGTTGGGGAACAAATTAAATTTCCCTTTGAGACTAATTTAGTTACTGTACGGTTTATTTCCTCCAAGACACTCTAAACAGCATACGTTGTACGACTTTCCCATACTAGCAAGTAATTTTTTCCTTCAAGAATGACATAGCTGGAGAGGAGGATGAGAAGCCCTGTATCACTGTATCCACAAACAATTGATATACATATATATGTAATAAAGGACATAAAGCATCAACCTTCCAGTGCCTAAAAAGAAATGTATTCTTCCTGTATTACCTATACCTACAAAACAGACAGGGAACATTTGAAGCCAAATTCAGACCTGGTCTAAATGGGTTCAACGCCACTGACTTCAGAAGAGTTTCACCTGCTTTCACCATGTCTGACTTTGGGTTCACAGGGCATAATTCAGCTAAAGCTATCAAGCAACTATTTGCCGTTAGCAGAATTTCATTTAACAAATGGCATCGCTACTTGCTAATTATCCACTTTCAATCTGTAACTAACTGTAATGATAACTTCCAATTACAGGAGAGACTGTGGCTCACAAGTGTCACCCTGGGGGAGCTCTGGGAGAGATTATGCCTCAGGAAACACCATGGTTCCCAGGCTACCTAGGAATCAAGGGACTGTTCAAGCTGCACCATTCTTTGGATGGTGCAGCAAACTCCCCCCTGCATCTCCTGGACAGTTCCACAGGTTGAAACAGAGACGGCAGGGCCACGTCCCCACCCCACTCTCTGCTATTTGCTGCTTTCTTTGGGCTGACTTGCACAGCAGGGGCCCTAGAAATGAATTTTCTCCAACACTAAGGATTGTTAGAGGCCTAGTCCTTCCATGGAGGGGAGGGAGAAAAGGAGTTTGCATTATAGCCCTTCTACTTTCCCCATCACTCAGACCTTACTATCTTTATAGTGGCCTTACTATCTTTATAGCAGTATACATAGGTACAGTATGCCCAACACTTTGTACCTATGTATTTGTTAACCCTTAATTTTTTCCTCTCATATGTTCTAATTTTTATTCCCTAGATTGTATCTAACTCTCACTCCCATCTCTCAGAGAGATTGAAATACATCTGTAGGCTAACCTAATCCAAGTACAATTGCAAAACAAATTATTGAGATCAGAAAAGAATTGAGGATCATAAACCAAAAGGTGACTTGGGGCTTACAAATATTTAACTGTTAGTCTGTGATCCCACAAAGATTTAGACACATGCTTACTGTAACTCTGAGCACCCCTGTATTTACACCCTACCTACTACTGTAATAATCTTCATACAAAATATGCCTTGGAGGTATCATTTGAAAACTAACAACTCACTGATCATTAATATTCTTGTGTGATGTATGTACACAGTGTGTATTAAGAGATATGGATATAAGATACAGTCATGACTAACCTATGTTTAAGCCAGGCATATCAGGGGATGTTGGTAAACAGGTCTGCCCTAAACTAAGGAATGTGCCCGATCATCAGGCAGAGATAATTAAGGTATATTTACATATAAGCAGTAAACAAGGCCATCAAACCAACAAAGGGTGGGGGGAAATTGCCAGAAGCAGAATAATTTGCATTTTAGCAAACACCAGCAGGGGAAGAAAGAGCATGGAGCTTCCTTCACCTTCAGACTCCATGTCACCTTCCTCACAGCTTGAATAAACTACTTTGAGTGATGTCACTCAGAAGAACCCATTTAAAAGGTTTACTGGTCTATAAGGACAGGGGGCCGAATCTCAAGTGTAAGCAATTGAATCAACAGATTGTATACAGCATTACTGTATTATAAAAGTGTATAGCGTGAGGTCTTTTCTGAAAGCTAATGACCAACTGGTAATTAATATAATTGTGAAATGTATATATTAACACTATATGAGAGAATATGGATACTTCATGATACTATGCTTTAAAGTCTGTGGCCAAACAGGGACTCCCTCCCAGACAGCAAAGAAGGTATCCACCTGTCTCCTATGTAAATTGAGCATGGTAGAATCAAAACAATGGAAGCCTTATGTACAGACAAGGTGATAGGATGCCCACAGGAAGGGAAGAACAGCATGAGGTCATCCTGCCTCTTGAAACAAAGTCACTGAACTTTGGAAGTTACAAGCAAGGACAGAAACCAACTTCTTAATCCATCACTAAACAGATACCAGAGAGCAGACCTCTTGCAAGCTGAGAAAGATGGGTGCTTCAACCAAGGAGAGGTTGAAGTCTCTGGAAACTGAATATAGCTGAGAGACGTGCTTAAGCAATCTCTTTCACCTAAGAAGACAAAGGAACCAGGATTTTTGGGCTTCTGGAGAAGATTCTGACTGAGGAGGGGGTCAGACACCATTTTTCTGGAAGACTGTGGGTGAAAAAAGCCATCTTGAACATAGTTGGAATGTCTGCATAATGGCACATGCACCGATCAAGGTTTTACTGGAATTAACCCATCATTCTTTCATCTAGACAGGAACTGGTGCTCTATAGAATATAAAGCTGGGGTGGGCAGGTGTGGGGGTGCATCCTTGCCAAGCAATTTAGAGCTCATGTAAATTCAAGGTATTTTCATTCCTGCTTACCTACAGCAGCTAAATCATCTTCTATATGTCTTTAAATATTAAGAGAACCAGTTTCTCCTTTGTTCTCAGAGTCTTCTCTTTCCAAGTTCATGCTTGTTTTCTCACACCGAAGCTAGGAACTGACATCGAATGCTTTTGGTATTATTTAACATGCACACGCATGCCAAAGCTACTCTCAAAAGCCTATAGAGAACAAGTAGCCTTTTCTTCAAAATAATACTAATTATTTTTTTAAACTGCATATCCAATGTCCAGATAGAAGAACAGGCAGCAGGGAGCTCACTATGAATATCTCATCCAAAGAACAACAGCTGTCTCTACCATCATACATGACTGTGCAAATCCTTAAGCCTTTGACCTTCAGTCCCAAAGGAAAGCATGCTACCAACTGAACCAGTTTGGCACTTGGTACACAGGCACATAATTAAGCAATAACTGATATCTGGTTCTCTCTCTATGGCAGATATAATAGCAGGAAATCTAATAATAAACTAAAAATATTAAATTGGCTGGCACAAAATGTTACTATGTATTATAAAATAGTGCAAGTTAATAAAGCAAAAGTCACTATTTTATGGCATAGGAAGGGGAATTTTTCCTTTGTTACAAAGGAGAGATGTGAACACAAGCGGTGATTCCTTTGAATGGCCACCACAGAGGGAAATAATGAGAACAAACAAGAGATCATGTTGTTTTTCACCACTGCTGGTAATAGCTTATCTAAAGTGATCACTCTCCTTACAATGCGTATGATAATCAAGTTGGGCCATTTCCAGCACAAATCCAGGTTTCCCGCCCCCACACACACACAAACCCACTCTCCTGTTGGTAACAGCTTATCTAAAATGATCACTCTTCTTACAATGTGTATGATAATCAAGGTGGGCCATTTCCAGCACAAATCCAGGGTTTAACAAGAACGTCTGAGGGGGGCGGAGGTAGGAAAAAACAAGAGGAAATAGGTTACCTTGCATAATGACTTAGCCACTCCCAGTCTCTATTCAAGTCTAAGTTAATTGTATCCAATTTGCAAATGAATTCCAATTCAACAGTCTCTCGCTGGAGTCTGGTTTTGAAGTTTTTTTGTTGTAATATCGCAACTTTCATGTCTAATCGCGTGACCAGAGAGATTGAAGTGTTCTCCGACTGGTTTATGAATGTTATAATTCTTGACATCTGATTTGTGTCCATTTATTCTTTTACGTAGAGACTGTCCAGTTTGACCAATGTACATGACAGAGGGGCATTGCTGGCACATGATGGCATATATAGATAAGCTATTACCAGCAGGAGAGTGGGGTGAGGGGAGAGAAAACCTTTTGTAGTGGTAAACACCCATTTTTTCATGCTTTGTGTGTATAAAAAGATCTTCTATACTTTCCACAGTATGCATCCGATGAAGTGAGTTGTAGCTCACGAAAGCTTATGCTCAAATAAATTGGTTAGTCTCTAAGGTGCCACAAGTACTCCTTTTCTTTTTATGTCTAAGGGTATGTCTTCACTGGCACTGGAAGCAAGCCTCGCAGCCTGGGTAGACACTCACGCTAGTGTGGCTTGAGCTAGCACACTAAAAATATCAATGCAGACATTTCAACTTGGGCAGATGCTCAGGTTCTCAAGCCCACCTGACCCCCGCCCCTAGGTTTGAGAGCCCAAGCTCCAGTCCAAGCCACAATGTCCATTCTGCTATTTTTAGCACATTAGTTCAAGTCCTGCTAGCACAAGTCTATCTACCCAGCCTGGAAGGCTGGCATCTAGCTGCCACACAGACATACCATTCATTTGAGCATTCACAGGTTCTGCTTAGTACTAAAACACAAAATTTAGGATCTGCTTATTTTGAATGTTCTAAAGGGCATTAATAATAAATATGTAAATAATAACAATGGAAATATTTATGACATGTTAAGGGAAAAAGAGAGAAAGCAAAACAGCCAAATGCATTATATTTCAGCCTCTGAACATGGAACATCAACTGAACAATATAAAATTGTCATAAGCTTCCTGTGTAAGTGAAAATATATCTCACTACTTGACAATTAATGGAATTATGCAACCACATTAAAAACCATTGTGGGACAGTTGGAGTTGGTGGTTTTTCCAGGAAGTATTGTAACTATTAGTCTTGGTAAATTCATTCTAGTTTGAGTTATAGATTTAGTTCTTTTACAGTCAACAGTCTATTAACGAAAATTAGATTTCTCCTTTCCTATCCTTTCAAGAGACCTACCATACTTACTTTTTTCGTTCTCTGTTTACTTTCTAAGTTTTTTAATTTCTCTGGCTTGATGTGTTCATTTTATGTAATGTCTTGGTGTTCTGGACCTCTAAGTTCAAGACAGTATTCTACTCTTACAGGAGCACAACAAACATCATAATTTTGGATAATATAGCCAAATATTTGCTTGACAATCTGAACCATGGCTTTCAAGTCCATAGTTAAAGAGACACGTGTCAAAACAGTTAAGCTCAAATGTATCTTTAGGGTCAAAAACTCTGTTTATAACGCTGTCTAAAAATCTTTGCATGTTTCATTTAAAAAACAGCCACCAATCATTGCAGCAGTGAGCGATTTAAAAAGCTATCAAAATTGTACAGGTTCTGGATATACATTTATGTACATGCACTATTAGAAATGGAGGACTCCTGGAAGAGGAAATGTATTCACCTGAAGTCACCATACTATTTGGCTCCCCACTATCAGACACCTTTACAATTGTGAAATAGGATTTTCCACAGCCTAACCTTTAGATGAGTCCTTTTGTTAGGTATGAATGCCTGATCAGTGATCCTAAAATAATTTCTGCAATACATAAAGCCCTTTCTAATTACAGTAGAATAATCACAGTTCTGTGTTTGGTTTCAAGGTTTGTTTTTTTTAATCCAAAATATTCAAAAAATTTTTTTTTAAATTATTGGGGCTGTCTAACAAGTCCCTCAACAGTTTAGACTAATTTATAGGATTGATATGTGCCTTTGCTTGTAAATTACTGTCCATTTGAAAGAGGGCTGCAAGGTAAACCACTGAGAAAAGATGAAAGTAAAACCAACGTAGATTTCTAATATTTCAGGTTTTTTCTAGTTTGCCAAATAACTAGAAATGCCAAACGCAGAAAGTATTTCACACAATACGCAGGATAATGCTTGTCTCACTGCTTGCAGGTATTTAGAGCTCAACTGCTTGGAAAGGAATAATTGTTAATTACTTACACTGTGAACTGATTTGCATCACTTGATTATATTTTGGAGGGCAGGGAGTTTTTTCTAAGTGTAATTATTTGTAATAAATCTCTGACAAACAGTCTCTATAGTGATGTCTCAAAACAAACAAACAAACAACAGCTAATAATGAAAAACCTATATCAAAAACAAATTACTGGCACTTTCCATGACTAATTCAGACCTGTCATCCTGCTTGTCATTATTTTTAAAATTAGGTCAGTCAACAATTAATTTTAAATTGCAAACATAACAATGAGAGGGAAGACAAATGCCAGATTGGTAAATCCTGTTGAAAAATTAAACTTAATTTTTAAAAGTACCAAAGAAACCACAACTTTCCAAAATAGGACTGTGCCATCAAACCTGGATTTTTACAATGCCAAGAAAGAGTTCTTATTTTAATCATTTTCATACCAGCTGTTTTCTGAATGAAAAATACTCTAACATCTTTGAACCTGGATTTTGAAAAAGGAACTGTAGCATTCCATTATGTCATTTACTTCAAATGCAGAAGAGTCAGGAGAGGATTTCAAAACTTTAACACAATATATTACTACAAAGGACAATAGGGAGAAGGTGAGCTAAACTTTATGGTCGATGATCTATTAGGAAAAAACCAAGAACAAATAAGTTTACCAATTTAGTAATTATGCCCTCAAAAAAAATCCCTTAATTGTGTAGTAGTGACACTCTACAATCAAAAGAGGTTGCTACAATGACATGTATTTATAGTTATCAATATATTCTTTCAGAAACACTAAGCCGAGGAAGCTACAGTCCATGGGGAGGGTGGGAAATAATTTATTTTGTATGCGGAGATTAGAGAAGTCTGAGAGTTACAACACGTATGTATGCGTACACTGAACGCTTCCTTGGGAATGTTAAGCACTCCTCCTCCTATAAAAATGAAAATATTCCTATACACTATGAATGCTCCAGTGGATGGTAGTGCACAGAAGCCCATTAGTGCTGAGTGACAGGGTTAATGTTTCACTCTTCACAGGAGTCCACTGGTTTCTATGAGATGTTACTCATAGCAGGCTCATGTTTTTAGATGAAATCCATGTGTGTAACATAAGTAGGTCAACTCTTCCTCAGGTGATATTGATATGCCTTAGAATACTTGTTGTTACTATAATGCAACTGCCATTAATATACAAATAAATTACTTCCCTAAATTTAATTAAACAGCAGAGTTAGCTTGGGTATTTAACCTCCCCGGTCAAAGATTTCCAGCTCAACTGTGTGGACCCAGGAAGTTCAAATAAGACGTTTGAGTATTATCTGAACCAAACCCCTAAAACTTTTGGGATTTTCTGAACATTACTGAAAACTCTCCATACATCTATGTGTGAATATACATCCCTTACTGTGCAGGGTTTCAATGTTGAATATGCATTATACTCACAGCATACTGAAATTTTTCATTATGTTCAGGATCATTGGCTTTCACCCTCCGCTCCTCCTCTGAAAAAAGAAAAAAACCCCACCATAGTATCTTAAAAGACCAAATAGAGCTGAGAACAAAAGTATAAGAGATCAGTATATAAACAACACTTCATTAACTTTTAGGAGCACTCAATACACCAATTCTTCATTAAAATCCCAATATAGTTCAACTTTTAAAAAGCTAATCTTCAGACACTTTAGATAGTTCAATGTTAGAGAGAGAGATTTTTTATTTTGCAGTTTCCAGGAATTACTGTTTCAAATGTAATCACCAGATCTCTCGAGGCCAGCAGTGCTACAAACCAAAATGTCACAAAATCCAATAATGCTCTCACAGAGAAAGTGACAGTGCATTCTGCTGTCATGTAAAAGCATATGCCACATTAGTATTCTCGTGCTTGACTAAAGAGGCAAAATGCACTGGTGAGATTATGGGCTAAATTATGGCTCTTCCTTAAGGAGTTCACTTAACAGGAGCACAGGAAGCCCCTCTCCCAACACAGAAGGCAACTATAAAGTGGCTTTCTGATTATCTGATTACAAGGGGTGGAGAGTAATATTATATACACACCCTAGAAGGGGTCATGTCTAAGTAACTAGGAACGTCACCAGTGCATTCTTCCCTGTCCACTGGCTATGGCCAGAAGGGCAGTGAGGGAGGTCAGGGAGAGAGGGAGAGATTTTAAGGAGTATATTTTATTTTTAAGAGGTGTAACAAGTTAGTGCTGAGCATGTTTCCCCCTGCATTGTAGAGACATTATGACAGATTGTACTCTGTGCATGATCAAATTTGATTCCTAAAATAAACTAAATTTTACCAGATTAATTTTATAACCACATGCTAATTTATTGAATAGAACATTATTCAAATGCTAATAGATAAAAGATACAATAGTTTAAATGTGAGCAAATCATTTTACTTCTGTTAGAACAGGTTCAGTAAATAATACCTACTCTCTTGATGTCAGATAGTTAATGGTTTCGCCTCATGTATTTCCACTGAAAACTCCATGAAATAAAGGTTTGTGTATTTATTATATTTTCCATCTCTCGTAGAGTCTTCACTATACATATCAGTCCAACAGTTGGATAAACTCACATTCACTAGATTTCATACTATATGTTAGATAATATGATTTGTTTCCTGATACTTTCTACCTTTATTATTTGTATTACTGACACCCCCATGGTTTGAAACCTTTAGATCCACCACACAAACCTCTGCCACTTGATCTAATGGCATAACCTATAGCGGTCATAGGTTGTCATCTTCTATGTGGACCAGCACTAGAGGGCAATGAGGCACAAACTACGTTTGTGAGTTTCACAGATATCTGAGGACAGCAAACGGATGGTGAGACACAGGAATCTTTGGTTCCACCCCAGGCTCTGGAGGAAAGTGTCCTCTAATTGGCAGATTCTTCTGCCTATTCTCAGCGGGGAGGTCACTGAGCACTGCAGAGACAGGCTCCCTGGTCTCAGTCCTCGTGCCCCGCTGCACCTTGGCCTGGAGCAGCTGAAGGCAGCAATAACAGAGGAAGTCCAGCTTTACCCCTCTTTCCCTGAGCAGAAGCATGCTCAGTCACTCTGTGGGAATTATGCATGCACAATCCAGCCGGAGGTAGAAGCCGTGAGGGGATGGAGCATGCTCAGTTGCTCTGGGAGGATGGCACTTCCTCATACACAGTCTGTTCAGCACTAGGACCTGTGAGAGGCTCAAGCACATTCAATGAGGATGGACTCTTCAGAGATTTAAGATGTTGAAATCAAAGAAGTCTCTACTAATCACATGCAGAATACGATCTTTACAGTTTAGCCAAATTTGAGCAGATTTTTAATAGCAATGGCAAAGGGTACATCACTGACACAACGGCCACCCCATGCCAAATTTTAAGTCTCAGCTTCAAAACATTTCAAAGAAAAGACTACTAGAATTTTTTTAACATGGGAAAAACAATGTGTCTTTCCTTAACCACTTTCTCAAAAATAGCTCAACTATTTTGGCTGAAATTTTCAAAACAAAATTCAGCCTGAGGCAAACATCAAGCACGGAAAATGTCAACCCAAACAATTAAAGTTTGGCAAACTTAGAGGCAACTGAAAACAGGGTCTTACAATGGGAAGAGCCAGACAACCTTAATAACAGGCAACACTACCAGCCCTACCTATAATCTGAGGAGTTACAACTCATTATATTAGGTTAGTTATTCTTCTCACTGTAACAGGATGATATTGTGCTACTGGCAAACCAGGTGCCAGCTCATGCCCAAATCACCATGTCTCAACTGAACACTAACAAATACATAGCTGGAATGAATCTGACTCATCTCTGTGTTAGTACTGTTAAAAACAGGTATAATAATTATGAGAATGTGCTTAGTATTTAGACTTTATTGGATGCTTGTGAATTGCTGCATGCATTAATCTCACCTATAACATCAGTATCCCATATTCTAAGGTAATATTTGAGCAGTTGTATTGTAAGTTTCTGTGACTATCAGACAGGAGAGACACATTAATCAGTGTGAACTGCTGATCTGTAACACAAGGGGTTACGTCCTTCCCAACAGGAAAGGTCCATCAACACCAGGTGGACTACTCTGGGATGTTAAAGAGGACAAAGGACTTTCGGTTAGCCCTAAAGGACATCTAGAGCTTGATTATAGAAGCTTCTATTATGTTTTGAAACTTAAAGTTGTAACTGGTTTGTATATATATGTTTACCTGCTTTAACTTTGCAAATAACTCTCTTATTTCCTCTTCCTATTTGTGACAGGGTGCTAAGCAGAAAACTGCTTAGCCAACCCTCTGTCACTTCAGCTCCAATTCAGGGAGGTGAATTGGACCTGGGTAGACCACCTGCCCCTGATTGGGGAAGCTTGAACAGCTGCTGCCTCATCAGGCTGGGGCTGGATAAGAGCCCCAGGGGAAGGAAGCCAGGGGGGAGCTGGAAAGAGGAAAGCTGCAGTAGAGGAAAGGCAGTGAGGGGAAGCAGAGAGAGATAGCTTGCCCCCTCTCTCCTTCTGGTGGACTGCAAGAAGGGGACTACTTGTATGGTGGAAAGGTGGTGGGAGAACAGCCTGTAAATAAAAGCACCAGGTGGGCACTGCACCAAAAGGTTTCTGTGTGACTTTCTCAGCCCAGCGGGGGCAGGAGCCAGGAGGGCCCTGCAGGGACGCTGCTACACTATTTAATAAATCTTCATATATTTTATTATAGGACAGGCTACAAGCAATGTCTTTGATGTGAGATCTAAGGTGCAGTTGACCTGGGTTAAGTGACTGGTCCTTTGGGACTATGAGTATCCTGAATATTGCTGTGATTCTATCACAAAGGTAGACTCACCTGCTGGTGAGACAGATCAGAATACTCAAGGGGACTGTCTGTGATTCCATGTTAGGGCTGTTATAGTGTTGGGGTCTGTTATAGTGTCTGAGGAGTTTACACTTGATTACTGGTTCGTGAAATCTAAGTATAGAACTCACAGCCCATTTGGGGTTTGTGCCCTGCTTCCTATCAGTCTGCTCGGAGACTCACCAGCAGCATTACAGATATGCTACATTTGAAAAGAAAAAAAAAAAAGTTCCGTCATATTGAACAGATGCTTCTTTGCACTTTTGATAATCTGACTCAAATGATTTCATCTCCCACAGGATGCCCACAACAGCCAATTAATTTATTTTGGTCACAACTGGTTTATCATTAACAGAAGTGTTTCTAGCTCACTACGTTTCTTTAATCAGCAAAGACACTTCAAAAAAAAAAACAAAAAAAAACATGCCAAGACCTGTATATAAGAGAAAAGTAACCTCAGCTCTAAAAGGGAACAAAAACTGTAGATTAATACACTTTAATCCAATAACAAAGCAAATATATGGGTACAATCTGAAGAAAGTCGAAACTGTCTAAACTTAATTATTAAACCAAGACCAAACTGAAAAAAAAAGTCCTAACCTTTGGCTAATATATTTTAAAGACAGACAAAACAAGACTTCCTCCAAGAGAGAAACTAACTAATAATGTATCAATAAAAAATTAAACCTCTGAGGGATATGCTTCCACAGCCCATACCACAGAAATAGCATTAAGCTTCCCTGTGCGCTAGAACAGGGAACAGTAGAACCTCAGAGTTATGAACACCTCAGGAATGGAGGCTGTTCATAACTCTGAAACATTCGTAATTCTAAACAAAACATATTAGGGTTGTTCTTTCAAAAGTTTACAACTGAACATTGACTTAATGCAGCTTTGAAACTTTACTATGCAGAAGAAAAATGCTGCTTTTAACCATCTTAATTTAATGAAACAAGCCCAGAAAACAGTTTCCTTCCCTTGTAAAATCTTTTTTTTAAACTTTCCCTTTATTTTTTTAGTAGTTTACATTTAACACAGCACGGTACTTACTTTTCTTTTTGTCTCTGCTAGTGCCTGATTGAGTACTTCCTGTTCCAAATGAGGTGTGTGGTTGACCAGACAGTTCATAACTCTGGTGTTCATAACTCTGAGCTTCTATTGTATACCTATTAGTTCAGTCTGAGAGTTTTCAGTTAGAACAATGACATTTCTACATCCTGAATAGCTCTGCAGGCAGCAGAGTTTTGCTAGTCTGGGGATATTCATTTGTATGGTATGCAGAAAAAAAAACGACTATCTAGCTTTTGGATAGGCCAATTTAAAATGCAAAAAGACACAGCACACTTCACCATTACACTTCAGACAGAACAAGAACATTTTGGTCCTTGTTTTACATCCTTTCAGCTGGATGCCAAGGATGACTAATTCCCTTAGGTTCCTTCAAAAGTCCTAGCCTAAATCTTTGAGTTCTGTATTCTACATTTTGCATGACAAGAAATATACAAAGCCCAGAACATAGGACAAAAAATATAATGCAATTATATATTTGAATAAATAGGACCAAGCCAACCACTATAAAAATAACAAAGAAACATGCAGTAATTAATGATACTCATCTTCCATCTGTGTGAAAAATCATTTCTACCTGATACTTTATTCTTGCTATGAAGAGTTATAAATCCTCTCCAGGACAGCAACGTCTGGAGACATTTTCCAGACATTTCCTTAGATATAGTCATACTTTCAAAGATTTTTGTATTTCTATAATTCATCCAAAACATGTATCTTGAGTGAGCTAGTTATTCAACACAACATCCCAGGGGGCTTTCAGTGTTGAAAACAGATACTACTGCATGTCCAAACAACAACAAACAAGCAATCATTTCTGTGTCCAAGCTATCTTTAAAAGAAGTGCACCAGTCTCCCCACAAAACGAAAAAGACACTGGCATTTCAAGGTTTTCAAAGCCAACACTGAAACTTTGGTGCAATACATTAGCAATGAGTTAGCAAAACTGTTTTCAACATTTGCCTGTTTAAGTGATGCCCAACTGTTTATCGGCTTTTCATAAGAAGGGAAAGAGATTGACTTTTGCAATTCCTGAAAAGCAATGTTAGAATCTCTCAGGGTCGATAAAAATCAACAATTTAAAAAAAATCAGATTTTTTTAATTTAAATTGGCTT
Source organism: Chelonia mydas (assembly GCF_015237465.2). Classification (NCBI taxonomy): domain Eukaryota; kingdom Metazoa; phylum Chordata; order Testudines; family Cheloniidae; genus Chelonia; species Chelonia mydas. Next base: position 64,563,146 of record NC_051250.2, read on the forward strand.
TTTTTGATAAAATTCTTTTTGAGGAAAAAAACCTATCTAAAGATAGTTTTAAGATAGCTCAAAGATAGCTCATCATGGAATAGGGATTATAAATTGTAATTCTTTAGTATGAGACAACATATTCATGTAATGTTTAAGAAAAGTTTTGTAAATGCGTTCCAATAGTTCATGGATTAAGGACCCAATTTTATAGGATTCCAGGGGCTTCTGTATAGATTATTTAGGTTAATCTTTCTATCTACCCAATGGGACTCAGTGCTCAGTCTAGAAGATACAATCGGAGATGCTTAGTTTTGCAGTTCTCAAACTGTGGATTTGTGTCTCCAGAGAGAACATGCTTGTTCATAGCAAAAATGTTTTTAAATAAACAATATAAGACCTCAACTCTATTGTCCCTCTACAAATTTGTGTGCACAGAGTCAATCCCTTACCTCTCTCTAAAAGTGCAAAGTTTCAAAAAGTCAGTGAATAGAAGTCTGTTGGGGGCAGAACAGATCTGGACAAGGAGAATAAGTCTGGAGATAAATGTGAGAAGGGAGGGACAGGCAGTAGAAACAACAGTGAAACGGTTTGAGCAGCATATTCCAGAAGTCTTGAGGTCTTTCTGAAAGTAGCCTTCATTGATCTACCATACCATTCCCTCACTAGCAGGGAAAACCTATAATGGCAACAGGCCACAAAAGAGACCCAGTTTGGGAATATTTTAATGAAGTTCCTCTATCTGTGGGTAAGACAGGCATGTGTGCAAAATGCAAACAGTGCAACAAAGAAATGCAAAGCCTTTTTGCCCGAATGAAACAACATCATGAGAAGTGTTTCTTCTCAGGAGGAAGCTGCGTTGAAGATAATGAAAGGAACATGTCTGAACATGCAGGATCTTCAGGTAGGTAAACTTTTTTATTTCATACTTCTTTCTTAAGGACTGCCTGTCTTCCTTCTGGACTATTCTTGAATTCTCATGTTTGAGCAAAAAATATAATTGTTACTCTATGGTACTATCATTTTAGATGCAGTTGTGATAAAAAGTAAATAGCTGAAATAGGCAGATCTTTCTTTTACAATTTCACCATTAAAGTAGTACTGTCAGTGACCGCAATGAGTAATACTAAATGAGCAGGATAGTAATATAATTAAATAGTGCATTGACTCAGGACTTGGCTACACTTGCAAGTTAGAGTGCATTAAATCAGCCCCAGGCACCCTAACTCCTGAGGTGTCCACACTGGCAAGCACCTGGACTCCGTGGTTGGAGTGCCTCTGGTAATCTACCTTCACGAGAAGCATAGAGCTTGCTGTGCCCTGGCTGAAACGCCCGGGTGTCTGTGTGGACGACGTGATGCATTACTGTGCTGTGATTGGCCTCCAGAAACATCCCATAATCCCTTGAAGTCAAGTGGCCACTCTGGTCATTGTTTTGAACTCGGCAGCAGGTATGCGGTTATCCCCTTTCAAAGCTCCATTTCTGACAGCCGGCTGCTTATCTGCTCAGGGATACTAAGCAAACCATTATTGTGGAATTCTGCTGCTGCAGAGGCAGGCGTGTGTGAGCGAGAGAGGCGGGGGGAGCTGATGTTGGGGTTTCCCCTGCTGCTGTCTGAACTTACGAGACAGCATGCTGACACACTCTCTGCCCCCCAAAACACACTGTCTTTCCCCCCACATACACACAACACACTCCCTGTCACACTCCACCCCCTCATTTGAAAAGCACACTGCAGCCACTTGCACACTGGGATAGCTACCACAATGCACGGCTCTGTGTGGCATTGCTAATGTGGCCATGCCACTGAGCTTGCAGCTGACCGTGTAAACACATGGCAGCGCTTTCCCTGCTGCAGTCTCTGAGGGCTGGTTTAACTCCCAGCGCTCTACATCTGCAAGTGTAGCCATAGCCTTATTTTGCTTAGGAGAATCCATCCTCCACATACAGGATTCTGAAGACTATCCACCTTCAAGATCACCATCATTTTCTATAGTTTCAGAATTATCTGCCAGTGATAGTGTTTCAGTCACATCATGTATATCACAAAGCCATAGTATATCACTTGTAGCAAAAAGGGAAAAAAATCTCCATCATCCAGTAACAACCATAGATAAGTTTGTGATAAGAACCAGCAGATTACGAAAAGATTAAAAAATTGTCTGGTTTGTTTAATGCAACCAACATTCCATATGATTGAGAATCCACACTTCATTAACATGGCTCAGTCAATAAGACCAGTCCACCCAACAGAACAGATGTCAGAGGCAAATTGCTGGATAAAGCATATGAAAGAGAAATTGAGCAGTGTGCAAAAAGTCTAGAGGGTGAAATTGTTAACCTGAGTCTTTATGGGTGGAGCAATGTCCACAATGATCCTGTTGTATGTGCTTGTGTGACAACCAAAGAAGGGAATGTCTTCCTTACAGAAACAATTGATACATCAGGAAATGCACACACAGCAGAATACTTACAAGAAGTAGCAGTAAAAGGTATAACAAACTGCGGGGAAAAAATTAAAATGTCTAGTACGCAGCTTGGTCACAGACAATGCTGCAAATGTATCCAAGATGAGAAAAAATTATTTCGAAGAGAGTTCCAAGCTAATAACATACGGTTGCAGTGCTCATATGATGCACCTCCTAGCCAAAGATTTCAGTGTTCCAGAAATAAAGGCTAATGTTGCTGAAATTGCAAAATACTTCTGTAACAACCACTTTGTAGCAGCTGCTCTGAAAAAAGTGGGAGGAACCAAGCTCACTCTCCCACAAGACGTGCGATGGAACTCAGTAGTGGACTGTTTTGAGCACTGTATCAAGAACTGGCCTAATGTGATGACAGTTTGAAAACAAAATTGTGAAAAAATACATGGCACTGTCACAACCAAAGTTCCCAACATGGGGCTGAAGATAAAGGTTGAACACATGCTGAGTACCCTGAAGCCTAGTTCTGCAGCCTTGAACAAAATGCAGGGAAATAGCTATTTTATTGCTGATGCTGTTGAAATTTGGAAGGAACTGAGTGAGATCTTAAAAAGAGAAATATGCAATGACATAATAATTTTTAAATTACAAGCATTAAAAAAACCAATGGGACAAGCACTATCTCCAACTCATTTTCTTGCAAATATTCTCAATACTCAGTACCAGGGTCAAACCTTAACTGCTGAAGAAAAGGCGTTGGCTATGACATGGACATCCAGCAATCATCCCGCCATAATGCCAACTATAATAAACTTCAGAGCTAGGAATGAACCATTCAAGAAATATATGTTTGCTGATGATGTTTTAAAGAAAGTCACACCAGTGAACAGTTGGAAGTCACTTAAACACTTGGATTCAGAGACTGTTGAAGTGAAGAACTAAAAAAGAGCCACCGTGGCTTAACAACCATGTAAAAGAAGGAGTGAGAGATAAAAAGGCATCTTTTAAAAAATGTAAGTCAAATCCTAGTGAAGTAAATAAAAAGGAGCATAAACACTGCCAAATTAAATGTAAAAATGTAATAAGAAAAGCCAAAAAGGAGTTTGAAGAACAGCTAGCCAAAAACTCAAAAGGTAATAACAAAATGTTTTTTAAGTATATAAGAAGCAGGAAGCCTGCTAAACAACCAATGGGGCCCTGGACAATCGAGATACAAAAGGAGCACTTAAAGATGATAAAGTCATCGCAGAGAAACTAAATGAATTCTTTGCTTCAGTCTTCACGGCTGAGGATGTTAGGGAGATTCCCAAACCTGAGCCATCTTTTGTAGATGGCAAATCTGAGGAATTGTCACAGATTGAAGTGCAACTAGAGGAGGTTTTGGAATTAATTGAGAAACTTAACAATAACATGTCACCGGGGCCAGATGGCATTCACCCAAGAGTTCTGAAAGAACTCAAATGTGAAATTGTGGAACTATTAACTATGGTTTGTAACCTGTCCTTTAAATCAGCTACTGTACCCAATGACTGGAAGATAGCTAATGTAACACCAATATTTAAGAGATGATCCTGGCAATTACAGACCGGTAAATCTAACATCAGTACCGGGCAAATTAGTTGAAACAATAGTAAAGAATAAAATTGTCAGACACATAGAAGAACATAAATTGTTGCGCAAAAGTCAACATGGTTTCTGTAAAGGGAGATCATGTCTTACTAATCTATTAGAGTTCTTTGAGGGGGTCAACAAACATGTAGACAAGAGGGATCCAGTGGACATAGTGTACTTAAGAGTACAAAGATTTCCAGAAGGCCTTTGACAAAGTCCCTCACCAAAGGCTCTTACGTAAATTAAGTTGTCATGGGATAAGAGGGAAAAGCCTTTCATGGATTGAGAACTGGTTAAAAGACAGGGAACAAAGGGTAGGAATAAATCGTAAATTTTCAAAATGTAGAGGGGTAACTAGTGGTGTTACCCAAGGGTCAGTCTTGGGACCAATGCTATTCAACTTATTCATAAATGGTCTGGAGAAAGGGGTAAACAGTGAGGTGTCAAAGTTTGCAGATGATACTAAACTGCTCAAGATGCTTAAGACCAAAGTAGACTGTGAAGAACTTCAAAAAGATCTCACAAAACAAAGTGATTGGGCAACAAAATGGCAAATGAAATTTAATGTGGATAAATGTACAGTAATCCACACCTGAAAAAATAACCCCAACTATACATACGATATGATGGGGGCTAATTTAACTACAACTAATCAGGAGAAAGATCTTGAAGTCATCGTGGATAGTTCTCTGAAGATGTCCACACAGTGTGCAGCGGCAATCAAAAAAGCAAACGGGATGTTAGGAATCATTAAAAAAGGGATAGAGAATAAGACGGAGAAAATCTTATTGCCCTTATATAAATCCATGGTACGCCCACATCTTGAATACTGTGTACAGATGTGGTCCCCTCATCTCAAAAAAGATATACTGGCATTAGACAAGGTTCAGAAAAGGGCAACTAAAATGATTAGGAGTTTGGAACGGGTCCCATATGAGGAGAGATTAAAGAAGCTAGGACTTTTCAACTTGGAAAAGAGGAGACTAAGTGGGGATATGACAGAGGTATATAAAATCATGTGTGGTGTGGAGAAAGTGAACAAGGAAAAGTTATTTACTTGTTCCCATAGTATAAGAACTAAAGGCCACCAAATGAAATTAATGCCTAACAGGTTTAAAACAAATAAAAGGAAGTTCTTCTTCACTCAGCGCACAGTCAACCTGTGGAACTCCTTGCCTGAGGAGGTTGTGAAGGCTAGGACTATAACAGGGTTTAAAAGAGAACTAGATAAATTCATGGAGGTTAAGTCCATTAATGGCTATTAGCCAGGATGGGTAAGGAATGGTGTCCCTAGCCTCTGTTTGTCAGAGGGTGGAGATAGATGGCAGGAAAGTGATCGCTTGATCATTACCTGTTAGGTTCACTTCCTATGGGGGACCTGGCATTGGCCACTGTCGGTAGGCAGGATACTGAGCTGGATGGACCTTTGATCTGACCCAGTATGGCCTTTCTTATGATAATCTCACTTTTAACAGCAGTTGCTTCTTCTGCTGGTGTAGAAAGACTATTTTCTTTGTTTGGACTAATTCATTCCAAATTGAGACCTCATTTGGGATCTGAAAAAGCAGGAAAGCTTGTTTTTCTTTTTCAGATTATGAACAAACAAGAAAACGAAGGTGAAGGTGAAGGCGACTGAGTTAGCTGCAGAAGCCAATATTTGAAGTTTCTCATGTTGACCTGGCTGACATAGTCAATTTAATTTTTGGTTGGTTTTTTTTCAATATTTCATTTAACTATTTTAGTTAAAAACAATTTTAACAAAAACAAACCCGATTTTAAAAAACTTGAATGTTTAACTAAATTCAAAAATTCATATGCTTGTTTTGTTAAAATATTGTATGTTTGCTGTTGAAGAAAAAAATCCAAAATACATAACGTTGTTTTAGTTAAATAAAACAATTTAAATGTCTGTCTGGTGATGTTCTCCTCCTAATACAGCGTGGCAAGAAAATCCTCCAAATATTAATGATTAACCTGTTGAATTGGAAATAGTTCATCTCCCAATGACTTCATAAATATCTGCTTCAATTACCTTTGGTAAATGAAATAACCAAACAATCATTCATTTTCTGATATAGCTATAAAACTCCTCTGAAAAGTTTTCAAAATAAATCACTTTAAAAATGTATAGTGTGTACCTTCTAAAAACGAAACCTACATCTATCTCTGAGTTGAGAAGAATATGTATTAAGGTTATAACAACCAACAAAAATGCACTTTTATGTTGAAATCCATGATTAAATCGAGTCTTCCTGACTATAGATTTAAATCAAATCCACCCTGGAATCTCTCCTTAGGTTTTGAGCCCAAGTGTGCATTGATCAGAGGTTTCAAGGAGGCTACAGCAGCCTCTTTACCAACTTGCCTACGGGCAATACCAAGACACATGCCACATGCTCTTGTACACATGAAGTAGAACTTAGATATTTGGTACGTTAGGAAAAAATTAGATCCAAAGTTTAGGGGGGGTTGATTTGATTTGGCTCATTGTAAGAATAGGAGAAAGTTGCAAATCTGGATCTAGGTTCAAATTCTAAACCCCCATCTATGCAATCTTTCATTTTGGTTTAACACATTCTAGCAAAAACTAGGAAACTCACAATTTCCAAGAATGAAGGCCAAATTTTTCAAACCTGTTCTCCTCAAGTTAGGCTTCTAAATTAAAAGGGAACTGACTTTCAGAGGTGCTTACAGCTCCTGTTAACTTCTGTGGAAGACATAGATGCACAGAATTTCTAACAAATCAGGACACACACACCCCTCGCGGGGGAGGAGGGGACGACACAAGGAGAAAGAAACACGACCTAGCTATGGGTTTAGGTGCCTAACAAAGACCCTGTGTTTGAAGAGTTCAGCCTGTGCCTATGTATTTTGCATATCACTTGTTTTACCAGGATTTCATGCCTCTACCACTGCAGTAGAAATGCAAGTTTTTAGAAGCACAAAATGAAGGAAAATTAATTATTCTGATGACTCTATCAGCAAGTTAAAGTAACAAAGATCAGTAAGGAAGGAAAATAAATGACATTCAAATTCATACTAATGATTTATTGTGCAAAATGCCATGAGGTATAAAATTATGTATTACATTTTTAATTGACAAAACAATTTCAAATTTTGCTCCAGAACCACAAAGTTTTAAATATCAGATGTAGTGTGGCCAACTTTCACAATTTTATCATGATTCTTGCAATATTTTTTTCTTAAAGCCCCAGATCTGGAGTCATGCAATTACATGAAAACATCAGCATTCTTTTTTTTTTTTAAAAAAGATACATTCCTGGCACCTCTGGATGCACAAGAACCAAAAGGAAATGAAGCGAACCCAGCTATTTTTTTTTATTTAAATTTAATTTTAAAAATGCTATGATTTACACTTAATCTCATGATTTTTGAACATTCAGGATGGATGATGTTGTAGCTGCCCCGTAACACAGAGGGACCCTAGTTTGCCATCAAGGAGAAGCAGTAGCACAGGAATATAGAAGAAGAACAACACAGTAGACACCCAGACAGTTAGCAAAACAACACAATGAGAAAGCCAAACATAACAGATAGATGTTCAGGGTGATGAGAGACTGAAGATTTAAGCAAGGTTCTTTTATTTTAAAAGATGCACGGTATTCTGTACACAACTGGCATGGACCATTTCAAACTTTTTAGATACTGAATGCAGAGAAGGGGTATAACCATGCACACACTCAAGGCTCTATAACCACAGAAGAAGGTTAGTACCATAAACAACAGTTATCAGATTATGAAGTGCAAGTCAGGCCAAAAATCCAAGTAGAGAAGAGTCGGAACCAAATGTCCGATTAAACACCCATAAATTTCTATCTATAAATTTTGCAACTGATCACTAATTTTTAAGGAGTCAAAATACAGATCCATATCTGATCCAAGTGCCCTTGTTTCAAAAATCTTGAATGGACATTAACATTACTGTTCTCCACCTATATGGTAATGATCATGATTTACATCTCTATGATGCCTTTCATTCAAAAGAATCCAAAAATTGCTTCCCAAACTGAAATCATTTCCACTCACCTTTGTGAAATACAGGGGGTTTTGCTATAGGCATGACTGGCATAGGACTTGTTTCCAACTACATAATTCCTGTGTTACAAGTTCCACCCCAACAACGAACCACAGCAGTGTTCTCTGAAATGCCAGCAGTTCAAAAAAGGTAGTACCATATATGTGGCGCAAGACTATGTGGCTGTTTTGCACTACATTCCTAAAGATGTCAATTAAACAGCAGGCAAGCAGTTAAAGCAGGATTTTGAATTTTCCCTTTAATAATTTGTTTGGTAGCTAATCTTCCAGCCAGCAGTATATATTTTTGAAATTGCATCAAAACAATTTCTTTTAACAAAGAAAAACCTAATTTAGCACAGTTTTTGCATAAATGTTGATGTGTAAGGTCACCAGAACAAATCTTTTAAAAAATGGAGGAATTCTATTGGACAAGACTACAGCGCTCTAGCTTTGTATAAATAAGTATTTAACAGAGATTGACCCAATCAAAATCCTAAATCTAAATATCTCAAAATTTGAAAGTAAATTAAATTCAAACCTATTGCTGAATTTTTCAAATGGTCTTTTGTCTTTGTAATGGACCAAACTAAAACCCCAAAGTGAACTCATTACTTGAGACCCCCTCTAACATTTGGATAGCAAGAGTTGTGCCAGTCCTAAAAAGTGCATACTTAGGAAGCATCACAATACCCTTTTTTACAAAGGTTACAAAAGTTCACATAAGCTAGATGAGTAACTTCAGCAGCAGTCAATATTCATGCTTTAGACCCTTTCTGACCTTTTGTGAATTAATTAATTCCACACAGCAAAGTGTGTTGCACTGTGATTCCTGGGCAATACACTAAAGAAACAGGAAAAGCACAAGTTACACTAAATTGTTTATTTTCTATTAAAAACTAGTTACAGCAATCCAGCTTTTTGCGTAGGTGGCATCTGGCTCCAGGGCAGAAGTGAGAAAGCTAAACTAAGTTTCATTTTCTGTTCCTCACTTCTCACAGATGTATGTCAGTGCTAGAAAGTACAAACAGAAACCTAGGGAAATGAAAACTGGAGCAGTGCAAACCAGATAACTCTGAACTCATGTTTAACTACCGGAGTCACCATAGTTGTCACACACAGAGACCTGTAAAGATCATTTTTATCAGGCTGATACACCCTTACAGATGTTCCCCCCAACATCAGCAAAGAACAATTCCCAACTATCATAATCAGACCCAAATGAGCTTAAATGATAGTCACCCATTGAAATACCTTGATGCCCATCTCCTTCATCACCATTCATTACAGCACTTAGATGATACCATTTGCTTGGCAGCCAATGTTTACAGGTCAATGTAGTTTAGGAGTCCAAGTCCTTCTCAGTAAACTTTTAGTGTTGCAAAATCTCCAGAAACAGCTATTGTTGAAACCATAGTCCCACTTCCCCTGCAGTCTGGCACTGATAAGCTCAACAGTCACACACTAGGTGTGAGAAACGGAAGGGGTGAATCAGCCCAAGAGCAGCAAAAATTGACAGTTTATAAATTAACATAAGCCAGAATGGTACACGTTGAAAATAGAAATGAAAAAACAAAATGCAGGATAACTGAGGGGTAGCATTCATGGGAACTTTGAATGACAAATCAAGGCAGCTTCCACAACCTCCCTAGGCAGTCTGTTCCATTGTCCTACTATTCTTACAGTTAGGAAGTTTTTCCTGAGTTTTAATCTAAATCTGCTATGCTGCAGTTTGAACCCATTGCCTCTTTTCCGGCATTCTGTGGCAAGAGAGAACAACTTTTCCCCATTTCCTTTATGGCAGCCTTTCAAGTATTTGAAGACCGCTATCATATCCCCCCTTAATCTCCTCTTTTCCAAACTGATCATACCCAGTTACTTCAGCCTTTGCTCATATGGTTTGCATTCCATCCCTTTGATCATCTTTGTCACTCGCCTCTCGATCCTTTCCAGTTTCTCTACATCCTTTCTATACATAAGTGACCAAAACTGGACACAGTACTCCAGCTGAGGCCTAACCAGCGCCAAATAGAGCAGTACTATCACCTCCCATGACATGTATACTATGCCTCTGTTAATGCAACCCAAAACTGCATTTGCCTTTTTTTGCAACAGCATCGCACTGTTGACTTATGTGGAGGTTGTGATCCACTACAAGTCCCAGATCCTTCTCAGAAGTGCTGCTGCCAAGCCAGTTATACCCCATTTTGTATTTGTTTTGTCTTCCCTAAATATAGCACCTTATATTTGTCTTTGCTGAGTTTCATTTTGTTGTCTATAGCCCCAGATCTCCAATTTATCAAGATCCCTTTGAATTTTAGCTGTATCCTCCAAAGTGTTTGCAATTCCCCACAGCTTTGTGTCATCTGCAAATGTGATCAGTATGCTCTCTATTCCTACATCTATGTCATTAATAAAGATGTTAAATAATACTGGATACAGAACAGACTCCTGTGGAACTCCGCTCGAGACTTCCTTCCAATCTGACATCATTCCATTAATAGTTATTCATTTTTTGCCGTTGTTTAGCCAATTATGTATCCACTTAATGGTAGTTCCACTGAGCCCACATTTCTCCAGCTTACTTATCAGAATGTCATGTGGGACTTTGTCAAAAGCCTTGCTAAAGTGCAAGTATATTATGTCCACTGCATTTCCCCTATCCACCAAACTAGTTACCCTGCCAAAGAAGTAAATCAAGCTGATTTGGCATGATTTGTTTTTAGTAAATCCACGCTGGCTGCTAGTGATCACACCTGTACATGTTTTTGTTATAACTGCCATGCAGGAGTTCTTTTGGCTTTGAGAATCATCAGGAATGCTGCAAAGGCAGCACATTCAACCCCAGGAGAAATGGGAGGTAAGGTTATTAGATCATTCAACAAATTATTGCTCTAACCAATCAAGCAGCAGTACTGACAAACTTCAAAGACAGTCCCAGAAATTCCTCTTTAGCCAGCACGTAAGATGTGCACAAACTCAAATAAGAGCTTGTGACGTTGCACTCTATATGATTTTATGAAAATATGCTAATAAGTGTGAATATAATGTAACTGGAATATGATTCATGCAAAAGGTCTCTTGTAGGGTATCATTACAAAGCTTATAATCTACTGAGTGTGGTCATCCTATTTGTATAAATGTATCATTCTTGTATCTGAAGTAGCAATATGAAATATAACTTTGAGGTCCTACTGTAGTTATCCAAAGTGTGGGCTATTAATGGTGGTTTGAAATCTTGATGGCTCCCATCAACCAGGACAATTGACTACGGACGGCTGTTTGCTTGCAGGCCTTCCTGTGAGTCAGGCTGGGAAGAATGAGAGCTTGGAGTCTTATAGTTACATGTGATCATGTCACCTGAACTGGAACCCATCTTTAACCTGGTGCTTTTCCATTAAGAAGGAGGGGTGGGAACCCAGAGAGGGACAAAGGATTCCCACCTTGTCCAAAAGATATATAAGTGGGTGGAACAGAACAAAGGGGGCTGCAGTCATGAGGAATCCCCTAGCTATTACCTGAGCTGGAACAAGGGATCTACCATGGGAAAGGATTGTGCCCAGACTAGAAAGGTGTCCAGTCTGTGATAGAAGCTTATTGAAACGTCTCTGAGGGTGAGATTTTATCTGTAATCACTTTCTTACTGTATTAGGCTTAAACGTGCGTGTTTTGTTTTATTTTGCTTAGTAATTCATTTTGTTCTGTCTGTTATTACTTGGAACCACTTAAATCCTACTTTTTGTATTTAATAAAATCACTTTTTATTTATTAATTAACCCAGAGTATGTATTAATACCTGAGGGGAGAGGGGAGCAAACACCTGTGCATATCTCTCTATCAGTGTTATAAAGGGCGAACAATTTATGGGTTTACACTGTGTAAGCTTTATACAGAGTAAAACGGATTTATTTGGAGTTTGGACCCCATTGGGAGCTGGGCATCTGAGTGTTGGAGATAGGAACACTTCTTAAGCCGTTTTCAGTTAAGCCTGCAGCTTTTGGGGTAAGTTGTTCAAACCTGGGTCTGTGTTTGTAGCAGGCTAGCATGTCTGGCTCAAGCCAGCAGGGTACTGAAGTCCCAAGCTGCCAGGGAAAAGTGGCTCAGAGGTAGTTTTGGCACATCAGGTGGCAGTCCCAAAGGGGGTTTCTGTGATCCAACCCATCACAGAACTATTCTAATATTTCAGAGTTCAAACAACAGCTATAGAAACCCTCAAGTCTGCATGAATAAGGAGACCACCCACCACTGTAGAGGCAGAAAAATTCCTGTTCTTAGTCCAGAGAAAGGACTCAGCTCAATTTCCTCCTGTCTCCCCATGCTAGTTTCATGAAACTTCTTAAAGAGTCTCAGCTGCTTTGAAACTAATTGCTTCCTGAGAGATGTGCATAATTTCCACTATCAGTATAATATGTACAAGACCTTAGGAATAGAACAGGGGTACCACAAAAAAGCCACACCATATATTTTCATTAAGCTTCAGAATGTACCAGTTTAACAATTCTAAGAGATCTACAACTGCGTATAGGACTACTATACCAAATTATTGATATTCACTTTGGGCCTGGTTCCAGAAGCACAGGCAACTCCTGGATAGAGCTAAGTGCTTTTGACTGACTTTGAAACTTGAGGGTGCTTCAGCATCTGCCACCATCAAGCCCATAGCTTTCATTCAGACTTCAGTAGTTTCAAGGAGCAACTGATTTGGTAAAATGTGAGCTAATCTTGCAATAGAAAAACTTACTAACAAAGCATAGTAAAAGTGATTGGAATTATTATTAAATTTATTATCCATAGAGTACCCAAAACTTGCTTGGTGCTTTATGGTCAATAAAATAGACACTGCTCCTGCACTGAAGAACTTACCATCCAACTGTGGGCTTCGGGCAACAGGTAACAATGACAAAGTGTGTGCATGGACTGATGGAGGTTGGTTATTGCACGCTGGAAGGTGTTAATTGATGTCATCAAGCAGCTCTTTGATATTCAGTCATAGATCTGGTTAAAGCCACTGGATGTGCTAAGCTCATGGAAGGAGCATTTAAGCCCCTTTAGGAGTGATATAGCTAGAAGCAATAGAAGCCACTGCCCAAGGCAATGGGCCATACAGCAAGACCTGATTAGAAGTTAACAATAGGGCCACGGATCACAAATATGGAGGCTAGGGGAATGTTTGGGAATCTATGTGTGTGCGTGAGATAGACAAAAAAGTGAGCAGACAGAGACAGAAGCTGTTGTGAGCATGGACCTGAGAAGGAAAAGAGTGTAAGAACCTGTAAGAATGGAACCTGGCATGGGGATTCTGTGCTGCTGATGCCACCATATTTCCACTGGAGGCATAGGGTGGGCTCCCAAGGGAGAACCCAGTGAGGCTGGGCTTGACGGGAAGTGCCACCCAGCAGGACCTGAGTGGCAGACCATAGTCGCCACTGATTGGCTGGTACCAGTACTTAAATCAGGAAGCCATGACAGGAAGCTGTCTGAGCAACATAAACTGCCTGCCTGTTTCCAGCCCAGATCTTGCTTGCGATAGACCCTAGACTCTGCCTTCTGACCCTGGTCTGTCCTTGGCTTTGTTCTTATTTTGCTGTCTGTAATCTGGTGCCTGACCTGCTCGCCTGGTAAACTAAACCTGACTGCTTCCTGATGCCTGAACCTTGGTCTGCCCTCTGACCTATCTCATACTCTGACCTTCCAGTACCTGACTCAGCCTGACTCCTGCTCCAACCACTAGGTCTGACTGCCCTCGTCCTGGTCATGACAAACAGAGAGACAGCTTCTGGTGATACAGAACTGATTGGAGGAGCAGACTTAGAAATTAGGAGCATGGAAACAGCCTGTTGTTTGTTTCTACTGTGCTCAGGGAAACAGGATTCTGTGTATATTCTTTGTAAATAAACAGGATTGCACCATAAAATATACCAAATTTGTATGATCCATTTATTCTATGATAACAACCCTGCAAGCCCCCTAAACGCTCAGGCCAAAAGAAGTAACATTAGAACAAAATGGAAGTGAGGACCAGGGTTACCATGTCACGTGGTTACTCAGATATGTTATACCTACATGTTAAGTGCTCCTATATACACAATTTGTGTAGTATGTTTTTGCTATATACACAATTTTTTTACTGTCACCATTTCAATAATTCCCACTGATAGTATTTGCTACATTAAATATACATTCATAATAGTATGTTACAGATATTCAGCTGTACAGTATTTTATATCATGAGCATTAATGGTCTTTATGCTCTAACACAGTCAATAAAATATCACATGAACTTGAAAGTAAAGAAGTTGTAAATTAGTTATTAGTAATTCAAAGCAGTTTCACTTCTTCTAGAAAAAAATAATACTGTCACATTCTTGCATTTATATTCTTGGATGTAAACTTAGATATCCATCTGAAAGAGCTACAGATAATTCTTGTCTAATCGCAGTAACATTTTCTTCTCTCTACCTTACAAAATAAATGGAGAACCCTTTCCAAAGTTTTAGCCTAAAATCTATCTCAAAGAACTGAATAATAAGGGTCAAAAAACAAAATTAAAGTCAGTATTGGAAGGAAAAACTGGGTTGGGGAAGAATTTCCCCTATAGTTTCCTACAATTGTCATAATGTAACCAAGAGAAAAATATATTTTTAAGTTGGAGTTTTTTCCCATAGCTAAAAAGGTATGATCTTATGATAATTGTATGTTTAACCATAGAAGCATTTCTGAGATCATAAAGAAATCTCAGTTACCCTGAATGCTAGGAGTAAAATCCTGGCCCCATTGAAGCCAGTGGCAAAACTCCCACTGTGACTTTCACAGGGCCAGGATTTCACTGTAAAGCCCTAATCTTTTTTCAGCTTATGCTAATGTAAATCTCTTTGCCTGTTCAGAGTCCCAAGAAGTCAAGGGGATCCCACACAGGTAAAGGTATCTGCACTAGTGGATCCCAATGCAAGGTCAGGGTCTAAGACAGAAAGAACACTCTTTAAAATACTTCATGTTCTCTGGAATTGGCAAATCCACAAAGAAATAGCTAGAATTATACTCTGACACTTAGAAAATATATTTCTATTTGCAAAAGAATAGTCTAATCTATTTTCACATAAAGATAAAACTTATTTAATTATGAAGAATCTTTAATCTTTAATCAAATATGCTTGTAACTACGTTTAAAAAGGGAAGATTTAATTAATAAAAAATAAAACACTCACATTTGTAAAATAAAATTCTAAAGCTACCTACAAGTTCCACTTCTATCCTCAATTAAATATGAAATCAATGGAAGAGTCTGAAACATATTTCATTTAAAGACAGAAACTCTTCAGTTTAGAGCCCTTTAGATAGATGATTAAAATGTTCATTGTATGAAGGATCATTTAAATGAAACGTGGGAAAGTCATCTGTAACAGGCTGGATTTCCATATCATTGAAAGGAAAGACTGCCCATGTTACCAACAGTGTGATTCTGTGGTACAATGATCTTTATAGCTGAACATATGATCTACATCAGCTTAAACTTCATTGCACTGCAACCCCCTTCTGACGACAAAAATTACTACATGACCCCAGGTGTGGGGGTGGGAGGCAGAGCTTGAGCCCCGCCACCCCAGGCTGAAGCCCCCAGACTTTGGCTTCAGCCCCAGACCTCACTAAAATGCAGTCCTGACCCACTTTGGGATCCCAACCCACAGTTTGAGAACCATTGATCTACATTCTCTCTTTTGTCCAGTGTATTGCTTTATAAAAGGAAACAGCTTGTCCTGAAAGCAATTGTCCATTTGCATTAGAATTATACCTCAGAGTTAAGATTACTTGCTTACCATCTCTGCTCTACAAAATTAAAATTCAAGTCATAAAAAATTTAAACAGGAGATATTTGTTCTCCTTATTACTACACACTGTGACAGGGTCGGGCTAGATGGCTACAGGAGAGTAATTTTTTGAAGCAGAAAAGAATTTTATTTGCATAACACTTACAAAGAATCACCAAAAAGGAAAAAACAAAACTATGCAACAAAACAAAAACAAAAGCAAAAGCAAGGTATAACACAGCAGCCTTCAGGAGGGAGAAGTGTTCAGGCTAGCCTGTGGCCAGAGCCGGGGGGCTTCCTCGACACTCATGGTCTTCCACCCTCCTGAGTTACCTAGTGGCCTAGAGCGGGGGGCTTCCTCGACACTCGTGGTCTTCCACCCCCTCGAGTTACCTAGTGCCACGCCCAGTGTCACCGATTATTTCTCTCCTGAGAGTGCCCGACAAGATGGGAACGGCTGCGGGGTGGGCAGTTTGGGGGGGTGGGGGGACGTACACTCACATGTGATAGGACCCTTCCTAGGTGACGGTGATGATGGTATCCACAGCGGCAATGGCTGGGGCTGGGGTCTCTCGCTCTTCCCCTCAATCAAAGGGTCAGACGGAGGGAACCGGACGGGGTCACCGAGCAGAGAACCTCGGACAGCGCCCACCGCTCCTTGAAGGCGTCAAGGGAGTCGGTGGATGCCGCCCAGAGGAACTCCGCACGGATATGTGAATGTACTGAGGATCGGAAAACGGCCCTACAGTCGCAGGACGCTTCATTGGCCAACCTCCTCTCTCTGGTTTTATAGATGGCTGTTTTAGCTAGGGCTAGGAGGAGGTTAACCAGAAAATCCTGTGACTTTGTGGGGCCATGGATGGGGAGTGTGTAAATAAAAAGGTGAGGGGAAAAGTGCAGCCAAAAGCGTAATAAAATACTCGTAAGGAGCCGGAAAAGGGGCTGCCGCCTGGCACACTCTAAATATACGTGTGCCAGGGTTTCCCTCATGTTGCAAAAAGGGCAAGTATCCGGGATGGGGGTGAACCGCATCAAAAACACGCCCGTGCTCACAGCTCCGTGAAGGAGCCGCCAACTAATGTTCCCGACAGGCCTCTGAACCAAGGTGGAATACAGGCTGGCCCACCGGGGCTGCTCACCCTCCAAAGGTGGCAGGAGGTCCCGCCACTTTGTATCGGGGCGGAACACCAAGGTGAGGGCGTGAAGGGTGTGAAGTGTCAGTGTGTATAGATGTTTCCTTGGCGCGGTTTGAAAGCTGACTGGCTGCAACTCGTGCAGCCGGCTCGCAGTGAAAGGGTGAGGGGTTTGTTGGGATCTACGGGGTAGGGGCCCAATTAAAAGGTCCGGCGGGCCTGGGTTAGAGCGTGGGCGGGGTGCGCCCTCGCGTAGGGCTCGGTTGAGATAAGCCCGAGCAGCGGGCGTCAAAGCGGCCTTCACCTCCTGAAGTACGCGCCGGGGGGTACGAGGTCTGGAGAGCCCCATGCGCCGAGCTAGCGTCAGGGGATCCAGCCAATCTCCCTGGTCGTAGTCCAGGAAGTCTCCGACTCTCATGACTTCCGCCAGGACCAAACTCTGGCGCACCGAGCGGGACTCCGCCACCTGCACACGGAGCTGGGGGTTGTGTAGCAGGAGCTCCGCGAGGAGATCCGCTCCCACGGTGGCCGCCGCAGACCTGGTTGTTGAAAACAATTTCCAGGTCAGGAGGAGGTCCTGGTAGAAGACCGGCAGCCCCGAGAGGTCTCGCGGAAAACCTCTTGGACAAAGATAAAAGAGCTGCCGGTCGCATCAGAGCCCTTGGAAGCGGCGCAGGAAGGCGTGCGCCAGTAAGCTCCACGTCGAACTACCTGTACTATAGAGGAGCCTCTGCAGGGCCTGGAGGCGGAAGACACGGACCTGGGTGTGCAGACACTTCAGGCCCTGTCCTCCTTCCTTCAGGGGTAGATGAAGAACCCCAACAGGGGCCCAGTGCATTCCTGACCAAAAGAAATCTAGAATCGATGTCCGGAGGTTGGTCAGGAAACCCGGGGCTGGGACCAGGGTGTTGAGCCGGTACCAGAGCGTGGACAGGACTAGTTTGTTAAGCACCAGCGCTCTCCCTCAGAGGGAGAGACATCGGAGTAGCCTCGTCCATTTCCGGAGCCGCTCTATCACCCCGCCTTCTAAATTTTGCCAGTTCTCCGGCGGAGAAGGGTGCGTGGCAGAAAGGTAAACGCCAAGGTAGAGCAGCGGACCCGTGCTCCACCGGATGGTCTGAAGCATGGGTGGGAGGGAGCTCACCTGCCGCCAAGCCAGAGCTCTTGACCCAGTTGACTCGGGCGGAGGAGGCTGCCGAATAGATGGCCTGGCAAGCCTCCACCCGCGCCAAGTCGCCCGGGTCCTGGACCACGAGGAGCACGTCATCGGCGTACGCCGACAGGACCAGCCGCAGCTCCAGCTCCCGCAACACCAACCCTGTCAACCTCCTTCGGAGGAGACAGAGGAAGGGCTCGATTGCCAGAGTATACAGCTGGCCCGAGAGGGGGCACCCCTGCTGTTCTCCTCGCCCGAAGCTGACCGGTTCGGTCAGGGTCCAGTTGAGCCTAACCAGACACTCCGCGGAAGCGTACAGCACCTGGAGAAAACTCACAAACTGAGGTCCGAATCCAAACGCCTGCAGAGTGCCCAGGAGGTACCCATGGTCCACTCTATCGAACGCCTTCTCCTGATCGAGAGACAGGAGGGCGAACGACAGACCGTCTCTACGCCCGAGTTCCAAAAGGTCTCGGACTAGAAATAGGTTGTCAAAAATGCTGCGGCCCGGGACAATGTAGATCTGGTCTGGGTGGATCACGTCCGCCATCACGGACCCTAGCCGCAGCGAGATTGCTTTCGCTACGATTTTGTAGTCCGTGCTAAGGAGCGAGACGGGACGCCAATTTCGTAAATCGCGGAGGTCCCCCTTCTTCGGCAACAAGGCGAGCACCGCTTGCCTGCACGAAAGAGGGAGAACCCCGCCCTGCAAGGACTTGGCCCAGACAGTGGCTAGATCTGGGCCAAGGATGTCCCAGAACATGCGGTAGAACTCTAGGGTCAGCCCGTCCATGCCCGGAGATTTATTGGTGGGCATGTGACGGAGGGCTTCCGAGAACTCGGCCAGGGTGAGAGGCAGCTCTAGTCGGTCTCGGTTGCCCACGCTGACCGGAGGGAGTTCCTCCCACAGCACCCTGCAAGCGCCAGGATCGGTCGGATCCGGGGAGAAAAGGCTTGTGTAGAAGTCACGGGCCCTCCCACACATCTCCACCGGATCCGTGAGGGGGGTGCCGTCTTCTGCTAGAAGGCAGGTGACGTGTTTCTTGGCCCCCCTCGTTTTCTCTAGGGCGTAGAAGAAATGGAAGCCACGATCCATCTCCCAAAGGAGGCGGATGTGGGATCGAACAAAGGCACCTCGGGCCCGATGGTCCTCGAGGGCCCGGAGCTCCTCCCGCTTCTCCCGGCACGCTCCGCAGAGGAACGGGCCCTCGGGGCTGGCGGCCAGACGCCCCTCCATCTCTAAGACCTCCCTTTCCAACTGCTCTATCGCCGCACTTCTCCGTCAGCTGGTGCCCCGGGTGTAGTCACGGCAGAAGAGCTTGGCGCGCACCTTCCCTAGATCCCACCATCGCCACACCGAGGGAAAGGCACGCCGCTGCTCTCGTCAGGCCAGCCAGAACTCCCGTAAGGACGTCACGAAGCCCTCATCCTCCAACAGGCTGTTGTTAAAATGCCAACAGGCCGACCCCGGCCTCTCTGCAAGGAGGGAGGCTGTTATGGTGGCTAAATGATGGTCGGAAAATGGGGCCGGCCGAATGTTGGAGGAGTGGGCTCGTGAAAGATGGAAATGGGATAAATAAATACGGTCCAACGGAGAGTGGTGTGACCTATGGGCCTCCACCCGGACAAAGGTAAACGTGGAAGTGTCATCCGGGTGGTGGTCACGCCAGACGCCCACTAGGGAGTGATGTTCGACTATTTTTCGGAGAATGTTCGCGGTGGCCGGGCTCAGCTCGGCCCCTGAGCGGTCCTGCTCCTCAAGGATGGTGTTAAAGTCCCCTCCCAGGACTAGGCACTTGTGAGAATCTAGGGTGCTGAGGAAGTCGGACACCCGCTGATAGAATTGCGGCCACTTTGGGCTCGTTGTTGGGGCACAGATGTTAATGAGGTTGATCACGAGCCCCTCCATACGGACCCGGAGATGCAGCAGGTGGCCCGGCACGGCCTCAGTGACCCCTAGCACCTCGGGCCGTAGGTCGGGAGAGAACAGGGTCGCCACTCCACCCTGTCGAACTGTGAAATGGCTAAAGTAGACCCCGTCCCCCCACTCCAGCCGCCAGCTGTCCTCAGCGGTCGGATCCGTATGGGTCTCCTGCAGGAAAACCACAGAGTACCCCCCCTCCTGAAGGAAAGAGAGCACCTGGGACCTGCGGAGAGCCATCCTACAGCCCCTGGTGTTCAAGGTTGCGATAATGAGAGGCGTCATGTGGAGGGCTGGGGGGGTGGGGGTTCCTTGTTGGCGGGGGTGTTCACGGCCCCCAGCGGGTCGCACAACAATCCGAGACCCGTCCCGTAAGTGAGTAATTTATCATGGAAGCTGCGGACCCGCCCGTAGGTCGCAGCACCTTGCCTTCCTGTCCCTCTACCCTCTCTTATAAGGGCCCTTGTGGCTTGGAGGATTTGGTCAAAGCCCCCCATTGCTGGAGAGCTAGCTGTACCTTGTTGCGGGAGCCACGGGCGTCTTCTAAAAACTCCCGCAACGCTTTTCGCAGCTCATGGGGGGGGGGGGTTGCGATTTCTCGGTTATTCCCTGGTGGGGCTCTTGGTGCAGCCTTGTGGTCCGCTGAGGCGGGCAAACAGGGTGCGGACCACCGATGGGGCGTCTGACAGGCCAAAGTTATTAGCTCTGTCTCAAGCCTTGGGGTAGAAGGGGATGGCGGAGGGAAAATTGCAGCTCCTAATGGATCACGGCAGGAAAATGCAAAGACTGCTCCTTGGGGAGGATCCGCAAAAAACGGGAAAGAAATAACCCCAGGGGCGGCAATAGCATTGCAGGAGGAGGTGGATTGGGCAGGGACAGGGATGGGGGCAGGGGCAAAGGCGAGGCTCTGGGCTTCGGGAGGCAAGCAGCTGAGAGGTGGCGCCTCCTGAACAGATTCAAGGGTTAAGGGGGTGGGGAGGGGGCTCCCAGTGATGCCTGGCGCAGGCTCTGTGGTGGATTTGGCAGCCACGGCATCAGGTGGTGAACTACCTTCTGTAGGGTCCCCGCCCGGGAAGGCAGTTAGGGGGAGGGAGCATGGGGAAAGGGGGACTAGAGTGAGGTTGCCCAGATCGAGGCCAGCCAGCAGAAGTCTCCCTGGGTGACTGGGGTCAAACCTAGGGCCTCGATCTCCTCATACATGGAGGAGAGGTCGCCTTCCGCCACCCTGGGGATCTCCCCTCTGGCACCCGCCTCGACGGTCGCCTAGGGGTTCGCGGGGGTTTCGCGTGATGTCCGGGCAGAAGGGGCTTCCCCAGGGGTCTCGGAGGGGAGGGTCTCCCGTGGAGGGGAGACCCTACCTTCCAGTGCTATCGTGTCTTCCCCACCTGACACCGGCGGATGGATCTCACTCGTGGGCAGAGCGGAAGGCTCGGTGTCAGTGCCCTCCTTCCTGGTCTTCCGGGGGGCCTCCACATCGGATGGGAAAAGCGGAGCTCGAGCCTTCCCCTTGCCTCGCTTCCCCTGGACTAGGGTCCAGCCCTCCATAGCATCGTCTGGGAGCTGGTTAGCAGGGGTCGTGTCGGGGGCAAAGGCGATGGTTCAGGGGCTCGGGGGGTAATGGTGAGGCAGCATGGGGGAGGGGGGTTCCCCTTGGGGTGGGCCCTCTCCTATGCCCGGTATTATCTTTGCTGCACCCTCCTCCATGGGCTCTGCTGGATTGTTAGCAGCGAGGGCGGGGCTCCCTCACTCGTCTGGGCGTTGTAGGGGAGGTGTCCCTTGGGCCCGGGCGGAAGTAGCGGTGGATCGAGCAGGAGGAGAGGTGGTTTCAGGTGCTGGGCGGCCAGGGGCGTTGGCAACGACGGAGCCGATGTCCTGCCGGGTCTTGGGGGTCTCAGGTGCCCCTCCCCGCTGGGCCAAGGGGCAGTCTCTTCGGACATGCCCCGCTGATCGGCAGAGGTAGCACCGGGCCTCTCCCGTGGAGTAAAAGACCCGATAGCGGGCTCCCTGGTAGGGGACGAGGAAGGACCCCTCGAGCGCCTCTCCGTCACGTGCTGCCGGCGGCGGTAGAAGCTGCACTTGCCGGCAGAAGGAGAGGACATGACAGAGGGTGGGGTCCCCAGGGTGGAGAGAGTGGGTAACAGGGTGGCATTGGGTAGAAAAGGAGGGACGGAGGTCAGGACTAGGCAGACGCCCAGGTCCTCTAGAGGCTCCAGGGGAACGAACACCCCCCGCACAGCCAGGCCCTTCTCCACCACCTCTTGGGAGGCAGCCTCCAATGCTAAGAAAAGGACGACCTTCCCGTACATTTTGGAGGCCGCCACAATAGTCATGGGTCCTACCACCCTAGCCAACGCCTGCACGTATGTCTCCACGTGGGGCGAGGTGGGCACCAGGAGGCAACGGACGCCGTGTTTCCTGGTCATGGTGGAAAAGGGGCCCCGGCCGCTACTGATGGTAGCGGAGGCGGTGGGTGGGCGAGATGACAAGGTGGCAGGCAGGGGTGCTGCCGCCGCCCAGGCATATACCCTGGGGGCCGGGGGAGGGACACTCGCAGAGCTGGTGGAGGGAACAGTGGGGAGGGACGCCATGGTCGATGACGAGGCCACAACGGTGGGGGCAGCCCCTGCCATGGAGGGCCTGGTGGTTGTAGCGGGGCCCTTTCCCTTCTTCACACCCTGGCCTTTCCGGCCAACTGGGGGGGCTCTCCTAGAATCTGGGGGGGGGCGGTAGGTGTGGCAGCGGCAGTAATCGCCCCGGTGCCTCCTGCTGCCGATGCCCCAGCGGGGGTGGTGGCAGGTGTTTTGGCAGCATTGGTGGGGGGAGAGGCTTAGGGGTTGGGCAGGGGGGTAGGTGGGGGAGGGGCAGCTGAGGTTGTTAGAGGAGCCTCACCCCTCTCATTCCCCGCCATCGTGAGCAGGGAGAGATGGGGAGACACCAGAAGGAGGAGGGGGGAGGGGGAAGCAGATTAACCACTTCTCCCTGTTTGGCTGCAGGCGGGGGGGAGGGAGGGGGAAAAGGGATCGGACGGGGGGGGGGAAGGGATCGGACTGGACAGGGGGAGGAAACAGGAGTTGGGGTCAGGTAGTAGGGGCAAACTGTGGGGTGGACAGTCCGGGGGTTGGGGGGGGGGAGGGACGTGAACCCACACGCGTTTGTCCAAAGAGTCTCATTTGGTCGGCTGTTGTTTCTGGTCCGGACAGTGGAATCAGGGCGAGCAGCTGAATCCAGAGGCAGATGGCAAGTTGCCAGCAGGGACGGATGGCAGGGGGGCCGTGACGGTTGTAGTAGTGTTGGGGGGGGCACCAATGGATTGGGGGGGCAGCTCCGTGCCACACCCCCTGTGCCCCTACAAACGCAGTCAAGACACAGTCAAACCTCCCCCCACATGAGAGTACAGTTCAAAAGTTACTCAGTCTTACGGCCCCCTCCACGATGTTTCGTAGCTTCCCTGGGTGATTTTTCTGTCGGCTATCTTCTCTTCCAGCTTTGTAGTGAGGCTTTCAGCAGGCCCAGAATGTCAAGTAGATAAGAAGATTCTTCTCGGCCCGGTACAGGTCCAGAAACAAACAGCAAAACGGTTGGGTCTGGGGGCTTCCACTCCCCTCCTCCGGGGAGCGGGTCGGCAGTCCCTCCCCCCCCCCCGGGGGTTTCAGCCGGAGCAGTAGCAGCGTCCAAGGGCAGGCGTGGGGGGGCTGGCAGCTAGCTGGCAGCCGACCAGCACTCGAATGGCAGCAGAAAAACAGCAAAAAAAAAACAAAACGAAGAAAAAGCGTCTGGCCCGGTTGGGGCGGGGGGGGAAGCTGAAGCAGGGGCAAAAAGTAAGAAAAGCCCAGGCCAGATGGCTACAGGAAAGTAACAGAAGGCAGACAGATTAGCCCCAGGCTAAGTAGGTCCCTTTTCCCTGGGTAAGGTAACAGGGAAGGTTCCAGAACAATCAGGAACCTTCTGGAGACAATTAAGACAGGCTGATTAGAACACCTGCAGCCAATCAAGAAGCTGCTAGAATCAATTAAGGCAGTCTACTCAGGGCACCTGGGTTTTAAAAAGGAGCTCACTTCAGTTTGTGGTGTGCGTGTGAGGAGCTGGGAGCAAGAGGCACTAGGAGCTGAGAGTGAGAACGCGGACTGTTAGAGGACTGAGGTGTACAAGCATTATCAGACACCAGAAGGAAGGTCCTATGGTGAGGATAAAGAAGGTGTTGGGAGGAGGCCATGGGGAAGTAGCCCAGGGAGCTGTAGCTGTCGCACAGCTGTTCCAGGAGGCACTCTAGACAGCTGCATTCCACAGGGCCCTGGGCTGGAACCTGGAGTAGAGGGTGGGCCTGGGTTCCCCCCAAATCCTCCCAACTCCTGGTCAGACACAGGAGTCGTCGACCTGGATTGTGGGTTCAGAAAAACGGCCAAGCTGGGGGCTGCCGTGAAGCTCCAAGGCGAGCAAATCCGCCAATAAGCGCAAGACCCACCAAGGTAGAGCAGGAACTTTGTCACAACACATACATAATCTCCTATACACACACACAAAACAGATCACTTACCTAGTAATTTCTTCTTTCTACAAATCAT
Source organism: Chelonia mydas (assembly GCF_015237465.2). NCBI lineage: Eukaryota > Metazoa > Chordata > Testudines > Cheloniidae > Chelonia > Chelonia mydas. Next base: position 64,587,772 of record NC_051250.2, read on the forward strand.
CATCACATTTGGTTACTTTTCACAGGGTCCCAACTGCCAGCCTACATGAGTAAATAAAATACATATCTTTAGAGCACTTAACAAATGATAGTATCTTGCACTGCTGTTGTATGTTTAATAAGGTAAAAGTATCAAATTAATTCTTATGGTATTTAGTTATTTATTGTTCATATTAATAACTATTGAATTAATATAGTTTTGCCTTTTCTACAACTAGTTACATATTAATAATTTGGTAAATATAAATCGAAGAAAAAAATCACACAAATTATTTTGGTCCCGATTCTGGAATGTGCAGCACTCACTGGCTTCAATAAGAATAACATGTAAACATCCGAAGAGAGAATTTGGCCGATATATAGCTGGAGATTTATTTTAAAAAACAAAGTAGCAGAAGACTATAGAACAACAGCTAGTTAATGTGCTGTTGCTATGATAATACTAAAATTTCCTCATCTGCAGAGCCACTCCTATTTATAGCTCTGTTCATCAGAAATATTCTAGGTATTTCAGCAGATCTGCAAAGAAGTCTATTTACCACAGATCAAATTCAAAATTTAAAAAGATGTCTCCCCCAACCCCAACATACACAGAATATTTGCATTTTTATTAAGACAGAAGAAAATATTTTACTGTCTACTCAGAAGATCATTCAGAAATAAGTTTGTTCCAAGCATAGCCCATGCTCTTTGCAGCATCTAACACTGTTCCTCCGGCAAGCAGTATAGAAAGAGCACTTAAGTAGTAGTGGAGGTACCATGCTTTGTTAGCGCACAGCACAACAGAGACAGTAAGACCTACTATGACTACTGCTCTTTTAACAAATATATTCTCAAAAAGATGGAAATAGGCCCAAAACAAAACCATGGATGAGAAAATTAAAACTTCTACAGCCCAAGTCTGAGCATGGTTTTAGCGTTGGTCAGAAATATCATTTTGTCAAAATACGGTATTTCATCAAAGCCAAAGAATTTAGTGGAGATGTGCTGGTTTCCTTTAAACTTTCAGCACGAATGTGTTTTGGGGAAGGGAGGGTTGACGGAGAGGAGAAAGAGACAGACACTCTACAACTGGGTTCAAGTCCTGATCTGCCTGATTTGGAGTGATGTGGGATGAAAATCTCTACTCTGAATCAGGCAAAGCGGGGACATGAGTCTGGTCTCCCATATTCCACTCTCTTATCATCAGGCGCTAGACAGACATGTGCATGGTTTTGTTTGCATTCTATACTGGAACGAAAAAAAATTTCAAAACCTCAAAAGTTGCCACCAAATGGAATTGTCATCATCCAGTCAACTCTACCAGGTTTGTCCCACATGAAAAATGCTGAGCATGAAAAGGAAAAGGCAAGACACTAAAAGTTTTGAAGGACAAAGAAAGGAGGGAGAAAATTAAAAACAAAAACAAAAAATGGGAACTGAAAGAAGTGAAAGCAGCTCAAAACAAAAAAAAATTCCCGCTGTGCCTTAACGGTGGTAAAATACAGGAATCCTGACCACTGTGGAGAGTTTAAAAGGCAGCCTAAGTAAAGAGAAAGAAATGGGAAAGAATGACGGTTAGAAAAAAGGTAGATGGTGGAAGGAAAGAAATATAGGAACTATCCTTTAAGCGTTTTGCACAGATTTTGCTGAGCCACAATACTCAGCTCTTAACTACTGCATCAGCTGAGTTCTTCTAGGTTCCACTCTGCATTGTGTGAACTGTATCCACTATTATATAACTATCCAATTTTATTTTGACTCTTCTCCAAGGCATTGCTAGTTTGGTGTCAGTTATTCAGTCCTTTAAGGCATAGTCACTACTTTCATCTGTTTGGTTTCTCTTTGTCAGCACACATTAAAAATTGATATCACACTTATTTGCATGTTGCCAGTTTTTGTATAGGTCTTTGTCTTTTATGCTACTCCTTTATTTTTGCTTTTAAGCTTCATTATTGCTCTCTGTTGGCTTCATTTATTACCAACGGTGAAAATGACTACAAATAGTCTACGTATTTTTCTCCCCATTTTCAGGCAGCTCTGTAAAACAATGACACTGCTTATGCTACTTAAGCAGCAAAGTGATAAATCCCTGGATGAAGGTATAATCACTCTAGGCCTCTTTGGTTCACTTCCCACTAAGGAAATGGCCATTCTCAGTAAATAACGGGCCTGTTTCTTCACTATTTCACCAGATCTACTCCAGAGAAACTTCTTTGACCTGAATGGATTTATACAGGCATAAAGATAGTGCAACTGAGTGGAAACTCAGGTCTAATGAGTTTTCTTCAGATCCAAAAGTTTTCCTTTCAAGTAGGATCATATTTCTCCTACAGAATGAAATTTAGGACCCTTTTAAATTAGGATGCCTTCTAATGCATGTACTTAGCTCCTACTGACTTCAATAAGAACCATGTACACACATCTCAGGTCCTTAAATGCATTAACCAGGAAATCCAGTCTTGTTACATTTCTGAAATATTGTTATGGTTCTAAAAGAAACAGCTGCACAATCACAACAGTATTATTTTTACATCTGAAGTTATCCATGTTTTGCAAAAACATAAGAGATATTAAGATCTGAAAAATGCAATTTACATATTTGAAAAGGTTGGGAAAGTGTAAATAATAGATTCAGTTTGCACTAGTTTGCTGGCTGCTTCAGTTCCTCAGCTGATGGCTCCAGGATAGCTGCATTCCAAAAATCCGGTGCAGGGAAAAGGTCATAGCCATTCCAAAGCCAAGAAAGCTACTCAAAGATCCCAAGAGCTGCCATCCCATCGCTCTCCTTTTGCCACATACAAGCTTATGGAGAGACATTCTGATGCACATCAACAAGGTTATCGCACCATAATTGCCCTTTTGTTCAGGCTGGCTTTAGGATAAGGATGGTGTACCCAAGGTCAAGTCATATGTCTACAACAAGACATCAGAGATGCCTTCAAGAAGGACAAGAAAGTTGGCACCATTCTGATGGATCTGTCAGCCACATATGATATTGTCTGGCATGCAGAGCTTAAAGCCAAATTGTTGCAGACTATTCCCTATAAGCCCATAGCACAGTTCATCATGGAAATTATAAGGAATCAGGGCTTCATCTTGCAAGGTGGAGACAAAGTGAGCCAGCTTAGGTGTCTCTGTAAATGATTCCCATAAGGATCCGTTCTAGCTCCTCTCATTTTAAACTTATATACTTATGACCTACCAATAACTATGGCTGCTGACTGGCTAGAGTGGTTGCCACATTGCAGAAATTTGGCTTAGCCCAATCTTCACAGTGTAACTGCAGGGCAGCAATTCAGAGAGTCAAACATGAAGGAGGAATGCACAATTACTCGATTGGAGGGTGGCCTGCAACACCTTGCTAGATTCAATGATGCATAAGTTACGTGGCTAAACAATCTAGATATTAACTTCTGTCACATATGAAAGAAGAAGTAGGCACAAATGTGAAAAGTGCAGGAGGCAAATGTGTCAAAATTGCAAGAAAACCCACCAGTGCCACAACACTTCCACTAATTATTTAGGATTCGCTGTGCCAAGTCCCTGCTTTTCTGAGGACAAGGCAAGGATGCTACAGACCCTCATGCAAGTCCTCAGTGTGGTGCATGTTGACTGTTCTAAAGTGACTTCATATCTTGTACATATGCATTTGGCATGCAGCATGGGATATGAATACATGTACACCTAAATTATTCTCTTTTTGGTGCAATAAATTTTACCAGCATAGTTTTTCGCAACATCTTGGGGACAGGTGTCAGCTTGTGCAGAGTTGTAATTTGGGCATAACACATGCCTTTTCTTTCATGCACTCCAAAAGTCACATAAAACATATGGTTAATGAACTTCTGCTATTTCCCCTCCCTTTTCCCCTCAGTCATGTAAACTTGAGCACATATGGCCAGGGTTGTGGTTCGGGAGACGTTAGTTTCAGCATAAATTACAGAAGTTATAATATATTGACATGGCTGCACCATAAGCCAAAGCTAAGCCGCTAAACGTTAAACAGGAAGAAAACTTTCTAGGACTATTCTTATCTTTTTTTTACCATTTCCATTATTTCATAACTGGCTTAGTTTAGTTTGCATCTTTAGTTTAATTCACCAAAATTATTTAAGATTGTGCTGTTGATATTCCTGACAGTTAAATGAAAATTTAAGAATTGTCCTTTTACATACCATTCAAATTAAGGTAACTGAAAAACACAAAAATGACTATCAGTTTATCAGCTTCATTAATCCTAATACCTCATGCAAAGTCAGAACTTCAAGCGAGGTGCTGTTAGTCATCTGAAGTGGACTGATGCAGAGTATGCTCCCTCAAAAATAATTTTCTCTATCTTCTCTTGTCCTTATTTAATACTTTACTCCCCAAATTTAGGCTAAATGAAATTCTTTTTCTTCATTCAGTTTTTGCATTGGAAAGTAGACATTCCCACCCTCCTTCATCTTTTCCAAATCATTCTACTAATAAAACTGTTTGGAAAGCTTTTCAGTCATCCCTAAGTCACTTGTTTTTAAAACACCTATTTTGCCTCCCTTGCTTTTGTACACTGTGAAATATGAATTACTTCTGTTTTGTCATATTAAAATTTGTTACCTAAATGACGGCCATCTTTAGGCTACTGTTTTGCTTTCTTGCAGAATTTGCAGGTTGTATTTTGATTTAGCACTTGCCAGAAATATGTCCACATGTAAATGTCTTGTATTAGCCATGCAAAATTATCAAAAAGGTAACAGGACCAAAATATGTCACCATATCACTGGGAGTTCTGGCTGCATAAGGATTGAGTAAAAACTGCAGTATTTAGCCATTGTACCTACTTGTCTCCCCACGCATTTTAACAGAAAATTCCTCTTATTTCAAAATATAAATATAAAATGCTTGTATTTTAGCAGTCGTCATTAAGCCAACAGCATCTCCAAGAAGGATGCATAGTATATACAAATGGGCCAAGTGTGGAAGGTCCCAAACATAGCAGAACTAGATTATAAAGCCCACCTCCTGAATCCTGTAATGTATGGGAAAAGAACAGGAGCAAACTACAGCACAGGAGTTTGGAAGCCTTGGGGTCCTGAGCCTGGAGCAGTCCACAGACTAGGGCTGCCCCAGAGCCACAGACATAGGTACTAGAACTTCCAGATTCCAAATTTCATGACACGGACCCGGAAAATTCAAGAGCCATGACTAAGGCTAAGCTTTTGTCATGGATATTTTTAGTAAAAGTCACAGACAGGTCACAGGCAATAAAGAAAAATTCACAGAAGCCATGACCTGTCCTTGACCTTTACTAAAAATATCCATGACAAAATGGGGAACCACTGGGCAGCTGCAGGCCAGCTGGAATCTCTGGGGCACCCCATCACCCACAGGGGTTCAGAGCTCCAGGGTCCCCCTGCCCCTGCATCTCGGAGCTGCAAGGGACTCGCTGCCCATGGCAGCCGGGAGCTGCGGGACCCCTCCCCGCCCGCAGCAACTCAGAGGCCCCCCCAGTGCCCACAGCAACAAGGAGCTGCAGGGAACCCCTCCGCCGCAGCAGCCCAGAGCTCCAGGATACCCCATGCCGCCCATGGTGGCGGTGAGCTACAAGGGTCCCTTGCCACCCACAGTGGTCTGGGACAGTGTGGGTCCCCCCACCACCTGTGGCAGCTCAGCGCTCAGATGCCATCACCGCCTCAGGTGGCAGGGGTACACTGCAGCTCCCAGATGCCTGCAGGCTGATGTCACGGAGGTCTTTGGAAGTCACGGATTCCATGACTTCCACAACCTCTGTGACAAATTTTTGTCTTAATCATGACTCAAGCAGGGAGCATAGCAGCTTCGGCTCCAGCTGGGATTCCAGGGGCTGCCAGGGTCCCTGTCACAGAGCTGTGAGCCTAACAGCCCAGAGAGACTTGTTTCTAGCCAGGACTTGCACGACTGCCTGCCACAGAGCTGGGAGCCTACCAGCCCCCAGAGATCCAGCTCCAGCCTAAGCAGTGTGGGCTGGAAATCTCCTTGCCATGGAGCAGGAAGCCTAACAACCCCCATAGTTCTGGCTCCACCTGTTCCAACCAGCTCTAATCCACACAAAAATGGTGTAGCCACAGTAACATGAGCAGTAACAGCACCCCAAATGCAAACGTGCCTGCACCCCATTGGTACTCCTTCGGGATTACTAGCTGCTGCTGCCCAAGCTACCATGGCTACAGTACTATTTTTAGCATGCTGGCTCGGATGAGAGCTAGCACCAGTATATCCAGGTGAGCTGGGAATCACACCCCTAGCCTTTAGGATAGATATACCCTTACGGTAAGGGGGTGTGTCAGTGGAAAAGTGAGAGAAAGAGAGACTGACACGGCCCGAATAAGCAGCTCGTAGCACAAGCCTGAAAAAAGCTTAGAACAAGAGCTTTTGGGATTGCTGACTGAAAGAGTTTTTGGTATTGAAACCAAGGACACTGTTTCCTATTGTTGGATTCATCCTGTGTTCAGGGAAACAGGAATTTGTACATTCTTTGTAAATAAACAAGATTGCATCAAAGGTAACAGATTCCATATTCAATTTCTCCTCCTAGTTGGAACCCACACAAGGCCCTAAACTTTGACTAGCAGCTTGGGACAGAAAAGGGGTAAAAAGAGCATATATAGTTCAGGTCCTGACAATTAAAAAACAAAAACTTTACACAGCTTTTCCTCTGCAAGTGCTTGTTTTTCATTCGTTTAACTTGTATAACATTTTTCCTATCAGAAAAGGAGTATTTGTGGCACCTTAGAGACTAACCAATTTATTTGAGCATAAGCTTTTGTGAGCTATAGCTCACTTCATCGGTTAGTCTCTAAGGTGCCACAAGTACTCCTTTTCTTTTTGCGAATACAGACTAACATGGCTGCTACTCTGAAACCATTTTTCCTATCTAGCTTTTTGATATATGACATCATTCTGAACATTTCACAAAAGTATTCTTATTGATTTAGCGCACTGGAAGTAATCAGGCTGGAGAATGCCTCTATATATGACAGTAAATGACAGTGCAAGCATAAAGCAAATAATTCATAAACTAATACTGAATCAGATATAGATAAGGATTTAAAATATTTAGGGACAAAATCTGTGATCCTTAAAACTGAATTAAAAAAAACTTTTATTAAACAGTATTGCTTGCTCAACAGAGAATTTGGCCCTTGGATATTTGCAAATAATCTGCACTCTAGAACATGCAGTAATATAATCTGGTTTAAAAATAAAGTTAGTAATACAGAACAGTAGCATTAAAAATATATTAAAACAGACTTTGAAATTTACAACTCCAAAAGACTCATTTAAAGATTTTTCAAGTTAGATAAGTTTTTCTACTCTGAAATATTCAACTTTAGAAATAAACAAGGACAAGTTAATCCCAGGTGTAACTCCACTGAAGTCAGTAGGATTGCACAAAAGGATGAATTTAGCTCCAAATATTTATCAAAAATAGACTGACACAGAAAAGACTGCTTGATAATATCATGAGACATATAGATATCTCTATTAACACACCTGCTACATGACAGTTTCCATCCTGATTGGGAAATACTGTGTTTTACAATATAAAGAACACAGATACAATAATCTATAAAACAGCTATTTGTATTTTTAAGTGTGGATATTAATATTTAACACCACAGAAAATGAATTAAATATTGTGCTGACAGGATATATGTAATAGGTAGCATTCTCAAAAGCATAACACTATTCTGTAGCAAATTAAACATAGTTTAGTAACAAAAATAAATCACAATTTAGATGAAGAAAATATGTTTCCTTTGAAGTTTTAATTAGACATTTTTTAATTACAAACAATTATGGCATCATGTTTTTAAAATAATTTTGACATCCTAGCTGAGTTATAAAAGATGGCAAATCAATAAGTGCTGAATTTAAAGGTTTTATTTCTTCTGACCCCATGTATTTTCAACAGCTTGTCAATTGGCTCAGAAAAATATTAAAGAAAAAATATGTATTTTTGTAGGTGAATTACTGAGGAACGAAGGAAAGCATGCAAAACATTTACTACAAATGATTATCAAATTAGTGACCAGTGTCATGTATTAGAGTGAGTACCACTGAACCCGTTAAAAAAAATTTATACTGAAATGTTTCCAAAAGCAAGAGAGAGTTTTGTTAAATGGTTGCTGAAAACCGAAGAACCCTTCTGTTAGGAACAGTGACTTTACATGTAAGATTAGGAGATATAAGATGTAATCCTTCCATCCCTGTCACTGTCCCAACTTACCAAAACAATACAGTTGGCTCTGGCTCTCCTGCTTTGTTATATCATATCCCAAGAAAATCATGTTTTCTTTTTATCTCCTTGCTGCCAGATGTTCTACCCTAAAGAAAAAGAAGAAATAAAGTCTTCTGGCAAAAAGAATTTGGCTGTAGAAGTGAAGCCTACATTACTTATATTTTCAATAATAAATTAGAAGAACTATTGAATGGGTCTTGACAAACACATTCAACCATTCTAAGTGCTCCACTCTCAGGTAAAATCATTTCAGATTTCATATATGGTGGCCACAAAGCATGTCAATAGACTATTCATGTTCTCATCAGAACAGAAATTATTCCATTTCACGATATGTGAAGATACCGTGCAAGTCTGTAGCCATTTTAAGAGAGTTTATTTGTGTGGCCTTTAGTTAAAACAAACAAACAAAAAAACAAAAAACAGAAAAATGTAAGAACCTTTCTTTCAAGCCTCTGTGATTACACATTATCAATAACCAGAGCAAAGCAGCCTGCGCCACCTCCTGTTTAATAAATGCAGTGGTCCAACGTAAATTAGTCTCCTAGCTGCTATTTTTCTTCATTTCTCCAAAAGTACTGTACATGTATAGATAAGACATACAAAAGAGACTGATTTGTCAGTTCAACACTTACATGATCAGGTTTTTGTTCCATAGTCAAATTATGCCATTGCCATTATTCACTGCTCAAATGTCAAATACTTGAAAAATATTCCCTATTTTGCATTTAGGCTGTGATGCCACTAAACAATCTTTCATTCTTAACTATTGTGCCAATTGAAATTCAAATTTTTTCCACAAACAGGGCAAAGGTTTTCTAATATAGTTTAACTATTAAGCTTTCTGTTCTCTAAGAGCATTTGACATTTTTTTTAATCCATTGCCAATACATTTGCCCTATTCTACTATTCTCCAAATAAACTGGAGATCCAATTTCCCGTAAAAAAAAGAAAAATGCCTGCTGTACAATCTGGCATTACAAGTCTAGTGATTAGACTCTTTCTCTTCTCTAAAATAACACATACTATCCTGTACAAATATAAAAGCATATGCTAGGTAATTACAGATGAAGAAGAGAACGTCTAACGTTATACTGACTAGAGGGTTGAAACAAAGCCATTATCTGAACAACTGGCAACATGGCCACAGATGTTGCTTTAACAATACAGGGATTTAATGTAAAACTCATTTTTATATTAAATGCAGTTAAACTCTCACTTTTACACTTTGTCTTTATCTTACAGTTGCTATAGTGTAACAGTCACATAATGTAATATCAGTTACTATCAATATGAAATTTAAAAGATTTGAACTTTTGTAAAGTTCTGAGATAAGGACTGATAATAAATTCCGACCTGTCCTATAACACTATCAATCTAACTGGGAGCCTGATACAAATAGCTCATTAATACACCAAGAAGAGGTATGGCTTCCCTACAGAAAGCAACATGACCCACCACAAAATTTGAGGTTATAAAGACAGCTATGTTTACCCTGTCATGTTTTATTCATTCATAGTATCTCATTACGTGTCATTGGGAATAAGTCTGTGGATGTCCCATTTATTAGAAGAGACACTAGCTATTTCACCAGTTTTATTCTCAATCCCACCTCAAAATAGTAACTATAAATCACACCAGGAAGGCTTTGGGGTAGAAATTATATTACTCTTGCCCCATTTGATACTTTTTCCATCTACATTCCCCCTTAAAATGCTTTATTGGCCCTGGGCACGGGGGGGAACTATACCCAGCTCAAATATTCTGCTTTTAGGACAAAATTGTAACCATAGAGTCAAAAGTATGGCAATAAAACACAAGAACAGCCTAGACTAACAGACGTATTGGAGCATAAGCTTTCGTGGGTGAATACCCACTTCGTCAGATACGTCCGACGAAATGGGTATTCACTGACGAAGCTTATGCTCCAATATGTCTGTTAGTCTATAAGGTGCCACAGGACTCTTTACCACTTTTACAGATCCAGACTAACACGACTACCCCTCTGACACTTAAGAACAGCCTAGTTTCTCACCACTAAACAACTTCAATAAATCTTACCTATTGAGGACATATTTTAATAAAAGGAGATAAAAGTCACAAGTCACACACTTGGCCACTTACCACTGAAGGAGACTCTTAGATAAACAATCATATTCTTTCAACAGAAAAGAGTGAGGCATTGCGGGGGGGGAGGACTTTAAAGCAGAGGACTGAAAACAAAATAGTATACAGATGTGCAGAAAGGGCAACTTCTGCTTCTCCTCTTGCAGCTGCTGTCGCTGCTTTGTGGCTGCTTTCTCTACCACACCTGTTCACTGACACGGTGTCACAATCAGCGCGCCTTGGGACCCTCCTTTTGTTTCTCATCAAGAGTACAGTATATCATGTTCAAAGAAGACTTCCATGGAACCAAACAGACCTGTGTGAGAGAGGAAAATATGCTACCAAGTTATAAAGGAAAGCGTTTATCTTTAAAAGCTTTTACAACATTAAAATTAAAAACATGCTGGTACCGATCTTGTAATTAATTCAGTGAAATAAAAATGGCTAAACAAAAACAGCCTCAAAAAGAAGAAAAGCCAGGAACAAATACAGTAATGATATAAGTCAAATGAATTATCCTCCCCCTTTCCCCACCTACACACACACAGGAGAGCAATTATCCCTTTTCCTGGCATTAAAACCAGCGCCAAGGTGATGATATATTTTTAGAAAGCATTTTAATTCCTGGAATTACAACACCTATTAACCCTGGTAAAGCCAACTTACCAGTGGTACCACCTATACCAGAAAGCAGAGAGTGCTTTCCATATTATAAACAAATTATTTTAGGGTTCAATACTCTACTTACTTCAAATTGTCTCAGACAGCAGCTGTCAACTCTAAAGCAATGTTTTCTTTATTATATATTTTTAATCTATTCAATTATATTTTTAGTCATAGCATCAAAATATCCCATAATTTTAAAATCAGTTACATGGGTTTTTATTGGTTAGTTTTTCCACCAAGGTCAGTAGGATACATATAGGGGTACACATAGGCAAGCAGACTACCAGGCACCATGCTTCAAAATGAAATTAACAAAAGTCTCCTAAACACTTTACGGATTTTACCAAATTCACTTTGGTGTTCCACTCACAAATGGAGCTTGGAAAATTAGAGGAGAAGAGGTTCAGGAAATTGGGAGGAAGCATGGAATTCTGGGATTATTACTATGGCAAGTAAAGAATTATGAGGTTTTGTGAATGACAAGTGAGACACAGTAAAATACTGTTCCATACAAGTCAAACCTTATTTAAATATGATCTATAGATATAATGAAGCCCTTTGTGTAATGTTTTATTAATTTTGCGGACAGATAGTCCTGCAAATGGATTAAGCTTTTGCTATTTTGAGACAAATCTATTTAAACAGCCACGTTTTTTAAATTCCAAAAATAACTAATATAATACAATGCTATTAAAAAAAAACTCTTGTGATGTCATTCCATCCATCTCTCTAGGGAACTGTGTATTGTCACATTGTTGGAAAGGAATGGAGGAAATGAGAATGGGAATCATCTAAATTAGGGCAGGGTGATCAGTACAGTTTGTCAGAATTTTAAATTAACAATAAAACACACACAGAAGGTTAAAAAAAAACCTGTGAAAAACCTTTACTGAAAATTAGGGCTGTCAAACAATTAAAAAAAGAATTGCAATTAATCACGAGATTACAAAATAGTCACAATTAATCGAAGTTTTAACTGCACTATTAAACAATAATAGAATACCAATTTAAATTTATTATAAATATTTTGGATGTTTTTCTACATTTTCAAATATATTGATTTCAATTACAACACAGAATACAAAGTGTACAGTGCTCACTGTATATTATTTTTATTACAAATATTTGTACCGTAAAAAAGATAAAAAAATAGTATTTTTCAATTCACTTCGTACAAGTACTGTAGTGCAATCTCTTTAACGAGAAAGAGCAACTTACAAATGTAGATTTTTTTACATAACTTGCACTCAAAAACAAAACGATTTAAAAAACTTTAGAGCCTACAAGTCCACACAGTCCTACTTCTTGTTCAGCCAATAGCTAAGACAAACAAGTTTGTTTACATTTATCGGAGATAATGCCGCCCGCTTATTTACATCACCTGAAAGTGAGAACAGGTGTTCGCATGGCACTGTTGCAGCCAACATTGCAAGGTATTTACGCGCAGGTATTCATATGCCCATTCATGCTTCAACCACCATTCTAGAGAATATGCTTCCATGCTGAGGACTCTCTTTAAAAAAAGTATGCATTAATTAAATTTGTGACTGAACTCCTTGGGGGAGAATTGTATGATTCCTGCTCGACACTGTAAATAAGAAGCAGGCAGCATTAGCTCACGTAAATATAAACAAACTTGTTTGTCTTAGCTACTGGCTGAACAAGAAGTAGGACTGAGGGGACTTGTAAGCTCTAAAGTTTTACATGGTTTTGTTTTTGAATGCAGTTATATAAAAAAATTAATTTGACATTTGTAAATTGCACTTTCACAATAAAGAGTTTGCACTACAGTACTTTTATGAGGTGAATTGAAAAATACTATTTCTTTTATGTTTTTTACAATGCAAATATTTGTAATCAAAAATAATAAAGTGAGCAATGTACTCTGTATTCCGTGTTGTAATTTAAATCAATATATTTGAAAATAGAGAAAACATCCAAAAATATTTATAATAAATGTAAATTGGTATTCTATTATTGTTTAACAGTGAGATTAAAACGGTGATTAATCACGACTTTTTTTTAAATCTAGTTAATTTGTTTTGCATTAATTGCTTGAGTTAACTCCAATTAATTGACACCCCTACTGAAAACATGTTCCTGTTTCCCCCAATCAGCACAGTGATCAATTAGGTTTCAATCCTCCAATGGAATCTGCTAATATGAATGCTTTGCCCATGTGTAATCGCATTGGCCTTAACTGAATCCCACACAGACACAGGAGTCCACGTTATTGAATTATAATGCAGGACTAGGATCTTAAAAAACTAGCAGGAAAGAAGAACAGGAAGAAAGATGGGGGAGTTGCAAAAAAAAAAAAAAAAAAGGAAAAAATAAATATCTGATTTGGACATGGGCGGGGAGGGAGAAGAACTATGGTACATGAAAATGACATGGAGGGAGGAAAGTCTCAAAGTTCTCAGAAACTAAATTTAAACATCCAAACTTTGGGGGCAGGAGTTCTACTGAACTGTCAGTTTCATACCTCAGTACTTCACTTTTTCCATTCCAATGCACAAACAGTTCTGCCTGTGTGATAGCAGAGATTGGACATCATTTATAAATGCAGGTTTCAGAGTAACAGCCGTGTTAGTCTGTATTCGCAAAAAGAAAAGGAGGACTTGTCGCACCTTAGAGACTAACCAATTTATTTGAGCATGAGCTTTCGTGAGCTACAGCTCACTTCATCGGATGCATACTGTGGAAATTATTTACCACCAATTACAAGGGGTCCAAGTTTCCCTTGTGCTACAAGGATTATTATATTTAAGGATAGGAAAAGCTTTAATTTCTGTAGTATGAAGCCATCCGTAGCCCACTACCAACTTTAGAAGATGGCTTTGCCAGTGTCCTAAATAGAAGCTGAATGTTTACGTAAACCATCATATTACTTGACTTGATAACCATTTTGGGCCAAGTAGTCATAAAAAACAAACAGTTATTAAAATTTGTGTGCAAATAATATGCAAGCTTCAGAGTGTTCCGCACTTCCCAGAATCAGGCCTCGTGTCAGAACTGTATTTAAAAAATTATAAAGAAAACGAATGCAAATTATTCATCTGCTCTTTGGACAATTTACACCAAGATAACAACAAAACTACATCTAATTAAAAAGGCTATCCTCATGCTGACTGCTTTCCTCAGTGACCATGAAGCCAGCAAAGGAAGGACACACAATCTTTCAGATTAATCCCACAAGAGAGTTATTTTTAAAGCATTTTAAGGCAGCAAAGTCTACAGCAAGCAAAACAGTCTCGTGGATGATTAAATCTTAATAGAAGCAATATTCCAAATGTAAAATACGTTGACAATACAAGGAATGGGGTCTTGTATTAGTGAACGGAATAAGATAACTTTATTATTTACATCTGGCAGCAATTTATATAGGGCCCAATCTTGTAAAGCCAGAGTAAGAATTTAAGGCCCACAGCAAGTAACAGAACCAAAGTACTAGACCTTCTTCCACTGTGAGAAATGTTTGACTCAAATTGCAAAAACATTTTTTTTAAATCAGCCTTGATTGGACTTCAGTGAGAGTTTGTATAACACCAGTGGTTAATTAGGAATTTTCTTTAACCCACAAACTGAAAGTCAAAAAGGATTTTGTTACATTTTATGCTTTCATTGGGTTCTCAAACTTTAAAGTAACACATCCTATTTCTATCACAGCAAATTAGCTCAGGCTTCACATCCAGATGTGCTAGAGACAAAATTCATAGCCACTGTTGGTCATCCCAGGTTTCCAAAATGATGTGATCCCACCACACCTTGCTGGTTCTCCTGCATCAGAAGCGACAGTCCACCAAAAGACATACCATGGTAATACTGGTATTCACCATATCCATACCATGCGAACCGAATGGTCATTGACCCTCAAGGTCAGATGTCTTCAACATGTCACAAAGTTCTGCCCAAATTCTATTCAGCATCCCATCCAGTCACCTATTCCACTGCATAACTATTTGTCCTGCAATAAGGAGCAGAACCACATCAACATAGTCCCATTGCTCCATATCTTTCACCCAGTTTGGCAGGGAATAAACGAGAGGAGATGTGATCAGGAACTGCCATTGCAAATGTCTGAAGGTGGGGGACTGTGCCAACAATACAGAGCAAAGCAGTTCCTAGAATGTCTCCTGTGATGCACAGAACCCTGGGATACTGCTCTTGAAATGGCAGCACTAATATCATGTAACAGAAGAGGTCATGAGATATGGGTATATGCTTTTACACAGTGTTATACTTGTGTCCAGCACATCATATATGGACACGCAGTATGGGTACGGGGAGCATGTGCAGACATGAACACGGTCCAGTAACTGAGTATGTGCACCATTGTAGAGATAGCCTAAATCACACATGCTCCTGGAACAGGAGCTGGGGCGAAGGGGTGTCACACTTGGCCCCTTCACTCCTGTTCATGGAATGAGTCTTGAATTTGAGAGTTTAGTAGACACAGTCCAGACCAGTAGAGATTGTATGACCTGCAATGATCTTCAGAAGAGATAGATGGTGTTTAGGGAAGAAAAACAGGTACTGTATATGCTGCATGAACCCTTACACATTCAGTTTAAAATAGATTTATACATTCTTTTTGTGTCAGAATCTTGCATTTAAAAAACATTGTAACAAAAATAATCTACATTTGTAAATTGCACTTTCAAGATAAAGAGATTGCGCTACAGTATTTGTAAGAGGTGAACTGAAAAATACTATTTTGAAGTGGGTTCTAGCCCTCGAAAGCTTATGCCCAAACAAATTTGTTAGTCTCTAAGGTGCCACAAGGACTCCTTGTTGTTTTTACTATTTCTTTTGTTTATCATTTTTACAGACCAAATATTTGTAATAAAAAATAATAATATAAGCGAGCACTGTACACTTTGTAGTCTGTATTTTAATTGAAATCAATATATTTGAAAATGTATTTATTAAAAATATTTAAATAAATGGTATTCTATTATTGTTTAATTTTTTTAATAGCTACACAGCCCTACTAAGAAGTGGTCAGGGACCACAGGTCTTGAACACTGGTCCACAGGACACTTAGGAGCTAGTAAGCTCCAATCTGCCATCTAGTGAACTGTTAACAGTTGCTAGGGCAGAAGCTGAACCCCGACAGAAGATTCCAGTCCTGGAACCAGATTGGCAGAGTGCTGGGGTTCGTGATAGGTCCACAGCTTCTATATAAACACAGCACAGGAACAGGAATTGTGCATGCAACTGAGATCCACCCTTCTCTAGACTGTGTGCCTTATGCTTCCTGCTCCCCAGCCTGATTTCCTGGCATCCCGACCTGGATTGGCTTCTGGCATCCAACTTGTGATTCTGATTTCCGGTTTGTCCCCGCCTCTGACTCCCTGGCATCCCAACCTGGCCTGACTCTGGTTACCGATTCATGGTTCTGCTCTCAAATTTGTCTCCTGCTTCTGATCTCCCTGATCTGACCCAGCCGACTCTTGACTGCTGGTCCGTGACTCTGATCTTGGCTCCGACCTCAAGGTCTGGCTACCCATTACCCGGCCCTAACAGTTACTACCTTTTGTAATTCTCCCAGTTATTGGGAATTCTTATTTTGGCTCACATAATTATATCTTAGTTCTAAAAGGAGGAGATTGTTTCACTAAGATCATATTGCTTCAAAGCTGAAGTTTAGTCTCAGTTCTAGTTCTGGGAAGCCAAGTGACCATACAGATGTGTGCTGAATCTTCTCTGTAGAACTGGATTTGATTGTAGGACATTCTTGTTTTTAAGAACTTTCAAGGCCTGCTTCGACAACCATTCCAGAGGACATGCATCCATGCTTATGATGGGTTCTGCTCGATAAAGATCTAAAGCAGTGCGGCCCGATGCATGTTCATTTTCATCAGAGTCAGATGCCACCAACGAGAAGGTTGATTTTCTTTTTTGGTGGTTCAGGTTCTGTAGTTTCTGCACTGGAGTGTTGCCCTTTTAAGACTTCTGAAAGCATGCTCCACATCTCGTCCCGCTCAGATTTTGGAAGACACTTCTGATAATTAAATCTTGGGTCGAGTGTGTTTTGTCAAATCTGCAGTGAAAGTGTTCTAAAAATGAACATGTGCTGGGTCATCATCCGAGACTGCTATAACATGAAATATATGGCAGAACGTGGGTAAAACAGAGCAGGAGACATACAATTCTCCCCCCAAGGAGTTTAGTCACAAATTTAATTAATGCATTATTTTTTCGAGTGTCATCAGCATGGAAGCATGTCCGCTGGAATGGTGGCCGAAGCATGAAAGGGTACGCAAATGGTTAGCAAAGCTGGCATGAAAATCCTTTGCAATGCTGGCTACAGAAGTGCCATGTGAACGCCTGTTCTCACTTTCAGGTGACATTGTAAATAAGAAGCAGACAGCATTTTCTCCCGTAAATGTAAACTAACTTGCTTGTCTTAGTGATTGACTGAACAAGAAGTAGGACTGAGTGGACTTGTAGGCTCTAAAGTTTTACAATGTTTTGTTTTTGAGTGCAGTTATGTAACAAAAAAAGCTACATTTGTAAGTTGCACTTTCATGATAAAGAGATACAGTACCTGTATGAGGTGAACTGAAAAATACTATTTCTTTTGTTTATCATTTTTGCAGACCAAATATTTGTAATAAAAAATAATAATATAAAGTGAGAACTGTACACTTTGTATTCTGTGTTGTAACTGAAATCAATATATTTGAAAATGTAGAAAAACATCCAAAATATTTAATAAATTTCAATTGGTATTCTATTAATAGTGCAATTAAAACTGCAATTAACCGCGATTAATTTTTTTAACCATGTGACTGGGGTCCCAGTGGGGGCCAGCTGAGGTTACTTAATTAAGGTGAACTGCAAAGAATGGGCAGATAATCCCCAAAGCTAGTGGATATTTTCAATACTTAGATTTACCAAGACAGCATAAAACTGCTTCTTTATTACCTCACTTGTTGCCCAACAACACAGTTCCCTTGAAGTAGCCCAGCCTCAGGCCTCCATCCAAGTACCCAAGACAAATATGATGAAGTTTTCTGAAAATCTTATTTCATCATATAAAAGAAATGCTTCTATCAAACCCAAAGGATCAGACACATTGTCTCCCAGGTTAATGAATATTCCAGATCTTACCATCCTACAGCCAATTCTTATTAACTAAACTAAAATTTATTAAAAAAGAAAAGAGAGAGCGTTTGGTTAAAAGATCAATATACATGCAGACAAGAGTTCAATTCTTGAGGTTCAGATGCACAGCAGAGATGGTGACCTTTTAGTTGCAAAGAGTTCTTTCAGAAATAGTCCATACATTATAGTTTAATGTTTA
Organism: Chelonia mydas; assembly: GCF_015237465.2. Taxonomy (NCBI): domain Eukaryota; kingdom Metazoa; phylum Chordata; order Testudines; family Cheloniidae; genus Chelonia; species Chelonia mydas. The sequence continues at coordinate 64,606,097 of NC_051250.2, forward strand.
TATTTCAGGATGGTCCAGTCAGAACTGGGATCTCAATTCTTGTGGCTTAGGCTTCCCCTGCATGAAAACTCAAGCAGATCTGAGATAAACAGGATCAGGACCCAATTTTATACAGTTTTCTAGCAGCCACTTGACCATATAGTCCTGGCTAAACAATAGGCTTTTGATGTAACCTTCTGCTTCCTAAACACCACCAGCAATTAGTTACACAAATTAACACAGGACAATTTATTCATTAGGCAGTCTATCACAAACTTCAAAGAGACATATAGACAATGACATTACTTCACCCAAGATTCATCTAAATGTTAATATTCCCTTTTGATCTCTGAATTAATAGTTATAGTGACAGACAGAAACTGTCTGTTTACATGGCTAGCATCAAAGATACATACAATTAATATTACCTTTTACGTCTAACAATATAGGTTTGCATTTCAAAGTTCTAGCGTATCTACCATGAATGGCCCTAATTACCATTCGCATACCTTTTTAATATGACTTTAAAGGAGAGCTCTGGGTCATTCAGCCTGCAAGCTGCTTAACCCTTTCTGGCCATGAGTTGTATTTTGTATAAAATTTGCTGAAATTATATAATAGTTGTAGCAACAATGGTTTGCATAATTCTGTTTTAATTAGACAATGTCACAAACCGCGATTAATTTATTTAAGTTAATCATCTGAGTTAGCTGTGATTAATCGACAGCCCTATTTAGAAGTCACCTACTACAGGACAGGCCACTAGCTGTCCTGAACGCCACTAGCTGTCACCTTCAGCCCCCAACTAAAACCTCTCCAGCACATCATCAAAGATTTACAACCTATCCTGAAAAATGATCCCTCATTCTCACAGATCTTGGGAGACAGACCAGTCCTCGCTTACAGACAGCCCCCCAACCTGAAGCAAATACTCTCCAGCAACCACACAACACACAACAAAAACACTAACCCAGGAAACCTATCCTTGCAACAAAGCCCGATGCCAACTCTGTCCACATATTTATTCAAGTGACACCATCATAGGACCTAATCACATTAGCCACGCCATCAGGGGCTCGTTCACCTGCACATCTACCAATGTGATATATGTCATCGTGTGCCAGCAATGCCCCTCTGCCATGTACATTGGCCAAACGGGACAGTCTCTACGCAAAAGAATAAATAGACACAAATCTGACATCAGGAATCATAACATTCAAAAACCGGTAGGAGAACACTTCAACCTCTCTGGCCACTTAGTAAAAGATTTAAGGGTGGCAATTTTGCAACAGAAAAGCTTCAAAAACAGACTCCAATGAGAAACTGCTGAGCTTGAATTAATATGCAAACTAGATACCATTAACTTGGATTTGAACAGAGACTGGGAGTCGCTGGGTCATTACACCTATTAAATCTATTTCCCTAAGTTAAGTATCCTCACACCTTCTTGCCAACTGTCTAAGTGGGCCATCTTGATTATCACTACAAAAGTTTTTTTCTCCTGCTGATAATAGCTCATCTTAACTAATTAGCCTCTCACAGTTTGTATGGCAACTTCCGCCTTCTCTGTATGTGTGTGTATATATATATATATATATACACACATATATATCTTCTTACTATATGTTCATTCTATGCATCTAATGAAGTGGACTGTAGCCAGTGATGAGCTGCCAAAATCTTAACAACCGGTTCCTTCCTCATCCCACAAGGGGGTCGTGGCCCGCCCCGCCCCCGGGACTCCTTCCCCATCCACCCCCCTCCCCTGTCCCCTGACTGCCCCCAGAACCGGGCAGGAGGGTCTCGTGGGCCACCGTAGTGGGTGCCCACCCTGTCCTGCCCCTAAGAGCCAGAGGGACCTGCCGGGGGATGAGGTGGGGAGTCCTGGGAGTGCTTACCTGAGGCAGCTCCCAGGAAGCATCCGGCAGGTCCCTCTGGCTCCTAGGGGTGGGGTAGCATAGCTGGGGGGGGGGGGGAAAGCAGGGGGAGCGGCCGCTCCCCCACTGATCACATCAAAAGTGGCGCCTTAGGCACCGACTCCATGGGTGAGAATTTGATGGGTGCAGAGCATCCACTGGCAGCTCCCCACCCCGCGCCCAGCCCCAGCTCACCTCCGCTCCACCTCCGCCTCCTCCCTGAATGCACTGCCCCGCTCTGCTTCTTCGCCCCCACCCCGGCTTCCCACGAATCAGCTGTTCGTGGAGGAAGCCAGGGAGGGCTGAGAAGCAAGCGGCAACTTCGCACTCAGGCCCAGGGAGGCGGAGGTGAGCTGGGGTGGGGAGCGGTTCCCCTGTGCACCCCCCGGGTTACCTGCTGCGGCGCGGGCGGCCCTCCTCGCACCCCCCCCTCCCCCGCAGCTCGCTCCACTCCACCTCCTTGGGCCTGAGCACGAAACCACCGCTTGCTTCTCAGCCCTCCCAGGCTTCCCACACAAACAGCTGATTCACGGGAAACCAGGGGGAGTGCGGAGAAGCAAAGCAGGGCAACGTGTTCAGGGGAGGAGGCAGAGGCGGAGCAGAGGTAAGCTGGGGCTGGGCGCAGGGTGGGGAGCTGCTGGTGGGTGCGCTGCACCCACCAAATTTTCCCTGTGGGTGCTCCAGCTCTGGAGCACCCACAGAGTCGGCGCCTAAGGCAACACTTTTGGCCGGGCTTCTAAATTTAACAACTGGTTCCAGCGAACCAGTGCGAACTGGCTCCAACTCACCACTGGCTGTAGCCCACGAAAGCTTATGCTCTAATAAATCTGTTAGTCTCTAAGGTGCCACAAGTCCTCCTGTTCTTTTTGTGGATACAGACTAACACGGCTGCTACTCTGAAACCTATTTATTAGGTTCTTAGCTACCAAACTCAGTCAGACAGAGAGGCTAGGAGAAAATGTTTTTAATTTGATTTTACCAGATGAATAAGAGAGCTCAAATCAACCCCAGTTCCCCAAACAAATGAAAAAGGCTTCTGGGTAGCCTGAACTTCCTGATCACATTGGGTATGCTCAGCCAGTCGGAGACAGGAGACATACTATGTGACTTGCCCATGTGACGTACCCCTGTTCGTGCTTAAAAACTGAACAGCAGTTTTTTGGGAGTGGGGCTTGAAGTCATAGGTCTTCTGACAGAAGAGGCTCTCTCAAACTAAGAGTTGCATGCATCATAACTGGGGCCTGAACTGTGTTCTTTTATTTACAGTCTTTAAAAATGAGAAGGAGCAAACTGATGCCTAGGACTTCCTTTTAGATTTTTGGTTGGCTTGTTCCAGCTGAGACTAAAGCCTTTCCCATGTACCCAGCAGGGTGCAGGGATTGTTCAGTGTTTCACTTAAAGTGGCTCTTTGGTTCTGCCAACCATGCTGGTGCTAAAGGCAAAGAAATTTATTCTCCTCCTCCCTGTGGTCCCCCTGCTGGTGCCCAGCCAGAACGAAGTCACCAGAAAGCAATTGATAAAGGATATGGTGCAGTCAGAGTACTCCGATTTGCCACATGGTTTATTTGTTTGATCCCCACCATCCCAAAAAAAGTTTGTATAAATAAAACAGCCATTAAAGTTCCAGCCACCTAACTAGAAAAACCTATGCTGTGTGTGTAAGTTCAGAATTGGTCAACACAGTTTTGCTGGAAGTTAGGAAGAACCAGAGTTCCATTCAACCATGGAAATCTGAAGAACTATAAATTACTAAAAAAAATTCACCACTGTTCCCCATCTCAATCTACAGAGCCAAGTAAAACCTTTAAACCATAGAACTCTTCCTAACCAGAACATTTAAAAAATAATTTATGTATGAAAGAAAATCCTCTCAGCTTTTACATTTTATCAAACAGATGACACCAACAAGACAGCTGTAAATGGATTACTAACATAATGAGATACTGAAATGTAGAATTATTCACCTAGAAATTGTGGCTTCAGGGTACAAGTTTTGCTCTCACCTCTCGTTTTATTTTGTTTTTCTGGAACAGTCACTTAACCATCCATAAAAAGAAAAGGAGTACTTGTGGCACCTTAGAGACTAATCAATTTATTTGAGCATAAGCTTTCGTGAGCTACAGCTCACTTCATCAGATGCATACTGTGGAAAGTGTAGAAGATCTTTTATACACACAAAGCATGAAAAAATACCTCCCCCTACCCCACTCTCCTGCTGGCAATAGCTTATCTAAAATGATCACTCTCTTTACAATGTGTAGGATAATCAAGTTGGGCCATTTCCAGCACAAATCCAGGGTTTAACAAGAACGTCTGGGAGGGGCGGGGGTCTGGGAAAAAACAAGGGTTACCTTGTTACCTTGCATAATGACTTAGCCGCTCCCAGTCTCTATTCAAGCCTAAGTTAATTGTATCCAATTTGCAAATTAATTCCAATTCAACAGTTTCTCGCTGGAGTCTGGATTTGAAGTTTTTTTGTTGTAATATCGCAACTTTCATGTCTGTAATCGCGTGACCAGAGAGATTGAAGTGTTCTCCGACTGGTTTATGAATGTTATAATTCTTGACATCTGATTAGTGTCCATTTATTCTTTTACGTAGAGACTGTCCAGTTTGACCAATGTATATGGCAGAGGGGCATTGCTGGCACATGATGGCATATATCACATTGGTGGATGTGCAGGTGAACGAGCCTCTGATAGTGTGGCTGATGTTATTAGGCCCTGTGATGGTGTCCCCTGAATAGATATGTGGGCACAGTTGGCAACGGGCTTTGTTGCAAGGATACGTTCCTGGGTTAGTGGTTCTGTTGTGTGGTACGTGGTTGCTGGTGAGTATTTGCTTCAGGTTGGGGGGCTGTCTGTAGGCAAGGACTGGCCTGTCTCCCAGGATTTGTGAGAGTGTTGGGTCATCCTTCAGGATAGGTTGTAGATCCTTAATAGTGCGTTGGAGGGGTTTTAGTTGGGGGCTGAAGGTGACGGCTAGTGGCGTTCTGTTATTTTCTTTGTTAGGCCTGTCCTGTAGTAGGTGACTTCTGGGAACTCTTCTGGCTCTATCAATCTGTTTCTTCACTTCCGCAGGTGGGTACTGTAGTTGTAAGAATGCTTGATAGAGATCTTGTAGGTGTTTGTCTCTGTCTGAGGGGTTGGAGCAAATGCGGTTGTATTGCAGAGCTTGGCTGTAGACGATGGATCGTGTGGTGTGGTCAGGGTGAAAGCTGGAGGAATGTAGGTAGGAATAGCGGTCAGTAGGTTTCCGGTATAGGATGGTGTTTATGTGACCATGGTTTATTAGCACTGTAGTGTCCAGGAAGTGGATCTCTTGTGTGGACTGGACCAGGCTGAGGTTGATGGTGGGATGGAAATTGTTGAAATCATGGTGGAACTCCTCAAGGGCTTCTTTTCCATGGGTCCAGATGATGAAGATGTCATCAATATAGCGCAAGTAGAGTAGGGGCGTTAGGGGACGAGAGCTGAGGAAGCGTTGTTCTAAGTCAGCCATAAAAATGTTGGCATACTGTGGGGCCATGCGGGTACCCATAGCAGTGCCGCTGATCTGAAGGTATACATTGTCCCCAAATGTAAAATAGTTATGGGTAAGGACAAAGTCACAAAGTTCAGTCACCAGGTTAGCCGTGACATTATCGGGGATAGTGTTCTTGACGGCTTGTAGTCCATCTTTGTGTGGAATGTTGGTGTAGAGGGCTTCTACATCCATAGTGGCCAGGATGGTGTTATCAGGAAGATCACTGATGGATTGTAGTTTCCTCAGGAAGTCAGTGGTGTCTCGAAGGTAGCTGGGAGTGTTGGTAGCGTAGGGCCTGAGGAGGGAGTCTACATAGCCAGACAATCCTGCTGTCAGGGTGCCAATGCCTGAGATGATGGGGTGCCCAGGATTTCCAGGTTTATGGATCTTGGGTAGTAGATAGAATATCCCAGGTCGGGGTTCCAGGGGTGTGTCTGTGCGGATTTGATCTTGTGCTTTTTCAGGGAGTTTCTTGAGCAAATGCTGTAGTTTCTTTTGGTAACTCTCAGTGGGATCCACCTGCGGAAGTGAAGAAACAGATTGATAGAGCCAGAAGAGTTCCCAGAAGTCACCTACTACAGGACAGGCCTAACAAAGAAAATAACAGAACGCCACTAGCCGTCACCTTCAGCCCCCAACTAAAACCCCTCCAACGCACTATTAAGGATCTACAACCTATCCTGAAGGATGACCCAACACTCTCACAAATCCTGGGAGACAGGCCAGTCCTTGCCTACAGACAGCCCCTCAACCTGAAGCAAATACTCACCAGCAACCACGTACCACACAACAGAACCACTAACCCAGGAACGTATCCTTGCAACAAAGCCCGTTGCCAACTGTGCCCACATATCTATTCAGGGGACACCATCACAGGGCCTAATAACATCAGCCACACTATCAGAGACTCGTTCACCTGCACATCCACCAATGTGATATATGCCATCATGTGCCAGCAATGCCCCTCTGCCATGTACATTGGTCAAACTGGACAGTCTCTACGTAAAAGAATAAATGGACACTAATCAGATGTCAAGAATTATAACATTCATAAACCAGTCGGAGAACACTTCAATCTCTCTGGTCACGCGATTACAGACATGAAAGTTGCGATATTACAACAAAAAAACTTCAAATCCAGACTCCAGCGAGAAACTGTTGAATTGGAATTCATTTGCAAATTGGATACAATTAACTTAGGCTTGAATAGAGACTGGGAGTGGCTAAGTCATTATGCAAGGTAACAAGGTAACCCTTGTTTTTTCCTAAACCCCCGCCCCTCCCAGACGTTCTTGTTAAACCCTGGATTTGTGCTGGAAATGGCCCACCTTGATTATCTTACACATTGTAAGGAGAGTGGTCACTTTAGATAAGCTATTACCAGCAGGAGAATGGGTTTGTGTGGGCGGGGCGGGGGGAGGTGAGAAAACCTGGATTTGTGCTGGAAATGGCCCAACTTGATTATCCTACACATTGTAAAGAGAGTGATCACTTTAGATAAGCTATTGCCAGCAGGAGAGTGGGGTAGGGGGAGGTATTTTTTCATGCTTTGTGTGTATAAAAGATCTTCTACACTTTCCACAGTATGCATCCGATGAAGTGAGCTGTAGCTCACGAAAGCTTATGCTCAAATAAATTGGTTAGTCTCTAAGGTGCCACAAGTACTCCTTTTCTTTTTGCGAATACAGACTAACACGGCTGTTACTCTGAAACTTAACCGTCCATGTGGTAGTAAAGAAGCATGATTCTAAACACGCAGAAAGGCCACAACCACAAAAAGCACGAGAAATGACTCCTCCAAATGCCTCTATCTCTCACAATCATAGACTCAGTCTCAACTTCCGGAATACAAATAGACTGAAAAGTTGACCCACCCTAGTATTAAAACGAAACAGAGAGCAAAGTTTGGACACAAGTACTTCCATACAAACCAAAATGAAGATTAGGACAGATCCAAACATACAAAATGCCTTCAAAAGCAAACATAATGGGGTCTTATCCCAAGAGATGTAACCAGATACTTGATCACAGAGAAAACAAAACACCTCCATCCATCCCCCTACAATCAGTTATTTTGTATTTAGTTTAGCTCATCTTACACATATAACAGCAGCTTGTCTTTACTTTCAGCCAAGAGCGTCTAGCATATGTCCATTTTATCAAAATCTGCTGTATTGCAGGGCTATAAGAACTGTAATAAGTTACAAGTGTTACCTACCCAATTGGTTGGCCAAAAGGACAACCCCAGCAAGCCTCTCCAAATTGCTACATAATGAAAGGATAAGATAACACTCAAAAGAAATGGGGAAACTAATTCTAGTGCTACAGCTTTGCACAGACCCCTTTAAAGAAACGTGGGGAAAGGAGAAATCAACCTCCCTGCTTTATTTGTGAAAAAGCAAAAATCCCAATAGTGAACACAGACAGCACAAACTAAAACAGATGTAACCTAAAATGCATGCAAGATACTGTAAAAACAAAGCTGATTTTAAAATAACCTCTGCTAACTCAAAGGGTACGTCTACATTGCAATCAGAGGTGTGACTGCAGTATGCGTAAACAGACCCAAAGCTAGCTTTAACCTAGTTAGGGTGAGTACTAATAGCAGTGAAGCTGCAGCAGCACAGGTTTCAGAACAGGCTGCACAAGCGCACCCGATATCCCAAATACTAATTTGGTTAGTCCACACTGAAGTCTCATAGACTATCAGAGTTGAAAGGGACCTCAGGAGATCATCTAGTCCGTCCAACCCCCTGCTCAAAGCAGGACCAATCCCCAATTTTTTTTTTGCCCCAGATCCCTAAATGGCCCCCTCAAGGATTGAACTCACAACCCTGGGTTTAGCAGGCCAATGTTCAAACCACTGAGCTATCCCTGCCCCCCTGCCACTGTGGCTTCGCTGCTACTGGTACTTATTAAAGTTAGCTTGGATATGTCTACCCATGTTGCAATCTCACCTTCAACTGCAGGGCAGACATACTGTAAAGGCAGCTGGAGGGAACACCTTTTCCATCCCATGCACTCATAAACATTGTCTCCAAGCTGCATAACTGCAATAGGTCTTATTCAAATGAAACAAATATGCTTATCCTAAAAATCAGTTCGGATAAATGTGATATAGTGCATCTTGGGAAAGAGCAATGAAAAACAGAGATATTCAATCCTAGGAAAAAATCTCAAAAGACGTGGGGGGCCAAAAGAGATCTCCTGGGGTAATTGTAGACAGCAAATTAGGTAGGAATTTTCAACATGGTATATCTGAAGAAGAAAAAAAAGCCAGTGTTGTGTGGCGTTGTATATGCAGAGGAATCATGCCACAAATTAGAGAGGTGACAGTTTTCACTCTACGCACACAGCTTTGGCGAGATCACATTAGAACTGCATCAATATCAAAAGACGTGAAATTGGATTAAGTTCAGAAAACAGCAACAAAATGATTAGGGTGCTGAAAAGATTGATTTACTGAGAAAAATTAAATGAGCTAAATATGCATAGTTTGGCTATGCAATGATCAGGGTGGGACAACATAAACATCTACAAATATTTAAAGGGTATAAACACAAAAGAGGGACAAGAGGGGATAACTAAGAATAATGGATTAAATTAAGAAAAGAAAAAAATTAGGCTCTCAGAAAACTTTCCCTGACCACAAGTTCTCTTAGACTGTAGAACAGCCTGTGAACAAATTTGATAGAAACCCCACCATTTGGAAAATTAAAGCCAGACTGGACAAGACACTTGAAAATATATATAGGGCTTCTGATTTTAGGTTTTAACCAATAAAACAATCCCCAGTTTTTAAAAAAATCCAACGTCAGTGTTTAGCCAATAAATGCCAGGAAAAACATCAGAAATAGTTACTTGTAGCTATGGGCTTGTCTACACAGAGCACTAATGCAGACTACACTGGTGTGATTTTTGAAGCATGCTAACATGTTATGCATTAATTGGTCCGTGTAGACCCTGTTGGTGCACACTAAATATTTCCGAGTGTTCTTTAATGTGGTACTGTTGGAAAAAATACATTAAGGCACACGAGGGAACATTTACAGAGATTACTCATTTCAGTAGTACATATCATAATGAGCAAAGTATATAATCTATATTACTCATTACTAAGGCTAAGTTTTTGCCACGGATGCTTTTCGTAAAAGTCCTGGACAGGTCACAGGCAATAAACAAAGATGACCTGTCCCTAACTTTCACTAAAAGTATCCCTGACAAAAGGGGTAGGTGGGTTCAGTACCCACTGCTGCTGGGGCTCCCGGGTCCCCCACCGCTGCAGTGTGTGGGAGCTCCAGGGTGCAGGGTCCTCCAGCCCCCGCCGCGGCTAGGCAGCTGCGGGGGTCCCCTCACCACAGCTGGGCAGCTTCAGGGTCCTCTAGTCCTCTGCCGCCTGCTGCAGCTGCGGGGTCCCCCGACCAGGGCCGGGGCTGGGAGCTGTGTGGGCAAGGTTGGCTGGGAGCTCCAGCCCCAGGGCAGAAAATGTCATGGAGGTCAGTGGAAGTCATGGATTCCGTGACTTCCATGATCTCCGCAACATAATCATAGCCTTACTCATTACAATATATACAAAGAGAAAGCCCTGAAAATTCTTGATTTTTGGACATCTACATAAAACTCAAAAACTGCTAAAAATAAATTCGGAAAAATGAAATCAATAAATTCTGAAAAAACAGAAGCCCTAAATACACTTTATGAAACAGACTTACATTTAAATGGAAGGTACATGGGCTAGATAACTTAAATCATCTTTTTCCATCTATAATTTCTATGACTGACATTCAAAATGGTGAAGACCCTCTCCATACAAAATGTCTAGTCCACAAAGATTCTTATACCACATTAATCACCATAGTATCTGAGCACCTTCCAGCAGTGCAGTAAGCAATGTGTCTTAATGTCTGTCATGTGTTTTCTTCTCTCCTCCTCTTCCCAGGGGAGAAGTTTGAGCACTGGAGCGTTTTGTTTTTTATATCTTTTATATATACACTATATCAGGGGTAGGTAAATTTTTTGGCCTGAGGGCCACATCTGGGCATGGAAATTGCATGGCAGGCCATGAATGCTCAAGAAATTGGAGGTTGGGGTCTCGGAGGGGGTGAGGGCTCTGGCTGGGGCCAAAAATAAGGAGTTCAGGGTGCGGGAGGGGACTGTGGGATGGAGGTGGAGCAGAGGGGTTTGGAGTATGGGAGGGGGCTCCGGGCTGAGCCTGGGAGTTGGGGTGTGGAGGGGGTATGGGCTCTGGGCACGGATTCTAGGGTGGGGCCAGAAATGAGGGGTTCAGGGTGCAGGAGGGGGCTCCAGCCTGGGGCAGAGGGTTGGGATGCGGGAGCTCCAGGCTGAGACTGAGGGATTCAGAGGACAGGAGGGGGATCAGGGCTGGGGCAGGAGTATGGGAGGAGGTCAGGTGTGCAGGCTCTGGGTGGCGCTTACCTCAAACGGCTCCCAGAAGCAGCAGCATGTCCTCCCTCTGGTTCTTATACGGAGGCGCCGCCAGGCGACTCTGCGCACTGCCCTGTCCGCAGGCACCGTCCCTGCAGCTCCTATTTGCCACGCTTCCTGGCCAATGGGAGCAGCGGGGTGGCACTTGGGGTGGAAGCAGCATGTGGAGCATCATGGCTGACCCTACGCGTAAGGGCCGGCGCGGGGACATGCCACTGCTTCCAGGAGCCACACGGAGCCACGGTATGAGCGGAGCAGGGCAAGCCCCCAACCCCGCTCCGTGGCTGGAGCGCCGGAGCAGGGAAAGCCCCCAACCTCACTCCCCAGTGGGAGCTCAAGAGCCAGATTAAAAGGTCTGACGGGCCAGATGCGGCCAGTGGGCCATAGTTTGCTCACTCCTGTACTATACACACACACATACACATTGCTACATGTTTATGTTAGAGAAGGCAAGGTCAAAAAAATGCACTTAGCACTTGGAGTGGAAGGTGGTGACGTTTGTGACGGTCCTTAATTTCTGTGGGAGTTCATTCTGTAGTCTCAGACTGGCCCCAGAGAGAGCTCTATCTCCTCCACAGATGACCTTTACACTTATTGCAGAAAGTTCCATTGTGCCAGAGAAACGAAACTGTTGACCATGGACTTCATCTCAGAGCTTTATTAGAACTTTTAGATACTCTGGGCCCAAGCCATGGAGCAACTTGAAGATAAGGCCCATGACCTTGACCTTGATTCAGTATTCTATAAGAAGCCACTGCAAGGATGGAGGACAGGTTTGATGTGCTCACATCAGTGTTGCTAAGGAGATGTACTGCCATGTTCTATAACAGCTGGAGTTTCCTAAGCACTGAAAGCTTGATACCCAGAAATATTCCATTGCTATAGTCCATCTGAGGGGTGCCAAAAGACATGAATAAATGAAGCCTGGTCCCTGTTTGCCAGAATGGGATGGAGTCAGTAGTCAATACGGTAGATTTTTTTCACTTCTAAAAACTGGTGTTTCTTGAAACCAATAGAAGTAGAGTTACATCCCATCAAACGAATCTTCATAATGCTCTGGATCAGTCTCTTAGTCTGTGGAAGCCTCCAAGCCAAGGGGCACTTAAGTGGATATTGCTTAATAAAGACTTAAGAGAAGGAATTTCATTAGGCTGGAGCCATTCTTTTCATCCCAAACAAAATCTACATTAAGACAGCATTACAGATGTTACCTTATAACATTTGGTTGGGAGATAATTACAATATCCCTGTAATGTATTTTACCCTAACTTACAGATATATGCTCTCATCTGTAACTCCATTTTAAACAGTTTTTTCCCTAGGAATTTTCATGCTTCTTAAATATTAATAATTTCACACATGAACACTAAACAAGAAACTCAGAGAATGTTATTGTGTGATATTTCTATTAATATCAAAATATGAAGTATCTATACTAAATAGATCTTTACCAACACACTGCAGTTGCTTTATGTCACTCTGGAACCTCACAAAGCAGTCAGAGCATGCTGGCCAGTTTTGTCAGAGGAGCACAAAGCAGCTGGAATGTACCCTGTTTTCACATCCCACCCTCCCTGGCTTCCTGCATGCTACACTGTCTTGCACATGTGTGCACAAATACACTAGTTTCCTCATCCCTGCTGTTGAGTAGATCCAGTGCAATGATTAGTTTTAGAAATAAATAGTGAGAAACAATGGACATTTTCACTGTTATTTTTCATATTTGAATGTTTATCTGCCAGCAGAGGCTAGAGCATAAAATCTTCTCCTTTACAGAAACTCATGAAGAACTGCTCTTTTTCAACATGGCTACCCTCTCCCTTTGTTTTCAGTAGGACTGAGGTCACAGACTGATACGCTTTTCAAAACAGCCACCATCTCTCATTATTCATAATGAGAAAAAAGCCAGGGAAGCTGAAACCACCATATGGTATTCGAGAAATGAAGACAAGCAACAGATAGATACCTTTCTCAAAATGACTACTTGAGGACAAAAAGAACAGAAGTACTTGTGGCACCTTAGAGACTAACAAATTTATTTGAGCATAAGCTTTCGTGGGCTATCGCTTCAGTCTCATTAAAAATTAAGAAAGATGGCCCCCCATTTTGAAAGAGAGCAGTTATTTGGAAATTTTCTATAGAACATTTTCGTTAAGCCTCTGCTAAAGAAGTTTTCAGTTATGAAAAATAGTTGGGAGAAAAATTACCTTTAATCCTGAAAACAAATTCTTCAGATTTGGCACATGCACAAGATTTCAATGAGTTTAAAACTATATGGGAAGTGTGAAATTTCTGCTTCATTATTAATTTCATCTTAAACAACAACAAAAAGGCTGACCCCAGGTGCTAAAATTTCTTCAGTGGCTCCTTATTTAATTAAATTTGAACTCCTAAAGTATGTAATGGATTTTCTTGTACATTTTCAGAAAATATATTCTATTCTCAAAGATTAAGTGCTATAATTTTGGGGAGGATAGATGGAATTTTTCAAATATATATAAGAAGTCGAATCCCTGCTTTAAACATAAAAAACTACTCAACCTTAATTATGGAGACATAACTGCATGCTCCATAATTTCAACTAAAACATTTACTTTCTGCCTACCTACATTCCTCTGTAGTTTCAACTGGATAAAGCCTTGATCACCCATCAATTGATGTTAATAACTAAACTCTCAATAACTTCAGTGGCGCAATATCTAATCCTTAGTTACTCTTTACTTTTCTTGTTAAAAACCCTGTTCTACAGTGTGGCTGCCTGTCTCCACCCAGAAAAGTAGCTGCATTTCAGTAGCAATTCCTGTAAAACAGTCTATACAGTACTTTTGGGATTCTTCAAGAGAAAAGAATTTTAAAGAGATTATTATTAAGAGAACAATTGTCTATTGCCTCACAAACAAGGAAAATCCTCTTAGCTTCTGTTTCTGACCGCACTGGCTCCCTTTGACAGTTTCTTTCTTCTTAAATGTCTTCTAATTTAAAAGGCGCTGAGCAACTTTAATCAACTAGAACAACCCTTGTTTAAAATGTTTGCTAACATCCTTGTGGTTTCATCCTCTGCCCCCATCAGACAGCTATTTTTGTTGAGAAACCTGGTGAGAGGGCCTGGGCCCAGGAAAATTCGCACAAAGCAAAATACATACCAAAGATGCTATAAAACCACTTTTTAGGTGCCTTTTCTAGCAAAGCTCCATCACCCACAACAGGCTTACTATACCTAAACTATGTTTAAGAAAGAATGATCACTCTAGTCATGTGCTGCTGGCTCTAAAAACAACTAATTCAAATAAAGGTAAGGGGTAGGAATTAATATCATAAACTCACACAGCGGACACTGTAATCTCTCAAAGACAGAGGTTTTGAATTACTATTTATTCGCATTGCCATAGCACCCAAAGGCCCCAAGCATGAACAGTGTCCAGGAACAAAAGGCAGTCCCTGCCTCAGAGAGCTTACAATTTAAATCAGGGAATAGTACTGTATAATTTCTCAGGAGCCAATAAAATAGGCTTGAATGTTTTCATAAAGTTTTTATAGTATCACATGGCAGTGGAAAAATAGGATATATTACAGTCAGCATTTGTAACAAAACAAGAAATACCTCAAAACCCTCCCCAGTAATGTAGTGTCACAGCTGCCATTTAAAAGTTCTTATGTCAGCAATACTAATAATTAAACATTGTATGAAACAGTCCTCTCAACAACAGAATAATATTTTTCAATTTTGCCATATTTGGTAGTATAGAAACAACATACAAGTTGAGGTTTTCAAAGATGTTAATGAAACTGATCCTTCTCACTCATGACACAAATTTCTTAGCAGGGACGAGCAATTCAATTGGGATCAAATAATAACTTCATTTTCAAGATTTAAATAGGTTTAGCCGGCTTCCTTGCCTACCCACCCTCACACACACTTTTTTCCATTTCTTCACACATCTTTTCTAATCTGAACTAAAATCTCTTCCTGTGTAGAGCTGGTCATAACATTTCTCATGAAACAGAGTTTAAAAAAAATATCCAAATTATGGACTGCTCCCAGCTAGGTGACCCCAGGATTTCAGACTCTTTCTGAAATGAAATTTTTTTCAAGACTTCCAGTTCATGGGAAATTTCAAAATATCAAAACTGGAAATCCTTAGCTTCAGACAGTTCTATTTCTACAGTATTTCCGGCCTGACCAGAAAATGGAAATCTCATGAGAAAACCTGTTCCCATAATATTTCTATATCAAAGAGGCTCAGAAGGTTCAAATGAGCATCCCAATATACAGCCAAAGTTCTCGAGGAGTTTTCATCATCAGCTATTAGCACCATGTGCATATTGTTCAACATCATATTCTGAACATTTTAGACTAGAGAAAAAGTAGAGATGTCTCAGTGTGCAAACTACAAACTCACTTCCATTTTGTTTCCCAGGGACACCACTATGTTATTATGTACATTTTCTAGTTCTGCAAGTAGATGCATCACAGCCACAATACTATTTTTAACACATTCACTACCTATTTTCACTTTAGATATGGCTTCCTCGCTGCAGAAAGGCACATTTTTCCACACTATTGGCACAAGCATGGCACCTAGATGAGCAACAAAGCAATCTGATTCTGCATTTTTCACATTGTGTTGATTACTGTGATGCTAAACATGCATAATCAGTCATGGAGTTTAAGTAAACAGGACCACCCCATCTGCTTTTACAGTAGGACTTATGGAGGCCATGTGTTTGGCACTCACAGATACGCTGAATTGTACAAGCCAGAGATTACGTATTTAGTATTATAATGTATCATTTTCTGATTCTGAAAAGATTTCAAAGTAGAATACCACAATCTCCTTCTATACACTTGCTACCTATACATGGTCTGCCATTGAAATAACTTAGAATAACGACAGTAAGCACTGAGTAAAATTGTACCTTACCATGCACATCAGTGATTAGCTCTCCCTTACAAATGAAAACATGTTCTCTTTATAAACACAATTGCCCTGATTTTGTAAAAATAATAAATAAATAAAAATACAACAATTTGCATGTAACCGAAGGACAGAGAAGACCGTTGCTCCCTTTCCAATCTGCTAGCTGATGTTACTTCTGAAAGGATAGTTGGGGAGTGAAAAGAATAGGCTCCTCTTGCACCAGTTCCTGTGCTTCCCCTGCAGAGCCATTATACTATTATTACAGCCATGCTGATATTAAGGCACAAAAAAAATTAATAAAGCAGTTATTTTGCTGCTCCTCTATGTCTGTTTTGGAAAAGCTGCAATCTTTGAATTAGATGTATTTCAATATTGTATGGGAAGATATATCTATAAAAGTATTTTTGTACAGTTATTTTTTTCTTTGATGTTGCCTATGTGATCTGGTTTTCTTTTAACCCCCAAATTGTTTTTGCACATAGGCCACCTTTGTTGCATTAAGCATTTAGATAGTATAGTAGCTGTTGCTATTCAGAGTTAATGATTTTGTTGTTTCATTCTGTGCTACCTAAAGTAGGGCCCAAACTAAAACTCTGGATCAACCAACTCACAGCACTTTGGAGAAGATCAGATACATATCCAGACTTTATAGCTGGTTAGTCTCTCCTCCCCTTTCCACCCCCTCCGGGAGCCGAACACCCCTCAACTTTGGCATAATTCAGATATAAATAAAAACACTGCAGGTTAGGCACTTATCTAGTAATGCTATGTAGTATTCGTAAGACCACCAGAATGTCTGTGTTTCTAGAAAGGAAAGTTATTAACTCCCTTGGTTCCAAAATTTCCAGAACTTTGTATCACTAAACACCAATGAATTTTTCCAAGGAAAATCCTATCACTAAACATTTTAGGAGGTAATACCCTAACACGCTTATATTTGAGTACTTGATCAAATACTGCATTTTAAAAATAGAGTTACCTCTTCCGATTAACTTACTTTGGAAATCAAGAAATGTATGTTAAGACAGAAGATCATTTTAAAAGAAGAAACTGGATACAATTTTAAGCTATCGTTCTACGAAAATCTAAAAGCAAAAACCAGGTTTGTGCTATGACCTTATAAATAAAAAAGTTAAACATAAACTGTATCACATAAAAGCTCCTTTCACCCTACTTTAGGGAGCTCAAGCTATTATCCACTTCTTTCCCAGATCACCCTAGAAAAATGTTTTTCTCCCCATCTATTCCATTACTCTACTGTCTACTTCACCTTCCTTCTTACACAGGCGCTCTCTCTCTCTCTCTCCCATTAGACACCTTGACCACCTTCCATGCTTACAGACCAAAAGAGATGCAACTGAGTTCAAAGCCCTTATTACTGTTCCAAGAATTAATTGCAAACAGACGAATGTGGTCCATCTTTACTCCCCCAGTTTCCACAGGCCTAACAAACAAGAATGCAAAGATCAATTCACTGCCACTGTTGCAAAACAGACTCAGAATTGGGGTGGCAGAGGAAGAAACCTCTCACAAATGCATAACCCTTACTTTCATTTACATTATGTGGTTTCTGTATCTTAAATATCCTGTCTATGCCTCCTTCACACTAGGAGGGGTTTGTCCCAGTTCTACAACCGAAAAAACATGCCACCAGGGGCTTTGTTGTAAGTTAATTTTGTGATTGTCTTTACACCTTCACCACAGGGATGGCTGAATTTCATTGGTGAATGACGTTATGTTGGTTTCAAACTGGCTAGATTCACCCCCACTGGCTAATATGAAAATCACACCTCCCTTCACCACAGAGGCTTCCAGTGTCCCAGAGGGCATTCAATCTGACTCAGAACAAGCACTGTGTCTACCTTTGCCCTTCCTCAGGGGTTAAATTTGGGGAGGGAAGCTTTAAATTTCCACTGTGATCTTCAGAGGCTTCAGTAGGATACACTAAATTAGGTTAGCCCATCCCCCTGATTAACTTAGCTATGCACTCACACACACACCTTGGGGGCAACACTGGCTACCTGTAGGTTACCTGGTGTAGAGAAGATGGGATGCTCCCACACACTGCAGCAGCATCCTCTGTAAACTTTCTGTCACGAAGGGCCTTGTAACCAGTTTATTCCTGTGATGAAATAGCTGGCATAAATAAAGAACTAACCCATAGTCTGTAAAGTACTTTGGAATACAGGCACTATATAAATATAAGATATTACGGTACTATTCTTATGTTTTAATTCTACAGTGGGCACACTTTACTTTTCTCTACTATCTGAACTCCTTTTCTTTATTAGTCTACAGCAGCAGTTCTCAACCCACAGGCTGCATGTGGCCCAATTAGCACAGAGCTGCGGCCCAGCTGTGTGCTAAAGGCCACCTGGCCACACAGGGTCCGGGTTCCCACTTGCCTGGCTGCCCTGTGCAGCGGGGTTCAGGCTGCCTGACCTGGCGCGGCAGGTTGGAGTCGCCATAGGGTTGGGGTTCGGGCTGCCAGATGTCCCACGGAGTTGGAGTCTAGGCTGCTGCCCAGCTGCCCCACCACCCAGTCCTGCGCAGTTGGGTCCAGGGTCAGGGCTGTCACCTGGCCCACACAGCAGGGTCCGGGGTCCCTGCCACCCAGCCCCTCCCCCCCCAGGGCTCCACTCCTTGCCCCACTCTGTGGAGGGGTCTCTGGGCGGGAGACGCTGGGCATAGGGGTCTCTGGTTCTCAACTTGCAGCCCAGGTAACATGCGGCCCACAATGATAAATAGGTGGAGAACCACTGGCCTACAGGGACCCAAATGAGAAAAATATATTGATTAGGATGTACGTTCTGCAAACAGATTGGAAAAGCATCGATCAGAAAAGGGAGAGCAGTCTGAGTGTGCTACTTTGTAGACCCTGTTTAATTTTAGAATTACATTAGCTATATGAATATATCTTTTCTCCCCACACTTTTAGCCGAAGAGGTAAGAATCACTGATAACTGTTCCATGTGGTTCCCAAACTTGTTCCACCGCTTGCGCAGGGAAAGCCCCTGGCGGGCCGGGCCAGTTTGTTTACCTGCCGTGTCCGCAGGTTTGGCTGATCGCGGCTCCCAGTGGCCGCGGTTCGCTGCTCCAGGCCAACAGGAGCTGCTGGAAGCGGCGCGGACCCGAGGAACGTACAGGCAGCCGCTTCCAGCAGCTCCCGTTGGCCTGGAGCAGCAAACTGCGGCCACTGAGAGCTGGGATCGGCCGAACCTGCGGACATGGCAGGTAAACAAACCAGCCCAGCCCACCAGGGGCTTTCCCTGCACAAGCAGCAGAACAAGTTTGGGTACCACTGTCCTAGCATTATAACCTCTAAAAAAGTCTACTGAAAAATAGAGCTGGTCTGAGATGGGCAGGGTTAGCAGGTAAATTCCATTCTATATGCACTCCCAGTCACAGTAAAAGGGCAGGCAACAGAAAACCACAGACAAGCAAGCACTCCAAACAGTAAACACTATCCATCCTATTCTTTAACAAACACAGAGCCAATTTTGCATTCCTTGATGATCCAAAGTCCTCACTGACTTCAATGCAAGACTGGGCCTTCAGATAGGAAAGTGAAGCAAATACACTGAGTATGGCCCTGTATACCAATAAAGATATGTACACATAAAATCTCTCTATCTTCTCCAGGCCTGACCTCCCTTTACAATTTACCTATCAAGAATTTTCTCTGCAACTGAGCCTGGTGTTTGTAATGGGGAATACCTAAAGAAAGCAGAATAAAACAGCATTAATATATGTTCAATGAACTCTCTACCAATCCCTAAAATCTTGCTTGTTCTTGCTCTTTCTCTCTCTCACACACACACATTACTCTTCACATCATGCAATCTTTGCCTGGTTAATAATACATCAATAGAACCTTTTCAAATACATTTACCATTAAAATAAGCCATGCTAAACCAATGTCAGAGAGAGCTTTAATCAAATGTATCAATATTTATAAACCCTCTTTGGTTGAACCTAATAAATTTTAGCAAATAGATAATTGGTTTAATATCTTGTTTCTGTTGTATGAAGAAAATTCTCAAAACAAAACACACCTATCTAAATTTTATGAATTCTGGGAATGACTTGCAACATCTTATTATACCTAAACCAACAGACAGCTCTAGCATAAAACTAGCTATATTATTTCTCGTCCTTAACATAGTATTTTAGGGTTCTTCTTAAAAGAAGCAAACCATGCACATTCAAATAAGGAAGTGAAGGATAGATGAAGATTCTTTCCCAGCAAACCAGCAGTGGATCCCATATGAAAAAGTAGAAATAGTGATAAATCTGAAAATGATATGAACACTCACTGAATATGTTATCTGGTTTGATTTGAGATACCATCTGTTGAAAGATGGATTAGATTTGGTTTCTTCAAGAGTTGATGACTACTCCCTTTAAAATGACCTATCTGCAAGCAGACACACAGTCATTCCTGAAATTCAGCTGCCATCTAGTGGATGTTAAGAAAACGATTAACATATTAATTTAGGGGTTTTTTCGGACAGGCTTTTGCAGTCAGGTTCTGGGGAGCATAACTGTTCCAGTGGTGTGGCTGCCAGAAAATGGGCTCGCAACAACTACTTTTATTCTTTGTCTTTGGGTTTTAACCATAGACAAAACAAAATGCAAAGCACTGCCATTCAACCCCATATACTTTCCAGGTTTCAGAGTAGCAGCCGTGTTAGTCTGTATTCGCAAAGAGAAAAGGAGTACTTGTGGCACCTTAGAGACTAACCAATTTATCTGAGCATAAGCTTTCGTGAGCAACAGCTCACTTCATCAGATGCATTCAGTGGAAAATACAGTGGGGAGATTTATATACACAGAGAACATGAAACAATGGGATAACACTCCCCACTGTATTTTCCACTGAATGCATCCGATGAAGTGAGCTGTAGCTCACGAAACCTTATGCTCAAATAAATTTGTTAGTCTCTAAGGTGCCACAAGTACTCCTTTTCTCTTTGCATATACTTTCCAGGAACATACATAATTAAGGTCCTGATCCTGCAATTGGATCCATATGGGTAAACATTTGCCCCTGCATTAACTTCAGTTGAAGATAGTGGGGCTCCACCCTGCTGCAGTAGAGCCAGTTAAAAGAACGTGAAAAACTCTGCATTAAAGCCACGTTAAAGATTACTGTAATCCTGTACTGCATAACTTGTATATTTTATGTATGCTTTTTCAGATAAGTAGTAACTTATTAAGTGATAATTAACCAGAAAAAAATAAAAACAGGAACAGAAATATCGTGTATCAGCAGGGCCCAGTCTATCATTTATTTTGGAAGATTAAATTATTTAATGTGATTTTTAATTGCACAGACTTATTCTACATTTAATCCTTGTGTTTTTAAAAAGTTAACAGAAAAAATTACTGTTTATTAATGTTAACATTTTAAATTGTCCTACCTAAGCCTTGTTGTTCACATCTTATTGATGTGTATAGGACAAGGAAAGGCAAGTTTCCTCCTTTACTGCTATTATTTGACTTGAGACAGTTTTTATCTATTGGTTGTATTTTCACAATGAAGTTGGGTTGTTTGTTTTTTTAAGTAAAAGCTTAGCATTTATATAATGCAGCCTAAGTTATGGAGAAAATCTAAAACTTCATAATCCATTGCTCCTTCCCTCTACCCCATCACTTTCTTGTGTGCCTGATGTTACATTGGAGGGTAGTATTTTGTTGTATTTTAATGAGGCATAATTGCTTTTAAACAGCAGCTTTTCAGGCTCAAACCCTGATTCAGGCCCCACAGGGAGGATTATTCCTTGTGGTTAAGTGAGCAGCACTCAATTACACTCTCAGAAAGCATGACTGGAAGTGACTTTTGAACTAATTTATTATTAATAATAATTTTAATTTCCCCCCTAAACTAAGTAAAGACACTGCTCTTTATTGAGGATTACATTTATGCTTTATCTCAAACTTCAGCTGCTTTTGTGGTAACCCTGTTCGAAAGAACGGTAGATCTCCTTCCGCCAATGAAGAAAGCATTATTGCTGGAAAAGATTGTCCTCATGTTTTCGCAACCCTAAATAAATAAGTAAGTAACTATTAAGCAAATACCAAACACAAAAAAAGTTCAACCCATTCCCCGAAAATATGAAGGTTTTAGAAGTTTATCTGAATGCAAAAATGAAAGAACATAATGGAAACTGTGGAATATCATGCAATACCAGATGCCCATTACAGTAAAATGAAAAATATTCCTTCAGCTGCAGTGGCTGACTATCAGTTTGCAAATTCTCAGCAGTCCCAGAATGATTTTCTCAGCTGCAATTCAATGTCATTAATCACTGGGGGGTGATTTACTTTACTCAGCCAGTATCCAAGGCTTAAGTTTTTTCTTATCCAGGATTCCTAGAAAAATCAAGAAGAAATATCCATCTATTCTGTTCCAACTTTCCCTTCTTGGCTTTCTTTCTCTCAGACTCTTCCGCAGTCCAACTGGCTGGGGCTTTTCCTACCCTGGACTCTAATTCCTCTATTCCCCCACCAAGGGTTCTCAGCGATGGCTGAAAAGCTTCTCTGAGGATCCAACCGCATTTGCCAAAATAAGGAACATCCCCAGACTAAGCCCTAGTCTCTTCCTCTTGTGCCTGACTTTTTCCTACCAGACTGTACACACACTAGGTCTGGAATCAAAGAACTAGACTACAAATATTAGCTATTTTGCTCCAAATTTTCAGTGCTCTATAGTACATTCCTAAGCACTTGGAGACCTAGAATCTTTTTACCAGTCACAGCTCCACATCTTCAGCCATAACCCCTGCACCCTCATGGAGTCTGTTACACAACTGGAGCCCAAGGCTTGAATGGGGGTCCAGAGAAACAAGGTGGTCCTCCCATGAAGCTCCAATTGCGAGATCAAGAGCCTAAATAAAAACAGGATACAACAGCAAAGTGTAGGACAGAGTGGATGGAAAGATAAAGGTGACAAATCATCACATTACATCAAAACTATACTATTTAAAGATTTTAAAATCTGGTTTATTTGTTAGACACAAAAATGAACTCTGTAAACACCTTGAGTAGCAAATGAATTGACAAGGGAGGCTTAGGCTGGACATTAGGAAAAACTTCCTAACTGTCAGGATGGTTAAGCACTGGAATAAATTTCCCAGGGAAGTTGTGGAGTCTCCATCATTGTCTAACCTACTCTTAAAAATCTCCAAACATCTAGAAATGGTCTAGATAATACTTAGTCCTGCCACAAGTGCAGGGGACTGGACTAGATAACTTTCGAGGTCCCTCCCAGTTCTATGATTCTATGAAGATTTAATCAGGAGGAAGGAGAATAAGAGGAACAAGATTACTGGAACACAGAGCCCACTGGGTGTCTATGGAATACTATCTGAATAAGTAGCAGGCTGAGAAACAGACAGGAAGAAGAAAGTCTCTGAGAAAATGAAAGATATATTTTATTCACTGAACTAAAACAAAAGTGCTCTTCCCTTCCTGAATGTTGTAGAGTGTGGTATGTTATGCAAACTGTTTCATTTGTTTTAATATGCTATTCTCTCTCTCTGGCTTTAATAAGGCTATGTAAGTCTTAGACCATTGCTCGGGAGATTTTTCATAGGCCATCCCAAAATAAGGAAACAACCCTGATTTGGAAGTCTTGTTCAAAAGGACACAGACCAGGGGTTCCTCTTTTCATAAGGTATGTCATGTATGGACCTGCAGACACACTAATATTGATCTTGGTTAAGGACCATAGATGAGACACAACTGTAGTGGATGGTAGTGACAGACCTTGGTTATCTGTCGATATATACGTATAGATTTTTAATTAAACCCAAAACCATCATGACTTACGGTATGGGAACAGCAACAAATGAGGGGATTTTTGTTTATTTTGTTTTTGGTTGGTTGGCTAGTTGAGGATTTTCCCCCGTCTTTTCTCTCCATCTTCTCCTTCTTTTCTAGACTCTTTAACATAAATAAAACATTATTATGATATTGTTTTACTAACTGAATGTAATTCCCATTACCCAGTTTTCCACACAGTATAGCGATGCATGCATTTTCAGTGTTAAAATTTTAATGGAAACAAATAAAGCATCCCATCCATGCACACATCATTCAAAAATCAACAAGAAAGGGCCTGACCTTGCTCCCACTAAAGTGAATAGCAGCCAAAGTCAACAATTTTAACAATTGTTATTTGGAACTCTTTGCCACTAGAGATTAGAGTTTGCAGATGTTTTTCTTTGTCATCAGAAATCAGAGTTTCCAGATGTTACAAGAAGTCTGTTCTAAAGAGCAACTATATTTGAACACAGGCCATAGTGCCTGGTTTCAAATATGCTCTTTTTTTCCTAAACACAACCTTTTAACACCAAGCAGAGGATCTGCCACTGCCAATTTGGAAATCTCTCCATCTCAGAACTAGGTCTGTTGCCCTTTTAAATAGAATATTTTGTTTGTTTTTCTTAATTGAATATGGACTCAAAGAAGTTCATGTTCAAATATGATGTTCCTTCAGAAACCTTCCGCCCCCCCCCCCCCCCCCGCCCCCCCCCCCCCGCCCCCAGGATGTTTTTTAAAAGGCTGGGCTTAAAAATATTACCTCTTTGAATGCAAGCTTCAGACAATTCCTGGCCTGCCAACCTGGCAATCGGACTCACAGCAAATGGCTCACTTTTCAAGTAGTAGATCTGCACGACATAAAAAATATTTGTACATACTTGCATTGAAAAGTCTGCTATGAAAAAATGCTCGAACTGATACAAAAAGACAGAAGGGGGGCAGAAATAAGATAAAGACAAATGAGAGGATTTGATCAGGAACTGAAAAAGAAAAAAGTGCAAGAGAGAGTAGGTGGGACTACTCAAGCAAGAATTAATTAGAAGGGGAAAGCTTCCCAGTTTCCCACAATAACTGGGAGAAGATGCTGTTCTTCTCCTGCCTTAGCCATCACCTTTCATACTATGTTCCTGCCTAACATTTACAGTCAGCTGAGGCAGGTCTGTTCAGAGGGCCTGATCCAAAGCCACTGAAATTACTTAGGATTTAGTCACTCGGTTCAGTCAGGACTGGGCCAGTACAGGACTTTCTCCATCAAGAATTCCCACGTAACAGAGGAGGTCTGCAGAATTACAGTGCTGGTTGCCTTTAGGGTATGCTGCAAATCCCAGTTTCTATCTGACCATGCATTTGGGCGAGGTGATTTTTTAAATATTGTTTTATATTTTAGGCCCCGTTCCTTCTAAGTATATCTTTACTCACAAGAGTAGCCTTATGGAACATTATGGAGCTACTGACAGACTGAAGTTCGCAGGAGCATGCTTTTAGTTTGGATTCTATCAAGCCTAGATACCTTTTCATAAGACCTATGAATAAAAATAAATAATTGGTAGGGCAGAAGGCTAGAGAATCGATTCCCTTTAAACAGACAGTTATTTCCTAGTCAGCGATGTATTCTTCTTCTCTTTAATATATATCTTATGTGCTTTGCATTATTAATTACTGGACTCATTATGATGTACTATTTACCTCTACCTTCAGCTTCCAGACATCCGGGTGGCTTCCCACTTCCCTGAAGCTGGAACTAAAGCTGCTCTGTCCCAGAGAGAAACCATGAGCGAAGGCGTTGGTAAATGCGTTGCCCTACCCTCCACAGTGCAAGGGGACAGACTGAGGGGGCACTGGAAGTGGGTGAGGTCTAACCCCAGCAGGGGGTGCTTGAGGCACAAAGTGCCCCTCTGAAGGGTGGAGGCGAGCTCTCGCCCTGCGGCGCACTATCCCGCCCTGCGGCGCACAATCCCCGAGGCGATTCTCACACAGCAGGGGGTGCTCTTTGGGCACAGGATCCCCACCGGGGGTGCTGGGGACAAGAGCTCTCGAGGCAGGGAGGGCATTTGAGGGGTGTGTCAGGGGGGCGAGCGAGGAGAGGCGGTCCCCGCGGGTACGTCTCTCACTGCCAGGGGGGTGCTGAGGAGGTGGATGGGTACAGGCATGCCAGTGTTTGGGGCCAATAGAAGAGCGAAGCAGAGAGGGAAGTCCCGTTAGCTGCCGGGAGGGCGCGTTAAACGGCAGCACACACAGCCACGCTTCCCCATCCCACTCCGGCGCGCAGTGGTGGCGGCTCCCTAGCAGGGCTGAGGCGGTGCGGCGCATGCGCGAGGCGGTGACGCAGACAGGACGCATGCTCAATAGCTCGGACGCGGTAGAAGCCAATGTTTTCCTGACGCTGGTGAGCTGCCGGTCGGCCCCGGGTGCTGCCGGTAGCGAGCGCCGAGCGCGTCTCCGCATTGCGAGAGACCTGCTCAGCCGCTCGACTGCGGCTGCCCCGCAGCTCTGCTCCCGCGACGTGCCCTGGTCTCTGGCGGGCTCGAGAACCCGCCCAGCTCTTCCATTCCCGCCTGTAACGATATAACGGGGGGGGAGGGGCGCTCCGCCATCCCCAGGCTTGTCAGGCGTGGGGAGGGGGCCGGCGGGTCTGGGGGCAACGAGCTGCCTGTGCCTGGCTGGGGGCTCCCCTGTATGTTCCGCGGGGGGACGGGACACCAGTGCAGCCTCTGTGTGGGTGGGGAGTGACCCCTGGCCAGCTCCCCGCGGGGGCGGGTGGTTTGAGGGGTCGCATTGGAGAGTGAGAGCCCTTGGCCAAAGGGTCCCATGCACACGTAAGATCCTTGCCCTTACGTCGGCGGCCGGCTGTGGTGGCGAGGGGGCTCGCTTTGCACGTGTTTTGCCGTCACCCCTGTGTAATATCGGCTATGGCGGCTGCTCTCCTGAAGCTGCTCCCCCTAGACCCAGGGGACGAAGGCACACAAAGATGCAGGATGGGACCTGCCACGTTATCCACTCTGGGAGCCAAGCTCGGGTCCCCACTTCGGATCACGGTTCCTGGTGGCTGCTGTTTATGCACCGCCTGGCCCAGAAATGATTTGGCTGATGGTTACCTGCAGCTTGATCTAAAATGCAAAACTTCAGGCTTAGCTGCAAGCAAGTTGAAAGGTCTCACGCTGAGTGTCAGTCACTTGAAGCTTTTGGCCTGTCACCGGTTGAGAAAAGTAACCGTGAAAGTGGTCCTTAAGAACCTTACTGTGAAAAAATCCACCCCAGAAGAAACACTACAGGAGATAGTGAAAGAGCTGCTGAGAAATGTGTATGTTTCTCTTCACCATGTTGTTACTGCTTCCCCAATTCCTGGAAATCCAGTGGTGTGTGTTGAAATACTGGCTGTAGATGCTTCCACAGAACAAGCTGGCCTGATAGTTCCCAAAACTAATATAAACATTAAGGAGGTAGTCACTTTAGAATGGTACAGACATTTGTCAAAGGACACTGCACAAATTTCAGTTGCAGGAATGGATGATTTGGGCAGCTCTTTGAAAGAGATGATTGTTTTGCCTTTACATTTTCCCAAAACCTTCAAGAAGTTGGGTCTTTCTGTCCGTAGTGGAGTACTGTTGGTGGGCCCTCCAGGTGTGGGGAAGACTCTTCTCGTAAAGGCAGTTGCAAGGGAAGTGGGGGCATATTTGCTTTGCATTAGTGGTCCGGCTATATATGGCTCAAGGCCTGGAGAAAGTGAAGAGAATTTGCGAAGAGTTTTTGAACAAGGCAGGGAATTGTCCAGTGAGGGACCAACTATTCTCTTTATTGATGAAATTGACTCTTTGTGCCCTAAACGGGGAAGTTCAAACAGCGTCCCTGAAAATCGTATTGTTGCTCAATTGTTAACACTTATGGACGGCATAGGTAGTGAAAATGAGATGGTCATCATGGCAGCGACAAACAGGCCCGATGCCTTAGATCCTGCACTGAGGAGGCATGGTAGATTTGACCGAGAGGTGAGCATAGCCTGTTCCTCATGTTTTGTTCTGACGCTTTAATACCATTTATCTTTCTTCTATTGAAAAATTGCTGAAGAAGGGCCTAGTGGTGGTGTTCTGCAGTGTCATGTCAGCTGATTGGGTTTGATGCCCTATTTCTCACTATAGATCAGTGACCTACAAAGGAGAAGAAAAAGTTACCTTTTTGCTGCTTTATAATGATGCTTCGAGAGTTTTTTCCCCTTCTTGCTTTTTACATCATTGATTAAAGGTTTATATTACTAAACATGAACTTAAACTGATGTAAGGCATTTAACTGTACCACAAAACATTTTGATAAAAAAAACTAGAATGGTACAAAATTAACATGGCACACATTAAATGGATTAAACTGGCTAGCTGACAATTACATTATGAGACCTGTAAATGGGGAATCGTGGTCGATCAGGTTTATTTCTAGTGGGGTCTCACAGGGGTTGGTTCATATTGTCACTGATAAAATTTGTAGCTGACGTAAAAGTTGGGAGAATTATAAATAATGCAGAGGACAGGTAATTGCTCTGGATTACATAGTAAGATGAACACAAGTAAGCAGTACGAGGTTTGTCTAATACAGCCAAATGTAAAATTATATATCTAGGAATAAAGAACCAGGGCCATGTTTACAGGATGGAGGACCCTATCTTGGGAAGCAGTAGCTGAAAAAGACTGGGGGTCGTGGTAGATAATCAGCTGAACACAAACTCCCAGTGTGACAGTGGCCAAAAGGGTTAATGCAATCCTTTGATGTTTAAACAGGAATATTGAATATGAATAGGGAAGTTATTTCTGTATTTGGCAGTGGTGCAACTCCTTGTGGAATACTGAAGTTTTGGTGTCCACAATTTCAGAAAGGTGTTAATAAATTGGAAGGGGTTCAGAAGAGCTACCAGAATGATTAAAGGATTGGAAAATATGCTTTATAGTGATAAAGTCCAGGAGCTCAATCTTCTTATCTTAACAAAGTGAGGTTAAGGGGTGATTGCCATCTATAAGTTTCTACATGGCCCAAAAAGGAGGGTGGGGGGGCTCTTCCATCTAGGAGACAAGGGTATAAAATGATCCAGTGTCTGGAAATTGACTTTCAGACTGAAAGTAAGGCATACATTTTTAACAGTGAGGGTAATCATTGACACAACTTATCAAAATTTTTGTGGCTTCTCCCATCACTGGAAATTTTTGAATCAAGATATGGACATTTTTCTGAATGAACTGCTTCAGTTCAAACATGAATTCAGGGAAGTCCTGTAAGAAGCCTGTGTTATACAGGAGGTTAGACTGGATGATCACAGTGGCTTTATAATCTGAATCTATTCCCTGTTTTTCCAGGAAGTCTCAGTGGACACCTGCTGAATTAGTAGTCCTATGATATCAGATGCCATGCAAATGAAACCTGATTAACTGAGGCAAGGTCTACACTCAAATTATAACAAAATTGGTTATAGTTGTGAATTATTTTAACAACCTTTCTGTACTTGCAAAAACCCTAGTGTACATGCAGTTATGCAGCATAAAAGTACTTTTGCTGTTCATCATTTTGCTTGTTGAACTGGTATAAGTTCTACTGCAAAAGTACTTTTTTGCCAGTATAAATTGTATCTACACTAGGAGTTATACCAGTAAAACTTCTAGTGTATACCTGGCTGGGAGCAATGAGCTGAGCTGGCTGGTGATAGCAAAAGCGGACAGTATTAGCAATAATGTATTAAGATAGACAAGACTAACTTCTGTCAGTATGGCACCTTTCATAAGCACTAAATCTACTTCTAAAATGTAAAAGTAGTACATTCTAGGGACTCTTTGGACTGTACATAAAGTGGTGATGTTCAGGTACAACCATGGTAATTCACACACAAAATTGACACTTTTTGCCCCTTGCATGAAAGATTTAATAGCAGAGTGCTCTAGTGAGAGCTCATTTTAGTTAATGTACTAATTTGATTATTTTTACAAAATATATCACCTTTGCTTGTGTTTTAGGATCTCTCTCGGACATCAAATACTAACTTACAGTTGTCAAAATAAATGGACAAAAAATACAGTCAGCAAAGTGATGCATCCTTGTTTCCTTTATTGTCTGTCTATGTACTCACTAAAACCTTGAACCTGCAACAAACTTGATGCAAGGGTCTATTCCAGGATCATGGCCTAAAATCAGTAATTCTGAAAGATTATCCCAGTCAGTTCAAATTTGATATATTCTTCTGTACTGCATTCACACTTTTATCTAAATTTTCAGGATTGGACAGAATTATTAACAAGTGAAATACACAATTTTGATAATATTTTAGCAGGTTTTCAATAATTTATGCACATTCTCTACTCAGTTTTATTTTATACTTACGGGCTTGTTGGTCCTTTTTTTGTGCTACTCAATTACATTTTTGTGCAGTCATATTTTCTTTGTTTATTCCATGTGTTACTTAATTTTATAGCGATTAGCTTTATTTAACAGGGCACAGAGTAATCATTCTCCATGGGTTTTTTTTAATCTGATTTGTGTCCTGTACAGTTTTTAAATAGAAAAGTGTTATCACTAGGCCAGTGGTTCCCAAACTTGTTCCGCTGCTTGTGCAGGGAAAGCCCCGGCGGACTGCGCCGGTTTGTTTACCTGCCACGTCCGCAGGTTCGGCCGATCTTGGCTCCCAGTGGCCGCGGTTCGCTGCTCCAGGCTAATGGGCGCTGCTGGAAGCAGCGCGGGCCAAGGGACCTACTGGCTGCCACTTCCAGCAGCTCCCATTGGCCTGGAGCAGCAAACCGCGGCCACTGGGAGCTGTGATCGGCCGAACCTGTGGACGCCGCAGGTAAACAAAGCGGCCTGGCCCACCAGGGGCTTTCCCTGCACAAGCGGTGGAAAAAGTTTGGGAACCACTGCACTAGGCTTTTGTGTTCTTATGTTGTAAGGAAATAATTATTTCACTGTTAAATCTCCTTTTGATTCATCTTTCAAATATGACTTTAGACACTAGGTGGCATTCTTTTATAAAACATCTATTTGTTGAAATGCTACTAACCTGGAAAATTAAATAAGTGTAAATGAAAAGTACTCATATAGTGCTTTATATTTTCAGAGTATTATAGAGCCATTAATTAGTCCCTTCTGAAACAATGTGAGAAGAGGAGAATTTGCATGAGGGAGTCTAAGATACAGACAACACAAGTGACTTATCTAAGGCTAAAGAGTGAGAGAGAAATATAGCAAAACACTGATAAATTTCCATTTATTGTATTTATTTTAGGTTATCATTGGGACACCAACACTTAAACAGAGAAGGTCTATTCTACAGCTGATTACTTCTAATATGCCTATTTCCACTGATGTTGATTTGATTAACCTAGCAGAAATGACAACTGGATATGTTGGAGCTGATCTTACAGCACTCTGCAGAGAAGCTGCTATGCAGGCTGTCCTCCACAGCTGTTTGGTAAGGAGTCAGATTAAACCAGAAAGATGTCATTATTCACATTTATCACTTTTTCCACACTAATATCACTCTACTTTAATATATAAAATGACTAATTCAGGGATGAGAATATTCAAATAATACTCAAATAAGCTAGAAAATATGTTATAGATGTAATTATAAGCTTTGCTTCTGTCTTTCAATCCAGTCATCAAGTGACTGCCATTTCCTTGAGTGAAAAGGTGATGTGGAATATCTTTATTCTCTCCATGAGCTTTTTAGTGTTGTACAAGGGAGAGAATGTAAGTTTTTGTTTTTGTTTTTAATTGAAGAGCAAATTGTATACATTTTTCCACCTAAGGTCTCTTCTATAAGCTACAGGCAATGTATATAAAATTCTGTTCCTTAATAAGGTGAGTCATTTAGTAGTTTGTGTTGTGGTTTGCACAAATAGAGACTTATTTTGTGTGTCTAATATTGCATGAACATATTGGCCAGAAGAGAATAGTTACAATTTCCTATTGTGCAGCAGTAATGTTTCTGGGATGTTGTAGATCTAGGTCTCAGGGAAGCATTATTTGTTAATCTTTCTTCCCCCTCAGTCAGGACTGCTAGGAGAAGGGGAGCAAAGGCTTCGATTGCTCCCTTGTTCATCAAGGTGGAGTGGAGGGGCAGAAAAGAAGTCAAGGAGTGCTTCTGTGAGATCAAGATCCAGAATATCTCTGGAATCATAGAATCTATGGGAGATGCTGGAGCACTTTACCCTCTTCCCCAGATGGTGTTAACAGGGGAACATTTTATTTATAGAACCTCCATCACCATGTATCCTGTACAAAAACTGAAAATGATAATTAAAATAAAGTTGAACCCAGTAGCCCTGACAGAAGCAGCCCTTCTGTCAAAAGATGGACAAAGAAAAAATAAACCAAATTGCTGGCCTCTGTGCTGTGTACGCTGCCAACTCCTCTGCAAAGTGTAGCTTATTAAGTTTTATTATGAAATCTGTAGACTTCAGCAAACATAATATAGGGGGTAGCTTGCCAGGCTTCAGGAAACTCTCCACGGGAGGGAAGGAAGAAGGTCCAATATCTCGCAGTCAGTGGGGTTTTTAGCCCTGTGCTGAATTTCTCCACTATGATGTGGAGAATACAGTGTCCCTCAGATTCATGCTCTGCCTGTAGAGCTATATCTATCCAGCATTTTTTCAAATGCAGCCACCGGCCACATATGGCCACAAGGGGCTTTTCTTGCAGCCACAGCCTCAGGGACAGGGTAAAGCAGTGGCCCCTCCCCTGAGGCTGCCAGCAGGGATTGGGTCCTGCTCCCTTCTGGAGAGAGAAATGCTGGAGGAGCAGGCTGCTAGTGAGTTCCTCACCTTCCCTGGTGTCCCATCCGTTCCCCACTGCTGCTCCATTCATTCTCCCCATTCCTCTGGCCCCCACTGCCACTGTACCCACCTCCCTATTCAGGGCTTAATTTGTCCCTGGGCTTGCCAGCGCTGAGTAAGTCTTCTGCTGTGAAAAGTGCTATTTGTATGTTTGTTAATATCACTTTTCACAGCAGCAGACTCACTAGCCAGAAAGTCTTTAAAAAAGCAACTCAAAGCACACAATAAACAAGAAGAAAAAAGACAAGAACATGTTTCTGTTCTGTTTAGTTCCAATAAAGAATAGAGACAAGTGTACGTTATTTTTGCTATTGAGTCTGCAAAAAATCCCAACATAAATAAATTGGAATGATTTGGACATGTATATGTGCATATTTATTTCTGTCTTTCTTAAACTTAATTAGGAATTTTAGTTAAAATTTTAACAGCGGCCACCAGCAAGAGTTGGTGGCTGCACTCTGAGGCCACTAAAAAATGTGTCCTGAGAACCCCTGGCTATACTAACAAACTCGGTAATCCTAAGTCACCACTGATGGTAGCAACAATGGAAGCTACTAGTAGTGTAGACAGGACTCATGTGGGGCATTTTTAGGTGACATGGTAGGAAACACCTGAGTCCTGTCTACCTTAAAGCTTCTACCTCAGATGTCATTTGAGGAACTGCATTGGTGGTGAATTATGGCTACAGAGTTTGCTAATATAGACCAGAAGAATATGCAGAGCATTGAACAATACCAGGGATCAGCCTGGCCTTTGATGAAATTTAGCATGAACTGAGGATGAAAAATAGATCCATAATCCAAGATTTTTGCAGGCCTGTATTCTATAGAATGTTTGAGGTGAGGGGATATGTTGTGGTGGTTGGATCTACAAATTTACCCTAGTTGTGAGCTTAACTCTAAAAAGGACATGAAAATTCATAAGAGATCACAGTAGCCTATAACAACAAATTTTGATGGGAAAAGTTATGAATAGGAAACAGACAGAATTAGTCCAAACAAAAAGGCCTACTGATAGAACTCAAGGACTGTATTAAGATCATGCCTAGTAAACAAGAAAAGTTTGAAACCAGAAATCAATAGACCAAAATGGATATGTCAGAAAGTAGGCCTAACTGGTGGACAAAATAATGAATGGATGGGCTATTTTGCCCACAGTTTCCTTTGTGGGTCTTTAAAGAAAGAGACTTTGTGAAGATAAATTAGCTACTAGAACAAGCTTCACCATAATGGCTATCATCCCTATTTTTTCCTGGAACCCTGATCTGGGCCAGAGAGAGGGAGCCATATGCCATCATCACCTCTACCAACTCCAGCTGAATCCCAGACGCGATGGTGGGATCCAACTTCAAGAACAGCAGCTCCAGCCCATCTCAACTAACTTCTGTTTTCCCCAAAAGGACAGTTATTGCCATCTCTGATATCATCTAAAAGACTGTCAAAGAAGGGTATTCTCCATCTGAAGACTTTCTCCAGCTAAAAGTAAAGGGAGCAAGAGATGCTGTTAAAATGAAAGCCTTATATAATATTTTACATTTCAAATGCTTTAACTGTTTTTCCTTTCTTTTGTTAAAGGTTAAAAGGATTTTCAATGGAGTATGTGCCAGGGTACTAAACAGGCTGAGGTCTATGTATACCAAACCCCAGACCTTATTTAACACTGTTTAATGTTGGACAGTGACTGGGTTATGTTAATGCCTTTGGCCCATATAGTCGATCTAAATGCATTCTGCTGTATTTACTGGAACAGGTACATGAGTAAATGGGGACCATTCTCTCATATTTGAGAGAGAACTAGGAATCCTGTATGTAGTGACCCTAAACCCTGGATTTATCAGCAGCTTCCCTCACTAGAGTCCCATATGGTGGAAGTAGAGTAGATTCAGGAGAAAATCAAAGATACTCTCTCAAACATCAGTTTCTTACAGAAGTGTCCAGCCCTGTGCCATAACAAAAAATGTATCCAGCCACAATGAATGCACACTATTTTGTTGGTACGTGTTTGTACTTGTGTCTGTCATACATAGGATAGGAGTTCTCTTCTTTGTCAGTTACATTTGACAAATTGTAAAATGCTGTGGACATCTAATGGAGCTATATAAATTATTAATAATGCAAAGGAGAAACAGTGCTTTCCTTTTTTATTTGTTCTTTGTGCATTTCTTCAGGATTCAGTTCACATGTTGATTAACATGGCAGACTTCCATGAAGCTTTTAAAAAAATTCAGCCATCTTCCTTTCGAAGCAGTGTTGGACTAACTGACTTTAAACCCGTTACATGGGAACAAATTGGTGGTCTTGAAGATGTAAAATTAAAGTTAAAACAGGTAGAGTGCAGAATACATTTAAACAAAACTATAATCTCTCCCATCTACCTCAAACTGTTCTATACGGTGCAGTATTGAAAAGTGTTCTTATGGGAATTGCATCGGTCTTTAATTCATATTTAAAATTTTATTCCTAACTACTTTAAAGTATTAAAACACGTTTTTGTATTTTCTTAAATCAAACTAAAATTGCCTATACACAGGCTCTAGCACTTTGTGTAATTAAATTTACAATCTCAAAATATCACCCAGGAGCATACCATAGAAAATTAACACATCAGCCAGTAGAGGACAGTTACTGCTTCAGCATATGCCCATCTCATTCCAACTACCCTCAACCCTTTAGGGCAGTGGTGGGCAAACTACGGCCCCTGAGCTCCTGGCCAAGGAGGCTAGCCCCCAGCCCCTCCCCTGCTGTTCCCCCTCTCCCGCAGCCTCAGCTCACTGCGCTGCCGGCGCAATGCTCTGGGTGGCAGCGCAACTGCAGAGCCGCAGCCTGACCCGGTGCTCTGTGCTGCGCGGTGGCATGGCTGGCTCCAGCCAGGTGGCACGGCTGCCTGTCTTGGTGCTCTGGGTGGCACGGCTGTAGCGCCGCCAGCCACCAGTGCTCCAGGCAGGGGGGTTGGATAGAGGGCAGGGGAGTTTGGGGTGGTAGTCAGGGGACGGGGGTGTGGATGGGGTCGGGGCAGTCAGAGGGCGGGGAACAGGGGGGTTGAATGGGAGCGGGGTCCTGGGGGGGCAGTCAGGAAGGAGGGGGGGTTGGATGTGGCGGCAGGGGGCAGTCAGGGGCAGGGGTTCCGGGGGCAGTCGGGGGACAGGGAGAAGGAGGGGTTTGGATGGGGCAGGAGTCCCAGGGGGGCAGTCAGGAATGAGAGGAGGGGTTGGATGGGGCAGCGGGGGGTAGTTAGGGGCAGGGGGCCCAGGGGCAGTCAGGAGACAGGAAGAGTGGGGTGTGGATGGGGAAGGAGTCCTAGGGGGGCCATCGGGGGTGGGGGTTGGATGGGGCAGGAGTCCTAGGGGGGCTGTCAGGGGGCAAGAAGCAGGGGAGGTCAGATAGCGGGCAGGGGCCGGGCCGCTCCTGGCTGTTTGGGGAGACACAGCCACCCCTAACTGGCCCTCCATACAATTTTGGAAATCCGATGTGGCCCTCAGGCCAAAAAGTTTGCCAGCCCCTGCTTTAGAATCTATAAATTTTGGCTATTTCAGACTAAAGGGGAAGTGAGTTCTAGTCAACCAGCGTGCCCTCTCGGAGAATGCCCTACCCACTGCCTTATCTCTTTTATAACAAAGAGGGTCAAATTGGAGTATGTCCATTGACCTCCACTGTGGTAATGCAACAAGGTAAAGGGCTGTAGTGTGACCAATAGTTTTACTGGCTAATGTGTCAGTAGATACATCACTGCAAATGTTTCATCCTTTCTGTATTTACAGAGTATTGAGTGGCCTATGAAGTTTCCTCAGGCTTTTGTGAGAATGGGACTGTCTCAGCCAAAGGGTATTCTCCTATATGGGCCACCAGGATGCGCCAAAACCACTCTGGTGAAGGCTGTGGCCACAAGCTGCCATTGTTCCTTTCTTTCTGTTAGTGGTGCTGACCTTTTTTCACCTTATGTTGGAGATTCAGAGAAGATTTTGTCTCAGGTTTGGTTTTTAATCACATATGATGTATAATTTGCTTATTTTTGTATAAAGTATTCATCACTCCTATATTTTTACTTTTTAAGACTTTGAGGGCTGATTCTCATCTGGTGTAAATGGATACAGCTCAATTGACTTCAGAAGAGCTATTGCCATTTACGTCAGCTGAGCATATGTCCCCAAGTTATTTTTCAAACTCATTTCTTTAATCTATCTATTATGTATGGCTTTTTGTTCTTTGGTTGACCTTAGTATTAGGTTAGGCACCTAGAGTCTGCTATACAGTAAATGTAAACCTGATTGGTCTCCACTGAGTGTTGTAAATAAATACTTATTTAAAGTGAATTAGTTCAGTAAAAGTATAGAAAATATATTACAAGTGTTTTCAGTTGACATGGTGGAGCTTATACATGCATTACAACATTTTAAATTTATTTTATCAACCCAATAAAAGGTTTTTCGTCAAGCAAGAGCACATACTCCAGCAATAATATTCCTGGATGAGATTGATTCTATCCTAGGATCTCGATCAGCCTGCAAAACTGGACATGGTGCCCCAGAGAAGGTTCTTTCTGTCCTTCTTAATGAATTAGATGGTGTTGGCGTTAAAGTCACAGAGAGAAGAGGAAATAAATTACAGCTTGAAGGTGATCGTCAAGAACAAAACGAAAAGGAGAGACAGGTATGTACACTCACATATATAAGAAGAAGGGTAGATTTTATTGCTAAAGTGCTCCAGAAGTTTAAACCATTGGCTTTCACAGATTAAAACATTACCTTTCTGCTGCCTTTGTCAGCTTCTTGACAGTACCCAGTATTTTCTTTTACATACAACATTGGGCATAGCTAACATGCTCCCGCTATGCTGTTAAAATGGATTTCAAGGTGGTGAAATTAGATCCTCACCCCCATTCTGGCATACTGAAGAACCCTCCATCACCATCTTACATCATCTCTGCACTCAATCTGACACACACAATCTTGCTAGACTCTGACCACAAGAAAGTTCCATATGCATTACCAGAATGGATATTGATG
Organism: Chelonia mydas; assembly: GCF_015237465.2. Taxonomy (NCBI): domain Eukaryota; kingdom Metazoa; phylum Chordata; order Testudines; family Cheloniidae; genus Chelonia; species Chelonia mydas. The sequence goes on from NC_051250.2 coordinate 64,643,508, forward strand.
ATTCTTCTTTGTATGACATATTGGTATATTGGCCTACACAAAGTAGAAAGGTTTGTAGTGAAAAGGAATATGACTACATATGGATATATGCATTTATTCATTGTATTGCCTCTCTTTTTCTCCTCTTAGTTGACACTTACAAATTATACTTGTCCTGTAGCCCAAAGCATATAAAACACTGTATACCCATCTAATTTGCTGCATATATAATCTCATTAAGCTAGAGTTTCAAGAAGTTTTGAACAAAGATGTCATGATAGTTGCTGCAACAAATAGACCAGACAAGTTGGATGATGCGTTGTTGCGCCCTGGAAGGTTAGACAAGATCATCTATATTCCACCTCCAGATCAGAAGGTAAAGCATTTTAAATCTGTACACAAATTTAAGTAGAGGTGTGAAGTTGTAGGTATACTGTTTCTTAACAACAACAAAAAGAGTTATAGTACTATAATGTATGTAAGAGTGGGTAACGGTTTGCACTGAAGATTAACTACTAAAATGTCCAGCTTTTAAAATAAATATGAAAGCAGCCTGGATTATAAAATAGCATTTAAATGTATATAAAAACGTACACTCTTCAGACACTCTGACCAAGGCACAGGCATTTCTGGCACTTCCTGACTTTTGAATGCTTGATGATGATATATTTGCAAAATCAAGCATTCAGAAGTTAGGAAGTGCCAGAACTGCCTGTGCGTAGGTCAGTTTATATTACAGTAACTCCTCACTTAAAGTCATCCCAGTTAACGTTGTTTCGTTGTTACCTTGCTGATCAATTAGAGAATATGCTCGTTTATAGTTGCACAATGCTCCCTTATTATGTTATTTGGCTGCGGCCTACTTTGTCCACTGCTTACAGAAAGAGCAGCCCGTTGGAGCTGGTGGGGGCTCGGAACCAGGGTGGTCCGCCAGCCCCCCCTATCAGCTCCCCTAAGTTCCCTGTGCGCAGTTACCAGGCAGTTCAGGTGTCCCTCCCCCCACTGCCATGTGCTGCTCCTGCCCTCTGCCTTGGAGCTGCTACCAGGAGCCTCCTTCTTGCTGTGCAGGGGGGTGGAGAAGGGGGGTGCTAATGTCAGGGTGTCCCCCTGCTCCTGTACCTGCATCTCCACGAAGCAGGGGGACACACACCACAGGGCTCAGGATAGAAGGAGCTTGCTGGCAGCAGCTGCTGATGCAACTTCCCTGATCTACTTGAAAAGGCAGTGAACTTAGAGAGGGGTCTGTCTACTTAAAGCGGTAATGTGCGTCTCTCTCACACACAGACACATAGTGTATGTCTCTCTCTCTCTCTGCCATGGTGTCTCACCTCCCTCCATTCGTGCTGCCCTGTAGAGCGTGAGGCTACATTAAGAACAATGTGTTAACCCTTGAGGGCTCAGCTGAGTGCTAGTTCATCATTTAGCAGTAAGGCATTCCCTGGGAAATATCCCACCCTCTTTCACCCTCTGAATTCACCACCTCAGTCAAGCTTTACAATCATCATTGCTTTGTACAATATTAAATTAACACTTTACTCTGTCTGTGTGTGTGTGTATAAAATATAGTTTTGTCTGGCAAAAAAATATTCCCTGGAACCTAACCTCCCACTTTTTACATTAATTCTTATGGGGAAATTGGATTCGCTTTACTTTGTTTCACTTAAAGTAGCATCTTTCAGGAACATAACTACAACATTAAGCGAGGAGTTACTGTATTAGCCTTGTTCTTGGAAACTGAACTGTTTCTCTGAAACTTGCTAGAAAAAGTCAGCCTGAAGCAGAGGGCAAACATGGAATATTTCAGTCCAAAAGGTTAAAATGTGGGTAAAGGTATAAGCAATTGAAAAAAGTGACTTAGAATGGAAAGTATTAGACAACCTTAACCATAAGCATTGCTGAGAGATCTGCTTATAGTATTGCCAACTCCTTACTTAAAAAAAAAAAAAAAAAAAAAAAAAAAACACCAACAGCCAACATAGCACTGATAGGTTTCAGAGTAGCAGCCGTGTTAGTCTGTATCCGTAAAAAGAAAAGGAGGATTTGTGGCACCTTAGAGACTGACACATTTATTAGAGCATAAGCTTTCGTGAGCTACAGCTCACTTCATCAGATGCATCTGATGAAGTGAGCTGTAGCACACGAAAGCTTATGCTCTAATAAATGTGTCAGTCTCTAAGGTACTCCAAGTCCTCCTTTTCTTTTTATAGCATAGATAGTTGAGCATTCTACATTCTTTTGTGGTTTTCTTTGTCTTGCATTCTAGTTCTTCAGATAGCCTATACCAACTTAGGGGTGGGAGCACGAAGGTACAAAAGAAAACCAAAAAAAAAAAAAAAAGGGCAGCAAGATCCAGTGATTCGTGATTTTACGAAATCGTGAGATGATGTAAAAATTGTTGGAATTGGTGAGGATATTGCCGGAAAACTATACCTTAGTGTCCTACAGACCAGTAAGATACCTGGCAACCCAACTAGATTTTCATTCAAACTGCTAGCGTTCAGAATTCAAGTCAAGTTTGATTATTGATTATTCATTATTGATTATACATTATTGAGCTGTGCCAATAAATATTTTCAACTGCTGTCTTACTGTCCACCTTCAATGCATCGTATGATTACTCTGTGGTAAACTGAGTTTTTGTTTCTTGGCAGTTATTGATCACAAGCAGAATATTGTGTGTTGTTACTGTACTGTAGTATATTTGAGTTTAGAACTTGCAGAGTAAAGTACTAGTCAACATGAGTAAAGGTGGCAGAAAATAGGCCTAAACAAATAGTACATAAGTGACTGTCCTTTGTCTTTTGTAATGTGCTTGTATCATAGGGAAGGCTTTCTATTTTGAAAATTTGCACAGAAAAAATCCCAATAGATTCTGATGTGTCATTAGAATACCTAGCAGCTCAAACCAAACTCTTTTCTGGAGCCGATATTGAAAATCTCTGCAAGGAGGTAAGGAGCTTTTTGTTTAATCAGTGAAGTAATCTGTAAGTGAATACTTTAGATGGAGAGAGGCCAAATTATAGAATATTCTAAGATATTTGTACTTTTCCTCAATTTTTAATGAAAAGGGTAAGACAAATGAGAAAAATTTTATACCAGTTGATTGAAAAACATATGTTGTACCAGTAAAATACACCCAGTAAATAAGGGACCTGCTAGTACTGAAGTTGAACTAGGTGCAAATTTAGAATAAATTGTTCCTGTGGAGGCATCCAAAAGAAGCAGATAGTTTGTGGAGCCTGGAAACTCTCCCTGCAGCAGATGGTATGGAGACGGCAGGTGATGCAACTTTACTAACTTAGATTTTTGGGAAGGAGGGTAAATCCAGTCCTGCAGAAAGATAGTTCTAATCCCTCTCTTCCTGTCAAGAGCTCCTATCCTTGGACAAACACACAGTGCTCAAAAACACCTTCAAATAATGCAAGTAAGGAGCCTGAATTATTTCTGTTTAGTAGAAACAACCTAGGCACATATCCAATGTGTAAGGAGATGAGCACGCTGTGAGGAATGCCTTCTCTTCCTGTACTCCAGACCTGCCCCTCCAAAAATCATAGAGCATCTTGGGAGCATGCTCCCAAAGTGGCTCTGTCCTTCTTACCTGCATTTACCAGAATCTGCTGGGTTCTGTTTACTCTCTCATTGAAGCAGAGGGAGCATTTAAAAGAGTGAATGATAAGCAACATGGGTTAATTTACAAAAAAAATAATGCCAAACAAACCTGATGGATTTCTTTGACAAAATTTACAGGTTAGTTGGAGTAAGGGACTACTCTAGTACTTGCTCCAGAACTTATCCTCTTGCTTTCCTTTTCAAAGCCTTACTTAAAATCCAGATAAATTGTTTCCTTGTACTACACATCATAGAATTTATTGCTGAAATTAACATTGATAAATCGGGAAAAAAAAGCCTAGGGCAAGAGAGATGTGTCCTCAAATATTTGAGGAAGGGGGAGGTTAGATAGAACATCTGAAGAATTAAGTGACCAAGAATATGTCTTCTATCTCAATCAACTAGATGCAGTGAGTGAAACAGTATTAACTGAATTTGGAATAGAAGAATAGAGAAGGCAAACTAACATTTGTATTATCTGATAAATTGACTTCATCTAATGTATACCTATTGGTTTTTTTTATCTTGAGTCATACAGTACTGTGTCGAAACACTGGACATAAAGTTCATTTTTATTTTTAAGTTTTGAAAAGATTGATTTGTAATGTCGGAGCTCCTGATAAAGCTGAAAACATTTCAAATTCTCTAAATCGTGTGTTTTTTGTTTGTTTGTATTTTTTTTAAGGCTGCTTTGCAGGCATTACAAGAGAATGGACTTGAAGCAACTTGTGTGAAACATGAGCATTTTGTAAAATCACTGAAGATTGTAAAACCATCATTAACCCTCACAGATTTGGATTTTTATGAAAAATTATTTAATAAGGAAGTATCCTCTTAAATCAGAAAAATCTGAAGAATGATATGCAAAAATTGGTGTTTTTTAATATAATCTTTATATAATCTTTTAGAAATGCATGATTTTTTATAACAATTCTTCTAAAATTGTTATTAAAAAACAAAGGGCAGAAAAGTTTTATAGTACCCATTTTTCCTTCCTTACAGTATAGAAAGAAGGATTGAAAGGCTTTATATATATTCATTCTGCTGGTTTTTGACATAGAAGTATTAAGCATGGTCTTCCATGGGACCTTCTACCTCCGAGTCCCAGTCAGTCAGCACTTCTGTGAGCCAGAATGCGACTCTTAAGACCAGTACCAGTAAGAGGTCTGACACAGTCAAAGGGGCCATCCACAACAGCCAGAAATCTTTGAGGACTTGCACTGTGTATTGAAAGCTGCCTTTAACTGAAGGCACAAGGGTATTAAATCTTTAATGAAGATTCATTTTCTCCAAACCATTGGATGATTGAATTAAGTAGGTGTTAACAAAATTAAATTTTTAAAGTCTGAATAAAAGTCACTTCTCATCTCAGTAAGATTTTTACTACTTTTGTACTGTAATATTGTCATGATCGTACTAGCTCCCAGTGGTCCATAGAATATTCTAAACTAGACAAGAACTAAATATCTAGTGCAAAGAAGAAAACGCTTAGAAAAAATGACCTTTCATGCCACATTTATACTTTATAAAGAAATTAAAAGGGGGCATAAATGACTTTTTTCTCATGCTGTTCACCTTTTACACAAGGCTATATTTGCAATAATCATTTGAAGCATAGATTTTTCCCTATGGATTGCAACTTTCATTATATTGTGTGTGTACTGCTTTTTAATATTGCATTATAATTTTCTGGTTTTGTATGTAATATAGCAAATTTTTACTTGTTCTAGATTACAAAAATCTTTCACGTTAAAGGAAAAATAAAAGTTAAAATCTTGTTTGCATTAAATATAACAGTCTTTTAAAAGTACTGAATTTTTCAGACAGCATTCTTCTGATTAAGGCCTGTTATTGATATAAACTAAACTTGAGTGGCAGAGACTTGCTTAATTTTGGGGTCCCTTGCACTGTAGTTATTACATACTTTTCCTCATAGCTGATTGATTTGGACTACGCTTTTATTCTGAATTGTAAGCCAAGCCTTTCACAAACCAAAAAAGTCTTTATCCAGTAATAAGTTCTATCCTGCATCACAAAGTCTCTTTCTTAGGGTTTATCTGAAAATTTATCAAAATTGAATTTCCAAGTGTAGATGAGCCCTTAGAATAAAACTGTAAGATATATATTAGGCTGCCACAGACTTGCTTTGGTTTCAAGCAGTATATGTTCAACTCCTATAAGGACTCCTTTCCTGTTGTCCCTCAGCTCCCAAAATCAGATTGACAGTGCAGTGGATATGTACTACAGTTATGAATACTGTAGGAACTGCTACATCTTGATCTATGAATATTGATATGCAATAATGGTATGAACAATGTATATCTGACTAGGTCAGTGAGGGGATGATTTTTTTTGTACTGGGTTATAAGACTGCCCTGTCTGAATGCATTGTGCTAATTTGCACTGGTCTTAGTAGAATGTTTTATATGCCTATAATGCTTGAATTCAATGGGAACTGTACAGGACTGCAATACAATGACTTCCCAGATAAGAATACCTACATACACACTAAAGGGACAGTTGAGGCCAGGTGTTAGACATAGGGATCCTACATTTAGTCTCCAACATGCCATAAATCTTGTTTTGCCAGGCTGGGAACTAGAGATCAAAAGTTTAAAGTGTTAAAAAGCTTGCGTGGGCAGGGGGGTTGACTTATCAGCGAGCTGTCTAAGCAGACAAGCTGTATAGAGCAATCAAGGAAGGAAGGAGCCCAGAGGAATTGGGGATTCTGAGATTCACAGAATGGTAAGCATTAGGAGAAAATAGGCATGGACTTTATTCTGATTTATAGTTTTTAAAATGTTTAATCTGAAATGGTTTTGGTCTAAATAAATTATACTTTGCTTTAAAGAAGCTGATTGGTCACTAATTACCACTGTCATTGCCCCAGAGGGACTAGAACGGCAGCCGAAGTCAGACCTAAGGTGATCACAGTTGATACAGAGGTTACTGCCACCTAGCACCTGGTCTGAGAATAGGAGAAACACATGATTTCACCCCAAGAAAAAGAGAATTGCCTGAGGTCCAGAGGGGGTGTACTCAAAAAGTTCAAAGTGTATGAGGTGTAGTTAGCCTGGTAATCCTGGTACAGATCATTCTCACAAACAAGTTGCAAGAAATAGTTCTACTGAATAGTGTCAGTTAGAATCTGGGGAGGCTAAATAGATGTCTTGGTGTAAGAGGAAAAACTTTGGGGATGTCTATTATCTGAACTGACTTACTTTCACCCTTTAATCCATTTCCCAGATTATTTGCAGAAGTCACTGTCAGACAAATATTGCATCTCTACAAGATAGTCCAATACATCTGGACCTCAGATAAATTAAGATTTCAATCATCTATAAAATGAAACAGTGGGACAGTTAAGGATTTTTAATTTATATCCATACTTAAAGGTCTATTCTGGCTTTTGGATACAAGATCTTCAGGAGTAAAAGGCTTTTCTATCATTTAAAAAAAATGAATACTGCAAAGTGCCAGAGGATCCTGAGGACAAAATGCTTGTATTAATAAAGTATATTAAGTGCCATTGATTGTGGGAACTGTGAGCCCTAAAGTCATGTGTACGTTCCTTGCAATCTGCAAATATATATACATGCATCATATAACTTGTATAGTATTTTTAGCAGTAGGCGTGCCAGAAGCACTTTTGGCTATTGTAGGTATATAGCATCACTGAAATGAAGCTGCCATTTGGTGGTCTGTCTATTTTTGTGAATTTGGAAACCCATTTTGTCCAAAAGAATTTATCATCTGTTGTTGGATTAGTAATGAAACACAGAGATACCAATACAAGCACAAACCTATTTAAACAAGACAGTCCAGAGGTAAGTAGTAATTGGTGCTGTGGGGAAGAGTAGTGTTTTTACTGACAATCTTTTTGCAGTCTGAATTTTGTCAATCAATCCCCAATTTTCCTCCTACATTCCATCATCCTTTATGCATTTGCATTGTAATTGGAAATGTTTGTTAAAAATACACTGATATCTGGAAGGGCATGATTAAATATTTTTACAAGTGGCTCTTTGTTTCTGCTTTTAACTTGGCAGGCAAGGGGTTTAGAAATGTAATCTTGTTTCTGTCAGGGGAAAGCTTTTGGACTGTTCTCCTGTAGGTGATGCAAAGAAACGCAAATAAAATACAAAAACTAAGGTTAAAATTCAGAATGGGGCATTGTTTTCTTTTTTCCTATTGTGTGTAATAAGAAACCCCCCAAGCAGGTCCCCTAAATAGCATTACCCCAGATTGTGGCTGGAGTGAGATCACGGGGCCTTGAAGATTCCATGGCAATTGGAGACAAATATTGTGAAGAGAACAGCTGGCCACAAGTTGGAACCCATTACTCTGTGAGAAAGGGGGTGGATTATGACTGTCATAATTTGTTAGCTATGCTGCTGCTGCCACCCACCACCACATTACAAAGGAGTAGCCTGATGTTCTTAGTGTTGCTGGCACCCAGAAGTGTTACCATTTTTCTGCGGGGGTCCCTAAACCCCTAGGGCTGCTGTTGAGGGCCTATGGCGATGAGACACAGAGGTGAGAGTTAGGAGACTAATCCTTGCTGCTTTTTGAACTTTGAGATTACATCTTTAGAAGGAACTAGAGTTGAAAGCTTGCTGGTTGAGGGGACGAATAGGCCAGTGATTGCATCCAGCCTGCTTACAATTATACAGGAACCCACAAACCCAGCTGAGTGTCAGAAACTGATTCAACAACTTGCTGACTAGGAGTTGCTATGTAAGTAGCATCTGGGATCAGGACACAGATGTGAAAAAGTAAATGGTTATATTAATTTAGTGGATGTCTTTGCCATGGTGGTTCGCTGCTCAGCATTCTCTGTTCCTATGTGTGCGATTTCCCCATTCCTTTTACCCTACTAAGCTTTTGGAGAACAATGCCCATAATGGCATGAGAGCCCCCGGGCAGCACTGAATGTTTGAAGCCAAGATTTTGGAAGATGTGTCCAGTCCCAAATGCCCCCTTCTCAGTGACTGACAAGCAATTTTGGGGATTTGTGAGGTAAAACTCCTTAAATTTCTAGTGTTTTTTATCAATACTATTGTATGTTTTGCCTTTGTTACCCCCACATTCTTCATGGAGCTACGGTCCTGCCTGGTACAACCTGAGTGAGCTTCAGAATATTGGAGTTATGCTTAAACTTTAAAATAGGGATGAATTATGTTGCTGGTACAAGAAGCTGGGGAGATGGCCTTAGAAAGAACACGTAGGGTAAAACGTGGGCCCGGGTGAGCTTGAAGCACTACCTCAAGAAAATTAATTTTCCTAACTACTTCCCCCCCTCCCTTGCCTTTTTGGCTGTATGTGTGTCAAGTGCTGCTCCTTATGCTGCTTTTCGTCATGTGGATACACATCCAGTGGGGAATGGACTGAGACCACCAAACTCAATTCCCACAGGTTACTGAACACCCATCAGTGGTAACAATATCCAGTCATGGCAAACGTGTCTTTGATAAAGCCAGGAACTAGGGTGAATGGGTCTGTATTTCATTTTCCATTCAAGCCACCCACCCAGGCCTTTTGTTCCATTATTATTGGCTAACTAGTCAACCTCCCAATGCAGTAGCCCAACCCCAGCCTCCTGCTTGTGCTCAGGGTTGGTGCACCACTTGCTGCCCTGAGGCACGGACAGTCCTAGCAAGAGGCCAGCAACTGGTGCCCATACTTTAAATTGTGTTTGTGAGTCATCTCTGCAACGAATCTAACGGGGGTGGCAAGCCCATAGGCCGCTCAACAGCATTCTGGGGAGGGCGTGCAAGGAGCAAGCTGGGCTTTCCCTAGTTCCTCCTACTGGCTGCCAGGGGCGACTTGGAGGGAAACTGAGCTCCTGTTCTTCCCGCTCACCGCTCCGGCTTTGCGGCGCAGCACGTGTAGCTGCGGGGAGGAGAAACGCGCGGAAGGAGGAGGCTGTCAGCCCAGCTGCCTCGCACCTGCCGCCCCTCCCCGAGCAGTAGCTGCCTCCTGCGAAGGGTAACGGGGGAGCCCGGTAGGTGGGCAGAGAGTAGGCCCAGTCAGACACGCTGGGTGAGGGAGCCACAGGGGGCAATCAGGAGAAGCGGGAGAGGGAGGGGCCCAGGCGCGGGGAGGGAGTATGGACAGAGGGCGCGGCAACCCTGCCTGTCAGCGAGCCACCGGGAAGTGAGCGGCAGGGAAGAGAGCTGCCCCTCAGCCCTCCGCAGCTGCCCTCCTGCCGCGGGGCACCAGCCCGGCTCTTCCACAGCACAGCCCTGCAGCTGACAGCCCCCTACGCACCCATACACCACCCCCGTGCCCGAGCCACACACACCCCCCAACACCCCCCCAAATACCTCCGCGGAGCCACCCCATTTATACCATCCCCACCCCATGGAGCCATCCCCCCCAGAGGAGCCACCCCCCTTACACCTCCCACTCCCTCTATCCCCACCCCTCCTTATACCATCCCCCATCTCCCCCAGAGGAGCCACCCCCCTTACACTGCCCCCTCTCCCTGCTGATCCACCCCCCCCTTACCCCACTCCCTCTATCCACACCCCGGGGAGCCACCCCTCCTTATACACCCCCGCCTTCCCCATCCTAGGCAGCCAAGGGTGCACACACGTCCCTTCCCCGCCGCCCCATGCAGCTCATCCCGGCCCTCCACAACCTCTGCCCTTCTCCAGGCCACGCAGCCTATCCCCCCTTTCCTTATTCCGTCCCTCTGTGCAGCCCCCAGGTACGCGCACACCCGCCGCGCCCCCTACTCCCTACGCAGCCAACCCCTCCCCCAGGTCCGCTACTCCTTCTGCACCCCACACAGCCAACTCTTCCCGCTCCCCCGCTCCTTCTGCACCCCGTGCAGCCAACCCCCGCCCCCCACTTTTCCTTCTGCACCCGATGCAGCCAACCCCGCCCCCTACTCCTGCACCCCACGCCGCCAGCCTTTCCGGAACCTAACCCCTTGCTCTGCCTGCCTCCAACCTGCAAGCACAACTCTGCAGCGCTTTGGAGCCCGGGTCCCCACGTATTCCCGCAGGGGGAGACGCTGCCTCATGCTGCCGGTTTTGCAGAGACAGGAGACCGCAAGGGGAAGTTGTGCATCAGTCTGTACGACCTCCGCACTGGGCTACGTGACTTGGGACACAGCCAGCCTCCCGGGGTGTGCGCAGTACTATATAAGAGACTGGACACCTCCCCAAGCTAAGGCTCTGTCTGCAGTGCAACTTCTGCCCCTCTCCTCCAGGCCAGGTAAATGCAGGCTCCCTAGCCTCTAGCGGCAGAGTGTATCTGGGATAGTGGATTAGTGGTGATGGGGGATTATGTAGCAAGTGCGTAATAGCCTCTGCCAGTTGTGGTACCTAAATTGCCTCACTGATGAGATTGTAACTGGACACCCTTTATTTCAGGTCTACAGCTGCCGCTATGGCCAACCTGGGCTTTTTCCAAATGCTAAGGAAAAACAAAGAAGTAAGTTTGCAAAAGAGCTTTGTCCTAAGGTGATCCGATCTGCCTTCCTGGCACTGATGAAGAGTCCTATGAACAAGTGCATGTTGAAGAGGTTACATTAAAACGTGATATTTGCCAAATTAATAAAATGCACTTTCAAAAATAAAATGATGAATGCGCAGAAGTTGAAAACACACTGGAAGTGAGATGGTGCAATGGGCATCTATGTTATGCCTTTCTTTGCGGGTGGTTTCGCTTTCTTTAAAGCTTTGTAATTCATGTCTCCAGCGTGTATGGACCACCAAGAGAGACATCTTGTTCTTGAAAGTCTTGTCTTCTAACTTTTTGTCTTTCAGCTCATTCCTTTGGTTGGTTTTGTGGGCTTCGCAGCAGTTGGGGCTCTAGGTGCTTCTCTGTATTTCCTACGCACGAAAAGTGATGTGATGTAAGCATAATCCATTTGGTATTTCTCTGAGTTATATGCTTGGTATTGAGTTTTCTTTGCTAAACAGATACACCTCATTGACTTCAGGGTATCAGAGTGGGGAGGGGAGAATTAGGGAAGATCTGAAACTCAGCAGATTTTTTAAATTAATGTCTTTATCTTCAGATAATTAATTCTCCTATTATATTTTTGTAAAGAACTTACTCCAGTCTGTTATTCCCCGGACTGGATTAAGCTTTGAACTGGTTGCTCAGAAAATTTTTTTTGTCTTCACTATAAATGTAGTTTGAGCTAAAATGTTCTTGTGCAAAGTTCTAAATAGTGAATTCAAAGAGCATTTAATATGTCTCAGAGGAATGTGTTGAAAAGGAATCATTTTTACAACATATATGTCTTTTTACATTTTTTCTTTTGAGACAGAGGTACACAGATCACAGTATGTCATTTCCAGTAGCCAATAACCCAGGGTCTGCCTTCACTTCCTTTACCATCTCATTCAGTTTATTTCACATAACCTCATTAAGATATTTTATTAATAACTCCCTCTTTAAGATATTAAATCAGGTTGTTAAATAACAGACTGAGATTGCTTATATCTAGATACCCATTATCAGTCACTGCTTTTTTTCTTTAAAATGGTTTGACTGTTAATCTAAGGCCCAAGCTTGAAACATTGAAGTCTATGGCAGTTTTAAAATGGACCTGTGAGCATGACTGGGCCCTTACCCATAAGGCTAAGAATTCCAGTAACTGTTAAGTCTAAACCACAACATGATATTATTATTTGTTAAGCAATGACAGCATGTCTGAATACAAACTGCAAACAAAAGCCAGTCCCTCTGCCAGGTTTAATGGCCTAATGCTGTAAACCCCTATTCGTGCAAGTAGTTTTTACTCACGTCAATAGTTACACTGAAGCTAGTGAGACTACTCAGCTGATTAAGGGTGTGCAAGATCAGGCCCTAAAACATTCTTTGTTTTTCCTACAATGAATTTCATAATTCTTTTTTAGCGTTAACAAGTCTGGCAATCCAGAACCTTGGGAAAATGTGAATCCTAACCAGTCTCAAAAGGTAACGAATAAAATAATTCCGTCCATAAAAGTTGGTGTCGAGTGTAGTGCCAGTTAACTATATTCTATTTCATTAGAGATTAAATTAACTGAATGTATATACATAATATTTAGTGTATGAGTTAGCAGAATGTTAATATAAGAATACAATCAAATCTGCATTCCTGGTCTGATTCTGGAAAGTGCTGAGCAAATGCAACATGGAATACTTGGCTAAACCCTGTGTGTTCATAAAATCAGAAATAACCTAATATTATGTTCTAAAATACTTCATTCTTAAAGTCTTAAGATATTTGTGGAGAGTCAGGCTTAGTAGGCAAAAATTTATTGTGAGTGGTGTAACTATTTACTGTGCATAGATTGTAATGTTTTTTCATTTGAAATGCGAATTGTTTTATCTGATAATTAATAAAGAAAATATATTGCTCAATTGTACTTCTGTTTACTTGTAAAAAGAGAATGTAAAGTTATTTATTAGAAGACTTTCTTCATACACAAGATATTGTGTAAGTTGCTGAATAGTGTAAAAAACTGACAAAACTTACTATATATTTAGAGAGGATAACTGTTTGGTTTGTAATAATTTGCTCTATGAATTGTTCCATTTATTTTTTAGTTTATATCAATCAACCAGGAGTGGAAATCCATAGAGGAGCTGGAGAAGGTCAAAAAGATAATGAAGTGACAAGTTGCCATTGCCTCAAAAATGTACTCTATGAATCTAGTGGAATCATTTCTGCACAAACTCGACTACTGAAATCAGTGTGCGGAATTGCTTCTGCTACATTTTTAGGGTCTCCCTACATTTTTGGACTCTGGATGAGGAATTTCATTTTGCCTTAGTGGTTGCCTCAGAACATCCACACAGTCCAAAAATAAACATCTCTTTCAGGTACTCATTGTTTCAACAGTCATGTTTAACTTGATGTACATTGTTCAATATGCAGAGTTTTAAGGGGGTGGAAAATCCTTCATTCACATATGAGTTTTTTAGAATGCTGAATTATTTTTCTTAAACTATATTATAATTTTGTAAATATTCTAATAAAATGGGCACTTATGTTTAAATGTTTAGATTTATGCAGAATTCCCTGTGACTTCAAAAAGAGCAGGAGCAAGACGATAATGAGTGTGAAAGTGTCAATATTCTTTTAAAAGATCATCTCCAAAATAAGAACTCTGGTCTGTTGCTTCTTAGTTCTTTATACCATATTTCAGTGATGTATGCTAATTGTACCGAGATGCTATTTGTACATGGCAGCATAAGCAGTCATAGTAGAAAATTAGGCTTCCAGTTCAGATTTGGTGAGTCCCGATCCTACAAAGACTTACACATGTTCTTAACTTTGCACCGTGTCAGTTGTACCATTGACTTCAGAGGGACTACTCAGTGCATAAATTTAAGCACATGTGTAAGTCTTTGCAGGACCAGGTCCTAAGACAAATTATCAGCACTTCAGTATGAGTGAAACAAGAGCACATCTTTTGTATTTGTAAGTTCCTGCTGTTATTCCTGTGAAAAAATTATTAAAGTAAAATGAAGATTAATTTGGAGTGGACATAAAACTTTATTAGAATACGTTTTATTCTCCTCTTTTTATTGTACGTACAAGTTTAAGCATACAATGCAGATTCCCAGCAGACATTTTAAAATGATTTCTAGATAAAGCAAACAATCTTAATAGCATGTACCAAGAGAAAATCAACAAAGATTACATTAGGAATAGGATCCTATATAAGGCACTTCCTGTTTAATAATTTACATTTTTTCTGAAGATTGTTTAATGCAGAGATCTGTAGGTATTCTTCTCCTTTATGTGCCTATAATTTTGGAATAATCGCCATAGAGGGTATCCCTCCAGAAAGGTTTTCCTTCATTGTGTCACGACACATCCTCCCTCCAGACAGTATCACGTACTGACTGTATGGTTTCTAACTATATTGTATTTCTAAAGTGCATAAAATTTTCTAGAATCACAAGTTTGTAAGGGTGAAGAAATCAAAGCAGGAATCATTAGATGAGCTACACTGGAGAATGACTTGCATTCTGTGGGAATAACTTCTCTAAATTAGAAAAAAAAATCCCCCTAATGCTAGCAGTTGTGAAGTGCTATATACATTATTCAGCCACGGTGCAAACAAAACTGAAAGTAAACAATGAAGCCATACACCTAGACTAAGTTAATGTGGCTTCAGAGTTCTCAAAGTTTGTTTGATTTTGAGAAATAGAAAATAGTTACAATACCGTTGTGCTGCATTTTTTACAGATGTGGCAATAAAGTTTATTTTTTACAAGTAAGGATGACTCAGCAACATACAACTGCTGTAAATAACTCCAGTCCTCCCTAGCTTCAGAAAAATTTTCACGTGTAAGGACAAGAGGAATTATCAGACTTGTAAACTTTTCTTTGCTAAAATTACAAATTTAATAGGAATGGCATCAGAAGATCCCTAGAAGTGCAACCACAAAAATTTGCCTTCCAGTCCTCTAGAATATTGGCTTTTGTCTGTTTAAACAGAGAGACATTTTTAACATAATTCTGTGCAATCTAATCATCTACTCAGTGTTTCTACATTTTTTACTGGAATATGCTCATCAAAAGTGTGCTGTGCTCTGAGTAAATATGTGAATTCAACATTTTTGTCTGTCAGCAAATCACTTGTCTCCTCTGTAAAAACCGGATCTTGCCGTGAAAGGTCTACTTACACTAGAAAAATAAGTGTAGGGCAATGGTTATATATAATGGAGTGCTAGAAAGAGCAAATATAGGGGTATATCATTCTTATCTTGATGTGTAGGCATTCCCTCATATTTCTCCCTTACCCACTCCAGTAATGGTATTAGCAAGCAAGGCCCCAGAAAATATGAAAAATTCCAAGATCATTTTTAATTTACTCTGGAGCAAATGTACCATTTTCTCCACAGGAGAAGTTAAATGTACAGCAATATAAAACACAAGTGGGGAGGAAGGTTGTATAACTCAGTCAGGGGAAAGCATGTAAACACGAGCAATCCAACCACTTCACAGGACAAAAAGAAATCTCTGGTTTCCTTCACTACACTTGCAACTCTATAGCTCCTTTCATCCTGAATATTATTATTTAACGTTTATTTTGCAGTAGCACCTGAAACCCAACCACATTGGAGCTCCGTTGCGCTGGGCATTGTATGGCCTTCCAGAAAATGACAATCTCTGCCTGAAAGAGTTTACTTTATACTTCCATAGCAATTGAAAAGCACTTTACAAATATTAACTAACCTTTACTTACCTCATGTGAGATAGGTATTATACTCATTGTGCTGCTGTGGAATCTGAGGTACAGGTGTGAACTTCCTGAAGTCACACACAAAGTCTTTGGCAGTGCTTGGAATTAGAACAAAGAGTCCAGAATCCTAGTGCCCTGATCTAACTGGTAAACAACCTTGCCACTCTTTCTCATGTTAGATAACATTAACAACACCAGTAGTGGGAGATTACCTCATGTGGTTACTAATTGCACCCTAATGGACATGACTAATGCCTGAGCAGTTGACCAGTAAACTTTTGGTGGTGCATACCGTTTATGTGGCCACCTCATGGCACTGTGCCAGCATACTTGCTAGGCTGGTGCCAGGTGGGTTTGATGTCTTGATGGCCCCCATATGGCTCACAACATTGGGCAGGCGGATGATCAAGGGCTGTAATTGTGTATCAACTTCAGAGACAAGACAGAAAAAGCCATTGTGACATGGAGCTGTTTCAGAGGTCAGAATTTTAATGAAATCTAAGTCTATAAGGCTTATTGTAAGAAAATATTAATTCTGAGCCAGGCTCACATTTGTAAGTAAGGCTTACATCCTCATCAAGGAATCTTGGGAATAATGGCTTCGTTAGTCTTCTGCAGAAAGGAAAGGTTGAAAGCCAGTTAAGCAATGTAGCTGTGAGATCCCCCTATTTCCTTTTATTGACTTTGGTATCAAAATCGATAGTTTCTCTGTGGTAGATTAACTATTCTGTGGTCTGTGAAAGGTTTCATTGTGGCTAAAGGATTAGGCAGCATGTTGTCTGTGATAGACAGTTAAGGAGCTGTTTGAGTCTATCACACAAACTTTGTTTAGACGTCTCATACCAGTTTCTTATCATCATTATGGTATGGATAATTGCATTCAAAAAAATGGTAAATACCATTTGGTTTGTAATTAATATAATCTATACCACCAGTTAATCTTAAAGAGTAACCTACCTAAAAAGGTGTTTTAAGGCAAGTGTATGTACTGGAGCATATGTACACAGAGATGCATCAGACCCACGAGTGGCAGTACATACAGAACCAGCATCAATACAGTGTGTTCAGAACTGGTCAGAGAGCTGGGAGGTAGGATGACCAATCAAATCAATTACACAAATATGGTTAGAGGTCATATCCACAGTACAGAAAAATAAACTAGGCCTCTGTCAGAGAAATCCTGGGGCCCACCTCCTCAAAATATATTTAGACACCGAAGTCCCTTTGATTTCAATGCGTGATAGGCCGTTCCTCAAAGGTAGTTAAGTGCCGATGTGCTTACCAGCCATGCCAGTGACCATTTACAAACTTAGTTAAAAGTTGTAAAGTGGAGAGAGGATCCCTTAATAATTTGAGTCAATGGAAGCTGGAGCAGGCCCTTACACAGTGTTTTATTTATGGTAATGTCCTTTATTTCATCCTTAGGGCAAGATTCTGAGCCAAGCATTTAGAGAGAAAATATAGGGAAGCAAAAAGCAAGTTGGAAACTCCATTTTCTGCTATGCCTGTTGACAGCAGCTGCATTATCACACACATGTCAGTTGACTAGTCTAATAACCTGTAGAAGTTTCATTTGCCTACGTGCTGCAGAGAGAAGGAAGTAACCTTTGTTCAATATTTTTTCATTTTTAACTGTGCAAACAGACTGTGTGATTAAAGCAGGTGTGGCTCCTAACAATGATTGACAATGATTCTTTACATATTAATCATCTTAAATAGCAACATAAGTTAAAATTATTTTCAGTTTTACAGCTATTTGGTAGATACAACATTTCTAAACTGTTTGTTAATTTCACTCTACCAGGATATGTCTCTAACTGTGTGTGTGAGAAGTACTTTGGAAAAAGATACTGCGTTCTTCTCCCCTCCATTACAGCAGCTTTACAAGAGTTGATGTTGGTGGAGGTACTCTTGATTAACAGTAGTGTATATGAGAGAAAAAATGACACCTTTCAAACCTGAGTTTAAATTAGAATTCTAAATTATAATCAAGCAAGCAATCTTCTCAGCCAGAGCTTTCCTTTATCACTGCACAGCTTGCTACATTAATTACTGCAGCTATAGATTTTCTCAATGGCCATTTTGCATTTTATATACAAGAATCACAATACTTGGTGAAATCCTAGCCCTATTGAAGTCAATGGGAGGTTTGCCGTTGACTTCAATGGGGACATGTTTTCACCCTCAGTTTTGAAAAGTAAGGGCCAAATTTTAGTTGCTAAATGCAGGTAGGCACATTAACCGCAATTCAGGAAAGCACTTAACTTTAAGCATGTGCTTAAGTCCCATTGACTTTAATACCCTCCGAAATATCTTGTCCCTCCTCACAGGTAATGTTTTTGACCACCTCCTGTGTTCTGTTTTGCAGAAGGTAGGTGCTCACCCAGGCCATGTAGAGATCAGTCATTTTCTGTGTGTTTAAGGTTTCTCTGTCTTGGCCTTGTATCTGATTATGTGTGACAGCTACCATTTTGACTGACATATTGGGGACCTCCAGGCCTAAAAGCCTAAGCTGCTACAACTTGAGCTAAAAAGGCAAGATTCTGTATCTGGCATCTATAACAACTCATATCATTTGTGGCTCAGCACAGAGAGGAACTTGTAATACACACACAGTATTAGTAAGGACATAGCTCTGATAGTGCATGCTCACCCTTCAGTGCTCAGACATTTATATACAAATCCTGGATCATACAGACTATTATAGATACATTTTTAGAAGTATTATAATTGCTTCCCTCTGTAGATATCAAGGGCTTTTATGTAGTCTGAGGCTTCTTACAATGGCACTAATGCAATCCATAAATATTGCTGTACTTTTTCACTCTAAGCCCTTTAATGGAGAGTAATAATGTCAGCTGGATTCCGTTAGTTGTTGTGTACACTGCTGATAAAATCACACGTAATGGATCTTGTTTTACTGTACAAAATGTTGTATTTGTAATTATTTAAAAAAAAACAAAGTATCCATGGGGAAGAGGGAAGCTATTTTTAAAAAGAATAACTTTTCACACAGAGTTTTTTTTCTTGGGCCCAATCCTTCAGCCTGTGTTCATGTAAGCAGTCCTTATTTGAATAATCACATCAGACTATTCATGGGTGAAACTGACCTCTGGCATGGGGCCAGCACAAGGCACATGCACCTAAACCCAACCTAACCCCTCAAAATACTGTTAAAAGATCAGGTCTCCTGTGCCTCAGCCTTTGTGAAGATGCATATGGAGTAATGGGTGAACCTCAACGGGGCAGGATCTTGGAACATCCTGTGTGTGCCCATGGTGGCAGATATGGCAAATTTCCTGCAATAGCTTTGGGAGCCCTTTCAATACCTGGCCTAAATGATGAATACAGAATGTAATTCCTTTGGGGACGGTGACCATAGCCCCTTCAGGAACTCAAAATAGTTGGAGGTGATTAGGCAAATCCCACTCTGGAGGTGTTACAGCCTGAGTGTGTCACTTTCTTGGGGATCCTTGTCTACACAAGTTCAAAGTAGATTCTCTAGAGGCCAACAGACAAAAAAAGGACTATTGGATAACTAGACTGAGTTTAAACTGATTGAGATCCTCCTTTCTGATCCAGCAAACAGAGAGGACCTTCTGTTCAAAGAGAGAGCCCCAAACCTTAGGCAAGGGTTGGAAAGACTGACACTGACCAGTGCCTTGTGGAGATGGGGGGTAATTGCTGGTAATCTTATTAGCATGCATATCAGCTCTTTTATTGTTTTAGTATGTTTTTCTCTCTAATGCTTTTATCTTAACAATAAATGTGCTTGCTTAGGAAAAGCTGTGTGGTAACTTAAAACTGCGGGCAATTATACTGATTATAGCCTGTGAGGAGAAAAGCAAAGCAGGCCTGTTTGCACAGTCTGATGTGCTGGGGAACGCTCAGTGCTGGCAGGGAGCTGTGCAGCCACAAATACCCCAGTCAGGAGGAAGACAGACATGGCTCTTCGCCCAACAGAGGTGATGGCTGGGGAGCCAGAAGCCTGAGAGTGGGTGCCCTTCCTGGACCACAGAGTGGCAATACAAGTGCAGATGCCCTGCATTGTCACACCCACAATGCCATTGACTTCAGTGAGAGTTACAGCTGTTCATCAGCTCTCAGCATTAGGCCCCAGATTTGGGGGTCATATTTAGGTAAGAAGATGAATCTCTTTGGTCTAGGTCTCCAACTGGGAATTTCACAAGACAATTTCTGCTGAGAAAACCTGTGCTTCCCGATGGTGGGCATATTGGCTGCAATACAGCGAAAGCCCCAATGCTCACAGAATCTCAGTGCTTTCAGTCCAGGCAGCAGTCATCCAAAAAAGTAGAAAGTTAGCCAAACTTTTTAAAAGCTTAAGCCCTGTCCACCACCACTCCTCAAAAAAGGCATGACAAAACAAAAAACTGTCTGGTATGAGTGATAGGCCTGGGTCTAGGTCATTTGGTATTTAACCTGATCTGATTTTCTCCTTTTCAGTTGTATGTGTTGTGACAGAGTTGGGCCAGATGGCTACAGGAGAGTGATAGAAGGCAGATAGATTAGCCCCAGGCTAAGTAGGTCCCTTTTCCCTGGGTAAGGTAACAGGGAAGGTTTCAGAACAATCAGGAACCTTCAGGAGACAATTAAGACAGGCTGATTAGAACACCTGCAGCCAATCAAGAAGCTGGTAGAATCAATTAAGGAAGGCTAATCAGGGCACCTGGGTTTAAAAAGGAGCTCACTTCAGTTTGTGGTGTGCATGTGAGGAGCTGGGAGCAAGAGGCACTAGGAGCTGAGAGTGAGAAGCGTACTGCTGGAGAACTGAGGAGTACAAGCATTACCAGACACCAGGAGGAAGGTCCTATGGTGAAGATAAAGAAGGTGTTGGGAGGAGGCCATGGGGAAGTAGCCCAGGAAGTTGTAGCTGTCACCCAGCATTTCCAGGAGGCACTCTAGACAGCTGCATTCCACAGGGCCCTGGGCTGGAACCCGGAGTAGAGGGCGGGCCCGGGTTCCCCCCAAACCTCCCAACTCCTGATCAGACAGGAGGAGTTGACCTGTGACCGTTCACGAAAACGGCCAAACTGAGGGCTGCTATGAATCTCCGAGGCGAGCAAATCCGCCAATAAGCACAAGACCCACCAAGGTAAAGGAAGAACTTTTGTCACAGTGTATACAGAGATGGGGAAAAAACAGCATACTAATTAAGATAAAATGGAACCTAGATCTGAAGGAGATTTGTTTTTTGCAAAATCAAAATTTGGCCTCATCAGTCCATTTCCAAAGTGTACTGGATTGGATTTGGCCTACAATCTGCCCGCACACTCAGTATTGTTCATTCATGTAGATTATAAATAAAGGTTTGGTGCCTGGACCTGCTCCATCTGAGAGTTTTGCCTCTGACTTCCATAAAAAGAGAATTGGGTTCTTCAAAGGAGGAAGAGAATCGATTTGTAACTCATGGTTCCAATTCTAGTAATAGCCAGATTAATCTATCAGATAACTGCAAAGATTTCTTTATTGCACAACATTTTTATTTCTGGGCTACTAAACACTATGGTAAATACCTGTATGCAGAGTTTTAGAAATATTGTACCTTTGAGTACACTGCTAGCGTTATCCATAATTCTGACTAGTTCTGGATTTCATATCCATATGGAGGAAAGACATATGTGGAGGAAAGAACTGAGGATTTCAGAGGTTAATCTGGAGGACACACCGAGAACTATTACTGCATGTATCCATGGAAATAGTTCTATAAAATACCAGTAAAACAAAGTGTAACACAAAGGAATGAATTCTCTTTTAATAATTAACTCTGGAGTATATCGCGTATAGCTTAGAAGTAGAAGCAAAAAAGCATTTGGATTTTACAAGAAGTAGATCAATGAGCAGATTAATGTCCCATCTCTGCTGTATCTTTAGCTTAAGCAAATTTTAATTCACAGAATACTTTAGAGACTGCAGAAATCAAAGTCCACCTCTCTTTCTCCCTCCTTTGCCACATTCTTTATTCTGTCAATTGTTTTTAAATGAATCACTAACTGTCTTGTCACACCTGGCACCTTGCCTAGCCCCCTTCCCTAGAACAGTCACTTCTAGCTTTCATCTAAATTACAAACCTGAATCAAATGTTTAATGCTGTGTTTGTTTAATTTTAATAGGCAAGTAAGAAGCCTTGCTAACATCAGGCCTACATAATTGGAGTTCAGGGTCATGGTTTTCTCAGCACAGGTGGCTGATCATATAAAATACACTTTTGAAAGGAAGGGAAAGAAGAAAGGAGACCGCTTTTACGCTAAGTATACAAACTGGAACTATAGCCATATTCACTGAGAGTCATAATTCATTGCTAAAACTCCATGAACTGCTTTGTGCAACTCTGTAAATAAATGGACAAATTCATCACTTCAAAACAGCCAGCTGAAACTCTCAGCAAAACCAAAGAAACAAAATACTGTATTCAAGCTGCCCATCTGCTGGGAGATCCTTTCTCTGCACATCAACTGTGGCCAACTCAGATATCTGCAGTTATTTGTGTATCTCATGTGTTTGATTCACCATGATGAATCCATAAGTACACAGTCTTCCTAAGCAAAATGTACACTACTCTGAAAAACTCCATTGTAAAAATGTAAGTGAAGGCCAGCAACCAAAGACCCAATTACTTTATATGTTCTCTATCATGTTGCTCTATTCTGTTGTATTATTTGGTCATTTATAAAATAAACTGTTACTTAATTTATTAACTATTTTTATTATAATAATAGAGGCCTCAACCAAGATCAGAGCCCCATTGTGCTAAGCACTGTACAAAAGTATAGTAAAAGACGTCCCTGCTGCAGAGAGCTTACAATCTAAATAGGTAAGATGCACAAAGAGTGGATGGGAAAACAGAAGCACAGAGAGGTGAAATGATTTGTCTAAGGTCAAACAGACAGGAATAGAAGTGAGGTCTTCCCGTTCCTAATCCACTGCCCTATCCATCAGACCAGGCTGCCTCCAGGGGTGAAAGTAACTCTGGACACTTACCGGTACGGGGCCGGGGCTGGGCCTTGGGTGAAAGGGGCGGGGCTAGGTGTCCGCATCCACAGCCAACACTTCCTGGCTGCCTGGCCCGCACTGCCCGGGGCTCCAGTGGAGATTTTAAAGGCCCGGGGCTCCAGATGCCACTGCTACGGTAGCAGCAGCGGTGTCCAGAGCCCCGGGCCCTTTTAAATCAACCCAGGGCAGCTACTCCCTTTGCCCCCGCCCCGCCTGTCAGTGGCCGGAGCCCCGGGCCCTTTTAAATCAGTCCAGAGCCCCAGGCCCTTTTAAATCAGCCCGGGGCAGCTACTCCCTTTGTCCCACCCCCCACCCCCCACGTCAGTGGCCGAGGTGGGGCAAAAGGGGCAGGGACGTTAAAGCGCTGCAGGGTTCTTTGCCGCGGCAGCGCTTAAACATCGGTGGCCCTGCCGGTACGGACCCTACCAGCAGGGCCACCGATGGGGGAGGCAAAAGGGGCAGGGACATTAAAGCACTGCTGTGGTAGCGCTTTAATGTGGGCTGCGTATGGGACAGTGCGGGTTCTTACCGGTACGCCGTACTGGCCTGTACCAGCTCACTTTCACCCCTGGCTGCCTCCTAAAGTAAAAATAAAATGAGCCATTTAAAAGAGATGCATAGAGACCAAATCAAGAGGAAACCAGGCCTCCACAGCAATTGGCCCACAGAAGTGTTGCAGTTCGCCTAGGCCTAGTAGCTCTGATGTCTGGGCTCTGGAATTAGGATGTCAGTTGCACTTTTGTTTTGCTCCTCAAAAATCTTAGGCAGTGTTGGAGGGAGCAGGTACAATTCCATTGACTTTAAGGGAATTCTGCCTGCTTACACTAGGGCTGAATTTGACCAAGTCTCAGCCTGACTGCCAGAGCCAATTTAATCAAATAGCACATGAAGACTCCAGGGTGTATCTGTGCCAGTTGCTGGTGTCTACTTTTCCTAGGATCAATGGGGACGTAGATGGTCATAAATGTCAGCTTTTCATAGCTGGCATAGTAAGTTGTTCAGCAGATATTTCATTCAAAGATGCCTAAATTAGCACACTGCAGTCTTCAACTCTGGCTTTACCTGCTTTCACCGAAAAAGATGCTTGCTCAGCAAGTAACTGTTCAGATTGAAGCTTGGTCAATCAGGAACAGTGAATGTATGGCCAACCTCTTGTCCTGCATCTCCAGAAATAGCAGTGCTTGTTTAGGCAGACAAGAGACTACATAAATATTTTTGTTAGGAAAGCAGATTTAGGTTTTTGTGTGTGTGCTTATCATACAGTACTTACCTAATGAAGTTCCTGATTTAGTCAGAAAAAGACAAATGTGTATATATATACACACGCTGGGTTTAAACTCCTGTAAGCATGAATCAGAACTGAAACGATAGTACATGGACAACTTGAGCTCCTGCACAAGGCTGTATATCCATCATATAGTTCTTGCATAACCCACTGCCAGAAACAGGATACTGAACTCGATAAATCTCATGGAAATTCCTATATTCCTTCAGTTCTCACTTTTTGGGAGAACATTTCTGAACCATCAATTTGAAAGTGTCAGTTATGTGCCTTTACATGAAAGATGTAACAGGGACAATTGATATTTCAAACTTTAGACATCAATAACTAAAGACTATTGTGCAGTTTTGGCTCTTATTTCTACTTTCAGGTCAAAATACTCTTACAAGCAAATTATCAAAACACTAGCTTGCTCTTAGGAGAGCTTGGTACCCAAAAAACCCTAATAATTCATAAATACTAATTAGAACCAATCAACAGATGTCTTAACTCACTTCCCAGAGTCAGTTCTTTTCATCTGTATCAATTTCTATAAATTTTCTTAATTCATAGTTATCTAAGCAGACAAGAAAAGCTTCAGTAAATACTTCTAACTGCCAGTAAATGTGATCACTGATACAGAGTATGTGAGCCTGACGCTTTGACTTCAAAGGAGTTGCACCAGCATAAAACTGATGCAACACAGTTGAAAGTTTATGTTAAATATATGTAAATATTGATGTTAAACTGGGGGGCCTAATTTCTCCTGTATATTCCAATATCACATACTATACATTGTTTTAAGAGATTCTCAATTTATGGAGAAATTTATAGCTAAAACACAGTGAGACAAGGGTACTTTTTTCTTTCTTTTTGTTTTGGCTAAAGATGTATAGGTTAGAGCTGTGTTCTTACTAGAAACACACTTTGGTTGGATTTTAAAACCCTTATATTTAAATTTCTGATAAATATTTAGTCACTCAATCAGCCAGTTTCTCAGCTGGTGTAAATTGATGTCGTTCTTTGAGAGGCAATGGAACAATACGGAGGATCTGGTGTCCATTGCGTGTCATTTCTCTGACACTTTTATAATAGGTTGTTGCCACCCTAATCCAAAGTATATAAGATTTATATACCCAATTATGCATGTCAGCACTTCCCTGGTGTTATCTTCGATTTCCTGCCAGAATGGCTGTGCTTTTCTACAGCAAGGTGCTACTAACCAGTATTCTACTATCATGGCTATTTCTTTTGTGCATGTGGTTTTTGAAGTAAATAACTTGCAAGGTGGCTGATGTAATCATTGAAACAAGCTATTTATCCTACAGTTATCATTTGATTCATTTAGTAAAATAGACTTGTTGCCCTAAGACTAACTGTAGAGCACAAACAGCAGTAATGGGAATGATTCATTTATTGATTCTGGCATTACCTTGCTGTTGGGTGTTTCCCAAGAAAGCTTTCAGATTAAATAAACATGGCATTGCTATTCAGTGCATTTTTAATTCATATTCCAATGTGAGATTTCTAATTTACAGCATTCTGCCACCATATGGGAAGTGTTTCAATACAACAGTGTGGCCTACAAAAATCATTCTAATGAAAAGAAAAATAAATCTATGAAGAACTGGGTACATCAAAGGACTGGAGTTGGGCTAGTTACCTCCAGGGTGCTGAGTCCAGAACAGGCCCAACCGTGGTTGAAAGTTATCTTGCATCTCAGAATCACCACTATTGTAACTGGCACTATAACTGGTGCATACAGAAAAATTCCAAGGAGTGCATGGAATCTGAGGCACCATTTCCCCTCCAGATCAAAGATGAAACAACTTCACTGGGCCACGTGGTGAAACCTGCGCCACCACAGCCCATGTTGCACTTGGTCTATAGCTAAACAGAGGACTTTGATCTCCAGACCTGCCAGGCCAAAACTTTTTACAAGCACTACATTCACTCAAAAACTGAAGAATTCCATATTATTAAATGGCCTCCTAATATGTGTGTGTTTGCTTGCTACAGTTAGTTGAGATGCAGTCTCTCTTTATAATGTTAGGGCCAGGTCTTTGGCATCTCTCAAGTCCCCCTTGCACAACAAAGGGAACTGAGAGCTGCATTAAGACAACAGCTAAGGATTCTTCAAGCAAAGCTCAGCTAAGTCAGTTTACACCAACCCCACCTGGCCCCACTTGGCATATAGGACCTACCAAGACAGAGTGGGAGGAAAAGGCACAAGGCCAGAGTGTTATGCACTCTTGTGATCCTGGCAGGTGAAAGAGCTCTTTAAGGACTAATATCTGTGGGTGCATGCTACAGATGCCCTGAGGCTGCTCCAACTTGTGGGGTTGATTAAGACTCCAACAGTCCCTTGGATCAAAGGGCTAAGAAAGGTAGTTGCTCTGGCTTTTAGTGAGTCTCATAATTGCTTTCTGCAAGAAAATCCCAAGGAGATGATTGACAAAGGCCCAGATTCACTATATTTTTAAGTGGTGATTAACTTTCCAGCAACAAGAACGATTGTTGGGAAAAGACAGAGAGTGATACGTTTGGTTTTTGAAACCGTAGCATGCTGTCTGTTTGCACCTTTGTGCTTTCCACCTTTAATCTATTTAGCTTCAGATTGTAGAGCTAAACCAGACAGTCCTCACTCAGACAAAAGTTCCATTTATTTAAATGGGACATTTGATTTACTGAGGGCGAGTAAGAACTACGAGCTTTGGTCCTTTTAATTTATTCAATAAATAAAGATGATTGTCCAACTGCATTACAAGACAGAGAGCTCACTGGTGTCCTGATTATAGCATACAGTGAAACTGAAATGGATTCCAGTTAGATCAGTTGCATCCCAAGAGAAAGAAAGGATGTGACTCCAGTTACATTAGTAAGCAAGCTCAAAGAAGACCATGGGGTCAGCATGTTTCCATATATTTTGAAAAACTGTATCGCTTCTGTGATGTTCTGTACTTCATCGCCCCAACATTATTGTTGAATGTTATTCTTTGGGTAAATAGCAGAAATCCTGAAGGTTCTCTGAGGCTTTGCTTCTCTGATGCCTAAGATTCAGTAGATCTTAGGGGATGTATAAGTATCTTCCCATACAAGGCCTTCTTTGGGAACGAGCCCAAAGGGAAACTTGTATTTATTTGAGTGGCCCTTCCATGATCCTCTTAAAAATACAAAAACTGTTGTAACTTGGTGCTAACTAGAACACGATCACAGCTCTCTAATTCCTGGCTTCATATTGCCTCCCGTGTACGGAATGTTACAAACTGCTGCATGCACCATGAAGACAGTGTCCCTTAAACATAAACTTTCTTTAGATTTGAGGAGCCTAATAAACCAAGCAGCATTTCATCTGCTGTCATTAATGTCTAACTCCAAATACCCCTCCTCTCGGTGCTTCTGGCTTTTGTCTTGGCCTCCCATTGGAAGCCTCTGCTTTGAAGAATTTCTCTATAAGAGCTTTAATACAAGAACTTTGAGTTACCTTAGCAGCCCCTCCCACTGGCTTCTATTAAACTGCAAGCACTTAACTTTTTGAGACGCAACTGCAGCAAGGTTTGGGGAAAACCGCCTTCTTAGCTGGTTTTGGCCTCGTTATGATATCATTATCCTTTACTCCATAATAGATCATTTCACTCTCTTATATCTTACCCAGCATTTCTGGGCAGGTTAAGAGAATGCAGCTCTAGTCTATCCCACTGAAGACAGAAAGCCCTGAAGAGCGGTCTGTGTTGAGGGATGTCTTCTAAAGCGGTATTTCTCAACCTTTTTTATACCAGGGACTGGCTTGCTGCCTTCCTAAATAGCGTCAGGGAAATTTCAGGGACCCAGCACCAGTCCATGGATTGGTCATTGAGAAACACTGTTCTACAGAATGGTGAGCAGGACTTCTCCATCTTTTCCAGCTTCTCAGTCCAGCCCAAAAGAAACTGAATAACTAAAGTCTTCATTCAATCTTCAGATCGACACTGCAGAGCCTTCCATTTGGAATAAGTTATGTATTTGAAGAAAGATAGTGGCTTCCTTGCTAACCTGTTATTTTTATTGTGTTCTGTCTTTCTCTGAAAAGGTCTAGTTCTCTAAGTCTGAACATCTTCTGTGTTTGTGAATGAGGACCTCACAGGAGGTTGATTGGGGTAGAAGAGGAAGGTTTAATCCTCCACACAGGGCCATCATGTCTTTAACCAGAGGCAAATGGCTGGTACATAGATTGCTCCTGAATGAACATGCAGCTTTGCAGGGGTTTGTTTATCTCTGTCGTCCAGGAGAAGCATGTTTGTTTGCTGACCCTCTCTTGGCTCCACCCAATTGGCAGCCAACCTCCACTCCTGGAGTTCCACCTTTTCCATTGTACAAGACAAATTCCACAGAACCACCGGCGCTGCAGCATGGTGAGCATCTCACATGACACCCATGCCACATGCCAGTGTCCTATCCTGCCTTCCCGCTTCTTAATAGTTCCCCACATGTCCCACCAGACAGCAGACAGGCAACAGGCTGCAGCTGCACCTTGAGATTGCCAGAAGCTGCTTTGGTGCCTGCTGAACAGGCAGCCTCTCTGACACCCCCTTGCGGGCCCTCAGGGGGAGGGATAGCTCAGTGGTTTGAGCATTGGCCTGCTAAACCCAGGGTTGTGAGTTCAATCCTTGAGGGGGCCATTGAGGGATCTGGGGCAAAAATTGGGGATTGGTCCTGTTTTGAGCAGGGGATTGGACTAGATGACCTCCTGAGGTCCCTTCCAACCCTGATATTCTATGAACTCAAGGAAAAGGTGATGGGACAGGTACTGACCTGAAGCTGCCCCCATCACAAACACATTACCATGCATCCGTAGTACCTCCCACCCAGCCCCAGCACACCTGTTCAGTAGCCTTCTCCACCCTTTCTGGCCAATTTAGCTCATTCAATAATTAGCATAAAATGTCACACCTGGAGCTGCCCTAAACCTGGCAGCTGTGAGTAACAATGAACAAAAACACACAAAAACTATACAAAACACACCAGTCCCTTCTTATAGGTCAGGGGGACTATTAAAGCTCCAGCAGTGAAGTTAAAAAACACAAACCACCCTATCAGACTCCCTTCTTTCTAAAGAATGTGCTTCTTAAATACCATATGACACAAAAAGGTAGAGAATTAGTTTGGGCTTTCCCCCAAACCAAGAAATTAGCTTGTGTAAGAAACTCTAGAAGTATAAAAAAATCCTAGCAAATGCTTTGGAAAAGGCAGAGTTTTTATGCAGCAATATGTGACCAGTTTTACAAGGAGAATTTTCCTAGAATAGTTTATTCAAACTTATAAATTATGGGCCAAATACTATCAGGTACTACAGATCCAGAAAACTCATTGCTAGAAAACTTGTATGCTAACAGAAGGAGTGTGGGGCAACTCACTCTTTCAATTCTCCATCCTGGAATCTCCAGTGCTCACCATTATGAGAGCCTCTGAGGGGCATGATGCATGGTCCACATAGTTTGGTGCATATCAGACACTTCCTGACTCAGCAATAATTTATACACACAGCTTCCTGCATGCACAGGCAGACCTGGGGACTGCATAGAGTCAGAATGCAGATGCCTATTAATGGTGCTTTTGCAGCATATATTACATGTGAACTTCTTTGTCGTGTAGTTACACCGCTTTCCCCAGGATAGCGAGAATTGGGCTATATATTTATTATGTTCGCTCAGAAATGTTTTGCACCAATAAGTGATTTACACTTCCTTATAATACAAAAACTTTAACAAGTGAGATAAAAATCACCATTGGATAGTGTCATCTCTGTTACCTTTGTGACCTTATCCCTCCAAACTGCAGCAAGCATTGCTGTTTAGAAGCACTTTCTGTCATTCAGGCAACCACAAGAATGTATATCATGTATATATAATGTATGTATATATGTGTGTGTGTGTGTGTATATATATGTATAATGTATATCTGCCTCTCAACCTATAGACACATAATTTGCTTTAGAGAGATACAGGAGTAGTCTCCCTAAAATAGGTCAGATCTAATCTACTGTGGAATTTGTTACCATAGTATCTTGCCAGAGCTGTCTTTTTCTTATGAAGGGAAACAAGGGAGTGAGGTAATATTGGTGAAAGAGACATGCTTTCAAGAGCTCTTCTTCAGGTCGGGGCAGGCCTTATGAAGAAAATATTTAGCACTGGTAAAGACAAAGGGTTGAACACATCTGGTTAGAAGTCAACCTCTCCTGAGTCAGTAATGTGTTTCTATTGATTCAAGAACATATTTGGAGGTGAGGGGGTGGAGAATGCCTAATCTCAGTTATAATACTAATCTTACCTACAAAGGACTTTAAATCACTTTTCTCTATAGAAGCTGCCTTTGTAAGTAAGGTTAATTAACCAGCAGGAAGCTGGGGTGAGTGCAGAACCCATCAACCTCTCCTCACAAATGCTCCAGAGCACTGGGTCAGGTGGTTCCATCCCACTGTTCCATGTGGCAAAAGTAACAGCTTCTAGGGTACCAACATCCAAAGCCTCAGCCACCTGACATGGACACAGTGCATATACTGGACTCTCATTTCAGTCATTCTGTGACTCCCCCACCCCATGTCCCCTTTTTCTGCTATAACTCATTTCATGTGAAAAAACAGGAGGACTTGTGGCACCTTAGAGACTAACAAATTTATTTGGGCATAAGCTTTCGTGGGCTAAAACCCACTTTATCGGATACATGCAGTGGAAACTACAGTAGGAAGATATATATACACAGAGAACATGGAAAAAATGGGTGTTGCCATATCAACTGTAACTAGACTTATCAATCAAGGTGGGCTATTATCAGCGGAGGAAAAAAAACTTTTGTAGTGATAATCAGGATGGCCCATTTCAAACAGTTGACAAGAAGGTGTGAGTAACAGGAGGGGAAGAAATTAGCATGGGGAAATAGTTTTTACTTTGTGTAATGACCCATCCACTCCCAGTCTTTATTCAAGCCTAATTTAATTTAATTTAATTTAATTTTCATGTGCTGACTCCTATATCCTCTCTCTCCACCTTCATATCCCTGTGCCACCCCAACACAGACACCCTGACAACATAAAAGCTTAAAATATTTTGGCCTGATTGCTATGGCATTTACTGTTGTAAATGAATAGCAGCTGAAATGCAGACAATGGTGTTGCACCTCTTTGAAATCACTGCGAGATTGGAATTGGTCTCATAGTCTAGATAAAGGAATAGTCTCAAAATAAAATATATAATTCACCATGAAATAACTGAAACAAACCTGTATATAACACTTGCCTTCCCATCCTACTGTCATCACTTGTTATGATTTATTTGTGCTCATGTTAATGTAAGACACTCAGATATCACAATAAATGCTTATATTAATAACAGTAATGATGCATAGACTTTAAGGTCTTCAGGAAAAGAGCTGTAAAGCAATAAGCATATTCACTGTATGCATAAGTAATAAACACATATTCATAAGAATTGTTTAGCTGTGAAATACTATTAAAAGAAAATTAAGATCTTTAGTATACTCAGGTATTTTCTTTCAACAGATGTCAATGTTCACTCACTTACAGTTTTGCTTTTAGAACTGCAAACAAGTTACCACGTAGTTTTCATTCCACTGCTAGCTATTTCCTGATTGTATGAAGATCTGCTCCTTATCTGCGTCTACCATAGGATCCTGAAGTTTGACCAAGCCCTGTTTTCACTAGTGAAATTAGATTGACCTGGTTAGTTTCCTGACAGAAAAACTGAAAAGGAAATTGTACATTTTCCATATCCCTGACCCCAAAGGCCAGAGCTGATCCAGCAATTCAGTGCAGTAACAATGGAGTCCTCCAACACTGCCAGTCTTACAGGCTGCAAAGCACATCCTCACTGCTTTGCAGACTCTGGTGTCCTGCTAAAGAAGAGCTGGAAAACATCGTTTTTTCCTTGTGTTCTCCCTTTTCTTTTTAAACTAATTCTGCAAATGATATTTCCTTAGGTTCCAACTCTTTTCTCAACACAAACTCCGATTAATGTCACGCTAGAATTCGCTAAAGCA
Organism: Chelonia mydas; assembly: GCF_015237465.2. Taxonomy (NCBI): domain Eukaryota; kingdom Metazoa; phylum Chordata; order Testudines; family Cheloniidae; genus Chelonia; species Chelonia mydas. The sequence goes on from NC_051250.2 coordinate 64,675,605, forward strand.
AGGGCTGTAGATTAAGGTTCTTAAATTGGAGCCATATTGTGGCAGTGGTTTTAAAGCAGAACTTCCTGCTTATGTGCATGAGGAGTGCTGCACAAAATTGATGGTAAAATATGCTTTTTATATACGATACCCTATATATATACGCTTATTTAAGCAATTATATAACATCATATATTTATTCAGATTCTTATTTTTACATTTTTTCTATTATGTTTGAAAATGTTGAATGATGCGTTTCTTATTTACTAGATGGTTTAATTTTTTAGTAGGATTTGTGTCAAGATCTATTTGGATGAAAAATGGAATTAAATTATAATGCACAAAAACAGCACTTTAAATTTATTTTTATTAGTTAAATAAAACTATCTTAAATGTGCTGGATACATAAGAGAAAAAAGTTTATCAAAACATGTTTTTCATTTAAAACTAACTGATTTATTAAACAAAGGAAGCATTATCTGTAGGTAGTGAATAGAACTGATTGTTTCTGGTTACCATGTCCTTCAGGATTTGAGAACTTGTAGATCTCATCCTCTTATACCTAGTTTTCATTTACCAATTGGAAGAAGGAAACAAGCGTTTCTGCTTTTTCAGCTGACAGTACGTTTCTTTTGAATGAACTAGTTATTGAACTGAACTAATTGAATAAACTGAAATGAAGGAAATATTCTCTCTGCACCTGCAGAAGAGGCTACTGCTGTCAAAAACTAAATTCGTTTAGCATTTCAACAGACTCTGGTTCCAGATGCCTAGCCACTGACTTCCACCAGTTCAGTGGTTTGACTTCTTTAAAACATGTGCATTAACTCGAAGTAAAACCTATTGCAATATGCAAAACAAGGAGTCACGTTTAAATTCCTGTTGGTCTAGCTGTTAAGAAATAGAAATAATTTAATAATCTCTCTAGGAAAGAGACAGAAACACTCCCTCTTGTATGATTCTATGGGCCAAATCCTGCAGTCCTAAAACAAACAAAACTCCTACTGAAGTCAATGGGAGTTTTGCTCAACAAAGAACAGCAGAATTTGACCTTCTTGTCTGCTTTTAAAACTCTATTCAGTGTGTATCTTTACTATACCACAGAAATGATTAGCATTGTTTAGCAGAGACTAAAGGGTGAGGGATTAACATGATTGGAGATGAACATGTGATGAAGTAATATGGAGACGTTTCAAAGTTGGGGGAAATAAAGTGTCTCAATGAGATGAGTTTTAATAAAAGCTCATATACGGAATGTAGAACCAGTGAAAGATCATTTAGGGATCTGTTCTTCCATTCCCTTACTTCTTTTTTATCACAGTGTGGCTCAACTGAAACTAGCAGGATTATATTGGTGAGAATGGATCTATAATGAAGTGGAGAATTTAGGTGTTCAACTAAAATCAAAAGCGAAAGGGCCTTTTTTTAGCGTGGTGACTTGTTTTTTCTATTCTCCCAAGCAAGGAGCAAGTTGGACAAATGGAGGCCCAAGGCCGGGGGCATAAGGGGGACAGAGAGTAACAGTTCTCTAGTTTCTTGGTTACCAAAAGGAGTGTGGCCTGGCATAAGTGGGTAGGGCATACGTTTAGTTTGTGTTTTGCCCAAGTCAAGTGAAAGATGGCAATATAACCAACATAACAGCAGTGATGAGAACTTCTATCCATTGACTTGATCTGGACTCCACAAATGATTAGTAATACAAGGCCAATATTGCAGTCATTAAGCAAAACTCTCATTGACTTGGATTAAAGATGGCAAAATTTGGCCCAGAAATATTAAGATGTTCATGACAGGCTGCATGCATACTAACATGCTGGAGTCTAATGTTGTTCAGTTGGTATCTTGGTCTCCCAGTGAGCCAATTTTATCTGCACTATCTCCAACTCTTTCTCTCTGTCTTTCTCACATACACACCTTGTATCAGCTGTAGAATGTAATTGCTGAAGTGAGTGAAAGGAACTGAGAGAAGTAGGAGGTTAAATTCAGCTGTCAGTGCAAGAAAGAAGCAGCACAGAAGCATGAATGCTAAGGGCAAGGTCAGACCCACCAACAGCAATTCCGGGTCCCAGGACAGAACAGTCAAGGTATCAAAACGGGATTCCACTTCTTATAACGCACCTGGAAACTGCCGTAGCTGAGCATGTTAGTTTTATTACTGTGGGGCAACCTTTAGAAGTTTGATTGCAATAAATCTGGAGGGTAGAATTGCTGTGTATGGTGTTTCGTTTCATTTCTGCATTGCAAACACAGTTCATGCAGATGACATTCTGTGGTGTTTTGCAGGATTGACCTCACGTACAGCTGTCTAGAAAATGAAGCTTACTTTGCAGCAACTCTTGATGAAATGAATTTCAAGAAATCTTGCGAGTTTGTTTAATTCTCTGTTGTATGTTTGTTATAATGTAAAATAGAAGATTATGGACTATATGGAGTCACAGACATTTAGCAAGTCAAAGCAACTGTTTGTTTGTTCTGCCCAGTTCATAAATGAAAGAAATCACCATAGCATGACATGACCAATCCTTCTGTCTGATTGTGCAATTTAATCTTTCTAAATGAGGGGTGTGTTTTTATAAAATCTTGGATTTCCACGCTGTTGTACGATTGCTTAATCTGTTGAAACTGAAGCAAAGAAATGAAAGAGCATTTTACAGGAAGTAAGCTGTGGTTTTGAGTCATTCAAACCTCCCAGTCTGACCATTTATTTTGCTTTTGTAGGTACAGTCTATGACTACAGACTATCAGAAGACAGATTCATAATATCAGTGTAAATCCACAGGAACTCCATGCCCTTAGTGCAGTTGTTTGTTTAACTCAGAGCAGAATTATCACTCAAAATGCTTCTCTAGATGTGTCTTTTCAGGTCAGCCTGTTGTCAATTTCTTCTCAATGAGGAAAATCAGGATTTTTTAAAGGAAAGGCTATACTGTGCTAGGAATACATAATATGAATTTAACAGCACATAGCAACAACAATTACTTCCACACAGATGACTCAGACCAAAGCAAGTTGTTATTTACATGAATACATTTGTGATTGTATTTCAATTACCTGTAGCCACAATTTATTCCTACCCACACAATTTTCATTAGTACACTTGGGATTGGAGGCAGACTCTTTACAATTGTGTTAATGAATATGTAAACCTAATCCTTCCTACTTTCTGGTTAGCAATTTAGTGTCATGTTTGCCACAGTACTAATTTAATCCAAGATAAAGTACAGTCAGTATGACTGAAATGTCATAACAAAATATCCCTGTTGGACTAAGATTCAAAACTTAATCCACCCTTAAAATTTGAAATGAGAACATTTTTTTAAATGAAAGGGGAAGTGATTCATCATGGTTACACCCAGTACACACCTATTTTTTAAAACTCTGAATTAGTGCACCATCTACTGGTAAACACAGAAGAGACATGATCTGTCTGTTGAACAATTTTTCTTCTAAGTTCACAACTGATATTTAAGTTTGCTTGGCTTTACTTCAGAACTATGATTTCAGTGGCATGGAGGGAGGGACAAAAAGGAATAGTATCTACAAAATAGAGGGACTTCCTGTAGGGTCTATTTTATCATGGAGAGTTCTTACTGATGATATTTGACACAGAAGCACCACCCGATTTTAAAAGATGAATTACTATAATTAAGGCTAAGATTTAGTCATGGGCATTTTTGGGAAAAGTTATGGACAGGTCACAGATAGTAAGCAAAAATTCATGGCCCCATGACCTGTTCATGACTTGTACTATATACCCCTGACTAAATCTTTGGTGTTCTGGGGGTCTCCAGGGGTGCAGCTGTTGCTCTGGAGGGGGGCCTCTGGGGCACCCACCGATACTGGGGGGGGTTGGCCCGGGACTGCCTCTGCTGGAGTAGGGGGGCGGCCTGGGGCCATCGCTGCCACTATGGCTGTCAACCCTCCAGGATTGTCCTGGAGTCTCCAGGAGTTAAAGATTAATGTTTAGTTAAAGATTTATGTCAGGTGATGAAACCTGCAGGAATACGTCCAACCAAAATTGGCAACCCTAGCAGCTGCTGCTGGCAGGGGGCGGCCCCGCTGGCCTGGGACTGCCACCGCTGCTGCTGGTGGGGGGAGCCCCACTGGCCTGGGGCCGCCATGCTTCTGCTGGCGGGGGGCGGCTCTGGACTTCCACCATTGCTGGCGGGGGATGGCCCAGGACCGCCACTGTTGCAGGGAAGGGGCAGAGTGGCTGGCCTCCAGGGCCGTGGGGTCAGTTGCACCTGGAGGCTGCAGAAGTCCCAGAGGTCCCGGAAAGTCACGGAATCCGTGATGTCCGTGATCTCCATGACAGATCTGCAGCCTTAACTATAATTAGCCAAAAGAAAAGGAGTACTTGTGGCACCTTAGAGACTAACAAATTTATTTGAGCATGCTCTGGGGTCGCCCGAGCATGCTCAAATAAATTTGTTAGTCTCTAAGGTGCCACAAATGTTCCTTTTCTTTTTGCGAATACAGACTAACACGGCTGCTACTCTGAAACCTATAATTAACCAGGTCCTTTTAATTGCTTACATCACATCAATTTCTATGGAGGTTTATTAATTATATCCTGAAAGTGTCCAAACACAGCAGTGCTACAAGAGGCTTGTGTGTGGGTGTGTTTCTTGCAGGATGACGGCTGTAGAAGAGCTTTTTAATCCATTTGTTATTTGGCTGTTTCTGTTCATATTCACCTGCTTCTACACATCTACCCAGCCAACATGCTCCATTGATGTAGCATGCATGAAATACTAGATTGTGGAGTTATGTAAAATGGCCCCCAAAACAGGCTCCAACATGCGTTAATGTGTCATCGTATTCTACCCGGCAACAGCTCCAGGAACACCTACCTTTCATGCATTCATTGCCCTCAATATTAAGGGAACTATGAAGTAGTCATAAAGAAAAAGTGTGCTCCAATTGCTATTGTTTTGAACTGATCATATTGCTCACGTAGGGCCAGTTCTTGCTCTGTCCATGGGAGTTTGTTCATTGATTTTTCAATGGGAGCGGGATCTGGCCCTTAAGCCATTTTATAATCACAAGGAGCCTATTTTCCTAAGCTTACTTAGAAGCCACATAACTGAAATAGTAGATGTTTCAGTAAGTTCAAAAAGGGGGGAGGGATAGCTCAGGGGTTTGAGCATTTGCTTGCTAAACCCAGCGTTGTGAGCTCAATCCTTGAGGGGGCCATTTAGGGATCTGGGGCAAAAATTTGGGATTGGTCCTGCTTTGAACAGGGGGTTGGACTAGATGACCTCCTGAGGTCCCTTCCAGCTCTGATATTCTATGATTTTATGATAAGCACTTAAGTGACTTGGTCTTATAGAGCTATCACCAGCTGTTTTCAAAAGAGCAAACTGCCTGTGTTCTCTTGCCCTCTCATTGGAGTGCTGAACAGAACAGGATGGAGAAAAAGCATAAAAGACAGTAACTGGCCAGGGAATGGGAAAGAAATGTTCTCTAGGGTGAGATGTAAATCAGAGATCCAGACTGGCAGTGATTGTTGAACTGGGGCCCTCTTTATTGAGCAGAGGTTCTCAAACTGTGGTCCGTGGACCACCAGTGGTCTGCGAGCTCCATTCAGGTGGTCCACGGATAGTTCCCTCTAAGGTGCATGCCTGGGCAGCTGCGCATGAGAGAATGAAGGGCCACCTACCTAATTAGTGGAGCCGTGCAGACATGGCTCCCTAATTAGGTGCCTGGATCCTGGAGAAAACGCACATGTAAGATGAGGTGGTGGCCTTGAGGGGAATAGGGGGTAGGTGGGAGGGGGCAGTGGGGTGAGAAGAGGGGGTGGGGGAATTTGGGATGTGCAGGGCTGCGACGGCCAGAGAAAGAGATGACTTTCCCCAGCTCCAGGACTGCGGCTGCCGGGGAGAGATGGCCCTCCTTCCCAGCCCCAGCTCTGTGGCTGCCACAACAGGGGAGAGAGGGCACATCCATTTCATTAGAAAGGTAAGACTACTGATATTAAAATATGAGTTGTGTGCTTTTATTTGTAGAACAAAAAAACATTAATTATTATTAAGGGGTTTTTTATATAGTGCTTTTATCCAAAGTGCTTTACAATTGTTAGCTAATGGTACAAACAACATTTGGAAAGATCATTAAGTGGTCTGCTGAAACCCTCAGCCATTTTCAAGTGGTTCATGGGGGAAAAAAAGTTTGAGAACCACTGTTCTATAGGCTATATTGCTCATTGCTATATACATAACAAAGCAGAAAGGGTCACTGTTTGTTTGTTTATTATCTCTAGCAGCTCCCAAAAGTGTGGTAGACCCCTCCCAATATAAATAAGTGTCTATGAGCCCCGCACTGAGGAGTGCACTAGCTAGAGTCGGACATGGTGCAATGAGAGTGTCATAAATATAAAGGGAAGGGTAACCACCTTTCTGTCCACAGTGCTATAAAATCCCTCCTGGTCAGAGGCAAAACTCTTTCATCTGTAAAGGGTTAAGAAGCTAAGATTACCTTACTGGCACCTGACCAAAATGACCAATGAGGAGACAAGATACTTTCAAAGCTGGAGGGGGAGAGGGGAACAAAGGGTCTGTCTGTCTGTGTGATGCTTTTGCCGGGAACAGATCAGGAATGCAGCTCAGAACTCCTGTAAAAAGTTAGTAAGTAATCTAGCTAGAAATGCGTTAGATTTCTTTTGTTTAATGGCTGGTAAAATAGCTGTGCTGAATGGAATGTATATTCCTGTTTTTGTGTCTTTTTGTAACTTAAGGTTTTGCATAGAGGGAATCTCTATGTTTTGAATCTGATTATCCTGTAAGGTATTTACCATCCTGATTTTACAGAGGTGATTCTTTTACTTTTTCTTTAATTAAAAGTCTTCTAAGAACCTGATTGCTTTTTCATTGTTCTTAAGATCCAGGGGTTTGGGTCTGTGTTCACCTGTACAAATTGGTGAGGATTTTTATGAAGCCTTCCCCAGGAAAGAGGGTGTAGGGCTTGGGGGGATATTTTGGGGGGAAGACGTCTCCAAGTGGGCTCTTTCCCTGTTCTTTGTTTAACACGCTTGGTGGTGTCAGCATAGGGTTCAAGGACAAGGCAAAGTTTGTACCCTGAGGAAGTTCTTAACCTAAGCTGGTAAGAATAATCTTAGGGGGTCTTTCATGCAGGTCCCCACATCTGTACCCTAGTTCACCCTGTTCAGAGTGGGGAAAGAACCTTGACAGAGAGTAAAAAGACAGTAGGGGGAGCATGCAATTTTACTAAAACTGCAGAGTGGCTCAGTAAAGGCTTGTGCAGTGCTCCGGGAAAACTGCTTTCTGGGGATTTGCTTTAGAGAAGTAAACAAGAAGGAGATTTTCAAAGCTCTATAGTCAGTGGTGAGCTGGAGCCGGTTCGCACAGGTTCATGCGAATTGGTTGTTAAATTTTGAAGCCGGTTTAGAACCGGTTATGAAAGGGGTTCAGTAAACTCCGGCCTGCGGGCCACATGCGGCCCACGGGACTGTCCTGTCCTTCCCAGACACCTGAGCTCTCGGCTGGGGAGGCTCCCCTCAGAATTTCTACTCACCCGGCGGCCCTGCGGTCCTTCGGCGGCAATTCGGCAGCGGGTCCTTCAGTCGTTCCGGGTCTTCGGCTGCACGTCATACACTCGCTCCGGATCTTCGGTGGCACTTCGGCAGCAGGCCCTTCACTGCCGCCGAAGACCCGGAGTGACTGAAGGAGGTGCCGCCGAAGTGCTGCCAAAGATCCGGAGCACCTGAAGGAACCGGTTCTTCAGCTTCTGGCAGCTCATCACTGTCTATAGTGCTGTAAGGTGCTACTGACTTTCTATGGGAGTGGGTATCTCAGTCCTCTTTGTGCCTTTGACCATCTTCCCCTAGATGACTAGTTTCTTGTAGATCTCATAGAGGAAGCGAGTTGGGGGTCAGGAGGTTGAGTGGGGAGGGTGAATCAGTCTCCAGACCAGCTCAGAAATTGAGTTTTCTAAACAGCACAAGAGAAAGTGCAGGAACTGCAGCAGAAGGGCCAGACAAACAGGGCTCCAAGCTGGCATCCCTGGTGAAAAGGAGGTTGGGGTGTGAAACCAGAGAGGTCAGATAAGCACAGAGGGGCAGAGTTATGCAGGGCCTTCAGCCTTGAAGGTGAAACAAGAAGCCTGAGCTTGATGTGGTGAAGAATGAGGACCACAAGGTGCAGGGTGACATGGTCAGGCCAACAGGCAAAAAAGATGATCTTGGTAGCTCCACTTTGTGTAGGTGGAGGGGGGGATGGGCACTTAGGAGGCGGGTGCAGTAATCAAGATGATGATGACAAGGACCTGGACAAGCATTTTAGCCCTCCAGACTGTAAAGGTGGGATTCGAGAAAGCTATGCAGGAGGAAGAATCAGGATTTAGACACGGGGGCCCAATTCTCATTTACACCAATGCTCCTTTACACCATTCTGGCAATGTAAAGGGGCCTTAAAGTGGGTGTATTTGTTTACACTGCCAGAGTGATGTGAAGGAGCCTTAATGCACATGAGAATCAGGCCCAGGATGATACTCTTAAAGGTAAAAACAGAACAGAATAGCATAAAGATCACCTGTTTCTGAGAAGCTTTTATGGCAAGCTGAACAAACATAAAGACATAACAAAGTAGGTGTTAACCACTGCCAAGCAGGAGGTCAGACACTCGCAGGAGAGGTTTCAGGTAATTTGTTGTGAAAATAAACAATGATTAACTGACCCAGCCATAAAACATCTGCAGGAAACAACATCCCAGAATTTATTGTAAACTAAATCAACCTCTTTTAAAACAAGGTATATGGCATGTCTCACAGGTCATCAATCCATCTTCATTTATGTAATAAGTTCTTTAAGTATTTGGGTATGAATGTCGTAAGGGATAGCCGTGTTAGTCTGTATCCACAAAAACAACAAGGAGTCCAGTGGCTCCTTAAAGACTAACAGATTTATTTGGGCATAAGCTTTCATGTGTAAAAAACCCACTTCTTCAGATGCATGGCATGAAAATACAGATAAAGGCATAAATATATATTGGCACATGAAGAGAAAGGAGTTACCTTACAAGTGGAGAACCAATGTTGAAGGCCAATTTAGTCAGGAGGGATGTAGTCCACACCCAGTAATTGATGCGGAGGTGTCAATACCAAGAGAGGGAAAATTGCTTTTGTAGTTTTTTTGTTGAAGTATGGCTACTTTTAAATCTGTTATTAAGTGTCCAGGAAGGTTGAAGTGTTCTCCTACTGGCTTTTGTATGTTACCATTCCTGATGTCTGATTTGTGTCCATTTATCCTTTTATGTAGAGACTGTCCAGTTTGGCTAGTGCACACGGCAGAGGGGCATTGCTGCACAAGAACATCAGAACATAAGCATATCAGAACAGCCATACTGGGTCAGACCAATGGTCCATCTAGCTCAGCTTCCTGTCTTCCAACATTGGCCAGTGCCTAATGCTTCAGAGGGAATGAACAAATCAGGCAATCATCAACTGATCCATCCCCTGTCATCCACACCCAGCTTCTAGCAAACAGACTAGGGACACTTGGAACATGGTGTTGCATCCCTGCCCATCCTGACTAATAGCCATTGGTGGAGCTATCCTCCATGAACTTATCTAGTTCTTTTTTTATAGTTTTGGCCTTCACAACATCCCCTGGCAAAGAGTTCCACAGGTTGGCTGTGCGTTGTGTGAAGAAATACTTCCTTTTTGTTTGTTGTAAACTTGCTGATTATTAATTTCATTGGGCAACCCCTCGTTCTCATGTTATGTGAAAGAATATATTTCTTTCTCCATGCTAGTCAAGATTTTATAGACCTCTATCATATACCCCCTTAGTCATCTCTTTTCCAAGCTGAAAAGTCCCAGTCCCTCTCCTCATAGGGAAGCTGTTCCATACTCCTAATCATTTTTGTTGCCCTTCTCTGTACCTTTTCCAATTCCAGTATATCTTTTTTGAGATGGGGCAACCAGATCTGCATGCAGTATTCAAGATGTGGGTGCACCATGGATTTAGAGGCATTATGATATTTTCTGTCTTGTATTCTATCCCTTTCCTAATGGCTCCTAATATTCTGTTTGCTTTTTTGACTGCTGCTGCACATTGTGCGGATGTTTTCAGAGGACTATCCACAATGACTCCAAGATCTTTCTTGAGTGGTAACAGCTAATTTAGACCCCAGCTTTTTGTATTTATAGTTAGGATTATGTTTTCCAATGTGCATTACTTTGCATTTATCAACACTGAATGTCATCTACCATTTTGTTGCCCGGTCACCCTGTTTTGTGAGATCCCTTTGTAACTCTTTGCAGTCTGCTTTGGACTTAACTATCTTGAGTCATTTTGTATCATATGCAAATTTTGCCATCTCACTGTTTACCCCTTTTTCCAGATTGTTTATGAATATGTTGAACAGAACTCGTCCCAGTACAGATCCTTGTGGTATCCTGCTATTTACCTTTTTCAATTGTGAAAATGGACTATTTATTCCTACCCTTTGTTTCCTAGCTTTTAACAAGTTACTGATCCATGAGAGGACCTTCTGTCTTATCCCTTAACTGCTTACTTTGCATATGAGCCTTTGGTGAGCCTTTGTCAAAGGCTTTCTGAAAGTCTAAGTACACTATATCCACTGGATCACCCTTGTCCACATTTGTTGTCCCCCTCAAAGAATTCTTATAGAACATCATACTCATGAAAGTAACCAGTACACAGCCCTGCCTGGTGAAGCCTTTTATTTCCAGGAGAGGTACAGAATAGACAGCAGCAATGAAGCCTGCACACAAGCTTCTGGTAATATGCCTCACTGTGTTCTGAAGAGACCACTTCTAGGATGAGAGGTTATTTCTGTCTCTGTGCCCAGTCAGTTCTTGTCCTTGATGCTGAGCCATTCAGCACAAGCGCCAATTAGAAGCACGTGGGAGGTTAATGATGCAGACTCCGTTTCACTGCTATCATATGATAGCAACCTTTGGTTTCTACCGACTGGCTTTGAACTGGTGATCCAGGTGTGAAAGGTTCTATGACCATCCCTCTGAGCCATCCAGTACCTCTTGCAGAACTGTTTAAAAGATAATTTAACTGACAAGAAGCTCTTTCAATAAAAGAGTTGTTACAAACAAGACAAGACATCCTGATGTCTGAGCAAAAGGCCCAGTCTACATTAGATTGTGCTTCATGTTAGGATGCCAGCCTGGTTCATTTCTCAGTCATGCTACTGTAAATCAGGAGTGACTTTGCATGAGTGTAACTATACTGAAGTAAAACAATGTGAGAGGAGATTCGGTCCTGTAGTTTTTAATACTGATTTTGCTAACCCAGTAACATGAGTGGTGTGGATGGGGCTTATAACTTTGTTAAACATTTTTCTTTAGACAGAGCGACAAGGCTGGTGAGGTAATATCTTTCATTGGGACAACTTGTATTGGTAAGAAAGACAAGCTTTCAAGCTTACACAGAGCTCTGGTCCAAAAAATATATTACCTTACCCACTTTGTTTCTCTAATATCCTGGAACCAACATGGCTACAACACTGCATGCTTTCTTTAGACTTGGCAGTGAAAACCCCATCACTTTGGTGAAAATAATAGGTTTCTCTCCATTTCTTTCTTAGCATAGGAAAGACCCTGGAATAAATCATGAGTTTCATAGGAGAGAGACATCAGTGTTCTTCTTCTTTTCCACAGGAACGTGGGAGTTCCTGGATCACACAGTGGGCCCCAACTAGAGCAGTATTTATGCTCAGAGGAAGGAATGGACAGTTTGGAATAACCAGCCCATAGGTGAAGTTTTTTTTCCCAGTGCTAGGCAGTTAGAGTTTGGTTTACGCCCTGTAGAATGAAGGTTTACATCTATTCCTTCTGCATTTGAAGTAAAATGTATTTGTTAAAGCGGAAGTTGGGCTTTAAGGACATGCTTCTCTCCAGTCTGCACGGGAGAGCATTTTTTTGCATTTTGCACTAGCTTCACATGTGGAACTTCTGCATAAGGAGTAAGTGCAGGATATGTAACAGAAATAAATATTGTGTGAATAAGGCACTCACACTGCAAATCTGAGAGAATTTTGGCACTTAAAGATAGGTGGCACTTAAAGCTAGGTGAAACAGACTTTCAGGGATAGGAGTGGCCACTCTTACCTAACCTCACAAAAATATGACAAGATCTTGCTAATGTAGTGTCCCGCTTTATTCATTAGCTGGCAGGTGTTGGACAAGCATACAGGTTGTTTGGTGGTGTCAGACAAGGGTTACTTCAACCCAACAGATGGAATAACCTCCCCATGGTTTTGTATAGTACTCCCTGGAAGGAAAGCAGCAAGATTCATGCAGTAACAAATCTTCTGGCATGTCCACTGTACAAGGATATAAGTGTATGTAATACTATAATAGAATTTTAGCTATGTACTAGGCTAGTAACCTCCCAGCATCACCCCAGAAAGTAGGGATGCAGATTCTGGAGGCTCTAAACTTGTCTAACTGACATGGGGTTTGGCAGGCAACTGGCCTCATGCTGAACAGATGTGTTTCCACTCACTGTGGTTGGTGGAAGGATTTTGTGTGCAAAGTTGTAGAGTCTAAGGCTGTACAAATCTTCCTGTGATAGCACCAGAAGTAATCAGTGGGATATCCAGTCATTCTTTCTAGGTATACTGGTCTCTTGGATTGAGAGATTCCAGGGCTGATTCTTATTTACAATAAGGCTCCTTTACATTACCCTGGCAGTGTAATGAGAGCTTACAGTGGGTATAAATATAATTCAGATCCAACATATGGGTCCCTTCACGGTGCCAGAGTTGTGTAAATGATAGTCAGGCCCTGTGTGTCTGTTTATGCTCGTGATAGTTTTGGTTTGCAAGTTAACCACTTTTTTTTAACATCATTTTCTATGGATTTTCCTATATATAAAATGTTATTGTGACCCAGTAACTTCTTGATGCCAGCAGAGGGGTGCATAGGGATTGCAGGGATACCCTGAGTCTGGTATTTGCATCCTAGTTCACTAGAGTGTCGTGTAAGGTGTCTACTGAAAGCCTGTGTCACACTGGTCATCATAAGCTTTGTGAAACTTATGTGCAGGGACATAGGTGGATATATACTGGAAATTATGTTCTTAAGGCCTTAAATTTAAAGGCCGATCACCCAAGGGTAGCATGCTTTAAGAGAGGTTGTGGAAGACATTATCTCCCCAGCTGACCACTGTGTCTTTCAATGGAAGTCAATTTGCTTAACGTGTCAAATGCTAATGAAGAGATTATAGGGATTTCAAGAGACAAAATTAACAGAAAATTGAACAATTGGGGGAGGAAACCCTGTATACAGGTAAAGAACAAAAGACTGATCTAATATATCTAGGGTGCAGAAAGATGCCCAGGCCTCCTTCTTCTGGGGAGAAAACAGACAAGCTGTCAGTGGGCTTGAAAGGAGGGCCTTACCCATCCTAATTAAAAACCACTGTGCAAAGATGTTGGGGTAAGAAGTACCTTATTAGACAAAAGGGCCTCTTGTTCATTATGTTTAATCTCTATAATGTGTGTTGATTTGATCTTTTATGAACGCTTTGTTTCCAATAGATCTGTTTTGCTATCATTTGGATCTCCGCTCTTTGTTAGATAAACTTATACTTGTTTTCTCTCTAAATAAATCCAAGTGCTGTGTGTGAAGCAGAACTGTGTCCTGAGGTGAAATGGATAAGCTGGTGTGTGCTCTTCCCTTGGGAGTAGCAGATCTGTGAATTGTGTGTGTCCAGTGGAACAGGCGCTGGGCACCTGTAAGGGATGCTCGGGGGCTGGACTGTATCTATCGTTAATCTGTAATGAGAGAGCAGAGCCTGCATGGGCTGAGAGAGGAGTACTTGAGCTGCCTGCAGCCAAGGTTGTCAGGGAACTGACCTCTGGCAGAAATAGACAGATCTTCCTCATGCTAAGAGCACGTGGTAGCAAGGTACCTTACAGTCCTAGGTATCTCCAGGGAACATCCCAGTTACCTTCTGTAATACACATTCCTACTGTGATGTTTTTTATACCTTTATTATGCTTAATTTATACCATGGTTCTGAGCATTAAAAATAGCAACAAATCTATCATTGTATTCCTATTACCTTGGGGTTACTACATTACTGAAGGCTAATAATGGGCTGCCCTCAATACACTGCTCTCTCGAGTGAAATACAAAGGGATAAAAAAGAAAGCCCTTTACCCTGAGTATTTTGTAAGGACAAAGTAGAGGTCTGGAGGTAGGACAATCAAATCTAAATTTTCATCTAGTGATCCACACACACTTATTATAGTTGAGTTTAGTTAGAAAGAGCTACAGGAATTTATATTTGAGAGTTTCCCTGAGATGGGACAATGGAATCGACATTCTAGCCTTTTGTTGCTCTTTTCTGTACTACTTCCATTTTCTCTATATTGCTCTGCTAACGAGAGGCCCAGAACTAAACACAGTGTTCCAAGAATGGTCTTGCTAGGTACTTAAAAGAAAGTGTGGCTAACAGAACAACCTTTAATGTATGTGTGTGTTTTTAAAAGCATAAGCACTACATGGTGGAAGACAAAAGACTATGGGGATGCCACTGTATAAGGAAGTAAGCCAGTGATCTAAATGTAGTACCTCAAAACTGAGTACATGACTTCATGTAAGGAATACTACAAACATAACTGCAAGGGGAATCAAAAGAAATAGGCTAGAGCCAGCAGTATGAATAAATATTTTATAATGTGTAGTTTAATAACTGATTTAATAAATCCCACAGTAAAGCAACATATTTTTGCTTTTTTCAGTTAAACAAATGTATAGTATATCATTACAATAAAAAACTCCAAATACAATACAAGTTTATCATACTCCAACTACATTGACTGTAAACCGCAACTTCATAAAATCCTACTTGAATAGCCAGTATGTGCAAAATACCTGGTTTTCAGAAAGTTCATATAGAAAGGATACACAATTTTTCATAACTGTGATATGGCTTTATTGGTGATATACTGTATGTACTGAAGCATTAGCGTCCCGAAGACACTGGTACTCTACCTCTGAGCTGAAGATGCTGGCATACTGTATTGTCATG
This sequence comes from Chelonia mydas, assembly GCF_015237465.2. Taxonomy (NCBI): domain Eukaryota; kingdom Metazoa; phylum Chordata; order Testudines; family Cheloniidae; genus Chelonia; species Chelonia mydas. Next base: position 64,690,621 of record NC_051250.2, read on the forward strand.
TTCCCTCTCTCTGTTGGAAGAAATACAAACATAATCCAGTGTTATATGCATTTTGTCCAAACTAATACTGTGCTGTTAATTAGTATCTCTGAAATTTTATCATCTGATTCCCTACCTCAAGAGAAAGCAAACAAGCCATGTTTTAGTTCTAATTACAGCTACAAATGAGTTTGATGAAATTAAGTATGAAACAGTAGCAGGTCTCAAAACAGTATGTTGCCTTGGTATTTACAGCTGAACAGCAAAGCTGTCAATGTAGGGCAAAAGTTATCTTTTCTGATACATGCACAGAACTATTATTGATGTCAGCGGAAGTTCTGGATAGAGATCAAAATGCAACAGAGATCTGAGGCCAAATTCTGGTTTTCTTTTCAGCTTTTGCAGTCTATATTCTTCCGGCCTTTAGTGAGGAGGATACATGGCGGCTGTAACCACAGGCAGATCAGAGAGACTGATTAGATTTGCCCCCTATAAAACCAAAGTGCAGAGGATTTATAGAGAGCCTGTGAGACTCAGTTCCATGGGATTCTGGACATTATATATCATGCACAGAATGTATTTCTCTAAAGGAAATGCAAAAATGAAATTAACAGATTATTAAAATTCTAAATTTGGGGAACATATCTGAAATCTCTCCTCCCTACATTCCTGTTAGAATATCTGTGTGTTGCATGTCTGATTATCTGACAGTATCTTCATAGTTAACATGGTTTCTATAATTTTCTTTTCACAATGCAAAATAATCATGAAAAATGTTTCCTACAGCACATTTATTAATTCTAATTAGAATTAATGCTAATTAATCGACCTTTGAATCAAGTTAAAAGGTTTTACACATTCAATTTCACTAATAATAAAATCGTCTTAAGAGTCAAAACTTTGTTAAATAAATAAGTGCTTCTAAGGTATACATGCCATACTAAAATGATGATGAAAGATAACTGATCACTTAAAACATTTTGGGTCCAGTCCTGAAGTCTCTAATTAGGCAATGGAAATTTTGCCTGGGTAAGGACCTCTTGCTTTGGACCTTTGAATGCCTGCATTAAATCTAAATTTCTGGTATGGGTGCAGTAAATTCTATATTTGGCAATTTTCTGAAGACAGTTTATCAAATGGTTTAGCTAGCACTGTATGCACCATCTTCCAAGTTAATATATTAAAAACTGTATTACAAAAATACTGTATAACCACTTTAGGGATCTTTAAGTGTTATGGACCCCTGACATAATCAACTTTTAAAAAAATTTTTAACTCAAATACTGAATTCTTTATGCTCCGTTTGGAACGCAGGTACATTAGTGGTACACAATTGACAAAATTGAAGTGTAATTGATGAGGTATCTGCAGAGCCATATCACAACCTGTAAACAATATTGTGGAAACATCTTTGTCTGAAAATCATATCGAGCTGACAATAAATTGGTCAGAGCGAGAGAGAGCAAATACATTTTTCTGTGGGGTACCTCCTGCACTTTTTGCAGGACCAGTTCTCCCTCTGGCATCAAATACTGGTATAACCCCACACATATGGGATTCCATTCAATCATTTTAGTTTTGCATTTATTGCTTTTTAGTCTTTGACTACAAGATAAAGAATAAGGCAGCAGTTCCCAAAATGTATGAAATTAGGCACTGGAACTCTGACAACTTGCACAGGTCTTGTTTACTTGGTGCTTGTAACTCTGAAGCTGGACAGAGCATTTATACATTCCAAATGTGTTCAGCAGCAAGTGTCTGGCCTTGGACTGAACTTCCTCCCATTTACGTGAACTACCTGGAACTGGAAAATGAAGAAAATCATCAATACATGTCATCCTTCAAAAATCTGACAATCCACCTGTTTCACTATGCATTACAGCTGGCATGACTGCCCCATTATTGTGTGCCCTTAGGCCCTGATCCTGCACTCAGATCCTTAACGCTGATAAAATTAAGAATCTGATAGACAAAAAAGATCCAGATTTTTTGTCTATGCTTTCTATGGACAATACAAAAAGGGATTAATATGATAAATACATTACTGCTGTATTATATAATATTTTACGTAGCTGCTAAACATAAACCCTCATGGGTTGTACTGGACAGATATCTGCTGTTTTAATCTAGCTGGAATATATGGGCCCAACGAGTAATGGTGTTAACATAGCCCAGTCACTGTCCAACATTTAACAGATTTAAACAAGCTTCACAGTTTCGTATACAGAAACCTCAGCCTGCTTAGTATCATGGGAAACACACCATTAAAAATCCTTTTAACTTTTTTATGAAAGACATCACAGAAAAGGAAAATAGTTAAAGCATTTGAAAGAGAAAATATTAAGTAAGGCTTTCATTTTAACAACATCCCTTGTCCTCTTCCCCTTTAGATGGATAAAGTTTTTAGAAGGAAAAAGTCCCTTGTCTGACAGTCTTTAAGACAGTTTCAAAGATGGTAAGAACTGTCCTTTTTGAGGAACAGAAGCTAGATGAGCTGGGCTAGAGCTGTCATTGCTGCTGTTGTTAAAGTCTGAACCCGTTTCCTAAAAACAAAACAAGACAAACACACACAAGGGGAGAGAACAGAACAGCAAAGATACAAAATGCAGCTTCTGTCTCTGGCGTTGACTTTCACTTGCAACCTCACCACTGGAAAAACACAGACACAGCACACGGTCTTACCAGCCACTCCGAGACCTAGCAAACTTGTACCAGCATTGGGCTGTTCCAGCTGGGCACTGCATTTCTGGTCATAGGCTTACAACAGCGTTGCACATAGGCCATGGCGTTGAATTTTTCTTTTCCCTGGGGATGCCCCATCCCTGCTCTGCCCCGAGGCTCCACCTGCTCGCCTGTGCTCCCCTCCCCCTGGCTCTGCCTCTTCCTGCCCTGTTCTGCCCCCTCCCCAAGGCCCCTGCCTGCTTGCTGCTCTCCACCCTCCCCCAAGCCCCTCTCCCAGCTACCAAACAGCTGTTTGGCAGCCCCTCCAATCAGCTAATCGGGGTGCTGCCAAACAGCTGATTGGGTGTGCTGCCAAACAGATGTAGCTGGTGGGTGCTGAGCACCCACTATTTTTTCCCATGGGTGCAATATCAGACTTGGGTGGGTAGCATGCAGCCCCTAGAGAGGTCTGTGTTGATTTTTTTATACAAAGGGTCTTATATTGTTTTACCGCCTATGGTGGGAAAACTGTGTTTTTTGGTGCAAAAATCTGTACAAAAGCATCATTTTTTTATGAATCTGATCAAACAGTATTTGCTCCTGATCTTTCCAGCAGTGCGTTTTCTTGCACAGCTCTCTATAATATACCCAGGATAGGAGAAGTTTTATATATTTTATAAGCAAGCCATTTTCTATGCGAAGTGTAATTAAAAGCCTTGTTCCCAAAATGGATACTTCACAGCTCAATTTAATCAGAAGCATAAAGACAGAGTCAAAGTTCTTTCTGCAGCTAATTTATCTATAGCTGTACCATTGTAGGTGTACTATGCAGTTACTTACCTAATTGCAAGTGGACTATGGCAGTAGTTTTTCCTGCAGTGAGAGACCAAACATTCAAATCTTCTATTGAAAAAACATCTTCAATTTTCATTAAGTCTTCTTTAATGCGGTCTACATTCAAATGCTTTGGAACCCCTACAGTATTAGAATGAGGGAAAATTAATTGTTTCTAATTAATACACACACTGATTTTCAAAGTAAAATATTATGAAAGGTCACAAGAAGACAAACAAATAGTTCTTGGAACATTTAAAGTGACTAGTGGTATCTAAGTTATCGGCGAAGAACATAGGAATTGCCACATTGAATCAGGACAGTAATCCTTCCAATCCAGTAACATAGGAACTGCACTATTGGCTCAGACCTCAGTCCATCCAGTCCAGAATCTTGTCTCCAAGAGTTGCCTGCACCAGATGCTTCACAGGAAAATGTAAGAAACCCCGCGGTAGGCATCTATGGAATAGTCGGTCACCCCTGACACTCTCATTCTACCTCCTGCTAGCTAGAGACTGGCTTAGATCTTGAAGCACATCCCTTCCAAAACTCATTTTTTGTGTTAACTGTCATTACTCTGGATATTCTTCTTCTCCATGTAACTGTCCCAACCTTCTCTGAATCCTTCATGTGACAGTGCTATGTACCAGATACTTCAAAGGAAGGTGTAAAACCCCCTCATGGTGCACAATTATGTAATAACATGAATCTGGAGAGAGTTTCTTCTTAACCCAAGAAATCAGTGGATGTTTACATCTGGAAGCATGAGGATTGATATCACTTATAAATATTTATTCTAGCTAATGTAACTGCAGATATTATTCATGTAACTTTCTAATCCTTTTTTAAAAATCCTAATGTGTTCTTCGCCACAAGATCTTATTGAGACAGTGAGTTTCACAGGTTAATTATAAGTTGTATAAAAACTATTTCCTTTTATCAGTTTTTGAAATTTGCTGCCTTTTAATTTCATCATGTCATGAGGGAAAAAAATAGAAGCACCTTCCTACACCAGTCACTAAATAATATATATACATCCAACATACCACATATTAATAGCCTTTCTAAATACGCTTCACCTTTTTAACCTATTACAGAAGCTTTTTGGTCACACTTTATATTAAGATTCCATTCATAAATCATTTATAAAGGTTACTAAATGATTACTAACATTCTATGAACATGTTACTAGTCAGAAACTGGAAGTTTTGTCTCATGAAAAGTCCCGACATTTCAAAATTTTGTTTCTGTTCTGAATCAGAGTGGAAAATCAAAATATTGAAAAAAAATACATGGAATGAACGATTCCAAAAATTTTCAAACTGGAAATGTCAACATGAAAATTTTGGCATTTTTGATCAAAATGATTCAACACACTGAAACATTTTTTCCTCTTGAAATGACAATTTTTTCTTTTCAAATAACCCTTTAAATGAAAAAAAGTTTCAAATTCACATTTTGAAAGAAAAAGCATTGCTTCGCTTCAAACAGTCAACTTGAAACAAATTCTTCAATATGATTCTCACAACTAGAAAATTTAAAAAATTGCCAGAATGAACTATTTCTCGGGAAAGCTTTCAATTTTGACAAAAACGACATTTTCCACTAGGAAATTTAACCAGCTCTGCATGTTACAGACATGAGGAGTATATGTTATAGATGGTTTTAAGCACATCATTAGAAGGTGTTATAGATGATTATAAGACATGATTTACAAAAAACCTTTTGATCTGTTGCACTTTGTAACAACCAATTTAACCATTTAGTAAAACATCTATTAATCGAGTATTAATGCTTCATAAACTATAAACGGAAGCTTAATATAAAGTGTGACCAGTTTTTCCATGGATCTCACTCATTTTTGTTCCTCTTCTCTGAACCTTTTCTATTTCTGCTCTCTTTTTAGAAATAGGATGACAAATACTGAGCAATGTTTTCATTGATCTATTTCCATTGACTCCTCTGTCTTTCAATTCAAGGATTATAATTAATTGAGAACCCATCAATATATAAACGTAATCTACTATTTTGTCGACGCTCTCAAAAAAAATCTGATACACTAGAGAAACATGATATTCTTTTATACAAGATGTAGTTTTGTCCCTATCATGTTCATCTACTGTAGTTGGTTATAACTCTATATTTTTCTAACGCTATTTTTATATTTATATTTTCCCAACCAATAATCTTCTTACTATTAAAATAATCCCCATAGCCATCCCTAGCACCTTTTTAAAATATACATCTAATATAGCTATCCTCCAGTCTTCTGGTACAGTAGCTGATTTTAATTATATATATATTTAGCAATGCAGCCACTCCTTGTCTATTTTCTTTGGCTAAATCTCAATGCCACTACCCTGGAACTAATTGAGACATCTTAATCATAAGCACAGTTCACCGTTTTTGCCCCCTCAATGAACCTTTTATTTTATTTATTTATTAAGGAAGAAAAAACATTTCACAATCAAGATTGGTGAGGCCCTGTTCAGAGTTTTTGACTTGAACAATAATTCAACAAAGCAGAGTGTCAGATACCCAGCAACTTTATGGCCATGTTTCCATTAGCCCTTTCTCCCTAATATTTCCTTCCCTGATACCATAGTTGCATTTCCACTAGGGGTAGTAACAGTCGGACTGCTAGTTAAAACAATGCACTGGAGGCTGCTGGCATTTTAACCACCCTGTTGTCTAGATCTGCTCCGCACAGGCTAAGACGACATAATAATTAAAAAGCAATGACCAATCTACACCTGTGCTTCCACTGTTGCTACCACCAGTAGAACTGCACCCATGGTGCAATAACAATGGTGGGAAATTTGAGGGGGGGGAAGATTAGTGTAGACACAGCCTGGGTGTACAGCTTTTTGACCCAGGTTTGTCTCTTTGTGTTTTGTAAGCATTTACTTTTCAAGTTAAAGTAAAATGCGGAGCCAGGTGCTTGGCTACGGCAGAGAAGCATATAGTACAGGATTGGGGCTGGAGGAGGGAACATGCATGAGCGCTGTAAACTTCACCTTTGCCTTCCAAATTCTGGGCAAGCTGTGTGCCAGGCAGGCACCCAGCAATTTGGCATAAGTTAAAGTAGCCTGAAGACTGCTCTAAGTTATACCAGCTCCCAGTGACCCCAAAGGCTGAAACAACAGTGGGGAAAAGGGAAACCACAGACATGCCCCCTATATAGCAGCAGGGAAGGCATAGGGGCCATTGTGACACCTCTGTGCCACTAGTGATCCCCCTACACTAGGGCAATCCTCTGATGGCTGGATAAGTTGGCTCTGTGGCTAGGTTCTGCTTGTGGTGCCATGTAAATGGTTGTAACCCATCCAAGAATCTGGACCATGATGTCTGTGATCACTTATTCAATATGATTTAAATATACTTAGTGAACATTTTGTACAACGGAGAAATAACAAAGAATTAGCCATTACCACAAAATGTAACTTTCACTGCTAGCTGACATGTAAAATTAAATAAAAGTATCACAGAATTTATACAGATCTTACCTTCCAGTATAATAACTCCTGTGTCCCGTATGATTCGGACTGTTGTAAAAACCACAAGTATTGAGAATATGTAAGTACATATAGGGTCAGCAATCTTGTATTCTGGCTGCAAGGTACAGATTAAGAGTTTGTAAGGAAATAGGCTTCTAGTAAAGATTCAAAAAAGTCTTGGTCCAGTAAGATTCAACCACTTTTAGCTCTCACTTGATTTTATATTCTGTTGAAGACTATTTAGAAAATATGTGCATGGTACTCATTTTGGATGAATTTATATTACTAGAAAACAACAAACACTGAATATCTCTATATCTTATAAAAAAGGTCCTTTAATCTAGTATAGGGGTTAACATAAGAAAGTCCACAGTCACAAAAGACTAGCAACGTCCTACCTTGAAACGTATGATGTATGCAGCTACAAGTACACCAATACTCTGTACCAAGTCCCCCAGGGCATGGACAAATGCTGCTCTCACTGCAAGGCTGCTGTGTCCCTGGCTATGCCCATGGGCTGTGTTAGCAGTGTTTGATGCAGGTACTTGGGAGTGTGAATGGGAATGAAGGTGACCTGACTGATTCAGTAAAAATCCCATTCTGAAAATGAAAGGAAAAGGAATAAGACTGACATGATTTTCAAATATTTCGACCAAAGGATGGAGAAAAATATTACATTCATTACTACTGCATGTCTCATTTTGTGAGCATGAAGAGACCCCCCAAAAAACCCACTAGCATACAAATAAAATTCCCAAGTGATTGAGACTGATTCAATAAAGATAAATATTACAAGCTGTGAATGAATTCATCTACATATTGTATTTTGTAAATGTATACAAGGAATATCAATGTAGGGAAACAAAGCTTACATCAAGTTTACTGCAACGCCAACAGCTGCTGTAATGAGCATTATATCTCCATTAATTTCATAGTCCATATGGATAGTTCTTTGAACAGCTTCATACAAGAACACCACCATTAGGATATATACCAGCAATACACTAACAAGGGCTGACAACACCTCTGCAAACAAAAAGGGAACAACATTACAAGAGTGACTTTTAGATCTACTATAGCCTATTTAAAATTTCATTTGTCGTTTTTTACAAGGCAATAATTGATTTTCAGTAAATTCTCATGCCTTAAAATATATGTTGTGAATCAAGTCAAATTCAGAAGATACAGTCAGCAAACAGGACAATTTGTGTTAATCAGATAATACACACTCTCATAAAAGCTTTGTTCCTGGAAATATATTTCCTCTGTTTAGGTCATTATTTCTAGGTGGGTTCCCTTCCTGGGAAAGACAGATGCATCAGAACCCACTGAAGCTGTCTCTGTGGAGTGGCTGCAGACACACTTCATTCTGCCCCCTGCATTATGCCACATAGGGTATCTGCAAGTCCTCTCTGCATTCTGCCCCCTGCATTATGCCACATAGGGTATCTGCATGCTCCTACACAGAGCCCTTGCACAGAGGAACCTCACTGGTGTAACCGCCTGGGGGACATCCACAGAGGAGGAGCAATTAGTGTTTAGGTAATGTAATTCAACTAGCCTATAAAAACCGGAGCCGAATGTGCATTTTATAAGATCCACATAGGCAGTTCTTAGAATATCTGCATGTTACTGTAACTACAGCATGAAGAACTCAATGAGAGAGGCTTATTCTTTTTTGTTATTGTTTTTGTTCCTCCTGATTCCCTGATAACAGAAACTGTAAACAACCTATGTTACTTTGGCACCATCTGTATGACAATTTTTCCCATATTAGGAAACAGGATTTAAAAATTGTTATTGAAAAATAATTGCTTGGTCTCAACAACAGCTGAACATTCTGAGCCCCATCCACACAGGTTTGCACAACCATACTAGCAAAACAGTTTTTACAACCAAGTTAAACTGTTTCTTAAAAACTGGTGGAAACTGTGGGGGAGATGGACAATTTAACTCTAGCCAGGGTACATATTATTGGAAGCACCATTCGTTGGAATTTTGTTATAATTTTGTCCTCTTCCTTTTCATTTGTAATGTTATTACCTGCACACGGAGTTTGGACTGTCAGTAAACATAGCTTAATATTACACATAAAATAACTATGTTAAACGAACATTATTAAGGTTGCAAAGTAAGGCACTCAGAAGTTGGTGAATTAAGGTTGCCTGTGCAACCTTAAGTTGCCACCCTTATTTGCATGCATTATGATACAATCTTTAATGACAGGATCATATGCTATTTTTTTCCACGGGACCCCTGCCTAATTCACTGCACAGGATGGATAGTGTTCACTTAATAATCAGCTATTCAATATTTTGTTTTCTCCTCATTGTTCAGTGTATGGCCCCAGGCTTTATTTACTGCAAAATATTCAGCCTGAGGCAGATCCCTGGCATGGAAAACAGGTCAAGTCTGGCAAAGTTTCATAAGTAACTGAAAACAGGGTCTTATAATGGGTAGTGTTGGGAAAATCTTAAGATATGGTGCCACCAGACCAGCCTATAATGCATATAAATCTGCAGGACTGTATGCATGATTTGTACCATTATTATTTGTAATAATTAAAAATGTCATTCAGGACTGCTGATAAAATCTCATTGTCAGTTAATTACCAGAGCCTCTATCTTTCTGTATCAATTCCTCAAAGATCAGAGTTGATATTCATTTGTTCTCTGAGATGTAGAAGTATAGCTGTTATTTCCTTGTATTCCATACATGTTGCGATGAATTCTTTCACAGCTGCGGCAAAATTCTATCCTCAGATGCATAATATACTCCAACAGTGTTGTTCTTTGTTGGCATTTGACAAGCGCCTCAGTTCTCCCCATGTCTTAGATCTGTCAGCATGCGATGAAGTGGGCTGTAGCCACTGGTGAGCTGGAGCTGGTTCGCACCAGTTCGTGTGAACCAGTTGTTAAATTTCAAAGCTGGTTTAGAACCGGTTGTTAAAGGGGTGGTCAAACTCCGGCCCGCTGGCCACATCTGGCACGCGGGACTGTCCTGTCCGGCCCGCCTGAGCTCTCAGCTGGGGAGGCTCCCCTGAAAATCCCTTTTTAATTTTTACTCACCCGGCGGCGCTCCAGGTCTTCGGCGGCACTTCGGTGGCAGGTTCTTCATTCGTTCCGGGTCTTCGGCCGCACTTCGGCGGCGGGTCCTTCAGTGCAGCCGAAGACCTGGAGCGACTGAAGGACCTGCTGCTGAAGTGCCGCCGAAGACCCGGAGCAAGTGAATGAACCGGTTCTTCAGCTTTTGGCAGTTCATCACTGGCTGTAGCCCACGAAAGCTTATGCTCTAATAAATTTGTTAGTCTCTAAGGTGCCACAAGTACTCCTGGTTTTTTTGCAGATACAGACTAACACAGCTGCTACTCTGAAGCATGTACAATGTTTCTTTGATGGCTGCAGAATGTATTGTTTCTACCAAGGAACTGTCCTCATTTTACTTATTCAACATGACTGTAAAAAGTGTGCTCTGTACAAGCTTTTGATGTCACCAGAATCACTTGGGCCACAGGCTGAATTTTAAAATCGGGTTGGCAGGAAGAAACTCACACCAACACACTCAGCTGTTCAGTTTGTCACTGCCTGGATAAGAACCAGTATTATAAAGCTCTAACCAGGCACTGAGAGGCAGCCATCATGATCTCAGATGATTTCAGAAAGATACCCATCTTTAAAAAATCCTGGAGTTATCCATGCAATTTCAGGAGTTCTTTATGAAACAAATTATTCATGTTGATGTCCTTAAAACAACACAATTTCTTAGATTCGTCAGTCATGTGAAATGTTGGCATATGCATCACATTCCATTACCATACACCAGCAGAGTACTTATTATTTTTGTTTTAATTCAAAGCAATTTTCTCTGTAGCTGCCTGAAACCAGTGCTTTTCCTGGCAAAAGATTATAATGAAATCCCTTCCTTGCTGGCAATGTGAATTTGGTCTGTCTGCAATCCCTCATTTCTCATTAAATTAACCAAGCACTGTCTAAAGGGATCAATCAGTTCTGTAGCTATTGACATAATCTCACCAGCAATGGAGAGCTACCAAATTCTCTATCTATGATTAAACCAGTTAGCTGAAAAGAGATATCTCCACTTAAATCATGGTTAAACTGAAGTACTTTTGCTTTTAAAGGTGTAGTAACCCATTCTAAACTTGCATGTTCTGTCCATATTTCATCCCCATTTTTTCTAACCATTCTAGGATTCTGAGTTTATCCAAAAAGAAAAGGAGTACTTGTGGCACCTTAGAGACTAACCAATTTATTTGAGCATAAGCTTTCGTGAGCTACAGCTCAATTCATCGGATGCATGTAGCTCACGAAAGCTTATGCTCAAATAAATTGGTTAGTCTCTAAGGTGCCACAAGTACTCCTTTTCTTTTTGCGAATACAGACTAACACGGCTGTTACTCTGAAACCTGAGTTTATCCACTTACTTTTCATCGCTGCAAAGAGAATTAAGCCTAAGACACAACATACATTCTGCATTTAAATAGCAGTGGAATAGGTGATAGCAGTGCTAATTTCCTCTGAAATGCAAACAGATAATCAATAGTGCTAATGTGCTAGATGCTGCTGGAATCCTTTTACAAATGAAAATGCTCTCTCAAGTATTGGAAATTCAGAGTTCCAAAAGCTGGAGTTATAGAAATACAGTTAATTGTATTTGTAATGTTGCCAACGTTAATATCTATATAGGTAACCTAAAAAATAAGTGCAGAGTGCATCAGTTTAAGAAGCCATGAGATATTTAATGCATATTCTCAGCTTTTTTGAAAAGGGTGCTTTCTATTCTGTACCAGAATCAGTGACGCTCGCTCTTTTTTGCTGAATTTTTATTATTCACTGCTCTCTCTATATAATATCTTTCATAAAATTCAGACTAATGGTGGGGTTAAATTATTTGATAACAAGGTTCTTAATGTAAAGACTTTTAGGAGAATGTGTCATGAAGAGCTGGGGAATCTCTTGTTCCATTACCAGCTGTACAACTGATTTGTGTGGCATTGGGCACTTAGGACAGAATGATCAAATTTGGGTGCCTCAGATTAAGCAAGTAAATCCTTGTATATGTTAACCTCTTACATGCCCCCAGCAGTAAAATGAAAACTATACTTAGATCGCTCACAGAGGTACTGTGAGGCTCCTTGAATTAATGTTTGTAAAGTGCTTTGAAATCCTTGAATGAGAAGCATTACATAAGTTGAAAGTAGAATAATTGAGTTAGAGCCAGCTGAGCTCCCATGGAAAAGCTGTGGAAAAATCCCTGAGCCACAATTGTTCTTCCTCTACTTAAACTCTCAAATATTTGTTGCTAGTGTAAAAAAAACCCAATAAGATGCAAGTCTCCTGCTGAGCCCAGAGCAATCTTAGTGAAAGTTTCCAGGACTGTCAAATATTTTCAAGAAAACGGTTAAAAAAAATAGCTTACAATTTTTTTTTTAAATGAACTTCTCTGACCCCTTCATTTTTGTCTTAGGTTGGTCTCAGGTCACTTCATTTCTATATACACATTAGTTTTTGAGCTCTAAATGCACACAAAAACCTCTGAAAAAATTTTACTTTTTTAAAAAATGAGGCTTAATAACTCAAAACAGTACCCAAGAGACTTCTGTGTGTATTCATATTGCCCAAAGAGTGCTCTGGGGCAAACCTGAAAGGTCATGTTTCAGTGTAAAGGTAACTCATACAACAAAATTAAAAACTCTTGAAAGAAATGATTCTAATGGAAATGCTGGCAGATCCTTTCTTGTTAGAGCCCCAATGAGCCTTGCTACTGTATAGTATTACGCAGTATTGCTTGAGTGACTAATTAATGGTCGAGGGTTGTAGGGTTAGGTGATGAAGCTAATGAATCTGCTACCTACTGCTATAAAATCTGAAATATGAATTGTAAACTTCATTACATTATGTAAGTACTGAGCTAAAATAGACTTTGGAATTCATTGTAAAAGCATGTATTTTAAACTACAGTAAAGCAGAAATAGTAAAGCCTGATATTTCATAAAGCATAAAAAGTTAACGTTCCTGTTAAAATGTTTACAATTCAAGACCTGCAATCATACATTATTAATACAGTTACAACATAAATAGCACTTTTCATCTTCACAGATATATACAACCATGAACTAATTAATCCTCCCAACACCTGAGGTTGGTAAATAATTCTTATACTTTATAGAGGCCTAAAATAGGAAGAGGTGAAGTAATTTGCTCAATACCACAGAAAGAATCATACCAGAGTCACAATAAGAACTCAAGAATATGTAGCACATACTAGGGCAAATGTTTCCTTTCCCCTTTGTGGTACTGGAAGGTCCTCAACACACCAGAACTGCTGCTGCACAGGGAAATAAAAGTTGTATAGGAAAACCCATTCACACAGCAGAGTTCTCTGTGATGCTTCTCTCCCCAGTAGCATGGAGTAGAGGAAAGATAGTATTGTGGTTAAGGCATTGGACTAGGTTGCCAACTTTCTAATCGGACAAAACTGAACACTCTTGCCCCAGCCACTGCCCCACCGCTTCCCAGAGGCCCAGCCCCTGCCCTCCCCTTCTCTGAGGCCCCGTCCCCTCTCTCCCCCACCCTCTCTCACTTTCACCAGGCTGGGGCAGGGGGTGGGGGTGAGGGCTCCAGCTGGGGGTGCAGGCTCTGGGGTGGGGCCAGAAATGAGGGGTTCAGGATGAAGGAGGGGGCTCAGGGATGGGGCAGGGGTTGGAGTGCAGGGAGGGTGCAGGCTTTGGCTGGGGGTGGGGCCAGGGATGAGGGGTTTGGGGTGTGAGGGGGCTCCAGGAGGGAGTATGGGTACAGGAGGGGGCTCAGAGCTGGGGCAGGGGGTTGGGGTGTGGGAAGGGGTTCAGGGTGCGGGCTCTGGGAGGGAGTTTGGGTGCAGGAAGGGGCTCAGGGCTGGGGCAGGGGGTTCAGGGTGTGGGCTCTGGCCAGGCAGCACTTACCTCAGGCAGCTCCCAGAAGCAGCCGGGATCTCCTAGGCAGAGGGGCCAGCGGGCTCTGTGCGCTATCCACCCCTGCAGACACCATCTCCACAGCTCCCATTGGCCGCAGTTCTCTGCCAATGGAAGCTGCGGAACCAGTGCTGGGGGCAGGGGCAGCACATGGAGTCCCCATGGCTGCCCCTGAGCCTAGGAACCGGATGTGCTGGCTGCTTCTGGGAGCTGCACGGAGCCAGGGCAGGCAGGGAACCTGACTTAACCCCACTGTGCCACCAACTGGACTTTTAGTGGCCTGGTCAGCAGTGCTGATCAGAGCAGCCAGGGTCCCTTTTCGACCGGGCGTTCCAGTCAAAAACCGGACACCTGGCAAGACTACACTGGACTGAGACCCAGCTCTGCCACAGACTTCCTGTGTGATCTTGAGCAAGTCATTTAATCTCTCTGTGTATCACTTCCTCCTCTGTAGAACAGTCAACCCTTCCTTTCTCACACTCTTTTTGTGCCTTGTGTATTTAGGGCTAGATTGTGGTGACTGTCACTCACACTGAGTGGTACCTTATTTTCCAAAGGACCCCTCTGAAGTCAATAGAACTACTTGTGAAGTAAGGTACTACTCAGCATAAGTAAGTCTGGCCCACTGATTGTAAGCACTTTGGGATGGTGATTGTGTGTATGTACCACACCAAGCACGTGGGGTTCCTCCAGGTGCCCTACTGTTCTTGTAAAGTGCTGGAAATGGCCCACTTTGATTATCGCTACAAAAGATTCCCCCCCCCCCCCCCCCTGCTCTCCTGCTGGTAATAGCTCACCTTTCCTGGTCACTCTTGTTACAGTCTGTATGGTAACACCCATTGTTTCATGTTCTCTGTGTATATAAAATCTCCCCACTATATTTTCCACAGTATGCATCCGATGAAGTGGGCTGTAGCTCACGAAAGCTTATGCTCTAATAAATTTGTTAGTCTCTAAGGTGCCACAAGTACTCCTTTTCTTTTTACGAATACAGACTAACATGGCTGCTACTCTGAAACCTGTAATACAGATAACATTGATATAATGATAGGGGTTGTGGTGAGCCAGAGAAGTGGTCTATTTGGCTCAACAGATTTCATCATCTTAAACTTAATCTTTCAAAACTGAGGGGTGCACAGGGGTCCTAGTTGCTTGGACAGCCAATATTGCTACGGACAATGGAGTGGCTGCACATCCACTCTGAGCCTCATCACTGGCTTGTAGGAGGAATTTCCTGTCCTACCTTGTTAGATTCCTTAGGCAAGGCCCATATCCTGGGAGCAACAAGCAGCATTTAGATTACAATCTGTAAAATCACCCACTCATCAGAACCTACTTGACAGAAAGCCAAATAAACTTTCATTCCTAAGAGCTAAGTCAAGCACTAAAAACTTAATTCTGAATTTGCCAGATCCTTAAATTGGGTTAGCTAACCCAGATTCCAACAGTAGCAAAGACATAACAACTCAGCTTTTACCTTGTGTTAACAGCTCAAATTCAACTCTGGGCTCCCCTACTGGCTTTAACTTGAGCTGCTCACCCAAGTTAAAAATTGCCTTATCTTTGCTGCAGTTTTACCCTGAGTCAGCTAACAGGGGTTAGTTACCCCAAGTTAAGAACACATTCTTTGCAGTAAGAAAAGGAGTACTAGTGGCACCTTAGAGACGAACCAATTTATTTGAGCATAAGCTTTCGTGAGCTACAGCTCACTTCATCGGATCAGTGCAGACCTATCTGAAGGCTTTATACATCAGTGCTGGTCTTTCTGTAGCTATATATGTTCAACATACTCTCTGTAGATAAGTCTTTAGATTGGAAGATTCTTATTCAGGTGATGATGAATCACTATGCTGAGTTATTTGCAAGGAAAAGGCTGTACTTTTCCTACATAATTTAACATGAAGTAATCACTGTGACATGAGTTTCCTAAATAGGCCTCTAATGCACAGTTATTAAAAAGATACTACCAACAGCAATGGAGCCTTCTGAATGCGTAGCAAAGTAATAAAGAAAAAAAAGACATGCCTGCCACTTTGGGTATTTTATTAAACTTTTCAGTGATGTTAGTTCTCATGAAAGGCTACGGTCTGACAGCCAAGAAGAACATAGTCTCCTATTTGGCCACACAAATAGATACAGCACAGGTAGGAGCATTGGAACCTCTTCCAGGAAGGGGTATCAATGTAACACAACCTCGGTCTGGGGAGACCAGGTCAAATCATGGGCCCCAGTCTGTCACTTTTGTGCCACTCTGCCTAGGGAAATTCCCAGGTGTCATAAAGCCAGCATAGCCAGCTGTCTGCCACCTGCTATGGACAGAGCATTGTAAAGGGCCCTTCACGTAAATGAGAATCAGGCCCCTAAAATATAAAGCTATTTCTAGATTTACATAACCTCATTTCTGATAGTTATTTAATGCTCTACACTACATCTCTGCAGTCAAACTTTCCTTATAATTATCATTTACAACACTGCTATAACAGTAAACTCTGGCAGCTACATACCTAAGCGGTGAAATCCAAAGGTGAACTTTTTTGTGGGAGATTTTGCAGAGAGCCACAAAGCAAGCAGAGTCAAAAGAATACCACTGAGGTCAGTTAGCATATGAAGTGCATCCATCATGATTGCTAGACTATTAGCAACATATCCACCTGAAATGAAATTGGAAAAGTTAGGGCATGTGATATGAACCACTCTGCAAAACATCCTTTGGGTGTAGTTTACAACAAAGTGCATTCAGAATGGTGCATTGAGCAAGTAATGACGTGCGGTGATGGAGCTGGTGGTTTTTCCCATTGCAATCAATGTGCCATGCTATTTCTTAAAGCTACCATGGTGATAAATACAGTATAAATACTTAAACAGATTAGGTAAGTGGAAAAGGCTCAGTCCTCCAAGCTTTACTCACACAAGTGGTCTCACTGAAGTCAGTGAGACCACTTGCTTGAATAAGGTTCTGCAGGATCAGGCCTAAAGTAGCTTAGTGTCTTTTTTCTTTGTTATTTTGTGTGTGTTTAATCAGCTGATTAATTTATTAAACCAAGACTGAAAAGTTTTTTGACATTTTGAAACATGGGCAGAGCTCCAATGACTAAATGGCAAAGAAATTCAGCCTGTCCTCCTTTTTTTACCATTAAATCTTAAGCCTCATTGTTCCCTGTCCCAGCAGCCATTGCCAACCCTTCCATTCTGAAATATTTCTTTCCATTTCTATGTAATTTAACTCCCTTCTCATAATTGTGGGCTGTGCTGAGATAAATTTCCTCAGATCAGAAGGTCAAAATGATCAATTTATCCTGAAGCAGTTGTCAATATCTGTAATAGATGCATGGAAGGGATTAACCTAATAAATATGTCGTCTTCCTTTCATGCACAATGCTAATGGGAGTTCTGCACATGCACTCAAAAGAGACTACATCTTCAGTGTCAGTTCAGCAATGGGTCAAGTTTCCCCACGGTTCTGGGAGCAGCCTGAAATTATCCTTGAACCTGCAGCTTCAACCAAATATAAAATGCCCCCTTGCAGGCCTGAATCTCCATTTTCAGAAATGAAAAATCTCTGATAAGAGCTCGTTTGTTTCCATCATTTCTCACTGCCTGGTCTTTGTGTAATATTAAAAATTTGCATTACAGGAAAACCTGAGGATCCTTATTGGACAGACCATTAAGGGCCAAGTATAGCAAAGGAAAGCTCACAAATTGGTTGATTACAAGATCAACAAAACAAAAATCTATCTTTATCTACACACACCGCATGCACCGATAGCGTACATTATAGTTGGTGGTGGTATTAATCACTATATACTTAAGTCTGAGATCTAACTTCCAGTCTAGCTTCCCTCCCACACTGGTTGCTCATCACTTTATCAGACAAATTCCTCTGAGGCTGTAATGCAGCTGCTCTATGCCGATGGGAGAGAGCTCTCCTTTCGTCTTAACTACTCCAGCCCCCGCGAGCAGCAGAAGCTAAGTTGGCGGGAGAAGCTCTCCTGCCGACATAGCGCTGTTCACACCAGCGCTTATGTTGGTGTAACTTACGTCGCTCAGGAGGGTGATTTATTTACCTCACCCCCACCCCGAGCCACATAAATTATGCCAACATAAGCTGTAGTGTAGACATAGCCTGAGATAGCCTGCTGGTTTGTTGAGCCTCCTGGCAGAAGGGACAACCAGACCTTGGGAGACTGGCTGAAATACTGACTGTTTGAGGATGAGCTCTAAACATATGGGTGGGGTCCTGCTGAATGTTCACCAGATGACCCTGGTTTTGAGTTGTGGTTTTTCCTGACTTTGTTTGGACCTTAACATCCCAAAAGGACTGATGTGTACCTTGGCCAGATGGCTAAAGCACTGCTACATTAACCCTTGCAAAAGACAGTGAACCTACCTACAGAGACATGCAGCTGGGTGAGTCGTGCCCTGATGGGCCACAAGGGGGTGCTGCAAATACAAATCTGATCACAGTCCCAGTGTGTCAAAGTTCACAGAAAACAGACTGTTATAATATCCTACAGGACAGAGGTGGGCAAACTACGGCCTGCGGGCCACATCCGGCCCGCGGGACCGTCCTGCCCGGCCCTTGAGCTTCTGACCTGGGAGGCTTGCCCCCAGCTCCTCCCACGCTGTTCTTCCTCCCGAGCGGCATGGTAACGGGGCGGTGGAGGGGTTGGGTAGCTGGTCCGGGGGGGCAGTCAGGGGACAGGGAGCAGGGGGCAGTTGGATGGGGCGGGGGGTCCCGGGGCAGTCAGGGGTCGGGGAACAGGGAGGGTTGGATAGGGGGTGGGAGTCCCGGGGGGCCTGTCAGGGGGCGGGGGTATGGATAGGTCGGGGCAGTCAGGGTGCAGGGCGGGTTGGATAGGGGGTGGGATCCCGGGGGGGCGATTTGGGGCAGGGGGGTTCCAGGAGGGGGCAGTCAGGGGACGGGAAGTGGGAGGGAGTAAATAGGGGGCAGGGCCGGAGGCCAGGCTGTTTGAGGGACACAGCCTTCCCTACCCGGCCCTCCACACGGTTTCACATCCCGATGTGGCCCTCAGGCCAAAAAGTTTGCCCACCTCTGCTATAGGATCAAATGCAAAGCTCCCCAGATGACTGAGCACTAAATTTCCTCAGAATGTTTTGAAACTTGAGGCCCAGAGGAGGGGCCACAGAAACAGATCAGGAGAGGAAGTTTGGTTAGGGCAGTAGGCCGTTGTTCAGGGGGCTAGCCTGGAGCTTGGGAGACCCAGGTTCAATTTCCGGCTCTGCCACAAACTTCCAGGGTCTTTGGGAAAATCACTTAATGTCTCTATGCCTCAGTGCACCATCTATAAAATGGGGATAATACGTCCCACAAGGGAGGTGAGGATAAATACATCAAAAGATTGTGAGGTACTCAGCTACTATGAAGATGGGGGCCATATAAGTATTTTAGTTGGAAAGATCCACCACCTTGACCAAGCTTAGAAAAGTGCTGATCTCAAGCAAAAAGCAATGATGATCTATTTGATCATGATTAAGGTGTAGTTTTATTTTAAACCCACCCTATTGCCAGTTCTGTCTCTAAATCAGATGTGTGGTGTACACATGAGCATAAGCTGAGTCAGACACCACTTGGAAGCCAGGAAGTCTCAAACAAATCCACAAGAGGCATGGTGAATGATACTGAAGTCACCCCCATGAAGAAATCTCAGACTTGGATCCTCAAAGGTCAAATAAATGGGAGCTGGGCATCTAAATGCCTTTGAGGATCTGGGCATCAGTCAGTGACTCCAGTAGCAGGCTCAACAAGCTCAGCCAGGAATTCCATTGAGTAGTGAGATTGGTACACAGCCAAAATTCCTAAATTCATTTTATCCTGGGAGTCTCATACTACATCAATCTGTCCTTGTGATAAGGCATTTTCTACACCTGAGATCAGACTCTGCCAGATTCACCTGTCGCTCATGCTGAACCACAAACACAGTCAGAAAAAGCACAACCAACTGACAGGGCAAGTTGACAGGTTTCAGAGTAGCAGCCATGTTAGTCTGTATCCGCAAAAAGAACAGGGTTGTCATTTAACCCGGTCTCTGTAATATCTTCAAAGTTCAGAGCCTCATCCATAATTAGTTCATGGATTGTGGCAGTCTTATCAATGACTAACCATTGAAGCAGAAGCTAAAGGGCAAGGTCACTGCTTGCCATTACCATGTGATCCTGAGATAAGACCTCTAATTAAACTAAATGGAATAGACAACAAATGTCAATTACCTAGTGTATGTCTGACAAATGGACTTTCTCCTAGTTTTTCCCTGAGAGGTTTGGCAAAGTATATATTTTTTAGATTTGAACAATGGCGTTTTCAAATACACCACAGATGTAGTGCAGATAAAGTCACTATTCAAAGGTATAAGGTCAACACAAGGTAGTGGTTTCGGCACATTAATTAAGATTTCCACTGTATAAAATTAAGCTGCTTCACCACCACCATCTTCTACACTTATTTTTAAAAAGCTAAATCAAGAAAAGTTTAATCTTCCTGTTTTTAAAATGGTTATTTTTAGCTCAGTGGTCCCCAAACTTTTGAGGGTTGCACCCCCCTTCCCCGTGTCTGCCTCCCCTGCCACCCCCGGACCCAGGTCCCAGAGTGGGGGACACAGACAGGGGAAAGGGGACCGAGGCTGGGCTTGCATCTGTGGGTAGGTCTCGGGCCAGGAGTGGGGTCCGACCCAGGGTCTGAGGTTGGGGGCGGGGGCAGAAGCAGAGCTGCAGCCGGGCTGTGGTGGGGGCCAGCAGCCAGGCCTGCGGCCAGCTGCAACTCCACTCCTGCCCCTGCCCTTACCCCTAGCCTTATCCCCGGGATGGGAACGGATCCACAGCCAGCTGCCGAGACTGGGGCAGGGGCCAGGTGCAGACCTACACTGAGCCTGGGGATGGGGCCAGGTGCCGGGCCAGGAGCCGAGGATGTGGCTAGGGGTGGTACTGGAGCAGAGCAGGGGGTGGGAAGGAGCTGGGTTGTGCTCCCTTTCCGCCACCCATGGGTGCTGGCCTGGCCCTGCCGCGCCCTCCCAATGTTCCTCTGCACACCTCTAGGGGGTGCACCCTACACTTTTGGGACCTCTGTTTTAGCTAAATACAGATACAGACACAGATAAAATGCTCCTGAAAGCCATGGCAATGCTGATCACGGAAAAAATGGCACAGTAATTTCCAACCATTTTTTTTTTAAATAATGAATTTAGTACTCTTGACAGGTGCCAGATTGTCAGGAATGAAGCTCTTTATTTATCCATAGTTCAGGCACTGCCACTGCCCATCTTGTACTAACTTCTGGCTCACCAATGTAACACAAACTCCCCTGAGAGATCAACTCAAGGAATGAGAGGGAAGCAAGTTTAGTGATGTGAATGACTCTCCTGAGACCACTAATTCATTTCCCAGGGGCCACTGAACAGCCAGCAGACTTTGTCAGCACTGAAATGAAGTGGCAGCAAGTCCTCTGGACCAGGGGTTCTCAAACTGGGGGTCGGGACCCCTCAGGTGGCTCACGAGATTATTACTTGGGAGGTCGCGAGCTGTCAGCCTCCACCCCAAACCCCGCTTTGCCTCCAGCATTTATACTGGTGTTAAATATATAAAAAGTGTTTTTAATTTATAAGGGGGGGTCGCACTCAGAGCCGTGCTATGTGAAAGGGGTCACCAGTACAAAAGTTTGAGAACCACTGATCTATACTATTTATTACCTGTCCCTTGAGCCGTCAGTTCCTATACTTTCAAAAGTTTTTAACCTTCCCTTTTAATAGTGAATTTAAATTATAACTAATTCATGCTTCCAGATTTACAGTTGTATATTGAAATTACGATATTTACAAAGAAGTATTTACAAGAAGATGTGTGGTCATAAGTAAAAACCCAGTTCAGTGCATCTGAAAGTCTAATGACTGATAGATACATTGATGCACTGACATCATACCATTCTCCACTTTTGAAAACAAAGTGGCAACAGAACAAGTCAGGGGGAAGTGGATGGCAGAAATACTTTGTGTTCTTCAAGAGTTTAAGTGGCACCAAGTAGGCACTTAAATGGCGTGAACAACTCCAAAAGACATGGTAGTACATTATGCTATTTAAATGAAAAGTTAATAGTGATTAGAAGGTAAATACTATGCCTCTTAACAATGATTAAATATTGGTGATGATGTAGTTTTGTGTCCACCGCCTCTCTCAACTTTAGAGTTTCTTTCATGGTTATATCACAATAAGCTCTCCAAGAATAATGGCAAAAAACCCGTCATTAATGCAGAGTTAAAGATGCCTAATGATAGCTTGTGCCCTTCCAGAATCTCAAGTTCAGCAAAACGCAGACTTCTGAAAACCAGGAAATACAGAATTAAGGTAGATGCCCAACAACCTTAACTCTGCCTCGAGCTGGCAATAGCCACTGGGAATTATCTGTATGCATTCCAGTTTCCTTCAGAGTTGTAAGGGTAGCTGTAGTGAATGGTGGAGGCAGCAGGTGGAGTAGCTTGGTAAAGGTGTGTTTGTGATATGAGGAGATCTGGGGATTAGTTTGAGGAGTGTCATAGAGCTGTGACTGTGATATGCAGAGATCTGGGTCTGAATCACCTGCATTTTATCAAAGGAAGGAGGTGCATGTGTACCTTGAGGTTCCAGTCTGCATCATTTCAATATAGAATTGTGTGGTATTCTGTTGGGGGAACAGGCTCAGTGTTTGAGCACAGGGCAGGTGCACGCAGCACCTGTCTCTTACTTGCACTGTGTCTTTTCACTGTACGTGAATCCAAGTAACGGTCCAGATATTAGGTTTCAGAGTAGCAGCATCCGATGAAGTGAGCTGTAGCTCACGAAAGCTTATGCTCAAATAAATTGGTTCGTCTCTAAGGCGCCATTGGTCCAGATATTAGAACACTTAGAATAGTTGAGCTTTAAACAGAGAGCTGGCCTTAACCTTAACTATACTGGAGCTGCCGCTCCTCTGTAATATCCAGCCATATGTGTTTTGAGATTTACAGACTGCTGTATCATGCTGTTTTGGTTTAAATTTACAGTGCTCTTGAACCTGAACTGCAAGAGATAACATGCTTTGACATCAAAAGAGCTTGTCAGAGATAAATAAAAACTGAACTTGGAAAATTAGTTTGTTACTGTTTTGAATGAATCCATAACAGGAGCAATTTTGAGGTGAAAAATCAATATGGTTTCTCCCAACTATTAACAATATACTGGAAAGTGCAAAGCAGTGGTCCCTCTCCCAAGGCTGCCAGCAGCAGTTGGGCCCTGCCCCCCCTCCAGAGACACAAACACTGGAGGTGCAGGCAGCTGGTGAATTCCCCACTTTCCCTGGGGTTGGGGAGGCAGGCTTTGGCCACAGAGCTGTGGGCTCTGTCCATGTGGTGGCAGGCTCTGGTTTCAGGCTCCGGCCCCAGGCTCACCACACCCACCATCGTCCCTGGGCCCCACTGCCTCCCTGCCCACCTCCCCATACAGGGCTTGATTTGTTCAAAGGCTTGCCAGGGCTGAATAAGTCTGCTGTGAAAAGTGATATTAGTACACATACAAATATCACTTTACACAGCAGAAGACTTATCAGCTAGCAAGTCTTAAAAGAGAAAAACGCAACCAAAAAAGCAAAAGAAACAACAACAACAAAAAGACAAAAAGAAAAAGAGGACTAGTGGCACCTTAGAGACTAACCAATTTATTTGAGCATAAGCTTTCGTGAGCTACAGCTTACTTCATCGGATGCATTCAGTGGAAAATACAGTGAGGAGATTTATATACACACAGAACATGAAAAAATGGGTGTTATCATACACACTGTAAGGAGAATGATCACTTAAGACAAGAACATGCAAAGCACCTTTTTTGTGTTTCTATTCTGTTTAGGCCCAGTAAAGAATAAAGACAACTGTAAATTATTTTTATTACTGAGTCTGAAAAAACCCTACATAAATAAATTAAAATGATTTGGGCAGTATATGTGCATATTTATTTATTTTTCTTAAAGTTAATTAAATATTTTAGGAAAAATTGTTAGCGTGGCCACCAGCAAGAGCTGGTGGCTTCATTCTGAGGCCACCAAAAAATTTGTTGTGAGAACCGCTGGTTTAAGATACAGAAATAGCTAGACTAGTGTAGACACTCTGTTAGTCCAGTAGGGAGAAGCAAAACAGGAAGCTGTAAGTGATTGATCTTTATCTATAATTCATAGTTTCATGAGGGGTTTTTTCCCTTTCAATAGTAGAACTAAATTATATTGCTGTATTTGGGGACTAAGAACATAAATAACGTTTGAAGGCCCTAAAATCTTATACAGACACTGGTTTTCTGCTATTAAAGAGAACCATTAACCTGAAAAAAAATACATTTCTGTCTGAAAATATTGCACCTACTATAATTACAAGAAAAAAATGGCAATAACTGAAACAAGTTGGGGGGGGGGAATCTGTATTTTCCCCCATTTAACAGCATATGGACAATTTAATTGTTAATTTCAACAATCACTTTCTTTTGGAGGACGGATAGCTCAGTGGTTTGAGCATTGGCCTGCTAAACCCAGCGTTGCGAGTTCAATCCTTGAGGGGGCCATTTAGGGATCTGGGGCAAAAATTGGGGATTGGCCCTGCTTTGAGCAGGGGGTTGGACTAGATAACCTTCTGAGGTCCCTTCCAACTCTGATATTCTATGATTCCTTGTTGATAAGATCCTTATAAACATCAGCCAGGGAAGAGTTAATGTTGGCAGTGTCCCTTTAAACTCTTTCTTTCCTTAGATGCTAATTGCATGCTGACTTTCTTTACTGTGAGCACTCTCTGGACCTGCTGCTGAAATCTGTGGGTCTCAGTAACTGATACACTGTCTCCTTTAGCAAATAATTAAAGAACAACTGTGTAATAAAACAATGTCCTGAAAAGCACCGAGGCATTTTCCATTAACCCTTGAGGGAGTAAGAAAACAAGCCCAACTCACCTATGAGCTCTCCAATCATAAAGAAGAGATAGAGAACGGCAGCCAGGGTCAGCCGTTTTTTCACCTTCCTCTGTTTTGTTAGTTCCCTCTGTTTACTGCAATTGCTACAAGGGTCCGTCCTGGGGGAGCTAGTCTGTGTGCTCCGCAGAGCAATATCCCGGTCCAGCAAGGAGTCGTCATCGGACTGCAGACCTAGGTGAGCCCCATTGACAGGTCTGTCCGGAGCTGCATCCAAAGTGTCATCAGAAACCACAACTCGCAACTTGTTAAACCGGGGGAAGTCCTCCTCCCCCACTTCATCTGAAAAATCAAAGGCACTGGAGTCGTTCAAGAACAAGGGGTCATCGTTCTTTCTCAGCATGGATTTGATGCTATTCCAGACCCTGGATTGGGCCATAGTAGCTGGAGCCAGGAGCCCAGCGGGTGCTGCTGCTTAGCTACAGCAAATTCTTCTCATGCAACTTCCTCTTGCAGACAGAAATGCTTCATTTCATCGTCCATTCAGGACATTTCCTCCAAGCCTGAGGAAAGCAGAGAGTTAAACATTCAGCTCACCAAGGGATATAAATTCAAGTTAAAATGCACCGGGGGGAGGTTATTCCAGGTAATCCTACTAAAGCAAGCCAGCCCTCGGCCAAGACAGCTGTACTAACCCTTAGGTTGGACAGCTCACCTCCAGGATGCCAAACAGCACAAAAATAATCTATTTTAAACAGCCACTTTCAAGCCCACTGGCCTACTCGCGATGCAGCTGAACACAGAGCCGTGACTACAGTAGCAAAGACATGTTTGCTGCTGACCGAATTTAACCCGCCTTGCACGGAATAGACTGTAACACATTGTTACACCGTCATTTGTAAGAGTATGCAAAACGCTGAATAACTGTTGCTCAAGACTCTCAGGTTTATATTGCTGAAATATACTGGAAAGCTAAAATACGGAAACGGAACGGTACCTTTGCATGGCCAACACCACCGCTGCCTCCATGCAATCCCGAGCCTTCGGGGGTTGGCTCAGGTCATTCTCCTAAGTCCCTTGTGAGTGATAACACCTCGCCAGAAATGCCTGCACTCTGCCCCTGGCTCTGGGGCCGGGCAAAGCCAGCTGAGAACCACAAACCCAACGAGGCGCTGGGCTTTCCCACCGGAGCATGCAACCCCCGCGTAAGGGGGGAGCCGCACCTCCCCCGGGAAAGCCGGCGTCGGGCGGTCACCCCTTCGCTCTGGGGAGCTGCATCTCTCCCTCTCTCTCCTGCTCTCAAGACAATCAGGCTTGCGGCTGACTCGCCGGCCACAGAGTGCGCGTGCGCCGGCACCGTGGCCGTCGGGCGGCGCAGCGGCACGGAACGGGGGCTGGCCGGGCGCATTGCTCGCATTCCTCGGCCGGGGCTCGGGGCCTGCGCGGGCTGCCGCCGGCTCTGCGCTGCCGCCGGTCCAAGCCCTGCTTGGCACAGCCCCCCCTCCGCGCGCGCTAGCTCAACGCGGGGGTTCTCCCGCTGGGCCCCTGCCGTGCGCCCGAGGAGAGCACGCTCCTGGCTCGTGACGAGCTTGCACGGGCCAGAACCGCTTCGCGTGCCCGGTGCGGGCTGCCTGCTCGCAGCACCCGCCCGCCGGGCTGCAGAGGGGTACAGGCTGGACCTCCTGAAATATGGGAGCGGTAGCGAGCGGAGGCTCCCATCCTGGGGGGCTGTAGTGACGTTGTCTGAGATGGCCGCTACCTCTGCAGAAAGTTACACCTTTTCCATCCAGGCCAGTGGTTGCTAGCCTGTTCTGCTGCCTTGCACGCTGTGCTCCTCTAATGTGCCAACAGGCTCTGTTTAGGGTAATTAGTCCCTACAGCCCCAAATCTTATACTCCCGATGCCTTACACACACTGTGGGTGTGTGTGCATGTTTAACTGCACGCTTGTGCAACCCTGATTTACATACATACACTGGGTGAGGGTAATCAAATTATTTTTTGTCAAGGTCCCAGTTTCTTGGTTAAGGTATAGTCAAGGTCCAGACTCCTGAGAAAATAATTTTAAAAAACCCCAACGATAATGAGAATAAGTAAATAAAAAGATGCTGGGGTCCGTTCAAAAGCATCTGGTGATCCGGATTTGGCCCTCGGTCTGTCTATTGCACTGGGCCTGTTCCCTGTGTCCATTTATGGTGTGTTTAACTTTCAGAAATTTCTTAGTTCTGTTTCTACGTCCGACGCTGTTCCCTCAGTAAATGCCTTAACCTCTCCATGCCTTAGTTTTCCAATCTGTGAAATTGAAATAACAATCCTTCCCTACCTCACAGGCATATTGTGAGGCTTCATGTTTGTAAAGTGCTTTGAAATCCACAGATGAAAGATGCTATAGAAGGGCAATGTTATTTTATTGCTATAGTTTTAAATACAGTTGCTTTACACGTTGGGCCTTGATCCTTCAGAGACATGCTTACCTTTAGGCACTGGACATGCGCTAAAGTCTTTGCACAATCAGGGCCTTGTACTGCCAGCCCACATAAATTAAAACCCCACAATACTGTTAATAAATTAATATGCACCTGTTGCCAGCACTTCCAAAAGATAACAGTACAATCTCATTTATAGTGAAAGTGCTGGAACTTGCTAGTCAGCAGTGTGGGTCTGGTTTATGTCCCAATCTTGCAAACATCTATGCAATTATTCCTTGTTATTTGACCAACTGTAAGGTTCGTGACTATGTGATTAGGAAAATGGTTGTTCTGGGTAAGCATACAGTACTCATTAATATTTCATATATTTGTAATGTGGTTTGAAAGATTTTGACCATAAATGGCACAACATAAAATTAAAATATTTTCTGTTGCTATATAACCTGTTACTTATATGCAAGCCCACTTTACCACATGATCTGCACACAAGTAGGTTTAACATAAGGGATAATTATATATAAAGCCTATATTGTATTTTAAGTGTGGAATTTTAAGAAGTCCAGGAGGCTTGAGAGATTTGCACATATCAGAGTTCTTTTCGCAATGACTAGAGTGTACAGTACTGAAGTCTGACATCAAGTCAAAAATTTCTTGAATGTTGCATCTTGTTTCTTTTTTTCTAGTATTTGTGGCAATAAAGGCAGTGTTGTTTACATTCTATTTCACGTTCCTGTTCATATGATTAGGGACAGTGATATCCTCATGTTTTGGTACTTTTGGGGAAGGCTGTGTGCACACTGTGATGGGTTCGGTCACAGAGACCCCCTTGGGACTGTCACCTAACGTGCTGGAATTACCTCTGAGCCCGTTTTCCCGGCCAGCATGGGACTCCAGAACTCTGCCTTGTTGAGCCAGACACACTAGCCTGCTGCAACACAGACCCAGGTCAGGTCCACACCCCCAAAGCTGCAGACTTTAACCAAAAACTGCTCAGCAGGTCACCTATCTCCAACACCCAGACACCCAGTTCCCAACGGGATCCAAACCCCCAATAAATCCATTTTACTCTTTATAAAGCTTATACAGGGTAAACTCATAAATTGTCTGCCCTCTAAAACACTGATAGAGAGATATGCACAGCTGTTTGCTTCCCCAGGTATTAAATCACTTACTCTGGGTTCATTAATAAACAAAAGTGATTTTATTAAGCATAAAAAGTAGGATTTAAGTGGTTTCAAGTAATAACAGACAGAACAAAGTAAGTCACCAAGCAAAATAAAGCAAAAGCATGCAAGTCTAAGCCTAATACATTAAGAAACTATTTACAAGTAAAATCTCACTCTCAGAGATGTTCCAATAAGCTTCTTTCACAGACTAGACTCCTTCCTAGTCTGGGCCCCATCCTTTCCCCGGTACAGTCCTTGTTAGTTCCAGCTCAGGTGGTAACTAGGGGATTTCTTATGACTGGCAGCCTCCTTTGTTCTCTTCCAGCCTCTTTTATAGCTTTGGCACAAGGCGGGAATCTTTTGTCTCTCTGGATCCCCACCCCTCCTTCTAAATGGAAAAGCACCAGGTTTATTCCACCATTCTTCCTGGGCTGGCTTACATAAACACAGGAAGGCTTGCAAATAAACTGAGCCATTTACAACTATTTGTCCTAGTCAATGGGAGCTAAGGTGACCAGACAGCAAGTGTGAAAAATCAGGACAGGGGGTGGGGAGTAATAGGAGCCTATATAAGAAAAAGCCCCAAATATCGGGACTGTCCCTATAAAATTGGGACATCTGGTCACCCTAAGGAGCCATCAAGATTCTAAACCACCCTTAATGGCCCACACTTTGCATAATTACGATAGGACTTCAGAATTATACTTCATATTTCTAGCTTCAGATACAAGAATGATACATACATATAAATAGAATGAACACACTCAGTAGATTATAAGCTTTGTAATGCTTTATAATCTTTTGCGTAGAGACCTTTTGCATAAAGCATATTCCAGTTGCATCATATTTACACTCATAAGCCTATTTTCATAAAACATAATGGAGTGCAATGTCACACACCCCTTTCCTGACTCTCCTTAAAGGAATAAGGGGTCTGAGCTTCTTCCTTTGAAGCTGATTAGAGCTTTACAATGATTTATGTGGGAAATTGTGGTGGGGTGCACCTGGCCTTTGCAGCTCCCTACAGGCTGCCCTGCAGTTCCACTTCCCCCATTCCAGGAACCTGCGAAGTGATAGGAAAGGAGTGGCAAAAGTGGGTGCTCCAGCCCTGCCTAGAGAGGCCTCACAGAAGCAGCCAATCAGAGCCCAGCAGGCTCAGATAAGAGGAGCTGTAGGGGAGTTAGCAAGTCAGTTTCTTCTGGGACTAGAGGAGAGAAGAAAGGGGCTCCTCTGTGGCCTGGAGGTAGAGAAGAACTTGATTATCCTGCCCCTGAGATAGGTCTGAAGATAAAAGGGTCCTGGTAGAAAGAGGCCTGGGGAAGGAGCAACAATGAGTTGGAGTAAGCAGTACATGGCTGTTGTGTATAGGGCCCTTAGTTTGGAATCTGGAGTAGTGGGTGGGTCTGGGTTCCCCTGCCACCCCCAGGTAAAGTGTCATAAACCCCAGGGAAGGGACAGGGCTTAGTTGAGAACCCAACCAAAGGGCTGAGTTTAAAAGGCCCAGAGCTGGGGCCGAAGACCATAGCGAGGGCAAATATTCTGTCCATTTTTTGAACTCTTTAATGTCCCAGAAGGGGTTCATGGAGACTTCGTGAGGAGCAGAAATTGATGATGGAGCCTGGCATTTCCTTTGATGCAACCTTGTTTACGTACAAAGAATGTACAAACTCCTGTTTCTCTGAACACAGTAGGAATCCCCAAATAGCAGGAGGCTGTTCTTTTGTTTACTGCTCTAAGCCTATCTTTACAGACAACTCTACCCTGCCCCCGAAATCTCTTTCTCTTAGCTTTATTTCAGGGCCACATTACTGTTCTTGCAGGCTGTGTTTTCTTCTGACTCTTTCCCTCTCTCTCCTGGTACTGTGTCTGTGCCACCCACATAAACATACACCCCTAGTGGAAACTTACTCAGTGAAAACCTCTCTGCCTGAGTCATTAGAGTTCCTGAGTGGCCGTGGGTGTTCCTTTGTCTTGGAGCTTGCTATTTTTCTTACTTTTAACCTGAATGAATGGTGTTTGTTAACTTCATCCATTTTTAAGGGATTTAAACCCAATCTATAACATTGCCAAATGTTTGGCTGTCTTTAAGTATCTTTCTAGAGCTAAGCATTTGTATTCAATGCAGCTTTTTACGAATGACTTTTCTAGCAATCCATTTTTGAACATAGTAGGCAAGGCCATCATCGCCCTTTGCACAGTATCTTCTTTGTTTAAAACTAACTCAAAAAGTAACGTAATCCGGTAGAAAGACATATTTTTGCCACTGACCATTTGTCCATTAATAGTAGCTTTTTTCTTTCCTGACTAAGCATTTTTGAAATTCAACAATACTTTCAAAGTAATTAAGCTGATGGTGTAGGCAAGAAGGAAGCCAAGTGGTGGCACAGGAGACACAGGCCTCAATTTTCTTATGTGCCGATCACTCCTGATTGTGAAGATTTTCTAAGAGACTGTTTGTTCCTTTAGATTTGGTCATATTTCCTTTGGGATGTTGGGAGATTATATCTCCTACATTGTAGACAGCTGCCAGACCATTCTGGGATTGCGCAGGGAGGACCAAGCATGTAGCGGCAATGCCAACACTTGCTGTCTACATTAGCACTACATCAGTGAGGGTTGATACATGGAGGACAACATGGTGGATTACCTTGCTGAGAGCAGGATTAATGCAAGTAGCGAAGCAAATGCCTGTGCCCTACTGGCAGTCATGTTGTGTGTAGACATGAGGTGTGCTACAGGCATCTATGCCCAGAATTAGGGTAGTGTAATTTTTTAACGCTTGTTGCATAGCTACATGAAAGGTTATAAACAATCAGATGTGTAGACAGTGTTCAGATCTTGCAAAAGGGAGGCTACTCCTTTCACTCTAGTGTATATAAACTAAATATGTGCATTGTTTTTTGGTTTGGTTTTTTAAATTGGTAACAGATGGATTAGCCCAAGGAGCTAAGGAACACACATTAACTCCAAAATCTTTCTCAGATGATTCAATGATGATATTCTTTTTCTAGGGAAGATAGTCACTTTGATAATTAGTGAATGAATGCCAGTTGGCCATAAAAGCAGGCCTTTTGTAAATAAACATGTGATTGGAAAAAGTGGTCTCTTTGAGCTATATGCCAGCTCATTTAAGGACACCAAGAAAGCCTTTGTCAGAAACTGCCCTTTCTTCAGAAAGAAAAACTACCAGCTACAGTAGCATTGCAGGGGAGCAAAGAGAAGTTGTAGAAAGTAATTCAAATTCACTGCTGGCATAAGTGGGCGCAACTCCATTGAAGTCAAGGGAGTTGTTCTTTCCTATGCCAGTCACAAATTTGACCCACAAACTCATCCTTTTATAAGCTTTATCATGTTCTTCAGTTTTCTCAGGCCTAAAAAATATGATTAATGGGAAACCTCTGTACAAGTAACTGACACTTCAGAAAGCAGAAATAGCTCTTTGAAGAAAAAACATACTTTCAATTTGAATGAAAGAATACGAAATTATTAGTGTGGCAGATTGGGAAAGTATGGGCCAGTAGCTGCAAGTGTGGCCAAAAAAAAAAAAAAGTGTCTCTACAAAAAGTGAGGCGGGAGGAGATAAACTTTGTTTCGGGACAATGAAGTGATAAGGCTGACAGATCATAATTCCATTTAACTTTCAAACCACAATGCTTGTTTCCCCTAAGAGTGATAACTACTCAGCGGGAAATAAATCAATCTCGCTTGCTCCTGCTGTAAATGTGGATGAATTAAGTTATCTCAACAATGCTTTTGGAAAAGATAGCAGCTAACTTAAAGTGAATCCTTTGGAAATGTAGTAAATTGACTCAAATATTTCAGCCTTTAACTGCATGTATGTTGGATTCAGTGGGGTCATCCAAGGTCAGTTTTTACATAAAGAACTGAATGGAAAGAGAGTGTATAATGTTTCAATCTATGGGTCAGATTAACGTCACTTTATGTTTGTTTAAGATATGATTCTGTTTGACTTTAATTTGTCTTCACTCTGTTGAATCTGGTAATATTTTCTAAAATGGGGAGAAGCGGACTGAGGTAAACTATTAAACTGTTTCAGAGTAGTAGCCGTGTTAGTCTGTATCAGCAAAAAGAACAGGAGTACTTGTATTAAACTGTTGTATCTCCAGAAATAACTTGATGTGTACTTTCTTAAACCACTTAAAGTAATATCTATGTTTTTGTTGAACATATTTGAGTTTCATCTTTGGTTAGGTTAATTTGTATTCAGAACATGCTATTAATATCATTTGTTCAGGAAAAGTGGAGGAGAAAAAATAAAAATGTGCTTAAAAAACAACAAAGCCACGCATAGAATTATGAGTTTCAAAGTAAAACCAGGTTCTTTCCAAATGTTTTTTTTATTCTGACCATATAAGCTTTTACTGAGATGGCTTTTTTTCCCCCCCCCTTCCTAATACGGGAAAAATATGAGTGTCTAGATATTTATGGATGAGCTTTTTTAAATATGTAAACCAGCTGTTATTTCTTCTTTTACTTCAGAAAGGTGGAAGGAGTTAATTTATCTACGATTAAATTGGTAGAAAACAGTTAAATCAACAAGAATTGCAGCTAGGATTACCCTATGTACTCAACCTTTTGGTATCTAAAGATAATTTTATCCCATATATTTATCATGGGCTAAATACTGGCTGGATGGAGCACAGTATCTGGGGTCTGTTGGCCCAGTGCAAAAGGGGGTGCAGACAGATGATCATGATCTAAGGTTGAGTCTGAGTGTTATTTCTAAGTGTTTAGTTGATAGAGTTACATCTCTACATGGATCATGACTCTGACAGCGACTGCAAGGATAACATTCCATCAGCAAGTCAAGATATACCCCCTAAAAAGAAGAGGCTTTGCACTTTCTGGAAAGAGAGGAGAAATGATTTTGTGTGGCTCGGTAAAGAAAGCAGTAATTGCTATAAGGCTCACTGTAGCCTATGCAAAGAAGTTTCTCAATTGGTTATGGTGCACTGTCAGACATCAGACAGCACGCTAACAGAGTGGATCATAAAAATAATTCTAGCATAGCTTCTAAAAACAAAACTCTGAAACTTTTTTTGTTCCTAAAAAAAAAAAAGTGAAAATACAGAAAACAAGGTGGCTGCTGCAGAAGCACCAAAAGTGTACCATAGTATTATCCATAGTTATTCATATAGATTTCTTGATTGTGACAGCAAATTAAATATTGTTTTTCCAAGCTTCACCCATAGCTAAAATGATACATCTTGGTAGGACAAAAGCTTTGTGTATTTCCAACAATATATTTGCTCCAATTTCAACTGAGAAAACCGTTAAAGATTTGGTTGAAGAGGGAATATTTTTCTCAGTGGGCAATGATGCCTCAAACCATGGAAATATCAAAATGGTGTTTGTTACTACGCAGTTGAAAGGGGAATAATCCATTATCTGATTATTTTCAAGATAACAATGAAACTGCATTAGGAATATTTGAAAATGTGTACTACAATAGGTTTGAACTTTGACATGAATCATCATTTACCTGTGATAATGCTCATGCTAACTTTGGGAGACAACCACTCAGTCTACAAACTAATGAAAAATTAGAATGAATATTTGCTTCCAGCTAATTGCCCAGCTCATATACTGCATAATATAGCAAAGTCTTCCATAAATAATTTATCATTTGGTCTTGAAGATCTTGTAGCAAAAGTGTGCAATCACTTTTCCTCATCTGCCAAAAGAGTTTCAGGATTACAAGAGATATTTCATTTTGTTACCTCAACATTTCGATTATTCAAGGCTATGTCTCCACAAGATGTTTAATTACATACCCTGTAGTTGAAAGAATCTTAAAAAGTTTTCCAGCTATTAGAAGTTACTTGTGTAGATTTGGTGAGGATTGCCCAGTTGCAATTTTTAAGGATGATGAAGATGGGAATGATGACGAGATATTTACAGTGACTAAATACTACTTTTTCATTATGGTCTTAAGTTATTTTTTATGATACAGTCTTAAAATTAGAACAATCTGATCTTGTATGTCCTGGAATTTGACATAATGCATTCATTGAAGGGTAAGTTATAACAAAGGATCGATGACAAATTCTTTAGGCATAAATTTAAGTCTTAGCTAAAAACACATCATTGGCAAAGCAGAAAAAATTGAAATGGATTTCATTCAGTGATATATATTACTTCATATTTTGATTTCAGTGAATAAAACCACCTTAATCTGATTCAGCCACTTTCTCAGAAAAAAATGCTGACTTTTTTCAGGAAATCTTAAGTGTTATTGAAGAGTTGAAACTTGACAAAAGGCTTGATATTGATTGTTTGTACAAGGAATATTGTGCATGGAGAAATTAGTGGAGAGTGTGTGCATGCTTCAGGAGTCTGGTTGTATTAGAGCATTAGACCATTTCCTATCTTCAAATTCTAGGTCTCCCAGTTTCTTAACTTGCAGAACTTATGTCCATTTCTACTTCAAATGCAGTAGTGGAAAAAGTATTTTCCCTGTGTGAACAGACTTGGACAGATTGAAGAAACCTGCTAAATATTGAGTCTGTTAAGGCTGAGCTTTAAATTAAAGTTAATTTCAATTGTGTATATATAAAGAGTTTTATGAATTGATTTTAAAAAACAAAGATGTGTTAAACTGATAACTACCATTTTAAGCATTAAATCGAAGCTTCTGATAATTGCATTGTATACATGAGGGCAGTAGAAATGTACATGAGAGAGAAAAATACACAATATCCTAAGGGAAATGGTATGTCCCTGAAATTTCCCTTAAAATAAAACATGGTTCCTTACTTTTCATGTGGTTTCCCCTTATCTCTATCCTGCAAACATGGTCACCCTAAAAACTGTACAGATACAATCATCCACCAGACTTATCTGATTTAGTTCCAGGAACACAATTTGTCAAAGGCGAGAAAATACAGTGTTTGCTATAGAGCTCAAGATAACTGGTAGTGTATGACTGCACCAGTCTTTCAGTCGGTCCTTTTTGGGGATGTTACTGTAATTCATTTGTGCATAGTTACATATAAAGTAAAACCCAGAATCTATAAGTAATGTAGATGCATGTAAACATCTGAATGGAAATTTCTATGCAGATGAAAAATTGACTTAATATTCTGCTGTTTCACTGACACATATGTAAGCATTTGTGTGGCTAGCAGTCTGAAACATGCCAGTGTTCTAATGCTATACAGACAAAACTGCACAGGATTGTTTCAGGGGACAAGACAAGATGTCACGTTTATTATAATAACACAGTTTGATTTAAGACCAAGAACTAATATCTAATACCTATGTATACACACACACATAGCAAATGTTCTGCAGCTGCTAGATAGTTACCAGTCCTGAATGTAGCTTGAGTTCGTGGCTTGGGTTCGTAGCTTGTGGCGGCTAACTGGCCAGGCAAGCCGGGTACAAGGAAGAGCTGGGTCTCTGTTGGGCATGCACTGATGCCCTTCCATGTTGGCAGCAGAATGTTACCCTTCAAAGTCTTCCATCTCACCCATCCTTTTTGTAGGCTTTAGTTTGAATCCAGAGTCTATAGGTCTTGCTGTGTCACGCTGCCTCTGGGTCCGCTGTGATTAATCACCCGTCAATTGCAGGCATGACTTTCAGCCTAGGACCTGGCTTTGATGTTTCTTCAATTGTACTTTTGTTCTTTTCTTTTGAGGGTGGACTCTTCTTGCTTTGTCAGGGCTGTTGTCTGCATCTTCAGCCGTTGGTGTTTACACTTTATTTCATCAGGACAGGCTGGGGCTGGAGGTTGAGTCCATCATCCATACATACCTCATTCACACATCTAAACTAAACTAGTAAGATTACAGCAGCGTTTAGCAAAAATGAAGTGAGCATTTTAAAATGGGTTACAACATGGACAAGTGTAAGGAATGGCAAACAGTGAACAGAAGTTACAATATAGACAAGTATAATGAATGACAAACAGTGAGCAGAAGTTACAACGTTGAAGCAGTGCAAGTTTCAGTGATTTAAGCAGCAATTGGATTGAAAGTGAAACTCAATTAGCCAGTTATTGGGGTACCTGGTTTTATGAATGAATGTAGTTTCATTCATAAAACTTTACTTATGAAGTTATATTAATAAAGTGAACAATTATTAAAAACAATTTCACTGATCAGTTCTACACTAACAGCTGAGGCCCTGTATGTGCTGGAGAAGTAAAATATACAAAGAATTGTGTGTGTAGATCAAGAGAGATACTTACATAGGTGCTTGGGCAGGGATCTGGTGGTACAGAGGGGAATCTGGGATTGTAATAGTATCTGGAGGTGCAGGAATGGCCAGGAGGTGTAGAGGATGGGAGATGGGACATGGAAGATCATAATTTTGTGTGGAGAACAAAGGGAGGGAATGTAAGACTTCTGGACATGAAATACAGGGGTCACTTTGGAACACAGTTGTTCATGGACTGTTGGAAGAGGGATCAGGTTAGGATTCAGGACTCCTTGCAAACCTCTTTATGTTAGCTGTGCTGGTGTAAAAGGGCCACAAACCCAACTGAACTGGAAACCTAGGAATTCTCTCAGCATAGGGAAATTCCTCTATGAATCACAAAGGCTGGATAATTGTGTGGAGTCTCTTGCAGGATAAAAGCCTAATACTATATGGTATATTTTTGCCTCTTTAACAATGAGTTTTTAAAATGTTTTGTTTTAAATGCAGAATATTTTTGCATAGCAAAATGAATTGTTTAAACTTGAGCAAAATATTTGACAGAAGAAAGACATGAAGAGCTATGAACAAAATTGCATCTACAACAGGATCTGAACTCATTTTTAGTGGCAGACAGAGCCAACTCCTGATTCCAATTTGAAACCAATGTTAAAACTCCCAATTGGCCAAATCCTGAAGACTTTGCTCATATATACTCACCAGTACTCACTCAGGCAAAATTCCCAGTCAAATCAAAGTAAAATGTAGGGACTTTGAGAGTTGGACTCACTGATTTCAGTGGGAGAAGAATTGAGCCATTTAGCCTAGTAGTTAACATCCATGAAAATTTGTCACTTTTGCCATCAGACGGAGCCTATATTCAATACATTAAATTAAAACATATTAAACATTCGGAAAGCTATTTGATCTTGAAAATAAGTACTACAGCATTTGAACAAAATGTGTTCCCACTTTTAATAAGGATTATACCTAATTTAATCTGTCATATGCCTCTTCAATAAGTGAGATGAAAAGAACAAGATTTTTACTAAATTTTAGCTAAATGCCCTACACAAGGCACCTTTTGAGGTGAACTGTATGTTTACAACATTTGAGTGAGGTGGACTGTATTAAAAAAACACACACACAAAGATCCTTTACTGTTGTATATAACCTGAGACAACACCTTCATAGGGTCACTTAACTTTGCTTTCATGCTTTTGTTTTTGTTGGAAGAAAGGCCTGCCTATTCCTCCCATGGAACAATGATTTGGTAAATCTTTGACGGCAGTAAAACTAACATGTTTGTTCTTTAACCTTTTAAATCATATAGTTCACTTGGCTTCGGATGAGACTTCAGGTGTTGTCTTTCAGATCTCTGGGATTCCTTCTGAAGCACAAGGAGGGAAAGTTTTTAATTTGAGGACATAACAATACTTAATTGTGATCTGTAAGTGAAGACAAATATGTAGACTATTTTACCATTATTAATCACCAATGCTGTTAATAAAAGTAATATTAAGCAACATTACATTAGAATACATTACAATACATTAGAACAGGGGAGGGCAAACTTTTTGCCCCAACGACCATATCTGGGGTGAGCAATTGTATGCAGGGCCATGAATGTAGGGGTGGGGCAGGGGGTTGGGGTGCGGGAGGGAGTGCGGGGTGTTGGAGGGGGTGTGGTGTGCAGTAAGGGGCTCAGGGCAAGGGGTTGGGGTGCAGGAGGGGGCTCAGGGCAGGGGGCTAGGGTGCGGGGGGCAGGAGGGGTGCGGGTGCAGGCTCCAGCCCAGCATCGCTTACCACGAGCAACTCCGGGGTGGCAGCGGCGCTAAGGCAGGCTCCCTGCCTGCTCTGGCCCCGTGCCGCTCCTGGAAGTGGCCAGCATGTTGGCAGTGGCTCCTGGGGGTGCAGTGGGGCAGGCAGCTCTGCCACACACTGCCCTCGCCTGTGGATACAACCCCCAAAGCTCCCATTGGCCATGGGTCTGCATTTCTGGCCAACGGGAGCTGCAGGAGGCGGTGCCTGCAGGCGAGGGCAGTGCACGGAGCCTTCTGCTGCCCCCCCCATCCCCCTGGAGCGGCAGAGATGTGGTGCTGGCCGCTTCCGGGAGCGGCGCAGTGCCAGGGCAGGCAGGGAGCCAGCCTGCCATAGCCCCACTGTGCCACAGGGCTGGCAATCCCGCGGGCTGGATTGAAAGCCCTGATGGGCTGGATCTGGCCCACAGGCCGTAGTTTGCCCTCCCCTGCATTAGAAGCAAAAGAAAGTCCAAGAGAGGGTAGGCCCGTTATTCAATGGGAGTGCTGGGGGGGAAATAATAACAGAAAATGTGGAAATGGCAGAGGTGCTTAATGACTTCTTTGTCTCGGTTTTCACTGAGAAGGTTGGTGGTGATTGGACGTTTAACATAGTGAATGCCAGTGAAAATGAGGTAGGATCAGAAGATGCTAAAATAAGGAAAAAACAAGTTAAAAATTATTTGGACAAATTACATGTTTTCAAGTCAACAGGGCCTGATGAAATGCATCCTAGAATACTCAGAGAGCTGACTGAGGAGATATCTGAGCCATTAGCTATTATCTTTGAAAAGTCATGGAAGACTGGAGAGATTCCAGAAGACTTGAAAAGGGCAAATATAGTGCCAATCTATAAAAAGGGAAATAAGGACAACTTGGGGAATTACAGACCAGTCAGCTTAATTTCTGTACCCAGAAAGATAATGGAGCAAATAATTAAGCAATCAATTTGAAAACATCTAGAAGATAATAAGGTGATAAGTAACAGCACGGATTTGTCAAAAACAAATCGTGTCAAATCAACCTGATAGCTTTCTTTGACAGAGTAACAAGCCTTATGGATGGGGGGAAGTGATAGATGTGGTATATCTTGATTTTAATAAAGCTTTTGATACTGTCCCGCATGACCTTCTCATAAATAAACTAGGGACATGCAACCTAGATGGAGCTACTATAAGGTGGGTGCAATTCTGGTTGGAAAACTGTTCCCACAGAGTAGTTTTCAGTGGTTCACAGTCATGCTGGAAGGACATAATGAATGGGATCCCACAGGGATCAGTTCTGGGTCCGGTTCTATTCAATGTCTTCATCAATGATCTAGATAATGGCATAGAGAGTACACGTATAAAGTTTGTGGACATACTAAGCTGGGAGGGGTTGCAAGTGCTTTGGAGGATAGGATTAAAATTTAAAATGATCTGGACAAACTGGAGAAATGGTCTGAAGTAAACGGGATGAAATTCAATAAGGACAAATGCAAAGTACTCCACTTAGGAAGGAACAATCAGTTGCACACTTACAAAATGGGAAATGGTTGCCTAGGAAGGAGTACTGGGGGTCATAGTGGACCACAAACTAAATATGAGTCAACAGTGTAATGCTGTTGCAAAAAAAGTGAACATCATTCTGGGATGTATTAGCAGGAGTGTTGTAAGCAAGACAGAAGAAGTAATTCTTCTGCTCTACTCAGCGCTGATTAGGCCTCAACTGGAGTATTGTGTCCAGTTCCGGGCGCCACATTTCAGGAAGGATGGGGACAAATTGGAGAGAGTCCAGAGAAGAGCAACAAAAATGATTAAAGGTCTAGAAAACATGACCTTTGAGGGAAGATTGGAAAAAATTGGGTTTGTTTAGTGTGGAAAAGGGAAGACTGAGGAGGGACATGATAACAGTTTTCAAGTATATAAAAGGTTGTTACAAGGAGGAGGGAGAAAAATTGTTTTTCTTCACCTCTGAGGATAGGACAAGAAGCAATGGGCTTAAATTGCAGCAAGGAAGGTTTAGGTTAGACATTAGGAAAAAATTCCTAACTGTCAGAGTGGTTAAGCACTGGCATAGGCGCTGACTTCCCCTCTGCCTGATGGGTGCTCGATCCCCGCCCCGCCCCTGCCCCACCTCTTCTCGCCCCTGCACTGCCCTCGCCCCACCCCCATTCCACCCCTTCCCCCAAGTCCCCGCCCCTGCCCTGCCTCTTCTCCACCTCCTCCCCTGAGCACGCTGCATCCCCTCTCCTCCCACTCATAGATTCATAGATATTTAGGTCAGAAGGGACCATTATGATCATCTAGTCTGACCTCCTGCACAACGCAGGCCACAGAATTTCACCCACCACTCCTGCAAAAAACCTCACACCTATATCTGTGTTATTGAAGTCCTCAAATCATAGTTTAAAGACTTCAAGGAGCAGAGAATCCTCCAGCAAGTGACCCGTGTCCCATGCTACAGAGGAAGGCGAAAAACCTCCAGGGCCTCTTTCAATCTGCCCTGGAGGAAAATTCCTTCCCGACCCCAAATATGGCGATCAGCTAAACCCTGAGCATATGGGCAAGATTCTTCAGCCAGATACTATAGAAAATTTGTCCCTCCCGGAAAGTCCTAAACACCTCCAAACAGCTGTTAGGCAGCGGGGGGCAGGAAGTGCTGGGGAGGAGCGGGGAAGCAGCATGCTCGGGGCAGGGGGTGGAGAAGGAGATGAAGAGAGGGGAGCTAATTTTTCCCCATGGGTGCTCCAGCCCCAGAGCACCCATGGAGTCTGCACCTATGAGCACTGGAATAAATTGCCTGGGGAGGTTGTGGAATCTGTCAGGGATGATCTAGATAATACTTAGTCCTGCCATGAGTGCAGGGGAGTGGACTAGATGACCTCTCAAGGTCCCTTTCAGTCCTATGATTCTATGATCTCAAATACCCACCTTTTTCCCTCACCAAGTTCCCGAATGGCATTGGTGGGATAGGTACTGATTGAGCCTCACGGTAATCAATACTGTGTGGTCTTAAAAACTTGTGGGTTGATTTGCAGATACAATATAAGGACTCATATAGCAACCCTTGGTCTGCTGAACCACAGTATACATGTAAGAGGTCTAGTCAGGTCTTGATGAATCCACTTATGGCTGACAAGCCCAATTTGAGACCGACACAGATTGTTACAAGTTTCACAGATTCATGTATTGTCTGAACTGGAATTCAAGATTACAGCACATGACTTTCTTCTTTCTTGCTTTGCTTCCATCCTCTGGATCAAAGCCGCTTCATGCTGAACTGCACCCAGTGCCAGGTGTTCCCTCCAGATTGAACTGGATTCTGTGCACTCCTCCCAGCTTTCTACATTGATGTTAAATGACTTCATATTACTTTTACGCATATTGTGGTCCTGCCATAAGATTCATGACAGCTCTGAAAAAGCGGGATCACCCTTTA
Source organism: Chelonia mydas (assembly GCF_015237465.2). Lineage (NCBI taxonomy): Eukaryota > Metazoa > Chordata > Testudines > Cheloniidae > Chelonia > Chelonia mydas. The sequence goes on from NC_051250.2 coordinate 64,732,437, forward strand.
TGACGGTATAAGGAATTAATCCTTCCCAAAAGATCCAAAGGCACCAGAGGCAGGACTCTTCAGGTCACTAGGATCTTATTCGGAAGGAGTGGTTTCAAATAGCATATTCACAGCCAATACGTGATTGATTAGATTGATGAGGCCAGGCCACACTCATCCCACTCCTGGAAGGCTCTCTGCCTGCTCCTGACACACTCTGACATGTCCCCTGTAAAGTGCTTTGGAGCTGAAAAGTGTTGTATAAATGCAAGGTACAGTGGTCAAACTTTAAAAAAATTGAAAAATTCAGCCATTTGAAGATTACATAAAATGGAGAATGTGTCAAACTGCTAATAGCTTTCAAACCACAAGAAACTTTGTAAGTGCACCAACCTTATTATGATAATGAAAGTTACAGTGACAACTTGAAATTTCTAATTAACAATTCATCAATTTCTCAAAAGCATATGCAGTTTTAAGTGCCAGAGAGAGAAATTTCCCTGTTCATTGCCAGTGATTTTATCACAGGAGATTAGATCAGGCTTCTGCAAATTTTGTTATAACATTGGTTCCTTAATATATGGAAAAAAATCAAGCCTCTCCTGATGTAAACTGGAAGACTCTCCTGCCACAGATATTTCATATGTATTGTGTGAAAAGGCTAAATGGAGCGTTTTCGTTTCTTATGCAGTCATTTGAACTTAGAACTCAGCAAAAGCTGCACTGTCAATTGAATAGTCACAGCTCAGAATATTTCCTATTCATGAGATGACTTTTCTTTAATGAAAACAATCCATGAAGTGACCCTGGATGGAATTCATCCTTGTGTTGGTGCAGACCATGGGGGTGGTAGGCAGTGGTTAAAGGAGGCTTGCACCCTCCTGATGCTGGAGCTGCTGGGAGACCTTTTGTCCCCTGTTGGCTGGGACAGCAGTAGAGACAGCTGGCAAGGCTGTTTTAATTTGTGCATGGCTACTATATTTCCTATGGGCCTTGTGACAGCTGGAGAATAGGCAGCTGGGGCACAGGAACACCCAGGCCACACTCATCCCACTTCTGGAAGGCTCTCTGCCTGCTCCTGACACACTCTGATATGTCCACTGTGTGGAGAGTATACAGAGATAGGTCTGTGCTGCCTTAGGCACCTAAGTCCAAAATCCAGGTCTTTAAAACCTCTCCTTAGTGTTGCCTAAACTTATAAGTGCCTAAATTCTCTAGGTGCCTACGTTTCCGCTAATAAAGTCTTTTAGGACACCTCAAAGTCTGTGGCTGGGCATGTGCTCAGCCATCTCAGTCCAGATGCATAGCTCACACCTAAACCCCAGTGGGATTCTCAAACTAGGCATTGCCCCACCTGTCTCTTGCAGGGCCTGATGCAGTAAGACATTCTCAGAGGCTGCCTAACAGATCAGGACACACGTAAAATGACATTGGTGGTGGTGCCAGTGTGCGTGCCCCCCATCATACCTCTTAGCCCAGGGGTTAGCACCAGTCCCACAGGATGTGGGAGAACCGGGTTCAAGTCTCCCATTGCCTAATGTGCTGTCATCCTCTATCCCTTGCTAAGGGGATGATGGCTGCCAAGGGAAAAGTCACTGATGAGATTTAAGATGGCTGTGGAGTGTAATCCGTGCTCTACAGGTTTTTCCACATATATGACCTTTAACTTTATGCACCCCGCCAAAAAAAAAAGTTATATTTGAAATGTTCTTACTGTTGCACTTCGATTTTTGTTTGATTTTGAAGGGTTGTGTGTAGCTGGTTACTTTAGAATACTGGTTTGTTAAATGTACTTCCAAATATAAAGATTTTTTTTCCATTGGTTTAATTAACTTTTTTTTATTCTTTCATAATAATGGATGTATGGCAAATGGTTTTATGAGTCATCATTGCATTTAACACAGAAAATCCTTTAAATAATTCTGAAATCACTCATAGGGTTTTGCAGAAGCACATAGGGCATGTTAAATTTCAACCACCCACACACAACACTGCAGTGCTCGCAAAGTCTGTATCCCAACACCGCCAGCCCCCTGCCCATGAGCAAACATCAAAATATGAACAGGAGGCATCCCTGACGGCATTCCCACGTTTGTGTTCTTATGGGAGCCTTGCTGGCTGCTCAAACCTCTAAGAAAGTCTCCACACCTCAGCCTCCCACCCATTGATAAGATTTTCCCTCTTGCGCTCATAAATATTGTGCAAAACACAACATGCAGTTCTAATGGTTGGAACATTTTTTTCTGTTGCTTCCAACCTATTCCGTAAACAGAGCCATCTGCCTTTCAAACGGCCAAATGACTTGACTACTTTTCTGCAACTATTCAGGTGATAGTTACAATGTTCCTTTTTTTTGTTCAAGACACTGGTGTATGGCTTCATTAGCCAGGGCATCAGGCGATAAGGCAAGTCTCCCAGTATAACTGGACCAACCTCCATACCATTAATGTCTATAGTGCTCCTGTGGGCAAACTGTCCTTTCTGCATTAGTTTAAATAGTATTGAGTCCTGAAAGTTCCTAGCATTGTGGACCTTCCCAGACCACCCTGCATTTGTTTGTAAACCTGCTGTGGTAGTCAAACCATCCTTGGAGCACCATGGAGAAATAACCCTTTCTGTTTATAAATTAGGTGCCCTGGCTGTATATGTGGGGAAAATGATAAGCACTTGGGGTCCATCAGTTGCCCCAATACAGTTTGGAAACCCCATGTGTGGAAAGCCATCAATAATCTTCTGAGCCTTGTGACCCAGTTAGACAGCACCTTATCAATGGCATAGCAGACCTGCATGACAATGGCCACAATAGTTGACCTCCCCATGCCAAATTGGTTGGCTACAGACTGGTAATGTTCTTGGGGTGGGGGGGCTTCCAGATGGCAATGGCAATCCATTTTTCCATGGGTATGGGGCATCACAGGTTGGCATGCTATCACTGAAGCTCCAGGGTCAGTTCTCCACAGATCTCAAAAAAAGTAGCCCTCCCCATCTTGAAGTTCTCTTGCCATTAGTGGTCACCCCAGCTCTCCAGAACAATCCTTTCCCACCAATCCACAGTGGTTTCTTGGGTCCAGCAACTGTACTGAATGGTGTGTATGTGATCCAGGAATCAGTCCTCTTGTTCCAACAGCTCAGTGTTTCCTGCCTCATCCTGCTGCCAGGGCTGCAGAGTATCCTCCTGCTGCACGAGGAGGAGCTCCTGCTGTTCCCACATCATCTGCTCAGTGGTAAAACAGGCCAACTCCAATGCAGAATTCATCTGCGTGTTGTAATACCGACCAAGCAACCGATGCATATTTGCACTTGTCACCATAGCAATGTGGAGAATTGTTGGATCCATACTGGCTGACAGCAATTTGAAAATGGCATGAGCCAGCCCAAAAAGGAAGTATGGGGCAGGGATGGTAGAAATATGGGATTTTTCTTTTAAATTTGAACCTGCTTAGCTTCACACAGTTTGAAGCGAAAATAGTCCAAGGAGGATGCACACTGCTCAGCAGTGAAGCAAAGGACAATGGGATGCAAATTGCAAATGGAACAAGCTGTCTGTGGGAACACAATTAGTGCAACTTGCGTACTGCAAGTTACCTGATGTGCATCAAAAAGCTTTTGATTAGCAGCCATCCTTCCCATGTAGCCAGGGTGTAAGTGCCCTTTGTGGAGCTAGCCCTGGGGCCAACCACGAATTTGGCCCCTTTCCTTATTTCCTTTATTCAAATTCCATAATGGTTGTACCTGACATGGCAATTTTCCGATATTACTTTTTTGAACAAATAAATTTGCTTTCTACAAATAATAATCTCAAAATTTAGTTTGCATTTGTTTTGGTAATTACAAATAGAAGTTTGTAAAGAGAATAGTGAGTTGGGAGAAAAATCTTAGGCCAGGACTACACTATAGATCTGAATCGGTATAACTTCTAGTTATGCTGACCTAACCCCTCTGCATAGACAGTGCTAAGTGGATGGGAGAGCTTCTCTTGTTGACATGGCTACCTCCCCAAGGAGGTGGATTAACATTTAACATCATGTAGTAGAATCTGCACTAAAGTGCTACAGCAGTGTAGCTGTAGCACTGTACCTGAAGACAAGCCTTTAGAGCAGTGATACACAGATTGTGACTCTTGAGCCACAAGTGGTTCTTTAATATGTCTCCTGCTGCTCTTTGCAGCACATGATATTAAAACACAGTGTGGTTTGGTTAATAACTCAGATTGGTTAATAATTAATCAGGATGTTTTTACTATGTTATTAACCAATTAAGTTATCAGCTTACACTAAGTTATTAATGTATTTGCTGTGAGAATTATATATATAAAAACCTAAATATTTCCCCTGTCATTCATATTAATGTGGCTCTTTTGGACAATGTTGATTGCCAATTTGGCTCCTGAAACACTAAGTATGCCCTGCTTGAGAGGAAGCCACAGAAACCTATCCTCTTCTACTAAGGAAATAAAGGATTCAGAAGACTCTCTATTCCCCATTGCACTTTGTTTCTGTTTCTATGCGGAGGTCTGTGATGGTCCCACTACTTCCTCTGCCACATTCTTTAATTGGGGTTATGCCTACATCACAATACCTTCCCCCAAGAAAACTGGGAGTCACAGATCGGGCTATCCCTTCATAGCCCCCTCCTCCCACTGCAATAAAATGGAGTTTGCGGGGCTGCCTGCAAGGCTCATATACAGGGCTGTACAGCAAAGGACCGTGCTGCTGACATTTGAAAACTGGACCTTCCCCAAGACTGTCCACTTGAAAATCAACGTGTCTGAAAACTGCATCTGCTGTAGTTACAGCAACACCCACTCTCAGAGCTGGGCCTTGGACCACCCCATCTCCCGCTGTTGCTAAGGGCCCCGTCCTAACAACCAGCAGCGTCAGGTGACTGACTACCGCTCTGGGAGCGGGGTCACTTCCGGGCTCGGCTCCCATCTACATCCGGGGTAGTGGACGGTCCCCCTTCCGAACCCAACTGCTGTGTCCGGTTCTCTGGTCAGGAGGGGCCGAGGCGCGGTTGCCTCAGCGGGTCGGAGCGCCGCGGCGTCGGACTGCCCCCGCCCCGCCCGACGGGAAGGCGCGTTAGGTGGGCCCAGCCCCGCTGCGCTCCCGGGTCTGCTGAGAGCCTCCCCCGCCCCCACCTCCCGCTCCCGTCCGCTTCGCCCTCCCCCCGGCCAGGCGCCCTCGGGGCCAGGGTCTACCCGAGGAGCCGCTTCGCACGAGACACAGGGGCCTGGCCCCCGCCGCACGCGACTCCTAGGGGCGGGCCGATCCCCGTGGAGCCCCGCCCCCTCAGCCAAATTCCGGCCGGACCAACCTCTCTCTCCGGGGGGGCGCGAGCGATGGGCTCTGCCTCGGGGTAGGGGCCGCGAGCAGCCGGGCGGGGAGCCCCGGTGCCCCCCCCCCCCCCCGGGCGGAGGCAGCGGCTGCCGGGGGTCGCGCTCATGCTGCTGTCGCTCTGTGCCCTCAGCTGGCCGCGGCGAGTTGCGCCATGGAGCAGCCCGAGGGGAAGGAGAGGTTCCTGCTGGAGGCCGCCGCCCCGAAGCAGCCGGGACCCGCGCTGGGTATGTGAGCAGCGGCCACACGGAGCTCGGCTACTGATCGTCAGCATCTGTATTGAAGGCCAAGCATCGTGCAAACCTTGTTGTTCTTGTCGTGGCGGTTGGGGGAGGGGGGGTCTTTTTGCCTGGCTCTCCTCTAACGTCTGAGTGTTCAGATAGGGAAGTTGAACTGGGGAGGCTGCACGTGCATCCATTACTTGTGTATGTTTGACTTCTCTGAGGGAAGAGCATTTGGCATGTCTGAATTGGTTTACTTGATTGAGAGGGGCTTGTATGCACAGTGTACAGTTTTGTTTAAATCTCACCCTTCTGCTGTGTTCTGTCATGGCATGTTTTTGGAACTGAAACCTCATAATGTAGGGAGGTGAAAGGAGCATTGCTTAATTGATGAAGTGCAAGGAACTGCAATTTACACTCCATTGCTGAGACGCCCAGCTTTTATTTCAAAATAGAAAATCCGTTAGTACTAACAGATAAAGTGATGGCAATAGTTCTTAGCAGTTGAAGATTGCTACTTCTTGTTACAGATTCCTGCGAGGCATCTCCAGATGAGGGACTAATAGAAGATTTGGCTGTTGTAGATAAGAAAGCTGTGGAGCAACTAACTGAAGGGTTGATTTCTCATTATTTACCTGATCTTCAGCGATCAAAACTAGCCCTCCAAGAGCTCACGTAAGCAAACTGAAAAAAGCAACTCTTTCTAATATATGCATTTCCTTTCTAGAATTTCTTCAGTCAAATCCCCTTCTTATATGTAAGTGGAATATATTTTTCTGTAGTATGGTTTACATATAAAATACAGTAACTCCTCACTTAAAGTCATCCCAGTTAATGTTGGTTTGTTGTTACGTTGCTGATCAATTTGGGAACGTGCTCGTTTAAAGTTGTGCAATGCTCCACTCTTACGTTGTTTGGCTGCCTGCTTTCTCCACAGCTGGTAGCCTCTCTCCCCCTCCCCCCCAGCGCCTCCCGCCAGCAGACCCCACGGATCAGCGCCTTCCCCCTCCTCCTCCCCCCCACCTCCTGATTGCCACATTCGGGAGGGAGGGGGAGACTGCGCGCCAAGTCCTCGCTCCTCCCTCCTGCCTCCAAAACGCCGCAAGCCAGCTGATTGCCGTGGGAGGGACGGGGGAGGCGTGTCAAGTCCTTTTGTCTGGCAAAAAAAAAAAAATCCCTGGAATGTAAACTCCCCCATTTACATTAATTCTTATGGGGAAATTGGATTCACTTAACATCGTTTCACTTAAAGTCGCATTTTTCAGGAACATAACTACAACGTTAAGTGAGGAGTTACTGTAAACTTTTCTGTGCTTTGAGTGCAGCACTTTGAACAGTGAGTGAATATTCTGCAGATTATAAGTATAATTTTAAAAGAATTTCCAGCCATGTAACCTACCAGCCGTTAAAATGAAGGAGAATTTTAAAATTAAAGCACTGAAATCCATGCACCCAGTCACAGCAAAAGACACATCAACTTTCTAAATGCTCATTCTTTTTCTGGAGACATGTGACCTTGTGCTGTACAACTCTATTTGGAGAAAAACATCCAGTATTTGGGATGTTCTATTAAAGCAGTGATTGCAAGAAAGATTTTTTTTGTTAAGGTTTTTCTTACATGTATGAAACTCCCAGACTCTACTTTTAATTAACATACGCTTTTTTGTTTTGTTGCTTAACATTTATAAGGGTCCCCTCTGTGTGCATTGCTTTAAGACACTGTTAGGGATTTCTAGCAAATGTCTTTGCTGTGCTTAAAATTTTCCAAATAGTGCACAAGAACATTTTAGTAGCAGGAAGAGAGAGAGCAGAGTCCTTTATAACTGTTTAATTAGAATTCATTTAAATGTCAGTTTAAAAAAAATCTGAAAAGACTCGGTTCCTTTATCTACTTGTGTAGGTTTCCTGATTCTTCTTCTTCTTCTTCTTCTAATATGGACAAAAAAACTATTTAGTACAAAAGAAATAGTTAATCTGAAAAATTTCTCTTGGAATATTGATTTTTATACAACTTATTTCTGGCATTATAGCTCATTAACGATCAGTATGTTAAGATTTCAGTGAAGAGAACAGTAGTAAAACTCAAAATTGTGAGTACTCTTTAATCAATCCAAGATAGTGTATTTAATCTGACTTCTTCTGTATGTCTTAAAGTCTTTGTATTTTTGTTTCAGACAGAATCAAGTAGTGTTACTAGACACATTAGAGCAAGAAATCTCAAAATTCAAAGAATGTAATTCCATTCTTGATATCAATGCTTTGGTAAGTGTATTCTATTATAAGTTTGCCTGTTTTAACAAAAATGTGTATCATGTACATGTATTGTTTTTCATCTCCTGAGAAAATGTTATAAATAGACGACTAATAATCATTACATCAATAAGTCTGTTCTTTGTAAATTGGAAAATACAACAGAACCAACATAATTCTATTAAATGGGAAGAGGAGAACATGGAGGACTGCTCAGGTCTGTACAGGTATGTATATCCGCAATAAAAGACCTGCAACATGGCGACTTCTCGCCTGGGTCAGCTGATGGGGGGCTTGAGGTGTGAAGCTATAAAATTGAAGTGTAGACTTTTAGGTGTGGCCTGGAGTCTAGGCTCTGAGACCCTCCCCACTCACTGGGTCTCAGAGCCCAGGCTCCAGGCCAAGACCAAATGTCTACACTGCAATTTTATAGCCACCAGGCCAACCCCTGTGAGCCCAAGTCATCTGACCCAAGCCAGCTGCGGCCCTGTTGAGGGTCTTTTATTGTAGCGTAGACATACCCTTACTGGCCTGCAGATGAGGGATTAGCAGGCATAGACCGTGGGTCCAGCTATATAAATCTAGAAGCCAAAAATCAGTGCATAAAGATTGCATATGCTACTGAGGCTCCAGGAGCAGCCATAGGGTGCCCATGATACTCTGTCCTACCCCCCAGGTTGGTGGAAGGATTCTGGTTCACTCTCCTACATTTACTCAGACTGTACACAGGGACTAGCATTTGGTCCTTTGATTTAGTTGCATATTTTTTGAGTTTGTTAGTGCTAACTTGAGGAGATATTCTAACAACAAAAAAATCACATCTGTACTTCATGATTGCCACAGTTTAAGGCAAATGACAGTGTCTTACAGAAATTGTATATGCAGTTGTGACATATGAAGCCAGAACTGTAGGCTTGAGAATTAATTAAGTGTGGAACCATATAAGAGCTTGAATTTTAAGACTAGCACTTGCTAAGCTTTGGCACATTGGGATATAAAACTGAAAACTAATGAGCATACAAGTGATATAATGCTTGCTTCTCCCTTAATGAATATTTAAATAATTATAGTAATCTGCACCCTTTGATACATAGTAATTTTATGAAAATTGTTTTAAGTGTTTAGAATTAAGACCCTAAAATATTCAAGCCAATCTCAAACTGACTGACTGATCTTCAGCCTGTTTTTGAAGTTGCTGTTTTAGGGCATAGCTTCATACTCCAGACTAACAACCATTTTGAGCCATTGAATCTTACCATTCAACTGTCTTGTGTTTTTAAAGTTTTCAGAAGCTAAACATTATCACAACAAGCTAGTGAATATTAGAAAAGAGATGATGATGCTCCATGAAAAGACATCAAAGTTAAAAGTGAGTGGAGTGAGTTTCGCTTCCTCGTTTCCGCTGCCTATCAATGTAAAATTTTAACAGCACACTATCACATACTCTTAATCAGTATTTTTAATACGTTAGGAGATTGTAAGAAAAACCTGGTTCTTTATATCCCCTTTCTTTGTGTAAACTTGTTTACCCTGTATTTCCAATGGCATTGAAACTAACCATGGCTGTTTTTAACCTTCACTTAAATTTCCTTGTGTTAAAATATATTTGTACACTAGCATCACTGGGGATGTTGAACCATTAAGAAAAGCTAGATTCTGTCTGAAAGCTGAGGCTGAGAATTTCTTCTGCCTCTCCGTCCTTTAGTATAACACTAACAATGGCATAACCTCTACCAACCTGGTAGGCTGCTGTGTATAGCATGTCTGACTTCATTCAGGTGTTAAATTTGGTCCCTCAGTCCTTGACCAACAAAAAATTAAGTCCTCTGGAGGCAACAATTTGCATAGTATATACTCCTCTGGTGTTTGTAAAGAGCAGTGATAGTGGGATTTGGAGGAATCCACTTCATTCCTTCCCTAAATAGATCACCAGGATGCAGGGCCTGGGGTACAGGGCAAAGAAAGAACATAGAAAGAGGGAGGGGCCCTCTGGATTAAGAGAGCCTGAGAGGGTTTTGGCAAGATCTCAGTTGTGCATGCATGTGTCTTGCATTTAAGTTAGGATACAAAAACACAGAACTTCTGATTGATTTTGTTTTTTTTCTGGCTCAGAAAAGAGCACTCAAACTGCAGCAGAAGAGGCAGAAAGAAGAACTAGAACGAGAACAGCAACGTGAGAAGGAACTTGAAAGAGAGAAACAGTTAACAGCAAAACCAGCTAGAAGGACATGAAAGCTGAGCATACATCAACTTGTCCAAATTAATTATTTTTAAATTCTCTGGACTTGTTAAGGCAGACTCTGTTATATTGGTGAGCTAAAGTTGTTACTGGGAAAAGAGTCTCTTGTACAGTATTATAAACTCCAGAATACTAATAACCAGTTGCTAAATTGCCACTTTTCCATTTCAGCCATACAGGATGCCTTCTTTTCTAATGCTATGCTGTTTGATATTAATCATAATGTAAATTTAGTTTTGATCTATGCAGGGGAATTTAAATGTCATAATTTTAATTACGTATCTGTTCATTTTCCATTTGTTTTTTCTGATGTTTAAAATATTGGCTAAAAAATAGTAGGCTGTGTATTCTTTCAAACAAAATGTGGAATGTGGTTGGTGCAGTTTGGGAGTTCAGCTATGATCCATGGACATCCGCAGCTCTGCACCCTTCAGATGTATTTGTCGTCTTGTTGAGGCCACAAGTCACAAATATCAGCCTTCTGTGCCAGTTAGGTATAGTGGATCTCTCTCCCTTAATTGCTATATAACTGAGCATTAAAGCCATATGATATTACTGATCGTGTGTGAGAAATACAAATGACATCCTTATGTTGGGACTCTTTCCTCCTCTCTTCCCTCCTTCCCCCACTCTCCACACACACTTAGGCTGATGGGCCCAGTTTATTTGGGTGGAGACTCTCTTTATTTCAGCAATCTTCCTTGGATCTTATAACTACATAGTTTGAGATGATCACTTCTGACTATTCCCCAAACCTGACAGGATGAATGTGAAAAACCTGTTAAATTAAGATTGGCATAACTGATGCATGCATTGTACAAGAGTGATCCTATAATGGAATTGCCAGCCCTTGTGCTTGGATAAGTGCTTTCTCGGATGGCTGTGATTCAGACCAAAGTAATTGAAACTAAGGTACGGGTTAGAGAGAGAGACTGTGAAGCCAAGTCAGTTGTATTGTTAAACAGATCTCAAAGGGTTCAAAAGCTGTAGATTTCATTGCTTTCTATGTAATAGACACTAGTTTAAATTCATTTACATCTTCAGGAAAAATTCTTGCAGTGTGATATTGTTTAATGCAATTGACTTAGTATTAACACTTAGACTTAAATGGGAGAATCTACTTCTCATGGTTAAATTTTGTCACGAGCTGATGACAACTAGTACTGAAAAACTGTATCTGGAATGCTCTTAAGTAAATGTGGGGTGGGGATTAACTACAACTTCTCTGAATGTGTAACTGCTTTCTTATAGAATTTGGTACAGCTTCCCGTTCAAATGAATATATACGCTGTTTAACAGTCTAGATAAGCTTTTAACTATTTCATTTCTGCAGTCTGACAAAATAGTTATTTTACATCTGTACCTTTTGAATCAATATTAGTAAAATAAATGTTGTCACCTGAGTTGACATGCTTATCAGGAAGTAAGTAAGATTAAGTGTAAATTTTTAGTAAACTATTTATAAAAATGGATAGCAAGACATTTAAAGGGACACCAACTTGAAATCGAATTGGTTTTTAAAAAATAATTAAAAGTAGTTTCAAATACTACATACGCCTGCCCTGATTTCTCAATATTTATGATGTTACAACCAAATTTTTCCTATTTTTTAAGTGGTTTTCCTTTTTCTTGTTATGTGAATGACCTTCTCAAACAGGGAAAGAGCAAAACTAACTATATGTAAAGTTTCAGAGTGGTAGCCGTGTTAGTCTGTATCAGCAAAAAGAACGAGGAGTACTTGTGGTACCTTAGAGACTAACAGATTTAGTCTCTAAGGTGTCACAAGTAGACCTCGTTCTTTTTATATGTAAAGTGCTGTCCAATTCATAGTGTAAACAGAGGAGGTGAGGAGACGAAACTCATAATTTTTCAGTTGCAGTAATTAAGTAGATACCTGTAGCAATAATAGATGTCTTTGTTTCTTTTTTAATTGACTTTGCAGGAGAATTGTTGACCTATACTTTGTGGGGTTTTTATTAATGCATTTCTAAAAAATATGTACAAAAATGCTAACATCCGTTTTTGTAACAGAGTGTAAATAAATTAAGTAAATTTAAATATTAACCTCTTTTTTTTATTTTGTAATTAAATGTATTTGCACAATTAGATTTTGAAAATATACTTTAATAAGAACTACTTTTATAGTAGGAAACTAGATGCCTCAGTCACACATTCAAATCAAAATTAACTTCCTCTGCTAACCATTTTTTTTGTTCTCTGGTAGAGGAAAAAAAACATTGTTTCAGGCCATAGTAGGTTTCTAATAGTTAAGAATTGTTTAAAAAATTGTGATTGTTCTCTATTCTGCAGAATAGAGAAATCCAAACATTGAAATTAATGAGTAGGCAATTTACATGGTTCCTCATTTTGGATTAACTTGTCATCTGTTGAAGAAAGTTAACTTGACAGTGCTTTATTGAAGAACCTCAATTGCACCTGGATAGAGGAAAAGTAAAAATGTACTGGACAACATCCATCCACTGCCAAAAAAGGAGCAAATAAGCAGCTGAGACTTTTTTTAAAAAAAGAACCCTGATATAGTGGGGTAAATAGGATAAATGGAAACTTTGGCAAGTGTGGAATTTGATATAACTTTGGTTACATAGAAATTAAAAAAAAATAAGATACCAGTCAGAGCAGTAAATCAGATTCTGTAGAGCAGAGAATTATGCCTCACAAAATTGCACCTTCACGGGTAATGTAATAATTTTTGCCCAGACTTCTGTAAAATCTCTTTATTAATGGACAGGGTTTTCTTTTTCAAATTGTCCTGTTGCAGTTAAGTCAAACCAATATGACAGAGAGAGGAAAAATCCAACCCAACCACTTTTTCTAGAGCTCAGCCTTGCAAAATTCTACTTGGCTGGAGCAAGAAACTGTTTCTTTATATAGGAAAGTAAAATTCTAATTATTTTTCCATCATCCTTATGGTAAGAATGTGTGTGCTGGGGTGTCTTTTTCCCAATTGCATCAATGGGGATAATACTACTTGACTACCACACTAGCGTGTTGTGAGTAACGTTTGTGAAGCAGTCTGAAGATGTATAATTGCGTGTGTCGTGGACATAGTCCAATTTTGTGTTTAGACAGATTTTTAACTATTGATTTCTAAATCAATACAACCCCCTATTGTGAATGCAGTTATACTGATTACTTGTTTATATTGAGTGTGTTTCGGTAAACACCTTTTTATTGGTATAAATGTGTCCCTGCCAGGGGGATGCAACCAATTTAACTATCTTTTTAGAAACATACAGTTAAATTGTTGCAACTTGTTTGTATACAAGGCTTTATTACTTGCCCCAAGTATCCAGTTTGCTTTTTAAACTGCTAATGCACATCAGATGTATGTCTTCATTCAGCTATTCAATTGCTCTTTAGCCTTTATCTTCTGAGAAGTCCATACATTTAGAGACTATCATCACAGAAGTGAATGGTAGACTTAAAAAATTCCCGTAACATTGCTCCTATTTACCAATCCCAAGAGTACCCCACCATTCTCCTTTTTTCACTCAATTTCTTCAAAAATCTACTTGGGTGCTTAATTTTACTAATGTGAGTAGTTTCATTGACTTCAGTGAGTAAAATTAAGCACATCAATAAATCTCTGCAGAACTTGAAGCTAACAGTGTGCGCATGCCAGACCATAGGAGAGAGTGTAATCAGATAAGCTGATGGGACTATCCATGCCAGTAAGAAATGTTTATTAGTAAGTGTTTAATTTAGAGCCTGATCCTGCAAAACAGATCATCAAACCAAGGAAGAGAATAGAAAAGGTGTGAGTTGACAAAACAAGAGGAAGGAAGAAAAGCTCTTATGTGAGTGGTTATTTTGGTACAGCTCCTTTTACTAAATGCATGTATTGTATTTTTATATAACTCAAAATAGAGTAACTGCCTTTGGCTCTAGAGAGCTGTAATTATATATATTTTAACTACACAGTTATCAAATTCCTGAAAAATCTCCCCTGAGCCAAAAATAGCCAAGCAACAAAAAGAAACCATAAATACTTTTAGACACCTGCCAATTTCCCAGTGTTACCTATCTCAAATATTCAGAAACCATGAATGAGGCATGTGCAAAAATCATGAGATTTTTAAAAAGAATAAATGGGGGCAGGTTGCTATGGGTTTTGATCTAAGATTTATATTAAGTTTTCCTCTACAACTATCAGAGCTAACCATCTTTTTTTTAAAATGCTGAAATTTTTACAATCCCATGACTAGGAGCTGGGGTTTCATGGAAAACACTCAATATCATAAGATTGTGATACCATTACTGAATTTGTAAATTTTGACTTCCATCATAGATATTTGGCAAGGTGAGGTGAGTGGTAGTTGACCACCGAGGGCGGTAGAAACTAGATGAAAGAAAATGAGTTTTGATGAAGGAGTTGAAGGAAACTGATGAAGCTGTTTGCTTTCTAGGCATGTTGGCGGGGGTGGGGAGTACAAAGGTATGAGTGAGTAAAAGAGACGACTGAGCATCCCCTACAACAGGTTCCATGTGGGAGCAGGGGATCTCTCACATAGAGCCAGTTTCTGAATAAGAACCAAGAGAACTGTAATGGGAAGGGGGCGGAGTACTATGGGGTGAGGACTGAGATGTAGGCAGGGACAGAGTATTGAAAGTCTAAAGAAGGAGTTAGAATTTGGAACAAAAAAGAAAGGATACCTGTAAATAGGTTGGGATAGCTAGATAATTTGTGCTGCAGCATTCTGGAAGGAAGGATGCATGGTGGGAAACTGGGAAGCCAGAGAGGAGGAGATTGTAACACTTGAGGTGAGAAATGACTGAGGTATGGACAAGAAGGGATTGTAAAGGAAAAACTGATGGGAGTCACACTGGTATTGTTTTGGATGAGTTAGAGATAACACAGAAAGAGAGAGAGAGAGAAACATTTGACTCCCCCATAATTCAGAGCAACATTTCCCCCCAAAATAGTGTACTTGAAGGTAACATGGAGGCAGTGGTATGCCTGCTCACTATGCAGTGTGCTTTTGCTTATGCAACATGAGCTGTGTGGGCCCCAAGAGGCAGAGTATGAGTGCATTCTGCCAAAATGGGTTTGTCGTTCTCTGGTACGGTGCCACTGTTCTGTTGGCATAACTTTCTAGTGTAGACAAGACCTCATTAGCAATCCAAAAAACTTGTGACTAATAGTCACTGTCTAATCTCAGATCCCCTGCCTACAGTACATGTAATTGGAAAAAGCTGTTTACACATCAGCCATAATAAAGCACCCTTCCTTGGGTTTTTCCCCTTTCTAATGTGGTATCTAAGTTATTCATAAATGTACTAATTCACTCAGTTCAATACAATGGTCATTCCTCAGTAATAGGTTTTTGCTGTAAATGACTGGTATTCATTATTACTATGAGACCTCTATCGTGACAGTTTGCCTTTGTCTGGACTCTGGCTCCCTCTTGCAGTGTTTTTTCAAAGGGTTTCATTTATTGATTCTAGAACAAACTTCTGCTAATTGTTGAAGTGCCTCAGACATCAACAGGTTTTCTTTTCCAACTTTAGGTGACTTATGTGGCACCATTTGGTCTGAATTTCTGAGCCCAGATCCACAAAGACTAAAACTCAAGCAACTAAGGCCCTGTCTACACTTTTGGCAGCATGTAGGTACATGTAGCTACATTCTGCAGTGAAAAGCAGCCTGCAGCCACACTGCAGTGTTTAATTTAGAGCCTGATCCTGCAAAACATGTTGCTACATGTTTAGCTACACACCGCAGTGAAAGGCTCTGGCAGGCACAAGGTAGCAGCAATCTGCCAGAGCTTTTCCCCGCTTCCTCCCCCCACCCAGAGCCTTTCCTGGTGGCTGGAGTCTTTCACTTGCAGCAGGGATATTACACTGCTAAAAACAGCGGTGTGGATGGGGGAGGTATTGCTTTGGCATGTAGAGAGACATGAAGGGTATATACCCAGGGTTGTGGTGTGCCTGTACTCTACTTGCCTAACCAGTGCATCATCAGCTACAGTGCTATTTATGCCCATGCTAGCTGAGCATCCAGTGTCTATACTCTACATGCTACAGTAAGTGTAGATCTACCCTAAATCCCAGTTTTGGCACCACAGCAATCCACAAAACTCCTGCCAAACCTAATAGGCATCTAAACTCAGCCAGTGCCCAGGTTTTCAAAGTAAAAATTTCCTAGGTGCTTATGTTTCCGAGCACCTGCACTTCTGCCTCCCTCGACACCTATCTCCTGCCTAAGCCCGAGGCCTAGAGTGATTCATGAACTCACGGAAGAAAGGTACTCAGCTGCCTAAATTGTGGGCAGGGCCCAGGCTGGTAGGCATGCCCAGAGGTGGTCTACCAGATTGGCACCATTCAAAATCTAGCTGGTGGAAGAGGAGGAGAAGGCACTGCCCACCTTATAACTTTTAGCCCAGTGATCATAGCACTTGCCTGGGATGGGGGAGGCCCAGGTTCAATTTCCACTTCCCTGTGAGAAGGGGAGAAATGATTTGAACTGGGATTTCCCTCTTATCAAGAGAGTCAGTCAGACCAAATCAGTCTTGCTTTCTGGCCCAATGACTATTTCAGTGTGGGTAAATACTTAAATAGTCATTGAGTCAGAGAGCAAAACTGAGTCAGTAATCCAATGGTTAGGGCACCCCCTGGCTGGTTGAAGACCCTGGACCCAAGCCCCCTCCAAAATGCTAAATACCTTACTTAGGATGGAAAAATCAAATGCACAAATACAAAATGTGGAATAACTGGCAAGGCAGAGGTACTGCTGAAAAGGATCTGGGTGGATATAGTGGATCACAAATTGGCTAGGAGGCAGTTGCAAGGCTAATATTGGGGGGGAGGAAGGTGGATTAATAGTAATGTTGTATGTAAGACATGGGGGGGTAATTGTCCCCCGCTAGTCAGCACTGGTGAGGCCTTAGCTGGAGCACTGTGTCTAGTTCTGGGCACCACCCTGTGGACAAATTGGAGAGAGTACCTTTTGAAGTCAGTGGAAGTTTACAGGATTTGGCAAAGTCTAAAGGATTTGGCCTGGAGTCCTGTATCCAGTTCTGGGCACCACCCTGTGGACAAATTGGAGAGAGTACCTTTTGAAGTCAGTGGAAGTTTACAGGATTTGGCAAAGTCTAAAGGATTTGGCCTGGAGTCCTGTGTCCAGTTCTGGGCGCCACACTTTAGGAAAGATGTGGACATATCCGAGAGAGTCCAGAGGAGAGCCACAAAAATGATAGAAGTTTTAGAAAACGTGACCTATGAGGAAAGGTTAAAAACCAAACAAACCTGGGCATGTTTAGTCTTGAGAAAAGATGATTGACTGAGCGGAGACATGTTAACAGTCTTCGAATATGTTAAGGGCTGTTAATAAAGAGGATGGTGATCACTTGTTCTCCATGTCCACAGAAAGCAGCACAAGAAGTAATGGGCTTAATCTGCAGCAAGCAGATTTAGGTTATATATCAGAAAAAACTTTCTAACTATAAGGATAGTTAAGTACTGAAATAGGTTACAGTGGAGGGTTCTAGATATAATTTGTCCTGCCTCATCACAGGGGGCTAGAATAGATGACCTCCCAAGGTCTCTTCTAGCCATACATTTCTATATAAAAGGCATTGTTTGTTATGTGAATGCTAGGATGCCAGCAACTTGAAGCTAATACCCCAATGTGTAAATGTGAAATCTAAAATATATTGTATGGAGATTACCCTGCTCTCTCATTTACTCTTCCTAATTATGACTGATTTCACTGAGATTTTAATAGCTCTTTTTCTCAGCAGACCCAGAATCGTCAGCTGATATAGTAATAACCACAGTCTCCATTTAAGAAAGTAATGGCTACAATTGTTTTTCAGCAAATACATTCATTATACAGGCCAGTATGTGGGCAGATAGGATGTAACTAGATTTTAGGGGTTAAATAACCAGGGCCAGAATTTGAAATTGAAGCCCTTCCCCAAGGTTAAATATTGAATAGAGTTAGCAATCCTCAAGCTGCTTAACCTCCTCTGTTCCCACGGCAGAGATTTTATATTTTGCTGAGTCCAGAATTGTGAGTTCCATAGCTTCAAGATATATTTATTAGCTGCTCTGCATATAAATACATCTGTCTCATGGCATGTGTCTGGTTTTCAACAGATTCAGACCCTGCAGTAAGCCCACTTGTATTACTAACTGCCTCTTACTACTAGTCACGTACTAATTAGTCATTTGTATTTATGTGATGTTGATATCACATGTTCAAACAAGTTAGTTGAATATCAACAAAATTATTATATGTTGGATTTGCCCCTAATCTCATATTAGTCAGTGGGAGTTTTGATATGGATTTAACTGGTAACACGAGCAGGCCTATACTGCATGCTATTAATGAAATATGAGACATGAAATTTTAAAACACACTAAAGCAGTACTTAATCTTAAACCAAGTTCTGATTTCTTTGTGTGTGTTGCAATAGTCTCTAGATAATGAGCATCACATATTCTGAAAAGCCCAGTAATTAATTGTTTTAAAATTATGTAAACTTGTTTTATCAATGAAATTTTAATAGATTAGTTGATCTGAGATTTGTTGTTTGTTGTCAGTTTGTTACTTTTGTGTGATATAACATTTCACACACTGTATAATGTGGACCACATGGTTAGAGACAAAAGGAAATGATTTCTGATCAGGTTACTCTTTGGTTACTAAATATGCGTGTATATGTCTTTTGCAGAGAGACAGATTCTGGGCCTGTTTTTTCCTTGTGGAGTTTTTCTTGGATGTCTAATTTGTTCTGATTTCTGCTTTATAATTGCAGGTTAAAATGATTTAAGATGGTGTAGGAAAGATATGTCTTAGTTCTTTTCTTATAGTAACTATAGGACATCAATGATTTTTCAATATTTTTAAAGTGCAGTTTAGAGTGCAAGTTCTGTTTTATTGGTGAACTCCCAATTGGAAGAGGGTGGCTCACGGAAGAAATTCCAGTCAAAGTCTAAGTGCTTAAGAGATTTAAATTAAGGAAATGACTCACAATTTTGGCAGATATGGTGGTTTTACTACTGGCAATCTCTGTAATTGCTCCTGAGTCTAGTTACAAATTTAGGAAAAATAACTACATATAAAATATACCTCACATGATCTTTCATAGCTGCATGGAGAAATTTAACTGCTCACCCACGTTTGTTGCCCTCTTAACCTTCAAAAGTGGATGGAGGATGACATTGGTAGCCTGCTTGGGAATATATTTGTTACTATATTTTGTGTATTTTGCTGATTTGTCTATTTTGTTAGTTCTACTTTTGATGGGGAGGTGCTGCAATTTAGAGGCCTCCAGGAAGGAGTGTGTTTTAAATTTCTCTATAAAGAAACAAGACTTGAAGAAATCAGACATGACTTTACAGTTGCTTTTCTTCTCCATTACCTATCTCCACCTGTTGTTGTTGTTATCTGTTTATGGTAGTGCTTGCTTTCTGCTAGGCACTTTCCAGAGAGACTAGAAGGAACAGTCTCTGTGCATAGGAGTTCACAATTTAAGCTTAGAGTGACATATACACAAGTAGACACATTTAGGAATGGGAAATAACACATACTGTACTTTCCTCCCCCACTTCTCTATTATGGACTGGCACAATTTATAACTATTTATGTTAGAAAATTGTACCTCAGGGACAGGCACATGTTGCTGAGAGAGATTTGGCTGCTCAGATCCTGAACTGTCCCTGAGAAGGTAGGGCTGAAGTGGGATGAATGGGCCTCCTGTCCTCAAAGATTCCATACTCCTGTGGGGCAGCATCTCAGATCCAACATTTGCAACAGGTGGTTGCAAATGTAACATATCATCAGTTCCTAACTAAATTGAAATCTGTTTTTCCTAAACCTCGCCTGATTTTTCTATGGAACGGGGTAATACAAATATCAGGCCAGTCAGTCTCTTTGGGGGAGTGGTCTGGATTCCTTAGGAAGGGAGAAAAGGGATGATGAACACAGTCCCAGCCTTCACTTGTAGCTTTAGTCAGGGGACCAGTCTCTGTGAGGGAATTGTGCAACTGCAGCCAATCAGGTGCCCAGCAGTGTGTAAAGGCCAGACATACAGCAGTCCTTCTCTCTCCAGCCTGCCCATTAATCCCACTAGGACACTACAGCTGCCAGCCACTTCTGGCAGCACTGACTTGCTGCTGGAAGAGTTTCCCTTTACTGCTAGAGGTAAGTGCTTTCTTCATGCTCAGCTTACATCTACGCTTCTAGAAACATTTTGATCAATCAGAATAATTAACATACCAATTTTAAATGACTTGTTTAAGATTGTAAAATGCCCCGTGGGAAAATCTGTGGGAAACCCCCCACCCAAGTATGGGAGGAAGGAGGGCAATAAAAGACTTAATTTTCAAACGATCCTTGTATTGGGGAAATGAAGTCTTTTCCCAATAGATACAGTGGAAAATCAGTCCTTTTGGACCAGAAGGCAGAGAATGGCTATCTTTTCAATAACAAGGTAGGTGAGGTAATATTTTATTGGAACAAGTTCTGTTGGTGAAAGAGACAAGCTTTTGAGACTTATTGCTGTGTCTAAGCAGACACTGGCATCTTACAGTACTAGTCTAAGGGAGAGGATGGGTGTATGTGAACATTTCCTATCTCTTTTTCTCAAGTGTCTGATAATGAAAAGAGTAACATTAGTGAAGGCATAATTGATAAATTCTGTAATAATCATTCATTTTACATGTACAGTGATTCCACTGCAAATAGTTAAGAGTAGAGGGTGGTAACAAATAAAAAAAACAACAACCTTGTCAAATGTGTTTTTGCATTTATCACAAGGGGAGGCTTAGAAACGTGTGCAGCTAAAAATGTTCATTTTAGACAAACTAAAAAGGGAGCGAGGGGAATGGATGGGGATAGAAAACTAAAACCTGTGAAGTTTAAAACAGATAATGTATCAGCAAAGTAGAAGAGACTGCACATTCTGATTCTTTGGGGAGAGGGATACTTTTGTAACCATTCTATTGATCCTATCAAGAAGAGTCATGGCATTGGCTAGAACGAGGTATAGTTCAATCAGCTGGAAAAAGGGGCTGCTTGTGCTTAAAAAAAACAAAAAGCCCTGCAAGAATTTGCTCTGGTTCTAGTAGGTACCTGAAGGAATGCACATTGACGACTGGGGGATAAGGATTTCATATGGGAATTCATATCCCACATTGTAATCCTAGTTTAATAGAACCCCAGAATCTTACAAAAGAGCAAAGAAATACAAAATACCAAGGAGGATGGTCAATTGCAAGTGCAACTTGTATTCCATCAAAATTAATAGCAACTTGATATAAATAAAGATGTTTCTTAGGGTTTATTTCTTTTCATTTTTTGCTAAAAAAAAATCCCATTTACTAATTTTGTACCATATAGGTTTATAAAGCAGGCAAAATTGCAGCACATCAACCAAAATCTTTAGTGTTGCAGCTAATCACAGATGTCCTCTGCACCTGGCAGAGAACATTCAGCAGAAGAGGGGTAAGCTGTTTTGCTCAACTTTGTGATAATGGGCTTGCAGCCATTAGCTGTGACAAGCATCTGGAGCCTCCTTTCTACAAGTGGAAGCTCAACGTTACCAAAAATAAGATAGAGCTCAGAACAATGACCTGTAAACTACTGGCTGCCCAGTATTACAAACTGCAATACTCCTATGTACCACAAGTAGATCTGAGACTAAAAGGTTGTTCAAGTCCTATAGCAAAGGCTGTGTCTAAGTATGCATAACCCACAGATGATCAGAACGTGTGCCTGGCTCCTCTTTAAAATGCCCTGAATTTTTACATTTTTCTCACACTCCTCTCCTCCAGCTCTTAATCTACCCTTCTCCCACTAGCATGAATAAACTGGAATGCCCTATGATCTCTTACAACTCTGACCACTTGAGGCCTGCCTCAGTGTTACGTTTGTCATATCTCTCCCCAGCCATGACTTACTTATCTCTAGACTTCAATGCAGCAGTTGAACAGACTAGACAGTGGGTGAAAACCTAGCACCAAGAAGGGAGGGTCAGGACAATACTGAGGATACAGACTATAGCGGCTTAAAGCCTGTTGGTTGCTTAAGGCATATTTTGCTCTCACATGCTGATGAATTATCACTTCCTTACGTATTAGGCCACTCTGAACTTTTCTGCCTTCCTTTTGCCCATACAGTTAAACATAAGTGGTAGATTGATTATTATAATTTCATAACATCTTGACACTAAAGAGGCATACAGAAGCAAGTTAAATGATACAACGGGGCAGAGGGTAAGAGCTTCCTACAATTTTAGAAGAAAATGTCTTTTTTTTTCAAATGTAGACATGCCTGGCAATAATGGGGCTTCAGTAAAATGGAATGTCAGCTTACAAGATTCATCCTCCCCTCGGGCCAAAGCTTCACAGTAGTTTTTAACTTAGGGATTCTGGTTAATTACAATTTAGATCTTGATTTCCCTTAGCACTGTAGTTTCTTGACACTTCTTATCAAGCTTATTTCAAGTATTTTACCAAAAGGCATCATGGGATGATTAAAAGTTAGAGCCAATGCGAAACTGAGGAGATCACAGCTCCAGCACAAAGGAGCCTCCAGGTTAATTAAACCATACACCAGCTGGGAATAACCTCTCCAAAGCTGAAATGAGTTTCACCTTTTGTGGACACTGAAGCATTTCAAAGCTGCGTGGTTGTAAGGAGAAAAGGAAGCCATGAAGGGAGGGGTCGGGGGAGGGAGGATCAGAATGACTCCTGTCTGCTCCTAAGAGCAAAACACCTCCTCAGCACCTTTTCAGTGGCGGTGAGTTGTCTTTCATTTAACAGCAGTGGCAGGGAGGTTTTTCGCAGGAGGCAGCGTGCACCGGCACTGGAGAGCACGTTGTTCAAAGGCTCAGGGAGGCCCTGGCAGTTGCTTGCTCTGCACGATGACCCTGCATTATACTCCTTGCCTCCAGCTGTCGCACTCCGTGGGTCGCACCTGCCACCGCGGACCCCGAAGCACTTGCCAAGCGCTACGCGCGCAGAGTGTGCAGCCCCGCACCGCCGCACAGGGAGACCGGCTGGGGCTGGCGGCCCCCACGGGCTCGCTCCTGGCTTTGGGGCCGCTTACCCTCTCCTTTTCGATGGCCTGTGCCAGGAAGACGCGCTGGCTCGGGGCCTGAGCTTGCTGGACTCCCGTCCCCGCCACCCCTGGCAGGCAGCGCTGCGGCCCGGCGGTGCAATGCCTCCGGGAGATCCGCCCCCCGCCCAGCTGATCGCTCCTGTTGCGCAAGAATAAGAAGCGGTGGCCGCTAGCGGCGCAGGAGAACCGCCAGAAGCTCGTCGGCGCTGCGCAGGGCGTCCAGGGCTCCTCCAGCGCCACAGGTAGGCGAGTCCCGGGTGCGCGGGCCAGGGTGGGGTCCGTGCCGCTGGGCCGGGGGCTGTGTCCGGCGCTGGCCGCGCTCCAGGACACGGCGCTGAGCGAGAGCGCTCAGCGCGCGGGGCGCCCCCGGGGCTGGCCGAGCTCTCGGGCTGATGGCAGGGGTCTGTGCTGGGCCCGGGGGGGGGGGGGGAGTCTGCCAGCCCGGCCCCGCTCCGCTCCGCTCCGGTCGCAGCTGGGGGAGCCCCGCTCTGTCGGCCGAGCCCGCTGCCCTGGAGAAGCCCGTAGCCGGGGGAAGGGCTCAGCTCGTGGGCAGCTGGAAGTTGCCCAGGGAGCGAACTGCGGCTGCCTCCCCCAGGGCGCCGGGCTCCTTCCCGCTCAGGCCGGGTGAGGTCGGGCCCCTCGCCTGGTCCTGCAGCCTGACTTCGGGGGGGGGAAGCGGGCTGCGCTCTCCCCTGCGCCACCCCAGGCTCCTGGGCCCGCCGCGCAACCTGCCTGCCGGGGGAAGGGCCGACTCCGCAGCGGTCACGGCGTGCAGAGCCCCGTGTGCCCCTCGGGCAGCGACGTGCCCGGCAGCGCTTGACTCCCAGCCTGGGACGTTAGAACTAGTTTGAGTCCGAGGGGGCGTTGGCCAGGGTTGTGTCTCCTTCCCCCAGCCTCTGCAATTACACCTGGGGGCTGTAATTTCTTGTGAAATAACTGCCAGCCCTGGGCGGCAGGGACTAGGGTTGCCAGCTTTTGTAGGATCTATTCCTGGAGGTTTCATCACATGACATAATATTCATTTAAAGATTAATCTTTAATTCCTGGAGACTCCAGGACAGTCCTGGAGGCTTGGCAACCCTAGCAGAGACCTTGGTGTGTTGGCTCATTGGGAGGGTATGGCTGTGAGATTATTACACACTTTGAATGTGTAATATTCGTGTTCAGGCCCATAACTGATTGATTGATTTATTTAAATCAGGAGTTGTCAGGACAGGAAAAGTAGCTCTGTAGTTCATCTTTAGCTTTCCCAGATGCATCCAGTGAAGTAAGCTGTAGCTCAGGAAAGCTCATGCTCAAATAAATTGGTTAGTCTCTAAGGTGCCACAAGTCCTCCTTTTCTTTTTCCCAGTGCTGGCTCTTTCACACTACCACCCATAAATGTTGATGATGACATGTATGTAACTAGGATTAAGTACTCCAGCTATAGGAAAATCTCTCACCTAGAGGCAGGTTTTAGTATGCATAAGATT
This sequence comes from Chelonia mydas, assembly GCF_015237465.2. Taxonomy (NCBI): domain Eukaryota; kingdom Metazoa; phylum Chordata; order Testudines; family Cheloniidae; genus Chelonia; species Chelonia mydas. The sequence continues at coordinate 64,757,018 of NC_051250.2, forward strand.
AATGAATATTGAAATTGGAGTGTGCCATGTACAATTCAGTAATCTGAGCTGAGTGTACAGTGTAGAATCAGCTTTCTGTCCTAACAGTGTTAATCAGTGGCTGGCTGTTAAGAGCGCACTCCTTTCTAGCAGGCTCTTTATTGTGCAGCAGATCTTTTCATTTTGAATCAAACTAGTGCTTCTGTTTTGCTTTGTTTTTAAACTGACCTTTGGTTGCCCCACATAAAGTAGTAATTCTTCTGGCTTATAGTTATCCCTGAGATTCCCTGGATTTCACGGCTTGCTTCAGAAGTATTTGTTCTGTGATGGTGTTTATTCGCTATTGTGACAGACAGTGCCCACACAATCTTTTGATGTGAAATTTATCCACTCTATAAATATGGTGATTTTTTGCTTTTTGTATTCTGTATGTTCTGCTTGTTGCTGGAAGATATTCCTCTGTCCTGAGATAAGACTCCTCTAGCAGGGTTTCTCAACAACTGGTCCATGGCCGGGTGCAAGTCCCCGAGATTTCCTTGACAGTTTACGTTTCTCAACCTTTTTGATACCAGGGACCAGTTTGCTGCCTTCCTAAAGGACCTACCTCTATTTACATGATACTGAATTGCTACCAAACGTGTTGTTTAGAGTTGTTCACTCTTTGGTGGATTAGATAGTGCATTTGGGCTGGTGGTGGGGTACTAGATACAGTATTCAGAATACTTATTAAATGGCTACATATGTCTGCAAGGGGCAGCCATAATGTTTAGCGTAAGCTGATAGTGATATGCAAGTGTGAATATGTCCCTTGATTCATTGTTAAGATAGCATTTGTGCCCTCCGGTCCATTTACTGTTCATGGGCCATGCTTTTGCTATGCAAATTGATGGAAGGCAGAACTGTTAGGGTCCAATCCTGTAAACCTCTGCGCCTGTGAATGACATCAGTGGGAGTAGTTCTGAGACTACCATACCATAAGGGTTGTTAGAGCACTGTTTTTGTAAACTAGGGGTGGTGGTTGTTTTTTTTGTTTTTTTTTTAAAAACAAAGAAAGCCACACACCAGTGGGGTCTTGATCATTTTAATTGGAACAGTATTGCCTAGTGGATGTAGCACTAGACTAGATTCAGAAGAACTGGGTTCTATTCCAGACTCTGCCGCTGGCCTGCTGGGTGACCTTGGGAAAGTCACTGCATCTCTGTGCCTCCATTTCCCCATCAGTAAAATGGGGCTAATGACACTGACCTCCTTTGTGAAGTGCTTTGAGATCTTCTGATGAAGGGCTAGGTATTTTTATTACTCACATGAGTAAGTTGTATCTACATCAATAAGCATTTGTAGGGTTGATAGGTTAGTCTGTTTCCTCTGAAAACCAATTGCTGCAGCACTAAGAGGCTACCTCTGTTTCTGTTGTGTTGATAGCAAACCTTGTCTAGGCCTATTCCTGCTGCCAATGTTAAGACATTCTGGGGTGGCCAGAAGTGGGGTCATTTAATTGGAGCAATTTTAGGGGAGCTTGGGATGTAACAGTTTGGGAGAGGTGGGGGTTGGCATGCTGTAGCCTTGAGGAGGCCCCTCTGGTAACAAGCCCCTTTTCCTCCATGGTACTTGTGAAATCTGCAATCCTTAGAACAAAGGGTGACTTTTCTAATGACAAATAGAGTCTAGTTCTCACAGTCATTATCTTATTTTCCTAATAACTGAAATCCTGAATATAGACAAACTGCTCCTTTCTGCTCCTCTCAAGACCTGAAAAAGCATTGCTGTTTAACTATTCATGTTGTCTTAGCTCACCTGTGGGGCTTTCAAACATTAACTTTTTATGAAAGTTCAGCATATCCACTGAGCTCTACTGTCTTCCGGTGGTCAGTGCATTCCAAAAGCCTGTAGCTATTTAAGCAGTGCAGACACAAAGGTCTTGTTTCCATCAATCACATGAACTAGCTGCTTTACACTCATCCCTCTTGGTTAATTTTGTATCATAAAATTGGGAAACAAAATAGAAAACTGTCAAGGGGAAACAAATTTATTATGGTACATTAGCAGCATAATTAAGCTTTACGAAACATTAACTGTTTTGAGATTTCTAAAAGTCTGTAGAAAAACATTCCCAGGAGCACATGCCAATGCTGTTTAAACATTTTTGTTAGTACAACTATAGTAGAGTTTACCAGAACTGAAGTTTTTACAACTCAGATTGTGACCCAGATTTTGTAATGCTTTTAAATGTGCTGTATTTGAGTAGATGCCAAAGAACATGTCAGCAAAATGACAAACCACAGAAAAGGGGGGGAAAGATATTCTAAACCCTTACTAAAAACATTGTTAAAATAGATCTCCATTTTTCTTAGAGTGACAGCTACTTTAAAACTGGAAGTATAAAGCAATGAGTGCTTTTTTTTTTAGTAGGCAGTTTTGCACTATAAGGTGCGGCAGTAGAATAGCTTAATTTCAAACTCAATTTTAGATAAACTTTTAAATATTTTAGATACTGCGGTCTTGAAGGTGCAGGTTAAATTCTCGTGGGGTACATAAAACGTAGCTGTCTTGATGTGATGTTCAAAGCTATTTTAAAGTTGAATATTTTGTTTACACTAGCTTATTTCAAATTGTTTTTAAAACACACAGGTTAAAGGACATATTAACATTTGCTGAAGTGTAAATTTCCAGCTCAGTAGGTTTTAAGTAGTCTGACTATTGTTGCTTTAGTTTCATCTGTCTTTTGTTGTGCAGTTCCTCTGTTTCATTGTTTGCCACTAGTTTCTGCCAGTGTTCTAATACTAGGGTTGATATGTTGTTAGCCAGGGTCTATGTTTCTGCAGTACCTTGTGGAATTTCTCCCACATTAATTTAATCATGAACTCAAATCTTTTTAGACTCTCTTGATCACAAATAGCAGCAATAGATTTGCACTTGGTAATACACAGTACATACCTATGAAATCCTCTTCTATTTATGGTCTCTATAACAATATGAAAATATGTTAATATTACATGTGACTAAAAGTAAAACTTTTTTTTCTTTTTTAGAGCTACAAAAGATTTTTTTGGGGGGCGGGGGAGAGATTTGCTTCTCCTTCTAAACTCCATTCAGCCAATAGAGGATAACACTATCATTTACACAGCACCTTACATAAATTGGTCTTTTCCCTGATGGAAATATATATATATATATATATTTGTATATTACCACTTAACAAATATAGCCAGCAAACCCACAGCTACTATTTGTGTACAAGGATCCTAAAAATCATGAACTCAGCGTATTTAGACTCTCTATATGATGTTCCGGAAACAGGATTCCCAGTTAACTTCCTGATAGAATACATTTATATAACTAGTTTTTCCCTGTAATCCTCCTTGATGACTTGGAGAGAACCAGAACTGCCACTCCCAGGTGGTGGTCATTTTTTTTTCTTATTATTATTCTTTTTTTTTTTTTTTTTTTTGGCTTAAAACAATTTGTCCCCCGTGCTTGGGTCATTAGTCCACCTTTTAAAATTGCTGTTTGTGCCAGACCCACAGGAAATAGTCCTGTAAAATGAAAGTAGGGTTTATTATTCCAGTGAATCTCTCACTCTGAGGCCTGAAAATCTTCTGCAAATCAGACTCCTAAAATATACCACCCAGTAGTAACTATGTAGTCCCTGAAATCTCCCAAACCGAGATCTACAGTACTTAAACTGGAAATCTGAGAGATGATTTTGTTATCCAACGGAAAACCTCATTTTCCTTCAAAAAAAGTAGGATATTTTCAAGGGCAAATAGATCAGTGATTCTCTGTTTCAAAACTATTAGCATGCAGTGTTATCTCTTGCAGACTGTGACTGGATCAGTATTGCCAATTCCAAGCATTTAAAAGTCATGAAATATTAACCCAACATTTATTTTTTTTTATATATATATATAATTTTTCTATTTGCTTTCTGGGTTTTGAGCCTTTGGGGTTTGTATTTTCAAGCTTTTCTCTGCATCTCTGAGGGGCTAGAAACAGGGCCGGCTCCAGCATTTTTGCCACCCCAAGCGGCCAAAAAAACCCAACAACCCCTGCTGCCGAACACAGACGTGGAGTGATGGTGCGGCTGCCGAATTGCCACTGGCGACCGAAGAAGAGTCACGTCCCCACCTCCGAATCGCATCTGAGTGCGAAACAGAGCGGCCGCCGAATTCCCACCGAGGGCGGATTGCCACCCCAGAGCCCGACCTCCTGCTGCCCCTTTATATTTGCCTCCCCAGGCACCTGCTTGGTTTGCTGGAGCCAGCCCTGGCTAGAATCATACTCCTCTGCTGCTCTTTTTTAAAAAAAATGAATGCTGAGATGATTTCAGAAGCTTTCACCGAGGTCGTAGCACATGCGACCAAGTACTTGTGCTGACCACATTTGTTGAAATGGCTTCCAGAGAAACTTGAAAACAGCACCTGTTTTCATTGATCTAACAGCAGTGTATGACGTGGTATGGCACGCTGGCCTGCTCGTGAAGGTATCATGGGTCCTGCTACCTTGGGTCACAGGCATCGTTGAACTGTTCCTCCATGACAGGCAGTTCAGAGTCCATATGGGGGAGAAGACGAGTGCCTGGAGACGACAAAGGAATGGGTTACCCCTGGGCTCTGTGCTTTCTCCAACCCTGTTCAACCTTTTACATCAATGACCTGCCAACAACGGAGTCACGAAAGTTCATTTACACAGACGACATCTGTTGTGGTGTCCAGGCCTGGACACTTCACGAGTTTGATGCCATCTTAAACTGGGACATGACAAAGTTAGCTGACTAATGTAAGACTTGGCACCTCCAGCCAAGTGTCATAAAAACAGTCTCCAGTATGTTCCATCTTCATCACGCCAGCGCAACCCGAGAACTGAATGTTTATCTGAATGGTCAGAAGATGAAGCATGAAGTAGAACTGGTTTATCTAGTTGTGACCTTAGACCACACACTGAGTTATCATGCCCACCTGAAGAAGACCGCCGCTAAAGTTAAGACAAGAATAATCTTCACAGCAAACTGGCAGGTTCGTCAGGAGGTGCTCGTGCTCCAACTTTGAGGATGGCAGTTCTTGCCACCTCATATTTGGTGGCGGAGTACTGCGCACCCATTTGGAGTCTGTCATCACACAACAAACTGGTGGATACACAGTTATACGCATGGTGGCATGTCATCTCTGGCACCCTGCATCTGACTCCGCTCCCATGGCTTCCAGTTCTGAGAAATATTGCTCCTCCTCATATCAGACGAGAGGTTGCCACTGGCAAGTTACTGGAGAAAATACGCGCCAACTCAAGCCTGCCACTGCACAATCACCTTTTTAAACCACCAGTTGCACGTTTGCCATCATGTCGCCCATTAGGGTCTCATCCACCACGCCAGGATATTAGGGCAGAAACACTCTGGCGAGAGGAATGGATATCTGTTCTAATCCCCAACCAGTCCCTCGTCGCCGACCCCACAATTTGCCTGCCTGGTTTTGACCTGGCCCGTCGTCAGTGGTCCCTGTTGAAAGTCTCTGCAGCCAACCAGTATCGCTGGGGCCTTCATGACAGCCCTTTGTGCGGCTGTGGCACAACACAGACAACGACACACATTGTCAGTGAATGCCTGCTGACTAGGCTCAGCAGTGGCCTAAAAGAACTGCATCGGTCCACTGAAGATGCCATCAGTTGGCTAGACGACTATGCACACGTTAAGTAAATAAGGAGCTGGAGATATATTTATAAATATTGAGACTTGTGATAAAATTGTAAGATTTGGGAACGCTGCTGTCGCCAACTTTATGGCTTATTAGGAAACATTTTGCTATTCTAATATGCAGACCAAAAAAAAAAAAGTCAGTTGTGGTTATAAATAATTGATTAAACTATTTAAAAGGCAAAAGGGGTTTCTCCCCATCTGTGTTTAGTAGGTGCAAAATATCAAAGGGTTTTGCACTTATCATAGAAAAAATTCTCATAGTTGGCTTTTTTTCTCTGTTAACCCAATATCAACATACATGACTTTTTAACTGCAATAAAAGATCAGATAAATCTTGGTAATGCTTTATAACTTGCTATGTCTTTAGAGTGGAACACTGTATCTTATGATTCTGATTCACATTTGTTTTAGTCATTTCAGGGGTGGATGGGCACAAGTTTGAACTTCGTATCTGGTAACATTCATCTCAATAACTTGTTGACCTAGATACTAAAAAGTGATTGTAGACAGGGAACTGAATCTTTTTAAAATAAATAATAGGTTTAGGGTCTTAAAACAGATAAGGGCCACGCTGTCATTACACTGAATTCCCTCTGCTTTCTTTGTCGCCAAGACCCAAGCTGAGAGTCTTTCATTTCTCCTGCAAGAGTTGATAGCAACACACACGTCCCGAAAGCAGCATAAAAGCGGAAATTCCTGGTGTAATTGCTTGTGAAGCCTGAGCAGAGTCTCAGCACGTAAGAAAAAAAAAAATGCTTGTATATTTTTATTTATTTTTGGTTATTAACATATACATTCTGTGAGCATCTATCCCATTCTCTGTGTGGTGCTTCTAATATTTAAAACAACACAGTCAGTTACGATGAACTCTAGAATCTACTACCAACCAACCATAATTCATTCCCACAGCACATGCAGCCCCTAATTTCTTTTTGTTCTCACCAATGCTTTTCCTTATCTTGCAGATTCATGCTTACTGAAGATGTCAAACATGGGAGTGGTGTCCACCTGCTTCTGCGTCCGTTCTTTCGTACACCTGCTTAGGCCGGGAGTGCAGAAAATGGGCTATTTCCAACTGCACACTGCATCCAGGTGTGCTGCTAAGAATCACTACGAAGTGCTGGTGCTCGGCGGGGGCAGTGGTGGAATCACCATGAGCGCTCGGATGAAGCGGAAAGTGGGAGCTGAAAACGTGGCTATTGTTGAACCACATGAGGTAAAAATCTTTTTAAACGTAGAGAATGAGGTAGTAGCTTTCCTTCGTTGAGGAGCTGGTTTGTGTGTGTTCTTGCTCCTTCCCTCTGTTACGCAATTTAGAATTAAAATCCACTCAGGTCTCCCAGCAGGAGAATACCGTATAATGCACCATAAAAAAACTGCCTTCAGCTATGGCGCGTGAGGCAACATTTACAAAGTACATATCTGTCTATACAGCTTCTTTCATTAGGAACAAAGTGTGACACACCTTCCAGGTGAAGGTTCAGATGATCAAAAAGCAACATATTGTTGCTTCAGAGAGAAAGCCAGAAGCCTTGCACCGAGGGTGACCAGATAGCAAGTGTGAAAAATTGGGTCTGGGTAGGAGGCCTTGGGGGGGTAATAGGTATCCTATATAATACAATTGTCCCGATAATATCGGGACATCTGGTCACCCTATTCGCACCCTTAGGGCTAGGCTGTGCAACCAGCTGAGTAGTTGCCCACCAGTCAATCTTGCCCTTATGTTTATGAACTTCATGATCTGATTGAAGAGTTTATCTTCTATGAAGTGAAACATCTTCTTGGGTTCCAGAGCTACATGCCTAATGCACTGCATCACAGCCAGTCCTTCTCTGCTCCAGATTCCCTCTAAAGACAGTCAATACCTCTATCACTATAGGGGATTATCAGAGGCACTTTATCCTACTTTCCCTTTTTCCTGGGTCTCAGAGAGCTACCTCTGCAGTCCTGTCAGCTGTTAAGTGGAGGCCAATTCATGGAGATGTGAGTTCTTTCTTTCAGAAACATTACTATCAACCCATGTGGACACTAGTTGGTGCTGGTGCAAAACAGCTAGCAACCTCTGGACGTCCGACAGCCAGCGTGATTCCTTCAGGTGTAAAATGGATCAAATCTACAGTCACAGAGTTGGATCCAGACAAAAACTGCATCCGTTTAGCGGATGACAAAAAGGTAACCGTGATAATGATGGATATCCATGAGCCTTAAGATAGTGTCAGAAAAACTTACTTCTGATTTCCCCACTCCAGAGGGCTCCCACAAATACAAAATAAATTTCCCATCCTATATGGGTGCCATGAAAATGTCATTGTACACTATCCAACAAGTCCTGAAAATGTATTGAAAATACTTGTTACGCTGATAGTATGATAACAGCTGCTTCTGTGTGGTGGTGGGGTTTTTTTTGTTTTTGTTTTTAAAAATACAAAAATGATGACAAAACCCTCCAGATCAATAGATGCTTTTCTCTCCAGGTGGCAAGTACCAGCATGTTTTCAGAACTTGTTTTAATGAATTGGATACTGCAAAATATGGAATAATTACCTTGCTGAACAATGGAGTAAATGTTTTGGATGTTCCGTGTATTAGTTTATTTCACAGTGATGCATTTTTAATCATTCCACATTTTAGCATTTACCTTGTATGGTTGAAAATACATGGCTTAGTTTGCTTTCCATAATTTATATTATCTCAGTGTTCATTATTAGTTGTCAGATTGTTTAAACAAACCTTTTGAGGCAAAGTTCATTATGTCTAAAATGACATCTTCTTTTTTTTTTTTTTTTCTTTATACTATAGATATCTTACAAATATTTGATAATTGCCCTTGGGCTTCAGCTGCATTACGAAAAGGTATTCACTTTAAACCAAATACATTTTTACTGGTGTTAATTGCATAGAAATTGCACTTTATATTTTTGTGATCCTCTAAATATAGCGTTTTTTCAATACAATCTATAAAGTGTGTCTAATAGCTATTGGATGAATATTAATGTCTCGTTCTGGCTATAAGGCTCTAAATTCCACTGGATAGTAGGGGCTCCAATTTGGGGCCATTCTCAAACCATTCAGCATAAATGACCTCTCTCAAATTACATCGCAAAGCTGTCCTCTTATTTATCCATTGTGTCTTTCCATAGAGATACAATTCTGATTACACACAGAAATAACTCTTGATTGGCTGGCTGAGTAAATTGTAGAATCCTAAAAATGTCGGACTGCAAGGGATCTCAAGAGGTCCAATGACTTAATATAGAAAAGAGGCTTGATTCGCAGCCTAGCTTCCATCAGCAGCACCCAGCCTTCAGGCCCCTACTGGAGGGGTTTGCAAGTAGTGCAGCTGCCTGCAACCCTGCTTAGCCTGGGCCAGATGTGGAAGATTGGCAAGGCCTCCCAAGTGAGACATTGATTCATTACAGCTTGGGGGCAGTTTCTGCTGATTTGGGGGAGGCACCATAGAGCCTATTCTGGAACTTAAATCCCACAGTGGAGCATTGGGGAAGGTGATAGTATTAGGGTGCAGTAGATTCCACTGGTGCTGGTGCCACTTTTTCTTCTTAAAGTTTATTACATTTTATCAGACAAGTGCAGCCTAAAGCCTTGAGTCCCCTAGATATTGGTGTGGGAGGCATATGTGGGATCTGCGTCAACTGTTGTCCTAAGCCTAGGTGAGCATGTGGCATAGCTTTTGATAAATGGGAAAATGATGATGGTGATCTATGGAGCTCTGGTAGTTCTAGAGGCAGAATGGAAACAATTACTTGAACCATCACTTCTGAGTGAGAAGCAGCTTGTTGCTTATCTAAAGTCAACTACCTCCTATGTAGATTAGTTCTATTGAAACCAAACTGCACAATATTTAGTGATTGTCAATGTTTGCTGTTCTATAGCACAACCTGATAAAGACAAGTACAATGAATACCCAGGGAAAGCACAGTGTGGAAAAACCAGTCACCACTTGTTTATAGCTAGATCTCAAACTATTTGGGTTTAAAAATAGTAAAATCATGATTAAAATTAAATCCCACAAGAGAGGTATAGGTAGGCCCCTATCCTGGGAGGGATTTGTGTGTGGGCATAATTTAACTCACTGCAAGTGGTCCCAGGAAGTTAATTGCAAATCAGAGTGAACATGCATGTCTTCTTGGCATAGGTCTCAGTGCTGCAAACACTAATGCACATGTGTAGCTTTACTCCTGAGAGTTGTCCCACGGAAATGCCCCAGTCCCTTCTCTGTAAACAGAGAATAATTCCCTTCCTTGTAAGCGTGTCATGAGGATAAATAAATTGATTGAGATGCTGATACGGCAATGATAAGACATTTCAGGATACAAATAGTTTCCTTAAATGCCCAAGATTTCTTTAGTTCTGCTACAGATAACATCAGATGACAAAAACTGAAATATTTTTAAAAAATCAGATTTACTTTTCACTATTTAAGCTGTTCTTTTACTTTTCAAGTTCACTCTGTTGGGACAATGAAAACAGATCAGTCCTTTCCAGGCTCTGACTGTACATGAGCCCAGTGATGCAGTATTATTTTATATAACACACACACTCTGCTGGCAATGGTTATGATTACAACTGTTACACTTTTTAAAAAAAAATCACGGCACCATTAACACTGGGCTTTCTGTTTTGTACAGCTTATTTTCTCAAACGCTAGTTTTGGGGATTCACCCCCTGACAGGGCCCATTTTTAAAAACTAAGAAGTCTGTGGGTGCAGTGGAAAATAGATCTACCTTCAGCTCAAATTTTGGTTTCCCAAATGATCTATGTTATAGATTACAAAATATCTGAAGACAAGGGAAGACTTTTTTTACATCCATTTGTTCCAGCTATGTTTTAATAAGTCTTGTTTTGTTTTGTTGTAGATTAAAGGTTTGCCTGAGGGTTTTAATTATCCTAAAATAGGTTCCAATTATTCAGTCCACACAGTAGAGAAAACATGGAAGGCTTTGCAAGACTTCAAGGAAGGAAATGCCATCTTCACTTTTCCAAACACTCCAGTGAAATGTGGAGGAGCTCCTCAGAAAATCATGTACTTGTCAGAGGCCTACTTAAGAAAGGTACATATTTCATCACATCCCCTACTGATGCCTGTTACCACTGCTAGAGATCAGACTTATTTTATGGGGATCATGTTGTAATTATGACAAAAATAAGCCCTGAGGTGGAACAATATATTGTGACTTAAATCTTAATAAGGTAATTGGTTTGCAGACTAACTTTTCTGAACTTCTATCAATATGAAGCAGACCATTAGGGCTCAGTGCAGCTGAGGAACAAAGGATGCTCTAAGCTACCATTGCGGCTCTATGATGCTGTGGCCAGCAGAGAGCCAATTCAGTCCCCAACATAACTTATAGCAGTGTCAGGATTGCACTGGCTAGTATGGGCTCCAGTTTGGTGCCTTCTAGCTGCCTGGAATAGATGGAGTGCAGCAGCATTGTCATCATGCCCCCTTCCACTCAGCCAGGTTGGCTGAGTGGGAAGGGTGGTGTAGAGTTGGCCAGCTCTATACTACCTGGTGACTTTCCCACGCTGTGGGAATACTCAGCTGGCTAGTAAAGCTTTGTGGTACCATAGGGGCTATCGCAGGACCAGGATCTTGCCTTAATGTTTAAAATCTTTTTGTTGTATATACCAAAGATTAATACTATTTATATAACACTTTTCATGCTAAGGGATTCCAAGAGCAGTATGCATGCTACACACAAACCCCACTGACAGGAGCCACTTAAATGCACTAGCTATTAAAAATACACACCACACAGCTTAGGAAGTGAAGCAAAGAATATGATTGTACCCAGTTGAAAGTACAAGGGGAATCTTATGTACACAGAATGCAAAACCCAGATAGGTGTTTGGCCAAGACATTAAGGCAAACAGTGCCAGGGGACTTTTAATAGGCAAGTATTTAAACCCTCAGTTTTGCATGTCGTCCAAAATGCTGCGGTCCCTTATTCTGTGCTAGGTCACTTGCTTAGTACTCATTTATTGAGTAATTGTTGTTATTTGACTGACTGCTACTCCACCTCACGTGGCACCAATGTTTTCCTCGGAGGTCTCACCCAAAGAAGAGCTGACCTTGCCTAGTTTCTGATAAGATAGCTGAGAGGATCAAATCTTGAGATGGTGTGTCTCCAATACACATTTTAACTGTTTGAATGTTAATATATAAAAATTCAAAACAGCTGCTAGTTACACAGTATATGCTCTCATTTACAATAGTGTAGTGTTTCTATCCAGTTTTACTGCTTTTGTAGTCTGTTCACTGTTAAATTAATTTCTTTCTACCCAGACAGGAAAACGATCCAAAGCCAACATCGTCTTCAATACTTCACTTGGATCAATTTTTTCTGTTCAAAAGTATGCTAATAGATTGCTGGAGATAATTAAGGCTAGAAATATTGTTGTTAACTACAAACACAATCTGATTGAGGTTCGGGCAGACAAACAAGAAGCTGTATTTGAGAATTTGGACACACCTGGACTGACTGAGGTTTATCAGGTCAGTAAGATAGAAGCTTTCAGGCCTTTAGTTTGGTGGTCTTCCGTTTTTGCCATCACTATTTATTGTCCACTGAAATACTAAATACTGAGATTTCCCCTCCACCTCCCAGTATGTAGAAAACTAAGTAACTTCAAACATGGAAACAAAAACTGGGGCTATTCCAGCTAAAATGGTAATATTGTCGTTTCCCTCAAAAAACTCTGAGCAGGATCCGCACTCTCAGCAGATGTAGCTGAGTGGTCAAAAGAAGCTCGGCTCTGACTAAAATTGTTTGTGAATAGCACAGCTGGAGTGGATCAGTAATTGGCTAGCAATATTAAAGCACGTAGCAAGGACACGCTCAAAAATACTAAGAAATTGAACCTTACATGTGACTGTAACAAGGCAGAAGAGCCTCTTCTCCCCCTCATCCCAATGCAGATTTGACCTGCTATAATAAGGGTATCAATTTCAATCCTGTTTACTGAATTCCATTTATCTAGCTGTTTTTTTCTTTCTCTGCCCAGTATGAAATGCTTCATGTCACACCACCTATGGGACCGCCTGATGTACTCGTGAACAGTCCTGTTTCAGATGCAGCTGGCTGGTTAGACATAGATAATGAAAGTCTGCAACACAAGAAATACCACAATGTGTTTGGTATTGGAGACTGCACGAACCTTCCAACATCAAAAACAGCTGCAGCAATAGGTATAGTTCAGCGTCTTGTTTTTTAATGGTTGTGTTTTTGTGTTTTACATAATTACACTTGCGTGTTCCAGCTGGACCATCTTGCAGAAAACAGACTTAAGCCTTGTGGTAATAGAGAAACTTCTGACAAAGTACAATTGGCTTGTAGCGATTAAAAAGTTTGTTTTTGTTTGCAAAGTAACAATGCTGTTTCCCAAAACTTACAGTATGGACTACAGATAACAGGTTTCAACTGTTCTTAACTTGCAATTTCAGCATTCTCATACCCAACACCTCTGATCTGAGTTTTCATTTGTCTCTAGGACAGAGAGAGAGAGTTTGACAAGTATGAAAAATGAACATAACACTAGTCCAGTTATGCAACTCGTCATTGGATCTCAAAGTACATGCATATGCTAGCTGAGTGCTAAGACTGTCCTAGTCAACTGGTCCCATGTTCTGTGCTTGTAGTCACTGAATTTGAACTATGCAAAATGGACATTAGGCATATGCCTATCATGGTTAAAATTTGAATGTTAAATACTCTAGCTGTAGAATATGGAAATACAATAATTAAATGTAGTTATTGGTATAAGAAAAACCGTGCACCTAAAATGAGTGATGTATTGAACTAACCCAGCACAGGCAATGTTGCCATAGCTTGTGTCTGCTCTCTTTTTAACATTATACAATATTTTATTATAATCAGCCTGGAACTTTAATATGAAACTTCAAAAATGTTTTGGAATTAGAGAACTCCCCCTCCCTTTTCCCCGAAACATGAAGTTCAGACTTCACTATCATGCACCAATATCTTATCTGTTGTAGAAATAATAAGGAAAAAACTTATTAAACAAAGGTGAAGAAGTCCAACTAGATTATTATACTGGAGAATATACAACCTAAAAAAAAAGCTGAATTATTCCCATTCTACTAAGCAAACGGAATTGTACAATTGTTTCCACGTACTGTATTATTGTCACCATATTATAGTGTAAATACTATTTATAGTAGGAAAATGCTTCAACTGTAGTGTAGCCAAAGTTGTGTAACTTTTTATCTCTTACATAGCTGCCCAGTCTGCAGTGCTTGATAAAACAGTTTCTTCGGTAATGAAGAGCCAATTGCCAACTAAAAAGGTATTTTAATGTTTCTAAGAAGTTGCCTTATTAGAATTATCCAACTTTTTTTTTTAAATAAAAAAAGCGAGTAGAGTATTGCTTATATTTTAGGTGTTTGTATTCTTAAAATACAGCAGTTTAATTGTTCATGTGCAGCTAGTTTAGTTATATCTGTCACCCTGTCAGCAGTAGCAGGTGCTGAAGAACAGACAGGGTACCACTCTCTTCTCCATCCAGTCCTGAATTTTTAAATTGACTTTCTAAAGGAGAAAGGTACTGAAGGAAAAAACTTAGTGTAACTTCAAAACTTTATTTGTTACCCTGAAACCAATATTATGTTAAGCCTTTCTGGGAAAAGGATACTTAAGATTATGGAGAATCCACGAAACTGAAAATAATTGAGGGGACTTAGTTTTAGTATCAAATAATAACTAGTATTTATACAAGAGTCTCATGCTTTGGTGTGGGTTTTTCTTTTTTTAAAAGGCTAACAAGCTGCATAGTACTGGGGGGGGAGAGAAAGACCCTTTAAAAAGAAATGACAATGTGTGTGAAGCTTAAATTCTCCCCTACCCCCGTGCACAAAGCCTAGTCTAGCCCCAATGATATAATTGCTTTACTGACTCACTAAGTAGGAAGAATGAAGAAAAAAGATGTCTGAATTGACCAATAATTCTATTATACATAGTCTTAAACTGCTCATCACTGTAGTATCTGATTGCCTACAAGCACTGCATTAAGCTACAGACTTATAGCTTATAGACTACACAATTATCATATGTTGTTTGCTCTACTATCTGCTCCCTGTGGGAGAAGCATGAGCAATGGAATGCCTTGTTTTGATAGGATTTAATTTTTTTTAATTAAATATACAAGTTGCTGTATGTTGATGTTAGTAGGCAAAGTCAAAGATATGCCCGTTGCAATGGAGGGTTTGTCAGTCTTCTTTAGTGGCCGGCTGTAGCTGCTTCAAAGATGCCTGTTGTAGGCAGCTGTTAAGCTGCTTCTCCCTCCCCACCCCCTCCCCCCATTAGGTCTCATCCTGTTCTCTAATAGTCATTATTTATTCTGCTTATTACAGTAGTGCCTAAGGGCAAACCAAAGAAGGGGGTCCATGGTGCTGGGTACTGTACAAACACAGAAAAGACAGTCTCTGCCCCCAAAGAGTTTAGTCATGTTTCTCAAATATGGCCACAAGGGGCTTTTTTTGTGGCCACAGCCTCCTGGGGTGTGATTGGTGGGGGCGGCAAAGCAGCAGCCTCTTCCTCTCCCTGTTGCTCCTGGATGCACCACCTTGGAGTTGGGCTCTGCCCCCCCCCCCTCTGGATACAGCTGGGGCACAATGCTGGAGGAGCAAGCAGCTGATGAGTTTTCCCCACCTTCCTGGGATGGTGGGGCTCAGGCTTTGGGCTTCAGCCCCAGGCAACAGGTCTTCAGACATGGAGCTTGGGGCTCTGTCCCCCAGCCATGAGGCTTCAGGCTCCCTCCCTCCCCCCCATCCAGGTCTCAATTTGTCCCCAGACTTGCCGGGGCTGAGTAAGTCTGCTGTGAAAAGTGATAAACATACTTACTAGGTAGGAATAAATACATTACTACAATTTGGGTGTTTACATGTGCATAAATTTTATGTTTTTCCTAAAGCTAATTAGGAATTTTAGGAAAACCGTGTGAAAGCAGCCACCAGCAAGAGTTGGTGGCCAGACTGAGGCCAGCAAATAATTAGGGTTCTCGAGAACCCTAAATAGAGATTGAAATGAGCCAATTTAAGACTGAAATTTAATATCCCTTCCAAGATTTGTTAGCATTCACCATATCTCTCTGGACACTCTTGTTACCTATATAAATGTCCCATCTCTTTTTGAATCGTGCTAAAATCTTGGTTTCAGTGAGTTCAACAGTCTAATTACCTATTGGACTGGAAAAGTGTATCCTTCTTCGTGAGTTTTGAATTTGCCACAATTACATTTTATGTCCTCCTGTTGTGTGAGGGAGAACAGAAGCTCCTGTCTAGTGATCACTGGCTCAGGTTTTGTAGTGAGGGAGGGAAAAGTAGTTAAATATCTTCACAACCACGAACATGCTGTCCTTGACTATATACTATTTTTTGACAGCCCCAAAAGGATTGAATGGTTCCTGCTCTAGATCAGGGTTGAGGCCTGTTGCTACAGCATTATAGAGAAACTTACATTGCTGCATCTGTTATGATTTTAAAAACTTCAGTTTCTAGTGTACTCATGCTGCAACTTTTCAGAAGTGTTTTTGGATAAACCCTATTCAGGTAGAGCTTGCTTGTAGCACTTTGTGCAAAATGTACATGATGATGATGATTTTCATTTCATTGTAGTACGATGGATACACTTCCTGTCCCATTGTAACAGGCTACAATAGTGTGATTCTAGCAGAATTTGACTACAATTCTCAGCCTCTGGAAACGTTTCCCATTGACCAGAGTAAGGAGAGACTACTGATGTACTACATGAAAGCTGATCTAATGCCTTTTCTTTACTGGAATGGATTACTAAAGTAAGTACTCCAACGTATACAAACTAATTTTGGCTCCTGAGGTGATCCCATTCAAACATACACATAATACCCATGCAACAGGTTGTACTGTGGTTTAAAATGAGCAGATCATGTTCATCAGAATGCTTTCGTTTCATGTCACTACCATCTAACACAGGGGTGGCTACCCTGTGGCTCTGGAGCCATATGCGGCTCTTCAGAAGTTTAATATGTGGCTCCTTGTATTGGCACCGACTCCTGGAGCTACAGGCGCCAAATTTCCAATGTACTGGGGAGTGCTCACTGCTCCACCCCTGGCTCTGCCCCAGGCCCTGCCCCCCCGGCATGCCACAGAACAGCTGATTGGGAGGTGCAGGGATGGAAGGGGAGGTGCTGATCGGTGGGCAGGAGGTGCTGGGAGAGTGTGGGGGGGGGGGGGGGGAAGCTGATGTGGGGGCTGCTGACATATTACTGTGGCTCTTCAGCAATGTACATTGGTAAATTCTGGCCCCTTCTCAAGCTCAGGTTTGCCACCCCTGATCTAACCTATATAAACTACTTTGGTGGACACATCCAGCAATACTAAATATTCCCACTTTAATATCTCATTAAAAGACCAAGACTGTTTCCAATCATCCGAGGCATTTTAGGCAATCACAAGAATTGTTTTCCCCAAATCAGTGCTGGTGATAAAACATTACCAATACTAAAATTATGCTCATAGAACTCTTACTTTCCTGCTCATCTATTTGCAATCTACTAGTAAACCCATGAAACTATATCCAGAAAGACCCCCTGTTCCCTGAAAGAATACTTGAAGCATTGTATTTGTTACGGGTGTGGTGGTAGCTAGGAGCAATAGTAAAGTTTACTCAGTTACAATGAAAAAGGTTGTCTAATTTATGCAGTGGCTAAAAACTTTTTTTTTTCCCCCCACTCCTTAGGGGTTACTGGGGAGGTCCTGCTCCTATAAGAAAGCTGCTGCATCTTGGTTTGAAATAATGATCCAGTCAACTTTGCTTACTGGCCAGAACTAAGTCTAAGAAAAGGAACCATGTTTAAAACACACACCTGTTCTCTCAAATAATAGGAGCACATACTTCTATGGATATTGTACTTGATGTATCAAAGGCCAGGTTTTTCTTCTGGTGAGAATTAAACCTTTAATTCAAAGTTGACGTAAGATGTCCTGTTACTTAAATGTCATTGTGGTTAATGGTGGAACAGTAGGGTGGAAATGACAGCAGTTATCTACTGATGATTGGTACCACACCAGAGTATTGTAACACAAGAGTGAGTCTAAACCCAACTCAATAACGGATTGTGTCTTTAATAAGATCCCACTCTATGTACATTTACTTACTAAAGCCTATTGCATTTGCTTTGTTACTTTGTACACTTAGCATGGAAACAATGGGAGCTACATAATGACTGTGCTAAAGCCATGGCTGAGAGGAAGTTCAGATGTCCCATCAATAGGCTTCTGGCCCATACTGTGAAATATTGGACTTAATCTGAGGTGGCAGTTGATAGAAGCTACCCTAAACAACTGCTAAATTGAGGGTGTGGTGTCAAACTCAGCCCCCCCCCCCCAAAAAAAAAAAAGTACTTTAAATGTACACAATACTAACATTCCTTAAGAACTTTAAAACAAGGAAAGAATGGGGAATAGATTGGAGAACAGATGACTATTTAAACTGTGTTTAAGGAGGGATCTGTAGACAACTGTGGTAGGCAGTAGTATGAACAAACATCCAAAGCAAACAAGAAGAATAGGGCAAGAAGGAACAGAGGCCCAGGTGGAGGTAAAATGATCAAAAACCACAAAAAGGACAAGAATCTTGTACTTCATGTAGTTCAGGCAGCCCATGCAGGGGAGAATGGTGGAGAGAAGACTTGTCAGCTGTGTTTCAGATATAACAGAGGAGGGAAAGTTAGGAGGCCAAAAATACTTAATGTAGTCCAAATGAGATGACTGCTGCATAAAGGATTAAGCAATGGTGATAGCAAGACAGTTGTATATCCATGATCTTAACAGCCCCAAGTGGCACGTCTTGGTAAAACATTACATAGGAGGGAAGGAGAGCTAAGACCAGAATGACAGCCGTTGCAACCCTAGGAGACAATAAGGATAGAGTTCTAGCTATAGTGCTTACACCAGAATATGAGCCTCTCAATAGTCCTTTGATGCTGGGCAAGTCACCTAATCTTTGTTCCTTACCTCAATCTGTCATGGAGAAGAGACTTGAATTTGGATCTCATGGTGCCCACATTAGCATCCTCACCACTAGAACATCCTTCATTTCCAGTTGTCAGCTTGGCCTAATAGGAAGAAGTTTGAGATAACTGACAGCCAAGAGCTGCAGCTTCTAGACTTAGATATGATCGATAGTTAGTCATGAAATGGATGAAATCAGAGGAAGAGAACTGAGGGATGCTAACCTTCTCCTCTACTTGTTCACAACACAGAAGACTAATAGTCAGCATGTTAGGAGAAGCAAGCCCTGAAAGCAAAGAAATGCAAAAGCAGCAAGTTACAGATTAAGAATAAAGACAAATAGCCTCTGTACTTGAGCAGGAAGACGTCATTAGTGTTTCTTGATGAGGGTGGATCCCCTTAACATGGGAGATTCAAGGGGAAAGTCTAGGCAGTACGTATCTAAAATATAACTTGAACCCAAATTCAGATCTCATTTACACCAGTATTTGACAAAATCGGATTATACCTGACTTAGACTGGTACAAAAGATGAAAATGAAGCTCTAAATATCAGGGGGAAAGCAAAGGCAAAATAAAGGACACTACTTGTGGGGGAAAATTCACTGTTCTTGTGCAGGGTGTAGAAGATTAACTTCTGTCACATTAACGTTTTGCTCTTACCCTCAATGGAAGAATGTGGGGCTATACTGTTTCATAGACATGTAGAGATGGAAGGGACCTCAAGAAGTCCAGTCCAAGCCTCTGTGCAATGTCGGAACCAAATAAACCTATGGCATCCATGAGTTGTCCAAACTATTTATTTTTTTTAAAACTCCTTCAAATCAGAGAATTCCACAACCTCCTGTGGAAACACAGTCCAGAGCTTAACTAACCTTATTGATAGTTTTTTCCTAATATCTAACCTAGGTCTTTCTTGCTGCAGATTAAGCCCATTACTTCTTGTCATACTGAAAAGGACATGGGAAAACAACCAATCAGTGCCCTTTTATAATAGCTTAATATATTTGCATACTTTAAGTCTCCCCTCTGTCTTCTTTTCTCAAGAAACATGCCCAGGTTTGTTTTTGTTCTCCTCCTCTGGACTTTCTCCAGTTTGTCCACATCTTTTACAGTGTGGCAACCAGAACTGGACCCAGTTTGCATCTATGGATGTAAGACCTGAGTCTTGACACATACGTTAAGACTTTTTAAAAAAAAAAAAAAAAAAAAAAAAAAAAACTTATTGAGAGTCAGAGCACAGAAAAAAGTACATCTTTCTGTAGGCTATATGCTATTCTAAGGAAGCCAGGAAACCTGAGGGAGCATACCGTAATACTAAACAACTGTAATATAGTTTGTGTTAATTAGTATTTACTTTAAAAGTCTGCACTGGAAGACTAAATTGTAGTAGGTTTAGATGATCATCAATTTCAATCCCTTCTGTCTGTTTTACCTGTTATTTACTTTAGGTACTCCTGTGCCACTGAAAATGGTTTTTGCTTAAACCTAACACCTTCCATGGCTAACCTATTTGGTCACTTCTGCTCATACTAGAATTTGATAAAGATGTCAAACTAGTTACTAGGTGCATTTTAGGATCCAGCTAGCCTTTGCTCTTATAATACATTCCCATGTAAGCAACTAGGGGGCGTGCTGTATTATAAGAAGCATATGTCTTACAAACTCACCTTATTTTCTCCATTACTGCTTTTCACAACAGTCCCATTCTTTTAATTCAAGATAGCAGATGCTAATCACTTCATTTACCCTAATCCCACATTGAGTTCCATTTCACCACAGACCATTTTTTAATCAATGAGAATTTCTTCAAGTTTACAGGCCTATCACCTATCAGTGCTGACCAATAGACTCTCAAGTGTACTGTCCTTTTAGATTGTTATGCTTTTTCCTTCAGCATTGAGTGGGAAGTGTTAATAGTAGAAAGCATACAGCTGTAACTTAGAGCATGGACTTATTGACAATGGCACTGCCATAGTACTTTCAACTGGCAAGTATGCTATCATATTCAAGAAGTCAAAATAAGTCTAAATAAATGCGTAATAACTTAAAATACAGGCCCATTCAAGGACACAGCTACTTTTCTCTATCTGAGATAGGGAAGCTTGTCTCAAACTTTAAGCATGAACTAAGCTACAGACACTTCATGGAGGGGAAATGCTTTAATCAAGACCACGTTTAACTCCATGAGTTTCAGATGAAAGCTGAACAAAGTCCAATTTTAAAAAGTGAAAAGGAAATCTTAACAGAAGCTGAAGCTTAACTGCCAAAGTCTGGTACGCATAAAAATAAGTTAGTGTTAACAGGCTTCTTTTTAGATCATAGAAATCCATCGGCTGCTTGTCTATCTCTGTAAAAGAAGGAAATTTCAGTGTTTGACAGTATACATTTATATACACTTAAGAGGCTTATTTACAATAGTCTACACAAGTAACAGCTTTGTTTTCCTATCTGACAACACTAGTAGTCCCCCTTCCACTGAGTACAACTACCAAGTGCTGAGTTTCTGAAAGTAGTATGTAAAAAGTCACTCTTGTTCATTTTAGAAACATTAAGCCAGTTTGCCATTGCTTAACCACAATGTTTGTTTACCTGCATAATCAGCAGTTTCTCAATCTTGTTCTGGATCTGTTCATAAACTTCGTTAAACAGCTCCTCCTTTGATTTTGTTCCATCCAATGGAACTTAAAAATATTAGTGTTAAAATTGAGACATTTCTGAATAAAGACAAAAACATCCTGATAATAGCCTAGAATTACAAGGTTTTTTTTTTTTTTTTTTTAAATGGAGGCCAGGAACTAGACCAATCCCAAAGAAGTTAACTGCCTTACATACATCACAAGTAGCACTAGTTCAAATCTACTCACTGAATTAAGTTATTTAAATTGTACCCTCTCTCCCAGAGGAGACAGTAGAAAGACTTCCCTATACACTAGTTTTGAGCTTCCACCATCCAAGATACTTACCCACATCAACTTTGAGGTCTTCCATTATTTTCTTATGTTTAACATACATGGGCCAGACATGGCCGTCAAACAATCCAGGAGGATCTGGTACAGTGTAGTTCCTTGAACTAGAGATTATAAAGACAGCACTGTACATAAGTATTTCTTGTTACAAGTAGGAAGTCTAGATACAGCGTACTCAATCTCTTTACCCACCACCAAATCAAAACTAATTATCTTGACATCAATTCTCTGAAATTTTGTCAAAGTTGATATCTTATGTATCAGCTGCAAAGAGATTGAAGACAAAAGAGAATAATGAAGTCACATATGACAGTTATGTGAAGTTGCAGAAGTGACAGATTAAGATTCTCAGAACTCTTCATCAGCTGACTTTACTTACATGATATTAATTCATATCAAGAATTGCTGTAGCTTTTGGACATCATGCATTAAATTATGGCATAAAGCAGAAGAGAAGCTTTCATGTTTTGAACTTTGAAAGTGGCCAGTCCCTAGCAGAGGTAGGCCAAGCAGCTGTTTTCACCAGGGGAGGATAACCTGCTTTCAGGAAAAGGTAAGCTCCAGCCGTGCAAAGAGTGCTTTGCCTTCTTACAGGAGTTTGCACCAGTACTGCTATACCTGTAGCTGAAATTTGGGCAAATCCCTCACGTAAACAAGGCCCAGAACCTTAGTTTCTGGTAAAGCAAGAAAGGGAAAAGATAGCTGTCTATTAATTTTAAACAGCAGAGTACTGACAGGCAATTTTACAATTAAAGAAAATGATTCTCCTTTAGGCAATTCTTAAATCCTAAAGACAAAATAACGAAGACCATGGCAGAGATTGTCTGGAAAGCCATATTCCAAACAATTTAGACCTCACTGGTTCTTTTGCATCTCTCGTCCTTTGAGCTTTCAGCCCATTTTAGTGAAATTTTGGCTTTTGGTACCAGCTAGCATATTTCTAGAACTTTGCAGGAACTTCTCAGATACCAAAGAGTATGCAACTAAGTATCTAACCCAGTAAATCTAAGACTCTCTCGAGCATCCTCTCTACTATTGCCTGAACAAATAGAGCTTTATAAATAAAATGTAGTAATTACCAGATTTCTTAAATAATCAATAAGGTTAAAAAAAAAAAAAAATCAAAGCCTACCTCCTCCTCCTCTTGCATTCTTCATATGGAATGGAAAGAAAGTACCGATGGTTGAATATCTCAATCAATGGTCTGGAAAAGAAATTCTCTAGTTTTTGCACATTTTACGGCTGCTCTATTTGATCTGCATAAGAACTAAAGGTGAAACATTAGTAAGAGATTAGTGGGGATTTTTACACCTTCCTATGATTTCTGATTGGCAAGTGTCAGCAGGGTACCCAGTTACATGGGCTGTCTGACAATGGTATGACAATTCCAATAACTTTAAGTGCCGCTTTAAAAAGTTAAGCATATAAATTGTAAGTAGAGCTGAGTGAAGTTTTTCCAGACATGTGGTTTATTAATAAAAACTGCAGTTTCAGTCAACCTGAAACTATCTGCAAGTTTAATAATAATATGCCAAAGAGTTTTGGCAAAAATTCTCCCTCCCTCCCAGGACTTAGATGCTATTCACAAAATGGTGAGAGCAAGACAGGGTGGTTCCATAGGCACGGACTCCGTGGGTGCTCTGGGGCTGCAGCACCCACAGGGAAAAATTGGTGGGTCTCTGCATCCACCGGCAGCTCTCCGCTCCGCCTCCTCCCCCTCCCCTGAGCGTGTCGCACCCCACTTCTCCCCCTTCCCTCCCAGTACTTGCTGCCGCGAAACAGCCATTTTGCGCGGCAAGCGCTGTGAGGGAGGGGGGAATGCAGTGCACTCGGGGAAGAGGCAGGGCCAAGGAGTGGATTTGGGGAGGGGTCCAATAGGGGCAAGGAGGGGGCAGAGACTTTGGGGAAGGGGTTGGAATGGGGGCAGGGCAGAAGTCGGGGGGCACAAGCACACACCGGCGCCGGGGAAAGTTGGCGCCTATGGGTGGTTCAGTAGTAAGGGCATTAGCCTAGGACTTGAGAGACCCAAGTGGCATGTCATTTAGCTTCTCTGTGCCTCAATTCCATCTATAAAATAGGACTAATACTTCCCTAGCTCACAGGGGCATCGAAACAAGAAATAGAAGGTGAAATGCTTTTGAGATCTATTGATGAAAAACACTGTATAAGAGCTAGGTATGTTCTGTACCTTTAGCTTAGTAGTTACTATTAAGGTATTTGTCCTTCCTAATGACAATTATTCATTGAGGTAGAGAAAGTGAGAAATACCCTACAGTTTGGTGGCTGTGGCACTCAAAGGATGTGGGAGACCAATATTCAAGACCCTGCTCCAATGACCAGTTACAGGAAGTGGAACAGTTTCAACGGGAGAGACTGAGAAACCTGCCACCAGCATATCCTATAGCCTGAGGGTCAGGAACTCTTCTGCAATGTGGAAGATCAATGTTCAAATCCCTTCTCCACATCAGATAGAAGGGGGAATTGAATCTGGCCTCCCATATCCCAGGTGAGTTCCCTTATCACTTGACCAAAGTTTATGAGGGGAAACCACCTCCTCCTGACCTATTTAATTAATCTAGCCCTTTAAAAATGCCTGAAACAATATGTTCTGGGACAAATAGGATGTTTTGTATGACCCAATGTGGATTTTTTTAAATTTGCCAACAATTTTTAAATATTTAGATTTGTTTCAAACCAATTTTGTATTTTTCAGAATTACCAGCAAACAGAAAAATCAGTCATTTGCCCAACTCTAGTTTTAAGTATCACAGTTTGACTTCCTGCAACTTTACCTAATAGAAAACAAAATACATATCACCCCAGAATTACAATATCTGATAACTAGTAAGTCTTCAGTTACCTGTAAGTGTAAAGAAGAAAGCCTTCTACAATAAGAATATGGATTGTTTCGTCTCTCTCTTCTGAGTACTGTAGTATTTTGGCATCCAAGGTGTTATTGATGCCATGTGAGCGTTCAAACTTAATTGGGTTTTTCATCCAAGCATTGATGGTACTCATCATAGCTTCCATATCCAAGGCACTAAGAACTAGGACAAAAGCCCAGAAAAGTATTTGCTATGACTATCAGAAAAGTCACCTGAAGAAAAGCAACATGAACAGGATAGATATAACAGATAAGAGTTACAATTTCTACATGGAGGGTTCAATGAGCAGGGCCTTACCATCATACTGTTTAAATCCATCTTCAACTTCTATGTCGTCCTGGGGCTGAAACAGTGATAAAGAGAACTGCTTCAGTCTGACCAGCTATTGCAAAGCTCAACATTCATTTTAAAGCAAGATTAAAGATCTGAACTTCACTGGAAAACATCCCATTGCAGGCAAGTGCCTTAACCCATCACCAGGTTTGTTTGTGGCAAGATAAGAAGCAGTAACAAGACTGTGATAAAGCACTTGGTTCCTTTATCTTCCTACTACCACGGAGTGCTCCAAGAAAGTGGAAAGTCATCAGGACCCTGCCCAGGAGCTTATCCACCAGCCACACAGCTGGCCCCAGCCCACCCAACCAGCCAGCAGCACAGGGTGCGCCAGTGACAAGCAACTTTGGCTCTGAGCGGGAAGGGGAGCGTTGGGCCCAGGAATCACCTCATGTACAGGCTCCCCCACACAGGCCACTCACCTTGAAGAAGTCATCCTGATGCACCACGCCGCAGTTGGGCAGGGCCTGCATGAGCTTGTGGGTCAGCGTGGTCTTGCCTCCATTGGTGACCCTAGGGCAAGATAAGGACTGTTAGATCCTCAGGCCACGGGCACCACCAGCCCCGTGCGCGGACCTCGCCACCTCACTGGGGCAGCTGCAGCAGACCGCAGGCGGGAGGGAGGAGTCACCAGGGGCTCCTCCTGAGCGTTCCCTCCCACAGCCCCCTCCCGGCCGCCCTTTCCCGACCGCCCCCATCCCCCGGCTGTCACCCGCCGATGCCGATGCTGATGTTCATGGTGCGGCAGCAAGCCGCCCGCGCGTCCCTTACAGCCTGTTGTTCCTATGGGGGGAGACGGAGCGGACAGGGGGTCCGGGAGCGGCCGCTCATCCGAGCCGGGACCCGGAGGAGGAGACAGAGAGAGAGGGAGGGAAAGAAGCAGAAGAAGATGGGGGAGGAAGAAACAAACGTCAACTACAAGTCAGCGCCATGGTCCCGGGAGAAGGGAGCAGCCGGGCTCGTTGGTGCCGCAGCGAAGCGCTCCGCAAAAGGGGAAATCAACCGCCGCGCCAAGATTCCCTCACGCCGCTACACGCTCATTGGGCAGCGGGCCCACGACAACACACGGCGCCTACACAGTCTATACCCAATGAGAGCACAGCGCCGCCCACACTACAACACCCATTGGCTGGCGGGGCTCCAGCTTCACCTACTAATAACGCCGCACATATCCCGAAAAGCCCATTGGCCTGGCCATCTCGCTCTTCGTCCAATCAGAAAGCTGAACTGCACGTCTCCGCATCGTTCACGCCTCCGTGAGTTAGAAGGGCATGCCTTGGCTCCTCCCTTCAGGCCACGCCCCCCAAGGGGCTGGGAGCCCTACCCGCTAGTGAAGTGGTTTGTTTAAACCGTGCCCCTAGCCTGGATGGAGCGGTCGGTGGCTGGAGGCAGCTGCGGGTCTGGGGAGAGGAGAAGTGATTGGGGGATCCCCCAATACCAGCTTCATAGGGACTCTTCTGCCTTCCTGCTGAGTGCGTGCTGGGGGTCTTTGAGGGCTTGCAGAACACGGACCTGCTAATTCTAGCTGCAGGGGGAATCTGGCTCCCTAGGCAGTGCCTGGGGGAGCTGTGACGAGGGGAATAGGGAGACCAGATGCCTTAATGTTATAGGGACAGTTCCAATGTTCAGGGTTTTGTCTTATATAGGCGCCTATTGCCCTCTCCATCCT
The DNA here is from genome assembly GCF_015237465.2 of Chelonia mydas. Lineage (NCBI taxonomy): Eukaryota > Metazoa > Chordata > Testudines > Cheloniidae > Chelonia > Chelonia mydas. Next base: position 64,783,569 of record NC_051250.2, read on the forward strand.
GATTTTTCTTTCACACTTCCTATCTGGTTTCAGAGTAACAGCCGTGTTAGTCTGTATTCGCAAAAAGAACAGGAGTACTTGTGGCACCTTAGCGACTAACCAATTTATTTGAGCATAAGCTTTCGTGAGCTACAGCTCACTTCATCGGATGCATACTGTGGAAATCGCACAAGACATTATATACACAGAGCTCATGAAACAATACCTCCTCCCACCCCACTCTCATGCTGGTAATAGCTTATCCAAAGTGACCACTTTCCCTACAATGTGCATGATAATCAAGGTGGGCCATCTCCAGCACAAATCCAGGTTTTCTCACACCCCCACCCCCATACACACACAAACTCACTCTCCTGCTAGTAATAGCTCATCCAAAGTGACCACTCTCCCTACAATGTGCATGATAATCAAGGTGGGCCATTTCCAGCACAAATCCAGGTTTTCCCACCACCCCCCCCCGGCGCCCCCCACACACACAAACTCACTCTCCTGCTGGCAACAGCTCATCCAAACTGACCACTCTCCCCACAATGTGCACGACAATCAAAGTGGGCCATTTCCAGCATAAATCCAAGTTTAACCCCTCAGACGTTCTGGGGAAAACCTGGATTTGTGCTGGAAATGGCCCACCTTGATTATCATGCACATTGTAGGGAGAGTGATCACTTTGGATGAGCTATTACCAGCAGGAGAGTGAGTTTGTGTGTGTATGGGGGGGTGAGAAAACCTGGATTTGTGCTGGAAATGGCCCAATTTGATTATCATACACATTGTAAGGAGAGTGATCACTTTAGATAAGCTATTACCAGCATGAGAGTGGGGTGGGAGGAGGTATTGTTTCATGGTCTCTGTGTATATAATGTCTTCTGCAGTTTCCACAGTATGCATCCGATGAAGTGAGCTGTAGCTCACGAAAGCTTATGCTCAAATAAATTGTTTAGTCTCCAAGGTGCCACAAGTACTCCTTTTCTTTTTACTTCCTATCTGGTCACCCTAGAGGGGAACCCCCAATCCCATCTGCATGGGAGAGCTAGGCAGAACTCACCCCACTGTGTCTGCTGCTTGCTTCAGAGAATTACTTTTATTATTATTTTATTCCAGTAGCAACCAGTGTCCCTAGTCAGTGTTGGGGCTGCAGGGTGCTTAGTAGGGTACAAACAAATCAGAAAAGACCTTGCCCCTGGCCTAAAGGATTTACAATTTAAGGGACAGGTAGCAGGGGAAGGGACTCAGGGACAGATTCACCCAGTTTCTAATACTAATGTTAGCTCTGACTATGGTCTGGGTACATTCCTTTGTGGCTATGCCTCAGCTATAAAATGAGGGTAATATCCATCACCTCGTTGGCACTGGAGTATTGTGAAGATTAATTAGTTAATGTTCCTGCAAAACAAGAATTAAATCTTACTACCATCATTATCACTTGTTGCTAGAAACACAGAGAGCATAATTCCAAAATACATTGTAGGGCTGAGCAGAAGCATAACTGAATTCCATGCCATAAACATACTCCTCTTCCAATATTAAGGTACTGAGTTAATCAGTCTGTACAGCAGTCTTAACTTTGTGCAAGAGTCTTAAAAATTTATACTCAGATGTGACTTTAAGAGAGCCACAAATGTATACTTTTAATAGCAGTGCACACGTCTATCGGAGAATTGTGGTGTGATGTGATGTGATGGCAAAGATGCCAAGAACCTTTCCTACACTGCTATCCCAGCAATACTCAAGTGATTATTTTCAGGTTTCAGAGTAACAGCCGTGTTAGTCTGTATTCGCAAAAAGAAAAGGAGGACTTGTGGCACCTTAGAGACTAACCAATTTATTTGAGCATGAGCTTTCGTGAGCTACAGCTCACTTCATCGGATGCATGCTCAAATAAATTGGTTAGTCTCTAAGGTGCCACAAGTCCTCCTTTTCTTCAAGTGATTATGTTACTATTAAACAAATCAAGTTACCAATTCAGTTCAACAGGAGGGGAAAATGGAACCCCAAATTCCCAACAGAGATGCAAAACTGTATCATCAGATCACCAGTAACTCTTTAAGTTACAACCCAAATAGAGCATACGAAAGCAAGAACAGAAAGAAGCCAGAAACTGCCCCAAACCCAAAGTTAGAAGGAAAAAATGAACACTTGCACAAAATTAGAAAAATCCAATGGAAAGTTTCAAAGCAAGAAATATTTATCTAGAAGTGTTGTAACTGAGGCTGGAACAACAGAAATAACTAGCACAGTAAAACTGTTTTTATTATGGGGCTTGAGGAAAACATGGTGCAGCTGCAGTTCTCAGTTAGACGATAAATTTAACGGACAGAGGGGTTTGTTTGTTTGTTTGTTTTAATGCCAGAGTGACACCTACTATTTTCAAAATGTGCAACATGCTGACAAAGGTAAAAACAGCATAACAATTTCTATACCCTGGGATAACATTTGTGCTGATTTATGCCCTTGAAACCAGTGAAGTCGTTAAATGAGCACTTAAGTACACTAGCAATGTGACCAGGAAGCAGACATGGTTTAGGGTTCTTAGCTCCTATAGAATCATAGAGTTAGAAGGGACTACAAGGGTCATCTAGTCTAACCCCTTGCCAAAATGGGGATTACAGTCCTGAATCTTAAAAGATTTAAAAATGAACTATTGACTGGGAGAGGATATAGAATGTTGACATTGGTGAGGTTCTGTGACGCTTGGATTCCAACAGTCAATTCTTGGACTCTTAGGTTCTGGAAGCTTTGCAGGGAGGGGAGAGAGACTTCAGAAGGAATGGGGTTAGCCTTAAGTTACACCCTCTTTTTAGTAGCTTTTTTGCTACTCCTCCTTCAGCCCTCTCAGTGTACTCATTTTGTACATTGTGGATGAGATTTTCAACAGCAATTGTGTGATTTAAGAGCACAAGTCCCATGGACTTTCAATTGGAAAGTCTTTGGGACTTTTACTTTTTGGATTTTCACTTTTGAAAATCCTACTCTATCTAGGCACATATATAATCTCCATCATTGTACTTTCTGAATGCCTCCTAAGTATTTGAAAACAGAAATAATGGTTTTTCTCTCTCTCTCCCTTCCTAGACTATAGGAGAATGCCAACTCAGGACAAGTTACACTACTTTCCTATTTACACCCACTTACCCCCATTTTATCAGCAATTTACATGCAGGCTAGGTACTTATATAGCTGCCATCACTGTAGTATCCAAGCACCTAACAAATAATGAATTTATCCTCACAATGTCTCTCTGAGATAGGGAAAGATAATTCTAATTTTACACATGGGGAACTGAGGCACAGAGAGATTAATAAATGACTTGTCACACAAAGGTGGGAGGGTCCCAGAGCTTGAGTTCCAGCTGAGCCTGGAAGTCTACACAGCTATGAAATAGCCCCACAGCCCAAGCCCCACAAGCCTGAGTTGGCTGGCATGGGCCAGCTGTGGATTATTCTTTGCTGCGTAGGCATACCCTTAATAGCCATACCACCATCTTTTCTTTCTCCACACTCCTATTTATATCTCTTGAATATGGTGGTGCACTGATATGATTCTGGGAGGCCAAGTTACAGGTGCCTGAGCATAACTGAGGGCAGGATTTGATCCTCAGAGTACTTGATTACATTATACCTTTTATCATAAAGCTATAGCAAGGAAGGCTGGTTTTGTGGCCAACGCATAGGGTTAGATATCAGTCTATGTGAATCATTCTTGTGCTTTAGTTTGCCTATTTATACAGTGCGGTAAATTATATTTGCTTTTCTCACAGGGAGTTATGAAGCTTCAATTGTCAGCGATCGTTTAATTCTCAGATACTATGGTGATCAGTACCACAGAAATGCCTACAAATAACATTATAAGTAAGGGTAGCTCCTTAACTTAACCTAAAAAGGTTCTAGTCCCATTTTAAACTGTGTAGAATTATGTTTATTATTGAGAAGATTGTAAAGCAACTTCTGGGGACTTCTACAACCTAGTTGCAAGAGATGTAAGGGGGAAGTAACAAACTGGGAATCTTGACCCAGAACACTTCTGAAAAGCAGATGGAATCTGGAAGCAATTTCATGCCAAAAGAAATTAGATACCTTTATTTTTCCTTTGGTCATTTTTATTTCATTTTGTTTTTCCTACTTTATTAGATTACTTAGACTTCCCTGCCTCCCCTGCACTGAGTTTCTGAAGGAAACAGTTCCTGTGTGTGACTGGACTTTCTCTCTCTCTACACTTTTGTTTTCCTCATCTCTCAGTTTTCTCTCTCCACTGTTGGCTTTAATGTCTTCTCTTCCTTCTATTATTCACAGTCCTTTCCCCCTCCCCCATGACTGTAGGAATCACTGCTGAATTTCAGAAGGCACTTCATCATTCCCAAATTCTGCTGTCAGATCTAGCCTATTTGCTAAAGACAGTAGATTCTGAGGGACAAAAAATAAGAAAACAGGGAGTGAAGTGAGGGTCTTAATTCCAAATAAGAGTACTGGACTGGGACACTGAGCAGGCAATTCCAGACATCGCCCTCTGCTCTGTGAAGGAGTCCAAGGTTCAGATTATTGGACGGAGACACTGAGCAGAAAACTCCAGACAGCACCTACTGCTCTGCCAAGGAGACCAACAAGCCAGTGAATGCCACCCAGAAAAACTCTGCCCAGATATATGAGATAAGTAAAGATCAAATGGTGTAGACACCCTCCCTATTGAGCTTCCTCCTTCTGGACTGATAGATGGCCATCTTGGCCAGAACCAGGAGGAAGTTCATGAAATTTGTGGGGCCATAGATGGGGTGCACAAAAACAAGGAGATGTGTGGAAAAGTGCAGCCAGAATCTCAGCAGAAGGTTCTAGAGGAACCAAAAAGGGGTTGCAACCTGATGTGCACTAGGTAGACATGCACCAGTGTTTCCCTCGTGCTGTAAAAGGGACAAGTATCAGTAGATTCTATTAACTGTGCCAGCAACATGCCTGTGCTCATGGCTCCATGGAGGAGCTGCCAATTTATGTCCCCAGTGAGCCATGGAACCAGGGTGGAATTTTAATCCCCTTTCCTTCCTGGGTTACTCAGGAGCAGGCAAATCTCATCTGTTGCCTAGGCACCTTACATTATTAAGGATAATAGAGATCCTGGGGGTCCCAGCTGAGAATCTTCTAGTCATCCATCTGCAGTGATCCTCTTACTCCTATGAATATTTATAGCCAATGCCTCCACCTAGACAGGCACTGTATACACCCGTGGATCTATCTTGGCTGGGTCAGCTAATCGTGCAGCTTTCAACAGCAAGTTGCAACATAAACCTGACCAACACTATTGGCATTATATACTGATCCATTCTAACCCTAAGTGCTCACTCTCCCTATGCTTATAGTCTTGGGCTCTCGCTTGCAGTGGTGTGCTGAGTGAGTGGGAATTCAGGCCAGCACTTTGTAAGTCCAGCAGAGGCAGTCCAGGTGAAACAAGGAGTGAGGCAATTTTGTATTGTGACCAACTTAGGTTGCACAGCACTAGCTGGCAGTAACAGTTTTTATATTACAGAGCAAGAGCACAGGGTTAACTCACATTTTCCTCAGTTGTCTGTAAGCCAAACTCAGATCTGCTGCACAATCAACAGTCTCCAGCTTCCTCTATCAATGCCTACTTGTGGGGAAGGCATCCATGAGGTAGGGCTCTGTGCTAGCCAGTTGTCAGCTGTAGTGTAGTCTTAACCCTAGTCGAGTGTCTTCAACCCTGGCAACTCAACAACAGGGACTTTGTCACATAAAGAAGTATGGATTGGATGAATGGACTATAAGGTGGATAGAAAGCTGGCTAGATCATCAGGCTCAACGGGTAGTGATCAATGGCTTGATGTCTAGTTGGCAGCCGGTATCAAGCGGAGTGCCCCAGGGGTTGGTCCTGGGGCCAGTTTTGTTCAACATCTTCATTAATGATCTGGATGATGGGATGGATTGCACCCTCAGCAAGTTTGGGTAGATATGCTGGAAGGTAGGGATAGGGTCCCGAGTGACTGAGACAAATTGGAGGATCGAGCCAAAAGAAATCTGATGAGGTTCAACAAGGACCAGTGCAGAGTCCTGCACTTAGGACGGAAGAATCCCATGCACTGCTACAGGCTGGGGACCGACTGGCTAAGCGGCAGTTCTGCAGAAAAGTACCTGGGGATTACAGTGGATGAGAAGCTGGATATGAGTCAACAGTGTGCCCTTGTTGCCAAGAAGGCTAATGGCATATTGGGTTGCATTAGTAGGTGCATTGCCAGCAGATCAAGGGAAGTGATTATTCCCCTCTATTTGGCACTGGTGAGGCCAGATCTGGAGTATTGCATCCAGTTTTGGGGCCCCCACTACAGAAGTGATGTGGACAAACTCGAGAGAGTCCAGCAGGGGGCAACAAAAATGGTTAGGGGGCTGGGGCACAAGACTTATGAGGAGAGGCTGAGGGAACTGGGTTTATTTAGTCTGCAGAAGAGAAGAGGGAGGGGGGATTTGATAGCAGCCTTCAACTATGTGAAGGGTGGTTCCAAAGATGATGTAACTCGGCTGTTCTCAATGGTGACAGATGACAGAACAAGGAGCAATGGTCTCAAGTTGCAGTGGGGGTGGTCTAAGTTGGATATTAGGAAAAACTATTTCACTAGGAGGGTTGTGAAGCACTGGAATGGGTTATCTAGGGAGGTGATGGAATCTCCATCCTTAGAGGTTTTTAAGGCCCTGCTTGACAAAGCCCTGGCTGGGATGATTTAGTTGGGGTTGGTCCTGCTTTGAGCCAGGGGTTGGACTAGATGACCTCCTGAGGTCTCTTCCAACCCTAATCTTCTATGATTCTATGATCTTCTCCTCAGCCCGGACCCAAAGGGGAGTGGCAGCTCTCTGTTCCAACTCCCTGCACACAAAATGGAGGATGCCAACACCCTGTAGCAGTATCTGACTCAGACAACTCAGCTCAGTCCAACAGGGCACCCAGCACTGCATCATGGAACTTGCAATCCTTCAAAGACAGCATATAGTACACAGAGGTCTATCTAATCAGGTTACCTCTGAAAGATTCAGAGGTTCTTCAAATAGGTATGCCTGTACAATAAAGGGTGACTCACTGGGAATCTTCACCCTCTCTGTGTGATAAAATGTGCTGCCACTTCATGATAGGATGGGACATGATGGCAAGAAAAATGGATGACTTATAGCATGAGCACATAGAACCTCTTGGATGGAAATGGAAGAGCTGTTGTCATATGAAAGCCCTCAAAAGTGGAGGAGGAAGGTGTCCACCAGCAGGCTCCATGCCAGATTATAGGCACTACAAAAAACCAGCCCATTAATGCCCAGGGATTTGTTCATGGGCATCAGTAAGAGAGCTTTTGAGAACTTGGCCAAAGGGAGGGGAATCACCAGCCAGCCCCAGTCACCCACTCTGACTGTACTCAGTTGCATCTGTAGCTGCTTCATTGACTTCTGCTGAGTTAGTCTGCATTTACACTGGTGTGGCTGAAACCAAAATTTGTCCAGCTGCCTTCACAGAATGGATTATGTCATTCTATGGCCCTCTGTAAAGTTGTTTGAAAGAGGGATGGGGTTATAACAGAATAAGCAAGCATAACTAGCGAGCAAACAAAAGGCAGTCTTATGCCATGGCTCTAAGGACTATTTTCAGTTACCTTCTTGGCTATGATCTTAGTTCAGTATTCCAATGGCCTGGGGAACAAAAGATAGAGGCAAAAATTGAACGGCATATAAAACATTGAACGGCATATAAACAGCATATAAAACATTCAGGGTGAGTAGGGGTGTCAGATTTTGACTCTATATTAAGAGGAAATCACAAAAGGAGCCACATATGAAAGATTTCAAGACGCAAACATAGAATTTTCTATTCCAGGATCTTAACATTGTGTATATAACAATAAGAGAACAAAGGAAATAAAAGCAGGGAGAAGGAGACTTCCCTTAAAAAAGACAGAGTGGTAATTCCTTAGAATGGTGCAATTATGGTGAAGTACACTTCACTCACATAAACCAAGTATTCAGGCTCCATGCGGAGGGAATGTGAAGCAACTGAAAAAGTGAAAAATACCGCCTCAATTTGGAGTCAGTGACTGGGGCTGCTACTAAAGTCTGGAATAGCAAGCTTAGCCTCTCTTCAGCAACTATGCAAGCCATTGAGCCTTCAGGATCCATATAAATATCAGGTCTGAGGCCCCTTTTTTGGCGGGCTCCTATTTTAGGCCCCAGTTCTGCAGGTGGCTGCAATGGGGCTCAGCAGTGGTGCAGGGATCTGCATTCACAGAGCTCAGTACAGCACTTGGACCATAGACTTCTGCATTACCTTATGAAAGTCCAGCATCCAGACACCTGCATGGTCCACAGTCCCTCTGCTCTACACTGGGGTTTAATGGTAAGGACCTTTGGGTGGATGCTCATGAGTTAGACTGCTAACATCTAGTGAAATCAATGGCATTCAGGGGCCTAACTCCTTTTGATCATTTGACCCTTAGTGAGTAGATTAAATGAGGTGGGAAATGATAATTAAGACAGATAAACAGTATTCAAAGCACCAAAGATAAAGTTAAGGCTTTGCATTCTATAACAATGTACCATATAGAACACTGAAAACTAATGGGCAAATAAGATAGATGTGGTGAAAAATGAATGACAGAACATTAAAAAAAAATCAGAAGTGTAAGAAGATAGGGATAAAATGGGAGGAGTAACAGGCAAAGGTGAGGAAGATAAATGTGATAATTGGGTAACTGTGGCACTATATAAAGAATGCTTGTGGCTGATCATTGTTACTTTGTTTCCTGATGAAAGCTGTTGGGTTGGTTCAGAATGAATGAAGTTGCTTGTAAGCTTATGTTTACTCTACTTGTTTTGTAAATTAAAAAGCAGCTTTGATATTTTTATCTATGTCACCAAGATGCAGGTGCTACTGTGTGGATTATGTTTTTCTATGGTCCTCTGTAAAGTTATTTGAAAGAGGGATGGGTTTAAAACAGAATAAGCATAACCAGAGAGTAAGCAAAAGGCAAACTATGCTGTGGCTCTAAGGGCTATTTTCAGTTGACTTCTTGTTTGTGACCTTCGTTCAGTATTGTTTTTCATTCATGTTCTTGTATACTCTAGTGAGTATACAAAACTAATGGTAACTTGCTGATCTCTTCATTTTCTCTATCATAAAAAGTTATTGCCGTTATAAAGGGTATAGTCTCTGATTCTAGTCCTAGATGGGAAGACTAGGTTTCTCTGAGACTTGAAGCTTGTGTAACTATCCTATTGTGAGAGGTAAGAAAGGGATCTCTTTCTTGTACCATGCCTATATTATCTTCTGAAGAGGTTTGAGTTTCCAAGCATCTAATCTGTTCTGTTCCTTTCTATGAAAACTGTATTCTAACACTGTCTTCTAGAGGCATTATGTTTAGAACTATTTCTTCTTACAATCTGCCTTTGTTCTAAACCTACTGAAGCCTTTATTGCTCAGTAAGTGCTAGATAACAGTATTGTGGCACTTCTTGCTTATATCAGTCAAAATAAACATACTTGTTAAATTTTGTTCCATGTGTGTAATCCCCAGATGTTCATCTGACTTAGCTGCCTTCTGGGTATTACTAAAGCAATTCCTTTAAAACTCCATTTTAGGAACTGGTTTTTGTGTAGAAGTGGCCTCCTGGTTCCAGTGTTCCCTTTGATGTGGCAAGATCAACAAGCTAACAAGATTTCCTGACCACCTTGTGTAGGGAAGCTACTGAAAGACACAATGGCTGAGTTCTTGGTTTGCTTTAACTGGTGCAGTGGTGAGCATCCCCAGCCAGTAAGTAAATGCATGAGTTGGATTTTTAAGATGCTTTTGAATTTACAATGAGAGCTTTCATTTCTGTGTAGCCTTTATTCTTGTGATGAACTGCACTAAGGAAAGCAAAATATAAAAACTGATAGGGGAACCTTATCTCTAGTAAAAGGCATGAGCTCTACCAGAAGATCTGGTATAACACTAGTTAGAGTTCCTATTTTCTAGCTGCATAGGAAATTAATCATCTAACTCACATTAGTGTTGCCAGCAGAAGCACCTTAAGCTTTCCCTACGTTGAGAAATAGTTGCTGAATACTTACTCTGCAATTAGGATGTAGTTTCATGAGGACTTAGCATAGACTGCACCAGCTGGGAGGCTGCAGATTCTGTTAATGAAACATGACATGGTTATATTTCAAAACAATCCTGAATGTGATGTCTTGTAAAGATGTGATGGAAGTCAAAAATAATTAAACCCTGTGAATTGGAGAGGATTCTTGTAATAACTGTCTTTTAAGGGCTGTGTCTGGTAAGAAGAGTTGATGAGAACTCTAGAACCCTTAATATAGCCTCCAGATACCTACCTATGGGCTATTAATGGTGAATAGGGGGGAAAACAAGGGCACATAGCCACTCTTAAAATGTATACAGTCAGTGGTGTTTTCTGGGGGAGTGGATTATTTATTCAATATGATAGCTGGCATTTTTGCTATAACTGAAGATTCAGTAACACTTCAATTATCAACCTCTATCTGCAGTTTTAATACTTGATGTTTTTAAAAACATCAACACTATCTAAATATGGGACGTACCCATACAGTTGTGTACAAGTCTTCTAATATGTTTTATTTAAGTTCAGTTCCAGACTGGGGTTGAGGAAGAGAGCTACAAAAGTCTTCTATGTCTGATAACTAATCATTGAGACAAATGTGTTTAGCTTGCACTCATATTTTCTTTTAATTGTAATAACAAATATTTAAAAATTGCCAACTCTGCAAATTCAGCCTGGGCTCACAACATGGAAAATCTCTGCAGGCCAAATTTGCCCACAGTGACATCTGGGCAACTAATGGCCTTCAATGGCTTTGCATAGGTTTCAACAGGTCAAAGTCTTTTGATGCAGAAAAAGGACAAGAATTGGCTCACTCTCTAGCCCTGAAGAGGCAGCAGAGCTAAGAGTGAAAAGCAGTAAACTTGTCACCAAATCCCTGATCCTGAAACTGGATCTGTGGGTGGCCTCTTGTGCCCCTGCAGAGCCCCCCATGACTTCACTGGGGCTCCCCATGCAGATGAAGTTCCAGATCTTGGGGGGGGGGGGGGGGGGGTCCTTGGTTAGCAGACTGGACTAGGAATAATCAAGAACCAGCTCGAAGTTAAAAGGTGCAATTTAGGTTCTCTGGAATAGAACAGTACTACAAATATTGGAGTGTACCAATAATTCATAATGTTTCTGCACTGCATTTTACTCTAAAACCAAACTGCCTTTGAGGTGTGGCTACTGCCTCTGGAGCAGTAATTTGAAAAGGTCAACATCCTTCTTGGTTCTCACTAAAAACATTTGAACAACTGTTTCCAAGGCTGAACTTTTCAGTGGTAGAAGTACTCAAGCGGCCCTTAGCCTCACCTGTGGACTTCAAAGGAGGGAGACAGAGATTTAGTGCTTCTGAAAGTACCCTTTCTTTGACCATTACCCTAAGGGCTCTGTAAATGTTCCTTAGTCTTGACTTGGTCCTAGACCACTATTGACTAGAGACAAGCAAACTGGCTTTGTGATGCATATAAATGAAAACTAAGTTGTGATGACAAATCACATATCCTGAAGTGGAGGGTTAATATACTACTTTGTGGTTTAAACCAATATGGCTATATAGAAAACATCCCAATAACATCAACATGCAGTAGTTATAAATCATTACAGACCAGCCCCACATCTGTCACACCAACTTAATCACTGGCTAATGTACTTGTGTGGCACAAGAATAAACTCTCTGGTCTTATAGCTAACTAGATACTGGAGAATTCCTGTAGGACATCACTCTAGGAAGGTAAGTCTTGCTACTGTAATATATTCCCAGAAATATGTAACAGTACAGATGATACTGTGGTAGAAGCAAAATGAATACTTGCTCTTTTATTTTATTTATTGTTTTATTTTTTGACTGTCCTGCTCTTCCCCTACATACTGCCATGTGGACACTTGACCTTCTCTTTCTCAAAAGTGTTATTTTTTAAACTAATGTAAAGGCTTACTGGGTATCTCTGCTCCCAGTTCAGTTGCTTTAATTAGGCAGGGAGTGGTCTGTCCAGAGCAGCAGCAGTAATAGTTCTGGGAATGTGTATTCATGAACTCTGCCTCCCTGATAGAAATAACTTCTCTCATCTTGCTCTACACTCAGCATTCAGATCCCATAGCCTTCTATCAAAGGAACTGAAGAGGATTCTCTTTTAGAACTCCTTAGTTTTCCCCCCAAGAAGGATTTTCTAATCCCCAGAAGTAGTGCATGTTCTTCAAACAAAAACTTCTAACAAATACTCATAGGGTCCTCTAATCTTAGTAAGACCATTTTCTTGGGATAGAGAAAATTCTTGGGAAAGATGCTGCATGCAAACAGTGTGCTGCTGGTCATGCTGCAACAGTCACTCAGTTGATTGTTCCACCAGCAATTAGGGTTGCCTACCATAGGAGTCTCCAGGAATTAAAAATTAATCTTTAATTAAAGATTGTCATGTGAGGCAATCTCTAGGAATTTCTCCAACCAAAATTGACAACCCTACCAGCAATATTAAGCTTTCTTAAGCTATCCCAATGCAAGACAGGAGAGAAATTGGGTTTAACTAAATCTAACTCTTGGAACCTTAGCTTCTCAACCAGTCCTTGAACAATGAAGTCATCTTAAAAAAAGAATGCATAAATGTCCCTTATTGCATTTAGCATGGTGGTGCATAGACCTCTAACCCAAGAGGCCCAGACTCGCAAAAATGCATCTGCAAATGGTCACTTAGACATAGTCAAAGGTGCAAAACAACTCTATATAGACTCTTAAATTAAACATGCAATCCTCAGGCCCCCATCCTAGAAACTAATCCGAAGATGGAACCTCTTGACTACAGTGAGGCTCTTTGGAACTTTGGACCCTCATAGAAAGGTGCCAATCTTGCAACTGGCTCCTATGTGACTATAGTAAGAGTTTAAAGTTATATAACTTCTCTATAGCTGTCCTGCTGATGGCATAAATGTCACATTGAGTCCTCTGGTGCTCCTAATTTGTTAGTATCAGATGAAGAGCAAGTGGAAATGACAGAGGAAGTGTCTAGTCTAAACCACATGTGTAAGTGCCTATTTTTACAGGGGTTCCTCAGTTATGTTGAGAGAGACTACAAGTCTGTTCCTTTAGTGCTAGAAAACAGCTTTATGGTGCTTGCTTCAAATCTACTGCTGACAGATTCATACTTCAACAACAAAACCTTAGTATATTCTGCTCTTTTTTTTTTAAAAAAAAAGTTCTGTTTCCAGTAGGAGTCACTGGAAGGTCAGTATTGATGAGTTTCTTGTCAACTGGGCGATAGTCAAGGTTGTGTCTGGGAACTATCTTCTGTAAAGGATTTTCTGCATAAGAACTTAAAATTTTTTTTCCTCTTGTCTCAAAGAAAAGACGTCGGAGACTAGACCGAAATATGATAGGAGAGCCAATGAACTTTGTCCACACTGCCCATGTTGGAACAAGAGATATGAATAGTGGTTTTACATCTGTAAGTATGTGCTCTTCAAGATGAGCAGAAATGTGAGACGTGCCTAACTGCTAAGACTAAGTGTTCAAAGTTGTGAGCATCACTTGCCCATGTATAGAGAATGAATGCAGCAGAATGGTGTCAGGACAGACCATAGTCCTCTACATCCTACACACCCAGAATAGACTTATTTTAGCTCACTTAACTTGACACTAGTTCATAGCACTTTCTCATCTGACACACAGCATATACAGTCTGGGGGATGGAGCATGTCTGTACTCATGAGGCCTCACTCTCCTGTCACTCCACTGAAGTACAAGGACTTTCACACCCATTTAGAAAGAGCAGCATGTTGCTAATATCAGTTTTTTGTCACTGATACTCTGAGTACTGACATCTCTCTGTATGTGGATAAGTATGTCTTGCCCATTAGGATTAATGTTTGACGTACTTTCTCTTCCTTTCTGACTTAAGACTTAATGCTTTGACAAATAAAGGTCATCTACTAACCTACTGTATTCTTCTCTAGGCTGGGTCAATTCAGGACCATATGAAGTCAAAAGGTGGCTACACAAATGGTACACCTGCAAGTGCACAGCTATAGAAAATTCCAAAGGAGACTGATGCACCAATTTTTGGTATGTTCTGCTCTCTGAGGGCTTCCTAAAGTTCCATAAAGGCTATGTGAGCTACCAACTGGTAGGGAAACCTCCAACTATATTATGTAGTTTAATTCAGGCTTCAGCTTTCTTTGTAGAATGGCTTCTACACAAATGTATGGCGGCTATTATAATTGCCAGCCTGATATGGTGATGGTGCAGTACCAATTAGAACACCATCCTAGGTGTCTTCCAAATGGGAAGCCCCCAACCCTACCCCAAAGAACTTAGTGTTAGATTGTATGGCATTTTTTTTTTTGTTGGCATTGTTACTAGTCTAAAACCACTTGCATCAAAACAGTCTTGACTTTCTTCTTTTCACAGAAATTCTGGAAACTGATCTTACTGGAAGACCTCACTTGTTTTCACTAATAGTAAGAGATGCTACTGGGGAATGGAGTATTTCATAGTAATGTTTCTCTGAATCTAGTAGTTGGATGCCCACATTCTAATTCATTATCTTTGCTGGAACTGTACACTGGTGTTGCTTTTAACTTTATAAATTAGATCTTCTGTTTTTCTGTCTTAAAGCCCAGTGAAGTCTCCACAACTCTACCCTAAAGTAGGTCCAGATGACTGGAAAACCAAGTGTTTTTCCATCACTGAGCTGTAAGTGCCTAGCATGTCCTCTCCCACTACTATAATAACTGCAACAGATGCCACTTGGAGACTTTGGCACAGTGAACTAGGTAATGCTGGATGGGTCTCAACAGAATGCTCAAGACTTTCTTTAGACTGACTTAAATTTATGCAGCAGCAATTTACACTATCAATTGAATTTTAAACTCTCATCTAGAGATGGCATTCTAGGTATCAAACAGTCATGTAGCACTGTGGTGGGTTTTGGTAGCTGATTGGTAGTGACACCTAACTATAAGTGACAGCCTGTCTTCCAGACACTTAAAAAAATAAAACCAGTCTCTGATTACTTTGTTTTTTAAATGCATTGGAAGTTCTTAGATTTTTTTTTTTAACTGAAGTAGATGATATAATGGCCCAAATTAAAGAGAAAATAGGTAGATTAGTCTTAAATCACTTCTCAAAGAAACATACCACATTTGACACTTAAATGCTAAATTGTAGTCTGGGTATACTTGATATATGTACAGTGCTGGCACTTTGAGATGTTGCTTCTGTTAAATAGTCATATATGCAGGCCAGAAGCAACAAGTTTAAGTATCCCTTGAAGTGACTAGGTCCATAATCACTGTCACAAGTGCATCTATACCCTTTTTTATCTTGGGTAATAGACAATTGTCCTCTCAAACTGTGCAGTTGGTATGGATGCAGCAACTTAAAGTGATCATAACTTGCTTTCTTGATTTCACTAAGTTCATGAACTTGAATTATTGCCAACTTTAGAGCATGACAAGATGCATGGTAAGTCAGTGGAACTCTCATTTATTTCAACAGGAGTAGGATCAGGCCTTCAGGTTTTGTCTTTAAATACAGGCCTTCACTTCTTAAAATATCATTCAACACAACATGATCTGACCACTGTCATACGACTCTCCTATACATTAGAGGTCTTCTCTCACTGAAGTGTATCAGCTTACACATATTGCTATAAGAGTTGACATGAAGGCCTAAGATGAGGGGCTGTTCTGTGTCTCTGTACACTCAGAGTAGGGAAACATTCTTCTTTCAAACAAATGGAAAATTATCATAAGAATAGTGTTCAAAAGTGACTGTACAGTAACTATACAAAGCAAAGTTTAATTACTCTTTTGGCATATGTGTATATCAGGTTAGAATACATGCCCTGTTTTTAAATACTCATGCTAGTCTATCGTTTGCTATCTTATCTGCAATTCTGACGAGCACAAGATCTGTCATACTGAAGTTTTTCCAACTTGGTTTTTGGATCATAAATGCTGTAACTTGTTCAATAAACACCACCTTGCAAACTCAACTACTTCTGCTTGTATCTTATGCACTTGAAAAACAACCTTATATTCCCTTAATAGCTAGGTGTGAGCAGGTTCCACTGTACCTTCTCATTAGCTTGAATTAACATTTTATTGTCTACCACATCTTAGACAAAGGAGAAGGCATAACCAGTTTCAGAACTCTAATAGCTGTGGTAAAGAACATATCTTATTGTTAGTGGTGTAAAAACAAGAAACTCAGGCTGACAGCACTTAATCTCTACTGATCTTATGGGACTGAGCAAGGGTTCACTCCCCTCTCCCCACCACCATTCTATTAAAAACTCTAGGGGATTTGAAAATGTTTACTACAGCTCTACTCAAGCTGAATTTAAGACCTAGTCTTGAGGGAATCCACACTTTCTAGGCAAGCTAGTAGGGTAACCTTCATTCTCTCTAGTCAATGTAGTGAAAGTGTCATGAGTAGAGGAGATGGAGCCAACAGTGGGAGATGGCTAGCTCTACTGGCAGATTCATGTTGTCTAAATGGCCAACTGGTCAAAGCTGTACAATTTTCTTACCACAGAAGCAAAGTTAAGAGCCTTCACTTTCTTGAAGACAAGTTTTAACATAATATGCTGATGGATGAAAAAACAGAATAATGCATCGATTCAATACTACTAGTCTGAGAGGCTGTGAGATGAGCTCTTCTCTAATCCTGTCCCATTTGCTACTTATCCATAGCTCTCACTACACCCCTCTTCTGTGTGACCAGTACAAGTAGTCAAATAGTTGACAAGGATGGGCTTAAACAGCAGGCTTCAACTTTAGTAACTATAGTTGGGGAGGGGCACTACGCTGCCCATCCCAGCTTTCATGTACCAGGCATTTATTTGGTTCCAGTGCAGGTTACAGGGTTTCTACTGTAAGCCACACAGTCAGGGTAGACCCTCCTTAGTTTACCCTACAGACTCACTTCACGTGTGAAACCCCTTCCCCCTCATGTAATGAGGGGTAGTATGACAGAGGCCACAAGGTGGGGCAGGAGAAACTCCAGTTCATAAAGGTTTCAAGTGCCTCTCATAAGCACAAGATCTAACTGGGCACCTTTGGCTCCTCTGTGCCCCCTAGCCAGACCCCAGTGCACCTCCAGCTCTGGGCAGTCTCTGCTTGCTGCCACCTGTGGACCCTGCCTGTCTCCCCAGAGCTGAGTTGCCTGGGACTGATGCAGAAGCCTGGCCACTCTCAACCAGGTGTTGGGGGGGCTTGGCTGGGCCCCTCCAATAAAATAGGTCCTGAAGGAGCCCGGCTGTGGCAGGCCCTGGCCTGGCTGCTTGTACCACTCCCAAGGGGCAGAGTGATTCCCAGCCCTGACTTCACTGTTAGCTCAGCCCAGCAGACAGAGTTGCCTCCCAGCAGGGCTGGTTAGTGTGGCTGGGAGGCAGCAAGTGGGTCTCTGCGGGGGGTGCTGGGCTGTGAGGGAGTGGGGAAGATGTATGTATTGGGGAACTAGGGAGTAAGGGTTCTGTGGGGGGTGCTGGGCAATTATGGTGGGGGTGCAGGCAGGGGTGGTGTTGCGCAGGGTGCTGTGCATTTGTGCAGGGAGTTCAGGGGGGTACCAGGAATAGTGGGTCCTGAGGGGCTCTGGCCATAGGGAGTTGAGGGGTTTGGGGGGGGGGAGAGGCTGTGTGGCATAGCATAGGCCTGCTCCTGAGGGGAAGGGGCACACTGGCAGCACAGGGCTGGGTGGGCCACTGTGCATCTGGCAACTGCTGGTTTGTAAATAGTGCCCTTGTGCTGGGCTGGGCAGAGCATGGCCACCCCTGCCATACCATGCCCCATTGCCCCTGGCTGGCCTCTTGCTCCAGGGACTGACCTCCCCATACCATGCTCCATTGCTTCCATGGGGGCCCACAAATATATTTGGGGCTGGGCCCACAAAAGGTTAATCCATCCCTGCCAGAGGCGCCAGTTCACTTACCATGAAAGTACCATAGAAGGCCACAACAAATGCCACCTTAATGAAATGGTCTCTGCCCCACATTTTGGGCAGAGCATTTAATAACCCTGCAAGAATTTCTCTGGCTATGGAGTTCCTGTCATCTCTCCATTGTCTGTCACTTCTGGACCATCCCTCCAAGAGCTTCTGCACAATGAAATCTCTACATGGGTCTGGGAACCCTGCTAGCTTACACCAAAAGGACAAGACAGCTAGTTGGCAAATATAGTGGAGGGTACTAACCTGTGTTTCTCACTACCTGATGTTTAGGAATGGGCCACAGATGCTAGAGCCCTTCCTGAACTCTAACTTCCGTAAACTTGGGAGGGCAGGCCTTAGAGGCAACCACATTCTCAACTAGTCCTATGGCTGTCAGAAGCCAAAGTCCCATACTTGATTAGGCATCATCTATGGATCTCTGTATGCAGATGGGGCAAACTCTCAGAATCTGTTGCCTGGCAGGTGAAGGGTCCCAAGTGCGGTCCTCAGTCCTATATAGCATGATCTTCCTGTCCTAGTCTCCTTCTCAGTCCAGGATGAGGTGTCTGTTCTCCAGTTCACCTCCTCAGAATAGTTGGCTTGTTAGTGGTTCCCATTTGCTCCAAAGTTTTGTGGAAACTGAGATTCTTTCTCCCTGAGGGATGGCGATCGTAGGGCCACAAATCCCCGGCAAAGCTGTATCAGGAATCCTTGCTGATTTCTGAAGCTGCCACTCTCCATGTGTCCGTGCAGGCCATACTGGAGATCCTCAAGGGTATGAAAGAGGATACTCCTGCTAAGTCTCTGATTGCTCCTGCATCCTCTGTCCCTATTTTGTTGTAAGAAATCAAATCTCTGCACTAAAGAGCAATCTTTTTCCTTCCTTTAGTCCTCATCTCCCCTGGGTCTCCTCATCCACATGCTTCAAGTTACTTTTAAATTTGCCTAGGTGAAGTATGGTCGGCCACAAACCTAGATGTAAAGGGCCTCATTTTTTCACTCCTTTGTACCTTGAATAGTCACATCTGTACAAAATCTGACTTGGTAGCATTTTATACTCACTTTTCATGAGCTTAAGGAATAACACGATGTGTAAGGGAGAAGAGGATCAGGCCCTACATATGTAACAGTGCCGGAGTCCTAATACTATAGATTTTTTCAAATGAATCAGAGATAGCTGTTTTGAATGGTTTCTATGTTTTATACCGTAGGTGTAAGAACTAGATATAGTGGGGAGCAAAGCAAAGGTATCATTGCATATAAAGTCTAATATGGCAGGTTATCAAAAATACAGACTCCAATACTATTTTCTTTTTCAAAGTGTTATCAGATACCTCATGTAAGCATTTAATAACACTTGCATAGTGCTATGCTGTGTTTTTAATGAGTCAGCATATCCTATCATCGGATAATCTCTCACACAGGAACTGGTTTCCCTTTTATGGTAATTACAGTACTACAATGACTGGGCATAGGAGAATATGGTAATTGGTTAAGTTTAATGTCCATTCCTTGGGAATGGAGGCAAACTATTTTAGAAAATGCAAGATATTCTTCATACTTAAATCAATGTTTTAAATTTATCGATACAGTAAAAGTTCCTTGTCTATCGTTGCTGAGCTTGAGGGCAGGGATGGCAGTGGGATTCTTAATTTAAAAAATATATTTTATATAAGTTATTAATTATAGTAATTCTGGAAAAGTAGTTTTTTTTTTTTAGCTGAAGATGATACCTGTCTTTGGACATTACTTTGATATCAGCCTTGTGGAATTGTCATGAAAACTTAACAGTCCAAGATCAAATGTTACTTATCTGCCCTTCATAATGATTGCTGTTGGAGGTAAGATTCATGGGGGGTGGGGGTGGATGGGGGAGGATATGGTGCTATTTTACTCTGCTGTCAAAGCTTTCTCTCCTCTGGGTTGTATTTTGCAAGGTTTCCAGATTTATCCTTCACTGACAAAATATTGTTTTATACAGTTGCACTAGATTATTGGCTCTTTGAAGGATTAAACATCAGAGTGCTTGCTTTGAGCTGGGTTTCAGCTCCTGTACTTTGCAATGTTGTCTTCTTTCTAGAAATTCCTCTCTTTTTAATAGATCACATTGTTCAAAAGGACTGATAGAGCTCCCTTCTAACTCTTCAACATGTTTTACTAGTCCATAATTGTAGCCTGTAATTTTTGAAGGTAGATTCCTTTAACCCTAGACAATACAGGAGAAATGACTCCAGCATTAAAGAGTTAATGTCAAAGGAGTGGAGTCCTGAAAGCTGGTTGGCTCATTAGATTGCAAATTGGCTTTAGGGCAGGAAACAAAGAGTAGCCATAAATGTAGTGGAATGTTTTTAGAGAAGCAGAGCTGTTTCCGATAACACTTCTTAAATTAATGCTGCAACTGTTATTTAACCCCTTAGGTTATGTGGGCTGTAGGAAGACTCATGCTATCTACCATCAGGATGGGATTAATGCATAGGCATTACAGATTTCTGCTTTATGAAGTTGTGGGATTACATCAGAATCTTAGCTTTCATTATAGCAGCATGCCAGCACTGCCATAGTTAAAGCTGTATCAAGACATCTGTTAAAAGGTTGACTATTCTAAGTCCTCTAAAAATTGATATGCTTAGTTGGATTTGTTTGAAATTTAGTGTGCCTCCGGAGGGTGCAGGATAGGGTTAGTGATCCAAATTTGGAAAAATTTGGGTGTGGGGTTCTGGAGATATGACCTGTGGAAAAAAATAGGCATTTAAAAAAAAAAAAAAAAAAAAAAGCTTCTAGATGGGTTTGGTTGGTTGGTTGACTGGTTATTTATACCCAGTGTTAGAGATCAAACTATTCATTATTAGTGGATCAAAATGGTATTAAGTGTTTTTCCCAAGGTAGTGCATGAATCCCACTAAATTTTTGGGAGACCCAAAGTGAGAACAATATTTAAGAAAAAGTACATTTTTACACTGTACATGTGCCAATACAGAAAAACAGCTAGAATGTTTCCATTCCTGCCATTTATTATGCTTTGAAGCTCAACTCTTGGAAATGCTCTAAAATCCAAACAGTTAATCAGATTGCTTTGAAGTTTGGGGTCCCTCATAGGGTGACAGGGTAGCATTGGTGACCCAGATTTGGGGTCATTTGACCAAAGGGCTCCTTAGTTACAGACCCACCGCCACAACTTGTATCCTTCTGTTGCTCCATAGTTTCCAGCCATTTAATTTATTTCAAAACAAAACCTAATCTGAATGTAACTGATGCAGTGACATCTACCTAAGTCTGCAGAGAACCTGAAATGATGCCTTTAAGAAGTATGAATTGCCCCATGAATCTCAATGTGGTATTAATTCCAAAGTCGACTGCACTTGGGGCCCTCGGCCAGTAATGGTCTAGTAAGGGAAAAGGTGTGCAGTGGGCTAGACTGACCCATCCAAGAAGAGTTGGGAGTGTAAAATACTGGGAGGTGCATCCCTGTTGCCTCTCTGGGGGACAGAAGGTACCCCACTACTCTCAAGGAGAGAGGGGGACACCTGCTGCTGCTCCCCCAGGGAAATGCGGCCTAGGGTTAGGGACCTATTGCTACTGCCACTCCCAAGTCAGGGGTGGGACCGGAGACAGGGCTACATGGACAGAGCCATGAGGGGCCTCATGCCATGGTGTGCCTTGGGTCCTAGATTACCTTAATCCAGCCCTGAAGACATTAACGAATGCTGTAACATATCTAGCCCCGTATTATTATTATTGTTTATTGAAATTACTATAGCGCCTACTTCATGGCTGTTATTCATGTTGTACACCATGGCGACTGAAAACAAGTGACCAAAAGGCTATAAATCTGCTCCAAAAGTGTAGGTCCCTCCTATTTCAGCTAAGGCAGAATCTCCTGTAGCTGTTAGCCTGACATCTGCTTGTGACTAGCTCCCCAATTCTGCACCTTGGGTGCCTCACAGTGCTTCACTGTTGTAACTTCCAACTTCATAATCGGCCTACCAGCATGCAGGTCACACCCTGAGTGTCTGTGTAAAGCCACAGCCCTGGTCCAGCAGTTCTGACCCCAGCAGCGTGTCAGCAAATACCAGCCACACTCTGGCTTCCAGCATCCTTTGTTACTATTTGCAGGGTGATCCCAACACATTCTCACTCCTGGATTTTCCCCAAAAACCATATGTTTTGCACTGTCCAGCCCTCTCCTGAACAGTCCAGCTATACTAGGTCTGTTGCCCCTCTAATGGGCTCAATACTCAATGGCTTGCAACCTTAAATGAAATTACTGAAACAATTCACAACATTGGATTACTTTTGATTCAAGAACAAAACAAGTTTATTTAATAACAGAGAGAGATTTTAAGTGAGTACAAGTAATGAGGTATTAAAGTCAGAAATGAAAAATAAAATACAAGAAAAATAAAGATAAAATGCTTTCTAACCTTAACAAACTGAACTTTGCTCAAATCTGTTCCACCTTGTATTTAGCTGTGACAGTCTGATTAAGTTTCCCAGACCTGAAAGACTGGAAAGTGTGTCTCTCTCATGAACAGAAATTGGTCCTATAAAAGATATTACCTCACCCACCTTATAGCTCAAATTTTGTCTAGTAGAAGGCAGTGGTCTATGTACACAGCAGCCAGCTCTGTGTTCCTAGTCACCTATCTGAAATGTCACAGTAATTACAGGCTTCAAACCTGTATTCCAAATATTCTAATTATTAGAGGGTTTGGCTATTGTATTTTAAAATAATTTTAATGAAAATGGAAGCAAGAAGCTTTTCTAGATTTTTTTTTCACAGTGACTAATGTTAAAATCACTAAAGGCCCACTCCTTATTCAAGCAAAGCTCCCATTGAAGTTATGCCCTTTAATGCTAATTTCCACATAAGATGTTAAAATAATAACATACTTTCCTCTAAGTGAGCTAATGCTGGAATATCTTCATTTACATACATAATCAATAGTTTATTATGAATATGTGTGCTCTACTTTAATTCTGGGATGGCTTTTCTGTACCTGTCCAGGTGGCTGACCTAAAAAATATTAACCTATTGCCACTGCCACCACAAAGGGGATCATCTTTCTACTAATCTAGAGAGAGGGACAGAGATTCTGATCTCAGGTACAGCTGTGTGAATGGGAATAGCCGCACTGATTTAAAATGAAATTAGTAGGGTTACTCTAGATTTACACTGCTGTAACTAAGGTCAGATCGTGATCTGAAATGTACTCATAATTAACAGGAGTGGGTTTTGGTACCTGAAAATATCTCCCTTGTTAAAGCTGACATTTGCAAGAAACTCAGCATTACAAAATACCAGCAAAAACATGTGAATGGAAACCACCCAGATTCTTCAACAAAAGAAATTCATAGATTCCAAGGCCAGAAGGTTCCATTGTGATCATCTAATCTGACCTCATGTATAAAACAGGCCATAGAACTTCCCCAAAACAATTCCTAGAGAATAACTTTTAGAAATACATGATCTCTAGAAAATCCAGTTTGAACAAGTCATACATCCATATTTTTCCAGGGGAAATTATTTCAAAGGCTGATAATGGAGGAAGTTCATTAGCAGCCCCCTCCCTACTAGAGAAGGTACATATAATGTCACAACACCACCTGCATATTTGCATTTTAAATACAAAGTACCCCAACAGGATTAACCCTAATTCAATACAGTTTATTTTAATTCCACAAGGTTTGCTCAGGATATTGTCAGTCTGTCACAGTGTCTCATTACTTCTCACTGTTTAAGCATGCTAAAATGGGACACTGGACCACTTGCAGTCTCTCTTTTGCTGACACATGAACAAAGTTCTGAATGTTACTGAGGAAAAAATTCTGTTTGGCATAGTCAAAGTAAAAATACCTTCCGTGGATCAAAATAGTAATTATTTACGGAATTACATTTCAAGATGATTTAAGGGCCAAAATGTTATTTACTGTAAACTTGCAATAATAGGGTGGGGAATTGCCGCTGGATGCTACATTTTTATTTGTATTTGGTTTTTAAATCCACCATATGCAATGAGGGGGAAATCACATGCTCTCTTCCCTCTCTCCCCTCCCCCATAAAACAACTAATAACCATTGTTTGTTCGTGAATACAGTAGATATATAAATTTGTTGAGTTTGTTCCCCAGTTACTTCACCTTCTTGAAAGCAATATACAAACTAATAGTATCACTGGTCTTCCCTGGTTTTTTTTAGTGTTGTTGCTATAAAAGAAATCTCTGCCTTCATCAGTCATCATTTCCATTACCATACGATTAAACCCTTTTCAAATGCGATTCATGAAGAGTCATATATGCTCATCAGAAAAGACTGTGTAGGGATCTTGGGCCTGATGCTGAGAGGTGCTAAGTATCCTTGACTCCCACTTTGGCAGGTGCTGAGCATCTTGCAGGATTGGGCTTTTTGTTTTCAGTTTTGATTAGCTCCATACAACTACAGTGATGTATAAAGAATAAATAAGAGTTTCAGAGCAGTTCTATTAAAAATGAATAACAGACAGGCTACTAGTTTATTATCCAGAAATTGTCAGGTGACACAAAGGAAAGGCAGCACATACTGAGATATACATCAGGGACTTGATGGCTTGGACTATTGGTAACAGAGCTTGTCATTTTTAGGTCACTATTTCATATGCAGTTGGAGTTGGAAACCAGTGTCCAAAGTTGTGTACCTCTGGAACCATCCCAACCCTGATCCAAAGCTCTATGTAAAGAGTTGGTGGGCTCACTCCAGTGGCTAGTGTCAAAGCAATTTTCATCAAAGAACCAAAGAACTGATTGACTTCACACCAAGCGCTCTACCCTCACAACTCTAGTCATTTTCCCCCTCTCCAGCTGTGCTGAGTGTAATTTAATCCCCTTTTAATTTGTCTGTTGTTTCACTATTTTCCCTCCCCTCTTTCCACAGGTGCTGGAACTAGGGGTGCTCCTGCACCCCTAGCTTGAAGTGGTTTCCATTATATATGGGGTTTAGTTTGGTTCAATGGCTCTCAGCATCCCCACTACACAAATTGTTCCAGTACTGCTGCCTCTTTCACAGCCCATGTGAGTTTTGGTGGGATTCTACAGCAACACTTGCTGACCAAAGCCTTTGAAAAGAGTTTCTCTTTCCCTTTCTTTTCTGTCCTTGGCAGGAAAAGGAGTAAACACAGAAATCAGTCTCCCATGAAGAAACCATTAGAATATACTATTATCCTTGTAGGGATATAGTTACAAACTTATTCTTTAAAAAACAAAAGCTGAGAATGTCATGTTCTTACTTGAGTGCTGGGACTTTAAGAAAAGCATCAAAGAGTGGGACACAGAGCTATGGTGTGGAGTGGGAGTAGGGTGACCAGATGTCCCGATTTTATAGGGACAGTCCCAATTTTTTGGGTCTTTTTCTTATATAGGCTATTACCCCACACCTCCTGTCCCGACTTTTCACATTTGCTATCTGGTCACCGTAAGTGGCAGGCACATCAACTATTCCCCTAGTTACAGGAGCAGAGTATAAAGGCAGCAGTAAAGGAGCCTCCAGAAGGGGGCAAAGTGTGGATGGTAGTACAGATAGTACAGAAAGGAGCGCAGCCTGAGTGCATACGTGTTTGAGAGGGGCAGTGAAGGCCACCTGCAAGCTCAGCAACATAAACTGAAGCCATCACACAAGCCCTTTGCATGTTCCACGGGCTGCTTGTTTAACGTTGCAGCAGCAACACCCCAGAGGGATGCTGCCGTTGTCAGAAGGGGGGCCAGGGACACTCAATTGGGGGAGGGCCACGTTTTAGGGCCCAGCTAGTGGCCACCTTGGCAGCAGCAAGCAGGATGGGGGGCCTGGCCTTGTCCAGGGCCTTAGGAATGCAATGCAGCAGCCAAACCCTTTGCTGGAGGGCAACAGAGACAACAGTCCTGCCCTTCTTTCCTGGTTCACCAAAGACCTCCCCCGTCATCCCCACCCTCGTCGCCTAAAAGGCTTGTCCAGGGTTGGGGGGCTCGGACCGTGCGGGGCCTCGCTCCCCTGCTGGGGAAGGCATGCTCAGGGCAGCCCGACGCTACGGGGATGGGCGCGGTCAGAGCCGGACGGAACCGGCCCAGGAGGCGGCGGCCGCCCAGTGCTCCCGGAAGCGGGCGAAGGGGTGTCACGCGCTGGCAGCGGCAGCCCCCTCCCCCTCTGCCTCCCCCTCCCCCCTGCGCCGGCTGAAGAGGAAGTGCCGCGCGCTCGGGGCCAGCTCAGCTGGCGGCGCTGTGCGGGCTCCGTGCGCGGGCGGTGGCGGGTCCGGGAAGGCCGCTGGTGGAGGCGAAGCGGTGCCGGCTGCTGCTGCCGCCCCGGCGGGCGGAGGAGGATGAGCGGGATGAGGCGCGCCTGGCTGCCGTGGGCCGCTCTCTGGGCCCTGCTGCTCCCGCGGGTAAGGGGCTGCCGTGCCCGGCCGCCGGCCCCTGTGATCGTGGGGGGGCAGTCGGCGGGGCCTGCAGGGTACTAGGGGGTGAGCCGGGGCGGAGGTGCTGTGGGGGAGAACTGGGACCGGGTGGGGGGGGGGCAGGAGTGGAGCTGCGGGGGCAAGGGCCGGCAGGGGGCTGTGGGGAAGAGGGGGGTGAGAGCTGGCAGGGGATTGTGAGGGAGGAAGCTGCGGGGGCGAGGGCCGGCAGGGGGCTGTGGGGAAGAGGGGGATGAGAGCTGGCAGGGGATTGTGAGGGAGGAAGCTGCGGGGGCGAGGGCCGGCAGGGGGCTGTGGGGAAGAGGGGGATGAGAGCTGGCAGGGGATTGTGAGGGAGGAAGCTGCGGGGGCGAGGGCCGGCAGGGGGCTGTGGGGAAGAGGGGGGTGAGAGCTGGCAGGGGATTGTGAGGGAGGAAGCTGCGGGGGCAAGGGCCGGCAGGGGGCTGTGGGGAAGAGGGGGGTGAGAGCTGGCAGGGGATTGTGAGGGAGGAAGCTGCGGGGGCGAGGGCCGGCAGGGGGCTATGGGGAAGAGGGGGGTGAGAGCTGGCAGGGGATTGTGAGGGAGGAAGCTGCGGGGGCAAGGGCTGGCAGGGGGCTGTGGGGAAGAGGGGGGTGAGAGCTGGCAGGGGATTGTGGGGGGGGGGGAAGCTGGGGGGGTGAGGGCCGGCAGGGGGCTGTGGGAAGAGCGGCGGGGGCCTGTGGGGGAGAACGGGAGCTGTGGGAGGGCAAGGGCTAGCACGGGGCTGTGAGGGGAGATGCAGGTGTGGGGGTGGAGTGGGGTGGTAGACCTGGGGTAGGGGTGTGGCATGATGTCTTGTTGAGGAGAGGTGGGTTGGTATCTCATGGAGGGTGGCTGAGTTCACAGTCTTGGACTCTGCAGTGTGAGTGGGGGGTCACAATTGCAAGACTGTGGAGTAGGGTGATGAGGTGGTAGTGGACATGGGTCCTAGTCATGTGGACTGGTGTGAATTGGTTTGGATGTTGGACTGCTTGTGTGGGCTAATATGACAATTCTGCGGTGTGCAAAAGGTGTCTTTCTATCCCAGCTGGTGAACTGGTTGTGATGAGAACCAGTCACTTTCTCTCCTGTTGGGAACTTCTGCTCCCTTTCAGAACCAAACTCAATCACAGCTTGTTTTGTTGAAGATCTGAAATGTCTGTCTGAAAAAGGTGGATTGGCTCTTCTGGGTTCTCCAGTTTCTATCCAGGATCAGAAGTAAATCTGCTTTAAACATTAAGATAGAGGCCATCCTGGTAGTATTTCTAGCTGGGCCTGGATTGTCAAGGGTATTTCCAGTCCAACTCTGCACCCTAAAGGTCAGAAAAATGTCAGATAAATAAGCAAACTTTCAGATGCTTCCTAACCTCGCAACTGATCTTTTGAGGTCCATTCCATCCATAGGTCAGTGCTGATTGGCCTCCTTCCACAGGAGGCAACTTTTTATAAATAACCCTACTTGCTACTTATCAGCTTCACAGTGGGCACATTAGTATAACTGGTGTTTCAAGTACAGTGTTGTGTTGACATGCTCTTAATAGGATTATGCAACATGCTTAAAACGCTGGCTGTCACCTAGGGCCTGTATACATTAACAATCAAACTATGGCTACTGCTGTATAATGTAGTGTTTGAAGAACAAATGATCACTTGTTTAGAAAAAAAGATTACTACTTACGGAAAAATTAACACTACAGCTTTCATAACACCATGTTTATTTATACCTCTCATCCATACACAAGAAAGTTCTGATAATGGAAGGGGCTAATGTGAAAGTCTCTAGTTCTTGCTGCTCAGACTCGATCCTGTCTCCATTTGAAGTAAGATGATCAATATCATGACTTTTACTTGCCAACAGTTTATATTTTTAGATGAATGGGCTTAGTTTAAGAGGTAAAGATTGGGCATTTCTTTTGCTTATCATAAATCATTAAATAACTTTAACTTTATCTAATAACTGAAGGACTGTACATTTAAAATACTAACAGGCTCTGGCTATTTTCACACTTTGCTTGGTGAGCAGATGTTCACTCTCGGAGCCTGATAAAATGGGTTGCTCTTAGTAAGAATTTTTGCCATTCAAACCAGATGGACCTAGAACTCTGAAACAACTACACAGGAGCACCTCTTGCTTTTTTCTCCTTTTATCCCAAGGTCTTGTTTGCTATAGGAGATGGGTAATGCCTTTCAAAGAAGATCACAGAGAAAAACAAGCTATTAGTGAACTTCCTATATACATGGCAGGCATCAAATTCCAAGCCTCTCTTTTCGTACCTTCCTCTTGCTTATTAATATTGCTTAAGTCTGTACTTGACAGATAACAAAAACAAAACAAAAAGAAATCTAAAACCTACAACAGCACTCACCGACTCCTTTTGTTCTATTAATTCATTCCTGATGTTAAGGTAAGTGCCTCTTTCAAGAAGAGTTAAGATGACCAGCTTTAAATTATGGCATAATTTTCCTTAGTTCCCAGTCAATTACTTTACTTTCTTCTGGCAACACGTAACTGAAACAAGAAATGACACCTTTTCTTTCATTAGTCACCTTCTAGATATCATTTTTTAAAAATTATAGATCTTTATCTGGACCACGGAAAAGAAATGTTACATATTTCCTTTATTGTGGACAAATTCATATAATGCCTGACTATTTTATGAGTCTGCATTTGTTTCGTATTTAATCAAGTATATATCAAACTGTGAAATTAAGAATTTAACTTAAAAAAAAAAAAAGGCTTTTAAGTATTTATAATAAATATAGTTTCAGAATCCATCTTCTAATGTGCCCCTCCAACAATCTTGCCAAAAGACTGCTGGCAAGAATTGTGAATAATATATTCATTTTTAAAAAACATAATTATAGGAATTGCCATACAATAATCTGTCCACAGCTGGAGTGCTTCTTTGCCTCTGTCAGTTAGTGGCCCGCTTTGAGAAATACAGGTGAAAAGTGCTATATCAGAAAAATTATTATGAAATTTTTGGTTACTGAGCACTTTCAGAAATCAGTTTTCAGACTTTAGCATCTTCATTTTTCTTTAATTCTGTGCCTGCACACACAGAAAAGGATTACATCATGGTATAAACTATAAAATCCTGTTTTAAAAATCCTATAAAATCAGGGTGGATAAAATTCAATGATTTTTAAAAAAAAAAAATAAAAAAAAAAATTGGGTTTTATTTAAATAGGTTTTTTCCTCAAAAAGCATTTTTATCAAAAAAAATTCTATCTAAAGATAGTTTTAATTAAGATACAATATAGCTCAAAGATATCTCATCATGGAATAGGGATTATAAATTCTAATCCCATCATATGAGACAATATATTCATGTAATCTTTAAGAAAAATTTTGTAAATGAGTTCCAGTAGTTCCATGGATTAGGAACCCAATTTTATGGGGCTCCAGAGGCTTCTGTATAGATTAACCTAAATAATCTTTCTATCTACCGAATGGGACACAGTGCTCAGTCTAGAAGATACCTTCAAAGATGCTTAGTTTTGCAGTTCTCAAACTGTAGATTTGTGTCTCCAGAGATAACATGCTTGTTAACAGCAAAAATGTATTTAAATAAATAAGACCTCAACCCTATTGTCACTCTGCAAATTTGTGTACACAGAATCAATCCCTTATCTCTCTCTCTCTCAAAGTTTAAAAACTTGAATGTTTAAATTAAAAAATTCATATGCTTATTTTGTTAAAATATTATATGTTTGCTGTTGAAGAAAAAAATCCAGAATATATAACATTGTTTTAGTTAAGTAAAACAATTTAAATGTCTGTCTAGTGATGTTCTCCTAATACAGCATGTCAAGAAAATCCTCCAAATATTAATGATTAACCTGTTGAATTGGAGATAGTTCACCTCCCAATTACTTCATAAATATCTGCTTCAATTACATTTGGTAAATGAAATAACCAAACAATCGTTCATTTTCTAATATAGCTGTAAAACTAAATCTGAAAAGTTTTCAAAATAACTCACTGTTTAAAAATGTATAGTGTGTACTTCCTAAAAATGAAACCTACATCTATCTCTGAGTTGTGAAGAATATGTATTAAGGTTATAACAACCAACAAGAATGCACTTTTATGTAGAAATCCATGATTAAATCAAGTCTTCCTAACTAGTGATTTAAATCATTTGATTTAAATCAAATCCACCTTGTATAAAATATAGCTACTTTGATTTACAGGTGCCCAAAATAATCTGCAACCAAGTATTCCCACAATTTTTAGAATTAAGTTTAAAATTTAAATAAAATATGCGGGTGGTGTGTTTATCCTCCCTTCTCTCCCATCCCACCAGAAAAAAAAAAAAAAACCCTACCAAAAAACCCCAAACCAACCAGCAAACCAAAACTTCCAGGCCAAGACTGAATCTTTAGAATTGCTATAACTCCAGGAAAAACATAAGGCTTAATCATACATCTCCTGCTCACAAAAGTAAATTTATGTGAGCATTCCCAGTGAGGACTATGCCCATGAGAGAAGGTATTTATGATGGGGCCCATGACTTGTAATAAAAATTTGTACACCACATACCCTATGCTGGCTATATCCGTTGTATTTTTTAATAACCTTTTTTCCAGTTTAAAGGGAATGTAAAATCTTGGTTGTTAATCTAAGAATGCTTTCCTGGAGTTTCTGTCTCTTTAGGTTGCTCTTCACAGCTGTGTATGTGTGTGTTTGTAAAATGAATATGCAGCATCTGAAATGTACTTGAGCATCACTGTTTCCTTGCTATGATTAGCCATGCAAACTCTGATCAGTTTTCCACTGTTCTACCTGCATTACAGAATCAAAACCAAGCTGCCAAGGTTAATCTTGTTACCTGTTCCATTTCTTTTTTTGGTTATTGAAACTTTTAAGTTGTCCTATTCTTATTTAGAAGAATATTATTTGTCCACCAATAGTGTAAACTGTGTTGTCTAATGCAGAAACTTCATATTGTAGGTAAATGCACAGGAGGGAATCCTGCATGCTTCTGGAAATGGGATACCCCCATTAACAAAGGACTACTGCGTACGTTACAATCCTTCGTGGGTATCTCTTCCAAATACCCTGGATAACATTGTAAGTAGTTATGTAGCTACGCTGTCTAAGAATTAACAAAAACCAAGAACGGTTTTGGATCAAATGGAATTTCTAGTAGAAAGTACTGTGTAAAATCAATGCATGTTAAATGTATACCCCAAATTAAGAAACATAGTAAGAGGACCAAACAAGTGCCACCATGGCTAAACAGAGAAGGAGGCAAAAAGGCATCCTTTAAAAATTGGAAGTTAAATCCTATTGAGGAAAATAGGAAGGCACATAAACTCTGGCAAGTCAAGTTTGAAGGTATAATTAGGGAGTCCAAAAAAGAATTTGAAGAGCAACTAGCCAAAGACTCAAAAACTAACATTAAAAAAAATTAAGTACATCAGAAGCAGGAAGCTTGCTAAACAATCAGTGGGGCCACTGGATGGTGGAGTTGTTAAAGGAGCATTCAAGGAAGATAAAATAATTGCAGAGAAACTAAATATTCTTTGCATCAGTCTTCACTGCAGAGGATGTGAGGGAGATTCCCAAACCTGGGCCATTCTTTTTAGGTGACAAATCTGAGGAACTGTCCTGGACTAAGATGTCATTTGAGGAGGTTTTGGAACAAATTGATAAATTAAACAGTAATAAGTCACAAGGACCAGATGATATTCCCCCAGAGCTCTGAAGGAACTCAACTATGAAATTGCAGAACTAACAACTGTGGTATGTAACCTATCATGTAAATCAGCTTCTGTCCCAGATGCCTGG
This sequence comes from Chelonia mydas, assembly GCF_015237465.2. Lineage (NCBI taxonomy): Eukaryota > Metazoa > Chordata > Testudines > Cheloniidae > Chelonia > Chelonia mydas. The sequence continues at coordinate 64,815,770 of NC_051250.2, forward strand.
AGAATAGCAAATGTGACCACCAATTTTTTAAAAAGGTTCAAGAGGCAGTCCCAGCGATTACAGGCTGGTAGGCCTAACTTCAGTACCATGCAAATTGGTTGAAACTGTAGTAAAGAACAGAATGATCAGACACATAGATGAATGCAATTTGTTGGGCAAGAGTCAATATGGCTTTTATAAAGAGAAATCATGCCTCACCCATCTATTAGAATTCTTTGAGGGAGTCAACAAACGTGGACAAAGGTGATCCAGTGGATATAGTGTACTTAGACTTTCAGAAAGCTTTTGACCGTGTCCTTTACCAAAGGCTTTTAAGCAAATTAAGCAGTCATGGGATGAGAGGGAAGGTCTTCTCATGGATCAGTAACTGATTAAAAGATAGGAAACCAAGGTCAGGAATAAATGGTCCGTTTCATAACGGAGAGAGGTAAATAGTGGTATCCCCCAGGGGTCTGTACTGGGACCAATACTGTTCAACATATTCATAAATTATCTGAAAAAGGGGTAAACAATGAGATGGCAAAATTTGCAGATGATACAAAATTACTCAAGATCGTTAAGTCCAAAGCAGACTGCAAAGAGTTACAAAGGGATCTCAAAAAACTGGGTGACTGGGCAACAAAATGGCAGATGAAATTCAGTATTGATAAATGCAAAGTAATGCACATTGGAAAACATAATCTGAACTATACATACAAAATGATGGGGTTTAAATTAGCTGTTACCACTCAAACAGATCTTGGAGTCGTGGATAGTTCTCTGAAAACATCTGCTCAATGTGCAGTGGCAGTCAAAAAAGCTAACAGCATATTAGGGACCATTAGGAAAGGGATAGGTAAGACAGAAAATATCATAATGCCTCTATGTAAATTCATGGTACACCCGCATCTTGAATACTGCATGCAAATCTGGTTGCCTCATCTCAAAAAAGATATATTGGAATTGGAAAAGGAACAGAGAAGGGCAACTAAAATGATTAGGGGTATGGAACAGCTTTTGTATGGGGAGAGATTAAAAAGACTGGGATTTCAGCTTGGAGAAGAAAAAAGAACTAGATAAGTTCCTGGAGGATAGATCCATCAATGGCTATTAGCCAGGATGGGCAGGGCTGCAACACTATGCTCTGAGTGTCTCTACCTTCTGTTTGCCAGACACTGGGAATGGGCAATAGGGGATAGATCGTTTGATGATTTCCTACTCTGTTCATTCCCTCAGAAGCATCTGTCACTAATCACTGTAAGAAGACTGGATACTGGGCTAGGTAGACCATTGCTCTGACCCAGTATGGCTGTTCTTATGTTCTGTGTTCTCATTAGGATAACTTCTAAATGGGTACCACTGCTTATCTTCTGTCAAGAATAATCATAAAAAAAGAATTTTCTTAAATTTAGCACTGTGAATATCTATTTAAGAGTAAGCCCAACTTCTACAATACCCAAAATGATACTGTTACGCTGTTAAGACACCAAATTTTGTTTTAAAAAAAAACTTTCAAAACCTAATATTGAAATGCATTAATGAAAGTTGAGAGAAATAAAAATCAGCAAAGTATCATGTTTAGATTTAAACACTCACCTACTCCCCAAGTGTTCGTAACGCTGATATTTTAGTATCAACTCAGTTCTTGGCAAAAAAAAGTTAAATGGCTATAAATGAAAGTAAAATTGACTTTTGTTGTTTTCCAGACTGAATGAATCTCAAAAAAATGTCACAAATGGAGAAAAATAAACTAGATTTTAAAACTATTTCAGTTAAGTGTTCTTGGAGACACTTTGAGTGAAGTGATTTTGTATGGAATACACCTTATTTTGGAACCTGATCTGTTTAAAACAAGAATTGCCAATATTGGTCAGCATGTGCATTTGCGTAAAATACTAAAATATATATGTTAAAATAGTATTTTAATGATTATTTGGAATTTATATTGCCATGCCTTACTCTTGGTCAAAACTTATCCTTGAGCTAAGATCAGAAAAATCCCACATATACATGTTAAAGAGGTTTTTTCCTTTCCTTTTGCTACCCTTGATGTGATTGGTAAATGCTATAGGTTTGGAAATAATTGAGAGAAATATTCTTTCCCTTGATTCATAAACAAGGCTGACTCAGTACAAAATCAGAGGAAGTGTAACAGCCGTGCTTCTGTTAAGGACCTACTGTGGCCAAACATAACTTGACTAGCCAAAGAAAACAACTTATTTATTAAGTCCTATTTAAAAAAAAAAAAGTTTTAAAAACTAAAATTAAATATATGGAAAAATTATTTAAACTACTACTACTTTGTTTTAGGGCTAGCCTACTGTCTTGTTGTGAGTGTTGCAATAGAACCAGAGTTTGGATATGTATGAGAGTCACTGTTTCTTTGGCTGGTGAAACTTGTGTATGACATAGTTGGATTCTCTAGAGAGTTGCTGTCTGTTGCTCATAATAACATATTCTGAAGACTAGTTTACAGAGTAACATTGGCCTTGGAATAGGCTGTAAAGGAGTTAAGACTGGTTCAGAAATCTCAAATATACTTAGTTGCTTATTGCTATACTTTTAAATTGGTTTTGTGATCTTAGTATTGCAATGACTCCACATGAACATTCCCAGAAAGTTTATTCCTCTCCCGCTACTGATTTCCTATTTTGAATCCACATTGCTGAGTCAACGATCCCATTATATTTCTTAGTAGGTCTATTTACTCCCTGTAAATAAATGTTTTTGTGTGATAAATAAATGGGAGAAACCATATTGGAAACTAATCTTTGATTTTTAGTTTTAACTTTTATACAACTTTTGATTTTTATAGGCTTCCAGTAGTTTGGAGAACTTGACCTCCAAAGTGTTCTGCAGTAATTCTGAAGTTCCTTCTACTCTTGTAATAAAGGACAAGGCAGTTGTAGTGATGAGGGGAAACTGCTCATTTGTGGATAAAGCGAGAACTGCTCAAAGTCATGGTGCTAAAATGCTGTTGATTGCCAGTAAAACTGGTCTAGTAAGTTCTAACATTCTATGGCTTAATCTTCATTAAAGTGACATTATCTTAGTTGCATTTATTGTATTTTGACCTCTGTGGTTGCCTATTCATTATACTCAAACTACTAAATGAAAAAGCTTATCTTTGTTGTTTTCTACTAATTTTAGTTGCATAATCTTTTAAGTGAAAATTTTACATTTTATTAAGCATTAATATAATCCAGTACCTGTACACAATCATTGCTACAGAAAACAAAATCACTAAAAATATCAACTAATACAGAAGAACAAAAGAAAAAAAATTGACAGTAACAAGTGCTAGATAAGAACAGTTATTTTAGATCATGTCTTATCACTTTGCCAGACATGCATGTCCTGTTTTTCTTGCTCTTTTTAAAATACTGGATATCTTTTTATGTACATTATACTTGTATTTGCAGTTTGCGCAAATACATTCAATACAGCAAAATACAATATTAATAGTAGATTATCGTTGATAATTGTTAGTTTAAAAAAAACTGAGTTAAACTTGTTCTAAAAGGTGGGTTATCAGAGTCAAACTATTGGGTTTTGATTATCTGTATAAAAGCATAAGACATTTACCAGAATATCTCTGTGTCAATAATGTCAGCCTTTCAGTGTGTGTAGCATAGTTTTCCTTAAACTGTCTGAGAGTTTTTCTCTGTAGCTTTGAATCATGTCTGCTGATTTTTGTTTGTGAACATAAATACTGGCATTCAGAGGATAATCTGCATATAGAGTTGTGTTCTGCAAATATGCTATCAAGTCCTCTCATATAGGTTTTATGTTTTAGTCTTCTCCTTCAGGTAACAAGACTGATGTACAAAATGTAACCATTCCAGTTGCTCTTGTAAGATATAATGATATAATGGATATGCAGCAGGTAAGTGACTGATAAAATACTGTAATCATTTATGATTTGTATAAATCTTTTCATCATTACATGATGATCTGCCCCAATATTTTTATCAGGCAGTGCCCAGTTAGGCATGCATATTATATTTTTCCTTGATTCATGTGTTTAGACAATATCTGTCTTCCCCTTTCTCTGAAAATGAAGATAGATTGAGATTTCAGTCATGAAAGCATTAACCTGCTCTTTGACTCTTTCAGGCTAATCTGTAAGAGTGTTCCTTCAGCTTATAGTATAGAGCAGACTTTAGTGCAGTTGTCCACTTGTTCATGGACTGTGATCTGTTTTTACACTTTATTGAAATGTACAGATTAGAAAAAGACTGACACTGAATTAGAAGAGAATATAGAACTGAGAATATCATGACCAATAGCCAGCAACTCTTCCTTTTGACATATGGGATGCTGTATTCTACAAAACAAACATCACATGTGAATTACTTTCATTATAATGTGACAGTGCAATATACAATGCTAATGTTCCAATAACCGATAGCAATTGACTTTTCTTTCATGTTATATACGACCTTGATTATCTGAAGCTCAGTAATTCAAAACAAGGTAATTTTCCTTAGTTCTATTAACTGCATCAAAAGGTACTTCAGATTTCCAAATGTATTCAATGCCCCTCTGATGTTCAGATAATTAAGATTATATTTTTCTGAAATTTGTGATATTCCTTGAATAGAAAATAAAATAGTCATCAATATGTTTCTAGCGTATTCCATTCATTCACTATTGAATCCACCCTTCCTCATCTCTACTGGCAACTCCACTGTATTCCCTATGGCCAAACTTGGTTGTCAGGTTTGGTTCCTCTCTTGTTCTTCTCCTACATCCAGGCTATTCACAAATCTGTTCGCTCTTCCTCTGCATTATCTCTGATATCTGTCTTTCCTTCTGTGTTCCCACTGCAGAATGTCTTTTCCATGCAATGGTTATGTTTTACCTTGACTATTGCAGCTTCCTCCTTTTGTGTCTGCTTGTATTAGTACAGTGCAGATTACTTTGACAACACTCAGTATATTCTAGTGGACTAACAGGTACATGGTCCAGGTGCACAACTTCTCAAGTTGTTTTAGCGGTCAAGAAGTAGTATCATCCCTCCTTGGAGTGCCTAGTGTACTCCCACAGCATGAATTATAAGGTTGCTTCCAGGTCTCCTGCATTGCAGTGGGAAATGCTGTTATCCCAGTATATCAATTCATTCTAAGTATATAGTGTTACAGTTTCAGGGTAACAGCACCTCAGACCCGCTCTGTGGTCTGCTCCATGGCTGCCCCCTTAGGTCTCAAGCTTCTGTCACCTCTCTCTGGGCAGGGTCCTGTACCATATCCTCTCAGATCTGGAATTTAGGCTGCAGTCCCCCTGCAATTCACTGTGATTATCCCAGCAGGTTTGACCTAGCTCTGCACTTGCAGTTCACTCTCTTTCTTTAGGAGCAATGACAGTGGCCAAACAGTTTTCACAGAGCACAGTAAACTTATTTTAGAACAAAACCGTTACACAGAAAATCTATAACAAAACAATACAGTCTAAATACGGGTTACCAGATGTCGCCCAACTTCCATGTGGGGATGTAGTAGGTCATAGTCCTTCAAACCCTTTGAGTAGGGTTTGCCCCCTTGGTTAAAGGTTTGTGTCCATTTGTTGGATCAAAATCAGGGCTGCTTAGTCAGCTCAGGCTGATGCTTTACATGGTTTTGGGGCCTTTGTTTCCCAGGCTGCCTGAAACAGGTAAAACTGGTCAGTGCCCCTTTCCTTAGGCGGCAAAGCTTTAGCAGCTGGGTATCTGCATAACAGCACTGGGATTTTGCATTAATCACCCCTTAGTAATTCCAGATTCCATAATGTGACACTTCCTGGGTTACCCAAGGTTGTTAGGCACCTTGCTGCCACCTGCCCTTAGTGTGAGGAAGCTGCATCTGCCAGGGATCAACTGCTTGACCCTGACAGCCACAGGCAACACAAGCGTTCTCAACCCATGTGGGCTCTACTGTCTGTCGTGCACACGAGCATGCAGTAGGTACGCTCCAACCCCCGAGTCCTCCAAGCATCTCCCTCTGGTGCTCAGCCCCTTATCCTGGACACTCACAGAATTACCAGGCCTGCTGTTCCCAAGGGAACAGTACTCTACAGCTTACTAGTTGCACTTTAGAACAAAGCTCTGTTCAATATGTAGCACTTAAACTTGTATTTTCTTTATTTAAAAACAAGTCTATTTAACAAAGAACAGCGATTCATATGGTAGCAAACAGAAATATTCCAAATCTTCTTCTGTGTAAGGTTCCACATAAGAGAAAATCATAACATGCATTCTAAAGCCTAAACTCAACTAACAAGATGCCTTCTTGTCTAATAAGATACTGCTTAACCCAAAGTCCTTCTCAGTGTGACCAGGTTGGCTGACCCTTCTTTCATGAGGCCAAGCACACTGGCAGCCTGCTCCCCCTGGTGAAGGATAACTGGGGCTTGATCTGCTCCCCAGATGTGGTTCCAAAAAATCTTTGTCTTTAATCCTAAATGTGGTAACCCCTGCTGTTTTTGTTTTTTACTACAGTGCTTGCAATCTGTTGACTAGCATTTTGCTCAGTCTATAATTGGGCGTCCATTGTGAACCATACAATACTCAGTTTGCACATGACGAGCCAAAGAGAGAGAAGCTTTCCTCTCTTTCCAGGTGCCTGATGGCAGTGTGTGGATCACCTTTCGGTGATCTGCATTAACTTTCAGACTTAGAGCATAATTTTTAGTGTGTGTATATATATGTAACTCCTCACATATTTTCTGAACATACATCTCACAATGATTATGATGACCAGTATGACACAGGCTTTCGCTGGAGGCCTTACATAATGTTATATGGGGACCTAATATGTAGATCTCAGACACTGTAATCTGTATGCCCACCTCCTTGCCCCTCTTCCCCCCCCCCCCCCCCCCCCAATGACCTCTGCCAATTGGCACAAAGTGGTCCCTGGGTCTCTCCTGGGAAACTCAATCAGGAACATATCACACTTATTGATACAAAGGTCTTTAAAATATTCATAGACCTATGTCATTTGGAATATCTCAGTATAATAGTTTGAAATTTTAATGCTTTGAAGGCTGGCTCTCAAAAATGTAGATAACTTTGAGACTGTTTTATCAATTTTAAAAATGTTATGCCTATACTGGGGGAGATGGGACAGATATGACCATAGAGAAAGGGTTGCTAGGGTGCCCGACCAGCATCTTAGTGGGTCACCCAGGCGTGTTTCCTGGATGGTATGTCTGCCATTACCTCTTACAATTTCATGTTTCACCTACTTATATAATAAACATTCTCACAACAAGCAGGCATACATCATTCACATACAGATGCATGTATTTTGATGCCATTTGATGACCATCACATGTATTTTCATGCACTCCTGCTTACCCTGGTCACCCCAAAACCTTTGGATGAGAACTTGAGACTTGGGTCCTCGCACTTCCAGCTCCTATGTAGCTTTCAGGGAGTGAAGATGCTAACCCTTTGTTCCTCAAAGTGTCAGTTGCTTCAATAATGGGTTGGGGATTCCTCACCTCCACCTCCTTGGCATAGCCTAGAAAGCAATTCTTTGGAGAGAAGGGGGAACTAGGTTAGATCTGGCTCCCTATGAAGTAGCTCTTAACCACATACTGCTTTTAACAGCTGAGGCTTCCCAAGTCTTGGGCAAGGGTATCTTCAATCCTCCCCCATAGCCAAATTCATTTATCTGCCTTACCACCTCAGAAATCAGGCCTGGGGACTGCTGTGGTATAACCTCATTCTCTGGGGGCGGAGGAGGAAGAGAATCGATCCCTCACTCCACTGCGTCGGCCTTCTATTCCTACACTGAGATGAGGCGAGCAGTGGTTTCTCCTCCACCTTGCTCAGAGCACTTACGTTTTCACAGATCATTGGGCAGTCACAGACACTGGAAAGACAATTCCCCTCCCCAGGTCCTGGCTGTAGTAACCTCTGCAATGTCCCAGACAACTGTTTTACGCTTTACTTGGGTGGGTGACACAGTTCCGGCAGAGCTCTTTAGCTGCCTCAGTGTCCCCACTTTCAGCTGAAGACTTAGCCACCACCAGGCTCTGTTCTGTCTCAGGCTCCCTGGTATGGATGGGCAGAGAATGATCCCCCTCACCTGGGCTCCAGGTGTCAGAGAATTCACCTTGACTTCCTCTCCCCACCTCCTAGTATCAGGTATTTGTTTGGCTGTGCTGGGAAGGTGACTTGAGCTTAACAGGGCTTCCTGTATGTTACAGTTAGGAGTTAATTGACACTCCTCCTCCCCCCCCCGCCCCCCGCCCCTCCACTTGCATAGTCACTGACACCCTTACCTGCATGATTACAGATAGCTGTCAGCACCTGATACAAGCAAGTCACTTTCACAAGGAGAAGGGGTGTGGGCTTTGTTTGAAAATTAGTGTAATTTTCCAAGAAGCAGACCAAAAATAGTATCCTTTCAGACACCTACAGCCAATACTCCTGACCCTTCCTGGGGCTGCACAGAAATCTGTGCTGCAGGTACAGTGGAGGCTTTTACACCAGGAACTTTAAACCAGATTTCACAGACTTTCAGCATTTCTTGGGCTTTAACTGCTTGGGTTTTAATTATGGTCCCGGTGGTCTCAGAATCTTTTTCCATTTATTTTCACCTTCCTTTCCCACTGGGAACCGGATAGGTCTGCACCAAGGAGGGTCAGCAGGACATGGGTGCAGTGATTTGAGGTGTAGCCACATCAGCATGCACATCATATGGAACAGGTGAACTGTTCCACTGAACTTGCTCCCTTTGGAGATTGTTGCCCGGTTAACTGTAAGCTTGGAGTGGAGGATGGCTTTGCAGGACTGCTTTGGGTCTCAGTAGTTAGATTAGGAAATCCCTTGCAGTTTGTCACTTATGACATTGCTTTTCCACATCTTCCCAAGGATTTTCTCTAAGGTGGCCTCTCTGCCTTGGAGCAGGTCCTCCCCCCTTGAATATGGGTTTCTGCTTGGGCCCAGTCCATGCTCTGTGATCCAGTTCCATCCCTATTAAGTTTTCCATCACTCCCAGGCTGACTATTGGCTAATGGTCTGCCAGTTTCCCTGCTAAACACAACTTTCTAGGGCTTTCGTCTATTAACCATGATTTTAGGCCAGAGGAGTCAGTTTAAACTTTTGCAATTAGGCTTTTTTACATAGTTTGTAATCTTTATAGCCCTCTCTCTATATGGGTGAAAGCACCTAAGGCAGTGGTGGGCAACCTGTGGCCTGTCAGGGTAATCCACTGATGGGCCACCAGACAGTTTGTTTACATTCGCACGGCTGCCTGCAGCTCGCAGTGGCCGGGAATGGCGAACTGCGGTTGTCCACCACTGATCTAAGGCCTTCACTTCTGGTAGTGGAACCAGACACCACAGCTTGTCTGTGTGTCTGCCCATTCCACTTATTTCAATTCACACTTCATTTCAAAGGCATTTAAAAATACATCCATGTGTTCCCCTTCTCTAAAGAAAGGAAATCGTTTGGAGTCAGAGCTTCCCCCGGATCAGGTATATATGGTCTGTCTCCATCTACTGCAATAGGGTTTTGATGGTGCAGTCTGTCCCTGTTGAGTTCCTGTGATGCTCCTTTCTCTTCCGGCTCATGTGCTGACACTGCTTTTTGGGGTTAGCTCTCTCCCACTCTTGTTCTGCAAGCAGCTGGGCTTTCAAGTTCAGTCTCTCTTTCTAGCTGCAACTTTTTTCGCTACCTATATATTTTTCCAGGAACTCAGCAGAAGTGGTGGGTTTGGTTTGGGTGCAGTATGGTCTATTGTCCTCTTCCTTGCTTCCCTTCAGGAGTTGTAACCAAGGTTTTCCCCTCCTGCTGGACTCTCTGCCACTGAGCTGGGTGGACCATCATTTCTTTTCAGGTCCTCCATATATAGTAGATGAATTAGCTGTGCTTTTGTCAGCTCCTGAGAACTCGTCTGTGTCTCTTTGCAAATCTCAACTAGATTTTTCTTCAGTAGTTCATTATTCATTTTTCTGTCTATCTTGTCACTATTCTTTTCCCAAAAAGACTACGAGATCCTTGTCAGTGTGGTTTTTTTTTTTTTTTCCCCCCTTCTACGGTACTTACTTTCACTGCTGTTGGCACTTACTATCAATTCACCACTGCCTTAGACTGCACACACAGCCACCACATATGGCACAGTTTGGGGGTAACTGTGCCTCTTACTCACTTTCTGAATTCTTCTAGGGATGCTTCCTTAGGTCTTAAGCCTCTAGCCATTACTTCTTTTGGGACAGGGCCATTGTCTGTCTCCCATCAGAACAGGGATGTAGGCTCTAGTCTTTCTGAAATTCACTGTGATTATCCCAGAAGGTCTGATGTAGCTCAGCACCTGCAATTGACTCTCTCCAGGAACAATGACCGAGTTACCAGTTATCAGACAGGTTTCACAGAGAACTGTGCACTTATTTTAGAACAAAAACATTACACAGAAAATTATATAGGATGTGGAGCTTCAGCAGGTGGGTATCTGTATAACAGCACTGCATTAACTACCTCAAGTGATTTTTGAATTAACCACTCCCTAGTGTTTCCAGATTTCACAGGAAACGCAACCATAGAGCCAGGAACACACACGTAACTTATTGATACAAAGGTCTATAAATATTCTATGGACTCCATATCATTTAGTGTGTCTCAATAAAAAGTCTGTTTTCATGCTCCTGAGGTCTAACTCACAAAAATGCAGATAACATTTATAAAGTTGCTACAATAGTCCCCAAGTTAGATCTGTGTTTGTCATATCTGTCACATAAACTAGACATATCTGTGACATCTGTCACACTAAAATATGTGTTTGTCATATCTGTCACATCTTTGTACATAGTAGGTAGGTAAAATTGACACACACTGATCCAGTTTGCAGCAGAAGGTGAAGATAACATCGATCTTTTTAAAAACAGGATAAGCACTGCATACTCTGCCTGTCATAAAGAGCCTATGCTGTTATATGTAACTGATACATTTATCTTTTTCAGACCCTTGGAGCTAGGATTAATGTGACACTCTATTCACCATCTTTGCCAGAGTTTGACTACAGTATGGTTGTCATCTTTCTAATTGCTGTGCTCACTGTGGCACTGGGAGGCTACTGGAGTGGAGTATCAGAGCTGTAAGTTCCGTTAAACCATATAATCTATTAAGCAATGTAAAATGCAGATCTAAATATCTGGTGGTAGTGGTAATGGATATGAGAGGAAGGATGGTCCAGTTGTTGCGGCATCAGCCTGAGGTTTGGGAGACTGAGGTTCAATCCCTGTTCTGCCACAGATTTCCTGTGAGACCATTGGCAATCGTGGTCTCCCTGTGCCTAGGTTCTCCATTTGTAGAATGGGGATAGTAGTACTTCTCTACTTCAGAGGTTTTGTGAGAATAAATACATTAAACATTGGGAGGTGCTCAGCTACACATGGCAATGGGGACTATATAAATGCATAGGACATTAAGAAATCTGCCACTTTTAGATATTGGCTCTAGCTTTTTATCTCTTTCACTTCAAAAATATAATTCACCTAATCTAGTGCTCTCCCAGGAACACTGGCAGGATAAAGGCATATCCAGTTCTTTAAAAAATTGATTCCCACACTAAAGAATTGGGCTAAGCTCAAAAAGAGACGTCTGAACTACTAAAAGGCATAAACCTAGCAAATAAATTTAATGACATTGAAAGTGAAAGCCAATAGCGAGAATAAGGCAGTGTAAGAATATCCCCATGCTGTTATGACACCTGATCACCATAATTTCATCTGCATGCATTGCTTGCCATCATGAAAGGCTGGCATGTCAGTTTTTTAAAAAAACTGACATTAGGCATAAATAAATAACATCCTGCATAGTCTTGAGAGTCCATTAAATGGTGCTAACCTCGTATATCTAGAAATGAGGCATAAAGCATGTGTAAGTTGACAATAAACACTTTAAAGGAAACCAGGATAGCCATTCATGCTTCAAAGGGGGAAATTCTCTGTATAACTGAAGGTGGAGAAAAATTAAAATTTTGAATAGTCTTAAATCCTGTTCATGTACAGGACAGGGTGTGAATAAGTGTTTTGGTTTGACACATCTGGCTAAATCGCCATGCAGGGGAAGGAGGTAATCAACTATGTGTTTCTGTGAAGGAAAATGTAAGAATACTAGGAAATTAGAAAAGACAGAGACTTCATATTAACCGTTGTGAGTAACTACAAAAACTTCATCCACATAACTGCAGTAAAAATTATTCTATTTTTACAGAGGGGAAACCCAGTAGGTACTCAGTGTAGCCGGAAGCCTTTTTTAAAACAAAGCTCCTATGTCAGATAAACAGCTACTACATCTATGGAATGCAGTATTGGACTACATCTCACTTATGGTGACATTGGCCAAACAGGCTAATGTGATCCTTCGCTGTATAAAACAGAAATCTCAAGCGGGAGTAAGGAGGTTACATTACCTGCCTTTGGCACTGGTGTAATTGTTGCTGGAATACTGTGTCCAGTTCTGATGTCCACAAGTCAAGAAGGATTTGGATAAGTTGGGAAGGGTTCAGAAAAGAGCCACGAGAATGATTAAAGGATTGGAAAATATGCCCTATAGCGATAGACTCTAAGAGTTCAGTCTGTTTATCTTAAGAAAGAGAAGGTTACACTTGATTATCATCTAATAAGTACCTACAGGGGGATCAAAGATTGGTAATAGAGGGCTCTTCAGTCTCACAGACAAAGGTATAACGATCTAATAGCTGGATGCTGAGGCTGAACACGTTCAGGCTGTAAATAAGGCACAGATCTTTAATAGTGAGGGTAATTAACCACTGGAACAACTTAACCAAGAATTGTGGTAGGTTACCCATCATGGGCATCTTTAAAAACAAAATTGGATTTTTCCTAAAAGGATATGTTCTAGTTCAAATAGGAATTAGTTTGGGGAAGTTCTATGGCCTGTGTTATGCAGAAGGTGAGAATAGATAATCAAGGTGGTCCCTTCTGATTTTATAATCTCTGAATGTGTGTTAACTTCATGCTGAAAATAAACATTAATTCAATATGGCTTCGTGGGGTTTTTCCTTCAGGTTCCCCCTGCCCCCTTCAATCACTTCTTCACTTGGGCTCAGTTTAAATCCAATCTTCTCTGTTGATGAGTCCATATCCTATACAGCTAGAAGCATAAGCCAGACCTCAGGTCTTCCATACTCTATCTCATAGTTGGGGTGGAGAGCATCAGGCTAACATGGGCATATACCCCTGGGTCTGTGCTTCAGCCAATTCTCTTCCACCACTCCCTTGCTGAAGTTTTTTCTCTTGCTTTCTCTTTGTTGGAATCAAATTGTTGGAATTTGAGAAAAACCCTTCCCCCCTGCTGTTCCCTTTTAGGGTGGGGAGAAATAGTATCCCACTGAAGGCAGTATGCATAAGCAGATGTTGGTGTCTTTGTGTAAAGACCTGTATGAAAAATGGAAGCCTGCAGGTGGGAGAGGAGAGACATTGAGAGAGTGTGGACAGTGCTCGTCTTTCATGGAGAGAGCAGTCATTTATCTAGGAGTGGGGATAAATGCTTCTGGGAAACAGGTATGCAGGGCAGTGTTTCCTGGGGGAGAGTGGTTCGTGTTCTCTCTCTCTCTCTCTCTCTCTCTCTCTCTCTCTCTCTCTCTGGAAGTAAAACGTGTAGTTGATGTCTCTCTACATGGGGAGAAAGTCACTAGATACTGCTGTCTTGGGAGGCAAAAGAGAAGCTGGCCACCAGCAGCCTTTAACCTTGGGGGTTTCCCTTATCTGCCCATCTGGGTGGGGTTTTTTTAGCCACGGTTAAGAATAACTGTGATGTGATACAGCTCTGGGAGAAAGGATAGCTCTATAACTAGAATTGAGAGTTACCAGTTAGATGATTATGTTGCCAAATAAACGATAACTGGATTTTTAACATATTTTAATATCTCTGCTATCTTCCCCTCCTGCTCCAAGTCTGTCTTACTCTACAGTTGTGCTCTCCCACGCCCTCCTCTTTCAGCCCTCTCCACTTCCCTGCCCTGGCTCCTTCCCTGTCCTCACTAGGTACTTGTTGACCTGAGCCCTTCCCAGATCTTGCAATCACTTACTCCCCTAACCCTCCAAACTTCTGTGCCCTCAATCCCGCACTACCCCCAACCTCTAAACTGCTTCTTTGCACCCCCCTCCCAGGAGTCTTCTTGAGAGGAGGGGCCTTGACAATCCTGTCCCCATCACAGGTTTCTGGGGGTGACCAGCTGGCCTGTGCCCCATCTTCTTTCTTCAGGGTGGCTGCTGAGGAGAGCCACTGCCCCGCAATCTGATGAGATACCACTATCGGGGGAGGCATTTTTTCCCTGTCTGCTGGTCCAGTGCAGCTGGCTCCCACACTTAGCCAGCTGAGCTCTACAACCCAGTCTTTTAAAGGCAGAGGTAGAAAGCCGCATCTGCAGCAGGATGGGGATTCCCTTTGGAGGTGATCCATATATGAGCAGAGGGAATCCTCTGACACTAAGGAAAGGATTTGAAAGGGCTTGAATGAGGGCTTCCTGCAGGATTAGGGCAAGGCCCCCAATATGGTAAGGGGGGACTAATTTCCTTTTGGGGGAAAGGGGTGGCAGTGGCAATTGACTTTTTGGGGGAAGTGAAGTTTCGTGAAACTCCATGTGTGACATTCCTCATCATTAAGGGCTTGTCTACACAGAGAAGTGAGTATGTAGTAGTTAGGTTAATCTACTTCCAAATTCACACTAATCCATACAAAGGTGCGCTTAGTGCGGAATAAGGGCATGTCTACACTTAAAATGTTACAGCAGCACAGCTGCAGCTGTGCCATTGTACTGCTTCAGTGTAGACCGGGGTGGGCAAACTACAGCCACAGGATTGCCCCCCACGGTGCTACAGGCCCCGCACTGCTGTCAGAAATGGCCGGCTCCAGGGCCCGGGGGGAGGGGGCGGGGGCAAAGGGCTCTGTGTGTTGCCCTTGCCTCCAGGCACTGCCCTCCCACCCGCAGCTCCCATTGGCCGCAGTTTCCTGTTCCTGGCCAATGGGAGCTTCAGGGGAGGTACCTGGAGGCGTGGCAAGGGCAGTGTGTGGAGCCCTGTGGCCCCCCCTCCCTGAGCTCTCTCCCGCAGTCCGCACCCCTCCTTCACCCCAACCCCCTTCCCTGAGCCCCCTCATACACCCTGCACCCCTTTTCTGCCCCAATCCATTGCCCTGAGCCCGTTCCTGCACACCACACCCCCTTCCATACCCCACACTCCCTCCCACACCCCAACCCCCTGTCCCGGCCCTGCATACAATTTCCCCACCCAGATGTGGTCCTCAGCCCAAAACGTTTGCCTACCCCTTGTGTAGACGCTGCCTATGCCAATGAGAGGGGTTGCCATCAGTATAGGTAATCCACCTCCCAAAGAGGTAGTAGCTAGATTGATGGAAGAGTTCTTCTGTCAACCTAGCACTGTATGTTAGAAGCTTGGTTGGCATAGCTGTGTCTCAGGGGTGTGGATTTTTCCCCTGAGAAAGGCTGGGGAAATGGAAATTGGAAACAGCATTTTTGGGGGTGGGGGGAAAGTTGGAGCCACATGTTGTATGTAGGACTCGGACTGTATTCAAAGTGTCAAAAATCCAACAAAATACGTGGTGTCACTTTATTTATTGGGAAACCTATGAAGCTAATGTGTCTTTAAGAAACATATTAAAATCTGCACACCTTGAAAATATGCTCCTCCAGATTTGTAAGCCATTAATTTAAAACAAATCCTCACAGGAAGTATGTAATACACCTAGGAAATTCTTTCTCCTGTTGATTTTGTAAGATAACTAGTGCCTTTTCAGCATGCCAGCATTTGTAGATACATTGGCTTTAGGACTGGGGGGAGTGAGATGTCTGACTGGGAAAGTTTCACAAGCGTCCATACTATGAGAGAGGTAGTTTGCCTGTATGGTTAAAGGGTTTTAGTTGTTTTGTTTGGTGCAACAGTTTCAGTGTGATTATTTCTTGCGGTAAGGTGTAAATATGGTTGCATCCGATGAAGTGAGCTGTAGCTCACGAAAGCTTATGCTCAAATAAATTGGTTAGTCTCTAAGGTGCCACAAGTACTCCTTTTCTTTTTGTAAATATGGAGCACATTTGTATTACAACCTTGAAGAAATGTTACTTTTAATGACACTGCTTTTTCTCTTTCCCTCCCTGTTTAATTACGGACTGTAGAGGCAGAAAAACTGGTGGTTGACTGACTGGATTTTGCTGACACTAATGTTTTTGCAGACACTTAATGAGAGAGAACAAGCTCCAAAACACTTACCAGATCTTGTGCCTGTCAGTGACAGATATATTTTCAGTGGTTTTGAGTTCTTGGGCTAAATCAGAGGTGGGCAAACTACAGCCGGCGACCGTCCTGCCCGGCCCATAAGCTCCCGGCCGGGGAGGATAGCCCCTGGCCCCTCCCCCACTGTCCCCCCTCTCCCGCAGCCTCAGCGCACCGCGCCACCAGCGCTCTGGCCTGCTGCTCCTGGCAGGCGGTGTGGCTGGCTCCAGCTGGGCAGCGGGGCTGCAAGCTCCTTCTGCTCTGAGCAGCATGATAAGGGGGTGGAGCGGTGGAGGGGTTGGATAAGCGGCAGGGGGTCCCGGGGAGCAGGGGGCGGTTGGATGGGACGGCGGTTCTGGCGGGAGGGCTGTCAAGGGATGGGGAACAGGAGGGCGGTTTGGGGCGGGGGTCATGGGAGGGGGCAGTCAGGGGACAAGGAGCAGGTGGGGTTGGGTGGGTTGGGGGTTCTGATGGGGGAAGTCGGGGGCGGTAAGTGGGAGGGGGTTGATGGGGGCGGGAGCCAGGCTGTTTGGGAAGGCACAGCTTTCTCTACCCAGCCCTCCATACAGTTTCACAACCCCGATGTGGCCCTTGGGCCAAAAAGTTTGCCCACCCTTGGGCTAAATTCACTGCTGGCTTAATCAGGAAAACTCCAGTGAAACTGAGGCTACTTTACACTAGAAAATTAGATTGACCCAGCTGTGTTGCTTGGGGGTGTGAAAAATCCACACCCCTGAGTGACATAATTAAGCCAGTCTGAGTCCCTGTGTAGACAGTGATATGTTGACAGATGAACCCTTCCTGTTCGCAAAGGTAGTGTCTACACTGAAGTGCTACAGCGGCACAGCTGCAGCTGGGCTGTTACTCTGGTTTTATACTAATGCAGATGGTAGCAGATTTTGGACCAGTGGCTCCTAAAAAGGAAGGCATGAGAGGTTCTTTCCATTTAAGACTATTCTTTTAGAGCTAACTTGGACTCTTTTGTTGGAATGTTTTCTTTAAAGATTGACGCTCCCTTTTCTCAAAAACCGAGATTAATAGAAGGCATTAAATATTTCATCATGACCTATTGTTGAACAACAGCATGGGCCTACAGAAAAGTAAAGTCTTGGGAGAGAATATCAAAGGATATGATGGGAATTTGGCATACCATTTTCTTTCAACTTCATATTTTTCTGCAGTAATAGTATTATGAAAGATCGGAATAAATACTCAAGTTTTTTTTCCTTTAGGCTATCACATCTTAATGTTCTACCCGATCAACCCTTACAGCTATGTGGGTTATTTTACAAATCAAGACCAACTTCAGCAAGGTAGTTCAGCATATGTCTAGCCTTTAAAGTCAGTGGCTCTATGCACATGCTTAAGGTTAGGCATATGGTTAATTACCTTGCTGAATTGGGCCGCCAGTGACTACTTAAATCTTAGGTTTCAGAGTAGCAGCTGTGTTAGTCTGTATCCGCAAAAAGAAAAGGAGTACTTGTGGCACCTTAGAGACTAACCAGTTTATTTGAGCATAAAAAAAAAAGCTTTCACATGAAAGCTTATGCTCAAATAAATTGGTTAGTCTCTAAGGTGCCCCAAGTACTCCTTTTCTTTTTACTTAAATCTTAACACAACAAAAATTGGGGTCAAGGTAAACACTTTGTTTTTAAGTCCATGGTCAGTGTCTATAACTGAATTATTTTTTTTGTCTATACAGTGAGGATTTAAAGGCAGTGGCAAGCCCTGAAGACAGAGAAACAAGAAGAAAGAAAGAGGAAAACGTTACTTTCACCCCTCTAACAGTTATCATATTTGTGGTAATCTGTTGTGCCATGCTACTCTTACTTTATTTCTTCTACAAATGGCTAGGTAAGAAGTAATATGTAATTCTCATTTGATTTCTTATTTAAATATATTTTCTCCTTGAATGCCATTGTTAAGTTTTTATGGAATTTAGTTTTATTTCAGAGTTGGAGTCAAAGTTCAGCTAACTTTTTTCTTTTTAAATAACTCCCCTCTCAATTTATTGAGGGAGCAGAGTAAAGCGAGTTTTTAAAAAAAAAAAAAAAAAGGGGGGGGGGGGGAAGGGTGAATGGAAAGGAGGCTGTCTCTGTCTCCCCCCGCCCCCACCTGCCAATTTGTTTCTCCATTAAGGTTGCCAAGGCAATAGTTATTTTGGATAAAGTATATGTGAGAGACGGTCCCTTGCCTTGACAGTAAAAAAAAAAAAAAAAAAAATAGTAGAGCATACAATGCCCCTTGTTCATCCTTGTAAAGCAGGGATCGGCAACCTTTGGCACGCGGCCCACCAGGGTAAGCCCCCTGGCAGGCTGGGCTGGTTTGTTTACCTGCTGCGTCCATAGGTTCAGCTGATCGCAGCTTCCGCTGGCCACGGTTTGCTGTCCCAGGCCATTGGGGGCTGCGGGAAGCGGTGCGGGCTGAGGGATGTGCTAGGTGCTGCTTCCTGCAGCCCCCATTGGCCTGGAATGGCGAACTGTGGCCAGCGGAAGCTGCGATTGGCTGAACCTGTGGATGCAGCAGGTAAACAAACCGGCCCGACCCGCCAGGGGGTTTACCCTGGCGGGTCATGTGCCAAAGGTTGCAATCCGTGTTGTAGAGGGAACATGGTAGCTGAATACTTGAAGCAACTTCTTACCTACATTTATGAGTTGTATCTAAACTCACTTTGGATTTGTAGTTTCATCAGATGTCTTGTGGTCGAGCCAAATGGCCTAAGTAAACCAGGTCTAATTGGACAAAGTTGGACATGCTGCCAATGACATAATTATCTTCCAGATGATGCAATCGTAAGGAAACTTTTGCGTGATCACCTGCTATTTTTCTCCCTGCCTCATTCAGTGGGTTGTGTAGTGAATGAAGCTGGTGTCTGCAGGATCCCTGCCTCATTTGTTACAGAAGTTGGAAGGGGTAGCAGGAAGAGAAAGGATGGTCTGGTTGTTAAGGCAGTTGAATGCTGCCTTGGAGAACTTGATTTTATTCCTGCCTCTGCCACAGAGTTCTGTGTGATGTTGACTGTAACTGGGTGGTCTACCCTTTTTACAGCCAGGAACCTGAGGCCAGCCAGCTCTGTTCTTAGGCAGAGCCCCTTGAACAGCATCTGGACCTGATAGAAAGAATTTATCAGACCCAGCTGGGAAGGGATTAGGTGATTGCCTAATGAGCACCTGATTCCTATAAGGGCTGGAGGAGCTATAGGAAGGAGATTGGCTCCTATGTCAGACCCTTGAGCAGGGGGACTACCCAGGCCTATAAGAAGGGTTGCCAGGAGCAGAGATGATCTGGCAAAAAGTCCCTTTGTCAGGGGAAAGTTAGCTGATGGATTTATGTTGAATTTGTTTGTTTTGTGGTTTTCTGATCATCAGTGCACCCAGTAAATGGTGTCCTGAATAAAAGGCCTAAACAGACTCCAGGCATGACGTTAATCCTTCCTGGGCTGGGGAAAGGTCTTGCCCAGAATTTCCATAGGTGGCCACTATGTGTTCCTCATTTTCTGGGTTGCCAACTTGAGACTCCTGCAATCTGATTTGCAGAAGTACTGAGTATTCACAACTGCAACAGAAGTCCATGGGAGTTCTCTTCTGAATACACTAAGTACTAAAAAACGCAAAGTACTTGGAAAAATTAGGTACTAGGTGTGGTGGGATCTCTACGGTGCAGCCTGGGGCTGTGGGACCACTGTGCTCCCTTAACTCTCAAGCATGGGCTGTCTCTCACAATGCTTTGCTAGTAACAAGCAGCAAACCCTTCCAGGCGCTGTTATCACTCAGCATAACCACATGTGGACCCCACACCGAGCTAGATTGTATGAATGCTCCCAGCGCCACTCATGAATCACACAGAGGCACCAGCCAAATCCCCCCAGCTTTGAACCTCAAGAATATACCGTCTTGTACTGCTCAAGATGAGCAGTGCAGATTTATTAATTAGTTCACCACTTTGTCGATTGAAAGTGGATATACACCAGCCTTTGTAAACCTAAGCAAACGCCCTTACCAAATACGTCAGGCAAACTCATTGGTAAAGATAAACAGTTAAATTTATTGACTGTGAAAGATAGATTATTAAGTGATAGGCAAAAAGTCAGAGTTAGTTACCAAAAGAAAATAAAATATAAGCAGGCAATCTAAACTCTCAATCCTATTAATCTAGATGTTACCCAGTCTAATCAGTTTTTCTCACCCCACTGGATATTGCAGTTCACAGTACACAGATCTCACTCTTGAAACCTGGGCCAGTCCCCTCTGTTGGAGTCTTCAGTTTCTAAGTGTCCTTGTTGCTTGTAGCGTAGGTGGGGGAAGGAGAAAGGCCAAGAAGTTGGCCCTTGTGTTAGTCCATGTGCTTGGAGAACACATGTCCAGGCATGTCTGGAGGGCATTGCTGAGTCTCCAAGCAAGGCTGAGCAATTCCCCTGGTGTGACCTTATGCAGGTGAGTCATTGAACTGTAATTGCCTTGCTGGGCAATGGCTGTTGATGATTGAGCCTCCGCTCCCCATGTGCAAAATGGGGATGGTAGTATCACGTCACCTCACAGGGAGATTAAAATAAATTAATGAGTGTAAAGATGATATGGTGAAAGCACCATAGAGAGACCCATGAAGGAACTAATAATTCTGTATACAGTGCAGGGTTTGGATGGTGTGCAGTAAATAATACATGGGATCGTATATTAAATGGCGAGGATAAAAATGAATATTGAATAGCTATCCATTCAGAGAGCACTGTCCATCCTGTGTGCTGAATGAGGCAGGGGTCCTGTAGAAAAAATGTTATAATTTGTGTAATTGAAGACTGCATCATAATGCTTATCTACAAGGAGGCTGAATTAAGGTTGCTCATGCAACCATAATAATTCTGGCACTTCCTAACTGCTTGAGTGCATATCTTTGCTACCTTAATGTTCTTGTTACATAAAAATACCTAATATAGGTTGCTTCTGGGTCTGTCTTTATTCTAAGCTTCTGGGTTGTTTGGTAAATTCCTTCCACATATCTGAATTTAGATAGCATTCTTGAGGGTTTTATTTGACATCCTTCCAATAGTTGGAGTGAACTCCTTCAGCAGGTTCATGTTGTGGCCTAAATGGTTTAAAAAAACCAGGAAATGCAAATCAGATGCTAATGCTCTAATTATCTGTTGGGCATGGAGGAAAAACAAACAAATAAGATGGTGTACTGAGGGAGTGTCTGCCTTAACTTGAATTTTAATGGTTTCTGTTACAACGATGGAACCTATTCACAAGCAGTTATTCACCTGGGGAATTTTTCACTCGTGTGTAAAGTTGCACAGGTTCATCGATTCTTGTAGGTGAAGGACCAGAGATGTCTAAATGGAAGAAGGGTTTTTTTTGGTATTTGATCTTTTTTATGGTACTTATAGAGGAAACTATTTTTAGGTACATAGTAGAACACACATTTAAGCTTGAATAAATTATGTTCATATAACACTGTCTAAAAATATATTATATATTAATTACATGATTAATAAATGTGTTTTGGTATAAATAGTCTTTTGAGGAAAACCATCTGCATATTAAGCCTGGTTATATATAACTGACTCATGAGGAACCTATTGTGTAAATCCTTATTCTACACACCAATGGCTTTGTGATGCTCTGCTCAGGACACCCAGAAGTGGAAGTCACTGTGTTAACCCCCTGCCTCAGCAAGTGAGAGCTGTGCTAAACTCTCTTGTCAGCTCCCTAACACTCCAGCCTGTCTGCCTTGCCAGCAAATTCCTTGAGATTCTGTCAGGCTAAACATTGCCTTGAAGGTAACAATCAGTGAACCCTAAGTTGTCCAGAGACATCTCCCTCTCCAAAATTATTAAATTTGCTGCCTCCAAAGAGATGGGGCACAAATCTGCCTGTTAACTTAGCTGAAAATTCACACTTTCTTCAGTACAACAGCACTGAGGTTTATAGTTTATGTAAAACTAAGAATAGGTTGAGTGGTAAAGAACATAGATTTAAGCGATACTAAGGAAGAGTAAAAGAGACAGGTATGGTTACAAACAAAACAAAAACCACACTTTCTAGGGACTAAAATTAAATTTTTAGCAAGTTACAATCTTGGCCTATGCAGTTTTTTTTTACTTACCTCAGGTTACCAGCATCTCTACCTTCCCAGGCAGGAGGAGCCAGTTTTCACAGAATCATAGGATGCTGTCCCCTTTGTTCCCTAAGTGATGGAAAACTAAAATGTCTTTTTGCCCCCCTTGTATTTCCCCAAAGTCCATTGTCTTTGTCTCAAGAGCAAGGAAGACTTCCTGGGGGTGGAGCTTCTGTCCCCCAGCGTGCTCACTTAGCTGTTTTCTGCTTACCTTGATTGCTTTGTTTACGTTCTATATAAATGTACTTTCATTATCCTCTGCCGATCAGACCGGTAAATCCCCATTCTTTTGTCCAGGGCAGGCTTATTTTATGCACTGCCTCTCAAATATGTTTTAAGAACATATTTCCAGGACGCATACATAATTGTTTATACACAACCCGTACATACATCATGCAATGAAATTCCTGACTAGTGCATCACCAGTTTACGTACGATATCTTAAAAGATACTGCCATCCTAATATGTTTCCAAAAGGTATGTTGGGGATAGTGAGTGTGTCAGGCCTGTTATGAGTTACAGTATAGTTGGCCCTCTGCTAGTGGGCACTGAGGGGCTCATAGGGGCACAGGCTAGGTAGAGCATAATAGGTCCTTTAGTGTTTAATCTATCTATTGGGCATGTCTGTGAAATATCCATTTCTATCAAAGTCTAACTTTTTTTAGCTGCTCCTGTTCAAGTAAGTGGGAGTTTCACCACTAACTTCCATGGTAACAGGCATGAGCCCTTCATTTGGGGTAGGATAAGACTGACTGGGAAACACAGTGTAACGACAAATAATTATCATGTCTTATTTGTTTGTTCACTTTTTCTGTTTTTCTGTTGCCTCTCCAAAACTCTAGGGACCTCTCAAAATTTGAAACGCAGAATTAATAACACACAATTTTTAGTACAATATTCTAGTTCATCAGGTTTTTTTTCCAAGTGATAGACTCCTAGGAAATTAAAGACACTCTATTTAACTATCTCATAAGAGCCCACCTGAATAATTTTCAGTCCTCTGCTCCAGAGGCACCAACTTTCTGATTTCCTGGGGGATGCTCTAGCCCTGCTCTGTCCCTAGCCCCACCTATATTCCACCCCTGCCCCCCACCCCTGAGCATGCTCCACCCTCCCCTTCCAGTGTCTGCTGCTGAGCACCTGATAAGCAGCAGGTGGGAGGTGCTGTGGGTGATGGGGAGGAGCTGATTGGCAGGGCCCTCCCGCCCACTGTGTTTTTTTTCTGTGGGTGCTCCAGCCCTGGAGCACCCACAGAGTTGGTGCCTATGCTCAGCCCCTCCACCTGTGAAATCCCAGCTTTCCTAAATGACTGCGAGAAAAGTTGAGTCTTGGAGTGTGCACACAAGGTTTACAAATCTAGGCTCTTGTGGCCCAAGGAAGGGATTGTTCTGTTTCTTAGTGGCATTGGTGCAAAGAAAACCACATGTGAGCATGAACTTTGTCTTTCCTTTGAAAATAATGTTTAAAACATTAAAATTCAAGTCTCTAGTTGACGGGAATTTTTACAGCATGGTACAAACCTTTCAAGTTTCAGTATTTTGTTTCAGAAAACCTATTGATACAATCTTGACTTAAAGAGGCATAAGTAATGCCATTATTCTGTTACTGTTGTCACAGGTATTTCCTAGCTCTTGGCTCCTTCCTGCCAGAGCATCTTTGTGTTGCATACATTTTGTCACTTATTTATTTTCGTTTTTCTTTCTTCTAGTGTATGTAATAATATCAGTTTTCTGCTTGGCATCTGCAATGAGCCTGTACAACTGTCTTTCTGCACTAATTAGAAAAATATCATTTGGGCAATGCAGGTATTGTACATCTCTTTACCTTGTTATGGTTTATTTGTTTTGGATATTTTTCTGTAGCTACTAAAACTCCTGGGAGGAAATGTGCTGATGGTTTGAAAAACTACTGTAAGCTTTAAGTTTTCAGCTGCTTATGTACAGTATCCCATATTTTAGATTTATAACACAAAGTAAGGGAGCCTAGGGGGTAAGATGGGGCTCTTTAATAAAACTAAAAATGCAAAACTTTTTAAAGTAGTGGTTCCTGAGTAGTCCTTACTTACTTCATTAGGACTACTGTTTGAGCAAGGAATACTAGCATAAAGAATCTGGGATGCTGAAAACCCATGGCTGAACAAACACGCCTATACTTTCTTGGTAGCAGTGGTGGGTTTAAATTGTAATGTCTGAGATGTATTTTTCAAGCTGTGTGTTACGGTCATATGGACTCATCTGTTTTCAGACATGCTGTGGCATTAGTGGTGAGCATGGAACTGCATGTGTGGCATGTAAATAATGAGTCTGCCTGATTGCACACTCTTCCTATTCCACCAGTCTCATTTTTACTACATTTAATTATAATTTTCTCTCTTTAACCTATTAAAAATGTTCCATGCACATTTCAAGCCATAACCGTCCTTCATTTGCACTGTTCTGTTAAATATCTATTTCTCCACGTTTCTATAATATACCAAAAGTCATGCAAGCTATGTTTTGGGTGCCTATCCCATAAATCTAAAATTCAAAACAAGCCCTGGATTGCCATAGGTACCCGTGCCTTTGCTTTTCTCCTGAGCTGTTGAGAGATTTGCAGTGTGATTACAAAGTTAGTAAATCTGGATTCTGCTGAAGCAAGTGGGCAGAGTGAGTTTCAAAATGAAGGACTCCTCAGAGAGGGAGTGCTTGTGAGCACCTCTGTTGAATTTAACTGTAAATTTTATGTGTTGTGTTGTGTTGTAGGCCTTTTTTGTATATAAGACAAATTAATTTAGCCATTTCATTTTTTAGGATTTCATGTTGCAACAAAAATATTGAAGTGAGACTTATTTTTCTTGCTGGATTCTGCATAGCAACAGCTGTTGTTTGGGCAGTGTTTCGAAATGAAGATAGGTATGTGATGATTTTGGAGAAAATGTTGAAAGGTGTAATGAAAATAACTCAAATGTATAAATCCCCTATCCATAGAGAGTCCTGCAGCACAGTGTTCTTTCTAAGTTTTTGTTGTTAGTTTTTAAAAAGTATATAAAACTTTACTAAACTTAATAAACAGATGAATGAAAAGAACTGGTAACATTAAAACAAAGCTATACAATTCATGTGTATATGGTTATTTGTAGTTACTAATAAAATAAATTCATAGTGGTGAGGGGGAAACATAATTCCTTCTTACTTAATGGAAGAATAAATAATAGAATATCAGGGTTGGAAGGGACCTCAGGAGGTCATCTAGTCCAACCCCCAGCTCAAAGCAGGACCAATCCCCAACTAAATCATCCCAGCCAGTGTTTTGTCAAGCCTGACCTACTGAAAGAAGGAGGAAAAAAGGAAGAAAGAAGGATGCAAAAACAGGAACATGTTTGGGAAAAGACTGACTAAGCTAATAAGTCTTCCACTACCATTCTCAACTAAAAACAAATCTCTTGACCCTGATGACTTGAAGCCTTGTGCAGAACAACATATAAGGCTAATATTAGCCTCAAGAAGCAAAGCTAAAAGAGCTGGCATACCATGGGTTGGCACAAAGTATAGCTCTACTAGTCTTTGTGGCTGAGATTTTTTTGGGGAAAAGAGAGTGTACATATGTGAGGGGTGGTGGCAGCTGTTTCATCAGAATCTTCCCATCCAGTTCATCTGTGCAGTTGATGTACTCTACAGCATGCTGGTCAGGGGAGTCTGACAATTCTATCAGAGGAGGTTGCTCATGTGTAAATGGGCTATCTTGAAATAAATCTCCAGGTTTTCATTAACACTGCTTCCAAACAGCTAACTTACTGAAAATTAATGTTCATATTGCAGGATGGATTGTTTACACATAAGCTCAGTGCTGCAGTTTATAAAGACAAATTCTACATATTAGTGCTTTCCCAGTGGCTTAATTGAGGAAGGAAATGAGGAATTCCTGAGTTAATTTTGGTATGAGTAAGGAGATAGATCTCAGTACTTCAGCTTCCTGGCATTGCAATGATTTAAGATTACTCTGTTAATGTTCCATAAGTTGCTTAAATGCTGAAAAAAACTTGATAACTAAAAAATAATGCACTAAGTGAATTTAGAATACGATATAATTTGTGCAGAGCAATTTATCTTGAGCTGCTGGCATGAATGTAACACAAACTATGTATTTTCCCCATACCAGCAAAACTGCAGTTGTCTGATTGCATATGCAGTGGTGGAAACATGAAATAGTGAGGTGGTGTGAAGGTGCAGATCCCTGTCAGTAGCAGGCTCCAGGAGCAGCTTTCAAATACAGCTCTGAGGTGAAAAATTGGGCTTCAAGGTGATGAGCACTTTTTGAAAGGTGCTGAAGAACCCTCAACTTGAAGGGATCTCAGTGGGAATTAGGGATACTTGGCATTTCTGATCAGGCCCTTAAATGGACACCATGAACTTGAAATCTACTCTTAAAATAAGTTCAAAGTAGTTTCGGGTACTGCACTAGTACCTGAGTTCCACTGGCCATTTTTGTGGGGCTTACAACCATATTTTCCCATTTTTAAAAAAAACTTTCTTCTCCCCCACACAATTGGGGAAACTTACTAAGATTCCAATCCTGAAACTTCTTTCGAGTGAATTGACTACTGCAGCCCTGCAGATTTCCACTGAGGCTCAGCATGGGCACAGCAGCCTACCCATTTCCAAGAAGTTGCAGGAAGGAAGCCTGATTGCTTATACATGGTGAATAGGAAACTGACTATATACAAAATTTGAATATTTTTGCTCCTTTTTCCATTAAAGTAGTCTTAAATATTATCTGTTACAATAGCAGATAAAAGACTTAGTTAGAAGTGTGACTTCATAAGTTAAGACAGTGCTCCATGAATGAACATCAATAAGTAGGTACAAAAACTAGACTTCAGTCATTGTTATAATATCTTGCTGTAAGATTATAGAATTTGGCTTTTCTTCCAACAAGACCAAACAAACCTACAGTACTCTGAAAATATAGAAAAATAAAATGTAAAGAAGGTTCATTTTTTATTTGTAGGTGGGCTTGGATTTTACAAGATATCTTGGGAGTTGCTTTCTGCCTAAACTTTATTAAAACACTGAAAATGCCCAACTTTAAGGTACAGTAAACAGTTTACCTAAATAAAGCATGTTGGTATGCACGCAGAAATACTAATAACCGGAGGTAAATTAAAGAATGAAAAAGAATGTTTCCTTTTCTCCAAAAACATTAAAGTTAGCAAAAGGACTCACCAGAATGTTCTTTTTATAAATCATAAACTAAAACTACCAATAGAAAATGTTTTCATAAATTTTATGAGAGAATATTAAAGGTAACTTCTAGGCATTTAGTAAGGATTGATGTATTAATGAGAATTATCATGCAGTCTTTGAAAATTTGTGTTTAATGTTTCCTTCTCTGTTTGCCAGTCATGTGTGATACTTCTAGGTCTTCTTCTTTTGTACGATGTATTTTTCGTCTTCATAACTCCATTTATCACCAAGGTAGGTCCACAGTTTTGATAGATTTGTGGTATGGATGCCTGCTGGTGCATTTTATATTTTGTGGATTGAATTTTATGCATTTAAATATTGTCCGGACATGGCTACCATTCTAGATGCTCAAAGTCTGTTACTCCCAAGAGTTTGTCTGTTAAGTAATTTCTCCTCAGTTTCTCAGTCTACCAACATCTAAATGAAGGGTTGCACAGGAATGTTTGTCTCATTAATTTAAACTTCAAAACAAAGGGGAAAGAATGGAAACAATGTAGCGAAAATAAGGTGGATCCAAGCAAAATGCAGCCTAGGGGGTGGGGATGAGTAGCAGTAGATACATCCAAAGGGATTATAGTAGAAATAGGAGGTAAGGAGCATTGATATAATGGCAGGGGAAGGGAACCAGTCTCAGGATGGTCATTAATCCTTCAAAAATTGATCTCACAGTAAATTATTGTATATCTGTTTTGTGCTATAGCCCCCAAAAACCTGCTCAGTTTTTACTTGCTATAGTCGACATTCTAATAAATGCTGTCAGTGTCATACAGCAGCCTGCTGTTTTCCAAATTCTCAGTTTTATTACTGCATTCTGTCTAAATTCTGACTTTTATTACTGTACCCCATCCTTTGCTTTCAGACCCTTATGTATCAGTTGAGGTTCTGGCGCTTTGTAGAACGCAGATTCTTTAACGTGCTATGGCACAAATTACTTGCAAGTGCCCACATTTCAAAGTAGAAAGAACAAGGATACAATGGCAGAGGAGTAGATTGCTGACAGATTCTTCAGCTAAATAAAACTTTAGCTGCTTTCATCAGAAAACAAACTATAGTAGCCAGTTTAGGTCTGACTGTGTTTTTAATACAAAACAAAAGCATAAATCTTTACTTCATTAATCTGTGCACTTCACTGGAATTTGAACAGCTTCTGGTTTGGATCAGGGCATTCCATTTTGAATGGGTTTGCTGGATGATGTCCTGGACAAAATAATCCTTCATACAGTAGTACATTAAGATGATTATAGGACACTGAGGTGCAAGCAGCAATTCTATCTGTAATATTGAAGTGTTACACTATATACTTAAATAAGTATTAATTCACTAATTTAAAAATAACCTTAAATTTCAGAATGGGGAAAGTATAATGATTGAAGTTGCAGCTGGTCCTTTTGGAAACAGTGAAAAGGTATGAATAGTCTTTTTCTGGAGTATGAATGCAATGTGAATACATATGTGCAGGATATTACACTAACTGAATTAGCTATGGAAAGTCAGTAAATTCAAGTAGCTTTTCGGTATAATTTCTCACAAAATATAGCCAGCTTTTGCTACTTTTGTTTAAGTATTAAATACCTGTTGACTTGGGTTTGATCCTAGAATGATGGAAACTTGGTGGAAGGCCCTGCTGAACGCTCAGCTCCCCATGAGAAAGTAAGGATTGTATTTCAGATATGTTCACTGGACTTTAAATTGCATCCTCTGAAAAGGCTATTCTTTTGGGGAAAACCTGACTCTCAAAATTTTCCTCTTCAGGGCCTGGATATCATTGTTCGTCAGTAGCTCATAGTCAGGATAACAATGCATATCTAATATTCCCATTGTTTGTGGTTACATTGTTCTTAATTTTTTTCACTTTATATGATCTGTAAAATTGCAAATCCATTTTTTTCTACTCTAAATCTTAAAATCACATTTTAAACACTCAGTTTGTTGGTTCCTGTTTTCTTAATTCAGGTTCTTCCTAATTTGATGTTTTTCAGAAACTAGATGAATAAGTAGTTCTAATAACATTTTAATGTTTCTTTAAAAAAATTATACGATTTAGATTGGATTTATGTGGGATTTAAAAATATTGTTTTACAGTTACCAGTCGTTATTAGGGTACCTAGACTTGAATACTCTGCACTGGCGTTATGTGGAATGCCATTTTCACTACTGGGTTTCGGGGACATCATTGTACCAGGTAAAGAAATAGTTTTGTTTATAGCTGCCAAAAACATCTGTGAACCTTTTTCATAATAACCTGATTTTCAAAGTGGATTTTCTATATTTCAGGCCTGCTCCAGAGTTTAATTCTGATTTCTAGCTTTTGATCTATGTACATGCACTGTAAAACAATCTGTATTTTTATAATCGTCTGTAGTCTAAGTACAATTGGTATTTTAAGATTTGTAAAACAATCTGCTTTTATATATATAATTGTTTTACAAATATATATTTTCATGGCACTTGTATTTGTAGAATATAGTGCCATTAATAATCAGGATCAGTGATCTTAAATCAAGCTGGTTTTTACAGGAAATGTAACATGGCAAAGGATTATCATCACTTAATTTCTAATTATATGATGTATGGTACAATACAAAATCCTCATTTTAAAAGAGCAATTTATACTACATAAAATTATTTCTACAGTGTTTATAGAAAGAGAAAATATATTTGCATTTTAATCAACATCGTAATAATAATTAGCTCTCCATCAGTAGATCTCACAGCACTTTACAAAAGATTAGAAGGGCTTATCTTGTGAAAACCTGAGTTCTGCACCTGGCTCTGCCATGGACTTTCTTTGAGACCTTGGGGAAATCACTTAACCTCTGTCTGACTTTCTCATCTGTAAAATATGAGTGTTAATTTTTCTCTACTGTCCTGAGGCAAAATTTAATTCAAGTGTGTTGAGAGTCTTTGATGGAAGGCACTGCATACGTGCAAAGTATTGGGTGTTTGTTACCACTGTGCAGATCTGTCGCTTATATTAAGTGGAAAGCACATTAGCTCATTTAAATGGGGATATTGACTTTAGAGACAGGCTTATTCTAGAGCCATGTCTACACTGCAGGTGCTATAGCAGCATAGCTATAGCATCATAGCCATGCCACTGTGATTCAGTACAGTGATGGAAGGGGGTTTTCTGAGCAACACTAGCTAGGTCAACAGAAGAATGCTTCTGTTGAACTAACTCTGTCTACTCTGGGGTTAGGTTGGCATAGCTACGTGAGTCAGGTGTGGATTTTTCACACCCGTGAGCACAGTAGCTATCTTGATGTATGTTTAAGTATAGACCTGGCCTAAGATTTCTTAAATAAAACTAATTGTCTTCTAGCTGTCCACGGTATTTAACTTAACTATAAAATTGTAACTGTTTTCTTCCATATTGTTGCTCTAATGGGAAGTATGAATGTAAATTCATGTTATGGCAACTTAAACTTCTTCCAATAAATACTTTCTGCATGTTCTATCTTTAGGTCTCCTGGTTGCCTATTGTCGAAGATTTGATATTCAGACAAGATCGTCTTCTGTATATTATGTTTCCTGCACCATAGGTAAATAATTTTAATACAGTATTTTGGCAAAGTGTATTTTTCTGTAAACTGCTTTTGTGAGATTACTAGATCATTTTCTTCAATTTTACAAAAGTGAATACTGCCAATATTTTAATCTCTAGTTTTGTTTTACTTGTCTGTCTCTGAGTTGCATCGTTATAGAAATCAGTACTCTTGAAAATGTCAATGAATATTTAAAGTGTACTGAAATTACTATTTTTGCACATTTACATAAACAAATGGAAAATCCTGTAATAGCTATAGTATTAGTCCTGTATGCAAGGGATATCTGTAATACATTGAGTTATGTACTGCTGTATACTATTCAGTAGCTGTCCTGAATTTTTTTTAATAGCTTATGCTGTTGGCATGGTGTTGACTTTTGTTGTTCTGGCACTGATGAAGATGGGACAACCAGCTCTTCTCTATTTGGTACCATGTACACTCCTTACCAGCTCACTTGTTGCCTGGAGACGCAAGGAGATGAAGAAGTTTTGGCAAGGTAGCAGCTATCAGGTAAGTAGAATACATTCAAAACTGTCAAAACAGTTTTGTAACTTTGTGTGTATTCTTCCTTGAATAAGTATGTGGTAATATATTAGTAGCCAGTCACTTTACATCTGTATTAGTGGTGCTTATTGCATTTCTTTAATTAACAGAAAAAGCCTTTTGTAGAAGCTAAGTATATTTTAGTCTATAAGTCAACTTGATAGAACAAGATTTAAAGGAAAATACAGATATTTGGCTCAGTCCAGTAATATGAAAAATCAAAACAGATGACATTTTTCACATGAATACAATAGGAGTTGTGCCAGAATGTGTATTATTTTCAACACTTTGCATCAAGATGATGGCTCAAAGATACTATCATTTGGAACACTGAATATGGCACCTAAATGTTAAATTGGAAACCAGTTTCCAGTCTGCAATAGTTTTGTATTAGAATACACTTTTAAAAAAAAAAATTGGACACACATTAACATTAGTTTAGAAACTAATATCTAATGTTTTCTGCATTGGTCTTATGCTGTCATGATCACAAATGCCATTCTGCAACAAAGTGACCATTTGTGACGGGGGGGGGTTTAGAAATATCAATTACAATCAAAATCTTGTCTCACTGTGTCAGCACAAAGCAGTTGTAAACTGACACTTTGAGGATTTCCCCTGCCTAAATTGATTCTTTCTTGGGTGGTGAGAATTATAGTGGCTCATATGCCATTCACCTCTTGGCTGCTGGCACAAGGCACCAGGCCCATGGAAAGGGGTAACAGAGAGAGCATCTCTGTGTCCCTGCAATCTCTTGGGAGCTGTTGGTAGCTAGCATATGTAAAAAGAGCTTTGATGTTACTCTGATTTATTTTGGGAACTGGCTCAGCAGTAGGACAATCCAAGAATACTGGGAGAATTTAAAGGTGCCTTAAAGCCATCTTTGTATCTCCTTCCACGGGGTTGTGTGGTAGCTCTGGCCAGAATATGGACCGCTATTTTCAAGAACAATTGATTTATGTTGAGAGAAATTGCTCTTACTAACTGACTTTCAGATAGCTGTGTTAAGGAAAGCGGGAAGAATTTTTTTTTGCTAATATATAATATAGGATGACACTCATCCAGGTGTAGAGCTGACATGGCATGGAGGTAACCTCTCTACATTGCCTGTCTGCTGCCTCTGGGAGTAGAGAGTTATAGTTAACTTCATTCAGAGAGAACAATATAATGTTCCTCACTTAAGTTGTTAGTAGGTTTGGTCTAAAAACTTCTAGTTTTTTAGCTACCAAAAATTTTCCTCACACTTCCTCTAACAAAATTCATACTTGGAAGGTTTATGTTGCCATAGTAGTTATTTTATGTACTTTTTCAATGGTGGGGTTGGTTTGTTTGTTTGTTTTTAGGATTAAAACTGCTCTGAACTTGGCCCTGTTATTGGGTCAAAGTTTGGCGCGCACACACAAATTTATTTACATATTGGAGATCTGGCTGAGATTTAAACATTCTGTGTGATCTTAATGAGACACTTACTCAATTTCTTCCGTATAGTTTTAGGATTTCTTTGCCTTTATTTCACCCAATTTATATTTTTAAGAGGATCTTATTCAATGCATCTTCAGATTCAGAGAATCCTATATATAGCTCAGATCTTTATTACATAGTTTAACTTCCTGCAGTATATGCATATTCTGTATTTTGAACTAGAAATGGTTTCTTTACATACCTTTTTATTTTTTAAAAAATATATTGGGGCCAAATCTTCAGTCACTAATGCTCAGTGCAGCTGGAGGAAAGGTGTGTTTTCAGCCACCTTTCGAGTAAACTTGAGGCCTCTGGGGGCTGAAATAGCACTGGAATTCATTAGCTGGAGCAGTCCTTACTGGGCTGGATGGGGACCCTTGATGTACCTGCTGCACACGCTTTATGCCTGTGAGGATTCGCCCACACTGAGAAAATCACCTTTGAAGATGCCTAATATCTTGTCATTAATGTAAGCTAGACTTAGTCATTTGACACAATAGCTCTGGTTTTCTAGATGCTGTTATCACTAAATAATTCTTTTGTTGTTAGTTTTGTCTTGAAACATTCCTGTTGTATATGACTGTAATAATGGAGTGAATTTCATTTAGGTGTTGGACTCCTCCAGGACGCCTTTGCTACAAGGTGTGATATAGTCTTCTTTTAGTGAAATTTGTATTAACCTGCTCATCCGTTCTTTTCTTTTGCTTTCTTTTTTTCAGTCTTTTTTTCCACCTGCTTTCCTTCCATTTTTGGATATAATTCATTTAAAATATAAGGCAGATGAGAACTTCTGATTATATACTTTAAGAAGTATAAGAGTCATGAAGATTTCAGCCTTAATGTGGAATTTGAATAATTAGGCAAACTACTGGTAATAACTGTATCAAAAATGAGTATTACTAAAGGACAGAGTCTGCCCCCCCCTCCAAAAAACAACAACCAAAAAACAAATTGTACACATTTTCTTCAGTAACTTAGCTACCTTTTCACTCAGGTAGGGTAATGGCAGCGGCAGCAGCCACTTTCCACTACATTTTCACAGAAATAAAAACATGTCATGGAACTAACTGAAGGATGTCCTTCTGTTGTCTTTCCCCTAACAACCCCCATCCTTTGTCAAAAATTAAAGTATGCCCTTTTTTGACAGAGGGTGAGAATGTTTTAAAAATTCTAACATGTAAAATTGAAGACATATTACGAGAGTTATTCTGCTCTCTAGGTATCACATTTTTCCTGAGAGTATTGTTAAACTTAGTCTAAATTCAGGGCACATGCAGGCTGAGAGCAAGTGGAAGCATGTTTCATAAGAGTGGTGGAGAGGCCTTGTGTACCTCACTACTACTCAATACACCAGATCTCCATGGATGCCATGAGAGTCACTGGATTGGTGTTTGATTACACTGCTTGCTATCCTTACCTGTATGATACCCCACAGATATTTCCATCTGGCTCAGTGCCTCATATAATTCTTGTATACTACTGTCTGTGTGTGAATATTCTCTCATAGTCATTACTAGGTAAGAGCTTCCATGTCCAGCCATATATTGTGCTGCCTTTCTTGACTGTCTTGGATCCTGTGATGACCATGGTTCAGCACAGTACCCTGCCTCTTATTTGTTACACATCTTTTCAAAGCTTACAGGAGGATGATTAAGCAGTTTTATTCCAAAGCCTGAGATGAGTATCTTCACCCTGGTCTACACTGGGGGGTGGGGATCGATCTAAGATTACGCAACTTCAGCTACATGAATAACGTAGCTGAAGTTGACATACTTAGATCGACTTACCGTGGTGTCTTCACCACAGTGAGTCCACTGCTGCCGCTACTCCGTCGACTCTGCCTGCGCCTCTCGTGACGCTGGAGTTACAGGAGTTGATGGGAGCGCGCTCGGGGATTGATTTATTGCGTCTAGCCTAGCTGCAATAAATCAATCCCTGCTGGATTGATCGCTGCCCGCCGATCCAGCAGGTAGTGAAGACATACCCTAAGTGTGCAGTATCTGGAATAACATGCTACTTCACACACATACAGCTCTTGGCTATTAACATTAATGGTAATCACTTTGGCCATAATTCCAAATATAATGCTAAAAATGCATGCCTGACTACATAATGTAAATTAATTGCTTTTCCTCTGTTTACTTTTTTTGTGTTTATCATTTTGAGAAGGATTACAGTGTGTGAGCAATATACATTTTCCAATCAAATTTCATGGAGACTTTTAGAATGCAGATGTAGTGGTCTTGTACTGGAATACTATCCACAGTCTCCGCTCATCATTATGCTTTGTAAAAACATCCTAATTTTTATTTGCTAGTAGTCTGAACTAACTCTGAAGGGGGACTGCACACTATTGGGCAAATATGGTGTTTTGAACCCTGATCTATCTTCCTCTCCTCTGAAAAGAGAAACAGGAAATTAAATACAGAACTTGCTTAAGCAACATTAATAATCAGATCAAATTTCACAGAAGTAAAGAGTCAGCTGAATGCTACAAATCCAAGATTACTTGTATTGTTAAACTGTGTGTGTTTAGTAACTAGGTGGGAGTCTTAAAATGCAAATTAAAATGGGATGGGCAGTCTGGATTTCTAACCTTAAACTCACTCACTTCGCCCTCTTTCCTCCGCCCTTCACTCTGACACAAGAGTACATGTTCTTATTTTTTGGACAGTGTTATCAGCATGAATTTTCAACCTCTCCTGTGGAATTCTTGAGGTTACATTGAGATAGTTTTTTGAGGCTCAAGTCTTAGAAATGAGCATGTCAGCATACATCTCACAGGTCACAATGATGCAACCCTACTTTCAGCTTCTGACCTTTTAAGGTGTAGTCTGCTGGGAATTGTAATGAATCATTGCACACAGGAGAAGCTTTCATGACTCACTAAAATACATGATTTACTTGGAAAAGTAAATTGTTCATTTTTTAAGTATGCAGCAATTCTGTGTAAGGTTGCATAGCTTTTTAAAAAATGAGTTGGGCTTTTGGATTGCTTATGTTTCACAGGTGTAGCTAAATGGAAAATGTGGGGTTTTTTTTTTTTTTGGTCTGATATTTATCACCAATTATTGATTTAATCCAAATATTTTTCCATAACCTGTTTTACTGCGCTTGTATTAGAGGAGCCTATAAAATTGTTCTTGGTGTTTTTAAAGTAAAACTTCTCCCACTGGAGAAAAAAAAATGCAATATTAACTGTATAATGTCTGAGAGACTTAGGAGATCATTGTTTTTCTCTCTCCAAATTTTTCCCAGCCTGTAAACATAAGTCATTGGCTTGTGTGGTGAGCCCTTCCTCACCCATCTGTCTGTTATACTGGATATTGACAAACAAGTACAGTATATGAATAACATGACATGTTGCACAATGTATGCATTCTATTAGTTCTGTAACTTAAATCACACAAGGTCATAATTGCAAACTACAGATTTGATTAACTAGCGGTATTTTCTTATAACATCAGACGTTAGCATTATGGTGTGCATGTCTACATGTACATTTTATAAGGTTGGGGGGATTTTTTAATTGGTTTGCGTTCGGGATGACTGACTTGTTCACAGGCAAGTTAGCTGGTCATCTGAAACAGGTGCCAGAAAAACCTTTATACTACACCATACTATTAAGTATTCTGTATCTGCCACATCAGACAAAATCTCTAAAATAATTCTGTCATACTTTTAAGTTGGCACTTTAACTTTCCACCTATTAAAGCCAGGTTTCCTGAGTTACTGCACAAACCCCCAAAACAGAAGAAAATTATAACACATTTTAAAAACTACCTAATTGAGTTTTTCCATGTACAAAAAT
Source organism: Chelonia mydas (assembly GCF_015237465.2). Classification (NCBI taxonomy): domain Eukaryota; kingdom Metazoa; phylum Chordata; order Testudines; family Cheloniidae; genus Chelonia; species Chelonia mydas. Next base: position 64,852,690 of record NC_051250.2, read on the forward strand.
GTCACTATCTTAAGGTTTGATATCTTAGGGCCTTTCAGAGCTAGAAACAAGTGTTGTGACCCAGGACCGTAACATCTTGGGTTAAGTATCTCATTGCCTGTTGTGGTAGAAATAGGAGCTTTGTGTCACTATAAATGGGAGAGTCTCCGCTTTTCAGTGTTGGACTCAGCACTTGCCTCTGGCTTGAGAGGATCCTGTGGTATTGGACCGTAAAACTGTCACACTTACATATGGAAAAGCTCTATTAGGTAGCTTATGTTTCTCAAATATATTTATCATTTGTTTCTTCCCCCAGTGTCTGCTCATTAGGGGATCCATGGTAACTTCAACACCCTTATTTACAGATTGGAAGGGATTTGAAAAAGAGCTTAAGTAACCATTGTTCAGTTAACCAAAACATTTCAAAAATAGTTTCTATTAAAAAAAAACATACAAAATACATGGTCATGAGTAGTGCAGCCATCCTGAAAACATGAGGCAAAACATTTTTATACCACATCATACATATAGTATATAAGAAATACAGGATCCTGAAACGGAGTTTATAGAACATTTATTCTGAAGAAATTGCCTGTCATTTTAAGCAATCTGCAATACTCCCATTCATTCTGTATCTGGCATTTGGATCTTGGCAGATGTGAGGGGAGGTGTGCGTGTGTGTGTGTGTATAATATATATACATCAGCTACGTCACTATTGTTAATATGTGCCTAATCCCAAACCACCTGATGTCATTGAAAAGGCTCCCATTGACTTCAGTGGATTTTGAATTGGTCCCATAATTAACACTGGCTTGTTTAGCAGGATTTTTTTAAACAGTTAATAAGTTCTTTTCCAACTCGGTGTTGCATATATGATCTCAGACTAACTGGGATAGAGGAGGGTATGCATCATTAGCAGAGTGATGTGGTAGTGCTTGATTTGACTTCTGATGAAAGACATGTAAAAAAAAATTTTCACCATTCTGAACATAGATTCCAATGCTTAATTTGTGTAGACACGCCTAGGAGGGGCTTTGGCTTTGGGTGATTTGTCAGAACACTGGATTTTGCATCTGTAGAATCGCAGAAAGCTCTTGATGTGTCTTTTCAGATCAGATTGCAAAGGTGAAATCCTGGCTCTGCTGAAGTCGGTGAGAAATTTTCCACTGATTTCAGTGAGTCAGGATTTCACCCTGAGTGTATGTATGTGCATGTTACAGGTACAACTAAAAATGGAATTATACCTTTGTTATGCCTTGCTTATTACTTATCAATGGAAATGGCAACAAAAAATCCAGCTTTGCTTTTTAACGTCCCAATTTGAACATTAATTTTCATCACAAAACAGAAATCTGTGGATTTTGAATTAAATCAGTAATTTTTTTTTTTCCCCAGTACCTAAATACATGGGTGATCTTAATCACCTCTAGGCTTGACAAATATGAACCATAATTATGTTTATGTAATCGTTTTCTGTAGGTAAGAGACTTGTTGGTTGTAAAGCTGAAGAATTGTACAAAGGATTCAAAAACAGGCAAGGGTTGGCTATGGATGACAAGTAGTGTGTAAGCAGTATAGTTAGAATGGTAGAACAATGTAAGACCATAAGAAAGGGTGTACTAGGTCAGACCAATGGTCCATCTAGCCCAGTATCCTGTCTTCCGACAGAGGTCAATGCCAGGTGCTTCAGAGGGAATGAACAGAACAGGCAATCATCAAGTGATCCTCCCCGCCATCCATTCCCAGCTTCTGGCAAACACTAGGGACACTCAGTTTTCATCCCTGCCCATCCTGGCTAATAGCCATTAATGGACCTATCTTCCAGGAACTTATCTAGTTCTTTTTTGAACCCTGTTATAGTTTTGGCCTTCACAACATCCCCTGGCAAAGAGCTCCACAGGTTGATTGTGTGTTGTATGAAGAAATACTTCCTTTTGTTTGTTTTTAAACCTGCTGCCTATTAATTTCATTGGGCGACCCCTAGTTCTTGCGTTATGTGCAGGAGTAAATAACATTTCCTTATTCACTTTCTCTACACCCAGCACAATTGTGTAGACCTATATCATATCCCCCCTTAGTTGTCTCTTTTCCAAGCTGAAAAGTCCCATTCTTTTTAATCTCTCCTGATAAGGAAGCTGTTCCATACCCCTAATCATTTTAGTTGCCCTTCTCTGTACCTTTTCCAATTCCAATATATCTTTTTTGAGATGAGGCAACCAGATCTGCAGGCAGCATTGAAGATGTACCATAGATTTATATAGAGGCATTATGATATTTTCTGTCTTATCTATCCCTTTCCTAATGGTTCCTAATATTCTGTTAGCTTTTTTGACTGCCACTGCATATTGAGTGGATGTTTTCAGAGAACTATCCACAATGACTCCAAGATCTTTCTCAAGTGGTAACAGCTCATTTAGACCCCATCATTTTGTATGTATATTTCAGATTGTTTTCCAATGTGCATTACTTTGCATTTATCAACACTGAATTTCATCTGCCATTTTGTTGCCCAGTCACCCAGTTTTGTGAGATACCTTTGTAACTCTTTGCAGTCTACTTTGGACTTAACTATCTTGAGTAATTTTGCATTGTCTGGAGCCTTTTTAAAAAATTGGTGTCACATTAGCTATCCTCCACTCATCTGGTACAAAAGCTGATTTAAATGATTAGATTACATACCATAGTTGTAAATTGTATTTATTTGCAGTGAAGCCAGAGTCTAACTCTCTCTTCAGAAAGGATTTTCCAAAGTTTAAATATTAAATGAGATGCTTGAATTCTATTTCCAGTTCTTCCAGTGACTGTGACACCTTGAACAAGTTGCTTCGCTTCCCTGGTCTGCTTATGCAACTGTCAGTTTTTTTTTAATGGATGTTTCCCTCCCTCGTAGGGGTGTTCTGAAGCTTTTAATTAATTTCTTGTAGAGCGCTTTGAGATCCTTAAATGAAAAGCATTGTCATGGTGCAAAGTGTTAATTAATTAAAATAAGCTTGGATATTTCCTTTTCAGTCTTGTGCAGAGAATTTCCTCACTATATGCTGCTTAATTCCACTCTAATCCTTACTTAATTAAATTTCTCTTAACTAAATGAAAAGTTTGGACCAATAAGAAGTTTATATTTTAAAAATAATAATCTTGTTTCTGCCTAGATGATGGAACATCTAGATTATACAGCGAATGAAGAAAGCACTACAACCGCCAGTGAACAGTCCGGAGAACAATAACACCGAAGATTGTGATCTAAAATAGTGGTGGTCAGATTTTATACAAATAAACTTTAGAAAATTGACTGATTTAACATTTACACTAGAGTATTTCATGTTCCAAATGAAAATTTTTTTTACACTTGCACATATTTTTATGGAAAGGGTACTATTAATTACATTATGTCGAAGAGATTAAAATAGATTTGCTTTTTTAACAGACAATATATTTAGTAAAACTGTGCCTTATATCACTTTTAAATAAAAATATTGTCTATGCAATTTTCTAAACATGTTATATACAATATATTTTTATACAAGTATATCTTGCCCCCATCTCCACTGGTCATAAAGTGACTTTCTGACTGATATCTGTTTAAAATTGGTTGGCTTCCACTACTAGGAATTAGAAGTGCCCTTCACAGGACTTCTCTCAAAGTTTCGAATGCAGAGATTGTGTTAATGAGATTATAAATAGTCGTGCAACTGTCTGACTGATTTAGGTCTGTATATTAAACTACATGACATAAGCCATAAAGGTGGATATGGTGCAACTCAACATGCTTTTATTTTCTGCCCCACATTGGCCCTTCTGTCAGTCAGCAGTGAAAATAGAACTACAATATATAATATAAACTAAACTTGATGCTTTGGTTTCTTTATCCAATTACCTAGAAATCTAAATACACGCTAACAACCAAGAGAACAGCAAAACCCAAACTTCCAGTTTGTTCTTTCTTAGAATTTCTTTAACTAGGAAAAAAAAATCTCTGGAATTCTTGACTGCCTTGAATCTCTGGCCTGGCAACTTGCCCTAGAACCCCAGGCCTTGATCCTGCATCCATAGACTTCAATGGGTGTAGGATCAGGCCCCTATAGAGGGAGAAGAATCCTCCAGATCTGTACCCATCCAGTCCTGAAGTTTGGAGAGGAAGTTTTAAGAATTATTTGTAGTTGATACTGTACAAAATAAGTAGCAGTAATCCTTCCTATGTTAAGGCCAAAGCATGTGTTTAATTTGTCACTTAATCTTAATTTCTGTTTTGTTTTATTGAAATGTTCTAAAAATATTAAAAAGGACAGTGACTTAAATCCACATTTAGGAGAGTCTGATTTTGTGAACACTTGATTTTCTTGTGGAAACTGCAAATGGAGGAGATACCAAGGGATTAGGCCCATAATATGACAACAGCAGTTATGCTAACACTTTTTGACCAAAGAGACTTGCAGAAGCCTACAACTGCGAACCACTGAAGTTCACCCACTGCTAATTTCAGGTAGCATTTAAATGCAAATCTTCTTCCTTTTCTATAAGTGAATTAAGTTCTTACAGTAAGTGCCAGAGTGAGAGCCCTGGAAACTGCAATTCAACAGCAGACACAACATGAGCAATGGCAATGTAGGCTTCCCTGTAACATCTCACTTAAGTGATTCAACCATCCCACTTACTCTCCACAACTCAGTCAATCATTGACCTTTCTGTAGAGACTGACCATAAGGATGCCAGCTGATGTGGGTGATTTAGCTGCTTTATTTGGTTGTAACTGCACTGAAACAACCATGGCCACAAAACCACTTTCAGACGGTGGTAGTGGTCACTTCATACTATCCTGAGCTAAATGTACCCAGGCTACATCAAGGCGAAATGCTGTCCCATTCCATTATCAATTCTCCGATACCTCTTCAGTAGACTCTAGTCATTACAATCAATTTCAGGCACTGGAAATACCTCAGTGCTTAATAGCATTACAGTAAATGTTGAGGTAATCTGACATCAGATTAAAAAATTCTCTACAGAAAAATAAGGTAAGAAGTCCTTTTTTTCTCCTTTAAATTACTTTCTATTTCTAGTGCCGACTGCAAATTGCTGTAGTGAAATTTTAGCTCTGACATGCCCAACCTCAGTCAAAATGGAGTAGTAATGAGGGAGAAGTATCTCAAAATTTCATAAGCAATTAAGAGATCAAAACTTGGCATTTTGCTGGACTTTCAAACTTTAAAGGCTTCATAAACTCATGTAAAATTATCCTGTGTTTTTTCCCTCTGGAGGAATCTATCTCTAATTTTCTTATTAAACTTCCAAACTAGTTGATAACCAATCTAGTGTAAATTAAGGAGCTGTTTGGCAGCTTTTTTAACAATGTGTTCAGCAGCTTGCTCTGAGAAGTCTGTATTGCTCAAGGCCTAATTACTGTTCTGAGGTTTCTCTCACACGCTGCAGTTTGATGGGATGTAAACTAACCATTTTTTTTCTTTGAATGCTTGTGCTTGATTTAGGGAAAATATCAATAAGATTAAAGTTTAATGTACGTAAGTGGTTAGTGTCGACTACTGAAACGTATTTTATGAATAGTTCAAGAGGACGTGTATTTTCAATTTGTTTTAAGAAGTTTTGGTGGTTTAATACTTTCAATTGGGCTTTTCTTTACACTAAGAGCCTTACTAGCATTACTTAATATAAAATTGTACTTTTAACTTTTTTCATTGTATGAATACTGACAACAGCCCCCTCCCGGGCAATTTTTAAATGATCACATTAAGAATGTTTTTAATAAATTGTCTTTTAAAAAGTAATTTGAGTAATTGCTTTGTGCTTTGTGTCTTTTTTTAAAAAAAACTAGTACTATTGACCATATTAATAGTGATACATGGTTAAATTTTCAAAAGTGCACCAGTAACTTGGGAACCTAAGTCTCATGGGTCTACACTGCAGAACTATATCTACATAAAAGTGCATCGGTCTGGGGTGTGAAAAATCCAATATACCAACCTATCCCTCCATATAGACAGTGCTATGTTGGCAGGAGAGCGTCTCCCCTTGACATAGGTACTGCCTTTGGGGGAGGTGGATTAACTATGCTGATGGGTGAAGGTCTCCTGTTGGTATAGAAGCATCTTCGCTTATGTGCTACGGCAGCAGAGCTGTAGCGCTATATGTGAAGACAAGCCCAAGGCTTTTAAGTCAGTTAGACACATCTGAAAACTTTATCCACTGTCTAAAGCCTCTTAAAGTACAATTCTATTTTGAAAAGGAACTGCCTTGTTTTAAAATAGCACCTTCTTATTTAGGGGAGGTACTCATCAAGTCTGGTCTCCTCTGTGTGAATTCTGAGTCAAATCCATTTACTTTATTGGCAATACTAAGAGTCCAGCAAACACTTGCTGTGTAGCTTTCAGGGGCATGATTTAGTGGGACTACTCATGACAAGTACTGTGCCTGGTAGCATTTGCAGAATCAAACCCTATATTTTAACTACTATACTTTTCCAATCTAGCTATAGGGAAGTCCCTCTGTATTCTAGTGTAGTCCACTACAGTAACTTACAAATTTCTAATCCATTACACCTTTGCAACTCTTTTGATGGTAATGGCTTTACATGTGTCACAGAGGACTTCATCTGATGAGAGTGGTTTGCATAGTTCTAAGAATATAGTTCACCCTGAAAAGTTAATTACCAGAGAAGAAAGAACGTAAGAATGGCCGTACTGAGTCAGATCAAAGGTCCATCTAGTCCAGTATCCTGTCTTCTGACAGTAGCCAATGACAAGTGCCCTAGAGGGAATGAACAAGTAATGAAGTGATCCATTCCCTGTCTCTCGTTCCCAGTTTCTGGCAAACAGAGGCTAGCGCCACTATCGCTGCCCATCCTGGCTAATAGCCATTTATGGACCTATCCTCCATGAATTTATCTAGTTCTTTTTTGAGCCCTGTTATAGTCTTGACTTTCTCAAAAACTCCAGGCAAGGAGTTCCACAAGTTGACTGTGTTGTGTGAAGAAATACTTCCTTTTTGTTTTATTTTTAAACTTGCTGCCTATTAATTTTTATTTGGTGACCCCTAGTTCTTGTGTTTATGAGGAGTAAATAACACTTCCTTATTTATTTTCTCCACACCAGTCATGATTTTACAGATCTCAGCTTACTCCTGGGGGCATTCTGTGCCACTGCACACGTGCAGAATTTATGTCTCCCTCAAATGTCTTTGCTTCCCCATAGAAAAATTACTTCTGATGGGGAAGCAAAGGGAAGCCACAAGAGTGAGCATGCCCCTCCCCAGCAAGGTGGTGCATTGTTTTGGGCACCCAGAGCAGCCATTGTGGAGAGGTAAATCACCGTGGCAAAGCTGTTCTCTTGCATCCAGATCCCCCACCCATGCCCAGACATCTCCCCCCACCACTGAGCCTCACCCTTCCTTGCCCTAGACTCTCTCCTCCCCCACCAAATCCCCCTGCGGAGCCCTAACCACCTTTACCTAGACCCCACCACAGAGTCCCATTCCCCCTGCACCTGGAACCCCCAGACAAGCCTGTGTGCATCCAGATTTCTGCCCCCACACCAAGCCACTTGTACCCAGATTGCCCCACACTAAGCCCCTCCACACTTAGATCCTGCTGGGCTGAGCCTGGCTGCTTCATAGCTGGATATGGGGCTAGGGCTGGGTGTGAGTAGGAGCCTCTGTCCCTCTTGCTTGCTATCTTAGTGTGCTGGCTTGGAGGGGGCTCGGGGTGTTTCTGGGGCAGGCCCGGCCCATGTGCATGTCAGGATGGGGTGCAGAATCACCGCCATGTCCCAGTCTCTTTATTCTCATTCAGGTGTCTACAAATTCCAACCTTAACCACAGTGTGGCATATTCAGAACTAAAGATCAAATGTGTTTTCCCATTATTGCCCTACATAACCTTGCTATTGCTGTGTTGAAAATCTATACAACTGACTCAGAACAGTAGTCTAGTCAACAACTATGGAAATTAAAGTCAGATGGGAAGCAGAATTTAACAATATTTCATACCCAGAGTAACTTTTGAACTTTAATAACTAATACTGTCTCATTCATAGATTTTTACAGAATTGTGAAATCCTCATTGTTGGGCTGTAATTCATGTATTCAGATTAGGTCTGATCATTAACTAATGCTGCACCTGACCTGAAACCCCAGAGGCAAACCTTCCAAACTTTGGGGCAGTTTGGATTCACGGCAAACCTTTGCAGCTGGCCTTTATCTCTAGCATAAGCTGAATCAGAATATGGCTGAACTTAGGCGAAATGTATATCCCAGCTTTGTTGCTCAGGCCTGCCTCTTCCAGAAACATCTGTCTTACCCATGTAATAGGGAGATGGGAACAAACAACTCATTTTTTAGAGCTTATTATGTGATGAGAGAAAAAAACAGGGTGCAGATAACTCAAAATTGGCTGAGATGCTGTGACGGCTTGCTCAAGTCACCCAGAATTGTGAGCCACTGTATTACTACTTTGCCTCAGCAAGAGTGAGCTTGGCTGCTGCTAAGTTATGTGTCAGGTTCCTGAACCACCAGCTTGCCTGCCTTGTCAGCAAACTCTTCTGAATTCTGCCAGATAGCACTGAGTGAATCCCACTCCCCAAGTTCCTCAGAGACATCTTTCTGCAGTGTCCAGTCCTGCTCACTGGACACTCAGAAGTTAAGTTTGCTGCCTCCAAAGAGACAGAGCACACAACAGGCTGTTAAGTTATCTGAAGACTTACATTTCAAGATGGCAGCACTGAGATGGCTTTGTAATAAAACAGTAAGTTTATTAACTAAGAAATAGGGTTAAGTGATTTCAAATAAGAGTGAAAGAGATGAAAGGTTACAGATAAAACAAAACTTAACTTCAGAAAGTTACAGTCTTTGTCTAAGCAGGTTTCTCATCTGTAGTCAGTTCCCAGAGACTTCAGTGCCCTTAGCTGAAGGATCCACCTTTCTCAGATTTCAAGAATTCTGGCCTCTTTTGTCCCTCAGCTGATGGATGCCTCAATGGCTTTCTGTTTCTGCTTAAATTTCCCAAAGTCCATTGTCTGTTTCAAGTGTCAGGAAGGCTTCCTGGTGGGGTAAAGCCTCTGTCATGATCGTTAAGTGGTCACCTTCCCCCCTTGCTAGTTTCATGGCTTTGTTTGCCTTATGTAAATATACTTCCATTTTTTCTGGCCTCTCCTTGCTCAGTTTACATTGGAGACACAATCGACCAGGTGAAACAATGTTCCTTTGTTTAGGACATGCTGGCTTTATGCGTTGCTTGCTGAACGTATTTGCAGCACACATCTAATTCTTTATACACCACACATACTGGCATTATGCAATAATACCAATGACCAGTGTGTTATCTGTTTGCAAGTGATACCTTACATGACACCTGCCAAGAGTGAGTTCGGGCAATGAGTATGTCAGGCTTGATGTGAGTTATGGTATGGTGTGCCCTCTGCCGGTTGGCATTTAGGAGCTATGTGGGTCAGATAGTGAACTTTTTAAAAAACAAAATCTATCTTTAGCAAGAACAAGAAAGAAAAAGCTTAGACAATAAAGGGGAAAGTATGTCCTGTATTAAAGACCAGCCATCCATTTTTAAGCAGAAGGCTCCACTGACACAATTTTAGGCAGAATGCCTCATGATGCCAAAGTATGGTCCCAAAATAGCTTTTAATTAGATAATATTTGAAAAATTACAACCTACATAGATTCTCTAGTTCAGGTTATAGATATACTAGAGTACAAAGATTTAGCAGATAAGTTTACTACTAATTATAATTTGAAAAATCAATGGAAAACTGCAATTTTAGCAGAAGACAGGAGAAAAGCAAGTCACATCAATCTTCACTGAAAATAAACAAACAAAATGATCCTGGCAGTTTCCCTCCTGAAAATAAGGGAACATATATAGAGTGAGAAATCACTAAACCTTTGAAGAATAGTCTCATGTGATAAGATAGCTAGTGTTTTACTTTTATTTTTTTACTCAGAGCTCTGTCCAGGAGGAAGATGGCCAATAGGTAAACCATATAAAATGCATAAATCAGGCCCATCAATCTAACCTGACACAGGTAAGGATATATTACCCTCAAATCCCCTTGAATAGTTGGCATATCTTTTTTGAAGGCCAAGAATCAGCTTTCTTAAGATGCTGTCATTCTAACAACAGGGGGGAAAACTAAATACTCTGCTTTGCTGCCTAAAAAGGTACCCCAGCTTGTTACTCTTCATTCTGGAGCACAAAGGGCTTTAAATAGGTGCCCCGGAAATATACAGGTGCTTGATTCAAATCCATCTTGTCCTGGAAACCTGATCTTTCTGGGTTATAAGCTTGAAGTCTGACCTCTAAGAACATTCATCTTATTTTTGTGACTGGGATAAACTAGGCTTCTGCAATATTAAATACTCATAGCGATGATGTAAATAACTCAAGTGGGTTTTTTAAATTATTACTGTCATCCAGCAATCCAGGAAAATTTACTAACCACCATTATGAATGTGTGGAAGCCTTCTGCAGATGTTGCGTTTTGCATTAACCAGTCTTCATTAGGGAACTAAGCCAAGCCTGAAGCATAGTTGCTATTGATTTTCAACCCCCTGCTCCTTTAAGTGTTCAAAAGTCTGTGCTAAGTGCATGGATTTTAATCTCCTTTCTGCTTATTGAGGTGTTAATGGCTTCTAATTTGAGTTCCATTCTGCTGCTGGCCATATGTAACTTTAGTGATATTTCTCCAGACTGAATTTCCAAAGCTTGTCTACATTTACCGGGGAATCGACACAAGGCGATCAATGCATCAGTGGTCGATTTAGCGGGTCTAGTGAAGACCCACTAAATCGACCGCAGATCGCTCTCCTGCTGACTCTTGTACTCCCCCAAACGAGAAGCACAAGGGGAGTCGACAGGAGAGCGTCTCCCATTGACATAGAATAGTGTAGATCTAAGTAAGTTGATTTCAGCTATGTTATTCACGTAGCTGAAGTTGCATAACTTAGATCGATCTTCCCCCATACTGTAGACAAGGCCATTCTTATAGTCTCGCACTTTCTCAGTAGATGACACATCCCCTCTGTGGTAACTCAACTGTAAATCTCAGAGGCTTCTGCTGCAAGCCTGTAGGCATAGGAGCCTTCTGATCAGATTATGAGCCATAGAAGTTAGTTAACAGCTGCTAGATGTACTGTATAAATTACTTAACTTTTCCTTTCTGCTCCTTGTCAACACAAAATGTCTCAGGGTAACCAATTACATATAGAAATAGTTTTATCCTTGTTTTGTTCCAATGAAAGCACCATTAGCAGGTCAAGCCCAAAACCCAACAGTAAATACATATCTGCCCAGCTTGGGATGGAGAGGGGTGTGTGAAAGAGAGGAGTTTCCAGTCGCCTTAAAGCAGTGAATTATATCAAACAATTCTTCAACCTCCACCACCACTGATCAGTCCACCAAGAGTTTACGTTCCATAGCAGCACAGAATAATTAATCCTGACACATCCAGAGATGAGCAAGAAATGTAATATAAAACAGCTACAACTCCTAAGGCACAGATGACTTCTTTTCTAGCTCAAATCACATCTGGAGACCCTTTGCACTTCTCTAACTCCAAAACAATTTATTTTTTAATAGTTCATCCTTTCTTTGGACTTAATCCTCAATGAGGATAAATGCTTCTCATAAGTTAAAAGTGACAAGGTATACTGTGTGAAGAAAGCTTTCTGCTAATTTTTAATGACGTACTGAGGCACTGAACACCATCTTTAACTTCAAATAAATTCATGTAGCACATTTATTGTACTATGCAAACAACTGCTCTATTTTTTCATTAAACTTTTTTTAAAACAGAGAAATAATATTTTAATATGCTGTAGCAAATCTTCTACAAACCCTTATTCATGTGTGTAGCCCTACTGGCTTCAAGGGCTATTTGAATGGCTAAAAATTTTCAGCTCTGGCCCTATGTAAGTGCAGTGCAATGGTGAAATTTTTAAATGCACAAAAGATAGGGAATTCAAAGTTACAGTTCTCTCACAGCTGAAATGCAGCCATATTAGACATACATATATTTGGCATAAAGGTTAATGTCATATAAAGTAACACATTAAACATGTTACAAATACAAGAGAGGCCTGAGTTACTCTTCCAGTAGGAATTATAACGGACTTTCCTGATTTTGGTACACTTAAAAGCTCAACAATAATATATTTTGCACTTAATTTGTGTTATATTTCGAAGCTCTGTTAAGGTTTATTCTGATTACTGTGAGAGACAGGGTAGGATTCTTTCCCTTGAGAGTGCTATCAGAAAATGGTGATTGGACATCTTGCGAAACCATCCTTATGGATTTATGGCTACCAGCTGCAGAAAACCAGCAAACAGGTATTTCTCCTTTGTGCTGCTTTTTTTTTTTTTTTAAAAGAAGTTATACACAATTACACAAGAAAGTAAAAAATATTTTTTTACCTGAGCTGCAAAGAGATGCAAAATAAGAGAAGAAGCTTCAGCACTGACAAAAGAACTAGCTTCCTTCGTCCTTCCTCCCTCCCTCCCACTTTTAGCTATACCCACGTCTTATACGAAATAGTGAGCAGGGACTGTCCTTCTACTCTGTGTTTATCCCGTACCTAGAATGTGGTGCCCCATAGCTGCTACAGTAATGCAAATAAATAATAATAAGGAACTAACTGAGGAACAAGAGAGCAAAACACAGAGAGCTGTTTCTCCTTCTTCACAGATTCACATAAATGGAATATAGACTGAAGAAGAAATCCTTATGGTGCTCCTATGAGACAGAAGTATGAAAGTTACTTTTGCCACAGAGATTTGACCCAAATAAAAGCTATTTAATTAATGCATCTCTTTGTTTACGTGCTATGTTATGGGAACTGGATTAGAAGCAAACCATGGGAGTAATATGAAACGTGTGTGTGTATGCTGCTGCCACATTTATACTACTTAGAATCTGCATTCTCTCAAGAGGGTAGGTGCAGACTACTATAAGGTTTAGTCCAAGTTTTACACGTTTTCATTTTGGTGTTAGGAAACCCCTTTCCAGTGTACTGGAACCCATCCAAAGTTCAGTGGCTGGTTCTCTTCTTTCCAGCTCATACATCTTGGACGTCCACCATCTTTCTTGATGCTATGTATCAATTTTTAAAAAGTACAGCTCCCTGTGCTCAGTCACTCCACATGCAGAATTCCTACTGATATTAATTAAAGTTTGGTGGGTAGTGTGACTGAATGATCAGGCGATTAAAAGGTCTAGTATTGTTAAATCAAAGCAGTTATTAAAAAGAGACAGTATTGTACAAATAAAAAAAATCTTGTTTTTAATTTAACAATATTCTATAGAAGAAAGATATCATTACTAAATTTTTCGGGGGAAATTTACTTGAGTCAGTGGAGTTCCAACAGGGAAGAATTCAGTCCATTGTGTTTAAATGTTTTCATAATAAGTATATTATTTATAAAATATATATTGTACATTTAAACCACGTCAAGGTGTTGAATTTTAGTGTCTTTTAATATATGCCTGGGGTGGTTTTGTTTGAAAGTATTAGGCTATAATTGAGAAATGTTTTCATGACCTGCCATAATAAACTCTGTCAAATATTGTTTTGAATAGATGTTCAAACTCAGATCTGTGTAAACGTTTTGAAACATATAGTTTAAATATATAGACGTTGGTCCTGAAAATATTTACGTACACAGGTATCTTTACAGACAGGAGTCCTCAAATGTTTCCAGGATTGGGACCACAGTCCAATGTGAGGGCCAAAACAAGACCTATGCACTGCTTAAGTGCCATTTAAAACTCACTTTTTGGCTTTGAGTGGTCTGGAGACCTGAATTTCATCCATTATGAAGAAATATTGCTCTACAAGGGCACCTGTGAACTTGTAAACCATCTACTGCAAATGTCTGATTTCTAAAAGTCAGTTATTTGTAAATTAATTTCCCCAATATCATAGTGTGCATTTTGCAGCACCACACTAAGTATTTTCTCAAAGATTCAAAACAAAACAGCAGCCTTACAGATATAGCAGAGCCAATGACCAGTATGTCATGCATGACTGATATACAAGCTGCAACAAACATATTTGATACCTGTCGGTCATTCTGGGAAGGACAAAGCCAGTTAAAACTCAGACAAAACAATCACAATCATAAAGATTCCAACAAAAATAATCATTTTGTAGCAAAACTTAGTAAACCATACAGCTGTGGTGAAACAAAATTGCAGAAAGGGAGGAAACAGAGTAAACATACATGAGCTGATTCTTCAACAGAAGGCACTCTACACTTGCTCATATCCAAAATAGGCAATTGCCCTCATATACTTCTTGTCAGCTACCGGGGTTTATGCATACAAATGCAGATACATGGAGGCGCACACACAGAACTCTTGTGTGAGACTTTTCCCTGTGTAAACTAAATTTTAAGACAGTATTTCGTAAGCAGCAAGTATGGCACACTATGTGTAAATCATGGAAAATATTTTCATAGCAGCAATGTGAGTGGCTAATACTGCAGGAATTTTTGTATACACTACTGGACAGGGAACAGGCACAATTCTATGTATATAAAATCAGATTTTCAGAAAAAAGTGTGTGTACATTTGCGAGCCATCCAGCACTACCTTGCTCATTAATGTAAATTTTCACTCCTATTACCACATTTGTGGGTGCGTCTTCACCCCAGACTTAAACTAGTCTGAGCACATGGGTTTGTCTAGTTCAGGCGTATGAGTAGCAACACTCAAATTACTGGATCCACACTGGTGTTGAACTCACCAATGTATGTTGCAATGGGGGAGGTTTAGATTGGATATTAGGAAAAACTTTTTCACTAAGAGGGTGGTGAAACACTGGAATGCGTTACCTAGGGAGGTGGTAGAATCTCCTTCCTTAGAGGTTTTTAAGGTCAGGCTTGACAAAGCCCTGGCTGGGATGATTTAACTGGGACTTGGTCCTGCTTCGAGCAGGGGGTTGGACTAGATGACCTTCTGGGGTCCCTTCCAACCCTGATATTCTATGATTCTATGATTCTATGTCATGAAGACTGCTGACAGGATAGCTCATGGTTCTTTCTACTGCAATAAAATGAGCCAATCTATAATTCTTTACTAGTGAATTGCGGGAGAACTTGTCTGTGCTTCTGGGCACTGGAGGACTATCAGTGCTCAAGTGGTTAAACTGCATCCATGCTACAAATGGGTGGGTTACCAGCCAGAGTGAATACAGCACTTGGGGGCTGAGTCAACTAGCTGGGGTTGAGAGCACCACGAAATGTGGCTGAGAGGGTTTTGTGGGTGGGCAGAAGGGGGATTAGGGGCAATACTTGAGTTAATTCCACTGTGAAGAAATATCTTTATATTTCTTTTAATAGCAATTTATGTTTTTGTTCAAATGTAATGTTTTCTGCATCTCAAGTTGAGGGCAAACATTTCCACATACGCTTAAGCTTATGTATGTAAGTCAGGGGTGGGCAAACTTTTTGGCCCAAGAGCCACATCTGGGTATGGAAATTGTATGGCAGGCCATGAATGCTCATAAAATTGGGGGTTGGGTGCGAGCTCCGGCTTGGGGTGCAGGCTCTGGGGAGGGGCTGGGGATGAGGGGTTGGAGGTGTAGGAGGGTGCTCTGGGCTGGGACCGAGGGGTTCGAGGGCGGGAGGGGGATCAGGGCTGGGGAAGGGGGTTGGGGCACAGGAGGGTGTCAGGGATGCAGGCTCTGGGTGGTGCTTACCTCAAGCAGCGGCATATCCCCCATCCAGCCAATGCGAGCTGTGGGGGTGGCGCTTGGAGGGAGGGGCAGCCTGTGGAGCCCCCTGGCTGCCCCTATGCATAGGAGCCAGACAGGGGACATGCCGCTGCTTCCAGGAGCCACGTGGAGTGGGGCAAGCCCCCGACCCCGTTCCCCAGCGGGAACTTGAGAGCCGGATTAAAACGTCTGGAGGGCTGGATGTGGATCCCAGGCCATAGTTTGCCCATCCTGATGAAAGTAATCCCATTGCTTAGACTTAAACATGTGTTAAGTGTTTGCAAGATTGGGGTCTAAATCAGTAGTATGTGACTTTTTTTAACGGATATTAAGACATGCTAGTTAACTTTAAATATTCATAATTTTCTCTACACTGTCATTGACAATCTCATAGCTATTATAATTTGTTTCTCAAATATACATCTCTGAAACACTGTTCCTTGAAAGGATTTTAAAAACTAATCCTTTGCTCACACATTAATTATGTTTGCTGTCTTAAAGTATGTTTGTTAGTGCAGGATAGAGATTGCTGAAGCCTTGAGATCTCTTGAAAACAAGGTGTGTAACTCTCGAGTCAACTGTATACCAGAAAACAAAATCTGGTATAAAATATAAATGAAATAGCTAATAGTTTTAAAACTGTGTAACAGCCAATATACTTTGAGGGTGAAACCAGGCTCCGTTGAAGTCAACTTGCCATATAGTAACTTGCTGAAATATTCTATGTTTGGTCCATAAGTGAAGGTGTATTTTGTGGAAAATTTGAGAAAAATCTCTTCTAAAACCCTGCCTCAATTCCAGGAATAGGAGGAAACCCTAGGCATGGGAAAAAATCCTGGGTCATGTGATTTTTGCTGCATTCTGCAATATTCTACACATTCAACATTTTCACTTTGAAAAATCAAGCTTGTCTTTTTTCTGTTGTGAAGCTGCACCTGTCACAATGTGAAAAGATGTGCTGCTACCTTGTTAATGAACCAACCTTGTGCAAAAAGCCCAAAGGAACCCTGTAGCTGGGCAAGCAGCATTGGCAACAAAGCTGAGAACTCCCCAAGTCCTACCCACTAACCAATATGGCAAGCACTTTAAGGTATAATTAAACTATAATGTGCCAAATTCTTACCCAGTGTAAATCAGTGTAACTTCACTAACTTCAATGGAGCTATTCTGACTTACACCAGTTAAGGTTCTGGCCCATTGTAAGGAGAATCACCGACCTAATAAAGTTATAGAATAACTCTAGCAACTGTTCCTCTTCTCAGCCCCCGGAGCAGGGTCTTTTCCTGAAAAAGGGATATGGTCAGAGTGTCGTCCTGTTCGGACAATCCTCAGCCACTGTAATAGCTCTTTGGGGATTGTGAATAGTTATGTGTAAGTTGGAGGAACCTTTCCAATATATCACTATTGGAAGATAAAATGCTGTTCACAGACACTTCTTTGAAAAAGGCTCAAAGTAACTGAAGTGAATTACAATGGAAACAATCAGACTCTGAATTAACTGATGACCACAGAATGATCCTTCTATGTTTGTAGCCCTCTAGAAACTGAGCCATGTGCCCTATAAAAACCATATTGTAAAGTGACCAACTTATAAAATGAGAAAGACAAATATGTGCTTGGGGGAGAAGGCTTGGAAACTCCACCTTGTTAAGAAAGTAAATGAGGTTCGTTAATTACCCTTTTCTGCCATGGATGACTCTAATAAGGGGAAAAAATGTTTCTACACAGACTCTATTTGACCTTGGTTGGGATATTAACCTGATTTCCTTATCAGTTAGCGATTGTGTTTGGCTTAACTGCTTGCATACCAGCACATACTTTCAACAACTTGAAATGTACATCCATAGCTTCACTAAGTATCCAAAACCAGACTTCTTCACAAATTATCCACTTCTTTTATTATAAGAAGGAATTTCCATTTCTCTTTCAATGGGAAACTCAGTATTTCTTCTGCATGCACATGAGAGCAGTTAAGCAACCTTTCCCAAATATTGTCGGCTTGCTTTGTTACTGATTATATTGCATTACAGGGACAAGGGGCATTTTTAAAAAGCCTCCTCATTATCTCATAGCACTTTTTATTGCAATGAGATCAAGTTACAACTGGTTTAGTGAGATGTAAATCCTAGGAGGCATGAGATTCCTAAATCTATGGCAAGTATTAGATCACTGTGATACTATATTTCAGCTTCGCTAGTAGCCATGATAATTACAAAATAAACAATTGCCCAGAATAAACAGTCGGTGACAGATTGTTCGTTTGCTTTTCAATGAGAATGAGATAAAAAACACCTTAATTTAAAGGAATAAAGCATCTGTTTTGAATTTAATGATAAGAGGAGACTGCATCAGCTAAAAGGACGTGGAATTTAGTAAAATATAAAATGACGTTTCATTATTTTCCCTTTATTCACAGGTGACTGCTGACGACGGACATCTCACTTGGAAGAAAAAAATGGTGTCTAAAATGAATGAGCATTGTGGTTGGAAAGTCATTAACCCTTAATTAGAAGAAGTAAATGTGTAACCTTCTAAGGCACTCTGAAGTTTACTTTTAACGCCTGAAAATGTATTTCTCCTCACCACCTGCATCTAAAAAGAAGTCTGAATATCAGGGATAAAAACAGAAGATTTCATATATGATCTATGAACAATTGACTCTTTGTAGATGACTAACTCTACTGATTTGTAGGCTATCCTGCTTGTAAACTCAAAGGATTAAAGGGGGCAAGGTACTTCCTTGCGCCTCATACCATTTGTTCCATGGCATGGGGAGTAGTAGCCTCTGCGGAGATATTCCCCCACCTCGCACCAACAGGTGACCCTGCTTGCCGGGAGCAATAGTGAAACAGAAAGGGAGACTGACTCCTTTAGTTACAATCTGCCTCCCAGGCTGCTCCAGCAGCGGCTGTCCCGTCTTACTCTCGGCTGATCACAAACTGTTTAACTAGCAAAGGGCTAGATTGTCAATCTAATTGCAGGTCTGCAGAAGCAGTAGGAAAAATATGTGGTTTAGTCCTGGCCTCAAGATATGTTCTCCTAAAATGATAGCTTGTACAGAAATGTCTCAATCAAAGTTCTAATTTGGCCTCCAGCTACCTACCTCTTCTTGATTCTTTTGGCTTTACAGCACATTGAAATACCTGTACCTTCTGCAGAGAGAGGAGACTGTATTGTCTTCAAGTCAGCATGAGATGCCAGTCTCCTGGGCTCAAAGCTGTCTAGATTTGTTAGGATGACTTTAAAGTGGAAGGAGGAGGACGAAGGAAGTGCATTCATTCATACTAAATACTCTGGCTAATGAAGTGATAAGGTGGAAAACAGCAAGGAGGAAATAAATGGATGTGCATAGATTAAGGGCCTGATTTTCAGAGGTAATGAACTCCTTGAGCCTCTTGAGTTTAGATGGAGTTGAGGGTTTCAGCACTTCTTTAAATCAAGCCCCAAGAGTCTATGTTCCAGTGCTATGAACATGGGCAATAAGCAAGACTAGACCCAAATGATACTGTATGAAGAAGAGTGTGACCTAATAGTCATAACCAAAACTTGGTAACCTTGATTGGTATAACCTGTGGAGATGAGAGAGGGACATGAATGAAAAGGAGGAGACAGAATAGAGACACTCTGTCAAAAGTACTTACAGCATTGGTGGGAATTCCACATTCTTGCTGCTTTTCCCCAGGGAAAGCCCTTGAAAATCCTCTGGAAGATTGCCTCTGCTGCTACCATTTGTGCTTTCTCACCCAGCATATCGGTTACAATAAAATGGACACCATTCTTGTCAGTTTCACCCAGCTCTCTTTGCTGGGCTGGCAGCACTAAGGAGCTGAGGTGGGGCAATCTTCCACTTCTTGTATTCAGATCTGTTGCAACTTGCTACCAGTTCTTGGTGCATTATGTGCTAGCTTGGCATGTGGGAATGAGTGATGTTCTAAAGTGGCTGGCCCACACAGAGGATCAGACCTACTCCTCCTGTAGTAGTTGGTTATCCTTCAGTTCAACCTGCAGAGATGTGTGATTTGGAAGCTGAAGGACCAGGATGTTAGTTCCAGCTATCCATTTGTGTGACTGTTACAGAAATTTGTCTGTTGCTTACAGCCCCCGAATTTGTCACAACAATGCTATTCACCGCTACTCTCACAGATATTTGGAACTTTAAATGGAAAAATCATTACCTTCCTACAAGAGTGTCAGTGCAGGGAAATATCCGCAGATGAGTTCCACATAATTACATCAGAGCTTGTTTCTCATGGAATATGAATCAATTTCCTGAAAAAGTATTTTGATTTGTGTTTTCTGCTACATTTAGGTATACTTAAGTGTTTAGGGTCCAATCCTTCTATCCTTACTCACACTGTGTCACGCTGATTTGAATGTACCACACATCGTACATAAGAGTGGCAAAATCTGGTCCTCAGGTAGCTGCAACTCAGTCTGAGATTCCCCCGTCCCCCTACTTCTGTAATAACTTCGGTGTTTTTGCATTGGGCCTAGTAAATCAATTTTGTTCTTGACACTGTGATTTGCCTCCAGGCTGCTTTTTGTCACTGGAAAGAAAGTACTGCAAATATGTGGATTAGGTAAGAGTCAGTAGTTAACGAAACAGTAATGTTAGAAATCTGTTTTTGGAGAGTGATGTTTTGCTAGACCATTAGTATTTGTTATGGTCAGGACAGCAGGATTAATTTCTTTACTGAAAACACCCTTTTTTGCTATCTCCTGGAAACAAACTGCAGATTATTCCAGTTTGAGATTTGTTACAGAGGATTTACCATGGAAATCCATAATGAAATTCTGCTATATTTTAAATTAATGGCATAGATTCCAAAGCGTGCTAGTTTTATTTTTTGTCTATAAGACAAGGTTCCTGCCCTGAGAAGTTTACACTACAAACAGGACTTATTACCGACAAAAGCAATCAGTTCCAACCATAGTACATTTTTCTGCAAATTTTGTTCCACACACGTGACATACACTTTAACATAGTGTTAATGAAGAATTCTCTCCCTTATCCAAGCATATGGGTGTAACCTGCAGGGAAAGCTTCAGTGATTACTAGATTTTTTTAAACATAATTTAAATAAGTTGAATTACCATAGCTCACTTTTGAAATACACCAACTGTACTCAGAGTAGCAGCTGTGTTAGTCTGTATCCGCAAAAAGAACAGGAGTACTTGTGGCACCTTAGAGACTAACTAATTTATTTGAGCCCACGAAAGCTTATGCTCAAATAAATTTGTTTCTAAGGTGCCACAAATACTCCTGTTCTTTTTACCAACTGTACTGTGCTTTGTGAACTGGGTGCATATTAGTGACCGGTTTTTATGGAGGCACATGTATCAAAATTGAGAAACACAGCAGTTAGGGCTTGATTCTTTGATGTGCTGACCACTTCCTTGAGATGCTAAACACCCTCATTTCACAGCAACTTTAATAGAGTTGAGCAGCTACTTTCCGCATGCCACTAGTGCCTCAAGGGATCAGCCCTAAAACGTTTCACCCATTCCCCAAAGCTAGTACTGTTTTTGCATGAAAAATCTTAAAAATTTTAAGAGATAGGCATGGTAGGCCCCCATCGGGAACAGAGTTAAGCAATTTGTCTTTGAATAATATGGTTCCAGTTAAACTGGTTTCTAACAGACTTTGAGAGGGGCCTACTCTTGCCATGTTGAAGAACTAGCAAATCCCTGTGCTAGCTTTAAAAGCTTCTTTTTAGTTTTAAAATGCTTCTTTGAGCCCCAGCTATGCTGTAGAGGGTAAGTTAAGTTGTTAAAGGCTGATGCAAGACATTTCCTCACTCCAGCAGTTGAGAGCTAGCCTCTCAGTCCTTGCTACTAGGGAAACATGGGACCTGAAATCTGATCTTTCCCAGAGCAGCAGTGTAAGGTACAAGCCTGCTGGACTGTCCCTGTAGGTTTTTTTCCCTGGCAGTGAGAGAGCTCACTACAGCTGATTTTAGGCGACTGTACTAACCAGGAGAACTTCTGATTGTTGCAGGCCAAGCAGTGTCAATTCTGGGGGACTGAATAGCTGACCTGTTAAGTATCCCTAATTCTGTTATTATTCCCCATCCCATACACAGCAGAGAATAACTTGTGCATCCGATGAAGTGAGCTGTAGCTCATGAAAGCTTATGCTCAAATAAACTGGTTAGTCTCTAAGGTGTCACTAGTATTCCCTTTCTTTTTGGGAATACAGACTAACACGGCTGCTACTCTGAAACCTGTCATCATGCAAGGCACTGCATTTAGCCGTATGGAGTGGAAATCTATCAACTTCATGAAAAGGAATGCATCCGATGAAGTGAGCTGTAGCTCACGAAAGCTTATGCTCAAATAAATTGGTTCGTCTCTAAGGTGCCACTAGTCCTCCTTTTCTTTGTGCACAACACACTCAGATCAACATGCCCCAATCATAGGCTGGGATCTGCTTGAAAACCCCTCTTGGTAGTGAAGATAAGAGCTGGGCCGCGATCCTCCATTTTATGCCAATTCGCTGGGATCCTCGCTCGAAGGGCCACCCCAGCCCTTGAGCGGGGCAGGGGGGGGCTGCTTGGGAACATCTACAGCTGGCTCCGCGCCACGCGCAGAAAGAACATTTCCCGCCTTGGAGCCGAGGCGCGTCTTCCAAATGACCCCCAGTCCTAGCCCCAAAGCCCGCGGTGCCCCAGCACTTTCCGCGGTGGGAATGAGCGACGCTGGCGACGAGCGCCAGGAGAGTTGGTCAGGCGCCAGGGCAGCATCGCAGCGGTGCAGATTTGCTGCAGCAGCAGCGTTTCCCTCATGGTGGGCCTTTGTCCCTCAGGTGACCCTGGCCCGAGGCGACCTTAGCCCTGTGGCCCGGGGGGGCAGTGAGGAGACGGAGCCTGACAGAGGTAGGGTAGAGGTGAGGGGCCGGGCAGGGGCGTCGGGGGCCGCGAAGCGGCACTCGGGGGGGAGCGGCGGCAGAACAGGCGGAGGGAGGGAGGGAGGCCGGCCGGCGTCTCCCCCCGCGCCCGTGCGTCTCCCTCCCCCCCGGGGGCGGTGCGCGCTGACGCGGCAGCGCTGCTGCTCTCGGCCTAGGGGAGTCGCACAATTATGAGAAGGAGCCGCCGGGCCAGGACCGCCACCGCCAGCATTGGGTCCCGGAGCAGAGCCGAGCTCGAGCCGCCCCGCTCTCCTCCTCGCCCCTGGAGCGCTGTCCGCTGCCGGCCTCTCCCTGCCCAGCCCCCCGCAGCCGCCGAGCTCAGCCCCGATAGATGGAGACAGGCCCCGCCACCGCCGAAGCACGAGCAGGAGCAGCCCGGGCCGAGGAGAGCCAGAGCCGGCGCCGAGACCCAGCCCGACCCTGAGGAGAATGGTGAGGGGCGGGGGTGGCTGGGCTTGTCTGGTCTGGGCTTGTCCCACCTCAGCTCCAGCTCGGCCCCGGGAACCGCAGTGGGTTCGCCGGCTTGGAGCGAACAGTCCCCGCCGGCTGCTTCGAGCCCGAGCCGGCCAGGGCCGCTCGCGCCCGCCCGCCCCCTTGGCGGAGTGGGGCATGGGGCTAGCCCATGGCGGTACCCCCCCGGCTCCCGGGGCTGTTCAGCAAGGGGGGTACTGACGCCTCACAGCGCGCTGTCATAGGCAAGCTAGTGGGGCGGGGGGGAAGAGCCGGCTCAGGTGTTTCCGTCGTAATGGGCCCAGGTGTCGGCTCGCCAAGAGGGGCGCGCAGCTCTCCGAGAGGTCACTGCACATTTCCCGGGGCGGATGGTGTCTTCCTTCACCCTGCGCCCTCCAACAAAGCGAGTTTGGTGTCAGAATAACCCTCTTGCTAGTTTTCAGTGTTTGTGTTGTCTCGTTATCCTCTCTCGGGACTAAATAATCCAGGTTTCGTCATACTTTAGATAGGCAAGAGCTTGCCATTGCACGGTATTTTTCGGCATTTATCGTATGTAGGCTTGGAAGGATTTGATTTTTACCACTAAGCGTCAATTTCACCACACTCACACAAACCAGTGACAACAATTTTTCATCAATAATAATCGAAAGAAAAATGCTGCTTGAGATCTTATTCGCGTTTGATTTGTATATTTTAACATGTGATGTTGGCAGTTTGTGTTTGTAAAGGTTCTAAAGCTTTAACTTCTTAAATCTTAACATCTGCTGTCATTAAATAATTATTTTCTGCCCTCCCCCCACCCGCCGAAGTTTGTTGCAACTGTGAAAACTTAAATGGCTGTAAACTGGAAAAAAATGCTTAAACCCCATAATTTTGCACAACTGAAAATTTTAATAAAAGCTTAAACATAAACATTGATAATATCTGTCAAAATCATGAAAATTGAATTCTGCCAAGTGTAGTCACATGTGCGTCTTGATATAACCCACATTGTAGTATTGCTGCATACCGTACTGAGAATTTGAATCTGGGGTCTACCAGTTCAGCTCCTTTTCTCTTTGCTTAAACTGCTTGCTTGTTTGGGTCTTGTTTCTATTCAAGAATATCACTTAATTGTGACACACAGTCTTTTTAATAACGTACCCCTTTAATCATTTGCCTAGTCAATCAGAATTATTTTGTACACAGCTATATCTTTCTGAGACTTAACCAGTCCTCCATTTTAATTTTTCCTGCCTATTTAATTCTTACATGTCATAACTTTGTGTAAATAATGAAAATACTAGAGTGCAGGTCCTAATATAGAGCCCTTTAAGACATTGCTACTTCCAGCCTTCTGCAAAGTATACTCAATTTTAATTTTAACCTTCTGTTTTTAATTACTAACCAGTTCTTTATCCCTCTGTTAATTGCGTAGCTGATGCTTAGAGTTGGTACAGCAATCCATCATGTGGAACTGGTTCAAAAGCATTCCGAAAATCCAAATAGTGGTAAACGATAGATTTAATATTCTATCTAGACTAATGTTTTTAATTTTAAAAATATTTTATAACATGACTTATTGTGTGAAACCATATTGAGTCTCACCTAGTATATTGTACATTTCTATACACAACTGTTATGCCTCTTACTAGTACAGATGTAGGATTTAGAAATTCTAGGACAGATGCTGAAAATTAGACTTCTCTATTTTAAATATTGGGACCTAGATTTGATGAGTTGACAGATTGCATCACAAAGTTTCATCCTGTATTTGTTAGTCACAGTATGTAACAGGAATGTATTGCAAATTGATCCTTAACTGTCACAGGTTTCTGGGTTGAATTAGCATTAGCTGACTTACTTATTTTTTCTGGCAGTGTAGTAGATGCATCATAGTATCTTGTACCTCCTGCTTTCGTTGGTGTTTGTCAAATGTTTCCTGATATTCAGAATGTTTTATTTAAAATTTTATTTTGTGCTAAATTCAAGATGGTTTTTAAACAGTCAGATCCTTTATAGAATATTTTAAATTTCTGAACAGTTAATACTAGAAAAACTTGGTATGTATTAGGACCTGATTGTGAAAACACTTAAATAGGTGACAGGTTTCAGAGTGGTAGCCATGTTAGTCTGTATCAGCAAAAAGAACAATGAGTACTTGTGGCACCTTAGAGACTAACAAATTTATTTGAGCATAAGCTTTCGTGGGCTAAAGCCCACTTCATCAGATGCATGCAGTAGAAAATACAATCGGAAGATATATATACAGAGAACGCGAAAAAATGATAATAGCTCACCTTAATCGATTATTCTCGTTAGAGTTGGTATGGCAACGATTTTTTCATGTTCTCTGTATGTATATCTTCCTATCGTATTTTCCACTGCATGCATCTGATGAAATGGGCTTTAGCCCATGAAACCTTGTGCTCAGATAAATTTGTTAGTCTCTAAGGTGCCACAAGTACTCCTTGTTCTTTAAATAGGTGAGTAAGTTAGAAATCAATGTGATTACTCCATGACTACAGTTATTTAAGTGTTTTCAGAGTCAGACCTTAAATTTGTTTCAGTTTGGGATACTTTCTAATCTGTTGTTCAGAGGGGGGAAAAAGCGCTATTTCGTTGTATTAGCAGGCTTCAGGTTGGATGTTCATCTGCTCCTTTTATCTCTTGCTGTTCTTATTTTCATAATTCTCACTAAACTGGGAATGTCTGAAGGCATTTTAAAATGTGACTTCTCATTCGGCAGGGAGATATGACGAAGTAGTGTAAGCGTAAATGTTTATTTTACAATCTGACCATGTAATTCTCCTCCCTCTATGTATCTCTCCACTGGCTCTGCCTAGTCTCTCACATTTCAATTTAAGCTTCTTGTCCTGGTCTTTGAGGCTCTGCATAATTCCCTCTACTTATCCAGCTTTGTTTCTTATCATGTTGGCCCTGACTTCTCTGCTCCACTAATGATAACAAACCTGGATGCCCCATTCATTTGCTTCTCCCGCAATCATCTCTACCGTTTTTCCATGCCTTCCCTTCCTTAAACTGATGCAGTAGGCCCAAATCCACATCCCTCTTCTCCTTCAGAGTCCTTAAAACGCACCTATATTGTAATGCTAACACAATGTGGCTTTTTGTACCCCTGTAGTAGGGAGACTAGACACACAGATATAAAGAGAGAGGTGTTGAATCTTTAAAAGAGGCAAAGGTGTTGAATCTTGTTACTTTCTGAGGCTACAGCTACGCTAGAGAGCTTACAGCAGTAGCTGTCAATGTAACTTTCGTCGCTCGGGGGGTAGTTTATTCACACCCCTAAGTGACATAGGTTATGCTGACATAAACTGCAGTGTAGACATAGCCTCAGCTAACAGACCTGGTCCTTTGGCTTGAGGAGTAGACGTTTTTGTTTTTGGGTTACATCTAGCCTGTGGGTGTTGAACCTGGGACCTAAAAGCATAAGGAGTTCATACATATGCTTTTGTTGAGTAATTATATAATCTTGTTGCTCTGTTTACGTTCTCTCTTTCTCCACTCTACTGTTTTGTTTTCCCTTCATTGTGTTGTGTCACTTAGATTGTAAACTTTTTGAGGCAAAGACAGAGGATGCATATTTTTTTTGTGCTCAGTAAATAAACTAACATGGAATACTTCTATTCCACATTATTTAAAACAAAAGGTTGTCCCATACCTATTTGTTTCATTTTAATAAGAACGTAAAACTGCCATTAATAATCTTACCATGTGAAACAATCAGTTTGACCACATTTGTTTGAAAATATTGTACCTTTGTTGTTGCAAATAGCACCTGTGGCTTGCTAAGAAGT
Source organism: Chelonia mydas (assembly GCF_015237465.2). Taxonomy (NCBI): domain Eukaryota; kingdom Metazoa; phylum Chordata; order Testudines; family Cheloniidae; genus Chelonia; species Chelonia mydas. Next base: position 64,879,550 of record NC_051250.2, read on the forward strand.
GTGGTTTAAAACCCCCCTCTATATATACAATTTATAGGCAATTTGTGACAGCACTTTATATACAGTAGAACCCTCAGAGTTACTAACACCTTGGGAATGGTGGTTGTTTGTAATTCTGAACAAAACATTATGGTTCTTTCAAAAGTTTACACCTGAACATTGACTTAATACTGGTTTGAAATTTTACTATGCAAAGAAAAATGCTGCTTTCCTTTATTATTATTATTTTATTTTAAGTACTTTTAACCCAGTACTGTACTGTTTTTTTGTCTCTGCTGCCTGATTGCGTACTTCCGGTTCCAAATGAGGTGTGTGGTTGACTTGTCAGTTTAAAACCCTGTTGCTCATAACTCTGAGGTTCTACTGTAGTCAGTTTGTTTCTTTCTCCCTGATGGAAACACTATTCCAACCCTGATATTCTATGATTCTATTATATATATCAGTGGGAGGGAAGAACACAGTGTCCCTTTAAGCAATATTTGAATATAGTTTAGATTGTGATTACAAGATGCTGATACTAAATTTGAAAATTCAGTATTTAACAGAGAGGTTTAGTATTTGTGAATTCTGCTTTAAAATTTGAAAGAGAAAGGTAAGGAAATGATCCTTTAGTATATTTTACCCAAAAAAGATATATTTTACTGATGGATTTATTTCTTTTGAAATCTCTTCTTTTCTTCAATGGTGTCTACTTTTATTATAGTATTTGCATGCTGTATTGATCTGGTGCAACATTTACTTTTTTTTTTCCCCCCAAGTCTGAAGTAGAGTTAGTAATGCAAGTTGGCAGTAAAATAGTGCATGTTGTCCAGAATTAGTTATTGTCTTTGAGATAAAGTTTCCAATTTCCAGTTTAAATAATTCTCTTCTAAGGGAGGGTTGAGCAGTGGAGTGGATGTCTGCTTAAAATTACCAGAAGAGGTGTAGCTAAAACTGCTTAGGAAAGCTGTCATATTTTCTAGTCGACAGCAAAAAAAACCTAAATAAGATGCAATGCCTGGATATGTTTTCTCCAATCTTACAGTGACCAGTGTTTGAAATAATTTTTTTTAAAACTGTGCAAAAAGTTACAGTGAATTTTTGTTGTTGTTGTTGGATGGGGGCTTTGATTCAGCTTTTATATTTGTGCCTCTCGCGTATTAAAATTTGAAACATTATTGGATATTTAGTTTATTTAGAATAACGTGAATACTAAGTAATTTTGCAACCCTTTGCTTAGTAATGTATCTCAGGTTGGCATACTTTTAAGTGGTTTGGGTATCTAGGTAGATGCGACAGGACTGTTAAAAATACTTATTTGCTTAGGACCACTGGTTCAAATCCAGGCAGCCAATTTTTGAGTAGATAAATTGAGTACCAGGCAGCTTACTACTTCTGTGTGTCTTGTTCCTTTACCACTGTAGTCTTTTTCTCTTGCTTGGATGCCTGCAATCTTGCCTCCCCACAAGTCCATTAAAAATGTGACTGCTAAAATAATCTTCTTGGTTTGTTGCTGTAATGCTCCTCCCCCCAAGCCCTTTCATTGGCTACCCTCCTCCATTGTACCAAACATAAACTTCTCCTTTCTGTCCAGCTTGTTGTGTTATAGCAAGGTTGACTCATACTTTTGCTCTGCTAACGATGCCAGCCTTGACCACCTATTTTTCTGACAAGCACTTATGCACTTACTCTTAGGGTGCTCCTCATGAGTGGGGGAAAAGCTCCCAGTCAAAATCCAAGAAGCCACCACCTTAATCTGCTTCAAATCCCTCCTAAAATTCACCTCTGCTGCAATACATACAGAAATTCAAATGAGGTAGCAACTGGGCAGATGGAAAGTTGTGATCACTGCTGCTGAATGGCTGAGAATTGCGCACATCCTGTTGTATTTTTTACCTTGCCTCCACTGTGCCCCCAGCTCAGCCCACTTGTTTGTCTCTTAGGGCTTGTCTACCCTAGCCCCCCGAGCGACATATTAATTTGATTTATAATTAGTTTGTGAAGTAAAAAGTTCTGTATCAGGGGTTGTCAAACTTCATTGCACCGCAACCCCTTTCTGACAACAAAAATTACTACACAACCCCAGCAGGGGGGACCAAAGCCTGAACCCACCTGAGCCCCACTATCTTGGGTGGGGGGGCCAAAGCCAGAGCCCCATCACTCTGAACGGGGGATGAGGGGCAAAGCTGAAGTCCAAGGGCTTCAGTCCCAGGCAGAGGGCCTGACACCTGAACTGTGTGGAGTGGGGCTCGGGCTTCAGCCCCAGGCCGTAGCAAGTCTAAGCCAGCAAGTCCAAGTTCTGACCCAGAGTTTGAGAATCGCTGTTCTATATAAATTAACAAACTGTTTGGGACTTTGTGTACACTAGCGTTGCATTTATTTATTTGGGAGGGTGAATTTAGGAGTAAACTGACAAGAAACTGATTATTTCCTTATTATCAGTGTCTGTGTTTAATACCTCCATCCCCCCCAGACACAAACTTTTAAAAAATAATGTTAAGGTCATAAAAAATTGAAAAATCAAGGCATTTCTAAATATGGGTCTTGATTTTTTGGAGTAACATATCACTATGCAAAAAGAGTACACCATAGGTATGGGTCTTATTGGTTTTTTGTCACAGGAACTTGGCATTATTATGTAGTTTTTATTTTAACCCCCTCCCCCCAGTCTCTCACATGAGGCTATATATAAAATGTGCATTATATACCTGATGGACCAGAATAGATGTTACTCTCTTGACTAAATATGTAGTTGCGGGTGGAGAATCATACTTTATGGGTCAGATAAAACAAAGGGTTCATTTGGATTAGTTCCAGCATCCTGTGCACTTTATGTAATTAGGTCATGTGCTACCCTGATAATACTTTATGGAAATATAGGTACAGTATGTACTCAAGATAATTTTGCTAAGGTTTATTCTTTCCCATCTTTTTAACGTTTAAACTGAATGTTTTTGTAAAACATACCTGTACAAAAAAGCATCTAAAATCTTAAAATGGCAGAATTGATTCTGTCGCCTACTCATTAGGAAAAAGCAGGGACTGGGTTTGGATATCAACAGAAATATATACACACAATCACTGTTGATTTACTTTCTGGTTAACTTTGAAAAATACAGATATTTATGAAGGTGCTGACATACTTCTAGTAGTGTGAATAGCACCTTTGTAGCACTAGTAGTGTGCCTTCTTTGTTTAGGGCTTTGAATTCACTGCATGATCAGAGGGGTTTACACAGTTTTAAAGTGCTTGTTGTAGATCTATTTCTATAGATCTACAGGAAATCTTACTCAGGATCTTGGCATCCATGCTGAGCAGCCAGGTTCCATTGTAAAATCCTGTTTTTATCCCCAAACAGGTAAGGCCTGTAAACTGCCAGATTTACTCTGACAATGTTTCTGCAAAGTTTGACTTGTTTCAAGTCACTTAAAAAAACCCCTGATTTGAAAATGATTTTGTTTTAATGATCTTAGCCTGACCTTGTTTTAAAAAAGCTTACTACCCTTTCAAACTCTTTGCATACTCCAATGTCTTCAACTTGTGCACTGTATATATGTGAAAAAAAAAATAGGTTGTATTTGTGGATAGTTTTGAGTCCAGTCCTGCTTCCATTGACTTCAGTATGAGGTTTTCTTGTTTTATTTGACATTGATTTCAGTAGGAAAAGGATTGGGCGCAGTTTGTGAGCATGGTGCCCTCTACTGATTGGCAACAGCATGAAAAAAGTATGGGTGCCAACACGGCTGATAGGAGATCTGTTAACCGTCTCAAGTAATGGAGACCTATATGTATTGGAACTAGTGTCCAGGGTTCTAGTCCTGGCTCTGAAAACTGGAATGCTTTCTGAAATTTTTGAGAATACTCTATTACATTAATAATAATGTACTGAGATTAAAACACTTTTTAATATTTTTGGTGAAATGTCTTAAAGATATTTCTTCAAAAACAGACTCCAGCGAGAAACTGTAGAACTGGAATTAATTTGCAAACTGGACACCATCAAATTAGGCCTGAGTAAAGACTGGGAGTGGATGGGTCACTACAAAAACTAATTTCCCCCTGCTGATACTCACACCTTGTTAACTATTTGAAATGGGCCACCTTGATTATATTGGCCTCATTAGCACTACAAAAGTGATTTCCACCCCTTCTTGTCAACTGTTGAGAATAGCCCACTTCTACCTTAATTGAATTGGCTCATTAACACTGATCCCCTACTTGGTAAGGCAACTCCCATCTTTTCATATGCTGTGTATTTATACCTCTCTACTGTATTTTCCACTCCATGCATCTGATGAAGTGAGTTTTAGCCCACGAAAGCTTATGCCCAAATAAATGTTAGTCTCTGAGGTGTTACAAGGACTCCTCATTGTTTTTAATGATATTTGTCTCCCTCTGTCTTCCCAGTGAAATCACATTAAACTGTGACATTTTATTATAGGTAGCTTTTTCTGTTTTTTTACAAGCAGTTTTTATATACAAAAATATTTAAAATTATTTAAGACACCAATACTATGTCAAAACTAGACAAGGTTTTCTGTGAATGAAACCAATGGAAGAAAAACTGTGTGCGTGTGTGTGTCTTTTTTCACATGTATAAGTTTTCTCAGGATCTAGGACCTAACATAGATAAACTGCTCTAATAGCAGTAACAGTTGCTTCTTGCACGTTACTGAAGCTAAGTGTCAAATTATGAATTAGGTCTGGAAAAATTATACATTACTTGCATGTTAGTTTTATTTAGGGAATAATATAATTGAAATATGTACCAATATAATTTCAAAATTTTTTCCTCAATGACTAGGAAGTCATTATAAGTCCTAAATAAAGGCCAAAGTGATGCCACTTGCTGCTATTTTCTTTCTCTTTTTCTTTTTTTCTTCCTTCCTTCCCAATTTTTGTAGGGGTAAAGTAACATCACATTCTTGCGATTTTTGACACAAGCAGGAATTCATTCATGTAAATTTCTTTTCAATTATAGCTATAGGTAGGATGACTTTGGTACTGCCTTTCTCCATGAACGCTGCTAGTCGTGGTTTAATATGGTAAATATGCACTTTTTTCACAGTAGAAAAAATATGTTCACCTAACTCAGTCAAAATCAAAATGGCAAGTGTGATAGCTTGAATTTTATATCATGCAGTAGTTCTTCTTACCTTTCCCTGCTCAAATGGTTGGTTGTTTCCTCGGCTTCTAGATTTCCTGCAGTCACTCTTTTCATACTTCCATCTTGTTTGGTATTAATGCAAAAATACATCTAGAGGAGATGGAGGAACTTGCAGCTCCTCTCATTGTATAGTCTGCTTGTATGTGCCTGATGAATTTTTAGGATTTCTTGTATGCTTGACAGCTGAAATCCAAGATCTGCTTTTTTCTTCCTTTTAAAACAAATAATTGTGTAAGTACTACAAGGAGAGAATTGCTTCTTGTCTAATCTGCACTTCTTGAAAAACACAGGAATTTAAAACTGGAATTCTTGCCCTTATAAACAATAATCTCTGTAGCTGTCCTGATAGGAAACTTGTCTTTAGCTAGCTCTTGCTGTCTATAAAATGTCCAGACTTTGGACAAAAATATTTACACGACCTTTGTAGATACAGCTATCATATATAAAATATGAATGCTTCATCCTTATTGAACTTCATCCTTGGGGTATAAAATTGGGTTTTGAACTGGAATTTGGCCATACAGCTGCTCTGTTCAGCAATGGGAGCATTACCCTAATGTGGGGAGGATCTTCTGTTGCACAGATGCTCCTACTCCTCCCAAATACTTCAGGCCTGGAGGGTGTGGCTACAGAAAAATGGACATTGCAGAAACACATTGCATTAAACCCCAGTGCAGTTTTCAACTCTGTTAGGTCACCAGAGCAGCCCTTATTGTGCCAGAAGCAGTGTCACTCTTCTATCTAGCATAGCTAGTGCCTCACATAGAAAAGCCATGATGAACTCTCTACCCTCTTCTTCCCCTCTGATTTTCTATAATCAGCTTGTTTGGCTGGTCTACCTTTGTTGTTCTCACTTCTCTTCCATTCCTCCTTAATGTGCATGGGGCCACCCTGTTTAATTTTTGACCTGTCTATATTACATCTAATGGCGCCAGATGACCTGAACAGATCTCATGACTAAAAATTGTAGTGTGAATGAAACTAACTGTATTCCTGTATCCAACTGTGGGGATGGGGTGGGAGGGGAGTGGCAGCAGGGTGTGTGTGTGTGTGTGTGTGTGTGTGTGTGTGTGTGTGTTTAGGGAGGGAGGAGCTTTGATCCAAACTCTTTTCTGTTGACCTACATATCTGTAGAAAAATGTAGCTCTGGTAACTTTACAGTTCCTCTAAGTTAAAAACCATACTCTATGTATATATTATGAAATGTCCAGAATGTATCTGTCAGTTTTTAACTAAATGTTCATATAGGTTTTCAGTTGTGGATATCAAAACAGGCTGTTTTGTTCTGTGGAAGTCTTGTTTTTGTATTTGTTCATTATCTCATTTGCTTCTGGCTTAGGAAACACACAGATAAGTGAACATATACATAATACTCCATTACATGCCTTTCTGAGAAGGGGATGGTAATAACATTAGTAATTTTAAAAGTGTAAAAGGGCTGTTTTTCATATGACTCTGCTTTTGTGTTCTTTTCTTTAGCAGATTGTCTAATTAATAAAGGCAGTAAGCTGATATTTTAGGTCACATGAACTTCTTTTGAACAAGTGCATAATGTGATATAATCGGAGGGTCTAATAAATACATAATATGCAAGTTTGAAAACTACCTGGAAGAAGTACTTTTATGATATGGAGTTTTGTAAGATTTTTTTTCTCCAATATTTACTCCTGGGGGGATTCTGCATGATTGTGGGCCTGTAGAAAATGCCCCCCTGCAGAATTCCTGTGCTTCCCTGCATATAATGGCAGGGAAGCTGTGCGGGGGATGACTGTGGGCACAGTTGGAGGGGGGCAGTTCCCCCCTCAAAAAAAACACAGGTGAGGCATGGGGGGGGCACATGGGGTTATGTGCCACTGCATCCCTCCCTCCCCCCCAACCTCCCCAGTTTCTGCAAGCGCAGAGCTGCCCAGCTGAAGGAGCCTGCCTCTGGGCTTCGCTGACACTGCAGCCTGAATGCCGCCTCCTAGTGCCAGAAGTGCTCCCCTTCTTTATGGTGGGAGTCTTCCTGTTTTCTGTGTAACAGTGAGTGCCTAGGGTGAGGCTGGGGAAGTGGGGAAGGAAGGGGGTGGAATAGGGCAGGGGGAGGAGAATGTGGGAGTGAGGGGAGGAGGATGGAGAAGAAAAAGGGATAGGGGAATCGTGGGGCGGGGGTCGGAGGGCGGAAGGGGAGCCCGGCATGTGACTTCCCCTTGGCAGCAGCTGTAGCTCCCCAGTTAAGCAGGCCCATCAGACCCTCACCCTGACAAGCCTGACCCCCACCCCACTGATCCCCAACCAGCTGTCACTGGGCCCCCACCCCATCAAGCCCTAGCACCCAAACCTCCCCACTGAACCCCCCCCACACTCAGACCCCTCCTGCTGAGGCCCAACCACCTTTACCTGGATCTCCTACAGAATCCCATTGCCCCTGCACCTGGAATCCCCCAGCGAGTCCCTGTGCATACAGATCTCCCACTGAGCTGCCCCTCCCCACTTGGATCCTGCTGGGCTGAGCCTTCCCACCCACACCTAGTGAACCTGGAACAGAGGGGATGGGCCCCAAGGTGTTTCTGGGGCAGGCCCAGCCCTTGCACTGTCAGGGTCAGGTGCAGCCTCACTGCCGAGTCCCTGTACTGGGGAGGTGTGGGCTTCATGGTGATCTCCCACCTCAATGCAGTCAGTGTCCTGTGCTCCCCACTGCCATGCTGGAGCCACATTTATTTATTGACAAATAAAATTTGCAGAATTTTAAAATATTGTCCACATAATTTTTTGGCTCAGAATTCCCTCAGGAGTAAGTACTGAAGCCAAGTTTAGGGAGGAATGTATTAGAATTAACTATTTAATTTTCAGTACTTGAAAAATTTACCTGACCCCTATTAGCAAGTAGACTAAGCAGTAAGTCAAGGTTAAGGTACCTGTACCATGTTGAAACTTTGGGCATGTCTGCACTACAAATTTAAGTCAACTTGAGTTACGTCAACATACAGCCACTGCTGTAATTAAATTGCTGGTGTATGTCCACGCTATGTTCCTTATGTCTGCGGAATACATCCACATAAGCAACTCTTGCATCAACACAGAGAGCAGTGCACTATGGGTAGCTATTCCACTGTGCAAGTGGCCATCGTCTGCTGCAGAGTGTTTTTGGGAAGGGTTTGCAATGCCTCATGTGGGTAGGCTCAGTGTCCCATGATGCAGCTTTCTCCATCCCATCATCCATGGGCTTCCTAGTATGTTTCATGCTACTTTTCAACAGCCCCTGTAAACTGCCTACCTGCCATCTGTCAAAAAGCATAGATCCAGTGTTGCTCTCCAGTACTGTGATGAGCATTGTGAATACTGTGCGCCTGATTCTGCATTTTATGAGATGAGACTCTGATGCTGGTTTCTGCCCTGCTGTGTGCCATGGACAGAAACAATTCAAGATTGCTGCTGTCATTCATCGAGCAACTACACACGGTGGACCATCGGTTCTGGGCTTGAGAAACAAGGACTGAGTGGTGGGGTCACATCATTATGCAGGTATGGGACGACAAGCAATGGCTGCAGAACTTTTGGACGCACAAAGCCGCTTTCCTGGAACTGTGTGTGGAGCTCACCCCAGCCCTCCAGTGCAGGAACACCGAAATGAGAGCTACATTAACAGTGGAGAAGTGAGAGGCGATCGCTGTGTGGAAGCTGGCAACACCAGACTGCTACCAATCAGTCATGAATCAGTTTGGAATGGGGAAATCCACTGTGGGGGTTGCAGTAATAACAGTTAATTAATACCATTAATCGCTTCCTGCTACCAAGGACTGTAACTCTGGTCCAGGTGTGTGAAATAGTGGATGGTTTTGCAGTAGTGGGATTCCCTAACTGCAGTGGAGCGATAGATGGCATGCCTATTCCCATTTTGGCCCCAGACCACCTTGCGATGGAGTATATCAACAGATAGGGCTACTTTTCTATGGTATTGCAAGCGCTAGTGGATCACTGGGGTTGTTTCACCGACATCAGTGCAGGCTGGTCAGGGAAAGTGCGTGATGCACGCACCTTTAGAAGCACAGGCCTGTGCAGCAAGTAGGGACTTTCTTTCCAGACCAGAGGATTACCGTTGTGGATGTGAAAATGCCGATAGTGATCCTGGGAGACCCAGCCTTCCTCTTAATCCTGTGGCTCATGAAGTCTTACAACTGCCACCTTGACAGCAGCAAGGAATGCTTCAACAACAGGCTCAGCAGATGCAGAATGACTGCTGAATGCCCCTTTGGCTGCTTAAAGGGGCTCTTGCACTGTCTTCTCAGCAGGTTAGACCTCAGTGAGGAAAATATCCTCATGGTTATAGTTGTCTGCTGTGCCCTTCACAATATATGTGAATCAAAGAGGGAGAAGTTTCTCCAGGGGTGGAGGTAGAGTGGCTGTCTGCTGCTTTTGAGCAGCCAGATACCGGGGTTGTAAGAGGGGCTCAACGGGGAGCTTTTTGGATCAGGGAGGCTTTTTTAAAGGAGCATCTTAACAATGGGCCATAGTAATGTGTGTTGCTGTAATGTGTTTAGCCAGGGTTTTGTGTGTTGTGGTGTGTTTTTTTTTTTTTTTTTTTGCACTGTAGTAGTGTGAACCTTGTAATGGTTTCTGTGTGTGCACTATTGTAAATGCACCTCTTTGTACTGTCTTTGAATGTTAGCAGTAGTCACCATATGTTGGAGAATAATAAAGATTTGTTCACTTTCCATAAGTTCAGTTTTATTCCACACCCATGCAAACATATTTATGTATTAGTAACATACTTTTCCCTGTATGTAGGAAGTTTATCTTTATAGGGGAAGGAACAGGAAATTCACACGCACATTTGCCAGTGAGACTCCTAGAGCTGGGTGTATGTCCAGCTGTCATTGTGCGAATTGTCCCATGGGGTGGAGAGCCTGGGGTATTGCTCAGCCCCCTGAGGAAATGAGGAATGTGGGGGGAGGGGGACTGTGGGTTCAGGAAGGCAGTTCTGTATGGGCAGCAGGGGGAGGCGGGCATGGATATGTTCAGCCTTAAGTTCAGTGAGGGACCACAACATGTTTGTTTGCTCCCTGGTCAGCGTTATCATCGGTTCTTGCCCGTTTCCGATCCTGACCATCCCTCTGCAATTTCTCACTGATGCCTCCCTCCATGCTCTTTGCTCACAATCTGAAGCACCAGATGACTGCAGCACCTCCTTGAACATGTCTGCCTTACTCCTCCAGTTTCTTTTCCTTATCCGAGTGAGGTACTCCACTGCTGTGTGGAAGACTGTTAAGGGCACACCTGCAGCTGCTAAAGAAACAAAAGACAGAGGTGTTTTTGTCAGTGCACTTACACTCTTGATCCAAATAAGTAACCAACACATCTTTCTCACTTTCCCTTGGCACTCCCATAGTGCAGTGGTAGCCCCTGGTCTGGGAGGGGGTGAGTTGGAACAAAAGTGGGGGTACCCAGGGGGTATCAGTACCAGCGCATAGCGGAGCTGGCATGCATTTGTGTGCTGCCAGGGCAGATAGTTGTCGAATACAGGAATAACTAGGGGCACCCCCAGAAATTTTTTCCATGGCATGCACCCCTGGGTGGGGGAGATGGTGTTACACCAATAAATTAAAAACCAGCAGGATCTTATTAAAGGGAAAAAGGCAAAATACCACATTTATTGTGAATACAGAAAGAATCATAGTAAGCAGTTAGTTATAGTTATAACATTCCATTCAATCTCATATTTACACACACACACGTTCTGCAAGGTTGTTATCATAGTTACCAGCCTTAGAGTTGCTCATGCCAAGCCACTGGCCAGGTGGCCTGGACATGAGGAGGGAGCAGGGCCTTGTCAGATGCTCATCTGATGCTCCTGGAAGTTGGTTTGAAGAGTCAGACCCCCAAAGTTCTCGCTTTCTAGAGTCTATTTTTATAGGAATTTATTCCTAGGCCAATCTGTGGGAATTGCTTCATCATGCTGTTGCTGAATCAATCAGCAGATAGCATATTCCTGACGGCTCCGTGCTGCCAGATGTTATCTTGTTCTTTGGTTCTCCCATTCTTGATGCTGTTGGGTGGATTCCAGTCTGCCCTCTGGGGGTCCTCTGGTTATTTCCACTTGATGCCTTCTTCAGCCGATGGACACTGGCTTCTTAGGCTGGCACCTCCCTGATCATTGTTATTAGCCACACCACGCATCCATCCACATACACCCTCTATCTCTGTTAATCACAATTGTTAATACAACAAAAGGGCAGGGAGTCTCTGGGTGCTGTTTCTGTTGTTAGAGTATTGCTTTGAGTCTCTCTCTGTGTGAATTGCTTTGAGAACAGACTCTGTCTTAGAATGTACTAACGCAATTAGCAGCTTGCAAGTTTCACACATAGAGGGAGAGAAACAGTACCAAAAACCAAGAGATCTCTTAATTAGTAATACCCTGGAATTTAAACTTTGGGGAATCAAACTCATTTGTGATTTTAATACAGAACTTCTTTAATATGGTCCAACAATGGGACATCAGGGTTGGTGGTGGTGGTGTTGAGTCCTGCCCCCAGGGGTAGGTGGAAGAGAGACCCAAGCAGTATGGGTTGGAGTCTGCCCCTGGAGTTGGTTGCTGAGTGTGGGGCAGGCTCACTCTGCAGCTGCAGCCCCAGTCCCATGGGGCTGTCTGGGCTCAGCTCCCTTCTTTGGGCATTGCAATGTGGCACAGGCGTCACAGCACCACTCAGATTTGGCTCAGCCACTCTTCCGTAAGGATATGAGGGTGCTGACTGGGCCAAATTTGAGTAAGTGGCGCTGCAACCCCATTCACCAGATTGCAATGCCACTCTCGCAAATTTGGCCTGGCCGGCTCCCCCATTAGGGGCCTTGTCAAATCTGAATGGTACTGCAACCCTGGAGATTACAATGCATGGAGCAGGGAGCCAAGCCTAGCCAGTCCCACTGCAGGATCTGCTGCTTCGGGTACTACTGGGCATGGCAGGCAAGACCTGTGATATTTTGGGGTCCCTGAGTCAGAGTTCAGGGAGGTGTCAAGCTATTTTGTCTGTCTGTTGCTATCTGTTTGGCAAGACGATAGTTTTATTTCTACGCAACTGACAAAGAAACAGAGTTGAGAGATAATAAGGTATAAGTTCTGAGCTCTTCACTTGTTTTTCTGTCTTCAGGAAGTGGATAGTCAGTCTGGATATCGGTTTTTAGTTAAACAAGACTTCCATAAAATATATATTTAATATGCAAGAATATTCTTCCTGTGCTGGTCTGTCTTTTTATCAGATATTTTAACTCTCCTGCCAGACGAAATTATTTTTTGTCCATTGGATGACCTCAGCCTTTTAGCTGATCATGGTTTATTTGATGAGTCAGGGGATGTCTCATTTCAGGAGAGTTATCTTTGAAAAGGGTTTTGTTTTCTCTGAGCGGGAAACTGGATATTCAGCTTTGGGATTTATACTTCCATAGCAGCCAAAAATAAAGGAATGGATAAAAGTAGCACCAACAGGGATTCTCTTACTTTACTGTAAATTAGTGCTAGTCACTCCTCGATTATATCAGCAGTCAAGAATTAATTCACCTAGACTTTGCATTCTACCTAAATGGCAGTGCTATGTGTGCACTTCAGGGGATTATACATTACTTCCTATCACAGTATTTGACAGATTGTACAATCAAAATAGGGGTGTACCTAGCAGTCTTAGTTTTGACTTGAGGATAAAATGAATGGCATTGAGCTCCATGCAGTATGGCGTGCGTTATATGGGTTTTATTGCTAGGGCTGTAAACTGACTTTTAAGGTAATGTCTATTTCCAAGAGGAGAAGAGGACAATACAGTGGGTGAGACTTTCAAAATTATCTCTGAATGGGAAAGTTAATTTTAAAAGCAGATTTCAAACAGCCAATTACAAGTCATGATAGACATACAAATACTTGTTTAGATAATTGGGATTGGGTACAAGGTTATCGTTATGAGAAACCCAATAAAGATCAACCTGGAAAAATTGCCAGGGGTTTGTCCCCTGTAGAAACAGATGGTGGGATTTCAAAAGCACTTTAGTGAGTTAGGTAGTCCTCTCCAGTTGCAAGCCAAATATTCATTTGCATATCTGTCATGGTCTTTAATCAGCTGTTTTAGATGTGCTTTTAACATTAAATCCTCTGAATGTGCAGAGGTTTAGTAAATACACTTGAAAGAAAACAATTATAGTGTACCATCTAAAACCAGAAATTAGGACCAGGGGGATCTCTGGTAGCGCACTGTAAACACCACTTACATGCAAAGCAGAGAACTATTTAGCAGTTGCTGATGTTATCAACTCTAGTGTGAGAAATGTAGAACTTGGGCCTTGGCAGATAAGTGGAAGAACTGAATCTAACTTGCAGTAACTTAGACATGAGCATCAGAGGATGAATATTAGGTATTTTACATTTATAGCTTCAAAAGTATTCAAATAGTGCTCTTGTGTTAGGCATGCTGAACATTAATTCCCTAATGATAACACGTTTCTATTTCCGTTCCCTTGTTGACAGTTAATAATCTGCTCAAATCAGCAGACACCAAATTCTTCACTGTGGAGATAGAGGACTTTATTTTTGTGACATGAAAAAAAAAAAAAAAAAAAAATCTGCAAATGGAGCCTCCTGAGATGACTCTAACTAAAGCTGGACTAAGTTAACTCCTACAACTTATTCTTCTATTACTAGTGTTTCGACAGACCATGTCCACTATTAATTAGTATTACTTATATAGCACTGTAGACATGCATGACATTCTACAAAACAAAAATGGAGTCCCTGTGGTAAAGGGTTTATACATTAAAACCTCAGTTCTGTAAAGATTTAAGCATGTCCCTACCTTTACATACTGTGAGTGGCAATGTGTAAAGTTATGGATGTGCTTAAATCTTTGTTGGTTTGGGGCCAAAATTAAGACCAGGACAAGAATAGACTGCAAGAACAGAGCACTGGGGTTAAGAGAAGATGAGGATGGAGATAGTAAGATAATAGCACTTGGGGCTGAGGATGTAGGAAGTAGTGCCCATGTCATGAAGGTTACATAATTTTGGGATTTTTAGTTGAAACTTATGACTGAAAGCCTCATTGAACAGGTGGGTTTTGAAAAAGGATTTAAGAGTGTGGAAGCATGGCAGATGGAAGACTCCTCGGAGTGCTACAGTAAATGAAAGAGGACACGGAGGCAGTAGGAAATGAACAATGAAAGATATAGTCAAACAGCTTGGGATGAGCAAAGAGTATGGGAGTGCAGAGTTTGAGAATTAGGGATTATGGCTAAATAGATGGTAAAGTGTGACTACTGTTTATCAGGCAAAACTTGCTTGTTTTATTGTTACATCATCGTCCCCTTTAATCTGTTTTATCAATTTTGTCACAAATGAAGATTGTGATCTCTTTGGGGGCAAGGAATGTGTGTTACTTTGTGTCTTTACAGTCCCTAGCACAATGGGTCTTGATCCGTGATTTTGGGCCTCTAGATATTACTATAATAATAAAGAATAAGCCACGGAGAGCCTAGAAGCCATAAATGAGAGGCTTGAATTTGATCCAGGAGCCCCTATAAAACAAGCAAAAGAATTTTTGGAAGGGCTGAATTTTTTTAATTTAATATTTTCACTTGGTAATCTGGAGATAGGAAACTGAGTGGTTGAGAACTTAATTTTTCCTGTTTGCTTCCCCCCACTCCACTTACTATTGATGACCATGGGTCTGGTCTGGCCTACGCTACAAGTTAGGTCAATGTAAGCCACCTTGCATTGACTTAGTTGAGCATGTGTCTACACTTAAATTTGTCACCCACCAACATAGAGTGATCTGTTACGCCACTTCCCTGAGCTGTGTTAAGCCACATTTGATGTGAGCTCGATGCACTGCTAACACTGCGTTACTTAGATTGACCCTAGCAGTCCTCCAGCAGCTGTTCCACAATGCCCGACAGTGACCGCTTTGGTCACAATTGTGAACTCCTCTGCTCAGAGGTCACAGAGACCACCTAGCAGTTCTCCATTGTTGTGTGCCCAGCTGACCATGCTGGCCACATGCTCCAGATGCTCTCCAGCTTGGAGTAGACAGGAGACATTGGATCTCCTGGGCCTGTCGGGAGTAGCTCGGACCAGCCATAGAAATGTGGATATCTATGAGTAGGTTGCATGGGGGATGCAAAAGAAGGAGTATGGCAGGGAAACGACAGCAGTGCTGTGTGAAAGTGAAGAAACTGCATCAGGCACTTCAGAAGACCAGGGAGGCCAACAGTTGATCTGGTGCTGAGCCACAGATTTGCTGCTTTTACAAAGAGCTCCATGCCATATTTTGTGGAAACCCCAGTACTACCCTGCAGACCTCTGTGGATACCTCCTAGGAGCTTGAGTCACAGGCCCCTGGCATGAAGAGCAAGGATGAGGAGAAGATGGAGGAGGATGGGGAACATGTGACGTGGGGAGGGGTGGGGTGGTCCTCTAATGCTGCAAGCTAAGACCTGTTTGAGATTCTGCCATAGTCCAGTACCTCCTGGTATTTGAGCATGGGCGAACCCAATGCAAGGGAGGAAACCTTAGGTAAGTGTGTAATTGTATTTCCCATTACAATGATGTATTGATGGCACCCCCAAGTTAACAGGACACAGCTATTGACCTTTCATTAATTTACTTGTACAAAAGAGGTAGCGGTATAACAAAGAGAGGTAGTGTTGTTATTTGCTTTTTGTTCCCATGTAGTTAGGTAAAGGGGGAGGGGCGTGTGGAGCTGTTTGTTTACGTACACAGGAATGTCCCTTGAATCCTCCTGAGAGATCTGTATGAAACTTTCATGGAGCTACTCTGCAATCTCTCCTGAAAGTTTCTAGGGATGGCAGCCTTATTTCTTCCTCCATGGTAGGATGCTTTCCCACACTAGTCATTGATAACTTCAGCAGACACCAATGCAGAGCACAGGGTAGCAGCATACGGTTCCAGGCAGCATGGGGACGCCAGCAGCAGCTGTGCTTTCTCTACCTTTGTTACCTTCATAAGTGAGAGATGGGCTAAAATCACCACTGCCTGTGGAAAATGGTGCTGGTATTCAATGCCATTGCCCTATACTCATAGTTCATGCAACTGAGCAGTTCCCTTCTCATTTTTCTCACCCCTGGCAGGCCATATTCACTAGTTCTGTGAGTGTTACCATGCACAAGCACTCTGGAGCAGAAGTGTCAATAAGCACATCTTGTTTAAAATTTACGGGAGCAAGGGAAGGGAGTTGTGAATCTTAACTATAACTTTCTATTTTGATTATACTGACAATGATACCGCTGTGTGTTTTATCTGCTGTTGTTGCAGCCTTGAGGGGTTCACCCTCCACAGACTTGGAATACCTGAGCCATCTTTACTACTTCACAACATATGCTGCAGAGTGCTTAGCAGTTCAGAAAACAGTCCCTTACTTGTTACTGTACAGTGTGACTCAACTCATAGGATCAGTGACAAACCATGTAATAATCATAAATATACAGCAAACACTACAAAATTAATAGTGCAGTGACAGTGTTATATTCATAATGTGCATCAAGCACCACACAATTCCTAACAGGTCCCAAAACAGCAGGGCCAGGTAGAGCACAGTACATCACAGTGATTTACTGTGGCTCACTGTTAAAGTGATCTTTTGAAGCCTCCTTGAGCTGTATAACTCCACATTGAGCTCTTCTAATAGCCTTTGTGTCTGGCTGTTCAAACTCAGCAGATAGCCGATCCACCTCTGCCCTCCACTCTGGCAGCAACTTTTCCCCCTTTGCTTCACAGATATTATGTGGGACACAGCAGGCAGCTATAACCATTGGATCTCAGAGGAAAAAAAGCATCCCAATCTTGTGAATATACAATCTACCAAAGTGAAACTTACAAATGTAGATTTTTTTCTTACATAACTACACTCAAAAATAAAACAATGTAAAACTTCAGAGCCTGCAAGTCCACTCAGTTCTACTTCTTGTTCAGATAATCACTCAGACAAACAAGTTTGATTACATTTACAGGAGATAATGCTGCCGCCTTCTTGTTTACGTTGTCACCTGAAAGTGAGAACAGGCGTTCTCATGGCACTGTGGTTGCCGGCGTAGCAAGATATTTATGTGCCAGATGCACTAAAGAGTCAAATGTCCGTTCATGCTTCAACCATCGTTCCAGGGGACATGTGTCCATGCTAATGACGGGTTCTGCTCGATAAGAATCCAAAGCAGTGCGGATTGAAGCATATTAATTTTCATTATGTGAATCAGATGCCAGTAGCAGAAGGTTGATTTTTCTTTTTTGGTGGTTTGGGTTCTGTAGTTTCTGCATCGGAGTGTTTCTCTTTTAAGACTTCTGAAAACATGCATCGTACCTCGTCCCTCTCAGATTTTGGAAGGCACTTCATTTTCTTAAACCTTGGGTCGAGTGCTGTAGCTATCTTCAGAAATCTCACATTGGTACCTTCTTTGCGTTTTGTCAAATCTGCAGTGAAAGAGTTCTTAAAATGAACAATGTGTGCTGGGTCATCTGAGACTGCTGGCACATATATGGCACAATGCGAGTAAAACAGAGCAGGGGACATACAATTCTCCCTCAAGGAGTTGAGTCACAAATTTAATTAACTCATTATTTTTTAATGAGCTCCATCAGCATAGAAGCATGTCCTCTGGAATGGTGGCCGAAGCATGAAGGGGCGTACGAATGTTTAGCATATCTGGCACGTAAATACCTTGCAATACTGGCCATGCAACTACCTGTTCTCACTTTCTGGTGACGTAAACAAGAAGAAGGCAGCATTATCTCCTGCAAATGCAAACAAACTTGTTTAACTGAGCGATTATCTGAAGAAGAAGTAGGACTGAGTGGACTTGTAGGCTCTGAAGTTTTACATTTTGTTTTGTTTTTGAGTGCTGTTATGTAAGAAAAAAGATCTACATTTGTAAGTTTCACTTTCATAATGAGATCACACTACAGTACTTGTATGAGGTGAATTGAAAAATACTATTTCTCCATCATTTTTTACAGTGCAAATAGTTATAATAATATTTACTTTGATTTCAGTTACAACACAGAATACAATATATGTGAAAATGTAGAAAAACATCCAAAATATTTAATAAATTTCAATTGGTATTTTATTTAATAGTGCGATTAAAACTGCGATTAATCATGATTTTTTTTACCACAATTAATTTTTTTGAGTTAATTGCTAGAGTTAACTGATTAATTGACAGCCTTAGTCACAACTGAATTTCATGCACTGATTAACTGGATTCAGAGTAACAGCCGTGATCGTCTGTATTCGCAAAAAGAAAAGGAGTACTTGTGGCACCTTAGAGACTAACCAATTTATTTGAGCATGAGCTTTCGTGAGCTACAGCTCACTGTGAGCTGTAGCTCACGAAAGCTCATGCTCAAATAAATTGGTTAGTCTCTAAGGTGCCACAAGTACTCCTTTTGATTAACTGGAGAATACTTTCCTCAACAGCTACTTCAGCTCACTAATGCAGTAGCAGAAGCTTTTTAAAATGGTTTAGGAGATGTATATACAACTTCCTTCTGATGTATGTTCTCAAAGTCAAGTGGCACTTGGGTCTTGCAGCAGAGAAAATGTTTGACAAAATAATGGTTACTTTTGTCAAAGGCCAGGATCTCTGTGCAACTGTTCATCGCCAAAGCTCTTGAACTGGCTGAAGGGTTTTCTGAAGAGCAGGTTTGTCAACAAGTGATTCTTTGTTGCTTTGACAAAGATTCTTTTCTGTGTTTAAAGGAGCCCTTGTGATGTTGAAGATCCTGGTCTTGGTTAAATTGTTGATTTGGAGTGAGCCATGCCTGTGAATCAGTTGAACAGTAGAACAGGTTGAAAATTTTCTTGGTTTTTTTTCTTTTTTCTTTCTTAAAATAACTTTAATGAGACTATTGAAAAAAATCTAATTGTGAAAATTTTGTTTCAGGAGCAAGGCCGTTTTTTGATGGAAAATATTTTTATGTGAAAAACCAGCTGCACTGTTCTGCTGATTCATGAGCAGAGGTCTTAAGTCAATTGTGTACAGTTCAACAAAGAACAGAGTCTTCAACATAGCAGTGGCTCCTTTCATGCAGCAGAGAACCTTCATTTGCTCCTGAACCAGTTCTTGGATAAAAGTCTTGTCTAAACAAGCAAGTGGCACTGGTTTAACTTTAAAATGTGACTATTTTTAAAAAAATGACTCAGTTTTAACTTAAAGCTGGCACAATTTTCTTGTGTATTTGAGGCCAATGGTTCTGTTCTCTGTAAAAGAAATAACTGGCCAGGAGTTGGGAAATAAAAAAAACCCCAAAGCACCGCACATGCTCACACAAAACTAAAAAGCAAGGACATTAAAAGTTAAGGCTCTCAGCTTCAGTTTGATCTACTCCCTTCCCCAGAGACACACACCTTAACACCAGCATAATCACCATACGCTGCAGACCAGAAACATAGCTGTACTGAAGTAGTGTTAGCAGACTTCCAGCACCCCAATGTCCAAACCTGCAAAACCTTGTAAACCTGTGCATGTTTGGAAGGGACTGTGAGGGTGGAGGGGGAAGGAGTCTGGTTTGGTTTGTGGTAGAGGTGGGTGGACTTAGTTTGGGTTGGGGGCACTGGAAGGCTGGCATCCCTACTAGGGCAGAGTTCAGATTGTGGTATGGTTGTGTGCTAATAATGAGGTGTATGCCTTTGGCAGAGGAAATTTACTGTTGGTAACCTTAACTTCATTTAAAGAACAAAGTATAAGGTGTAGAGCAAATTTAACTGACACACAACACTGTGTGTGCGTACATGCTCATTAAATGAAATTCACTGTTGCTGGAAATAACACAAATCAGTTATACTTCATTTGTGATCTTTCACTAGATATTGACTATAGCGAACTACAACCCATATGTTCAATATGATCTAAGAATTGCTTGAGTTTAACTGTGAAAGAGCAGAATATTGCAACTCTGGATATTATCTCTATTCTTCACTTATTTCTGCCAATGTGTCTTCCTCCAAAATGTGATGCCCTTTGGATCATTTCTATTATGAAAGAAAACATAGGCTCAGTTAACTGATTTTATTTATTTACACTGTGTGATTTATGTACATGCATGGAGATTTTTCTATATTCTATCTATACGTGAATTATTTGTACTCTTTTTGCTGCTGACAGGTATGTTTGTTCATCTGGATAGTACTTGTCCCCAGAATAACGAAAAGGTGTTTTAAAAGGTTGAGCCTTGATCAATGAAACAATCAGATGAACTAGATCTCTTAAAATAGACTTGAGCCACTAGCGCTGAGTGCGTATTACACATTCATTTTTAGGTGAGTTAGTGAGGTATTTGTTATCTAATCGTGCACAGTTGATATTTATTCAGGCAATGAACCCCACCACTCTATGGAAACAAAGTATGATGGTTTTACAGCAGGGGCGGGCAAACTTTTTGGCCTGAGGGCCACACTGGGTTTTCGAAATTGTATGGAGGGCTGATTAGGGGAGGCAGTGCCTCCCCAAACAGCCAGGTGTGGCCCAGTCCCCGGCCCCTATCGAACCCCCACTCCCGCTTCTTGCCCCCTGACAGCCCCCCCTGGAACTCCTGCCTCATCCACCCCTCCCTGTCCCCTGACCGACCTCCCACCCCTGACTGCCCCCGCCACCCATCCAATCCCTCCTTTCATTCCTGACTCCTGCCCCATCCAACCACCCCTTCGCCCTGACTGCCCCCCGGACCCCTCCCCCCATTCAACCCCCCTGTTCCCCGCCCTCTGACCGCCCCGACCCCTATCCACACCCCCACCCTCACCCCCTGACCACTACCCTGAACTCCCCTGCCCTCTATCCAACTTCCCCCGCTCCCTGCCCCCTTACTGCGCTGCCTGGAGCACCAGTGGCTGGCGGCGCTACAGCTGCATCACCCAGAGCACCAGGACGGACAGCTGTGCCACCTGGCTGAAGCCAGCCACGCCACCGCGCAGCACAGAGCACTGGGTCAGGCCGCAGCTGTGCTGCTCGGCAAGAGCTCGGAGCCCCGCCCCCAGAGCATTGAGGATGTGGGGAAGGGGGAACAGCAGGGGAGGGGCTGGGGGCTAGCCTCCCAGGCCAGGAGCCCAGGGGCTGGGCAGGAGAGTCCCGCAGGTCGGATGTGGTCCGCGGGCCGTAGTTTGCCCACCTCTATTTTACAGTATGGTTACACTGAAGCACTGTGTATAAATATCATATAATGATGGTGTCACTGTTTAACGTAGCTTTTTCTCATATTAGACACATCTATTTGAATTGTAGGTGTTCATAACAAGGTTTTCTTGTTTAATGGCGCTCTTTGCAAACTAATTTTTTGGGGGTGCTTCTTGGACACTTCTGCTGTCTTTCAGCAGTAAATTTGGAGAGTGATTTTAAATATATCTTGTAATACTAGCTGACTAACTTTTTGTCCTGTCTAAAAGCTGGTAGGTATAGAGGTATGCAGTTTTAAATTGCAATGAAAGCAAGTGAATTAAATGTCTGGTGGGATTTGCTGGAGCCAAGACTTTTGAACAACTTTAGAAAATATATAGTATCAAACTTCCTACCTTCCCTTTCTTCCTCCTAGCTACTTCCCTCCTTCACAACTAAACAAACGAACAAAAAACAAAACTCTAACTTTCTAACTCTATTTCACATTAGTCATGTTATAAATGTTTTCCTTTTGGGGTGGGTGGTGGTCCACAGTCTGGGATTTTTTTAATAAAATGTAAAAGGTCTGCATTGTTCCTGGGAAGTAAATCTGTTCTCCAAAAAAACCAAATAAGTTGTCCCCTAATATAAAACTTCTTTGTTTAAAAATAGTTCATCTTATATTGGGACACCCATATTGAACACTTTGTGGTTAACTTGGACTGAGGACAAGTTAGGCTACTTTTGCCAGCAAACAGGATTTTTACCACCTTGTCCTTGGTATGTTATATCAATAAAATAAAAACCAGCAGGATCTTATTAAAGGGGAAAAGGCAAAATGCCACATTTATTGTGAATACAGAAAGAATCATAGTAAGCAGTTATAGCTATAACTGCTTTCATATTTCATATTTATTCACACTATCTCTCTCTTTCTCGCATGCGCGCGCGCACACGTTCTGCAAGGCTGTTATCATAGTTACCAGCCTTAGAGTTGCTCATGCCAAGCCACTGGCCAGGTGGCCTGGACATGAGGAGGGAGCAGGGCCTTGTCAGATGCTCATCTGATGCTCCTGGAAGTTGGTTTGAAGAAGCAGACCCCAAAGTTCTCACTTTCTAGAGTCCATTTTTATAGATATTTCTTCCTATGCCAGTCTATGGGAATTGCTTCATCATGCTGTTGCTGAATCAATCAGCAGATAGCACATTCCTGACGGCTCCGTGCTGCCAGATGTTATCTTGTTCTTTGGTTCTCCCATTCTTGATGCTGTTGGGTGGATTCCAGTCTGCCCTCTGGGGGTCCTCTGGTTTGACGCCTTCTTCAGCCGATGGACACTGGCTTCTTAGGCTGGCACCTCCCTGATCATTCAGTTATTAGCCACACCACGCATCCATCCACATACATCCTCTATCTCTATTTTAATCACAATTGTTAACAGAGCAAGATGAATACAACAAAAGGGCGGGGAGTCTCTGGGTGCTGTTTCTGTTGTTACAGAGTATTGCTTTGAGTCTCTCTCTATGTGAGTAGTTGTTGTTACAAAGAATTGCTTTGAGAACAGACTCTGTCTTAGAATGTACTAACACAATTAGCAGCTTGCAAGTTGCACACATAGAGGGAGAGAAACAGTACCAAAAATCAAGAGACCTCTTAATTAGTAATACCCTGGAATTTAAACTATGGGGAATCAAACTCATTTGTGATTTTAATACAGAACTTCTTTAATATGATCCAACAGGTACCTAAATACTTAGAATAATGTTAAAGTTTTGTCTGAAACTTGCAGACAAATGTATGAAATGTATACTTCTCAGTTTTTGTGAACAGAGGAGAGAAATACATTGTAAGACTAGTAAGCTGCTTTGTATGTCTGAACTGGCTGCTCATTTTTTTAATGAGGTTCATTGGATATAAATGGTGATGGGAAGATAGAGATTTATTTGGAATTTCTGCCTTTTGGCTATTGCTCCAGGAGTCTGGTGTACATGATGTGTTACAGTCAACTGGGCAGGGATCACGGTTTAGTCCCATGATATAGCACGTTTGGCTAATGAAAACTGCTTTCTTAGATCAGACAACATCTTGTAAATACTGGAAATACGTGAGTGTAGATAAAATAGTAACTTGTGAACTATTTTTATGGAGAGCCAAGCTACTGATACTTTTGACCACAGTGTGTTTTAAAAACCCTCTGTACAGAACAGATCAGCTTGCAATATTCAGTTGTAGAGGTCTTAAACAAGAAAGAGAACTATAGTAGGTGCATGGTATTGACTGCTACAGTCATGTTGAAACCGTTTCCATTATAACCCTGTTTTCAGTCTTTCATAGCTTGCTGAAATTTTTTGTACTTGATCTCTGCTTTAAGGCAAAATCATCTTGGAAAGCGGGGGTATGTGAGGAGGGGGAATAGTTTCTGCTTCTGGAAGAGGAGAACGGGGAGAGAATTACTTTCCCATTATATAAGAAACTATTGTATGGATTGAACATCCATACAATCTAAACAATTGAATTTTGAAAGTTGCTACTTGGTGTAAAACTAGAGTAATTGGGTTTTGAGTGATAAATAAACTGAGGCTGGAGAGATGGATTTCACTTTCCACCTTGGAACCAAGTATGAAGCTGCAAAGCACAGACTGTCTATGTACACCATGCTTACGCTCATTAATAGGGCTACGTTTTAGTCACAGGTATTTTTAGTAAAAGTCATGGACAGGTCACGGGCAGTAAACAAAAATTCTTGGCCTGTGACTTGTACTATATACTAGGGCTGTCAATGAATCGCAATTAACTTGTGATTAATTCAAAAAAATTAATTGCGATTAAAAAAAATGAATCCTGATTAATTGCACTGTTAAACAATAGAATACCAATAGACATTTATTAAATATTTTTGGATGTTTTTCTACATTTTCAAATATATTAATTTCAATTAAAACACAATACAAAGTGTACAGTGCTCACTTTATATTATTTTTATTACAAATATTTGCACTGTAAAAATGATAAAAGAAATAATATTTTTCAATTCACCTCATACAAGTACTGTAGAGTAATCTCTTTATCATGGAAGTGCAATTTACAAATGTAGTTTGTTACATAATTGTACTCAAAAACAAAACAAAAAAAGTAAAACTTTAGAGCAGGGGTCTCAAAGTCAAATGACCACGAGGGCCACATGAGGACTAGTGCATTGGCCTGAGGGCTGCATCACTGACACCCCGCCCCTTGCTGCTCCTGGCCCTGCCCCCACTCCATCCCTACCAAGAGGCCATGCCCATGCCCCGCCTCTTCCTGCCCCTTCCCTGCCCCCATTCCAACCCCTTCCCCGAATCTTCCATGATTTTGATTTGAGACAAGGTGGTTAAAAATCACAATTGAAAAAGATTCTTATTAGTTTAGATCAGTTTTTTTGATTTACATGTTGATAGTACTTCTAATTTTAAGTCTTAAATTGATAAAGTGGATGAATGTTTTCTGTTTTTCTTCTAATTTGTTTCCCAGTTGTTAGTAGAATTTCATATTTTACGTAGAGGTGTTTTTTTTTTCTACTACCGTTTCACATTTAAGATGCTTATCAATGCTGAAAAAGACAAGTCCAGAGCCTTAACATCCTTACTCTGAGAACACGACAAACTTGAACAGCAAATAGCACAGGCTGTATTTGCAACCAACACCACCTTTTGATATATTTAACTTCCACAAGTCAAGAGAGCTGAAATATTTTGACCAGGCTATACTTCTCCATCAGGGTTTACAGTTTTAAGTGAATGGGACTTGTGCTCCTAAGCATAGCTGGCCAAAACTCAGGATTTCAGGTTTGTGAGAATTTTTTTGATATTTCAAAATTTCTTGCAAATTAGAAATCCTGAAAAAATGGTGTGGGCTCTGGGGTGGGGCCGGGGATGAGGGGTTTAGGGTGCAGGAGGGGGCTCCAGGCTGGGGGGGTGGGACAGAGGGGTTCAGGGTGTGGGAGGGGGCTCTGGGCTGGGGTAGAGGGTTGGGGGTGCAGGAGGGAGTGATGGCTCTATCTTGGGGTGGGGCTGGGGATGAGGGGTTCAGGGTGTTGGAGGTGGCTGCGGGTTGAGGCAGGAGGTTGGAGTGCAGGGGGATTGAGGGCTCTCTCTGGGAGTGCAGGCTCCGGAGTGGGGCTGGGGCTGAGGGGTTTGGGATGCAGGAGGGGGCTTTATGTTTGGGGGGGCTCAGGGCTGGGGCAGGGGTTTGGGGCATGGGCTTACCTTCGGTGGCACCCGGTCAGTGGCGCAGCGGGGGGGCTAAGGCAGGCTTCCTGCCTGTGCTGACTCCATGCTGCGCCCCGGAGGCGGCCAGCAGTTCCGGCTCCTAGGTACTGCTCTCGCCCGCTGGTGTTTGGGGTGGGGTCAGTGCGCAGAGCCCCGTGGCCCCCCTGCCTATAAGCAGGACCTGCTGGCTGCTTCTGAGGCTCAGCACAGAGCCAGGACGGGTAGGGACTAGCCTGCCTTGTCCGGTCAGCGGTGCTGCAGAGATTTCGGTGTTGACTGAAGCCGTCAGGATCCCTTTTCGACCGGGTGTTCTGGTCGAAAAACCAGACGCCTATTCACCATATGTATAATTAATTGTCTTTTCTGTATAAAGGTTTTGTGTGAGAAGCATTTTCTATATTGAAAGTAGTAGTTCACATTCGTTCAAAAATATGTAATCTGCAGTTTACTAAAAAATAAATGCACAGACTGGTTAATCCTGTAATGTTTGTGGGGAAGAATCTTAACAATTTTGTTATAGTTTTATTTCAGAGTTTGAAAGCCTGCAGCAACATGTAACATTATTAGTAAATGGAAGGTCAAGCCAAATAAACCGGAATCCTGCTTTACATCTGTACTTCAGAAAAGTAGGAAACAAAGAGCAGCGAATAAATTTTTTGATAGTCTTAAAATATATGGCCATATTAAACATATAATTTACTGTATTGTAAAAACTTTTATACACATTACTTATTAATGCTAATTTTTGCTAAGGGATCTTGTGGAATAGGACAGCTTTTTATGTGGAAAGTAGTCCAGACAGTTTGTTCATTAATTCTGAACAGTTTCAGAGTAGCAGCTGTGTTAGTCTGTATTCACAAAAAGAAAAGGAGTACTTGTGGCACCTTAGACGAACAGATTTATTTGAGCATAAGCTTTCGTGAGCTATAGCTCACTTCATCGGATGCATTCAGTGGAAAATACAGTGGGGAGATTTATATACATAGAGAACATGAAACAATGGGTGTTACTATACACACTGTAAGGAGAGTGATCACTTAAGATGAGCTATTACCAGCAGGAGAGCGGGGGGAGGGGAGAAAACCTTTTGTAGTGATAATCAAGGTGGGCCATTTCCAGCAGTTGACAAGAACGTCTGAGGAACAGTGGGGGGAGGAATAGTTTTACTTTGTGTAATGACCCATCCACTCCCAGTCTCTATTCAAGCCTAAGTTAATTGTATCCAGTTTGCAAATTAATTCCAGTTCAGCAGTCTCTCGTTGGAGTCTGTTTTTGAAGTTTTTTTGTTGAAGAATTGTCACTTTTAGGTCTGTAATTGAGTGACCAGAGAGATTGACGTGTTCTCCGACTGGTTTTTGAATGTTATAATTCTTGACATCTGATTTGTATCCATTTATTCTTTTTACGTAGAGACTGCCAGTTTGACCAATGTACATGGCAGAGGGGCATTGCTGGCACATGATGGCATATATCACATTGGTAGATGTGCGGGTGAACGAGCCTCTGATAGTGTGGCTGATGTGATTAGGCCCTATGATGGTGTCCCCTGAATAGATATGTGGACACAGTTGGCAATGGGCTTTGTTGCAAGGACAGGTTCCAGGGTTAGTAGTTCTGTTGTGTGGTGTGTGGTTGCTGGTGAGTATTTGCTTCAGGTTGGGGGGCTGTCTGTAAGCAAGGACCGGCCTGTCTCCCAAGATCTGTGAGAGTGATGGGTTGTCCTTCAGGATAGGTTGTAGATCGTTGATGATGCGTTGGAGAGGTTTTAGTTGGGGGCTGAAGGTGACGGCTAGTGGCGTTCTGTTATTTTCTTTGTTGGGCCTGTCCTGTAGTAGGTGACTTCTGGGAACTCTTCTGGCTCTGTCAATCTGTTTCTTCACTTCCGCAGGTGGGTATTGTAGTTGTAAGAATGCTTGATAGAGATCTTGTAGGTGTTTGTCTCTGTCTGAGGGGTTGGAGAAAATGCGGTTTGTATTGTAGACAATGGATCGTGTGGTGTGGTCAGGGTGAAAGCTGGAGGCATGTAGGTAGGAATAGCGGTCAGTAGGTTTCTGGTATAGGGTGGTGTTTATGTGCCCATCGCTTATTAGCACCATAGTGTCCAGGAAGTGGATCTCTTGTGTGGACTGGTCCAGGCTGAGGTTGATGGTGGGGTGGAAGACAAACACCTACAAGATCTCTATCAAACATTCTTACAACTACAATACCCACCTGCGGAAGTGAAGAAACAGATCGACAGAGTAAAACTGTTTCCCCATGTTTATTTCCCCACCCCCCACTGTTCCTTGTTAGTCTCTAAGGTGCCACAAGTACTCCTTTTCTTTTTACTAATTCTGAAGAATTCCATATTGGCATGATGAAATACTGCTGTTTATCAATCAAGCAGGATATAGAGTTTGTCAAAAGTATGTTTCTCTCTGTTATAGTGTAGTAAATAAGAGTATTTATAGGTTCCATCTTATGTTAAATGAAGACTTTTCTTTTCTTTTCTTTTTGATTGAGACCTGATTTCATACTGCACTTTGGCAGTAGTTTCTTGTTGTAACCTGCTAACTTTAATTTAAGGTGTTGAAGATAACTGTTATAAGATTGGTTCTGCAAAGAAACCTGCTAGTAGTGTCCATCATGGATTTCACTAAAGATAAAATAAGATGTACCTTGTATCTTGAGCAGGTAATATAAAATATTTGTTACTACTTATTAGTGCTGTTCGAAATATTAATTTTTATTGCTAGAAGCAGAAATAACTGACATTTTGGGAGTTGTTGAACTCAAGGTTAACTATAAATTGTCACCTTGTAGCAGATCGCCGACTCACTGGCACAGCACCTCCTGCTAGTCAGTCCGAGAATTAACTTATCCAGCTCATGAGTGCTTTTGTGGGCCAGTGTCTTGCCCACTGTTGCTGCCCCTATGCAGTCCCTTTATCCCCACCAGGTGTAGGCCACACATCCCTCCCAGACCACGGTGCCCCTTACCTTGCGGTGTTGCCCCTTACCCAGTGAACCCCACTCCCCTGAGCCTACCTCGCCTCAGTGACCCACTGCCAGTCTTCATCTAGCCCCATCCCTCAGGGGCAAACTGCAGTCTGAAGTGGCCAGTCATCATTGGCTAGGGCGTTGGACCTGTTGCCTGTCTCTGCAGCCCCAGTACCTCCTTAGGCCTTCCTGTCCTACCGGGCCTGGATTGGCTGCTACCTGCTTTCACCTGATTGGCTCCTTGGGGCAGCCCCTTCCCGGAGCTGGTTTTAACCCCTTCCAAACTGGAGCAGGTAACCACCCCGCTACACACCTGTTTTAAAAAATAACACTTTTTTGGCACTGAGACACACTTTTTACAGTCTGGAAATACAGGACTGTTGTGTAAACTTCAGTTAAGATAAATATTCTAAGATTAAGGTTTAGAAAATACTTGTGTATGCTATTTAGTAGTAGTTTGTTCTATAACTCTTTCTATCTTTAGTTTGTGTAACATCTTTCAGAAAGCGCTAATTGTGAGAATATTTCAAATAAATCTTTTAATGAGTGTGAACATACCAATACACTTGTTTACTGAATCATAAAGAATCCATGTCACTTTTAGTATAGTTTTTAATAATTTCTATACTGATAATGAAGTCTCATTGTGTTTTTTCACCATTCTTGAAATTCCTTGTACACAGCAAACATACAGTATACTGCATAATCCTCTGAGAGTTAAGAAGTAGATTAAAACAATCTTGCCCACTAGAGCATTAGGAATCTGTGTGCTGCTGAAATGTCTTTACTTTCACAAGGTATATTTTATCTTGATGTGTAATTTCAGTCATCTCTCATGTGAGGTCTTTATCTGGAAAAGTTCAATAGGAAAAAAAGTGAATGTAGAGCAAAATGTGCAGTATGTCAGTGAAGGGTCAGTCCTACTAATACTTGCTAGGAGTATTTCCCATGTAAATCTTTGGGCATTTCCGTAATCTGAGAAGTTCAGATTGTTTAACTCTCCATGCTATTTCAATGGGTCAGTTTTATTTCACGAAGTTGCAAGTGTGAAAGGAAAATGAAATAAAAATTCACAATAAAGACTTGGCATATCTTTTTCATAATACTATTTATAATTTTATTTCATTTAAATAAAAACTGTAAGCAACACTTGTTTTGGATTTCTTAGTTTGTTTCATAGTCTCTTGAATAGCAGCACTATAAAGTTCACTGCTAACTGAATGAATGTTTAGCATCTGCTGCTTCTCTTGCCTTGCCTTGCCTTTCCTCGGACAGCAAATTGACCAAGTTCCTAGCACTATGCTTCTTTATCTCAGATGCCACTTATTTTCAACACCTAGGTTGGAAACTACTGATCTTTTTGGCAGGCTGTTTACCCTTTCCACCTTGGAGTAGAATTTATCTCTGTTGTGAGGGGGAGGAATTGAAGGGCCAACCAAGAAAGGTCATTGGTTCAGTACCTTCTACTATTCCCTGTAGTGGGCATAACTATCTACAGTGCTTCTTGTTGCACATTTCTTTAGATCCGAAAGCACTGCAAATAAGTGATTGGGCTCCCATCTTGTGTCCCCCTCATCATTCTTTCTTGTGGCTTCTATTTCTCTCTCAAGGTTTTTTCCCTCTCTTCTGGGTTTTAACTTCTTCCACTCAATTCTAGTTCTGCCCACTTTTTTCCACCCAGTTTTCTTTTCGCTGTTTGTTTTCCCCAGTTCTCATCAACTGTCTTATTTTTCTATTCCTCCCATCTCGCTTCCCCTAGTTCTTTCTCCATTCCCTTCTCTCTCTCCCTCCCTCCCTCCCTTACTTTATACTGGTCTTTACCTGTTTCTGCTGTAAGGAATGCATTCTTTCCTCCCCCCCATCCCCAGCCACCATTAGGAAGAGTGGTTTGTGTGTTCCATGGTGGCAATCCTGCAGCTTCCAATGACCTATGGAGGAGCCTGGTGCCCCTCTGGGGATGTGTGCATGCCTTACAGATTGAGCACCCCAGATCTATTTATTTCTTAGATGCCTCCCATTCAATCATTAAACAGCCCAGCCCTGCCTCATATGTGAAAGCTGATAGTATCACATCACAGAGTGGCTTCAGGAAATTTTTTTCATTGTTTTTTTTAAAGAAACAACTATTTATAAATTGCCCAAAATGAGGATGGCAGTTAACAGAATGCATAGTCCCTGCGTCAACAAGCTCACAATCAAATACAGCCAACACAAGACTGTAGGGTGCTTGTGAAGACTGAAGTAGGAAAGGTGTACTGGAAGAACAATTTTAGGTGTGGCTTTGAAAGAGGTGGGCAAGAAGTGATAGACCAGTCATGAGAATTAACTTGTCTAGTACTGTTTGTAGTAACTTGCTTGTCATATGCTTCCTTGTAAATTGGAATTTTGATAAATTAAAGATGGTTTAGCTTCACTGGATTGTCTGTATTCCTGCCCTCTATTACCAGAAGTCAAGAAAAATAGCATTTCTGCAAAGACTCACAGTGAACTCTGGGAGGTATCTTAAAGCAGCAATATACTTCAGGGTCCATTTTCTCCCCTTTTCCAGTGAAGGAAGCATTCCATCCTAACAAAGCATTTTTAAGGAAGCATGGCTAACTTTTTTCTTATATTGACTTCAATAGATGCAGACCAAAACTGGATATGATACTAATATTTCCAACTAATTTCACTTAGTATCAGAATAGCATCTTAATTTAATTAAGGTTTATAATAATATTGCATTGAATGCAGAAGAAACATAGGTTGCATATTGTTTCTGGGTATACTTCTTGAGATTCTACTGAGTCGAATCTCTTCCCTGAAATAACATGCTGACTGTGCATCGTCCAAATCACTTGGCAAAAGTAAAGTTGGGATCTGTAAGATAATGTAATGTCCCTGTTTTAAAGCAAGCTAAACAGAATCTTGGCCAGCAATTAAAATAGGTAAACATTTAAGGAAGTCAACATCTAATTTAAGGTTTTCAAGCACATTTTGAACTCGGTTTGGAAATATCTGTTGAGGATGCTCATTAAATTGTTTATCGAAGGGGGGGGGGGAGGGAAAACGTAGGATGTGCTACTTGACAAAGAACTAGAGTTATCCTATTTTATTGCCGCTAGCAATGACTGACAACTTGATAATAGAATAGATAAAACATTAGTGAAACAGTGATTATAAATTTCCAACTAGCTTCATGAAATAAATAGTGAATATTTTGTAACTTCAAAATACCAAAGAACAACTCTTTTGGTCACCCTTTAGTGAACTATTTCAGAATGTTTGTTGCATCTCAATTTGCTGTGTGTGTGTGTGTGTGTGTGTAATTTAAAATGCTTGCTATTGTTAAGTGCACTTATCTGATTTTCAAAATTATAACTTATTCTTTTTATGTAACCATTAAAATATAACCGAGTTTATAGTCTTTTTTTCTGTCTTTTGATGTTTCGTTAATGCAGTTTGATAGAGGTTTTAGCAACAGACAGGTAATTTGGCATAAATTATTATAGTTGCAATCTGTTTTTCACTAGTGGATATTTCTTCTTTTGTTACATCTTTTTTTTCTTTTGCATAAGTAGCTGATTGTTGCAAAACTAACTTCAGAATGTAGTTAATCAAAACATCTAGACTTTTAAAAAGTGACTAGTGGTTCTGGTTGCTTCAAATTTTAGGTGCCCAACATGAGGCACTTTAAAAGGGCCTGATTTTCAGAGAGAAAGCACTGACTGAAAATCAGATCTCTTCACATGGGCACTCAAAATCATTCTTGCTTTTGAATATCTTGCTTTACTGTTTGTCCTTGTCAATACTGCAGATATATGCTTTCATCAATGAAAAATAGAAATATATTTAAATGGGGAATTATATTTCTTTAATGCCTACTTTTTGGCTATTATATCATACAGTTCTTTTTTTTTAAAGAACATTGACAGTGATTTATATGATAATTTTATAATATCATGATAATTCTTGTATAACTCTTATTTTTACAGTCCCAGAAATCCTGGATAGAAAACACTTTCACCAAGAGGGAATGTGTGTATATTATACCAAGTTCAAAGGACCCTCACAGGTAACTAGAAATTTTATGCATGGCTTCCTTACTACTACTTAATTAAATTGATATAAAATAGATTGGCACAGTAACTGCTGTTCTTAAAACATTCATGTAACCTCAATTTTTTTATCTATATAAAATGAAACTCTCTGCCTTTAGTTCAGTCCTTAGTGCCTAAGCATCGCAACTGTGTCTGTACGGCTTCTCTGACTTTATTGAAAGTCCCTCAACATACCACAGATGCCGATTCATTTGAGTATGTCACCTCTTTCTTTTTCTACTAGTCCCTGTAGTGGGCATAACTGTCTACAGTGCTTCTTGTTGCACATTTCTTTAGATCAGAAAGCACTATAAAGATGCACTTCATACAGAAACTGGTAGAGGAAAGAAGACTGTGAGCCTGCAAGAAATACATTTCCTTTCATGCTAACGAGTTGACATTAAGGAAATGGGGAGAAATAAATGTGAGAGTGTGTTGCAGAAGGAGATGAAGAATCCAATGGAAAGGGAAAAGAGAGAAATCCGAGAGAAATCCAAAATTGACACGGGCCATACAGACTCAAAGGTGGAGGAAAGTTGTGTTTTCAGAAAACTCGATCTTGATATCAGGATGTGGCATGTGATACCTTCCCCCCCCCCCCCCCCATCCTCATCATTCAAAACCTCTGGGGGAAAAAACAACAATGTGAAAAGACAGGAGGAAAGGTCAGAAAGGGCATTGAAAATGGTTACAGCTATGGAGGGCATTAAGTATGATGATATTAGTATTTTGCTTAGTAAGCTTTGAGTAAGAAGAGACCTAACCTTAGGCATATGAAACAGTACAGGGTGTAATAAAACTAATTTAAATGCTGTTTTTAACTTAGTCTTTCACAATACCCGAACAAGATGATGTGAAATTAAAATGTGCAGTCAACATAGAAATATGACCTCTCAAGCATCTAGTTAGTTTGTGGATTTCACTGGCTCTAGAAGTCACTCAGATATAATTTATACATGTTATAGCATCTTGCTGTCACACACTTATATATTTAAAAAAAACAAACCCCACCTCCAATCACAAATGAGATTAAATCTATTGTTACTTCATGTTACATGGCAATTTAAAAAATTGCTAAAATTAGAAATACTAGTTGCAATTTAACTGCTCTACAGCCCCAAGTTAAGTGTTACACAGGTTCACATGACTTTTAGAATTAAACTTCTGCTTTTCAGATCCATAAAACTGCTAGTTCAAGTCCTGCACATAAAACACTTGTATAGCTTTGCTAAATTCAGACTAATATTAGTTTCTTTTGAGAATTTGTTTCAGGCAGAATAAAGGAACTGAGCTCTAGTCTGTGAAATGTATCGCAAATGATTCATTAAATTCCTGGAAACCATAGGACCCTGAGAAGGTTTTAGAATTTACTGCCACGATCTGATTGAAACACATGGAAAACTTGCAAATGCAAGCAGAGTAATTAGGAAGCTGTTAAAATTTCCAGAGCATTTCCCAGGGAACAAAACAATCTTTCACCACTTGTCTTTTTTTAAGTTTAATCCATTTGTAGGCTACAGATGAAGTTTTCACATTTGGCCAATCCATTCCTTAGATTTTATCTGACTGTAGTTCCTGAAATATGCATGAAGGAATCAAATATAGAAGAGAAAATAAACATTTTTAGATGTTTTGCAGAATAATTTTGCTTAGCATAAGTTGTGATCTATAGTTAAAAACCTATTTTGACAATTATTGAAATCTAGTTTCATATTAAATATCCAGAAGATTTATAACTTAATGTAGCTTCAGAGAAGGCTAAAATAACTACAATTTAAAGAGCTTGCTTTATGCTTTAATTTATTCTCAGCATAGTTATAAAAATGTGAATCTACAATATAATTTTATTTTAGATAGTATTTTTTTTGTACAATTATACCAAAATTTATTATGGACTTGAATAATACAGGTTAGTTAGTTGTTTTTTTGTTTTTTGTTTTTTTTTAATTGAAGGATTTATTCGTAAGGTTGTTAGCAGCAGAAGGGGAAAGTAAGAGGCAAAGACAAAGGAGAAAGGATGTTTAAAATGAGATTTGGAAACAAGTGGAATTAGAATTTCTGCATCTTTTCACAATGAATTAATTGCATTAACAGAACATTGTACAAGTTCATTAGGACCCAGCTTAGCCTTATGCACATGCAGGGCAAAATAACCCTCACCCCAAAACAAAAAATACCAACAAGACACAGGAATGAGAAGGATCAACTCTGAGGGAGAGATGCCACAGTATTTAAACTATAGAGTCAATGAAAAAGACAGCATATTATCTCTCCCCACCCCCCCCAAGAGTTGAAGAAAAATATAAAAGCTTCATACTATCAACTTTAAGACCCCAGTTTACCAACCATTTAAGCATGGGTTTAACCTGAAACAGTGTGAATAATCCCATTCAGGTTAATGGTGATTAAAGACCATTATTTAACTTCAACAGGACTATGCATGTGCTAAAGTACTTTGATGAGTCAGGGCCTAAAAATATAATTTAGGCCATGTCTACACTACAGAGTTAAGTGGACTTAAATTACGTTAATGATCATAAACCGCTGTAATTACATTGCTTGTGCATTTTCACACAGTGCTCCTTGTGTCGGTAGGACATGTCCGCAGTTGGTGCTCTAGCACTGACAAAGAGAGCATGCACTGTCCATATCCCCTATGCAGATCGCTTCCACCTCCCGTTAGGAGTTCTAGGAATGGATTGCAGTGTATCATGGGGGTGAAATCACTGTCCCTTTGATGCAGTTTTCTCCATCTGATAATTCCAAGGGCTTTTGACTGGGTTTTGCACCGTTTTCAACTGCCCCTGTAAACCTTGTGCCCACCCTCTCTGCCTGAAAGCATGGATCCTGCACTGCTCACCAGTCTTTGATAAGTATTAGGAACACAACACGGCTGACCTTCAGTATTTCATAAATTGCAAATCTGAACAGGAATCCGTGCTGCCTGCACTACTGTGTGCCATGCAAAGAAACCATTCAAGATTGATTTGGCATTCACAGAGCAGCTGCACAAGGCGGACCTCACTATTGGGCTTGGGAAACAAGCAGCAAGTGGTGGGATCAGATTGTGATGCAGGTATGGGATGATGAGCAGTGGCAGTAGAACTTTCATATGTGCAAAGCCACCTTCTTTGAACTGTATGTGGAGCTCACCCCTGCCCTCTGGTGCCAGAACACAGAAATGAGAGCTTCCCTAATGGTGGAAAAGCGAGTGGTGATTGCTGTGTGGAAGTGGGCAACTCCAGACCTCTACCGGTCAGTCGTGAATCAATTTGGAGTTGGGAAGTCCACCGTGGGGGTTGTAGTGATGCAAGTGTGCAGGGCCATTAATCGCCTTCTGCTACGAAAGACTGTGACTCTGGGCAATGTGCAGGAAATAAGAAAAGGAGTACAAATAAATTGGTTAGTCTCTAAGGTGCCACAAGTACTCCTTTTCTTTTTGCGAATACAGACTAACACGGCTCTTACTCTGAAACCTGTCATTGTGCAGGAAATAGTGGATGCTGTTGCGGCAATGGGATTCCCTAACTGCGGCAGGACTATAGATGGTGCACGCATACCAATTTTGGCCCCAGACCATCTTGCAAGGGAGTACATCAACAGAAAGGGCTACTTCTCTATGCTACTGCAGGTGCTGGTGGATCACCAGGGTCGTGTCACTGACATCAACACAGGGTGGTCAGGGAAGGTGCATGACGCATGCATCTCAGGAACCCTGGCATGTACAGAAAGCTGCAAGTAGGGACTTTCCAATAGAGGATGTGGAAATGCCCATAGTGATCCTGGGAGACTCAACCTACCGTTTACTCCTGTGGTTCATGAATCCATACACCT
Source organism: Chelonia mydas (assembly GCF_015237465.2). Lineage (NCBI taxonomy): Eukaryota > Metazoa > Chordata > Testudines > Cheloniidae > Chelonia > Chelonia mydas. The sequence continues at coordinate 64,915,941 of NC_051250.2, forward strand.
GAAACCTTGACAGCAGCAAGGAGAACTTCAATAATAAGTTCAGCAGGTACAGAATGACTATAGAATGTGTCTTTGGAAGATTAAAGGGTTGCTGGCACTGCCTTTTTGGCAGGTTAGACCAAGAGGGAAAAGTTTCCCGAGGTGGGGAGTGTTAAGGTGGATTGCCAGATAGCTGATTTTGAGCAGCCAGACAGCAGGGTTATTAGAGGGGCTCAATGGGGAGCTATTTGAATCAGGGAGGCTTTGAAGCAGCATTTTGACAATGAGCCCCAGTAATGTGTCTTTCTGTAATGAATTAAGCCAGGCATCGTTTACTTGCCACCTTGAATGACCCCTGTAATGATTTCTGCCTGAGTATTAATTGTAGTCTGCAAATGTGGCAGTTGTCACTGTTTGAATTTTTGTTGCAACCATCCTGTGTAGGTCGCAAATAAAGAATCACTGTCTTTGTAAGACTCCTTTTTTATTAAAGGCAATACACAGATTAATATTTCTTACAAGGGACATGACAGTGAACAGCACTCTCATGCAGCTGTGAGATCCTCACTTCAGAAAGGCTAGCTGTCATTATGGAAAATGTCCCTTGCAGTGGAGTGCAAGCGGTACTGCTATGGGGCAGGAACGCGAGAGGAGTGTCTTTGGGGAGGGCAAGGAATGCAGTTCTGTATGGGCTGCAGGAGGATTCCTGGCGGAATTCTGCGCCAAAAAATTAAAAATTCTGTGCACGATATTTTAAAAATCTGCAAAATTCCACGTTTTATTTATCAAACTAACACAATATCATACTGGTTTCAATTATTTTGGTGATTTATTTAAACTACAGTACAGTGGATGGAGAATGGGAGTGGGGAGCATTGGAGGAAATCCCCAACCTGCCTTGCCTTATAGTAATGTAGCTAGGTTTGACCCTTTATTTCTAGTTATTTGTCAACAAATATATGCAATCATATGCTCAATGTTACATCATAGGCAAGTGAAGCTGGGGAATCAAACCCACAATTTATATTGGCTACTGACCATCTCCAGAAGGGTAGGTTGCAAACAGTTCATGGAGCACATTTTGATAGAAAATTTTTTCAGTCCAAAAATTTAGACCAGTTCTATCTAATCACTAAAGTAACCTTAGCATTTATAAGGCCACATGTCCTTTACATAACTCTGGCAATGTAAAGGAGCCTTAAAAATTTTACACCTGTTTTATACTCCTGGGGGAATTCACAAAGACAGTGGGAACAATTACTAAGCAGGGATTTTGCTCTACCTGAGCGGACAGAGCTTGCCCCTAGCCTACCTCTTCAGAACACCCTAAAGCCCTGCCCCTTCATGCCAAGTGTGCTGCAGTAGCAAGCGGGAGGGACAGATTTTCTCTCTCACACACGCACGCATGGCTGCCCATCCCCATCTCATTTACATTTCTATCAGCTGCTCCGGGTGCCTGAACCGACCTGCCTGTGCTATCAAAGAGGGGTACATGACCGCTCTTGTGCCTTTCCTTTGCTTCTGCAGGGAAGCAAAGAAATCTGCGGGGGACATTAATTCTGCGAACGCTTAGTGATGCAGAATTCCCCCAGAAGTAAGGGGGAGTCGAGCACTCATGTGTTCCGCCTGCAGAGCAATCAGGGACCTCAGGATCTCTGTTTGGTCCTCCGTGAACTTTATTACCGACTCCTGACTCTCTCCTCGCCTCTAGTTTCTCATTTATCTAAACATTCTGTGCTTGTTATTGGCCTGATCTGATGATTGCAGCAATTCCCAAAACATGTCCTCCTTACTCCTCCTCGCTCACCTCCTTATCTGATGGAGGTGCTCCGCTGGTTTGTAGGAGTTCGCCCTCAAGGGCACATCTGCAGAAGCAATATACAGTGTCATTATTGTATGTGCACTCAGTCTTAAATCATAAAAGTTACATACACCTCTTTCTCACTTTCCCTTGTTAAGCATACAGCACGGCCAGAGCACTAAACATGGTGAGTTTGGCCCGGGGGGAGAAGGTGCAAGACAGGATAAAGGGTCTGGGTGGTTTCAGAAGGGGATCAGTATAAGGGTCCTGGGACATTATTCTGAATACTAGCACCGTTTTCCACAGGTGGGCGGTGAAGGAAGCTGAAATCATACTATTGAGGGTCATTGAAGATGCAAGGGTGCATCTCCTACATATGTGTCACTTCAGATTGGGACCATATGCTGCTCGCCTGTGTGATGCTTTGATTCCTCCAGAAGTAATTGCTGATTGGCTTGCCAAAATTTCCTACAACGGAGAAAGAAACAAAGCAGTTCTGCCAAGGAACCTTTGGCAAAGGATTTCAGAGTATCTGCAGGAAAGTTTCCTAGAGATCTCTATGGAGGATTCTTAGGAGATCTCGGTGTGCATTAACAAACTTTTCCACAGGGCTCCCATTATGTAGCTGCACAGGGGAATGCGAAGCAGATACAAACAGTACCTAGTGGTAATTTTGATCCCTTCTCTCACATGTACCATGTAACAAAATAAAGGACACACCGACCTCATGTAACCATTCATTATCAAAGAAAAATGAGTACTTACTGAAGCTCCCTTCTCCTGCTTCAGGCACACCATTGCCGGACTGCTGCTGGCACTGGCTAGACCCCTCTGCAGTCAGAAAGAGGTCCTGGCTTGCCACACCACCAGATGAGCCTGTTGCCTGTACCAAATCCTCCTCCAATTCACCCTGCTCATCCACCAGTTTGTTCTCGGGGTTGACTCTGCTGGGCACTGCCTTCAATGTCCCCTCCTCCCTCCCCCCCCTTCCCCGAAGTATCCACGGGGCTCTTGGCACTGGAGGTGGGGTCATCACTGAGGATAGCATACAGCTCTTTGTAGAAGCGGCATATTTTTGGTGCTACACCAGAGTGATGGTTGGCCTCCTTTGCCTCCTGGTAGCTTGTCTCAACTCCTTTATCTTAGTAGGGTACTGCAGCTCCTTAGTAGGGCACTGCATGTCCCTTTCATGCTCCTTCTCATCCATGCCACGAGCAATCTGCTTCTAGGTGTCAAAGTTCCTACAGCTGGATTGGAGCTGCAACTGCACAGCCTCCTCTCCCCACAGATCCAGCAACTCCAGTGTACTCCCTGTGGGAGCCCCTTTGCTGTGGAAAGCTGGCATGGTCAGCTGGGAAGATGTGATGTGAGCTGACCGAGCTGAGCAAACAGGAAGTGGAATTTCAAAAATTCCCCGGGCTTTAAAGGGGGAGGGGTGCATGCCTGTCTGCAGGGCAGCAGAATAGAAACTGCTTACAGGGGGGCAGGTTTGTAGAAATGGTGGTGGTGGTGCCCAGAAGGCCCAGAGCCCATTTCCCCCCCGCCCCCAACTCCACCCTCCACCTGCCTAAGGCTCTGGGAGGGAGGTCTGGGGTTCAGGGCCTGGGCAGGGGATTGGGGTGCAGGATGCAGGCTCTGGGAGGGAGTGCAGAAGGGGTGAGAGGTTGGGCTCTGGGAGGGAGTTTGGGTGCGGGAGGGGGTCTGGGGTGCAGGCTCCGGGATGGGGCAAGAGGAGGGGGTGCAGGAGGGGGTGAGGGGTGCAGACTCTGGGAGGGAGTTTGGGGGCAGGAGGGGGTGTGTGGAAGAGGGTGGGGATGCAGGCTCTGGAACGGAGTTTGGGTGCAGGCTCCGGGCTGGGGGTGCAGGCTCTGGGAGGGAGTTTGGGGGTGGGAGGGGGTGTGTGGGAAGGGGGAGGGGGTGCAGGCTCTGGGAGGGAGTTTGGGGGCAGGCTCTGGGCTGCGGGTGGCAGGCTCTGGGAGGGGGTTGGGGGGTGTGGTGCTTACCTGGGGCTCCTAGGCAGGGCGGATCAGGGGGCCTCTGTGTGCTGCTGCCCCAGGCACTGCCCTCGCAGCTTCCTATTGGCCCCAAGGGCGCTTGGGGCAGGACACAGACCCACCCCGCCCAGGGGCTGCAGGGAGGGGCCAGCAGCCATGTCGAGAGAGCAGGTAGGAAGCCGCTCAGCTCTCTTGCACTGCTGGTGGTGAGTGGGGGGCCACGGGCCATTTTAAATTGCATGGGGGGAACGCCCGGGGGCGGAAAGCAGGGCCAAGGGAGAGACCCGGCCTCAGACATGGCTGGAGCCGGGCCCCAGGCCAGGAATATTTCTGGTGCCCAGACACCATGGGCCCATAGAACTCGCTGCCCATGACTGCTTAGCAGAGCAGTCATGATGAGCATTGTAGGACACCTCCTAGAGACCACTTAGGGAAACATAAGCAAATGCAGTGTCTACACCAGGGCTGGGCAAACTTTTTGGCCCAAGGGCCACATCTGGGTGGGGAAATTGTATGCAGGGCCATGACTGTAGGGCTGGGGCAGGGGGTTGGGGGCTCGGGGCAGGGGGTTGGAGTTCAGGAGGGGGTGCAGAGTGCGGCAGGGGGCTCAGGGCAGAGGGTTGGGGTGCAGGAGGGGTTTTGGGGTATGGGCTCTGGCCCAGCGCTGCTTACTTGGTGCGGTTCCAGGGTGGCAGTGGAGTACAGTGGGTCTAAGGCAGGCTCCCTGCTTTCCCTGGCCCCGTGCTGCTACCGGAAGTGGTCAGCGTGTCCGGCAGTGGCTCCTGGGGGTGGGGTGGGGTGGGGCAGGCGGCTTCGCTGCGCTCGCCTGTGGGTACCAGCCCCGAAGCTCCCATTGGCTGTGGTTCCCCATTTCCTGCCAATGGGAGCTGCCGGGGGTGGGGGGGTGCACAGAGCCCTCTGCCCTCCTCCATCCCCCAGAGACGTGGTGCCTGATGGGCTGGATCCGGCCCGCGGGCCATAGTTTGCCCTTCCCTGGTCTACACTGACACTGTGTTGCTCTAACTTTGTTGCAAAAAGCTTAATGCAGCTCATCAAGGTGGTTTTATTATGTTGGCGTAGCAGGAGAGTTAAATCAGCAGAGGAACATTGTTGTGTGTACACCTCCACTGTTTTGTTGACGAAACTGTGTAATGTAGACAAGGTCTGAGTTTGTTCACAAATGTTTCAGTGAGCGCAGGTAGAAACTTTTTGTATAGAAGTTGTCCTTTGTAGCTTAACAAATAGATATGGAGCATGTAGTTTTTGCGCTAACCATCCCTGCATTGCCAGGCTTTACTATATTAATGTTAATTTGGAGAAATACATGAGGAAAAGCTTGAAACATATATTTTTGGTGAAAGGTTAGGTACACGTTTTCCGTATCATTATAGATCTGTTTTTTTTGTTCAATAATCTTTGTTCTGTATACATAGTAAGTGTACAAAAAATGTTAATATCGTGTTTACCTGTGTATTCTTTTTCATAGATGTCTTCCAGGATGTCAGATTTGTCAACAACTTGTCAGGTAAGCAACTCTTTACTTTTAGTGATAATTATTATGACTTTGGCTTGTTAAATATTTTATTCAGAGACTTATTGTAGCTTTTTAAAAAGAATTTTAATAATATTACAAAATGACCAGCCAGCAAAAGACTAGAAATAGAAGGTTGTATAAAATATACAGAATTATATGGAAGTTGTATGCACTATGGGTAGGGCCTTACCAAATTCACGGCCATGAAAAATGCATCACCGACCGTGAAATCTGGTCTCCCCCCATGAATTCTGGCCTTTTGTGTGCTTTTACCCTATACTACACAGATTTAACAGGGGGAGACCAGTGTTTCTTAAACTGGGGATCCTGACCCAAAAGGGAGTTGCAGGGGGGTCGCAAGGTTATTTTAGGGGGGCTGTGGTATTGCCACCCTTACTTCTGTGCTGTTGCTTTCAGAGGGGGGTGGTCGGAGAGTGGCAGCTGCTGACTGAGGGCTATACCTTGCCATTCTTACTTCCGCGCAGCTGCTGGCGGTGGCTCTCCAGCTGCCCAGCTCTGAAAGCAGCTCCACCATCAGCAACAGCGCAGAAGTAAGGATAGCAGTACCGCAGCCCCTCCTATCTTTCAACACTCCCCAACTCCTTTTTGGGTCAGGACCCTTACAATTACAACACCGTGAAATTTCAGTTTTAAATAGCTGAAATCATATAATTTATTATTTTTAAAATCCTATGGCCATGAAATTGACAAAAAAGGAGCGTGGTAGGGCCCTAACTATGGGGTAGTTATTGTATAAAATTACAGGCAAAAATTACATTAAAAACATTATTAAAGTTGCAAAGTCAAACCCTCATCGGTTAGGAAATACCAGAATTAAAGCCACTGAATGCATATGCATTATGATGCAGTCTTGAATTACATGATCATATTTTTATTTTTTCCCTTTCTCATTCAGTGTACAGAATGGACTGTGCTCACTTTATGAGCATCTGTTTGATATTTTGTTCAGTCTTTGTTGCTCAACACGTGGCCTCAACCTTCTTTAATAGAACATATAATATAATAGTATATTGGAATTGGAAAAGGTTCAGAAAAGGGCAACAAAAATGATTATGGGTATGAAACTGCTGCCATATAAGAAGAGATTAATAAGACTGGGACTTTTCAGCTTGGAAAAGAGACAACTAAGGGGGGATATGATTAAGGTCTATAAAATTATGACTGGTGTGGAGAAAGTAAATAAGGAAGTGTTATTTACTCCTTCTCATAACACAAGAACTAGGGGTGAAATTAATAGGCAGCAGGTTTAAAACGAACAAAAGGAAGTACTTTTTCACACAACGCACAGTCAACCTGTGGAACTCCTTGCCAGAGGATGTTATGAAGGCCAAGACTATAACAGGGTTCAAAAAAGAACTAGATAAGTTCATGGAGGATAGGTCTATCAATGGCTATTAGCCAGGATGGACAGGAATGGCGTCCCTAGCCCCTGTTTTTCAGAAAGTGGGAATGGGTGAGGGGATGGATCACTTGATGATTACCTGTTCTGTTCATTCCCTGTGGGGCACCTGGCATTGGCCATTGTCAGAAGACAGGATACTGGGCTAGATGGACCTTTCGTCTGACCCGGTGTGGCTGTTCTTATGTTTTTATGTTACTACATGCTATTCAAACCCTTTTCTGAAAACAGAATTATTAATTTCCTCATGGGCTCGTCTATGGTGCTCATCACTACATTATCTGAGTGCTTCACAAGTGTTAATTTATTTTTGAAACACCCCTGTGAGGTCAGGTATTGGTATTATTTCATTTTCAGTGCGGAGCTGAGGCACAGAGAATAAGATCAAAAGCTTTCACTAATTCTGGGTGACAAAGCTGAGATGACTAGGACCTGAATTTTTTTTATCTTTTTTGTTCAGAGTACTTACCATTACATAGCAGTGTACATTGAAAGCACAAATCCCATTGACTTCAGTTGCAGCTGTAAGTGCTCAGCACTTCTGCAGATTAGACCTGAGGTATCAAATGAGGAACACACCATTAGTGGCCACCCATGAAAAATTTTGTTTAAGTGACTTGAATAGCATCACATAAGAACACTGTGGAAGAGGCAGGGATAGAATCCAGTTTGCCAGGGCAGCATTCAATTGCCTTAACCCTGAGGCCATACTCCTGTCTTCCTGCCATCTCCTGCCTCATTCAGTTTCTTCCACAAATAAGGTAAGGTCCTAAAGGCAACAGTCTCTTTCATTACACAGTGTGGTTCATTCCCAGAGCAGGTCTATCCTGTGCACTGAATGAGGCAGGGATCATGTGGAAAAAAATAGTATGTGATTACATAATTAAAGACTCTATCATAATGCATACATACATCAGAGCCGTCCATTGGGTAGGGCGAATCGGGGCGACCGCTCCGGCCCCGCGCTCTGGGGGCCCCCGCGGGCCATTGCGATTTGCCAGCGCGGTCGGTCCCAGAAGAAACAAATCTGTCACATCTGCCCTGGACCCCCCTAGGGATGGTCCCGCACACAAGGCAACCTTTATTTCTGGTGTTTTCTAACTGTTGAATGCTTGACTTTGCAACCTTAACAATGTTCTTTTAACATAGTTTTTTGTGTGTAATTGCCTAGGTTTTGATAAAAGTGAACTAAAAAAGCAAATTCCAGGATGTATTATATTGACATCGACGTTTCATCAACAAGTTTGGAGCCTTTAGATCCACAGCACAGAACTCTGCCATTTGAGTTAACATAGTAACAGAGAGCAGGAGGTGGTTGTTGTTCTCCAGGGACGAGCACTAGAGGAGGATGAGACACACACTTTGCCATTGGGTTTCACAGATTTTTCCTGCAAGCAGAGGAATGCTGAGACTTGGGGGGGTTGAGGTTCCATTTCAGGTATTGGAGGGGAGCGTGCTTTAGTGGGGATAGCCTCTTTTATCCTGTCCCTTTCAACCACCTCTCCCAGCTTCCATCCAATATGTTTCATCTCCCTTTCCAGGCCCCTCATCCAATCTGTCTCCCCACTACCTGTCACACACTTGGTCAAGCCCCACCCTCTTGGATACTCACCAGACTGCTGTGGGGATCTAACCACTGATTCATGTGTGTTTGCTCCCAAGCCTGAACAAAGTCCAAGCACTCTCCCCGGCATGGGGTCATTATTGGAAATGGCTGAGCCATTTTGGCTGAAATTTTCAAAAAAATTCAGCCTGAGTCATTCAGTTTGGCATGTAAAATTTCAGCCCAAATGATTAATGTGGCAAAGATATAGGCAACTGGAAACAGGGTCTTATAATGGAGAGTGTTGGGCAACCTTAATAATCCAGCGCTACCAGCCCTACCTATAATACCTAGGAAAAAGTAACTTAAATAATCAAACCTTTCTGAACACTGCTAGTCTGCTGGTTACTCTTAATGTGTTTTGGCTTCCAATTCACCTCACTCTTTAGCTTTGAATAAGAGCCATCAGTATTTGACATAATTATGAATTGTGTATAACCTTGCTCTGAGTCTTATGGGAACTTTTATCTGTGGAAAGCTAAAGAAAATAGGTGGGAGTTAGTGCGAAGTGCCAAAATCTCTTGCCAGGTTTGATTACATCAGCCTGCCAGTCTTCTGATAGGAGTGATTCATCCAAAGGTTTTCCTATACTTTATCATTCTACACTACAGATCTTACAGTGGCACAGCTGTACTGCTGCAGCAATGCCACTGTAAGGTCTCTTGTGTAGCGGCTCTGTGCTGACGGGAGAGAGCTCTCCTTTGGGCATAATTAAACCATCCCAAACGAGCAGTGGTACCTATGTCAGCGGGAGATGCTGTCCCACTGACATAGTGCTTTCATCAACAGAAGCACTGTTGTGGACATGTTTGTTGGTTGGGGGGTACTTTTTTCACGCCCCAATCAACAAAAGTTTTACTGACAAAAGTGCTAGGATAGACATAACCCTAGAAAGGAGTAACTGAGGTTCAGATAGAATTTCATGCCTATAAAAGAACTAACTTTTTTCCGCTGCCTCTGCGATAAAAAGATTTGTCCCCTTTAATTACTCCATGCATCCAAGTACAATGAGATTAATGACTACAAATGTAAAAATAAAATGTAATATATAATCCTGTACAGGTGCTGCTGTGGTCGCTTGGTCAGGCAACATGCTTGCTTTACGGCAAGTCTTGCCATGAAATATACAGATGTCAAACTGGGTGAAAATTTTAATCGGGAAATAGAAGAATGGTCAGTGGAAAAACACACAGAACAGAGTTCAACTGATGCTTATGGTGTCATTAACTTTCAAGGTGGCTCTCATTCGTGCAGAGCAAAGGTATGTACAAAATGACTTTTTGTCCTTCCCTTGACCCATTGGCAAAGATGTTTGGATACGCCATTTAAATCTTGAAATGAAAGGTTTGGCAAGTAGACGAAATGCCTATACCTGTGTTGTGAGAGGATAGCCTCCCTACTATCAGTAGGAGTCCTTCTCTTTAGTCCAGTGGTGTCCAAACTTTTCCTGTTGTCCCCTTCAGCCCCCCCTACCCCCCTTACCAGTAATGGAATCTGTCTGTGCCCCATCTCCTCTGCTGCACAGTTGACTCAGCAGAGGTGCTTGGGCTGAATGCAGAACTGGGGGTGGGGAAGGAGCTGTGGTTAGAGGCAGAGCCGGGCTGGGAGGTGGAGTGAAGTTGTGGCTGGGGCCGAAGCTGGGCTGGGGCTGGAGTCGAGCTGAGGCTGGGGCTGGGCTGGAGGCAGAGCAGAGCTGGGTGGCACTCCCTCCCTTCCCCCTGTGGGGGTGGCCCGGTCCCTACTGCATGCGTACTCTGGACGTTCTTCCACGTCCCCCTAAGGGGGGCATGCCCCACAGTTTGGGGACTACTGCTCTAGTCAGTAATTTTTAAACCAAAGACAACCCATGTGACTTACCAAAAGGCTGGCTAGCTTCATGTAAAGTCTTCACTGCAAATAAGCAGAGGCTGGTAGGTTTAGAAAAAAACAAACAAACGTTGTTATATAGTCTGAGCCTTTTGTGTGTGAAATCTCAGTTGTGAAAGTGAGGTCCCTCGTTCATGCCACCCTTTCCAATTGTGTAAATCATAATGAAAGTCTGATTTATTTATAGTTGTGCCACTCACTACCACAATAATGTTTTTGTCACACATCCGTTCTAAAGCCTGTATTTAAACGCTTTTCAAACCTGTGCTGTAAAAGTGACCTCTGCTTGGAGTTGTGGGTTGGTGGGATACGTGCTTGTTTTTGTTTAACAAACCTTTAAACAAACCTGCTAATGAGGTCTCAAATCTGCTAATTAAGTCTCAAAGTAAACGGAAACTTTAAAAAAGAAAAGTCTGAGTGCAACAGACGTTGGTTACTAGAAAGACCATGTTTTCTCTGACTATAACCTTTTTGTGAAAGGTATGATTAACTTCTGCTAAATTTCTTCTATTAATGCTTGTGGTGGATTGAAAGTCATGGAGACTGAAGTACTCCATTTATCCACAGAAACAGCTACATCATGGATAACAGCACTGCAAGTTTCCCTCTCCCTGACTTGCAGTGTACCTCAACCCTGTCTTGGAGGAACCACTTCTAGGAGTGGAAAAAATAGTTGTCTCCATGTTCTTTCATTATTTGGCACCTCTGCTGAGATTGCCAACTAATTAGTACCAATTGTGGTGATGGTGGTGTTAGTGTGGACCCCTGCCCACTGGGAACTGGTCTAAGTAAGGTTTCACTTCTGCCCATTTGCTCCCTCTTGCCTGTATGGCCTATGTTAGGGATGTAGCATAATTCTTAACTCCATTATCCTGACATCCTCTCTGGAAGATGTGGGAGTAATGCGGGGGATGGGGAGAATGGTTGTATGTTTTTTCACAATTGGAATATCTTTTTACACGGGATATACGGACAGAAAATACATTCAGCCTCAGCAATTGAACTGGTTATATTTTGGCAATATTTTAGATTTTCATTAATATACTCAAATTTAGAAATGTTCATGAAATTGTCACATAAAAGTTTATAGAACACAGTGTTATTGTGTTGGGCCTAAGTGTAACCTATCTATAGCCTTCGTCCGTCCTTCAAAATCTTATAGCCATTGTCTACTTGAATTTTTGGAGAACCTGCAAATACTTGTTCCAGGTCTTATAATCCATTGTTCATAAAGTATGACAGATGCATATTTTTCTGTAGCTCAGGATTCAATAGTATTTGTTCTCATGAATCTTCCTAATCAATTTAATGGTTTATTATAGGAACCTACTAACCCTCACAACTTCTTTTTTGTCTTAGTATGTACGATTGTCATATGACACTAAACCTGAAGCCATTCTACAACTTATTCTTAAAGAATGGCAAATGGAGCTGCCCAGACTTGTTATCTCTGTACATGGGGGGATGCAGAAATTTGAACTTCATCCACGCATCAAACAGTTGCTTGGCAAAGGTCTTATTAAAGCTGCAGTAACAACAGGTGCCTGGATTATAACTGGAGGAGTGAACACAGGTAAATAAATAAAGTATAAATTTTATGTAATATAAACCTTCAAATAACAGTACAGACTCATGTGCACAGTTTAACCACATTCTAGTTCTTTAAATAAAGGTAAGCAGATTCCAGAATGACAGTCTAGTCGGAGGAACACAATATTTGTATCTCTAAAATACTCTCTAAAATTTGACTGACTTTACAGTTAAACAAATTAATGTGTTTGAATTTTATTTTGAGCATATGAACTTAAATCTTGTGGTATTATGTAACAATATAGAACATGTAAATTGTGTGAAAAGTGTATGTTGCTTCAAAATATGCAGTACTATAGTGCGACTTGTCTTCTGCCCTGACAAGACTGACTGGCATATATGTTGTAAAGTTACTAGAAATTCTCAGTACTCTGTTACTGTTAATATATGTTTTGTGCACAGTAGGTCTTTCTTTATGCTGTCAACTAAATGAGTTCTCTAAATGAGTTCTCTTCACAGTAATTGGTGAGGTTAATGCTAATAGGATGTAGTTTCAATGTACAGAATGTTTTCTTGTGTATGAACAGGTGTTGCAAAACATGTTGGTGATGCCCTGAGAGAACATGCTTCCAGATCATCTCGAAAGATTTGCACTATTGGGATAGCCTCATGGGGGGTGATTGAAAACAGAAATGACCTTGTTGGAAGAGACGTAAGAATGAACTTATCCAGTTGAAATAACTTTTAACTGCATGATCTTTTGTATATGTGTTTTAATAATCTGCTCAGGTTTGCTGTCCCTCTGCCTTTTGTGATACAGAGGTACTTCTACCTTTGCTCTGGGAGATATAGGGACATCTGTTGTGATTTACAGAGGAGTTACTGCTGTAAGAAATTATGAAACGCTAATTCAATAGAGTAGACTGTTGTACACTTGTATGGCCCCAAAGAGCAGGTTAGAGTAGCCACAGAATTTCCAGAAAACTTACTCTGTGATCTGAGAACAAGCATAAGAAATTATAGGTCTATGGAAAAGTTTCCAAAAAGTTACAAAACCTGACATTACCGTAGTGGGGAGATCTTCAAAAGTAGCAAAGAGATATAGGAGCACAAGTCCCATAGACAGTAAATGAAACGTGTGTTCCTAAACTCTTTAGAGGGATATTCAAGTGTCTAGGGATTTAGGGTTGGACTCTGCATTCTTTTAATTTAGGGAGCAAAGTGGACTTAAAGCAGTGGGAAATGGCCAGTGGCAATGGCCAGCCCTTTCCGCGTGTGGGCACTCTCTACTAGCAGAGGTGGCTCTTCTGCCTCCTGTGCTAGCTGCCCATCTCACACTTTGTGCAGGGTTCGGGGAGCAAGGTGAGAAATACACACAGCAAAGCAGAGCTCCCCTTTGCCTGATCCTCTCCCTGGCATAAACTAGAGCTGCTTCCTTGCAGCTCAACTTGGGCCACAGCCATGCACCTCAGGATTCAGGGAGGGAGCCACTCCCTGATTAGAGCTCTCCACCCACTCCATTGCCTGAGTAGAGTTTTGGCAGGATGGAGAATGAGTTTCGTAGAATGAAAGTTCTTTCTCCCCCTCCATAACTGCATAGTCACCACTGCACTATTGTGACTTTAACTGGAAAGTCAGACATTGTGTAAACTACTTCTTAAAATTGTCCTCTCCATCTTGAGACTCAACTCTGAAAAGGATATTTCAATTTGTCTGCAGCTATAACACAGAGAGCTTGGTAGACGTCTTCATGGATTCAGGCATATACTTTTTGCTGTCTGTTTTGTTCTTATCTGCAGTCAGGGTTTTAATTTGCTAGAGGCCCCCTCTTTATAGCACTTTAGAGCAGAATTATTGTGTTGTACAGTAACCTGCTTTCCTGCAAAAATGCAGCCTATAGGCAGAGCTGCTGGGTGAAGACGTGTGATGGCAGGTGTCCTTTTAGGTCTGCTCACTTGGCGCCCTAGGCAGTCGCCTAGTCCGCCTAGTGCTTGCACTGGCCCTGCCCGACAGACCCCCCCCGGAACTCCCACGCCTACCCAACCCCCCCTGTTCCCCGTCCCCTGGCCGCCCCTCCAGAACCTCCACCCCCTCTAACTGCTCCCTGCCCCTTATCCAACCCCTCCTCCCAGCCCCGGCCCGGCCCCCTTACCATGCTGCTCAGGGCAGCATGTATGGATGCCGCATGGCCCGCTGGAGCTCGCAGCCCCACCCCCTTATCATGCCGCTGAAAGCGGCAGGAGCTGCAGAGCTGCCCAGGAGTGGTCCAGAGCGCTGGCGCTGGCAGCACGGCATGCTGAGGCTCTGCGAGAGCAGGGAAGGCCGGGGAGGGACCGGGGGAGCCTCCCCGGCTGGGAGCTCAGGGAGCCGTAACAATTTTTAACAACCGGTTCTAAAACTGGTTCAAAATTTAACAACTGGTTCGCATGAACCAGTGTGAACTGGCTCCAGCTCACTACTGCCTTTAACTTTTAACCAGATCAAATAGCCAAAATTGTGGTGATCAGACTGGCACTTGGCAAATCATGCCTGTTGTATGTTGTTTTTTAGGTTGTTGCTCCATATCAAACTCTGTTAAATCCTCTAAGCAAACTAAATGTCCTAAATAATCTCCATTCCCATTTCATACTGGTGGATGATGGAACAGTTGGAAAGTATGGAGCAGAAGTTAACTTGCGAAGAGAACTGGAAAAAACTATCAATTTGCAGCGGATCCATGCAAGTAAGTGATCATAATGTCTTGGCAATGACTAATGTTGCTCTGTTCTATTGAAAAATATTACACACACACACACAAACTATGCTTTAAAAAACCCCCACATTATTAAGGTTGTGAAGTGAAGCCCTCACAAGTTAGGAAATGGCAGAATCCAGGTTGCCTTACTACTGTAATGTCTCTTTCTTGTGTGTTTTTTTTCCTGACAGCTCTGTTTTAAACTAAATCTACATAAAGTAGAACCTCAGTTACGAACACCTCAGGAATGGAGGTTGTTCATATCTCTGAAATGTTCATAACTCTGAACAAAACGTTATGGTTGTTCTTTCAAAAGTTTACAACTGAATATTGACTTAATATAGCTTTGAAACTTACTATGCAGAAGAAAAATACTGCTTTCTTTTTTTTTTTTTTTTTTAGTAGTTTACGTTTAACACAGTACTGTACTGCATTTGCTTTTTTTCCTCTGCTGCTGCCTGATTGCTTACTTCTGGTTCCAAGTGAGGTGTGTGGTTGACTGGTCAGTTTGTAACTCTGGTGTTCGTGACGCCAAGGTTCTACTGTATTCATATAGTAAACATCCCAGTAGCTAGGTCAACATGCAGTATTCATAAATTAAAATATTTCCAGA
This sequence comes from Chelonia mydas, assembly GCF_015237465.2. Lineage (NCBI taxonomy): Eukaryota > Metazoa > Chordata > Testudines > Cheloniidae > Chelonia > Chelonia mydas. Next base: position 64,931,015 of record NC_051250.2, read on the forward strand.
TCTGTAACAAAAAAAACCTGCTAATTTTTGGTGTCCAGTTTGAGGCATTTAGGACCTGATTTTTCAGAATACTTAACATTATACTCTACTTTATATGTTGAAAGCACAATCCCCACTGACTTCACTTGTAGTTGTGAGTGCCCTTCCTTCTGCAGATCAGACTGCAGCATCTCAAGTCATGCATCTAGAAAATTAGAAACATACCAACACACACAAAGCCTATCCCGGCAAAATTTCAAGTGTCCAAAGCATGGGGACATTAAAGTGTCTTTAAAAAAAAGGCTGCTAGAAATGGCTGAACTCTTTTGGCTGAAATACCCTCTTCTCCCCCCCCCCCCCCAAATCATCATTCTGGAGTGGACACCTGGCATAGAATATTTTAGCCAAAGAGTTGAAGTTAGTCAAAGGCGTAAGCAACGGCAAACAAGGTTGCCCAACAATTCCCTTTATGAGCCCCTAATAGGTGGTGCTGCCAGTTCCATGTATAATGAAACATCTGAGGCTAAGCTTCCCTCTTTCACTTTTCCTAAAAATTTATCCTACCTCACAGCCATTACTGTGTCTGACAAATTGATCTAACTGAACCAAAGTGGACACGAGATCCCTCTCGAAGGAAACTTAAAGGTGCAAGCAAAACCGATATAACCAGTTTTAAACTGTGTCCACCCAGGGTTACGCACCAGTTTAACAAAACTGGTTTTTAAATTGATCTAAGTTAAACTGGTGCAACCTCTGTGTGTAAACAAGCCCTGAATTTAAGACACTTTCAGGAACCCAGTTGCCCATGGAAAAGCCATGTCTTGGCTTTTCTGGACATCACTTCAGCTGCTGACTTGAACCCTGGGCACTGCTTATGGATTCGTACTGACCCTGCTGCAGATAGGAGGCTTCTTTCGTGGCCCACTGGGGCTGGCACTAGCCACCAGCCAGTTCTAGAATTGGCAGTGTAGCATCACTAGATCAAGCCAGGATGTATCACCTAAGGCTTTGGAGTGAGTAGGTCGTACGTCTGGCCCTGCAAGTACTGATAGCCCTCACTGATCTGATTAGCCATTTTCTCTGAGGCTAATCACTTGTAGTTTCATGATAGGGGATGACTGGCAAATTTGAATTAAGGGTCACTGCTATTTAGGGGAAGGAACCCCAGGCATTTTGTGCTGATCTGCATTCTCCTGTATTAAATTAACATAAAGGTATCTGTCCTTTAAGAATATTTCTCTAGTTAGTGCCTCATAATTAAGGCTAAGATTTAGTCGTGGGTATTTTTACTAAAAGTCATGGACAGGTCATGGGCAATAAACAAAAATTCACAGCCCCTGACCTGTCCATGACCTGTACTATAAATACTCCTGACTAAATCTTAGGTGCAGAAGTCATGGAAGTCTCGGAAAGTCATGTCATCTGTGACTTCCGTGACCTCCGTAAAGACTCGCAGCCTTACTCGTAATCCTTAGTCACATGAAGACTGATCTGCACCTGTCAGCTATATACTTTTTTCCCCTTCCTGTAGAAACTGTGTTTTGTTGCTTTGCAAAAAAAATCAATAAACAAAAATTGATATTGTGTTTCTTTAAAAATATTTTGTCTAGTAGTTGAAGAGAGATCCCCATGTGAGGGCTCATGTTGTTATAAAACACTCCCATATTCTATATTTATGGTTATAGATCTATCAAAGTAATAAAGTTATGATTCTTGCATTCCATTGAGTTTATATGATTTCTTAGCTATAGGAGTTTGTTCTCCACACATATACTCTTATTTGAGACTGTGAGAATGTCTGCTAATCAGCATTTTAATTTTTGTCCATTTCAGTATTTTTCTGATTAAGTAGTTAGCAAAGGTTTATAATGTATTTTATATGACTGATTATAAATTTATTTCAAACTGGAAGAAGTGATCTCCTCAGACTGTGTAACTGAGGATTTCTGTTGTTTTTCCGACAGAGGCAATCTGTCCTCATTTGATTTTATGGGGATCTCATCTATATGTGTCCAGCTTTAATGTAATTTTTCTTGGATACAACTCCAGAGTGCCTTACCATAACTTCCAACAGCTGTCTTTTTGTTGGATATTCTGATAAAAACTATTTGTACTATGTAGCCTAGTTCATTTAACAATTTAGAGTACTGGAATGCAAAAAAAAAGTAACTGTTTACTACCTGAATGTTTTTAAAGACTGAAATGTAGCCAACAAATTTGTTGTTGTAGAGGATAATTCCTTTCTGTCCCCCTCCTTGCCATCCTGTTCACTAATTAACAGTTTTTGATATACAGTAGTGTGACAAGTTGGCCACATGAACTAGTTTTGTTGGCAAAAATTCCCTGATTTTATTTCAAGTTGCCCTGTAACTAGAGTAGAATATTTAAAAATGAGAATCAAGAACCGGAAAGAGAAGTAGCGAGTGTCAGTGACCCGCAAAACACCATTGGTAATGAAACCATTACTGATAAGAATGTACTTGAAGGCCCTGAAAATGTTGTTCTAGTTTTTGACATCTTTCCCCCTCTGAAGAATTCCAGACAGTTTTTACATCATACTATATTCCTTTATATATATTTTAAAAGATTAGTAACGTGAATACAGGCTTGTTTCAAAGTATGCATTTTTTTCGTAGTGACAATGTGCTTTTGTGAGGCAGAAAAGGATTATGGTTCATCTTCTAATCTTACTGTTTTAAAAAGTGGTATAAAATACTGTGAGGCAAGGCTGGGCGTTAATATGATGTGTTCATGCACTGTGTAAGTTGTTGGCTGTATAGTCACATACAAATATCGTAATGATCTCAACTGCTGTAGCAAAGCAATTATATGTGAGATGTAGTAACGTTTTCATGTTACTTGAAGACCTGAAGTAAACTTAGAAAAGCTTGCATCACAGCATATTGGTAAAGCTTGGATCAAAGAACATGACTTTTTTTTTTTTTTTAAAGGAAGTTTAATTTTGACTTCAGTACTGATTTGATGTTTTTTTTTTACCTTTTTGTAGGAATTGGACAGGGTGTCCCTGTGGTAGCACTGATATTTGAAGGTGGTCCCAATGTTATCCTCACAGTTTTGGAATACCTTCAAGAAAGTCCTCCAGTGCCAGTAGTAGTATGTGAGGGAACTGGGAGAGCTGCAGACATACTGGCATATGTTCATAAGCAAACAGAAGAGGGAGGGTAAGCCTACATATGATTAATACTTTGACTAACAGTGCTAGACTTGTTTGAGAGCACTTTCCATTAACAAACTGGTGTAGGAGCCTCATGTTCATGAAAGTCAGAGCAAAGACTTAAATCATGCATTCTGGCCAAACTTCCCACACAGCTGTACCAGTAAACCTCAGTCCTGAGCTGCCACACTGTTTTGCTTCTAGATTCCTCCTGAGCAGAGACTGCCAATCATGCCAGATTTTGTAAATTGTGTGGTGCTTTTGTAATGCTTCCAAGGGGACAGTAGGATGAAGTCTCCAAACTCATTTTTGCTTGTGACTGAAATCAGAATTGAACCAGAATTCTCAGAGACACAAGACTAATGTAGTCCCACTGTGTTACCAAGCTACCTGAAAATACCACTTGAAAGTATTTTAGTTTTCAGACCGTTTCATTTAATGAGCTGTATGTACAGTAAGAGCTTGACTGAAAAGAGAGAGGACATGATTCTGTATGAACTGTTTGAAAACAAATTCATCTTAAGACTATTCTGATGGTGTGTGATGCGGCTGCCCACTTGTGAAGTGGTGTTCCATACAGGAAAAACAATGCATTTGTGTTCCATGCGCCTCACTGGCTTCCAGTTAGTTTTCAGGTATACATAAAGCATTAAATATGTAGGGACCTATTTGTCAGAGACTGCCTTTCCTATTGTGATTCTGAGGCAGTAGAGATGAGATGAGGAGCTAAAACTAAGAGCCTGCTAGTTTTAATTGTGAAGGAGATGGGAGGCAGGACATATTCAGAGAGAGGGAATTCAATTTTTGAGTTCACTTTGGTCCTGTTGATCTGCCAAAGCCCAGATTTTATCACTAGGTCATGCTACACAGCCTAGCTGTTCTCTTGGGATTTTACTGGAGGTTATTGGGTGGTGGAGGTGCTAAGCTGGTTTCAGAGACTGTGGGAAAAGTCTGTTTGTATGGCCCTTAGGAAGAAGGGGGACTTATTTTAGTTTTGGACAGTTGTTATAATTATATTGGTAAAGCTCTTACATGTACCCAGAGCTTTTGGATAGGCATGTCTTAGACCATTTGAAATATATTTATTGACAAGCTTACAGTTCATGTATAACAATATGGGCTTTTGGTTGTTTTTGTAATCTTAGAAATATTCCTGATGGAGCAGAACCTGAAATCATTTCAACCATCAAAAAGACATTTAATTTCGGTCAGAGTGAGGCAGTTCATCTGTTTCAGACGTTGTTGGAATGCATGAAAAAAAAAGAACTTGTAAGTGGATTTCAGCACAGGAAGCCTTTTATTTCAAGCATGTGCACTTGTAAGATCTAATTTTAGATTCATCTCAGATTGTTTGTATCAATAAAGGTCCATCTTTATGGGATGGAATCTGAACAACTAGGGAAGATAGAATGTCCCCAAATAAAAGTCAAACTCCAATTTTCTTGTTCATTTTTTCTTACCTTTGGTCAAGTGATTCTGCTTACTGTGATTACATATGATGATCAATGATGGTTTTGTAACCAGACGTGTAGAAGAGCTCAGTGTAAGCTTGAATGCTTTCTCTTTAATCAACACAAAATGGTGTAATAAAAGATATTTTACAATATAAAATGAACCCAAGATGTTGTAATTAAAGAAGTATATTGTTGCTACATAGAGGCCCAAAAACTGAAATAATTTTTTAATGTTATTTGGTCAGTATTATAGTAAAATGTTTAGTCTTAGTGGCCATGATTCAGGAAAGTATTCCCTAATCAGCAGGGTAATTGAGCACATTTTTAATTTTAAGCACAAACATAAAGTCCTATTGAAGTCAATGGAATTTAGGTATTTTGCTTATGGGGTGGTGTTTTGAAAACTGCTTAATTGCTTTACTAATAAAGATGGATGTAAGTACATACTTAAGTATTTTTCTGAATGAGGGCAATAATTAGCATCCCATACTCTAATCCCAATCTTGTGTCAGTATTTAAACACGAGCTAACAAAGTTCTCATAAACTCAAACTGATTTTAGATTTTTATATTCCTTATGGTGAAAGGCTTATCCCTTGTGCTACAAAATACAGAGGAGACACTGTTTTTAAAAGTGAGATGGAATACTTATTTCAATATTATGTGTTTTTTTTTTTCTTTTTAATAAAACAGATTACCGTATTCCATATTGGGTCAGATGAACATCAAGATATTGATGTTGCAATACTTACAGCGCTGCTAAAAGGTGAGGTTTTAAATTTAAGGGCATTTAATAACCCCAAAATTGCACTTTAGTGATATGAGGGAAAATGTAACCGTTTATATAGTACAAAGAAAAGGAGTACTTGTGGCACCTTAGAGACTAACCAATTTATTTGAGCATAAGCTTTCGTGAGCTACAGCTCACTTCATCGGATGCATACTGTGGAAAATACAGAAGATGTTGGTTTTTATACACACAAATCATGAAAAAATGGGTGTTTATCACTACAAAAGGTTTTCTCTCCCCCCCACCCCACTCTCCTGCTGGTAATAGCTTATGTAAAGTGATCACTCTCCTTACAATGTGTATGATAAGCAAGGTGGGCCATTTCCAGCACAAATCCAGGGTTTAACAAGGAAGTCGGGGGAGGGGTTAGGAAAACAAGGGGAAATAGGTTACCTTGCATAATGACTTAGCCACTCCCAGTCTCTATTCAAGCCTAAGTTAATTGTATCCAATTTGCAAATGAATTCCAATTCAGCAGTCTCTCGCTGGAGTCTGGATTTGAAGTTTTTCTGTTGTAATATCACAACTTTCATGTCTGTAATCGTGTGACCAGAGAGATTGAAGTGTTCTCCGACTTGTTTATGAAAGTTATAATTCTTGGCATCTGATTTGTGTCCATTTATTCTTTTACGTAGAGACTGTCCAGTTTGACCAATGTACATGGCAGAGGGGCATTGCTGGCACATGATGGCATAGATCACATTGGTAGATGTGCAGGTGAACGAGCCTCTGATAGTGTGGCTGATGTTGTTAGGCCCTGTGATGGTGTCCCCTGAATAGATATGTGGGCACAGCTGGCAACCTTCAAATCCTTCAAAACCTTCAAAAAACCTTCAACCTTCAAACAGTTGGTATACCTTCAAATCAGCGGCACTGCTATGGGTACCCACATGGCCCCACAGTATGCCAACATTTTTATGGCTGACTTAGAAGAACGCTTCCTCAGCTCTCATCCCCTAACGCCCCTACTCTACTTGCGCTATATTGATGACATCTTCATCATCTGGACCCATGGAAAAGAAGCTCTTGAGGAATTCCACCATGATTTCAACAATTTCCATCCCACCATCAACCTCAGCCTGGTCCAGTCCACACAAGAGATCCACTTCCTGGACACTATGTGACCATCGTTTATTAGCACTGTAAACACCACCCTATACTGGAAACCTACTGACCGCTATTCCTACCTACATGCCTCCAGCTTTCACCCTGACCACACCACACGATCCATTGTCTACAGCCAAGCTCTACGATACAACCGCATTTGCTCCAACCCCTCAGGCAGAGACAAACACCTACAAGATCTCTATCAAGCATTCTTACAACTACAATACCCACCTGCGGAAGTGAAGAAACAGATTGACAGAGCCAGAAGAGTTTCCAGAAGTCACCTACTACAGGACAGGCCTAACAAAGAAAATAACAGAACGCCACTAGCTGTCACCTTCAGCTCCCAACTAAAACCCCTCCAACGCATTATCAAGGATCTACAACCTATCCTGAAGGATGACCCAACACTCTCACAAATCTTGGGAGACAGGCCAGTCCTTGCCTACAGACAGCCCCCCAACCTGAAGCAAATACTCACCAGCAACCACATACCACACAACAGAACCACTAACCCAGGAACCTATCCTTGCAACAAAGCCCGTTGCCAACTGTGCCCACATATCTATTCAGGGGACACCATCACAGGGCCTAATAACATCAGCCACACTATCAGAGGCTCGTTCACCTGCACATCTACCAATGTGATATATGGCATCATGTGCCAGCAATGCCCCTCTGCCATGTACATTGGTCAAACTGGACAGTCTCTACGTAAAAGAATAAATGGACACAAATCAGATGTCAAGAATTATAACTTTCATAAACCAGTCGGAGAATACTTCAATCTCTCTGGTCACGTGATTACAGACATGAAAGTTAGAATATAGAATATCATAGAATATCAGGGTTGGAAGGGACCTCAGGAGGTCATCTAGTCCAACCCCCTGCTCAAAGCAGGACCAAATCCCCAATTTTTGCCCCAGATCCCTAAATGGCCCCCTCAAGGATTGAACTCACAACCCTGGGTTTAGCAGGCCAATGCTCAAACCACTGAGCTATCCCTCCTCCCCACGTTGCGATATTACAACAGAAAAACTTCAAATCCAGACTCCAGCGAGAGACTGCTGAATTGGAATTCATTTGCAAATTGGATACAATTAACTTAGGCTTGAATAGAGACTGGGAGTGGCTAAGTCATTATGCAAGGTAACCTATTTCCTCTTGTTTTCCTAACACCCCCCCCCCCCCCCCCAGACTTTCTTGTTAAACCCTGGATTTGTGCTGGAAATGGCCCACCTTGATTATCATACACATTGTAAGGAGAGTGATCATTTTACATAAGCTATTACCAGCAGGAGAGTGGGGTGGGGGGAGAGAAAACCTTGTGTAGTGATAAACACCCATTTTTTCATGATTTGTGTGTATAAAAACCAACATCTTCTGTATTTTCCACAGTATGCATCCGATGAAGTGAGCTGTAGCTCACGAAAGCTTATGCTCAAATAAATTGGTTAGTCTCTAAGGTGCCACAAGTACTCCTTTTCTTTTTGCGAATACAGACTAACACGGCTGTTACTCTGAAACCTGTTGTATAGTACAGTGATATTTATGTATTTTTTGTTTAAATTTTTTCCAAAGTGAGTAATTGTTCTGTTACAGCTACTTACTTATGACATGGATATATGGTGTTAAGTAATAAAAACAATATATTCTAATTCTATGTGTTTCCTTTGGGGTAAAAATATTTGTTTCAAACAGTTTTAGGGTGTCTTAAAATTTGAAAACTTATGAAATAAGGCTTCATTTTATGAGCAACTTAAATTATAAATATACATTCTTTGTTTGTTTGATTTAGGTACAAATGCTTCTGCATTTGACCAGCTTGTCCTTACACTGGCGTGGGACAGAGTTGATATTGCCAAAAATCATGTTTTTGTTTATGGACAACAGTGGCTGGTATGTAAATATTCTAGATTAAACATAGTGGTACTTTATAGGACAAGCTAAATTATTTCAAAAAATGAACCTTTTGATTCTGTAGAAATAGTAGAATACTGACATTTTTAGGAGAGCAATTTCTGGACATTTAGCTACTTTGTTTTTTACTTATCTAAAATTATTGGATTTTTTTTTAATGTGCTAAATGTTCCAAGTACCAGTGGAAAAATATTCAGTACAAAAGATTAAAACTTAACTCTCTTATTTATCATGAGCTGTAACATCTAAAGATACCTCAACTCATTAGCTTCTTCTGCTTTCATATTACATGATCTTATAAAGCTCTTTAAAAAGAAGCCAGTGGAACAGATTCTTGTTGTCAGTTGGAAGAAACATACATTGGGTATTAAACAGGGGCGTCTTTCTTTTCTTTTGTTGTCTGTGGCTCGTAAATTGGCTTGGGTACTAAGGTTCAGATTTTGGTTTTCCATTAATAAAATAACCTTACAGTACTTCGCAATCAAACCACAGGGACATTGTTGGAACTAATGGCAGTTCTGACCTTGTTTGTTTTTCGAAACAACTTGTTAAAAGTTGTTAAATACCCTCTCACTATTTCCTTGCTTACCTTATCTGTATATAAATGAGACTGTGTTTTAATTTAGTTCTGCTGGATAAGTAGAGGTACATTTACCTCAGTAATAGCCTTTGAATAAGTAATTCGTTTACCACTCTCCCCTCCTCTTCCCTCCATCCCCTTCAGGTTGGATCCCTGGAACAGGCTATGTTAGATGCCCTTGTGATGGATCGAGTTGCATTTGTGAAACTTCTTATTGAAAATGGAGTAAGCATGCACAAGTTCCTTACAATTCCCAGGCTGGAAGAGCTTTACAACACAGTAAGTTAATGACAATTGTAGAGAATTTTATATACTGTATTCAATTTATAAAGTCACAGCTGTAAGCTTGTCATAATTAGAAAAATTTGTAAAAATAGCTGTTAGAAAACTCTTGGTTTGTATGCCTACTTATTTTTAAAGATGACCTAGAAACATTGTTTTCATGGGCATTTATTCCTTATATTTAACTATTTTACTAGGTGATCATACTAACAGTAGGTGCAACATATAACCATGTATTTCTATGGTGATCCATTATAAAAGAACTAAAGTTTTAGGCATGCACTGAAGGAGATAAGAACATTCTGAGTGTCAGCATTTGACAACTAATCTGTACAAGAAGCCTTGAAACTCACTGGTTATCAAAGTTATATGCAGAAGTCCCTGTGATCCAAGATGAGGTGTTCATGGAGGACAGCCATCTAATGAAAGAAACAATATTTTGTGCTTTTTAGCAGTTAATGTGCTTTACATCTTCAGAGTATTTTTACAAACACTATGGTAACTATATGACAGTTACTTTTGGCTTTTTCAAGGGAAATTAGAGGGTATAAATAATTTGAATTTTGTTTTAGAAAGTACAAAAATAATCTTTTTCTGTAAGTGAGTGTCTAGTGATTAAAGCAAAGGATTAGGAACTAGGAGACCAGGTTCTACACCCGATTCTGTAAATAGTTTAACTTTGTCCAAAAAAAAAAAAAAAAAAATCTCTGTCTGTACCCAGTTTCCTCATCTGTAAAATGTGAGCAATATTTATCTTTATAAACCACTCTCAAAGTAAAAGATACTATATAAAGGCAATATACTATTGCCATATGTAAATAAATAGTTAACGATTAATATTTGTTAAAGTGTTTAAATATTTAATATATAGCATTTCACACTTTTAAGTGAATTGTACAGAGATGATTTCATACACTGCTGATGTACAACCACTTCTGGGATGGAGCATGGCAAATGTTCTAACAGCAACGCTATACAGCAGTTTAGGAAATGAAGACTGTTGTATCAAAGTAAAAACTACTTTTACTTAGTAACTTATCACATGACAAATTCTTTACTCAATTATTTTCATTTTTAAATTCTGTAAACATGAATGGAATTGATTTCTGTGGTTTAAGAGAGCTAAAAAGTAAAATTATACATAAAATTTTACAAGAATCCATACATTGATGAGTGGTGTTCCATACTGTGGATGTGAGACAAGAGCTACAGTACATTGACCTGCGCTCGCGTGCGCTCGCTCTCTCTCTCACTCACATTTTCTTGCTTGCGCGCGCTCTCTCTCTCTCTCTCTCTCTCTCTCTCTCTCTCACACACACACACACACACACACACACACACACACACACACACACACACACACACACACACACACACACACACACACACACAAAATCAGAAAGGAAAACCAGAAACAAAGGGCAAATGCTTAGCACATAGTATTGCTAGATGGTGGACTATTTGTATCTGATGGTTGCTAACAGTTTAGAGAGAGAACTTCTTTCATTAAGGTCAATATGCAAATATCAGGTTTTTGCTTTTGCTTCCGTGTTTTCATGTCAGTCTTGCATATTTAAGATCACTTATAATTTAACTGTCCAAAATTCTGTCTTGTCTTGTCTTTTTTTCTCTTTGTGTGTGTAAAGAAACAAGGCCCAACTAACCCAACACTCTTTCACCTTGTTCGGGATGTCAAACAGGTATGCTTTAAACTTGTATCAAACAACTGTGAAATAAGATGTTTTGCTAGCAATTTAAGTCTTAGTGTTTTAGACTGTTAGGTTTATTTTAATATCAACAACAGTTAGCCAATCCTAATTTTATTAATTACATATCTGTATTTTAAACCCAGATTTTGGAAGAGCATGCAGTCAGGTGGGATGGGAGAATTGATTCTGAGAAGTAGATGATATTACTGTGGCCACACTGAAAGCATTTTCACAACAGTTTTGGAAGGATGGTTTGTGGTGATAAGTTAGTAGGTGTGTACCTATAATTAAAGATCAAGAGTAAAATTTTCAAAAGCGCTTAAGTAAAAATCAGTGGGATAATAAAATTTTAGTCCAAGCAAAACTCCAGATCCACAGGCCTTATGCCATGTGATCATTAATTTAAGACTCGTCTGCCGTTACAGCAGCAGTAGTGGCTGAAATGATATTCTAGAGCAATATGCAAAGGGAAATGGATGAGGATCATCCTAGTCAGCTACCTTCTTCAGCCATCTCCTTGTTTAAGAGTCTTGTGAAAGAGTCTTGAGCCTGATGAAAGAGGAAACTGAACTAGGATTAGTTTTTGTTCTGTAAAATTCTGTTCCCAAAAGAGAAGATACTAGTACTACAAACTGTTAGTTTCCATTTGCAGTAAGCACCATCTTTAGAGTGTTTTGGGCAAAAGAAGACTGACTGTTCCTGATCTGTTACCCTTTTAGTGTCCAATTTTTCTTCCCTCAGAGATTGAATTACAGCAATAGTTAAATAGGGCCCAGTCTTGTAAAAACTCTGGGAAGAACTCCATTGATCTTAGTAAGAGTTCTGCTTGCAGAGTCACTGTGGATTGGACCAGTAGTAAAGCTAGTATCCAAGGAGCTTGTTCTATGAGGCAGAGCTCCCATTCTACTTGTCAGATGTGGAGCTTGCCAATGTCATTTGCAGCAGCCTCATCAGTGGAGTGCAGAGCCCTCAGACCACCATCAAATCTGGTCAGAGGGCAGTTGTCAGTGATGTGTGACATTGTCTGTCTTTGGCCACAGCTGCAGGTGGGATCCTCTTATTGGCCCCTGGTATGAAATCTGGCTGCACATTGACCCAGGTCTTTTGAAATCAGTTCAGAAGAGCCCAGAAGTGGCATGGAGACGAGTTTCTGATGTCAGCTGCAGTCCACTGGTTGGATCATTAGTTTTGCAGAGAAATATGGACAGGGTAAATGGGCCCACACTGGTGCCTCAACAAGTGCACTCTCGGATGGTCAAAGAGATCTCTGCATAGTGGTAGGCTCAGGTTTGCCCTCATCTTCTCAACCATTCTGGCCATAGCATCCTTATGACGAATGTGTGCGGGAGTGACGATGCTTAACACGGGGAGCCATGGTACTGTTGTGGGTCAAATCGTCCCAGTTACAATGCAGGTGGTGCAGCGTAGTTGTGTGTCAGCCAACTTGGTGTGAGACTGATTGAGCCAGACCGGAGCATTGTATTATGGTACAAAGTAACAGAAGGCTAAAACAGATAATTGAAGCATTTGAGCATTTGCTCACAGTGAAGTGCCAGCCAATTTGCTTGGAAGGTTGTTATGCTACCTCACCTTCGTCATGTTTTGCTCAGATTGTTAGGATAAGTGAGAGATCTATTTAGGATTGCTCCTAGGTAGACTGGGTGGGATTTGTGTTTCAAGTGGTGTCCATTGAGAAAGATATTTGGTTCTGGGACTTCTCTGGTGTTGTAAAGATGGAACATACTGAAAAGTGTCTTGGTTACACATGGAGGATAGGTCCATCAATGGCGTCCTTAGCCTCTGTTTGCCAGAAGCTGGGAATGGGCAATGGGATGGATCACTTGATTACCTGTTCTGTTCATTCCCTCTGAAGCACCTGGCATTGGCCACTGTCTGAAGACAGGATACTGGGCTAGATCGACCATCAGTCTGACTGAGCGTGGCTGTTCTTTTGTCCGTGGTTGTAAATGCCAACCACTACAGTGATTGGCAATCTTAATCAAGTCAGTGTTTAGGGCATATTCAAGTTCTGGCAACTGCTTGGACACCTAAGGCAAATGCCATATGGTATGTGAACTTGCAGGACTGGATAAACAGAAGATTGTTTGTGTACAGGTTGAAAAGCATCGGGGCCAGCACAGACCCTTTGGGTAGACTGTTGGTTTGTCTTTTCCAAGCACTATCTCTGTCTTCCATATACACTTGGAAACGTCTGTTGCGGATTAGAAGGTCAACAATGTTGACTACCCGTGCTAGGAGTGCTCTTGACAATTTGACTAAGAGTACCATGTGCCAGACTGTGTCATATACTGCTTTCAGGTGCAGAAATACAACTCCCATCTTCAGTTGTTGTTTTTTTTAAACTGTTTTCAGTGAATGTTGTCAAAGCTAGCATTTGATCGCAGGTACTCTTCACCCTCTGAAAGCCTGCTTGCCAAATGCTGAGGATTGACTCACTGTTCCCAGAAGTGAAGACACTCCAGCTCTGTGAATGTCACAGACGACAGGGATATAGTTCAGTATCTTGCACCATTGTGGGTCTTTCCCTAGTTTCAGGAGAACAGTGACTTTTGACATTCGCCATGTCTTCATAAGTTACTCTTTGTTGACCGTTCATGTGAAGAACTGTGCCAGCCACTGATGAAGCACCTTGGTACTCATGTTTAGGAGCTCTGGCAATATGTTGTCATAGCCAGCAGCAGTGCTGCTCTTGGTATCAGAATTTTGTCTAACTCTGTGGCTGTGGACGACTCTGTGTTGCTGAGTGATGTTACTCCGATGGAACTGATGCTATTTGTCATGGACTTGTTTGACACAGTCACCAGATGGCTGGCAGCTTGGTTTGGTGTGACAGGTGGTTCAGCTTAGGGCTGCTGATCTGCACCAAGATGACCAATCAAATTCCAGCGTTTCCCATTTGAGTGAGTGACTTTTACATTCCAAATCATCTCTTCCTGTTGTGGCCGTCTGGCAGCATCCAGTGACCTGATTAGCTGATCAGCAATATCTGGATCACTACAGGATTCACAATGACCGAGCAGTTTAGCACATTCAGCATCAAGGCATGGCATGTAGACTGGATGGTGGCCACCTAGTGTGGACATGCAGGCGGCTTTGAAGATGTCTTTTTGGAGTCGACCGAAAGCTTCGTTGACCAGGTTGCTGTGTGATGGTATGGTGATGACGCTTTTTACTAGAACATCTGTGTACTTCTTCCAGTCTGCCTTCCTGGAGTTGTATTTCTATTTGTTAAAGGATCTAATGATTGGGAGTTGTGGATGTGTCGATGTGGATAATGAAAGGTTTGTGTTGGCTATGTGGGAGGTCTTCCAAGACCAGACATGATACAGGTTGGGAGTGACTATCCACAGATGACACCCAGTTCAAATCAGGAAAATATTCATGAGACCATCTGACTGAGTGGAAGGTGCCTCCCTGCTTTGCATCATGGATGAGGGCAAGATCATTGTTAGATGCCCACTCCACCAGTTAGTCTTCATTAGGATCTGATGCCGGGTATCCCCAGTCGGATGGTGGCTGTTGAAGCCCCCTACTTAGACACCTGGGAGTGCTAGTCTGGGCAGAACTTGCTGATCCCAGTTAACATTCACTGGCTTGTAAACATTTTGCGATTTGGAAACCTCCCACCTGAATCATATCATAGTTACTAGCAGATGTAAATGGAGCTGCATCTGAGTGTTTCACTGGATATAACTGGTGTGGCTGTGTTTGGCATGTGGGGTGTGGCACAGCAGGTCAAAACTGATAATCTTGAAGCACCTTGCATCTTGCAGTGGCAATGTGCATCTCTTGTAGGCAGATGATGTCAATGTGGTGACAGGATAAATAGCTGATAATGCTGCGTTTGGCTGCTGACAATCCCTCGACACTGAGCTGCAATACTCTCCGGGCTAGCCCAATGTCTCAAATGTTAGGGAAGGGGAGGAGGAATTGTAACAGGAAAGTTGGCTTACAAGTGACAGAGATTCAGCCCTAGAAAGGACTTTGAATGCAGTCCACTGATTGGATCATTAGTTTCCCCGTTATGAACTGGGTACTCATGGGATGTGCAATAAGAATTCTGATCTGTTGCCCCCAGAATTCCCACTGAAGTTAATAGATGTTTCACTGTGAGGTAAGGGTCTTCCATAGCCTTAACTTAATCCATGGAGTCTCATTAGAAGTATAGCTTGGCTCTAACTGGCCAACACACTTGGTATCCCTGATGTAGTGTAAATGAGGGGCTTGAGAACTAGCATAACAATAAGATAAAGGCACTGATCTTTTGGGGCAAGTCCTACTTATCCTTATCCTTCCCTCATATGTATAATCTCTAGCAATTTTGAAGACCCTAGGCAGTGAAACCAATGTAGTGGGGAAGCAGAAGGGCCTAACACAGGATTTCTAATTGCTTGGGCAAGGTCATGACTAGGAGATTAGTATATGATGTATTCCTATTCCACCCTAGTTCACAGCCTGCTGAGGGAAGGAGAGACTAGAGCAGCACTCCAGGAATCTTCTACTTCAAGCCATAGAGGGGCAGAAGAGATACAATCACCCATATTCATCCCCTACACCTTCTCTTCTAACCTCACCCCCACACAAAAAAACAACCAAAAACAAATGTTAAGGGAACTTCCATGGGAAAATACTCCGTGTTCAAGTTCCAGAATTTGGAAGAAAATTGCTGATTATTATGAGGAATATAAATGGATTCTAGACAACTTTAAAGATGTGAGATACACTTGCAATGCAAAGGCTTATTGAAGCAAACAAATGATGCTGCTGTTTGGATCCTCTTGGCAAGAAAGAATAGAGCCATTCTAGCAAACTCCTGTCCTTCCAGGGTCTGCAGTTGTATCAGTCATATCTCATTGTCACACAGCTTGAAATGTTTGAATCTAAGCTGCTTGAATCTAAAAAATATCTTTCTGTTTAAATAAAATAGGTTAATAGTACTTGAGTTACAAAACCAAAAAATACATACAACCTCCAGATGGAAAATTACTGTACCTGACAAAGTAGAATCTACTCTGCTTTGAAATAGTTTTGTATATTAAACCTCAAACAGGCGTTTAGAATGAAAGGCTTAACTCACTCGTTATCTAGAATTGACATACATGTGAAAGTGCTGTAAATAAGTTTAACTATGTTGTAATATATCTGCAACGCTAAGAGCAGTTTTATATTTCTAGGGAAACCTTCCTCCAGGATATAAAATCAACTTGATTGATGTAGGGCTTGTTATTGAATATTTGATGGGAGGAACCTACAGATGCACCTATACGCGAAAACGCTTTAGAGTCATATACAACAGTCTCAGTGGGAACAGTCGGGTATGTGGAGTTTGATAAGCTTAAAATGCTTTACATTTACATGTTTTTAAAATG
Source organism: Chelonia mydas (assembly GCF_015237465.2). Classification (NCBI taxonomy): domain Eukaryota; kingdom Metazoa; phylum Chordata; order Testudines; family Cheloniidae; genus Chelonia; species Chelonia mydas. The sequence continues at coordinate 64,947,400 of NC_051250.2, forward strand.
TCTAAACACCAACAACCGTTGACTGTTTGTGAAAATTATAGCCCAGTCTTGTAAATCTTTGTTACAGGACTGAATCCATTAAGGGCAATGGGATTAGCTGTGTGATTAAGAATTATTCATGTGAAAAATATTTTACTATTTAAGATTTTAGCTATCATATGGAGATCAAATGTATAATCCATGATAACCATCTCAGTTACACAATTTTTCAATTAAATAGTCGTACATTTGGCTTTGTATAGCTGTCTCATATAGTGTTTTTATCCAAATGTGTTAAGAAACTTAAAAACAACATTTAGCATCTTTTTTTTTCTCTTCCAGCGGTCTGGGCGTAATCCTTCAAATAATACTCCTCAACTGCGTAAAAGCCATGAGCCTTTTGGTAACAGGGCAGATAAAAAAGAGAAAATGCGACATAATCATTTCATCAAAACTGCACAGCCTTACAAACCAAAGGTATGTTTGTATCATAAGATTTCACCATTTTTTGATTGTAAATTCTTCAAGGTAAGAACCTAGAGTGAAATCCTGGCCCTACTGAAATTTGTGGCAAAATATAGTCAATAGATCCTCTGACTTCATACTTTTCTGTAAAATGCTTAGCCCATTGCAAGGGCTATATAAATAATGCATTTATTTTATTTTAAATATTATTTATAAGCAGTGGTATTTAAGGGCAAAAAACTCATCCTTGGTATAACATCACTGAACGCAGTTACATCAGGGATGAATCTGTCCCATTGAAACTACCTGCATTAGTAAAGTGAGCAGGATTTGGCTCTAGGTTAGTAAAAAACTGTTACCAATGACAGGTTTCAGAGTAGCAGCCGTGTTGGTCTGTATCCGCAAAAAGAAAAAGAGTACTTGTGGCACCTTAGAGACTAACAAATATCTGATGAAGTGAGCTGTAGCTCACGAAAGCTTATGCTCAAATAAATTTGTTAGTCTCTAAGGTGCCACAAGTACTCCTTTTCTTGTTACCAATGAGTTTCTTTATCCTATTTTAGGAATCTTTTTGTTCATTGCTGCTTTGTCCAATAATTTGCAAAACATATGGGCAGTGTGTCCCAGATGTGAGCATGAATTAGCAAGATTTAACTTGAGTTTTAAAAGGAAAACCCAGCTGACTTATAAATATGTTACACAGCTAGAAATGGTGATTGGTGCTCTATCACTGTCAACAGTACTTTAAATCTAAATTTGTTCTGATCAAATGTAATTTTCTAACCTTTCCTTTGTTTTTTTAAAGATTGATACAAGTGCAGAAGAAGGAAAAAAGAAAAGAACCAAAGATGAAGTCGTAGATATTGATGATCCTGAAACTAGACGCTTTCCTTATCCTCTTAATGAACTCTTACTTTGGGCAGTGTTAATGAAAAGACAGAAAATGGCCCTTTTCTTCTGGCAGCATGGTGAAGAGTCCATGGCTAAAGCCTTAGTTGCCTGCAAGGTGTATCGTTCAATGGCATATGAGGCAAAACAAAGTGACCTTGTTGATGATACCTCTGAAGAACTGAAACAGTACTCCAAGTAATCTACTTTTCATCTTGTTAAATCTTTCTTATAAGCCTTATAGCACTAGCAAAGTAGACATGAATAGAAAACCTCTTTCCCCTTTCTGCTACTTGTTTACTTAGCATGCTTGAAGAAAAAGAATCTTCTCAAAGTTATTAGATTGTATTCTAATACAAGCTGCATATCAGCGCATTGCTTATATTACTGTTGGCAAACCTGGTGTTTATATTAAAAGAACTTTGAGCACCTTGACAGAGATGCTTTTACCCTAAACTTATTGTATTACATATATAGTCGATATACATTTTAAGGAAAGCCATATGTACTGTGTGTGAATTAGTGTTCATTAGATAATGTAAGCACACCTATCAGATGACAGGGCAGATTGAAATTCCAACAATGCCCGGTATAGCCCATCCTCTTGCACTCACAAGAATTTGATCATATGGGATATAGTCCCTTGACCTAGGGATTACCATGACACTGGGTGCTCTGTTCACCTCTAGGGGATCCTCCTTGTGACTGCATCTGGAGTTTAGCGTCACTCAGGTCTGATGCCCCCTTCTGCACGCCCTGCCATCTGTCTCACTCCCTGTGACTCAGAGTACTCTGTGGCTTGGCTTTCCAGCCAGGTCATTAAAGTCTTCCCCTTCTTGGATATCTAAGACTTTCCATACCAGTGGTCTAAGGCAGTCTTCTTGTGCATTGCCCTGATGGTACCACTTCCCCCGGTGGCTGGTAGGGGAACCAAGGCCCTTCCACTACTCCGAGTTCCAGTGCAGGGACCCTATACCTGGCTACTGCGGTCTGCTTTCCCTCAGACCTCTTTGTGTTTCTCAGGACTCCTTCCTACAGCTTCTGCCTGCTCCTCTCTGGATGTCCCAGCTTAAACTCCCTCTTCCCAGAGAGTAACTGCAGATTACTGAACTCAGTAGCCTCGACCACACCTCCCTGCTCCCAAGGAGTGACTGCAAATTATCTCCCTGAACCCCCTTTTCTGCTGCCAACTTCTTGTCTTTATCCTACCCCTGCTTGTTTCTTCTCAGCTGGGTGCTATCATTCAGGGAATTATTTAGGCTACATCTGAGGGGAATTAGGTGGCCTAACTGGTTAGTTGGCCTCTTAGCCTCACTAACCACTTCCAGGATGGTGTGAATTGAACACCCCAGCACATATCCCAATTGTTGCAGTGGAAGAAGGGAACTCCTCAAAATCCCTGATATTGTGTATGAAAGAAGAAACTCTCCAGAACCTAAAATTGGTATTTTTGGTTTTTTTCCTTTTTCTAGTGAGTTTGGACAACTTGCAGTTGAACTACTAGAACAGTCCTTCCGACAAGATGAAACCATGGCTATGAAGTTATTAACCTATGAGCTGAAAAACTGGAGTAATTCAACCTGTCTTAAGCTAGCAGTGTCTTCAAGACTCCGCCCATTTGTAGCTCATACTTGTACCCAGATGTTGTTATCTGATATGTGGATGGGAAGACTAAACATGAGGAAAAATTCATGGTACAAGGTAAACATCCTTACAATTCACTGTTAGTGTTAATCCTGCTGGCCATTCTTATTTATTGTGTTTATGCTGAAGTGGAAGAAAAGTGTGTTGTATACAAAGTACTATTCCTATAAAACTTTTATCACTGTAACCCTTATTTACCTTAATAAATGTTGTGAAACTGTTCTACTGTAACTTTTTTAACTTAATCAAATCTGGACATGTTATTATAAACTCTTCTTTTGATGCTCTATTATCTTTTTAAACAAGGTACAGAAATGTAGAAGGCAGAAAACAGGCAAGTAGCCCTTAATCAGAGGCATATGTAGATTACTGTGAATACTAATCCACTACTAAAAATATAGTGGTGAAAAAAATTAACAACAGAAAATCCACTGTAAGAATACAATTTCATATGCTTCTGCGTTCTACAGGCAGTAAGTAAAACTTCATGTAGAAATAAGCTTTTTGCTTTCATTTCGGAGGCCCAAGATGAACAAATGGAGGGCATACAGTGGAACACTGGCACACAAATCTGCAGGATCAGGTGGTGTCAGTTTTCAGAATAGTGCACTAAAATAAGTCATGCAGCTCTAATTAACAATTGCAAGAGTGCGTATCTATTATGGACATCATACTGAAAATTTATTCCATTATTTGAAGTAACAAAGGGGAAATCACCCAAAAAGTGCGACTTTCATACAAAACCTCTACAAGCATCATCTACTATGTGACCTACTAAAATCTTACATGCCAACTGACCTGTTTACCTCTCTTGCCTTGTAATGGACTAACTTCAATAAGCAGCTTTTTTATCTAGTACTTTTTATACATGTTTCAGACATCATGATTTTTCTACCGTGACTAGAAAAACTGACTCATGTGTAGTTAACCATGCCCTGTCTCTAAGACTTCAGCCATGTTATTGCCAAAGTTGGGGAAGAAGAAATGACCTATGAATTCAGTTAAGCTGTAGCTCTCTGTTTAATCTTGGAATACATTCTGTCCAGTGATGTTTAGTTTTGGAACCCACTGATTTTTTTTTTTTTCCTTCCTCAAGAATTTCATGGAACATTCTTTATATGCTCACACTTGGCCTGTAAGTTACATGTATCAATAACAAAAAAATCTCTCTCCACCCCCATTTTTTTCTACCAACTACCTGACAAGGACAATTTGGATTATAAAATTCTATTTTTACAGGGGATAGTCTGTGTACCAATATGTCTGACATTTTAATATGCTGACGTTAAGTGGAAGTACACCTTTAAAATTGCTCATCTTCAATTCTTGTAGGTGATACTGAGCATCTTACTACCCCCTGCCATACTAATGTTGGAATATAAAACCAAGGCAGAAATGTCCCATATTCCACAGTCTCAAGATGCACACCAGATGACAATGGAAGACAGTGAAAACAACTTCCAGAATATAGCAGAAGAGATACCCATGGTAACATAAAACAAACAAACAAAAACCCAAAGAACAAAGAAGTATTTCTATACATAAGTTCATAATCTATCCTTTTTATGTTAGGAAATATTTAAAGAAGTAAGGGTCTTGGACAGTACTGAAGGAAAACATGACATGGAGATGCCAACAAAACCTAAACGACTTCCAATTACACGAAAGTTTTATGCATTCTATCATGCGCCAATTGTGAAGTTCTGGTTCAATACGGTGAGTTTTTGAAGAATGCTGTGTAAAATGACATGCTCAAGACCTCTTTTCAAAAGTAGTTCATATTTATGGCTGGTTCTTTGACCAGCATACAGTTGTTACAAATAGCAGCAGAGTTTAACTGCTCTTGTCCTTCTAAAACTATCTTCCTAAGAAATGAGAATCACTGGAGTCTTAGAAGCTGGCTGGTGCATGCACAGTGTGCAAAATAGATCATATTTACTCTTCACCCTATTTGTCCTGATATGTCCTCCTCCTGCAAGGTAACTCAGGATGAATACTTAGCACTCAGATTTATTTTATTTTGGTGTATTATTTTGCCTCATCCAGTTTAGCAGACGGTACATAATTGTTCATTAGTCTAACATATTTAGGCAAAGTTGTGCGTAATTTATTTTAGATAATTTACATAAATTTGTATTTAACATCCTAAATTATTGGAGGTTATTGTTACTTTTTTCTTTTGCTCTTGTGGAATATATAAAGCCAATATACAATATTTTTCCCATTTACTGGCATTTACTACCCTTGTCCCTGTAAGCAAGTACTGTTATCCTACTTACTGTTTTGGTGCACACTATATCCGATCAGATTATCAAAAATAATCCACATCCATTTGAAAATAAATTGTATAACTATATAAAGGTAACATTTTTGCTTACTTGCTTTTTTTTTAGTTGGCATACTTAGGATTTCTGATGCTTTACACATTTGTAGTCCTTGTAAAAATGGAAGAAATACCATCAGTTCAAGAATGGATTGTTATAGCTTATATTTTTACATCAGCTATTGAGAAGATTCGTGAGGTATGTTTGTAATCTCAGTTGTGTTCTAAATTACTTCACTAATGTCAAGTAGAGCAGTATGCTTTAAATGGTCTTTATCAAAAAATAATGTAAGTGATGCAGATTAAAAGTGTTATAGTGCACTTATTAATATTTGCATTTTAAACTATTTTATTTTATTAAAGGCATTATGAATATCTCCTTTATATAACAAATAATTTACTACGTAATCAAATCCCTTGTCACTCAAAAAAGGCTAATGGATTTGGATGTGGTATATTTTGAGCAATCATACTGAAGTACCCTTAAAAATACGAAACACACTTGTTCTGCAAGGGGTAACCTCAGAGCAGAGCTGAGATTTTAAAAAATGTGCATGGTATTGTGCATAGACTCTCAATAAAAGTACACACAAATGACCAGTTAGCCATCAAACTGATACATTTTAATGTGGAATTGTGGTTGTACATGCAGTTGTGGTAATCGCATATGTATATCTACAAATCTGGACAGTAAATATTTTTATATTAAGGTTTATCGATTTAACATGGAAGCATGCTCAAACATGCTGATAAAAATTTTGTTTACTGATAAAATGTTCAGATGGTTCAATGGTCTTGATATGAGGTAAATATGCAGATACCTGATTTTTTTTTTCTTCTTCTTAATATAGATCTTTATGTCAGAGGCTGGGAAAATTAATCAGAAGATTAAAGTGTGGTTCAGTGATTACTTCAACATCAGTGATACAATTGCCATTATTACTTTCTTCATTGGGTTTACACTAAGATTTGGAGCAAAAGGGAACTTTGATGACAATACGTACAGAGAAAATTATGTTTTTGTTGTTGGAAGAATAACGTACTGCCTAAATATTATATTTTGGTATGTGCGATTACTGGATTTTCTAGCTGTAAATCAACAGGCTGGCCCTTATGTGATGATGATTGGCAAAATGGTAAGTCTTGTTTTATTGAAAACATACCTCTTTGTCTCACTGCATCCATTTATAATTTTTTAAGAATCTATTTAGAAAAAGGCCACATTATACTGAGGTAATTTCCCATAAATCTAAATGTGCAAATGGGTTAATTAAGATATAATTTCTGTTCATGGATCCTTAGAACAGTGCGGGATGAGAGTGGCTTCCCAAACATTTGGTTATAGTCAGTGATATCTGCCCTTCTGATATATAGAAAATCCATTTTGTTGAATAGGTGCCATTATTGCTCTTCCTTTACAAACATCTCTCAGAAATGAAAGATGTGGAAACTGGAGAGAATTTGTAGGTTCCTCCTCTATCCTGCTCCTAAATCACTTTTATACATGTGTCAGAGATTTGAACTGAAGAAAAGGCAGCAGTCCTTCCATCTAGCTTCTTTTCTTTTGTAGGGTTAGGATGATATTACTCTTATTCTTTTGGGGTTTCTTGGAAATCTGAATATTCTATCCCTGCACTGTTTAATGCAGTAGTTCTTGTTCTATACCAGAACCTCCCATGCACTTATCAATATGGGAAGGGAAAGGTGGTTGTGACCCACAACATGGGAATCTCTGCTTTATTGCTAACTGTCTTACTGACCTTATTCCTTAAAGGAAAGAGACATTCTATTTATTTATGGAATCAAAAGGATTTAAATCAGCGGTTCTCAAACTGTGGGTCGGGACCCCAAAGTGGGTCACAACCGTGTTCTAATAGGGTTGCGAGGGCTGGCGTTAGACTTGCTGAGGCCTGGGGCTGAAGGCAATGCCCAAGCCCCTTCCTTCTGCTTCTCATGGCTTTTCCTCTGAAACATGAGGTCAGAGAGGGAGAATCACTTAGTCAGTACCCTTCTGTTTGTTTTGTTCTCTTTCTCAAACGATTGATGAGAAACCCTTTCTTTTATAGCCTTCAGCCCCCTTGTCAGGTGACTTGCTGATCAACCTCATCAGGTGATCAGAGACTTCTACCAGGTGATCTGTTACTTAGTTATCACCCGCTTGAGTTCAGATTTGAAAATTGGTTTACCCTGGATGGCAGCCTTCTATTTATCTCAGGGTGCTCCATTTAAACAGATAATCATCCAAGTTTAATGTTCTTCCATTGTTAGCCCTTTGCCACACCAGTCCTTGGAATTTTAGCCAAGATGGGGGTAATAAAAAGGCAGTAGGAAGGCAAAAACAGAGCTTTACACTCAAAATGGAGTCTGCAGCTTGATAAAGATAAATATACCAAGTTTAGAATCTCAAATATATGTCATAAACTGTGCATAGGCAGATTCCCCAAATAATCACATCTCAAAACAGATTTCCTTCCTCCTGGTCAGACAGCATAAACTGAATTTTTTCAATACATTCCCTTTTCTATAGCATCTGGAACTTACACAGAGTGTTAGGAGTTATGAAGGTCATCTAAATAACTCTGCCATAGTGAATAATGGAAATAAAATCATCTCACTATGAGATATATGAACTGATGGATGATAGAATAGGAACTAGGGGAGTAAAATGTATGCACTGATGCTGGGCTTAACCACATGAGTTTGAGATTAAAAACATCTGCTTTCTTCCTTAAAAATGGCTCTCCCAAAGTTTGGATTCCCCAATTCCTCCCTTTCTCCCCTCCCCCCTACCTTCTGCAAAAGAAACCCTGCTTGTTGCTCGGTAATCTTGTGCATGAGACCTGGTTCTATTTCTATGTCACTCTCATTTTCCGAGCTTGGGAAAACTGTACCTACACTGTGTTTAGCCTCAGAGAGTGTAGGAGGGAGGAGTCATAGAGGGGAGTATATCACATTCATAAAAATTGGTGGGTACAGTAAATCAGCGTTCCAAGCTGTAAGAGCATACAATAGTTTGGTGGAGGAAAAATTGAAGATTAAGGTTTGTGATCTTGGGCTGAGTTTTAGCTGGCTGAATCCTCTAACCCCATTATAAATGCCTCAAAAACTGCTTAAAATTGCAAAATGCACAAAAGTCCTTAAGCTTGCACTAGAAATTGCTGCTATAACTGTATAAAAGCTTGCTTTAATCGTAAGGAAGCTGGGTATACTTCAGTGCTGGTTAATATTTTAAAAATAAAAATAATTAAAATAGCATGTCAAACTGCTGCAAAACTGAATTGTATGTTTTATTCTTTCTCATTTAAGGACTAAGTATGATAAATCCTTATCCTCAGTTTGCTAACCCCCAAATCTGTTTATATATAGATACACACAAAGTTAAATATTGATACGTTTTGGAGATAAAGTTATTACACACGTGTTTTGAAACCATAATTGCCAAAGCTTTTATTTGATGGACTTTTTGAGTTTTCTTAACTTGAACTTTTTTTAAACAGGTGGCCAACATGTTCTACATTGTAGTGATTATGGCACTTGTACTGCTTAGTTTTGGTGTTCCCCGGAAGGCAATACTCTATCCTAATGAAGCACCATCTTGGACTCTTGCTAGAGATATTGTGTTTCATCCATACTGGATGATTTTTGGTGAAGTTTATGCATATGAAATTGATGGTAAGATGATGCAATTTTAGAACAATTATGAAACTCTCAAGGATTAAGGATATTTTTTTCCAAATGCTGATCGGCTGAGGTGTGTTGATGAAACACGAATTTAGTTAGTTGTATTGGATTACCTTTTCTTCTTGAGGTATACCCATTTAAGTCCCAGATGTCCAAATGTAGGGAACTCTTTGTCTTGCTTATGCTGAAAAAAGCTTAAACATGACCTAGAATGAGAACTTTTGTTCCTTTTTTGGCCAAAAGGGGAAGTGTCTTCCAATTGGGCTAAGCATAGAGCTGTATTTATCCCATATGCAGCCATCATGCAAAGATTTTGCTGCTGTAAGCTGAAAAGGCATTTTACTTAATTGATAAAGACCACTCAGTAACTACAGGATGCCTCTCTCTCCTGTAACTTTTTAAAAACTGTTACTAATTGTATTTTTTTAAAAGAACAAATTACAGGATAGATGCATACAGCTAGTTATTGCACAGTCTTTGAGTGATTCTTTCAGCATCTATATCTGCTATAAGTATTAAAAGTCCTCTCTAAAAGAAAATATGGTCTCTGTGTTTTCTCACCAAAGTATGTGCAAATGATACACAAGTTGGCCATCTCTGTGGACCTGGAACATGGCTGACCCCATTTCTTCAAGCTGTCTACCTCTTTGTACAGTACATTATTATGGTTAATCTCCTTATTGCATTTTTCAAGTAAGTATATTGTTACTTTCAGATAATTGTTAATCTGGTGATAAGTACATATCTAACTTGAATAAACTAACTAAAAATAGTTTGGTGGCCTGATGGCAGTGGAAGGCACTGCTGTTTTGGTGGCTGTGTGTTCTTCAGGTGCTAATCTTGATCCATTACTCTTCAGCACTGTAGGGACAGTCTTCCCAGCTCCTAGGGCAGAGGGATTGTGTTACACCCTGCTCATGATGCTATGCTTTCTGAAAGCACTGTGTCCAGCCCAAAATTGCAGGGAGGCCTAAATGTAACAGAGGGGGAATTTGAGGGCACCCTGCCCTCTTTCTTCTCTCTTTTCCAAAAATAAAAAAGAACAAAATTGGTTCTTGGGTTTATTGCTCCACTGGCATAACTTCATACCCAGAATGTTATTCCAAAGTACAAATGTTTGGTTGGTTGGTTTTTTGTTTTTTGTTTTTTTTAAATAAGCTTGGCTAGGGATAGCTATAGAGAAATCAAATTTTGTTTATCTTTCTAATCCGTTAAACTATTTTGAAAAAGCATTTGTAATAGTACACAGCTCATTAAAACGGAAGATTTGCTTAATCCATGATTAGTAGGCCTGCTTCCAATTTGCAATAATTAGGGGGTTAGTATACCAGACCACATTAAAGATAAAAAATCAGCCAAATCATTTTAATTTGAAAAAATGAAATTTGACCTCAGTGAACTTCTTTCTGATGAAAGGGACCAAGCAGAATAGGATAAATGGTTTTCCCCACACCCCTTAACTACAAACCAGGCAATACACAACCATGCAAGATCTCCACAATCCTTGTCTCACTCTTGGGCCTGGAACCAGCTAGCTTTACGCAAAAAGTATATAGATCTGGTGAGGGATATTCAGTGCATCTGTCTGGGATCCTCCACTGGCAGGACTCTTGTGGAGTCCTGGCTGAAGTTTAAAAGCTGCTCTTCTCTGACAGAATGCCAGGACTACAACATTCTGTCTTGCCTATGGGTAAAAATTGCTGGCACAGCTGTCCTTGCAAGCACAGGGGAGTACAGTTTGCTCTAACTCTATCTGGAGGCATGAAGCAAATCTATATTACTAATAACTTGAATAGCATGTTACAGGGAAATCATAATTCTTTCACTGAATTGACATATCTGAAGGCACAGTGAACTACAAACACAATGGCACTAAACTGGGAGGAGTGGTAGATACGCTGGAGGGTAGGGATAAGATACAGAGGGACCTAGACAAATTGGAGGATTGGGCCAAAAGAAATCTGATGAGGTTCAACAAGGACAAGTGCAGAGTCCTGCACTTAGGACGGAAGAATCCCATGCACCGCTACAGACTAGGGACCGAATGGCTAGGCAGCAGTTCTGCAGAGAAGGACCTAGGGGTGACAGTGGACGAGAAGCTGAATATGAGTCAACAGTATGCCCTTGTTGCCAAGAAGGCCAATGGCATTTTGGGGTGTATAAGTAGGGGCATTGCCAGCAGATCGAGGGACGTGATCGTTCCCCTCTATTCGACATTGGTGAGGCCTCATCTGGAGTACTGTGTCCAGTTTTGGGCCCCACACTACAAGAAGGATGTGAAAAAATTGGAAAGAGTCCAGCGAAGGGCAACAAAAATGATTAGGGGACTGGAACACATGAGTTATGAGGAGAGGCTGAGGGAACTGGGATTGTTTAGTCTACGGAAGAGAAGAATGAGGGTGGATTTGATAGCTGCTTTTAACTACCTGAAAGGTGGATCCAAAGAGGATGGATCTAGACTATTCTCAGTGATAGCAGATGACAGGACAAGGAGTAATGGTCTCAAGTTGCAGTGGGGGAGGTTTAGGTTGGATATTAGGAAAAACTTTTTCACTAGGAGGGTGGTGAAACACTGGAATGCGTTACCTAGGGAGGTGGTGGAATCCCCTTCCTTAGAAGTTTTTAAGGTCAGGCTTGACAAAGCCCTGGCTGGGATGATTTAGTTGGGATTGGTCCTGCTCTGGGCAGGGGGTTGGACTAGATGGCCTCCAGAGGTCCCTTCCAACTCTGTTATTCTATGATTCTATGAATGGTAGTGCCTTAGAGTCGCACTGATGTTTTAATGTTGTTTCTTGTATTCTTATTTTTACCTGGTGGTAGGGCAGGGTGCCCTGTATAGTACTTTAAGAAATATGATCAATACTAAATAAAAGGTAAAATTTAAAAAAAAAGGTCCTACTTAAATATTACTTTTAAATTTCCTACTTTCACACTGCCTGGAGAACCTGTTGCAAATTAATGCAGTTTAATTAGCAATCTAAATTAATAAAAAGCAAAGATGGTAAATTGTAATGTCATTAAATTTAACTTGATAAGCTTATTTCAATTTTATTCTTCATTAGTTTTCCAAATATACTAAGTTTACTAGTATACAATGAAGTCTCAGCAAAGATTTAATAGCATTGTTTTGTGTTCTTATGTTACTAGACAGTGAAAAAAGAGTGCATTTTTTGTGTAAGTGTAACATGTATGGATTAGTAACGTCCTGCTGTACTTTTGCAGAAACACTTACCTGTAACAAGTCATTGTTGCTAGTTTATGCCTACACATGAAACAAATCTCCACAAGTTTTACATTTCTGACTTTACTTCTGAATCTGCATACCTAACATTACAAAAAAAGTTTTTTAGATTGTCAAACTTATTTGACTTTAGGCTTTTTGCATCTATCTTAGTTCAAGAACACAATGCAGACTTTTATACTGAAAACTAGCATTTTCTCAGTTAATAAAAGTGGTCCTACGGTATTTTAATCATACAAATTGAGCTTTATTTATACCTGTTAAGAAACTGCATACTTCAAATTTAAGAAATAAGGTTAGATGGTATAATTTTTTTTAAATAAAGGGCAGGTGTGCTTTAGGTGGCTCAGATGGTGCTCTTACTACAGTAACTACTACAAGCAATGATTACGTTTATTGGGCCAGCGTGCACAAATTACTGGGATATTGTGTGCGTGTGTGCACAGTGAGCCGCACTTGTGTATGCAGACAGGATGATTGCATGTGTAACTTGCTAGTTAAACATTTAACTGATTGTGTGTTTAATTTAGTTTGAACATACAGTCACAACACATAGGCATGCCAACATGCCTGCATTTTTGCCTTGCAGTTACAAACCTGCTGCTGCCAGTTCTGTAATGCCTCAGACAACTGGTGAATAATTACTGTGCCTGTGACTAGATAGCTATTCCTTTCCCAGTGGTCACCAGTTACATTATGATACTTATTCTTAGTGCATTACATAAGGGATCCTAGAGATGAGAGGGTAAACATGCCCCCTGCCGTGTTCTCTCCACTGCTTCAGACCTTAGCATTTGTGAGACTGCTAAAATAGTGGCGAATTTTGGTGGTTAGTCTTGTCCATAAGGAACGGAATGAAAACAACGATAGGGCCATGAAGTCAGATCCTGATGGCTTCGTCACTACCAGCTCAGTCTAGACAAACAAATAACCAATAGGCAAAATCATGTGATTATTAATATCCTGAGCACCATTCCCAAATACAGGAAAAGCTGTGTTATCCAGCACTTTACCAACCGTAAAGCTCTATAAACCGGCATTTCTGATTGTCATTGAAAGTCCAGTTTATAGTCTGGTCTGTGTGGGTCCCCGGAAGCAGCAACACGTCCCTGCTGCTCCTAGGTGGAGGAATGGCCACAAGGGGTTTGGCATGCAGGAGGGGATGTGGGGCTGGGGTGTGGGAGGGGGTGCAGGATGTGGGCTCTGGAAGGGAGTTTGGGCGTGGGATGGGGCTTGGGGCAGAGAGTTGGTGGCATAGGAGGGTTTTCGGAGTGCCGGATCCGGGCAACGCTCACATCGGGCAGCTCCACACAAGTGGCGACGTGTCCCAGCTGCTCCTAGGCAGAGGCGCGGATAAGCAGCTCTGCGTGCTGCCCCTGCCCCGAGCGCAGCCTCCACAGCTCCCATTGGCAGAAAACTGCGGCCAGTGGGAGCTGTGGGGGCGGCGCCTGTGGGCAGAGGCAATGTGCAGATCTGCCTAGGATCAGCTGGGACATGTCGCTGCTTGCAGGGAGCTGCCTGAGGTGAGCACCGCACAGATCCAGCACCCTGCACCCCCTCCCGCACCCAACCCTCTGCCCTGAGTCCCCTCCCACCCCCAAACTCCCTCGCAGAGCCCGCACCCCCTCCCACAGCCAAACTCCCTCCCTCTTAGTAACCGGAATTTTTCACTTACCAGCACCCGCCATTCCCCCAACATGTCGTCGGGTATAAAAGGTTTTACTGTAATATTCTATAAGTTGAAAGAACAACTTGCCATATTGGGGTAGCCTTCCCTTGATGCACTTCTAACTCCTATTTAAAAATTTAATGAGTTACTTTTGCAGTAAAGTTAAAATACACAGTTATGTACAATCTGTACATTTCCCTACAATTATGCCTTTGTAAAATTCAGAAGGCAGTAAAATTGCTTCTGATAGTAACTAACACTAAGATCTTTGAGTTAAAACACTTTTACCTTTTCCCCCCTTCAGCAATGTATATTTACAAGTAAAGGCAATTTCAAACATCGTATGGAAGTATCAACGCTATCATTTCATTATGGCCTACCATGAAAAACCTGTCCTGCCTCCACCACTTATTATTCTTAGTCACATGGCTTCCTTATGTTGTTGTATATGTAAAAGAAGAAAGAAGGACAAAACTTCAGATGGACCAAGTAAGAACAAATTTTATCCAAGCAATTATTAGTTTTTCTTGTTTTTCTGTGATTAAAGTAAGTTGTCAAGAAAGTGATAACTCTTTGGTTACTACTCTTCATTATAATGCAAAGAGAGCACAATATAATGTTTAATTCATTAATAATGAAGCAGGTAACTTGTTTATATTTTATTATCATTTAATAATAAAGTAAAGCTCTTGCATTCTGATAAAACGAATACCTTAAAAGAACTTTTAAAAAAAAAAATACTTGTGGGAGTTAGTTTGTAAGTCATTTTATGGGACTGAACCACAGCTATTGTATCTGGCAATTTCTACTGCCATGTTACTAGTAACATTCTATGCCAAGCCTTAGATTTCAGGTCTGTCCCATATCCATTAAAATAATCCTTCTGTTATTGCATTTGGAGTTAATATTGGTAAATTGAGCACTAAATTCCCATTTATATTAAAACTGAATGTAAAGTAGTGGACAACTTGGAGAAAATAGCTGCCTATTTGCATGACACTGTGTGTAGGTAAAATAAAACAGTCCCTTGCCCTGTTTATCAGTGTGTCCAATTTTCTGATGAGAGTCAATCTTCTTTTTTTTTTTTTCTTCTTCCCATCCTGTTTACTGATTATTTTCATATATTTCATTATTTACTATCTTTTTCACACTATTGTTTCATTTTGCTAGTAGTAGTTCCTTGTAAGCCCTGGTCCAGTTTTCCTGTTTTAAAGTAGTTTTAAAAATATTGACTTTATACAATGCTATATTTCTACACTCTGCTTTAATTCCATTTAGATTTAAATAAATCTTGCAAAGACATCTTACTTTCATGGTGTTTTGTAGTGTTGGTTAGAATTTTTTTTTTTTTTTAACAAAACTGTGTTCTGAAAGACAATTGGGTTTTCAATTAAACAAAATTTTTTCATGAATAGTATCTGCTTTCCTTGGAAAACTTCAACTTTTTTTTTTAAATAGAAACACCCAAAAAACAAAAAGTTAATTTGCCATGACGCACTGTGGCTAGGGGCTCGGCAAGAGCAGAGACCATGGTGTATTGTGGGAGATATAGTTTAGCTAGGGAGCTCAACCAAAAGAAGGGAATGGCAACATGAGGCACCCAAACTACAACTCCCATGATGAACCTCAGTGGGATTTCATAATTGAAATTCTTGGTTTCCAACCAAAAAATGTGGTGGTGTTTTTTTTCTGAAAATTTTCAATTTTCAACTTTTTCCCCCCTGTTAAAAATTTGAAGTTTTCCACCATGGGTAAAACCCATTTTTCAACCAACTCTAGAGAGCTAGGTAGCATCCTCATTTACCCTATCTCATTGATCAATGTGGCTACTTATTTCAAGCATTTGTGATGTATCATAGCCTACTAATCTCCTGAAATGTTGCTTTCTCTTTCTTTAGAACTCTTCCTAACAGAAGAAGACCAAAAGAAACTTCATGACTTTGAAGAGTTGTGTGTTGAGATGTATTTCAATGAAAAAGATGATAAATTCCACTCTGGAAGTGAAGAGAGAATTCGAGTCACATTTGAACGGTAGAAAATTTCTGTAGAAACTTAAAAATTTAAATTAAAACCTGTTATCAGGAAAAGTACAATACATATAGCTGCATGTACAAAGTATTCATGACAGTGTTGCAGGACACTTTTTCTTGGCTACATAGAAATTATTACAGACTGTTTTATGCTGTCTATATTCCTGACACTTGCTAGTGCATAGCAGACTGAGACTTTGTCTCTTTAAAGAGGTCTTCTCAAATGTGTTGGAATGGGTGTTAAACAATAGTACTGTAGGCAAGTTGCTGATGTGCATTTGTTCCTTGTTGCTTAAGTATGTACAAGTATCCCTTTTTCTACAACAATCCACTGAAATCAATTAAGCTACCCTAAAATTTACAAATGATACATTTTCCTTTCTCAAACTGTCAAAAAGAAGTATAGCAAAAGTGTTTCTTCTTTACAGTTTGAGAACAAAAAGCTTACCTTTTATAATTTGATTTTTTTTTTAGGGTTGAACAAATGTGCATTCAGATAAAAGAAGTTGGTGATAGAGTCAACTACATCAAACGGTCATTGAACTCTTTAGATTCTCAGATTGGCCACCTACAGGATCTCTCTGCTCTCACTGTTGATACTCTAAAAACACTAACTGCACAAAAGGCTTCGGAAGCCAGCAAAGTCCATAATGAAATTACCCGGGAGTTAAGCATTTCAAAACATTTGGCACAAAACCTTATTGATGATGGTTCTCTCAGATCTTCAGTATGGAAAAAACACAACATCGGAAATGTGTTTGGTTCTTCTTTTCCACAAGGAGACCTCGAAAGTAGTAATGCTTTATTATGTAACATTTCTATGCACAGTGAAAGAGAGATTCAACATAAGACAATTGGTCAGGATTTAGCTCCAGTTTCCAGGGGGGAAGAACTAAACTTTCAAGAGGCAGGTTCCTCAGGCAGTGCCTTATTTCCAAGTGCTGTTTCTCCTCCAGAACTTCGACAAAGATTACAGGGTGAAGAGATCTCAAAATCCATTAATAAAAATAAAAAATTAGGCAATTCATCGAACGGCATGCCACATCTAACATCCCCAACGGCTAAATTATTTGTTAGCACTCCATCTCAGCCGAGTTGCAAAAGTCAGTTGGAATCTACAGCAAACAATGAAGCAGCAATTTTGTCTAAGGCTACAGAAGGAGATAGTAACGTAGAATTTGGTGCATTTGTGGGTAAGTATAACAAAGTAGATTGTGAATGTCCTGAAGTCATTAGTAGCTGCTTTTATCCTCTTGCTTCTGGCTCTGCTTGCCTTGCTTTCACCCAGCCTTGTGTTGAAAGTGGAGGATACGTTAATTGTGGTTTTATTCATGATGAAGATGACACTAATGATTACAACTGCAGCAGCAGAAGTGATACATATGATGAGCAGTCCTCTGAGAACAGTATCCAAAAGAAGTTACCTCTGTCATCCAGCAACCAAACATTAACTGTAAACTGTGACCCAAGTGGCGGTTCACATGAAAAATTGAATGTTAAAGATGAAGTTTCCAAAAGCCAGCATGGTCAAGCAATGGAACCACCATATAGAGATTTAAGTTCTAACATCATTACAGGACTACTTCAAAAACAGTGGACCAAGTCGAAACCAGAAGGTTTGATTTACCAAGAATTGTATGGTATTTTGGGTTTATTCTGGTTGCAGGTGACTTTATTCTACCATTGTGCTTTGCTGTTTTGCTTTAAACCTTTCTATTTTCTCTAAACTGTATGGATATTTTTTAACTTTAAAATTATCATTTCTTTATAATTCTGTCACATAGACAATATTTTTCCGACAAACATTGGACAGCTATTGACAAATAACAGTTTCTTAACAATGTTAGCAGCTCTACAGCTCAGGTGAACTCTCACAGGACTAATTTTAAGGTCCAACTTTTCGTCCATGCAAAAAATATTGTCTATTTTTGAGAAATTGCAAAAGACTTGTTTTGGCTAATGGAATCATGAATAAATATCTTTGTGGTATCTGTGTCAAGCTCAGGGATCCTTACTATGCTATCCTCCTCAACACTTCTGTGACCAGGATCTACCACTGTTATCTACAGTAATACTGTAGTAGTACAATAATATTTTGAAAACTTTCCAAAGTCCTTGTTTGTTCCAACGTTACGTGTTGCTTCAACTTTTACGTAACAGTAAAAAGGTGCATGTTTTTTATTAGATTCTTTAGGCACTCTTTGATTAATAAAACAGTGGCAGATTCATTTCAAAAGTAGGTGTTGGTTTACTAACTAAATACTGTAAATTAGAGACCAAATACTTTAAATTAGACTCAAAAACAAGTAGAGGATCACAGTCTTAATCTGTCAGGCACCTGTGCAAGTGTTATCTTGCAAAAGCAATTGACTAGGGGTATCCTAACACACATTTTCCAAGTGATATTTACTATTTAAAGTTAAGTTTTAAATTTAGACAAGAGGTATGTTCTGATGCCATGATGTTTAGGTGCTCAAAAAGTAATATTTTTTTGACTTGTAGGCGGGTGGCAAGGCATTTAATTGTAATCATTAACAGGGTTCATTATAATACAGAAAAACCTTTATACTTTATTAGTTTGTGGTGGTGTTTTTTTAAAGCAGAAAACACAAAGGATTTGAAATCCGACTGTATAGCTCAGTCAGGTCTTTAATTAAATGTACCACAGCACTAATAAGGATAAGTATTAAGTATACTTATTTTACTTGAGCCATGCCTTCATTATATGGTCCTTTTCTCTTCTGGAATTTAGAATATACTCTTCATCCATAATATATATGTTTTATAGAAATTCAGATGCGGTATAGCTTTATATTGTCAATCAGTTATGTTTGTTTTCGTTATAAAACCATGCGCATTGGTGGAATTCTGAAATTATTTCCTGTAACTATTAGGATGAAGTGTGTATTTTAAAAACCTACTGCAGGAAACTCTGCTTTTTCTATACTTTTCACATTTATGTAAAAATAGTGAGACTCAGAATATCAATAAAATGGTATATGGAAGTTACCTCTGAAACTAATCTAATTTATTTTCTTGAAGGAGTAATATTTTTAAATTGTATGGATTTCATTTCTACACTTCTTAATGTAGGAAAAGCAACAGTTCCATATCTTTACTAACCCATCGTTTATATCCATTTACTTCAGAGTTCTTCATTATAAGTCTTTCTCAATGAAAACACTGGCAGCATTTATTACAGTTTCTGTCCCCATCATAACAACAATATCTGGAATGTTCCAAATTTTTTCAGTGTTATTGTTGATACTGAATACTTTCTTTTTCAATTTACTGGGTCAAAGGTCACAGAGACAGCGTGGAGTTGCAACAATTTAAGGAGTCAGCGATTAAAATTAAAGAAAAAAATGTTAATATTGAGGTAAGACTGAAATTTTTACTTTCAAATTGAAATCAGTAGTTTAATGTGGACATTAATATCTTTTTCATCTATAATTTGTAGTACATTGTTGAAAATATAAGAATAGATTTTTGCAAAACTAATATGAAAAGAAATTTACTAAGAATCAGTAACAATGCAGCCTTAACTATGGAGGAACTACTGTTGCTGAAAAATATGAAACTAGTAAATATTTAACAGGATTTGATGGTATGTACCCTCACAGAGGCCAACATTAGTCCTGCCATTAAAGTAAATTAAAAATGATACCTTGACTTTAATTAGAAAAATAATATAGATTCCAAGGCCAGAAGGGACTGTTGTGATCATCTGTTCTTACCCATGTATAATACAGGCCATACACTCTAGGGATTGTTTTGAGGAAGTTGTATCTTTTAGAAAAACATCCAATCTTGATTATTACATTATCGACATATCAACATTGCTATAAAATGAAACACTGCCAATTTGAAATTCATAACTTAAAAGCAAACTGCAGTATTTAAGATTGAAATTCACTATTTGTCTGCATGTCTTACAACTTATAAAATAAGATGACATAATGTAATTCACTTCCTCTGGCAGACAGTTTCTTTTAAAATTGTTCACACCTAATTCCAAGGAGAAAATCTTACTTCTGAATTAACTTCAAGATTAGATGGTTATCTGTGACCAACCTTCTGATGGACCCTTGCTATTAGAGTGTGAATAGATGATGTATTTTGCACTGAGCTAGCCAAGAGTATTACTAAAAGATTATACTGAATGCTGATGTAAAGTATGCATATGTTTATGTTACTGGAAACGTCCGCTTTAAATAGTCAAGACTCAAGACATAACTTGAATTTCCACTGAAAGTAAGAGGTGGATATGGGAGGGATATCTTAATCTATAGCTACTATAATGTGGAAGATCTAGCTTGCTCATTGTAGTAGAGAGAATAGGGAACCACTTGCAGTCATGTCAACAGATTCTCAAATAGATGAGGTGAGGCTTTAGATATGTAGTTGGGAGAATTCCAGTTTAGTATACGTTCATAACGCTTCTAGAAAACTGGAGTTCTGAAGAGGTTTTTTTTTTTTTTTTTTTTGCTGAAGCACTCAATTAATACAATATGTGACCTTGAAGCCTTTTAATTTGTGTAACTCAGTCCATTATATCGTTTTCTTCCACAGGAGCAACAGGAGGACTTTAAGAAAGCTATTCTGGAGGGGATGGAGATGACCAAACATCAGGTATTTGGGAAGCCTTTGATTTTTGTTACAGTTGAGGAACCATTGCATCTGGCTCGGTGCTTTCATTCATGCATGAGTTCTAAAATGAAGTACGGGAGAATCTCAAGAATCCCTGGTGTGAAGAGGAAAACTTTGGAGATAGTGGAGGTTACACCAAAGAGCGGAAGCATGTTGATACTTATCTGAGTGAATCACGTTTTTGATTTGCATGTTCATAGCCCCACTCCCCACAATTGGTGGCAGTTGCACCATAGTTAAGGTTGAATTTCTTTCCATTATAATTCCATTCTCAACACTCCCACTTCCTTTCCCCTTTCCTCCCCCCCCAAAAAACCCAAATCCTTACACCCCCTCAGATAGGAGTCTGGTCTATGACCAACCGAGCATTTCTCTCCCAAATTTGAAGTTAATCTAACAAACTGTTCATAAATGTTTATGCCCTTTTTTCAAAAAAAAAAAAAAAAAAAAAAAAAAAAATGCTTAACCAAAATTAGCAAATTCTTCTAATTATTGTTTGCCATATACAAGCAAAAAATCTGAAAGGATGTAAAATTAATCTCAAGTTTTACTGACCAGGGCCAGATCTCAGGCAAGCTAATTAAGAGTTAATGTTTAATTGCAAGTAGGATGCTAGGTGCCTGACACCCCTGTTCCTTAGATTGTCTTCAGGAGGGAATCCCTTCTCTTGCAGGCTTTACTGTTGTTGGGAGCATTGGAGAATTTTAGCTGGCCCAGCAATCTAGCAAGTTTTGTAAAGCTGGGAGCTAGCAGGTCCTCTGCAGTACTAGAGGTACTTAAGCACCACAGGGGATTGGATGTGCAGAACTTCTACCTTGGTGAAGGAGGGCCTGCAGTTGGGGGCATATTGAATAACAGAGGCGACAACAGATTCTGTGTAGGTGCTTGAAGCTGGTTTCCCTCTGCTCTATCTGTAGGCAAATGCTCCCTCTTCACCTTTTGGAGGCTGCAAAGTCAGCTCAGCACATCAGGCTGGAGCACTCTAGCTGCAAGTCTCTAGGGACCAATGTTCCCTCTAATTTTTCCCATGCATGTGTGGAATGAATTTTGTTTTGTGCATCAATATGGAGGTGATGTGTGGTGGGGGTGGGGCTGAGGGATTGAGTGTGGAAGGGAGCTTGGGGTTTGAGCAGATGGTTGCGGGGCGGGTGGGGGGAGGAAGGTGAGGGCTCCAGCTGGTGGTGCAGGCTTGGGGCTGGGGCCAGGGATGAGGAGTTCAGGGTGCGAAAGGGGGCTCAGGGCTGGAGCAGAGGGTTGGGGGGGGAGGGCTCCAGCTGGGGCCGGGGATGAGGGGTTTGGGTTGCAGGCTGCCCCAGGGCCACGGTGGGGTGAGAGGACTCCCCCCAGCCCTCTCTCACCGCAGTAACACCTGGGCTGGGTGAGGAGAGAGGTGCCTCTCCGTGGCCTCAGCAGCTCCAGGGCTTGGGGAAAGGCAAGCGCCTGTGTGGCCCTTGATAGGCTGCTGCGCAGCCGCACAGCTTAGAGGGAACTTAGCTAGGGATACCTGTTTTCTGGAATCGAACACCACTGAACAACCTCTTGATATTGACAGCTCTGAGCATTTCCAATATCAGTAGAATCAGGACATGTACTATGGCTTCCTTTTTGAGCATACCAGCATTTTCAGGACACTTAACAGAGTTACACTTTGCTTGATTGACGGGGAGATGGGTTCCTACTTCTAATGTAAGCACTGCAAAGCCATGGCTGCAAGACACCAAATGATATAATGATGATAGTGAGTAATTGAAGCCTAGATACTGCAATGAGACTGGAGCTATGGATGACACTCACTTCCCCCTCTAAGTACATACATAAAATTTCTGTTTTGGAATATGAAAGAAATAATCTTTGTCAAGCCAACCTTAGAAGCAGAACTGCTTTTAAAAAGGTTTACAACTTCCCAACAGTCATAGGCCTGAAAATCAGTCCAGTTCACAGTCTTCCAAATTCTATGCCTCTGCTCTTTAGAATCATGGATCTGTGGATTTTATTAAAATAATCTTTGGATTTCAGGTGACTGGTAGTGTGCTCTAGAGCTGAAATGCATGAACATATATGAATATATTCTGTGATTAGGTTGTATCTCTAATTTTTGCTAGAAAAACAAAACTTTAAGTTGAGTATTGTTTTGAGGGCTGGCTGTGGCTCTGCATGTGTTCAGAAAATGTTTAATTATCGTTAAAACCTGCCACCTGTACAAACTGAGGATGCACTTACTCCCTGCATAGGCCATGATGCCGCAAAGATGTAATGTGAATAGTGTCACTGACTTCTGTCGGACTGCTCACATCCTTAAGATGAAGCACAAGCACAAGCCTTTAGTCTTTGCTGGAGAAGGTATTTAAACAATTGGATTGATCAATGCCAGACTTTCTAGTAATCAACCCAAATAAGTGTCTCCACTTTGGTCTACTAAGAGTCAGTTTGTGTATTCCTTTTCATTCCATTTTGGCTTTCTTTAAGCCTGTAACCATTAACGCTGTCTTTGCTTGTTATTTGGTGATCAAATGTGTTAAACATATGCAGCCTCTAAATTGTCATGTTAGAGGTAGAGAAGTAGTGTTAAGATTTTTCTAGCTTTCTGGAGAAGATGACTTAGAATATTTAAATGACTTATTGATGTCTTTGAAAATTAGTTTTAATTTGTAACACTGAATTATACAATGGGAGCTGCTAATTCACTTTTTACATATGGCTACACTACATTTAAAACAGTGCAATATCAGTGTCAATGTACTTTTCTTTAGTAGTAAATATTCAGAACCTGGGATAGTAAATCCTAAATTCATATTTCCTTTCAAAATTTAACTTGGTTTAATTTTACAGATCTTAAGAGTTAGAATTTGAAAAATACAATGTTAATTAACTTATAAATTGTACCATAATTAAATTATATTTGAATAGTCTAGTAATATTACCAAATATGTACAGATATGGGTAGCAGAACTTAGTGTTTCTAAAGATGTGAGATGTTTAATACATTTTTCAGTTATCTTTGTTTACTGTAGCTCTTTTTATTTCTCCTCAAACATATATCTAGTTTTTATTACTTATTCTAAAATTATTAGACTCAAGATAGCTATAAATAGGTGTTTATCTTTAAAATTTGTACTGAATTAACAAGAAAGCATGTGTGATTTTAGCAAGCTGTAAAGGTACCCTTAAAATGTATTCATGCTGTAAATTTGAAAGATGGTACGAGAGAAAGAGAATGGTTATATGCTGAACACTAAGCAAATTGCCAAGCTGCAGGAAGGGGAAAGTACTTCAGGAATGATGACTCATAACAATGTATGTGTTTATAATACAGGCTGATCTTCAAGCTGATTGCAGCCTAAGCGAGGTTAATTCTAATGATGGATTTACAGAATATCACAAAAACTCTTTGGCAGTTCATTCAGAACAATGTAAGTGTGCTAATTTTTCTGATAATCCAATTTTGTCTCTGAATTTTATAAATGATGCATAATACTTAATCATTATTTCAAAGGGTGCATCAACATAAAAATCAAACTTGTCTCTGAATGTATATTTAACCTGCCGTTACCTGAAACACCAGAGTACTCTTAACTGAGAGTAGGGAAGAATCTTCTGTATATTCTTAAAAGTTTTTAACTTTGTGCATTTGTTTAGTCAGTTGTACTATTTTTTCCAAAGATAGTCAGGTTCCCCTGTTCATGTACTTTTTCACATAGTTACACTGAGGAGAGAATCAAGTTTCTTATTAAAAAAAAAAAATTAATTGAAAATGTAACCTTAAAATGACAAAAATTACAGGGAGATATAGATGTTACTACTTGAATCTAATAATTCATCTATTTACAAATGACTAGATTTTAAGGTGAGGGTGTTTCCTTTTAAACTTACTTTACATATATGTTTCAAAACATTTTGTTTTTGTCCTTTAAAAGACATGCCGAGTAACACATGGTAAATTTTGTGAGTGTTTAAATTTTTTTTTTAGGGGCTAGATTAAATGGCTCAGTTGCTCACTTTGTTAGGAAAGATTTAAGACATCCTCGATTTTGGTAAAGACATACTTGTCTGGTTCTCTTGTCAGATTGTAAATTCATTTCTTTTCTAGTTCACAACAAAAGTAGAAGAGCATCAGCTGAAGATACTCAGCAAGTAGACTCTAAGGCTGCATTGCTCACGGTTTGTATACTCCAGTTGACAGTTTTATCAGATTTCTCAAATTTCTATAAAATTATAACTAAAATAAAACATTTTATTGAGATACAGTTTAATACCTATTTCAGATGTAGACCAATTGACATCCATTAGTGGTATTCACTGTGAACTTGCTTGCCTAGGTAAAATAAAAAAAGTGTACCTCTATAAAACTGGGTTCTGTCTGTCTTCTGAGGAGACTATGCTCAGTAAGAGATACAGTGCAGGATTTCAAAGAGGGCTTTTACTAGACAGCGAAAGAAAAGGAATCCAGATCTGACTGTATCCATCATTGCCCCAATCTCTTGACACATGCTCCCTGCAGAACTAGATTCCCTACTGATACTCAACAGTCGGGTCAAAAATCATCATGGGAATGCTGGGAACATATGACTGTTAGGTCTAAAGGAAATCAGTATGAAGCTGAAACAAGGTGATGTGCAGAGAGGAAAAAAATAGATGGGCTACATGGAAAGAGTAATGCTCAGTTTAGGGTGTTCTCCAGTAGGTTCAGGAGGAAACAGCAGAGGTCCTGTTTTGAGTGGGAGGAAGGATAAGGATTAGTGAAGATTATTGGTACAGTTCTGTGAGGATAAGCATTAACTTGTGCTGCTTCACTGTTTTTATAAAGAATGTTCTCACTTAGAAGTAAAAGGGTTTAAATAATCCACTAAATAACCATGATGGATATAGTCACCTTTTCTATTGTTGTAATCAGTTATTTGTTCTTGTATATCTTAATATATTATCCTTGCAGTATGTTATGATATCCTTCCACTATATTTGAATCTTTCACTTCAACTACTTTATCAATAAAGTCCTGAGAAATACTGCCAGTAGTACCTTTATTTTCATATCTTAACATAGACTATACAAAGAGGTTAAGTAAACTCATTCTGCTTTTAGTATTGGGGGAAAAATACTTGTCTTTTTTTCTTTTTGATTTAAAGGATTGGTTACAAGGTAGACCTTCAAGTAGCAATCAAATGTAAGTAAGTTTTCTAATCAGTAGTGGTAGAATTGTCCAAATATTTTCTGATGCACTGTTATCTTTCTTTAGGGCTTTGGTTTTTAATTTTGACATTTAAGTTACTATGGCAGTGGCTCTGAAATATTCTAGTTGACTTAAAAAATAAATATGAGAGCATAAATCTCTGAAGTGTAATCTCTAAAAACTAGAAAATGGTAGGCATTTTAAAAATCAAAGGGAGAACTGAAACACCATATTGCAAATAGTCAACTATTTTGCAGTGGATCAAGTCTTACAATAGTCTTGCATTAATGCCCTTTTAATTTTTTTATATGCCACTGGAGAACAGCTACTTTCAACTCAATGAGCAATAATTAAACGCAATAAAGTGAAAAAGCGAGTAAATTATGTTTTCATTAAACTGTTTACAAGCATGATTTGTTTCATTTGAATGACTGCTATTCATGTTAGTTAAATAAAAGATCTGGCCTGTGGTATTTTTCCCTAATAAATGACTAATTTTATTCATTGAAACGTATTGACAAGTTCCATTTAAGTTAATGGAGCCACACATACGTCTGAGGGTAGAATGTGCACCATTTATTTAGAGAGACTGGATGGTGAGGTAACATCTTTTATTGGACCAACTTCTATTGGTGAGAGAGGCAAGCTTTCGAGTCACATCTCTGTCTCTCTCTAATACCCTGGGACTGAAAGGGCTACAACTACACTGCATACATGGTCTAATTTGACGCTAGCACTAGTTAGTGAATATGTGTTTTTTAACTGTATTTTTAGCTTCCTGGATCCTTAACCTACCTTTTATTGTGAATCCTCCCCTGAAACTACTCAGTTAGTATATTCATTAGTAATTCATCCCATTTAGTTAACTGTTTAATAAAGCCATAGGTTTAATAATCTGATAATTGAAATAGAAACTGTGAACAGGTAGTTTTCAATTCAATACCTCTGTGGGATTTGACTCTTGTAATGAAAAGGTGATATGCTGTCATACATGAAGAGTTTATAGTAATGCTTTGACAACACATAAATACCTAATCAGGGGTGGGTGTGTGTGTTTTAATAATTAAGAAACTTGCTACTGTCCTTGAAAAGTAGAATAAAGTAGTAAAACAATACTGCAAGCTCCACAAAGTGACTCCAGCCTGCTGTATGAAAATCATAAAGAATAAAAAAAGTGGCTATTTTACAAGTAACATCCAATACTTTTGTGTGTCACACTCTTTCTCTCTTTTACAGGCCGTCGGAAGAAGATGCCTTGAATGGTAAGCTTTTTTGTCTTAATGCAAACAAGCGGACAAACATTTTCAACATACAAAACACATGTACTGCATTTTCTAATATGAGAATATATTTAATATTTGGTAGCAGAAATGAATTACAAGATGATAGGATATGGAAATGAATGAAGGTGAAAACCAAACAGAACGTGACTCTTTTATTTTAGAGTGCTAGAAAAAAAATGTAAGTTATGGATTTTGAAAGCAGCAATTAGCGAGAGAACTAATTCTTTTTTTTTCTGCTTGTGGAATGTGTGCTCTTTTGCATTTTTGAAAGCATAAAAGTGAGTGTTAAATAGTTATCCTCAGTCGTAGACATACATGCCTAATACAATCCATAAGTGTCATAAGGTTTAAAAAATCATTCATATTGCACATACAGGCTTCATAATTTATCAGATATTCAAGAACTAAATGTAATATCTGAGATTTGCAAAGTAACTTTCTTTTTTAGCTCAGTATTCACTTTGAGAACATAGGAAGCAAAAAGTAGAAGTAATGCACTCTTTGCATGTACTGTATGAGGATTTAAGACACATGCTCGTGCAGTATACAGTGTCTCGTCTCTTTTTCTTGACTTTTGTAGGTATTGCTTCTCCTTTCAAGCCGATCATGGACACCACTTACTACTACTCAGGTCAGTATCATAAAACTAATAGTTTAAGTTTAAAAATTCACATTTCTTTTTATTAGGTCTGAGAGTTCATGATTTCTATAACCTTTCTCTACAGCTGTGGAAAGAAATAACTTGATGAGATTATCACAAAGCATTCCATTCACTCCTGTGCCTCCAAGAGGTAAGAAGCTTAATCTTTGTTACTGGATGGAAGGGAGGTCAGAATGAGGATTTAATGTTGGTTCGTTAAGAACTCTGGCAAACTTAAAAATAATTGAGCAATTTTTTAAATACGGAATGGGCAGACCAAACTTGATCAACCATTTTGGCAGCATCTCAAAAAGAGATTACAGGACAATAAATAGAGGTCTAGTATCAGTATCTCACAAGACACTCCCAAAATGCAGACTTCAGTTATGTCATCACATCTTTACTAATGCAGCTTGTTGGCTTAAAGGAAACTGTATGACTTAATTCCAGTAGTCTTCAGAGTAATAAAACTTCTCTGAAAAACATGATGTAAATTGTATGGAAAAGCTCTTCAAACTGACACTTTTTTCTGCTTGTTATGCTTATTTCATAAGGTTTCCATCATTGTGGTAACTAGGCATGCTTTGCTCAATTTAAACTGTGTGATTAATACTTCCAATGAGAGAAGCAAAAACATCATGGTCCCCTGCTGGTTTCAGAAAGAGATTAGAGAGGGTTCTTCCAATCTGTTACGAGCTCCCAGTTGCATTAGAAATTTAACATCTTGATTTATCCATGTCTAAAGCATATTTAAATATTTGCAGCCTTGTTTGTCATGAACTCTGAAAAGAAGTGTACTATTGTACTGTGATGTTACAGGTGAGCCAGTCACTGTGTATCGCCTTGAAGAAAGTTCTCCCAGCATCTTGAACAACAGCATGTCTTCCTGGTCACAGCTAGGACTCTGTGCTAAAATTGAATTTTTAAGTAAAGAGGAGATGGGAGGTGGATTACGTCGAGCTGTTAAAGTAGCATGCACGTGGTCAGAATATGATATTCTGAAATCAGGACATCTTTATATCATCAAATCTTTTCTTCCTGAAGTTGTGAATACTTGGTCAAGCATTTACAAAGAGGACACAGTGTTACACCTCTGTTTGAGAGTAAGTTTTATTCTTGACAATTATTAGACATTGACAGGCAAAAATATTAAAAATAAATTTTCAGTAACTAGTATACAGCAAAGTTTTGATGCTTCTAATGTTCTACACAATCTAGGGTGATCAGATGTCCCGATTTTATAGGGACAGTCACAATTTGGGGGGCTTTTTCTTATATAGACACCTATTACCTCCCACCCCCATCCCAATTTTTTTATACTTGCTATCTGGTCACCTTAACACAAACCAAAGGCCAATTTAAACATTTCTTGTTCAATAGATTTTTATTTTGTGTTAAATAGTTCAATCTCTTGAACAGAATTAAAACAGTTGTGTAGTTGTACGCCACTTCTGATAGGGAGTAAAAGGATTGATGTTAACCTTCTTGCTGCTATTTTATTCCCCAAATTTTCCCCTACATTATTTAATGCAGTACTGAAGTATGGATTTTCAATTGTAGGAAATTCAACAGCAGAGGGCAGCACAGAAACTCACGTTTGCTTTCAATCAAATGAAGCCTAAATCCATTCCATATTCTCCAAGGTAAATGTGTTAAATTATTCATGACACTGCACACTTTCTACTAGCGAAGTATACTTTTATGCATATTACCATTCGAAAAAAGTGCGTCCTGGGATTCAGTACATCTTGCAAAAACACTATTTAAGAAGTGTCAGCATGCAAACCTTCAGCCACCAACTTGGGGAAGAATATTTCCTGTTGGTACTTAACAAGGACTAGGCTTAACTCATATTTTATAACCTAGCCAGATTTAAAAATAAGTTTGTCAAACCAAAATATTTATCACTCAGCAACTGCATAATTGCCTTATCTTATTTGTTTTGGTAATATTTATGAAATATATTCTTTATAAGGTTCCTGGAAGTTTTCCTATTATATTGCCACTCAGCTGGACAGTGGTTTGCAGTTGAGGAGTGCATGACTGGAGAATTTAGAAAATACAATAATAACAACGGTGATGAAATAATTCCAACTAACATGCTAGAAGAGGTCATGCTAGCATTCAGCCACTGGACTTATGAATATACAAGAGGGGAGTTGCTGGTACTTGACCTGCAAGGTAATATACTTATTTTGAAATTGGGATTAGGGGCAAGGTAGGTTTAAATTTTCTTTACAGTAGCACCTTAATGAATTAGGGGACTGGAACACATGACTTATGAGGAGAGGCTGAGGGAACTGGGATTGTTTAGTCTGCGGAAGAGAAGAGTGAGAGGGGATTTGATAGCTGCTTTCAACTACCTGAAAGGGGGTTCCAAAGAGGATGGATCTAGACTGTTCTCAGTGGTAGCAGAACAAAGAGTAATGGTCTCAGGTTGCAGTGGGGGAGGTTTAGGTTGGATATTAGGAAAAACTTTTTCACTAGGAGGGTGGTGAAACACTGGAATGCATTACCTAGGCAGGTGATGGAATCTCCTTCCTTAGATATTTTTAAGGCCAGGCTTGACAAAGCCCTGGCTGGAATGATTTAGTTGGGGATTGGTCCTGCTTTGCGCAGGGGGTTGGACTAGATGACCTCCTGAGGTCCCTTCCAACCCTGATATTCTATGAATTATTGTGAATAGTGTTCATATAGTGTTCATAGCATTACATAATAATTTTGGTCTACTTTACTTGAATGAGCAGTGGGCTTAGTTGACATGCCATTACAATGCTGTAGGAAACACTTAGGAAAAAAGTTGAATTCTTATTTATGTTCTTAGGGTGTATACAATAAAAAATACTAACATTTATGTGTTGGCTTTTTCAGTCCATATCTGTACTATCTTAATTTATCCTCAAGTGTTCATCAGATATGGAAACACTCATAGCTAAGATGTAGGAATCTTATTCACTCTGGACAAAATTCACCTTGCATGCTGTTCAGGAACCACTTAAGCTTTCAAAATAGGGCTTGAATGGAATTTAAGTGGTGCATAGAGCTTAGGTGGGAGCCATCTGTACAGGAGTGAATATCGTCCCATAAATTTTGACTTTCTATCTTGATTTACGTTCTTGGTGATAAATTTGGAAATCCTTACTACTGAGGGATTCTGGTTTACAGTGTTAATCTATTCGTATACTGTATCCATTTTAACTCTTATATTTTGTGTAAAGGTGTGGGTGAAAATTTGACAGATCCCTCTGTGATAAAAGCTGGAGAAAAAAGGTAAGATTAATGTGTTTTGTTATAAAAAAAAAATAACCTGTATTTAATGTTTGACTTGGACAAATACATACCATGCTTGTGTGCTTTATTTTAAAGGTCATATGATATGGTGTTTGGTCCAGCCAATTTAGGAGAAGATGCAATCAAAAATTTCAGAGCTAAGCACCACTGCAATTCTTGCTGCAGGAAACTTAAACTTCCTGGTATGTGAGGTTTTTTTTTTCTTCTTTTTTTACCCTTACTATTCAGTAAATTGTGTGTAGCTATGTCACAAGTTGACAATTTAAAGAATTAAAGAATATGGAAATAGTAACGTTAATTCTATAATTTCACCATAGTAATCTTGTAATGTAGGTTTCAGAGTAGCAGCCGTGTTGGTCTGTATTCGCAAAAAAAAAAGGAGTACTTGTGGCACCTTAGAGACTAACCAATTTATTTGAGCAGATAAATTGGTTAGTCTCTAAGGTGCCACAAGTACTCCTTTTCTTCTTGTAATGTAGATTTGTGTTTTATTTCCTAGGTTTAAAAAAAAAAAATTCTTCAAGCATGTGTCAGTGCATGGATCACAATGTAGGTGTGAATGCACCTCATGAGCACAAGAGTGAATTTTTTTGAACAGCAGTGTCCAGGGCTCCTTAAGCTCCCATACAAGGGCATAAAGGCTGAGGCAGTCTTGGCTGTCCCTCAGTTACCTCTTGCCACCCATGGCAGTGAGATGGAACACAATAAATGTCCAACCCACTACTCTCTTCAGAGACCCTAAACCAGTTCTTTTTCAAGCTATTTGTTGATGATCAGAGATCCTAGAAATCCTTTTGCCATAGAAAAATGCAGAAAATATGGAATTTGCCTTTTTACAGAGAATCTTTTAGTTTTTATATTTTTTTTAAAAATAAAAACACGTTAACTATTAATAAGGCTAAGACTTTGTCACGGATATTTTTAGTAAAAGTCACGGACAGGTAACAGGCAAAAAGAAAATATTTAGGGAACCCGTGACCTGTGACTTTTACTAAAAATATCCCTGACAAAATCGGGATCTGCGGGTCCTCACACCGCCTGAAGCGGGGCAGCTGCACAAGGGGCTTGGAGCTGCCTGCAGCAGCTGGGGGTCCCCTGCTGGGGCTGCAAGCTGTGTGGTACCCCTGCCGCCCACGGCTCTGGGCGCTCGCAGCGGTCGGGCTTACCCCACTTGTGGCAGCCAGGCGGTCAGGAGCTCGAGGGGTTCCCCCAATGCCCGTGGAGGCCTGGGGGGTTCCTTCAGTGGCTGAGGGCTATGGGGTTCTCCTGCTATCAGCAGCGGCTGGGAGGTCTGGGGGTTCCCACAGCGGCCGGGAACTGCGAGGTACCCTAGCGCTCATGGCGGCCAGGAGCTGCGGGGTACCCTGGTGCCCGTGGTGGCTTGGAGCTCCGAGGGGAAAAAGTGAAATCCTTGCAAGCTGCATGGATACTTTTTAAAGACACCAAAATAGAGGCTCAACTTGAATGTATACCCCAAATTAAAAAACATAGTAAGAGAACCAAAAAAGTGGCTAAACAACAAAGTAAAAGAAGCATTGAGAGGCAGAAAAGCATCCTTTAAAAAGTGGAAGTTAAATCCTAGTGAGGAAAATAGAAAGGAGCATAAACTCTGGCAAATGAATTGTAAAAATATAATTAGGAAGGCCAAGAAAGAATTTGAACAACAGCTAGCCAAAGACTCAAAAAGTAATAGCAAAAAAAAATTTTAATTACATCAGAAGCAGGAAGCCGGCTAAACAACCAGTGGGGCCACTGGACGATTGAAATGCTAAAGGAGCACTCAAGGACAATAAGGTCATTGCAGAGAAACTAAGTGAATTCTTTGCATCGGTCTTCATGGCTGAAGATGTGAGGGAGATTCCCAAACCTGAGCCATCCTTTTTAGGTGACAAATCTGAGGAACTGTCCCAGATTGAGGTGTCATTAAAGGAGGTTTTGGAACAAATTGATAAACTAAATAGTAATAAGTCACCAGGACCAGATGGTATTCTGAAGGAACTCAAATGTGAAATTGTAGAGCTACTAACTGTAGTCTGTAACCTATCATTTAAATTAGCTTCTATTCCAAATGACTGGAGGATAGCTAATGTGATGCCAATTTTTAAAAAGGGCTCCAGAGTTGATCCCAGAAATTGCAGGCCAGTAAGCCTGACTTCAGTACCAGGCAAACTGGTTGGTTGAAACTATAGCAAAGAACAAAACTGTCAGACATATAGATGAACATAATTTGTTGGGGAAGAGTCAACATGTTTTTTGTAAAGGGAAATCATGCCTCGCCAATCTACTAGAATACTTTGCGGGGGTCAACAAGCCTGTGGACAAGGGGGATACAGTGGATATAGTGTACTTAGATGTTTCAGAAAGCCTTTGAAAAGTTCTCTCACCAAAGGCTCTTAAGCAAGGTAAGCTGTCATGAGATAACAGGGAAGGTGCTTTTATGGATTGGTAACTGGTTAAAAGCTAGGAAACAAAGGGTAGGAATAAACGGTCAGTTTTCAGAATGGAGAGAGGTAAATAGTTGTGTCCCCCAGGGTCTGTACTGGGACCAGTCCTATTCAACATATTCATAAATGATCTGGGAAAAGGGGTAAACAGTGAGGTGGCAAAATTTGCAGATGATACAAAACTGCTCAAGATAGTTAAGTCCCAAGCAGACTGCGAAGAACTACAAAAGGATCTCTCAAAACTGGGTGACTGGGCAATAAAATGGCAGATGAAATTCAGTGTTGATAAATGCAAAGTAATACACACTGGAAAACATAATCCCAACTATATGTATAAAATGATGGGGTCTAAATTAGCTGTTACCACTCAAGAAAGAGATCTTAGAGTCATTGTGGATAGTTGTCTGAAAACATCCACTCAATGTGCGGCAGCTCAAAAAAGTGAACAGAATGTTGGGACTCATTAAGAAAGGGGTAGATAATAAGACAGAAAATATCATATATTGCCTCTATATAAATCCACGATATGCCCACATCTTGAATACTGCGTGCAATGTGGTTGCCCCATCTTAAAAAAGATATATTGGAATTGGAAAACGTTCAGAAAAGGGCAACAAAAATTATTAGGGGTATGGAACAGCTGCCATATGAGGCGAGATTAATAAGACTGGGACTTTTCAGCTTGGAAAAGAGACAGCTAAAGGGAGATATGATAGAGGTTTATGAAATCATGGCTGGTGTGGAGAAAGTAAATAAGGAAGTGTTATTTACTCCTTCTCATAACACAAGAACTAGGGGTGAAATTAATAGGCAGCAGATTTAAAACAAACAAAAGGAAGTATTTTTTCACACAATGCACAGTCAACCTGTGGAACTCCTTGCCAGAGGGTGTTGTGAAAGCCAAGACTATAATAGGGTTCAAAAAAGAACTAGATAAGTTCATGGAGGATAGGTCCATCAATGGCTATTAGCCAGGATGGACAGGGATGGTGTCCCTAGCCTCTGTTTGCCAGAAGCTGGGAATGGGCGATGGGATGGATCGCTTGATGATTATCTGTTCTGTTCATTCCCTCTGGGGCTAGATGGACCTTTCGTCTGATCCAGTCTGGCCGTTCTTATGTACCCCGCAGCTCCCAGCCCCCACGGCTGGCAGGGGACCCTGCAGCTTCTGACAACTGCAGGCTGAAGTCACAGAAGTCACGGATTCTGTGACATCCACGACCTCTGTGGCCAAATCTTAGCCTTAACTCTTAACTAAATTTTAGTGAAAGTACCAGTGTTACTTATTCAGTGTGCGCAACCTCCTCCTCTTGTGGCTGATTTTTGAATGTGCTTTAAATGTACATAGCTAAACATACACTGGAAACAATTGATTGGAGTATAGAGGTTACTCAATGGTGTATAGGGGTTCGTGTTTTAATGCATCTCAAATTTCACTTCAGCCTCTAGAAGTGAGTAATTAAAGTTATGAAAAGATGCTGAAAATTTTAAAAATCACCTCTAAAGACTGTCACTGAGTTTGGCAAGGACAAATTTCAAGTTGATGGTAATGTGCTGTTTTGTACTGTATGCAGCAAGGCTGTAGCTTACATTTGAAGGCAGACAATTGTAGAACACATGGAAAGCACTAAACATAAAGTGAATGAAAAGAAATGAAAACGAGGCTGAAA
Source organism: Chelonia mydas (assembly GCF_015237465.2). Taxonomy (NCBI): domain Eukaryota; kingdom Metazoa; phylum Chordata; order Testudines; family Cheloniidae; genus Chelonia; species Chelonia mydas. The sequence goes on from NC_051250.2 coordinate 64,982,465, forward strand.
CAGCATGGACATCAACAACAGTAAAGAAGCTTCACTGTGACTGCGTTATTTTATTAATTTTATTTTATTATTATGATTGGCACTGGCAGGCTTTGAACTTGTTTAAAATTGTAAATATATCAATAAAACGTTGTGTTCAAGTGATAGCTATATATAATGGCTAGGGAAACTCAGGTTCAGCATTTCATTTTAATCACGGAAAAATAAGGATCTTTATATGTTTTTTTTAATCAGAGAATTTCAGTTTTTTTAATCACAGAAAACTAGGATCCCTGGTGATATCTTCTCTTCACAGTTCACGTATAAGGACCATTCTAAAAATAAGAAAATAGATTGCAAGAGGGTTGTCAAACTTCCTCCTGCCCCCCTATATCCTCCCCCCCTCTTGATATAGTGAGGTGAGGCGCTTTGTGCCAACCACCACACTGCATGGCAGTCCAAACTCTGAGTTCAAATCCTGCCCATCCTGCAATGGACTGATCCCTATAAAGGATGGGCACAACCAATGCTTCTGCTATCTAGGAGGGAGCCATATCCTGGATAAGTGCTTTGTGTGCAAGTTCTTCTGTGCCAGTACCCACATGTTCAGGTATGTTAGGCTCAGACTACATATATTTAGTGATCCATGTGGATCACTTAAGACCCAAAGGTGATAGTTATGACTAGAGCAACACCAGATAAATGAGTATTGACCGGTAATCCCTCAAGCTCTCTTCATACTCCAGAATCAGGCAGTGGAAAGAAGGTGATGAGTACGTGAGCAGAGTTAGCACCATCAATGCTGATCACCTTAACGTCCGCAAAGTCACCAATGCCCAAGAAGTTGGTGTCAGTAACCTCAGCACCAGTCCCTTTAATGTCAGCAGTCCAGCACTGATTACCTTGGCACCATAGACCTGATGCAGATAATTCCAGCTCCTGTGCAGACTGCCCCACCCACAGACAATAAAGCCAGCACTGTTTTCCCCGCCTCCCCCATAAAGGGGACACCAGTTTATGTAGTCAGTCCAAACATAAGCATAGGTCCAAGAGTGCAGGACGGACTTGAGGCATCACTCCTCAAAACACAAAGCCCCTAGGCATTTGGGCAGAACAATAGACTCATTACAGACTGAGCTGAGCAAGAAACTCAGATATGTTGTAGAGGCATCCATATCACCCTTAGCGATGTTCCCAGTACCAAAAAGGTGAATGGATATCCGCCCTTCCTTGAGGAGATACTTTGCTCCTCATTATCACTAAAATACTACTTGTTGCCAGCATTGAGTATCAGTGTGGGAGTGTCACTGGGCTGGCCAGCCTTAACTCGGTTAATACACATATGGCATGCTACTATGGCCATATAGACCTTACTTGAGACCATTCTCCCATGTATGGAGGAGCAGATCATCATCCCACATGTCTAGGGGAAAAAAGATCATGCAGCTTCACTGGCAAGACCACTTGCGCTGGAACTGGATGTGGGCTGACAGAAACAGGAGTCAATAGAGGGACAACTCCAGTCTCTTTCCAGGGAATCCTCCTTATCACTGGGCAAGGCAGTAACACCAGCACATGTTCCAGCAATAGACCACTTTAAAATGTTCCAGGACTTCCTGTCCCAAATTGCTGAGATCCTGAACATTAATATTGTATTTATTCAGGAAAAGTCTCATAAGCTCTTTGATGTCCTGAGCATGACAACACAGGCCAGAATCGCTCCCCCTAAAAATGAAAGCATTGCTGGATTATCCAAAGGACTAAGGCAGACAGACCCTGGCCACTCTTCCTTCCTCAAACAGGCAGAGAAAAAAATATCTGGTGCTGCAGAAAGATTGAATCCCCCAAACCCAGGGTTTTTTGGTTGTCTTTGCAGCACAAGAGCAACTGAAGTCCACTTAAGGCAATCCTAAGGATAAGGACCCTAAAAATTAGATCTGTATGGGCAAAACTCATATTTATCATTCTCAGTGCTGCTTTGTTTGGTGGTCTACCAAGCACTGTTTTCCAAATACAATTACCCCATGTGGGACAACATCACTCTTCCTTTCAAAAATCCTGCGGGATGGAAGGGAAGGTATCATCAAGGAGGGGCACATGATTTGAGAACATCACTGCAATCAGCCATGGATGCTTCTGATATGGCCAAAAGATCAAAGGCCATGGCCACGGCTATGAGACAAGTCTCTTGGCTCCAGGCAACAGGCATACCATGTCAAGTACAGGCCACAATAGAAGACCTGCCTTTCAAGGGAATGGAGCTCTTCAGCCAGAAAACAGATGAAGTGTTCGATTCCCTCAAGGACTCAAGGGACTATATTAAGATACCCAGGAATTTACACAGGTCTGTCTGTCTGTCTCTACAGGAAGTCTTATAAATCAATCCCTGGAAGGCAGTGGATGCCATCTTATTCCTCAGGTGATAGCCAAAATATCAGCAACTAAGCCTATCAGAAGCCTACACCTATTTTCAGGAACACCTTGCCATGTTCCACTGAGCCTGGGTTGCGAGGACAGCCAACAAATGGGCATTAGACATGACCACTCAAGGCTACCTTTAATTTACTACTCCCTACATGCTCCCCTTCATCAACCCTTCTTAGGAACCCTATCCATGAGAGCCTGTTACAAACAGAAATGACCTCTTCATCTGGAAGCTGTAGAAATTGTACTGTGGGAGTACATGGGGAAAATGCTTCCACTCCCCATGATTCCTTATCCCAAAGAAGAAAGGGGTGGTTCTCCTATCCTAGACCTGAGGAGACTGAACAAATATATATATATTTCCTCAGATTCAGGATGGTAATGCTTGCCTCCATCATCCCATATCTGCAGGCTCAAGATTGACTTGTGGCTCTCAGCTTGCAGGATTCATATTTCCACACAGCCATCCATCTGGCCCACAGGGAGTACCTAGGATTCATAGTAGGACCCAGCTATTGCCAATACAAAGTACTGACATCTGGACTTTCCATGGCACACAGAATCTTCACAAAATGCCTAGCGTTGGTAGCTGAACACTTTTTTTAAAATTTTTTTTAAAGGCATTCATTTTTACCATTACCTGGACAATTGTTTAATCAGAGTAGATCCCAGCAGGAGGCTGCAGCACACCTAAAATTCACTCTTTCCCTATTCTCCCAATTAGGCTTCCTAGTGAAGTACAAAAAATAGTGTCTCATCCCATCACAGATGATAGAGTTCAGAGCCCTGATTGACTCCCGTTCAGCAAGAGTGTTCTTCCCAAAGACAGGTTCCTGTTGATGCAGTTGCTAGTGTGTGGGATAGACTTGAGCTTGACTATGACGGTATGGATGTGTCTGGAGCTGCCAGGCCATATGTTTGTGTGCACGTATGTGACACTTCTTGCCAGATTTTACCTGCAACCATTCCAATTCAGTTTGTTCTCCAACAAGACACCAGATAAACAAGAAAGTGGTGGTCTCATGTCACAATACTGAGCTGGTGAAAGAAACCTGGAAGTGTGTGTGGAAGGGTACTGTTCTCTAGCCCCTCCATTACAAAGACCTTAATAACGAACACATCAGGAGCAGGCTGGGGAGTCCACCTGGACCACCTACAGATGCAAGAGACTTTGTCCCCAGAGGACATGGGTCTTCACATCTAGGCCCTGGAACTCAGAGCCATCAGTCTAGCCTGCATGGCCTTCCTACCAGTTCTTCAAAACTCTTCAGTGCAGATCCTGACAAACACCTCCACAATGCACTACATGAACAGACAAGGAAGTGCACGTGCATCTACCCTCTGCCTAGAAGCCATCAAACTAATGGACATTGTGCCACCAACATGGGATAATCCTGATGGTCCTTCACCTCCCAAAGGTCATCGACAACCTTAGCAGATTTCCTGAGCAAACAGTCACCACTCACAAGGGGTCGTTGCAGAAATCCATCGTAAAGCAAATATTCCTACATTGGAGGATATTAGTAATAGGCCTGTTGATTACCAATGTCAATACCAAGTGCAAGAGCTTTTGATCCAGAGCAGTTCTGAGTCTAGGTTGTTACTGGTGCCTGCCTTCTTCCAGTGGACTCAAGGCCTTGTATGTACCTTTTCACAGATTCCTCAGGGTCATTTCCAAAATCAAAGGAGACAGAATCATGATCATTCTTGTAGCTGTGTATTGGCTGAGACAGTTCTGGTTGACAGACCTACTACAAATGTGCACCCAGCCTCCAATCCAACTCTCAGACTACCCAGACCTGATCTCACAATACCATAGTCAGATACTCTATCCAGAAATGAATTTGCTGCACCTATGTGGCTATTTGGGTGGCTGATTAACATGGACACAGATTGCTCACTGCAGGTCCAGGAAATCTTAGTACAGAGCAGGAAAACATCTTCCAGAAGAATGACTTAATCTAAATGCAAGCGGTTCTTGAAAAGGGTATCCCAACATGGTCTGGATCTGGTCCAGGCCTAGATACCACAGATTCTCAACTACTTATTGCACTTAAAACGGGCTGGCCCCTTGTTCAGCTCTCTTAAGGTCTGCCTCACAACAGTCTCAGCTTGCCATCTGCCGGAACAGTCATGTTCAGTCTTTGCTCCCCATAATATCAAAGTTTCTCAAAGGACTATTGCATGTTTACCCACCAGTCAGAGAACCTACTCCTGCCTGGGACCTCAATTTGGTCCTCCTGAAACTAATGGAACCTCCATTCAAACCTCTGTTGGACTGCTCCCAGCATCATTTACTCTGAAGACAGGCTTTCTAGTGGCTATTACTTCAGCCAACAGAGTGAGTTTCAGGCACCTATGGCTGAGCCTCTCTATATTACATTCAGTAGGAACATGGTGGACCTCACCTATAGTTCACTTGGAAGATAGTGTCAGAATTTAATCTAAACCAAGTGGATTAGCTTGCCTATCTTCTTCATGAAGTCACACTCTGGACTGGGAGAAAAGAAATCACACACTAGATGTATCCAAGACTTTGAATGATTTGGTGTGATCAATGTAATAAAGCAGACTGTTACCCTATCTATTTTATAGCCATGGCTGGGCATTCCTAAAGGTCAAGCCATCTCTCAGAGAACATTGAAATGGATAATGCAATATATCTTGCTGTGTTAACAGTTGGCAAGGCTCACTCCACTAGAGCTCAAGCAAAATCCTCTGCCTCCCTCAGAAATGTGTCACATTCTGAAATCTGCAAGGTGGTGTTGTGGAGTAACCAGCTGACCTTTTTCAAGCATTATTCATTAGATTTAGCTGCCAGATCTGATGCTAAATTTGAGATACAAGTCCTACAATCATTATTCAGCTGATGCAGCTGAAACTTCTCATTCCCACCATTCTGAAGAGATGCTGCTTGTCGGTCTCCTACACTGACACACACTCAAAGAATCAGCATGGATCCCATGACCTGCCCTCCATCTATGCTTTTTGTAGTCCCGTGCTACCCCAGGCTTTGAATTATGAAAGAACTGAGGCAGAGTCATGGCTGACCCATCCTTTATGCCCTTGTACAGGAGCATGAGGAGACACGGGGCACACATGCCCCCCGTGCACACTTCTATTCAAAAAACGATCTTTCACACAAGAAGTGTTTGGGGACTTACAGGGAGATCCATATTGACTGCAACATCTCAAAGAAACACATTTACTGTAGAATAAGTAACCATTCTCTCCATGTGGCATCATATTGACACCAACATGGTTCATCAGCAGGATTGGAAACTTTAGATCCACTGCATAGACTTCTGCCACTGGAATTAATAGAATAACTGATCACAGTAGCACATTGCCATCTTCTGTGTGAATGAGCAGTAGGAGGATAAAACACACAGTTTGCCAGTGGGCTTCACAGATATTTGCTAATGGCAGAGTGAAGTACATAAATCCACACTGTGTAGAGGTCAAGCACAGGAGTTTATTACATACAGCGCTGACGGAGTGTCACCTTGCTTATTAGGCTCAGAGACACTGTCACTCAATTGATTACAATGGAATATATAGATTTTCCATGGGTGGGGGAAAGTGACGGGGTAGGCAGTCCCACACCCCCAGATAGGTTTAGCTGAAGACATGATAGCACAGTAGCCATTGGTCAAAGATTACATAATGTCTCCGCCCATGGTCTTAAATTGACAAATTAACATTTAGCATTTAATTAGTACTTTAATAACATGTATTAGTATAAAATATGTATGTTGACTTTTGATTTGGGGTCCATAGGAATGAAGAAGCTCCTTTGATTGTCCAGCAGATACATATCTAGGGGTAAAAGCAAAGAAACAGTGACAGTATATGGCAATAAAGATTGTCTTTCAAGTTGCTTATTTGTGTTTTAAGGCAGGCATTGGTCCCTGGGAAAGGGAGGTGGGAGGAGGCCATATCTTATACTGACATGCTTGAACCTTTCATAAACTCAAGGTTGGATGTGTGGGAAGAACATCTCCCTGCAGAAGAAACTAACACAACAGAAACCGGGCTTTTTTGTTCTATTTGCAACTTTGAATAAGACACAATTATTGCCTCCGACATCTGGGATTTTGCTGACCAGGCATATTTTAGCAAAAGCAAGGTTGTCTTTGGTTATTCTGCTTTCTCTTAGCTAATCTCTATTTGCTAGGCCTCTGATCTCTTTACCAAACTCTGGATTTTGCGCCTGTACACAAATCCATATGCCAGGTAATTACATTAGCAATGGATTTTAACCCTTCAGTCCCTCCTCTTGACCCTAGGGTTCCCTAACCCGCCAGGTCAAATGTACCAATTTTAATGTACCTAGTCTATTTTGGGGTCGCTGGTAAAGCACCAATACCATCAGGAATGTTAGGATAGACACTTCCCACATAACTTGACAAAATAGCACCCAGATTCATTCCCGGGGACCTTATTACCTGAGATGGCATTGCCCATGATTATTGCTTTAACCTTTACTGCCTGGTTCCGTGCCTTTGAGTACTTCACATCGGCCTGGTCCATGGTTTTCCCTATCAGGGTGTATCTCCTTCCCCAATATGCCTCTGGGCATTGGCCACCAACTCCTACATCTTTGCCTGCAGGGCCTGTAGACCCTCCTCTAGATACTTACTGCCATAGTGTCATTCCAGATCCCATGTTAGGTTACCCATTACTGGCGGAGTATGGTGGAGCCGCGTTCCTTCAATAGTCAGGGTTGCCCTTTGGGGAACCGTCATGCACACGGAGGGATGCCTCGAGGGGCAGGGCTTTTTATTTAGCTTGATGGAGTGGTTCTGGGCAGTTATACACCAGTAGGTACCGTTCATTTGGACCAGCTCCGTGTGCGCCAGTTTCTCAATGATGGCCACTTTGAACCTAGACAGATTCGTTAGAATATTATATGGGCATGTACACAGAATTTCCTTATTAGAGTGGGTGCAACATTCACTAGGATACAATGCTCTCCCAGCGACCTCGGAGTATGCAACGCCTTCTATCTTAATAACATGACCCCTCCTCCATACTGGCAGGGAGGTCACCATCCTGGCTTGCTGTAAATGAGGGATGCCTAGAGGCACCAGAAGGTGAAAGAGTATACTGTGACCTGTCCAAACCGGTCTTTGGACTCTCATTGATTCTCTGTTTTCCCATGCCCACAGAGGGGTACTGGGGAGATAGGGTCCCACCACTTCCATAAGGGCTGGGTGGACCCGGCCATCAAGGAGATCGGTTACAATTCGCTGTATGGTGATGGCCAGAATTTGTTCTGCTCTCCAACAACTCTCCTCGAGTGCCTTTTATTTTAGTACCATGTCAGTATAATTGGCACACTACTTGCGTCCTTCCCCATGCACCACAGGGACAGCAGGAGCCTCCCCATGGTCACTCTGGTTGTCCTGGTCACCCTTCAGTCCTTCCTCCTCCACCTTCTCTTGTTTACCTGTGGAGACACTTGTGGGAAATATTGTTCGTATTGATAAATGCTAATTTAAAATAATAAAGCATTTTATTTTTTTTTTATAGATGGCCACCACCAGTGTTTTATGGTGGCTCTTATTTGTCTTCACTTTAGATGAGCTGGAGAATGGATGGCATAGAGCAGCAGAGCCCGTATGCACTTCTGGGCTACCAGCTCCTCCCACCCTGTCCCATACCAGACCTGATGTTTATACTTACAGCCTAGTTTTTTTTAATTTACTTTTTTTGAGTGGGGCTTATGGTTGCATATAGCTTTTTAAAATTTACTTCCTTTTTTGGCACTATAGCTGCACAAACTTTAATAGGACTTGCTTGTGCAATTTTTTGGCCCACTTATCTGACCAGTAATTTCCTTTTTGTTTTTTACTTGAGATTTTATTATGTGCTTTTTTAGTACTGCCAGTTCTGATGGTAGTTTGGCAGCTTCTGTTAGTCTTTGAACTGCCTTTATATTATTAATTGGCTTGCCAATTGTTATAAAATTTTTGCGTGACCACACGTCTATGTAAGTTATGTACTACTTTGAATGCATATTTTCTGTCTGTGTATTCAGTGAGCTTCTTGCCTTCCCCCACTCTCAAAGCTTCAGTGAGGGCTATTAGCTCCACTTCTTGTGCTGACTTTGATCCTTCCATTTGACCTGACGCTATTACTGTCCCATTACTGAGTATCACTGCCCATTTGGTGTGTGGCACTCCATTTTTATACTTTCTTCATTTATTTACATATAGAATTATATTTGGATTCTTTAATGGCTCTTTTTTAACTTTCCCCAACATTTTTTTTTTATTTATAAGACATTTGTGTACCTTTTTTTTTTAATGTTTAGACATTTAGCTACATTTATTTCTTTGTTTTTTACTATAGAGAAGTTGGGGTTTTGCAAGCACAATGTTGATTCCCACTGACTCTTGCATGCATCTGTTACAGATTTTAGCCGTCCGGTATTAAGGAGATCAATAAGTGTATGGGGTGTATGTAGCATTAATTTCTCCGTGACAGTGTATGATTTACAAGCTTTTACCGCCCACGTAGCGCAATTCAGAGCTGCTACGCACTCCGGTAATCCCTGGGGTACAGGGGGTCTTAAGGTAGATAAGTATGCTACTGGACGCTGCTTATTTCCCTGAAGTTGTGTTAATACAGCTGAGTATTGAGTTTTGCTATGGCTGCAGTAAAGGTGGAATGGCTTTCCCATATTGGGTAAGCCCAGGCTGGGGGTGGAGGCTAAAGCCTGTTTTAATTTTATAAATGTCTCCTTTTGTTCTGTGCCCTATATTACTAACTCATTTGCAGGCTTTTCTTCTCTAGTGAGGCTTTGAATTGGTTCCATTATTTTTGAGTAGTTTGAAATATATGTTCTATAGAAATAGAGGAGTCCTAGCACCTTCCGGACTTCCTTAACTGTCTGTGGTTTTTTTAACTTTTGAATCGCTTGCTTTCTGTCTACTGTGAGTGCTTTTTCTCCCTGTGATATGTTATGCCCTAGATATAAAACCTGCTGCTGTTGCAATTGAGCTTTCTTCACGCTTAATTTAAATTTTGCCTTGCGAAGATATATAAACAGTTTGTTTAGAGTTTTTAAATGGTCCTTTTCATTTGAACTGGCAATCAGCAAGTTATTGACATACTGCAATATTACAGTATCCCCTTCCAAAGGCATTTGTGATATTACTTCTGCCATTGCCCTGTGGAAGGTAGAGGGAGAATTATGGAACCCCTGGGGTACTTGGATCCAAGTGTACTGCTGGTCTCCCACTGTAAATGCAAATTTTTTCTGTCTCTCTTTTGCAAGGGGAATACTCCAAAATCCATTAGCTATATTCAGGACTGAGAATACTGAGTGTCCTGGTTTTAGCAAATTAAGGATAGTGGCAGGACTTGCCACAATTGGATATGCCTTTGGAGTCACCCGGTTAAAGTGGGTGTAGTCTATAGTTAACCTTCAGGTCCTGTCTGGCTTCCGGATGGGCCAAATTGGGGAGTTAGTTGTGGAGATGGTTTTTTTAATTACCCCTTTAGATTCCAAATTAGTGACTATAATTTTAACTGCCTCTAAGGCTTCTGGTTTAATTGGGTACTGCCTATGGGCTTTGAGTTGGTTCTTTTACAGATACAGGCTTCATGTTTACTAGCTCACAATCTTGTTTATCTGTTGCCTACACTTCAGGGTGACGGGAACATGGTGTTTTTACTGGACTTCCCGCCCTTCCCCCCTCTCCCCCCCCCCCCCCCCCCCCCCCCCCCGACTCTGGTATTATTGCTTTACTACTGGCAATTATGGCTATATTTTGAGATAATTCCTTCTGTTTGGACCCTCCAGCCCATTCAATGCAGCTAGCTCTGGGGTTGATTACTCCCCCGAGTTCCTTAAGGAGATCTATGCCGCAAATTGTGTCTCCCTGCTCGGGGCAAACCCAGATTTGACTGACTGTGACTATATCTTTAAATTTTATTTTTTACTGGTTGGCTTAGGATTGCTTTTAATTTTTCCCTTTTTCCCTTTTTAATTTATATGGTTCGACTGGTGAGGGGGAGATTTTGGCTGGTTATTGATACCGAGACTCCAGTGTTTATTAACATGTTGCACGGTCGGGCCCCCACTCATGCGTTAAAAAACATTCTGGGGTTGCCTTCGGTTTTAGCCACAGAGGCCACTAATACCTATTTGCTAGCCAGGAGTTTGAGTAACTCCTGGATTTGTTTAATTTTTTGTTTTTGTTTTTGGGTACTAGTTGTATTAGTTTTATTTTGTTTGTTTGGCCACTGGCCTTCCCCCCCCCCGCCCCTGGAGAGGAAGCAGTTTTTTTATGTAGCTGCTTTTTTTTTTTTTTTTAACAATTACTGCATGTTTTGATTTTATTTTTATTGTTATAATTATGTGCCAGATATCCAGGCTTATTGCACGTGAAGCAGGTGGTGGTTCTGATTGCATGAACTGCTGTAATTTCCTTAGAGGGGGGTGGTTGTTGCTACCTTCCTCTTTTTTCTGTTTTTTACTTCTGTGGCCCATTTCATTACTGCTGAGTATCTCTCCCACTGAGATGCCTAATGCCAGGACCGCTTGGTGGTCTGCAGAGAGCCCTTCCTTTAGGATTTGGAGGAATACATTATGGTTTCGGGATGTTATATTCTCCAGACCTGAATAAGCTCGAAATGCATTCTATTTTTTTTTTTTTTTTAGCATAAGACATAGCAGACTCCCCCTTCTGCTGAACTACTGATTGCAGAGCCCCTCAGTTAGTGGTCTGGGCTCCTAGAACAGCAGATAGTGCATTTCTGAATTCTGTTACAGTGCCTGCCTCTGGGTTTGGAATTTTTGCTGGTTCTTTAGCCTGATCCCCTCCAGCAGGGTTGGGGTTATGATCTTCAGCCCAGTGCCCCGTCTTCCATCTATTTTCTAAGTTGTTCCACGCATCTCTGGGGCATTTACACTTGACCAGGATGTGAACATTCTTCCTATGGAGGCTGTGTATTTTAGCCAGGCCATTCAGCTTGTCCCAGAACTCAGTGTTCTTGTTATTTTGTTTTGAGTTCGGGTAAATCAGATAGTAATGCCTGTTTTTCCTGGGGGGTGAAAGGACAGTAGATTTCAGTTGTTTTTGTTCTGAGTCCACTTACTCGTTCACCCTCTGCATTAACATTTCTGAACCTCCTTAACAGCATTTTGATTGGAGCTCCCTGGGGCAATTAATTCTTGTGACTTCCCTTTGTCTCTGCGGGTGCCCAAATTCGGCCTTTCACTCAAAGAAATGTATTGAGGGGGTTTTGATTCCTCCCCTTTGCCTTGTGCTGCTGAGTTTTTTCTACAGATAGTTAATTAGTGGTGCCCTTTGCTGACAAGTGCCCGGAGTGGGCTCTCCCACTCCTGCTCTGGGCGTGTGTCCCAGGCATGGTGAATGTAGTTCTTTTGTTTTGGGATCTTTTCCAATTTCCTGACAATTATAGGTTTAAAGCACAAGCTTTTATTCTTTCGAGCCTGATTCTTAGATTTTAAAGTTGCAGTTTCCTTTTCTTTTAAGTTGAGTATATGTAATAACACTATTACTGCCTTGTCTGTTTTGTCACCTTTCTGATTATTTTACCAGATAACCAGATTTGTCTCTGGTCCGGTTGCAGAGTAGTTTGTTTTTTTTAGCTGCTGTCTGCCGAGTTTTGACATGTTTTTATTTTAAATACTCTCGAGGGCTGATTATTGCCTCTCCCTTTGATGCCATGGGCTTTTACTCGCCCCGGCTGCTGACCTTGTTTTTGGGAACTTTCGTTTTCCCCTCTAAATGCCATAGTCTTAATCTCTACAGCCTGTCAGCCTTGATGGGGATTTACCTTTTCTCCTTTTTATGCTATGGCCTCAATCTCCACAGCCTTTTATGAGGACGTCTCCCCCCTCTTTTTAACTACCGTGCGGTCTTACGTTACACACAGCTGCCGGCCTTATTGGTTGGAGACTTTGTGCGATTCAGAAGCATGTACGTCACATGTTGGGGAGGGGGCACTCCCCTAGGACTTGCAATGTTATGTGCAATGAGGAAATGGGACCACAAGTTTGCACTGCCTACCGCTTGCGTACCCAGCCAGTCCTGGGCTTAACTCACGGCAAATCGCTTGCTGGTGGTTTATTCAAGTCCCCCGTAACGCCCCTTAGTTTAAACTGTACATGACCCTCTTGAACTTGTCTTCCCTCCCAATTGGTACCCTTATTTAACCCCTCTGCTTGGACTACACGTGTCTAGGTTCCTTCACACTTAAATATAAAAAGTGGAAACAAGATGTGTCTGAAAGGGGATGAGAGACTTCTATCCCTGGCCTAATGAGGTGGTAAAGTAAACATACTCACCTCCTTCTTGGATTTCAGTCTTAGCTCCTCAATTAGCTCACAAGCCTGTATCCCAGACGAGCCCCCAAACTGAAAGACATAAATCCACACCGTGTAGAGCTCAAGCACAGGAGTTTATTACATACAGCGTTGACGGAGTGTCACCTTGCTTATTAGGCTCAGAGACACTGTTAATCAGTTGATTACAATGGAATATATGGATTTTCCATGGGCGGGGGAAAGGACGGGGTAGGCAGTTTCACACCCCCGGATAGGTTTAGCTGCAAGACATGATAGCACAGTAGCCAATGGTCAAAGATTACATAATGTCTCCGCCCATGGTCTTAAGTTGACAAATTAACATTTAGCATTTAATTAGTACTTTAATAACATGTATTAGTATAAAATATGTATGTTGACTTTTGATTTGGGGTCCATAGAAATGAAGAAGCTCCTTTGATTGTCCAGCAGATACATATCTGGGGTAAAAGCAAAGAAACAGTGACAGTATATGGCAATAAAAATTGTCTTTCAAGTTGCTTATTTGTGTTTTAAGGCAGGCATTGGTCCCTGGGAAAGGGAGATGGGAGGAGGCCATATCTTATACTGACATGCTTGAACCTTTCATAAACTCAAGGTTGGATGTGTGGGAAGAACATCTCCCTGCAAAAGAAACTAACATAACAGAAACAGGGCTTTTTTGTTCTATTTGCAACTTTGAATAAGACACAATTATTGCCTCCGACATCTGGGATTTTGCTGACCAGGCATATTTTAGCAAAAGCAAGGTTGTCTTTGGTTATTCTGCTTTCTCTTAGCTAATCTCTATTTGCTAGGCCTCTGACCTCTGTACCAAACTCTGGATTTTGGGCCTGTACACAAATCCATATGCCAGGTTATTACATTAGCAATGGATTTTAACCCTTCAAAGAGAAATGGTGAGACTCAGGAATCTTGGGTTCCATTTCAGGCTCTGGAGATAAATGTGTTCCTGTGGGCACCGATTCTCTTCTTCCCCTTCCTGCTGCAGCTTGGGTCATGTAAAAGGAAGTGTCTGGCAACCTAATAGCTAATTTCATGGCTATGATTTCATCACTGTGAAACAATTTTTTATTCCAACAAAATAAGTCTTCAAAGAACACAAGTAAATTTTAATCTGTCAAAATTTTCTATCAGTCTCAAACAATGTTAAATTCCTTAACTGTCTTGAAATGGTGTTAACACCCCTTGCAATTTTCCAAGGCGGGGTGGGGGGGGAGAAAAAAGAATGGGAATTCTCAATTATAAAGGGGACTGAAAAAATGTAAATAATTTTTTCACAGTGGCCAAGGGCTTGAAAAGTTTGAGGGCAATCTAAAAAATAGAAAACTAGAGAACTAAACTGGAGAATTGAGGCAGAACAATTTCACACAAAAGGAAATAAACATAGGCTGTATCTACAGTATAGCACTTACAGTGGCACAGTTGCACCGATGCAGCTGCGCCACTGTAGAGCTTTGTGATGGAGACGCTCTAAGCCGATGGGAGAGAGCTCTTAACCCCTGCCTCCGCAAAAGGCAGTAGCTGTGTCAGCAAGAAGCTCTCCTGCTGACATAGCACCGTCTACACCAGCGCTTAAATTGGTATAGCTTACATCGCTCAAGGGTGTGGATTATTCACATCCCAGAGCAACATAAATTATAGCGAAGTAACCTGTAGCGTACACCAGCTAATACAAAACAAATTATTGGGAAAGGTGGTGGGGAGGTATAAAGGCAGGAAAAGTAGCATAAGATCAGCACAAAAACTTACGGCATGTTAAACCAGGTGGTGGAGTTATTTTAGTTCATAAGTATTCTATTTCTACAAAGATTCAGTTTGGAGTAGTAATAGTGGTATGGAGTCTTTCATGTTTCATTTGCCAGTTCAAATCCAGTCTAAGTCTGTAGTGACTGAAAGCTACCACTGCCTAATGGCAGTCTGATGATTTATGTAAAATGAGTTGGTGTTCCTTATCTAGTTTGTACTGAAGTGATGAGCATATCACAAAAAAAGCCACATAATTGGAACTAATTTACTCCTTTTATGAACTATCACAATAGACAGGTCTTGGATTGAATGGATATAGAATCTAAACTGTCCTCAGTCGTAGACATGGTTCTTCCATGTCAGGGTTGGTAAAGCAATGAAGGGAAGATTGCACTACTGCTGCCTGAATTGTATATCTTTTACAGGTAATTAGAAAACTTCAGTAACCGATAAATCTCAGTTCTGCCTTCTAGGCTTGTCCTGAAACTTTTAATATCATACACTATAATTGGCAACAAAAGGAGTCAATTTTCATAGTAGAATGGCTGGGTTAATATTTTTAATTAAGTGGCATAAAACTTTGTTACTGCAGAGTTAAGGTTATCTGGCGATAGCTCGTGCCCTTTTAGAACATTGAATTCAGCAAATCTAAAACTTGTGAAAACCAGGAAATACAGAGTTAAGGTACACACCCAAGCAACCTTAACTCTTCCTCCCTGGAGCTGGCAATAGTCACTGGGAATTAGCTACATGAACTCCATCTGCTTTCACAGTGTTAAATGTAGCTGGAATGGTGGAAGAGCTGTGATTGTCATCTGAGATGAACTGTGGTGTATGTGAGCCCCCTCCCTGAGTCCTGTGTGTGAGATCAAAGGAAAAAGGTGCATGTGTACCTTGAGAGATCCAGTATGCCTCATTTCAGCACTGTGTTGCATAGGTTGTGTCACTAGTAGGGCACAGGGGTGGTCTTGTTGTGGGGATTGTGAGGCCTTAGGCGGGAGATGAGTGTGGTCTGAGGGTTTTATGAAGGATAAGTGAAAGTGTTAGATGGCATCATGTGCATAAGGGTGAAGAGGTAGTAAAAGGCTGAAGGAGTTGTAAAAATAAGGAAGGTGATGTTTTTACTGTGGCGCAGGCTAAGTGTATGAGTGTAGGGAGCTCCTCTTCAGTACAGGACAAAGGCAGAATATGAGTATGTGTGCTATGAATGTATTGGCCATTGCTCAAAGAGGACAGAATTAAGGTTACATGGTTGTGTATCTTAACTCTGTATTTCCTGGTTTTCACAACTTGAGTTTTGCTGAACTTGAGCTTCTGGAAGGGCACAAGCTATTGCCAGACAACTGTAATGCTGCATTAACAAAGGTTTTTTTGCCATTTAATTTCCTAGTTTTTTTTAACAGAAAGATAAATGTTGATGGTAGGAGTTAATGGTCATTTAGTAATTTTCAATTACTCCTGTGAAGAGGTAATAATACCTAGCTCTTACATAAGTCTTTGGTAGATCTCAAGGAGGGACACATCATTATTCCCCTTATAGAGATGCGGAAGCTGAGGTACAAAGCACTGATATGCCTTAGCCAGTCACCACTTGGCCAGTGGCAAAGCCAGGAATAGAGCTCCCAGTTCACTGCCTTTCTCCACGAGGTCACATGGTTGCTATGTGTTTCCTAAGTGTTCCCCCACTCCTCAGACACACACACACACACACACAGCACACACACACACACACACACTTCACCCCACAGGTACACTTTGTTGTTTAAGTGGAATGGGAATTATACTCTTACTTTGAAAAGTTTGGAGCGTGTAGTTGTTTACAGAGCCAGTGAGAGAAATCTCAGACGTGGTCTATGTCTTCAGAATTTGATTGTTTTGTTACTTGGTGATTACAGTAACTTTAAGCGTGTGAGAGAAGACTGGTGTCTCCCCACCCACCATTTCCAGCTCACTCTCCCCTTCCTGTCCCATTAAACCATTAACATTTTTTGTGCTAAGTGTGCACAAAAAAAGTTGGTAGAATCTGTGAATTGTAAGAAAAGCTGGGGGGAGGGGAATCAGGGGAGGCGGGATCTCAGAAACATCTTGTGCAAATGTCCCCAAATTTGGATCACTAACCTTATCCTGTGCCCCTATAAGGCACAGCAAATTTCAAGACCATCAGGATGTGTATGTGGATTTTGGAACACTTAGAAAAAAAAATTTAAACAGAAAAATCTTCTCAATCTTAACAGTAGCAGAACTAGTGCTCCACTGTAATATTGTATAAAATAAATCATCAGCAGCGGCTTTGCAATATGCAGATATCCAGCACAGGATAATCCTGAAGGCATAGAAGGCTCAGAGAGGTCTGAAATGGCCCAATCATATCCATGTGATGGTCTCAGATGAATGAGAACACTCTTTGGAGGTGCATATAACCTAAAACAATAGCTCTGAGACAGGTGAGCTAATCTATTCATGTCAGTGAATGTTCCCATTCCTCCTCCCCAGTTCTGAAGAGTTTGTGATATGTATCTTACATACCCATTCTCAATTCCTCACCTTAGTCTCAGCAGTGTGTTCCAGGTTAATGGGCTGAGCACGATTGTTCAAAGCTTTCCACCAGTGGGGCAGAGCTTCCCGTGGCTTACATGGGGGGAGGGGTCAGGCAGGGCAATAGGCTCATACCCCTAGATCTTAGTTCACATGAGGGGGACAGGGAGAGGGGCTCAGACACTCACCCAGAAAAACAAACCCCAGAACCTGGCTCTCACTCAGAGGGGAGGAGTAGGGCTCAGATACCCACCCAAGGGGCATGGCCTCCCATATTCCAGCTCCCATGAGGGGGGCATGAAGAGGGGTTCAGATTGCACATAGTGGGATGGGGGGGCAGATCTTGGCACAATCACAGAAGGGAAGAATGTGGTTCTGACATGTCACTGCCCTTATTCTCCCCCTATCACTTACCCCCATGTTCCTTTCCTAGTGTCTTTGCCCCTGTGAGCCCCACAACCCTTTCACCTTTCCTACCACCCATTTCCTGTAATCACCTTTCCCATAAACCCCCTTCCCCTCAATGCAGCCCCAAGCCCCTCTAACCCCTATTTCCTCCAACTCCTCTACCACCTAATGTGCCTCTTCCATGCTAGCAAGCATTATTTTGTGTACAAAAATACTTTGATTTCATTTCCGCAAAATAATAATAAAAACCTTGACAGGAAGATTTTAGCAATATGCCCTCCAACCTTTTCCAGATTTCTGTTGAAGGTGTTTGAGACTCTGGTGTGATGATTTCAGCCCTGGTTGATCTCTATCTGTGTGCAAAAATTTGTTGCCAAAACATGTCAATTTTAATAAGCAGTTTTCTTCTCTAGGGATGGCATCAGATGGTCCCAAATTTGGGTCACTAACAGCATCCCACCACAGCATGAGGCATTCCAAATGTCAGGAAAATCCAAGCAACCATGCAGATTTTAGAGCACTTGGAAGAGTCAAGCTAGAAACAGAAAAGTTGCTCTTAACCTTAATGATAGCTAGTGCTCTGTTATAATACAGTGGGTTCAGAAGAGAAAGGAAGTGAGAGGTTCTGAAAATGACTTTAAAACTGAGTTTCCTTAGTGTAGCGTAAACAGTTAACAACCCATTTTAAACTCCCTTTTTTACATTGGGGGTATGGCGGGAGATGTTTGTTATATAAGCATACATAGATCTTTAAATGTGTTTTAAAGATTTTAATGGCCCTTTGATTTTACCAAACCAAGAAATATTAACATTCATTTTGTTGTTGTTTTGTCTTTTCTTTTGTCAATGTAGATCTGAAGAGAAATGACTATACGCCTGACAAAATTATATTTCCTCAGGATGATTCTCCCGAATTGACAATTCAGCCTGGAAGCTGCACCAAAGAATCAGAATCAACTAGTTCTATTCACCTGATGCTGTAATGACATGAGCAAACACTGGCTTTACACAGTGTCACTAAGTTATAGATTATCTGTCTTCCATAAAATCAGATGAAAGAGAGATCAAAACAAAGAACCAAGCATTATAAGTGGAATTTTGATGTCTGGTCCATAATCTAAGGACCTAACAACTTGTGGTAACCATTTACAGAGATGAGCTGGCAGCTGATTATTTTAAGGGTTGAATGACAAGTACTTATGAAATGTTTTTAAAGGATCTTTTTAGGAGAAGGTTATTTTTAGTTTTGCTTTTGTCCAATGGAGGTTCGTCTAATCCTGTGGTGCAATAGGCTCTTGACTAAAAGGACTTTTTTTTGGATGTTTTAAGGCAAAGTGTCTGTTTGGCAGCTGGTTTACTGTCAGCCAGCTAGAGAAAAGGGAGACTGCATCCTCCTTCATTGTCAGGTTTCCCTGGGCATTATCAGAAGTGACCCATCTCATTAGATGCCATGTATTTTCATCTGGCCTTTGGAAGGGAACGGATCCAAAGGATCTGTGTATATCGTGCCAGTATGCTGAGGTTGAAGTCAGAAATGGATCTATTCCAATAAAGAGTTTGTCTCCTGAATCAGGATTCAGCTTCATAGGTGTGAAGCCAGTTTATATGGAATAGAGCCTTAATTGTGTAATGAAATTTCTTGTTTTTATACATTTCAGTTTTATCAAGTCACTGTCCAATGGTAACAAATAAAGCCAGGATAGACTGGTATAATTACATCATATAGTAGAAAAGAGTACATACTGGTCCAAACAAGAAGTTGTCTTGTTTAAAAAAAGAAAAAGAAAAAAAAGAAACAAGTCGGGGAAGTGCTTTTTCTTGTAATGACTGCTTCTGAAGTTATGCCTTCCAAAAATCTCATCAAACCAGTATATCAAATCAGAATGTACACATGAACTTTTAAACGTATTTAAAATTGTATAGAAACATCTTTAATGTTATGTTGTTTGTGGTACTTATTTAAAAAAAGACTAGGGTTGGATTAGCATTATGTAAAGTACGGGAGATTGCAATGCAACTTTATGCCAATAAAATGTAATTTAAGTGTCCCAAATCTTGTTGAGTATTCAACAAGAAAAACCTGTTGTCCAACTGAAGTTTCATGCTGCGATTTTTATTTTGTTTGTTACATAGGTACTAATTTGTAATTTTTAATTGAAGGGCAATATAAAGCTCTATAAATTTTTTTTATTCAGTAGTGTATCTTATAGATACAAACCTAAGGCACGAACACAATAGCTGTTTAAATCGTGTTTTATGTTGATGGGGGAAAGGTAAAGTGTATTAAAGATATAATACTATATACATTTTGTATATCATTAAATCTTTAAATCTAAAATAAATTTATTCTTGTTTACAGACTTCTGCTGTCCTTATCTGAAAGGGATGTGTTAAGGTTTCTTGGGGCGAATATGAGTTTATGCAGGAGCATAGAAATTGCCATATTAGATCAGGCGAGTGATCCATCTAGTCAGGTATCCTTGTTCAAAGGTGGCTAATGCCAGAAGCTTGAGGAAAATGTAAAAACTCCCCTATTGGACAACTATGTAATAACTTGAATAATGAATAAACATGAGTATAAAAATTTTAAGCTAATTAAAATGTTTATTTAGCATTAGAAACACATTGCTTAATTAGAGTTATATGTATATAAAATTATGGGGTAGCCTGAGCAGTAGGTGTGGTTGCAGTTCTGTCTTTATTGCTGTTAAGTAAACTGGAAGACAAGTTTTAATATGTAAATCTGGTCTTTCAACTTTAATTCCTGTATCATCATCATTTTAGCCAAGCAAAACTAACATTTAATGAACCAGATAAGGATGTGTTCAGAGGGAGTGTCTACCACAGGCAGTTTTTCAGGAATATGATCAAGGGCCTGGAAGGACATATAATAGAAGCAAGATTATAAAAACATTTCAGTTACTACAGGAAAAAAATGTAATAGAACTCTGGGTGAGTGTGGGTATGTGTGTCCATATGTACACACACACAATTTGCAGGCTAGGAGAGTTAGACACAAACATTTGACAATATGGAGTTTTTATTCATACCAACTCAACTAGTGTTTTGCTGTGAATTTATTTTTTGAAACCCATTTTTGAACTTTTGAAATCTTGATGTGTGACAGATAGCAACTCCACTATGGAGCAGAGAATGCATTAGGACCAGTACTCCTGCAAAGCTTGCAAGTTATGTGCAGGACTTGGAATTCCCTGCAGGAGTTTGAGTATTGAGCTGTGGGTGAGTCTAACCCCATGTACATTGCCATCTCGAGAACACATTTGTTTCATAAGATTTACAGGTTTCCTAGTGCCAGATAAAATATAAAATAATTCCGGACAGGGCCATCCCTGGGCCAGGGACAACCCCCCCCATCCTCCAGCCCAGTCTCCACCCCCATTCCACTCCTGTCCCACCCCTGCTGCCGGCACCAGGTTACCCACTAACCCCCCAGGCCCTTTGGACCCTGAAGTGTGGAGCCCCCCAAAGCATGGTTGTCCTGGTCCTTCCTATGGACGGGACTGCTCTGATTCCAGAATTAAGAAAATCACAATCTCAAAAAATAGTCCTTAAGGCACTAATTCTCCTTGAGATCAACAACAACAAAAATTAAAAGCAAACAGTTTCCCAAGCTGTTTGAGATGTGGTGAAAAAAGAGCAGGACTTTTTCAAAAGTGAATAGCCCTTAATTTTCAATACTCTTAAGTGCCAAATGCATTGTCCCACTAACCTCAAATTATCTAACATAATTCTCCCTGTTGGAACATGCATGATATTCCATGCTAATTGGTTTGGTTTCAGCTAAATTTAGAGGGGGCAGGGATCAAGATCATAACTGACCAGGTTTAAATTTAAGTGTGTAAAGATTGCTCTTTTTCTCCATGACTGAGCATAAGAATCAGCAAAGTATATTCAACATCCTTTCCCTATCCCCAAAAACAGATTCATAATTCACCATAGTTGGTGCCTTTACCTCAGGTTTCAGACCTCTGCTTTAAACTATCCACTGCATACTTTAAAATATCAGATAGGAGAAATAGGTACAATACTGAAAGTCCATATTTTCAACAAGTTTCTACATTTTTGAAAATAAAAGATTTAAAATCTATTCCAATTCAGGAGAATTGTTCTGAACCATCTGAAAACAAATGGCAATTAACTGATTTTAGTATGTTCTTAAACTATTGTTAAAAGATATGTATTAAAATTTTCCCTTTTCCTTTATAATGAAAATATGGAACTCTGAATTGATCTTCATACTGAAGGAGCATTTGTTGTTGACTTTACACAATTAAAGAAATATTTTCCCCAGAAGATATTCTTTAGCTGACACATTCAGCTAGATTTTCCAAAATTTTTTCATTGTTTATTTTTTTAAAAAGCATTCTGATGGACTCATGTGCATAATATGTGATCTTAAAATGACTAGGCATTTTCTTTGCTGTTGACTCAACTTCCTGTAAAATAAAGTGCAATCTCACTTCCTCAGCCATCAATATCCCTTTCATCCAGAACCTTTTAATGTTATTAATTTGTTAATTTAAAATAAAACAATCAATCAAATGCAACAGAAGGTATTAAGGACTGTTCCCTTGCAGTATTTAGGTGCTGACGTATGTCAGAGCTAAACAATCTAACTGCACTGTCACGAAAGTACATAAAAGGTGAGTCCACCCAGAGGGCTGGTTCCCTAGCTACCGATGTTCAGCCATGTGACCTGGGAGAGGAGCAGCACTTGTTTTTCAGCCTGTGACTGCACTTTTCCACAGCTACCCAAGTTTTTTCTGGTTGTTTCTAAATCAATACCACACAATTTATAACAGCAAGAGGAAAAAGAGACTTTAACAGAAAGCATGGGAGTAACAGTGCATGTTGAATACTGGTAAGAGATCACTTAGATTTTTAAAATGTATTGTACTAATGACACTTCTGGAGAGGCTTCTGGATATTATGCAACTATTTCTCTTTTTATAGTTAACGTTTGTTCCTTTTTATGAGTGTTTTGTGTGGAAAATTAAGTCAGTTTCGGCATAGAGGTGGACTTGCCGCACCCATGCTTTGCAGTCTGCCCATATCCTATGGATCAGATCTGGGCCTTAGTTTGAATTTCACAAAATAAGGTTAAACATATAACATTAATTTATATGCTGGTTCAATACATTTTAGTATCTCAGATTAGTACCAGCCAATGAGAATTTTGATCTATCAATATATATATTAGCTATATTTTTTTAAAAGTATATAATTTGCAGGAGTTCATTGAGAAGAATGTAAAATAGATTTCTGCTAGTTTGTACAAGGAACAAAATCATATTTTAAAGTTTTTAATCTACAGTAACTTTCAGTATAACTCTTAATTTCTGCTTCCTCCCTATGCCTTGTTTTTACGGCTGCTATGAGTCATTGTCCGAATATAGTATGAATAACAGTGTATTTGACTTTATATAAAAGGGCTATAATTTTTTTGTGGAATGCAGAAGCTGAATAAAACATGTCACTTCGTGCACATCTCCAGAATTGCACTACAATGTTGCATGCTTGGTTGATGTAAATTTACGTGGTGTCAGTGTGGGCTGGAGGAATAAACACAGGAATGGGAGTCAGGAAATCCTGAGTTAAAATCCCACTCTGCCCCTTACTGCCAAATCACTTAACTACTTTCCCTCAGTTTCCCTATTTGTAATGTGGAAGTTATAGTACTTAACTATCTCAGCAGAAGTGTTCTGAAGATGAATCAGAGTTGGTAGGTACATCACTTGTTAACAGATCTGCTAATGCTAATTATTATATTTAAGGTGTATCCTACATGGTTTAAAAATAACACCTTCCCTTTTCCATTTCTCTTCCCTCTGCCCGTTTTGTGTATTGTCCTTGTTCTGTCTGTCTCATCTTATTCCTGCCTGTGTAACTCTTCTGCATGTCTTGTTCGGGAGAGGTTCTTGAGAACCTCAGAAATAGACTGCCCTAAACTGCATTTTGTGTGGCAATTACAAAGTAACCATAAGCAATGTATTTTTGGGCTCTCCTGATATCATGCCCAAGAAGTTGCAGTTGGAGCAACATCATTGCTATATTCAGATCTCTGCCTCTGTTAGACTAGAATCACAAAAATTTAGAAAACTTAAGCCAGCAATGACTCTTGAATTGGAGTAGGCAATCAGAAAACCTCTTAAACTGGTCACCACAAAAGAAGGCTCATAATGCAAATTCCAGAAGACCAGTTTGGAAACATATCTAAGATTTCCTCCTTTTATGAAGCAGTCTTTGTTTCCAAGAAACTTGGTGAATGTGTTAAAATACAAATTGCCATAACGCAGTAGGGTTTTTAAACACATATTAATTAGCTTATTTTAAAACCACACCTTTTTCCATAGTGAAGAAAATAATTTACACCCACACTCTTTAAAAATAAAACTTAATCCTACCGGAGGATAATTTATACGTACTGTAGTTTTAAGAAATATCTGAGAGAGGCTGTATTAATGGGCAAGTTAATACATATCAGCTTGCAACAATAAAGAAACCTTAACCTGCAGGTTACTGGTAGACTTATAGGTTTATAATCACCAGTCTGTGATAACAGAAGTGTCTCCCTGGAGAAATACAGCACTAGAAATTCCCAAATCAGTTTAGTAGTGTTGCTGTTCAGTAGCACAGCAACATTGCTGATCCTTGTGTGTGACTGACCGTAGATGATGATCTCACTGTAAGAAAAGACTTGGGTAAAATCCTGGCCCCATTGAAGTTGATGCAAGTTTTGCCGTTGACTTCAATTGGGCCAGGATTTCACTTTGTACATTTACGCTAGAAATTCTAGTATAACTATGTATCCTTAATCCATAATTGCCAACCTAAAGCTAATTAGTGATTTATAGATGCTAAACCTTTTTTGGCTCTTTGGTTTTATAGTGGAGGATGAGGGTACACAGCCCGTTATCAGGAGCTTGCCAAGAAAATCAAGGAGCAAGTTCCTGATGCGGAGATTTCAGGCGAAGTGGGAAGGAAAGGTAAGATATTGCAATAATACACAGGTTTTATTAATAGTACCAAGTGCTACTAAGTCTTGTAGAAAATGTATAAGCTCTATCGTCAATTGGAGTTTCAGTTAAACTGTATATTAATCATAGGGAAGTCCTGATCTTGCTTTTTGCTGTTTATGACAGAATGCTGTATCATCATTAGTGAGTTAACATGTAAGATATGCTGATGGTCACATGGAAAATGTGTTAGCAGTATAAAAGACGGGATCCAACCCAGATTCACATGCAAAAGCTGATTTTCCCAAAAACTTTGGGCAGGGAGGTGGGGTTTCAACTGAGGTAGACCATTATTAATTAGAAATGGGCCCAACAAATGTTATTAGAATAGCACCTGAAAATCTCTCTGTTGCAGGAAGCTTTGAAGTGAAGATAAATGGCAAGCTGATATTTTCTAAGATCGAAACCTCTGGCTTTCCTTTTTCAGAAGATGTAAGTTCTGATTGTTGGTGTTAGACTGTGTACTAGAGTCTCAGATAGCAAATGTGCCTGTGCATCACCCCACAGAAAGGCAGCAGCTTGACTGACCCAGTGCCAAAAAAAAATATGGTCGCAGATAAAGGGCCCAGATTGTGGGTGGAAGCTAGAAAGGTTAGTCATATTCCTGCATGCATGGGTGTCAGCAGCCCTTAGCCAATGGCAGCCCACCCTTTTTAGGAGGGTTACCATTGGTAAATTCCAGTGCTTTTGACAAGCACTGGGTTACCACGCAGACGCAGGCCTTTTCCTGTTCCACACCCCTGTTGCAGCTGAGCAGCCAATCTCCTCAAACCAGATGTTGCAGGCTGCTTTCCCGTCCCTTGCAGCAGAGTTCTCTCCTTCCTCCTGGCAGCATTTGGTGGCTACTTCTTCACCTCCCAATATAGTGCACAGCCTCCTTCCCAGTGTCAGCGACACCATGTGCTCTTCTCACTGCCATCCCCACCTTTACTAGTAGTATTCCGCTTAGCAGCTAGCTCCCATTGTCTCCTGGCCAATCACGATAAGTAATTATTTTTATTATGCATACATCACAAAATGCCGTATACACCTTAGTCCCAGGCTGAAGAGAAAAGGATGTTTTATAAGGTGAGATTTAAAAAATGGTGCTGCTGTTTGGCACTCGATGCATTAAGCTGTCAAAGCTGTGTGCTGTTACACTGAACCAGAAACGCCTTCAAGAGGATTTCATCACAGTGAGGGGAGAGGAGGCCAAGATTAGGACTGCTAAGTGCATAGGCAGGTGGATTAAATAGTAACGGTGGGGAAAGTCCCTGGAATCCAAATGGAGAGCAGTGTTTTAGAATATTCACAGATATCTTAATTCCAAAGGAACTTCAGTAAATCGAGCCAGGGCTAGTCTTAATTTCTGGGACTCAAGGCAGTTCATTAACCCCTTCCTGCCTGACGACGTGGGGGCTGCCCACCCCAACACTAAAACTATAGCAGTTTGGGTTCTGATGTATTACTGTCTTGGTTTGATTTTAGATTGTGGAAGCAGTCAAAAAAATTAAGGATGGAGGAAGCTGTGAGAAGATCATCAGGAACAAAAAAATTTGCATCCTTCAGTAGAAGGAACCATGGAATTTAAACCACTAGAAATGGCACCTGGATTCCAAATTGGGAATAGATTCTTTTAATGACTGTTTTTGTCAAAAAGATGATAAAAATCAGGAAAAAAACCAAGAAACTATTCCCTGGGATGCAGAGCTCAAGTGTGTCTTACTGAACTACAATAAAGAGAAATGACTTCTTTGCAATTTAATTTCCACCTGTGGTTTTTTCCCTTAACTTTTGTTTACCCTAATTTCTGCTTGAACTCCTATATTATGTATAGCATTCCTATACTATGCATTGCTATCAGAAGATTAATGTCGTTTTATTTCAGTGGTCTTAATTTGCAAGGAAATTAAAGGGATAATCCCAAATAATGGGAGAAACAGACAAACTCAACTGTGATTGCCACTGAGAGTGGATGGCTCCATCATAGATTCCCTGATCACTGAGATGCTCCATGGCTGTGCTTAACTTAAATCAAAGCACTGCGGACAATTAGAGAACCTTATGCTAGAGCAGTCAGATTTGTTAGCTATATAATGAAGCCTTCACTCTAGTATGTATGTTTGCACAGAAAGGAATGCACGTTCAAGGAGTTCAAAGTTATTGTGCAACAGGTTTTTCCATTTACAGATATGGGAAGTCTCTTTTTTTTATTTTATAATCTCTCTTCCTGAAGTGAAGTCCAATGTTGGTTTTTTACAAGTTGATATGTCAGTAGTTGCAGTCCTAAATGAAATTTCTCATTTCCAGAAGCAGAGCCAGCAGGTGGGACATTTAAGGTAGAAGAGTCAATTAGGGACTCAGGTGCCTCTTGATTCTTAAAATTATTCACATCAGGGTCATCAGATACCACAAGCAACTGGAGAACTGCATATTTTAGTCTATTTAATTTTAAAAAACAACAATTCTTCTGATTTGTTTAGAACTGGTGACAGAACTATTCAGAATATTTACATACGGCATAATTGTAGAAAATACATTTTCTAGGAATGCTTAGTAAGAAATCCACAAAATGCTGTTAAAAAGAGCCACCTTTTACTCTACATAGCCAAGGCATGAGCACACTCCAGGAAGCTGAACCAGAATTCTGTGGCAGGTCTTCTGGATTCTGCAGCATTCTGGTATGGCAGACTCAGAATTATGTAGCAGCTCCAGATAAATTTTAGAAAGTGCTTTTAAAGTAGTTAAATGTGAAGGTGAATAATACAGTAGGATCAGTAGCTCCTATTTATCCTGATATTAAATTCAGTTTAGTTTTACACTCTCCTCACCCCCCTTTCTTATTTCAGTATCATGTAGACTTATATCCTGACAATTCAGATTTGCATCATGTAAGACACTGAGGGCAAGCTGTATTTTTTGGCAACTGGGAAGGGACATGTTGGAGTTTTGGCATTTGGAGAGGCAGTTTGGAATTGTTTAATAAGCATATTAGGTGGATGTTCTTGCTAAAATGAAGACTGATCAGCAGAGATATAGCTAAGTGTTAATACATAAATTGTCATCATTGCATTAACCCATTTTGAGGAATGAGGAAATTCACACCTCTTGGAGCTATTGCTTCCAGCTGTTTGCAGGCTCAGGAAGACAGCATCTGCCTCAGTTACACTTTATTCATTTTTCAATATTTTCTTCACGACCATGAGGGCTGAAACTTTTTTTTAACTAAAACCTTAGATTCTGAAACACAGGATTGTGGCTGGCAGTGAAATTTGTGGCAAATTGTGCTAGTCACAGAATCCTGGAACAGATGGGGCTTTGCATATTACTTAAGGGAAAGCCTGACATCTTGTAGTTTAGTAAGGGACATTGAAATGAATATATAGTTTCCACTTATCTAGTGTCAGGAGCAGCAGCAATGGATACTGCCATGGATCTTTACAAACTAAGCTCCTGGATGAGCACTGGGTGTCCAGGGCATTATATTCCCTCTCTTTTAATAAGTTTCCCAGCCCAGTCAATTGCAGAGCACAGATACACTCCCCTCTAGCTTATCCTGTACAAACCTGATACTAACTAGCAAAATTCTTCTTTATTCTGAGGCGTTCTTGATTCTGATATCTTACGGGGTTGCTCTCCCCTGACTGACTGCTCTTGAGTTGTCTAGCAGTAGGGCATTGAGTCATCTGAAGCATCACTCCTCTGGTTCCCCCAGAACAACTGCTGTATATCCTGTGCCATTGAGTTGACACTTAAAGGAAGTGCAGTTCAAGTGCACTGGTAAATGTGTTCCTGAAAAGTCCATTGTCATTACAGTGACCTCTTTCATGCAGCGTGATGTGACTTTCATATGGGACTGATAGGTACAGTTTTCCTCCATTTGCTTAAAAATATAGAATCACTGAGTGGTGAAGCAGGAAATGTAACTCTACACCACCATCAAACTGACTAATAAAAACCCAGTCTTGCGCAATTCAGGAAACCTGCTCTAGTGTGAGGAGAGCAAAACCAAAGTAGACAGAATTTTTTTTTAGCAAAGAATAACCTTACATAAATAGCTACTAGAAACTGTACTCAGACTTCTGGCTACAAAGATTAATGGTTTTTAGGCTGTTCCAGAAACAGCAAATCCTGGCACTTTTAAACCATATCTCCAAGTTAATGTAAAGAATCAATCCTTATGGTACATTCTCTGTGTTCAAACAAATTGCAGTGTTTGTTTTACCAATCCAAGATAAGGCATCCTTTTTCACATGTTGTTGTGACAAGGGCCTAGCACATTTTTTCACACTTCAAAATAATTATTCTCAGGTCAGATAATTAGGAGTATCTTCCATTGCTGCTTTTGTGTTTAAAACAGAACAAAAACAGCAGCAGCAACAACAACAAAAAACTTACCAGTGCTCTGAAGGGATCTGTGATTTATTTGGGGGTAAATAGACCCATTGATAGGGGCAGTTTTCAGATTTGTTAAGGTTTTTGTAGGCACAGCTACATAACCCAGTGAAGTGATGGCTTTCATATCATTCTTTGTGGGGGGTGCTTGTGCAGTTTGATCACACAACAGCACAATTCCCAATAAAATAAACAGACGGGAGGTTCACTACAGGAAAGATTTTTAAGCTGTTGGAATTCAACTACCAGAACTTTACTTTGACTTCCTTTCTTGAATCTGACATCACATTATGAGTGTCCTTTAGGTTCAATCCTGACCCTACCTGCCAGCAGCTGAGAAGTGACTCTCCTTATAACTTCATTATTTATCTTCCACTTGGTAACTTCTTTCTATGTAGTGTTCTTGGGTTGTCCAGAACGATAGGTCACCTTGTTACCCTTCTGCCTAAGCGAGCGAGAGATTTGCTGCAGCTAGACTGGGTGTCGGCTTCCAATAAACTCCTCAGGACTCTGCCAGGCCTTTCCTTGCCTTGCAGGGAACTCTTGGTGCAACTACTTAATAATAATAGAATAATAGAATATCAGGGTTGGAAGGGACCTCAGGAAGTCATCTAGTCCAACCCCCTGCTCAAAGCAGGACCAATCCCCAATTTTTTCCCCAGATCCCTATATGGCCCCCTCAAGGATTGAACTCACAACCCTGGGTTTAGCAGGCCAATGCTCAAACCACTGAGCTATCCCTCCCCCCAAAACCTTCCCAAAACCTCTTGAAAAACCATTCCTCTGCAGCATCCAGCCCCTGTCACTGGATGCCCACAGAATACTGAGTCCGCTGTCTCAAAGAGACAGAAGAGAAACCAGTCTGCTGGCTCAGCAAAGGATGCCCACCTTGCTTTAGTATAACAGCACTGAGTGGAATTTATAATAAACAAAAGAGAAGTTTATTAATAAAGACAGAGATTTAAGTGATACTAAGCAGAGATCATAGAAACTGGTAACAAATCAAATAAAAGAATAACACGCTTCTAAGAACTTACATGTAGCCTTAGCAGGCTCCAAGCTTTGTCGAAGCAGTTTTCTCACCTCTACAGTCCCTTTTTCAGCCTCACCAACCCTCATAGCTGAGGAGCCATCATTCATAGATGCAAAGAGCGCTGACCTTTTTGTTCCCTAAGTGATGGGGAACGAGATGCCCTTTTTCTTTTCTTTATATTCCCCAAAAGTCTTCATCTCAAGAGTCAGGTTGACCTACTGGCGTTCAGATGGTGATGTCCTCCAGTGAGCATCCGTACACACCATCCATCCATGCATCACACGATGATGATATTGGCTGTATGTCACCAGCTTTTATTTGATACGACACATGACAGGTTTACAGATCAATACGATGACAGTAGTGTGTTAGGTGTAGTAAGTGTGTCAGGCCTGCTAGGAGTTCACAGAACAGTAAGATCTGAAACATTCATTAACCTGGGAGGTAATGTGTCCGATCCTTTGGGATTGGTAGAACCTTTTCTTTTATATAGTGAAATAAGATTTACAGAAATTTTCATCATATTTGACACGGGTACCTGGATGGAGGCTTGAGGCTGGATCACTTTAAGGGAACTGTTGTTTGGACTTCTGAGTAACCAGTAAGGTAATAAAGAAGCTGTTTTATTCTGGCTTGGTAAATCTAAGTATTGGAATAACCACCAGCTTTTGGGGATTTGGCTGCCCCATTCTTTGCAGTTCACCCTAATTGAGTGACCACAGCTGGCCCACACTAGGACCCCGGTCACAGGGGGTATGAAAGGTGGAGCATCCCTGCCCTACTTTTGTTTCATACACCTATCATGTTTTATCTGATACCTAGACTGTAAGCTGTCTGGGCAGTCAGTGTCTTTTGTTGTTGCGATGGGACCCTGAGCCTTGACTGGGGTTATGTGCTACTGAAATATAAAAAAATTAGGAAGGAAATGTCTTGTCTTGGCTATTTGTGCCAGATCAGTTTTTTCTGCATCAGATAACGCCTGCAAAAGATGCCTGAGGATTCTACTGACAGCCGGTCCTTCCATCCTCCCCAGTGTTCTGCCCTCTACTGGTATGTCTACACTGCAGCAAGGATGAAGCCTGTGTAGACAGACTTGCACCAGGGAAGCTTGAGCTAGCGTGCTAAAAATAGTGTGAATGTTGCTGCACCAGCAGAGGCTCGGGCTAGCCACCCGAGCTCAGACCCAGCAACGTCCACACTACTATTTTTAGCTTGCACAAGTCCTATTTGTATGAGTCGGTCTACCCAGGCTGGGAAGCTCACTCCCAGCTGCAGTGTAGACGTACTCTAAGAAGAGCCAATGACCAGACACTGCTAACATGACACTGAGATAGCTCTTTGATACAGGGACCATCTCTTCCTAGGTTTGTACAGCATCCAGCACAATGGATAAATGTGAAATATTTATGCCTTTCCTATTACTAGAAAGTGCTAATTTTTGTCAGATATTTATGAATTGTTTAAGAAAGAATTAACCTATCATGCTAAATGACCATTTATTACTCACTATGAAGGGTTTTTTTCCCTTCCTTGTTTGGATTTGCGCTTTTGTTGATGCATTATAGGGCTCATGATTTGATCCTGTGGTGTGTAAGGTGTTGTAGTTAGTCATGTTAGTCTAAATTAGCTTAGTCATTATTTGTATAGTTGGGAGTCAAAGGATGCACATGATTCTTTCAATAAACAGCTGCTACTGTGGTTTACAGTTAGTATAAATGTGCAGTAACTTTTGTGACACCGCTGAAAGGTTGGGACCTGATTCATGGGCAATAAAACTATGTTGGTCCTAATGTGGACACTGCATTTGTAACAATCTGGGAGGTGCAGTGGATCCCTGAGGAGTGTCAAGGTGTCGGAATTATGCTTGACTTAGAGACTTTCTGTGCCAAGTTCATTACTTTTAAGACCAATAAAGTGAAAACAGCAGCTTTCAGGGAAGTAGAACAGGGATGCTTCTAAGCAAAACCTGGGCCTAACTCTCATCAGAAGCTAATGAAGAGAGAGTACTACTTCCTACTAGTAGATGATTTTTATACTGGATAAAGTTAGGAAGAAGATTAATAGTAATGCTGCCAAACTAAAAAGGGCCCAGTAATTTGGAAGGCAGTTGAACAAAAGGAACTTCTTGCTTGGATGGACATTATTCTTCAATGTGCCTTGTCCGAAGACTTCCAAGGAAGTCCACAAGAGCCTATGGTTGTTGCTTCTTTCCAAGCTAGAGTGTAAAAGTTTTCCAGGGTATGCTATCAGGACATTCTGCACCATCTATGTGAGATGAATCGGAAAGATGCTGATGCAAAGGTGTTTCAAGAAATCCACCTACTGCAAGCCAGGCTTACAAGGAATTTCCAGAAGCTTTACACTTGTGCACAGACTCCGTGTGCCAAAAAATGCCAAGTGCAGATGAGTGGTGCACAGTACAATAGTGACTTGCACCTGGCTCTCCTCCTGGTTCTGGAAACTGGGTATATATGAAATATCTGTATTTATTCTGTTACATATTTACTTACTATGGGGGAAAATATCCCCTTGATTTATGTCTTTCTCAAACTTCTTACATCTTATTACTATATGAGATACATTGTGAAGTTGGAGAGTTCTGCTTCCATTAAGGCAATAAGAGAGGAATGTTCTGCCTGTTATATAAGATTTCTGTTTACTGCCTATTGGGAAGACCCTCACAACTCTGGGTATGTATCATCTCCAGGACATAATCTACACTTGAATGCCCATAGAATGTATGAACATTCTTCAACTGCGGATCAGCTGAAGGGCTGGACAATGCCTGCAGTATTTCCATTATCCAAAGGAAAAGATACCTCTCCATTCATTTACCTGCAGGTCTTTTGGCTTCTCATCCACATTGCTTGCATCAATGCTTGTCTTCTGTATTCTCTGCAGCTGTCCCAGTCTTCTAGGAAAGGATCTCTAGGTGAGTTTACAAAATCTCTGCTTTGGGGGATGAATACATTTGACTTCAGTCAACCCTCAGTTTTTGCACATTTGAACGGAACAGGTTTTACATATGAAGGAAGTCAATGTTAGTTTGGTTTTTTGAAATATTTAAAAAAAAATTGTGTGTGTAAACAAAGTGTGTACACATGTGAGAATGTGTGTGTTTATTTACAACTACATATATCTATTAAAGAAGATGGCTTAACTTGCAAAATTTGGATGTAGATTTCCAACATCTGAAGGTTTTGGTTCTGTCCATTACAAAATTACAGATCATTTACAAAATTCATGTCTAAATTAAATTTTGAACATCCCAAAGTTTAGTGTGTGTGTCACCCTTTGTGATTTACTCAGAGGAGGAGGCTCCCCAGCCAGCAAGCCAGAATCTTTAGCCAGGTTCTTGAATGTTAACCTGATCCTGCAGGATGTACCATGTTAACATTTTATTGTAACTTTAATACAATTTTAAAAACCAGTTATTTTTTCTTAACCCTCAGAGATGCTCTAAAATGGTGTTTGAAAACCCAGCTCTGTTTTCCCTCCTATTTACAATAACCAGCACAATTCTTCAATCAGAACGCACTGAGTAGTTTTGTCAAGGTGGAAAAGTTTAGGCTAACAAACCAGGCCTGGGTCTTACATACATTAAACCCAATGGGCATTTTACTATTCATCTCTGTGGGAACAAGATTGAACACCCCCCACCCCACCCCACCCCACTGGCAGCTATGAACTGGAAGATACATGTGAACAAACGTGCAATATAGTCAGCTTTCTGACCTTAACTAGAACTTATGGGAACTCAGCAGCATCGCATAGCAACAAGGTAGAATGTTGTCTTATGATGCCAGAAGAATCCAAACTGGAATTGTAGGGGTAGTACAATGAGAACTCTAGGGCAAGTACATACTTTTGGGCAATTGTACTAGAAATGCTATGAAATAAGGAAATGACTGTATGAAAAGGGAAAGAAAAGAGGTGGTGAAATGAAGAAAAGAGGGTAAGAGGTAGCTTCCCAAAGCCAATGGAAGTAACAAGCTCTTTTGCAAGCCAAGAGATGGCTTCCCAATCAACATCGACACCTGATGATTTCAATATATTTTATTCTCTGTGAGTCTGCATTTTATAACATAAGCTGGGAAAGAGGTGATGAATTTATATTGATAGAGTAGATGGAATTCATCTGAGCATTTTAAAAGGAGCTGGGGCTATGAGCAGAGCTGATTAGAAAGTGGTAACAATTTTCTCATTTGTAAGCGAATTTTTTAAAAATGCGAGAGCAGTTTGGGAGTATTGGTGTGCTTGAGGAGGTTTTTGGGGGAAAACAAATGTATATGTGCAACATTGCTAAGGTAATGAGAGAGAAATAAATATGTATGTAGGAAAGTTCAATAGGACCAGTCCCAGCTGGTGGTGGTTTTCCGTCATACGTGGCTTCCAAGAGCACGTACATTACATAAAATGGAGTCAGTGCAAGACCTCATATTTTAGTATGTTACCATTTAATTATACATCAGTCACTCTACTGGGACTGGCTGGGAGGTCGGGGGAGGAGAAAACCAAGGGGATAGAGCTAACGGAACAAAAGCAAGGGAAACAAGCTCCCAAACTCCTTTGTTATTCCCCTCTAGCTAACCCTGCTAAAGTAGCACCATTCCCAAATGGAGAGGAGGCACCAGGGAGATGTGCTATCGTTCTTGCACTTCTGTGACCTAGCATAGGTCTCCATGCAGGCATCCTCAGAGAAAGCAGGTAGAGGATTGCCACAGTACTGTGGGAACTTTTGACTGTGAACCAGACTAACATGGAACGGAGACCCTGGGCAATGCTGCTGCCGCTAGACTTGTCTGTAGGACTAACACGGAGAGTATCCTAGGGTAAAACTATAGGACTAAGGTTCATTCATTAACAAAAACAAAGCACTGGGCTCAGGCCTGGAAAATGCAGAGAATTGACAGAGCATCTATAATGTGGAGCAAGTGGCACTGCCAGAGAGCAGGGGAGAGGGGAATCCATCCGCTATCCTGAAAAATGGCCTCTAGGAGCCTTGGAGGCATATGTCACTAATGTACGTGGAAAAAGCATGCAGGATCCATCACAGGTGACCAAACAAACTAAGACTGTGGGAAACACATTAGGCTCTTTATCCGTCAGGGCTAACCATACAAGGTGCTGCTGAGGTCTCCTGTGAGCTATTAAGCACTCTCCACTAACATTAAAGTCAATGGGAATTGAGGGTGCTCAGCACCTTGCAGGGCTGGACATAAAGATGATCAAAGAGAATGATCATCCCCTATTGATATTAGCCCAACAAGACATCAGTCGATGGCTTCCCACCTGCCTAGCGCCATGCAGTTCCTGGAAGCAGGCTCCTGGAAGTGGACGCAAGGTCCCTGCAGCCCCTATGTGCATGGGTGCCCAGGGACTCTCTGCGCGCTGCCTAATGCCAGTTAAGCAGCTCCCATTGGCCAGGAACCGCGACCAAAGGGAGCTGCGGGGGTGGTGCCTGCAGACAGGAGGGCAGCGTGCGAAGCCTCACTGGCCGGCCATGTGCCTGTGCGCTGCACTGCAGGGACCTGGCGGCCCCTTCCTGGGAGCCACAGTAAGCACTGCTCCGTACTCCAAAACCCTGCCCAAGCCCGGAGTCCCCTCCCGTACCCAAACTCCCTCCTGGACCCTGCACAACCCCAATACCCCAATCCCCTGCCCCAGCACCTTCCTGCACCCCAAACCCCACATCCCCGGCCCCACCCCAGAGCTCTCATGCTGCCCCTACACCCCAACCTCCTGCCCCACACCAAAACTCTCCCCCAGAGAGTGCACTCCACACTCCAAACCCCTGCCCCAGGCCTGAGCCTGCTCCTACACCCCAAACTCCTCATCCCTGGCTCCACCCTAGAGCCTTCACCCCCTGCCCTGAGCCCACTCCTGCACCCCAAACCCCTCATCCTTGGACCCACCCCAGAGCCCATACCCCCAGTTGGAGCCTGCAATGCCTCCCACACTCTGAACCCTTTGGCCCCAGCCCAGAGGCCCCTCCTGCACCCCAAACCATTCATCCCCGGCCCCACCCGAGAGCCCGTACCCCCAGCCAGAGCCCTCACCACCCTGCACCCCAAACCCCTGCCCCAGCCTGTAGCCCTCTCCCACACCCTGAACCCCTAATTTATGGTCCCAGCCCAGAGCCCATACCCCCTCACACACCAGTCTCCTGCCCCAGTCCAGAGCCCTTTCCCACACCCCAAACCCCTCATCCCTGGCCTCACCCCATAGCCCACACCCCCAGCCAGAGCCCTCACTCCCCTCCCACAACCCAACCCCCTGCTCCAGTTAGTGAGGGTATGGGAGAGTGAGTGATGGAGGGAGGGGGGATGGAGTGAGCGGGGGCGGAGCCTCATAGAAGGGGTGGGGCAGAGGCAGGGCAGGGGTGTTCGGTTCTGTGCTATTAGAAAGTTGGCAACCCCAGTCACCATCTCAGTCTCCTTCATCTGCTGTATTCTCAACACCAGTTGCTGCGCTTGCTGTTGGTTTCATTGTAAAGGGTTGTGGTAGATTCTCCACCACTGGTGAGTTTTAAATCAAGATTGGATGTGTTTCCAAAAGATCTGTTGTAGGAATTATTCTGGGGAAGCTCAATGGCCTGTGTGATATAGGGGGCCAGACTAGATTAACACAGTGGTCCCTTCTCACCTTAGACTTTAACCAGACTTTAACCAGAAGGGACTCAAGTTCTCTCTGAAAGCAGATGGGCCATATTTTTCTTTTATGTGGAAGTACCCCTCAGATCAGACATTCTTGGCTCTAATGTGATTCTCCAGCATCTCCTCTCCTCAATTATAGAGGCCAAACATGGTCCCTACATTTTTACAGGCTTTGACACCTGCAAGTATTTGATGCTGACCTGTGTTTCCTTACGTCCAATCTAGGCACTTCCTATCGCGACCCACACGCCCTCCCAGGTTGGTAATGTCCGAGTGCTTCTATTCTACCTTTTGTGGGAATGGACTGAGTTGCTCTAGCAAACAACTCCTCCCATTTTGAGTGTGTGGGAAATAAGGGAAGGAAATAAGGCTTGGCTGCGGCATCCTGCTGGCAGTCGGCTGAGGAGGAGGGTCGGACTTCTCCACCTCTGCTGAACTGACACAAGTGCCATGCGTGTCTAGCTGGGTTAAAATGGAAATAGCTGTAGTCCTGTGCCACCAACATTGATTTTTTTAAACTCTGCCCTGGATGTTGTTAGGTCCCTGTCAGCCCATCCCTCGTTCGTGATGGGTTTGCCCTCTCCACTCATGTTAGTGCCCACTAGCCCTGATCAGCCATAGCCAACCCAACCCACAGTGCTTGCTGTGCTCAGAGGCTAGAGGCACATATGAAACTGGGCAGGGAACAGGGATAGACAAGTAATCCAAGGCAGGGAGAAACCTGGACCCGGGCACTGAATGTGGAATTCAGGGGATAGGGTGACCTGTGGGAGAGACGTGAAGCAGATAGGTGGTCGAGGAAAGCCCTGCTGCCACCCTCTATGCTGACATGGGTTCAATCCTGAAAGGTGCAGTCAGTTCTGCCCAGCAGGCTTTTGATCCCTCACCAAATAGGGCTTGTAATTAGTAACTCTGGTGTCCTAACAAAGAAGTAACAAAAAAACAAAAAAAAACCCCAAACAAACCATAAAATGCCAATGTCAAGCTTCACTGGAATCACATGAGGAACTGTCTATCCACCTGCCAAAGAAGAGGGGAAAACTGGTATGAAAAAATGTACTTCCCAATTTCTAGCAGGGTGCTACAGTCAGCTTGATCCTTCAAGCCTCCTGCAAACTCCTAGTAAAGTCAGTGGGAGCTCCAGGAATAGAGGGTTTGCAAGGTTGTGAGTAATGGCAAGTAAAAGAGATAATTGCAAACTAATTATCTGAATCCCTTCCAAACTGAGGTTGGCTCACTAACATCCCAATTTAACATTCCAAGAAAACAGAGACAACTTAGATGTAGGCTTGGTCCCCAACTGTGTTAATTTTGCAGACATAACAATATGCACAACATTCAGTACTGATCTGTCCAATACATTTGGTAGCAACTTCTCTGACTTGCTCTGAATTTGTCAATTTTATTTTGCGTGTGATCAGTGGCCCTATGAATATTATTAGATTCAATAAATAAACCACAGTTATGACGATGCCGGAGTATTCTTGCTAAAGAGACCTTGATGCAGCGGGAAATGGCTTTCTTTGAGATAAGGCCGGTTTGAATGTGGTAATAAAGAGATGGTTGCATTTTAGGTGACAAAAATACAATTTTGGATTTTGTTCTTGTTGGAAATGCAGTTCTGAAACTGTGCACCTGGAGCATTCGAAGCATTCTAGTGAGGAATCCAACGATGAGACAAACCAACTGTACCAAGGACTCACTGGCCTGCGTAACTTGGGCAACACTTGCTACATGAATGCAGTTTTGCAGTGCCTCTGCAGTATATCCCCGTTGGTGGAGTATTTTCTCTCAGGGAAGTATGTACCAGCCCTACACAAGTAAGTAGATTTATTTGCTCTCTGTTTTATTATTACTATTTATTATTTGTATTGCAGTAGCTCATAGGAGCCCCAGTCATGGAGTGGGAACCCATTGTGTCAGGCGCTTTTACAAACACAGAATAAAAAGACTGTGCCAGTGCCAAGCAGCTTACAAGCAAAGTATTTGGGATGTCTTTTTCCATCTCGGTGTTGCAAGTTTTTCCAAAAGAAATGAAGTTTCAACTGGAGCCTGGCGTTAGAAAGCACAGAAATACTCATCTGTACAAGGAAACCAAAAGCAGCACACTTTGCTCTGACTTCCCAGGCCCCACACACCATCTCTGCCTCTTCCTCAACTTGCTTTTCCTGGCCAGTGTTCACCTTCTGGCTTCTCTCTGAATTCCCTCTTCTCTGGCCTATGCGGGCTGTTATACCACATTCATTGTTGTAGGATCTGAGCGCCTTCCTGTGGTGCAGTAAGCAATGTGACTAACCTGTCACCCATTTGTTCTCTCATCCCCTCCACTGGGGTGAAGCATGTGCAGTGCATTGCATTCTGTTTATTTATTTACTTGGAGGCAGTTGGTTTGGTTTGAATATACGTGCTACTGCGTATTTATGTTAGAGAAGGCATGGTCAAAGCAATGCAACTTACACTTGGAGCTTTGGAAGGTGGTGAGGTTTATGATAAGTCTTAGTTCCTGGGGGAGTTTGTTCCACAATCTTAGACTGGCCCCTGAGAAAGTTCTGTCTCCTGCACAAATCAGCTTGCCCTTCCTGTGGAGAGTTCTGTCATGCCAAAAGAGTGAAGCTGTTGACCAGGGTCTTGGTCGCAGAGCTTTAGATAATCTTTTCAGATATCCTGGGCCCAGGCCGTGGAGCACTGTGAAGATAAGGATCAAGACCTTGCATTTGATTTGATATTCTATGGGAAACAAGTATAGAGAGAGGAGGGCAGGTCTGAAGTGCTTGTGGTAGCCTCTGTTAATGAGGAGAATGGCTGCAGTGTTCCGTACTAACTGGAGTTTCCCAAGTGCTGAAGACTTCACTCCCAAGTATGTTGCATTGCTGTAGTCCAGCTAAGAAGGGACCAAGGCATGAATAACTGAGGTTAGGTCATTCACCAGCACAGGATGGAGACTTCTAGCCAACCAGATGATAGAGAGCATTACTCATGGATGCTGCTACGTGAGAGCTTAGCATCAGCGAGGAATCCAAGAGTACTCCTAGACTACAGACTGAAATAGCCTATTGTGAGTGTGACCCTTCAACAGACTCTGCACTGTGGCTATGGCCTCCTCAAAATGTTTCCTTTGCCCATTCAGCTTGGCTTTTGTGTTCATGTTTTAAGCACAGCCACCACATCTTTGTACTCCAACTAAAGCTCCCTTTTATTCTACTCAGGGAAAACGGTGAGGTTGCTACCGCCTTTGCCTATTTGATGGCCGATATGTGGCTGGGAGAGTTTGAGTGCATCTCACCAGAGGTGTTCCGTTCAGTCATTGGCGACTTATGCCCGGCTTTTACCAAGAAGACTCAGCAGGACGCCCAGGAGTTTCTGATTTATGTACTGAACGAATTACATGAGGCTCTTAAGAAGGTAAGACCGCAGTTATGGCCTTCTGGGACTGTGAAGTGTCAGTGCACATCTGCCTCCTCTCTGCAGTTCGTTACTGAAGAGCATGGATTCAATAATTGTCTCTTCTCTCCCTCCATACTGTACAAAATGGTGCTGTTAAAATCATCATCTCTCCATTTTCTCCAACTACTACACACAGTGCAACCTTTAACCCCTTCATTAGCTTCCTATTACCACATCCAATTCAAGCTCCGTATCTACATCACCAAGCCCCTACCTAATCCCACATCTACACCTCTGCTGTCATTTCCTCCTCCTCACCCTCTAGTCTCTATACTCTTCCCTATCATGCTTCCTCCCTGTGCCAAGCATCTTGTCTGCCCAGATCCACCTCTACTTCTCTCTTCCTTCAAATCCTTTCTTAAACCACTTTACCAGCATTAAGTCCCTCCAGCCTATCCACTCCCAGCACTGTCCAGTGGTTTCTCATCTTCCTTTGGTTCTTTGCTCTTTGTGATAGGGGGCATGGCTTACTGTGGATATATAAAGTGCCGCAGAGTAACAGGGTTCTATACATCATTTTAAATCATCATTAATACCAAATGCTAACTTATGTAGCCAGTTGCCAGGTAATCTGATTTGTAAATGCACTCAGTGCTCTCACAGAAGTTATCTGTGTACCAAAGCTCTGCTTTAGAATGATTGTAGAGAAAAAATGAGATGATTTTTCTTGCCCCATTTACGATTCCAGGCTAGACATCTCAGCACTGTGATTACTTAGCTTGGACAGCAAGTTAGAAGCTAGAAAGCTACTATGGTGACATCAAGTGTTACTGCTGTTCAGGAAAATGTTGACAGTCTCTGGACTCTATCCCTGCTATCTGCTGCTCGGGCAGGGGGTTCAGTTCAGTTAGCTCAGCCCTAGAGCTCCAGTTTACACCTTTGTTGTTTGCTCTGCGGTTGAGAATCCTGAAGGTGGCGGAACAAGGGAGTGCTCCATGCTGGACCCTATCGTGAGAACCAATAGAAAGTGGTTCCTTCATGCAGAGAAAATAAAAGAATATGCCTCCCAGGGAAGCACTGTTGGAAGGAAGAGAAGGGCACGGTGTTTGACACATGAGACTGGGGAGGAGTTTGAAAGTTGTACAAAAGAAAACAGTGCGAGGCTGTAGCTAAAGAGATCTTAACAAGGCCTTGACCCCGCAAAGACTTAGGCATTTGCTCAACTCTACACACCATGAGTAGCCCTACTGATGTCAGTGGAGCGACTCAGTGTGCAATGTTAAGCGCATGTTTACGACTTGGCTTCAAACGGCGATGGGCTGATGGCTGGAGGTGCTGATAAATGGAGCTGGGTGAACCATACATTTCAAATAGTATTCATTACAAATATTCCCCCTTTCTTGGTTAGCTCATCCTTTACAAACCCAGTCCTCGTTTCAGGAAGGTATTTTCTGATCTGTAAGTATTTGCTAGAAGTTCTGAAGAATAATTTTCTGTCTAAATTAATGTGGAATAAGCTCTTCACAAACTGTTGACCTCAACTGTTCGTTATTTGTGTTGTGTGACTGATCTAGCTTCTGCTTCCTGAATGAATGACTGAAGATATTCTTTTTTAAACGTATGACTAATAAACTTCTGGTTTGGCTTTTCAGACAACTTCATGCTAAGACTCATGAAAACCTTGGAATTTGTTAACTGAATTCTCACAATTTAACTAGTCTCTCCCCATGAGTCAGAGTGAACTCGACAGTGATGCTTTTATTCATGAATCACTATTCAGCTAGGCCCTACTTATAAATATGGATTGCAATGTCTTATAAAGAAGCAGAATAAATAATGGATTATTATAAATAATAGGTTTTTACTGCCATCTGGGATCATGTGTGCTTTCTTGACAACCAGTACAAAGCATGTTTAGATGTTTTTATAAGGGTCAGGGTCAGTAGTTTGTTAGTGTTTTTTTTTTTTTCTTTTTTCTTTTTCTTACAGTCATACAAAAGGAGATGCTATGGGAACACATCCACTTCTAGGGAAGATAGGGGAACTGGCAGTGAAACATCAATCATCACCCAGCTCTTTGAGGGGCAGCTCAGTTATGACATTTCATGCCTGGCGTGTCAGACCACCACGGATAAGAACGAGGTCTTCACAGTTCTCTCTCTTCCCATCCCTTCTGAGAGTGCATGCTCTCTACAGGTAGGAATTCTAATAGCTCCTCCCAGCTTCTGGTGGTCTCTGCTCAGTATAGGGGTGGAAGGTTTATGTTAACAGACCGTCTTAAGGAAATATGTTCCCAGCACATGCCGGTTCCAGGGCATCATCTAAAAGGGACACACTCTTTTCAGTAGAGAATTTGGCCCTAGGGCTAGAGGAGATGCTAGATCAGACTTACATTGTCCCTTTGGCTGTTAATAGTGTAGCTTGTGTTGTTTGCAAATGTCCCTGAATTGCTGTGGAGTGAGGAATGGCCAGAGAAATGTCGATTTTATTTTGTATTGTATAGAAAGCAACTGTGAGGCATTTTCTTTCAAATTCTCACTTATCAAAATGCTTCCTTAGAGGAAAACACATTAAATTTTATCTGCTTTGTATTCTAA
This sequence comes from Chelonia mydas, assembly GCF_015237465.2. Lineage (NCBI taxonomy): Eukaryota > Metazoa > Chordata > Testudines > Cheloniidae > Chelonia > Chelonia mydas. The sequence continues at coordinate 65,024,986 of NC_051250.2, forward strand.
GTGCACTCACAGAACTGTACCTAGGCACTCTGGCCCCCTACTGGTTTTTTTTTTTTTAGATGATACGCGTTACGATATTCTAGAGTAATGATAATGCATTTTATTTTTGCATATTGGTACAGTACATAGACAATAAAAGCTACTGTATGATTCTTTTAGGTGCCACATTAATTTTCACACAATCCTTTAACATCTCTATAGTATCCTCCTATATAACCTTTAAGAAGTAAACTCGATATGGACTGAAAATAACCGTAAAGTAAATATGGATACTGCACTGACTTAATGGCATAAAACTTATTCAGAAAGACATAAAATTGCATTTCTGTTTATAAAAACAAGTGATAGTGATGGTTTTCCATACCACAGTGAGACTGTGGCTAGAATAAACAGCCACCTCTCTCAACGGGGAATAAAAGGGACTCAAAAGTAAACAAAGAATGAATTTACCATGGAGATGGATTATCTAGCAATTGAATTACCACCATAGCATCTGATTCTGTATAAGCAGAAGCCATCCTTTTTTCTGGCCTTTATATAAGGAAAACAGCCATGGGGAGAGGGAGGGGGAATTTGTAAGATTTCTGTCTTTTACCTTTTGCATTGTGATTTTATTTTCCTAAGAAGAGTATTGATTATTGTTTGCTTCCTGGTATAATATTATGGTTGGCTTATACCTGATCATTTCTCCTGCTGAATCCTGCCAAGCAAATTGTGATTATGCCCCATTAAAGGTGAAGGATTATAGCAGCATGGCTTGTTTGTATAAGGCCAGTGTGGGAAGTATCATTTAGTTGGGGAAGCTATGTTGTGACAGCTTATAAGAGGCATGACACATCCTGCATCTTGGCAGGGGGTTAGACTAGATGACCCTTGTGGTCCCTTCTAACTCTGTGGTTCTATGACATTTGACTTCTGGCCAGGCGAGGCAACACATACGCCTAGGGCTTTGTCTCCACTGCAGAGTTTTGTTGACAAAAGTTTAATTAAGGCCCTTTAAATAAACCGCTGGTGCGTGTCCACACTATGCTCCCTGTGTCGGCAGAGTGCATCTGCACTAGCAGTTCTTGCGTCGACACAGAGAGCAGTGCACTGTGGGTAGTTATCCCACTGTGCAACTGGCGGCAGGGTGTTTTGGGAAGGGTTTGCAATGCCTCATGGGGCAGGTACAGCATCACACGATGCAGTTTCTCAATCGCATGGTTCCAGGGGCATCCTAGTAGATTGCCAGCCGCTTTTCAACTGAAGTGTGGTGGGGAGGGGGACTGTGTGTGTTGGGGAAGAGTGTGAAAGACTTTTGGGAGGAGCGTATATGTGAGAGAGACAATGTATGTTCGGGAAGTGTGCTTCCACACTGTATGCTGTCTTGTTAAGTTTAGACAGCAGGTGGAGCGATATCTCCACCCCCTAACCTGCGCCTCCTCCCCTCCCTCCCCCTGCAGCAGCAGCCGGCTCTGCCTACCTGCAGTCCACACTAATGGTTCTGTGATTCCCTCCCAGTTCTCCCACAGCATCCTCAGCAGCTCTGTGAGCTCTCCAGGCTGCAGAATGTTGAAGCTTCCCATGCAGGACAGCTGAGTTCAAAACAATGAGCAGAGTGGTCATGGTGGGCATTGTGGGACACTGGGGGAGGCCAGTTATATCAACATAACGAACCGCAGCGTCTACACTGATGCGTTATTGCTTTAACTTTGCCTCAAAACGCTCTATGCCTCTCATTGAGGGGGTTTTATTTTGTCGGCAAAACAGTAGTTTTGTTGCCGAAAGTGGCATTGCAGTGTGTAGGCCTCCACACTTTTGCCGCCAAAACTCTGCTGTGTAGACACGGCCTAAGTGTGGAGACCGAAGAAAGTATATGGCTGTGGTGACTATGAAATCCAATTACGCTGTGCTTCAGTGTGAGACAATGCCAATGCCTTGGTTATAGTGGCTAGATGGACATATCAACGAAGTGATGGCCCTGGTCTCGTAGAGAAGGGAGTCAGGAACAGACTAGCTGGGTCACAGCCCAGAATGCTATAAGCACTGGTCACAGCGGACATGTTTCTTTGCCAGTGCATATCTCACCAGCAGCCCCACTGCAGATCTGCCCCCAGTGCAGATTTCCCTATTGGTCTCTTCCCCTGTACAGTAAATGGCCTGTGGTTTTACCTGTCTGGGCAACTGAAAATTGTCCCTAGCCCAAAATTAGAGGCCTTTTAAAAGACAGAGCCAAGGTATGTTCAGCATCCTGGGCCAGTCTGCCCTGAAGGTGTCAATTCCCTGATGTGAGAGTGCAATTGCTGGCCAGTTAATGGAGCATTGTGACATCAGAGGGAGGCTCCTTATTCTGTTCTCTGTAATAAAGTCTGAATCAGGCTGGGTGGCAACAAGTAAGTCACAGTAACAGAAAAACAGCTGAAGGAGGGCACAGGGAGTGTTGACTAAAAAGGCCTGTTTTACTTGTGCAATATTTACTTTGTTTTACAGTTGGGGGAAGCAACAGTAGAATCACAAGCAGCCCAGAACTTCTTCATTTTCCTCTCTCAATACTTCCTCCTAAGCATGGAAGTCCCTCTCCCCACCCCCCGCCCTGCCCTATTTTTGCAAACAGGGCAGGTGGCTCATCCCCTTGGGGTAACTGTTATCCTTTCTGCCCCTCCCTGTGCTGTGCTTTGCCCTCTGCCACCATCTGGGAGTGCCTCACCCCTGGGCTGACCCCTGGCTCCTTGGTCCCTCTCCTGCTCCTGCCTCCAGCTGTTGGACACCCTTCCGCGCACAGTCAGATTCCACCCCTTGCTCAGAGCCTGCCCATCTCCCTCCCCCTCCAATTTACCCCCTTTAACCTTTTTAATCCCCAGTGAGGGCAGCAGCTTCAGCTGACGTTATTGAGCAATGAGCATGCTCAGTGGGGGCCAAGCGGCACTCAGCGCCTTGCCCGCTTGCTGCCCCACCAGGGTCCTAGTGCTGGGGAGCCTGCTCCGTCAGGGGTCACTAGTGGGGCCTGCCCCGCTCACCCTGCCCTACTTATGGCCCTGTACACTCATAATGTCACACCCTCACTGAATCATGTGGCACAAATGTCCTCTGCAGTGTACAAACAACACTGCACAAGTTGCCTTGCATAAGATGACTTCTGCAAACAGGCTTATTGAGACACCCTCTCTAACCCGGCTCAGTGATCAGAAATTCACGTCTCTACACAGAGGTGTAGTGTTTGTTTTACCAAACACGTTCTCCTTTCACAGGACTGCCTTGAATGTTTCTTTCAACAAGACACACTGACCTGGAACAATCAAATTCACTGCTCCTTCTGTGGAACTAAGCAAGATGCTGCAGTAAAGGCCAACATAGGCAAGGCGCCAAAGATGGTTATTTTTCACTTAAAGAGGTACAGACTGCATCTGGCAGGACAGCTACATCTCCTCTGATTTACATGGGATGTAAGAAGGTCACTTGCATTCAGAGGGAAGGGAAAATCATTGCACGTAGTCTTTTTACACATCCAGTACCTGGATAGTTACAAAACAGGAAAAGCATGTGAGTCGGACTCCTGATAAACCCAGAAAATGTGTTACTTTATCGAATCCATCAAATTGCATCCATCTCAGTGCATTTTTTTCCTGCTTCTCCCTTTGCAATAGAGACAATTCTGAAAGGGGAGGGGTTGGTCATAGAGGGGAAAGTGATAGAATTGTGGAATTAATGAAGAAAGATGGGTGTTTGTTGTAAAACTGGATCACATTAATAAATGGAATTTTACAGTACAAATTTTACAGTACAGTACAGTTCAAATGCTTGTCCTGATAGCCACTTACAGAGCTACTAGCTACTGTGATGGACAAAATAGAGAACAGTGTTCTGCCACATCAACAATGCAATTAGGGCATTATTCCTCGACCCATCCCTTTACAAAGCTCGGGGGGGGGGGGGGGGGGGGGGAGGAATATACAATTGCATTTGAGCCCAAGATTTTAAAATTGTGTGTTCTGTAGCCATTTTGCCCTCAACAGTGGAGTGGGTGAGGAAATCAAAGAATCTGCAAGTTTGGGCTACAACTTCATAGTTGGCTTACTTCAATGCCCAGCACTTCTTGTTAAGTTTGATCATGTATCAATTATTTTTAAAAAGTGATCATTTCCTGCTCCTTCCGTGTATCCATCTCACTCCTTCCATTCTTCTCACTAGCTCCTCAGCTAGTATTACTCTGCCATGGTCGTGCTGCAATGGCCAAAATCAGTGCTAAAGTTGGATGTAGTGTCCCCCGTTGAGCATGCATCTTGTGACAGATTGACAGTGCACTCATTGGTCCCTTCCTTTCAGTCCCAACACTTCTATTCTAATAAAAGAACATTTCACAAAGCACGAACCTGCTTGTTCTTACTATAGAATGTCACTTGCAATCTATTTATTTAATCTTTCTTTGGGGCAGTAATTTTCTACCTGCTTGCAATAATCCTTAGCATTAAGAGGAGAGCACTTCACATTTCAAAGAGCTGAGCAGGCGGTAGCTAGTTATTCCTCCCAATGCCCAGGTGAAGGTAAGCACGTGCAGCATTACAAGAACTGAAAGCATTTGTAGTGGAAAATACTGTCTCAAAATGTTTTATTTTCAGGTTTGACTATCAAGGCAGCTACAAAAGGAAACTGGGGACTAACATCTACTATCCACTAAGCAACTTGGATCTTTCGCCTTATATTTATCCACTCTTTCGGAAGAATCCAAAATACAACTTGTGTGCTGTGGTGGTAAGTTGGATGCAAAGTTATAGCCTAGCTTTATTGGGAATACTATGAATGTTTGTTTGAATGAAATCAGGTTTCAGAGTAGCAGCCGTGTTAGTCTGTATTCGCAAAAAGAAAAGGAGTACTTGTGGCACCTTAGAGACTAACCAATTTATTTGAGCATAAGCTTTCACTGAAGTGAGCTGTAGCTCACGAAAGCTTATGCTCAAATAAATTGGTTAGTCTCTAAGGTGCCACTAGTCCTCCTTTTCTTTTTGTGAATGAAATCAGTCATTGATCTTGGTCCTACGCAAACAAGCAGGCAAGTCCTCTCTGCCTCAGCACCCAAAGTTTACAGAACAGGGAAAAAAAATGGTACAGATACAACCGTCACTGACTTATACACAGCTGGCATTTCAGAATTAGGAGATGCTTCCTCAACTAACCCATTACTGATAAAATTAACACATTTTTCATTGGCTAATGGAAGATGGCTGGGTACCCCGACTGAAAATTCTCTGGCTTTCAGGATTGAATGCTAGTTACAGGCCTGTACACAGATACAATTTGAGTATCAGGGCATCATGGAATATAACACGTTAGTCTCCAACCCTGTTATAACATGGCTTGGTCTTGTCTGTGGTGATGGAGCCAAACTGCTGTTTAACTGTGACTGGTTTAGAATTGTGTTACAGGTCTGTACAATGATTAACATAATTTGGTACTACTTGTACAGTGATATCAAACCTATTTTATTACTTGGGCATGATACTATGGTATTATTATGCAGTACCCCACAGGGTGCCAATTCCTGTGTAGATAGACCCTGTGTCAGGCCAGTGAAATAATTAAATACAAGGCAAACACTGAAAGATAGAACAGGTCAGTGATCCCTTCAAGCTAATTGCACTTTTTTTGTCCAACTCTGGATGCAGGCTGTTTAGTAAATACCCTATTTCTTTTCCTCACGCTGACTGAAAGTGCTTCCACCTGAAAGCTTCTAAACACAAGGACGGCTCCTTCAGCCCTTGAGTGTGGGTAAACAATGTTCAGTTTCTGGGCCTGGTCAATGTGAGTTTTGCTGGGAGATGGATTGCCAGGTCAGAGCTGCTAGCTGGGCTGTAAGTTTGATCTCCCAATGTGAAAAAAATGTAATTACTGGCCAGACAGCACTGACTTGCTCTTCTTCCGCAGAGCTCTACCTATTTCAAGTGTTTCTTTGGGGTAAAGGGAAACTGGAATCTTATTTTTTCCCATCATTATAATAGCTGAGTGCAAATAAAAATGATCACCAGATCCCTGGCTTTGAGTCTTTGCTAAAATTAAAGTGATTTCTCTCTCTCTCTCTCTCTCTCTCTCTCAACTTTGTTGTTGTAGAACCATTTTGGTTATCTGGATGGTGGCCATTATACGGCATTCTGCAAGCACACGCTCACCCAGAACTGGTACAGCTTCGATGATGCACAGGTCAGCGAGATTCCACAATCCTCAGTGCAGTCTGCTGCAGCTTATCTCCTATTCTACAGCTGTAAAGCCTTCTCTGTACCTACCAAAACCCATAAGTACTAGGAAAATGTCTCTGTGAGAACAGTCCAATTATTAGAATTCACTGACAATGGTAGTTAACTCCCATTTTGCCATTAAACTAGTGCATCTGCATTGCTTGACTGTCTCTTGTGGTCTTTCTGATTATGCTTAAAAATTGATTTCAAGGGAGAAAACTGAAAGTTGACTTCTGCAGCACAACGTTCAGTAATAAGCGGAGGAGTGTCCCTCTATAAAGCACATCACTTCCCTCTATTAACTTATTTCTAAAAAGCCTCTCACTAATATTCTTAGCACCATTATTATTATGGTTTGCACAATGGCAGCACCCATTCTAAACATAGGGGCAATATGGAGCTTGCTTAGAGACAAATCAAATACATGATAGCTTCTTCCAGACAAGCGCTCCCCTCTTCTCTACTGTCCAGGTGCCCCAATCCACTTGCTCTGCCAGAGCTTCCCAAATATAACCTCCTTCCACCCTGCCCACCCCATAGCACTAGTAGATTCAGTATGAAAGCCTATGGACAAAAACAGCCAGCTGACAGTGCTAATATTAATGACAGTGTTTAAAGGCAGGGGCTTCCCTTGAGGAAAGAGCTCACATGGCCTCACCCCTGTCCTACACTCATTGCTCTAACCTCACCCCCCACCCAACACACACACACTTCCTCTTTATGTGGCCTCCCTAATCCCTTCCTTATGCAGCATACAATTGTCTATTAGTAGCACAGAGCCCCAGAACTGGAAGTTGGGCTCACTCAAAGAAAAAGCCCTTTCCCTCTCCTGCACCTGCTCCTTTTTTTCTTGCTTAGGGTTTTGCATAAAAAGCATGAATGCAGCAGCTGATCTGGGGAGAAGCACCTTGGTTGTACTGGAGTGGTACATATTCTTTTTTATAGAGCTAGTTGCACTTTATCAAAAGGAAAATAATAAAAATAACCCCCCACAGAAGCCAGTGCCTAAACCAAGCATCGAACTGACAAGAATGTTTTTACTATGGCCTCTTGCCTAGATTTATTATTGCTGTCTCCATGCTTTCCCCCCCGCCACTGGAAAACAGAGTGAAGTGTTCCAAGCTACATTCAAAATAAAAATGTTAAAATAACCTAATTCCAGCTAACTGGTACATTTAATGGAAAACTCCAATTGCTCAATAGTTAATGTTGGGGCACAGACTCTGTGGTCTAGATGCCTCCCTCTCCCCAATTTATGCAAAATTTAAACTTTGTTTTAAAATGGTTTCTAGCCCTGTAGGTGTGAAGGAAGTCTTCCACATGTGAACATGTGCTGTGTTGTCTTTCTGGAGCTGTGGCTAGAGAGATTTAGATGGTTGCAGTGCTCTGAACTTCCCCATTCATCACTGGTTGTAAATGATGAAGCCTGACTATGAACATTTTAAAATGTGAATATTTATTTATTATTATTACTGGGTTTTGCTATTAATATGCTTATTCAGAGGTTTAATAGCACAGAAGTTAAATATGGAAGACATTGTCATGATAGATAAGATTTCAGTCTCTCTGGGGTCATGTCAGGTGAAATACCAACACTTGCAGACTAGTACAGTGGGAGCAAGTATGTGAGTTTGACAGAGGCATCTGTTATTGAGAATGTGCCTTTAAACACAATGCAAAGAAATTGTATGGAAGTCACACACTATCGCTCTCTAGCATAGTTGCTGTCTTTGTGTACAGATCACCATGGTCCCCTAGTATTCTCACTATTTCATATTCTACAGAGATAATTGAGGTAATTTTCATTGAATTCATATTCCATTAATGCTTATACCTTGCGAGGTGGAAAAATCTTCTGGAGCGGGTAGGAAGGCATGAAATGAAGGGTATTTCATGGTGCTGGAATAATTTAAGTTGCAGCAGAACATATGGCGTTCACACAGCCCACCGTCAGTGTAATATCTCAGCACTGTATAAAATTAAAGCGCACAGTAGCGCCTGTGACAGGGTGGCATCCGGCATCCAATTTGCATCAAGTGAGAGGCAGAAGCATGACTAGGGTAGCATCTGACCAACTGAAACAAAGCCCTTCTCTCTACTCTGGGTCCCTGTTTGCCTCAAGACTTCCGTTATTCTGCTAAGAGCTTAGAAGGAGGATTTATTCTTCAAATGTTGCATCTTGGAGCAAAGTTAAGTAATTGGAGGCTGTCTCAGCATTAGGGCAGGATAGATAGCGTTCATGCCAGGTCTGTGCTTGTGCCCTGTCAGAACAGCATCAAACAGGAGAAACAAGCAATTAAAGCTTAATTAGCTGGGCTGGAGGAAAACACTAACTGCCTCTCCTTAGGGCAATCACCCTTTGCTAATGCTGACTGAAGAAGCTCTCCTATGCTGGATTCAGCAAAAGAACCCTCAGTGATGATCTTATGCAGGTGATCTTTTATACGTTATGAAATTGTACCCAGGGCGAAGGCACAATTAAGTCAGTTTTCAACCTTAATTCTGCATTGCCTGGGTTTTTGGTGCTTGATTTAACATTGCCTTAACATTTTTTCATGACTAACTTCACATATGCACCTGCAGAATGCAGAGTTCAGCTTGCCAAATGCAGTGTAGACAGTACTTTAGCATCTGTAAAATTGTGTTTCCCTGGTTCACTCTCAAACAGCCTTAGTCATTGCCACCATTTTTACTGAGAAAGGCAATGTTGACCAGGGCACCAATTTATCCCTTACTCTTTTTGAAGTTTTTATCACCTCATCAACAGGTAAGTCACTTTAAGAGTGTGGTACTCCCTAGTACGGTGCTGCTGTGTTCGCTTCTGGGATGAGTTCACGTGCTACGGTTCCCTAACTTTTGGACAAGAGTGAAACCTGCCCTTAAACAAACCAGAGTGACACACTGATAAAAGCTCACTGCAGAGGCCTGAGTCTTCCAAGGACCAATGCAAGTCAGGAGTGGAAACTATGAACTGTTGCCAGATAACGGAAATGTGTAGAACTGAACCAAAATAGCTCCTACACTAATTCACTCCTAGCCGATGGTTGTCCTTCCAGGTGGAGCCGTCTGAACTCTGTGGAAGAGGTACAAAATGTTGCAATGTATAATCCCACAGGGATTTTCACTGAATCAAATTTTGTAGATGTACAAAAAAACCACCAAATCCCCCAAACAAACATTTAACAGGATAGTGTATTTTAAATCATTTGTTAATATTCTTAAAGCATGTGTACATTAAATCTTGTATTAAAAAATTAAAGAAAATCTCATTTCTTTAAAATGAATTTTAAATGCAGAAATATTCACAAAGGCTAACAGAAAAATACAGCTCTGCTTTTTCTACACCTATAAGAATTAAAGCATTGCAGTTATTTAGAACTGGCAAATAAAAGCAATCCTCTGAGTTCTAGAGATTTTCACAAAAGGACCACATTTTATTATATACATAGCTCTGATGTGCAAGTATGCAATCAATATGTACACTTACATTCCTAACTGTTTCCATCATTCTAGAGTATTCACAGTAGAATTAAGCTTAAGGTTAGAAATGTGAAAAGGCCATAACAGTGATAGAAAAGAAGACAAATCAAGGTATGCTGTGGGATTTTTTAGGACATTTAAACCTACTTGCTAATTAAGCTAGAATTTCATTTTGGAGCAGACTAAAAATATAGTTTTGAAATAAGCTGCAACTTAAGTATGCTTGTTGTTATGGTTTCATAGAAGTTGCTATTACCAAAAGCATTATCAATCAGTCTTCTGTCTTAAACAATAGCACAACCAGAAAGATCCTGTTGCAGAAAAGCTGCTGCAACCTTTCCCTAACTGACTATATATTTGTTCCTGTTTTGCATATTAATATGCAGTTCAATACCTGTGTTGTACATTTATAAAGAGAACCAATTTTCTTCACTCCAAACACTTTATGTGGCTACATCTGCTGCACGCAGTTCAAAAGAAGTGTAAAAGAGAATATATGCAGCTGAGGACTTCACACAGGATGCTGAGATATCAGATACTTCATGATCATCAAACTTATACCAGCGCTGTTTTGTAGCATTTCTGCAGTACGCTGTGTAGTGCCCTCCATCCAACCCTCCATAATGATTCTGTGGTGGGGAGAAAATGTGAAGAGAGATTAAAACGATACTTCTTTTTGGCAAGAGCCTTCCTTAGAGCCTGATTCATGATTTAACCAATCTGTGCTTTGCTACCACTTCTGCCTTTAGCTAGAATAATAAACTTGAATGCCATATTTTGACCAACATGAAATCCCACTGCAGTAAATATCAGACTCACTCTCCTTTTTTTCTAATTTGTATCCAGGCAGGAGGCCTAGAAACCCACGTGACTCAAAGTGACCTTTTAATACTGGACATATAGATAAACGGTTTTTAAACAAGATGGATGTACAGCTAAGTTTTAAAGTTGGCTGTGGTTACTTACCGATACTGAAAATAGATTGTATCTCTTCAAATTACTCTTTGGACCAATAACATAGTGTGACAGGTCAAGACTTTCCAAAGGGAAATCTACAGATGTCTGTAGCTTTTGCTTCCACCTTCCATCATACGAGAATCTAGAGAGAGCACAAATCAGCACTAGCCAGAGCAATGGTTCAAGAGATGTTCTGAGTTGAGTCCATGTTTGTAATTATTTCTTACTCACTAATTTTAACTGGGATCTGAGCTAAATAAGAACGAACAGTAAATTTCACAGCTAAGCAGTGTGTCAGGGCTACCTTACAATTTAAGGCTGCACTACTGCAAAAACTTACATGTGTGTGTAACTTTACATACTGAACTCAATGGGGCAACTCATATGAGTGTTTCCAGGATGGGGGCCTATGAAAATAGGAAGCAGATGACAACTAGATGGAAATTCTTGCTATCCATGGGCTCAGACTGTTTGTATAACATTCTGTATTTTTAAAAAAATGTCTATTTCTTTACTACTCCTAAAGCCTCCATTAAGGCGAAGTTAACTGTATTTATAGATACATCTTCACAACTTACCGTTTCAAGTGCACCAGAAGAACTGGTGGCAATTTCCAAATCTCTAATTTTTTCAAAGAATCCCTTCGTGTTTTGCAATGGCTACAGTAAAATCTGTTGTTATCTGTAAGTTTCTCCTCTTTGGAGAATAATCTAAGACATTCCTAGGACAAAACATAGAAAACACACTTAAAAGCCTGGTGTTTATAAAAATAAAGATGTAGCTCAAACATTTGTCTGCTATTGTACAGGAGCTACATGTGCACCGTGTTTCATAAGAATAATTAGGAGACTTTAGTTCATGAATCTATTCACAAAAATAACTTTTACTCCATAGATAGTAGTTATGTTTCTAAATGAAGTTACTGCTTTCGTTAAAAAAAAAAAAAAAAAAAAGCAAGTATCCTACTATGACCTGCAATAAAGAGTTTAGTTACTACAAAAAAGTTGTTTAAACTACAGTAGCACAAAAGGCACCTACATCTGTCAGTGTAGTCATATACGTAAAAATGATTAACTGATTTTTTTTTTAATTTTTTTAATTTGGGGAGGATTAAAAAACAAAGACAACCATATTTAGCATGGTTCATCCTAGAGCAAGTTACACTGGCCATATTGACATACCCCCAACCAAAAAGGCTAAAGCAAAAGTAGGACCATACAAAACACCTGAAGAGTAATTATTTTATTGCAGTAAAAGCACATATTCTCTCTCTATTACTAACTTACCTGTAGTGTACATTTACTAGTGGGTGCAAGTGGCAATGACAAATACATGAAAGCCTCAAATGTTCGGGACTTTTTGTAACACGTAAGACATTGCACTGTGGATTTGAACTGGCCTTGAAAAAGTGCCACAACAATAGATTCATTGAGCTGCTTGTGTTTGTGCCAGGCTAGATCTGCTGCTTTGAAGTCATCAATATGATCATTATTTTCTTCCTTATACCTCTTCCTATTGTCAGCCTGTATATTATAAAATTAAAATATCTTATCAGCATATAGCATCATTTTATATGTAAGTATAAAGATGTGAAGTTGTATGATAAGGTTTTATACACTATGCAAAAATTTTTAAACATGTCAACAAGCTACATAATTGTTATCTAATCATATTTCCGTGCGGTCCTCTTTAGTACTTCCTACAGATGCACAGGATAAACACTATTGTTAGGATTTCACACCTCATTTTACTGCCATCTATAAAACATCCCATAAGCAATGGCAGCACATGCTTCACTATTAGCACAAGTTGATTTAGATAGTTAACAACCTGTATTTCAGGAGTTTACTGAAGGCTTCTTGCACAAATCATTTGCCGTACAGATAATATATTTGAAACACTCCGGTTTATATACTTTAAAAAGATTCACACCATCCCCATTTGTGAATATCAACTGTGATGGAATCCAGTTGGGAGCAACAAGTCACCTTTTCCCCCCAAAGCCACTATTTATTGCATGAAAATGTCTTGCCTTTCTGGCAAGTTATGCCTCCAATATCTGTGTGGGGTGTGGTGTGGGAGACATACAGATTTAAATACAACAACAAAATTCTGAAAACAGATATATTAATTTAAAATAATAAAATGAGGTAAAGTAGTTTAACTGATGATCATGATATGGAGAATGTATAAACATCACTAGACACACAAAGGAACAAGTATTATGCTGCAATTTACTTACTTCCTAATGGGCCATAAAATGGGTGGTAAAAATAAGGAAAAAAGACAGACTGAAGACAACCCTTTAAAACGAAGAAACATCTGAATACATATTACTGTATTGCTGGCTTTATTATAGGTTTAACTCAGGAAAAAAGCAAGTGTAAGGATAAAAAAAAAGATAATGGTCCATAATTATCTTAAACAATATCCTTTTTAAGTGTGAGAAAAGACAAAATTTTTCAAAGGACTTTGCTTTAATCAAATAAGGCCTGTGGAGAGATCACCATTTTGAAATCATGGAAACACTCTTCTTAAAATTAAAAATGGGCTCATGCTACACATAGATAACAATGTGCAAATTGCACATCTAAATGGCCATTTGTGTGTCTAATTACCCATTTAACCTCTCAATTGCGGTATCTTTAGGCTCAATTCTTGGCTTCTCCTCCAGCTACTTTGCCCTGAAGCAGCCAAAAAGCTACCCCTAACAGAACAGCTCAGGATTCCCCCCGATACAAGGAAGTTCTTAGTAGCGCAAAGCTAGCATAGCTGACTCTACACCACCTGTCCCATATGCTCTATACAGGAGGTGTGGCGGGACACAGCTTGGGCAGCCCAAGATCAGGGGATGGGAAAGGTGGCTTTGAGGAAAAAACAAACAAACCACACGTACACATACACCCACCCCTGAGTCAAGTGTAAATTCAGCACAGCAGAGAATTTGAGCCCTGTGTGCACAAAGTAGGTATGCAACTGCATACATAGACATTTTTCAATCAGGTCCTTACATTGTACCACTTATTTCCATCTTCATAACAGCACAAAACTTCTGCCACTAAACTCAAGTAAACATTTTATATTTCTGTTCTACAATCTGACTGAGATGTGTGATTTATCAGCAGGAGATTACTTACTTTATTTAGGTCTTCATGCAGTCCATCCATTAAAAACAAGAGCAATTCTTGGGAGTCTTGCTGACTGTATCCTGCAAATTGGTCATTGATCTTCCCAATTGTAATTTTAAAATCTTTTGGACTGACATATCGGTATTGTCCTGTCCACAATGCTTTCATTATGATGCCAAACTCTTCTGCCACTTCGCCTTTATGCCCCAAGAGGTTTAACCTACACAGTTAAATAGAAATACTGAGTATTATATTAAGCCATTAAAACAAGACAAAGTATTAATTTCTCTTTTTTTAATCCATGATTGTGTGAAGATGAAGTAAGTTTTCCCAAGATTAGACAATCACTTATGTCTTGATCCTGCAAACCCTCATGCATATGTTTAACTTTACACACACACAGACAAATGGAACGAGGAGTACTTGTGGCACCTTAGAGACTAACAAAGGTATTTGGGCATCCGATGAAGTGAGGTGTAGCTCATGAAAGCTTATGCTCAAATAAATTTGTTAGTCTCTAAGGTGCCACAAGTCCTCCTTTTCTTTTTATGTGATACAGTTTAAGTACACCAGGTTGAAGCAGTTAAAACTTCTATTTACTTTGATATTTTGCTGTTTAATTCCACAGCCAGAGAGCTCATTGGAGGTAGATGCAGTGATTTTCCACTTCTCTGATTTGTACCAACTGTTAGCAAGACTTTCTCTTTTTAATCTCTGCAATATGCCCAGGCACCGAGATGGTGGGTGCAATATAAAGAGTTTCCCTGGCAAAGCATGCTATCCCATATCCAAACGTTCAAAATACCCTCACAAATGTATACTCTAACATCTGTTACTTTTAATATGACTGAGGTTTTAAAAACATAATGGCCCCATTTTACATGTTTTGAACGAAAAATAGTAACAGTGGTAAATATACATTCTGAATTCGGCCATGGATTAATTAAAATAATCCAAGATAGAATAAGAATATTTATTACCTGTTAATGTCATCTTGATACAAATTTCTATTGAAATAATCAGCCAGAAGTGGTGCATTGCACAGACACTGCAATATGGAGTTCATATAGCAAGTGTTCCCTAAATTACGAAGCCCTGTGAGAGCTGGTCCCAATCCCCCAAACACAGGGTTGAGATTACGAATCTGTGGTGCAGAGAGCCTTGAGATTTCAGCTTTAGTGTAACATAAAGGTCTGTAAGGAAGAAACTGTTGTTAGCAAACTGGAGTTTTCTATTCTTATTACTACACTTGCCTTATGGCCTATCATAACGTTCTGTTCTGCATGTGGGCACCATATCCTTCCCTCATATCGTAAGTCAGAACAAGTTGGGAGCTCTGAGAAGGCAGTGAGTTTTAGCCCTTGGAGTTAAACAGTGTGCCTCATGTCATTTAACAGACTTCTCCAACCAAGTAGTGTTGACTAGCCCTGAAGAGATAGCTGTCCTTGGCTGGAGACGAAGAGCCGTATGCTCAAAGCACATAGAATATCAACAGACCCACCCTCATCACTAGGAAATACAGTATCCTCCCTGAGGAAGCCATAAAATGCCATCATTTAAGGTATTCAAGACTAGACAAGGGAATCATGGGAGATTCTATAGCAAAATATAAATACTGGCCTGCAGTGATGCACAGGAATAGACTAGATCAACGTTTCCAAACTGTGGGGTCAAGGAATTAAACTTAATATAATTTAGAAATGGAAAATCTTTTCATTCCACAATAAACAGCAGCCTAAGGCCCAATAGCACGCAGACAAACAAATGGCTGCCATTTAAAAGTCAGCATTTACTAACACTCTAAAATCTCTATTTTAGAGATTGTTAGTATTGTTAGTAAACAAGGAGAAATCACTGTTCAATGGAGATTACTGTATACTGTGTTCTGCTTTGAGCTTTGCAGCTATGTAGTTTAAGTCTATCAGAAACATTCCATGTAAACCAATGAGAAAGAGTTAATACAATTCAGGTGGGCAAACTTGAGACCCTATAATATTGTACCAGCTGTGATGTTTTGACTTAACTTATCAGACATACTTATTTTCACGACTGATTGTAGGAGTTACAGGAATTTTTTTCTTCTCTTCCTCCTGAATGGCTTGGGTTATATCTGGCGAAGAGTAGGATCGCTTCAATTTGGAGTGTTCTCTGTCTCGTTCAGTAGTCACCTGTGGCTTGCCTTTATGAGTTGGTGGAGTGGATGGAGGGGTGGATGAAGGAGCCATTTCCGGGGGATACATCTGAACAGTATTTGTTGGTGAATGGTAATAACGAAAGGTCCCAGTGATTGGATCCAGAAACTTGGGTGACAAAAATTAAAGTTTAAAAACTGAGTAAAATCTCTCAATAGACTAGTTGTTTAATACAATTAAACTACTAAAAACACTGGCCAGAAAAATTCTAATATGAAGAGATTGCAGATTACAGTAATGTGACTCGATCTCAATATCTAGTGAATAGCATAATTCTTCCCAAAGTATGTATTAAATATTGCTGACAAAGCTCCAGTCATTTCATTAACAATAATCTTAAAGTTTAGAAAATAAGAACAATCATTGAGAAATTTAAAGAGGGGAAAAAAAGTCAACCCAAATCTATTTTATAATGAATGTGCAAATAAAAGCCATTACCACATTCCAGATAGGTGACTTAACTGTCTAGATTTTTGGAAATTATAATTACCTTTGCCCAGCCTGCAGGCAATCCTGGTACTATCCTCCCCATTTCCTCACTTCGTGCTCTCATCAATGGCTCTCGCTGGGACTAAATATAATACAATTGAAATACAAAGGCACATGAAGTTATTGTTATGCAGAGCAGCATGTCTAGTTTGTCTTTAGTATTCTGTAAATTCTCCATCTAGCTAAAAGGTTACATACAGAACAATTCAATAAGAACCACTAGTGTTCTAAGTAGAAATTTGGATTTTTTTTTGTCTAGGGCAGAAAACTGATAGTATGTTTCTATTATTCAGCATCAATTGATCTAAATGAACGACATTCATTGTCACACACCAAAATAATTCAAACCCATCTAATTGCACATATAAAACAATTTGATTCTCCAATTCCTTTATTATCAAAATCACTTTAGGGATGTGTGTGTTTGTGTGTTCTCAGGAAATATTTATGAATGACTCTCTCCCTCCCCACAAAATCAAACAAAAACTCCACCACAAAAAGGAAAAAAAGGAAAACAGTGGGATGACTAAATAAATAAATATAAAAAGACAGGAAACTCTTGTTAATCCCAGAGGAGATATAAAGTACTTTCACTTGAAAGTCTTAAATGTGTTTTCCTTTTTACAGGACAAAATGAAAAATGCATGTAGAGTAACACAAACAGCTGCAGAACACTGCAGAGATTCCTCCTAAAGAGAAGATCTTAAAAATAAATGAGGTGGAATTTAACATGATATAAAATTTACAATGATATGACATCTGCTCTGGGTTTCTTTCAGCTACATACGATATGCTGTATTTACTTTAAGTCTTTCAGTATCTTGTTCAGTATCCTCTCTTTGAGCTCCACTTTCTGGTTGTCCTTTAACCCCAGTATGCTGTAAAAAATTTTGAAAAGAGACTTTCAATTTTCATATGGAATTATTGAGTGTCAGTGAGTGAGTGGCACTTTGTGAAAGCAAATTATACTATAGTAAAAGATTGTTGGGTAAACCTCAGTTTGTTTCAGTGACTACAACAGGTACATACTGTGGCACTCTGTACCTCAGATCAGCACCCTGGAACCCCCATATTCACTCCTGTCATATAATTATGATATATTCCGTACAAAGTATGAAATAGAGAATCATAGACGTGTAGGACTGGAAAGAACCTCAATAAGTCATCTAGTCCAGTCCCCTGTACTCAAGGCAGGACTATGTAATAACTAGACCATTCCTGACAAGTGTTTGTCTAACCTGCTCTTAAAAAACCTCCAATGATAGAGATTCCACAACCTCCCCAGGCAATCTGTTCCATTGCCAAACTACCCTGACAATTAAGAAGTTTTTCCTAATGTCCAACCTAAAATCGCCCTTGCTGCAATATAAGCCCATTGCTTCTTGTCCCATCTAAGACAAAATCATGGTGCAAGTCTAATTATGGAGCTGCTAGCACACCTTCACGATACTGATAAAGACAAAAGGATAAACAAAAAGGGATTTGATGGACTAATTGCGTACATTTAATATGGTATAGAAAGTTTACAAGTAGGGTTTTTTATATTTCTCTATAAAGTAGAAATGTTTACTTCTAACATCCCACAGTTATTAGAGTTGCACAAAATGTATGTCAAAATTAAAAGACACTTGATTCGTTCATCTGAGTTTCTGGAGCTTCTGCAAGATTAAAGACTTCCTTTGCGTTAATATCACTGATGTTAGGCATGAATTCCACTCCCCTGAGCTGAAGGTTAGAGAAAATTTCAACATCTTTTTATGGTGCATTTTCAAGCTGTAAATATGGCTATTAACCTGCGGTGAACTATTTCTTCAGATCTTCCGATTAGCCGATTCTATTTTACGACCACAGGAGGATAATAGCGTGACGGGCTGGGTCACAGAAATCCCCTGGGGACTGCCACCTGGTGTGCTGAGACTACCTCGGAGCCCATTTCCCCAGCCAACTTGGGACTCCAGACCAAGCCCCAGGCTGCCAGGGAAATCGGGCTCCGAGGTAGTCTCAGCACATCAGGTGGCAGTCCCCAGGGGGTCTCTGTGACCCAACCCGTCACAGGTAAACGTGACTGATCTTGTTCACTTTGTTCAGGCTTTAGTGGGATAAAGGAAGGAGATATGATGCCAGAAGATATGAGAGTGGGGAGCAGACCTGCTCTCAAACAAAACAGTGGATGGGGGTAATAGACTACTTGTCCTTCCCACACTCGTTAACTATACTATGATGTTTATCCTCTCCTGCAAGACTTCTGTCTAACCTGGGGCATTTGGGTACCAATTATGGCTCTGTGATTCTGTCCTTCCCCAGCACAAGTTACAACAGAGGACTGGTATAACAGAGTAGATTGCCACCATGCCTCTGAAATGCCCCCTGTGCTGGGGATGAAAGGATAGACAGAACACGAGTCAGTTCTATTGGCTCTATATCAGCAGGGATTTCAGTGGGAATGAGGATCTGCCTCTTTGGGGTTTGTTTTGAGTTTTTCCTCTAGTTTTAAATCAAAATGTCAGGCCCCAAACAAAACCCAAACAAAATTTACTTGTAGTTAAATACCTCGGCACTGGTATTTTCCCAGTGCAAGCAATCTGATACACACTGACAAAACTGTGCCAAGCGATTACTCTATTTTCATTTTGTGGCTGTTGAACTGCTCCTTTACTAACCTTGCTTGAGACTGACACCCCTGTCACAGATGTATCTCCTAACGCACGCCTCTGCATTTCTGGTGTTTGAATCCCCTTTTCTCTTTCGTCCGCAGATACTTTATCAAGCTCAGGGTTTTTTGCAGCAGTGTTTTCGTGTTCAGTTTTATTTTGTCTTTTTGCTTCTAATACTTCTTTGCGTGCTCTCTCTTGTTCTTCCTTTTCCTTTTGTTCCCTAATTGCCTGATCTTCCTGCAGTCTCCTCTCTCTCTCTTCTTTTGCTTGCTGTAGCTTTTCTCGGTTCTCCTTTTCTTCCTGTTCCTGCTTCTCCAATTTGAGCTTCTCTCTTTGTTTCTCTTGTTGTCTTTCCCGCAATTCTTTTTCCCGTTTGCTCTTCTCCAACAGGGAAGCCGTTTCTGCGTGTATACGGCTTTTCTCTTCTTCTGTCAGCATGGCCTTTGCATCAAACGGTGGCTTTGTGGAACGGTCTGGAATCATTCTTCCATTCTGAATAGGATGTTTGTCAAGAGTTGTACCTTCAGATTTTGGACTATTAACATCATCAAGAAATTTTGCTGAAGGCTTTTTAGTACGATCAATCTGGAATAATAAAAATGAAGTATAAAATGAGAATAAAATGTTAACTAGAAACATTTGTTATAGTCCCTAATATCATATAGCACTAGGATCCTCTAGCAACACTGCTTTCTTTAACTAAACTGCCTTTGGACTTGTATAAGTAAAGCCTACCACATTGTTTTAGCCATCTTGCTTTTCAAAACTTCCATTTATGGAACCTATGAGTGAAAGTTCTGTGCAGACTTCAGTTTACTTACTCCTAGCCTTTATTAATATTCCTTGAGGGCTGAAGCAGACATTTTCAAGGGGAAACAAAAAAACACCTCAGATTTGTACTCCTCACTTTTAACATCTTGGCTGCTACGCTATAGATTTATAATAATTAAACTTTCAGTAGAAAGCCCTGAATAGAAATGAAAATAATAATGTTTCTTCAATGTTAAAAAAAATTGTTTAAGAAAAGATATGTGAAAGGGCAATACTGAAAGACAACTTAAAAAAAGTCTACTTCTGCCAGATAAAACAAACATGACGGAAGCAAGCAGACTGTTGTGTCATCCATTTTGTTTGGTCATTCATTTGATTTTTAAATGGTTTTGTATAATTCTTCTTGACCTGCATATTCCACCAGAAACCAGAAGGCAATGTTGTTTAGTAGTTGGGGAACAGGACTAGAGCGGAGAACTCAGTGTTAAGAATCTTGAGTGGTCTCAGGCAAATCACACACCATGCTTGTTTCAGTTTACTCATTAATAAAACCAGGATATTAGGTGAGTATTAACAGTTTGTACAGGACTTTGAAGGTAGTAGAGTTAAAACTGATTATTATTAGAACTCAACTCTAGTTCTCAAATGGTCACAAGGTGAGCTGGACCTTTAAGGGGGTTAAGCCCAAGCTCTGACTTGGGCATATTCTTCCCTTTCTTCTGACAGAGCATGTGACTGAGTGGGGGAGCAGGTCTGTGAGAGCTACCTGTGGCTCAGACCAGTGAGAGACTAAGGGAAGAGCAGAGTGTCCTAGGAGTCTTTTCATGGCAGCCTAGGGAAGACCCTAGGCAATGTATAGAAAGAAGTCTAGGGATAAGAAAAAGTGAGAGCCATTTCTTGGTTTAGGGTTCCTGGGTTGAAGTCTAAATTAGAGGGAAGACCCAGTTTCCCCTTATGCATCAACTACATTGCCAAGAGGAGGAAGCTATTGCTCCTGTGATGAAGGGGGAACAGGACTGCTGTAAGCTCCTGCCAAACAAGGAGAAAGGTCTGTGACCCGAGGAAAGCGAAGAACCTTGTGGAGTCCCTGCAGTGAGAAGAGCAAATCAGTGCTTTTTATTTTTGATTCTCCATATGGGGAACATTCTTGCTTCGGTTAGAAGACCAAGGCACACAGACCACTAAAACACCTTAATAGCCTGGAAAGACAGGCTCAAGAGGCATGACGAGTGGGAAACTGAGATTTGAGATAACTAAGAGGTAAGCCATACCCTGATGTGAACCAAAATGCTAAAGTTCACCACATGCTGTGTGATCAGAGTAATTGGGAATTTAATTGTATTAAGTCAGCAATGCTCAATCAAATGCAGAAAGCTGCAAGGAAACAGTAAAACTAGACTTTTCCCATTTGCAGGTCTCCTTTTAATAAAATATAATTAACATGGACAATACAGAGCTACACAGAAGTTTTCTTTTGAATGAAAGTTTAAACAAGAAAGAATGTATCTTACCTGTGGGACATTTATCACAGCATATACTGGGTGCACTACAGGTGAACTGTCAGTTTGAGGGATAGCAGCAAGTGGTGCACTTGGATTTGTTGTGTTATGTGATCCTGTCCTCCCCTCTTGATTATTTTCCATTTCATCATTCTCAGTCACTTCTACTGGAGTGGGCTTTATATGGACAACAGGTTGTGGAGGAGGAGCTGGCTCTTCCAGAGAGGGATAAGTAAAATCCACTGAAAACCACAGAAATATAGTGCTTTTTAAAAAAAACCAAATTATGTATGTAATTAGCATCCTAATCTAATCTATGAAGAGCAGGAGCAGGCTATTAAGTTTAATATATATTTAAATTACTGTATATAATCTTAGATTGCTTATTTATTCTTTTAAATGTATTTAAAATGTCTTCCTTATACTTACAAGAGACAGACACTACTTCACTCTTGCCACGTGGGGGTAGAGTTACTTTGGCATTTGTTGTGTGTTGGGGATAGCAAAGAAGCCAGGTCTCATAACCTCCTTCCAAGACTAAAGGCTCACTCCGTAGTATAGTCTTACTTTCCCACTGGAAAAAGTTAAAGTGAGACAGACATTCTGAAAGTAAGCCTCTAAATTACAACTCAAATTATGCTGAAGAAATGTACATGCCTGCCTGTTACATTTTAGCAGACAGGCTATTGTTCAGATTGACAATCAGTCAGTTAATTAGTTATTATTTAGATTGCAAACCCTTTAGGGAAAGGATTCTCCCTCCTATGTTTGTACAGCACCCAGCACAATGGGGCTCTAATCCCAACTGAAGCTTTTAGGCACCACCATAGTATAAATACTTACTACTATTAGCAGCAACCCTCGAATTCTGAAAGTATGCCATTTATAGTAACCATATGCTTGCTAATGCCTCTCATGGATTAACTTTGTTCTGTGAATAAGTGTATTAGCTTTAACATTTTAAAAAACTGCCATCAACAAACAAAAGCCCAGAATTTCAGACTTGAGACTGCCACCCTGTCCTCAGCTCATTAGTATGACCAGAGAGCTTTGTGGTGTTCACAAATGTGTGTAGCAATATATATAGAAAACAGGCTATGCCAGCACTAATTCTCAGTCCTTCTAACTTTGCAGCTTTAGGTGATAGAAAATGTTGTGTGCGCAAGAGTCCTTTTACAATCTCAATCTATTTCAAGAAAGCAGAGAGGGGAACACTTACAATTGTAGTATGTAAATTCTATCAATTTTATCTTTCACCATTGAACAATTTTAAAATAGAACTGTTCAATTTCTAAACTCTTACTATAGCTGAAACTCAGGCCAATCTAATCCGCGCTCCCCCAGTAAACAGAACCAGAGAAGATGGCCGTGAGTGTTGATGGGGGGCTTCTCACTTTCTCCCAAGTCCTCCAATCTTGGAGGCTTCTGGCTCACAGAGATTTACCTCCATTCTGGCCGCCACGGATTGCCTCATTAGACATTTGGTAGTGGGCCACTTCCCAGAGCTCCAAGGAATGATGTATTATGGCTTAGCAAGAGAGAGGAGAGCGACTGACTGAACATGTCCTTGACATACTAATACAGGGGTGGACAAACTACGGCCCGGGGGCTGGATCCGGCCCGCTAGCCATTTTGATCCGGCCCTCGAGCTCCCACTGGGGAGCAAGGTCTGGGTCTTGCCCCACTTCAGTGCTCTGGCACTCCAACTGGGGCCTAGGGTCGGGAGCCACTCCATGGGGCTCCCGGAAGCAGCGGCATGTCCCCCCTCTGTCTCCTATACATAGAGGCAGCCAGGGGGCTCTGCTCTGCACGCTGCCCCAAGCGCCACCCCCACAGCTCCTATTGGCCAGGACCGCAGCCAATGGGAGCTGGGGGGGGGGTGCCTGTGGACAGGGCAGTGTGTAGAGCTGCCTGGCCGTGCCCCCACATAGGAGCCAGAGGGGGGACATGCTGCTGCTTCTGGGAGCCGCTTGAGGTAAGCACCACCTGGAACCTGCACCCTTGAGCCTCTCCCTGCACCCCAACCCACTGCCCCATCCCTTATCCCCCTCCTGCCCTCTGAACCCCTTGGTCCCAGCCCGGAGCACCCTCCTACACCCCAAACTCCACATCCCCAGCTCCACCCCAGAGCCCACCCCCCCAGCCGGAGCCCTCCCTCCCGCATCCCACTCCCCCACCCCAGCCTGGAGCCCCTCCACACCCTGAACTCCTCATTTCTGGCCCCACCCCAGAGCCCACCCCCCCCAACCAGAGCCCTCACCCACTCCTGCAATCCAACCCCCTAGTTTGTGAGCATTCATGGCCCGCCATACAATTTCTATTCCCAGATGTGGCCCTCGGGCCAAAAAGTTTGCCCACCCATGTACTAATACAAGGACAGCCACTTCCCCAAATGATCTGTAGGTCAGGCAGATAAGGATTTTTAAAGAGATGGTTCACAACATTTATCACTTTTACCCACCCCGTACAGTTAGCTATGCTGTCCTCAACCAGAAAGAGGAAGCAAGTGAAAAATGTAAGAGACACACATTTGTGGTATCAAAACCAGGCACTCTCATTGAAAACCAGAGGAAGAGATGCTAAGGTGTTTACCCAGAATGTTTTATCTGTTTTCCCTTCACTTTAGAATTACAGCTACTTAAAACCCACTTCTCATCAACCAGGATAATGAAGTTAGACAAATATAAAATACCAAACTTGTGTACCTTAAAAAGTGCATCTTTCAGGCTCTGTAGAGTTGTTCCTAGCTGCAAGTCTCTTGCAGAACTAAACCAGTCAAGCAATACAACATAATCAACATGTCCCCTCTTCTTCCACGGATCTTTAGAACTATCTGGGAGTTTAGCTTCAATCCAATTAGCAGTGACTCTGGAATACAGGAAAATGTGTTTGAGTACAAACACCACATTTTGTCCAAGAATGCCTAAAAACATTATTTAGACTGTGTATAGATGATAAAGGTATGGTTATATGCAATACATATATCAAAGAAACAGGGAACCTAGAACTGTTCATAGTGTTCTAGGTGCACTGTTCATAGTGCACCTAGAAGCTTAAAATGGACAAATGTTCACAACTCATTCATTCACTCACGCCAGTTACTTTCGGAAACTGAAAGCACAAGCTTACTGCGCTTAATAGTGTTCTAGGTGCACTGTTCATAGTGCACCTGGAAGCTTAAATTGGACAAATGTTCACAACTCATTCATTCACTCACGCCAGTTACTTTCTGAAACTGAAAGCACAAGCTTACTGCGTTTTAACAAGTTGCTCATAACTCTTATATGAGGAAATGGTTTTCAGTCAGTCTAAAATGGAATATAGTAAGTAAACCAGAGAAATATATTTTATTTCTCTACCCAAATCGATAAGAGTTCATTAATATCAGTGCATAGTCACAAGATTCTACCACATAAAGGTTATTCCATACCCAGGACTGATAGCCTCTTCTGGAACACTGATGGAATTTGGAATACAAGATTCCTGATAATCTTGCAAGCTTCGAGCATCCATTATGAGCAATTCGATGTTTTTGTCCATCATCATTGGAAACAGTTTCTCAGCAGTGATTGCTCCTTGAGATACAGAAGCTATTATATGCAAAAATATATTACAAAGAGAAACTGAAATCACTTGTGATCACATCTCACGGGAGAGGTCAAGACTCTTGTTTGCAAATAAATAAGACCATGGAATAATATAGTTTCAGGAAAAACTGAATTTGAACATTGAGGCCCATCTCCCATGTGAAATTCTGCCCCCAAAATCGTGAAGGTGGGACATCTGACATGAATATCTACAGCTCTTGGCTTCCATTGTAACAGTCAGTAGCTATTCTTTGATTTTATACAATATTTAAAAACCATAAGCTTAAAATGATCAATATTGTCACAGTAGTCTGCACTGGTTTATAGGTTGAAGGAGAATTCAAGAGAAGAATTTCACGTTTGTACAGCGTAGAGATGGAGCCTGGGGAAAAGGGTCCTTTTATTTAAATCAAAATTTTCTTACAAAAGTCTCTTAGAAACATGCCTTGAATATTTCACACCAGTTGTAGCTGGTGACTGTTTTTTTTTTTTTTGTCTTGTTTGACCATGCCACTGTTGGTTCAGTTTACATTTGAAATAACTACATTGTGAATTATTGTGTAATGATCAAAATTCAGTAATTCCTAAAAGCAACCACTACCAAATCACCTGATGACACATAAATTGAGGACAACTTTTATGAAAGTCATGGGGAAGTGAGCAGAGAAGTCATAAAAAAACCTCAGTGTCAAACGTAATTTTAACAAAAAAGCAGACTAGGGAGGCTCAACTGATATACTGAAGTGTCATAATTAACAAGTACATTGCTAAATTAAGATGGTGCACTAATTTTGATTTTAAAGAGAGGAAATCATAATGGGGGGGAGGCTATCAGAGAATCCAAAGCCACAAGGGATCACTGTGATTGTCTAGTCCTATTTGACCACGCCCTCCTTTTTTGTGTCTGTGGTTGTTTACGTCCCTCTCTCCCGTTACACAAGTTACATATATGGTCACGCAGCTATGAAGGCAGAGTGGAGGCTGCTGGCTGGCTGTGAAGGCAGTGCCGCCGCCAGCAGCACAGAAGTAAAGGTGGTAATACCATACCCTGCCATCCTTATGTCTCTGCTGTGGCGGCGGTGCTGCCTTTAGAGCTGGGCTCTCTCTCGGACAGTAGCCGCCGCTCCGCGCCTCCTCCCAAAGAAATTCCCCCAGTTTGAGAACCTCTGGTCTAGTCTGACCTTCTGCATAAAACAGGCCATAAAACTTCCCAAAAATAATGTCTGGAGACTGTCTTTTAGAAAAATATCCAATCACAATTTAAAAATGGCCAATAATGGAAAATCCACCATGTCCCTATGTAAGTTGTTCCAATGTTAGTAGTTACTCTCACTGTTTAACTGAATTGTATGAAGCTTTTTTCCTGTTAAACAATGAAGACTTTTCCAGTGAAACACTGCATCACTTACCACTCAATCTGTCAAATTGATCTTTTCTTTCCACTGAACACTTCTTCTCACCATTGATCTGTATTATTGTACAAAAGCGTTAGAAGTTGCTGTTTTTATTTTCTAATATAAAGTAACAAGTTCAGCACGTGACCTTGACTCGCAAAACATGAATATAACAGGAAGGTACCCATTAGAGGGAAATCTCTACAAAGATCTGCTGTCAGACGTCCAGAAGTCCCAAGAAAGAGGATGAGAGGGCACTTGTCCGTAACAGAGGGGAGCTCTGGAAGATGTAACACAGCCTAGGACTGCAGTGCTTGTTAGGTGGAGTTGCTGCTGGGTGATTTTTGGGGGAGGAAGGCAGGTGAGAGAAATGATGCATGACTCCCTGGGACACTACTTTTGCCCACTCCAATCACAGATCCCTGGCCCAACTGAATTTTGTCCATAGATTGCCAGCACCCTCTCAAACAAGAAGCATAAGATCTGCAACATGGAGGATCATTTCCATGCACAAAGCTAGGGATACAATTCCATTCACTGTGTTTAAATAACAATCTGACATACAATGATAAAGCAAAGGAATTCTTCATGAAAGCTTGTAATAGCTAGACAGAGCAGCAAAAACAATGTCCACTCATGCATTTATCCAGACTCTCTCTCTCTCTCTGCATATGCACAATGTGCCCAGCCATTTGATGGTGTCATCATCAGCCAGGTGGAGAGCCAGCCCTGCCTTTAAGAGGACTTAAAGGACAGAACACAGCTTTCACTTGAACTTGCTCAATTTTGTTACCACTAAACCTCATAGTACACGAAGGTACAAGTGTTGTATACTAATGAATAACAAATTTTAATTTAAGGAAAAAAATGGAGCTTTACAGAAGAATTGAAGTCTATTATTCTGTTGAGCTTTAAGAGTTCTGTGGGTTCTGCAGGTATCAAATATGTACACAAAGGTCTATGACAAAAATTATGTTGAATAAAAATTTATATCTTTCAAAAGTTTCATATTATGCCATAAAAAATATAAAGCCTTTTACCAAAAACGGTAGAAGTAAACTTAAAATGGTAAGGTTTAACTTTCTACAAGGTAAACAATCTAGTCATGGGTGCAACGTTACTAGTTAAATCAGTTTCTTCAATAAAATAAGTGACCTCGTATTAACAGTTGATTTAATGAAGTGTTCATTTAAACATCATGCATTTACAGATTTACTAGCATGTCTGTAAACATTCCCCTCCATTACCCTTTGGTTTTGTCCTTTGGAATCTATGGCATTTTCTGAAGCGTTTTTGGCTAAAGCCTTTCCATCATCTTTTACTTCTTGCTTTTTCTGTTGCTCTTCTTGTCTCTCTTTTTCTTCAAGCTTTTTCCGAACTTCAGCTTCCTCATATCTAGTAAGAAAAAGTCCAGTTTTAAAAAATATTTTAACTTGGGCTTCAAGTAGCTTTATGCAGTTTTTTCCCCAAATGTTTTAAATGTTGAGGTCTCACAACACTTATTCTTGACTTCCCAAATTCTTCCTATTTTCCTCAGTAGCTGCTTGATATTATTCCTCTCTGTGCTTTGCTGTGCAAGTGATGTCCTCTGCCCTTCTCACGGCTTACAATTTCTTTCCCTCCACCTCAGCTGTTTATGTAAAATACTTCTGCTCTGGCATCACTGAAAATGTTAAATTTCCCACCCTCTTCTGCATTTGTACAAAGTACAACTATATGTAAAGGTTTACTTATAAAATTTAAGTAATGTTGACACCAGAATGTATTAGTCATTCTCCCTGGGCACATTTTTGCTAAGAAAATCTAGTCTGGCATCTAATAAGTAACAGTATCACTAATAGCTAATTACTGTAAGAATAACTGAGCTTACAGTTTTCTATATTTTCTCAGCCAGAGAAGTCTTCAGCCTAGTCTTTATTCAGTATATTTTTAAGACTGACTGCATCAGAAAAATCACAACTAATTACGTGCATCAGGTACGTAAATAAGTGGACTGATTTTTTTTTCAACAGTTTTGAGCACCCAGCAGTCATTGTTCAAGAATTCAAACGCTGGAGTTCCAATAAAGTCAGTAAGAGTTACTGGATACTCAGGACTTCTGAAAAAAAAAATCAGGTCAGTTATTTAGGTGCCTGTTTTTTTAAGACATTTGGCCTACCCTATTTTTTTTTTTTTTTTTTAAAAAGAAGTTTTTTGCCTCTCATTGTAAAGATAGGTCTAGTATTGTAAACAAGGACTCATATGAATGACCATTTACCTTAATGAGATGTTAGCTAATTAGGAATACTTGGAAGTCATCAATTCAATCACTGGACTGTCCAAGTGAAATCAGGAACAGTCAATTAGTAAACTACATCACTGATGCCAAATGTACCTGTCTCATACTAGTTCACTATCAGTATAATGGACATTCCACAGGGATGAGGCTGCAAGTTTGCAATCTGATGTTTCCATGTAGTTTCTAGTTAGTGACACAAGCACTGATTTAGGAAGCATCCCTATTTGAGACAGCACATAAGCACACGCTTCAGTCCCCTTAACTTCAAGGGAGACTTAAGCATGCTTTTAAGTATTGAATCTCAGCAATACTGAAGGTCTAGCCATCACTTAAAAATATGAATACAATTTTTACAAAATGAATTAAGTCAAATTTTTCTACTGCTTCTATGATGTGCAAATTGGATTATCCCTATTGGAATTCTCTTACTTCAAGGCAAATAGTGTTTTACTACCTGAACCTCCCAGAGTTTTAAATTTGGTAACTAATTACTCTCCAGGAAAAAAATGTCAGAAAAATAGTAAAGTAAATTGGTTCATATACTCATTGTAAAGTGACTGTACAGGAGCCACTTTTTTCTTTGTAAGTATCTCTAAACATGTCAATACATATTTTAATTGCTCAAGTACACATTTGCACAATACACTTGAAACAATTAGCCATTGTATCAACCCTCACACTTTGTTCCTTTGAGACAGTCCATAAGCTACCAAAAAAGAATCTTTCAAAAACACTGCCTTTGAGCAAAAGTACAGCAGCAACTTCCCAGTAGAATATACTGGTATACGAATACCGGCAAAGTGCGCGTGGTATACACCTGGCCTTAATATGATCACGTGACAGGAAAGAACACTAGGGAAGGACTCGTGATAGAGTGACTAACAGCAATTATCGAGAGGTTCTCATTGGAGGCTCTGATTTGTGTATACATTAATGAAAAACAGCAGCTGACATTTGTTGATGTTGCACAAAGTTCTGTTTATTAAAAGTTAGAGAGAAACTAGGTAGATCTAAGTACATGGGTTTGAAGTGACTGGGATGAATGATGGCAAATGAAATCTAGTTTGAATAAAAGGCTCAATCAGAAAGTTTAATCTCTCTGGATTACAGGTATCAGCAACTACTGCAAACAATGTCAAAAAAAGGCAAAACTACAGCAGCAGATGCACAAATTTCAAATATTCAGCAATATTTACATATTGCTTTGTAAAAAATGTTGCACATACCTCAGTTTCAGACTGTCTGAGAGTCTTTCAGCTTCTTCAATAGCTTTTTTTATGTTTGTAGGTCCCAGTATAGAATGAAAGTAATCCTAAAACAACAACAAGGACCACCCCAGCATACAGTTAATACTGCACAATGTGCATACAGGATAGAATACTTCTGCAGACGCTACCAAGAACAACATTTAACACCTAGTTTACAGCACACTAAAGATTACCTACTGAAGGAAAAAAATTATCTAAAACTAAAAGTAATTTTATATTATTGCCATAGTTGCTCTGTAGATAAAGTGAGAGATTCTTCTCTTCAATGTTTTAAGAAAAATACCACACTATATATAAACAAGGCAAATATTCATAAGTATGTTAATATTTAATTGTAATAATGTTAACAAGCTCTGGTCACAAGTTTGGGAGAGACAAAAACATTTATCCACTTTTTAACTAAGGTTATCTTAATTAAAGGAATAAATAATAATCAATTTAGTTTTGTACCAGAAAAGCACTTTACCAGGAAAGATAGCAATGGGACTCACACTATTTAGATGTCCAGTAGATTATATACCGATGTAATTAGCAACGTGTACTGTATTTGAAAGTAATTAAGGCGGCTTACAATAACAGATTGCCTCACTTTTCAACATAAGCTACAAAAGTTTATTTAAATAAATATAATTCCTTTACTGAAATTACTGTTTCAGTAATGTACATCCATGTAATTCTTTCAACGACACCTAAAAACTTCAGCTGTAATGACCACTGATTCGAAGTACTTCTGTCAATATAAAAAATGCAGTCGGAAAGATATATACCTGTTGTTGCTTGAAATCAGGCCTTTTTTTAATAAGATTATATACAGTCACATATTTCATATATAGGACGTAGGCCTTTTCTTCATCTCTGTCCAATCTGCATTCCTCCGCTGCCTTGAAGATCTTAAGGGCACTCTGCACATAACTTGAAATGGGAGGAAAAGGGTCAATTAAAAAAAAACCACAATTGTTGACCTACCTTTCAAAAGAACAGTTAGTTTTGTAATGAACTCTTGACTTAAACGTTCACATTCTGTGCCCTTCGGCATCACAATCCAAGCTTATTGGTGAAAATAAATCACAGCTACTTTTTTCCCACTGAATTATATTTCTCTTTGCTATTATTGTTTGTTAGCGTGCTCATTTATTTTCAGTACGTTAATTATTCAGTAATAAATAAACTGGCAGTTTAAAACATTTCAAACAAGAACCCATCTACAGAGGGCCTGTTCGGAACCAGTTCTCTCTCGAATGCAGAGTGGACTGGTTCTCTATCTAAAGCACTAGTCCTATGAAAACATACAATGAAGTGCATGAAGATTCAGTCTACAAATTCCAAAGTTAGGCTGTTTCTATTCCCACGTGATGGCTGAATTTTTCAACTGATGTTAATAACTTGCATTTATATTGCTTGTTGTCTCGAAGAATCCTAATGCACTTTAAAAACTTTCACAGATCTCATGTTCACTTCACTGTTGAAACATTATCTCTTGGATGATCTCTCCATATTTAGTTTGACAATCCACAGCAACACTACACAGGACTGAGGGAAGCTACGTTGTCGAATTGAAACTGAAGAGGGAATTTAATATACACAACACAATTACCTGAGCTGGAATTTGGTCAGAAGTGCAGCATTGCTATTTAGTGAGTTAATTCTTACTTAGAAAACTGGTTTACATTATCACTATCTGCATATAAAAGTACTAAACACTGCATCACTTGTTACTTAGCTGTGGAATTTGAACAATCAATACAAAGCCAATTAAACAAGGAAATTCACATACTTTTTTGTACTGGTCTTCTCTGCTTTTATTTCTGTCTTCTTGTTAAGATCTTTCAGTGAAGTACAGAGGTACAGTTCCTTAGGTACAGAAGCCCCAGCAGGCATGTTAATGTATGGTTACTTATATCCCTTCAAGGATAGTATGGCTCTTTAAATGTCTCTAAATATTGATGTTTTTCTGAAAACAGAAGGGTAGGATATTATTGAACACATTCTGTTAATGTCCTCAAGTGATTTTTAAAATATAGGTTGTGACAGGGTTGGGCTGGATGGCCACAGGAGAGTGATAGAAGACAGATATATTAGCCCCAGGTTAAGCAGGTCCCTTTCCCCTGGGTAAGATAACAGGGACTATTCCAGAACACTCAGGAACTTTCTAGAACTAATTAAGGCAGGCAGGCTAATTACGACACCTGTAGCCAATTGGGAAGCTGCTAGAATTAATTAAGGCTAATCAGGACAGCTGGTTTAAAAAGGCTCTCACTCCAGTTAGTGAGGTACGTGCAAGGAGTGGAGAGTGAGAGGGTGTGCTGCTGGAGGACTGAGGAGTACAAATGCTATCTGGCATCAGGAGGAAGGTCCTTTGGTGAGGTTACAGAAGGTGTTGGGAGGAGGCCATGGGGAAGTAGCCCAAGGAGTTGTAGCTGTCAAACAGCTGTTACACAAAACACCATAGACAGCTGTGATCCACAGGGCCCTGGGCTGGAACCCAGAGTAGAGGGCGGGCCCGGGTTCCCCACATCCCCCCAACTCCCTATTTGATATAGGAGGAGTTGACTTGGACCGTGGATCCCACCAGAGGGGAAGGTCCCTGGCCTGTCCCCCAACCCACTAGGTGGACCAGCAGACACTGTGGGGATTGTTCTCCCTCCTTTTCCCCATGCTGGCCATTGATGAGGTTATCTGAGTGAATGGCAGATTCGACCCATGAAAGTGGCCAAACTGAGGGCTACTGTGAATCTCTGAGGCGAGCAAAATCTGTCAATAAGCGCAGGACCCACCAAGATAGAGGAGGAACTTTGTCACAAGGTTTTAACATGAAGCATAAAGAGTTTAAATGCAATAAGTCTATATGATTAATTAGCTTAACATACAGATTTGCTCAACTTCAAATGAAGAGCTCATTAGTAATAGAACCCTCTGGAAATTATGCAATAAAAAAAACCTAATTAAATGTAAAAGAACAGTTTTGAACTTAACTGAATCATTTGGCATATTTTGATTTATGAAACAGAACTGTAGTGCCTAATCTGTCAATTATAGAACTGGAAAGAATTGACAAAATTGTGTCACCGCTTTTTTTTTTTTTTTAAACGTATCTATATTATTTTCATAGTGTTAAGTGTAACCTGGTAAATAAAATGTTAATACCAAATTACACAGAAAATATTTTAAATTTAAACATTTTAATTTAAAAAACAGACAAATTGTCATGTACTACAGGAAGCTATCATACTTTTACATTTGTATCTGTAATAGCAGATTTGTTAATTTGTCTGGCATTGCCTTGAGCTTTTAATACTCAGCCAGAAGAGGAGGAACACTACCATAGAAGTTTAGGATCTAACCATTTAAATGTTAATTGCCTTTGAGTCCTGTTACTAGTCTTGTGTGTTAGCAATGCCAGACAGATTTTTTGAATTTTTGGATGAATATAAATAAATCCCGCAAAAAATGATGGAGTTATTAAAATATAATTCCAGGAACATAATCGGGAAGGGAGCAATCTGATGTCTCCATGGCACAACAGGAGGAGAGAGAAAGGAATTCTGAAATTTAGGAGAAGAAAAACTACTTTACATTAAAATGAATCTTCGCAGGATAAAGCCAGTATGTATATCAGAAAGAAATCTACCTTTTATGTATTCATAATCTTAAAAGCATAATTATTTATGACTTGTTTATGGCTGACCTCTGCACACAGACATTACCTAAGAAACGTGACCAGCAAAACACAGGTAGCAGAGAGCGCTCATGCCAAGAGAAGGTAAGCCTCAATAATCCATAAATTGGCAACATCTTTGCCACACCTCTCTAGGTATTAATAACTAGCTTAGACATAATTGCTTTTATGTTTTTCATATGGGAGATTCCTCCAGGCAGCCATCAGCATAACATCTGGGCGTCTTGCATGTGTCCACCTTATCCGGTATTAGTATATTACAGTAACTATTATTTGTTTTATTTTGAATTGAATCAGACTGTTCAATTTTGATGGAGAGAGAAAATACGAATCGATACTTTTTTTTTAAAAGGGTATCTTTTCTTTACTCAAGAAGAAGGGGGGGATGGGGACTTGATTTGCTAATTTAACCACAGAGAATACTGGTTCACAAGGGGCCAGTCTAAAAACTTGCCCTTACTTATTAATTTTTACTCCCAGACTAATGTATCAAGAAGAGAAAACCAGTTAGCCCTGTATAAGGAATAAACAAATCTCCTAAATTGCTCTGTGCTAAGTATTACAATTTAGAAGTAATTTTACATTCTTGCTTTTATCTCTTGATTTGATAATCTGACAGTCATCCGAAGCAACGTTTAAATGCATCTTTAATATAGTTAAGGGCGTACCTTAACACCTCAAGGTCTGACATCAGGAAGAAGCTTTGTTACTTATCTCTTCAAACTTGAAGCCATAATTTAGGAATGGCTACTGTCAAAATTGAGTAATAAGCCAGTTAAAAGCCTAACTTCTCTTGGTTATCATAACAATCACCCAATTTCTGTTGACCATGTGATATAAAGAGCTCTATGGCAGTTACCACACCTGGCTGTTTCATGGCCTATGTGAAATTAGTTGATGGTCTCAGCCCATATCCTAGTAGTCAGATGCTTATATCAGAAAACTAACAACGTTAAAAGCCCCAATTATAAATCTTAGCAGTGAGCCTAAGATTGCATGGGAAAGGAGAATGAACTATCCCCTCATTCTCAGATGGGAATAAATGGAAGACTTCAAATGCCTGTGTTCTCAAACAAGCACATTTCACTAACAACAAAAATTCACAGGGTTTAAAGCCAGAAAGATTAATTAAATCACCTAGTCTGAACTCCTGCATAGAGGTCAGGAAACTTCACCCACTTACCCTGGTTCTGAACAATTTGTGTTTGACTAAGTATAATTTGTATTGGCTAAAGCATAACTTCCACAAAGACATCCAGTTTTGATTTGAAGACATCAAAATTTAAGAATCCATCAAATGTACAGTTTAAGTGAAATACAGAATTAAGAACCTTCCCCTAAAAGGCATATGCAAAGATGCAGAGATATTCAATACTTTTAAAATACTGCTTTGAAAGGATGTGATAAGTTTGGATACCACACACACACACAAAAGTACTTCTTGCAAGGTAACAGCCTTTTCTGCATAGGGTGAAGCAAATTTTGGGTAATGCTGCAGTTACGTGAGAAGATTTCATTCTCTTTTTAATAAGATTTTCACATTACTTGTTCAATCCATCTTCAGAGGACAGGCTTTGCTGGCTTCTGTCTTTTTCTAAGGGCTGTAAATAAAGACTTCATTTCCCTGAAGCTTTAAGTCCTTTCTAAATATATCTTCAAGGTTCAATGTGTTACATAACTTTGCATCCAATGAAGTGAGCTGTAGCTCACGAAAGCTTATGCTCAAATAAACTGGTTAGTCTCTAAGGTGCCACAAGTACTCCATAACTTGTTCTCTGAAACGCTTAGCAGTAGCAGGTAACTGAGTATTATAACTTTAAGTGTGTATTCTGACACTGGTATGAAAACGACCCTAGTCTAGAAAAACAACAATATGGAAAACAGACAATTATTTTGTAAAATGGGAAAGATGCTAATATCTCCCAAAAATAGTTCTATTTGGTCCAAAATTACTCTAAAGATTTTTTTTTTAAAATGAGAAAATAAGGTAAGTAGCAGTCTAGCCACTTATTCATATGTACAATTTCTCAGTAGTGAAGCGAATGTCTTCCCAGATTTTACTATTCTTCTGCTATGGTTATGAGCCTCAAGATCATGCCATGTACACACAGTGCTAGATTTAGTTTTCTTTTCCTATCAGAAATGTTTCTTCACTCCCTTTATCTTTTTTCAAGATTTTTCTAAGGGTATGTCTACACTACAAAATTAGGTCGATATTATAGAAGTTGATTTTTAGAAATTGATTTTAGAAATAGTATGTCCACAATAAGCGCATTAAGTCGGCGGACTGCGTCCTCACTACTGTGGCTAGCATCGACTTACGGAGCGGTGCACTGTAGGTAGCTATCCCACAGTTCCCGCAGACTCCGCGGCCCATTGGAATTCTGGGTTAAGCTCCCCAATGCCTGATAGGCCAAAAACATTGTCATGGGTGGTTTTAGGGACATGTCATCAGTCGCCCCTCCTTCCGTGAAAGTAACGGCAGACAATCATTTTGCGCCTTTTTTCCTGTGTGGACGCCATACTGCTTTCAGCAGACAGTGCAGTAGGACTGCTAACTGTCATCATCCACCGCTTCCGCTGCAACTCTGCTCTGCTGCTATGGTCTCAATAGCGAATTTCTCCATGTTGTCTGTCATGGGCTCCCAGGTACGCGTGTTCTTCCTCAGGAAATGTGCGCGGTGCTAACCGTTGTCCTCCACCGCTTCCACTGCAACTCTGCTCTCATGAATCCACCTCGCAGGTCCTCTCGTCGTTCTCTATAATATCTATCCTCAGGGCATCAGTCGTCAGCCACTGCTTCCTCTGCAACTCTGCTCTCCTGCAGACGCCATACCATGGAGCCCGCTCAGATCACTGTGGCAGTTATGAGCATGGTAAACACCTCGTGCATTATCCTGCAGTATGTGCAGAACCAGAACATGCAAAAGCAGGTGAGGAGGCGATGGCAGCGCGGTGACGAGAGTGATGAGGACATGGAAGCAGACTTCTCTTAAACTACGGGCCCCGGCAATTTGGACATCCTGGTGGCAATGGGGCAGGCTCATGCCATGGAATGCTGATTCTGGGCCCGGGAAACAAGCACAGACTGGTGTGACCGCATAGTGTTGCAGGTGTGGGATAATTCCCAGTGGCTACAAAACCTTCGCATGCACAAGGGCACTTTCATGGAACTTTGAGACTTGATTTCCCCTGCCCTGAAGTGCAAGAATACCAAGATGAGAGCAGCTCTCACAGTTCACAAGCGAGTGGCGATAGCCCTCTGGAAGCTTGTAACACTAGACAGCTACCGGTCAGTCGGGAATCAATTTAGAGTGGGCAATTCTACTGTGGGGGTTGCTGTGATCCAAGTAGCCAATGCAATCACTGAGCTGCTGCTATCAAGGGTAGTGACTCTGGGAAATGTGCAAGTCATAGTGGATGGCTTTGCTGCAATGGCACTCCCTAACTGTGGTGGGGCGATAGAAGGACGCACAGCTCTATCTTGGGACCGGACCACCATGGCAGCCAGTACATAAACCGCAAGGGGTACTTTTCAATGGTGCTGCAAGCACTGGTGGATCACAAGGGACATTTCACCAGCATCAATGTGGGATGGCCAGGAAAGGTACAAGACACACACATCTTCAGGAACTCTGGTCTGTTTGAACAGCTGCAGGAAGGGACTTTATTCCCAGACCAGAAAATAACTGTTGGGGATGTTGAAATGCCTATAGTTATCCTTGGGGACCCAGCCTACCCCTTAATGCAATGGCTCATGAAGCCATACACAGGCAGCCTGGACAGTAGTAAAGAGCTGTTCAACTATAGGCTGAGCAAGTGCAGAATGGTGGTAGAGTGTGCATCTGGATGTTTAAAAGCGCGCTCACGCAGTTTACTCACTTGGTTAGACCTCAGCGAAACCAATATTCCCATTGTGATTGCTGCTTGCTGTGTGCTCCACAATATCTGTGAGACAAGGGGGAGACGTTTATGGTGGGGTGAGAGGTTGACACAAATCTCTTGGCCACTGATTATGCGCAGGCAGACACCAGGGCGATTAGAAGTGCACAGCAGGGCGTGCTGCGCATCAGAGACGCTTTGGAAACCAGTTTCATGACTGGCCAGGCTATGGTGTGACAGTTCTGTTTGTTTCTCCTTGATCAAAACCCGCCCTCTTGGTTCACTCTACTTCCTTGTAAGACAACCGCCCTCCCCACTTCGATCACCACTTGCAGAGGCAATAAAGTCATTGTTGTTTCAGAATCATGCATTCTTTATTAATTCAATCACACAAATAGGGGGATAACTGCCAAGGTAGCCCGGGAGGGGTGGAGGAGGAGGGAAGCACCGGGTGAGGTGGTGAATAAGGGGAGGAGGGAAGGACAAGACCACACTGCACTTCAAAACTTATTGAATGCCAGCCTTCTGTTGCTTGGACAGTCCTCTGGGGTGGAGTGTTGGGTGCCTGGAGGCCAGCCCCCCACGTTCTTGGGCGTCTGGGTGAGGAGGCTATGGAACTTGGGGAGGAGGGTGGGCGGTTACACAGTGGCTGCAGCGGCAGTCTGTACTCCTGCTGCCTTTCCTGCAGCTCCACCAGACACCAGAGCATATCAGTTTGATCCCCCAGTAGCCTCAGCATTGCATCCTGCCTCCTCTCATCACGTTGCCACCACCTCTCCTCGTGCTCCCGCAACCTCTCATCTTGCTCGTCCCTCCTGTCCTCACATTCATTTTCTGCTTTCCTGGACTCTGACATTGTTTGCCTCCACGCATTCTGCTAAGCTCTTTCAGTGCGGGAGGATTGCGTGAGCTCAGAGAACATTTCATTGTGAGTGCAGGTTTTTTTTCGCCGCCTTAACTGCGCTAGCCTCTGGGACGGAGCTGATTGCGGGAGCATTGAAACATTTGCAGCTGCGGGAGGAAAAAAAGGGAGAGTAGTATTTAAAAAGACACATTTTAGAGAACAATGGGTAGACTCTTTCAAGGTGAACCAAGCTGTTAACGTTACATAGCGCTTCTGAATGTCCCCTTAATAACATCCCTGGTGGATTTCCACTCCATCCCCAGACACATTAACAGACTTTTCCAGTAGCTATACTGGCTGCAAACGCATCCCAGATCTTCAGGGCAAATTAATCATTCAACCCGCTTGCTTTTAAACCATGTATTATATTTACAAAGGTACACTCACCAGAGGTGCCTTCTCCGGCTTCCCCAAAATCCTCGTCCCTGTTGCATGAGACTCCCCCCTTGCAGGTGTCCACGGACAGGGGTGGGGTAGTTGTAGAGGCACCCCCTAGAATTGCATGCAGCTCATCATAGAAGCGGCATGTCTGGGGCTCTGACCCAGAGCGGCCGTTTGCATCTTTGGTAGGCTTGCCTGAGCTCCTTAATTTTCACGCGGCACTGCTGCGGGTCCCTATTATAGCCGCTGTGCATCATGCCCTTGGAGATTTTTTCAAATATACTGGCATTTCGTCTTTTGGAACGGAGTTCTGATAGCACAGATTTGTCTCCCCATACAGCGATCAGATCCAGTACCTCCCATTCGGCCCATGCTGGAGCTCTTTTGCGATTCTGGGACTGCATGGTCACCTCTGCTGATGAGCTCGCCACGCTGGCCAAACAGGAAATGAAATTCAAAAGTTCCTGGTGCTTTTCCTGTGTACCTTTTCCTGTGTACCTGGCTAGTACATCTGAGTTGAAAGTGATGTCCAGAGCGGTCACAATGGAGCACTCTGGATAGCTCCCGGAGGCCAATACCATTGAATTGCATTCACACTACCCCAAATTCGACCAGGCGATGTCGATTACAGCACTAATCCCCTTGTCAGGGAGGAGTATAGAAATCGATTTTAAGAGCCATTTAAGTCAACAAAAATGGCTTCATCGTGTGGACGGGTGTAGGGTTAAATTGATCTAATGCTGCTAAATTCGACCTAAACTCGTAGTTAAGGGTAAATTAGTTGCCAAACACTTAACGGTTTTGACTATCTCTACATGGGGCACTGGTTTAAGACTGGTGCTCCAGATGCTACGGCACTAAATATAAAATTAATAAGGAAAGAATGTAGGAGTACTGTAATTTTCTTTTTGAAAAGAAATCAACAGATTACTTATTACACTTTTGCTATCAGACACAATCATGATAAACATTTGGCTTTATTGTGGATTTCATAAATTCATCTAAGATTTCTACTGTAATTTCTAACTTAGCTTTGCAATAAATGCAATACTCAACCCTAAGTATGTAACTGTGACTGACACCTTCATAATTTTCTGGACCAATGGTTCCCAAACTATAGTCTATGGATTACTCGTGGTCAAAGTAGTATTCTATGGTGGTCTCCAGAGAGGTGGCCAGTCACAGAGTGCTGATTCTGGGGGCCCCCATTTTTTAAGCTGCTAAAGCATATTAAAAGAAGCTAAAATACCTTAGTTTTCTAAAATTGCTCTTCTTAACATAGAAATATTATTTGATTGGCAGTGGGCAGGGAAGTGCTCCATGCAATTGACTGGGAAAGAGGGTGGCCCACCATGAAAGCTTGAAAACTCCCGACCTAGACTATTTTATAAAATGTGGCTTGAATTTCTCCGTGAAGTTGTGTTTTCCTTAAGAATCAGAATTCTAAATGAATATGAATCTACATTACTAGTGCAGTAGGAGTCTGAATGAGATGAATCAAAGTCATTGGAAGTGGTGAGACACTTATACAGTGGGTCGGATAACACAGCTCATACAGGGTCGGATAATACAGCTTTTACTATATTCTGTAGTCAAGTCACCCCTTAACCTTCTCTTTGTTAAACTAAATAGACTGAGCTCTTTGAGTCTATCACTATAAAACATGTTTTCTAATCCTCTAATCAGCCCAGTGGCTCTTTTCTGAACCCTCTGACTTATCAACATCCTTCTAAATTTGTGGGCACCAGAACTGAACTCCAGCAGTATTCCAGCAGTGATTGCACCAGTGCCAAATACAGACGTAAAATAACCTCTCTACTCCTACTCAAGATTCCTGTTTATGCATCCCAGGATTGCATAATGATTAGGACCTTTTTTGGCCACAGCGTCACACTGGGAACTCATGTTCAGCTAATTAACCACCTCAACTCCTAAATCTTTTTCAGAATCACTGCTTTCTGGGATAGTCCACCATCCTGTAAGTATGGGCTACATTCTTTGTTCCTAGATATATATATTTAGCCATATTAAAATACATATTGTTTGCTTGCACTCAGTTTACCAAGCAATCCAGATTGCTCTGAATCCATCACCTGTCCTCTTCATTATTTACCACTCCCGCAATTTGTGTCATTTACGTACTTTATTAGTGATGATTTTATGTTTTCTTCCAGAGTATTGATTAAAATGTTAAATAGTGCAGGGCCAAGAACCAATCCCTGCAGGAATCCCTGGAAACATACCCACTAGATGATGATTCCCTGTTTACAGTTACACTGAGACGTATCAATTAGTCAGTTTTTAATTCATTTAATGTGTGCAATGTTAATTTTATATTCTAGATTTTTATTTAAAATGTCATGCTGTACCAAGTCAAATGTCTTGTAGAAGTCTAAGAATATTACATCAACAGTACTACCACTCTAAAGTTTTGCAGGCATAGTTATGTCGGTAAGGGGTGTGACTTTTATTTGTCAACAGAGATATGATAAAAGTATAAGCGATAGCAGCATAAACACTCTAATACCAATAATCTGCATCTACACTAGAAGGCTTTTGCTGATTTAACTACGCCGATATAGTTAAACCAGCAAAACCCTCTGAATGTAGACTAGACTTAAATCAATGAAGTGTCTTCCTGAGTCTGCAGACAGCATGAAACAATAGATCTAAGGGCTGTAAACTACTCTACTTATTATAAGTGTTAACACTGAAGAAAAACAAGTGTCCATATCAACTATTTAATTGCTTGTCATCTTAATCAGTTATCCAATTAGTGTTTGTTTATCCCACCCCACACCAATGTCATACCCAGTGCCAAGAGCCTACCTAGGCCCCAGTCCTGCATAGATTTACACATGTACCTAACTTTACTACCATGAGTAGTTCCAATGATTTCAAAGGGATTATTCCCAGCAGTAAAGTTAAACATGTGAATGTCTTTTAGGATTGGGCCTCTACTTGCTAAAACTTCCCTCTTTCAACTTTGACAATGCAGTTCTGCGTTGTTGTTACTGCAGCATATTGAAAATTTAGGGGCAGAGTAAAACTGAATTTAAAATAATATATACAGGAGCTGTATTGATCCTTTTTTAATATTTAATGCAAGTAACACTCCCTTTTTAAAAAATATTTACCTGAGCTACTGTCACCTGAATACTGCAAAAACTAGGGGGCTAGTTAACTGGGAAAGACATGGGACTTCTTTGTAAACAAACATTTTCACAGAATACCGTTTTCACTTCATTTTGTAAATAGCATTTAATCTGTTATGATCAGGAAACAGAATTTTGATTTAACCAGGTGACTTAAAGTCCACTAAAACTAAAAGGCCAGATCCTATCCTTGGCTTCAATGGTAAAGGCCAAGCATGGCTGAGACACCCTCTAGAAACTCTACAAGGTTCACTTCACTGATGTTCCCCAAAAGTTCCTTTCAATGAGACAGGGAGCGATACTCAGCATCCAAGGAGGACGTTGGCCTCCATTTGGCAGATGTCAGAACATCTGCTAGACCAGGGGTGGGCAAAGTACGGCCCGGGGGCCACATCCAGCTCTTCAGACATTTTAATCCAGCCCTTGAGCTCCTACTGGGGAGTGGGGTCCAGGGTTTGCCCCACTCTGACACTCCAGCCGGGGGCCCACCCCTGTGCTAGACTGACTAGCTCCTACAAGATTCCTCTATTGTAGCACAACATCCCCAGAAGTTATGCTGTCTTAGCCATCCCTGCTCTACCAGTGCCAATTCCCCTAGAGGTGGACAGTGCAGTTCAAAAGCAATTTGCTAATAAAAGCATTTTTACTTGATTTTTCAAACAGATGTTAGCATCTAAAAATTTAAGTGAAATCTCCACTAGGTCAGGAGGAGAGCATGCTGGGCAGAGTGGCTGTTAGGCCCCAACACAGCAGAGACCTGAGTGCCTGGAGTTGCTCTGCTCTTATGAAGGTGAGGGCATGCCCATTTCCTCTTCTGCCTCTTTACTCTCTTGCTCCCCTCCACAACCCAAAGCACAAAGGATCTTAGAATCATTTGTCTCGGTTTTTCACACATCCACAAAGTAGACACTTTTTAAAGAAAGGAATGTGAGATTGCAAAACCACAAACACCAGCAAGACAACTCAGGAACCAGTGCAATATTTGAATCCACTTTTAGTTTTTTTTTTTTTTTGGACTACTTTAGGTTGATTATGAATTTTTAGAACTTTCAGTAAAAATGGCTCTCAAGTCATTATATTTTATTTATTTACTTACTAATTTGGAGATGGAGCATTACACTGGACTCCAATTCCACACCTGAGGATTGTTAATCTAGATCTTGATCCCAAGAGGTACTGAGATCCAAGGAATGGATGTCCATGGGAGATACAGGTACTTAGTACATCCCAAGATCAGGCCCTTCACCTCAAAACCTCAAGAAAATTTGCTTAGGTATTACTAACAGAAATATTTAAAGCATAACTGGGCAACTCTGCACTGACAGAGTTAGGAGGATAGGGTCTGTACTCACCGCCGAGGGGACTCACTGCCTCAGGCTGCCGGCCCAGGGCAGGCCCATTTCCAAGCAGTAGCGCTGAGGAGACCCTATGTGGCCATAGTTGCTGAGGCGGAACTCGCGTGGACTCCTCCTACCCCAACCCCAAACTCTAGACTAGATAACCTACATGTAAAAGATCTTTTACCTAGCTAATTAACATGATTGTATTTACAGAGGATATGAGTAAGCAGTGACTATAATAACCAGTGGAAATAATGGAATATGCTACTTGCAACATGACTCCCTCTGTGCTGTCTTTTTGACCTAGATTGACATGCCAAGTATTGCACACTTGGCATGTCTTGTTTTGTTAGAATCAGATTTGTGAATCTACTCCTAAAATTTTCAAGATTAATGTTTTACAGTTCTAGGGACAGTCACGCAATCACACAGATTCCAATGGAACTCCACATGGGTATATGGTCCTTCAGTGCAAAGTCCCACTGATCCCCATGAAAAGACTTCAGATTGCAGGGTCAGGGCTCATACATATCAACTGTT
Source organism: Chelonia mydas (assembly GCF_015237465.2). Classification (NCBI taxonomy): domain Eukaryota; kingdom Metazoa; phylum Chordata; order Testudines; family Cheloniidae; genus Chelonia; species Chelonia mydas. The sequence continues at coordinate 65,068,767 of NC_051250.2, forward strand.
CAAAAGCACTCTAGCACTTTTGAGGAAGCCCTTTACTTGACTGCTAGATTAATATATGTTGTCAGGTAGTTTAGGCCAGAAAGTTAGATTTGTGTATACAACAATGGTTTACAAAACCAAACTACTAAAAAAGTTAGTGACTCTAAAAATTTTTTAAAAAAAGGTCAGTGAAAAGTAATTCAATCCAAACAAGTTACTGTAGAAATAAGGGAACCAGAAAGTGAAACTGGTTAACTTGTATATTTATCCAAATTGCGTGATATGCCAAAAATAAATAAATAGAATAAGTGGTAGAAACGTAAACTTTTTTTTTAAGTTGTTTTGGTTTTTAATCACTGAAGTGGTAATACAAGGCCACTTTAATTTTTGGTTTTTAACCAGTTTCCTTTTGATATAGTTGTGGGCACCCTAAGCCCACCAGAATAGACACCACTCCATGACAGCTCCCAAAACTATGAATCTGCATACTTCACCCAGCATGAAACATTCATAATGCTTGTTAAACTATCAAAATAAAATCACAGCTTGTTTCCACAGTACACTTCACCTGAAGCTGTTACAGTGCTTTACAGATATTAAGCCACCTGAGAAGGTGCCTACAGCCATTTCCATTTTACCTACTAGTAAACTGAGGCTGAAGAGGATAAGTGACAAGGTCACACAAGCAAGTTACCGGCAGTCAGTAACAGGACCCCCCCCCCCCCCCAAGCCCTGGATACCAGTGTCCCGCTCTAACCAATACCCCCACCACCCCATCCTGTCCTGCAGAGCCTCCAGCCATTCTCTCCTCCTGTTCCCCGACCAGCCCCACTGTCCCCCATCCACCCACACCGAGCCCCTCTCCCTCACCAGCCCGCACGACTGTCCCGGGCAGCCCCCGACCTCGGATCGCCTCAGGCGTCCGGGTACGGGATGGGCTGCCCCCCAGCCAGGACCTGCCCCCCGGCTGCTGAGAAGGGAGCCCCGCCAGCCGTCACAGCCGAGCCCGAGCGGCTCTACGGCCGGAGGAAGAGGCCGTCTCCCATCCCGGCCTCTCACTCTCTTTCTGCCCTCGAGCCCGGCGGCCAGGCCCAGGCGGCCGGCCGGATCCGTACTCACCGCTGAGGAGACTCGCTGCCTCAGGCTGCCGGCCCGGGACAGGCCCATGTCCGAGCAGTAGCGCTGAGGAGACTTTACGCGGCCATAACTGCTGAGGCGGAACTCGGGTGGGCTCCTCCCACGCCGCCCCCAAGCTCCCCCTGCGAGGGCGGGCGCTCTCCCGCAGCCTAGCCAGGGCACGTCCCCCTGGGCCGGGTAGACACTGCCGGGCTAAGGTGGGGGCACGTGAACCAGCCAGGTACCGGCGTCGGGACCCTGGGATGCGAACCTAGGCCGTGTGCGAAGGAGCGTGCGCTGATCTGGAGAGCTGGAGTCAGGAGGCCTGGGCTCTGCGCAAGGCTGTGGGAAGGCGTGTGGCGGAGTGAGTCAGGCTCTAGCCCAATGATCCGGGCCTTGTAGCAGGCTGTAGGCAGAAGCGTGGTCAGAACTGGGCACTAGGACTCAGGATTCCAGCCTTGGGGGTGTGTGTGTGTGTATGTTTACACTGCACACTAAGTTGTCCATGACTCAGGTTTGAGCACAAAGCCCCCTTCTGTCCATACACAAATCAGTCCAGCTTGACTTAGGAAGCCCTCAGGATCCACCAAGGACCCTGCTAGAGGAGTGTGTCAGAGCCTGAGTCCAACTGTGACTCAAGTCTGAACCTTGTCATTTTTCAGTGTGGACACAGGTCAAGCCATAGACTTGAGTCAGAAGGTCTGTGTAGTACAATATGGACGTGTTAGCACAGCTGTGAGACCCAGGTCTAGCAATTGTAAACCCTTTGCAATGCACTGTGGACACACGAACATTGTCTTGTAAACACCAAGTTCACAAGCCCAGGTCACGCAGACATGGGCATAATGTGCAGTGTAGACATATAGAGGGAGTTCGGTCAGAGCTGGGCACTAGGAGTCAGGATACTTTGACTGTATTGCCAACTTGGACTTCTGAATTACAGTGAATTACATCACTCCTTGTGTGAGCTTTTATATATGCAACAATTTTGTTTCACGCCTGCTGCCCTAGCACAGCTGCCTAAGCCTGCTCATGCTTGTGGTCTGTCACTGATGCTGCAATGGGTGGGGGGAGGGAGAAATCAGTAGACCACCTCAAGAAAAGTCAGCTACCACAAATTGGATTCTTTGGGCTAGCTTTTCATCCATGAGGATACATTTAGTGCAATTGAGAAGGCGTGGGGGCAAAGGTCGTTTTATGCCTTATGCCACCTTTGTACTCTCTAATTTGGTTGGCAATCCAGGATTGCTAGAGCACTCTGGTCACCATTCAGGGGTTCCCCTTCAAAGGGGGAATCCCCTGGTAGCTATTTCACCTGGTTTGCCAGCTGCTTATGTCCCCAGAGCAAAATAGCTAAAAGACAGTGCTTTAAAATGTACCATTTTTCTGGGACATCCAGCATTTCAGCTGAATTGAAGTGGGCCACCTGTTCTGCAGTGACAAATCAGGCAATTGTGGGTGTAGAGGTAAGGAGAGGAAACCCCCCAATCACAACACCCTTTACCATAGGGGAAGATGCATTGATCTTAGAGCCAGGATACCATGAATTGAAGTCTCACCACCGCTGCCTGCTGTTTATGCTTCTGTGCACTTTGTAGTCCTTATTACTTTGCAAGGCCTCATGCCTACCAAAGAAGGAAGTTAAGTGTGTGTAGATATATTGGCTTCGTTGTGTATATGGCTATTAAAACACTGAAATGATTCTCCACTCTTTCCAAGCATGGGGGGCTCAGCCTGGCCCCACTGCAAGTTAGAGCTGCAGGGGAGCAGCTGTAACGTACAGCGCTGGCATAAAGTTCCCCAGGGACCTTATATCAGTGGAAGAAAGGCCTAAGAGAAATCAACTATCCCAAGTTCCCATTTCTCCTCCCATGTCTGGGTGGGCATGCAGCTGTCATAGGAGGTAGTAGAGGCCCGAGATGCCTCTGCCAGCTTTCTGCTCATAGAGAGTTCCCCTACACAGAAGCAATTCTTCACTGGTCATCTGAGGAGAATTCAATATACATTTTGATTGCATGCCTTAGTATATAACTGAGTACTTTTAATATTGCATTTTCAAATAATGTTCAGAGAAAATTAAAACCTTTTGTGTACAATAAGATAGCCCAGGGATCAGCAACCTTTGGCCCACGGCCCACCAGGGTAAGCCCCCTGCGTGGAAATAAATGATAAATATCATGCTAACTGTTGTCCAAAGTGGAGTAATGAGAAAAACATATCTAGTCTAACAGTGGCGGATTAGCCCCTGGGCCAGTGGGGCCCTGGCCAATGGGGGGGAGGGCAGAAAAATGGGTGCCCCGCATCCAGACCAACTCCACCCACCTGCCCGGCGCTCCTGCTGGGGAGTGGGGCAAACCCCTGCGCCCCGACCCCACTCCGCAGCAGGAGTGCTGGGTGGGTGGAGCTGGGCTAGCCCCCACGCCCCGACCCTGCTCCCCGGCAGGAGCACCCACTTGCTCTGGCCCAGGGCCCCACAAAACAGTAATCCACCTCTGTCAGTTTAGTCCAGGGGTAGGCAAACTTTTTGGCCTGAGGGCCACATCTGGGTGGGGAAATTGCATGAATGTAGCTGTCACCTTCAGCCCCCAACTAAAACCTCTCCAGCGCATCATCACAGATTTACAACCTATCCTGAAAAATGATCCCTCACTCTCACAGATCTTGGGAGACAGACCAGTCCTCGCTTACAGACAGCCCCCATAACCTGAAGCAAATACTCTCCAGCAACCACACACCAAAAACACTAACCCAGGAACCTATCCTTGCAACAAAGCCCGATGCCAACTCTGTCCACATATTTATTCAAGTGACACCATCATAGGACCTAATCACATTAGCCACGCCATCAGTTGCTTGTTCACCTGCACATCTACCAATGTGATATATGCCATCATGTGCCAGCAATGCTCCTCTGCCATGTACATTGGCTAAACTGGACAGTCTCTATGCAAAAGAATAAATGGATACAAATCTGACATCAGGAATCATGACATTCAAAAACCGGTAGGAGAACACTTCAACCTCTCTGGTCACTCAGTAAAAGATTTGTGTGTGGCAATTTTGCAACAAGAAAAGGAGTACTTGTGGCACCTTAGAGACTAACAAATTTATTTGAGCATAAGCTTTCGTGAGCTACAGCTCACTTCATCGGATGCTGTAGCTCACGAAAGCTTATGCTCAAATAAATTTGTTAGTCTCTAAGGTGCCACAAGTACTCCTTTTCTTTTTGCGAATACAGACTAACACGGCTGCTACTCTGAAAACTGGAATTTTGCAACAGAAAAGCTTCAAAAACAGTCTCCAACGAGAAACTGCTGAGCTTGAATTAATATGCAAACTAGATACTATTAACTTGGGTTTGAATAGAGACTGGGAGTGGCTGGGTCATTACACATATTGAATCTATTTCCCCATGTTAAGTATCCTCACACTTCTTGTCAACTGTCTAAATGGGCCATCTTGATTATCACTACAAAAGTTTTTTTCTCCTCCTGATAATACCTCATCTTAACTAATTAGCCTCTCACAGTTTTTATGGCAAATTCCACCTTCTCTGACTGTATATATATATATCTTCTTACTATATGTTCCATTCTATGCATCCGATGAAGTGGGCTGTAGCCCACGAAAGCTTATGCTCTAATAAATTTGTTAGTCTCTAAGGTGCCACAAGTACTCCTGTTCTTTATTCAAGGTAGAGTGCCTGTTAACACCTCTGCAGTCATAGGATAAAAAGAAGGGGTTAGTGGATTACAGATTTCTGTAAGAAACCATAAATCACATGAGGCACATTACACATACACTAAGAAGACACCATAAATCCACTGCCTCTGTTTAGTCCATGATTTTTGGTCTCTAGCAGAGTAATGACGGTAGCATTCTTTTGGTCCTCCTTTCTTTTTTGATTTGGGGTATACATTTAGTCTGAGCCTCTATTAAGGTGCTTTGAAGTCGTCTCCATGCTACTTGCAGGCATTTTACCCTTGTGACTGCTCTTTTTAATTTCTGTCTAACTAGTGTCCTCATTCTTGTGTAGTTCCTCCCTCTTAAAGTTAAATATTACTGTGGTGGGTTGTTTTGGTATTTCCCCCCCTACAAGGATGCTAAATTTAATTTCTTCATGGTCATATTTCTGAGCAGTTCAGCTATACTTACCTCTTGGACCAAATTCTATGTTGCACTTAGAGCTAAATCAAAAATTGCCTCTCCCCTTGTAGGTTCCAGAACTAGCTGCTCCAAGGGTCATTTATATCTCTGCATCACATCCTGAGGTAACATTTACCCAGTCAATATGAGGATAGTTGAAATCACCCATAATTGCTGGATTTTGTAACCTCTCTAACCTCCATTAGCATTTAAAAATCACTCTCACAATCCTGGTCAGGTGGTCACTAATACATTCCTACTGCTATACTCTGATTATTGAACCATGGAATTTCTATCCATAGAGATTCTATGGTATAATGTTTGATACACTTAAGATTTTCATCTTATTGACTCTATGTTTTTTTTTAGCATATAGTGCCACTCCCCCACCAGCACGACCTACCCTGTCATCTCTATATATTTTGTACCCTGGTATTACTGTGTTCTATTGAGTATCCTCATTACAGAAACTTGGTGGGATGCTTATTATATTAATATCCTCTTTTAATGCCAGGCAGTCTAGTTCACCCATCTTATTATTTAGACATCTAGCATTTGTATATAAGCACTTGTACATTTTGTCAATATTTAATTGCATGCCTTCATATGTTTTGTTTAAATGGAACTCTGTAGTGTTCGACTGTTCCTTGCTAGTTCCTATCTGTACTTTACCAACTTCTTTCCTATCCTCTGTACTAGGAATCTATAGTTCCCTCTTTAATAAATTCAACCCTAAGGGATGTCTCTATCTGAACTAAAAAAAGGAGTACTTGTGATACCTTAGAGACTAACAAATTTATTTGAGTATAAGCTTTCATGAGCTACAGCTCACTTCATCGGATGCACGCAGTGGAAAATACATGCATCCGATGAAGTGAGCTGTAGCTCATGAAAGCTTATGCTCAAATAAATTAGTCTCTAAGGTGCCACAAGTACTCCTTTTCTGTTTGTGGATACAGACTAACACGGCTGCTACTCTGAAATGTATCTGAACTGTGTTTTTCCGTACCTGTCAGCATTCCCTCAGCCCTTAGTTTAAAAAATTCAATTAAGGTTGGACCTGCTTGCAAGCCCTGCAAACCCCCAAAAGGAAGGGGGTATCATCTCATGTTGTTTTGTAGTGACCCCTTCTGGCTGATGCATGGAGCAGCACTGATGAGCTCTAGAAAGACAAGCAACTGGTCCCCTTTCATCAGAATGAGTGTCAACACAGTGGAAGCCCTTTGAATGTGGTGGAGTAAAATGGGATTCATTGGGCTTTTAAGGTAAGTGTGGAGGACTCCGCAGGCAGGAAATGTGCAAGTCTGACAGTATGGTGTAGTGGTCTGAGCATATGTTTATCTAGGACCCTTGGGTTCTGTCTGCACATCTGCCAGTAAGGCAACTCACTTATTTTTTCTGTAATATAGTTCCCATCAGTAAAATGGGAATACTAAACTGACCTACAGTATTTCAGAAGCATAGTGAAGTTTAATTCATTAATGTTTCTGAGGTGATTTCAGATCTTTGGATGCTGATGATTTGTACTTTTCCCTGATGCGTCCGAGGCAATTTGTAGGACAAAAGAAAGACCGCTCTGAAAAATATTATTATAATTCCAATAAAATATTATCTTTTAAGAAAGGAAATCTAGTTATTATTAATGGCTACAAAAATAACAAAAAATAAAGTGGCAAACACTTTTCACAATATGATCACTCCATAGCTGACTTCTCAGGCCAGGTCTACACTAGACCTAAATTGGTGTAACTATCACACTTGGGTGTGAAAAATCCATACCTCTAAGCAAAATAGTTATACCAACCCAGCACCCCTCCCCCCCATGTAGACAGCACTATATTGATGGGAGAGCTGCTCCTGTCAACATAACTATCTCCTCTCAGGGAGGTAGATTAACTGTGTGGACAGAAGCTCTCGCATCAGCATAGGAGCATCCTTACTTAAGTGCTACAGAGATACAGCTGTGCCTACATCAGTGCAGCTGTGCTGATGTAGATGCAGCATTTTAAGTGTAGACCTGACCTCAGTCCTCATCTTCAAAGGAAACCTGCACAACACCTTCAAAAGATGAGCCTGGGATCTTAAATTCCTAATTTTTCTAGACACTATAAATCCTGGATTTAATAAAGACACTGGATTTGTAGTTTATTACAACAAGCTGTAACCCATTAATCCCCTTTTGTCCTATGACTTCCAAGGTCTTAACGGGACACTTCACCTTGATGGTCTCTTATGTGTTAACTATTTATGCTTAATAATCTGTTCCACTTTCTATTTTGCTGTGACACTCTAAGTACCTTTATTCCAGACCTGAAGAGTTCACTGTCACTCAAAAACTTTGCTCTCACCAACAGAAGTTGGTTCAATAATAGGGCTGGGAACTGAAGCAATTGTGGTAGCTAGGGCTCAGAGTAGTTGGGGGTCAGGTCTTGAACGGCAGGAGATTTTGGGAGAAGCAGTCTGGAGACCTGGGGCGGAGGTCCAGCAGTCAGAGGGGGAGGGCAGGAGTAGCAGGACTAGCTCACTCTGGAGCGGAGGTCCGTGCTGTATGGTCACCGCTCTGGCGCTATCTTCCCCGCCAAAAGGTGCGTTTTCACAGCCAGTGAACTCGCTGCAAACCCCCGTGCTGACAAGGCCCCGCAGACTTCGCTCTGACCTCACTGAGTCTCGGCAAACCCCGCTAAGGCATAGCGCCGTCGGACCTCTACCCACTACAGTGAGCTGCAAACTGCCCGCGCCCGCTCTCCGCGGGCTCTCGCAGGGGGAGCGCTCCGGCTGTACCGAGGGCTGGCAGCGCAGACCCCGCCTTAGCAGGTCTGTGGGCGGCGAATGCCCGCGGCCCGCCAGACTCGCAGGGAGCCCCCTTCGCGGCTGTGCTTTTACAAGGGCTTACTCGCTCCCTCCCTGCCGCTCGCACCACCCGCCTGGCCAGGGCCGCTGAACCCATGCCACCCGCCTCTGCCTCGCCTAGCTAAGGCAGCATCGCCGGGGCAGCGGCGCCCCCTTCCCCCCCTGCAGGCGGGAACCAGCGCAGGCACAGAACATGGCGGGCTCTCAAGTCCCAACTCCCCCCCCCCCAGCTCCCGATATCTGCGCATGCGTTGTAGGGAGCACAGAGGCCGTATCCCTCCGCCAAGCCCCTTTTGTCGGGGATATTTGTGTAATAAGATAATCCCCGCACCCCAATGGTAAGTGCCATGCGCCCCTCAAACCGCTGCCCCCGCGCCGTCCCGGGGTCCCCCTGCTTCAGCACAGAGGGGACGCACTGTGGTGACCTGAGCCGCCTCTCCCCTCCCGGCCGCTGTGTCCCTCCGCCAGGCGCAGCAGCAGGGACTTTTGTGTGGGGCTTTTGGGCGCCGTTGAGAGGCGGCCTTTGGCGCCCGTGGTGGTTGTTGTGAACGGCGGCGACGGCCGGGCAGGCAGCACGGTAAGGCCCCATCGCCGTGCCCCGTCTCTCCCCCACCCCCCCGGGCCGGCCAAGCTTTTCCAGGTCAGTCTCTGCCTTTGTAGGGCCCTGTTACCGGATGTGGAAGTTGATCTCTTCGCTGGTAAAAAATAATTCCACTTCCCCCGGAACCCGGCGCCGCGGCTCCCTCCGCAGCGCCCAGCCCAGCCAGGATTTCCTGTTGGGGAGAGCGGGCGGGCCGGCCGGCCTTCCGGGGACCCCGCCGCACGGGGGGCGCATGGGGGCTGGGCGAGGGCAGGGCTCCGCGGGGTGGCGGGGTGGGGGTGGGTGTACGTATGAGGGGCGTGGGGGTGGGGAGGCTGCCGTGTGTGAAGCGATGGGGGCTCGCTGAGCTCTGTGTGTGACGGGTAAGGGGTCTGTGTGGCGGGGTGTATGTTGGATGTGTGTTGTGGGGTGGGGAGGCTGCCTTGTGTGAAGGGATGGGGGCTCGCTGAGCTCTGTGGGTGGGGGGGTAAGGGGCCTGTGTGGCGGGGTGTATGTTGGATGTGTGTTGTGGGGTGGGGAGGCTACAGTGTGTGAAGGGATGGGGGCTCGCTGAGCTCTGTGGGGGGGTAAGGGGCCTGTGTGGCGGGGTGTATGTTGGATGTGTGTTGTGGGGTGGGGAGGCTGCCGTGTGTGAAGGGATGGGGGCTCGCTGAGCTCTGGGGGGGGGGAGGTAAGGGCCTGCGTGGTGGGGTGTATGTTGGATGTGTGTTGTGGGGTGGCGAGGCTGCCGTGTGTGAAGGGATGGGGGCTCGCTGAGCTCTGGGGGGGGGGGGTAAGGGGCCTGTGTGGCAGGGTGTATGTTGGATGTGTGTTGTGGGGTGGGGAGGCTACAGTGTGTGAAGGGATGGGGGCTTGCTGAGCTCTGGGGGGGGGGGGTAAGGGGCCTGTGTGGTGGGGTGTATGTTGGATGTGTGTTGTGGGGTGGGGAGACTGCAGTGTATGAAGGGATGAGGGGTTGCTGAGCTCTGTGTTATGGTAAGGGTTCTGTGTGGCTGGGTTTATGCTGGATGTGTGTTATGAGAGTGGAGAGGCTGCGATGTGTGAAGGGATGGGGGCTTGCTGAGGTCTGTGTGGGGAGTAAGGGGTCTGTGGTGGGGTGCATGTTGGACGTGTGTTGGGGGGTGGGATGGCAGCAGTGTGTGAAGGGATGGGGCTCGCTGAGCTCTGTGGGGGGGGTTTGAGGGGTCCATGTGGCAGGGTGCATGTTGGATGTGTTGTGGGGATGGGGAGGCTGTGGTGTGTGAAGGGATGGGGGGTTGCTGAGCTCTGTGGGGAGAGGTAAAGGGTCTGTGGGGGGGGTGCATGTTGGATGTGTTGTGGGGGTGGGGAGGCTGTGGTGTGTGAAAGCATGGGGAGCTTTCTGAGCGGGGGGAGGTAAAGGGTCTCTGGTGGGGTACGTATTGAATGTGTGATGTGGGGGTGGGGAGGCTGTGGTGTGAGAAGGAATGAAGGGGCCTTCTGAGCACTGGGGGATAAGGGGTGTGTGTGGCAGGGTGCAGGTTGGATGTGTGGGAGTTGGAAGGCTGTGGTATGTGAGGGGATGGAGGGGCTTGCTGAGAACGGTGGGGGGAAGGTAAGGGTCTGTGTGGCAGAGGTGCATGTTGGATGTGTATCCAAGGAATGGGTGGTGCCTGTATTACCTCCTTCCCCGCCCAGTGCCGAGCACGTTGGCTTGGTTCATATTTGTGATCTGTGACCCCAGTGAGTGCAGTGTACATAATAGTTGTCTCTAAAGCCCAGTTGTGTGTATGCTGCTGTGGCCCCATCTACTTGTCCTGTACAATGTTGTAGCGAGAAGCAGGCTAGTGGGCAGATGACAGGACTTCTCCAGTAGCTCAGCAGTGGACTTTTTCAAAGGGGTGTTGTCTCCAGGGTTGCATTCTTTTGCCTCCGCTTTGGCAATCTGACTGTGCGTTTCCTGCCTTGCTTTGGGCTGGCGTGCAGGTTTCTATCGTTTGTATCGACTATAGCTTGTTTGGAAGTATTTCAGGCCCAGAAGTGCTTACACTTTACTGAGGATAAAATTACCCCATTTTGTAGTGTATCATTTTAAAATGCTTGGAATCTTTTGGGATAAAAGGTATAGTATACATGTAAAGTTACTCTCATAAATTGCATTTGTTTGAACAGTTGTATTGCCTGTCACCTCTAGGAATCGAATTGGTTTACATACTACCAGACCCCTAACAACAACCCCTTTTCAAATCTAGGGCTGTTAATGTCAAACCCAGATTAGGATTCTAAGAATTTACCCCTTAAATCAGTTTTAAATGATCTCTTATGCCCTCTACTCAAGTGTTTTTTTGCTTGATCTAGTTGGGTGTAATCTGGAGAAAACAGTAGGTATTAGTCCTAAATTTACATGGATAGTTATGTAAAATGAACTTTGAAATAGTTATCTGTTTTAACTTGTATTTAAAATTCAATGTACATGTTAGGGATCTTGAATTAGGCTAAAAGCTGGTTTGAATAAAATGTACGATTTAAAATAAAATCCATGTAAACTGAAACTGCCTCCTTTTCTTCAGAGTGTTAAGGACATATACAACACAGGTTGAATACCCAATATACTCCAGATCTAACTCTTGCTCCCAATCCAGTTTCCTTATGTACTGTAACAAGCGCAAGTCCAAAAGTAAGGAGTCAGAATCAGTTCTCAATTAGTAGCACGTGGTCACCCACCATTCAGATAAGCCAAGTACTGTATGCTTTTCCTGAAAACAGTTTGCTTCCAGGCTTTGGGCCTATCCACAGAATAGTAAGTGTGTCAAAGGTCCTCATTATAGATGTGTACCTTAAGAAACTGTTTTAATCTGAAGTGGGGACAACGCATGTATCCTCAATTCGTACTGCAGACCTGTTCTATTCAAAGCTGTAGTACAGTTCAGGGATGTAGTTAAAACACAACTAGCTCTTGGCTGTCAAAACAAGATAGCATTTTTAGGGAAATAACAGTTCTAATGTACATAAGAGACAAATGTGTGCTTTCTGGCTCAAGGAAAAAATATTTTCTGTAGTTCTGAACTGTACAGTGGAGTCTTATTGATACATGGGCATATTTAAAATTAAAAGGGCGAGAGAATGAAACTACTGACAAAATTAAATCATTTGACCTTTGACCCGCCTCATGACAGCAAGTGTTTACCATTCATATCACCTGTTCTATGAGGCTTGGTCTACACTGGGGGGGGATCGATCTAAGATACGTCGACTTCAGCTACGCTATTCTTGTAGCTGAAGTTCCGTATCTTAGATCGACTTAGAATCACATACTTTGCATCCTTGTGGCGCGGGATCAATGGCCGCCGCTCCGCCGTTGACTCCGCTTCCGCCTCTTGCTGTGGATTGATGGCAGAGCAATCAGGGATCGATTTATCTCGTCTACACTAGACACGATAAATCGATCCCCGATAGATTGATCACTACCCACTGATCTGGCGGGTAGTGTAGATGTGGCCTGAGAGAACAAACCTTTTCTGAAGCATATATCATGTTGAATTTTTGGTTAAATTATCTAGAAACAGTGGTTAGCTACCAGTAGGAGCAGAATTGCTGCACTGTTAGATTAAAAGGCTGGTATGATAAAACATAAATTAAAACGGTTTACTTCTGACAAATTGTATATTAAAATAAAATTTTAATTCTGCACTCTAGCTCAGATCTTTAATATCAGCCTGCATACTTATGTTGATCCCACGATGATGTGTGGGAATTATAGAATAATCAGTGAGTTATGACGATTTACAAGGAAATGACTCAATTTGATGGATTTATTTCCTTAAACATTATTGGATGCAACCTGTTAGATGATATATAAATGTGAAAATAAAATTAAGGCATCAGGAGTGGTCTTAAGAAGCATTACTGTATGGAAACAAGCAGGTACTAGTAAAACCATTTTTAGTTAGACAAGAGAGGGTTATTGGTGGTGATGGGGGCAATATCTTGCCCTGAATTCAACCATTGTGGTATTGTGTCTGAACTTGGAAAACCAGAAACAAGTTGACTTCAGTGATGATATTTTAACACTGATTAGATAATATAAAATGAGACGTTTGTATTTTATTTAATGAATTAATTTTTGCCAACACATTTATATATCAATATATGTTAGGAATTTTCAGTGTTTTCTTTGACACCTCCCAGGGCACATATACAAAATCTAATTGAAAAATCTGATTTGTCAGAGATGCCGAATAAGTTTCCATTGAGTTCAGTGGGAGTTGTGGTGCTCAGTTCCTCTGAAAACCAGGTCAGTGATTGTATAGGCAGATTAGCTTTGAAGCACCAAAAGAAAAGGACTTTCTGAAGAATAAATAACAAGTGGCTGTGAGAAGTGGTGGGCCTTACATGTGTTCCAAAGCACGATTCTCTTGGTCTTTGTCAGACCAGTGGGGTAGCATATTCTATTTCTTTAGGCTTTGTTTACCTTGGATTTTCAGACATTCGTATAACTGCACTAGTGTAAATCCCTAGCATAGATACTGTGTATTGCTGGCACAGCTTACTCTGCAGTAAACTTTACTGGTGCTGATCACACTGCTCTAGTGTAGCTGAAGCTTGGTCTGTGCTACCAACGTATGTCGGTATAATTACGTTGCTCAAGGGTATGGAAAATCCACACCCCTGAGTGACTGTTATACCGGCCTAACTCCTGTTCACTCTGGTACAGCTACACTGGTGGCTGAAATCACAGTGTAAGCAAGGCCTTAAAATGTTCTGCTACCAGCTGCCTCATTTCCTATCACCCTAGCTGGTGTTGGTACTGCTGCATGGGGGAAGAGAGAGAAACTCTGTTCTCTACAATCCAACATATCTAGAGCTTTATACATCAAATTTAATAACTTGAATTACCACTGAAAGTACATAAGCAATACAGTTCCTTCAGAACAGATGTACTATGTTGATGGTATCTCACAGGTGTGCATTTGATTTTTGTTCCAGCTGTGGTGCCTAAGTGGTCTTCAAGGTAGCCATGTGAAGTCTATGGCAGTAACTGAGTCTAAAAGTCCAAAAACTCAAGAATCACTGTGAAGAACTTCAAATACAAACAAGAGCATCTTAATCAGTCATAGGCAAAACACTGCTGCTGGCCAATGACCCCATGTGGTAGTGCAGGAGCTATTGGGGTACAAGAGCACCCTCAGCTAGGGTGTGGTCTACACTTAAAAATTTTGGTCGTATAGCTATGTCAGGAGTGTGAGAAAATTCACATCCCTAACCGACATAGCTATGCTGGCAAAGCCCTAATGTAGACACAGTTAAATCATCAAAGTCCTTTTGCCAGTGTAGCTATTTTAATTGGGAGCTGGTATAAGCTATACCAGAAAAAGAACTCTTGTGATAAAAGCTGTGTGTTCACTAGGAGCATGTGCTGGTCTAGCTATACCAGTATAGCCTTTCTAGTGTAGAAAAGGCCTTGCAAACAAACAATTGATGTAGCAACTACTCATGTTATAGGCTCTAGATATTATCCTCAACCTCCTGACATCTTGTTTGTCATGTCTGGAAGAAGCCTGTTGATTCATTTTTTTTCAATTTCAGTAATGCAGCTGGAGAGCCCAAAGACCATACTATACTGGTCAGATGAAAAGGATGTATACAGTATTTGAAAAGGAGCCTCTTTCCCTACTCTCTATAATGCTCAGTCCCAACTCTATGGAAGTCCAGTGGCAGCACTTAATTTATAGTGGATTCCTGTTTTAACTGCAAAACCCAACTCAACGTTGACTATAATATTTTACTGTACTGCATATAGGGCTAGATACTTGGTCTTGCTTGTGTCACTTTAAGCAGCCGGAGTGTCACAAAGTGGCCTTAAAGCTGTCCTAAAGGCGCAGCTGAGGATTTCTCTGGCAGGGGAAAAATCCTAGGCAGCTGATATAAAACCCCTCCTGGGATGCTGTCATGCTGGCAGAGGAGTGGTGGGGAATTGTTCTGGGGTGGAGGGTTGTGCTGAACAGATTTTGGGCCAGTGCAACAGTCTGTAGGGGGCTGTTCTAGCCCTTGTACATTAGGACAGCTCTTTGGTTGCTCTAACTTTTATGCCAGGACTAGCTCAGAAGCAGGAAAGTTCATAAAAGATAGCGAAGAGCCACCCTTGCCAATATCCGCCCCAGTATAAGAACATGCACAGTTGCATCAGGCATGGGCTTGATACCGCCGAGAATTGCACACACATTTTTCAGCTCCTAAGGACAGCCCTGAATTCCAAAAGCTACCAATATGCTGAGAAATCTACAGTAGCTTCTGGGAAGTACCATCCAGAGAAGGTGCAAAATCGTATAATTTAAGGTCCAATGTGGTTATGCACAAGTTTATTTGTACAAACATATTTTTCTGTTCAGGCCATAATTTACATGCGAAACATGAGGGTTCTTACCTGTGGGTGTAGACTGCGTTTATTCCCATTGACAAGAAAATCAACCGCAAGTTAAAAGTTTATTTTAAAAAATAACCCATTTTGAGTTTATGTAAGTGCAACAAACAAACAGCACTCCAAAAGCAATATTAGAACAGTTTTTCACAGGTCATTTTTAATTAAAAAATTAATCAACTTTAGCTGAGTAGTCATGAGAAATATCGTTAGTGATATGTTTTTTGTTTGTAGAAAGTTTCTAAGTGCATAAGTCTTATAGTGAAAGAACTAGTTGGTTCTCAACAACTATACTATCACCGCTGCTCACTGCTGTAAGTTATATAATTTGATTTTATTTTGTAACTGGCCGACAATGTAATTTTTCTCAGGGTTATTTTTACCCTTGTCTCCACAAGATGGCTCCGTGAACATTTCTTTGGGTATCCTATGAGAAATAAAATAAACTGTACTGGTAGGTCACTGAAAATTAGATGTAATATGTAAACTCTTGAAAAAGAATACTTTAAGTCTAACTTTAAAGCTAGCCTGTAATAAACATATAATGGATAAATGACATGACAAAAAAGCTAATTTTATTTGTAGTCTTCCATGTCATTTCCTTTGCCTTGGTTGGGACACTACTTATTAAGTATAGTACAATTCAGTTAAACATCATTAAGACATCAAAATCAAATGTTAAGAAAAGCAAAATATAGTAGTATAATTTGAAAGAGAATGCTACAAGCAGTGATTCAAATGAACAAAACAAACCCCTGAGAAGGTGTCTTCAAATATCTTTGAGAGTGTGGACTGAAATACCTAGTGGGAGCAACCCCACAGGGCACCAGAGCAAAAGTTTATTTACTTGCTCCTTTGAGGGATGCTCTTGGAAACTCTTAAAAGAAGGTTGCATCAGCGTTCGGACACCCCATGGCAAGAGTGATGAAGTTTGTTTTTTTTTGTATACAGCTAGATTCCTCCTCCATATGGGCTTTAAAAATAAAACCACAAAATCAAAGGAGAGAAATAAGACTGTGATGTTCATGAATTATTCTGAGAGCTGGTCAAAACTTGGAATTTAACAATTCTCAACCTAATTTGGAATTTGAATTCTGACATTTCAAAATTTCCTTTTGTCCTATATTGGAATGAAAAGTTTGAAATTCACTGTGAAACAAAATATCTAAACAATTTTGTTTTGGAATTACTGAAATGACCTTATCAAAGGTTAAAGCACTTTGTTTCAGCTTTATCCATTAATAGGTTCATTTTCCCCCCTCAGAACTGTTTTCACAATTATACTGTAGCCCCTCAGTAATATATTCTTCACTTTTTTCCTGTTCGTGAGTTTGTTGTGGAACAGCCATTAAGAACTTATTAGCTTGATGTTTTCCATTGCAAAGATTCTTCCTGACAAAAGTAAAAAGACACGGTCCCCTCTCTTACATGGGCTGATTTTACTTTCTTACACTAAAAAACTGATTGATTCCTGATACTAGAAGTAATATAGATGTCTACAGTGCTACTCATCTTGTCCTCACTCCTTCATTTCTCAGTCAGGAGCTACCATAATTAAAGAAGTCACAAAGAAAACTTCACAAATTCATTGGTTTTGTGACTGATTTTGACTCCATTTAAAGAGAATGAAATTAATAGTTTAATGGTATTTCTTCCTGAACTGCCCTATCATTTGTGTGATGGAATTGGAGCTGTTCTGTAATAATTTATAAATACTGTATATTGACCTGGCTCTTGGGATTTTTACTGTATGAATATATTGTTTTTGTTTAATAGGGGACTGTAGGGAAAAGCAAGAAGGAAAGGAAAGAGTGTCTCAAGATAATCCACTTGTGAGCAAACGTTTAAGAGTTAAGAGGCAATTTCAGGACAGGAAAATGCTGGGAATGTAGAAGGTCAAAAGAACTATGGCAGATTTAATAAGGGTCTCTTGATCGAAGGTGTGAGGGGGGCAGTTGTTCAGAGCAACCAGGCTGACACAGGCGCCCATTAGACTGAGTGTCTGAAGAAGTTAAGGCCTGCTTAAGTTACCATCAGGCAATGATGTGCCCTTCACTCTAAAAGCTTTGTTCCTATTTATAAATAAATAATATTTTGTTTTTAAGAAGCCTGTCTACACACTGGGCATCACTAGTCATGGACTTCCAAAGGGAAGAACCTCAGGTTTCCAAACTCAGTTGGACTGCAGGGTGAGAACAGTTGACGTGCAGGGTACTGTAGCCCAGGTCCTGATTTAAGTGTGGGAGAATGAATTGCAGAATTCCACCCTAGGACAGATAAAGGCGTGACAAAGTGCAGTGAAAGAGACCAAAAAAGAGGAGCAGCTAGACCTGTAACCATGAGCATCGGTAAATTACTCCATCAAGAAATATATATCATGCTTCTCATAAACTATGACTAATATAATACCGTCTGAACCATTTGTCATGCATGACTGGAAAGTAAATTGGTAAAACCCATTCTCATTCTTAGTATCTTTGCAGATGGAAGCATAGATAAAAGAATGAAAAATTCATTATGTTTTGGCTGGTTGTTTAAACTGTATTTTAAATTCTGGACACTGTAATTATTTAATTTTTAATATTGGGTCTAAGGTCAGTCAGTGGTTTTGCAAAGCTGTTGTTCCAGGGAGTTCTTGTAGAAAACGCATATGTTTAGGGATGTTTTGCCACATAGGTTTATTTTTTTCCTTCTGCCTCTTACCCCCCGCTCCCCAAAAAAAGCAAGATCTTTATAACTGTACAGGTATCAGTAATTTAACTGTTTTTTTTTTCAGCTGTGAAAAAAGTTGTTATATTCATTGTCTTGGGACAGTGATTAGCCAAATTTATGCAAAAGTCCATATGTTGCCTTGAAAATGATGGAAACCTAAAATAAAGTTCTGCTTTTCAAAGACCCATTTTATACAGAAGGGAAATATTAAGTGCCTTTTTTAGAGTTATATATGCTGTGTGAATTTGGGAGGAATAAACGTAGTACTAGCAATTACTAGTTGTAATTTAACATGTCATATCTTATGTAGGAACTGTTATGGAAAGATTCAACCAAGCCTTGCATGCTGTTTTGTAGAGGTAGATTCAAAACATTAGCTCTTCTCGAGCATCTTTGAAAAGTTTCCTTGGGTAATTTTATCAGCTTTTATCTCCAAAATGACTTAACCTGCAACTTCACCCTTGATTTGTCCTACTACTTGTTAATTATCTTAGCTGATGTGTTGAATATAACAAAATGGCTTTTTACTTAATCACGGCTTTTCACTTAGCCGTAAGTATGTGTGGTGCAGGGGGAAAAAAAAAAGTCTACCATTCTGTTGTTAGTGGATAATGCTGCAGAAATGAGTTTTTAGGGTGGACTAAATGAGATGATTATGAAAGCATCACAGATAGATTTATATTCTGAGCATAAGGAGCATGGAACAAGGCACAGAAATGTTTGTGGTAAAGGGAGCATAAAAGAAAGAGTTATTGAGGCCAGCATCTTTCAAAGTTACAGGGTGTCACACAAAATCTCCACTCTGGGTACAGTATACACAAACAACATAGATCTATCTATCTATTACTTGCCTTGTGAAGTCCACAACCTTGTTGAGGCTCCTAAAACATGCATAGAAATATAGCCATGTGTACTATTAAAATTAGAATGTCTAAAATTGAAAACATTTTATCCATAAGTCCTTAAATTACTATTTCTACCAATTCTGCATATTTACAATAAAATAATATGCTGAACAAGCACTATCAAATTGATATCAGTACTATCTATTGCCATCACTCAAACGTATACACTAAAAAATAAAATACTATTCACATATTTATGCTTTCAACAATATTTCTTAACAAATCTTCTTCATATGGAAAATATATTAATACAGAAAATAGAAAAATGTTTAAATACTCCTCTGAAGAAATGTTCCAGCAATTAAGTCTATTGCCAAACAAACAAACACAAAAAAACCCTTTCCAGCTTGAAAGAGAATGTTCAGATAAGGTAGCATGTATATTTGAAAGCGGTGAAGCAGCTAGATATATTAAACATTAATTTCATAAATTTTAGAAAGTATGGGGTTTTGTGTGTGTTTATATGAGCATTTGCCAGATTAGATGGGGGGATTCTCTTTCAGACTTAACTATTTTTCTGAAATGATGAATTCTGGATTTTTGGTTTTTATTTTGAATTTTAGTTCAGTCATTTTGAGTCACTTATAGTGAACATGTCCACTGTTTCCAGTGCTTGGCTATGGATTTCCCTTGCAAGTTGTACTTTTTTTTTTGTTAATTTTGACCATTGATCTGGCTTTGGTGTATTTACAAGGTGAAGCCACAACTGGTCCCAAATTCCTTGTCTTCCCTTTCGTGGCAGTGCAAATTAACTTTTTTGACATATTAGTGTTACCATACAGTACACTAGACGGAATTCTGTAGAAAAGTTATCAAAAGTATTGTGCTTCCTGTCTATCATAATGTATTTTTAGCATGGCAGATCCTTAATTAATCAAAGTAAATATTTTTTCTGAATATATGCAATGCCAATGGGAAATATGAACAGGGAACATAAGTAGCTGCACTAGGTTGCAATCAATACCAAGTAAGAGAGTATCAATCATTGTTTATTTAGAGAGTATATAGCCAGTTCAGTCTAATTTGAGGCTGCAGTAACTTTTAAAGAAGAAAAACCTTCCACAGCTGTGGACAATAACGCAAGGAATATTAAGTAATAAACTCTTCACCCAACTTCAACTCTATTTGAATGACCAGAAAAGGTTGCATGAACAGGTTGGCTGTGTATTAAGCAGGTGAGGAAACTTGTTATAGTGCCTAAAGCATCATCTCATTTTTAAAAGCGTTGCAAAAAAACCCCCCAAAAATTATGGAGAAGAAAAATAATGATTGGTATTTTTTAAAAACTCTGGTAGCATTTGTACACTTAAGAAGTAGTGTCCATTTAATGTTAAACTTTTCAACATTTTCCTCCTACATTATTTCACAAGATGTCCTTGGTAGATTTGGGAAAGAAGCTTTTAGAAGCTGCACGAGCAGGTCAAGATGATGAAGTTCGCATTTTGATGGCAAATGGAGCACCTTTTACCACAGACTGGGTAATAAAAAATTTCATTTCTTTGAAATGTTTTTACATTATTTTTGTTTTCTCTATGATATCTTCCCTGGAAAATAGTGTAATTAAACGATCGGAAATCTGTACAATCATATAAACCTACATTGAGGTTTATATATATATTCCCGTATTGAATCTGAGGTTGGACATTGGACTATGGTATTGCAAATTGAAACTGGCTAGTTAATTGTATTGTTGACCTAGGAATTACATACCCAGGACTATTTTGGGCACTTAAAAGTAATTGATGATCGTGAACTCTGAATGAGTTAATCTTTTAAAGGCAATCCGGGTGAACTTTGGAAAATATAATAAAATGTGTACATCCTTCATTCAGAAAGAAAGCTTATCCTGATTACATGACCATGTGTTAGTTTAGGAAGAGGGCCCAATTAATAGCTTTATTCTAATTGCTGATGATCAGCAGAAGTAGGGTCAATGACAAACACCAAAGGTGGAAGTTGGTAGAGTTCGAATGTGTATGTGACTTTGAAGACGCAAGCCATAGACAGTGCTCTCTTCTCTGGATGATGGGATCTTGTTGGCAGAAAATCTTAACTTGGAAATTTTTCTTTTTATATTTCTTTCCTTCAACTTGCTGCTCCTTCTTTCCATGATATTAGAAAGGGAAAAGATAGGATTATTAAGACAAACAGAGTTAGAAGTGGTTGACTGATGCCTGGGTTCTGTACCTCCAGGATAAGAGACAAAACGAGAGGGTTGGAAGTGAGTACTTCATGCTGGGTTTTTTTTTTTTTTTGGTTTTTGTTAATAGTCCACTTTTGTACCACATTACAGTTGGGAACATCACCACTTCATCTAGCAGCACAGTACGGACACTATTCAACAACAGAAGTGTTACTTCGAGCTGGTGTAAGTCGGGATGCAAGAACCAAAGTGGACAGAACTCCATTACATATGGCAGCATCTGAAGGCCATGCAAACATAGTAGAAGTCTTACTTAAGGTAGAAACTTCTTTTTGTGTTATCTGCCATTTGAAACTGAACCTGAATCTAGAAGACTAATTAATCATAAATCTGCATAGGTGTAACTTTTTTTAATCCCTCAATTGGCTGAAAATGACTTTTTAAATAATTTTAAGGGCTTTTTAAAAATTTAACGTCTGTACTGAAGGTACACGTCGTACATTCTTTTTCCCATTCAGTTTTGTATTTTATTTTTAAATATTTGTAACAATCAGTGTGCTTTCAGGCAAATTGTTTATTGGCATCCAAAAATAAGACTTCTTCATAATGCAGTACTATATAAATAAAAATCTTCTAAAACCTACACATGTGGTCCTAGGAATTATTTAATCCTTTGTGTTAATGTGTGTGATAATTACTGTAAAGTACTTTTAATGAAATAGTAATTGTAAGACAGCACAAAGTTCCTTGCAGCAAGCAAGTGAAAGAGAGTACTTTCATCATCTTGGACATTGTTCCATTTGCAGCATTTTGCAGTTCAAACATCCTGTGCTTATTTGATTTATGTAATGTTTTTGTTTGCAGCATGGTGCTGATGTTAATGCAAAGGACATGCTAAAGATGACTGCTCTTCACTGGGCTACAGAACACAATCACCAGGAGGTGGTGGAGCTCTTAATAAAATATGGAGCAGACGTCCACACACAAA
This sequence comes from Chelonia mydas, assembly GCF_015237465.2. NCBI lineage: Eukaryota > Metazoa > Chordata > Testudines > Cheloniidae > Chelonia > Chelonia mydas. Next base: position 65,090,583 of record NC_051250.2, read on the forward strand.
GTAAATTCTGCAAAACTGCATTAGATATTGCAATAGACAATGGGAATGAAGATGTAGCAGAAATATTACAGGTAACTTTTTGATTTATGATGTAGATGAAACTTAAGAAAGATGCTGATCAGCTAAATTGTTAATTTAGTAGCTGTGGGAGGTTGCATGGTGGTGAACATAGATTTTCTCCTCTCCAGTCCATAGCATAGAAGTGAGATGATACTAATACACTCTATTTGAGTAAAAATTGGCTGAAGAATGCTTCTAGCCCCTGTCAATCCAAGAAGTGAAGGCCTTTAGTCTTTTTAACTTGCTCATTCTGACTTACAGAATAGCTGGGCTAGTTTGCAGATGAGGGATGGCAACTAAACTCTAAGCTACGGGCATCTCTGGCAATATGTCCTGGCTTCAGTGTTAGATTAGTTTTCCGTGTGGGGGCTAGATTAGTTTTCTGTGTGGGGGCTAAATTAGTTGGTGGAATGGGGGAGGGAGGAGATGCCCTTTTTTTGTTGATGAGGCACCAGCCCAACTTTCTGTACTAGTGAGGATTGAATCCATTGGAATGCCCAGTTTCACACTGCCAGGCTTTTTGGTTTACCGGTACAGTGGCTTGCATGGTAGCTTCAGACCTTTTCAGACGCTGAGATTATGCAGTTTATATAAACTTCATGGTTAAATGGGCCTGTTTGGCCGAGAATAAGTGTGTGTATTGAGTATTCAGTATTGAAATGCTAGGGAAACAGGTGTTGGTGGCAGTCTCCTGTTTTACTTCAGTCAGATTATGTTGCCTTTATGAAGCTAATAAGATAAAGTCTAAAGTTGCAGCCTCTTGGCCACAATTTACATAATTTGGTGAGTACTCATCTGTCCTTGCTCTTTCTAATCTACCTGAAATTGCTCCTAGATTATTACTTAGGGGTTGACTGTAGATTTACATTTTTATCTAGTTTTATTTACCTTCTCCTGTGGAGGAAGCTGTCATTTTAAAAAAATGTTTTTATAGAAGTATAATATGTTTGTTTTTAATGTTTATTTGCAGACTGAATAGTATTGTTGTCCTTTGACTCCTAGATTGCAATGCAGAACCAAATCAATACAAATCCAGAGAGTCCTGACACTGTGACAATACATGCAGCCACACCACAGTTTATCATTGGACCTGGAGGCGTGGTGAACCTAACAGGTCTGGTATCTTCTGCAAATATATCAAATGCAACAGCTATTTACATGCGTTTAGGATAGCTATTGGGATTTTATACTTAGCTGATTTGCCATTTTATGCAGACTATTAAGAACAGTGATGGTAAGATTGCAGCAGGTGCCTTATTCCTCTTCGTTGTCTTTTACATATTATTAATATCCAAGTACTTAGAATAATAATGTAAATTGAGGTAACTCCTCAGAAACTGAATTAGCCTAACAAACTTGTCTTCAGAACAGCACTTTTGGTTTATAACAAGACCAATATATTTCTTCACTCTAAAAGATAGGGACTTGTGTAACATTCTAATACAAGTTTGTGAACTGACTTTATTTTTTCTCCTACTAGATGAGACGGGAGTATCTGCTGTACAATTCGGAAATTCATCAACATCAGTATTAGCTACATTAGCCGCTTTAGCAGAAGCGTCCGCTCCATTGTCTAACTCTTCAGAAACACCAGGTTAGAAAGCAAAGTAATTTATTTGCACTGAGTAAACGAACACAAAGAATGTGGAGATAAAGCTTTCGGCAGTACAGTTTGTCTGAAAATGGATTGAAATTCATTTAAAAATACTGAAAATAAATTAATACCCATTTTGCTCAAACCAGCAATGTATGAGGATCACATCGTGTAAAATACTTACCACATATAAGTCATAACTATTTCAGAGTAAGACTTTTTTTATTTACTGTTGGTATTTCTGAATTGCTTGGAGGCAGCACTTATTTTCATGAAATGTGACATTCAAGAGCCTATATAGTCAGATCAAAAACTGGTTTCTGACCTGCTGTATTACTAGTTGGAAGAAAAACTTGTAATATCTGAACACTAAACATTTTGTTTAAAGTATCACGGGGTAGCCGTGTTAGTCTGTGTCCACGAAAACAACGAGGAGTCCAGTGGCACCTTAAAGACTGCCAGATTTATTTGGACATAAGCTTTCATGGGTAAAAAAACCCGACTTCTTCAAATGCATGGTCTGAAGAAGTGGGTTTTCTACCCACAAAAGCTTATGCCCAAATAAATCTGTTAGTCTTTAAGGTGCCACTGGACTCCTCGTTGCATTTTGTTTAAGTTCATATTTTTTAAAACTAGGAAAAGATTGCCATAAAATACAGTATTCAAACAAAACATACTCCTCGTGTGAAGACCACTGAATAATTTTAAATATATTGGATTAAATGGTTAACCAACTTGAGTGCAGCCCATAAAATGACATGTGGGTCCTCTCCCAAAACACTGCCTACAAATGTAACACATGAATGTAGAGCTAAATCCTGCCTGGATAGCACTACTAGTGTGACCAAGGATGCTGGAAAATGTATTCACTATTCTAGGAATCCTGCCAGTGGGGATAGGACTGGGGAACACTCTTCTGGGCACACATTGCTGCTGCACTGAAAAGGAGCAACGTGCATCTTCAGCTAGCATCTGCAGCCATCTATAGCATGTCTCACTCTGCAAGGCTGTGGGACGACAGAGAATCAGTTGGCTGCCAAGATAGCATAAAGTGCCATTAGCCCCAATTACTCTGAACGTACAACAGCCTACATCTTTTGTTCCCTTTTAAAAAAAAATTTTAAACGAGAAGGCGCTGGCTACATCCCTTTTTTTGGGAACTCTTAACAAAGCTTGGGATGGCCTGATATTTTCCAGAGGCGGTTTTTACCAGGTAAAGTCATAGTTTTTAGCACCCCGGGAAAAACTACTTCATCCCAGTTTAAGGCATTTTGTGTTTTAAAAACTGTTTCATTAATGCACACCACATTACCCTTAGTTTTAGTTACATATTCAAATTGTGGCTACATGAGGCAGTAGATTCATAGATTAATTTAGGGTTGTACAAAAAAAACTGCAGTAGATGTAATACTTGTAATGATAATACTGAACATTGGAATGTCTATACATTTTTGGTTTGGTATTTTCTCGAGTAAGTTATATGTGTCATGACTCATATTTCAGTATTATAGTCGAAAACATTTGATTATATGAAAATGACAATAATGCAGAGTTGTAGGCTTGAAGCATTAAGCAATCAGAGGTATGCAGAGTTGCAGACTACCAATCCAGATTCATTTGGCTGTGCAGCATTCTGTAGCAGAAGACCAGTTTTGATGTAGTGAGTAGACTGACTCTGTTCCTCAGTTTTGAATGCATGTATCTGAAGTTTGAAAAGATTTGTTCTATGCTTGGAGAACTTGCTGGACACTGATGTAGTTATTTTTCCCAGTGTCGTGGTTTAAACCAAGTTTAAGCTGGTATGTACCAGCACCCTGTCCTCAACTAGATTTTGCCCAGGAAATTGCCAACCCTATTGCCATGAACATGCTTTCCCAGTCTTACCCAGAGAATCTGCTGCCTTCCCCACATTGCCACTTCTGTCCATTTATGATGCAGAAAGTCAAGAAAGAGAGGGCAGTCGTGAATCTGGTGGCACAGAAGTGGCTTCAAAGACTATGATTATTAGACCTTGTGAAGATGGCAGCAGATATATAAAAATTATTCACCTAATGGGTCCATCAGGCAACCCAACCCCATCCAGCAAAAGTTGGTAGTTTGACATTTTGAAAGAAGTAACTAAGGAGAGAGATTTGAGCTGGGTAATCTTTCTCTTTCAAATAAATCAGAGTACGTTCTTAGAATACTTCAGAGTTGAAATGCTGGAGAAGATCTACAAGATTAGCAGTGTATTTAGGATTCAGTGGTAGATGTTCTTTGATAACTGGCTGAGAACTCTCATAGGCCCACCTTTCCTATGATGCAGTAGAACCCAAGCCAAATGCCAGAAATCTATTAAAGGTGCAAAGCCCTGGAAAAAAATAAGCTTTATAAATAAACCAACCTGAAGTCTCCAATGGCTTTTAAAAAGTATAGCAGGAAAAATAAGTAAGTAATTACCTGTGTATCAACACCAGTATATTCAAGCAAAAGGCTACACTTTTTGTGTCCTTAGTAAAATTAGCAAGAGTGTCATAATTATATGTAAAAGAATTTAGCAAACCTTTAGAGTTGGGCTGTGGCAGTAGAGTCATCATTTTTGGCTATTATTGAGCAGTAAGACTATGGTAGACTTTTTTTATTTTTAAAGTTATAAATTTCTTTGAAATAAACTTGGTTTATTTTAAATTATTTCCTTGCATATCCTCATTGTTTAATATAGTTAATACTACTTTGCTTTCTTGCATAAACACTTCCTGAAGAGCGTTTTTACTTTGTAATTCCTTAGGATAGGGATCTCTATGGAGAAGGCTTCAGAAGGCAATGATTGCAATCATTATTTGAATGGCACAGTCATTTTAAATTGTGCTGTCATTAATTGCAAAGATGAAAGCTTCTTAGTTGTATCTATCTGATCTCTGACATTTCTGAGATGACATAGGCTATAGTTTTAAATTTTATTCTGATAGAAAGCCTTCTAGTGTCTACTGCTTAAATCAAAGCCTCTGCTTTTAACGTAACATAGGATGAACATAAACATAGGTTTAATGTGCTTGAAAATGTTCATGATTGTCTAGTGCTTACATTGCTTTTTGTGCCTTAGTATTTTTTTGATTTTTTGGATAGGGTTTTTCCTCCTGACATTTTCAAAAATAAGGGATACTGTGACGGGGTCTGTAATTTAAAGGGCAAATTAAAACAACCTGAGATGGATAACACATAGTTTATCAATGCTCTGAATAATATCTTTGCTGGTTTTTAGCTTGATTCATAAATGTAATATAGAAGAATTTGAGTGGGTCATTGCGATATATATATTCTGGAATCATGAGTTTTAAATACAAAGGTTTGTTTTTATTATTTTTGATCTTGCAAAAGTGTTATACAATGTTTAATTTACCTTTTTAAAGTTCACTTTCTTCTTATTACTTTCCGAAAGTAAATATTTTATTTGACTCCCAAGTTTTTATTTCTGTGGAAAACAGACAAGATTACCCAATACTGTTTACTTAGCCCTGCTTGATATCCTCTACCAAGACCATTTAGGTATGGTTTGGCTTTCTGTGTGTGGAACACACATACAATACAACTTTAAGATCCTACAGAGGTCTTTTTACCTATTACTGCCTAGGAAGAAGATATCATAACTTGTGGGTCATGGGCCAGATTCTCAGCTGACTTCATTGGACCTATGTGAATTTATACCACATGAGGATCTAGACCCACATTTCTATCCAAAACTTTTGTTACAAGTCACCCTGAGATTACTATAACTGAAAATATTAAAGAACAAAATATTTTTTTTCCAGTTTCTTTACTTTATACATGTGACAGGAATTTGACAACATTTAGTTAGGGCCCTGCCAAATTCACGGCCATGAAAAAGGCATCACAGACCGTAAAATCTGGTCTTTTGTGTGCTTTTACCCTATACTGTGCAGATTTCACAGGGGAGACGGTGTTTCTCAAATTGGCTGTCCTGACCCAAAAGGGAGTTGCAGGGGGGTCACAGTATTATCACCCTTACTTCTGCACTGGCTTCAGAGCTGGGCAGCCAGAGAGTGGCAGCTGTTGGCTGGGTGCCCAGCTCTCAAGGCAGCGCCCCTCCCCTCCCCCCCGCAGCAGTGCAGAAGTAAGGGTGGCGATACTATAGCATGCCACCCTTCTGTGCTGCTGCCTTCGGAGCTGGGCGGCTGGAGAGTGGTGGCTGCTGACTGAGGGCCCAGCTCCGCAGGCAGCAGTGCAGACATATGGGTGGCAATACTATACTGTGCCACCCTTCTGTGCTGCTGCTGGCAGTGGCTCTGCCTTCAGAGCTGGGCTCCTGGGCAGCAAGTGCCGCTCTCCAGCTGCCCAGCTCCGAAGGCAGTGCCGCCACCACCAGCAGTGCAGAACTAAGGGTAGCAGTACCACAACCCCCCCCACAATAACCTTGCAACTCTCCCACAACTCCTTCCTGGGTCAGGACTCCTACAATTACAACACTGACATTTCAGATGTAAATAGCTGAAATCATGAAATTTATGATTTTTTTAAATCCTGTGACTGTGAAATTGACCAAAATGGACCATGAATTTGGTAGGGCCCTACATATAGTTCATTGATTTGTGTGTGCATGCTGTTACGCAGGCTCTGCGAGGGGTGTTTGCCAGTAATAGTAGCAGTAGTACTGCTCTTGGACCCACCCAGATGGCTTTCCTAAACGTCAAAAGGAAAGCAGAAAAACTCTAGAAATTTTCTGTTTTGAATGTTAGAGTGCACTGTACATAGTGTGTGCTATCAATTTTTTTTAAAGAATTAGTGAATTAAAAAAATTCAAATTGACCCTTTAAAGACCTCAGAGCACTTTTCAGCAGACTCTGAACAAAACATTTGTTTCATTACTAATCATCTCAGAGTTTCTAATGGACGTAGCTGTGTGCAGACAACACAACAGCTATTGGGCTCTTCAAAAAAATTATCTCACTCTTGCTGCAATACTAATACCTAACTCGGTACTTAAAATATCCCAAAATTATGAAAAATGCTAACTAAATCAGATTATATTCTTTTGGGCTGAATTCTGCCCTGTTCAATCCCATTGATTGCAGTCAGGGCAGAATTTGTACCAGTACGTATATTTTTGAAATGTCACATTTCTTGCACTGATGAAAGATTGCCATTGACTTCAGTGAATTTTGGATTAGATCATATAAGCATAGTTAGTATGTGAATAATGCATTAGATTTATAGCTGTAGAAGAAACATTGAATTTGAAGTGGCATGTAAAAGGCTTCTAATAGTTACTAAATTCTGCATCCCAATTTGTAAATTATAAATATCCTGACCTTCTTTACACTTTATCAACAGTTGTGGCAACAGAAGAAGTAGTGACTGCAGAATCTGTGGATGGTGCAATTCAGCAAGTTGTCAGTTCTGGAGGTCAACAAGTTATTACTATAGTTACAGATGGCATTCAGCTTAGTAATCTCCATTCAATTCCAACCAGTGGAATAGGTCAGCCAATCATTGTGACCATGCCAGATGGACAGCAAGGTGAGCGGAAACAAGATGCTCAATGAGAAATTCAGGAATAATTTTAGTTTAAAATCTTGATAGTTCAGGAAAATGTGGGACTTTTTACATGATCTGTTTATGTGCACAGCAGATAGAATCGACATTTGCTGTATGCAGTGAATTATTTCTCTAGATCTGCTGCTGCTGAGTAAGATGCCATTTGAATTGCATTTTTCTGTAGCTGTGCAAGTCCACTAAAATGGGTCAGAAATGGACTATAGGGAAAAAAATAAAATTTAAGAAATTAATTTAACCAGTGAGATTTGAGTATGCAAATATATTAAGACGTGTGGGGGAGGAGGAAAAATTTCTAAGGTGTAAGGAGGAGAGATAAGATGTTGAAGGGAAAGGTGATGATCGTCTGACTTCTCTCTCTGAACCTGGGTTGTTATAAACTCAGTATCAAAAATAGAAAATATAGAACACCAACAGTAAAACAGTCTTTCAGTAGTTAGGACCCTTCTTCAGAGGAACTCAGGGAGAAAAGTGGGATGTAAAATTTGAGGACCCAGTGCCAGGAGCAGCGTTTGCATACCATGGGGATCTGCTCTATGAGGATCCTCTCTGGACTCCAGGATGCACAGGACTTTTTGAGTGCTGTCTGGGAGAGGAGATGGGGCAGAGCTGGTGGATTCATGAATACACCTTGTACCCAACTGGAGCAAGAGTACATTTACTGTGGGAGCTATTGCTACCCTGACACTGCAATAATGGTTTTGGAGTTTTGTGTAAATACTTCCTGTAACAGCTACTCCTGATGGGAAACCACGAAAGGAATCATTTCCATCATCAGATCACCCTCTGGGATCCCCAGAGCAGAGCTTGACTTAAAGCCATGCGTTGTGGTCCAGGATTTAGTCCACAGTCTGTGGGCAGATACAGCCATTTGTCACGAAACATGAATCTATACTGTCACTAATTGAATTGAACTGACCCTTAGAAGAGCACTTACATTTGCCATATAGCCAACCAAATGAATATTTAGGAAGTATGTATACAATGTACTATAAATATGACCATAATTTTCTCAGGGTTTGGGAACTGCTAGATTTTTTTTTCAAATTGCCTAAATGATTGACCTCAAAAATATAAGCCATCTTACTTTTCACAAATTATTTAAAAGGAGATAGTCTTGTAGCTGAAGCACAGAATTATGAGTAGGGAGATCTAGTTTCTATTCCCAGCCCTGTCAAACAGATATTCTGTGATCTTGTGACTGGTCACTTAATGTATGTGCCTTGTTAACCCATGAATACTATGGGGTTGATGATACCTACTCATCACCCCTGCTGTGTTGCGAACCTACATTTAAAAAAGAATTTTGAAATCTCTAATAGAATATGCAGTAAAAGTATAACATTTTGAACTTAATGAGTATTTCATTGAGCTGTGGTTTTTCTTTCGGAAAAGCTGGCTTTTCCATTTACTCTTGAAAGTATTTTACATATTAGTTTTATATAATGTAAATACTGGCCCTGTATTCATATTTATCTATATAAATGTTTTTACTGAAGTATTAACAGTACCAGCAACAGACATTGCTGAAGAAACTGTGATCAGTGAAGAACCACCGATCAAGAGGCAGTGCATTGAGATTGTTGAAAATCGTGTGGAGTCTGCAGAAATAGAAGTAAGGAGTCTATTACCTGATGTGTTTTAACCAGAATTTTCAAAACTGAATGTTTTGTTGTTTCTTGTTTTATAGCTCAATTTCTATGCAGCCACGGAATGAAGATAACCTGTTTGTATTCCCATATCCTTTGTTAGTTTATATCAGAATTTGTGTTTTACAAAATTGCTATAGGAAGTAGATAGCATAGATATGTTCAGTCCTCAGGTTGCCCATTTGTGCATATAGATTTCGCTTATTTTTGTACTTGGTTAATTTTTTTTTCTTTTAATGTCACCGGTAAATTCCTAAAACTAGATACTGATATATCATCATCTAATATGACTTTTCATAAACAACGAATGAGAATAATGTCCTTTCATCTCTCTTAAAAAAACACGTTTGCCTTGATTACTGAAAATATATCATGATTTTACCATTAATGACATCTAGGTAAGATATTTAATGAACGAAAGCACAAAACAATAAGATTCTATCTTGCTGTTACAAAAATGTTTCAAATTTTTACCTTTTTTTTTTTTTTTTACTGTGTGTGCAGAAATATGAATAAAGCATCTAATTGCGCCATCTGGTATACTGAAATTTTGGTGCAAAAGTCCTAACTTAAAATAAAAGTGAGATCTATTCTTTTTTATATATAAATTTATTTAAAACCAAAACATTTTTCTGCAATCCACAATTGTGCATTGGCAACCTCTTTACTCCTTGCTCTATCCCTGCTACTTATTTTGATTGAAAGTCTATGAAAACTGCTACCTACCCTGATTAGACTGTAAATGCCAAATTATTTTGTTTCTGTGAACCTTACAGTATTTTGTTTCACAAATGTATTTCTCCTAGTTTTGTTATATTGAATACTGTTTTGTGCCTCATTATTGTACAGTGTGTGGAAGGATACCTCATGCATGACTAATAGCTATAATTAGCATATTTCCTCAATGACTTTTTCTCTCCATAATATATTACATGAAGTACATTCTGCCTTTAGTTGTGTGATCATTACAGACTATCAATACAGTTGAGATTTTCTTGCTGCACTTTTTAAATGTATGATTTATAATAAAAACAAAACTTCTGTTCACACTCTTTTAAAAATCTGCCTGAATTTTTCTTAGTAAAGAAAATTATGGTTCCTTGATCTCAATAACTTAACATATTAATAAGTCAGAGACAAAAAACAGATTGATTAAGAAATGAATCAATTCATTTCTAAATATAGTAGATCAGCATGGTAATATAAATACTTTTTTTAAGTGTCACTGTTAGCTTACGTTATATATTTTAAACAAGCCTTTTTAACTGTTACTAAAAAATACTTAATAGATTTTCTTAAGTGTTTCACTTATGTTTTCAAAAAATTTAAACATCAAGATAAATTTAGGCCTTGATTATGAAATAAGAGGTGTACAGGCAGATCTCTGCACCTGCACACAGCTCTGACTTTGGGGGACAGGACCACAGGGGTTTGATTGCATCCATTTTATGGTAGGATTGGGAAGTTTATTGGTTAGGGTCCCTTTCATGCTGTTGTCGTAGCTTGAGAGCAAAAGCTGATAAATGCTTGAAACAAGAAAAGAAAATAACCTAATATCTGAAGAGCAAAACTTTAATCTCTTCTTGAATTGAATGTTGCAAACGTTTTTATCATTGCCTTCGGTTGTTTGATAGATTTTTAAATAAAAGGGGGTAACATTATTTAAGGCTAATAACAGCTTTCTTCACCATTTTAAGTTCTTAGCACATCTATGTACTATGGGCTTTATTTCTGAAATCTTTATGTAAACCAAACTCCCTTTGACTTCAGTGAGACACTTTCTTGTTTAGTGGTTGCAGGATGAGGACTTCGGTTAATTTTTTCAGTTTGACTTCTAAGCTCTCATAAGAGTGTATTAAACAAAGTTTGAATTGCTAGGAATATAACTCACTTAATTGCAGTTTTGTGAAGCATGTCAAAAATTGCAGAAGTCACAAACATTTTTAACGTACTTAGTAAGTGGCAAAATTTACCTTACACAAACATTTATTTTTTGACTGCTTGAGTTAAATATTGACTTCCATCCATAACTTAATATATTAATTTATGATGATTCATATTCACCATTGAGTTTGACTTCACTTTTCCCAGAGTAGCTTAGGAAAAGTGTAACACACATATTAGAAACACCAAGCAAATGGAATTATCATTTCATAAGTCTTTTTAATTGAATTTAGTCGTAAGTTCATCTTAAAGGATCACATTTCTTCTTTCTTATCAACTGTTAAATATTACCTGACATTTTCCATTATTTCTAATTATACACAGCACTATCTGTGCTGCCCATAATAACACCTGATATAACTATAACTGAACAAAATTCTCTCTGTAAAAACATAAAAATTGGCAGTGGGGGTTCAGGGGCATTTGTAGTTAGTGAAACTACCTCTAACTCACTTTTTTTTCTTTTAAATTGAAGTATCTCTTTAAAATACAGCCAGACTTCAGATGAATACTTGTGTAGAATATTGTACAGTAAAAAACCCCACTTCATTCTCACAGTTTCCCTGAGATAAACTATCTGCCTACTCAAAACCACTATCATCCATATCTTCTGTAGCGATTCCTAGCACTGATGTTGTTCCTTTCAGTCCCCAGTCCTTCTGTGGTAGACAGCTTTATGCAGTTTATCTCTGTTTTTTCTGGTGAGATTCTTCTTCCCCCCCCCCTTTCTCTGTGTTCTGTCTCAGAAAGAATGTAACCACTGTGCTTCAATTGCATATATGCAGCATACAGGGTGGTGATATGAGTTCCTCACTCAGGAGCGAGTTCCTCACTCAGGAGCAAGTCCCTCAGTAGTCTATCTAAATTAGAAAAGGCTCTCCTGTTCACTTCAGCCATCTACGCTTAAGGGAAGTAGAATATGCAGAGAGAATGGCTCACGCAGAACAACCATTCAGCCAAGGATATGACTATTAAATCTGTTGATGCTGTGTATTCTAAAACTGGGTTCTTTATCAGGTGGGCTTGTTTGTTGGGATTAGAGATCAACAATTCTTTCTCTGTTGTACCAAGCATTGTGACCCACATGTTTGGAGGTGAGTGCCCTGTCATTCAGCTAACTGGGGGCCTGGATGTAGGTATGGCAAGCCCCCCCCCCCCCGCCCCCCCCCCGGCTTATGGCAAGATGGCCAGGAATATAGCAAGAGGTTTATAGCAAAGATTATTCTAAGTGCTCTCTTCTGAATCTGAAGGTCTTGATTCTGCAGTGTGCTTCAAAAATCCATCTTCAGCCCATAGCCCCTCTCATTCTTCAGGGATCAGCTGTATCTAGTTCTTCATCTGAACCTGTCGAGGTTAAAGTTAACAGCCAAAAGGTTGAAGCTACAGTCCTTTAGCCACTGTACTTGGTGCAAGTTTTAGAAATTCCAGCCACTCAAAGCATCCTTGAGTTCTTACTTAGCTACAGTTGTTTGCAAGTTCAAATGTCAGCCATTGGAGCCCTAGACCTGATCAACAGTTGCTATACCCTTGCTGTACATCCTCATGTCTCCTACTTCCACAGAGCTGTCAGCTCTGTAAGAGCATGTATAGGAAATTATCTGATGACTTGTTGGTACTTTACTTTTGAACCTCTGTGCTCACACCAGAGCTCTTTTTAAACCCATGAGGGAATCTTGTTTATATTTCGTAGCAATCAAAGTTATTTTCCTGTTAGAAGTGTGAGATGGTCTGAGTCCTTTCCTGCAAGGAGCTATTCTTTGAGTACTTGCTCATGTTGATTCCGTTCTAGGTGTTTGCGTGCCCACATGCATAGTTATCAGAAATTTTTGCCTTAGCAGTATCTGTAGGGTCAGCTGTGGTCCTCCCTTGAGTGTTGCGCTCATTCACCGATATATCAGGAGTCGCCGACCCTACGCCCTCTCAGTTCCTTCTCACTGCCTGTGATGGTCAGAGTGCTTCGTCTAGCATTGCAAGAGCATTAGCAGTTCTTTATAGCCCATTGTTTATCTTCTTTGTATATGGTTTGTAGGTACTTAGTTAGCCGTTAAGTGTTAGGTTAGTTTGGTAGTTAGTCCCGGCTGGGACTTTGCCCCAGAGTGGGGCATGCCCCGTTTTCCCGGCTTCAAACCATGCTCATCATGCAACAGGCCGATGCCTATTAGTGATCCCCATGACAGCTGTTTGAAGTGCTTGGGGGAGTCCCGTAGAAAGGTCAAGAATCTGTAAAAACTTTTGCCCTAGAACCCAGAAGGAGTGGGATAGCCACTTGAGTGCCCTCTTGATGGAGGCTGTGCTTCGTCCTGTGTTGGAACCCTCCTGCTTGGACCTCACGCCGAGCACCTTGGCACCTGTGCGGAGCGCATCGTTGGCACCATGCTTCGGCCAGCACTATTCTGCCTCACCGGTACCTAAGAAACAGCAAAAGAAGGAGAGCCCCCTGGCACCAGAAGTAAAGGGGCTTCAGGCAAAGGACCTATGTTAGGCCATGTGCCCGCCCCGAGGCTTCATGGGGGTACTGCTGAGGTCAGACCCCTAGCCTGGCCAGGGATCCGACTCCTGGGAGCATCAGGGGGTTTTGGCTTCTCCTAGGGCCCTCGTTGCCCGAAGCAGCCCCAGCAGCTAAAGAACAAGCAGGTCGACCAGCGCTGTAGACGCTGCGCTAGGTGCCAGACTCGGCTAAGACCCCAACACCTAAGGTCAAGCCTACGAGGCATGGACACGAGTCAAAGCACTGGTCCCATATCCCTGGTATCGGCAAGCTTCCCGCCAAAGATCAACGTGGCTCAGGTCACCTTTGCCTAGACGGTCTCCCAGATGTCAGTCCCTGCCAGGGCGGGTTCTCTCCCTTTCACGGCACTGGTCTCAACTTCCCTAGTACCGCTCGTTGAGCAGGCATACATCTCTCTCTCGTATCACCGGTCGCCAACCAGGGTCAGTCAGCAGACTCAGGCCTCGACAGCTCCGCTCTGGTCGCCGGAAGGGCAGTGGGTTGGACTGGGAGTTCAGCCCGAGGGGGTGATTTGCCGACGACCCGCAAGACCAGTGCGGCATCTGCAGCAGTGACAGTAGCCCACTCCATACTGGAACCTGTCGGGCGTGCCGATAATGCCAGTTCCGTATTCCCACCAGGCTTCCCTGTCTGCCTCAGACAAGCCACCATAATTGGAGCACAGCACCGAATCCGACGCAGGGGCAGCGCAGCAGGGTGCAACACCTACGGAGCCGTCCCCGGAGAAGGAAGGGGAATCCGTCCCTTCCCCAGCAATGCTATGATCGTCGTCATGTCTGATGAAGCGGTGGCGGGTCCCTCCCAAATGGGCAGTCCCCCCGATGACATCAAGGAGCACCAAGCCCTCCTTAAAAGGGTGACTATCAATTAGAACTTAAAAATTGAGGAGTCCACAGAGGAGTCCGACAACCTCTTTAATGATATATCCTCCTCCACCCTGGCCCGGGTCGCGCTGCCCGTCTACCTAGGGGTCCTTAAGATTGCCAAATCGCTGTGGCAGACCCCCTCTTCCGTTCTGCCTATTTCTAAGAAGGCAGAAAAGAAGTATACATGCAAAAGGGTTTGAATATTTGTACACATACTGTCTAGCAGCGTCACTGGTCATGTCCACTGTTAATGAAAGGGACAGGCAGGGTCAAGTCAGTGGCATGCCAAAAAACAAAGACACCAAGAGACTGGATTTGTTTGGCAGAAAAGTTTATTTGATGGCCAGCCTGCAATTTCAGGTGTCTAACCACCAAGCCCTGTTGGCAGGTACAATTTTAATCTGTGGGACTCCCTTGGCGAATTCAAGTAGGCCCTCCTTCAGGACTGAGGCCAGGAGTTCACTGCTTTAGTGGATGAAGGCACAGCGGTGTCCAGAGGGGCCCTCCAGATGGCCTGGGACACTACGGACTCTGAGGCCAGGGTGGTTGCCTCTGTGGTGGCCATGAGGCACAGCTCCTGGTCTCTGGGTTATCCCAGGAGATGCAGGCCATGATTCAGGACCTCCCATTTGAGGGGGCGGGGCTCTTCTCCGAGCTCATGGACTCAAGACTCCATGGCCTTAAAAACTCCTGTGACACCCTCTTCTCTTTGGGCCTTCGTACTCCTCAGTAGGCCAGGAAGCCGTTCCATCCTCCACCTCCCCAGTCTAGGTCCTGGGGAACTACCCGGCTGAGCACCTACAGGAGAAAGAATAGAGACAAGAGGTCTAAGTGGAGACACCTGTTGTCTTCCTGTTCGTCTGCTCAGTCTGGTCCTTCCAGGAACTAAGGAGGCCAGAAGCAGACATTTTGAGGGTGCGCTCGAGGACGGTGCCCCAGTCACTTTCCAGGATCCACCCTCCCACTCTTTCCTCAACTGTCTTAGCCCCTTCTGGTTGGCCTCATCTTGGCTGATCTTGGACCGTTGGGTGCTCTACGTAATAACTTCAGGTTACACCTTGCAGTTTGTGACCGACTCTTCCTTCCCCATTCGTCTTCAGAGACCCTTTTCATGAGCAACTTCTCATCCAAGAGGTCGAGAACCTCCTGCACCTGAGAGCGGTGGAGGAAGTCCCTCGGGACATGAAAGGAAATGGGTTCTACTTCTGCTGCTTCCTAATCCTGAAAGCAAAATGGGGCCTCAGATCCATTTTGGACCTGCGTTTCCTCAACAAGTCTCTCAAGAAGTTGGAGTTTTTTATGGTCTCCCTAGCCTCCCTCATCCCCTCCCTAGATCCGGGAGACTGGTATACTGCCCTTGACTTGAAGGATGTGTATTTCCATATTTCCATTTTCCCAGGGCACAGAAGCTTCCTCGGTTTTGTGCTGGGCCAGCGCCATTTCCAATTCACGGCGCTGCCATTCGGTCTCTCGTCAGCCCCAAGAGTATTCACAAAGTGCATAGCGCCAGTGACTGCTTACCTGAGGCACAGAGGTGTTCAAATTTACCAGTACCTCGACGACTGGCTAATAAAGGACCAGTCCCAGAATCAGGTGTGGCAGCATCTCGATCTGGTTTGCTCCACTTGTCGTGACCTGGGGCTATTAAGAAAAGAGAAAAAGTTGACCTTAATTCAAGTGCATCCCATCCATAAAGTTCATTGGAGCGGTCCTCGACTCTACTGAGGCAAGAGCCTTCCTCCTTGAGGCTCGGTTCCAAGCCATGGTGGACCTCATCTCGTGCATGCAAGCCCACCTTCTCGGCACTGCTCACACGTGCCTGCGATTGTTGCGGCACATGGCGGCCTGCACTTACGTGGTCCGGCACATGCGGCTCTGCTTCAGGCCCCTGCAGGCATGGCTAACATTGGTCTATGTCCCCAACAGACAGCATGGATTGTGTGATCAGGGTCCCGGACCAGGTACTGTCACCACTTATCTGGTGGAAGAATTCTGCATTGGTGTTGGAGGGAGTTCCCTTCGCGGCTCCATCCCCATTGATGACCCTCATCTCTGATGCCTCAGACCTTGGGTGGGGAGCCCATTTGAGCTATCTCAGCCCGCAAGGTCGTTGGTCAAGTCATGATCGCTCCTTACACATCAGTGTCAGGGAGCTCAGAGTGGTTCACCTGGCCTGCTAAGCCTTCCTACCTCACATAGAAAGCCCAGTGGTCCAGGTCCTGACAGACAATACAGCAGCTATGTTCTGTATCAACAAGCAAGGCGGAGCCAGATCGTCTGCCCTTTTTCAAGAAGCCCTCAGGCTCTGGGACTTCTGCGTACCACATGACATCCATCGTGTAGCCGCACACCTCCCCCGGGCCAGGAACGTCTTAGCAGGACCTTTTCGTCTCACCATGAGTCATTCTTCCATCTGGAAGTGGTCACCATCATCTTCCAGAGGTGGGGGACTCCCCAGGTGAACCTGTTCGCGTCCAGGCAGAACAGGAAATGCCATGTTTTCTGCTCAATTCCCGGGATCAACAGAGGCTCCCTGTTGGATGCTTTTCTACTCCCATGGTTGGGGGCTCTGTAGTACGCCTTCCCCCCAGTGCCGTTAATTCACAGGGTCCTCATGAAGATCAAGCAGGTCAGGGTGAAGGTGATCTTCATAGCACCAGGTTGGCCGTGCCAGCACTGGTTCAGCATGCTTCTGTATCTCTTGGCGGCTGCTCCGTTACAGCTACTGCTCAGGCCGGAGCTGCTGTCCCAAAACCACTGCAGTCTTCTGCATCCGAACCTGGCGGCACTGCACCTGACAGCTTGGCTGCTGCATGATTAAATGCAGAGGATCAGGAGTGCTCGGCCACTGTCCAGTAGGTCCTGTTGGGCAGCAGAAGGCCCTCCACCAGAGCGATCTACCTAGCCAAATGGAAGCGGTTTGCTTGATGGACCTCGGATAAAGGCATTCGGCCAGAGCAGGCCTTGTTGCAGTTAACACTGGACTACCTTCTGCATCTCAGGCTCCAAGGCCTGTCCCTTTCATCTGTCAAGGTCCACTTGGCCGCTATCTTGGCCTTCCATCTGCCACTTGAGGGTAGGTTGGTTTTCGCCCAGGACATTACTGCCAGGTTCTTCAAGGGCCTCAAGCGCCTCTACCCACACATCAGGGACCCCGTTCCTCCATGGGACCTGAATCTTGTGCTGTTGCAGCTTGCGGGGCCCCCTTCGAGCCTCAGGCTTCCTTCTGTTTCCTTCTTCTTTCTTGGAAGGTCGCATTCTTGGTTGCAATAACATCTGCCCGCCAGTCTCTGAGATTAGGGTGCTCACCTTGGAACAGCCCTATACAGTCTTTTACAAAGACAAGGTCCAGCTGCAGCCAGACTTGGCTTTCCTGCCCAAGGTGGTCTCGCAGTTTCACATGGGCCAGGACGTTTACTTATCTGTCTTTTTTTTCCAAAGCCACATAAGTCGGAGGAGGAGCGTAGGTTGCATTCCCTAGATGTCCGGAAGGTACTACCCTTCTATATTAAAGGACCAAGCCATTCCGCAAGTCGACACAATTGTTCGTGGTGATGGCCAACAGGATGAAAGGTCATCCAGTGTCTGCTCAAAGAATTTCTTCTTGGATCACTGTCCACATTCGTTGCGGCTACAATCAGGCAAAGGTGCCACATCTAGCGATTGTAAATGCCCATTCAAGCCTCTTCGGCAGCTTTCTTAGTCCAAGTGCCTATCCAGGACATCTGTCCACATGTTCACATCCCGTTATGCACTTAGCCAGCAGACCTGGGACGGTGCTGGCTTCAGTAAAGCAGTACTGCAAGCAGCTAGACTGTGAACTCTAAGCCCACTTCCTGAGGATACTGCCTGTGAATCACCTAGAATGGAATCAACATGAAGAGGCACTCGAAGAAGAAAAAATGGTTATCTACCTTTCGTAACGGTTGTTCTTCGAGATGTATTGCTCGTGTCCATTCCATTACCCGCCCTTCTATCCCTCTGTTCCGCAAGAAGGATCTGAGAGGGAATAGGGTCAGCGGCTCCTATAATATAATATACCAGCACATGAGCGCGGCACTCAAGGGGACGCCACAGCACACCATACCAATACCACTAAGGCAAAAATCTCCGATGACTGTGCACATGGGTGCGCACGCAAGCCTAGAATGGAATGGACATGAGCAACACTTCTGGAAGAACAACAGTTACGAAAGGTAGATAATTTTTTTTCTCTGTTTGTTTCTTCCAAAATAAGACTAGTGGAATTCACATCCAAGATATATTCTCTATTTTCTCTTAATCAAGAAATCCATTCTTTTCAAAGAAGTGATTCTTCTCTCTCTTTAAGTACTGTATAGCCATGGCAGAAGCCTGATGCTGTCTTTTTGATTTAGGGCTGCACCAGGAGAGGTTTTAAAGCATCTATTTGCAGAGGAGTCAAGATTGCCATAATAAATCCTACAAAAGTTTAAGTCTCATCTATCAAGAATCCATGTGCATTCTACAAGATCTCTAGCACCTTCATGGCAGGGAAGAAAAGATCTGCTGATGAAGACATCTGTGAAAATCTTCCTTTAGGGCTTGCTTCATTCTTATGCCATAGGTTTCTTCAGCCTGTCTGCTCTGTTTGTTTATATTCTTTAAATATTTTTCATGTGTATATAGTATTTATCTTTTCCAGTACCCTCCCTTTCTGTTTTCTTCTTCTTGCTGCTTCCCAGGAGTAGCTGCAGATTGGAAGGTGTCCGTTCCCTGAAAACAGGGAAATTCTGTCTTCCCTGTTGGTGATTTTATGGATTGGCCAGTCTGGAACATTATTCACTTGGAATTTCTGTGTCATTGTTCATGTATTTTTCAATTTTGGAGGTAATCCAAGTTGTAAGTAAATTGTGTTCTCTAATAAGCAGACTTGACTTTAGGCTCAGATAATATTAGAAAAAACTGATTGAGTTAAAAGCAAGGAATTTTCATTTATGTGAATTATTTCATATTAGAGGAAGCTTGGTATGTATCTTATGTTTTCAAGGTTTGTATATGTACAGTAGTTATCAGTAAAATATTTAAAATTCTTATCAGCACTTAAAAGAATTTCTTTTAATTTAAAGAGTAGAAAGCTCTGAATAAAATAAAATTACCTATTTCTGAACCCAGATCTAACTCCTTTTTGTAAAATAATCTTGCATTTCTCAGACATGTAATTCTAAGCCGTGTGTGGATATTTATTGTGCAAAAAATCCCTTTCCAAATAAAAGGAAGATTTTGTTTGTTTTCCCCATCAAATTGCTGAATATCACAGTTTTGACATACCTTTGTACCAGAAGACTAATTTGCCATAAAACAAAAAGTTTAACTCTACTTTTGTATTATTTTTTTCATATTATTCCTTTATTACTGACCTAGTTTTTTAATTTAAGCATTTAAAATAGTACACGCCATCAGATCTTTCATTTACTTTAGAGATTGGTGTATCTGCATTTTGTGTCTCATTCCCCTCCATTAGCTACATAACCACATTTTATGTGGAGACCTTTTAAAAAGACAATTTCTTACTCAGTAGATTTGCTCCTTTTATTTAGAGTCAAGTGTGCTTGCTTTAGTTAATCCATATCTATAGCAGTATAACTAAGAGCAGAATTTAGCCCCTAAATAAGCTTATACTTCCCCTATTTCCACTGCAGAAAAATATACCTGTGGGAGAGAGGTGAATTCAGTTCTCATCTTGCATCATCAGTTCACTAAGTTCCAGTTGTAGAATCTCTTTTTACTGGTGATAATTACAAGCCAGAAAATACACATTTGATTTTCAGACTTCAGGTTGAGTTTGCAGCTGTGGCAGTTAGAAAAGTCATCTTTTCACTAATAAACTGAAAAAATTTGATCTTGGATGTACCTGAGGCACAAACTTGTACCCCACAGTGCTAACTTCACTTTATACATTTTTTAGAGTATAATTGTACTTTACATGTCCTGTGACGTGAATTTAAATATTTATTTTGCAAAAGGCAATTATAATTGGCCAGTCCAATTGTTGGATGGGTTGATTTACTATTTAACCATTCACGTGGTGTCTTACAAGGCAGCGTTCTGATTCCCAAGAGGATAAACTTAGAAGTTGGATGTCAAATTATCTTGTCAAGTGAGTGATCCAGATCATCACCTTTTAAGATGGAGCACTCATTTTAATCGTGCATACTCCAGTTGAGAGAAACCTATTGATTTTAGCAATGAGGAGTCCTTGTGGCACCTTAGAGACTATAACAAATTTATTTGGGCATAAGCTTTCATGGGCTATAACCCACTTCATCTGATGCTGGTGAAGTGGGTTATAGCCCACGAAAGCTTATGCCCAGATAAATTTGTTAGTCTCTGGTGCCACAAGGACTCCTCATTGTTTTTGCTGATACAGATTAACACAGCTACACCTCTGAAACCTATTGATTTTTAGCTTCTCTTTCAGCTCAGTGTTCAAAACTGTGTAAAGCCCCATATAAAGCAACTACAGTATATGTAGTTTATTCTCTTCTCTATTTTGATGACTAACCTTTATGAAACTTAATAAAATCTCTCCTTCACCAATTGTTTCTGCTACACAGATGCTAACATTAGCACTGATCAATTACCTTTGTCATTATACTCTGACATATTCAGCACCACATGTGACAGCTAAATGTAGCTCTAGCATTGGGGACAGTAGGAAGCAGAAGGCGTACTATGTGTATTGTATTTATTTAATATTTTTAGGTACTAATCATGCAAACAGGTGAGTACTGAGCTGAGAAAGAAAAGTCTTTTAAGTATTATAGAAAAGAATTTCAGACCTGCGTAAGGTCTGAAATCGTAATACGGTTTTGAGCTGCTAGAGTGAAGGAGAAAGTGTGAGGGAGTATGGTGATGATGCCATTGTCTTATTTGATAGACCAACATTTTCCTGAGGGACAGCTTGGCAGCTTTATTTTCTGAGTTTCACTTCCACAACTACTACTTGGTGATTAAAGTGAGAAGAGTGATTGAATCAGAAATTGGCTTCTCCATAATAGTATGGTGCACTTATTTTAATAAGATGGCTTCTGTTTGAGTGAAGATCAAAACAAAGCTATTTTCCAAGGCAGTCATTTTTCAGTGGGATGCAGTTTGTCACGGTGGCTCTTCTGCATCAAACAGCATGGCAGCATCTACGTTGTTAATAGCTGAGTACAATAGAAATATATTCAGCTGTGTTTCCTAGGACACAGGAGAAATGTCTCCTGCTTTGAAATGAAGTGTCTCACTTAGCCTTGAAACCATTCTGTGACATCATATTTAAATATAGCAGATGCACGGTATGCCAGACAATTGGTTTGTAGGATGGCCAACTATAATTCACTTTATACAAATTTTAAAAAATAAATCTAGCCAAACACTTGTTAATTCATAAAAGTACAGTACATACAGTACATAAAACAATCCAAAATATTCTTCTAGATTATATAGTCAATGACTGACTGAATTAATGAGAATATAGAAGTTAGATACTTGTATTGTGAGCAGCCATCACTTTACAGCATAGAGAGCCACTAGTTAAAATGTTAAAATTACGCCATCCAATTGGCTGAATAGAAATAAAGAGCATGGTTTTACTCCCATTGAAGTCAGTAAGAATTTTGTCATCAATGGGAAGCGGATCACACTCAAAGTAATTGTAATGGAGTTTTGTTGTATTATAATAGTATTTGAGCAGCATGCTTCTGCTTTTGTCTCCCAAGTTTATTTTCCATAAAAGCCTGGTTGTCATTTATAGTGAGTAGCAGCAAGCTACTGTTAGCTGATGTTATTATATTCTGATCAAACTAACTGTATATAGTAAGCACTGTCAAATGCACAAGCTGGCGTGTGGGCGGGGAGGGAGGGAAGAAAAATATTTTTCTCTAATTCCTTTTAGTTACGGTAATCGTAAGGGCTAATTCTAGGCAAAACTTCCTTGTAACAATACTAGGTTAAAAAAAAATTCAAACAAGATTTAAGGTGTCTGAGTCCCTTTTAAATTATTTAGTAGATTAAAAATGTACTTCTGATGGGCTGAAAAACAGTTACCTCAAAGGAATGCAGTGTTCATTAATTGTTCAGTGTACACACAAAGCCAGCACACTATTTTATTTGATCACCTATTGTAGTCTGAAATATGACTCGACGTAATCTTGTGAATTTCCATGTTTGTTGTGTCTCATTAATTTCTAAATCGGATTGCTCACTTTACAAGTGAAACAGTTTTTTCCCATTAGCTGTGGATCTGAAAGTCAAGCTGTGTCCCTTCTGGTTTCTGCATTGTTGCTAGAAATAAAGATTCTGCAACTGGAACTTAGCCTCTGTCCTACAGCTGCATCTGTGTGGGCAAACCCCTGTGCCTGCATGGATGCAGATGCATGATGGACCCTTAGTTAAGAATTTCATTGATGAGCAAACTTTTTCTCCCTCCAGTTAGAGATGTATGTGTTGTAAGGTGGAAAACCTCTATTTCACCTCATCGGGGGAAAGAATAGGTTGCCAGTCTAATTGCTTCTATGGTTCTGTAGGAGAAATACCCTGGTTTGTTCTTTATTTATTTTTTTTTATTTATAAAAACCTTGGCGGAAGTTACTTTTATCATGATATAGAAGAATTGGTCCCTGGAAGTTCTATTTCGATGCTGTTGCGTCCGTTTCTAATTATATAGACACTCATAGTGGGGAAACCTGCTTGGATATGAACTGTGTATTGATTTTTTTTTTTAAGAAGTTTGAACTTTTTTTTTTAATTCCGATTCTGGAAACTGAGTCAGACAACTGTGCCTGAATATTCAACATATTTTCCAAAGATTGCTTTTTTCCCCTGAGCAAATGTCATAAGAGCATACTCTTAAAGAGAGAGTATTTTTTGGTATATTTGCACTTTAAATCTTGTGAGCAATTGTCTGGCCCAATCTTTCATTGTTTATTTACACAAAAGTATTTAAGTGAGAGTTTTGCCTGAGTAAACTGCAGGACTGGACCTCCTAGCTTCTGATTCTGTGTATGATGCCTTGTGCCTTGGCTGTCCAAAAACTGCCGTTTTATCTTGCACTTAACATGCATTAGACAAAACATTGCTGTTTTGTTTTTAATAGGAGAGAGAAACTCTACAGAAACAGCTGGATGAGGCAAATCGAGAAGCACAAAAGTATCGACAGCAGCTTCTAAAGAAAGAGCAAGAAGCAGAAGCCTATCGGCAGAAATTAGAGGCAATGACCCGTCTCCAGACTAATAAAGAAGCTGTTTAAATATTGAAATGGACATATTGTAAAGTCTGTTACTTTCAGTCAAGAAAACTGCAGTACAATCTTGAACTGTACACTCTGTAGGTACAGAAATGGGATTACACAATAGCAAAGATGCTACAGGTTAATAACTGGACTTAAGCCATGAGCTCTGATGAATTTCTTGTAACATAAAAGCTGAATTTAGAAATTGTGAAAAGTATTTAAAATGAAATACTGTAAATAGTTGTTTTTTTTACAGTTCCAAAGTGAGTTGATAAATCTTTTTGAAGGGATCCAGAAACACAAGAAGCCAATGTTTTTGTGAAATTTTGGATTTTAGTATAAATCTAATTTCTGAAAAACAGAACAGTTTTAAGGGTGATGTTGCAGATTAAGATTGACAGTTTGAAACTGAATTATGTGAAAAAAATGAATTAATAGTTATTCCTACTGGGAACAACTTAGACCTCTTTTTGAATAAGACATTTCCTGATGGACATCTTTGTACAACTTTAAGTAGTTGTCTTAGATTTTCTGAAAACCCTTGTTTTAGAAAGTGAAAATTTTATATTTAATTTCCGATATATCCAAGTAGATTTACATGTATATGAAGCTAATATTTTTTAAACTTTTCAGTTTGTACATATGCTGCATGTTTTTATAATTTCTACACACATCTTGCATAGATATTTTTCAGCAAAGATGAGGAAAATTATGAGAAAAAATGTTTAGCCTAAATGTCATTTGAAGTAAGCTAGCTGCCAGTTTTATTGTGAATGGTATATTTCTTGGAAGAATGTAATTTGTAAAAATAAAAAAAACCTTAATTTACGTAATACAGACATTATTTGAAAATGTTGACAGTGGGGGGCATTGAAACTTCACTTTTCTGTGTGTCTTATAACTTTCATGTGCAAACATTTTTAAAGTACAGAAGTATGAAAGACTGTCTCCACAGGAACCCACATAGCAATTCCTTTTAAATATTCTTAAATTGTTTCACCAATAATCTTCAGATTATCTCAAGGACACATTTTATAAACAGACTTTTTGCATTTAAATTATGCAGCTGGATCTGAAAGTTTGATATTGTTTTGGTGCTCTTGTTACCTACCATCATTGTGCTTCACTGTGATAAATGTGTCTGTGCAGTGATCTGTATGAATATTTAGCATTTATATAGTGCTTTACATCTTCAAGTGTTGTATAATCAGTAAAGAATTAATCCTCACTATGTCCCCTATGGTATGGACATTATTGTCCCCATTTTACAATTGGTATAAGCGTGACACAGAGAGGTTAGGTGATTTGCCCAGGGCCACATAAGTCAGTGGCAGACACGGGAATAGAACTCAGGAGTTCCTGGCTCCTAGTCCCGTCCTTAGGTCATGCTGCCTTAAGACTGTTCGATGCCGTGTTACATTCAACTTTGAACTATTGTGCGGATTCCTTTTTTGTAAAACATAACTTGTCTTTTTTCGTGCTTTGCTTTGTCTTTCCATGTTTCACTGCTTTTATGATATTGTTTATATAAACTTAAACAAAGTCTAGTTTACCTATACTGTATTCAAAGGCATTGCCCTTAAAACTGTACTCTGGCCTACTTTTTCTATTTTACAATTAAATATCTTTTCCACATATTCATGGTGTAGAATCAAATACATTTAAATTGTTTTATATGTACATTAAAAGATCTGAATTTTTATCATGGTTCTGAACAATATGAAAACACTGTTACACATTAGGTGTTAAGAATATCCTTTGGGGTGGCAGGAAGAGTGAGGAGAGAATTGAATTGGCAAAATGTAAATTTATCGTTCATTTATCATGAGAGAAAAAAGCTCTAACCAGTATTCTGCAAAAGTTTTAATATAGCAGAAGGGCTTAAGAAGAATATATATAAGGTAATTTAGCTGCTCTTTGGAAAACCTTTAAGTTTTTAGTGGCTAGTGTGAATAATAGTTTCTTAAATTTCACTAAGAAAAGTGCCCTCAGTATACTCTTGCATGGGGCTTGACAGAAATGTGTTGTGCAATATTACTAAGTACACAGCATGGAGGCTAGAGCTAGAAAAAGCAGCCCCTACAGACTTCAGTTAGGCTACTCATTTTAAGGACTGCAGAACTGAGCCTTTGTCTTGCAGTGTATGCAAAAGAATAACTCCTTGTACCTGTAAACACATCCAAACTTTCCATTGTCCCAGAGCTTGGCTACCAGCACCTAGATATGCCAAGGATTGGTGCTTTCTAAGTACTAAGGCCCTGTCCATGTTAGCAAAGTCTGTTGTAATATCAATAGATTGTTAGTGCTGCACTGGTGTAAACATACATTGTTTTTTCTGCCCTGTGTTCACACTAGCATGGTGCTTCATTGCTGCCTTGGTACATGTCCCAGAGTTGTTCTTCAAGTAGTGTCCCTATGAGTGCTCCAGTTCAGGCGTCCTTACGCCTCATGCACTTTGATTGGAAACTTGGTGGTGGTGCCCATTGTGTCCTACACATCCTCATGCCCTGCACTGAGGACGTATAGGGTTGCCTGGGCAAACCTACCTTCACAGTCTGAGAGAGTGTGCTAATGTGTCTGCTTTACTATTCAAAGCTTGTCCTTAGTCTAATTATTTTTTTTCTTTTCCTTTAATTTAATTTTATGCTTATTTCATTTTGTAGGGGGATTTGTTCTATAATCCCTTCACCTCTAGGGGGGGCTTTTTCTTTTGAGATCTGCTGTCTTGAGTTTCAATCATCGCCTGACTTGCCAGGAAGCTATCCTGGTCAGTGACTGGCACTCCTGGTGTACCTATAGCTTTGGGGGAAACTTATATCCCTCAGAAGTGTACTCTCCAGCTTTTAAAAGCAGAGCCAGGAAGAATTGGGAGATAACACTACATCATTATGACAGGTTTCAGAGTAGCAGCTGTGTTAGTCTGTAGTCGCAAAAAGAAAAGGAGTACTAGTGGCACCTTAGAGACTAACCAATTTATTTGAGCATAAGCTTTCGTGAGCTACAGCTCACTTCATCAGATGCATCGGATTTTACAGCAGTGGTCATGCATAGAACATCCTTACTCCAGCTGTCTGAGTTCTCAAGAGAGGTCCAAAACAAGGTCAAGGTCCTCCCCTTTAATGGATTAAAACTTTTTGTGGAAAGCACCGACAAAGCCTTGCAGGAATTCCAGGGCCCCCTGGAGATCCCCTCAAGCAAGCAAATGAAAGTTTAGCAGATTGCATCCTGCTCCATTTTCAGGATTTCAGAGACCCATAGTACTGCCCAGAAAGAAGCCAAGGTTTCAAAGAAATAGAACACCCTCTTCATCTGCATACACCACTCAGCCTTCATCATCATCAAAACAGTTTTGATGGATAGGTCAAGAGTCTGGAACAACCCCACACCACTGAGCTGCATCTATACAATTCTACCTGCCCCCCTCTCCCCCCCCTCCACCCCGGCCACACACACACCTTTGGAGGCCCTCTCTCCCACTTTCAATCCACATGAGAGCCGTTTACATCAGACAAATGAGTGTTGGAAGTTATACGATTGAGTGGTTACATCAATTTTACATTCCTCTCCCCTCCACCCTCCAACCCACCTCTCTTCTCCATCCCTTTTCAAGGACCCTCTCACAAGCGCTTGCTGAAACAGGAAATAGACTCCCTTTTACATTTAGGAAGCACAAAACCAGTTCCACATCAACACAGGGGCAGGGTTATTACTCCAAGTATTTTCAGGTCCCCCAAAAATGGGGGAGTGGAGACCAATTCTAGATCTAAGACTACTAAACAACTTCATGTAAACACAAAAATTCAGGATGGTGATTCTTGCAGCTATAATTCCATCATTGGAACCAAAGGATTGGTTCTCAGACCTCAGCCTTCAGGATGCTGTTTTCATGTCACGATTCAGCACTTTGGTTTCTAGTCAGTCAAGTTCACTTCCAGTATCAGGTGCTTCCTTTTGGCCTTTCTTTGCCATGCAGGTGTTCTCCAGAGTACTAGCAGTGGTCGCTCTTGATCTTTGACAACTGGCTATTCAAGGGCTGGTTTTAAAACAATGTTCTCTCCACAATAAAGACAGCAATGGTTCTGTTCTGCAGGCTAGGTCTGCAGCTCAACATCAAGAAATTTACTTTGAGCCCACTGCAAAGGATAGAGTTCCTAGGGGCCTGCTTAGATGAATATCAGCCAGACCTTACCTTCCCATGGACAGCCCTCATGACATAAACAAAAATCTCAAAAATTCAGATCAGTCCACAGACATCAACAAGAAATTTCCTTCAGCTACTCAGACACATTGCAGCTTGTACCTTTGTGATGCAACATGACAAGTTATGACTTTGATGTTTCCAGTACTGGTTCAGGATGTTTTATACTGTGAACAAACACAGCCTGAACAAGCAGGTGTCAGTCCCTTGTCAAGTACGAGACTCTCTCAATTGGTGGAAAGACCCAGACGTTTGTTTGGGTGTTCCATTTATCCAACCCTCCCCAAACATAACAACAGATGCATCTTTGGTGGGTTGGGGAGCACACTTAGGGATCAACACCATTCAGGGAAAACAGTCTGCCCATGAAGCATATTTGCACATCAGCTTCTTGCAGCTGACGGCAGTCAGGAATGCCTGTGTCCAATTCCTGCCACTAATCAGGAACAGATCCCCATAAAGAGTGCAACAAACAACGTAGCCTGCATGTTCTATATCAAGCAGTGAAGGTCTGGGAGAGAGGAGATCCCCCTCTCATTGTGCCAAAGTGGTGAGGTATGGAACTGGTACATAGGCTGCTGGAATTAGGATGCAGTTTCCTTCTCCCAGGAGTACAAAAGACAATCGCCGATGACCTCATCAGGCACTTGTCCCAGGACGATGAATGGGATTCCGAGACTCTCAATCACATTTTCCTGAGTTGGGGAGTTCCAGAAGTGGATCTCTTTGCCACCATTACCAAAAGGAAGTGCAAATGGTTTTGCATGAGAGAGGATTTGGGCCCCCACTCACTGGAAGATGTTTTCCTGGTTCCATCAGGGTTCACTTGGCAATTATAACAGCTTTTCATTCCCTGGTTGAGGGATTCTCATTGCTTGCTCGTCCCACCACAATGAGATTCATTAAGGGGCTGAGGAACTTTTCTTCTCATGTTATAGAACCCATCCATGATTTAAACTTCATACTCAAGAGTCTGATGAAACCCCCTTTAAAACACATAGCTACCTATTCCCTTCTTCACCTAACCAAGAAAACAACTTTCTTGATGGCCATTCCTTCTGCTTGAAAAGTTGGGGAAATGGGAGTTTTAATGATGGACCCTCCCTCTACGGTGGTTTTTTAAGGACACAGTCTCATTACAGCCACATCCTAAATGACTACCTAGAGTATTTTCTGAATTTCATATCAGTCAAGTCATCCATCTCCCAGTTTTCTTCCTGAAACCACATCAGAGCAAGGAAGATGCTACCTTCTATATCCTGGATGTCAGGAGGGGACTAGCCTTTTATTTGGACAGAAATAAATCATTTAGAAAATTTTCAAGACTGTTCATGTCAATTGCTGACTAGTCCAAAAGGTCCACAATCTGCACCCAGAGATTCCAGATGGATTTCTGGATGTATTATTTCTTGTTATGGATCTGCCAATTTACAGTCTCCTCTGAGGATTTTAGCCCATTCCATGGTGTCTCTCTCTTCCTCTACAGCATTACTCAAATGTTCCCGTTGTTGAAGTCTGCAAGGTTGCAACTTGGTCTTCGATGCATATATTCTCCCAGTGCTACATGGTGGTTCATTCTTCTAGAACAGATGCTGTTCTTGGAAAAGCAGTTTTGTCTTCAGTATTGGACTCAACTCTAAAGCTCCCTCCTCCTGTTGAGGATATTGCTCAGAAGTCACCTGAGTGGAGCACCCATAGGTACACTACTTGAAGAAGGAGAGTTTGCTCACCTTGCACAGTAACTGGAGTTCTTCAAGAAGTGTCCACCTATGGACGTGCCATAGTTTCTTCTATGGGACTTTGCGGTGGAGAAGAAACTGAGGGTCATTTGCCTGTGCAGCCCTATATGTCCTCAGTGCTGGGCATGAGGATGTGTAGGATGCATGCATGAGCCAAAGGGGCACTACTATCAATAATCTCTGATCAGAGGCTCATGAAGTGTAAGCACACTTGAAGTGAAAATTCTGAAGCGGAGCACCCATAGGGACACCCACCTCAAAGAACTCCGGTTACTGCACAAGGTGAGTAACCTCTCCTTCCTGGCTCTGTTCCATGTCATGTTTTGTTCTTGGTACTTGTTGATCAGGATTGTAGATACCGCTAGCAGGCTAGGAGAATTGTGGGAGGAGAGGTTAAACTCCCACAATTCCCATGGGGGTACAGTAGGCCCCATGACAGCACCATTTCAATACTGTTCTATCAACATGGAGATTCATTTTTGTACTATGTATTTGCTGTGTTTTAACATACATTTCCATTTCTTGTAGGAAAGACAAATAAAGGTTATCAGATCATGTCAAAACACGATCCTGGTCTTCCAAATCTTGCTTATTCTGCAGGGTGAATTCCATCAAATAACAATGAGCTCCTATTAAAAAAACAACCTATAACAAAACAAAAACAAAATCACTTCTCCTTTCTTGCAGGAAAGGTAGAATTTTAAAGGGACCAGACTGTTCATTAATCTTCTGTGTACGCTATGTAACTTAATAAGATGAGATTCCCAACTTTGCATGTATCACTGAAATCTCGTTGGCTGCTGCTGGGCCAGTTTTAGCACAGTTGTCATCAAATT
This sequence comes from Chelonia mydas, assembly GCF_015237465.2. Classification (NCBI taxonomy): domain Eukaryota; kingdom Metazoa; phylum Chordata; order Testudines; family Cheloniidae; genus Chelonia; species Chelonia mydas. The sequence continues at coordinate 65,120,763 of NC_051250.2, forward strand.
CAGTACATAATGAATCAAGATGGCAATCAGCAGTGCAGAGCCATTGCTTGGAGCCTGTTTGGTCCACCACTGGAGGTTCCAGAGAGCTCAGGAGAATCTTGTTCCCTGACAGACCACTCTCTTGGTGGTTTGATAGGACTTCATAAAATTATTTTCTCCAACATAGTATCCACAAACTCAGACAGAAGGCATTATCTGGGTTGTAGATAATCTGGTAATCCAGGCTCAACCACTCCTGTTGTGAGGAAATTCCTTATATTTTGTGTGGATAAGATTGATCAGACTAAGGATGAGCTGACTGCTGTTGTGCCAGAGCAAGGCCTTGGGGAGATAAAGGCCTTATCTTCCCAACTAGAATGTCAATTAGCAGTGCTCATAAAAGTACTGGAGGTATTGAGACAATTTTTTGCTCCTCACCCCCTTCCTGTCTTGTGAAGGCTAGTGGGGAAGTAACTTAGTGCTGTGCTGGTGGAGATTGTCAACATCTTTCTTAGAGAGGGCAAGACTCCCTTTTGTTTTGAAGGAAGTCTTAGTAAAGCTTCTGCTCAAGAAATCATCGCTTGATGTTAAGAATCTGGCTAATTCTTTTTTGAATGTCTTCTGCATATTCCAACTCATGGGATGCACCATCTTAGACAGTGGAACTTTCTCATAGCATTCCCCTTTAGAGCGTTCACACGCCCTTCCTACCCCTCTCTTCATTGTTTCGAATGTTCTGAGGGCAAGGCTAGAATAGGGGGCATGGTGCTCTTTGCTGACTCAGTTCCTTCCAACCATAGCAGCAGATGGACACAAACCTCTCTGGATCCCTTGCTTAGTAGTATCTTAGCTTAGTAAAGTTACGGTTTATTATTTCGTTTAGCCTTAGGTTAAGTTACCTTAGTAGTTTAGAAAAGTTACTGAGAGATCATTAGTTTCATTTACCAGTTCCACGGTGGATCCAAAGTTGAAGAGACTTGGTTTTAAAAGATGTGCATCTTCTCCAGAGGTCTTCCTGGCATTGAATGCTCATCCTAGATGCCTAGTTTATCTTGGTGAGAGCCACTCTCCTTTGAGATGCTCTGTCTGCAGCACCTTCAGCTTGCAAGCACACAAAGAATAGCAGAACAGGCTACAATCTTTATTCCTTCTAGAAGCTTGGGGTGCAAAGCTTCCTGGATCCAGCACCGCTAAAGGATCTGATCTTAAGGAAGAAAGGCCAGTATTGGCTTCAGATACTTCTGAGTCTAAGAAAAAGACTGTTTTGTAAAAGGTACGAGTCTCAGCTCCAGGATCCATTCCCAAGTCATTGGATCAGACTTTTAAGCACTTACCACTGAAGCCTGTGTCAGCCTCTAAGGTAAGAGCCAAACCATGATAGAAGTCATTGGGTCTGACTCTCTCAGTTCTGAAGAAGATGATACTGCAGGACGAGATGGCTCTGATTGCTGAAATTAAATCGTAATTGGGAGACTCCTTGGATCTGTCAGAAGAGGAGCAAAGACTAATGGATCCTAAACCAAAGACTAAAGTTTTAGAGTGGGATTTATCTCACAAGATTGCTCCCTTGTTCAGAGGACCTACATAAGTTGGTGAATGCTTTAATAACTGAAAGCCAGACAATGTCAAAATGTGCACTCGGAGCTTCTTTCATGGTTTCAGGTTTGGCAGTGAGGGCAACACCTCTGTTATGTTACTCTATAGACATGTATCACTGAAGTCTTCTCCTCTTCCTCCTGAAATGAAGTCTAAAATAGAGACTCTTCCCGTTGAAAGCCAATGGGCTATTTAGTAAGATGGTGGATGAAATATTGGAAAAGATTAAACATGATCCAAAGCAAGATCTTTGGGTCTCTTTCAACCTTATGAAAGAGGAATCCCTGGATCATTTTTTAGCTACCATACAGAGTTTTATCCTCCATCTTTATTGTCTTACTATGTCCAGAAAAAACAACCACAACAGTAATCACCTTCCTCCTTTCAACCTTAGCCTCAAGTGAGAGCAAAGTATTATTCAGCTTCAGTTTCTCTTCTAAATGTCAGGCCTCAAGTTTGAAATAAGATCAAGACCTTCAGACTAATCGGCAATGAACTTTCCTCCCCATCCTTTGGAAACTGGCTTTCCTGTTTCATCAGCCCATGGAATTTATTTCATTGAACTAATGGATTCTAGAGATGATAGAAAAAGGCAATCCCATTCAGTTCAAAATCCTTCCTTCTCTCAACCCTTTCCTATTCTGGGAGTTCTGTTATGAAAGCATGTTAAGATCAGAAATTCAGTCTCTGCTACAGTTAGGAGCAATGGCAGAGGTATTATGGGAGTTCATGAATTAGAGCTTTTATTCCAGATATTTCCTGATACCAAAGAAAGATGAAGGTCTTTGTACAATATTGGACTTGAGCAAGCTTATATCACAAAGTTCCGTTTCCAAATGTTGACATTAGCATTTAGTAATTGCCTGCCTTTCAACCTAGATTTGTTTGCAGCTTAGAATCTAAAGGATGCATATTTCTATGATATTGTATCATTGCAAATATCTCTGTCACAGTGGGGCAAGATCATTTCCGTTCTAATGCCCACAGGAGTGTATTTTAGACCACATTGAATTTTTGTTTACTCTTATCAAGATGATTGATTCCTCAAAGACTCATTGAAAGAACGCTTAAGCTTATCTTAATAAGACTAAAGAATTTTGAAAGTCCCTTAGACTTTTTTTGGTACACTGACAAGTACAAAAGTCATGCTATTTCTTCACAGTCACGCACTATGTGGGTTAGACAATGTATAGAAGAGGGATATAGGATTGAATCTAACACTCGACCAGAGCATTGACTACCTCTTTTGTGTTGAGAGATGTAAGGCTTCTATGTGGAGCTCTAGTCATACTTTTACAAAACACTATTCCCAAGACTTCCAACCCTATTAAATTAGGACTCCCAAGTCCCACCATCTGTTCATGGAATACCGCTTGCCAAACTATCCTGAGTAGGACTATGCCAAGGACTATCAAAGAAGAACTGCAGTTCTTCAAAGTGGACTCTGCATAAACACACTCCCTGCTTACCTTTCCCTCTTCTTCGCAGGTCTTTAAAATCATCTGAGGAAGCAGTGGAAACATCTGAGAACTTGGAAAAAAGGGATAGGAGGGACATGTGAGCACTCTAAAAGGACGGTTCTACCATCTAAACTGCACTGGCCAGCGCATCCCATGAGTGTCGGAGTCCATCTTGAAGAACTCCAGTTACAAGTAACTTCTATTTCTCACCCTTTATTGCATGTTCCATTTTTGAGTCAGATTGCTGAAATGGGATGTGCAAGAAAATGCTCAGTATCTAGATTCCTCTGATCTCCTTGACCTTTGTCAATTTGATTATAGACTTGGCTTCAGCACAGATCACTTTAGTCACATTGGTCTTCTCTCTTCCTGGTCAGGACTCAGAAACAGCTTGTATGTGCTTATATGCCATACTGTCACATCATCTTGTTCCATCCCACCGTCAGTTTCACGGGCCAGTCAGAGCTGCTCTATGTGCTGATGGACAGCTTATATTTTCTATTTAAATATTGTTTTTAAAAATTCTAATATTTTACCCACTCCATGACCTTGGTGGAATTAGTCCTGAATTTCAGCTGAGCAAGGGAGAGAAGACTAAGGTCAAATTAGTTGCAACAGTGCAGACCCACTCTGGTGTCACTAACTGTCTTCAACAGAAAGATTACACATGTATGAGGAAGGAAGGGACACTGTGAAATCTTTGTTCTTCGTGATGTTGTATAAAAAAAGGCACCCAGCTTCCTCTTCAGATCCTCGTTTGAATTTGTAGAGCTGGCAGTTAGAAAAAGAATGTTGTAAACTCAGAAAATTTGACCTGGAAATCATTCTAAGACAGTAAACGTGGATTGCCAAGATGCTATTTTTACAAGAATTATTTTCAAGAGCAGTACTGAACATTAATTGGTGCTTAATTGACATATAGGACTGTGTGTGGAGCCTGTGCACTGGGTAAAAACTATTTTTAACATGAAATTGGAGAGTATGTGACATTTTCAGGTCTCTTTGGAATTTCTAGCTGATACAGTATCAGTAAAGAATATAGAAACCCAGCAATAGAATGAAATGTTACCTGTTGATTAGGCACTGCTCCAATTGAACTGTTTCACAATCAAAATAACGTCCGTGTCCTTGCATCTGGCAAAACTTAAATACAGTTTAATCATTGTAAACGCCTAGAAATGATAACAAATTCAGCTCTAGCCTGTAAAGTGATAGTGGAAACATTCGTGTCCATATGGAGGGTTTCCCAAGGCTTTGGCAACACAGACCTATTTAGCAAATAACTAAAAAAAAAAAAAAAAAAAAAGCTTTTCTATTCACACTGCTTCCTGTGAGCAAATATTCCATCCTTCTTGGTCTATAACCAAATCAGTTTGAGTGCAAGGTAACTGTAACAGAGAATTGTTGTTTACTGCAGGTAATATTTGCCCTGTGTGCATTTCATTATCATCTATCTAACTTATACCCGTCCTGAATAAGACCTACTATTTGTTCTTTCCTACACTGAATGAAAAATGCTTGTTCACACGGTGTCATTTTGGAGTGAGAGACGTAAGATAAGTGTCATGCGAAACATTTATTACGTGTAGCCTAGGTCTGAAAACATGTTGAAGTAAAATATTGCTCTGTGTTTGTTGTTCCATGTTGAAATCATAAATGTAATCAGCAACCCACTTTATTAAAGAAACTTGTTGGAGGCTTATAATAAGATCTGGAATCAGAGAAAATTAACACACTGCCTTTACATGGTTTTAAAACCTTTTAAAATATTTGGAAAGGTTTTATAAGTGTGTGGATCTGAATAGTAATACGTAGCTCTTATATGGTGTTTTTTCATTGGTAGGTCTCAAAGCACCTCATGCTATTTAATGTTTTTAGTCTCTCAACGCCGCAGGGAGGTGGGGAAATATTAGTCTCCCCATTTTACAGATGGGGATCTGAGGCACGGAGAGGCTGCTAAGTGCCTACTGGAAGTCTGTGGGAGAGCAAGGAATTGAACCCAGATCTCAGGTTATTACCGCAACTATTGGACCATCTTGCTGTCTGTATTACAAATAAAGGAATACATACAGTCTCTTGGAAATATGCCCATAATTCAATCACATAAGTGAAATGACTGCTGTTCGTTTGTTACACTAGACTCCCGAGGCCCCAGTAAGGGATCAGGGACCCCTTGTGCTAGGAACTGTACAAACATATACCCCTTTGTCATGAGTTTTCAGTAGTACATACTGGAAATAAGGAATAAATCCTTTTAGAGCCAGACGCTTTAAGCATGGGTGTGTTATGGGATCAGGTAGCCCCTTTCTCTCCTTGAGATTCATGGTGAGGAAGCAGCTATTGGAGATGCTGAGAGCATTGGGGTGCCTGCTAGCACTACCAGCAGCATTTCGTGCCCCAGAGGAGGCACATCTAAGTGGGGTCAGGGCACGATTATCTGCTCCGCTCACCAGCAAAGCAGTTGCAGAGCTCGTAGCTACCACAGAAATACCTCAGGTTAGATCTGGTGTGGAACAGGCTGGGTTAGGGCTGAGAGAGGTGGTGGGCTGTGAATTCTCTGCCTCATTCCCCCGTTCCCATTAAAGATGTGGACGTTCCTTACATAAATACTGAGTCTGGATCCTCTGACGGAAGTTCTGGGGGCAGCCAGCAAGTGGCGGTTGCCCTGGCGGCACAGAATCAATGGAGATGTGCTACCATAGAGGGGGTCAATAGGAGGCCGTGCAGAGTCACAGAGACTCCGTAGAATTAGAGTGACCCTTTTCGCCAGCAGTTCCACAGGATCTGTGGATTTTGTGGTCTGTCTCCCCTGTTCATTCTCCTGAAGGGCAAGTTCCCAGCCCATATTCCAAGGGGACAATTTGGAGGACTCTCTGTGAGAAGAAACTCAATGTGTTTCCTTGTCAGTTGCCTGAGTTATTCCCATGCATGCAATCCAAAGAATCTTGGACTATTCTCGGAGCTTGATTAATTTGCATTATAATTCTCTGTTACTCAGGCTGTTCTGGCCAGAGCAAAGAGAAATGAAGTTTTTGTAGCATTCCCCAAATTCTAGTTGTGAGAGTTTGTGTTTGTTCGTTTGCTAAAGGCTCTTTCACAAGCTAATAGCAGATAAATACATTTCTGGCATATTTTTATATGGTGCTTTCATGCTTCTGGTGTGAATGCCTTTGTATCAATGTTCCTTCCTTCATGATATCAACATCTTGATTGTATCATTATTTCTCAGAGCAACTTTGTCATATCTCCAAAACTGCTGTTCCTTATCAAATATCTACTGGAGGCAGAGGCTCTGAGAGATACTCAGAGTTGTTATGCCGTAGGCTGCTTGAGGGGAAACTAACTTGAAACTTCTCTTTATTCCAAAGTGTCCAGGCTGCCATTTAGTACATCCACTATGCAGGCATGAAAGGCAAGCTTCTTTGAAACCCAGTCCTCAGCCTTTTTCGTCTTTCACTATGGGACTATTCCCTTTTGACAAATACAATTTTAAGTAAGATTCTAGGTACAGTCCAGGACTGCTTAGTGATAGTGTGGAACAGCAAGCACTCCTGGAGAGAAAAGACTTTGCAGTCAACATTAAAATACAATGGGAAATACACTAGCGGCAAAGGCAGGCCAGGAGGTGTTCTGATCCATAAAGTTGGAAGGGGTGAGACTCTTGAGAGCAATCTCATGGGCTGATTACAGTTCCAAATTAAGGCAGAGGTGTGCTTGATGGGATGCTGGGGACACTACACCAAGCAAAAGTGCTCAAGCACATCACACCTGGGAAGGGCAAGAACAGATATACAGCATGCTCCCAGCTCAGCTCTCTAGGGGCTGTCTGGTCCATGGGGTGGGCATGAGAATGAAATATAACCTAGTCCTATCTGGCTACCATTTGGAAGAGTAGATTATCCAGGAAGGGAATCATCACTGTACAGCATCGATGTTTCCAATTCTACAGTTACAATCACGTATATCTCCTTTCCCTGCAACAGCAGAAGGCAGATTACTTGCATATAGGGTGAGATTTGCTCCTAAACTAGAGCGACTGGGGTCAGTGCAGGGATCTCTACGGGGATAGAGTATCAGAGTCAAGGTTCCTGTAGACAAAGTGAGATACATGTAAGAGCCATCCTTATTCATCCTTTCCAACATTGTCTCAGAAAATATTGTTCAAGTCTGAGTCAAACTGTGCTAAGGCTATAACTGTGGAATGGCAGGGAAGAGCAAGAAGCTTGACAGATTCATAGATTCCGAAGCCAGAAGGAACCACTATGATCATCCAGTCTGACCTCCTTTATAACACAGGCCATAGAACATCCCCAAAATATTGCTAGAGCAGATCTTTTAGAAAAATATCCAATCTTCATTTAAAAATTGTCAATAATGGAGTATCCACCATGATCCTTGGTAAACTGTTCCAGTGGTTAATTATTCTCCCTATTAAAATTTTATGCCTTATGTGACGGAGTAGGGAGTGGGGAGTTTTGACCTGGGAATGTTGCGTGGGAGTTTTACTGGTACTGTCTGCATTGGTGCTGGATGGTGGTGGGATATCAGGGTGTGACTTCACTTGAAGGATGATGTGTGAGCACGTATCCTGGAGCCCAGGAGGGGGTTGGGGCCAGGTGACACCTTCTGCCCGGGAAACTGGACAAAGGCTGGAGGAGGAGCTGGGCGATGTGGCTGGGTGAGACTGCTGGAGGGGGTTTCAGTTTGGAGCTGGCTGGGGAAAAGGAGGGAGGCCCAGAACCAGGGTCTGGGCTCCCTACCCCCCAAGGTGGGCCTGACAGAGGGGTCCTGGTTTCCGTACCTACAAGCTCTGTTCTGGACTGTGTTGTCTAATAAACCTGGCTGAGAGTCATGGTGAATCACAGGAAGTGGGGAGTGCCACCAGTTGTCACAGAGTGTGGGGGAGTCAGGGCCCTGCACCCTCCACTTCCCGCTATTCACCGTGAATCTCAGCCAGCCACTAAAACAGAAGGTTTATTAGACGACAGAAACACAGTCCAAAACAGAGCTTATTTCCTGTCTGATTTTGGCTAGCTTCAACTTCCAGCCATTGGATCATGTTGTACCTTTCTCAGTTGGACTGAAGAGCCCATTATTAAATATTTGTTCCCCCTGGTAGGTTCTAACAGACTGTAATCAAGTCACCACTTAATCTTCTCCTTGTTAAATTAAATAGATTGAGCTCCTTGCGTCTACCACTATAAAGGCAAGGTTTCAAAATCCTTTAACCATTCTCATGACGATGTATGGATTTCTTATTTTATTCTGTGCTTCCACCCTCTGGTATCTTTTGTGAGTGATCTTCAAGGTTGGTGGAAAGTGCAGGGTTGACAGCCCTGGAGACCAGAGCCTTCTATTAGTCTGTAGAAATGGCAGACCTGACAGCAGCTATATGAGCTTCCTGCCACTCCACCCTGCCAATGTGCCTCAGCCCTGTTCTGGAGAGACCAGCTCTAGGCAGGAGAAGGTAGGAAGAGCAGCTGGATCTCCAAGGACCACACCATCCCTGGCCACTGTGCTGGGTCTGCCAGCAAAGCTGCTGGCTGTGCTGATGGCTTTTTGTAAATGTAGATGCTTACCACTCAGAACTCAGTGGAGAACCCCTCCATTAGCACATATGTATTGAACAGGGGTTCCTATAGGCACGCACCAAGGAGCTATAATCCCACCCCTTCAGTTCTTAACACACAAACTACCCAATTTGAATTAAAACAGTAATTGTGTTAGCTGCCAGTAAGTAGCAGGCTCTTATCCTCCATGGGTCCAGCCTTTACCAGGATGCAGAATTTCATGCACTACACCAATATATGGCCCTGAGGTCACTAGATTGCTATCTGTAATGATTTTGGTCCCTACTGGCCTCAGCCCGGTTCAGCCTCTATAATCCACTGTCCCAGCACTCCCTCCTCTCCCCCAACCCCCTCCGAGACATCCTGTCCCTTCTCACATTTATTATTTGTCAGTATTACCAACCCCAGCCATTCACAAACCATGAGGCAGGCCACCCAAAATCATGAGATTGTGAAAGGAAGATAGGTAGGAAGGTTGGGGTCTTTTTATTTCCTTTCTCATTGCTGAGGCTTTAGGGTACACTTGGGTCAGATTTTCAAGCTTTTCTTTCCAGCTGTGAGCATTAATAAATTTTTTCCCCCCCAAAAGAAAACTGAGACTCTCACATCACCTCATGCCTCCAGGAGCTTTAAGAAAAATACCAAATATTTCAAGGCTTGCAAGAGTTGGCAATGCTGCTTCTGGCTATTGGGCTACTATGCAATTGTCTGCTGCAGCCCATCAAAGACTGGCCTAGCCCATGATGTAACATGCTAAGCTTTAACAATACTAGGCTGGGTAGGAAAGTAAGTGCCACTGAGACTGTTCCCCATGGGCACAGACAATGTGGAAAGGATTCGGTCTGCTTTTATTTATCCCCATGCTGTGTTGGGCTGCTTTTGATACCATCCTTGTCACCCCCATCCTCATCCAAATTGTAAATTGTGTGTCTGGTTTATTTCATGGGGAGTGATTTACTCTGTGGCTGTTGACAGAGACTGAACACCAGCTGCATTCCCAATAGTAAAAAGGGTTAATGCAGAAACAAATCATCTGCAGGAAATTATCTTAGACATCAAAAGAGTGCAGGGAAAACACACATGCACTCTGAGAATCACAGTGGGGAGGAGTTAGATACATAGTTCCCACTACATTAACTTGCCTACGCTAACTGAATGCGTGGGTCTGGCAGATAAAAAGAGGTATAAAGGCTGAAGGATGAGCAGCCAGCAGTGAAGGAGGACAGCGCTGCCTGCAGCCAATTGAAGATTCACAGCCCAGATTGGAGGGGGTGACTTTGGAAGGAGCCATCATGGAACCAGGGGAATACAGACAGAGAGGTGAGTGAGGCAGATCTTCCTGCGGGCCTCTCCAGGCTATCAAAGTGGGTGGCATTTTCTTGCAGGGAGGAGAACTGTTGTGGGCTCGGAGTGGTGCATGGCAGTCTAGGTGGGTTCTGTGGAATATCCCCCCCCAAAGATGAGTTTCAGAGGATGGCTCTGATGTCAGTTCATTTCCTTGCCATTATAAATAAAATACTACAGCAGCCTATGGCAATGGTCCGTAGTCCTGCAGTCTAGAATAACCTTATGGGAGAGGGTTGTGTTATGTACCGTGGACCAACTGCCAGCCGGATTGACACCCCTGAAACCCGGCTGATGTCAGTGTGGTTGCAGAGATGTAAATCAGGGCACAGCTCAGGCCCATTAAAACATGTCATATAGTTTAAAAGTCCCGCACACTCCATGTCTGATGCAGGAAGGTGAGAGTGTCTAGCAAGTGGAGAAGGAGCCCAGAGACATGATTGCTGTTAGGGAGTGATGGGATAGTGCCTGACCGGCACACAGAGAGAGAGGACTATGAAAGGATTGAGCATGATCTTTATTTCTCTGAAACACACCATTTCAGACAATTTCAGTTGAGGCTGAGACTATCTGAATAGCCATCAGTGATTAGACCGTGCACCAAGATACAAGGCACTTGAGAAATACTGTCTGTTACTTAACACCGACATAGATCTCTTTCTCTGTGATCTCAGAGCTTTTTACAGATATGCTATAAGGGCTCTAGACCACTTTACAGATGGGACATGGAAGCACAGAGAAGTTAAATGTCTGACCCATTGACAGAGCTGGGACCAGAACTCAGGTCTCCTGGCTCTGGGCTCTTTTCCTTCATGAGGAATATTCAGAAGCCCTCTGCCTTTGGGAGGCTGTTTCACAAATTTCAGAGTAACAGTAAATTTCAGAGTAACAGCCGTGTTAGTCTGTATTCGCAAAAAGAAAAGGAGTACTTGTGGCACCTTAGAGACTAAATAAATTGGTTAGTCTCTAAGGTGCCACAAGTCCTCCTTTTCTGTTTCACAAATGCATCTCAACTGTGGTGTGCACTATGTGTGTTCTTAGGGGAACAGGAGAGTAAAGGTCCACAAGGCTGTTATAAGTGTAGCAATTGAAACTATTAATTACCATGGAGTCTGGTGATCTTTTATTATATGGGCAAGGAAACAAGTATATTGCCAAGAAAATGCTATCAAGAGGGGTTCTTCCTGGGGGCAGAGAGAGTCTTAAGCAAACTCTTAAGGCACTAGCCAAAGTCAGTTTCTGAGGAGAGAGGCATTTTTAACTAAATTCTAACAATCTGTACTGGAAACCCTGGGGCTACTTTAAAATGATCACGAAAAGAAGCGACTGCCAAGCACAGGGGTCCGTAGTGTAGGTTTCAATGTAGTTGGCATTTTAAGCATTTTACAGACATCAGTGGATTTCCTTTGTCTTCCTGACCTGCTCTTGAGTTAGGGGAGTTGATACAAAGGCACTTTAGAGTTTCCAGCCACTGTACATGGGGGGGACACATGCCACTGAATCCGTTGAAAGCCAAAGCCCATCACTCAGGATTTGCCGTCACTGGGTCACTCCCAGGAGATGTGTGAGATCCAGTACAAGAAGCAGGTGACTTACATGGGGAAAACATGGCTCTTTTAATGTACTCAGTTGAGTTTTCCAAGCCTTGATGGCTCTTGTATTCCGTACTGCAGCTATGCATGGAGCAGTTTGATAACTGAGCCCTATCACATGCAAAGAGTGTGTGTGAATTGCTGTGTGCTGTTGTTCCTATGGCCTGACTTCAAAGGGCACATCCTGCCTCTTCCAGGGAAAGAAATGGTGGATTACATTTGCCAGTATCTGAGCAACGTGAGAGAGAGACGGGTGACTCCAGATGTGCAGCCTGGTTACATGAGAGCCCTGCTGCCGGACAGTGCCCCTGTAGAGCCAGACAGCTGGGACAACATCTTCGGAGACATTGAGAAGATTATTATGCCTGGGGTAAGAACTAGAGTAGAACTGGAATCAGGAAAGTGTCATTACCATCCAGTGTGAATATCTGCACCCTGGGAATGAGTAGCTCATGGTGAACTCTACTTAATTAACTAGCCCAGGCATTCTAACAGGGGAGAAGATCCCTGGGATTACAATTCAATAATGGTGAAATCAACAAGTCACTGGTGCAGCAAACTCCACAAAATACAGTTATAAGCCTCCCTGAATAATCTGATGTAATAAAAATAAAGTAGCTGTCATGGATGGTTGCCAGAAGACCATTATTTCCTGTTTGAAAATATATGGCTGTATGTTTAATTTAGATAAATACTTCTGGCTTAGTTTGGAGTTTATCTAGTTACTGCATATTACAATCTTTTGACAGTGCTCTTTTGCTGTTGATGTTACGTTTGAAACTTGCTGTTATCAGATCTTCAACAGGGAGCTGTGAGCCTTTCCCATCACATTGTGTTAATCTGTATGGCTGGTTCAGATTTCTCTGACATTGTTCTGGATATAATTTCTCTGCATCCTCTGATCTAGGTTGTCCATTGGCAGAGTCCACATATGCACGCCTACTTTCCAGCTCTTACCTCCTGGCCTTCCCTGCTGGGGGACATGCTGGCTGATGCTATTAACTGTTTGGGATTCACATGGGTAAATGTTGATTTTATATAGTTTTGAAATGCTGTTCCTTGGTCTGTATTATGCAGAAGTCGAGACCGGATGATCATAACGGTGTCTTTTGGCTTTAAAATCTATGAATCAATAAATTAATGTATTTAGTTCAAACCATTTTAAGCTGTTTGCACAACTAAAGTATAAAACTGCTTTGAAAAAAAGAATCTCCAATATTTAGATGCAATAATTTCCATGAATGGTGGCAAGAGCAAGAATGATACACCACTAAGGGCTTGTGACGTATAGAGGTGTTCCTGATTAACTGTTCCTAAATGACTCCATATGTGGATACTCTTAATCAGGAACAAGAGTAGGGTTGCTAACTTTGATTGGACGTGTTCCTGGAGGTTTCCTCACATGATAATCTTTAATTAAAGAAAAGGAATACTTGTGGCACCTTAGAGACTAACCAATTTATTTGAGCATAAGCTTTCGTGAGCTACAGCTGTAGCTCACGAAAGCTTATGCTCAAATAAATTGGTTAGTCTCTAAGGTACCACAAGTACTCCTTTTCTTTTTGCGAATACAGACTAACACGGCTGTTACTCTGAAACCTTTAATTAAAGATTAATCTGTAATTCCTGGAGACTCCAGGACAATCCTGGAGGGTTGGCACCCATAAAAGCCTTGTGCTTATTTAGCTTAACCCAACCGGGGCTAAGCTAAACTACTTTAATGTGTGCTAACCTGCAAGTATAGACAAGCCCTAAGAGGCAAAATGTCAAAAATCAACCATTAGGAAGGCACCTGGTCCCGCTTCCTGTTCCTCTTTGCTCTTGATATGGAAGTAGCAGAGCAACCTCTACTAGCAGTCCCTGTCAATTCCCTTGGGCTTATGTTGTTTTAGACAAGGTCAGTGGGAGTTTGGAGATTGCCCTTTCTCAGCATGGAGGCTCATGTTCCAAAAGTGGTCATAGTTATTGTGTGTATTGCAGTAGTGATGAGATCAGGGCCCCATTGTGCTAGATGCTGTCCAACACGTTTGCAATCTAAACAGACAAGACAGACCAAGGGTGGGAGAAAGGAAATGTTATTAAACATATTTTATAGATGAGGAACTTGCCTAAGAGTCTCTGGCAGATGTGGAATTGAATCCAGATCTCCTGAGTCCCAGCCTAGTGTCTTAACCATAGACCATTGCTTCTCTCTCAGAAGTGTCAGTAACTTCTTTTGGGGTATATGGGATATCCTGCCATTTCCCCTGGACATGAATGTCACCACAGCAATCCACGCCTTGTCAAATCCAAACTAGCCTACTGTAATGGATATTTTAAAACCTGTAGTACTGTCACTTAAGGAAAGCCTAGGGTATGAGGTTCACTATCAGAGGGTTACTATCAGAAGGTTTACTATCAGAGGGATTAAAACAGACTGAGTTTATTTGTTCCAATCTCTAGGCCTCCAGTCCAGCCTGTACAGAACTGGAAATGAATGTAATGGATTGGCTGGCGAAAATGCTGGGCCTTCCAGATCCGTTCTTGCACCATCACCCAGACAGCCAGGGAGGAGGAGTATTACAGGTAGGAGAGCTCAGTGGGTGTTTTGCGGAATTGATTTGCACACTTCAGAATGGCTATTCCATTGCTCAAACAAAACTCCCTTTAGAAGTCGGTGGAAGTTTTTACCTGGGGTAAAGTTTCCAGGAGTCCTGTGTCTAATTCTGGGTGCCATATTTTAGGAAAGATGTAGATAAACTGGAGAGAGTCCAAGGAAAGCAACAAAAGTGATAAAAAGTTTAGAAAACCTGACCCACGAGGAAAGGTTAAAAAAACCCTCGGCATGTTTGTCTAAAGAAAAGAAGACTGAGAGGGAACCTAATAAGTCTTCAAATATGTGAAGGGCTGTTATAAAGAGGATAGTGATCGGTTGTTCTCCATGTCCACTGAAGATACGACCAAAGGCAGTGGGCTTAATCTGCGGCAAGGGAGATTTAGGGTATATATTAGGAGAAACGTTTAAACTTTAAACTGGTTAAGTTCCGTAATTTTAAAATCCAGTTTTTATGTAGAACCATTGCAGAATGGGTCCCTGAGTTACAAGTAGGAGCTATTTCTCTTGGGACCTGTGTTATTGCTAAATGAGGCCAACATAACTTTTCCTTCTGATTTCCTCATTTCACATCATCCTTGTATGCTCCAAAATTATGTGAAACCACCTGGGGATAGAGGACACTTCTCTAGCAACCTTTCTTCACGCCAGTAATCCTGTCCCATTTACTTTGTACTTTGAATGTGTAAGAATTTCAGGATCAGGCCCTGAATTTTAAACTGCTTCCATAAGCCCTCCTCCAATGCCCACTGAAGTCAATGGAAAAACTTCCACTGACTTCAGTGGGCCTTGATCAGGCCCATAATTTCTGTGGATTATACTACTTTATAGCCAAAGGAAAATGTACAGTACTTTCTTCTTGTTAATGCTCTCCTGCTCATTCAAAGCACGCACCATTTAAAATGCATCACTTTCTGATGCTGGCCCACAGAGACCAGCAGCACGATGGAGAAGATCAGTGGGGTTCCCCTGCACATGAAATAACTTGTGACAGAAATAAAATAGGGGGTGGATAAGATGATTGCTTCAGTGACTTTAGCAAATCCATGACAAACTAGCAAGAAAGGAGGAAAACACATCTGGATGTTCTACAATTAATAAGCAGCTGTTTCTTTGCAGAGCACTGTTAGTGAATCAACTTTGATTGCTCTGCTAGCAGCGAGAAAAAACAAAATTCTGGAAATGAAGGTTTCGGAGACAGATACTGATGAATCCACGCTGAACTCCCGTCTTGTTGCTTATGCATCTGATCAGGTAGGTTCCCATTGTTATGAATAAACAAATTAGTTCCTGTGTTATCAGATTGAATAATAACACTTTGCAATTTTATATCAGTAGTCAAAGTACTGTGCTGCTGTGAATGAACCCTGAGGTGGGCGGTGTTAGTCCCATTTTACAGAGGGGGAAACTGAGTCACAGCAAAGTGAAGTGCCTTTCTTAAGGCCACAGAGATCCCCATTCACCTGACTCCCACTCCTGTACTTAGCCCTTCTTCCTTCCCACTATTGGCCAAACCTCCCATGTGCTCCATCCAGAGCGCAGCACCTGAGAGATCATCTGTTTCCCCAGGACATACATATTGCCATAGCATAGATGCTCAAGCTGGATCTCCCTCACTATAAATGAGAGGGATGTTCTTGGTAAGGGCCCCCTGTTTTTGGAAATTCCTCTTCTCCCTTGGTTCATCTGTGCCCAGATTTGCTATCCTCTCAGGCACACCGCAAAGCCCATTTCTGTTCTCTCCTTCCTATGTCTCCAGAGGAGGGAATAGAGTGAGGGAGCTGTATTTCTAGGCAGTCCTTTCGGGATCTGAAGTTAAGCAAGAGGTGCACACCTTACAGCATGGATCCCTACCACTTCATTTTAGAAATATTAATAAATAACTGGAGCATGCAACTTCCATGAAATAACTGTTAATTACCCAATGGTTCAACGGAACTTACAAGACTGAATAGTAAAACACAATAATTTAGGGTTTATTAACTTAAATTATTACCGTTATTGCATCTCTAACTTTTGTTGTTGTCCTCTCCTTTCTAACGCCCACAACTTGCTGGGCTTGTGTAGGTTCACACTTTCTTCATTTACTGTTCATTTAGGCTCATTCGTCAGTTGAAAAGGCTGGTTTGATTGCTCTTGTGAAGATGAAATTTCTGCCTGTGGATGAGAACTTTGCCCTCCGAGGTGAAACCCTGAAGAAAGCCATTGAAGAAGACAGAAACCAAGGCCTAGTGCCTGTCTTTGTAAGTTCTGCTTTCGGGTACTGACATATTGGTGTATTATTATTGTCCATTTAAAAATGTGTCTGAATCACTTTGCTACTATGGTAAACAATAATGAATTCAAGGTAGAAATACATGTGAATAATTTACACTTTGGTCTATTCAAATAAGAAGGTACAATTTCCATTCTGACTGAATTCTTAGCCTGATTAGTTCTTGAATGTGTGGGTCAAAAAAGATTAATTAAATATCCCATCTTGACAAGCCTTTGCTTTCTTCCAGGTTTGTGCGACGTTAGGTACAACTGGTGTCTGCGCTTTTGACAGTCTATCAGAGCTGGGTCCAATTTGTAAGCATCTCTTTAACCATAAGATCATATACAGGCAGTAAAGGGAGGCAAGTGTGGGATTTTTTGTGGAGCCAAGAGCAAACAGGAAACCACCATTCAGCTGACCTTTTAGGGCCTAATCCAAAGACCTTTGGAGTCAGTGGGAATCTCTTCATTAATGTCTGCGATATTTGAATTAAGCCATTAAAATATGTCCTGTTCCAAATGCATGAAATTCACCCACTAGCAGAGGTTCCATGGATGCCCCAATACCAAAGAATCACAGGAGTTCTGCCCTGTGAGGAACAGTGACAGAATGGGTGTGCACGAGTACCCCACAATCTCTGCAGGAGGTGGAATTGGTCTTTGTCCATGCTCCATTTACCCCAGTCTAGAAAAGGTTTTGAAAGTAGGGGCTGGCAGGACATCATTGTGGTCACCAGGTCTATGTTTCAAAGGAGTGGGAAGTGATTGTGGATCCTACTCCAATCCAGGTTCTGACGAGTGGGTGCAGAGAGCCTCGGGTGCTGCTGCTTACACTGCCATTGGTTGGGTGGGGATTCCATTCTGCTGCGATCCCCCGACTCTGGCTTTGTCCTGGGGATGTGATGAGGAATTTCACTCACTATCAATACAGATGACAGGACCTCAAACTTTAAGAGGCTGCCTTACAGAGGGGGGAGGATTAGCCAAAGTTCTGTCGTGGAGTAGAGATGGGCCCATCCAGATCCGATCTTTTCCAGTGGATCCAGGTGTTTGGTGCAGAAACATCTTTGAGATGGACTGGTCTGTCTTGCTTCCAAACTCTTTTCTCTTGTGTCCTAAACAAAATTTAAACCGACTTCTCCAGAATGGAGAAGCTACGTGTTAACCCACTGAGCCACCATGACCCCCCACAGAACATTTTCTATTTCTCCAGGTGCCGCTGCGGGACTCTGGCTTCATATTGATGCTGCCTATGCCGGAACCGCATTTCTCTGCCCTGAATTTCGATTATTTTTGGATGGCATTGAATATGCAGATTCTTTTACTTTCAATCCTTCCAAATGGATGATGGTTCACTTTGACTGCACTGCATTCTGGTGAGTAGAGCAAAACAAGCAAAGGGAACTAACATACAAATTGCAAGGTCTTCCCCTACGGAATTTTTTTACTAAGCACAATTCATTCTATTATTGATAGGGTCAAAGACAAATACAAATTGCAGCAAACCTTCAGTGTTAATCCCCTCTACCTCAGACATGCCAATTCGGGGGCTGCTATTGATTTCATGGTAAGTGGCTATCTGAACCAATACTTGACATTTCCCACAAAATGTTTGAACAGAAATTGCCAGATTCCTAATACTCCTGGAGCTTGTTTCATGTGATGATAAGAATATCTCTAATGCAGAGTATAGAAACAATCATAGTGAAGTGTAAATACAGTTTAAATCGGGGAGCGTAACATGAGCTCTGGCAGTAAGCCTGCATTGAGAGTAAAATTACACAGAAACTCTTCTAGATCAAATATAGAAGCGATAAATGTAGACGCTAGTTAGGATAATCAAACATCACCTGGATATTACAATCTTCTGTTGCCCTGGAAATTTTTTGTCTGTGTGCACTGAGATATTGAGCCAGATCCTCAGTTGATGCAAAGCTCCATTAACTTAACTGGAGCTACATTGAGTGACATCAGCTGAGGATCTAGCCCACTGCCTCAACCAGAAAAAGGTCACTTCCATGTAATGTATTGTCAGAACAGTTCCAGTGGATGGGGTTCTTACAGGTTTGCGGGGCTTATTCTGTTTGTCTTATTCCTACCCTAAACTACAACAATTATTCTGATACATGACATAGTTATGGGAAAACATGTAAACCATGGAAATTCCTTGATTTGAAACAGCAGTAAAAGAATAAAATATGTTAAATCTTCATTGGGCTGTAAATACAGCTGGTGGTGGTGGTGGGGAGCTAAGAAGCAAATCATTTCAGATCTAGCTAACTAAATCTGAATACCATGTTGCAAAATAATATTCTGTAAGACCAGTGTTTCAGCTATGTGCTCATCAAGGTCCTGAAAAAGGCAATTGTTTTCTTTCTTGGTATAGGTATAGCTTATTTCTTTAATTAGCATACATTGCTCCCTCTGGTGGTTAATTTGGACCCATGTAGTTTTGTGGATTCTTTGATATAGTTTCTTTTTTTTTTTTTTAATGTAGTCTGGTCCCCCCGTTAGTTGGCTGCCATTGCTTTTTCTAATTTTTCTAGTCTCATTTGTCTCATTCATCCTTTAGGCCCTGATTTGGGCCCTGTCCCTCTTCAGGACAGCAGCTAAGCACATGGACAAGTCAATAGGACTTAAAGTTAAGCATTGCTGTCCTCAACTGCAATGGATTAATCATATTAAGTGTTTTCCTGAATTAGGTCTTTAATCAGTTTATACCGCCCTCTGCACTGTGAACTGGAATAATAAAAATTAGTGATCTTTTACAAAAAGTTAGACACATCTAGGGCACCAACCGCTGTAATATCTGAGTGAAGTCGCCGAAATAGAATGATTTTTCAGAACACCCGGGAAAATAACTACAGAGAATCTTCCTTTAATGACTGTTTGTTATGCCAATTTCCTCAGTCTTTTTTACACAGGTCAAACTCCTTGTCTGAGTATGGGTTACTCAGCTGGGAAGAGGGGTGCAGGACCACACTCTATTATGCTGAAGTGGGACTCTCTTTAAAATTGTTTTTTCAGCTTGTTGATGTGCTGTTGTTTTGTTCACAGCACTGGCAAATTCCACTGAGTCGTCGGTTTCGCTCTTTGAAGCTCTGGTTTGTGATTCGTTCCTTTGGGGTGAAAAAGCTTCAAGCCCATGTCAGACATGTATGTGAATTAACAGGACAAGTGTTAACATATTGATATTATTTTTCAGCATCTGAGTCCATTAAACACAGTTCTGAGGCTGGGTAGCAGAGATCCTCTTGCACATGAAGTCTGTATAAATCTGAATGCTATTGAAAAATGTATGCTGCTTTTAGCCTGTTTGAGGTCTTGACTCTGTAGTTCCTAGGGAGGCAAAATTCTCATTGGATTTGCTAGGAGTTTTGCCTAAATAGGGTTACAGGATTGGGCATACAGACAAAATCTTTTTTTCAATCCTCCACAAACACAAAGCGCTGTCCGTGGGGAAGTGGGTGAGCTATGGAGAGGCCTGGCAAGCGGATCCAACACCCCCCTGCACTCCACAAAGCAGGACACTACAGAAGCTTTCTTTGGAACAATGTGGGGGTAGCTCTGGAAGTAGGCAAGGGGGGGCTTCATGGCCAGTGTGTCTACAACTATGAAAATCCAGAGGCCTAAACCCCAGAGTATAAGTACAGGAAGCCACAGTATGATATAGCATCAGCAGAGTGTCTCAACTGGTGATCCACAGCCCAGAAGCATGGGGACAGATTCCATGCTCCAGTGTTCCTCCAGAAAACCCCAGCCAAGCCCGGCTGTTCTAGTTTTGTACACATATCCAAAGGGTTCATCTGTCAGGGTCTGATCCACAACCCATCAAAGTCACAGTCTTTCCATTGGCTTCAATGGGTTGTGGATCAGGCTGTGAATGATCAGGCCAGATATTTTGGCAACTGAATGAAATCTTTATTACTATGCAAAGCTGAGAACCTCAGTGTGTGGGGTTGTAGTTGGGGGGGGAGTTGGATTTATTTATCTACTTCATTTTGCATCTTATGCATTGTTTGTTATTCACGAGAAATAACCACTTAAAAAAAAAACATTTAAATTACAGGGCACTGAGATGGCTAAATACTTTGAATCTTTGGTCAGAAGTGATCCCCTCTTTGAAATTCCTGCCAAGAGACACCTCGGACTGGTTGTATTTCGTTTAAAGGTAAAGATGATGATTATTTGTATTAATTCTGGAATGAATCAGCAGTAGCCAGCATCATGTCTCCCAGCTTGATTGCTATGGGTAAGGGTTATATGAAGGAATGTAACAAGATCACTGGCAATTGTTACAGACTGTTGTAGATCTCTAATATGCAAAGTCCACTGTAATATACATTTCTTCTTATATATTTTTAAAACAGGGTCCTAACTGGCTGACAGAAAAGGTCTTGAAAGAACTGAGTAAATCTGGCAGCCTCTTCCTAATTCCAGCTACCATTCATGACAAGTTCATCATCCGCTTTACT
The DNA here is from genome assembly GCF_015237465.2 of Chelonia mydas. Lineage (NCBI taxonomy): Eukaryota > Metazoa > Chordata > Testudines > Cheloniidae > Chelonia > Chelonia mydas. The sequence continues at coordinate 65,141,628 of NC_051250.2, forward strand.
GTAACATCTCAGTTCACAACCAGAGAGGACATTCTGCGAGACTGGCACATCATCCAACAAACTGCAGCCCAAATCATTAGCCAGCATTACATGCTGCACCCCAGCAACTCTGCTGATGGGGCCAAAATCCCCAACATAATAAGTAACCCCAGTCCTATTGCTGATCACGGTACTTCTCCGTCTCACACGGAGGTAGGAGAACACAAAGTGTCTTTCAGAAAGATAATAGTGCAGCCTAAAAAGGTAGCAGTCAGTCCCACTACATGTGTGGTCAGTCAACACCTGGAAGCCCAAGTGGACCCTCTGGATGACTGCTTTCCAGAAGATGTCCCAGACGTCACCAAACATAAATTATCCTCTTTCCTATTCAGCTACTTATCTGTACAAGACAAGAAAAAGACAGCCCGCTCCCTCAGCTGCAACAGTGTGCCAACCATCAACCACCCGAAGGCAGCAGCCTCTGAGAAAAATGGTTCTCACCCCTGTGATAAAATTCTTTCCAAGCTGCCCAAAGAGGTCATGATGCTCAAAAAAAGTGCCTTCAGAAAACTGATCAAGTTCTACAGCGTCCCTAGCTTTCCCGAATGCAGCATTCAGTGTGGCATTCAGCTGCCTTGCTGTCCTCTGCAAGCAATTGTTTAACAAGTGAAATAGCTTGGCCTCCCCAGGTGGAAGAGAACCAAAATAACCAGCTTATTCATATGCAATATTACCTGTTACCCATGTTTGATATAGAAACAATATGAATGATCATTAAGAAAAGTCCTGTGCTTGTACTGAAGCAAAACACAGTGTGTATTTATTGATTAAAATGACAAATAAACCTCTTAAACTTGTTCTGTGAAGCTCCTCCTTCCAGACTGATGTGGGGTTTGAATTAGATTTTGGATTGTTAATTTCTGCTTTGCCAGAAGCCTGTTCATAGCTAGCAATCTGGATTCCTTGCTGGTTTAAACAAGGAGCGATCCCACTGGCTTCAATGGGAATGCATGCGGTGCTGCTCGGCTCTGAATTTGGACCATTTATTCTCGTGGCTTGATTTTGATTAAAACGTTATTGGGACTGATTCGGACCTGTGGGAGCAGGGGATGCTAACAGCTCCTCCACACTGTGCCAGAGGGAGGAGTTCACTCATGCTGCCCTTCCCAGGAGGGGCTGCCAGACAAAGGCAGCTTCAAGTCAGGGATGGCTTTGCAGGAGCCCTGCCTGCATATCTATTCAATCAATTATAGGCCCTCAGGGTAGTGGGGGTGGTGGGCAGCCTACACCATTGCAAACCCTGCTCCAGGCAAATGTACCACTGCTGGGCACCTGGAACATGTGCCAGCACAACCTAGGCAGGGTCTCTGGCTCAGTAACAGAGCCAGTGCTAGGCATAAGTAGAACCCTGCCAATCCGTGGATATCTGGTTTATATCTGCAGCTATCCGCATCCGGCTGTGGATATCCACGGATCATTTTTGCGGAGCACAGCCCAAATGCAGATACAAATTTGTTTCTGCACAGGGCTCTAGGAATAAGCAGACTAAGCAATTGCTTAGGGCCCCCAGCAGCTCCCTATTAATTATTTGTATGTGTTGTGTGTGGGGGGGCAAGGATGGGGTAAAAATATTCCTGCCTAAGGGCTCCCAATGAGCTAGCACCAGCTCTGGTCAGTAAGACCAAATTTTGCCTGAGTTACCCCCATGCAGCACCAGTGGGGTCAAACTCCCCCCAGGGGTAAATTGGGCTGTACAGATATAAACAAGGGCAGAGTTTGGCCTATTAATCCTGTCCCGTGTTTCTCTCGTACTGTTTGTCTGGCTTTTTAACCCTAGCAGAACCTAAACACATCCCAAGAACATGTTTCATTATGGAGACCCTAGCGGGCCACACAGCCCTATAGATGCTCCACTGTAACTCTGGCAAGGAAAATTCTTGTGAATTATTATAAAAATCAGTGCTTTTTAGAACATTTATTATTTGGCGCATTAAAAATACTTTAAAGCGAGAACACCTCTGCTACAATGGAGAAAAACAAATGAGACCATCTAATCCAAGGTTCTGAGAGCAGATAAGACAGTAATCTTAGGCCTGATCCACACACACTTTGTGTACCTGTATAATGTTGGTTGGGGTGTGATTTTTTTTTTTCTACTGATACTGTCATACCAGTAAACAGCTTAATGTAGACATAGTTATACTGCTATAAAGGTGCCTTACTTTGGTACAGCTTATTCCCCTTCCTGTACTGGAAAGCTATTCTGGTATAACTGCTGCCACACTCGGGGGCGGGGGAAGGTTATACTGCTTTAGTTAGTGGTATAGTTAAACCAGTACGACTTTTGTGTGTACACAGGCCGTGTGTGGCCTGCTCTTCACTCCAGATGAAATCAGTTGAAAATGTGGAGTGGATCACGGGTAACACATGACTTTAACTGCTTCAGAACTAAAATCCTGAATGTGAATTACCTGGAGTCATATAATGATTTACAATGACTTGAATGTATTGGCAAAAAGCCTAACAAGGGACCCAGTTCTTTGCGGGTTTATCTGCAGAGATTGGGTGGCATTTGGACACACAAATAAACAAACAAACAAAAAAATACAGCATTCTGATTTATTATTTATACAGCACCACAGAGTCATTCACGACAGTATATGACAATCTAAGACAGGTCCCCGCTCCAAAAGAGCATACAATCTACATACATAATAACACAAGTCAGAGCACAAGTTGATTGTGATTTGCCTAATAAGCTGTGTATGTGCCTTGCTAATTCTGAATTTTCTCTCCTGTCCCATTTTGAGGCCCTAACTCAGGAAAGCCTTTGAGCACAAGATTACGCACAAGAACAGGAATGATGGTGCCGCTGGGTCATGGAGGCTGTTCCAGGCACAAGGGCCAGTGTGAGAAAGGCACAGAAGAACCAGTGGAGGCAGGGAGCAATATGGTGATGGGAGTGAACAGTGCTGGGTTCGAGAGGGGAAGAGGAAGGAGCAGCCAGGCTGAGAGGTAAGTGGAGGCAGAGTTGTTGTGTGTCCTGAGTGAAGCTGGGAAGTGTGAAGGTTAACACACAGACCACAGGGAGAAAGAACAGTAGTTTTATGTAGGTCCTGTCACTATTAAAACATCTCCATCACACAGAATTTTGGATACAAGCACTTGATAACATCGATCAACTCATCAAAATGGCTTTTTGGACTCAATAATGTGTTTTGAAAACTGAATATTCTAGAAAAAAGAAAAGGAGTACTTGTGGCACCTTAGAGACTAACCAATTTATTTGAGCATGAGCTTTCGTGAGCTCACGAAAGCTCATGCTCAAATAAATTGGCTAGTCTCCAAGGTGCCACAAGTACTCCTTTTCTTTTTGCGAATACAGACTAACACGGCTGTTACTCTGAAACCTGAATATTCTAAAACAGTGATTTTTTTGGACACACTTATAGTTTTAGGCTATTGTTATATATAGCGTTATAAATGTCCTCCGTCATCGGCACGTACGTCTTTTCTTTGTCATCCAGGAAATACAGGCCATCCCTGATGACTGCTGGGTTGAAGCCCTCCTCCATTAATTGCACTTTACGGTGTTTAAAAGTTGTTGTGATCTCAATAGCATCCTAGAAAAAACAAAAAGGATTCTCTGACATTGACAAGCAACGAACAGTGGGTACTATCTTTAAAGCTGGAAAAGTCAAACCATTCAGAAGAAAACTGTCTTGTATTTTCTCCAAGTGCAACAGTTACATGAAGAAAAATGAATGAGGAGGACTTGTGGCACCTTAGAGACTAACAAATTTGTTAGTACAGACTAAAACGGCTACCCCTCTGAAACATGAAGAAAAATGTAAATCCTATCTCCAGTGGTGTAGACAGTTAATATATTTGAGATGTGGGACTCAGATTTGATGCAGCTCTGTAGCCTCATAGCTAGGAGTCAGAGACAAGCTAACAAAAATGTATAAGTACCTAAATTTACCCAAGAATTATTTCTGCAGGTTTCAGCATGTGGGACATAATCCTGGTTCTGGACCTTGGAAATGCATGGGGCCACAGCAGCCAAATGCCACCTAAGGCCGCCTGCACTGCCCCCCAGCCTGAACAGATCTCTATGGCCTTCAGCAACGAGGCCAGGAGACTCCTGTGAGTATACTCATGGATGTTCCATTTGTAACATAATGAGAGACAATTGCTTCAGGGCCTGATCTAGCAAAGCACTTACGCATGTGCTTAAAGTTAAGCCTTAAATTTAAGCATGTGCTTAAATGCTTTGCTGAATCAGGGCCTTACTAATGTCTATTAAACAATGCTATGATGGGGTCTATAGCTTCTTTCAGGCCACAAAGGGTGCCTTGCAGCCATAACATCCCCCATCCCAAGATCTTAACCATCTGGCCTGCAGCACAAAGTGACCTCCAGGAACCAGAGTGAAGCCAACAAAAGGTTGGCTCCAAGGGAATCCTTCCTGGAAAGCGGGGAAGCTAAAACAAATCCGCTGGCTTCCCAATGAGGCCTGGTGCAGTTAGGACCAGTTGGACCCTGTTCTGAGTTTAAGAGAAGTGGGGTGTGAAAAGGGCAGGATTTTGCTCAGAAAAGGAAGGAGAGGGAAATCTCTACAGGAGGTTACGTAAGTCTCCGGGGGTTGCGTTGTGGATGGCAAAGCTCAGTATAGTTTGCCTCATGTGATTATTTGCGTAGCTACTCAAAGACAGAGGCTGGATTAAACAGTTTGGGATGTTAATATCTCTGTGTTTCTTCTGATGAACCACCCCACTAAGTACATGGTCTTCTTGAGAGGAAAATTCTTTTATTTGTAATAAATAGATACATACAATCAAATTGCCCTCAGGATTGGCTTCCTCAGTTTAGCTTAAACATTATATTTCAACATGAATAATATAGACAAGGAGGGCTGAGGTTGTTTGTTCATCAGCGTATTGAAATCTAGAAGTGGCAGGGCCCCTAGCCTGCAGAGTGCTCCAGGTGGGTGGAGCCCTATGTCTGCAAGAGCAGTTTGCCTACCAGCACAGCTTAAGTTTGAAACTTGGCTCCCTTCACTGTGTTAAGGGTATGTAAGAGGAAGTCTGTATATTTCCACCGAGAGATCTTTCTGGTTCATGGGGACATGCATGATACATTCAGACACATGACAGGCATCCTGCATTTTCATATGCTCACCCAGCTTTCTGGTTCCAGGCAGAATGGAAACATCATGGGCCTGATTCTCCTCTCTCCGTGATGTAAAACAAGTGTAAGCGAGGGAAGAAAGAGGACCCTAGAGTGCTGCCAGCATAATTATAAGTAACTGCGATCCTCATGGAAACAAGGGAGAAGACAGACTAGTGCCCTCTTTTTTGCAGTGAGGCAGGAGACATGTAGTAAGGCTGCCTTACCTGAATCCTTACAAAGCGAGGTCTTGCATAATTCGGCAGGTAGTCTACAACGTGTCTGTATATCTGGTCCCCATTAAATTCACAGCCCTCCTTTAGTCGAATGGATGCCATTCCTATTCTGCCTTCATGACCTAGAGGAACAGTTATAGGCAAAAATAATGGTTGATATCTAAAGTCCTGTTGTATAAATGCCAACACTTGTGTTTCTCAGCGATTTCATTATTTAAAGATCTCTAATGATGGGAACAATACATTTATAGGACTGAGATAAAACTAGAGTGACCAGATAGCAACTGTGGGGAAAAAGGGACAGGAGGTGGGGGGTAACAGGCGCCTACACAAGAAAAAGTCCCCCAAAACAGGACTCTACCCTTAAAAACGGGACATCTGGTCACCCTAGGTAAAACCCAACCCTGTGCAGGATCCCCCACACCACTTTAACCCTTAGGCAGAAATTGCATTCAGCTGGGACTGAGTGGAATCTCAGAACTTGACTTTTAACACTGGGGTTAAGTTGTGCAGACAGCTTCACATGGGTTTTATGCACGGGGTGAATTTGAACCCTAAGGAGCAGAAATATGAACTCTACTGTAAATTGCTGAAAAAAAGGACCACGCAACTGAGCATGGAGCAGGTCTCATTTAAATCCATCCATCCTCTGTTTGCCAGAAGTTGGGAATGGGCAACAGGGGTTGGCTCACTTGATGATTGACTGTTCTGTTCTTTCCCTCTGGGGCACCTGGCATTGGTCACTGTCTGAAGACAGGATAGTGGGCTAGATAGACGAATGGTCTGACCCAATATGGCCGTTATGGTCATCAGGTCTGGTATTTCTGGCATAAATGGTTCAGGAATGTACACAATGGATTTTGAAGTGGAACTGTTAGAGATCCACAAATCTCCAGTGTTTTTCTGCCCCCATCCACCAAGAGTTCTGTTCAGATACAGTCAGGAGCTGGGACTTCCTTGCCTTCCTTCTCTGCAACCCTTCAATAGCCTCCTCCCTAGCCCTTCAAAAAAATCACTCAGGATATTTAATATACAGCAAATACTTTAACAACTAGGACAGGGAAGGAGGGGACAGAATAGTTTCAATAGGAGAACATCAGACCTAATATTTTTAAATAAATTCCTACAGTCATTTTGTGACTAAATGTATTTTCAAACGGGGGCAATTATGGAATTAATTTTAATCCCTAAAAGAATAGAGAACCTGCTAGACCTGATTTTCTCATGCACTGCTTACAGTAGGCCAAACTCTGGCAGGTCCTGACACCTGCAACTACCACAAAAGTCTGTGTTTACATTATACTGTAGAGTTTAGGCCAAATTGCATGAGAGTTACACTGGTTTCACACCTGATTCTTTTTGGATTTCATACTAACCTATTTTTTCCACAGCTGAATCTTTCCCTCAAATCCTATTTTGTTGTTAATAGGTATTTAGAGCCAGCCTTTGTCAAGAGAATTCAATTCCCATTTAAGCACCAAAACATGTGTCCAGATTTTTAAAATAATTCAGCATGTCAGGTACTGAGTTCCTTTGACAATTTGACCATAAGCATCACAATGGGAACTGCTGGGTGATGAATGTTTTTGAAAATCTGCCTTCTATTGGATCCCAAAGTGGGAGCTGAGACCTTTTCAAAGTCTGGTGTCAACCAAGAGCGCCAAACACTCTAAAATCTGGCCCTTATTGTTCAAAAAGGAATTTAGGACCCTATTCTGCTATCTGCTACACCAGTGTAAATCAATGTCTAGATTTACACCAGGGTAACCAAGGGTAAATATGGCCCATAATTCATTAATTACTTTGCAAGATAAAATTTAAGCAAAGTGTCACTTTAAACATGATTCAGTTCTGCAAGCTGCTGATAAATAGCAAGCTAATCCACAAATGAAAAAGAGACAAAAGAGCATGGGACTATCTGGTGTCTAGCGGCTGTCAACAAGAAATACTGTAATTCTGGACATTCCTTCTGGATTTTTTGCTCAAACTCATCCATCTGAGGGTGAGGATGGAGAGGAATAAAATCCAGTCTCTCCTCATTCATCACCATCCAACAGGGCTGTGCATTTGAGTTCTGCAGGAATCCAAATAACTGGGTATTTGTATAAGAACGGCTATACTGGGTCAGACCAAAGGTCCATCAAGCCCAGTATCCTGTCCTCTGACAGGGGCCAATGGCAGGCGCCCCAAAGGGAATGAACAGACAGGTTATCATCAAATGATCCATGCCCTGTCACCCAATCCCAGCTTCTGGCAAACATAGGCTAGGGACACCATTCCTGCCCATCCTGGCTAATAGCCATTGATGGACCTATCTTCCATGAATCTATCTAGCTCCCTTTTGAACCCTGTTATAGTATTGGTCTTCACAGCACCCTCTGGCAAGGAGTTCCAGAGGTTGACAGTGCGTTGTGTGAAAAAATACTTTCTTGTGTTTGTTTTAAACCTGCTACCTATTAATTTCATTTGGTGGCCCCTTGTTCCTGTATTATGAAAAGGAGTAAATAACACTTTCTTATTTACTTTCTCCACACCACTCACGATTTTATATACCTCTATCATATCCCCCCTTAGTCGCCTCTTTTCCAAGCTGAAAAGTCTCAGTTTTATTACTCTCTCCTCATACGGAAGCTGTTCTATACCCCTAATCATTTTTGTTGCCATTTTCTGAATCTTTTCCAATTCCAATATATCTTTTTTGAGATGGGGCAACCACATCTGCACGCAGTATTCAAGGTGTGGGCATACCATGGATTTATAGAGAGGCAATATGATATTTTATGTCTTATTATCTCTCCCTTTCTTTGATGACTCCCAACATTCTGTTCGCTTTTTTAACTGCCGCTGCACATTGAATGGATGTTTTCGGAGAACTGTCCAGAATGACTCCAAGATCTCTTCCTTGAGTGGTAACAGCTAATTTAGACCCCGTCATTGTATATGTATAGTTAGGGTTATGTTTTCCAATTTGCATTACTTTGCATTTATCTGTTACATTCTTGGTGTTTTCTTGCCTAAGATATTGATTGGAGGCGGGGGACAAAACTGCATAAGGAGCTGGTCTTTTCATGGTGTTTCTATCACCCCGGAACACAAACACATGCCAGCCTAGCAATACTACAGTCCCATAAATACCACCCCCACCACCCCCGAGCACACACCTATTATATGGTTTTCTGTAGTGGCTTTGCAGCACTGTAAAAAGGACAAAGACATTTCCACAAACAAATGGAGCCACATGAAGACAGAGCGAATATCCTCACAAAAGGCTTTGCAGCCAGCAGTCATGTTAATGCTTGACATAGGGCTGTGCAGAGGTCCCATTACGCAGACAAAGAGGGAAAGTGGCAGCTAAAGGCAGTGCAGAGCAAAAGAAAAAGATGGGAGTTTATTGAGCGCAATGGGCATATAGTTCCCCTATAGCCACCATCGTAAGCATGTTTCTCTTCCTCTTTCCAGATCACCTGCTCAAAGAAGCCACCTGGCATTCAGATTTGTTTTCTCATGTTAGTGAAAGGTCTGGTTTGGAGCTTTATATTTTTGCATCCGAACACACTGGATTAGTTAGCTCTTCCCTGAGCTTGTGTATTTTATTTTGTGTGGTTAACTCCAGGTGCATTAAGAGACTGAAATAGAAATATTATTTGTACCATATAAAAACAAGTTTACGTGCAAAAAATCAACAACTGTATACTGCTGTGGTAAGAAGAGAACTGTTTTGAACAATTACTATTGCTTTCCTGTGAGGCCAGTCAGTAATTGGATATGAACACCTCTTCTAGCTGGTTTTACAAGTCCAGTGGGAGTTAGGCTATACTTCCCTCATCTCCTACAATGTAATCTGAGAAGAGGCTAAGGAACTCTGGACTATTCACATGGTTACCTGGCTTGTGCAATCTCTCCCATGGCAATTGTGTGTTTATCTCTATCTCAAAGGCAGGTGCAAACAAAGGTAATGATTTAAAGAGATAACCCTAATTTTGCTTTAGTTGTTAATGGTGATATGCAAAGAAATCTTGGTTCTTTGTCCTTTTATGGTTTCTTTTGGATAAACACAGATGGCCTGAAACAGTGGTGGTTGGGCTAAGGGGTTTTGCTATTGTTTTTTGTTTTTGTTTTTTGTTTTTAATCTTGGAAACATCAGGAATGTCCACTATGGTGAGCCCTGTTTTGGCCAGAGGAATTACTGGATGTGTCAGAGACTGTATTGGGAGTTCTCACGCTTTCAAGAAATAGATGGGGGTGTGAAATCTTTAACTTTAAAGACTTCCTAATTCCAAAGCATTAATTAGCCAGTGAAGCTCCACACCTCATAACGTATTCTAGGCTAGATAGGGCCTGAATTTCAAAGCAGGAAAAAAAGCTCTTTCTGAAAAACCTTTTTGTGCTTTCTTTATATATTACCAAAAGCAAATATGGGCCCAAGCCTAAGGCTACCCCCACCCCTTTGCAGAAGCACAAAAACTGCAAGTAGTAAATGTAAGACAAGTTAGAGAACATTCACCAAGTAACTGATTCTAAACTGACCTTCTCTTTGTTTGCTTTAGGGTCCCCCAAAGTTTCATTGTGATCCCCCGACACGGATCATGCTGGGATCTGCCATCATAAGCCCTATGCAACAAGACCTGACATACGGGGAGAGGCGTGCAAATCAGGTAAGCGACATTGCATGGCATATGAGGGTATCTGAAAAGTTTCTATTCTACTCAGTTATTAGATTACAAACCCATATGGGTAGGGACAGCATCTTCATCTGTGCCCTGTACAGCGCCAAGCACACTGGGCCAGATCCTCAGCCACTCTTCACCCTCTGAGGCATAGGGGGCACTTGATGGAATGCAGTGTGCTCCAATGATCCTGGTCTGTGGAGTGGCTCTTGGAATCTGTCAGCCACAGGAACAAATTAGAATAGCCTTGGGGCTGCTCTAAGTTGCTCAGGGGGACATTTGGGCCCCTGGCAGCTCCAAGATAAAGGAGACAGAAAGGTGGTGTCTACATACTCTGCTACATACTCTGACCCCTTGGGTCAACTAAGGTTAGTCTGCCACACCTGATAATCTGACCCTATCTCAGTGCTCTTCAAATTACATAATGATAATTGCCATGATACAGATTAAATGGGGGTGAGGGACTTTATTTAGTGTTCTGAGGACCGCCCGATTATCTGGGGAGTAGAAAATTGTGCATGTGGTACAAAAGAGACTGTACATGTGATTAGAACTGCTTTTGGGGATTCAGCTCATTGAAGAGAGGTGGGAGGAAACCCAATTTCCCAAACTCCTTTCTTCTTCCTTTTCCCCAAAATCTCTTTTCACAGTATTTTCCCTCTCTCATTCTACAGTAAGTGCAAATCTGGTAGCTATAAAATAAGGATCGGCAACCTTTGGCACGCGGCCCACCAGGGTAAGCCCCCTGGCGGGCGGGGCTGGTTTGTTTACTCGCTGCGTCTGCAGGTTCGGCTGATTGTGGCTCCCACTTGCCGCAGTTCGCCGCTCCAGGCCAATGGGTAGTACAGGAAGCGGCAGCCAGCACATCCTGCGGCCTGCGCCACTTCCTGAAGCCCACATTGGCCTGGAGCGGCGAACCGTGATCGACCGGACCTGCAGACGCAGCAGGTAAACAAACGAGCTCGGCCCGCCTGAGAGCTTACCCTGGCAGGCCATGTGCCAAAGGTTGCCAATCCCTGCTATAAAACATAATGGCTAGTTATCTTCTAATGTGGTTTCTAAATCCCAAATCCACTCCTACTTTCCTCTTAACATCCATTGCCCAATACTAGACCAAAAAGGAAGTTTTTGCTAAGGCTCTGCAGCTAATAGATATTGTACACACATAAATGACTGAGTTTACCAGACGCAGCACACGAAGAACAGAGAAGCCAAAAGAGAGAGCCCTTTTGTACAGTTCACTTAGTACGTGATGAAATTATGGTACTCTGTGTATAAAAAGATCTTCCATTACCAGATTTTCAAATGATTCATTTATACCTGGCACAGGCACTCCATACACATTAACTTCTTGGACAAAGTCAATCAATCCGAAAATATCTGCAACTTCAGTAGTAGCCACGTTTTCCCCTTTCCATCTGGAAAACATACAGTAGTGAGCAGGTTTCATCATTTCTGATCAACAACAACTTTGTCATAGGCTTACCATTGGACTTTCACTTTGGGATCAGGGTGCACATTCCTATTGGCATGAGGGACCTGTTTTAATGCCCTACCTGTTGGGGTACATGGAACCTGTAAGGTTCCAGAGAGTTCAAGGAAGGACTCTTGTTCTTCCGGTAACCCAGTGTATCGCCTTCTGATTTTGTTTTCTCAGCTGTCAATATTGTGGGCCCTAAACACCCTCTCCCTAGCTCTATTATTTTGGGTCTCGGTGGCTTACAGCGAGAGAGGGGAGTCCCAGGCTGAATCCAACAGATTGAAACATACAGATATTTTGAAGTCTTCTGCTGTGGTTATGCAGGTGGTGAAGGAAAGATATTTTACCTCCACCATGGCACCTGGGCAGTATCATGCTATAGAACCATTCCTGGTGCTGGTGGTGGACAGCATGGTCAAGCTGAGCTGCCCCCACCTCATCGGAGAGATGAGGCTCACTGTCGAGATTTTTATGTTACTTTAAGGATGAAATCTCTTGAATCCAAATGGAGCTGTCTGCCTCCATGTTGACACAACAGGGCCTGTTGAAGGCTTGAGTTCCAAATTGCTGGACATGTTGGGGAAGCTCCAGCTACAATCTGTGAGCTGGACCCATGTCCTTTCTAGATGGTGAAGGCACTTATAACTCATTAAGCTTGTTGTAGGTAGAGACTCCCTACACAAATTTTAGGAAGGCAGGGTACCAGTTTTCCTTAAAGAAGCTATTATGTAGCTCAAAAAACCTTTTGGCAATCTTGCCAATTAGCAGCTTACATCTAATCTCCCTTTCTGGAGGCAGGTTTTTGAGAAAGATGCAACAGATAACTCAGGCAGTGTCTGGAATCCTCATTTGAGCTTCAGGAAAAGGAAGTAAGTGATGTAGGGTCCTCATTTTTCTCACCTTGAAGTGAGACAAGTGAGTGCTCTTCATCAATCGTTGAGAGATGCTGGACAAGGAGTCAGAAGGAACTGAGAATTAATTAACATTTTCTTCAGTCTTAAGTATCTTAATAAACTAACCGGAATGTATCTCCGACTCTGTCATGAAAGTAGATGAAATTGTCCTGGTCAACCATTAAAAGGTCACCACTATTAAAATATAAATCCCCTTTCTGGAAGACGTTTGTTAGTTTTTTCTTCTCTGTCTGGCTTTTTGCTCCTGCATAGCCACTAAAAGGAGAAAATTGTGTGATTTTGCAGATCAACAGCCCCGCTTCACCTATGAAGGGAAAAAAATGTCTTGTCATGTGTTTGCAAACCACCATGTAATGACACTATATACATGATTTTAAATGATATAATAGTAGTGATGATGTTTGTAGATGTCATAGAATCATTTTAGGCTTCTTTCATAATCACCTGTCCTTAAAATTAGCCATATAACTCTAGGTTAAGGGCTCAGTCTCATCCTTTCAATACCATGGGCTCTCACAAATACAGCGGATAGTACAAGTTTTACGATATTACCACTCTGTACGCTAGCGGACAGGAGCACAGAGTCATTGAAGATTTAGGCTGAGATTTGCAAAGCCTCTTAAGACTTTGGATGCCCAATTTCCATTAAAATTCATTGAAACTGGGTGTCTAGATTCCCTAGGCAGCTTTGAAAATCTCAGCCTACATAGGGCTTGATCCCACCTGGGGATAAGCAGGATTACTCCATGAGCATGCTCTGAAGCGGGCCACTTGTACTCCACTTCCCTACAAGCCAGGTTACTTCCATGCTGTACTGGGTGCTTCAAGGATTGTTCACCTCTCAGCCATCCCACAAGCAGCACAAAGAACGAGTTGTGAGGGGAGAATGCATATAAGGACTCAGCCCACGCACTGTGAATGCAAAATGCATTAAAAAAACTGCTTAGCGCATCCACAGCTACGGTATGTTGCTCTCTAGACCAGGAGAAGCTATAGTTATGGAGTGCTGAGGGGTGGGAGTGTGACGTTTGGAAGGAGGTGGTATTGTACCTATGTCGATATGCAAGGTGAAATTCACCCAGATTCAGCAGGAAGATAGGGCCTTGTGCGGGTGCTGTGCTCTGGGGCGAATGTTACCCATACCGTGTACAAAATAAATTGCAGCTGCACACTTGGCAGCCTTCTCTGTCCTGCCCTCTGGCTTGGGATTTGGTGGAGATTTCATGTTTATCCATTTTATGGATAAGGAGATGGTTTCTCTAGAACCTTATAATCGTTCATAACCAAATGCCAGACACATCCCCCAACTCAACAGCTAAAACCCCAACCTCCCCTGATGTGAACATTTACACACAATACCAGGCATGTGCACTCTCTCCTTCCTGCCAGTCCGTGATATGGTGTTGTGGTTGGAGGGGGGAGAAGGAGACACACCATGAGGCAGGTCCTCAGCTAGTGTAAATTGTCATTGCCCCATTGACTTCAGTGGCATATGCCAATTTACACTGGTGGAGGAGCTGCCCCCATACATACAGTGGGAGCATGCATTTCTGCTCCACCTCCCAGCCTTCTCACATTCCTCCCTCACACAAATATGTATCTGGCATTTTTGTAGTCCAGAGGCCAAATCCCGCTCGCAGATAGATCAGTGCAATTCTGCTGTCTTCAGCGGAGTTGCGTTAGTGTAAATGAAAGGAGAATGAAAAGGAGTACTTGTGGCACCTTAGAGACTAACCAATTTATTTGAGCATAAGCTTTCATGAGCTACAGCTCACTTCATCGGATGCATACTGTGAAAAGTGTAGAAGATCTTTTTATACACACAAAGCATGAAAAAATGGGTGTTTACCATTACAAAAGGTTTTCTCTCCCCTCACCCCACTCTCCTGCTGGTAATAGCTTATCTAAAGTGATCACTCTCCTTACAATGTGTATGATAATCAAGGTGGGCCATTTCCAGCACAAATCTAGGGTTTAACAAGAACGTCTGGGGGGGGGGGGGGGGGGGGGGGGGAGGAGGGGAGAGGAAAAAACAAGGGGAAATAGGTTACCTTGCATAATGACTTAGCCACTCCCAGTCTCTATTCAAGCCTAAGTTAATTGTATCCAATTTGCAAATGAATTCCAATTCAACAGTCTCTCGCTGGAGTCTAGAAGTTTTGAAGTTTTTTTGTTGTAATATCGCAACTTTCATGTCTGTAATCGCGTGACCAGAGACATTGAAGTGTTCTCCGACTGGTTTATGAATGTTATAATTCTTGACATCTGATTTGTGTCCATTTATTCTTTTACGTAGAGACTGTCCAGTTTGACCAATGTACATGGCAGAGGGGCATTGCTGGCACATGATGCCATATATCACATTGGTAGATGTGCAGGTGAACGAGCCTCTGATAGTGTGGCTGATGTTATTAGGCCCTGTGATGGTGTCCCCTGAATAGATATATGGGCACAGTTGGCAACGGGCTTTGTTGCAAGGATAGGTTCCTGGGTTAGTGGTTCTGTTGTGTGGTATGTGGTGGCTGGTGAGTATTTGCTTCAAGTTGGGGGGCTGTCTGTAGGAAAGGACTGGCCTGTCTCCCAAGATTTGTGAGAGTGTTGGGTCATCCTTCAGGATAGGTTGTAGATCCTTAATAATGCGTTGGAGGGGTTTTAATTGGGGGCTGACGGCTAGTGGCGTTCTGTTATTTTCTTTGTTAGGCCTGTCCTGTAGTAGGTGCCTTCTGGGAACTTTTCTGGCTCTGTCAATCTGTTTCTTCACTTCCGCAGATGGGTATTGTAGTTGTAAGAATGCTTGATAGAGATCTTGTAGGTGTTTGTCTCTGTCTGAGGGGTTGGAGCAAATGCGGTTGTATCGCAGAGCTTGGCTGTAGACAATGGATTGTGTGGTGTGGTCAGGGTGAAAGCTGGAAGCATGTAGGTAGGAATAGTGGTCAGTAGGTTTCCGGTATAGGGTGGTGTTTATGTGACCATTGTTTATTAGCACTGTAGTGTCCAGGAAGTGGATCTCTTGTGTGGACTGGACCAGGCTGAGGTTGATGGTGGGATGGAAATTGTTGAAATCATGGTGGAATTCCTCAAGTGCTTTTCCATGGGTCCAGATGATGAAGATGTCATCAATATAGCGCAAGTAGAGTAGGGGCGTTAGGGGACGAGAGCTGAGGAAGCGTTGTTCTAAGTCAGCCATAAAAATGTTGGCATACTGTGGGCCCTTGCGGGTACCCATAGCAGTGCTGCTGATTTGAAGGTATACACTGTCCCCAAATGTAAAATAGTTATGGGTAAGGACAAAGTCACAAAGTTCAGCCACCAGGTTAGCCGTGACATTATTGGGGATAGTGTTCTTGACGGCTTGTAGTCCATCTTTGTGTGGAATGTTGGTGTAGACGGCTTCTACATCCATAGTGGCCAGGATGTCCCCCCCACCCCCCAGACATTCTTGTTAAACCCTGGATTTGTGCTGGAAATGGCCCACCTTGATTATCATACACATTGTAAGGAGAGTGATCACTTTAGATAAGCTATTACCAGCAGGAGAGTGGGGTGGGGGGAGAGAAAACCTTTTGTAGTGGTAAACACCCATTTTTTCATGCTTTGTGTGTATAAAAAGATCTTCTACACTTTCCACAGTATGCATCCGATGAAGTGAGCTGTAGTTCACGAAAGCTTATGCTCAAATAAATTGGTTAGTCTCTAAGGTGCCACAGGTACTCCTTTTCTTTTTGCGAATACAGACTAACACGGCTGTTACTCTGAAACCTGAAAGGAGAATCTGGCCTCAGCACTGAATTTTTGAGCAGCTCCATGTGTGAGATCGAAAAGGACTGACAGGGAGATGAAGCTGAAAAAAATATAATTGCCTGAATCCTGTATGTGAAATCAACAGCTGTATCGAGTGTTCAGTTTGAACTCAGAATTGTACATTCCAGTTATAAAGTCATCCTCCATGTGAAAATGTCTAACACACGTAAAGTATCAAAGTAGTTGCCTCACTTTCATAGTTGCATTTTCCATTAAAACCAATGAAAGTTTAATCTACAGGGGCACAGATTTTACTATATAATAATTTTGAAAATGCTTCTTTTGGTGGCAGGTTAAGTAAATTTATCAGACAAAAACAAGATGGCTCAAGTTGGAGGCCAAGGTCCATACTATGAAAAGATTATATTAGCTCAAAGGTAAAAGCACCCTCAACTAAAAGAGACTTCAAACATATTGAAGGCAGATAGAATTATTAAAACAACATGTAATATTTATTTGATCTGGCATTATCCCTTGTCTTTCCTTAAAGCTGCATACCAGATCTCATTCCCATAGCAACAAATTTTCTTGTTTGTGTTTAAAAGCTAGAGATTACCCAACAACTGTCCTAAATGGCCTTTCCCATTAAAATGGGCACAGAGAGGTTAATTTGTAATTTTAAAGAATTAAATTTCTTTGTGATTTATTCTTTTAAGGAGTAAACATTGGTACCTTTGGGAACTCTTATGCAATATCCATTTTCATCTCGGACTGGTTCATCTTTCTCTACGTCGTATCTAATCAGCTCATAGCGTATAATTTTCTAGTGAAAATTTACAAAATATACATACAGGTGAATATCTGAATTGAATTTTCAATATATTCTACGTATTGAAGTATTGCTTTAAAAGGTGCTAACTTCATAATATTTCTGACATATGTTTAGTGTCCAAATGCTCTTTTGTCTGAAAATCTGGCAGCTGTATGGGCCTGCCAGGGCATGTCTACATTGCAATAAAACACCTGTGGCTGGCCTGGGTCAGCTGACTTGGGCTTGCAGGGCTCAGGCTGTGGGTCTATAAAACTGCAGTGAAGATGTTTGGATTCAGGCTCAGGCTACAGTCCAGCCTCTGGGACCTCTCCCCGCTCGTGGGGTCCAAGAGCCCAGGCTCCAGCCCGAGCCCAAGCACTTACACTGCAATTTTATAGTCCTGCAGCCTGAGCCCTGCAAGCCCAAGTCAGCTGACCCAGGCCAGCCACAGGTGTTTTATTACAATGTAGACATACTCTTAGTGAGATGGCAGCAGTTATGGTGACATCAGTCTAGCATGGGACAGGCATAAACTAAAGTTGGGGAGTGCAAGGAACCCTTCCCTGAGTATATCTGCCCAAGGTTCAGCTGAGCAGTGGGCTATGCATTTGCTTCTTAGGGCTTAAGTGATGTGGAGGGCTCATGTGAGCCCTTGGCAATGAGTTGAACTTCACCCCTGAAGGACAGAATGCCAGCACTGATGTTATTTTGCTTACCTTATGGAAGTAGTTTACTCTCCCCACGGCACCGACTTTTCCAGTGTAGTTAAAAAACCCAACATTTCCCTCGGTTGCAGCATAGAACTCCAATATACGGATGTCTCCAAATCTTCTGACGAATTCCCTCCAAACATCAGCCCTTAACCCATTGCCTATGGCAATCCTTACTCTGTGATCACCATCGCTGTCTTTCTAGATATGAAAACCCAACAGACATAGGTTAATGATTAGGTTGAGAAAAATGAACAAGTTTAAAGAAGACATCAGTCTGCAAACATAAAGCACATTTTGAAGTATAACGGGCGTACACATCTTTACAGCTACACGTGCAGTTATGAGATGGATAGATGGCCTGATACTTACATTGTCTAATATCGGAGACAAGAGAAGGAATGTTGGAGCAGCATTAGCCTGAATATCTGTCTTCAGCTGAAATCAGTGGCAAAATCGGGGGCAGGGCTGGCTCCTGAGGGTGAAATTCACCACCTGCAGCAGGTCAGCATGAAACCTATGCCCGCTTTATGTTCCACTTAAGCCTGTTTTGTGCACAAGACTTGTAGTGACCCTCTGCATGGGTTGAATTCCACCCTTAGCGCCGTCAACGATTTAGGAGGTAAAAATGGACAGATTTTCAAATTCCCTACACTTCAAAATGACATTCAAGGGGGGAAAAAAAAGCTGTCTCGGCATTGAAGTCTTTACCTAGGCAATACATTAGCCTGTGTGAGGACTGCAGAACTGAGCCTGTTAAAATGAGAATATTTTCCTCTCATTTTTTAATATGCTGCCATACATGTGCTCTTCACACAGCAAATATGGAGATGACAAAGAAAAGGGTGATAGTTCATCTGGTTGCTTACACGAATTGTTCTTATTTATTTACTTACATCCCAGCAATAAAAGAGAACCGAATTTGGCTGTACGTATAGTCTATAATACACAAGCAATTCTAATGGGCTTTCAGAAACAATGGAGGGAGCAATAGTACGCTGGGAATTTTGACAAAATCTGGGGACATTGCTCTTCCAGATCTTCTAATTTCTGAGGAGAATTTGCTCCTCATAGTTGTGTAACTTAATACCCAATAGCATTTCAAGGCCCAAGGGGAGAGGTTTTTTTAAAAATACATGTTGGCTTATTAACCTGGACTGCTTTCACTGTTGCTACTGGCCCAAATTCTATTGTAAACCCACTATCACAGGATGGCTGCCTCCATGGCACCCCCTCGTGGCCTTATGGTGTTCCAGAAAGTGGCCCTCTGTCTCGATTTCCCTCTTCTGGTGTCCACTGCACATACCTCATTTCCCCCCTTCTTCCAGAGTCCCCCGTAACTCCACATAAGTTTTCAGAGTATAAATAGCCTTTTGCAGGGTTAGTTTATTACAAAAGGTCCCACAGCCAGAATTCAGATTTCTCCAGCACAGTCCACACAGTACATTCACATTTCAAGTCCCAACATGCCATCAACACACCATCTACAGCTCGGACATCTCTCCCCACACCACACCACACCTTTCAGGTACAGATCTGTCTTTTCTCACCACACCTCAGCATCTCTCACTTTGCCCCATCCCAACCCCTCTAGCTGGGGTGCTTCTCCGCCCTGAAGGTATGGTTCCAGCTCTTGCCTGGAGACATCAGCAGGCTCACCCCTCAGCCCTCTCTGGCCCTCTGGCTTCAGCTTTACAGCTCAGAGAGCCAACAGGCATTTCTGTCTGCTGTTCTCAGCCTTCAGCCCTCTCTAGCCATACCTCTCTGGCCTGGGGAAGTTTGCCTTCCTGCCTTCTGCTTTCACCAGCCTGCTCTTGCTTTATTCCTCATGAGGAAACTCTTTATCACTCCCTTCTTCCCGGGTATCCCCTCCCTGATGCTCTCAACCCAGCTCAGCTCTTCTTCTGAGCGCACTCTGTCTCTCTCTCTCTCTCCCGTGGGTTACGAACTCTCCCTCTCTCAGGACTGGGTTCTGGACTCTCTCTAGCCTTTGGGCTGTCTCTCATTTATAACTCCAAGAGGCAGCCCCACCCTCCACATTACACCAAACTAGGGTGCCCCTGGAGTGGAACAGGAGAGCTGGACCGGATTTCATTTAAGGGGACAGCTACCCTGTTATACCTACACTTCAATCCTAATTTTTCCCAGGCAGCAGCTGGCATCTCAGTTATCTGAACAAATGAAATTCTGCTTGATAGAATGTTTGCATTTTCTCAAGAACCCTAACTCCAGTGGGACATCAGCAAGAAACAGGAATGTCCAGCAGGACTGGATGGGTACATTAGCTCAATGCATCTCAAAGTATAGTGTGTGCAGGGCTAGCCAGGCGGGGAAGGGAAGTATGTAGAACCGTGACAGTGTCACTGCCAGTTTCCCTAGGCTGCCCTGCTAGCATGGAGAGGGTGAAGATGACCACAATTAGTTTTATTTTCCTGAAGCTTCAACTTTCAGAAGTTTGGGAAACTTTGCATTAGCTGAATGTTTCTCACCCAACTGCCAGCAGTGAAATGGTTAAGCAGTTTCTTGTCATTTAAATGTTCGCAATCAGGCATCTAAGTTCATGCTGCTGTCTATGCTGCTGTCTGTCCTTCTAGTTACAGAAACAATGAGCCAAATCTCTCCCTGGGGCAAGCCCATTAAAGACAAGAGAGTTACTCCAGGGAGGAATCTGGACCAATGAGACAGCAGTTTGGATCCATTTACATTGTTAGATGTTCACAACAAAAAAGGACAAGAAACTGCCATGGAAATGAGGCTGCAAGTTTTGAATATGCAAATACTCTAATTATAGTTTGCTTTTATTTTTTGATTATTCCAGCACATGATACTGTTCTGGACTTCAGTTATGTAGCTTCTGGGTTATTGTTACTTTTCTACACACTTGGTCCAGCCTTGGAAGGTCAGTTCAATAATCCAAATCAGTAGTTCTGATTGATTTTCCTCTTTGATTTACTGAAAGATTTGCCATTAAAATGTCTGAGCAGAGTCAAGTAGCATATAAAACAACCCAGACTGTCTGCTGAAGTTCTGCACACTTGTGCCCTGATCCTGTGTGGCAGAGTTCAGTTATTCCAAAGTCCTTCTGGGTTGACAGTAACTTGCGTGTTATAGAGGCCTGCACAATATGTTCATGTGTCCTGGGAGGTTTTTTCTTATACTGCTTGACTGGGGACTTGAAGGGCTTTGAGACCAAACATGTGTTTCCATTTTGAAATGTTTCCCTGGGGACAGTTTGTTGGTTAGCTCCAGACCAGCAGTCTGTCCTTCCTCTTTCAGGGTCCTGAAGTCGCTCTATCTCTTTCATTCTTTTCCATTTGTTGGCTATGGAGTCCAAGGCCAGAAGGGACCATTGTGATAATCTAGTCAGACCTCCTGCATAATACAGACCACAGACCTTCCCCAAAATAATTCCCAGATCAAATCTTTTCAAAAAAATATCCAATCTTGATTTTAAAATTTCCAGTGATGGAGAATCCAGGGGAGGGTGTAAATTAAGGCAGAGGGTAATTTACAGCCAGGTATAACTTACTTAGGCTGCCAGCTCTCTGAAACAGGGACAGTCACTTTATGTTTGTACAGTGCCTAGTGCAATGAGACCGGTACCTCTCGGCACTAGCGCACTACAAATAAGAGCTTCTGCCATGTCAGGCTCTTTCATGCTCTCTCTAAGATCTTAATTGCAGCTTTCTGGGAGAGGCTCATCCACTTAACATGGTGTACCTATGGGCCCCAGCACCACATGTTAGAGAAGCCTGTAGGCCCTGCTTGTATGGAAATGCTTTCTCCAAAGTTGCTGAATCCTATGTGCTTGGGGCGATGATAAATCCTGTGTTAAATAATTAAAACAAAGCTGTGTGTCGGTTTTCTTTTAAAGCCTGATCTTCATATATAAACTGTCACTATTACTGAGGAACGCCCATGGGAAAGCCTGTTTCCCCCACGAAACGCCACTCAATTACACTGCCCTATCATTTTCATGAGTATAATTCTTTCGCTTGGCTTCAATGTCAGCCTTGCAAGTTTCGCAGTTTCTGTAAGACTCCCAGTACTTTCATTAACATGTCAGTCAGCGGTTCAGCTGTTTTTCCCTGTGCTGCTAACATTACCGAGGACCTTCGCCCCTCTAGGCATTTGCAACTGACCTGTAATCAGGCGGCAAAGCTGCCACCAGCTGTCCGAGTCCTTGAGACCTTGGTTAAACTCAATATGGCTTGTGATTCCTTTGTAGTCTATGATTAAACAGGGCATGATTGCCAAAGGATAAAATACCATGAACTACGAGCAACTATAAACGAACCTATTTACGTTAAGAGCAAACCCCATGTTGCAACCAGAGAAGTAACTTGTACATAAAACATATGAAGGCATGGAGTGGGGAAGAGTTAGCCACTTGTTCACTAAAATAGATAACTCTCAGAACCAATGCTAGCACAATCAGGAGCTCTTGGGGAGGAGGATCCTGGCAGTGGTTTTAAGTATTTATTGTGTTAACAAATCCTGACAGAATGGTCATGACTATTTATGAATGGCTGGGCGGTTGGATGTTAGACGCACATTCTGGTAAGTTTACTGCCTGCAGAAATAGATTCAGAGTATACTTTTTCTCTAGCTCAGCTTGTATCTGTTGCTCCAGCTCCATGGGTTCTACTGAGGTGGAGTGGGGCGGGCTTACATCTTCCTGTCTCTTGCCTGCTGAAAACTGATTCTAGCCACGTCCAAATGTTAAATGACCAGCTCCTTGATTTCCCCATGGGACCTTTCGTGTTTGGTCTGCAGCTAGCTAGATTGTAGCAGGTGTGCATTTTCTCTGTTCATTGTTATGGCATATGAAGCTGAGAGCCTAGTTATGACGTGTTCATATTCTAGTACTCTTTGTCAAGATTGTGCAAAAGAAATGCCCACTTTAAGTCACTGGTGCTTAGTTTGAAAGACATTTCATGTTAATCTAAATTAGACTGGAAACTCCTTGGGTCAAGGATCTTGTCCTGATTCTGTATCTGTAAAATTCTGTGCAAAGTGCTTTTAGTTCCTCGGGTGGAAAGAGCTATCTAAAAAGATGTAAAATAATATATTACACCTAAATAGTCATTATTTTAAAAAAATAATTTAAAAAATATTGAAAATGTGGATGGGTAAAATATTAAACCAAGGTCCATCTGCTTTTCACTTTTTGTTTTTATAAATTGAGTCTTCACAATATGGAGAGCATGTTACATACTTGCTAATGTCAAAACAGATTCATATGTCCTTTGCACTAATGGGAGAATACATTGTAAAGTGTGAGCAGTAAAGTAGGCAATGAGAAAATGAGTCGGTCCATATAAGCAGATATTCACTTAAGGGGTTTCTTCGCCTCTCAATATTAAAATAAAATAAATATATTGCATTATCAGTAATGGGAATTCTTTGGCTAAGACCTCCAAGAACACAGATTCATTAACTGGGACTTGATTCTGAAACTAGGCAACAGCTTTTAACAAAGAAACTACGGCTTTGCTCCAACGTGCCCCGTACTCTTCCTTCCCCTTCCCAATGCTCCTCCCTTCTTCCTCCTATGCTGGGGGGAGGCTTATTGCACAGGAATAAGCCGTCTTAATGCTGGAGGAATTCCCCAGTTGCAATCTCTGCACACTCAGTATGTCTACACTGCAAAGAAAAACCACCAGGGCAGTGAGTCTCAGAGCCTGGGTCAAATGACTCGAGCTTATGCTACAGGGCTAAAAACAGCAGGGTAGACATTCCCGCTTGGGCTGGAGCTCAGGCTTTGAGATCCACCCCCTTCGCCAGGTTTCAGAGCCTGGGCTCCAGTCTGCTCCCGAATGTCTACACTGCTATTTTTAGTCCTGTAGCACAAGCCCAAGTGAGCTAACCTGGACTCTAACACCATGTCTACACTAGCAAGCTTACAGGGGCACAGCTGTACCAATGCAGCTGCCCTGCTGTAAGATTGCTCGTGTAGTTGCTCCATGTCAACACTCCCATTGACACAGTTAAACCAACTCCAACGAGCGGCGGTAGCGGGAGAGTGTCTCCCTCCGACAGTGCTGTCCACACCGGCGCATCTGTCGGTGTAATTTATGTCGCTCAGACCGGTGTTTTTTTCATATCCCTGAGCAACATACGTTATCTTGACAAAAGTGCTAGTGTAGACATAGCCTTAGATTCACTGCCAGGGGGTTCTTCCCCCACCCCATCCCCCATGCTGATGTACCATTAGACAGAGCAAAATGAACTTGGTGGAACAGAGAATCTGGCCCCTGGGTTAATCTGTGGAACATCTGAGGCTCATTATAGTCCATGAAAATATTAGAAGTATTACACAGGTAATCCAGACAATATTTATAATCAGTTTTCAAAAAACTCTGGCGCATAGAAGAAATTACCTTTGGTGTGTTGCATAAATACCGAAGCACCTCCCCAATATACTGGATGACTGTTACTTTGTATTTCCTGCAGTCAACCCAAAACTGGCTGGCTGAAAATTTGGAGCGTAGAGCTAAGGTGGCACCTACACAAAGAAGAAGAAGGGGGAAATAATAGAATTGGGCTATAATAAATAGATTTTGAGAAAATGGTACAATTTGCTTAGTAGTTTCAGTGATGAGTACAGGAAATTTGCAGGATGACAGATTATATAACTTCATGTTAAAAGTGTGTGACCCTTTCCTAAAATAAAGTCAGGTACAACCCATGGCCAGGAAGTAGCTGTATCCTTTAATGCTGTCCATCAGAAAGTATGGGAGTATTCATAGTGGATGAACTTTGTGGCACTGTGCACCATGTAACCCCGGTGGCTGGGCTGCACAGGAGGAGCTGCCTGTGACAAACATTGCAGGTGCATGCAGTATCTTTGTGAGGGGCGGGGAATCACATTTTATTAAGTTGATCAGTGGTTCCTGTCTCACTGTGGGCCAGAGATTGTATGCAACTCCAGGCGGGAGGGTTACCAGTGCTCTTCCAGGAACTAAAAATAGGATGTGTGTGTGTGTGTGATTACAATTATAGCAACTCACTCAGGCTGTAAACACCTGCAGAGAGGTACTACCCCTAGGGAGGTTTGCCTGCACTGTTTCAAACTGAGTGTTCCAGAGACCAGCAGACAAAGAAAAGCACTTTTGGTATAAAAAGACTGAGTCTGAAGGGCTTTCTTTTTGATACAGCAAACAGACAAGACCTTCTGTCCAGCGGGGGACCCAGCCCTTGCAGAAGGGTTGGAAAGACTTTGGCTTACAAAGACCGCATAAGACTAGCTTTTGGCCTGTGGATAGGAATTTTTATTATTTTTTATGCTTTCTCTGTAATGCTTTTGCCCTAAGAACAAGTGTATTTTGCTTTGTGAGGGCTGGTCGGTAACTAATATACACGCTTGTAGCCCCTGGAGAAAGGTTAACCACAGAGGCTGGATCCTGGTCATTCTGGGGAAATCTCAATGAAGTGCAGAAGGACTGCAAGTGTAAACCCCCAGCCTGGAGGGAGGATGATGCAGGTCTCCATCCAAAAGTGGTGAGGGCTAAGAAGACTGAAGCTTCTAAGTGGGTCCTTCAAAGGAGACCAGGAGTGGAGTCAAAGGTGCAGTTAACCCTGAAACTGTGACACTGCCATGTAGGGCTGGAGAGCTGGCTCCGGGTATGAATTTTGCTGTTTCTTCCCATATGCACAGTAACTCATTTACACTGTAAGGTGCACTGTACCTTGCATGATGCATCCATGAACTCCAACCAGGAGGGCAGCACTGTGATACAGTGGCAGGACATTATACACAACGTCCTCAGAGGTCACGCCACTTGCAATGAACAAATTACAACCTAACAGCATGCGCTGGTGGGTAATCACTGCAGCCTTTGGAAGACCTGTGTAAAGACAATAGAAAAGGTGTGCTCTTTCATATGATTGGTACACCTAATGACCCAGGTGGTTTGGACAGGGACATCCCTTAGCGGAGGAGTTACTGAAGGGGATACTCAATCAGGGGTAGGCAACCTATGGCATGCGTGCCAAAGGCGGCACGCGACCTGATTTTCAGTGGCCCTCACACTGCCTGGGTCCTGGCCACCAGTCCGGGGGGCTCTGCATTTTAATTTAATTTTAAATGAAGCTTCTTAAACATTTTAAAAATCTTATTTACTTTACATACAACAATAGTTTAGTTCTATATTAAAGACTTTTAGAAAGAGACCTTCTAAAAACGTTAAAATGTATGACTGGCACGCGAAACCTTAAATTAGAGTGAATAAATGAAGACGCGGTACCCCACTTCTGAAAGGCTGCCGCCCCCTGTTCTATAGCCTCGTAACTATCAGAGGCTAGAAGTTGATAAAGTACAGATAGAAACAAAAGAGTCAAATGAAAAAGAGTCCTGTTTATTTACAGCACGTGAAGGTATACAACTAAATATTGACAAGTTTTATAAGTGTTTGTATACAATTGCTAGAAGTCCAAATACTAAGATGGCTTAACCTGAAGGCCTGCTATTGAATGAAGATTTTGATATGATAGGTATCACAGAAACTTGGGGGGACAATGCTAATCAATGGGGCATGGTAGCACCAGGATGCAAAATATACAGGAATGCCAGAGTAGGTCATGCTGGTGGGGGAGTGGCACTGTATGGGAAAGAAAGCATAGAGTCAACTATAGTAAAATATGGTACAGTTTGATTCATTTAAGATACAATTTGATTCACATACACCTCGGAAGACGTTTACTTCCAAAAGTGCTTGCGATAGTTAATGAGCCCCATCACCTTGTGATCTAGTCAATGAAACCAAAAAGTGGTTAAAAATAGCCTCTAGGACTGTACCGATCTCTGAGTCCCCCCCCCCCCCCCCGGCCGATTTTGGAGATTGGACAGTCACATCTGTCTATTTTTTTTCCAAATGTTCTTCTCCCCCCATTGACGTGTTAGATGATCCACACACACAAGGGAACGTGACCGTACACAAAGTGTTTTCCAGTGCCCAAAGAAAAGGAAAAAAACATTTGTCTCTAATCTCTTTCATTTCCAGAACTCTTGGGTTTCCTTGTAACAGTAGCAGGTGAAATATTTTCAGACAGAAATGGGATTTTGAAGATGGCTTGTAAGAATTGCTAAGCAGAAAAAAGGAAAATTAAAATCTCACTCTAATCGTTTCTTCCCCTCCGTCGCTGGGATGTTTGTCAGATAACCCCATTTACATTACCTGTAGTCCCAGAGGTATAAATATACATGGCAGGAGTTTTAGAAGTGACATTTGATCTCCAAGAGTGTGGAATAGGCTCATCTGAAACCACTTCCAACTTGTCAATGAAGCTGTCAACCCCTTTTGTGTCGGATGTCCTGCTTAGGTAGAAGACTCTGATGTTTTCTTCTTTCAGGGCTGGCAATATTTCTTCAACAGCTGCTTTCAATTCTTATGGAGCAAAGAAAATAGAAAATAATTCTAAGAAAATTTTGCCTGGCCAAATTTGTGTCCCAAGTTTTGCCTTGGGAGATTTTGTATTTAACTGGACTCAGGAATGCTTCATGCCTATGTCGGTTCAGCGTCTAATGAAAGGAGTGAGGCCATGGCTACTCTACAGTGGCTACAGTGACAGCTACACTGCCGCAGCCGTGCTGCATGGTGCTGTAGTATAAAAGCTTTCTACATCAACAGAAGTTGGTTTTCCCTTGATGTGGATAATCCACCTGCCTGAGAGCCGTTACTACGGTGCGGGTTACGTCAACCTAACTACGGTGCACAGGGCATGACATTTTTCACAGCCCTGACCAACGTAACTTGGGCAGTCTCAATTTTAGGTGTAGACCAGGCCTGAGGAAAAGCACTTTGTGCCTCCCTGATCCTGGGGCTGACTCAATCATCAGTACAGGTTAGCTCACCTTTGAGAGGTATGGGCCTTGCAAGAACCAGGGAGTAGGAATGCCCTAGACACACTTCCTCCTGCCTGCAGCCACCAGGGACATGATCCCTGGGCTGGGAGAGGAATATATAGCTGGCCCAGCTAGCTCTGTGTCTGCTGAATAGGACTCACGCTGAGGGTGTTTCCTAGGGAGCCTTATAGCCTCTTTGTGGCCGCTTTGGGCTAGCTAGGGGATGGACAAAATGGACACTGAAGGGTGGTGAATTTCCCCCTTCGAGGGAAATACACTCCTGTGCAGAGTTCCCACACCAGCCTATGTACCACTTACGTCCCACCCATCCTTTGTACAAAGGTGAATTTCATCCACAGTGAGCCTGGATGCCAAAGAAAAAAAAAGTAGACATTTACAATAAAAAGGGTCCAGTGTGAGAAATGACAGTGCACAGGCTCTCTTCATGTACAGCACGACGTTTACTTGCTCACTTGTTCTATTAGAAAAATAAGATTATCTGCTTTGGCTGGTATAGTCACCAGCGTCTTGGTTGGTTTCTTGCAACTCAAAGTCCTCCTTTAAACAGCGAATGGCTATATGCCAATGGCTATATGCGTGAAAACAGAAAAGAGAGTCTACATTTTCATAATGTTGGGTGGAATCTGACAAGCACGCTACAAAGCAAACAAAAAGACCTTTCAAATCACAGGTGTGACAATTCCCCTTTGAACTAGCAAGTTCAGATAATTTAACATGGACCTCATCACCAATTTCACTCAAACAGCTACTGCTTCAGGTTTCCATTCTCAAAACAGCTTGAAGCAGGGTGGAGAAGGAATCACAGATTCATGTTGTAGAAAGAATAATTTACGGGAATCAAACTGTAAAACTCACACACAAATCAAGCCAGGGAACATTCACACCGAGGGACACATTGGGGTTGATTTACTCACATAAACGCTCCCACTGAAGTCAAATCAACTGGAGTTTTATGAGAGCAAGGGGAGGAAAATTTGTCCCCAGGTACATGCTATCAAATTTACTGATGTGTAGAGAGACACAAACCAGATTCTCAGCTGGCGTAATCTGTCATAGATCCATTGACTTCAGTGGCTGTCTTGAGGGCTGCCCTAATCAGTGCTGAGTGTAAAGCCAGCACCAGGATCAGGGGAAGAAGCTGTGCTGATTTCTATGGAGCTACATTGACTTACACCAGCTGAGAATCTGGCCCCACATTTCTAGCATGTTTTATAGCATGAAATATTTTTTTTTTATGTCTGAACAAAACCCTGACACACTGTCCAATTTAATGTCTACAGTTAACTTACGTAGCGCTTTAACTTTTATATCACTAAAACCAAAAGTGAGAGATTACTTGTAAGAGGTAGCTGGTTTATGTAGTGCCGATATAAAAGAGCCAGTATTCGCTGTAGGAGACTGACTCAATATCCCAGGGACTTTTCTCTTCACTCAAAGGACTGAATTCTTGCACATGCCATTTCTTAGATATTCATGTAATTTGCAAGAGTCCTTTCATTTAATTTATATCAATCCCTTCCCCAAGTCATGAAATGCTGCAAGAGCTGGCTGTGTGCATTTTTCTTGTGTGGAAATGCCATCAGAAGAGTCGGAACTGTTCCTAATATGCAACCTACTGTTGGATTCAGCAACCCAACCTGCTGTATCACAAAACAAACAGCTCTGCCATTCACTTTGAATTTAGCAACTGGTATTGCTATTATTGGAACCAATATTTCTAGGGTAGTCGCCTGTTGATGTTCTTGGGAATGGTATTTATAAATATACCAAGACAAGGCTCAGACTGTAAAAGTTTGCCCCCCTCCCAGAAAAGCTACCCCCAAAGCTGGAAGGTTGCAGGGCCATCTGTGTGGAGACCCCAGACCTCTGTTGCTACTCTCGCTCCCACCAACACCCCTGGCTCCCTGCCAACATAACCCATTGGTGCTGTACTGCCAAGGATCCCCCCGACCCTCTGTAGCCTCCTCTAGGGTTCAGGCAGGGGAACTAAAAATGGTTAATATGGCTTCCGGCTTTATTAACATTTTTGGACATCTTCTGCAGGACTGGAAGGGAGAATGATGTGCATTCAGGTGGCCTGCCCCTCCTGTTCCTGCCCACTCTCACTCCACCCCCTCTTTCTACACAGACCCTGGACTGCATGGAGAATTGGGTTGGGTGGCAGGGAGTGGAATGTTCTGCAGAGGCACCTGACCCCCCTTTCTCCAAATGTAGATCTAATGAGCCATGGTCTGGCACCAAACAGACATAAATACAATACACTCTACTCCTGTTTATAATTGAGTCAGCATATTCCTTTGCAGAAACCTATTCAAAATATCCATGCAAGTAAATAACAATGGTCACAACTGTGATACAGTTGAGATCAGAATCTCAGAAGAGATCAGAAGAGATTTACCTTTGACCAAGGGTAGCACAAAAATGCAGAGTAAAGGTTGAAACTCAGATCAGGGGTGACAAAGTAAATGTTTAACAGAGGGGAAATCTTTTTTTTTTTTTGTCCTCTCCTTATATTATTTTAACAGCTGCTAGTAGTGACTACTGCAGCTAAGATTGGGGAAATTGTGTCATTAATAACCCACCATTTTCAACCACTCAGCTTAAAAAAAAATCTCATTTTGAGCTGAAACCTCCTTGGTTTGGTCTCTTCCCAGAGCTGAATACTTTTTGAAAAGTACATTTTCCTGTCCTAAACACTAGCTTTTTTCCATGCTGATAAGCAGATAAATTGATTAATTTTGAAAGTTCAAATGTAGCATGGAATTCATTCTCACTGAGGTATAGTTCCTGTGTTAGGCTTGGAAAGATTTGTTTTTGAGTTAATAAAATTTAGGAGCATTTAAACATCTGCATAGAAATGGCCTTGACCCTGCAAATATTAATGCAGATACTCTATCTTTATATATAGATATATAAAACACCTGATACCTAAGTAAACTCTCTCTTTCTGGAGATTTCCCCTTACTATATAAATTGGAAATGAAAATATATTGCAAATCATTTGGGAACATTTATCCATTCATAGATTCTAAGGCCAGAAGGGACCATTGTGGTCATCTACTCTGACCTCCTGTCTCACACAGGCCATAGAACTTCCACAAAATAATTCCTAGAGCAGATCTTTCAGAAAAATATCCAATCTTGATTTTAAAATGGTCAGTTACAGAGAATCCACCCTTTGTAAATTGTTCCAATGATTTATTACTCTCACCATCAAAAACTTACACCTTATTTTCAGTCTGAATTTGTCTAGCGTCAACTTCCAGCTCTTGGGTGGTGTGTTATGCCTTTCTCTGCTAGAGTGAAGAGCCCATTATTAAATATTTGTTCCCCATGTAGTTACTTACAGAAGGTATGTTACATTCTTACACCTGACTTGATGCATCCTCTGCTTACCCCAAAAAGCACCTGGATGTTTAAATGCTACATCTTTGACTGCCTGGCTCTTTGACAAAAACCTTCAGCACTATGGCACAGATCCTACAACCTATTTCATCTGGGCTGATCCTCCTTTGCCCACCTGGAGCCCCATTAAGTCAGTGGGGCTCAATGAAGGCACAGGGGACCACCTAGACACAGTCAATTTCAGGATTAAGGTTTAAGGCCCCAAACTTGATGCTGATAGGGCTACTCATGTGCAAAGCTAATCATGTGCATTGGTAGGACTAGGGCCTTACAGACTGCATCTTGCTCTTCTGCACTGGCTAAATATGGGCAGAACCCTGCCTCCCTCCCCGGGGGAAAAAATTCTGGGCAAGGCATCTCCCTTACCATGCCTCACCAAAGCTGTGGGAGTTGAGTTGAGACAGAGCATCCGAAAGACCTTACAATAAGACTCCATTTACTATGTTCACTGACTTTTGACCCAGTTACCTCTGTCCTGCACCAAGCTGAAGTTTCCTCACTGTTTATTTGTTCCAAATTACTGACACTGGAGAGGTGAAGTCTTGACAATGAAGTTGTAGCAGAAGTTATTGTACATGCTAAAGGAAGAACCCTCCTCCTCAACCCGCTCCCCAACCCCTGGGGACTGTCCCACATCCTGGGCTACCCCTGTCCCCAGAGGGACTGTCCCACATTCCAGGCTACCTTCATCCCCTGGGGACTGTCCCATGTTCCGGGCCATCCTCATCCCCTGGGGACTATCCCACATTCTGGGTCCCAGGGGGACTGGCCCACATTCTGGGCTACCCCCAACAATGTGGGGACTGTCTCAGATTCCAGGCTACCCCCATCCCCACCCCTGGGGAACTCTCATATTCTGGGCTACCCGCATCCCCAGTCCTGGGGCGCGTCCCACTTTCCTGCCTCAGAGGGCTGCAGGGCAGGTGAGCTCTCCCCCTGAGCAGATGTCGATGAGCAGCAGAAGCCCAGGCAGCAGGTGTGGGCCCACGTGGATGGGCAGCGGGGGGCAGCCACTTTCCCTATCCCCCCACCCAGGGCAGCTCCGGGCTGAGCAGGCTGGCCGCTGGCGGGTCTCACCTGGGGCTGCCAGCAGCACCTTGGCTCCGCTGCACTGGAAGCAGTGCAGCAAGGACTTGGCCCTGATGTTGCAGTTGAGGCAGGCCATGGCGCAGCCCAGCTTGGCCAAGCCCAGCCAGATCCAGAGGTAGGCAGGCTCGTTGCCCAGGAAGAGGGCCAGGCAGTCCCCTTGCTGCAGCCCGGCGTGCTCGCGCAGCGCCCGGGCCACCTGGCTGCTCCGCTTGTCCACCTGCCCGTAGGTGTGCACCTCCTCCCTGAACAGCACCAGGGGCTTGCGGGGTGTCCGGCGCGCCCGCTGCGTGAACACCTCCAGGATGGTGCGCGGCGGGGTCCGCGCCGAGTCGCTGCGCACCCGCTGCGACAGCCAGGCCACCGTGAGGAAGAAGCGCAGGTCGCGGAAGAAGTAGGGGCAGGCGAGGCGCAGCAGCAGCGGCAGGAGCAGCAGCCCCGCCAGCGCGGTGTAGAACATGACCCTGCCCGGCCAGTGCTCAGCGCAAGGGACTCGGAGCGCACGGAGCTGCGCGGGGGGAACGCGGCGCGGCGCCTGGCCCGCTGCTCGCCTCCCGGCTGGGCAGGGGCGGGCCCAGCCGCTCCCTCCTCGCTGGCCCCGAGCGGGGGTGGGATCAGAGGGAGCGGGTGGGCTGGCCTGGGGGGAGGAATCGCATCCAGGAGGAGTCAGGACCAGGTACCAGCCACCTGGGGCTGGGTGGTTGCGGAGACCAGGCGAAACCTGCCGCGTGGGGCACAGGGGGGCGGACTCATGGTCGGTCACTTTTCCAGAGCGGGACGTGGTGAGAGATCGGGGAAACGCCTTTGCGGGAGAGCCCTGTCGTTAAAAGCAAAGTATTCTCTAGCTCTGGCTCGCCTGCCAAGCGGTACCGCTAAACCCGACTCACTCCACCGCACCCAAAGTGGTTAGGTACCTGGGAAGGGAGGCTGATCTCAGAGAAATCAGGATAGTAGCAACTTTCTTTCCGATTCCCCTTCCAGAACAGGTGCCCCAACGGCTGACAGATGCCTCCCTGCTTTGCTGCAGGCGGCGTGGGGCCGGAGAGGATGTTTCACACACAGCTTATGTAGCTCCATATCACCATAATAACAAAGCTTCAGTTACAGCTGGCGGAAACAGTGATTTGTACGCCTGATTACATAGCTCTGATTTCGGTGGCAACAACAATTGTATTGCATGCTGGCGAAGGAGAGACACTTAACTATCAGACTGAACTGATTCCAAAAGTTTGGGGTATTAGGATCAAGGTCAAATTGATGTACCTCTTCAGGGCAAATGCCAGGATTATATTGCAACATGTTGCTTTCCTTTTCAAGTACATGTATAGCTATCCATGGCAGACAGCTAACGCTAACATAGGTGTACAGTCAGTACAGAATGAACTGACTCCTAAAGAGACTTGGGCTCCCATCCTGCTTCCACTCATGGTATCACTAACCATTTCCCATTGACATCATAGCTTATTGCCCTTATATAAATCCATGTTACGCCCACATCTTGAATACTGCGTACAGATGTGGTCTCCTCATCTCAAAAAAGATATACTGGCATTAGAAAAGGTTCAGAGAAGGGCAACTAAAATGATTAGGGGTTTGGAACGGGTCCCATATCAGGAGAGATTAAAAAGGCTAGGACTTTTCAGCTTGGAAAAAAGGAGACTCAGGGTATGTCTACACTACGGAATTAGGTCGAATTTATAGAAATCGGTTTTTTAGAAATCGGTTTTATATATTCGAGTGTGTGTCCCCCCACAGAAAATGCTTTAAGTGCATTAACTCGGCGGAGTGCTTCCACAGTACCGAGGCTAGAGTCGACTTCCGGAGCGTTGCACTGTGGGTAGCTATCCGACAGTTCCCGCAGTCTCCACTGCCCATTGGAATTCTGGGTTGAGATCCCAATGCCTGATGGGGCTAAAACATTGTCGCGGGTGATTCTGGGTACATATCGTCAGGCCCCCGTTCCCTCCCTCCCTCCCTCCGTGAAAGCAAGGGCAGACAATCGTTTCACACCTTTTTTCCTGAGTTACCTGTGCAGACGTCATACCACGGCAAGCCTGGAGCCCGCTCAGGTAACCGTCACCGTATGTCTCCTGGGTGCTGGCAGACATGGTACTGCATTGCTACACAGCAGCATCCACCCATTGCCTTGTGGCAGCAGACGGTACAGTATGACTGGTAGCCATCATCGTCATGTCCGAGGTGCTCCTGGCCACATCGGCCAGGAGCGCCTGGGCAGACATGGGCGCAGGGACTAAATTTGGAGTGACTTGACCAGGTCATTCTCTTTAGTCCTGCAGTCAGTCCTATTGAACCATCTTATGGTGAGCAGGTAGGCGATACGGATTGCTAGCAGTCCTACTGTGCCATCTTCTGCCAGGCAGGCAAGAGATGAGGATGGCTAGCAGTCCTACTGCACCATCTTCTGCCGAGCAGCCATGAGATGTGGATGGCTTGCAGTCCTTCTGCACCATCTGCTGCCAGCCAAAGATGTAAAAGATAGATGGAGTGGATCAAAACAAGAAATAGACCAGATTTGTTTTGTACTCATTTGCTTCCCCCCCTCCCCCCTCTAGGGGACTCATTCCTCTAGGTCACACTGCAGTCACTCACAGAGAAGGTGCAGTGAGGTAAATCTAGCCATGTATCAATCAGAGGCCAGACCAACCTGCTTGTTCCAATAAGGACAATTACTTAGGTGCACCATTTCTTATTGGAACCCTCCGTGAAGTCCTGCCTGAAATACTCATTGATGTAAAGCCACCCCCTTTGTTGACTTTAATTCCCTGTAAGCCAACCCTGTAAGCCATGTCGTCAGTCGCCCCTCCCTCCGTCAGAGCAACGGCAGACAATCTTCTGCGCCTTTTTTCTGTGCGGACGCCATACCAAGGCAAGCATGGAGGCCGCTCAGCTCACTTTGGCAGTTAGGAGCACATTAAACACCACACGCATTATCCAGCGGTATATGCAGTACCAGAACCTGGGAGAGCGATACTGGGCGAGGAGGCGACGTCAGCGCGGTCACGTGAGTGATCAGGACATGGACACAGATTTCTCTGAAAGCATGGGCCCTGCCCATGCATGCATCATAGTGCTAATGGGGCAGGTTCATGCTGTGGAACGCCGATTCTGGGCTCGGGAAACAAGCACAGACTGGTGGGACCGCATAGTGTTGCAGGTCTGGGACGATTCCCAGTGGCTGCGAAACTTTCGCATGCGTAAGGGCACTTTCATGGAACTTTGTGACTTGCTTTCCCCTGCCCTGAAGCGCATGAATACCAAGATGAGAGCAGCCCTCACAGTTGAGAAGCGAGTGGCGATAGCCCTGTGGAAGCTTGCAACACCGGACAGCTACCGTTCAGTTGGGACTCAATTTGGAGTGGGCAAATCTACTGTGGGGGCTGCTGTGATGCAAGTAGCCCACGCAATCAAGGATCTGCTGATATCAAGGGTAGTGACCCTGGGAAATGTGCAGGTCATAGTGGATGGCTTTGCTGCAATGGGATTCCCTAACTGTGGTGGGGCCATAGACGGAACCCATATCCCTGTCTTGGCACCGGAGCACCAAGCCGGCGAGTACATAAACTGCAAGGGGTACTTTTCAATAGTGCTGCAAGCTCTGGTGGATCACAAGGGATGTTTCACCAACATCAACGTGGGATGGCCGGGAAAGGTACATGACGCTCACATCTTCAGGAACTCTGGTCTGTTTCAAAAGCTGCAGGAAGGGACTTTATTCCCAGACCAGAAAATAACTGTTGGGGATGTTGAAATGCCTATAGTTATCTTTGGGGACCCAGCCTACTCCTTAATGCCATGGCTCATGAAGCCGTATACAGGCAGCCTGGACAGTAGTCAGGAGTTGTTCAACTACAAGCTGAGCAAATGCAGAATGGTGGGAGAATGTGCATTTGGACGTTTAAAGGCGCGCTGGTGCAGTTTACTGACTCGCTTAGACCTCAGCAAAACCAATATTCCCACTGTTATTACTGCTTGCTGTGTGCTCCACAATATCTGTGAGAGTAAGGGAGAGACGTTTATGGCGGGGTGGGAGATTGAGGCAAATCGCCTGGCTGCTGATTACGCGCAGCCAGACACCAGGACAGTTAGAAGAGCACAGGAGGGCGCGGTACGCATCAGAGAGGCTTTGAAAACCAGTTTCATGACTGGCCAGACTACGGTGTGAAAGTTCTGTTTGTTTCTCCTTGATGAAACCCCCCACCCCTTGGTTCGCTCTACTTCCCTGTAAGCTAACCACCCTCCCCGCCTCCCTTCGATCACTGCTTGCAGAGGCAATAAAGTCATTGTTGCTTCACATTCATGCATTCTTCATTCATTCATCACACAAATAGGGGGATGACTACCAAGGTAGCCCAGGAGGGGTGGTGGAGGAGGGAAGAAAAATGCCACACAGCACTTTAAAAGTTTACAACTTTAAAATTTATTGAATGCCAGCCTTCTGTTTTTTGGGCAATCCTCTGTGGTGGAGTGGCTGGTTGGCTGGAGGCCCCCCCCACCGTGTTCTTGGGCGTCTGGGTGTGGAGGCTATGGAACTTGGGGAGGAGGGCGGTTGGTTACACAGGGGCTGTAGTGTCAGTCTGTGCTCCTGCTGCCTTTGCTGCAGCTCAACCATACACTGGAGCATACTGGTTTGATCCTCCAGAAGCCTCAGCATTGAATCCTGCCTCCTCTCATCACGCTGCCGCCACATTTGAGCTTCAGCCCTGTCTTCAGCCCGCCACTTACTCTCTTCAGCCTGCCACCTCTCCTCCCAGTCATTTTGTGCTTTCCTGCACTCTGACATTATTTGCCTCCACGCATTCGTCTGTGCTCTGTCAGTGTGGGAGGACAGCACGAGCTCAGAGAACATTTCATCACGAGTGCGTTTTTTTTCTTTCTAATCTTCACTAGCCTCTGGGAAGGAGAAGATCCTGTGACCATTGAAACACATGCAGCTGGTGGAGAAAAAAAAGGGACAGCGGTATTTAAAAAAACACATTTTATAAAACAGTGGCTACACTCTTTCAGGGTAAAACCTTGCTGTTAACATTACATACATAGCACATGTGCTTTCGTTACAAGGTTGCATTTTGCCTCCCCCCACCGCGTGGCTACCCCCTCAACCCTCCCCCCTCCCTGTGGCTAACAGCAGGGAACATTTCTGTTCAGCCACAGGCAAACAGCCCAGCAGGAACGGGCACCTCTGAGTGTCCCCTGAAGAAAAGGAGGGACATGATAGAGGTATATAAAATCATGAGTAGTGTGGAGAAAGTGAATAAGGAAAAGTTATCAGAGTAGCAGCCGTGTTAGTCTGTATTCGCAAAAAGAAAAGGAGGAGGGGCACCTTAGAGACTAACAAATTTATCTGAGCATAAGCATAATCTTTTGTGAGCTCCGATGAAGTGAGCTGTAGCTCACAAAAGCTTATGCTCAAATAGATTTGTTAGTCCCTAAGGTGTCACAAGTACTCCTTTTCTTTTTAAGGAAAAGTTATTTATCTGTTCCCATAATATAAGAACTAGGGGCCACCAAATGAAATTAATGGGCAGCAGGTTTAAAACAAATAAAAGGAAGTTCTTCTTCACACAGCACACAGTCAACCTGTGGAACTTCTTGTCTGAGGAGGTTGTGAAGGCTAGGACTATAACAAGGTTTAAAAGAGAACTAGATAAATTCATGGAGGTTAAGTCCTTTAATGGCTATTAGCCAGGATGGGTAAGGAACGGTGTCCCTAGTCTCTGTTTGTCAGAGGGTGGAGATGGATGGCAGGAGAGAAATCACTTGATCATTACCTGTTAGGTTCACTCCCTCTGGGGCACCTGGCATTGGCCACTGTCGGCAGACAGGATACGGGGCTGGATGGACCTTTGGTCTGACCCAGTTTGGTCATTCTTATGTTCTTATAAAGGAAAGGGGACCGGATACTTAGTACTTCTTACAAATCATATCTGAAACGTGTAAAAAATGTACAAAGCAAATAAAAATACGGGTTCCTTTTATTACACTATTAGGGCAAAGTATGATTACTGACTATAGCACAAAAGGCTGTGAAAATAAGGCATCTGGGAAAGTCTATGAAGACAACGAGGACTTATCTATAGAGGGGAAGCACACTACCTAGGCCCCAGGACATCAGCTGCAGCAATAGTGTACACACAGGACAGCTGTGTCCTATTTCAATTCACACCATTGTGTACACATGATGGGGGTCTGGTGGGCACAAAGTGCATAGCATTCTGGGTGAGTATCCCATGGTCCTTTGTTTGGGTGCTGAGCTGTGAGCACTCTGAAATTTTTCTTGCTGTGCATGGTAGGATACATAGTAGAGGCCAGTGGAATTTTAAGACGTGGGGTCAAACTCCAAAAGTCCAATGACTCTGCTCCCTCTGGCCCGTGGTTCCTCTCTTTCCGGGCAAACAAGCGCCGTTCTGAGCAAAATCATCATTTTTGAATTTGCGGTCAGGCTGACTCTGATTTCTGTTACACTGATGGCCTGATTCTAACTTCACACTGCTGTTACACTTGGCCAACCCCAGTGATTTCATTAGCGTTACCCCTGAGTTGCACCGGTGTCAGAATCAGGGCCAGAGTTTGCAGCCATGTTACTTCATTGATTTCAGGCATTACTGCTGATTTGCATTGCTCTAAGGAGACCAGGTTTACGATGGTTAGCAGAAAGTTGATAAAAATGTTAGTGTGAGAGAGCAGGAGAGGGCAAAGGGTGGGATTGGAGAAGGAATTTTGTGTTTCAGAATACTTTCAGAGTAAAGGATTCAGGGACATGAATGTGTATTGCTGAATTGCTCCAATACCATAATTGGAAAATTAAGATCTTGCTTTTTGAGCACAGTCTAATGTACTTGCCAACTGTAGGGGCTCAGACAAGGCCAAGTGTAGCTTCTATAGCAATCAGGCAGATTCTCTCTTCCTTTCTGGAACCCCAAAGGGAAAGTGCTAGCTCAGTGACTGCAAATTCATTCAACCTGACTTCAGCTGTGCTTACAGCGTGTCTGGCCACTCCTTCTGAAGGGTAGCCAAGTACAGTAGCTAGTTCTGCCCTCGAGCTTAGAGAGTGCTAGTGTCAGCACTGGGCTTGGATACTGCACAGGTATGTTGGAAGAGCCACCCTCCCCAAGCACGCCCAGGCACAGACAACCCAAAGTTAGCGCTAGTCCTTACAGATAATAATAATCAGCTGTCTAGAAAACGGAAAGCCTCCGTCAGCTCATTCATTGGCAAATCCACCAAGAAGCTCCCCAAATAACTGTAGTAATAGTTACAGGAGTGCATGCCCAAACTGCCACAAACTACAATTTCTGGAACTGCTTCTGTGTCAAGGAAAATCCAACACTATTTCTTAGTCTCCATTCCTGTTCAATAATTTTGTTTGGGATATGGCGAGGGAGGGGGAGGGATTTGTCAGATAGCTGCTCAGTGCATATCGTTGAAGCTGTATGTAGATTAATTGCTAGGACAGAACTATGCACTGCATCCAGTCAGGGAACAGCAGTCCAGACTAGCACAAGGATTATGCACCACCTAAACCTATGTAATCTCTCAAAATAAGGCTCACATGGGATCATAGGCGCTGGAACTAGGAATGTTGGGGGTGAAAAACAATTAGCAAATGAGAAATGAAACAGTGTCTGGTCCACACACGATTTTGGAAAGGGCAGCCAGGATCAGGGGAGAAGGGTTCCAGGTAACCAGGCATACGGCAAAGCATGAACAGAGGTAAGCCGTGGGGTCTGAGGAGTTTCCCAGGGACTCATTGCAAATGCAGGAGATAGGGAATTGTTTGGCAAATGTGTGCATGTTAGAAGCAGAAAGCCAATAGACAGCGAGAGGAGCAGTCTTAAGTGTGGCCCTGAAAGGGTGCAGAGAGGGAGAGAGCTCCTTGGGGCACAGGACTGACTGGAGAGGCAGGCTATGGAATTGTGAGCTTGATGCTGTTTGTTTCTACTGTGTTCTACTGTGTTCAGGGAAACAGGATTTTATTTACAAAGAATGTACAGAAACAGGATTGCATCAAAGAAGTACTTGACTCATATCATCAGTTTCTTCTCTTGAAGGAAACAACTTGGCAAGGCTCTCAGTACTGGCTTACTGCTCAGGTCAAAGGGACAATATAATGCAGAAGAAATATTGACACTAAGAATACTAAAATATAAGGACTACAGAGTTTAAAGACAGTACACTCTCTAGTTCATCCTAAGCTTTCATGCATGCATAAAAAATTAATGAAAATCACATGCCTACTTGTTTTATATTTTTTTCTACCAGGAAGAAAGTGAAAAATGGACTTTTGTCTCATTCTCCATAGCAGAACACATAGGTATCTCAAGTGGGGTACCCCAGAAATGTGTGCTTCCAAAATTAGTGAGCATTTTTGAAAATATGATCCTTAACCTATTGGTCTCTGAGGGTATGTCTACACTGCGATGAAAAACCTCCGGCACCGAGCCTCAGAGCCCAGGACAGC
Source organism: Chelonia mydas (assembly GCF_015237465.2). Classification (NCBI taxonomy): domain Eukaryota; kingdom Metazoa; phylum Chordata; order Testudines; family Cheloniidae; genus Chelonia; species Chelonia mydas. The sequence goes on from NC_051250.2 coordinate 65,182,173, forward strand.
TGCGTAGGGCTCGGGCTGTGGGGCTAAAAATTGCTATGTAGACGCAGGCTCCGCCTGGAGCCCGGACTCTGAGATCGTCTCCCATCATGGGGTCCCACAGCCCAAGCTCCAGCCTGAGCCAACTGCACTGCAGTTTTATAGTCTCACAGCTGGAGCCCCAGGAGCCCAAGTCAGCTGACCCATACCAGTAGGATTTCTATTGCAGTGTAGACATATCCCGAGAGCCCAGTCCTACTCGCGGTGAATTTTGCTATTGATTTTAATAGAAGCAGGACTGAACCTTTAGTTTCCCCCTCTGCAAATTAGCCTAAGTATATTAGCTTACCACGGGGGGCTAGGGCAAGGATTAGTTAATAACATTTGCACATTTACTTGGAAGAGGCAGAGTGCTAAGTACAGTATTATGGTTATGTGACAGTGATTATCAGCCTGATCCAATGCCTGTTGAAGTCACTGCAGATTCTCACTGACTTCAGTGGGAGTGGGATTAGGTGGCAAGAGCTCAACCCTTATTTATACTCAACCTTGGACATTAGAACCTGCCTTATTGACAGAGGACGCATTGTCTAGGTAGTTTATTCACTGCCCTTCCATACTCTGCTCTAGTGCAGGACTTGCTCTGTTTTTACTTCAGGGGGTGATTTTAGTTATTACTAATTTCAATGATCCGTAGAGGGCTTGTTGCGTTAGCACTCAGGTGCTTATTTACAGAGTTAGTTACATTATTCACATATAACTAGGATAGGAAAAAATGAAAGAAAAGCTAAACCAATGAATTAACCCTTGTATCATGCCCCAAAGTTTGCTCTGGTGAACTGCTCACTGTTTTATCACAAATAAAATTACTGTTCTTTGCAGAAAGCACCGTGTCATATTTAACTTCCAGCAGAATGGTCACCAGAGTGGAGCAAATAGTGCTTTAGTCAATACTGTACTTGAAGGGCTCTGTGTCCAGCAGTGGAGCTGCCCCTTCATATTGTTGTCCTGTGTTAGAGCCTTGGTGGGAATTAAACTCAAATCCTACAGGCCCAGAAATGAAAATGCTGCCAGCTAAGCGGTACAGATAACCCCTAGGCTCAAAATAATGCAGTTATTTAACATAGTAATGATCCACCAGGGGTCGCTAGAGGGCAACTTATGCTAGGCAGGTTTCAGAGTAGCAGCCCTGTTAGTCTGTATCTGCAAAAAGAACAGGAGGACTTGTGGCACCTTAGAGACTAACAAATTTATTTGAGCATAAGCTTTCGTGAGCGACAGCTCCTCACTGTATTTTCCACTGCATGCATCCGATGAAGTGAGCTGTCGCTCACGAAAGCTTATGCTCAAATAAATTTGTTAGTCTCTAAGGTGCCACAAGTACTCCTTTTCTTTATGCTAGGCAGTTTATGTTAAGGTAGAATTCAGGACATATGCAATTAAGGGGATGGTGTGGGGACAGAGAGCCCTGGGAAGCTATAAATTCCCTACATCTATTTACCACATGAAGCTCTTGGCTGGAACTTTCTGTGGAAGCTCCTAAGTGGAAGAAAGCTGTGGTGTCAGCCTTCTCTCTTGTATTTCTTTCTTTAACTGGCTTGGTCGGGGGTCCTTACATTTGCCTGTAGATTGAACAAAGGTTAAGTCAATTTCAAGTTATTTTTAATGTCCAGTTTGGAATTGGCTTTCAGATAATTTATGGCTGTGAGTAGTTCTTCCTAAAAGAAACTATGTTAGCTATAATGAAGTTCATCTCAGAAACCTTAGAGGTAACTGATATGAAACCCTAGCAGCCCAGTGATAGTGTTCTCACTGCCATATGAGAGGTGCCAGCTTTAACCCCTGGCACTGGACTAAGACTGCATTCCTGGCACAGAGCCTCTTGTGCCTTGGATGGGCAGGAGTGAGATTGCTGCAGAGTTGGTGAGCTCCTTTAGAAAGGGGAGGGCAGTTTCTTTCCCCCGAAGAGTGTGATCACAATACAAGGTGATAAATTGTGGAAACCTTGTTTGAAGCCACAGGACAGCCAGGGAGAAAATATAATACTGGCATTATCGGATACCCCTTGTGCTAATTTAGTGTAATGTTACAGCTTAAGCACACTGCAGTTTTAGCTTGGTCTACCTATTGTGGCACTAATTCACCTTGCAGAATTCCCCCTATTGTTGCAAGATGGTGGCCTTGCTTTGCTACATGTGTCTGATTCTAGGAGTACAATTTTTTTTTATGAATCAGGAGATGTTAAATCATTTAGACAGAACATTGAAAAGAGGATTGCCCAAACTGATCCTTTCAGCAAGATTCCACTGTACTAGGACAGTTTGAAATAGCTATTGAAATTGATGGGGCCAGGTTTTTAAAACAGCTCAGCTCATTTAGACACCAAAATAAAGGTCTAGATACTCAAAAGAGCTCAGCACACCAGTTACTGAGTTCTTTGAAAATCTGCCCATAAACGTCACAGTCAGAGGCGCTGCATGCTGAGCACTTTTGAACAGCTGTTCCCAGTGTGGACAATGACCTCTTTTGAAAATCAGGCCTCATTCTGTGTGGTATAAATATATCATTAAGATAGTTTGACAGTCGTTGCTTTAGAGAATGTGTATTACCCAAATCTTAGCAACAATTCTTGGCTGACTGTGTTAAAAAAAGTTCCTACCTAGGCAGGCCTAGCAGTATTTTTCTTATAAAGATATTTTCATTAGGTTAATTAGGGTTTGAAACTGTAATTTTGTTATAGATACAGAGCCAGGGTCACTCCAGGACTATACCAACAGGCACTAGGCTACATACAGGTGTAGGAACCCCAGTGGTAAAAAGTCCCACCATAGAGTCTATGGTAATGCAAGGCACTTGCAACTGTCTCGGGACCTTCATGTGTGTGGAGAAGCCCCAGTTGTGGTAGATTGGGGAGGTCTAGGGCAGCTGACGGTACATGGATCAGAGCCATCCACATTGCAGAACTTAAAGCTGCCCTCCTCCAGCAAAAGTCATCCTTGTCACTTTTTCCATTGCTGTCAATAAAAGCAAATGACATTTGACACGTGTCCAGTACAATGTTATTTTTGAACTGAGACCAATGTTAGGGCCTAATGCTGAGCTTCTTACTCAGGCAGAACGCCCACGGAAGCTAATGAGAGTTGTAGCCCAGCAAAGTGTTGCGGATCAGACCATGTGTGTAATTTGTTTCCAGCCTACAATCAAAGCAGGCTTCTATTTTAGCTTAGGTAACTTTTGCAAGGAGCAGTAATATTAACCATAGTCACAGAGGCTGCCAGCAGATCATCAAATAATGGAACTGACTTATCAAAGTACAGTATTTTCTAAGAAAAAGAAAGGTGGGGCGGAGAAGGCTTTAGTCTCACAGCCAGATTTACTGAGCTGTAGCAAACCCTATTGAGACAGCTTGTTATAATTCCAATTTAGTCATACAGGATGCATGTTCTGTGGCAATTAATGGGTGTAACAGGCCTGTGCATCATCAGAGTATAGTGCTAAAGTACCATGGGCTCCCATTCAAGGTAAAATTCCCTATCCTATCAAAGAAAGGAATTATTCAGATGAGTGCGTGTTACTGGCTCTGTTCCTTCTCAGGGCCCTATGCTCCCACCCGCCATGAAGTGCAGAGTGGAGCAGAGATGAATAGATGAGGCAACAAAGCTGCCAGGAGTGGGAAGAGTGGTGGTGGCTCTGCCTTCCTAGAAGCCTGCAGTGGCCCCTTCCAGGGTACTGTGTGTGTTCAGTACTGATGGGGTATGTCTACACTGCAGTGTAAGTCCAGGGTTCGAGCTCAGGCTCAAGCCTACCTCCTCCTTCTGTCTACACACAAATCATGCTGATCCAGGGCTTGGACCCAGGGTCCCAAGTCTCCATGAGGGTGGAGGATCTGAGACTCAGTCAAGCTGGGACCCAGGGCTCAAGCCCTATTATTTTGCAGTGTAGACACAACCCCACTGGACTTGTGCTCTTGGAGTCTCCCAAAAGTATTCCACAATCTCACGGGCTGACTTCCTTTGTCCTCCAGACAGTCAAGTTTCGTGGACAGTCAAGTTTCCCACACTGCATCATGTAGAGAGGCCACATTTTGGGAGGGCACTAGGAAGTCTGGGCTATGAGTGGTTGAACTCATAATTCAGCATAGGTACTTGAGCCACAGGTTGGAACCCAGGGTTCAACAATTCCTAACCTGGGATTACAAATAAGTGGAGAGGCTCAAGCCCTAGGTTAACAAGCACAGGTCTGCTAATGCTGGTCTTACATTGCAGTGTAGACATACCCTGCGGCTCAGTATAAGGGAATCGTATCAGGATGGGAGGAGGAAGGAAAAAAGCTGCTCTTTGTAACATGCTCCCCAGTGGAAATAGGGGAAATACTTCTGGTGCTTTGTGCTGTCCCCTCCCAGCAGTGGAGGAGTAGGTCTCGGGCTGAGTGGGGAGCCAATGGCAGCATGGTTCCTCAAGAAGGGAACATATATTGCTCCTCTGCAGAGTAGTACAGAGGTTGTGTTGCCAGAGCTGCAAACTCCTGCAAAGACTCTTCCAATAGAAGGGATGGTGATTTGCTTCCAGCTCACTGGTTAAAGGAAGATAATACCATTTTCCTGGACTCCAGTTGCTCTCAATGACACTGCTGTAATTCTGGACTAACTCCACTGACATCATTCTGTATTTACTCATGAGTGAGAACAGAATTTGGTCCACTAGCCATATTCTTTACCCAGCGGCTCCCCAGCTTTATTGGGTCACATCTGACCTTCTTAAAAACTTGGTGTGCAGTGACTGGGTAGAACATCAAGCTCATTTCCCCCCAAGTGATACACATGCTACAGTTTGGGAATCCTTGAGTCCACTTAATGGGCACATTATGGAAAGGCAAATAATTCCCATGAATACCCAGCAGAAAACAAATCTGAACACTTTGCAAATTTTAGACCCAAACATGCTGCGGAGTATGTCAGAAAGAGGATATGTATGAGATTTTATGGGATTTCAAATGTCCCCGCAGCCATGAAGTTCTCTTGGCAGCCCTGACAGAAAGTATTGTTGATACTGTACTGGCCACTGGAAAGTGTAGGCAGTTCATGTTACTGGGAGCATGGGAATGTTGGTATGAATGAAATATATCCCACTGAGTGACTTGCCTTCTGCTGTATGACCTGCCTGAACGTTTCAGCAGTCGGGACTGTAGTGTGGTAGAGGGTAAAATGTCACATATGATCACAAACTCTCTTCGTGTTGGAATACACTCCATCTCTGTCACCTCGCCCTGTGGTAGAAGCTAAACCAATATTTACATGTTTTTTAGAAATAATGTTTACATATAGGCACATATATTAATATTGAAATTGATACACAAGTTTGAAGTATACATCTTGAAATGTGCTTTATATGCATGCTATGGTTATATTTAATAATGAAATTGAAGAAGTACAATTATAAGGCAAAAAGGTCTGAAGAAGTAAAGCAATAATTATATAAAATATAAAGTAATACAATTAGAGATATCTTTATCATACTACTGGGATGAGTTAAGAAAATTTTAACTTACTGCTACATAACTTGCATGTAAAACACCTGCAAAGGAGTCATCCCCTATAAGACAGGAGAAGATTTAACTAGTTTTTCTCCTTTTTACTTCTTAAAGATAAGAAGGAAATTATAGTTTTTTCTTTATGTAATTTAAACCTTCTAGAATGCAAGGTGAGAAATATTTTGCCTTCTCCAACTGGTACACATGCTGGTTTGCCTTGAAAAAGTACGGTAAAGTTTTTCAGCTCTATTTTTCACTTGTATTTTTAATAAATTACAATAAAAGAAGAGCTCTTTTTCTCTGATTTTCCTTTTTATATGCAGGGTAGTTGTAACATGTCTGTCCCAGGAGATTAAACAGACAAGATGGGTGAGGTAATATCTTTTATTGGACCAACTTCTTCTTCAGAGCTCTGTGTGGCTCGAAAGCTTGTCTCTCTCACAATAAAAGATGTTACCTCACCCACCTTTCATTTTTATGAGTGATTAAGAACAGGGAAGTAAAGAAGTTTCTCTTAAGGTCCCCGTGAAGCCTACATAGTATTATTTCCTATATGGCTTTTGAGCAAGGTTTTATATTACATAATGCTTGGATCAAATGGGAATCCCGTTCCATGGCTTTTGAAACATTTAAATAGGAATGTTTTTTAAAGATTGTGTTTTCATAAGAGTCACAGATAAAATATATTAAATTAATATATTTGGTTTTAAATATTGCATAATAGAATACATGCAGTGATTATTACTAAAATGTATCTTTACCTATTGAAATATGAGGCTAAAAGGGAAATTGCTTAAACTGCAATATTGAGATTCTGAGATACATTTTATACAAACTTGGGCATCCCAAAGAAACAATTAAGGATCTTCAGGAAATTTGAAACTAGATCTTAAATATACAAGTAATTAAAGCAAAAATATGTTATTGGTTTTTTTAACTGCTAACCCTGAAAATTCAACCTGGAATCTGAGAGTCAGGCAGAGTTCTTTCATCTTGCGCCATATCTCCAATAGTAAAGGTTCTGCAGGCCAAATTCTGTCCCAAGTGACATGTGTTCAACCCTCAGGTATAATTGGCTAGAATTTAATAAACAATTACAGTGACTATGCACTAAAAAGACTTGAACCCCCTCACAGTGGTGCTGGCTCTGCAGGGCTAAGAGAAGAAGAAAGCTGTACAATATGATGGAATGCAGGTGGAGAAAAGTTCTGTTAAGTAAGTAGGTCCCATTTTCATAGTAAAGCATTTTTAAGTTGTTCAGCAAAAGAGAGTGTTCTCAATCTTCTTGAATACTAAAAGCCACTTAGCTCAATTTAAACTTCTAAAATAAATGCATATAAAAACATGACTAGTTGAGACAAGATGATTTGACACCAGGTTCTTTAAATTAGTAATACAGCAAAAATACTGGTCAGACAGGCTCATCTGTTGCTTGGCCTTTCACAGCAGGCGCCACAGGGCACATCAGGCATTGCAACTGTAAATGGTTACAGGTGTGCTCACCTGTTATGGTGCTGTGGAACATATGTGGGATAGATATTCTCATTAGCCAACAGTGCATTCCTTTAAGACTTCTGTTTCTCTAACAGGTATATCTTTAACGGAAGAATCTACTGACTCCAGAGGGAAAGACCATACATGGTGATGGACAGCTTGAGTTTATACTTAGAGCGTCACTCACTGTGACTCTTGCAGTCAAGGCTAACACCAATATGATAAGTATCTGCAACCCTTTCATTACAAGGATATAATTCTGAAGCATCTTTTAACTGGAATTGTAGTATCACATCCGACTCACTATCTAAAATCCATCAAAGTCTGGTGAGATTTTTACTTCCAATTCTATCTTTCATTTTGGGAAGTAATATTACTTCACTTTCATTCATTTGTAAAATGCTACTATGAAAACTATATTGTATTATTTTTAACAAGGATAATGGCAATTTGATACAAGATCCTTGTTTTTAAAAAAATCATACAAACATGTTGATTTATATGTTAAATATTGTTAAGGTTGCAAACCAAGTACTCGTTAAGTCAGGAATGCTAGAATTTAGATTCCACCTTTTGTGCACTAAAGGAGGCATAAACCCTGTAGAAAAAAATGTGATTATGTAATTGAAGACTACCGTAATTCATACTTATCAGAAGGCTGAATTAAGTTTACACGGACAACCTTAATTCAGGCATTTCCTAACTGTTGAGAACTTGAATTTGCAATCTTACTAACATTATTTTAACATTTTTTTGGTATGCAATTTCCTAGCTCTATTAAGAAAGAGTTGCACGGGGTTTTGTTTTCTAACAACCCTATCACATATCATCAACAGGTTTTGAAACCTGGACCTTCAGCACTGATCACTACTACTAGAGCTAAGAGACTAACAATGGAGGGCAGCAAGAGGAACCTGCCTTTAGAAGAGGATGAGTGGGACAATGAAACAGTGGGTCAATATGGAGGAGTGTACTACTCCTTTAAGGAACAGACTGGAACCTGCAACCAGAACAGCTTGGCTGTGATCAAAGACGTCTCCTGCCCAGCCCTGGGCTATTAAGCAGGAAGAGGAAGCTAAGCGAGAGAGAGAGAGAGTGTGTTAACAGCTATATTGGTTGCTGTGGTCTGTTTTTTTTTTTTTTTTTTTCTTCTTCTTCTTCTTCTTCTTCTTCAGACTTTAGGGAACTAGCCTGCCAAGCTTGGAGGGTTTGTTTGCTGACTCTAAGTTTAGGAGCTCTGAAGTGGGGGCCCTGAGGTAAGGGTCTAAAGAACCTTGTTAAGGCTGCTCTGCCCCTGAGATGTTCTTAAAGGGGATACATTTGTTTTGGTTTCCCCTTGTTTGGATCCTTTATAATTATATATTCCTCAATAGCTGCATTTTTACAGACCTCCTAACCAAGGACATAGATTTGGTAGATTAAAAACAGCATGGCTGAGAGCTGGCTCTGCCACTATAGAGATTTGGGTTCCAGTTGCTGCTTGTGTGACTGTTTAGTAATGCCTTTCTGAATAATGAGTGCTATGAAAAGTATAGCACTCATTAACAGTAGTGAGACTTATACTCATGACCTTCTGGTTCCCAATCCAGTGTACGTTTCCCTTGGCTAAAGCAACAGCAGTCTGATGATCAGTTTTGTCTGTAAAACTTTTGGCACCTGAGAGACTAACAAATTTATTTAAGCATAAGCTTTTGTGGGCTACAGCCCACTTCATCAGATGCATAGAATGGAACATATAGTAAGAAGATATGTATGCATACAGAGAACATGAAAAGGTGGAAGGTGCCATACCAACTAAAGAGGTTAATTAATTAAGATGCGCTATTAGCAGCATGAGGGGGGAAAAAAAACTTTTGTCTCTATAATCAAGATGGCCCATTTCAGACAGTTGACAAGAAGGTGTGAGGATACTTAACACGGGGAAATAGATTCAATTTGTGTATTGACCCAGTCTCTATTCAAGCCCAAGTTAATGGTATCTAGATTGCAAATTCTAGTTCAGTAGTTTCTGTTTGGAGTCTGTTCTTGAAGCTTTTCTGAGGCAAAATTGCCACCTTTAATTCTGTTACTGAGTGACCAGAGAGTTTGATGTGTTCTCCTACTGCTTTTTGAATGTTATGATTCCTGATGTCAGATTTGTGTCCATTTATTCTTTTGCGTGGAGACTGTCCAGTTTGGCCAATGTACATGGCAGAGGGGCATTGCTGGCATTTCTCTGTGTTGCAATCTAAAACTCGGGTTTGTGTGGCATGCTGAAGTGAAATGCTATGGGGCATGCTAAGTGGTGATAGAATATTCAAGGATTTTAGTGGTCAGCTTCTAGCAAGTTCTATGCAGCAAAACATGGTGAGGTGGCAATTTTTGACATCTTATAATTTGTCTAAATATCAACAGATTTTTTTTTTCATAGGGAAAGTAAAAGTGACCTCCCTGACCCCAGGATTATCCTGCTGCCAAACTTCAAGTTCATGCAAACCATGGAGGTGCTGAAAATCTTAGGAAACCTAAATATAGGGATGGCTACTAATTGCCCTTTGAAGCTTTTATTTTTGATAGAACTGGGGTGTGGAGCGGGGAAGTGATTTAGAATAGAACAAACTAAACAAACCAAATCTTTGAGATAAAACAGTACAGATTTAGGGCCTGAGCCTGCAAACGCTTTATGGATTAAATTGCAGAATTATAGGTAAGGAGCAACATCTGTAGCTCACAAGTCATAAGATCTGACCCTGCATTTGGGGGTGGAAAGAGGGATTAACCTGTCAAGTCCTAATAATAGTTATAGAAGTTTTTAGAAAAATACCATAATATAATAGCTTCCACAGTAGGCAGTTTCCAACCAGGAAAGAAGAAATGTTTCTTGTCCTAAAGAGCACACAGTCTCTAAGGCACCTGAGGGGAACATAAAGGTAAATAGAATTGATTCACCCAACTTCTTGTAAAATTCAAAAGGTCTAGAGCTGCTACCTTCCGTCTTATCCAGCTTCTGGTTACCTTTGTGATTTATAAAGCCAGTTTTATACATGGGTAAAGTCCTGCTTTTTGCTGTGTTAGGGCTCTATCTTGCTCCCAATGGAGTCAGTGGCAAAACTTCCATTACCTTCAATGGTGTAGGATCAAGCCTTTATTGTGCAAGAGGCAGGGGAGGGAAGGAGGGAATAATCATACAAACAGGTAGAATCTCTCCTCTGTGCATAAGAGTATACTGGGAGGAATGGCCTACCATGATGTTAGTCACAGCTTTGCCCCTGCCAAATTACTGGGAAAGGTGCACACACACCAAGTTGGGTTTTAAGGTATTGTTTATTAGGTGGCCATCTTGGTCTGGGATAAGAACAAGGTGATTTCCATGTTGTGACAGGTTCTTGTTCCCCTACGCTAAGCAAAAGGCGGGAAAGTAGAAAGAGCGGGAATCTGTTGTTGGTAAGCAACCAGTTCCTATAAAGGCAGATGAGGGGACGGGCCAGGGGCTCTTGAGTCTTTGGGGGCTCAGGTGTCCAACGCGCGCTCTCTGTAGTGTGGTACCCCCTTTCACACTGGTTACTGGCCTGTAGTAGCCACTCACTAAACAGAACTGTAGTTTTGGGGTTTGCTTTTCTTTTGGGAAGCAGACCTGCATGCGTGGATTCGGTCCAATTAGTTAGTTCAGACTTACAACCATAGAAGATGCAGCGAGGGATGGGGGGGGGGGGGTGCCCTGAGATAGGATTACATACCTGTCTTCTACACCTGTGATCCACTGTTGATGTCCTTCGCTGATCCAGATTCTGCAGCCTCTCCATCAGCATCACCTGTAGAAGGACACCTTTGCCTTATTGAGTGTTTGTGCATGTGTGTGTTTCTATTCCAAATCTCCAGAGTCTTAATTCATCCTCCCTCCCCTTCCTTTGCTCTCCTTTAGTAAATAAAGTGTTGTTGTGAGTTTACATTCATGTGGTGGTTTCTTTTGTTCCAGTTCTGATAGATGGACTTAAGGGGGGACCCAGTGGGAGGTATACTGTAAGGCTCTCCTAAGTCATCTTGTCAGATAGGCCCCCTAAAAATCCTTAAAATGAGCTTGATCCAATGCCCCCTGAAGTCAATAGAAGAATTACCGTTGACTTTAATGAACATTAGATAAAGGCCCATGCTCTAATGAGGGTCTAGACTCTTGGAAGAGGTATGAAGGAATGTAGGGAGTGATGAGCAAAGAAATACAAGAGTGACTGGTTCCTGTGATAGCATTAAGTTGAAGAGTGAGATTTTTTTTTGAAGTGTCCTGGAAGCCAGTGACGTGAAGGAAAGATTGGGGAGATATGAATAGAGTACAGTGTAGATAGCATTACAAGTATCAAGGCACAAGTGCATGGCCCAAAGAGGGCCCAATTCTGCAATCTTTAATATTTCTTCATATGAGTAGTGCTATTTAGGACAGTGGGATTACTTCTGCAGGTAGATGCTATTCAGTGTGAATGTAAGGTTGCAAAGTTAAGACCTAAGAGAGACAATTGGGAAGGGAAATAAGATTTTTATCTTGGCCGCACTTAAATTAAGATTGGCTTTCATCCAAGAGGAAGGGAAGGCAAGACTGAATTATGAGGCATAGGCAAGAGAAAGCGCCATTACTACAGACTGTGAGTAGGAAAAAATGTCACTCCGCAGGAAAGTATATAGAGAAGTGTACAGGATTCAAAAAAGCACCCACTGCAAGAAGTTGGCCAGGATTGTCTTCCATTAAAGACAAACACAGTAAGTAGGAGAAGAAATACTGCAGTGCTGAGTCAGAAAAACTACCTATACCAAGTTGATAAAGAGTAATCCAAAGTTCCAAAAGTAGCTGATAAGTCAGGAAAGATGTGAAAAGAAAAGAGACCTTTGGATTTAACTGCAAGCCAATCATTAGCCCTTTTTAAAGGAACTATCTGAGTAAAATGACCTGAGCAGAGACTGAATTGGGAAGGATGAAAAATCTAAAAACTTGAGAACACACAGAATAAACTTATTTTCTAGAAATGAACTGGAGAAAGGAAATTGGTTGGTAACTGGGACAGAAAGCAAGAACAAGAAAAGGATTTTTTTGAAGCTAGTGGGAAGAATAGCCTTTTGGAAGCAGAAAAGATAGAGCCTGAGAAAAGGTGGGTATTGATGAATCGTGATATAGAGTTAGATGAGATGCAGAATGCAGTTTTGCAGTTGGTATAGGGCAGGACAAAAGGTCAGTGTCATGTCAGCTAAATATGACTAAACCTTGGTCCAAGCAGTCTTGGATCTTATTTAGCTGGTGGAAAGCTGAATGTCATTTGCTCTGATCTATACTGATCACTAAGGCCCCAATTCAGCACAGTATTTAAAATATGTGAAGGGAGCAATCCCACTGGCCCTTTCTTCACTAGGAAAAAGGTGTGATGTTAAAGTCCTAGTGCTGACAAGGCAAATTGTAGCTTTAACACTCTATCTGGTAGAGGTTTCAGAGTAGCAGCCGGGTTAGTCTGTATTCGTAAAAAGAAAAGGAGTACTTGTGGCACCTTAGAGATTAACAAATTTATTTGAGCATAAGCTTTCGTGAGCTACAGCTCACTTCATCGGACGCATTCAGTGGAAAACACAGTGGGGAGATTTATATACATAGAGAACATGAAACAATGGTTGTTACCATACACACTGTAAGGAGAGTGATCACTTAAGGTGAGCTATTACCAGCAGGAGAGCAGGTGGGGGAGGGGGAACTTTTGTAGTGATGATCAAGGTGGGCCATTTCCAGCTGCTGGTAATAGCTCACCTTAAGTGATCACTCTCATTACAGTGTGTATGGTAACACCCATTGTTTCATGTTCTCTATGTATATAAATCTCCCCACTGTGTTTTCCACTGAATGCGTCCGATGAAGTGAGCTGTAGCTCACGAAAGCTTATGCTCAAATAAATTGGTTCGTCTCTAAGGTGCTACAAGTACTCCTTTTCTATCTGGTGGAGGTAAATCATGTTACCTTGATTAGCTAGCACATCTTAAAACTATAACTGACTTGTCTCTGCTGGATTTTAGCATATTAGATTTATTTGTAATGTATGTAAACTTTTTTCCTAGTGTTGACATGGCCATTGATTTCAAGGGACTACTCATGTGGTTAAGTGCTCTGCTGAATTGGGGCCTAAGTCATGTTCAGTATCACATCAGTAAACTCATTTGTTCAGAACCATGTCCGAACAAGGTAAAATTTTATAGTGTAGATGAGGCTTAGGAGAGACAAGAGGGCATAGAGTGGAGGGAACATGTATTAGGTCATGCCCTGGTAAATAAGAGACACTGTCAAGGGATTAAGAGTGAGAGAAGGATGGAGATTCATACTACTTTTGCAAAATAACATGGGGGGGGGGGGACTTTTTTTGCCAAATCTGATCTTCTCTTCTGGAAGGCAAAAACAAATAAGATTTAAAATTTAACTTGTCTTGTGTAAACTTGAAGAGTGAGGACCTGCAAAAGAATGTCATCAGGTCAGGTGAGAATTACAGGTGACAAGAGACGAAATGGAGAGTTGGAGGGAAAAACTTTGAGGTAACAGTTCTGTTGAAATCAAAAAGCTTTGTGATATTGTGTTGATTTTTCCACAACTTTGTTTTGGTGAGAGAGAGTTCAAATGGTGGCAAAACTTCCTGACACTCCTGGAATGAAACATTTCAATTTTTCCCTTTGAAACAACTTTTTGTTTTGAAAGCATTTATTTTTGCATTGTTTATAGTATGATGTAAAGTAGAAATCAAAACAACATTTCAGTGTTGTAAAAATGAAAACTTTAGATCAATCCAAAATAGTTCCCCCCCCCCCCCCCCGAATTTTCTTTTGCAGAGCATTTCAGCCTTTTGGGGTTTTGTTCCTAATTAGACCAAAAACAAATATATTTGAAATCTCAGAATCCTCCATTATACGGGACAGCTCTAAGTAAGAGCACTGGTATTAGCTGATCGGGCAGAGACTAGCGTGAGAGACTTCTGGAAAGTGTATGAAATTGCAAAGAGGAGCAGCGTGAAAACAGACCCGAGATTCCTCCTCTTCCCTCCAACCCCCCCCCCCCCCCCCCCATCAAAATATTTGGCCTGGACTCGCTAGTTGAAGTGAAACAGACCAATGTATTGTCAACCAAGCTGTGGGGAAGACACCATAGAGAGCAACAATAAGGATCGTTAAGGGGCTGGATGACATTGACCACAGGGGCTGCCTTTCATCTTGGGAGAGCATCAAGCACCCTAGTGACTAAGGAGACGGTGTTGTTAGTGCTTGGGCCAAAGGGATGTGCCCTGGGGCTGGCAGGGAAGGTTGGAGGGGGCCTCTTCTGCGTCCCCTTCTGCAGCCCGGCTGCACAAAGGGAAGGAGCCGGGGGGCGCTCTGCTGACAGCGGCCCCGCGGCAGCCAATAGGGAGGGAGCGGGAGGCGGGAGGGTGGGGGAGCCGCTATAAAGGCCGCGGGGAGCGGCTCGGTCCCTCGCCGGGCGCTGCGCAAGGGTTGGGCTGGGCTCGTTCCCGGGGCCAGCTGCGGAGCGATGCTGCGAGTGCGGTGCCTGCGCGGAGGGAGCAGGGGGGCCGAGGCGGCGCATTACATCGGGTCCCGGGTGGGTACCGAGCCCCCCCCTGCTGCAGGGCAGAGCCCGGGGGGCGCGGGCGCTCGCTCTGTGGACCGCGGTGCGGGGTGTGAGCTGGGGGTGCAGAGGCGGCTCTCTGGGTGGGCCGTGTGTGCAGAGTCAGACCGGGTGCTGTCTGGGGCTGCCCTGGCGATAGGTGGGGGTTATTGGGGGTGTGTGTGTAGAAGGAGGTACTAGGGGGTTATTGCGGGGGCTCTGGTGGGGGTGCAAAAGGGGGCACTAGGAGGTTATTGAGGGTGCAGAAGGGGGCACTCTCGGGGCTGTGGTGGGGTGCAGAAGGGGGCACTAGGGGTCACTGGAGCCGCCCTGGGGTTATTGGGGGTGCAGAAGGGGGCACTAGGGGTTACTGGTGCTGCCCTGGGGTTACTGAGGGTGCAGAAGTGGGTACTGTGGGGTTACTGGGGGCATGCTGGGATTTATTGGGGGTGCAGAATGGGGCACTAGGGGGTTATTGGGGGTGCTGTGTGGTTATTCAGGGTGCAAAGGGGACACTTTGGGGGCTGTGGTGGGGGTGCAGAAGGGGGGCACTAGGGGTTACTGGAGCTGCCCTGGGGTTATTGGGGGTGCAGAAGAGGGGACTATGGGGTTACTGGGGGTTATATGGGGTGCAGGAGGGGTACTTTGGGGCCTCTGGTGGGGGTGCAGAAGGATGCACTAGGGGTTACGGAGCCATCCTGGGGTTATTGGGGGTGCAGAAGGGGGCTCTGGGTGGGTTATTTGGGGGTGCTAGCATGGTATGCATAGTAGGAGCAGTGAGCGCTCCCCTTGAACCCAGCTGGTTCATGGTTGTTATACAAGCCACATCTCTCTGGCTGGGAGGAAGCCTCCTTTCTCCCCTTAGCAGCTGGGCAGAGCCCTCCTGGTTATCACTGGGGCTCCCGGTCCTTGAGCAGAGCCCTGTTTCCATTCGCTGTCTGCGGGGGCCAAGCTACTCAATTTAGGGAGAGAAGACCCTGGACCAGAGCCTTACGCTGAGCTAACCTGGTCTGGAGCAACCTGGCATAACCAGCAGCAAGGCAATGACCCTGCTGCCTGCTGGAGCTGGGAGCCTGATTCCCACCCTGCATGGTGCCTTGGGCTGAGGAGGGGTTGTGCTGATCCAGCAGCCACCCAGACCCCCCACCCTGTAATGGGGTGTGTGTGAACATTAGCAGCTCCCCGCAGGCTTTGCCACATTTTGTGTGTTTGCTATGGCAGGAATAGACCGACTGGCTGGCTAGCAGCTGGTAAGTGAACAGCTGGGGCTCTGGGAATCCATCCAGGGGACTAGTTCAACTAGTGGGGTTTAGGTGGCTAGGGAATTGCTTAGAGCACTGTGAGCATGGGGGAGAGGCAGTGGGAATCTAGGAGAGCCAGGTATTAGTGCCAGCTAAACTTTAGTATGCAGGGTCCAGGCTAATGTGACTGAAGTTTCTATGTAAATCTTTGGAGGGTGGGGAGCTAGTTTTTCAGATTATAAATTTTTCTTTCTGTTTTCAAGCTACAATAGTCTACGTTTTGATGTGGAAGTAACACAATTAATGGAATATGCTTAACTTGCTACAATTTCACTTCCAGCTTTGAAAAGCTTTATTTGTATTGTGCCCAAATCCCAGTACTTTACATTCCCAGTCGTCCCCAGTTCTGCAGGGCACATACAATCCAAATGAGTGAAACAGGTACAATAGCAGCTGTTGCAAAAGTAACTTTGCCCCATTCTTCGCTCCTGTTCCTGCCTCTATGAACCTAGAGGGGGCCAAATTAGCTGTAACTGTTGAAGCTTGACCATTAAACAGTTAACCATTGTCTAACATGGGTGTTTTTTCCTTTAAAGGTGAAATGTCCTTTAAGATTACTGTGGTAATAAAGAACCTTTATGGTGTAAAAAGCCTTTTGGGTAAAGCAAAGTGCACTGAAAATATTCTGTAAAATACACTGGGTACTTAATCCTCCTCTTATTTTTGTAATAGAGTTGTGTGTTAGAGCTGATTTGTTCCTCCCCCCCTTAAGCTTGGAAGATCCTTTACAGGATGGGTGCAGCGAACTTTCCAGAGCACCCAGGCAGCTGCCGCCTCCCAGAATTCCTGTGCTGTTGATGACAATAAGGCCACTGCCCCTGTTCCCGAGGACTGCCCTGTCTGCTCATACAATGAATGGGACCCCCTGGAGGAAGTAATTGTGGGGAGAGCTGAAAATGCCTATGTCCCTCCTTTTTCTGTGGAGGTTAAGGTAAAATTCTTATATTGAAAAAACTAAAATGCCTTTTTATGTATAACATCTTTTAGTTTTCAGGTACATGAGTACATACAGAGTTAACAAAAATAAGTTTAAAAGTAGAGTTCAAAATACCTTAATACCAGTGTTTAACCAACGTGCTGCTACTAGAACGACTACATTTTTTAACTCAAATTCTAGAGTTGATAAAAATTGTGGCAATTTTTAACTTGATTATTATGTGCATTATTCAAGTCTCTTGTGCACAGTCTGAAAATGAACTAAGGTTGCAGAAAGTTCGAAAGCTACCTTTTTCTTCTCTTCTACTGATGACCCTCATTTGCTCTTTGGCCAAAGGCATGTGCTAAGAATCAACACCTGTATTACCACTTGCTTGTTACTATAACCCAGTGTAATTAGGTTCTCGTTTACTTCCTGATTCTGGACTAGCCAGGGCATCATACTGGAGTTATATGTACTGTCTTCAAAACAGCCATGTGGTAAGGGTTCAGGCAGCATCCAGATCTGTGTACATAAAAGTTCAGTATTTTTCAGTAGTGTGGCTTCGGGTTTTGATCCTACTTCTGTTCTGACGTACTCCCTAGTAGAATTAGTAAAGCAGTTTCTGCGGTATAAGTTAGGCCAGATGAAAACATAGAGGAGGAGGATTATTCTGGGCAGGTGCATCTGCCTTCTGTTCCTTCTGGCTGAGTGCATGGCTTATAGTCATAGCCAGTCTGGCCACTGACACTGTAGGCTTTGAGACAGAGTATAAAGTTCTATCTGCAAGTTAGGATGATTGTTTTATTTAAATAGAAAGCTCTTCACTGGAAATCCCAGACAGTAGATACAACAATGTATGGAAACGTCTGTTTTCCAAGTGTATTTTGAATTAAGGTTGCAGAACAAACATGATCTAACCCTTGGCTCTCAAATTTAGTTCTATTTTCAGGTGCTTTATTTCAACTTATTTTTTGGTGTATAAGTTTAAAATCTTCCCTTAATTACAAATGAACTGAAATGCTTTAAAAAGAGGAATTAAACTACTGCGATGCCAAACTTCTAACAGGATTTCTGCTCACTTACTTATTCTGAAAGTGGAATGAAAAGGTTTTTAATCTTCCAGAAATGCAGTTTAGAGATTAGACCATCAGGTTTCAGGAGAACTGTAAAGAATGCTCCTCCCCACCTCCAAACATAAGATTCATTCACTACCCCTGTCTCCTATCATGTGGACACTTGGGGTAAAACCCTGGCACCACTGACTGGTTAATGGAAATGTTGCCATTGGTTTGAATGGGGCCTGGATTTCATCCAGGGAGAGCAGCAGCTTCCAGCTTTTCATCTTCCAGTTTTGATATCCCATTTCTGGCCCTCCAAAAGATTCCCAGTCTTCCAGGAAAAGAAGGAAATCAGAACATGCTATTTATAATGTAAAAGAAAAAGCAGACAACAGTGTATTTTAAAAACATCTGAGGTCATATCTAGATGTCATGAAGGAACTCTAAAGGGCATGAAGAAAAGTTTTGTCTTGCTTTGTTGCTGACTTCTGATATTATGGGCAAAATTCTATCCTCTTAACACTTGCCAAATCCCCTTAACTTCATTAAAACTACTGTATTTCTAAGGCTGGTAAATATTAAAATACGTGCTGCTGTTGCTACTACATTTTAATCCAGTTCTGGTGCTTGCTTGAGCATTTAGTTTTAGTGAACAATTTTCCCCATGTGTCAGCTGCAATATCTATAGCATAGTGAGGTATGTCAAGTATAGAATTTCATCCATAACTCAAAAATTTCACATCTTTGGTTAAAGTACTAAATTCTCTGGAGGAAGTGCAGACATACATACTGTATGTTGTTGGAAGCATTCATTGGCCTGTTATTCTGAAAAGCATCATAGTTCCATGTATTTAAACAAGTCCCCATAGAACATAGGCAACTTTCATAACACTGCTACCTTCAAGAAATTGAAAGTATAGTGTAATGAGACTACTCTGCAAAGGGAAGACAGGGGGCTTATAACCCACGTGGGAAAACTCCAAGAGTATCTGGAACATGTCTAGTGAGCGAATACAGAACTCCCAAGTAAGACACATTTATGCACATGTATTTTGCTTCTATAGTTTTTCTTTCCTCACTGCAGTTCAGCTGGTGATATACTGTGTCTCAAATATTCATGCAAACTACTTATTTGAAATAGTTGTGCAGTAAACCCTGGCGGTAGTCACTGTATCCTATTGCAATTTGTGAGGCTTGCTTTTGGCATTCACGTCGGTCTTTTGGCAGTAATCTGTAAATGATGTGCATGGCCTAAGAAGGAGGAAAGAATGAATAGAAGCATGGTACCGCTACATGTCTGAGATGAATATAATTAGAGCTGGCACTGAATGAGCACCTGGGTGGTATAAAGCATGTGGAAGGATCTCCATAAGCATCAGTGCCACATTTGGGATAGCATTAGAAGGGTAATACGACAGATTTGCTAATTCACACTAATAACAGGGAGATCCTTTGTGAACTTAAAAAAAACCAAAAACTCCTCACATCCTGGATGTGGTCACATGTGGTAATTCAGTTTTAAACTAATATTTGAACCCTACAAGTATTTTATACTTCAGCATATGCTAGTAAATGTTTTGTAGTATATTTTGTGAAAATAATGAATTCTTAGTAAAGAGGCCTTGTTACAGCTCTCTGATGTATCTTTATTAAGTAGAGAAGAAAGATTTCACTTTGTGCTAATTATAAAATATTGTATTAACAAGCTTCTGCATTATTTTGACATGAGTCTCTTTCCTCTTTATGGAATGTCTCTCTTAATCTAGTTTGAACATATGACTGGAGAACATTAATTTTACATCAAATACATAACTACATATGAAATGTACTAAATTGTATTCCTTTTCTTTGCTAAATATGAATATTTATAATAGACTTTCACCAGTAATGTACTTCCCGTTTATTGCTTCTCAGGTAAGTAAATATAAATTTAACCAGCTGGAGTCATTAGTGAGGTCACAATACCATGATTAGAAACCACAGTTCACTACACAGGAAGTGATGTCAAATGTTGGCTCTGACATCACTAAATCTGGTAGAAGCAAGATGCTTAGAAAGGATAGAGCTTCTTTTTAAACAGGTTCTGACAGTGTGAAATAAAAATAGGGCAGTTTAATAGCGTTTTGGTAACATTTTTAACATTGTAGCCATGACTCTTTCAGGCTCTACTGAAGTATCCTAGCTTTTATGTAGGTAGCCAGAAGTAAGAAGGTATAGCTGCTTCATCTGCATATCTGTCACCTGTCTTGCAATATGGCTAGCACAAGTATTACTCTCCCATTTCAAACATAGTAGCAGGGAAGGGAAATGTGAACAGGCAAGGCTGGTGATAGAAGGCAGAATCCAGGGTCCCATGTACTTAAGATGGCCGCAGTCTCCCAGGAAGGCTAGATTCAAAACTTCGTGGGATGCCTTGTTTCCAACAGTGAAATCTTTGTCAGTACCCAGGTGAGTGTGAAAGAGGGGGGATGCAGAGGAGGTTAGGAGGCAGAAGCTATTCAAGTTCCTCTGGTATGGTTATTGAGATTGTCCTGCCTATGAACCATATTTCTTGCTTCTTGAGCTGTATCATGAGAAGCATAAAGATCAGTGTAGCTCGCAGGAAACAATGTCTGACTGGACTTGAAGGCAGGAGTGGCTCTAGCTGTGTTGCTGGCTAGAGCAGAAAAATGTGTTTGTGGGCCCCCGCCGCCTAGTGGCTGAGCCAACCCACACTCCCTCCCAAAACCTGCACTAGGCTGGCCAATCAGTGGAGGAGGAAGGAGGCTGGGCAGGGAAGGGGGGAAGCTGACCAATCAGAGCTGAGCAAAAATGGCTGGCCAATCAGAGCAGAGGGAGAAAAAGCGCAGTGGTGTGATGGCATCCTCTGGAAGTTGGTGCCCAGGACAACTCCCCTGATCACCCATCCCTAGAACGGGCGCTGCCTGATGGTATCAGAGGACTCAGTGTTGTGGCCAGCTTTGGGAGAAGGCAGAGGACTATGCAGAAGTGTGCAAAGTGCACCTAAACATTCTAAAAGCACTTGGTCAATTTCTCAGGTACAACAGAGCACAAGTCATGGGGTGCTGTGCAAAGACATTCTAAAGCTCTTTGCTCGTCTCCAATTCTGGTGCTGCCCTGCCAGCTGTTCTCCCTGTGCAATCAGAGCAGCCCTCAGACTGCTCTAAGTTTTCACAGGGACTGAAATCTCAGCCCAGAGTCATTGTGATATAGTGACATTCCTGCCATGCACTCTTTTCCCCAGCTATGCTCAGAGTAGGGGTGGTGTGTGGGTCAATACAGGATCATCTTTACACTAGGGTAATCTAGGCTGGTTAAGACAGTTTTGTAACCAGATTATGCTATCAGTGTGGTGATCCATGCTCATAGGTCTGTTCTGTTATTTCTTGGGAAGGGGAGAGAGGGAAACAGTGAGACAATGTATAGCAGGGGGAAAAGGGGCAAGGACTTTCTAGTCTTCACTGTACCCAGATATATTCTTGGTGGCTCTGGAAATAACTTGCATGTATCCTGTATGACAAACTTGTCTTGTTAACTGAACTGGATTCCATTGGAATGCTGAGCACTTCACATGATCAACACGTGTCTTCTGAACAGCTGGTAAAGTCTGAGAGGTGATCAAATTACCCAGACCTTGCCTGGAAAAGAAAATAGCTTTGCTCACAAAAGGAAGCAAGAGGAGCTGCTTGAACCAGTGGGTAGGGTGGCCCTGCAGAGGCCTCTGTCCCTTCCATACCCGGGAACTGAGTAGTGTGTTTGGACACATAGAATTTTAAAACTTCCTTGTGAGTGGCTGGATTTTTTCCTTCACTGCTGTAGGACCATGGCAGGAGTAAGTAGGCAGGCAGAGTGTCGAGCGGCAGGGTGGGCTAAAGTCAGTCTGGCAAGCCTCCGATGGGCACCATTGCCTATCCCCCTCAGTGTGGTCACAGCCCCACCTCCAGGCTGTACCCCGCCTGCTGTGGCCCTGCTGCTGCTGCTCCTTGGGGAGGCAGTGGTAGGGACTGTTGAGGAGGGCTCACTGTCACTCCTGGTCAGGCAGGCCGGCCGGTGGTATCCCATGAACATCGTTCCCTGTGTGCAGGGGAGCTGGAGCCTCTTGCAGAGGAGGGAGGTCCCAGCTTCCATCTACTCCTCTCTGCGTGACCTCTCCTGACGCCACTCCAGAAGAGCCACAATGGGTTGGCAGCTGTGAGGGCCCCATACATACAGTCCCTTACTGCGTAGGCAGTCCTCTCGGAGCAGTGGGTTTCAGAGTTAACAGCCTTGTTAGATCAGTAGGGCAGTTCACACCCCTCATAGCTGTTGTTTCTGGCTGTTTGCAGACTGAGGCAGACCACAGCACCAGTGATCCTCTGGTCATGTTTTCTAGCTTTTTTTCACCATCGTGAGGGCTAGAAACATAATCCTTCTAAAATGAAAGCTGAGACTTCAAAATCATCACAGGCTCAGGGGCTCCAGGCACATGGCTATAGTGTCTGTGTTAATCTGGGTCTGACAAGCGGAAGTGAATTAACCTGCTCCTTCCCCCTCCAGAACACTTTTCTTTCCCCAAAGTATGGGCATAAATCCCCTTCTGCCCCACTGCGGGAGCCAACTATCAGCCCTCAGGACGCTTTCAGAATCCCTGACATCAACAGAACTAGTTCATGACAGTACTGAAGTGAGAGACTGAGATGTGGTGGCTGAATGGAATAAAATAAAATTAAAAGTAAAGTAAAAATTTCTGTGGAGTGAACAAGGTAGAGGGGAGCACAGTAAATCACTGAAACAAGTAACAAAACCTGTACCACTGGCATTTCCCCTCCAGGTCATTCTATGACTGTTTGTCTGTTGGGCCTTCTTAAATTATAAACTCTTCAGGGTGGAGTTACATGTCTGATGTGTTTGCACAGTGTCTGGTATAATGAGGCCCCTGTCTTGACATGGGCATTTGGGCAATGCTGGAGAATAAATGTTAAGTAATAATAAAAAAGCAGTTTAGAAGGATGTCACTTCATTTTGCACTCACGTAGGGTTCAAGTCTTTGTTCACACAGACAACTGCCACTACAGCTTTTCAAAGCAGTTCTTTGGTTTTTGCACATGTACAGAGTGCCCCCATCTGTAGCAGACACAAGTGTTTGCATATGTGAAAGAAAAGTGAATCCCAATACTATGTTCTTTCTTTCAGTGGAGTGAATATTTTTTCAAAACCCTCAGTCTTGGTGCTGTCTTAATGCTCCTACTCTGAGAGAATCTTAGATTTCAGGCATGCGGGTTGAGAGATGTTTGTAAAATGAAAAATGGTAACAGATGGTGTGGATGAAAGCATCATGACTGAACTCAGGTTGCCATAACGCACAGATGGATTTATTTATTCTTAGGTATGTGGCTTTAGTCAGGACAACCAGTGAGGTCAGCCAGTGTGGTGCTAGCCCACTGGGGGCTCTAAGCAGGAATATTTTTGCTCCCTCCCCCCATAGGAAAAAAGGCAGGTTCTTATAATAAAAAGCAAGTAGTGGGTCCCTTGATCTGCTCAGGCCCTAAGCAATTGCTTAGTAGGCTTATGCCTAGCGCTGGCTCTGGAGGTCACTCTGAGGGGAACGCTTTCTGAGTAGAGGGAAGTATTTCTCGACTTAGATTACTGGTCTCCTTTTATGGTGACAAGTAATAAGGTCACATGGAGTGGACACATCTGTATAAAGAGGTGTAAGATGAATGGATGAAATAGCTTGAAAATTCTCTCTGAAAGATAAACGCTGAACTTGCAGGTTGTGAAGAAATTTATGCTCTTCTCACATTCCAGGCCACTTTTATTCTCAGGTCTCTTTCTGCTATTTGTAGATCTCTTAATCTTGGCAGCAGACAGTACATGCAGACTGTAACTGGTGTTGGAGCTATTTATCTTCTGGATGTCTGAACCTTCTCAACATGTACTACTGAAATTTAACTCCAGAGACAGATGTAACTGTTGGCTGAGCCACACACCTCACTGGCCATTCAGAGGCAGATTGCCAAAAAGTGGTCTTCACGGAAGCACATATGCTTTTCAAGAACTGACGTGTGCAAATGGCAGGCCATAGAACATAGATGCACAAACCACATCAATTGTACACACAAATAGTATTTAAAATGTTACACACGTGTTAAGTGCTGCCAACTCCTGTCCTAGTGGCATTATCGGCAGTCATGAGCCTTCTCCTATTCCCTTGTCTCGAGTCCCTAGATGCTAGAGGGTCCTGTAAACCACTGACAGTTCCTTCTGTGCCTCCTCGGAAGTACTGCAGAAATAGCTGCAAAGCTTTTTGAGGCACAGATGAGGGATATGAGTTGGCAAATGTGGCGTCAATAGATAAACAAGGTTGAGAAACCTTTCACAAGAACAGTAATGTGTAAATACCACAATCAACTGCACTATATAAAGTATAACCAAATATCGCAGCGTTCTTATGGCCACTTCTGTCGTCTTTTATTTTCAGGCCAACACATACGAAAAAAACTGGGGATTCTATCAGAAGTTTGGAGGACAGAGCTTCCCCAGAGATCACTTGAAAAAGGCTATTGCTGAAATTGAAGAAATGTGCAATATTCTGAAAATGGAAGGAGTAATTGTTAAGAGGCCTGAGCCAATTGACTGGTCAGTCAAATATAAAACACCTGACTTTGAGTCTACAGGTAAATAGCAATCTCCAGCTGAGGTACTTACACTATATCTTTTGGGCACCTAGACCAAGGAGTTAGATCCTTTCCATTTTACTGTGGGATGGGCTAGCAGGCCTTTGAGATCCCCCCTCTAGTTGAAGAGCTTCTATGAAATCTAAACACTGCTTACAACATGGATCAAAATGACAAATAGGTGAAACTCTTGCACCACTTGCTGTTAGTGGTGACCGAGCTGCAGGATCTCTCATTATTTTAAATGTCAAATGTGTCCTTAGATTTATTTTTTTGTTTTGTTTCTATTTTAAACCAATATTTCTCAGGAATCAGGGAGTGACAGGGAAAACTCCTAGCATCTTAGACAGGAAAATGATTTTTCTTGTAAAAGGTTTTGTCCATCTTCCTGCAGTAGAGTAGGATTGTCTTCTGAACTGGTCACCTCTTTTGATGGTGCTTTAGTGGTCTGGTTTGGTATGTTATACTGACTTCCTTGTTAGAAAAATTGTCTAGCATTTTTAATTTGGAGTTTGTGCTCACCACTTACTCAAGTGTAATTCCTCAATATCTTTCACTTCTCTCTTCCATTTTTCTATTTTTATAAAAGGGGCGAACCCCTCTCTCTCACCTAAATGTTTTAAATTAGGCATTTGGGGAAGTTCGTTAATAATTACCCCAGTTAAGTTGCATTAACCCAGTGATACCTTGGACATTTGTAGATTGTGGGTAGCTTTGATTTGGTAATGAAACAGGCTTTGGGCAACTTCAGATTGCTAACCTCAGTGAGGTGTGCTATCTGGTTTAAAGGGACACTGCCATTGGGGAAAAATGGGGAAAATAATCAGGAATTGCCCTTCCAATTTTTATGGTTTAAAAAAAATTCTTTGTGGCTGTTTGAAAGCCCACACAAATAGGGGCAACAGTAACAAAATGACGGCCCACAGTGCCATCCAATGGAGAAAGTGAACAAACTGAAAGATCTGAGAAACGTTTCTCTAATCTTTCAATTCTAGTAATTTTAGGTGTGGTAACAGAAGATTTTTAAAAGTTTATTTTTTATTTTTTAAACAATCTTGTCTTTTTTAAAATAATAGACATTCTTGCCTGTAGCACGCAGTATAGTTGTCAGTCCCAGAGCAGTGAGGTAATCTTTTATCCAACCCAACTTCTGCTGAGGAGAGACAAGCTTTCAAGCCACATGGAGCTCTGCTTCAGGTCTGGGAAAGGATTGTTTAGCGTAAGTAGTTAGCATGTATTCTAAGGGATCATTCAAGGTAGAGTGGCCCATTAACACCTTTGCAGTCATAGGACAAAAAGGGGGGATTGGTGGGTTGCAGATTGTTGTAATAAACCATAAATCCATTCTCTGTTCAGTCCATGATTTTAATGTCTAACAAAGTTATGAATTTAAGCTCCAGGCTTGTCTTCTGAAAGTGTTGTGCCAATTTCCTTTAAGTATGAGGACTGATAGGTCAGACATAGAGTGGTCGCTTTGTGAAAAGTGTTCATTCACAGGCAATAGTGTTTTAGTCTTTTTATCATTTTCCTGTGAGTTCATTCAGGAGTGCAGTGATTGTCTCGGTTGTAGACATGCATCCCTAGGCTGAAATAACTGTCCCAATAGCCTAATCAGTTCTAATGTGTTTTTTTCCTTGTAGGTATGTATGCTGCCATGCCAAGAGACATCTTGTTGGTAGTTGGAAATGAAATTATCGAAGCACCAATGGCTTGGCGTGCTCGTTTCTTTGAATACAGAGCATACAGGCCAGTCATCAAAGACTACTTCCACCGGGGTGCCAAATGGACAACTGCACCCAAACCCACAATGGCCGATGAACTCTATGACCAGGTATCACTCTCACCTTGTCTTCATAACGTCAGGGGACGTTTTCACAAAATTTGCTTTGGCTAGTTTCAGCCTCCAGTTTAGGTTTGGGAAACTTTACAAAACTATTAACATATTTCTTTTAATGTTGAAATAAAAAAAAATCAGTATTGTAGGTTTATTGTGTGTGGGAAGTTTGGTGAGGCTTAAATGGGGCTTAAATGTTCTCATGCAGTGTTCCTAGCCCAAACTCCGTAGCAAGAGCTGCCCTAAGTGAGAACCAGATGTGAAACTGACAGTGGTTATAGCTAAATAAGTGAACCAGTCTATTTTCATTATCCAAAGGGGGAGAAATGTAAAAAATAGCATAAGTGGTGAAAAGTAATCTAGACTTCTAAAATCTGCAGACTTGATTTAAAATATCAGGTCATATTGTTGTGATAAGTAAAGAATTTCTTTTCCTTTTTAAAGTTAACCAGGCCTTGTCCTTAACACTTATCAGCTAGAACAATCCGTTGTATTTTCCATTATTGAAGACTCTTTGGCCCCTTCTCTGTTCATTAAGGTGAAAGATGTTCAAAATTAAAACGCTTATCAAAATATTCTTTGCTGAAGAAATTGGTTGGGACTTTTGAAATAATTTTCTTTTTGAGTTTTGTGTAATGACTTAAATCTCAAACTCAAGGAATTCTATCTTAATTTAGGGTGTAAGCCCTCCTTTACTGCAGTTACAATACAGCAGAAGTCAGTGGATACATAGCATGCAGCTGCTTTCCTTCAAAGTTCTGCAATGACTCTTTCTACTTTATACCCCACCAAAGGCCAGTTTCTAGGCAGTTTTACATACTAGCTTTCACAGTGTTGGTAGCTATCTAAAGTCCTGAATATTCCGGGGCTGACTACAGAAGAGAAATCTTTTACCTTCTGCCTCTTTGTAGTAGGTAAGATTGGTTGTGGGGTGGCACTTTCTCAGTGTTAGTGGCCTGCCAGAGCTGGATTAGACAGCCCTCACAGCATATTTCAAAACATATTTATTCAGCTTCTTTTGTTCTTTGCGGCATATTCTGTCTTTCAGCAAAGGCATCAGCACTTTGGTGCCCACTCTGGGTAGTTTCACATGATTTGTTTTTAATGGTACTATATCTCTCTGATGCTATAAGTATTTAAAAAATCTCAGAAGGTCTTACCTTCTAGGTTAAAGTATTGTGTGTTTGGCTAGGGGGTTGTGACTTCTCCATTCTAAAATGTGACAAAAGCACAAAGTGCAACTTTGTTAGACTTTTAAGCCTGCAATCTATTTACTCACACAGTGTGTGCAACAATTTGTTAGGCTGGCAGTTACACAAGGGCTTTTTGTTAACTGAGCCACATCCTGTGTCAAAGTTTGGTAATCTCAGTCCAGAGAGAACCACCGTCAAGGGCAGTCCATTTTTTGTATGCAACAACTGACTGTATTTCTTTATTTAAAGCACCACCTGTTCCTGAATGCAGTTAATAAGCTGCTGATTACTCCAGCTACTTGAAGGTGTACGCCAATGATCCTCATTCATGCTTTCTTTGTTTTCACTCCAAAAACAAGAAAACCACTTTATCTTCAAGGAACATGCCAGATACCAATATAAACACAGCTATTTTCTGAACTCCAACATACGTGTAGCATCAAAGCTTTCCCACTAGTAATTCAACCAGGCTAAATTTGTTATGTTTGCTTTGTCTTCTCTCTTACAACCAGGATTACCCCATCCGCTCAGTACAAGACCGACATAAACTGGCTGCACAGGGAAAATTTGTGACAACTGAATTTGAGCCATGCTTTGATGCTGCTGACTTCATTAGAGCTGGAAGAGATATTTTTGTGCAGAGAAGCCAGGTAGACAGTCTGCTTCCTATAATTTCTCTATATTTTAGTTACTGAATTTTTCTAAAGGTAAAACAGTATAGTTGACAGTGAAAGTTATCCTACATAAATAGGATGTCTGACATGCAAGATGAGAACGCAGCATAGCTGACATGATAGGTTGTTAGTGAGTGCACAAATTGTTTTTATAATAACTATATCAAATAATTAGCATTTTTTAAGTAAGCAAGACCAAATGTTCGGTATGTTGTAGCTTATAAAGGTAAAACCAAATCTACAATCGGTCACATTTCCAGGTTACCAACAATTCAGGCATTGAGTGGATGCGGAGACATCTTGCACCAGAATATAGAGTGCATACTTTGTCCTTTAAGGATCCTAACCCCATGCACATTGATGCCACGCTTAACATCATTGGGCCTGGCCTTGTGCTGTCCAACCCAGATCGTCCGTGCCACCAGGTAAGACCGTAACAGCGTATGGGGGTAAAGAAACAAAACTATATTGCAGTCAGCTTGCCTGAAGTGAATGGCAGCTGTGCAGTTACTGATTCATAACCGCGTGGTTCTTTTTCAGTCATGTAAATTCTTGTGCTCTAGCTGCTAGATGCCCTCAGTCAATCTGAGGGCAGGGATTTGCATAGTGATTGGGTGGCTGTGAAGAATGTCTTTTAAATCTGAAATCTGAATTCATTGGAACTCCACCTCTGAGCACAACAAAAATGATCCAGTTCAGCTCTTCCCTCCCCGCACCGCTCCTTCCTCCCCCTTTAGAAAGGACACGTGGGATACATGTAACTTCACCCTTTTATTATGTGGGTAGACTGTAAATATATGAAAGTTGCCCCTTGCATATTAGGCAGCATAGAATCTCAAGGAAAATATATAAAATAGCTATTCTACTTCTGTAGCATTTGCACGTTACTTATATCATCTCCTGGGTCCAGAGACCCCTTAGCTCTTCGGCTGGGTATTTTTTCTTTGTATTTATTCTAAAAGTCGTCTTGTCTGTCAACAGTTACTGAACAGTTACTGAAGCTGTACCAGTAGGAAGAGAGTTCAGAAACCTCTTCCCCATTCAGCTGTGAAATAACCCCGAGAAATACTTTGAAGGGAAGGAGCCAGGACAAACATAGAAACCCAGCACATCCTTTGTTATAGGATTGGGGGTTAATACTTCTAACCAGTGCAAGGGCAGAGGGAAGGAGGGCACATTTCAGTTTAATAACATACATATTTGTAATGTGCTCGTACCTGGGGACTGCAGTCAGAACTCCATTGTGCCAGGTACTGTACAGGCACAGAACAAAGATAAGACTGCCCCTGCCCCAAAGAGTTACTGAGTTTACAGAAGCATTTTAGATTGTAACAACCAGGATGCGTTGCCAATATTTGAAGGCCCTCCCCTCCCCTCCCCACAAAAGTTTCCTGCAGCTTAGACTGCCAAGCCTGTGTACTAGAGATGAATGTGCACACAAAGATTGGAAGGTGAAGGAGCAGGATTTTTTTTCTCATAATGCTGACCACAAGAGGAGGCAGTGCTACTTGGTCAGTTTATGTAAGTACACTTGCTGGGAATGTCTGTCCTTTGTTTCTGAAAACTCTGAGTATATTGATGGTATAACACAGTCCCGTGTAGGACAGAAGCAGAGCTCCTTTTTAGCAAGGAGATCCTGCAAAAGCACCCTCCAGCATGTGCTGTTCTGTGTCCTGGACTAATAAATATCTGTCAATCTCAAGAGTTTTCTTTAGCCAAATTGTCCATTTGTTTTGGGAAGACATTGTATAGTTAGAGTAAATATTGTGTAGTAAAAATAAACTATTCCCTAGAATGCCCATAGACTGGTGCTGTTTGTTAAATAAGCTGTACCAGGATTCAGTTTATTCCTGCTCCATGTTTTCTGTGAAGCATGATTCATGGGAAGAATAGCAGTATATTATTCTGCAAAATTCCATGTCCTTAAAAAGAAGTCTCATTGGGGGAAGGGATAGCTCAGTGGTTTGAGCATTGGCCTGCTAAACCCAGGGTTGTGAGTTCAATCCTTGAGGGGGCCATTTAGGGATCTGGGGTAACAATTGGGGATTGGTCCTGCTTCAAGCAGGGGGTTGGACTAGATGACCTCCTGAGGTCCCTTCCAACCCTAACCTTCTATGATTCTATGATATAACTAGTCATTTGTGCAATAATACAAAAGAAATACTGCTACAAGTGTGCAATGAAATACCATTTACCGTTCATAAATCCATTTTAATCAGTGAGGCTGAACTGTTTTACATGAAATCTCTTCTCTTAAGCTGTATATCTGTAGTGTGCAAAATCCACAAAAACTAATGCTGATACTTTAGTGACGAAACTTTGAAAGAATTCGTAATTGTGCTTACATGAAAAGTGGATTTGTAGAAGGAACTTGAATAAGGAGAGGGTTGTGGCTTGGTAAATTGGGGAGAGGGAGGGTGTGCTATGAAGAAGAGCATGGACAAGATGCACAGAGTTGGGGAGGCAGTGATAAAATACTGAGTGTTTAAACTGAATATCTTTCAGATTGAATTCTTCAAGAAAGCAGGCTGGACAGTGATTCATCCTCCATTGCCACTTATCCCAGATGGTATGTTGAGTTCACTCTGCTACTGCTTCTTTTTAAAGACACATTGGTTTTCAGTGTGTAACACAAAAACGATACAAAATGTATAACTGCAGTACTGAGAACCATTTTAATGCTTTTAGACCACCCACTATGGATGTCTTCAAAATGGCTCTCCATGAATGTCTTAATGCTGGATGAAAAACGAGTGATGGTGGATGCCCATGAGACTCCAATTCAGAAGATGTTTGAAAATATAGGTATGTCCTGATTTTGTTTACACACTAAGGTTGAAATGGATTATCTTAAGAGGTCAGTTATGTTTGTACCTATGAATGAAGGTTGCACTCTTAACAGGTGGTACAGATAGCACTGTACCTTTAAATGAAAGAACTCTCAACTGCTGAATTCATGAGTGAGAACTGGTCATTTAATTACTTACAGTACACCACTCACTTACATGAATGTGGTTAAAGAGATTTTTGTAAAAAACATGAGCACACAACTAACATCAATGCATTCCAATAGCCTTATTTATCCTTTGTAGCCAAACTCCATTTAAAAATTTAGAGTTTCAGTTTGAAACATTCTGTGTACTTTTGAATTCTTTTCAGAGAAGCTGAGAATACTTGACAAAGGTATTTCAGCTCCGTTAACTGTCACAGGAGTGACGGTTTCTGGGAATAACCCTGTGGCAGGGCAAAGTTCATTCCTCCAACTACTGGCATGTGGAAAAGAGGAGAACTCACACTAATTATCTAAAATGAATTTTATTGCATATTAGGAAGGGGATGGGGAACAGCCTGTGAAAATTTGCTGCCAGAGAAGAGATGTAGTCAATGAATCCAAGTACCTCAGTCACATTTGAAAAAGGGTATGCAGAAACTTAAATCTTAACAATAAGCACTGGAGACACATTCTGTACTTGTGAGGAGATAGCTGGCAACTAATCATGGAATCATAGGACTGGAAGGGACCTCAAGAGGTCATCTAGTCCAGTCCCCTGCACTCATGGCAGGACTAAGTATTATCTAGACCATCCCTGACAGGTGTTTGTCTAACCTGTTCTTAAAAATCTCCAATGATGGAGATTCCACAACCTCCCTAGGCAATTTATTCCAGTGCTTGACCACCTTGACAGTCAGGAGGTTTTTCCTAATGTCCAACCTAAAGCACCCTTGCTGTTATAAAGAGGATAGGGATCAATTGTTCTCCATGTCCGCTGAAGGTAGGAGAAGAAGTAATGGGCTTAATCTACAGCAAGGATAATTTAGGTCAGTTTTTAGGAAGAACTGTCTAACTATAAGGGTAGCTAAACCCTGGAATAGGCTTCCAAAGGCGGTTGCAGAATCCCCGTCATTGTTTTTAAGAGCTGGTTGGACATACAGCTATCAGGCATCGTCTAGATTTGCTTGGTCCTGCCTCAGTGAAGAAGGCTGGATTTGCTGACCTCTCAGGGTCTGTGAGGAGTTACTGTATAGTGCTTTGAAAACATAAAGCTCTTTTGGTGCGAGTCAAGGATACATCCTTCAGACTTGAGCTTCACTGACTGAGTTGCAGAACAAATAATTTCCAGTTCATAAACTTGCTATCAGTCACTTTATAGTGGTGCAGGGAAAAAACCAAACCTAACCGATTCATGAGCTATTGAAGTCTCTGGAGTGAGAATGCACACTTGAGAAGTTTTCTGTGCACTGAACTCAGTCTGCCTTTTGGTGTTTTGTGTGAGCAGAACTGTAGCTCAGCAATGAAGCTCAGCTTGTTCCCAGGAAATGAGTTTAACTGCCTCTTTCTCTTTCAGTGCACCAAGGAAATGTGTTGTAAGCTCTGAGCACATTTTGAATATCAGATTTTAAGGAAGTCACTATTTTAAAAAAAGCATATTCTGTATCTACTAAACTCCAGGTTTCAGAGTAACAGCCGTGTTAGTCTGTATTCGCAAAAAGAAAAGGAGGACTTGTGGCACCTTAGAGACTAACCAATTTATTTGAGCATAAGCTTATGCTCAAATAAATTGGTTAGTCTCTAAGGTGCCACAAGTCCTCCTTTTCTTTTTACTAAACTCCAATCACTCCTCCTGAGACACCTGTAGAAAACAATCCTAAATGCATATTGGCTTTTCTGATTCTTCACATTCCTACAACAAAGGCTGATTTTTTTGTTTTTGTTTTTTGACCAGGACATTGTAACACACACCAGACAATGTCTCACTCCCGGCACTGTATATGGCTGAGGGTGTGGCTGGAATAAACAGATTATGTTCCTAACTTTCTGTACTTTGGCTAGAGGTTGCGTCACTACTGAGCAGAGGAATTCTTAACAAATGGGTATGAAATATTTCATACGACACACATGCAGCCGTGTGCGACCTCTGAGCATTGTTTAAAATTCTAACCAGTGCCTAATGTGTCAATCTTTTTTTTTCTTTTCTTATGTTCTCCAATGTATATTTTTCACTTACAGGCATTTCTACAATTAAAGTGAATATTCGCCATGCCAATTCCTTGGGAGGTGGTTTCCATTGCTGGACATGCGACATTCGCCGCCGTGGTACCCTACAGTCGTACTTAGATTAGTCTTCAGCCAGATGAGCAACCATGGTTCAGCTTGTGTGAAATAAGCATAGGAAACGAACAAACTTACTTCCACTTTTCTGCTAAAACGAATGCATGAGCTGTAGTGCTTGAGCAATGGTGTCCCTTACAGTGGTCTGAACAGGTATTCCACTCTTCATAGTAGGTAGATGCATTTGAAACTACTCCCATCAGCACCACAGGTCTTCTGGCTGACTTTTTGAAAGATTTTCCTCTGTTTGTGAAGCCACTTCAGCTTGGCTTCAAAAGTAAAAACTTGATAATACACTTAAGGCTCTTGCTAGAATAGCTTGACCACTAATATTAGACATCTACCTCTATTTAATATGCTATCAAAAAGGCAGCTAGAAATGTTAGACCTGAGTTTAACATTCATTTTTCTTTCCAATCAGTGTTTGTGTGATATATCACAATTTTTAATACTATTAAAACATACTTAACCACCCAGAGCTTACATGGAACCAGATAATTACATCATTATGTATAACACTCTTTAGATTAGTTGGATTATACAAGCATTAAGGGAAATTCTTCAGAATTATATTAATCTCCTCAGTTATACTTTGAAAAAATCTGGGTTTTTTTACTTACCTCCCATGTTCCAAAAGTTTCTACTATGTTTTCCTCTTCTAGAGTATTTTATCCAAATGTATAATGCTTCACTGACCACTTTTATATTGCTGTAACTGGTTCTCTTATTTAACTCTTTACGTGTGCCCACGTGATACCTGAGATGCTATCTCTGCAAGTTTCATCTTGTGAATGTGTTTACATAAAATGTATGGTTTCTTAATAAACTAAAGCTAATGAGCAAATGCTGGATCTGTAATTAGAGCACACATGATGCTGGGAAACAGTTTTAATGTTGATTACTGGACATGTATTTTTTATGCTAATAAACTTTTTTGCATTCACAGTTTAAGCTCTTGTTGCAGGTTTTACACAGAGATGAGTAAATGTGAGGTGCTTATTCTCTAGCCAAGACAGGATAGGCTTTTCTGTGTATGATAAACTCACAGCTGATTTGAGCTATGAAGAAATGTCCATTTATTAAGAACTGTATTTCAACTTGTACCTTACACAGGCAATGCATTTTGTCCTCTCCTTCACATCTGTAGTCATGTTTCTTTATCAGGGAGTTTACTGAATTAATAGTATCCTCTAGCACAGGATAAGGGGAAAGTAGGCAAAGTTAAATGAGTCTATTTTTCTTGGCAAGCCAGTGCTGCTTAGAAATGTGCTCTAGTAGTAACAGGGATCTCTGGATTTTCCTGGGGCTTGGCCCTACTCATTTGATAGCCCCTGAGAGTTTTGCTATTGACTTCAATGGAAGCAGGATTGGACTTTTAGTCAATTGAGGTAGGTGGGTGGAGAGAGCAGGTAACAACCATTCTTCTTTAAAATCTCTCTGCATGGCCCAGTACTGAAAGTACACATCTGCATTGTACATTGTCTAGAGAGCTTCATATGATCATAAGATATGACTGAGGACACGGTAAGCTCCAGGTGAATGAAGGTGGTGCACCTGTACATGTGTATGCCTTATGGCTGCAGCACTAAGTGATCTACTGTACATGTTCACATTACAATGTACTATAGGCATGAGTATTGCCACCTGCTTGATCAGAGACTATCCTCCAACACAGCCCACCGATGGGCCAGCAGTGCCCCTTTCTGAATACACCCAATACCTATTCATCATCCCATCCCATCCCATCCAATCGCATCTTCTTAATGTGGGTCTCCCATCAGTCCTTTGATTTACAGACAATTGAGGATGTGCTTGAAGCTGTAGCTTTGCTAAATGGATTGCAGGAACTCCGTGTGTCCCCAGTTTCCCCTCTTTTGGCTTTCTGATTGTCCCCAAAATCAGTAGAGTTCAGCTTATTGATACCTAGAGCATGCCATGTAATTTTGGAATTGATCGGATGTGACATTTAAAAGTTACTTCATTCCAGACAGACAAACTGAAATGGTGTTGAGTTGCGTGTAAAGCCAATGAGGAAAGGCCTAAAAAAATTAACCTTTGTGTTCATTTTGCAAATTTGTTTTACTTTCTAGCCATTTTGAGGGAAAGCTCTAGACTAACTTTGACCCTCTGTGTTCATCTAGACTGTAATAACTGTGTTTCACATACTCCCTTGCTTGCAGGCTGTTTCTCTGTAGACATGTGATATATCTCCATCAAACCTCATGCTCCTATTTGGCCCTAGCCAGATAAGTAACCCTAACTAAGTTTTGCTGAGTTTTAAAGAAATAGCAGGGCACATATTTCCCTGAAGACAAATACGTGAGCACTAATGCTGGTTCAATCCTGTCTCTACGGTAGGTTTGTAAAAGCTCCTTATTGATTTTTCTGCTCAAATGGGGAAGCTGAAACTACTCACACATCAGGAGTGAAAATGCTGTCTGTTTTTTTCAGGCTTCCTTTTTTAATATTAAAAATTTTTTCACCATGCTTTCACTTTTTGACCTTGGCAAAAGCATATTTCAAAGTTTCTGATGCAATGGTTTGGCCTTTGGCTTTGATTGCCTACTTCTAGTTTGAAGGGCAACTTCAGGAATTAGACAGGTTTTCTTTTCCTTTTTTAATCAGGAATCTTGTAACCTTCGCTTAATGCCTTGCTTTTGTTCAAGAGAGAGGGTACAGATTGGCTTTTCATGAAACTGAGATTTATGCTTTCCTGGCAGGCTCTGGCCTTCCCCCAGCCACAGGGCTTCATGCTCTAGCCCCGGGATCACCCCCTCCCCCATGTCATCCTTGGCCCCCACTGCCTACTCCAGCCTCTAGCCATGCAGTGGGACCCCATGGTCTGGCCTCAGGCTCACCTCCCACCATTTCCCTGACCCCTACTGCCTCCTCCAGCCCTCCACCCAGACCCCCAATTGCCACTGCACCCCGCCTCCCTACCCATGTCCCCATGCAGGGCTTAATTTGTCCCCCAGCTTGCCAGGGCTGAGTAAGTTTGCTGTGAAAAGTGATTTTAACATATTTCACTTTTCAGAGTAGCAGACTTACTAGCTAGCAAGTCTAAAAAAAACCCCAACAACCACCAAATGCAAAGCACCTTATTTGTGTTTCTATTCTGGTTAGGTCCCGTAAAGAATAGAGACAACTATAGATTATTTTGTCTGCAAAAAAAACCTCTACATACATAAATTACAATGACTTGGACATGTATCTATGCAGACTTATTTGTTATTCCTAAAGTTAATTGAGTATTTTAGAAAAAATGGTTAGATTGGCCACCAGCAAGAGTTGGTGGCCGCACTCTGAGGCCACCAAAAAATTTCTTGTGAGACCCCCAGCTCTAGTCTGTAAGTGCACTGTGTTGTTTGGAAGCCTGTACTAGAATTCAGGAGCATATTATGGGTTAGAGGAAGACATGACTGAGAACTCTTGCGCTACACAATCTATTTTGTAACTTATACGGCAATGTTTCCCCACCAAATGACCTTGTTTCTACATCTGTTTAGAAATGTAAATAGTGTAAACAGAGAGCGAGAGGAGGTAATGTCTTTTATTGGACCAACTTCTGTTGGTGAGAGACACGCTTTCGAGCTACACAGAGCTGCCCTTCAGGTCAGAGTGCTGTATAGCTTGAAAGCCTGTCTGTCTTTCACCGACAGAAGCTGGTCCAATAAAAGATATTCCCTCACCCACCTTGTCTTTCTAATAGCCTGAGACCAACACAGCTGCAACAACACTGCAAACACTGGTATAAATACACATGTCTGTATCACCCTGTTACCAGTGTAAAACCACACTTATTCTCTCAATCATTTCATAGGAGCTGGAACTAAGGCTGCTGGGGGTGCTGCCAGCCCCGGACACCCAGGCTTGAAGTAGTAATAACAACCCAAATACATGGTTTCCACCTTCAGCACCCATACTATAAAAATTGTTCCAGCACCACTGAATCATTTCTTTCCTTCAATAAGTGCTTATATCAGACACAGAACATTGCTCTGTCGAGCTCCCTAGTATAAATCTTTATAGGAAGGGTGTTTTAATGGAGCGGGGTGGAGGGCAAACCACCAAGGACACATTTTAGAGCTCTGGCATCTATTCTAGACTAGCCAGTTCAGTATTTCAAGTGTGCAGGATCTCTCCATGAAGGGCCAGTAACATTTTTTGAGCCAAAAATGCGAATTAGCACTTCAGGTTACTTAGAAAAAAAGAAAAGTAACTGATTCTTTGGAGGCTGAAACAGCAATGCAGAGAATGAAAGAGAGAGTGAGCAAACTGACTGAAGGGCCATAATGTATATTATTGTTATGGGAGATGTCACCAGGTGGCACTGTTACAAATAATCTTCCAAGTTCTTTTTCTTGGTGTGCAAGCACCTGTTTATTCTTGAGAAGTCAAGCTGTGTTGCTTTACATTTTGATTGTGCAAGGGAGTTTGCTCCCAGCTTTGGTGTCTGATTACCAAGATATTTCTTGAGGCAGAGTTGTCCCTGAGACATGGGCACTGGCATTGGGTTGAGGTTGCTAAAGAAAAGATTGCCTGAATGTTGTTTGACCCACCTCTGTTCCAGGACTAATGGATGTAGTGTAAATAAAACAAGTTTCACTTTGATTATCCCCAGATTCCATGTATTTGAGTTCTCCTCCATTGGGAAGCTGACGTGCAAGGCTACTTCTACTGCTCAACAGAGGGGCAACATAGGTGTCAAAACTGGACAGTGATGTCAGAAGAAAGAGCAACAGTATTAAGGAACATGGGATGAGAAGTTAATTAGATGGAAGGGTTTCAACACAGACTAGTTTGTGCTTTTATCTTCTACTTTACTTTCTTGCTTTTAATGCATTGTGTACTACACCCAATACACATTCTCCACTTTTCTCCCCCAGATTAAACTGTAGGAGGCATGTTAAGGAAGAAACTAATCCACTTCCTCTGGTTAAAGGAAGGATCATAGTTACCTGCCCTGAATACAGGCATTTGCAGCATAGCAGGGGTGAGATGGGCTGAGCCAGCCAGCTCAGCTGCAGAGAATCAATTAATCCAGAGAGCCAGTGTTTTTCTCCCACTTTTACTTTGGAACTTGTCTGAAACAAGCTTCACTTTAGCCCTTTCCCTTGGACTTTGGCTGTAGGAAGCTTGTTGTATTTGTGCTGGTGCTTAAAGAAATTGGATATGCTTTACACTTGGATAATACTGATGGTATATACCCCAAAAGTGTAAAAACACCTTAATCTCCACCAAAGAGAGGACATGGAGCAAAGGTAATCTCTTCAGGGCAGAGATTGTCTCTTACTACATATTTTAGACCTCTAGGCATTAATGTAATACAGATATGAAGAATGGGTAACAGTTGAAAAGACTGGATTGTCTGGAATATGTTCAGTGTGTTGGTGTATTAGAAGAGGGAAGATAGTTTTAGACTGAGCAGTGGTAGAGGAAATTTGCCTTTTGGTTTATGTGCCCTTGTGGGTATGTTTTTCCTGTTTGGTTTAGGTATTCTTCCTCAATTTTGTGTCTTTGGGCATCATTAATATTGAGTACCCAAACTCCAAAATGCTGTCTAGATGCTTACAATGGATACTTGAGTAGCTAAGTGCCCAAATGTGAACCCAGTTATCCTAACCTAGATGCCCAAGTTGAAAACTGGGCCTGCTATAAATTCCTCTCTTGTTGTACACTGTGCTGGTGGGGAGTGACCCAGTGGGGTGCACAAGACTTCTCTACACCAAGAGAGAGCATCACTGTATTGCATTGTCTGTCCTAGTCTCTCCCAGGCCAGTAGGATCTTTTGGAACAGAGAAGAAAAGGAGTACTTGTGGCACCTTAGAGACTAACCAGTTTATTTGAGCATGAGCTTTCGTGAGCTACAGCTCACTTCATCGGATGCATAGCATATCGTGGAAACTGCAGAAGACATTATATACACACAGAGACCATGAAACAAAACTTCCTCCCACCCCACTCTCCTGCTGGTAACAGCTTATCTAAAGTGATCATCAAGTAGGGCCATTTCCAGCACAAATCCAGGTTTTCTCACCCTTCCCCCCCCCCCCCCCCCCCCACACACACATACAAACTCACTCTCCTGCTGGTAATAGCCCATCCCTCTTTGAAACCTCTCTTTATAATGCACATGATAATCAAGGTGGGTCATTTCCAGCACTAATCCAGGTTTTCTCACCCCCCCCCCACTCCCCTCCAAAAACCACATACACAAACTCACTCTCCTGCTGGCAATAGCTCATCCACACTGACCACTCTCCTTACAATGTGCACAGCAATCAAGGTGGGCCATTTCCAGCATAAATCCAAGTTTAACCAGAACGTCTTGGGGGGGGTTAGGCTACCTTGCATAATGACTTAGCCACTCCCAGTCTCTATTCAAGCCCAAATTAATAGTATCCAATTTGCAAATGAATTCCAATTCAGCAGTTTCTCGCTGGAGTCTGGATTTGAAGTTTTTTTGCTTTAAGATAGCGACCCTCATGTCTGTGATAGCGTGACCAGAGAGATTGAAGTGTTCTCCGACTGGTTTATGAATGTTATAATTCTTAACATCTGATTTGTGTCCATTTATTCTTTTACGTAGAGACTGTCCAGTTTGACCAATGTACATGGCAGAGGGGCATTGCTGGCACATGATGGCATATATCACATTGGTGGATGTGCAGGTGAACGAGCCTCTGATAGTGTGGCTGATGTTGTTAGGCCCTGTGATGGTGTCCCCTGAATAGATATGTGGGCACAGTTGGCAACGGGCTTTGTTGCAAGGATAGGTTCCTGGGCTAGTGGTTCTGTTGTGTGGTATGTGGTTGTTGGTGAGTATTTGCTTCAGGTTGGGGGGCTGTCTGTAGGCAAGGACTGGCCTTTCTCCCAAGATTTGTGAGAGTGTTGGGTCATCCTTCAGGATAGGTTGTAGATCCTTAATAATGCGTTGGAGGGGTTTTAGTTGGGGGCTGAAGGTGACGGCTAGTGGCGTTCTGTTATTTTCTTTGTTAGGCCTGTCCTGTAGTAGGACAGAGAAGACTCTTTCAGTGTGTTTATATAAAGAACCTGGTATCATCTACTAACCCATTTCTAGCAGAACCCCTGTTCTGTGGCACTCATTATGTCTCAAAAGTATCATAATTTGGGACAATTTTTTCCTGCTTTGTGTCTGCAAGAAAATGATTAGGACTGAATTTGATGAACAGGAAAAGCTTTTGTGAAAACTAATTATGTGTATTTACCAGACACATTCATTTTTAAGTGGTCTACGGCTTATTGGTTAATAATTTTGGATATGTGGCTGACTGACAACATTTTCAAACAGACCTCTTTGTGAAAATACCAGTAACTCATCAGCGTGACAAAGCCCATTGCCACAGTAGAACCAGCTCAGTCTGGTGAAGTAAGTACCCATTGTACAACAGGTCAAACTGTTTCCTTGCTGTCCCAATATCTAGCAGTGATAGGGAGATAGATGGAAGCTTTTTAGGATGAAGGTAATTCTTTCTGGTGAGAAGAAGCAGTTGGAGGAACTTGCAGGAATCATGGCTGCTTTCTGTTGTGGGGATCTGCCTGTCTATTAACTAAGTGGTTCATAATCTCAAGATCTTATTAAACTCCCTTCTATTCCTTCAGATTCCTGGATAGCAGCAGTGGCTAGAAAGACATCTCTTTTCTTTTCAGACATGGTCCTTACTTACGATTAGCCACCTGCCACCTCAAAGATAAAGAATGAAGGGTAGAGGATTGCATGCCCCGGGGCTAACTTTGAAGGCCCCCTGGTAGCTTCAGACAGTGCAGAAAGCACTGCTCCCCCTTTGAGTAAGCACCTTACACTTGTGCTCTGGACAGGTTTCCCGTCCACTTCCAATTGCCAAATGAAACTCAATGTACAGGTTAGTGTCTCTTTAAGAGGGATTTAGGTGCCTAATCGGATTGTCAATGGGAGTTAGGCACAGAGGTGCCTTTGAAAGTCCCACTAGTCACCTTCCTGCATCTTTAGATGCCTAGCTACCTTTTAAAGT
The DNA here is from genome assembly GCF_015237465.2 of Chelonia mydas. NCBI lineage: Eukaryota > Metazoa > Chordata > Testudines > Cheloniidae > Chelonia > Chelonia mydas. The sequence continues at coordinate 65,223,517 of NC_051250.2, forward strand.
CTAGTCCTAGTGTCCAAGTTATTTCAGAATTCACAATGCCCCGGAATGTCCCCTAAACCCACGGGGATTGCTTTGAGTGAATTGAGCATTTTCAGTGGTGGGCACTCATCGCTGGCATTTACTCTTGAGAAAAATATGCTATGAGGGGCATGAATCAGACAATCAGTCCCTGGTTACAGTCCCAGCAGAGTGACTCAATATTTCTGAGGAGAATCGGTAACAAAATAAGATTCTCACAGTAGTGGGGTTAGTTGTATCAATTATGTCAGTCAAGTCAGAGATGAGTGACAGTTTGCTGTTAATTAAACTGAGAAAGTAAATAGACCCTGTATAACAATTTGGCAAAGGGCTTGATCTGGGTTATGGCACTGCCGGAAGGAAGGAAGAAAATGTGTTGGTTTCCAGTTAAGGAGCTTTAGAGTTAAAGCTTTGGGCAGCTTTGGCTTGTGGTTTCGAATACAGTTAGGACATGTGAGTCAAACATGGTCTAGGGTTTTTTAAGGACTAAGGCAACAATGAGAGGTCTTCTAGGAATCCAGAAGGGAATTTGGAACGGTGCAAGTATCTGCCATCCTTCTTAAAAAAGAAATGCTCTGAGAAAGCTAAACCATTGCATTGTACACTGTTCCAGAGAGCCCAGGATTTAGACTTAGGCTGTGATTTCTTTGCTTTAAACAAAGCAAAAAGACTTAAGAGGATTTCTAGCTATGGGTAAAAAGAAAAGGAGTACTTGTGGCACCTTAGAGACTAACATAAGCTTTCGTGAGCTACAGCTCACTTCATTGGATGCTGTAGCTCACGAAAGCTTATGCTCAAATAAATTTGTAGGCCTCTAAGGTGCCACAAGTACTCCTGTTCTTTTTGCGAACACAGACTAACATGGCTGTTACTCTAAAACCTGAAGCTATGGGTAGTAATGGTTGTATGTGGTAATTGGTAAAGTGCTGGAATGCAATTTAGAAGTGTGACCTGCATTATTCTATATGCTAACCTAACATTATTCTGTAAAATGACGATAAACAACAAAGCTTACCTTCTTTTATTTAAGATAAATTCCCCAACATCTTCCCAATAAGTGATTGGGTAGTTCAGGCAAACTTTGGGGGAAACAAACAGGCACTGCAGCAAAAGTTTAAGGTCAAGTTATAGGCCGTGATTCCCATGGTCCTCCACCTTGCTGGATGTTAAATGCTACCAAATCAGATGGCACAAAGCAGTGGAGAATCAAGCCCATAACGTTTCTGCCTGAGCCCACCACTTTGAGAGCACAACTATAAGTTACATCTCACTGTGTATATTCTTTCCACCCAAACCCACGCACAAAAACCATATTTTTCAGACTATTTCAGATGGCAAAAAAGCAAGTGGTTTCTGTGCGTGAGAGTACAAATGTGTGCAATGACTTGCTCTGTAATGTTCTGCCTCTGAACTGAACCTCTGAATGATAGCTGGCCCACAGCAGCAGGGAAACGCCGCAATATTTAAAGGTGTAGATGCAGAATGCCAACTCCCTTCACTTGCATAGCTGCATCCACCACACTTGGAGCTATCCGCTCGTGGAAGGTTTGGAATCTCCTGGTACAGCGTTATTACCCATCCCTAGTGTCTTCAGGGAACTAGTTCAGTTACTGCGGGGAAGAGAGGTGTATATACACTCCCCTTTTTTATTAATATTGTAAGCATGGTGTTACCTTCTATTTGAAGCTGTGGGATTGGAACTAAGACTGTTGGAACCTGCCTTGAAGATTGGGGGTAAATATGGAAGGGGGAAGGACTGGCTCTGTAACATAGTCCCCCCTCCCTCAGAAGCCTCTTCCTGAGAGCTCTGTGGCACTTGGGTTGTATGTGAGTAGAAGGTGCAGCTTGGGCTAGGATATCCTGGAGCTAGGGAGCAGCTGCTCTTAGAGGCATGCTCCCCTGCACGCACCGCACCTGTCAAGTAGGTTATGCATGCAGGAGTTCATGTGCTTGGAATTACATTAACTCCTCATGGGTTCTCTCTGCAGTTGCTGCTGCATGTCCATAGAGTAAGGTAGTCCATGCTGTCTTGAGCAGGGGGTTGGCCTTCGCAGCTGTATGGAAGGTGCCCGAAGGGGACTGTGTTGTAGAGGAGCTATTCTCCAGCCCAGTGGGTCCTGCCCCCAAGAACCCATGGAACTCACCAGCATGTAGCCATGTGGAGGGCATTCCCCAAGATTTTGGGGGTAAAGAGAGGGGGCTGAAGGAGACACACTTCACATCCTGGGTGTAAAGTACGGCGCTGCATTCCACACTGACCTGACACTCACTCCATTACACTGCACCCAATACTGTCTGTGTCCTCTTGTATCCAATATGGTTGCAGATGCATTTTAAAACTTGTCTCTGTGCTCTGGGATGGGAGTTAATGGATCTGCTGAAAGATCATTAATTTTGGTGTCATGTCTGCATTACTATAATACTAGTAAGCCTGAGGGGACCCCCTTTCATTTCTCTTCCCTTAAGCAATCAAAGGTGAATATCTTACTTCAAAAACATGCATTGCGCTGCTCCTTAGTTCCAATCTTTTGGGAGGCACCTACTCCACTTCTGGGTGCTGTTAATATAACAATATGGTAATCTTGATATAACTCCAGTTCCTGTTAGCACTGACACTGGCTTTGCTTCTACTCAAATGACCCAACTTTATTACCCCCCATAAAGGCATATAAACGGCTGCCTTTTATTTTCTTTCTTCATTCCATAGCTTTACCCAGAGCTTCCTTGGTTTCCTTTCCCCTCTCACCCATTTCTCCTTTTTTCCACAAGATGGTTCCGATATTCTGTCCTCACCAAGAGCGCTGAACAGATGAGATGACAAGCTTTGTTGCACCATGTTCTCTCAGGCTCTGAATTCATCATGAGATAATCCATTGTCCCTTTCACTTGAGGATCTCAGTGCTTTACAAACATTAATTGAGCCTCACGTACTCCCCTATGAGATAAGTACTGGATATAAAAGGGGTTCCTTACCTGCCACCAAAATACAGTTACCTCTAGGGTGGAAAGCAGCAGCGTAAAAACGCTACTACAACAATTCAAAGTACCATTTGAGACAGGAAGTGACAAACACATTTTACAACTAAAACTATAGGCAGTACATAAGTCCAGGCCTGTGAGGCTAACACCTTTACTGTAAGAAGCATTAAGGGACTGAATGAAGACACGTCGTCAGTACATTAGTTTGATGTCTTCCCTGAAAGGTTCCCCCCACCCCAAACAACACTGCCTGCTGGAGAACTGGTTTAGTACTGGTGCAGAAGGCAGAGTGGCACCTTCTGAATCACCAAATCACTTCCTGGAGCACTGGGGTGCCCATGGGGAGGATCTCCCATTTGTTTTACTGACCTAACCCAACCTTTGGCTTGTTATGTCTAAGGGGATCATGGCCTATCAAGGTCTGGATATTCGCACATCGGTCTGTACCCAGCCTCAGAAACTAATGTAGAGACACAAGCTGGAAACAGGTGGGGCTCTTGACCTCTAAAGTGGATGAAACTGGGCTAGAGCAGCGAAATATATGGTTTTATAATGGGAATGCTGACAAACTCTCAATGACAGGAACACTAGAGGGTGCTGTGGTGATACCATTAACTTTCCCCAAAAATATCTCAGTGACTTTGTTTTTGTCTTGCTCCTTTGACATTTTAATCAGATTAAATGAAAATGTCGAAATGTCACTTGGAACATCCACCCCCATGGTGGTCTCTCCTTGTCTGGGTCACTACGGTTCAGGTGTGGTGAGTAAGAGGCATCTTTGACTGCTGGAGAAGAGGTGGGAGCCTTTTTATGCCAGCTCTAGAAGGCATATTTCTTCAGCTGAGCACTGAAAATTACTGCTGTAGTCAGGCAGAGGTGTCCTGTAATTTAAGCTTCACGTAGGATGCTATTGTGATATACCCATGCAGGGCAAAATTCAGCTTTGACATGAGCCTCATGAACCCCCCACTGGCTTGGGGTGTAAGCCAACAAAGAATTTGTCCCCTACGCCTTTAGCTTTATACATATGGCCAACAACCAGATTCATAAGGCCACTACCCTCTTCTCTTTCAAAACTGTCCATAGGATTCATTTCTATCTTTATGTTTACAAGAAATTAATCTTGACTTGCAATATAGCTATATTATGACCAAGACTACAATGAGTGAAGGATTTACTGAGCCGTTTCCACCCCACCCATCATGTCACATTTCAAGGGTATACGTTTGAGTTAACGTAAATGCAATTCTTACTCACAGCTACCAAAGCAACTGACAGTGACCAAGAGTTTAAAGGATATATAATGAGAAAAAAATACCCTTAAGAAATTCCAGTTAATTAGGGCAGAACCCAGTGTAAATCCCCTTGGAGCTGAAATTCTCTATGATTCACAACTTATTTGTTCTGCCAACTGAAAACTCAGTTTGATGGAACGTCAACTGGTGCCATTTTCAAAAGCAAATGTAGACTAAACAAGATCCATCCTTTTTGTGCCAGTCTGCATTATGGCCCTGATTCAGCAAAGTGCTTAAAAAATTAACCATCTCAGCTGACCCCATTACTACAGGGCTTTTATAAATGTATCAGGAACAGGGTTTGGTCCTGCCTATGGTGCAATGCTGAGCTATTTTACAAGGAGCTAAGGTCTTGTAATTAGGTCTCCTTGCACAGCTGATTTCATAGAGAAGATGGGGGAGGGGCTTTAGTTATTCTGTACTTTGTTCAACAAGCAGCAATTTCACTAACAAATGTCTGTCAGTGCTGTGACAGACATTCAATGCCTGATGTTCTTTTAAGCTAACAATCAATAACAAATCCTTAATATCACATTAAAAGCACCATCTATTGTCACTTAAAATGTCAATATTTGCCTCATGCTTATTACCAAGTAGTACCTAATCTATCACAGACTTTCCCCATCCCGTGGTCAGGAAATAACTGCAGGAGCTCAGATCCCACTCTGGGAACTGTTAGCAAATGTGGACTCCCTCCCCGACCCTTGCCCTTTTAAAAAGTTCTAATGATTTGTAAAATAGAAACAAACTTGGAATAACAGAAATTAATCCAAATATGGATATCTTATAATGTAGAGCTGAAGGGGAATCGGTTCTGACATGTCAGAACCAATACAGATGTTTGACTTTTCAGTGGTGGCTGTTGTACCGTGCTATATGAGCATGTATATGCCTGCCTCAAAGACCAAATACTACAGTCCCCACCAGCACACACTCACTTGCATAACTCTAACTGAATTCTGCAAGATAGTTCGCAAAATGTTCCGGAGAGGGACTCTGTCCTCTCTATTTGTTCTCCAAAGCACACTTCTGGTCACGGCTAAATGTTTTTCTTTTAATGGGTAGAACTGAAAGAGTTAATGATGGAGAATTTAAAACTCTGATTTAGATATGCCAGAATGTCATCTGATGTGGTTGCTCCTCTGTTTGAAAATTTCTTAAGGTATCCTCTGATGGAAGGGGGGAGAGAAAGAGAGACCTCTCTTTGGACCAAACCATAGGAAGAGGTAACCTATTGGCAGTTCCATCTCAAACTTACAGGAAGCGAGGGCGAGTTGGCCAGAGAGGGCGAGAGAGAGGTCGTGTGATCTGCAACTCTTCTCCTCAGACCCAAAAGAAAGTGAGCTCAAGAGGAGGCAGACACTTCGCCGAACAAACACCTTCTCATTTCCTGCCCTGCTCTTCCCCTAGACCCTCACCACAAGAGTAGACCAGGGTGGAACATCACGATGACTAATCTGAAAAGTCCATCTTAGACTCTGTGCCAATTTAGTACATGGAGTTTGATACAGATACATGTGGATGTTTTGTGAGCATCCATTTGCTTGTAACATGAACTGGTGCCTTCGCCGCTGTCTTTTTACCTCCATCTGGGACTGAAATTCCAAGGGTTGTTAACGCAGAGCAACCAGTGCTGAGCAAGGGTTGTTACTATTGAAAGACTTTGCCTTGGCAGTACAATGGGTATGCTAAAGAGTGCACCCAAAGCTGCAAGAAATCACTTTTTCCAGCCTGGATTCCAGGTGGGTGGTAACAAAGCAATAGGTCACCTGATTGGCAGGAGAGGGGGACTTTGAGGCTGCCCAGGAGGGTCAGACGACATAGGTGACTGGAAGATATAAAAGGATAAGACCTGCTCTTATGAGCTAGCTCTCCTACCAAAGCAATGAGACCAGACGGGGTAGGAAGAAGGAAGGACGAGAGGAGGCTCCTGGGATCCTGAAAAGACACTGATCAAATCCCAAATTGAAAATTGAGGCAGGGTTTTTGCATGCTGTTATTTTTGCATGGATCTGTAACTCTCCTGTGGTTTGTCTGTGAGTAAAGTGTGTTTTGGTGTAGAAATCCCTAAACTTGAGTACCCCTGCAGGGAGCAATCTTCAACCCCTGGGGAGACTTGTGGAGCAAGGGGGGGTTCAGTACTGGTCCTGAGGCCCAGAGCCCCATTCCCTGGAAATGGTACCAGACAGAGAGTCTGCATCTCGGGAGTGGGCCTGAGAGGCCAGAAACCAGGACAGTGCCTGGACACTGCTCAGACTCAGTGGGCTTAGAAGATTGCAGGATCCAGGGTTTGGATCTAAACACAGCAGCTAGTGAGTGCCCAGCACGGAGAACTTGACTAGGATCTGACTCTTTTTCTAAAAAAAAAAAAGAAGAAGAAGATAAAAGGAGCTGGTAGAACACCCTGAGGCGCCTTTGAACATCCCAGCTGTAGCTTGGAGGCTGGTGATCCCTTGTGGGGGGAAGTGGAGGGGGTTACTTCACTCCTAGTGCTGTTGTAACTGTTGCAAACTTTGTGGCTCAGGAGTGGGGCCTACGCAGTCCTAAGGTTCAGGAGTTGTGCAGGGGGTTCATTTGCATGAGCTTGTCTCCTCCCACCGCTGATCTGCCATTCACTGCTGCAGTGGACTCTTCTTTGTCCTCCTGGCTGGCTGGCCTTGCACCAGATGACTGACTTATTCGGCGTTGGGTATCTAACTGCCCAGGGTTTGGTTTACATGGTTCCTGACCTACTGGGCATACCTTAAAAGGACAGTGAAAGATAGCTATTGTCCCTCCAATTTGAGCAAAGATGAGAGTGAGGGTCTCAATTGCAAGACCTGGCATTTTTCTGCAGAGCAACAGCCTGTTAAAATGACACATCAGCACTACACACACACCTGTTACAGAGTGACTTTTCTGAAGGCCCAAAATAACGCTTCTGGTACCTTCCTTCCAAGCCTGTTTATAAAGCATGATTCATCAGAGGAGATCAAAGCACTTCTGAATGATGGGAAAATATTATCCTCATTTTACAAAAGGGGAAACTGAGGCACAAAAGGCTAAGGAGCAGATTTTTTAAAGGTACTTAGTTAAGAGACTTGCCCAAGTTCATCCAGGAAGTCTGTGCCACAGCCAGGGAAAGAATCCAGATTGTCTGAGTTCCAGCCTTATGCCTTAACCCACAAAACCATCCTTCCTCCCCTGAAAATATGGTAAATGGACACTGGGCATGAAGGGCCAGATCGCCTGGAATACAATGATTATCTGTCAGTTTTCACAATTCTACATTATCTTTTCATTGTAAAGCTAAGTAGCGAATTACACTGTGCTATTTACAAATATCAGCATATTCCAGTTACCTTTTTACCCAAAGACAAGCTGTGCCTTTTTACTTTACCCAAAGACAAGTACGGTACAGCACAAAATCAGATTTCTTTTCTAAACAAGAAGAAATTCATTAATGCCAAAGCCATCAAAATGCTTTAGAAATCAAGACGGGGGCACAGCAAATACTTAAACTCTACAGACATAGTGATTTCTGCTGTAGCTTAATACGTATCCCTTGAGTTCAGCTTGCAACACTTTTCTAATCAACAAACAGGTTTACATTACGTATCAGGAGACAGTGTGTTCCTGCTGCAGCTTATCTTGGGAGGGGGGAAAAAATCAAATCTTGGTTAGTGTTGACTAATGGCATTGAAGTTATAGCTGGATGTGGACTAAACTCTTCTGATACATGTGTGTACTTACGGTAACAGCTTGCTCCCAAAAGGTGAGGGCCTCTTAGATAAATGGGGAATCTGATCAGGACCTGGAATTAAAGGCCTGTGTAGCCAGGGGCCCAAACCTCATGCATGTGTCTACCTAGTGGGCTGATCTTGCTCTTCCTCTACTACCCTGTGTTGCAGGAGTTTTCTCCTTGGTCTGGAGTGCTGTCAATGTCATTGACCAGCCAGCACTGCATGGCATTGGGCAAGCTTGAAGCAATTTCTTCCCTCCCAGCCTTGAAGCTCAATGTTCTTCCCTGAGCTAGCTCTGATCTAGCGAGCTTGAATAGCAATTGGAGCGAAGCTGCAGCAGCATATGGGACGCACAGGCTAGCCACTCGACTCTATACCCGGGTGGGCTGCTGCAGGTTCCCTGCTATTGTTATTCAAGCTAGTTAGATCAAAGGTATCTTGGGCCTGTCTGTGTATGCTGCAATCACACCTCTGATAGAAGTGCAGACATACCCTGAGTGTCTGTACAGGGGTTTCAAAGTAAGGTCACCCTTCTGATAGTGTACAGTTCCCATCAGGGCACTGTACCAACCCCAAATCATTTTAATGGAAACATAGCCCTGTGAACTCTTTCTGACTACGGTGGCGGATTGTAAGACTGGGGTTAAATTCCAGTGACTTGACTGTCTGTCTAAAAAGAAGATATTTAGAAATTCATAACTGGAAAGAACTTGAAAAGTCAAACACAAAGCAAAAGAAAAGACTCGTTTGCCCTCTTTTCTGCTCTTTTGTGATGGATAATGACAGCTTCAGAAAAATGTAGAAGGTTTTTCTGCTTGTTTTTTAGATTAGAAATCAATCCCTCTCTGCACTTCTAGAGCCCCTTCCAGCTGAGGCTCCACAAGTGCTTTCCAACACCCCTGTGAGGTGAATATTACCATTCTCAATCTACAGAATGGGAACTGTACCCCCAAAGAGACACTACTTTGCCCAAGGTAACACAAGAAGCTTGGGGCAGAGCTGGGAATGGAAGCCAAGTCTCCGGATTGCCAGTCCTGTGCCTTGCTGCAAGGGGGGTATCCTTCCATGCTGACTGTTTCTTTTTTTCTGGAGGCCTTTGGCAATCTTGGAGGATCTGGAATGTGTCACTGCAGCAAGAGATAGAAGCAGTTGGACTAAGGTCTCAATCCGCAGCTTTATAGCACCTGGCAGGCCCTTCAAAGACTGCCTCAGTCCTCCAGAAAAAGAGAATTTGGATCCGATATTCAGCACTAACACCCACAGTGAGGTGGGGAAGCATTGTCATCCCTGTTCTACAGATGGAAAAAAAAAGACACCCAGAGAGTAATGTGACTTGCCCGCGGTCCCCCAGGAAGTCTGTGACAAAGCCAAGAATAAAGCCCACGTTTCCTAAACTAGTCCTTTAATAAACTATAACAAGTAGGTTATCCTTCCTGCATTTCTGCACAATTGGAAATAGATTTCTAGTATTCAACTGAAATTTTGCCAAATTTTCAAAGTGGGAGCCTTTTATTGGCTTTGAATTAAAAGGTGGCAAATCCAAAATCAGGACAAGGAAGCAGATTTATTGTTTAATGTAATCCATAATTAAACTCTGGAACTCATTGCCATAAGGGGTCTCTGAGGCAAAGATGTTCACAAGATTCAAAAGAGGGATTGGACATCTATATGGATAGCAAGCATACCCACAGTTATAATACTTTATGCCAGCACATTTTGGAACCTAGATTAAAACTCATGCTTCAGGGTTTAAATTAAACTCTAAATAAAGGGATGAGGATAAGATCTAATGTGGGGAACAGATTCTCCGACATCTGCCTAATGCAGGGTTTTCTGTGCCTTCCTCTGAAGCATCTGGTACTGCCTATTGCTGGAAACAGGACACTGAACTAGCTGGGTGATGGGTCTGACCCTCTATGGCAATTCCTATGTTCCTACCAACATTTATGGAAGAATTCTGTGATTACTAAACATCATACTGGAGGGAGAGGAGGGGACCATATGGCTGCTGTAAGAGGTTGGATCACTTCTGTTGGGCTAAGGTTGTTAATGGCAGATAGTTTTTTGTAATCATCTATTCATCCCTAGGGTGGGCTGGCAAACAAGAATTCTGTTTCACAGAAATTTTTTTTTATGTTTCAACATTTATGTCTGTTCCAAAGCAGAACGGACCCAAGGCCTTTCAAAACCGGGGGGGGAGAGAGAAAGAGATGATGGAATAGCCAATAGCCCAGTAGCTGAGGCACTCGTCTGAGATATAGGAAATCCAGGTTCAAGTCCCTGATTTGGATCAGGGACTTGAAACTGGCCTTCCCACATGCCAGGAGAGTGCTCTGACCCCTGGGCTATTGGCTGTCCTGGGGTGGATTTGTCTTTCTGATTTTGACCAGGCATTTCATCCTGAACCTGGGAAACCTTCCTAACCACAGTTTTGTCAGAACTGATACATTTCTGCCAGAAGCTGAGTTTTCTACCAATTGACATTTTCTGACCCCCCTCACCACCCCAGAAAAAACTTTAGTTGAAAAGTTCCCAACCAGCTCTAGTTCTCACCTTCTGTTTGTGGATTTCTTCCTCACGAGACATATCAGTAGTTTTAATACAGAGAAACCTACTCCTATGCTTTGCTGGGCCCTGTGCAAAGTCATAAGAAAGGCCATACGGGGTCAGACCCAAAGTCCATCTAGCCCAGTATTCTGTCTTCTGACAGTGGCCAATGCCACGTGCCCCAGAGGGAATGAACAGAACAGGTAACCATCAAGTGATCCATCCCCTGTCACCCATTCCCAGCTTCTGGCAAACAGAGGCTAGGGACACCCTCCCCGCCCATCCTGGCTAATAGCCGTTGATGGACCAAGTCAGATGTATGGCGCTTCAGACTGATTTCTGTAGCTTGTGCAGCACGTCTGAGTGTGAGCAAGGTAGAAGGTGAGGGTTTGGCAGCTGAGCAGACTGGCTTCATGCGTCAGTTAGAAAGAATAAAATGCAATTCAACCCCTTTGTGTGGCTCATTGCATCAGTATCTTACACAGTAACAAGATGTGAAATGAATCAGCCCAACTTGGTTTGAATTCCACTTTCTTTAATAACCAACCAGCAACAGGAGAGCTCTGTCCCCTTCCTTCCTGTCTCCTTGCATCACAGAAGTCTGGTGCTTAGTGCACGGGATTAGCAATTTGGGAACCTGGGGTCTATTCCCACTCCCAGTTCTGATCTGCTGCATAGCATCAGGCAAGTTCCTTAACCTCTTCTTGTCTCTGTTTATAAAATGTGCTATTGATACGTCCTTGTCCCTCAGGAGTGCTATGGGACTTATTCCATGAACACTACTAAGCACTTGTTTTGAGATCAGTGCTCCAGGGTAATGATGATACTCTTCATAGGTAGATCTCAAAGCTCTTTGCAAAGTTGTCCGTCTGTATCCCCAGGGAAGTATGACACAGAATGGAGAAGTGACTTTCTCTAGATCAAACAAAAATCAATGTCACAACGAGGGATAGCTCTCAGATCTTTTAACATGTAGGGCCTACCCACTGGATTATGTAGCAAAAGCAAAGAGTTCTTCCAAAGAGGTCAGAGAGGAAAAATCCAGGCCATTACCTGCTACTGCTGCCTGTTAAGTTCACTTTCCTAAGCAGGCAGTTATTCACTTTTCCCTACTATGTGATAAACCTGATCTCATTCTCTTGTGCGAAACAGGGAATTCACCTGCAGTTTCTTTTTGGCCTCTGCCATCCAGTGTTACAAGCAATACATTTCACAATTGGACATTATTAAGGCAGACAGACCCCAGTGCCATGAATGGATGGGCTTAGTTTTCTAACCAACACTGAAACAGTCCAGGATTCTGTACATAATTATTCTGTTAAAAATTACCAGGCATCTTTATGGCCAATACACCCATTAATTGTGTCATCATTATAATTACCCTTTTGTTCCCTGCACTCAGTGTAAAGGTGCAATTCAAAAATCAAAACATTACCATGAACCAAATAATGCAGCCAAATCTAATTAATTTCTTGCACAGCAGAAAGGTTGAAAAGTTTGTAGACTGATTCATCAAATGAGAATCTTGAACTGCAAATGACCTTTAAAGAGAAACCAATTAAACACAACAACAGAAACAAAGCAATTTAGAATTTCAGGCTGGCTCGCTGCCTCCTTTGTTTTTAGAATGAATGAATTCGGTAGGGAATTTGTGATCAAGAGGGAAGACCTTCCTTCACCCCTCCCACCCCACAGACAAGAAGCTCTTTATAAGGAGTGGAAGAAAACAGAGGGAATATGCCAAAGGAGTGAATTGCAGTGAACAGCAAATATGAATATCTGGACAATGACTAATTTATAAGGTATTATTATCATTTATATATATTATTTATAATATTTTTGTGCAGATGTCCTTTTTTCTCACACCAACCCCTCTTTGCAAGCTCTGCGTCAGGCTGATCTGTCTGGCCAAAATGGGCTGAATTAATACTATCCTCTCTCAAGTATCTGAGCTAAAGCTGGGGGAAATGCTAAAATGTTTTGATGAATATTCAGTTCAATTCGCTTCAGCATGCAAATTTCACAAGTGTAAATGCTCCCCAAAAGTGACTGGATGTGCAAATATTTGTGGAAGGTGAATTTAAAGTACAATTTCTGTGGATATCTGCAGCAGCAATCTGACTGTAAGACTTATATCATCCAGTCTGGGCACGGAAAGTGGGGGCCATCCAATCATAACTTCAGACAATAATTGAGACTAACTAATTCACGTGTGTTCTAAACTGTCTGCTGGCTGGCTGATCCCAGAGGTGAAACTTGTTCATTACAAACTATTTGCACAACTCCTACTGTTAACACTACTGCTGGGTCAGCTGATGAGGGTGCTGATGATAGTATCAAATATTTCGTGCTCGTAGAACACTTTTAACCGCCAAATGCTTTAGGTAGCATTGTGTGCTGTGACTATGAAGATGAGGCCCTCTCTGACAAGCTGCGGTGCTCTGTCAACTGCATGTTGTTTTTCTTAACATAGCTACGCTTGTATATATTATGCGTGATTTTTATTTCGGGAGGTAAAACATTATTCTTAAGTGGGGAAGAAAGAAGTGGGCATGTTCCAGTAACCCACACTGGTGGATGTGTGTTACAGGTCCCTGTCTGAGCCTGATCCGTAGAGGATGTGAATCATTTACAGCCCAGCTTCAGAGTCTTGGCTCTTCAGTTCAAGCTGTGGCAGCTCACGCTTTTAGCTGTCGAGGTCACCACTTCAATCTCTGGTGTGTTGGCCACGCTGGCGGCCATCACAGTCATTCACACTGGGTTTTGTTGACACTCCTGCATAGGTCAATAGCAATGTGGCTGTAAAGTTGACCTTTTGATTTGGCTTCCACTGCCACATACTCTACCTGGCCCTTAATATCAACCGAACCTATGGTAGAGATCATGCTTTCCATGCTCAGTGCCTCTGCTTTTCTTTCTGGTATAATTTGTGTGACTGGGCCACTTACAAAAGAGAACAAGTGCCTCCAAAATGGTAGCTCCATGTCCCTGCTTGGTGCCAACCTGAAATACAGCGATACGGCTGAATTAAACAAAGGGCCCTCTCTTTTCCTGAAAGGTCAAGAGTAGCTGGGGAGATTACAAGAACTAACTTGCAGCATGTGCTGTCAGTAGTGAGACCGAGGGTTTCAGCACAGGAGCCAGTCTAATTCCAGACTTGCCGATCACCACGTAGTTTGCAGGGAGACCTACAGAATCTGACAATGTCTCAGAAGGAGGATGGAGGGGCAGTGAGAGAAGTGGCTAAGGCACTACCTGTGGGCTAGGCTAGTGGATAGCTCTTTTTTGGTTCACGGGGGACTCGTCTTCACTGCAAAGTCAACTTGAGTTATAACTCAAGTGTTGCCCCTAACTTGAATCCTATCCACCCTCACAAACCCTTAATTCCACTACAGTGGTGCTATTAACTTCAGTTGGCTGGCCTGAGAGGGCATATAGGCTAAAACTCAAGTGAACGCAACTAGTCAGCTGCTAATATAGCCACTCTGTAGCGTGGAGGCAGGCTAGGGTCACTTGAATGCCAATAGTCCTCCAGTGCCTACTCACAATTCCCGTTATGTGCCAAGAAAGGACTGACGGATTCTAACGCAATTCACAGGGAAAGCATTCACAGCGCTGCTTGGGTTGCTGCAGGGTAAAGAACCATAAAAGGTACCCCCCAGAAATCTTCGACCAACACACAAGGGAGTGCAGAGCCCATGTAAGCACAGCAGCTCAAGGGTGGTTTCACAGTGTGGCTGCTCTCCATCGAGCTAGGCTACCGCGAGAGGAGTACTCGCGTTAACTCTGCAGTGGAGAGAGAGCCTGTGACGATTCATTCCTCCAAAAGATTTGGCTGCTGGTGACTAACTGGCAAATGCAAAAATGAAGACCCATGCACATGCCTGATAGCTAAAGCTATTTGAGTGCCAGTGCTGGTCTGTCTGCAGTACACGCTACACCCCAGTTTTTCTACATCAGGTTGGGCTGGAAGGATGATCAAATAGAGGAGAATTTTCAGTAGAGTTTTCACATTTCCCCCCCTTCTTGCTGCCCTTTAATTCTCTCCTTTTTGCCTGAAAGCAAGAGGCAAACTGGACTTAACTAGGTAATTAAGTTTTGAAGAGGTGTAACCGGGGTCCCAATAGGACCCAGCTGAGATCACTCAATTAGGGTGAACTGAAAAGAATGGGGCAGATAATCCCCAAAGCTGGTGGATTCACCAAGACAGCATAAATCAGCTTCTTTATTACCTCGCTGGTTGCCCAATAACACAGTTCCCTTGAAGTAGCCCAGCCTCAGTCCTCCATCCAGGTACCCAAGTCAAATATGAAGATTTCTGAAAATCTTATTTCATCATATAAAAGAAAAGGTTCTACAAATCACAAAGGATCGGACACATTGCCTCCCAGGTTAATGAATATTCCAGATCTTACCCAAATACACACTATGGCCAATTCTTATTAACTAAACTAAAATGTATTAAAAAAGAAACGAGAGAAAGTATGGTTAAAAGATCAATGTACATACAGACATGAGTTCAATTCTTGAGGTTCAGATACACAGCAGAGATGGTGAGCTTTGTAGTTGCAAAGAGTTCTTTCAGAAATAGTCCATAGGTTAGATTCAAATCTTTATATTTCCAGTCAGCACTGGGATCTCAGTCCTTGTGGCTTAGGCTTCCCCTGCGTAAAAGCTCAAGCAGATCTGGGATAAACAGGATCAGGATCTTTTATATAATTCAGGTTTTCTTTGACAAGTTGGAGTTCCTTGGGGAACAATAGATAATCAGGGCATCTTTGAAATGGGTCCATCACCAGTACTTAGCTATATGAATTAACATAAGACAATTGCTTGTTCCTCCACCATTCACCGATGATTCTCTGTACATTTCAAAGAGAGATGAATACCGAGATACTGCATGTTTAAAATTCATTTAAATGCTAGGATGTTCTTTTGATCTCTGAATGATCAGAATACAGCATAGACAGGGATTGTTGACTACTACCCATATATATGTAAATATACAAAAACACAAACATTATCTCCCCACATGTCTTTAAGGGTTGAATTTGAGTCATTTATTTTGCAGGATGTTTAACCCTTTCTGGCCATGCGTCACAAGCGGATATTGGAAATTGATCGGCACCTCCACTTACGATGTCCCATAGCGTGAACAAGTCCTCACTGGGTGAAGCTAATGAGAGCTGCTCAGATAGGCTGGTAAGAGCAATGTAAGAACCTAGAAAGAGGAACTCAAAGTCATTCAGAACAAGGAACAACCCCTCAGACTGTATAGTTGGCCTGTGGAGTCCACTCCTGCAGGAGGTGGAGTCAGATACTGTAGCTGGATTGAAAGGCTGGCTATTGCTGTCCTCCCTCTCCCTCCCTTTTTTTTAGATCTGGAAAACTCCCACATACTGACTCTGTTTTCCCTGTAACCCTGCTTTGCAGGCAAGGGCTGTGAATGCAGCTCTGATGACATCTAGGAGCAGAAGTGATTAAGAGAGTGCCCAGGAGTAAAGCAGTCAGGGGAGTCCCAGCTGTTGCTAGGGTGGAACACCGTTTGTGGGAAGTTACAAGGTCTCTGCTTCCTTCACCTCCAAAGCAGCCAGTGAGGTGAAGTGGGGGGACTTCTGCAGCCCAGCTGCTGCCAGAGCCCACTCCTCGTCTCATCTCCAAGTTTATCATGGTACTTTCGTTGGCTGGTTGCCTGCCTCTGAGGTACAGTGATACTCTGAAGTTTCAGACATACAGCTGGCTACAGGAGGCAGGACACCAGATCAGATGAACCATTCATCTCAACTAAGTTGTCAAATCCTGTGTTCCTTATGAATGGTACAGAGCACAGAACCCTGGTTCTAACACATTGTGCGCACATGACTAGCTGAGATGGTGCATGCTCACCTTGAATTTGTGTAGGGCGATGGGGTTAGTAGCCTGCCTGCCCGTGGACAGAGGCAGCAGGTTTGATGAGAAGCAATTAACATCTTCAAACTGTTGTGCAGTTAACTAAGCCTTGCTTCACCCTGGTGAGATAATGGAGCACCACTAGCCCCATTGTACGGATGGGGAAACCAAAGATACAGAGAAGTTAAATTTTCTACCCAAAGTCACACAGAGTCAGTGGCAAAAACAGTGCTAGAATTCAGGAGTTCCTTTCTCCCAAGATCACATCATAATCCTTAGATTTGCTTCCTCTATGGATTTTGTTTCTTGTAACCTTACACTTCTGGTTTTTCTTCCTAGATTTCGTTAATTATTTGAAGCGTTTGGTTATGCATTTGTTTCAAAGAAATGCAGTCAATTTTAAAAATTTCATCCTGCTGTTATACACCATTTGCAGTATTAAGACTGCTTCATTAAAGTGATTTACAAGTGTCTCTTTCAGAATCCAGATTCAGCAACCGATCATCTTGTAAAATTTAAATTTAAAACCCTAAAGAATGGTTTAAAATAAAACAAAACTGCCAGGAAATTGAAATTGCCCATGAAAACAAACTTGATTAATGAACGTAAGAACATCTAATCTATTGTGAGATCTTGGGCAAGGCACCTATGGTCTCTTGGCTTCAGAGAGTCTGCATGGGACAGGCAGGAATTAAACCTGGATTTCCTGATTCTTACTCCTGTGCTTCAAAGGGACACTCTCAATGTGAATATTTTCAAATTCACTGTTTTTTTAATACTCCATGTTTTGAGCAAGCAATATATAAATAGTATGTCCTGGCAATTAAAAAACAACCAACCAACCTATGTAAGGATTTTAATTGCTTCCCTGTAAATGTTTATAAGGATCTGTTCAGTGAGGGACAAACTGATAAAAGTAACTAATTACAAAGAGGAAACAAGTGGCCTTAATTTTCAAAAGTGACAAATGATCTTGAATGCCTTCGGTTTTGGCATTTGCCCAACCTGAGACACTGAAAAAGAGACCGGATTTTCAGAAAGCGTGGTGCAAACAACCTCTGAAAATCAGTCCCCTCTTTAGGTGTCTCCTGTTGGGCACCCAAGATCACTAGTCACCTCTGAAATTTTAGGGCCCTGACTAGTCACAATGCGCTGCCAAATGCACAAATAAACAGACTGTTTCTCCATTCAGTCTTTTGCAAACTGCTTTAAGTTAGTTGTGTTGGCTGTTACTTGCAACTACAGCAGGTACAACATTTTCACACCGAAATGTGACATTTCAAGTTGACCGTGTCCTTTGACAACAAGGCTGTTTTTCCTCCATATAAATATATTGCTCACGAAAGCTCACTTACTTCACCACCTTTTGACAGAGTCCAAATCTGTTGACCATCAGGCTGTGCTGCAAAGCCTCTCTATTTATCCAGGTTTTTGTGGAGGGGAGTGGGTTAAAGAGGGATTGTCTTTCTTACGTCTGATTCTGCAAACACTTGTGCATGTGCATAAATTCACTCCGGTGCACAGTCCCATTCAGTAGAATAGGACTACTCACTTGAGTAAAATTAATCATGTGCATAACTCTGGCAGGATCGGGACCTTAGTGTTTGTGGAGTCTGGACATAACCTTATTGCCAGTAGGTGAATATTGCAGATTTTTTTGCCTGAGATTGTGAAGGCTCAGTGCTGTTGGGCTGGCTAATTTTTTATAAATTGATCACAGATAAGAATAGAGGGTCCTCCCCCCTCCACTCCAAGTTACTTTAACAAAAATATTTACCAACCCAGGCAATAAGTTGAATGTAAGTTGACTTTATTACCTTTAGTGACGTGAAATGATTGGTTGCTGGGTGACCTTGCTTCTGATTTTATGGTCTAGACTAGCTCTAAGAGCAGAGGGGTGTGGCTACACTATTGAATTAGTACTGAGTTGTCAAGTTTCTCTTGAAGTGATCAGCGGTTCAGTGTCAGTGCTGTGGTAGTAATGGAGGAGCAATAATCTGATGATAAGCATTTTCCATTTGTTATGAGAGAGTTCTTACTTGCAGATCAAGGCTGAGGAGATAAATACTTAACAACAGGAGCTGTCAAATCCCGAGAAAGAAAAGGCCGTGCTTCTGTGCCCCTTAGCAAACCTGTGAAAACCTGCAAGGAACCATGATCTGAAATCTTGGATTACACCAAGTGAACATAAAAAGCTTGTGTGCTACTTACTGAAATGCTTTCCCAGACTGGAACACCATAGTCTGAATGGAGTGGTTTGGTTTTGTGCAGAGGGTTATTTGAAGTGTTTTCAGTGGAAATCAAAGCTTGTCAACTAAGAAGACATGGAAGAGAATGAAGAAGTGAGTACTTTGAAAAGCAGCCCTGTCTCTAACGGTCCTTGGTGCAAGGTGAGGAAAATAACTTATTTGTTTAATTAAAGAAAATACTCTATCCTTGTGGTGTTTACAAGTGACTTCAGCAGACCAATACCATTTAAATTAAACACACAACCTCTGTACCTGCCATTCTAAACAACTGGGAAAAAAATTCCTTGGAGGAAGGCTGTGCTAAACTTTAGAAATACAAATTAAATGGTGAAGTTTGTTGTTACACTGGAAGCTTCAAATATCTGAGTACCTGTTTTTGTGCTACAGAAATTAATGAAACTGTTTTTCCAGGTGTCTGAACTCCAGGAAGCTCTCACAATTATAGCAAAGCTGCTCTTTGGCATTTACAGGTCAAATACGTTAAGTAAAATCCCAGAGAGCATAAAGTAACATGTGCATTACTAATGCAAACAAGTCGACTACTTAACTTCATGTCTGAGAGCAAACTTCTAATATTCTACCAAAGCTCCCTAGACACAATTAACTTTACTGGTGAGAACAGCTGGGCTTCTTGTCAAATCTTGTACAAAGACATTCTGAGATTGTGTTGTTTGGTTGTATTTGTAATTTGATAGCATGTAACAACATTGTCCTCAGTTCACATATAACCATAGCAGTAATGTTGACATCCTGCTTTGCTCCTTTATATTTAAAAAAAAAAAAGTCTTGTTTCCTGTGTTTGAAATTTGACAGATTTCCAATTTGGACAGGTGAATGCATTTATATTAATCTCATCCTGTTCCATGAGATTCAAAGATTAAGGCTTCAGGCGCTGGGCATTCAATCTTGATTTTGGTTTCCTGTAAAATATTGATTTTGTCGTCATCGTTGTTGCCGTCCTTTAAGAGTCTTCAGGGGGCTAAATATGCTTGGAGTGACTCATGGTTGAGCAGGGAAAAAATATGAGCTTAGGGTATTGACTTGTTAGGAAGTCACAGCCCAGTGCATTCACAGGGTGTGAGATGGTGGGGATCGGTGGTGTAGTATGGCTGCAATTTTTTGAGAAAATATTAACTAGTGTTACACTCATTCTTGCATAGTCCTATATATCTAATTTTGACTCCAGTGCAAAATGGCGTCAAGATACTTTTGCTGGTGGTAGTATTAAAGATTTTGAGAGAATGTATCTGGGAAGCTTGGACCCCAAAGAGTATTTTTGGTATTTGATACCGCCTTCAAAATGTTCGTATTGAAAACAGAAGCTGACTTTTAAAAGGAAAGGTCTCACTTCTACACCTGGTCAAATAGTTAAGAAACAGTATTCACATACATTCATTCCCATTCTGAACAGCTGTTTGATTTGATCATCTTGTGTGTGTGTGTGTCTGTATGCAGTCTTCAGGCTTTTGTTCTCATGAGTTTTTAAGGAATGACTGCTCTTCAGGAGAATCCCCATATTTACATGCAAACAAGTATTTGTTGTTGTTGCCATTTACTGCTCATTATTCCTTATTTTCCTGTTTAAACAACTTGATATCCAATCAGGGAGCAGAAACAAAACTATGTGACTTAGGAGACCAGTCACAAACTACAAACAGAGAATAGGGACTAATCAAAGTGAGCAACATTCAAACACACAGCTGAAAATTGTTCATCCGAACTATTTGGCAAACAAGTTACAGATAAAAATATGTTCACAGAAATCGGGATCAGTTTGCAAACAGAAAAAAGTCTGTATTCAGTGGATAACTTATTCACCAGCACTCCTGATATCTAAAGAAAATCTTAGGGTAATAAATGAATTAACTATTTTGAAGGCAACCTAATAGGTCATTCTGCATCTGTCCCCCTTTCTCAGTAAGATTTTTTTTGCATACGCTCTTAGACTATCGGGAGCCTTTTAGGAAGGAAAATTTGAGTGCCTGGGAGCCTCAGCTAGATGCAAGATTGCAGTAGGAGTGAATATACTGAATAGTAATAGAGTGTTTTACAGGTCTGCAAGTTTGGAAAGCAGGTCAAGTTTTACATACTCCTATTTGTGACCTTTAAAATATGACATTCCCCTCTAAAAGTTATGGATTTTTATACATTTCCATGAAAAATAAATGAGAAGAACCTAGATGACGTTTTCAACTCTAGTTAAGATGTACTATGGTCTTATTAATTTTTCATAAATGTTACCGCACATTTTCTAACTAAACGTTGACCTTACTAGCTCTTTAAGACCTGATTTTCAGTTTTAGCCTTCACCTGTAGGGGCAATTTTGCACCTGCAAATAACTGTCTGCAAATTGTTACTAGTTAGACATCTACTTGTTTGTAACCCAAAGTCAAGTAGTTAGAGATCTGTCTACTAAACTTTCACCCACAATTCATTATGGTTGCAAAAATGAATACAAGTGTTTTATAGGCGCAAAATTGCACCCTGGAAACTGGAGGCTGGGTTATGGCCCAATGTAAAACATGCCCCTGTATCTGCCAGTGTGCTCGTCACTGTATAAGATGCTCCGAAAGATGCTCTCAGGAGCTGATAGTCTAAAACATTGATTGAACAAGATGCACTGGGAGACGGTACATATTCCCTTTCCTCCCAGTTCGTATACTGTTAGTGCAGGGAGGCCATTTTGATTCCTGTTTGTGGGCCTTGCACAGAAATGAGTCTTGAGGGGTAATTTGAATGACAAACTCGGACTGGAAAGTTGTTTCATGGTATGGAGGAGCTATTGAGTCTGGCATTACAAGGCAGATGAAAGAAGATCATCTGACACATAGGTTGAGAAGATTAAGATGGGCCCGGGGAAACCAGTGAAGTGATTCTAAAAAGGGGGGTGCTGTGGTCTGATCAGGCAAGGGTAGTAGATCACACACTTTAATATTGCCAATGGATACATTTCATGGAGCTAGATATGATCAGAGAGGTAAGGATCATGATATTTTCATGAACTGGCCTTTTGGCTTTGAAGACAGAAGTTCAAATCCTGTTTCAAGTCACAAGTGAAAATCAGTGTGTTGGTCTTACTGGTCCTTATTTGTGCTTATTGTAAGACCATCAGATAATCAGGTAAACTGTCAATCTCCGCTCCAGAGAGATTTAGGGGAAGGGTTTTTGCAAGCTTGAATGGCTGTGATTTGGACCGCATGCATGGAGAAGCGCACACAGTATCTGGCTCAAGCCGGTGTTGTTAGTACCTCGATTTTATACATACTAAATGCACTTGCAGATTTTTAAATAAAAAGAAGCTGGCCATTTATTAACTCACTGAAATATCTGATTTTTAGGGAACAACAGATTACAAAACAAACTGGATTTTCAGTCTACTCAAGGGTGAACAGCAAGCTTGTTTTCAGGCATAGTTAACTTTCTTGTTACATCTCATTGCAGGGTGTTTGGGCCATAGTTCACTTAATTTTGTTTTCACCTTTAAATACTTCAAATGCACATTAATTAATACTTTGGAGTAAGTGTTAATTTGACACAAGTACACAATGGTCTTGGCAACATAGCTGAAGGCTGGAAAGATTAGCTTGCTAAACACCTTGCACATGCTCTTGAGGAAACTCTTCAAACATGAGCTCTGGCGCTTAATTAAATACTTACACTTTGCCGTTCTGTCTCAGCTCAGATGGAAGCAATAGCACCTACTGTGTTAGCTGCTTCACAGAATATCTTCCATATGAAACTGGTATAGTAGAAAAAACTTTGTGGTGGAAATGACTGTTTTCTCTCCCTGTTGTTGTTAATTAAGAATAAATGTGCATAGTAATGTTGTTCCTGTAAGCTGCTAGACTGAAAAAGTAACTACGTAACATGATTGTCCACCGGGCAGCACTACTAAACAGATGTTTACCACACCACTGTAATTCCCTTTCCTGTGGCATTCATGGTGCTCCTGACACTTAGAAGGGAAACCCATTTTTGAGGGTCGTATGACAAATATTCCAACCCCATGCAGTATCTTCGGGGGACTGTGCGATTGTGTTGTTCTCCATGGGGGAGGGTTCTCACAGCTCCTCCAGGAACTAAAAGCAGTGGGGGATGAGCTAGGCTAGTTGCTGAAACTCTAAACAATTCCAGAGAGAGAGATCCCCTGCTCTGGATGATTTGCATATACTGGTTCAAACTGGGTTTCCCAGAGACTAATAGACAAAGGGCTTTTGGTATAAAAAGCATGAGTTTACACTGACGCTGAGCTTTCTTATCTAGCAAACGGATCCAAGGCAGCCCCAATCCTGCTGAAGTGTTGGAAGGAATTTGGCCTGCTAGGACCCCATAAGATGATGGATGTTTCCATGTACCTTTAGTGTGCATTTAAATCTGTTTATTGTTGGGGGAGAGGTTACATGTTTTCTCTCTAATGCTTTTACCTTAAATAAAGGTACTGCTGAGAAACCTGTGTGGTGGCTTGTAGTGGCTGGCACACGCTGTTCATAGCTATGGGAGAGAAAGCAGCACACAGGTGCTAGCCATTAGGGAGATTGGCTTGCTGGGGATATCTCAGTGTATGATAGGGAGCTGCACAGCTTTAAACCCCCTGGTCAGAAGGGAGTGGGACAAGGGTCCCTATCCAGAGACAGGTGATGGCTGGAGGCCTGAGATCCGACTGGGTGGCCCTGGAGTGGACGAATACAGAGGCAGTTTACCCTGCAGGGATTTTCAGTACTGCTCTCTGTTGGTCTAACTCTGCTCCCATTGACTTAAATCAGGCTTACATTGATTTCAGTGGGAGCAATAGCAATGCTGAGTGCTATTGAAAATTCCATCCTAGGAGTCTGATCTGTGAGGTGCCGAGCAGCCTCCCCTCCAACCACTTCCTAGGTGCCCAGTGACTGGTAGGGTCAAATCCTCACTTATTGGTGGTGTTAAATATCCCAGGTTTAATGGCGCCCTGTGTCACAGTAGGAAAATACTCAGTTCTGATGATAGCTCTGTTCCTTGTAATGCTGAATTGAAGTCACTACGCTCAATCCAAGCTGCCATTCTATGGGAATTCGGTTTTGGACCTGTACTAACAGTCATGAGTAAGAAAAGTGAAGGAGTTTTGGGGACCTGATATGAAATCCTAACTAGAATGGAGGAGTTCTTGTTTTGCCAGCTCCATTGGAGATGGGGATGGTCGGTCATATAAAGGACTCTGGTCTTGCAACTAGGGCGTGCATTGAGCTTATACAGGCTGTGCCATCAAGAAGCCACCTGAGAGAGGAGCTGGCTTGTTCTCCAGAATCAAAAAGTTCACTCTTTTCAATGAAAGCCTCTAGCTGTTCGGGTTGTTGAGAGAGCCTCGAAAGCATGCACTGAGTGTAACTGATGCAGCGACGTCTCTCACACACACACACACACACACACACACACGTCACCTGCCCAGTCAAGAAGGAGCCAAACCCAACGAGCCTATCGGAGTTCATCAGATCATCTGAGGCCCCTCCCCTCCCAAAGGGGAGCCAAGTTCAAAAAGTCAAACTCCAGGAGCCCAGCATAGCCCATGGGTGCATTTGAACCTGGAGAAGAAGCTGAGCCAGCGCCGCTGGGACACTTTTTATAGTTGCGGGGAGGGGGTGCTGAGAGCCAGCTAATGAAACTGTAAACCAGCTGTGTTCAAAAGCAATGGGAAAAAATGCAATTCCCACTCACACCACACGGGTGCAGCACAGCTCCCGGTTTCTCAAGAATTGCAAAATAATGTTAGCTTTGTTCTGATGGCACCTGCAAACATTTCACAGTAAAGCCTGGGGGTGCTGCAGCACCCCCTGCACCCCTAGTTCCCACGCCTATGAGGTGAGCCCAGACAGCAGGTGTGATTATATTTTGAAATCTCTACAATCTGCTGAGGATGGTCTCATGGGTGGGGCTTATTTTGTAGGTGGAGTTTGGAAAAGTACCATACTTCTCTCCCCCGCATCCCAATCTTTGCCACTATATAAAACAAGTTTAAATTGGAAGTTACAGTATCATCTGCAGCATAGCCACTTGCCTTTCCTCACCAGTCAGCGGCCACAGCCCAGATATTCCTTAAGGTCCTTTCAGTCATTCATGTAATTTTAAAATGAGAGCAAGTGAAACCCCATCCCTTTTGAAGAGAGACAGCTCCTCCCTTCAAACAGTTGGTAGATAAGTGTGGCATGACACCTTCAGGTTTATCGAAAACTACTGGCAGAAACACTGAAGCCCTGTACCAGGGGTCTAACTTTACAGCTTAAGAGGGAAAATTTCCTTGTGCTTAGCTCTTGCCGTGAATCCTCTGTGGAAGGACAGGCAACTTCCAATGTACACATGTGTATTAGACATAAATAGCCATATGCAGAGAAGCTGGTGGAGTCTGACCAAGTGTCTACTCCAGGGGTCGGCAAACTTTTTGGGCTGAGGGCCACATCGGCAAATAAAAATTGTATGGCGGGCCATAAATGCTCAGAAAAATTAGGGTTGGGGTGTGGAAGGGGGTAAGGGCTCCGGTTGGGGGTGTGGGCTCAGGGGTCGGGCTGGGGATGAGGAGTTTGGGGTGTAGGAGGGTGCTCTGGGCTGGGACCGAGGGGTTCAGAGGGCGGGAGGGGGATCAGGGCTGGGGCAGGGGTGTGGGAAGGGGTGCAGGTTCTGGCTGGGGGTGCAAACTCTGGGGTGGGGCTGGGCATGAGAGTTTTGCGGTGCAGGAGGGTGCTCTGTGCTGGGATCGAGGGGTTTGGAGAACGGGAGGGGGTCAGGGCGGGGGTAGGGGGTTGGGGCATGGGGAGAGGCTCAGGGGTGCAAGTTCAGAGCGGCGCTTACCTCAAGCGGCTCCCGGACACAGTGGCGTGTTCCTTCTCTGGCTCCTATGCGTGGAGTGGCCGCTGACCCTGCTGGCACCGGAGTGGGGCCATGTGGCTGCTTCTGGAAACCCCGTGGTGTGGCCCCAACCTGGCGCCCCAGCCGAATGGTGCAGCCCCCGACCCAGCTCCGCTGGAGCACCGGAGCGGGACAAGCCCCAGACCCTGCTCTCCAGCGTGAGCTCGCACGCCAGCTTAAAACGGCTCGTGGGCCATAGTTTGCCCACCCCGATCTACTCTAAAGGTAGAATTCAGCTCCAGGTATGGGGCAGCTAGTTCTTTAGACTGTGAGAGAAGGGAGCAAAATATATATTGCCCAGAACATGCCTTTCTCTGCACTGGGCCCGAGCAAAGCACTTCCATGTGTGCCTAGCTTGATGCATCTGAGTACTTCTGTTGAAGTCAATGGCCCTACTCATGTGCTTACGTTCTTTGTTGGACTGGGGTCTGGTTCTATCCGCCCATAAGCAGTAGTGACAGCTCTGATGTAATCTCATCAGTGCTGAGGCCACTTTAAATTCCCTTACTGGGAGAGGTGGGCCTGAGCTATAAAATTTGGATTTGAACTTTCCCAAAGCTTTGTTGGGTCTGGATCGGGCCTATCTCTCAAGGCTGTGCATCCCTCGATGCATTTACCTGCACTGTTGTGTACGCCATAAAATCTTCCCAACACACTAGTATTTGACAAATGCATAAGCCCAGGCCCTATCCAGAGGTCTATATTCAGGTAAAGTTCTCCAAGACAGCCAAGAGATTTTTGCCTGAGCAAGGGTTGCAGGATTGGGCCCCCTATCAAGAAAGCAGCACCACAGACTGAGATGTTTCTTTATCTGGGTAATGCATCTTCTGACTAGGTGGAGAAAATGCTCTCTATCTTCTCCCCTGTACTTCATCTCTGAAGTCAATAGGAGCCGGTATGCAGCACTCTGAAAACCAGGCACAAGTTGTCTCAGATTGAGCGCGCAAAATCTGTGGCCACTTGTCACTTCATCCCCCCTGCGTCAGTTTCCTTGTCTGTACAATAGGCACAATGAGGCTTACCTGCTTTGTAAAGCTCTTTGAGATCTACAAATGAAAAGTGCTATATTAGAGTTGGGGATTCTTAATATTAGATTTTAATGTGAATTTTAGCTGCGTTAGCCCTTCGGTGTCATGAGATCTTCTTTTCCCACCCATTGAAATCTCTCTCTCCAAGGGCTTAGCAGTAAAATAATAAAGACTTAATAACAACATTCTTATAAATTCAAAATATGCAACTACGTGACCTCATCCAATTAAAAATATTATAGCAGAAACTGTGCACTTAGTCATACAATGTTACGCACAACTGTGGAGAGCTATTAATCTCACAGGCAAGACAGGGCTGTCAAAATGAATGATAGAACCTAGTGTAAATAACTCTTCCTGCTTGTCAAGGTCTTTCTTACAGTATCCCTTGTAATTCCACCACATTCACTACAGGAGGGGCTTCTGCACTGCTGACTGTCGACATCCGGCTGGGAGACTGACTCACATGAAAGCCTTGCCTAATCAGCAACTAGGCGAGGAGGGTACAAAAGTAGCTGGTTTCATTCCCTTTCTTGATAGCAGCCACTGGTTTTCTCCTTGAAAATAAGCAAGGAACCCTTTTACAATTACTCTTGTTTCATAAAGCCAGGCAGGGATTCACAGATGTATACTTTTAATGCATCTCTTACGAGATTTGACAGATAAAACGTTCATCACTTTTTATGATAAGTGTTTATGCAAAGGCATAGAAAGGAACAGAAGTTTCATTTATAACAAGGTGGTCCGTATTTCTTTCACTGCTTCAATATCCCAGAGATGTGACTTGAGACAAATAGTCATTACTAAACCAAATGCACTTAATAGCTTCAGATAAAACCCAGACTGCAATTAATTTCCTGCACGGTCATATTTCTGCCATTGGCTACTGTGTTCACAAATTTGTATCTGCCAAATTTTAGCAAAAATAGATATAACCATTGAGAAATGAGCCAAGAACATATTAAACTGGACTTTAAAAAAGACTAAAGCTCCATGGAGTCACTGTCTGTCTTGCTGACTTCTAGTCTTGGCTGACTTGGTCAGTAATCTCTCCACAGACACCTGTTGAACAGGACAGCAATGTAATGTAAGATCAGACCATGCTGGCAGTCGTCGTCATACCAGTCTCTTTTTTTTCCCTTTCTTTCTTACTTAAATCGTGCCTTCATCCTCTGTGGGTGCAGACTGGCGCATTACCTGATATGGTCTGGGAGGATCAAGATATTTCTGTAGTGCCAATAGAGAAGTGGGCAAAGACTAGAGCTAAGTAACAGATCAACAGAAGAGCTAGGGAAGAAGTGAAGGATAGGGGATGGGGTGGAGAGAAGGGGACGGGGGGAGAAGAAATATAGTGAGAATCCAGCTGAAAGATCTGATCAGATATCCACACTCTCTCTCTGCATTGAGTGTATGAAGTGGTTGAATTGCTGCCAGGCCTGTCATAATTTTTTTAAATTAAAAATCAGCCTTCAGGGAGTAAATCCTTCTTTCTGACCATAGTTAGGCCCAGATCCTCAAAGATACAGCCATGTTGCTCTGCTCAGTGCTGCAACACCTAACCCAAACGGACTGATGCCTAGTAGAAGTCTCAGCCCTGAGGGAGGCAGCCAGGTTCCCCTATAATGCATGGGGAGAGTTCAGAACCTAAGGCAGGGATTTTTCAGAAGCCAGCAAGCTGAGCAGGGAGCCACCTAAACTAGCCAGGAACAAAATGCTGGGGGGGGGGGGCCCTCAGGTGCCTAAGCAGCTGACCTGGTGCATTTGGATGATGGGGCACTTATGGGCTTAGACAACAGCTAAAATGTCAGTGGCAACTAAATATTATTTGTGGATCTAAGCCATAGTTCTGGGAAAGGGTTACTTGGCTCGAGGAGGTGGTGGGGATGGTACTAACGTGGGTGTTTATGTAACTTGAGGTAGAGACGAAGGCTCGCAGCCATAACTGCTAGAAGAAGGCATTAGGATCATTCAGCCTAGTTACATATACAGTTACATATACAGTCAGTCACCCATCCACCTTCAAGTAGGAATATTTATATCCATGACTGGTTAGATCTGTGCCTATGGTTTCCCAGATGGCTCTGGATTACCTGTAATTGTTTACGTACATTCAGATCTTTCAAACGTTTGATCATAATTTAGGGGGGTTAATATCATTACTTTTAAATTTATCCCCTGTAATAAAACTGTGCCTATTCAAGGCACCCATCCCTTACTGAAATTCAGCTCAAATTGAGCACCTAACTCGTCTGAGCACCTCTGAAAACCCCACCCCAAAATCCCATCCACTAACTTTTTGAGGTTGGAAATTGTGCTTCATGAAACTTGTTGCTCTGTATAACTCTGCAATAATCTGGTTCTCATGTTTAAGATAAACTGATCGCCCAGAGGGAGCTGGACTGCTGCCGTGTTTGAGCTGTGGGATGTTGCTGTCATCACTTAAGGGAAAAACATTTCAAAAATGCAAGATTCCTGTTGATTCAAACCAATAAACTGACGTATTCTTAACTGGCCTTGCAAGATATGGGGAACTTCTAAACATCCAGCTATCAGCCTGCCCATTCCATTCCACTCTACAGTAGCACACAAGTCTTTCTGCAAGTATGTGGGCACCAGGATATCACAGCTCTTCTGTTTTGTGGGGAATCCTGACTGTGCAGCATCTGTGAATGTTACAGCTGTGTATTGCTGAAGATGTGTAAAGTAGCACAAGTGACACATTTAGCAGAAAATGGAGCATAAGGCGGTCTGATGACTTCAGCACTCAGTGGTGGTTTCACAGCCAAAGACGGCCACAGGATGTCCTGATTATCACTAGCTATTGTACCAGTCTTGATTGCTGTAGTTAGACAAGGAGTTCTACTTGATTCCTAGTAACGTTCCATGCAAAACCTAGCAATGCGCTGAACTGGAGTCCTGAATCTGATCATTCTCAAATCTGCATCTGAATTTCATAGTTAAGGGATGGCTCTACAATGAGCAAAATTTAAATACAAATCTGAAAATCTCTGGATTATGGGGTAGAGGCTTTTCGGAATTGAGACTGCAATTCAGATCAAAATTTTGTGATTAGGCCCTAGATGCTAACAGGCCAAAGTGGAACCTTGAATTGAACACACTGAGCTCTGGGATGTGTGGGATTCATAATCTGAATCTGTTTTGTCACATTAACTAATGTCTAGGCAAAACTGTGTTTATGGCTGGACTCTTAACTGCTGTAAAGTCAGTACATTCTGAGTTATGGTTTCCACAGTGGTCTTAACTTGGCACGATGTATGTCTGTTTATGTATTTATATTATGTATAGGTGTAAAATATATGATAAAATAACTTCTGTGTTTGGATTTAAGTTTAATGCTCACATGAAGTATGGCTAAGTAATGGTTGCTGTGGAAATTATAACTCTGAATTTTCTAACTCTTGCATGATTAAAATGAAAAGGAGTACTTGTGGCACCTCAGAGACTAACCAATTTAAAATAAGTACTCCTTTTCTTTTTGTGAATACAGACTAACACGGCTGTTACTCTGAAACCTATGATTAAAATGCTGACCTTAATTTTGCATTAATCTTTTTTTTTATTTCCTTGTTTTTATAGAATGAGTAAAGGATAAAGCCATGTATTTCACTAGCTTGCATGTGTATTTCTATGCATCGGCATTTTGAATATTCAATCCTCAAAAAGATTCACTTTTTTTTTTTTTTTTTAAATGGTATGCTGAACAGCACACGAGTCTGAGATGACATGTCTGAGAGCTATGTGAGTCACTTGAACTTACAATCAGATTCTTTGGAACTGAGTCCCCACTGCATAGTTCCCAGGGTCAATGCTCCTTTTGATTTTACTTGCGCTTTGTTCATGGGGCCTAATCCTGAGGGAGCAGCCCCATCTCTGAAGGGTGAAGCCCAGGCTGCCCTTATTCAAAACAAAACCCCCAAACCCAACCCTACAGTAATCTATACTAATAGCCCCAACTCCTGCAGTGTCACAATGGCAATCTGTGACCTTAGAAGGGGAGGAGAACAGGATCTTAGGGCTGTGGGAGCAGACTGGCCCTTGGATGGACAATCGATCCATTAGGCTACCATCAGTGTCTGATTTTTGTAGCTGGGGATCTCAGGAGCCTTTTCCACCTCCAGGGCAATGGTGGTGTCCGGCTGGCAAAGGTTATAGATTTATGCTGTCTAGATTTTAAGATCCTCAAAGTAGTGACTGCCTTTTTATTGAGTTCATAGAGTGCCCAGCACAATGGGACCCTGATTAGAGTCCCTGTGCACTTCCACAGCATGAATAAAAATGGTAAAGGCAGACAGTCAAACTGTCTACTGGATACTCCTTTTGAAAATCTCAAAAAGAATCTGGTGGGTTCTTGGAGCTACTAGCGCTCAGCACTTCCATAATAAGACCCATAGAAAGAGTTTTATGGGAGTTTCAAGGTCTGTACTATGCTGATAGCCATTTTCCCCATGTCTTACAAACCATGTAGCCCAGGTGTTTGAGTTTATTCCGAAACCCCAGTCTTCCAGAAAACAACATAAAATAATATTGAAATGGCAACCACAAGCTATAAAAAATACCCCTGGCTGGGACGTAAAATGAATAAGTAGCTGTTACATGCAAAGTGAAAAGATATAAAAGGACAGTGGAAGACTTTTTGCTTTTTAGTCTAAAGTGTTCTATAAATAAAATTAGGTTGCTAGGTATTGACAAAACTGGTCACCCCTAATTTAAGCCATATCCTCGGCAAAGGAATAAGCGGCCTGTAGATCTGACTAATGTGGATGGAAATAGAGAGTAATTTGGGGACGTCATGATATAATGTTGTGCTTGTCACTGCAGAGCCTGCTAGCTGCACGTCCGTTCATGCTGTCAGTTCAATAGCACTTTCCTCCAATAGCCATGTGTGGTGATTAAAGTTGATTATCTGACACTGTTTACTGTGAGGTCACGATAATTAAAGCTAGAGTGTCATCCATGTTGTAATTAATGTGCCTCAGTGCCTAATTCATTGTGACAGCATAGATTAATGATGGTAAATGGTCAAAAAGATTTTATCATGAGATGACTTTCTGCATGACAAGCGGCCTCAGACAATTACAGGAAGCAATTGTTAAGTTTAGGCTATTGTCATGGTGTAATGTGCATGTTAACTCATAGCTTTGTGTGTTGGAGTAAAGCTAATCTAAAAGGCTCAATAAAGACTTGGTTATGGCCCCTAAGGGTACGTCTACACACATCTGGGAGCCAGCCTTCCAGCCCAGGTGGACAGACTTATGTAGCCGAGCTCGCACTTGCGTGCTAGAAATAGCTGTGTAGACATTGCCTGAGCCACACCAGTAAGAAGGAAGCAAATACAATGCCCAGGCAGCAGTGCTGGAAGCGTTGTTGCCCTGATGATTTTTTTCCAAAGTTACTAAGCGCTCACACAGCGCCTGTCGAGGTCAATAGGAGCTGGGATCGTTCAGCTTTTCTGGAAATCAGAGCAATGGTGCCTTTGTAAGGCAAAAGGCTGTCAGAAGCTCAGCTGTGCAGTGAGATTTGCTGTACCATAGAAATGGTGTAACCGATACTTGCCCCATGCTCTTTGGGGCCAAATAACAATGTTGGCAGCTAACCACCTTGCTTCTGTGCTCCTGAGTGCAGTCACCAGTGTTATTGTGGCCTCCTACCTTTGTGTTCTGGGAAGGAATGAACTCGCTGCACTCTCCTTTCTCTCAAGTGCCTCTGTGTAGGACCCACGATAATGTAACCCTAAGGGTACACCTGCACTGCAATGAAAGACCCATGGCATGGCCATGGTTGGCCCAGGTCAGCTGACTCAGGCTCGTGGGGCTCAGGGTATAGGGGGTATAAAATTGCAGGGTAGATGTTTGGGCTCAGGCTGGAGTCTAAGCTCTGAGACTCTATGAGGGGGGTGGGTCTCAGAGTCCAGGCTCCAGCCCAAGCCTGAACCTCTCACAGTGCTGTATTTAGCCCTGCAGCCCGAGCCCTGCAATCCCAAGTCAGCTGACTCTCTCTTGTTGCAAGATTTGTGGATCTAAATGACCACAAACAATGTCTACAAAGACTGGTCTTTAAACTTGATCCAGTGCTAAAACCAACGAATAACCAATAAAACCAGTTCAAAATGCTCCCAAGGAACTGTAGATCTGAGAACAGTCTGAGCTTAGAAGCAAGAAGGTATTTTTTCCAGAGTCTTTGGCTCTCCAGTACCACATAGGTAATCTTGACTTTCAAGCTAAACAGGTCCATGCTAGCTAGACAATAACATGTCCTACTGCACAAACAGCAATGATCAATGTTACAAATGCAGTTAAATTTTCCAAAACACACCTGACACTCAAATCTTTGGTTCGTTCTTGCAAAATGTAATTTCATCATCCTCTTACTTATAATAGCTTCCTTGTGTATGTAAGTACTTAACCGGGCTTATTGAAACTGCGTCACATATTGCTGCAAGACTGCTTGATTAATTGAGATGTTGAAAATGTACAGTGCCTTGTGTCAGGCAACAGGAATTAATATACAGTAGTATAGTCCAAAAAAGTCTGATTAGAGTGCAAATTTAGTCTCTTTTCCTTGAATTTTGATGTGTGAGTAAACAAGGATTAATAGTGGAACCCCGGTTCTATTTTCTGCTCCTCCACAGAGTTGCTGTGTATGACTTTGGGCAGGCCATTTTCTCCCTATCCTGTTTTTCCCCATTGGATGATGAGATTGCTGAACTATCTCACAGGGTTGTTGTGAAGTTTAAATTTTTTGAGATTATTAGATAGAAGCTGTAGCAGTCAGTTGGTGGTGGCAGTGGTATCATACAAGTACACATCAAACATGTTTTAATGCCAGCAGGTACTTGATAAGACGAAGGATTGGAGGACCCTTTTGCTGAACAATTTACAGGTTATATCCTGAGAGTCCTGATGGAAATCAACCCTGGAAGCCGGAACTGGACATTACTCATATTCTGGTTAAGACCATCAATAAGGATTGGCAAAAAGGTCTGATGAAGTGGGTTTTAACCCACGAAAGCTTATGCTCAAATATATTTGTTAGTGTCTAAGGTGCCACAAGTACTCCTGTTCTTTTTGCGGATACAGACTAACACAGCTGCTACTCTGAAATAAGGATTGGGGCATCTCAATTTGGGTTGATCACACAGACAAGCAGAAATGTTTTCCCATTGCCTCTACTCACAGCAGAGAGCCATGTACCAGCTTGGTTCTCTTTGTAGCATAGACGGGCCATAAGTCATCTAGCATTCTTATTTCTAGAAGCTTTAGGTATCGAACTGGTCTCATTGCTCTTGGGGCAACATGCAGACCAAACATCACCCACTCCAATGTGGCGGCAATCTGTTCCAGTGTGGATACTGAGGAAACATTTTGCTAAACTCTATTTCACCAGCAGGAGGCTCTGTTACCTGCTTGTCAGAATGTCCATGTGGAACAGCTGGGCAGCTATTAACTAACTTAGCAGTTTTAGATTTCAACTGGGAGAATAACTCTTTATGGCCCCCATTAAAGTCACTTTGATTGTGTTACAGATAACACATGCCTAATTGATGTCCATCCATGGAGTACCATGCAGCTGAACTAAAAAGGCGCCTTTGTCTTTGAGAGGCGCATGCAATATATTTTGCCAAAAAATGTGAAATTATTTTTAAAATCTTTTTTTTTCAGAATTTCTCAAATAAAATCATTCTGGTGGGGGAGATAAACCACTTTAACTTTTTAACCTCTCCCCCTCCATTTATTCCCCCCCACACACACCCAGGAAAGGGAGGGAGTGGGTTTTTTAAAAAAAGTGAATGGGATTTTTCTCACCAAAACAAAATGAGAATTTTTGAGTTTGAAATTTTCTTTGAAAATGATTTTTTTTTTTGACAAAATGGAAAATTGCTTGCAAAAATGTCAATTTTGGTTGGAAAAAACCCATATTTTTTTATCGACCAAATGGCTGGATGAAAATATTTTGACTAGTTGTAGTTGCAAGTGATTGAAATGGCAAGCACAGGTGCTTGAACTAGGGGTGCTGAGGATACTGTCACACCCCCTGGTTTGAAGTGGTTTCCATTATATACATGGTTTACAGTTTGGTTCAATGGCTCTCAGCACCCCATCTCCCCCCCCGCCACCCCCTGGCCTCATAAAAATTGTTCCAGCACCCCTGATGGCAAGGGCAGGCTGAGGACCCAAGCTAGCAACTCCAGAGGCACTGTCTCCTAGGGCTTTAAATATCTGAACTTGCAAACCTGTATTCCACATCTGCTTACCTTTGAGAGAGATCTGGCATGGAGGTGGAGCTTTACCTTGAGAGAAGTTTGGGCTGATTGATAAGTGAGAGACCATTTCAGAGTCTCTCAGGGCTCCTGGACTTATCTTTATTTAAGAAGTAATTTTTAAAGAAGTGAATCTTTGGGCAGCACTGGAACTTGCATCTCCATGATCCCAAATGTGCTTTGCGTTTGTGTGTGTGTGTGTGTAATATGACAGATTTATCTGCCTGTCCCCACACTCTTTATTGCAGTGGATACATCCATACTATTTCCAGATCTATGGGTGTTAACCTGGAGAGGACCTCCAAACACAATGGCCTGCATGGACCCATGCTGTCTAAGTGCGTAGAAGTATGGCAACATAAGTCTAGTTGTGCAGAACCTGTGTGTGTTCATGTTCTTCTCCTAACCACTACTCCAGGAAGAAGAGCATTATTTCTCTCTGAATTTCCAGCCTTTGATCTTACCACTGGCAATGCCACAACAGACCAGAGGGAAGGGTTTGACTGAACAGGCTTAAACTAGTAGTAGGGCAGTGTTATAAAGACCAGGCACTGATGATTAACTACTCAGCTAACGTCCCTTCCATTCATGCAGGTGGTGAGTAAATCAGATCTGTTATTTGCCTATGACTGTTGCAGGTGAAAGTTTTGGGGAACCGTTTGAAAAAGAATCAGAGTATCCCCGGTGTCTGCTTAGACCTCTGGCAGGATTGATTAAGGAATGGTTTTTGCCAGTGGTGGTTGCAAGTGCATTTCAGACTGGAGTTTATCTATTTTAAATGGATTCTAGTTATTCCCTGGGATGTGTGCTCTGCCAGTGACATGTACAATAGATCACTGGGCCAGTATCAACCCGGGGAATGGGCCATTAATTCAAGGTCTCTTTCAGAGAGCCTTCTTTGCTCCACTTCCTCCGGTGCTGCACTGAGACATTAACTTTGTCCTATCTGCTGATGAATTGGGCATGATGTGTGCCATGTTACGTCTACTTTGTAATGAGATCATAGCAACGATCATACAGGGTTATGAATAAGTAACTGAGAATGGGCCACAAAGACACAGTGAAATGGACGGAAAAGAAGGAGCAGAAAACCTATTTTTAGCATCCAATCTGTTCAAGAGAGGGCATATCTGAGCTATTGAGCACCTTTTCCCAACTTCGGAGAATCAACTCCATGTGTTTTGAGTCTTAGGCAGATTTGGATGGGGAGGAGGATGTGGCTGAGGGGGAGTTGCTCTCTGGGGCGTCATTCCCTAGTAAAAGGATTTTCTTGTCACACCAGTGTTGATCCTACAAATTTTATTTGCATGGACTCAACCTCTGGCCCTTCAAACCTCCCAAAGGAGCCGGGATGGGATGGGCCAGCACAGTAGGCAATTTAAAGTCTGTGCAATGTTTCCCTTGTGGAGCAAAGAACATCCACAGGTTGGGAGTCCCACATCCTCTCCCTGCTAGGGTGGCTTCTCTACCCCCTCAGCTCCCCAACTGTAGATACCTCAACTTTCCAGTGTTTTTTTTCAAAGTATCTTGCCTTCCCCTTTTCATAGACATGCCTCTCCCAAGAGGACAATTTCTGGCCCTATATCTGCATGTTACTGTAGATTGCTTGCCCATGACCTGAAAAATTTTAGACACTCATGGAGGTAATAACGCAATGTTTGTTATGGAAACTGGGAATATGCTGTCTGCTTGGCTTCCAACTTGCTTCCCTAAATAACAGGATAGTTGTGTTATGTCTGCCAATAATTTGCGAAAGGGATGAGATAATGAATCTGTCATTTACATAGTAACTTTTTTGGCTGAGTAAAAAATTCTGATGTGAGATGTAGAGCAGCTGGTGACCAACAAACATTAATTACTGGGATCTCTCTGGTTTTAGGCTTGGATATGCCTAGAGGTTTATGCCATTGATGTTTTAATTAAAAAGGCTGCATTGGGAAAGTAGACTCAGTGGTGACCCAGACAAGCTTGTTATTGTGCAGAATGTGGTTTGTACTGCAATACACTTACACTAGAAGGCAGTTTTAATATCCTAGAATCATAGAATATCAGGGTTGGAAGGGACCTCAGGAGGTCATCTAGTCCAACCCCCTGCTCAAAGCAGGGCCAATCCCCAATTTTTGCCCCCTCAAGGATTGAACTCACAACCCTGGGTTTAGCAGGCCAATGCTTGAACCACTGAGCTATGCCTCCCGTGCTGTGTCCATGCTGCTAGTTACCAAACATGCTTATTTTTTATGATAACTGGCATTATTTGCACATCAGGTCTTTGTATTACTAAATATGACATGGGCAGTAAAATTGGTTTTGATAAGTTTATGACCCTGAGGCTGTACAGACTGGCTTGAGCAGTGGTTTTACTTCTAGCCAATTTGAGTGCACCGATGTAAAAGTCAAAATCTGCTCATGCTCTAAAGCACAGCTGACTCCTTGTTTGATTTGGCCTTGCTGGAAGAGCATAAAAACAATGTTTCTTAAAAAAACAAAAACCATCCCACTTTATTTTGGAGTTCTCCATCATTTGTTTTTTCTTATAATTGATACAAATAGGACATAACTCAGGTCCGGATCTTCAAGAGAGCTCAGCTGCTAACTAGGCACCTGAATGACAGGGCCAGATTTTCGTAAATGCTCCAGCCACTTCATTGAGGTGCAGAAGTGGAGCAGAGCTCTTTCGTAAACCTGATCCTAAAAATATATCTGAGCACAGTGCATTTTGGTACAGTTTGGGAGATCCAACATTCTCTCATTACCGTGCAGCCACTAGTTCTCGAGGTTTTCTAATTTCTCACCTCAAAAATTAATCTCTTTAGTTAAAATAGCAACAGTTTCCAACTGCTTTGTTCTGTTTTTGTCACCTGTTCTCTCTTCTCCTTCCCCTGTGTGACTGTTTATCTTCTTTGCCTCCGCTTGAAGCAATTTATTCTTCCATCCATCCATTTTCTCCTACCCCTGATGTCTTTATTTCCCTGACAGATTGCTTTATGAATGTCATATATTGAAGGAACTCTGTCATCTGCAGTCTCCTGTGTTGGGAAGTGTGTTGTATCAAATCAGCACAAGGCAATTTAGTATAGGAAAACTGGATGGTAACTGCCAATCTCCACATCCTTTCATCATGTTCATTATCTATAGCTGCTACTACTAAACACTAAGGTTTTTTTTGTTTAAATTAACGTAAACTCAGGTTGCCAAATTAACTCATTTAAAGTGCATGGTGACTATGTAAAAATGGTACTTTCCTCACCAGATCTGCTCCTAGTGTCTATTCGGAGTCCTAGCATTTTAGTGACAAAAATAAGTTTTCATAGAATCATAGAATATTAGGGTTGGAAGAGACCACAGGAGGTCCAATCCCCTGCTCAAAGCAGGACCAACACCAACTAAATCATCCCAGCCAGGGCTTTGTCAAGCCAGGCCTTAAAAACCTCTAAGGATGGAGATTCCACCCCCTCCCTAGGTGACCCATTCCAGTGCTTTACCACCCTCCTGGTGAAATAGTGTTTCCTAATATCCAGCCTAGACCTCCCCGCACTGCAACTTGAGACCATTGATTCTTGTTCTGTAATCTGCCAACACTGAGAACAGCCTAGCTCCATCCTCTTTGGAACCCCCCTTCAGGTAGTTGAAGGCTGCTATCAAATCCCCCCTCACTCTTCTCTTCTGCAGACTAAATAACCGCAGTTCTCTCAGCCTCTCCTCGTAAGTCATGTGCCCCAGCCCCCTAATCATTTTTGTTGCCCTCCGCTGGACTCTTTCCAATTTGTCCACATCCTTTCTGTAGTGGGGGAACCAAAACTGGACACAGTACTCCAGGTGTGGCCTCACCAGTGCCGAATAGAATTTTACTGCTTTTTATTCCTGTCAGCTTTGTAGGATTGTACTTTGACATTTACAGTTGCCTGGATTTGTATCTCTTTATCGCATACACACTACTGCTACATAATCTTGTTTTGTACATCTTTAGTTGAACCAAATTTATTCAGCCTTTGATCCCTTATACAAGATTCACACACCGATCACATTTTTGATCAGTGTATACAGGAGATGCACATTATTATTATTTGACACATGCAAGAGCTCAAAAAGGGCTGAATGGATATTGCTGAAACTTGTCCAGAAAAATTTACCTCTGGGCGGAGACCAAGAATGGAAAATTTCAGCCTAAAAAGACTATGCTTGAGACAAATACAAGTAATTTAATAAGTGAGGTTATACTGGAAACTGCCTTGCAACCTTAGCTGGAGTAGTCACTTCTGCTGTAGTTCATACTGTGCTTTGTGAGAGGAGAAGGGCTTGCCAGTAGCCCCAAAGCTGTAAACATTTTTGTCCAGAAGTCGGATGCGTAAAACTACATTTTCCCCAGGATCCATGCCAAACAACTAATCTTGGACTCTTTCAGGCATTTCAGCACGTCTGGTGAATGGTTACTGTCAGGGTTCCTTCCCCACTCTGAACTCTGGGGTACAGATGTGGGGACCTGCATGAAAGACCCCCTCAGCTTATTCTTACCAGCTTAGGTTAAAAACTTTCCCAAGGTACAAACTTTGCCTTGTCCTTGAACAGTATACTGCCACCACCAAGCATTTTAAACAAAGAACAGGGAAAGAGACCACTTGGAGACGTCTTCCCTCCAAAATATCCCCCCAAGCCCTACATACCCCCTTTCCTGGGAAAGCTTGAGAATAATATCCTAACCAATTGGTTACAAAATCATCAAAGACCCAAACCCCTGGATCTTGGAACAATGGAAAAATCAGCCAGGTTCTTAAAAGAAGGATTTTATTAAAAAAAAAAAAAAGAAAGCTAAAAATTATCTCTGTAAAATCAGGATGGAAAATACTTTACAGGGTATCCAGATTCAAAACACAAAGGATCTGCCTCTGGGCAAAACCTTAAAGTTTCAGAAATCAGGAATAAACCTCCCTCTTAACAGAG
The DNA here is from genome assembly GCF_015237465.2 of Chelonia mydas. Taxonomy (NCBI): domain Eukaryota; kingdom Metazoa; phylum Chordata; order Testudines; family Cheloniidae; genus Chelonia; species Chelonia mydas. The sequence continues at coordinate 65,263,334 of NC_051250.2, forward strand.
GGAAAGGTCACATAAAGCAAAAGATAAACTAATCCGCCTTGCCTGGCTTACCTATACTGGTTGCAGTATTGGAGACTTGGATTAGGATGGGTTGGAGAAGATGGATTTCTGTCTGGCCTCTGTCAGTCCCAAGAGAGAACAACCAAGTAAACAAAGAGCACAAAACAAAAGCCTTCCCCCACCCCCAAGATTTGAAAGTATATTGTCCCCTTATTGGTCCTTTGGGTCAGGTGCCAGGCAGGTTAGCTGAGCTTCTTAACCCTTTACAGGTAGCAGGATGTTGCCTCTGGCCAGGAGGGATTTTATAGCACTGTATACAGAAAGGTGGTTACCCTTCCCTTTATATTTATGACAGTTACTCTCTAGCCATCCCTAACGGGTTTTGGGGAACCAAATATTTTGAACATTAAAGCAAGGTTCATGTTATGCAGAGGGAGTGTCTAATGCATTTCAGTAGAGTTACTAGCCAGGATGCAGTGGTTTTATACCTAGGATAGCTTTATAAAGAAAGAGCATTGCATGTATATTTGAAGGCAGAGTTGTAGGTAAATTATATACCATTTGATCTCTTCTTTAGAGGTTACTAAAGGGTTGGGCTGAAAGGAAGATTTTTTTTTCAGCATTGAGTGAATTAGGCCATGACTACACATACACTGTACCGATGTAGCTATGCCGCTGCAGCGTGTGTGGTGAAGACGCTCTCCCATCAGCAGAGCGCTCGCCCATCGGCATAATAAAGCCGCCTCCACGAGTGGCAGAAGCTATGTTGGCAGGAGAAGCTCTCCCGCCAACATAGTACTGTGCACATGAGCTCTTATGCCGGTGAAACTTATTTCCCTCAGGGAGGTGGTTTCTTCACCCCTCCCACCCCCCGAGTGACATAAATTATGCTGGCATAAGCTGTAGTGTAGACATAGCCTTAGTTAATTCATTAACTTCAGGTTTTCTTTTCCATGTAAGGCCAGGGCTACATCTAAAACATAGGTCTCTGGGGATGTGAAAAATTCACATCTCTGAGAGTGGCAGTGAAGCTGACCTAACCCCCAGGGTAGACCCTGCTAGGTCGAGAGAAGAACATCCCCTCTGGAGGGGGCGGATTTACTACAGTGATTGGAAAAAAACCCCTTCCATCACAGTAGCAAGTATCTAAGCTACTGAGGTGTAGCTGCAGCTGTGCCACTGTAGCATTTGTAAACATACCCAAAGTGATGACCCGTTATACTCCATAAGCTAACCAGACTGTAAGCTGTAGTAAGCCGCTTCTCAGATAAGTATCAAATTACTTCCAGTAAAAAAGAGCTTGCAACAGCCTGGATGAGCCTGATGAAGGGGAAGGGAACTTGGGTAAGTGTGTTTATATTTAAAGATGGCACCCAGCCCATCCCCAAGTGGCCATGACACAGGTACCCACTTTTCATTGTTTTACTTGTATGAGAAGAGGTAGAAGTAAAACAAATAGAGGTAGAATTGGCATCTGCTTTTCATTCCCCAGGTTGTTGGGGGGGCATGCAGAGCACTTTGTTTATGTATGTTGGGATGTCCCTTGTATCCTCCTGAGAGATCTCGAGGAAAATTTCATGGAGGTACTCTACAATCCTCTCCCAAAGGTCTCTAGGGATGGCTGCTTTATTTCTTCCTCTCTGCAATGAGTTCGGCTGGCACCATTGCAATAAACCGGCTAGTGGCATAAAGGTCTGGGAGAGTTCAGGATACCCATAGCAGCTGTGCTCTCTGTGCCTTTGTTATTCTCAGGAGTGAGATATTATCAGGACACAACAGGGAGCTATAAACATTGGGATATTTTTTTCTCACTGACATCCAATCTGGTAAGTAAACACCACCAGCATCCCTTCAATCTATCAAAAGCACATTCAACTGTCATCCTGCACGTGCTGAGCCAGAAGTGCTGTCAAGATGGCCAGCATATGGCTTCATGAGCCATGGGTGGGCTAGGTCCCCCAGAATCACTATTGTCATTTAGTCGTTGCCAGTGGTAAAGACTTTCCCTGTTTGCCACTTTCTGGACAGCCCTGTGTTCTTAATGATGTGAGTGTCATGCATCTTCCCTGACCAGCTCATACTGATATTGGCGAAGTGTCCCCAGTGATCCACCAACACTTGCATAACCATAGAAGAGTAGCCCTTTCTGTTAAGGTACTTGGTGGCAAGGTGCCAAAATAGGGGTATGTGTGCCCTCTGTCACCCTGCTGCAATTCAGGAACTCCATTGCTGGAAGTCCATCCACTATGTCCTGCATGTTGCTCAGAGTCACAGTCTTGCATAGCAGGAGACAATTAATGGCCCTACACACTTGAATGACAACAGCCCACACTGGGGATTTTCTGTGAGTTTCTGTAGTGTAGTGATTATCATGTTCGCCTAACACATGAAAAGACCCTGGTTCGAAACCAGGCAGAAACACATGCCATGGCTTTTGCCAAGATGGTCAAGGATACAACCCCATGCTCCTGGTGTCCCTAATCCTCCAACTGCTAGAAGTTGAGAATGGATGACAGGAAATGGATCACTCAAAATTTCCCTGTTCTGTTCATTCCTCTGAAGCATCTGGCACTGGCCATTGTCAGAAGATGGGATACGGGGCTAGATGGGCCATTGGTCTTACGTTCATATGGATTTTCCAGCTACCAAATGATTCCTTGCTGGCTGGTAGCAATCCAGTGTTTCAAACTTCCAGAGAGCGATCGCTACTTGCTTCTCCACTGTCAATGCAGTTCTCATTCTGGTGTCCATGCACTGGAGGGCTGCAGTGAGCTCGGCACACAGATCCAGGATTCTAGCCTTTCAAATCCAAAAATTATGCAGCCACTGCTTATCATCCCAACCCTGCATTATGATACGATCCCACCAGTCAGTGCTCATTTCTCAGGCTCAGAAACAGCGCTCCACCATCTGCAGCTGTTATGTGAATGCCACCAACAATCTTTAAATTGCTGGGGGACATAGTGAAAAAACAAATTGTCCTCCAAGAAATCATCATCCATTTTAAATTTTATCAAAATTGGTTGATAAATAAAGGAGATATGGGGAAAAGAAGATTCTCTCTAAATATAGACATTTTCATTCAAATATGAAAAAAATACAATATACACATCTGGCTACACAAATACCCTTACACTACCCTCACCCTTCACTAATTGTTCATTATTGACAGGCGGGAGGCCAGGGTTGAGAAAAAAAACGATAAATTGCACTTGTAAAATTAGTATTTCTACGAGTAAGTCTGCTATCAGTCTCCTAAGGCAGTGTCTTGTTGCCCAGATGCTACTGGTAAAATTCTGACCGTGCCTTCATGATTTATTTAAACCAATAAATAATCTCACTGCTGATAAAATTGGGGGAAAATGTGAGGTCGGAGACGGCAGTGTTGTGAAGCAATCCTGCCAAGCTCATACTCGTATGTTAGTGTGTTTTCTTCTTTTGACCTGGACATACGTACAACTGTGTATTTTATTGTTCATGCCGCTTTCTGCTTCATATGCTATCCGTGCTTCACATGATTGAGTTTGCAGGTGATCGATCATCTTACGGACTTGGGTCGAGTGGATCTTGAGGAGAATAAATTTGTGTTTGCTTCCCTCCGTCAGTTTCGGGAACCTTCACAGTAAACAGAGAATGCTGACGAAAGGATAAATAGAGGGTTTTGAGAGAAGTGAAGGAAGATATACAGATGTAAGCAGAGTCAGGATGAGCTCTACCCTGACATCTGCTGGCGAGTCATGGTGGGTTGTGGAAAAGAACTTCAGGGGCTGATCTCAGTTGCATAGGCACACCCACCCTGCCTAGATGGTCACTTTGACTGCTGTAGGAGTCCCAGTTTCTCTGTTATTGGGGCATTGGGCCATCTCCACCCAGGTTGGGAGGTAAAATTCTGCAGATAAACTTTCGAACTCTGGGGCTGCCCTGATCAGGGACAGAGACTTTTGGGTTGTTGGACTTTTGGGACTTCGGGTGATTTTGGGTTGCTGGATTCAAGAACCAAAGGGAAAGGACACACCCCAATTTGCTTGGGGTGGGTTTTTTTGCTCATGGGTTGTGTTATGAATCCTGTTGGTGGTGTTTCCCCAACATAATGCCACATTGTTTCTCTCTGTTATTAAAAGGCTTTTTGCTACACTCAGACTCTGTGCTTGCAAGAGGGGAAGTATTGCCTCTTGGAGGCACCCAGCGGCGGGGGGGGGGGGAAAGGTACATATTTGTCCCAGGTCACTGAGTGGGGGCTCGAGCTGGTTTTGCATTGTGTTATTGGAATGGAACCCCTAGATACTGAACCTGGCCCTTGTTGCTGCCACCTCTGACGGGCAGAAGGGTTACACATATATATCAAAATATTCTGAGTACTTGGTGAGCAAGTTATTTCAAACTATGTGCATATATGATTTATAGGCTATTAAAGCCTATAATATTCATTATATTTGCTTGAGTATAGGTTAATTTTTCTCACTTTCTCAATACCAGTCAAGAGATTACCAGTCTTTTTTCTGGTAAATTATTTCTTTCTCTTTCATGCATATAGCTTGTTGTCGCTCTGTATGTCCGAGGTGTTTACTCTAGATTAATTAGTGGTCCTGGGGGAGACAGAGGATAGAGAAGCAAATACAAAGAGAGGTGTTTGCCTAGAAAAACGACTGGTGGTTTCTCCTTGGTGGATTTGGAGTGCACAAGATAATATTTTATTATAGGTAGTATGCTATGTAAAAATTCCTATATAGACTTATAAATCTCATATCATATGTATAATACATTGTGTTTATATAGTATGGCAAACGAAAAATCCCAACAATTCATTGTTTCATAGCAAAAATTAAATCGGAATAAACATTTGTAAATATATTTTAATTATAGTCTGGATAAACTCTGTATTTCCCTAACAAAATTAATCAAACATTTTTTCCTTTATTCATATGAAAGGAAGGATAATTTTCCTTTTTCATGGTGTAAAAAAAAATTAGATATCCTCTCTTGTTTTCCTGTGAGAACACAGACAAAATAGCACTAACTTTCACAGAAATATCCTGGTAAAATAACACCTATTTTTGGCATACATATATATTAATAAAATATTATTTGTTGTATCGATATATAAATCTCAATATTTATAACATAAAATTAAATTTTTTACTGGTTTCAAAAAAACCTTTCTGCTACTAATTTTAGTACCAATATTAGGTAATTCAGCATAACCTTCTATAAAAACAAAACAAATCATTTTATTAGAAAAACAGAACCTGCATACAATTTTCTGATGGTTTGCTTATTACCTGGGGGTAATTCATAGCAATATAACTAATAGTTGAGCTTTAAGCTTGTGGGTCATCCGCATCCTATATCCTCTATTGCCATCTTATATCCTCTAAGAGTCTCATTGCATATTCAGACAAGGAATTCCACAATTTAGATGCCCCAACAGAGAAGAAAAATGCCCTGAGAACTTTTCTAGTAAATTGTATTATTTACTGTAAATTTTTTTGTTTTGTATTTTTTATATTGTATTTACTTACTTACATATGCAATTAGTTCAAAGAATTTGTCTAAAATTTGTTTCTGTCATGATGTCATTACAGAGAGGGCTGCTGAAAATGAAGATTATTATTCTATTTTTACAACTTCGCCTTTGTATATATGCAGATATAAAGCTTTGGTGTTTATATATTCAATATCCTTTCTGTGAAAGTAATGAATTAATTTTTTTAGGCTATCGGGCCTCTTACACTTGACATAATTAGGGCCTCAGAATGTCATAATCCAGCCCTGGTTATAACGCTGTAGTGCTCAAATATTGTTATAGCACAGGTTAGTCTTGCCTGCATAGATAGCACCAAATCTTGTTATAACTATATTATTTAAGTTTTCAGCTTATAACAGTTTTTGATCCCTGCTACGCAGGAAATAATGTGTTACACCAGGATCAGGGTCTACTTTCATGTTATAACATGATCCCCCTAACATGGTATATTTTCCCATATAGAAAGATCCCTACAAGGCCTTTAAACTCTGTTGTAAATCCCATCTACACTGGCTGGTTAAATCAGTTTTAAACTGATTTAGTGTGAAATGGTCTTAAAGTGTTTTCTTAAAGCCAGATCAGTTAACACAGGGTCTAAAGGGGGCCTAAATATCTGAGTGTCCACAGCCAGATTTCTGACTACCTATCCTGAATTTGTAAGGATTGAGAATCCTCTCTGAAAGGGGTAAAACTGCATGTATTAAAACTAGCTTCTGCAGCCACGCGGAGAGCCTTTCTGGTCCACTTTGAATTGGGCAACATTGTGTGTGTGTCACCACCACAAGCATTCTGCTGCAGGAGGGGGGAGGGGAGCATTCTAATGTAATATCCGCCCCTTTTGTCTCCCTGCAGGAGGCCCTTGAAGTATAGAACAAAATAAATTCCCTCAACCCGAGCAATTTTCTCCACAGTAGATTAGCAGGCTGCAGACCTATGTTCTCTGGCTTTCTCTGGGCTTGTGCAAGCACACTGAGTTGCATAACATTTTGGATGATTATATTCTGAAGACATGACTCTGTCATTTTGCTGTGCCCACAAAGTGAAATCTGAAAGATGTATCAGAAGGCCAGATTCATCCCCAGTGGCTTCTGTAGAGTTGCGTTTGATTACAGGAGTGCTCAGCAAATCCCACTGCAGGGAGTTTTTATTCTCAGTCCACTAGACCAGCCAGTTTCTCATGCTGTTGAGCTGACTTTCCAAGTGAAAAACAGACACGCTGGCTGTTCAGCAGAGGAGCCTTCTCTTCCCAGCAGCAATAAGCAGGCTGGGAGGGAACTTGTGGTGGCTCAAGGGCCATCGGGGGCACCCTGGGCAACACTCCTGCTCCTGTGCCCCTTCAATACCATTGATCTAACCCAAAGTCGAGGGGCATATGTCCATGTCTTTCACAGATGGTCAAAGGCCAGTTGTGGTTGAACATAAGGGAGACCATGAATACATCTTCCAAAGTCCCCTCCATAAGAAAAGGGCTAGAAATGTACTTTTTCTTAAATAAAAGCCTGAGATTCTCCCTTAAATTTTGAGGTTCACCAAACTAAGAGGAACCTCTGGCCATAGGTTTCACGGGCTTCAAATGCCAGCTCCACATCCAGCAGATCTCTTATGGGGTCTCTGGATGTATATACCCGCTATTTTTGCGTCCACTCCTCCTCCCCCATAAATACAGCTGTTTCCTTCTCTCTTTCTTTAGAAAAAGATTCTAGCTTTTATCTTGATCGCAAAACCAACCAAACAAAAATATAAAATCTTTAAAACCAGCACAGTTAAGAAAATAAACAGAGAGAGGAAATTTTTCCTGGTACAATGCTGGTCAGCTTCACAGTAGGTTTGAAATTCCTCTGAACTGTTGGCTTATACAGGATTATCCTATATAAGAATCTGGCTACAGGTCTACATGGACTATAGAATAGACACTCCAATAACTCTAAAACAGTAGAACATTCCTTTGTGGTAGTTGTACTATTACACTGGCACTTTGCTTCCCCCCCCCATGAAATATTACTTTGACATTTGAAGGTTTTAGTGGGTTAACTTCAAAAGACGTGTAGTTTCAAATAACTACCCGATGGTTCTGCTCTTTATAGCTTATTCAGTTATTATCAGACTGATTAAGCAATTGGAAATATGTTGGTTTATATCTTTTTTGATGCCAGCCATTTTGTGAAACCAACTCAGAAATTCTTAGTATATAGCTGAGCTGTAGCCACATTTCTGTAATGAATGCATTATCCTATGCTAAAAATACGATAAAAAGTTCAGAATGGGGCAAGTACCTTTTTAATCATTTTAAACATTTTATTTGCTTAGACACATCTATAGTTTACAAAGGATGATCTTGTGTTTAAAGAACTAAGTAGAACTGGATTCAATTCCCTCCCAGGCCAAAGACCTCCTAGATGACCTAGGACAAGTCACTTAATTTATATGGGCCTCATTTCCCTTTTATGAATTGTAAAGTAATCAATGTTTCTGATGTGTTCCGCTCTGACTCGGGAGGGGCATATAGGTACCTAGATGGGTAAATGGCTTTCTAGTTCATTTTTGCTTGTACATGCTATGCACAAGTAACCCGTTACTATGGCTTATAGAAAAGGAATATAGCAACATCTTGATCCACTTTTCTAGAAGAAACCCAGGGTTTCTATAATATACATTTTGAAACTTTTCTATCAAATTGGTTAATAAGGCCTGGATGGCACAGGCATATTGTAACTGTAATGTGTATAATTTAGTACAGCAGTTAACATTCTTTTAATTATGTGGCTGCTGCTCGTCTGTTTTTGTACAGGTTGTTTTTTTCCCCCCACAGCTCAACTGCATGGTTGTTCCTTTTAGCCACAGTCACCTAAGGTCAAGCTGTACCCTGCTAGGGAGATGAATTGCAAACAAGTCTGGCTAAACCATGTGACTTCAATTTGTCCCTGTTATTAATCCTCCAAAGTTCTGGGTCTGGAGTCTGGCAGTGCACATAACAGTAAACTTTATATCTCATAAGTTCATGTTCTCCCCAACTGGAGGATGAGCGTCTGGTTAACCCCTGCTATCTCTTAGGAGAATACAATATAGAAGCCACATAAGATTTATTTGCATGATGCAGGGGCCCGTGCAACCTTCTGTAGAAGACTGACTGACTGACTGTTTTCTGCAAACCTTAATTTAAGCTGATTGAATTCCAGTACTTGCAATGAAAGGTTCTTCATTTTACTCTTATTAATAGATACTGTTTCTGTCACAATTAGTATTGGCATGGGCCTGATTTTGCTCTCTTAAGTCTCTGAGAATTTTGCTGGTGTACTTGCAAATTTTTCTTTGGTAGGCAACTGGTCTGGTTCTCCAGGAGCGGGGGGAGTCCGGTGGCGTCTGAAATCTATCAACTATCTGAAGAATGTTTATTCTTGTTTCAGTCTCTGCTTCTAGTTAATTTTCTTCCTCTCCCTCTTATATTTTCACAACACTCAGCTTCTATATTGGCCTGCTGTTTGTAAACTACACTGGATAGAAGCAGGGTACGGCAAATTCAGAAAACCCAGTTGGAACCAAAAGAAATGTAGATAAAAACAAACTCTGGCCTCAGTTCTGCAATCTGATCCATACAGGCAGATCCCTACACCAGTGTGAAACCCCCACTGACTGCAGGCGGACTCCATGTGGACATAAAGGTCTACCGTGTAGCTTCCCACTGAAATCAATGAGGGCAGGACTCAGAGTCTGCCTGTGTAGATCAGAAGGCAGAATCAGATAGGGCCTCAGATGGGAAAATGCAATATGATTATTAATGTATTGATGCTACACACTCACATTTGTCATTTAATGCTTCATAATTGCATAGTATCAATATAATGAAACTGGACACAGATAATCATGTTACAGTGAGGGTGACAAAACCAGCTCATTATCACGGATTCTATTCTTGGTAATGCAGCTCTTTCATTCTATTGTTTTACAAACACTTTTGAACAGGGGAAGTTTTAAATAGATCTCCTTCCTGATAGGGCTATGTGCCTTTGCTATAGTAAAATCCCCATGAACGATTTCATACATAACAAAGCCACTGGGGTGGACAAAGTACAGCTGTGAAACAAACTTACTTAAAAAAAAAAAACTAGCAAAATTTCATCTTTTATAGCAAATGTAAAACTGATTCCAAAAAATGGTCTGGAAATGCTTGATTTACAGCTGAAAGATGCCTGTCAGTTATTTTTGAAGGAGGGGAATGGGACGAGGTATTGAAATAGGATTTATTTTATTTTTTGCCTGAAAACAGGAAGCTCCAATGAATATTTCTGATTAATTTTTTTTCTGCACAGTATTGGTAGTTGTCTCTCAGATTGTATGTAACTCAGTGTCTAGGAGCATGCATCTCTTAGCAGATCAAGAGTGTTAACCTCACACATTTTGTTACCGAGAACTGCAAAAATAACTGGTTCTCTTGCCTTAAAAGCCTGAACTGATTTTTAAACCACCCTAATGTTACATTATTTGGATATTCTGTCTCTCTTGTTGCGATCTCTTTTCTCATTAGAACATTTATAAATAAATTATTTGTGAAAAAGAAGGCAAACAAACATGTTAATAAGATCAGCCCTAGTCCATAGCAGATAAATGTTTTAAAATATCCATTCCCACCTTCCCCCTTTCATTACTGCAGATGTATAGTCTAGCTGCCATTTATTTATGTGTATATCTGTAAGAGTACAAATCTCAACCTGGGAGGATGACACTCCTGTATCTATTGACATATGTGACTTTTCTTCTGCTCACTTTACAGGGAAGACGTGTTTCAAACCAGTCACTCATATTAAATGTAAACAAATGAAACGCTTAGTGAAACTGGCAGCAATAAAAACCCCCAAAGTCAAGAAATTCAGAAGTTATTGTTTGCATGGAAACATTAGCTTGGCTGTATTGGACATCTTGCACAATTATGGTAGACATTTAATAACACAAACAATAGCATATTAAGCTACACAGAGAGAAAACCAGGAATAAATACTACCACACAAGTGCAGTGTGGACAAGCTAAGGTTGCGCTGGAAACCTTAACTCTTGCATTTTCTGTCCTTCAGTCAGTGCAACATTAATTTTACCCTAACTCCTTCTGCATCTATCTTTCTTTTAAAGAGAAGAGGAAACCCACAGGCATGCACTTTAGGAGACAGAACTATGTTTCCTGTAACTTTCACACTGATACCTCTATGAAGCACATGCTCCTTTAACTACATTAATACATATGCACGTGAACATGTGTGTACTTAATAGACACTGGGGCAGTATTTACAAAAACCACCCCAGCAGAGGCAGATTAAGGTTTCCCAGGGCCCTGTGCCAGAGAAAGTGGGAGGGCCCCTCCCCAGCCCTTCTGCCTGCAGACCCGCCCCCATTCCCACCCCTTCTCTCTGGCCATGCCTACTGCCCCACCCCTTTCTGCCCCTTCCCCAGGACCCTGCCCCTGTTCCACCCAGGGTCCCCTCCCATTCTGCCCGCCCCACAACCCCTTTGCTCCTTTCTGGCCCTCTCAGCAGCCCCAAGACCAGAGATGATCTGTCCCTGCGCCAGCGCCCTGGGGCCATAGCGGGAAGTGAAAGCTTCTCCAGTCCCAGCATCAGAGCGGGGGTCAGGGTGCTGTACTTCTGCAGGGGACCAGGGTTGGAGCACTGGGGCTTCTCCTGGCGCTTCTGTCAGAGAGCAAGGTCAGGCACAGGGGCTTCCCCTGCTGCCCCACGGCTTCTGATGGGGACGGGGTCAGGGACACAGGAGGGGCTTCCTCTGCTGGGGTCGGGGGCACTGGGGGGGCTTTCCCTGCCCAGGGGCTTCTGACAGAGAGGCTTCCCTCATCCTATAGCATCTGCCGGGGGTGGAGTCAGGGGGCGTGGGGGCTTCCCAGTTGACTGGGGTCCTGTGGGTCCAGTGGCTAATCCGCCACTGCACCCCAGGACTTCTAAGAAATCTGCCAGAAGGCAACTTGCCGACCTAGACCCCAATCCAGCAAAGTGTTAAGTATGTGCCTAATCTTAAGCATGTGAATAGTCTCATTGATTTCAATAGGACTGTTTAAATGTTTTAAATGAAGCACATACTTAAGTGCTTTGCTGTAGGAATTTAGACTCCATTAGGGCAACTGAGGCAGGGATTACTCCTAAATTTGCCAACTTTCTAGTTGCTGGTAGCTAGACCCTTGAGGCCCCACCCCTGCTCCGCCTCTTCCCACCCAGGCCCCACCCCATCATTTTGCTCCTCTCTCCTTACCCTGTTGCTCACTGGCTCATCTCCACTTCCCTCCTTTCCCCCTCCTAGCTGGGATCCCTATGCTCCGGGGCTGAGATGGGAGCTGCTGCAGCCTGACAAGGAGCCTGCCTGCAGTTAGGAGGTAGCCCCGGCTGAGCAGGGGCTGGCACGGATTAATGACCCGGCACCTCCCCATGCCCCACGGTAACTGGACTTTTGGTGTCCAGTCCGTACATCTGGCAACCCGAAATGGCACCCAGGCACAGAAGCCAAAAACTGGACTGTCTGCATAAAAGCCAGATGGGTGGCAACCCTGATTGCCCCAGGAACTGCCCCCGCCACCCTGTACATGTCTGAGGCAATTGGATTTAATGTGAGAGAATAAAGGGACTGGGTGGAGGCAGGAGGATCTGCCTGCTTGGGTTCAGAACTGTGCTCATTGTTGTTTCATTCGTAAAGAGAGAAAATGAATGCAAGTGGAACTTATTCAATGCTGCGTGCCGTTCATGTGGCTGAGTTGCTTTCACTCTAACACCCCAGCGTTCCATTTCACTGGTGTCCTGTTAATAACTGTCGCTCCAGGGAACACTGGCCTTCTGACTCCAGTTCCACTGTTCATGATAGGCAGTAAGTAGGAAATAGCTATCTGAAAGTAATGTCTGGCTTACTATATAAGGCCCTGATCCTCAAAGGAGTTCTTTAGGAGTGGACCTTGCACCCTCATGGAGCCCTGCTGAAGTCTGTGGAGCTCGGCAGGGGTCCACCTGAACAGAGCTCTTTGCACAATTGGACCTAAGTTTTCTACTCCATGTTTGGTCCTGCATTTTTTTTCAATCATTCATAACTTCAGGCCAGATCATCTTCTCCCATGGAATAACTTGGGGGGATGAGGGGAGAGGAGGGGCAGTAGAACTCTGGAGGGCTCCTTGTGGAGTTTCCTGCTCGGCATTCCCCGAAGGAGGAGAGGTCTGAGGAGGGCATCTGAGTTTCCAGGAGTCAAAGCTTCCCAGCCATGGGAAATGCTGACAATCCATGCAGAAGAAAACCCCTCCCAGATCCCCCGAGCAGATCCTGATTGCAGAGACAGCTCTGGTCTTTGTGCTGCTCTGCTGCTCAGCTCCAGCACAGCCATTGGCTGAGCCCCATGGGGCTGCTTAGGTGCAGACCCAGACTTTTATAGATGTAAAACGGATTCCAAAGGAAGCTTTTAAAGCACTATTACCTCCCTCCTGGATTTCCTTGCAGAAATGTAGGAACTGAACAGGGAATGGTATTGTGAATACAGCCAGTCCCTTGCTCTACCACTTGCTGCCCTAACTCTGCCCCCCCAATCAACTCTCCTGCCCCTTGCACCTCCTTTCCTATGGAGGCACAGCAGAGGCCCTTCCATGGAGGTCTCAGAAGGGGAGGAGCAGTAAGGGAGAACAGTCCCTTAGAACAGCAGAATCCCCTTCCATATAGACAAGGAGAGATTGACTACAAACGGTCCCCTACTTATGCATACGTTGTCACCTGTGGGTGATAGCTATAACACAGTACAAGTTGTTGCCCTAGGGGATCTTTCCTACTGCCTTTTCCCTAGGAGTGCTTAATAATTTTTACAAATAATCACTTTGTATTTATGTTAGTGTCAATAGGCCCCAGCTGAGATTGTAGGCACTGTACATACATATAATAAGAGACAAGCTCTGGCCCAAAGAGATTACAATCTAGACAAGAGGTGACACACAGGCAGACAGATGTGAAGTGACTTGTCCGTATGACAGCAAGTCAGCGTAGGAGATGGGAATGGAACATGCTTCCTGACTCTCAAGAGCCTTGATCATTGGATCATGCTGCTTCCTAGGAGGGAAAAAAAGAGAGACTAATGTGTGCCTAATTACATGAGATGACTCAGCTTTTCAAATTGGCTTTTATAGTTTAACACCACAAAAGCCATAATGGAAACACATCTCAAGTCAGAACAGATCCTATAGGCCCCAACTGAGAGTTACAGGCAAACCATATTTTCCAAACAACTTTCTAAAAAGGGATATTATAATAATCAAGTATTTGAATGTAAATTAGTAATGTCCAAAACCAAATAGAAAAGACCAGTGTTTGTCCACCAGTGAGAGAGGAGGCTGAAGAAAACACCTACTGTAGACTAGAGGTATTACAGCTAGATACAGTGGTGCACAGCCCACGACATCTCAGTTGCTTAGAAATTCCCACACCACCGAGTTCATCTGCAAGAAAAAGACATCTAAATATAATTTCCAAAGCTGTCTTCATACCTAACTGGTTTTCCACCAGCACTTACATTGCTCTCCTCCACTTTAATGAACAAGAATCACAAGATTCATAGAAACGTAGATTCAGAAATTTTTAAAAAGTGTAAAAGAATCCCAAACATGCCACTCTTGTATGTAAACTGAATATCACATCCTTGTGCTAAGGCATGAGAACCCCAAAGTGAAACTGATTAGAAAATAATCAGTAAACAAAAGTGACTAGTCCAAATTCATTGTCCACACTGAGGAAAATCCAAAAACGAAATAAGCAGTTAGAGAATAAGAAGTAAATTAGATTTTTAAATAATTTCAGTTTTAATCATTATTGTTTGTAACACGCACAAGGAAATATTAAAAGAGCTACTGGGTGATAACCTGACTCCATTGACGTCAATGGTACTGCGTATTGACTTCAATGGGAGCAAGAATTTTACCCGTTATTTTTATCTTGGCCGTGGTGCTGTAAGCATCCCAGAATCCCACACTGATGCCTATCCAGCCCTGCTTTGGATCCATCATCACTGTTGCCTACTTTGATTTCCTCCAGTAAACACAGCTGAGTTGTTATCCCCAACAATATTCAGATGTTTACATTTCCCAACTTTGTTTCCTGATGATTTATAAACATGGGTACAACATCCCCTAGAAAACTGGGAAGCAAGACAAAATGGGTGGGATTATTTGGTGTTTAAGGTTTTCAAAAGAGTAAAAAATAGAGCTGATTACGAAAAAAATAGGGTTTTTTTTAATGGAAAACATATTTTTGTGAAGCAGTGTCCCTCTGTTTAACCAGCTCTAAAAATGTGTAAATTATGGAGGACTTGATCCAGCAAATTGCTGGGAACTCCTGTGAGATGATAAGCACCCTCCACTCCGTTAATATTCATGGGAATAAAGGATCTCAGCACCTTGCAGAAGCAAATTCTGAGGTCTCAATCCTGCACCGGGATCTGCCAGTGAAGACCTCTGCACCGGTTTGGAGCCCTGACTGGCGTCATAGATCCCTGTGCCCAAGTAGAGTTTCACTGACTACTGAAGAAGATCCTGATGCAGGATTGGAGTTAATCATGGTGCAAGGTAATTTACATCTCACGAAGTCAGTTTTCAGTGACAATTTCTTCCTCACACAACACTAGAAGATTTAAGTGGCAATCATTGCAGTGTGCCAGCATAGAAAAGATGTGCTATAAAAAGATAATAGAAATGAGGATTCTAGCCGTGTGTGTGTGTGAGAGAGGCCTTTATCAGGGTATGTAATGTTGCATGTAACCCTCTTAGAAATGCTTGTCTTTGAACTGCTGCTACAGGTTAGTATCTTTTATTTAATTGATAAGTGCACAGCACATTTTGTACCTATTGAAGAAAATGTACATTTCTCTCCCTCTCTCTTTCCATCCCTCTCTCCAATTCATATTTTTTAATAGTCCTTTATGGACAAAGTTGGGATATTTCAACTACACTCTAAGCCCGTTGTCTGTATGTATGTGTGTGTATATCTAGCTAGCTAGCTATAATAGGTATTTCCTAGTGTAGTGTTTCTAAACAGTCCTTACATGCCTATTTGTATATATTGAGTCCAATACTGATAAAAACCTGCATACAAATGCTGTGAGGAGTGGGGTTTGGTTTTCTTGCCTTTTGTTTGGCTGAGGTTTTGGGTTGGGTTTTTTGTTGTTGTTTTTTTGGTGAAGAGAAATCTTTACCACACAATTAGGGTTATAGTTTCTATTGGAAGACGACTCCAGCTATTTGAAGTCTCTTACCAGCTTATTGGTAACATCCTCTTGGGTTGTGGCAAAAGGCTGAGGAAATCAATAATTTTTAAAAAGAGAAATGGAAATCTTGTGCAAGAATGAGGCCTGATGCTACATCCTTCCATTGAAGACTATGGAAACTTAGAGTTGCAGGAAAATCGAGTTTGGGTTCCTTGTTACTGAGTTAAATATTGCCTAAAAGTCCGCTAAATCTAGAGAGCTGGATTGTCTCTATTGTGCTGGGGTTGGTGGAACCAATGGAAATGTTATGCGTTATATGCAGATTATGGCAGGTTCAAGTCCTGCTTAATCTGTCACTGAAGTGGTGAAAATCCTCTCTAAGGCAAAGCCAAGAATTTCCTAGTGTTTGTCTGATACAGCTTTCTGGAAAGCCTTACCTTGATGGACAGGGGAGTGCCAGTATTGGGGGGGGCTCGCCCTTTGGGGAGATCCAGAGCAATATGTGAGCTGGTTGTTGTGGTTTAGTGTGGAATTGTTTCACCTTTTGGGTGTCTTGTTTGGGCTATTATTTTAAGTACATTTATCATATTAACATGTGGGGCCCTCTCCAGCATTCCTGATGTACTCAGAACTTCCAGTGAAGTCAACCCAGCATGGCTGCACATGGCAACACGCTCTGCTGAGAGTTACTCCTGTGGGGGGGGAGCTGGTCCTCCCAACATTAACTCCCATGGCTCTTTGACATGGAATTTTCTTGTGAGCCCCAATGGTTCAGGCCATATAGGGTAGATGCCAACATATCTGCTCTTAACTTCTGAGCCCAACCCTGCAGAGGGCTTAAGGAGGCTCAGGGCAGGGAGAAGCATGTGACAGACCTATGCTGTGTAACTCATGCAACCCCCACCCAATTTGCATCTGCTTTTGCCCTGTTTGCCAGTGCAGGTGGATGTGAGCATCAGGCCCGGGAAGAGTTTGCCACCCAAACTCCTGATGAATAGTATCTGCCTCCATTGGGACTGCTTATGAAGTGAATGAGTAAGATTGGCAGGATCTGGCTCTATAGGAGATGGGTTATATATTTAAGCATTGAACACAATCTAGTATTCATAACTCAACAGCTATTTTGTTATTGTGGGGGAACGAAAATCAGAGATTGACTTCAGGCTACTGAAAGGCAGTGGTGCAGATCATTGCGGCGGGTCACAGTATTGTGCCACTCTGCCTGCAAATCTGGCTTTATTGGCAAAAAATTAGAGGTTATGTGTATATCATGTCCGCACCACACAAGGGAGATTATTCTGTGTCACTGTGTGGCGTAACAAGTCCTGCAAGAGCTTCTTGCATAACTGTTTCATGTACAAGTTCGACCTGCTCTGGGTAGGATTAATTTAGGCAGTTGAGTCTTGCCAGCTTTTTTCTTCCATACCTGTACTTTGTCCCCAGTGAAAGCTCACTAACTCTACAGGGATTTCCTATCCCTCTGGAAAGCAAGTACTGTTGTGCTGGGAGAAGGCCTTGTTAAGGACATTATTCTGAGCATTTTAATAAGGCTGTTATGTACTAGCACTTCTTAAAAATGCCCAGCAGGCTTCTTCCAAGTAAACCAATAGAAATCTGTAGCAATATATAGCCATCCCTTTTTAAAAATTGGCTAGTCCCTTAGGGCCAGATTCCAAGCGCTCAGCGCCCAGCAACTCCTTTTTATGGCCAGATTCTTAGGTGCTCAGCACCCAATGCCTTGAGCTCTTTGGAAAATCTGGCCACTTGGTGTCCAAATGGAAGCTGAGCTTTTTTTGAAAATCTGCCCCTTCCTGTACGGCAGGAGGTCCTGTACCACAGAAATGATGCCAATTCTAATGTGGAATTTCAGAATGCAGAGGGCACCATTGCCATGATTATAGTCTTTATGTGTGATGATTAAATAAACCTTAACAAGTATATTTCACCCCCATTTATGCTGTTTACTTTCTAGTTTCACTGGTATTATAAAGAGCTTTACTTTTTCTGCTTCTACTGACTTAGCACATGAGTGCCACGTGCTGGTCTTTGAACTCCCAGTACATCAGAGGAATATTTAAATCTCCATCTCTTGGCTTCCCTCCCCACATGCCAGCAGAACTACCATCATGGTGTTTCTTTATCCTGGCAAGAGATGGGACCTAGAAATTGTGTTGGACCAGATCTACTATTGGGTGCAGGGTTACTATTTTTCACCATGCCACCTGCAGGTGCTGGCTATAGAATGTTCATGTTTCTCTGACGGTGTAGTGCCAGGTTCCTGTGCCGCCACCCTCCCTTCTGCCAGCACAGGGGGCGTAGCCAGGAAGCACTTATGCAGTACTAGTTCCCTGCTCTGACTCTCCTTAAAGGGGGCTAGTAGGGTTGCCAATGGTCCTGCATTATAATGGATGTCCCTTATTTAAGTAAAATATTATCTGTCCCATACTAAATCAGTGCAGGACACCTTTCATCCCATATTTCAACCACGGTAGTACCACTGGTTGGCAACTTGACCTGTTGCACAGGGTTGCACTGCCACTCAGTTTTGGCCCAGCCACCCCTCCATCATGCCGAAGTGGCCCCTGAACCTCTGGGTTTCTCCCGTAGTTTTGAATTACAGTGCTGGTAACCCTAGGGGCTAGCCACAGGGGCAGATGTAGCCTCCTGATTCAAAAGGATCAGGGGATGCAGGGAGGTTTCAGAGCACCCAGGCCTGTGAGGTCACTGCCATCCCCTGGCAGCAAAGCTTGTTAAATAAGAACTGTAGTCACATAAAAGTTGTGTTCACTTAATTTTGCTTCCTCCTGGCAGTGTACCCCTCTCTGCCAATAATCTCTTAAAATGAGAGAGAGAGAGAGAGAGCGCGTGTGCATGTGTGTGTGAATTAAGCAGGTAACTGTGCTATGAGGATGTTAAGTGTAAAAATACTTTGTAATGGAATAATTTTTTGAAATTTGACATTCTCAAAAGTCAGGAAGCTCGCATTTATGTTTCCCACAACCACCATAAATTGCCCCTTTGTGCGTACGTATCACTTTCTATAACTGTTCCCGGCAATCACTTTTCTGTTCTAAAGGTATCCTTCAAAGAGCTGGCGATGGTATTTAGTTTAGTTTTATAATCCTATCATTACAGGTTGACCCATCATATACATTATTCTGAATTTACTTTTTTAAAACCATGTCATGCAATTAAAAAGCAAATTGCCACTTATGTGAGCTTCTGTGGGAAGGCGAGATAAGTGCCCAGAAATCAGCAAGGAATATGATATTCCTTAATGTGCATGCACAGTATGTTAATTTCACTGGCTAAATTCCATAGCATCTTTCATATGTGCCCCATGAGCCGTAAATAAATGATTCAGGGGTCCCAGTACCTCTATTCCCCTCATCTGCTTACAAGACCGTTAAAAGTTGTATCTGGTCTAAAACCTTGAACAGCCCAGGGTTTTAACCTTGTTGCCAGCATATGGGTAATGTCCTGTGTCTACTGTGACTTTCCCTGTGTTTATAACAAGAACTACTGACACAGATGCAGCACAAGGAATTCCTCACTGAGAACTAGGACTGTCAAGTCTGAACTATAAATAGGCTTGAAAGAATCAGACTTTTATCAGTAAATATCTATTTTTCTATTTACATCCACAAACCTATGAAAGAATGTTTCCATTGATAACTGAAACTTACAGATAGGCAAAGAAAGAAAAATGCTGCTTGAGAACGTTAGAGTTTGATTTAAGGATATTTACTTCATATATTTTGACAATTTGTGTTTTAATGGTTAGGTCTTGAATCTGAACATCATTAAATAATTATTGGGTGACATCCCCCCATAATCTCTCAAGTGTGAAAACCTAGAGATAAAAATTGGGAAAAAATGCTTAAAAATAAACATTTGATGTTATATGTTGACATGATAAAGAAATAAAACTCTGATTCTGCCAAGCCTCACTATAAAGCAATATCAGAGCACCAAGAGCCCAGCTTTGGGAGGTGCTAGGTACCCAACTCTAATTGGCACCCTTGGGAGCCCAGCACCTCACTATATTGGGTCCTCTCTTTGGGCCCCACCCTAGGAGGAGTATTTGAGGCTAGAGGAAATCTCTGGTAGGAGTAGCTGCTTCTTTTCAGTGCCTCACACAGCTCAGCCCCTCTCACTTCTTGGTCACGCTGCAGCCAGTTTCTGCAGGCGCCTGTTTCTGCCTAAACCTGGATTGAGGCATAGTTTGCTGCTTTCTGTGCCCAGCCCGGTGAGGCATTGCTGCGGTTGGAGTTGCCCTAGCCTCAGTGGCTAAAGTATGCTGAAACAGGAGAGGGAGCTGTCCTCATGCCAACCAAACAGGAGAGGGATGTGTGCAGAAGCACGGCTTACGTCAGCCAGGGAGAGAAAAGGAAGGTCCCCTCTGCTGTGAGCAAAGGAGCGGGATCTATGCTCCCCCTGAACCTCTGCATAACCTCCTGGGGATGAAGGAGTGAATGTGCTTGCTCCATGACCCTGGAAGGAGATGGGAATTGCAAGCATGTGTAAATATTGGGGTGGAGTTGGGATGAGCCTTCCTAGCCAACACTGGCTGGGTTTTTTAAGAAACACCCAAACTTATTTTTAAGTCTGTCCACACTAAGGATGAAAACCACTTTTGAATTCTGTTCTTCCCAAACCACACTGATGGGGAATTCTTGACGATAATTTTGGCTAACCTGACTGCATATTACAAAGCCCTGAAAACTGCTGGAGCATCAAACTGTGCTAAATACAACTATATTTAAAAATACTACACACGCTATTCTGCTTAATATCATAAACACTTACTTGAGAACCAGTTTGCAGTATAGCTAGCATGGTTTAGAGGAGTGGTGCCAATGTGGACAGAGATGTGGGTTAGCTCCTGCACATCATCTATAATCAGAAGACTGACTTCACACACATCCTGAGATAGCTATAAAAATGGAGATTCTCCCCATCACACATTTTATATGATCTTGCACCTCCACCTAATCTGAACGTGTTCTCTCCTTATCCCTCGCCCAAGCTGTCCTCTTCTTTTGCAGTTCTTGTATTGCTCTTCCTGCTGCTCGGCTCCATGTGCTGACAGCTGAGAGAGGAAATTAACAAGAATCATGATCTGTGAGTGCTCTGCCATGGCACTTGAGAGGTCAGGATTCTTGTAAATTTCTCTTTACAGCTGTCAGCACATGGAGCAAAGTGCAGTCCAGTGGCAGAGAGAGTAACTTCTCTGGCGGCCGCTATTGTATCTGAAATAAAATGTGAATAATCATGTGAATCACAAATGGACTTTACTAGCAAAGCGTGACTCCACTGAAAGAAATACCTGGACCTGAAACGTTACTTGGATTTTTTTTTTTTTTTAATAAGAACAATGCTAGCTCAATTGTCTCTGGCTTATCTGGTTGATGGTAGGATACACCTCTCTGGGACAATACCCATTTAATTAAATGGCACAGCTTCTGATATTCAACATTATTAAGGGTAGTGCCTTATTCCACAAGAAGTCCTAAAATCAATGGGACTATCTGAGCAAGAAGCTGTGAACTGTGAGTAAGCATATAAGAATCTGGCCCAAAGTTAGGCAATTCACCTCAGAATCTGGTCATTGGTTAATAAGTATATGGCCTAATCCTGCCATCTTTACTTTCACATATGCATGTAGGGTGGGATTTTCAAAGTGTCTAAGTGACATTTTGGGTATATAAGTAGGCATTTGGGGCTGTATAAGTAGGAGCATTGCCAGCAGATCGAGGGACGTGATCCTTCCCCTATATTCAGCATTGGTGAGGCCTCATCTGGAGTACTGTGTCCAGTTTTGGGCCCCACACTACAAGAAGGATGTGGAAAAATTGGAAAGAGTCCAGCGGAGGGCAATAAAAATGATTAGGGGGCTGGAGCACATGACTTGTGGGGAGAGGTGGAGGGAACTGGGATTATTTACTCTGCAGAAGAGAAGAATGAGGCGGGATTTGATAGCTGCTTTCAACTACCTGAAGGGGGGTTCCAAATAGGATGGAGCTAGGTTGTTCTTAGTGGTAGCAGATGACAGAACAAAGAGTAGTGGTCTCAAGTTGCAGTGGGGGAGGTTTAGGTTGGATATTAGGAAACCCTTTTTCACTAGGAGGGTGGTGAAGCACTGGACTGGGTTACCTAGGGAGGTGGTAGAATCTCCTTCCTTAGAGGTTTTTAAGGTCAGGCTTGACAAAGCCCTGGCTGGGATGATTTAGTTGGGGATTGGTCCTGCTTTGAGCAGGGGGTTGGACTAGATGACCTCCTGAGGTCCCTTCCAACCCTGATATTCTATGATTCTATGACATAGGTGCACAAGTCCCATTGAAAGTAAATGGGATTAGTGCTCCTATGTTCATAGTAAGTTACTACTCAGCAGAAGTAAGGTTGGAAGGATCTGGCCCTTAATCATTAACTTCAGCAACTGATGAGGGCCCACTGTCCCACAGGGACCAACCCTGTCCTTAAAAGTAGTTTTGGAGAGCTTTTGAGTTTCTTAATGCTGACATGTTACCTACATCCATTTCTATTGCCACCGAGCTGAGTGTGTGTCTGATTCTGTTCTGTTCCACTTTAATTTTGCATCGCTCCAAGCTGGCACAAGTTAGCCGTGGGGCCCTGTTTGTATAAACTGATTTACAATAATCAGGGTAACCCAACATAATGGTGTGTATATCTAAAATTCCCTTTTATAAACATTAAAGGAAGAGAACTAATGTGGCCAAAAAATGGATAAATCAAAAGCAGCTGAAAAACATATAAAATGTAACCCCAGCTTTCTCGGACAGAGGGTCTCAAATTGCGGTGCATGTAGCCGCAGTCAGAGTAGCGAGGCTGGTTTACTTGGGAGGGATGGGAGGGGAATCTTTGATAATTGGCTTCATAAATCAAACATGTCCAGTCATGCAGAAAGGACAGGCCCGTGAGGTGCTCCACATACTGAATTAAGGATAGGTTGGTATTGAGTCAATAGGAGGAGAGCAGGGGAAACTCACCAACATTAACAGAGAATTAATCCTCCGTGATCATAAGTGGCTGCATGGAATCATGGAGCAATATAGACAAAGCTGCCTTTGAAACGCTGTTGTAATTGTAGGAGTTGGCGGTGGGAGACAACATTGATTTTGGTCTTTCCCCTCCCCACAAACGTTTGGCTGGCTGAAGGAGAGGGCTAGGCCAGTGGCTCTCAACCCTTGGCTCTCTTGCTGCCCAATCAGAACCCAGCTGTGGCCCATGTGACATCCTCAGGACCATACCCGTAGTGTATATATATTGTGTGGATGCGGCCCACATAACACATACCATTGTGCCCACAATGGTAAATAGGTTGAGAACCACTGGGCTGGGCAAAGAGAGCAGTCGGAGGCTG
Organism: Chelonia mydas; assembly: GCF_015237465.2. NCBI lineage: Eukaryota > Metazoa > Chordata > Testudines > Cheloniidae > Chelonia > Chelonia mydas. The sequence continues at coordinate 65,286,455 of NC_051250.2, forward strand.
CTTTGGGCCTCCTTGGTGTGGCTGATCAGCAGTTGAGCTGAGTAGTTAGGTAGAGAGGAGGCAGCTGCAGTGTAGTTTCCTGTCTCTAGAGAATGCTCTGGCCCGCAGCTGGGCAGGTAGGAGGCTGTACCTGGATCTTCTGTCTGGAACTCAGGTTTCAGAGTAACAGCCGTGTTAGTCTGTATTCGCAAAAAGAAAAGGAGGACTTGTGGCACCTTAGAGACTAACCAATTGAACTGGCAGGGATAGGTATGTGGAGGTCTAGTTGCTGGCCTCCCGTAGCTGATCTCCTGGGAGGGGAGGGGATCTGGGAGACAGAGGGAAGACAGCAGGACCTTGAATGTGGTGGGGGTTCCTCTTTGCTAGGTTGTTCCAGACCCCGGGGAGGCAGGAATTCACACCAGAATCAGGTCAGTGCACAGAGCTATTCTATGCACTCACTGGAAAGAGAGTTAATGGGAGTAAAACACAATCTCAGGATGGTGAAAAGGAACCGTAGCTCCATTGGTGACATGGTCTCGACTGCCCCTCCAGACTCTGTCTCTCAACTCTAGCTTCAGCCACCTCCTTCCCTTTGGGTGGTGGACAGTCCTTACATGTGGTGAAAGCTCACAGCGACCACACCTTCACACTGCTCCCTGGGCCTATCTCCCTCCCCTGAATATTAGTTCCACTGAGGCCTGCTGTGTCTCAGCAACTGCAGCCTGCACCTAGGGTTGCCAACTCTGACTGAAGCTATTCTGGGAGATTCCCCCCACCCCCAACGTGACCTAATGTCATTTTCTTAAAATATCCTATTAAAATTTCCTGGATTGCTTTCAATAGTCATCGGGAGATTGATTCTGATCCTGTGAGACTCCGGGCCAATCCTGGAGGGTTGGCAACCCTACCTCTGCATCCCAGGTTAAGTGGTTTCCAGAGCCAACAAAGGCTGCAGAGTGGAGAGACCTGCTTCTCCTCCCCTTCCCATCCCCTAACCCATCAGGGCTCCAGGGCAGGATTGGCTTTCACACCACTGGTGCTGGCCTGTGGCATGAGGGGTTCCACAAAAGGCAGAGAGGAGGAATGGGGACCTGGTCAGGGATGGACGAGGGGGACGTGGATGTAAGCTTTAGAGAGGCCCTGGGACAGAGGAATAGTGGAGGATGCAGAAAGGGATTAATGGGGGAGGGGCCTTGGAAGAGCACAGAGAAGAGGGATGACTGGAGGGTTCCTAGGGGACAAAAGAGAAGAGAATGGGGTTGGTACAGCTGGAGGAGTGAGTCAGGAGCGTGGGGGAGGGAAAACAAGTGTTGGAGGAGTGAGTGGGGAGAGAGGAATTCTGAGGAAAGGGTTTGGGGAGAAGCAGGAGACACTGAACTCTGGAAAGAGAGGGAGAAATGTTTGAGGAAAGGGAGGGTTTGGGAGAAGAGTGACTCAGAAAATCTGGAGGCAGGAGAGAAAAGAAGGCAGAGAACTATGGAGAGTGAAGGGGTTTTGAAGGAGGGAAAGAGGAGAAGAGATGGCACTGAGTGGAGACTGGGGTGAGTGAGGATGCTAGAGAAGAGAGGTAGGAGAGACTGATAAATTTGGTGGGGAGTGGAGGAGGAGGTGAGGGTAGAGAAGGGGTGACATTGTCTAGCTGTGCTCATAGAATCAGGTGTCTCCATCCCAATGATCATTTTGTGGTTTGGTGAGTGTACTGTGTAAACTATATTGCATCAAGAATCTATTCTAACTGCACCAATTAAACTGATGAAGGTGGTGCATACACCAAGTATTTTTATGTTTTCGATATAGGACTTTAGGTACTAAAGTTTGAAAATTGCTGATCTACTCTCTCTTCTGTAGCCCTCTTGGATTCTCTAGCAGTAGAGATAATTGTCTGACTCTTGCAGCAGCTACTAGTGAGCCTACAGGCCAGACTTTCAAATCAGGGTGCTTTCAATTTTTAAGGCCACAGAGGAGTTATGAGGTACAAAGATCTACAGTTTCTTTTATTGGGGGTTGGGGAAGGGGTGTTTTTAGGAGATCATTCTCTGAGCGGAGGGCAAATCCCTGCCAGAGAAGGCTGTTTCCACCACTGTTTCAGGTCACCTCCCAGTTCCCTATTCTAGAATACTTCTACCCTGAAGTATGCAGGAATGCAGCTTGAGGAACAGAGGTAGATCAGAGTAGGGTGGTATAAGGTAGTGTAATCTTTTGCAAAGATCATGCGGGGAGGGGATGTCATTCTAAAGTAGATTTTGAGATGGCTTGGAAGCTGACAGAGGACAGGCAAGAAAAAACAAGACTAGACACATAGGTAACAAAAAAACCTGATTTTAATGTTTTGAAATGTAATTGCACTTTAAAATTTTAAACCTACATGTATAGTCTGTAAATGATTTGGAATGTGTTACAGCTCCCACCCATCCAGGGGTCAAACTGTTCACTTAATCATTTCAAGTTCCTTCATTGCCCTCTCTTGTACCCGGCAATCCATGATCGCTCCCTCCCTCGTGAAATTCAACTTTGTGCTCTGTAAACAACCTGCCTTGTTCGCCTGTCATCCCTTAAAACTAGTGAACCTCTGAGTTCTATCAACAGAACAATCTCTCCTGACTCCTCATTTACCGAGTCTATATGGACCTTACACTTTCCCCCAGTCCATTTGTCAGTGCCTACACTATATTTTCCTCTGCTCTTTTGCACTCTTTCATTCTCTCTTAAATAGCAAGGTCCACAGTTTCCTCAACTGCACTGCAGCAAGTAAACGAAAACAAGCCCCTCCCCTTCCAAAACAAAATCATCATGACACAAGGTGAAATTGCTGTGCTGTAATAGGCTAGGTCAGACAATTTTGAAACTTTTACCCATATTGTTGCAGATTCTAGATCTTGAATAGTTTTGTATTTTAAAAAGCTTTGCAATTCACAACAGAGAAATTCTTAATTTATGCAAGAACAGCTGACAACTGTCATTGCTGGGTCTAGTACAATATCATAACACTCTGGGAACAGCAGGGAATGCTATTTCTGATATATCAGCAGCAGTTTTTTAAATAAAAATGGGAAACATGGCATGGCCACAGGTAACAAGTGCCTGAAAACCAATGTCCATGCCAATGTCTTTTGTTTAAAAAAATATTTCCCCTCTTAGTTGGATTTTCATTGGTGCAGCGCTGCCTCAGTAGGGTTTTTCCACTCACTTTTAAAATATTAAGGTCTTAGTCATGCGTTCCATGTGCATCCCAAACTCCTACTGAAAGCAAAGAGAATTCTTCTATGAAGGGCTTTTAGGGTTGGGCACTAATGTGGGAGACTTATCTTAAAAATACCTGGATTTTTTTTTTTTTTATGTAGTGCCATGGTGGGAAAAGCTTTGGAGAAAGTGGGATACTGCTGTGCTTGTGTGTGTGTCCATTTGTGTCTGTGTATATAAAGTTTGATATTCTATCGTTATCTGTATAAATGATTCTCCTCTCCCCCCCCGTGTTTAGGACCCTACCAAATTCATGGTCCATTTTGATCAATTTCGTGATCATAGGATTTTAAAAAAATCATTAATTTCATGATTTCAGCTATTTAAATCTGAAATTTCATGATGTTGTAACTGTAGGGGTCCTGACCCAAAAAGCAGTTTTGTGGGGATTGCGAGGTTATTGTCGGGGGCGGGGGTTGTGGTACTACTCCCCTTACTTCTGCGCTACAGATGGCGGTGGCACTGCCTTCAGAGCTGGGCAGCTGGAGAGTGGTGGCTGCTGGCCAGGAGCCCAGCTCTGAAGGGAGAACCGCCATCAGCAGCAGTGCAGAAGTAGGGATGGCACGGTATGGTATTGCCACCTATACTTCTGTGCTGCTGCTGGTGTGGGACTGCCTTTGAGCTGGGCGCCCAGGCAACAGCCTCCGCTCTCTGGCTGTCCAGCTCTGAAGACAGTGCAGAAATAAGGATGGCAATATCATAACCCTCCTAAAATAACCTTGTGACCCCCCCCCGCCACAAACCCCTTTTGGGTCAGGACCCCCAATTTGAGAAACGCTGGTCTCCCCCATTATATTTGTGTAGTATAGGGTAAAGGCACACAAAAGACCAGATTTCACAGGGGGAGACCAGATTTCATAGTCCGTGACGCTTTTTTCATGGCCGTGAATTTGGTAGGGTCCTACCTATATTTGTCTGATTTGGACAGGCCGAGCCATCAATTCAGTAGCATTTTTCTGCTGGCAACTAAAAAAGGGCGAGCAAAGGTCTATTTTTCATGTTAAAAAATCTAAGATTTTGAACTTTAAAGTCGATATAGTCAGAAAAATGACACCATGGATTTCTGCACTTATTCTATCTGTAACTTCCAGATCAAACCTGGTCAATTTATTAGTAAGAAAGTTTCACTCTAGATGTCACCACTGCAAACTGAACTTGGATATCTGAAAATTGTTGTGCTCCTTGTCTCTACAACCTCCAGTAATAAAGATACAGTAGGAATTTAGCTGAAGGTTTTTGGTGATACATGAGAATAGAGTCTCTCTCGCTCTGCCATGACTATGGTTGTTCTGCAGTGCTAAGGGCAGTAATAACTTGTTAGTAGAGCTAGCAATTACATCGTCATCTTCTTCAAGTCCCTCTTACAACAAGACTTCAGTACATTTTAACCAATGGGACACAGTATGTGCTAAGTTGGAGGTGGAAGAACAATGAGGACAAGATATTTCTAAAACCCATAGGTTTCAGAGTAACAGCCGTGTTAGTCTGTATTCGCAAAAAGAAAAGGAGGACTTGTGGCACCTTAGAGACTAACCAATTTATTTGAGCATGAGCTTTCGTGAGCTACAGCTCACTTCATCGGATGCATACTGTGGAAATCGCAGAAGACATTATATACACAGACACCATGAAACAATACCTCCTCCCACCCAACTCTCCTGCTGGTAATAGCTTATCTAAAATGATCATTTGCTAAAGCCCATAGATAGTTTTTGAAACGAGTACTTTTTGCCTGATCCTCAGTATCGCTATCTGGCATCTTTGTTTGTAGAGATGCTAAAAGTCTGAATGAGCATGAAGACAGATCATCTGGCCCTAAGATGTCATAGATCAATGGTGTGGAAGAAGCTTATGCTACCACTGCCAGTGCTTGAACCTGATCTGTAAGGAAAAAAGAGAGAACTTCATTCTCCATAGATGTAAGTCCGGCACCAATAAATAAATAACAGCTATTTAACAATGCAAGTAATGTAGTTATACTGGAAAGCCACACTTCTTGAAAGTGTTGGCCATCAGCTTTGTGCCTCATAACCCATCTGTCTCTGTTATAAACACATACATGCAATTGTATGTTGTTACTTACATAAATATATCAAGAGCTTTTGATTGAATTAATATATTTGCTGTTATGTTCGCCATATGCACACGCATTTTGTTTTTCATTATAGAAGAGCTACCGCTCCACTATACTCATTAAATCTCCTACTTTTTAAAGATGGCTGTTCTAAGTGTGCTGAAATACACATGCTGATTTGGATTGTCTTGAAGTTTGCTGTGCTTCTTGGGGGTGCAGGATAGGGTTAGCGGTCCAAATTTTGGGTCATCTGAGTAAAGGGTTCCTCAGATACTACCTCCCTATAAAACCCCCACCCATTGACAAAATCGCCTGATTCTTCTAACTTTTTTTGTGCCGATCTGGGGCTCGAACTATGGCGCTGGTCCTCCCCAAACTAATATCGACCCTTGGGATTCATCTCAGCTAGTGCACAGCACTTTGGGGAACCAATGCTGAAAAAATTGAGGGTTGGCAAGAGCTAACCTGACGTGCCTAAGAGGGTGAAATGTTCATATGCAGCAAGTTAACAGCTTGCAATCTGTTGTCACTATAAGTGCAGGGCTGAAGGGGACATGCTGTGGTCATCGGACCTGAGCTGCACCCGTGCACTGTGAGGTGAAGCCCTGCCCGTGGCAGTTTTCAGAGAATGCTTCATGTCAGTGCTGAGTTCTGTCATTGTGTCAGTAATGGACACAATGGGTTTTCTTTCCATGGGGATTGTCAGCAGTCTGGTGGCATACATGACTGATTTCTAGGGCTTGGTGCTGGGGAAGTAAAAGCAATCTGTAGGACTCCTCAAGGCATGGGTGAAGAGATGGTAACATTTTACAGGTCTGGGATGACTTGTGTGGAGTAGGTTCAGTTGCTCCTGTTTGCTATACCTGACCTAAACCTACATTTTGCCTTATAAGGTGAAGGTGTTAATCTTTGTCTGACAGTGCTAATCTGCTTTGTTCGCAGAGTGTTCTGTAATATCTGTAAGGGCAGAGTGCTCGTCTGTGTATTATGGGTGCGTTGGGGTATCACTTGAAGAGGTCAGAGTTAAGGTTGTGTTGTGGGGGTGATGCGTCTTTCAACTCCAGATTTCCTGGTTTTCAGAAGTTTGTTTGTATTACCCGCCTTCTCAGTTTCTTGTCTACAGAGGTTTGAGAGTAGCTGAACTCAGTGCCCTTAACGCTGCACTGACAAAGTTTTGGAGGTAGTTGTAGGTTCTATTTTCTGTGGCTGAAGTGTTCATTGTTGGTTACATAATTTTTAGGTAGTGGGTATTGGCTGTGCTGACACTTAATACTCTCCATTAGAGACAGTTGCTTTCAAGCATTTGTAGTGTGTTCTGAAACTGTCTAGCATTTGTACTGTCATAATTCACACATTGGTACCAGATTAGTTGAACATCTGTGACCTTAAGAGAATTCTTAGAAGTTTGCATTACACTCAAATAACACTTCCTTTTTTTTGTATTTAGTTACATCTATTACTTGATAAAGAGCGTTTAAGCAGTTAACATTGTCTATAACATAGAATAGTACAAACATCTAAAGTTACTGCAACATTTTTTAAAATGCTTAAATGCATGACATTGGTGCTCTTGGATTCATTACCTACTTCATAGAGCCCTCCCACCACTAACAGATTCATTACCTACTTCATAGAGCCCTCCCACCACTCACAGACAGAAACTAACATTAAGATAAAGTAAGGCTGAAAGTATATATTGTAAATATAGTATAGTTAAAAGTATAAAACATTACAGGGATTTTGTAATAATCCCTAAACCAAGCATTACAAATCCAAGAAATTCAGAATTAAGGTTAAAAAAAAATCCAAACCTTTCAAGGGTATGGAAATTCATAGTTAAGACATCCAAACAAGCTTAACTCTGCTCTATAGTGATGCCATGTGATAATTACACAATTATGATTAGTGCATACTAGTATCTAGGTTCTACATTAGATTATTGTTCTTTAAAGACACTATTCCTCTTTCCCCTCCCCTCCACCAACTCATTACCACTACAAGGCAGGGAAGGAGTGGAAGGGGCAGAGGGAAGCAAGTTTGTGGTGGTCCTCAGACAGAGGAAGTCTTGGGGGAAGAGAGCTCTTAGGAAGACAAATACTACAGAAATTGAAGAACTGGGATAGAGAGTTTAGTCCCTGAGTTAACACTTATGCTTTAAGGGCTCCTTGTATGCTCCTGTCTCAGCTCCCATGGCTGTGCTGCTTTTGGTGCGCAGTGGAGCCTTTCAAACACTGATTCCCAAGAGAGCTTGTGGCCACAAAACCTTTGATGAGCAGTGACAGTCAACTGGGCTAAGCAATGTAACAATGAGAACCTTTGACATGAGTCCATCCTCAGGCACTGACTCATTATAACCAATAGAATTGAAACATACAAATTACTGTAGAGGAAAAGAGTTATTTCAACTGTCACCAGGGCTTCAGTTATGTCAAATCAATGACCTAAGCTCTTGGACCTCTCCATGATCATAGCTACTAGTTACAATAGTCACTAATAACATGAGCTTTATTTCAAGTGAATTTCTTCAAATGTGCCCTATGCATGAGATTTCAGTGAGTTAATTATCTGGAAAGTTTGAAGAGTCTTAGTTCCTTTATTGAGATTATTCAAGACATAAAAAGATATGACACAGAGTGCTACATTTCAAAAAGACCCATTTTTAAACTAACTCAACTAGATTTAGATGTAAATTCTCAGAAAATTCTGTATGCAGCATAAGTGCTGCAATTTGGGGGAGGATATGCCATATTCTTCATATACAATATGGAGGCGGAATCCCTTCTTTAAGTGCAAAACCTCAATTTACCAGCACTCCATAATGAAGGGAGCAGACCTGGGCCAGGTCTGTCTTATTTGGCAGATTAGTTTAAAGAATCCCCCTTGTTGCTACTTAAGGATTTTAGTGTGTTTTAATGAGACATCTGAAATCTCAATTAACAAACAAAACTGTTTTTAAATCAAGGACTCTCAGCTTGACAAAATAAAACTACACATTAGAGCAGGTGCAGAGAATAATGTATATAACAGAGCAGCTTCCATAGGGGTGGTGGTGTGTCATCCACAACGGTACTTGCCATTTACCTAGCTCCTGCCCTTTTCAAAATGCCTTAGGACAGTGGTTTTCAACCTGTGATCCACACACCCCGGTGGGTCCACAGGCTATGTCTAAGATCTCTAAAGCGGTCCATGCCACCATTTGAAATTTTGTAAGGGTCTGCAAATGAAAAAAGGTTGCAAAGCCCTGCCTTGGGTTAGGACCTTGAACCAAACAACCCCCCATTTGGGGTAGGTGAGCATCATCATCTCCAGTTTACAGATGAGGAGATTGAGGCCCAGCTAGGTGAAGCCCAGGTATGGGCAGACAGCTGCAGAGCTGGAAATGGAGCCAGTCGTAGCTCCCAGCCGCTACAGGTGCAACCAATGGGAAAATGCCAGGGTCCCCTTACTCTAGCCCTCAAAGGGGCTCGCACCAGGTTCCCCCCGTGGAGCCACCCCTGCTCGGTGCAGTGGCCCTGGCGTGCACAGCCGGGAGCCAGCCGCGAGCGCGCTGCGTGCGCTAGCGGGACCAGCCCGCGGTGGGTGCGCAGGGGCTCGGCGGCGGCGGGACGAGTTTGAAATTCGCTCCCTCGCGCGGGGCCGCCTGGCTCCGGCCCTGCCGCAGCAGATTGGCCCTCGCCGGCTCATTTGCATTGACGCCAATAAAGGCTGGAGGTCACCGCTCGCGGGTGCTTGTATTGGCTCCGCCGCGCCGCCGCCGCTGTCAAACGCCGGGGCAGAATTGCAAGGGGAAGCCTGGCAAGCGGGCAGCTTTGGAGGGCGGGGAAGAGGGGGATTGCTGCTGCTGCGAAGCATCAGTAAGAACAGCATCCCCAGGCACGGAGCAAGGAAAAGAGACGCCGAGGAGAGGCATTCCTCCTGCCCAGCCTCAGCTGCAGGGAGAGCAAATGCCTCGGAATTAAACCTCTCGCCATTTTAATGCATACCATGGAGATGGGACTCTAGGATAATTTTTTTTTTTATGTGTGTGCAACGTTTTGCATCTTTTCTGTGACCACAAAACATGGAGGAGGCCCTTTGATGCCTCCGCCAGCTGAGCCGGCTCCTCCTCTGGGTCTCAGCAGCCCCCCTCCGAGTTATGCAGTATTTTTGTTAGGGTGGCTCTTCTTGCCCACCCCCACCTGGCCCGACTCAACCTCTGAGCTTGCTTCCCCCGTGCCTCCCACCCAGCCGCCCCTTGCCAGGCGGCGGCGGCGGCGGCGGCTGCTGGGCTGGTGCAGTGCAGCCGGCAGCTCGGGCTGGCTCGCCCCGCGGCGGGAGCGGTGCCCGCGGCATGGAATGTTCTGCTGGATAGAGCCCCCCTGTTTCCGAAGGGGGGAATCTTCCTTCCGAAGCCCTTGCCAAGAGGAGGCTAGCCTGTGAATGTCAATAGCCAGCCTGCGCGGCGGCGGCGGCGGCGGCGGCTGCTGGGAAGGAGGAGGACGGAGAGGAACATGAATCGGACGGGAGCGTGATCGAGGAACACACTCTAGCTCCGGAGGGGAGGGGGGGGTTTGATTTCCCCCCCCCAACAAAAAAAAAAAAAGAGAGGGAGAGAGGCCAGGCAACTAACAGGATCGGTTCTTGATCTTGGTGAGCGGGATAAATCGATACGCAGCGCCCGGTGGGGGCTGTGGGAGACAAGGTGTGTGGGGGGAGAATTCCTCCCCCCCCCCGCTTCCCGGCCCCCAAGGTTAATTTGTAACACTCTGCAAACCCGAGTGGAAAATAGTCGGTTCTGTGGGCTAGTGCTGAGAGGGAACTGTTCCAATGTTCAGGGCTCTGAGCGCTTAGTCCAAGGAGACGCTGGTGTGGCTGCCCTCCCCCCTCCCCCATCCACCCCGGTCCCTTTCCCCGGGCTGACAGAAAATCCTACCGCGATTTTGAGATGGCTTCGTCTGAAAGAGAGAACCGGTGAAAGCATGAACTCGACCAGTTCTTGAACCCCCTCCCCGCCCCGCTGCTGAGCTTGAGCTCCAAGGAGCCCTGTTTCCTGGAGGAGGAGGAAGAGAACACACGGTTCTGGGGGGGTAGAAAGGACCGATGACAATGCTCCCGAGCGTGGCAGAGAAGCAGGAAGGAGATTCAACCTGTTAAACAAACAAACAAACAAAATTATAATAATAATAATCAAAGGGAAGAGACCCACTGGAAGGAAAAAAAAATTAGAAAACGTCCTAAAGTGGTCACAAAGCATGGGCTGTGCTCCAAGCATCCACATCTCTGACAGCAGGGTGGTTTATCACAGTAGTAAAGAGTCCGAGGAGTCCAATTCCCCTCACCAGACCAACACAACCATGTCTCAGCAACAGCAAGGCAACTCCGTCCCGGGATTATTCATTAAATCCTCCAACACATCCACTTATAAGGTGAGGACTAATTCCTCTAAGAAAGACAAGAGGGAGAACAGCCAGAGCATGGAGCCAGACACCCAGACCAGCAGATCCAGCTTGAAGGTAAAAAGAGTGCTAAACATATTAGCACTATTTCTCTCAGAACAGAAGTTGTCTCCAGTGATTTGACCCAAGGAGGCTATCTGAGTAATAGATTGTTGGAAAAAGCTTTAATGGCTTGAGCAATTAGTTTATAAACTAATCAGTCTCATGAAACTACTTTGTCGATGTTCCCAAACCTGTTTCTTCATTCTACAGGAAGAGTTTTTGGTGTAGTGGAAAAGGAGAGCTGTTTAAATGTCCTTGTCAATCATTAGAGCAAGGCAAGCAGATAGGCCCTGTGCATTCAGCAGCAGAGAGATATCGATGGTGGGATAGGCTTGTGTGAGCCTGCACTGCAACTAACATGTATTTATTTACATCTGTTGTTATTGACTTATCAGATATTGCTATTTGTGCTTGTCTTTTTGGGCGCAAAATACCAATGCCATATAAAACTATCTGGTAGATGGGCTAGTCACTTTAAACCCTTTCTTCCCATCAGAAAGCTGGAACAAGAGTGACAGGAATTTTTGGATATGGTTCTGATTTACATTAACCACTTGTTGACTTTGCTTGCTTTTCTAGACAAGGTATTTTGTAGAGTATTAGTGTGTGTATACTTACATATGGCATAATGCCAGTATGCCTCACAGAAAGACACATACTGAAAAAATAAAAAAAATTGTGATTTTTAAAAAAGGTAAAATAAGTTAGGAGAACTGAAGAATTGCATTTGTATTTACTTTCTGTGAGTGGCTTATATTTCTTAAGTTGCTAATATAGTTTTTGTGGTAGAGTGTTTTCTCTGTTTTTTTGCAGCATTCTGCATTTTGTAGAAATAAATAATTACAAATGGAAAGACAAGTTATGGGATGCACAGAAGCTATTATATAACATGGCTGATCCCTGGCTTACCGTGATATCGGTTAAGAGATACACATGCTGTAAATCTAAGATATAGGTATGACATACAGGAAGGAACTAACAAAAGGTCACAACATTTTGCAGCTTGCAATACCTATAATCATTTGTACAGTTTTCTGAACCTTTTACAATCTATATTAAGAATGTGTCTAGGTTATTGATTGTGAACTCCAGCAAATTGTTTCTGTGATGTGGGTGATTCTCTTAAATTACTTTCCCCCAAATATAGCAATGTCACTTCATAGAGTTGAAAAAATGTGGGATGCAAGAAGAAACTATATAGGTAATAGGATGAATAACTAAAGCAATTATATGTCAAATTAACATTTTTATTTGTGTTTTAAATAAGACACAAGAAACTGAGCTATAAGGCTGCATACACACCAAGGCATGCTGGTGAAATCATGGTAACCACAATAAAGAAATACAGGTTATTTATGTTGTCATCAGAACTCTGAGATTTGTTTGTGTAGCTTTTTTTTTCTTTCCGATTTTTAAGTATATGCTTGAAGGATCTCACAGCATTTTAAACAAGGAAATACTATAATATTCACATTAAAGATGCCTTAGTCTTCTATGTGTTTACTATGTTAAATAATACCTATTGTTAGAGAATGCAGGGAAGAAGAAAACAGATTTATTTTTGTGAATACATTGCTCATTAGTGGGACTGGGACATCAGAGGTAACTCAGCTAGACATTCAGTTGATCTTAGTTCACATTCATCCTCTAATCTTGTTGATAATTGTATAGGCTTTTCTCACAAAAAGTCGTATTTCATAGCTGTGATGGTAGGTTCCCTCTGACAACACTGCAGCAAAATGATTGTTTTTCCTAAATGGGAGTGGGTTTTTTGCAAGATCAATTTAATACTAAATGTGATTTCACCTCCATGGCTTTTTTTGTTTAAAATCCTGTGCTATCCTTCACATATGTAAAACAGCATAGAACTGTACTTTCTCTGCTGTTTATTATTAGCCTGTATGTTATCACATTTACTACCCTTGCTATGTTAGCTTACAACTATATTGTCACTGAAATTGTATTGTGTATGAAACTGAATTGTACTATTGCTGTGTCACCTACTCTCAGTGATACAGTAAAGTTATTTTACAAAGAAACGAAGTACAGGAAAATTGAGACTAAGGGGCCCAGTCCTGCTTTTGTTTGGGAGTAGGGTTTGCTGCAAGGTCATACAATTGTACAGCTTTGAAGTTAGTAGGACTCTGACTTGAGGAGGAACTGTGGGAATGAGCATGGTACCACAAACCATTAAACAGTTGCTAAGGGCTGAGAACTTTCTCTGAAGTGCTTGGACACCTTCAGTGGCACTCAGCACTGTGCAGAAGATTGTCAGCTTCTCATGAGCTTGAGCCAATGATTATCATGTGGTACTGTAGTTGGAACACCTCTCATTTGTGTGTATAGCAAAGTTACCTGCCTGAGTGACATTTTTTCTCTGTCTCACAGCAATATTCACACCTGGGCCAAACTCTCCTCTGTTACATATGGAATTCAGGAAAATCACAGTTATACATAAGAACAAAATTTGGCCCACAGTGTGTGCATCATCTGTTTTCACTAGCATTTGTAAAAACGTTTATGATGATGTAATCCCTTTCCTTGGACCAATATGTTGGTTATAATACATAAGATTTTCAAGTCAAAAAGCATCATACAAAAAACCAACCAAATCCAAGCTGTAAAAGAAGACTCTCTCTCCTGCTAGCTGATACTGAGATTTACTCTATATCTATTCTAGAGTGTTGTCAGATATCCATTATGATCAGATGGCAGGGAATCACTAAATGTAAAGTGTCTTCCCACCGTATTTTGTGACTCCCATCATCCATGAAATATGGCTACAAAGATTAACATTTTTCTTAATAAGGAAAAAAATCAAACCTTTTCCAAAGTAATCTTACTACACAAACTACTCTGCATGTGTAGGCACACATGTATGTAGCAATATCTGTATCTGGCATATATGGTTGTGGTGATATCCATGTAATAAGCCAAGAAATCATATCATAAATAGAATTTGGTGGCTTCACCTGTCCCCATTTAACACTGCTAATCTCTGAGCAGCTTCAAATAAGTGTCACATCTTAAGAACCTGCCACAAAAAACCTGCCTTTTTGCCCGCCAAATATAGAATTTTCAGTCCAAAATTATATTGGTCTGTGGGCAGGCTCTGCAATATTTAGCCCTAGAACAGTGACAAGTTTAAGGTCTGATTATCACACAACCCATCCAAACTAGCAAATGGAGCTTTATAGAGTACTATTGGAAAGCACAGATTCACAGGGTACGAATGGGATAGCACTTGCTTTTTAGCCCCAAAAGGTCCCAAGATCTTAGACTTTAAGGATGTGATACTTATACGTACATTTTAAATGTACCAACTATATTTTTTCTCTCCCTCAGAAGTTTATATAATTGGACTCATGGTACTAAAATACCTGGCTTTACAGAAAGGAGGATTTTTAAAAAATCCATAAGTTTAAAAAAACTCTCTCTAAAACATTGTTAATATATTTGCTCAGTTAAAAATGTGGCATAAGCAGAGCAAATGTTGATATGGTGTAAATGTTTACTTGCACTTGTGAAGAATGACTTGCAGAGCTTGCTCATGGCATTGCTGTTTGTGAGCAGTATGCTGTCCAAACATCATGTCAACGAACCCTTGTACTTCACCATGCTCTCATGCATTCACTCTGTATTTCATGCCGCAGTTAATTTACTTGTGTAATATTTTCTTTTTCTTGTATGGCTCTTGACAAGATGTATTTTCAACAATATACACATGCCAAGGGGTGTGTTTGTGGAACGGCCAGTAAACCAAAGGTTCTGGCATTTTAAGATAGAAGCAGATCACTTTGTAAAAGGCTGTTTGATTTATCTGCTGGTTGGGGAACAGCAGATGAAATCGAAGGCATTTAAAAACACTAAGCATTCTTAGTTCAAAACCTGTTGAACTGTCCTTTCCTGGGTAGTTTAACAAACATGAAATAACATCTATAATAGTACATTAATTAATGGCTCTGTAATACTACAATATACACTGACTTTCTCATTTAATCAGATATAATCTATACGTATTTAATCACACATGATTGAGGCTACCATGCTCTCCTGTTCCTGCCCTACTTGGGCTGGGCATTCCCTCCCCTGGGAACACACGGCGGGCTCTCCCTCTCTTTGAAACTCCCACATGTAGTGTCCCCACTCCCACTGAGTCCATCCAACTCTCTTCTGATTCCTCTCTGCTCCTTCCAAAGCCAGTTCTCAATCATTCCCATGACAACCCTCCCCACTGTCATTTCCCTCCCACTTTACTGACATCAGCCCTCCTGTATAGAGATCCTTGCTCCCACTGAGATGATCCTTCCCACGCTGAGACACTCTAACCTTTCTCACTCCCTGTGGCTGCCAGACTCCCAGGCTGCCTTTTGATTCTGTTGTTGCAAAGGACAAACCCTTTCTTTGCCCGTGGACTGTGGATTCCTTTTGAGTTGATACGAAGCAAACTTAAATAACTAGGCCTTTGATGCGATGAGAGGTATGTTCAATTTTACTTCAGCCTTGCATGCTGGCATCGAAGTGGGGTTTTTTGGTTTTTTTTTTTTTTTTTTTTTTGATTGATATGATTTGATTTGATTTTGGTTTGAATAGAAGGTGGAAGAGCACCAATTCAAAGAGCAGTCCTGAGGCCACTCACAATGTATAAATTGCTCTGCTGGGAGCATATCATGAGGTTGTTGTGTGGTTTTTTTTTTTTTTTTTTTTTTTTTAAATCATTCAGACTAGCCAGAGGAGTTTGACATAGAATAGGAACATACAAAAATTGTATCTCTGAACTTCAGTGTAGCTTCTTGTGTGGCGGAGGCAAGCAGGATTTGGCCCCGAATGTTTGGAGTGGATAATGTTAACTCCATAATGATTCTTTTCAGCTTATACCTTACTGACAGAAGTGAAACACTCTTTTTTCTCTGTGCCTCCTGCAGCCATGTCCCTCATCCTCTCTGGCTGGAACTTCCTGTGTGTCCGTCTCCTGCCGGTTTCAGGCTTTGTGGCAAGTTTCTTAGCTCTTTCTCTCCTTACACCTGTGTGTGTTGATGTGGAAAGTGTTGAAAATAAACATTTATTTCCATTCTCTTTGCAGTATGTCATTTCGCTTAACACACGGTGCCTGTTGTTTTCTTAAAATCTTAGTTAACAGAGGGATGTGTAAACATATTTGGATAAAACTACAGTAAGAAACATGCTAGTGATACAATACACTTGCTCACATTTTTTTTAACCTTCCCCCAAACCCCCAATTCATCAGTAAGTTCATAATATAGTATCTTTCCCTCGCCCGCCCTCCCTCTCCAGTATTGTATGGTATGAAATTATAGTTCAAGGCACCGGTCTTCTTAGTATTTAAGGTGTCAACAGTTCAGTTTTTAAAATTTGAAGTGATAAGCACAAGTAGTAAATAATGATCATTGCTGTGAAACAGTCCCACCAGATGTAGATACTTGCCCCTGGATCATGTTCAATGACAACATTATTTCACACTCTAAATAAGAAAAAGCTTACAAACAATATGACTATGAAGGGCATATTGTTTCCAGCTTTTTATGTAACCAAATATTTTTTTAAACGTTGCTCATAGCTTATTTGAAGCTATTCCATTTAGAAACCATTTTACTTTCATACGTTGCTTATGTTTTTAATAGCCATTCTTGTTCAAGTAATTATCCATATTCAGAAAACCAAGTCAGAACCTTACAGCATTACCGACTGCAATTTTTATAATATTCTGAACAGGAGTATAATAATACTTTACACTTCTAAAGTATTGTGCAGCCCAGGGCAGGGAGGAGAAGGGGCCATGTTAGTCTTCAGTGCTAAGGACTGTTTACCAGAGTAAGGGCTGTATAATTGGCCCCATTAACAATAATAATTAAGTGCCTGGATTGGTACTTTTCGTGGGCTCAAAAATCCCATTGACTTCAAAATTGGCCCTCGGGTAGGAAATAAACATAATGGATAGAGAAACACAAAGCCCTTGTTTGCATCCAAAGAATAATGGAAGAAACCTAAAGCAAATATGATAGATGAGCAGATTGAGTTCTAAACAGAATTATTTCAACAGAAATTTTTCATAAGGCATCAGTTTGTCGTCTGTCCCTCCCACCCCAGCCCCCATTTTTTGAAGATGATCTAGTCCTATGTACCTATAGAGTCAAATTGTAAACATATTTATTAAATATAAGTGGAGTTAAAATGTTGATAGTAAAGTTTAGAAGAGTCTTCATTAAATGTGGTTTCTTGTTATCTGTCCAATTTTGAATTTTCTGTATGAATTGCATCCAGTGCTTTATAGGCCAAATTCATCCATAACTTTAATGGAATTTGACCAAGGATTAATTTGCCTCTATGACATTCTGTATGTAACTATCTCTGGTGTAAAATAATTAGATATCATGGTTTAACCATAACTGAAACTGGTAAGGGTGACAAGATGCATACTGAATTTTTAAATATGTATTCTAAATAATCTGACCACTCAACAAGAAAGGCTGTGATTTTTTTTTTTTTCTAAAGGCACCCAAGGAGGTTATACACTCAAATCCCCTTGACTTTCAGTGAGATCTGGGCACCTAACTGCCTTGGGATCCTTTTGAAAATGCCCGCCTGAAAGCACAGTAAATAATGTTGATAGGGTCATTACAGAAGGGGACGAAATTAAACAGTGAAGTCTCTGATGTCTGCATTCTTCCAGCTCATCCCCTTCTGCTGTGGGCTGAACTGTTGACCCTGAATCAAACTCCCAGGCCCTTTTCTCCTTTTCCTTGTAAAATCTGTAAATATGTCACTCAACATTCCATAAAAGTTTAGTGTTTTATAAACCAGTAGTTGCAGCTTCCACATGTATGTATGCCTTTCCAGAGAAAGGAAAAGTGTTAGAAAGTGACTTTTTTAATTAATTGAAATTACATCATGCTCACTACTCTCCTGTTTCAGTGTGGTTTACAAATTAATTTGAAATTCTTCTTTTTAAATAATGTTTTGAATATTGTATGTCTGTGTATTGGCACCTTTTCAACATCTAAAGACTGACAATGTGATGAGCTGCCCTTAACAAAGCAAAATATTTTGGAACAAATTGTTGTAGGATTATCAAGATTTAAAGGCAGTATTTGGGATAAAATGATGTTGCCAATTTAAAAAACAATAACAGAACCCCTGATCTTCCATGTATGGACCCAAGAGATGCACTGGAGGATCTCAGTGTTGGACTGGGCCCAGAGGAAATATGTATTTGTTTTAATTACATTGTGGCCAATTTTTATTCATTAGCTGCTACATCTTAAAGACCCTTTGTGGAGTTTTAGCTACTCAGCTCCTATTTGGCCTGATCCCATCAAAACCAATGAGAGTTCTGTAACTGATGTCAGTAGAATCAGGATAGGGCCCATTAATTTTAATGGATGTCATTTGGCTATTAGACCCTGAATTTGGATTTTGGTTTCTTGAGTACATGTGAGAGAACACCTTAAAGATGAACGGCAAATGATTCTTGTCCCCTAAATTGGATTTGTGCCCTTTTTCATGTGTGAGAATTTGCTTGGTTTGTTCTTTAGCAATATCAGGAAGATAAAATTTGCTTTCTTTTCCCCTACTTTTATTGAAGGAACTCCTGGGTGTTTTGGGCCATGGCTTGTTTCCTTTCATATTTTAGTGGAAGGGTAGAGGGTACTGAATCTCTAACAAATTTTTTTTCTTCAAAATGTCAGTGATCAAAATTAAATAGGTGTTAACAAAAATAAATGAAGTTATTATTTAAACCCTCTGAGTAAAAGTCTTTTCCCCATTCCAACTTTCACTTTCAGCTGTTGAAAGGGCCTATTTTTGCTTTTGCAGATCACCTGTATTGCTGCAGGACCTGATACTTTGAGGTGCTAAGCATTTCCTGTTAGCTGCAGAGCATTCTCAACTCCTGTTCACATAGTGGGAAGTGAGGACAAAAGCAGTGTTAATATTAGCTCTTACATGAGGAGCCAGACTATAGTGTCCCCACACCGCCCCAGCACATGGGGCAAAAAATCTGCTAGGGTAGTGTGGCAGCATATGAGTTAATAAGCCTTCTGGTCCCAGGCCCTGCCCTCCCTACCTGGAGAAGTGTAAACTTCAGAGTTTATGGAGGTATGGGGAACAGTCTGCAAGCCTACACCCTGCCTGGGTGCGCCTCTTCCCATGTGTACTTGTGCATCAGAGGCAGCTTAATTTGACCCCTAAAAATGAGAGTGACATATTTTTGCTGGCTTAATAACAATCATCCAATTGTTCAGATGTATATTTCATTCCTGTATGAATTTATCAGTTGTACATTTCAAATAAGTTTTTTGTTTGTTGGTATTTTGAGCTATATATAAATGGATAACTTTAAGCTGCTTTGATTTAAGTTGAGTTTTATTGTCTGTTCTTTGGTTAATAAGGAGGGGAATTCACTCTTTTAGTACAAACAAAATAACTTTTAAAATGAAAGTGACAATTTTCTGGAAAATGTTTGCTTTTTACGTACTTGGAAAGTTCAAACCTTTTGAAGTAACAAATATTTTTCTTTATACATTAAAACATTTTATAAAATGGAATGAACTGATTTCTGATGAGGGGGTCGTGGGGAGGAGGAACAAGGCAGCCTTGAAATCACTTCATTGTTTGTTAGAGTTCCCAGTTTCCTAAATAAATTCATACAAAGAAAACACAGAATCACTGGGCAAATATAAAAGAATGACATCCTCTACTTCCCATTGTTTTTAACTTTGAGTTAGCAGTGACCTTTAACTCCCTACTGGGGCAGTGGAAACTTTGAGGCCCTATTTTACTTGCCACTAGAAGACAATGTATTTTTAATGTTGCATATTTGCCATAACTTTCTATCTTTAACTTTGGGCTGTATCATGCTTAATAAAATTCCATCAGAGAAATAGACTTAAAAAGGACATTGCAACATAAACCTAGTTTATAAGAATTTTATTTGGGAAAAGCTATGCTTATGCTTTGTTTTTAAAAAGCAAAACAAAAGAACTCCAATTTGCCTTGGATATCATCTTTCCTATATTAAGAAGCAGATAGGAGAGTTGCCTCATCATTGAGAACACAGTTTTTACGTGTACCAAGTACCAGATACTCTCCAGACACTTCTCAGCAGTAGCACAGAATTTCCAAATGCATGGCTTTAGTTTCAAGTTTCTAAATCGGGGTGGGCAAACTTTTTGGCCTGAGGGCCGCACCTGGGTATGGAAATTGTATGGCAGGCCATGAATGCTCACAAAATTGGGGTTGGGATACAGGAGGGGGTGAGGGCTCTGGCTGGGGGTGCAGGCTCTGGGGTGGGGCCAAAAATGAGGAGTCCAGGGTATGGGAGGGGGCAGGGGGTTGGAGTGCGGTGGGGGGGGGTGAGGTCTCTGGGGTGCGGCTGGGGATTTGGGGTAGAAGAGGGTGCTCCTGGCTGGGACCGAGCAGTTCAGAGGGCGGGAGGGGAATCAGGGCTGTGGCAGAGGGTTGGGGCACGGGGGGAGGTGAGGGCTCGGACTGGGGGTGTGGGCTCTGGGGTGGGGCCAGAAATGAGGAGTTCAGGGTGTGGGAGGGGCCTCCAGGATGGGGCATGGGGTTGGGGTGCGGTGGGAGAGTTGGGGACTCTGGCTGGGGGTGCAGGCTCTGGGGTGGGGCTGGGGATGAGGGGTTCGGAGGGCGGGACGGAGATCAGGGCTGGGGCAGGGGGTTGGGGCACAGGAGGAGCTAAGCAGTGTAGGCTCCAGGTGGCACTTACCTCAAGCAGCTCCCAGAAGCAGCAGCATGTCCTTCCTCCGGCTCCTACGCAGAGGCATGGCCAGGTGGCTCTCCACACTGCCCTGTCTGCATGTGCCACCACTGCAGCTCCCATTGGCTGCAGTTCCCAGCCAATGGGAGCTGTGGGGGCAGCGCGCGGAGCCCTCTGGCTGCCTCTAAACGTAGAAGCCGGAGGTGGGACATGCCACTGCTTCCAGGAGCTGCGCAGAGCCACGCAGAGTGGCCCCCGACCTCAGGGGTGACGAGTTGTATGGGACTGTAGTGCCCGAGCTCCAGCAATATTCAGGGCCCTGGGGCCCGGCTCCACCAATGTTTGGGGCCGGGTCTCTCAGCCAGCCCTACCTGCCACCCCCACGCACCTCTCCTGAGTGTCCCCCAGCCTCCACTTGCTGCCCCCCGCGCACCTTCCCTGGCCCCCGGCGTATCCCTGCCTCTCCCCTGCAGCTCCACTCCGCTCTACTGGCTCCCAGCATCAACTGCCGCCACAAGGTCCTAGCGCTCCCCATACACTAGTGGCAGGGCAGGCTGCCCTTACTCTGCCCTTCCCCCTCAGACCCTTTCATTTTCTGGCAGGACCCTCCACCAGCACAGGGGGCCCCCTTGCCCGCAGTCACCGCTCCTGCCCCATGCTGGACAAGGGGCAGCCTCACCCCCCTGTGAGGCTACTGTGAGGGGCAGCAGCAGGGGAGGAGGCATACATGTGATGGCAGCCCCCCTCCCGCCCGGCACCCACCACAGGGGAGGTGAGGGGCCTTCCTGGACCTGAGAGGGGCCCTGGGAGCATGTGCAGTGACAACGGTGCGGGGTGAGTGTGCTTCTGGGGGGAAGAGGGGGCCCCTTCCCCCAGAGCTCACTGCTGCTGGCGGGGAGAGGGCTGAGGGGAGTCCTCCTCTCTGGCCCCAGCCCTGGGTCAGCCTGCCTGCACCCCAAACTCATCCCCAACCCTGCCCCACTCCAGAGCCCGCACTCCCAACCAGAGCCTCACCCCCCGCACCCCAACCTTCTGCCCTAGCCCTGAGCCTCTCCAACACTCCAAACTGTTCACCCCCTCCCTCCGCACTCCCTCCCAACCCCAGACTCCCTCCCAGAGCCTGCACCCCTCACCCGCTCCTACACCCACACCCCCAGCCCAGAGCCTGCACCCAAACTCTGTCCCAGAGCCTGCACCCCACTCCCTTCCCACACACCCTCTCTTGCCTCCAAACTCCCTCCCAGAGCCTGCACCCCTCACCCTCTCCTGCACTCCCCACCCCCTACCCCAGCCCGGAGCCTGCACCCCAGACCCCCTCTCACCCAAACTCCCTCCCAGAGCCCAACCTCTCACCCCTTTTGCACCCAAACTCCCTCCCAGAGCCTGCACCCCTCCTGTACCCCAATCCCCTGCCCCAGCCCAGGGCCTGCATCCCAGACCTCCTCCCCCCACCCAAAGCCTTAGGCAGGTGGGGAGTGGAGTTTGGGGGGGCGGGTTCTGGGCACCACCAAAATTTCTACAAACCTGCCACCCCTGCCTGGCCCCGCTTCCTGGCTGGAGCATGGGAGCAGGGCAAGCCTCAGACCCCGCTCCCTAGCGGGAGCCCAAGGGCCAGATTAAATCACCTGGTGAACCAGATGTGGCCCACAAGCCATAGTTTGCCCACCCCTGTTCTAAATGCATAGTTTAACTGGTGCTTGATATATATGCATCCCCCTCAGGAACTTTGAGTTTGTATTCATGTGTGAGTCTTTTTTTTTCTAGACAACTGTCCATCTAGGCTTGTATGCAGTTTCCTTTCAGTATTCAGTATTTTTTCCCCCCAAAAAAGTTGTTAGAAAGTGCACAGCTGGCTGAGGAACATCACCCATGATACTTTGGTAACTTGAAGCAGAAATACATTCCCTTTTACACTAGTATAGTTTAACTGGCTGATAAAATTGCCCTTTGTCACAAACAAGAAGTTCACCATAAATGAGCACAGTACTTAGAATAAACATGAGGGCCCAATTCTGAAGTCACTGAAGTCCATCAAAGGTCTACCACTCACTTCTGTGATAGCAGATTGGACCTGGGTTCTGAACAATGCCTGTGTTTTTATTTGATTTTGCAAAACAAATAATACTTTTAAAATACTGAAGAGTTTTGTTGCTGTGCCACATTCTCTCTCTAGTTACAACCCCCCAGTTTACAGTAGAAGCCCATGGAAGTCACTGAGCTGTCTGGGTGTAGCTGAGGGCAGAACTTGGTCTGCGTTTGTATTTTGATGTTATATATGTTGTAGGAATTACATGTTGTTAATAGTGCAAAATGCTACATTTGTGTACTTACGTTGATAAAGATGAATCTGAAGACAAAAAATATTAGTCTTACAGGAGGAGTAGAATTGAGGGGGAATGTGTATTTTCATACTATTATATTAATGCTAGCAGAGGTATTAATCTGAGCAGTAGGTATATAAGAATGGATACATTGTTGTGACTTCACGTCATAGGTTACATCCAAGAATTTATTGCAAATCCAGAGAAAATTGCCTTTAAAAGGCAAACTATTACTTCCTAATAGACCAGAGGAATTTTACCTCTGGATGTTCAGATATTCATAATCCTCAAGCTATACCTGTTTTTATTATTTGTCAAACAGTGTGTTACATTGCCCAGTGGTTTGTGATCATTTAAAAGACCATATTGTAACTCTGTCATTGTAGGAGGCAGCGTAATCTAGTTTACAGGGTTAATGTCAGGAAAGCTGGGTTTTGTTCCTGGTTCTGCCACTGACCTGCTGTGTCACCTTGGACAAGTCACTGCATTGCTCTACTCAATGCTTAATATTAATTGTGGCTGTAAATACAGGATAAGGGCATTAATCTGTTTAGGAACTGAGGAAATGCCAGGCTGGATCAGACCCAGGGTCCACCTAGTCCAGTATTGTGTCCCCACATTGGCCAGTACTGCCTGTTTTAGAGGAAGGTGCAGGAAATTGTATAGGTTAAAGGTTTGTTATTCCTTAATTGCTTGTCTAATTGATTTAATGTGGGCATATCCATTTAATTCTTCTTTATCACAGAGTTGAAGGTAACTTTGTCTAACAATTTTGGCATATAATAGCATTTTATTAATAAAGCTCTATCTCTGTCAAGACACAGTGGGGGTGCTGAACAGATATATGCCATACAAGAATAAGACAACACTGAATGGAATTTTTTTAATGGAGAAATTGTTTACAAATAGTGGTGTTATTGCTTGCAGTAATATCTACTGCTGGGGGAGGCATTGGGGATGTGTAGATGGCCCCAATTCTGCAAACACTGTTGGCAGTGGCCGAGAATAACCTGTGATAGTTTTAAAAAGAAAATTAGTGGAACAAATTTGCTATCCTAGTAATCAGTTTACAGTTAAAGAGGATCTTTATGACCCAAAGGGCTAGACACTTACTTTATGTATAAGAAATATATACTATGTATAAAGAAGCTGAGGGTAACATTGATAGTCAGGGAGTAAAAAAAAAAAAAAAAATTGGTGAACCTGTCAATGTAGGCTTTGCAAATTCAAAGAGCTGCTATTAAAATGCTGCTGTTGATCTCCCATATGTCTGTTTGGGTCCAAGACAAACTAGTAATGTGTAAAATAGAGTAAGACAAGCTGCTTTCATCTTACAGTGTATGGGCATAGTCTGGCTCCCACATAAATCATTTTCAAAACTCCCATTCACTTTAGTGGTGCAGCATCAGGCCCCACTGAAGTCAATGAGAATTTTGTAAGTGACTATGTATTGTGACAAAGTTCCTCCTCTATCTTGGTGGGTCTTGCGCTTATTGGCGGATTTGCTTACCTTGGAGCTTCACGGCAGCCCTCAGTTTGGCCATTTTCGTGAACCCACAGTCCAGGTCAACTCCTCCTGTGTCTGACCAGGAGTTGGGAGGTTTGGGGGGAACCCGGGCCCGCCCTCTACTCCGGGTTCCAGCCCAGGGCCCTGTGGAATGCAGCTGTCTAGAGTGCCTCCTGGAACAGCTGGGCGACAGCTACAACTCCCTGGGCTACTTCCCCATGGCCTCCTCCCAACACCTTCTTTATCCTCACCATAGGACCTTCCTCCTGGTGTCTGATAATGCTTGTACTCCTCAGTCTTCCAACAGTCCGCGTTCTCACTGTCAGCTCCGAGTGCCTCTTGCTCTCAGCTCCTTACATGCGCACCACAAACCGAAGTGCCCTGATTAGCCTGCGTTAATTGATTCTAGCAGCTTCTTGATTGGCTGCAGGTGTTCTAATCAGCCTGTCTGTCTTAATTGTCTCCAGAAGGTTCCTGATTGTTCTGGAACCTTCCCTGTTACCTTACCCAGAGAAAAGGGACCTACTTAACCTGGGGCTAATATATCTGCCTTCTATTACTCTCCTGTAGCCATCCGGCCCGACCCTGTCACAGTATGAACTCGGATCCTGCTATCTATTTCTTATGACTCTGTAACTTTTAATTTAATTAGCGCATCACCCCCTTCCCCAATCTCCCGGTCACTGTTTTCACACAATCTCATTTTCTCTGTGGAAATGATACTCTTTCTGCAGAGTTGCAGATAATAGGCGGCCCTGCTTATCTAGCCTCCTTAGTTTTGTTATCGTACCTCTTCACCCTCTAGCTGTACTAGAAATGATGAGACAATTCTTTGCCTCTTTATGCTGTGAATCTGAAACCTGTCACTAAAACAGTCCGGTCAAATTCAGTGCTGATCAGTAGTGCAAGGAGTGTGAATCAGAGCCCCCAACCCCATAGGATCAGTCCTGTTTCTCCCCCCTTTCCTGATGAATTATTAGCATTTGGCCTTCATCAAAGAATGGAACACTTTATTTTGGAGAGATTATTTACTTTTGTATGAGCGATTTTCATTTTCATAAATATCATGGTTTGTTACAGATTTTTGAAACCAGTGTATGTGTACTAATGAATGCTAAAGGATTAGCTTGCTGGGAACTGAGCTTTCCGTTCATAAGCCAGAAAAGAGCGTGCTGCAGCCTTCTCACAGTATACTGCTGCTGGCCTTGGCATTGACCAGCGACGACCAGCTTCTCAAGGGATAAGAAGGGATTTAGTTTTTATGGACCTTGTTAATAATAATAAAAAAGAAAGAACGAACTTTTTAAAAACTGGCTGAGTGTCAAGAGAACGTCACTCTCTCCATGCAGAAGAAGTTTCAAATGACTTTTGGCATTAACTGAAACTCTCTTCTCTGTTTTGAAGTTGACACATCCTTCTCACACCTGGCTTGGGTGGGAGAGGAAGGGCAGTGACTGCTCCGAAGGGCAGTCATGAGCTACAACATATTCTCTAGCTAGCAAATGTAAAATAGGCTTTTTCATTTTAAAAGAGTCTGTGTTTTTTTAATGTTGGTTCATAAGACTAAATGTTTATGTATTAGCTCATGATTTTTACTGAGCACCATAAATCTGCTATCACAGTTCATGTTTACAATAGTTGAAAGTAATGGGTTTTTTACCTTTGCTTTATAAAAGCACAAAATTTAGATGTTACAGACTGAAAGCTGAAGGGAAGAAGCATTGTCTAGTGGTTAGAATAAGGTATGAGGAAGTATGGAAGGCTTGAGTCCTAATCCTGGATTTGCCACTCACTGGATTTGCAGTCACATGATGCCAAATTTTCAAAGGCGCTCAGGGCCAGACTTTCGAGTGCTCATGATTGAGGCCAGACCAGCAGCACCCACTGTGACATCTGCAGCTGGATTATCAAAAAACTCAACACCCCATATGCTGATATCTGGCCATGTATTTCAGTGACTGGCATGGAGCATACACTTTTCAACATGTGGCCCTGATCTGTGAGCCGTTGGAAAAGAGATCTTTTGCACAAGACTGAGAAGTGTTGTGGGAAGTGGAATCTTTGTACACCTCCCTATCCTGGGCCAGCCAAATGACCGTTTAGCCCTGACTGAAGGTTAGGGGAGCCTGAAGGCTAGTCCTAACTTGGTCTTGGCTGTTGTGACTTCTAGGAGCTGTTGCAAGGTTCTGTCCCTGCCTCTTTAGGGTCATGGTACACTGCCAGCCAGCTGCTATGCCTCACTGGAGTTCTGGGGCACAGTCCCCTGTGCTCAGGTGATGAAGTTCATTTCACCCGCATAAACCTGAGGCAACAGGTACAGTTGCCATGACTATGGAAAGAAAATCAACATTACCACAACGTGGGGCCAAGGCCTGGGATTGCAGTGCAGCTCTCTCCCTCATTTACTACTATTACAGCCTTTCAGCTGCAACTCCAGCCCATAGGCTTTCAGATACTACAGTGCTGGAAGGTAGGTAAATTCAATCCTCTGCTCCCCTTGCATAGAATATTAGGACTAATAGATCAACATATAGGTGGATCTCTCCTCTGATCTACTGAAGTGCTCCGTCATTGTTCTCTAAGCCAACCTGTGTGGATCAAACATTGGAGACCAGTGCAGGGCTCAAGTAATGCAGAAGGGTCACATGCAGTCTGGCCCTGTGTTGACATAGGGAATGATTTTCCAGAGTAGTCTCTATTGCCCCCAGGCAAGGGAGACACCAGGAAGATCTGCATAGCAGTGTACCCTCAGTCTTACCCTTTTCCTGGGCCCACCCGTGCCCCAAGAACACCAGCGGTGTTGCTCCATTGCATTCAGTCCCCTTTACGCAGCAGAACCACACCAGCTTTGCTACAGGGCTCCTTTTCAGCCAGGAAAGAGTGGCCCTAATTTGTCCTAAAATGTTGAGAAACCTCCTCAAATCTCCCTTGACTGATATGGAGATGGAGACTATCTCAGTCAGTTGTTTTTGGAAGTCTGTGTGTTTAATGATCAGGCCATCTGGCCTCTTGCTGCCTCTCCACGATCCTTTCAGGATGTGATCCCTTAAAAATTCTTCCCCAGCTGACTTACATTACAGCTGACAGGGTCTGAGAAGTACCCTTGAAGCAGCCATGTTAGGACTCGCTGTGCCGGTGACATCCCTATCAATACAAATGCATTAAGAAGTTATGGTCTGTTTATCAAATCTCACCAAAAAGGGGATATGTGCCCTTCTCAAAAGAGAACAGCCTCTTTGGCTGCAAAGGTTCAGCCTGACTGGCTCAAGACCCAAGCTTTTTTTCATTGCAAACAAACCATGCCATGTACACATGTGAAATATTATCTGAGGATCTCTAAGTGTTTGACTACATTCATTTAGCCTTGCATCTCTTTGTAAGAGTTCCAGCAGTCTGCAAGGTAGCTCTGTATTATTACTCACGTTTTACAGAGGCACCGAAGGCCCAATTCAGCCCAGCCCTCTTGGCTTTTTGCATTGGCTCTACCAGAATAAAGGGGCCATAAAGCCAGCAGATCCAGCCCTCAGAAAGTCCCCAAGTACGGGCTGCCTCCAGCAAGTCCAGAGCTAATATAAAGTCTCTAAGCTATCTTGCACGGCGGAGGCTAGGGGGTATTTTCAGCCTAGAAGGCGTGGCTGGAGCACCATGTCTGCTATTGTGGGCTGATTCAACAGCTGCTAGGGGCTGTGGCAGCCTGGGTCAAGTTAGGGAAGCATTTGCACTGAGGTCCGCTCTAGTGTAGGGATGAATTGGTCCCAGTGTTAAGGGTTTGCTTATTTTAGAGTTCTTAAACTCAGGTTCATTGTTTGCCGCAACTCAGTTTGACTGTTGTAAGTACTTGTGTCCTGGACCAAATGTTTGTAGAGTGTCCAGTATAGCAAGTACAAATGTTTGCCAGTTAGGGTGAATTAGCTAGCAATTACTTTTAGTTTAAAAACCCATCCATATACCCGCAGGCTTTATCCAGGCTAAACTCTTAGGTTTGATGATAGCACATGCTAGCTAATATGTACTAAGGAATGGACATGTTTTAAAGTCTAGGCAAGGCACACAGTCTTTAACATGTGCTAAAATGGTGGAATTAAAAATGGTGGGGGGAAAGGGAGGCTAAGTAATTTGCACTCTGTCATACATGAATGCTTGGCAGGAAGCGTAGGGCTGGGATGGTACGTTGCTGTTCTATCTGAAGCAATTTTAAGGAGCATAGATTTCCTCATCTTGCTCCGTGAAGTCTTCTTTCTGCATCTGCTGTGTGTGATGCCTCAAAACACTTCTACTTGGCTACTCAAATGCCCCCATTTGGCCCCAAGTTTGTAGGTTCATAGGAGAGTTCCCTACGCAGGCTACCCAAGCTCTCTCCAGGTTAGTTGGATCATTCCAGATGTCCAGATATTTTATATGTAGCCCTTCACAATGTTGATTATTTTGAAATGCACATACTACTTAACCATTTAATAACAAAGAGACAAAGTGTGAGGCCACGAGACATGTCAGAATATCCAGCAAGATTTCATAAGACACTTTGTCGCCACATTTTGTCGCTATCTTTCATTGCACGGGCATTTAATTTCTGTGTTCACAGATACACAGTGCACTCTGCTATATGGCAGCTAGCAGATTTGTTCATGAAATAAAGCTGTGCATGTCCTGAGCCTGCTTCTTTGCACAAAATTATCAAACTATGACTGTTAACGAACTTTGGTTAATTAAGTTGACAAGTTTCACAGCTGATTTGAACAATTCATTAATTGTGGGCTACAGCTTCTTTGCTGCCAAGGCCCCTCAATGCAGTATAGGAAATCCACTGATGGCCAGATGCAAGTTCCACCTTGGGCTTCGGGAGATCAGGATTGTTGCTTTTCATTACTGAAGTCGTATTGTTACTGAAACCTAAATATTTCCTCCAGCTTAGTCCTCCTCCTCTCCATCACAGATCTTGAAAATATCTTGGTCTTTAACTCAGTGAGAATTTCTTTGCCTTTGGAAAGTCGGTGGATTTTTCCAGCTGTGGAGAAATGTACACACCGCTTCACAGATTAAGGATGTGGCCATTTTGCTATTATGCTGCTAAATCAAAGGGGGTGTTTGAAAGATCTGATCACAATGGCTGAGATAATTGCAAGCCTGATTTTATGGACTGTGGCTGCTGCCGTTGATAGGGAGTCCACTGTGTGGGTGTGTGCATGGCTTTTTTTTTTTTTTTTTTTTAGTTTTAATGATCCTATAAGTGCACTTTCTCGTTATTCAGGTTTTTAAAAAATACAACATAGTCTAGTTCCTTTTATTCCCCTTATAAATGAATTAATCCTTTTTTAGTCTTCCTCCCTTTCTCCAGTGTATCAACTTGTTTCTGAAACATATCCTTCTTACCCTATCCTCCTTTTATGCTCCTGTATGTTGGTCCATTCCCTCTCCCCACTTTTATTCTCTGTGGTGCAAATTAAGCCTTGGCAACTGTTGGTACAAGTCCCACTGAAGTCAGTAGGAGCTGCGCTTGCAAGCTGTATTTGGCTCTATGGTTCTACAAGGCTTGATGAAATAGCAAATACTTCAAAAGACACATGAGACTTTTACTGTGCTTGATAGTCTGTGCTGCTCAATAGCCCGGTCCTCAGAGGTCCCAGGTGCTCAGTATCTCTCAGAAGAGACTCAGCACCTCATAGGATCAGGCACCCAACTGTTGTCATGTATGCCAACATCTGAATAATTAAGGCCTGGGTCTACATGTTACAGTTTTGCAACCGTAGCTGTGTCAGTTAGGGGTTCGATTTCTTATGGATGTGGCTATGCTGGTAAAAGCCCTCATGTAGATGCAGTCTTACTGGAATAACTGCGTTTCTATTGGTATAGCTTATGCTGGCCTCAAGAACTGGTATAAGCACTTTCATATGGCGATAACTACACTAAAAGGCTATGCCAGTTTAGCTAGAAGGGTGTAACTATCTCTGCAAAACCCTCCTAGTGTAGACAAGGCCGTACTAAATCAAGGCCAAGTCTGCACTAGACACCTGTGCTGGGAAAGTAATGTCAGTTACAGGTGGGTTTTTACAACTTTTTTTAATACCAACGAAAATCCTGGTGTAGATGCAGTTATAATAGCAGAAGAGCACTTTACTGGTATAGCTTATTTTGTTCATTATAAGCTGTCTCTACACCAGGAAGTTTTGCCAGTACAGTTATACGAGGATATCTTTTCTAGTGCAGGCTAGGCACAACTGTATAGTTCTTGAATTAGGAGAAACAAAGGGTTTTGTTCTCAATCCCCCTTGAAGTGTTATTGTGCCTTTCACTTTAGGAAATGTTGCTTTTCAGACTTTTCCGTGCTAACCTGACTCATTGTTCTGTGAAATAACTTAAAATATTAGAGCAAAGTTGACATCTCAGTTGATGAGCTGCATCATTTTAAATATCCAATATAAAATTCATAATCAGATGAAACTTGTCTAAATCTTTATTTCAATCTAGAGCAAATTACCAGTTGTGAGAAAATCATCGCCTAGGGCTCGTAGGGGCTATGGTTAATACAGATACTAGTAGATATGGTTTTGTGACACTGTGCAGGTAACACGGAGTTGGAATACTTTGTTCACATTTTAAAATTATACACTGATTATGGTGGCGTTACTGCTCTCCTCTGTAACTATTGGCCTTTTGGCTGGTGCTGGTTCCTTCTCCTTGACCTTGGTACTTGGTTAGACTTCATTGGCAGCCATTCTTCTGGTATTTGGTTCTGCTTTTGCATTTCCTTTCTGAACCCGCTCCTCTGAGATGTAGCCTTTACAATTAAAATATCAGGCCACTGCTCGTTTTTGTCTATGGTACCTCCCTTGTCCTGTTTCCAATATCTATTACCCTTAACAACCATTTTTCTCCTCCGTTACATATTTTTCAACATGGTAAATAGTTTCTTCCTGCTCTTTCACTCAGCCTGTCTTGATAACCTTCATCTCACCTTCCCTCAACTAAAATCTTTGTATTTTTTGTTTTTGTTTTTTGTTTTAAATGGAAGTGCCTCTCTTGGGCAAAGGGAACATCTTCAAACAGAATTCCATCAACTCTAGCTTCCTCCAAAGCAACCTGCTTAAAACAATATATCCTTAACATGCCATGTTTTGTTTCTGAAGAGTCATAGCTGGTAAACATATCTTACATTTTAATTCTTTATTTAGCGCACACAGTGCATTTGATGCCAAGGTCAATAGCCTTCAAAACACTGTTGTTACAGATCAATCTAATAGTAAAAAATAAACTATTTTGGTAAAAAATATAAACAAAATCATAGAAGCCAAAAGTCCATTTCACTCTAATGGCTGCTAAATACAGTAAATCTATTTCTAGGTTTAGAGCCCCGCAAATCCACGGATATCCGCTTTATATCTGTCGACCATTTTTGTGGATTGCGGATGGATGTGGATCCAGATTTTATATCTAAAGCCCTGCAAATCTGAGGATATCCGCAAATAGTTTTTGCTGATTGCGGATTGGCTGTGGATAGAAATTTTGTGTCCGTGCAAGGCTCTATCTGTGTTGTCATTTTAGAACACATTTTTCCATTGGTTTTCATAATTGTAGTGTTTTTTCCTTACTTCTGGAGTTTTTTTTTTTTTTAAGTTTTCCTTATTGACCCTTCAGACTGTAATTTGTTTTTGTGTTGTTTTACCAGAATAAAATAAGAACCTATATTTTGAGGAAAATCTTTTGCATAGGGTAAAACAAAAATACTCAGATGGTGTGTAAACCTTGTGTTCCTTAATTACCATTTGTGTATGTGGCATTTACTTGATTTAAATGTGTCATCAGTGACATTAAACATGACTCTTGGTGTTGTATTAGACAACTGATGCTGACAGATTTCGTAAAGAAAGCTTAGAGTATTAATTTGTAACATTCATCTGTCTTTCAGCCCTGGATACCTGTTGCACTAACCAGTATAATTGTGTATATATTTTTGATCAAAATTCTTAATATTGATGGGAAATGGCAAATGCCCATTATATGCGCATGGCTTTGAATTCTTCATGGCAAAATGATAATAGCTCATACACTCCTCCCATATCGATCTTTGTTTTATAGAATTTAGAATTTCCTTTCTCTGCAGAATGTTATGGTTCTTGCAGACATTGCCGGAAAATACCTAAAGCCTCACTTCGTATGTGTGATGGATTTTTTTGGCAATTATATCTATTACAGGGACCAAAAGGTAGAAATGGGATAAAATATATAAAGGTAGAGAATAGAATCTAAGATTAAAACACCTCTCTCACCACCACCTCTTCCCAAACACTCTTCTCAATCTCTTCTCTTTTTTGAAAAGGGCCATGCTCATCAAGGCCCTTTTTCATCAATGTAATCGTTTCTCTGCCTCTTTAAATTACCTCTCTGGCTTCCTCCTCTTTGATGCACTTGTACAGAGTTGTAATGTATTCAATTATTGAAAAACAGTTTACAAGCTTCCACTTATTCACAGGGAGCTTCTAGGCGCTGCCCCACAGTATGTATCATATGTCTGCTAGTCTTTAAGTTGCCACCGGACTCCTTGTTGTTTTTATTGTATGTTGTGTCATCAACCATCTCCCTTTGGTTTCTGAGAAGAATGCATGTGGGGATCTTTTTTACTGGGCCTTTCAGGAATGCTAGAGTAAATCAGGGCTTTGGTGCCATACTGTGTATGTGTTGAAGTACAAAATGTTTACAACTGTAGTAGCTCTTGGCCTTTTGCAGCTCAGCCTGTAGTCATACTAGAGCATGGATTGGTAAAAGCTGTTAACTCTATACTAAACTAGCACAGAAGAACATGTTTCAACGTATTGACAAAATATCTGTCTCTTTAGACTGGAAATCCTTTTATCCGGTCACTTGTTTTGTGGATGAGACTTTTGTTGATCCACCTGTCTTATTCTTTTTGTTAAATATTTTTATTGCTATATTATGTTCTCTGCTTACATTCTACTCCGATTTTGAGATCTTCCTGTTCATCCCAAATAAAGTAAATCTAAATTATTGGCCATTTACTTTTTGTTTCCCATGACATTTGTACACCTTCCTTCAAGCCCCCTTCTTCTTCGTTTATCTAGTCGCAGTATTTTCCTTGAGCGTTAGATTGTTCAGTTCTCTCTGACACCAATATCAGTGTTTTCCCACAGATTAGCTGGCAGGGGGATTCATAGATTCATAGATATTTAGGTCAGAAGGGACCATTATGATCATCTAGTCTGACCTCCTGCACAACGCAGGCCACAGAATTTCACCCACCACTCCCACAAAAAAAAAACCTCGCACCTATATCTGTGCTATTGAAGTCCTCAAATTGTAGTTTAAAGACCTCAAGGAGCAGAGAATCCTCCAGCAAGTGATCCGTGCCCCATGCTACAGAGGAAGGCGAAAAACCTCCAGGGCCTTCCAATCTGCCCAGGAGGAAAATTCCTTCCCGACCCCAAATATGGCGATCAGCTAAACCCTGAGCATATGGGCAAGATTCATCAGCCAGATACTACAGAAAATTCTTTCCCGGGTAACTTGGATCTTATCCCATCTAAAACCCATCACAGGCCATTGGGCCTATTTACCATGAATATTTAATTACCAAAGCCATGTTATCCCATCATACCATCTCCTCCATAAACTTATCGAGTTTAATCTTAAAGCAAGATAGATCTTTTGCCCCCACTACTTCCCTCGGAAGGCTATTCCAAAACTTCACTCCTCTGATGGTTAGAAACCTTCGTCTAATTTCTAATCTAAATTTCCTAGTGGCCAGTTTATATCCATTTGTTCTTGTGTCCACATTGGTACTGAGTTTAAATAATTCCTCTCCCTCTCTGGTATTTATCCCTCTGATATATTTATAGAGAGCAATCATATCTCCCCTCAACCTTCTTTTAGTTAGGCTAAACAAGCCAAGCTCCCTGAGTCTCCTTTCATAAGACAAGTTTTCCATTCCTCGGATCATCCTAGTAGCCCTTCTCTGTACCTGTTCCAGTTTGAATTCATCCTTCTTAAACATGGGAGACCAGAACTGCACACAGTACTCCAGGTGAGGTCTCACCAGTGCCTTATATAACGGTACTAAGACCTCCTTATCCCTACTGGAAATACCTCTCCTGATGCATCCCAAGACGACATTAGCTTTTTTCACAGCCATATCACATTGGCAGCTCATAGTCATCCTATGATCAACCAATACTCCAAGGTCCTTTTCCTCCTCCGTTACTTCTAGTTGCTGCGTCCCTAGCTTATAACTAAAATTCTTGTTATTAATCCCTAAATGCATGACCTTACACTTCTCACTATTAAATTTCATCCTATTCCTATTACTCCAGTTTACAAGGTCATCCAGATCCTCCTGTATGGTATCCCTATCCTTCTCTAAATTAGCAATACCTCCCAGCTTTGTATCATCTGCAAACTTTATTAGCACACTCCCACTTTTTGTGCCCAGGTCAGTAATAAAAAGATTAAATAAGATTGGTCCCAAAACCGATCCCTGAGGAACTCCACTGGTAACCTCCCTCCAACTTGACAGTTCACCTTTCAGTAGGACCCGTTGTAGTCTCCCCTTTAACCAATTCCCTATCCACCTTTCAATTTTCCTATTGATGCCCATCTTATCCAATTTAACTAATAATTCCCCATGTGGCACCGTATCAAACGCCTTACTAAAATCTAAGTAAATTAGATCCACTGCGTTTCCTTTATCTAAAAAATCTGTTACTTTCTGTGAATTGCAGGGCAAACACCTTCCAACTAGAAACTGGTTGCTCCCTGTGGTGCACTCAGTCCTCATATGCCCTAGTCTGCTTTCATGCCACTCACATGATGCAAGTATCCTAGCAAGAGTCTGTTTTCATGCCACTCACATGATGTTGCCTTACACTCAGGGTAAGTCAGTGGCTCAGCACTTCCTTGTTTTTAAAAAAAATACTTCTCTTCTAAGAAAAAGCAATTGCTTGATTCTAGCTGCCCTGATTAAAATCACAGCTTTGTCGATGTGGGCCGTGGTTAGCTATTTCTAAACTTTTCTGTTCCTCTGCTGGGCGAAACTAGCACACTAGGATTAGAAATTGCACAGCAGAAAGAAATTTATGTTACAACAGCAAACATTGCACAGATAAACCAGGAGACCGGCCTATTATATGAAGTACAGAAAATGTCTTTAGTGCTCTTAGTTATTCCTTTACAACCATCCAATTCCTCTTAAAACAACTTGAAATTGATTGCATTTTGCATCTATAGAAATGTTACTGCTATAAAGTGGTATTTTTTGTTAGTGCTTTGTGATTTCACATTGTTCAGGCATAAAGATAAGATGTAAAATACAACAATGTTAACTGTTGAGTGATGTATAATGGTTAGTCAAGGCCATCCTATAGCTTGTCTGCTCAGTGAAAGATAAGTTATAGTGCAAGGACTACTTCCATTTGTTAGTTTGCAAATTCATGTCTAGCTTTGTCTAAATTAAATGAACTTTTTTTCTTTGACTAGACAGTTACTCAGGGTTTTTTTTTGTTTTTTGTTTTACCTTTTATTCTGAGTACAGGGGATTTTCAATCTTGTTTCCGACAAGTACTACTCAAAGCATAATTAATGTAGTATTTAAAAGAAATGAGGACTATGTACTAGGAAAAAAGTTCTGGAAACCATTTCACATTCCAGTAGCTTGAGAATTTCAGATGTCTGTAGAAATGTTCAAGAATGAACTAACTGTACATTTAGTGCAAAATGTTGTTGTTATACATGTATAAAGCATTGTTGGAGGGGACGGAGGACAGTGGCGACTGGTTGGTGGAGGATCCCTGAGCTGGGATCAGACTGAGAAAAATATTGTCACAGTATCTTTTTTCAGAGTAGCAGCCATGTTAGTCTGTATCCGCAAAAAGAAAAGGAGTACACTTGCAATAGCTTGTGCGGATCTTAAAAATATGATTGTCCCTCTTATTTCTTTCCTGCTTTGATCAGAAGTGACCAGTTAATGGTGCTAAGATGTAAATAGATATTGTTTCACTAAAGTGCTAACAAGAAATCTCCACACCATTTTAGATTGTCACCTCATTGGGCCAGGGACTATATTTTCCTCTATGTTTGTATTGTGTCTAGCACAGGTTGGAACTACCAGAACACACACAATGTAAAAAAGCCCAAAACCCAGTCCCAATAATGTTACCCAAGAAATTAATGTCCTCTGTTTCTTTTAAGCTATATTATAAAACACATTCTCTTTATGGATAAATAAGAATTAACAGTTGTATGTGCGGTTAGAAGTCATTTAGGTCAGTGGAAGATGACTTGCTCATCCATTGGCATAATTAATTATTTAATTAGTAGTTTCCCATTTACTGATGGTAAAAGAGAATTTAAAATTAAAATCACCAGATTCAACACGGGAAGGGAAAAAGAAGAGAAGGGTGACAGCTTGCTGCAAAAGTATGCTTTTCTCACTGATCGTGTGTGTGTGTGTGTGTGTGTGTGTGTGTGTTTTTGACTTTGTTTGGATTGACTGATGAATTTTTAATTTCTGGTGCCTTAAAGTGAGAGTCCAGATTATTAAGACACCCCAAATGTACTGAAGAGTATTATATTTTGAGGACCTGATTCTCAAACCTAAGTGGTACTTTTTCTCTGTGAGCAGTCCCATCTGAAATCAATGTGTATTACTTAATGCGAGTAAGGCTGACACAGTTGCGATTGAGGATACATAAATGGGCCTTAACAAATTCACGGTCCATTTTGGTCAATTTCATGGGCATAGGATTTTAAAAATCGTAAATATCACGATTTCAGCTATTTAAATCTGAAATTTAAGGGTATTGTAATTGTAGGGGTCCTGACCCAAAAAAGGAGTTGAGGGAGCGGGGAAAGGGGTCATAAACGTTTATTGTAGGGGATGTTGCAGTGCTGCTGCCCTTATTTTTGCGCTGCTGCTGGCGGCGGCTCTGCCTTCAGAGTGGGCAGCTGGAGCGCAGCGGCTGCTGGCTGGGATTCCAGCTCGGAAGGCAGAGCCGCCACCAGCAACAGCGCAGAAGTAAGGATGCCATGGCATACTCTTGCCACCCTTATTTCTGTGCTGCTGGATGCAGAGTCGGGTCCTCAGTCAGCAGTTTCTGGCCGGCCAGCTCTGAAGGCAGCAGTGCAGAAGTAAGGGTGGCACGGTATGGTATTGCCACCCTTACTTCTGTGCTGCTGCTGGCGAGGCGCCGCCTTCAGAGCTGGGTGCCCGGCTATCAGCTGCCGCTCTCTGGCCACCCAGCTCTGAAGGCAGCAGTGCAGAAGTAAGGGTGGCCATACCGGAGCCCCCCTAAAATAACCTTGTGACCCCCCCCCAGCAACTCCCTTTTGGGTCAGAACCCCCAATTTGAGAAACACTGGCCTCCCCCATGAAATCTATATAGTATAGGGTAAAAGCATGCAAAAGACCAGATTTCACAGTGGGAGACCAGATTTCACTGCCCATGACGCTTTTTTCATGACCGTGAATTTGGTAGGACCCTGTACATAAACCACTCTATTAACAGAGAACTGATAGCTCAAAGGTCTTCTAGGTAGATGAGTTTATCCCTTTATTATTGTATCGTTGGGAATTTGTGACGTTGTGGCATTAAATCACAGGGGAATGAAAAGCTCTACTAAAACAAACATTCTGACATCTGAAACTAAGGCCTTGTTTACACTATGTTGGTAAGTCTACCTAAGTTATGCAACTCCAGCTATGTGAATAATGTAGCTGGTGTCGATGTAGTTTAGGTAGACTTACTGCGGTGTCCACACCACGCTGGGTCAAAGGAAGACACTCTCCTGTCTACTTATCTTACTCTTCTTGTTCTGGTGGAGTCAACGGGATAGTGATCTGCGGTCAATATAGTGGGTCTTCACTAGACTCACTAAATCGACCCCCTCTGCATCCATCACTGCAGTGTTGATCCCCGGTAAGTGTAGACGTGTCCTAAAGCTGGGGTGCTTTGGATTTTTTTGCTCCTTTAGGAGGCCCATACGTCTCCTGCGGCAGCATGAAAAGCTAAACAAAGGCTGGGTTGAAGAAGCTGACTAATTTTCCTGAAAAACCAAAACCTGGGGAACAAAACAGTGAAAAAAGTGTAAGACTGTGCTCTTTTGACACAGCTTCTGAAGCAGCTTTCCCATAATCAGCTACATCCCTTTGTGGGGCACAGCCTAATCCTCCCCCTTCCTCATGCAATCAGCCAGCTCTGCTGGTTAGTACATGTGGGGGGAGCCATTGCTTTGCTGATTCTCTGTCCATTGGGGTGTATCGGGCATACAGCTCCTGCTTTCTTTGCCCCATGCCTGGAACCACAATCTGGGAAGGTCTAATGCAACTGCAGAGGCTTTGTTAGTCCACATTATGGCTATGGTTCCTAGCCATAGTCTAGCCCTTAATATTGAAGTTTGTAACAAAATTGCAACCTCCCCTTATTTATATTTTCTACTTTGATTTCTGCTCAATTCGTCGTAGGAGATTTCAGTATACACTTCCTCCGTTAGGGTATGTAGTTCAGGAAGTACTCCCCCAGTGGACGCCAGATTCACAGAATGCAACAAGGCAAGGCTGGTGGATCTAGGGAGAATGTTTTACCCCACAATGTGGCAAAAATATTTCTTGTTGTAGAGACACAAGTCTAATCCCTGGTCTACGCTACAAGTTTAGGTGGAATTTAGTAGCATTAGATCGATTTAACCCTGCACCTGTCCATATGACAAGCCATTTTTGTCGACTTAAAGGGCTCTTAAATCAATTTCTGTACTCCTCCCCGACAAGGGGATTAGTGCTGAAATCGACCTTGCTGGGTCGAATTCGGAGTAGTGTAGATGCAATTCGATGGTATTGGCCTCTGGAAGCTATCCCAGAGTACTCTGGACAGCACTTTAAACTCAGATGCACTAGCCAGGTATACAGGAAAAGCCCTGGGAACTTTTGAATTTCATTTCCTGTTTGGCCAGCATGGCAAGCTCATTAGCACAGGTGATCATGCAGTCCCAGAATCGCAAAAGAGCTCCAGCATGGACTGAATAGGAGGTACTGGATCTGATCGCTGTATAGGGAGATGAATCTGTGCTATCAGAACTCCATTCCAAAAGACGAAATGCCAATATATTTGCTAAAATCTCCAAGGGCACGATGGACAGAGGCTACAACAGGGACCCGCAGCAGTGCCGTGTGAAAATTAAGGCGCTCAGGCAAGCCTACCAAAAAACCAAAGAGGCAAACGGCTGCTCTGGGTCAGAGCCCCAGACATGCTGCTTCTGTAATGAGCTGCATGCAGTTCTAGGGGGTGCCTCTACAACTACCCCACCCCTGTCCGTGGACACCTGCAAGGGGGGAGTCTCATGCAACCAGCATGAGAATTTTGGGGACGAGGAAGATGATGATGAGGATAGTGCACAGCAGACAAGCGGAAAAACCATTCTCCCCGACAGCCAGGAACTGTTTATCACCCTGGAGCCAATGCCCTCCCAACCCTCCCAAGTCGGGCTCCCGGACCGTGAAGCCAGAGAAGGCACCTCTGGTGAGTGTACCTTTGTAAATATAATACATGGTTTAAAAGCAAGCATGTTTAATGATTTATTTGCCCTGAAGACTTGGGATACATTAGCGGCCAGTACAGCTCCTCCTTTTAAATGGCCAACCCAATGGATGCTTGGTATGGGAAAGGAGAGCGCTGCTGTTTGAAACCATTTCCACATGTTATGAAGGTTGAAGAAGCCGAAAGACTGTGGCTTACCGTGGCTGCCTGCAAGCCGAATTCTGTTGCCCAGCCCTGCGTGTTTGATCTCTCATACCAAACCAGCAGGCCCTCAGTATAAGAGGCAAAATCCAACCTTGTACTGAAAGCACATGTGCTATGTAATGTTAACAGCTTGGTTCACCGTGAAAGAGTCTACCCATTGATCTCTAAAATGTGTCTTTTTAAATACTACTCTCCCTTTTTTTCCTCCCGCAGCTGAAAATGTTTCAATGCTCCCCCTATCATCTCCGTCCCAGAGGCTAGCGCAGATAAGAAGGTGAAAAAAACGCACTGGTAATGAAATGTTCTCTGAGCTCATGCAATCCTCCTGCACTGAAAGAGCTCAGCAGAATGTGTGGAGGCAAACAATGTCAGAGTCCAGGAAAGCAGAAAATGAATGTGAGGACAGGAGGGACAAGCAAGATGAGAGGTGGTGGCAGCGCGATGAGAGGAGGCAGGATGCAATGCTGAGGCTACTGGGGGATCAAACTGATATGCTCTGGTGTCTGGTGGAGCCGCAGGAAAGGCAGCAGGAGCACAGACTGCCGCTGCAGCTTCTGTGTAACCACCCACCCTCCTTCCCAAGTTCCATAGCCTCCTCACCCAGATGCCCAAGAACACAGCTTGGGGGGAGGCTCCGGGCACCCAAGCAGTCCACCCCAGAGGACAGCCCAAGCGGTGAACGAAGGGGGGAGGGCGCTTGGCTTACAGGGAAGTAGAGTGAACCAAGGGGGCGGTTTTCATCAAGGAGAAATGAACAGAACTGTCACACCGTAGCCTGGCAAGTCATGAAACTGGTTTTCAAAGCTTCTCTGATGCACAGCGCGCCCTGCTGTGCTCTTCTCATTGCCCTGGTGTCTGGCTGCACGTAATCAGCAGCCGGGTGATTTGCCTCAACCTCCCATCCCACCATAAACGTCTCCCCGTTACTCTCACAGATATTGTGGAGCACACAGCAAGCAGCAATAACAATGGGAATATTGGTTTTGCTGAGGTCTAACCGAGTCAGTAAACTGCGCCAGCGTGCTTTTAAACGTCCAAATGCACATTCTACCACCATTCTGCACTTGCTCAGCCTATAGTTGAACAGCTCCTGACTACTGTCCAGGCTGCCTGTGTACGGCTTCATGAGCCATGGCATTAAGAGGTAGGCTGGGTCCCCAAGGATAGCTATAGGCATTTCAATATCCCCAACAGTTATTTTCTGGTCTGGAAAGTAAGTCCCTTGCTGCAGCTGTTCAAACAGACCAGAGATCCTGAAGATGCGAGCATCATGTACCTTTCCCAGCCATCCCATGTTGATGTCGGTGAAACAACCCTTGTGATCCACCAGTGCTTGCAGCACCACTGAAAAGTACCCCTTGCTGTTTATGTACTGGCTACCAAGGTGGTCCGGTCCCAAGATAGGGATATGCGTTCCGTCTATCACCCCACCACAGTTAGGGAGTGCCATTGCAGCGAAGCCATCCACTATGACCTGCACATTTCCCAAATTCACTACCCTTGATAGCAGCAGCTCAGTGATTACGTTGGCTGCTTGGATCACAACAGCCCCCACAGTAGATTTGCCCACTCCAAATTGAATCCCGACTGACCGGTAGCTGTCTGGCGTTGCACGTTTCCAGAGGGCTGTCGCCATTCACTTGTGAACTGTGAGGGCTGCTCTCATCTTGGTATTCTTGCGCTTCAGGGCAGGGGAAAGCAAGTCACAAAGTTCCATGAAAGTGCCCTTACGCATGCAAAGGTTTTGCAGCCACTGGGAATCATCCCAGACCTGCAACACTATGCGGTCCCACCAGTCTGTGCTTGTTTCCTGGGCTCAGAATCTGCGTTCCATGGCATGAGCCTGCCCCATTGCCACCAGGATGTCCAAATTGCCCGTGGTTTGAGAGAAGTCTGTTTCCATGTCCTCATCACTCTTGTCACCACGCTGCTGTCGCCTCCTTGCCTGATTTTGCAGTTTCTGGTTCTGCACATACTGCAGGATAATGTGCGAGATGTTTAGAATGCTCGTAACTGCCGTGGTGATCTGAGCGGGCTCCATGCTTGCTGTGGTATGGCGACTGCAGGACAGCAGATTTGCAGCGGAAGCGGTGGCTAAAGATGGATGCCACGAGAATAGATATTTATACAGAATGACGAGAGGACGTGTGAGGTGGATTCATGAGAGCAGGAGAGCAGAGTTGCAGCGGAAGCCGTGGAGGACGACAATTAGCACCATGCACGTTTCCTGAGGAAGAACACACATACCCGGGATCCCATGACAGACAACATGGAGAAATTCGCTATTGAGACAATAGCAGCAGAGCAGAGCTGCAGTGGAAGCGGTGGATGATGACGGTTAGCAGCACCCAGGAGGACCAGAACAGATCCCCCGAGCTGCAGGAGAGCAGAGTTGAAGCGGAAGCGGTGGATGATGATGGTTAGCAGACCTACTGCACTGTCTGCTGCCAGCAGCACCCAGGACACAACAGCGGTGGTGTCGGTGAGCTGAGCTGAGCGGGCTGCACACTTGCCGTGGTATGGCCTCTGTGAGGGAAAAAAGCACGAAACGATTGTCTGCCGTTGCTTTCACGGAGGGAGGGGCAACTGACAACATGTACCCAAAACCACCCACGACAACGTTTTTGCCCCATCAGGCATTGGGAGCTTAACCCAGAATTCCAACGGGCGGTGGAGACTGCGAGAACTGTGGGATAACTACCCACAGTGCACCGCTCCTTAAATCGATGCT
Organism: Chelonia mydas; assembly: GCF_015237465.2. Lineage (NCBI taxonomy): Eukaryota > Metazoa > Chordata > Testudines > Cheloniidae > Chelonia > Chelonia mydas. The sequence continues at coordinate 65,329,260 of NC_051250.2, forward strand.
AGCCACTAGTGAGGACGCACTCCGCCGACTTAATGTGCTTAGTGTGGACATATGCAATTGACTTAATGCACTTAGTGTGGACATATGCAATTGACTGTTCTAAAAATCGACTTCTATAATATCGACCTAATTTCGTAGTGTAGACATACCCTTATGAATCAATTGTTGGGCGTTTGTGTGTGTGTTTTTTTGGGGTAGATGAAAGTCTTACTTCCATAACTAAAACTGTGATTTAGTAATCCTAATCTTACTTGACCATGCTTTGGTCAATTTTGAGCTAACTGTTACCAACTATATAACAAGCAAGATAGGCTGGTCTAAGAGCTACCTACTTCTCAAAAATCTTCTGAGCCAGAAGGAATGTAAAAGAACATTTACATTTTTTCTGGGGAGAAGATTGAAGTGACAAGAATCTTAAAATTCAGGAGCAAGGGGAATTTGATAGCAATGAATGAAACAAAAAACTCTCTATGTTGCTAAACTATTATTTTTATTTAAAAAGGGAAGCAATACGTATGAAGCACTGGTAAGATTAAGAGAACCTCTATTCTAGTAATTCTGATGATAGCAAGAGTTGGAAGCATAGAACTGAACTCTCATAATTGAAGTTCTTACATTTTTATAGAAATCTGAATGCTTCTGAGGCAGCTTTAGCAGTTAGGGAATAAACCACTTTTTAAATTCCCTGCAACTTCCTAGATAAGATTCTGGATCTAGGGTCTGATTCTAAAATCAGAAGTTCAAGAAGGAGATAAAGGAGAAGGTAGTAGATCCTGATGGTATAGCAGCCAATAATATGGCTGCCACACTTACAAAGTAGATGTTTAACTTCTCTTAAGAATCTTTCCCTTCCCAGCTGAGTGGACGAAGTCAACATCTGTTCTAAAGAATGTAGCCCCCAAAGATGTTGGGCAATTTCCTTTGTAAAAGCTGACCTTAAGATGCCCTAATGTCCTGGTATGATAAAAACTTTTGCAATGATTGATCCACAGGGATTAAGTTGGATTTGTAAGTGGCTGTGGTGAATTGAATGTTCTCTACTCAACGCAGTCAAATGCTGCACATGAAACAAATCGTTGAACCAAATGGCATTGCCACCAGGGAACCATTGGCTGTGGGAGAGATTTTTGTCTTGGATTTGGACACACTGGGTCTTCTCCATAATAGAAGTTGCATTTATAGTACCATCCATCTTCTCAGGGACCTGTAGAAGTCTCCTCATGGATCTGAAGTCCATGTGTGTGTTGGGAGGCAGAGACTGGTTAGTTGGGGAAAGAGTAGGCAAACGAGCACCAAAGCTGGTGAGGATGCACACCTTTCCCCTTCATGCTCCATGTATCTTAGCTAGAAAAGAGACCATGATTATGAGTGTAGTATAAGTACCTGAACAAAATAAAGTGTCCTGGGGGCAGCTGCAGTTTAGGGGAGTCCCTGGTAGTGCAGGTAGGTCACCAGAGGCCAGAGCTAGTGTGGGAGCACAGCGCTCCCATATATTCCCCTAGATACATATAGATCCCTTGGAATCATCTAGGTTTGGGGTGGGAACACACTGAGGAGCTCAGCAACTTTTTGTGATGGAGTCTCTGTATATGTGCAAATTTTTGGTCTTGCACGGTGGGTACACAATGTATCATTAATAGGGTAGCAGCACATCCAGAGTACATGACCATGCAAGGTTTGTGCATTCTAGAAAGCTTTATACCTTTTCTTTCCTTTTCTTCTGGACAGAGCCCTGTATCTTCTGATCTCTTTGGTTGTTCCCATATGATTCTGTTGTATCTTATTTAAGGCCTGGAGTTCTGTAGAGCTTTTTAACTTAGTCTGCCTGTCACTCACAGTTATGCATGCATCTGTTACACATGGACTGCCTGCTTCTGTAACGAAAGCAGGTAGTCATTACCCCTAATGGTGGAGAAGTTTCCAAAAGTAACTCTGTAAAAATGACAACGTGGGGTTCCATATTTGTTCTCTCTCAACTACTTTCAGGTCAAACTTGCTTAGTTTACAAGTCAAAAGGTGATTTTTTCCCCCTAACAGCCAATACTGCTGTCTTTCACATCAGGACCAGAATCAAGCTGCTTTCTGCCTGCATCTTACTTCATTTCCAGTAATAAAAATTCCAGCTCATGCAACCATAGCTGTATTGGTGTTGCAGGGCTAACCATAGTAAAAGCTGGTTTTTGTCACTACATTTGGCAAACAGGTCTCAAAGAGACAGCACAGACAGCAGATGTATGGGAATGCTTTTTTTCTAGTGAGGCCCCCAGCTGATATCACACTGTTGAAACAAACAAGCATCTGCTGTACCTTCCATCACTCTGCATTCCCTTCCCTGGCTAAAGGGTATAGCCCATCTTTGGGAAGACTTGTGAGGCTTTATTCCAGGGGTGGGCAAACTTTTTGGTCTGAGGGCCATATCGGGGAATAGAAATTGTATGCCGGGCCATGAATGCTCACAAAATTGGGGTTTGGGTGTAGGAGGGGGTGAGGGCTCTGGTTGGGGGTGTGGGCTCTGGGGTGGGGCTGGGCACGAGGAGTTTGGGGTGTAAGAGGGTGTTCTGGGTTGGGACCAAGGGGGATCAGGGCTGGGGCGGGGCATTGGAAGGGATGCGGGAAGGGCTGCAGGTTCCAGCTCGGGCATGAGGGGTTTGGGGTGCAGGAGGGTGCTCCAGGCTGGGTTTGAGGGGTTTAGAGAGCAGGAGGGGGATCGGGCTGGGGCAGGGGTTGGGGCATGGGTAGAGGCTCAGGGGTGCAGGCTCTGAGCGGCACTTACCTCAAGCAGCTACCGGAAGCAATGGCAAGTCCCTTCTCCGGCTTCTAGGCATGGAGCAGCCCTCGTAGTGGGGCCATGCTGCGGCTTCCAGGAGCTGCGTGGTGTGGCCCCCGACCCAGCGCCCCAGCTGGAGCGCCGAAGCAGGGCTGAGCCGCGTGGTATGGCCCCCAACCCGGTGCCCTGGCTGGAGCGCCGGAGCTGGGCCGAGTCGCGTAATGCGCCCTGGCTGGAGCAGGCCAAGCCGTGTGGTGTGGCCCCTGACCTGGCTCCCCAGCGGGAGCTCACAGAGCAGCTTAAAATGGCTTTCGGGCCATAGTTTGCCCACCCCTGCTTTATTCTAATCATTACCTTTGTGGTCTGTTGGCGACTCTTACTGTTGGTGAACCTACTGTCATTACTAAAACGGCTTTCCTCTTCTTCCTTAGCTTCAGGAGCATAACTTGAACCTTTTTGCAGTTAGAAAAGGAGTACTTGTGGCACCTTAGAGACTAACCAATTTATCTGAGCATAAGCTTTCGTGAGCTACAGCTCACTTCATCGGATGCATACTGTGGAAACTGCAGAAGACATTATATACACAGAGACCATGAAACAATACCTCCTCCCACCCCACTCTCCTGCTGGTAATAGCTTATCTAAAGTGATCACTCTCCTTACAATGTGTATGATAATCAAGTTGGGCCATTTCCAGCACAAATCCAGGTTTTCTCACCCCTCTCCCTTTTCCAAAAACCACACACACAAACTCACTCTCCTGCTGGTAATAGCTTATCCAAAGTGACCACTCTCCCTACAATGTGCATGATAATCAAGGTGGGCCATTTCCAGCACAAATCCAGGTTTTCTCACCCCCTCTCCCCCCCACAAACTCACTCTCCTGCTGGTAATAGCTCATCCAAACTGACCACTCTCCTTACAATGTGTATGATAATCAAGGTGGGCCATTTCCAGCATAAATCCAAGTTTAACCAGAACGTCTGGGGGGGGGTGGGGGGTAGGAAAGAACAAGGGGAAATAGGCTACCTTGCATAATGACTTAGCCACTCCCAGTCTCTATTTAAGCCTAAATTAATAGTATCCAATTTGCAAATGAATTCCAATTCAGCAGTTTCTCGCTGGAGTCTGGATTTGAAGCCTATTTCCTCTTGTTCTTTCCTCCCCCCCTCCCCCCCTCAGACGTTCTGGTTAAACTTGGATTTATGCTGGAAATGGCCCACCTTGATTATCATACACATTGTAAGGAGAGTGGTCAGTTTAGATGAGCTATTACCAGCAGGAGAGTGAGTTTGTGGGGGGGAGGGGGGTGAGAAAACCTGGATTTGTGCTGGCAATGGCCCACCTTGATTATCATGCACATTGTAGGGAGAGTGGTCAGTTTGGATGAGCTATTACCAGCAGGAGAGTGAGTTTGTGTGTGTATGGGGGTGGGGGTGTGAGAAAACCTGGATTTGTGCTGGAAATGGCCCACCTTGATTATCATGCACATTGTAAGGAGAGTGGTCACTTTGGATAAGCTATTACCAGCAGGAGAGTGAGTTTGTGTGTGTGGTTTTTGGAAAAGGGAGGGGGGTGAGAAAACCTGGATTTGTGCTGGAAATGGCCCAACTTGATTATCATACACATTGTAAGGAGAGTGATCACTTTAGATAAGCTATTACCAGCAGGAGAGTGGGGTGGGAGGAGGTATTGTTTCATGGTCTCTGTGTATATAATGTCTTCTGCAGTTTCCACAGTATGCATCCGATGAAGTGAGCTGTAGCTCACGAAAGCTTATGCTCAAATAAATTGGTTAGTCTCTAAGGTGCCACAAGTACTCCTTTTCTTTTTGCGAATACAGACTAACACGGCTGTTACTTTGAAACCTGTCTTTTTGCAGTTAACCAGTTTAGTATCAGCAGGAATTTTTCTCAGTCAATTTTTAAGCAGAATTCACCATTGTAGCCAGCAAAGTTTTTGTTTAAAACAGATGGCCTGATATAGTCCATTCTTTGTCATTATTTCCTTACTATGAGGACCTTGTACGTTTTCTGTTGTAGTTTATTTATTAAAGCGAAGGCTTTCTTTTAAAGGAGGAAAAATGCATCTGTGTATTTCTATGTTTGTTACTTTGCATTCTATCATCAGAATTAACCTTCTGTCTTCCCAATCCCCTGTTGTTTATTTTCTGGCCTTTATGGAGGTTGTATCAAATGCCCTTTGAACTGGGAAAATCATTTAAAAAGCCACTCTATAACACTCCTGTTAACATTAACATGTTTTCTTCTCTCTTTTCACCATTATCTTTCAAATGTGAATATTAACAAGGCAAGTGTTTTCCTATAAAACGCAGTCAGTCATTGATTGCTATCAAATACAATCATTTAGTATTTGAGACCTTGGTTATTTGAAGATTCAGTACAAAGTTCATCAGTAGTGTAAGGGGATGCAACTGCAATAAGTTGACAGAGTTGCATTTGCTTCAGTAGTGAGTTTGGCACTTTATATTACTAGTCCATTGATAGCAATGGTGTGTGGGAGTGCTAGTGCAGACCAGCCCTTTGCATTTTAACCAGTATGATGCGTAGCAGGTGTGCCCTGGAGACAGCATCTCTACTCCAGAACCAAATTGCCCAGCTGCAGTTAGAGAATGCCTCCCTCCAAATGCAGGTGTGGTCCGCTCTGGGACCCTTGGACTCACCTATAGCTGCAGCATTGCAGCATGGTCCAAAAATCCCCTTGCCAGAGTGGTTTGATGGTGACCACCCCAAGTTTTGAGGGTTTATTAACCAATGCTGCTTACTGTTCCTGATGCAGCCATCCTTGTACCCAGATGGTCAGACGAAGGTGGGACTAGTTATCTGGAGAAGTCCTAGATGGAGCATCACCAATCCTGGAACAGGCTGACTCAGTGCTTGGCTGCTTTGAGGACTTCATCCACTCCTTCTCGTTAACATTTGATGACCTCAGCAGAATCAGCACTGCCAAAGCAACCCTACAGTTTCTCACTGAGGCTTCACAATCTATCTCCACCGATGCAGCCCCATTCCAGCGCCTGGCTGCCCATATGGTGTCACCACTTGGAAGGCGTGCGTTTCCCTGTCTAGGTATTTACTGACCATAAAAATTTAGATCACCTGCTATCTGCAAGGGCCCTCAACCAGCGCCAGATCCCATGGTCTGTGTTTTTCTCGAGTTAATGCTACATTGTCGGCCTGGAAGCTGCAACAGCAGGCCTGACATGCTCTTCCACCAGAGGGGGTGCTTTGATAGCCCGGAAGGAGCATTGGAACCCTCCACTATCCCGAAGCCCATGGGCTAGTGAACAACAGACCTGTTAATCCTCATGAAATCCTCTGTACCGAGCGACCAATTTGTGATTCAACAGATGTCAGTTAATGCTGAACGTGACCCAGGATTCTCTGTCAGAAATTAGAAAGACTTCTCATTCAAGAGAATGAGAAGTCTTTCTCATTTCTTCTGTTCAAAGACTGTGTTTATGCCCCCAAATCCCCACCCCCAACTGTACCATGATTCACCTCTAGCTGGCCAGTTGGGATATTTGAAGGCCATAAAACTGATCATGTGACATTTCTTGTGCCCCAAGTTGCACACCTCCATGAGATCATACATCAACTCATGCAAAGTATATTGCCATATGATGGTCCCCCATAGCAAACCTTGATCCCCCTACCTACTCCTTCCTGATGACCACTCCAACCACCAGGCCTGACTGTCTAGAACCCAGAGCCTGACACATTGGTAGTAACAATGGTAATACATTTTGGAGAAGAAGGCTAGGCCATTGTTTTATTTCTCAATGACTCTGAATTGTGTATCTCTGAGCTTGCAGTGTGGAAGAGTTGGAGTAGGATTACAGTAGATCTCCACAGTTTTTACTGTGTCTCTAGTCAGTCTTTATTCAGTGTATTGTTAGTTCAAGATCAACTGCTTTTAGGACCAGACAAAATCTCTAGACTGAAAACATGAAGATCTACCATTATTCTTGGATCTCAGTAAAAGTCTAATCTAGTGTCTTTGATTTGTCTCAAGAGCATGAGAAAGTTCTGAGACCTTCTGACTTGCTGATTGTTGAGTCCCTGGGTATAACAATATCTCACTTTTAGAGGAAGGGTATCTGTAGGTAATGGAAAGTCTGTGTGCAAAGTTGAAATCTGTTGTAGCCACATTAACAAAAAAAAGATGTACAATATATTGTGCGAACAATTGTTTTATGATTACTTTTTGTGCATGTCATGCTCCATGGCACCGGTGTCTGGACATGGTTTGATGATGTGGCCTCTACCTTAAAGGCTTGCTCTACATATGAAAGAAAGATCACCATCTATGAAGGGAAGAGTCAAGGCTCTTGATTAGGCCTATTGTGAGGTATCATTCATTGGTTACATTTCATAACTTATTTCTCCTTTGATGGCCCTAGCTTAAGGGTTGTCTTCTAACATCTGCTTATAGTGTCTCTCAATAACTTCTGTCTATAACGGAGTACATGGGGATCCACTAGGTAACCGAAATTAAGTGTGTGATGAAGGAGTTGGTTGTTAATTTGGTGCAAGGGTAGAAGTTTCAAGAACAGGGTTTTGTTCTCCATTTGAGGTTCCTGCTAGAGCCATTAGTACCTCCATGCTATTCTTTTGTAGTCTCCCTGAGTCTAAGAATGAGGGATTCTAGATCTCTTCTTTTGGTGGGGGATACAGTACCTCCCCCCCCCCCCCCCAACTGGCCTTTGGTTTGGCCCCCAAGCATCTGTCATATCTGAGCTACCTCTTCTACATCTTTACTGGAGAGTAGGCACCAGTGTATTGTTTTGGAGGCAGCATATCAATTCATTAGTGAGATATGGTAACAGTCAATTGAGGGATAAGCAACTCCTGAAGGATTATTTCAAATGTGTCTTTTTCCTGACCCTCCTCCCCACAGTCTGTTTGTTCCATTAAGAACCCGTCACCTCTTTACGAGGCTTATGTGTGACATCTACTAACACTGCACATTCCGCTTGACTATCATAACTACTCTGTCCAACTGCTTATGTGAGGAAAATAAATTACAATAGACACTTATCTGTGACAGGAACTTGCTCTGAGCTGACTTTGAAACCACTTCCCAACTGCCCTCTCTCTTGGATCCAACTGTCTCTTTTAATTTGGAAGAAGAAGCATCACCCTGAGATTATTTTGCCCATGAAGTCTTTATTAGAGACGGTGTATCAATGTTTGCTGTTGATCCTGAACCCTGTCTGGATCAATAGAGAATGCAGAAGCATAAACAAAAACCAAGTGAGATGCTGGCAGTTTGTGGTTTTTCCCCTTGTGGTTTATAGGCTCAAGCGGTGAATCAAGGGGATTTTGTTACCACAGCGATCTCCTAACCAGTCAGAAGTGTGTAATTTCTTCGACTCAACGTGGCAATTTTTGCAAGTTTGGTGAAAGAAAATTATTTGCACTGATCTAACATTGCTAGTTTCTTCTCTTTAAGATATCAGTTGAAAAGTCTCCATTTTTAGAGTTCTGAGGGAGATTTTTATTTCCCCTTGGACCAAATTCGTGCAGGCACCAAGTATGATATTTCTGGATGGATAATGTGACTTTTTTCTTAAGCCCGCACAAAGCAGATTCTGCCCTGGACAGTCTTCCTTTTAGAGACTCTGTTTGTTACACACAGTCGTTTTCAGTTTACATTTGTTCCATGCTTCGCAGTAAAGGCTGTTACTCTTAGTCTTCTGATATGTTTGTTTATTCCCATATATTTCTGGCATAGTTCAGTTAAAGCCTGGAGTTCAGTGAAACTCTCTGGCTCAGGCTGTGTTGTACTGTTGTGTGCGCAATCATTCCATGACTCTCACTTGGACTGATTGCCCCTCCCCTGAAAGGAAAGGGACATTGTCTGTAAGACTCTTCGGTGGTTAAAGAAACAGCCACCCGTTACCCCCTCCCTAAATCATTACAAAGTGCTTATGCTTGTTGAAGCTTCACAGGCTCCCACATCTTATGAAATAGAACAAAATCCTAATTTATAGGGTGTACCATGATTTGGACCAGTCCACTCAAGGTCATTTGACTTTTATTGAGTTAAATGTGCAGCTCCTAATGCTGATTCAGGAGATAAAATTGTCTGTGTAAAGCTGCAGCAAACTGCCAGTCTGGTGTTTCATACCAGTTTATGTATATGCTTGTGTGGATACTTTAGAGCTGCCTTTCCAGGGGTACAGAGGTTGTCCTTAAAATGGTTTTAAGTGTCTTGGGGGAGTTAAGGCCCTCTACAGCTGACTGACAGAAAGCTAACTGATGACTGCCATCTTCAGGATCTGAAGTCATGGTGACTTCAAAGTTGCTTAAAACCTGAAGTATAGAGTGAGTTGTACTATAGAACCAGTTTTTCTTGATCAAACAGAGATGGATGCTGGGCATAAAAATAAGCTGTTTTTTGTAAATGAAAGTTTCCTAAATGTTTCTAGTCACGGACATAAACATGGTTTCTGATTACATTTTAAAAAAGTCAACATTCCGGACATGGAAAAACTAATTTCTGACCCTTTTAAAGTGGACAAACTTCTGTGGTTTGTGTATGGAGCTGATTAGCATGATCCCTCTACCCATGATTGCCGGTCTGTGTCAAGCACATGTGGATCTAAAGAAAAATGACATTCTGCAGCCAAGTCCAGCTTCTGATGAGTCACTTGGCTGGGTGTGGAGCCAAGATATGTACCCTTCAGCTATATGAAAACCACAGCCCTTTTGTGGCAAGTAGGGCCCTTTTCCTTTATGTACAGGGAGTGGAACAATTTAAGAGGGTTTGCAAGAGTGGTATGTTTTCTAGAAAAGTGAATTTGCTTTTCAAAAATGGGCCCTGAAGAAAAAGGATTCTACTTTTAAAGAAACGTCACTGAGAAAAATTAAGGAATCTTTAGGTAACTCCAGTCTGGTTAAGTATTTGTGTACACACAAAGGAGATGAGAAATGTCAGAACATATGGTTTAGCAAGGATTGATTGAAAACATTTAACTTGTATGAAAACAGGCAAAGTTGGAAAAGCCAAGCTCAGTTGTTCCAAGATAAGAAACATGTTTCCTAGTCATTGACTTTTAAAACATATAAAACGTAAATTTCAACATGGCCAAATTGATGGGGATTCATTTTATTTGTTGCAGTTAGATCTAAATAACACTATAGATGTTAAAATGATAAACTCCTGGAAAAATCAGTAAGTTGTCCTCAAAAATGACAATCTCCATCCATTTCAAAATTATATTTCTAATAATAAGCGAAGTAAGGCATCATAATATGCCAACCCTGGCGTTTGAAACAAAGCCATTCTTAAATTTTCTGAGTTTGGAATAACACAAGCATCTTACGCTAAAAAAAAGTATCGGGTTTTTCACAGCCCTTCAAGTTGTAAAGTGGATAAACCAATCTAATCTTGATGAAATATTTTTTTCTGTTGTAAAAAAAGAATGGAAAGCTTCACTGGAGAGGACTACCAGTACGTTTGCGAAAAATAACTGGTTGAAAATGGAGTTTTGAACAATAATCCTTTCTTGGTCTTAACTATAGTCTAGCTAGAGCAATATGATGCAGCAGTACTGCGATGTAATAATTGACTCTTGGCCCTTTCCTGCTCTCAGTGAAATCAGTAGGAGTTTTGACTTTGATTTCAGAGAACAGGAGTGGGCCCACTGGAGTGGAGCTTTTACTCTGCAGAGTAGGAGCTCAGTGCAGCAAGAGGTGCTTGTGAGGTGCTGATTGGCTTAACTAATTTGAAATCAGTGGGAGCTGAAAGTGCTCAATGCCTCAAAGGATTGCCTGTTCTGTTCATTCCTTCTGAAGCACCTGGGATTGGCCACTGTTGGAGACAGGATACTGAGCTAGGTGGACCATTGGTTTGACCCAGTATGACCTTTCTTATGAGGCGATCAGCACCTTTCAGGATCAGGCTGTCACTTAGCAAATATGCACCCTTAATTTTATAACTAATAACCAAGTCATGGGAATCAATGTCTATCTACAGGGTGAAGCAGTATGGTCTTGGAGATCATTCTAAGTGTTTCCAGCAGCAATTACCTTTAAATCTTATGAAGATTAAATAATTAGGGAGAGTACAAATAATTTATTTTTATACAGGTTACTGAGTATTTGTGACAATTTTACCCTGAGGAGCTTTCATCTAGTTATCTTGTAGGTATATCCATAAATCAGACCTTTTAAAATTGATTTTTCCCCTTCTTATTGTGAAATAGCAATGTTAGTTTAAAGATTAAACTAGAAACAGAAGCTAATGCTACCTGCATGCAAATTACATTTTTAAATTGTAGTTTGTTTTCCTGTTGTTTCTATCTAAAGATTTGTTTTTTTTTCTTTTGTTCCATTTTTTTTCTATTTTATACTCTTACATATTCCTATACAATCTCAACACCTTTTTAACAAAAAGATCAGATAGGTTGAACTCTTTGGTTTCTTAAGGCACTGGAATGTGGCACAAATAGATTCTTACTCATCTTCTGAACTATCACCAAAAAAGGTGTAAGGGCTTTCAATGAGGGTTTAAGTGGCTGGATTTAACTCTGTCTTGTTCTCTCTCTTTTTTTTATCCAGTTGGTTCTGTAATATAGGGCTTTTGGGTGCTTCATAGCAAACCCACAAACTCCCTTTTTCCTTTTAACAACAACAAAACATTTTTGAAATTGCAAATATCAAAGTTGAGTCAACATAGTGTGCTGTTTGACTTGTAGACACTTGATGATATTCTAACTCTGACCTAAGAATCTCACGGAGGTGCCAGAACTATAGTTGTTACATATGAACTAAAAATATAATTTTATTTTTTAAAATACCCAGTTTGCAATATCACTAATATGAAGAATCCTCTTTTTTTCCCCCTCCCAATATTTTGAACCAGTCTCCACAATGAGTTGGGGAGAGGAAGAGAATCTGGGATTATAGGATCCCAGAGGAGAGGGTGGGAGACGGGGACTGGCTGGGCATGGGGACTGGAAGCCGGAGAAGGATGCTCAGAGTGGGAGCTGAGGGAGAGATTGCGACTGGCTGGGCCAGGGGACTGGGAGCTGGGGCTGAGGGAGGGGAAGCGGAGATGAACTGAGATAGGATAAAGATATGAGGGTGGAGACTGGGAGGACAAAAGGACTGGCACTGAGAGCCAGTAGGGTGAAGGGAAGGAGATGTGCGGGGGAGGGGAGATAGATCTGACAGGGGTTGGGGTGTGGGAGGAGAACTGGGACTGGCTGGGCAAAGATACTCACAAGGAGCCTGAGGCACAACACAGCAATTGGGTGAGGAGCTGGGGGAGGAAGATTGGAGCTGGGAGTCAGTGGGGATGGAGAACTTGGGAAGGGGGGGTGACAGGAGGCCAGGGTGAGGGCAATTAGTTGGGTAAGGAGATTGGAACTGGGATGAGAAGTGGAGCATAGGACTGTCGAGGTGAGAAGATTGCAGCTGGGAGTGAGCAGCCCAGGGGTGGAAAAGAGGCAGGAGTGGGAGAGGGAAGGTAGGAAGAGATGGGCAGAAGAGTCTGTGGCCAATAGTGCACGCTCCTTTCCAGAGTCTGGAACGGAATGCAACACTCCTGAGTTTCACCATTGCTTTGCTGTTAGCAGACATCTGTGAAACCCCACTGGCGAAGTGTCCCATCCCCTCTCTAATGCTAGTCCACATAGAGGGTGACAACCTACTAGTGCTATCAGTTACTCCGTTAGCTCAAGTGGCGGAGTGCAGTGGATCTAAAAGTTTCAATCTTGCTGATGAACAATATAGGTGACAAGATCATACCACAAGATGGAATTTGGTTTTTTTTCAGTTTGCTTTTTAAAAAACCTATGAAATCTCGCACACAAAAATTACATTAAGAGAACATTAAAGATTGCAAATTCAAGCACTCAAAAGTTAGGAAGTGCCAGAATTAAGATTGCCTGTGCAACCTTCATTTGGCCCCCTTGTGCATGTGCATTATCATAGCCATTTGTTACATTATTTTTTTCCCCACAGGACCACTGTCTCCTACAGTGCATAGGGTGCACGGTGCTCACTTAATTAGCAGCTCTTCAATATTTTCCTTTTTTCTTGTTCAATGTGTGCCCCCCCGACCTTATTTTCTGCACTTTAGTCACACCCTGCTCTGAATGTAGAATTATTAATTTCCTCACAGGCTTTTCTGTGGTGCTCATCACTATAGTATCTGAGTGCTTCACAAGCATTAATTAATTTATTTTAACAACACCCCTGTGAGGTGAAATGGTATTATTATGGGAAACTGAAGTACAGAGTGACTAAAGTAAAAAGTATCCACTAATTTTGGGTGTCCCACTTAAGCAGCTTCGGACCTGATTTTTCAGAGTACTGAGCAATGTATCACACCTTATATGTTCAAAACAGAGCTCCCATTGACTTCAGCTGTGAATGCCCAGCACTTCTGCAAATCTGAATCCATGGTATCAAGTCAGGCACCCAAAAAATGAGGAACACACAGCTAGTGACTCTTGCGAAATGTTGGTTTAAATGATTTGCCCACCATCACGTAAGAACTCTTGTTGCAGAGGCAGCGACAGAATCTAGTTCTCCGGGGCAGCATTCCGCTGCCTTGGGCTGAGACCATCTGTTCTTTTCCTGCAGTCCCCTGCCTCATTCACTATGTACCTTCTGAGTTCTGCAGCAAATGAAGCAGGGGACCTAAAGAACAGTCTCCTTCACTGTACAACCTTGATTCATCCCCAGAATACTGTCTGTTCTGTGTGTTGAATGAGGCTGGGGGTCCTGTGGGGAAAAAATGTGAACATGTAATTAAAGGCTGTATCAAAATGCATAGGCACAAGGGGGCCAAATTAAGGCTGCACAGGCAACTTAAATTCTGGCATGTCCTAACTTTTAAAAGGCACTTTACTTTGCAAACTTAATGTTCTTTTAACATAACTTCTTGTATACGTGTAACAGTATCTGCTTCGATAGGACATCTATTTACTATCATAGATATTTTTATGGGAACGGTACAAAAGAGTTGGGTACAAGTCAAGAAGGATTCGACTAGCCTGCAAAATGCATACACGTTTTCTACTTTGCTGTGTTGCCGTTGATTGACTGTGTCCTTTTAAAACTCATATTGAAGTAAGACCATGGTAAGTGTCCAATTTAACGTTATATTAAGGAATAATTTTATCTTGATGAGTAGTTCTCTTTGTTAGAGTTTTAAAAAATGTAAATCTTTCCACATCTCTTCATGTTAACAAGTGTCTTGGAAAATGGGGGGCAGGGAAGGTGGGGAAGCAATGTTAAGTACTGCAGTAGTAGGAGAAATGCTAAATTAGATTATTTTGTTAAAGAGGAAGTTGCTACATACTATACATTTCAGGAAATCCCAAACGGTACGTGGGTAGAAAGAAGAAAAGGAAAAAATAATTTAAAGAAACCAAGTTCATGTCAGTTTTCACTAGGCTCTGCAGCTGGTGTGCACCATATAATTACAAAAGGGTAATATTTTAAATAATAAGTGTCTAACCTAATTTCCATGATTTTGCTCAGCTTTGCATTGCAGTTAATAAAGCAATCTGTACTACTACATGTTGCATTATATAAATGTGCATTTAGAGATATTTAGTGCTACTGTATTTTCAAAGTACGTTAAAAATTGCCTTTCAACAGAAAATGATCTTTAAACATTACTAAGTCCCACGTTTTCATTGCTTAAAATTACCAAAAGAAGTTGGCTTTGCACTCCACGCTAATGGCTTATACATTTTGCTGTCTAAAGCTTCCAGTTTTTTTTAATTGGAAGAATTAAAAATGCTGGTGTAGGATCTGACCCTTCAGTCCTTACTCAGGGTAAACTCTGAGATTTTTTTCCAAGAGTTATAAATTTTTAAAATCCTGAGTTTGTAATAGAAAGGCTGACAGTCATTTTAAATGTAGGCTGATAATAATAATACATGATACCATCATGGATCTGTGGACTGCTTGTATCAAAAGTATGCCCATCTGGTTAAGAAAATACCAACTGGATTTATTAAAAATATTATGACTCTATTCCAGATATCATTCAACTTAAATTGGCTAACTATATTATGGAAAACTGAGCCATGACTCAGCCAGATAATCAGTTATTCTTCATATATACAGTATTTTCAGGAATGTGTCTCTCCCATCCCCTCTGCTGAAAGCTACAATATGTGGAGCATTGAACTATGGAACAGTAACAGAGAGCATTGCAGCCCAGGATAAATGAAATACCTTACATCATAGTTAGTTTATTTAGAGGGGATAAACTGACTAGCATGTCACAATGAGTAGTATCTTGTTTTTGGCTGGATCCACTGTTTGCCATGAACTTGTGAACTAACTACAGTGTCTTTCTTTTTAAAAAGTCAAATTCAGAAGTTTTCTGAGCTTGTGCTCCAAGAGAAAAGAGCAGTAACATTTCTAAGACCTGTTAGGCTGAAAAGAATTTGGGTGCATTCCTGCTCTCATTGCAGTTTTGCCATATACTTAAATAGGAACAGCATTTGGCCCTTATAACTTTATGGCACATGTAGCAGGCCGCGCTCCAGGATTCAGCTCATAGGCCCCAACCCTGTAAGGTAGTCCATTCGCGGTAGTCAAATCAGTGGGGCTCTGAGCGAGCGCAGGAGTTCATGCTAGTGGATCGCATGTAAGATTGGGGCCATAGTGAACTCAAAGAACAGACTGAGTGGTGAGGTGGGGAAGGGTGGTTCTTTCACATTTCCCTCCTCCTTGTTAATACCTTTCTTCAGATCACTTGAACATTTTAGTGAAGACCTTACAGTCTGGGCGGGACAGCAACTCCATTGAAAAATGGAGTAATAGTTGCTCCGTGGATTGGTCAGCATAAGAGCTGACATCATTCTGCATGGTTGTCTTTTCAGCATAAATATGCGGAATTTCATCTCCTATCAATTACTCCTTGCCAGAGCCCAAGGCACGGGGAGGAGAGTGATAGTTTCAGATAATACATTTTCATCTAGAAAATCTGAAGCGATGCAATTTAATGAAAGGGGAGGGGGGGAAGAGAGCGAGAGCATCATAATATGGCATTATTACAGTTCTTAAATTCACCCTTACTTTTTAACAAACTATTAATTTGCCTCTTACCTATGAATACAATATTTTTATTATCAGAGTTTTTGGGAAAGAACTGAGAGCAAAGAAAGTCCACAAGAACTTTTTAATTTTTTTTAAAATGTGGTGTTAATGGAAGATGCGAGTGAGATGGTAAAGGAGACTGAAGTCCTCTTCTTATGCACAGAATTGACATTACGCTGGCAGCAATGCAAGCTTCCCTTCTACTGCCCATCAGTCTTCCTCAGTTCTGTTCTGGTGACTAATCTCTAAGGGCCAGAAAATAGTTCCACCTCCTTTCTCATTCCATACCTGACCTCTCTGAGGAGATGTCGAGCGAGGGTGCCAGTTGTGATGGCACAGATAGGACTGTTGTATCTCTTTAAAGGTGAATGCAAAAACTGCTGGCGAGCAGGGGGGAGGGGGAAATGTTGACAATGATTGTTTCAGTTTAATGGGAATGATGTCTGAGTACTCAGTTGAAAAGACTAACACGTTCTCTAAAGACTAAAAATCCCTCTATTCTGACTACCATAATAGTTCTGAAAATTAAAATATAATTAATGAAAGATTTTAAACTATAAAAATCACTTGCATTATTGTGAGTGTTTGAGCTGGATCCAGGGGTGGAATTATCACATCTGTATTTTTCAGTCTTTCTATTTAAAAACGGGTTGCTTTTTTCTGATAGTTGCCATACTTGTATAGTTATTAAGTAATTGACAGGATTGTGTCAGCGTTTTAGACTAAATTATTTGGATTTAGTGTAGCTGGGGATGGGATATTTTCACACAGATTAGTCCCTAACATTTAAAAAAAAATAGTTTCAAAGGCCAGTCTTTTTTTACTATTGACCTTTACCTTCTTAATCTCTAGGGAGAGGGAGGTTGGAAAAGCAGAGCTGACTTTTGCAGCTACGATAAACAGGCATTTATCAAGAGTAGTCTGCTCAGACGCTGGATTGTGGAAGCCCACAGCATCAGATTTCAGGTGAATAGAGCCCTTGCTGAGGGCTCTATCCACCAGAAAATATTTGAGGTCTTTCAGGCTGTTGAAGCCCTGGAAGGTTGCAGATCTTAGTGCCATAGGAGGCTGATTTATGTAGGGAAAACTGTCCAGTTGTAGAAGCCCAGAAGCCCTAATCCATCAGACTGTCAGCTCGCTCACATTTGGATAGTGACCCCCTCAAATTCATTCCGTCAACAAAACGCTTGCCAAAATTCCCTTATCACTTGCATTTGAAAGTTACTTGGGTTTACCAGATAAAGTGGTGGATAGAAATGGAGGGAAGAGAGCCTGGGATAGACACAGGAAAGGAGGAGGGAGGGGGAAATGTTGTGGATATAAACAGGGCAAAAAAAATCAAAAAAGGCAAAATGCCTTGCAGGAAAGCCAGAAAGTGTTTTAAAGAGAAGAAAAATGAAAAGATTAGTGTCAAAGTGGATAAATCAGGACACTGGACAAGAATGATTTAAAAAAAATTAGGATACTGCAGGAAAAGTGAGGACTGGTAAGAGAAAAAGGAAGGTAGGGGAAAATCTGTGTGTGTATGTGTGTGTGTGTGAGAGAGAGAGAGTAAATATTATATACACACTAATATTTTATAGACTGTGACTTCTAAAACATACATAACTAGATGGGGATTTGTCTGTTTCTAGAAATAAATCTGAGTGTTCCTGGCTTTTGGTCAGGGAGGAGACCTCAGAACCTGTTTCCTTTGAATGCTACAGATCACACTCATTCTCTCTGAAGATTTGCCATGGTCAGCCCCTTTCCTCCATGTTGGCAGCTATGGACATTCATTTTAAGATGGATTGAGACCTTAGGAAACATGCCTATAAACATGGATGATATTTATTTTAATTCTTCTAAATCTGCTTGAGTGGAATAATACTAAAACAGACTTCTTGATTCAGAGATATATTGTTCTGTTTTGCCAAGGCTGAAAGTTATTCTAAGTTGAAGAACCGAGTTATCTAATAAGAGCAGTTGGAAAAAAGTTCAAGAAATATTTCTGGGTAGGAGTAAGGAATCTGTTTAAGAGGTGGATGGAATGAAACAGATTCAGTAAAGTCAAATCAAGTACAGAATAAAAGTGCAATTACATTGCAAGTTTCTAATCACATCATAAACTGCCCAAATGAAGCATCAGTGATTAATGTGAATAGTCTTGAGAAGAATTACAACCAAGTGGTATATCAGCCTTCAAAAGTCTCATAAAAATGTATGGTCTGAGCAAAAATTCTACACTCCTGC
The DNA here is from genome assembly GCF_015237465.2 of Chelonia mydas. NCBI lineage: Eukaryota > Metazoa > Chordata > Testudines > Cheloniidae > Chelonia > Chelonia mydas. The sequence continues at coordinate 65,347,356 of NC_051250.2, forward strand.
TCTTTACCGTGGTGATTGATAATGGTGAAAAAAATCTGTCGATGACTTCCTTTCATGTCAAAAAAAGTAACTCGCCCAAGGCGAGTGGGAAATTAGGATTTTGCCAGGCTGCAGTATGTGCACAATTCTGGGTGAGATTTTTTAGGAAGGTTTTTATTGTAGTTACAGGTGGTGGAGGCAGCATTTAATTTCTTTTGTTTTTCTAAATCAGAATCCAGGAGCTCATGATTTCCATGGTAGCACTATCCTCCTAGGAGGAGATACAAATAAGTAATGTGTTGCCAGGAATGTTGAAGCAAGTGTCGTGGGCTGAATATTTTGACTAAACAAAGATTAGATTGTAAGCTTCTCAGGGGAAAGACTGTCTGTTCCGTGTTTGTGCAGTGCCTAGCACAATAGCATCTGGGCTATGGTTGAAGTCCATAGGCATTGCCACAGAACAAATGACTAGTTAATAAAGTGGTGATGGAGTGGGTTGGTTGCCCTGTGAGATCTCAACTCCTCTTTTGTGGACCTCAGTGTTGGAATTTCCTTGACATAAGCTTCTAAATGAAATACCTTTGTTTTCCTTGAGGGATTCCACTTCAGTTGCTTATAGTATCTAAGGTCTTGAACCTACAAAAGCTAAGCACAAGTGTGGGTGTTTACAGGCTCTGTGCCCGTAAGTTAATATTGACATGGTTGTCACTAACCTAAATAAAGATCCACTGCTGACTGACATCAGGTTTAAAACTTTTTCTATACTGTATATCTGCGTGGTTTTGACTATTTCTTTTTCTGGCACCTGTAAGGTTATACCTACCTTTTATTACAGTATTTTTGAACAACTCTACTTAACATATGTTAACCCAAGCACATGCTGCCTGGTAAGAATGAAAAATGAGGACATATTTTGCTCAGCTGTGCAAAATACCCCCCAAACCGGGCTTGTACAAGGGAAAACAATTTTGCATTCCTGTTATTACAGGTGAATGCTCTGAGCCTGCAAACACTTAATAGATGCTTAATTTGTGTAGCACATGTGTAGTCCTTTGTAGTTAATCGTGTGCTTAAAGTTAAGCACCTACTAAGTGTTTGCATGGTCAGTGCTAACTTATTTAACTGCAAAGCTCTCTGATTTTATGTTCCCCGCAGTTTACTAAATCTCTCAATACATGTTATACAAAATGAAAGAGATTTAGGAGTTCTGTGGTAATGAAGCATTGATGATCAGGTGAAAGTAACTTGACATAAACTCCATATTCTACATGGGAATATAGGAGTTGCCATACTGGGTCAGACCCAAGGTCCATCTAGTCCAGTACCCTGACAGTGGCCAGCACCAGACGCTGCAGAGGGAGGTTGTAAGAACCATGCAATAGGAAGATATGGAATAATCTGCCCCCCACATTAGGTTTTATTCTTATATTTAATAGTTAGAGATTGTATTATGCTCTGAAGCATGAGGTTTAATATGCCTGCCATAAAATCCATCATTAATTATACCTCTGGATATTCTTGATAGTCATTTGAATCCCTTCTTGGAGCAGGTTGTTTTTGGCCTCAGCAGCTTCATGTGGCAATGAGTTCTACAGTCTAATCACACAGTTTCTGCACAAGTATTTCCTTTTATTAGTTTTTAATTTCATTGCCCTAGTTCTTTTGTTATGAGACAAGGAGAATAGAAATTCTCAAGTCTTCTTTCTCTATAGACCACACATGATTTGATATGCTTTTATCATGTCCCCTCATATTAATCACCTTTCTAAGGTGAACAATGCCAAACTTTTCAATCTCTCTTCATATGACAGTTTTTTTTCCAGGCCCTTGATCATTCTCGCTGCCCTTCTTTGAAACCCCCTTCCCGCACACACACATTTCTTTTTTGAGATGAGATGACAAGTATTGCATTCCCTATTCCAGGTGATGGCCAAGCCATTGACTTAAATAAATGCACAACAGTCCGCATATTACTTGTCATTCCATTTGTATGCAACCCTAACACTTTTTCTTTTTCTTTTTTTTAACTTTTTTTGGAGGCAGCTGCACATCAAGCAGAGGTCTTCACCAAGCTATCTGCCAGGATCCCGTTTTTGAATCAGTACAGTTATTTTAGACCCTTGGTAAGGCATATGAATAATTTATTTTTTCTCCCCCATGTGCCTTTATGATGATTTGGGGAATCTCTTGTTTATTTTTACACTTTTAGCTATTTGAGATCTATTTTAGCCCATCTAATTTCCCTCTTATTTATTGCCTGATCTATAACCTGCTGAAGTAAACGGGAGTATTTCTATTCACTTCGGTGGTTTATGGATCAGGCCCTTAATCCCGAGGTTAATTGATACTGCTTTCTAGGTTACTGGATATTGCTCCAGTGGAGTTAAATCAGGGAGGAAATTTTTGGCCCACGTATCTGAGAGTATTTCAGAATAAGTTCTACTGCTAGATGGATTTTTTTCTTTTTTACGAACAATATCTTCTCCCTCCCTTCCCAGACTAGGACACTGGTGTAAAAACATAATAAGACTAATGCCCAGGTTGTGTATGGGGAAACTTAACTGTATTTCTTAAGGATAGGCTTTTACACTAAGTGCAGAGTTTGCCCCAAGCTTTGGGAAAGGAAAAAGGGCAAGTCTAGGGTCTTAAAAATTAAGAGACGTTTGGACAGTTAAAAGACAAAAGGCCTCCAAGTTACTTGTTTTGGAATTATTGCAGGATTAGGTAAATGTGGGGAAAACGCTGCCAGAATGGAATGCCAGGGAGTAGAGACTGAAAAGCATGGTGGGGCCAACAACATGTAACGCTTTGGAAGCAATGCTGCTGTGTTGTTCTGAGCTTCGTACACATTGTAAGGAGAGTGATCACTTTACATAAGCTATTACCAGCAGGAGAGTGGGGTGGGGGGAGAGAAAACCTTTTGTAGTGATAATCACCCATTTTTTCATGGTTTGTGTGTATAAAAACGTCTTCTGTACTTTCCACAGTATGCATCCGATGAAGTGAGCTGTAGCTCACGAAAGCTTATGCTCAAATAAATTGGTTAGTCTCTAAGGTGCCACAAGTATTCCTTTTCTTTTTGCAAATACAGACTAACACGGCTGTTAACTCTGAAACCTGTACACATTGTTATGTTTCTTAGGGATCTTTCTGACTGCATTAATACAAGCCATTGGTGGTATCTGAATGCTGTTGCAACCTTTTCCCCGTTCCAATGCAGCCTGTGATCATTGAAATAATTAATTTCCAAGTTGGTACATTATGCTATTCACTCCTAAATGCGGAATGCATTTTGACAGAAATAGGCACTAAATTCATGCTGAATGTGAACTCTAAATTCCATTATAATCTGGACATCATAGTCCCTCGCTGAGAATTAAACTAGATAATTAGAGAGGGTATTGTTCCTAATCAAAATGGCCATTTGCGTTCTATTCCAAGAAAATTAGAGACTTTCACAAGTACAGCACTTCTTACTCAACAAGGAGTTGTAAAATGTCAGTGTCTGAAATGCTCTAGGTTTTGTACTAGGAGTCTTTGTCTGATCTGTAATCAACATTTTAGGTTAGGGAAGGATAAGTGTTTGCTCTGGATAGTTAGGCCGCCTAGCCCCAGTGCAGAGTTCAAGAGAGACATTCATGAGGCAGAAGAATTTATATATGATGACTTCATTTGTTCTGGACTTTCGGAAGAGAATCCTAAGGTCAAATCTATTTTGAGTCTGAGAAATCTCTTCTCTTTAAGTGCTGGATCCTGCAGAGTGCTGAATGCCTCCTGTGGTGTGCCAAGTAACCTCATCTCTAGCACCTCTTAGAGAGGCACTCAGCATCCTGATGGGTCACTCCTGTGTCTGTTGCAGGAACTGTTTCCTCTTTCATTCTGTAGTCTGTGATTCTTGTTTTGTTTTCTCCTGCCTGCTGTACTTGTAGGACGATAACACCCTGATTGATGTACTGATAAGAGCAAAAGGGAAGTGTTGCTTCCTTCAAACTGATTTTCTCTGAGCTCTACTTCACACTTTTTCCTTTCTTGAATGGGAAGAAAATATGTGAAGGGTGCCCTTCAGTGTTTGAATTTTTTCTGCTTTTGAGATCTCTTCCAGAGGGATTAAACCCGCAATGGTGCTAGGACTGCCTGCCTGGAGTAGTTAATTTATAAGTGAGAAAATGTCTTTTTGTTCATTTTGTGCCATAGCTTTGGAAGACAGGATTATGTTTCATCTTCACCAGGTTACAAAAGAGAGACTATAGGTGCTGTTCCAGACACCAAGTTCTCACTAATTCTGGGGAAAGAAGGGAGTGGGGATCGGATGGGTATGGGCAAAGAGGATCATATAATATGATCCCATTCGGGGAGGGCGGTGGGATTTATTGTCATCTTTTCCCACCCAAACACCAGCACTGGCATATCTTCTACATCCTGCAACAAGGTAATGTCAGTACTGCTTATTTCATGTTATAATCCTGGCCTCGTAAATGAGTGGGAGTTTTGCCATTGATTTAAATGGGAACAGGCTGGCCCTTAAGGGAGAACTTGGAAGAACCAAGGTTTTGATTAAAGGTCTAAAACACTTGAGTAGTGTGTTTTTAGGCAATCAATCACAAGATCATAGATATGGACTCAAAAATAATAGCGTCTAGGCTCATAACTTTTTTTTTTTTTTTAAGTTGTAGCTGGAGATTAGCATGTGGTGGAGGAAGCAGCTTTAAGTCAGAAAATTGTTTTAAGTTAGAAAATGTTGCCAGTTCTGTTGGAATTTTATTTACGCTGTACTTGATAGATGTTCTGATTGTCAAAAAAGAGTATGCTGAACACAGAGACAAGGTAATAAAAACAATCTAAGAGCTAGAGACGAATAGAAAATACCAATAAAAATATTTGAAATACTCTTTAAACAAACAAAAGCCAAACAAGCTGCATTGCCACATAGTACAGTGTCTCGCTGATCTCTTCAGTCCAACGATATAATGATAAATTATGGAGCGTCTGTGCCCAAAGGCCACTTCAAAGACACCCTATTCATGTTTAAAATGCTAGTGTATTTGCAGTCTACTCTGCTCCTCATCACTTTAGTTTTGGCGGAATAGCAAAGAATTGCCTGCAAACAGCCCTCACAAGATGTCACAGCAATCAGAATGTAGAGGGAAAAAACAGTAAGAAAGGAGTATTTTGGATGGAACATAAATGTGGGAAAATATATCTAATTACAGAGCACTCTTGGTTGCTGTACATTTTAAACAGCCACGACCACTGCGAGTTCTTTCCTACATTGTAAAAGCAGTTACTTAACTCGTTCCAATTAACTCCCTCTCTTCCCAGACAAACTAATCAGGGTAAATGTCTTCCCCCAAATTATATGCCAACAGGAACAGTCTCACTGGTTCTGGCTCAAACTACTGAGGGCCTGGCCTTTGTGTTTTGAAAACCTGGAAGCTCTGACGTCATGCACACCGTGAATTGCTTTGACTAAACAATCTTATTAAAAAAACGCAAAGGTAACTGAAGCAAATCTTTTCTTTGAAGAAGCACGATCAGTTAAGTGCTCATTTCCTCTTTTAAGCCTTACATTCAAGGGGCAAAGACAGGTGGTCTGATAAGAGTGAGATAAGGCTTGTTGAGTCAGTTTACCAACTGATTTGGCAAAAAAGCAGTGCCTTGTTTCATGCAATTTTCCGAGCTTATATCATTTGTATTTGTTGTACGAGAGATTGGGTGTATAATTATCTAATGTAATCATGAACTGGTTTTGTATGCACATGGTAAATTGATATATTTACATATTTTCCATGAATTGTAATATCACTAAGGTAAGATCTCCTCACCTACGTAAACTGCTCCTGCTCATTCTAATGCTGTGTCTCAATCTAAATGGACCTCTCTTGTAATGAAAGTGAATCGAAAAAAAAGCTGCAGCTGATTTTCCAGATGTGGCAGTAGTCTATATGTTGATATTATCATAAATCATTTGTATTGCAGCAATGCCTAGGAGTCCCAGTCATAGATCAGAACCCCAGTGTGCCAGGAGTTGTACAAACACATTACAAAAAGACTGTTGCTATGCAATGATATACAAATAATTTTTCAGTATGTTTGCTACCATACAAATTTCTCACATTTTCTTAATATAAATGCTTGGGTAGGGCCATGTTATTGGCTTGAAGCTCCTGCATGTAGCATTAAAAACTAATTAAATTGTCTCAAGACTAGGTGGCACACATCTGTCTGCTGATGAGGTACAACAATTACCTGTTTCAGAGTAACAGCCGTGTTAGTCTGTATTCGTAAAAAGAAAAGGAGTACTTGTGGCACCTTAGAGACTAACCAGTTTATTTGAGCATGAGCTTTCGTGAGCTACAGCTCACTTCATCGGATGCATAGCATATCGTGGAAACTGCAGAAGACCGGTCTTCTGCAGTTTCCACGATATGCTATGCATCCGATGAAGTGAGCTGTAGCTCACGAAAGCTCATGCTCAAATAAACTGGTTAGTCTCTAAGGTGCCACAAGTACTCCTTTTCTTTTTAACAATTACCTGTGTTCTCAATCCTGGCCTCCAGTTTTCTGGGAGAATCTTTATTTTGAACTGACCTTTGAAAGATGCCAAACATTCCACATGTACCCCAGGGAGAACACACCTTCTCTGCAGGTGGATGTATAGTTTTGTGTGGACATTCCACGGACACCAGTGGAATGCTAATAGAGTGATGATGCCAGAGCTGATTAAGGAGTTAATAAAAGTGGCCACTTATTAACTCCTTAGCATATCATTTGTAGTTCAGGCCAAAGTGCAGAAAACTTTTGCAATGACCAGATTTAGTGGTTAATCGAAACCCTTATAATTCAGTCACTTTCTCTGCATTTCCTTCCCAGCTCATCTTGAGAGACATTTAAATGCAATATTCCGGTTGAGAAAACAACCATGCAGCTGTCAGGAAAACGAACACTTAAGAGTCCTACAGCAGCATTATCTTGGGTATGTTGTATGTATTGGGCTAGTGTAGCAAAGCGATGACACACCAGCGCGGCACCTCCTGCTGGTTATCTTGGGAATTAGCTCTTTTCCAGCATACAGAGCACCCTCTGCAGGCCGGTATCTTGCCTGCCACTGGCCCCCATGTCCCTCCCAGACCTGGTGCCCCTTTACCTTGGGGTGCTGCCCCCTGGTAGTGACCCCACACAATCTGGGTCTCCCCTCCCAGAGGAACCGCCAACCCTCTATCCCCACTTTGCCTCAGTAGCTACTGCCAGTCATCATCTAGCCCCTGCTCAGTGGGGCAGACTGCAGTCTGTAAACCACTCATCACTGGCAAGGGGGGTTTTGGACCTGCTGCTTTTCCCTGCAGCCAAGTACCTCTCTTTAGACCTTGAACAAGGCCTGCAGCCTGGGGAGTTGCCAGGCTGGAGTTCCCCGGCTCCTCTTGTCTTTCCCCAGCACTTCTCTACCCCTGGTACCCTGCTCCCAGGCAGCTAGGTCCTTCTCTCTCCACTACTAGAGAGAGACTGACTCAGCTTCTGGCTCACAGCCCTTTTATAGGGCCAGCTGTGGCCTGATTGGGGCATGGCCCCAGCTGTGGCTGTTTCCCCAATCAGCCTAGCTTTTAACAGGAGCGGGGTAACTGCCCCACTACACCTAGATTCCTATGGTTCCACCCATCTGAAGACTGTAGTGGGGTTGCATGAATGTAACTGTAATTAATGATATGAAATATATATATTGTGATGTATGGGTCTGATCCTATACCTGGAAAGCCTGTCATTGATTTGACTTTAATGAGCTTTAGATAAAGCCCTAAATATACAAGACACTTTACAAAGCATAGAAAAACTATACTTAATTTTTCTGGCAAGGCCTACACCCTCAAAAAAACCCCTCCCCCAATGTTAAGACTATTAAGACTCCAAAGAAATAAAAGCAGTCTGAGAGTTCACCTCCCTAACTGAGCTTTTTGTAACTGGTCAACCACAGTGCAGTACACTTGAAAGAAATATGAGGTACTGTACCATCTTCACTTGGAAAAACATGGGAGCATCTATTCCCACCCCCTCAAGCTTTCCCACCTAATTTGTGGACATGACACCTTTTTATCCCAAGAAGTCCGGAATCACCTGATTATGATAAACACCTCTAAAATCCTGGCCAAAAATCTGAAGCAGCTTCAAAACTTTCCCTTACCTCCCATTTTAGAGAACTCCCAGGATTTTCTGTGGGTCAATATGACTCCAACTTTAGAAGATGGGAACAAGAAGGATCCCAACACGTCCATATTTTTTTTCATGAGAAAATAATGAGCTTTCATGAATTTAAGGATAAGTTTAAGTTTCCTTCTAGAGACTTCTGCATATATTTGCAAATGAGACAATTCTGATGTCAGTTCAGGAAAAATCTCCCCCACAAATGGAAAAAAATCTTCCCTACACTAGTAAACTTTCCTACACTGTCTACAATAGGGTAACTTTCTAAAATGTTACCAGTATTGCTAATACCATTTCCATTGGTGTTGGCAGGGTTGGGCACTGGTTTAGAAGGGGCATCCACTGTCACAGGTGTTAACACTATCTTGAGATTCTGTTCAGAGCAGGAGTAAGGGCAAAATTCTGGCCCCATTGAAGTCAAGTAGGAGTTCTGTGATTGACTTCAATGAGGTCAGGATTTCACCTTGAAGGTTACAATTACAAATCAGCTGCCTCTTCACACTAGAGCTCCCACCCAGTGTTGCTAATGAAATTTCATACCAAAAAGTATTACATACTAATAGCCTTAGTTCCCCCCCCCCCCCCACAAATACTATGCTATTGATACTAACTGTTGCACCAACTTCTGTACAAAATGTGCGTCATTTAAATTCAGTACTGGACTATGATGGATACAAATAAAAATGTGCAGAATCGGAAATGATTTCCTCTTTTAACAGTCTTTCTTTGTAAGATTCATTAGCAAAATATGTGCAGCACCAACCATTTCCTCTTACTTTACATGCTTCCTAGAGTGTGAAAAAATGAAATAGTAATTCACTACCTAAAACATTTTAAACTAGCATAAATATTCAGATTATTTTTCTTTTTATCATAACCATCAGGACTTGATAAGGTCATTCAACACCACCTATCCTGAGGACTAAGCCTAGTAGCCAGGTTCTAAGGTTGCGGTACTGCCACATGCCCTGCAGTTTAAAGGAATTAAACAGTTGTACAGTGTTTATTGTGTACTCCATTGTAACACTGTCAAATTGTAACTTTTGCAACCGTTCCTGTGCTATATTTTTTCATTTCACTCCTTTTTCTTCCGTTTTTTCATTCCTTATAATAGATCAGGTTGTATACAAGTCCCCCCTTTCCTCCCAAACCACCACCACCTTTTACTTTTGGCAGGTGTGGGGGAAAGAGAGGATGTTTGGACCATCACCAAAGTGCTGATGCTGAACCCTGTGGAGGGCTCCATTTTTTTTTTTTAGTCTGGCTGTTAGGTGTCTGATAAACTTGAAGCCTCCATTGTTTCTTGGCTGCTAGATGGAGTAGGAGTATTCTCCTGCCCCTGCTTCCCATCTGTCTGCTGTGAAGATGGTGGCATTATGTTTTAATTACCATACCCCCTTCTGGGCTCCATGTTGGGCTTTCCTCTCCAATGAATAGATTTCAATACCTGTTTCTGCTACTGATCTTCAGAACTTTTCCCAGCCAGCAATGAAATTAAATCCGTAGTGGTGGTTGTGAGTTTCACCACTGTGACCAGTGTTACTAGTGATAACTGACAAGATCCTGGTCATTGTTTACTCTGTTGCAACTTGTGGGGAGGAAAGCTATGAGAAGCAGCAGAGGCTCTGGAGATTTTTGTTCACAAATTTAGGAAGCCAGCACGGCATCAGACTATGCTCAGTTTACATTTGGAAGGTTATCTTTATAACCGTAAGGGCTAGACCCGAGAGAGAGAGAGAGAGAGACCTTAGTTTCTGCAGTAGTTGATGGCACTCTCTAGGAAAGCTCCTACTTGTCCCCAGTGAGTGGGCAAGTGGATTATCTAAGCCCTGAGATTCACTGTTTCACTTTTTGCATCACTTTTGGAATGCTCTTTCTGAACCCTAACCCTGTAACACATCACTAGAGCTGCACATTTCTCTTCTCTCTTCAAAAAGTTTCTAAATGTTCACACAAGGGTTTAATATTGTTGATTTTCCTTTGTAGCTTAGTATGATCTTGGGTTTCATTCCCAGTGGCTTTCTTCAGGGATATATAGAAGACGCAGTGGCACTGAAATGTTGATTAAACTAAGCTACAAAGGAAAATACACACCTGTGTGAATACTTATAATCTACTTGGAATGCAGTGGATGGACATGCAGCTCCAGTGGTACTTTTTAAAATAAAACAGGACATTATTAATATTATGAGGAGGAGGCTGATGTGGTAATGGATCTCCAATGTCTTGGTTACTAGGAAATGGAATGCATGTATGCAAGTTTCTTCCTTAATCCTTTCCCCAGAAGTTGTGGACTAAGCCTGATAACTTATACTGAATTATATGCAGGTCCCATGCCTCCCACGCAGAGAGTGATTCTGAGATGCCTCCACAACCCTGTTAGCATCCCTTTCCTTCCCTTCCAAAGCCGCCTGAAGTGTTTTCTGCTGGGTTGGAATCCACATGATGGGGCAGAGAAGGGTGGGGGTGGGTCAAGCACATCATCCCCCACTAGCTCTGCAGAAATTCACTGGAAAGGTAGTAAAGGCTGGATTTGAATGAGTTATCCCTTCCCCCATCAGAGGGGGTCTTTAGAGATTGCTATGTCCAGCAGAGGCCATGGTAGAGCCTGTGTCAGGGTGTGTGTGGGGAGGAAGGGCCCAGAGCTGGTTCGGAAGCACGGGCTTCCTTTGGGGCACCTTTGGGAATTTTGGGGACTGGGACCCACCACTGTGTGCTTCCAATCCCTGCCCATCAACAGAACAATGTTGGGGAATTTCCAGGAGGGGGAACCTTGTGAATTTTTCCTTCCTCCTTACCACCCTCCTGCATTGCTAGGAGGGATAATCAAGTCCTATCTATCTACACATCTTCTAGGCACTTATCTCAGCCCATCACCATAACATTAGCAGCTCCCAAATATTTAAAGATACTTTCTCTTTTCCCAGCCGGCAGGAGAAATAGTTTAATGGCTGTGTGTCCATGTAAAGAGTTTATTGAGGAAAGACATGAGTATGTCATTTAGCTCTAACAGTGGGAGAGCTGGGGTGATTTCTATTTCTTGTAGGAGTGATAGCCATAGTGTAGTCATCGCTTCTCAAATGTGACCACTGGGGGCTTTTCTTGCAGCCAGCCTCCTGGTCCCAGGTGTCTCTCCTCCTGTGACAGTTCCTTCTCTTGCACTCCCAAGCCACCTCATATATGGGTTCTCACATTTAAGATTCTAATGGAATGTAGCTGATCTGGTAGGTCGTGGATGCAGAGGTGATTTTTGAGATAGTTAGGGCAAATCTCATGGAAGGAGTTGGGTATCAGGACAGAGATCGTGTATGGGACTTTATTTAATAGACAGGTTGCGTGTCAATGGAGCACTGAGGTGATGTGGTCATGGAGACTGTGTTGCTAAGCAGACTGGCTGTTGCCTTTTGTGGTGGCTGGAGCCGTTTGGAGTGTGTAGATTCATTCCTAGCTGTGTCTGTGCATTGCAGTAACCAGCTCTGGAAGTCATGAATGTGTGGATCAGCAGGGCCATTTCGGGCTCTGATAGGTTGGGGGCTCACTCCTCTGACTAGTTGGGATGAACTGGGTGTGTTCTGCTGCCTGTGAGTATCTGGCAGTCTAGTAGCACTGAGGAATCCAAAGGACTCCAAGGCTGCAGTCTGACTTCATCAGAAGACAGAAGCCCGTGGTAGTGAGGGGTGTTATAGAAGAGGCAAGTTCTCTGAAATGTTTACAATTTCCAACCAATATCACCACTGCTTTGCCTGGGTTCAGCTTTAGCCAGCTGTTTTTCATTTAGGTGCTCATGTCAGCTAGGCATGGAGAGAGCTGGGAGATGGTGCTGATAACATTTGATGTAAAGTAAGTGTAGAGCTGGGTGTCTCTTATGTCCTGTTGGCTTGTCGGCCAGTTTTGACTCCACAGTTTCCCAATGGACTGAGTCAGGACTTCAAGATTTGGCTAATGGTTAAAGATTTTCAGGAAGAATAGATATCTACAATAGAATGTGATTCTCTTCATCGCCATAGTATGCATCCGATGAAGTGAGCTGTAGCTCACGAAAGCTTATGCTCAGATAAATTGGTTAGTCTCTAAGGTGCCACAAGTACTCCTTTTCTTCTTTGTCAGTAGTTCTGTGTTCCATAGAACTGTCCTGACAGTGATGCTATCAGATTAACAATATGTTCATCCCTGTATGCTTTAAACATGTATGTTTCTTGATCATAACTATTGTAGGTCATGTTTCGGGATATTTGCTATTTTGTACTTTCTGGCATGGTGGAAAGCTGAGGTTTTGATTCCTGTAGCTTATGGTGTATTTTGTCCTAAAATGAAATTTATTGAAAAGCAAAATAATAGGAGGAGAAAAATGGTGAGATTTTTTCCCCCTCCCCACTGCCCTAGTCTTTTCCCTATAAAAAGGAGGCAGAGGACTCTGGCTAAAAATATTCTGAAGTTTGCAGGTATCTCCGCATATTCACACACTGGAATCTTTGTCAATGAACCAGATCTTTTGCTCAATGCTGTGAAAAGAGTTTGTGTCCTATGGAATGTTTGCTACATACTGTAAATCTATGCCATCCGGTACTGGTTACATTTAGTGTTGATGGGAGGGCTTTTGTACACACACCTAAGTTTTCTTTGTGAAATAGGAGGAGACTTCACGCCTTCTGAACTTTATAAACTCTTTGTGTTATTTTTAAGTCCTAGCAAGTTTCTTTGATTTAAAAAAAAATCTTAATATCAATAGATGACCCAAAACAAATATTTTAGTTTTAAAAACTCTATACCTCCTGCATAGTAAACAAGTTATTCCTTTCCATAAAACTACTACCATCCCTGTATTGTCTTAAAAAAAAAAAAAAAAAAAAAAAAAAACCCTTACAGGTAGATTCCATAAAAATATTAGCGTAGTTAGTGGTGTTTTGCATCTTAAAATAGTTTTCACTGAGGCCATTTACTATACTATAAATATGGCAAATGAGGCGTACTCACTTTAAAGGGCCGTTCTATCATGTTTATCAAATAAGTGTTCTAGTATTTACAATGCTGTATTCAGTAGGATAAAATCAGAAGCTGTTTTGTTTATTTTTCCTCAAGGTTAAAGCTTTGAATCATGGGATAATGTGTGATAGCTCTAAGGCTTATTGAAACAGTTCAAGAACACCACGAGAGACTGTGGTTTGTGTGATATTTGCGTGGAATTTAACACCGTGTTCTTTTGGCTTACGACCAAAGATGAAGATATCAAGGAAACAGACTAACACGGCTGCTACTCTGAAACCTTTCATTAAACTTCCCTGTGTTTTAGAACTGTAGCATAAATTATACCTCCCCAAAAGAGCTATTTTTATAATATGCTAGCTACTTTCACACCATTTTTCTCTGTACTGACTTTCCCTTACTCATGCACATCACACAGATAAAAGGAATTGAGGGAAATGCTCTTCAAGTTTAAAAACTTTCCATTCTTCAGCTAAAATTAATTATTTAAGCAAAAAGATATTTGCAAGTGAGTTATACTGTGGAAAGTTATAATATTTAAACTGGAAAATCTTTTTCTCGTTTTAAATTATTGGATATTTAAACTGAAATCATTATTTCATTGTTTTTAATGAAAGCTGTAGATGGTTGCAGTCATTAATATGTATTGATAAAATATAAGATTCTTGTTTTTTCAGCTCAAATGACCCATGATGAGCTATTAAGGTAAAGTTCTGCAATGTGAATTAAGCTTGTCCCCAAGCTAATTACTGTTTCTTGTTAAATTGCTGGGTATAAGGTCATACAAGTCTCCTCATACTTCCATTAGCAAGCAAGTTAGATTTGTACTATTTAGTTTCACAACAATATTTGATAATCTACATTTATCCCCTATTCATTTCAACTGTGTTCAGCATAATGGTAATTTTCACAGTATTCCAATGTGAATGTGATCTTATGTATCGGATTTGACTGATGGGGAGTATTTAAGGAGGAGGAGTTGTACTGGTAAGATAAAAGAATTTAATAAAACCAAAACACACACACACACTCTCACTCACTCACTCATATATATATATATAAGTTTGGATGTATCTGTTAATGTGATCAGTATCCACACAAGACTACTAGATTATTCTGCAGCAGCATCCAGTTGTTACAGGTCTTGTATGCAATGCCTTATATATTTAAGTACATTTGTGCCATTGGCATAAAAACAGCCAAATTTCCCATAAAGCAGTGGGGTTTACATTTGTAAGAACATTCCATTTTAAGTTCTAGGGCTAGATACTTGGCTCCACCACAGCTCCTTATGTTTCTTAATTTTTGTCATTGCTTAAATGTTCATTGTCCTTTGCTCTTAAGATAAATGTATTAATCTTGCCATTATTGCAGTTTTATTTGTTGCCTTTTAATTATTTCTGCATCTGATAAATTTGCTAGTTCTAGATATTTTAGCTACTTCTACATCTCCCATTACCATAGAACCTGAGCACCTCATAATCTTAAAGGTACTTATCCTCACAACACCCCTGTGATGTAGGGAAGTGCTATAATCTCCATTCTTCAGATGGGGAATTGAGAGAGTAAGTGACTGGCCAAGAGTTACACTGGAAGTCTGGGATCGAGCAGGACTTGATCCCGGGTTTTCCAACTCCTAGGCTAGTACCCTAATCACTGGGTGGGCCAACCGTCCTCTAATTACTGCTACGTATCAGATCACGTGAGTGTCACTAAATGCATGTTGTGTTATTGGGAAGGAATTTGTTTTATAAAAATGAATATTTAGGATATATTCTGGCTGGATTTCCATAGCACTGGAGCCTACATATCATGTATTTAACTCTTCACTAGGTGGTGTGAGTACCTCAGGCAGACCTCATAATCCTCATCATTTCCATATCACTTTGGTTAATGGATGAAGAGCTAACTGGCAAACCCAGCCTTCCTTGTCACACAATCAGGAAATTGAATTTTGGAGCATTTTAATATTCTTTCCTGACTTCCTTTTTGTTCTGCTAATTTTCTCTGTTAAAAATACACTCATAATAAAAAGAAAAGGAGTACTAGTGGCACCTTAGAGACTAAAATTTATTTGAGCATAAGCTTTTGTGTACTACAGCTCACTTCATCGGATGCATTCAGTGGAGAATACAGTGGGGAAATTTATATACATAGAGAGCATGAAACAATGGGTGTTACCATACACACTGTAACCAGAGTGATCACTTAAGGTGAGCTATTACCAGCAGGAGAGCAGGGGGAGGGGGGAAACTTTTGTAGTGATAATCAAGGTGGGCCATTTCCAGAAGTTGAGAAGAACATCTGAGGAACAGTGTGGGGTGGGGGAGGGGGGGAATAAACATGGGGAAATAGTTTTACTTTGTGTAATGACCCATCCACTCCCAGTCTTTATTCAAGCCTAAGTTAATTGTATCCAGTTTGCAAATTAATTCCAATTCAGCAGTCTCTCCTTGGAATCTCTTTTTGAAGTTTTTTTGTTGAAGAATTGCAACGTTTAGGTCTGTAATCGAGTGACCAAACAGATTGAAGTGTTCTCTGACTGGTTTTTGAATGTTATAATTCTTGACATCTGATTTGTGTCCATTTATTCTTTTACATAGAGACTGTCCAGTTTGACCAATGTACATGGCAGAGGGGCATTGTTGGCGCATGATGGCACATATCACATTGGTAGATGTGCAGGTGAACGAGCCTCAGATAGTGTGGCTGATGTGATTAGGCCCTGTGATGATGTCCCCTGCATAGATATGTGGACACAGCTGGCAACGGGCTTTGTTGCAAGGATAGGTTCCTGGGTTAGTGGTTCTGTTGTGTGGTTGCTGGTGAGTATTTGCTTCAGGTTGGCAGGCTGTCTGTAAGCAAGGACTGGCCTGTCTCCCAAGATCTGTGAGAGTGATGGGTCGTCCTTCAGGATAGGTTGTAGATCCTTGATGATGCGTTGGAGAGGGGGCTGAAGGTGATGGCTAGTGGCGTTCTGTTATTTTCTTTGTTGGGCCCGTCCTGTAGTAGGTGACTTCTGGGTACTCTTCTGGCTCTGTCAATCTGTTTCTTCACTTCAGCAGGTGGGTATTGTAGTTGTAAGAATGCTTGATAGAGATCCTGTAGGTGTTTGTCTCTGTCTGAGGGATTGGAGCATTTGTGGTTGTATCTTAGAGCTTGGCTGTAGACAATGGACCGTGTGGTGTGTCCTGGATGAAAGCTGGAGGCATGTAGGTAGGAATAGCAGTCAGTAGGTTTCCAGTATAGGGTGGTGTTTATGTGACCATCGCTTATTAGCACCGTAGTGTCGAGGAAGTGGATCTCTTGTGTGGACTGGTCCAGGCTGAGGTTGATGTGGGATGGAAATTGTTGAAATCATGGTGGAATTCCTCAAGGGCTTCTTTTCCATGGGTCCAGATGATGAAGATGTCATCAATATAGCGCAAGTAGAGTAGGGGCATTAGGGGACGAGAGCTGAGGAAGCGTTGTTCTAAGTCAGCCATAAAAATGTTGGCATACTGTGGGGCCATGCGGGTACCCATAGCAGTGCCGCTGGTTTGAAGGTATACATTGTCCCCAAATGTGAAATAGTTATGGGTGAGGACAAAGTTCAGCCACCAGGTTTGCTGTGACATTATTGGGGATACGGTTCCTGATGGCTTGTAGTCCATCTTTGTGTGGAATGTTGGTGTAGAGGGCTTCTAAATCCATAGTGCCAGAATGGTGTTTTCAGAAGATCACCGATGGATTGTAGTTTCCTCAGGAAGTCAGTGGTGTCTCAAAGATAGCTGGGAGTGCTGGTAGCATAGGGCCTGAGGAGGGAGTCTACATAGCCAGACAATCCTGCTGTCAGGGTGCCTGAGATGATGGGGTGCCCAGGATTTCCAGGTTTGTGGATCTTGGGTAGCAGATAGAATACCCCAGGTCGGGGTTCCAGGGGTGTGTCTGTGCTGATTTGTTCTTGTGCTTTGCCCTCTTCCTCCACCCCACACTGTTCCTCAGACGTTCTTGTCAACTACTGGAAATGGCCCACCTTGATTATCACTACAAAAGCCCCCCCCCACCCCCCCCTTCCCGGCTCTCCTGCTGGTAATAGCTCACCTTAAGTGATAACTCTGGTTACAGTGTGTATGGTAACACCCATTGTTTCATGTTCTCTATGTATATAAATCTCCCCACTATATTTTCCACTGAATGCATCCGATGAAGTGAGCTGTAGCTCACGAAAACTTATGCTCAGATAAATTTGTTAGTCTCTAAGGTGCCACTAGTACTCCTTTTCTTTTTGCGAATACAGACTAACATGGCTGGTACTCTGAAACACTCATAATAAAGTTGCTGTTCTCATTGGTATCCCTTCTTACCCATTCGAAGACTGTCACAGGACATTTTCTGAGTGCTGGAGAGTTGTACTGGCTTACGAAGCACTGGAAACTGAAGTCCTTTATCCCTGTAACAGGCACAACATGGCTGGCAGCGTCGCAAACTTCCTCTCATTGTCAGGACAATGTGCCTCAACTCTGGCCAGAAGGGACCACACCCAGGCATGAGAGGGTCTTTCGGCCTCAGAGACTGTTCAGTCCTTGGCCTCTCAGCTGAGATTGCCAACAAGGTTCCAGTGATGTTGGGAGATTTCATAATGGGAGCATGCATCTACTAAGAGCTCAGCTATGACCATCAACTTAATTAGAAAAGTTACTGTGAACAGTCAGCTTCAGTCACTACCAGCTTGAGCTCAATATGAGCCAGTGATTGGCTTCATATCCATTGCCATTACCAGTCACCTTTTCTACCCCTTCCATTTCAAGAGAATGGGTGAGGTGCAGTTTGGAGTAAATGATTTCTGAGATGTAAGATTCAGTACACTAGGCTGAAGAGAGAATTTAGCAATACTCTGAAGGGCAGTTCCTCAGCTGATATAGATTGTCATAGTTCCTTTGACTTCAGTCAAAGATTATTACTCTGGTTTTACTGCAGTTATATGACATAATTTTATATACATTCTTTCTTTATTTAAATTGTTTCAGTTAGAAAAGATCTTGTTTGAACCACTGCTAATCTCTTCTGGAAAGGCATCCAGTAATTGATCCTCACTCTAATTTGATCTTGAATTTTATAATGGATGATGTGAAGAAATTTGCATAATATTCTGTGTTGTTGACAGGGAATGTTTTATATATAAACTTGACATTATTGTATTAAAATGCATTTACTACCACTCTGCATCATGTCATGAAACCAAGGACTTCTGATACGTTGAGTGACTGATACGTAGATGGAGGTCTCTCTTTCATCCTTTTGACACTAAAATATTTCACTTGACCTCTCACCACTTGTAATGTTGTTTCTCTCTGGGTTTGAATTCTTTCCTTTGCAAAAACAATGTGATATTTCACAAATGTAGAAAACAAAGGTAATTTTGGAAATGTGTGTTTCTAACATGTAAGAAATGATGGCTGTTTATTCTTAGATTGAGTAAAAATCAAAGTACTGTTTCTGATCTCCTGGATCCCTTTTTAGAATGCTGTCAATGTTTTCAGTGGATTTAATATACATTTGCAAGTGACAGCATGGTATTCTTAGTGATTCAATAGTTTCATTACAGCCTTGTTGTTGTCCAGGTTAGTTTTTAAATATTTTGAAAGGTTTTTTAAAATCTTAAAATATTCTCTAGTCTCTATATACATGGATGATCAAATGAAGCCTATTATGATTAATTCTTCTAGGGTTTTTTAATGTTAGCTTATTACAACCTCCCTATTTATGAGCTGCCAGTTGTTCAAAATGCTGCATCGTTCTTATTATTTTACAGTCATTTTACAACCTTGTTGTGGATAATCTTTATTGGCTCTCCTTGCCAGTGGATTGATTGTATGGTTTTACTGTTTGTTTTATATTGTTTTTTCTGGTTGTTTTTTCCCTTTAGTGATTTACTTTAGATTTAAAATAGGGCAACTTAGCATCAAGCAACTCTACTTTATTCACAGTGTGTTTTTGATGTCAGAGGAGGCTGCAGAAAAACCCTAGAAATACTCTTAGAAATTCTCAGCTGTGGTAAATTGTCACAGCTCCATTGACTTTAATAGGACTGTAACAGTTTACACCAGCTGCAGATCTGCTCCTTTCGGAAGACAGAGCAGAATGCTCCTCTTCTACTAACCTTTGCAGCTTGAATTTTTGTCTAGCTCTTTAGAAGGAGGTAAGATTTTCTAATGAAATAATAGTCTTGTTAAAAACAGAAAAGCAGATGATGAGAACAAGATATTTTATGAGGTAGCCACAGTGTGGCAAAACCCACCTACAGATAAACTGTTCTTCCCTGCTGTTCTACAGTTAGGATATAGTGCTATAATAAATTCTAAGGCCTAAAGTCCTGTACTGTTCACGTACTTAAAAAAATAACCACCTCCTCCACTTTCTTGGGACCAAATAAGGAATGTAACATAGTCTGTTGTGTTTCCAGACTATTCTGATTTCTTCATATGACTGATGAAACATTTTTGGAATCTTCTGCTTTGCTTTGGGCCTGTATGGTAATTTTGATCACTTCAAACAATGGAGCATCAAAGTTGGTATAATTTGTCCAGTGAAAGACCCTTGAGTATTGTAGATTGACACTGAAGAGCTAATTTGAAACTAGGAATATCAGAACTTATAGCATCTCTCGTTCACAATGAGATTGTATAATGCAGGGATTGGCAACCTTTGGCACATGGCCTGCCAGGGAAAGCCCCTGGTGGGCTGGGCCGGTTTGTTTACCTGCAATGTCTGCAGGTTCGGCCAATCGCAGCTCCCACTGGCCGCGGTTCGCCTTCCCAGGCCAATGGGGGCTGCGGGAAGGGCGGCCAGCACATCCCTCGACCTGCACCACTTCCCACAGACCCCATTGGCCTGGAGCAGCAATGTGATGCAATCTTTATCATGAAAGTCAAACTTACAAATGTAGAATTACGTACCAAAAAACTGCATTCAAAAATAAAACAATGTAAAATTTTAGAGCCTGCAAGTCCATTCAGCCAATCACTCAGACAAACAAGTTTTTTTACATTTGCAGGAGATAATGCTGCCTGCTTCTTGTTTACGATGTCACCTGAAAGTGAGAACAAGCATTCTCTTGGCACTGTTGTAGCCGGTGTTGCAAGATATTTACGTGCCAGATGTGCTAAAGATTCATATGTCCCTTCATGCTTCAGCCATCATTCCAGGGGACATGCGTCCATTCTGATTGCTGGTTCTGTTCGATAACAATCCAAAGCAGAGCGGACTGATGCATGTTGATTTTCATCATCTGAGTCAGATGCCACCAGCAGAAGGTTGATTTTCTTTTTTTGGTGGTTCGGGTTCTGTAGTTTCCACATCAGAGTGTTGCTCTTTTAGGACTTCTGAAAGCATTCTCCACACCTCGTCCCTCTCAGATTTTGGAAGGCATGAAGGGGCATGTGAATGTTTAGCATATCTGGCACATAAACACCTTTCAATGCTGGCTACAAAAGTGCCATGCAGATGCCTGTTCCCACTTTCTGGTGACGTAAATAAGAAGAGGGCAGCATTATCCCCTGTAAATGTAAACAAACTTGTTTGTCTTAGCGATTGGCTGAACAAGTAGTAGGACTGAGTGGACTTGTAGGCTCTGAAGTTTTACATTGTTTTGTTTTTGAGTGCAGTTATATAACAAAAAAATCTACATTTGTAAGTTGCACTTTCATGACAAAGAGATTGCACTACCGTAATTGTATGAGATGAATTGACAAATACTGTTTTTCTTGTTCATCATTTTTACAGTGCAAATATTTGTAATAAAAATATACACTTTGATTTCAGTTACAACACAGAATACAGTATATATATGAAAATGAAGAAAATCATCCAAAATATGTAATAAATTTCAATTGGTATTTTATTGTTTAACAGTGTGATTAAAATGGTGATTAATTGTGATTGATTTTTTTTATTTAATCACATGAGTTAACTGTGATTAATCGACAGCCCTAATAAAAATACATCCACATGCAATTCCCCTTCTTCCCAAACTGAGTGAGTCTTGCCTCTACACAAGTAACTGACTCTGTCTAAGGTACTTATATGGACTCCATCGCTTTAGGATCTGAGGGCCTGGGCCTCAGAATCTTTAATGTATTTGTCTTTGTGACACCCCTGTGAAGCAGGGAAGTACTGTAGTCCCCATTTTACAGATGGGGATCTGAGGCGCCAAGAATCTTGCCCAAGCTCACGTAGCAAGTCTGTGTCAGAGCAGGGACTTAAACCCAGGTCTCCCAAGTCTAGGCTAGTGCCCTAACCCCAGGACTAGTCTTTCTCTCTTGTATGTATAATTAGACTTATGCTGGTAAATTTTCCATGCCTCAGTCGGAGAATACACCCCAAAGATCTTTCAAACTGTATGTATTATTAAAAGACTACACTAACATGGCACTCTAGAAGAATCAAGTAAGATCTGTCCCTTTCTTTGAAGAGTTAAAACTTAATATAGACAAGACAAACAGAACCAAGACAAGACAAGAGAAAATAGTTAAGGAAAGGGAGCTGGAGCAGCTTGTGAGTGAGGAGGTGAAGGAAGTAAGGTTTCCTGCAGGGAATGGACTTAAGATGAGTTTGAGAGAGAGGATGCTTGATGAAGAAGAACTCAAGAGACTGTTTCCAAGAGCAGGCCACAGCATGATGGGAAGCACAAAGCTGAGAACGTGGCAGTAAGCAGAGAGGACTGGGAAGAGTGAAGGGGGTACAGAGATGTAGGTGAGGCCAAGAGATTGCAGGATTTATAACTGTAGGAGAGGGACCAGAATGTGAAGTGGTAAGTGACTGGAAACCAGTTGAGGGATTCAGGGACTGAAGTAATATGGGGGAGAAGAAGATGATTTTAGCAGCTGCTTTTTGAACTGAATGAAGGAGAAACAGTTGAGAAACAGGGAAATCAGACCACAAAGGTTTAAAGTAATCGAGATGAGAGACAGTGGGCTAATGGAGAAGGGTTTTAGCTGTGAGGAAAGTGTAGAAGTGACATTAAAGAGGAAGAAGTGACAGGACACAGTTGGAGATTGGATATGGGGAAAGAAGAAAGGAGGGAAAGATTGCAACTTAAAGAGGCTTTAAGGATTCTGTTGCTGTTCATGGAGATATAGAAAGGAGGTGGAGAAGAGACAAGAAATTGAATTTTGGAAGGACTGTGTGAGAAATGGCAGTGGGATGTCTAAAAGAAAATGTCAGCGAGGCAATTGGACAGAGGTAGAGATGGTAGAGTAGGGAGAGAAACAGATTAGGGGATTATCTGCTTAGAGGAAGTAGCTGAACCATGGGAGCAGATGAGGTTGCCAAGAGGGAGAGTACAGAGGAGAGAATCCT
The DNA here is from genome assembly GCF_015237465.2 of Chelonia mydas. Taxonomy (NCBI): domain Eukaryota; kingdom Metazoa; phylum Chordata; order Testudines; family Cheloniidae; genus Chelonia; species Chelonia mydas. The sequence continues at coordinate 65,369,850 of NC_051250.2, forward strand.
GAGCAGTATCAACAGATTGAAGGATGAGTCACAACAAAAGCAGAAATCGAAGAAGCAGTCAGGAAGGCAGCTGAAAACCCTAATTGCAACAATGAAGTCAGTGGAACTTTAGCTATTGACTTCAATGGGAGTGGATCAGGTCGCAAGTGAGCACAGTTACAGAAGCCAAGATAAGAGAGAGGGAGAGTGCACAAGAGTACCAAAGGCAGAGGACTGATCAAGAAGAGTAAGGAGAGAGAAAAGTCCCTTTGATTTGTCTTGGAGAAGGTCAGGGTGTTTCTGATGGAGTAGAGAGGATGGAGGCCATCACTGGTAAGAAGTGATACAGTGTGAATAAACTATACTACTTGGTATGCTGGAGGCAAATGGGAGGAGGGAAAAGGGGACAAGAGTTAAAGACAGAAGCGGCTTCAAGCGAAGGGGGAAATACATAAATGTGTTTGAAGGCTCAGGGAAATGAAATTCAGAAGAGGGGGTGATTAAGTACCCAGAGATGATAGGAGGCCTGAAAGAATGGAGGAAAAGGGGTAGTATGAGAAATTAGTCATATGCTTTTGAAAATTCACTTATATTAGCAAATCCCTGCAATAGCCTTACATTGCTATTTAGAATTGATCAGAAGTGAGAGGTTACAGTTTTACAAAAAACAAGTTAAAATACACATAATTTAGTACTGTGTAAAATACTAATGTCTCTTTTCCTAGATGCGTAAAATTAAAGTAGCTTACATGTGTGATAGTGTCAAAAGTGGATCAAACTCTTTGAACTGATCATATCTTAGATATAATAGCAATTTCATGAATCTAGGATGGTCAGAGGTATACACAGAGCAAAGGAATTGCTTGCAAAATCTTTTTATTTGGGGCAATTTTTAGAGGTTACTGATTCATGTGCTAGATGACAGTAGAACAGTAGGTCATTAACAGTCAGCTGTAAATTTCGCTATTATTCTTTTTAATACAGAGAAGGTAAACACCACAAAGGTTGTACTTTCATCTTCTAATCATAATAAAAAGCTTGTTTGGTTTTAGTGTCAAAATTGTAAAATCTCACTTCTTCTGAAGAAGCCCTAAATTCCCAGCCTGACCAAGTTAAGCCTGGTTTAATAGTTAAAATCAATATGTTTTAAAAGAAACTTTGCTCATTTTCTGTCATGGTCTAGGACATTGCTGAATGAAATCCAGCTAGATCATGCAAAAGACTTCAGTCCTGCACACAAGTCTTCAGGAAATTTGTGCAAATATTCAGAGTTATAAGAAACCACTTCTCACATTGTAAGCTAAAGTCACATATGGTTTCTATAGATTTCCCTCCAGTTATGTAATTGTGTGCAAGTGACTGAAGAGAAGCAACACTATAGTACTAGATTTAAAGATTCAAATGGCCAGCCCAGCAACTAGGCAACAATGTAATGTTTGTTGACTCAGTAAAGCTGAGTACAGGAACCAACTCAAGTTTCTCATCCTGTAGAAACACTTGTGTTCAGAGGGAGGAAAGGGTACCACCTGCTAGAAAAAGGACATTATGAGAGGGTAAAAAATGGCAGCTTGTTGGAATGGAGGCCCTAGTCAGAACACATTTAGGTTAGCCTTTCCTGGAATGGACATGGATAGGGGGACACAAATTGCTCCAAATGCCAGTGATTGTACACACATCTCAGCACCTCTAAATAAATAAATACAGTTTTAAAAAAATTAACCAAGATCAGTTATTTCAAAATATAGACATTATGTTCAATAATCCACTCGATCCAACCAGACCTTGTCTTCTGAGCTTTGCACTACTGAGAGACGTGCCTTCTCCTTTAGAGCTCACTAGAAAACCAAAGTAAGCAGGTCAGACAAAAAATTGCCATTATTTGCCAAACTAGAGAGGCTCAAATTTTCAAAAGTGTCTGCCAATTTTGGAAGTCCAACCTAAGTCCAACCTAAGCGTGTTTTTCAAAGGTGCTGAGCACCCACTTTGACTTCTTTTGGAGTCAGGGGCACTCAGCACTTCCGAAAGTCAGGCTCCAGACCTTCCAAAAATAAAGGCACCCCAAACAGTGGACCCCTTTGAAAACTGGTATCCATACTTTTTCTTGTATCAGCCATCAGGCCATTGTTACAAGTAAAACTCAAATTAATTGGATACAAGTTAAGTAGACAGATTGCTTAGCCCATTGCTTCTCACTCAAGACTGTTTCTTAGTTTAGAAATATTCTAGTGTACATGAGGGCAGAAATATATATCTGTAATTTATCTGTAAATTTCCGTTCTAGAACTACTCGTGTACTTTGAACTAATTGCCTTCCTTATGATCCTTCTCTCTGCTAGCAAGTTGCTTGAGAATGCGTGTGTTTTTTGGACTCCATTTAATAAAGTGGGGGGAACTCTCAACTCTCAGATTTTGAGACTGAGAGGTGATGTCATCTGTTGGAATGAGGAGGTCGTAACCCAAAGAGCCGAAATGGCTGCTGTCTGAGAATTCAAAACAAAGAAATAGACTTCTTTTTTAAAAATATATCTTTACTCATTGCCTCCAGTTTTCTACCCTAGATCTCAGGTCTAAGAATTATGCTTTTAGAACATTAGCCAGGGCTATGGCTTCTCCTCATTAACTTAATATTTTTCTATTCTACTCTGAAGGGTCTTGACAGTTGCAATGAGTCATCAGGAACTGGGCAGCACCACTGCAGGATTCTAATATTCACTGTTGGGGCTGGTCAAGAGAAAAACCCCAGCACACTGTACAGCAGGGATTGGCAAACTTTGGCACGCAGCCCATCTGACAACTCCTGCTTTGTACAATGGAGTTCTTTTAGGAGGGTCAACAAGCAGGTGGACAAGGGGGATCCAGTGGATATAGTGTATTTAGATTTTCAGAAATCCTTTGACAAGGTCCTTCACCAAAGGCTCTTAAGCAAAGTAAGCAGTCATGGGATAAGAGGGAAGGTTCTTTCATGGATTGGTAACTGGTTAAAATATAGGAAACAAAGGGAGGGAATAAATGGTCAGTTTTCAGAATGGAGAGAGGTAAATAGTTGTGTCCTCAGGGGTCTGTACTGGGACCAGTCCTATTCAACATATTCATTAATGATCTGGAAAAAGGGGTAAACAGTGAGGTGGCAAAATTTGCAGATGATACAAAACTACTCAAGATAGTTAAGTCCCAGGGAGACTGCAAAGAGCTACAAAAGGCTCTCTCAAAACTGGGTGACTGGGCAACAAAATGGCAGATGAAATTCAGTGTTGATAAATGCAAAGTAATGCACGTTGGAAAACACAGTCCCAACTATACATGTGAAATGATGGGGTCTAAATTAGCTGTTACTACCCAAGAAAGAGATCTTGGCGTCATTGTGGATAGTTCTCTGAAAACATCTACTCAATGTGTAGCAGCAGTCAAAAAAGTTAAGAGAATGTTGGGAATCATTAAGAAAGGGATAGATAATAAGAAAATATCATGTTTCCTCTGTATAAATCCATGGTATGCCCACATCTTGAATACTGCGTTCAGATGTGGTCACCCCATCTCAAAAAAGATTGTTGGAATTGAAAAAGGTTCAGAAAAGGGCAACAAAAATGATTAGGGGCATGTAGTGTCTCCCATATGAGGAGAGATTAATAAGATTGGGACTTTTCAGCTTGGAAAAAAGACAACTAAGGGGGGATATGATAGAGGTCTATAAAATCATGACTGGTTTGGAGAAAGTAAATAAGGAAGTGTTATTTACTCCTTCTCATAACACAAGAACTAGGGGGTCACCAAATGAAATTAATAGGCAGCAGGTTTAAAACAAACAAAAGGAAGTATTTTTTTCACACAATGCACAGTCAACCTGTGGAACTCTTTGCCAGAGGATGTTATGAAGGCCAAGACTATAACAGGATTCAAAAAAGAACTAGATAAATTCATGGAGGATAGGTCCATCGATGGCTATTAGCCAGGATGGGTGATGATGGTGTCCCTATTTCCCAGAAGCTGGGAATGGGCGACATGGGATGGATCACTTGATGATTACCTGTTCTGTTCATTCCCTCTGGGGCACCTGGCATTGGCCACTTTGTTGGAAGACAGGATACTGGCATTGGCCACCTGTTGGAAGACAGGATACTGGGCTAGATGGACCTTTGGTCTTACCCAGTATGGCCGTTCTTGTGTTCTTGAGCTGATGGGAAGGACTCTCTGATAGATTTTAAAATAGAACTAAACATATTTCAGAAATGTTAACCAAAGTGTGCCATAAGATATTGCTGTTCTTATGACAGGCAGAGAATTCTATCTCTAGATACCAGGCCTTATTCGCCTCTCGTTTGACTGATGTCAATAGAATTCCTTCTTTGGGTTTTTTAATGTATAAGTTTCAATTAGGATTTTCATCATCAGAGAACAAGAAAAGGATTTCAGTCAATTGAAACACAGAAATCAAACATCCTTTCTCCAATTACATTTTAATGCTTGGACGCACTAAGGTCCAGATATTGAAAGGTATTTAGGTGCCTAAAATGCAGGTGGAGACCTAATAGGATTTTCAAAAGTGCCTATCTGGTATATAGGCACCGCCCATGGGATTTAGGTGCTTAGGCACTTTTAAAAATGTCTTTCTACGCTTAAATGCCTTTAAAAGTCTGGCCCTATATATGTTCAGTTAGGTCATTCCAGTTATATGGCTTAGATGTTATTCACTTTTGAATCAGCCCTAAATTCACCTAAGCCTTGAATCTAATGTCATGTCTGTACTGCAGCTGGGAGCAAGCCTCCCAGCCCGTGTATACACATGGTAGCTCTGATCAAGCTAGTGTGCTAAAAATAGCAGTGTGGATGGTACAGACTAGCTGCCTGAATACAAGCCCACCCAACCCCTGGTGCCCATGCTCTGGCAGCTGGCCTGCCCTTGCTGAGGTCCCCACTGCTATTTTTTTAGCATGCTAATGTGTGTGTGTCTACACAGGCTGGGAGCACGCTCCCAGCTGCAGTATAGACATATCCTAAGCTAACATCAGTACAAATTCTGAGTAAACAACAAAGACAATTCAGGCGTTGGTAGGACAAAAACAGTTCTTTCTCTTAAGTGTTATGTTTTACTGAGTCATCTTCTGTATTGTCATACATGGTACATAGGAATTTCAACTATGATTTTTTTTTTTGCAATAGTTTGTGGTGTTTTTAATAACTGTAACAATCACTTATTATTTCTTATACGCTATCAAGGATATTAATCATTAAATAACTCCACTTCATCCACAAAGGGGATTGGTAGGATTGTATACAATTGGTGCTTGTACAGAATATATAGCCACAGTCACTGCAAATTTAAGATGTCAAGAGGTACAGGTAGTTCAATGGCTGGAGAACAAGCTTCTGAAAAACAGTAAGAGGAGTCTCTTCACCAAGTTTAGATGCTAGTTAATAGTGGTAAGAGCTTGGGATTTGTTGTGGCCAGGTTAAAATCATTCTTCTCATTATAAAAGAGCTCCAGCTGCTGGGTTTTTGTTGTGTGTCTGGAAGGAATTTTCATGGCTTCAGAGGTTCCAAGCACTTCACCGTCAAATTGAGTATAGCAGCCTTTACCATCTGTTTTGTCATGTCACTTTTTCACTCCAAATATCAGGGAGGATTTCCAGTTCATCACTGCCTGTGAATCATAGAATCATAGAATATCAGGGTTGGAAGGGACCTTAGGAGGTCATCTAGTCCAACCCCCTGCTCAAAGCAGGACCGATCCCCAGCTAAATCATCCCAGCCAGGGCTTTGTCAAGCCTGACCTTAAAAACTTCTAGGGAAGGAGATTCCACCACCTCCCTAGGTAACGCATTCCAGTGTTTCACCACCCTCCTAGTGAAAAAGTTTTTCCTAATATCCAACCTAAATCTCTCCCACTGCAACTTGAGACCATTACTCCTTGTTCTGTCATCTGGTACCTCTGAGAACAGTCTAGAGCCATCCTCTTTGGAACCCCCCTTTCAGGTAGTTGAAAGCAGCTATGAAATCCCCCCTCATTCTTCTCTTCTGAAGACTAAACATCCCCAGTTCCCTCAGCCTCTCCTCATAAGTCATGTGTTCCAGTCCCCTAATCATTTTTGTTGGCCTCCTCTGGACTCTTTCCAATTTTTCCACATCGTTCTGGTAGTGTGGGGCCCAAAACTGGACACAGTATTCCAGATGAGGCCTCACCAATGCCAAATATAGGGGAATGATCACGACCCTCGATCCGCTGGCAATGCCCCTACTTATACATCCCAAAATGCCATTGGCCTTCTTGGCAACAAGGGCACACTGTTGACTCATATCTAACTTCTCGTCCACTGTAACCCCTAGGTCCTTTTCTGCAGAACTGCTGCCTAGCCATTCAGTCCCTAGTCTGTAGCGGTGCATTGGATTCTTCCGTCCTAAGTGCAGGACTCTGCACTTGTCCTTGTTGAACCTCATCGGATTTCTTTTGGCCCAATCCTCCAATTTGTCTAGGTCCTTCTGTATCCTATCCCTACCTGCCACCGTATCTACCACTCCTTCCAGTTTAGTGTCATCTGCAAACTTGCTGAGGGTGCAATCCACACCATCCTCCAGATCATTTATGAAGATATTGAACAAAACCGGCCCCAGGACCGACCCCTGGGGCACTCCACTTGATACCGGCTGCCAAGTAGACATGGAGCCATTGATCACTACCCGTTGAGCCCGATAATCTAGCCAGCTTTCTATCCACCTTATAGTCCATTCATCCAGCCCATACTTCTTTAACTTGCTGACAAGAATACTGTGGGAGACCGTGTCAAAAGCTTTGCTAAAGTCAAGGAACAAGTCCACTGCTTTCCCCTCATCCACAGAGCCAGTTATCTCGTCATAGAAGGCAATTAGATTAGTCAGGCATGACTTGCCCTTGGTGAATCCAGGCTGACTGTTCCTGATCACTTTCCTCTCCTCTAAGTGCTTCAGAATTGATTCCTTGAGGACATGCTCCATGATTTTTCCAGGGACTGAGGTGAGGCTGACTGGCCTGTAGTTCCCAGGACCCTCCTCCTTACCTTTTTTAAAGATGGGCACTACATTAGCCTTTTTCCAGTCATCTGGGACCTCCCCTGATCGCCCTGAGTTTTCAAAGATAATGGCCAATGGCTCTGCAATCACATCCGCCAACTCCTTTAGCACTCTCGGATGCAACGCATCCGGCCCCATGGACTTGTGCACGTCCAGCTTTTCTAAATAGTCCCGAACCACTTCTTTCTCCACAGGGGGCTGGTCACCTCCTCCCCATGCTGTGCTGCCCAGTGCAGTAGTCTGGGAGCTGACCTTGTTCGTGAAGACAGAGGCAAAAAAAGCATTGAGTACATTAGCTTTTTCCACATCCTCTGTCACTATGTTGCCTCCCTCATTCAGTAAGGGGTCCACACTTTCCTTGACTTTCTTCTTGTTGCTAACATACCTGAAGAAACCCTTCTTGTTACTCTTAACATCTCTTGCTAGCTGCAACGCCAGGTTTGATTTGGCCTTCCTGATTTCACTCCTGCAAGTCCGAGCAATATTTTTATACTCATCCCTGGTCATTTGTCCAATCTTCCACTTCTTGTAAGCTTCTTTTTTTGTATTTAAGAGCAGCAGGGATGTCACAGTTAAGCCAAGCTGGTCGCCTGCCATATTTACTATTCTTTCTACACATCGGGATGGTTTGTCCCTGTAACCTCAATAAGGATTCTTTAAAATACAGCCAGCTCTCCTGGACTCCGTTCCCCCTCATGTTATTCTCCCAGGGGATCTTGCCCATCAGTTCCCTGAGGGAGTCAAAGTCTGCTTTTCTGAAGTCCAGGGTCTGTATTCTGCTGCTCTCCTTTCTTCCTTGTGTTAGGATCCTGAACTCGACCATTTCATGGTCACTGCCTCCCAGGTTCCCATCCACTTTTGCTTCTCCTACTAATTCTTCCCGGTTTGTGAGCAGCAGGTCAAGCAGCAGGTCTGCCCCTAGTTGGTTCTTCCAGCACTTGCACCAGGAAATTGTCCCCTACATTTTCCAAACACTTCCTGGATTGCCTTTGCACCGCTGTATTGCTTTCCCAGCAGATATCAGGGTGATTGAAGTCTCCCATGAGAACCAGGGCCTGCGATCTAGTAACTTCTGCGAGTTGCCGGAAGAAAGCCTCGTCCACCTCATCCCCCTGGTCTGGTGGTCTATAGTAGACTCCCACCACAACATCACCCTTGTTGCTCACACTTCTAAACTTAATCCAGAGACTCTCAGGTTTTTCTGCAGTTTCATACTTGAGCTCTGAGCAGTCATACTGCTCTCTTACATACAGTGCAACTCCCCCACCTTTTCTGCCCTGCCTGTCCTTCCTGAACAGTTTATATCCATCCATGACAGTACTCCAGTCATGTGAGTTATCCCACCAAGTCTCTGTTATTCCAATCACATCATAATTCCTTGACTGTGCCAGGACTTCCAGTTCTCCCTGCTTGTTTCCCAGGCTTCGTGCATTTGTATATAGGCACTTGAGGTAACCTGCTGATCGCCCCTCTTTCTCAGTATGAGGCAGGAGCCCTCCCCTCTCACGCGCTCCTGCTTGTGTCTCCTCCCGGTATCCCACTTCCCCACTTACCTCAGGGCTTTGGTCTCCTTCCCCCGGTGAACCTAGTTTAAAGCCCTCCTCACTAGGTTAGCCAGCCTGCTTGCGAAGATGCTCTTCCCCCTCTTCGTTAGGTGGAGCTCGTCTCTGCCTAGCACTCCTGTATGTCACTCAAAGTCCATATCCAGCTACTGGCTGGTTTTCTCAAGCTTTTCCTCTTTTACCTTTTCTACCTTCAGCCGTGTCAGGCTGTGGGTGGGTGTGTGTGGGTGGGTGTGTGTGTTTGGGGTTTTGTTTGTTTGTTTTTGAAGCAGTAATCTGCTGTCACATAATACAGGTTGGATTCAGTGATTCATGAAGCCTTAATTTACCCTCCGTGGTTTTACAATGAGCCCTGAGCAAGGGTATTGTGGTGGTGTGTTGTCCCTGGAGCAGAGTAGGAAGCAGATGGTGATGCAGAGTCACTAATGTTTTGAATGGAGACATGTTCCATATGGCCGTCTTTGACACACCTCTGAATACAAAGTTCATAATAAACTGCACTCGAGCTGTGGTGATGACTGATGCCTTCTGCATTTCCCCAAGGAAGGACTTTTGTGCACACCTTTCCCTCATTCCCTCTGCTATCCTTGATCCTAAGAGTCTCTTATTGCCTGAGGCATATCTGACTCTTGTTGGAGATGGCAGTGGCTAAATCCAACACTGAGGGTCTCATTGCATTTGCATCATACAGCTCCGGAGCACCTTTAGGCCCAGATCTTGGGGATTGTTTGCTTTCAGAATGGCTTCTGCAATAGCAGATCTGGTCAGAACATTTCCATCCAAATGAAATTTCAATGAATATAAGAAAAATAATTATGAACAATCTCCTGAAACCTTTTTCAAAGTCAAGTAATGATCAAGAGGTGGTGGTGGTGATGGTAGCTGTGACATTCTGCACCACAGAAGTATGTAGAAGTGTTCCGAGTCTTCCTAGATGTTCAGGAAAGATATGTAACTGTAAATGTTAAAGGTTTGTTGTCTGTTGCCCAAGTAGCTCCTTTCACTTGTTCCATACACAAACATCATAACTACCTTCTTCTCCTATCTCTGTCTGTCTTACTAATGTCATCCTTCAGAATTCATTTGGCTGCTAATTTATCTTGGCTTCTCATGAACATGAAGGTAGACTGGCTTCTGCTCAACCCTGAAAATCAGGTTAAAGAAAGTGATCCCTTTCCTGTTCATGAAGAAGCCCCTAGTTTAATAGGATGTTAATGTAGAACTAATGAAGTTGATAAAAAAGTCCTGTTAATCTCAGATTTCTTCCATGGAAGGTGTTTCTGGGAGTGAATGAGCTCAAGGCTCTAAGGTTAATTAACCCTACATTGAGGTTTTTTGAGGGTGGGGTGGTCACCCTACCTAAGAAAACTTCCTATTCTGCATAAACATGCTTTCTGAATTCCGCTTTATTTAATTAATCATCTTGTATATTTTTGATCCTTTGGCTTTTTGACACAGCAGTTGGAGGATCTTAAGAATAGAACTATGCAAAATTTTCATGCAAATAACTTTTTAACTGAAAAATGCAGATTTGGGTTGACTGAAACAGTTTGCGACTTTGGTCAAATAATAATTTTTTTAAATTGCTAATGTTGAAATTGTTTGCTTGGGCATTACTGAAATGAAACATTTACACTTAATTTCAGAAAGAGGTTTTTGTTTAGAAATTTTCTTAAATGTTGTTTTTTTTAAAAAATAAATAAATAAAAACCCTCAAATGAATTGTCGGTTTTTCCCCTGATTATATTGGTTGGGCCACTAAACCGAAAAACTTATTATTTGTACAGTTCTCCTTAGGAGGTGCAGAGCTAGTTTTTAAATCACTAGTCAGGGAGACTCGATTTAATCATGGTTTTCCACATAAAAGTACATTCTTGTTGGTTGTTATAACCTTAATACATGTTCTTCTCAACTCAGAGATAGATGTAGGTTTCATTTTTAGAAGGTACACACTATATATTTTTAAACAGTGATTTATTTTGAAAACTTTTCAGATTAGTTTTACAGCCATATCAGAAAATGAATGATTGGTTATTTCATTTACCAAAGGTAATTGAAGCAAATACTTATGAAGTCATTGGGAGGTGAACTATCTCCAATTCAACAGGTTAATAATTAGTATTTGGAGGATTTTCTTGCCATGCTGTATTAGGAGGAGAACATCACCAGACAGACATTTAAATTGTTTTATTTAATTAAAACAACAACGTTAAGTATTTTGGATTTTTTTCTTCAACGGCAAACATATAATATTTTAACAAAACAAGCATATGTCCTTCGCTTCTTACATTTATCTCCAGACTTCTTCTCCTTGTCCAGATCTGTTCCGCCCCCAACAATCTCCTATTCATTAAACTTTTTGAAACTTTGAACTTTTAGAGAGAGGTAAGGTATTGACTCTGTGTACACAAATTTGCAGAGGGACAATAGAGTTGAGGTCTGTTGTTTCTCACCTCTATATAATTGTTTATTTAAAACATTTTTGCTGTTAACAAGCATGTTACCTCTGGAGACACAAATCCACAGTTTGAGAACTGCAAAACTAAGCATCTCTGATGGTATCTTCTAGACTGAGCACTGAGTCCCATTGGGTAGATAGAAAGATTGACCTAAATAATCTATACAGAAGCCCCTGGAACGCTATAAAACTGGGTCCCTAATCCATGAACTATTGCAACTTATTTACAAAACTTTTTTTAAACATTACATGAATATATTGTCTCATACTATAGAATTAGAATTTATAATCCCTATTCCATGATGAGATATCTTTGAGCTATAAAGTATCTTAATTAAAACTATCTTTAGATAGGTTTTTTCCTCAAAAAGCATTTTATCAAAAAAATCCAATTTAAATTAAAAAAATCAATTTTTTTTAAATCATTGATTTTTATCTACCCTGAAGCCGGTGCTAGGCATAAACCAACTAAGCAATTGCTTAGGTCCCCAAGCAGCTCAAGGGGGGCTCCCTATTCGCTTTTTATTATCAGCACTTGCCTATTTTAGATGGGGAGAGGGCAAATATTCCTGCTTAGGGCCTCCAATGGGCTAACACCGGCTCTGGAGGTGCATCTAGCTTTGTTTCTTTTGACCCTGGTAGGTTGAGCTACTGTATCTCCAAAGAAGCTGTTTAAATGGCTGGCTGAATACCTTTCTCAGTGTTTCTCTATTGGTGCAGGACTGCAGCTTCAAAGTCATACTAATGCACACACTATCGGTGTAACATACAGTGGTATGCTGGCATCTGTTGCCAGCCTCAGACCTTTTTTTTTCATTCAGGAGATTAGCAGGGTAATAATATGGGGTTCCTAACACATCTTTACAAAGGGCTGCTACTTGTAATATAAGTTTGAAGTGTGAATCAACTTTTGTCTAAATGGTGTTTGAAAACTTCTTTCCGGGTTGAGTGTGCCCCAGCTCTCCTTCAAACTAGATAATTAATTTTTGTCTCGGTTGACTTTATACTCATTTATTGGTTTGTGATATTTTTATTCCTCATAGATTTCAAAACAAAAAGGTTGTCGCTTAGTTACCTCTTCAGTGTGGTAGTCTCTCACCATTTTGCTACTCTGTAATCTGATTGTCGCATTTGTTACTTTTACTCACTAGTCTTTTATACAGACACTCTTGGAATATTTTACTCTCCAGGAGTGGGGAATATGAGTACTGTTTCTTTAAAAATATAGTAGGAAGGCAGGTAAGAGAGGGGCTGTGGAAAGTTTTAAATAGAAGCTGTACAGTGAAGCAGAGCAATGGGTTGCCATAGGTTTAGGGATAATGGTATTATTCTGATAAAATCCCTTGCTCAGTGTGAAAGTCGTTTTCTGTGGTTCTTTGCCATTGTCCTGCAACATGGTGTCAGAAGTCAACTCCTTTGAACCAGTATAAAGAGGAGGAAAAGCAAATGCCAAACACCAGTCCTCTGCAAGACATTTAGTTTGGGAAGCCCAAGACTGACATGAGTGGAAGGAGCTTTACCAGATTTTGAATCAATTTTGGAGCAATGATGCTTACTCCAGAGAGCAGCAAAATACAGGTCAGCTTATTTGTTCATGTGGTGAGGAATGAGGCTGAAAAGATTTATAAATCATTTGTCTTAAGGGAAGAGAAGACATCCTCCATGTGTGTGGCTCCTAGCTCTACCTGTTTTGCACTGCACCCACAGCATAAAGGCAGAAGGAAAGCTGCTTTAACAGGGAATTTCCTTGCATGGGGAAATCCCCAGATGTATATGGTCAGTATAGATGATCGTGTGACATCCATTCCCACCTCTGGCTTCCTGTGGAAGTAATGTGCCAGAGGTGGGGGGAGAGATATAGCCAGAGCATGCTACATTGTGGTAATCTTGGGCCAATGCTCAGGGTAGTGCAAGTTAGAGCAGCCCTATGGTTGCACTGGCCAAACTGACTCCCCATTGCTTCTTGATCGAAGGGGTGGAAAGTTGGGAACTGTTCCCTCTTTCAGGCCTGCCAAGCAGATATGAGCCTGTCTGGGGCTCTAACCCACAGTCTCTAACTTAACTGGCGCAGCAATATTCTTGTCACTGGGTGCAGCTAGTGGATTATGGCAAGTTCCACTCCACCCTGCCAGTACTATACTGACAACTTTTAGCCACAAGACCTTCTAGCATTGTTCGGGAAATCAATATAGGTTTCCCAGAAGCATGTTGCTTGAGAACACTTATTTTGTATTAGTAAAATGATCACAGCAGCTCACGTTATCCATCTTTCCTAGCTGTCTCATTTCCCCTGCCACTCTGAATGTTGTCTTCTTGAGACCCACCCTTTTTGTGTGGAAAAATTCTGCCTCTTTATCTTTTTTTTTTTTTAAATTCCTAGTCAGAGGGGTTGGGGAACTCAGGTAATTAATTTGATTAATGGAAGGTGCTGTCTTTAGATCATTGCTTTAGATCCAGCTCAGTTTAGGAGCACATTATCGCCTGATTGGTATAGCATATGTGCAATAAATCAGACCAGTTCCTATAAGGCAGGTCATCCACCATCAGCATTAGCTCTGTTGAGTCTCTGCATAGAGGTCCATGGTTGACTGTCTGGGAACTGAGCAACCCTCTCATCTCTAGAGGTGGCCCCTATGGGGCTGGGTTGTGGCACATTGCCAGAGCAGTGCTGGGAAGCGTGCACTGCCAACACTCATACTGTACTGGCTGTGTGGATCGATAGAAAATGTCAGTCTCTCTTCTGTCAAACTGGAAATGTAAATGAGTACTTAATTTCCTTTAAATGAACAGAATATATCCATGTCTGAACATTAGATTCTGATGGAACGTTATCTATGCACATTTATGATGTCTGTGTATTATTTGTAGTATACATAATCTATATATGATCTAGTTTTTCCCCCTTGACTCTACATTTGTACATCAAAAAAAAAAACAACCCCAAAACTGAAAAGGCTGCAGGAGCTGATAACTCTCTCTGGGAAGAAAGAAATCTGAATGGATTCCAAGAACAAGAGACCCTCCACCCAAAAAATGGATGAGAGGGAAGAGGTGGGCATGACCAACCCCTCTTCTCCTCATCACCCCTCCAGCAGCAATGTCAACATTTCACTCCTCCCCGTTTCGAATGAGATTTTAATGAATCAAAGCTATAGAGAAGAATTGAGCCAGAGCCAAGGCCAGGCTCTGGCTTGAATCCACTAGCTAAAAATGAGCAAAGCTTTTGAGTCTGACTGGAATCTCTCTTAAAAAAACAAACAAACAAAAATCCTTCCCAAAATTCTTTTTATTTTTTTTTAACCATCCCTTTCTTTATTTCCAGTTTTTCTAGGCTTTCTTTCTCTCCTTTTCGTTCTGATCCTTTTTTTCTTTTAGATGTTTTCAATCAGTTGTGGAAAGTGTTCCTTTTTGTGGTGTTTTCCTTGAGACAATCAGGGGCAATGTTCTTGTGGCAGTGCCAGGTCTAATACCACAGGAAGAACTGTGTCCGCTGGAAATACCACAGAAAGTACAGAACCCGCAGTATTTTCTAAAAACACAAAATGGTTTTGAAAGCAAGTCGAATACTGCAAGGTCAGCTTAAATTAATATTTTGCTTTGTTTTGTCTGTTTGTTTGTTTGTTTTTGATGGGTGCTGGGGAATCTCAGTTACATTTTAACCAGATATTGCTTTTGTACCTTTTTATTTACAAACACTTCTGTATGTTAGTGGAAATGTAGTTTGTGCATCATCTCATACTCCTTTAGTGACATATAGTTCAACCAATAACTGACAGGAGTCAATCGAACTTGAGCTTTTGTTGACACTGTGACTTCTCATTTTCGCAACTTATACATTCCAAAGGCATCTTATATCTATGTCTCTGGTCCTGCGTGTGAGGTAGTTGTACTAAAACAAATAGGGCTGCTCACATATGTAAGTGTTTGCAGGATCAGGGCCATCAAATATAATCAAGTATGCCAAGATCAGACTGGTTACAATAATCTTGAATGTTTTTCAGTGGGGTAATGAAGATGTACAGTAAATAAGAGAGCACTTATTCCAAATATGTATATAGTGTGGCTGTTTTTTTAACTTTCCTGGCCACTGTGATCAGAGTTCAGGAAAGACTGATTTTATACTTTTACCAATCCAGAGTATTTTGTTTTTGCTAAGACTATCAAAAAGCCATAAACAAGCCTATTGAGAACTAGAAACAGATTTCACCCCATAAAAATCTTCTTTTTAAATCACAAATAGAATAGATTGGAAGGCAAGTGGTAGAGTAATCAAGCTTTGGAAACACTCTTATGTTTAAGGACCAATTTTCTTTTTGCCCAATGATGATAGCCAGCTAAAGATGTTATTAAGTAAATGATTTCCCAGTGACAATGAGTTAACAATGGCTGTTACACAAAGGATAACAGATGTCCCCTGGAGTGGATACACTCATGGGCCTGGGCTGACGTTGTAAACCATGAGTGTGGCTAAAGTGGTTTGTGAACAGCATCAGAACTGCCGGCATGAGTTCTCTCCGTGGCCAGTGCTTGTTATTGGTGAGACAGGGTACGCAACTGAACTCTCAGACATCTAGCTTTGAATGCTCAACTTTAAAATTAACTTGAACCATTTAATTTTCACTGTAAATTTTACTACCTTTGCTGATGCCAACAACATGTTATTACTGGATTATATTTGATAGAGAGGTTTGAATTCTGCTCTTGTTAAGTGGTCAAATACTGTCATATCCACGGACATGGCATTAGATCTATCCTTTGTATTACAGCTTGGGAGAAATCTTTAAAGAAACAGGACCTCACTTTAGAATATGTATGACCCTCCCACGCCCTTCCACTGAAAAACACACTCACGAAGGGGACATTTTTACAATTTACTGCATGCTGTTTCTAAGGCATCATTCCCTTAGGGGAGAGGTTTGTAGCCATATTGAAAGGATAGAGGCCAAAATAACAATTGCATAGATGTCCCAAGACTCAGGGAAATCTGGATCCATCCTCCCTGTAGTTGGGACATCTGTGCAGAGAACTAATCCCCCTGCTCCTCTCCTTAAATTTGACAGGATGGCTCTCTTGGGCTGGGCTCCGATTGGCTCTCTGGAATTTGCTGGTGGATCGCTAGCCCTCCCCAGGGACATCAGTTATGGACTGGAAGTCATTGCTGCTCTTTCTGTCAATGGCCTCTGATGGGAACTGCACCCAGAATAGTGCAGATTTCCCAGGGAGCAGTGACACGTTAGGTGGCTGTTCCCTGGCTTTGACGGTCTAGCCCATCAGTCCCGCTCAGACCCCACAGGAGCCCACCGTGCTATGTTCTCACAAAGGACCCTCTGCAGGCATGGGGACTGTGCTCACTAGCTATATCTGGCCAGTATTTGTACTCATTTGATCCTGTGCTCCTTGGCGGAAGGGATGATTAGTCTCTTTAATATTTTATTAAAACCCCATTTAGCTGTCATGTATTTTCTCCACATTTTCATTCCCATAATCACTGATTAGCAAGACGCGTGTACAAGCAGCTTCTTCCTTTCTAATTAGCTTATTCCTAATGCCAGTTGATTCACTGTCATAATCCAGTTTTATGTGACCTCACAGTCTGCTCTCTCTCTCTTTTGCCCAGCTGCTACATTGTGACCACTCCAGACAAAAAACATGAATAATGCTGTTCGCAAAACTGCATTTATTATAGATATCAAGTTGACCTCATGTCTGCAATAAGTAACCCCCTCCCCTCCTCCTTCCCAAGGCACAGAAAATAAGATATTCTCCACTCCACCTTGCCTACCCTACCCCTCAGAGAGTCTGAGAAAACAGGCCCTGCAACTTGCCCTGACGGTCAACGAAACAGGTTCTGCTGGACAAATTAAACAGAATGGCAGAGGTTTTCAGAATCCATATGCTAGGGAGCAGAGACAGTCTGAATGTGTGAAAATAGGCCATGCATTTCTGATGCAGCTTTCTTCAGATACCCAGGGTTTATAGATAATTATTGCTGTTTATGATTTTCTAAATAAATCCCATAAACAGTGAGGCAAAGTTAGCTAAGTGAAATCAGGTTAGCACGTGGCAATTTGTGAAAGTGCTAGGCAGTGAAAAAAGACCCAGTGTGCTAAGTCACAGCTTAGTCTGACTTCATAGTGGTTATTTACCACTGTGACACCACAAGTACTTTGTGCCACCAGAGCAAAGCTCCCTTTGTCTCAGTGACTTGAATTGAGGGCCCCCAGAACAAATGTGATCTAGATTTGGAGAAAACTGGAAAGCTGTAGCATTCAGCCAGACTGGAATTTCATGTTTAACCTAAACAGAGAGAGTTCTCAATCTAGATTCATTTTCTATTATTAACCTCAAATCTTTTAGGATTTTAGTGTAGTCCACAGCATCCAAGATACAAGGTGAAAATGTTGTTGCTTGTGTTTAATTCTTCCATAACAGATCCCAGCATTCATATCTTTCAAGGAGGAAAAAACACAACCCATTGCTTTGGTAGGTTGCAGAAAATATTTTTTATTGAAAATTTAGTTATAATGATAGGAGCAATGTTTCGTTCACATTATCCTGTGTTCATTCCTGTTAAAGAAAAAGACTGAAGAGTCAATTGAAGAGCTATGAAACATTTCTGTGATTGTGGAGCCTGGGGACTGTACAAATATCAATAATAATGTATAGGCTGTTAAAAATGATTTATAATGTATTAAAAGTTTTGAGGTAGAGATGTAAGCTTTACACCAGTTTGGGTATATACGCGAAATGGTATTGTTTGTTATTCCCAGAGGCAGAGATGTTGTTTTGCTCTCAGGCAGAGGGATTATAAATAGAGGGCCAAATCATGTTGAAAGGAACAGAAAGTGGGGGCAGTTGTGTAGCTATCGTGTCAGTGGCAGTCTGCTGCAGATCAGACAGGGGGAATCCCCGGTGATCTCTGTCTGGCTTTGCAAACAGTCAGACCCCACCTGTGCACGTCTAACCTCTGCCCTGCCCTGTGGAACTTCTCTTGTCTCATCTGAACTCCCCTGCTTGCAGGCATTCCCTCTGCAATATGGGGGGTGGGGGCATGGGGACATGCACGGAGCAGGAGTCAGGACTGCTCCTAAGTTGTGGTAATGTAATGTACCATGCTAAATAATGGAAGTCTTATAAGTCTCTGTGGAAGGATAACTAAAATGCATTCTAAGTCACAACAGGCTTTGAAGGGAGCATGCCGTGAAGGCCAGCTCTTCCTGATTCTTGAAGCTGACTACAGCCTCCTCAATATGCGCTGGTGAGCTCCACAGCCATCAGGGATTGGGGGCAAAGGTGACTATCGATGTTACAGAATAACTTTAAGGACCACCCTCGTGGGTAGTCAGAAACTCTTGGCAGTCCTGTGAGCGGAAAGCCTGCAGGCTACTCAGCTGGACCACTACTAGCTACTGGTCCAGCGTGGACTTTCATCCATCCTTCTGTCCAGCTCTCATCTGCCCCAGGTGGGTGCTGACTGCAGTAGGGCAGAGAGGGAGTATGGGAACAAAAGGGAGCAAAGAGTGGAAATGAAGAACTATGAGGAATGAATAAGTGAGGCAGAGAGCCTCAGGGGGAGATAAGAAGGTGAGAGCAAGGGAGGGAAGATGAAAGGAGGAAGAAGATTGAAGCACAAGACAGGAAAAGGGAGAAAAGGTCAGAGGCAGTGAGGAAAAGAGGAAACTTAAGTATAGACCACAATGAGAGGGAGGAGTAATCATTCTGATTTCACTCCTTGGATCTGCTAAAAAAGTCTTCTCTGACCCCCATCAAAACAGCTCCCAATGATCTGCTCCCAATGAACCGAGGACAAAAATGAGCACAAGATATCTGCCTTCTCACTTTGACTATTCCACTCCCTCTGTCTCAGTATGTGCAGGGGTGTGAGGGCTGCCGAGGCAGTCAGCATTCCATGGCCGCATACTTCCTTTTTCTTTCTTAAAGAACCAACCTCTCACATCGTGACAGTGCTTTAGGATTTCTCGTGTGTCAGTTTCCTGTGTTCTACAATTTAAAAATGGTCAAATCCTTTGGATTAAAGCTTAGGTTGTTTGTTTTTTCATAAAATGGAAATGATAGGTGTGGCTTAGGTTGCTGAAAAATAATCCGGGGGACAATATATGTGTCAAATATATAGTCTGTAGAGTATTTCGCTCAGTAAACAAGCACATACATACAAAAGGCCACTCTCATCCCCGCTGTGACCCCCTTGAGTGCACTGGAGTTAGGTGTGAATTGGATCCAAAGAACTTGTTTTTCAAATATTGAAACTGGTTTCCATGGCTTTAAAAGATTTTGCAAGAGGTTTTAGAGTCCGTAGGCATTAGAAAGTTCCCAACCTCCCTGTATGCTTATGTCAGGTTCCTCCCATTTGTCTTTTGGCCTTGGGAAAGGTTCTGGCAGCATGGACTTTGCTGGGATTGCTATTGGCTCTTCTCCTTACCCTGGCTGGCTCTGGAGAATTCCCCCTCCTCCCCCCATATTTCAACACACTGGTTTCCCATTGTCAGTGGGGTTGCAGGACCATGGCTCTGACTGACAACCTTTCATCATTAACTTTTCAAAGCTACATGCCTCTGTAGCCCCACAGCACATGCCTCTGTCTCCCATGGGCTTGTCTTGACCTCAGAATACACGGTTGTTCTTATTTCTGATACCTTATTAGCTCTGCTGCCTCCAGGGAAAGGACTCCACGTGCACGTCTTGAAAATGTGACCCTTCGAACACCAAACCTTCATGTTAGTTAGTTAGTTAAAGAGGTGTAACTACCACTACGCTCAGTGCCTGGGCACTTGAGTGCCTTTTGCCAATTAAAACTACCACTGTGTTTAACAAAAAAGTCTTTCAAAATAAAATCCAATAACAAACTGCCCCTTGCTTCCTGCTCATTAAAAATAATCTAATAGTCCATTAAAAGCTTGGCTAAACAATAACATAATCTATGTAAAACTGCGACGTGGCGCTCTGTCCATACTTTGCCAGAGACTATTAATTGGGTGTCTGTTTCTGACCAGTGAGGAAGTAGGAGAGTCCTGTATGGCGTTATCTGTATGGCCTGCTGTTTGTATCACACAATCAGGTTTTCTTTAGATTCTAGAGACTTCAGTGTTTAACTTATGCTGCAGTAAAGGAAATTTCATCCTCCACTGTAAATTAGTTTCCAGCACTAAACTAGGAACACACTTTCTGTAGGGACACAGTATTTGGACTGTATGCTGCTGACCTTGGGAACAGTTCCTTGTTTTAAATACTACTAATAATAATTAATAATGCAAGAGGGTAAAGATAACCAGCTTTGAGTCAACTTGATTAAAGTGAATAGAGATACGGAGTTATTCAGACCCAAGAAAGGGTGAAAAAGCAGCACAAACTGTACTTAAGCCTCTGAGTCATCTCTCCTCTGCTGGCAAGGAATCTTTAACCCTTTAGCAGAATTAGCAGAAAATCAGTTTTCAGGTGGGACAAAATCAAGAGGAAGGTAAGCCCTTTGGGTCTGTCTAGGTGGATTGGGTGGGGAGGGAAGCATTTAAAGGGCTAAGAGGGAGAGTTCCGCTGTGGTAGATTGGATGCTGAGTGAAACTTCTCCAAAGCTAGAGTGGGAGAAAAGAAGCAATGGGTCTGGGGGACCTTGTTTTTAATGGCTTGGGGTCAGAGTGCTGCTAGAACTAGAGGAGTTTAAAGCAACACAAACTATACACACATAAGAGTGCAATGGCCTACATGAGAGACATTAGTGGATTTGGAGAATCAAAAGAGAGAATATTAATTTTTATTATTATTTGTGTTGCAGTAGCACTTGGGGGCCCCTACCAACATCAGAGCCCCGTTGTGTTAGGTGTTGCACATACACATAGGCCTGGTCTACACTACGAGTTTAGGTCGAATTTAGCAGCATTCTCTCGATTTAACCCCGCACCCGTCCACAAGACAAAGCCCTTTTTTTCGACTTAAAGGACTCTTAAAATCGATGTCTTTACTCCACCACTGACGAGGGGATTAGCGCTGAAATCGGCCTTGCCGGGTCGAATTTGGGGTACTGTGGACGCAATTCGACGGTATTGGCCTCCGGGAGCTATCCCAGAGTGTTCAGTTGTGACCGTTCTGGACAGCACTCTCAACTCAGATGCACTGGCCAGGTACACAGGAAAAGGCCCGCAAACTTTTGAATCTCATTTCCTGTTTGGCCAGCGTGGCAAGCTCACCTGCACAGGTCACCGTGCAGAGCTCATCATCACAGGAGACCATGCAGTCCCAGAATTGCTGAAGAGCTCCAGCATGGACCGAACGGGAGGTATGGGATCTGATCGCTGTATGGGGAGACGAATCCGTGCTGGCAGAACTCCGTTCGAAAAGATGAAATGCCAAAATATTTGAAAAAATCTCCAATGGCATGAAGGACAGAGGCTATAACAGGGACCCGCAGCAGTGCCGCATGAAAATGAAGGAGCTCAGGCAAGCCTACCAAAAAACCAGAGAGGCAAACAGCTGCTCCGGTTCAGAGCCCCAGACATGCCGCTTCTATGATGAGCTACATGTCATTCTAGGGGGTGCAGCCACCACTACCCCAACCCTGTGCTTTGACTCCGTCCAAGGAGTGGGAGGCAACACGGAAGCGGGTTTTGGGGGCAAGGAAGATGATGATAGCTCACAGCAAGGAAGTGGAGAAACTGGTTTCCCCAACAGCCAGGATCTGTTTATCACCCTGGACCTGGACCCAGTACCCCCCGAACACACCCAAGGTGGGCTCCCGGACCCTGAAGGCGGAGAAGGGACCTCTGGTGAGTGTACCTTTGTAAATCTTATACATGGTTTAAAAGCAAGCATGTTTAATGATTAATTTGCCCTGGCATTTGCGGCCAGTACAGCTACTGGAAAAGTCTGTTAACGTGTCTGGGGATGGAGCGGAAATCCTCCAGGGACATCTCCATAAAGCTCTCCTGGATGTACTCCCAAAGCCTTTGCAAAAGGTTTCTGGGGAGGGCAGCCTTATTCTGTCCTCCATGATAGGACGCTTTTTACCACGCCAGGCCAGGAGCATGTAGTCGGGAAGCATTGCAGAACAAAGCATTGCAGCATATGGTCCCGGTGTTTGCTGGCATTCAAACAACATCCGTTCTTTATCTCTCTGTGTTACCCTCAGGAGAGTGATATCATTCATGGTCCCCTGGTTGAAATAGGGTGGTTTTAATAAGCAGACATTCAGAGGTGTCCGTTCCTGCTGGGCTGTTTGCCTGCGGCTGAACAGAAATCTTCCCCGCTGTTAGCCACGCGGGGCGGGGGGAGGGGAAGGGGTGAAGCCATCATCTCAGAGAATTGTGTGTGTGTGCGTGGGGGGGAGTATTTGGGTTTCTACTGCACGTGAACCCAGAAACTGCAGCCCCTCCTTTTAAATTGCCAACCCATTTTTAATGGCCAACCCAACGGCTACTTTGTATGGGAAATGATGGCGCTGCTGTTTGAAACCATTCCCACATGTTATGAAGGTTAAAGAAGCCAAAAGACTGGTTTACCATGGCTGCCTGCAAGCCGAATTCTGCTGCCTGGCCCTGCATGAGTGATCTCTCACACCAAACCAGCATACCCTCAATAAGAGGCAAAATGCGACCTTGTAATGAAAGCACGTGTGCTATGTAATGTTAACAGCAAGGTTTACCGTGAAAGAGTGTACCCATTGTTCTATAAAATGTGTCTTTTTAACTACCACTCTCCCTTTCTTTTCCCTCCACCAGCTGCATATGTTTCTCCTTCCCAGAGCAAAGGAGATTAGAAGGCGAAAAAAATGCACTCGTGATGAAATGTTCTCTGACCTCATGCCGTCCTCCCACACTGACAGAGCACAGTAAAATACGTGGAGGCAGACAATCTCAGAGTGCAGGAAAACACAATATGATCGTGAGGAGAGGTGGCGGGCTGAAGATGGAAGGTGGCGTCAGCTTGCTGAAAGAAGGCAGGAGTCAGTGCTCGGGCTGCTGGAGGATCAAACTCATATGCTCCACTGTAAGGTTGAGCTGCAGGAAAGGCAGCAGGAGCACAGACCGCCACTACAGCCCCTGTGTAACCAACCACTCTCCTCCCCAAGTTCCATAGCCTCCTCACTCAGACGCCCAAGAACACGGTGTGGGGGCCTCTGGCCACCCAGCCACTCCACTCCAGAGCAACAGAAGGCTGGCATTCAATAAGTTTTAAAGTTTTAAAGTGCTGTCTGGCCTTGTCCTTCCCTCCTCCACCACCCCACCCGGTGCTTTCCTCCTCCACTACCCCTACCGGGTTACCTTGGCAGTTATCCCCCTATTTGTGTGATGAATAAATAAAGAATGCATGAATGTGAAGCAACAATGACTTTATTGCCTCTGCAAGCAGTGATTGAAGGGAGGAGGGGAGGGTGCTTAGCTAACAGGAAAGTAGAGTGAAACTGGCAGGGAGGGGAGTTTCCATCAAGGAGAAACAAACAGAACTTTCACACTATAGCCTGGCCATTCCTGAAACTGGTTTTCAAAGCTTCTCTGATGCACACCATGCCCTCCTGTGCTCTTCTAACCACCCTGGTGTCTGGTTGCACGTAATCAGCGGCCAGGTGATTTGCCTCAACCTCCCACCCCACCATAAACGTCTTTCCCTTACTCTCACAGATATTGTGGAGTGCACAGCAAGCAGTAATAACAATGGGAATATTGGTTTCACTGAGGTCTAACCGAATCAGTAAACTGCGCCAGCGCGCTTTTAAACGCCCAAATGCACATTCTATCACCATTCTGCACTTGCTCAGCGTATAGTTGAGCAGCTCCTGTCTACTGTCCAGGGTTCCTGGGTACGGCTTCATGAGCCATGGCATTAAGGGGTAGGCTGGGTCCCCAAGGATAACTATAGGCATTTCAACATCCCCAACAGGTTATTTTCTGGTCTGGAAAATAAGTCCCTTGCTGCAGCTGTTCAAACAGACCAGAGATCCTGAAGATGCAAGGGTCATGTATCTTTCCCGGCCATCCCACGTTGATGTTGGTGAAACGTCCCTTGTGATCCACCAGTGCTTGCAGCACCATTGAAAAGTACCCCTTGCGGTTTATGTACTTGCTGCCTTGGTGCTCCAGTGCCAAGATAGGGATATGGGTTCCGTCTATCGCTCCACCACAGTTAGGGAATCCCATTGCAGCAAAGCCATCCACTATGACCTGCACATTTCCCAGAGTCACTACCCTTGATATCAGCAGCTCAGTGATCGCGTTGGCTACTTGGATCACAGCAGCCCCCAAAGTAGATTTGCCCACTCCAAATAGATTCCCAACTGACCGGTAGCTGTCTGGCATTGCAAGCTTCCACAGGGCTATTGCCACTCGCTTCTGAACTGTGAGGGCTGCTCTCATCTTGGTATTCTTGTGCTTCAGGGCAGGGGAAAGCAAGTCACAAAGTTCCATGAAAGTGCCCTTACGCATGCGAAAGTTTCGTAGCCACTAGGAATTGTCCCAGACCCGCAACACTATGCGGTCCCACCAGTCTGTGCTTGTTTCCCGGGCCCAGAATCGGCGTTCCACGCCATGAACCTGCCCAAATGACACCATGATGTGCACATTGCAGGGGCCTGTACTTCGTGAGAAGTCTATGTCCACGTCCTCATCACTCTCGTCACCGCGCTGCAGTCGCCTCCTCCTCGCCTGGTTTCACTTTTCTTGCAGGTTATGGTTCTGCGTATCCTGCTGGATAGTGCACACGGTGTTTATAATACTCATAATTGCCGCGGTGATCTGAGTGGGCTCCATGTTCCCAGTGCTATGGCGTCTGCACTGAAAAAAGGCACAAAACGATTGTCTGCCGTTGCTCTGACGGAGGGAGGGGTGACTGACAACATGGCTTACAGGCTTGGCTTACAGTGAATTAAAATCAAGAAAGGGGGTGGCTTTGCGTCAAGGAGAAACAGAATGGCCCCCTCAAGGATAGAACTCAAAACCCTGGGTTTAGCAGGCCATTGATTTCACGGAGGAAGGGAGGAGAAAATTAATACAAAACAACTCTGGTCTATTTCTTGTTTTGATCCACTTCATCTATCTTTATACATCTTGCTGGCAGCAGACGGTGCATTACGACTGCTGACCATCGTCATCTTCAGGGTGCTCAGCAGAAGACGGTGCAGTATGACTGCTGGCCATCGTCGTCTCCTGGCTTCTCATTAGAAGACGGTGCAGTAGGACTGCTGGCAAGACTGAATCGCCATGAGACGAAACTTAAAAGGGAAATGACCTGGTTGAGTCACTCCCATGTTTGCCCAGGCGCCCCTGACCGACCTCACCGAGGTTGGTTAAAAGAGCACCCTGGAGTATGTCAACGATGGCTACCAGTCATACTGCACTGTCTGCTGCCAAAAGGCAATGCAGTACCGCATCTGCTAGCACCCAGGAGACATACGGTGAGCTGAGCGGGCTCCATACTTGCCGTGGTATAGTGTGTGCACGGGTAACCCAGGAAAAAAGGTATGAAACGATTGTCTGTCATTGCTTTCACGGAGAGAGGGAGGGAAGGGGGTGCCTGATGATATGTACCCAGAACCACCCGTGATAATGTTTTTGCCCCATCAGGCATTGGGATTTCTACCCAGAATTTAAATGGGTGGCGGAGACTGCGGGAACTGTGGGATAGCTACCCACAGTGCAACGCTCCGGAAGTCGGCGGTTGCCTCGGTACTGTGGATGCACTCTGCCGACTAAATGCACTTAGAGCATTTCTGTGGGAATACACACAATCGACAGTATAAATATGCTTTCTACAAAACCGACTTCTATAAATTTGATCTAATTTCGTAGTGTAGACATAGCCTATATAGTAAGAAACAGCTCCTTCCCTGAAGATCTTACAACCTAGATATATACAAGACAGATGAAGGGTATATGACAAAGAAGAAGAAGGTTGAGAAGTGAGTCACAGAGATTTAGTACCTCAGTCAGAGTCACACTGGGAGTTTGTGAGAGTCTGGAATTGAACCCACGTGTAGTGCGTCCCAGTTCAAGATTTTCTTGAAGTACAGTTTCTGAGGAACCAATAATTTAATTTAGAAAGGATTCCTCTCCCTTCATTCCTAGCCTGAGGTGCTAAGAGCTGGCTGTAGTATTAGGGGGGTGCATAAGATATCTTGTCTTCATTTAGCCATAATTTAAATATGCTATGCAAGGCATAATGTGCTGAGGCGTTTTTCACCCTTCTCTGAAATGTCAGGTATTTGCTACCACTGGAGACAGGATACCAGACTAGATGGAGCTCTGCTTGGCTGTGGTATGATCGTGCACATGTTCCCAACGTGAGGGTGCATGACAAAAAAAATGTCCACAATCTTAATTGTCCATATTCTCCTCAGCAAAGCACTGTTATCAGTAGTTCCACTACTTCAACTTATTGCACTAAAATGTTGATTATTAATTCATATGAATGTTTGTTTATATCTGTGCTTAGTAAAAACCAAATGTTTCAGTGCTTTTCTATGTTGATAATAAATGAATGCCTTTGATGTGGTAACACTGTGATAAGGTTAATGTAATTATATTTATACAGTTACAAAGAAAGAATTGCATGGATGGGTATCGTTGCCAAATGTATTGCTTCATTTTCTTAGTCATTTTATAGTCTGGGTAATAACGCTCAGAAAGACACAAGAAAATAACATTCAAGGTAAAGAGTGATTTTTTTCATAATTAAAGTTAAATTAAATTTAATGGAAAACACCTTTAAAATCCCAAATCACAAACTAAACTGGGAACTACATGTAGGCTGAAGGTCAGAAATGTATTTGGATTTTAAAGTATTTGAAAATCAGTTCCTTTTCCCCTTACCTGCCAAAAGTCCAAGTTCTCTTGCACAAGAGGAGATCACAAATCCCTGAACCGGAGCAGAGAGTTGCATGGCCCTGTGTATGTGACGCGTCCAAAGAGGGTTGCTAGATAAACGACAGTGTTTTCTTAAAAAAAGACCAAAATTTTCAAAACTGGATGCCCACAGGAAAGCTCCTAATTGCATATTTAGTTGCATAGGTACACATTTTTAAAGCACACTAAGCATGGGACTTAGGCTGCTGAGTGAATTAGGTGCTTTTGAAAATGGGACTAAGGCACTTTTCTGAAAATTTTACCCATAAATAATTTGGTCTGATTTTCAGAGGTACTGAGTACCCACATTCCCACTGACATCAATGGAAACCTGGGTACTTATTACCTTTGAAAATCAGCTCACTCTTAGCTGGGTGCCTAAATATGGATTTTGGAGCCTAACTTTGGGCACTTGGGTTTGAAATGTTATATAATACTTACTTGCTAGTAATAAACAGGAAGCTTTCCGTGGTAAGTGAAAGGCCCAAAGTCATCAACTTCTGCAGAATCTAAATCCCATGATGCAGCACAGTGAAAAGCGACCAGATTCTTGTCCACTTTCACTGCAGCTGTTGAGTACCCCGGAGACAGTGACATTTACAAGGATCACAACAATTTTAGTCTGTTGTGTGGGTAAGCAGTAAACTGTATGTGCACAACATCTTTGAAAATCAAGCTTTAATTGTGCACGTTGGGTACCCAAAAACCAAGGGACCAAGAATTAAAGGTCATCTTCAAAAATGTGTCCCCTAATGCCTAACTAATCACTTCCGTTCTTCTAAGCCACTGGTGGGCAAACTTTTTGGGCCAAGGACCACATCTGGGTTGCACAACTGTATGGAGGTCCAGGTAGGGAAGGCTGTGCCTCACCAAACAGCCTGGCCCCCACCCCGTATACACCCCTTCCCACTTCCCGCCCCCCCTCAGAAACCCCAACCCATCCAATGCTCCTTGTCCCTGGCCCGGCCCAACCCTCCCGGGACCCTGGCCCCTAACCACCCCCAAGGATCCCACCCCCTATCCAACCCCCCCTCTCCCCGCGCTCCCTGTCCCTTGACTGCCACAACCCTATCCACACCCCCGCCCCTAACCGCTACCCAGGACCCCACCCCCTGTCCAGCTCCCCCTGTTCTCTGATTCCAACTGCCCCCTGTCCCCTGACTGCCCTTCGGGGCCCCCTTACCATGCCAGAGCCAGCTACACCGCCGCACTGCCCGACAGGAGCAGTGGGCCAGAGCGCTTCCCGCTTGGTGGTGTGATTGCAGGGGAGGGGGAACAGTGGGGGAGGGACGGGGGCTAGCCTCCCCGGCGGGAGCTCAGGGGCCAGGCAGGACGGTCCCGCAGGCTGGATGGGGCCCGCGGGCCATAGTTTGCCCACCTCTGTTCTAAGCTCACCTTTCAATATAGCCCTGAACTCTGCATTTGTTAGGGAAAGAGAATTAGAAAAAGCAGAACTGTAAAAACTCAGTTCTGTAAAAACTGTAGGTGATTTGTCCTTTCCCTACATTTTGCACATACAACTCTGAGACCATAGTGCCAGCTGACACTTGTCTCCTATTTTACTGAAAATCAACCCCCTCCCCCCCACTTTGTGATTGCAAACTCTTTGCTTTTCTGTACAGAATGCAGACGTGTGAAAGAGGAGAGAAAATACAGTACCATGCTGTGCTTCAAGGTATGCACCTTTTCTGGGGAAAGTAGTCACTTTTTTCAAGGCCCAAAACTCACATGTAGACTTTTGAGACTGCCTTTCAGTCCGGGCATGTTTGTAATTATTTTTAACGTATTAAAGGCCTAAAGAGCCAAAGTCAATAACTTTTATGACCTGTTTAATGCCAAACATGAAACCAGAAGACGTGATTCTTCAATCACTCTTGCATTTGTTTTGCTTCTGAGTTAGGAATGGTAGAATAAGAAAGTTAAACTGCACATTAGTTTTGATATCCTGACTTCTAGATTTTTTTTTAAATACTTTTTTTAATGTACTAATACTTTTTCATGAAGTCTATCAGGCTACCCCACTGGCTAATTATAGAAAAGAACAAGCTGAAGACACACATTCATGCAAAGGAAAAACAAAATGGGCTTTTTTTGCTTCTTTATGATATATAAAGAAGATCTGAAAGTTTTTCCCCTCTTTTTTTAATACCTTCTCTCCCCAGACAAGAGTTATTTTTTCAAATTACAGATTCACATTTGGATTGCCACTGGGGACTCCATGCTAGGAGTGGTTTTATCCACCCTAGATAATCTCTTTTTCTGATTTTGTTTTCCCAGTGATGCTATTATTGGTGCAGTTCCACTGGTGGTAGGAATGCTAGACAAACTTGACAGTGGTTAGGCAGCTAGTGTGCTGAGACCCCTGCCTATCATACTGACCGGTATCTTCCCATTGTTTTCTTGTATCCCCATCTGTCTTTCTCCATCTCTTGTCTTACGCTTAGTTTAGAAGCTTTGTGGGCAGGAATCATCTTTTTATTTGTACGACGCCTACCTCAGTCGGGTCCTGGTCCGTGGCAGGTGCTGTTAGGTGCTACTGCAATACAAATAATAAATAATAATAATAAATACCAGTGGTGTGTGAGCTGGTGTGGACAAGGTGCTCAGAGGAACTCTACGTGCTATGGTGATACGAAAGCCAGTGGCTGCTGACTCTAGGAGAGCTAGTGTTCCCAGTGTTGATACCAATGATGTGGTTGCGCTATATTTTCAGAGTAAAGCCGACTGTGGACAAGGCATTAGATGACAGGAGCACTAGTGGAATGATGACATCACAAGAGAGAAGTGACAAAGCTGGACAGCTAAGGAATGGAGGGATTTTTAGGTAGATTGTTTAAAACGCCTTGGTTTTGTTGTATTTGTGTTAACACGCATTTAACTTCAGTGTCCAATTAACAGTTTGGAGAGCAAACTTCTTTGTTATCATTTTAATTGCCCCATCCTTTCAATTAAGGTTAAACATTCAATTAAATATGCTTTGAAACTTCTAGTAAAATGCGGGAAGACCAGGTTTGACATTCCTGATATTTGAAAAAACCTACCAGGTCTTCTTTATATGTTGGAAACAGGAATAAAGAGCACAATACCAATCTTGGAAAATCCTTTGCTGATTACCATTAAGACAGAATCTTCTTCTGGATTTTCTGTGTTAACTGTCTCTTTGGGGCTTGATCTTGTGATCCGTATTTGTAGTTTCAGTGGGACTACTCGGGTGAATAAGGATTGCAGGACTGTAGACTGCAGAATCATTGAGACAGGGACTGGGTTTTCTGTAGTTTGTACACAGCATCAGCACTTAACAATGAATATGTTACAAGAGTAATGAATAATAATAGTCACCTTGTTCAGGTCATCTTTCCTGTATGTGTTTTACGTTGTACCAGGCCAGTCAATTTTCTCATCAGTTACCAGCTAGCTAGTAATGATTAAAAACTGTCCAATCATCATGCAGTTACAAGTTTGGTTTCCACCCTTCTCCCCTCCACACAAACCATTGTTTAATTGAGTAAGTACTTTTTCAGGTCAACAGACTTCATTGATTTATTTCATGCAAGTTCCTTTTTAACTGTCTGCATTATTACTATGGGAACAAAAATATAAACAGTATAAATGAGCAATAACGATAAGGAATTGTTACACAGAGTCAAAATGTGTTCTCTGTAAGTTTGTTGTTGAAACAAAAGAAAGGGAGGGATTCCTTCTTTCACAGAACAATGTCCAGGAAGAGAATATACCGCACGAGCAAGAGGATGGATCACCTCAGTGGCAGCCTTAGTCTCATGTATCCTGTGTAAAAGCATTGGGGCCTTGCAAAGAACTATGCAAAATTTTGGAATAAAGACCCAGAAGTGATCAGAATTAGCCTATTTTGTAGTCTGAGCTTCTTTGCCCAACAAGCAGCCTTTCACTAGGAATTGTTTGTCTTCTGTGAAATTTTTGCTGGAATTTAACTCCCTAATTCTGTTTACCTGATTAATTTCCCTCGCTGCTCCACCACCCTGAGAGATTCAGTGCCCCAGCAGCTTTCTCAAGCTCTCATCCTGAGGTTGTTACACTCCTCCAACCGAGACCAGAAACAATGCAATGAGACTAATCACAGTCAAACCATACAGCTCAAACACTACTGGTGAACTCTCTAATACCCACGCGTTCACAATCAATCCACAGAGTAAGCACTTTGGGGCAGGGACTTTCATTTATATGTTTGTACAGTGCCTCACACAATGGGACCTCAACCTGTTTGGCCTCTGCAATATAAATGTTAAATAATAAGAGTTTAAAAAAGAACACCTTATGGAGTGAAAATAAGAAAATGTGCCCACGGACATCTTCGATGAACAGAAAAGGATGCTAAATACATAAGGGCAGAACCTCTGCTGGTGTAAATCAGTGCAGCTTGATTGACTTCAGTGCCTCTACACTAAGAATCTGATTCCTAGAATAAGTTGTTTGCCTAGTTCCACCATACATTGTCAGTAGTTTGTGGGAAATGCTGGGGAAATCTATTGAGATGGGTGTTGTTTTAATTCCTTCTATGAGAACCTTGAACTATTGGATAGGAATTTATTTGGTTCTCTAATACACCTACAGAGATGTGGGCAATGGAATTTATTCAAATAAGCACTGCTGGGAAAACTGTAACTCTCTATGGAATAGAACATAAAGGGCCAGCTTTTCAGCTGGTGTCAACTGGCTTAGATCCATTCCAGAGGAGCAACGCTGGTTTCCACCAGCTGAGGATCTGGCCCATAATGTGATACTGGCTCCGGATACTGGCCATTTGGATTAAGGTAATAACAGAAAGTAACTTCTGGTGTATCTACAATTTACTATCTGTAAGAGATGACACTGAGATTAAATTATCCAGAAATTCAAGATAACAAGACTTAAAAGCCACTTAAGATGGTGTTCTTGGGAGGCAAATATACAATTTTAAGAGCCTGGACATAACCCACTACCTTCCACCTTTAATAACTGGTTCCTTAATACATGGTATAATGTTAAAACGGAAAAATTAGCATAGTCTTTCCAAATAAATGGTCTGTTTTTAACAGTATAGACTATAGTGCAAATTCATCATTGTTGGAAAGAGTGCATCTCTCACTGAAGTCTGTGGGAGTGGTGCCTGTTGATGCCAGGACTGAATGTGGCTCTTTGTTTTTGGATTATCCATTTGAACACCTGAAGAAGCTGCCAAGAGAAACAATCTATGTACCAAATCTCCTGAGTGAGGTTGAGGCTAATAAGCCCCTTCTCCACAGACTTTCATGTTCCATATATTCATGCGCATGTATGTGCAGAAACTTGAGGTGATTTAAAAGATGCTTACCATGGTATCTTCCCCACACTCCTCCAACCAATACACTTTTGTTGAGTTAGGGCAGAATTTTGAGCTGCCTTTATAAGAGAGGAAGGTGCTGGCAAAATATTGCCCAGGAGGGTCTCTCAACTTTAGATTTCACTTGGTAGGAAATAGCCCATGTTTGCTGGCCTTCAGGATGTGCTAAAAGGCCCATGTATTTCAGTGGTTGAGGGGGATGGGGTTGTGATAAGTGAGATGGGAAGCTTTTATTTATTTATTTTAAAATTCAATTTAGGGTCTCAGTGGGGTTTAGTAGTTCTGTGGTATCTGAGATTGGGTGGTTTTGGTTATAAGACCAGACACTAGTTGTTTTGCTGGTGAGGTTTGGTCTCTGGTCTGCTGTTGCTATTGTTTTTATGGGCTGTGATTTCAGTCCCATCTCTTAAGGCATCTTGAGCCATTGGGTAGGAATTTTTGTTTCGTGGTCTTATTGTGTGTTCAAAGTGAAATTAACAAATGGTTTGTTGAAACAACAACTAAGAAAATAATTTTTTTTTCTGTATGGAATTTTATAGTGTGAATTTTAAAAACAACAAAGTTGCCATGATTGTGTTTACTATAATCCCCATTTCCTTATTAATGCAACAGATTTGCTATTGCAGGGAAAGCAAGAGAGAAAGGAGATGGCATATGAATTTGCAGTTATCAGAGTTGCTTTTGCTCTGTTAGTTTCCTAGTCCCATTAGGACACTTACTCTGATTCCCTTGACTTACTTGAAAGTAAACAAGATTTAATACACAGTTAATTACTTTTGTGCCACAATGTTAAGCCCACAGCTTTCCACCAGAAAAGGAAATTCTGTTTTCAGAATGGTTAACGGCTTAGCTGATATTGTACAGTATGTGCACAAAGCTTTTAAAATGTTTAGTTGACTATGGGCCTAATTTGCTATTTAAGCTGTGTCATACTATGAGCCATGCCCCTGTAACAAGCCAAGATAAAAGGAGAAGCAGTTTTCCATTCTAAGCAATCATTAGGCATTACACAACAATTTCCTTTTTGCTTTTTGGTCTGCCAGAGCCTCATTCAAGTTAAATAAAATAAGCGCAGCTAGTTTATTGTTTTCTTTTCAGTTCTGAAGTAAACATTTTTTTTCTTTTGCTAATCTTTGCAAACTTCTTTAACAAGCTTATATTCTCTAGAGGTATCGCTAAGGGTTGGTTTTGACTTGTGTTTCATGCTCTCCTATCCATGTGGAATATAACTATACAGAAACCCTCTAGTCCTCAGATCTCTGGTGCCTCTAATACAGTACTTAGTTAATAAGAACTAAACCTATATTTCAATTCTCTTTTAAAGGCTGTCTGTCAAAGCCAGTCCTACTGTTGTCTTAAAGGCAAGATGTACTCCTATAAACCTGAGCTGATTTTACTAAATATGAATATGTAGTATCATCCTTGTGGCACATGAGCTCCAACTGAGAAAAGCACTTAAGCATATACTTAACTTTTAACTTTTTACAGATCTTGGTATTTTCTCATTCATTTATCTGGGAGTTTATATCACACAAATGCAGTATTCTGTAAGCACCTCGCAAGTAGTTTATAACCATACCCTGCTGCATGGCAACTGAATTATATGTGCACACAGTGCTATGTGTATGCAAAAATTCCAATGTGGACACACACATCAGGATATGTGTGTGCCTAAGAGCTTGTCTATACTACCCACTGGATTGGCGGGCAGCGATCGATCCCGCGGGGTAGTGTAGACGCGATAAATTGACCCGGATTGCTGTCCCGTCGACTCTGGTACTCCACCAGAATGAGGAGTGCAAGCGGAGTTGAAGGGAGAACGTTAGCTCTTGACTTACCGCAGTAAAGACACTGCGGTAAGTAGATCTAAGTACGCTGACTTCAGCTACGCTATTCACGTAACTGAAGTTGCGTATCTTAGATCGACCCCATGTGGTAGTGTAGACAAGCCCTAAATTTGGGACAGATTTGGCCTATATGTTTTGTGGGATTAAAACTGCTCTCCAGCCCTTAAGATCTTCTTTGGATTCATTAACAATAATTTAATAAGTAAAAGCTTGTTAAATCCATGAATTGCGTATAAAACATCTCAAGAAATGGGAATACATTTTCTCACACGCGCGTGTGCAGTGGTCTTTCCTCGTAGGAAATGGAGACAGCTGCAGACCTGTCACTCATAGTACTCATCACAAGACAGACTTCCCAACATTCCAGAAGTTCTGCTTCTCTTTATAAGATGTCTTTGCCTTCCATATTTGGCTGTTTGAAATTTTGCTACCTAGGCAGCATTCTTGCACTGGAAGGAACAAAGTAGTCACTCTTAAGAATCAGTTTAGACCAAGAAGAATCTTATCGAGAATTGCATCGGGTCTCTTCTTAATGCCCGTAAAAACGAGTGTGCATTATTTTGTGTGATCCTTTGATTACATTAACACTGTTACTTGGTTCATGATTCTTTGCTGATTATGAAATGTAAGCTTCGTTGTTTCATTAATGATTTTCCATTCCCTCCTTTCCTTCTTCAGTTTTCTGCATTCCTCTCATAATCTGGGGTAATTCTTCCCATTTATCTAGATGTTTCCATCCCCACCTTCAGATAACCTACAATTATTTCCTAATAGGCAATTCTGTCCACCCAGCCAGTAGAAATACACTGCATTGTTTTCAACATTTCTAAGCACTTCTGAAATGAAGTATTTCAAAGTATACATTCTTATTTTATGACCTCTTTGGCTATACGGTGATTATTAATCATTACAGAAGCAAGAAAGAGGAAATGACATCAGTAGATAAGATGAACTATGCAATAGCAGAAGCTTTATTCACATTGAATACACTATTCATTTACACAAAAAGATCATTTCTCAATTCAAAGAGGAATATTCTAATTTAAGGTCTAACTTCGGCCATATGTCAAAATCTCTATGGAAACAAAGCTTACTACTGTGTAGTGATCCCATAAGAAACACATTCCCCTTTGTAGATGGGCTAGTAGTAGGTGCATCTAATCTTTGGAGCTTTAGATTTATTTTTTTCCAGACAAGTACTTTTTTTTTTTTTTTTAACATCAGAAAACATTCTTTTCCTTTTTAATTTGTTTTTACGATGGTAAAGCTGAGATTTTTGGTTTTGGCCAGTTGGCTAATCTAATGTAATATGATCTAAGAATGTGTAATTTAAAAAAAAAAAACAACACAAAATATTCATTTTCCTCCAGATTGGTGGATGGCTTTATGAAACTTCATCTTAGATTCTCTTTGATTATTTAAATCCATTACATGGACAAGCAATGAAACCTGTAAAGATTTCAGAATAATCAATGAAATAAAATATTTGTATATAAAATTTTCAAAATAATATAAGTGAGAATGACAAATATCTATATATAATAAATTAGAAAAGAGGAATCCATAATAGCCTATTTGGAAATAAGATGTGGGGAGATATAGCAATCTTGTTTACAACGTGTATCTCACTGCTTTGCTACTGTACAGAAAATTGGAAAATGCTTGACCATGTGCTTTTCATTTTATATCGCATCTTTCAGCCAAGGATTTCAAAGTGCCTTAGAAACGTTAAATCAGCCTCACGACACCGCTGTACGTGGGTAGGTGTGTGTTCCCACCATTTTACAGATCTTAGTCTGAGGCTAAAAATGGTTGAGTGACATGCTCAAGGTCACAAAACAAGTAACTGTCAGAGCTAGGAATAGAACCTTGGCACAGTTTCCTCTTCTCCCACCACTGGATCGCAACATCTGCAATACCAGCGCTCAAGAAAAAGGATGGCTTTTTTTTTTTCTTAAGTGGAAGGGAAAATTTGAAAGCCGTTTTCCAGGAACTTTCCTCCGATTATAGCTATCTCCACTCCTTCAACTGAGATGCTTCTATAAGGGTTCAGTTTGCAGAAATTTAAAGAGGGGAGGTGGGGGAAGGAAGGTTCCTCATAATAGTTCTGACAAGAAATATTAAAAATAAAAGAGTAAACTCTTATCAACAGATTGGTCAACCCAGCCACCCACCCTTCCTTTGCTATGCTGGCCTTTGTGCTGTCAAACAATAGGATTCAGCAGCTTCCCTCATATTTAAGGTGATACACTGCCTGCCCGTAGTCACCATGTGCAACGGCCATTGAAATAAATTAGAGTTTGGTGGTTGCTAAGTGACAATGGAAGGCCCTAAATAAATTCACACACATAGATAAGAGATCTATGGTCATCTAAAATCCAGTAGTTTTATAAAGCCATCAGATCAGAGCACAACTTCTTTCACTATCCATATATTAAAACACCAGGGCTTAAAGGCCTGAAAATAAAAGGACTATGCTAGCAAAGAATGGTGATAAGATGGCAGATACAAAAGTTTTGCAAAAAGCCAGACTTCTGATAAAACAGATTAATTTATTAGACTGGTTGACACACCCACATGAATATTATTCTCTGGTAAATATTTTGGAGTTTCTCTAGGATAATCTGCTTATTATTGGAAGATCAGCTAGCAATATTTTGTGGAATTTTATGATGTCTCCAAAGTGAAAGGAGGGTTTAGGGCACTCAACATGTCATGAGAGCGTGCCCTTAATTTAGAGTGCTCTTTCTTTGTTATACTCAAAAAGATAAATGAGGGCTAACTCCACATTTGATGTAAACTGATAGAACTCAGTAGACTTTCGTGGAGCTATGTTAATTTATACCAGGGGTTCTTAAACTTCATTGCACTGTGACTCCCCTTCTGACAATAAAGTTACTACATGACCCCTGAGGGGTGTGTGGGGGGAGGGGGAGGGGGGTGTCATAGCCTGAGCCCTGCTTCCCTGGGTAGGGGGGAGAGGGTGCTGCAGTCCGATCCCCATTACCCCAGGTGGGGGCAAAGCTCAGGCTCAGCCCTGGGTCCCAGCAAGTCTAATGCTGGCCCTGGCGACCCCATTAAAATGTGGTCATGACCCACAGTTTGAGAACCACTGATTTATACCATCAGAGGATTTTGGCCTTGAGAATGTTATGTTTATACATACAGATGTCCATGTCATACTTAAGATTTAGCTCCACCAATGAAACTAATATGGGCTTTTTGTTACATAGCCCACACAGACTTTATTACCCACCCTCAAATATGGGAGAATTCTTGCATTTTTAATAAAATTGGAAAAAACATCAACACAAGAACAACATGCCTGGCATTTCCAGCTTTATATATGAGGCCTGTGTTAAATTCAGGGATTTTTTAAAAATCAGTGATGCTATTATTGCTGTTAGAAACTAACACATGGGTATGACTGAGGGAAAATATGAAAACAGAGCCTGAATCGTCTCTCACTTACATGTCTTGGTCCTTTTCAGATCTGACCCAGCTCAGTAGTAGCCAAAATTTTTTTCTGTTTGACTATTCAGCGCTCAATATAAAATGCGTTGGGGGTTCTTGTTCTGATTCATAGTAAAGTATTGCCCCCCTGTACCGTCAAACTTCTACCTTGGTTTGCATGAAATAGCACCCTTGTTAGCAGACTCGGCAGAGAAGCTAAGGCCTTGTCTACGCTACAGAGTATTGTCAATGCAAGTTATGCCCACAATCAAAAACCGTTATAATTTCATCGCTTGTGCATGTTCACATAACACGTCCACAGTTGGTGCTCTAGCACAGGGGTTCTCACAACAAATTTTTGGTGGCCTCAGAGTGCGGCCACCAACTCTTGCTGGTGGCTGCTCTGACAATTTTTCCTAAAATAGTTAAATTTAGGAAAAACAAATAAATATGCACAGATACATTGTAATCTATCTATGTAGGGATTTTTTGCAGACTCAGTAATATATATAGTGTACAGTTGTCTCTATTCTTTATTGGACCTAAACAGAATAGAAACACACATAAAGTGCTTTTCATTTTTCTTATTGTTTCTTTTGCTGTTTCTGGTTGTTTTTTTAAAGACTTGCTAGCTAGTAAGTTTGCTGTGAAAAGTGATATTAACAAACATACAAGTATCACTTTTCACCACAGACTTACTCAGTCCTGGCAAGCCCCAGAGACAAATTAAGCCCTGGATGGGGAGGTAGATACAGAGACAGCAGGGGCCAGTGGTGATGGGGCACTGGGGGAGACAGTAGGGGGGCAGAGGTGATGGCGGGGTGGGCTTGGGGCCGGAGCCCGTCACCATGGAGCCAGGGAATGGAGCTTGAAGCCCCACACCCAGGGGACAGAGCCCAAAGCCCCGTGGCTGGAGCCTGTCACCCAAGGGCTGAAGCCCGATCCCACTGCCCCTGGGAAGGTAGGGAACTCACTGGCTGCCTGCTCCTCCAGCTTGTCTCTCTCCAGAGGGGGTCAAGGTCCAACCACTCCTGGTCGCCCCTGGGGAGGGGCTGCTGCTTTGCCCCCCCACCCCATCACCGCCTAGGAGGCTGTGGCCGCAAGAAAAGCCCCTGGTGGCTGCATGCGGGCACAGTGGCCGCATTTGAGAAACGCTGCTCTAGCATTGACAGTGAGAGCAGTGCATTGTGGGTAGTTATCCCACTGTGCTAATCGCTACCTTCTGCAGCTAGGAGTTGTGGGAAGGCAGAGTGGATCGCAGTGCATCCTGGGTGCAGGCTCAACATCCCATGATGCAGTTTTTTCTATCCCATCATTCCATGGGCTTCTGACTGTGTTTCGTGGCATTTTTCTATGGCCCATGTTTACTGTGTGCCCGTCATCTCTGTCTGAAAGGGTGGGCCCCTCACTGTTCTCTACTGTTGTGGCCATTGTTATGAGCATGTGGTAGCTGGTCATGCAGTATGAAAATCATGAATTGGGTCATGAAATCCCAATCTGAACAGAAATCAGAGTTGCCTGACCTGCTGTGCACCCTGGAAAGAAACAACACCAGATTACTTTTGGCATTCATAGAGCAGCTGGACACGGTGGACCGTTGCTTTTGAGCTCTGAGTGGTAGGATCGCATTGTTCTGCAGGTCTGGGATGACAAACGGTGGACGACTGGTGCAGGAAAGTTTCCTACAATGCGGGAAGGAACAAAGCAGCTTTTCCAAGGAACCTTCGGCAGAGGATTTGCGAGTACTGTACCTGCAGGAAAGTTTCCTAGAAATCTCTCTGAAGGATTCCTGTGAAATCTTGGTGTGCAGTAACACACTGTTCCGCTGCACCGCTTAGCTGCACAGGGCAATGTGGAGCACACACAAACACAGCTGGTCTTGTACATTTCTATCCCTTCACCCACTTCTGCAATATACAGAGCAAAGGACAGCTCTGCCTCATAACCGAGCAGCGTCAACTCAAAAAGTTCGCTTACCAGGGCTCTCCTCTCCTGCATCATGTGTGCCAGAGACTGGCTAGATCCCTTTGGAGTGGAAAAGAGGTCCTGACTCTCTGTGCCACTGGATGACCCTGCCGTGTGCTCCACATCATCCTCCAACTTGACCTCCTCGTCCATGACTTTGTCCTCGGGGTTGAGTCCACTGTCCGTCGTCTCCAGCCCTGCAGAAGTATCCGCGGAGTTCTTGGCGGTACAGGTGGGGTCGCCGCTGTGGATAGTGTCCAGCTCCTTATAGAAGCGGCACGTCTTCGGCGCAGCACCAGAGCAACGGTTTGCCTCCCCTGCCTTCTGGTATGCCTACCTCAGCTCCTTTATCTTTGCACAGCACTGATGTGTCCCCCATTCGTAGCCCTTCTCCAGCGTGCCACGAGAAATCTGACCGTAGGTATCTAAGTTCCTACAGCTGGAGCGGAGCGGAGACTGCACAGCCTCCTCTCCCCAGCGCCAGCAGATCCAACAACTCAGGCGTGCTCCAAGCAGAGAGTGCTTGCTGCATGGAGCTGCCATGGTCAGCTGGGGAGATGCGATGTGAGCTGTCCATGCCGAGCAAACAGAAAGTGGAATTTCAAAAATTCCCAGGCCTTTAATTGTGGAGGGGTAGATGCTTGTGTACCTGGGTGCAGGGCAGCAGAGTTCAAACTGCTGACCAGAGTGTTCAGGATGGGCATTGTGGGAGGACACCTCCTGGAGGCCATTTGCAGGGACATAACCAAGCACGGTGCCTACACTGACACTTTGTCGATATAACTTTGCTGCAAAAACTCTACACCTCTTGTCGAGGTGGTTTTATTTTGTTGACAAAGCAGGACAGTTTTGTCGGCAGAAGGAGCATTTTAGTGTGTACACCTCTACTGTTTTGTCAACAAAACTGTGTAGTGTAGACAAGGCCTAAGACTTGAGTATAGAAATTAAGTATATGAGTATGGAAATGAGTATAGAAATTAAACTGCCTCCAGAGCAGGTTGGATGGTGTGAGGAAGCTTAAATATCTGCGATCTGGTTAGAACATACCCTATTGTCAGAGGTCTTCTAACTTGGCCCACAAGCCAGCACATTTCCAAATACTTCTGTGAAGCTTCCCTGATGCCCCCACTCTCCTTACTGTTGGTTGCTTCCCCTAATAGCTACATAGCATCTAGGGAGGAGAGCTAGCAAGACTGAATTGTGCTTGAACTATTGTGTTAACTCCAGATCTGAATAGGATGACCAGATAGCAACTGTGAAAAAACGGGACAGGGGGTGGGGGGGAAACAGGTGCCTATATAAGAAAAAGTCCCAAAAAACTGGATTGACCCTGTAAAAACAGGACATCTGGTCACCCTAGATCTGAATGCCAAATAGGTATCCAGATGATCTGCAGGAGAGCAATCTTCCACGGCTTCCCCCACATCCTGCCCCAGCCTCCAAATTCAGATGGAGCCATGAACGCATAGTATATCTTCCAATGCTGGTGTGTTGGATTGTAGAAGTGGATGGGGGGGGCATAATCTTCCCTCCCTCTTAATCTGGCAAAACATCTATATTTTTGTTGGTGGTGTAACTGCATTGAAACCACAAATTAATGGAAATAGGATAATTCCAAGGGGGGGGAGGGTAAGGGATGAGTGGCAATTTGTATTTATTTATTCGTGAAGGGGCAGGCATATGTTGGTCTTTGGGTGTTCTTATTGTCTAGCTATTTGTTGTCCTGTAGCTGCTTGCCAGCATTAAGAAGAACAAAGTCAATTGAAGTCATTAGAGTTACATCAAAGATGCTTTGGGCCCAATGCGTTTGCCTTGTCGCTTGAATGCAGTGTTGACATGGCTGTTGAACTGTTTTTCTCCCTAGATCTTATATTACATTTTCCCTCTCTCGGTGGAGGAAGAGTTTGGCCAGGAGATCTGAAGAGCTCTTTCCTGTTGTTCCCTTTTCTTTTATTAAAAGTAAGATGATTTTCTGGACTGTTCCAAATTTAGCTGCTGATTTTCATCTTAATTAAGCGTTTGTTCTCCTTAGACTGTGGCTATGAGCAGGCCTGTCGAGAGAAATTTAAGGCCCTGGTATATCATGTTCACTGCCCCTACATTTCACCGCAGTTACAGATGTTTGTGCGGGAGGTCCCTTTCCTCATTCTTGTCAGCACTGGCTAAAAGGAATACCTAGATGACAGGAGAGGCCTGAAATTGTACTCACTGAAGCCTTAGCCTTTTGGAAAAGGTCCCTAGGTGTTTGCTCTGAGATTCCCAAAGAGATCATAGCTTCCAGGTCTGTATCAGTTTGACAGATTAAATCTTATAACAAATAGTCAATCACTTCTTCTGCCTGTTTAAAAAGAAGATCTAATTCTCTATATTTGTTGGGCAGATATAGCTCAGTGGTAGCTAACAAGGCAGAAAAAGGACTAGATCCAGCAACCTCTTTACCGACCATTAGCTTGTTTTGCAGGTCAAAGGAAGAGATAGGAGGATGCTGCCTTTGTTCAAAGGGGGGCACCGTTTATTGAAACAT
The DNA here is from genome assembly GCF_015237465.2 of Chelonia mydas. NCBI lineage: Eukaryota > Metazoa > Chordata > Testudines > Cheloniidae > Chelonia > Chelonia mydas. The sequence continues at coordinate 65,411,859 of NC_051250.2, forward strand.
GACGCTTGGGAAGCGGGAATAAAGCTCTGTCTTTATGCTCAATTTTTACTCTTTACAGTTACACGTTGTCTAAGCTGCTTTGACAAGTGCAGCCTGGCGTTCCATTGGAACAAAAATTCTGTGCTACATATTGCCTCTGCCTGCCTAGCAGAACCTGGATTTGAGTCATCCCAACGTCTAGTTAACAGGTTATTTTTTCAGGGCCTATCTGTCATTTGCCTGAAAGACAAAGACATAGCTGAAAAGACATTAAAGCAGATTTTACAAAACAAACATTGGAATCCAGAGAGAAATCGTTCTGACGTGATGCACTATCGCACAGTCAAAGTGCTGGTCTTGTTTGATATTAAAATATTTTACTGTCATATTTTTTAAGATTGACACTATATGATGTGATCATATTGAAATGAAACCTACATTCCTGGCATTGCTATACGTGCACTGATTGGAATTTACAATTAAATCACTTTCTAGTCAAATAAAATGTATTTGTTTAAATTTAAATATTTGGGGCTGGCTCCTCCAGCAGTGTAAATCAGCATAGCTTCACTGATTTCAGTGGAGCTGCTCCAGTTTACACAGGCTGAGGATCTAGCCTTATATCACTGAGACACAAATTTTCATGCAAAACACACCAGACATCACAGGATTCCAGTAGTTCCGGGCCATTTGTCTGCTGCTGCTAGGAAGTTGTTTACTCTTTGTATCACTCTCTGCTGACGTCTGCTCACTGAACAATGTCATCAAATTTCCTGTTTTTTGGCCTGTGGAAAGTAGCTCCCCCACCTTATGCGAAGGCTTTGCTGCATGGAGATCCATGGAGCCGGATGCACCCAGCAGACAGGATGTAAGGTTAAATGCAGCATAGCTAAGTAAATAAAGTAGGTGTTCAGATGTGAACTATAGTTGTCTGCTTACCATGAGGATAAAACTGACAGCTTTAAACATTGAACCGGGTCATAAAAAACCCACGTTTCTTTCATTGATTTTTTTTTTTAAATCAGAAATATAAACTGCTTCTGTTTTTCTTTTATTAATGAAGTTTCTCTCTAAATCTTGTCAGCAGATTTCTTCCTAATATAATTTGGAATACGTTACAATTTGGTTTTGTATAATGCCACCTATATCAAGGCATTACAGAAATACTGGAAGTGCTATAGTTTTGTAGACAATGGGATTTTGTCGACAGTGGAACAGCCATTCCAGCAATCAATATCTCACGCACTGACTTGAACAATAGAGCCTGTCGTACTGAGAGTGGGAACGCTGGAACATTGCCTGGGGTCTTATACCCCTCTCTTTTTTTTGGCCAATGCCATGCGATTATTAACTTTCTTTTGGTTAGCAACCAGGAATGAGCAGAACAGACTTTGGTTCAACGTGTTCTCCAAAAGAGAACGTGGCAGCAACCCCACATCAGTAATATTAACAATGTCATCATATTAGCCCTCTGAAATCCACCATGAAAGGCAGTTCCTTTTGGAAAAATACCCCTCTGCAAAAATAAAGCACCCAGTAGGCTCGACTGTAGATCTGGTTCATGCGTCCCTGTCTCTGCTGCACATGTCTTTTGCTCAAGCCAGCTCTTCCCCCACCGTTACTCTGCCCTCCCATATCCTGTTTTCTCCTTCCTCCAAAACAGCTTCTGTATTCTGCTCAGAGCAGCTCATCACTTCATGAAAGCAGTTTTTGTGAGGAGTATTTTAAAGCCCTTTCTATAAACAGAAAAAAAGACCAAAAAAATGTTTGAAATACGTGAAGTTGCCCTGAGTTGCAGTAAGAAAGTAATTGGAGTGCAGATGAGGATTAGGCCAACGCTACTTTAAGTGGGATGAGGGAGTTGAACCGTCCTCAGCATTTTAGAGACTGTACATTAGTCACGTTTGTTTTTTCTTGTTTTGCTTAATTCTGTGTTAAGGAATAGAAAGAGCAGCTCATGAAAAACTAACATGTTGGTTTTCTTCTCCTCTTCTCTGCCTACTTCTTCTAGACTTACAACTATGTCGCATTGACTCAGTAGTGGTTTTAGTGAGTGGGATTTTCAGCATTAGTGAATTACAGACTGAGCCTGAAGTATGTTCTAAAATCCCCTGAGTACCTTTCCCAGATCTGAGGAAGAGTGCTGTGTAAGCTCAAAGGTCATCTCTTTCACCCACCAAAGATGGTCCAATAAAAGATATTACCTCACCCACACTGTCTCTCTAAAATCTTGTGGTGTTCACCTCACTGTAATGATGGACTAACCCTTTCATTTGGATGAGGGAGAGACAGAAAATGTTGATTCCCTTTGACTAGCCGCCTCCCAAGGGAAGAAAATAAATTAACTGGCCCCCTTCCCCTTTAGGCTTCCTGGACTACTTGCACCCAATTTGGCAAGCACACAAGAATGTACTTGGCACAATATCCAAGTGATCACAGAGCATCCATAGGCCACAGAGAAACAAATGGCCAAGTCAAATCAGAACAAAAATGGGAAAACTTTATTGCTCCTCATTTTCTGTTGCTTTTGATCTTCATCTATGCCTCTATGCACAAGTAAATATGGTGTTGTTTCATAACTATCATTCAGTAGACGCTCTTCATTAAGGGCCTTATACAAAGCCCATTGATATCAAGGAGTATGTCCACTGATTTCAATAAGCTTTGGATCAATCCCTACATGGAATGCTCTCTGATATAGGCTGCCTGGCTAAAGCTTGGTTCTTCAGAGAAATTCAACTTACAGTGTAATTAATTAAAATTATACTAGGATACCTTGCATAGGTCACAAGTGAAAATATGCTGGATGATCTAACCCTACTTCCTAGTGGATATTTGTCTGTACCACAGAACCTTACCTTTTGCCTTGCATTTTGGAGAGATTGCGGTATTTTTTTCCTTCTGCATATTTTTCTTCTTCTTCTTCCCTGTGGCTCCTCCCATCAGATAATAGGGTGGGGTGGGAGGTGATTTTTTTTTCCTGTGTTGGACAGCTCTCCCCTTTGTCTGCTGTGATTCCCCATTTCTGTTCTTGTTCCACCTCTTCTGCTGTAGCTTGAGTATTTGAGTATTGCACTTTTGTATTTTTTTAAAAAGAACTTATGGCTAGATTTTGCCACTGTGTGTCAGCGTGGAGGATAAAGCTCCCTCTTCACCCCACCAGACAATGGACATGGGGGTCAAGAGTTGTCTCCACAACTCCCCATGAGTGAGGGGATGGGAAATGAGCTAAGCCAGAGCTATTTTACCCCACCCTCCACTGGTCAGCAGAGCTGGCTGTACAAAATGCTGAGCCCCACAAGGACTGAGACAGCATACTTCCCTCCTCCATTGGAAAAGGGGTGCTCTGGACTGTGTCTTTGAGATACAGTCCCTACGGGGACCCCATTGCCTAAATGCTCAATTTAGCCCTTATAATTAAATTTATTCACAACCTGACCTCATGGAAGAGATTTATATATACACAAGTGCATACTAAAATTGTTAAAAAGAGGTGGTTTATTTTATTTCTGACAAATACATTCTAGATGTTGTCCTCTATATACTGGAGCTGCCAAATAACACTTGAGGCTATAGTTGTTCAATCTGGTGCTAGACGACAGAGTAGAGAGTAAAATGAAAAATACCACCACCAACGGTAATCAGCAGTCAAAGGAACACAGTTGAAAGAGTAGGCCTGTTTTTGCCCAACCTGGTAAAATATAGACTGTGGGAGTCATCTGTCAAGAAAATAGTCCATTCATATTGCAGTGTGAGGGGACAGGGAGAACTAAGTTAGAAAGAGTAAAAATATACTCACATCTTATGTTAGAAATAATGGATCGTGTCATAATGAAAAATGTAGAATAATGTACTTTTAAAAAATGAGTCTGTACTTTTTAGAGTTTGGTTTCCTGTACTACTTCTGAGTTGGAGTACTTTACCTTGAATAGTGTTAATTATCTAAAAATCTAGATGAGAATTTAGTTGTCAAATTCTGAGCAACAAAACACATTTTTTCATTAGTTTCAGACCGATTTATTTTTAGTTTTATGGTGCTTATTTTTTACAATGCTAATTCTACTTTAATTCTTAATTTAAAAAATCATGAAGCCATAAATCCTATACTCACTAATCCAATATTTTATCAGAAGGATGGGCTGAAAATAAAAAACAGAATCTTTGATTGTTCAAATTATTAATTGATCATAAAATGAGAAATTGTAATATCATACACTGTACATTGTGGACATATAAAAACATTGCTATGTTTTACTTTTTGTTTAAATGTAAAATTAACTTTTTGGTATATGAATAGAGATCCTATATGTCTATATTATGGTATCAAAAATATTCTCAAACTTAGGATGTGATTTTTTAAAATATAAAAATCAGTCTTAACTGGCATAAACTATATTAATTTAGGACCCATCTCTGCCCCCCTCACATTGCGTAATACCTTATTCCATGGTAGTAGGATTGCATAATGAGAAGGGTCCGTGAGATGGAAATACCTAACACACCTGGTATCCAAAATACATTTCATGTTTTAGTACTTCCAGTTACCTGAAAAAATTACCCATTTATGGCTTGTTGATTCAGCATTCAAAACCAGTTTTACAGAATGGAGACGATAAACTCAGAGTGGTGATGGAAGGAAATGTTCGGCCAAATTCGCTTAGGGTCTTTTTCAACATTTTTTTATTTTGACTAAGCTAAGGAAAAGGAGGATGAACACATGGAGACAGAATTAGTGCACGAAGTGCTCTTGATAATCTCTCTGGTCTATGGCTGCTAAGTAGCCTTGCAAAAGAATGAAATGTTTGAACATGTGGCAAAACCACAGAAAACCATACTTGCTTCAGCCAGAAAGTATTTCTGCAGACACCCTTATTATATGGCCTGCAGATTTTGTTGATTTGTTTTGTTAAGAACACCATGTGAGCAAGTTGTGTGTAATGGGGTGGTTATTTGGTGCCACCTCTAATGTTTTCTACAGTCTTACAGGAGGTCATGTATTTAAACAAGCCATTCATTGCTTTTTAACAAATTTACATTACAGAGAATAACTGGATGAAATGATGCATTTCATAATGTATTTTGAAGTCACCCAGAGTATGACATATTGGCTCTAATTAAACAGGAAAAATGAAAAAGTAGTAAAAGTGCAGAGAACATCCAAATCCCAAACTCTCAATCAATTTGTGCTCAATGCAAATGCCTGTTGTTCCTAAAGTTTCAGGGCAGCTATGTAGACCATACACATTACTGATTCTAATAGTTAGTCAAAATATCTGACTACTGCAATGTAGCACTACAGAACGGAAAACAAAACCGTTCAGCAGTCCACCATCTGTTTTGTCTTGGGTAAGAAGGACAGAGAGATCAAGAAAAAAACTGCCAATATCATTGGGGTCAGGACATTTCTCCTGGCTCAAAGAAACATACAAGTGCATAAAACATATCAAATGAAATTTCCTGTGATTGGGAAAAAAAAAAAAAAACTTTCACAACCAAAACACTGTTTCTCTCCTCTGGCTGTGATAACTATTACAGCCTTATGTTTAAAACTCCTAGCAGCGGAAGAAAAAGAGATGAGCTGGTGACCCATCTAAGCAGAATAACTTTCTAAGAGTCTCATCTAGGTCATTCCTCAACAGGTTTGTATATACATTTTTCTTTTAATTCTTCAAAACAGCACGGGAGCTGGGCAGCCTCAACCCTTATTGGAACTGGTGATAGACTCCTTAGTCTGTCCCAGTTTTTCTGTTCCTTGACTTGTGACATTGGACTTCGTTCAAGAAAGAAAACTCTTTATTTCTCCCTGATATCTGGGTAGTTCTTTCATGTTATAATTACCGTTTCCCGCAGGTTTCTTTTCCCATTAAATTGGCTTATAGGAATGCAGTAATATTTTTACTAAAACTAATGTACACTAATGGGCCTCCTTTTCTATATCCAGCTGAAGAAATGTCACATTAGGTTTTGCAGTTGTCAGGGTTCCCTCCCCACTCTGAACTCTAGGGTACAGATGTGGGGACCACATGAAAGACCCCCTAAGCTTATTTCTAGCAGCTTAGGTTAAAACTTCCCCAAGGCACAAATTCTTTGCCCTTGGAGGGTACGCTGCCACCACCAAGTGATTTAACAAAGAATCAGGGAAAGGACCACTTGGAGTTCCTATTCCCCCAAAATATCCCCCCAAGCCTTTACACCCCCTTTCCTGGGGAGGCTTGAGAATAATATCCTAACCAATGGGTTACAAAGTGATCACATACCCAAACCCCTGAGTCTTAGGACAATAGAGAAATCAGTCAGGTTCTTAGAAGAAGAATTTTATTTAATTAAAAAAAAAAGAAAGGTAAAAATCACCTCTGTAAAATCAGGATGGAAAATAACTTTACAGGGTAACAAAAGATTCAAAAACACAGCAGAACTTCCTCTAGGCTTAGTTTCAAAATTACAAAAACCAGGAATAAACCTCCCTCCAGCAGAGAAAAAATTCACAAGCAGAACAAAAGATAATCTAACATGCCTTGCCTGGCTTTTACTTACAATTTTTGTAATATGAGAGACTTTTAGGATGGTTTATAGGAGAAGTAGTTTTCTGACCTGATGCTTCTCTGCTTCCCAAGAGAACACACACAACAAAACCTCCCCCCAAGATTTGAAAGTATCTTCTTTCCCCATTGGTCGTTTTGGTCAGGTGCCAGCCAGGTTATCTGAGCTTCTTAACCCCTTACAGGTAAGGAGGAATTGTAGGCTACCCTTAGCTGTATGGTTATAACAGCAGTATGTGAAATCAGGTCTAATTCTTCATTACTCAAGAGAACTCCAATAGCCTGGATATTTTGGGAACAGAATTGCTGGACGTGCTCTACACATTGGTGTAATATACCATTGCTTTAAAAGACAGAAATCAGTACAGCTGTTATCTTACTCAGCATTGCTAGAGAGAGATGTGAAAGTTTCTCCTTTTGTTACAGGCAGATGTGAGCTGCTTTGAGTCTCCTATGTTCAGTTGGGCAGATATAACTTCTGTCTTGCCCAAGGGAAGACACTGAGGCTTACAGTGAAACGTTTCCTGCTAAAATTTCTGGTAAAAGCTCCCTTCCAAAGCTATCAGCAGTCTGGATCACTGTCTGGGAAGAAACACTTGGTGCAGGGGAGGAAGGAGGAAATGGTGCCTGTGAACTTGTTAATGGTGTCATCAGACGGGACTTTAAAGTCTATTTTCTCTTGTTTATTCTCATACTTTGGTGTCATTCTTTCCCACTTCCAGCAGTATTCTTAGACCCACTGCATCCTGACTTTGAAAAAAATCAGCAAAGTGAGACAGTAATGATCAGTTTGGAAAAATATTTTGGATTGTCTCACAACTGATTCAAAGTTCTTCCATCTTATCAGAATATGTGCCTCAAAGGAGATGGTTGCTGGGCAGTGGCCTCCTGTCGCCGAAGCTAGACATGCATTGCATGTGTTATGTTTGCACCATTTTATGATACTCTGTGTGCTGAAGCCTCTCTCTCTCTTTCTCTAATGGCTTCTTCTCCTCATTTACCATTATTTGTGCTAATTAAAACTTCATTGTTAGGCTACATGGTAGTACGGAGTTCTTTAGGACATGACAGAATTGCATAGACTTTTCCTAGCACTTTGTTAAATCTGCAGTGTGAACTCTGCAGTATGTGAGTTCTTCAGGTTTTTTAGCCATTGCATGGGCACAGGAGCTTGCTTCCAAAGTCTCCTATTATGTAAAAACAGCATAAGACCCAACTTTGCAAATTTAGTAAAAGTGGTCATGAATTTTTTGTCAAAATGTTATAGTTTTAGTCAGAAAATGCTGATTTGTCAAAACCGAAACTTTTCACAGACACATTGGTTTTGACTAAATGTTAGTAGGGAAGGTTTCTCAGGTCCAGGAGGCAGTTTCTGGTCAGAGAGAGAGCTTGAACTCAGAATGGCCAGTTGTTTAGGTCACTCACTTGGGATGAGGGTTGTATTCCCCACTCCGAATCAGGCAGAGTAAAGAAATGAACGTGGTTCCACCTCCCAGGTGAGTGCCCTAAGCACTGGGCCGTTGGTTATTCCGGGGCAAATAGCTTTCTCTTTCTTGTTTTGTTGCAAAAAAAAATTCAAAAGGTCTCACTTTCATTCTGATGTGGAATGAAAACAAATTCCAAAACCTTGAACTTTTTCACAGAACAGAATTCTTGTTTCTCAGCTAGCCCTACAAATTAGTCATTTTCAGGCAAATGACCTTATGGACAAGATTGACAAAATTGTGCTGGTTTCAGAGTAGCAGCCCTGTTAGTCTGTATCCGCAAAAAGAACAGGCGGATTTGTGGCACCTTAGAGACTAACACATTTATCTGAGCATAGGCTTTCGTGAGCTACAGCTCACTTCATCGGATGCATGCCGTGGAAGATTGTGCTGAAAGCAGTAGGTAGTAATAACTTTAAAAAGCTGCCTTGCTGTACAAGTTTAGTCTAGGCAACGACAAGTACAAATATTACGGCCCTCCCACGGGGACAGAAAAGAAAAGGCCCATTTTATAAAAATGAACAGTGTGTAGGATTTAACCCAGCCAGTTTGTTTTGAAAAGAACCTCTGGATGGTTCAGGTGGACTCACAGCTTGGAAAAGCTGATAAAGTACCTGAAGGAACCATTTCAAATGTAGCTGTGTAAATTACACAAACGGATCCTGCATTTACCTGGCTACCCTGCACACAAACACATGCTAGATATTTTGCGCACCTGTATGCCTGTGCAGTTTACATGGATGCAACTAAAAATCTCTAAATTCAATAATCCATACAATCAGTTCATCCCAGTGAAGATGCTCTACACTTCTTCATGTGCAGGGCCTGTGGCAGGTTTCTGCACCCTCTTGTTTTATTTTATTTCCTTTAACATTTTTGAATGGGATCTTCCCACCTGCACCAAGAGTCTTTGTGAAGGTTCTGGCCCCACACTAGAGGCAGTCCTGAAGGTATAATGGGTGGTTATATAAGCATCTCGTCGGTAGAGATACCTCCAAATTATTCAGGCTGGAAAATTGACCTCTCTTTCCTTCATGCCTCAATGTGATGTTATATAATGGTGTAGCTGGTAAGTTATATCAGTAGCGTTCAGCATATCTATATTATTTATACACTTATTGCATGTATTTACCACGGAAAACACAGCAGTAACACGTATAGGGGAAATCCTGGTCCTATTGCAGTCAATGGAAGTTTTGCTATTAATCAATGGTGCCAGTATTTCACCCATAATCTTTATGGATGTTTATTTGGTACTATTCAATCTTATTAGCTGAACTTGTTTTTCGGAGTACCAGTATGTAGTGTTTTAAGTTGCTGATGACTTGTTTAGTAGAAGAAGAGGTCTAGAGGGAAACTAAGTCTGCTGAGAGCTGAGTTGTTATAGATACAAGTCCTTCTGTGAGGCTTCACCAGGAGGATGGTAACATATTGGCCAGGTAGGAATTTCTGTTTATTAGAAAGAAACATGCTGCATAATGCATCATCTTACATGAATAGCCACTTCTTCTGCGGAGCCAGCAATTTTTTTGTACCGGAACATCTCTTGTATACAGAGTGTACATAAACTAGTTAAGAGTCAAAAGCTACATAGCTAAAGCATTTCTTCAGCAAAGGGTTTTTTAGTTTAAAAGTAGAGCATGCCTACGACACACTCGAATAGAGTAAAATTCTGTTTATAAGAGCAGTAGAAGGAAAATCCCGAGTTGCTTTAATGTATTGAACTATGCTGATTGCAATTCTAATTATAGTGAACCTTCATTTAAAGTGCAGGAGGATTGACATAACTGAAAATGGTATCATTATACTTTACTGGAGGTTTTGATCCCATTTATTCAGAGTGTAATATTTAACCAGCCCTGTGGGCTGGCAGAGGCATTGTGTGCTACTGTATCAGACTTGAGTACAAGACCAGTGTCCTGTTTCAAACTCCCCTGTAGTCCACAGAAATGAACAAGCATCTGCATAAGGTGAAGCTAGTAACTCAGACACAGATTTTTAAAGGTATTTAGGCATTGCTGTGCTCAACATTGTAATGCTGAACTGATGTAGACTGCTACATCAGTTAGGTATTGCCATGTTGAGTGTTGCAATGCCTAAATACCTTTAAAAATCGGACCTCTTTCCCCTGGTTAGAGAATGAGCTTCTAGCCATTCAAGGGAAGAAGAGATCCCTGTCTATCTTCTTTCTAACAACAATGCCCCATCTGGATTTGCCTGTGGTAGAACAACACTGCTGCAAACAGGAAAGATCTGCCTATTTTTGAATGAAAGGACAACTCAGAAGTACAAATAATTCTCAACTTATTATATGCTTCTTTAAAAAGTCATAGTTCTAGAGGATAATAAATCTACTCTTTAAAGTATTCTTTATTTTCCAAAGTAAATAAGCAATTATATGTTGTGCTTAGGACGGAAAAGGTAGCGTTTAATTAAACAAAAATACTGAGTTTTTAAGTGTTTATCATAGCTATTTAACATTTGTATTGTGATAGTACCAAGAGGCCAAGGAGATCTGGGCTCTGTTTGGTTAGGTGCTTTACGTGCACAGCTGACAATCCCTGCCCTAAGGAGCTTACAGTTTAAAAGTCAAGATATAGGTGGGTGAGACAAAACAAGTGAGCCAGCGAGGGAGGTAACAATAATCATAGGTTTTGTGGTGTTCTCAGCCAGTCAGGACCAGCGATCTCAGCAAGCCACCTGCCTGGCTATTAGCAGATCACAGTTTGCAGCAGGCCTTTACCAATTGGTCAGAAAATGAATTCTGTTCCCAAAGCTGTGGCCTTATGGTGCCATATACCATCATGTAGAAAACATTCAGGTTTAGACATTGGCCCGGATTGTGTCCTCCCACAGTCAAAGCCTCAGGAGGTGACTTTTTATGAAGAAATTTTCAAAGATTTCCTCATGGTGATTCCCCATGAAGTATTGTCAGGGGTGTACAGATCCCCTGGCCACCAGTGCCATCTGCTCAGAGGCCCGCAAGCCCCACAAGAGCTCTGGCCCCAATAGTCCCCCACCTGGGGCAGTTTGTGTTGCACCTGTTTTTTCTATATATGGACATACCTATGTTTTTTTTGTAATGTACTGTTTACCTGCTTTTCAGATATGCCAAGTACCCATTTACTTCAATGGGTACTCAGCACCTTGGGAATCAGGTTTGTTCCTTAAATAAGAAAAGCTTCCTAGTTTAGGACAAACTAAAAAACAGCAAAAGAGCCTGGCTGACTCACAGTCAGCTTCGACCAGTATTTGCTATTTCTGCGTAGGAGCTATGTCTATCTTTCTTTTTCCTGGTTCATTTGTGATTATTGCACTATTGATGCATTAAGGCATGAAAAGTATACCTGGCATAGAAAAATAACTGTAAATTTCCCTCATAGACTTGAAAATGTCTTTTGTAGTCAGTGAAGCCCATTCAAGTACAAGTGCTATGACAGTGAATGCCATAGAAATGCATATAAAAATTAATAAATGAATACCTTAAAACTCACCAGGATGGTAGCAGAGGCCTTTTGTATCCGGGCAACTCTGTGATCTCCCTCAAAACAGAGCTAGCAAGTGGTCCCCAGTAGAAAGAAGAAATATAGTAGGTGGATCTGAAACAAATTAGAGCTTGTTGTTGTACTCCAGGATCTTTAGGCATCTGCAGAATTACAAGAGGATAAACAGTTTTAATACTATTAAACAATAGAACTACTGTGACATATTTAAATCTCCCAGAGTGCAGTGCAGTGCAACTGTTAAAATGCAAGCAGCAAGAATTTTCCTCAGGGCCAAAAGAATGTACTGTTTGTACTGAGGGTCTGCAAAAGAAGGAGGAAAGGGCAGTTCTCAATCTGCCTGTAAAATTAATACACCTAAGGCAGTGGAAGGTGAATGAAAAGTACTGTTTCAGTTAGACAAAAGTTGAGAAAGCTCTCACTGGATTTATTCTCCACTGTTCAGAGTGCCATGGTCCCAAACATCTTTAATACCCTATATTTAAAGGTTTCTTGGTTCATCACTAGCCAAAACTAAACACTAATCTCTCTTCAGTCTTCTGTCCCTGTCCAGATAGTTGGGTATAGTTCCTCCTCGCCAGCAGATGGAGACAGAAGGACAGTATTTTGAAACTTTTTAGTGATGTCATCCTCCATATATAAGGGGTTTGCTAGCTTCCAGAGCTCAGTTATGTGTGTCTTCACCTAGTGGGAGCCTTGAGCAGCTCTAGCCTTGTCAGATGAGGAGGAAAAAGAGCGAAGGAAGTAGGCCTTAGATGCCTATGGGAATTTCTAGCCACACACTGTTATCCAGCTGCCTCTGAAGCATTATGTGACACTCAGACAGCTGGAGAGCTCTTGGTCCAGCATGCAAAGAAAAAAACAGAGAAGGGCTCTGAGTTCCAGGAAAATAAGAGAATAGAGTTCTCAGAGAGCTAGGCAGGTTTTCCAGCGAGACACTGGTAAGCAGCTCGTAAAAGATGACCTCATGATAACGGTCAACAACTATGATTTGCTCCTGCAAGCAGCCCCTATCCACCAAAGATGCCTAGACGCTATGGAGATGAGCACGATTATAAAATAGAACTAATCTAGCGCATTCCTAGCTGGCGTTCTGTCAATGGGATCTAAATAAGGGGCAGGCACTCCTTCCCATAAATGTACTTTTCTCATTTAAAATAATTACATTTCTATGTAGCGTGCATTGTTTGTTCATGTTGCCCTAACAGCTTTCTAGAGTCTTCAAAGATATTTCTTCAGAAGTTATACCCTGAAGTGTACTTGACTTTGCAGAACTCTGTAGAGCTAAAAGTGTCCTTAAGGCTGTTTTTGCATTGATAGTGACAGCTATTTCTGCAGCCTATGTATAGAAAACCATTATTATAGGGTTTTAAATTTTCTTCTAAAATACAAGCCAGGTCATTGAGCTGCTGTTTCTCTCTTTAGTGCAGGATATAACTCCAAATGCTTTTCAGCGTGGCCTGACCACATAGAAATATGTGGCCACAGTGTACTAAGAATTCCAGGGATTGAGAATGTACAAAGTTCACACCCCTGTGTGTGTGTGTGTGTGTGTGTGTGTGTGTGAGAGAGAGAGACACACACACACACACACACTTCTCAGTGGGAACCTGAATTAAGACCCCAAACTTTTGGGTTGTTCAGATCCAGATCTGAATGTTGCATGTCAGGCCTGTTTCTAGTTTAAATGCAACAATGTTAACTTGCCTAAGAAGGCAGCCCAAAAGATGGTCAGATCTCTAGAAGTGTGATCTAGCTTTTGTTTCATGTTTCTCTTGCTTTAAATTCAAAGTGCTAATGTTTAGTGGAGTGTTGTATACAGATCAGTAAAGGGCTTCCAGGTTGGGCAGAAGTTGAAGCAAATCCAACATTTGATTTGAACGCTGCTTTTTGCGAGCGTGCTATTCGCTGCTCAACATCCTTGCTGTTATATAGAGAGAAAATCAATGTTATTCCTTAGGGCTACCTCGTGGCTTTGGCTACATGCCCACATATAGTAAGGGAGAGTCAGAATTCCCACCAGTGTTGTGTGGGCTACCTGGATCTTGGGTCCTGGAGCACAGGAGTAAGCAGTCTGTGTGCCTGCTTAACCGTCACTGGGGCAGAAATGTGGAAAGGAGCAGGTCCATGGCTGCACGCCCTCAATTTACTAGACTCCTGAGCTGAGTCAGTGCAGGGAGTGTCATAATTTGTGGTATAGGTCAGCAGCACCATTCCAAGGGGGAAACCGGGAGGGAACTGGGAGTCTGATGGCATCTTAAAGACTAACAGGGAGGGAACTGTGCTTCCCCAGGGCATTCTATGCACCACCCCCTTGGGCAAGGCTGAGGCTAAAAGCACAGTGTAGCCCTTAGAGTTTGAAAGCACAGTGATACAGCAACTATCTTCTCAGACTTTCTGTGGAGTTTAAGAATATGGCTAAGGTGAATAATAACTCAAAGGTGGGGTTTCCATTTGAATAATCTCTCAAATAAAGGCTTGTGGTGGAAAGGGAGGTGCAGTTGATCAGACAAGTGCCTGTCAGATTTTCACTTAGATTTATGAATGGATGATTTTTTCTGGCTTGTACATTATGAATAAGTGTTCCATCCATGGGGAACATTAGCATGAAAGAGACCTAGTCACCTTGCTACAGGACAAATACCTAGTTACAATAGAAACATTTTGGTGATGCTGTGTATAGACACATAAATATCATCTGTGACATCTATGGATAAAGAGTGCTGTAGAGGTGCTAAGTGTTCTATTGTTGCATTTTATTTTATGAAGTATTCTGCTGCACAACTTTACAAGTAATTGGCTTTCTAGAAACCTTCTAGCCTGCTTTGTGAAACAATTCTTACCTTTAAATAATAAACTTTGACTGTCTTTATGAAGCGTGTCTGGTCAGCACCTAGCATAATGGGCCATTGATCCACGACTGGGGCCCTAAGTGCTATCACATTACAAATAGTAAGTCAGTTTGGATAGCATAATTAACTTTTCCTGACAAAAATGGAATGATTCATTTCTATTAGCTCCAAGCTTACAATGCTGTAAAGAGAAAGTTCCTGAATCCACACGGAGGAAATGTATAAGGAACAAATTCATCATTCTCAGTTTCCCAAAAGTGTACAAGACCCAGATTTACCATTGCATGACTTCAGCTTTGGGCTACTGTAACACTGCTGATCTCATTGGAGTGACATTGGTGTTAAACTGGAGTAGTGCAACCTGGAATCAGTCACAGAATATTTAAAAACAAAACAGAAAACTTTTAATAGTTAGAATGCATAAAATGCTTTACATATGGAACGTGATGTACAAGCATTGACTTTCTAAAGCCTTTCAATTGGACTGTCCACAATTTATTAATAAATATCTGTTAAATAGGCTTCTTAAATCATTTAGGGCCAAATTCTTGCCTCATATCCATGCACATGACTCCCACTCAGTATTCCCTCTTGGGACATTCAATAAAGCTCTGTTTCTGTTTGCCATATCACTTACTGTTAATGATGTACTAGTGTGTTGATCTGAGGCCAGACTTTGGCCCTCTTCATCTATACAAAACTAAAAGGGTCTCTGAATTGTACATAACATTTTAAAAATCGAGTAAGTGAACAGTAGTGAAAATCAAATCAAGGGTTTGTCTACACATGAAAATTAATCTGGAATAAGGTATGTATTATTTTAAAGTGGATTAACTATTCCTGATTAACTCCATGTGTGGACGCTCTTATTCCAGAATAAGAGTGCCTTATTCCAAATTAGCTTAATCCACGCTGAACGTCCACACACACAGTTAATCAGGAATAGTTAATTGGGAATAAGTCCTCATCTAGGCCCATATTATTCAGTTGGCTCATGCATCACCCTGCCTACATTGTCTTTTATGTTGCTAAACAGTAGTATCAGAATGTTAAATTAAGAATGATTTAAAAATATATGGTATATTAAAGTGAAAAGACATTGGACCAGATCCTCAGCTGATCCTCAGATATTCAGCTGGTTTTAATTGTCATTGTTCTTTTGATGGAGCAGCACCAACATAGACCAGATAGGGAACTGACCAAGCTAATGTAAATTCTAGATTTTATCAAAGCAAATTGTATTGGGTCAAAAATACACAGTATGAATATTTGAGATTCTTTATCATTTGTCTAGGTCTTTTGTGAAAGATACATGTAAGAAAGTTAAATTAAGTGCTGAAATTAACACACTTGATCTACATTGAACAGAAGTTTTCTGTAAACTAATTGCCTCTCAGGGCTGTGTCTCTGGAATTCTATTAAGAATAACTGACAGCATTCATCTTAACTCCAAGGGTTCTTCTTATCTTGGTCCTTGAATCTGTTGAGCTAAGGTAAAACAACCTGGGACTTTTTGTTCCCTCTTATGAATACTGTTGCCTCAAAATAACAAAGAGAATGTGTGCATGGGGGCCAGATTCTGACCTCATTTTTACAGTGGTGTAAATCTAGATTTACACTGTACTCTAGAGTGATTTCATTTTAGTCCATGAAGTTATTCTGGATTTACACTGCAGAATTCAGCCAATGTATTGTAAGGCTCCTTTTATGTTGTTAAGCACTAATGATGGTGTTTGAGAACATCAACTCTGGCAGAGTTGGTGTGCAACTTTTACTAATATTTTGTATTGTTATATTAAAAAGATATCATGTACTATGCACAATATTGATGTTAAATACTTAGAATGAGTACAGAAAATAATAGGACAAATCTTAAAGTCCCTACACATTCAAGTTCAATGGGGATTTTGCAAGGAATGTGTAAATGTGCAGAGTTCAGGATACGACCAGTGTACGTAGGTTTCAGAAGGTGAGAAGGAAATGTTATACAGGAAAAAAAGGGATTAAAATCCAGTAGTCAGAAGCTACAGCTGGCATTGACCATGGAGAACTGCTTGCCTGGAGGTGTTAGCCACAGGCAGTACAACGCCTTTTCCACTTGCAGGTAAAATCCATATACTGGTGTCCTATGTAGTATGGATCTTAGCTGTCTCGAGAGCTCCCTAATATACTGTCTTGTCAGTTGAGATCCAGGAGGGCTACTCGTGAACAGACCCATGATGCTGAAAGTGTTGGCTGAGATTTTTGGGGGGACAGCTCTCGTCTTTGGAATTCATTTCACCCTCTTGATTTGATAGATCCTGGATCAGTTGACTGTCAGGGTGTGACCTGAAGTCTGTCTGTACACTTGGGCTTTTGCTTGATGGGATGGGTATATTTAAGCTTACTAAAGCCGGTTTTAAAAAAAGTGTAAAGAGTTCACGTAAAAATTAATCCAGGTTTTTAAATCGAAAAACCAAATTTGGAACATTTGAACTGGCCCATATGCTTACATCTTAATTTAGGGATTGAGTATGTATAAATTTAGATGAAATTAGTCAATTCTTATTTGTGATGATTAATAATGTACATATACACAGAGGCAATATTCAAGAGTATATTTCAAATTAAAATATATTTATACAATTTTAAAATATCAGTAAAATGATTAATATTGCTGGCAATAGACTATTAAGACTATAAAGAAGAAATGTTAGACATGATGAATAAGTTCTGATATTGCAAGCCCACTGACTTAATATACAGTCATTTTGGATACATTTTAAAACTCTCCACTAGTAACCCTGTACATCCAGTTTGGTAAATTTACTCACAGCATTGCTATGTTTGTGTATGAGGTAGTATAGCCTATTGTGCTCTGTTAATAAACTATATTTCAATTTTGCTAGAGCAAGTCTGGTAAAACACATGCATGATGCAGTACTTATATTCAGAACATACTTGCTTTTAAGCATTGGAACAATTGGAACAAGGAAGAAAGGAAAGCAGCAGAATACGGACCCTGGACTTCAGAAAAGCAGACTTTGACTCCCTCAGGGAACTGATGGGCAAGATCCCCTGGGAGAATAACATGAGGGGGAAAGGAGTCCAGGAGAGCTGGCTGTATTTTAAAGAATCCTTATTGAGGTTACAGGGACAAACCATTCCGATGTGTAGAAACAATAGTAAATATGGCAGGCGACCAGCTTGGCTTAACAGTGAAATCCTTGCTGATCTTAAACACAAAAAAGAGGCTTACAAGAAGTGGAAGATTGGACAAATGACCAGGGATGAGTATATAAATATTGCTCGGGCATGTAGGAATGAAATCAGGAAGGCTAAATCACACCTGGAGTTGCAGCTAGCGAGGGATGTTAAGAGTAACAAGAAGGGTTTCTTCAGGTATGTTGGCAATAAGAAGAAAGCCAAGGAAAGTGTGGGCCCCTTACTGAATGAGGGAGGCAATCTAGTGACAGAGGATGTGGAAAAAGCTAATGTACTCAATGCTTTTTTTGCCTCTGTCTTCACGAACAAGGTCAGCTCCCAGACTACTGCACTGGGCAGCACAGCATGGGGAGGAGGTGGCCAGCCCTCTGTGAAGGAAGAAGTGGTTCGGGACTATTTAGAAAAACTGGACGAGCACAAGTCCATGGGGCCAGATGCGTTGCATCCGAGAGTGCTAAAGGAATTGGCGGATGTGATTGCAGAGCCATTGGCCATTATCTTTGAAAACTCATGGTGATCGGGGGAAGTCCTGGAAGACTGGAAAAAGGCTAATGTAGTGCCAATCTTTAAAAAATGGAAGGAGGAGGATCCTGGGAACTACAGGCCAGTCAGCCTCACCTCAGTCCCTGGAAAAATCATGGAGCATGTCCTCAAGGAATCAATTCTGAAGCACTTACAGGAGAGGAAAGTGATCAGGAACAGTCACCATGGATTCACCGAGGGAAAGTCATGCCTGACTAATCTAATTGCCTTCTATGACGAGATAACTGGCTCTGTGGATGAGGGGAAAGCAGTGGATGTGTTATTCCTTGACTTTAGCAAAGCTTTTGACATGGTCTCCCACGGTATTCTTGTCAGCAAGTTAAAGAGGTATGGGCTGGATGGATGCACTACAAGGTGGGTAGAAAGTTGGCTAGATTGTCGGGCTCAACGGGTAGTGATCAATGGCTCCATGTCTAGTTGGCAGCCGGTATCTAGCGGAGTGCCCCAAGGGTCGGTCCTGGGGCCGGTTTTGTTCAATTTCTTCCTTAATGATATGGAGGATGGTGTGGATTGCACCCTCAGCAAGTTTGCAGATGACACTAAACTGGGAGGAGTGGTAGATACGCTGGAGGGTAGGGATAGGATACAGAGGGACCTAGACAAATTGGAGGATTGGGCCAAAAGAAATCTGATGAGGTTCAACAAGGACAAGTGCAGAGTCCTGCACTTAGGACGGAAGAATCCAATGCACCGCTACAGACTAGGGACCGAATGGCTAGGCAGCAGTTCTGCGGAGAAGGACCTGGGGGTGACAGTGGACGAGAAGCTGGATATGAGTCAACAGTGTGCCCTTGTTGCCAAGAAGGCCAATGGCATTTTGGGGTGTATAAGTAGGGGCATTGCCAGCAGATCAAGGGACGTGATTGTTCCCCTCTGGTCGACACTGGTGAGGCCTCATCTGGATAACTGTGTCCAGTTTTGGGCCCCACACTACAAGAAGGATATGGAGAAATTGGAGAGAGTCCAGCAAAGGACAACAAAAATGATAGGGGTCTGGAACACATGACTTATGAGGAGAGGCTGAGGGAACTGGGATGGTTTAGTCTACGGAAGAGAAGAATGAGGGGGGATTTGATAGCTGCTTTTAACTACCTGAAAGGTGGATCCAAAGAGGATGGATCTAGACTGTTCTCAGTGATAGCAGATGACAGGACAAGGAGTAATGGTCTCAAGTTGCAGTGGGGGAGATTTAGGTTGGATATTAGGAAAAACTTTTTCACTAGGAGGGTGATGAAACACTGGAATGCATTACCTAGGGAGGTAGTGGAATCCCCTTCCTTAGAGGTTTTTAAGGTCAGGCTTGACAAAGCCCTGGCTGGGATGATTTAGTTGGGATTGGTCCTGCTCTGGGCAGGGGGCTGGACTAGATGGCCTCCAGAGGTCCCTTCCAACTCTGTTATTCTATGGTTCTAATTTGTCATAGTGCTGTATTTAGGAAAGACTACTTGTTAGTTGGGCATATTATACAATTAATATATTATGGTTTAGTACTAAAATACCACTCATTATTGTATCACTATCAGACATTTTAATGGGAACAGATGTTAGGCTTGAGACTTGTAATAAAGCTTAGATGAACCGACAGTTACTTAGTGCTAAACTGTTGTCAGAAATATCCTTATTATTGGCTGAATCCTAAACCCTAGGTTCCCTGTAAGCACTGCCCATATGTAGTCCATTTAATAAAAGTGGCTGCACGGTTGATAATATCGAGCAAGTGTGTCTCACTTCTTTATTCAAGTAAGTAGACTGCAAAATTCTCAATAATGGTAATCATCTAGTACCAAACCCTGCAGCTTCCCATGTGTCCTCATGAAAGCTGTGATCTCTGAGGAGGAGGGAGATCAGCAGCAGTCTGAAGACTCCTGCAGAGATGAGTAGGGAGGAGAGATTACTGGTGGGCCTATGTGGTCCACAGGGACTGTGTGGGGGCAAAAAGTAACGTCCATTGGCTGTGCAGCCAGTTGTTGGTGGAGAGTCTGAAAGGAAGTGATAGAGTAGTTGCAGATTGTGGTGGATTCATTTTTATGAGCACTTTTTCTCCCTACTACTCCGCTGCTCCAATACTCCCTCTCCTGAACAGGTTGGTCTGTAGCAGAGGCAGCAGCCATGCCTCTGAAGGCCATGGATACGTTGGGCAAGCCAGGGGCCTGGATTAAAGCATCACACAAAAACTTCAGGAAATATTTTTAAAAAAATCAGCCTGCAGAAGTAATATAGTTGCGTCTCTTTAACATGAATACTGTTCGGTAGTTAATAGCCAAAGGCTTTTATTCCAGCTGACTCTGCCTCTTTTGAGGGTTAGCTCTGCCCTCCAATTAGGAATGGCAACAGAGGTATTTTAGACTCAGCCAAGATATGAGAAATCTGGTAAGTAGGAACCCTACGGCATGTAGGCACTTTTGATGTGTCCCACATTCTAACCAAGTAGTATATCACCATAACTAGCACATAGAGTGACCCTGCCATTTCTGCTCTTTGTTCTTTACGAGCAGTATTCCGTGAGCAAGTTCATATAAGGGTTCTCTCTCTGTAGGAATGAAAAAACATGAGTAGGTCTTCCCTGTAGATTCTGCTCTGGCGGAGTTGTGAAGGAGGACTCATAGTAAGAAGAAATCTGAAATGTTTTAATAGGTTACATCAGGTCACCATCTAGTTGGTTGTACTTTAATCAGAGCAGTCACAGTTGTTTGGGCCAGTCTGTTTTAAGCTTATTTCAGTTGTGTGTTTACCGAACATTCACTTATTTCTGAATTATTTTACCAGCAATTTCAGTGACATAGCAATTTAGGGTCCAGATTTTGCAAACCCTCCATAGCAAGCATAGTGCTTTGTAAGGCACAGAGCCCTCAGTCTAGTTCCCACTAAAGTCGATTGAAAGACTCCCACTGGTTCTAATGAACTGAAATGATTAATCAAGTTATTTGAACAGATTTCAACCAGATTAAGAATTAACCAGGCTGCACCAAAATTTTCCAGCTGAGATGCAGAAGAGGATTTTTCTTCCACCTGGGACAGAAAGTTAACACGTAACAAGATAGTTTATCACATGCAGGTGGTGTCTGTAAGTGGAGCTTAAACATCAGTTTGGCAAAAAAGGTATTTTGTAGACTCAGCTAACTCCCTGTTGGACAACTCCTGCTTGGCTTATTGTAGTGACTAGTCCCATTGTTCTCATGAGACTATCTGTTCGAGCAGAGTGAACAGGAATTGGTTCCATGCATGCCCATTTCAAAACTACGGTGAAATAGGACATAACTGATCGTGGTTGATAGTGTCTACTTAAGGGAAGTTCTGGCCTGAAATAATCAGGAGTTTCAGGTGAAATTGAGGTGATGGATTGGGAGATCTGTATGGGGAAAACTGCACAGAGCCTGCCAACACAGTTCTGACTGTGCCGGGCTCCAACCATTGCTATTAGGACCCAATCCTGCTAAGTGCAGAGCACCTCCTGAGAGATGCTGGGCTTCTTTAACCCCCACAGAAGTCAACGGAAGTTGAGTGTGCCTGATTCTGTGCAGGATCAGACTGTTGGTCTTTTAATGCTTCTATGAGCATTACATTCACTCAAACTTATAGAAGAAAGGAGCAAATGAAAGCAATAGCTGGCAGCAGTAATTGTATCTTACTGTTTAATATTAGACTTGCCACGGGTTCTAAATACCTGTAAACTTTGGGAAAGTTCAGCTCTGGTCTGAACCTTACAACTCAAAGCCATTGTTAGTTAAAATTGAAAACACTTTCTGCTGGCAGCCTGAATGCACAAAAATAAATCTTTCAAAATGTAATGTAAAGTGTGGTTATGCTCAGAAAAGTGACTGTAAATATGGCAACTCTTCCTCTATAGATATTCTCCCTGTATGTCCTCCTGGCATTTCTGCTGAGTTTACTGATTAAAAACAAGTTGTTACGGCTGTTAGCACCACAAAGCCAATAAAACGATGGCAGAGAAAGATGGATTTGCATCTGCCTCATGCATTAACAACTACAGTACCAGCTAATTTCTTAGTGTAAAATCGTTACGTGGTGATGAGGTGAGAAGCAGAACAAAGCAGCTTGATTCTTCACATCCCAGGAAGAATTTTCAGTGTTTGCATTGAGAAGAATCACCTTTCGGGAGTGTTTAAAGTGAATAAATCTGATCTGGAAGTTATTGAGAAAGTAAATCTGGAACCCTCTCTATGTCGATTTTACAGTCACTGTTAAAGCCCCACTTTAATAACGAAGGCATAAACTGTTCCTGTATTGTTTTCTCAGGTGTTGCACTGGCATTTTCCTCGCCTCATATTTCTTTCTCATTTACATTTATATTGGTGATTTCCAAATTGATAAATAAAAGCTCACATGAAGAGCCTTACAGGCTATGCAATGGAGCAATAAGGTCATAGAGAGAAAAGAGCATGTAATTTTAAAAGGTTTTTATGTGGTATATGGGATGTAATGATGGTTCTTTAAAATTACTTATTGGAAAAATTCTAGACTGCAAAGGATTAAATCTGATCTTAAAGTGCGGTTTTACTCTGAAAAAAAACAACAATGTAAAAATGCCACCTCTGTACTCAACAGATCTGTTCCTTGGGTGTATATGATCCCGAGTCCTCTTTGTTTACTACATTGCCAAAAATAAGTTTCTTCTGCTTTTTTACCCCAGTTAGCCCGGCAGCTAAGCAAGAACCAGCTGGATTTTAGTTCCCCTTTTACATCAAGAGAATTCTTTATTAATTGTTTGTGTTCTCTCTCTCAGGGTACATCATCAACAGCCAAAAAAAACCCCAACAATAACCGTGCGACAGTAAGTCTCAGAGCCTGGGTGAACTGACTTGGGCTTGCACTGCAGAGCTAAAAATGGCTGTGTAGACGCTTGGGCTCAGGCTGGAGATCAGGCTCTGAAACTGCGGGAGGGGGAGAGGATGGGTCTTGCAGACCAGGCTCCAGCCTGAGCCCAAATATCTACACTGCTG
The DNA here is from genome assembly GCF_015237465.2 of Chelonia mydas. Taxonomy (NCBI): domain Eukaryota; kingdom Metazoa; phylum Chordata; order Testudines; family Cheloniidae; genus Chelonia; species Chelonia mydas. Next base: position 65,434,924 of record NC_051250.2, read on the forward strand.
TTTTTAGTCCCTCAGTGAGAGCCCGAGTCAGTTCACCCCGGCTCTGAGACTTGCTGCTGCTATGTTTTGGTGTGTAGAGGCACCCTCAGAGACCAAAAATACAAAAGGCCAGATTTTTAAAGGTATTTTGGCCCTTCAAGATGCAGATAGGTGCATAAGCACATCTGAAAATCCCACTAGGCACCTATGTACATCTTTAGGCACCTAAATACCTTTGAAAATCTAGCCCAAAGCCACTTAAGAGCCATTCCATTTACTCCTGTTCCCGTCTTCAGGCAATAACGCCTAATAGTCTATAGTATCAAAGACAGTTAGTTAGTAGGTAGAGCTAGTAAGAGCAGCAGACACACCTGATCATCGTTACTTGTAATGATGCAAGAGAAGGAAAGATCCTAGCTTGACTCTCGGATCCCAAGCTAAACTGGCACTTAGAAAAATACTCTTTTCATGTGTAATCCACGCACACTCAATATGGAAATCACTGACACACAGTGTACATAGCACACCGCAGTGGCATTTTACAATCACTTTTCAGAGTAGAAGTGAATTTTAAACATACATGCCTTTAAATACTTATCTCTGAGTTCTGCAGCCTTCAGTTTCTGAAGGCTCTCATGGTCTCCACCAGCATGGCCTTGGGAAATAATGCATCAGAGCATACTTTGGGAAATGAAGTGTGCATGTTTATTTGTACAGCTTTCAAGCTCTTCTCATTTTGTAGTGAAATCCATTACTGATAAGGTTTCTAAAGCAGAGTGTGATGGGCCACACCACTCACCACTAGTCTGGCACCTCCTCCTGGGTGCTCTGGGGATTAGCTCATCAGGTCGATGCCCATCGCCACGGTCGTACACAGTCACACACTCTCTCAGGTCTGCAGCTCCTCTCTTGTCCCAGGAAGCACAGCGTCCTCTTCATGACTCAGCCCTCTGGGCAGGGCGCTCAGCATTTTTTCCCCCTTACTGGGATATATCAAGGTCTTTCCTTCAGCAGCCCTATGCAGTATTCCCATTCACTGCCTCAACCCAGCAGTTCTGGGCTTTATTCTCCCAGCCCTCATTGCTCCTTCCCTGGACTGCTTCCTACCACTCATTTCCCCCCATGCTCTCTGGGTGTACTCGCTCCAAACCTTCTTCCCTCTACCCAAGGAGTGACTGCTCTTTCTCAGCAGCCCTTGTCTGTTGCCAGCTTCCTGGCTTTATAGGCCCTGCCTGTTCCTGCCCAGCTGAGCCTGCTTTCTATCAGTTCCCTGCCCTCTAGCTCTCCCTCCAGGTGCAGTCTGTGCAGTTAATTAGCCTGCCTGGTTTTCTGAACCCCTTCCAGTCCTGTGTGGGGTGGACACCCCATCACCAGTTACATACTTTTACTTTTCTTTTGTGAATTAAATGCTTATTTACATTTTTAAAAGAAAGCTCTTTCTAAACATTTGCCTGTGTTGTGGAACAGCTTACGTGATACTGAGAATACAGAAAATTAATGAGCTGTCTAGCATACTCACAAGACTAATACACAGCTTTATGTTTCAAATGACAATAAGAAAGTGACTGTAACCTGCTCGTTGATTTGTAACCTTGTTGTTGGTACATTGAATAGGAATTTCTAAAAGCAACACAAAACCCTTATAGACAGATGGGCTGATAATGATAGCAATATATTTGTGACCCAGTGGTAAATAAGAGAGCTCTTCTTTTAGAGAGCTGATTTTCCTTCCTCCATGAGCAGGTACGTGTTAAAAAATTCTCTTCTTTTTTGTAGGCAGCAGTGACAGATGTGCAGTTTGGCCCTATGAGACTCCACCAAGATCAACTTCAGGTAACACTTTAGGAAATACTGAAACTAAGGTGAAGTTTCATGATCATCACACTGCATTTGTCCTGTAATTTACAGTATGCACATTGATGTTCAAATAAATATTTCACAGCTCAAACCAAAGACCAAATTTTCAGCAGGGTAATGTTTGTGACTGGATGCATTTTGTGCGCACAACCCTTCCCCAGGGCATTTTGGCATGCCAGGCAACGAGCATGTTGTCTAACAGATACAGCACTCTGTAAGTTTTCCCATCCTAAAATAAATCCCCACCCTATTTCCAGCCTCTCTCCCTTCTCCCCGGCATCTCTCAACTTACTGAACATGATATCTACAACTATTTCTCCTCGTTTCTGTTCTCCACTTCCACCTGTATTCCAGTCCAATCTGGTTCTCAACCACTACACTTCACTCTACTGAAACTGCTCTGAACAAGGTTGCTCTTTAATAATCCAAATGGACAAATCTCAGACCCTCTGCCCCATCCTTCATCCTCTTTGAGCTTTCAACTGCACTTAACACTGCTGAGCATAGCCTCCTTCCTGATGCCTCATCCTCTCTCAGCTTGTGCAACTCCATCCTCCCTTGGTTCTCCTTCTACTGCTCTGATTGTTCCATCAGTACTTCTCTTGGTGAATCCACCTCTTCACCCCCTCACCCTTTCCATGGGTATCCCATAGGGATCCATCAATGCTCCACTCATCTTCTCCCTCTACACCCCATCTCTAAGTAATATTATCCATTCAGATGGTATCAGTTTATACTTAATAATATGGCAAAGGCTGAACTCATCTTCTCAAGTCCTTCCTACTCCCTAGTTTCTCTGTCACCATTGACAAGACCATAATTCTCCTTGTAACTCAAGCCTATAACCTAGTGTCATCCTGGAGTCCACTACCTCTCTTGCTGCACAGATTCATTCATAGCTCATAAGGCCAGAAAGGACCATTGTGATCATCTAATCTGACCTCTTGCATAACCCAGGACTCTTATAGGACTTCCCTGTATTAATTACTCTTTGAATGAGATCATCTCTTTTAGAAAAAAAAAATCCAATCTTGACTGAAAAATTTCCAGTGATGGGCAATCCACCACAGCCTTGGTTAATTACCCTCATTTTAAAACTTTACACCTTGTTTCAAGGTTGAATTTATTTAGCTTCAATTTACAGCCATTGGATCCTGTTATAGTTTTATCTTCTAGAGTGAAGAGCCCTCCATTATCAGATTTCTGTTTCCCGTATAGGTACTTATAGACTTTGATCAAGTTCCCCATAACCGTATCTTGGATGTCATGTTCTTCCATCCTTTAATCATTGCCATGGCTCTTCTCTAAAACTCTCCAGTATTTCTTGAACTATGATTCCAGAACTGGACACATTATTCCCGTACTGGTCACATCAGTGCCAAATACAGAGGTAATGTAACCTCTCTACTAGTCAATATTCCCCTGTTGTTATACATCCAATGGATCACAATCGCTGTTTTGGCCACGGCATTGCAATGGGAGCTCATGTTCAACTGATTAGCCGTCAAGCCATCATGAGTCTGAAAAAGACTTGTGGGTCACCATTTTCCAGGACAGAGTCCCCCATCCTGTAAGTATTACCTGCATTCTTAGTTCTTAGATGTATACATGTACATTTAGCTTTATTAAAACACATAGTGTTTGCTTGTGTCCCTCTTACAAAGTGATCCAGATCGATCGGTATCAGTGACCTGTCCTCTTCATTATTCACCACTCCCTCAATCTTTGTATATCTGCAATTTTTATCAGTAATGATGTTCTAGTTTCTTCCAGAGTCATTGATAGATATGTTAGCGTGTGGGGCCAAAAAGTGCTTCCTTTGAGATCCCACTAGAAATACATACTCTTGATAATGATTCTTCATTTCCGATAACATTTTGAGACCTATCAGTTAGCTACTTTTTAATTAATTTAATGTGTGTCATGTTGATTTTGTATCTTCCTAGTTTCTTAATTAAAATGCTGTGTGGTATGAAGTCAAGTGCTTTACAGAAATCGAAACATCAACACTATTACCTTTATCAATCCAATTAATAATCTCACCAAAAAAAGATATCAAGTTAGTTTGACATGATCTGTTTTCCACAAACTCATGCTAATAGGCAATAATTATATTACACTCCTTTAATTCTTTATTGGTCAAATCCTATATCAGCTGTCCTATTATTTTGCGCAGGATCAATGTCACGCTGACAGAACTACCGCCCAGGTTGTCCCATTGATCTCTTTTAAATATTGGCACTACATTAGCTTTCTTCCAGTCCCCTGCAACTTCCTCACTGTTCCAAGACTTGTTGCAAATCTGCATTAATGGTCCAGAGAGCTCTTCAGCCATCTCTTTTAAAACGCTTGGATGCAAGTTAGCTGGACGTGCAGATTTTAAAATGTCTAATGTTCAGTAGCTGCTGTTTAACACCCTCTCTAGTTACAGTTGGACTGGAGAGTATTTCATCATCATATGACTGAATACATCATCCTGCTTTTGCCCCAAACGAGGGCAGAAATATTTTTTGCACACGTCCATCTTTTCTGCATTATTGTTGACAATTCTACCATTTCCATCTAGTAATGGTTCAATAAATCAAGCCTCATAATACCCAGGGGAGGTAGCGAAATATTATTATCCCCATTTTACAGATAGGGATACTGAGGTATAGAGAGGTTAAACGACTTCAAATCTATGGCAGAGCCAGGAATACAACCCAGATCTGCTGATTGCTATTCTGTGTTTTTGCTACAAAATGATCCTTCCTTTCTTAAGATTGTTATAAATTAACTTCACTAAAAATAGCCTAAACTATTACATGTTTTTACAGAGAGTTTAGCATAAACTACTATTGGTTGCTATAAAAGGAATCTGAGTTAAATGAACACAAAGTCCTTCACTCTTACAAAAATATGCGCTACATGTAACTGTTAAGATTTATTGATAGACATTCCGCCAACCGGGTCCAAAGTGTAGCTACCGCTGGAATTCTTAAAATAGCCCAGAAGTATAAAGTTCAGCAGGATGTGGTGTGAGTTACAGAAGCTATACATTATTGTTTGACCAGAGTATACATATCTTACTGTAGTTTGATTAAATTACTGAAAGTTTTGGTGTTGTGTGACAATAGCCAAATTCTGAAAGTGACTTTATTGCCCCTTTCCAAAAATGGACACACACACTGTATTATCTGCAAAAGCAGCATTAATTAAAGACCCGTATTCTGTCTGCAAACAGCCCAAATAAAGCCTCTTCCTCACTCCCTACACAGGTTTCAGAGTAACAGCCGTGTTAGTCTGTATTCGCAAAAAGAAAAGGAGTACTTGTGGCACCTTAGAGACTAACCAATTTATTTGAGCATAAGCTTTCGTGAGCTACACAGTATGCATCCGATGAAGTGAGTTGTAGCTCACGAAAGCTTATGCTCAGATAAATTGGTTAGTCTCTAAGGTGCCACAAGTACTCCTTTTCTTTTTACTCCCTACACAGTGTCATCCTGATGCAAAGCCTGTTTCAGTCAATGGCAATTTTTCTGTAGACTTTAATGACCTTTGGATCTGGCCCTCTTCAACTTCTAGAGCACCTTCCATCGTGGTTATCCGAACACCATACAAACATGAAGGAATTAAGCCTCCCCACACCCATATGAAGTGGGTAAGCATTCTTATCCCCATTTCAAAGAAAAAAGAAACTGAAGCACAGAGAGACTAACCTTGCCAAACGTTACGGCATGAGTTTGTGACCGAGCCAGCCTTAGGTCCCAGAATTCCTGACTCTCAGATTTTTATTTTAACCACAGCACACTCCCTCTGGAATGAATTGCAAGGCAGATGCTGCCTAAGAGTCATAGCTGGGGCAAGCTGCATGCACAGGAATACCGCCCTTGACCTCAGAACCCCATGAGCTCACCAGGACTCCCATAGTTCTTGCTAGTCACAATATTTTAGGGGAGTCAGGATGAGATGGAGGGCACAACTTGTTTTCCATCATGCCACTGCAGCATCTGTGCAGATTTCCCCACAAATTATTTAGTCTGTGATTCCAGCAGTGTTAGCAAGTGGACATCCTGTACTAAGGCCCAGTCCAGCAAAGCCCTTAAGCATGTGCCCGGGACTGCTCACATGCTTACAATGACACCCATTTTAAGTGCTTTGCTGGAACGGGGTCAAAGCAAGCAAAATGAATGAAAGTTACTTGTATATCTGTAAAAGGGCATATCACAGACTATTTCTATGATAAACCATATGTTTATTCTTATAACACACACTGTATTCTAGTTTTAATAGTGTTCCCATTAAAATATTCCTTGGCTCTATCAAAAACAATCTTATTAAATACTGTACGTAAATCTTGTAAATGGACTTCACTAAAGTTTTCATAAAGTGGTTTAGGACTTGTAGAAATAGCAGCTGTACTGTATATTTAAAGATCTTTTAAACGTGATTCACTCTGTTTCTTTGACTCAGGTACTTTTAGTGTTTGCCAAAGAAGATAATCAGAGTAACGGGTTCTGTTGGGCCTGTGAGAAGGCTGGGTTTCGGTGTAATATTGCCAGGACACCTGAATCTGCACTCGAATGTTTTCTGGATAAACAGCATGAAATTATTATTATCGACCATAGACATTCCAGATATTTTGATGCAGAAGCTCTATGCAGGTAAGTTCCATAACAATGGAATTTGAAAAATAGTGTTTTTATTATAAAGGAATAGATGGAAAGCTCAGAATGTGATTATAGGCAGGAAGAATGTATAAAGTTATAGTGAATCTGTCACCACAAATTTGTAATTTATATATTCGCTTTTTGATAAAAATTTAGAAAGGTGCAAAAAGCAATGATACCTGAGGGGTGTACACAATTGCTTTGTCATTTGCAAAGCAATAAACAACTGCTGAGACTTTATTGCCAAAGTGAGGCTGAAGTGCTGGAGTTTCAAACACTTAGATCCACAGTTGCATGCCTAATTTGCACACAGAAATCTGGGAATTCCATACAGAAATTCATTTAATTAGCCATTTATATGCCTAGGTGCTGGAACTGGCGGTGCTGCCACACCGCTTGGCTTAAAGTGATTTCCATTATATACTGGATTTACAGTTTGATTCAATGGCTCTCTGCATCCCCTCTATAAAAATTGTTCCAGCACCTCTGTTTGTATGCTCAATTTCTTGAAATTTCCCATGCAACTACATGTGCAAATGAGGCAATATTTTGTGTGCACAATTGCACCTACAGTGTTTGCAAATCTGGCCTGAAATACATAATCTTTCTCAAAAGTCTTGTGTTACAAATTTACTCCAAAACAACCCCCACCAACTACTATAGCACATGAATAGGGGGAGAAATATTCTTTCGTAGCTCTTCAAGGACTGAAAATGCAGCAGTGTCTTGTTTTCACTGACTTTCTAGTGAAATACTCCCTGGGAGCATGTCTAGACTAAATATCTGATAGGGATGGGGGTGCAGGGGTCAGAGTTCTGACTGCGGGTGAGTGTAGTGGGGTCAGGGCACTGGGACAAATGCTTTACTTCTTGTTAAAATAAAGGAATTAGTTTAAGATCCGTCAGGAGAAGGCAGGAGAGCACTGATGTTCCCCTGGTTAAATTTTTATCACTCAATTCTTGAGCAGAGTAAAAATGCTCAATAACTGATCGAGGACAAGTCTGAAACATGCATAACTGCATGGCTTCTTTTGGAATGGAGCATTGTGAATGTAGTGTCAATATGGGTTTCATGTCATTTGTGAGGGGAAGATATTTGCTATTTCCTCACCGGGGCTTGGCCAAAATCTGGACTAATCTACAATTTGCATGTTGTTTTTTCCACTGATACTCATAAACTGCTAAACATAGCCTTCTTTTGTAATTACCAAACAAGCTGGGGAATCGGTTTTGATTTGGTTTTGTTTTTTTAGAATTAAGCATTTAAGAAAGGGATTTTCTAAAGACACTGTAGGATTTATTAAAGATGAACTACAGAAATGCTAAGTGACCTTGTTTCTTTATTTTAAGGTCTATCAGAACAACTAAAGCCTCAGAAAATACAGTCATAATTGGTGTAGTACGAAGGTAAATTGCAAATATCTTTATTTTCCAATGTAAACAATCAAATGAATGTGAATCTAATCATTGCAAATACTAGAACAATAGCTCTAAATTAGAACACTTTATTGTGTTGGTGACACTATACTTCTACTGGGTACTGTGTTCACCATCCTCTGCTGTAGGAGGGGTGTAGCCTTGCCTTTTGATTTCTGCATTGCACAAGATATTCCCTCCCCCCCACCCCCATATCACTGAAGCTTTTAAGAACATGATTTGACCAAAAAACATAGCACTGTGTGCCAAGCTGTGGAGCCTTCTCAAGGCTGAATGTTTTACAACTCATGGAAGACCCTCCTTGAAGCTGTCAGTATCCCTAGATACTAAACTGCCCAGTAGGCCTGTCACCTCTCATCCCTTCTCCATGACCTCTTTGAGTGGATGCTTTGTTCACTGCTGTCTAGGGAGACCATTTGTCCCAGTTTGCCAGGATTACCCCTGTACTGAAGTCCTGTCCTGCTAGTCTTGCTTGTTCTCCTGAAACTAGTTTTGTTTCTGTTTCAGTGAAAGCCCCTGGGAGGGTTGTCCAGCCACCTTTACCCACCCTCTGTTCTAGTCTCTCCAACTCCTTCTCTCTCCACTACAGATCCAGCTCTGTTAGTATTCTTTACCTTTCTGCTGAAGTCAGGCCCAATGGCTGCCTCTGTCCCGGCCTAATGAGTCACCCCCCACTTAGCCAGTCTTGATCTTGACTACCTCCTCCTCTTTTTCTCTTGTTTGATTCCGCTGCACTGTGTTTGGAGTACAATCTTAGCAGAAAGAAGCATTGGCCAAAAGAAAAATAAGGTGGCAGGTGGCACTTTAGGCCACAGCAAAGGAAGCTGCTGGCAAATCTTATGACTGTGACAACTAGGTCACATACACAGCCATAGCAGCCCTTAAAGCTGGATTGCCTTTTATGAGAGTAATTTAAAGGGGAAAAAAGAAAATAAGGGAGGGAGAGAGAGAGAGAGAGGAAACGGCAGCTCAAGAGCTTCTTGTTCTTCACCCAAAAAAAAGAAAAATATGGCACACCCTTGGTACTGCAGGCCAGCTGTTCATTATTAAGGTAGGACCAATCTGAACCTGGCTTGCTAAATCACAGCCATGGTAGGAAGTTACTCAAGAGGTTTTTCTGCAGTTACTTTTTCTTTAAAAAAAAAAAAAAAAAAAAAGCTCACACTGTGAATGCTGTGATAAGGATAAATGCTCTTCAAGAGAAGATCTCATTAACTTGAGCTCTCTAGCCTTTCAGACCACTCAGTGTCCCAGCCTGGTGTAAAAAGCTAAGAAATAAATTTGCATTGCCCTGGGGGTATGTCTACAATGCAGTAGGAGGTGTGGCTGCACTCAGGTGGGCATACCCATGCACAGGTGCCAACTTCTACTGGTGCTGGTGGGTGCTCGACCCCTCTCTGCCCCTGGCCCCACCCCGACTCCACCCCTGCCCCGGCTCCTCCCACCCCCATTCTAACCCCTTCCCCAAAGTCCCCTCCCCAACTCCGACCCCTCCCTGCCCCTATTCCGACTCCTTCCCCAAATCCCCACCCCAGCCCCGCTTCTTTCCTGCTCCTCCCCCGTCCCTCCTGGGGCTTGCTACAGCTGTTTGGCGGCGGCAAGCGCTGGGAGGTAGGCGGAGGAGCGGGGATGCGGAGCGCTCAGGGGAGGAGGTGGCGGAGGAGGAAGTGAGGTGGGGCAGGGTGAGGAGGGGAGCTTGGGTGCCGGTGGGTGCAGAGCACCCACTAATTTTTTCCCCATGGGTGCTCCAGCCCCGGAGCATGCATGGAGTCGGCGCCTATGTACCTGTGCAAGGTTTAATCTAGGAAGCCCAGCTAAAACTAGCAGGGATGATGCAGCAGCATGGACCCTTGCACAGGCTAGCAATGCAAATACATATCCAGGGTGTGGGGCAGGCTTATACAGACCACGCTGAAGCCTGTGCTGCCACGTCTTCACTGCTATTTTTAGCCATGCTAGCTAGATGAAAGCAAGCGTGGATACGCCTTCCCAAGCTGCAGATCACCTCCCATTGCAGTATAGACATGCCATGGGACCGATTTTCTACTGAATAGTACATTGTACGGCTGTGTCTTCACTGACCAAAGATAAAGATGTGTTTTTACCATGGGATAACTAACACGTGTTAGCTATCCCACCATAAGAACGTGGCAAGACAAGGCACTGGACTTTTAGCGCAAGATAAACAAAGTGAGCCAGCCACAGGCAGGGAGTATAGTGCTTGACTTCGCCTAGCAACCTGACGGTAAATGCAAATGCCTTATGTCCATTTAGGATTTTACTGGGAGCTATTGATCATGTGTCAATTATCTTACTGTAGAAAAACCACTTTTGTGCCAATGAACCCCCTCCAATTTATCAGCATCCTTCTTGAATTCTGGGCCCCAGAACTAAGCACGTTATTCCAGCAGCTGTCTCACTGGGAGCTAAGATACCTAGATCTATTCTCTAATCTGCCACTGACTCTGTGGCAACTCCCTTAATTTTGCTATGCCTCAGTTTTCCCATCTGTAAAAGAGAGGAATTATACCCACTTAGAGTGCCCTGAGGTTTTCAAATCAAAAGAACTATTTAAATGCAAGCAATTACATCATCTGCTTCACCAGCCTCCCTTACCTCTGATATACTTTTTAACCAAACCTAAAACAATTGCCATTCCTCCAACTTCCCCCATCCCAAGATATGCACATATTTTTTTAAATATTGAAAGATTATATGGCCAAGATTTTCAAAAATGATGAGTGATTTTGGTGCCTCTTTTTATGGGTGTCCACCTTGTCACACCTTAAAGAGTCCTGATACTCAGAAAGTGCTGAGCACCTGACTTTGGAAAACCAGGCCGTACGGAATGTCCCAAGTTAGACATCCAAGATTTGAGGCACCCAAAATCACTAGTCACTTTTGAAACCAGTTGGCCATGTCAACTTTCAATTTCCCCATATTTTCCATTAGCCAAGGGTAGCAACAACAGTAAAGAGTCGAGTATAGAAAAACATGGACTAGTCAAGCGATTTCTTAAGTCTGTTGGCATGAAGCATTGATTTTTGTGTTGCAAAAAAGTTAGGGAGCATACTTGAAAATGGAAATGATAATTTTGACGTAACATTTACTGAAAATTAAACTTAACATTTAAGATGTTTATCAAAGCACAAGAAGTGTATTTGATTTACAATAACAAAACTGTAATGCTTGGCTACATAGTGTGTGTTTTAGGCCCCAATCCTGCTAAGGATTCTTTTGTGGGACCAAGACTGAATCAGCAAAAGAAGCATTTCTGACTTTGTCGTTCTGTTTTGACAGACATAGTGATCGGGAGGAGTCATCAATATTGCCACTGATTGCAGCAGGCTTCACAAGGGTGCGTATGTATTGTCATCCCCTGGATCATTCTGTAGTGTGTGAACTATGATGTAATATGAGAAGCTGTGTTGTGGTTTGGTTTTCAGTGGTCCAGTTTGTCAGTAGTCCAGTCTGCAAAGCCTCACCTTCTGTAGTCCATTGTTCTGTATTGTCTCCTCCTGAGCTAGCATATCCCAATGGAAACAGAAACATGACCACTTCCAAGATCATCCTAACTATCAGAGACTCTTTATATGCTGATTTTAAAAGAAATTTAAAAGCATTACACTTCATTTCATAAGTATATATGGGCCAGACTGACCCATTAGTAGCCATATGGTAGCAGAGCAGGGAAGTAACTTGTAGTGAACATAGAACATCCTATGGGAAATTGATGCTATCAAATACAAATTCTCACCTGTAAACGGGGTTCAAACATTATCAGGTGCTCTTATCTATTATTTAGAGCAGTGGTTTAGAGCAGTGGTTTGCTGCTCCAGGCCAATGGGAGCTGCTGGAAGCAGCGCGGGCTGAGGGACGTACTGGCCGCCACTTCCAGCAGCTCCCATTGGCCTGGATCAGCGAACCGCGGCCAGTGGAAGCCGCGATCGGCCGAACCTATGGATGCGGCAGGTAAACAAACCGGCCCGGCCCGCCAGGGGCTTTCCCTGCACAAGCGGCAGAACAAGTTTGGGAACCACTGGTTTAGAGTCATCTGGAATGCATTACACTGAATCTGTTCCCTGGCAACTATCCCAATTACGCAGGCTTGGTGCTTATTAGTGTGTAAGTTAGGTGGATTCTTCAGTACATTAAGCTGACAATGGAACAAAAAGTGCATGATTTATAGTGAGATGCATGGTGCATGTTCACTAGTTTGTTTACTACTCTGTCATGGCACATTTGCATCCCTGTCCTCATTTGTAGTTAGACCTCAATGCTGCAAATGCTAAAGGATCGGAGTAATTTTATGTATCTGAATAGATCCAGTGACTTCAGAGGGACTACTCAGATAAGTAAAGTTATGCAGAGTGCTTAAGTATTTTCAGGATTAGGGGCTTGACAGCCTTGGCATTATCTTTCTAGAACCCATTCCTGCAATTCTTACTCCTCGTCAACTCCCCTTGAAGTCCGTGGCACTTTAGCATGAATGCACTTGGAAGTTGTTTCTGATTAAAGTAGGGGATGTATTTGAAGTGCAACAGCTGTTCCTGAATAACTCCATGCATGGTCAGGCTTATTCTGGAATAAGAGTTCCTTGTACCTGTTTAGTTTAACCCACTTTGGTTAAATTAAATAGGAAGATGGCACTTTTATTACAGAATATGTGTCCACCCATGGAGTTATCTGGGAACAGTTAATCAGGAACAGGTTCATGTGTGGAAAAGCCCTTTGGCCAAACACATAAAGAGTCTGAATCAAAACCCACCAAAGTCAATGGGAGTCTTTCTGTTGACTTCCTTAGGCCTTGCATCAGGCCCAAAATGAATACACACTAGACAAGGGCTAATATTTTGTCATGTAACAGTTTGTTTGCTTGTAACATTGTTTGTTTCTATCCAGGAAATTATGACCTAGAAAGCTAAACAGCATGTAAACTTAGTGTTGAAATTTGATTTTTTTTATTAACGATATGATTTAATTGTTATTTAAACTAAACAGCATGAAGACAAATAATTTTAACAGAAATTAGTTTGATCCTGTTTATTAACTTTGTTGATAGTCACATTGACACAGCATGCTGTTTCTATCTTGTTGTTACATTTTATTTTCTATTGCTTTTTTCAAAATGTAACACCTGGAGGAAATGCACCAGCCTGATAAAAGTTTCTAGAGCTCTTTACTTGTGAATGTGTTAATTTTATGCATCCCTGCTGTCATTCATAATTTCTTTTTTCTTTAAAACAGCATATCTTTATTGACAGAAAAGTCAACTTTCTAACTTTTCATTTACAGAGATATGTAGAAAATTCCAATATCATGGCCTGTTACAATGAGCTAATTCAGCTGGAATTTGGAGAAGTGCGGGCACAATTTAAACTAAGGTAATTGTACCAATTTCGAGAAAACATCAACAATAAAAAAGGCCAAATTTATTCTCATCCAAAAAAGAATATTTCTTCTTACTGTATGGATGCTCATTATAGAAAGTTAGTTAGCCAAAGAAGTATGTCACTATTAATCCCTAAAGCACAAACTCCTGCCAGAATTTGTGTTTTTTCTTTGTATGATATTTTATATAGATTGTAAGAGACACGTAAATTAAATCTAATTCATTGGGTTTTTTTCTGTCTACAAGGGCTTGTAATTCAATATTTACAGCACTCGAGAAAAGTCAAGAAGCCATTGAGATCACAAGTGAAGACCATGTGATACAGGTTTGTTCTAGTTATTTTTATAAGCATAAAATATTGTTCTGTGGGTTCACTAAATTTTATTTCATCCACAATGATATGTACTCTTTCTTTAAAAGAGGTTCAAGCATCTGACCTAATAGTTCTAAACAGATGAGACGAATTCAGCTCTCATTTACAATTTCCTCAGTTTAAAATATCCTGTATAAACCAAGTACATTTTAAAAAATAAGTAATCTTTGAGGTTATGCTGCAGATCTGGCCCTCAGTCTTTTTGTGATGCTCATTTCATATGTTGCTGATAACTGCTGGTGAACACAGCCATGGTTTTATAAACTTTCTTTTCCTAAAGTGTTGCAAATTAATTTAATTTTTCTTTAAAACCTAGCTGCAAGCGAAGCTAATTCCAAGTGCAGACAAGGCCCCTGAGTGTAAGTTTTAGTCAAGTTTTAGCAAATGTCCCCAAGTGACTAGAATAAAATCACAAAACTCATTTCCTTGAAGCTCATTGTCCTTGAAAACTTGAATCCATCCCTCTATACACAATGGGGCTCAAACCAGTTTAAGGAACTGAATTTGAGCTAAATTTGAACACGGACCCTGTTAACCTGGTTTCTTTGATGGTATGGCCAGCTAACGTGGATGAAGCCAAATCATATTGGAACTCTGTTTAAACAAGATTAGAATACATTTTTAAAATGTGGTATTGAAGTTGTTTGTTCCATCTACACTCACTTGCTAAACTGATTTAGAGACTGACTTGGTTGGAACTATATTTTTGAATATGGTTCGCTAGTTCCCAAACTAAAGTCAGCATAGACAGAACCTAGCTCTCCCCTCTTGAAAGGCTAATACACTAAGCCAGCCTGTATGGATGAACTTTATTATAAATCAGAGATGCTAAACTTACTGACCATCTGAGCCACATATGACAGTCTTCAGACTTCAGGAGCCGGGGTGAGTCTGTTGGAGCTTGGGGCTTCAGCCCCACTCCTGCTGAAGCCGTGAGCTCCGGCAGGCACACCCTGCAGGCCTGAAGCCCCAAGACTGCCCCCAGCCTGCTGGTCAGAAAGCAACATGTGGGGGGGGGAAACATGGGGGTCACATGCACTGTTCCCTCCAAGCTGTGCGCATGTGCGCATGCACACAGATCCTAAACCCCGCGCACACAGCGAAACACCACACGCACAAAAATTTGCACAGAAGCACAACAATTTGCACAGAAAAATTTTGGGGGGACACGGCCTGTCAAAAATTTGCACAGAAGAAATTTTTTGCGCATACGGCCTGTGAAAAATTAGAGGGAACATTGCTCACATGCCCCCTTCCCCCCATTTTTGCTAGGGTTTGCTGGCCCCGCTCAGTCACATGGTGCTGCCGGGCTCCATCCCTGCATGGCAGCTGCTGGAGCCAGCAAGTTGGGAGCTGCAGGGAAAGCCGCTGCTTTGCCTCTCCCTGTAGAGCTAAAGCAGCGGCCCTGCCCTGCAGCCCCCAGCTGTTTGCCAGTGCCTCTCCATGCAGAGATAATATCTGGGAGCTGCAGGGAAGGGCCGCTGAGGGTAAGAGGGGGTGGGTGCTTGGGGAGACATGACTCAAGCTGTTGGATGGGGCCAAACCTTTAAATTGTGCCCCCCGCCCATCATCAAGCACCTTCAGTTTATGGATAAGGATTCCTGCCTCCCAGCACTCTTAGATTCCCCTTCACACAGCCCATTTTCTTGAGCTTTGTGGGGGGCCCAGAGACGACACCCCCCCCCCCAGTCCTTAGCTGTTTCATATAAAGAAAAGACAGAATTTAGCAACATTACTGGTTAATACTCCTCTGCCCTACAAAATCTCGTCATCCTGTTTGTGTCTTTCACAACACTGAGATTGGTCTCCGTTTGAAAGGATTCATTTTTCAAGAGTATTTGTTGTCTATAATAACTTCTTAGAAATGCAAAACTGTTGTATTTCCATAACAAAATATATTTCCCCCTTTCTCTGCTCATGTGCGCACACAGGCTTGTTTTGTAAGAGCGCCAGGCTTCTGGACTGGATTTTTGTTTTGTTGTGCTAAAAAAATTGAAGTGTATGTTTTATGAATAATACATACAAAGACGTTTATTTCAGCTTAGTAAACATACCACTAGGTATTTATAAGGTAGGTCAAAATGCAGGTCTGTCTTGACTTTCTTCCTTTAAGTATTGTGTTTAATGAGCTTTGGTTTTATTTCACAGTACGTAAATCCTGCATTTGAAACAGCGATGGGCTATCAGATAGGTGAATTAATAGGAAAGGAATTAACTGAAGTGCCTATAAATGAAAAAAAAGCTGATTTCCTAGATACTATTAATTCCTGCATAAAGATAGGAAAGGTAAGTAGCCGTATAATATCATTTATCATTCCATGATATTATTACACACTGCCTGTATGAGTGATAATTGTCCATGCATAAAACACAACAAGGAGTTTACAGGTATGTAACCTGTGTTGTTTGCTTACTCACACAAGTAATCCCGTTGAAGTCAATGAGACTAGTTGTGACCAGCAGGATTTGGCACATAACATACTAACCTGGGGTCCAATCCTCTTCCCACTGAAGTCAATCGCATTCATCTTATTGACTTCAGTGGGAGCAGGCTTAGTCTAGTCCTCTCAACTGCAATAATTATGGCCTCAATCCTGCAAGGTACAGAGGAGAGCCACATACTCCTCAACTCCCATTGGTACTTTGCTGCACTGGGTCTTGGAGCGCTGCTCCTTACTGTAGATTCTATTTTACTTGCATTGAAAACCAATCTTGTGTGTTATCTCACTCTCATTGTTGTAACTCCAAATGCTTTAAATTGTGGGTCTGAGGGTGTGGACAATCTTACTGATGCTAAAGAAATGAATCCCACATGATTTAAATCTTCTCATCCAATTTGTGTAGGTGTGTGTGTGCAAGTACATATGTGGCCATGCGCCCCTTCATTGTATCCCATATTTGGTATGCTTAAATATGCTTAATGGTGAAAAACAATTAAAAGAAATCTCTGAGAACAATAAATATTCTATGTTGGTGGGAAAATTCTTATCAGCAGTAAAAAAATGTTTTTGACATTGTCAAAACATAAAGCTGTGTAATGTATAGTGTAAGAAAGTGATAAGATGGAGTAATGCATTTCTATAATGGGAACTGAGCTGAGTTTAAAGAGGTTTGGATCTCATCAAGAATTACATTTTCCTTTTTGTAAAGGTTACTTTCAGTTAAGTTGCATGGAAAAGTAAGAGAGTAAAATACTCTTCTGTGTTGTTTCTATGTAGCGTGTTACATGTATGTGTATTACTCGCTTTACATATGTGGGGCATATGCTGCATGCACCAAAAGGTGTGAAAACCTAAAAGGGAGGTGGAGAATAAGGAAAATAAGGTAACTTGATATGAAAGAACAAGTTGTCCAGTGGCCAGTAGATTGGAACAGAACCACACTCCATTTTCAACATGATACATTGTAGCTGATTAGCAAGCTCAGAATTTAGAAACCTTGGGAGAGAGGCATGTAATTGCTATCACCCTAAAGGGACATATCAGCTTCCAACTGCCAGGCTCTTTTCTTCCACTAGAGAGGTAGTTCTCTAATGACTAAGGAACTCGCTAGTGGATTTCCATTAGAAATATTTGTTGCACCAAGGAAGTGCAGGGAAGTCAGATGGCTTCAAAGTCCGGATATGGAGGTTGATAACAGAGATTTTGCAGACTGCCTCATAGCACTATGGTGTTCCTTTGACTGTATTATTGTTGTGGCACTATGTGAGTGTGCATCCTGGTATGTCTCGGAGCTGACATTTGCATCTTGACAGCAAAGCCTAAATGCCTTCTGAGGCCAGTGAAAAGATATGTCATGGTACCCTGTCTAAGGAGACACTGTTCATGGTGGTAACATGAGGAATTTTCTGAATCAGCTGCATTTGCAAAGATGTGCCATGGCATATACACAAGGCTGAGTCAGGGTAGCTAATTGGGTCACACTAGCTGTCTGCTGGGAAACACCACATTATTGACAGTGTGGTGAGATGTTAAAATTAATTACTAGTGTTATTTACATCTAGGCATTGATGCATCAAGGCACCAACACAAAGATGTGATTAGTCACACTGTGTACATCAAGGTAGAAACATGAGTATTCGTCTAGAAAAGCAATGATGTGTCTCTGTGCAGATGGAATGTGCATCTGAACATGAAACTGTCAAGTGTCTGGATATTGACTGGAGTGCTGGAACGGATCCAAGAGACATCCAAGGGCTAAAATGATGGTACTTCACAGTTCTGTTGCCTCTGTGAAGGTGCATCCAAATAAAGGCACGTGGTACAGGTCTGATACCATTATGTGGTGGTCATTAAGTTAAGAATACAGATCAGTTAGTTCTATTGGGCCTCATGACTACAGCATCTACTATTCAAGATATCCAATTATCACATTTTCAATTATTTTTAATGTAATAACAAAAATGCCTCTAACAGAAATGTATTTTTAGACTACTCATGGTAAAAAACAACAACTAATACTGAGTAATATTTTCCTCTAAGTATGGAGCTGTCAAGATTTTCATGTTTTAGTATTCTGATTTCAGGACACCCCTCTGTGAATATTAGTGAGATATTAAACTTTAAAGCCTGCATTTCTGGAAGGTCTTGAACTCTCCTCGATGTAGATCTGTATTTGTTACATATGTCTTCTTCTTTGCCATTGGGACACTTAACAGTTTGTAATCTACAGAGATTGTAAAAATGTAGAATTTTACCTACTAACACAAAAAGAGTTCTTCCAGACAACATTTGCAGATGCAATTTTACTGTGTGGTTCAGCGTTTGAAAGATCACAATACTTTGAAAGTGTTTTATACTGAATTGTTCCAGGAGAATTTGAAACAAACTTGTGTCCGGAAGGAATAACATTCTCCAAAAAGTTTTGGTTGTGTCAAGATAAATCTCATTTGATTTATCTGTCTCCCTCCATGTTTGTGATTTCTTTGTACATATGAAAAAAGACTGCTTCCCGTTAGCAACCAAATATGTGAGCACTGTAACTTGATTACACTAGCTTACAATATACCAAGCAATTTCTCTAGCCCAGACAAAAACCTGTGCTGTGATGTTTTCTGATCATCCAGCACACAGTAGGAGTTCTTATCTCATGATGAGGCGAACCCTTCCCAGTTTGAGACTACATGGTATCATAACAAACACAGTAACAAACCAGAATTTCTGATAGAGCTGCGCCAGAGATTTGGGGGAAATGTTTCTAGTTGTACAATGAGATCCAAGATGGATCTATGCCTGTTCATCCACACCTGTAGTATTTTAACTCCTTTGTTGAGAAACATTAATCTGTGGCCAAGTTTAGCATCTTCAAACAGTATTTGATTGGCATTTTACACAGTAAAGCAAGGGATGTTTTAGCGAATGGACTTGGACAATCCATGCAGTATACAGTGATCAGGAAGGATATTGTAGAGCCAAGTAAAAAGATGTCTTTGATTAACGTATGCTGGCTGTACTCACAAGAGACCAGCGCTATCAATGGGCATTTTCCTTCTGTTCGAATTTAAGAAATTAAGACACAACACTTGCATATTCTTAACTCGTTGAATGAATCAAATTAGATCCACTGAGGTGAAATCTGAACTAGCTGATCACATCTGACTAGAAGTTTTGCTGCATCTGATCCCTATGATCTGGGGCAAAAAAATCTTTATTTGAGATAGTTTCACTTTTCATAAAGTGAGGACAAATCTACACCACAGCGAGAGTGTTTCCCACCGACATAGTGTCCCTGCGGACAGCGCTTAGATTGATGTAACTTACGTTGCTCAGGGAGATGTCTTTTTCACACCCCTGAGTGATGTAAGTTACATTGACTTAAGCGGTAGTGTAGACCAGCCCTCATGAGATACCTTTTGATAATTCAGACAAGGCACCCAATTTCTCTCACTGCTTGGAAGTTACTCCACAGAGGAATATATATCCTGCAAACTATAGGTAGGGAGTTATTTAGTTATCTAAAGCAAGTGAGTAGTTTGTAAGGGTGCACACTGTGTGCAATTTTATATGAAAAATGAACCAAACTCAGTGGCCCTTTCCTGGACTCAGATCACATTGTGGAAGATTTTGTGCTTGACATTGAGCTTTGGTTTACAATGAGCTTTGGTGTCTTACTGGGTAATGAAGCATTGCCTTCCAAAGGTATCAGTAGAACAGTAGATTATCATATCAAGGATGTTATTGATTCTTTCTTTTCTACTTACACCAGACGTTCTTAGTCTTTATTTTAACACCAGAACATTAGGCCACGCTGAAGTGACTGTGACACCGTATTTCTAGGACAGTAATTCATTCATAAGGATGAGCTCAGTTGAAGGCATATGTCGAGAGGTACATATTCTCTATTTAGCTGGCTGACAGAGGTTCTTGGAGAAAGCATATGGAGTTCTTAAAATATGTTTATGTAATATCCTTATAAGAACCTTACCTAATGGCTGGTCTTTGTCTTAGACCAGAACTGAATTCTTCTGACCCTTCTCCTCCACATGTTACCTTTCAAGGCGTTCTTGTTTTTTTCAGACATTACAACTGTGAATTTTGCCTCTTGAATATGAAGCAAAATCCATTAGTGACTGCTTCTATTCTGACATGAGGGGAAGGCACTTGCAACTCTACAATTATTCAATCCGTGCATTATGACTTCATCCCTTTATGCATATTCTGACCTTATTATCTGGGTTTAGAGATTGATTACTCATCTCTCCCTTATCCTGGTTGTCAGGGAACTATTGCTATGTATCATTTTAATTCCAAGAGCATAGAACTGTGTAATGTTTGCTTAGTCTTCATTTATATTCCTCATGCAACATATGGGAGAAGATATTATGCTTGATTCCCAATTTGTTGTGCACAGTTCTTTTCTCAGAGAGATGCATGGAAAAACCTTTCAGGTTTTTTTTTTTTATTCCTCAACTTCCTCCCCGCACTGCTTGTCATTATGCAGTCCTTATGAATGCTGGATTCGTTACTTGTTGGTTCTCCTTCCCCAGTGCAAAGTACATTAAAATGTAGGGCAAATTCTACCCTCAATTATGCCTTTGCAGTCGTGGCCCATCTGTCTATTGGTTTCTCTACAATATAAGGATAAATGTAGGTGTGTGTATACAGTATTCTGTACTATGTGTATGTGCACATGGATTAGGGTGACCAGATGTCCCGATTTTATAGGGACAGTCCCAATTTTGGGTCTTTTTCTTATATAGCTCCTATTACCCCCCACCACCGTCCAAATTTTTCACATTTGCTATCTGGTCACCCTAACATGGATACACATATGCATAGATCAATTAAAAGACTCCCTGTGACTTCACTGGGCTTTGGATGACGCCCATGTACAGTCAGCAGTCAATTTGTTGTTCATTGTTGGACACTCTTGGACCCAGATTTTCTAGACTCTTTTTCTCTTTAAATTTATGCTAGGATGACAAACTTGTGGGCATGACTTTGAATCCACTCAAATATCATGGGTCCACAGACTGCTTCATACTGAATGTTATTGGTTTTTCATTATGCTATGGAAAAAGGAACAAAAAGAGGGGAGTGGGAGAGAGGTCAGGTGAACAGTGGAACAGAAAGCGGACAGAATGGGGACAGGGTTGTGGGAGAAGACTGACGAAAGCTACAGAGAAAGAAAAAGAATTCTACTGGACAAATATGGGATGTACAACATCTGTTTGTGCCAGTCTCACTTGTGGACTTTCTTCTATTCCCCAATACATAGAACAGCCTCTGCTTTAAGTAGAAGTTGCTGAGTTAGATATATGAAAATAATAATAATAGGAGTAACTGGGTGAAATCTGCCACTTGTTATACAGGAGGTCAGATAATGGTCCCTCCTGTCTTTAGAATCAATGAATAAAAAAAGATTTTTTTAACAGGATGCCTTTTAAAAATATAGGTTTAAAACAGGAGGGCAAATAGGCAGTTTCTGAAAATCGTATCCAGGGCTGACCAAAAATTTTACATCTAAGCTATTTTTTGACAGAAAATTGGGTTTTCAAGTAACTGCAACCTTCACTAGAAGTTTCTGTTTTCCATAGAAATTTTTGACTATTATTTAAAAAAAACAACAACAAATCCTGAAAACCAAAAGCTTTCCATTTTTTGGATTTTTGACAAAAAGTTGAAATGTTTGGCAGACAAAACCCCAGGCATTTTCTGACAAGCTTTACTCACCCATTAGCCTGAAACCCAAGAGTGTGGATCTATTATAACTACAATGTTAACTTCAGAGATCAAGAAGTAAGCATGTTTCAACCCCTCCAGAGTTGGACTCCTCTGGAGCCCATCAACCAATGCTCCCCAATTCGCTGGTCAGTGTGCTATTATATACACAAAAAATGTCTCATGTTTTCTGTCTCTGGAATTCAGCTTCAAAATTGTGTGAAATTATTTTGGAGTTTAATTTTCTTAAATTTGTTTTTATAAATAACATACTTGGGCAAAGGGAGAGGCTGTCTGAGTTTTCTGGAGAGGTGGATAATTTCTCCAATGAGCTAAAAGAATGAGTCATTTGTAAGTGGAGTGAGATCCTGCAGCCCCAGTTGCATTTTCAGTTCCTCTTCTTTCATATTTCTTCTTTCTGCGTCCATGTTTCTCTGACACATGCATTGCCTCTACGACCCCTAAGAATGAATGTCTAGGTCTGGGATTGCAAAGCAGATTTAAATGAAAATGTATCAAATTTAGATTTGTTTTTATTTTTTTCCTGACTCTCTTGGCAGTAATAAATGAAGAGGAATTTGTAAAAAATAGCCTTATGTTTGTTAATTACTTAATTGAATGTAATTATCCTTGGACTACTTTTGCAGGAATGGCAAGGAATGTATTACGCCAAAAAGAAAAATGGAGATAGCATACAACAAAATGTGAAGATAATACCTGTCATCGGACAGGGAGGGTAAGTGCAAAAGTTAAGTACCTTGTCAATATGTATTAGAGGTATGATACGATGCTCAATGAAGTCAGAAACTCCCATTGGCTTCAGTGGGTCTTGCATCAGTCTTTATTGCTTTCTAAGTGAAATTCATCCCTGCAGAGCTGGGAGCTTGCAGTGGGACAGATCCACCACTTAAGTTCTCAGGGTAAGATCCACTTTACTCACATAATGCTCGGCTAATTGCACTGTATGCAAGGGAAGTGAAATCCAAACCCCAGTGCAGAGCCAGGGTTTGGGCCAAGCTCCCTGTGGCTATTATTCCAGCCTGCGGGATAGAGTGGTGAGTGCTCCCATTATGCCTTGTGTTGAGGCCACTGGAGGGGCCACATAAACCTAGAGCCTATGTTCCCTCCTGTCATCTCCATCCATGCTGGCCTATGCAAGGCTGGTGTGCAGACTGGTTCTGTGGTGCAGCAACTGGATCTGAGTAGATCCTTTACACTTACATCCCCGGTGAACTTGACCCAAAGGGAGCTAACATTCCTTACTCAGGCAAAATTCCCGTTTTCCAGCACTTCCATTCGGCCATTGACTGGGACGTTTAGAGCAGAATGGTAAATCTTGATTATTAGAACATTTGTGGTAAGTCCCCCTATGCAATTTCAGTAAAGAAAGGGGGACCAGCTGGCACATATTGTAGCAATCCCCAAACTCTCTGGGAATTTTCCAAACATGCACCTTACCTTATGCCTTAGTTCCTCCTATTCTACTGAAGCATCAGGCAGTCCAGTTCCTCCATTGATTATCATCACTTGCTAGTTGTGATGCTTCTTCCTAGGTGATGCCAGTGGAAAACACGCAGAGTTATTCAAATAAAATGGGCTTGATGATATAAGAGTACACGTTCCTCCGGAAACCCCCACTTTTGTATGTCCCTTCCTTCTCAGGTTGATCTGTCTTACCATGAAGGAAAGGTTATATGCAACTTCTTTCCTATCCAACAAACATTATAGGTTAATTAAGCGAGCAGTGGAAACTCCACTGTTTATAGGCAGAAGAAGTGGGATGTTTTAAATTGCTGGCATCCCTCGGTAGTAATTCATACTCTCTATTCTCCATCAGTGGAGCAAAAGCATCTGGCAGCTTGTGATAGAAAGCAAAGGAGATGGACCCGTACTCATGTATACATTACCTGAGTACAAAGCAAATGTGGTTGGCACAGGGAGTGTCATGCCAATCTGGAGGCATTTAGGATGGTACTACCCTAGGTGACTGCTCCACCCCTAAACCCTATAATCTGTCTGTCTGGACCTACATCATTGCAGATGCACCAGCCACATCATACACCTAAACTTCCCCCAGCAGCAGCAGAGAATGAGCCCACATAGCATGGCTATACAGCACACACATCCCACCCTCCCTCCCTCCTGCCCTCCAGTGCAGCTGAACTGCATTGGTTCCATGCCCTCACAGAGTACGATTTGTTCTGGATGGATTTATTGCTAGTATGGATCTTGTAAATTTAAAATGCTGCTAGATGTGAATCAGAGCTGGGAATTGGTGCGACAATAATGCATTGTTTTTTGCCTACAGAAAGATTAGACACTATGTGTCAATTAGTAGACTGTGCAATGACAACAATAAGGTAAGAAAAAAGGTGACTTGTCCATTTTAGTTTAAGCAGAAAATATCACAGCGTGATCAGGAAATTGATTGACTGGATTTTCTTTTATTGATTTGTAGGCAGAAAGAATATGTGAACGTGTTCAGGCTGAATCTCAGACAGGTACGTGATTGCATTTTTGTCACAAGAAGCATGGGATGTATGCAGGAAAAGATTAGATAGATTCGCTAAGATCAGACTCAAACACGGGTTACAAAGCGCAGTGAAAACAATAATATTTAGATAGCAATAAAATGTATTCCTGGGGGAGACAAAATAAATGTGAGTTATCTATGGCAGGCAAATTTGTTTCAGCAGTGACATAAATCAAACAAACCTTGAAAATGTAATGTGTCTGTGTTAGAACCAAGAGTGGGTACCACATTTGGCTCTATTTCACATTCCAATCATAGGTAGTGTAGTTGATGCAATCTCTATGACTAGATTAGAAATGTCAAGGACACCATCTAGATGGAATTACGTCATGGCTAATATAATTCATGGCATGCACCTTTTGCTTCTTTATTAGAGATCTGTTGCTTTTGCTATTTTGGGATATTGCACATGGATGGATATGATGATGAATGCACATCATTTAGGGCTTGGTCCTGCTCCCATTGAAGTTCATGGCAAAACTCGCCTGGGCTTCTATGGGCCTTAGAGTTCCAGAGTTTACAGGGTGGTTTCAACCCCAAATCAATCTGTTTATATTCTGAACAATTATGGTTAGGAAACTCCCAGTTGGTTTTTTATTTAATTTAAATTAAAACCCAGATAACTGCCTCCTCCCCTTTAAAAAAAATACTGAAGTATTCTAGCAGGATTTGCCCCAAACATTACAGCTTCCAGTAATGCCACTTCAGGATCTGGGGCAGTGCTGCAGGAGACAGCAGTACATTTTAACAAAGGTACCCATATAGCCCGTGTGCCCCTAGCCTCCTTTCCACCTGAAGCAGGAGGTGTGTGGGACCAAGTTATGCTATTCCACTTTCTGCTACAAACAGAAAAGCAGAGGGATCAAACCCACATTCCTCATGTGCCTCTGGTGGAAGCCATCTTCCGTTGGAGGGTGTGGGGGAACAATGAGGTAGCTTAGGGAGTAAATCAGAAGAAAGCAATACCCTAGCACTCCAGGGCGTTCTGTACAAGCAGCCACAGGGGATTTTGCTGTCTAACTCTACTCTCTGCTGCCTGGCGGTCTTCAGACACACATACCCCATCAGTGCTGGGATTTGCCCCTCCAGTATTGGCACTTTAGAGGACTTAAAATAAATCCTTTGTGCCTCCTCTCCTCTCTGCCAAGCCCTTGGGCTCTGCTTATAATTCAGCTCCCCGTTTGATCTTCCCAGCCTAAACTAGTTCCTTTGAAGGGATGAAGGAGTATGTCCACCCACACTTAGAGTCCTAAACTGCAACTCTCTGTCTGCTCCTTGTTGTACTCAGCAGTAATGCCCCCATCCCCTGCCTTAGGCAGTCTCAGCTCACTGACAAACATTTAACTGGTATGAGTCAATTAAAACTAAAAAACAAGCAATGGGCCAAACCCTGTCCTCGGTTATCCTTGTGTAACCACTTTCTGTGCTAATTAACCCACATGCAATGGGACTGTGCTAATTAACCCACATGCAATGGGACTGTGTGGGCCTAAATGAGCTCAGAAATTGCCCTATTAACTTAAGTCACTGTATCTGCCTTTCAGTTCCCCCATCTGTAAAACAGGGAGAACAGACTCCCTCCCATAGGCTGTTCTGAGGATTAAGTAGGTAATGTCTATACGTATGTCAAGGTTGGCTTACTAAGTATTATTATTTGTACAGTCCAACAACTCTTGCATGAAGCCATTTAATGGTGATTTTCTAAGATGTGGAATATTCAGACATCAGAGAACTCTTGTCTACTGAAGTTTCTATCTTGCCTTAGAGCCAAATGCTTTCTGCCTCTGGTACTAAACACATCTAGTGCAGGGGGTAGCCTTAAAGACAATGCAGACTCCGCCCGGAGTTTGAGGGGTTGGTGGGGGTGGGATAGGGAAGTGATCATCAGCTTCACCACTGTGTAAACCCATAGGACCTAAGGAAGAGCTCTGTGTAGTTCGAAAGCTTGTCTCTCTCACCAACAGAAGTTGGTCCGGTAGAATGTATTACCTCACCCACCTTGTCTCTCTAGATCCGTAATGGATTTTCAGGGCCCCTCTGACTTCTACAGCTCTGTTACTGGCAGTGCTGTGGCTGAACACCACTCTGCACCAATGCAGTGGGTTAAGAGAGGACTCTCAGTGCTCTTAGATCCTCTACATAAAGGCCATTTACTTTTGTGTCTTTGCTTGAGGCAAGAGCAGCATTCAGAGAGTATGATGTGGGAGCATCCATGGCAAGACCAGTGTGAATACAGTTCTAAGAAGCTGTTTTCCAACCAACTGTAGCATTATGCATGTTGTTCCGCTGCTGCCAAGCTTTTACCTGTCTTTAGTTTCCTTTAACGTATAATCTGGGAAGAGCCTTTGTTGCCGTCATTGTATAACATTGATGTCTCCACAGATATTCAGACTTGCCGACACAAAGATCGGAGGAAAGGATCGCTCGATGTCAGATCCACAACCTCAAGAGGAAGTGATGGTATGTTAGATAAGTGGATGTTTGTATATTTTTCACATGGCTTTTAAAAACCCTCAAGCCATGAATATTTCATATTTATGCAACTACCCCATGTGTTTTGCCTCTGAACAATATTTTTATACTACTTTTTTGAAACCTTTAGAAACGAAAGGCCAGATTCCGCCACCCTTACTAACGTTGGGTAGCACTTACTGTCATGAGTAATCCCATAGAATTCATAGAGCTACTCACAAAGTAAGTTACTCTTCATCATTAGTAAAGGTAGCAGATTCTGGGGCCCCCACAAGTATTGGGGTTTGTTGTAGTTTCCCTACTTACTCTTCCCATGAAAGTCAAAGTTAAATTTCTTCTTAGTTTTTGTTTGCTTTATTTGCACTGTGTTGTGTCGTACATCAGGGAGTTACACTTCGTCATGGCATTTCACCCTTCACATACTGCAGGGTTTTGCTGGGGTTTATAAAGCTTCTGTTAAAACGTGTATTAGTACATTCTAGGCAACGGTCAAAGTCTGGTGAAAATTTGAAGTAACAGATTTTCTTCTAATTTTCACCAGACCTTGACCATTGCTACAAAAATAGCCTGGATTCTGATGCTGAAGATGTGCTCAGCACAAAGAATAGCAGAGAAGTAGCCACATCTTACCGGTTACAAAACAGGAAGTAGCCTAGTTTGGCCTTTGCTGCCAAAAATTGCTAATTGACACAAAAGATGTATGTTTTTCAGTCCCTGATTAATAACATCGGTTGTTACGGGCTAGAATCTCAGTTGGCATAGCTCCTCATCACTGGATTAAGTTAAAAGAACCTACACTGATTTACACCAGTTGATGATCTGACTCATTGTGTCTTGTCGTGTATTACACCCTTGTAGTATTACAGGCCCCTCCTCGCCCCCCCAAAAACAACGTACATATGGCGCTGGTGGCTGAACATTTTATAAAATATTTAAAATATAAAAACAGCAACTATCTTGCCAGGCCATTATGGCTACTTATCTCTGTTCTGTTTTGTTGGTGATTCAGCGTGCATCTATGTGGGCATCCTTATCAGCATAGCAGGACATGCGTGCATATGCATGCTGTTATAGGTGGTCCTGAAGGTCATGGCAAACAAGGAATTCTTGGCTAACTCTGGATGTCATGCATTGTCATTTTAATCAGGGTGCTCATTTTGCTTTGTTTTCTGCACAGGCAGTTCACAGAGGCGACACTCCTCAATGGCCAGGATACATTCCATGACTATTGAAGCACCCATCACCAAGGTAATCCGCCATTGCTGGTGTTCATGAAGTCAGACAATCAGAATTTACTTGGATGTTTTTTCTGAAATACTATGGCAGAAACCCTCTGCACAACACCTGGCCTGAGTAGCTGGGCCACATGCAATGGCTGTAGAAGCTTATGCTGGCCCTTACACCATGTCTTCCCTTCCTCCCATCTCCCACAGTGAGTGACTGGGAAGATCCAGGAAGTGGCAAATGCTCTGTTCCCAATCCACCCTTGCCTGCCCATACTGTCCCCTGCCTGTCCCCTCTGCCTGCCACATAGGGGTGTGCACCCTCTGCCTCTCTCTCCACATTCAGCTCCCACTTTAGCACAATCACACTGGTTCTGTTGCCTGGAGGCACTCTGCCCATGCAAAGGAAGGGACTGGATTTCCCTTACATACATATTCATTGTAATGCATAGGGGCTGACTTTTATTTTTCCCTGGGGGTGCTCTGCCCTGAGGTCCTGCCCCCACTCTGCCCCCTCTCCTGAGGCCCCACTCTCACTCTGCCTCTTCCCACTCCACTCCAACCCTTCCCCTGAGGCCCTCACCTGCCTGCCACTCACTGCTCTCTGCCCTCCCCCAGCCACCAAACAGCTGATTGGCGCTGAGCACCCACTATTTTTTTCCTGTGGATGTTCGAGCCCCGGAGCACCCACAGAGTCAGTGCCTGTGTTGTAATGTGTCTCAAGAAACCACTCAAGAGACCAACAAATATCAGTTGCTTAATAAAGTGACTTTCTGATAAAGATAGAAGAGGATTGTACTGGGTCTGTTCGGAGATACTTTGGGCCAGTGTCTTAAGACAGGAAGTTGCCTAATAAGAATGGCCTCTTTAAAACCTTGATCCTGCTCCCAAAGTCAATAAAAAAACCTCAGTGTTTCACTATTGATCCCCTAGAGATTTCACAGTAGTTCTACACGATCTGGATTAAATACTGCTATGTTTAGTAGCGATGACTTCTCATATTAGTCACCGAGAATCTCTCTTTTCTTCAATCACTTCTAAATTTCAAGAGTTTCTTATATTAACCTAGGTAATAAATATTATCAATGCTGCACAAGAAAGCAGTCCCATGCCTGTCGCAGAAGCTTTAGATCGAGTGTTGGAGATTCTAAGAACCACTGAGTTATACTCTCCACAACTTGGGACAAAAGATGAAGATCCACATACGAGTGATCTTGTTGGAGGATTAATGACAGTGAGTACATATGATGGCAAACAATTGCTGACATAAATGCTGGGGCCTGGATTCTCCTTGCACTTACTTCAGTTTACATCAGTGTAACTCCATTGATTTGAATGGAATCACTCCTGATTTACACTGTTACAAGTGAAAGGAGGATCAGGTCCCTTGATTTTTTTTTTTAAGGGACTACTCAAGGATACGTATTAAAGTTCTGTGCGTAAGTTGGGAGCCCAAACTGCATCATATGATGCACGCATGGGAGGCAGGGGAGATTGTGCAGGAGGTGGAGGAGGCAGGCTTCTGGGGGAGGCATAGGGTGGGTGCGGGTGCCTACAGAGGTCGAGGGGGGGGTTGTGAGGGAAGTTGGGGAGGAGTACTGGCTGCCTGCAGGAGGTTGGAAGGCAGGGGTGCCCCCAGTTCACTCTCACTCCCTGTCGGTGCCAGATGGCAGATGCCCAGTCAACCCCACATCTTCCCTGCCAAGCCCAGTGAGACAGGAGGCTGCTCCCCACCGTCAAGTCTGGCTCTCCTGCAGTGCACACGCACAGAGGTCTCTCTGAGCCCAGCTGCCCTGCGGCCTGCCTGACCTGAACAGGCTACATCAGTGTAGCTCGGACCAGCAGGATCTATATGGGGCATTAGAGCACCACGCATTAGTGCTCTCTGCATTTCATGCCCCTGTAGACCAATCTGCATCCCCATGTAAAATTGCTTCTCCCAGAAATCTGCCACTCTGAGGCAGTTGTCTAGTTTGCCTACAGCTTAAGTGGCCTTTGCATCTACTCTTTGAATTGGTACATATCACTGACTCATTGCTCACTTCATTCCATCTGAACCAACCTCTGCAAATGTGTGTTCTGATCCCATACAACCCTCAACGTCAGTCCATGATCATATGGCATAAGGATTCACAGAAAGTTAGTGTATCATAATATACAAAATCCTCACTGGATATAGAACAAAAACTTTTACAAGGCAAAGGGAGAGTAGGAGAAGGGATGTTTCAGAGGATGAATGTATAGTATATATTGATTTTGAAAATGATCTACAAGAAACATTTGTTCAGCAAAGGAGTTGAAGATGGAAGATTAAATTATTCCATCTCATGTACAAACGGCATTATATTGATAATCTGGCAACACAAGCAGAGGACGCAGCTGCTCATGGTGAACAAGGAACCATCTACAAAATGACACGGCTTATCCGTGGTAAATGGCAGACACCAACAAATTCTCTCATCAGGAACAAACAAGGACACCTACTAATAACCGAAAAAGAACAAGAAATGTGCTGGACAGAGCATTTCAAAGAATTGCTGAACAGGGAGTCGCCTAAAGAGGAAGCAAACATCCAGGAGGCAGAAGAAGATCTTGATATCAACACAGACACCCCAACTAAGGAAGAGATTATTCAAGCCATCAGATCCTTAAAAAATAGGAAAGCTCCTGGCAAGGATAACTTGAATGCAGAATTGTTCAAGGTAAATCCTAAATTAGCAGCATCTATCCTGGTCCCTCTATTTACATCAGTCTGGGAAAGGGAAAAAGTGCCAGATGAGTGGACCAATGGGGTTATAGTGAAGACGCCAAAGAAATGAACTCTCAGTGATTGTAATAACTAGCGTGGTATCACACTTTTATCTCTGCCAAGCAAAGTATGGTTGTAAGACGGATCGGCAACCTTTGGCACGCAGCCTGTCAGGGAAATCCACTGGCGGGCTGGGCTGGTTTGTTTACCTGCAGCGTCCGCAGGTTCGGCCAATCGCAGCTCCCACTGGCCATGGTTCGCCGTTCCAGGCCAATGGGGGCTGCGGGAAGCGGCAGCCAGCACATCCCTCAGCCCACGCCATTTCCCGCAGCCCCCATTGGCTTGGAATGGTGAACCACAGCCAGTGGGAGCTGCGATTGGCCGAACCTGCGGACGCTGCAGGTAAACAAACCATCCCGGCCCGCCAAAGGATTTTCTGGATGGGCCGCATGCCAAAGGTTGCCGATCCCTGGTGTAAGATCATAGTCCAGCATATATTATAGGCAGTTGATAGTGTTCTCAGAAAAGAGCAAGCTGGTTTTCAGAAAGGGCGTGGATGCACAGACAAGATCTTCACTCTACGAAGCATAAATAGAACAGTGCTTAGAATGGCAACGGCAACTCTACATACATTTCATAGACTTTGAGAAGGCTTTTGATAGCATTCACAGGACCAGCCTATGGTGCATTCTGCAGGCATACGGAATTCCTTTCCGTATAATCAATGTCATCAAAAGCTTCTATTTCAACTTTACATGCAGTGTTGATCGCAGTGAGCTCAGTTTTGAAGTCAAAACAGGAGTACGTCAGGGGTGTGTCATGTCTGCAATCCTTTCAATATTGCCATCGACTGGGTAATGCAGTGTACAACAGAAGACATGGCAAGAGGCATTAAATGGACACTCTTCTCATCCCTTGAAGACCTGGACTTCGCTCTTCTATCACATACCCAACATGATATACAAGAAAAAACACCTTGACTCAACCCAT
Source organism: Chelonia mydas (assembly GCF_015237465.2). Lineage (NCBI taxonomy): Eukaryota > Metazoa > Chordata > Testudines > Cheloniidae > Chelonia > Chelonia mydas. Next base: position 65,466,736 of record NC_051250.2, read on the forward strand.
TCAGCCAGCAAATTGGACTGAACATCAATCGCAATAAGACAGATATCATGACCTTTAATATTGCCTCACTATCACCAATACGGATAGAGAATTATGTTCTCACCAATGTAGAAACGTTCACATACTTGGGCAGCACCATCAGCCAGGAAGGTGGAATAAGCCAGGACATCCGGAACAAAATCAATAAAGCCAGGAATGCCTTCAGAAGTTTAAATACAGTCTGGAAATCAGCAAAATACAACACCAAAACCAAACTCAAGATTTATCAGAGCTGAGTACTTTCAACACTACGTTATAGTGCAGAATGCTGGGGAAGGAGAAAGTATGACATGTCCAAACTGTCTTCATTCCATACAACCTGCCTCCGAAAAATCCTCCGTATCTTTTGGACCAGAACAATCTCAAACCTAGATCTATTGACACAGTGCAGCCAAGAGGATCTGAGCACCATCGTTGCCAGGAGTCATTGGAGATGGATTGGTCATGTGCTTCGGATGGAAACTGATTCCATCACTAGAGTAGCAATAAGATGGACACCTGAAGGCAAGTGAAAACGAGGCTGCCGGAAAACAACATGGCAAAGAGCTGTGGAAGCCGAGCTGAAAAACCCGGGGCACAGCTGGGGAACCATTGAAAGACTTGCCAGAAACAGACAGGAGTGGAGGAGCTTCGTCACTGCCCTAAATGCCAGAGGCATAATAGGAATATGATGATGATCTCATGTACAAGAGACTGTCTCTGTGTGTCATTTAGGCTATTATTATTTGAATGTTATTAAACTCAATGTGGGAATGGCATTCAAAATCAGAACATAGATTTGCCAGCTGTAATCGGATCTGGTATCTCAACTGTAACAAAATCTAGTCCTTTATTCTCGAGGACACTCTGAGTCTGGTGTCTTGAATATTTGTGTCACAGCAGTGCTATTGAAGAAATGTTTAACTTGCTTTAACAGCAGGACAGCCTTCCCCATAAGTCACAAAACTCCAGACTAATTTACTTACAAACCTTAAAATAGAAACTAGATGTAATAATTCTTATAAGTGCAGACATTACACAGGTCAGATATGGCATCCAGATTTGCCTCTGTTGTACACTAGTCATATAATGTTATTAATAAGTTAGAAAGGTGTGTTTATAAAGGGTTTTTTTTTTAACAACTAGTTTATACATACAGGGCCAACATTAATTCACTGCATCTAAAAGATGTTGGGCTAAATCCTGCTTGCATCTGTGAAGCAAGCAGGAATTGATCCAATATTGTTAAACTGATGAGTTTAAGGGTAAATATCAAATACATAATTCTGTTTATTTTAACCACTAAGGGCAAGATTGTGTCTTTAGGTACCGCCCCAGAATTAAACTAGGGAGGCACTGACACTCAGGTATATATCTCTGAGGCACATTTCCTTCCTGCTTTCTCCTTGCCCACCGTAAAATGTTGCTGGCCTGAACTAGCAGCAAGTCACAAGAGCCACTGTACTGGGCTGCCAGGAGAGGTGGGTGGAGCCAACCCTCTGCCTATTTCCTACTGCTGCTCACCCACTTGCTCTACAGGGAGTGTGTGGACACATCCAGACCCAAGGTCCAGATAGCACACACAAAAAGATGGAAGCAGAGTTCTTGCTTTGGGCATATTGTCTGAAATCACAATACTGGGCTTAAGAAATTACTGCTCAGATAGAACCTAGTTAATTTTGTGATCTGCATCTTGCTATCTTCCTTCCATTATGATCTACCAAGGTGGTGAAGTATTTGTATAGGCATATCTAAAACATTTTGATATAAACAAAGACAGACAAAGACAGATAAGATAGCTTCTAAGGCTGAAACAGGACATAGTCAAGCTTATGTAGAATCGTTGCACTATTACTTAGTGCCATGTTAGATAACTTACACAGTACTTTACATTTGGAACAGAGAGTACATGAGAACTTTTTTGATTAATCAATTTTTATTTAACAGGATGGTTTACGAAGATTATCAGGGAATGAATACATATTGTCAGCAAAACGTAAGTTTTCTCTTTGCAGTTTTGGGGATGCTAAAAATTGTGATCTAACAGATTTCAGAAACATAGTAAATGTTTTGATCAAATGTTCCAAGGACTTTTTATTTTTTTATTTATACGCAATCTTCTACTGCATTACAAACAGCAGCAGGGGAATTGCTAAGAATGTTTAAGGTTTTTCAGAGAACAAAAGCCACAGTGTTTAGTAAAAGTTGTATCATAGTAAATTAATTTTATTCCCCAAATATATTCCTTAACAGAAACTCATCAGGTTCCTGGCAGTTTGATCTCCCCTATCTCCCTTAATGACATCCCACCACGGATAGCACAAGCAATGGAAAATGAAGAATACTGGGACTTTGATATCTTTGAACTGGAGGCTGCAACCCATAAAAGGTTAGTAAGGCAAAAGAATTGTCAGTTAAAGCTACCAAGAATTAGCTGCTGCTTCGTCATCATACTCAGCATTTTAATTTCTCTGTCTCTACTTTTCAAACTGGGATCCCTTTTTTCAAAAGGAGAACATGTGTAACTTCCTCATTTTCGCATGTCTCTTGCCTTCTTACTTGCTTCCCATACTTTTAAGTACCTTCTGCATTATCACAAATTTATTTACTGAAGATTTCTACAGAGAAATATTGGCTGCATCTGAAGCCCTCATATATCTTTTGATGAGGCATTGAAAAAAGACAACGCCATTTTGCAAGCCTTCCCTTTCTTTTCACATTACTAGAAAAAATCTTGACAAATCTGGCTGTTGGAGTCTGGGGATCCAAATTATATCCATTTTGAACTACAAACTACGTGCAGTGTCAGTTTACTGAGCTTACAGAAAGGGTTGATAGATCACACCTTATTTCTGCTCCTTGTAGCCAGAGTGTATCTATTTCTAAAAACGTTGACTTCAACTGGGAGTAGAAGAAGGGCCCCAGTTCTATAAACTCAACAAACTATACTTTTGTTCATACTGCAACGTACAGACTCCTTATCTGTCATTGCATAGCTGTAAGAGTTGTAACAGATTCTAATATACTTCAGTAGCAGCAAATGCAATAATTAACCCTATAACTTCATTATAAATCCCTGTTTTTACTCGTTGATACCTGTTAAAATTTCCCTGTGGGGCTGAAATTTTCTATGCTTTGTCTTGGCCTAAAGGTGAAATATACTTTTGGGAATCTATTACATCTGTTGTATGTTTCTTCTGATATCATTTGAGATTCCAAAAGATTATAATTTAGGGGCTAGATCCTGCAAAGTACTGATTATCTTACTTTCAGATACAGTACTTACTTTGAAGTCCTTGATCTTTACCCAGGTTTATTTGAGCTCTTTTCTGCATAAGCCACACACAAAAAAATCCCCCAAAACACATCACAACAATACCCCTCCCCCCCCCCCCCCAAAAAAAAAAACCACCAAAAAACAAACATATGCATTTGGAAAAAATCTGATGTTTTATTATTCCTTAAAATGACATTGTAACTTTATATTTTATTGCAAATGGAGAAACTTATGTCCAAAATGTTATGCCTTTTCCTTTGCCTCGTGTTTCCATAAGTAAAAAGGTTACAGATACAAATACTTTTAAACAAATGGTAGTCAGTCCATGTGAATTAATGTGTTAAATGTGAACTTTGCAGTTAATGAAGAGTTAATTATATCATCCTCAATATGTATAGGCTAACTAGGTAGTTTCTGGTTTCAGAGTAGCAGCCATGTTAGTCTGTATCCGCAAAAAGAAAAGGAGTACTTGTGGCACCTTAGAGACTAACAAATGTATTAGTCTAAGGTGCCGCAAGTACTTCTTTTCTTTTTAGGTAGTTTCTGTGTTTCTACTGGGAAAAGGCAAAAGGAATAGATTGTTGCAGCTTTCTCTAATTAAAAGAATTATAATTTAGATTGCTCACATGTTCTTTCATATCCTTTCTACGTTTAAATAAAAGCTAACCATTTGTTAAGAAAATTCAAGTGAGAGTTCTGTGAATCACAGCTGTGAATAAGTTATTAGTGCTCTTTTTCAAGTCCAAGTAGTCATATGGAAGTGGTGCCAAGACAAAAAGCTCATTAAATCTAAACTCAGTGCTGTAAGAGTGATAGTTCCCTGATACAGAAGCATAGTGAGCTCTCTGCCTACTAATGCTACATAGTAATGACTCTCCTAGCTTCCACACATGTGAGGATAGTTTGATTTAAAGGCCAGATGTTCTAGCATGTTATGGTGATAGTATTTAAGTAGACCAAAACTTTCAAACATGCCTACCGTTGGTGAGAGAGACAAGCTTTCGAGCCATACAGAGCTCTTCTTCAGGTCTGGGAAAGATGCTCCCAGCATCACAGCAAATGCAAGGGATTTGGATAGGGGGTTAGAAGCTGGGGCACACTCCCTGGATGGGGGCATTGAGTGCTGGGGGGCAGTCCTTGGGGGGGATGCTGGGTGCATGGGGAGCAGTTCCTGGGTGGCGGACTGGATGCTGGAGGGGACGGTCCCTGAGGGAGCCATTCTGCCCTGGTCAGAGCACCCTATTTCTGCAGGAAAGGCACGTGTGCCAGCCCAGTGTTGGGGCCGGTCTGGATGCCGGGGGGACAGTCCCAGCGGGGTTGCATGATTGGGGGAATTCCCTGGCTGGGGAGGGGGGAGGAGACAGTCCCTGGGTTCATGGGGAGCTGGATGCATGGTGGGGAGTGGGTGCGCAGAGGCAGTCCCTGGCTGGGGGGGTACCCCCTCTTGGCAGGCGGGTTCGGAAGCTGTGCTCTCCAGGTACTCAGCCCAACAGCAGCGCAGAAGTGAGGGTGGCAATATGCCGTGCCACCCTCACAATAAACTAATTCATTTTAACAGGTAATGTTTTGACTTATTTTGCTCATTTAAAATGCTTGTGGTAGACATTTTCCAGTGTTGAAATGAAAGGTGCTATATCAATTTGAATCATATTACTGTCATATGACACATACTAAATGTTGATTTTTTTGTAGATGTGCAGGTAGTATATATATTGTGTGGATGCAGCCCACATAACACACAGAGAGCTGCATATGCAGTCCACAATGGTAAATAGGTTGAGAACCACTGATCTAGGTACTCACAAATGAGTAAAAAGAAAAGGAGGACTTGTGGCACCTTAGAGACTAACAATTTATTTGAGCATAAGCTTTCGTGAGCTACAGGAAGTGAGCTGTAGCTCACGAAAGCTTATGCTCAAATAAACTTGTTAGTCTCTAAGGTGCCACAAGTCCTCCTTTTCTTTTTGTGGATACAGACTAACACGGCTGCTACTCTGAAGCCTGTCACAGATGAGTGTTTCCAGTATTTCTCCGGGTATTGAAGTTAGGCTGACAGGTCTATAATTCTCCAGGTCCTCTTTGTTCCCCTTTTTAATGCTGCAGGTACAATGCTTGCCCTTCTCCAGTCCTCTGGGACTTCACCATTCCTCCATAAGTTTTTGAATATAGTTGCTAATAGTTCCAAGATTGCTTCAGCTTGTTCCTTAGGTATCTTAGGATGAATTTCATAAGGCTCTGCCAACTGGAATACATCTAATTTATCTAAATAGTCTTTAATTTGTTCTTTCTCTATTTTGGTTTGTGTTCCTTCCCCTTGTTAATGTTAATTCTGTTGAGTATCTGGTCATCATTAACCTTTTTAGTGAAGACTAAAGCAAAATAGGCATTAAACACCTCAGCCTTCTTGATGTCATCAGTTATTAGCTCTCCTTCCCTGCTAAGCAGTGGACCTGCACTTTTCTTCATCTTCCTCCTGCTCCTAATGTATTTAAAGAACCTCTTCTTATTGCCTTTTATGTCCCTTTCCATTTGGTGGCTTAGCCTTTCTGATTTTGTCCCTACATGCTTGTGCTATTCTTTTATATGCCTCCTTAGCAATTTGTCCATGTTTCCCCTTTTTGTAGGATTCCTTTTTGATTTTCAGGTCATTAAAGAGCGCCTGATGGAGCCATATTGGCCTCTTACTGTTCTTCCTGTCTTTCTTTCAGATCATGATAGTGTGTAGTTCTGCCTTTAATATTATGTCCTTGGGAAATTGCCAGTTCTCCTGAACTTCTTTATCGCTTAGATTTTCTTCCCAGAGGACCTTACCTTCCAGTTCTCTGAGTTTATTGAAGTCTGTTTTTTGAAGTCTGCTATTGTTTGTATTCTGATTCTCCGATTCCTTCCTTTGTTTAGAATCATGAAATCTATCATTTCATGGTCACTTTTACCCAAAGTGCCTTCCACCTTGAAATTCGGACCCAATTCCTCTCTGTTGGTTAGAATCAAGTCTCAAAAGTCTCCCCCCCGGTTACTTCCTCCATTTTCTCAAAACAAAAATTTGTCCCTGATACATTCCAAGAACGTATTGGAAATTTCGTGTTTTGCCATATTATTTTTCCAACAGATATCTGCATAGATAATGGCCCCCATTACTATCAGGTCTTGTGTTTTGGCTCTTTCTTTTTGTTCTAGAAAGGCTTCATCCTCCTCCTCTTCTTGATTTGGTAGTCTGTAATAGACCCTACCCATGACATCACCCCTATTTTGTTTCCCTTTTTATCTTTATCTAGAGAATTTCAGCTGGTTTGCCTCTCACCTTCTTTTGGACCTCAGAACATGTGTATATATTCAGGGCCATCCCTAGCCATTTTGGTGCCCTACGCAGCCCCCAGCCTCTGCGGGGGGCAGGAGCAGGCTTTGGAAGCAGAGGGAAACCGCCTCCCAGCATGAGCTGATGGAGTGGGTTGCGGCCGGGTCGCTCCACTTCCCGCTGCCCCATGAGTGCAGGGTCCCGGCACTCATGGGGCGGCGGGAAGTGGAGCGACCCAGCCCCAACCTGCTCCACTCTGCTCCCCTGGCTCCCAGCCTTGAGACTGGGGGGCAAGGGTAAACCGCCCCCCAGCACTCACCGGTGGCGCAGAGGGGGCTGGGGCCAGGTCCGGGTCGCTGCACTTCCCACAGCCGGTGAGTGCAGCCTGACCCTGCTGCAGTCCTCAGGGGCGTGGGGGCAGGGCTGGGGCGGAGCAGGGGTGGGAAGAGGCGGGGTGGGGGTGGAGCAGGGGTGGGGGCCATGGGGAAGAGGCGGAGCAGGGGCTGGAGCAGCACGCAGCTGCGTACTTTGCGTATGGGTAGGGACAGCCCTGTATATATATTCTTGATGTATAATGCAACACCTCCTCCCTTCATTCTCTGTCTGTCCTTCCTGAACAGGCTATACACCTCTATACCAATATTTCCTCTCTCTTGGATCGAAAATACTGCTTGCTCTCTGCTTTGGGATTAGACGTTATTCCAGGCTGCTTTAATTGCCCTGTGATTTTTGTTCTCTAGTACAATGTGGGGCTTGATTCCTGCATTCCAGCTGTTGCTTCCTGAGCTGGCATGAGCAAGGAGTGCTGGAGAGAGCGTGCTGACACTCTGACCTTGTCTGCACTGCGGAGTTAGTTTTAATCTCGACATGGGTTTTTTTCCCTTCCAAATGTCCCACCTTTGCACTACCACTGCTGCAGCTCCCCCAACATTAGCAAGAGTGGGAGCTCTAATAGAAGCCAGGTACCACTGACTGGTGTGCTCTAGCACTCCCTCTGGTGGAGCTGTAACCCTGATACAGCAACGGTGGGATATTTGAAGAACAATGTGAATATAGACTGGAGGGGCGTGAGTAGTGCCTCTTCTCCCTGAGCAGCAAGCACTGCGTCTCCTCTAGTCTCTCTCTACTGCAGGAAGGTTGATGAGCCATGGAATCTTGAGGGTAGGCTGGCAGGGGGGTACAGAGCCCTGAGAGAGGCAGAAGACTCCCTGAAACAAAAATTGCAATTGGATTTACCAGGAGGATAGAACCTGTTCAGTATTTTAATAATTCTCAGGAACTTCCAGAAGTATCAGTCCCAAACATTGTGGTTAGGCAGAAGCTTTCTACATATCTTGAGTATATTTTTATGAATAGTTGAACTTTTATACTTAATCTGACATATCAACAGTTTAAAAATGCTTTCTCTGCTAGTCTCATTTGCTCTGTCTAGTTTTCCTTCTATCTAACTCATTTGTTTTAAAACTTTCTGTTTGTTTTTCTCTCCAGGCCTTTGGTTTATCTTGGTCTCAAAATGTTTGCTCGCTTTGGAATCTGTGAATTCCTAAACTGTTCAGAATCAACTCTGAGGTCGTGGTTACAAGTTATTGAAGCCAACTACCATTCCTCCAACTCCTATCATAATTCTACTCATTCTGCAGATGTCCTGCATGCCACTGCCTATTTCTTATCCAAAGAAAGGGTAAAGGTAAGTGTAGGGTTATAAGAAATACAGTAGAGGTGGAAAATACATGAGTGGTGGGAACATTAGCAGAAATCAACCCTAATAACTGATATACAGGGCCAGGTCTTCAGCTGATGTAAATCAGCATAGCACTTGTGAAGTCAAGGAAGCTATGCTGATTTACACCAGCTGAGGAGCTGACCTGTAGTATATTAGATAAGAAATTATGTCTGGTAGTAGTTTCCAGCACCACAGAGCTGGGCTGTACTTGGAAGGAGGTAGAGAGAGCCTTCTTTTAAAAGAAAACCATCCGTTACAGTCACCCCAGCAGTGTGAAAGTCAAATGGGTGAGCAACATTTTCTCATTGGGAATACACTCTCCAATAGGTCTTCAAAATAAAAGCCCATTTAAGGCTGCTTTGCACCACACCATCAGAACAAAGCAGCCTTGTTCCCTGTCTGTCCTTTCCCAGGAGGATCACCCCCATCTAGGGGATACCCACGTGTCATGGAGAAAGCATAGCAGCTCCAACACCAAACCTGGCCCTTTGCTATTGCGAACATAAGTGGTGTGGCAGCAAAAAAGGAAACATGTCTGGGGTTTCTTTATGCCCTGTGACCATATTGGTCCACTGGGACCTGTGATGGGGTATGTCTGACAGGGTTTGTGTGGGCCTTAGACGAGCCTGGCTGCGTGTGGAGGGAAAGCCAGGCTTAACTGAACGTGCAGATCAGCTGGGCAGGAGCTGGTGACTATGAAGCCAGGACGTTTGCAGCAGAAAGGGGCTGTGGAGAGAGAGTCTGCAGTCACTCTCTGGGGGAACAGAAGAGGTAGCCAGCAGTACAAGGAGGCAGCAAGAAGTCTGAGGGAGAAGACCTTGACTTCCAGTTACAGGGTCCCTGGGCTGGAACCCAGAGTAGAGGATGGGCCTGGATTCCCCTACTAGCCGCTGAATAAGATGAGGTGAAACCTCCTGAAGTAATGGGTGTAAGGACTGTGAAGCCCAGAGACAGGCGGAAGACCTGCTGCAAGGTCACTGGACTGCAGCTGGGTTGGACTCTTTGTTACACCAGAAGGGGTGGACTAAAGTGTAACCTGGCTGGAGGGCCAAGTTGCGGGAAGAGAGACCACCACAACGACAGAGCAACTATCAGCAGGGTGCACCTTACAGGGAGACAGCCACTGTGCCATGTCCAGCCAGCAGAGGTGCTCCTGCGGTGAGAGAATCCTTTACAGGACCATTGGCTGCTAGTGCAATATTTTAGAACTGCTCTAAAATATACTGGGGGAACAGACTGGCATACAGCTGGCCTGGGATCTGGGGAGTGCAAAGGTAAACCAAAGCCACACTTACACACACATGCCCTGTGGCATTGGGTGCTTCTCTGCCACAGCTTTGGACCAAACTTCCTATCCTGAATTGGTCTCCCTGAGCCTATTGCTAGTGGTGGAACCTTGCTCAAAGGGACATCATTTGTAATTGTAAACAAGTTTCTAACCTCTCATTAAAACTGGTGCATGTATTATAACCTGGAGCTGCAGCTCATTAACCTGCTCTCCAGAGGCCAACTCTCAGGCAATAAATGACAAGGAGGAGAGAGAATTTCACTGGAAGTTTTCAATCCTCAAGTTGCCAAAGGTTTGGTTGCCTTCCCGTGAATATCTGTGACAAACAGATGTGATCTGGAATCATTCCAATGGCAAAGAAGTGAGACTGCCCTTCCCTTTTTGAAAAAGTTTTTTATTCATCTGCAGGATGCACAGGAAAAGAAAAATTGTAATAAACAAAAGCAAAGGAGATACTGCATGTATCTGAGCAGTTACAGCCTGCCCAGTTTTGTTAACTCCAATTCAAGCTTAACCTAGTAGAAGAATGCCGGATTCTGACACCTGTACTCACACTGAGTAATATCTTACTCCTTGAATAGACCTATTGAATCATTGGGACTACATGCCAAGTCAAGTGTGAATAAGTGTTGTCACTTTACTGCAGTATTTCTGGGCCAGATTCTTGATTGAGCATTAAGAAAAGTCATATCTGGGCCCCAAAATAATGAAACAGTGTTTGTAGAACTGTGTTTTCATTGGTGTGCAGTAGGGTTTAGCATGACAGAACTAAGATTAGCAATGTGACATCAATGTATGATGGACTGTAGATTCATCCAAAACTGGACAGAGCATAGCGATCTCATCAAACAAAGGGAATAAGCCTGAGACACATTGCTGTTGCCCCATAGTGTCTATAAGGGACAGCACATAGATAAAGAAAGCATCCTGGATTTCCACCTGGACTGTGTCAGCCCTGGCTACACTGTTCTTCTTCTCGCTGTATGTCCAGGTATCATGAAAGAAGTATTGCAAGCAGGTGCTGGTTTGTTGATCTGAAATTTTGATAATCCAAATAAAGCTGGAGTTTATAAGCTGTTCCTGATGGCCCCAGTGTGGTTGGTTTGTTGGTTTCCATAGGTTGCTGATGCAAGTACTAATTAACCTCTACAATTGGTGTGAGTCGTAGAAGGACCCGTTAACGCTAGCAATGCAAGTGGACCTGCTACAACTGAGGGCTTGTCTATACGGCCCTACAGTGTAAGTTGCAGCTCACACTGGAGTGTTGCGCCGTAACTACCCCATGTAGACCCTGCTAGCACCTAGTTCATGCTAACATAGTCCTGTTTGAAACAGGACTATGTTAACACAAACTAGGTACCTTTTCATTCACACTAGCCGTGTCAGTGCAGGGCAGTTTACAGCACAAAGCTTTATTGCACACTGCAGCTCTCACTCCTGTAGTCTGCACACCAGGGCCATATAGACAAGCCCCAAGTTAACACATGCTTGTGTAGCTGTCAATAGAACCACATTTAATGGAGTGCATATTTCTTTGGGAAATTGTGGCTTTTTTATGGAGGACTGTTGTATATTGGTGGATAATTCAAGGCATTGCTTTGATGGCTAATTTTTAGGACCAAATCCTAAAGTCTCTATTCAGGCTGAACTTCCATTGAAGTAAGAGAACTGAGTGAATTGTAGATATTCACACTTCCCATAAATGCCCAAAATGGGTCAAAGTGACTGCTGTACCATATGAAAGAGGGCAGTGCTGAGAAGATGCAGATTTCCTGCTCTCTGCTACTAAAGACCTTCTAAGGCTGAAACAAAAGCTGCACAATTTTAGACATAAAGCACAGTGGATGGTGCATCCCAAGAAGCTTGCAGATGTAAAGAGGCCCAAACCCCCCAGCCTTACGGCAGGAAAAAGATCAGAACATATTAACTCCAGAAAATTCAGCCCCAGAGCCAGTGAGAAGGATTGAGGCTCCACCAGAAAATAAGGAATGTCTTGCACCTGGGCCATGGGAATGGGCTCAAAGCATCATTGAGAAAGTAATTATCTCCAGTAGTCAAAATGTAACAGAGATAACTATTGCACTGCATAACCTGCCACTTAGTCAGGCTGCTGGTCCGGCCATGGGACTGAGACTTCTCTTAGACAGGAAAGTACATCTTCACTCATCCTGCAGAACCCATCTGCCATAACTGATTCTGAACTCAGCAAAAATGGGCCTATAGTACATGATTATTTATTTATTTATTTATTTGCCAAAAATGGGCCTGTTTTTTGTCAAAACCGACCTATTTTTGAGCAGCAACAGACCTTTTTCCAGGTCAGAATACTCATTTTTTAGTGAAGGTGGTTTCTGCCATGGCAGAACATGGAATCTCAGTTTTCCAAGTTTGATGCATTTTGTCCAAATTGTGAATAAAGTAAGATCTGGAGGGCACAAAATGTCCAAAAATGTCATGCAAAGTTCCATGAAGCATACAATGAACTTTCCGTGGCTCTTTAGAACATCTAACCCTAAGCAATCTGCAGAATCCTGCCTTTTGTCTCTAAGCAGTTCAGTTTAACCTTTAAGGACCAGTGCAGGATTTCTAGTGATTCTTCCAGGAAACCTAAATGTCCCCGGCTTCTCTTTTCAGCAAACTCTGGATCCAATTGATGAGGTTGCTGCTCTCATTGCTGCCACTGTCCATGACGTAGATCACCCAGGAAGAACAAACTCCTTCCTGTGCAATGCGGGGAGTGAACTAGCAATCCTGTACAATGACACCGCGGTGCTAGAGAGCCATCATGCCGCGTTGGCTTTCCAGCTCACCACACGGGATGATAAATGCAATATCTTTAAAAACATGGAGAGGTGAGTTGAAAATATGGGACATTTATCAGTCCATTAACCACAATATTCTTATTCTACATATCTTACGGCAACATAAAAAAATGCCAGAGGAAAATCACAGCTTCTGGAGGGTGGAGTTAGCCCCTTGGTCGGTTTGCTCATGAAACAATACCGATCTCTCTCATACCGCAGAGAATGCCAAAATCTAAATGATAATGTTGTTGATGATGATTTGTATTGCCACAGAACCTAGGAGCCCTAGGCATGGGCCAAGACCTCATTGTCCTAGGCACTGCCCAAACACAGAACAAGGAGCTTACAATGTCACTCTCAATATGAACACTTTCGTTGTTTTTATAGCCTTAAAATAAGGGCGAATCTGGTTGCTTGTAAATTGGTGTCAGTGCCCCTTTTAAAAACCCGTTTTATGTCATTCTACGTCTAGGGCCAAGCAATGGCTGACCTGTGCTCGTAGCTGGGTGGAAAGGGGAGCCCCTTCCCCTCAGCACACCAGACTAGTTGGCAGGTGTAATATGGCTGGCTGATGGCTAAAGGGAGAGGCTGCTGCATTTTGGGGTGGGAGCATGGCCATAGCTCCACTCTTCCTACTCATCCAGCTGTGTTAGCAAGAAAGTGATGGGGGAAGCTTGGCTGGAGCAAGACCCTCTGCTAAGTGTGCTGCCAGAACACCATGGGAGGCATGTGCAGACATAGTGTCTCCTGGCAGCACTGCTGAGGAGTTGGCTTCTCCTCTCCCATCCAGCATGTGCAGCTCTTAGAGAGACAAAACTGTGCCCCTATGGTATAATTCACTGCGCACCACTGTACAAAGGAATGCATTTGTATAGCACAGATTCAGCTTACCAGCCCCTTCTCTCTGTCTCTCCCTTCCCCTACCCGTCTCTGGTATACTGGCGCTCTATAGTATTTTTTTCAGAGGGATTCGGTTAGTTTAAGCAAGCAGCCCTTAGTGAATGAGCCCTCATGTCTAAGTGTTTCCTTCTTTAAACAGGAATGAATATCGAACCCTACGTCAAGCCATTATTGACATGGTCCTAGCAACAGAAATGACAAAGCACTTTGAGCATGTCAACAAATTTGTCAACAGCATTAATAAACCCTTGGCAGCACTAGAAGAAAATGGGGTAAGCAAAACGACAAATTCTCCTTTAATTAACAGGCAGACAAAAGGGGATTGAGGCACTCGAGCTACTGGTAATGGGATGTACCTAGACCAGAGGTGGGCAAACTACGGCCAGCGGGCCACATCCGGCCCGCGGGACCGTCCTACCCGGCCCTTGAGCTCCCGGCCGGGGAGGCTAACCCCTGCCCCCCTCCCCCGCAGCCTCACCGCACCACGCCACCAGCACTCTGGCCCACCACTTCTGCCAGGCAGCGCGGCAGCGTGGCTGGCTCCAGCGGGGCTGCGAGCTCCTGCTGCTCTGAGCGACATGGTAAGAGAGCGGGGTGGGGGGGGTTGGATAAGGGGCAGGGGGTCCCAGGGGCAGTCAGGGGACGGGGTGGTTGGATGGGGCAAAGGTTCGGGCAGGGGGGGTTGGTCAGGAGATGGGAGCAGGGGGGTTGGATAGGCATGGGAGTCCCAGGAGGCCTGTCAGGGGGCAAGGGTGTGGATAGGGGTCGGGGCAGTCAGGGGACAGGGAGCAGGGGGGGTTGGATAGGGGGTGAGGTCCCGAGGGAGTGGTTAGGGGCGGGGGGTCCCGGGAGGGGGCAATCAGGGGACAAGGAGCAGGGGGGTTGGATGGGTCGGGCGTTCTGAGGGGGGCAGTCAGGGGGCAGATAGGGGGCGGGGGCCAGGCTGTTTGGAGAGGCACAGCTTTCCCTACCCAGCCCTACATACATATTTGCAACCCCGATGTGGCCCTTGGGCCAAAAAGTTTGCCCACCCCTGACCTAGACAGTATGGTGATTGGCCCACTGGAAATACAGAGAGAGTCTTTCACCTCTAAGTCACTGGTCTGAATGCACAAAAGTCTAGACCAGTCATCACATTTTTGCAGGTTAATGGGACTAATTTGGACATCACTTACACTGCAATATGGTGATGTTTTCTCAGAGCCAGCAGTGTGTTTGGGACCCATTAAAGCATCAGAGTGCTTATGGGAAACAGATTTTCTTGTTAAAAATGGGATGATTCCAGAAAAAGTGAAATGGGTGGTAATCCAAACACCTTTCGGCTACTAACATTTGATGATTGTGTAGTAACCTTTATGACAGCGGTTCTCAACCAGGGGTCTGTGGCCCCCTGGGGGTCTGCAAGCCCTTTCAGGGGGTCCGCGGAGCCCTGCGGCTGAAATCCAGTGCTCTGAGGCCAAGAACGGCACGGGGCTGAAGCCGGCACCTCCCCCTTCCCCAACCGGGAGCGGTGTGGGGCTGAAGGCAGACCCCCATCCCCAAGCCCCCAAACCCAGGAGTGACATGGGGCTGAAGCCGGCAAACCTCCCTTCCCCAAGCTAGGAGCAGCAGGGGACTGAAGCCGGGACCCCCAGCACCCCCACCTGGCTGCTGAAGGTGGGAGCTACACTGGGAGCCCCCCTGCCTGTACACAGCCCCTAGCTACCCCCTCCCTGCACCCTGAGCCATTTTCAAACTTTTTGAACTGAGTCCCCACTTTGAGTTATATTTTTTGGTTGTGTCCCCCCGTAGCCCAGACAGGCTGGGTGGCCTCTTGAGTGAGCCAGGGGGTGTAGATGGCACTGCTTCCCTGGACCCTGCTGTGCGGAGGTGGCTCGAGCCCCGACAGCCCTTGCCCCGCCCAAAATAGAAGTAAAACTATGCCTATGCCCCAGGATCCCCTCCCACCCCCCTAGGCCTGGAGCCCCTGCTTTATGAGATATAGTGTGGGTCTCCCTCCAGCACCCAGAGGAGATGGCAAGTGTCCCTTCTGGAAAGATGGCAAGTGTCCCATCATCACAGTTGGCAGTGACTGGTATCACTGTTGGCCTTTTCTGCAAAGGGGCCAAGGACCAGGGCCGGATTTCCCATTAGGCACAGTGGGCATGTGCCATGGGGCGCCAGCATTCTAGGGGCACCTAAAATTTCAAATTTTGCTGCTCCCAGGTCCCAGCAGTGGGTGGGGCCTGCTGAGGGGGAGACAGCCCCATGTAGCCCTGCTGAAGTGCTCCTCACTCAGCCCGGCAGACAGAGTGGGGCCAATGAGTGCGGCCCAGGGGCATGACTTGGGAGACTGGGTCTCCGGGGGGAGCTTGGCGGGGGGGGGGCTCCAGGCAGTGAGGGGGTGCGGGGTGCTGGGCGGTGGGGGGTCTGTGTGGGGCACTGGGAAGTTGTAATGGGGCTGTGTGAGGGTGCTGGGCAGTTGGGGTTCTGTGACCAGCAGAGCACCTAAAAGTTAAGTGTCGGGGTACCACCGCTGCCCGCAGTGGTTAGGAGCTCTGAGACGCTGTGGGCAGCAGGGACCCCCAGAGCTCCAAGTTGCTGTGGGCAGCAAGGTAACCCTGCTGCTCCGAGCTGCCGCAGGCGGCGGGGTGGGGCTCTGAGCCCCTGCACCTAGGGGCGCCCAAGGTGTAAATCTGGCCCTGCCAAGGACTGAGTGGGAACAGAGACTGAATTACATTCTTAGAGTTGGATGCTCAGGGTCAGGATGTGGGCCCATTGTGGAGCAGTGTGGGGATGTGTATGCTGAGCTGACCACGTGGCACGTGCTCTGTAGATAAAAGACAGCCGTTTTCAGTGCTGTCAGTCTGGCAGCAGTGGTGAGTCTTTCAAAGATTTTTTTTTTAAAGAAAGTGGGCAGAAGATACGATTGTGGCATTGAGTATCATCTAGGCACAATCAGTAGCCAACTGGAATCCTGTGGACTCTACAAAATTGCCTGTTAGGAAATCATTCTTTAAAAAACAAAAACAAACAAACCAGTCTGGATAACAGCTGCAGCTAGTCGTTCTGTTGCCAGGGTGTGCGGAGTGCAATTTTGTTGGAATGGTTTTTGCAAAGAGAAGAGTTTCAAAAGCTCTTATATCAAAGTTTATACCCCAACAGCACAGCTGGCAAAGCCCCATTACAGTAGCTGAAATGGTTTTAAACATGTTTTCCTGATGTAGTCAGAGCAGTTTTTATAAAGCCGTAGCTGTGACCTCTGTGCTGAACAGTGGGCGCAGTGCTTCTGTGGCATAAGAGATTAGGGGAGACACAGGTCTGGTATTCACCCATATGCTGTCTGTACAGTCATGCTCTCTCTCAAGGTATTTGGAGCAAGGGGGAAGAGAGCAAGCTTTGTCGTGTGGGAGTTAGCTCTGCTCTTGGCATCCTAATGATGCAAATGGAACTGGGTGAATTTTTAGTGTGAAGCCAAAGTCTCTGTAGGATACTGCT
Source organism: Chelonia mydas (assembly GCF_015237465.2). Classification (NCBI taxonomy): domain Eukaryota; kingdom Metazoa; phylum Chordata; order Testudines; family Cheloniidae; genus Chelonia; species Chelonia mydas. The sequence goes on from NC_051250.2 coordinate 65,483,518, forward strand.
GTCCTGAATAAAGCAGGAGAAATGTTGGTAAATCCGTATTATTCCCAGCTAGCTTACTCTGATCAATGGTGGGCTTGATCCATTTCCTACTGAAGTCATAGAAAGACACCTAGTGATTTCAGTGGGCATTGGATCAGGCCTTATGTACTTAACAAGTTGACTGTCCATGAGCCATGGTGTATCAAGATGCCTGTCTCCTGCTACCAGACCCAAGAAAAAAACAAAACTAGCTCACAGATGTATCTCAAGGGGGCCAAGTTCACGTAATTTTTTGTATTTAGTTTGATCATTTCAGTAACTAAATATTTTGTAATATGGCTGCTTCTATAGATATATCACACACACAAACTGCATTAGAAGAACATTATTAAGGTTGCAAAGTCAAGCATTCAAAAGTTAAGAACTACCAGAATGCCATGACATGTACAACCTGAATTCACACATGAGACCCTTTTACGCTGTGATATGGTCTTTATTTACATAATCACATACTGGTGGGGTTTTTTCATCCAATTAGTGTTCCTCCACCACCTGGCTCCTGGTCCTAGCCTCTTTGCCCAGCCAGTCTCAATTCTTCCCTCACCCCGCATCCTGTCTCCTCATAAGATTTATCTTCCCTCACTGCTCACTTCTTTTCACTCCGTCACTGGTTCTCAGTCCCAGTTTCCTTGCCCAACCAGTTCCAATCTCCTCTGCCCTACCGTAGCTCCCAGTCCAATCGCCTTGTTCAGCGGGTCCCAGTCTCCCCCATAAACTCCCCGTCCCAGTTTCCCTCTCCCTCAACCTGCAGTCCCAAGCACAAACACCCTGGATCTTGTCCAAGCATAACCTGCCTACCCCATCCTAGATCTGGCTCTTGTCCACTCTGCATTTAAATCATGCAGCTTTCTCCTCTGCACGGCCCAGCAGGGGTGAAGAGTGGGGGTGTCATTGATAGCAGGGGAGAGGCAGGCTCCCTGCTGTCAGCTCTGGACTTGGACCTGGCATGGCCCAGAGCAGCCAGGAACTTCAATTACAAGGAAAGACCTGCTCAGCCCTAGGCTGAAGCAAGATCAGTGTAGACGGAGTCTGTGAGGAATTAAGGCGTGAAGCTCTAGCAAGTCTCTACTGAGCTTGTGTGAACTGTGATTTTTTTCAAATGCTTACAACTTGGCCAAATTTGGGCGGATCTTCACAGGGATGGCAAAGGCATATCCTTGACTCAAAGGCCACCTCTTGCCAAATTTCAAATCCCTGCTCCAAAGCATGGGGGCACTAGAGCTTCTCAAAGAAAAGGTTGCCAGAATTTTTGAATACTGGCAAAACCAACATTTTTTTCCTTTACCTTGTTTTTAGAAATGGCTGGAATTTTCCAAAACATTTCAGCCTGAACTATACACCAGCTAGGAAATATTTCAGACCAAACGATTAAAGTTTTGCAAAGTTACAAGCAACTGAAAACACGGGGTCTTATAATAGATAGTGTCAGGCAATCTTAATAATGGGCAGCAGTACCAGCCCAGGCTAAAATTATATCTTTAAACTATCAAACGGTCTCTCTTCCATTTTGCCTTTTTTGTAATTTAATTAGTAATTTATGTTTTGCACAATGTTTTTTATCAGAACTTATATTTTACTTAGGAACTGTGGTAAGAAATAATCAAAGTCTCTTTAATTGTTTTATTTGGAAAATGCTGATAGATACTTTAATAGACATATATGGCCAGTAAAACCGATAGAGAATTTTTATGCTAAAACCCAATCTATTCAATTCCAGGAATTTAATGAACATGAAAAAATAACTTTCATAGACTTTATGGCCAGAAGGGACCATCGTGATCATCTAGTCTTAGTTCTTGCACATTGCAGGCCAGAGAAACTCGCCCATCCACTCCTGTAATAGACCCAGAACCTCTGGCAGAGTTACAGAAGTCAAAACAGTCAAAACTTTTGATAAAAGAAGCATCAAGCTGCAAAACACACTTCTGCAAATTGTTGTACAGCACAGACTAGATACTGAATATTATTTTGTTCCTCCAATAAAGGGGTTAACAACATGTTTTGGGTCATTGCGGAGTATTTTTGGATAATAAAGGTAATTATAAGTAGTGCTTGGAACATAGGATCCTTTTGACACTACAAATAAAAAGATAAAGAATTTTTAAAATAATAACACAACCCCCAAGTGGATGTTAAATAAACACCTGTGAAATATAAGCCAGGCCCTTTATCTGTTAGGCTACACAACGTCCAGGTGTTATATTAGCTTAGCATCCACGAATGCAACAGAAATGTAATGTGGTTAAGGGCTAGTCTGAGGCTTTCAAGCTGCTCTGAGAAAGGGAAGTGTAGCGCACAGCTGCACGGTCCCGGGAGCAGAGCAGAGTACGAACGGACTCGACAGTAACAATTCCTCCCAGGCTGCTGCTCCTTTGCTCTGAGGAGGAGTAAAGTACTTCACACCTCTGCGTGGAGCAGCTTACTCCTTCCTGTGAGCCTCGCCCAGCAGCAAGGAGGGCAGAGCTAGGGCTCCACTTCACTCACCGCTTCTGCAGCGACAGTCACAGTCTGAGCCGGGAAGAAAGTTGTCTGGGTAGGGGGAAGGGGCTTACAATATCACACACCTCTGTGAGATCAAATGGCAGCAGTGACAAGCCCTACACACATACAGGTTAGACTGAAGTCAAACCAAGTCTAAATGCTGCCCTGGCTTACATCCTGTGCAGCCCCATTGATTTCAGGGGCAAAACCTGTGCCAAAGGGTCTGGTCTCATTCCTAGCAGTTTGACCTGCATGCACATTTTCTGGAGAAAAATAGGGCTTAATCAGCTGTTTTACTTAAATAATCAAATCAAAGTGTTTCCCTCATTCGAGCTGTGCATTTCTCCATCCTGCAGACTCCTGTAAAAACGTTTGCGATGTTTGAGTGGGTAAAACCACTCATTTGCAGGGCTTGTTATTGGCATGACACTACACTCCAGCAGATCTTTCCTTGAGTTTGGTCCTGTATTTGGTAGCAATGGCAGCGTGATTCTCTGAGCTTGGCTTTGGATCACAGCTGTGACTCAAGGGAATGTTTATTGGCGAGCTGCCAACTGTTTGTTCCATATGGGACAGTTCCCCTTTTGTAGTCCTTTCGGTATGTGTTTGTTCAATGGGCCATGATGAGAACTTGTTAGGTTTGCTCCCTGTCTTCTTTTGTGTCATAAACTGACAAAATCCATCTCAGCTCCAGCATCCTTTATCCTCCTATTTCCCTTTATGATGTCACTTAAGCTTGTGACAGGAAGCCTAGATCTGGCCTGCAGAGACACCTCTGTTCTCTCAGCAGGACGCTGGAACTGAGCTCTGTTAGCAGAATCTATTCCCAAGACAGCCGCATCCTCTGAGTAGAACCATAGCTTTGGTTTGGACAGGTTCCAGATCATAGAAGCAAAAATCCTTTCTCAGCTCCTGGAGATGTACCTATTGATCTCTGCTGTCATTTACTGAATGATCTCTAATCATTTTCAGCAGTTAACATTTTTTTAAAAGCACCAGTGTCTAATTTGGTTTTGTTGTGGTTTATCAGTGTGGCCCTGCAGGAAGAACTTTCTTCCCTGTAATTAACAATGTGCACTAGTAAAAGATCAGAACAGTGGGAAATTCAGATTTCACCCTGGCTGACCTCAACATGGTGTTTACTTTTGTGCAATGGAGTGTGGAATTCTGCCTAGTTGGTACCTCTTGTACAAATAGATGTAGGAGCTGGCTGAATTATTAGTGTTTAATTGTCACGATTACCATAATGCTAGAAGCCCCAGGAGTGGACCAGAACCCCATTGTGCTAGGCACTGTGCAAACATAGAAAAAAAGATGGTCCCTGCTCCAGAGAGCTTACAATCAAAATATAAGGTAAGATATAACAGATGGATGCAGATAGACAGAGAAGTAGAAGGAAACAATGTTGGTCAACATGATAGGCTATCGTCTTAGCACACTAGCAGCCTAGCCATTGTCAAGTATTTTGTAGGCATCTCAGCAAAGGAGAGAATTAAAGAGGGATGTGAAGGAAGATGTGCTACCATGCTTCACATTTGCATTCCTCACAAAGGGCCTCATCCAACTCCAGCTGAAGTCAATGGCAGTTTTTCCACTCACTTCAGCAGGGGTTGGAGTGGGCCCAAAGTAGAGTTAGATCAGTGAAGGAACAGCTGAAGTGACTACTCCATATGCAGCAGCCACACTTTGTGTTTAAAGATCAATGGAGATCAAATGAGGGTAAGGTACAAAATTAGGGAAACAGAACAAAAGCTTGTTTCTTGGGAGATATGATGGACAAGTGAATCTGACTCTGGCCTAGGACCTATGATAACTGGGTTCTATTCCCAGTTCTGCTACTGACCTGCTGTGTCACCTTGGGCAAGTCACTTCATCTTTCTGAGCCTTAATTTCCCCAGCTATCAATGGGAAATACTGTGACGTCCCTTCCTTTGTGAAGCACTTGGAGATTTATGCATGGGAAGTGATAGCTAAATATTATTATTATTATTGATGGCACGACATTTTAATCCATTATCCGCAGCTAACCAAGGGTACGTCTACACGGCAAAAAATAAAAAAGACCCACAACGGTGAGTCTCAGAACCTGAGTTAACTGACATGGGCTAGCGTTACCGGGCTAAACATTGCAATGTAGACGTTTGGGCTCCAGACAAAGCCTGAAGGTCTACACTGCTATTTTTAGCCCAGCAGTGCCAGCCCAAGTCAGTTGACCTGGGCTCTGAGATTCACTGCTGCGAGTATTTTTTTTTGCAGTGTAGACTTACCACCAGGCAACAGCTCAAGCTATGCTGTGCTCTTTTAGGTGGATTTTTAGGCATCTCAGCCTTGATACCCTACTCCTAGAAACAATTTTAGTCAGAGCTCCACAGTAAAGGTAGCTTCAGCCCCAGCTCATAAAAGGCCGAACCAGTCTTGCAGCTGTCAATTGTGTGAACTGTCCCACAGGACAGAAACATACATAGTGCAGGCTGTGCACATATTCCAAGCAACTGTCCCTTAGCCACTCTCGCCGTAACTGCAGGGTAGGAAAAAGCTAATCAAAAGCAGCGTTTCTTAATTAATTTATCTGATAGCGATGAAATCAAAAAGCAGATAATTTGCATTATTAGCCAAGCAAGCCAGGGACTGGAGGGCTGACTGGAGGGAGGTGGAAGATGGAAAACCAGGTGCATGGGATGGGAAGTGGGAGCTGGCCCCTGGGCTCAGTACTGCTGTCACCATAGTTTGCACTCATGATAATGAGACCTGCTAGCACTGAACGGGCATGCATCTAATCCCCGCCTTTTCCTAAACAGTTGGTTGCTCCACTGCTAACATGTAACTCTGTGTGTTTTTGTGGGGGTTTTTTCAATTATCATCTTAATCCTGCAATGGAAAATTATATACATCTGTCTGTTTAGTTACATGGCCTTTGTACTATCTGCACATTAATGAATTTATCCTCACAGCACTCCTGAGATGGGAATGGAGCCACAGAGAGACTCAGTGACTTACCCAAGCTCACATACTAGGTCTGTGACAGCGCCAGGAATGGAACCTAGAGCTCCAGAGTCCCAGTCCAGTGCCTTAACCACACAACCATCCTTCCTCTTGATTTGATGCATTTGAGCACCCGGAACTGTCTTCAGTGAAGCATGAAAGGAATGCAGGACTGGGTCTGGAAACATTCCCGAAGTAGAAAATATTTTAATGTCTGTTTACAGAAAATGCTGATTTGTTGTTTTTAATTTTGAAATGTTGCAGAGTAATAATGGTGATGGAGATTCAGTCAAAAACGTTCTCACGTCTCCTGAAAATCGCATACTTATCAAACGTATGTTGATAAAGTGCGCTGACATTTCCAATCCATGCAGACCTCTAGAGCAGTGCATTGAGTGGGCTGGTCGCATCTCTGAGGAGTACTTTGCACAGGTAAGATAGCTGGAGAAGGCTAGAAATTCTACCTGAGCACTTCTTTTGATAGGATGGGAGGAATCAGTAAACTGACTCTACTTATATCCAAACAAGATCTTAAGGCTACACTATTAATTTGTTTATATTTTATATTAGTTGCTCACCAATATACATTAACGCAGGGCCCCGTATCTGTGAACATATGGAAGCTGACTGCACTGCAGTATAATCTGAAAAAAATTAAGTTTCTAGATTGTTCAATTTGCAATTTGTTTTGCCTAAAAATGCACTCCATTCGTGGCTTGTGGAGGAAAAGGACCTTATGCGGGGCTCTCTCTCATGTATATTATGATAGAGTACAAGTGTTAGTGAGGGAGCACATAAGGAGACAGCAAGGAATAAAGTCATGTTGGAGCAAGCCCTTAGGAGGCTGAGGTGGGGATTGTCTGGTCTTCTGTCATTACAGAATTTAGGCCTGTGTTCCTCAGAAGTAAAAGAAATGTTTTGTAAGATATTTTCCTGCCTTATGGTAAGTTTGAAACTCCATTTCTGGTGGAGACTGGCAATTATGGAGCATCTTTGGCTCCAAAACAGTCATAGCTTTAAAAAAAAGTTTGAGTGCCACAAAACTAGCTTTGTGTATAGATCTGGAAGGTGGTAAATGTGTCACTTTGTGGGAGCCAATAGGGGCATTGTTCAGTGTTCTGTTGCTCCTAAACATATACGTGGTTAGATCGAGTCTGTTCATACGATGCCACTCCTTTTATTAAGCAGCTGCATGCACTAGTTGGTGGCCAACAGTCTGCTGCTAGCGGGAGTTCACTGGTATAACGTGTCAGCCAAATAATCACAAAATCTTTTCTTTGCAGACTGATGAAGAAAAAAGACAGAGTTTACCTGTGGTGATGCCTGTTTTTGACAGAAATACTTGTAGCATCCCCAAATCCCAAATATCCTTCATTGATTACTTCATCACAGATATGTTTGATGCTTGGGATGGTAAGCAAGCTTCTACAATATATTTTGTATCATAAGCCTTTGAGAGTACTATGAGATAAAACTGCTGCATTGTGACTCCAATGGAAAAAAAATATGGAAATTTGCTACATTTCAAGTAAACCCAATAGCTTAATTAATGCTAACATGTATTTTGACATTGCTATGAATAATTCTTATGACTTCATTTAATAGGTGAACTTCAGGCAAAATTTAGTTTCTTCTCAGTTATTAAATGGTTAGCTTGCTTTCCATAAAGGAACAGGGCATGTTAAGTGAGCTAACTTTGTTACCACACTATGCATATTCACCTGGCCCACATATTTTTTTGAATTATTTTTAACAATTTTCTAATGCTTGAAAATGCTATAGAAAAAACAGGTTGAATTCCTTTTGAGAACTGCTTACAGTATATCAACCATTTCTTCTCCATTGCTGTCATCAGTGATTAAAAGTAGTCAGAATTGTGACACACTCAGGGCATGTCTACACTTACCTCCAGAGCGATCCATCCAGCAGGGGTCAATTTATCGCGACTAGTGAAGACACGATAAATCAACCGCCGAGCGCTCTCCCGTTGACTCCAGTACCCCACCGGAGCGAGAGGGGCAGGTGGAGTCAACGGGGGAGCGTCAGCAGTCAACTTACCGCAGTGAAGACACCGTGGTAAGTAGATCTAAGTACTTCGACTTCAGCTACGTTATTCATGTAGCTGAAGTTGCGTAACTTAGATCGATTCCCCCTTTTCCCCCAGCGTAGATCAGGCCTCATAAATGGCAAATCAGCTGTGCACGTAACTGGAATTTTATTAAGCATAATAGTTACAGTCACAGTAACTATGTCCTTGATAGAAAATTGGTGCTTTCCTGATTGCAATACAATTGCTAAATATACTTATAGTATTGTTGTAACTCTCCTGGGAAGATGCAGAAGTAATGATGAGAGTTGTAAGACAAGAACCATTTCAATATCAATGTAACAGATTTAAACCATCCCACTTAATACAGTTCCTCACATATTTCAAATTATATTTAAGCAAGTAGAATCATGGAACCATTTCAGTTCTGCTGGCTGACTACATTATGTCTTTTCTTTCCTAGCATTTGCAGACCTACCAAATTTGATGCAGCATCTGGACAATAACTTTAAATACTGGAAAGGTCTAGATGACAAAAAGCTACGGAGCGTTCGACCACCACCTGAAGAGCAATTAGACCACAGAGTGTAACTTACCTGTCCAGATGCATATTTACTCAAGCTCACTTTTGTTCATGTGATTTCAAATTAGTTTTGATCCCTTCAGTATTACAGTAAGGCTAACCCATGTGCTTGTGGACCTTTCGCATTCAAGAGAACATGAGGTCAGCAGCTGACTCCTGCAAACTGCCGTGTATGGACTCAAATGAAATGAACTTATCAAGCTGAATTACACTGGATTGCTGCAGTACCTGTACTGAAGAGGGTCTACTAGTGAACATATTTTTGCATTATCTTCATACCAGTACGTGAAGCTTGAAGATATCCTCATGAAAAGGGGTGTCCTATAGAAGATTTTGCTTAGTCCTCAAATCTGCAAGTGAAGGAGAAATATCTGTTAATAGTGACTCACAGCTTTTATGAGAAAGCTCCATGCTTTTTATAAGCACTTAAGAACAGTTACATATACCAATCGGACGTTTAAAATGCAACTCTTCATGAAGGAGTTTTTGATCTATGAAAAATAGATGTACTCTATTTTTTCACATCACAGAAGGTGCAATCATTCACTTCTGAGCACTACTGAAAGTGAGTTCTCTTAAAGAAATTTAGTAGCAAATGTAAAAAATAACACAAGAATTTTTGAAGTTGATCGTTAGCATCTATTATTGAAATATGTTTTATTTATTTTGTTAGATGTTCAATATTTTCTATGAATTTATAAATACTTAAAAGCCAAAGCCAACTTTAGATGCATTACAAATTTACATGATTCATACTCATCAATATACATTTAATTGATGTACAGACCTTTTATTTTCATAATTCAAATACAAAATACTATACAATGACACATTTTTATTGCACTGTAAGGATAGATGTGTATGTTTAAATATTGTCTGATTTTATGTTAATTAAAATAAGTTTTATTAAAAGGTCTCACTGGAGAGTAGTAAAATAAACAAGAAATGCATACTGTATAAGCACCAGAACTCCAGCAGTTCTCTCTCACTCCCTACTGGTGACCACAAGATCTTCCCAAGCTTGCTACTCTTGGTAAAAAAAAAAATAATAATAATAATAATAATAATAAGTTGGGATGTTAATTTTTTTTCTTCCCTGTAATTTTCTAATTAAATTCCCTATCAAAAGTCTGCCTTATTTTATACAGTATTTCTACAAAGCATTCCACAGCATAGATGAGGGGGGTAAAACTAAACATTTAATGAATTTCAACCTTTTATAGCCAATATATTTTCCTCTGCAGTGAAAAAAAAACCCAAAACTTTAAGTCCAGAAGTTTGTAAAGGTTGTATACCTTCACCATTTGAATGAAACATTCACAGCAAACACCAGAAAATAATAAAATGTATATTTTAAGAAGTGTCAAAGTTCTAGCAATTTTATTTGAAATATTTTTTCTTTCGTTCTTTCTTTCTTTTCTTTTTAATTTGCACACTATCAGATAGATATGTGAAATTAAACAATTTCTTTTAAAAGTATCACTTGCTGGGTTTGGGGGGGGGGTTGTTTTGTTTTGTTTTTTGTTTTGTTTTTGGCTTGCCATCTAGAGTCAGAATTTGCCATCGAGAACTGTGTGACTGAGCTGTGCCCATCACAGCTTTCTGAGAACACATGTTGTGCACATCAGTTGCTCTGTCCCTGCAGAGGACGGATCGTCCCCTTTTCTGGGTGCTCACTTGGGCAATAGAAGACCCAGGTTCAATTCTGCTCGGGTTTGTTTCGAATGGCTGAAGGTGACGAGGTGCTGTCTGTTGGGATGCTATGAGCAATAGTGTGGATATTATCTGTGAAAGCAGGGGTGAGGTGTTGAATATGCCATGGAGAAAGGAGACAGCAGGAGTTGCAGCAATTTATGCCCAGGCAGACAGCCAAGCTTTGGTACCGGAGGCTGTGACTTACATCAATACAGTCTGCAGTGGGCACGTAGCCCAAACCAGAAATGCTTGGTGTACACGTGTTCAGTCTGCGGGCGAGGGTGGCGGGGTGCCTTTTGATCCTGATGCCGGATATAGGATATATTGCTAATTGGCTATTGCTGTTGATGGTTGGTTTAAGATGCTGTAGTTGCCTATTTCAGGTGAGGAAGGGTAACAGGTGGGTAGAATTGGCCTGGAACACTCCGTTAGCAGGTGTTCATTTGGCAGGCGAGAGTTAATCAGGTTCTGCTGACTCAGGCAGCTCCTACCCTGCCCGAGGTAATGGAGGCAGGAGTGGTGCTGGAGAGCGTGGGCTGAGCAGTCCTGAGGGTGGCATCCTGGGAGCAGCCAGCCCTGAGAGGGAGGGGTTTGAGCTGAATTTTGTTATGTTATCGGTGACTTTGTGTTTTAGTTACTACAGTCACTGCCCAGGGAGGGGGTGAGATTTGACCCTGCCCACAGTGTGGGTGCACTCTATTTTGGAACAGGTTGGGAAAGGCTCCTGTTCACATATGCTTTTGAGGTGGGATATCAAATCAAACACAAGTTCATGGTCTTTGCCTTTAAGGCCCTTTGCCAGCTAGCTCCATCCTACCTAAGACATATTAACTTATCGAGCCATTGTCCTTGATGGCCCACATTCTCCTGTGCCATTCCACATGCATGAGGAAAACTCGCATCAACATTCATAGCGCCTCCACCTTGTTCTTTGTTAAATTCCACCTTAAAACCTGCCTTTGCTGTGATGCCTACAGGTCACTACCCTTGGGCACTGGCTAGGCCAGGGAAGAGCTGTGACTTCTGCTTTGCTGCTAAGCTCTGCATCATTGTCACGTCTTCCTCCCAGCCTACCCCTGCCTATGTGTGTTTCCACCCGTTGCATGTGTAGATTGTGAGCTGTCTGGTGCAGGGATTGTCTTCTTTGTTATATGCTTGTACAGTGCCTAGTACCAGGAGGGCCCTGAATCTTGACGGGGGTTCCTAGATGCTAATAATAATAGTGTTGAGTGATTCCGGTCCTTGTAAAACTTGCTGATGATTCCAGTTTAAGGGACAGGGATGCTTCCTGCAGAGGGATCAGGAGTTGTGCCTCTTATTTTTGTCAGGAACCAAGACATCTGCAACCCCATTCATCATCTACTTTTGCATAGAACGCCTGGAAGAGAAGGCGGCCATTCAGCTGCCAGATGACTTGTTTTCCTGGTAATATTGCGTCTTTTTTTTTCATATAAAGGTTTCTTTTGATTCTGTTGTGGTTTGTTCACCGCCCTCCCATTACATAGGGGCTCATGTGGGTGATTCAGCAAAAAGGTTCATGCTGACTACATGAGCAAAAAGATTGATAATGGCTTCATCAGATCGTCTGCAGTGGAAAGCATACGATGTGGAGGGAGTAATTGCAGTGTAATAACAAGAACAACACCTGGGTCAACAGCATCTTAACATCTAAGGGTCAGTATTTCTTCATAAGCATAGTTAAGGCACTGAGTTGTATTAATGTTTGGTAAAAATGATTAATTTGCTTTCCTGTTATAAATGTATGAGGCATCATCACTGAAATGATCTGATCAATACATTTAATTCCCTGAAATTCACACTGAGTCATTAACACCATTACCATCGTGCATGGAGCCATGCTAACCAGCCTACCGCACCAGACAGATTTACAGCCATACTGATGTACAATAATTTAATCTGACATAAAACAATCCTTCACAATCACCTAATTTGCAGCCACTGAATGCAGGTCTGTTCCCGCCTTTTCCCATCTAAGACTTACTGTCACCAGGAGTAGGTTACAGCTAAATGTGACCCACAGCCACCACTGTGTCTGACCCTCCCCTAAAACATCTTCCCACCCCAGTAGGCACCCACTGAATATAGTCTCCTTTCCTCGCCAGCCTGGCAGTTCACGCCTTCTCTCCGTCAACCCCAAGATTCTCTCTCTCTCTCTATTTCTGCAGTACCCACTCCTCTTTCCTCCCTAGCCTGACAGCCATCTCAGTCCTAAAGACCAGATTTCAAAAGCTCCCTTCAGTGCAGGGGGATGCAGCTAGAGTGCTACTGCACTCCAGCAATCCCCAGCTTCTGGAATGATCTCTTGGAGCCATATGAAGCTCAGCAAAACTTAATGCTGTCCTGAGGCTGCTCTAAAGTTGTGCCAGGAGCCCCAGGATCAAAGAGATGCAAAGATAGCACAAAGCTGCATTTATCCGCCACGTCCCACACCTCCTTTCAGAACTTGTGGCAAGCACAACTCAGCCAGACCCAAGAATCGGGGCCTATGAATTGAGACTATTTCTATCTTTCAGCCCATTGCTGCCAGCTCTCTGCCCCTTCCCTCTTCAACCTCCACCCAGGGATTTTCTCCCTTATCTGCAGCTAAGTGATCAGGAAAGCCCAAGACCAGAGATGGGGCCCTTAGTTGTATTAGAAAAGAATAGATGATCCTAACTGATTCTATTGCAGTTTTGTAAATGCAGGGCAGAAGATAGCGATTGGTTAGCTCTGGAGGGGCACGGAGGAAGGTGTTGTTGGTTTTTTTTGTTTAATAAAAAAACCTGGATTCAGAAGGGGCCACGGGGCCAATTTTATTTTAATTTTTAAAAGAGTTGGGGTAAAATCAGCATCTTCCTAGTCTCAGCCTCTGTCTTTTTGGCATCTCCTTGTAGTGCTTCACTTTTCCCACTATCTCCATTTCTTTCTGGTTCTGCAGTTTAAGCCACGTAATGCCAAACTCCTTTCACAAAGGGAGAAAACAATTAAATCCAGACGACTTTAACTTCAGTTCCACGCAAACAAACAGTACGTTCCTATCAGAAAACCAAAGACAAACCTACTGTCCCATAAGCCTCTGCATCCAGGGACAAACTTTCACAGAAAAGACTTCTGAGAGTTACATCATGTGTTTGCTGCTGGGGAAGCAGGTAGAGGCTCAGAGGGATGTTTGAAACATACATTGTGTAAAGCGCTTTCTGACAAATGTCCGTGTCTTATTCCTTATTGGAAGAAAAAGACGGGATTTTGTGCTGGGGAGACTCCAGGCTGACATGCAGTTGGAAGTCCTCCATGTGAAATCTCCAGTGGGTGATAACTTCCAGTCACACTCAACTGGTCTAGAACCAGTGACCTACAGGTGAAAAGCTCTGCATCCCAATGCCAGTTCCTGAGCCATCCAGTTGCCCCTTTCTTTGGTGGATTTCCCAGATTATACAACGTCATTGCAAACTCCCTGGCTTCTGGACGCCTTTTAGGCTGTGACGCCACCATTCTCTTTCCTGAGTACTTTGCCATTGATGCTTGCACTGATGCTTCTCCAGTGGTGGCAGGAATGATGCTGGTGTGGCAAGGTTCCAGCTGACTGTTGGTGTTTTTATCTGCCACGGGCATGTATCTACATTGGAATAAATTCAAGAACTTGTTTGAAATTATTCCCAACTGTGGCCAGGCCTGCTCTGAGCAAGTTTAAATAATGCAGAGTCTGTCTACATTGAATTTTTATCCATGGTTTAGCACGTTAATAAACACAACTAAATGTTAATGTAGACAGAACAATGAAGGGTTCTTTTTATATCTTCAGGGTTTCATGTTTTTAAACAGGATGCATCACAAAAATTCAGTGAATAACTCACCCCTTAAAAATGATTTGCTCAGCTTGCAGGATGCAGCTTTCCAGTCTTACAACACGGCTGCTTACGCCTGTGTTAACTTCGACGAGCCACTTAAGATACCTGAGGATAATAAGGCAGAACAGGAGAAACTATTATGATCTCCCATCTTACGTAGCAAAAATATTGGATCCATCAGTGAGCCAGCCTAGAGGAAAATCTCAGACTTATCAGTAGACAGATGTAGTATGGTGAGAAGTAAATTTGTTTCTTACAACAAAAGAAACAAGGCAGAAGCTGTCCAACCAAACTCTTCATTATGGACAAAACAGTCCTTCGTGCAACAATTTTTCAGTGGCTGAGCATAAAATAAAAATCACCTGAAATGGAATGGATGCCTGGTTTTGCTCCATTGCCTTTCTGTGTATGTTCTACTTGTCTTAATAGACATCAGTGTTACTACGTTCGGGGAGACGTAACGTGAGCAAGAAGGAATTCAAGCAAAAATGATGCTGCTCTTCTATAAGAAAAAGTTAATTATTATATTTTCTTCTATCTACTAATCCACCAATGCATTTGGGGGGGGGGGGGGGTGGCAGAGAAAGAAATCAGCAAGAGAATCTGCAGCCAGTCATGCTCTTCTTTTGAGGGCCAGAGGGTTTGATTCATTCTGTGAGGTGCACCGTGAAACAAAGTCTCAGAGCTAGTGACAAACTGAAAAACAAATAATCTCTTTGCTGATGTGTGACATCATGCCTCCCAGGTATGGCGATCCCAGGGGCTCCTGTTAAACGATCCCAGGAACTATTGCATTTCATTCTGACAACGTTTGGGGGCAGAAAACAAGCTTTTACGTTAGTGCTGCGCTTCTGTGTGGCCTATGCTGTTGGAAAAAGGATTTCAGAGGGTTTCAGATGGTTTTGTCTTGCTGAAGCTGTGGGCCAAACACATCCCTGGTGTAACTCCACTGATTGGTATCTGCAGCTACCTGTACTGAATGTTATAAGTACAAAGCATCTCCATCAAATTAATATGAATATTTTGCTCTTTTTTATCATCTTCCATCTGAGACGTTCAAAACGGCTGGCAAACCTTACTGAATTTAGCCTGGCAGCATCCTTATCAGGTAGATATGTATTATTTCCCTAGTTTACAGATGGAGCATCTGGGATACAGAAAGTGGATTTCAGTGGGAGATAGCACCTAAATACCTTTGAGTGAGTGGGCCGAGTGACTCAGGCGGAGCCAGAGACAGAACCCAGGTCTTCTGACTTTCCAACCTGTGCCTCAGGAACAAATTTCTCCCTCAGCTTCTCTGCTTGCTATTTTTGCTTATATGACCTGATTCAACTCTGGGGAATGACTCCCATTAACTCCAATGGGAGCTAGTCAAAGCTCAAATACCCTGGGATTATCTTGGGTCTGAATCCTGCTATCCAGTATGTGGCACACCCTGCTGTGTGTCTGGGGAAGCCGGTTACTATATAGGCTGGCACAAGTGTGTTGGGTTTTTGGTTTTTACGTCCAAGCTATAGTAAGGATGGAGAAATGCCACGTACTGGGTGGGACCCCTAAACCTGGAATCTGGGGGGGAAGGGCAACTCATGAGCAGTTTATTGTCATTGGTTCGTGTGTATGTTGGGGTGGAGAGTGGGAGAGTCTTTTAAACTATCCTCATGTATGGCATTCATGGAGGTAAATCTGAGTGAGTTGTGTATACTGATCTTTTATGATAATGTAATTGAGGGGATAATGGGGAATATTAACAAATATTGTGAACCATGGACACTTGCTGAAGTCTGATTCTGTCGTAGTTTGATTTCCTCTCTTCCCCACTAGCTTTATAAGGGGAAGGCTCAATGTAACTATTATTGCTAGTAATAATATAATTCAGCTTTCATTCCACAGTAATTAACAGGCATCAATTCGACCACCAATCAAACACATTTCTTCTGGAATGGACTGCATCATCTCTCAGCAATGATATTGAACAGTTAAGGACAAGAAATGAAAAAGTTTGCCACCTCCATTGGAAACTAAAGAGGGAGCTTAGTAATGACTCAAGTGAGAATTTGGTCTGGTCTCGCTTTAATATTCCAAAGTGGTATTTCATGTAAATCTTTCAATGGCGTTCATTACATAAACTGTTCTCAGCTCAGCCTGCTACTTGTCCAATACGCTGAATGCCAAGTTTCAGCCTGGAGTACAAGTGGAATGATGTCATCCTAGTCCTCACACAGTTTTCTAGCTCCTAGAAGGTGGCATATTGTGTCTTCAGCCATAAAAATCTGTCAGACTGGCTTTCCTTATTGGTAAAAGCATAAAATGCACTCGTAATATCAGTCTCCTACTGCAGCTGGGAAAGTATTATATGCCTAGAAACACACGGCTCTGCCTTCTGCAGATTGTTCTGAGCGTTAGCAATTATATAGCAATCTTCAGGTGGGTAAGCAGTGTTATCCCCATTTTACAGATGGGGAAATGGAGAAACAGAGAAGTGAAGTGTCTTGCCTGAATTCACACAGTGAGTTAACGGCAGAGACAGCACAGTGTGCTCTTCACCAAGCCATGTTGCCTCATGAAGAAAGAGGGAGAAGAGTTTTATAAGACCATTAATTTCATATTGTTTGTCACAACAGCATTACAAAGCTATGGTAAAAGCTGCAGACAAACAAACGGTCCTTCCTGCAGCCAATATTATCTACAACAAGAATTTTGGAAGCATCAGAATTGCCACCCCAAAACCCATAAGGGGCCCATCTAGCCCTGTATCCCATCTGCAGCAGTGGGCAGCACCAGCTATTTCAGAATGAGATGAAAGAAAGCCCAAAATTTACAATTATGGATCAGCCTGACCCTTGGGAAAATTTCTTCCTGACCCCATCAAAAAGAGTCTGGTATATGCCCTGAAGCATGAGGTTTTATATCCCTTCCAGGTTTTCAAACAAGCTATTTACCTTTGTTTGTTGATTTTTTGGAGGGAAATATTGAGAAAAAATGTTTTAACCATTTTTGACCTTAAGGTGGGGGACAGGAATGCTTTGGTAATGAAAAAGTTCTTGTAACTATGTTTAAACAGTTCAATAGCTAAAACAGCTGGGATTGAATGCTGAAATTTAGCATGGAGAGAACCTTAACTGAGGAGGGAGTGCCTTTAAGTATTCTGTTTACAAATGGGTTTTTGTTGTTTTTTTTGTGTTGTTTAAGTTATGCTGTAGCTCAAACAGCAGATGTGGACATGCTGCAAGATTCATTTGGTGAAATTCTCTGGCCTGTGTGATGCAGGAGATGATAGTGTTCCCTTCTGGCTTTAAATTTATGAGAAAATGAGACTGTAATAATGTACCTGTGAGTACAGATATCAGGAACAGAAGCAGGCAGCTCAACCTAGACAGTATTTCTGTGAAGTACAGTACATCAGAAGAACTGGCTTTTGATGTTACTTTCAGAGAAAGAAAAATCCATGTGTCCGAATAGAAAGTTTCCTGTGAAATATCACTACAGATTGAAATTTTGCTCACCACAAAATCACTGGCAGTACCAGTGTGAATGTACTGTCCTGCGTTATGACAAAAATCTGACAAGCCAAATTCAGAAAGCTCTCCCCACTCTATCATCACAGGCAGAAAGGAAAAAAACCATGTATGTATTTTAAAATAAGCTGTTTAATAGCAAATGTTCTTTGAACCACATCAGAGTATCATCAGAGTATATGTCTAACTGTGTTTAGTTAGTTAAACATCAGTGACATATTTAATGCTGGCTCAGTAAATCTTAACAAGGTAATATTTGTGTTGCCCCTGCTGAAACCAGAGGCTGTCGTGTTCCTAGCTGAGGGGTTGAAAAAGTTAGATCAACCTTAGAAGTACACATACAATCCCCAATTTCCCTAAGCAAAATACCTTTCCAATTATATCAGACCATATTCTGAGCTCAGTCACTTGGGGGTTAACTCCACTGATTTTAACATAGATACTCCACTTTTACAAAAAGAAAAGGAGGACCTGTGGCACCTTTCACTCACGAAAGCTTATGCTCAAATAAATTCGTTAGTCTCTAAGGTGCCACAAGTCCTCCTTTTCTTTTTGCGGATACAGACTAACATGGCTTCCACTTTTACAGTGATTTTAGCTGAGCTCAGAATCTGATTCAATGGGCATTGTTACTTACCAACAGATCCATCTCTTCGATCTTTTTGGCTTCTTAGGGTAAATCTGCCATAAGACGGATCTCTGACACACAGACTCTACATTTACATAGCTCTGTCCTGAGCCTGCAAATGTCAAGGCTGAGTAAAGTTCAGACCCATCCCATACATTCCAGTTAACTTTTATGTCTTAAGGTTTGTGTTCCCAGATTTCAGAATTGGTGTTTCTCGAATCAGTCCTATTGGGAACTCATTAGGTGTGTCTTGCACATACCTGGTCTCAGAACTGTGGGACACTTTCTAGAGAAGAAAGGCCATAAAGGAACTATGAAGCCTGGTCTAGCTGAAATTATGCAGATTTTCTAAGTCAATGGCTTCACCTTCAAAGACGAAGTACCTGGGATATGTGTAGCTTTACTTGACTGTCAGTTGCCTCTGTGGTATGTCTACACTAGCAGCTAGTGGACCTTTTTTAACCATTGGTGCAGCTCCTCTGGTGATAGCAATGGTGTGAGACCAAGCATAGACCGGCCAGAAGTGTATTTACTGCTGTTGGTCTAACCCTGCAGAGTTACAATGGTACAAACACCTGTGCTCTTTCTACTCTGGCACTTCCAACACTGATATTGCTGGTGGAGCTGCACCAATTGTGAAATATTGGTCTAACTTTTCCTATGGCAGATAAGGTCCTTTTACAAAAGGTGCCTTATTTTGTTGGTTGGTTTTTGTGTTTGCTTTTCATTTGAGAATTAGCTCCTCACTTCTTATCATACAAAAAGGGCGCTGTGATCATATCACCTGTGTGTTATAACATATCCCTGAGACTATGGAAATTCTGAGATGGTTTCACATCAACAAGACACTATTTTCCACAATAAACTAGTTGTCAAGTTTTTGTACCCCAAACAGGGGTAGACCACAGTGTTCGAGAGACTGTCTCAGAACCAGAAACTTTCTACCTAGGAATGTACTTTTCATGCTGTTATTACCCCCATGCAATGCTTGCTTTTGACTGTCCAAAGGTTAAGCCAGTCCTCCAATTAATATTAATCTTCCTTCTTCTCACCTAAGGCCTTTTACCATGCACAATCTGACCTTTTCATTTTTCTATTGGCTCCCATCCAGTTAATGTTTAAATGCTCCCCGATCTGCCGCCCCCATCTTCTGGAACCGTTCTGTCTAATGCATGTTACCTTTGGTGAGCCATTTAAAATGCATGTTATGTGGCAATAATTAATATCAACAAACAAAACAAAGGGGCAGCAACAGGGCTTATGACTAGGGCTTCTAGGTACTATGGTATATAAATAATAAGGTATCTTTTTTCTCCAAAATTGTCTATAAAAGTACATGTGTATATACAAGTTTAACTCTTTGCTCTTGCTACAAATAAAGGTGACAGCAGTTAGAGCCTTCTACCAGAGCTTGAAATACAGCTATTATTTCACCCATAACCGAAAAGGCTATTATGTTAGGGATCCAAACACTGGCCTTGGACACTGGATTAAAGGCACTGGGAAGATCTGAATCCCAAGTCAGTTACACAGTTTCACTCAAGACATACTGGCATCATAAAGAAGGCAACAAATCAAAGAGACATAACAGCCTCAGAAATCGGGTGTGTGATGCCTTTTTCACACATGGAAAAAGCTAAAAAGTCTACATCTATTGCTAGATAAAATAGATTGATCTCTATGGGGGGGTGCCCCTTTTGCCTGATGGGCATATTTAAGAATATGTATCAAATCAAGGGTTAATATGGAGATGCCTGCAGAGCAAGAGAGCAGGTTGCAGCCATCACGATGCTAGGTCTAGAAAATGGTGGTTGTAAAATTCTGGTAGACGTGAGCCAGAAACATGTTTTCTTTTAAGACTTATGGACTGTAAGGAAGTTAGACTGCATCTGAGAGCCCTTTCTCATGTGTTGATGTGAGTGAGCTCTCTGAGCATGCTCAGAAGATTGGGGCTTAGTGGAATTGGCATAAAAATCATTGTAGGCCCTGCACTTCCATGTAAGGGAATGGGAGAGATGTGACCTTTTCCCCCATGCTCATGAGGGGGTGTTGCTGAAGAACAAAGTTCAAGCTCTGAGGGATCAGAGTGGAAAAAGCTGTAGCTCATAAATCAGACTTAAGCTTCAGTGAAGTCAGGCCACTGAAGTTACATTGAGGGTCTGCAGAAAAAACAGACAGATTTTATCTGCAAGCAGCGTCATCACCAGTCAATACTGTGGCCTCTTTCTCTTCTTTAAAGCTTTAATATCAGAGCAGTCAAAGCCCCTGACACCCCCCTCAAATTGCTGCAAGTTAATAATAGAACAGTCAATAGTTAGCACAGGCTTGAAAGAGCCTTTGCTCTTTGATAGCCTAGCATGTGGGGTGGGAAGCACAGTGTTTATTGTATCAGGTTTCAGCAGCATTTGGAGCAATAGTGATTTTCCAGAAGGCTGATGGCCAACTCTCCTTTTCTGCAGGTGCAATTTGCTTATACCAGGGACTGGGGCAATCGGCACAGAACCTAAGTGAGCCTAGCTCACTGAAGTTACTCTGTCCACACTGGTGCTGCACTCACCTGTGTGTGTCAGTAGGACTTCAGGGGGTATATCCAGTGATGAGCTGCCAAAATCTTAACAACCGGTTCCCTCTTCACCCCACGAGGGGGTCGTGGCCCGCCCCCTGGGACCACTGCCCCATCCACCCCCACCCCTGTCTCCTTACTGCCCCCAGAACCAGGCAGGAGGGTCTCATGGGCCACCGTAGTGGGTGCCCACCACGCCCTGCCCCTAAGAGCCTGAGGGACCTGTTGGGGGGCAAGGTGGGGAGTCCCAGCGGTGCTTACCTGGGGTAGCTCCCAGGAAACATCCGGCAGGTCCCTCTGGCTCCTAGGGGCGGGGGAGCAGCCGCT
This sequence comes from Chelonia mydas, assembly GCF_015237465.2. NCBI lineage: Eukaryota > Metazoa > Chordata > Testudines > Cheloniidae > Chelonia > Chelonia mydas. The sequence goes on from NC_051250.2 coordinate 65,504,226, forward strand.
CCCCCCACCGATCACATCAAAAGTGGCGCCTTAGGCACCGACTCCGTGGGTGCTCCAGGGCTGGAGCACCCACAGGGAAAATTTGCTTAAACAGAGCACCCACCGGCAGCTCCCCGCCCTGCGCCTGGCCCCAGCTCACCTCTGCTCCGCCTCCTCCCCTGAACGCGTCCCCCCCGCCCCCCCGGTTTCTCGCAAATCAGCTGTTCGGCGGGAAGTCTGCGAGGGCTGAGAAGCAAGTGGTGGCTTCGTGCTCAGGCCCAGGGAGGCGGAGGTGAGCTAGGGCACGGAGCGGTTCCCCGGCGCACCCCCCGGGTTACCTGCTCCGGCGCAGACAGCCCTCCTCGTGCCCCCCCGCCCCCCTCTGCTCTGCCTCCACCTCCCTGGGCCTGAGTGTGAAGCTGCCGCTTGCTTCTCAGCCCTCCCAGACTTCCCGCACAAACAGCTGATTCGCAGGAAGCCGGGGGGGGGGGGGGGGAGGGAGCGTGGGCCGAGAAGCAGAGCGGGGTGGTGCGTTCAGGGGAGAAGGCAGAGGCAGAGCTGAGGTGAGGTGAGCTGGGGCCAGGCGCGGAGCTGTCGGTGGATGCTCTGCACCCACCAAATTCTCCCCGTGAGTGCTCCAGCCCCGGAGCACCCACGGAGGTAGTGCCTAAGGCGTCACTTTTGGCCGGTTGTTAAATTTAGAAGCCCTTTTAGACTGGTTGTCCCTCGCAGGACAACAGGTTCTAAAAGGGCTTCTAAATTTAACAACCGGCTCCAGCTCACCACTGGGTATATCCCAGTTTTTTCTGCTTCAAAAAGCTGACCTGCCCTTTGATTCTTTTCCAGTGAACTGTGGGAGCACTTGTTTGTCCTCTGGGCACACAGGAAATTGTGGGAAGACACTGAAGGAGTATCAGCACTCAAGTGATTTAGCCTGCATCCTCATTCCAAGGTGGGCAAGTTTCTAGCCCAAATGAAAGCAGAACTGGGGTTCTAACCCATACTCCCACCTGGGCCAGCTAGTGAAGACGTACCCACAAGGCTCAGTCTGTTCAGATTTATCCAAGCACTACACCCTCCTCCCTTTCACTGTTTGCTTCAGTTGGCTCTGCACTGCCCAGAAGATTTCAAAATGAAACTTACTGTGTTCATGAATTTCTCTTTGTAGTGGAGCTGGTGGCAGAATAAAACAGCACAGGAGAACTAGGAAGAGCAGCTCTGCTACTGACCCCCACTAAAAGAAAGTTTTACAAATCCAGACTATAAATAGACAAGCACAATGCTTATGGGACATATTTATTTGAACAAGAGTTTTACTACATAGGAAATCATGAAATATTTCTGACTCTGCACCAGCACAATATATGAATGGATTTATTGCTGCCATCTACTTGCAGTTCAGCATCAAAGATTTAAAGGGACTCTCTGCAATTTTATGACAAAATACTGTAAATATAATAAGGGAATTATTCTCTAGGGATCTAAAAGTATCTTGAAAAGAAAGGTTTGTGGGTGTATTCACAAAAAGAAAAGTTACCCAAAGTTTAAAAACAAAATCAAAATGGTCTTTAGCACCCAATCCACCTGAAACTGTCAGCAGTCTTGGACGCTGTAGTTACTGGTTTTGAAGCAACAAAAAGCTTGGCCTGCCAGGGAAACAAAGATCAGAAACTCTACCAGTAGGTGCAGAAATAAGAGTCTGGATTTGTCTAACTCATAGTCCCCTCTCTGCTCGAACCTGCACTATCCTTGAAGAACTGTCTGTGTGACTGCCCTTTGGCTTTCTTCAAATTCTAAACTTAGCTGCCTCTTCCTTTGCAGTCAGAGATTGCCGCTGTGCTCCACTGTAAATCAACTTTTCTAATTACTGGTTGTGGTGTCTGAACAGTAGCAATTTGTTACGTGGGCCCTGGCAGCCTCCCACAGAATGTGATAAAGGAGGAAGGAGTGAGATCTAAGCAGATGCTTATCAGAAAGCCAGTGACGGTGCCACCATTGAGAATTGGCATGAAATGTATAATTATCCTGTCTTGGGGAATGTTTTACTTTAGGTATGGGGCTGTACGGATGCCTTTCTCTGAAAATACATGTGAGCAGCAGTTGTAATGTTCCTTCCCACGACAGGATCTCATTAACTACGGTTAAGCCCCTGTGAGGTTTGTAGACAAAGGGCTAAAACACCAAAAGAATCACACAAGGAAATTGTGGCTGCCAAAAAGGTAGGCTCTTCTGACAAAATCTAAGCTCCTGTATTAAGTTTAATCAAATGCTCAGTGTAAACTGTTCTACCTTTCAGACTAACAGCCGTGTGAAGTGATCTGTAGCTCACGAAAGCTTATGCTCAAATAAATTGGTTAGTCTCTAAGGTGCCATAAGTACTCCTTTTCTTTTTGTTCTACCTTTGCCCTGGTGTTGCAACCTGGCCAGACAAACCGCAGCAGCAAAGGTGAGAATGAAAACGATCTAGCTACCCAGGTCCATCTACTGCTGTCCATCTGAGCACCCTTCCCACCCAGCTCTATATATTTAAAGCAAAAATGTCAAACCTGGGTACCTAAAATTAGGCTCCTAGGCCAACATTTTCAAAGGTGACTAGTGCTGGTGGGTGTCTAACCTGAAACACCTCAAAAGATCCTGATTTGCAGAGGGTGGGTCCTTAACAAGGCCCATGTGGTTCAAGCTGGGTGCCCTCTAATTGTAACATCCTAAATCCCTAGGTACGTGTTGAAAAATGTGCCCTCAATCCGTATTGAAGTCTCCTCTAGCCTGTTTATTTTGCACTTGCATAAAATTAAACGTGTGTTTTCGGGGTTTGTCGCATCCGGGCCTGAGGAACCTAGACCAAGGGCCCGTTTTTCAAAGGGCTGCGTATGCAGTTCCCCTGGAAGTTAATCACAGCTGTGTGTGGTCAGCACCTTTGAAAAATTTCCGGCGGCGCTCAAGTTTAGAAATCTTGGCGGCGGTGTCGGCATTTACAGTGATTTACAACTAACCCGAACACAACCCCGAGAAGCTGCACTTTTTAAAGTCACCACTGTGTTTAAAACAAACAAAAACAGCTTCCCCCACACCCGGGATCACGGCTAACGCGCCAACCCAAACAGTGCCCCGCACGCTGCCTCGGCCCTGGGGGGCTTTAGGGACAAAATTCCCACGGGCCCTACCGCTCCGGCAGGCAACAGGCTGCTGCGGGAGGGGGGTTCACAAAAGACATTCCCCACCCCCCTCTCCCGAGGGCCAGTCGCGGCTTGGCGGACCAGGCTGTTGCAGGCAGGGGTGGGGAATGGGTCACGCCCCGAGTCAAGGCTCTGTCGCATCCCCCCTCCCCTTCCGGGAGCGGCCGCGTGCGGCTCCCGCCTGGGCTCCGCCGCTGCTGGAGGGGGGCGGCTGCCAGGCGGCTACGCGAGGGCCGGGCGAGCGCGCGAGGCCCGGCGGCAGGAAGCCGGAAGTCGCTGCAGCGCGCGGCGCCTTTGGAACCGGCCGCGCGTGCAGGAGCGAGCGGAGCCGGCCCCCGTAAGTGCCCCCGCGGCCTCCTCGCCCCCGTGTCTCACCCGCCGCCGGCGGCGGCAGCAGGGACGGGCTCCGGCCCGGCGCGGCCGCGCTCTGGATCCGTGGGGCTGCGCGTCTCCGCTCCGGCACGGGAGCCCCCCCCCGCGAGCGGGGCAGCCCCGCGGAGGGCCCGTGGCGGTGGCTCCGGACCCCCGCTCCCCGGGTGCCAGGCCGCGCTGCAGCTAAGTCCTGGGCCTCCCGCTCTGCGCAGCCCCGCGGGCGGCTGAGCAGCTGCACAAAGGCCTCGCCTCTGCCCCTGCCCACGAGGGGAGGCCTCGGGCCCCAGGCTCCCGCAGACCCGAGGCCAGGCGGGATCGAGGTACGGGAGGGGCCGGCTGGGGGGCTGCCCCGGAGATCGACACCGACGGGGGCCGAAAGCGTGGCCCCACCTCTGCGCAGGGGGTATTTTTGGCCTCGCATGTGCTGGGCGTTAGGTCGCTGGTATTTTATCCGCTGGAGAGCAGCTGCCCCTTCGCTGGGGGAGCTCGGAGGCCGCCGGCTGGCTGGAGGAGCCGCCTGGCCCTTCCAGCTCGGCCTGGCGTAAGAGAGCCTTCTCGCCTTGGGGGGCGGCCCTGTGAGCGGGCTGGGGCAGCCTGGCCCTCCCGTGGCTGCGCGCGCGCCGTTCAGTAGCATGGTTCCAGCTTGTGTTGTGTTCGCAGAGGTCAGGGCAGTATTGCTTAATGTGGGCCCTTGAAACGGTTAATTTGAAGGTGTAGACAGTTGCTAGGGAGACGGGAAATCTACCTGCATCGTGGTAGTTCTGTGTGTAGCTTTCACGGGGTCTTGTCTTATTTTTAATTTTTTTTTTGTCCATGCTCTTAGTTTCACAGTGACACTCAGACCTTGTCTTCACTGGGTTTTTTTTCCCTAGAATTTACCATCAGTGGACACTAGACGTAGTATGAAGGTGGGCGCTCTGATATAGCAGCTCACAATCCTGGAGGCCCCCTGGACTGCGGCTCCTGGAGAGACCAGCGTGGAAGCTCAGCTGAAAAGTGTTGAGTGAAAGCGTGAATAAGTGTTCCTGTTTGAGTCAGTCTTTGTAATCTGCAGCCAGACACTGTCTTGAGTTAGGGTTTGAATGAAGTCATGCACGCAACCAGAAAGTCCAGAAATGTGTGGGTTGTTTTTTTTTTTTTTTTTAGATTTTGAAATAAGCAATGAAAAGACTGGGCTCTGCTTCACCACAAGTCTGATAATGCCAGTGTATGGCTATCTAGCATGCATAGGTGCATCTGTATTCTAATATGTAGTTCTATTTGTCCTATTAAAGGCGCATATTTAGGAAATTGTGTGTTCCAGCCAAAGAGTATAATTTTGAGAAGTGCTTAAGTGACTTAGGTGCCTAATTCGTATTTTTAGATGTCACTTGGGAGCCTGAGTCCCACTGACTTTCAATAAGACTTATGCTCCTAAGTCACAGAAAATATTACCTTATGTCACAACAGCATCTGTCTTAACTCTGCAGAGGTGGCGTAACCTCTTGTTCCAGGTGATGGCGTATCCATAACAAAAACGTGTAGGATTTATCAGGCATGGAGTGGGTTTAATTATGGTGGTAGTCTCAGCAACCTGGGCATAAACTGATCATAGGAAACATTTTGTGCTAATTTTAGTAGAAAATTAATAGGGCAGTAAGGCACATAGAGGATCATCCCAGTAATTACTGTCTTATCCTGGAACAGGGAAAAATAAACTTGGTCAGGATTTTTTTTTTTAAACTCTTCTTTCTATCAAAGACCAACATAAAATGTGTATGTTTTCCTTAGGCATGACTGAAACTGGCCAGAAATAAAATGACCTTAAAGATAGTGATGACGAGAAGCAGCCTTGAATCTTCTGCCGAGCAACTTCTGTCACCTGGGGAGGGTCCACAGGAAAGTAATGGCAGGCGCACAGCAACACAGTAAAAATTGTGGGCTCTCTTCATTTTTCCCAGGCAGAAGTGAATTATGGGCAGATTAGAGGAAGGAAGAGGCATGGACGGGGCCTGCACCTCAGCAGTTCTGCACCTTGCAAAGTCACAGAGGGACCATTGAAGGAGGAGCTTGACTGAGAGATGGACCAGCCCCCCAGCTATAGAATAAGGGTGGTGCAAACCATCTCATTCTGTCCCTTCCAGCACAGGGATGAATATGCCTCTTTTGAACTTATCCACCCATCGCTCTCTGCTACCAAAACTAATCCCTGTATGAGCTACAGAAATAAATGCAGTTTTGCAAGTCGGTCTACCACCATAGAAGAGCTTGAAAAAGAACCATGCTTTGTAAGTCAAATTAATTTTGCTTAAAGGTTTGGCCTTTTAATAGCAATAAAACTGCATTCATCTTGAGACAGATGGTGACTGCTGCTCAGTCTCTAGCACCCTCTTGTGTGGTAAAGAGGCTGTGTGTGATTGTTAAGTTTGCTGTATAGTAAGACTTAGAATACCTTCTTATTTGTAACTGTCTGTCTGTATGGTATACATTCATTCTAGGCGCATCAATTGATGCGATCTGCCCGCATGACTTGTAGACACACTGGAGAAATCCCTTCTGTCACTTCAATGTCTCTGCATTGCTTCCAACAGTGGCTGCACTGGGCCCCTTGCCAGCTAGTATAGAAGCTTCTCTGACCTCACTGTTTTCTCAAATTGGAAAGGTAAGTGCGGCAGGAGCCAATTATTCTTCATGTTGTCTATTGGGTTCTTGCTGTTGGGGGTGCATTGGTCCAGAAAAGCACTCATAAAGACCAAAGCAATGTCAAGGGGAAGCTCAGACTGGCTTGGTGTCCATGCAGCCATCACTGCACCGTCTCAGGTGTTACAGTTCACACTAAGTTCACGCTTGTGTCCACACAGGCTTTTGTGAAACTCTCACGCTATAGGACTAGCTCCATTCCAGCTGCACTTGTGGTAGCAATGCAGTGCACTAGTAAAAACCGGCCAGTGGTGGTTTCACCACCATAACCATGGCTATAACTCCTACAGCATGTGTTGGTGCTGCAGTAGGGAAAACACCTGAGCCCTATATATGCTCCTTCTAGCACCACTGGAGCTACGCTAGTGTTAATTCAACTGTAAGAGGGCAAAAACTTCTGTGTAGACAGGGCCTTTCCAATGACCGTGAAACCAGTTCAGTGAAATTTATGTGGTCAGCTGTTAGTGGGATGCAGACTATGGGTTAAATCTGAATATTAAATAAGAGTTTGTTCCATTACTGTGGTGCCTTCTGCACATTTTATGTCTGTTTTAATATCTCTCTCCAAAGCATAATACTGTAATATGGTTATCAGTGGTAAATATTATTGATCAAGTGAGTATAAAAATGCCTATGGGCTTCAAACCTATTGATTCTTTTATAGAAAAAAGGAGGGTTAAGCAGCAGCCCCCAAGGGGAGTGTGGAAGCCAAGTGAGTTATGGCGCTGGCCTCTGATGCAGGAGAGCTGGATTCAATTCCTGGATCTGCTCTGAGGAGTTTCTTACTGATGTTCACTGGGAGGACTAAGAAAGTAGAGCCAGTGAAGTCATGTTCACTCTACTGATACTATCCTCCTAAATCAAATGGTAGAAGAACAGGGCCTGTCTCGGAGATGGAGTCAGGACCTACTTAAGCTACCAACAGTGACTGTTCACTTTATTTTGGAAATTCTTATGGCATTTAAAGGGATGCTGCCAAGTAAAACATCAAGTATTGTAAAGAAAGTGCCCTTGTGTGTGTCTGTAAGAACTAATTATCTTGTTAAAACAGAAGGAATTTTAAAATTTCATTTACCTTTCACCAGTGGCATTGTGTTTTAAGCCTGTCACATTGCACGTTGTTAAATTTACACTATTAGCCTTTTGCATGTTGTGTAACCTGGATTTGTTTGCTTGTAGCATTCTAGAGCCCTTTAATCCAGGCTCCTCGTCTGACTGGATGGTGACAGAAATGGGATGGAAAAAAGATTGTTAACCAGTTGCAAGCTATAATTGTTTCCTTAGTAGCCCTTGCTTAGTGACTGTCTCTTGGACTTGAGATTCGTGCTGCGTGTCCACAAAATGCAGTCTTTTAAAACAGCATCATTTAATGCCCTCAGGTGACACTGTGTACTGGTGCTTTGAATTAGCAGTGGACAATTCAGATGAAATAGCAACAGTTACTGTAGATTGACTGGCACTAAATATTTGGTACCATTGGTAACAAAAATACCTAGCGCCTTAACCCTGGTCTACCCCGGGGGGGGGTGTTGATCTAAGTTAGGCAACTTCAGCTATGTGAATAACGTAGCTGAAGTCAACGTACTTAGATCGACTTACCGTGGTGTCTCCACCACCCTGAGTCGACTGCAGCCGCTCCCCTGTCGACTCTGCCTGCGCCTCTCGCGGCGCTGGAGTACAGGAGTCCACGGGAGAGCGCTCGGGGGCGTTGATTTATCGTGTCTAGACGGGTAGTGAAGACATACCCTTAGTGTGCTCAATCAGGGAGGAAGGAGACTCTTGCAGTTAAGGCACTATTCTGAGATTCATGAGATCTGGAGTTAATCCCCTGCTCTGCCATAGACTCCCTGTATGACCCTGGGTAACTTATTTATCATTATTATTTGTATTATTGTAGTGCCTAGGACCTCTGTGTATCTCGGTTTTCCCATCTGCAAAATGGTGTTGGTCTTACCTTACCATGGAGGGTAGTGTGGGGGTAAATTTGTTAATGTGTGTGAAGTACTCAAATAGTACAATGATGAGGAGGTGCTATTAAAAAAAAATTGAGCCACTTCAGGGGATAGATTTTTAGAAAAGAGATCCCCCTCCATCTGTTGGTTATAAATATGCTTTCTCAGTAACCTAATCCCATATTATTGATCACATCCTTGTCATTCTAGAGCAATAGAGTAAAATATCCCTGTGAAGAACAGTGAAGAGAAATCTAAAAAGTAAAAATTATTTTGACATTCTCTAAAATCCTAACACAAATTTAGCCCAAACACCAGCACAGAGAGAGTCATGTGCTCAACAGAGCATTTATTGCATTTAAAGCGAGAATGAATCCAGCCTGCTCTTTAGCAATTACAGGAAGCTTGTAATCTAGTCAATTAAAGAATAAAGGAGTAGCTTTGGGTATTATCCCTGTTTCTCAGCCTCCTGCCAGGGTTTGTGGCCTTACTGTCATTTTCCTGCTTATCAAAATGGGTTTTTTCCTCCCCTCTTGCTCTGCAGAGACCCCCTCATGAACCAAAAGGGGAAGCTAACTGAGTATACAGTGACACTTCCTAGCCATAAAGGGCCACGGTCAGTGTTGTCCTACAGTCTTTTGCAGCTGCTATGCTTGCCCAAAGGGGCTGTACCTCTTGCCCCTGGTAAACAGCACCAGCACAGGAGCCTCTGGGCTTCCCTGGAAGAAGTTCCCAGTCCAGGGACATTCTGGGGTGGATCTGGGGCAGGTCAGAGGTGGGAAGAGCTGGGGTGGTTGTACACACTGGCAATTCCTTCCTGCTATATTACCGGGAATGCAAGTTAGGGTAGCCTTTGGGGTTGAGCCTAGCCTATGCAGGGGACTGCACCATCTCCGAAACAGGAAGGGCACAAACCACCTTCCTTCAGTGCTGCACTTGTGTGAGGATGAATTTGGTTTTGTGCTGTCAAATGCACAAAGTAAATTGAGGCTGTAAAGAAAATACCGACACAGCTCAGGAGATATTAGCCCTCGGTGGTGATGTAAGAGAAGTGAGCAAGCCATTTTCAGAGAGAAGCACGGCTTGTTTTAAATTTGCTGGTGTTCTTTTACATTGGCTACTCTGACAGTGAGCCAAACTTTCATTAGCCAGTCCAGAGGGGAGAATTGGTTTTGCTTTATTCAGATAATCTTCCTGGCCAAAGGAATGGTTCGGGCACTTAAATCAATACGTAAGCAAATGTTCTAACAGTACCATTCTTCTATCAAATAAACCTGAATGGCAGTGTTGTTAGTCTTCTGTGGGACTGCCATGGTTAACAAGTAAAAACCCATTAGGAACCTCATCCATTATTTTCAAATGCAGGTTTCAGTCTGTAGGGGGGCGGGCCCTCATTATCTTGTGTAAAGATGCACTGAACTGTCTCTTCTGCAGTGAGCACATGTGCAAAAACTCTGGGCTGGTGAAACTTCCTTGAGCTCAATAGATCTTGTAATGGAAATGGTGTCTTAAATACAGAGGGATGTGTTTAAAGGTTACTCATAGTGACAGCTGGTTTTAAAAAACTCAGGTTGCTTCTGCCTCTTCTTCTGCTTTATAAATATTTAAGCAAGCAACAAGCTTTGGATTCCCGAGAAAGATGCTTGGGCTACAGCCACCCGCTGACGTTTTTATTAAGCAAAACTCAGCAAGTTCATCTCCTCTGTTGTTGGTAACCTGGTAGCTAATTGTTGTGTATTTGTTCTTTTTTAGATGTTTCTGTGGCTGTCTTTGCCAGTCGTGTGCCATCCCCTATAGCACAGAATCTTATTGTGCTCAGCATCCAATTCAATAGTAAACCAGCAGGCTTGCTCCATCCTGCAGAGTCATAAAGCAAGCAACACGATGGCCTAGGTACTGTACTTCCCCAGGCCCCCATTGCCAGAGCAATCTGAGCCCCTCACAAAGATGAATCCTGGGGAGGTAGGGAAGTGCTATGGACTCTGATGACTGCTTACCAGCTGGAATATGTTCTGGGCCAGGTTCTTGATTGCTGTGGACTAAAGAATACACGGATGGTGCAGGAAAGTAGATCTGGATGAAAGACTCCTTAGGATGTAAAACTGTTAGTGCTGAGTGGCATCATTCGAGCCTAGGACAAGGAGAACACCTGTGTCTGGATGGAAGCCAGCAGTCATTTAGTAGGCCTATTTTGGGAAAGCTTCTCCTTCTGCCTTAAGTGACATGGTTAATGCTGCCGCCTTAGGAGGTTACTCAGTCATCTTAATACGTCTCGTATGTTGTCTTTTGTTTTGTTTTTCTCCTTCCAGATTTTGATTAGTTTTTCCTTCAACAAGGGAGAAGATGTCTGATTGTAGAGGACTCTTAAATTTGGCGGATAGGAGCATAACAAGGTCCAATGGCTGGAAGTTGAAGCTGGACAAATTCAAACTGGAAATGACGCACTTTTTTAAGTGAGGGTAATTAGCTATTGGAACAACGTTCCAAGGGATGTGATGGAGACCCCATCACTTGAAGTCTTTAAATCAAGATTTAAGGGACAGATTCTCAGCTGGTGTAAATTAATCATAGCTCTGACATCAGTGGAACTAAGACAGTTTGCACCAGCTAAGAATCTGGACCTGGACGTCTTTCTAAAATATGTGCTCTTGGGCAACCGAAAGTTATTTGGCTTAATGCCAGAATTACTAGGTGAAATTCTCCAGCCGTGTTATACAAGAAATCAGATGATCACAAATGGTCCCTTCTGACCTTAGAATCTGTGGGTTGTTGCTAGGATAAACGCTAAAAGGTGATACTGTGCCTTGATAGATTAGTATTACCAGACATCTTCAGAAAGGAGCTAGCAGCAGTCATTGCCTTCATCTTAAATTGTCAGCACCCATCTGAATTGTTTCTCTTACTCCTGTAATGCTGGTATCTGGTTTTTCAAGGCGTGTGTTTATTCCTATGGAATGTGTATTTTACAGACTTGTTTCATTCTTGGAGCATTCTCTGGTATGTAAAGCTGTACCAATTATTTTGTAATATGAATACTAAATAAATCTGCATTACTGCATCTCAGCTGATTATTCTTGATTTCATGTAAATAGCTTTGATGCACTTGTGAAGCTACCTAAAGCTGGAATCCCTCCAGGTCTGACAGCTGGAATATAGAAAGCACACTTTAAGGTACTGGAAGGCCTGATGTTATTCCTAAGTGAAGTCCAAACAAATAAATTGCAACTGAAATCAAATGTTGGGTCAGAGTATTTCAGACCTGGGTTGGGGAGCCCTCACACCAAGGGCACAGCATCAAAGACAAGCTCCTCGATTCTGTTCCCCCTTGCTGCAGTTGTGAGGTGTGTAAGTATGAATAGATTTGTGAGTGGCAGTACAGTTGGCATCTAAGGATGAGTGTGGCTAGGTAGCGCATGCTAAAAATGATGCTTGCGGCTTTTATTTGCAGGCAGCATAGTGCCATGAAGTGCTAGTCTGCAGTTTTGCTGAAAAACTGAATGAGAAGCATGGGCATTTTGTAAAATGTTTAATGACTGAGCGTATAATGCATGGTTGATTATTTCACAAGGCCTCACTTAGAGGCAAAAGCTGCCGATTCACTTGAGAGTGAGACATATTTGATTATCTTGTTTCATAGACTTCATGCAGCTGCAAAATACTTGACTTTAAGATTAGCTTTATGGTATTTGTGTAAATTATGAGCATGTTTGGCTTCATCTGACAACTGTGTGGTGATTAACCCCTTTGCTTTTCTGGTCATCTTTGTACAGCTCTTTCCTAGCTCTTTGTTAAACATAAACGAGAATAGAAATCACTTGCTTTTGTGTAAGAAACGATCGTCAAAAGATACTGGAGTTCCTTGTGCATAAAAGCAATGCAGACTGCCATCCTCGCTCTGGGTACCTCTGCATTTTAGCTGGTAGGTGTGCATGCATAGATGTAGCGGGGGTAACACGGATGGTGCCTCAGGCTAGCCACCTCATGACATACCTAGGGTGTCTGGGTGGGTGTGTACTTGGGTGTCAAGCCTGAGTCACCGCCCGCGCTCCTCCAGCTATCCTGCTATGTTTTAGTGAGTTAGCATGGGTATATCTATACGAGTAGGGGGTCAAAGCTCAGCTCATGCGATCACCTCTAGAAAGGTCAAGGAAGGTAAATCTCCATGCCTGTTTAGAGATTGCTGACAATGGAGCTAAGTGTGATGGCTCTTGTGATCTGAATTTCTCTCCACTAAGAACAGGGCTGACCCTACTGACTAACTTCCCATTGACCAACTGCTTGTCACTATTAGCTTGGGCTGGATTCAAACCAGTGCCTTTAAAAGGAAGAGACTTCCATTTCCCAGGATCTCAATCCCTGGAGCTATTTCCTCTCTTTCTGTGAACAATCACAAGCTTATAAGGGTATGTCTCCACTACAGGTGGGACTGAGCTCCCAGCTCAGTTAGAAATATTCCTGCTACCTAGACCTGAGAGCAGGAGCTCCAGCCCAAGCCACAGTGTCCACACTGCTATTTTTAGTGTGCTAGCAGAAGCCTGTCCACCTCCAGTGGGTGAGAAACTTTCTGAGCTTATGAAGCCTCTGAATGACATAGGACAGATATCGCAGTCTGCAGGCTTGATTCTGCAAGCCTTCAGCTGATGGTGCCTTCCATAGGAGTTTTGCATGCAGTATTGGGCCTTTAATTATTCGCTGAAGCATAAACAGTATGTACATAAAAGGGTGAAAGTGATTGTGATATAAGGCTTTTGTCAGTTTGTTACGCACAGATGTGCCATGCTCAGCAGCTGCCACTCAAGCCATAGATCATAAAAGAGTAATAGATGTGGGCATCGCAATGCCATTACGTATCCTTAGGAACCCAGGCTTTTCTAAAGCAAAACAGGGGTGCACGTAATGCTGGAATTGACTGTTGAATGTATAAAGGTGCTGTGCAATATCCAGATTAAAAAAAGACAGTTTCCAGTTGTCGTAGTCCAGCAGGATGCCAATCCTCTTGGGGGGAATTGTAATCCTAATGTCTGGCGTTGTCCCACTGTGCAAAAATTCATACTTGTGCCTGCAAATTAAAATAGGAAGAAATGAACAATTGTCTGCACCCTGCCCCTTGTAGAGGGAAGCTGCTTCCCACAGTGTCAGCCCTGCCTCACCCATAATGTACAGACAGCCCTGCACCACCATCCCATTCTGCCCACAGGATAGCTGTGGGCGGCCACACCCCACAATGTATGGACCGTCCCTCCTTGCACACAGTGTATGTACAGCCCTGCTCTACCCACAATGTACAGACTGTCTCACCCAACCCACAGCATGAACAGTCTCTTTAAAATTGCAGACCTATATAGTTATCCGCTGCAATCTTACAATCTTTACACAGGCCCAGATTCTCCCCATCTGGGAAAAATCAAGGTGGGGGCTATGACCTCTGATGTTTTTCCCCTATCCCTACTAAATGTGCAGGGGTCTGGCCTCAAATGAGCGGCTGACCTGAGGTGCAATAGGCATCTGTACAACTTCAGAAGCCACCCCCTCCATACAGGAGTTATGCTGTACCAGCTACCTTTCCTTCCAGCTGCACAGTAGAATCCACTGGAAGTTAATCTTGCTTAGAGCAGCTTTATCCCCTGCTCAGCTCTGCAGTTGGATAGCTGCAGGCTCTGGCAAGGAGCATGGTCTAAAGAACCACTGTTGTGCTACTCCACCCCCTCTAGATCCAGCCCTATTATCCCCAGATCCCAAGTCCTGTAGAAGGTGCTCCGGGGACGTAGATGATGCTGAACTATGTTCCCTGCTCCTTTGGGGGTACTGATACTGCTCGCTCCTGTTAGCAGATGGAGGAATTTCGCCCATTGAGCAAAGATTGTCTAATTTAGTGGAGGAGTTGATGGCATCCAAAGTAACTAGCTCTGGTTGTAAAGCTGTATTTTCTAAATTGCATCTCTGGCCACTTGTCCCAGAAGAACTCCTAATTTAACCAGAATGGTGCTGCTGAGAAAACCCACTCAGTTCTAGCTATGCATATTCATTTACTAGATGATGATCTCTTTAAGTCATGACTCCTGAGATACAACTAAAAATCACAAGCAAACGGTGTTCTGATTTCAGTGCTTACTGAGTCAGGTGTTTGTAATGAAGTCAGACCTTTTCTCCTCCATTAAGTCACATTCAAATAAAGGAGACTTCCTTTAACAGTTGCTCAGACACTTGTATACCAGACCCCCAGTGCAGAGCGCTGCACCCAGAAACACAGGCCTTTTAACTGTCGAGATTGAGAACACGCAGCCTTTGTTCCTGTGGGAGCACTTTGGAGTGAAATGGGAACTGTTTTTCAGTAGCAGCAGTGAAGTGATGCAGCATTTCAGAAGGGACAGCTTCTTCTCTCACCACCCGCTCCTCCCAGCCTGTTCTCGAAGGCAGCCTGCTTTCCCTAAGTGTTCCCAGAAGAAGGGCCTGGAAGTGACTCAGAAAGAGCCTTGCCCATGTCAGTTTATCTTCCCACCCCCTAAAGTCTTTATTCATGAGATTCCTCCAGAGTCACTAACTGCACGTCTTAGCCACATTTAGCAGGGAAATCAAACTAGCCTCCTTGCAGGGGCAGAAGAGGTAATACATTTGGTAGTTCTGGCCTAAGAGCGAGCAGCAGCCCTTTCTGTGTGAGAGGCGCTCGCCTAGCTGGGGTCCAAATCAAGCTTCTTGTTCCATTGAATGGTGGTGAGCATGGGGACTCCCTCAGCAGGGGTGCCCTGGGCGAGGCACGCAGGGGGAATGCCTCAGGGAGTGCTCTTTACGCTTGTTGCAGACCAATGCAGTGTGCTACATCTCCCACCTGCGCATCGGGAAGCAAGGGTCTTGGGGATGATTTATGAAACCTGTTTATGACTTATGAATTCTGGTTGCTATGGCAAAGTTGTTGTGAAAACTGCTGTATCATGAATGTTGCTGTGTATCCACCACTGGCTGGCAGGGTTGTGTCACGTGTCCATCAGACCTGAGGCAACGATGGGTCATTAGAACACAGCTACTGTCCAGTCAGGATGAAGCAACGTGGGGCCCTGGATTTGCTAAGGAGGTTGCCTGGAGCTGGCAGATGCTTCATCCCCTTGTCTGAAGCGAGTGGGGGAGTAGAGAGAGTTGAAATTCCCCAAGCAGCACAGAGAGAGAGAGAGAGGTCACGAAGCAGGAGATGATAGAAGGACTTGCTGGGGGAAGACTCGGAGAGAGACACAGAGGAAGTTTTGGGCAGGAGAGGGGAAGGGGACAGACTGGCCAGTCGGAATAGGCAAGCTGGGGGCAGAAAGCTCATTGTTTTGGAGTCCAAGCCATGCACTGCAACAGAAGGACCCTGGATGGCCCCAGCCCAAAGAATGCTCTGGACTGGTGAGTAAAATGAGGCAGGGAAATGTGCGTAAATTTTATTATTTTTGTATAGATCTGCCTGTTTCTCATGCTATTAAGGAACATAAGTGCGTAGATTCCTGTGCAAAGTGTCTGTTTATTATATGCTATGCCTGTCATGTGCTGCCTTGAAGAAGAGGTAAACCAGAAAGCTCACACCTTCAGGTGGATTCTGGGAGACTCTGTGTTTACTCTATGGGGTGAGGATGTGTCTGGGGTGGATTCCATGGTTGCAACTCTCATGAGGACATGCTAGATAGAGGATCTCCACCCTGAGAGCATGCCTAGGGACCTCAAGAAATGGACAGTGCCTGGGCTCTGCTGAGACTCCAGAGGCTTTGAATACATGGGGAGCTAGCGGCTGGATCACCTTACAGCAGTTTGGTGAGTGGCCCAAAGGAGACACTAGACTACAGCTGTCACAGCCTCCTTGGGGCCATGTTATACCACTGGAAGTGCTACCCAGGCGATGGTCCTTGTGCTCAGGAGCACTCTGGGTTCTCTCTGAGTCCCGATCTGCAGGCTTAGCTGAGGAGCAGGAGAGACACCTTGCATCTAGTTATGTCCATTAAGTGCCTCGGGAGGGGAGGCGGGGGAAAGGAATCAAATAAATTTTGTACTTCTGGGTTTAGCCAAATACCTGCATCATTTACAGTTTAAATGGATCTGTCACCTGGGCTGTTTCCAGTTGGGGTTTGAATAACCTAAAAGGGGGTCTGTGACAAACTTTTACAACACAGGTTTTGTTTGGATTTAAATGTGGGATGGCCCACTTCGTGGAGAGGTGGCTGCTGATGACTAGAACCATTAAGCAGCTTAAAAGACCTTTGTATAATGTTTCCAAAATATCTTTCCATTACTGGTTCACAGAGCCAAAGATGGAAATTCACAACCACACTGTTCAAGGGCTGGCTTAGGCTTCTTTTAATCTGCCCATCACTGGATGCCACATACAACTTTCTTTGCTGTGGCTCCTGAAGGATCTGGAATGATGCAGCCTAGAGTGTTTACCTTGCTGGTGTAACAATATGCCTCATGCACCAGGAGGAGCTGTTTGCCCCCAGGTATCCGTGTCTGTGAGTATTTTCAAAAGCCACTCCAACCCTGTATTCCATATTTTCATCAACTTTCACCTCCCAGTAATGTTTCCCTTGGAATGGTATCATGCTTCCCAGGATAGCGATACATCTGGGGAAGGAAAATCAGAGCATGTGGTTTTATATGCATACCATTTAAAATGCTTAACTCTTCCGCACAAATATTAAACATTTACAAATAAAAGTGGATCCAGCTGACTTGTCAACAGAGTGGGTTAGCTCCTCAGCGAGCATAAACTGATACAGCTCTCCTGAAGTCAGTGGAACTATTCCAGTTTACACCGGCTGAGGATCTGGCGCAGAGAATACAAAGGAAGTATTTACTCATCCTATTAAACCTTTAACATTTCATTAGATGTATGTCTATGCGTTTTATAGCATACAATAAAAGTGTATGCCGAGATCTTACAGGAAGAGAGAGAACAGCAGCATATATTTTTTGGTTGTAGGCCAAATAGTAATTTGCTAGAACCAGAGACCCAAGATACAGGTTGCACACACCGTTGTTTTACCAGAGTGAACATGATGGAGTTTAACATGCCATAGCTAAAAGGCCAGATAAATCAGGCTTGGGTGAGAGACTGTTTTAGCAATAAGCTTCAGTTTCTGTTCACTGTGCATTCATTTCCTGGAGCGCATACAGCAAGCAGCATCGAGCCAGACAAATGTGCTTTCGTGGGGTCTTGATCTTGCACTCATTGAAGTCAATACCAAAGCTCCCTTTGACTGTAGTGGTGCAGGATCGGGCTTTATAAGAGCCACAGTTCCATCAGTGTGTTTTTTAGCTAAAAATTCCACAGGCTGGTTATTGTAGTAAAGGTAAAATCCACAGAAACCCAGGGTCTAATCCTCTGGTATGGCACAGCCACGTTGTGCCACACTGCCAGCAGAATCAAGTCCGACATCTGCTTACCTGGCCCAGAGCAGTCATGATCTGCTTGTAGTCTGGAAGCAAGATTGGGGCCCTTCCAATACACTCCTTGCTGTCAGTGTAGCAGGGAAAAGGGGACATGGCCAAGCTAACCCTTAGCTACAAATGTGTATTTCTTCCCATGCAGCCAGGGCTTTACTGTTACCTTCCAGTTCTCTCTCTCACTCACACACACACACTCACTCTAGAAGTAATGGGGCTATTTAATGAATAGGATAAAACTCAGTGAGAGTCAGAGTCACAGACTCTAACCCCATATTTGTATGCAGAGCAGAATGGGTGTCAAAACTGCCTATGAATTTGTTCCTGCTTAAACTTGTCTTTATATCTCATTGGCCCATGGGGCCTCTAGACCGAGGCCCCGTTAATTTGTTTAGTGCCTTTAGCAATGTGTATTTTACTTAAACTTCTCAACTACACTTAATCAAGGGCAGTGAGTCCTGAAGGGCTAGCCAACTGTATTCAGTCTTCCCCTGGAAAGATCAATGCTGTAGCCCACTTCATGTCAATGTCACAGAGCAGAGCTAGTGATAAATCACACAAATAAGTTTTAATTGCGGATTTGGAGGCTGGGTTTTTATTTTATGGAAGTAAATTACAAAGGTAAAGGGCTTAGCTGGCAAAAGTACAGAACTCAGCTGCTTCTAGGCATGATTAAAATCCCAGCATGCTGGGAGCTTAATGAATGAAGAGGGGCATAAGCCGTGAGAGAGATTCCTAGGCCATGCAACACCTAAGCAGCAACCACTTAAAGCAATTCTCTAGTTCATTAGAAGCTCAAGTAAATGCCTGAAGACCAGAGAAAGACTGTTGAAATTTGACTTCAGATAAGTATTCTTGCTCCTGCATTTTGTATGAGTTTGGGGGTGGGGGAGGGGAGAAGGGGAGGACATGCCAAAAAAGATGTGCAAGCACCTGGGAACAACATATTACCATGGTAATTCAGGTTGAGAAGCCAGCATGGCAAGCCCGTCTCTGATTTAGAGGGTTAGGACATGCGTTATTTGGTTTCAGATTACATAAACTTTCAGAAAAAAGTTTGCTGCATAATTTCCTTACAGCATTTGTATTAGTGATTTTGGCACAGGCGCCATTTGCAGTATCCTAGCATAATAAAGGGTTTAGAGAGTTCACAGCAGCTTCAAAAACTCAGTCTCAGAGTTCAGAATTATTAATGTGCGAGTGCCAGCTATTTATGTGCAGCATAAAAGAGCCCCTTGGATGATGTCTGAACTCCCATTCAGAATCATCAGATTGACTTTAATGGAGAGAATCTTCTAGCTCCTAGCATAATGACAGGTTTCAGAGTAGCAGCCGTGTTAGTCTGTATCCGCAAAAAGAACAGGGGTACTTGTGGCACCTTAGAGACTAACAAATTTATTTGAGCATAAGCTTTCGTGGGCTACAGCCCACTTCATCGGATACATAGAAGCCCTCTACACCAACATTCCACACAAAATTGGACTACAGGCTATCAGGAACAGTATCCCCGATAAAGTCACGGCAAACCTGGTGGCTCACCTTTGTGACTTTGTCCTCCCCCACAACTATTTCACATTTGGAGACAATATATACCTTCAAGTCAGCGGCACTGCTACGGGTACCCATATGGTCCCACAGTATGCCAACATTTTTATGGCTGACTTAGAACAATGCTTCCTTAGCTCTCGTCCCCTAACACCTCTACTCTACTTGTGCTATGTTGATGACATCTTCATCATCTGGACCCATGGAAAAGAAGCCCTTGAGGAATTCCACCATGATTTCAACAATTTCCATCCCACCATCAACCTCAGCCTAGACCAATCCACACAAGCAGTCCATTTCCAGGACACTACTGTGCTAATAAGCGATGGTCACATAAATACCACCCTATACCAAAAACCTACTGACCGCTATATTTACCTACATGCCTCCAGCTTCCATCCAGGACACAACACGGTCCATTGTCTACAGCCAAGCTCTAAGATACAACCACAAATGCTCCAATCCGTCAGACAGAGACAAACACTTACAAGATCTCTATCAAGCATTCTTACAACTACAATACCCACCTGCTGAAGTGAAGAAACAGATTGACAGAGCCAGAAGAGTAGCCAGAAGTCACCTAGTACAGGACAGGCCCAACAAAGAAAATAACAGAACGCCACTAGCTGTCACCTTCAGCCCCCAACTAAAACCTCTCCAGCGAATCATCAAAGATCTACAACCTATCCTGAAAAATGATCCCTCACTCTCACAGATCTTGAGAGACAGACCAGTCCTCGCTTACAGACAGCCCCCCAACCTGAAGCAAATACTCAACAAAACTCAATACAACAAAAACACTAACCCAGGAACCTATCCTTGCAACAAAGCCCAATGCCAACTCTGTCCACATATTTATTCAAGTGACACCATCATAGGGCCTAATCACATTAGCCACGCCATCAGGGGCTCTACCAATGTGATATATGCCATTATGAGCCAGCAATGCCCCTCTGCCATGTACATTGGCCAAACCGGACAGTCTCTACGCAAAAGAATAAATGGACACAAATCTGACATCAGGAATCATAACATTCAAAAACCGTTGGAGAACACTTCAACCTCTCTGGTCACTCAGTAACAGACTTAAAGATGGCAATTTTGCAACAGAAAAGCTTCAAAAACAGACTTCAACGAGAAACTGCTGAGCTTGAATTAATATGCAAACTAGATACCGTTAACTTGGGTTTGAATAGAGACTGGGAGTGGCTGGGTCATTACACATATTGAATCTATTTCCCCATGTTAAGTATCCTCACACCTTCCTGTCTAAATGGGCCATCTTGATTATCACTACAAAAGTTTTTTTTTCTCCTGATAATAGCTCATCTTAATTAGCCTCTTTCAGTTGGTATGGCTACTTCCACCTTTTCATGTTCTCTGTATGTGTGTGTGTGTGTGTGTGTGTGTGTGTGTGTGTGTGTATATATATATACATATATATATATATATATATACAATCTTCTTACTATATGTTCCATTCTATGCATCCAGTGAAGTGGGCTGTAGCCCACAAAAGCTTATGCTCTAATAAATTTGTTAGTTGCTAAGGTGCCACAAGTACTCCTGTTCTTTTTTCTAGCTCCTAGTTCCTTTACCATTGTGCCATCTAGTTACACACTCATCTATTGGCAAAAAGACCTGATATTTTCCATAAAAGGGCTAAGTTTTGTGCTTCCACCCCCAGCACTAATGCAGTGTCCAAACTGCTTCTGTGATATTTACCTGACAGTTCCTGGAAATGGACTCTGTATGGCTGTACCAAATGCATGCTTCACATGGGCAATGGTGGGTTGGTTCTTTTAAATATAAAAAGGCCTAATTTTTGGCTCGAAATCAAAACACTGAGGTCCAAATTCTCTGGGCTAACTGCTGTTCTGCACATGGGAGGAGGGTGCTAGGATGGGGGGGCCCTCACATATGCACAGGCACATGGGAATTCCCATACTGGACCAGATCAGTGATCCATATAGTCTAATATCCTGCCTCTGAGAGTGGCCAGTGACACATCTTTCAGATTTGGCCTAGCACTCCGGACTCCTGATTGGGCCGAGTTGAAATGCTAAGACTAATGTCATTTAAATGAATGCCTCTAGATTCCAGTTTTTAAAAACGAATCTCAGAATTATTAATAAAAATAGATATTTTGGGCTGTAGTTTAAGCAAGAGGGGAACAATTGGAGCCTGAATCCCATTTTCAGAAGTACTTAGGCCCAGATCTTCAAATGTATTTAGGTGGTCAACTCGACTGAAACCAAGGGAGACAGGCACCTAACTCCTATTGAAAAAAAAAACGAGGAGTCCTTGTGGGACAGTATGGGGAAATTAATTTTTGTAATGACTCATCCCTCTACTGCTACTCACACCTTCTTGTCAACTGTTTGAAATGGGCCACCCTCATTACCACTACAAAATGATTTTTCCTCCCGTGGTATTCTTCTATTAATTGAATTGTCTCATTAGCACTGACCCTGTACTTGGTAAGGCAACTCCCATCTTTTCATGTACTGTGTATATATACATGCTACTGTATTTTCCACTCCATACATCTGATGAAGTGGGTTTTAGCCCATGAAAGCTTATGCCCAAATACATTTGTTAGTCTCTAAGGTGCCACAAGGACTCCTCTTTGTTTTTTGCTGATACAGACTAACACGGCTACCACTCTGAACCCTAACTCCAGCTGAAAATTCCTAATCTGCTTAAGCACATTTGTCAGTCCCTCTGGGCACCTATCTTCATCTGTAGGTGCCTAGATACCTTTGTAAATCTTGCCCTTAGACTACTAAATTGCACAAATTTTCAATGAATCTTAGGTTCCTAAGGACCAGATTTTAAAATATATTTAGGCACCTAAAGATGTTGAAATCAGTGGGAGTTAGACACCTCTGCACTTTTGAAAATTCTACTAGGGGCACCTCTGTATCTTTAGGCAACTTAATACCTTTAAAAATCTGGTCCTAATGCATCTGAATATCTGTGAGGATCTGGGCCTTAGTACCTAAGTCACTGTTGAAAATGAGATTTAGGCTCCTATGTCAATTGGGCATTTTTGAAAATTTTAGCCATAGTTAATCATTAGTAAGAAGCAGGTTAGGTGTTTTCCTTTCAATAGCAACATATAAAAACAGCCCCAAATATCACTATCCATGAAAAGCAAGAATGAGGACTCATAGACACATCCCTGTGTTCCATTACGTGAGAGGTGGCATTGCCATGGCAACTTTGGCAGTGTTTAGTAATAGGGGAGGGAGGAAGGGAACTCCCACTACCTCTTGAAGCCTATGAAGTGTCCAAATGTTGGATCACTGTATTCAAAAAAAATCTAGTAATTATGCTAATTTTCAAATCCCACTGCTGCCGGATTAAGAGCGTATGGTTTTGAGCAGTTTCTGTGACATTCATCTTTGGGCTTTGGGCTCTGTGCAGGATTAAAAGGCAAATGAGTTTCAAAGGCAAGAGATCAATCTCGGTGCGCAAGTGTCATGCAATGAGAAGGACGATATAATTTATATAACACAAGCTGAAGCAATCACAGAGG
The DNA here is from genome assembly GCF_015237465.2 of Chelonia mydas. Taxonomy (NCBI): domain Eukaryota; kingdom Metazoa; phylum Chordata; order Testudines; family Cheloniidae; genus Chelonia; species Chelonia mydas. The sequence goes on from NC_051250.2 coordinate 65,526,875, forward strand.
AAATTCTAATGATGCTACAAAATGAACAGCAAGCAAAAAAATGTGAAGTTCAATAACAACGTCCCTCTGAATGGCTGGGGCAGAGAAACAGAGCCTGGAAGCCGTTTAAAGGAGTTCTGCTCTGAAAAGGGACTAAGTCCAAAAATCAGGGCTTTCTGGGAATGTCTGAGGGTCAGAGTCTCAGTTCCCAAGCTATGCTCAGCCCATGCATGGTGTAGAGGCAAAGGTGGCTTTACGCTACCTGTCTCCCCTATTCTGGGCGTGCTGGAGAGCTAACACTGAAGTGAGTTTAAAGCAATCCCCTTTGTGCTGAGACTGAGGGCATGTCTACACATACAATGCTGCAGTAGCACAGCTGTACCAATGCTGACGGGAGAGCGTACTCCTGCCGACTTAGTGCTGTGCACACGAGTGCTTATGTTGGTGTAATTTATGTCATCATGGGGGTGGTTTATTCACGCCCTGAGTGACATAAATTATGCCAGCATAAGCTGTAGTGTAGACACGGCATGAGCGTGGGTCGTTTCAGCCTCCAGAGAATTTTTTCAAAGTAGGTGAAATCAAAGGGATTACAATGCAAGTGTTGATCTGACCCTAACAGAGGGCTTGTTATTAGCGCTGAGCAAATAAAAGATTTTGTGGTTCACAGGCAAGTCCATAAAATCAAAACAAACATTTATTTCATGTTGAATCAATAATGACATTTTTTGAAATGTTCAGCAAATCAAAAAATCAGAAGAAATTGCCTTTCGGGTTGAATGAAATATTTTGTTTTGACAAAATCTTGTTAAAGATTTTTTAAAATTTTGACCATTTGTAACCGTTGTTATTGTTTTTTAAATATAACTAAAGGAGATTTTAAACTCAAAGTTGTTTCTAACTGAAAAAAATCAGTGTTTTGTTTTGAAAATATCTAAACTAAATGGTTTCATTTGTATTTACTGTGACAATTCTGTGCAATCCACATTAATTTACTAGATGCTTCAGTGTTGCTGAATCTGCATTTTATGCTTGAAAAACAGTTGTGTGATAAGTTTCACTCACCACTGGCTCTTATTTACCGCGTTCCAAAGTGACTAGTGATTTTGGTGGCCCAATTTGAAATGCCATAAAGGGACCTAATTTTCAAAGAGCAGGTGCTCAGCACTGAAAAATCTGGCCCCTCTAAGGTGCCTTGCATTTGGAACCCAAAAATGGAGGCATCTATTGGCACTTTTGAAAAATGAGACCACTATACATTATATACACAGCACTAAAAGAGCAACATGCAGCCCTGAGGCTTTCATTTGGCATGGTAGAGGTTAATCTGTGCCTAATTTGAACATAAAAAGGGATATCAAGTCAGTAAGCCCTTTGAAGAGAATTTAAAATGATTGCAAGTAAACAGAAACAACCAGTTATGAAAAAAGTACATCTGCTGTGAGTGCTAAATTCCTACATGTACCTTGTAAAACCGTTATCACGGAAGGGCAAATCACATTCCAGGTTTTCTATCTCACTGCAAGCAATTGTTAATCCATCTTCTAGAACAGACAGCAAAGGATGGGCAGTGTCCTCATTAAGATAAAAGTAAGTGCCTACAAGAGAGCAGAATGGTTGTAATTTATTTGTCTCAACACCTAGAAATTGCATTAAGTAACATATACATAAACTAGCACCAGGCTAGAGAGCAGTGTCTGGATCCAGGTTAGGGTTAATTAGGGAACTGGAAATGGGTCAGAGGCTGATCTTGTGAGTTTCCTCCATTACGGGCCAAAAGCTTATCAACACACCTCTGTCCACAGCCACCCTGATATCGAAAACAGGCCTCATCTGGCCTAGGACCAAAAGCCAAGAGTTGGGTTGAGAACCGAGTATTAAGATGTTACACTCTCTCAGAAATACAGTGGAGTGGGTTTTGCAGTTCCAGTTTTGGCTCATCTCCATCATAATCCAAAAGGTATTTTTTAAAAATATTGACTTGGGAAAGAGGTTTAAATTATTCACCTCAGTATGGCCTCAATCCTCAACTGCTACCTGTAAGTGCTGGTTGCAGAAACTGCAGTGGAGCCATTTGAAACTCCCCAATCCAGGGGTCTTTTCGGCTCCTAATGTAGGATTGCTCCAAACTAGTCCTCACTGAGTATGGCCCCAATGGGTCAGTGTGCCAGCAGGGGATCACCAGAGCACAATGCATTTGCTGTCCTATTTCTGGGAATCTGGAGCTAGACGGTGCACTGGACCACCTAGGAATTCCCCTATGCAAGGAGAATCTCCTGCTGGGGAGATCCACAAACAGCACACAGAGGCCCAAACAGGGCTCAGAAATTCACAGTAGGGTCAAGAACTTTTTGCATTAGAATCTTACTGTAGGTAGTAGGTAAGACCTGCTGGGTCACTGCCACTGCACAGATGACACACTAACAAAACTGAGCAAATCTGAAGCTGCCCATCCAGCAGAAGCAAAAGGATGCTTTTTTGTATTTATGTTAATGCTGTTATAACCAGCAGAGAAAGAGAGAAACATGGGGCCCAGTTCATTTTTGCAGTGCAGCTACTGTACATTGGTTCCACTGGTGTGAAGTGGCTATCCAGCAATGGTAGGTGCTTCCCGGGGAACTCCTCCTACCTCGGGGGGAGGGAGAGGGAAGGAGGTTCACTGGCAATTGCGGAGAAGGCTTAGCTGGCTGCAGGAACACTCAGGGCAAGGGGTATGCCAGGATATTTTAGGGAGTATGGAGGGATGGTGAAGGCTGCTGAGCTCCAGTTACTCCTAACTACCATCATGGCACCTAAAGTTTATAGTAGAGTTGCCAATTTTGGTTGGACATTTTCCTGGAATTTTTATCACTTGACATAATCTTTAATTAAAGATTAATCTTTAATTCCTGGAGACTCCAGGACAATGTCTAGTTTATAGGCAACTGGATGTAAATTAGAGCAGTCCTCAGGCCGCTCTAACCTGATCAGGGGCCAAAGCAGCTTTTGGCCAGCCCAGCAAAGGGGAAGCGCATAAGTAGCATAAAACAACCTTTGTCCCTGTCTCCCATGAGCCAGCCCCTAATCCTGGCACTGGTGCAGCAGGGATGCTTTGTGTCCAGGGCATGCTGGAGAAGAGCAACATGTGTTGCAGGGGTAATAATGAAAGTGTTTGTTTCATCCCTAGCAAAAGCATTTTCTGATGATAACCTTGGGAATCCATTTTCACTGCTAATGACATTGCTAGCATTCCAATTTTGTGTTTCCAGTTTCCAGTAATATCAGGAGTTTGCATAATGTAGACTTTGTGAAGATAAATCTCTTGGCACTAATCCCAAGAGAAATCAGCATAATCAAAATGCAGTTACTTCAATGCATATACAATACAAGCAACAGCATGGCAATTATTGGTATGTGTTACTGAAAGCAAACACGCAGCGCAAACAGACGTCAAGCCTAGATTGATTTATAGAGGTTGAAATGCCACACACTTGAAAATAACATGATTACGATTGTGGAGTAAAGGGAACCAGACCACATAATCATCCTCATGGCCAATAATAGAAATTCTGTGCAGGAGGGATTTGCGTAACTATTATGAAAAGTGCTGATTGACTGATTCTTCCGTAATTCCCAGAAGTGCCATTTTTATGAGGCAGTAACTCTAGGCGTGAAGTAAAATTACCAACTAGCCCTCCTGGTTTGTCTGCATGTCAACATTTGACATGGTGTAGGTTCATGGATAGTTGGGCAATACCCATGGTCACTGGGTTGATCTAGTCTCTCAGCAGCATTTTGAAACATCTGTAATTTTAAAGCAACAAATATAATCCACAAACATCTTTTTGAAATGTAGAGTTAAAATGTTATGTTTACTATTACAAGAAATTCAGTTCACAAGAATTACCAGAAGTGTAACTAGACGCAAGAGATTTAGGGTCTGATCCATAGCCTGTTGAAATCAGTGGCAATCTTTCCATTGATTTCAGTGGGCTTTGGATCAGGCTCTTAAAGCTAATTAGAGATTTATCACAGCACCTGTGGTGTGGATAGAGCCAGGCTCACTTCTCTCACTGGGACCACCCATGTTTACAGCTCTTACAGAGATAATATAACTTTGTCCTGGCTCCAGTTGAATTAGAGCTTCACAATTAGGAATTCCAACAATAGATCTGTAGAAAATAAATAAATGGAAAATTATAAGATGCAAAATAAAGGTAAATTCTTTTGAAGCTATTTTCCAAACAATACAATTAAATGGTTAGCTTCTCTTTAAACCTAGAACCATTTATTTTACTCTTTCCAGCGTAGCTGCTACCAAAGTGAATATAGGAGGGGAAAATGCCTGTTTATTCAGATTTTAAAATTACTGCACTTCACCCACATTCTAATCCCTTGTAAATTCACTTTGCATAGACATTTGTGCAATCAAGTTTACCAACGTCACAGAAAGTGACTCCTCTCTTCTATGGAAAGCAAATTTTAAGTTTGCTTTCTGTATGTGTTCACACCAAAATACTAATAGGTGTAGAATTTATCGAGTCAGGGAACACGCGCATGATTCTCCAACGCTTGTGCTGTGCATCATCCACTCGTATATTTCAGGGTATATTGTCTCATCTTTTCAACCTAAAAGTGCTTTGAAATATACTGCATGCCATATGACAAGGGATTGTTTCATATCCCCAGACTGTGTGATAGATGGCTGACTCACTCTGTAATGATATCTCCATTCTCTCCATTTGTTAGTTTGGACAATTCAACTGTGTAGGAGTCAACAGGATTCATGTTTCCAGATTCCCAGCACACCAGTGCTGCATTTTCACAGCTTCGGCTCTCTTTTCTTTTAATGATAGGAGGTGAAGGAGCTAAAATGTAGATAAAATAGATTCTAAGCCATTTTGTTATGGGATTTTCTATAAACATGCTTTGTAAATAACACTCTTAGGTTGTTGTTTAATTTCCACAGAATTGATATTAAATGATAAAAGAAACTCATTTATGACCTCCCCAATGTACAGAAAACTCTCAGGTAGATAAATGCTGGTGCTAGTCAGAAGCGTTCTTTGACCTGTTAAAGTTATGATAGCAACCACGAAACAAATGATCAGAAAGAAATGTGAATGCTCACTGGTCCAGCACTCCTGTTCTTTTTCATGTTGGTTTATCCTTGCCATTGTCCTTTATCTTCACTGCATGGATTATTAATTTAAAACAACAGAGCATCAGCCAGCTATCCTAAGGTCCTAGAAAATCTTCTGGAGAGAGGACTTCTCGCTCTAAATTGCTCTTGGGGAGTTAGACGCCAATGTGTTAGGAAACAGAACAGCAAACCAGGGACTGTGCTTGATTCTGATGCATTTCAGATTTTATGAGGCATTACACAGACTCTACTTAAATTGCCTCTAGTCTGACAGCGTTGCCTATTCAAAAGTGCTCCTTGCACTCACGTTTACTTTTTAAAAAATGTTTAAATTAAACCTGAGCACTCCTGAATTTTGGTGGAGTTAGGAGCCAAATCCAGCTATTATGACTGGCTGCCTCACTCTACTATGGGCTGAACCAAAACCCTGGACCTGAACATACCAATATTTAGGGATGCTCAGATCTGGATCTGAACGTTGTGGCTCTGTCTAATCACTAATCAAAATCTACCTTACTGCCCTGCAATTACAAAGTGCGACTTGACGGACAAAATGGCAAACATTTTACAAACCTGTAAAGAGAGAGTAGCATTGTCCATTACTTAGATGTAGGAATCAGCAGAGCTGGGTTCCATTCTCAGCTTAGCCAATACCTTGTTTTGTGTATTTGAATAAGTCATTTAACCTCTGAGCTTCAGTTTTCCGTCTCTAAAATGAGGATAATGGGCCTCATGCTCATTCTCTATTATTCTAGTGTAAATCAGGAGTAACGGCACTGAAGCCAATAAAGTTACACCGCACTAAAGGCACCAAGCCAGCAGCATCCTTTTGAATAAAGTATTATTATTATTATAAAGTCCAGAGAGTTGTCATTAACTTCAATACTAAAGTCACTTACTCATATTATAGTCATGAAGTACATTTACCTGTCACGTAAACTGCTCTTTCACTCACTGGGCTGACGCCGGCAGTATTTAAAGCACTGACCCAAAATTCATATTGTGTATTTGGCACCAGGTTAGTTACTGTGCAGTATGTTTCTTTCACTTTTAGCATAAGCTCTGAAATGAAAAACACCAGGTATTCATGCAATAATAATCCTTCTGAACCACCGCCCCGACTGCTGGAAAACATTGCTTTTTATTGTGCCTCTGAGCTGAGTGTCACACCATCCTTCGGTCTTGTCCGTTCGACTAGCTCTGAGATCACGTTGCTAACTCAGTCATGGTACAGTTGTTGGTGCCCTCATCCATCTATCATATATGGGTACATTAATGCAATGAAGTATCATCTTCTGTAGTATTAATACTACCCAAACAAAACAAATATTAATGGCTAAAGATGAAGGTCACTCACTGGTCACTGGAGCTTCTTCAGAGTGGACTGTGCACAGTCCTATGCACTGTCAATTTATCCTAACAGTGGAAATGTGCAGAGGCCATTCAAAGAATGTTGTTTTCGTTATTTGGATCTTGTAAAGTTTACATGGGTTTGTCTTTCCTTTCTAAACGGCCTATTCAACACTCTCAGGCCTCCATCTATGCTGGAAAATTGACAGTGCTCTGGAACAGTTTTTAACAAGTGGTCTTACAAACTGTATTAGCTAAAGCAGTTTTGTAACTGGCGTGGCTGGGCAGGAGGGGAGAGTTGCAGCTTATTGTTGGTATTGAGCTAAACTGCAAAATGATTGTGGGTTTTTAAGTTGACACATAGATAATCTGGTGATCTGTGCTCTAAAATACCTCAAGTTAGATCAGCTACCCATCCCCGGAGCACTAGCAGCAGCAGATAGAGCTGTATTGACTTAAACCATTTTTGAGACTGGTGTAGAAAATAGTTTCAGAAGCCAGTTGCTTTCTGAACTGGAATCTACATGTGTCCCATCTTACCAGCTTGCTCCTCACTAGGTGTGTCGTCACTGACTTGTTTATAATATAGCTGGTAGAATTCGACAGTGTCATCTGAGAATAGGCCCCAGCATACTCTCACAGAGGTGCCAGTCGCTGAGTTGAGAGCTTGGGGATTTATCACCGGAGCAGAAGGAGCTGAAATGAAGACAGATATTTCAGTTTATGAACACACAACGGTGATGAGAGGAACAGGATCTTTCCCTCTTTAACATTAAATGGCATGAGGGTACTTTCCGTCCGTGGAAGCATGGTATGTTACTAACAGAGAAAAACCAAAAAGGTACCTAGTGTGCATTGACATAGTCCCATTTCAAACAGTACTATATTGATGAGGGAACATTTCAGAGCACATCAGCAGGGTCTACACGGAACTGTTAGAGTGCAACACTTAGAGCGCGCTACAGTTTACACACACACACACTCACCTGCACAGCATAAGCCAGCCCCATGTTAACACAGAGCCCTGACTCTGATTAGAGTCTACATACACTGGGCCTGATTCTACCCTCACAGAGGGTATGTCTACACTACCCGCCAGATCGGCGGGCAGCAATCGATCCAGCGGGGATTGATTTATTGCGTCTAGTCTAGACGTGATAAATCGACCCCCGAGCGCTCCCCCGTCGACTCCTGTACTCCACTGCCACGAGAGGCGCAGGCAGAGTCGATGGGGGAGCGGTAGCAGTCGACTCACCGCGGTGAAGACACCACGGTACGTCAGTCTAAGTACATTATTCACGTAGCTGAAGTTGCGTTACTTAGATCGATTTCCCCCCCCAATGTAGACCAGGGCTAACATTGGTGTGCATCATGCACAACACCATTAAAATCGGTGTGTAAAACTAGTGGGAATGAGAACCAGGCCCCTAGTGTTTGGTCCAAACTCGCCCACTTCCTGGGATTTGCTTTAAATCAACAAAAACGTAAACCTCAGCCTACGGCAGCTCCCTAAACTTGGTTGTCTCAGGCACTAGCCTGAGAGCCGCTGGGCCTGTGCATATAGGTGAATTTTACTCTTAGTGAAAAAGGGAGGGAAAACTGGAAGCTGTCTCATACCACACAGGATGCAGAGCTAACAGGATGAAGGATGCTGCAGCAGATAAGTCTGTAGTGATCTGCACAGATAAAGCTTTTAGTTCCGGTATTTAGGAGCCTCTGGAGGTAATGTTGAATGCACAAATGTGAGGGAACATGTCAAACACTTGGCTTGCATAAGGCTCAAGGGCAAACAGGTTACATGACAAACATTTCAATAAAACTTTTTAAAAGTGACCAGCAAAAAGAAAAAAAAAGGGCCATGCCTTTTCTGACTCTTTATGGTATATAAAGAAGGCCTGAAAGATCTTATTTTCAAAGGGGATTTTTTTTTAATCATTAGAAAGTCAAACCTTATGGACCCTGTTTTCCTTTGTGAACTCCAGGGATGACTGGAGAACTACAGGGTAACATCAGGAGAGCAGGCAACTGATATCTGATTAATTGAGAGAAGTGGTTCAGACCGTTTTAAACTTTTGCTTTTTGTTTTTTTATTAATCTCCATTTAGTGCAATGAGCTAGAAGGAAAGACAGGTTTGTTACAGAGTCAGCACCACTGCTACTTCAAGGAAAGGCTGAGAAAACTCTGAACCCACTTCTCAGGGGATGCAGGAGGGGGGCAGGGTGCAGCAGGGGGCTCAGGGCAGGGGGTTGGGGTGCAGGAGGGGTGTGGGGTGTAGCAGGGGGCTCAGGGCAGGGGGTCGGGTGCAGGAGGCATGTGGGGTGCGGCAGGGGGTCGGGGTGCAGGAGGGGTGTGGCAGGGGGTTCGGCTGCAGGAGGGGTTCAGGGGGCGGGTCCAGCCCGGTGCACACTGGGGCAGGGCAGGCTCCCTGCCTGCCCACCCTGCTCCCACGCCACTCCGGGAAGTGGCTGGAACCTTGCGGAGGGCGGGGGCACAGGGGTCTATGTGTTGCCCTGGCCGCGCCTCCAGGCACCGCCCCCCGCAGCTCCCATTGGCTGGGAACGGGGAACCACGGCCAATGGGAGCTTTGGGGGAGGTATCTGGAGGTGCGGCCAGGGCAACACAAAGACCCTTGTGTCCCCTCCGCAGGTCCTGGCCGCTTCCCAGAGCGGCGCAGTGGCAGGGCGGGGAGCCTGCCCTGCCCCTGGTGCGCACTGGGCCAGAGCTGCTCTAGGTAAATGCTGGGGGGGGGCGGAGGGGCAACGGGGAGCTGTCGGGCTGCAGAAAATAACCCCGCGAGCCGCATATTTGAGACCCCTGTTCTAATTATTAGTCAACCAATATATACAGTCATATGCTCACTGTTACATCATAGGCAACTGAAGAGCAAGTGAGGGCTGGGGATCAAACTCACAATTTATACTGGCAACTGACCATCTCCAAAAAGGTCAATAGAAAACAGTTCATGGAGCACATTTTTTTCAGTGCAAAAATTTAGACCAGTTCTAATCACTAAAGCAGCATAAGGCTATACTGTCCTTTACAATAAAGCTCCTTTACACCAGTCTGACAATGTAAAGGAGCCTTGAAATTTTTACACCTGTTTTATACTCCTGAGGGAATTCACTAAGACCAATGGGAACAATTCACGAAGCAGACAGGCTACTACATTCTCCTCTGCCTGAGAGAACAGAGCCTGCCCCATACATACCTCGTCAGAAACACCCCAAAGCCCTGCCCCTCCACACCGAGCATGCTGTAAGAGGGACAGAGTGTGTGTGTCTCTCTCTCCCACACGACTGCCCAGCCCTACCCCCCGCACCGAGGTAGTGATTTATGTGTCTGCTCTAGGTGCCCAAACCAACCTGTCTGCACTGCCAGGGAATGGGCGCATGACTGCTCTTGCGGCTTCCCTTTGCTTCCCCATCAGAAGCCATTCTTCTGCGGGCAAGCAAAGAAATCTGCGGGGGCCATGAATTCTGCCCATGCGTAGTGATGCAGAATTCCCCCAGGAGTAAATAATAGGCTTCCATTCAACATGACATTGATAATGAGTTTTAAATAGGATTGAAATAAGGATCAAATAGAATGCATACCTGCGATGGTATTAATGGAATCCATTAATTGCTGAACATCAGAGAAATCTATGACTGTGTCTTCAAAGTCTGGCAGTGTTGAAAGCTCTAAATCCATATCTTTTTTTAAAAATTCTCTCAGCCTGTAAGTGTAAAAGAGTCTAATTCCTATAAGATGATAGTACCATCCTCTCTGAGAGATCCTTCAGGCTACAACATCAGTGTTAACAAGAAGAGAGAGCTCTTTATTTTACCATTCAATAAAGAAGCTGCCTTATCTGACACACTTAAAAGAGAGCAAAGTCCTTTCTTAAATAATGTCTAGATGGTTGCACAAGACATACCTTGGCTTCCATTTGTCACTTGCTCACACCATGTATTCAGAAATGTATTCTCGAACCTGCATAAGATTAGTGCTCACATTTCGTTATATCCAAATTGGGCCAAATCCTGCAGCTAGTTCTTACAATCCATCCCCTTGTCATTCTTGGTCTTGCATTGGTTTGGCTGGCATGCTAGATAGGGTGGTCCCAGTAAGTAGGTGATAGAGAACATTTTCCACTAAAGCTCTAATTCTGAAGGAAGCGAGCTGTTGCCTCCAAAAACTGCATTCTTGCTTATTATTCATATTCCAGTAGCCAGGTCAGGGCCTCATTGGACTAGGTGCTATACAATTGTTAAAAAGAAGAAAGCGACCCTTTTTTCTTCTACTTGTTTTTATGATGGACTGAAATGAATTAAAACATACATTTTGCAATTGATTTGGCATATCCCAGGGCTCTTTTCTGACCATTACTATATTTCATGCTATCAGTTTTGAGCACCCTGGCTGCATTTACTAAACCTCCTTATTAATGTATAAATAAGCTTGTTACTAATCTGTGTATGTAGAGAGCCCAGTTTAGGCAGATTTTGTATCCAGAGCATTTCTGTAAGACTTGAGCAATCCTGTTTTTCAGTCACTGCAATCAGTTTTCTATCACTAAAGCAAAGTGACACTGATTTAGTTACGCTATGTCTCTTATAGATGTGCTTTATTAAATTAGTTCAGAATCAGTTTCAAGCTGTTAAACTTGTTTTGGAGACTTTTCCAGCAGCAGTTTAAACTAGAATGATGAAAGATTTGCAGACCTCTAACTCCGAGCTTCAGTAACATTCAGTGCATTAGTAACATTCAGAAACATTCAAAGATAGAGCGTTGTCACAAAATCAGTAAATACTTAAGAATACAGGATGCCCAACATTAGCATTTTCAGAAGATTATTTTGGATGAGAAGGAGTGAAAAGCAAAACAAAATACTACTGATATTACCTGTCCACCACGGGTACTGCAGCCTATAAAAAAGAGAGAGAAAAAGAGAAAGTCTTCCACGGATGCAGGACCAATTTAGCTTATTAACCCAAATGCAGACTATACAACACCAGATTCGTCTGACTGATTTTGTTCTAAATGCTGCCACATAGAACTATAGAGCTTGTTTTCTCATAACACTTCTGATCCCAAGAATGAAGTTCAGGCTTACTCTTATTTTCAGCTGACCAGATCCTGAGCTAGTTTGCAGTAGGATTGCATGGGATGTAAATCAGCACCAACCAACCTCCGTCCCCACACACCCAGCTTCTACTAAATCAAGACTTGCTATCATGCCCACAGATTGTCTCAAGCAGGAACAAGCAGCATCTTGGAGGCGAAAGGGAAAATCTGTGGAGAGATCTGGACGTTCTTTGCAGATATGAAGGGAAGATACATTTGTTGAACGATCTGTCTCCTTTTCCCATAGAAATAACAATGCTCCCCACTCCCTGTGATGGACACTTATTTGATGGAGACTGAGCACCACCCATTAATATAAGACAAAGCTGCCCAAACTTTGCCTAACTGAGGGCAGGCTGGTGATTTTCCAGGAGTCTGAGGGCCACCCTGATTTGAATTCAGTGAGGCAGGCTGTGGCCACTCTTATCTATAATATAGAGATGCAGCCCAGGGAGGTTCCAGGTCACAGCATGTGCTGCTCATGTCAATCTGAGCAGCATGCCTGAACCTGCTGGCTGCACGAGCTTGTGATCAACATCGATTTCCTCCCCTCCACGCTACATAAGGGGAGCATGCTGACCTCAGAAGAGACTGAAAAAATGGTTACTAGGGCCAACGCAAAACTGCTTCAGGCTGTTCTCAATGAAGCAGCAGAAAAGGGGAATGTCAGATCATGAAAAGCGCTCAATAAGCCAGATCAAAATGATCAAAATAGAAGAGATCCATGAGGTTGGACTTCAAGTGATATATGGTTAGAGGAGGAGCACCTGTCAAAGAAAAATATTTCTCTAAGTTGCTTCAACAGCAGGTTTCATAAATCATTTCGCAGGAGTCCCTAGTGTGTGCAGTTGGGGCCTCCTATTTAACTGCATATTTGAACTTCCTGGCAAAATGAGCAAAACAGAGTGAGGGGAAACAACATCCTACTGAAGCATTAATCTGCCTCTGTGAGCCCAAACTAGAGCTAGAAAGCTAAGACTGCTTGGGGCAATGAACACTGCTAAGCACTTCAAAAGTTTCCTAAGTGGTTAGACCTGGAGAACAAACAGTATTTTCCCCAAGTCAGAATGATACTCATGAATCATTGAGTTTACCAGTGACAAACCTCTGCTGATGCATGTTAGTAATGTTGAATTTATCATGATTAAGTTAGTACCATGTGCAAAGCACCTGGAGCACTCACATCATCATAAAACTGGCAAGTAGAGTGCATGACCAGCTTTGAATGTTCTATGGAAATTCAATCACTCATGATCTTAGTGCTGGAGCCTTCTACTCTTGACTAGGCAGAATTGTGAGGAAACAGACCATCCTTAAGGGGTCATGCCAGTTTAATTACTTTACCTTTATAAAATCAGCTTTCTCCTTGTCCTTGTACAGCTCCTGAATTGTTTCCATCAGCTCCTTACAGATGTCAAGATTTTCTCCACAACTGACCAGTTGCCCATACAAGGCTTCTAGTTTCTGTTTCTTCTCTTCCCCAAGGCCTTCTACCTTTTCTTCATATCTCTGAGTTAGTGTTTGCATCACTTCATTGTAATGCATCTCGAAGTTCTGCTCTTGGCGCCCAAAATTCTCCTGGAAGTCATTTGGGTTTTATTTTATTCATCTAAAGCCCGAGCCAAAGCCCACTGAGGTCAGTAAGAAGGAAAATCTTGCTGGTGTCAAATCAAAGTGATTGTTACAATGGAGACAATTTTGTTACAGGTAAATAGTTACTAGACTGTAATATTATCATTAGATTATAAATAATGACCATATTTTATAACCGCTATTTATTAAACTCCCTCACCCCCGACAATGCACTGGGGATGTTAGACATTCATTCCAGATATAATACAAACATAGGAAAGTATAATAAAAATAATACAAAAAATATAATAAAACTAGCCTCTAAAATAAAAACTAGAAACACAAATAGGTGCACATTCCAGTTATAATAAGTAGGTGTTTCCACCTATATATTTGCACTGGGGGGAACTGTAGCACCCCATTGGGGATTCATGCATTCACTCTAGGGGAGCTGAGCAGCTAATGCTTGTATCCTTACCCTCCTGAAGTGGGGGGTCCAGTGGGAGGGAAGATTTAAGTGGAAATCTGGGCTTCCTTGCCAGCAGCTTTTTACTGTTTAGGCAGCGCTGCCTGGCTGTAGCCACCCTCAGCTACCTTGTGCTACTGCAACCTCCCTTCACTCAGATTTTCCACTGTCGGGGCCAGGCACCCTGGGATGTGCTGGAATAAGCCAGGATACTGCAGTGCATTGTATCATGTTACATTTTGTGCTCGGTAACCATGGCCTCTATTGCTGTAATTACTCCTCCTGTATAAAAGTGAACACTGCAGTCTTGTCAAAGCAGCTGTGTACTCAGTTGGTCCCACATTGTGGAGTTAACCAAAGAGCAAATTGCTTACCTCTACAGTGATGAAAATTTCCTCCAAGTGACTGGCAAAGTTTTCCATTTCAGTAACCTGTTCTTCTAATTTACACATGTTTTTCTGAATCTCCTCCTACCAAACCGAGCATCGTTATTAATAGGCTTGAATACTATTTAACAGATATGCAGAATAATGGAAGAGATCACTTGGATAATTCTTACCTTTGCACTTTCCACTGCATTGGCAAGCTGGGTCACCTCATGGTCCTTATGATCACCAAACAATTTGTCAAAGGCTCTAATTGGAATCTTGCAGGTAGCACAATAAATATCAGCAGCTTCCTCTTCACTGTTTGGCTGAATACTTTTCTCATCTTGCCAGCCATCCCTCCTAAGCTCTTCTTCGGAATGTTCATGATTATGCAACTCATCATACGCTCTCCCATTGTGTAGGTCTTGAGATTCATCTTCAGAATCGTGGCCAAGACATTTCTGTTCCTCTGTGCTTTCCATATGTTTTTTATGCTGAGAGCCATTTACTGGTGAACTGCTCTTTGGTGCATTATATATGGAGTCATATGATCCTGCTGCTACGCCTTCCTTGTGAGCTGGTGTCTCTTTGCTCTCTAAAATCCCAGCCGTAGCTATATTCCCACCAAGAAGCTCCTGCTCTATTTCTTTATCCTCATCAAGTCCATATAGTTTTGTTAGTTCATCAACTTCCTTTTCCAAGTCATATGCACTTTGGTCAGAACTGCGAAAATCTTCCCCTGGCCCTGTTGACTCTTGGCTGGTTTCGCCCAGAGCCCCATCTCCACTTCCAGCTGGCTCTTCAGGAAAGATTTCTAATCTTCCCTTTGATTCATAGAGATCCATGTGATAAAACGTTAAGCCTTCAGGCTCATTTTCATTAGATTCTGGAAACATCATGGACGCTGATGGATCAGTGCCTGGATCTAAAGCTGCTGTATCACTACTGAAAACAATTTCATTCTCCATTGCAATGGCAGGGCTGAATGACAGTAGTACTGTATCCCCAATAAGGCCTTCCAGATGACCAGATGAAATGTGTTTTAGTCCTTCAGAATAAAAAGAAAAGAATTAGTCAGGTGTTTGCTTTAAAATGCACAGACAGAAGAGGTTGTGTTTAGGACTGCTGTTGATCTGGACCTAGGCCCTGCCTGGAAAATACCAGAGTTAGTAGATGGATTTCCCAGCAGGGCTCCACTTTTCTCAATGGATCTGCCATGGCTGATCCAAAACACACCTAATGCCTCTTGTTTGCATGGGGACAGAAAGATAAAATGGAGAAAGATGTTCTGCAGAAGTGGCTAGTGGCAACCAGAGTTTCCAGCAGAACAGGGGGAAGAACAGCCTAGTCAAGGTGACATGCAGGAGTGACACAATACGAACATCTTGAAAAGCAGTTTTGTCACATCCTTCTGTTATTATATTGGATAATGGTAACGTGTCAGTTGCCAGGTGGGGCCAATACCAGGGACTAAACGGGGGGACCTCCAGAGCTAAAAGTGTAACTCCACAGTTTGTGCTAATGAACCAACGTGTCAAGCAGAGAACTGTAAGACATGCTCAGTAGACTTCTTAGATTTTAACAACTAAATGCCCATCTGCACTGGGCATGCTCCAGCCTGGGGCTGAGAGGAATTTCCCTGCAATTGCAGCTGTGGGCTGCTGTGAAGCGCACCAGCTCTATGCCCCTGAACTGAGTGCATGGAGGGAACTTGTCTCTCCTTGCTCTCGGTGACCCCTGTGCTGGGTCCAGGCAGCCCAAAGGAGAAAACTGCCTGAATCAAATGCAGAGAGGACAAAAGATGGACCTGCGAGGATGAAGGAAGGAGTAGATTTGTACAAAGAGACTGGGATTGGCTGGGCAAGGAGACTGGACTGGGAGCCATGGAGGGAAGCCACGGGGGGACTACGAGCCAGTAGTTGGGAGTGGGATGGGGAGGGGTAGATGAGGTGCCTGGAGGAGACTGGGACTGAGAATTTATGGGGGAAAGGGGAAAGAAGTGAAGGGGAAGGCAAGACAGACCTAATAAGGAGCCAGAGTGCAATGGGAAAACTGGGACTGGCTGGGCAAAGAGACTGGGACAAAGAGCTAGAGGGGACATACTGAAATTGGACAAGGAGCCTGGGGATTGATCTTGGAACTGGGAGCCAGTGCAGATAAAGAATGTGAGCAAGTGGTGGGATGACCAGAGGCCAGGGTGGTGAAGAGAGACAGACTGTATGAAGAACCAGGAGGGGAGAACTGGGATGAGAAGCCTGTGGAATGGAATTGTCTGGGTGGAGGAAAGACAGGCCTGGGACAGAGACATACTGAAGAAGACTGCGTACAAGGAGGTTGTGTTTGGAGGAAATGGGCAGAAGAGTCCGTGCCAACCAGAGCACACTACCCACCAGAGCCTTGAATGGAACCCAAGATTCCTGAGTCTCAGCATCCCTCTGCTATCAGCAAATATCTAGCAAAGAGTGTCTCGCCCACCTCTAGTGCTGGCCCACCCAGAGGTTGATTTTTGCAGTGCTTGACTTTACAACCTGCATAATGACAGGTTTCAGAGTAACAGCCGTGTTAGTCTGTATTCACAAAAAGAAAAGGAGTACTTGTGGCACCTTAGAGACTAACCAATTTATTTGAGCATGAGCTTTCGTGAGCTACAGCTCACTTCATCGGATGCATACTGTGGAAACTGCAGAAGACATTATATACACAGACACCATGAAACTCTCCTGCTGGTAATAGCTTATCTAAAGTGATCACTCTCCTTACAATGTGTATGATAAACAAGTTGGGCCATTTCCAGCACAAATCCACAAATCCAGGTTTTCTCACCCTCCGCGCCCCCCCCCCCCCCCGCCCCAACTCACTCTCCTGCTCGTAATAGCCCATCCAAAGTGACCACTCTCTTTACAATGTGTATGATAATCAAGTTGGGCCATTTCCAGCACAAATCCAGGTTTTCTCACCCCCTCCCCCCTTTTTTCAAAAAACCACACACACAAACTCACTCTCCTGCTGGTAATAGCTTATCCAAAGTGACCACTCTCCTTACAATGTGTACGAAAATCAAGGTGGGCCATTTCCAGCACAAATCCAGGTTTTCTCACCCCCCCCCCCAAAACACACACACACAAACTCACTCTCCTGCTGGTAATATCTTATCCAAAGTGACCACTCTCCCTACAATGTGCATGATCCCCTCCTGGTTCTTCATACAGTCTGTCTCTCTTCACCACCCTGGCCTCTGGTCAACCCACCACTTGCTCACTTGTTTGCTGCAGGGGGTGCATGATAATCAAGGTGGGCCATTTCCAGCACAAATCCAGGTTTTCTCACCCCCCCACCCCCATACACACACAAACTCACTCTCCTGCTGGTAATAGCTCATCCAAAGTGACCACTTTCCCTACAATGTGCATGATAATCAAGGTGGGCCATTTCCAGCACAAATCCAGGTTTTCCCCCCCCCCCCCCCCCAACACACACACACAAACTCACTCTCCTGCTGGTAACAGCTCATCCAAACTGACCACTCTCCTTACAATGTGTATGATAATCAAGGTGGGCCATTTCCAGCATAAATCCGAGTTTAACCAGAACGTCTGAGGGTGGGGGGGGGGGGTAGGAAAAAACAAGGGGAAATAGGCTACCTTGCATAATGACTTAGCCACTCCCAGTCTCTATTTAAGCCTAAATTAATAGTATCCAATTTGCAAATGAATTCCAATTCAGCAGTTTCTCGCTGGAGTCTGGATTTGAAGTTTTTTTGTTGTAAGATAGCGACCTTCATGTCTGTAATTGTGTGACCAGAGAGGTTGAAGTGTTCTCCAACTGGTTTATGAATGTTATAATTCTTGACATCTGATTTGTGTCCATTTATTCTTTTACGTAGAGACTGCCCAGTTTGACCAATGTACATGGCAGAGGGGCATTGCTGGCACATGATGGCATATATCACATTGGTGGATGTGCAGGTGAACGAGCCTCTGATAGTGTGGCTGATGTTATTAGGCCCTGTGATGGTGTCCCCTGAATAGATATGTGGGCACAGTTGGCAACGGGCTTTGTTGCAAGGATAGGTTCCTGGGTTAGTGGTTCTGTTGTGTGGTGTGTGGTTGCTGGTGAGTATTTGCTTCAGGTTGGGGGGCTGTCTGTAGGCAAGGACTGGCCTGTCTCCCAAGATTTGTGAGAGTGTTGGGTCATCCTTCAGGATAGGTTGTAGATCCTTAATAATGCGTTGGAGGGGTTTTAGTTGGGGGCTGAAGGTGACGGCTAGTGGCGTTCTGTTACTTTCTTTGTTAGGCCTGTCCTGTAGTAGGTGATTTCTGGGAACTCTTCTGGCTCTATAATCTGTTTCTTCACTTCCGCAGGTGGGTATTGTAGTTGTAAGAATGCTTGATAGAGATCTTGTAGGTGTTTGTCTCTGTCTGAGGGGTTGGAGCAAATGTGATTGTATCGCAGAGCTTGGCTGTAGACGATGGATCGTGTGGTGTGGTCAGGGTGAAAGCTGGAGGCATGTAGGTAGGAATAGCGGTCAGTAGGTTTCCGGTATAGGGTGGTGTTTATGTGACCATTGTTTATTAGCACTGTAGTGTCCAGGAAGTGGATCTCTTGTGTGGACTGGACCAGGCTGAGGTTGATGGTGGGATGGAAATTGTTGAAATCATGGCGGAATTCCTCAAGGGCTTCTTTTCCATGGGTCCAGATGATGAAGATGTCATCAATATAGCGCAAGTAGAGTAGGGGCGTTAGGGGACGAGAGCTGAGGAAGCGTTTTTCTAAATCAGCCATAAAAATATTGGCATACTGTGGGGCCATGCGGGTACCCATAGCAGTGCCGCTGATCTGAAGGTATACATTGTCCCCAAATGTAAAATAGTTATGGGTAAGGACAAAGTCACAAAGTTCAGCCACTGCATAATGTTCTTTTAACATAGGGTTTTTTGGGGGGTTGGAGGAATTGAATGTAATTTAAGTATAATTTTCTAAATACATTTGTATAGATTCCTACATATGTATCTAACTATTTCTGTATCTATAGACATGTAGAGGCATGGAGACACCCAGTTACTGAAGCTGGAATGTACATGTTGTTCATCATGGCATAAAAGCATCCTGTTTTACTGAAGCAATGCACTCCACCTCACACACTCCTACTGTGTTTTGCAAAAGTCCTCTCATCTTTTATTGAACAGTCCCCACCCCTGGTCTTCTAGCAAGCCTGGAATTAATATCATAATAAGAATTTATGTTAATATTCAGAGAACATTTGGTGTGCTCTGTCAGGTTTGAAAATTCACTATAACACCATGCAGCTCATCAGCACTAATAAGATCATGGCCATGGAGAGCATAAATACTTTTGTTTTTGTCTCCAGCAGTTTATTGCTATGGTTAAAGAGCTCATAGAAATACTTCAAGTGTTAGTTCAAACATTTCCATTGCATGTTAATGAACATATATCACAGTTACATTCTCTATCTAGTCACACCTCAATTAGGCATTTTAAGGCTCCTAAAATGACAATGTGGGTTTCTTCCTCTCACAGAAAGAATCAAAACTGTCAGTCATCATCAAGCTTATTGAAGCCATTTTAGAAGCTTGCATAATGACAGGTTTCAGAGTAGCAGCCGTGTTAGTCTGTATCCGCAAAAAGAAAAGGAGGACTTGTGGCACCTTAGAGACTAACCAATTTATTTGAGCATAAGCTTTCGTGAGCAACAGCTCACTTCATCAGATGCATACTGTGGAAAATACAGTGGGGAGATTTTATATACACAGAGAACATGAAACAATGGGTGATCAGGTAAGGTGAGCTATTACCAGCAGGAGAGAAAAAAAACCTTTTGTAGTGATAATCAAGGTGGGCTATTTCCAGCAGTTGACAAGAACGTGTGAGGAACAGTGTGGGCGCGGGGAAATAAACATGGGGAAATAGTTTTACTTTGTGTAATGACACATCCACTCCCAGTCTTTATTCAAGCCTAATTTAATGGTGTCCAGTTTGCAAATTAATTCCAATTCAGCAGTCTCTCGTTGGAGTCTGTTTTTGAAGTTTTTTTTTGTTGAAGAATTGCGACTTTTAGGTCTGTAATCGAGTGACCAGAGAGATTGAAGTGTTATCACTACAAAAGGTTTTTTTCTCTCCTGCTGGTAATAGCTTACCTTACCTGATCACTCTCATTACAGTGTGTATAGTAACACCCATTGTTTCATGTTCTCTGTGTATATAAAATCCCCCTCCTGTATTTTCCACTGCATGCATCCGATGAAGTGAGCTGTAGCTCATGAAAGCTTATGCTCAAATAAATTTGTTAGTCTCTAAGGTGCCACAAGTACTGTTCTTTTAGAAGCTACAACCTTTGGGAGGTTTCCAAATTGCCATTTAAAGCTCTTACAGTTTCCATTAGCTCCTATCCCTTCACATTTTTTTCTGAGATTTTATTGATTTCCTGGCAGTTAATTGGCTAACAATTTTTTATTAAGACTTTTTTTCTCTGCTTTTGTAGAGATTAAATTTTCCCTTTTAGAACATGTATCATGGAATAACAGCCAATTTTCAGCAAGATGATTGGTTCACAGGGATCTTGGCTTAATAGACATTAAATATTACTATCACTTTAGAGGTGAACTGGTGAGAATTTTTGTGGAAAATATTCCATTCTCCAGAGTTACGTTGGTGTAACTGAGAACATAGTCTAGCCTCTGCTTTTATACACAAACACAGTCATTAAAGATATGAAAGTTGTATTTTGACTTAACACATTTTACGGTACCTAAAAATATTGATAAAAGGCAGACCACATTATATATGGCACAGGCAATAAAATAAATCACATTTATATCCTGGGAGTCATGCAATATTAAAATATTAAACAGGACAATAGTTTTGAAATATATTGAGAAGAAGTCTAACTCCTGCAAAGGTTTTTCATAATTTAACAACCAAACATTCTGTTTTACAAACTATAAATTATCTGCTACTAAATCCAAAACCGAAATATCAAGTATTTTGCCTAGTATGTTGTAATTCAATTACATAAATTAAAACAAGTATAATTAAAAGTGTCTGGAACTCTCCTGCCAAAAAACTTTCTGGATTATGTGGTTTGCTCAATTTACAAACATAGATACAATTACAGTGCAGTATGTTTAAAGTCCTTGAGGTTCAACAATACAAAACTTATAAGAAAAGATGAACTCTTACTACCTAAAAACTTGCCTTCTTATCTTAAGAATCCATAAATTCTTCTTATAACCGAGATGAACCAAACAGCACATCTATTTTTCCTAGCAAAAATTTATTCACATGAAGGTAATTCCCTGCCAGCTTCCTGTGACTGCAGCTGGAAGACATATTAAAGTAATTCTAGACAGTTTCTCAAATGACATGTCAGCTATGAGCAAAGTGACAAATATAGGTCTGCCCCAGCTGTCATTCAGCTGCACACTGCTCAAGTGTCACCAGGAAGAATGTCATACACTGAAAAAATGACTCCAAAAATTTTGTGGGGTACCCAGGCTTGAAGTACTTTAAACAATTATGCAATGCTCCCTTAAAAATAGAGAACTCTGCTGATATTATTAAAAGTGTCTGAGGTGTCTGTCGGTGAACCTAGACATGTTTTACAAGGTAGTGAGTCAAGAGTAAGTAATATTTCTTATACCTTATGTAGGGAACATATATTCTCTCTCTCTCACACACACACTCATGCATGCATGCACTGACCTCATTAAGTTTAAATATCTGTTAGCTTCTTTATAAAAGTTTAAAAGGCACAATCCTGCTCGTACTTCAGCCAGTAGAAGTACTGCCATTTATTTCAATGGGAAGCAAGATCAGATCTTAGAAAACATTATGGTACAAGTAATTAATTTGTATATATATTTTTAAATACATTTATTTCTATTAATACTGTACCAATACATACATCTTAAGACTATCTGGAGGCTGAAAATGACAGAGAAAACAGCTGCTAGATAGGTAAGTGGAGTGCACTGGCATATCTGATCAAAGAACAGCCCCTATATTATTAATAATAATTATTAGAAATTATTTAGATTGCAGTAGCCCTTGTGACTTATGTGTCCAAACAAATCAACTGAAACTGAAGTATGTAATACTCTGTAGCTTGCAAACAAGCTACAGAGCAAGCATTAATTGCAGACGTTCTTGAATGCCTCGCAAATTATTTACCCATTTCCTCTCTTGTATAAGCCTTGAGCGACTGGCAGTTTTGTGTTTAAAAGGACAATGCAGTTATTGTAGCCTCAGAAATATCTATTTTGTGTTTCACTGGCCACACAGGCCCACAAAGGAGAATTCTCTACTTAACATTATTTTTGTGTTTCTTCCTCTCATTCTTCCTCTCACTCCTGCTGTTTGTCCACTAAGTGATGAATTATGAACTGACTCCCAGTGTGGCGAGGCTCATTCTGCATAGACTCCTGGCATCTCCTCTGGTATTTTTGAAGTCAGAGAGGAAATATTTCCACATTAATGGTGTAGCCTTAGTTGCAGCCATTCTCAGTATTTTGTCAAGATTGTCTGTATTAATTTTCAAATGAGAACCAAATTTTGCTCTTGGTTATCTTGTGTAAATCTGGAGTAACCCCCTTAGGGTCATCCTGATGCAAAACTGGCACTCATGGCGCATGCCATTATTTTGGAAGGCCACAACAGAATATTTGCTGAAATTCACCAGTGTACAGTGCCTGCAGCAGGGCTATGTACTACCTAAGTCCTACTTAACCTTTTAAAAAAGGAGCTGTAAGTGGGAGTTAAGCCTTGTGCTTACCCTCTGCACAGAACTGCATTTGACCCGCACTCACTCTGGTTCATTCACTCTGGTTCATTTTTTGCGTACTTCAAATTACTCAATTTGGAGGGAAATGTGGTGTTTTGTTGATGAGGTAAATGTATCCATTCGAAAGTAGGCAAGTTCTATACTTGCTCTTCTCACTTGATCCTTTCACTGTTTTGTGTCAATGATCACAAATGGTCAGGCCTCAATTCAGGGCTCAGCTTGAGTTTTTATGCATTGGTGTGCTATACCGGCACTTTCCTAGTGACCCCGTAAGTTTCTCTATAATTTGTGCTTCCCTTTTAAATTATGACGGCTGAGACAATCTTCAGAATTTGAACTGATGCAGTGCTGTTTCAGTCTACAGAACAGTAGATAGGGACACTAGCTTTAAGAGAGGTGTGGGTTTCCTCCTTTTACATCAAAGGGGTATTAATGCTGAATGCTAATGATGACAATTTAAATATCAACATTGTTAACTCTTTTGCTGCTGATTTTTGCAGAAACATTTAGCAGCTCTAGGACTGGGGGCAAAGTACTATCACCCTTTCCATCATTCTGACCCCAGCCCAGTATTATCTTTCATCCAAAAATTACCATTTCTAGTAGCAGCATCCTCTTAATACCATGCTGAGACATTCAGGTTGAGAGAACATAGTGCTGAATTGCAACTACATCATTGACAGGTTTCAGAATAACAGCCGTGTTAGTCTGTATTCGCAAAAAGAAAAGGAGTACTTGTGGCACCTTAGAGACTAACCAATTTATTTGAGCATAAGCTTTCGTGAGCTACAGCTCACTTCATCAGATGCATACTGTGGAAAATACAGAAGATGTTTTTATACACACAGACCATGAAAAAAAGTCCAAGTGGGTTTTGGGGGGGGGGAGAAAACCTGGATTTGTGCTGGAAATGGCCCACCTTGATTATCATACACATTGTAAGGAGAGTGATCACTTTAGATAAGCTATTACCAGCAGGAGAGTGGGGTGGGGGAAGAGAAAACCTTTTGTAGTGATAAACACCCATTTTTTTCATGGTCTGTGTGTATAAAAACATCTTCTGTATTTTCCACAGTATGCATCCGATGAAGTGAGCTGTAGCTCACGAAAGCTTATGCTCAAATAAATTGGTTAGTCTCTAAGGTGCCACAAGTACTCCTTTTCTAACTACACCATTGTAATCTCCGGTCCATCAAATGAACCTGCCCTATCCGCCTTAATTTATAAGAGCTGATAACTTCACAACAGTGTTGTATGACTGCAACTGAAGATCATAACCTTCTAAACATTTTCACATGTGAGCAATTGTACTCACCTAACTAGTCCCATTATTTCCAGAATCAGGTTCTAGACTTGCTATACACTTCTACACCACTTTATATTTTCTCTTCTATGTCTAAAAGACAATGCATTTTGAATTAGTGATTTTTATTAATAAAGTATCAGTTATCTATGCAAAAAAAGAAAAGGAGTACTTGTGGCACCTTAGAGACTAACCAATTTATTTGAGCATAAGCTTTCGTGAGCTACAGCTCACTTCATCGGATGCATCCGATGAAGTGAGCTGTAGCTCACGGAAGCTTATGCTCACGAAAGCTTATGCTCAAATAAATTGGTTAGTCTCTAAGGTGCCACAAGTACTCCTTTTCTTTTTTCGAATACAGACTAACATGGCTGTTACTCTGAAAGTTATCTATGCAATTATATTTATCACATATCCTGGGTAAAGTGTATTGATCTCTCTCCATTACTGACGTCACAATTGCTATTGATTTTATATGGAAAGCAATCAGGCCCAGCTCCTCAATGGTATCTAGTTGCCTAACTACCATTGAAATCAATGAGGGAGAGAAGGTGAGTCAAGTATCACAGGGGTAGCCATGTTAGTCTGGTTCTGTAAAAGTGGCAAAGAGTCCTATGGCACCTTATAGTCTAACAGACGTATTGGACCATGAGCTTTCGTGGGTGAATACCCACTTCGTCGGATTCATGTAGTGGAAATTTCCAGAGGCAGGTATAAATATGTAAGCAAGAATCAGGCTAGGGATAACGAGGTTAGTTCAATCAGGGAGGATGAGGCCCTCTTCTAGCAGTTGAGGCGTGAACACCAAGGGAGGAGAAACTGCTTTTGTAGCTGGCGAGCCATTGACAGTCTTTGTTTAATCCTGAGCTGATGGTATCAAATTTGCAAAAGAACTGAAGCTCAGCAGTTTTTCTTTGAAGTCTGGTCCTGAAGTTTTTTTTCTGCTTTAAATCTGCTATTGTGTGTCCAGGGAGGTTGAAGTGTTCTCCTACAAGTTTTTGTATATTGCCATTCCTAATATCTGATTTGTGTCCATTTATCCTTTTACGTAGGGACTGTCCAGTTTGGCTGATGTACATAGCAGAAGGGCATTGCTTGCACATGAGGGCGTAGATTACATTGGTGGACGTGCAGGTGAATGAACTGGTGATGGTGTGGCTGATCTGGTTAGGTCCTGTAATGGTGTCACTGGTATAGATATGTGGGCAGAGTTGGCATCGAGGTTTGTTGCATGGATTGGTTCCTGAGTTAGAGTTACTATGGTGCGGTGTGTAGTTGCTGGTGAGAATATGCTTCAGGTTGGCGGGTTGTCTGTGGGCAAGGACTGGCCTGCCTTCCAAGGCCTGTGAAAGTGAGAGATCGTTGTCCAGGATGGGTTGTAGATCACTGATGATGTGTTGGAGAGGTTTTACCTGAGGACTGTATGTGATGGCCAGTGGAGTTCTGTTGGTTTCTTTCTTGGGCTTGTCTTGCAGCAGGAGGCTTTTGGGTACATGTCTGGCTCTGTTGATCTGTTTCCTTATTTCCTCTTGTGGGTATCATAGTTTTGAGAATGCATGGTGAAGATCTTGTAGGTGTTGGTCTCTGTCTGAGGGGTTGGAGCAAATGCGGTTGTACCTCAGCGCTTGGTTGTAGACAATGGATCGTGTGGTGTGTCCAGGATGGAAGCTGGAGGCATGAAGGTAGGCATAGTGGTCGGTGGGTTTTCGGTATAGGGTGGTGTTAACGTGACCATCACTTATTTGCACCGTGGTGTCTAGGAAGTGGACCTCCCTTGTAGATTGGTCCAGGCTGAGGTTGATGGTGGGGTGGAAGCTATTCAAATCATGGTGGAATTCTTCCAGGGTTTCCTTCCCATGGGTCCAGATATTCCAGTCAAGTAATATCTTTTACTGGACCATCTTCTGTTGGTGGAAGAGACAAGCTTTCAGGTTTAGGATTATTCTTTAGGATTAGCTCAAAAACTTGTCTATTCCACCGCCAGAAGTTGGTCCAGTTAGAGATATTACCTGACCCACCTAGTATCTCATATCCTGGGCCAACATGGCTACAACAACGTTAAAAGCAAGAGGAATTAGGTATCTAAATATATTTGAGGATCTGGGTCTCAAATACTATAGTGATTGGCAAACAGATTACATAGTTTCTGCTGCAAAGCCTACTACTTGTGTCACAGGGAAAGATGGTAGTATACTAGAGAGGAAGACAGTCAGGTGACAATTCGAGGAGAAACTGAGGCAGTGGGTGAGCCCAGAATCAGAGATGGCTTTGTTTCAACTATGGGCAAACTAATTCTAAGATGCTGTGAAAGTGGAAGTGACTATGTATTTCATGATTCTTGATTGAGCATAATTTCTCAATGTTACATTAACGTAATTCTCTATGACACACTCGTTCACAATGCATAGCATGAAAATCTCTCTGTTTCCTAAACTGAGTATTGTTTGTGCTATGTCACTGCCACAGTGACTGTACCATGGAACTGCAGGTGCTTGCATTATCTTGAGGGTGGCCAGACGTCCCGTTTTTAAAGGGACAGCCCTGTATTTAAGCGCTCCTGCAAGTGTCCCAACTTTTTCCTAAAAACAGGCAAATTGTCCCATATTTTCTCTGTACCCCCTCACCCCCCCAATCAGTACTGGCAGGTCCTGCTGCTGGCCGGATCCCTGCTTGCCTGCTGCCCGCCCAACAGTGGTGAGTGGGGGGTCCAGTGGCTGACAATGGGGGTGGGTGTGCAAGGCTGGTGGCAGGGCAAAGCTGCCGCACGTGGGACCAGCTGCTCCCCCTGCTGGTCCACCAGCGCAGCCCCCACTGTATGCCGGCTCTCAGCCAGCAGGGCCCCGCCCAGTGGTGAGCTGGAGCCGGTTCGCTGGAACAAGTTCGCTGGAACCAATCGTTAAATTTAGAAGCCCTTTCAGAACCGATTGTTCCTTGAGGGACAACTGGTTCTAAAAGGGCTTATAAATTTAACTGGCCAAAAGTGGCGCCTTAGGCGCCGGCTCCATGGGTGCTCCAGGACTGGAGCACCCAAGGGGAAAATTTGGTGGGTGCGGAGCACCCACCGGCAGCTCCCCGGCCCCAGCTCACCTCCACTCCGCCTCCTCCCCTGAACGCGCCACCCCCTCTGCTTCTCCACCCCCCCAGGCTTTCTGCGAATCTGCTGTTCGCGCGGGAAGCCGGGGCAGGTTGAAAAGCAAGCGGCAGCTTCGCACTCAGGCCCAAGGAGGTGGAGGTGAGATGAGGCAGGGGGGCGCGAGGAGGGCCGCCCACGCCGCAGCAGGTAACCCGGGGGGGCAGGGACCGCGCAGGAGAATCGCTCCCCACCCCAGCTCATCTCATGGAGTCGGCGCCTAAGGCACCACTTTTAATGTGATCAGTGGGGGGAGCGTCTGCTCCCCGGCTAGCTACGCTCTCCCGCCCCTAGGAACCAGAGGGACCTGCCGGATGCTTCCTGGGAGCTGCCCCAGGTAAGCACCGCCGGGACTCCCCACCTAGTCCCCCAGCAGGTCCCTCTGGCTCTTAGGGGTGGGGTGGGCACCCACTACGGTGGTCCATGAGACCCTCCTGCCCTGTTCTGGGGCCAGTCAGGGGACAGGGGAGGGGGGTGGATGGGGCTGGGGTCGGGGGGGGCATCAAGGAATGCGGGGGGTTGGATGGGGCAGAAGTCCAGGGGCGGGGGTGGGCAATGACCCCCTTGTGGGGTGAGGAGGGAACCGGTTGTTAATATTTTGGCATCTCATCACTGGCACCGCCCCCATCCTGTTTCTGGCCAGCACTGGCTGCTGCCCACCCATCGACCCTTTATGTGCTCCCTCTCTAGCTGTCCTCTCCCGGCTTTGCCCCTTTGTCCCCCCGCCCCCATCCCTGCTGTTCCTCTATATCACCCCCTCACCCTTCCTGGCATGGTGCATCCTGCTCCCAGCGTTCATCAACAGGCTGGCCGGCAGGCTCCTTCTTTCCCTCATTGCCTCTGGCTGGGCTGGCACCCTGGGAAAGCCCAAGACCCTCTGTCCCGGGGCACTGGCCAGGAGGAGCCAAGTCCAGCATGTGCCAAAGTCCCGCACAGTGCAGGCATGGGGAAGCCTCTCCAGCCCTCAGCTAAGCTCTGGAGTGTCGGGGTGGGGGGTGGATTTCCGGCCTGTTCACACCCCAAACCTGCAAGCTCCACAGCAGTCCCCCCAGGCTTATTACCCTCTTCACCTGTTCCCCCCCCCCCCGCCCACTCCCTGGGTCCTGCCCCCAGGGAGCCCGGGGCTGCTCCATCCCCTAGGCACCATCCCCTGCTGAGCCACCCCTCTGGCCAGGTTTGCTGAAGCCCCTGCAGTCAGGTTCCTTGGGCCTTGGTGCGCAATGCATTCTTAAGGTTTAACCCCTTCCTGCCCATGCTGTAGCCAGGGGACAGGAGGTGGCTGGGTTGCGTCAGTGGCCAGCAGCAGTCTGGAGGTGTTAGCTGCCTTTCCACACTGTGTGGGCAGGAAGAGACAAGCTGCTTCCAGTCACAAGTGTTGGGGAGAGAAGAGATGAGCTCTGCAAAGACATGGGTCAGGTCATCCCTTCCCTCCATCTCCCCTGCAGCCTGGAAGCAGCTCCTGTCCCTTCCCTCCTGCATAGTGCCGAAAGGCTGCTGCTGGCCACATTCTGGTGTGAACCCTGGCAGAAATCTGGGCGGGGGCATGTGACCCTATGTGACCACACACACACACGTTGCCCTGGGAAGACATGGCGCCAGGTACCAGGAGAGGCGGGTCTAGGGTGACCAGATGTCCTGATTTTATAGGGACAGTCCCGATATTTGGGACTTTTTCTTAGAGAGGCTCCTATTACCCCCCACCCCCTGTACCGATTTTTCACACTTGCTATCTGGTCAGCCTAGGCAGGTCTGTCCCAGGGGCCCAGCCAGGCATGGAGAACGGAGAGCGCCAGGCAGGGAGGGTCGAGTTGGTCTGTCACTCCCCCTGTGTGAGGGAGGAGTACAGGAGTGTTTGCGTGTAACCGCTCCCTGTGTGTGTGAGGGGGTAGGTGTGTGTGTGTGTGTCACCCCCTCCTCTTTTGAACCCTAAAGCCTTACAGATAAGAAGGTAGATAAAAAGAATCCAACTACACAGTATTTCTTTTTGGCAGGGGCTCAGTCAACTTGATGTTAATTTGAACGTTTCTACAGCATAGTTCTGATTGATTGCCACTGAACTCACTTGAATACCAGTAATTTTACCCGGTGTCCCATATTTAGCATAGGGAAATATGGTCACCCTAATTTTTCATATCAACTGCAATTTTGATTCTGGTTTACATCAGAGAATGTGAACTACATTTAAGAGAGAGGGGTGTGTGCACACCTGCGTGTTTATTTTTTTTTTCAAGTGGGACCAATTATCCCAGCCTCGCAGCCCCTCCTTTTAAAGGGCACAGGCTGACTACGCCTCCCAGGAGCATCTCCTTTTTCAATGGGCTCCACTTCCTAGGGCAACTCTTTGCCTCCTCCCCCAGGCCAAGAAACCAATCAAAAGCAGCGGCTCCGGTGACGTATATCCCTCCCGCATACTTCTCCCCCCCTCCCCGCGCTGCCCTTTAAGAAATGTCACTTTCTGTTTCGCTCCGGGTGATACAAAGTAGCGGGGGGCGGAACGTTGGGGCCCGCTGGCGGGGGCAGCGAGAGGAGCCCGCGGGCGGCGGTTCTGGCAGCCTGGCCGGGCTCTGAGCAGCCTGCCCCGGGCTGGGCCATGGCGGCCGAGCCGCAGCCCGACAGCCTGGAGGGCTGGGTGGCCATCCGGGAGAACGCGTTCGCCGAGCCCGAGCCGCACAAGCTGCGCTTCCTCGTGGGCTGGAACGAGGTCGAGAGCAAGTTTGCGGTGACCTGCCACAACCGCACCCTGCAGGAGCAGCAGCGCGGGGCGGCCGGCCGGGCAGCCGGGGAAGGGGGCGAGGAGACGCCGGCTCCCGAGCAGCAGCAGAGCTGGGCCGGCCTGTTCTCGGCGCAGGCCCTGCTGGGCGTGCACCAGCAGCTGGCGGCGCTGAGTGAGCGGCTGGAGCCCTGCTTCCCCCAGCTGCCCCCAGTGCTGCCCGGCCAGAGCAGCGGCAGCCTGTGGACGCTGCTCTTCCCCAGCGGGCCGGAGCTGGAGGAGGCCGAGCTGGAGGCGCTGTGCCGCGGGCTGGAGCGCTACCTGGGCTGGGCGCTGGAGCTGTGCGGCCGCAGGGTGGTGCTGGACTCGCTCTTCGCCCAGGACCAGCAGCAGGAGGCCGAGTACTTCGAGAACCTGCACGAGTTCCGCAGGAAGGCCCTGAAGGGGCACCTGCTTGGGGCCAAGGAGGCCCTGCGGAGGGTACAGGCTCCTGGGCTGGGTGTTTGGGGGTGGGGTGATGGGACCCTGAGTGGCTGGCACTGGGACCCCCAGGGTAGGTGCCCAAGCAGGCCTGGGGATTTCTCCATGCCATTGGTACGGCACGTGCCTTTGGGGCTGTGGCACTTTCCCAGCTCCGAAGTTACCATTAGTAATCTGGTCACAGGCGCGTGGGTGAAGCCTGAACACATGGGCAACCCAGACTCTCCACCAGGCCCCCCATGGTACGGCCTTTGGGCTGGAGGGACTAGGGGCCGCACCACACGTGGTGGTTTTGGTAGGGTTAGTACAAGCCACTTGCACTCTGGGCTAGATGGACCTTTGGTCTGACCCAGTATGGCCGTTCTCATGTTCACTTTCATTTGGATTTCAGGCTAACACTGACCAGTAGCCAAAACTGCCATTTTGGTTGGTTTTTGGGTGGGGAACATGTGAAATTCAATGGCTTTTGCTTGGTCACCATCCGAAGCCATGAAACACAACCCTGTGCCCTGAAAGGGACTGAGTGACTTCAGCAATGCTTGGCGGGCTTAGCCTGATTTTGAACATAATTTTACACGTCTCTAGACCAATATCCTAATGCACTACAGGGCTCTGAGCTCTACTTCTTTTTACATAGCACTTTTCAGCCCCAAAGTGCCTTTACAAGTTGATATACAAACTATACAGATGGGTCACTTATACCTCATGTCATGGTGGTTTCACTGGAGACTAAAATGCAGTAGCTGTCTGCATGAGGCAAGGATCAGTAATACCACTGGTGGAACCTGTTCATGTGCCCTTTTGGGCTCCTAAGAGAATGTTATATGTCTGCATGAATGTGTGATGTCCCTATAAGAGCATCCACTGAAGGAGATTCATGTATTTTTGATTAGTTAGTTAACGTGTCCATGAAAGACCCACACTGTTCACAGTTCTTTTGGGGTGCTCCAGTTGGATCCCAACCCTTCAAATTTGGACATAGTGTAAATTTACTCCTATCCCGTAGCACTATTGATTCAATCACACCCTCCATGCCATTTTCCTAGGCTGTGCTTTGTCAGTCAATATATACATTGTTTTAGTAGATCTTTTAAATTATGATGACTTCCTCATTGAATCAGTAATGCATCCTCTTCCATACTGTCATCTAGTCTGATGCTAGAACGAAGTTTTAGAGTATGCAAATATGTGGATGTGACACTGTGGAATATTGGACCAGCGTTAAGCTTTGTGTTTACATGAGTAAACACTTGTATATCCAGAAATAGCTAAGCCACCAAGCTCAGGTATTCTGAATATTTGTCAGTCATTCCAAAGGCCATATCTATAAGAATATGGAATGAAAATGAGTTTCAAGTGTCCTATAATAAGTATTGTGCAAGATACTCAAAGTTTTATATTTTTAAAATATGCCTCAGCTAAGAAAATCCACCACTTGTGCCCATAGAACATACAATAATGTCTACCAAAAATAAGAGCACAAAATAATGTTGTGAACTAATTGCCCCATAATCTTAAAACTACATCCTCACCAAAAAGTCTGTGAACATCTAATTTATATATAATACCAACTGGTACATGCATGCAACTGAAGATTTTACAGTTTGTATCTAAGTGGCCTTGTGCCTGTGCCAAATACCTGATTTATGGATGCCTAAGTGAGAGATTTTGGGCTAGTTGGTGCACAAACTAATGGTGATACAAGTTCTTACTTCCTATATGTATAAAAGCACCTTCTGAAAAACTGCCAACTATGATTCATGAACAGACAATTAAAACAACCAAAAAAGGTACTTATCTACTTCAAGGCAATATTATTGAAACTCTGTTCCTTATTATGTTAGGGTCATGTCTATATTTTCAGCAGTGTTAAGAAATCACTTTTTAAAAAATGGTTTCTAGTAACCTAGATGCAGATGGGGTATAACTCTTAAAATAGCCTTTAAAAATAATTTTCAAGACTATTTATGCTGCATCCACACAACCGTGTTTGCAGTAACTAAATTCCACTTCCTAACAGCAATAACATGTGGGGGTTTTAGGACAATTACTATACTTTTTAGGTGGTTAAAACAATGAGCTTTTGGCCTCATTTTTCACACAGCCTAGTGCATCATTGTTTACACAATAATTAGATTTTTCCAGAATGACAAAGAATGTTTATGCATTCTCCTCACAGGAGATGCTGTTTACATTTTAATAAGTAAAAAGGACTGTAACTGGATCACCAGAATCAACCTATCTGCCTCCTGACCCAATTAAAGCACAGTTGAGTCTTTCCATTAAGTTGGAGCGAACCCTGTATAAATCTGTGTTTCTGAACCATGCAACAGCTTTTGACTTTGGCAGGCCTTTAGCATGCTTTGGGAACATGATTAAACCATGGCTCAGTTCCACCTATACTGCAATCTGAGACAATAATTTAGCCATGTCAGGGGATGCCTTAAACAGCACTGTTGTCTCTAGTGGCCTCACAAATTAATGCAACTGTGAGGTGGGTTGTTTATATGCATTTTAGAGGTAAGGAAATTGAGGTTCTGTTGTTTTCCCCCAGGTAACAGCGGACCCCTAGAGCAAAGCCATCAATAAAACTGTCTTCTCCTGACAAGTCTTTCCATTAATGGTGGTAGTTCTAGTGTAGGTGGAACTAGAAGCAAGAGTAAATATATCCTGCTTCTATCTACTGCGCCAATCGGAGCTGTAATACCTTCCTTTCCGGTGTACAATGGGCCCAACAAAGACACATGGAAATATATAGAAACTTCATCTTTTTTTGTTCCAAAGTGGAGTTCCTGCAATTATAGCAATGCCAACTGAACCGTTATAGCTAACAGTCAGCCAGACTCTATTAAAAGAAAATTAGATCTTATCACTGGAGGGTTTTACAAAACTTAAGATGAATTAAAATGTTCTCATGAGTAGTCTTTAATATTCACTGATTATTTCCTCCCAATTATAAATGTTCACCATCAGCGACATGAAACTCCATCTCCCCCATGTTGTACATGAGAATCAGAAATGAAGGTAACCACTGTGCTTTCATTCCAACTTTGTTGTACACTTGGCTAGGACAACGGAAAAAACAGATCATTAAATTGCCAAAAATCACTTGTGGGGAATCTGTCTTAGTTACAGCGGCCTTGTGAGGCAGGCCTATGATCCCGAACACGGTCTGGAATCTCAGCAGTACTATGTGGCCTTGCCCCTAACATGCCCCTCCTGTGTCAGGACATATGAGGTGTGCATTGGGGCAGTTACCTCCTGTCTGAAACTGGGGCTTTTAGGGCCCTTTGAAGCCTCTCCACCCCTTTTACCCAGAATAAAGTAGCCAGAACAGAGTGAGGATTTTCACCTTTTTCAATAGCAACATGATCAGGTCCACATTTTCCATTTATTTTTCCTCCCTGCATAGAAGACTTCGTTTCCCTGTCACATTCCTGAGTATCTCCTCTTTTTTCCTCCTTTCCACACTTTGAGGCTTGGTATCACAACCAGCATCCGTCTAGGTAAGGATGATGGTTCCCTGTGGAGCCGGTCTTAGTTTAATTGGCACACAGACTGGGCTGTTGTCAGGTTCTCTCTCGCAACACGCACAACTGTCAAAAACTTCGGTGGTCTTTTGCCCAAACATCCTGAAATAAGAAAAATAAATGGGGGTTACATTGTGTCATGCAAATGTCATGATTTTGTTTCTATTTTGTGAATAGTGTCTAATATGCACTGATCTATTGGCATTCTGTTAAATTTTCAGTAGCACTTAAAGGCCTGAAATGAGACTGGGCTGCACATTACAGACATGGAGGAGGAGGAAGTCCCTCCCTAAAAAAAATTAAAAATCAAAATACATATTATTGGCATAGTTAAGATTAAGTTAAAGGTTCATACATGCCATTCTGATACTGCGGCTTTAGGAATACAACTATAATATGCTCCAGAAGTTATCAGAAATAAAAGCCTGTATTTTTAAATGAAAGTTTGTATCTTTGTGTCTGGAGTCAGATCTCTGGATACAAAATCCACTTCTTGTTAGTAGGAGTTTAGTAGTCTTAGGGATGGAGGGGAAGATGCAAGAATGATATTTTAAGAAATCCCTTATTTGTCCTTCATGTACATGGTGTCTCATCTACTTACTGTGTAAGCCATCCATATTTATAATAGGCAATGACAAAATCATCTGTGAAAATTTAGAATTTTTTTACAATAAAAAGTAAAATGTCCTAGGCACCAGTGTATAGTTATTCTTCTAATGTAACGTTCAGCAATTAATGCCCTTACGAGTTTGTCCTTGGTGATATTTCCTGCTGGGTGTAATTGCTGAATGCCTTGAGTACATCTCTTGTAAGTGGAATTCTTGACTATTTCATGTAATGATAAGTGACAGATTCTTTCCCCTCACATATGTCAATGGTGACAATACACACACACAGACAGACAAAATGCAGGCTCTGAAGTATAGCAGTGGTGCTCCTTCTGTCCATTCTCCCGATAAATGTGCATGTACTGCGGCTAATGCTAACTTACAAACCTTTTATCCATTAGGTTCTACAGAAGCATAAAAATGCTGACACAATGGTGGCTTTAATGAAGGTTTATGAAGAAGAAGATGAAGCTTATCAGGAATTAGTTACCATGGCAACACAATTCTACCAATATTTACTGCAGCCATTTAGAGATATGCGAGAACTGGCAACATTATACAGACTGGAAATCCTGGTAGGTTTTCCTTTAAGAGATCAAACTTCCTGGCATGTGATATACTCCATCTGCCCCTAGTGCAATTTAGGCTCTGAATTACTCAAGTATGTCCAAGATTTATATTCATTGGCTTTATTCCCAAGTTCATCAACTTGTGAGTAATGTGATAAAAACCTGAAAAATTCAAAGTTAAAGCTGACTTGTTGTTGTCAGTAGCCTGTATAAGATCCATGTGCTAAAGGCTTGAATAGCATCTCATCCACTGGCTTCTGCCAGCTTTAACTTAATGCTCTGTTTAGTTTCCTCCACTGTGGGTGTGGTGGCGGGGTTTTTTTTGTTTGTTTTTTTTTTTTTTTAAAGCAAAAAAACTTTCAGCTCTATGGCATTTTTCCTGGTATTCTGAGTTTACAGGGACTTCAGCGACAAAAGAACACCAGTTGTATTAACTTTCAAAAGGACTTGTGCTCTTTATTCACTTTTGAAAATTCCAACTAATGTTAGTATTTTGTGTTTTTGTGTCAGATGTATTGTATTTGTATTATACTTTGAAGGAACGCAATCATGCATTGCTTTGATTTTTCATTTTAATACACTGTTTAAGAAATGTTAAAATAATGTCTTAGGTGGAACTAACAGGAGCAAAGTAATGATGAGTTAAGGCTATAACATCATGATTAATTCATCATATTGGGCCTGCAAATTGAAAGTCTAAGATCAATGCACAAGGTGCTGCAGTTTCCAATGTGCTGCTTTATTTACTTATTCTAGATAAGTGAAGACTGCAGTTCACGGACCAAACTCTGGAAAAAAATTTGTTCTGTTTATGTTAAAATCTTAAATGGAATATTAGACTAGATTTCAATTGTTTTTAAAGTATTTTCAGGTTCTACACTCACACTTTTCCCCTGCCAATTTTTATGGATTTTACAAATGCACTTTCCTGCTTCTTAAATCTTTCTGTGTACCCTGTTGCTGTGTGAAAGATCCTCACAAACAGATAAGAGTGCAAAGCGCTGTCAAATGCATGAAGTAAACACGTGAGGAAAAAATAGAAAATATCACTGTAACTGAAATAGAACAGAATATATTTGAGTTACTCTTGGTCACAGATAAACATTTTCAGACAGAAGTAACCTTTTTTTAAGATGAAGGTGAACATTACTTTAAGAAATAAATGAATCCAGTGTTTTTCTAACTAGCAATGCTCAAGCCATTGTTATAGAACAAAGGTGGCTCTTTGACAATGAGAACAAAAAATAGGGTAGCTTCGATTAATGAGTAGTGACTCACTTCACTACAGTAGACGTAGAGGTCATGACAACCGTCATGGCCTGCCTTTGCACAATTTCCACTGTATTGTACAGGCTGAGTTACAACACTGTCATGATTGACATTTGGTTGAAAAATAACCTCTCTTTGTAGAAATCCTTACAGATTGATAGGCTGGGCCCTAAAAGAATAGAAGCCTTGCAAAAAGAAGCTGAAGACTGGACTGAGCAAGCTGAAGAAGCGGTGTGTTCCATTCAGGACATCACTGTGAGCTACTTCAAAGAAACTGTAATGGCACTGGCAGGTAATGAGGGAGAACTTACTGAAGAGTTGACTTTAAGGCACATATGCCCTAGTGTGGCTGAGCTGTGTTCAGTACAAGACAGCAGATAGGAAGAGAACACCCTTGAACCACTTTGCAGACCCTCCCAGCTGCACATCTTGGAGCCAGCAAGAGTCAGTCTCCAGCATAAGTAATAAAAGTGTCTGCATGATAACTTGCACCAGTTTGACTAAATTGGTTTAAACCTCACCACTGGTTAAAGCAGTGCAAGTTTGTTTGTAGGCCGGGCCTGAGATTTACAGCTGACAAGCTTCTCAACAAACAACACCTCTTACAAATATTTCCTCTAATTTTTTTCGGTGCAGAGTATTAAGGATTTCATCCTGTTAATTAAATCAGAGTTTTTTTAATGCTGTATTTAATCATGTGCATGGTGGAACTTGTGACCAAAACGTTAGACCTTTATTTATAATACAATGATTTCAGCTTTTCTAGTTCTATAAATTCAAAATAGCACAGTCAATTCATAAGTAGTTCCCTCAAAATATTGAATACCATGCAGAGTTCATGTGCTCCACTGAAGACCTGAAGAAAGTTATTAGTGCCACAGCATTTATGATGCTTTGTTGCAACCCTTTAATCTGGCAGCAATGCACAAACAGATGGAACAAGATCAGAAGAGATTTGGCCAAGCCACCTGGGCGTCTGCTTCTCCAAGACTAGAACACCTGAAGTATATGTTAGCAAAAGAGACTCTTCAGCACATGAGAGCGAGAGAACTGTGCCTGAATCACAAGAGAGCTGACATCCGGAAAAATGTAAGATCCTAGCAAAGAGTGACTTGAATTCTTTTCTGTTACTCCAATGTAAGGACCTCATCCAAAGCCCATTGTAATCAGTGGCAGATGTTTAGGGTCAAAAGGCCCATTTCCGCAGAGTGGTGAAATGCCGTACTGAATGGTAGAACTGTTTAAAAATACCAAACCAACCATTGTTGCCTCAAACAATTTTGTGTGGGGAACCTCCCCCTTCCTCTCCCCCCAACTTATTTGACAAATTTTTAGTCGTTGTTGTTGTTTTAAATTGAAACAAAAAAGGCTCACCTCCCCCTTTGTTTATTTTCAAAACTTCTTGTTTTGAAATTGTGGAGAAATGCACACTTCCTCCCTTTTTTTTTTTTTTTTTTAATTACTACTCCCCCACCAAGTGTGCATGGGATGGGGGAAGAGGTGTGCTTAGAAGAAAGTTACAAATTAAAGTGTTGTTTTTACCTTTTTAAAAGAACTTTCACTTTTCAATGTTAAGACTGAGAAGTGAGGTATTTTCAGAGAGGAATAACTTATAATAATTCAGGATATATTAATAGCACTGCATCAGAAATGGAAAATTTTGTGCCTTGACTAATATAAAAATTCAAAATGATACTGTCTCTAACTACTACAGTTCTCCGATTTTTTTTTTTAATTTTCCAAGTGTAATATACTACACTGTCTCCAGTTGTTCTTAAGACCAATGCATTTGTGTTTTATAAAAGGTCCTTTATAATAGATTTCTGCATAGTGGAGAACTGTTGTTAGCCTTATTAGAGAGGGGGGGAAATTATGAATGGCACAATATTCTATTAATTTAAAAAAATATTTGTGATGCAGAGTCATGCATACCAGGTGGTATTTTTATTGGGCAGAGCTTTTCATCAGTAAAATCCACCACAGACCACTGGAAATAATTAACGACTATTGTATTGTCTCTGATCAGTGTGTGGAGCACTGATTCATAGCACTTGTTTGGCCATTTTTGTTGTATTTTGTTTTGAAATAACACAGGCTTTGGGTTTCAGTCCTTGATCTTGATTCTGTCTTGTAAAATCAAATGCTGCACATGCATGTCCAAGCAAGCAATGTGATACAGGCCCTTGTGACTGGAGGTCATGTACAGACCTTTAAAATTCAAAGCTTTGCTTTTTAAGGACCCGATCAAAAGACTCACCTTGACTTTGATACGTTTTGCATGAGGCCCTAAGAGATTTTTTTTCTTTAAATGAATGGTTAACAGGAACTCCTGGTTAATGAGATTCTATTTTACCCCTTTCAGTTTCTGCTTCAGAAAACCAACCATCTCTGTCTAAAACATTTGTTGCGCCCATCACTCTGGTAGCTAAGCACATGTCATTGTGGTCAGAATTTTTGCACGTGACTGTGCCCAGTCATGTCCCTTAGATCTACACACAAAGCAGCTGTGTTTAGTAGGCATTGGAGTTAAAGAAGTGTTAACAAAAACAAAACATATACAAAAAGTGATGAACAGTCCAACTAAACATACCTTAATTGCTCATCATTCAGTCTCTTGGAACTTGTGATGTCATCATTTCTCTAGCTCTCCAGTTGCCATAGAGAGTTGTCCTGGGAAGATTTTAATTACTAAAGGAGAAAAAACAAGCTGGAAAAAAACCAGGCTTGTTTAGGTCGGTGGGATTTTTTTATCTCTATAATAAGATTCCAGGATTGTCACTGTGTCTCTCTGAAACCTAAAATGTCTGTTGAGTCAGTCAGTGAGAAGCAATGAAACAGCTACAAGCATGGCTGAGAGCTCTTTTAGTTCAGAGTATACCAGATTTAATCACCACTGGGATTTGTGGTTTGTTACTGTCCAATTTTTAAGTTCTCAGCCATTTTCAACTCTTCTTTACACACGACTTGACAAATTCCACCCATGCAACAGCACAGGCTTTCAGCTACTAGTTTATTTATACATTGCACACAGTTCTTTCAGTTGGTCTTCATTCATTCATAAATAAGT
Organism: Chelonia mydas; assembly: GCF_015237465.2. Classification (NCBI taxonomy): domain Eukaryota; kingdom Metazoa; phylum Chordata; order Testudines; family Cheloniidae; genus Chelonia; species Chelonia mydas. The sequence continues at coordinate 65,566,302 of NC_051250.2, forward strand.
GACAAAAAAAGGGCCCAGAGCTATGTCTCATGTCTCCCTTTTGCTGGCCACCTTTAGAATCAACCATCTGTTCTCAGTTGAAATGATTAAGTAGTCAGTCTGTTGTTTTTACTCCTGCTGTTTTCATCTGCATGTTAGCGTATAAAGCTAACCTTGGAGTGTGTTTGTGTGTATTCTCTCCCTGATTCTTTGTTTTTTTTCTCTTGTTCGGAAACATGCAGATGGAAAACCTTGATGAACAAGAGGAGAATATAGCTCTAGTAGAGAAGCTGGAAATAGAGTATTATGAAACCCAACTGGAATTGTATGATGTACAATTTGAGATACTTAAACATGAAGAAGTGCTGCTTATTACACAGCTGGACACTTTAAGGAGACAGATAAAAGGTAAGAAAGAAAATCATGGTTTAAAGAAAAGCAGAAAGCCAAACGTTCTAACACAGAGGTGCACACATCCTATTAAAAAAAAATAGATCACCCTTACTTGGCTCTTGATTCCAAGGGAGCGTTACTGGATTTTCTTGGTGCTGAAGCAACTTTTGATTTGTTGCCTTACTAAGCAAATTTGGTAACACTTTTTGATTAATAGAAATTAAGGGCCCACATTGACAACTTACCGTTACAGTTACTTAACTACCTCTGTGTTGTGTGTGCGCATCTGTTTTGCACGTATAAAACAAGTAACTGTATGTGCATGTGTGTCTCTGGTCCTCCAATTACCTGTTTTGTGCATACAGACTGACAAAATTAAGGAGACCCATTAACAATTGGGTCCTAATATTGAAAGTGTCGAACTGCAGCTGAATTACGGTAAATCTGCAAAACACACAATATTAAAACCAAAAAGAACCGATGATAATTTGATACTTCTCAAGTACTGATGCATTCTTGTTGTTTTTCTAAACTACTGTATATGTTTGACACACCATGTTAGACATTTCTCATGTTCATACCAATCCATGTTAAGTATTCTCCATTATTTGTAAGTACAGCATCAAGTGAAATAATGTTGTCCATTGTTGTTTAATAGTAGAATCAACTGCTTAATGTTTTGTCTCATGACACTTGTTAGTTTGCCACGAGACTCCAGTCAGTGATTGAAAAGTTTTACACGTTATCCTAAAAAAGAAGACATTTTAAATAGGAAACCAAGTGATGGCAAGAGTGGGAGCATAAGCTTGATCCTGCAAACACGAGTAGCTTTACTCATGGGAGTCAAGTGACGTGTGCGCATAAGTGTTTGCATGATCAAGCTGAATATATGTAAGAGTACTCCGCTTTGTTTAAAATTGTTCTGTCTAACAAATTACTTCTTGTCTTTTACAATGGCTTTTAAGGTGTCATTAGCTCTCGAAGTATTTAAACATTTAAGGAACTCTGGAGTTCTCTTTTCTTTTTTTAAATGCTGACTGCCTTTCTAGAGAAACAGGATGAAGTTGTTTACTATGATACCTGTGAAAATCCTGAGGAGCTCCAGGTCATTGAGCAGACAGTGGGACAACATTGTGCTTGCTCATCAGAAATCTCTAAGCTGAGGCTGAAGACTCAGCGGCTGGAGGCTAAACGTGGGACTATCTGTGCGAGACGAGCCTACCTCAGGAACAAAAAAGTAAATGTGCTCCTGGAGCTGTGCAGTTTCTTTAGCTCATGCCACAAGTCCTGCTTGCTGAGGAATAGATGGAAAACAATGAGGGAAGCTTTGGGAGGAGGAGTATACAGGACAGTATGTGACTAGGTACTGGGTCTCGTCAGGAGGCAGGGGTTTGAGACCGCTTCATGCTCCACTGATCCTGGGTCAGCTCTGGGACAGTCTCCCATGATACGTTAGAGTTGCTCTAACTTACGCTGGCTGCTGATGACCCCAAGGGGTTGATAGACACCTGAAGATACTAGAGTGCAGTGAAGTCCCGGCCAGATCCCTTGCCAGACGATGGAAGGAGTATGGGCTAAGAGCAGTAACACTGTCTCTGTGTGTCCAGAGGATCCACCTACATGGGGGAGAATCCTCCCTTGGCTGGCTATGTCAGGTTTAGGGCTGCTTGTTCCCTGGCAGTATGGCAGAAAGCAGCCAAAGGGCAGGAGAGAATCTGGCCCAGACTGTCAAGACTGCAGGTACAAACAACAAATGCAGTGCCGTGGTTCCTTCTTTACCTTTGAGGGCGATGGTCATTCGGAAGGGAGTTGCTGCTGCAAATCTGTCCAGCCTTTTCATTTCGGTGGGTTGTTTGTTCACTCACTGTTTCGTATTTGTGTTAGTTGCAGTGAGAGCAGCACAGTGGAAAGACAATGAGATCACAATTGGCCCTCACAGCCCTCAAAGCTTGCTGGGATACATTTGGTTCGTTTACACCCATGTAACCACACTGAACTAAATTCAGAAAACAGAGTTTGCCCTGTCTGTCCAGCTTCCTATCCCCCTCTAGACTGAGCCATAAGAATGGCCATACTGGGTCAGACCAAAGGTCCATCCAGGCCAGTATCCTGTCTGCCGACAGTGGCTAGTGCCAGGTGCCCCAGAGGGAGCGAACCTAACAGGTAATGATCAAGTGATCTCTCTCCTGCCATCCATCTCCACTCTCTGACAAACAGAGGCTAGGGACACCATTCCTTACCCATCCTGGCTAATAGCCATTAATGGACTTAACCTCCATGAATTTATCTAGTTCTCTTTTAAAGAAGAGCTAGAAAAATCTCATTAGAGATACGTCTGGAAAACAGCGTCTCTTATGACCACTTCCTTGGCAAAGAACATATTTTGCTTCTGTTTTCATTCACTTAATTGCTCTCTTTCTGTTGTTTAACATTGAGGCCAAACCCCAGCTGATTTGTGAATGCCTAACCGACCGCATGGATAAAATCCTCCATGTGGACAGTGACAAATAAATGACTGAATGGTGACTCGGGCAGAATATAATGAACTGTGTCTTCTCTGACCTGTTCCTGTTGAAGAGTATTGTACTGTTAAACGTTCCCCATGCTATATGTGCATGATTCATCTGTAATTTTATATATAAGAAATATCGCGAGGCGGGGTGTCAAGTGGAGGGAAATAGAGGGAGTTTCCATGTAACTTATAGTGCCCGATTCCTTCCGTGTGTCTCCTCCCTCACATCTCCACCATCCCTCTGGCTGAGGCCAGGTGGATACAGTTTCTTCAGCGCTCATCAGTGCTGTTTTTGAATGGATTGCAGGGGAGAGAAGCAATGTAAGATGCCCCCCTCCCATGAAAGGCTGAACATGCTTCCTCTGTAGCATTCCTTAGCCCAGTCTGCCAGCTTAGGGCAGTGAAAGACTAAGACCCTGATCCAAACTCCACTGAAGTCAGTGCAAAGATTCCTACAGACTTCCATTCTTAGGGCCTGATGCATTGTCTGCTGAACTTGGGACTCCTACATGGCAGGACAAGGCAAGGCCCTATGTAATGGACCTTTCAACTCCTCTAATAGCACAGATTTCGCACACGCACTTCTAAAGTGAACTAACTAAGGTTTGCATGCGTTATGCTGTTCCATCAGGATCAGTGCGAAGAGAGCCACCGGTTTAGGCTACAGCAGGCACAAGAAAACACAAAACGCTTCCATCAGCATCACAGCATCCAGCTAGTGAGTACAAAAAAAGGAACATTTCTTGCAGAGACTGTGTAGCTGCACATTTGCATGCACACCTGTTTACTTGCTTGTCTTTAAATGCAGAAAAGAGACAAGATGAAAGAGGAAGAGAGAAAGAAAAAAGCTTGGATAAGCCAGGAACGCCAGAAAACACTGGAGAGGCTAAAAACATTCAAAGAGGCAAGTACCGTAAATAACGTGCTAACATTTTAAAAAGAGATGTATGACTATGAAGACGCCATGTAAGTTAATGTGAGTGGACAGGGGAGGGAAAGAGTCCTTCCTCTTAAATATAGTTTAGTCACTAGTCCTTTACAACATTCTTTAAATATCATTGAGCTGCTTTTGGAACACTATTGTGGACTCTCGTACTTTACCCCGGAGAGGGTAAGAATAGCATTGCAGTGGCTTTTGCTCACTATGAACAGAATTTAAGGCAACAGCTTTTCCTTTCTTCCTCCTACCCCCTAAGAAAACCTCCACAATCACTTATCTGCATCTTTGCTTAAGAAATAGCCTTATAGGGAGGGTTAAGCTGCTCTCAGGAGGCATGTGTCATTCCCATACATGCCAATGGGCACTTGGCAGATGGAGTGGAGACCTGACCCTTAGTGAAGACAGTAAAGTTGATACAGTTGTGGAGAATTCAGGTGTTAAGAAAAGAAGAAATGTGGCACTTACGTATCTCAATATCTGGTTTTCATGTTCTGGTGCACACATAAGCCTGATTTGTGTGTATGCACTGGGCACACAAAAGTGGGTATGTGAGTTTGAAAATCTGGACTAAAATGTCTTGCGTATCTTGTGATGGTAACCACAATTGACATAGGACACGTCTGAAGCTATAAATGTTTGCTATTACCTATACCTCTATTCTGTTCAGTGACTAGTATGCAGAAGTACAGTAAACTCGTTACTGAGTTGTAAGTTAAGGACTTCTAAACCCCTGGCTTTCAGTGTTTAAATGGACAATCTGAGAGAAGAACATGTCTGTAGGATAGTAGTGGATGGTCTTTAGCATTTCTGACCATTGAATACTGAGTGAAATCATTAAGAATTAATCCATCATGATCCATTTGCTGAGTTAGGTGAAGAATAAAACATATACATATATATGTGTGCACACACATTCTTGCAGTTAAGCGTGAATTAAGGTACATCTCACTTTGTTGAGTTTTTTGTTTTGTTTTTACTTAAGAAAGCTAATCATTAGAGTTTTCCTTTCTTGTAAGAACCTGAAATCTCATCTTCTCACCCTCCAGATGGAACCATCTCACACTTTTAAGTAGTTTGCCTATGGTTATGTAAAACCTAGCAAAGAGAAGATAATCTTCCCCATTTTGTTTAATTAGAATACGTGGAACATACTCCTTTCCCCCACTTGTGGGAGGCTAGGCTGGAAATCAGGCTCGGTATCTAATTTAAGTCTCGCTCCTTTTAAAACTGTAAACACGTCTGCTTATTTTTACAGGAAAGACAAAACCTCTTGTTTGTGACACCCACATTAGTTTCCATAGCAAGGATTTTTGCTATCAAAGTGGTTATTTTAGTCCACTTGTATAAGTTAGCACCAGGTTGAGAGAGGAGGGCCAGAGAACCTGTGACAAGCACTAGTGTTGTAAAGCAGTGGCTCTCAACCTCTCCAGACTACTGTACCCCTTTCAGGAGTCTGATTTCTCTTGCATACCCCCAAGATACACCTCACTTAAAAACTACTTGTTTACACAATCAGACATAAAAATACAAAGGTGTGTCAGCATGCTATTACTGAAAAATTGCTGACAGTCTCATTTTTACCATACAATTATAAAATAAATTAATTGGAATGTAAATATTGCACTTACATTTCAGTGTATAGGTTTCAGAGTAGCAGCCATGTTAGTCTGTATCCGCAAAAAGAAAGGGAGTACTTGTGGCACCTTAGAGACTAACTTCACGAAAGCTTATGCTCAAATAAATTTGTTAGTCTCTAAGGTGCCACAAGTACTCCTTTTCTTATTTCAGTGTATCGTATATAGAGCAGTATAAACAAGTCATTGTCTGTATGAAATTTTAATTTATACTGACTTTGCTAGTCCTTTTTATGTAGCCTGTTGTAAAACTAGGTAAATATCTAGATGAGTTGAGTACTCCCTGGAAGACCTCTGCGTACCCCCCAGAGGTACATGTACCTCTGGTTGAGAACCTCAGTTGTAAAGGGACGCAACATTATTAAGTCAAGAGAGCAGACCCACCCTGACTGTGGTCCCATCTCCCAAGGCTTCCCATCTCAATTGCAACAATGTTTGGTCTTTAGTCACCTCCCTGCTTTATCCCAAAGTGTGACAAATCAAAAAAACAAGGTTTTTCTCTTGCATGGCTTGTGTGTCTGGTATTGGCTCCTGCGTGCAGTCTTTTCCTCGGCATACATTGTTTTTACCAGTACGATGGGGATGTTAACTCCTGGCTTCTCATTTTCTTTACAGAAGTGTCCAGCTGAGTTTGTACTAAAAACATCTCTGTCACAGCCTCACATCCCCAAGCAGCCGCAAGGTATTTCCCGTCAGACTCCAGCGCTGTCCCCTCAGCCTGTATCAATAACTCGCCCATCCCCAAAGCAGCTGAAAAGCACTCGGCCAGCACAGGCCAGAGGTTTAAAAGCAGCATGTGGGAATATCCCAGCAGACATCCCTGTCCAGATTTTTGTTCCTGCCGGTGACCCAAAGCAACAAAAGCAGAATGAGGGGCTGATTCTGCCACCACCTCCACCACTGCCGCCGCCGCCGCCTCCTCCTCCACTTCCGGTCTGCCGGCCTCTGCCCTTAAAGACACCAGTGACAACCAGAGATCAGCTGCTTCCCCTCAACAGGGAAGGCTCTATGGAAAGTGCCGCAGCACGGAGACTAGATGACTCATCCAAAAGATCTGTAAATAATTGTACAGGTAACTACACTAATGCTGACTGATCTTTTCCTCCTCCTTTGGCATTCTGACCTCTCGCCCAGCCTCTTGAAGTAAGGAGTATTGTTGCAGGAAGCAGAGGTTCTCCACAGCTACTGTCTCTGCTGTGGGCTAGGAAAATCTTCAATAACTCTGCTCCCAGAGACAAGGGCCATTACCATGGACCTCTCAATGAACCAGCTGTCAATATAAGCGTTTCTCCTGCACTTGTCCACCCAGGCCAAGATTTTCAGCAGTGACTAGTGATTTTGAGGCATCTCAAAAGGACCTGACTTTCAGAGGATGGGTGCTCTGTGCTTTCTGGAAATCACTGTCAAAAGTTGGGCCCCCAAGATCACTGGTTACTTGAAAATGATGTTGGCTTCAGTCTCTGCTAAAATGACAGTTCCGCTCTTGCTTCCCATGCCAGAAGTGTAACTATTAACAGCTTCTTTTAAAAATTAATGTAAACAATTCTTATTGCCAGTTCTGCAGTTCAGATATAATGATCCAAATTCAGCACCTGCTCTTCCTTTCTTATGAACCCAAACTCCCGTTGACTTGTGGGGAGTGGTTCTGGATGTACAGTGGCACTTTTAGCATTGTACGGTGGGCAGAACCCTTTTCTCCCAAACAAGCTCTTGCCATAATCTTAGGAGAAGGCATGTGTGTGTTAAGATTCTTGACACACTCAGGCAGACTGCAGCATTGGGCAGCTTTGTGTTCCCAGTAATCCTGTACTTTAATGTTGACTGTTTATGCAATATGAATGTTTACTGTACTCTGATGTTACCCAAAATCTGAGCTTATGGGGTTCCGTGTTTGTGTGACCAGTTGAGATTTGCTTGGCTTCCAAGTAAGAGTTACTGTAAGTGGTTCTGTACAAACTCCACCCAGGGTCTGAAAGTCAAGTTGTCTGTTTTTCTAGATCGTTCATTGGTCACAGGAAAAGTTCCTGCAGTCAAGTTCTGCTCTGTGTGACACCATTGTCCTCCTTGATGGGGTTGCACAGGTGTAACCAAAGGCTGACTTTTGCTGTTGGAACTTAATTACCAGTTCTGACCAATGTATGAGAACAGAACTCAGCAAACCCCCATAACTGTGTTGGACACTTTTTTGCGAACAGGCTTATTTTTGTAACTAAAGTAAGTAGATATCATATTCTGAGTACTCCCAGGGAACAGATGTAAGTAGGAAGACAGCAGTTCTACAATGACGCTTTACAGAGCTGCACTGCACTTCCAGTGAAGCAATTCCTTAAATGTGGTGCACACCTTTCCTTTTTCAAAATATTCACAATACATCTGTCCAACCATTGTAATCACTCAGTTCACCACAGGCAGGACTGCCTGTTCAGTGTCTTCAGTTCTTCCAAGGTGCTGTGAAAAGTTGTCTTAGCTGCAGGTCCATAGACCAGTAGGGTAAGACTTCAATCAGTAATGTCATGGGATAAATGCTGCCCATGGATGCATGCATGTGGCTGTGATTGGCATCAAGAATTGCATGCAAGAGAAGAATTTTGATCTTTTTCTATAGGAACTGCTTTGCTAAAATCATTCACAGCTAATAATGCTCTATTATTTTTGCATAAACAAAGCCTTGGGTTTTCCAGCTTTAACCACTCAAACTATACGTTTTTGATACGTCCAAAAATTAAAATTCAGAAAAGTTGTAGCTTAGAAGTTGTTTAATCTTACATTTCCTTAAAGAAAAAAGCCAGCATTTTAATTGCTGTAATAGTATCCAAATGAACACTGGGGCATTCTGATAAGGTCGCACTAAAATATCCTGTAGCAACTTGTTTATGAAGCTCCACTTAGCTATTCAAAACCTTTGCATGTAAAATATGCCTGCATAGATTCTTAATATGGAAGGCTTTCATACAATTTAATTCAGATTTTTGGAAGAGTACAGTATTTAGATAGATTTGTATGCAGCACATATGATATTTGGACTCTCACAAATTAGCTCTAAAGTATTAGCATACTTTCCTTTTAAAATGCTAGCAGTAAAATGAGCACCTGTCTTAACATTATCAGTCTAAAAGGCCTTTTTAATCAGGCAGTGTGTCTTCATCAGCAGACTTAGTTTAAATTTGACTTAGAAGGGTGTGTATGAAGTAAAATTAGTGTTTGCTGAGTCCTTACCTGGCATCTGCAGTTCAGTGTCCCAAAGGACTGCACAGAGTTCAGTACTATATTACATTCTCAGTACAGTGTGTGAAGAATTAGTCACACAGCCTTCATTGTAGTGCACATGAAGAAGTACTCCCGACTGTGAGCAGCTCAGCAGAGGGCTTGGGCCTATTGATGTACGGAGACTGCCTCTCTTGAGTGCTAGACAAGGAGACCTCCCCCTTGCTGATTGAGTCTGAGGTCATCAACAAAAAGTCCAACAAAAGAAGAGAAACACGAGCTGATGCCAGAGTCCTAAGAAAATAGGAGAGAAGCATGTAGCCAGAAACTTGCACAATGTGATCCTTAAGTTCAGAAACTAACACTCAGCATTTAAACCATGTTTTCACTCAGATCTGAGTTATTTTCAAAATTAACACACAAAAGATCCCCCTGCTTGCTTAGAACCTGATCCAGTTCCCACTGGGGTCAATGGCAGTACGCCCACGACCTTCACAAGTGCAGGAGGATCGAGCCCTTATGCTGTAACCTTCATCTGTTTTTTTTATCTTCCTTGAGGAAAAACACAATTGGCAGTTACAGCAGGCATCAAAGCAAGCAGGGGGAAACTAGATTGGTTCTCGTACAGAATAGCTTTTTTGTGTTCAGCAATATTATTTTTAAAACATGTAGACGTAAAACTGTAATGAAAAATGTGTCTTCCGTTGTGTATAATTTCTTCTCAGGCACAGCACACGAGCTTGTGTACTGACGAAGGGGGCTAGATTCTCAACTCAAGAGCTTTAGCTGCCCAATTCCAAATACTGTGAGTGACATGGTAGAAGCCCAGGACAATCTATGCCAGAACTGACAGTACTTTTCCCTTAAATCTCTGCTAGAGAAAAAAGAAAACAACGTAAACAGTCTTACAGGGTTTCATATCCCCCACGCTAGCTATTTTTGTCCTTCTGAGTATAATAATTTGATTTGATCTGTCATAGGATCCATGGATGAAGTTTTGGCTTCTTTAAAACGTGGTGAAGTTCTTCTTCGTAAAGTTGAACAGCCCAGTTTGTCACCTTCAAATGCCTCTATAAAAGACAGCATCCTCTCTGCTATACGGCAAGGAGTTAAGCTAAGGAAAGTGAATCAAGATTCCAAGAAAGCTACCAGTAAAGGATCCGACAATGAACTGGAGAGAAGCATAAAGGCAGCCATCCAGAGAATTAAAAAAGTGTCTGCTGACTCTGAAGAGGATGAAAATAGTGATCACAATAATGGAGAATGGGACAGTTAACCGATTTAGAGCACGAGATATATTGACTGGAATGTTGTCTTCATCAGTTTGCACACTTTAGAAGCTGCGTTCTGTCTTTGGAAAAATGAATGCGTGCGCATGCACAGGAGAACTAATCCCATGATAGTTCAAAAGCTCCTGTATATTATTTTAAACAGTCCTGTTGATTTTTTGCAGAGGTTAAGTATTTTTTGTTGATACAGGCAAAGCATAGGTTTAAAATATACTCTCATGTCTTAACAAGAGATTCCAGCTCACTCAGGCAGACTGAGAGTTCTTCCGTGTAGTTACAGGGAGCTAAATCCAGGAACATAATCTCCAGATTACTTTGTGGTGCTGACTACTGCATAGTCAATAAGAAAGCGACCACAAACTTTTTTTAATAATGAAAATTAACAGAAAATCTACTTCAGACTCAAAAAAGATCCTGGCATTGAAAAGGCAAAAACAAATCTAGAGAGAGCATTTTAAAGCAGTTTGAAATTCTTCACATTGTTATCTGTAGAGCCTGTTTTCCTTGAACTCTGTATTGTCCATAATACAGATTACTCTCAACATTTGTGAATAAGGGCTTTGCTACTCATTAGTAAATAACAATTTACCATGACATTATAAGGCCTGCACTAGGGAAGGACTCGGTACTCATGGTTAAGGCTGCGAGTCTGTCACGGAATCATGGATTCTGTGAATTTCCAGGACCTCTGTGACTTCTGCAGTGGAATGTGCAGCTGGCCTGGGGACCACCTGGGCAGCTCGGCTGGTCCCTGGGCCAGCCACACCAGCTGGGGCAGTCTTGGGCCGTGGTGCCCCTCCTCCCCCAGCAGCAGCAGCAGGAGTTTTTTGGAGGGGGCTCAGGGCTGAGGCAGGGGGTTGGGGTGCAGAGGGGGTGAGGGCTCTGGGTGGCGCTTTCCTTGGGGGGAGGGCTCCTAGGCAGAGGCACGGCCAGGTGGCTCCATGCACTGCCTTCCGCCCATAGGCGCTGCCCCTGTGGCTCCCATTGGCAGCGGTTCCTGGCCAATGGGAGCTGCAGCGCAGGCGCTCAGGGCGGGGCAGCGTGCAGAGCTCCCCAGGCCGCGCGTCCACCTAGGGGCCACAGGGACATGCCGGCTGCTTCCAGGACCCGAGCCAGGCCCTCTCCCCCAGCACCCAAGTTTTAGTCAGGGATATATAGTACAAGTCATGGACAGGTAACGGGCTGTGAATTTTTTTTTTTTTGCCAATGACCTGTCCATGACTTTTACTAAAAATACCATGACTAAAACGTAGCCTTACTCATGGTTGTAAAGAATGTTGGATATTGAAATAAGCACTACTGTATTAAATTACTGAAAGTTTGTTTCAGCAATGAGCTAAGAAAATAATGTGCTTTCAAACGTACATGATTGCGTTTCTTTTTAATGCTTAAAGTGTTTTGAAGCACAATGTTTTTAATACTCCAGCAATCATAGTGAATTGTTGGCATAGGAGAGGATGCCAAAATATTTTATGTACTGCGTTTTCTGGGATCCAGAAGTGTAATACAGTGCTGTTGCACTTCTGTGTGGGGAAAATGAGACTTTTTATATCTGTGCTTATAATTTTATAGTAGTTGATACAGCCTTATAATAAGTGGCAAGTATTTACATTATGCCTGGAACCCAACTATTAAAAAAATACAACTAAACTATAGTTATAGACCTTATTTTATCTTGGGTTGATGATGATACATACAAATGAATCAAGTTTTGTTCTTGGGGCTTCTACTGGACTTTGATTAAAAGCAAAACCTTACACTACAGATGGGATGTCGTTTATCCTCATTTTTAAAACTACCAATAGTTTCGTGTAAGTTACTGATTCCTTATTTCCTTCAATGCAAAGCTTTAAGCCTGGTGCCTCAAAATTTTTGACAAGTACCTTTTTTGTAGTAAGTGGCAACCTTACAGTGATTGTGCTCTGCCACAATAAGGGCAGCTAAATGCCCTTGCTTTCTCAAAGATTTTTGTATTGTAATTTGGTAGCAAATGCAGAAGGATGGTAGCCTTAACTCCTTTTTCTTCTGCCACGGAGATTGGTGATGTAGCTCTGAACAAGAGCCACAGGACACCACGTTAATGGAAGCTGTTGACGATTCAGCAAGGCAATTGGGGTGAAGAGGAGGGGAGTGGGATCTTCAATAAGGATGTTGAGGGGGGAGAAAGCTAAAGAAGTTTGACGTGTCACAAATCTCTTGCATTTTTCAAAAAGTTCTTTAGAGTCTAGGTGGCTTTTGAAAAACAACTTATAAAATTCTTTCCCCTTTTTTTTTATAAAGTTAAAAGCATTTGAGTTATATCCCATTATGCCCTAGAAGGTTCTAAATCTGGGTTGAGGCATCATGTGACTCCAAGAGATGCCAACTTTGTGAAGTCTAGGCCTGTATATACTAAGCAGCAAACAACAGCTTGGTGGAGGGGGAACTACTAAAGGCAACTGGTAATGACTCCAGCTGATGAAAATATTGGCATGCCACATCTATGCAGATGAGTTGATTTGTTTTTCATTATTATTACGGCGGACAAAAAGGTACCAGCTTCAGCTTAATTTGTTGTTTTTAAAGAATATCAGAGGCATTGTTAGGAGCAACAGAATCTCCCACTCTGGAGAGGTTGTTTTACCAAAACAAGTCACTTACACACTTTGGATCATAGATATAGCTGGAGTGAATGGATGTAACCCCACTTGATTTCAATGCAGCTATCTGATTTGCAGGTAGCTGGGGATCTGGTCCTTTGCTTTTCTTATTAATCTAACAACTGTGAAAGTTACTCCAGTCAATGGTTAACAGTCATATCCTCTTGTCATACCTTCTCCCTTTCACTTTGTTATAGCAAGCACAAACTTACGTAAAGGGAGGTGCCTCACTTAAGCTTGTGTCCTACTCTAGGGTCTGGTGTTGCTTTAGAACTTGCATCTCTAATATTGCACTGTCCTTTATTTTGAGTGTAGTTCCTCATGGAGAGCAGAGGAAGCTATACCTCTATTATTACTTTTATACTGATATAACTGCATCCACACTAGTGGGATTTAGCAGTATAACTCTACTGGTACAACGTGTGTGTGTGTGTGTAGACATGACCTAAGTATTATTGAAACTCAATGGGGTTTAGGCACCAAAGTCAATTTTAGGCACTTTTGAAAGTTTTTCCCCTTGAGTCACAAAGACGGACTTTATTAACTAATTGCAGTTAACAGTAGTACCAGCTCTTCCATTCTGAAGTCACAGAATGTAGTACCCAAAACTCACTCAAAGCATCCACTGCCCACTTGGGGTTATGTTTCCATTTAGTGGACAGTCCTATCTGGGAGCGAGAGAAAACGCAGTTACTTTTTTACAGTGGGCACAGCTGGAAGACCATAGCTGACATTTATAGTAATGCACCATTGTTTGTTTGTCAAGTTTGTGAGCATGTGAGGATGTTTGTGTCTAAAATAAAAATGAGTCGTGTTCAAAAGCCCAGCGTTTAAGTTTTACAGGCCAAATCCTGATCTGAGTTATGCAAGTGTAAATCATGAATAATTCCACTGACATCAAAGACAAAAGCAGCAGTAGAATTGGCAACGGCACTCTAATGGAACATTAGATGGGTCAGTGGAGTTGCTGCTGATTTAGGCTGCTACCATGATAGCTAAGTACCGCTCAAATTTATGAAGTGCGCACGTAAGATATTTCTCTTTCTCCCATCCAGTAAGCAGATGGTATCTGTGGTGTGTGTTACGAAAAGGCTAGAGTGAAGAAATGGGCTTAGCAATTTTGTCTAAAAGTCCTGAGGTTCTTGATCTCTTCCAGGAGTGAGATCCAGCTTCACTAGCGTGTACGGAGAGATCTAGTGGCTGCTGACACAAGTTTTACTCTTGAGGTTGGTTGGTAGCTCTGTTAGTCTGTGGAACACAGCTAGCCTGGAAGGCCATAATCACAGGGTGAGGCAGGCCCTTGCACCTTCCTGATGTACAAGATGAGGATCAAGGTGTTCTGAACCATTTATCACCACCAGCTGCGTTGGAAACACCACCATTTATATCCACCTTTATCTGACACCAGTAATGCAATATTAGAGCTGGGCCAAGTTTTCCAGTCACAGTTTATTTGCCGAAACATGCACCAAAACAAAATTTTGGGGGAAACTTAGATCGAAGTTTTGTAAATGGTGCCTCACTGGTTAACGCTCTCACTCAGGATGTCAAGTCCCTCCTCCTGATCATCTGTAAAAGGGAGGGGAACTTGTCCCACAGTCCAGGAGACGACCCTAGCCACTGTCCTATGGGATATCCTCATGTCGGGGAGGGGTGTCTCTCCTGTTGAAGCTGTTCCCCTTTGTATAGTAATCACTGAAGCACAGACTTGGACTTAGATCTCCCACATCCATGGTGAGTGTTCTAATCACCAGGCTATCGCATGATTCTCAGAATCTTTCCTGGCACAATGACTGTTTGTTGTCATTCATAATGGTCATTCATTCGAGCAGTCACCTCTTATACAATTCTCTCACTGTTGGACCGGGCCTTACATTGCAGTCTCCTGTGTATCAACTGTGACTTATGTCCAGACCCTGCAATTCCATTCTTTCTGGTGGCAATAACAGTAGTAATCAAACAGCTCCTTAAAACGGATTGTGAATGCTTTGCAATCTACTGCTGAAAAGTATTATATAAGACCTAGGTATTATTTCAGTGAAAACAGATTGTAAATAATAAAACAGACTGTATCTAGCTTTTACTATGGCTTACCAGTCCCTGGATCTGGGAAAGCCCTACTGCTTAGAGTCCTTTTGCAGTCTCTCTGAGTCAGCCCTTCTCTCCACTAAGGGTCTCTCCTGGGAATGGCTTTTAACGCATTCGTGTTCTTTTGAGCGCTAACCTCTCCATCTTCAGCAACATAAACTTGCACCCTATCGGCGACCAAAGACAGGGGTCATGATACTAACAGCATGCCACATTGTCTTTCAAGTGCAGGCTGGCATATGGTGTTGTTTCCTGTTCCCATTGATCTGCTTCAATTGGGTGCTGTAGGAAGACCAGTCAGACAGGAAATTCTAATAACCCAATAGCAAAAGCTTCCCCTTGCTGGCCAGGTCACACTCAATGGTTACACCTCAGTACTGATAACTATTATATAGGGTCTGTCACACCAAGGACCATCACAAACCTCTCCACACCTGCTCCACATGCATTTCTTAGACTGCCTTTGCTAACAAACACATGCATAGCAAGTGTCAATGAAAAAGAAACAAAACATGCGCAGTTCTCCTGCCAGGGAGTGGATGATGGAGCAAATGGCGTACAGTTAGCAGATGTTAGTCACATTGTTTAATGCACTGCAGGATGGTGTGCTGATACTACACCAATGGCATAAGAACCTGTATAAAACAGCTTTTGAGGCTTGGTGGTTTCGTGGTTATATGGTACATAAACTGAATGGTTCGGTTCAATTACAGCACGGTCTTCTGACATTCCCCCCTCAGGCATGTGTTGAAGACTATATTTCTGACATGCTTAATCAGCTCCTCCTATCCCATTATTATAGAAAATATTGACATTAGACTAATTGTGTTTTAACCTCTTCTTTGTGCAACATCCTAGGTACAGCTGGGACAAGCACTCTGCTAGTGTGACTGGCTAGCACCAATATGTGGTTCCCAATGCAGCTAACCAGCTATTCCACAGCCAGCTGCTGCAGGGGCTTGTGCAGCCTGACAGCAATAAAAGTTAATATTCTGTCACCCTGCTGTGTGGCCTGTTATCGCACATTCTACTAGGAGCAAAGTGAACTCAATGTTAATCCAAAGACCTATGAAGTGCCAGTAGAAATTTAAGTATAATCTCGTGCATGTTGCCACTTAACTGCTGGCACCACTTGCTGTGCAGAGCCAGAAAATGCTATGGCTCAATTTAATCCTGCTTTTTCATCATTTCATTGGGTAAAACAAAAGCGCTCATCCACCCTGCCCGAGGTGGCAGCAGTAACTCTGGGTTTATGCAACTCTGCTAGTAACAGCTTTAAGTTGATTCCTCTTAAAGTAGGGCTATAGTTGGCCATTGGTGTTTGTCAACAGTAGAGCTAGGTCGCCTAACCTTTGCCTGCCTAATTACATACACGCGCTCTCCCTGTCCTCCCCCGCTCCCCACACACACACCTTTCCCCCCTTTCAATGCTTCCCTCCTCGTTTGATTTTTGTCTGCTTCTAGGGTTTCCATGCCCTACTCCTCCCACCCGTGCTGGGCGAGTTCTGTGCCTGCAAACACTCCCCAGCAGCACTTTGCCCCTGCCCTGGCCAGTACATCGTGTCTCAAGATGTTGTAAGTTAAGTAGCGTGGCTCAGTGGGTGCAGCATGAAGCAAGCCATGTGGGTGGGGTGCTTGTGTATGAGTTTGCCCTGGTCTTTGGATGTAATGTGCGCATTCAAACTCAGAGGGTCTGCTATGCCTGTTTGCTGTAGGGTCTGTCACACTGTTGCTTTAAATAACTGCTCTTTTAAAAGGCATCATGTGCCAGGGGTTAATTCCAGAACAATGTCAGAGTCTTGCATGCTTGTGTTACGAAGGGAGACTCCCTCAGCTGTAATGGTGGGCAATAACGCTGCTATTTAAAATGCAGATGGGGCAGCCTGACTGCAGTTCCCCCCTACAGCCAAACCCTTTGCAGGTTGAACGTCAGCAATTGTACCCAGTAACAGCAGCCAGAGTAAGAAAGAGATCGGCCAATTCCGGTGTAATCCTGAGCATTCTTTGGCAATCTTTTCTAATGCTCAGGTTCTGATAGAAAATGCTATTGCAAAACATCATCAACCTAACTGTAGTGGAGGCAGACATTAAAAACAAATATTTTTTGTTAAAACCTGCTCAGCGAACACGATTATATTCCAAAGCTCATCTCTCATTTTCATTTGCTGGGCACCTGTTGGCAAGAGGCTTCCCATATGAAACACTAATTTGCTATTAAGACTGATACTAGCTCTTGGAAAAGGCTATCAAACAGCCTTATCAACTGATTCGTGTGTTAAAGCCCAAAGCCTGCAATAGGAACTGCAGGTGGGCAATGTGCCCTTAGAAATTTCAGGTGAGCACCCAAAAATGGATTCACCCTACACTTCAAAAAAAGCAGGGTGAAATTTCCCAAGGGGTCTGACCCATTAAACTCCTGCTCAACAATGGAGTCAACAGATGCTCAGTGGCATGATTCTTCGCACTCTGTGTATGGCAAGACTAATGCACACGCTGCAAAAGCGTGGATGGCTGCATTGCTGCTGAACAGCTCTGTTGGAGCAGGTTAATATTAATTTCCATATCTTCTGTGTGACAGTATTTTGCAATTTAACACCCAGCTATGTATCACAACCAGGGCTAGTAAATGAACCCGTTTGCATGAACTGTGCATTTGCATTCGATTTTTTTTTAACACAGCACTACAGAGTTAATACTGGCCACAAAGATATCTGGTTTACTAGGTAATGAGGTTAAAAAGGCCAATTTATGTTTCAGCAGCCGCCCTGGGTGCTTGCAATCCCTCTAACTAGGAGTGGGCAGTACAGCGCTTAGCTGACAATTTGGGGCGGGGGAGTGGCTTAAAGTTAATATATTCAAAGACTGTTTGGTTTGACTAAGATAATGTCACTTTGAAAGCTGAATGCTTTTCTCGCAGTCAGGGAAGCGTCACTAGTTTCACTGAAAAGAAACATGCACTTGTCCAAGTGTCACCACGACGTTCCTCTCCACAGGAAACGAAAACCAAAGCCATCTCTACTCAAACTACAGCCTCTTTCTTTTCTTGTTCGCTGCAAGACATTTCAAATAGGATTGGCAGATGTCAGGTTTTCGACTGACATGTCTGGTTGAACAGGGAACCTGGCAGTGTCCGGGCAGCACAGCTGACCGGACACTAAAAGACCAGTTGGCCGCAGTAACTGGCCTCCGCCACGTGGTGAGGGGAAGTAGCAGCTGGAGCCACATGGAGGAGCTGCTCTCTGCTCAGCGGCTGACATCTGACAGTGGCTGGCTTCTGGACTGGGCTCCAAGAGGTAGGCGCTGCATCCCCAGAGTGTGTGTGTGTGTGTGGGAATCTTGGCCATCCTCCCTTCTTCCCCACGGAGCCCCAATTGCCCTGGCCCCTTACTACAGGGACCAACCCCTCTCCACCCTGGTCCCTTGCACTGGGGATTGACTCCGCACTGTGTCCCAAATGGGCAGGCTCCTCCCAGCCTGGCTCTGCAGGCAGCAGGTGAGTCCCAGGATAGGGAAGAGAAAGAGTGGAAAGTGAGCAACGGAGGGAGGGGCAGAGGCGTGAGCGGGGTGGGGGCAGGGCTTTGGGGGAAGTGGTGGGACAAGGGTGTTCAGTTTTCAGCAATTAGTAAGTTGGTAACTGTAACGCCCAATTAGAACATTCGGTGATTTGTTTATTTTCGTCTCTGGACAACTAACTAAACAGCACGAGAACAACCGATGTAGCAAAGCCTAATTATTATCATCTACCAGTGCTTGCTAGGCATGCGGTATGTGTTACAGTATGAAGAAAGGCTGCTACTTTTCCACATATTGCCATATACAGTGGAGGCAAAACTAAATTTCAGTACTAAAATAGCCATTTGCCTTTTGGCTGGCATTAAACCCAACAGAAACTGCATTAAAATAACCGTAAGGGGCTGACAGAAGTCAAGCTTGCATTTGGTTCTTGTAGCTTGGGTGTCGTGGTAATGTCACATCTCCAACTAAGCTTTGCAAGGAAGGGACTTTTTTTCCAGTGGAAATATGTATATAAATACATAGGAAAGCAAAGCAGGAACTAGTAGGTGTGGCTTGCAATCTCCTATAGCAATGGCTGGTGTTTGTGGTTTGCATTAACACATCCTGCACTGTGCACACATGCAACATCTCCCCCATCTGCCTGTCGGTTACTAGCATGCAAATCACCTCATTTGCATGTTTGTCAATGGGAAAGGGAAGCAGGCTAGGTAATGTATTTCCTAACATCACACGGTCAGGAGCCCGCCCCCTCCCTTTCACCTCTCCCCCAAGCGATTATGAAGGAGGTAGGGCTCGAAGGGGTGGAGGTAGGGTAGGAGAACAGAGCTGGTAACCCAGTAAGGGACACAAATATGTTTGCTCACCCCAGGTGCTAAAATGCCTAGTTACGACTCTGCTTGTAGGCCTGTTACAGAAGCAGCCTTAGTTCCCACTGAAGCCAAGACAGAGACAGCAGTCACCACCTTGATCTATCAGTGCATACCCGACTACAGTAGCTCTCAGGTTCCCTCAGTGAAAGGCTATTTAGAGTTTATTACAGGTGACTGATTAATAGGCCTGGAAGAGCCAGAAGTACCCACAGAACACGTCTAGCATGGACAGTGGCAGTAAAAGGTTCCCCACACTGCCCTGCAGCTACACCTCAACCCTGAGCTGGAGGATACCAGCTGTATGGAAGAGTTATGCTCCGCATTCTTTCAGTTTCTGGCCTCTGTGCTGAGATTACCAGCAAAGCAAGGTCATCAGGTAGAACCGACCCTCATGCCAGCCCCCGTCAATCAGTACTGGACTGAGACCACCAACTTCTTTCAGAGCGGTCACTGACCACCTATGTGAGTTTCAAAGATAAATCAACTTGGCTGAATTTGAAGTGGCGAGCTGGAGGTGAAAGGTTCTGTGTCCCAGATCAATCCCCTATGCCCATCCCTGTTCTGTCTTGTGTCCACTTTTGAATTTTCTTCCATCTAAAAAAAGAAAAATAATGAATTGAGGTGATAAAAACAGTGTGTATGTGTGTTGTATCCTTGAAGAACAGAAATAACAGAGACAAAGATGATCAAAATGAATGTATTCAGTAGAGTGAGAAAAATAAAAAAGGGATTGTGTTTGTTTTGGGGTTTGGGGTTTTTTTAAGTCCTGCGCTATAAATAGGAGCTCAATAGATAAACACACCCATGTTTGAAAGAAAGGACACGTAAGGTTTCATATTCTCTAGCACGGGGAGCACTTTTTGTTTTTTTAAAACAGAGGGAACAATTGTACACTGGGTATCATGATAATATAGTGTTCAGAAGAAGGCGCTTATTATTTCAGCTAAATCCATAGTTACCAAGAAAGGTGAAGGGTATTGCAGGAATTTTTTTTAAAATAACACTGAAAACATTGGTAGCAAGTACAAATTTACCACAATATGTGAAGAATCCCTAGAGCAAACATGTGAAAGAAGTCTTATTCAGTGAGTGAAGAGAGGATGCTCGCTGGTTCCAGGCATTAAAGTAGCCCAGCTGCATGTCTTTGAAAGCACATTGCAAATGTTTGGCCATAGCAAACTACAGACTTAGTGATGGAAACTGAAAAAGGTTCAGAAACTATGGATACCCCATGTGGCCACATCATCCTTTCTCCCCATGCAGTTCCCTTCTTCCCAACTGGCCCTGTGTCAGACCTCCAACACCTTACTTGGAGGTATCATCTGCCAGAAAGTCCTGGTGGCCGGTTATCTCTGCTGGCTTCATGGTGGATGAACCACTCCCAATCTGGTGTCTTCAGCATGCTGCTAGGAATGGTTAATAGCCCCCTAAAAACTAAGGCACTTGATAAACAGCCCTCCTGCTCTGTAGCAAAATGACATGAAGCCACTTCTTGTTAGTACTGCCAGGTTGGGTTTTTTTTGTTTTTTGTGGGTTTTTTTCCTGGCTGGCTCAGAAAGGGCACTTAATGTATGGATATGCAATCTGAGAAAATACATCCAGATGGCTTCTACTAGCCAGCCCAGTCAACCTGGGGATAGGCTCAGCCAATCAGGGAACTAGAACCACTACCATGTGACTAGCCACAACTAACCCCACTCAAAATTTGATAAAAGGGCAACATGAAAAAAGAATCAGCAGCAAATTTCATAGTCATCCTAGTAAAAACAGAGGGGGAAAAAAAGGATGAATAAAATGTTATGACAACACTTTGTAAATTGGCTCCAATACTGAACATTTTGTGAGCTCAAAACCAGGGAAATTGCAACGAGAGAACATTTAGCTACGCATATTGCTCCAGCTCTACGTCACGCCTTTGCACTCTGCACAAACGTAACTGCGCCCAGGCTACAAACTAGTGCTGTAGGGTGCAAATAGTTGCCGGACGAAGGTATTCACAGACCCTTTCTTCTCTTCTATTCCAGTGTAAGGTTATTTTTTATGTTGTTAATTAATAGGAGACTGTGGTAGAGTCAACAGATCAGTATACAAACAATTTTGCTTTAAGAACAAAAATCACAGGTTTTCCATCATGTTCCCCACTGGAATTAGTTGGGCAGGATAATTAAAACCCACTTCAAACTGGTGAGGAGGGAAAGAAACCAGCCCCGGAAGCTGTATGCCATAGCTCCATGTGGGTGTAACCAATACAAATGGTTGGATGGGGAAACCAATTTGTTCTGCGCCTAAAAACATAACGACAGGTTTACAGCTGGAACCCGTGCTAATCAACATTCATTTGGGAATGAGTCACTGCCATTTCCCAGGTCTCTACTCGCTAGGCCAAGGTGGCTGTAGAAAAGGATTGATAAGCTGCTAGCGCCTACATTTGTCTTCACCCGCAAAGAAACCCTTCACCATCTATTTCCTACAGCGAAAGCTCAGTTAAACGAGCATTAAAAATGGCAAAGGGTGCACACAGAGAAACACTGCAATACAGCAACATTCACAATACAGCAGCCTGGCTGTGTTTAACGAAGAGCTTTGCATGTGTGTTATACACAGTGCATTTGCAGGGAAATGGGCTGTATGATGTGTCAGGTCTTTTCTGTCTCTAAAGGGTCATGTTGTTATTTTTGTATTCCTTATGAAAGGTCTTTGACTGAAAGCCAGCAGAAAGCCCAGTCCTTTGTTTATCCACAGAACTGGTACAGCATGGGCAGCAGTAGTACAAGCTGCCCTGTGTGACCACACCAGGGCACCTCAGTACTGGTTTAGACGGATGGGAAGCGTTATTCAGCCTTTATGGCTCATTCAAGCCTTCATCTCTCTGGAGTGACTACCAACAGAAGTGTCAATGTATTGCAATTATGAAATGAAGAGCTGTCTGCTAGGGACTGGCCAGGTCATTTCGCATAAGCCTCCAAAAAGTTGACAGCTGTCCCTCAGTTTTAGTCACTGGGCACCTGGGCCAGAACTGAACAAGTCGCCTAGAGGCCAAAGGCTCGTGTTCCACATTATGAGTCCCTGAGTTGTCCAGGCCCCATGCTGGCCATTTCTAGTGTAGCAGGTGTACGATGCAGTGTGGATACTGCTTTTCATTTTTATTCAGTTCTGTACAAATGAAACACACACAAAATAGCTGTCTACATAACAAGGCCTTGCATTAGACTTATCTATGAAGAAAAACTTAATCTTTCATTTGACTCTTGGTGATATTCAAATTAGATGGTTTTATTATTTATTTTGAGTAGGGGCAGTAATCTACTCTGTCCTCTGGCTGTATTATCTGTTCAGTGGCACACTGGGACTTATCAATGGAAGATGGAGTGGTTGAAAGCCAGCATACATTTTAAAAGTATTTAAATGTTCTTATTGAGTCTAGCAATAACTTGGATACCAAACCACTTTCCCCCCCTCAATAAAAACTCCATCCCCCACTAAGTTCCATTTCTGAGCTACTGTAAAAGGACAGACATGAAACCATGGAGGAGAATGCAGTAGTTCACACGTATCCGTTCTGCTAAGGTGACATGCAGTTTAGTTTCATAGGTTGTCAAATACTCTGAATGCTAACATCTTCCTAATGCAAGAGCAGTGTTGTATGAGACATGGAAAGAGCCTTTGGGGAATGTAAATGGAAACTTCAGAAAGTGGACCCTACTCACAGATACAACTGCAGAGCTGATGGAATCCTAGCAACCAGTGTTACCATGGATACAACAGTGCAGTGATGGTAGCCTACAGTAACATCTCTGCAACACGTTCCTAATTGTATTATACCAAATCACCCACTCAAAATAAAGACAGCTTGAAATGGTTTGACAGAATTGCGCTTCCAGACAACTCTGAGAATAAGCCAAAAGGCATTCTGTTAGCACATACACTCTTCACACACATCACTAGTCCTCTGTGTGTCTGTGTGCAGATAAGATATCATACACATATAAACAAACGTATGTAAGTACGTAAGAGGCTGCACACATTTTTCATGTTCTATTTTAAAGGACAGCAAACTATTTAGGTGTTCTGTAATTCTGCATGCAGAAACTCTTGGGGAGCAAGTTGAGGCCATTCAGCCAATGTAGGCAGGTGGGAAATAGCCTCAAGAAAACTATTTAGAGCTTATTAAAAATTAACTGCAATTATTTTTCGGGCTGTCCATTAATCGCAGTTAACTTGCGCAATTAACTAAAAAAATTAATTGCGATTAATCACACGGTTAAACAATAGAATACAATTAAAATATATTAAATATTTTTGATGTGTTTCTACATTTTCAAATATATTGATTTCAATTACAACATAGAATACAACATGTACAGTGTTCACTTTATATTATTTTTATTACAAATATTTGCACTGTAAAAATGATAAAAGAAATGTTTTTTTCAGTTCACCTAATACAAGTACTGTTGTGCAATCTCTTTATCATGAAAGTGTAACTTACAAATGTAGATTTTCTTTTGTTATATAACTGCACTCAAAAACAAAACAACGTAAGCTTTAGCACCCTCAAGTCCACTCAGTCTTACTTCTTGTTCAGCCAATTGCCAAAACAAACAATTTTTTTACATTTACAGAAGATAATGCTGCCTGCTTCTTATTTACGTCACCTGAAAGTGAGAACAGGTGTTCATTCGCATGGCACTTTTGTAGCCGGTGTTGCAAGGTATTTACATGCCATATATGCTAAACATTCGTATGCCCCTTCATGCTTCAGCCAGCAATCCAGAGGACATACTTCCATGCTGACAATGCTTGTTAGAAAAATAATGCATTAATTAAATTTGTGACTGAACTCCTTGGGGGAGAATTGTATGTCTCCTGTTCTGTTTTACCCACATTTTGACGTATATTTCATGTTATAGCAGTCTCAGATGGTGACCCAGCACATGTCTTGTTTTAAGAACACTTTCACAGCAGGTTTGACAAAATGCAAAGAAGGAACCAATGTGAGATTTCTAAATATAGCTACAGCACTCGACCCAAGGTTTAAGAATCTGCAGTGCCTTCCAAGATCTGAGAGGGATGAGGTGTGGAGAATGCTTTCAGAAGTCTTAAAAGAGCAACACTGCAATGCGGAAACTACAGAACCTAAACGACCAAAAGAGAAAATCAACCTTCTGCTGAGGGCATCTGACTCAGATGATGAGGACATGTGATGGTCCACTCTGCTTTGGATCGTTATCAAGCAGAACCTGTCATCAGCATGGATGCATGTCCTCTGGAATGGTGATTGAAGCATGAAGGGACATATGAATCTTTAGTGCATCTGGCGTGTTAATATTGTGCAACGCCAAATACAACAATGCCATGCGAACGCCTGTTCTCACTTTCAGGTGACATTGTAAACAAGAAGCATTGGCTCCTGTAAATTGTAGGTGTCAGAGATTGTCTGAACAAGAAGTAGGACTGAGTGGACTTGTAGGCACTAAAGTTTTACATTGTTTTATTTTTGAATGCAGTTATTTTTTGTACATAATTCTACATTTGTAAGTTACACTTTCACAATAAAGAGATTGTACTATAGTACTTGTATTAGGTGAATTGAAAATTCCTGTTTATTTTGTTTTTTTACAGTGCAAATATTTGTAATAAAAATAAATATAAAGTGAGCACTATATACTTCGTATTCTGTGTTATAATTGAAATCAATATATTTGAAAATGTAGAAAACACGCAAAATATTTAAATAAATGGTATTCTATTATTGTTTAACAGCGTGATTAATCGTGATTAATTTTTTTAATCACTTGAGAGCCCTAATTATTTCTCTTTAATTCAAACACACTGATATAAGATACCAAAGCAAGAAAAATTATACAGAGCCATTGTTTGAAAATGCAAGGAGAAGTTTTGTCACCTTCCAGAGAGATTGAGACACTGGAGCTATAGATGACTTTCCTTTGCTACAGTAAATCACATCCCCCAATTACAGAAAACAATGGTTTATAGGACCCAACCCACAGTACAATACCACCTTGTTACATTCCCTTTGTTTGTGGCACCTGTGGTAATTCTTATTCAGGGCCTGACACTACTCCCAATGAAGAAAGTTTTTTGTTCATTTTTACACAAGTTGGATCGAACCCCCTGTGTAGACAAACCAGGAAGGGGAGAGGTCAGATTTCTCAGGACAAGGAGGTTGTAATTATTTCAAATTTTGTTCACACAGAGCAGTCCACTTCCTTGGGAACCTCACCTCAACGTGGCAGGAAGGCTTGTGTGTTCCAATGATGCCAATAGGTATGCTGGCAGGAGTTTTAACTCCTCATAGTGGGTCACCCAAGATGGACAGGTCAAAGGATCGGGAGCAGATGAAGAGCAGTCCACTGGTTCTCCAGGTTAAGGGTTGAGCAATAGATCAACAACCAATCCCCATAAAACAGTTAAGTGATAAAAAAAACCTGGCAAACAGCATGCCCTAGGAATGGACTCTGTCAGCAGAAATAATGAGTCTGGGTGAAAGCATCAGGAAGCAAAGACTGTAAGAAGTTCTTTACTAAAGGTAAAACAAACTAAGAGTAGGTTTTTAAAACATTAGAACAATGGCTGCAACAACAAAAGCTGTGCAAGTGATGAGAGATATAGACAAAGAGGGGGTTACTCACCTGTGCAGTAAATGACATTCTTCGAGAGATGTCCCTGCGGGTGCTCCACTCTAAGTGTCAGTGCACCCCGCGCTGTTTTTCGGAGATTTTTACAGCAGTACCCATATTGGTCGCACATGAGCGGAGCCTGCCTCACAGACCAGTCTTGTCTTAATATTGCACATGTGCGGCCGAACTCCTCAGTTCCTTCTCTACAATGGAAGCCGCCCAGGTGCGAAGTAGAGGGGAGGAGGGTGAGGAGTGGAGCACCCACAGGAACACTCATCTCGAAGAACATCAATTACTGCACAGGTGAGTAACCTCCTCTTCTTCTTCGAGGGGTGTTCCTGTGGTTGCTCCACTGTAGGTGACTGAAAAGCAGTCTCTCTCAAGGAGATAGGGACTTTGGATCTGGGAGGAATGCAGTAGATAGAACAGCTCTGCCCACATGCGTATTGGTGATGGGTCCCTGTGTAAGAGCATAATGTTTTGCAAACATATTTTCAAAAGCCCAAATGGCAGCTCTGGAAATGTCCTTAAAGGGGAACGTTATGTAGAATGGCCACTGAGGCCGCCATGGATCTGGTGGAGTGAGTCCTGATAAAGGTAGGAGGAGTCACGTTCTGTAGTTGATAACAGAGATAATTGCAACTCGAGATCCAGTTGGAAAGCCAGTGGTTAGAGATAAATGAGCCCTTAGAGCGTTCTGCAATGGGGACCAATAGCTTGTCGGAACGCCTAAAGGTTTTAGTCCTGTTGAAGTAGAAGGACAAAGCTCTGCGTACGTCCAAAGTGTGCATCGTAGATTCAAAGGAATTTGCATGTGGTTTTGGAAAAGGTAGGGAAATGGATAGGCTCATTGACATGGAAAGATGAGTGCACCTTCGGGGAATTTCGGGGAGTAAGCATAGGGTGACTTTGTCCTTAAAAGTATGGTGCATGGCAGATCTGCCATGAGTGCTACAATTTCTCCTGTGCGTCTCACACAGGCAATCGCTACCAGAAAAGCAGTTTTCATAGAGAGATGTAGGAGGGAACATGTGGCTAACGGTTCAAATGGTTTTGGTTTAGGCATGTTAAGACTAAGGGGAGGTCCCAAAATGGATTAGGTGGTTTGATGTGTGGGTATAGGGTTTGGAGTCCCTTAAGGAATCACTTAGTAATGGGATGAGCAAAGATAATCCTATCATCGATGGCATCATAGAACACTGTAATTGCAGCCAAGTGGAGTTTGATGGGACTCAGGGAGAGTCCAGATAATTTAATCTCACACTGATAGTCGAGGATTAGCGGGAGAGGCACAGAAAAAAGGAGCGGTGTTTGTGACAGCCCACCAGGGTGTAAATCTTGTCCAGTTATAAAGGCAGGTGGTGCATGTAGAATTTGTTGTGCTATGAAGGAGTACATTTTGAACCTGCTCCGAGCAAGTTTGCTCGGCCTGAGAGAACCATGAAGGAGCCAAACCTTGAGGTGTAACATGGTTAAATTGGGGTCGAGTAGTAGACCCTGTTGTTGGGACAAGAGATTCAGGCGGAGGGTAGTGGGATGGGTGCAGAAAGAGACATCGTGGTAAGGAAAGGGTATCATGCCTGTCTGGGCCACGTGGAGCTATCATTATGACCCTGACTTGGTATATTTTTATCAACAATTTGTGTATGAGTGGTATCAGGGAAATGCATCCATTAGGTCGGTGTTCCACGGGAACATGAACGCATCCCCCGAGGAGTGTTTGCCTAGTCCCACTCTGGAACAAAATCTTAGGCATTTCTTGTTTGCTGCCATTGCAAAAAGGTCTGTGGTTGGGTATCCCCATGTGTGGAATATGTCTATTACTATCTCCTCGTTGAGTTCCCATTCGTGGTCTATGGGAAATCTTCTGCTGAGGTCGTCGCAGTGGTATTGAGAGAGCCAGGTAAGTATGCAGCTAATATTCAGACATTGTGTCCGAGACACCAATTCCATCACTTCATCTCTTTTGTACAAAGGGAGTGGGATCACGCCCCCCACTTCCCTGTTTACATAGAAGATGTAGGCAATGTTGTTGGTCATTATCCTGACATGTTGGTTTTGTATGAAAGGAGAAATTGGAGGCAGGTGTTGCGTATCGTTCAGAGTTCTAGACGTTGATGTGAAGGGACGTCTCAGCATGAGACAAAAGACCCTGGGTAGTGTATTGGGCATGTGTACTCCCTATGCCGTAAGGGATGCTTCTGTAGTTAAGACAACCAATGGGATGTCCTGTAGAAAGGGGACCCATAGCAAAGGTTGTGAGGCAATGTCCACCAGTGGAGAGAGTCCTAGACTCTGGGAGGTATGTATAAAATTTTGTTTAGACCATGGACATTCGGTCTGTAGACAGTGGAATCCAGCTTTGGAAACACCTCATGAAGAGGCGAGTGTTCCGGACTACAAAACTGCAAGAGGCCATGTGGCCTCAGAGTTGTAGGCAAGCTTGTGCAGCCACTTGTGGACTGTTGCACAGCTTGGGAACAAAAAAGGTTGATAGTGTTAAAAAGGTGGAGTGGGAGAGATGTTATTCTTTTGCATGAGTCGAAATGTGCTGCTATGAACTCCAGTTGTTGGGTGGGAGTGAGTGAAGGTTTACTTTGTTCATTTGCAGGCCAAGAGCCTGGAAACATTGGACTGTCCGTTGTGTGGACTGAATGGCTTCTTGGAGGGTCCTGACTTTGAAAAGGCAGTTGTCGAGGTAAGTAAAAATTATGATTCTCTGCCTTCTGAGATGAGCTGTTAAGATTGCGAGGAGTTTGGAAAAGACATGAGGCGCAGTCAAGAGACCGAAAGGTAGGACTCTGAACTGGTAGTGTTGTGGGCCCAGAACGAAGCGAATAAAACATCTGTGGGCAGGATGTGTGGTCACAGGAACATAAGCATCCTGCAGGTTGAGCGCTGAAAATCCAATCTCTCTGCTCCAGTGCTGGAATTATGGTTGCAAGAGTCACCATTTTTTTATTATTATTTTTTAAAATTTTATTTAACAAATGTATTGAGGCATCTAAGGTTGAGACTGGGTCGCCATCCCCCAGTTTTCTTTTGTGTTAAAAAGTAATGGGAGTAGAACCTTTTCCTCTGTGTTGGTCAGGCGCTGGTTGTACTGCTCCTAATTGGAGGAGGTGATGCACCTCTTGGTGGAACAGTTGTTCGTGAGAGGGGTCCCTGAAAAAGGGGGAGATTGGGGGGGAATGGGCACTGAAGTAGGGATGATGTTTTCTATACCATCAGTCACATCTTTAAATTTGCTTATTAGTGGGAGGGGGTTGACATGGAGCCTATGAATTGGTGCGGCAACACTGATATCTTGGTCATGGGCATTGTTGTTCATATGGTCTATGACTTCATTGAGTGTACATTGGGTAGCATGGATGTTGATAAGGTTGGTATCTATATTGTCTCTTCCTATTTGCAGGGTTTTGGATACCGAGAGACCATAATGTCACTCTCGAGTCCTTCATGGAGTGAAGCACTTCGTTGGTGTTACTGGCAATTAGGTTTTCACCATCAAAAGGGAGATCTTCTATGGTATTCTGAACTTCGCAAAGAAAAGAAGACGATGAAAGCCATGAAGCTCGACGCATCACGACTGCTGTAGCAGTGGACCTTGCAGCTGTGTTAGCAACATGTAGTGTGGTACGAGAGATGATTTGCCAGAGACTACGGCTTTAAACTGATGGGTTCCCCCCCCCCCCGGAATGTCATCAATAAAGTCCATGAGTTTCTCATAATTTCTGTGGTCAGATTTTGCCAGAATGGCTGCATAATTAGATATCCAGAATTGTAATGTGGACAAAGCATACACTGTACAACCAAGCAGGTCCAGCCTTTTACTTTCTTTATCAGTTGGGGTAGACCTGGAAACTGGTGTTTGTTCTTTTGGTTAGCTACCTATACTACCAATGAGTTTGGCACTGCGTGAGTAAAAAGGAACTCGGACCCTTTGGAAGGAATAAAATATTTCCAGTTAGCTCTCTAACAGGTAGGTCTGCTAGTAGCTGGTGTCTGCCATATGGTTATGGCAGGATCCATAATGGCTGGATTTATAGGCAAGGCAATCTTGGATGTGGAGAAAGGTTGCGGGATGTCAGTCAACTCATGGTGGTTTGCAGAAAACTTCCTCCAGATTAATCCTCGACTCATTGGTGACTATTTTGAAGAGGTCTTGAAATTTTAAGAAATCATCCAACAGTGTTGGTGGGGAGGCAGTATAGCCTCATCCTGTGTGGATATGGGCTCCACAAGGGTTGGGGAAGCATGTGTAGCGTGTTCATCGAAGTATGGAGTAACAGCTTGTTGTTGTGTCTCATTCGTAGCCGTATGCACTGGTGGTGATGAGGTGGCATTGCTCTTATTTTTGGCATCTTGGCAATCATAGTGGAATCGCTTATATGGTACTCATGGACCCCGTATTGCCACTGACCAGGGAAAGGCATAGGTGGTGCCATCCATGGGTTTGTATACCAGGGAGGGAGGTCTTTGATGAACGAAGACCTAGATTTTCTGTGACCAGTCCTGATTTGGCTCTGTGACTGGGAGAATTGGTATGGTGAAAAGTCTCCCTTCACTATGGCTTTCTCATCACTAGAAAAGTGAGATACAGCTGGAGACAGGTGTCCGGACCGCATGCGAATGTCTGGAGAAAAATAGGTGTCAAGTAGAGGTAACTGTAGGTTAGGTGACACCTGTAGGTCCTGTGAATGAATGGACTGCGGTGCCAGAGAGCCTATGTGAGAGAAACCCTCTGTTAGGAGCACCTGCGGCACTGGAGGGTCGTTCAGCACCGACATTCTCTGCACCATAGCATTCAGTGCATGCGCTGAGGTTGGTGGTGCCGGGAAGGGAAGCGCAGCCCGGGTCTGTTCCAGCAAGGTCCTCTATGAACCGTGTCCATTGCGGTGCCAGATGGTGCCATGAGAGAGGCAGGCAACTTGAAGCCTGAAGCCTCGGCACAGGGAGCTTGCGCTGTCACCGCAGCCAGAGGTGGGATTAGCGTGATGCCGGGGGAACCAGCACACCAAAGGTGCTGAGCTGAGAAAACATCTGCATAGAAGAAATAGACCTGCTCAGCAACCTTTTTGCTTGCAATGTTTCCCTGGGGTGAGGGAGGCAGGCATTTTCTTTTTTTGTCCTTTTTGGAGGTGGGAGGGCTGTGGTTCACGGAGGAGCCCGTACCTGGGTGAGAAGCAGGTCCGAGTGACTTCTGCCCAAGAATCATTTTCAGGCAGAGTTCTCTATCTTTATGTGCCCTGGATTTTAATTTGGAACAATGGGCACATTTTTGAGGAATGAGGGACTCCCCCAGGCATTTTATACACTGGGCGTGACCATCCAACATAGGGATGGCGTCCCTGCACGTAGTGCACCGCTTAAATCCTGGGGAGCCAGGCATATTAGTGTCGGCTGGAGGCTGAGAGGAACAAGCAGGAAAGACATTTTTTTTTACAGGGTTGAACTTATCTAGTAACTAGAGTGCTAAAGTAACGAGGGAAAGGGTGTAGAATGGGTAAGAGAAAAAGTTTTAACGAGTCTGCTATAGGTCCGACTCCGGCTGGGGATGGTAGAGAAGGAACTGAGGAGTTCGGCCAAGCATGCACACTATTAAGACAAGACTGGTATGTGAGGCAGGCTCCGCGCATGTGCGACCAATACGGGTACCACTGTAAAAATCTCTGAACAACGGCGAAGGGGTGCACTGACACCTACAGTGGAACACCCACAGGGACACCTCTCAAAGAAGAATATAATCTTGTTGTCTTTTGAGTAAGTGAATGTTGATGCCCAAGAGCTGATAAAAAGTAAAATAAAAATGAAAATAAAGTCATAATATATTCATAGGCAAGATGGCTACCACTCAGATGGCGTAGCATTAATCATTACTTATAAACCTGAAAAATCACTTATAAACTGGGACCCAATTACTCAAAAGTATAGGTTCCATATGTATTACATGAAAATGAAAATTATACAATGCTATGCACTAACGGACAACTATGATGAGACCACAGATCAATTCTACAGTTGCCTACAAACTGTGATTGGTTATATTTCCAAGCATGACATTTGCTTAGTAACTGGGGACTTGAATACCAAGGTTGGGAATGACAACAATGGAGTAGACAAAGCAATGGCAAACAGCTTTGGTTCCCAGAATAAGAATGGTGAAAGACACATAGAACTTTTCCAGTGTTAGTGGAACACTATTCCTGCACAAACATGTCCATAAAAGTAACTTGGAGTTCTACAGATGGAGTCACCAGGAACCAGACTATGTCCTGGAAGGAATCTTCCAGGAGGTCAGAGTATGTCAGAGGAGCTGACATCAGAAGTGACCATAATGTATGGCAAGACTGAAGATTCAAACTTAAGAAAAACAAAACCCCATAAAAGAAAAGTGATACATAGCAAGTCTAAGGGGAAAAACAATAGAAGACAGTTGGCAGTTTTTCAGAGAGACATTATTAAGGACACAAGAGCAAACTATCCCACTGTGTAGGAAAGATAGGAAGTATGGCAAGAGGCTACCCTGGCTTAACCAGGGGATCTTCAGTGATCTAAAAATCAAAAAAGAGTCTTACAAAAAGTGGAAACTAGGTCAAATTACAAAGGATGAATATAAACAAATAAAACAAGTATGTAGGGACAAAATTAGAAAGGCCAAGGTACAAAACGAGATCAAACTAGCTAGAGACATGAAGGGTAACAAGAAAATGTTCTACAAATACGTTAGAAGCAAGAGGAAGAACAAGGTCAGGGTAGGCCCATTACTCAATGAGGAGGGAAAAATAATAACAGAAAATGTGGACATGTCAGAGGTACTTAATGACTTTGTTTCAGTTTTCACCAAGAAGGTTGGTGGTGATTGGATGTCTAACCTAGTGAATACGAGTGAAAGTGAGGCAGGATCAGAAGAGGCTAAAATAGGAAAAGAACAAGTTAAAAATTATTGAGACAAATTAGAAGTCTTTAAGTCACCAGGGCTTGATGAAATGCATCTTAGAATACTCAAGGAGCTGACTGAGTAGATATCTGAGCCATTATCTTTGAAAAGTCATGGAAGACAGGAGAGATTCTAGAAGACTGGAAAAGGGCAAATATAGTGCCAATCTATAAAAAGGGAAATAAGGACAACCCGGGCAATTACAGACCAGTCATCTTAACTTCTGTACCCGGAAAGATAATGGAGCAAATAATTAAGCAATCAGTTTGCAAACATCTAGAAGATAATAAGGTGATAAGTAACAGTCAGCATGGATTTGTCAAGAACAAATCACGTCAAACTAACCTGATAGCTTTCTTTGACAGGGTAATAAACCTTGTGGATGGGGGGGAAGTGGTAGACGTGGTATACCTTGACTTTAGTAAAGCTTCTGATACTGTTGCACATGACCTTCTCATAAACAATCTAGGGAACTGCAACCTAGATGGAGCTACTATAAGATAGGTGCAAAACTGGTTGGAAAACCATTCCCAGAGAGTAGTTATCAGTGGTTCACAGTCATGCTGAAAGGGCATAATAAGTGGGGTCCCTCAGGGATCAGTTCTGGGTTCAGCTCTGTTCAATAACTTCATCAATAATTCAGATCAGTGGTCTCCAAACTGGGGTGCGTGCATCCCAGGGGGTGCGCAAGATGATCCCTGGGGGTGCATGGCAGGAGGAGCGCCACCGGATGGCAGCACTCCACCGTTTTTTTTCTTCAGTGGCAGCTCTGCACGTCCACGGCTGGTGTTCCCCTCTGGCGGCCTGCCTGCAGTAAGTCTTCCGTTCTTCTTCTGTCGGCGGCACGTCTGCAGCAGATCTTCCGGTCTCCTTCCATCAGCGGCGCATCTGCGACAGGTCTTCTGGTCTTCACCCTGGGGGTGCGTGAGCCAAAATGTTTGGAGACCACTCATTTAGATAATGGCATAAAGAGTACACTTATAAAGTTTGCAGATGATACCAAGCTTGGAGGAGTTGCAAGTGCTTTGGAGGATAGGATTAAAATTCAAAATGATCTAGACAGACTGAAGAAATGGTCTGAAGTAAATAGGATGAAATTCAATCAGGAGAAATGCAAAGTACTCCATTTAGGAAGGAACAATCAGTTGAACACATACAAAATGGGAAATAACTGCCTAAGAAGGAGTACTGTGGAAAGGGATCTGGAGGTCATAGTGGACCACAAGCTAAATATGAGCCAACAGTGTAACGATGTTGCAAAAATAGCTAACATAATTCTGGGATGTATTAGCACGAGTGTTGTAAGCAAGACACAAGAAGTAATTCTTCCGCTCTAATCAGGCCTCGACTAGAGTACTGTGTCCAGTTCTGGGTGCCACATTTTAGGAAAGATGTGGACACATTGGAGAAGGTCCAGAGAAGAGCAACAAAAATGATTAAAGGTCTAGAAAACATGACCTATGAGGGAAGATTGAAAAAATTGGGTTTGTTTAGTCTGGAAAAGAGAAGACAGAGGGGGCATGATAACAGTTTTCAAGTACAAAAAAGATTGTTACAAGGAGGAGGGAGAAGAATTGGTTCTTCTTAACCTTTGAGGATAGAAAGTTTTTCCTAATATCCAGCCTAAACCTCCCTTGCTGTAATTTAAGCCCATTGCTTCTTGTCCTAACCGTCAGGGTGGTTAAGCACTGGAATAAATTGCCTAGGGAGGTTGTGGAATCTCCATCATTGGAGATTTTTAAGAGCAAGTTAGACAAACACCTGTCAGGAATGGTCTATATAATACTTAGTCCTGCCATGAGTGCAGGGGACTGGACTAGATGACCTCTCGAAGTCCCTTCCAGTCCTATGATTCTATGAAAAGGGCTAAGAGAGAAACATTACAGCAGCAATTTCAAACTGAACTGAAGGACAGATTTCAGGTGCTACAAGATTTAGATCCACCACAGGAAGTCAAGATTGACATGTCATGGTCCTCTCAGCCTGACAATATCACAGATGCTGCAATAACTGTAGTTAGTTTCCAGACAAGTAAACCTAAGTTTGAATAAGTGATGTTACATGGAACTGTGTGAAAGAAAGGAAGCAAGTCAAAGCAAACTTCTCCTCAAAAATACCTCCAGAAAAGTAAGCAGCAAAAAACCTGTATAAAACAGAGGACAAAGCAGTAAACAGCAATACAAGAAGAGGAAATACATCGATAACATCATGAAACAAGTTAAAGTGTTTTACATTCAGCAGCAGTTTCATCAACTCAATAAGCTTCTAAGTGACAAGTTTACACCAGTTTGAGGGCCCATTAAGGATAAACAAGGAAAGACCTTAACAGCAAAACAAAACAAAGAGAGCTATAGGCAGAGCACTTTCTAGAAGTGCTGAACAGCCCAATACCTATTGACTTTGAATAACAAACACCCAGACTAGATACCCTAATATGTCACATCACAAAGAAGTGAAAGATGCAATAAACAAGTTAAAACTTAGAAAGCTTCAGGTGAAGACCAAGTCACTGGGGAAATATTGAAATCTTGTGATGATGAGACCATCGATGAAATCACCAAACTTTTCAACAACGTATGGGACCAGGAAAAACCTCTAAATGAGAAAAAGGCATGATAGTCAAAATACCAAAAAAAAAGGTGACCTGTTGTGATAATTGGGCCTACACATTTACCTAATTGTGAGCTCAACTGTAAAAAATGAAAGTTCATAAACTGTCACAATAATCTATAACAACAAATGTTGATGGGAAAAGTTATGAAAGGGAGACAGACTGATATAACTCAAGGAATGTGGTAAGATCATGCCTGGTAAACAAAAGAACTTGAGGACCAAAAATTAATAAACCAAAATTGGTCTGTCAGATATGAGGCCTAATTGGTGGACAAAATAATGAGGTGGATGAGCTTTTGGGGTCCTTAAGAAAGAAACTCTGGGGAGAAAACTGGGGTACTGGAGTGAGCTCACTATTGTGGCTGCCACCCCCACCATCTTTTGAGAGGCTGGGCCTTTATCATGCGAATCCTGAAAGATGTCCTGACCAGATGTGCTAACGAGAGGGAGCCAGATAACATCACCAACTCGACTGGCTCTTGCTGAATCCTGACCACGACCTGGAACGTGAGATTTCGTTCCTCCTCTCATGGGTCCTTTTCTTTCCCCTCCTTACGTCTTCTCTTTCAGATCCCTCTCCTTTTCCCTTCTGTCTAATAAGAGAGTTTGACTTGGCTGGCCAACACTATATATTTTGCAACACCACTGTAAGCCTGTGACCAGAAAGAGGCAGCTAAAAGCAATGACCTAAACAACCCGATGCTTGTATAAGTTTGCCAGGTCTTGGAATAGCTAGTAAGACCATGTGCTGTGCCTGTGTTTCTCCAGCGGTGAGGTTGCAAGTGAAAGTCAATGCCAGAGACAGAAGCTGCATTTTGTATCTTTGCTATTCTTTTCTCTCCCTTTTTGTGTGTGTTTTCTTGTTTTATCTTCTAGAAAACAGAATCTACCTTTAGCACCAATAGAAGCTCCAGCCCATTGTGACACTGCTTCCCATATTTTCCATAATAATATTATATGATATGATTGTAACATAATCATAATGCATTTTATGCAAGATAGACCATGTGAGGTATCATTGGAAAGGTTATGATTTACTGAATATTATCATATTTGTATGCATGTATCATTTTTGTATCTGAAGTTAGGAATAGTGTCTATGCACCTATTACGACCGTTTGCACCTGGGGAATGCCCACTAGACAGAATGTAATCAGTCTAGATGGGTAGCTGGGAACAAGTCAATGGACCATTAGGGAGAACAACAGATCTTAGAAGATGCTAATCTCTCTACAGTGAGCCTTCCTGGTAAGCCTTCCTATGGATGCTGCAAACAGACTTTGAGTTGTGGCTGCAGGGTCATGTGATCATGTCACCTGGTACTGGACTCCACAATAAAATTAGTACTTTACTGAGCGGGGTGGAGTGGGGCATAGGGTAGGGAGACCCACACTGGAAAACAAAGGGTTCATGCCATATGTAAAACCTATTTAAGGCACAAGAGTGACTTAATCAGTGGTCATTCTTCATTAAATCCCCACCCAGGATGACTGCTGTGAACATCTAAGAAACAAAGACAAAGCAGGGGGAGAAGGAATGAGCCCAGGCTGGAAAGGTGTCTGGACTGTGAAAGAAATGGCTGGAGTTTTAAGCTTCAAGCAAGAGCAGCTCACCTTCAAGAACCTCTACAATCTGCCTAAAACAACATTTAGAATGAGACATTACTATGTGTAACAGTTTCTGTAGTATCTTAAGTTTATATTGCATTTTTGTTTTATTTGCTGGATAATCTGCTTTGATCTGTTTGCTATCCCTTATAATCTATCTTTTGTAGCTAATAAACTTGTTTTTGTTTTCTCTAAAACCAGTTTGTGGAATTCATAACTGGGAGGGGCAAAAAGCTGTGCATATCTTCCTCCACATTGAGGGAGGGGGTGAATTTCAATGAGCTTACACTGTATAGTTCTCTGTGCAGTGCAAGACTATACGATTTTGGGTTTACACTCCAGAGGGGGTGTGCACTTGAGTGCTGGGCAATACCTTAGCTGAGTCCTCCCATGCAGGGCTGATTTCAGTATCTGTGTCCTTTTGCAGCTGGGTGTGTCCCTATTAGTGTGTGTGCTGGAGGAGGTTTGAGAGCCTGGCTCAGCAGGACAGTGTAAGGGAACCCAGGCTGGTGGAACAGGCAGGCTCAGTGGTACCCCAGTACATCAGGGGGCACTCCGGATGGGGGTTAACCTGTCACACCCATCTTAACTAACTTCTTCTCTTTTCCCCAGGAAGTATAATTATTACCATCTTTGATACCATCGAAAAGACTGTGAAACAAGAGGTTTTTTTCCTTCTCAAAATTCTGTCAGCTAAAGGGAAAGGAAACAAAGGATGCTATTAAAATGAAAGCCTCTCTTAATGCTTTACATTTCAAATCTTTAACTGTTTTTCCTTCTTTTCTGTATCTTTAATAAAAGATTGAAAGTATTTTCCATGGTCCTAAGCAGGTTGAGGTTTCTGAATGCCAACCTCAAACCTTTTTTAAAATTGTTTAATGCTTGACAGTGACTGGATGATATATTCCATTTTAATTAATTCAACAGATTTCAGCGATCATAACACTCCTTTTGGTGACAGGGAATGTCTTCTGCAGTATCGTTTTAAGCAGAATAAAGGAAGCAGTTGAGGCAAAGTTGAGGGTGGATTTCAACCCAGAAGATCACGTCAACCAGATTTTCATCCTAAAAATAGTTATCAATGAGAGAATGACAAAAATATTCATCATCAGATTTTAAGAAAGCATCTGACAGCCTCCATTGTGATTCACCCTGGCACACCTTGAAGTGTTATGATATGCCTATAAAAATTATGAACATTAAAGCTTGCACAGTTAAAGTAAATGCAGACTTGAGTGAATGGTTTAACAAATACTAGTGTCACAGAAGGATGTATTCTGCTACCTCTCCTGTTTGGCATTGCCATTGAGTTCATTATGAGAAAAAGTGTAGACTGATACAGCACAAACATTGCATGGTTTAACAACAGTGTACGAGAAAATCTAGATTTTTCTGATGACATAGCACTTCTAAGTGTCAGTTCAACCAACATGCAAGCAAAGACTGAAAGACTATCCAGCATTTCAAAAAAGATGTGGTTAATAATCAGTTATGAAAATAAATCTGATAACCCCAGGAATACAAGAGATGAGTCGATTCACATACCTTGGCAGTAACATGCAAGCCAACAGGGAGATCCAGGAGTAAATAATGTCATGAACTGCTAAGGTGGCAGCTGCGTTTGCCAGCTTAAACAAAATTTGCTCTTCAAAGATATACAACTTAAAGACCAAGCTACAAATCTTCAACTCAAGTGGCATTTCCATCATATCATATGGATGTGAAAGCTGGAAATCCACCAAAGGTAGAGACAGACATTTTAATGCCTTTGAAAGCAAATGCCTCAGAAAGAATGGAATTAATTTATAACAACTTCTGAGATTCATTAGTGAGTTCAACAATGTCTTATCTCCAAAGTTATCCAGAAAAGAAGATGGAATTATCTGGGACATGTGTACGGAATAAAGGCAAACCATCTGCCATGGGCCGTGCCAATGGGCAACTGAAGGGACATATAAAAAGAATTCCTCCATAGAACAGTAGTAAGAGAAAATTTATGGGCCTAATGTAGAGGGCGTTCAAAGAGCAGCCCAGGACAGACAGGAATGGCTGAGGTTTGTTTGTGTCTTCAGCACAGGCTGGCACAGGAAAGATTCAGATAGTGGTGATAACTACATTTTTAAAACCAGACATCGACTGTGTTCCTTTTTTGGAATCTTGTATTCTATTTAAATAAAAAAAAAGTCCAGCAAACTTTTGCAGTTCATCTTTAAGCCAGCAAACAATGCTAACATGAGCTTCTGGGGAAGGGAAGCCTACTACTAATGTTGGTGGTAAGATAAAGGACAAGAGCTTAAAATTGGACATCTTTAAAAAACTGAATATGACAAGGTGCCATAAATAGGGCTACAGGTAATTGTGCTATTTGCACTTCCCTGGATGTCCAAAATCCCTTTATAGCATGTATCAAACAAACCCAATCCAGAACATACACAACAAACCAAACCCAATGATAACAATTTGGGAAAATGTGAGTTGTCATTGGTTCTTGATCACAATAAAGCACAGTTCAGATTTATTTTTTTCACAGCTTGCCAGTGTTAATCAAAGGTCATAAGGGAAAGAGAAAAAAATTCCAGTAATAGAATTAAAAAGATTTGATTTAATATGTCCCATGTACCATAAGTTGTGCCTGCTTATAAATTTGACTAATTACCTGCACACCAGAATCAGGGAATTTTGTTGAGGACATTTAACTCCTGAGGTGAGGTGCCTGTTGTATACCAATCATATAGGGAGACATAGAACTGAGGAGCTACATGAATTTAACACTGTGTTATTAAATACAAAGGTATAGCGAATGTCTACAAGGACCCATGTGTTTATATGCAGAAACACTTTTTGTGTCAACAGAAGAACAAACCATAAAGCTACAGCTTGAACAAGACTGACAGTACAATATATGTAGCTGCTACTGCTATGCTCAAATGCGGCCGCCATGGCCACCTCATTGGCAGTGATTGGGGGAGGGGGAGGTGGCAAAGCATTCACCCCTTTCCTGGGGCACAAGTAGAGGTTGAGCCCTGCCCCACTCTGGAGCCACAAACACCAGAGGAGCAGGCAGCCAGACTGAGTTCCCCCTTTCCCAAGGGCAGTGGGGCTTGGGCTTCCAGCTTCTGCCCTAGGGCACTGGGTGGCAGGCTCCGGCCATGGGGCTTCAGGTTCCAGCCTCAGGGCTTCGGTCTCTGGCCCCAGGCTCACTCCCCCATCATTGCCCCGGTCCCTGCTGCCTCCCTACCCACCTCTCCAAGAGCTTAATATGTGACCCGGCTTGCCAGGGTTGAGTAAGTCTGCTATGAAAAGCGATAACAACAAACCTACAAATATCAGTTTTCACAAGAGCAGACTTACTAGCTAGTAAGTCTAAAAAAAAAAAAAAAAAAAAAAAAAATCAGCAACCAAAAACCAAAAGAAACAACAACAAAAAATGATAGGAACATGGAAAGCACCTTATTCTATTCTATTCTGTTTAGGTCCAGCAAAGAGTAGACACAACTGTACATTATTTTTATTATTGAATCTGAAAAAAAAACCCTACATAAATAAATTACAATGACTTGGACATGTATCTGTGCATATTTATTTGTTTTTCCTAAAGTTAATTAAGTATTTTAGAAAAAATTCTCAGAGCAGTCACCAGCAAGAGTTGGTGGCTGCAATCTAAGGCCACCAAAAAATTTCTTGTGGGAACCCCAGCTCTAGGTGCCTGATCCAAAGCCCATTGAAGTCAATGGATAGATGTCCAGGCCCTAGACTGGCACAACAGAGAAGCACCAGAAGAAATGTACAGAGAATTTATGCATCTATTTCATCCCATTGCTTTCAGCCCACACAGGTAAGTGAATGGGGGTCATTTGATCTGAAACTTCTCCTAAATAGCTATTGAAATCTCTTTAATTTTAAGAAGAATGTGTTCTGCAGAACCTATAAACACAAGCATTAGACATTAAAGCCAGAGGGAAAAAGACAGTAGAACCAACCAAACATAGGATTTCTCGCTCAAAAATTCACATGACAAGCTTAAGAGTAGTGCTCCTGA
This sequence comes from Chelonia mydas, assembly GCF_015237465.2. Classification (NCBI taxonomy): domain Eukaryota; kingdom Metazoa; phylum Chordata; order Testudines; family Cheloniidae; genus Chelonia; species Chelonia mydas. The sequence goes on from NC_051250.2 coordinate 65,607,205, forward strand.
GCCTGTGATGATTTGCAAAGTGTTCCCTGCAATGCATTATGTTATTAACATTATGGGGCTTGTCTTGGAAAGAGATCCAGGCTTTTTGTAATTTACCATAACTAAGATCTTTACCTCCTGAGAAGGCCACACAGCTGTCCTTCTCTGATAAGTGCTAAGTAACAAAATCAAAATGCACCTTTGAGGCAACTGTATTGGGCTTTGGTAGAGCTGGCATAGGAGTCTTCTAAAGGCAACTTTCGATGTTGCTAATTGAAACTCAGTTTGGCTGGGTGGTTTGCTGATGGTTCCTCATAAACCAGGAGGAGGGATAGCTTAGTGGTTTGAGCATTAGCCTGCTAAACCCAGGGTTGTGAGTTTAATCCTTGAGGGGGCCATTTAGGGATCAGGGGCAAAAATTGGGGATTGGTCCTGCTTTGAGCAGGGGGTTGGACTAGATGACCTTCTGAGGTTCCTTCCAAGCCTGATATGCTATGGAGTAGTATACATTTTTCCTCTATTAATCCTATATCTGAAATATACCTGATCCACAACCATGGACTCTGAATAGGGCCCAAACTAAACCCAGGTTCCTGCCTTTGCTTTCAAAGATCAGATATATTCATCTATGATTTCCATGTTATTTTTTTGCATATGCTTACGTATTGGTCTAATTTGTGTAGCTGATATGCTCGAAGAGGCTCTGGGTTGTAATGGCTATTATAGGAAGGATATTTCACATTGCTTGTAATTTTTAATATTTATTTACAAGCCCCTAGCATTCAGCAAAGTACTTTTTATGAGTGAAAAAATAGATATGCACACACATTCCTCTACATGTCATAGACAGGGCCAACCTCAGGCTGTATTGAAGTCAACAGCAAAGCTTCAGTGGACTTCACCAGGATCGATATTTAGGCTAGAAATAATACAGGATCTTTCTTATGACATTTTTGTTTCCAAATGAGGAGAGAAAGGGGAATTCATAATTATGTTCTTGGTTCTCAGATCTCCTAACAAATGAAGATAAAGCTAAGAGATTCACCACTGCATATAATTAAAATATACTTTTTTTCTCCCATTGTCTTCAGCACAGACATGCCTTTAGATAACAGAACATTAAAAGTGCTTGGAATACGTGAGAACAGAATGATGTTAAACTTTATAAAACAACTGCCACCAGTGATGTGTGTTAAACAGAAAAGGGCACAGTATATACATGCACATCTCTCTCTCTCTCTCTCTCTGACACACACACACACACACACTTCAATGGAAAGGGCAACGAATTAGGCTCTAGCGTTTCCTTTTTAAAAATAGAGTATTATAAATTATCCACAGATAAACCACACATATTGTAGGTTCCTTTGGAACTTCTGATTACACTTAAAAATATATTGCAGCTTCCCCCATTTTTAGTCTAAATGGTCACTAGAAATCCTGGAGTGGGGATATTTTATATTGTGTACCTGGATTAAAAATGGACTAATAAAGAGAAAAGTAAGAAACTACAGAAATACAAACCAAGCTGATAATTCCATTGAAGTGTTCTAATAGAAAACCCTTAGAATACAAAGATTAAGGTATTAAGAACAATGAGTTTCAAGATGAAATTTCTTTGATTATATTGTTCATGGGTTGTTTCTACCAAGTTAGAATGTTTGTTTTTGAATGTGTTTATATCCCACATTCCGAAAAGCTGTTGTATCGATAGCATTTCGCAAGCACCAATTTTACTATCCGTGGTGAAAACAACATTGATATGAATGTGGTTGTCTGCTGGTCAATGGCAGTTTTCACAAGTTATGCATATACAAAATATCAAGCTATGTGTAACCATTGGAATGAGAGAATTTCATCCTCCACTGGAGAGAAATACCATAATGAGTAAACTGTTGTGTGGAAATCCTTGCACCTTTTCTATTTGACATTTCCTACGTTATGGGGTTTGGGTTTCAGTGAATGAGGCTGGTTTAGGCTAATTGTATGATTTTAATTTTGTGATGGGGCCTATTTAGGGGTAATTGTTAGAACCCTGCACTGATACAAAATTTGTATCCACATCTGATTTGCAAAAATGATCCGCAGATATCTGCATCCATATCTGAGGATGAGGATCTCTGTGGATATAAAGCTGATATCTGCAGACTTGCGGGGATCTAGATACAAAATTTGTATCTGCATCTGATCCAAAATCCGCAAAAATGGTCTGTGGATATCTGCATGCATGCAGATATCCAAGGCTATAAGGTGGATATCCACAGATTTCCAGGGCTCTAGTAATGGTATGATTTTAAATTTTTGATTATGGGAGCTTAGTAAATTTCTCTAATGTGTCATTAACTTTTGCTAAGAATTCAGAATTACTGAAGAGTGGAAAAGATGTGTTTGTTTCAATTTGATATCCTATCTATGAATCACTTGTGATTTTGTTGATGGTTTAGAAACTATAATAGAATTCGATTACTTATGTGTCTGAGATACGGACAATTTCAAGTGTAGAGGTTTATGTATAGGTCAGAAAAAGACACACAGGACAATTTGAGAGCTTGCAACTTGTAATAAAAAGCCACACTGAACTTTATACATTTAAAAACTCTTCTTATAAACTCATTAATTCTAGTTGGGAAGACTATGTTGGTACAAGAATAATATTTTAAAAGCGAAGCAGCGTTGGTGCAAATGAGATCAAATGTTGAAAGTACCAGTAAGTATGTACTAAAGAGACGTACTACAGAGACATGTTTCTCCAATTGGGCTTATCCTCAAACTTTTATGCATCTGATGAAATGAGCTGTAGCTCACAAAAGCTTATGCTCAGATAAATTGGTTAGTCTCTAAGGTGCCACAAGTACTCCTTTTTCTTTTGTGAATACAGACTAACACGGCTGCTACTCTGAAACCTCAAACTAATGGTGCTTAGAGTAATTCTAGTAAAGACCTTGTCAGGTGAAACTGACAGATTCAGAAAAGACTATGTCAAAACAAGGGACTATTATTAACAATTGTCATATGTTTACTCAGAATAGTTCTAATTTCAAAATAGAAAGTTATTTTTGAGTCTTTGTCCGCATCTTCAAAGAGAAATTCAGAGCTTCTCTGCCTGCCACCAGGGGATGCTCTATCAGTTGTGAACATTATGCGTAGCTTTTTTTGCAAGTGGGAATCCATGGAAAATAAGAACCTGAAGACAGTTCTTGAAAGTCTTCCTCTAAAGAAAATCCTTTTCTCACACTGAGCAAAAAGCACAGCTGAAGGTCCCAATCCTGCAAGCACCTACATATGGGTTTAGCTTTAAGCATATTTGTATGTGTCTGTAGGATCAGGGCCATATAAAAAGATTTCTAGGTGCTGTTTTTCAAGTTTAATGCATACATTTAGGACCCAGTCCTGTGTACACTTATACACCTGCTTAATTTTACTGATTTCAGTGGGACTAGTCATGGTAGTAAAATTAAGCAAGAATGTAAGAGTTTGCAGAATCAGGGTCTTACACCATCATCTGCTATAGAGTACTTTTTAGCCATAATTCACCAGTGGTGCAACTCCACTGGAGGTAAGAATGGTAGAAGCTGCAGTGTAGATAGGTATTTTTGCCACCATGTCATCTTATAGAGCAGAAACTTACCACAGTGTAATTCCCTGCAGATACGCATAGATGCATAAATCCAAATCAAGCTCTTATTTTCAATGAAAAACTTCCCTAAATTTAAATTCTTAATGACAAGATTATGCAACTGAGATAAAGGATGCTCATTATTATAAGTTAGACAGATTTTTTTTTTACTTAAACTATATATTTTTACATAAAACAAATGTATATGATACAATAAAATCAGATAAAAACAACAAAGCTATAAGTTCATAAAGAAAAATCTATTTTAATATATAAAAAACACCATTGACTGCTCCTAGGAGAGAGTCCAAATGTTCACATTTACTATTTACCTTTGATTTTAAAAAGTACTTGTTCACAGTAGACAGAATGACGAGGTCAGACACATTTTTACAACAAAATGTAGTAAACACTTCAGCTCAATTAATCATAAATTAAATCAGGATAAAAATACACATTTAAAGCATCGCAGTGTTTTCCCATAGTTGTATATCAATAGAATTGTCAGTCATTCACAAAACCCTTACTTGAAACAGTAAAAACAGTTTGTGTGTATAGCTTTATTACTAAAGACTCATCATACTTCTAAATATTTTGGTATAGTAGACCACACTAAAAACACTCCCATAATTGTTAACTACAACTAAGGGATATATTTAAATTTGAGTTAAAAAATGATGTGCTCCATCATATAGATGAGTTTTATAGTAGATTATGCATTTGTGACTATTAGGCAAATAAAATAAAAACATCTAAATGCTGCAAGATACTTTTTTTTATTGAGCATATCTCCACTTTCAGCCCACACCAGATGATCAATGCACTGCACATTTAGCAGACCTGTTCACAATTCTTTTTCAGTATCAGTCTTCTTGGCTGGTATATGGCTAAAATAATTATTGCTGACCAGTGGTAAAAACAGAAAATACAACAGCAGAGATAGATTTTTCTCTTGAGTGCCTAGGTTTTATGTGCCATCAGAATTTGTTAATTAACTAAGTGACCAGAAGGGGAAAAACGATATTTCAAAACATGCATATAAAATTTTTGGATGTATAGGCACCGTCATTTGAAAGTATTTCGTTTAAACAGTTTTTCAAAAACTAGTGCTAACACAAAACATAGCAGAAGGTCAAATTGTTTAGACATCTCAAAAAATCCCAATTACATAAGCAAATATTTCTTAGTCTAGCAGCATCAGTCCTATTCCTCAGCCTGCAAAAGAACACAGGGTTTTCGGGGAAACACATTCTTAAAATTCTGCAATACATTCCTTACGGTATATTTCACTCAAGGTATGTTGTTACTGAATACAGAGTACGATATTTAAGACATGCAAACTTTTCACATAAAACTGTCAAGTTTATATCCTAAAAGGAATACAAAATATGGACACAAGCCTCAAGTAGCAAGACTCTGCGAATGTGCAATTCATTTCTGTATCAGTTAATGGTGGTTCTCTCCATTTTAGGGTGGATCTGGATCAATAGCTTGTGACTTGCTATTGCTGTGATTGATGCTTTAGTTGATTGTTTAACACAATTCAAAAAGAGAAAGTTACTTTGCGGTAGTTGTGTGTGTTACAACCTCTACGTCATGCCTATAATAAGATTCTATAACAGCCCCACCTACTAGGAAGCAGAGGCAAAAATAATTGCAAACATAAGCAGTATAAGCAAAGCCTAGTGTTCTTCCCTGGCAAGCTGGACCTAAATTAGGCTGCATTATTTCTGTTGTAGCAGACTACAAATTTAGTAGCAGCTTCATTTACATTTTTTTTTCTGCAGCTTTTTACTAAATGTGAAAATGTACTATTCAATCTGTACAGTAACCTCCGTGTTATTTTTGTGTGGATAATAAATTCGATTTATTTTACTCAGTGCTCACATTCAGTTTTTTGATATGCCAAAGATTTTTGTATTTATAACTCATAACTGCATCACAGAAACAGGGACAAAGTTGGAGGTTTTGGCAGTTGAGTAGGGGATAACTGGGACTTTGGGCCCATCAGTAGGTATGCAAGACTTGTCTGGGATTGCGGGAAGATCACGTTAGTTGACATTTCTGCTGAAACAGTCAGCAATGGAACAGTTAAATGTTAACATTTAAATTGTCATCTTTAGAATTCAGTAATAACAACTCACTGAGACGAATTGGGCAGTTCAGCCCCTGGAAAGCTTTTGTTTCAGGCTGTCTGCAGATTCAGGAAGACAATATGGCATTAGTTTACAAATCATTCATGGTTTCAAGACTTTTGCAATCATAAGGGCTAGAAACACGTTAAAGAAAAAAAAAAGTTTGAATTCTGAAGCACAATCCTGTACCCAAGGGAAAAAATCCACACCTGTGAATCATGGAACACACAGGACTCTGAGCATAAACAGGCAGGTTCCACCAATTTCCCTGGATAGCGAAGACAGTAAAGTCATGAGGGCAAAAAGCCAGAAAAGCAGGATGGATGCAGAGAATGAAAAGAATGACTAGTAAACAATTTTACATTGTTGTGCAGTCCTGCTTCCATCCAGTAAGATTCCATAAATGCAACTTGTAAAACAGTGTGAAAAGGCAGACACGGGCTTACCTTGACTAGCAGCCAAGAGTGTTGGGAGGAAAGGCATATTTAGGCCTGACAGAAGCCTGCTGTGGATTTTAAGAATCTGTTCTGATAACATTTAATGGTGTAAGCATAAATAGAACTGTGTATGTGTAAGAAATTGCAGAATAATCATATTTAGTGCTGTGCATGTGTAAGAAACTGCAGAGCAATCATGTTTGTGAGACTAAGAAAAGATAAAGTAACTAAAAAGCTAGAAAATACTGGTGTGAACTAACACTAAGCCTGTACTGATGGGGGTGGAGAGATCTTATGGAATGATGAGATTGTCCTCATGGGCTTCCCACTCATAACTGATCACTACTCAGTGTTTTGCCTTAATAAACATTTGTTAGACCAGTCTGCTGAGTGAGTGAACCTCAATCCAACAAAGAGAATGCTGACCAAGATCATCTTTGGTATCAGCTGGTATTGAGCAATAAAGGAACGAGTGTAGGGGAAAACAGCTGCCACAATACAGTACAGTAGTTAATGCTTAGGTCCTCTCTCTTCATAAATAATAGCAATATTTCACAGACAGACAGCAGTGAAGAACTGTAGAAACTCTTCATATTGCCTTTAATCCACTGAGCAATGGTGGCTTTAGAAGCTTCATTCTAAATTTTAGACATGGAATCAAAAATATATATATTTTTAAAAACACAATCAAAAGGCGTTATCTAGCCTACATAAAACACGGCAACCCACTATCTCCAGACTGTTTTCTGGGCATAGGAGTAGCTGGAGTAAGAGGATTAAGAAAAATAGGAAATTTTGAATGATGATAAACTGAAAGTGAGAGATGAAATTTGAAATCCTTACAGACAATGCAGCTCTATTCCAGTGAACTCACTGATTCATCACTTGGCAAAGGAGATACCAATTAAAAAGGCTACTATGGCAGAAAACAAAAGAAAGACTCTTTCCCCAGGTCTCAAAGGAGGCCGATATAGCATCTTTAAACAGAGGGCCATTCCTGATGATGAAACAGAATTCTGAAAGTCAAGTCTACAAATCAAATGCTCCATAAAGAAAACCTAACAGGAAAGGGGTCTGATGCAAAGGTATTCTCTACAGGACCTGAGAAAGTGGAAATGACAGCCATTCATGCTCAGAGCGCTGAGCACAAGACGATATTAACAATACACTCCAAATACAAGTTCAAGTGATTGATTAGCCACTTTAGGTGAGAAACCTACATCCACAAAGACAAGTTCCAGAGTAGCCACCCTGTTAGTCTGTATCCGCAAAAAAGAACAGGAGTACTTGTGGCATCTTAGAGACTAACAAATTTATTAGAACATAAACTTTCATGGGCTACAGCCCACTTCATCGGATGCACAGAATGGAACATATAGTAAGAAGATATATATACACACATACAGAGAAGTTGGAAGTTTCCATACAAACTGTAAGAGGCTAATTAGTTAAGATGAGCTATTATCAGCATGAGAAAAAAACTTTTGTAGCGATAATCAAGATGGCCCATTTATACAGGTTTCAGAGTAGCAGCCGGGTTAGTCTGTATTCGCAAAAAGAAAAGGAGTACTTGTGGCACCTTAGAGACTAACAAATTTATTTGAGCATAAGCTTTTGGGAGCTACAGCTCACTTCATCGGATGCATCACAAAAGCTTATGCTCAAATAAATTTGTTAGTCTCTAAGGTGCCACAAGTACTCCTTTTCTTTTCGCCCATTTAGACAGTTGACAAGAAGTTGACACCTTCTTGTCAACTGTCTAAATGGGCCATCTTGATTATCAGTACAAAAGTTTTTTTCTCCTGCTGATAATAGCTCATCTTAACTAATTAGCCTCTCACAGTTTGTATGGCAACTTCCACCTTCTCTGTGTGTGTGTGTGTATATATATATATATATATATATATATATATATATATATATACACATACACACACACACATACACACACACAAACTTCTTACTATATGTTCCTTCTTCTTCTATATATACACACATATACACACACATGTACAATCTTCTATCTATATGTTACTATATATTCTATGCATCTGATGAAGTGGGCTGTAGCCCACGAAAACTTATGCTCCAATAAATTTGTTAGTCTCTAAGATGCCACAAGTACTCCTGTTCTTTCTACATCCACAAACTGAACCTTTACATCTTCCAAGCTTAGAGTCAGTACTTGCTTGCATGGGGAAATCCATGTGCGTCTCCAATGTAGACTTAATGCAAAGTGAAAACTAACCAACATCAGAGGGGTGCTGAAAATTCATGTTTGTAAATCATTACTAATAAGCAAAAACATCTGCAGACTGAGGTACGGAGGCTGAAATTAGTGCTTTCAGGACTGTTTGGACTCGGATCCCTCTTTGGTCACCTTGGGATTTTCCTGGAACAAATTAGAGCCCTGGAGGGGCAGGGGTACAAACATTAATTCAGTTTGAGCAGGATTCACCCCTTGAGTCAAACATGTTTGACCTTCCATGGCTATCCCCATATACAGCTCAGCAATCAAAAAGTGCATCACTGAGATAGACAGTAACTTTGCTATTTATGGAGGGGCTGGAGCTCTGCAGATATCAAAATCAGGAGAGATGAGCCAGCACTAATGGCACAGCCTTTGTAAAAAATAATAATAATAAAAAAAATGCAGCATTAAGTAGCACTTTCCTATAAACAGCATAAAGAGGAGAAGTCATGGAATCAACAGAGATCACTGTCTTAGAGACCTCACATATTTCCACTGTAACTTTATATAATACACAATACTTAGTGGGCATAATTGAGATATGACTAAGCCTCTGTCAAACAGACCCCATTCCCAAGATGCAAATGTCTTGAAAAAAAACATGAGGGAAGGGTGCATTGTTGTGATCAGGGAGTCTCTCCAAAATATCCACCTTGTACCCTGACAGTGGAAACATTTTCCAGCAGAGGGCAGCCTCCAGATTTAGGGGGCTCTGAATATGAATCACCAGTAAGATTCCCCGTGCAGGAAGTCACCCTCACATATATTGAAGTTTTCATTCTGCAGGAGCAGTGTCACAGAATCATCCCTCCCCCAAACAAACTTGAGCCTGTGGCCAAAGGACTGGAAGGGTGTGTGTGTGTGTGTGTGTGTAAAAGGAAGCCAGAATGCAAGACTGATTGGGCAATGTATTCCTGTCTGAGGGAGGCAGGCATTGAAAGGACACCAGATAATGGGTTAAGGACCACATACAGGTCTCTTATGGTGACCAAACAGGCTTAATAGCTAAGGAGGGATCTTTATGGCAGGAAGCCTACTGAAAGCTCTCCAGGTTGCTTAGACAGCACGGCAGAAGTGAAACAGCAGAAAACGGAGGGAAAACCTGATACTGAAGAAACCAACTACAGCTTGAGGGAGAGTTCAGCAGTTGTTACCTCAGAAATAGAGGGTTTGGATTCTCAGGGCCCAGTACCTACAGAAAGATGAAGGTGGGCTAGAGAAAGCATAAATGCTAGATCCTTACTACTACCTGAGAATTGCCCACAAAGAGAATGCTTGGTTTCCCAAGGCCCTGCACTCACGGTTTGTTAGAGGAAGGGAAGAGAGGAGAGTTTTTTGTACCCCACCAAGTCCCTGAGGAGCTAATAAGGTTCACATATCTGGCATTGTGAGGTGACTGATGGGCTGCAACAGAACTTCAATTATAAATAAAGTATTTTGCAGTCATATCATTTTTCATGCTAGGAACTCAATGTGCTTTACCAACATGGATTTACCCTCACAACAGCCGTGTGACATAGGTACGTATCAGCCACTCTTAATGAAAGAGCCTATCCGGTAGGGATCAAGATTCAAGGAAGAAATGCCTGTAAGTATCCAAGATACAGAGGTATTAAGTTCCTGTGGACTGGGAGCTTGCAACATTTATAATCTCCTCTAATTACTAGAAGAAGACAGAGTGGCAAAGGTGAGAGAAGACCAATTTGCATAATCCTTACAGGCAACAAATAGGGCCTTGAATCCCAGGACCCAGTATTTACCTTTTGTTACAGGAAAAAGAGAGAGCAGAAATTAATTAGACCGGGCTGTCAATCCTGTGGAGGATGCAGACAGCCAGAATGTCTGAGCCTGCAAACTGTGTGCTGAGCTCCCCCAGAGCCTCAACCATGTAAGAACTGAATACACCTACCAAAGAAGGAAGGAATGTGAACACTGGGGTCCTGACTACAGGAGAGAGAACAGAGATTGCTCAAAGGGTATCCGCCTTGTTCCCCTGGTTTCTCGGAAGTATGCAGCACAAGTAGCAGGTCCAGAAATAAATGCTTTTCTTTCTAGACTCTGCCTCCACACCTTCCCTCTTACCCTTATTTCTTCTTTATGAGGCCTTGTCTACATCAGAAAATTGTACAGGTTTTACTTGTCAGTTTTTAAACTAATTTAGTTTAAACCAATGCAACCCCGTGTGTGGACCCTCTTATTTCAGTTTAAGAGTGGCTTATTTCATTTATTTTAATCTGATTCCTAAATGGTTTAAGATAAACTGAAATAACTGGATGAACCCAAAATAAATCTGGATTAAACCAAAATAAGAGTGTTTGCACAGCCCTTTGCACCTAATTTAACTACATACATTTAAAAATCACACCTTAAGTTAAACCAATACAACTCTCTTAGGCTGACAAGCCCTAAGACTCGCTAGTAGTGAAAAAAAGAAAAAGAAAAGAAACAGAAGATTGAGCAAGGCTCTCAGTACGAAGGAGGTAAAAGCATTAATGGGAAGTAGAGTAGGGAGCCTGGCAATGTATACTGTTTGTGACATACAATTGTTTTACTTCCTTGCTTCACAGTTGGTGCAACTAACCTTAAGACTAGGATGGGAGTAGAGGAGAAGTAGGTCATCTGCCTTTTTGATGATTCTTTATTCAAAGTGAACTATATAGATGCAAACTAAATACTGAAATTATTTGTTCAGAAAATACACTGTGTATCCTTTGTCACTTTCAATTTTGAGTAGTCGGATCACATTATCTAACCCCACATTATGTTACACATGTATATTCTGCACTGGTGAAAGCTTATTTTCACATGCCTACATTCTATATTATGTTTCCAAGTACCTGATATTTTATTTTATTTTATTTTTTTTTAATACTGGCACTCTACAACAATTTTTATAAAGACCACTATATACCGAAATAGTCCAGCTTCATAATATCAGTTGTATAAAAGGATTACAAAGCACACATACAAAAAAGGCAAGGCTAGATAGCCAATACTTCAGTGGTAGATGCAATCTAAAATTAAAGAACTATTGCAGATAGAGTATCTCTACAGACTTCCAGCATCTGGATTATTAGATCTGTGTGCAAAGGTATTCAATGTATTCTTCACTTAAAATATTTAAATGACCAAAAACCCCTTGATTATAGCTTTATTAAGAATTAGAAATCTAATTTGTAATATGTGAAATGAATGTTGTGACATGGCCACTCTAGTTCGTCCTGTTGGAACACATTAATTTCACACTTCAGTAGCCTTTGCCAGATTAAAAAAAAAGAGGCAATACCATCAATGTATTGGACATAAACAGAACTTCTTGCCCAAATTCTATTTGCGTGGGCTTTCAGAATAACTTCAGAGCAGGCTATTCCCTAATATTTATTAAAAAAATAAAAACAAAAACAAAAGAGCCCATGAAGGTAGTTACGGAGACAAAAGCAGAGTTAGATTGAATTCTGAACCAGTGTTGCTGTTTATGTCACCGCCTGTAGTGAAGTAAGCCTGCTTCTTATTCTCATGGTCCTGGAATCCCAAGCATTCTCTTGTTTTACTCAGAATGTGTTTAGAGCTGCTGAATAATCAAATACGAGTTACAATGTCTTTCTGCAATGCCTTTCTTTTTGTCATTCTAAATGGGCAATTTGGTTTCTAACTCATCCGCTTTAATATGTCATAAGATCGGAAAGTCTACTTCAAAGAAAAGGGTTTTGCTTTCATGCTACCTCAGCCCTGGATGTCTCCTGAACAGAAACTTGCATTTGTACAAAACTGTCCCCAGCGGTTCTGTGAAATGAACTAATGTTTTTTAGATTAACGTCTCTGAAATCACTTCAGTGGATGTTCACAGCAGTTATTAAGTTATACAGATAATTAGAGGGCCCAGACCTATATGTGAAACAATAACCTATCCCTATTGCTGTATATCTGGTCCCAGGAAGAGAGTGTGGTTTTTTCCAAAGACGTAATGATTAACTTAATTATATGAATTTAAACACTAGGGCTGAGGAAAAAGATGCTCTTGTTAAATGAGAAGTTCTCATCAGCTGTTGTACGATTTATATGAAGTACAAGAGCTGAGACCGACTGCAACTTTGCAGATTACGTGCTGTAAGTGCACATACATTTACATGGTAAACCCTGTATCAGAGGTCACACAAGTATAAAATCGGTTGGTTTCTTTCTGTGAATTAGGCTTTATTGATTTGTTCCTAAGGATCTTAATATCTACTTAGAGGGATTTGCTACACTTGACTGCAGCTCAACTCAGACACATTTTACCTAGCTGATTTACACATGGCAGGAGCCCCCTCTAATCTTAACTCCACTCCACTCAACAAAAGAAATAAAACTGCACGTTGCTAGGAGTACTGATAGTATTGTTTTCTGTTTCTATGGTTGCAACAGCCCTTAAGAAAGATATAAATTTCCCTGCAACAACTAACTGCATATTCATATAAGGTAGATCTAGTTCCAGATTCCTGAGACAGAATCTTCCACCTCTTCACAAACCCAGAGCAGCCATATAAATCATTTCTCTTCTCAACAGAATTCAGTGAGCAGCACAACTGGTTTGAAAAAACACAGCAAATTTTCAGCCTGTATGTACAGAAACAATACCAACAAGTGGAACATTCTAGTCAAATTTTGTAAAATACACATTTGGGATCAACAAAACACCAAACATTCAGACCCTAGATTACAAAAATCTGTTGCCATCTAGTTGTCAACTCCCAGTTTAGACAATCCTTGTCGGAAGTCATGTAGTTCATCTATCTTCCCATCTAGTATGTCTAAAAAATTCTTTAATTCAGTTTTAAGGCTGTTCTGTCTCTGTTTGTTCTCTTCAACATCTGTCCTTAGTGTTCTGACTTTCTCCTCCAGGTCTCTGTTCTTTTTCTCAGCAGCCTTAAAAAAAGAATAGAAAGAAAAAACAACATGCATCTTAGAGAAGATGGATGAACATTTATTAGAGCAAAGCAACAATACCACGCAGACTTTAAATGTTTTGCTTTGACTTTCTATTAATTTTAGTCTGCCTAATACAAACACCTCTGGAAGCAATTTTAACATGATAGGGCTATTTTTTTTTTAATCTGACTAATGCAGGGAAGGATACAGATTAAGTGGAAAAGATGCTTTGCATTAGATTTTGTCATTTGGTTGATATCTTTAAATTCTGCTGAATTTAAATTGTGGACTGTGCATACATTGCTACAGTTGCAAAATTAGTCTCTGTGCCACAAAATTATCTATGGTGGTTTAGCTTTGAAAAATAAGCTTTTACAAACATCCCCTGAGAAATAATGTCGCTTTATTAGGTTCTGCAGGATTTCTTTTAAACTCCTTGGCTGAATACTTAAGCATATAGTCAGCGAAAACAACTTAATGCTCTCCCACACTGCAGTTTGCTCTTTCTTTTAGAAAACCATGTTCTCTTATTTCATTAGCTTTCCTTTTGCTTTTCCTCATTTCAGGACAGTGTACATATCTAAACTTAAGTCTTCTTAAAACTTTAAATAATGAGCTTTACCATGTAGAAATGGCCTATGTTAATATCTTATTCCCACAGCTCACATTTCCCTCCCACCTCTTCAATAGTCTTTCCACTATTTTCACCTAGATGACCTTGTTTCATTTATTCTTTTTTCATGTGTTATGTTTATGGCGGTTTAAGCTTGTGAAAGTGTCAGACTGACAGCCCCAGTCCAAAGACCTTTATTTATACCCAGAACAGATATAGCACAAGCAGGGAACAGCTCCCAACACACACCTTACCAAGGTGCCTCAGCCATAAGTAATCATTTCCAAGTGAGAGGGTAGTTCAGTTTCCATGCCCTTGCAGTTCTTGATTTTGCTGCTCAGGGTGGTAATGATGATGGTGACTTGGACTCAAATGAAAGCACTCACTTGTATAGCACAGGCCAAAACAACCATCAACTTGCAATGTCTTCTTGGTCACTACCACCCTATACCAAACCCATACCAGTTATCTAGACACTTCCTATCTCAAACCCTGGAACTATAAAGTGCCTCTGGTTCTTACTTTTTCCGGTATATTTACCCCTTAGCCTCTGTTCCTTTTGTTGTGAGCTCTGCTAAGCTTGCCTCCACCACAACTTAACTGATGCCAAGAGGGATGAGTATCCTTCCATAAAAGCAAAATCTATTCAAGAAAGGCCAACACACAAAAGACTCAGTTGAAGTATTAGTTCAGTGCATAAGCCATTTCTCCAGTTAAATATTCAAGACGACAACAGATTTGGTTTTTTAGACTTTCCTCTATATTCTGTACAGGGCTAAGCACTGAGGGTGACTGATGAATCAAAAATTAATATCACTGAACAGATTAGACACAAATAACTAACTACAAAGTGAGATTTCACTATTAAAAATGTTTCTCCACTCTTTGCTCAAACAAGAACAAAACTGACCTCCTCTTCCACACTTTCCTTATCCATATTTACAGGGGGTCTCAAATGTTGAAAAATAATTCATTGCTGAAAACATGGCCACATGCTTTTTAGTTTTACTGTCCCAAATATTCATAAAATCTGGACATAGTATATTTAACCAGGGAACCATACTGCTGTCTCTGAGCTCTACAAAGAAGCTGGAGGCATTGAAGAATATAAAGAGATGTGGGGAAAAGGGAGAAACTCTTTAGCTAAATTAATTCTAAACAGAGTCTTTTACTCACCCCTCCCTTTAGATCCTCACATCTAGGCCATGTGTAGATCTTGCCACCTCTTCCTGTATAATACCTCTAAGATCTGACTTCTCTTCTCCCTCAAAACAGCTCCATTTTTCATCCACTTCTCAACTACTGCAACCTCCTCTCCAGCTTTGACATGTCCCATCTCACCTCACTTATATCCATTCAGAACTGTTGCAAAAATCATTTCCCCAGATTGTCGCTTTGACCACATTACCCCTCTCTTTGCATCCCCCTGTAGGCTCTCCCATCCCTGCAGCATGAATACAAATTACTAGTCTTTGCTTTTAAGGTTCTACACAGTTGATCCCTGCCCTATCGATCATCTCTTACATGCTACTGAGCTGTCGAATCTGGAATCTGCTCCACCAGTGATGCCAGTCTTCATCACCCATTTGTTTAAGTTTTGAACACACGTGCGTAGAGGGAGCTTCCCATAAACATTCACAAAGGTCACTTCATCCTACTTCAAATCCCTCCTTAAAACCTTCCCTGGCCATTTCCTTTGCCAAAATGATTACAGTTAGACAGCTGATGTACTGTTACCTCTGTTTATCAGACTGATCAGTATTGTCTCACTGTTTTCTCGTGTTTCCCCCATGTGTTTGTTGCATCCTTGATTTAGTCCTATTTGGAACACAAGATTTGGTTCAAGAGATAACGATACCTAAATCACTTGGTCACCATAATATAATTAAATTTAACATCCTTGTACAGGGGTGCAGGAAGTAGGGGTTCTGGGGGTACGGTAGCTTGAAGTGATTTCCATCATATATAAGGTTTACAGTTTTATTCAATGGCTTTCAGCATCCCCACTATAAAAACTGCTCCAATGCCACTGTCCTTGTAGGGCAGAAAAATACCCCAAAAATCCCACTACAGTAACATTTAACTTAAAAAAGGGAACTACACAAAAATTAGGACACTTATTAGACGTAAATTAAAGGAAGCTGTCACATGGTTTAAATGCCTGCAAGCAGCATGGGGACTATTTAAAAACACTATATTAGAGACTCAGACTCAGTGCATACTCCAAATCAAAAAAGACAATAAGAGGACCAAAAGAATGCCACCATGGCTCAAAGCAGAGTAATGAAGGCTATCAGAGGCAAAAAGGCATCCTTTAAAATTTGAAAGTCAAATCCTAATGAGAGCAACAGGAAGGTGCTCAAACTGGCGGATGAAGTGTAAGAGTATAAAAAGGCAGACCAAGAAAGCATTTGAGAAGCAATTTGCAATAGATGCAAAAACTAACAGTAAGAATTTTTTAAGTACATCAGAAGCAGGAAGCCTCATGAACAGTCACTGGGGCCTCTGGACAACCAAGGTGTTAATGGGGAACTCAAGGAAAACAAGGCCACTGCAGAGAAGCTAAAAGAATTCTTTGCATCAGTCTTTTCTGTAGAGGATGTAGGGGAGATGCCAAGAAGGATATCTCTGATGTGGGTAATAGATCTGAAGAACTGCCCCACCCTTATGTGTCAATAGAAGAGGTTTTAAAACAAACTGATAAATTAAACAGTAATAAGTCACCAGGACCAGATGGTATTCACACAAGAGTTCTGAAGGAACTCAAATGTGAAATTGCAGAACTACTAACTGTAGTCTGTGACCTATCATTTAAATCAGCTTCTGTACCAAATGACTGGAAGGTAGATAATGTAACACCAATTTTAAAAAGTGCTCCAGAGGCAATCCTGCCAATTACGGGCCAGGGAGTCTAACTTCAGTCCCAAGCAATTTGGTTGAAACTACAATAAAGAACAGAATTATCACACACAAATAAACATGATTTGTTAGGGAAGAGTCAACACAGCTTTTGTAAAGGGAAGATATGCCTCACCAATGTAATAGATTTCTTTGAGGGAATCAACAAGCATGTGGACAAGGGTGATCCAGTGGATGTAGCGTACTTGAATTTTCAGAAAGCCTTTGACAAGTTCCTTCACCAAAAGCTCTTAAAGGAAACTAACCAGTCATGGGATATGAGGGAAGATTCTTTCATGGATCAGTAACTGGTTAAAAGATAGGAAACAAAGGGTAGGAATAATGGTCAGTTTTCACAATGGAGAGAAGTAAACGACAGGGTCCCTCAAGGACCTATACTGGGACCTGTGCTGGTCAACATAATCATTAATAATCTGGAAAAGGGAATAAACAGTGATGTGGTGAAGTTCGTAGATGACACAAAATTATTCAAGATAGTTAAGTCATGGGCGGTGGGTGAGCCCCCATTTTGGGGAGGCTAACCTACCATCGCCATCCCGCCACATGTTGGAGCCCTAAAACCTGCCCATAACAGGAGGAGTCCTGAGGGGCCCCCTCCACCGCGACCAGAAGAGCCATGGCTAGGCCACCCCAGCCACCACCCCAGGCCGGTCCCCCCAACCCCAGCGCCAGGCCGAGCCACTCCCCCCGCGAGCACCGGGCCAAGTCGCCCCCTGCCCGAGTGCCAGGCAGAGGCAGCGACCTCTACCCCTGTCCAGCTGGTGGCTCCAGTGCTCACTGTTTGCTCGCAGGATCTCTCCTCACTCCCCCACCCCTGAGGAGAAGCAACGCAGTGAGCAGCAGGGACCTGGGGGGCGGGAAGGTGGAGTGCATGTAGGTAGGGGTGGTTGTGCCAGGGAAGACCAAGCCCTTCCTTGGCCTATTATACCCACTGCCCAAGAGTTAAGTCCAAAGCAGACTGTGAAGAGCTACAGGAGGATTTCACAAAACTGGGTGAGTGGGCAACAAAATGGTAGATGAAAATCAACATTGATAAGTGAAAAGTAATGCACATTGGAAAAAATAATCTGAACTACACATAAATAAAGATGGGTTCTAAATGAGCTGTTACCACGTAAAGATCTTGGAGTCACTGTGGATTGTTCTCTGAAAATTTCCACTCAATGAGCAGCAGTGGTCAAAAAAGGCTAGGATCTATTAGGAAATGGATAGAAAAGATGACAGAAAATACCATAATGCCACTACATAAATCCATGGTGAGCCCACAACTTGAATACTCTGTCCAGTTCTGTTTGCCCCATCTCAAAAAGGATATAGTGGAACTGGAAAAGTTTCAGAGACGGGCAACAAAGATGAAGAAGGGTATGGAGTGGCTTCCATATAAGGAAAGACTAAAAAGATTAGGGCTATTCAGCTTCGAAAAGAGATGACTAGGAGGTGATATTATAGGAGGTCTATAAAATGAATGATGGGAGAAGCGTTATTCACCCCCTTCCCACAGTGCAAACACCAGCATCACCTGATAAAATTAACAGGCAGCAGATTTAATACAAACAAGGAGGAAGTAGTTTTTCCACACAATGCACAATTAACCTGTGGAAGTCATTGCCCTGGGACGTTGTGATGGCCAAAGCATAACTAGGTTCAAAAAAGAAATAGGTAAGTTCATGAAGGATAAGTCCATCAATGGCCATTAGCCAAGATGGCCAGGGATGCAACCCCATGCTTGGGCGACCCTAAACCTCTGATTCCCAGAAGCTAGGAGGGGGAAGATGGGGAAGACAACTGCCCTGTTCTGTACACTCTCCCTGAAACTTTGGTACTTGCCATGGCTGGAGACAGAATACTGGCCTAGATGAACCCTTGGTCTGACCCAGTATGGCTGTTCTTATATACCTGTTGTTTGAATTCATACTTTTATTGTACAGGGCAGGGACTGTCTCTTTGTTCTGTGTTAGTATGGTACATACCATACTGAGGCCCAATCCATGACGGGGACCCCCCAGGTCCAAATTCTTGAATGCATCATTTTGATATATACAGTCAGAGTTCAAAAGCTTTAAAACCAACCAGATTCAAATACTTTGGTGATAGGGGACTATATAAATATCTACATAAAAATACAGACAATGTATTGTGTTGAAAAAGGCTACCCACCATATAAATACCTTTTGTATGAACTTCTCCCCAACATTATGTAACTTAGTTGTTGGTTTTTTTAAACAAATAACTTTTCTTCTTTTCTCTTTCTTTTATAATAATTAGCTTTAGCTGCCACCATGATGTTAGTTTAACTGACTTGACTATTCAAAATGGCAGTTTGGAAGGAGACTGGTGAATGCTTGCCAGCTCTTGTAGGTGAAGCAGTCACTTCTAGTAGCACTGCATATGAGGCAATGCAAGGCAAGGGTGGCATAAATGCTGGATATAGAATATCCTGGAGTCTGCCAGGTGACAGTTGCAACATGATCCCAGAGTAGCAACTTCTTCAGATAACCAGGGAGAGATAGAAGCTATCTATAATTACTTCTAATTCTGTGGCAGCCACAGTTCATTTTGTATGTAATCAGCATTAACTTTTATGAATTGGGGGTCTCTTTATCAGTTAAGTTACAAACAGGTAAAAATATATAAACATGAGAAATACAAAACAAAATGTCCCTTCCACTGTATTTAGATCAATTTCTTTGCTGAACTGTACCTGTAATTTCTGAGATACAGATTCACATTCTGTCATTAGCTGGGGTATAATTTCACCCTGTTTTCGAAGATCCTCCAATTCCTATAAAAAAAAAAAAAAAAAGGAAAATTATAACAAGCTTCAATTTAAAAAAAATGGTAATTTGAAGCTGTGAAATTACTTTGCACAAGTATATTGTATGCCACACAACATTGGGATTTAAAAATAACTGAAAATAATGTTTTGGCTTTATAAATGGCAGTTGTTAATTTAATAAATTAAATATAATAATATTCATTTTTGCAACACATTTAATCAATCATTTCTTGACTACATAGTTTCGACATCTGAACATAATCTAATCTCCAGCTAGTTATGTTTATGAATTCTCGCTACACATAGACACACACTCAATGAGACAGGGAAATCTGAAACGCAATAATGCTAAAAAGAGACCTAGCACGCAGCAAATTAGATACGAGTTTGCAATGGTATATGGCAGTGAAAAAGGTCACTGGAATTTTGAGCTGTAAATGTAAAACATCACAGAGCACGGAGATAACAGACCTAAGCATATACATATATAGCTCTGAGCAACACCACCTGGGATACTGAATTCAACTCTGAGCATCACATTACCAGAATAATATGGACAAACAGAAAGGAGTTAGAAATGAGCAACAAGACACATAGGTGGCTAGAGATGGATTGAAGAGGAAAGTTAAAAAGAGTTTGTTGCTCTGCTAACAGCAAAGGCAGTGGTGACGTGGGGAACATATTTGAAGAATGTAAATACCAAGGCCAAATCATCCCCCCTCCCTCATTTAAAGCTGCAGAAATGGACTTTGAGTGACAACACCCGCAAAGATCTGCTCCTGGAGATTTCCCCTAGAGTCCAGGAGGAGGCAGGCTGCAATCTGTGGAGCAGGCTACAGGATCTGCCTCCAAACATGTCTTTTATTTCCTCAAATATTCTAAAAAAATAAATAAAGACAAAACGTGTCCAGCCTCGTCAGTTCTCGGTCTAGTCTGATATAGGATAGCCAAGCCATATCACACATCACAAGTAGAGTTGTGGGATATGTGACAGCTTGTCTTCCAGGTACCGGTGATCTCACAGCAGAATAAGAGTATACGTATCCCACACTCTACCATAAAATTATGCAACAAAAAACATTTCCTCAATAGCTCCAGATTTTGTTCCCCCAGGTACAATACCATTTCTCAAATTTCAGTTCCAACCCAACTTTTAAAAGAATCTGGTCTATTCCAGAGTGTTTTTTTTTATTTGCTTCCAAAATTTTTGCCAAAAATACCACTACACAGAGACATTGAGCTTTCTCGATGAGCGATTCTGGTATCCAGGACATCTCCAATATTCTGTGTGTTCTTCTCCAACTTTGTGACCATTATTTTACAGTATTAACGTAAAGGGTCAAATTGCTTGTTAGCATGGCCTGTTTCTGACCATCACATTGAAATCAATTAAAAGCTGCTTCTAATGCAAGTGTAGCAGGCACTGACCCAGATATGCAAAAAAGCTGCTAACTGTGACACAGAGGCTCTACTACGGTGTGTCAACAAGTCTTGTCAGGCCTGACATAATCACTACACCTCCCACAGTGGGTCATGATATTGATTTAAAAGATGACATGTAATAGATTGTTTGAAATCTAACAGCACAACGGCTATTACAGTCATGGTGAACGCTTTGTAACAACTCTGTAGATGAAATTATGGATACTTTCTGATATTATGTCCTGGAAACTGTAAACAAAGATGACAAAACAGGTTTTTTTAAATATAAAGGACAATAAAAATATGGCGGCAGATGCCCTGTCAGGGAAGAGGACTCTGACATGCTGCATCTGGGCAGCCAGTGGCTAGCCCTGCTGCAGCTTTGTAAGGGGGGAAGTGTGACCCTACGAGCATCCAGGGCCAGAGGGCAAGGATTTGTGTTAGTATCAGGTGATGAGTTTCAGCTGGCCTGACTAATTCAGCGTTCCCCAACTCTAGTTATAATCTGTATCTAAAACGTGTCAAGTAATAGGTCATTGGAAAACGAACACCACACTGATCATTAATATACTTGTGTGATGGATATATACAGTGTGTATTAAGAGTTATGGATATATGTTGGAATGATTACTAGAATATGTTTAAGCCAGGCATGTCAGGGGTAGTTGGTAAACAAGTCTGTCCTAGACAAAGGAATGTTTGCTTCTCTGACCAGCCCCATCATCAGACAAACACAATGAAGGTCCAATTTACATATTAGATAAAGAAAGCTATCAAGGTAACAAATAGGGGAGGAGACAGCATGGCATCTACATCCAGCAGGAAAAAAGCGTGGTCCGGGATTTATTTTTCAAAGAATACACTGCAAAGATTTACTGGTTTATAAAGACAAGGGGTCTGAACCTCACATGATAACCAACTGAATTAACTGATTGTAAACAATATCACTGTACTATAAAAGTTTATCAAGTGAGGTATTTTATGAAAGCCTAAGATTCACTGGTGATTAATATTATCGTAAAAATGTATATATTAACACTATATATGGATACTTATTGATATTAGGCCTTACAGTATGTCCAAACCAAGGGAGAAACAGGTCTTTCCCAGACAGGAGGGAACATAGCAGCTATTTACCTGTCTCCTATGTAAATTAAGCAAATCAACGGAAGCCTTATATACATGCCAGGGCGTGGGAAGCCCCACAGCATGAGGTCATCCTGCCTGTTTAAGCAAGATTGTTGAGCTTTGGAAGTTATAAGCAAAGACAGAAGCCATCTTTAGCATCCATCACTAGATGGACACAAGAACTCATGCGAAGTGAGAAAGATGAGTCCTTCTACCAAGGAGGGGTTGAAGTCTCTAGGAACTGAATATGAGTGAGAAATCTGCTTAGGCAAAGATCTTTCACCAAGGAAGACAAGGGAAGCCAGCATCTTGTACTTCTGTAAAAGGTCCTGATGGAAGGAAAGTCAGCCCTGGCTGAAAAGAAGGAAGACTGGTGACAGAAACCATCTTGAACAAAGCCTGTACTTTTCTAGTTTAAGTTTTTAGAGTTTTATGTGCAGATTTTCACTTTTATTTGCTTGTGACCCTTTCCAAATTTAATCCTTTTACTTGGCATCAGTTAACCTATGTCTTGTTGTTAATAAATTTGCTTTATTTTTTACCATAAACTAACTCAGTGCTGTGTTTGAAAGAAAGGTGAATTTACCTCAGTTAATAAACTGTAATGTGCTTTGATCTCTTTAAAGGAGAAACAAACCTTATTTCTCTGAGCTGTCCAGGAGAGGGCTAGATACTTCAAAACGCACATGGTTTGGGGAAATTTGGGACTAGGAATGTGATGGGGTCACCTTGTTGTTGTAAGCAAGGCTGGTGGAAGCCAGAGGGGGCTGCAGGGTGGTAGACAGGTTGGGGCGAGAGCTGCTGAACTAGGGATGTCTAGCACACAGACACTTAGGGTGTGACCTGCATACTTGTAGGTTGGCTGTGAGCATCTGAGACTGGAAGCTACAGAAGCAAAGCACTGTGAGGCACCCAAGGGTTGCAGAGCAAGTAGTGACAACTCAGAGTTCTAGGGTGTAACCCAGAACAGTGTGACAGTAACTCCCTATGTTTATTTTGAGATGTGAACCCCTATACATCTTTAAGCATTCTGATTCCCTTGTATAGGTCTGTGGCTTATATATCTTTTTCGCAATGCCTCTGCGCCTCTTTCCATCCCTTTATTTTTCTTTCCTCCCTTTATTGTTCCTCAAATGGACTGAATTTCAGAGGTGCTTCTTTTATGGCTGCATTTGTGAGCAGGCTCCATGCTGGTTTGCCTTGCAAAGCCAAGAGCAGCTTGTTTAGGGTGGTTTAGAGCTAATCAGAAATCCACTAATGTAAGAAACAGTCTGAAATCAGGCTGGTGCAGTTCATTCTCAAAAATGAATGGAAGCTAGGCCTGTAATATTCATGAGTCAATCAATTCTCTGGTTGATGTGGTGTCTGGAGAATGTGAACCTCAAGGAAAATGCTAGCACAAAGTAGGGGTTATTACATATGCTATTAGAGCAGAAAGGTTGGGAAAAAAGCATGACATTTTCCTTTGAAACTTGGTGCTGAAAACTACATGATATTTTTAACTGCGCATTAAAATCCATCTCCCTAACTTATCTCCTTGTACCATCTTAAAACTCCTTAATAGCACTGCTCTTTAGGAGTACCAGCTGAGAAGTTATAATGGCACTAGACAAGCTTCACTACATCTGCTGTCTGCGTTTGCTCTTGAGTCAGCACAGAACATTTGGTTTCTACTATGGGGGGCGGGGGAGAACCTCAAAGATTCCATTATTTTTTCCCCCTAGTCAGGGGCTATACGTTTCCAACATCATTCGTCTTAGCAAAATGAATACCCTCTTGTCAAGGTTCCTTCCCCACTCTGAACGCTAGGGTACAGATGTGGGGACCTGCATGAAAACCTCCTAAGCTTACTTTTACCAGCTTAGGTTAAAACTTCCCCAAGGTACAAACTATTTTACCCTTTGCCCTTGGACTTTCGCTGCCACCACCAAACGTCTAACACTGGTATTATTATTATTATTATTAGGAAGGAGTTCGTTTGGAAACGTCTTCCCCCCCAAAATCCTCCCAAATCTTACCCCCTTTTTTCTGGGGAAGGTTTGATAAAAATCCTCACCAATTTGCATAGGTGACCACAGACCCAAACCCTTGGATCTTAAGAACAATGAAAAAAGCATTCAGTTTCTTAAAAGCAGAAGTAAAAAAAAAATCACCTCTGTAAAATCAGGATGGTAAATACCTTACAGGGTAATTAGATTCAAAACATAGAGAATCCCTCTAGGCAAAACCTTAAGTTACAAAAAGACACAAAAAACAGGAATATCCATTCCATTCAGTACAGCTTATTTTCTCAGCCATTTAAACCAACAGAATCTAACGCATATCTAGCTAGTTTACTTACTAAGTTCTAAGACTCCATTCCTGTTCTGTCCCAGGCAAAAGCATCACACAGACAGACCCAGACCCTTTGTTTCTCCCCCCTCCAGCTTTGAAAGTATCTTGTCTCCTCATTGGTCATTGTGGTCAGGTGCCAGCGAGGTTATCCTAGCTTCTTAACCCTTTACAGGTGAAAGGGTTTTTCCTCTGGCCAGGAGGGATTTTAAAGGTGTTTACCCTTCCCTTTATATTTATGATACCTCTAAACTAAGATGAGAGATTTAGGAATTCTGAATGAAACTGTCAGTAACATCCTCTAATTTTAATCTCCATCTTGGACTTAATTCTTAAAATCAGAAGGTATGGGTGACAAAATGGTAAAATATAAGACTCCACTGAAAGAGAGCCTCCCCTGTTTTAACAAAGATACTAAACTCTCTTGTAAGGGATGTCTTTTTACTGACAAACACCCGAAAGTCAACAGCTCCCCTCCTCCCATATGGTAAAGCGATTGGAGTAGGGGACTGAGAACAGTGATTCCGAGATTCTATTCTCAACTCACTTGCTGTGTGACTTTGGGCAAGGCAATTAACCTCTCCAGCTCATTTCACCCATCTGTAAAATGAAGGTACTATTACTTACCTGTCTCAGCAGGTGTTATGCTGTTTAACCAATTAATGGTTTTAAGGGGCACTGAGATCCTCAGAAGTGTAAAGTATAATTTTTGTTAACAATTGTCAAACTCAAATGCCAAATCAGATTAAAAATTCAGAACCTACAGTGTTGTAAACGAGTGATTAGGGGACACGACTGACCTAGGAGGTCTAAAGAGTCTTACATCAGCTAGAAAGAGCAGTAACTTTAAACGCTGGACTCCCTTTGACTGTGGTGACACATTGTATGTGTTGCTTTGTGTAGTCAAAAGCAGATGGGCCCACTCTGACTTTAAAGAATTTGTGCCATTTCTAAATTTATTTTACTTACTAGTTCTTTGTCTTGAAGTTCTGATTCCAGTTCCTGGAGGCGCCTGTTCAGCTGTGCATTTCTTTCCTTCTCTTTATTTATTTCATTGCATTGTTCCTCCAGCTCTTCAATCTTTAACAAAAGATCATAGCAAACTCCAATTCTCTGCAAATCTAGGGGCAGATCCTCAGTTGGTGTAAACTGTCCCAGCTCCACTGGAATCAATGGAGGTACGACAATTCACATGAGCTAGGATCTGCCCCCCTAGAATATACCAGTTAGTACAACAGTTCAAAGTTACCACTGTTATATTTAAAATTAAGAACAACAAAGTAACCCAATTACACACACTCTAGGGAGCCTCATAGGGTGCATTTATTGTATCTCACGTAATGCCTTATGTAATTACACAGGACTGTGCAAAGCACTGGAATGTCATAATTAGTAATGAAGAGCAACGGATGGGCATAAATTTGCACTTCCATTTTTATGCAAGTATGAGCCAGTAATCTATGGGTTTTTTCAAATATGGTATGAGGAAGTAAGCTCTCTAGAGTTCCCAACATCATCTCCTCAAGACCTGTCTATTATTCCAGGAGGAATAAGAGGGCTGGATACAGCATTAAAACTTAGCCAGAAGGATTAGTACAGTGTGACAGATGGTGCTTTGTTCTCTCACACAGGAAATGAGCTTGCTGATTCCACACTTCTTCTAGCCATCTCTGGACTCAGATCTTGTGTGCTGCACTGCTCCTAGGCCACCAGGCTCTCTCATTAACATATTTTTAATTCTCAGCGTTGGGTTACTCTGGGACTGTACTTGGCATCATTTTAAGGTAGATCAATGTGCAAAACTGTCTAACTCAATTAACACAGGAGAGAGAATTTCCCCGCACCCCATGCTTGGTGCAGCACCAATGCCTATTGAGAAACCTACTTGAGAGAAGAAACAGAGAAGAATCTCTCTCTCTGCAGGAAGATCAATGACACCATATGCAGACAGTTGGGCTATATGAACCACAGAAAGCATCTGACAATTGGGCTATAGGTACCTTAACCACTGCGCCAGAATTAGGAAGCATTTTGTGAACCTGCTCATTTTTGACTACACTTAGAGAGAAGTGGCACGTTTGCACCTGGTCATGTTAATGAAAGGAACTTTTTCCTATGTAACATTACACAAAAGCAAATGTTGAGTAAATAATTTTTGTTGCATGATATGCTATTTAACTGTAATCTACTATTTTGATCAGCTATTTCTCCCTTATACATAAAAGAAACCTTCACTGCTAGCCTTAACAATGAACTATTAACTCTTTGCTCTAGGAACCTGATTTATCTAACAACCTAATATTACCTTGATGCTAACAATTAGTTTCAGGCAATCTTGACACCCAGCCTGGGTTAAGTGGTAGTCTAAATACAGTGAAAGCTTGTTGTGAAGCACTGATTTGCTCTATTGGAATTATCTCCACATTCTGACAGTGACATCCTCAAACTGCACACAAACAGATATAAAATCTCCATCTTGCAAAGACAGAGTGAATTCCAATAGGCATTTTAGTGCCCTGACAGACAGGTAAATCAGGTTACATCTGCCTATCAATGGCACTCCCACCAGCTATGACATTCTTCACCTGGAGCCAAGTGGCATGCTAAAAGGAATGAAAGTCATACCTACCCCTGAAAACAATCGAAAATCAAAAATCACTTGCAATCTGCTCTGTACATTGAATGCCCCAGTGATCTGTATAAGTGAAGGGCAAAAACAGCAGCAACAACAGGACCCAGCTTTTTGAAAAGTAACTTAAGATCAATAGGCTGAAATTATCACTACAAGCAGTATTCACAGAAACTGAATTCCCACTGTATTCAGCAGACTTGTACTAGTGCGTGGGCCAATAACAAGCTTTTGATAGATAGCACCATATTATTTTAGAGATAGTACAAGCTACTATTCTAAGCTAGGGTTTTTAAAAATCTAAATTTACATCTCCCGAGTGTTCTCTCTTGTGGTTCACATTCAATCCCTGTACTACAGTGCTGTGAAATTACACGCTCAGTAAGGAAGGGAAAAAGGCTTTTGGCAACAATCTCCAACAGGCTTATGGAGTTGAAATACGCTGCTTTGAAGCTGGTGGGCCTGATTCGCAGCCTGGCTCCTCCTCCTCCCTTTTTGTGCTTACAGTATTGTGGGTACAACTCATGTCATCACTTAGCTGTCTGATTTTGAGATTTAATTAGCATTATTGAATGGTTTAAACAGGCCACCTTACTACAATGAGTGAGCACAAGGCATCAATATGCTATAGCTAAATAACTTATGAGAAGAGTACACTATGGTAATTGTCTTCATTGCAGTTCTCTTTCTTCTCATCCTACCCAACAGCACGGACAGACAGTATTATAGCTCCACCAACCAGGGAGCATGGACTCCTGGGTGATATGTAAATTGGCTCCCAGTTCTTTGCCTCCTGCATCCTGGAAGCAAGGAGAAGTAGCCATCTCCATCTCCTCTACTCCATTCTTCCTCTCTTTTTGCTTTCTAGCACAAGGAAAGAAGACAAAGCAGCAGAGTAGACAGAGAAAAAGAACATGAGTACAAAAGAGATGCCACTGCTGTCTCTGTTCTGCCTAGGCTGAGAGAAGAGGAACATCAGAAAAGGTTTAGAAAGAACTATATTATGGATTTTTAAGCTTAATTAATAATATTACAATAAACATATATTTCAAAATGATCATTCAAAGAGTTTGGGTCTGGATTTTATAACCGGTGGGAATCTGAACTTTGTTTTTTGCTTCTGACCCTTGGTGCTGCTGCTGCTGACTGCCCTCCTCCACTTTGTTCAGTGCTTGGCTGCAGACTCCTCAGTAGCTTCTGGTGAGTATTTGGACAACCTAGTACTGCTGGTTATGTTTGTAAATATCATACAGCCTGGGCTGTTTGTGAGGACATTGGCTTGGGGCAAGGAAAGAGAAATAGGAGAGGAGTCTCCAAGCCAGGGTTCTCTGGCATTTCAACTGGTGCTCTAGGGTTCATTTTATTCTATCCAACCCACTCATGTTACCTTGTTCCTGAGTTGATCATTCTCTTCCTTACATTCTGAAAACTGTTTTTTCCAGTGTTCTACACTGGCAGCAGATTCTTGGAGTGCAGAAGTCAGCCTGGCATTGCTCTCCCTCAGAGTCTGCAGTTCTGTTTCCCATTTCTTTACATTGGAAGAACTGAAAACAACAGACTAGAGTTAGAGTCACTAATGCTTTAGTTCCATTTATTACTCTGTGAGAACACCTGATTGCAATGGTGGGTGGCAAGCTGAATTAGATACAGTATTCTAGTGCAATGACCACTGCACATTGACCCTCTGTCACAGAGAATATCAGACCTACTCAAGTGTATGTGATTACTTATCTCTAATGAACAGCCCACAGACAATACAAGTCCTAGAGCTACTACATCTAGCATAATAGATGCTCTGTTAATTCAAGTAGGAGGAGCTTGTGCTTTTGATGTGAGGTTTAGTTTAGATGTGTGGTGTCTGCTGTTTGCAGTCATGAATTTTTACAGCATTCTTTACTTCCTGTCCTGTACTGAAGTGTAGCTGTGAATAGTTAAACAGTGGCTGCATTTCAGGTGGTACCAGCACATAGTGTACATATCAGTTTATAAAGCATGTTGGGATCTTTCAGGATGAAAGATAATACTATAGTATTTTATATAGTAAGCCAAGAAAAATATATATACTCTGTAGGTAAAATACACTTTCACTTCTTTTCTTTGATTTTAAATATCTATATAGCTTTAAAAATATTACTGTTGAAGAACTAAACATCCTAGGACCTTCCAAGCTCCTGAAGTAAAGGGTGAGTGATGTGCCCTTTTAAAGAGGTGAGGGACAATGGATGGAGAAAACTGAAAGCTTCTAGTATCTGAGTTACTAGCCTGTAGAAGTGACTACAGCCAGTAGGAATAAAAAAATTATCCTATTAAAAATTAAAAGGAGGGTTGATGTACTTCACCTGTCGGGAATGGTCTAGATCAGGGGTCAGCAACCTGCAGCATGCGTGCCAAAGGCGGCACGCTAGCTGATTTTTAGTGGCACTCTGCTGTCAGCCGGGGTCCCGGCTGCCGGCCCCACTCAGCCCGCTGCCAGCCTGGATGGACGGAACCCTGGGCCGGCAGCAGGCTGAGCAGGGTGGGACTCCGGCTGGCAGAGGCCAGCGGACGGAACCCCAGACTGGCAGCGCAGGCTGAGTGGCTCTGGGGTTCTGTCTGCCAGCCCCTGCCAGCCGGGGTCCTGGCCACCGGCCCAGGTCAGCCTGCTGCGGGCCCAGGGTTCCGTCCACCCAGGCCGGCAGCGGGCTGAGCGAGGCTGGTCGCTGGGACCCCAGACCGGCAGCACGGGCGGCAGACGGAGCCCCAGACTGGCAGTGGGCTGAGCCACTCATCCCACTGCCGGTCTGGGGTTCCGTCTGCCGCCCACACTGCAGGTCTGCGGTTCTGTCCGCTGGCTCCTGCTAGCCAGGGTCCTGGCTGCCAGCACCGCTCAACCCGCTGCCAGTCTGGGGTTCTGTCGGGGGGCCCCTGTAAATGTAAAATTTATTATTGGCACGCGAAACCTTAATTTAATGAAAACTTGGCACACCACTTCTCAAAGGTTGCTGACCCATGGTCTAGATAATACTTAGTCCTGCCATGAGTGCCGGGGACTGGACTAGATGACCTCTCAAGGTCCCTTTCAGTCCTATGATTCTACGATTCATACTGTATGCAACCTTTGAATTGCTTATCTCTGGGGTCAGCAACCTTGGGCACGTGGCCCATCAGGGTAATCCATTGCTGGGCCGCGAGACATTGTGTTTACTTTGACCGTCTGCAGACACAGCCCCCCGCAGCTCCCAGTGGCCATGGTTAACCGTTCCCACACAATGGGAGCTGCAGGAAGTGGCGGCCAGCACACCAATGGGAGTTGTGGAGGGGTGGGGGGTGCCTGCAGATGGTCAACGTAAACAAAATGTCTCGCGGCCCACAAGCAGATTACCCTGATGGGCCGCGTGCCGAAGGTTGCTGATCCCTGGCTTATTGTATCATATGGCTTAAAAAAAAAAAAAAACTTTAAAAAGCAACAAGTGACCCTGATATTTTTTTCCTTTTTCACTCATGGGCATATTCATATGCTAGAGGCAGATGTGGCAAATAAGTTCCAAGAAGAGAATTATGGCATATTAATGTCACTGCTTAGAACATTCCAACTTTTTATTTTACTATGGCTACAAATTACCATGATTTGCCTTTTCAAATAATTTATTAAATCAAATGATACAAAATGTGATTTCAAGGCACATAGGGCACATTTTTAAAGTGGTGCTCAAAGTTTTTTAGAAAGCTACGTAAAGTTAAAAAATTAATGAAAAAAATTTATGATGAACTAATAATTATCTTTTGTGATTTTACATACCCTCACCTGTTTTCACAGCTAAAGTACATCCACTGAAACCGAAGAGAAGAGAAAATTGGCTTCACACAATATCAGCAGTAATTTCTCCCCTTTGGCCTAAATGTTATCTGCATTCTTAAACCCACATGTCGATGGTTGGCAATGTGAGCTGGTATCACTAGCTAAAAGAGTTTACCTCATCATGCACCAAATCAGAAAGAAATGAAATGGTAAATCTCCCAATTTGACAAACGTAGTACCTACTAAAGTCAGCTAATTCAATCATCTAATATGTGGTTTTAAATTGATGCAATAACATTTGAATAATTTCTGCTAATACTATTAACCTAGATATTGTAAGCTATGACTATTTAATATTCAGTGGTCTAAATTTTGTAAGCAAACCTTTGATGATTTATTAATGTAAATGAAAAATATATACATTTTAAACCTTTAAAGAGCAGACATTTTAGCAGTATATCAAAACGCCTCTCAATCTGTCAGCAATTTAAAGTTCACACGTGAAACAAAGCTTTTTTTTAGGAACACAAGTAAATTAGAAATTCATGAAGAGGTTTGAGAGCCACACGCAGTTCACTCTGGTATGTGTATGCCCCTGTGATGGGGCACCTACCCCACACTGGGCTCTAAAGGGTTAATAGAGCCCTAGGGAGGTTGCACAGGAGGCAGCCAATCAGAGAAGGGCTGAAGGGAACAGCGAATCAGGGCCAAGCAGGCCCATATAGAAAGGGAGCTACAGGGCAGAGGAGGGCAGTTCTCTGCTGGGAGCCCAGGGAGGAAGGACTGTGTCTCTGTAGGGCTGAGAAACAGCACTCTGGACAGAGCAGTGCTACTTGCAGGGACCAGAGCAGCGAGAGTCATCTCCTGGCTGGCTGCTGGGGTTTTCAGGCTGAGGCCCTGAGGCAAGGGCAAAGAGGATGCTTGGGCCACAAGGAAGTGGCCAGACAATTCACTAAAGTAGCCACTAAGGGAAGTGGTAGAACAACGGACTGCAGGTCCCCGGAGGGCTGTGTCGCTGAAGAGGACACCGCGGTCCTTGGAGAGACGTAGGTCCTAGAGCAGGAGCAACGGCGGTGAGGCACCACCCGAAAAGGGCACTCTAACATGCAGACCTAATTCCCATGACAGCCAGCAGGAGGTGCCAGAGTGGTGAGTGAACCCTGTTACAAGTCCCTTATTGCTATAGAAACAACACATGACTATATGTGCTGTGCTAAAATAGGACACATTTTTATTTCCCTTTACAATAATGTGGGTAATAGGCAGGCAATAACACAGATCCTATTACCACTTTTTTTGATCGCCTTACCATTTTTTATGTAAGCTGTTCCTGTATCTACCTTGGTATTTGCCTTTTAACATGTATAGTAATTATTAGGTCAGATAGCGGTTTCCTTATTGAACCATCCCTGGATATGTATACGTAACCACTCCCAAAGAGTCACTCCACAGGCAGTCAGTGCAATTTAGATATTACAAGAGATTCACCTTTGGGCTAGAGCAATTTTCAGTTTGTCATTCTCACTTTTCAGATGTGCATCAGCAGAGCCACCATGAGATGCCTTCTCATCATCTGTTCCATTTATGCTGGATGCCCGAGTAGAAGATGGTGTTTCACGTCCAGATTCCTGTAGCACAATCCACAGATTAGTGTTAACATAAAATCATGGAAATGTAGGGCTGGAAGGGACCTCAAGAGTTTATCAAGTCCAGGCCCCTGTGCTGAGACAGGACCACTTAAACATAGACCATCCCTCACAGGTGTTTGTCCAACCTGTTCTTAAAAATCTGCAATGAGAGGGATTCCACAATCTCCTGGAAGCCTATTCCAGAGCTTAACTATCCTTATAGTTAGAAAGTTTGTCCTAGTAATTAACCTAAGTCTCCCTCGCTGCAGAGGAAGCCCATTACTTCTTGACCTGCCTTTTGTGGACATGGAAAACAATTGATCTCTGAGTCTATCCTCTTTATAACAGCCCTTAACATATCTGAAGACTCAACAGACCCCTCTTCAAGCTTCTTTTCCAAGAGTAAGCATGCCCAGTGTGACCAAAAAACCTCTTGGTGCCTACTGGCAGAGGGTACACGGATGTTTATAGAGTTTTACCAGGATCCCCTGTGGCAGATGTATGTATATTCAATTTACCAGAAGGTGGCATGTGAGAGAGATACCACGGACCAAGAGCCCACTGGTCATTATAATAACTGTGAAATGTATGTATGCATAATGTTTAAGGAATTGCATATCGGTACTGAAAATTTTCATCGTAAGGTATGTGAGTTAAGGCACATCACCAGAAGGTGATAAAACAAGCTTCTGTCATGTAGGAGGGAAAAAAGACGCTTCTCTCTCTCTCTGGCTGGTCATGTGTCTATTCTGTATCGTCCGCTTTGCAGTGGAGGCCTATTTGCATTACTGAGCCTGATGCTAAGCAGAAGATTGCAGATTCAACAAGAGAGGAAAGCTGCAGGAAAACACAAAAAAGCAAGAGGGTATCCCGTTTACAAGTAAAGACAGTGGATGTTTGGGGCATAACTGGAGGTACTGAGATACATTCCAGATCCTTCACCAAGGAAAAAAAACTGTCAGTATGTTCTGCCTTGTGAAAGGAGGGTCATGGCCAACCTGGCTGGAAAATACTGCAAAGACTTTGGATGAGCTAAATTTAATTAGAACAATATCTTGGTAGTTAAATCTAGGATTTAAAATGCATGTTATGATTTTATTTTACAGGTAACCATTTGTTTCCAATATTTTACTTGCTACTTCTCAAATCTCTATACTTCATTAAGTAAATTCTTACTAGTATTCACTGTAAACGTTATCTAACTGTTGTGTGTCAAATGGAGTGGTGACCTGAAGGGAAGCTAGTAAGCTGGTGTGGACTGCTTTATTGGGAGCAGCAAATCTGTGAATATTGTGTGTAGTGGACCAGTGGCTGGTCACTCCAGGGGGACTCTGAGAGCTTGAGTCTTAGAGTGTGCCTAACCCTAAGAGAGAGAGAGCAGGGCCTGTGTTGCCCATGGCCCCTGGAGTTGGGGAGCTGACTCCAGCATGCACAGACAAGCCTGCCTCACACTAAGGGCAGGTAGTAATAAGGAACTTTGCAATCCTGGGAACCCCCGGGGAACTGTGTCTTACAGCTTTTTTTAAAGTTTTCCTCATACATCAGGCTTTCTAACCCATTTATTATTTTTGTTACTCTCCTCTGGACTTGCTCCAATTTATCCACATCCTTCCTGAAGTGTGGTGCCCAGAACAGCACACAGTCCTCCAGCTGTGGCCTCACCAGTATCGAGTAGAGTGGGACAATTACCTCCCAGGTCTAACAAATGACACTCCTGTTAATGCACCCTAGAATGAAACTGGCCTTTTTTGTAACTGCATCACAGTGTTGACTTGTATTCAATTTGTGACCTACTGTAACCCCCAGAATCCTTTTTAGCCGCACTACCACCTAGCCAGTTATTCCCTATTTTGAAGTTGTGCATTTAATTTTTCCTTCCTAACTGTAGTACTTGGCACTCCTCTTTACTGAATTTCATCTTGTTGATTTTAGACAAATTCTTCAATTTGTCAAGGTCATTTTCAATTCTAATCCTGTCCTCCAAAGAGCTTGCAACCCCTCTCAGCTTGATGTCATCTGAAAGTTTTAGAAGCATACTCTCCACTCCATTAGCCACGTAACTAATGAAAATACTGAACAGTACCCGATCCAGTGGGAACCCACTAGAAATGCCCTACCAGTTTGACAGCAAACCACTGATAACTACCTCTGAGTACAGTCTTTCAACCAGCTGTGCACCCACTAATTTGATCTAGCTCACATTTCCCTAGTTTGCTTATGAGAATGTCAAAAACCTTACTGAAATCAAGATATATAACATCTACTTCTTTCCCCTATCCACTAGGCCAGTCACCCTGTCAAAGAAGGAAATCAGATGGTTTGGCATGATTAGTTCTTGACAAATCCATGCTGGCTATTCCTTATAACCCTATTATCCCTCTAGGTACTTACAAACTGATTGTTTCATAATTGGTTCCAGTATCTTTCCAGGTATCGAAGCTAGGCTGACTGGTCTATAATCACCCCTCCCCCCCAGCATCTTTGTTCCCCTTTTAAAACATATGCCTACTTCCCTACCCCCCCTCAAAAAAAACTCACTGAAAGGAAGTAAGCATTTACTTTTGTGACATAACATACTAGGTATGTGACACAAAATGCAATGGCAGATTACCTGGCATGGCCTATTTGAGGTAATGCTGTTGTCTGGGATGCCACTGTTTGTGGCCCAGACAAAGTAGTAAAAAAGTTTCTCTTCTTGTCAATCAAAATGAAGTCCTATCTTTATCTTCACATTGACTTTATCGGTACAAGTAAATACAGGTATCATAAGAGGTCATATTATATACCATGTCGTGTTATATATTTGCACTAAGCAAGAACATTTCTGATTCCCTTTAAGTAATGACAGATAGCTCCTTACCTGAGCCTAGTGATTCCCCCAGTGTGCACCAGTAGCCACTGGGACTGGTGAATAGTGACCCTGACATCTGTGCTATTTGTAACCTTGTCCCATGTCAAGTCAGTGAGACCAGGAAATAAAGACCAGTCTCTTATCAGCTCTCACATGCATCACATCTTTATGGCATACTAGACTATACACAGATTGTAACAGTAGATGTAATATCTAAAGAAGAACATTTAAAACACAGAACAGTAATAAAAAAAACTATCACAATGAAGTGCCCTGGGGGCAAAAGGCAGGCTCTTTTCAAAGAGAAAAAATACAATTTACAAAGTTTGCAAAATTTTCCAGAAGACTATTTTAAAATCAGTTTAAGCTACTGGAGCAAAGAAATACTACTGGAAGTTGTGAAGTACCAAAAAAAAAAAAAAAAAAAAAGACACTTTCCTACTCCCAAGAGATTAACATCACACACTTTTTAGCAGTGGTCAATTAACTTCCTTTGCTTTACATTAGACTCAATGGCCACAATTTTTTTTTTTTAAAAAGCATCTAATGTCAGGCTTCTAAGTCTGGTTTAGGGATCTAAACAAGGGGATTGATTTTCAGAAGAAATGAACACTAAGCAGTCTCACTGATGTCATAAAGGCTCTTCTGATTGTGTAGTTGAAGTAATCACTAAATAGAAGTTATTCTAATTTTCCTCCAAAGCAACACTTTTATGCAAAACACAATGAATGAGTTCCCATTAAACAAGGATTAATTCTTAGCTAGCTGTAGACTTCATGCAATTATAATGAATTATTGTAAGGGACTGTGACAAAGCTTGTGATAAAACTTGATTTCATCATATTCTAACAAAAACAATTAACACTGGGTATAGTGGCATCTTTCTAAACTAAACTGTCCCAGACAGGTGTACTCCATGGACATACGTTATAAACTCCCTTTCCATCAGTCACCGTGAGTAATGGATGGTAAAGCCTCACCTGCAGACAAACTATAATCACCCAACATCTATGGATCACCCAACTTGGACAATGAAATACATGAGAACTCAAATTACGCTAGCTATGTGACATTGTATAAACTGATCTCTAACACAGCCCCAACCACACAAAAAAATGGGTTAGGCAACTGGCATAAGCAAGTGTTACAACAGATTCCATTTATTTATTGCTGAAATACTGCAGTGAGGCAAAAAGAAAAGGAGGACTTGTGGCACCTTAGAGACTAACAAATTTATTTGAGCATAAGCTTTCGTGAGCTAACTTCATCGGATGCATTCAGGCAAAGTCCCCAGGGGCCACCACAATGAAGAACTATATCAAAGAATATATGGATGACCTTGTTATTTTTTCAGTAACTTCCTGAAAAGACTATTATATGTAAGTGAGAAAGAGAAGGAGAGCGAGCACACAAGAAAAAGAATATTCCTCCAGCAATGTTAAAGACCAATAGTTAACACTGATATTTAACCATTTTCTTTGTTGACACTTTAAACTAGCTGCCAGAAGCAGATATATTCCACTGCTGAATCTAGTCTCAAATAATTTTTCCTGCATATGTGTGTGTGTGTACATATATTACAGATAAGTGACTTACCTGGGAATGATTGCTTGAGGTCTCAATTTTCTCTTGAGATCTGTCTCTTGCTAGTTTGGCAGCTTCTTTTACTTCCTGGAATTTCTCCGCAAACTGCCAAATGCATGAAAGATATTTATTAAAATCATTTAGGACACATTAACTGTTCAGAATAGAATCTTTATATGGTTTCTTTGTAGTCCGCAAACACCCATGACCATACAATCGCTTATGGCAATTTTTAAATTTTAGATATGAAACATTAAGTGTGTGCTTGATTTGAATTAAAAACAGATTCCCTTGGAAGGGATGGTAGTAACTCTGTTTTGAAAGCAAGGCAATATCTCCATAGTTTCTTTAGAAATTACTAATAATTATTTATTGCTGAAGAAAGAAAAAGTCTGGGGGGAAAAGTGAACGTGATTTAAAAATAAAATGTTCATCTATTAAAGTTTGAGGATAAAAGAGGTAGGTTTAGATTAACGGTTATCAAATGTCTTTTGTTCTGAAGGGAAAGGCAACTGAAGGAAAGAATATAAATGAGCTCGTGAGACCTTTGAGGGATTGAGGACAGGGTGTCATGAAGGAGCAGGAAGGTGAAATTAAGGTAACCCTCCACCCCAAAAATAAAGCAGGAATGTGGGAGAAGATGGCCTCTCTCTTAAAAGTCTTGTTATCTTATAGCTGTTAAAAATAAAGATATTAGACAATGTTTGAAGACTGAAAAGCTTTAGCTGTTTCTGTTCACATAAAATGTTCATTCAAATCACCAGGGAAAAAATGCAGTAAAGCTTCTATAGTTAAATCTAAAGATGGGATTTTCAAAACCAAGTTCCAGTAGGCTTTGTGCTTATGAATTACCTTGGTGCTTTTGAAAGGCCCAGCCTAAGGCCGTGAAAATTGAAGGCCTCATTCTGCTGTTCTGGTCTTATATGCAAACCCCAATCATTATAATCAAACCCCAATCATTTGATTTTGTGGATCCTACCCCCAAAACACAGGTTCAAGGGGTGGGCAAGGGAGGCATCTAAATAAAAAGTATTCAGTATGAGGGTGGATGTCTGTAACACTTTGAATGAGTCTTTCACTTCTACCAAAGGCAGTTCAAACGTACATGAATTTATTGTGGAGAAATTTCCAATATTGGAAAGGGAAGACAACATGAAACTTGCTCAACAGTCAGCCATATTTCCTTCCAGACAGGTATATTCCCTTCCCTAAATAGCATCCAACATGTAGAAGCCACATTTTATTGCTTCAGTGTAGCTCATTCCCCCTCCTTCCAATATTGATTTTTTTAAAAAATCATCTGAATAGATCAATTTATTAAGCACCTCTCCACTGAAACAATTGGGCATGGCAGAATGATGGTTGAGAATATATATAATTAAAAACAATAAATAAATAGAACACAACACAACAAACATTCAAATGTGATAAAAACTACACTTACACTAAAATCCAGGAACAGAAGGGAGAACTACATCCGAGAAAGGGACAAGGGAAGAGTTAGCGGGGGTGGGAGGGAAGGGTTGTCACAATAACAATATATCTTGAAAAGAAAGATGTTTACAGATGTTGTTCAAAGGAGGGGAGGGATGGACTGAGATGGATTATAAAGAGGGAGTACCAAAGGGAAATCTCAGTCATCTGTTAAGTACAATGGTGAAATCCCTAAAAAGTGGGTGTCAAAACAAAAGCGCCCCTCAGGAAGAAGGTCAAAAGATGCTCAAATATAGCCTTAGACTACACCACTAATAAAACCACATGATTCAACTCTTCAAAATTATATTGAGTCTATCCAAAGCCATTACACTGGTTAACACTCGGCACTTATCACACATTCCATCCAAAGATCTCAAAGTCCTTGCATACATTCATGAATTCAGTCACACAACACAGGTAAGTAAGTACTGTCATCACCTCAAATTTACAAGCATGGTAGCTGAGGCAGAGAGAGAGATGACTTGTTCAAGACCACATAGTGATTTGATACATGCTTCAGCAGCTGACACATTTACTATGGGGTTCTTACACCTTTCTCAGGTAGTGCCCATTGTCAGAGACAGGATTACCCTGAACAACATTCTATTATGTATATACACATTCGATTATATATATATATATATATATATATATATATATATATACACACACACACACACACGCAGATTGCTGCTAGAACATTGCAAGATCATTAGTTTTATCGATTACCATAATTCAGCTCTTATGCATGCCAAATTTCAGCCCTAAATGTAAAACTCTGAGAACGTTAGTAACCACAGACCCTTTTTAGAACAGAACCAAGTAGGTGGCCAGAACTACAGGTGTTGCTTTGTATGCCATCTATAATAAGAAACCTAGATAAAACTATATCAGTAGATAACATATTATATAATACACACACACACACACACACACACACAGAGGAAATTAACATTAAACATATGTCATCACAGGATTCCGTTGGATGGGCATGCATGTGCTTAAAGCCAAGGGGAATTTTAGATATAATATAGAGAGGGTTGCGAATATGATCTGTGAAGGTACATATGAAAACTCTGAACTCCAGAGTCCAGTCACCTTCAGCTGGAGTTGCATATGAAAAGTGTTTACTATTTGAAGGAATGTACAGGTAGTATATATGTGATTCCACTATATCTGGAGACCTATAAAACGCACTGAATACAACTGCACTATATTTTGTCCTTGAGTCATGAAACCCTGACCTTTCTAGGTAAAATACATTTTATGTTGCAACTGTTGTTACCAAAACATCTATAACAAGCAGATTATTTCTAGCATATTGTGTCAAAAATAAGCTCCAAACTTGGGTATCTTTAAGTCAGCATAGAGTATATATTAATGTTATATTGAGTCACTCTCTTACAATAAATCTTATGTATCAAAATTCCCATGAGTCTAAGTGCACTAGAAAAAAGATGAAAAACTGGAAAAAAGTAATCTTTCAAATTTGATTTCTGAAACTATCCTCATAATGGACACAGATGACCGCTCTGAAAAATAATGTGCGCTGTGAAGAGAACATTTTCCACCGTTCCATATAAAAAATTATATATTCTTTAACATATAACCAACAATGATCTCAATGATCAACAATGATCTGTTGTGTGATTTTAGTCAAAGCTAAAGTTTACTAATACATTTTATTTAAATAAATGTGCTTCTAGCAGCAAAGACCAACAAAGGAATTCTCCACCAACTTAAAGGGACATCTTCACTTTAAAAACAGTCACATTTCTGAATTATTTTTACCCACTATTGTGGCTAGCGTTAAAGATTATTGTAACTGAAATTATAATGAAAAGTATTCTCTATTTGTTCAGTTTGTTACTTTATGCACTGAATGCTAACAAATGCATAAACAGTTTTGATGTTTCCTCTTTAGAAATGTCTTTTTTTCTGCCTAATTTACACCTGTTGGATTCCACTAAACAATCTCTGCTTTTCACTGTTTGATAGGTGCACTTAGCTCTTGTGAGAAATGAAAGACTAACACCTGACTGTTCTTCTAACTGTGTAGCCACTGTAGTGGCAGACTAAAAGTCTGCACCATTTCCAGTGCCAATTGCTAATCAGCAACAGACAAGACATTTCTGAGGGAGGTTACAGAGTGTCTATGGAACTTTTGTGGCATTGGTAATGTATTTAAACCAATCCACCGTTGGCTGCAGAATCACAGGGATCCTATTTTCTGAGAATTGTTAATATATTATGCCCCCTGACCACAGCCCATTGGTATTAAAACCTGTATGTCACTTCTGTGATCTAGACAGGCCATGAGTCATTAAACCAGCATAACCGCTGGTTGCTTTTAATGTGTACTTTGTAATTAAAATGGCTAATTGTAAGTTTAGTAAGATCCTACTAAATATATTTTTAAAAATAAAGAAATGTAAGCAGAGAGTGATATTTTCTTGAGGGTGGAGGTATATTTAGTTATTTAAAGTCTTTCAAAAAGTAGCCTTATTCCTCATCCTCACTCTTCTTTTCCCCTACTTCCACTGCTCTGGCTATTTCAAACAAACTCTTTTGGGCTGACAAACCTACCCAAATTAGCAAAGGAAGGGAGAAAGGGGAGGAGGTAGAAGGAAGGGAAAACAGCAACTAATCATTGCTGCAGGTTTGAAAGTACATTTCAGAGCCAGCCCCAGCTTCTGCAGCCAGTTATGAATTATATATGACATCTCACAGCAGTCCAGTAAACTGTGGGCACAGGCTGTATTAAAGGAAGGATTTGTTGCTACCAAATCTTGACAAGTGTTTTTGGTCTTGAGAAGGTGTATCATACAAATGCTATATTTGGTTATGAATCTCCCCTGCTGATATTTAATGAGGAATTGAAAGTGCTAATACGTGTCACATAATATGAATTATTTGAAAGTAACTTGAATCTTCAGATAGTTATTCACAGAAATATATATTTTAGTAGATCTTACATTTTACATGTTTAGGTTTTACATTTCTGGTGTTATGTTTTATTCCTCCTAAGCATAAGTTGCGCCAGTGCCAGAGCTATAAAACAGCTGCTATCCCCACCCCCCAACCAGTCTCATTTATATTTAATTGCCAGCTCATTTTGCAGGAAGCTCTTGGAAACTAGGCTGCATGAAATTTGCCATTTATGTTTTATGAATGAGTTAAGATAATGGCCCACAATTAATGACTGGCTCATTCTGGCCATTCTCTTTGATATACCAGTTCAGGCATGCCATGTCACATCTCTGTCATCAAATGGATTGGCAGAGAAGTTAGGAGAAACAGCAAAGCATTCAATTAAAAAAAGCTGTGGTGGGCAGAAGAAACACACATCACTATGGTTCTTTATGGAGATCACCATCTTAGAAACTACCAAAAACCTATTGCCAATAAGCTCCTTAGGCAAACAATTAACCCCGAAGTAGTTACAAGAGAGCTGTATATCAGGAATTGGGAACTGAAGCAGCCCTACAATAAGAACAACAAAGTTATGCAGATGGCAAGAATATCAGATTCCAAACAAAGTAGCTGATAATTTACACAAAAGCAACAGCTACACTATCCACCCCAAACTCATACGATCTAATCCATGCCTGAAAGCCTGTCTTACAGGAGGAACGAAAGATGGCTAAACAAAAGCAGAGGACAATGACTCTGTTTTTTGACAGCTAACCTAAGTCAGTGGCCACTGATAGGGTTGCCAGCTTCTAATCACACAAAACCAAACTCTTGCCTCGCCCCCTGCCCAAAGGCCCCACTCCCGCTCTGGCTCGGGGTGGGGCTAGAAATGAAGGGTTCAGGGTGCAGGAGGAGGGGGTAGGGCTCTGGGGTGGGGATGGAGATGAAGGGTTTTGGGTACAGGAGGGGGGCTCTGGGCTAGGGCCAAGGGGTTTGGAGTGCAGAAGGGGGCTCAGGGCTGGGGCAGAGGCTTGGGGTGCGGGTTTCAGTGTGGGGTGGGGGATGAGGAGTTTGGGGTACAGGAGGGGGCTCAGGGCTGGGGCAGGTGGTTGGGGTGCAGGAGGGGGTGAGGATTCCAGCTGGGGGGTGTGGGCTCTGGGATGCTGGAGGGGGCTGAGGGCTGGGGTGCAGGAGAGGGTTCCGGTTGCGGGCTCCAGCCGGGCGGCGCTTACCTCAGGCGGCTCCCGGAAGCAGCCGGCTTGTCCAAGTCCTAGGCAGAGGGGCCAGGGGCTATGCACGCCCCCTTGGCCACAGGTGCCACCCCTGCAGCTACCATTGGCCCTGATTCCCAGCTAATGGGAGCTGCGGAGCCTGGCCACACCTGTGCCTAGGAGCCAGACGTGCTGTCTGGTTCCAGGAGTTGCGCAAAGCCAGGGAGCCTGCTTTAGCCGCGCTGTGCGCCAACTGGTCTTTTAGCGGCCTGGTCATCATTACTGATCAGAGCTGCCAG
Organism: Chelonia mydas; assembly: GCF_015237465.2. Lineage (NCBI taxonomy): Eukaryota > Metazoa > Chordata > Testudines > Cheloniidae > Chelonia > Chelonia mydas. The sequence continues at coordinate 65,650,089 of NC_051250.2, forward strand.
GGTCCCTGCTCCACTGGGCATTCCAGTTGAAAACTGGACGCCTGGCAACCCTAGACACTGACCCGTGTCATGTGACAGGTTTATTAAAAACTTTTGTAACTGTGGCCTATTGTCAGGTGATTGGGGCCAAGAAATAAAAAACAGTTTCTTATCAGCTCTTTCTTGTCACCCCTTTATGACAAGGTCCACATGCAAAAAAGTGTACATGCATGGGAGGAGTATATCTGCATGCTCAATAACTCTACTGTGTTCCACAAATAAGGTATGGAATCTTACTCTCTCTTTATTAAAAAGAGATAGGCGTATACGATGCTGGATTGGATAAGTGTTGTTTGGTTTAGGTATCAGAACTACATCTGTGTGTTAGAAGGTGCCCAGTAAGGACTTTGTTGCCTCAGAAGATTGAAGTGCACTTGCTAGCAAGGGAGTTACCTGTGTTTTAATATTATATAGAATTCAGTGGTACCTCCTTCCAGCCCAGGACTCCTCCCTGATTTTAATGAAAAAAATCACTTGTGGCCTACTGGTTAGAGCACTGGCCTGGGACTCAGGGGACTGGGTTTTATTCTCAGCTTGGCCACTGGCCTGTTGAGTGACCTTAGGTGAGTCACTTTACCTCTGTTTCTCAGTTTCTCCATCTGAAAAGTGCTGCATAAGAGCTAGGTACTTTTATTATTTCTTCCTATGCTATTGGGCCATCTAGTACCTCCCTTTCACTCTGTGTCAGTCTGGGCATTTTAATATCTTGCAGTATGTTTCCTCCCACATCTTCCACTTTACATATCTGCTAGTGTATCTCACTTGGAAATAGAATGCTAGTACTTTATTGATCCCTATGTTTGCTTGCTTTGGAGTACCCCATTTTTGTCCTTAAAGTATGGTACGGCTGCTGTGGGTCTTCTGTTAGAGAGCAGTCTGGCATGTAATCTGCCTGATTTGTTCCCCAATTCATAGAGCCTTCGGCAAACGAGGGAGTTGCCTGTTTGTTTTTTATTGTCGTCAGTACTTCTAATGCTATTTTCGCATTCTTAATCTCTTTGACTAAGTCTACATTATTAGACACATTGCTTCTGAAAAATTTGTTCCTCTAACTCTTCCCGGTTTTGCCGATGTCTTTTTTCCCTATAACTATGGCATGAGATAGTATGTCCCCTTATTACTGCTTTAAATGCTTCCCATCTAGCTCCCAGGGTATATCCTGTGAGCTATTGTCCTTAATATAATTATCAATTATCCATTTCATTCACAAAGTTTGGGTCTTTTAACAAAACTTACTTATATATTACTAAACTTATATATTACTAAATCTCCAGCTTTTAATAATCCTGAACTGGACTTTATTTTCATGAAGACAGGAACAGGGTCAGAGATATTCCATTCTAATAAGATTTCACGTAGGAAACCTTTTGATACTGAAATTAAACCTATTCTAGTAAGTGTTTTTCGCAGTTTCAGAGAAAAAAAGGCAAAATCCAAATCTCCATTTTGTCCTGTTCTTTATATACTAGTTCCAGCATTTGAGCTTCTTTAGATGGACCTTGTCTCATTGGTAGTTTATCCCACATTGTGGCCAGACAGCTATTGAAGTCACCTGCCACTATTACCTTTGAATTCTGGACCATTGCCATCACTCCAAAATTATTTCTGAAGAAATGTATATTCCACACTTGGTGCATGTTTGTCCTCTGCACACCCAACAACCACCTCATGTGCCTTCTGGATAGGTTTTAATCCTTTTACATTCCCATTCTACTTAATACACACACTCTCTTTCATGGGAGCTGAAAGATATTCCATGGTACACATTCCTTTTAAGACTGATTCTTCTGTTTTGAGATAAGTTTCCTGAAGCATTGCCACAGATACATTCTCTTTTTTTTAAAGCAGGTAATATTTTTTCGTTTTACTGGATGATTTAGTCCTATAACATTCCAGAGGAACCAGATTGTTACCAGGACACTTTTCTAGTCACCCCAAGAGCGAAAACAATTTTGCATGATCATTTTTGCAAATGTGAAATATTTGCAAAAAGTGCAGTCGTATGGAAAATGCATGAACTCAGTAAGACCAATTTAACAAAAATAAGTTCAGGTAGAATTCAGTCACCCAACTGACTGAAAGTAAACACATTACATCCAACAGGCTTTTCCTTTCCCTACAATGGTCAGTCTTTGCTGTTTCAGACCCAAGAAGCAGCTTTTAAAATTTCAACACTAGTACCTCTCAGACCAAAACATGCAAGAAGACAGAAGGAGAGTAATGGAGACTGTTTGGAATGCCCAAGGACGTGATATTTGGTTAACTGATAAAACAGTGCCAATAAGGGTTGAGTGTTCATGCTTAAAACATCAACTATGTGTTAGATAAGTACCTTGTTTTATTGTGAGAACAAACATTCTGGTTGCTTGACTTGCGTTTGAAAAGTATTTATCGAATCACTGTGAGAGGTATTGTTTACACTACTAGTTATTCATTACCAGAGTTGGCTGGATATTTTACAAGCCTTCATTGTAACCTGTTCTGCAGACAAGTGACATAGGGGAGCTAGAACTACAATCCTCAGCCTTCGGCTCCAAAAGCACAGGCTCACCCCAGCTGAGATAAAGGACAACTTTTCTTTATAGTCACTTGTAGTAATAGTCCCCTTAACATCGAAGGGCCAGCCATTATGGGTCAAATTCACTCATCAACACACAAACCAGTACACCACTACACTACATCCAAGGCCATATGTACTTCATAGGAAGACAATTTCGGATTCTAAATAAGCCTATTAGTTGGATGTCTGTTAAAATAATAGAGACTTCTCTGCAACATAGATGTAGAGTTAAGCATGCATAGGCAGCCTTAACTTTGGCATTTTCTGACATTTTAGTGCTTCACTTTGTATCCTTAATGTTCTTTTGATGTAGTTTTTGTATAAAATTAGCACGTAGTCTAGGAAAAGAGATGCCAAGAAACCGCTTAGACTGTATTTGAGAACATCTAAAAAACTAAGCTTCAAAATCTCATAGCCTTTTGTTTTTATAGAGGGCCACAGGTGATCAAATTAAAATGTATCCTTGTATCAGTGAACTTTGTAACCTTCACTGAGGCTCTATAAGCAACCACTGGATAGTTAGGAGTTTAACAACTTGCACATAGAGAAGAAGAGATCATTAATGAGCTACCGATAAATTCAATTTGTGAGACTCCTACCAGATTGGTACCGACAGTGCAGCAGTTCCCTAATTCACAAGAACCACAGCTGCTGTTTCAGAAATAAAATGAGCCCAGTTACCTTTGTTAGCTGCTGTTCAGAGGAAAAACCCAAACCAAACACAGTGTTTGCTCTGCTGTCCGCCCACTGACCAAACTTCTGCGATGTTTTCGTAAAGGTCATATTAGGTGTGATTGTGCTGTTTATAATCACCTGTTTTAAAAAAGTTGAAAAAAGAATTAGATACGGAAGCAACATCTGAAATGCATATTCTAGCAACATCATTATTCAGAATGATTAGCAGGTTCCCAGTCTAAATTTGGAGTTTGCGGTAGGCATGAAGGATTTTACTTATGAAATACTTTAATACCTTGACTGTCACTTGATTCAATGCTCAATAACTTTTTATTTAAAAAAATGCCACTGTGGTCCCACAGCTTACTACTCCTGCACTATTTCATTGAAATTAGAACTCTGTCATAGTCAAAGAGGCAGTAGATTACTTTAGCAATGATATGAGTGAAAATGTTTTTCCTCTGTAATCCACTACTATTAAAAGAGAGCTCACAGAGCATCAGGAAAATGCTTCCTTTGAGGAGCTGAAATACTGATTGAATGCTGGGCTGGCAATGTTGAGAATTACAGGAAAAATCTTTGGATATAAAAATAATTAATACAAGGAAAAAATACAAAATTAGTCCCTGCAATTTCTATAGGAATGTTACAGATTCAAGACAGAGATGTCTTTTTTCTATTCCCCTCTCTTGCTAACTTCAATTTGTTTGGATTTTTTCTGCAATCTTCCAATTTCCAGGAATTTCTTTTGACCAATGTATTTTGCCATACTTTGTTTTATCATCTTCTTTGTAAATGACTATAGTTGTAAATGAATGTATTTATTAGATGCTCCCATAAAACTTTCAGTAAGCATTATAATAAATGGCCAGTCAAAAACACCTCTACATACTCTTTTAACAGCTTCCAATACCTGGTGTGAGGGCCAGGCACATCCAAGACCAAGAGTTCTGGGCTGAAGGGCAGGGTCTTTGTTGGGAACTCACAGCAGCACTTGCATTTTTAGCATTTCATAGGCACTAGCAACCTAATTCTCCGCTGCTTAGCACCTTGTGTAGCCATTTACCTACTTAGCACATGTATAAATGACCACACAAGGAGCTAGGCTGGGCAAAGTCAGGCACCAGGGCTGGGAAGGATGTACTTTGTAGGGACCGTTTTTTTTTTTACAAACACACACACACACACAAAAAATATGAAAATATTTTGATTGTCATTTTTCTCTCTCCTTTCCCACCTTGTTGTTTTTCTCCTCCCCACCATTTCTGAACTCTTCTCTCTCCCACTGTCTTTATGTTTTCCCTCCTGTTCCCTGTCCTTCCTTGTCCCCTTCTTCTCAATGACTCCCTTGCTCTTTTTCCCTCCATCTGCGAGCGTGCTCGCTGCCCCATTGGTTCTTCTCTCATTCCTCCTTTGTCCTGGTTGCCTCTGTCACTGCAGTGGAACCGCTCCTGCAGCATTTGATCTCTGCTGCTGAAGCATCTGGGCAGAGTAGGCCACAGAATGCCAATCAGAAAAGCATTCTCCACAGGTAGGCAGAGCAAGGAACTGCCTTCTGATCAGCGCTCTGCTCCCCACTATGTCACTTCAGGCAGACAAGCAAGCTGATCCAGAGGTGCTACAGGAGTTAACTCCAGAGGAGGGAGCCCCAAATGAGCAGCACAGCCGTGCTTAATTTCAGGACTGTCCCAGGTGATCTGGGAGAGTTGTGAACTGTAGCATCAATAACTGTATATAATGATATCTTCAAGAGCCAGATTCTGCCTCTTTTGCTCAGTTTGATTAGTACCTTAAGCAATGGGGCACCTCATGAAATAAGGTACTATTTTACAAGAGGAAAGCTATCAAAGGGGGATCTGGAAAAGAATGTACTGGAGCTAGCATAAAATACCATCTTACTACACAGGTTTTATATACATCAGTTCATTAGCACAGATCTTAATCATGTGGTTGCAAAAAGAAAATATAATTATGTCTAAAGACTTTTTTCCCCCTTGAAAATGTATCTGAATACAATGGTCTATTAGTAGAAGAGGAGCTTTCTTTAGGAACATGCACCATTGTGTCCAATATGCAAATTATATGCTAATTAAGCTATATCTGCAGGACAGTTTAATTAACACGATCAGGAAGTATCCTGGCAACACCATCTATGATGTATTTCAAGCAGAATTTTTTTCTAAACTATAATTTATATTGAGCAAAAAGTGTTTTATGCAATTCACAATATGATTCCTCCTCCCCCCTCCTTTCTTAACTTTTATGACCTTTCAGAGTAGCAGCCGTGTTAGTCTGTATCCGCAAAAAGAAAAGGAGGACTTGTGGCACCTTAGAGACTAACCAATTTATTTGAGCATAAGCTTTCGTGAGCTACAGCATGCATCCGATGAAGTGAGCTGTCGCTCATGGAAGCTTATGCTCAAATAAATTTGTTAGTCTCTAAGGTGCCACTAGTCCTCCTTTTCTTTTTATGACCTTGCTATTAGTGCTCCTATTTTTTTTCTTATAAACCAGTCAACTTTACTCTTTCCCTCTTTCTACTATTTCCTCTTCTGAATACATACCATAATGCTTTGCGATATGCATAGATATATTTATCACCTCACTTCATGGCATGCGATTTGCGACAAAATTAGTTTTAAAAAAGAAGTGCACAGCAATACAGATCCAAATAGCAACCAAACACAAATGTGCTTGAAGATATTCCCCTGCATTTTGACAAACGAACTAAAATAGACCGGGGCGGGGGGATGCTACTCTTCTGAGGCTTTTTTTGTTTTGTTTTAAAAGAATCAGAATGGCAGAGGCAGTGGCTAATATACATAGTATGTAACTGATCTTTCATACTACATTTTTCTGAATGGCTGACTCAGAGGTCCAAATATAAACAGATTTCCAGATACACTCTTCTCTACCACAGAAATAGCAAAGGAAATAGCAGCTGCAATTCAAAAGAAAATCCAAGTGTAATGTGAGATATTCAAGCCTTTACATCTAAATGCAAAGAAGAGCAAAACCCTAAGGATTTTAGTTAAGTGATCTATATAACTAATTATCAATGCAATATGAATATGCCATCTTGATGAGAGGATACTGAATAGGACCATTGGAAGGCCACGAAAGCCACCATTTCTAAACTGCTTATGGGAAATACTGTTGTTGTTTTTTTAAATAAAACATTTATGTTAAGTGGTTAAACCAACTACAAATGAAATCAAGTTTTTTCAATTATAAAATTTACTTCAGAATTTAGAAATGCTCAACATTTCCAAGGCTTTCAAGTGGTTAAAACTATTCTTTGAATCCTAATCTGCATCTTAAACTGGGCTCCCACAGGAAAATATTCATAAAATGGCAGCCCTACTGACAGACAATGGCCCCACTCACTGGACAGAAACTGAAAGAGCAATAAAATTTTTCAAAAAGCTACTTTGAAAAGATCCTTCAATAAATATTTACATTTCCTAGAACCATAAAGCTAGATGTATCATTTATGATGTGTAATAAGCTATAAAGGGACTAAGACAGTATGAGTTGTAGACAAGTAACACCACCTGCTTGGGAAAGGAAGTGAAAAACATTAGGTGCTATCTGTTAAACATGGCAAAGTTGAGCTTTTTTGGCAGACAAAATGCAAGGAAATGTTGCACAGTGATCAGATATCTTCAAGGAACTGACAGTTCATCTATTTATTATAAACTGCAATTAAGAAACTACCAGGGAGCTGGCTCTAACTGTTACTCCCTAGTCTGCCAATCACTTACTTAATTAAGATTTCTTTTTGTGCACAGGAAAGTAAGAGAATAAAAGGTGTAAGAGACTAAACTAGAAATGCACTAAATTGGTTCAGAGAAGTTAGGGGCCATTTTAACCATATCTACAATATTTTACTACCTGCCTGTTCTTCCTACCCATCTCCATCTAGTCAGGTAATTGGACAAACAGGGGGAAGGATTCTGATAGAAAAACAATCAGGAAAAGTCCACTTTTGAAGAGACTGCTGTGTTAAAGCACCTAAGAATATTCAGCATACAGGTTCACTCAATTATCTGAACATTCTTCCGTTTTTTTGAAAGCAGAGATGCTATTACCTGTAATGAACTATCCAGTGTGCTATGGATATGAAGGGAGTGTACTTAAAACAAACAGAGAGAGAGAGAGGAGAGGAAGCAGGCACAAGGCCTTACGTATTCACAAATACATAATACAAAACATCTTAGTGTCCCTGCATTACTAGCTTGCTTAGAGCAAGAGTGGTTATGTCCAAACTGTTCTGCCACTACACTAATAGCACGCAACGCACAGCTGGGACCAACATTTTGTATATTCGTTATTTATCTCTATTGGAAAAACAGATTTAAAAGACAGTTAATTCTATTGGGTTTTGAAATAAAAGTGGGAACTGGAATTTGAATGTTACATGCAGGAGGGAAATTGTGTTTATTTAAGATGTTGCTCACTAAGATAACCTCATGAGATACCCAGCTTGTTTTTAACATGGTTCCCAAAGGAGCAGCAGTCATGTAATAGTGCTCCAACATTACTTGGTACCATACAATACAATACATCATAGGACAATTTCAAACAGCAGACAATCCTTCCATTCTTTTTGCATTGAACAGGTTTGTTAGGAGAAGAAAGTCAAAAATCTCTTAAATCCAGGCATTGCCGCTAACAGCTGCAGTATCATATAGTTAAACAAAAAGCTAACAAGTTAAAAAAAACCCACAACCCTGGAAAATCCTGTCATTTAATATTTAGAGATGAAAAACACCTCTAATTTCTATGTTTCTGTAGCCTATAAATATTTGAAGACTGTAAACACTAAGAATAGAAAGGACAGAGAGACACAAGGTTATAAGAAAGAATAAAAGGCACGCATTAAAAAGATAAATTTAGAATGAACATCAGGAAAATCTGTCTGACCGTTAGCTCCATTAGTCTGTGGAATCGTCTCCGAAGGGAAGTGATGGAAACGTCTTTGCTTGGGACTCAAAGCTAAATTATACACTAGATTAGCAAATTCACTTCAATAAAAAATTCTGCAATGGACAGAATAATCTGACAGGACTTCTCCATCTGTAACTTCCTGGATCTGTTATTCTATTTCTGTAAGAAAAGATGACCCAACAAATCCAACAGACACATGTAATAATTTTGGATTTGGGCTGCACTAATATAATACAAGCACTAGATGCAATTATGGCCGTGCCAGAAACTTGAATAATCTTTCAACCTTTAATCCAGAATTGAAGGTTCAATGGTCATAGAGCTCTTGGCAGAATAATCTAATCAAATATGATCAAGACCAGAGATAGTTAGTGAGTTTTCCTTAGAGACGGGGCAGAGGAGAAAGTAATGTAATAAGCACCCTTAAAGAATAATAAACTCATTTATCACACAAACTAAGTTCTGTATGTGTGGTAAAAGAAAGAATCACTCTTTACTGTGACATCTATACTAAGTGTATCGATAGTTATTGTTCCTGAAATGTCTATATAAAACAATTTATATTAATCGCACCTCCTTCAGCAAGAGAGAAAACCCGAATGGATACCCTGTATAATAAAAATAATTAAAAAAACATGATGCAACCCATCTCAGTACAAGCTTAGTGCTACAATGCCCAGACAGCAAGTTCTCAAAGTGATATTTGACTCTAGATACTTTAACAGAATGGCCTGAAAAAGGGAATGTTTGTTGGATAAAAGTTAACATAAATATGCTGGAAGCTATGAAGACACATATACAACAGATGACATCTATGGTAAAGCCTTCATGCAGAGAGACTCAGCCAAATAAGTAAATAGTATAGGCTACAAGAAAGCATAAACCTGTAGAAAAAGAGAGAGAAACTATGGGTGATGTAAGTTGTCAAAATGCTTATGAGATGCATAGAGACTTTTTTAAAGTTGTAGGACTTTGGCATCTAAGAAGTCTGAGGTATGAGGTCTGTGTGATAGAACTGCACTGGGCAGAAAGTGGCTCTCTTGATTCATAGATGTATTACTCATGTACAACTTGCAGAACCAGTACAAAAATGCCAGCATGCTTCCCAAAAGCAAGGCTAAAGGAAAAAAATAGAGATATTTGTGAATCACTCATTACATTGTGTATTGTCACCATTTCACGAAGTCATGGATAGGGCAGGGGATTTAAAAACAGCACAATTGTCAGTCAGCTGAAGATCAACAGAATGGAGCTAAGGGATCTTTGGGATTTAGGTTTCTTTAGGTTGGCCTGGTGCTGAACAGATGCCCTGTGGCATCAGGCATTGCTTGCCAGACGAGCACTCCTCCCTGCTCCTCTAAAATAAGGGCGGAGTAAAGATCCCAGAGGCTCAACTCCCAAAGGAAGAGGAAAAAAACCCCACCGGGATCTTGGCAGAGCGGCAGGCACACCTATATGGTGGGGCAACTCGCAAGCAGGACATATTCCAAGGTAATAATATTTCCTATAAGAAACTTCTGCAAGAATATCCACCAGGTCTGAATATCATCCAATTTACCTGCTCCAACCAAGAACTTGTCTACATGTGGAAATTGAATAGAATAACTGCTGCAAAGTTCCTTTCCAAATGCAAACAGATGGACATCATACCAAAAGGACTGAAGGTAAAAAATCCATTACAATCTACATACCACACAGACTAAGCTGACAGCTTGTGCCACACGCTCTCAAAGAAACTGCGGAACCACCTGATCAACATCCTCTACAGCAAACAGGGAAAGATTAAGAATGAGCTCTCAAAACTGGATACTCTCATAAAAAAATAACCTTCCACACAAACTTCTTCGTGGCTGGACTTTACAAAAACTAGACAAGTCATTTACAACACACACTTTGCTTCTCTACAAAAGAAAAAGGACACTAAGCTATCTAAACTACTACATGCCACAAGGGGCCACAGCAATGGTTCCCTTAACCCACCCAGCAATATTGTTAATCTATCCAACTATACTCTTAGCCCAGCAGAAGAATCTGTCCTATCTCGGGGCCTCTCCTTCTGCCCCTCCACCCCCACAAACATGATACAGTTCTGTGGTGACCTAGAATCCTATTTTCGACGTCTCTGACTCAAGGAATATTTCCAACACACCTCTGAACAACATACTAATCCACAGAGACCTCCCTACCAACACTACAAAAAGAAGGATTCTAGGTGGACTCCTCCTGAAGGTCGAAACAACAGACTGGACTTCTACATAGAATGCTTCCGCCGACGTGCATGGGCTGAAATTGTGGAAAAGCAGCATCACTTGCCCCATAACCTCAGCCGTGCAGAACACAATGCCATCCACAGCCTCAGAAACAACTCTGACATCATAATCAAAAAGGCTGACAAAGGAGGTGCTGTCGTCATCATGAATAGGTCGGAATATGAACAAGAGGCTGCTAGGCAGCTCTGCAACATCACTTTCTACAAGCCGTTACCCTCTGATCCCACTGAGGGTTACCAAAAGAAACTACAGCATTTGCTCAAGAAACTCCCTGAAAAAGCACAAGAACAAATCCGCACAGACACACCCCTGGAACTCCGACCTGGGGTATTCTATCTGCTACCCAAGATCCATAAACCTGGAAATCCTGGACGCCCCATCATCTCAGGCATTGGCACCCTGACAGCAGGATTGTCTGGCTATGTAGACTCCCTCCTCAGGCCCTACGCTACCAGCACTCCCAGCTATCTTCGGGACACCACTGACTTCCTGAGGAAAGTACAATCCATCTGTGATCTTCCTGAAAACACCATCCTGGCCATTATGGATGTAGAAGCCCTCTACACCAACATTCCACACAAAGATGGACTACAAGCCGTCAGGAACAGTATCCCCGATAATGTCACGGCAAACCTGGTGGCTGAACTTTGTGACTTTGTCCTCACCCATAACTATTTCACATTTGGGGACAATGTATACCTTCAAACCAGCGGCATTGCTATGGGGTACCCGCATGGCCCCACAGTATGCCAACATTTTTATGGCTGACTTAGAACAACGCTTCCTCAGCTCTCATCCCTTAATGCCCCTACTCTACTTGCGCTATATTGATGACATCTTCATCATCTGGACCCATGGAAAAGAAGCCCTTGAGGAATTCCACCATGATTTCAACAATTTCCATCCCACCATCAACCTCAGCCTGGACCAGTCCACACAAGAGATCCACTTCCTGGATACTACGGTGCTAATAAGCGATGGTCACATAAACAACACCCTATACCGGAAACCTACTGATCTCTATTCCTACCTACGTGCCTCCAGCTTTCACCCAGATCACACCACATGATCCATTGTCTGCAGCCAAGCTCTACGATACAACCGCATTTGCGCCAACCCCTCAGACAGAGACAAACACCTACAAGATCTCTATCAAGCATTCTTACAACGACAATACCCACCTGCTGAAGTGAAGAAATAGATTGACACAGCCAGAAGAGTACCCAGAAGTCACCTACGACAGGACAGGCCCAACAAAGAAAATAACAGAACGCCATTAGCCATCACCTTCAGCCCCCAACTAAAACCTCTCCAACGCATCATCAACGATCTACAACCTATCCTGAAGGACGACCCATCACTCTCACAGATCTTGGGAGACAGGCCAGTCCTTGCTTATAGACAGCCCCCCAACCTGAAGCAAATACTCACCAACAACCACACACCACACAACAGAACCACTAACCCAGGAACCTATCCTTGCAACAAAGCCTGTTGCCAACTGTGTCCACATATCTATTCAGGGGACACCATCATAGGCCTAATCACATCAGCCACACTATCAGAGGCTCGTTCACCTACACATCTACCAATGTGATATGTGCCAGCAATGCCCCTCTGCCATGTACATTGGTCAAACTGGACATTCTCTACGTAGAAGAATAAATGGACAAAAATCAGATGTCAAGAATTATAACATTCATAAACCAGTCGGAGAACACTTCAATCTGTCTGGTCACTCGATTACAGACCTAAAAGTTGCAATATTACAACAAAAAGACTTCAAAACAGACTCCAATGAGAGACTGCTGAATTGGAATTAATTTGCAAACTGGATACAATTAACTTAGGCTTGAATAGAGACTGGGAGTGGATGGGTCATTACACAAAGTAAAAACTATTTTCCCATGTTTATTCCCTGCCACCCCCACCCCCCACTGTTCCTCAGACGTTCTTGTCAACTGCTGGAAATGGCCCACCTTGATTATCGCTACAAAAGGTTTTCTTCCCCTCTTCCCCGCCGCTCCTGCTGATATTAGCTCATCTTAAGTGATCACTCTCCTTACAGTGTGTATGATAACACCCATTGTTTCGTGTTCTCTGTGTATATAAATCTCCCCACTGTATTTTCCACTGAATGCATCCGATGAAGTGAGCTGTAGCTCACAAAAGCTTACGCTCAGATAAATTGGTTAGTCTCTAAGGGGCCACAAGTCCTCCTTTTCTTTTTGCTGCAAAGTAGCTAGCCCTTTAGCCAGTATATTTTGGAAGTCGATTAAGCTAAACTGGAAAAAGGCACTAAGAGTACCCACACAGGAGTTAACACAGAATAGCTCTTGCATTTTAAATTCATATCCTTAATCTGAAATAACTTCCCCACATGGACTGTAGGCCTGGCTTGACATGAGTAATTGGACATGAGGGAGGCATTTTTGGGGAGACAGAATTAGGCAGGTAAATGGATCAGCAGGCTGAAAACAGAATGTCTGTAAAAGATACGATAAGAGGAAACACACAGGGAACAATTTACAATGGCTAAGATAACAATGGCTAAAATAAGCCTGGAACATAAATTGAGGTAAGGAGTAAGTTGTGCGTGGACAGAGCCTGCTGTACAGGTTCTTACAACCCAATCCAAAAATATGTGATGCAATGTATGGCAAATGCAATGTAATGTCTAAATGTATATAAAGGGAGAGGTCTGCTGTGTAACTTTGGATGTGTGTACGCCCTGTTCCCACCCTCTATGCTTGAGCCTGACCAACTCAGCGTAGCATTCCTGTATGCCAAATAAAGGAACCACAGTGATGAGACTGGAGTCAAACTGAGCTCTTGCAGAACCAAGTGGAAGAGGTCTAAAGGAACCCTAATATGGACATGCCCAAAATAACGAAGCCAAGGTAACTGACCATTAAGTCAGTCATTAAGGTTACCTAAACAAGCTACTAATAATTTCTCAATTATGCTCTCAAAGGCGTGAAGCTGAATGTGTGTGTGCCCCTCAACTGAAATTTCATTTCCCCAGCCCTCTAGGCTGCAAGTCTGCAATAAGGGCAAGTCTCAGGGCTTGTCTAGACCAGGGGTCGGCAACCTTTTAGAAGTGGTGTGCTGAGTCTTCATTTATTTACTTTAATTTAAGGTTTTACATGCCAATAATACATTTTAACATTTTTTAGAATGTCTCTCTCTAGAAGTCTATATATCAGGGGTCAGCAAGCTTCCCCCGCCCTGCAAGGAGAGAGCGGTGGGCGGGGGCGGAGAAGAGCGGGCAGGGCAGGGCAGGATTTTTAATAGCAGGCTGCTGTCTGCTGGGGTAGGCAGACAGCAGCGTGCCATTAAAAATTGGCTCGCATGCCATCTTTGGCACACGTGCCATAGGTTGCCGACCCCTGATCTCGAGTATTCTTCCTTGTCTATGGTCCACCAAAAATATATATATATTTAAAAAAAAAGCTTTGTTAATCAAGACTGCTATAAAAAGAAACAAAACACAGGAGTAGAGCAAAGAAAAAATCCAATAGCAACTAAGGAGTCAGAAATTGAGAACTGTACTCTGGCTCAAGCAATGAGCCTGTAATGCAGGCGGATTAATTATAGTTGTTATAATCGCTACCAGTGAATGTGATCAAGTTTTTTTCCCCCCCTCTTTCTGCCAAGTCTTTGTGGGAGATGCTTCTAAAAATTGTGAGTGCTGCTACACCCTGAGAAATACAATCTGACACACCCATTCGCTGGAAATTGAATGTAGTAGCTGTGTGCATGCATTAGTCTTGATTCATCTGCACAACCTGCCACGTACCACTTGCTTTAATTTGGATGAGTTGAAGATAAGGATATATTAGACAGAGATGTGTCATAATTCAAAGAAGAGCTTTATAATTCTTCTCTCTTCATGTTCCTCTTTGCTCCTCTACATCACTTACGCATGATTGAGGGGCTTAGAGTGTTGGTGGGACAATACTTGAGACCAGACCTGATTTTATCACCAGATAATTAGTTACAGGTGCCGAACAAAAGACCAGCTTCTTAGCCCCATGTATCTGACAAGGCTGGTTATTTGCAGGGACTTCTGTTGTACGTGCAACTAACCCAGCAGGTTTGGTATTTCAATACTGATTATTCTTCACATCCCTTTGCCCTATGGATCTACCTTGCAGCCAGCCAAAATAGTCAAGTTGAGTGATGGGGGTGTGTTTTTAAACCCCAAGTTAAAACAAATCAAACAAAACCCATATATGATTTACATCTGGAAATGGCTCCTAACCCATTTTATGAATAGATGTAAAAGTACAAAAAAAAAAAAAAAAAAAGACTAAACAGTCTTCTGCTGAGAAAATAATTCTGTGATGAAGTCCCTACTGAGAAACCTGTCTAAATGCAATGAAAAAATGTTCCTGCTTTATGTGAATTCTACTAGGTAATTTTGCAGCTACACCTACTCCAAATATAATATCTTTCAAGGTAATTAACATCGCCACTGGTTTTGGTAGGTTTTTTCGGGGGAGGGTCCAATCTAAATCTCAAATGTCTGCTTTGACAGCTAAATTTTTTTCCCTTGAAGGCACAGTGCACACATCCAGCCACCCACACTATTCAAAAGCCTGAGTACTGTTTCACGTAGGAAATCTACAGCCTGTCTTTCCAAGCACTTTTAATCATTTGATATGAACTGTTATTTATAGATTTAATGTAATTTTTATAAGGAATATAAACAAAGTTTTCTGTATTGTTTTAACTTGCTGGGAAGGGAGCCTTCTAATTTGTCCATGGGGTGTACACAATGGATACTTGGGGCTACATCTGTAAAGGAATTTAGGTGCCCAAATCCAAAATTTAGAACCTCAAAACCCTCACTCAGCTGCCACCAGATCCTGTAGGTGCCAACATTCCCATAAATAAAGCCCCAGAGATGCCTACATTTCTGCTGGTGGGCACAGGCAGAGCCTAAACCTCAGTGAGATTCACAAACTAGGAGTTTCCCAGCCTAATGGATCAGGCCCTGCACAAACATAGCCGTATATTCTATAGCCCAGTGCTTAGATCAGTCATGGAGAATGTGGGCCACCCAGGTTCCAATCCCCACTCTGCCTGAGAGTAGCAGGGACCTGAACCCAGGTATCCCACCTGTGAGGGAGTGTCCTACTCAAGAGGCTATGGGGTATTTTGGGTGGGGGCTCTCCCAAGCTCTCCTGTTGAAGCTGTTCCACTTTATAAAATAATAGACTATTCACTGGACTAGAATGAGTCCATGATCCAGTGGCTTTAGGGCACCCATTGGGATGTGGGAGAGCCACATTCAAGTCTGTATTCCTTCTTTGCAAAAAAAAAAAAAAGAAAGAAAAAAAAAAGGAAAAGCCTGATCCAGCTTAGGTGCTGAACTCCAGAAGAGGGTTTGAGACTGTGAATCCCAGGTGGAGATAGGCACCTAAATCCCTTTGAAGGGCAGGGCTTAGGCCACACCCCTCTCCTCAGCATTTCCCACTGGCTAGCTCTGCCTAGCTGAGCACACAGTCTTTTGTGGATCCCATTCTCAGGTGCCTAACTGTTCCCATGCATTGTATAGGGTGCCTGGGTGACCAACTGGGGCGGTGGATTCCACTGGTCGGCAGGGCACCTAGAGTACAGCATTCTAACACTGAGCCTAACTTTCCTTTGTGGAGCTAACCCTTTAAGATTTTCCTGGTGACTGGAAATGAGAACATGAAAAAACTATAATTATATGTCACAAAAATAGTTTGTGGTTACATAATGCCCACATTTTCTGTACCTAATAAAAGCACATTGTCTTTTGTGCAGCCACCATATTACAGACAAACACTTGTATGAAGTCTTATAAAATCTCTAACATTTTCTACACCCCTGTAACGATATTACAGAAGCCTCAGGATGAAGGCCTCATGTTGCAGTCCTAAACATTCCTATCTTGGGACAGACATGGCCAAGTAGGCATAGAATCACAGAATATTAGGGTTGGAAGGAACCTCAGGAGGTCATCTAGTCCAACCCCCTGCTCAAAGCAGGACCAATTCCCAACCAGATCATCCCAGTCAGGGCTTTGTCAAGCCTGACCTTGAAAACCTCTCAGGAAGGAGATTCCACCACCTCCCTAGGTACCCATTCCAGTGCTTCACCACCCTCCTAGTGAAAAAGGTTTTTCCTAATATCCAACCTAAACCTCCCCCACTGCAACTTGAGACCATTACTCCTTGTTCCGTCATCTGCTACCACTGAGAACAGTCTAGATCAGTGGTTCCCAGACTTGTTCCGCCACTTGTGCGGGGAAAGCCCCTGGCGGGAGGGTCAGTTTGTATACCTGCTGCATCCGCAGGTTCAGCCGATCGTGGCTCCCAGTGGCTGTGGTTTACTGCTCCAGGCCAATGGGAGCTCCAGTACGTCTCTCGGCCCATGCCGCTTCCAGCAGCTCCCATTGGCCTGGAGCAGCGAACTGAGGCCACTGGGAGCTGCAATCAGCTGAACCTGCGGACGCGACAAGTAAACATACCGGCCCGGCCCGCCAGGGACTTTCCCTACACAAGCGGCAGAACAAGTCTGGGAACCACTGGTATAGATCCCTCCTCTTTAGAACCCCCTTTCAGGTAGTTGAAAGCAGCTATCAAATCCCCGCTCATTCTTCTCTTCTGCAGACTAAACAATCCCAGTTCCCTCAGCCTCTCCTCATAAGTCATGTTCCAGTTCCCTAATCATTTTTGTTGCCCTCCGCTGGACTCTTTTCAATTTTTCCACATCCTTCTTGTAGTGTGGGGCCCAAAACTGGACACAGTACTCCAGATGAGGCTTCACCAATGTCGAATAAAGGAGAATGATCACGTCCCTCGATCTGCTGGCAATGCCCCTACTTATACAGCCCAAAATGCCATTAGCCTTCTTGGCAACAAGGGCACACTATTGACTCATATCCAGCTTCTCGTCCACTGTAACCCCTAGGTCCTTTTCTGCAGTACTGCTGCCTAGCCATTTGGTCCCTAGTCTGTAGCGGTGCATGGGATTCTTCCGTCCTAAGTGCAGGACTCTGCACTTGTCTTTGTTGAACCTCACCAGATTTCTTTTGGCCCAATCCTCTAATTTGTCTAGGTCCTTCTGTATCCTATCCCTACCCTCCAGCGTATCTACCACTCCTCCCAGTTTAGTGTCATCTGCAAACTTGCTGAGGGTGCAGCCCACGCCATCCTCTAGATCATTAATGAAGATATTGAACAAAACCGGCCCCAGGACTGACCCTTGGGGCACTCTGCTTGATACCGACTGCCAACTAGACATGGAGCCATTGATCACTACCCGTTGAGCCCGACGATCTAGCCAGCTTTCTAGCCACCTTATAGTCCATTCATCCAGCCCATACCTCTTTAACTTGCTGGTAAGCATACTGTGGGAGACTGTATCAAAAGCTTTGCTAAAGTCAAGGAATAACACATCCACTGCTTTCCCCTCATCCACAGAGCCAGTTATCTCGTCATAGAAGGCAATTAGGTACTACAGAGAGTCCAATCTGCACAGGCTCTCCCTACCTACTTGGTTGTTTGTGGTCATAAACTTTTCATACTGATCACATGGGCTGGCACCGGAGAGGGGAAGCAGGTATAATTAGGGGGCATGAGCTAATTTAGTCATCACTGTATTGTTAAGCCTGCTCTAGTGCAGCAATAAATCCACATCTCCACTGCACACATAAAAGAGAAAAATCCTGTTCTGAGCTCTTACACATAATTATATTTTTATATTTTTAATTCATGTAATTTCTTCCCCTTTCCCCACCCCAAGCTCATGACACCCTTCTTCTGTCAGAGGAAGATTAACCAGAACTCCTTTTGAAGCGATTCAGTGCCACTCCTTGATCACGATAGAGTGATCAATGCAACTTACTCTCCGCCCCCGAAAGGCTGAACTTGTAATCACATTCTACTAAAAAGACTATCTGTGTTGCAAAAGTCATACTGTTGGGTAGATAATTGATATCTGATAGAGGAAGGAACATGGACAAGTTATTTACAGGCGATGAGAATGTCTCCTGGCCATTTTCCTCGGAAGCATCTGGTCTGGCTACAGTAACATGGAAGGCTTACTGGTCTGATCCAGCCTGGCAATTTCTACAGCCGCACAGCAGAAGGCATATGCCTCTGTGTATACACATATACATCTATAGGATTGTGTAAAATAATATCTCTGTGCTCCATGGATGAAAATCATTTCTATTCTACATGTTTTTCCTCTTTTAAAAAATAATATGCATCAAATTACATTTGATGCACAAATTTTAAGGAGTGCATGTTATAATAGTTTATTTATAAATTGCATCTGGCACTGTTGACTTGATTAGAATGGCTGAAACATTAACTCTCAGATTGTTTTAGTGGTTGTGTGGGGATTTCCAAACAGACACCTCCAGCAGTACAGCAGGGGGAAAAAGAGAAACTAACAATGTAAATTAGCTATTCCATTGGACAAGCAATCCTTAGAGCTTTAAAAAGCGTCACAGCTTACATCAATTATTCTTTATTACTTTCAGGGGCTGAACTAAAAAAAATGGGATAAAGCAAAAATGCCCTGTTTGAAGGGAGGAAGGCTTATGTAATAAAGCATTTGCTGATTCATCAAGGAAACCTCTGGGAATAAACTGCAAGGTATCTGGCTTTTATTCCTGTTACAAAAGAAGGGCTGGATAGGACCATGCAGAATCCAGGCATGATGAGCAGTGTTCCCATAGTCAATGAATTCTAGCAAGCAGAAGCAAGGGACTTTAACCACTAGAGCTATATGACACTCATCTTCATCAGTTCACACCCCTGCAAGCTTTGCTTTGAAATCTAACATAGCCAAAAGCCCCAGCACACCCCACCAAGTTGTGCCTGGTTTCATGACCCCAGCAACAGCCTCTGAGCTGTTTGTGATTTTTCACTTGATGCCACATACCAGCTCATGCGGAGACCTGGCCAGGATTTTCTGAAAGATCCACTAACCTCACTGAGCCTGGCCTGAGTTTAGGAGAATGTAACAAAAATCAGAAATCAGATGCGCTTTGCCTGGTTTCAGGTTTCATTATCAGAACATCACACAGTTTGGATAACCACCTGGTGCCAGTGGTCTTGGCACATGCCAATGCCCAAGGTAACACTTGAAGCTAGTGCTCAAAATCTATAAGAGGTGATTATGAATTGTCATTAGTTTTTCCATTATTAAAGTATAGGTGTTTCCATCAATTAAAATGTGATCTTCGGCTTGAGCAAACAATTTTCTTATTAATTGGAAAATGGAGCCGTTAAAATATGTCTGTAGGGCACAATGCTTTGTGACCAACATACTCCACAAACTGGATCTGAAAAGTGGTTTTTGCAGCATCAATCTGCTGGATGCAATTCTGGGTGCTCTTTTCACAAAGTCAGTGAGAAGCAGCTGGGCTGTCCACAGGAACACAGACACAAGCCGCACAGGATCATAATCAAATGTGGAGCTGGTCCAGCTCACTTTTACCATCATGCAGCTGCTGCCAATAATTTGTCACCTATGTCTGACTAGGTTTACAAGTTTGCTTTTGAAGAATTCATATCCTGCGAGTCAAAGGAAGGGATGTGGGATCTTGCACTTGGATTTTAATAATGTGAAAAGAGATTACAGTAGAAATGATCAATCCATTCAAATCACAAAGCTCCACATGATGACATTTTATTCTGAAATAACAACGTCTTGCACAGATATCAGGACTCCTAGTTAATACACACAGAGTCTCAAAGGACCCATCAAGTTTCTTGAAGCCAAATCAGGACACAACAGAGCTCATTCTGTTTCATATCCCAGTTCTAACCAATTTTCTGTTCCCTTCACAGCCTCACGTCTTGTTTACGCCAAAAATGTTCTTCAAAATTTTCCCTCCATTTCCTACACTAGTTCAGCTCAACCAGGGATAAAGTGAGACAGGCTAAAAGTCAAGTAGAGTTGGACCTTGCAAAGGGAATTAAAACCAATAGTAAAAGGTTCTATAGTCATATAAATAGGAAGAAAACAAAGAAAGAGGAAGTGGGACCGCTAAAAACTGAGGATGGAGTGGAGGTCAAGGATAATCTAGGCATGGCCCAATATCTAAACAAATACTTTGCCTCAGTCTTTAATAAGACTAAAGAGGATCTTAGGGATAATGGTAGCATGATAAATGGGAATGAGGATATGGAGGTAGACATCACCATATCTGAGGTAGAAGCGAAACTCAAACAGCTTAATGGGACTAAATCGGGGGGCCCAGATAATCTTCATCCAAGAATATTAAAGGAATTGGCACAAGAAATTGCAAGCCCATTAGCAAGAATTTTTAATGAATCTGTAAACTCAGGGGTTGTACCGTATGATTGGAGAATTGCTAACATAGTTCCTATTTTTAAGAAAGGGAAAAAAAGTGATCCAAGTAATTATAGGCCTGTTAGTTTGACATCTGTAGTATGCAAGGTCTTGGAAAAAATTTTGAAGGAGAAGGTAGTTAAGGACATTGAAGTCAATGGTAAATGGGACAAAATACAACATGGTTTTACAAAAGGTAGATCGTGCCAAACCAACCTGATCTCCTTCTTTGAGAAAGTAACAGATTTTTTAGATAAAGGAAACGCAGTGGATCTAATTTACTTAGATTTTAGTAAGGCGTTTGATACAGTGCCACATGGGGAATTATTAGTTAAATTGGATAAGATGGGCATCAATAGGAAAATTGAAAGGTGGATAGGGAATTGGTTAAAGGGGAGACTACAACGGGTCCTACTGAAAGGTGAACTGTCAAGTTGGAGGGAGGTTACCAGTGGAGTTCCTCAGGGATCGGTTTTGGGACCAATCTTATTTAATCTTTTTATTACTGACCTGGGCACAAAAAGTGGGAGTGTGCTAATAAAGTTTGCAGATGATACAAAGCTGGGAGGTATTGCTAATTTAGAGAAGGATAGGGATACCATACAGGAGGATCTGGATGACCTTGTAAACTGGAGTAATAGGAATAGGATGAAATTTAATAGTGAGAAGTGTAAGGTCATGCATTTAGGGATTAATAACAAGAATTTTAGTTATAAGCTAGGGACGCATCAACTAGAAGTAACGGAGGAGGAAAAGGACCTTGGAGTATTGGTTGATCATAGGATGACTATGAGCTGCCAATGTGATATGGCTGTGAAAAAAGCTAATGTCGTCTTGGGATGCATCAGGAGAGGTATTTCCAGTAGGGATAAGGAGGTCTTAGTACCGTTATATAAGGCACTGGTGAGACCTCACCTGGAGTACTGTGTGCAGTTCTGGTCTCCCATGTTTAAGAAGGATGAATTCAAACTGGAACAGGTACAGAGAAGGGCTACTAGGATGATCCGAGGAATGGAAAACTTGTCTTATGAAAGGAGACTCAGGGAGCTTGGCTTGTTTAGCCTAACTAAAAGAAGGTTGAGGGGAGATATGATTGCTCTCTATAAATATATCAGAGGGATAAATACCAGAGAGGGAGAGGAATTATTTAAACTCAGTACCAATGTGGACACAAGAACAAATGGATATAAACTGGCCGCTAGGAAATTTAGATTAGAAATTAGACGAAGGTTTCTAACCATCAGAGGAGTGAAGTTTTGGAATAGCCTTCCGAGGGAAGTAGTGGGGGCAAAAGATCTATCTTGCTTTAAGATTAAACTCGATAAGTTTATGGAGGAGATGGTATGATGGGATAACATGGCTTTGGTAATTAAATATTCATGGTAAATAGGCCCAATGGCCTGTGATGGGTTTTAGATGGGGTAAGATCCAAGTTACCCGGGAAAGAATTTTCTGTAGTATCTGGCTGATGAATCTTGCCCATATGCTCAGGGTTTAGCTGATCGCCATATTTGGGGTCGGGAAGGAATTTTCCTCCTGGGCAGATTGGAAGGCCCTGGAGGTTTTTCGCCTTCCTCTGTAGCATGGGGCACGGATCACTTGCTGGAGGATTCTCTGCTCCTTGAGGTCTTTAAACTACAATTTGAGGACTTCAATAGCACAGATATAGGTGTGAGGTTTTTTTGTGGGAGTGGTGGGTGAAATTCTGTGGCCTGCGTTGTGCAGGAGGTCAGACTAGATGATCATAATGGTCCCTTCTGACCTAAATATCTATGAATCTATGAACCAGCATTTGCAATTCTGGGAGCCCTTGTGTAGACAGGCTGCTGCAATTATTTCAAGTGCCAATTGGTGGTAGCAGCCAAAGACCTGTAATAGTTATGCTTAACTTTAACAGCTAGAGAGCGCTCAAGCTATCTAGGTTACCATACCATTTAATACTGTTGTACCACAAATACAGACAACCTTAAGCTACTACTAACCCAATGCAGAACTAGAATAATAGATTTTAAGGCCAGAAGGGATCAATGCAATCATCTGATCTGACCTCCTGCATAACACAGGCTAAAGATTTTCACCCAGTGACTCCTGTGTCAAGCTACTGGGTGAAATGTAATGTATCTTTTAGCAAGACATCATATCTTGATGACCTTCTGAGATGGAGAATCACCTTAAGACCTCATGTGATGGAGAATAGGGTACATCCCTTGATAGGTTGTTCCAATGCTTAATTGCCCTCACTGCTGAAAATCTGTCCTTTATTTCCAGTTTCAATTTGTCCAGCTTCAACTTCTAGCCATTGCCAAGTTTGTTATGCCTTTGTATGCTAGATTAAAGAGCCCCCTACATCAGAAATCTTCTCCTGTGCAGGTACTCAGATTGTGATCTGGTCACCTCTTAACCTTCTCTTTGATAAAACCTCTTCTTAAACCTCTCACTGTAAGGCAGATTCTTAATAAGTTGCATCATTCTTGTGACTCTCCTGAGCCCTTTCCAATTTCAATATCCTTTCAAAAGAAGTTTGCACCCCAGAACTACTAGTCAGTGTCTTCCAGTGACCTCACAAAGTGCATATTAGAATCAGTCTTCTGCAGATTTCATTCATTATAATTTATTCCACTATTCCAATGTAATTAGAAAATAAGGTTAAAAAACAGCGAGGTCCATTTTTGGATGGTGGTAACAGACTCTGCCTCAGATGTAGGACAAATACTCCCCTTCATTCAATTTGTTCATCATGCAAAATGAAGGAGAACTTCACAACAAAACCAGCAGCTACCTCTCAAACTGAAGCCCAATCCATTTTCATTATTTACAAAGGAAAAAGACTGCAAGAAGCAACTCCAGATAGCTTTTACAAGTACATTATTTAAACTGCCACTGCTACTAGGACACAGATCTTTATATTCAAGCATTTTTCTTTAACCTATGCTAGGACATCTCAAGCTACGACAGTCTAAGTTACAGCTGTCTCAAAGAGCAAAACTGCTTGTTCTGATGAGTCTGAGTAAGGGCTGATTACAATGATAAGAAAAAGTGTGGGCTTCCAGCAGCTTAACCTATCAGTTTCTAAACCCAAACAATATTTACAGTGCATGCATCACTATATACACTAGAAAACCTCAGCTAATATGCATGAATTCAATGGCTGATTCTCCAATATAAAAACAAAATGTTAATAATAATAGACATAGGGATGCATGATACACATTGGAGGACAGAACTGAGTTCTACTATTACACTTTATATAGAGTCTTTAAAGTTCCAGCCATGCTGTTTTCACCTCATGCTGTTTTCCTTAGTTGGGAATTCCTTTTGAAAACATATTAGAATCATAAAGCAGACGAAGTTCTGTGTCTATAACCATGTCAAAGTTAGCAGTTTTGATATTTCATGGGTAAAGAGAATAAGTTGATCAAATATATTCAACTTCCTAAACTGCAGCACCCCAACTACTCCAGCCCTGGGAGTTTCTGCTCAAGAGAATTGTGCTGAGGTTTCTCCGTTGTGAACAAATCTGCATAGGAGTCTAGGAAAACCAGTCAACCTTCATTTGAACTTAGGTGCCCAGAGGAAAAAGCTATTGACCTTACCACTGAGCCATACTATCTTGATTCACCTTACAGTTAACCTTCAAAGAGCTTTATGCAATATAAAAAAGGCCTGAAGTGTTTTCTTCCTGCTGAATTTTTATTTCTGCTGAATTTATGTTAAAAATGGAAGTGGTATCAAGTCAATTTTTCCTTTTTTTGCTGGAGGTCTTTCTTGGAGGACTCAAACGTGGACTGGAATCTCTCTCCAGCTCAGCTCCTACCCAAAGGGGTGGGAAGGAGTGTTGGAGAGAAAATTCTCACCTGCCAAACTGTTTATTCAGACATTTGAGTTGTTGGACCAAAAAAAGGTTTTAAAAAGTCTGAATCATTTTCTGCTCACTTGATCAGGTTTCACTGGCACAAGTTATCTGGATGTCACAATCCTACTGGTTCTACTGTCGCTAATGGATCTTCAGGGCAGGGACCATGTCATCCTCCACAATTGCAGAGTGCACTGCACAATAGGACCTTGACCAGCACTCCGGGTGCTACCATAATATAAACAGCCAACAACAAATAAATAATGACAGCAAATAAAATCCAGCTAGAAAAAACCTGAATTTCTAACGTAAAAAACCCAGGAAACAGAACCCTCTCCATGCGCATGCCCCCTACCCATCTCTTTCTGAATATTTTTCCAGGCCTTCTTTATACATTATAAAAACGAGCAAAAAAAGGCAAAAGCACCACAGTTTTCAGATCACTTTTGAAGACTCCTGAGCTGCTTTCTCCTCCTCCTCTGCATTTCATGACCATAAAATATCTGCTGGTCATTTAACTGTATAGCTAACGGAACACGAAATTTAGGTTTGACAAAGGTGAATGTCCAATTACAAGCATATAGGTTTTGTTTTTAGTAGATGACATGACCAAAAACATAGACAAAATGTGCAGTCACTGTACAACATATAATTGCAGCTAACACACATTTCCCTTAGGGTCCATAAGTCAGCAGGAGCAAAAGCAGGGGTGGGAAGCCATTTGCCTCCTGGCAATCTGTTCACAATGGAGTTAAATGCTGTGAAATCTATAAAGGGCATGGAAAAGTAGGACTTCTTGCATGTCAGTACTGTCATAGTCACAGCAGCAGGGAGTAGCAGGGGAGGAATCCATTAGCAATTCCCACAGATATGTTTAGCCATACTATATATATCCCCAGCTAATTAATCTGCTAAATCAGGATATCACTACATGTTCACTTGGAATATGTTCACAAGAAATAGAAATAATTGCAACCAAATCATGCATTATATTTGCTACAAATGAGACCCCCCCAATTCTCAGATATAAAGTTAAGTGCTATGGTGAATGTGCAAGCATCTAGCAAAGTATTTTCATAGCATGTGGTCTGAAGTCTTTATTTGGTGCCAAAAAATGTAGCAGTATGGAATTGCTTCTCAGCGTCACGCTAAATATTTCTCTTAAAAAGATTCAATACTGTTCTAATAATGGAAATTAGGCCAAAGAAAAAGGTATAAAAGCCAAAACAAAATCTAGAGAAAGGCATGTTTCTCTCAGACTCTCTGACAGCACTAACTGCAAATTCTTCAAATCTGAACACACACCTTTTGGCAGAACATCCCAAACCGTTAAAACAAACAAACAAAAAAAAGTGTCCATGCTTTCACAACCAATTTACTTTCATCCACAAAGAAAAGTATGCGGATAGTTTCCTTGAAAGTGGTAACTCTAGAGTTCAGGTTCCTAAATCCACCCCTTTTCACTGAGTAAATATTCAACAAAGAAATGTATGTTCTGTGCAGATGTGCTGAGCTATTGTATTAACTAGTAATGCAGACTGGTGAAAGGATTAGAAAAACAAACCCTGAAGGAATCCAAGCATCATTCTATCATCTTCAGCAGTAGAAATTTCCTTTTCAACATGTGCTATTTTTACTAATCTCTCATATGACAGGATATGAAATTTAAGGCCAAGTATTTTGCAGAGAGGCTTATTCAGTTTATTCTATTCACTCTGAGGAATATACCCCACGGACCTGATTCTGCCACCCTTATTCACACAGAGTTGCACTTTACTCCACGAATAGGCCCATTGACTTTGATCCACAGGTCTGCCAGATAACAAAACATTGTATCCTGGGACTCTTCCTTACTATATTATTTTAACAAGGTTATCAGCTTGGCCATTGCCAGTTAATTTTCAAGGTAACTTATGCTGTATGTTGTTTTATATCACGTGGAAACAAACTTGGGCTCTGCAAATGAATGGTCACTCTGCTGTTGAAATGAAAGCTTTCCTTAAAGCACTAAAGGTTATCATTTCTGTAGCATATATTTACTAGAGCCAGTTTTGCAACATGCTGGTCTTTTCCTTCTGTGATCTTGCTTCATTGCTCTTCTCTCTGCCCATCTGCCTGATCGTCCTCATAGAAATATCTTCTCCAGTTTGTCACAATCACAACATGAGATGTCAGGTTTCTCTGCTGGACTGGTCTCAAAATATCTGTTCCATCCCAAACTATCACTGGATTTTAATTCTTGGGGCAATTTTTTTTCCCCAAGGACAGAATAGAATTGTTTCTCAAAAGATTAACTGGTGCAGTTGTAACCCACACACCTTCTGGGTGTGGTGTTCTGTCCCATCTAATGGCACTGAGACCACTTAGAGAGATTAATGAGTCTGCTCTAGAGCCTTAGCTAGGGGCCCTATGGCTTTTAACTCATGCAGTAAAGGCTTATGCATTTAGTTCCAGATGCCTCAGGTTCAATCCTGCCTGCCAACAATCGGGTCTGTTGATGTTACAAGTGGGGGCTCGTCCGGGATTTCAGCTGGGACGTACCTCAGGCTAGGGGAAGTATGCAACCCACACACCTCGTTGGTTTGGTGTTCTGTCTCATCTAGTGGTATCGAGACCACTTAGAGAGACAGAAAGAGATTAATGAGTCTGCTCTACAGCCTTAACTCGAGACCATATGGCTTTTAGTTCATAAAGTAGAGGCTCATGCACTAAGCTCCAGAGGCCCCAGGTTCAATCCCACCCACCAACGACCGTGGTCTATCAGCCTTACACAGGGTCAATAGATTGAAATGGGGGCGGGGGGGAAGAGACCTAGCCCTTGCTTATTGTCATGACTGCACTGCCCCCATATTTGGAGGGGGCTGAAAATAACAGTTTTAATTCTCAGGTTCTCTATGGAAATATGTTAGGTTCCTATTTTTCCAACCTCAGTTTTCCTTTTTAACAAATATTTACAACTTGAAGGGTTTTTTTTGTTTTAAAATCAATCCAGGCAGTACCATGCATAACTCCAAAGGGTGATGGAGGTTATTGCTCTGTTTAATTCGCAATCTTTCAGCTCTCTGTGTTTCTAAAGGTAGAATAATATAGATTGATTTTAATGAGGAGTCTGGCCTATGCTTTCCCCCGCACACTGCACAGTAACCAGCCACTTTTATTAGCTCATGTTTTTTCCCCAGTTTAAGTCACACTCTGACTTTTGCCTAAAACACTAGGGGTTTTCCTATGGCGGAGCCAATGGTCACCTCATTAAATCTGGAACATTCCAAGCCCTATTTGTCAATATTACTTCCTTTAGCGTTCTGTATCTTCCTGTTTAGACGGCCTCTGGCGAATGACTCCTCCAAGAATTATGATTAAATTACTTTCTTGAAAAAGTTACAAAGTTCCTTTGTTATTATGTAATTAAAAGACATATTGCTCTGTTCCTTTCCTTGGTAATGTTATCTTGCAAAAGATTCTTATGTTCACACTTGATATAAATACTAACAGCCTATCCAGAAAGGGGAATGTGTCAGCTGTTTTTTCTGTGAGAGGTTACATCAAAGACACTACCCTGGTCTCTGGTGGCTAAGGTTTGCGTGTGTCTCTTTGGATCACTGATTCGCCATGTAGTTTAACTCATCTATGCCATCCTTATAGTTGATACATTACCTCTAGTAACCATTCTGCTGCGAAGACAAATGCTGGTCAGACAGCCAGAGATACCTACTATTCACATTTCTTTCTCCAACCTGTTTTACTTCATGTTTTCTTAACTGCATATGTTCTCTATAAATGTACAATGCATTTCCACACAGAGAAAACTGCATAGCCCTCTACAGACACATCAAGTGCTCCCTAAACACTCGGTAATTATTAGGGGGAAAAACATGATTTTCCTAACAAACCACTCTTTCAAGGAGCAAGACCTGTCAGACTAGTGACACATCAGAAGGGTAACAAATATTCATTAAGTTAGTATTATGCAGCCAGTCCCTGACTTTATGAATGACAACAACAGTAAAGCGATTGGAGTGACCCTACATTCTTTTCCATATTTGCAATTCAACATGTAGCTCCAGAGGAACAATGAAAGCTTTAAAAAAAGTAAAATGAAGCTTACACAACCAAAACCACCACCCATGTGGAATGAATTGCACTGCACTCTAGAGAGTTTTCATAACATTTTATTGCTGCTACATAATGTCAGCGTGGCGTGGTAAAACTATAGCAAATGCGCTGAAGTGGGATTTCAATGCGATTTTTATGCAAGTGTCTCAGCATGTCCTGCACTGACTTGTCTAAGCAAAGCAGTGGCCTATAAGGAGGGAGGTTTTGCAGTTAAGGCATAAAATGGAGAGTCATGAAATCTAAGTTGTTTTCACCATAGACTTCCTCACTCAACTAGTTTAATCTAGCCATACTTCAGTTTGCCCATCTTTAAAATGGGGATAACAGCACTTACTCACAGGCTAAGTTATGAAGCTAAATTAACTGATATTAGTAAATGTGATGAAATTCTTGGATGGAAAAAAGGTGCTAGAAAAGTGAAGCATACTGGCTGAATCTGGCAGCACAATACCAGAGCTTCCTTTTCCAGCCTATATTCCCAAACAGGGGGATGCCCAGCATGGAAGGACTCCACAGAAGGGGTAATGAAGAACTCCAAAGAAGCCAGCGTAAACACTATGTTGCTTCTCAGCTAGCACAGGCCTACTATTCTGGAAAGAGGAAAGAAAATCCAGAGGCTGGTGAGCAATTCATTCTCTGCTGAACGTATCTCAGGAGATTTTTAATTTCAGATGACTCAGACTGATTTGGTGCATGTGCACCCTAATGCTGACAGTTTTTTTGCTCTCTTTTTTAATGTCTTTTGGTAGAATATACCAAGGCTCCTCTCAAAGCGCACTGAGCATGACAAAGAAGCACACAAGCATCAAGAGATGTACGCCACCCCAAACATAGTAACTGAAATGTTTATTTGCTTCTATTAAGTCCAAAATAAAACTGTAATTTGTAATCTATTTTAGAGAGAGAAATAATTTACATAAAATAGTCACTGAAGTTGGTCTACTGAAGGCTAATGAACTCTGCCTTGCTAACATTAACCACTGAATTAAGTGGTAAACTGAAGCTGTTCCAGTTTAGACCTTTACAAAGGAAACATGCAAGGGGTAAATTCTGCCCTCAAATGCACATCTGGGGCTCCCACTGAATCAATGTAGACATTCTTCCAAGGGCAGAATTTGGCCTTAACCAGTCATTATCGAAAACAATAAAAACTAATTAAAGGAGGGGGGCGCAAGAGAAGGGCTGCAGCATTGTGGAGTTTCTTCACTTTTTCACTGTGCTAGGAGGAATGGTGCATGGGGTTGCGAATTACAATAGCAGACTATGTCTTGCAGACTGAAAAAAGTGACCAGCAGTGTGACAGTCTATCAAGGTGCAGGCAGGAGGGCATAATTACTCACTGAAGACATATTATTTTATCCCAAGGAGTGGGCAATCCTTTCTCTTCAAAACTAATAGCTCCAGTCCGAGCGTGCACCTCTCCCATTGTACCCTTTAAAAATAGGTTTTTGCCACAAAAATTCAGATGTACCTTTAATGGACAATATTTTAAGACACAATCAGCCAAATACTCGCCAAAAGTTGACACTAAGAACTACTGGCCTGCCAAGATGTCAATATTATTAAGCTATTCTAAATTGATATAGTCTTGCCTCCATAAGTATGACTGTGTTCAGAAAGCCACTTGTTATTACACACACACACGCACTTACTTCTGCACTCGAAGCTTTCACAGTACAAATAAACAGAGTGGATTACATACAAATTAAGTATTTATTCAATTATCTCTGTAGGCTGGCCCATCCATATCTATTACCAGTTAATGTTGAGCAGCATCACACGATGCTCTCCAATCAATAAGCATGCCAGATGTATCCGTCAGCCTCCTACCTTGGCTCCATCCACACTGATAATCCGATAGCTGTTTCTTGTGCTGTCATAGAAGTAGGAAACAGTTACAGCCTGCTTGCTTGCAGGAACCCAGTTCTTCTTGGTGCTGGGGTCAATTTGGAAGACATGTGCTCTGGTGGTGAAGATGGGCTGTTCTCTGGAATAGGGAGGGACAGGAGAAATGGATGCATGAGTTTGTGGAAGATGAAATGTTGCAGAAGTCCGCTCTTGATCAACCATGTTGAAAACAGCAGACCTAAACCTCACAGTTCAAATGAGATAACCCTGGAATTCTAAATGGAAAAACAGTGCACTAAAATTACTATCTGAATCAACACTCCAGCGTTCTATACCTATTCTTAGCCTTACCATGTGACATTTAGCTCCCTGAACTCACTGACCTTCTTCCCTTCTTGGGCCACCAGTACAAATGCACTTTTAGTTCCCATGTTGCTATAACTGGACACTGTTACAACATTAGCACCTTCTTCCTCAGATTAGCACATCATTTCAATTAAATTACATTGACACACATCTTTGCCAAATCCACCTGCTTTTTCTAAAACCACACGGCTTTCCTTCCTCATACCACTCAGCCATATGAATCATTACTTAGAGACAGAAGTCACTGCAGATTCTCCTTACAATTTTATCAAACCAAATGCCCAGTGTCACTATTTACATACTAAAATCTCAGTCCTTCCTTTCGTTCTGTTCTATGGATGTGCACGAAAATTTAATCAGCTGCAAAGTAGCTAACCATGATGAAAAAAAATTGTATTACATTTTAGTTCAACAAGCTGTATTTATGGGTGAAGTATTTGGGGTCCCACCCCACAGCTTCATTTCCTAACTATAGCACTGTCAATTCACAGACAATTTTACCCAACATGAGAATTCCACACAAAGTACAGGTTTGTTTGTTTTTAAAGATGACAGTATAAACAACATGAGAGCAGAGAAGAAGCAGGGTTAGAAGAACAATACATGTGATAAACATGAAGTTATTTGGATTGAAGACTACAGTTAGGATTTATTAAGGCAGTAATGTCAGTAAATATTCTATTTCCACTTCAAATTGCACCTTCCATCCAAGTTAAATTTTAAACTGTAAAGAAAACTCTACTATATTTATATAATTTTTTATTCCTTGAGTCTGAGGGCTAACCGATTATATAAAATAGTGAACATTACATGACATTACCACTCAACATAACACATTTAGAATATTATATAATTAAGACATTATCTTGACATAATTATGATAGGATGCTGAAATGTCAGTTTATTCCAATACAACCCATCATATCAGTCTCAGAGAAATAGGATGTTTACAACACACAAACTGAAGAGGCTGCTAGAAGGTGTTTTGCACAAGGCTAATTAATATCTAGGTAGAACACCAGTGTGAATCTCGGATATTTGTTTTATATATATTTTTATTTACCCACCTCAAAACCATCAATCTGTGTACATATCTGGCCTTCATATTTTCCATTATGTTCAATCCTTTGCTCCTCCCAGCAGATTGTTACACCCACTTGTTGTGTTATCTTAGGCCATGGCTACACCTGGAGCTGGAAGAGTAATTTCCAGCTTGAGGAGACAAACCCACCACACTAAAAATAGAAATGTAGCTGCCATGGTGAGAGAGGTAGGAAGCGCTAACAGCCCTGAGTACACAGCTAGCATCTCAGACAGAATCCTACTCCAGGCGGCTAGCCCCTCCCACTGCTGCAGCTACCCTTTTATTTTTAGCGCCCTAGCTCAATCAGAGCTAGTGAGGATGTGCGTTCTCGAGTTGGAAATTACACCTCCAACTCAAAGTGCAGACACACCTCTAGGCCGTAAGATCTTCAGGGCAGGGACTGCGTTCTGCTCTGTTTGGGTAACATCTAGCACAAACCTGCCCTGATCCTGATTGAGGTCTCTAGGTGCTAGATAATACATGATCATACAAATCAAATTGAATTTACTGACACTGGGCATATCTGATACTCTAATTGTAGAATTAACTTGGCAAAGGTGGTTTGCTGGTGAAAAACCTAATGAGGCCTAAAAATGAAAAAAAAAAAACAAAAAACAAAAACCACGCAGGTGCAGTAGTAATGTTTTTCCCTTGTAAGATATCTGCATGGTTTTAAATTTTTCAGGAGCTGTTGAGTACATTTCTGGATGGATGGCTGTGCCAAATTCAATAAATTCAATACTCATGTGGAAGACACTTCAAATACAATGGAACTTTCTCACTATGTTGGTGAAGAAATATAAATTATTCCAGCTATTCCTTATCAGTAGCTCTGTGAGACTGATGTTATATGCAGTCCTAGGTATGTGAATTTGGCTCTCATTTCAAATGCTAATATTTGTGCAGCACTTAGCTAGAAAAAAGGGGCATTTCTCTACACTGTACATAGACCACTTCAACCATAAAATGCTCAGCTTAAGAGGCCTAAAGCCCACTTACATGTCAAGTTTTTATTAAGCAAATACAAGTGAGTCTATGCCAATAATTACCTTCAAATTAAAACATGTCAGAATGCCACCTGAGTAAGCAGCTACGGTTTATCCATAATGGGGAAGTCAGAGAAATTTCCCCTTTAAAGTACTTGCTCTTGGGCTCTTACAAAAAAATACTAGATAGCTCCGCAGCCAGGGAATAGATATCTTCTCCCCTCTCCCCCATTTGCTTGCTCTGTATTTTTTGTGGGCATAACATAACATAGTCATCCTGAGCCTGGAGACTGACAGTTCCAGTACCTCTGCTGCGGCTTGTAGCTTTGCCAGTCTTGCCTACTGCTATTCAGAACCCTCTGGGGAGCAGTCAAACTAGCAAGACTCAGTCTTCTTTTGCAGCTTGGGAAAGTCTTGCGCACAGACAGACACTGGAATTGTTCACTGAAAAGGTAAACCCCCAAAACAGAGGCTGATACCCCCATCACCTCCAGTCTTGAGGTTGCCGGGAATCTTTGGGTAGGAGGGAAAGTCTAGAGAGAAAGCTCCTTCTCCAGCACCCAGGATGTTATGTGTGTGTGGTGGTGGCGGCAGTGACAGATTGAGTTTGGGAGGGGATTCCAATTTACTCAAAACACTTACACCAGCTGGCATCTACAAAAATAAATGGAGCTGCCAAATAATATTCAGGGGCAGCAACCTGGTAGGAATCCAGCCACTGGGGTGATGGGTAAGGTCGTGCCTTTTCAAGTGGTATTGACTTCTGAGCAGTGAGACCCTCACTGCAGTTTTGTCCTCTGCATATCAAGATGCCTGGTGCTCCATGGAAGAGGGTGTGTATGCAACATTAAGTCAGGGTTGATGGTGTGTAAAAGGGTGGATGTTGGGGTGGGAGGAGGAAGAGATTGACTGGCAAACTTAGAAAACAGAATTAGGGGAAATATTCTGGGGAAAGACCTGGAAGATATAGAAATAAAGGGGATAGGTACATAATGGCTCAGACCAATAGTCTATCTAGTCTAATATCCTGCCTCCAACAGGAGTCAATACAAGAGCTCCAGGGAGACCATACAGAACAGGGTAATTCTGGAGTGATCCACCACTATCTTCCACTTCCAACTTCTTGCAGAGGTTAACAGCTGTATTGGGCAAGGGGCTTCACACTGACCCTCTTAAGGTAATAACCACTGATGGACTGGTCCTCCGTGAACTTAACTAGTTCTTTTTTGAACCCAGTTTTACTTTTGGCCTTCACACCATCCCACAGCAATGAGTTCCACAGGTTGATTGTGTGTTGCATGAAAAAGTAGTTCCTCTTGTTTGTATTAAACCTTCTGCCTATTAATTTCATTAGGTGACCCCTAGTTTTAATTTTGTGGGTAAAGCACACAATGAAGAAAAAAAAGAGGAGATATAGAGAAGTGCAAGAACTGACAAAGAGAAGAGGAAACAGACACTGAAAACAATGCATCTTCCCCAATGAATGTTTTAATTTCTAATTGGCACCATCAAGTAAAAGCCACATTCACAACCAGCCAGTCAAATTTGGAGTACACCGGGAGAGCCAAATTCTGCTCTTACTTACACCCATGACACCGCTTCAAAAGGTGTAAGAGAATAATTCAGTCCCATTATAAATTAACACCCCCCCCCGCAGATTTTCCATTAATATTTAATGTGTATTAGTCACATTTCAAGTGCAAATGCCCTGCAACTGACATAGAATAATAATGTGCAAAACCAAGATCTGTTTTATTTCAACATATTGTAGTTTATAGATACACCATTTTACCAAACACCAGGCTGGGGTGTAATGTAGTTATTTTATGTGCCCTACAAAATGCTTCCAACAGCAGAGTGCAGCATTGGCACTCACTACTGCATAGTATGAGGAAGACATCTCTAAGACATGTTATTTAGTGTTGATTTGCCATCTTTGACCCCTGATTATTAAAAACGGAATGGGTATGTTAAGTCAAGATGTGCAGCCCCTCCAAACTCCAGCAGTGGCTGGTGACATCTGAAAGCGTACAAAAGCTCCAGGTATTATTGCTGTTTTCAGTGGAGAGTAACCCTTTCCTTCTGATGCTCTCCTTTTTGTCTCACTGCAAGGTTTGCTAAGATCACAGGGAGCAGAGGGAGAGAGGCAAGCCCAGTCCACCCTTCCTGCCTTCTAACAGTCACACCTGCCAAACTTATTTCCATATCAAAATGGCAGAGCTTTCATTTTACAAGATACATGCCTATTAATAAATAGCTAAAGCACTACAATATTCTAATCCTCTAATTCACACTTAACAGTCGCAGAACAACCAAACACAAAGCTACACCATATCTTCACTCTCGCCAGTTTAATTTTGCACAGCTTAATAGTTTTCAATTCCAAAGAATTTCAACACCACTACACATTTATTGTGTGTAAATTATTAAATACACTCCCAAGACTAAATATGCTAGGTCACTCACTTTCAAATTTCAATTTCCGTAGCACATATTGTAATGTAAATGAAACCTCATATACCTCCAAGATAGAAACAACTTCTTGTTGTTTTATAATGTTGTGTTGTTGTTTAAAATAAAATCTCTCTCCATACTCCATGAAATCCAATGCGTTTGCTTTCTGCATGCTTTATTCATTTACAGGCACAGCAACATATACAAATACACAGATGATGGAATAAATACTGTATTCATGTACACTAGTATTTGGAATAACATGAGCCACATTCATAATAATGGCATTCAGAACAAAATTACAATATAACTAAACTAAACACACCCCAGGGAATTATGAACCATGCACGCTGTGGGAGCAGAATCAAATCAAGTGAATAAATGACCAAATCTGCATTAAATAATTGGCATTTTTTTAATACTTTCTGGACACAGACTTGACCACAGCTCTGGGCTCAGCACGATCATGGGTATCAAGTCCTTCCGTGTGTATGGATATGTGCCCTTGAAAGAATTCCAAAGATGGCTCTATCTGCAATCAGATATAAGAAAACAGTTGTGAATACTGTAGATGCATAACCCAGCAATTCATGATAAACTGCTTGGCCAGAATGTTCTTATGCAGTAGATAGCTGTGATCACTGTAACTGCACCCTTCATTCATGAACTATAAATGAACAAACAAGTGCAAAAATAGTAGGGGTATTGGTGGGGGGATTCTACAGTTATGGATGATTTATTTCATTGTCAGGAATGTTGCTGTTATTAAAAATTTGAATACGAGCAACAGGATTGCCGTCTCTCATGATTCTATAGAGAGTCCTCCTGTGATATTTGGTGTTTTTCTTAAAGCCCCTGTGCATGATTATATGAAAATGACCACTTTCATTAAAAAATATATTTCTAACCATCATGGTCATGGAGAAAACACTGAAGAACGCAAATGTTAAAACCTCAAAAAACAGAAGGCTAAAAGATGCTAAAATTATAAGAGTCTCATGAACTTCTGAATGGGCCTTCTGAATGTTTAGGGTTGGTAAGAACACAAGAATGGCCAATTGGGCCAGACCAGTGATCCATCTAACCCACCATCATGTCTTCTAACAGTGGCCAGTGCCAAATGTTTCACAAGGAATGAACAGAACAGGGCAATTACTGAGTAATCCATCCCCTCTTGTCCAGTCTCCGTTTCTGGCAGTCAGGGTTTAGGAACACCCACAGCATGGGTTTGCATCCCTGACCATCTGGGCTAATAGCCATTGATGGACCCATCATCCATGAACTTATCTAATTCTTTTTTTAATCTAGTTATATTTTTGGCCTTCACAACATCCCCTGGTAATAAGTTCCACAGGTTGACTGTGCATTGTGTGAAGTACTTCCTTATGTTTGTTCTAAACCTGCTGCCTATTAATTTCATTGTCTTATGTGAAGAGGTAAATAACACTTCCCTATACCATTCATGATTTTATTACCTCTATTATGCCCCCGCTTCTTAGTCTCTTATCTCTCCTCATGTGGATGCTGTTCCATATCCCTAATAATTTTACGTGCCTTTCTCTATGCCTTTTCCAATTCTAATATATTTTTATTGAGATGGAGTGACCAGAACTGCATGCAGTGTTCAAGGTGTGAGCGTACCATGGATTTATACGGTGACATTATGATTTTTTCTCTTGTTTTATCTTACTCTTTCCTAATGGTAATACTGAAATAGTGCAAACTATGGTTTTATTTCGTGCACAGAAGCTGAAAAAAAAGCCCCATTCCCACAACTGATTCTATATGTGATGACAACAAATTGCTGTGCCCCCGGGGAGCCGCATTGACTTGCCTGGCTACAGGGAGTCACCTTCAGGGTCAGGCATTAAGCTACTACGCCCTTGATCATGCAAACACTTACAGTTTTGAGTACTCTTACACACATGAGCTCAATAAGGCTCCTCATGTGAAAAGTTTCAGAGTAACAGCCGTGTTAGTCTGTATTCGCAAAAAGAAAAGGAGTACTTGTGGCACCTTAGAGACTAACCAATTTATTTGAGCATAAGCTTTCGTGAGCTACAGCTCACTTCATCAGATGCATACTGTGGAAAGTACAGAAGATCTTTTTATACACACAAACCATGAAAAAATGGGTGTTTACCACTACAAAAGGTTTTCTCTCCCCCCACCCCACTCTCCTGCTGGTAATAGCTTATCTAAAGTGATCACAACTGCATTAAAGGAGCCCTGAAGCTAATAGCATATCAGGGATTCATGTGTGTAGTCATGACTGCAAAAAATGAAATAAAAACACACCGCACTTCAAAACCCACATGGTAATTTTTTTCTTAGTAATGATTTCTGGCACCTGAATCAAGAATCAATTTTACCAGAATTGCAAATGGAAGAACAGTTAATGTTCTGCTGAGGATTCTTTAAATAAAATGCACATTGCAAGGCATGACAGTTTGCTGTGGTATGCTCAATATAAAACTATAGAAGCATTATATAACAAGGAGTGTTCAAGAAAAGTTATTTTCTAAAGGACATCCATTTAAAATGGGGGTCTCTTTTATACTGCTGAAATAGAATACTGGATGGGCAAAGAGATTTCCTCAGTACTACATGGGATCCTGTGGTTTTGTGACTGAGACAATCCTAAAAATGAGTATATTACCCTCTTTTAGAACCAATTTATAAAAAGGAATTTGTTAGAGATATTTGAGCACAAAGGTGCTACATTTACAGTCACTACTCAGACTGGAAGGACTGTACATATGGGTATGTTTACACTCCAACTGGGAGTGTTCCTCCCAGCCCAGCAGACAGACATAAGCTAGCTCTGCTTGACCTAGCATGCCAGAAATATCAGTGTGGACGTTGTGTCTTGGGCAATGGGATGGGTTAGACACTTGAGTATGGATCCAGAGGGTCAGGTGGACTTGTACTCAGGCAGTTAGCTCATGCCACCTCCTGAGCTGCTAGTCTTAGCACGCTAGCTAACACTCAGCCAGCACATGCCAGTTTAGCCGGGCTGCGAGGCATGCTCCCAGCTGCAGTGTAGATGTGCCCTAAGTGTCTTCCAGTAGCACTTGCTGGTGTGTAGAAAATCATGCCCTATAGCTCCAAACTGCAAGCCTCATTACAACCATTTCTCCCCCCCCCGCCTTTTTTTTTGTTCTCCTAATAAGATTTAGAAGGATTCATGTTTACTTTTAAGTATTTTACATGGCCATTAAATGTTACCATGAAAACTATCATATAAAGCGTAAGACCATAACTAATGATGTCCTCACTCCCCATTCTTATGTCAAAGGATGTTTATGAAAAATCAAGCCTCCTTTCCTATTCTGCAGCAGTATGTGGCAGGACGAGAGGGAAGACAAGCTCAATCAGATTTACTTTTGGGGAGAAATCTGAAGTTCATGCTAATGAAAGTGAGACTCATGTGGACTGATTAGTTCAGCAGATTGGTAATGGTATATTATAGCTCTTCACAGCTAGGTCACCAGCTTAAGTCAGTCCCTGGTCGACTATAAAGGAAAGGTATTGTTATCCAATAATGGTCTGATGGTCTATGTCAACGGTGGGCAAACTACGGCCCACAAGCCATTTTAATCTGGCCCTCGAGCTCCCGCTGGGCCGTGGGGTCTCGGGCTTGCCCCATTCCAGCGCTCCAGCTGGGGAGCAGGGTTCGGGGCCGCTCCGTGTGGCTCCCAGAAGCAGTGGCATGTCCCCTCTCTGGCGCCTACACAGGTGGGTAACCAGAGGGATCCGCTCTGCATACTGCCCCCACCCCAAGTGCTGCCCCCGCAGCTCCCATTGGCTGCTGTCTGGCCATGCCTCTACATAGGAGCCAGAAGGGGGACGTGTTGCTGCTTCCAGGAGCTGCTTGAGGTAAGCACCGCCTGCAGCATGCACCCCTGACCCCCTCCTGGGCTCCAACCCCCTACCCCAGCCCTGATCCCCCTCTCATCCTCCGAACCCATTGGTCCCATCCAGGAGGACCCTCCTACATCCCAAACCCCTCATCCCCAGCCCCACCCCAGAGTCCGACCCACCCCAGCTGGAGCCCTCATATCCCCCCGCACCCCATCCCACCTGCCCTAACTCAGAGCCCCCTCCCGCACCCCAACATGAATTTCGTGAGCATTTATGGCCCGCCATACAATTTCTATACCCAGATGTGGCCCTCGGACCAAAAGGTTTGCCCACCCCTGGCCTATGTGAAATTAACTTCTGGCCTCAATGCAGTGGCTAGTGGACAGGTGTTCATATCTCACAGCCCCACAAAATTCCCCACCATAATAACACTATGGCACAAGCTTATTGGCTGCCTCAGCCAAGAGGCCAAAGGTTGATTGGACACATGAAAAATGACTATCTTTTCATCCTAAGAAGTGGCTCTTCCAGATCTGGGGAGAAGTATATTTGCAGATAGAATTAGGAGTCTTGGACTGCCCATACAGCATACATTATGTGAAGTTTGGGGTGGGGTTTTTTTTTTTTTTTTTTTTTTTTAAAGTTCTGTCAAATCACCTCCATTCACAAGCACCACATTCACTACAGAATTATTTTGAGTGTGTGTCTTTCCTCGAAGAAAATTAACGATATATTAATTTAGCAACGTCATCAACTGCTATTGATCTTTTTCAACAGTCACATCTTTAGTGACCATATCCCAGAAAAATAGTGTAGGAAGCAAATATTTGTGCAAGATAAGTCTTTTCCCACAGAAAGCGATCTAGGCTGTATCTATAGAGAAAGTGAAAACAATGGAGATAAAGTAGATCTTGACACAGCCACCTTCTTATTCAATAAGAATGTCGCTTTGTTTAGAGATTGATGAGCAAGGAAATGTTTCCTGGTAAACATGTCATGTGTGTTTATTCCTTTCTCACTGAAGCTTCTGCAGTGTATTTTAAAGCAATATAGCAAAGAATATCTTTGAACATTGACTTCACATGTTCTTCACAGTACGCAAATAAACAGCACCTGTTGTTCAAAGACTATATTTTAGATGTTATTGGTAATTGTCACTAAAGCTAAGAAATAATTAGTTAACATATGTGATACACAAATCCTTTAATTCAGAAATCTGCATGGCAGAGAAAACATGATTATAGGTTATATGGGTTCTAAGGTGATTTCCTAATTTCTTCTCTCTCTTTTTTGGGGAGAGGGCATTCTGACAGCAACCAAAGGCCTAAATAAGGTAAGGGGCCTTATTATGTAAGGCTCTATACAAACACATAAAAACACCATTTCCACATCATCCCGCTGAACAACACCATCCCTATCCAGTTCAGATTTCTGTATATAAGAAACTACTGCCATTTGAAACTCGGATAATCATATCAGCACTCCTGATTAGCATCTTGCAAAATCAAAATTTAGCTGAAAAACCTTTTGTAGTACTTGGTTGTAGTATTTCAGAACACTTGCCCACTAGTCAAATTTATTATAAAGTATGCAGATATAGGCATGGCAAATTCTTACACAAGTAATCTCAACCTATTTCATTTCTTCACTCTGAAATATGACGATAAAACCTTGACTACCAGTTCTGGGACATGATTTGCTGTGTCTGGCCCAGTCCTGCAAATTGTTGCTTGCAGGCAGAATGCGGCACGCATATGGAACCCACCAAAATCAGTCAGGCTGCACATGGCTGCAGTAATCCACCCATGCATAACAAGCTCCAGGACTGAAGCCTAAAAGTATTAATTTACCCAGCTGTTAACACAGAACCATAGGCAACCATGGTAAGCAGGACTTGTAGGGTTGATTGTCTTAATTCATGCACTTACCTACTACAAAGGTTGTCGATCTGTTAAGGTGATTCAGGAAAA
Organism: Chelonia mydas; assembly: GCF_015237465.2. Lineage (NCBI taxonomy): Eukaryota > Metazoa > Chordata > Testudines > Cheloniidae > Chelonia > Chelonia mydas. The sequence goes on from NC_051250.2 coordinate 65,691,465, forward strand.
TGTCAGACTCCACCAACATTAAATCACCATTAAGGCATCAAATCTGACCCGGATTGATGCTGGCCACCACTCCCCTCAACTTAAAAACTGCAGCAATTTGTGTAATATTTTGTAGAGAACAACAAACAATTTGTTCAAAGAAAAATGAAATATCCTAGAAATGCAGTGTTCTGACCTCAGTGACTATCTCTTATCTATGTTTGAACAGTGCCCAGTAGGAGGCCCCATTCTCAATTCCCTGTCAACGTACCCAGAAGTATAATAATGAAGAGGTCAGAAAATAACAAACCTTCCAGCCAAATCATTTGTAAGTGTCTCTCTCTCTCTCTCCAAAATAACTGTGTGTTGTTTTTGCGAAAAATATGAAGTGTCCAACCACGCATTGCATACAGCTCTGTTACCCAGCTCTGCATACTGACTGCCTTGCATGCCTGTTCAGCTGGTGAACAGCTGTTAAACAAAAGCCTCTAGCTTCCATTCCAGGCTTCCTTGGCACTATGAGCCCCTGAAGAGCTAAGTGGTGAGGCGGGTTAACGCATCAGCTTCTATATCTTTGGCTACTTCAATCTCCTTATATCAAACACTAAGTTAGACAAATATCCACACACAATGATATATTTTCAGGACTTGTTCAGACATATTTCACCCAGACATAATCATCTGTGTCTCTGTGTACAGATGCATGTTCCCATACTCACATACCCACCCTCCGCTACCAGCTATAATGATTTTTTTTAAAAGATCAAAGCACGGACCCTAACACAGTTGCTTTAGAGGAGAACTACAACTTGTTTTTTTTTACACAAGGCATTCTGCACACTGGCTGAAGTTTATCTAAAACTTTAATCATTGTTCAAAAGAAAGAGATCATCCATCATTTTTCAATCTCTGACTACAGTTAAGAAATGGTGCAAGCCTTTTCACTGGTTCTTATGGTGCACTGAAGAAATGCACTAAATAGTCTTCAACCAGGGTTGAAGGGCCCAGCTCTAATCTTAGTGAAATCATTAGTGAAACTGCTACTTGCTTTCTAAGATAGCAAGATCAACCTATGCCATAGGTCATGAATTAAATAGGTTTAATGGTCTTATCCTACTCCTCATGGATATTATGAATGCAACACACAGTATGGTACCACAACTATCTGTTTACTGCCAAAGATTAGAAAAGCAGGAAGTGTGTCAGGTTAGTATGCAGATATACTGGAAAGGATATGTGGGAAAACCTATGGTTGTTGTGGATTTATGAACTTCAGGAGGGAGCAAAGCTCTTCACTGGAGAACAACAAAACAGGAGTAGGAGTAGGGTTGCCAACCCTGCAGGATTGGCCTGGAATCTCCAGAAATTAAAGATTAATCTTTAATGAAAGATGTCGTGATAAAATCTCCAGGAATACATCCAACCAAAATTGGCAACCCTAGGTAGTAGAAGGAAGAGAGTCTTACTTAACCTGATTATCTGACAGATTTGGGAGACTTGTTTTTTTTTTTAAATTTCTGACATCACACCTTGAAGAGACTCAGCTGTCCAATGTCTAAACTGAATTGTATTTTAAAATATGTAATATTTTGGATTAAACATGAAAAAGATCACTAGAATTAAGTGTAAGATTTTTTTTAAGTTCCATAATGCAAAATGCAGCAACATAATGACAAACTTTTGAAATCTATACACTTCACACCAGGAATAACAGCATGCAGGCATTATTAAAGTAAACAGCTTGTTTCCAGCCCCAAACTGGCACACACTAATTAAGTCAGCTCAGTCAGATTCCATCAGATTCTTCATGCAAGTTACACAGTCTGCTGACAGGATGTTTAACAATCAAAAGTGAAATGCATGTTTAAACCTGTGAGTAAGATTGCAAAATATTCTATGGCACAGAATAAGAAGAACAGTCAAGGACATAGGATGGGTGGGACAAATGTGAAACACACCTTTAATTTCATTTCAAAGCACTTAAAATGTTAATATCTCCATTGTACATGTGGGAAAAAAGACAAGAGTGGTGAAATTACCGGCTCAGGGTAACAAAGAGAATCAATGGCAAGGGTGGAAATACAACTCAGGTATCCCAATTCCTTGGTAATACTTACTAAGGTTACAGGCCAACTTTTAAACAAAAGTTTCCCTAAACCAGGAAAACGTTTGTCTGTGTTAATTTAACAGAGACTAAAGCACCATTAGTGGTTCTTTTCCTTTAATCTTTGTCTAACTCACTTGGTGGTGACAGTGAATACCGTCCAAAGACAAGAAGGGATTTGTGCCTAAGATGGTAGAAATAAGCTTAGGGGGGGTCTTTCATGCGGATCCCCACATCTGTACCCCAGAGTTCAGAGTGGGGAGGGAACCCTGACACAAGCCTTGAGAGAGAATATTTGAATAGTGTATGGAAAAAGCATATCAATAATTACATGCATAGATTCATGCACCAAAGTACATCTTTGTTCAAGGCTCTGTTTAGTTTTATGGCATTTGAAATCGTTGAGCATTTGATTATGCTATTTTGCAATAGCAATGCTCTGATTGTATTACTGATTAAAATCAAGTTTTCAGATTCATTTATACAAAGGTAACATCTTCTAACGTTTTAACTTTTAATATGCAAAGGAACTAAAAAATTCCAAACATCAACACGTTGCCTTGGGAATATCAGTGGATTTGTCCTCTGTCAGCTGCTCCCTCCCCACACATATTAATTTTTCAGACTTCATAAATGTTAGTAATACTTTTGGGTTCTGTTCTGAAGTTTAATCTGGCTTTTGTTTGGCTTTTTTAATAAACACCAAACAGTACATACAATCTGCAAACATTCCCTGCCTCCATGCAGAGCACTGAGCATCCATCCAATTGGCTCAGCAAGCCTCCAGAAGGACATTCATGGTGTTTAATGATGGCAAGACATAGTATGCTGTGCCTATACGAGCCTTTTTCTTTAAAAGTTTCCTACCATTGCTAACATCAGTGCAGCTCCACCAGTGGTAGTAATGGTGAGTGTGCAGATAAGGGTCTAGGTGTTTAAGTTGTCTGAACCTGCGCTGAGCTGGTCTGCACGTCATTGTAGTAAAAATACTGGCAGTCACTGCTCCTTGTCTACCCCAGCACTTCCACCATAGTTAACCACCATGGAAAATTTTTAGAAAAAAATATAGTTATAGGCAAGGCCCTGGAAGGACTTTGAACTTCTATTGCTCTGCTTAGTGGAGACGAAGTGCCAAGTGCTGTGAGAGATTTTAGATATGTGCCTAAGGCTGCTGTATTTGTGCCTAAATAAAGTCCCAGGTGTGCCTGCATTCTAAAGATTCCATGAGGGATGAGAGCCTAAACATTTGTATGGACTTGGTTACCCTGTTTGGACATGTCATTCCTAATCTTAAGGAGATGTGAGTGAGCTATGTTTACGGAAGTTAGTAAATCACAAATCTACAAAAACTAGCTTGCTATTTGTCTGGGTTTTTTGGTTTTGTTTTGTTTTGTTTGGGGAGGAAGGATATTACCAAGGGAAATTACTTGTTGTTCACTTGTTAAGTGAGGTTTATTGCAAAGCTGAAACACAGGCCCAGACTCTCACCCCGGTTCTGGTCTCTTTGGGCTGCTTCAACAATATAAAAAGAGTTGGAATTTGGATGACTGGTCAACTGAGAATTTCCCTGGCATAGCGCAGTTCCCAAATGGCATGAAGCAGCCTGCGAGGTGGAGAATTCATGGACTGGAAATAAGATATCCTCATCCCACAAATTAGTAATCCTGACAGATCATGGCTTTTATTTAGTGCATGCAATCAGCCTGCTGAGCCAAAAGAGTTGTGGAAGGAGCAAAGGGATGGTTTCTGGATTCTGTTTGGCTAGGGTTGTCTTAGCATCACAGCATCAATTACAATTAAAAGCTAGGTTCCATCCCTTTTACCTCCTTGTGATATCCGGTCAAGATTTCATACTTCTAATTAACAAAAAAAAATACCCTGCAGTGAAATGTGACAATACAAACAGTACCTTAAACATCACAGTGCCACAAATGAGGTTGAAAACTTTGAGGACTGAGCACATCTAATAGACATGAACATGGTTGCCCACCTACCATGGAATTGCAGATGCTCCTTGGAGTCCCCTAACATGTTAACAGGGCCTCAGTTGCCATATATGACAATCCTGGTAGAGGACTCTGTATCTGCACTAACAAAGAGGGAAGGCAACTGTAAAGCCTAATCCCTTCTTCCTCAGCTCTTTGGAGTTTGAGTTTGTCTCCCATGTCAGTGGAAGGTTGTGTGAAGATTCCACAGAACTGTACCAGTGAACCAAATTTTAGAGCTTTTAAAGCAGTAGTTTGTCTTCTCAAGGTTATAAACATATTGTGTCTGAAAGAATTTTCAAAGATACACACAACAATTTCACAGGCTTGTTCACCAAGTAATAAAAATACTTTACAATTTTTTGCTGCCACAGACTGCACTTATTTTTTATTACAGGGAATCACATCTGTAGAGGATTGCTTTAGTTTCCTTTCAGCTCAGCTCCTCTTATTCATATATATAATTTCTGATACGATCTATTCATAGGGCATCTTGAAAAATTAATAACGGTGTTAGAGATGTTTTCATAATTAAGCCAGTATATGAATTAAGATGTTTACATTGAACTGTGTGTTTGAAGCAGGACGTCACCATGCAGTGAGATCAGATGCTGCCATGGTTTTCACCCTCTGATGATTTTTATCCTGAAGAACTGTGCTTGCGGATAGATAAAAAAAAATCAGCTACTAACTTAAAATGCATTTGATGACCATTGCTTGCTTTACCAGTACACTTCTCTTTAGCTCACCCGGCTTTTCTCTTTCTATATTATTTCTTGCCTCTACCTTAGTACCAGATGGAGCTATTACAGTTCCTATGCGTGCAAGGAGCTCCTATGCTAATTTCCTTCCCTCTGTTACAATGGATCTGTGTAAATGGGTTTTTTGCATGGGTTTAATATCTTCAGCATGCTAGTTAATAGCAATTATAATATTATAAAATGGATTCTGAAGAATTCTGGATTGTGGTTATTTTAACCAGTCGTATGATCCTGCAGTTAATGAATACTATTACTGTGTTCAGAACTTCTTTTCAAGTAGGTAACCTCATTGCCATCATTAATAAGCATATAGATCAATGCCGGAGATGCACTTGAATTTCAGCAGCTGAAAAAGTCACAAATAGGAACTTTCAAATAATTTTGAATTAAAATAATGAAAAAGTAGGTCCCACCGCTTCCCCTTTTCTGTGTATTGTGTACCCCCTCTGCTTGTGGCCTTGATTTTTTTTTCCAAAAGCACCTAAACTTGCCCTCCAATTTTGCACCGATTGTGCAAATGTGCCATTGTGGGCACACTTTATAGCACAAAAATATCTAAGAACCTGTTTGCATTCACAAATCATGTACTTGAATGTCTGCGTGCTATAAAATGCACTTTCAATATTGAGCTTGCATTTGTTTGTGGAGACAAAACTTGAGGCTGAAAATAGGCCCTATTTTTTCATTTTCGCCCTAATTGGTTGAGAGACAGACTCTTCCCATTCTCCTCCCAAATTCTTCATGTCGCACAGGTATAGAGTACATCCTTCCCCTTTTTCACTCCCCATTCCCTCTGCTTAAGTTTTCTTTTTCCTTCCTCTCCTTCTTTGCTCAGGATTGATTCTCTCTCTCCTCCTAGGCTACGCTTTTTTGTTATGTAAAACTCAAATGGGAGATTGGTCAAGTTTTCAGACCAAACAGAATCTAATTGGGCCAGGGGGAAGAGCCTGTTGGGGAAGTACTGGAGGGAGCTGCAGCCTGACAAGAAAACTTGAAGGAAAGAAAAAGAGGTTGTCTAAAAATGTTCGGTTTCAGAGTATCACAAGGGGGTGGCAGCCCCCAGTAGGGGGCCCAGGTCCACCCAACTCCACTGGGCCTGGGCCCCCCTGGGCAATTATCAGTCATTAGTAATCTGGGCCACATTTAAACCAGACCACCTAGAACCGAGAAGCTCCATATCCCATCAACAACCCAGGGCCCTGCCAGCAGCTGAGCAGTCCGCCACAGGGTCAGCAGGGAATCTTACCAAAACACACTGACCTCATAAGGGTGGGAGGTACCATTCCTTTAGTGTCCTGGCCAGTCATAGGTAAACTGCTCACCTCCCCCACTTCCCCTCTGCCTGATCACAGTTTCTTTGCTTTGAATAAATCATGCTGGAGTAAACACTAAAGCTGCTGATTAGTAAAGTCTTATTTGTCAAGTTTTTTCGTTGTTTGAGTGGGGAACATTCTAATAGAAGAATCCTGCTATTTGCAGCCTTATTAGAACCAGGCTAGTTACAGTTCAGCCTTGTGTAAATAGGGCTGAAACTAGCAGGATTCTTCTAGCACACCTTAACTAGAGGACAAAAATCACTGAAAATAATGTACACAAAACCATACCAAAGGGGGAGGGGAGAGCAAAGCCCTGGATACACTACACATACAGCCATGCTCCTCGGCACTCGCCAGACCTGGTTACAAAATGCATGGTTATGTCCACAAAACAGCTTTTTTGCCCCCCACACTATTCCTGTGTCAGACCTATTTGTGCATCTTCATCTACCAAGCTGCCAAACTGCACTTGCATCAATGCTTTCTAAGGAAATCTGGGCAGCAATCCCCAAGTGCCTCAGCAGGTGAAAAAGAGTGCCTAAAGGACAGAGGTCAGCGGAACCAACAGTACATGAAGCAACATACTCTGGGGTGTTTTACCACATGGAGAGCTGGGAGGAAGGAGAGCCAGCCATAGACACAGTTAGGAGTTCCCATCCATACAGCAAAAAAAGCAATTTACAACATTTCACTCTATTTACAGAAGATGGATTTTTTTTTCCCCTGCTAGATATTTAAAAAATATAGCTTGAAGTTTCAAGCTGCTAGACATTAGCTTATTCATCAAAGATGATAAACTTTAAAAATATAAGACCATCTGGTACCATCAGATCTGCACTGCAGATTTCTGAAATGTGGATTTATTTATGAGTATAAAGGACTGTCAACTGCATTTGCACATAACTGTGGGTCCTCTGGCATTCTCCTGACCTCCAGAAAGAATGGGTTGTCAGATGTGCAAGATTTTCATGCCTATGCTGGTAGAGTCTCACTGTGACTTGACAGAAAATTGGTAGAAGAAAAGACATTAATTTGTATTATACCAACTAACGGAGTTAGGTGTATTGTAGAGAAAACTGAGAGCACAAGTTACAGTATTATTAGAAATCCATATTATCCATCAGAAATCCAACCCAAGATTTTTTAAAAAATTTTGATTTTGGGTGCCCAACTTAGACACCGAAAAGGTATGTCTACACTGTAGCTGAGAGGTGTAATCCCCTGCATGGATAGACAGACGCTTACTCGCTTAGCTCGAGCTAGTGCACTAAAAATAGCAATGTGGATATTACATCACAGGCAGCTAGCTGCTTGGGCCTGCGTGAGTCTGTCCATCCACACAGGGAATCATACCACCCAGCTACAGTGTAGACTTACCCAAAGGGACCTGATTTTCAGCACTTTCTGAAAATCAGACCACTCTAAGATGTCTCAAGTGGGGCAACAATATTACTAGTCATTTCTCTTAACCCTTGGCCCTAGTTCTTCACAGGTAAATATGCTTAAAAAAATAGTTGAGCATATTCTTCTGGTAAAGATCAGTGTACTTCATGTAAGAAAATAAGGGCTCTGTTCCGTGTTTAAAACCCAAACAAGGCACCTTGAAGGACTGAAACAAGCTTAAATATAACCCTAGATATATGATGCTACTGACCATGTGTTTCCAACCTGTGGATTTTCAGATTTGATTCATGCATGTAACAGGGCAGAATCTATTATTAAATTCTATTGTTCTACAGAGCACAGAGACTTGCTGATAATTTCTTGGCTGTGAACTTTAAGTTGAAAATAAAGTTAGGATTTGTTTTATAAAATAGAAATGCATTAGTACAAACAAAGATTGAGGAGTGTCAGCATTTCAGTATTTCATCAAGACCTTTTACATGTATGAGATTTTTTTCCCCCTTCGGGCTAAGGTGAAGGACATGGCTGTAGGAATTTTCTCCATTTCATTTACATATTGATTGTAATAGGGACAGACAGGTAGGCCAATGAAAACTTGTATACTATCAGCAACCAGCATTACTAGGACTTTGAATATTGTCACTTATAGATTGATAAACACACTACACAGACTAACTGTCTTTGAGTACGTTTGGACAGATGGCAAATTTTATAGCCATATGGTAATTATTTCCATTCTGTTGAAAGTATATTAACATCCAAAAATGTTTAAAATGAGATGATCTAAAATAATTTTTCCATGAAACACAGAATAAATGAAACACTAAAGAGCTAAGATGAGCACACCTTCTGCACACTAGAAATGACTGTTTCCCCCCAGCGTTAGTGTGGACTCCATGGCCCTAAGGCAACAAACTGTTATTGATCCAACTGGCTTTGTGCACTGGGTCCTCAGCTGGAGTACAATAGTGGTGATGCAGCCAGAGGATAACGTTGCCTCATTTTTTACCACTGATGCCTTGCCTTTGATTTAGCTGCCACATTTACTACACAGTATTTATGCTGTCCTCTGACGGCTACACATTTATTTTCTCTTCCTGAGAATTCTTTCTAAATCCTTCTCTGATCTTGAACTGGATTTAAAACTCAACCCAAATTATTTCAGTCCTGTTACTCTTTTTAAAAGCGCTAAGGGCCAAATCTGCAGCATGGATAAGCTGCTTCAGCAGGGCAAAGGTGATGGAAAGCTGGCTTGAACAGCCAGCTGGGAATTCCTCTTGCATGGGGGTCTCCACTTCATCTACCCCTGTCCCCACTGCCACCTCCAGCACAGGAGCCGAGCAAGAGGGTACGGTGCTGTGTTCTAGCAATCCTAGGCAGTGAAACGGTCTCTAGTTGGGTATTACTGCCAGCATAAGCTAAATCAGCCACTCTGTGGAATCAAGCTGGCACCCGATGTCTTCAGGTTCAGGGGGCCAGAAGGGTGGCAAAAAGCAACCTATGCCTGCCTCTCTTCTTCAAGTGCTGCTCAGGCACACCTCCATATCTGTACACAGCAGAATTGATAAGCCACAGAACTACTTCAGCATTAAGAGTTTTCCTTATCATATTACCAAAAGCAAAGTGTTCCTGGATAATAAATCAGGGTGATAGTCATTCCAAAGGAGATGACCTGCATAAGACCTTATCTATGATTTTATGCTTTTATTGTGGGGCTTATAGAGTACATAGGACATTTTACATGCCTCATGCACCCGGATGAATTTAACCTCTAAACACAAGAGAGAGCTAAACAAACAAACAGGGCCTGATTCTCCTCTCGCATCAGCTTTCCACAGTTGTAACTCAATTCATTACAGTTACTTATTTACACCAGTGTACATGGACGCAGAGTCAGACCCACAAATTCTAAATAGGGCTTGTTTTATGCTAAAGTAGTAAAGCCATGTTATACAAGAGAATTTCCATGTAACATTTCAGAACAAACTTTTGCTTGCTTCATTCTTCTGAAACAGATTTGGAAATTCCGCAAGTCCTGTGTAACAACAATGATCTGTTTGGAAAGTGCCGAGCATATACAAGAATCGTTGCCACTTAATCAACAAGTGGCAGCAGATGTTTCTCTTTGTCAGGAGAGGCAAAGTTTATACACCATTTTCCCTCATCTTCCATGAGTAAATTCTATCGAACCACGAGCTAAAATCTGTACTCGTCATAGTCACTATGGTCTAAAATTAGTGCCTGGTGTTAGAATGCAATTACACAGTCACTGAAGACGAAGCACCGATTGTTGAGAAATTCTTACGGTGCTTTTGAAAATTCACACTTTGGCACCACAACTAAGAATTAAAGGAAGACGAAAAACATGGAAATGAATGGTCCTGTGCATTCAGACTTTTAGTTCTCTACTATTACAAACCATTACCCGCCTTTTAGGTGGATTGCATTACTCTTGAAAGGTGTCAACCAACAGACTCAATGGCCTCTACCTCCCCATCCTCCCACTGGATACATACAACATGGGCAGTCACAGTACCTGTTTCCCCACACCATCCTAATGATGTGCCTCAGTCCTATCCTCGAGAGACGGGGCCGCCTCTACAAATATGAGGGTTGTCAGTCTCTGTAGCCCATTCAGTCTTTGGCTTCTCTGCTGGAATTGCTAACAAAATGGCAGTCATGATGTGGACACATCCATTAGGAAATTAACTAAGACCTCAAAATCACGTTGTAGGCACACCACAGATGGTGGCAGTTATCAGTCATTACTAATCTGGTCCACATTTAAACCAGACCACCTAGAACCGAGAATCTCCATATCCCATCAACAATTCTCGGAGCTATCCAGGCACTATCCCAGAACAAATGTGTTAATTTATTTGCAATGGTCACTAGTAACACTTTAGGGGGCTACATAGATTTTTTTTTTTTTAAATGAAATGAAATAAGACTAAATATTTTTAAAACCTTTTCCTCATAGCTCTCCTCCCTCAAGCTGCCCACTCTCCGAATCATCAGGGATTTTGGGTCTATTTGTGGATCACCATCCCAGTGGCCTCAACTTTCCTTCATGTTGACAATACTGCATATAACACTGAGCACCAGGTTCAGATTTCAGTTATACTAGCATCTGTCAAGAGTAATTCCAGTTAAATCAATGGAATTACGTTGTCATAACATTTGTGTATAGTGAGAGGAGAATCAGGCTCCTGGTGTTATTAGCAAAATGTTTTCTCTCACCTACCAAGTTCCAAACAGGTTCTCTTCCACACCCCAGTTGCTTTCAGACACATGCTCTGGCTTGCATGACGCAGAAAGTAACACCTAGTGTCATTAGCATATTGAAAATGCCTCAACCCACACCTCCTCACTAACCCTCCCACTGGTCCACAGACACATTGAAGAGAAGGGGTGATAAGTTGGAATCTTGTGGGGGAGAATCCTTAGGAGAGGAAAAGCAATTACCGAAAACTACCTTCTAGGATCTCTCTGCTAGAATACTACTAATAAAAGCACAGCAAGGCAGCCCTGCAGAAAGAGCCAAGTTGGTGTAGGAAATCTTTCTAAGACTTTGGACCCTGCTGTTCTAGTCCGCTTGCATCAGGAATGTCTTTGGGATCAGAATGTCTAAAACTTCATATGTATGAAACCATATTTTAGACCATCTAGTATACTAATTAATGGAGCCTATTCATGACATCAAAAAACAACAGGCAATGCTTTTAAGTAGATATTTACCAATCCATCTTACATTATTTCTAATAGTCATGTGTCTATTTTGCTTTGCTGACAAATAATTTAGAGGTCATGCAATAGAGCATCTTGACCTCTTTCCGTTACAGTCCTGTGTCATACTCTGTCATTTATGCTGTGTTAATAGGTATTTGAAAAGGCATTGCTAAGCGCTGCAATGTAACATTTACAATTCACAAGAGAAGTCTTTTATGGGTTACACAGAGTTTCTGTACTTCCTTCAGACAGAAAGATTTCAATTAAAAATTCAGATGAAGGAGGTCTGGCAGCGAATGCAAAATGAACACGACATTTCATTTCAGCTTCTTACTCTGGTGCCCTAATATCAAATTTAAAATATAAACTATACCTCCAAAAGACTTTGAAATTTTCTTCTCTAAAGCCATGGAGAAAAGTTCCAAGATGTGATAAATTTAAAATATAGTCATGCAAGCTTACTGCATTAAGAGGGAAAAACTCATAACAGATACACTCAGCAGAGGAAAGCAGCCAGTAGCCATGATGGCATGGAAGAGGAGCTGCCAGACCTCAAGAGGTTTATTTACAACAATCTTTTTGAAAGAAGTTAAATACCCCGGTTCTGAACTAGCGGATGTTAAAAGCTCTTCTGAAAGCTAGATAGTTTCGAGAAGAGGTTTGGGGTGGCCGTGCACTGTATTGGACATCTGGAGAGCCATTAGCTGCTGTTTGAACAGGATCTTAATTCAGCATCTGAAAGCTGATATATTAGCTTTCCTACTGAATCAGTCTGAGGATCCTGGGAGTAGATGCTCAGGTCTAACTTGGGGTTGGGGGGAGTCCCCAAAGATCCAAACATGAAGATATTTGTGTAGAAATGTCTCAGGCAACATTCAAGGAGAATCCAGAGTATCCTGTCTATGAACCCTAGAGAGCACATGGGGATTTTAGGCTTAAACTTGGCTAAGCCCTGAGCTACTGATTCACCAGTAAGACATCCGTCCTTCAAGCGTCTCAAAAAAGATACAGCATGGAACTGCAGAACATTCACAAATACCCAGACATTGCCCCAGGAACCTTGAGCACAGGAGAAAGTGGAACAGGCACAAGGAACCATGAAGAAGCTTAGACTCCAAAGGGCAGAAGCTTTCCCTGATCAGTTAACGTCTGTCTACGAAGGGCAAAGAATGGGTTTTGAAACTCTGAAGTAGTTGCAATTTTTTCTTTTGAAAGACTTTCCCAAACAAGGGCTCAATTCCTGAACACTCAAGGAGCACCAAGTCTGATACCTACTTCATTATTATTTCACTTATTTTTAGATGGAGATGGGACAGAGGTTCAAGTTCAGATCTGACTTTCCCTGAATTTGGAGGGTGTCACATCTAGTTTGGGGTCAAGCCCATTCTGTTTTTGGCTTGAAAGCGACAGTTTCCACTTTCAGCACTTGTTAATACAGTCTGTTTGGAAATTTTTAGAAAATCCCTTTAAAGTACATTTTCTAAGGGTTTTTCAGTTCTCTCACTGATGTTTATAAGGGTGTTTTCAATAAGGGAATAACTAACTCCCATGATGGGCTACACATGGGAAACAATGAATATGACAGAGGGCTGCCAAATGCATGAAATAAAGAAACTGGAAAAAATAGAGAAAAATATTTTTCTGCTAACTTCTTTCAAGTCAAGTCACCTTAGGTGTGGCTTATAATGATGGATGGTACTAAATTTGGGACTAACACGAGTTTTATGTTGGCAGTGTCACTTTAACTGCAATAATCAACACTCATTCCTGGTGATTAAAGTAAAGCTTATCAGAGGGTACTAAACCTCCCGCTATGTAACAGCATAGAGTGCACACATTTGGTTAGGTTTCAGAGTAACAGCCGTGTTAGTCTGTATTCGCAAAAAGAAAAGGAGTACTTGTGGCACCTTAGAGACTAACCAATTTATCTGAGCATAAGCTTTCATGAGCTACAGCTCACTTCATCGGATGCATACTGTGGAAAATACAGAAGATGTTTTTATACATACAGACCATGGAAAAAATGGGTGTTTATCACTACAAAAGGTTCTCTCTCCCCCCACCCCACTCTCCTGCTGGTAATAGCTTATCTAAAGTATAAAAACATCTTCTGTATTTTCCACAGTATGCATCCGATGAAGTGAGCTGTAGCTCACGAAAGCTTATGCTCAAATAAATTGGTTAGTCTCTAAGGTGCCACAAGTACATTTGAGTAGGTGCTGTATAGATCTGAACCAATTAAATCCCTTTGGTCCTTTAATTTAAGGAGAATACAATTCTGATGGGTGAAGGAAGTGAAGGAATCATTACTACAAATACTGAATTTTTTAAAGGCCCCCAGGAACATATTTTATATAGACCTACATCTTCCCCCAAGTGACCAGTGGGATCACATCCCTCCCACCCCTAAAACATACTAGGTGATACCTTGCCTGTTCTGTAGCACCTCAATGGACAAGTGAGAAATGTCTCAGCTTTCTTCTCGCCAGTGATTTGCCCTCAATGGAGTTGTGTAATTTTTTAAATAAACTGCTAGAAGTTGTGGCACACTGCCAAACACCTCTCCTGGAAGGGCAGGCCACCAGTGGGGAATGTATGAGTCATGTTCTCCCTGTGGTGAGCGGTAAAGTGGATAAGATAGGGTTAGTGAGGAAGCAGAAAGGTTGAATGCTGAAAGCCCTCTGAAGCAAGGGCCATCCTAGTAGTATTTGCCTACACACTGTAGCCCTTATCCCTGACTGGGGTCTTTAGATGTTCCCACAATTGAAATGATATGTAATAATGATATGCAGGATTTCTCCCTGCTTCATAACTTTAAAAAAAAAAAATTCTGCAGTTCCTAATGAAGCAGTACTCCCACTGGCTTCACTAAGTGTTTTGCTCAGTTAAAGGCTGAAGAATTTGGGTTAAAATATTTTTTCTCCTTTTTCAAATGATGATATAGATATTTTGCAAAATCACAAAACAGGACACACACTCCTAGCTTAATGACTGTAGACAGACATCTTTAGATATGTGTAACACATTCCTAGTGAGAAGCAGAACTACAGGTATCTGGATAAGAAAAAGGGCACGGGACTAAGTAAAGGAGATAAACTGTTCAAGTTGTGTGTGTGGTTAGATTATAGTGTAACTTCCCAAAAGCAAAGATTCAATTTCATGGAACTTTAGTGACAGTGAACAAGAGTGTGTGGATTCTACTTTGTTGGAAGAATACTTTTTCATAGAAAAAGGCTTAATACACTGAATACTCCCCACTGTTACCACACTTCCTGTCCTATCTCTGAGGATAAATCAATCAAGAATAAGCATAGAAAACAAAAATAAATACTCTCTACTGCCAAATAATAAACCTAGTTGTTTCCTTTTAGACTACATGATAGTTCTAAAGCGTATAGTGTTGAAAAAAGTACATTGCTCTATATGAGGACATTTGATTTCACTTGCAGCTATACATCTGCTTCACCACATTGCATAAACAAGTATTTGTCCAATTAAAAAAAAAAAACCCCACAAATCTTAATCAGGGACATAAAATTGCAACAGTCCACATCCAGGAATCCAGAACAAGAGTGAGGACAGCCTATGAAAATATGTTGTACAAGACGGCTATATATTTTGGAACCCGTTCCAAAAAGGCCTTTGCTGCCTGAATTACTTTTCTTTTTTTTCTTTTGTTTTTTTCTTTTCTTTTTTAAGCCTGGTCTTGTCAGAATAGGTTGCAGAACCACTGTTACTATTGTTTGTCCTTTGTTTTATAGCAACACCTAGCAGCCCGAGTCGGGAATCAGGGTCCCCTTGTGCTAGGTCATGTGCGGACATGAAAGCTGGGCTTTTCCAGTGAGTTAGGCACTCAACTCTCAGTGAATTTCAGTGGGATTTGAGCCCTGTTGTACTAATTTACATGGCATAAATGGGTCCAAAGAGTCAAAGGTGTTAACATAACCCAGTCACTGTCCAATGTTAAAAAGTGTTAAACCTGGTTTGGTATACAGAGATCTCAGATTGCTTAGGACCAGAGCAAATACACCACTAAAAATCCTTTCAACCTTTTATTAAAGATACAGAGAAGAAAGAAAAGCAGTTTAATTCTTTGAAATGTAAGATCCCATTTCCAGGAAGACAAGACAAAACACACAAAAGGTGAAAGAAAAGAACAGCTAAGATAGAAGATGCAATTTCTGTCTCTGCTGTTGACTCATACGCAATCTCACATGCAATCTCACAGCTGGAAAAACACAGGCACAGCACACGGTCTTATCAGCCACTCAGAGACCTGGCAAACTCCATACCAGCATCGTGCTGTTTAGGGCATTGCTTTTAGCTGCCACTGTCTGGTTACAGGCTTACAACAGTGTTGCAAAACATCCAGTCTTTGACAGCTAAGGCAGACTCTTATTAGACAGAAGGAAAAAGGAGAGGGATTGGAAAAAGAAGAAATAAGGTGGAGGAAGGAAAAGAACACATGGGGGGAGGGTGGAGAACAAAGTCTTACATCACAAGTGATGTTCAGGATTCAGCCAGAGCTGGTAAAGGTGGCAGCAGCATCTGGGTCCCTTTCTCTGCTCAGGACATCTCTCAGGATTAAGATGAAGAAGAGTGTCCCAAGAGATGGTGGGGGTGGCAGGAGGATTACTACCTTTAAAATGCAAACAAATCGGCACACACACACACACACACACACACACAACCCACAAGGACAGCCCATCGCAACCCCAACCACAAAGCAACTCCGCAGCTCCCACCCTCCAACAGCCACTTATAGCATCTAGAGAGACAACACATATAGACAAGATTGATAACATGCACATCTTCTCAATCCTGGGTGATTCAAACCCTCTCGCTCTCTCTTGCGCGCGCACACACACACGCATAGTGCGCTTGCATATTAGTTAGCTGCTGTATTTCCAACAGTTTTGATCTGTTATCACAAACTGTGGAAATGGGAACACTACAGCATCTTTAGCCAGACACTGAAACTTTTAACATTAGATATCCCAGTGTATTGTGATAATACTGCAAATCATTAGACTAGGGATCTGCAACCTTTGGTACACCCGTGGCGGGCCAGGTCAGTCTGTTTACCTGCAGCGTCTGCAGGTTCAGCCTATCGCAGCTCCCACTGGCCGCGGTTCGCCGTCCCAGGCCAATGGGCGCTGCAGGAAGCAGCGCGGGCCAAGGGATGTGCTGGCCACCCTTCCTGCAGCCCCCATTGACAGCCTTCCCTGTCAAAGCTTGCTGATCCCTGCATTAGACCCACATAAAAAAAGACAGCAGATTAAATTATTTTTCTGGCAACCAGCAAATCCATAAAAAAACTGGCCAGGCTGGTCAAATACGAGTCAGTTGGTAATCCTAGGTGGCAGCCATGACAGAGAAGCTTGTTCCTATAGACAAATTTTCTCCCCCAAGTCTCTTCCTTTATGGGATTGATGAGTGGAATAGCCCATCCCCTTGTTATTTTGTCTACCAGTGAAGCCTAATTCCAGCCACACCAATTTTGGTTCATTGATTTTTGATCTCACACTTCTCTCATTTACCAGGCATGACCTTAACACAGTCCTTGAGTTATATCAGTAGGCCTTTTGGTTTGGACTAATCCAGTCCATTTCCCTTTTGAACCTTTTCCCACCAACATTTGTTCTTATAGATTATTGTGACGTTTTAGAACATTTGCCTCATATCTTACAGTTGAATTCACAATCTCACAATAGGGTACCTTTGTAGGCCCAATTATCACAACAGCCCCTAATTCCCGTAGGCTCCTTTGAAAGCTCCGGACAAAACAAAAATAAAAACAATTGAAAAAACAGTTCTGCAAAAATGCTTAAAATCTTGTATTTTGACAAGTCACAACAAATGGCTGAAAGCAATCAGACTTAGACTGAGGGGGATTTAGAAGGGAAAAGGAAGATGAGTTAACAGCGAAATGAGCGAGTTTTGGCATGGTAAGCAGTAGCCCCTTTTGAACCTGCCTTCATAGTCAGACACTGTTTTTCTGTTTTAAATCCACTCCCTCTTCACCATGATAAACCTGTCGTCGTTTTCCAGCTAAAGCTCCCAGTCCTGCCAGCTTTAAGCATGAAAGGATAAAATTACCATCAAACTTGCAAATCCTACACACCTACACAGCAGAGCTGGTTCTCTCATCTGAGTCATCAAGGCAGACCAGCAACAGTGATGTCATCCACCAACACCTCTTTTTAAAAAAACACCAACATTCATAAATGTGGATTGTTACAAATATTTTGCTTCCTTTTAATCCTGATCCCGGTAGTAATACTAACCTTACAAAATAACTCTGAGTGATGCAGTGGGCACAGTGGTCCCTAACAGTTTCAACCTCAGCGATAAGGTCAGAGGTAAGCAGAAGGCTACTAGCATCACACATGCTAAGCAGTGTGACTTTGCAGCAGGCAGTACTGAAGAAACCTTCATTCTATAGCAGGTAGAGAACAGCAAGCGTAAGTCTCAGAAAATACCATCAGAAAAGACCAACTGCATCATCCAATGTAATCATCTACACTTTGCAGGAGTATTACACATAATCCCTACTCATGCCTTATATAGCCTGTTCTGAATGATATGCAGCGATGATGCTTCAATAACCTTCCTTGGTACTAACACCCTGTGTTCCCTCAAGCACATTTACATCCCAACAAGCGAATTCCAAAATACAATTCAACTCACACACTGTAGCTGCAGAAAGGACACCCATAGCCACAAACATGACTAACAGTACTCAAGGGCGAAAAAGAGTTGGAGATTTGATCATTTATTTAGCAGCCTTCAGAAAACCGAAGAACTTCCCACACAACAGCAGCTGTTTCAAAAATATGTATATTTCATAAATTTAATTTCATGGCTAAGGCTATTTATTCTAGCTATTACAGTAATGTTTATATCTGAACATAATATAGAATGATAAAGAAAATCCATAAACAGAAACAGACTAATATCATCTTATCCTGATTTATCTCCAAATTAATTGCTACACTTTGCCCAACTTGGTCATAGAGAGACTATACTTTGAGAAATTAAAGTGACATTGTCAAAGCTTGACCTAGTTTAAAACTGTTTTCTGCTGAAAGGAATGCTTTAATATTTTAAATGGCCACTTGTCTTCAGCATTTCATTCTGGGTTTCATTTTTGTCAGGGGCCCATCTCACTTCCATCCTTTTACACGTGGGCAGAGATTTAAGGGATATACCATCTTTTGGGGAGGATATTTTATTTAGGAGCTACTTTCAGGTATCAATCAAATTAACAGTGGTAATTAATTAGCTTGGTAGCTGAAAAACTCAGTTGTGATCTCTTCTCTAAAAATTAAATTATATCTCAATTGCTCTCTTCTCTCTCTTCATTCTTTTTCTATGGCCTTGACTATACTAGTGGGAATATTTGCTGAACTCCCACCAAGGCAGTGGAATCAGTAGTACTAGCAGTGGGAATTTTTTGCTGAAATTCTCTACTGCAGACGCTGCCTACAGTTCTCTCTCTACTCTGCCCTCCCAGTGCCTCCTCCTGTCTCTGAATAGCATGCAGTCACTCCCTTTCACTTGTTTCTGTTCATTTTCTGCTTTCTTGTTTCAACATCTTCCCGATTTCAGGTTTCTCCTTCACTTAGGGCTTATCTATACTGAGGATTTTTGCACTTGTATAGCAACATCAGTGTAGCTGCACAACCACAAACTCTTAATGTAGATGTGCTGCACTGGTGCAAACAGTAGCCTGCACTGGAAAGAAGAGTAAACCACACTAGTGCAAGTCAGTTTTCACTTTGGTGCAATGTACCTGCACTAGGGGTTTTCACAAATGCAGCTACCCTGACGTAACTACACCAGTGCCAAAATCCCAAATGTAGACAAGCCCATGCTAAGGCCTTCCTGTTTCCCTCTCTACCAACTCTTTTTTTAAAAGCCATTTTAATGTTTCTGAAAGATGTATAATCCTGGGGTGAAATTCTGGGCCCCAGGAGTTTTCCCATTCATTCAGTGGAGATAGGAATTTACCCCTAGAGATTACAGTTCTCTGAGCCTGATTCTCCATTGGTCTGCTCTTTGTGTAAGTTATTTATATCTGTGCAAAGTGTGCGTAAAATGCTCAATATCAGAATGGCAGGAGTTCAGGCCCACTTTGCACAGATGCAAATGACTATGCAAGATGCAAGGCTATGGACAATCAGATCCACTATTCACATAAGACAGGGTGGGCAAACTTTTTAGCCCGAGGGCCACATCGGGGTTGCCAAACTGTATGAAGGGCCGGGTAGGGAAGGCTGTGCCTCCCCAAACAGCCTGGCCCCTGCCCCCTCACTGCCCCCGTCAGAACCCCCAACCCATCCAACCACCCCTGCTCCTTGTCCTGACCACCCCCTCTCAGAACCCCCTTGCCCCTAACTGCCCCCGAGGGACCCCACCCCCTATCCAACCCTCCCTGCTCCCCGTCCCCTGACTGCCCCAACCCCTATCCACACCCCGGCCCCCTGACAGGCCCCCCCCGGGACTCCCATGCCTATCCAAACCCCCCGTTCCCCATCCCCTGACCGTCCATCCCCCCCCGAACCTCTGCCCCATCCAACCGCCCCTTGCTCCCTGTCCCATGACTGCCCCCCGGGATCCCCTGCCCCTTACCCAACCCCCCCCCCCCCGCTCCCTTACCGGCCGGAGCCAGCCACGTTGCCCGGCAGGAGCTCACAGCCGCACCACCCAGAGCATTGCGGCGCAGTGAGCTGAGGCTGCAGGGGAGGGGCCGGGGGCTAGCCTCCCCGGCCGGGAGCTCAAAGGCCAAGCAGGACTATCCCATGGGCCATAGTTTGCCCACCTCTGACATAAGAGGTGCAGTATAGGTAGTAAGGTCTCCACAGCACTCACCAGCATGCCTCTATTCTGACCTAAAAACAACATCCCAAATCAGAGAGTAATTCAGCTTCAATATCCACTCTATCCTCAGTCCCTTTGTTGAGGCTGCCAATAAGAACACCAGCTGGGATGACATTTGATGCAAACTGGACTTGTGAGAACTGACAGGCCCTGAACCAAAACCACCAGTTCACTTCCCATAGGCCAGTGAGCCATCAGATCACTCATTACCAGCTTGGGCTGGATTTGAGCACACACTGACGTTCCTTCTCCATCAAAGGAAGTCTGGATGTGGCTCCTTCAAGAGCCACTCCATGCTGCTCTGTCATTTGGCTAGAGAACACTGCTCAAGAGTGATGCAAGGTGCTCTCTCCGACATCGATGGATGGCCCAATCTAGTTCCCAATAAAATAAAATAAAATAAAAAAGTCTCCAATTGACTTTAGTTGGAGCTAAACTAGGGCCAAAGTGAATTTCCGCTGCAATACCCTACTAACGTGGCACAGCAGCACCAATATAATTAAGATTGCTTCATTACATCAGTGTAAAGGTTGACATTTCTAAGCCTCTAAAATCGACATGCTTGGTCAGATTCCTTTTAAATCTGGTGTGCCCCCGGAGGATGCAGGATCAGGTGAGTGTCCCAAGCTTGGGGTCATTTGATTTAGGAGTTGTGAAGATAAGAGGCATTTTTTAAAGTTTCTAGGTGGGTTTTTGCATGTGCAGAGCGAGGGATCAAACTATTAGTGATATGCAGGTCAAAGTTGTCTCAATCTGTCTTATTTTTACCCAAGGTAGTTCATGGCACACACTAAATCTTTGGGGAATCCAAATTGAGAATGGTATTTAAGAACATGTTCACTTCTTCACTTGCACAGATGTGCAGTCTGGAGGGATTACAGTGTCCATATACAATAAAGAAAAAAAAATCCACATGAAAAGGTTTCTATGCGGCCCCTTTATGCTTGCCTCGGTAGATCAGGGAAATGTGTCAACTCATGTTGCTTGCTACAAGTTGTCTCTGTTATAATGTGTTATTTATGGGGAGGTTTACTGTGAACACAGCAGAATACTCATCAGGCAGCGTAACCAAAATTTCTGTTATATCGGGTGGGTAGGAGCCAGAAACAGATGATGGTGTGGAGAGGTGTGGCGGAAGGCCTGGGAGGACGGGAAGAGGGGTTGCAGCTGCGGAGGGGTCAGGAAATTAGGACAATTAGTAGGCAAGCCTTGGATTGCTTCTTTGAGAAAATCTGTATTTTACTAGCCTCCAGGTGGGGGGAAGGGGGCAAATGGTTCCTTCCTTACCTCAATGCAGATTAATGTGGTGTTTCCAAGGAGACGTAGTGGAAAGTTTTGGAACCCACAGCACGGGCACCTTGACTATTGAGGGGAAAGAAATATGTGTAATGCCAAGGTTGCCAACATGTGGATCCTGTGGGATTCTTGGATCACAAGATTGCAAAAGTTTGTGGGAGAGCAAGGAGTAGACCATGACATGGAGATTCCATCCAAACGGCCCTGTAGTGAGCAGAGTGGTGGCCTGCACTGGCATCATGTTTTGCTCACTCTGCAGTGCCTAACCCGCTGACTTTTTTTAAGATGTTATGATCTACTGGACATTGTAGTGATTCACTTGGGTGGAAATGATTTGGGCCTTATTCCTGGCATACACTTCATACAGATTTGGACTGCATCAGAGATCTGTGTCCAGGAACTGATAGTTTTCTTGGATTTGGCTGAGCATCTGAATAACTGCTATAGCAACAATATGAAAGCTATTAAGTGCTGGAAGAACATTAATCATTGGAGAATTCACTGGAGGGTTCTGGTCTGGCTGACCAGCAATTTTTACTGTATGCCATAGAAACAAGCTCTGATACCTCACTGTTTCTTGGAAGTGGAGTAAATCTATTGAATAAAGATCAGAGGATCTTTCTCTCAAAATGTAAAACTGTCAGCATTTTGGAACAGAAACCCGTTTGTGACTTCTCTCACATGCTCTGCCACAAACTCTACCCTCCAACCATAAGAACGGCCATACTAATCAGACCAGAGCTCCATCCAGCCCAGTATCCTGTCTTCTGACAGTGGCCGATGCTTCAGAGGAAGTGATCACAACAATTATCGAGTGATCTATCCCCTGCTGCCCACATGCTGGCAGTCAGATATGAGGAACACCAAGAGCATGGGGTTGCACCCCATAGCATCTCTTGGCTAATAACCATTGACGGATCTCTCCTCCATGAACTTATCTAGTTCTTTTTTGAACCCCATAGTTTTGGCCTTCACAACATCCCAGGCAATGAGTTCAGCAGGTTGACTGTGCATTGTGTGAAGTACTTCCTTTGGTTTGTTTTAAACCTGCTGCCTATTAATTTCATTGGGTGACCCCTGATTCTTGTATTATGTGAAAGAGTAAAACAACACTTCCTTATTCACTCTCTCCACAGCATTCATGATTTTATAGACCACTATCATATGCCCCCTGAGTGGTGTCTTGTCCAAGCTGAAAAGTCCTAGTCTTTTTCATCTCTCCTCATACGGAAGCTGTTCCATACCCCTAATCATTTTTGTTGCCCTTTTCTGTAACTTTTCCATTTATATCTTTTTACAACCTATTCACTCTCACCCACAGGATTCCATCCAACAGTATTAAAGGACAACAAGGAAAGAAGAAGAAGGTGGCTGCTCATGCCACTTCCCTCCATTCTGCTGGCATTCTTTAATCAGTTAAAGAACAATTTAGGAGAAAGATGTAAGGGCATATTGCTAGCAGAGGGCAAAAAGGCAGATCACTTCACAGTGTCCTTAAACGTCATCACATAATGGAAAAAAAACAGGACCAAATTGTACCCTCTTACAGACGTACCAACAAGACTGGGAGAGATGTCAAAAACTAGATGAGCGTTGCCTGATGGAGTTTTCAGCTAGTTATCCTCTGAAGTGGGAGGGGGCTTTTGAGGAGCAGGAAAAGGGCAAGAGGTACCATATCCCAACCTCACAAAACCAGGGGATCTTCGGGGAACCAGAATTTACATTAAGTCCCATTGATGGTAGACCCATGTAGAGATGGGGAAATAACTGATTTTTTTGGTTGTCTGGCCGTTTCAGAAAATAATAGTTTCAGGTTGACCCAAAACAAAACAAAATTCAAAATATATGGTGATTAGGAGTCGAAAAAATTGTTTGGGGTTGAAAAAACATTTCATTTAGATTGAGAATTTTTTATACTTAACATTTTAATGAAATTGAAGGAAATTTAAAATGAAAAGTTTTTTCAAATCAAAATCAAATGGTTTCATTTCAAAAATGTAGAAACAGAACATTTTGATTTTTTCAGAGCATTTTTGAAAAGTGTTTTTTCCTGGACAAAACAATTTGGTGAAATTGATACAAAGTCACAAAATGTTTTGGTTGACCCAAATCTGCACATTTTGCAGACAAAAAAATTGGTTGAAAAATTTCACCCAGCTCTAGACATCAACCCTCTTACTCCTCTGACCTCCTCAGCCATGGCAGTATGGCTCTCTCCACTGGCCAGACACCTCAGACTTTCTCTCCCAGATGGGTGCAGGCATGGAGCCCACATTAATACAGCTTCAAGCAGCATTACTTAGGCACAGATATCTGCTTGAATATCAGTGGACTTTGGAGAGGAGCATACTGTGAAGAATAGCTCCCTCCTGAATAAATGCAACCTGGCCTCCATTCACCTCCACAGCCCCACTGATCTCAGTCCACAAAGAGTTTCAACAGAGGGACTGCCACAAGGTTCCAGAGGTGGGGGAAGAAAGAAGAATTGGCACTCTTCCTTCCTGCTTCACCCCTATGCAAAATCCAACCCCTCAGTCCGCAGAAGTGGGTATAACAAGTAGTTCCATATTAACTAAACTACATTAATTCACACAATAATATAATTCACCATTTATTTTGTATGTTCATTTTTTGCATTTAATTTGTATGGTGTTTCCTTGTGGTGTGTTTTAATATTTGGATGGTTAATTTTCATTTTGATACAAATGCTTTATTAAAAAGGGCTTTAAAATTATGTTTCATTGCTAATAGGTGTTTAGAGTAGTTGAATTTTAATCCAACAAATATGAACAACATCTTCAATGGCAAAGAATCGATGTACAACTCTAATCCAAACTGGGTATTTGCCACTTCCCTACTAATGAGCAACATTTTGTAATTGAGGGATATGAAAAATTAAAGGGAACTGCAAGTGTATTGTGGAAATTAAAATGGTAAAAAGAGTCTTAGCTACATTTTCCCCTTTCTGTAATCTAATTCCTTTTAAAATCATTTTAATAAATAAAACTGCCATCTTTACAATAGCATGTTAGCTTTTGTTGTTAAAAAAATTGAGGTCAAATTGAAACAGGTATTCTTTGTTAGATTAGCAGATATAGCTCAGAAATCTGAGCAACCGATGAGCTAGCCGTTTTCTTTGTTTGTTAGTTCTTTGCTGAGGTGTGAAAAGACATAACTCAGGAAGTATGTTTAGATTTAAAAAAAAAAGTCTTGGAAATTGGAAGTCTGATATACAGCGTTTTGGGAATAGTTAACATTTATTGGCCAGACTATTGAGCTAATAGTACCACAGCTGTAGGATTGCAAGGGTAGGGAGTTAGCCCTGGGGAAAAAAGAACTTTTTTTCTTCAACGTAAGCAACATTAGCGCCAGATCCAAAGCCCATGGAAATCAACAAGACTTGACTTTGCATTGACTTTGGAGTCAAGCTCTCTTTGTTTAGGAGACATTTTATACAAGAGCATCATTCTCATGACTAGCTGAATATATATTTTTAGTAATTTTGTAAAATTTGAAAAAAGTATTGCAGTATAGTAAGCTGAACTGCATCATCACATACTTCTTTAGAGCTCTCATTTCACAGGAGATTTACGCGAATGAGCTGAATAACTAGTTTTACACAGTTCAGGTAGCTGTCAGTTTTCATACTTCTGTACTGTTACTCAGTGCCAAACCCAGGGACAGTACATATTAATAATGGCCAACCACACAAAAACTATTTTAAGTGCTATGAGCCAAATTCTTCGCACACTTTACACTTGAGGAACTAGGGGTGGAGGATCCAGGTGGCGAGATGGGGCTAGTACCCTCGCAATCAAAAAATTGGGGGAGCAGACAATGTGTGTTTCAACCACCACCACCCCCATGTTTTTTGCCCTCACACTACCTCACAGAGGTGAGAGTGGGACCCAGAGGAAGGGCTGGAGCAGCCATGGTGGCAGCGCACAAGATCAGGATGGCAGGAAATAACCTCTGCTCTACCCACCTTCCAGCCACCCTGGCAAGACACTGGATCAGGGAGGGGCAGGAGCATGTGCACCGGCTGCCAGGGCAGGGGACAAGGCTCTGGCAGCTGATCAAGTCTCAGTAGCTCCCTTCATTCCCCTTCCTACCCATCCCTCCCCCATTCACATCAAGCTTCCACCTGCTGTGTGGAGCCTCCATACAATCCTGACTAGGTCCCATGTAAATTTATCAAAACCTGCCATGTTACTGGATGTAGCTGGAACAACTAGTGCCTGAAGCACTTAAAGTTTGTTCTTGAACCACAGACAGAACTGAAAAGTATTCTGAAACCAGACTGTCTATAACCCTGATAAACAGCAAGGCAATTCTTTGCACTTTTATATTGGAAAAATGTACATCTCAAAGCACTTTACAAAAATGGATAAGCATTAATATGTCCAGTATCGGGGGTAGCCGTGCTAGTCTGTATCCACAAAAAAACAACAAGGAGTCCGGTGGCACCTTAAAGGCTAAGATTTATTTGGGCATAAGCTTCCATGGGTAAAAAACCATTTCTTCAGATCCATGGAGTGAAAATTACAGATGCAGGCATTATATAATGACACATGAAGCAAAGGGAGTTACCTCACAAGTGGAGAACCAGTCCCTATTCAAGCCCAAAATTTGCTGGACTGGGAGTGGCTGGCTCATTACAAAAGCAGCTTTGCCTCTCCTGGAATTGACACCTCCTCATCTATTATTGGGAGTGGACTACATCCACCCTGATCGAATTGGCCCTGTCAACACTGGTTCTCCACTTGTGAGGTAACTCCCTTTGCTTCATGTGTCATTATATAATGCCTGCATCTGTAATTTTCACTCCATGCATCTGAAGAAGTGGGGTTTTACCCACGAAAGCTTATGCCCAAATGAATCTTAGCCTTTAAGGTGCCACCGGACTCCTTGTCATTAATATGTCCATTTTCCAGATGGAGAAACTGAGAAACAGAGCTGTTAAATGATTTGCTCAAGGTCACTCAATATGCTAGTGACAGAATTGGGAATAAAATCAAAATATCTTCACTCCCAAGCCTGTGTTTATTTCACTAGACCTGCATTTCCTAAATTGTGGGTTGTGACCCCCTAGGGTTTCACAAGACCATCTTGCTTTGACCCACAAAACCCCCTGTCCTGAGTGAAGTAACTACTGTCCCACAGAGCTGAGTAAGCTCGGCTCCCAACTCCAGGCATTAGAACCTAGCCCCAGGTACATGGAGTCGCAGAGCCACTCAGGTTTGGGCTGGCCCTTCTGATGCGGGGGGCGCGGCGAAGGGAAATGAATAGGCCAGATCTGAGTGGCCAGAGGCCAGGTTGCAATGCCCAGAGCAGGGAGCTGAGCCCAGCCAGCCCTTCAGGACAAGAGCCACAGGAGCACCACTGAGGGTGAACGCAAAGTGGGCTCAGTCTGCAATTCCCCCACTCCCCTGGGCCTCCCAGAACTTGGAACTTTCATTCCACCCAGGCCCAATGGGCACTGCAGCATGAAAAAGTTTGGGAACCACCGCTAAAGCAGCTGTGGCATAGTGCATTATTTGTAACATGGTTCAATCCTGTCTACACTTCAGTTCACTTTTGTAGTGTATCTGTGAGAGGCCCTACTAAGGTATAACTATATCCAAGACAATGGGTTTTGATAATATAGATGGAATCTTCAGTCCACAAACACTATGAAAACACAGAATTGGGGGCTTGATTCACCTCTTACTTATACCGATATAAGCCTGAAGTAACTTCACTGGTGTAAACTGAGTTGCATTGGTGTAAAAATGGGTGGAGAATCAGGCACACTGGTGAAGTCACCTTGTATTTACGTAGGCTTGTGGAAGAATAAACTCAGTCTTCGCTCTTAGGTTGGTTGCAACATGTCAGAGGCAGTTTATTCTCAAGCAATTGCAAAAGGGGAGAGTGCACAATGGCAGGTCTCCCAAAAGATAAACAATTAAGGCTAGCATTTATACCTTTTGTCACATCCAGTAATGATCAACAACTGCATTTTGTTTATACATATTCCTTCCTGATATCTTACTTTTCTCAGCAGTTCTTGCTATAGTCTGCGTTCCATTCTTATCTAACACAAGGTCAAAGCAACCTCTCTTACAGTTCTTTTCCACTCACCCAGGCCCTGCCTGGAAGTCTCACATTATTAGCCTGACTCTTGCTCTTCCTAGAAGAATAAGATGTCTGCGCTTTTTTCCACTTCCACACTCCCCCGTGTTGTGCTTCCAGCACAACTATCAATCTTAAACCTCCATTTTCATTAAACCTTGTATTGCAGACTCTGCATCAGATGCTTCAACCTCATGGGTTTTGATTGGATGCAATGACAATGCATGGTTAGTATGGACATGAAAACTGTTATTATTACGTCTTTTACAACAACAACATAATCCTAAACTAAACAACAATAAAAGCAGTAATATTCCCTTGGTAATAATATGATGGGGTTGTTATACAGTTTTAGTCACAAAGCACAGTACATCATACTTAGTACATAAATAAATAATTATACACTGGCAGGAACCAAAAAAAAAGCCAATGTTATGTGGTAACCAGGGTAAGCCAATGTGTGGCTTAGGGCAGACATACGTGAGTTGAGGGGTTGTGGTGACGCCCTCAGATTAGAACACAGGTGTATTCAGTCCGGACGGAGGGGTTGTGGTGATGTCCTCAGGTTAAAAAAAAAAAAAAAAAAACCCCAAAAGCAAAACAAAAAACTGATGCATTGTGGTATGAAGGAACAGAGGCCTTGGGTGTGAGAGAGAGTGAATGAGGGTCATAGGAAGACACCCAGAGCTCTCTGCGAAGCCCACAAGCTCGTGACTGGAGATGTCTCTAATGCAAGCCCTGTGACTGCACCTAGTGGACAGGTAAAAGGTCCTGACCAAGGAAGGCTGACTGCATGGCATGACCGGCAAGGGGCCTGTCTGAGTCTAGGGTTGCGTGACCCTATCCTGTCCTCGGACAGTCCATGTCCGTTTCCTTGATATCTTTCCTCTCTCTCTCCTCCCCGCCTGAAGGCAGGTTATGAGCCACTGACTGGTCTGACCATCTCACCGAAAGCAATCGGAGTAAGTGGTGTTGTTCTCTCTGAGACAAGCCGACACTCTTTGCAAAAGGGGGTGTAGGAAGGTCGTGGACATCCTTGATAAACCTCTCCTGTGTGAGTGACCCGAGTGGAAAATAGGAGGTGGTGTGATAATTTTAGCTTCATGAGCCGCTACCTCAGTGGACAGGGCACTCCTGTGTGATTGGAAAATGGGTGGGGGTTAGTTTAAGACTGTTCCTGCGCCACTGAATGGCACACCTGCTTATTATATGTATGTGTATTATAGTTCTAGGATTTGTAGGGATTTAGAAAATTGGAATTTTTACACACGTGATGATCCATCTAAATAATTCCCACTAGAAGGTACCTTTGATTTAGATAAAATCATACACCTCAGAGAAAGCCATAAAGAGACTCCATGAGTCTCGAGTGTGGAGTCTGAAGGACTCCCAGGCAAAATTAAAACTCAAATGCAGGATTTAAAACAAAATGTAAAGCATCTGGATGCCTCCCTACCCAAACTATTTTGTTAACCCCTTCGACTTCTTTATATTCCCAATAAGTGAAGGCTGAAGTCCAGGAGGGAATGGAATGGGTTAATTTGAAAAGTTAGCTTGGCCTAGAGATAAGGAGAAAGCTGCTTTGCATTCAAGGTCAAGAATCGACACAGACCATGCCAAGCACAAAAACACTGCTTTCAGCCCCAGCTGGCTGTGAAGAAAATATAGACAGAGGTAAAACAAAGGCAAATAAGTTGCAGGACTGAGATTACATTTGCGAAGGTTGGCCACCCGGTGAGACCCAACAGTCTGCCTTTGCAACCCTGGAGCCGGTGTGGTTTGGGGATGCTGAAGAAGCCACAGGCAGCCGGCCTGGACTGAAATACCTCCCAAGAGCGGAAGCAAGTTGGAAATTTTTACAGCGTATCTCTGGACAGTCTGTGCACAGAATAACCTCCCGTCCATCTCTCTCTGTCTCTCCTACCCCCGGGCCTGGCAAGCCCAGGAAGCATGTTTGTGAGTATAAAAGGGGGTCAGGGTTTAACATTAATGTTTTTTCTTCCCTTGAGTGATGAGGGAGCATTCCCAATATTCTTTGCTGTTATTTCATTAATTAATGCTTTAAATTCAGTCACATGGTGTGTTCTCTTCATCTCCGCCCTACGATCCTGTGGTCTTAGCCTGATCAACTAAGGCACAGGCAGATTGGTAATGAAAATCTGTCACAGTTTTAGTGGAAAATTGAGGAGTGGGAGAACCCTGCAGAGTGCACACCATCTATCTATTTTACCCTTGATATTTCACATTTGCTTTGTTTGGCACAGTTGGTATTACATGTTAAGAATTGCATGATTAAAGGTGAGCCCCACTCTCAGCCGCAGTAGGTCTGAGAACCGGAGAGGGGTTTAGCATTCTTCTCTCCACCCCTGTCGGTGGTGATAGAGTGCAAATGGGTGTACTCCTGGTTGTAGAAGTCCAGGGTGATGGAGGGGAGGACTCGGGGAGTCTCGCTCCATGCATATAATTCTTGGTGCATACGACCTTAGCCGTAGCATGCCTGGGGTACAAATAGGAGTTGGGGATAAGGAAAGAGATGTGTATCTGACAGCTAGAATTGAGCAATTAAAAGCATAGATTATGAACCAGCCAGCAACTCAAACCTACACCCAGGACAAGTTGCAAGCCTTGAGACAGGACTTCCAGGCAGAAAAAGCGGAACACACCCACCTGGAAGTACTGACTGAGCAAGTACCAGTCCTTCAGAGACTTGTCAAAATTTAACCATTTGTGCTCAGCATACGCTGTAACATTGTAAGGAGAGTGATCACTTTACATATGCTATTACCAGCAAGAGAGTGGGGGGGGGGGGAGAGAAAACCTTTTGTAGTGATAAACACCCATTTTTGCATGATTTGTGTGTATAAAAACATCTTCTGTATTTTCCACAGTATGCATCCGATGAAGTGAGCTGTAGCTCATGAAAGCTTATGCTCAAATAAATTGGTTAGTCTCTAAGGTGCCACAAGTACTCCTTTTCTTTTTGCGAATACAGACTAACACGGCTGTTACTCTGAAACCTGTAACAGCAGTGTGTCTGCCATAAGAGGAAACTGAATAGTTAAAATGCCAATTGGCCGTGCGTTCTGTCCAGGTGACAAGCCTCACGGGGTAGGACTTGGGTAGCCCTAGTGAGTGAGAATGTTTAAAAGAAGAGACTAGGAGGGGTGGGGGCTAGTTGAGAAGTCCACTCTCCTTGCTAATTGGTAGTGGGACAAGTTGGTGCCCATGGAAAGAACCGTTCAGCAAGAAAAAAAAAA
This sequence comes from Chelonia mydas, assembly GCF_015237465.2. Classification (NCBI taxonomy): domain Eukaryota; kingdom Metazoa; phylum Chordata; order Testudines; family Cheloniidae; genus Chelonia; species Chelonia mydas. Next base: position 65,722,290 of record NC_051250.2, read on the forward strand.
GGATCAGGCCCAGGCAGGCAACAGATAGAGAGATTTGGAAACTCTGAGGGCATGCTGGAAACAGGAAAGAAAGAGAGGGTTTAAGTGCAGCCATTTTAATTTGTTAGAAACAGAGCAACTGTTATGCTAAGTCTTAGCCTAATAGCATGGGACCTGTAGAAGCAGGGCTCAAGTCAGAAGCAGGTGGGAAAACAGCAGCGCAGAGTCAGTGTGACCTTGCCTTGAGATAACAATGTTTTGAGAAATGAAAGTGAGAAAATGCTGGATTAGACAGGATATAATATAAACAAAATGTGCATGTTTTCAATTAATGCATGCCACAAAAGAGTATAAATGCTTGTGTGATATTGCTTGTATTTTGGAGAAACTGACACAGCTCTCTGTCAGCTGTATTCTTCCCTTGCAATTACTCGAATAAAGTTGTCTCTGATTTTGTTGCTTCCAACCTAAGAGTGAAGACTGTTTTCTTCCACAGGCTTGCCTAAAGCAAAATAGCCTAGGTAATATCATAAATACACAAGAAGTACAAATAGGACTCTGCAAGTGGATCAGTGGACTTCAAATCCTTTGGAACTTTTAAAGAATAGATTTCTGTGGAGTAGGACTTCCATGTTTCCAGGTCAGACTGTTTTTTTAAAAAGATGTTTTTCTAATTTCTATTCAAGCTCTCATCCCAGAATAGCTAAAAATATTCTGCTAGTTAGTTAACAAGGATGACACTGAAAATATTGTTTGGCCACCCAATTGAGATGAATGGGGCAGTTCTTCAGACCCATTTTTCTGTCCATCTGTGATGTCTCATTGCATCAGTTCATATTCTGAAACTTATTTTTATAAATTTGAAAGGCAAGATGCTATCTTGTTTTTAAATGAATGCTTATTTAATGAAGAAACTTATGAGCCCATCAGAGATGTTCTGGTGTGGCATGCTGGTCAATATCCACTTATATCACCCCATACCTATTTCCTCCTCCCACCTTCTTTCCGAAAGTTCTCTACATCAAAATTAGGCACATTCATTGCATTTTTAAATTGTTCATGTTTATATAATTTACCTTTAATATAACTGTTACAAATTATGCCACTTCAGAGATACTGTAATAAATTCTGTAGTGGGAGCTTGCATAGTTACAAAATGGCATAAGTAAACTGAGAAATTAAAGAACGATCCCTCACCACATGGGGGTGAGAAGAGGAAAGATGTAAGAGAACATACAGTAAATACAGCAAATTAAATGATGTGTGGGTTTTGGAATCCCCCCAGCATACCACCTTCCAGGCTTGTTAAGAAGATTTCAAGTCTATCCATAGTTCACACTGAAAATATATGCTTTTTTTTAAAAAAAAAAAATTCTCGTTTTCTAAGGTTTTAGTTTACAAATTCCTTAAACCACAGTATTCACCTTCTCCCCTCTTGTTCAAATTACAAGATATGAAAAAAAAGTACTATTAGTTTCTCTGAACTAGCAAACTGAATTGTCCAGTGGGGCATGTTCTCAGACCAAAATCTTGTACATTTAAACAGAGAAAACTTTCAGAAACAATTATCTAAATATAACAAACAATAACGTTTGGATAAGTTTATTGCGTGCTTTCGGTGACTCAGTGCTCTGACTGAATTACAACACAGAGTCACTGAAAAGAAATCCTCTGCTTTTAAGTGAGTTTATACACATGAACAGATTACTCATTTCAAGACTGGAATCTTTCACATTGTATCTGAGGCACTTGTTCAGTCATTTTAGCCATTTAAATCATACCTCCGTGTTTATCTGCTACAAGGACATTTCTGCACACTTCAAGTTTTATTCTACAGCTAACAGCAAAGCTTGTTTTATCTTCACATTTTAAAAAACGCTGCCCCCTTTCTTACATTTATGCTTATTTTTTGGTTATCCATATTATTTGTACAAGATCCTATTTTGCCACTACAGCATGAAAATCAATTAACTACGTTTAAAAACATTAAACTGAATAATAATAATTTGCACATCTGAGGATCTCAAAGCACTTCATGAACGTGTTTTACTGAACTAAAAGGCTTTTTTTAAAAAAAATAGTCTTAAAACGTAACAAACAAAAGAACAGAGAAAGACTCGTATCCTGGGAGCAACAGGGCAACAACCACACTGCACATACATTTTAATTAGGAACTCTCATACGAAGGCCTCGAGAACCTTAACCAATATAACTAACAAGACAGGAACCAAAAAGAAACCACGACTCAAGCCTAGTCCTAAGACTAGTGTAAACGCCCCCGGACCAGGTTAAATCCACCAGCCATCCAACAGCCAGAAATTAATCTTTGCTGCGCTACTTCAGCCACAACCACCAAACCCCGAAGCCAGAGCGCACAAAGTACTCGGGACCTGCTTGCGCTCCACCCAGCCCCACTCAGTCTCCCACTGCTGGGCTCCTCCGCTCGCTCTAGCGTTTGCCGAGCTGCGCCTTTCCCCGCTCGTTCAGCTGGCACCCGAGTCCCGTCCGAGCCGGGCAAGCTCCCCTAGCCCTCGCTCCACGCTCCTCTCCAGCCCCGCGGGTGCAAACGGCACTGTCCGTGGCAGAGCCGGGCTCCATCCCTGGCGAGCCCCCTCCAGCTGCCCAGTGCCGTGGAGTGACTCAGCCCCCCAGCTGGAGAGGAGCTCGGAACAGCGCTGCCCCCGGGTTAGCCGGGCAGGGTGGCGGCTCGGAGCCAGGCGCAGGAGCCCCGGATACAAACTGCCCGAGGCAGTACAGCGCCCCGCGGGACCCGGCAGCCGGGTCTGGCCGCGCCCCGGGCTGCAAGTTCAACACGCCCCCCCCGCCGAGCCCCAAGCGGCTCGCTAGAGACCCGGCGGCGAAGCGGCGGCAGCTGGGGAGAGCCAGACCTGAGCCCCCGGGGCGGGAGGGAAGGCAGCGGCCGTGGGCTCCCGGGGACACTCACCCCATGTCTCGGTACTTGTCCCCAGCGGCGCCCGCAGCCTGCAGCCCCGCCGGGCCCCCGGGGTTCTCGCCTCTGTCCCCGGCGGGCGCGGGGCGAGTCCCAACTTCGCACATGCGGCCGCCGGCTGCTAGCGCGCTCAGCTCCTGCGCATCCCGGGCCGGCCCCGGCGGCAGCAGCAGCGACTCTCCCGAGAGCCGGGCGGGCGGCGGTGGCGGCTTCTCCCTGTGCCCGCTCGGCGGCGGCAGCCGTCCTGCTCCTGCTCCTCCTCCTCCTCCTCCCCTTACATAACCTCCTCTCCCAGCGGCGGGGGCAGCGACCAGCCTCCCGCAGACTCCGCGCCGGGCAGGAGGCGGGAGCTGGGGGGTTCTCCCGGGAGCTCCCTCGCACCGCCGAGCCAGGGAAGGCGGCGGCGAGTCCCCACCTGCTTCGCGCAGCCGCCTCCCACTGGCAGGGCCACACGCTGCTGCCCGCGCTCCCCCGGCAGCGGCTGGGCACGGCGCCTTCCCCGGGACTCGGCCGGACTCCCCCTCCCCTCAGGCGCCCCCTGCCGCCAAACGTGCCCCTCCCCTGAGTCCTCACCCTGCCCGCTTAGTGCCTGGCGGACGTGGGCTTGGATCAAAGGAAACCAGGGCAAATCGACTCCAGAGCCGAGCTTTGTGGGGGGAGCCCAGGCGGAGATCCGCCTAGGCCCACCCGTGGCCCCAGCACCCCAAGACTCTGGGAGAGATCCACTCTGCAGCCCCACACGCCAGCTCCGCCATATGAGCCAACCCCGATCTCTGACCCCAGGGTTTGGAGCCTCCGCGAATGCCACCTGCTCCCACACACACACACACACACTCGGATCCGTGCACCCCAAGGTTTGGGAACGGTTCCCTCTGGTTCTGAACGTTGTGGCCTTTCCACCAGCTGTACCAACAGACACACCAAACTCCTGCAACCAAACACCACAGATTTTGGGGAAGTTTCAGCTCCATCTCTAAGCACGCAGGTTGGTCTCTAAATTCAGGGAATGTGGTTTGAGCTGTGAAAACTATTCTCACAGATGGGGCAGCTAAAGTACATATAGGCTAAGTGCTTATTAATTAGTCAGTGAGTGACAAGAGCTGATACCATGGTCCAAATTGATCCTTCATGATCCTTCATCCAATTGCACTTATTTCCACTTGGCTCCAGGTTTCTGGAGTCCCACTAACAGTGTTGACTCCCAGTCTTTCCGAGTTTTGCACAGCTCTAGCTGTGTCAGTCCCTTCCTCTCTATATTTGTCCTTTCAGAGTGCTACTGTTGTGAGTTTGACTGTCATTTCATAATATAGTCTGATGAAATTGTGCCAAACTGTCATCAAGATGCAAAATCACAATATGATGATCTTTTGCAGGCCCTGAAACAGCTTTGAGATGGCTTGTGAGACACACAATCACCTTGTTAAAATCAAGACAGTCCCAAAAATACACAACCCTGCTTGAATTACCATTTACTAATTATATTATGCTAGATACTTTAATTACCTGTGTCTGTCTTTCTGTGACCATAATGTGACTTCTGTTCTCCAGTACTTGCCTCCCCATCACCACATAAACACACTACTGTCTATGAATTCCATAAATATACGTTCACTTTGCAAATGTAAGTTTGCAAATATGTTCTGAAGCTAATTTTCTCTGTTTATCCCACTTCCATTTTTTGTCACTGTGTTCCACACATACATTGTTGTTATGCTGGGGAAACAATGTGACAATTGTGTTTTAACTTCCCCTCTCATTCAAAATTACAATTGATTGGACAACTTAGATATACACTGTTGTCAAGAATGACTACCTTCAACATTTTATTACTGAACATTAATTTATATTTTTTAAAAAAACCCCAAAACCTAAAGATTGGAGCTGTGGATAAATTATTTAAATTTACTTGGTTTGGTACTCTATATGATAGCTGTATTGTAAATGCCGATCTGGCATTAACTAGAAACCAAGCAAAGAAGAAAAATTTAGCCAATGACATAAGGAACAATGTCTCAACTGTACAAAACAAGGCTGACATTCCATCTAGGGGTACTAGTGATATCATAAACCACTCAAGTGAAACTTGAGTCATTTATTAATGTCATTAAAACCCTGTGATGGAATTACAGCCGTATAAGCCTCTTTGTAAGACATTTCCAGCATTCAAAAAAATGGAAAAGGACATTTTTAAAAAATTTAAGAGCAAATTTTAAAAATGTCATGAAGATAAGCAGCTGTATCATTCTAAACTTCAGGACGGCTGTACTCCAAAGGATTTTCTCACTGTCATGAGATTTGTTATAATGACAGCCAAATGTACTACAGTAGATTTTAAATTGTGTTTTACCAGTTTGCAAGGGCCAGATACTAAACTTGCTTGAAGGAGATTTAACAGGAAAGCCATACACCTCTTTATTTGACAGCTAAAGCCTAAAAACGTCCTATCTCCTTTTCTGCACTCCCTCTTTTTCTCTTCATTCCCAATCTCAGATTAAAAGAAACCCTCTAGTTCCTCCTGGTAATCAAGAAGACAGTATTAGACTTTTTAAATTCATCTTGGTATTCAGCTTTCACCACAGTTCAAGGTTAGGTTTGAGATTCTTGTCTCACAATTTATTTTTTAAACCTTCAACTCATATCCCTCCTGCCCTGAACAATCCTGCAGATGATAGAAGCAATGCAGTCATACACCCTCCCTATTCAAAGAGTTTGTTTCAGTGAACAGTTACACTTTATGGGCTACTGATATAAGTGGCTTAATGGGAACTTTTACAGATTTCCAATGGAATTCAGATTTATTAGAGTAAGGCTTTATGTGTTTCACTATTAAAAGGAAACTGGAATTGCATTTGTCTTAATGTAAAATTATCACCTTTTCTAACCTGTCATCTAATACAATATAAGGTGTGAAGCTGGTACTACTGCACTACAGTAAAAAATGTTAAGGCCACACAAGCAAATTTAGCAAAGGGATGGGTGTGACAATATAACTGACTGGTAAGTGTGTGTTACAGGTGCCAATCTGTAGAGAATTCCTGGTGTGTTAGCCAAAAGGGCAGCCACTGCCAAGCCCTCTCAGAGGTCCAGAGAGGCTTGGGCCATTTCCAGCTTTTGAGGCCCCAGCCATAATAAAAATAAAAAATGACTACACATGAAAACAAAATAAGGCACCAAAAAAAGAGTGAGTCATAATTTGAATGTTTTTTATTTAAAAAATGCTTTTCTAGCCTTTTTCTGTGCAAATGCACTAATTATTGAGGAAAATTCTAGTTTTCGTGCAATATCACAGTTGATATTAAGGATTGCGAGCCCATTCAAATGCTCTTGTCCCATAGTTGAACGGTGATAGTTCTTCACTTGCTTCAACACATTGAAGGTGAGTTCACCTGAAGCCACTGATGCAGGCACACTGACAAAAATACACAACATGTAGCCAACCATATTTGAAATGTTATGCTGTAAATAAGTAGCATATCCACAGTTTAAAATGTTCTAGTGTTAATAAGTAGCCTTTACAGCTTGAAATGTTCTGCTGTAAATAAGTAGCTTATCCACACTTGAAATGCTCTACTGTAAATAAATAGCCTATTTACACCTGAAATGTTCTAAAGTAAATATGTAGCCTATCCACACTTGAAATATTCTACTGTAAATAAGTAGCTTATCTACACTTGAAATCTTCTACTGTATATATGTACATAAATGCTGAATGGTACACAAATGCTGGAAAGACTTAAAACAAATTAAGAACACAAAATGAAACAGTCAGACTAGTTATTATCCTTATCACTGAATCAAACCTCAAGCACACAAGGTATAATATAACAGGCTGAGCTGAAGACAAAGGGATGACATATACATAGTAAACACAGACACAGATACAGACAGAGGGATAACGTCCAAAAATTTCAAATTTGTGTGTCCTCACGAAACTCACCGTACAAGATTGTCCTCACAAATTTTCACCTTGAATCTGGGCCTATAGACTATGAAAGCCGATGATGATGGCCAAGCTACCAACCTAGGGCTCAACCTACCAACCAGTCACCTCTTTTAGCTACCATATGAAGATAATAATGAGGAATTCTCACACATAAATAATTCCTTAATCAACTAGATGTAAAACTATAAAGACACGAAAATGTAACAATTCTCTACTTTTCAACACACACTTGATCCAGCACCAGCCACTAGTAGTGGTTTGTTTATATAATCAGCTGATCTGAGAGGACACGGTCTAATCTTGTGTTCATCACGGTCTAATCTTGTGCCATCAGAACCAATATATTTTTATTAATATTTATGAACATTTTTAACTCTTGAATGTGGCAAAATCTATATCAGTTAACAAAAATATTATGTCTTTTACCAAATCACATCTCTTATTTGCTTAAATTTGCAGCTCTAAGATGAGAGAGCGTGTCACATTTTGGTCCGATAGGGATGCACATAAAAACAAGTTGCGAAACTTATCAAATGCCAAATAATTAACAAGTGTCTAAATTTGAGGCCCCCTTTGAGCTTGAGGCCCAGGCCAAATGGCCCTCCTGCCCCCCGGCCCCGATTGGCCCGGGCCATTACAAGTCACCATAATGGTAGCAAGTGTACTGTATATTACTGGGTTTGGGGAGATCTCCCCCACTATGAAGCTTTATTTGTGGTAAGAGTTCAGACTCCTCTTTTGGAAGAGATATAAAACTGTGGTTCTGACTTTTCAAAGATCCGATGACACATATTGCTTGAGAGGGGAAATTAACTCCAGCATTCTGGCCAAATTTAAGTTTGGGATATTGCATTATCTTTCCCTGAAAGTCCTTCTATCATTCTAATTGGATAAAATATTCTTGCTTTCCTGTCCTAAACTGTCATATTGTAACTTTGCCCTGTAAAACACACAGAGTGAAATCCTGGCTTTATTGAAGTAAATGGCAAAACTCCCATTTATTGCAGTGGGGCTTGGATTTCACCTGAAATGTTTAACCTAGAGGTGGCTACATTTCAGTGCTGAATTAAATAATTTCTCTATATAGGGCCCAATCCTGCATCCCTTTACTCATCTGAATAGACCTTAACTACATGAAGTTCCATTGACAAATTGTTTTCATGAGTAAAGACTACTCACATGAGGAGGAGTCTGCAGAATTGGGCCCATAGTTCTTAAAGCACTTTGGGATCTCTTGGAATAAGGACTATAAATCTGCTGTCATAATTAATTAGTTCCTCAGCTTTCACATAGGACACAAAATTTCTCTTCTGACATAGCTCCTATACAGGATGGAGATAATTCAGTCATGATATATTATTCATAAGAGAGTCCTTTACTACTGTGGCAAGATTCAAGAAAACTCCAAGTGCTGAAAAGTGGAGAAGCCCCCTGCACTATCCAACCTGTGAAACAAATTCATTCTATCAGTGTATCTGCAAATGGAAAGTAAAGTAACTACTGTTCCTGGGAGCCTGTAAAATATATTATTCCTGATTCCTGTAAACCAAGATAAATATGTCCTTCGCACAAGACTGTCCTAGCAAAAATAAGTATATGTAGTCAGTCTGCATTCCACAGAGCTCAAAGATGGCTCATCCCTTCCTACCTCTCTTTGTTTTACTCTCCTTTTTGTTTAGCTTTCGCTATTGCCATATTTTACTGTTTAGCTTTATTTTATTTTACTTCACATGTATATTTTTATGCCATAAAAGGTGCTGTTAAGTCTTTTTAATCTATTTACGTATTTGTTTGGTGACAAATGTTCTCATTATTTCCCAAGACAAACAACTTAATATTAAATAAAATATTGTGTGCTTTCACTTTTTTTAAAAACTAGAGTTATAAGATTTGTATTTTTCACCATGTCAAGACCCATGCCTTTTCTGATTTTTTGTGATGATAAATAACCAACCTTATTTATGATGTATAAATATGGCCTGAAAGATTTAGTCAAAAAGGTTTTGGTGAGGAGTTCTTGTGTTTTATGTCAGAAACTTGAGTTCTTGTCTCCCCTAGAAGATTCTTTGGTGACTGGAGAACAAGTTAAATTAGTACATCACAAGAAACAAAAGACTGAAAGCTAAGCAACTGAGAAAGGAAAGGATTTTAAATCAGATAGTTTTAAACACTTTGGTTTATGATTGGTTTTGTTAATATTTATTTAATCCAATGACTAATAAATATTTTGGACAAAGGATGTATTTGTTAAAGATTCAACAGTCTTGTGCTTTCAATTAAAACGTCAGAGCTCACACTAAACAGCTGAGACCTTCAATGAGTCCGATAGCAAAAGCAGAGAAAACCAGACCTGACATCCCGGAGATTTCTAAGGTAAAAACAAGCAGGAAAAAAACCACCCCACTTTAAAAAACAAACCAATTATTCAGGCCTACTATAAAAGGAAAATAAAATAAAATAAATAAATAAATAAAAACCCTGTTTCTTAAAAGCCCTTTGCAGGTCATCCTTAAAAGAGCAAATTAAAGACTAATTGTGTTGTGAAATTTAATCTAATCTTTTTTTGTCAGAGTTCAGGGACCCTGGAGTAGAGATTGATTATTAATTGAGGAGATTCTTTCATTATTCTTCAGATCTTATCTTTTGTATAAAATCATCTGGCACCAGGCGTTTCCTGATTCAGAGTGCTACCACAAAGTGGTTTCCAGCTCTGTTCAAAAGATAATGTTGGAAAATGTACAAATATGCAAATATCAGCTCAAAGCAGTTTTATGTAAATATAAAGAACTGCAGTCACCCCCTGGGGCCCTATGCATTTGCAATGAAGGAAAATCTATGACCAAAAAAAAGTGAGTTCTTCAAAACAAAAAAAGACACACACACACACACACAAAATAATCCAGTAAAGCCAGAATAATGCCAGATTGTCCAACACAGGTCTTTAAACCCTGGAGTGAAACTACACAGTACAGTGTTAGAGACTGCCAAAATATCTAATAATTCTAGTATAGTCAGAGAGCAGCTGTCAGCATTAATAAACAATTCAATACAGGTCTTCCAGGCATTCTCCATACTTTGGCCTGATAGAAATCCAGACTAAATCATATCATAGAGTACATGCTGAACCTAGTAAGTCTGAAACTGGATTGCCACAATTTTCTCTACTGTTTTACTTTAAAAAAGATGCTACAGAAACGCCAGATACAATATTTTCAAATAGAGTTTTTATCTCTATGAAATTTATCCTCTTTTAAGATAACATGAACATTGCTTAAGTTTTACTATTTGAACATTTGGGGAAGGTTGGGGGAAAAGGACCAGTTCTTCTGATCAAGATTCCTGACAAAATGAGAATAAGCAAAGCATACTAAATGTGCAATATATCTACATATAAACAGTTCTACAATACATTGTTCCTGGTGCTGAAAAAATCAATAAAGAGCATTTTAAAAAGCGGTCCCCTACTTAGACAAAGCATTGTGCCCTGAACTTGACTGTCTCACTCTGCATGCGGTTTATGCTCATATGCCAGAGATGGGTGCACTACAGTACAGATAGATGAGGTCAGAGAGAGAGTTTCCGAGCTTCTTGTCAAGTCATTTCTTCTTTATAAGCTCTGTACAATGAAAAATTTGTTGTGTATCAATGTTACTGTTATGCTACTTTCCAAAGACAGCAGAGAAGGCTGTTGGCATCCGAAAGTGAGTAGGCAAAACCAATAGGCAAAGACATGCTCTGAACCTATTTTTAAAGATACTATTGTATTTGACTCAAAAACAGGGGAGTCAATGCACTCCTGTCCTTGGCTATCCTGAGGAGCCTCCATGCAAGGGTAGTAATAAATATATTAGCTATCAAATTCAGCTCTTTGTTTGTTCAACATCTGAAGTATCATTTGAAAGTACATAGTGTTTACCAAATTACTTGGTCCATGTTCAGATGTTGCTCCCAGAGGATTTTGATTCAAGGGTTAGTCTGAGTGCTTTGCATTTGAAATGACTCATGCAGCTCCTATTATTTCTTTCGTAACACAGGAATTGCCATAATGCCTCAGATCCATGGTCCAATTAGTCCAGTATTCTGTGTCTGGCAGTGGCACCTTCAGAGGAAGGTGCAAAAAACACCACAGTAGGTAGATGTGGGATAATCTGCCTCCATGAATGTCTCATCCTAATCCCTAATCATCAGAGATTAATTTGAAACCTGATACGTGAGATCTAATAACCTTCCTCAAAAAAATCATTCGCATTAACTATTATAACACTAGAGTTTTTGATCCATATAAATGTCCAGTTCCTCTTTGAATATTGCTAAATACTTGGTCTCAACAACATAATGTGGCAGTGAGTTCCACAGTCTAATCGTATGTTGTGTAAAGGTATTTCCTTTTACCAGTTTTGAATTTTCCACCTTTTAATTTAATTGAATGTCCCCTTGTTCTTGTGTGTTGAGAACAGAAGCTCCTCATCTATCTTCTCTATACCATTCATTATTTTATATTCTTTTATCATATCTCCACTTTACCCATAGTCTCCTTTCTGAGGTAAACAATCCCAACCTTTTTAATCTCTCTTCATATGAGAGATTGTCCATGCCCCTACTCATTCTTGTCACCCTTCTCTGAACTCTAATTCTGCAACATTCTTTTTGAGATAGGGTGACTAGTACTGCACACTGTATGTCAGATGAGGTTGCAACACTGATCTATGTAATGGCATTATAATATTATCCATATTATTCTCCATCTGTTCCTTATGCTTCCTAACATCTTGCTTGCTTTTTTGACAACTACTTCACGTTGAGCAGAGGTCTTCATTGAGCTGTCCGCAAGAATGCCCAGGTACTTCTCCTGAGTTGATACACTTAATTTAGAACCCTGTAAGGTGTATGAGTAGTTCAATTTTTTCCCCCCGAACATGAATTATTTCACATTTTATATTTTCATGTGTCATTTTTAAGCTGTCAGCATTTTTACTCTAAGTTTATTTTGGTTACTTTATTTTCAAATCCACAGAAATGGCCCCTCCACCCCCACCCCCCAAAAAGGTTACAGTTAGCATTTTGAGTTCCATTCTGATTCATCTCAATTGTATAATCCTGTGACTCCATTTACTTTAGAGGAAGTATTTCTGATTTACACCAATATAAGTTAGGGCAGAGTTAGACACTAGCTCTTCAGCTGGTGTAGTATAGTTTTCTTTTTAACTTAGTTGAGATCACATTTTTGGCCCTGTCAGAACAAACTGTATTATAAGTCAAAATCAAAATGTAACAGCCAATATATTCTGATGTTCTGTATTGTAAACAGACCCCTAGTATTGTGGAGTGACTGTGATGGTGCCAGAGCCATGGCTACAAATAGAATCATAGGACTGGACTGGACCTCAGGAAGTCATCTAGTCCAGTCCCCTGCACTCAAGGCAGGACTAAGTATTATCTAGACCATCCCTGACAGGTGTTTGTCTAACTTGCTCTTTAAAATCTCCAGTGATGGAGATTCCACAACCTCCCTAGACAATTTATTCCAGTGCTTAACTACCCTGGTAGTTAGGAAGTTTTTCCTAATGTTAATGTCCAACATAAACTGCCCTTACTGCAAGAAGCCCATTGCTTCTTGTCCTATCCTCAGACGTTAAGGAGAACAATTTTTCTCCCTCCTCCTTGTAACAACCTTTTAAATACTTGAAAACTGTTATGTCCCCTCTCAGTCTTCTCTTCTCCAGACTAAACAAACTAAATTTTTTCAATCTTCCCTCATAAGTCATGTTTTCTAGACTTTTAATAATTTTCTTGCTCTTCTCTGGATTTTCTCAAATTTGTCCACATTTCCTGAAATGTGGTGCACAGAACTGGACACAATACTCCAGTTGAGGCCTAAGCAGTATGGAGTGAAGTGGAGTGGAAGAATTACTTCTGATGTCTTGTTTACAACACTCCTGCTAATACATCCCAGAATTATGTTTGCTTTTTCGCAATAGAGTTACACTGTTCATTCACTCATTTTTAGCTTGTGATACACTATGACCCCCAGATCCCCTTCCACAGTACTCCACCTTAGGCAGTCATTTCCCATTTTGTATGTGTGCAACTGATTGTTTTTTCCTAAGTGGAGTACTTTGCATTTGTCTTTATTGAATTTCATCCTATTTACTTCAGACCAATTCTCCAGTTTGTCCAGATCATTTTGAATTTTAATCCTATCCTCCAAAGCACTTGCAACCCTTCCCAGCTTGGTATCATCCACAAACTTTATAAGTGTACTCTCTATGCCATTATCTAAATCATTGATGAAGATACTGAACAGAACCGGACCCAGAACCGATCCCTGAGGAACCCCACTTGATATGCCCTTCCAGCTTGACTCTGAACCACTGATAACTACTCTCTGGGAAGCTATGCACCCACCTTATAGTAGCTCCATCTAGGTTGTATTTCCGTAGTTTGTTTATGAGGAGGTTCATGTGAGACTATATCAAAAGCCTTACTGAAATAAAGACTTCAGTGAAGTCTTAAAGTCACAAAGATTTAATGAAATAATGAGATAGAGAATACTATGGAAAGAGAAAGATGTTCACATTTTTGGTACAAGCAGCTTAATTTTCAAACACATGAATTTCAGGATCATTCATTTCAATAAAACATTTTTCTCACATGTAAATTTTCATGTAACTCAAATGTTTTTAATTCTCAGACCTCATCACCATCTGTAACTCAGTCTCTATTTCTTAAAAAATTGCAGACATCTGTTTAAATACCCATCTCTTTCATCACACAGAATTTTAGATTCAAAAAATAATCTCTAAAATAATACCAAAGTTGGGTTACATTTCCAAGCAACCAAGAGAGACTGGCATTTAAAATTCTGTTGTGTTGGCTGCACTGGACTCCGTGCTGCATTAGGCATTGTCTAATTGATATCAAATATTAATATTTAATTAAATAGTCAAGTAATCTTTTAATTTTTTGTTAACATTGAGATGTTCAGAGAGAGTGATGGCCAAACCCCAGTTTCAGTCACATTTTGGTCCACAGCTTTGAGCAGTCAGTCAGTTTTTTAAAGGCCATTAATTTGCTCAAGTGTACGCTACAGTACTTACTGGGTAAGGGATCCAAAGTTACGCACTTTTATCCTCCAACACTCTTCAGATGGCTGATTTGTGGGGATGATTTATATCACGCACCCATGCTGGTGCAAAACATTTTCTGTTAGGTTCTCCCTGCAGAGTTTCTTTCCAGTTCTTCCACAAGTGGAGGTGGACTTTGACCCCACTTTCCTCCCTGCCTCCCTCACAGAAAAAGAATGGCATTCCCATGGATTCATTAAGGGCCAGAACCCTCTACCTCAAGGCCCTGTGCCTTTGTACTGGCTCCTGTAGCTATCTCCAGACTCTCTGGCAGTGCTAACATGTTTTTCCTTGTAGGCAGTGGCACCTGGAACCCTCCATTAAGGGACCAGTCTGTATCAACTCCTGAATGGATTCCCTGCAGGATTAGGTGATGCATGCGAAGTGCCATGGGAAAATGAGACGATGACCAGGATTTTCAATGTCGGCTTTAAAAATCCATATTGAGACACCTGCCTGTTTTTCAAAGGTAGTCAGCATCCAACAGCTCAGATTAAAGTCAATGGGGATGTGACTGGACCCTCAGCATGAAAAGATGACTCTCCCCTCTTGGACAGTCTGAGAAGCCATTTTTGGCTTCTCAGACTGTCCAAGAGGGGAAAGTCATCAAGTTCGGGAATATCTGGAGGTTAATAGCCTCCATGCATAGGAATAACTCCTGTTTGTAAGGTTAAATACTGCCTTGGACGTTAATACCCTCCATGCAGAGGAATAACTCCTGTTTGTAAGGTTAAATACTGTCTTGGACGTTAATACCCTCCATGCAGAGGAATAACTCCAATTTGTAAGGTTAAGTACTGCCTTACTATGGGATCCATGCTATTCACCATTCTTTGAAGAAGGGCTTGATTTTTGTTTGATGACTCATGCTCCTACACGCCCCTCTCAGGCGGTCTGATGGGAAGCAATGAAGACTGGTTCGAGAGGCAGAATAATATTTTATGCTTCCAATAAAAAATAGTTTTAAGAACCCTACCCAGCTGACCTTATACCTTGTTCAGATAACATTAAAGCCTTTGACTTAAACAATTTCTTGAGTCCATCCCCTGCTAAACTACAACCAATTAATAATAGTTACGAAGCCAATAAGTTACATGCAGCCGAAGCAGAATTTTCACTATTTAGACTTCACCAGTCATAATGAGAAAGTGGGGAAAAGCAGGAAAGTTATCTTATAGACAAAAGCACAATAAAGATACAAGCATCACAATCAAATAATAGAAATACTTTACACTCGTCACCAACAGATAAGCACTCATTTTAAAAAATTATGTAGGGAACCATACATCTGACTTCCCTCTTCAACCTGCTCCTTCGCTAAATTTATGAACATAGTATCAAAAGAAGTTTTAGAGCCATCCTTTGATACTGAAGACAAAGATGCTATTCATAGCACAAAACCTCAAAGTCCTTGCCTTAGATAGCTTCCTTGCTGAATTTTACCAAACATGTGTAGACCAAGTAGACTCTTTTTATTACTTAAGATGATTAGCAGAAGCAAACACTAGAAGAGAACTTCTTCCTATGTTCTAAATGGCCCTGATTATTGTCTTATTAAAGCCAGATGATCCTGCAAGACACGGGCAAAAGTCTTGTCATGAAGGCTAGAAATTACTCTGCTTAATATCAGTCACCCTAACCAAGAGTGATTTGTCGACAACATATACAATTCAAGCAACCTACCTCCAACCTCACTGCTCTGATGATTCTATACCAAGACTCTGTTGACCCATTCATAAGTAAATCAGTTGATGCCGAAGAAGCACTCAATAAGGTGGGCTAGGATTTCCCTTTCTTTGGCTTGGAGAAATATGGGTTCACTATTTACTTTGAATCCTGTCTAAAACTATGCACAGGACCCAAGTCATCCATCAGAACAAGTAGCCTCTTCTCAAATATTTTTCCCCAAGCTGTGTCATGCAACAGAGGTGGTTTCTTCTTATGTATACTTTATATTGCCTGAGTCCCTGCCTATGGCGCCTCATGCCCACCTATACATACATATAACATATATATATAACTGAAATAAAAATCCATCAGTGTGAATGCAGAACAATGATATCTGGTAAGATCGATCCCCTCACAATTTCTTTACAGGTATTTGGAGCAGTGTCAGGATTTAAAACTAATTGAGACAAATCTGATATTCCCCTAATTTCTAGGAGAATGCTGAAGTATATTTTTATTAGATGGGAATTCCAATGGCCTAATAACTAAGTCAGATATCTGGGAATCATAATACCTAGAAAAACAGACCTAATAATCAGTAGCTCCAGTTCATCTATTTATTGGGGGAGGAGTGGGGCAAATTCCAGTCCCGTCAGGGACCCTTTTCTGGTCTCTGCAGATCCTGTCTCTCCCTCAGCTGGGGAGACTCCCCTCTCTCTTGCCCACATGGTGCACAAGCCAGTGCTACCAGGAGTCGAGTTCTCAGTGGACTCCCCTGCTCTCTGCTATACCAACACAGGTGCCCCATGTACCAAACTGTAATACCATTGTGACTGTCTGTCCTTCTGTCTGAACAGCATGAGAGGTCCTGGGTTCAAATCCCAAACAAGCCCTTGCAAAAGCCTGATTTTGTCCTCTACCTTTACATTTTTGGGCTACCTTTGCCTGCTCGTTTTTCAAAAAATAGCATGGAATGGTTGTTGCACTGCATTCAAATATGGTTTGTTGGTCTAGGGGTATGATTCTTGTTTCAGGTTTGAGCAGGTCCTGTTCCAAATCCCAGACAAGTCTTCACACGTCTGGTTTGTTGCTGTAGACTTACAATTTTTGCACTAGTTTTGCCTGTGTTTTTTTCAAAAGTCATGTGAAATGGTGCTCACCCAGTCACCTGAAAGTGGCTTGTTGCCTAGTGGTATGATTTTCATTTCAAATCTGCAAGTCTCAGTATTCAAATTCCTGACAAGCCCCTGTAAAGGCTGGTATTTGTCCTGTATATTACAAATTTGGGACTACTTTTGCCTGTGTTTTTGTTCCCCCCCACCCCCCCCCAAAAAAAATCACATAGAATGATGGTCACAGTAGGGTCTGAATATGACTTACTTTTTTGGGGGAAGGAGCAGCTCCACTTCCAGTTCCTCCCAGATGGCTGCAATCTCAGGTGGTGGAGGTGAGAGCTCTGCCTTCCTTCCTCTCTCTCTCTTTCTCTGGGTGACTATAATGTCCTGGACAGCCTATCTGTGGCAGAACGCCAGGAATATTTGGAGCTTTTGCTTCTTATCAAGGGCTCCTTCCTGAAGTGGAAAAGTCTTTCCAAAAGATAATCACCCTGCCTGGATATGGGTTATCAAAATTAGTTTAGCTGGAGCAACTCTAAATTTCTCCCACTTCTCAAAGGGCGAGTGGTGCCAAGAACTTCCCAAAACATCCCACCTGAATCTGGGGGAGGAAGAAACAGCTAAACAAGGGAGAAGACAATTGACGGGCGGAGGGGAGGAATGGTAACCTGTCTATAAAAGGAAACCTGCTCGAACTGCTCATAAAAGCAGAGCAATGTGGATCTCACAACCTGCCCATTAGAGACCTGGACAGTGTGAGAACCTACCAAAAGGAACATTTCTTTCTTTCTTTCTCTCTCTCTCTCACACACACACAGAGACAATTATCTCCCTATGTACAAAGGAAGTTTTTGCTTTCCTAATTCAGGCACATAATATTACTCATTTCTTCAGATGCAAGCAATATTTTGATGTCAGAAAACCAAGTAACCTCTCCACATGGGTTCATATTGAACAAAAACTATTATATCTCAGCCCCATCTTTTGCTATTTAGGATTCATTTATTATAGGCATTCTCATGCCCAGTTTCCTGCTGTTGTAGCTATTAGACAAGTAGGGTCACATACCTAACCACCAAATTTAAATTTCATGCTTCTGTTTTATGGGGAAATTACATACTTTGTATTCAGAATAAACCCATACTTTTGAAAAAACTGGGAAGGGAGAGGGAATTATTACTTTGTCACAATTAATCCACCACAATGTCATTAAATCACTTGCAGATGTACAAGATTCAAAGTCATTAAGTCTTCTGCAAATGTCCAAGAGCTGCTTTCTGGATATGTTTGCAGCTGAAGCGTCTGACTGAGCATCATTTTGGCCCCATTGTGCTTACTCACATTTTAAGAGAGAGAGAAAAATAAGACAGGTCAGCAGAGGTCATGTATTAATATCTTATGAAACTTTCTGAAGAGAACTTAGCTGACTCACGGTTTCTTTGGGAGGCTGACCCTGGAACATCCATACACTTCACAATGTAATACCATAGGACACAACCCTAAGCCATCAGCTATGGATCAGCATTGAAGATCCGATCCAACTCCCACTGAAATCAATAGAAAGATTCTCACTGAAATCAGTGGGAACAGGATCAGAGTCCTATGTTAGATCCAGCAAAAGCTTTAGATTGTACAAGAACCCATCCTGCTTATATAAAATAGGTGCAAAAAGTGATGATAAATGCTGGCTTTCCAGGAAGACCTTAGGCTCCTTGATTAACATTATCCCCCAAAGTAAAAGGGCTTTTTGAAGGATGTACGTTATTATAGTCAATTTCATTTTGCATACAAATATATTGTTAAGATCTGAGATGTTCCTACTGGCTGAAATTCATCCCAGCACAGGGCCAATGCACCAGTTATGTCCCAATCATATTTTGAAGCCTTGGATAGACTGACTATGCTGCCACACCAGTTTTAAGTTGACATTATTCCCTCAAAGTCAATGGAGTCAGACCAGTATAAAAATAGTGTTGATAAGCACTGGTAATCACACACCAGTAAAACTCAAATGGTGAATCAGCCTCACACGGGTCATGTTCACAGGTTGAAGGGTACCCACTGGGACTAACATAAGTAAAAATGGGCCTCATGGAATAGAAACTTTGGATACTTCAAGCAACGTTTATGGCTAAGTTTCTAGCTTTATAAAGAGAGAAATCCAAAAGAGTTGTCTCCACCTATCTGTTATGTCTTGTCTTTTAGATTGTAAGTGCTTTGGGACGGGGTCTGTCCCTGTATGTATTGTATCACACCTAGCACAGTGGGCCTCAACATAGTTGGCTTCTAGGTGCTACCACTATATCTGTCCTCATTCCTAAATAATAATAAATAAATAATAGTCTCAAAACATGGAGGACTGGTACAATGGTCTAGTAAATATGAGGCTACCATACAAGCAATGAGAAGAACTTGTGAAGTTCCACATAGTCATGCTTTTCTTCCTCATTAGTTTCCTGCTGTCTTGTTTCCCATATCTTGCTCCTGTCTTCTCCCTTCCTCTAATGTGGAAAAATTATATGCATTATTGTCCAATAGGATGGTTTTATCCTCTCCTAGATTTCTAGATTGTTATGGGTTTTCTATTCTTTTTCTGCTGACTATATAAAAAAAAGTTTCAAAAACTCAATAAAACATTAAATTACATACACAAAAGGACACATATTCTAGAAATTCGAGAACAGAATAGAATTAGAATAAATATTCTAGAATATATCTTCCATTCTTCAGAAGCCCTGTATCTGTGGTTTTTTTTCTGCTGGACAGAAGTGCAAGTTTATGGCATCATAAGAATCTCATAGTCCAGGGGTGGCCAACCCTCTGGTTCCTGAGCCACATGCGGCTCTTCAGAGGTTAACATGCAGCTCCTTACCTAGACATGGATTCCGGGGCTGGAGCTATAGATGCTAACTTTCCAATGTGCTAGAGGGTGCTCGCTGCTCAACCCCCTCTGCCCCAAGCCCTGCCCCCACTCCACCCCTTCCCCCAAGGCACCTGCCCCCTGAGCCTTCTATGCCCTCACTCCTCCCGCCCATAGCCTCCTGCGCATGTGAAACAGCTGATTGCAGGGGGAGGGGAGAGTAGGTGCTGATTGGTGGGGGTTGCCGGCAGGCAGGAGGCACTGAGGGCTGGGGAGCGGATGTGGGGGCTGCTGACATATTACTGTGGCTCTTTGGCAATGTACATTGGTAAATTCTAGCTCATTCTCAGGCTCAGGTTGGCCGCCCCTGCCATAGTCAGTGCGCCCAGTCAATCATGGGACAATGTTTTTCTTTTAACACCAGGCAATAACTAGTTTATTGGGTCATTGTAATAGCCAGAGATGGAGTCATACTCTGCATTAAGCAGGCCAAATTTGATGCTAACTTACCTCTACCATGCAAGCCAAGTGAAGCCAGTTGGATTGCATGAGGTGTGAGGGCTGAATTTCAGTTGGCTCAGGGTATCTCAGCTCTAGTAGCCCTTTCCCAGAATGGGCAGCAAAACTTGAGGGCTTCCCCTTTAAAAGAGAGAATAGAAGAGCTGTTTTTAGAATGCTGAATGTGCCACTCAAAAGCTGCCTTTGTTCAAAGAGGCAATTCATATATTAGGCTCATATCTAGCACTCCTCACTCAGGCAAAACTCCCATTGAGTCTGCATATTTACACTCACATAAATCTGGAGTAACTCTATTTACTTTTCCATTTAGTATTCCTCCAGATTTACATCAGTGTACCAGAAAATTTTTGGTCTCGAATAAACAATAAGTAAGAAAAGGAGAATACGGCTTTTGCTTTTTTCTACGATTTCTTCTCAGTACAACTGAATTTTTAATCAACTAGTTAAACTTCTCTTTATGACCAACATTGGCAAAAGATATATACAATTCTATAGAACAATATAAATTTAACAACATTTCAACTTTTTGGCTTTAAATTAATCCTTATTCAATGGAGAAATATTCAGACACATTTACTGAAAATCTTTCTTAGATACTTACAAGGGTGAGAGTAACATGACTTTATTTTATAAGGCATGAATGTCACATTCTTCTTTAAGGGAAAATTATATAAAAATATAGGGTATCTGATTATTGTATCAACTGACATTTTTGTAAGTTTAATTTGATATTTTTTCCCCCAGGAATAGACTAACCTTTACTAAGACTCACCTTTAAGAATGTTCATTCCAGCTCTTCTGTCCATCTGGTGGCTGCCTGGCTTTTCCCTCCTATTGCTATGTCCGTCTGGCTAGCATTTTTTCCCCAAAATACTACAGGATCATTTTTTTCTAAGTGTGTATGGAAGAAGCTAGACCACCCTTTAAAATCTCTGTTTCAAGGATATAACTTGTACCCTCATGTCAGCAGATCTAAAATCTCAAGTGGTATATCACAAGTCATAAATGGCATGTGACAGAAGTAGTAAGCAAGGAGTATATTATATTCTCCTCACATATCTAGCCAAAGTCTGTCAGAGTTAGAGGATCTGGTTGTTTTCCAAATATTTTTTTTTCCCAGAGGGATTCACCTTTACTTAATCTAAGAGAACAAGCCTGACAGCCATAATTGTTTACTATTGAGCTTTCTGAAAATATGTAAGGCCAAAGTTTCTGTTGGTGTTACTTCAATGATGTTAAGAGTTACACCAGCAGAGAATTTAGCTTCTCGGATATGATCCGACAGCATCAACTTCAATGAGACAAGGTCAGTAGTAGACCCTTAAACTGCAACACGAATCATTATTTGAATGCATAACACATGCAAAGCCAAAACAGTAGTCCAATCAACATCAGTTCTTTAAAGCTTGATTCCAAGATCTCTGATTTCCTCACTGATTGTCCTGGGCCCTGTGACAAATATTTATCAAATACTTTGGGGAAAAAATCCTCTAGGGTGCAATGTAGTGTCTAGCTAAAGAAATTCTAATTATACACCCACTTGCACAAAGTCAAAGACCAGGAGTGGGTGGCCAAACTTACTGACCCTCTGAGCCACATACGATAATCTTCAGAAGTTCGAGAGCTGGGCACACCTCCTGTGGCTCGGGGTTTCTGCCTTGCAGCAGGGTGGTGGGTTTAGGGGCTTCTGACCTGCAGGGAGGAGTGTCTCGGGGCTTCAACCCTGTGGGAGGCGCCTGCTGTGACTCAGGGCTTCGACGGAGAATGGAGGCGTGGGCTGGGCGCGAGCTGCACTATAACTGTAAAAGAGCCCCATGTGGCTCATAAACCGTGGTTTGGATGCCCCTGTCATAGATGGTATGTTGACATGGTAACACTGCAGCACTATACCTCTCATCACAGAATGAACGTTTTACACATATGCAGGGGCAATCCTGCTCCCACTGATGCCAATGGAAAAAAATCCCATTGACTTCAACAGGATCAGGCTTCACCCATAATTAATTAAGCCTCATGTCATTCCTGTGAGACAGATAAGGGATATATAGAGATCACTTCACCCACCTCTGCAAAGTATCTGCCTCTGAAAAATATCACCGTTCCAAAATACACATGAACACAACAGTTTAGAACAGAATGTGGTGGCAAATACCATAGCCAATGGAAACAATAGAGGGAATGCTGATAGCCAGAGTGGAATTACGCAAAATAGAATCTGGCCAGGACACCAGGATTAACGGCTGCACTTTTACAAAATGTGCCATGGATCTTTAATAACCATAAATGGTCAAGACCTTGTTTTTTTCTCTCCAATTGGAAAAATGACACTGCTAGCAGTAAAGCATCTGCTCACACCATGCTGTTGTATCATTTCACGGCTGAATCACCAACATCACTTCCAGCAACACCTAATTGTTCTGTGCTCTTATCCAAGTCCAGTGCCAGAGGGAATTCCCGACTCCACTGAAATAAATGTCAAAACTCCCATTGACTTCAAGAGGGCCAAGAATTTCACTCCCAACATGTAGCTTGTAAGATCTGACAGTAACTTTTCTCATCTGACAGGAACGGTGAGATCTTGGTCATTTTTTTAGTAACTGAGATCCTTAAATAAAATTTATAACTAGTTTATAACATTTTTTCCAATTTAATTAGAATCTTGCTTCATTGTTCAGGTTGGCAAAGTCTTTTCTTTGTAATATGCTGTAGATGCTAGTGCGCTGAGATTTGCTTTCTAACTGAAGTGTTTACTCAGGAAGTTTGCAATACTCCCAAAGCAGCATTTAAGATAAAAGTTCCTGTATTATTTTTAGAATAAGCAGCTACAGCGTAATCCAAAGGAGCAATCACACTCAAAGCATCACCAAAACTCCAGCATTTAGATTTTGTGTGTGCGTGCACTTTTGTCTGCTTGTTTTTTAATGAAGTCAGCTCCATCAGGACTTCACTGCTTGTGCTCAAATGTAAAGTTACATCTTTTTACAAACTTAGTGCTCTACTTAGTACAAAATACCTAGGTTCTGTTAGAAGTGATGATCTGCAGTCCAATGGAAGCCTCACAGGCTTCTCTGCAGCTCAGTCGATATGTTTATATAATCCCTAACACAGAGAGGTCTCAGTCCTGATTGGTGCCTCTGGAGAGTACTGTAATACAAACACGATATTTTTTTTAATGGTGTTACTTCAGATTCAGAAGACACTTAGCTCTCCTTAGCTACACCAGGTCAACTTCAGCCCTTTTATTATTTTTATAAAATTAGAAGGACTCCGTGGAAATGCTCAGGAAGTCTCCCTCAAATGCATACAGAGGGAAGAGCAAAAAGAAGCTGGTAAATTCTTATGCTTACAGTATTTGCCAATAAAGTCTGCTGGAGAAGGTGATGTTTACTTGTTAGTGTAGGCAGCTTTATTCAAGCAAATGTTGATTCCAATTCTACGCCCATTTAAGGCCTTGATTCAGTTAAACTCTTAAGAATGTGCTCAAGTCTCATTGTCTTCAACTTAAGCATGTGATTAAGTATTTGGTGGGGTTAGAGCCTATATCAGTTTGGAGCAGGCTCATAACTAATCTTGCTACTCATCTAGCTGTAGGGCCTATTTTCAAATAGGGGGTCCCTTAATACAATGGTCAAATCCAACATTTGAATCCTCAGATCAACGCTTTGGTGGATAAAAAATGTTTTTAAGCAGTGGAGTGAAAATCTGAGGGTAAACTGGGCGATCTGGACGTCCTCTTAAGTGATTGATATTCAAGCTCTGTGTCTGAGGGAACTGATTGATGTCCAGTACATAAATTTCTAATGTATCTGAACTAGGAACAAGGACAGACATTTATGAATGATCCTGTTTATTAAGCAAATGTAATTTCAGCTGACACAAAAAGAAATGGAATATAAATAACTGTTGCTGGGACATTAAAATACCAAAGTGAGAATAACAACTTAAAATTTTACTTTAAAAGTAAGACAAATGCAGCTAAATTCAAGTGCACATGGCAGCTAGTCCTCTGTCATGCCACAGGGAGTATAGTCTGGCCGTAAGAGTAGAGGACTGGAACCCAGGTCTCGTGGGTTATATATTCCTGGCCCTGCCATCGGTTCACTGTGTTGCTGGGAAAATCACTTTAACCACTCTCAGTTCTGCTTTCAGGTTTAATAAATTCATTTAATGTAGGTGAAGTCCTTTATGATGTATGAAAATTATGATAATATAAAGTATAATTATCATCATCTGAGAGTTCCTATATTCCAAAACAGGTAAGTAGAAGCTTGTGTTAGGATCTGAGTGACATAGGCCAGGACATTGCTGGTCAGGCCTAGTGGTCAGAGCAGAAGCTAGGAAGTAGAGATCAAAGAGGGAGACAGAGTCAGAGCCAAGGGTCAGAGACACAGTCAGGAATCAAGCCAAAGGTTGGAGCCAGAGTCAGTAGCCAGGGGTGGGGCATAAATGCAGAGATCTGGAACAAGGCAGGAATCTAGATCAGGACAGGACAGGAGGAATAAGGAGTCAGGTGAGAAGGCAGGGTCCAATGTGGCAGCCATCCAGGAACTCAACTAATTTCTCAGACAACTTCCTGTGCCTCCTTCTGGCTTAAATAGTGAGCCTGAGCCAACTGGAGAGGCTGGGTGTCGCCTATGATTGGCAGTGTTGTGGGTGGTGCCTCTGGTGAGCTACGGTCCACCAGTCCACACTCCCTGTTAGTATTAGCAAGCTGCTGGCTCATGGCTGTAGTCTGAGGCGTACCTGGAGAGCCACAGAACTGGGCTCATGAGCCCTCCCACTCAGTTTCTCATTCAAATACCAGCAGCCTTCTTAAAGTATATGGGAGGATTTTCTCTAAATACTCACATTATATGCAGATTGAAACTATCAATCTGGCTCTAACAGAAATGTCAGTATTTCCATATTCTAACAGAGCTGGCAGATTATTAGATTGGATATGAACATTACCGACAAGCCCAAACTAAAATCAACACTCCAAATAAAACCAAATATTGGGCAAGAACAAAATCTGAATCCAGATACCTTTCAAAAGTCTTCTATCTTTATAATGGGCTGATCCAATATCATGATCATCCAAAAAACTTTGGGTTTCCTGAAATCTAATCTGCAACTGGATTTTGATTTTTGGAACTTGAGCAAATCTCTGACAAATCTGGTAAGTCTGGTTTGTGGACATGCTACCTCATTTCCTAACTTTCAAACAATTCTGCATAATACTTACATGAATATCTGAATGCTTCTCCCACTCAGTTTCATTTGGACTATCAACATAAAAGAATAAATGCACACAAATCTGACACCAGGAATTATAATATTCAAAAACCAGTAGGAGAGCACTTCAATCTTCCTGGTCACTCAATAACAGACCTAAAAGTGGCAATTCTTCAACAAAAAAACTTCAAAAACAGACTCCAATGTGAAACTGCAGAACTGGAATTAACTTGTAAACTGGACACCATCACATTAGGCCTGAATTAAGACTGGGAATGGTTGGGTCATTACAAAACCTAAACCTAAGTTCCCCCTACTGTTACTCACACCTTCTTGTCAACTGTTTGAAATGGGCCACTCTCATTACCACTACAAAAGTTATTTTTCCTCCCTTGGTATCCTACTGTTAATTGAATTGTCTCATTAGACTGACCTCACATTTGGTAAGGCAACTCCCATCTTTTCATGTATTTATACCTGCTCCTGTATTTTCCACTCCATGCAACTGATGAAGTAGGTTCTAGCCCATGAAAGCTTACACCCAAATAAATCTGTTAGTCTTAAGGTGCCACAAGGACTCCTCGTTGTTATATCTATCTGTTTCATGAAGTGTGCACCAGATACGCTATGGTGAATGCTTTTTCTTATCCTTCAGACACAGCGTGCATATCAGCACTGGATCTAATCTACCTCCCTCTCAAATGAGCAACATATGGAGCAGGGATGCTGTTTGAACTAAGTTCTTTCTGTCAAAGACCCATCTTCTTGCCCTTGTCTTCACGGCTCCACTGAGTAATGATGAGGAAAGAATTTAACATTTGGAAAAGTCTCATAGGAGCAAATTCAACTGTAGTGTAACTCCACTGAAACCACTGATATTACGTCAGAGATTAAACTGGCACTATAATATTTAGAAAAAATAAGACAGTGTGCTGCAGTATGTAATTACTGTCTTAGAAAGCAAAAAATAATAAAAATGAATCATTCTGAAAGAACCAGGAGGGCACAGTTGGCTTAGTCATCTTAAAGGTGAAAATTAGACATGGCAGTAACACTTTGGTGATATTCATAAAAAACTGACAGCAAGGAAAGGCCACCCCTGCAATAGTACCAGAAACAAGATGCTAGAAATATAATTTCATGATGGTATTTGAGAAAAGACTGATAAAGAAAAAAGCACTTCTGAAGCTGAAGGGACTTATCCTTCTCTCAAATCAGTGTAAATCAGGAGTAACTTCACTGCAAGTCAAGAATTATACCGGTGTAAAGCTAGTGTAAGAGGAATCAGTCCCCTCAAAAGTCTAAATGGGTACTTTGTAACAAAAGCTGACATCAGGAATTGCTTTGCGTGTGTGTGCGCATGTGTGTATTTTTTACTATAAAGGCAGCTTTTTTAAAGGCAATTAACGTCTAAAAGGCCATTGTTAAGGGAAGGAAGTGCTCTTTTAGAAATATTCTTGTGCTGAGCATAGTTGATGGGAATCGTGCATTCTGTTCCTTTGGGTGCTCCACATTACAATCTCACATGGAGGTGAGGAAAGAACATTTTTAAACACACAGAGACAATGTAGCGATCTGATAGAATTACTACACAGACTTTAACACATCTGTCAGTAACATCTGCCATATCTCAGCTTTTCTTGTTACTTAAATGAGAATCATCCAGGCAAAGATCCTCTCTAGCCAAGGGAATAACATCCAACAATGAGAACCAATTTTGTAAGTGCAGAAGGCTCTAAAGAAAGAATACAATTCTGAATATTTTTATGGTATTGGGCTACAAAATAGCCTTACTACTGCTGTCTTTCATTGTCACTGTGTGATGCTAACCAATAACTTATTGTCATTTACATTCACTGAGGTGCCCTCTGGTCTTCTTATGGTATCTCATGTGAAGAAACTCAGCTCATAATCAGCAAGAAGTTGTCACTCCCACCTCTTTTACCCGCCTCTGGCCAGAGCACAAGGTCATGCTCTCTTTAACATGTCAGACACTACCCTTTCCCACAGTAAAATAAATTGAGCAGTCCATTTTTGATTTTACAAAAAAGAGAAAACTTTTAATATCAGATAGACTACAACAGAGAAAAAGAAAATGAAAGCATTCAAACAACTAACATGAAATCTGTGAAAAGATTTGGAAAGCAAGAGGATATCTTAGTTTTCATAATAAATAAACTTACGATAAAGTAATGTTTGATAGAAGAAAATGCTTTTTCTTTCTCCTTCTCATACCAACATGATCTATGATGCTCTCCTTGGAGGACTCTCTGCCTGCATAGACTTTGCCCATATATAAGCAAATTCTCCTTTGGTCAGAGCGGACACAATTGCAAGTCGTGTTAATTCTTTAGTTCAGTGTTTCCCAAACTTGGGATGCCACTTGTTCAGGGAAAGCCCCTGGTGGGCCGGGCCAGTTTGTTTCCCTGCCGCGTCCACAGGTTCTGCCGATCACGGCTCCCAGTGGCCGCGGTTCGCTGCTCCAGGCCAATGGGAGCTGCTGGAAGCGGCGGCCAGTACATCCCTTGGCCCGCGCCACTTCCCACAGCCCCCATTGGCCTGCAGTGGCAAACCACGGACAGTGGGAGCCGCGATCGGCTGAACCTGCGGACGCGGCAGGGAAACAAACCGGCCCGGCCCACCAGGGGCTTTCCCTGAACAAGCGGCATCCCAAGTTTGGGAAACACTGCTTTAGTTGATTTCTCAGAGTACCTATGAGCCTTGATTAAAAGGACTCCTCCTGTTGGAAGTTAAAGAAATATACAAAAATTGCAATTTCCTTTTTCCTGGTACCATGTCAACATTTCATTAAAATGACTGTCCTAACCATCCCAATTGTTCCAAATCATGAGCCAGGTCCCCAAAACTTATGAGATTGGCATAACAATTATGAGATTTTAAACAAATAACATTTTCAGTCAAATTTCAGGTTCTTTTTATTTGCCTCTTAATTTTTGAGCCATCACGTCAGACTTAGGTCACATTTTCAAGATTTTCTCCATGAGCATGAGAGTTAAAAACTTAGTTTTTCTTTTAAATGAAAACTGAAATTCTCATGAAATCACATGATTCCAGAAGCTGGGCCTTTAAGAGGATCACCAGATATTATAAGACTCATGATAAAATAGCAAGAGTTAACAACACTAGGCATTCTATGAAATATTTTCCCTCCCCATTATTTTCCGGATAAACTAAACTATTAATTTTTTTTACAGTGTATGTTCCTCTGTTTAGTCAAAGGGCATTTAACACCTTTCTGTAAGAGTTCATTAAGCACAGATGGACTGAAGGGAAGAGTTCTTAGTTAAAGTTTAGAAGAGAATAACATTATTACTATTTGATGTGCTAAAATTAATTCGAAGAATAGTCAGGAATGATGGGAGCTTTGTCACATGGTAGTGTTGTACCAATAAATTAAAAACCAGCAGGATCTTATTAAAGAGGAAAAGGCAAAATACCACATTTATTGTGAATACAGAAAGAATCATAGTAAGCAGTTAGTTATAGTTATAACATTCCATTCAATCTCATATTTTTTCACACATTCACTCATACACACACACACACAGAGGTTCTGCAAGGTTGTTACCAGCCTTAGAGCTGCTCATGCCAAGCCTCTGGCCAGGTGGCCTGGACATGAGGAGGGAGCAGGGCCTTGTCAGATGCTCATCTGATTCTCCTGGAAGTTGGTTTGTAGAATCAGACCCCAAAGTTCTCGCTTTCTAGAGTCCATTTTTATAGGAATTTCTTCCTATGCCAGTCTATGGGAATTGCTTCATCATGCTGTTGCTGAATCAATCAGCAGATAGCACATTCCTGACGGCTCTGTGCTGCTTGATGTTATCTTGTTCTTTGGTTCTCCCATTCTTGAGGCTGTTGGGTGGATTCCAGTCTGCCCTCCGGGGGTCCTCTGGTTATTTCCACTTGACGCCTCCTTCAGCCGATGGACACTGGATTCTGGCTAGCACCTCCCTGATCATTCAGTTATTATCCACACCAAGCATCCATCCACATACATCCTCTATCTCTATTTTAATCACAATTGTTAATACAACAAAAGGGCGGGGAGTCTCTGGGTGCTGTTTCTGTTGTTACAGAGTATTGCTTTGAGTCTCTCTCTGTGTGAATTGCTTTGAGAACAGACTCTGTCTTAGAATGTACTAACGCAATTAGCAGCTTGAAAGTTTCACACCTAGAGGGAGAGAAACAGTACCAAAAACCAAGAGATCTCTTAATTAGTAATACCCTGGAATTTAAACTATGGGGAATCAAACTCATTTGTGATTTTAATACGGAACTTCTTTAATATGATCCAACAGTAGTACAAGAATCAGTATTGCTGATTAGGTGAGGTTGATTGTAGAAAGAGAACATACAGGCTATTTAGAGACAACTACAGTGAAGAAGGCAGTAGCAGGAATGGAAAGAGAATTGCCAAGGGCCTGATACTGAAAACACTTTAGGGTCAGATTTTTAAAGGTATTTAGACACCTCAAGATGCAGACAGATGCCTAGTTAGATTTGGAAAAGTGCCTAGGTATCTAACTTCCATTGAGTTAGGCACCTTCATGATTTTAAAAATGCCAGTCAACATGTATAGGCACCTAGATACCTTTAAAATATGGCCCTTAAACCTTGTCTATGTTCAGCTTGAGCATCAGTATCGTGTATTTATCTAAGGTACTTCTAAGGTGCCTGCTGCCACCTTGATCACATCAGCTATGTCCAGTCTCATGGATTCTTGTAGCCTGAAGAACAAGACCACATGAAGCGCAGATTCAACCACAAATGCCCAACTACATACAACATAAAGTGTTAAAATATTGGTGCTATCCTGATCTATCCCATCATCTGTATGTTTTCTCCTGTGTGGAGATGGGTTAATCAGAGTTAGTTAGTACCCATTACACCTCTAGCATTTAGGGCAGCGATGAAGCTCCTCCACTCCTGTCTGTTTCTGACAAGTTTTTCAATGGTTCCCCAACTGTGCCCCAGGTTTGTTGTTTTTAGGCAGCCTCGTTTTCACTTGCCTTCAGGTGTCCATCTTATTGCTATTCCGGTGATGGAATCAGTTTCCTTCCAAAGCACATGGCCAATCCATCTCCAACGCCTCCTGGTAATGATGATGTTCATATCTTCTTGGCTGCACTGTGTGAATAGATCTTGGTTTGAGATTGTTCTGGGCCAAAAGATACGGAGGATTTTTCTGAGGCAGCTTCTATGGAATGAAGACAGTTTGGACATCTCATACTTGGTCAGTCTCCAGCATTCTGCACTATAAAGTACTGCTGAAAGTACACATCTCTGATAAATCCTGAGTTTGGTTTTGGTGTTGTATTTTGATTATTTCCAGTCTGTATTTAAACTCCTGAAGGTGTTACTGGCTTTATTGATTTTGTTCTGGATGTCCTGGCTTGCTCCACCTTCCTGGCTGATGGTGCTGCCTAAGTATGTGAATGTTTCTACATTGGTGAGAACATGATCCTCTATCCCTACTGGTGATGGTGAGGCAATATTAAAGGTCTTGATATCCGTTTTACCGCGATTGATTTTCAGTCCAATTTGCTGGCTGAATATGTTAAGTCCAGTTGTTTTTTCTTGTATATGGTGTGGGGTATGTGATAGGAGAGCAAGATCATCTGTGAAGTCCATGTCTTCAAGTTAATCAGGGTGTCCTGGCTAAACTCTAATTTGGGTATTTATATTCTGACTACAATATCAACAATTCCCCCAGTAATTTCATTTGGATTAGGTATTCTTTTCTTTCCCTCTGCTCTTATGCAGTTGCCATGTTTTACCCAGGAGGAGGCTATACTTCAGAGGCAGGCAAAGACTGTGACTCCAGTACAGGGCTTTGACTTTTACCTTGTGCAAACCTGCTAACTATACTCTGGCTGCATGTTATTCCATGCAGAATGTTGTCTCTATACCCTGACCTTGCATGCAGAGCCCCTCTGAAGTCAATAGGGTCCACCCAAATAGGGCTTCTTGTAGGATGGGTCCATAGGCTATGACCCAGGAAAGCAGTAAGCACATGCCTAACTTTAAATATGTGAACGATTCCATTCACTTCAAAGGAACTACATACATATGTTCTCAAAATTAAGCATGCGCTTAAGTGTTTTGCTGGACTGGGATCGTCGTTGGTAAACTGCTTTAGGATCCTATGTGATAAAAAGTTCTATATCAAGGTAAGTCATTGCACTTTAATGAAAGCCCTCAATTACCACTGAACACCTTCTAAGGGCCTATAAGAAGAAAATAATCTCTTTGCTTTTTTGTTAAAGACCATCTTACGATTTTTCTACACAAAATGTCCTCTGTTTATACTTGTAGCTATAATATCCCTTGGTTCAAGTGAAAGATGTACAGAGAGGAAATAAAAGCCTCAGTGATTTCTGCCCATTTAAAAGGGCAGCCACTATAGTAAGGATATAATCTTTCAGATTCAAATGAAAATTCACCTTGCTTAGAACCAGAGACCCCAGACTAAGATATTTGCAGTAGGCTATGTGGATCCTGCTCATCCATTTTATTCTGTGACTGAGAGCAAAATCCTTCTTTGGTGCATGCAGGACAGCAACATGTGATATTTCTGTTTACATCAAACCATGAACAGTTTTACTACTGATCTTTCTGGAGGGTAGGAGGCAATATCATTGTCGCTGAAGACTTTTTAAAGTGCTTTATGTTACTATGAATTTTTGTGCTTTACTACTGTGTGTGAGCAATAAAGAAAAGTGTCAAGTATAAGACTCGTGGGTCTATGAACTTATAAAAATCATTGCTTTTTTTCTAATGGGGTCCTAGAAAAAAAACCCCACACTTTATCATATGGAGTGTGAGACGGGGGGGGGGGGAAAATCTGGACTCAAGAATTATGACTAATAATAAGCACTGAAAATGCTCTAAGAGTTAGTGTATTGTAATGGTCAGAATGACGTGGAAAACAGTGAAACGGACACAATTTCTTGTGTCTTACAGTCTCAATTAAATCACATGCTTAAAAGATGGGAGCAAAATCAGACCACTACACTGCAAACCCTTAGGGACAGGAAGCGATGATCATTATGGCAGTGACCTACTGTTGTACAGTCCAGTGTCAATTTATGGCAGTTCATAAATTAGTAATAATAACTTTACTTGAACTGCAGCTAGTCAATAAGAGAAGGCTTAACTCTCTGCCTGAAATATTTATGCATTTAGGACGCAATTCAGGAAGGTACTTAAGCAGGTGTCTAACTTTAAGTACACTGAAGTCAATGCAGCTACTCACAATGCTCAACTTTAGGTTGTTGTGCAAGTAACTTGCTAAAGCAGGACCGTATACACAACACAAAGAAGAGACCCTTCTGTACTAACACAAAATTAGTCATAAAACAGGAATCACACTTCACACAATTTCAAAAACTTTTATATATAAAGCAATCAAGTTGCCTTTGAACTCTGTAGGACTGAGCAAAGCGATCAACTTTTTAAAGATATGCAGTTAGACAGAACTGGTATAAGTAAGCATAAAGTGTGCTGTGTGAATTTTATCAATTTGAATATTGTTCTTCTGTTAAAGCTCAAGTATTTTATATTACCCTTTAAATAAAATATACTTTAATAGTCCCTGAAAAAACTCACATCTCTCTGATTCCTACTTGTACTTCATGGGGTTTCAGATCAGGCCCATAATGTATAAAGTGCAACACATATATAAATCTTTGCAAGATTGGGGGCTATCTCCCAATTCTGTAAAGTTACTCCTGTGAGTAGTTACTCCCACGCAGAGTCCCATTAACTTCAATAGGACTCCTTGTGTGGGTAACAACTATGATCAAGGGCATAACTGTTTGCAGGAGTTGGCTCCAGTTATTTTTCCCCCTTCACTTAGTGCGATTTCAAAACATGTCAAGACAATGAATATTGCAGTATTTTCCTCTAGACTTTACATAAGTCACTTCATCCCACCTTAGCCTCAAATATGTATTAATTCTCTGAATAGTAATGAATGTCCTTTGGTGTAATTTGAGATACTAAAAAGGGTTAGCCTCAAAAATTCTCAGCCTAGAGAACTACAAAGCAGAGTTGAAAAATACTGGCATCTTCTTATGCATTGCTTTTTGTTTAGAACATTGTTACTATTTTACAGAAGAGAAGCACACACACTAATGCTACACTGATGTAAGAAGCATACTGATTCCTACACTAAATAAAAGCCATACATTAAAATACAGAGGAGGTTGCATGTACAGTACTCAGTGAGCTCGGACAGCGAAAACTACTTTTCCTGAAGAGTATGTAAAGTTGCTCACATCAGTTCTAGCCTTCTCATGCCGGAAACACACTTGGTTGAACTGGCATGAGAAATTCCACATCCTAGAGATCTAGAGGAAGAGTAAACAACTAAGTAGTTCTGTGTCTCTAAGAAAGATTTATCCCGGGAGGTAAAGCACAGCAGAGGCAGATGCTGATCTAGCTTAGGTGCCCTGACTGAATAATAATCAAGACCTCAAATGGCAAAGAAAGTCTTTAGCAACTGCAAACACTTATGCCCGTCAGTAACTCCATGCACGTTAGCACTGCGCCACCTCTCTCTCCCACTCACCTGCACAGGTGTTTGCAGACTAAGGACGCTAGGAACTAGAGACGGGGCTTGGGCTGTGTCCCGAACCAGGGGCCTTTTAACCTTCCTTGAATGACCTACGCTTCTGTGCACGCCTTGCTAGGGGCACATCGCGCGCCGGCGCGGGGCGCAGAGGCCCAGCCCCGGGAGAACGCTGCTCTGCCCAGCCTCGCGCCCCCGTTCGGCCCGGCCCGGCCCCTGAGCCCAGCGCTCCTTAGGGGTCACAGCCCCCGCCCCCGCCGCGCTTCTGCGGCGCCCCCTCCCACCAAGGCGGCGGCGGCGGAAGCTGGAAGCCGAGGGGGCGAGGCCGGGGCCCGGAAGAGGAAGGGCTTGTGCTGCGGGAAGGCTTTGGACTGTGGCTGCTGCGGGCTCTGGGTGAGGTGGGGGACGCTGTGCGAGGGGGAGGAGGCTTGGGGGGTGGGGGGGCATGCGGCGTCTATGGGGGCTGTGGAAGGGCGGGAGGCTGTGTCTATGGGGACTGGAGGGGGCGGGGGCTGTGGAAGGGCGGGGGGATATGTGTGGCGTTGGAGGGGGTGTCTGTGGGGACTGGAGGAGGCCGGGCCTGTGTCTGGGGCTGGAGGGGGCGGGGGGCTGTGGAAGGGCGGGGGGAACGGTGCCTATCGGGGCAGGGGGGCTGTGGAAGGGCTGGGCGCTGTGTGTGGAGTTGGAGGGGCTGTGTCTGTGGGGATTGTAGGGGTGGGGGGTTGTGTCTGGGACTGGAGGGGGTGGGGGGCTGTGTGTGGGGACGGAGGGGCTGTGTCTATGGGGACTGGAGAGATGGCGGGGGGGGCCTCTGCGTGCGGCTGGAGTGGGGGGGTGTCTACCAGTGCCCAGAGCTCTACTGTTAGTTTATATGCCCTGTGCATTGCTGTCTGTCTCTCAGCTTGACTCCTGTCCTCCCCCCACCTCCCCCCACCCAAAACAAATCTCCCTTGCTGTGGGCAGGTCACACACTGATGCCTGTCCACCAGTTGTTCCCAAGTGGCCCTCAGAGGGAAATGTGAGGCCTTTATTTGACTGATTGTAATACAGCCCAGGTCAGAAGTGACCTAAACATAATTGCTTATAATAGCTGTCTCTGTTAGCAAAAAGAAAAGGAGTACTTGTGGCACCTTAGAGACTAACCAGTTTATTTGAGCAAAAGCTTTCGTGAGCTACAGCTCACTTCATCGGATGCATACGATGAAGTGAGCTGTAGCTCACGAAAGCTTATGCTCAAATAAATTGGTTAGTCTCTAAGGTGCCACAAGTACTCCTTTTCTTTTTGCGAATACAGACTAACACGGCTGTTACTCTGAAACCTGTCTCTGTTAGGTGTCTGAAGTGTAATAAGTTGATGGTTTCAGTTCAGTTTCTAGTAGACAGGTGTCTCTCAAAAACCTCCCATTACATTTTGACTATCTGGTGGCAATCCCACTGTAGGTGTCAAAGATTGTAAACACATGGAGACAGGAGTACTTTTTCTGTTTTAGAAGTGGTCCAGTACAAAGTTGAGGCAGTGAAAGGAAATTAGTTAGTACTTCATTTACAGAATAGTTAAGACAGTATCAGGATTGTCAGTCCAATACGTAACTAATAATTTAAAATGTAACACTTCATTACCTCAATTTTCACTAAGTGGATTTGGTAGCTGTCCTTTTCATGTCTTTTTTTTTAAGCTGCTGCAACTGTATTTTATGCTAATAGTATTTCAGAATGACTTCCTCGCTCGAAGTTCCTCTGAATTATGAAGAGATGTTTTCTCATCGATTCACATCAGGAGATGAGGAATATCAAGAGTATTTAAAACACCCAGCAGATCCACCTCCTCTAGTAGAAGAATGGAAAAACAGATCTGGTGGTAACCAAAGAAATAGAGATCGGTACTGATTTTTTAAATCTTTGTTAGTTTCACAAACACATATTGATGTCATAGCTAGCACTCTAAAATGTTTGTAGGCTTTAGAATAAAGAGAAGTAGGTTTGCTGTATGCTCCCCGTTATTTGGTAGGTTTCTTGATTTGAAAGAAATTCACCTCTCTCCAGGGTAAAAGACAGGATTTCTCTAAATTAATACTGACTGTTTTTTCATTCGATAGAAGAGTATGAAGCAAACTGCTATTCTCTAAAGAATGAGCTGGAACCACTTAAATCATTGCCCTTGGGGCCCATTGCTGCTTGGCCATGAACTGATTTTTTTTTTTAAAGGGGAAAGATCAGAGGTTTGTCTGCTAAACCACAAACAGCTTGTCTTTGGAAGCATAACTGTCAACACAAAACTGACTCTGCCAAGTAGCAGAGTGACATGATGACTCTTTTAATGTACAACTAGCAAAAAATATAATTTGCAACCCAGATAACATTTGACATATTGTGACTAGGCTAGATTGCATTTCTTTTGTCTATTTGTAAGGACCATAGAATATATCTCCCTCTCACAAGTGCACTGGAAGATCATATTATATGCCTACCAAAACTGTTTTGAATTATATTGTTTTTCTCCAGGCTGGGAGTGTTGCTCCCTTACTCTTGGATACGGACACTTGATTTCTGGAACTGAAAAAAGAAATATGCCTGCATTTCATGCCCAAGCAATTTTTTTTTTCTTTTTAGTATTGCTGGGACTGGATTTCATATTAAGTTACTTAGGCTCCAGGCCTGCAAACACTTAGACACACAAATAGAATTTTCTCATATGCATAAAGTTAAGAAGGTGTGTAAGTGCTTTCTGGGTTGGGGCTTTGTTCTTCTAAAAATAAACAATTCCAACATTTTCATCATTCTACAAACTTGTCAGTAACATCACACTTAAGTTGTAAATTACAATTTACCAAAAATGATGACTGTTGAGGAAGTTATTCTTTAAAAATCTGTTTTACGAATTTATTATGTGAATTTTTAAGCTAAATTTTAGGTTTAAGAGTAGCAGCCATGTTAGTCTGTATCTGCAAAAAGAAAAGGAGGACTTGTGGCACCTTAAAGACTAACAAATTTATTTGAGCATAAGCTTTCGTGAGCTACAGCTCACTTCATCGGATGCATGCAGTGGAAAATACAGTGGGGAGATTTTATATACACAGAGAACAGTGTGTATGGTAACACCCATTGTTTCATTTTTTCTGTGTATATAAAATCTCCCCACTGTATTTTCCACTGCATGCATCCGATGAAGTAAGCTGTAGCTCACGAAAGCTTATGCTCAAATAAATTTGTTAGTCTCTAAGCTAAATTTTAGTAATTCATTCCTTTTATTTCATTTTGAATGGTTTGTGCAAAGGCTGAAATTTTTTCCCTTGTAAGAGAGCCAGTAGTTTGTTGCGTAGCAGTAAGTAGTTGACCTATCTTGGGTCCGAGAATAGATTTGAATAATCACATCTTTGACATGTATTTTGCCCTAAAAAAGGATTAGCAGTTGTTTGTGTGTTTAAATAACTGGAGCCAGATTTTAGGAATACACTAAAATAGTTTGTTTGTGAAAGAGTTCAAAACCTTCCCTCTTTAAAATCTCAGAGCTGGTGTTTATACAAATTTCTTTTTATTACAGGTTTCAAGATGGCAGGCAGTTTAGAGGCAGAGGTGACAGGCACGACTGGCAAGGTGGTAATAGATCTAATCAGTGGCCAGGAAGAAGCTGGGGTAACAGCTACCAACAGCACAGACAAGGACAGTCTTACTACCCCCAGTATGAATATGGCTACAACTCCTACAATCCAAGGCCTCATTACGGCCGCTATTAATATGATATTTTGCTGTTAAGTATCCACTAAAACCATTTAACTTGAATGCCAGATTTTGAGTTTTGTTTTGCTCAATTTTCTTGTATTTTCTATGTAACTCTAGGTAATGGATATTGGTTTTAGAGAGCCTGTTGATGTCATTTTTGTAATGCAAATTAACACAGATGTGACCTTTGTTGTGAGTAATAAAATTCTATAAACAATCTCTAGTGAGCCCACAGACAACATGATTAAGTTTCTCCCTCCAATTCTTTTTTGCTAGGTGCATATTAGAACATTGTTTTCCCCCACCCTGTCCCTGACATTATCCCACTATATTATATCTAGAAAAAAATCAATAGTTCAGGGAAACAAGTTTGCTTTGTCTCTGAAGCACATTCAGTGACTCTATGCATACATGCCAGGGTGTTCTTGAAATTCTGATGCAAATTGTGTCCCTTGCTTGCGAGGAGTGTTGCTTATTGTGGTCATCCATAATGGAAGAAAAGCATGCAATCTGGGTGGGATTTGTTTTTGAACTACTATTCCTACGGAGCTAGCTGAGGCTGCTGGAGTTCATGAAAGTTCAAGAAAGACATTGCTGTCTGTGTTTTAACTAATCATAGAATATCAGGGTTGTAGGGACCTAAGGAGGTCATCCAGTCCAACCCCCTGCTCAAAGCAGGACCAATCCCCAAATAAATCATCCCAGCCAGGGCTTTGTCAAGCCTGACCTTAAAAACGTCTAAGGAAGGAGATTCCACTACCTCCCTAGGTAACACATTTTAGTGTTTCACCACCCTCCTAGTGAAAAAGTTTTTCCTAATATCCAACCTAAACCTCCCCCACTGCAACTTGAGACCATTACTCCTCGTTCTGTCATCTGCTACCACTGAGAACAGTCTAGATCCATCCTCTTTGGAACCCCCTTTCAGGTAGTTGAAAGCAGCTATCAAATCCCTCCTCATTTTTCTCTTCCTCAGACTAAACAATCCCAGTTCCCTCAGCCTCTCCTCATAAGTCATGTGTTCCAGTCCCCTAATCATTTTTGTTGCCCTCCGCTGGACGTTTTCCAATTTTTTCACATCCTTCTTGTAGTGTGGGGCCCAAAACTGGACACAGTACTCCAGATGAGGCCTCACCAATGTCGAATAGAGAGGAACGATCACGTCCCTCGATCTGCTGGCAATACCCCTTCTTATACAGCCCAAAATGCCATTGGCCTTCTTGGCAACAACAGCACACTGTTGACTCATATCCAGCTTCTCGTCCATTGGAACTCCTAGGTCCTTTTCTGCAGAACTGCTGCCTAGCCATTCAGTCCCTAGTCTGTAGCGGTGCATGGAATTCTGTCCTAAGTGCAGGACTCTGCATTTGTCCTTCTTGAACCTCATCAGATTTCTTTTGGCCCAATCCTCTAATTTGTCTAGGTCCTCCTATCCCTACCCTCCAGCGTATCTGCTCTCCTCCCAGTTTAGTGTCATCTGCAAACTTGCTGAGGGTGCAATCCACACCATCCTCCAGATCATTAATGAAGATATTGAACAAAACCGGCCCGAGGACCGACCCTTGGGGCACGCTGCTTGATATCGACTGCCAACTAGACATGGAGCCATTGATCGCTACCCGTTGAGCCCGACGATCTAGCCAGCTTTCTATCCACCTTATAGTCCATTCATCCAGCCCATACTTCTTTAACTTGCTGACAAGAATACTGTGGGAGACTGTGTCAGAAGCTTTGCTAAAGTCAAGGAACAACACGTCCACTGCTT
This sequence comes from Chelonia mydas, assembly GCF_015237465.2. Classification (NCBI taxonomy): domain Eukaryota; kingdom Metazoa; phylum Chordata; order Testudines; family Cheloniidae; genus Chelonia; species Chelonia mydas. Next base: position 65,761,740 of record NC_051250.2, read on the forward strand.
TCCCTTCATCCACAGAGCCAGTTATCTCGTCACAGAAGGCAATTAGATTAGTCAGGCATGACTTGCCCTTGGTGAATCCATGCTGACTGTTCCTGATCACTTTCCTCTCCTCTAAGTGCTTCAGAATTGATTCCTTGAGGATCTACTCCATGATTTTTCCAGGGACTGAGGTGAGGCTGACTGGCCTGTAGTTCCCCGGATCCCCCTCCTTCCCTTTTTTAAAGATGGGCACTACATTAGCCTTTTTCCAGTCATCCAGGACCTCCCCCAATCACCATGAGTTTTCAAAGATAATTGCCAATGGCTCTGCAAGCACATCCGGCAACTCCTTTAGCACTCTCGGATGCAGCACATCCGGCCCCATGGACTTGTGCTCGTCCAGCTTTTCTAAATAGTCCCGAACCACTTCTTTCTTCACAGAGGGCTGGTCGCCTTCTCCCTATGCTGTGCTGCCCAGTGCAGCAGTCTGGGAGCTGACCTTGTTCGTGAAGACAGAGGCAAAAAAAGCATTGAGTACATTAGCTTTTTCCACATCCTCTGTCACTAGATTGCCTCCCTCATTCAGTAAGGGGCCCACACTTTCCTTGACTTTCTTCTTGTTGCTAACATACCTGAAGAAACCTTTCTTGTTACTCTTAACATCTCTTGCTAGCTGCAACTCCAGGTGTGATTTGGCCTTCCTGATTTCACTCCTGCATGCCCGAGCAATATCTTTATACTCTTCCCTGGTTATTTGTCCAATCTTCCACTTCTTGTAAGCTTCTTTTTTGTATTTAGGATCAGCAAGGATTTCACTGTTAAGCCAAGCTGGTCGCCTGCCATATTTACTATTCTTTCTACAGGTTTGTCCCTGTAACCTCAATAAGGATTCTTTAAAATGCAGCCAGCTGTCCTGGACTCCTTTCCCCTTCATGTTATTCTCCCAGGGGATCCTGCCCATCACTTCCCTGAGGTTGTCAAAGTCTGTTTTTCTGAAGTCCAGGGTCCATATTCTGCTGCTCTCCCTTCTTCCCTGTGTCAGGATCCTGTTGACCAAAAAAGCAAAGCAGAGGAAGAATTGTAAAAGATGTGAAGTAAGACTCTTATACAAGATGTATTTCTCCTTGCTGAATGCATGGCTTAAATTTGTAGCCTGTTTTCCCCTGTCTTTTTTTAAAGCACTACTACATTCCTGTAATATTCTTTTGTTTGACAGCTCTTCTTACGGCACCCTGAGGGTCAAAATTCATGGACCTAAAAATCCAGTTCCATTTCAACCTTTGTTATAGATTAGGACATTTTCTTCAAAAGCATCCTAAGATGTGAAATGAAATAACTCAGTTTGTTTTCTCGTTCCAATAGATCATTACGAAACTATTTTTACTTGCACTTAGAAGTGACACATCAAGAATGAGTTTACATCTTTTTAAAATAAACTCAGTATGTACACAATTCTCTTTGGGAGTCCTGTTTCCCTCAGTGCCAGCTATAGGTTTGTGATGGCTATTTTAATTTTTTTCTTTATAGGAAATACTTATGTGATTCTTAGCACTCTTACGTCTGTTCTTGGTAGTTTCCTTTTATGATTGTATATAGTCTTTTGCATGAGAAAAAAGCAAATACAATACATAGAAGTATGCTTATTAAACCTTTTAATTTTTTTATGAATTGAGCTCTTGTATTTGCTGAAAGAAATGGATTATAACAACAAAATAAACACATTATTGAAGATTTAGGAATTGCTGTGAATAATATTTATGAAACCTGCTCTTAGAATGCTGTTATGTTTTAACACTGGCATTTTAGGTTGACAACTACACAAGAAGTGACATTTACTGATAAATGTTTCATATTGGGCAGCTGTTCACTGAAAGGAATGGTCTACACAACTAAGGCAGACTTACTGTTAAGAGGATAAGACATATTATAATTGATTAGAAGTCTGGAGTGTTAATCTGTTACCTTACCCTCTACTATAATAGGGTCACAGCCCTTCAGTTTACCTGATAAGCACATGTGTGTTAGGAGAAGAGGGCATTTCCTTTAGTTAACATTTTGTTGAGCTATTCTGCAGAGTACAAATCCAGCCAGACCCCTCTACTATAATACCAAGATACGCTGCCATGTAACTACATCATGATATTCAGTAACAGGAAACAAAATATTAATGTATCTTGATTATAACGAAGAAATGCATAATTCATATTAGCAGAAAAGTCATGCTTTTCAAATTCTTTATAGTTTAAAAGTAATTTTATTTTTGGTCTCTATATTTTATAAACATGAGCTGTGGGTTGTTTTTATATAATCTGGGATGGAAAGAAGCTATGGAGCTCAAATGTCTAGCCACTTACCTAGCAAGCATTTATTTTTATTTATATTTTATTCCTCTGTCTTTTTCCTTGTGATAGCTTCTGGTTCAAATTTATAGTCTAGTCCCCATAATAATTAGTTTGAGTTTGTTTCTGCTTGTTTAAGTTCTGTAGCATCCAATTTATGAACAGGGCTGAGTTGTAAAATAAAAGTATTTCAGAGGGTAAAATTCACCCATATGTGGCCTGCACAAAATCCTTCTCAACACTAAAGTATCACAGCTCCCAGTGGAGCAGTTGTATGGGAAAGGGGCAGGGGCAGGGAAAATAAGTGGAACAACCTTGCTTTCTGCATGCTGCAGTTAAGGTCTCAGCATTGGTCCTGGAGATCAACAGCCGTACCATAGGATTCACAGTTATGCAGACTCATCTCCTGCACGATGCTTGACATCCAGAACTCCAAGTCAATGGGAACTAAGATGCCCCTCATCTGGCAGGACCAGGCCCACATAGTGCAAGTTATGCAGAGGAAGCAAGAGTGGGCCAGGCTACTCTTCCATTTCATAGCTTGGAATGGCGTGTCCAGGGGGAGACTCTGCAGCCTGAGTGGAGGGAGTGGATTTTGCTTTGTCTGTTTGTCTGAGGCCCATCCACTTTATTAGGTAGATTTATCCAATTTCACTCACAGTGAATAAAAAAATTGGGTAGGAGAAAACTAGATAGCTATGACCCAGTTGTAGGTGTAATTAGCTCAACCTTTTAGTATTATTATTATTTTATTTTAGTGGAAGTCTGTTTTGATTTTAAAAGATTAGTAAGCCTTTTAGTAACAATTTTAAGCCAGTAGTTATTTGGTTGAAAAGTGTTTTAATAAACCCTTTCACTGGATTCAGGTGCCAGTTACTTTTTTTTTTTACCATTTATAGAATGGTTCTGCCAATAATCCCTATGCACATGAACAGCCAGGCTGTAAATATGTTTAAGTATTTCAAACTTGACTCAGTGTGTCACACCAGCTAAGACCTCAGGCCAAACAGCCTCATCGGGGGTAAATGGCTGTCCTGATACTTACCACATTTAGGTTGTGTCTCTCACCAATGGCAAATGAACAGTAGCTAACTGCTGAACCTGCTGCAAATGGCAGGTACTTTGCACCAAACTCTGGTCGCTTTTGAACCTTGTACTCTCACCATTTATCCTGCAGTTCTTCCTCTTAAAGAGAGGCAGGTTCACAAGATTGGAACTTTTTCTAAAAGATATGCTCAAAATGTGATCCTTTCTGGCCATGGAAACTATGTAGAAAATCCAGCAAGGCCCAGAATCATCTTCTACTCCAAACAATTCTCTCTTCACAACTGACAGTTTTGATCTACTCCCTGAGTAAATGGCAGGCAAGTTTGGTGAGGGGAGCTGATAAAGTCTCTATTGTTTTTCTGGGTGTTTCCCCGCACACTGTAAGAATTAGCTGGATTGATTTCAGCTAGACTTCATTCAAGCAACACTCATTTTGATGTAATTTGAAAATATCAATCCTTAGCTCTAGGTGCTTGTATAATTAAAATACATAGAATTATCCATTGTAAACTCCTTGGTCCAGTGATCAGGTTGTCAATATAGAATGCTCTGAAGAACTGATAGTGCTTTACATCTTCAAACTGCTATACAAACAGTTAACCCCTTACAATATTCCCTATTAACTAGGTAGGTAGGTAGGTAGCTGCTATTACCCTATTTTATAAATGGAGAAACAGTCAAAGAGACTTGGTTAAAATCTCACAGTAAACCACTGGCTGAGCTCAGGAGTTCCTGGGCATAGGACTGAGATCCAATCCTCTAGACCCTGCGGTCTCTTTGTTCTTGTTTTTACAGGTCTGAATAGTGTTATTTGTATAACTTGCTTCAGCATTAAAGCTCTTGCTGTGTTTCAGAAGTCAGGGTAGAGAGTAAATGTCTGTGTGCTTTGAAAAGCTTCTGTAGAATAATAGTAGTGCTGAAACTCAATTTTGTGCATGAGTAAAACATTTCAGAACAAATACAGGCCAGCCTCAACTGAACCGAAATATAATTGGGCCGCATCTAGGCCTTAGCATCTTGAGATTAGTTTATTGGCAGCAGGGCCCCTAACATGAGTGAACGTTTGTGACAGAATGCAGTCTCTCATTGTTTTCTTTCTCTATCACATTAGATACATCTAAGAAGTTTGCATTGTGACACGAGCATTTCTTCCCCCTCTGCTTAGGTTAGGTTACTGCAGATGAACTCGGGACTGGCATTTTTTAACATGTCTGGCAACTTCAGATCCTAAAGATAAATAGTGATAATTAGTGTTTGTATAACACATTGCCTTAACTATGCCATAGGGTAAACCTGAGATACCAAAAATAAAGAAAAAGCAAACACTTATATGTAAATGTATATGTTTAGTGCAAATGACCTAATGCCATATTATACTCAAGAATTTAGACACAATAGGCTGGACGTTCAAACTATGGCTCCTACAGCAGTTGAATCATAGAATATCAAGAGGTTGGAAGGAACCTCAGGAGGTCATCTGGTCCAACCCCCTGCTCAAAGCAGGACCAATCCCCAATATTTGCCCCAGATCCCTAAATGGCCCCCTCAAGGATAGAACTCACAACCCTGGGTTTAGCAGGCCAATGCTCAAACCACTGAGCTATCCCTCCTCTGGAATGTAGTCATTGGAAAATATTTATTCTCCAAAATACTGGAGAACCGCCATGGTGCTCTATTATAGGTGCTGTGAGAACTATAACATTGACTTCTCCATTTTTTGTATGTTTCAGTTGTTGACAGTAATATTAAAGATGAAACATGCCTTCAAAGCTCTTCCAAGCTGGAAGAAACTGAAAGGCAAGAGAAGGCTTGTAGATGTAGAGTTTCCATTGTGCTTTGAGAGCTAGAATTATACAAGTGTTCTTTGATATTTAGCCTCTGTTGCTTTTATATTCTTTGGATTAATTCTGCAAGTGGCTGTGGTAATATGCAGACATGCCTGGGAAGTTTAGCTAGAAGTTGACGTACTTTTAAGGGACACATTAGCAAAGTTTTCAGATATGGATGCTGGAAGTCATTTTTGTTCCACTCATAGTTTCTATGTAAGGGTACACTTCAACTCCTAGTCCACAAAAATGTATTTGAATTTTACACTGGAATCGTTAGTTTGCTGATTAAGTGTTCCCTTGTCAGTGTGTTTATTGGTTAGCTTACTATCCAGAAAGTTTTACTCTCTTTCATTGGACTGGTTGGGGGAGGAGGACTATTTGTTTATATAAAGTTGAAGTTAATTTAAGATAAATTGTGCTGCTTTTCTAGTTCTTTAATAAAGAAAAGGGATTCCCTGGATGTTTTTAAAGGCTCTTCAAAAATATTCTAAGTCCCAGATAAAATGAATTTTCATGTAAAATATCCCTACAAGCCAGCGTGCAAGTACTGATCTACAAATAGCTGTTTCCTGGCTACTCACAGACAGAAGGCTTTTAGTCTTTGTGAAAAAGTTGCAATGCTACTTCTAGGAATAAGTAAAGGAAATTCTCTTGTGAATGAAATCCTTAATTTGTGTCATTCTTCACAGTGAGAAGTTGGGTGATGCCTATGCAGTTTAGAATTTGCATAATGAAATTGACAACACCACCAAAATGACCTTCATTGTGGAAAAACAGAATAAAGAGTTTATGAAAATTAATTTGATTGGCCAACAGACAAATGAACACCTAGTTCTTGTATTCAGAGGTGAAGCTGAAATTAGGCAGTATGTAAGTCAGCCCACCACTATCATCATTAGCACTGTTACAGTTCTAACTATGCAGCTACAATGGATAATAACTTAATGTTCCTTGGTGATCAAGAAAATATGCTATATCCTGCCCTCATGTCCGTTTTAAAGCAGAGAGCTGCATAACCCCCTGTTTAAATTATGTATATCCATTATTCTGCCAGTCACCAAATAAGAAAGATTATAGGGCAGATTAGGTGTCCTTCAGAGTGCCTAGGAAATATGCAGCCTGATCCAGGACACAGGCACATAAATCCAAGAGATCAAAACAAGGTCCACTGCCTCTGGAACTGTCACTATTATCATGGCAACTTTAGTACAATGATGCATAATGGTCTTTTTCCTCTCAAGAGCATTATTTTTTCATTATGCCTTGCAGACCTGAATTTATTTTAATATTTACCATAGAATAAAAACCATGCCAGAGCATTGACTCTTGGTTGTCAGTACTCATTTTGTTCCACTTAATGCAGATGCCAAAAATGCTATTTTTATACAACTGATCCTTTGACTTCTGTTCTATTAAATGCAAATTTACTAAAAAGGATGGTGAAAATTGTTCAAACACATTTGCCTTTTGTCTGCTCATAGCACAAACTAGTATAAACCAGCATTTTCTCTGTCTGGTAACATTTTGTTTTATAGTCCTCTTTTGGAAGAGGAATATAAATTTTATGCTTTGTTTTCCTTAAACTACAGTTTGTTAATTTTGTTTTAATAATTCAGCTACATGACATTTTTCTAAAATAGTCTCCTTTCATTTTTCATAATTTGCCTAAATAATCCCAAACTTTCTTCACTAATTAAAATAAAAGATGACATAGTATTTCAGCACGTACTCTTGTTCATCATAATATGAGAAAGATAAGCTAATTATTTAAATAAAGTGAAATTAAAAAATTAAAGTAACTGCTGAGTAATTTCATAGAGAAACCCAAAGAATAAAATCTAAAGATTAAAAAAAGACTTGTAACAAAACAAGTAAGGGGATACGGGTGGGGAAGGAGAGAGAGGATTTCAATTAAAATACAATGCAAGATAGACTACTAATTAGGACATTAATTTCTTTCAAACATCTTGTCAACTACATATACAGCAAGACTTAAGATTTAAATTAGTGTTCTGTTTGGATAAGGATTAATACAAGACATTCAAACAAATATACTATATGATTTGTTTATATAAAGTGGAACATCACCCTCCAAATGTTGAAGTGTACAACAAATATTAGAGCTGGTTAGAAAAATTGATATTTTTCTCATAGAAAGTTTAGAGTTTTAATTTGAAAAGTTAATGTTTTGTTTTGTGTTTCGCTGACAATCTACTTTTTTTTTTAATTATTAAAAGTCAAATTTTCTGCAGAAAGCAGACACTTTCTGTGAAAACTTGTTTAATTAAAAAAAAATTCAGCCAGCCCATATAAATATATAAAACACCTATTTTACAGGTTAAAATATTTAATATAACATTTCCCCGCCTATTTTTAAAGAGTCCTTTATTAGGGGAAAATGAAGCCATTGAACCAAAATAAGCTTGCCTGTCCAGGTTTTAGAAAGCGTTTTCAGGATGCATTTGGTAAACATGAATTTATCTTTAAGTATTCATAATTTTATAGCTACTACCTGATTTCTTTTCAATTTGGCTTGATTTATAGAGCTCACAGATACCTAAAAATTAAGTTAAGTCTGAAGAATATTGTTTCAGTAGGTTTAATGGCATGCCTATTTAAATTCAGCAACTGGAAACCTTTGGGTGTTTAAATCTGCACTGGGGGCTGCAGCTAAACTGCTCTAAGAGGCTTAACCTTGAACTGCTATCAAGGGCAAATCATATTTCTCCCACCTTGTGGTTGCAGAGGGTACTCCCTGCAATGGAATTATGGTAGTTTTGTTTAGGGGTAATGGCACTCAACTGGGTTTGGGAGACCCAGGGTCTAGTCCTTGCTCTGCCCAGTTTGGAGTAGGGATTTGAACCTGGCTCGCCTACATCCCACTGGGCTATAGAAACAGTGGAGCTGTTCCACTTTTTATAAAAAGTCATTGGGCCAGAGAGAAAAAGAGAGACTGACTCTATAGGCCAGCAGTTAGGGCACTAGCCTACCATGAGGAAGACTCAGGTTCAAGCCCCTGTTCCAAATCAGGTAGAGCAGGGCCTAGAGCTTGAGTGTTTCCCAGCTCAGGGGAGTGCCCTAGTCACTGAGCTATTGGCTATTCTGGACAGAGATGCATTTGCTCTGTCATCCATATCCTGGACCTGAGAGACGTCCAGCAAAAGTTTCAGTACTGTGGAGATAAACATGCGTTTTAAAGTTCATGCAAGTGCTTTGTTCTCCCTGCATGATATGCAGCCCAGCTAAGTGAGAATTTTGGGGGCGGAGGGACGGGAAAAAGTCCCGTGGCCATTTCTTCTGGCACCCTGAGCCCTTCAAGAGAGTGCACTGTCGGAAACTGGGTTAGTGTCCATCAAGTGACTTTACTGCCACTCCACAGCCTGTGGGAGGAAGGAGAGATTACTTTCCGCTCCACTGACTCCAAGGAAATCCCTAACCTGCAGCCCATCTCTGCACTGAGGGCAGGATTTGGGCCTAAAGACTTTGGAGCAGTTAAGCAGGGAGCTTTTTTTTGAATTGCAGCGTTTACAAGGCCTTACGTAAGGGTGGATGGGCGCAGGGGATGGATAGACAAATAGCTACAGATGACAGAATTTAAAAGCTCTCCAGTCTGAATAGGTTCAATTGAAAGACTCTCCATAAATTTCACTAGCAGAGCTTGAGAGCTCTGCAAGCAAAATAATTAGAATGTGACCTATTTACCCCTTTAAAAAAATAGGGGAATTAATGCACCAAACTTGTCAGTGCAACATTATGGCTGGGAATGGGGTAGGCCACTAATGATGTAACGAATGCTTAGCTTAACCCTGCCTCCCTTTTGTACATGCTTTAAAATATATCGGGCTAATTTAAAACTCTAAAAAGAAGACTTCATAACACTACAAGTTATCCCTATTGTATAAAAGGCTCAGACAGAAAGAATGATAATGTGGTAAAAGCACTGGACTGGAGATCTAGGTTTATTCCCAGTTCAGCCACAGAGTTTCTCTATGACCTTGGTCAGGTCACGTAATGCCTTTTTGTCTCAGCTTCCCGTAACTAAAATGTTGATAATTCTTCTTTTTTCCCACCCTTTGTCTGTCTTCTCTAGTTCTCTAACTGTCAATTCTTTGGGACAGTGACTGTCAAAGGTACATGTACAGAGCCTACTACAATTGGTCTCGAATACTAATTAGGGCCTTTAGGCTCCACCATAATACCAGGAGGGAAATTTGGGGGGGAAAATTGCTACTCTATATTTCTTATCTCCTACCTGAATGCAAAACAATGATTTGATCTAAATGCAGTCTGTCTTACACAATAGTACAGCATGTAACTTACAGGATGTGCATGGCAGATAAGGGCTTATGCCTCCATGATTCTGTAGCCAGTGAATTTATTGCCGAATGCACCACTTCCTGCAGAACTGTGCCACCGAACTAGGCTTTCATTAAAAAATAACTGTGCAAATAACTTAAAAATCCAGAGAGTAAATCAGTGCAGGGCTGTCTTCAGGCATCTGCAGACAGCTTAAACAATAGCTGAGAGGCTGGAACGGACACACTGGTGGTTAACTGAAAACTAAAGCTAGGGGTTTGTGTCAACATTGACTATATTTCACTGCTGGTCATTTTAGCAGAAACATCGTAGTAGTGTGAATATCCCAGAAACTGAAATTGTCTCCCCAGGTGCCAGAAGTCCTGAACTGCCAAACCTCTGCCTTAGCTTCTCCTCTTCATTCCCTCCAATGAAGAGGCGAAGGCATAGTGGCTACTCGGATTCAATTCAGCATTGTCAATACAAACAAGTGTGGCATAATACAGACTGAAAATGTGACTGGCATAAACAAACTGACATTAATAGCAATGGAAATAACAAAGCTTATTGAATCGATGCTACTATTCATTTAAAATTTATATGATGCTGCTGCAAACTCTACAGTCCTTGCCACTGAGTTTAGTTCCAGCTTGTTGCAGAGTTCACGAGGCCTTGACTATAATATATATAACTTCCTGCCTGTATTGCATTATTATGACAATTTTAGATAATTAGATGCAAAAAAGCATGCTAACGCAACATGTTAAGTTTGCACAGTTAAGCACTCAGGCGTCGCAGTGTGAAAATTAAGACCGACCCTTGGCAAGTAGAGGGAAGAGTTAATCTGGTGGGTGAGGGAAGAACTGGTTAGAGAAGAGGGGAGGGAAATGAAAAACAGGAGAAGAGAAGGGGGGAGAGTAGGGTGATGGAGATCCAGCACAGCAGAAAAACTGCCTCTTGCCAGAAAGAGAAAAAGCCCTGTCTCTGGGAGAGTCTATTGCAAGGTCAAAGATGTGTCAGGAGCAGTGGGAACCGTGGAATCATCTGACTGAATGTAAAATACAAATTTGTTTAAAAGCCAGATATAAGAATTGGAAGAGAGAGGGATGGCATCATAGTGCCTTGGCATGAAAACCCTTCCAGATTGCATCTATTTTTCATGAATGCTCTGGGGGAGATTCCTAGACTTCTCACCTGTTCCCACTGTGACTTGGGATTCAAAACCGTCCACAAATTCAGCTGCTCTTTGGCACATCTCCACCTTCATCTCTCTCTCACCTCATACACACACACATACACAGAATATATCAGTGACACAGGATAAAGCTAAGGTTGTTCAAATGACCTTAAATGCCCATTTCCATATTTGCAGACCCTACACATTTTTAAAGGCAGTAGCCTGTGAATATTCCTGGGGCTTCATAGCTATGTGAATCTCCCAGTGCATGCCCCAGGGAGTCTGCTGGAGACCAAGCAGGGCTCCTAGAGTTTGTATAAACACTGCAGTTAATAACTAGAAAAAGTTCACAAAAAAGGAAACTTCAAACAAGCTGATATTTTGGATTCATGTGTCCCAAATTATGTCTCAAGATCTCCAGAACATTTCTAACCTGGAGTAAAATCCAGCCTGTAACTTTCAGGTGCCTTCATTTAGTTTGGCAAAGGTAGTGCAGGAATTTTTTTTTTCCATTTAAAAAAAGCTTATATTCGAAAGCTTGCCGGACACACAGAGAGAGACTATTGAGTCAGTAACTTCTAGTCAATGATGGACTGGGCTAATTGGCTCACTCACTAACACAAAATTTAAGTCAGTTTAAAGATGTGACTTTAAAACAATTTAGTTCAACCTGCAAAAGGCTGAGTGTAGGCTATTATTTTGGTTTAAACCAAATTTCTCATGTCTTCCAGTGGATTTCACTTTTTTAAAAATTAGGTTTACTTCCTTGCAGTTAAAAATTACTGGTGTTCTAACCCCTGCAGCAGACTGATTTGGAGTGAAAAGGCATTTTCATAGTTCTGGGTTTTTTTCTCCCAGTGTACAGGGGCCACAATATGACACAGAATTGTCTTCTTTCAGAGTAGCAGCCGTGTTAGTTGTCTTCTGTCTGACTGCTCCTCCCAGAGGAAAGTAGGAAGGCTGCCTCCTTAACACATCATATTCACTGCTTTATAAATACAGAATAGTTTTTATTTGCTGCAGCTGGGTCCAGTCTTCCCCTTTGCATTCTCTGCAATAAAATAAATCTCTGAAGTAAAGTACTGCTTGCATCTCAGGCTGGCTCTATTGCAGATCTCCTCAGACAGGGAAGAAGGAGGTGTTCATAGCTTCTTGCAGTTGTATAGCACTAAATCTAAAGTTGCTGGACACAGCACTAAAAAGAAAATAAAAAAATTGAAGTGACAGAAGCCTGAAGCTACTGAAGCCTAAAGAAAAAAAATTCTGCCTAAAATTTTCCTCTGTCTTTTTAATGTTCTTAAGCACCTTAGTTTTATGAGCCTAAAGGTGTTTGTTTAAAGTCAAATGAAAATGGCTGAAGAAAATACCACTACTATATCAATGAGACTTGTCTGAATTCACATTGGTGGCAGCTGAGAAACCATCTGTTTCTAATGTTCCCATCACAATGGGTCTGTGTGTTAAGAAAACCCAGAGTGGTCTAAGTAACCCAGAAGTGGCCAATTTACCTTCACTATGCTCTCCATTACTGCAGGAACATTGCGCTCATGTTCCCAACTATTTGTTTCCTCACTACACAGTCTCGGTTTCTTCAGTCTTTCCTCAGAGGGAAGGCTCTTCATGCCTCTTATTTTTGTTGCCAGTGTCAGCAACATAGAATTAGAAAGAGTCCAAAGTGCAGAATTTTATTATTTTAATTCTGATGATGGGTTAAATTGCTACATGACATTTTTCAGGAAGGCTAGCACTTAAATATATACTGCTGAAGCCAATCAGTCCAACGCGGCCAGTAGTTTCTAAATGAACATTACAATGCACAAGATTACAACAGGCTCTAGAGCAGTGGTTCCCAAACTTGTTCCACCATTTGTGCAGGGAAAGCCCCCGGCGAGCCGGGCCGGTTTGTTTATCTGCCGCGTCCCCAGGTTCAGCCGATCTCGGCTCCCAGTGGCCGTGGTTCGCTGCTCCAGGCCAATGGCAGCTGCTGGAAGCGGCGGCCAGTACGTCCCTCGGCGAACCGCAGCCACTGGGAGCCACAATCAGCCACACCTGCGGACATGGCAGGTAAACAAACCAGCCCGGCCCGCCAGGGGCTTTCCCTGCACTAGCGGTGGAACAAGTTTGGGAACGACTGCTCTAGATCCATCACCCTTGCCGGGCTTCCAGGCTCCGCTGAGATTGTCCCACCCCCAACTTCATCATGAAGCTGTAGGACTACATACAACCAGGCTGGCTGCCTGCTTGCGTTGTTCGACCGTCTCCCAATATTGTCAGCCCTTCAGCAAACCACTTTATCACACTGTCAGGCTACCTTGTCCCCCCAGTCACTCTGGGCAGCTTGGAATGTAATCTTAAGAGCATTATTGAAGGGAAAATGGCCTGGCTCATTGAGCAAGGCTACAAGTAATAGCAGCATCTTGCAAAACATATGTTCAAGGCTTTGACATAGTTTATCAGTCTTGGGTCCAGGCAAAACAATTTCCACTCCATCCATATGGAATCTCGTGTGTATTTCATAGAATAGCTGCATCACAGAGTTGGGAAGTGCCATGCGGGCACTGCCCTCTTACTCAGACCAGTGATGGCCTTGCTCACCTGTCTGATGCTGATGGCTGGGAGGCAGCACTGTTGACTGAAGAATTATGTAATGGGGCCAATTATCTGCGAGATGAAGCTAAATGCAGAATTCCAATGCAATACGGGCAACTCTTTAGATTTTAAGTTTATGGTCTAGAAAAACATTTTAATAGAATGCTGTTTATTTTTATGATTTTATTTAATGAAAGAAATTATGCTTCATTTTCTGTCCTTGACTTACAATACTAGGAAGCTGAAACTGGGTATTACATCACCTGTATTACAGCCTGAACACTGGTAAGTGCTAGAATGGGGTTAAATGAATAAATTACTTTTTAATTCCTCTCCATTGGCCCACTGCCATGAAACTCAACTGTCAAAAATTGAAGAGGAGGGGAACTAAAACCCAGCAATATTTAGAAAACCAAACCTCTACACCACATGTTTGGAGGAGCCATTATAATGGGCATTTTTAATGAATAGAGGTAACCCCCAGGGAACCCTGAAGCATGGGCTTTAAATAATATTTGTATGGGCTTTAAATAATATTTGGGCTTTAAATAATATTTGTTTTGATCAACAGTCTTTTCTCCTTAGGAAGTGTATTAATGGGCAACGAAAAAAATGGAAGGAAACTAAAATAGCATTTTTCATGTTGGCCATGAGGCTGCACTTTAACTGTGCAGTGCAAGACGTGTGCAACATTTATAACATGCTGCTGTCCTATGGAGACTGTTTCAGCTTGAGCATTAGAGGATCAGGTATCCACATTTTCATTCTTATAAGAAGCCTTGCTCATGGATGGAGGCGGGAAGCATTTCACTACACGTTCTGTAGAACAAGGGCCTGATCTAGGCTATACAATACGGATGGCCTGTGGTCCACTCAAGATAGGCCCCGTAGGATGATGCTAGCTTTGAAATAGGCTGAACTGTCCAAGGAAAATCTCATCCTTAGAGAGGATACCGCCCATAGAAACCCACCACTTCCACAGAAGAGGTGCAGAGGGAAAGGATACAGCAGCTTCTGCTGATTTTCAGACATCTGCCTCCTGGCACCAAATCTGGGAGTGCATGTCCTGCAGGAATTGCATTGCCTCTAGCACTCCACAACAGGCCTGAGTGGCATGCTGGGGAGTTCCTGGAGAGCCTTGGAGCCGGTAGTTTCTTTCATTTTAAAGAGGGGGAAAATCCCCTTTCTGGGTGTGCATGTGAATTTAGAACTCACAACAGACTTACCAGACTGAACTGCTGCCATGGAAAGAACACCCCTGGTACTAAAAGCAGCTCAGTGACTTCATACCCCAACCATTCCTTGGCTCCTCTTGTACAATTGCAAACAAGGGTGCCAATTAATTCATCTTTTCTGGAGCAGCAGGTTTTGTGAGGTAGACACAGAGAACTGGATTGAGACCAAAAAACCATTGCAGTGGCCCATATGGACAGCTACCAAAAAAAATTATTTTTGGTCATTACCAGCTCGGGATGTATTTGAACCGGAGCCTCGAGGTAAAAGGCTTTATATCCTATCACCAACCACTTGAACTGGCCAGTCCCCCAGGTTAGAAACCATCCACTTTAATATCTGGCTTCTCTCATCCAGGAACACCAGCCTGTGTGTACTGGGGGGTTGGGTGAAGCTGCTGTTGTACTGTGGAAAGGAAAGATCACCAATCATGTCTATCAACAGAAGTCCAGAAGGAACCACTTCCCAACTTTGCTGTTTCACGTGGTGGAGGGAACAGGCTGGCGCTCAGCCTGACAGGCTGCTTCCATCCAGTCCCTGGTTGGGAGGCACAGATGTTCCAGCCAGGGTAAGCCTGAGTTTCTCTGACTTACAGTTGTTTAGGGAGCTAATAAAAAAGTACCCTCTAATGAGGGCACAGAGGGAGTGGGAGGGTCCCTGTGACATTTCAAATAACCATACATGGCTCTCAGGCTAGATGGAGGGAGAGTCCACCACTTAAAAGGGGACAATTAAAAGGATGCTATTTAATATACTGTTCTACAGCAGCTACATACACCTTGAAATAAGGAGCAGTTTCACATCTGTGGTTCTTTCTTAACTCAGCTGCTCCATGATCTTGTTCTGGCTGCATCTGACACAGCTTTAGCTTAGACAGTGACAGGACACTGACTGTCAACATACAATTGAAAAAAGCCAGCCTCCATTTAACTTTTAGCCTACAATTAAACAGTTACTCTTGTTTTTTCCGCACCAAAGTCTAATCTCGTGAATGGTTTTATTAACTCTAAATCAAAGGAGACATTGAATTGCCAAAGGAATTAAGATGAACATCAGGAAGGATGTTATAAACTGCAGGAACATTTTGTTCTATCTGATGCTTTACTACACACAAACAATTTGAACGACAATTGGCTTATTTTTCTGTAATATACACTTCCTTTCCCTGCTAGTTCTACAATATAAATACCAGCTTGTTGGGGCCACCAAGCCCTCCAATGAAAACTGAACGGTGTGAAAGGCTACAACACAGGGTACACAAATTCCATGGGGTAACTTGGTATAAGCACATAAGACAAGGTCAGATGAACACAACAGAATCTGCATAGAATTAAACTATGCACAAGCCTGCTTAGACTAGAACTTAGCAGGATCACAGTCTCTTAGACACCTGACTTCTAGGAGTTTACCTTCCTTACTCTCAACACATGCAATGAGTCTCTAATTCACAACATAGCTTTTGCACAAGTCAGCACATTTTAAAAACCTTGTTCAAGGGTAGGGAGAAAAGGAACCACAATGTGTGATGGCTTTGGGCTGGCTTACACATGGCCCAGAGGTGGGCCAATGGTCTTCAGCATCAAATCACCCAAGTCAGTCAAATTTTGTAATGAAGACATGGCCCTAGCTGTGTAATGTCAATGGTTATTCAGAAGTCTTTCCATTTTCAAAATGATTTTTATCTGGGCACTTCCTAATGCAGAGACAACAGCTTCCAAAAATGCTGAGAACTGGGAAGATATTTTTGAGTCTTCTTTAATTCTTCCTTGTTAGAACAGCTTAGTATCTCCCAAGTGAATAACCAACTATGTTATGTGTGGTCCCCTTGGCTCCAGAACAACTGATCTGGGCCCCAACCTTTTGAAAATGATTCAAGGTTGTTTTCCATGCCATGCACCCAATGTTTGTGTAATAGAAGAATGCCGAGTAGGAATTTCAGCTTCTTAGCGTCCTATGATTTGCATTTACTTATTTTCAAATGACTTAATGACATTATAATTACTGTAAGTCTCTACTGTTCAGCATCAACACAAAACTAATTCAGCCTTGATTACAGTCCTATTATTAATAATTATTCGTATTACAGTTGTACTTAGAGACTTCAAGGCCATGCTGTACACAAAAAGAATAAGAGCATGTGTCTCAAAATGATTACAATCTAATTTAGGACGAGACACCATACGGGGTATAAAACTGTAGAGAGGAACAAGGGTGGGAGATCAAAGTGGGCAGTGAGTTGTCATCCATTTTATATGCTCTGATCCTCTCACTGCTGACTTTTTAAATCCTGCTGTGGGAACAATTCCATCCTTCATGAGGTTGGGGACAAAGCTGACCAGTCTCTGAAACCTGCTCGGAATGTATGGTTTCAAACAAGCTCTCTTTCAAGGTGCATAAACAAAAAGTAATCGCCCCTGCTGCCAATTCAACAGTTTATAGTAGACTCGTCGCTCACTATCTGCTGCCCGTTCTGCCCGCTATCGTCATTATAGCTCAGCTGGTCAGACCCTTTTCTTGTAGCCAAAAAGTCATGGCTTAATTTCCCATACACAGATGTGGACCCCTACTGAGAGCTGACACTGAATCATAGAATGGGGACAGGGCCTGCACTAGGGGATGAGCAGCATTTTGGACGAAGCACTAAACCGATGTCGGTTCTGCTTAATACTGTCCAGGTGGAAAACAGTGTGAAAGAAAACTGGTCTCTGATCTACTCTAGGGCAACTGGGATTATTTCAGGAGGCAAATTCATCCCAAGACCTGAGGTTACCATTCCTCAGGGACTTCACCTTAACTGTGGAGTATAGTCACCTTTTGCTATTTACTTTTGTGGTAAGAGGGGCAGGGGGAGGAATTGATATAGTAGAAGGGTGGGTCCAAAACTGATTGGTCGAAGAAGGCAGATTCGTAGTAAGAGTCCCAGTGCTCTGCTTTATGATGAGAACTGTGATGCTGTCTTTTCTGATGCAGACTCTGAACTGAGGGATGCTCCTGTTCTATAGCAATTTTTTTGGACCGTAGTCCAAGGCTACATGCCCCCTGCCGAAAGGGCTTTCACTGCGTCCACTGAACTGAATCAGCACTTCAGGAGGCAGCTCTTCCTTCTGCCAATGGCTGGAGGCACTTCTGCCAGAGCTGCCAATTTAGCACAATGGGAATCTGCAGAAGCTTTTGCAACACTTTGCAGGCAGCTCTGCTGACGAGACGAGACCCTAGAGATGCAGTGGGCTGGCTTGTGCAGCAGTGGGATGCGCCAGCCTCTCACAGCAATTACAGGGTGTTACACTTGCCTCGCTGTGCAAGATAATAATTCAGCTGGGGGGGGGGGTTGGGGGGGGAGGGAAAAACATTAGGCCATAGTAAACAGCAGCCACCTTGCATGAATCAAGCGATTTAGATTGGAGGTGGGGGGGAACTATACCTGAGGGGTTCACAAATGTTTCTCCCCCACCCCTGTAGTTTAAACCACATGCTCCTATACTAGGCCAGCCCAAGGAGATGGCCTTTCATTGCTATATGTTCATTGCCCCAGATTTTCCTCCTCCCCCCTGCCCAGGAGCTGCACCCAGATTTCCCCCTGTAAAAGGGTGGACCATAGGCAGTGGAAGGGCCAGAGGGGACTCTCACCCTTCTCCCCTCCAACCCTGTGGAGTTTAGACAGAAAAGAGGCAACACACCCTTGGGCTATATTATGTTTTCCACAGAACACTCCTTACCAGGTCTCAAGGGCAGCCACAGCTAAGGGGTCCCCGACAGTGCAGTTCTAATGGAACTCCACTGCCAGGGAGAGTGCAGGGGCATGGAGCCAGTGCCAACAGCCTTGGGGAGCTACTGGGTCTGCAAAGACACAGCTTAGGTTTCTGGGGGATCACAGGTGCTGTAATAGGCCACATGGAAACAGAACATAAAACTTCATACAAAACACCTCCATTGGTGTCCCTGCATTGTGCCCACTTACTCCTGCAGATAATTTGGCCCTTGAGACCTGACATTAACAACAGCTGTTCAAATTGGAAAGGTTTTTTTTCAAATTGCGCTTGTATGGTTCTCTCACTTTCTTTCCATATATGCCTATTCGATGGGCAAGGCTGGTAGCGCTGTCTCTTATTAAGGTGGCCCAATACTTCCCATTATAATACCCTGTTTTCAGTTGCTTATAACTTGGCCAAATTTTAAATGTTTGCATTGAAATTTCCCAAGCCAGGTGTCTGTCTCAGGCTGAATTCTTTTGGAAAATTTCGGCCCAAATGGTTAAACCATTTCTGAGAACAAGGCTAGGCTAAAATACATTGTTTTGTCCAGGTTAAACAATTATGGAGATCTTTCCTGCAAAGCTCTAGAATCATAGAATCACAGAATATCAGGGTTGGAAGGGACCTCAGGAGGTCATCTAGTCCAACCCCCTGCTCAAAGCAGGACCAATTCCCAACTAAATCATCCCAGTCAGGGCTTTGTCAAGCCTGACCTTGAAAACCTCTAAGGAAGGAGATTCCACCACCTCCCTAGGTACCCAGTCCAGTGCTTCACCACCCTCCTAGTGAAAAAGTTTTTCCTAACATCCAACCTAAACCTCCCCCACTGCAACTTGAGACCATTACTCCTTGTTCTGTCATCTGGTACCACTGAGAACAGTCTAGATCCATCCTCTTTGGAACCCCCCTTCAGGTAGTTGAAAGCAGCTATCAAATCCCCTCTCACTCTTCTCTTCTGCAGACTAAATAATCCCAGTTGCCTCAGCCTCTCTTCATAAATCATGTGCTCCAGCCCCTTAATCATTTTTGTTGCCCTCTGCTGGCAATACCCCTACTTATACAGTCCAAAATGCTGTTAGCCTTCTTGGCAACAAGGGCACACTGTTGACTCATATCCAGCTTCTCGTCCACTGTAACCCCTAGGTCCTTTTCTGCAGAACTGGAGCAGGGACTTGAGATTTGGCAGAACATGGCCTTTGTTTCAGGGATGTGCCTTTTGCTGTCCCTATGAAAATCCACCCAAATCCAGCAAATTTATCAGCCTTTGAAAAAAATCAGAGTCTCCACATACTCAATAGAGACCTGTTAGAACTTCACAGCAAAATTCTCCAAAATTTATGTCCACACTGGGGATGCTCCAGCCAGGGGCTGAGCAGGATTTTCTCTGCAATTGCAGGTCTTGGCTGCTGCAGGCCACACAACAAAACTGAGAGGATGGAGCCTGTCTGTCTTGCTCATGAAAAAAAAGACTGTATCAGAATGCCTATGTTGCCTAAAGGGGGCCAAATTAAGGTTGCAGAGGCAACCTTAATTCTGGCACTTCCTGAGGGTTTGACTTTGCAACCCTAATAATGTTCTTTTGTGTATGCACTAAACATATACACAGTAAGTCTGACAGAAAATATTTCCTAATAAGATTTTATACCCCAGAACATGCCTGCCCATATATCTGCCAATCAAAAAGTTAATCTAGTGTTTTTCCATATTTATAAGTTCAATGTCAATATCAACCAACCGTTTGAAAGTCAAAGGCATTTAGATATGACATTGTGTGAGCAGATTATTCTGCCCATTTGATTATATACATGGGATATTAGCATTCTAATCACATATCCATAAAGTCAGTTGATCAAGCACTATAATCAGCACAGAGTTGACTGACACAAATGGTCATTATCCTTTTTAAATAGAGAATATGTATAAAAGCAACCTACTTGATGCTGAAGTGAGTTATTAGATTTACAAGGCCACTGAAAACATGACTAGAAACATGTTATTCCTGTGACATATTCTCTTTCTCCCACTCTTGACTTTACTGTCAAACAGAAACCCAGATCCTATACACCAGTGGTTTCCAGACTTGTTCTGCCCCTTGTGCAGGGAAAGCCCCTGGCGGGTCGGGCCTGGCCGCCGCTTCCAGCAGTTCCCATTGGCCTGGAGCAGCGAACCGCGGCCACTGGGAGCTGCAATCGGCTGAACCTGTGGACGAGGCAGGTAAACAAACCGGCCCAGCCCGCCAGGGGCTTTCCCTGCACAAGCGGCGGAACGAGTTGGGAACCACTGCTGTAAAACATTTACATTCTATCATGTCACCTGTACTTGGCAGATTTCCCTCTGGCACAGCACAGACAGAGCAACATGCAGCCAATGCAGTAAAATGACCTCCAACAAGCCAACCAAAATGGCTAGTAGCTCAATCAGCTGGGAGCTAGGAAGAATTCTAGCCACTCTAGTAAGGTGTTACGTTTCTTTAAAGTTTAAACCATACACCTCTACACGAGGCTAGCACAAGTAGATATCCAAAATCAGATTCTCCTGGCTTGCTATAAAGCCTAATGAAGTTAACCCTTGCTGGGTACAATGTATTGCAACAGGAGCCTGGAAATCACAAAGATTGCATCTAAAGAATGAAGAAACATGAGCATCTTTAATTTAGCTTGGATCTGCAAGTTCTTCTCCCTGTGAGCAGTTATTACTCAAAAAAGGTGACATCAGTTGCCCTGCTTAATGCCTGGGGACTACTTAAATGAGTCAGTGAGTGAGGGTTTGCAGCTCTCGACCTAAATTATCAGTGTTAGCAACATGAACGTATGCAATGGACAGAGCAAATGTCTCCATGTTCAGATGAATATTCTACTGTATTAGTTATTGATAAAGTGGAACATCCAACTTAATATGGAAAAATTGTGATTGTATATATAAGCACTTCTTAGATGGCTTTGGTAAGATATAATTTGAATCATTTACTTTTAAAATCTTTAGGCTGCTAGTTTGTGAGAGTTAGTTAAACAGTAACTATAATAGCAAATCAAACCACCTGAAAACTTTTAGACTGGAGCAAAGATTCTTGGCCTGAAATCTGGAAATTCTCCAGAACAGTGTTTCCAAAAACCACCTTTCAAGGCTGTATAGGGTTTTGATGATACTTGATTGTTTTAAAGTGGATTTGACAGTGAAAGGGATTTGTGAAAGGGATTTGACAGTCTGGAGCTGTAAAATGGGGATAATAGTTACCTCCTATCTGAGGCTGCTAACATCTAAAATCCAGTGGGGTTGGTTGTTTTTTTTTGTTTTTTCAGATTTCACCTCTGGTAAATCTCATCATCCCCATTTTCCAGATAGAAAGACAGTGGCTCAGGGAGGTTAATTGCCTTGGCTAGGGAGCACTAATGGATTATACATAGGGATGGAGGCCAGAATTAACCCTTGTTCTGACAAGAACCTTGGACACACACAAATGCTCTGACCTTGTTTCCCTATCTTTAAAATGGGATAGTGATATTTATCTACCTTGCATGGGTGTCACGAAACCTAACATTTGTAGAGGCTATCTAAGTGGAAAGCACTCCAAAGGCCAATGAATGGCAGAGAAGAGCTCCCAGCCCGATGCTTTTCTGCTAGACCACATGGGCGCTAGGGAGCTCCTACCACCTTCTCAAGCCACAAGGGTGTGGTTTCTTAGCAACCGTGGCCTTTCAGTTCTTCTGGGCAAGCGAGCAGAAAATATTTCACATGAAATTTAATCACCCTTTTAAAAAAATTTGCTCCAATTTCCAGGAAGATTTGAGAACAGGCCAATTTAAAAAGGGGCCTTATCTTTTGCAGGAATTTTTTGCCCAGCCATAGTAGCATTCACATAGATTGTCTTTATCACAAGTGTAACTTTTTGCTAACTCACATTTGCTCTTTAAAGTAAAGATAGTTTATGGTATTTTCCCAGTCCCAGTTTGGTTTCCTAAAGAAAATATATAACAACATCGCTTAGTTGAAAGCTATAGACAGAAACAAAGATCTCCCAGACACAAAGGGAGCAGTTTCACAGCAGTAAAGGTAACTATTAATGACTAGTTCATTTCACAAGTTTCCTCCCTTTCCACTAACTGCTTTAAAAAGGCTGTAATAAACATAAGATTAAAACTCCCAGAGGAATATAATGTTATGGTCTGATGACATCTCAGCATAGCACCACCTAATGAACAGCTGCTTGAAAGCCAAGCTTCCTGGCTTTTATTTTAACTAATTCAAAGGACACCTTCCAACCTCAAAACCACATTGGCCTGAAGGCTTTTTTACCTGCTATTGTTACACATAATGTTTAAAGGAACTACAAGTGAAAGACAGTAGAAAAAAAGATGTCTTTCTTTCACTTTGTTCCTTTGCTGACACCTTGTAGGCTGTTTCACTCTTCTTGATGTATAATAGAGATGGTCAGAAAATTGTTTCTCCCTGCAAAAAATTTCTGCTTTACACTGAAGAACAAAAAATGTTTCTGTTTTCAATGTTTCTGTTTGACTAAAAGGCAAATTTTTCCATGGACAGGAGATACTTACGGGGGGAAAAACTGTTGTGTAGGAAAAACACACAATTTTCCATCCAAAATGGTTTCAATGGTGATATTTCAGCCAGTCCGGCTGTAAAGCCGGTGAGTTAGTCAGTGTCCCCTGTTGTCTGAGTGCATCTCTCTGACAGTAATGGGGAGAAAAACCAATTTAAAAAAAAAAAAAGAAAATGTGGTAGCAAATCCACAAGAACTGGCTGAAAGGCTTGCAGGGAGGTCTGGTACTTGGACAATACAATAAAATAAACAGTTTAAAAAGAGTTCCATGTCTCTTTAGCAGCGTACACCCCCACACACCGAGCAAGTGCTTTCACAGAGATCTTAGAAATATAGTAAAACCACTACTGAGCTGCATGTAAATTAGATATTAGAGCCCTTTCCTGCTTATTGCACCCACAGATATTTGGATACTGAGTGACTGGCCTTAACTGTACACAGCTTATTAAATTGACAGCTATAATCAAATTAGTGTTTTCAAATGCTCTAATTTCACACTGGAGACCCTTTAGCTCTGGAAAAAGAAAAGGAGTATTTGTGGCACCTTAGAGACTAACCAATTTATCTGAGCATAAGCTTTCGTGAGCTACAGCTCACTTCATCCGATGAAGTGAGCTGTAGCTCACGAAAGCTTATGCTCAAATAAATTGGTTAGTCTCTAATGTGCCACAAGTACTCCTTTTCTTTTTGCAAATACAGACTAACACGGCTGTTACTCTGAAACCTTTAGCTCTGGTTGTCAGTAATGTTGCATAGCATCACCATGCATGGAAAGTAACTCTGATTTGAACTGATATAGGAGTAACAATCACAGAGACATTACAGAATCAGGCAGGCTGAAGACATCATTATAATTTGCTCATTATCTTTTTTAAATGTTCTACTCAAAACTCCTGGGTTCCTTGGGTCTGCTTTAGCTTCAGTAGCTTAACCTGAACTTAGTGATGAGGGGACTGAGCAGAATGAGACATCCTTATTACACAGAAATTACCTAAGTAAAATTTGGCTAACTGGTCCCATATGAACATTAGTGCTGATGCTTTTTCAGTCAGTGATGGGCTCACTTATGGTCTTCAAGATAAGTGAAAATCCATCAAATTTATTAAGAACAGACTTGCATTTTCACTGTAAAAAGGCTGCCAAGAACCAGCTAAAATACTGAAGAAAATTCTCTGCTAAGAAGTAAGTGAATCATAGTAGCTAATAGCAATTTTTCTCACAGCAGGAAACTGACCTCACATGCGCTCAGGATTATGGCTGTGAGAATTGCTGAAGGAGGCATTTTATTAAAAGGGCAAATGCTAAGGGGCTGAAGATCCTCTACATGAGACCCTCCCAGAAGGAATGAGGCTGCTCTGTGTTTGCATGGAGACATCTTCCTTCCCTAGACAGAGCATTTCAAAATGCTGTTGGGCCCAGAAAACTGGAGAGCAAAAATAGGCTTTACAGATATGTAAACATCTAGAGGGCATGAGCACCACCTGTAACTCTGAAAAGATAGCAAAGGACGGGAAGGGCTACAGCAGCTTACAATGCAATAAGAAGGCAGGCCCTGCCAGAGGGTGTTTTTACCTGTAGCAGCAGGAGCAGGAACAACGCTGAATCTGAAAGGCAGCAGACAGGTATGTGCACAGAGGAAGTGGAGATGGCAGGAAGAGGGAGGGTGACCTGGGCATGTCCGGCGTTGTTGCTATCACGTTTATACTTCCGAGAGCAGCAGCTGACCCGCCAACCCTCAGCGATTTTAAGTCCTCCCACTTATAAGGGGGCCCAATTAGAAAATGGAGCTTTTTAGAATTTATTACTTTTTAAAAATTCAGGCTGATAGTGTTTCTTTAAAGTAGGCCACATTTGGGACCTAATTCACTGACACTGTTCCTCTAGGAAGGGAACAGTGTCAGTGAATTAAGTCCCTCTTCTGGTGCCCTGACCCCTGCTGACTTGCCTCTCCCTCCTCTATGGTAAGTAATGGGGAGTAGAAACAACTGTGCCAGATTTATACCAGGAGACTCTTGCTGCTCCTTTTGGGTAACTTTCCAGCTGTCTTACCTGAGCAGCACAAAACAAGGGTCTTGCCCTTTCTTTTTAACCTCCCTCTCACCCCACAAAGCTCTATCAATTGTCACAGTGCACCTATAGAGACTGAATGCTGAGAGGAAAACCAACACATTTGCGTTACACTTTATGGCTGTTTTATTTGGGTCTAGGATAGCAGTGAAAAGCCAATTTATCGTTTAAACAATGTTCCAAAAAGCAAGCCCCAAATTACAGCTGCCTGGCATTTTTAGAAGTAGCCCATATTGGGCTCCTTTAAGTATCTCCCTCTCAAACCACTTCACTCAAGCTCGCCCAGCTTTTACGCCGACATACCGATTAAAGGGAAACCTCGCTGTGGCTTTTTAAAGACTCCCTGAACAACTGAAAACCAAAGGAGGGAGAGGAAAGGACTTCACAACAGCAGTATCAGACTCCCACGTACAGCAAGTGTTTCATTTCTTAAATGTTGCTGGGAGTGCTTACAATGCCAGGGTGAAGGACTCTGATATTAGCAGCAATTTGCTGCACTTTGTAGTGGAGAGTAATGAGCAGCATATGCTTTACCAGCAAGTAAGGCGCTGTGTTCCCAGAGGGAGACTGAGTGGTGCATTTCCACACTGGCTAATATGGCAATGGATCATCCTACTGAGAGAAAGGTTAAAAACATTAAGAGGGGAAATACAGTAGGTAGGGATAAACAATTGGGTCTCAGCTGGTTCAGGTTTTACATACACATCAAAGCAGCATGAGAGGGGAAATAATGAGGGCAAGAGGAGTCCGAAGTAATGAGGAGAAAGATCAGGTGTATCTATCTTCCTGGAGGCTAGAAGAAAGAAGATATTAAACTGCACTTTCTGGTAAATTGCTACTGCCAGTTATTGACAAAGCTGTCAATTATACAAGACTATTTAGATTGATGAAGGTGGAGGCAATGTGGATTTAGAGACACATGGGACTATGGGAAGGGTAGAAATGAGTTGCAGATGATAAATGGACTGGACTTGAAAGGAAAAGAGCAAACAGGCCAGCTAGGGAATATATAATTAAATATCCTTAATTAGCAGGTTAGAGCAGGATAATATAACCAAACACACCCCTTCAAAGTCAGATTCCAGAAAGTAAATCTTATAGAATCAGAAAACTGAGAGCATATGGCATGGAAGACAGAGTCCTAGAAAAAGCAAGACCGCTGTATGTAGTAGGGCTGCTGGCATGGTACTCACTCAGGGAATACAGTCCTTACATTACATCCATGTTTAAATAACTTCTTTGAAAATACAGTTCTGCAGTAGCTGGTCAGCTCTATAACTGCTAAAATACTATTTGGCTCATGATTGTGTGACAAATATCAGATATTTGTCAAACAATGTTAGGGGGGAAAAATGACTATTTACTTAAGTGCATGCCTAACTTTAAGCAGGTATATATTCAGTCATACTGCTTACACCCTCAGCTGAATGGCATCCACGGATTGTTAACTCTGAATAGTAGCTGCTGTGCAAATTTTACAAGTTGCTTTAAAGACATGTTGAGACACAATATTTGAAGTCCTTGGATGAATAATTTTACAGAAATGTCAAGTGTTACCCTACTGAAGAATATGGAAGCTCAGGGAATGTTTGCTACTGGTTTTTTTCCCCAGTATGATGGAAGATGTTTAATTTTGGGAAAGTGAGCATGTTCTTCTATTTCATGCAAAAAGTCTGATACTGCAGGAGGCTTTCCTGTACTAGACAAGATGCCACACACTCAGTGTTATAAGTGTTCACCTGCACATCTACCAATGTGATCTATGCCATCATGTGCCAGCAATGCCCCTCTGCCATGTACATTGGTCAAACTGGACAGTCTCTACGTAAAAGAATAAATGGACATAAATCAGATGTCAAGAATTATAACATTCATAAACCAGTCGGAGAACACTTCAATCTCTCTGGTCACGCGATTACAGACATGAAAGTTGCGATATTACAACAGAAAAACTTCAAATCCAGACTCCAGTGAAAGACTGCTGAATTGGAATTCATTTGCAAATTGGATACAATTAACTTAGGCTTGAATAGAGACTGGGAGTGGCTGAGTCATTATGCAAGGTAACCTACTTCCCCTTGTTTTTTCCTACCCCCCCCCCCCCCCCCCCCCGTTCTTGTTAAACCCTGGATTTGTGCTGGAAATGGCCCACCTTGATTATCATACACATTGTAAGGAGAGTGATCACTTTAGATAAGCTATTACCAGCGGGAGAGTGGGGTGGGGGGAGAGAAAAGCTTTTGTAGTGATAATCACCCATTTTTTCATGGTTTGTGCATATAAAACATCGTCTGTATTTTCCACAGTATGCATCCGATGAAGTGAGCTGTAGCTCACGAAAGCTTATGCTCAAATAAATTGGTTAGTCTCTAAGGTGCCACAAGCACTCCTTTTCTTTTTGCAAATACAGACTAACACGGCTGTTACTTTGGAAAGTGTTATAAGGAGTACTTGTGGCACCAACAAATTTATTAGAGCATAAGCTTTCATGAGCTACAGCTCACTTCAGTGTTATGTATCCTATTGATTTCTAAAAACATGTAATTTCATTTACTGGTGCCAAATAAATCTTCTATTCACAGAACAAGTGCAGGGTAAGTAGCCACATTGCAAGCTCTCCCACACTCTCCTCATGGGCTTCTCAATCTTGGGCAGGAGAGAGCAGTGTTAAGGACAAGCAGAGAATTTAGTTTCATGCCTCTGCTGAGACGGTGCCATTTGTCATGGCTCTGAGACACCAGGACCTGCCCTGAGGCCATCAAAAAGCCTGGAGTTGAGCAGTAGGAGCTTGGGCCTAACATAAAGCCCGATCTTTTCTTCCTGGTAAGTGTGGTGTGAATTGTGGGATGAAACCTTGTCTCTGCTGCTGTGTCACTATAGGTATCATAGTGACCTGACTGAACTAAACTGATTCTCATACAGTGTGGTACAAATACACACAAACTAGAGCTTTTGAAAAAATGGTTTAGGAAATCCTGTTACTATGTCATACTTACAAACAGTAACAAACAGTATGTCACACCAGGCATGTCTACACTACGAACATAAGTCGACATATGTTAGGTCAACTTACAATCACTGCAGTGGTGCATGTCCTCACCAGGAGTGCTACCACCGACTGAAAAGGGACAGTGTCAGGGACTGAAAACCTGGTAGGTAAGAACAAGAGAACAAGGAGATGCATAAGGAAAGGGGAAAATGGAACAGAGAGCAGGGCAGAATGCTCATTTCCCAAGAACTAATAATCTTCCCTGCTGGATAGTGCAAGTCTGACTGACATCAGTGATCAACATGACAGTATATGTCAGGCCCACGTTACATAAACTGTAGCGTGTGGTACCTAAGGCACCTTTGCTGTATTCAAGTCACAAAAGACTGAGCCTGACTGATTGGAAAGAAGGAATCCAGAATGCCACCTTGAGTTCAGGAAACGTTAATTCTCTTCAGCAGAAGCTGCTGAAGCTCTTGGACAGAATATATCACTTTCAGAAAAAAGAGGGGTGGAGGTCGTGTTGATTAACACTGCAGTGGAGAACTGTTAAAAGATTGATTTCATTATACATTAATTGATTTGGTCTCCTTCCAAGACTAGACACAGCTTTGGGGTCAAAGTGGTGGAAAAATTTAACATGTTAAATGTGGAGTTTGATATAATGGTGTATAGCTGCTGCCTGGGAGATTTTGGTCACTCTTTATCCCATGAAGTGAGCTGTAGCTCACGAAAGCTTATGCTCCAATAAATTGGTTAGTCTCTAAGATGCCACAAGTACTCCTGTTCTCTTTGTGAATACAGACTAACACGGCTGCTACTCTGAAACCTGTCTTTATAAAACAGTATGTGTAGATGCCCATACCGGAGAAATTCATATATTCAAGCTGTAAGTCACTACTGCAGTGTTCCTTGTGTTTCTTTCCCTTGTCGGAAACTCAGACATCATATATTTAGCAAGATAAGTAGTTGAGAGTTATACAGAGGGAACCCCCTAATTTCTTTCTGGCTAGAGCATTTCCACTTTACCCTCGGCAAATGGTGAGCAGCTGACTGAACACTCCACCCAGAACACGAGTATGTAGCACTGAGGACTACAAATGAAAGCAAACATGCATCTGTTTTTAGTTTCCCCTTGATCAAGAGAGTGAAGCCCTCTGCTGAGCAGAGCAGTGAGAAGCATCAACATAAAGCTAAGGAGTAGAATGCCAACTGGGTTAGAAGAAAAGCAATTGATAGCCAAAATGTCAGTGTGTCAGGACTGTAAAGTGGGAAATGAGGAATGCATGTAAAGCAGTGTATGGCCATCAGCCTGAGGAAGCAAAACATGACCTAAGCTGCACATATTTATTGCTTTATTCCTCTAGCAATTAACCTTATCAGCACATAGGTAGTAGAGACACACATCCTGATAGAACCATTAGCAACATTTTTGCATTGCTGAAAATGGAAGGGATGGGAGAGACTGTTAAGGTGAAAAGCAGTTTTTGATCATGGAAAACTGAAACTTGAGATATGCAGCTTGTTGCATTATGCACAGCTGGTGAAAGCCTTTTTTGATACAGTTCTACTACTTATTTTAATATATGGATTTTTCCCAGTGGAAGATGCAGAAGCTTAGTGGGCTTTTAGACCGGTTTATTGACTTTTAGGCATTAAACTTATAAAATCACATTTACACATTACAGCTGTTGGATAGAAACAACGTAGAAAGTAACACAATCTAACCCGTAACAGCTGCAACCTAAGAGGATAGCTGAAGCAGCCGAATATAGTGACATCACATTTATTAGTGGGGAACACAAGCTTGCATTCCAGTACTTTGTCAAGAGCGATTAAGACAATTACATCTACTTCTCCCATTTCATCTCATGTATAATCTTTGCACTCTTTAACACCACTCCATGTATTACTTCACTTTGCTCAGTTTTCTATGGGCTGGAAACTGATTCTTGAACACAACTCATTTATTTAGATCAAGAGAAGGTCAGCAGCAATTTTGTTTGTTCTTGGTAAGACTGTCTAAAAACAAACTAATTTTGTTTTACTAGTCAAGTCACAGCTAGAAAAAATCCGTTCTCCTTGAAAATACAAGAACTGTTGATGAAACTTAGTGCTGTGTTTTTATTAAACAAAACAAATTGCTACATTTGGCACATAAGGTGAAGATACCACTTCTGACCACTCTATTAGAAGCTCTATCTTTATTAGGCAACTCTGATTATAGGCTTCCTACTGAATCAAAGCAAGCTTCTGTGTACTTGCTGCTTAAGTACTGTATCAATTTCTCATATTGCAGACTCAATTCTTCTGACTGCTTAAGGGAAAAGTTCTGCTCCTATGTAAATCCAGGGCAATGCCTCTGGCTTCAAAGGCATTACTCTGGATTTACAGAGGTGTAGACAAGAGTAGAATTGGACCCTACGCATGCCACTATATATTACACTGATTGCTCTTTTAGGCTCTCACTTCTAAATTGATTTTTTCTTCTGCACCATATTTCTCAACATCGTTCCAGTGCTTTATCATAAGCCTGTCACTCCAAGCTTTTTACTTTGTGAACCAAAAATAATTATGCCTGCATTCAAAAACATTGCCCAAATACTCATCAGGACTGGGTTTACGCTTAGGAGGCTATTTTGAATTCGTGATGTAGATTCAGCTAAATTTCAGGGTTAAGATGGCTTTCCTACCTAACGATAAATCCTGTTTCCACTTCTAGCTTGGGCCTTAGTTTTGTGGGATTATTTAAACCAAAGTTTAGAGTATGGAAGAATAGGGAAGAGATTTGTAATTTACAGTGTACTTAAATTTATCTACATATTTACACAAAAGAATCTCGTAAGTGACCCACAGCCTGCATTTGTGTGCTCTCATTGAAGAATGTCCCTCCTCCTCTTTACATTCAATGAAAGATTTTCAAGACACACTGTTCCATTTCCTGCTTTTGTTTTGTCTCAACTGGTAGCTTCTTTTTTCAGTTTCTCCAAAACCTCATCCGGAGTCATCGACACCAAAATCTTCACCACTTTTTCACGAGATTTACCACCCTGTTTCAACACAAAAATGAATTCAGAGAATTATTTCTTTACTTCTAAGTACACATTTTAAAAACTAATCATAGTGCCAATATAGTACTAAGATTACACACAACCAACTGTAGCGAAAAAAGGTTATTCACCAGTAATTCTAATCAGAGTTATTTCCTCTGCCTAGTCACATTTGTGAGACACATCCTCTAGTGCCAGGGTGCTTCAGGGACCTTATGGAAAATGGAGTGCATAGGGATTCTGAGAGCACCTTCTTGTGGCATCACACATTCTAAGTTGAGGTTATAAGAGGGCCATGGAGCTGGAGCAGCCACAATTCCTTCCACCATACCACAGAGGATGATGGGCAGCTAGTATAAAAACACAGACACCACACTCAAAGTACTAGATTTACTGCTAAGTAACATTTTTCTTCTTCAGGATGCCGCTGTCTGACTTGTGCAAGTCTAACAAGAGATAGAGCTCCTGAGAAGGCAGACTGGGGTGTGCAATTAGGCAAGAATTGCAGAACTACTCTTCTCTTCTGAAACAAACATTGAATCTAGATGAGAAGAGGACTCTGAGTAAATGTGTGAATGAGGTGCAGGTAGCTGCCCTGCAAAGTGTAAGATTTCTCTAATGTTCCAGAAGCAGGCCATGGATGCCAGCTTGGCCATAGCAGAGTGAGCCTTAAGACAGGCCTTAAAAACCCACCTACCCACTCATGTGCTTACCCAGGAAGAAAATAATCTCTCCCTGGATAAATGGGCTGCGTAGGGCCAGGGACCCAATATCATCACTAGTTATTCCTGGGGTGGGAGGGAGCAGAGTCACTGGATCTGCTACATATTTCAAAGTAGGCAAGCAGGTTTTAGAGCATGCCCTGAGCTGCTGCTCTTTCCATGAGCTGGGATGGGGAGTGAACAGCAGGATGCTCTCCAAGCTCAGCAATGTATCCTGCAAGTGGGACCATGCAGATGCCACCTACAGATGTTTATACTTTATTGACATACTTCAGTGTATTTTCACCTTGAGGCTGCACTTCAAATATGCCAGTTGTTGCTTTTCAGCCAAATTCTCATTTTGAGCATTATCAAAAAAGAAGAAAATGGAACTGCATTGTATGAAATGCAGAAACAAGCTGGGATGTCTGCGTGTAACTGCTGTCTTAAGTCAGAGCAGTTAAATTGTGTGCATTATTCACATCCTGTCTACACAGAAGCACTGAGTAGCTCATGCCAAGTGAAAACCTATTGCAGGTGTACACACTGAGCCATTTCTTTCCATTATCTTGTATACAACTAAAAAAAAGCAACCATGCAAAAAGAAAACATTCCTATGTCATCTTTAGTATAAAAGTTTATTTTACATTTCTAAGGTGCATGTCCATTTGAGTTTGACTTACTCAGAAAAGGAAAATCAAGGCAATCTTTAAACAACAGTCTGGCCAACTGGTGTTTACTTCTTATAAGGATGAGCTAACAAAATGCTTCCTCTCTCATGTAAGAATCCAGTAGCCACATTTCTAGATTGAATTAAGATCCCAAATCTAGAATTACATTTACAGTACATACATAAAAGTTCCACTGAAAGCACAAATTAGCAGCTTTCCATCTTAAGAGACTGCCCCACAGTATCCCAAAATCTATTGAGTACAATTTCTCCACCTTTATTTGAAGATAATCACTGTTAAGAAACTGCTTTCAGTTTCTCAAGTTGTGGCTTAGTCACGTTGCACTGTATTACAGGATTAAAATTCTGTAAGGCAAGATAAATAAGACCAACAAATATAGTTCTGCATTTTCAATTTTAGCTTGGATCTCCTTTTCCAGCTGAGAATTGATTATATAGCAGCTGGGAGGCAAGGGAGAATGATGCTAGGTAACAGTTACCATATGGTATTAGCCTAGGCTGAAAATCTGGCTGGAGTCACAAGACAGACCCACTTCACAATTTAGGCACAGTTCAGAATGACTGAAGGCCTATGGTTGACAAGTCCTAATATAAAATAGTCTGGGTGCTGTAGGTCAGACTAGAATTACCAGAGCTGACTAGAAAAGGTTGAACAGTGCTGCTCCTCATTATGCCTGATGCTGCTTAGCAATTATATAGTGCTTTTCAAGTGCAATCTAATTAATCCTCAACATGGCTGTGAGGTAGGTAAACAAGTGTTACCCTCGTTTTATAGGTGGGATAAACCGAAATAAAGGTTAAGTACCTTGTCCAGTCTGCAGCAAAGCCAAGATATAAAATCTTTGAGTTCCTGTCTACCAGCCAAGTAGTGCTCAGTCTATTGGACAATGTAGGCTCTAACAGCTATTTTTAAAAATGTATGCATTTAGATTTATGTACAACATAAAAAAGCATCCATCCACACACTCTTCTTATCTTCCTGGCCCTATAAACGAATACATTTAGTAGATGGCTCAGACTTCATCCACTTTTCATATATGTCATACAAACATGAGAGTAACATAAGCCAAAGACTAACTGGTAGTCTTCCCAAAACAGGACACAGAGTGTTCTATTTCCTCTCAATGTCCCTTCTGCTGTTGCTGCCCCCCTAAATGAACAATTCACTGTTGGGTAGTAGAACTCTGACTTCTCAGTGTGACTATGACAGAAGTTAGTAGAAGTGGGGTTATTTGCTATTTTCTTAATTTGTTTGTATACTGAAGTTCTATTGGCTACAATGAGTTAAGATTTAATACTTGTTTTTTTAAAAGGATAATGAATTTAATCTTTTCAATCACAAACATCTACATAAACATTAAAAAAAGGGAGTACTTGTGGCACCTTAGAGACTAACATTTATTTGAGCATAAGCTTTTGTGAGCTACAGCTCACTTCATCGGATGCATGCAGTGGAAAATACAGTAGGGGGATTTTATATACACAGAGAACATGAAATTAAATTAGGCTTGAAAAAAGACGGAGTGGATGTGTCATTACACAAAGTAAAACTATTTGCCCATGTTTATTCCCCCCCGCCCCCGCCCCTTTCCCCATCCCACTGTTCCTGTCGAAACACGTTCTTGTCAACTGCTGGAAATGGCCCACCTTGATTATCACTACAAAAGGTTTTTTTCCCCTCTTCTGCTCATAATAGCTCACCTTACCTGATCACTTTTGTTACAGTGTGTATGGTAACACCCATTTTTTCATGTTCTCTGTGTATATAAAATCCCCCTATGGATGCATGCAGTGGAAAATACAGTAGGGGGATTTTATATACACAGAGAACATGAAAAAATGGGTGTTACCATACACACTGTAACAAAAGTGATCAGGTAAGGTGAGCTATTATGAGCAGAAGAGGGGAAAAAAACCGTTTGTAGTGATAATCAAGGTGGGCCATTTCCAGCAGTTGACAAGAACGTGTTTCGACAGGAACAGTGGGATGGGGAAAGGGGCGGGGGGGGGGGGGGGGAAATAAACATGGGGAAATAGTTTTACTTTGTGTAATGACACATCCACTCCGTCTTTTTTCAAGCCTAATTTAATTTCATGTTCTCTGTGTATATAAAATCCCCCTACTGTATTTTCCACTGCATGCATCCGATGAAGTGAGCTGTAGCTCACAAAAGCTTATGCTCAAATAAATGTTAGTCTCTAAGGTGCCACAAGTACTCCTTTTCTTTTTGCGGATACAGACTAACACGGCTGCTACTCTGAAACCTACATAAACATGTAATTCACAGAAGTTGTCATTGTCCAAATCTGATCTTAATTGTAAAAGAGAGATATTGGAGAAAACTGACTTTAAACAAAAGCTACAGCAGAAGAAATTAATGCATTTTCCACCTGTTTAATCATGCAGAGTAGTCAGTGTAAGAGTTCTGATGTTACTACTGTTTTCACAACAGAAGCAAAGCTCTCTAGGAATTGATATGCTCATCACTGTGAAATCGAATGACCCAGCAGAGATCCTTTACTCAAATGTAAACATTTCTAAAATAAGGAGAACAAAGTAACTTGCAAAGGTGTTTTGTGCAAGATAGTCTCATTTTCTAAGAAGTTAGACTCAGTATGAAGAATACTTTAAAGGTCACAGAGTACATGAACCACACACTGACTTAGAAAATACCAAGAAAAAGTAGCAGCATGCTTGATTTAGGCCACTGAGAAACAGATTATTTTGAGTTAGTAATTCAAAGACTAAAATAGGTTCTTTTTCCATAATTGAGTTACACACCTTAATATATCTCCATACTAGTATTTTGAAAGCTAGAAACTTGGTCTGCTGTATGTGGAAAATTGTCTCTATTACAAGTTTCAGAAATCTAACTGTAGCAGAGCAGAAAAGAAAAAAAGTATTGTACCTTATCTAAAACAACTTCGCTCTTCTTCACTTCTAGAACCTTAGAAAGGTAACGACACAGCTCTGCATTTGCCTCCCCTTCTGATGGAGGTGCAGCAATAGCTACACCTACTGCCTCAGTTGTCACATCTATAACAAATATTTTAGGATTTTTATTTTCAAAGCATTAATGGTGCCTAGTTTTTTACTTTCATATATTTAAAAATATACTTTCATATATTTGAAACCAAGTAGACAACTCCTGGAACAGTCCACCTGATGATAGATCTTATGACTTTTACTGTATTAAGAACATGCACTTAATTCTACTATTTATTTTTTCCCCTGTACCAGCAAGGCTAGTCAATTCCTCAGATGCATGTATTAATAGACAGTCCTTATAAATAGGGAAGAGTGGGCCTGAGATTCTAGGATGTGATACTTTCAAGAATTAATAAGTTTCATTCTGTAGTTATCTAGATCCTGTTCCATGATTTTGCTGGATACAGTGACGCTTTGCCAGGCTGCAGACTCTGCATAATTTTTTCCTCAAGCGTGAAGGTCAGATACTGAGCCCTTCACATCTACTTTACTACCGTCCCTGCTTCCAGACAGGAGGTCAATCTACAATTTGATTTTGGAATGGTTGTTAATGTCTCAGTAGTTTTTATGATTGCAGTTTTGATTATCATCTCTTTTGTCACAATACCTACTAATGTCCCTCTAAGATGAAATATCTGCTGAATTATCCTACAGGTAACAGACCCATCTATTAGTGTAGTGTGCATACCTACATAATGAATACTTCTTGTTTGCATGTAAGCATAAAGATGATGGCACTATCCAGACTTGTATTAGTTGCTCCTTGGTTTAAAGCATTTGAAGAAGATTTTAAAAACATACTGTCAATGAGCATTTAAATTGTGTTTATCACCATAACAATTAAGCACAAACAAGGCATCAAAGGTGATCTGCAAAGGAAAAGAGTTTGTCTTGTTTTGTTTAAAGAAAGCTTGAAGGATTTTTTTTATTTTTTAATTCCCTGCTTGTTTCACTACAGAAGTTCAAGTTTTGACTACCTCGGGGGACCTTTGAATTCAGATTATCACAAGTCTGTCAGGCTGAGTTTTAGTACTTTATTTATATTTGATTCTTCCCGTATCTACAATGGAAAGAAGGAGGGAAAGAGAATGGGTGTGTATACCAATCATAACAAGGATCACAAAGCTTGTAGTTTTGTAACAAAGGATGGGTCACTATAAAGCAGGGGTCTCAAAGCCCCAGCCCGCGGACCATCTGCGGCCTGAGAACCTCTCCACTGCGGCCTGTGGAGGAGAGACGCATGCAGACACGCTGCCAGCAATGTCTGCTGCAGGCACCACACCCCACAGCTCCCACTGGCTGGGGGAGAGGGACAGAGATACCATCTCTAGTCACCAGGCAGAGGCAGCCATGGAGGCAGCATCATTAGTTGCTGGGCAAATTCAGCCATCGAGGCAGCATCACTTTCTTCCACAATGAATATAAACATGTCAAAATATTGAACTCAACTATCTGATGCACACCTTCCTGCAATCCTGAAGGTTTCAACTGCTTAGTCACTGAGGCCAAACATCAACAAACTAGCAGAACTGAATGCCAGGTGTCTGGCAAACACTAAAAACTCTCTGGCAGGCGAAGAACTGAATAAAGTTGTACGACAGTTTTATTATATCTAAGAAATTCGAAATAAAAAAATACAATATAAACATTTTCTTTTCTGACCGACCATCATCTTCAGTGACATTATTGGCCCACTAAGAGGATTTGAGGACTGGCACTGGCCCTAAGGTAAACTGAGTTTGAAACCCGTGCTATAAAAAGAGATCAGATTTGACTGAGCCTTTTCATCATAAATGGTAACTAGGCTCCCCCTGCTGAACAGAAGAGAAAAAGAACAAGAGAAATTTTCCTTTGTGTTTATGTATATGCCCGTAGTGTTCATAAGAGGATGGAACAAATTATATATATAGATTGTAAAACTGAATTGTGAGAAATAATCTATCAACATACTTGCTACATAGATCAGCTTTAAAACAACAACAACACTGGATCCTGTCCACGATAACAAGTCTTTTGCTTTGCACTCATCTGAAGATATACTCCCAGGCTGCAGTCTTTTACGTAAGCAGTTATATTGGAATATAACTAAAATCAAGTGATTACCAGGAATTACTCCCTGTGCTTGTAAAACGATGGATTTACTCTAACACATCTTTCTAGTTTTGCCAGTACAATCAACTACACCTAGTCAAACAGAGCACAAGGAATATCGGGTCATTTTGATATAATGAAGGTTGTGAACCCACATTACACTATCACCTGGATCTCTGCAGGACCATAAACTTGTGCAAAGAAATGGGTGCAGGGAGAAAACGGAAAAAATTGCCTTCCCAAATAGTTCATTTAATTAAACAAAGCTATTTCCCTCATAATTACACTTTTCATTAGGATATACCTGTTATAGCATTTTGTTTGGATCCAGGTTTGGCATGAATAGCAATAGTGACAGAACCATTTTTGTCAGTTACAACTGGACCTGAAGGAACAGGAGGTTTTACTGAGTCTTTACACTTTTCTTTTCCCTGAACAAAAAACAAAAACAAAAACCCAGCAGCTGTTAAAGTGACACTGCAAACTTGAAATCTAGCCAACCAAGGCAGAGATTATAACTAGTCTCAGCCACTCCTCCTGCTTCCGAGTCTCCCCTCCGCTCCCCAGCGATGACAGTGGTTTTCCCCTCCGGATGCTGTGTGACTGACCCAACCGCCGGGGGTCGGGGGCCCCAGCTCCGCACGGCGGCGGCCCAGACACACGAAGCCGCCCGGCAAAGGCCCGGAGTAGCAGACGGCGCGGACAGGAAAGGCCGTTTCGCTCGCGCCCCTCGGCGGCGCAGGAACCCAGAGCGCTGCGGTAGCTTAGGGGCGCCAGGCCAGGGCCTGCTGACCCAGCAATGGCCGGTACGAGCCTGGAGGGACCCAGAGCTACCGCCCGGCTTACATGGGCTTCACCCCAGCGCCCCACACCCAGACCCTGCAGAGCAGCCCGGCTCAGGCAAGGAGCTCTCTCCCCTCCCCCCACGAGCCCCCCAGAGCGAGCGGCCCTGGCCCA
Source organism: Chelonia mydas (assembly GCF_015237465.2). Classification (NCBI taxonomy): domain Eukaryota; kingdom Metazoa; phylum Chordata; order Testudines; family Cheloniidae; genus Chelonia; species Chelonia mydas. The sequence goes on from NC_051250.2 coordinate 65,800,071, forward strand.
AGTGACTGACCCTGCGTGGCATGGCCCCGCTCCAGCTCCGCACGCTGGCACTGACAGGACCCTGCCCCCAGCCGCCGCGCCGACGGAAGCCGGCCAGGGCCACCAGCATCACACAGACCGACCCGTCGACGGCTCCGACCCGCACTTCCGGCAACACCGGTACACCCCTCCCCGCGGGGCCTGCAGGGAAACCCCGTTCGGCTTCCCAGTTCCGGGGCCGGCAGAGTGCTGCGCACGCGCAGATTGAACAGGCGCTAGGATTCCGTCCGAATCCAGGCGGCGAGCAGGGAAGCTGCGTGGCTGGTCCGACGCGCGCGGGGCAGAGCCGCCAGCCAGGCGTCCTGGTGCTTGGTCTGGCCTGGACCTCAGCCGTACGCTGCAAACCCCGCTCCCCGCAGTCACGTGTGCGCTCAGCCCCATCCCGGGTCCGGCACCCGCCAGCCACTGGCTTGGGGCGCGCTCCTGTCCTGCAGCGAGGGGGCCAGCTCCGCGCACGGCGGGGTGCCAGGGCCAGGATCAGCTATACAGCCCAGCCTGTGCTGTCCCGTGCAGGGCCCGGCTCCCACCGTCTCACCCCCCTGCACAACACGCCGCGTCTGAAGGGCCGATGCACCTGCCTCGTGCGGGGTTTATGCACTTTGAAGTAGGAATAAAATGTGTGGCCTTTTTTTGGACTGGATAGAAAGGGGAAATACGCTGCCCTGTCCCAAAATTGGTGAGAGGGAGTCAACGTTGATCTGTGCTCTTGAACTGTTCTAAAAAACGTACACAGAGACCTGTTACCCTGAACAGCAATAAGAACAAACAAGCAAGCAGGTAGCTCGGGCGGGAGATCCTTAGGTTTCTGCCCCAAACCTGGGGATCTGTCTGTGCTTCTTTTCAATATCACAGTACAACTGACTGCGCACACCTGTAGGTTGGAGCCAAGGCCTGGCCCCTGCATTCAGAATCTCCTATAAATGGGGTAGCTCTACCCCTGCATGCTCTGGTGGATCCTGGCTAGAAAAACCAATCCATTAGCCTTATACTACCCCTTTAACCAGCGCTGGTTACCTGCTTGTAACCACTCTTTACACAGAATTTTCCCTCTTAAGCCCCCTTACTGAAAGTTAAAAATAATTACAGGGGTAGCCCCTATGTTACTGTATCAGCATAATTTAGAAATAATTACATGAAGTAGCCAGTACCCAGGGGCACTTGCAAACCATTAAGTAAAATATCATGGGGCAGCAGCTGCTGCAACAATGCTTTGTCCTTTTAAAAAATTATGTTTACTAAAGCCCTGAGATTCCCTAGTCCAGTGTTATGTCCTTGCAAGCCATAGCTTGGTAGCTAGTGGAGTGGCCTGCTCCTTATTACAGTCTTACCTAGAGTCCCCACTGAAGGATCAGGGCCCCATTCCGCAACGGACAATAAAGACATGAAGTAAAAAGACAGTCCCTATTGCAAAAAGTTCTCCCTCATAAATTGCTATGGGGCAGAGAGAACACATTCAAATTTTGCACAGAAAACAAAAGTCACGCTTTGAAACCTAAATAATCTGAAAAAGGATGAAGTAGTAGGAAAAGGTGTGCAGAATGCACTGGAGGTCTGTGATAATGTTCATGACTATATGACCAAGCTTTTAAGATAGTTAATACATAACTTCATATAGCTATTGGACTGTGTTAATGTATTGGTGCAGTTTAATGTGAAGGCAAACCCATAACCTAGAAAAAGGAACAGCAAAACAAACACTCATCTTAGTTATTTTATCAGCTATGAAAAGACAACAGCCAGGTTCCAGAGCCAAGAGAAGAAAAGGACTTAATATAGTTAAAAGGACATATAAAGAACCAGGTTAAATAGAATTTACTAAAACTTGAACAAAAATTATGTTTACTTAAAATCAGATGGATTTTAGACTTAATCCTTTTCTGCTTGCTGTGTACCTTTGGCTGAATAAACAATGCATTTGAAGAAACTAATTGGTTTTGAGTCACTTTACTCAGCCACTGGTCACAGGGTCACAGAGGGAAAGTTTCCTGTAGGTGCTAAATACAGTCAGGCCTGTCAAATTATCACTGTTGGAAGACAGACTGGATTCCCTGAGTTATAGACTATGAGTGACTAAATCAGGGACAAGGGGAAGGGAGCGAAACTTATCACTAAAGGGTGCAATTGAAAGAGACTGCCAAGGGAAAAAGTGTAAACATTTTTCAGAGAAGCTGATTGTTAGGTGGTAAGATATTGGGAATGACAGTTGTGCACAGGTAGTAGTAACAATAAGTTAACAGAGGAAGGAGGTGGAGCACAGCCAACTCATGAAGGAACTCAAATGTAGACAAGCAGTTGGACAAAAGAAGACAGTGGAATAGGAGGAAGGTGACAGAGTAATAGCCAGAAAGGCAGCAGAAACATTCTAAATAGACCTGAGGGGGGGAAAGATTACAGTAACAAGGATAGAAAGGAAGAGGTGGCTACAGAAGTGAAGACATGAGATAAGCCAGGGTGTGCAGCATAATACATACAAAGTTCTTTGGCTGGCAGGAGTTTGCTATACTTAATACTGCCGAAGTGGCTGTGCACCAGTTCACCCATTTGTAAAACTGGTATATAGCATCTGACACAAAGGCAGAATGAGGCTGAATTAACATTTCTAAAGCACTTTATCAGATGAAAGACACTTTGGAAGTGCACCAAAGTCTGGTGCCCACCCCAAAAACTACCTCATACCAAATGAGCACAGGTGGAAAACAGATTTTAATTACCAGGTAGCAGTAATCATAGGCTTAAATGTGTTTTAATTTTCTGCTGTAATGCCTATATGATGCAGGTATTAAGTTATATTAGTCACAGAAGAACCATTGCAAAAAACTTACTAACAACCCTCAACAAATCATCCAGCAGATCACTAGCAACAGTTTTTATCCTACTCACCAGCTAAGCCTTGAGGATTTGGAAAGAATAAAAGGAAAGCTGACTCCCTCAACACCAAAGCCTTCCTCTAGAATACATAAGCATAACTTTGCTATTACATTCCACATGCATGGTCATTTAACTCACAAAATAGATGCAAGTGGATTTGTAAAAGTTGGCACAAAGATACTCAGGTGGGATAACTAAGAGGTATTTACTACTGCAGTAGCAGACCATGACAAGGATTAGAATAAAGGTATGAGAAACAGTGCTTGTGACTGGCATACATTGATTTATTTTTAATTCAATAGTTAACCCTCTATTTTGCATTACCTTTAAAGGGTTTATTTTCTTTGTTTTTGCTATCTTCAGTTAGGAACCACAAGAAGATACATACACTTAAGAGTTGGGGCAATAGAACAAAGAATACTGAAAACTTTAGTAACCCGCTTTACAAGATGTTTTGGTCAGGTTTTTTAAGCTAACTAGTGACTTTCATATGAGAAATGACACATTAGCTCTTATATTTAAATTTCAGTGCCAAATAATGTACTTAAGTAATTCATCATTACCAGACAGGAAAATAATTACCTGAACTATTTCTATCAGAGAAATAGGTATTGAAGAAAATACATTTTTAAGTGGTTACTGTCAGCATGACAGAACTAGAGGAGATTTCTTAGCACTTCTCAGTGATTCATCTTTCAGTAGCTTATTACATTTCAAGGTAGGCTAATGCTGAATATTCAACATTATCCTATGATTCTACTCCAGATGCATTTTCTCCAGTCCTGAAGTGTACGTATTAATGACTTATCTTTGTAAGTAATAAGAGTGGATAAGAGTAACACTAAGGAGGAAGGGGAATTTCCAACCTGATAATTAGGCTTCTGTGAGTTCTTCTATACCAGCCTAACATTTTTCCATTCAGCAGCTGGAGAAGGAAACCCCACTTTTGTTAAATGTCCGTGCCTCTACGTAGCAGGGTGGCTGCTTGCACATTAATTATATTCACCACTGCTAAAAATATTAAGATTTAAGGGACAATTAAAAGGAGATCTTCTGGACACAAACAGTTTTCCATACCCCAACATAGGAAGGCTGAAAGAAAATTGATGTGATCCATTCTTATTACTCACCACCAAACTAAAGAACTACCAGGCCAATACCAGCTCCTTGGCTCAGCAGAGCTTTGTAGTAATGATCAACGACTGAATATAGTAAGTCTCAGCTCAGGTGTATATCAGTACACCAATTATTTTTTAAAAAGACAGTATAGTTTGAAAGCAACTGTAGAATGCTCTCCCCAGCTCTAGCTGTCAGGCCTGTAAATACAGGTTAGACCAAAAAAAGAGAATTCAAGTGCACAAAAGGTAACAGAAGTCATCATGGTTTACACAGTTACTGTTGCATTTCTCTTTTCATCTAATATATATTGGCTAAGGCAGCAACAACTGTTTATTACTATACTGTATGTCACAGGACTTCAGTGACTTCCAATATCTATATCTAGACATATGGCACTAGGAACAGCAATCTAAAGGAAGTTTTCTTTTAAGTTCAACTGACATGCATTTCACTTAACCACAAAAAAGCTTATTTAAACTAAAGAATTGCAGATGTTTTTTGAAGAACTTTTTTTTTTTTTAACTACATAGTTTAATTGAAGTCCTCTTACATTGCTATTAATGCCATTTCAACTTTAAAGCTGCTCTAATTCTACCTCAGTGGTTACTGTATTTTAAAAAAAATTACAAGACTTATGTGCAAGCAAAAAATGGTATGGGATTTCACTCATTTTAAGCTTACTTTAAAATAAACATACTATATGATCTAATTACTCCTTATCTGTTAAGATAACATTAGTGACATTATAAATAAAGTCAAAAGTAAGTGTACACACTGTACCATACCTATGCTAGTAATTTAGAACATTAGGGAAACAGTCATTGCTTTCAACTACACACTAATTTCTTGTGGTATGGTTTGTAGGAGTGTACAGGATCCTGTGGCGTGAATGGGAATTTTCACACTTTTGCTGTTTAAACAACTGCAGAGAATGCTGCAGAGTATACTGACCATCTATGTACATTCATTGCACCTTTCAATTGGCTGCACTGCCTCATACTACTTGTAGATATTCTCTGGAACTAAATGCACAAACAGATAAAGTTAAATCAGATCAAGATTTTAGTGTTGGTTAATGCTTGAGCATCCAGGTCCTAGAATACTATTAATAGAAGTCTTGTATTCTCATATCTTCACATTATACATTTTTGCAGGCATATTTATATACAATAGTCATCATCATACCAACTTACACGCTCCAGTACATTACTATAAAATACACATTTCTGAATGAAACCAAGACCATTGAAGTATTGTACATTGCAGATCTCAGCTAAGTATGTGCTATATTTCTTTAATACAATTTCAGATACTGTTTACAGTGTTAACCCAGGTATTTCTTCATGGCTCATTTAAAATAATAATAATAATAAAAAAAATATATAAATCCAGTTTTGTTGCTGTAATTAAAAAAAAAAAGTTGTCATTTGAGTCCATAATGGTCATTGCAAGGGTATTTTAGAGGGAAATGCAAGTTTGGGACAAAGTAATATAGCTATTGCATTTTTAAAGAAGAAAAATAATATACCAAAATTCCATAATAAACAAGGAGATCAAAGGAGAATTTCACCTTTGAAGACAATGTAAGGAGTCAGGAAGTAAATAAACCAACAAAACACAAGATAATGTTTAAAATATAGAGTACTTCTTACTTTCAAGGTTTTGTGAAGGAAAAAGGAACTACATCTGTTAACTTACTGATGTCCTGCCAATAACCATGGAGAGAAAAATAGATTTTTCTGATACCTCCTATAAGAAATGTTCTAGTTTCATATTACACATGGAGATTATATATTTATGTAATTTCATAGAATTTAAAAATTGCCACCAATAGCAAGTACTTTATGCCATTGTCAGTCTATACATTGCTACTTGTATTATCTGAGATGAACTATCCTATGTAAATTATGTATAAAATATTATTTCTGGTATTTGTCCATCTTCTATCGATGTACCATTGTTGTTACCGGGTGAACTAGAGAAGGAAAAGCAGGTTTTGCTAGCAGTAGGAGATTCGTGGATTACTTTCTTCAATCCTTTCGTACCATAATGGGAATCGGGACCCTAATATAAACAACAAAAGAAGTTAGCTACATTTTCTCCAATTCAGTTATTTAGAGATTTAATTTATATAAAGCTATTACCTAGATAGATAGAATTACATGCTAGATTAATATAATTCAAGGTTCTCCAGAAGTATCACAGAGTAAAGGAACGCTGGAGCTTGTTAGAACCTTTGAAAGGAGAATTCAGACACCAGCTTGTCTGCTCTTCATCTGGCAACTAATATGCCAGAATGTATTTACTGTGTAAGCCTGTACTAGTATCTTTAAAGTGTTTGAAACTTCTGGTATACAGATTTGCGAAATTTCATATTTGATTTTTGGATAGAGAATTAGATTAGCTCCCCCAAAACACGAACTCTTAGTAATGGACAAAGCAGCCTATTATGTTTAATGGAGGACTGTTAGAAGAGATAATATGCATAACTGTTAAACCTAAGCTTAAGAAAATGTAAAACATTTTTTGAAGTATATCATTGATTAGCAAGAAAGAATATAGTTAACACAAAGGATAGAGTCGAGTTTTGATGCAAATTTCCACTAATATCTATTACAAATGCACATTTTCACCTCTGCAAGTAAACTAATAGCTTCAAAATTGCATCCGGAAGTAACATTTTTACACAGTAAGTCACAAACCAACCAACCAAGATAAAAAAAAAGCACCCCGTAGGAGATTCCCACCTTTATTCCAGCCCCAGTACGCCAAGTACAGAGTTGTGTAGAAATCCCAGGTCTGGCTTAGGGGAGAAATTCCCCAATGTAGGCACTGAGGAAGACAGACACAGGCTGTCTCGCAAACCATGATATAGGGGGCATGCCACAGATGGGCTGGGAGCAGGAGAGAGGGAGAGGGAGAGGAGCTGCAATGCTGAGAATGTAGGTAGTGCAGCTCCCCATAGGCAGTAGGTAATAGTTACATTGGGATCTGCTCTGGTTCCTGGATCAGCTAAGCATTGGGAAGGCATAAAGCCACATTAGCTCCACCACCCCCTTGAAAGCCAATACAAAAACCATATTCTAGTTTTGCTTTTGAACTGCTTAAGAAAAAAAGAGAGAGAGTGAGAGACTTAGAGGATGTTTCCCTACCAGGTAACAGTTTAAAAGTTGGGTAAAATACTGGTTCCAAACAACTTTCCACTATGTTCATTTCTACACTCTTACTCTTAAGCACGCTTACTTTGAGTGTTGCACAAGCTGTGTAGGAGATCGTTGGCAAAATTTCTATAGGCTCTTTGAACATAACTCTGAATGTATTAGCAGTTCCATCACAACTAAATCCAGTATCATTTTGTCCCAGCGTCTGATTTTTCTCATATTCAATTATCTGCATATAAAAAAAAAGTATATATATAGAAGTGTCTTTTTACCCGTTAATTAGTTTACAATTTTGAAGAAAATGCTAGTCACAAAAAACCCAACCAAGCATCAACATACGTAAGTGTCACATTCGGGGTACAATTCAGACCAGTGAAGAGTTCTGTCGCTGCCTGTAACCCGGGTACCTCACAAATGCTTTGCTACTGTAGTTCCCCACCTGGGCTGCTCACAATCAGCCTACCAGCATGCAGGTCACACCCTCAGTGTCTGTGTATAGCTGCAGCCCTGATCCAGCAGCTCTGACCCCCAGCAGCTTGCCAGCAAAATGCCAGTCACACACTGGCTTCCACCAGCCTGGGTTACTACCAGTAGGATGACCCCAACAAACTCCCAAGTCTCAGATTTTCCTCAAAATGTGCGTTCTGTAATGTCCAGCCCTTTCCTGGACAATTCAGATATTAAGGTTTGTTGCTCCTGTAAGGAGTTAACATTCAACAGTTTTGTTACTTTAACTGGAGTTATCAAACAGTTCAGTTTAAACACAGCCTTGGAATAAAACAAAAAACAAGATAGGATTTTAAGTGAATTCAAGTGTAAGTGATAAAGTTAGAAATGGTTATAAGCAAATAAAAATGAAAACGTGTCTAAAGGCCTAAAACTTAATCTAGCAAGTTTGGTTCAAGGCTTTTGTTCAAGATGGCCTTTCTCACTCACTAGTTTGCAGCATGATGGTAACTGACCCTTTCCTCGGTCATGTTCTCTCCTAGTGGCCCACAGGTGCTGGTGCCTTTGTCTTCTTAGGTGAAAGAGAACTTCGGGTTTTCTGCCCCTTTCTTTTATAGTCCAGTGAACGTTGGAAGTAGATTCTTCTGAAGGTTATCATTCAGAGTAAAGTTTATCCAAGCAGGAAGGAAGGCGACATGGAGTTCGATGGTGAAGGAGGCTCCATGTTTTCTTCCCCCATTTTTATTTTTTTGCTGAAATGCAAATTTTTCTGTTTCCTGCCACCTCTTCCCCCTGCTGTCAAGGACCCTGTTTGCTACTTGTATGTAAACACACATTCCTTCATTTACGATAGGCCTATTTAACAACTTTGGCCTAGGCAAGGCTGTCTGGTTTTGAACATGTGCTAACATAATCATACAGGGGGAATTCATAACTTTACATACACTGTTAACTACATACATTTCACCATGATATTATTGACCAGCAAGTTATTCGTTTTCCCATGGTACCTCACACAAAGCACATTTTGTACAAAGATTATTACAATGGTGTGTCAGGTGTGATTACAAAGGGTGCTTTCAGTTACAATAGGACTACTTACATTAGAATAAGTATTACGGATAACAGTTCCCTGTTCCATCCAATTTAACAAAGGGTAGTACATCCTCAGTAGGGGAAGGCGTGTACCATCTACTAGTGACAGAATTAACACCTGGAATTTTAGTGAATGGGAATTCACCCCGTCATGCGCTGGGAGCAAGAACCAGGAGTGTCGATCTATTACAAAAAAATACCTTCGGGAGAAATACTAAGATTTAAGTAAACCTATACTGCTGTCCAAGACACCTTTAAAGAATAAATAACTTCATAAACAAACAGGGGCTCACAGAAAGATCTACAAAACACTGCTTTCTTCCAAGAATGTAGCAACACCCCTATAGTACTTTATGACTACAAAATTCTGTTTGTTTTATGTTCATTTTAGAGATTATACTCTGACTACAGATTCTATTAATCTCCCAGTTCCTGTGTTAATTTTAAGGGGAGAATAGGAATAGCTTGCTAAGAATAGGAAAGCAGGACTTAGAAGTTTAACTTTCTATCTCAGTCACACCCAAGGGACAAACAATAGAATCATATTGTTGAAGTCAGTTCACATTTTTATATGTAAATTTGTCATGATCTATCTGGACTGAGTAATTGCTCCATCCTAAATCAAATTCATAGTAAGCCTTATTGTTTCTTGTAACAAATGTAGTTTCTACTAAGCGGTTTAGTTAAAAATATACTATACCTGTATATTGACTTGATAATCTGTGGGTCCATGAATAGATCCATACAATCCAAATCCCACTATGGAAATTCTTCTATTAACTGTGAACCTGACACAGGAGAAAGGCAAGTTATAAATATCACATTTCAACAATAGTCACAGGGGCCTGACCTTGCTCCCACTCAAGTCAGTGGGAAGACTCCCATTGATTTAAATGGTGCTGGATCAAGCTCAGGATATAGTACTATAAACATTTAGCAAAGCAAACCAGGCTTACTGTAAAGTGAAGTTTTATTAAAGAGATGGCATCCTAAGACCTCAATTTTACAACTAAAGGCCCCAATATTCCACAAGGATCATTCTGAAGGACTCAGTATACTAAATAACAAAAATACCTCTATTTTGACCAGCTCTGAAAGGAAACATTTTAGCGGTTCCGATTTTAAATGTAGCAATACATGTTATTAATAAGCAATACTCTAGAATCCACCTAAACGATTTTTCAAGAATTTCCCTTTATTCTCTTATTTTAAATGCTTTTATCTATGCGTGTGCGCACAGTCTACTTTTTAAAATAGACAGTGCAAATGTTATATCCATGCTGAAGCAGTAGGTTACTGCTTTTAATACTACAAAGCAGCATTTGAGTCACATGTTTTCTTCTCCTTGGACAACTCATGACCAATACCTGATTCGGTCACTTGTTCCGCTGTACCCCCAACGGCTCTCCACTTGCTGGAACCTGTTTATGCTGCATTCTTTTCCTCTGAGGCAGCATCTTGGTCGGTCAATATAATCAACTCTAGGTTTAGGATTGACCGTAAAATGCAAAAAGAGATTTACCACTTCCCGATCTGACAAAATTCCAGACTGAGCAGGACCTACGAATAGAAGAAGCATGTTTCTGAGAATATGATATGCTTTAAAATTTTAATTCTGAATTGTTGTATTTAAATAAACAGTGCAAAGTCCACCATGATTTGTCTCAGACCAGAACAACTTTTGCAAGATGGACTGTTTTGATAGGAAGGAGTGAAATGCATTTGTTACTAACAGGGTAGTTGTGAAGGTTTGTAAAGTTAGTCCCTTATTAGCACAGTGTGTTTCTCTTTACATTAACATATTAGTAAGAAAGTAACCCACATTACCTGCTGCAAACTCTTCAATAGTCATTAGTGGAAAACGGATTAGAGACAGAGCTTTTCCAAGCACTTTCTGTTTGTTTCCTGATGTCACAGGCAGTTGCTGTCTTTGACACTCTGCTTCTGCCCAGCGAACAACAGCTCCAAAGAGTCTACTTTCTCGAATACTAAGTGTGTCTCTTTCTAACACTGCACACAGTGTGTCTTTAAAAAAAAAAAAAAGTTACTAATAAATTTAGGTCAGTTTTCTCCTTTCATAGCAATTTATGTCTTTACATATGTTAAGTCATCTTAAAGTAGTTTTTAAATTATACAACTTCCGTTAAGAATAAAGTATTTGATTAAAAGCCCAAACTACTTTAATATAATAGAAAAATGATTGACTATACATGAAAGAGATCTGTTTAAGGACTAAATAAATCTATTGCAAAAAAACCCACCACAGATAAGACAGTTCTGTCTTACGTGTAAATCAGTCTTCTGGAACAGTGCACAGCATCCAATCCAACAGGTTTTGTCCTGCCCGCCTCCTTCTATAAAACAGCATATGAACTTTCTTCTTGATTCCTAAGACTAGGACTATATATATAGATATAGATATGTAGTGCCAAACTGCTGCTCTCATGTCCCAAAGAGTATTTCCAAAGCTAGAGCAAGATCAAGAAAGGAAGTGATCAAGCAGATTGGTGAATGTACAACTATGGGAAAGCCAAATTACTCATAATATAAAGTTGTCCTCATTTGAGTGTCCATCTGCCAATCTGGATCAATTATTGAAACGCAACAACCAGCAGAATGCACAAAAAGAAAAAAGTGACCTTTTAAACAGATAAACATATGGATCCAAAAAATTAAAAGCAGTACTAAGTGTTCCAATTCTTTTTATATACACATCTCAGATTTTAGTGAAGATCAGTGGGACATTTAACTCATGGCTTTGCAGACCTCTCCACATGAAAGTCTGTTGTTCTTCATACAAGACCTATTAAAATAGGCAGAAATCTATGTCAGGAATCTTGCTAATACTAGAAAAAGCTTCTCTGATTGCCATCTAACATGTGAACATAGATAACTTGTCCTTTTTTTGGTAACCTCTGTAAATGAGGCCACATCCAATTTCCAAAAGAAAACTGTTCGTGTGGAAAAGGAAAAAGAAAAAGGAAAACAGAAAAGTGTTCCTGTGTCACTTTTGACATCCAGAGAATGTAGTTGCATCTACTTAGACTGGAAGATGTCCTGATTTAGGTGGAAAGGCATGTTATTTATACTGCAGTGGCAACTTGTAATGGGCCAGGCCTCCATTGTGCTAGGTGCTGTACAAACACAGAACAGTTCCGTAGAGAATTTCAAGAAACATTTTCCTGTAGTCTTGGTATGATTTAAAGGTTTACATGAACCTAGCTCCACTAAGAATAGCAGCAGTAGTTGAGATTCCGGAACCTAAAGATGACTAGAGATGTTCCCAACTGAGATTCTTCTAGTCTCGTCTACTAGTCACCCAAAGTAAGGATTTCACGATCCAATCAGGAAGGGTTACCTGGAGAGGGACTCCTAGCTTTCACAGTTGAGCCCACAAAGGCTTGAAGAGGGTGCAGAACAGATAAGTCGACAATGTCTACACCTGAGAACATAAGACTGCATAGTTGAAGGCCCTGACAGTTATGTATATACTATGTAGGAGTTCCCAAACAAACTAGAATGATTCAAACAGTTCTGTCTAGAGAAGAGGATGAGAAAGATAATGATATGAAAACCAACTCCTGGGCGAGAAAGCCCTGCGGTAAAACAAGGGAGTTTTTTTTCCTAAAGTAAGTTAGGCAATGAATTTTACAATTTTTTTTAAAGAAGTTAAAAAAATGTTCTTGTTTACCCAGCTTTGCATTTTATGAATAGGACCTGTGAATTTTTTCTAATAAACAGTTTGAAAATGTACCCAGCTCTCCTCCCCGTTTATCAAAAAAGACACATCAGGTATGTAGAACTGACGTTTTGAACAAGATTTATTGGAGCTGTTTCTAATTGTTTGGACTTGAAAGAAACGTATTCAGATAGCGGAAAATCAGATTACCTTCCTCCTTAAGGGCTGTTACTACAATACCCTGAGTACGGAGAAAACACTGTAGGTGCCAGATGGAAAGGATTGGGTAGAATCAAAGAAACTTGTGAAAAGTTGGAATGAGCACAAGCAAGCAGTTGCACAAATCCAAACACAAGCAGTTTAAGGAGAGGGTCGTGCAATTTTCTTTTTTTAAGATAAGGCCAGACTATCCATCCTCAATCTGAACTTTCTTCTTTGCATTCTAGCTGATTTTGAAACAAGTCTTGGACATAAGTTCCATCATGACTGGATCTCAAACTGGATTGACAAAGCATCTGGATTCTGAGTGAATATAACTCATCTCTGGACAGATCATGCCTGCACATGGGAGACCGTAGGCCACAAAGGGTATGTCTAAACCACAATCTATGCCCTGGCTTAGCAGAACTCGAGTCAGTAGACTCTGGCTTTGTTAACCTAGGGCTTGAGCATCTACACACTCATTTGTAACCCCAGGTTAAGAATTGTTGAACCCTGGGTCCAACCTGGGGCTCCAGCGTCTACGCTGTATTATGTGGGTCCAGCCATCCATATCCCAGACTTCCTAGCAGGGCAGGAAGTATAAGGGCCAGGCTCTGCAGCTCAGTTGGGTTCAGACCAGGAAAGGAGCCAGATGTCCTTTCCAGGGAGCTGAACTACCCGTGGAGCCCATCGTTAGCTGCAGCAGATGATGACGACACTTCTAAGCCAGCCTGGAAAAAAGGCAAGCCATGGTCCCAGGAGATGGAGGAACCAGGAGAGGAAGCACAGAGTGAGCCGCTTGGCACAGAGAAGGGGAACCGGGAACCAGGCCCCAGTCACTGCAGAGAACAACTCAACCAGATGCCAGAAGGAAGCAGCCAAGGAAAATGAGACTTTGGGTCTGTTGTGTTGCCAGGAGACGAGGCAGTGACCTCATGTTTCCCTGCTGGCCTCACGATGCGATCACCAGTTGCTCCAAGGGTCCTGGGCTGGGACCCGGTGGAGCAGGGCGGGCCCAGATCTCCCTACCCCTGGCCCCGCACTCAGGGCTGGGCAAGTACTAACCCCTAGGCCAAGGGGCCTGAGCCACTGCCTGTTTGTTTCTCAGCCCTCCCTCGAGAGGCCCGAGCCATTGCCTGCTTGTTTGCTTAGCCTATGCCCAGAAGGCCTGAGTCCTTGTTTATTTAATAGTTTAGCCCTCAAGTAGGAGCCCCAAGCCACAGACTTCTTACTGGCCCAGCCCCCATCCCGGAGACTGGAGCTACCACGTGCCTAGGGGCTCAGCTGCAAACCAGGATGACTGGTTGCCCCACGTAAGTATGAACACCAATTCCCCACTGCCAAAGGGGGTGCCCTGGAAGAGATCCAAGGAACCTTACACCACCAAACATGACTGTCCAGGGAACAAAAAGTCAATGTTTGGGACTGTGGAATACTTTTGGCAGACTCCCAGAGCACTAGTCCAGAGGGGCTGCGTCTACACTGCAACGCAATAAGGCTTGAACCCGGGGTCCCAGCTTGATTTAGGCTCTAACGCTCCACCCCGTGGGGTCCAGGACCCTCAGTAAGAGCCCTCAATTAGGGCAATTTGCATGTAGATGGATGGATGTTATGTTTCAGCCTGAGTTCGAACCATGAGCTTATATTGCAATTAGATGTATTTAAAATGTAGGGCAGAGAAAGAGGCCTAAAAAGAAAAGAAACCCAGTAGTTGAAAGTTAGCAAATTTTCAGCAGTAGTAAGTCAGAGTCTGAGAAAGCATGCAGCTGCACTAGCTGCAAAGGCAGGACTGTATTTATACAGCACTCAAAGGCATGCTGTGTGCTTTACAGACAGAAAAGAGGAAAGATTCCTGTCCCAGAGAGTCTGCATACTAAACAGACAACATATAAACTACGGACAGCAGGATAAAAAGATGCAAACAAGAGTGTTATATTCTTAGCACTTATTTTCTTGCATATAAAACTAAGGGATAAATTATAAACAAGTGTAACCTGAATCAACTTGAACCTCATTTACTCACTGTTTAATCCTTTTCTGAATTCCTCATCATCTATTCTCCCACCCCAAGAAAAATACATGAGTTAACCTTAGTATAGAGTCCCATTTGTTTCTTCCTTCCCGGGCCTCAAGCAAAATAAGCTTTAGGCCCATCTTTTTCTTGTGTACCTCATACACCATGGTTATTTCCTCTCCCTTGCCTCTACACAGACACTCTTCTTAACACTTTGCTGAGGTTGGTTGTGATGAAGTCAATGGGGTCAGGTAACGTACTGCTTCTCCTGCCAATAGTCTGTTCCCTCCTGGGAGTCTAGGCTCAAGCCCACTCATAGGCTGGAAGCTGATGTCAGTCTGGGCTATTTACAGTACTAAGTTTAGTCAAGAAGAATATACATATGCTGCTTTCCTAGCTGAAAGTAGGCAGGACCAGCCCAGTAGTTGAGCGGGATTGGCAAATGGACACTCGAAGAAGAGTAATTTAACCATAATGCTTCAACTAAAACTGAACATGCAGCAAAGGTATTTAGAAAACCATATTGGCAGCAATTTTTTGGTAAATCCAATGATAGGCAGTAGTAACCTAAAGCAAAATTAGAGACAGCACTATAAATATGGCATATATAGTTAAAACAGGACCAAACCAGATAAAAATCTGGACTGTTTTCAAGTCAGACACTCAAGCTTTTTTAGTATTTTCCCACAGATTTAATCAGACATCACACACAAAGTATTATTGTAACAGAAATATATAGTCAAAATTCAGAAAAATTCTTCAAAGATACATGAAGATGCAAAAGTAGTAACATTCACAATAAGATAAAACTTATTTTTTATGCATTTTGCTCTTGTATTCAAACTTATGTTAGTCAATGTTTCTTCTGCAGTGATAGAAAAATGAGTGCACTACTGTGGCCAAAATAATACTGAATCACTAAAATTCCTACACTAATTAGACAACGTAGACTAGTATATAAAAATGTTTGCTTTGTCTTTTAAAATGGTATTGAGGTAAAATCCTTGTACTTTTAATAAAGTTCTAACTAATTCTAATCAATGTGAGCATCAGATTTTTGGTTTAAAAATCTGATCGTAAACCTGTCAAGTTAAAACATCAGTTTCAACATTATGTGATACCTGTAAACCACTATGTTACAAGAAGGTCAGTTATTAAAAGGGTCAAGTTAAACAAGTCAATCGGGACTAATTTATTTGTTTAAATGGCTAAGCCTTTTAGCAGAGTGATGGTTATTATATATGGGAATCTTTTAGAGCCTATATATTGTACATGTTTCAGGGCAAGCTTTGACCAAAAGGTACACCGTTTAACAATGCAAATCAATACAGTTCTTTTACAAAGTTTAAATTCATATTCTGGTAATAGAAGGCAACTTACCTATGTCAATATCAGTAAAACCTTCTGCACTTATTGCATCCATTGTACTTTTGTCTATAGTGTCAAGACAAAGACTAGCAAGCTGAGGTTCATCAAATAATCGAGCCTATGGAGATAATATATTGTTTACAGACAAATGGTATGAGTCTGGTGTTGCAACCAACAGATTTATGAAGTAACCCAAACAAACAAGTTTTTACTCCAGAATAATGGATACATTCTATTTAGACAGCCTCAATTTACCTTTCAAGTATTCCTTGAGTTTGTGTCAAACAGCCCTTGAATGATGTACTTCATTAAGAGTTTTTGTATCAGATTTCTCCAATTCTCCTTCCTGAATATTATTATTACACTGCCAAAGATAAATCTCTATATTTGAAATTGCAAGTCAAAACTACAATATTGGATCAAAAAAGACAATGTTCTCAAAGAGCCTCAGATTAACTCATTAGAATATTAATATTAATAGCACTGAAGAGAGAACAGACCTCATGTTTATGATGTTCCAATAACTATATAAAAATACATTTATTTACAAGGCCATTTTCCTTTATATTATTTCATACTCAAGAAGCTGAGTGACAAAGCTGCAATAAGATGCTTGCAAAAAGACTGCTATGCCGCACAGATAGTTCTACCACAGACTAAACTACCTAGATATCTAACATTGTGTAAATTATTAGCTCTTTGGGGGGTGATTTATTAAGCAATATTTTCATAAACCAACATTTTATTCAGGTTACCTGGGTAAGAAGCATAAAGGCATTATCTGCTCTAAGATGTTTAGTGAGAAATTCCACACAATGTGCTTCCAGGGCTGGGACTGCATACTTCTTGGCAGTGTAGAGAGTAGTCATAACTGTTTCAGGACCAATCTGAACTTCATCTGAATAAAGAAACCTGGAAATAACACACAAATACAGAAGGATAAAAGGGATATAACTGAGGGAGAGCTGAACATACCAACTAAATTTAAGAACATGATTAACAGCCTCTTTGTGTTGACAAAACAAATTAAAGAAGTGCACTAAAAAAGTTTGGTACTAGTTAAGATGTGGCAGCATGTTAGCTTATGAAAAGCTAATGCCATTAGATCTGCATAAGAAGTGTAACACTCCCTAAAAACTAAACTTTCTGTACTGGTTTATTAGATATGTACAACCAGTGAAGAGCAGCTGAGCTGGCAGAATTACTTTTAGTTCATTAAATCGATCTGGTTCAATAGCAAGAACATCTTCAATTTAAGTATCAATGCCTCTAGTTCAAGGGTAGGCAACCTCTGGCATGTGTGCCAAGGCGGCATGCGAGCTGATTTTCAGTGGCACTCACACTGCCCAGGTCCTGGCCACCAGTCTGGGGGGCTCTGCATTTTAATTTAAATTTTAAATGAAGCTTCTTAAAGATTTTAAAAACCTTATTTACTTTACATACAACAATAGTTTAATTATATACTATAGACTTATAGAAAGAGACCTTCTAAAAACGTTAAAATGTATTAATATTAATATGCACACAAAACCTTAAATTAGAGTGAATGAAGACTTGGCACACCACTTCTGAAAGGCTGCTGACCCCTGCTCTCGTCCTATACCACTGCTCTCAATTCAAAGAAATTGCATACTATCCATCCAGCCATGAGGGGACACAAATCAAGGACTTCCATTGTGATAACATCTTAATTTCAAGTCACCATTTTCCCTCTGCAGGAAACTAATATTTCAGATAATGACCTTGAGTCTCTGTTTTTCTGACAGAGACTGCCACAAGCTGAAACTCTGACCTGCCTCCATTGTTTTTGAGAATGCAGGATTAGTTGGAGTTTTAATAGTAACAGTGAATCAAGAGACAAAAGGTATGCACCAAAGGCAGCAAAACCAACTTTCCTGAAAGCTGTTGGTTGTTGAGACCAGACAGGAGTATTGATTCTAAGATACCAATCACTGGGGGTGGGAACTGTGTTTTTTGAAATCTGTTCTTGACCTGAAGAAAGTATTTCCAAGTCTTTCACTACAGCATCTCTAATTTCCAGGAAAGTTAATCAAAAATGCTCTATTGGTTACAGAAATACACAAAAAAGATTTCTGTCTATTACAAGTTATTAAAAAAACCACCAATATTGGTTTAAACATAATAAATAAGTGCATACTAACAGAGGCAGGAATTCCTAAGTCAAGACTAAAGGCTCGTATACGGTAGAAGAGCTACAGCAGCACAGCTGCACCAACGCAGCCATGCCACTGTAGTGTGTCTGGTGAAGATGCTCTATGCCAACAGAAGAGAGCACCATCATGATAATAAAACCACCTCCCTGAGAGGCGGTAGCAATGTCTCCCACCAACATAGCGCTGTCTACACCGGCACTTAGGTTGGTGTAATTTACATCACTCATGGGCTTGTCTTATTCACACCCTTGGGCAACATAAATTATACCAACATAACCTTTAGTGTAGACAAGCCCTAAGCCTCCTTTCTCCCTCTTGTTACTTTGGTTTCATTAAATATCCATTATTTTACCTCAGGCACTATTCTGAGACTCCTGCAACAATGAGGCACAAGGTGCTAAACCTGGAACGTAAGCAGGTAACAATCCCCAGGCTTTGTCACAACCATAACAATCTAATCTCCTTGCTTAAAAACCAACATTTTGTCCCTCAACATATTCTTCAATGTACTTAAAAATACACAATGCTTTTCTGGTGCTTACTTTAATATAAAAAGTGTGAGAAAGAAGCGGACAGGTTCCTATATTGCAGAGGTGGGCCCCATCTGGCCCGCGGGACCATTTTGCCCGGCCCTTGAGCTCCTAGCCGGGGAGGCTAGCCCCCTCTCCCGCAGCCACGCCACCGCGCGGGCAGCGGGTCTGCGAGCTCCTGCCACTCTGAGCAGCATGGTAAGGGGGCGGTGGCGGCGCGCACGTGTGGCGGTGGGGGGCATTGGGTAGGGGGCTCCGGGGGGCAGTCAGGGGACAGGGAGCGGTTGGATGGGGCAGAGGTTCTGAGGCGGTTGGGGATGGGGAACAGGGGGGTGGATGGGAGTCCCAGGGGGCCGCTCAGGGGGTGGGGTGGTAGAGAGGGGCCAGTCAGGGGACAGGGGGGTTGGATGGGTCAGGGGTTCTGAGGGGGGCAGTCAGGGGGTCGATAGGGGGCGGGGGCCAGGCTGTTTGGGGGGCACAGCCTTCCCTACCTGGCCCTCCATACAGTTTCATACCCTGATGTGGCCCTTGGGCCAAAAAAAGTTTGCCTACCCCTGCTATATTGTGTATACAAACCTGAAAGTCTATAGGGCTTATGAAAAAGTAGTTGAGAACTATTGGCACTCAAGAAACTAACATAGCTGCTACTATGCTCTAGATCTGCAATCTGATAATTTCTTCATGAGTAAAAAGTGTTAAAGGGATCAACAGGTTACCTCATTTCCTATTGGTTTTAGGTCAACATGTAACAACTGCTCAAAAATCCAGACTCTCCAACAGTAGGCAGCTATCTAGTAATATCATTTGACTAATAAACTTAAAAAAAAGACTGCAGAATTGATGGCCCCATATTATCGCCACAGAGTTAATGAAAAAATGGACAGCACGCATCACAGCTGGTCCTTTCATGTCAGCTTATATGCTTTTAATAGGTACTAACAAAAGCATGATTTGAATTAGTCTGTAACATAGGCTGTGTAATAAAACTTCGGAGTTATTTCACAAGCACTGTAGATAGATACTTTTGTACATATGATAAAGATTTAGCGAGCTAGTTGTCAGGAATGGTGGAGAGGAAGGGGACGACTGGAACAAACGGTTTGCTGTGCTGTGCAAAAGGGGAAGACAGCAGGGGCAAGGTAGCAACCTGGAATTTCCCCGTGTCATGGATATATTTTGTTACTGGGACTCAGGGCCCTCGGCTGGTACCCTTGTTGAGGGCTTATGTCAGAAGGAAAGGGAAACAGCTGGAAACAAAGAACAGTTGAAAACGATTTTGGGAAACAGTTTGACTGATTTTGTACAAGAGCATGATAATGGTCTCTGGAAGCCTGAGAGCTTTACTGGTCCTGGAGCATTCCTGCAGCTTTGTAAGGAAATGGTAGATAACGAGAAAGATCAGTTAAAGGCAGAAACAGAGGAGATAAAGGAAGATAAAACTGAGAAAAACAAAGACATCCAGCCTGAAGGCTGAGTCAGACACCCTCTGTGCTCAGATAGTGGCACTGCAGACACTGGGGTGTGACAGTGAGCAAGAGAGTAACAGGCTGGAGCAGGAACCGTCTGGATTGAAACAGCAGACAATGGAAAGTGATAGAGTATTTTAAACTACAAATTAAGCAGCTGATTTTTCATTTTAAAAATAAAATAGCTCATTTTGAAAACTCTCTCTCATAGCGTGTGGATTTTTTTAAATGACTGGAATATCAAGCTTACAAAAAAGTTTTTAAACTTTAGCAGATTTAAATATAGTGGCGTTAGTGAGCATTACTGCAACAGAAAAAACATTTTGGTTTACTCATTTAGTACAGCTTCTATAAGCACATTCATTAAGTCATGGCAGGCTTGGGTATATATTTTTTAACTTTATTGCTTAGCGCTTTATCCACAACAGTTGGTATGGCAACACCCATTTTTTCATGTTTTCTGTCTATATATATCTTCCTACTGTATTTTCCACTGCATGCATCCGATAAAGTGGGTTATAGCTCATGAAAGCTTATGCCCAAATAAATTTGTTAGTCTCTAAGGTGCCACAAGTACTCCTCGTTTGTTTTTGTTTTTTTAAAAAAAGAGTTCAGAGTAACAGCCGTGTTAGTCTGTATTCGCAAAAAGAAAAGGAGTACTTGTGGCACCTTAGAGACTAACCAATTTATTTGAGCATAAGCTTTCGTGAGCTACAGCTCACTTCAAGTGAGCTGTAGCTCACAAAAGCTTATGCTCAAATAAATTGGTTAGTCTCTAAGGTGCCACAAGTACTCCTTTTCTTTTTTTTAAAAAAGAGTAAGAGTTGCATATCAGCTTGGTAGGCTTGGGATGCTCTGAGAATATACTCCTAAGAATCAGCCACCAGAGGCCAAAAAAGAATGCAGCAACTTGTAGCAATGAAGCATCCAATATAACCAAATACTTTTAGAGTGAGGAAATTTAATCCACACTAGGGCAGAAATGTCAACATACCAATATATGATTTATGCTTCTTTGTCTCGTCTATATTAGGAAAAGTTGGGTGCATAATTTCTTATCTGAATGTTTCTAGTGTGCACATAGCCCTTTATACCAAGAAAGTCTCTTTTTTCCATCACAATGCCTTTTGTGGGATTTTCCTGAGACAAGCAATAAAGCATTTTGAATAAATTCTTAATGTTCAAAAATGCTGAGTTAGAAAAGAGAGAGACAGGCACAAGAACTATTAAAAAATTGCAAAACAATGAGTCTTCTCCAAACTGCTAGGGGATGGTCAGCATCTGACTTGAAGATCTGGGTCAATGATCCTGGAGCATTTCCACAGTACCCCTCCTTTTCCAGAATGGGGAACTCATTGCTTGAGTGGCTTGCTTCTGAAGAGAGTGAGTGAGTGAGTGAGAGAGAGAGTGTATGTGTGTGTGTCAGTAATTCTGAAACTTTGTATGTTGCAGCCTTCTGTTTGTTACAGGTCTGAACTTGCCCTCTGCATATCCTTTTCTGCATCTCACCTGTCTATACAATCTTTCTTTTTCTATCCATTTTCTAAGTACACAAAATTTTCAGAGAAAATTATATTTCCTCAACACCTCTACTTTTCTCTGCCTCCAGTTTTCATCCTCTCTCTTGCAAAGTTCTCTCCCCATTCTCCCTCTCTTCCCCAGGTCCTGCATTCTCATATTCCCTCTTTCCTGGTTTATACCTCATTGTCTCTTCCTGTAAGGCTTCAGTGTCAATTTTCTCTCCCTCAGTGTATCGGTAAGAATGTGAGAAAATGTTCAGAGGCAATTCTTTTATAAAAGAATTAATTAAGTTCACTAAGTTCCCCATACCAGACCATTTCCTTAAGGAGAACCTCCCCCAGAAAATTTTTCAAGGATGTTTATTAGGCCCCCTGCAATCAGTTCTGTGGACACTGGTGAATTTTATCTCCTTAGAACGCAAGAAAAAAAGCAGAGAACCCTACCTAAACTCATCAGGATGCACACAAAATCATCCCAATGGTCCCACAACCACTGCAGTTGCTTTGCCAGAACTCTTTTGGCCTTTGTTTAAAAAACCCTACAGGCAAGAGGAATATTGGATGGTAAGTCAACAAACAAAGGGCAAGTCTACACTACAGTGCTACATTGGCGCAGCTGCACCGTCGCTCTCCCCTTCGGCATAAGTACTCCACCTCTGCGAGAGGTGGAAGCTTTGTTGGCAGGAGAGCATCTCCAGCCGATACAGCATTGGTGTGGACAGTGCTCAGGTTGCTATAACTTTTTCACACCCCTGAGCGATGTAACTTACATTGACTTAAGCAGTAGTGTAGGCCAGCCCAAAAACACAGTCTTTTTATTTCTTAAACCTTTGATCTCAACCAATAATAGGTTCGTTTTTTTCCAGAATGGTTTTTCCCCCAGAGATAAGTCCTCAGTCTCCTCCTTTATCTATTTGGTTATAATCTTGATTGCAAAAAGTAAACCCACAATAAAATCATATTTTAAAAAAAGTTATTACTGAAGGAATAATTCTATTACTTTAAATTATATAAATACTTTAAATTTAAGCTTGAATGTCAATACCTTCCTTCCAACATCTCTAAGTCATTTTCTAAATACCTTAATACTTTTAGGGTTTGGCTTTTTGAACCATCTATCAGAGACCGACAACTCTAATAACCAAAATAAGCAGTTTTCCTTTAGACAAAAATAAATGTTCACAAAGGCACAGGAAAATACTTAATTACTGCATAAAAGAACTAATGAGCAACGGTTTATGCGGTTCAATTACTTATGGGTGAGGCTACGATTTAGTCACAGAGGTCGTGGAAGTCACGGAATCCATGACTTCCAGCAACCTCAGTGACTTCAGCCTGCTGTGGTCGGGAGCGACAGGGTCCCTGGCTGCCTGCAGGGGCGGGGAGCTGCGGGGTACCTCTGCCGCCTCTGGCGGCCCCCTGAGCTCCAAGCCACCGCAGGCAGTGGGGTACCCCACAAATTCCAACTGCGAGTTCCCGGCCACCATGGGGGGGGGGGTCCCAGAGCTCCCAGCAGCGAGGGAACCCCTGGAGCTCCCAGCGGCCATGAGCAGTGGTGGGGGAACCCCCAAGCTCCTGGTGGCTGCAGGCCCCGCGGAGGTGCAAGGGTACCCCGCAGCTCCCAGCCCACACGCTGCAGGGATACTTCGCAGCCCCCCGCTGCTGCAGGCAGCTCCTAGCCCCTGCTCTGCTGCCCCGCTGCAGATGGTGTGGGGACCCACAGATCCCCATTTTGTCAGGAATATTTTTAGTAAAAGTCACGGACAGGTCACAGGCAAAAAAGAAAAAGTCACAGAAGCCGTGACCTGGCTGTGACTTTTACTAAAAATATCCATGACAAAATTTTAGCCTTACTGATGGGCATTGTTCTTAGTAATCGCTATACTTTCCCCAGAAAACAGAGCTAAAAATAGACTGTTTCAAATGGAATGGACTAAACTTCATGCTTATTATTTCCTCTGCTTAAATTTGTTATATGCAAATATGTTTAAGTTTTGTATTTTAATAACTCCCTTCCCCCCTCCCCCATATTAAAAGCAAGCAGAGAAGATAGAGGCAGACTTTCTTAAATTCTGATGTAGATTCCAGTTGCACATGTAGACCTACAACAAATAGCATTTTAGGAAAAGGGAGAACTGACTTCTTGTTTTTAATCTGATTTCAGAGTTCAGTAATCTGTACTTCTTTAGTTTGTGATGGCTGTCAATTCCTGCAGCAGTAAAGAAGAGTGCCTTACAAAACACAGACAAACTCCTTTTGTCTCTGACTCTTTCTTAGCTACAAGGCAAGTCTCTGATTCTGCTGGTATGCGGCAGCACAGCACAAACTCTGCTTTCGTTATTTTTTTTTTCCAAGTTGCTCGCTGTTACAATTGTAAATACAACCTCCGAAACGTGCACTGATTGTAACCCATGCAGAGATATCTTCCTGAGTCAGCGCAGAGCCTTGAACAATAGTTCTGAGAAGTGTCAAGGTAGATAAGAGGAAATTAATTTCCAAATTCTTTGTTTGAAATATTACTTGTAATTTAAGTCCTGTACATTTCCCCAACAAAAACTAACTAACTTTAACCTTACAGTGGTAGGGGGAAGAAGCAGAGTTCAGATTGATTTGGGGATTTGACGTGAGAATTTTCTAAAGGCTTGGTATATACTTGGAAAGTTTTGCTGGCATAGCGTATGTCAGTTAGAGACGGTTTGGTTGGTTGGGGTTTTTTTTTTGGTCAACATAGCTATGGTAGCAAAACTTCAGATGCAGCAGATGCAGTTATACCATCAAAAAAATCCTTTTGCTGGTAATAGCTTATTTCACTTGGGGATCTGGTATAAACTGTTCCAGCAAAAGGCCTTTTTTTTGCTGGTATAACTGCATATACATTAAGGTTTTCCAGTATAGCTCTACTGGCATAGCTTACCAGGGAGACTTTCCAAGACACAGAAGTGTAGGTAGGTGCCCAACATCAAATATAGTTAGGAAATTCTCACTTAGGGTCTCAACAACAACCTCTTCTTCACCTGGCAACTCATTTGCTTTACATAGGCAGGAGATCACTACCTGCATCATCCCCTGCCACTCCAGCCTCATTTCTGTCCTCTTGGATATTTATTACAATACAGGCTTGTAAAAGAACACTAATTTTAGTAAATTTGCCAAGAAATGTGACATTACATACAATCCTTGCATTCTCTTCCAGTATGCATTGGGAAATGGGGTCATTTTAACTTTTGTATTCTCAGTTATAATACTGAAGTCAATTTTCAAAAAGTGTACAGTAGGAAGAAAGAAATGTCAAGCATTTTTTTCTATTAAAGTTTTCAGTGGGATGGTGTTTTTTTTTTTAAAACATACTGAATTTTTATTTTGTGCTTATGTTGGCATATCTAGAATTCAGACACATTCTAATGGCGTAGGTATATATTTCCAGACCAAATGGCTTCCAAGATATGGTAACCTTTAAAATATCACCAACCCCTTAGTCTGCCAGTGCTTATAAAAATATAGAGAGAGAGAGCTGAATATAATAAGGCCTTGGATCATTATAGTTTTTCTTACTATAGTACTGCAGGACCCCAATCAGCCCACTGTGCCAGTAGCTCTACAAATACACAATGGCTCCTGTCGCATTCTAAGGCCCCTATCCTTCATCCATTTTCATAATGTTCAAACTGTAGCCTCTTTAACACATTCTTAAATTTTTAAAGTTAAGAAATTAACTTAAGAATTGAAACTTAAGTCTTTAATCCTAAACTTTTTCTACTTAAATTTGACCTCTAACTATGGCTGTTACTTTTTTAAAAAAAACCTTGCATATACATCGTTTTTCATTCTTAACATGAGAAATAACATTTTGTCTGCAACATACACCTTTACCTATTCCCTGTACACCAGTGCCTATCCAGTTTTGCCATTCCCTCATGACTAAGGCTAAGATTTTGTCAGATATTTTTAGTAAAGGTCACAGACAAGTCACGGGCAAAAAAGGAAAATTCACAGAAGCCCATGACCTGTCCCTGACTTTTACTAAAAATATCCATCACAAAATGGGGAACTACTAGGCTGCAGGGCCTGGCTGGGAGCTCCAGGGGCCCCAACCACTAACTGGGGCTCAGAGCTCCAGGGTCCCCCTACCCTGCAGCCCTGAGCTGTGGGGTCCCCTGCCGCCAAAGGCTGGGGGCCCAGCCAGGAGCTTCAGGGTCCCCCCACGGCCACTTAAGAGTCCCCTAGAGCCCAGGAGCTGCAGGAGCCACCCCTGCTGCCCGCGGCGGCTGGGAGCTACAGGGTACTCCCGTCACCTTTGAGCTCAGGGGCCCTGCTACCTTGGGTGGCAGTAGTATCCTGCAGCTCCCAGCCGCCTGCAGGCTGAAGTCATGGCAGTCTTTGGAAGTCACAGATTCCGTGACTTCTGCAACCTCCATGATAAAATCGTAGCCTTACTCATGACTGAACTTTGGAGCTGTAAGTCCAGGTCACTTGTGGAGCAGGAAGGGGATGTTCTACTAATATCCTCAAGCCAATGAGGAGAGCAAAGGTCAGCGGTTGTTCCACTCTGCTGTTCCTCCCAGAAGATGGGGCTTTTAAAAGTCCACATCTGGCAAAAGGAAGCTCCTGGCTAAGAGTATGGGCAGGTGCCCCATTCTCTTCACCCTTCTTTGTTTGTCTCTGTTGGTTCCTAGTGTAAAAGGCAGGATGTACCCACTCTACTCTAGAAGTCTTGTACTACTCCACTGGAGAAATCTTTGGAGGGTCCTAAAGAAGTAA
This sequence comes from Chelonia mydas, assembly GCF_015237465.2. Lineage (NCBI taxonomy): Eukaryota > Metazoa > Chordata > Testudines > Cheloniidae > Chelonia > Chelonia mydas. The sequence continues at coordinate 65,826,510 of NC_051250.2, forward strand.
TGGAATTAATCTGCAGCAAGGGAGACTTAGGTTAGATCAGAGAAAAAAATTTTCCAACATGAAGGATTGTTAAACTCTGGAATAGGCTTCCAAGGGAGGTGTGAAACTCCCATCACTGGAGGTTTTTTAAAAACAGGTTGGACAAACACCTGTCATGGATGGTCTAGTTGTACTAGGTCCTGCCACAGTGCAGGGGTCTGGACTTGGAACCTCAAGAAATTATCTTCCAGCCCTACATTTCTATGGAATTCGGGACTTTAATCAGTTTTTATATTTTATAAAAAGTTTAGCCTAACTGAAGAGTTTGAACAGAATTTTAAGCGTTATTTGCAATTTATTCAAATTACCAATTCTCAGTAATAACCCTGATGTACAATGTAACCTTTTTCCTCATATAAACTGCCATTGACAATTGCCACCTAGGCTTCAAATTGGCTAGTTTTGTGTAGGTTTGAAATAGGTTAGATGATCATTCCTCCCCACCCTGTAATCTCTGCAATTGCCAGATATCATAGACAACATGTGGGTCAACAATAACTTAATAAACAAGAATAGCAACAACAAAAACGATGATCTGACACCAAGAAGCATTTTTTTTACTTGACCCAAGAATAATAAAATCCGTGAAACAGATCAATAAAACAACAACACAGTAGAGCAGACTCAATTCTTCCTTTATGCATTATTTGGAAAAAAGCAACTGCAACACACACAGAAGAGATCTATTATTAAACTACATCTCCCACTGTCTGGCTTCAAAGGCAATCCCTTTGCAAGGACACTTAATTCTCCTGAAGTAAGCATTTTCTTCTCCAGGAAGGTATAAGAATAATTTGCACAACGGGCAACTCCAAATAAAGCCTAAGGACAGTCCAAAACTAAAGAAGAGTCCAAAATCACAAGAGTTCTTGTGCAGGGAACTGGCAGTTTGACCTTGTTTGCCAGACCACATGATGGCTGCGCCTGGTTTCTATCTGTTTTGTGCCAGGTACAAACAGGTCACGAATACATGAAGCATGCTGAATCAGTGACAAGAGAACGGGGAGGGGAGGACAATGCAGAAGCAAGCAGGCATAGGTGCAGGATGGAGAGAGGACAAGAGGGCCAGGCACCAGCAGCAGCCATGAGGGGATATAATTAGGGCTTCTGCAGCCGGCTGGTTTACAAGCAGTGGCACTCACTCCTCAGCCCCACACAGCGATCAGAAAGGGGCGGGGGCAAGTGCAAGGACACAGGCTGATCAACCCGCCAGCTGCTGTCTGCGCTCAGGGCAGCCCAACGCCAGCGGATAAGCCCCTCCAACCCGGCGCTAGGGCAGACCCCCGCCTTTCTCCTCAGCCCCCGGCCCCACCCCCGCCGGCTAGTAGGGGCGCCCTTACCCGCCGCCGGGTCTCCCCCACCCAGCCCCGGCCTGACCTGAGCAGCGCCAGGAAGGCGGCGGGCTCTACGTCGGGCAGCTCGATCTCGGCCGAGGTGGTGGCCATGCCACCGTTGAACATGGCGTCGAAGACGGCGCTGCCGGCGGCCAGCAAGAAGCGGTGGGCGGGGATGCGCTGCTGGCCGGGCCCGGGGGGCCCCCCGCCGCCGGGCTGCCGCGGGCCGCCCTTGCCCACCACGAAGCGCACGTCGCTGAGCAGCTCGTTGGTGAAGAGGAAGGCGAAGCGCTCCTGCAGCGAGCCCTTGGTGGCCTGCCAGTTATACACGGGCTCCCGCTGCAGCGCCGCGGGGGCCGCCTCCGGGAGGCCGCCCGACCCCCCCGCCGTCGCCATCGCCGCCCCGCGCGCCGCTCACTCCGCCCGAGGCACGCACATCCCCGCCGCCGGGGCCTCCAACACTCGTCAGTGTCACAAACGGCCTTCGGTCCGCGCAGCGGGCGCTACTGCGCATGCCGCGCCAGCGATCTGCGCATGCCCGGTGCGATCGGCTGAAGGCCTTGCCCTGGTGCTGCCCTTCCTTGCCTTCACGAGCTGCTGTGGGAGCTGCGAGGGGGCAGCGTGGGTGCGGGGGCTAAAGGGGCAATAGAGGTGGCTGGAGGGAAAGGAGGGGGCAGACAGGCCACGTCAGGGACAGGGTGCAGGAGGGTGTTGAGCAGGGGGAGAGGGCTGCCAGGGGGTGGCAGAGGCGAGAGACCCCCGGAGAGAGAAGGGCACAGTGTGTAAAAGTTACTGTGTATGGGGTGAGCGCTGGGCAGTGGTGGCCAGGGTAGAGCGCACCGGCGCAGGTGGCCGAGGGGCTGCGTTACTCACTGCATGGTGCATCCCAGCCAGGGCTTAAATGCAGTCGGAGCTGTTCCCAGCGGAGCTTTGGGGAATATTTTCAACCTTCCTGGAGGGTTTTTTTTTGATAGTATGCTGGGGGCGGGGGCGCTCTAGGAAATACTCTATAAGAATTTAAGCCCCGATGTCAGCATTCCCTCTTTACAGCTGTGTGTGAAAGGCACAGTGTAGTGTAAAGCCCAGATGAGGCTGCCCTTCTCTATCTGAAACGATGCATTGAGGTGCTGAAAGAAACTTGATTCAGTGAAATATTTGACACACATCTCTCCTAATGTTGGAGAGGCTGATGGTAAGAAAGGGAAAAAGGAGTATATACACACCCACCCACCATATAATAGAGCAGTTAAGGAAACAAAATGACTTCCTAGATTAAAAACAACTAGCATGATCAGTAACATATAGACACCATGGAAAAACCTGGATAAGGATCAGGCTTGGGTAATATCACCACACGAATAAATACCTCACACACATCTGGTAGAGCCATAATGTGATTACAGGTTATAGCCACCTAGAAAGTGAAATTCATAGAAATTAATTCTAGCCAATGTTCAGTAAAAAAAAAATATTTTATACTCATGTATGAATTAAGTTAAATGGTTTTTTGAATAACTAATAAATTAAAATGACTGTGATGTTGCACTCCATATGCTTTATGGAAATATGCTTATGAATATGACATAACTGGAATATGCTTTATGCTAAATACCCCTTGTATGGTGTCATTAGAAAGCTTGTAATCTACTAAAATTGTGCTCATCCTATTTGTTTGCATGTATTATTTCTATTATTTCTGGAGTTAGGAGACTAAGATATAAACTTGTATCACTGATATAAACATATTAAGTGGAGGCCATTAAGGGTGCTCCAGAAACTAACCTTAGTTAGTGTATGACTCCTGCAATTGGGCACATGTGTCCTGTCTTCTGGAGGGAAATACTCAAAATATCACCTTAAATAATAAGAGGGAAAAGCACAACTGCACAAAGTGTACAGAGTTGTGATAGCTATAGAAAGTATAACATAATACACATGGGACTGAAAAACTCAAATTTACAGTTTAATAATTTTAAGATAAATATTTTTGCAGTTTATTGAAATTCTGCAGTTGATATATAAATCAATGTTTACCAAATTAATATTTTAATGTACCTGTGACGAACAACATAAAACTTTAAGTTTAATAACTATTTTACTTAAAATATATTGCATATGTGCAGTTTTGAAATAATGAAATAGAAATGATTATGCACTTCTGAAATTAAAATTCAGTGAATACAGCTGAGGGTTGCAAATTTTGGCACTGAAGCTATCATCCAACAGGATCTGAAACGCCTGGATCAGCGATGTGGAAAGATGAGGTGCAGCAAATTCTGAAACAAAGACCACCTCCTTTTTAATTTACTACTCCTATGCCTATGAAAAAGGGAATGCACGTTTTGATTGGGAGACAAAAAATGGTACACTCTCAGTGTCAATATCTGATGTCATGTGCTCACGGTACTCTAGTGCAGCCGCACGCCACAATGCAGCTGTAATGGACAGGAAGGCGAGGGGTAATTATATTCTGCCTACCTACCATTCCCCACATAAATTCAGTTAGATAAAATGTCCTTTACAACATGCCCAACTAGAAAGATGTATATCAGTAAGACTATGGAAGAAATTGTTCGGAAGAATCTATATTAATTCAAGATCATTAGCACAATAGTCTGGCAGAGAAGTATCAGGTGAGAAATAACCTGGATCCTTTTGCCATCTGCTGGAGTTTTGCTGTAGTACAACAGCAATCTTAAATTACTTGTGGCACCTTAGAGACTAACCAATTTATTTGAGCATAAGCTTTCCTGAGCTACAGCATCGGATGCATACGAAAGCTTATGCTCAAATAAATTGGTTAGTCTCTAAGGTGCCACAAGTACTCCTTTTCTTTTTGCAAATACAGACTAACACGGCTGTTACTCTGAAACCTTAAATTACTTGTGGCATTTGATGCCATTTATCATCTCTCATGGCTTGGCAGGCTTTGTGGAAGCATGTGCCTATCAGAGGAAAATAATATGTCACTGTCCTGTGTGCAGGTTTATAATTAGGACAAAACTAAGACAGAGCAATAATGGACTATTTCAGTGAACAGAAGACCCTAGAAAAGGCAGAGGCAATTTCAATGTGATAGGCAAAAGCAGGAAAGGACACAACAAGGAGAAATAGCATAGCAGTCACTGGCCAGAAGTAGCACTGGACAGGGGATCTATTTTCAAAAGGCATTCACTCTACTCACTTAAGAGAATACAGCTAGAGAAATCATCACCTCTATGCTTCTCCTGATCTGTGGTGCAGCTGGATGGACATGGATGTACACAGGTCCCCAGCTACACTTAGAGTAGTGGTAGGGCTGTAATGCAACTTTTAACAGGAGTATGCCCCCAAAGATCAAGAGGGTGAGGATCCCCACTATCCCACTCCATCCCACCAGAATGATTCTAGTGGAACTGAAGGCACCAATGCTGTGCCCTTATTTGACAATTCATTTGTGGGAGTCAAGAGCCAGATTTAAAGGAGGAAAAGGAGTCAGTTGCCATGGAGAGATGGTACAAACCATGAAGAGAAAGAAAGAAGCTGCAAATGAGAGCAATGAGGCTATATAGGAGACCAAACTTTATTTTCCATGGATGCTTTTTCAAATCAACAGGCAATCTGGGCATCACTGGGGGGAGGGGTTATGGGCATTTTTATTTTCCCCTCTTCCCTTTTAGAAAGAAAATAACCTAAAATTCACCAGAGCCCCTGCAAAACTGTCTATCAGCTGGGGGCCCTAGCGGCCTCCAGACCTCCTGCTTATTAAAATAATTCTCCCTGGTAAAATGTATGCAAATTGCCAGTTATGCACCAGGAAGAGAGGAGAAAGGGGGGGGGGAGGAGAAGAGAAAGCAAAGATAAGGCAGTGAACTAGGGTAAAGAGACAGAGGGAAAGGAGAGAAAAATGGGGCTAGAAGATAGAGAAGCATAGACAAGGTGGGTAACTGCAGAGAGAGAGAGAGAAGGATGTGCCGGAGAGACAGAAGGGAAAATAACTTTGAGACAAACACAGAAGGAAAGAAAATTGATAGAGAAAAAGAGAGGGGAGAAAGGAATGAGAATGAAAATAAAATCACAAAAATACACAGGAGACAACAAAGGAAAAGAGACATAGAAAGGGAGAGAAAACATAGGTATATGCAGCAGCAATCCACAGGGCTAAGAAAGAAAACTGTTATCACAGCTGTCTTTGTCAAACTTGGCTTTCCTGTATGTGAACACAGAGGATCAGACATTTGTTTTACCATGTAATCTTTGTGCCAGCTCCCTGGTTCAAAAATGTTGGCCAGTTTTCTTTGGCAGTAGCAGCATGTGGATCACAGCCATTTTTAAAGGTGATGTCATGGGATTGTACTTATCCTGCACAAATCAGAAATAACACACAACACACTTCCCAAAAGGGGTACAAGTAAATGTTACTAAATCCTTTTCTGTTCTTTGCTTTCTTAGTACACTCAGTTTCTATCTAGGAAGTGCAACATAAATTAATAAAGAGGAAAGTGTTTATATGAAACATACAGTATTAATTGACCAAGAGCAACTTTTCATTTGATTTCATTATGTATATGGAATGGCTCAGCTACAGAAAAAAGACTACAAAGTTCATATGGATGAGAAGGTTTTGCTGATCAGTAGCAAGCAATACAGGAGGTCAAAGTGTGGCAGAGAGTTTGAGATACAAGCTTCTGAAGTTTGCACAATAGCTTAAGCCAGCACAGGCTGACCACGGTGCCTTTCTTGTTTAAGAAACCATTGGGAGTAGGCGTGACATTCCCCTGCTGTTATCTGGACCGGTGATGCACTAGGTCACTCCAGTCCTCGACTCTGGGAGCCAGCCTTACCCTGCTCTGCCGTGAGAACCCCCACTCCTGGGCTGTTCACTCACAGCCTCTAGCCTGTAAGCTGCTTCCAGCACATGAGTGAGCACTTTTGGCCAGCCGCTGCTTGGATTGTGCAACCAAATTACACTAGACAATATCTCTGGTCCCAGACACAATCCTAGGAACCTCCGTCTTGCATTGTCCAGTTATGCACGCTGGACGCTGCAAGCTTTTTTGAGTTCATGAATTTAACAAAGAAATTGATATGTACCAGGCTTGTTATCCCAAGGGGAGTCTCTGACATGCATCAAACCAAATGCACTGCTTCAGGTAGAATAAACAAACAAATTTATTAACTACAAAAGATAGATTTTAAGTGATTATAAGTCAAAGCACAACAAGTCAGATTTGGTCAAATGACATAAAAGAAAAACTCTGTTCCTGGAGAGTTTTGCCTGGGCATGTTTTAAGCCATGAGGACACATTTTCAGCCTCATAACCTATGAAATTACAACCTATAACATTATTATAACAACAATACTCAGTGCATCATGAGCTTTCCGAAGACACCCAACATGACAAACTTTGCATTGGATACCGCACAATCATATTATTAGGATGAACATGGGGGTGCAGGGTGCAGGGGGTTCCCCTGAGATACAGAGTGTCACAGTAGGACTTTCCCATGATGGGCTTTCCTTTGAATCCTGTCAGGGCTGGGGTGAAGGAGGAGGTCTATTTGCACATGATACAGAAGAAGCAGAGGATTCAGCTCTCATGCCTCACAGATTCCTGAGATAAGCACGATTCTTGGGGATCTACCAGAAGCACAAAGATGTCTGCCAAGTGGCCTTGTTCCACTTTACTGGCAGGTCAAGGCCAGCTCTTTAACTGAGATCTCAGAAGGTTTCTGCTGAAACAGGGTATTGTTTTCAGCCATTTGTTCCTGGAATTATTTTATTCTTCTCTCTTACGGATCTTGTCAACTGCTTGCTTTCCCCACAAGGGTTCAATTTTGTGGGCATGTACTCAGTCAATGTTTGCTGTTCTGATGCGAGTTTTGGAACTGGCACATATTTTTAAAATTATTACAGATTGTTCCGATAAGCAGTCAGCATCCTTCCCCCACTACCAAAACAGAGAGAATGCTTCATAGCAAATAATGTATTTGTAGCTTATTGTGCTCCCTGGTTAGGAATAATAATAATAAACCTAGCTTTAATACTGTGCTGTTCATCAGTAGAGCTGAAAGCACTTTACAAAAGAGGTCAGTATAATTGCAAAGGAGGTCAGTATCTGGAACCATTTGATGGAGTCCTTTCCTTTTCATATTCAGTTTGATGCTGATAAACATCCATGTATCTGATGGATGTGACTGTTGTAACTGGCAAAGGAAGACACTCATGTTGCCACTGTCACAACTCCTACGTTACACAATTTCCACAAATTGTGAGTTTACAATAACAATAATTTTAAAAAATGATAAAGTTATCCCTTCCTTTAGAACTCTTTGTGTGTCCTCTCTTCTCTTAGGCACTGCTCTTCCACAAGAGTCCATGCAGGCAACCCCCTGCAGCTGCATGGAGCCTAGATTAATTAGTGGAATTCTAAGACTTCTGCTTGTCAAGAGACAAACACAGAATCAGGGCCTGAGATTCAGAGCTCTTAGGGGCAGGGATTGATTTTATCTTTGTGTTTTGAAGAACGCTAAGCACAGTATCAGTACAAAAAGTTAATTGTGGTTAGATATGTAGGTCACGTGGTATGTATCTGTTCCCTTCCCATCTTGGATGAGTGTAGTTCTGAGACTCTGGTTTTCAGTGAGAATACTCATGTTTACAATTTTAAAGTTTACTTACCATAAATATGTTCTAATGTATGCTTCAAATCCATGGATCATTGATATTCAGTTTAACAATGAAATGGACTTTTATCATTGTTTGCTTCCTCTTTGCATGTTGCTCCTGTGTTACTGAGTACAACTGGAGGGCTAGGTGGCACAAACAGCATACACAACAAGCAACTGTGAATTATGGGGCTGTAGTTCCATTGAGAGGTTTTGGTGATACCACTAAACTGGAAAATGAAATTCAATTGGCTTGTGAGCCAACAGAATCCTGAAAGATTGAATTACAGCCCTGTAAAATTTGCCAAAATGTGTCTACAGGACCAAATCCTGGTCTCATTGAAATTAATGATACTTTTGTCACTGGCTTAAATGGGATCAAATGTTGGCCTCTAATGCATGGATCGAGCAAGTGACAGTCTTGCATAGGCTGTCTCTATGCAAACTATGAGCTTCTATCTATGTTTTCTGCTGCTAGTTACTCACTACTGTTGGAGTTTCAGGCATACCCCTGAATATGATGGTGGATTCTTGGAAGTCATCAATTTATGAGATGTCTTTTGGTTCACATTGTACACTACATGTTACAGTGAGCTAATGGTCTTTCACAACACCTCTGAAGTCTTTGGATCATATGCTTATGCAAATAAGTTTAGAGTCTGGATTTTTAGCCCCATTTGTCCAATCACAAAAACATCATGCTGTTGTTATTTGCATTATAGTATCACTTAGATGCCACTACCAAAATCAGGGCCTTGAGATTTATAATAGGTGTATGTATAGTACCTAGCACAGAGACAGTCCATGTCCCAAAGAGTTTACAATCTAAAAGGCAAGCAAAATAGATGCACAGACAAGTGAAGTGAGGTACCCAAAGGTCCACAGCAGGACATTGGAGGAGCTGGAAATAGAACACAGGTCTCCTGACTCTCGGTGCAATGTCACATTGCCTCTCCAAAAACTGGTGCTCCATTTGACAGGATTTACAACATCGCACGATTTTGTGCAATGTATGGTTCCCAGTCACTAGAGCTTCAGCAGTGGAATAGGTTGGATTCAGGACAGTTATAGGTCCGCAGTGAGGTGTGTAAGGAATCTTATGAATCACTTTGCTTATTCTTATTATCTGCATATTCTCACTTGCTTGCTTTCATGATCAACAAAGGGCCAAATACTAAGATAATTTCCTCCCCTCCCACCACACACACACGCTATTGTGCAGCATTGATGTGCAAAGTCAAACAGTTATTGTGTAGCATCCACAAGTGGTGGCATTCCAACTGCTGAATGATAAAGTTCCTATTTATTTATTAATCAAATATGATTTTGCAACATTAAAATGACAAATTTCAATGCATAAGTGACAAGAAATAGAAAGATTACAATTCTCATGGCAACAATAACTCACCAACATTGCACATATATAATATTCTGAGTACTAGTTAGACTGTTAAATGGACTGTGAACCTACCTTTATTTATATAGTAAATGTTGTTATTGCACGTGTCACCAGGTGGCACTATTACACATAGTCTTCAAAGTTTGTTTTCTTCATGTGCAAGCAAGTTCTTAAATCTTGGAAGAAATGCGGGTGCCCATGTTAATTTAGGGGTATACAAGGTTCTGGGCAGAGTTTGCTGAGTGAGTGGCAAGAAAGTAATTGCTTTCTGCCTTGGTCTCTGATTAGAGCCAAGTCTTGAGGCAAAGTTGCTCCCTTAGAGATGGTCAGGGGTGTAAAAGAAAGGATTGCCAGTATCTCTGTTCTAGGATTAGTGCATATAGTGTAAGTAAAGCTAATTACACTTGGACTATGCCCAAACTGTATGTCATTGATTTCTCCTGCACTGAGAAGTCAACCTGCAAGACCCTTGACATCTGCTACTGCTTGGCAGAGAGAAAACGTTGTCAGAATGAGACAAGTGGTTGGAAAAAGAGGCATTAGTATATAGAGTATATGCAATGTCACTGAGTTGTGGGAGCGTATATAACAGGGGATACAGTGAATGGTATTCTCTCTGTTTTGATTGAACAAGGAGGCAGGACATTTTGGGAAGGGATGATATATTGGAATCAGAAGGTTCTGTGGCTGGCGGGAATGACCCTTGAGAGCCTCTCTAAAGCAAAGGCTGGGATGTTGAAATCTTTGAATGGTCTCTGCCTGTTAGGCATGACATCTGGGGGCCCCTTTGAGAGGAGAATGGATGGAATGTTGGAGGCAGAAGGTTCTTTGACCATGGGAAATGACAAGTGGAGCTCTTTTAATAGTAGAAGGAATGCAGTATTGGAAAGGGGGAAAGCTCAATGGCAATAGGTCCTGTAACTGGAGACGGGTTGGATTGTTTGAAGCTGCTGGTTTGATGGTGGTTGAGAAGTCAGTTGGAGTTCCCAATAACAGGAGAAGGGATGGAATTTCCACTTCTCCACTCCTTTCATCACTTTCATTCTTATCTCCATGCATTCATCTCTGCCACCCCTCTATACCTAGAGTTTATTTCCAACTCCACTGTGCCAGGTACCCACCCTCTTTTTTGAAATCCAAAATGAAAACTCATGTCTTCTGTGAAGGCCACAAACACTAATCCAGATCAGTAAAATGCTGCCACCTTCCCATATACAAATGAATGTCAAATCCCTACTTTAAGACAGAACCTTCATGATCTCACGCAGGGTGTGGCTGAATTGGTTGTCTGACTATACAAACTGCAAGCATCTCAGGGCTTGTGTATAATACTGAGCACATTTTTGAGTATTGGCAAATAATAATTAATAGTAATGATCACAATCTTGTGGAGTGATAGGGCATATAGGGGAAAGGGAGAAGTATCAGTGAAATGTGCACAGTAGAGGATGGAATTGGGAGCCAATAAGCTGGCTGGAAGACATGCAAAGAGAAATAGAGATGGAGACTCTGTTAGCAACGAGGACAAGACTTGTCTGGGGTCACAAGAAGCTGTGTAAAACATTAGGTCATTGCTGTCCCTCACAGCCGCACACACAAATTGTTGAGCACATGCAAGAGAATGGAATGGGCCATGATGCAGAATAACTGAGCGGTAGTGGAGAAGAAGACAGCCTCACTGGAGCCTGCCTATACTCACCTCACATAAACTTAGTTATGGTTTGGTGTAATCTCAGTCCTGCTGTTCCCCAATACAGCTGTTCATAATAGGTAAGGAGGATTTTCCAGGGAAGACAAGCAGAGTTACTGCCACAGGAGATCTGCTAGAAGAGGTTACCTTGGAAGATGTATTGATTCAGAGCCTCTCCTGGGTTCCTGGATCCTGTTTCCCTGGGCAGCCCTGCTGTAACTGTATTGTGCAGCCCCAGCTGAGTGGAGCTGTGGCCAGTCTGGGTTACTGCAGCCACACTGTGGGAGGATTTTCTGCTACTAGACAGAGACAGGCAGTGAAACTGCTCCCTACTCTTTAGTGGATATTTGCTCACCACACTGTTTGCCATAATTGGGACTTTCTGCTCAAGGGCTGGAAGAGGGCTGGAACAGCAAGGGGTGTTCCATGACAGTATTAAGCTGCCTTGGCAGAGCAGTGATGGGAACTCTTGCCTGCACTGAATCTGGCTCGAGCCCATCCACCAAAATTCACACAATTTAAAATAAAAAAGTTATAGATTGATTTATTTGTACATGATGGTGAAAGCCAAAGAAATTCTTCTCACCCTCAAAAAGCTATCTGTTCTCTGGCCCTAAATGGTCAACAGCTTAAGAGCATAAGAACCTAAGAATAGGCATACTGGGTCAGACCAATGGTCCATCTAGCCCAGTATCCTGTCTTCTGACAGTGGCCAATGCCAGATGCTTCAGAGGAAATGAACAGGATAGAGCAATTATCGAGTGATCTGTCCCCTTGTTGTCTAGTCCCAGCTTCTGGCAATCATAGGTTTAAAGAAACCCAGAGCATGCAGTTGCGTCCGTGACCCTCTTGACTAATAGCCATTGATGGACCTATCCTCCATGAACATATCTAATTCTTTTTTTGAAACCAGTTATATCTTTGGAATTTACAATATCCCTTGGCAATGAGTTCCACAGGTTGACTGTGCATTGTGTGAAGTACTTCCTTATGTTTGTTTTAAACCTGCTGCCTATTAATTTCATTGGATGACACCTCATTCTTGTGTTTTGTGAAGGGGTAATTAACACTTTCTTATTCACTTTCTCCACATCATTCATGATTTTATAGACCTTTATCATATCCCCCTTTAGTTGTCTCTTTTCCAAATTGAACACTCCCAGTCTTTTTAATCACTCCTCATATGAAAGCTGTTTCATAACCCTAATCATTTTTGTTGCCCTTCTCTCTACTTTTTCCTGTTCTAATAGGTCTTTTTGAGATGTGGTTACCAGCACACAGTATTCAAGGTGTGGGCATACCATGGACTTATATAAAGTTATTATGATATTTACTGTCTTATTTTCTATCTTTTTCTTAATGGTTCCTAATATTCTGCTAACTTTCTTGACAGCCACTGCACATTGAGCAGATGTTTTCAGAGAATTATCCACGATGACTCCAAGATCTCTTTCTTGAGTGGTAACAGCTAATTTAGACCCCATCATATTGTACGCATAGTTGGGATTATGTTTTCCAATGTGCATTACTTTGCCTTTATCAACACTGAATTTCATGTGCCACTTTATTGCCCAGTTACCAACTTTTGTAAGATCCCGTTGTAACTCTTGACAGTCAGATTTGGACTTAACTATCTTTAGTAATTTTGTACCATCTGCAAACTTTGACACCTTACTGTCTATCCCTTTTTCTAGATAATTTATAACTATGTTGAACAACACTGGTCCCAGTACAGATCCTTGGTGGACCCCCCCTCCCTCCACTGTGAAAACTGACCATTTATTTCTACTCTTTGTTTCCTTTCTTTTAACCAGTTACTGATCCATGACAAGACCTTGCCTCTTATCCCATGACTGCTTACTTTGCGTAAGAACTTTTGGTGAAGGACCTTAGGCAATAATATTTTCCTTTGAACAGTTAATTTGCTATATATGTTATCACTCACCCTTTGCCTTGGTTTGCAGCTTTGAGAACTTTTATGTGGCTGAAGTTTCTCATGCATGTACAAGTATTTTCTGGCTTATGCATTACTTTATTTTGGGACAAACTAAATATATTTCATTTAAAACAAGTTTTCCACACTTAAAGGGAAAGTATCAGGTTATAAAACAATTCTAAATATAAATTTCCATATCTATTTTGCCTAATAAGATGGTTGATTGCTAAAGCATAAAGAATTTTAGAACTCTCATTTACTTTTCACCATTCTTGCCATTTGTTGAACATAAGAATTGCCAGACTGGATCAGACCAGTAGCCAATCTAGTCACTTATCCTCTTACCAACATGGCTGCTTCAGAGGAAAATGCAGAAAATCCTGCATGATACAGTTATGAAATAACCTACTCACAGGAAAAGTTTCCTCCTTATCCCATTACTAGCGATTGCTATATATCCTGAAATATGAGGATTTATAGATCTCTTCAAAACAAAACACCCCCTCCCCAAGAATTTTGGGTTTGGTTTTTTTTATCCTTGCTATTATAACTCTGGTGATAATCTATATAACCTTCCCATGATCCCTTCTTGAATCCTGCGAAGCTCTTGGCTTCAGTGACTTCTAGTGGCAATGAGTTCCACAGGCTAAATATCCCCTGGACAGAATATTCCTTACCAGTTTTAATTATGCCGCCTTTCAATATAATTGCCTAGTCCCTTTGACTTTGTGTGCTTCACTCAACTTGCTGGAAGAAGACAGCCAAGTCGGTTTCACTTTTGTTTCTAGTCCAGTGAGAGAGCTTGTTTGTGGGTTTCGTGTATTCAGCGCTACAACGAGAATACTGCTGAAGCCCAAGCCCAAGTCTGGTTTTACTCACATTTTGTTTTAAAAAAAAAAAAGTGAAAAGATTGCTATACCTATTGTTACAAACATGGGGAGAAGGGGAAGAGGGCTCTGTTCTAAGTGGCTCTCTCTCTCTTTAACCACTACAGCTGGAACAACTGCCTTGCACGCTCACTGCCCCGTTGGGGACGCCTTGCTCCGGTCCACTGAGCTAATAACGCCCCGCAGTAGTTTGCAAGGGCAGCTAGCCTGGGACGATAAAGAGAAGTGACTTTTCCAGGCTTCCCCGCCCCGATCCCCCAGAGCCCGGCCTCCCTGCCGCCTGGGACCATGTGCAGCAGCAGGGGGTGATGACTGGCTCTTGGCTCGCTCGGGCCAGCCAGGCCACAATAGCTCTCATGCCGCTGGCTGCGGGCGGAGGGAGGGGAGAGGTCCCGGGCGGGCGGCTGTGGAATGAAGCGAGGCAGCCGCAGTTGTCAGTCCCGTCACTGCTGCTGGAAAAACAACGGGGGGCTCCGGTTTCTGCCGCGGGGGGGCGGAGGGAGCTGCGGGGGGGGGGGGCGCGTTAACCTTTGCGGCGCGCAGCCTGCCAGCGACGCGGGGGATGAGCGGGGCAGCCGGGCTGAGCCGCGGAAGGCAGGTCTAAGGGGCAGAGAGCGGCGCTCGGGCGGGGAGAACCGCTGAGCCGGGCCAGTGTCTCCGACCATGCCAAGCGCCCTGTGAGCGGAGCAGCTGCGGCCGCTGCTGGGATGAGCGCCTCGGCTGCCACCGGGGTCTTCGTCCTGTCCCTCACCGCCATCCCCGTCACGTACCTCTTCAACTTCCTAGCCGCCAGCAGCAGGTGAGCCGGGGGACGGGGGTCCCCTGCGCCCGGGCTGGGCTGGGTGGGGGGAGCCGAGCGCCCGCGGGGGCCAGGGCAGGGCGCGCTCCCAGGCTGCTCACTGCGTAGCGTATTTTTAGAAGCTGGGCAGGGGAAGGACAAATGTGGACCCGAGAGAGGTACAACAATAGCCAGCGCCAAGGGAGTGGGCGGGCGAGGCCGCAGGGGCTGGGAGCTGAGGCCCCGCGGGGGAGGGGGGGAGAGGCCAGGAGGGTTGGAGGCCGAGAGCTTGGGGGTGAAGGGTGGGGTTAAGGGGGGACCTCGGCAAGTGATTTAGGCGGGAAATGGGTGCAAAAGGCTGAGAGCCGGGATCTGGGCTTGGGGAGCTGAACACTGGAGCCGGGCTCCAGGGTGTGGGGCTGGGGTGCTGGAGCAAGGCGTTGTCCTGGGCTGGGGCAAAATATCTCAGGTAAAGCGATGAGATTAAACAAGAGGCATGGAAGGACATAGAGATCCTATATCAAGTTCTCACCTGTCAGCACCGTGGCTGTGGAAGGGGGTGGAGGAGAGATCGTGGGTGGAAATCCCTTTGGAAACTGCAGATCCAAACCCAGCCCCAATAAGTTCTTAATGGGTTTTTGTGCCCAGCCATAAAAATCCTTCAGGGTTTTCCCTTTCAAAACTGTGGAAGTCCCCACATCAGTGGATCATTCATAGTCAGTTCCAGATTCATCAGAGTCTAAGGTCACCATCATGCCCCCAAAGAAGTCACTTAAGGTTTTGCTATTGACATCAGTGGGTGAAGAATCAGGTCCTAAGTCTTACTGCATGGGAGTAGTTTCAATTTTTCTGTACCTCACCCTCCAAACAGGGCCGGTGTAACCACTAGGTGAACTAGGCAGCCGCCTAGGGCGCCAAGATTTGGGGGCGCTAAAAAGCAGTGCTCCCAAATTTTTTTTTTACACTATTGCTTAGGGGCAGGTACCTGTCAGTCTCCAGCGTTCGGGCCGTGCCAGGGCCAGCAGCCTCTTCACCTCGGAGTCTCCCCCGCTTGCCCGGGGGCCACTCCTCCTCTCAGGCTTCCCGGCTGCTGCCACCGCGGCTGCCCGGGAGGACGTGAGCCGGGGGCGCCGCAGTGGAGGAGACGCAAGGGGCCGGGTTCAGCTGGGGCCCCGCACCTGCCGGCCGAGAGCAGCAGGAACTGGGCGCCGCTCGGGAGGAGCCAGGTGACCCGAGCCCAGTGTGGCGGCAGCCTCCGCAGCAGCAGGGGCAGGCGGGGAGCACAGGCGCCCTGGGCTCGGGCCACCCGGCTCCCCCTGAGCGGCGCCCGGTTCCTGCTGCTCTTGGCTGGCAGGTGCGGGGCCCAAGCCGAGCCCGGCCCCTTGCGTCTCCTCCATGGCGGCGCTCCTCACCCGCGTCCTCCCGGGCGGCCGCGACCAGGGAGCCTGAGAGGAGGAGTGGCCCCCGGGCAAGCGGGGGAGAGTCCGAGGTGAAGAGGCTGCTGGCCCTGGCGCTGCCCGAGTGCTGGAGACTGACAAGTACCTACCCCTGCCCCATCCTGGTACCGCCTGCCCCCCAGCCCAGTGAGTTTTATCTGCCCCACCAGCCTCAGTCCCCTGCCCCATACTGTCAGACACCCCAAGCTCACTGTTACACCAGCACCCCTGGGCAAAGGGCCCCCTGACCTTCACAAACAGCTGTCATCGCAGGCCTGACAAACTCACTGCACCCCACACGTGTCTTACAGGGCACCTACCTACAAAGAGGAATGTGGAAGGGATCCACACAAGGCTGGTAACTTGTCAAGAGTGAGAATCTTTGTGAGATGTGTGCATGGGTAATATTGAAAGAATAACGTATTTACCTTAAAAGTCTGCTTTACAGACTTGGAGTAGAAATTAGTCACCAGGGGATAATGGCCCTTTGGGGCAAGGGGGATTTGTCACCCTGCCTAACCTGGCTGGTGATGCAGTGCAAGGCTCAATTGTTTAGCTTTGCACAATAAGACTTTGAGTGGGACACCATCAGAGGCAATGGCAAACAATTGAAACGCCTTAAGGGTAAAAAAGAAACATTACAACAGCCGTTCTGACAGGCTGTTTATAATGCTAAGTTTACTAGTTTTCGGAGGTTGTTGGGGGGGGGCGGGGGCAAGGTGGAAGTTTCACCTAGGGCGCAAAATATCCTTGCACCGGCCCTGCATCCAAGGGAGAGTTTCCTCAGCTGTGCCCTACAAGAGGTCCCTGAAGATTTTCCAGTGTTCTACAAAGTTCTACAAAAACTTGAGAGAAACTTTGGATTTAAAATGTAGAAAAGGATCCCAAGAGTCTTTCTCCTAAGACACTTCAGGACTAATGGAGCATAGGGCCACAGTTAGCATCAGACATGTCGGTATGCTCCACTGCCTAAAAGTTTTTCAAAAAGTCAGTGCATGTAATAGACTGTGTTGCTGGTTTGGGTTGGAAGGGTCCAGGTACTTCAGATATTTTTGTAATATTCAGTGTGCAGATTTCTAAAAAGTTAGTGCATGTTTGATTCATTGGCAATATTTCTTTCTAGTAGGTACACACCACTGTGCAGAAAGTCTGCATTTTATTCTATTGAAGTACTCAATCCTTCAATCTTTACTCAATAAATAGATCCAGTGCAAGATCCACTAAGGCTGAATAGCAGGATTAAGATTGAAGGAGCAAGTCTGAAATGTAAAACCATTCTTAATTTCTTGTCAGTTTTCATATTGTTTAAATATAACTTTCTAATTTATTTTCTTGAGGAGAAAAATCAGACTTGTAACTAGTGTATCTTCTGAAACCATATCCTGATGTCTCCAATATTCAGAATATGTTTTTTGAACAACCTTATGGTTCACCTAATTCTCCCCATATTATTTTGTATATAAGCACAAAGGGGATGGATTGATCTCAAGAATCTGCCCTAAAGTGAATTTAGAACAATTTGCCAATCTAGAGATGTAAATAGATTTTAAATGAATTCTATTGAAAAATTTTTTTTCCTTGGGGAAGCTAATGTTTTCCTCTTTTCTCTCTGCGCATTGAGTATTTCCATCATTTGTCCACCAGCACTTTACACAGCCTCTGACATTTATCCTCCAGGCCTTGTATTATGGCCTCCATCCTTATGGAAAAGGAGGTCCTCCCTGCAGAACCCTATCAACTCTATTTGCAAAGCATTCACCATGAGTCACACATAGCACTTCTCTCCAGCACCTGAGAACACTTCTCTAGCATTTCCTGCCCCTGGCAATCTAGGGCCTGGCAGAGGGAGGCCAGAAATTGAACCCAGAGCTATCGTGAGGCACTGCACAATGCTACCCCCAGTTCACCAGGCTGATCAATTTGTTTTTTTTGTAATTTTACTCTGAAAACATTTCCTTTCACAGCTAGATACTTTACTGTGGCAGTTAAACTAGATGTTCATAATGGCCCTTTCTGACCTAAAAATCTATGCATATATGACTTTCACAGCCTATTTGTCCTAGTTTTTGCTAATGTCAGTATAGAAACTGAATTTAGTCTGACAATCTAACTTTCTGGACTAGTTGTTTATCAAGCTATTTTAACAATAAGGAGTCCGGTGGCACCTTAAAGACTAACAGATTTATTTGAGCATAAGCTTTCGTGGGTAAAACCCCCACTTTTTCAGATGCAACTTGTTATAGATGATGACATGTAACAAGCAGGCATGGAAGTTCTGAAAAACAGTAAAAATGTATAATATTATAAACTCTGCAAGGATTTTAAAAAGCAAAATTTTTCATTAGTAATTGCATTTAATTTAAGAGTAAGGGGGTACACTTTTGCTTTTGAAAAGTGATCCTTTTGAGGTTAGCTGATAAGAAAAACTGCAGAGTTGAAGGGGGCACGTGGGTGCTTGTTTTTAATTCCCTATTTTTAAAAATAATTTCAGTTCCTGGGCAATTGTAGCAGTTGGATCCCTGATTCTGATTTTCGTTGCTCTAGTAGCTCGTACTCTGGTCAAAAGAAAACCTCCAAAAGACCCACTGTTTTATGGTATGTATTAGTATAATTAAAGAATTTATTCATTGGTTTGAAAGTTACATCTCATGTGGACATACTTTATGGTTGTTACCATTTGTGTCTATAGAAGGGTAACATGCCTTTAACCTGATAGAAACCTTTTAATAACTTTGGGCCCCATGATGTAGGGTGCTAAGTGGATCTCAACTTCCACTGGAAGTTGAAGGAGCTGAGCAGGGGTTGAAATAGGGAGTGGAGGGAAAGGTAGTGCTAATCTTCAGCCTCTGCCAACAAACCAACTCCACCACTTGAAAGCCAAAATGAGATACTCACAATGGACGGTAGAAGAGTTAAAAATCTGCTCTGCTGGGCCCATCCAGTTTTGTTCCCCGTGGTGGAGCTCAGGTGACACAGTGGCGCTTATTGAACACGTCAGGCCTGGCTCCTCCTCATTAGGACCCATTCTCCTAATGGACTCAGTGGGCTTCTTTTGGGGTTTGTGCCCCTGCAGGAGGGTTTGGATTCCCAATTGGGCTCCATAGGGCTGGCTGCCCCTAGATGATACAGATTGTCATAATCTGATCATCTCTCTTCATTCTTACGCAATAAATATTCCACTAATAATATCTAATAACCATCACTAGGCTTCAGCGTTAACACCAAAGTGTGATGAACGGAGTCGTTCTCACCTCTCAGTGCTATCGTTTTAGGCTGTCCACAGACTCAGGCAAGCATCTCAGCATCAGCATACTCTTTTCATATTTCAAGGTTATTGTCACTACCTTAAGACCGGGGAGATGTAATTGTTTTTTAGTGAAAGCTTAGATTCTGGAGCACCATATGGCAACCTACAGGAAAAACTACTGGCTCATTTAGTTGCCTCAAGCTCCAGCCCTAGACCCTTCCACACCTTGCAGGCAGAGCCCATAGCCCAGACCTACTATGTATTTTTACCCTCTGCTACTCATCCCATAACCATACACCTTTATCCTCCAAGGTTGCATATGTTGCATGGTGCTGACAACTCTCAGTTCATAAAAGTCACTCCCTATGGAGTCACTGAACACCTTTCAGACTAGGTTTCCTATGTGGTCATGGCTCATGACAGCAAAGCAGGTTCTCCCTGCTCCACCCCAGAAAGGGCAAGTCACATTTTCCTTTCCTTTTCTGCCAGCCCCTCCCCTTCTTTCTTCTGAGTATAACTGGAATGTTCAGTTTTCCTCAAGCAAGACCAAATGTTTGCAATTGAGGCAGTCTACATTATATGGTAGTTTCTAAGGGCTACCCAGTCCTCTTCATGTGATGCTGATCACCCACTGAGGTCAGTAGGAGCTGTGCATGTGGATGTATGGAGTACATGTAATTAAGTGTAGCTGTCTTGAAGAGTACACTTTGTGGCAAAATATTGGTATCTTAAAGTATTTAAACTAGGTATTGCTAGGTAGCAAGTTATATTGTCCATTATATATCTGTCTGGATGTTTTCCTTACAACAGATAAATCTCCCCGCAATTAGATGTTAATCTCTTAACAGTTTAATATTTCAGACTATGTACTGACAGCCTGCGATTTGCAAGCCTTTTTATATACACTAATTTCTTTTCTTTTCATATTACTACAGTTTATGCTGTATTCGCTTTTACCAGTGTAGTGAACCTTATAATAGGACTTGAACAGGATGGAATTATTGATGGATTCATGACCTACTACTTGAAAGAGGTAAACAATCATTTAGCTTATGAATTTAAAATCTTTACTATTGATGATTGGATAAAATCTTTATTATAAAAATGCCCATGGCAGAAAAAAGCCATTAGAAAGTTAACAGGATATGAAGTTCAGTATTATAATTTATTTCATATGCCTTGGACACTGAAGAGGAAGATACTGTCATTTATTTGTTTTCATATAGGCTATGAAGTATATTTACCACTGCAATTTGGCTTTTCTCTTAATAATATAAATAAGAGTACTTATATGTCCAAAAGAATCTTCTTGGGTTTGATTTTACTCTCATTAAAGTCACTGACAAAACTTTCATTGGCTTCAAGCCCCAGCATATTATTTCATTTAGTTGCAATAATACTGTTCATAGGGGACTTCTATGGCATCAGTGTAGTTAATGCATACATTTCTACTGAACTAGTTAATGCATGCATTTCTGCAGAACTCCATAGAAATTCAGCAGTCATTAATGGAGAGCGAAAGTGAAATATTACAAAACCTGTAAGCTTAGCCTAGAAGAAAAATAATGAATCTTGTGTTTTTGGTTAATCCTTTTAATAAAAGGAACCAAAATGGAGTGAAAAACCTGATGGTGCCAGATATCAAGTTAGCAGAATCTGTTCCCTGCTGAATCTCAGTGTCCACCAAAAATAGCACAATGAGGGTCCGATCCAACATTCACTGGTGTAATTGAAAAGACTCTATAGACTTCAGAGAAATTAGTTCAGCCCTATGAGCTTAAATATTACCATCATTAATGTGCTCAACACTATTGTTGGGTCTCTAGATTGTTAAAAATATCTTTGCTGAATTAAATCAACCAGTCTTTACATTTCATCACTGATATATATATGTCATAACTTCAGATTTTTGAACATCAGTTTTTTTAGAAACAGGAATTTCCCATAACGTTGCAGACCAATGATAGCTGTTTCAGTACTGGATCCCCAAATACTGATTTAGTTGGTGTTGGTCCTGCTTTGAGCAGGGGATTGGACTAGATGACCTCCTGAGGTCTCTTCCAACCCTAATATTCTATGATTCTATAAGAGCAAGGCATAACCCCCTCACCACCAGAATGCACCTACTTTTGCAATACTATACTCTAAAAGGTATGTCTATATGGAAGTTATTTAATCCTAACCCCAGATAATGATATGGATGCCTTGAAACGAGAGTTGACAGCCAGAAAAAAATGGATCCCTAGACTGAATGAACACCAGTCACTTTATTCCAGCCTGTTTACCTGCTATTCTTAATACAGTTCTAAAGTTTATTGAATCTCCTTTGCCATTGCACTGTTTTAAAATCCATTTTCTTTAGGGCGAGCCTCATCTGAACACAGCATATGGCCATGTGATCTGCTATTGGGATGGCTCTGTGCATTATCTGATGTATCTCTTAATGGTGGCAGCTATTGCGTGGGAGTAAGTCAGTCTGATGTTTGTGTAACATTTGTTTAGCTTTCCACACCCCTGTATAAGCCACAAACAAAATTAATTTCCTGTGGCTGTGCAATGTTTAGATGGTTGAGTTTTTTAAATATTATTTTGTACTGTGTAAATTTGTTGGGCCAAATTAAGCCCTACTGAAATTCCATTACTCTCTGCAGAGTTAGATCACAACTGGATTTGGCCTCTTGTTTCAGATGCACAAGGGGGAGCAAATAAACAACCCGTGTTCTCTTGCCTTTGCACTATAATTCAAAATGGACACAGTTAATTAGTTTGGTTAATGAGTGTTTTGTTGATGGTGGTGGTTTTATTAATTATTATCATTATTGCTGAACTTGATGTAGGCAGCAGAATAAAAATTCTACCATGACTTTTATCTAGACGATTTACTGTACAGGACAAAACACAGTGCATTTGTACAATTTATATTAGCTAACCAGAAAGTGGAAATCCTAAAGAGAATGCATGTTCAAACTCCGTGGTATAATTATTTCAAGAGAGCAGAACAGTGTCTTGGTCAAGACTACATGGTCTTCTTTCTTTCATTTCTACCAGGAAGTACTGTTTAAATAAAGAGGTAGTAATAATTTCTGGAATATAAGAGTCTTATGTTGCTTACTCTTGTGGAAAAAGTTAAAGAAAATAATGATTTAAATGCACATTGCAGGGGAAATATTTCAAAATATACTGTTTTGAAACATCAACCTTCTGGTAACAATCATTAAAGCAAATTATTTTCAAAGCCTTGTACAACAGGTGCCCACTGAGCCCTTCTGTGAGTAAAACCTCCCACAAAACAGGTAATTAAACACAGAATCCCATATTGCTCATATAATTATCTTGTTTATACACAAAAATGCAGTGTCCCCGCATAGGTTTGTTTCTATCACACCTCTGTGTCCACCATTCACCACCACATTAGGCCCAGATCTTTAAAGGGTGCTAGGCATCTAAATACCTTTGAGGATCTCAGCCTTCTCCCTTAAATTGCTATCAGCAGAAATCAGTATAATCTGAGGACAGTTTTTGATAGTAGTGTTCTAGGGATTGTGCATTAAATCAATTATTTCTGTTTCAGAGAAAGTTACAGAACCATTGGCCTATACTGGTTAGGATCCATTGTCATGAGCATTATTGTCTTTATGCCTGGAACTATTGTGGGTAAGGAGATTATTCATATAACCAACTTTCCCATGTGAAGCATTAACATTGTTTTGTTTTCTACTTCCTATATTGGGTTAATAAAAAATAAGGCTAACTAATCTCATAACCAAAATATAGTATATTGCTTCTTACTTTAATATAACCTTCGAGGGACTTCAGGAATATAAACAGATCAGTTAACCAGATACCAAGGATTTTTTTACTTTGGGAAGTGTGTGGATTTACCATTCATTCCATGGCGACAAGAAAAAATTTATCACCTTATTTTGCTATCGGCAATAAGGCCCTGATCCAAAGCACATAAGTCAATAGAAAGATTCTCATTGACTTAATGTGCTTTAGTTTGGGATATGAAAAAATAACTATGTCTGTTTGTTATTAGTGTTTAAAAATTGTTCATCTATTGATTAGCATAAAGAGCACTTGTTGCTTTACAATACAGTTGTCAGGGGTCAGGCAAAAGGCATCCATAGGCACTTTTGGACAAATGAATTCACAGCTGCTGCGGCTTGAGAAATTGTTATTAAGTCATGTTTATGTCATACAATTGTTGACTTGAAATGCTTTAAATTTTTCTTACATAAATAAATGATTTCCTTCTTGCAAAAAGCCTAACATTATGATTTTTCAAAGATGATTCGGGCGAGAGGGAGGTTAGACACACTACTGCCATAAATGAATGTTAATGTGTTTACAACCACTAGTTGGCTTTGAAAATCTCAGCCCAGGTATTTATAGCTAGGATGGAGCATTCATGGTTCAGCCTGATCAGTCCATTGCCTCTCTCTCTCCACACACATGTTGCATATTTACTATGCCACAGAAGCTCTTCACCTCTCTCCTATACAAGCTCAAGATCTCTGATTTTCAGGGAGTCCTCTCTGCCACTGATTCTGACATACAGACCAGATCCTCAGCTGATGTAAAAGGCACAGTCTCCACTGATTTATAGCAGCTGAGGATCTGGCCCAGAATTTTTTGTGACCCTTTTTCCAAGCATTGTCACTGCCCTGCATTAGAAACCAAGATTTAGTAAGCAGAGCATATCAGACTTAAAAGTGTCAGTTTTTCCTTTGTGAAAGATGCCTTTATCTAGAGCAGGTTGTATTAACAGCTTTCTGAGCTCTTCCATCCCTGTGGGTATGTAGAAAAGAGGTCAGCTGAGGCAGCTGACTGTCACAAACAGAAAATCTCATCTTTGAAACACACTGTACTGTATCTAGTTGTTACCTGCTTGCATGTGGCTCTTCCATTTGCCAGCACAGGCTTTTCCATCACATTTATATGCTGGGTTGCAAGCATTTAAAAAAGCTTTTAACATCCAGCATTATTGTAACTGTTTGGTGTGGATGCTCCATGGGATATGCTGTAATTGTCTGCATATACAGTTAGTATACAAATTCTTCACGTTTTATGATTATTTCTTTTAATAGGTAAATATGGAGCAAGAATGTGTCCTGCTTCTTTCTTAAGTGTACCGTATATTTGTCTTCCTATATGGGCTGGGTTCAGAATCTATAATCATCCTTCAGTGACTTACAATACTCCCATCAAGGTAATGTTACTATATTAAATGTAAACTACTATACTAATAGCATTAAAAAGACTAAAAACTTGCTCATTATTCCTGCAGAGTTTTAGTGGAGTGCACTGTAATGATTTATTATGTTTGTAATGGAGATAATATTTTAATTAGTTATTTTGTTAGTTTCATTGTGGAGTGCAGAGGGAAGCAAGGTGATCAGGTGGTTAGAATGAAGGACTAGGGGTGAGGATGTGTGTATTCTGTTCCTGACTGCCATTTACTCAGGGCAGATCTACGCTTAAAACACTGCCGTGGTGTACAGTAGATGCTACTATGCTGGTGGGAGAGCATCTCCTGTTGGTATAGTTAATCCACCTCTGCAAGAGACAGTAGTTATGTCAATAGTAGAAGCCCACCTGCTGACATAGTGCTGTCCACACCAGGGTTTAGGTAGGTATAACTGCATCGCTCAAGGGTGTGGATTTTTTTTTTTAACATAGTTTTACTGACGTAAATTTGTAACATAGGCTTGGCCTCAATCTATGACCTTTATAGTCCCAGTGCCTCAGTTTCCCCATCTGTAAAACAGAGATAGTGATACTTCCCCAGCTTATGATACTAAGATAAAGGTGCTATATAACTAAAGATAGTAATATTATGTAGATTACTGTGAGATTTCATATAATTGAACACCTGCTTGCTTTTTAAAATGTTTGCATTGCTTGCTATTGGGTTTTATAGCGGAAATATATTATCATGCTAGGTAGTAAGGAAGTGATTTTGCGTTAAACACCTTATACCTATCCAAAGCTCATTTTTACAATCATCTTCATCTGCAGAGATGGTATCTACTCACAAACTAGCTAGGACTCTGTAATTGGGCAACAATAGGATTAGTTGGGCAGTCACAATATGCAACATTTGTTTATGCACACTTTCATGCATTGAGAAAAATGGTTACCTGAAAAGTAGAGCAAAGAATGACATGATGTTTAGCTATTTTGGGCTAGAGGCGGCCAGGCTTACTGCCAGAGCACATTCCAAACCCATTTTGAGTGTCAACATATAATGGATTAATGGTATTTGTATTACAAAAACACCTTGAGGCCTCAGACAGGTCCATTTTGTGGTAGGCACCATATATATGGATAATAGGAGACAGGTCCTACCCCTGAACATTAAGAAATCTAACAAAAAGAAAAGGAGTACTTGTGGCACCTTAGAGACTAACACATTTATTTGAGCATAAGCTTTTGATGCATTAGATGAAGTGAGCTGTAGCTCATGAAAGCTTATTCTCAAATAAATTTGTTAGTCTCTAAGGTGCCACAAGTACTCCTTTTCTTTTTGCGAATACAGACTAACACAGCTGCTACTCTGAAACCAGAAATCTAACAGGCTCTCTGCATACAGGTGATTTTGCAGGACACACTAGCTGAAGATGATGCACTGGAAGATTTTCAAGAAGCTTGTGAAAGACACATCAATAATGGTTATAATGCAGTAAAGGATTTTTGGGGCAATGAAGCAGGTACAACTCCTAAATCTGAGTCCCAAGAGGCACTTCTGAATATCATTATAAATTAGGATTCATTTCCATGGAAGCCAGATAGGGGAAAGCTCAGTGAACCTTCCAAACTGCAACTGTAGAGAGGATTTGAGTAATATGTAAACAGAACGCTCAGAAATCTAACGAAAGGCATAAAAATGGGATAGAGTCAAGCTATATGGACCAAAGCACTGTTTGGTCATGTTGATGGTTACTCCTTATGCAACAACATGCATTAGTGAGGTGAATATGGTGTTCGTGTAGAGGTGGATAAAGGTTTCGATTTGCCCTCTTCCTATCCCCAAGAACTGTACAGAAATTGCTGCCTATAATATGGTAAAATATGGTAGCTCATTTGCAGAAGCATGGCCAAGCTTCTTATGTTTATGAGATTGGTAATTACTACTACTTTGTTAACCAGATTTAATGTGTCACATTGATGCATGTTTCAATCAAGCTTAACTTTAAAAAAAAATTGTTTAAAAAAGGCAAATGCATGGAAAGCAGGTGTTCTAAACACTTCTTTTTTTTAATTTATGTTTTTATTGAACAGCTCTTTTGTATGTAAAAATTGAGCCTTTTAGTTTCTATTCTCTGAAGGTCATAGTAAGTCCTCAGTGTAATTCTAAATATAGAATCTTTTCATCCATGCTTTAGATTTTTTTCATGAAATTGCCTTTCCTGAGGGAAAATAGAACTACATCTTCACAGCTAATTTATGATCTGTAGAAGACAAGAATAGTTGAGAACCTAGCACACATACTTATGTTTAGTAACTGTATACTTCAAAATTCTGTGAAAATGAAATAAAACCAATTGTAATATTTTAGGCTATCCTAAATGAAATCTAGTTTTCAGAAAATAGTTGTGAGTTATTAATACTGATTTGTTTAATTAACAATTAACCACACTAAATCCTACAAGGATTTGGCCCCTTTTCAGCAGATATTTTAAATATTTACAATCAGCTTGAAAATCCAATTTTAATTTTTGAACTAGCATTATTCAGAGACAATAAGGGAGTTAGGAAACAAATGGCATGATAGTTCTTAAAAATGTACAAATATATACAAAGTACTTACATTAAAACATGATTGGAATCAATTTATATACTGTTGTGTAAGCCATTTATTGTTACAGACTTACTACAAACCAGTTAAATACATACACTTGGATAACAGACAAGCTTCAGTTGTTTTCAAAGCAGAGGTAGAAGCATAGGGGAGTTATGCCACAGTTTAGAATCAAACTGAGCTGTAATATGGTATTTACAGCTCATGGTGGATAGGTCTATAAATGTACTAGTAACTCAGGGAATGGTCTCAAGTAATTTAAGTTCAGGAAAAGTTAATGAGCTGGAGGGCAAAGCATAAATTCAGCTTTGCACACGAATTCTGGTGGGACTGGTTTTGTTGCATTCAGCCTGTTGATACTAGTAGATTGTTCTGAGCTCTTAGAGCCTGATCCTGGGAGGTGCTCCAAACAAGGCACTCAGCAAGGATTAGGGAATTAGGAGAAAATTCTAACTGCACCTGCAGACTTCCTTCCGACATACAAAACAGCAGCGTGAGCACGACTTGTGAGGAGTTGGTTTGTTGTTTTCAGCAGAAGGGAAGCCAGCAGTGGATCAACTTTGATCTGGCAGGAGCTGTTGTTGCATTTAATTCATGTCAGGGTACATTGGTATGACTTTGCTGTATTAAAAAGAGAGAGATGGGCACAATAACTCAGTAGACAAGGTATTTCAGTCCAGCACTAAGCCTTTGCACAATGTGTTGGCCTATCTTTCTACTTTCTTTAGAGCTTTACATTTGCATTGCCTTTATGTAAATATATACATACAGAAAAGAAAAGGCATGAGTTCTCTTCTCTGTATCCCTACAGCAACTTAACAGACAAGTTCTATGGGTAGGTTTGTCCTCATTGTCACCTTGGCTAATCATTCTAACTGCTCTGTACATAACACAGTGCTGTGGTTTCATGTCACTCATAAATATGTATGTCAGGTTACTGTTTCCTTTTAGAAAAGGGTGTAATATATGCAGTTAAAGTTCAGCCTTCACACAAACGTAAAATGGAAACAATCCATTGACTTTACAATTATTCTTTTATAGTTCCATCTTAAAAGTATTTGTAACACTACTTCCTTTTAAAGCCCTTGTTTTTCCTGTTAATACTATTGGGTTAAACACATTCTTTGTCTATGATGTTGTAAACACTCCTACAGCAGCAGGCTTTGATACCTTAAATATTCGTCGCATCTGACGAAGTGGGTATTCACCCATGAAAGCTTATGCTCCAATACATCTGTTAGTCTATAAGGTGCCACAGGACTCTTTGCTGCTTTTACAGATCCAGACTAACATGGCTACCCCTTGGATACTAAATATTATAGAGTAACACAGATCTAAATCATACTTGTCTTACTCACATGAGCCTACCTATTGATCTAGCATGAGGAAGCAAGAAGAAGACACAGCAGAACTGCCTCGGAGATCTGTTTCTGAAAATTTACCATTGGTTTTAACAATTTTATGAAGTAAACAGCCCTACATATAGGAAGTTTTTTATTTTTTGTTAAACTATGAGCCAAATTCTGTAGTCCTTGCTTTGGAGTTTTGCCTGAAAAATATTTTCTTCTGTTCTGTCATTTGAACATGAATGTTTATGATTATGTCATTGTACAACATATTTTGAGACAGTAATGCAATCATGTATAATAAGGAAATCCGTTTTGTAGGAGGTCTTTTTGTTGTGTGCATATCAATGCATGGATTATCGTTCAAAAGGGAAGTGGAAGTGAGTGAGTCATATAAATGCAGTGCTTTTAAATGAGGAAGATGGCTTGTTCTCTCAATTGCAAGGAGATTGCATCTGGTGTGTGCATGTTGGGCAAGAGTGCATAATGGTGAAGAAAAAAAAAAAGCATCCTGGAATGAAGGTTTGAATGAAAACTCTGCAGTGAGTGAGCTCTCGTGATTGCCCCAAACCATGTTTTATCTGAGGTACTTACATAGCTCCCATTACATCAGCATGCCTCACATATTTACCCCCACAACATTCCTCTGAGGGAGGGATCATCTCAGTTTTACAGCAAGGGACCAGAGGCTTATGACAACTAAGCAACTTGCCTAACATCTCGTAGGAAGTCTGTGTCAGAATAGGGAAGTGAAACTGGGTCTCTGGTGTCCCAGGCTACCACTTTAGCCACTGGGCCATCCTTTCTCTCCTGGTCAGCCCTTCGATAAGTAAATATTGGATATGGATTTATGATTACATAATACATTTTCTTATGACCCCGCGTAAGTGGGTATGCACTATGGTTTTTAGAAATAAAATGGCATACGTAAAATACTCAGTGGCACAATAAGAGTGGGTATGAGGAAGCCATTTTATTATCTTTAAGCCATTCAACATGAACTGGTTAGTCTCTAAGGTGCCACAAGTACTCCTTTTCTTTTTACGAATACAGACTAACACGGCTGTTACTCTGAAACATGAAGATTGACACTGATCCTCACTCAGGTGGACCATTAGAGAATCTTCTTAAAGTGTGGATTAGCTTTAACTTTGAATGGTAGGAGCCTGATTCTGCTTTCTGTTATATCATTGTAACATTGTTACAGTACTTCATTACATACAAAAAGAAAAGGAGTACTTGTGGCACCTTAGAGACTAACAAATACTCCTTTTCTTTTTGCGGATACAGACTAACACGGCTGCTACTCTGAAACCTGTCATTATATACAGAAATGCTGCTGCTCCCCCTTATACACTCAAATCAATAGAGTGACTCTGCATTTACACTAGAATAGCTGAGAGAAGATGTTGTCCCTTTGGCTCCTGTCAGGGTGTTTCACCACCTTAACTTTCTTTAGAGACAGATTTGAAATGAAATACATTTAATGTAGAATTTGTGATCTACTCTTAACCCTATATTGTATTGTAGGTGATTCAGAAAGTCCAGAAGAAAGGACTACTGAGAAGACCACTAGATCTAATGTTGGCTATATATCTCATCCTAGCAACTGGGTTTTGCATATTTAGGGGCATGGTAAGTGTAAGGGACAATAACAACCTGGGATCTCTAAGTTTTATTCACAAAGCTTTTACATCTGTTGCTCTTCAAAAGGAAGTGAGAAAACGTATGTACTATATGCAAACCAAGGGCCCAGTTAGCTCCCAACTAAATGGAAAACTTCTCAGTGGGAGCAGGACTGGGCCCTAAGAATATGAAGGAGAAATGAAGTGTCTGTGGCATTATTAGAGTGACAAGGTAGGTGAGGTAATACCTTTTATTGGACCAACTTCTGTTGGTGAAAGAGATAAGCTTTAGAGCTTACACAGAGCTCTTCTGTAAGCTGCTCTCTCTCACCAACAGAAATTGGTCCAATTAAAGATATTACCTCACCCACCTTGTCTCTCTAATATCCTGGGACCGACACGGCTACAACACTGCATGTAGCATTATTGTAATTACTGTAGCTTTGCCTCTCCATTTGCATTGTGTGAAACTGGTTTTCTGAAAGAGACTAGCTATATGACCCCCAAAGAGCAACAGAGTAACGATAACCCAAGTGTGGCTCACAATGACCTAAAAAGCATGTCATTCATTGTTTTTTTTGGTGGTCTACTGTTAATATATTAATGAGCAATACCATGGATGCACACAAGCTAAATTAAATCTGCATCCATGTCTTTCTAAAACATCGACACGTAACTAAACTCACATAGAAAAACATGCAGCTTGCATTATGAGTGAGAGAGTAGAATCTTTTTATCTGAGAACTATGTTGGGTTTATCCCAAGTCTCCTGAAATTGTAAATGTCTCATTCTTGCCTATCAAGTATAGATTGTTTTAAATTAACTTTGTCTATGGATTTATAGTACATCTGATAGCTTTGGAATTTCAGAGGGAATCACACAGAATTTAAAATACTTTCTTCTTGGAGCAGTGGTAAACCTACTCCTAGTGTCAGTTTTGAAGTATTTGCTGCCCTAGGCAAAATGGAAATTGCACACCACTGAGTAAACAATCACTAAACATTTTGGTGCCCTAGACAACTGCCTGGTCTGCATATTTGGTTGCGCTGATCCTGTTTAGATCTTAATTCATATATCAGGTGATCAGAAGTAACTTTATCAGCAATTTGTTCTACTTAGTGCATGTCACTCTTTTGTAGTTCTGCTGGCTTGTATTATTGCTTTACTTTTGCTCTCTGGTCATATTTCTGAGAAAATTTGCCTTCAGAAATCTTTTAATTTTTGTTTACTTCTGTCTTGTTACTGGCATCTTCATTTGTTGCCGCTCAGGGCACTCCCTAGTACTGTTGGTGCTGGCTAACTGAATAAAACACAAAGCAATGTGGAAAGAGATGACACATTTTTCACAGTGTAATCTCTTGCCCAAGCACCCAGCTACAGGCTACAATGCCACTTCCTCATTTTTTCTGAGCTTCTTTTCCTATCCCATTTCACTACCCAGTTCTTCTCCCATTGTAGGAACTGTTTCAGTGACATCATTTTCTCAGCCATGGATGGAATGAACAGCTTTCTATTAAGCTCCAGTAATTGTGGCAATATGTTATTGGCCAATAAACTGTGGTTCCTTAGTACAGACATACACCTCTTGTTCAGATGTGTCTCCCTCTCCAAGATGTGCCATTGGCATGTACAGTGGGAATCTTTGTATTTTTCCCAAACCCAGACTTACAAATGCCAGTGCAGTTGGCAGCTGCAATACACACAGCTGGGCCTTGTCAGTAATTTAGACACCAGCAATGCCTCCTGGGAAAGCTCTTATTAAGCTGCTGTTGAAACTGATGGATCATTTTAGAAAAGTATTGAGTACTTTGTAATCATTGCTTGTTATCATGAATTCAGTTCCTTGACATAGTGGTTGGGTCACCATGGAGTTTATTGGCAAATTTGTTCTTTACAGTTTGTTGGATTTTATCTCTCTCTTTTTTCCTCATTACAGTTTTTTATAGTAGCTGGTTTTGGAGTTCGCATCATTCTCCACTATTACCTTATTGCAGCACAACTCTTGTTTAAATCTCTACATAAACTCTACAGTATATGCTTACCTGATTTTTCTTCTATTGGGTGAATTTCCATTAGGCATTATGGATTGGGTCAAAGCCTAGTTGTCAGTACAAATAAAATAACGTTATGGACCACATATACCTGGTATACTAGCTTAAATACTTCCCAGTGAAAAACTAAGGCTACTAATGTTGTCCTAGTAGCTAGAGCACTAAACTAGGACTCAGAAGTCCTAGGTTCTATTCTAGCCTCTGTCATTGATCTGCTGGGTGACCTTGGGTAAGTCCTTACCCCTCTCTGTGTCCCAGTCTCCTCATTTGTAAATGGGGACAATGATGGTCACCTTCCTTTATAAAAGTGCCTTTGAGATCTACTGATGACTGTACTATCTAACTGTTATATAGCATTTTTTTTGCTCTATGAACCATTCAAGAGACCTGTGAGGCAGGCAAAGGGAAGACTAGATTTCAACAGTGACGTCAGCCCATTTCTGTGGCGGTGACCAAGTGGATCACCTTGGCAAAGGACCCAGTCCCTTCTGGCCTGTAAGCAGGCCTTCTGTGTGGCAACCGTGAGCACAGTTGTAGAGCCCACAATAGCAAGGGTCAGGTTAGTTTGTTTTAGAGTGACTTCTTTGATCACATGCAATTTTTAACATCTCTGTAGATTGCTTTGGATTGCCCTGCTGAACTCTGCCGGTCATATATTCAACTTCACGAGCCCTATATCAAGGATCCTGCTGCTTATCCTAAACTTCAGGTAAAGAACTAACTATTACGTATGGGATGTTCTAAAATTATGGGTGAACAGGCACAAATATGAAGCAATAGGTTTCACTGGGCTTACCAATGAGGGTGCTAACTGTGATGTGGCACCTGTCCACTGGGAGTGAGACTGAGACCATTGTGCATTTCACATCGGCCTCTGAACAGCCATGACAAGATAACATTTGTTTATCATTGAGCTGGGTTGGATTCAGACTGGGGATCTAGCAGTGATGGGTTACGTATTTTATCACTTGACCACCCAGTCCCTTTTAATATATTCCCAGGCCAGATCCTTAGCCCCTCTTTAGTCTCCTTTATGCTGCTCTGCATGTGCAAAGTGGACTTAAAGTTGCCTTTAAGGCACCAAATGAGGATTCCCCTAGTGCAGTGGTTCCCAAACTTGTTCTGCGGCTTGTGTGGGGAAAGCCCCTGGCGGGCCGGGCCGGTTTGTTTACCTGCCACATCCGCAGGATCGGCCAATCATGGCTCCCAGTGGCTGTGGTTCGCTGCTCTAGGCCAATGGGAGCTGCTGGAAGCGGCACGGGCCGAGAGATGTGCTGGTCACTGCTTCCAGCAGCTCCCATTGGCCTGGAGCAGCGAACCATGGCCACTGGGAGCCGCGATCGGCTGAACCTGCGGACGCGGCAGGTACATGAACCAGCCCGGCCCGCCAGGGGCTTTCCCTGCACAAGCGGTGGAACAAGTTTGGGAACCAGTGCCCTAATGTAATAGCATCCTCAACAGGTAAAAGGATGGTGTAGATAGGAAGTCTAGCCCTATATTTACCATTTCTCTTCTGTATCACCACTGACACATTCCTCTTTCCTGTAAAACCACACAGCATCCTTTGCCAAGCCTGTTTACTTGATCATCGCATGAGGGTTGACCTGAGGGTTCTTAATACCCACAATACTTCTATTTTTAAAAATGACAAACACTGAGATGCATAGTGTCATTTATAGGGAGGCAACCAAATGAGTAAACCTCAAATGAAGGATTTGCCTTTTCTGTGAGAAATCCATTCTGGCAACAAGCTGAATGAAGAAGCTTCACTGTGGAAAGTGGTGGGGTTCTGGAGTATTATGATTTCATTATTTGGAGAATCTTTGTGGAGTGTTCTGTTTATCTACAGGGATATCTTTCATCATCTGCAAACATCCTCTAGAGAACATAATCTTGGAATATTCCAATTTCTCAGTCAGCAATTGGCTGATTCTTAAATAGACCTCTCTCTGAAAACACAAAACAGCTCATGTTTCTGTTTAAAATGCAGATGCTGACATACATGTTCTACTCTGTGCCTTATTATATGATCGCACTGTATGGCCTACTGGTGCCTGGTTGTTCTTGGATGCCTGACTTAACCCTTATACATGCTGGAGGACTAGCCCAGGTATTATAGTTATTTCTTTGTAAAGATGTTAATTGGTGAATTTCTAGTTGATAATGCTGTAACTAGAGAAATTTCACATAGGTAAGGAGCCCCAATTCACAACCTTATGCTGGTTTTATGCCAAAGTAATTCAGATGACTTCAACAATTACACCAGCATAAAACCACCATCAGGGAATAGAGAATCAGGCTCAATAGGTGCATCTCAGGTGTGACATCATTGCCTTGGAAGACAGTTTTTTCTTTAGCTGCATATTTTTATCTGGCTTGTTTGTATTATTTAAGCCTTATTAAATGCTGTACATTTCCCTAAAGAAACCAAATATTTGGGGTAGGATGGGTTGGGGGGTGTTAAGCCATAACATCTACCCACTTTTTAAAAAGACAGTTAAATATTCTCATTGAGACACTCAATGTTTTGGTCAAGTGAATGGTTTAAAAAGAGTCTCATTGGTGAGAATAGCTGTTAGTCACACGGTGGACAATATCAGCTATTTTCTTAGCACTACAGCTACTTCTACAGCACAGGGGAGCTTCCAGTGTCATTTCTAACATATATTCACGTTCATCTCCAAAATTTCATGTTCTTCCCAAGACCCACACTTCCTCAACTCATTCCATCCTGATTTTGTTAAATAAATGTTTATGATTAAATGGTGACTTATATAATGTGCAATAATAATTAATGGACACTGGTGACACAAACTGTAAGACAAAATAATTTGTCAAAAAAAAAAAATTCCACACAGGTAAATTGACCTGGCCTAGAGTACACATATGGAGCTATTTACCATTTGAGACAGGACACTTATAAAAAGTCCGGTATGACACATCTAATTGATTTGCCTTTTATGTGGCAAAATGAAGGACCCCTAAATATTTAGAGGATGGAGAAAATTTGGGCCTGAAGCTGTCATAACAACTCGAGGATAGTGCTAGAACACAAGGATACAAAGGTAATTGTCATGCTGTTGGGCTAATTGAGATTCTTGAATGAACTGGTGCATCTGGGCCATAGATGAATATCTGTGATTACATGGTTAGATTATACATGCTTATATATTGTTATATGTGCAGATTACAACACAATTTAACTACCCAATACGGTGATAAGAATTGTCTTTAGCAACTGAGTAGTAAGACTTTGTCTCAACTACAAGCTGTTAGTATACAGTCCAAGATTACCAATTTTTCCCAGCATGGAGAGAGCATAGAATCATAGGACTGGAAGGAACCTTGAGAGGTCATCTAGTCCAGTCCCCTGCACTCATGGCAGGACTAAGTATTATCTAGATAATTCCTGACAGGTGTTTGTCTAACCTGCTCTTAAAAATCTCCAATGATGGAGATTCCACAACCTCCCTAGGCAATTTATTCCAGTGCTTGACCACCTTGACAGTTAGGAAGTTTTTTCTAATGTCCAACATAAACCTCCCTTGCTGCAATTTAAGCCCATTGCTTCCTGTCCTAGCCTCAGAGGTTAAGAAAAACAGTTTTTCTCCTTGCTCCTTGTAACAACTTTTTACCTACTTGAAAACTGTTATGTCCCCTCTCAGTCTTCTCTTTTCCAGACTAAACAAACCCAATTTTTTCAATCTTCCCCCATAGGCAGGTCCAGATTAACTCTCCTGTGGGCCCGGGGCTATTAGATTTTGTGGGGCCCCTGTATACAAGTCTTTTTCCTAATTTAAAACAAAATGATCACAATTATGGCATCGAGGCTATTAACGCTATACTAAACTTGCCTTTTAATTAACAAAAAGCCATTCTGTGGTTACATTTCAGTCTTAAAACATGTAGAATATAGTTAATTTAATTTTAAATAGCCTACTTCTTACCTTAGAACAGCTGTTATATTAGTTTCTTTCTGGGAGAGAGTTTGGTGCAGGAGGTGATGCAGGCTCTGGGGGGTAGTCTGGTGCAGGAGGGGATTCTGACCTGGGGCAGGGGGTTGCGGTGCAGGAGGGGGTGCAGGGTCTTGGAGGGAGTTTGGGTGCAGGAGGGGATTCTGACCAGTGGCGGGGGTTAGGGTACAGGAGTGGGTGCAAGGTGCAGGCTCTGGCCGGGAGGTGCTTACCACAGGCAGCTCCCGGCCAGCGGCACAGCAGGGCTCAGGCAGGCTGCCTGCCTCCATGCCGTGGCCCCTGCTGCTCCCAGAAGTGGACGGCTGCTGGTACGTCTCTGCCTGCCCCTGGAGGGAGGGGGACAGCATGTCTCCGTGCACCACCTGTGTCCGCAAATGCTGCCCCCGCAGCTCCCATTGGCCAGTTCCAGTGTGGCCACAGCATGCAGGCAGCCTGCCTGAGCCCTGCTGCACCGGGGCACCCTTAGCCCTGGGCTGCAGCCCCTAAAGCCCCTGCATTAATCCGGCCCTGCTCATAGGTCATGTTTTCTAGACCTTTAAAAATTTTTGTTGCTCTTCTCTGGAGTCTCTCAATTTGTCCACATCCTTCCTGAAAAGTGGTGCCCAGAACTGGACATAGTACTCCAGTTGAGGCCTAATCAGCTCAGAATAGAGTGGAAAAATTACTTCTCGTGTCTTGCTTACAACACTCCTGCTAATAAATCCCAGAATGTTGTTCGCTTTTTTTGCAATAGCGTTACACTGTTGACTCATATTTAGCTTGTGATCCACTATGACCCCCAGATTCCTTTCCTCAATATTCCTTCCTAGGCAGTCATTTCCCATCTTGTATGTGTGCAACTGATTGATCCTTTCTAAATGGAGTACTTTGCATTTGTCCTTATTGAATTTCATCCTATTTACTTCAGACCATTTCTTCAGTTTGTCCAGATCATTTTGAATTTTAATCCTATCCTCCAAAGCACTGGCAACCCCTCCCAGCTTGGTATCGTCCGCAAACTTTATGTGTACTGTCTATGCCATTATCTAAATCATTGATGAAGATATTGATCAGAACTGGACCCAGAACCGATCCCTGCAGGACCCCACTCGTATGTCATTCCAGCATGACTGAACTTC
Source organism: Chelonia mydas (assembly GCF_015237465.2). Lineage (NCBI taxonomy): Eukaryota > Metazoa > Chordata > Testudines > Cheloniidae > Chelonia > Chelonia mydas. The sequence continues at coordinate 65,863,823 of NC_051250.2, forward strand.
AGATAACTACTTTCTGGGAACAGTTTTCCAACCAGTTTTGCACCCACCTTCTAGTAGCTCCATCTAGGTTCCATTTCACTAGTTTGTTTATGAGAAGGTAATGCGAGACAGTATCAAAAGCTTTACTAAAATCAAGATATACCATGTCTAACGCTTCCTCCCTATCCACAAGGCTTGTTACCCTGTCAAAGAAAGCAATCAGGTTGGTTTGACATGATTTGTTCTTGACAAATCCATGCTGACTGTTACTTTTCACCTTATTATCTTCTAGATGTTTGCAAACTGATTGCTTAATTATTTGCTCCATTATTTTTCCAGGTATAGAAGTTAAACTGACTGCTCTGTAATTCCCCGGGTGGTCCTTATTTCCCGTTTTATAGATTGACACTACATTTGCCCTTTTCTAGTCTTCTGGAATCTCTCCCGTCTTCCATGCTTTTCAAATATAATCGCTGATGGTTCAGATATCTCCTCAGTCAGCTCCTTGAGTATTCTAGGATGCATTTCATCAGGCCCTGGTGGCTTGAAGACATCTAATTTGTCTAAGTAATTTTTAACTTGTTCTTTTCCTATTTTAGCCTCTTCTGATCCTACCTCATTTTCACTCATATTCACTATGTTAGACGTCCAATCACCACCAACCTTCTTGATGAAAACTGAAACAAAGAAGTCATTAAGCACCTCTGCCATTTCCACATTTTCTGTTATTGTCCCCTGTCCCCCCCATTGAGTAATGGGCCTACCCTGTGCTTGGTCTTCCTCTTGCTTCTAATGTATTTGTAGAATATTTTCTTATTATCCTTTATGTCTCAAAGGATGTCTCAAGCTAGTTTGATCTCATTTTGTGCCTTGGCCTTTCTAATTTTGTCCCTACATACTTGTGTTATTTGTTTATATTCATCCATTGTAATTGCACTTAGTTTCCACTTTTTGTAGGACTTTGCTTTAATTTTTAGATCATTGAAGATCTCCTGCTTAAGCCAGGGTGGTCTCTTGCCATACTTACTGTCTTTCCTACGCAGTGGGATAGTTTGCTCTTGTGTCCTTAATAATGTCTCTTAGAAAAACTGCCAACTGTCTTCAATTGTTTTTCCCCTTAGACTTGCTTCCCATGGGATTTTACCTACCAAGTCCTGTGCTTTGGACGATATGTTTGTTGTTGAAAAAAAGCCTCATCCACCTCTTTTTCCTGGTTCGGGGCAGTGAGTTGTATGGGCCCATAGTGCCCGGGCTCCAGCAAATTCAGGGCCCAGGGGGCCCAGCTCCACCAATGTTCGGGGCTGGATCTCTCCCTCTGCCCCGCCTGCCGCCCCTGCGCGCCTCCCTTGGAGTCTCCCCCGGCCCCACCTGCCACCCCCATGCGCCTCCCCCGAGCATCCCTGCCTGCCCTAGGCAGCGGGCGGCTGCCCCCTGCAGTTCCACACTGCGCTCCCTTGCCGGCCGCTGCCGGCTACAAGGGAGCAGCGCTGAGGGCAGGCTAACGCAGCTGCTGCACCTGCAGAGGGAGGAGGTGCGTGGCAGCCCTCCCACAGCAGGCGACTCTGAGCGGGGGGACGGGACTCATCCTGGCTGGACCTCCTGAGCAGCAGCCTGGGGGGGCTTGGATGAATGTCATGCTGGGGGGGGCCAGGAAGGGCCCTCCCTCCCACAGAGCTCCCTGTTGCTGACAGGGAAAGGGCTGGGGGGAGTCCTCCTCTTTGGCCCCACACCCCAGCCCCAGGGCAGCCTACCTGCTGTACCCCAAACTCCTCATCCCCAGCACCCAAACCCCCTCCCGCATCCCAGCCCTCTATCCCAGTCCAGAGCCTGCACCCAGCACCCAAGCCCCCTCCCGCACGCAAACTCCCTACCAGAGCTTTAGGTCGGAAGAGAGTGGAGAGGGGGGAGAGACTTGGACCTGTTCTGGGCACCACCAAAAATTATACAAATCTGCCACTCCTGTCCTGGTTAGGTGGTCTGTAGTAGACCCCTACCATGACATCACCCTTGTTTTTTACCCCTTTTATCCTTATCCAGAGTCTGTCTCTTATTTCCATCTCAACCTCAGTCCAAGTGTGTACATTTTTAATATATAAGGCAACACCTCCTCCTGTTTTTCCCTGCCGGTCCTTCCTGAGCAAGCTGTACCCTTCTGTACCAATATTCCAGTTGTATATTATCCCACCAAGTCTCTGTGATGCCAATTATGTCATAGTTGTGTTTATTTACTAGCATTTCGAGTTCTTCCTGCTTATTCCCAGAGATATATGATAGCCACGTATATCATAACTCACATATCAGAGTGGAATTTGGCAAGATTTGTAAATGGAAAGAACCAGAGCGTCAAAAGATATCAGAATTGATGTTATGTGCTTGAACTGGCACAGTGCAAGCAAGCTAATATAGGCAAGCCAGTGTCAACATGTCCAGCAAAAGCATATCAGTAAACCACATCTTTTAACAGATTACTCAGGTTTCACTCATTCTTGGGGAAGAAACTTCTTCAAACCTTATTTACCATGAGGAAAATGAAATCAAAAGTCAAAACACATGTTGTGTCTTTCTATCATAGCTCCATAAACTTCATGTGCAGACATCAGACTGAAAACTTTTCTCACCGTATGTTTCTCACAGCAAATATTCATAACTTCTGTATGCATCTGTGTTATTAAGTCATGTGCAACATTTTCTTGCTGAAGGCCGAAGAACATTGTTTGATCTCGCTTGTGGTCTGGCTAAAGGACACTGCTGATTTAAAAAAGGAGGAAGGAGAGGGAAAGCCACTTGCAATGCAGAAGTGAGGCTTACAGATTTCCTTTTTAGTCATTTAACCAAATCTGGGACCCGAGCAAAAATTCTGCTGATTGATAGCAGTAGCTAAACCATTTGTCAAAAGTGATACACATTGTAGCATAACTCCCAAACTCTTCCTTTGCCTACCCAAGAACGAGAACACATGTACTAGCTTGCTCAACATTTAAGCAGTAGTTTGCAGTTACCAATATGCAAAGGCATTTTCTCTAAATGGTTTAGTGCACTGCAGAGTGAACTGAAATAATTGTCCAACTAAAAGCGATTATACTGATTTGGTCTAGAGCCCATACCTGTTAATTACTTAAGAAGAAAATGAGGGAGACAGGTTGTGTTTTAAAGGAAGTTGGGGGGAGGGGGTAGAAAGTTGGGGGGAGGGGGTGTCATTTTTCATCTTTTTTTGGTCTTTTTAATACAAGTGACACTATTTCAAGAATTGTATTTGCTAAATTTTAAAACACCCGTAATTATTAATTAAAACTTATGGTTTGTGTTCTGTTATGGACAAAGAGCCACCCCCCTCCAAAAAAGTAGAAAACTAAAGATGGAAAGCCAAAGCATTTTATCCCATGGGAATCTCCCTGGCGAGAGCTCACACACTGCTGCTAAGTGGGAGTCTTTTTTGTTTCTGTCCTTTTGCAATTTATGTGTTTTTGCAAATGTAAATCTCAGAATAGTGGCTCCTACATTAAAAAAAACACCTGAAAGGGCCAAGCCATTAGCATGGGAGAGGAGACATCTTTCTCAGAACCCTGTCATTTTAAAAGTTACGTAATGGGCCGCAGTTTGAATTACACTGCAGTGTCAGTTCACTGAGACTCCAAATATGGGTTATGACCTTCTGGGGTCACTGATCTTGTGACGCTACTTAACAATCACAAGAGTAGCACTTTAGGAGCCTTGATTTTACAAAGACTTTAGTTATCCTCGAAGACCTCACTAAAACGAACAGTTATCTATATGAGAAACTGAAGACAGGACTTACATGTCAAGTGATGAAAGGTTCAGCTCCTGTGCTGCAGCAAAACAGTTCCCCTCCCCACCCCATACAGACATAGCCCAAGTAATTCTCCCTCCCCAGATCTGAGCAGCAGGAAGTTTCTCTACAGGTTGCTAATCAGGCCCAGCTGTGGAGTATAGAGGCCAGGCCACATCCTCCTTCCTCCCTCAGCCTGTCTAGGCCACTGAGACATAGAAAAACCTGGCCCACTCAACCCCCGTTGCTTCAGTGGCTAGTCTGCAGGCTCTTATCTAAATGAGAACACACAGTGCTCAGAAGGGTTCGCTTGGTTGCCACATATCCCCAGTCTTTCCCTGCTGACTTTCCTTGGCCTTACAGAGCTCAAAGAGCCTGATGCAACCCCCTTGGAAATCAGTGACAGTGTTTCACTGATTTCAGTTGGCTTTAGATCAGGTCCAGGATGGCGGGAGACCTGCCCCTTCCCCTTGTCCAGCCCAGCTCTCTTTTCCTGTCTCAGCCTGCTTTGCTGGTTGCAGAACAATACAAACACTGAGACACCCTCCAAACAGCATTCGTAATAGGTCTGCAGCCAAAATGTGGGTGAAAAAACATTTTCTGTAGGTGAGACGCTTTATTTGTGACTGCCACCTGCAAACTGCCACCTGCATCCCTAGCATTTAGCAGCTCAGAAGTTGCTGTGAGCTTCAATGACCAGCAGATTAGTAAAGGCTGAGATATGGCCCTCTTGCTGGCAGGATGACCAGATGTCCCAATTTTATAGGGAGAGTCCCAACATTTTACCCCCACTCCCACCCTGATTTTTCACACTTCCTGTCTGGACACCCTAATGTTCCAGCATGGGCTTCAACTCTAAAGAGGTCTCCATGTTAAACCCCTACATTCCCCATTCTAAAGGTCTGATATAAGAGGGTTCCTAGGAATGGCTTATTCCCTGATGACGTATGATTATAGAAATCCTACACAGCAAGGCAGATCTTGCTCTCAGTTATACGAGTGCCAGCCCATTGGCAAGACGTGCACATCTTCTGGATGTCCCTGCTAATACACTGCGTACAAGGGGAGAGCTAAATTTTCATCATCTATTGGAAATACATCCTACACACAAAAAGGACTTGTTATTACCCTCTACGGGAACATTACATGTTCATGAGGGAAAATCCTTTGTGTGCATGAGTGTATTGCATAAAAAATGGGACATGGCACACTGGCACTCTTAAATTTACACAATTGCCCCCCCCCCCCACTTGTCCAAATCCCTTCCCCATCTAAAGGATTTTTCCCCATCCAGACACTCACAATTCCTCTGTGACCCACCCCTCCACAGAACCTTCATCTTATGTGGCATAGATTTGCCAGCATTATATAAAAACCCTTAGCCATAAATGGAAATCTGGACCAAGCAGCCCTAGATTTTCTTGCCAGCTTGGTGCTAATGCAGTTGTCAATGTGTATTTTACGCCCCACCTCCTGCCCCTGTTTCTAGTTAGAGAGACTGGGTGAACTCTGGACCCCAGTGGAGTGAAATCTCCCTTCCTGCAAACTGGGCTTCTGCAAAAAGATGCGCTAATGTGGACTGACACATTCCTTGCCATTTGAGCCCTAATCTGGCTCCCAATTGAAATGAATGTGATTCTGCCCATTGCCTATAATTACAGCTAGGTCGGGCTCTTGGTGACTGACAGGCAGATAAAGCGATTTGATTTTTTTTTTAAAGGAGAATTCCATTATCTGAATTGATAGCAGAAATAGAAAAGGCCCAGAGCAGATCAATGCAAATGATTAGAGGCATGAGACAGCTTCCAGACGAGGAGAGAGTATAAAGGCTGGGAAGAAGATGAGTAAGTGACACAGTGGAGGCACACAGAGTAATAAGGAGAGCAGATCTGTCGGGTGTGCCTGTTGATCCTCGCTGCTAATACAAGAAACAAAGGAGCCACAATGAAACGGAAAGACCACAAACCTAAGACTGATAGAAATAATTCATTTTACATGATGCATAATTAGTCAGTGAAACTCAGTCCACGGAGATAGAAATAAGGCCAAAGATAGGATCCAAATTCTATTTTTGTGAATAATAAAAATAGCCAGTTTCATTAAGCTCAGATAAAAATGTAGAAGGGTTATAAACCCTTATGTGTCAAGCTCTCACTGCTTGAGATGAAGAGGAATGTTCTTCTCTGGTCCCCTAGATACTTCAGGGTGGCCATAAGTGGCTAGACAGACAGGCCCACATTAGACAGCAAAGAGCCTTCTGCTCCTTACCTCTGCTGCTGATGTTTTCAGCACCTTGCCCCTGGCCTTTGCTGGCTCTCTGAGCTGCCTGCCCCAGGGCAGTTCCCAGTGTGAAGTAGGGAGTGGGGGTGGGGGCCCCTGGAACAATGGGAGGTTGAGCCATGTTCCCAGCAGTGGTGAGCTGCCAGGGGTGGGAGCTAGGAGTGTGGAGGAGACAGACTGGGTTGCTAGCTTGTTAAAAAAATGTAATATATGGAGTGCCCCTGAGCGAGGCTTGCTTGGTAACAGATACTTAGGGAAATACCAAGAGCCACTCTGCTAACATGGGTTTGCATTTGATTTCTTTGATTACTCTGCTTCCTGACTAGGGCTTTCCAGAGCAGCTCTCCCCTGTCAGCTGGGGTGGTTAAATATACTGAAACCACTAGTTCCTTTTCTGTTTTAATGCACATTCTCTAGGTAACCTACTTGCAGAAGATGGTGTATTAGAACAAGCACATAGACTGTATGCATCTTGCACCTTTCTGCTTTGCTAGGCAAAGGCAAAATTCTCTGCTTTCGGACTCCTGGATAACTCCTGCTGACACCAGCAGAGAGCAGGGTTTGGCCCACAGTCTAATATTGCATTAAGTTCCAGTGTTCCTTTCCCTCACTGTCCCCTCAAAATCAAGCTGATGTTTATCTTCCCTAGTTCCTCCTGCTGCCAAACCATCAATTTGGGCAGATGATAGTTAATTTAAGTGAGATGTTGCTTGATATAGTAGATAACAGATGGAGACAAAAGACAGCAAATATCCTGAGTGCTTCTATCTATAAATGTTTATTTATGCTAAAAATGTTTCAGTGCCGTGAGCTCTCCTCTAGATATAACCTTAGCTGTACAATTAACCTATATTCCAACAACTCCCAGCTCAATAGCCTTCCGGGCCCGATTTTGCAGAACTCCTACAGAAGTCAACAGGAGTTTTACCAAAGTCAGGTGTACAGGATTGGGCCAAAACATATTTTAAGTGAGACTTAATTAGCTCCTTAGTTTTCCTATTTTCTAACATTTTAATACAAACTAAGGCTCAGATCCCGCACAAATTGGTGTCAACAGCAATATTACCATTGATTCCTGTGGGTGTTAGGCAAAATCTATAGACTTGATACTGCATTGGGATCTATTAGCGCAGACTCTGTGTCCATGAGGACTTCACTGGCACATTGCATGGGTCCACGTCAGCGGCCCCTCCTGTATGAACAGGGCCTAAGACATATGGGAGACCAGTAGAGCATACTGAATTTGTTCACAAAATACAGCTGCTACTATCACATGGAAGTTACCATTTATTTGTATTATATCAAGGCCAGAATGATGTCAGATCAGAGAGTATTTTTATACTGCAGTCCAAAAGAATGATGGAGAATTGGGATTCAGGCATAAAGTGGGTTGCACAAAAAATGTTATTGGTAATGTGTGCATGTGAATATAGTAATGCAGATTATGCTGTCATTCCAAAATGTACATCATGCTTACCCATTCTTTTATATATATATATATATATCTGCCACAGGCTCAGTTTTCCCATATTGGTGCTTCTCTTCATGCTCGAACACCTTACATCTACAGAGTCCCCGAAGAGGCAAAATTCTATTTTCTAGTACTGAACACAGTGTATGGAATCCTTCCCCAACTGCTGGCTTATAGGTGTGTCAACAAACCAGAGTTTTTTATGAAAGCAAAAGAAGAAGAAAAAGCTCAATAGAAAGATTGCTTCCACCTCTTCTTTTTTGCTATGTATATAATTGGTTTTTGAGGTAACTGGACTCTCTTATAGAATCCAAATGACATGTGGTTTATCAAAAATGTGTAAGATTGCCCAGTCCGTTTTGTGTATTGTTACTGTAAGGAGAGAAAATAAAGGGAACTGCCTTCAGTTAACACTTCTCAACATTTTGCTTTTACTCTGTCATGGAGATAATTTCTAAAGCTATCCTTGAGTAAGTAAGCAGTTTGAGTTTTATTATTAATACCACATGGAGCTAAGTAATAATTATTTCAATGTTCTGCCTGCACAGACTACTCCTGGGAGAATTCTACGCAATGCAGAATTTTGCAGAAATTAATGTGCACGCAGAATTTCCTTTCTTCCCCACAGAAATGGGCTGCAGAGCTGTTGGCCGTTACTAGGGTCCGCTAGACCTGGCAGAGCCCAGCTTGCAAACAGAAGACAAGGCTGGGGGAGAGGGAGGGAACTGGAGGGTTCCCAGCAGCTGCGATTCCCAGCATGCCCTGAAGAAAAGAGGCAGCAGCATGCAGGAAACTCTGTGCAAGACCGGGACCCAGCATCAAGCTGTTTCTCCCTCTGGATCCCTGGGCTCTAGGGGGTAGAGGGGGTGCGTGTCTGGGCCGGGGGGGGAGGGGGGCATGGCTAGGCTCTATGGGGGAGAGTGTCTGGACTGGGGAGGCATGGCTGGGCTCTGGGGTGGGGGGGCAGGGAGGGTGAGTGTTTGGCTCCCCCAGTTGGGCTCTGGGGGCAAAGTAACAGGAACTGAGTTGTCATAGGGGTTTCTTTAATTCTCTACTCCTATTACAGACATACTTGCTGACAGGTATTTTGAAATAAATTACCAAAATAATTGAAACTGGCATGATTATATAGTATTATTTTGACAAATTTGCAGAATTTTTAATTTGTTGGTGCAGAATTCCCCCAGCAGTAACAGACTGGATCGTTTCAGCATTACCAATTCTCATAAAACTATGGTGGATTGTTTTGGTTAATATTTGGAAGTATGAACAATTAACATACATAACATGGTTACGAACATGTTTTATTGATCAAAAAGTATTTCTTGCAGATCAGCCCTGTTAAAAATCCTGAGAAATCTCTTAAAGAAGACTCTACATGCGAAAGGCAAATCATATGGTTCTGGAAATGCTGTTTAAGCATTCAGTCTTGCTCAAGTGCTGAGCACTCCAGGTCTCATCCAGCTAAGCATCTATGCACATGCTTAATCATTGAAATTGACAGGACTATTCACATGCTTAACTTTAAGCACATGGTTAACTGCATTGGTGAAGGGGGCATCAGAGGGCTCAGCACTTCGGAGAATCCAGGTCTTAAACATTTCCAGGTGTTTTCAGAACAGAGTTTTTCCACTGAACTTCTCTACACAGCTGCTTTTGCTCCTGGTATTTTGCCATAAACAGGCAGCAGCTAATATAGAATTTAGTAAGGCCTTGGCTGGTGGAGCGTACGTTTCTATTTGCAGTTAGAAGTATTTCTATTACATCAGAATATCTTTATACTAAAAATAGTACATTTCTGTCTCATTTCTGGATGAAAATAGAGGATAAACTTAACGGGAAACATTTCATGCTTGGGTATTTTAGAATTTCTAAATTTAGAGAGTTCTTTTTTTCTTTTTTATAGTCTAAACACAGTGTCGGCTCATCCATGTGCATGTTTCAACCTATACGGGGGGACTTACATACTTTAACTGGAGAATGTCAAACCCTGAGGGGAAGTTCACAGCAGTGGTCAGAAGAGGGGTCTACGCTTTACAACTCTAGCCAAAAGGGCAGGATTCAATTCTCCCAGAGCATGTGTTGGTTGCAGTTTTGTTGTAGCCATGTTGGTCCCAGGGTATGAGAGAGACAAGATGGGTGAGAAGCTCTGTGGAGCTTCAAAGCTTGTCTCTTTCACCAATAGAAGTTGGTCCAATAAAAGATATTACCCCAGCCACTTTGTCTCTACCGTAGCACACGTCAGTCAATTTTTGACTGGCAGAAAGGAGCTCATAACATTTATTTCCTCCAGGATCCAAACCTTCCTGGGTGTAGAGTCCTCCCTTATATATTTGAATTCAGCTCCATCCCAGCACATTCTCCCCAAGGAAACAAAACAAGAGCTGTTCAGCCGTCGCAGGATTTACTGTCTCACAAATGGGTATCACGCCCCCAATGTTTCCCCTAGTGCTTTCAAAGAAACTTTGAATATGGTCAAGGTGAATTTAATAACCTCTTGTTATCCAGAAAAAAAAAGCAATGTACAGAAAAAAAAAGATCTCACCTGGACTTGTATCTATTATTGTCAACTCAGTGTTAACAGAATGTTTTGCTTTAATACTTGAGTTACATTAATACCTCACATTATTACACGTATGAAGCCAAATATGACGCTAACTTAGTTGCTTACAACCTCAAACCTTACTCCCAATACACATTCCAATAAATTTATTCTGTAAAAACAATACATTTTTTGTTTTTGTTTTTTTTTGTTTTTTGTTTTGTTTTTTACAGTAAACTTGTCAACTACAAACCTTGAATACGCAAAAGATGTTCCAAGGACAAGCATAACAAGGATTGATAAAACCAGACTAAATATGTTTTCACAATAAAAGCTGGCATAAAAATAAATAAAATTCTCTATTATCACAATAGCAACAATAATGTACACAGAATAATGGTTTTGGAATGCTTACTTCCTAGTCTAGATCTATTTCCAAAATTAAAAACAAAAACCAAAAACCAAAAACAGAAGAATGACAGGATCCTTTTTTAAGCCTTTCAATACTGAAAATTCGATGTTTTGGTTTGGTTTCATAAGGTTTCTGTATCACAATAAGCTTAGAAATGGAAAGCATCCAAATGAATGAGCTCAAATTGTGTTGGCATTGGAAAAAATCCTTGTATTAATCTAAAGAAACACAAAAAGACTTTCACTAACTCCACATATAGGTACTAAGCCAGATAGTGTACATTACATCGTGATTTTGAGAAATATTAACGAGTATAACTAGCTAGGTATTTCTAATAAGGAAAGATATTTTATTACAGTATTGACCGTTGCAATGATCTCAGCTGAAGAAGAATTTTTCTTTCATTTTGTAAACGGATCAAAAAACAAGAAAGGATGGATACAGTGTAATTTAAAGTTATGTTTGTAGGTGGAATAGATTCTTGTGGTCTTGTATGAAGGGGATTAATTCCTACGGTTTGCTTGTTTTACAAAAATGCAGATTTTGAACTATTTAATTTGGAGTTTCTGCCTCTACTCTTTAGAAAAGGCTTCTACAACATGTACAACTCTGCAACATCTCCATAAACCTCAGTCACTGGAAAAGGGCAACTCCATGCAACCAAATAATATGAAAATCAAAAGATATCCCTTAGAAAAAGGGTAAAATGTCATTTCTGCAAACACAACAGATAGGAATGTGAATAATGTGCATACAAACTGGGATGCTGTTGATGATACCAATGAATAGATGTGCTGACTCATATCAAATCCAAGAATATTAGACAACCAAACACGTAACCTTCTTGTGTTTTCCCTTCATGTGCAGCAGTCAATATGTTGGTTAAGTCTGAAAGAGAGGAAAAAATGTATTTAATGTAAGATTTAATGCATCAAGCTGCAGAGAACAAGATTCAAATGAATGCCTTATCTTTACATTTCAGAGCCACAGTTACACTCACTGCATGGTACATGGCAATAGCAAGATTTTTTTTTAAGGAAACAGTTCGTGTTGCGTCATAAACACACATTATGACAAAATATTAAAGAACCTGGGCTTGAGCATTTCGGACTTTATTCAAATAAAAATCTTTGTTCCATTTATGTTGGTGGATTTTGTCTCCCCGCCCCCAGAATTTCATTATGAAAGGTGCAGGATACACCAAACACAACCAAGTTCTGTAGTTTTCTGTTTCATCAAACCCTTGGTATGCATCACGCAAAAGGTTAGATCACTGCTCTGTCCACAGGAGCTCCTGGGCCTTGCAAGAAGTCACTAGAAATGGCTGTGTGTTCTGCTCAAGCAAATGAACACTTGCCCACAATGAAAGAAATACAAAAACTGAGGGGTGTGTATGTTATTCCTGAAGATATAGCCTGGCTTGGAGCGCTCTGTGGGATGAAAAACATAGGCGGGAGAAACTCCCATGTTACTATTGAGTCAAGGCCAGCTCTTGCGCCCATTATCATTAAGAGGAACAGAATCAGTCCCTTTCTGTGTGGTCATGGCAAGTCTCTTGTCTTCATGTCTCAGTTTCTCCATGTAAAATGGACCTAGTGATACCTACCTACCTACCTCACAGGGACCCATTGATTTTTGTCTCTCTCATGGGAGATGCTGTATGAGTACTGCACACTCAGGCAGGGCCTCCCTTTGGGGACTGTTCTAGAAATCACTTGTAAAGAAAGGATTCGGAGCGTTACCTGACCTATCTACCCACACACAAATTACTGAAGGAAAGAACCACACCACACACAGTCAACGTGAAGCAATCAACAATATATTTGTTTTTGTTCATTCAGAAAAAATCAACATCAAGAAAAAGGGGGCCAGAGGGTGAATCCACAGGGAATGGTGCGGTTTTCATTTTACACAGGATCTGGAAGAGAAGAGGAAAAAGAAAACATTTTAACACTGTAGCACGAGCAGCTCCCGCCCTGTACAACCCCTTGCGGCAGTGTTATTCATCAATCACACCATGGCTGTGGGTGAGCATGTCTCTCTGAACCAAGCGGTTCAGCTGACTACTGCTGCCAGCTAAGGGAGCTCACTAGCACAATGGGCCCCCAGTCTGGCTGTAGCCTGTAGCTGCTTATGGCTCTCTGGCACAGGGACCGTCTTTTTGTTCTGGTTTATACGACAGCTGGCACGGTGAGGTCCAGGTCTGTGACCAGGGCTCCTAGGCACTCTGCAATACCAATCTAATTAGTAGAGGTCTGTGCTTTTGTTCCTGCTTTCTGTCCCCTATCCATGGTAGGGGTTCTTACAAAATATGTCCCATACGGCATGCGCAATGTCCTTCACGGCCCTTCCCCCTCCATTTCCCAGGCCAGTGATGCTTTGCTCTCCAGAGCTCCCTCACTAACTCTCTTCTCTCTCCTGTTTATGTGTCGCTCGCTAAGGTTATACTTACAGGTGTGTCAGAGCCTTTGCCTGGAGATGCTTTCACTGCTGTTGTGCTTCCTTCCGGAGGGAGGTGCAGACACCCGTTAAAACAATTACAGACCGATTAGTCAACCAAATCCCGGTTGCCTTTTACTACAAATCCCTACTGACATGGTCGTTCTCCCGCATTAATGAGAGAGGCAGGGGCTGCACTAGTCAGTCCCTACAATGAAAACGTTACATGAAATATACAAAGCTATCCCACCATAGTGTTAAGGCTTTGCTCTTGCCAATGATAATGTGCCCATGGGGTTGAACAGAGGGGGCAGTGGTGGCCGCCACTACTTGCTCGGGCTCAGTCGCATGTTAACGCTGCAACTCCTCCTCACGGCTCAGAATTACGACTTAAGTGCTGGGCCATAGCTTAGCACATGAGACAGGATAAAGACGAAGGGGTCGGATCCTCCCCAACATGGCTGCTGCTGCACAGGTGACAGAAATCCAGTCTGATACCGCCCACACCCCCCGCCCATCACAGAGCATGTCTTGCCTACTCACAAATGTAGCAGGGGGTTTGGCCCCCAAGCCCGCAGCTCCCCTGATGGCCCACACTGCCCTCAGGAAATCTGCAAGACCCTGTGCCTCTGCTCAGGCTCCTTGATCTACCCACTGCTCCTGCTGAAGCCATGCTGCCAGGCTCCCCCACTGGCTGCTGCCCCAGAATCTGCCTTCCAGAGCCGCTCCACTGCATGGATGGGGCAGAGGTTTCGTTAATGCTGACCCTAGCAGCGTTTACATACTTGCTAACGTCCGAAATGTAGGGCCCTACCAAATTCACGGCCATGAAAAACACGTCATGGACCATGAAATCTGGTCTCCCCCTGTGAAATCTGGTTGTTTGTGCGCCTTTACCCAATACTATACAGATTTCACATGGGAGACCAGCGTTTCTCAAACTGGGGGTCCTGACCCAAAAGGGAGTTGCAGGGAGATTGCAATGTTATTTTAGGGGGGTCGTGGTATTGCCACCCTTACTTCTGCGCTGCCTTCGGAGCTGGGCGGCCGGAGAGCGGTGGTTGTTGGCCAGATGCCCAGCTCTGAAGACGGCACCCCGCCAGCCGCAGCGCAGAAGGAAGGGTGGCAGTACCAGACCACGCCACCCGTACTTCTGCACTGCGGCTGGCGGCGGCTCTGCCTTCAGAGCTGGGCTCCCGGACAGCAGCCGCCGCCGCTCTGCAGCTGCCCAGCTCCGAAGGCAGAGCCGCCGCCAGCCGCAGCGCAGAAGTAGGGGTAGCAGAACCGCAACCCCCCCTACATAAACTTGTCACCCCCCCCCCGCCACATACACACACAACTCCTTTTTTGGCTCAGGACCCCTACAATTACAAAACTGTGAAATATGAGACAAATTGAAATTATGGAATTTATGATTTTAAAAATCCTATGACTGTGAAATTGACCAAAATGGATCGTGAATTTGGCAGGGCCCTACCTATGGGGCTTGGGGGGTAGTGGTGGGCATGATGCTGCACGGAGCAGCCAGCACCACAGATCTGATCAGAGAGCCCCATCCCCATGGAACTGATGGACAGAGGATTATGATGCTGGGAGGATGGCTATCCCCCTGCTACCCTACCCTGGTGCCCACCCTGCCCCAGATCAGCGAGGGTTTCATTCCTTCAACAAGACGGTGTCCACGCAATGACAGCTACAACTTTGAGTGCCTTTATTTGCATTGCTTTGAGTCAATCACTCATCTTGCTAGTACAGTGCAAAACCACCCTGGCACTGAAGCAAACAAAACTGGCCTGAAAATCAGGGACCTGAAACCAGCTCCCTGCTGCCCCACTATCCCTGTTGCACCTGCATCTGGCCTCCTGTAGGTAAAAAATTTGCGTGGAGTCAGGAAAGCTGCACATGGAAGTACGGCAGAAGAACAGAGGATCCAGTCAGAGAGGCGCTAGTGGTCTGAGAGTAGGACTACTGCCAAGTTCAAATCCTAGTGCTGACACTTCCTCCCTGTGTGGTGTTAGGCAATTCACTTAATCTCTCTATGCCTTAGTTTCTCTACTTGTAAGATGGGAATAGTGATATTTGTTTACCTTCTTCATACACGTGACAATTAATCGGGCATTAATTCTGAAGTCACAATGATTGCAGAATCCAACCCTTACTAAACATGCTGCGACACAAAGTTGTTATTGTAGTTTTATACTGTAAAAGCTAAATGAAATTAGAAATGAGAAATGTTACACTGGAATATTCTGCTTAGAAGGTATTATGAGGAAGCCTAAGCATAGGTACGCAGCAAAGGACTCTATCCAATGGGCAAGCAGTCTCAGTGGCTGCTAGCTTATAGAAGCCCTGTCAAGATTCATATTAGCCAACAGACTTTTGAGGTTCAGGTACAAGATGCAGTAATTCTGGGCTATCATTTTGGAGAGGCAGCCATGCTAACAGCAGCAGCAAGGGAGGGGAGACAGAGGATCCTGGGAATAGCTGGGAGGCTAGTATGAATTTAGCAGCAAGCCTACAAGAGGAGCTGAACCTGTGGGCTGGTGTGATTGCCAGCAAGCCTGGCTTATGATCTAATATCAAGGTGGTGTTCTCTGGCTAAACAAAGATCAGCCAGATGGCGAAGGTTTTTAAGGGGCGCTATGACCCAAGGGCACATGTTGATCTCCTACCTCTCAGTCAAAGCAATGATGATTAAAAGACAAACCCTGTCCCCTTTGAAGATGGGAGAGGTGCCTTCAGCACACTGGAAAAGCATCCAGGCACGATATAAATTGAGTGACTATTGTGATATTATTAAGATGAAAAGCAGTCTGTGTCCTCTGGGTAACTCATGCACGGCCACAGGAGGATGCATGCTGGGAGCACCAGAGACATGGAATCTCATCTGCAAGAGCTCTCCTCCTCTGGGCAGCACTGCAGTTAAGTCAAGATGAATGTTTTTAGGCCTCTCATCATTCTAGCAGGTTTCCATGGCCTTCCACGGCTTGGGAGGCCACGCGGCTGGGCAGTGATCCTTGCATGGTTCAGCACCATACCAAAATGGTGGGGCTGACCAAGCACATTCCAGAGAGCAACTTAAAGAGGCCGTTTGTTATGTATAATTAGAGGTGCCAAAGTCAGCATCTTTTCCACACTGAAAACTGTAACAAAACAACTAATTTTCTAATTCCAGTCTTGCACAGGAACCTGATGAAACCTGAGCTTCCCTAACATGGAAAGAGCAGCCTAAGGTATATTTTTGTATTATGTTCCTGGCACCTTCTTATGACCAGATAAACCCACTGAGCTTGATTTTCCTCCCCACATAAACCAGGTCTAACTTCACTGAGGTAAAGAGAGTTGCATTGGGGTAAGTGAGAAGAGGAGCAGGCCCACTCTGTTCAAGTTGTGCATTACTGTTCAACTGCTCTTTCATAGATTGTAAGGCCAGATGGGACCATTAGATCAGCTAGTGTCACCTCTGGGTCAAATTCTTTGGCCTGTGATGTATCAGTTCCCGCGTCTTGAGCTCCATAATGTGTGTTTGACTAAAGTACATCTTCTAGAAAGGCATCCAGTCTTGATCTGAAGACATCAAGAGATGAAGACTCCACCCCTTCCTTGAAACAGAACTTTAAGAGCTACTGGAAAGCTCCAAAGAGAAATCCCGAGGAGGACTGAGGGTGAAATTTACCCAGTGTACAGGGGCGCAGAAGTCCTTTTGCACAGCAGAACCACAGTGGTTCCACTACATATGAGGTGGGCCGCCACTAAATAAGCATGACTCGGGACACCATGCCCCCAGTGCTCTTTATCAGCCTCAGAAACTGTGGAGTGGCAGTGTCTGTAGTGGCCTGGGGACATAGATCTGAGTGAGTGAGTACAGTGCTTATAAATCCCCAAGGAGGAATTGTGCAGGGATTGTGGACCCCATTCCAGCACAGGGCTTGGAAGTGCTGCAGGACAGTGCCTCTCCTTGTGTGTGGGTTAGGGTGGTGGATTCCATCCCACTCCAACCTCCATGTAGTTATAGCTCTCTCACACATTTGATGCCATAGTTACTCACTGAAACTGGTCATTAAGCATTTCAACCCTGACCAAGAGACTAGGTACCAAATCCTGAACTTTGAAAAGTCATCCGGTCTTATTACTACGAGCAGGCAAAACTCCATGCATGGTAGTACCTTCTGACCATACGCTGAACGTGGGATGTAGCTAGGGTGACCAGATGTCCCAATTTTATAGGGAGTGTCCTGATTTTTGGGTCTTTTTCTTACATAGGCTCCTATTATCCCCACCCCCGTCCCGATTTTTCACACTTGCTGTCTGGTCACCTGAGATGTGCCTACTGCCATGTTACTCCCACAAGTATGTGTCTGGGAGTCTGACCCAAGCATCTGGCATACACTTTGCACCAATCACCACCCCTAGGATCAGTGCTTACTTAGTGTTCTGTATGCCAGTGACAGAGCCAGCTCCCAGTATACTGGAGAGCATGCCCAGCAGTTAAAGGGGTATAATCATGACAAACCCTCCTCAATCATAAAGAGCTCTGAAGGGGAGGTCGGAAGATACATTTGAGTGTGCGGTGTCCCACTGCATCATTCCCCACAGCCCGGCCTGTTATCTGTGCAGTGTGAACAGAGTAGGACAACACGGAGCAGGAGTAATTGTTTTTTGAAAGGTGGCTGCCGTTTGCCCATTTGGACAGGCCAGGATACGATCTAAACACATCAAGACACATCAGTTCTCCTGACCAACACTCTCCTTGTCTGTTGCTGGGCTCATAGTAACAGTGCCAGGGAGTGCAGTGGGGACAAGTATATGTGGATCAAGCTTGTGAGGCATCTGCAGGTTACTTTTTTGTGCCAGCTGCCCTGCTGCTCTGGGGCACAATGCCATTACATGCCCCCTTCAGCACAGTGAAACCCAGAGCAGGATCAGCCCAGGAACCTGCACGCACAAGGCCTGATTCTCCTCTGACTTAAGCCTGTCTGAATCAGAAGCGGCTCCAAAGAAACTGGCAGAATTATGTAGGTGTAAATCATGTGAGCGAACAAGCAAGCCCACTGCATTTAGTACGTCACAGTACAGCATGCACAGGCCCTGATTCTGCTCTCACCTCTCACCTCAGTTTTGTAACAGTGCAACTTCACTGGAGCTACTCCTGATTTACACTGGTGTCAGCGAGAGGAGAACTCATACCCACAGTGTTTGCTAAGGCTTCCTCACTCATCTAGGTTGAAATTCATCCCTGTGCAGGTCTAATGCCACTTACACCCTCAAAGCCAGAGCTGAGCAGGACTTATGCAGTGTGTATAGGCCTCTGCACAGGGTGCACTTCACCACTGGGGGTCTGAGTCTGAGGATCTGTGGTAACAAACTGCACACAAAGGGAATGTGAACGGAAGATTACCCCTTCACTGGTTTTCTGCAAATCTGAAGAAGTGTTTCTTGTGTCATTGCCTGCGTCTCCCGCATCAGAGCCGCTCTTATTTTCTTCCTCTTTGCAGTCCTTATCATCTTCATCTCCGGGAGATTTCCGTGACTGCTTGGAGGATTTCTAAACAGATCAACAACACAGTTAACAAACAAAGATCAAACTTCAGAGCGAGAAAGACGTAGCCTGTGTTTTACAATGCGCGTGCAAGTCCATTCTTCTTGTCCTAGCTCATGGGCCCCTGTTTGAAGCTCTTCTAGATACAGTCAATGGGGGTGGAAAGCATAGATTGGTTTCAACATTCAGAGTTACAGCAACCGATGAAACGAGGAGAAATTAACAGCTGACATAAGTGGGTAGCATTGCTAATCAGAGGTAGAGATGATAACAGGAGAAGGGTCATCTGTAGGTTTGGTTAGTTAATGAAATGATGGTGCCAGACTGACAAAAGTTTTGATTAAACACAGAGGTGCAAAACGAGAGCAGAATTGACAGAGCTGCTTTCCATACTTTCTTGGTGCTGTCAGTTTTAATATATGAACATTAAAGCCATATGGAACCATACATCATTCTTCTTCCCTTTATGTTATGCAATTCTCCAGCACAAAGGGATAGACCGTGGCTTTACTAATTCTCCATTTGTCCAGAGTCTTCCAGAAAAAAAAGGGGTAGACAGGACCTGAATTTCTAATGTGAAACACACACAGGGGAAAAAAAATCTTTTTATGTATTTTTTTTTTTTAAACCTACAAGTTCCTGAGTGCTGAGATCTAAGGTTTTTGTTCAGGTCCTGGCCCATCTCTCATGCAAAGCTCAGCAAATCTGAAACTAGTCCCGAAATAATTAATGGAATATTTTTCAGTGACATTGTAAGAGGCCAGATTAATAAGACAAAATAAATCAAGCACTAATTCTTATAGGGGATTTTTTCCCTTGATTTCAATGGGCTTCAGATCAGGCTCATGATTAAACCAGGTTTAAAAAAGAAACGAAAAAGAAGAGCAAAGCCATCTTGAGCTGTTCTTGAGAGCACATTAATCAAAAAATGACCGTTCTGGCAGTTTCATCATACACTCGATTATAATCAGTGCCCATGTATTCCTGAATTCTACAGTCATAGATTTTTGCTCTGGAATCCACCCCTTGTTGCAGAGTCATACTACAGAACCCAATATTTCATTAAAAGAAAAATATGGGCCATATTGTGCTACCAATTTTTAACTCCCTGGGAGCTCTGCTTAAAACCAATGGCATGATACGGCCCTATGTTTCTAGTTCTTATGGTTGTGAAAATAACCTTGAAATGTGAACTGGGAGTAAATTAAAGCATAGTTTCCAGACAGCTTAAAATAAGAGCTCAGAGAGGGGTGAACTGCCTCATTCATCCCAGTGCAGAGTTAGTTCTGAAAACTGAAGATGAGAATTCAAATGTTGACCTTGTTAAATGTTTCCCTCTTCTTTATCTTTATTTATATTTACCTTATTTAAATGTGCTTGTCCCACAACCCCAGCTGCCTCGGTCCCCACTCAGCTACTAATGCCAGAAATGCCCATTACACAGCTGCCAACCATCCAGCTTCCCTTCACCACCACCAATTTCTCTGATCTAATAAAAATGATAATCCGGGAAGTGTGTAAAATATGTTGGGGCAGATCCACAGCTGGTGTAAACAGGCATTGCTCTGTTGGCTTCCATGGAGCTGTGCTGATTTAAACCAGCTGACAATCTGGCCCACTGAATAGAACACCAGTGCTACTGTGCTGACAGACAGACAGACAAATATGAAAATGAATAATGATCTCAAATACTTACGTGGCTCCCATTACCACAGTGCCTGAGCCCCTGGCAAGCTTTAATGTATTTATCCTCCCAATACCCCTGTGAGGTAGGGAAATGCTAATAACCCCATTTTACAGATGGGGAAGTGAGATGCAGAGAGATCAAGTGACTTGCCCAAAGTAATATATTAAGTCTGTGGCAGAGCAGGAAATTGAACCCAGGTCTCCCAAATACCAGGTTAGAGCCCAAACCACAAGACCAGCTTTTCTCTCTAGTTCAATAAACCCCACTATTTTGGAACAGAAATCTAGACCTGCAGAAGGCCAGGCTAAACTGCCATTACAATGCACAAGTGACAATGGAAAAGCTTCTGGATCACCTTTGAAGTGTAAGATTTTTTTCGTTTTGAGCCTGCTTTTTCATTCTTTCTTTTGCCTTTTCCATCCTCTTCTACCCGATCACCTTCCTCCTCACTGCTTGCATCAGCCGTATTTCCTCCTTCTCCCTCAGTTTCTGAAGAGCTCTGTTGCTGGATTGCCTTTGAAATAATAAATAATAATAATAATAATAATTAACTAAAACTTCTCCCAAATAATTAATTTTTGCCATGTCCCATATTGCACAGGGAGATCCTAAGAAGAGAGAGCTTGCACTTCAATCATTTTACTCAGGAACAAATTATCCTGATCTTACAACCATCAAAATATAGGGCTGGCAGAGGCAATTTCTTCAGTAGCCACTTGAAAACAGTTATCAGATGCATATTCTGAGATGACACGCTCAGAAAGGTTTACAGTACAGCTGTCAAGCGATTAAAAAAATTAATCATGATTAATCGCACTGTTAAATAATAATAGAATAAGATTTATTTAAATATTTTTGATGATGTTTTCTACATTTTCAAATATATTGATTTCAATTACGACACAGAATATAAAGTCTACAGTGCTCACTTTATATTTATTTTTGTTCACAAGTATTTTCACTATAAAAAAAACAAAAGAAATAATATTTTTCAATTCACCTAATACAAGTACTGCAGTGCAATCTCTTTATCATGCAAGTTGAACTTACAAATGTAGAATTTTGTAAAAAAACCCCAACCTTCATTCAAAAATAAAACAATGTAAAATTTTAGAGCCTGCAAGTCCACTCAGTCCTACTTCTTGTTCAGCCAATCGCTCAGACAAACAAGTTTGTTTACATTTGCAGGCGATAATGATGCCTGCTTCTTGTTTACAGTATCACGGGAAAGTGAGAACAGGCATTCTCATGGCACTGTTGCAGCCGGCATAGCAAGATATTTACATGCCAGATGCGCTAAAGATTCGTATGTCCCTTCATGCTTCAACCACCATTCCCGGGGATATGCGTCCATGCTGATGACTGGTTCTGCTCGATAACAATCCAAAGCAGTGTGGACCGACGCATGTTCATTTTCATTATCTGAGTCAGATGCCACAGCAGAAGGTTGATTTTCTTTTTTGGTGGTTCGGGTTCTGTAGTTTCTGCATTGGAGTGTTGCTCTTTTAAGACTTCTGAAAGCATGCTCCAAACCCCGTCCCTCTCAGATTTTGGAAGGCACTTCAGATTCCTAAACCTTGGGTCGAGTGCTGTAGCTATCTTTAGAAATCTCACACTGGTACCTTCTTTGTGTTTTGTTAAATCTACAGTGAAAGCGTTCTTAAAATGAACAACATGTCCTGGGGTCATCATCCAAGACTGCTATAACATGAAATATATGGCAGAATGCAGGTAAAACCGAGCAGGGGACATAGAATTCTCCCCCAAGGAGTTCAGTCACAAATTTAATTAATGTATTATTTTTTTAATGAGCGTTATCAGCATGGAAGCATGTCCTTTGGAATGGTGGCTGAAGCATGAAGGGGCATACGAATATTTAGCATATCTGGCACGTAAATACCTTGCAATGCCGGCTACAAAAGTGCCATACAAATGCCTGTTCTCACTTTCTGGTGACACTGTAAATAAGAAGAGGGTGGCATTATCTCCTGTAAATGTAAACAAACTTGTTTCTCTTAGTGATTGGCAGAACGAGAAGTAGGACTGAGTGGACATGTAGGCTCTGCAGTTTTATATTGTTTTGTTTTTGAGTGCAGTTATGTAACAAAAAAAAATCTACATTTAGAATCATAGACTTTAAGGTCAGAAGGGACCATTATGATTGTCTAGTCTGACCTCCTGCACAATGCAGGCCACAGAATCTCACCCACCCACTGCTGTAACAAACCCCTAACTTATGTCTGAGCTACTGAAGTCCTCAAATCGTGGTTTAAAGACTTCAAGGTGCAGAGAATCCTCCAGCAAGTGACCCGTGCCCCACGCTGCAGAGAAGGTGAAAAAACCCCCAGGGCCTCTACCTATCTGCCCTGGAGGAAAATTCCTTCCCGACCCCAAATATGGCAATCAGCTAAACCCTCAGCATGTGGGCAAGACTCACCAGCCAGACACCCAGGAAAGAATTCTCTGTAGTAACTCGGATCCCACCCCATCTAACATCCCATCACAGGCCATTGGGCATATTTACTGCTAATAATCAAAGATCAATTAATTGCCAAAATTAGGCCATCCCATCATATCATCCCCTCCATAAACTTATCAAGCTTAGTCTTGAAGCCAGATATGTCTTTTGCCCCCACTGCTCCCCTTGGAAGGCTGTTCCAGAACTTCACTCCTCTGATGGTTAGAAACCTTCATCTAATTTCAAGTCTAAACTTCCTGGTGGCCAGTTTATATCCATTTGTTCTTGTGTCCACATTTGTACTGAGCTTAAATAATTCTTCTCCCTCCGTGGTATTTATCCCTCTGATATATTTATAGATAGCAATCATACCTCCTCTCAGTCTTCTTTTGGTTAGGCTAAACAAGCCAAGCTCTTTGAGTCTCCTTTCATAAGGCAGGTTTTCCTCAGATCATCCTAGTAGCCCTTCTCTGTACCTGTTCCAGTTTGAATTCATCCTTCTTAAACATGGGCGACCAGAACTGCACACAATATTCCAGATGAGGTCTCACCAGTGCCTTGTATAATGGTACTAACACCTCCTTATCTCCACTGGAAATACCTTGCCTGATGCATCCCAAGACGGCATTAGCTTTTTCATGGGCATATCATATTGGCGGGTTATAGTCATCCTGGGATCAACCAATACTCTGAGCTCCTTCTCTCCTCTGTTACTTCCAAGTGATGTGTCCCCAGTTTATAACAGAAATTCTTGTTATTAATCCCTAAATGCATGATCTTGCACTTTTCACTACTAAATTTCATCCTATTACTATTACTCCAGTTTACAAGGTCATCCAGATTTTCCTGTATGATATCCCGGTCCTTCTCTGTATGGCAACACCTCCCAGCTTTGGGTCATCCACAAACTTTATTAGCACATTCCCGCTTTTTGTGCCAAGGTCAGTAATAAAAAGATTAAATAAGATTGGTCCCCAAACTAATCCCTGAGGAACTCCACTAGTAACCTCCTTTCAGCCTGACAGTCCACCTTTCAGTGTGACCTGCTGTAGTCTCTCTTTAACCAATTCCTTATCCACCTTTCAATTTTCATATTGATCCCCATCTTTTCTAATTTAGCTCTTAATTCTCCATGTGGAACCATTATCAAATGCCTTACTGAAATCGAGGTAAATTAGATCCACTGCGTTTCCTTTGTTTAAAAAATCTGTTACCTTCTCAAAGGAGATCAGGTTGGTTTGACACTATCTACCTTTTGTAAAGCCAATTGTATTTTGTCCCAATTACCATTGACCTCAATGTCCTGAACTACTTTAATTTGTAAGGTGCACTTTCACGACAAAGAGATTGCACTACAGTACTTGTATGAGGTGAACTGAAAAATACTATTTCTCTTGTTTATCATTTTTACAGGGCAAATATTTGTAATAAAAAATAATATACACGTTGATTTCAGTTACAAAACAGAATACAAGATATATGAAAATGTAGAAAAACATCCAAAATATCTAATAAAATTCAATTGGTATTCTATTATTTCACAGTGTGATTAAAACTGTGATTAATTGCAATTAATTTTTTGAGTTAATCAGGTGAGTTAACTACAATTAATCGACAGCCCTAGTTTACAGAGAAACTGAAGTGCTGGTGACGGCAGTCGGCAGAGTGGAAAACCAATGACTCAGTCCAATAGGATCTATCTGTCATTTTCTGGTTTGTGCTGGGCAATGCAAACTCAGAGATCTTGGCTGTATGGGAAAGTGACCCAATCAGTAGAAAGGGTGGCAGCCCAAAAAACCAACATCTCCCTAGAGGGAAATTTCAGATCTGACCAGGAGGTGGAGAACTCTCACCTTGTCCTTCTCCAGCAGTCCAGAGGCCCCCTGAATACCATCCCTATCAACATTCAGATCATCTTCTGCATGACTGAGAATGAGGGACAGGAATACAGGATAGTAGGCTCAGCTGCAGACGTTCCATACTTTGAAAAGTGCTCATTGGATAACATTTGTCCTCCATCTTTTGGAGGTGGTTTATGCTCTTGAAGGACCATAGAAGATAATCTGGGTTTCTATAGCCCCTTGACTGTTCCTCTCTGGCTGACTGACTCTGTCCCTAACATATGACAGGGACAACTGTTAAATGCAGTCACTGCTCCTATCAAAACCTCCTGCTCTGCCTTCTCCCCTCCCCAAATTTCTACAATGCTTTACGCATTGTCAATGCAAAAATCCTCAGCCCATTGACAATGTCAAGTTAGAGGGCAGCATAGTGCTATAAAAATAAACAACAAAAGGAACTGGTCACCAAATATTCCTGTTTACATAGAATTCAATAAACAGCCTCTATATTTTAATTCACCTATACCTGCTGCAGAATTTTCCAGACTACTGCACAGATCGAGGGGCTGTGCTGTACAATTAAGATCCCATTTGTCACAGAATACGGGACCATGCTTATCTTTATGTTATGCAATTACATTCCCATCACCAGCTCAGAAACCCCTCAATACTATCCAAACCATGGCCTTCTAGCACCAGCCACCCAGTCGTTACACAGATAAGACACCCTCAAAAGGAATATAAGTAAGATAAGGAGGAATGGAAGGGAAGCTGTCATTTACCTGGTATCCAGTAAACTTGACTCCAGGGTTGTTTTCTATTTCCCACAGTCCTTCGTTAAATCCTTTTCGTTTGTTCGACTTCCCAAACTTATCTTTATATTCTTTATATGGGAAGAGGTCTTTGGGCCCCAGAAACGCACTGCATTTTAACAAAATTGACATTCAAAAAATATTGTTAGGATTTTTTTCCCTGTAAGTTAAACCCATATTGCAGATGTGATGCCTATTCCTTTGTTCATCATTGTAAATCATTACACTCTGGCTGATTTTGTGTTAGTCCTGTGAATCGGAATTCAGGACCTCAGCTTTTGATGTTACGAAATCATGCTGTGCATCTCTAAAAACAATTATTACTTAGTCTCATGTATTATATTAATTACTGCTGAGAATTCTGCAAATCGGGAACAGACTAAAAATAATACTGTATAAAAAAATTAAAGTGCATGGAGAACTGCTAGAACCCAGGCGCCAAAACCTACCCCTTTGTTATGTGGCCATAACGGCTGTCGTATTTATTATTATTACCTTAGGGGTCCCAATGTGCTAGGCGCTGTACAAACACTGAATAAAAAGATGGATCGTGCTCACAAACGCTTACAACTAAGTATAACAAGAGACAACTGATAGGGGATACAAGAAAACAATGGGACGATATTGGTCGGCATTACTAGCAGTGCTATCAACACACCTGGTGCCTAATTATTGCCAAGTTATTTTGTAGGCATCACAGCTAAAAGACTTAGCACTATGCCCTTTCATAAAGCAGCTCTGCCGCAGGTCAATCCATCCCAAAAATGGACATCACGATGCAGGGAGGAAGAAATAAAATTAGCAAAAATTTACCTACAAAACCCATGGCTATCACTGGATTATAAAATCCTACTCACATTCTAGGCAATTCCTGGCATAAAGAAACTTTGGGAAATATACCAATAATTTCATACATAAAACCTAAAAAGCCCATCATTTCTTCTTCGCTTACTATTTCTCAAAGACTGGTATTTTTACACTTCCATGGCCAGTCATAATTTGTATCAAGCATGATGGAGGGAAAAAATCCACTTCATTCCCATTGGAGAATCTTCTGCCCATCAAAATAAGCTCATAGCTACCTAACCACTTTATCTTTTACTGCAACCCTTTTCCTACCCCCTACGCACTTTTATGGCCCC
This sequence comes from Chelonia mydas, assembly GCF_015237465.2. Taxonomy (NCBI): domain Eukaryota; kingdom Metazoa; phylum Chordata; order Testudines; family Cheloniidae; genus Chelonia; species Chelonia mydas. Next base: position 65,890,212 of record NC_051250.2, read on the forward strand.
TACCACTGTAGAGTGTCAGAGCTTCACAGTCTTTCATGTGTTTATCCCCACAACACCCCTGTGAGGTAAGGTAGGGCTAATATCCCCATTTCACAGATGGGGAACTGAGGTAGAGAGAGACTAAAAGACTTGGCTAAGGTGACAGAGGAGGTCAGTGACACAGAAAGGAATTAAACAAAGATCTTCATCATCCCATGCTCGCACCTTGACCGTTCGGCCATCCTTCTTCCCACTTGTGCAGCTTCAGTTGAACTAGGCCTTGATCCTTTTTGCACTTATGCATGTGAGTAACTTTATTCACGAGTGGTCCCATTCCCTCAGGGGCCTGACAGCATGGAGAGAGCTGCTGTACTGAGGCCTTAAACTGTAGGATCTTTGGGGCAAGGATCTGCTCTTACTATGTGTCTGTAGAGCATCTAGCACAATGGCACCTGGATCTAATGTGGCCTTTGAGAAATCCACACTTGTACAATAATAATACTAATGTGGAGAATGTACATTTACTTAAAAAGCTAACGAGTAATCTCCCAACATACATGATAAAAGTGACATCAGAGGAAAGAACCCCAAGAAGTTAACTTTCCTTTATCTCTAAGAAAGTATTCCCTAATTTTGCTGCTACTGAGAGATCTCTCTTCATATGGCCAAGGGCTCACACCAAAGCTATGGGGAAAACAATTACAGCGGATCATGTGAAACTCACCCTGACACACCTGAATTTATCTCATCCATAACATATGGAAATTTTAGTTCAGTTTTTACACACAAGGTAAAAAATAAAAATCATCCCAAACTGGGTCTGAGACCTTTCCATTGTCCTTCGTGGAGGAGGATAGTTTTCACTGCTCTGCCATAACAGAGCTAACGAGACGTACTCTGCAGTTTATTATTAGCTATTCTTTCTAAAATATGGAGATAACTGCACAATACATTTCTATTCCTGAGGTAAAAACCAGATCACGGGCTAATAATAACTTTGAGGCAAACTAAGTCATTAGCCCAAAATTAAGCTTCTGCAGAGTTAACAGTAAGCAACATCTAATTAATATTATTCTTATTCTAAGATGTGGTAATTAATTATTTAGAGACTCTTTACCCTCCTCATTTCCCCCCCCATGGCCCCACCCAGCTCAGTTCTTCCACCCTCCCTTCTGTTCCACCTTCCTCCACCCCACAACACAGAAGAATATTTATTTTAAGCACTAAGTGGAAATAGCATGAGACTCCTGTTTCAGCTTTGCTCTTTTTCCATTTGCCCACCACCAATCTTCTCACCCTATCCTGTTCTATGTTTATGTAGAAATACAAGTGTACAGGGCCAGATTATAAAAAGTATTTAGGTATCTCACAGGATTTTCAAATGCACCCAGGTGCATAAGATCCCACTGATTTCAATGCGTTTTAGGTGCCAGCGGGCTTTTGAAAATCCCACCAGCTGCCTAAATACCTTTGAAAATCTGGCCCATAGTCAACAGAAAATTCTTGCTCTTTCACTGACTTTGAGTCAGTTACTTCCCCCAAATTAATATTAACTTGAGCTAAAAATTAGAGACACTCAAGTTTCAATTAAGAAAAAACACTTTCTAAACCACTCTTTATTGCTGAAGGGACAAATTCTGATCCCAGTGAAGTCAACAGGAGTTTTGGTACCAGCTTCAATGGGATCGGACTGAGCCCAAAAAGGTGTTTGAATACAATACATTCATCTTGGTTACCTCAAGTACAATGTACTTTTATCATAGATCTAGCTCCCGGTGATCCATTAACAGTCATGTCAAAATGTGTACATGAAAGAAACCTGGGCCCTGATTCCCATTGACATGCAGGCCCCGATGCACCACCCTGGCCCTGTAGGATGGCATTCACAATCACACCCACGTTAAGGCTCCTTTACACTACCAAAGCCAGATTCAGGCCCATAGTATCTACCTCTAGTCTCACACTGGTTTCAATCAGGATTTACTCCATTAATGTCAATGGAGAGACACAGGAATAAGAATAGTTTGAGTGAAAGGAGATTCAGGCCCACACATTTCAAAAGAAACCACCATGTTCATTCACTTACGTTTCATGAGTCCCAAAAAAGAAGATAGGGTACTTATTTGCTGGAGGCTTCACAGCTCCCTCAGGGAGTTCATCAATCTGTGGGATAGAAAGGGACACCAGACTGTTACCATGTTCCATCCAATCTCAGAAGCCAGACAAACCACAAAGGTGTGATTGGAGATTTCACGACTTCTTGGAGGTCCCATTCTATGCTTGGGGCTTGTTTATTTTAATTAGTTTATATTTTATAACAAGTGTATGTGTCTGCGAAGCACCTCAGTGGCAAACCTGAAGAGTCAATTCCTCAATTTAGCCACAGAACAGGGACGCTGGGGCAGCCATATGGCAACCTTCTACCACCCTGCACTACCAATGTATCTATCGATGGTACTTATATGGCCCCCATAACCACAGTATCTGAGGGCCTCACGATCTTTAATGTATTTTTCCCCACAACACCCCTGTGAGGCAGGGAAGCATCATTATCCCCATTTTACAGATGAGGACCAGACAGACTAACTGACTTGTCTGAGGTCACACAGGAAATTTATGGCAGTGGAGGGACTTGCACATAGGTCTCCTGAGTTCTAAGCTAGCACCCTAACCACCGGACCAACCTTCCTCTCAACCCTCTTCCAGAGAAGTCACATCTCCTGTTCTATTGGACTGGGAATGATAACTTCATCTCCATACCCATTTGGTCCCTGGTCTCTGCGGAGGCTACCAACAAGGCTACAAAGGAATGCTCCTTGTGCTGCGGGTTTTTGTGAGGTGTGCACTTATCTCCCAAGAACTGGACAGAGACCACCAAGCTCATGTCACACTCGTCACCAAGCAGACAGAGGGCAACAACTTTCAATACAGAACTAGGGCCAGATCGTCAGCGGATGTAAATCAGAGTAGCTCCAGTGACTTAAGCCTGGTGGTGCCACATTACATCAGCTGATGATCTGGCTTCTGAGCCAGCAAGGAACCTGACCTTCTAAGACATTTCAGGAAAACTTTTCAAAATTTTATCTACGCGAATGTAAGTGTTAGGGATCTTATTTAAACTCATATAAAGGAAGAGCAAAGAGTGACTGAGGGTTCAGACTAGTAGCAAGTCCTTAGCTGAACTCAGTATGGCCGCAGGCAAGAACTTCACGGCTATTCTGTGCATTCTTCAATACCAGAAACAGATGTCCAGGACGTTGTCTGAGCACCGGTTTTCACTGACATTCATAACCTGTTTAAATGAGGGCCCACCAATCAGATTATTTCCTGGTTAATTCCTATTTTAAATACAGGTACCAGACTGTAACTGCAGGAAAAAGAATGTGAAGGGAAACATTCAAACCCTGCCACTCACTTACAAATGCAGATTGGTAGCCAGTCAGGGTTTCCATGGCTTTCAGATTGCAACAAATATCATGCTACTTAAAGCTAGAAGTGTCTAAACTTCATACTAACAAGGTCTACGATGATAATTTACCAGGAGCCTGGGGTATGCACCCAATTTGCAGGAATGGGTCATACTACAGTCACCCCTCATCTTCAGTATGACCAGAAGAGAAACTAGGTCCAGAATGGGCCAAACAATGTGGCTAAAAGGAGCACTGCACATGGGATCTCTGCAGCTACATCTCCATGTTAAATCTGAAGTCAGCCATGGACTGCATTGTAGAAAGATGTGGCGTACAGTGCCAGTGGAGTTTTTCCTGGAATAAAACTAACAGCTGCAAATCATCTGAGGAGTGAAGACTGATACTGAAGAGTGAAGACATGCTTAGCGTTGAATGCTGATCAGGAGGAACTTTTCTTACACAGAGTCCCAAGGAAGGATATTCACATGACCCTGAGGCTGGGGGATGGGGTGTTATATCAGATGATGTTCTGGACTCTGCAGGAGTGAGGATCCTCTCCCGAGCACTGTCTGCAGTGCAGTCAGACTACTTGCCACATTCCCTGGCAGCTTCTGTTGCCAGCTATGAGCAGCACCGAGGAGGTATGGGGAAGGGAGGTGTTGAGTTCTCTCTCGGTCTTGCTGCTCACCTGTTCTCTATTCCTCAGTATGTTCATCCATTGACTGACCACCCCACTGCCTTTGTGTCATCTTAGGCAGTCATCAAAGAGATTTTCACTGCTTTAGAAAATTGTGCACACCACAATCTTTCCAAAAGTTATTAAACGTAAATCTGCACTGGACAGCTCCAGGATGAGCTTGTAAAGCTCCCACTGCCTTACATGTACACTCGAACCTCCCGTTGTGTTGCCGAGGACCAGACACTTCCTACCTTTACTGACAGGGCTGTGACCTACACCCTTCAGATTAATGTCTCTAGATACTGTATGGGGGTGGAGTCCATCTCTAAGGGTATGTCTACACTGTGATAAAAAACCTGCGGCACCGAGTTTCAGAGCCCGGCTCAGGTGACTTGGGCTCGCAGGGTTCAGATTGCAGGGCTACAAAATTGCAGGGTGGACATTTAGGCTTGGGTTGGAGCCCGAGCTCTGAGACCGCGCAAGGGGGGAAGATCTCAGAGCCCAGGCTCTGGCCCAAGCCTTAGGGTGACCAGACAGCAAGTGTGAAAAATCGGGACGGGGTGGGGGGTAATAGGAGCCTATATAAGAAAAAGCCCCAAATATTGGGACTGTCCCTGTAAAATCAGGACATCTGGTCACCCTACCAAGCCTGAACGTCTACAGTTCAATTTTATAGCCACACAGTCCGAGCCTGGCGACCTGAGTCAGCTGACTGGACTCAGTCGTGGCCATCCCACGGGTCTTTTATCGCAAAATAGGCATGTCCTTAGTGTCATGCAGGACCCCATCCAGTTACTGTTGAACTCAAAGGCAAAATCTTCATTGAGTTTAGGGGGAAACAGAACTCAGTAATACAGAAGGTTCTCTGTTCTTTTGCGGTTTGATAAGACTCTGTGCAGCCTGCCCACGTGATACTATTAGGGGAAAACCTGCATGACCTGCCATACAAAAGAGAAACATGTCAGGCCCCTTTTGATTGACTGCTGAAGTTACAAATGCCTCTTATTTAACTAACTGAATAACTTCAGCACTCCCTGAAAACGACTACTATTTTCCACAAAGGGATACTTAGGAGGACAGCACCCACGCTGCCAGCTCCCTGCTGCTGAGCTCAGCCCCAAATCACTGCCATCCTCCAGGATGTTCTGATTAAATCCACTAAGATTTGGATCTGCTATTTCCCTCAATGCCAGCAAGATCAATGCAAGGGGGGAAAAACCCTGAATTGCTCAAACCGGGAACAAAAGAGATAAGTGCACCCATGTTAAGACAGTGTGCTGTAGTCACAGAAACATAGCGAATGACTGGAGCATCTGTCTACTACACCGCCTAACTGCTGCTTTGTTTTGCTTCTGGAAGGAAACAGACAGATTTTAAAGTGCCTGGTATAACCTGCAATCAAATCGGAGGGGGTTGTTTTTTTCTGAAGCAAAACAGACGGTGCGCTGACTCTTGAGCCCCCTGTGCGTGAATCTGATCTGTGCATTGACCACATCATAAACATTTAGTTCAATTACCCCTAAAATAAAGCAGGTGGTTTCAGATTTCCAGTTTTCTCTCCTTTACTTCTGTTGCTTTCATCTGCTTAATGAATAACAACAGCTTTCCTTCTAAACAAGCTTAGCACAGTAGTGCCTCCCAGCATTTGGTTGCTAGCCAAATGGCCCAACTTTGGAGCCCTTTTACTGGGCTTGTGGTAATTAAATGCAACCTGCGAGGTGCAGGTCTGCAAGTGGAACATGCACTCCCCACATTGAGTGGTACATGCACCCCCCACATCACTAGTTGGTGCAGGGGTTTTAGAAAAGCATGTGCTAAGGTCAACAAACATGAGTAACAGATCAGACAATTTCTGCAATCTCCTTGAAAGACCTTATTGTGTTCAGTTTATACATGATTGTGGGCTGGGACTGTACGTAACTTCTGTGGGGGCAGATGGGACAGACTATACTGTCTAGATCAGAGGTGGGCAAACTATGGCCCACGGGCCACATCTGGCCCACGGGACCCTCCTGCCCGGCTCCTGAGCTCCTAGCCCAGGAGGCTCGCCCCCGGCCCCTCCCTGCTGTTCCCCATCCCCCGCAGCCTCAGCTGGCTCCGCCGCCTGCTGTTCCCCATCCCCCGCAGCCTCAGCTGGCTCCGCCGCCAGTGCAATGCTCTGGGCAGCAGGGCTGCGAGCTCCCGGGGCAGCCCAGCTGCAGAGCCCAGCCTGAGCCAGTGCTCAGTGCTGCGCGGTGCGTGGCTGGCGTCGGCTGGGCGGTGCGGCTGCCTGTCCTGGTGCGGCCGTGCCGCCAGCCACCGGTGCTCCAGGCAGTCTGGTAAGGGGGCAGGGAGCGGGGGAGGGGGGTTGGATAGAGGGCAGGGGAGTTTGGGGGTGTGGTCAGGGGGCGGGGGTGTGGATGGGGTCAGGGCAGTCAGAAAGCAGGGAGCAGGGGGGTTGAATGGGGGCAGTCAGGGGACAGGGAGAAGGGGTGGTTGGATGGGGCAGGGATCCCGGGGGGCAGGCAGGAATGAGAGGAGGGGTTGGATGGGGCGGCAGGGGGCAGTCAGGGGTGGGGTTCTGGGGACAGTCAGGGGACAGGGAGCGGGGGTGTGTGTGGATGGGGCAGGAGTTCCGGGAGGCCATCAGGGAACAGGGAGGGGGGGTTGGATGGGGCAGGAGTCCCGGGGGGGGGAGGCATCAGGGGGTGAGAAGCGGGGGATAGGGGATGGGGGCCAAGCCACGCCTGGCTGTTTGGGGAGGCACAGCCTCTCCTATCCAGCCCTCCATTCAATTTCCAAAACCTGATGCAGCCTTCAGGCCAAAAAGTTTGCCCACCCTGGTCTAGATAATACTAAGAATGTGACAGACCAGTATGGATTTTTGGGAAAATAAGTGTTAAGTGGATTTCCTGGGAAATCCATATGGAGAGGTTAATGCAAAAACCGAGTCATTTGACACTATGCCCTCAAGAAAGGGTCATTGTCTGGTGATTACCTGTTACAGAAGGCCAAGAGCAGAGGCCCAAGCTGTATGAAGAAATAGCTGATCTGCCCATCCTTGGTTCTGAAGCAAAGATGGATGAACTTGTAACCAAGGGAAAAACCTCGTTGTGGGGTTTGAAGCACTAAAACCTACCAGAGTCCTAGATTGGAGTTGGGGTGACCTCTGGGGTAAGCCTTTTAGCATGTGTATAGGTGCTTTTCTTGTTTTAATGTTTTCTCTAAAGTGCTTTCACCTTAAGAATCAGTGTGCTTGCTTAAAAGGAGCTGGGTGGTAACTTATCACTCTTGGCAATACACTGTTCATCGCCTTCAGAGTGAAAGCGAAGTGTAGGCACTGGCCTGTTTAGGCAGTCTGGCTTGCTGGGGATATCACAGTGTCGAGCAGGGAGCTGTGCAGCCTTAAAATCCCTGGTCAGGAGGGAATGAAACGTGAGTCTCCACCCACAGGAGAGGTGACTGCTGGGAGCAAAAAGGCTAAAGCGAGTGCCCTTGGTGGGCCATGGAGGAAGAACACAGGTGCAGTTGTCCTGAAACTGCAAAACCACATAAAGGACAATTTTGCCATAATTTTTCATGCACAAATCCTTTTAGTTTGTAAACAACCTCAGTAAGGGCCCAGTCTTGCAGCATACTAGCTGGCTCCTCATGTAGTATTCCCAACTCATTCCCGAAGGCTGGATTCTGCAGCACTTAACCCACAAGTAGCTCCACTGGAAGCAAGGAGACTGTTTGCAGAGTGAGGTACTAACTCTCTGGGCTACACTGTGGCGATTAAACCACAGTCCTGTCTGGGGGTGGTGCCGAGCTCTGCGTTCCTAGGAGAAGCACTGGTGAGACTGTGCTCCAGAGAAGCCCAAACCTTCACAGTGCTGCTTCTTGCACATGGGGGAGATGCAGCGTGCTCCATCCACTAAGATCGAAGAGATTGTTCCCTTTTGTGTGATGCCCAACTATGCAGGCTAGTGCAGAGTTGGGGGGGCGGGCAGTGGGGCCATGACCCTGCCTCTTCCTCCCTGCCCCCCTTTTCGGGTGTTCAGCTTCCCAGCAGGCCCTACGGTCCCTGGAGCACAGGGGCTGTTACTATCAGCAGCCCTTGCACAGCCACACAAGGGAGAAAACAGCAGATTTTGGCCCTACATTTGGAATAATGGAACATTTCCTAGAGCTCCACTAACTTACACCTGGCCACCAAGGGTCTATACAGGCAGTCGCAGCACACAGTCATCCCAGCCACATCCTCTTTCCCTTAGGAAGGCCTCCTGTGCTGGGAGGTAGCATGGTATGCAGCCACTGCTCTGGCTCTTGGCGGTGTGGCAATCACCCCATGTAGGGGGAAGCAATCAGTTGAGATGGTTTTCTGGCTGCTTGGTGCCATCAGAGCAGAAGCTGGCCCATTATGTTTGACAAGGTATTCTATATGGCAAATATATTTTGCTATCAGGAAAACATGAAGCAAACAGGAAAGATTAACTTGACTGTGCATAGATACATATGTGAATGTAGAACCACAAGAACAGGGAATTTAAATTGCAGAGCAGTAACCACTGACTTATGATATGCAGTAAGTGCCTTTGACTGGAAAAAGCACACAGAAGCACTGCAGAAATCCAAATCTCCCACTGAAATTTCTGGAGTCAGAGCACAGCAATCAAGTCAAACTGCAAACTGGTTAAAGTTGCTCATTATTACCAACAAAGACAAAGCATCTTGATATTCTGCAATTAGCTAATTAACAGAAAGAATGGCTAAAAGCAACCTTATTCAGAATCTATTGGTGGAACAGATTACTTGCTTTCCACCATGCTGGCATTTTTATCTCCATCAATTTACCCATTTCAGCTAAAGAAGGAAAATACATTTTTTTTAAATAGAGTAGTGTAAGCTACTGGGAGCCACCAGAATGAATAGATCCTTTTTTCAGCAATTATTTAAAATAATACATCTTTCAACAAATGTCTAATATCATGTCTTTCTTCCCAGAGGAACCCAAAGTACTTCACAAATTATGAACATATTGCTTTAGTGAAATGCAATCACCATCACAGCTTCACCAAATGTAGCCTTCCTTGCACCTTGTGCTATGGAGGGCAGGTCTAAGTAATCAGGCAAATACCAGTTGTGCATGGATATAATTTCCATGCAGCATACTTAGCATGCAGACCTCCACCTCCATTATTTGAAACTTTGATCCAACAAATGTTTTCCATCACTAGTTTCTATTATCCTAATTCTGTGGTACTTAAATCAAGCCAAACTTCCATAGAAATTGCCTAAGAACTGCAAAATTTGGCCCTTGATTTTCAAGACTGCATATCACTTTAACCACAGCATAATTCTTCTTCTGCTGTAGATCATACCCTAAAACTACAAGTGGGCAATGCTGACACATGCACATTTTTCACCAGCTTAAAAAAAAAAAAAAAACTTCACAAAAGGGTGGGACTAGAAACAGAATCTAACAATAAAAAATAATTACTCCGCTCTAAAAGTGAAAAAAAGAAAAGACTCTAGGCATGTGAAAGTAGAATCAGCAAAAAAAAAAAAAAAGAAAGAAAAAAGAGCAAAATGGTATCTCTGCTGCTGGAAGTGACTGAAGGTTACTGTACACACAGCAAGAAATGACAATATAAAGGCATCAATCCTTCCTTTGCTTCTGTGCATGCTCAGGACCACAACAAGATTTAAAGAAGACAATGAAGGGTTAACTGAAGCCCATATAATCCAGGCGGGCATGGCCTTGCTAAGCAGAAGCAGCAGTCTTGCAGTTGAATGCATCTCTAATTAGCACCATATTTACAAAAACCCGAAAGTTAAAATTTATTAATGGCTGTGTTGCCTTAATCTTCAATATGAAGCTGGGACCCAGGAGCTTATGACTCTGATCCAACAAACCACTTAAGCATCTACATAACTTCGAAGCCAACAAGACTATTTATGTGCTTAAAATTATGCATATGCTTAATTTTTTGGCTGGATCAGGACCTACCCTTCCCAGAATGCAATGTTCCACCTTGATCCAGATGGTAACATGAAGGCAGCTGCAAATTGCTCCATTTTCTGCTAATAAAGTGTATCCCCAGCAAGCTCTCAATGATGTTTTTGCAATATTACTGTTAGCCACCAGGTGGCGCAATTGCTAGGTCTGTTTCTTTGAAGGTATAGGAGTTGAGTTGAGAGAAATCTTATTGCCAACTTTGGAGGTTGGTTAAAACAACAAGTAAGCAGAGTAGAGTTTGTTGTGCCTGAATTTCTCTGTCCGACTGAATCGCTTCTGATGCAGAGACGTTGCCTGCAGGTTATATCCACCCAAGCAAACCAAGCTTCACATGTTGCCAAAACAGGACAGTCCTTGAGTGGGCAAAATTTGGCCACCCTGGTTTGTGGTCTTACCCCTAAGATATAAAGGTTTGTGAATCCTGAGTAAAGAATAAACGAGTTTGAAAATAAAAACCAAGGTAGCTAAGTTGTTGAAACAACAACAAATGACAAATTTTACAGGCTGCATGAGCACAAATACCTCCATTCTCTCCTGCCAGCTTCATTCTCGTGAGCCTGTGGGAGATTAAAACTGACAAAAGTTCTGCTCTCTGCTATGCTCCGAGATCAAAAATTCTGCCACGTTCTACATCCTGTCTGCCCATAGCTGTCGGGAAGGGTGGCCTGAAGGCATGATATGCTCATTCACAATACTGGGTTTGTTATTGTTGGGTTTTACAGTGTTGAAACTGCGAATTTATTACTTTACTGGGGGGCAGGGATAAAGTGGGAAATGTCAAATCAGGGCTGAATCAAATATTTGGGCTTGTCCACTGGATCATAATTCTTTCATCTACATGAAGAGTGCTTTGAGTGTGGACCTTTGGCCAAAAACATAAAACCAAATTCTTTAACCAGAGCCTCATGCATTCCACACCCCTGCGCTCCAGAATCCAACTTTCATTAAAAAAAACAAACAAACCCCAAAACAAAAAAAAAGTTGCTAGCCCTTACAGTGGTGAGGGTAACCTCAAAAATGTAAACAGGTCCTGTGCTGACTTCTGTGGTCTGCGGACTGACTTTTACTAATCATTTTCAGATTTAATTAATTTTTAAAAATCCCTCCATTTTTTAATATGGGCCTGCCACACCATTTCCAATCTGCCACAGCCGATGTCAGGAGTCTTGCCGCAGAGTTTCAGTCCAGCTTACTGCAGGATACACAAAGCCTTGTATATTATGTGGCCCAGGACCAGCCCTATTTGAAAAGGCAATGGGACCCAGGGAGACTGCAGGTACCAGAATGCCGAAGGGAGCTGGCAGATCCTAAAAGATGTAATACCAGAGGCTCAACATCAAGCTATTGTGACGCTGAGGGGAGATAAGAAGAGCCACAGGAGAACAATATGGCTGAACAGGGAGCTTTTTAAAGATCTAAAAACCAGAAGGGATACATACAGGAAATGGAAGGAGGGGAATGTCATCAAGGAAATTTATAAGGGAATAGTGCGAGAGTGCAGGGACAAAAATCAGGAAAGCCAAGTCAAAGAATAAGTTACAGCTATCAAGAAAGGTTAGCGACAACAGGAAGGGGTTCTACAAATATGTCAGACAAAAAAGAAAGATCAAGGATGGTGCGGGTCCGCTGCTCAATGGAGTTGGTGAGCTGGTAACAGAAGATGATAGGAAGGCAGAGATGCTCAATGCCTACCTTGCTTCAGTCTGCTCACAAAAAATAACATGTGACTGGATGACTGGCGCAGTTACCATAGACAATAAAGGGGAAGGGATGCCGATCAGGATAAGTAAAGAACAAGTCGGAGATCTCCTGACTAATTTGAATGAATTCAAGTCAGCAGGGCTTGATGCTACTCACCCCAGGCGCTGAAGGAATTAGCTGAAGATATTGCACCATTGGCAATAATATTTGCAAACTCCTGGATGACAAGAGAAGTCCCAGAATACTGGAGAAGGGCTAACATGGTGCCCATCTTTAAAAAAAAGGAGAAAAGGAGGAGCTGGGGACCTATAGACCAGTCGCCTGGCTTCGATATCTGGGAAGCTACTCGAGCAATGTATAAAACATTCAATTTGCAAATACCTGGAGGATGAAGGGGTGATCATGCATTTACTAAGAACCAACCACGCCCAGGGCCAGCCCACAACATTTTGGCACCTGAGGCGGGGAGCTCAAATGACGCCCCCATGCCCCCTCGCTTGGGCCAAAACTTTGAAAGGTCTCAATTCTGCCTTCTTCCTGTTCTACTCCTCTCGTGGTACTGCTCTGTTACCTACCCCAATAAAGAAGAACAACTTAAAATGCCTTGTTCCAAAATTTGAAGTAATACTTAACTTTCAAAGGCCTGAACAGCAAATGTAACTTTTCTTGTCTGCATAGTAAACACTGGCGTTTTTATCTGTTTGAATAATCAACATGGTGCTTCCCGTGCAAAGATGTGAACTGCTTCCTGAAAGTCCACAGTCTGGGCCAGCTCATGCTCTATTGAGATGGTTGCAAGGCCGACCAGCCTCTCCTGTGTCATTGTGGAGCGTGGATGTGTTTTTATTAACTTCAGCTTGGAGAAGCTGCGTTCTCCACTGGCAACTGTTAAAGGAAGTGTTAGAAGTATGCGCAGAGCAACAAAAGCATTTGGAAAGAGGGTGCTCATCTTATTTGTGCACATATATTCCAGAACCACCTTTGGAGTTGATCCTGCTGAAATGCATCTTGAAAGGGCTTTCAGTTCATCACCTAAATCACTCGCATCAATATCGCGCATGTCATCATGTGTCAACACTGTCTCTAGTGCCCTGCATTGCTGGTGTAGGTCTTCAGGTATAGTGAGGAGTTTTGGAATATCATACAACATCCCAAATATACTGCTGTGTTCCTTGAACAGCATGAAACGTTCAACAGGCTTGTATTGCACAATCTAGCACCTGGTTAAAGAATTCAACTTTGAATTGTTGTGTGGGGTCTTTTATGGGATTATCCCGTGCCTTGTAATCAAAATGTTTTCTTCTTCTTCGGTGACTCTTGTATTCTTGAATGGGTGGGAAAATAGCTTCAGTGTGAAGTTCCTCTGCCAACTTCTGTGCACTCTTCAGAACGTTCTGAAATCCCTCATCTGACTGGTAACACTGTCAGTATGACTTTGCTTTGTCCAGTTGTTCCATTGTTCCAGATATATCAAGGTCAACACCTTGGAGTCTCTTGCTTACTACATTTATTTCAAACAGTCTGTCATGCCACAACATTAAGCCACACAGAAATTTGAAGTTATGTATGTTTCTGGTGATTCCATTTCCCTCTGCCACTGTTCTCCCACGAACAGTTCCAGTCATAGCATTATCCTCCATAACAGCAACTATGGCATCATCTATCTTCCCAATTTGGTGTTTGATAGGCTTTATTGCCTCCACTTGACTTTCCCATCATGTGGCACTCAGTGGTTTCAGTGTCAGAGAGGATGTTCCCAGATGTTGCTTCAAAATTTGCCATCGATGAGTTGATGCAGAGAAAAATACATAGATGCTTTGAATTACATTGAAAAATTCAGCAGCCTCATTAGAAGCTGATGCTGCATCACTGACCACCAAGTTCAGTGAATGAGAACTGCATGGGACAAAAAAAGCTTGATGGTTTAACTCTTGGATCCGTTTCTGCACTCCTCTGTTCTTTCCTCTCATGGGCACCATTATCGTAGCCCTGACCTCTCATGTCAGCTATTGCAATTCCCGTATCTTCCAGCTTTTTAAGAAGCACATTTGTCATACCAGCTCCTGTAGTATCATCAATGTCAATATATTTTAGAAAATGCTCTCTGACAGTCACCATTGCAGGGACATTTTCACTAGGTTCTGTTGTTGTTACAAAATGCACCATTAAAGTCATTTGTTCCGTATGGCTGATGTCAGGTGTGCAGTCCAGAATAACAGAGTAATATCTTGCTGACTTCAGATCTGCAACAATCTTCTGTTTGACTTTTGTTGCCAGTAACTGTATGATCTGATTTTGAATTGTTTTTCCAAGGTAGTGGTGTGTGTACATTTCTTGGGTGGTGACTCTTCTTAGATGCTCCTGGAGTACAGCATCAAACTCAGCCATCAGCTCCACAATTTTAAGGAAGTTTCCATTGTTTGGCACATACAGCTGATCTGAAGTGTCACACTATGCTAGGTTTTGGGTAGCAAGCATTCTCACAAGGGCAATGAGCCTTTTCAGAACATTTTGCAAGTAAAGAGACTCTGACGCAATCTTCTCTTGATGCTCATCATCTATGGTGGCCTTTAACCTTTGTCTCATCTGAAGCTCTTTCCACCTATGGAATGCTCTCTGGTGATTTGCTGCCTTCTCATGGCATGCCAGATTTCTAGCCAGATTTTTCCAGTCCTTTGTTCCTGTAGAACCCAGTGTTGCTGGAACATTAGACTGGAAGAGTTTGCAACAAAAACAGTATGCAGCATTCTGGGTTTTTGAGTACATAAGCCATGGCCTCTCCACTTTGTCACCATTGGGGATTTCAGGCCAGTAATGTGTTGGACGGAAACTTCTATTTTCATTGTCTTTGGGGAACATGAAGTTTTTCACTTGCTGTGGCCCATGCAGTACAAGGAAGTCCCTCAGGCTACTGCTCGAGATCCACAGTCCTAGATCATCTAGACTTAAGGAACTAAACTCAGCAACAGCTGTTTCTTGCCCCTCCACAACACTCTTCTCTGATTTACACTTTTCTTCAGGAATGTGCATGGTTACATCCATTTGAGATGGAGATATGGATGCTGCAGTAGCTGCCAGGTTACCCGCACTCTGACTAACTAGAACATCAGGCACCTCCTCACATCCTCATCGGGGCCGGAAGGCTCACTGTGAACATTTGTGTCTGTGTATCTCAGGAGAGCTCCTTCCTGCTTAGATAGAAAAGCTTCCTTTGCTTTCTTTCTTTTTCTGAATGCTGCCCCAGAGGGGCGTTTTCTTCTTTCACTCATGACTGCTGTTCTGTGCCAGCTATACAGGCCCTCAACACTCAACTGAAGGGGATAAATAAGCAGGCTGGTAGCAGGGCCTGAGTGAGGGAAAATATCAGCATCTTAAGGGCCTAACTGGCTCCTGCTACTTCAGTTGACTGCCTGTTTCTCCTCAAGTGGGTTCAGGGAAGCAGCAGGAAACAGGAAGCTCCCTGAAGAGCTGGTGTTAATCAGTTCAGGCTCCTGGAGGTGCTAGAGAGGTACATAAGGGGTTCCTCCTCCTCTCTCTCCCTGCAGCTCCTGCTGTTTTCTGTTGTTCCCTCTCACCTTTTCTCTGCCTGCCTGTTATGTTTCTTGTGCCCTCCTTCCTCCAGCACAGCACTCCACCATCTCTGTGCATTTAGAGCAGAGAGAATACATATGCACCAGTAGTAGACACAATTTTCTACGCTCTGGGTCCTAGTGGTGCCCCCCTCCTCAGTTTGCCTCATGGTAAGGCGAGCCCTGACTACGCCAAACCAACCTGATTTCCCTCTCTGACAAGGTAACTGGTTTGGTGGATAGGGGAAATATGGTGGACATAATATACCTGGACTTTAGCAAGGATTTTGACAGTCCCACATGACATTCTCATAAGTAAGTTGGGGAAATGCAGGCTTGGTAGAACTATCATTAAATGGATACATAATTGGTTAAACAACTGCAAACAAAGAGTAACTATTAATGGAATGATGTCAGATTGAAAGGAGGTCTCAAGTGGGGTTCCACAGGGGTGTGTTCTGCGTCCGGTGTTATTTAACATCTTTATTAATGACCTGGATGTACAAATAGAGAGCATACTGATCAAATCTGCAGATGACACAAAGCTGGCGGCGGGGGGGGGAGGAGGGGGTTGCAAACACTTTGGAGAATAGAGCTAAAATTCAAAGGGATCTGAATAAATTGGAGAACTGGGCTATCCACAACAAAATGAAATTCAACAAAGACAAAGAAAAGGTGCTACATTTAGGGTAGAAAAACCAAATGCGCAAATACAGAATGGGAGATAACTGGCTTGCTGCTGGAAGCACGGCTGAAAAGGATCTGGGAGTTGTGGTGGATCACAACCTCAACATGAGTCAACAATGTGATGCTGCTGCAAAAAAAGCAAACGCAATTTTAGGTTGCATTAACAGAGGCGTAGCATGCAAGTCACGGGAGGCGATAGTACCGCACTATTCGGCGCTCGTTGGGCCTCAGTTGGAGTGCTCTGTCCAATTCTGATCACTGCTATATTAGAAAGGATGCAGAGAAACTGGAAAGGATCCAGAGGTGAGCGACAAAGATGACCAAAGGGATGAAATGCAAACCATATGAGCAAAGGCTGAAGGAACTGGGGATGTTTAGTTGGGGAAAAAGGCGAGTAAGAAGGGACATGGTAGCCCTCTTCAAATACTTGAAAGGCTGCTATAAAAAAGATGGAGAAAAATTGTTCTCTCTTGCCGGGCAGGACAAGAGAAAATAGGTTCAAACTACAACATAGCAGATTTAGATTAAATCTCAGGAAAAACTTCCTAACTGTAAGAACAGCTGGACAATGGAACAGACTGCCTAGGGAGGTTGTGGATGCTCCTTCACTGGAGGTTTTCAAAAAGAGGCTGGATAGCCATCAGTCTTGGATGGTTTAGACACAACAAATCCTGCATATTGGCAGGGAGTTGGACTAGATGACCCATCACGTCCCTTCTAACCCTATTGCTCTATGATTCTAATGTGATGCTCCACTTCGTTGTGAATGGACACAAACATACTAAAGATGAGGGAGGGTGCAATCTGCTCCATTTTCTGCAAATTAAATGCAACCCCAAGGCTCCATCTAGTGTGGCTCCCAGTTTGACACTCTTGTATCAGATGCTATTTGGGGCTTTGGTCACACACTTAATTTTATTCCTTAAGGAAGGTGTAACACAAAATATGCCTGCTTGCCCCTCACTTGCCTGGGTTGTTAGTGCATGCCTTATAGCTACAGAGTATGCTGCTGGGATTACTGAAACACTCTTTTTCTTGAATTGCAAGCAGTGAAAATGCTCCTACCTTGAAAAAGAACATACAATTTCTGTCCCTCAAAAGCACTGATTACAAGACCCACAATGTTGCAAGCTGTCGACCGATATCTCTTTTGTCTGTGCCTTTCACGGTGATGGAGCGTTTCATTCTTCAGTGCATCTCCCTAGAAGTGGATTCAATACTCAGCGTTGAGCAACCAGACTTTCTGAGAGGTTGGAGCACCTAAGATCAAGTGCTAGCTTTGACAACATTAATCGAAAATGGCTTTCAGAAAAACCTGAAGATGGGAGCCATATTTCTGGACCCGACAACAGCATATAAGAGTTTGGCACATGGGGCTCTTAGTCAAATTGTCAAGAGCACTCCTAGCATGGGTAGTCATTGACCTTCTCTGCAACAGACATTTCTGAGTGCACATAGGAGACAGATTTAGCGCATGGAAAAGACAAACCAATGGTCTACCTCAATGCTCTGTGCTGCCACTGACACCTTTCAGCCTGTACACAAACAACCTTCCACTTACTGAGTCCCACAAGTTCATGTACACAGATGGTATTTGCCTTAGGTGACCAAGCACCGTCACTCCCAGAACTTGAAGATGCCTTAAACGCTGACTTCATTAAGATGGCTGAATTCTGCAGTCAGTGGCATTTACAACCAAATATAACCAAGACAGTTTTGAGTGTGTTCCACCTTTACAACTCCAGAGCAGCCCAAGAACTGGACATCGTTCTCAATGGACATCACTTGAATCCCACCCAGTTTAACACAGACCAACCCCTAGATAGATCTCTTACATGTTTAACCACCTGAGGAAAACTGCGGCTAAGGTGAGGTTTCATAACAACCTTCTAAGCAAATTGGCCAGCACTTCATGGGAAGCAATTGCTCAAACTCTCCAAGTATCCAGTTTAGCCTTCTGTTACTCTGCAGCAGAATACTGTGCTCCATTCTGGTTCCATTCTTCTCACGTCAAGTTGGTTGACACACAACTATATTCAACTATGAGCATCAAAACTGGGACAATTCGACCCACACCAGTCCTGTGGCTCTCCATGTCAAGCAACATCACTCCCCCACACATCCGCCATGAAGATGCTACAGCCAGAATAGCTGAGATGTTCAGACCAAACTCAAGCCTACTACAATACACAGACCTCTTCTATCACCCAAAAGCTCACTTGTCATCGAGGCACCCATTGTGGGACTACTTGCCCTGCCCAGATTTCTCTGTGACATCAATGTAGCAAGAAGAATGGTCTGCAGCTGATGTCAGAAACCAGTCTCTTATAACTGACTCAACCATGCCTGTGCCAGGCTTTGATTTGCCATGATGCTCCTGGGCCCTTCTGAATGGATTTTGAACGGGCCAGGGTCAGTGTACAGGCAGTCTTCACACATGGGGCCAACAAGAAAATTCCACATGCCAAAGGCATGGCCAAAGGCAGTCATTGTCTCACATCACTGACCACTGCCCTCTGACCAGATCTGATAGTGGGCTGAGGCCTGTGCACTTCGCTAATGAGTCTACCACAAATTGCCTTGACAAGCTCTGATCCAATAAGATGACAATGGATTACAACATTGTTAGTGCCTTGCAACACAATACTGTTTTGATATCAATTCTACTTCAACACTACAGTGTATTCCAGGGGTGTATTTGTCATTCCAACAGGAATGGACAGACACCTAACAGACACATGATGGGTAGCAGTGTTTTGTAAGGGCCGGTGCAGAGCCTACTTATTTAAAAGCACAGGTGCAAACGTACACACCAATGTAGCTGTTTGCAAGATCTGGGCTATTGTTAGTTTCACAGTTCAGTCACTTGGGTCACATTCTTTATACTCCTATTTACTAATTTGTGTAATACCTTTCACGGAATAAAGTTGTTAGTAGCCAAGGGTGAAATTCACTCTGGAGACAAAGGCACTCTGCACCAGATGCACCAGTGCGGTGTCAGTTGAGTGGCCACGTAAAGGGGTGGCTTCTGCAGCCCCTGGATGTTATGGAGAAAGTCTTTGCACTGGCCCCATACAGACTTGTGTTGAAGATAGGCTGGAGGAGGGGCCACAGGATTCATGATGACATGGCTCTCATGGTCCTAGTGTCCAGTGTGGATGGCCTGCAGCTGTTATTCCAGCCCAAAGGTTGGAGTGGTGACTCCAGGGGAGGGAGGAGCTATGTACTGTAATCTTGCGTTCTAGCCTGGGGAGTTGCAGAATGGATTTTGCCTCCCAAATTAAAGTCTCCCCATAAAGCCCAGTTACTCTTGTTTATTTGCAAGTACAGTAACTCCTCACTTAACGTTGTAGTTATGTTCCTGAAAAATGCAACTTTAAGTGAAACGATGTTAAGCGAATCCAATTTCCCCATAAGAATTAATGTAAATAGGAGGGGTTAGGTTCCAAGGAAAATTTTTTTTGCCAGACAAAAGGCATTATGTACATTTTAAATAATTTTAAACAAGCAATTTAATACAGGTATAAGTTTTAAACAATTTTAAACAAGCAATTTAATACTACAATCATCATTGCTGAGTATGAAGCTTGGTTGAGGTGGCAGAGTCAGAGAGTGGAAGAGGGTGGATTGTCCAGCTGCTCCTCTTGCCGAACTTTCGGAACTCGAAAAAACACATCTAGAGATTGTTGTTTTGCTTTCCTTTTTTTTTCTTGGTAAATTTCTTTATAGCAAGTCATTAGATGACCAACTCCCCTAATCACTTTGGAGCTGCATTCCCTGTCAGGATCGTCATCACTTAACCCTCAGCCCGCCCACTTCACCCCCTCTCCCAAGCCCCCACCCTTGACCCGCCTCTTCTCCCTCCCCACCTCCTCCCCCTTTATTTTGCATGCTGTGTCCTCGCTCCTCCTCCCTCCCTCCCTCCCCTCCCTTCTGAACACAGAAAGCCAGCTGACTGCCACGGGCAGGAGGCAGGGGAGGGAAGGGGGAGGCGCGCTGAGTCCTCACTCTTCCCCCTCCCTCCTGCCCGCGGCACTCAGCTGGCTTGCGGCATTTAGGAGGCAGAAGGGAGGAGCGAGGACTTGGCGCACAGGCTCCCTCTCCCTCCCCCGCCTCCTGACCAGGGCAATCAGCTGGTTTGCGGTGCTGACGAGGCAGGGGAGAGAGGGGGAGCCAGCGCGCTGAGTCCTTGCTTCTCCCCACTCCCTCCTGACTCCGAAACGCCACAAGCCAGCTGATTGCTGCGGGCAGGAGGCAGGCAGAGGAGGAGGAAGGCGCTGATCCATGGGGTCTGCCAGCGGGTAGGAGGCGCTGTGGGGAGGGGGGTGGGGGAGTAGGGAGGCTGCCAGCTGTGGAGAAAGCAGGCAGCCAAACAACATAATAGTGGAGCATTGCACAACTTTAAATGAGCATGTTCCTTAATTGATCATCAATGTAACAATGAAACAACATTAACCAGGAGGACTTTAAGTGAGGAGTTACTATAAAGTGAACTGCACCAACATGAACCCAACATGGAGGAAAAATTATAAACGCTAACTGAATAACAATGAAATTGTAGAATGAAGTGTGACTGTGTTTAGCTTAGATCGAATGATTCCTTGTTAGCCTCCCAGTAAACTCGAGTGGTAAAATTAAGCACATGCTTAATGGTTTGCAGGATTGGGGCCTTAATTTGCAGTTCCCCTCCCCTCCAAAAATGTTAATATATTTATATTTTCCTATATAAAATACATGTTATGTTACATTTATGCAACCTGACTTTAGACTGCCTTAACTCAATCTAATTTGTTGTTTTTCCATGAATGTTAATATTAAATATTATAATTGTTTTTCCTCTAAAACAGAAATGACATACATAGTATGCAAGAGAACTTGGTTTTCACCACGCTGCTACCATAGTAGGTGATCAAAACCATGTTTTACATCAGTTTACTATTTCGTTTCATACAGCAGCTGTGAAGAAACAGCATATTACACTGACTCATCTTGTGCAAATGACTAGGCAAAGGCAATTACACAGGGAAGAAGGAATGGTTACTAAGATATATGTTTGGAGCTGATAAGAACATCAGGGAACACTAAACGTACATAATTCATGCTGGGATCCAAATACTGTGCTGAATTAGACCTCATGCATCTCTATGGAGTTCAGATGTGTGCCTGTACATCTGCTTTCACCATTTTAATCCCCAGGGTCTCTCATTTTGCTACTGTAACCCACTGGTGAGTGTGTGTTACAGGTCCTCCTCTGTGCCTTTACAGCGAGTATATAGAGCCAGGAGCACGTTAGCTCAAGCTGTAACAAACTATGCTTTTTAGCTCTGGACGTCTCCAGTTCAATTCTTCATGTGTTGGACAAGATGGCGACCACCTCATTATGTTGGTCTTCCAGACTGTAAACTTAGGGGCAGAGATTATATTGATAATTGTGTCATGTACAAGACCAACCCTATTGTTGGTGCATGACAGGTAACTAACAATAACAACAATCATCATCTAGCTGCAACTGCCGTAGAAGCTAACTTCCAATTGAACCAACTCTTTCAATACCTCTAAGGGTATTGCCACTCTGGAAGATGAGATATAAGTCGAGCAATGTCACAGTGGTTCATCTCTCTAAAGAGACTGACCTCTCATCATCACCATCGTTTTCTAGCCTTAGTCCCATCGATATGGGGTTGGCTCTTTGAGTCCTTCTCTGTTTTGAAGAAGTTCCTTGGAAAATCCACAGCAAATCAGATCCTATTGTATAACATCCATCCATCTAGTTTGGGGTCTTCCTATCCAGCATATTATTATTATTATTACTATTTATTTGCATTACTGTAGTTCCTAAGAGCCCCAATCATGGATCAGGAACTCCTCATAATATATTATCCCTAAAATATTTATTGTCTTGCCTTTCAAAATCTTTACAAGCACTGCTGAGCACAGGGCTTCACAGTATGCACCAAACTGGTAGTAAGTATTTGCAGGATCAGATCCCCTCCAGAATAATAATGTTGCAATCATAGCAAGAGAATGGATTCATTCATGAGGCATGATATTGTATAAGAGGCCTTGCAAAATATTGGTACAAAATGTTAACAGTGTTTTAATGAGGAGCCGATGTCTGATAAATACATCCTTTCTAATGTTTTCACCTCTTAATATAGGAATTTTTGTCATTTTGTCAGAAGCACCAATTTAAAAAAAGCTCCTTCAGAAACCTGACCCAAATCCTCCAGAAAAACAAAAGCTCCAGGACAGACTCATTCGAACAAATGCAGGCAAATCCAAATCTTTTAACCTACAAAAGAAGCTTGTTATCAGTGATACATAATTGCCATTTCTCAGTTTTCAACCACAAGGCTTAATAAGCTGTAAACATGTGGCAAAGAAATGTTTGCATTTGTCATCAACAGGGCAAATAGAGATAAGAAGTGTGAACAACTGGTAAAGAAGGAAGACCCTGAAAAAATAGCTATAGTTAAAGAGCTGGGAAGGGAATACTTGAACAATGCGAACATGCGTGAATCAGTTGGTCCAGATGATACACAAAGGGAACCACCATCTATTGAGTTTGCTGGACCACTGACAATTACTTTTGAAAAATAATGGGTAGTTGGAGAGGTACTGGAATAAGCAGATGTCATACTGATTTTCATGAAAGGAAAGAAGAGTGGGTCCATTTTAGACTCCAACTTTGCAATACACATGCAGAGCCTGGCACCTGCATGCAGCTCCATTGACTTCAATGGAGCTCTATACAGGCAGGACGGTCTGCTTCCACAGGCAGCATTGCAGGATCAGGTCCTTAGACTATAAATTCCCTGGGATAAGCACTGTGCTCCTTCCTCTGTATGGCTCACAGTGCCTAGCGCACCAGGGCACCTCTCCTGCAAACGGATCTGCACCGACTGACCACTATGCATGCATGAAGGGCTGAGTAAAATAATGGGAGAGGTAAAAAACAAAAAAAATCAACAAACATCTGGTAGGATAATGGAAAAATGAGTAATAGGAAGCACGGGATTATGAAAAGCAAGACAAACATGAGCCCCTGATATTGCAAACACTTCCACATATGAGTAATCCATGAATAGATGTAATCTAATTTGACTTTAGATAACAGCACCTCATAAAATCCTTAGTGAAAAATGAATACACATTGGCTCAGATAGAAACAGTGGCATCTGGACTGAAAACTGACTAATAACTGATTGATTTAAGCAAATGATAATGATAAAAAATAAAATCATAAATTACTCAGAGGAGGTGTCTGCTTTGAGTGGGTTCACTATTAGAACCAGCCTCCTTTAATAGCTTCACCCGGTTCTGGAAGAGGGAGGAAGTGATAGTACACTGGGAAAGTTTGCAAACACCAGTGAGGACAAAGATTTGATTCAGCTCTGACACCAGCATAAACATGGAGAAACTCCACTGAGGCCAATGGCATTAACAACAGTGTGAGAGTAGACTCAGGGCCCTTGACCAATCAGAACTGTGGGCTGAAAATAACAAAACAGAAATTTTGTTTGGAAAAGTGAAAGTGAAGGCAATCGGATACCATGCGAGGGAGATATCTGGGAAGCAGCAATGCTGAAAGGGGCCTAGCGAAGATAGCGGTGTGCAGGTTAGACATGAACTGGCAATGTGATATGGCTACAAAAGAGGTCAGCGCAATCTGGGCTTCTTGGGCAGACACACAACCTGTCACAGAGCAGGGAGTGTGACGGGGTGTATCAACCCCATACTGGTGAGGCGAGGGTTAAGGAGCTGCTCTGGACGAAGGAAGCCACGCCCCCTCACCTCTGCTGGGCATGCTCCAAGTAGCTGGAGCATTCAAAAGGGAGCAGCTCAGCTCAGTCTGGGCTGACCAAGGAGAGCAGTTGGGTTCAGCAGCCTCCTGCTGAGATGCCACCAAGACTCCAAGCTGCTGGGACTGAGCCTCCTACGAAACTGCCGGAAGCCTATCAACGACGGAGCCAAGGGCGACGACTCGCTATCACCTGGGAAAGGGGCTCCAGAGATGAACCAGGGAGAGAGCCAGGTGGGATCCCAAGACCGAGCCGTGACATCAATGGAGGTACAGAAAACAGGGGTAGGAAGTGACCCAGGGAGCGTGAGTAAGGGTACCAGACCCTATGCCATGCATATGGCCTACTGCTTTGTAGCACCCTGGGGTCGAAATCTGGTGGAATAGGGTGGGCCCGGATTCCACCCCCCTTGGGACAATAGCCCCTAGGCAGAGCAGCCCTGGACTCTCACTGTTGGGTGATGCTACCGTGAGCTGTAGCTGCTAGGCAAGCGGCCCTGGACACTTGCCACTAAGTGGTACTGCCAGCCTGGGGCACACAGGCTGCTCCCAGCAGGGAGGTGACAGTTATGCTCTCTGTTGCCTTGCTGTGACCACACCTAGTACACTGCTCCAGCTCTGTGCACCACAATAAAGTGAAGGGAATTTACAGAGAAGTAGCAAAAGCAATGCAGGGGCTGGAGAGACGGATAAACAAGTAATGATTAAGGGTGATCGTTATCCCAGTGCAGAGGGACCACATACAGCTGTCTGCATCACTTCCGCTCTTGGGGGCAAACTGCACCTCTGCTTTCATAGCCGTGGAGGCTTCCTTGGCAGCAGAACTCGGGTGGTCTCATGGTATAAACTGAAGGGAGGGGAGGGGATAAATCATATACCTCCCTTGAAAGCAGAGACCAAAACTTCCTGGGAGCATCGTCCCTATGTCTAGTTTTCCCCAAGCGTCCTAACAAACCAATGTATAGGTAACATTAGGTCTAACATATTCTCCATGCTCCTCAAGGTCCATTTGCAAACCACCACCCCTGCCAGATTTACTTCTTTTCTTAGCTTATAACTATCTCCAGCCTTGCACAGAACCCACCTGCGCAGGGTCCCATTTAATCAGACTAAGGCATGTCTGACTCAAAGTACTTTCACACTTGAACTTTCAGTTTGGGTTAGGATTCATACATATTTATGACTGGATTTTTCTCTCAAAACAATACCCATGCTATTTATACTTGGGGAGCTATACAGTGTCCTGGCTAGTAATAATAGAGACCTTGAAAACCCATCCCACAAACTGGAGCACTAGAGGTATTCATGAAAACAAAAGGTGTCAAAATGGTGTCAAAGGTGTCAAAATGCAATGGTGCCCACTGTTGTCCAGTTCATGAGCAGCCAGAGACCCAGGCACAATCCCAGGGTGACACAACACACCATATTCTTCATATAATATTATGATGATATGAGTATGGTATAATTATGATGTATTTTATGCAATGTAGGGCATGTGAGAGAACATTGAAAAGGTTATGATTTGCTGAATCTGATTATCCTATTCGTATGCATGTATCATTTTTGTATCTGGAGTTAGAATATTGACTGTGTATCTGTATCACAAATATGTTTACACCTGGGGAACGCTCACCAGCCAGAATGCACTCAATCTAGATGGCTGGCTGGGAAGGGCCATTAGAGAAAACAATAGGCCTTAGAAAAAGCTAATCTCCCACTGGGGATCCTTCCTGAGGATGCTACAAACAGCCTCCAAGTCATGGCTGCTATGACACTATAGGGGCATGTGACCAGATCACCTGGTACTGGACTCCATCTTGGAATACCAGTGTTTTTCCACTGACTGGGCATGGGAACCAAGCTTGGAGTCAAAGGGTTCCCACCATATGCAAAAGCTATTTAAGGCAGGGGAGTGAAATCATCATGGTTCTTCACTGACTCTCCACCCAAAGGAGACTCTTGGAAAGACCTGAGGAACAAGGACTGAACTGCAGGGGAAGTGCTGGACCCAGGCTAGAGGGATTTCTAGCCTGTGAAAGGAATACTTGGGGTTTTAAGCTGCAAGCAAGTGCAGCTTTCCCCTTAAGAGCCTGCAGCTAGCTTAAATTACCATTTAGGGTGCGAATTTATTACTCATATCCAATCTCTTTAGTATATTAAGCTTAGGTTGTGTATTTGTTTATTTGCTAGGTAATCTGCTTTGATCTGTTTGCTATCCCTTATCACTTAAAATCTATATTTTGTAGTTAATAGATTTATTTTTGCCTTGTCTAAAACCACTGAGTGTGGGAGTCATAACTTGAGGCAAAAAGCTGTTGTACATTTCCTCTCCCCATTGAGGGAGGGGGCAAATTTCATGAGCTTACGCTGTACAGATCTCTGTGCAGTGTAAGACGGTATAATTTTGAGTTTATCCTCCAGAGGTAAACTTGAGTAGCTGGGCACTTGAGTAGCTGGGCAGTTCCTTAGCTGAAGCCTTCCCATGCAGAGCTCTAAGCGTCTGTATGTAGCTGCAGCTGGGTGCGTCCCTGCCTGTATGTGTGCTGGAGGGGGCTTGAGGGCCTGCGGCAGTACAGTGTAAAGAGAGCCCAGACTGGTAGGTCAGGCGGGCTCAGTGGTACCTCAGTTCCAGGTGGCATCCCGAGAGGAACCTGTCACACCCAGGTTGTGACTTTTTAGAAAAACAAAGGTGTCCATTGTTCACTCTGCATACTTTTGTGCTGCTTCAGTGACACAGAACAGCTGCAAACCTGACTTACCTGGCCAGCTAAGCTAAGCGATGGCTGCTGTGTGTCACAGAACAATGCAAAACTCCCAGAGCTTCCCAATTAATCAGGGCCAGTGTGTGGATCTCCTCAATAACGCACTCTGATACTCAGCCTGTTTGCATCTCTTCTGTCTTTTCTGAATGGAGCCTCTCAGCCCACTTGTTCTCATGTAAGGCCCTCTGTCGGTGAGTGACTGAAAGCAGACTGACTGCACTGTCCTCCTGTGATTCAAAGGCACCACAAGCTGGTAGCCTTGCAAACATGGATCTGGTAGCCCAAATTTTCTCACTGCTTTGCCAGCTGGCCTCTTGAGTAAAGCAGGCGTGGGGACAGTAAAGAACCCAGGTGGAACTCATCACAGGAGAGCCTATGGGGCAAATGTGCAATTGCCCCAACACCATCCTCTGGGATCTCTCTGAAAGGAAAAAATGTAGAAACTGGTCTTGGTTATAGATAGATGGGAATTTGTAGAAGAGACAGTCTAAGAACACCAGTCTTCAGGCCAGAAGCTACCTGTGCTATCTCATTGACTTCACTGGCACTTCATGGAGGAGGCGGGGGAACTGAAGGAAGAGTTTTGCCTACTGAGATTGTTCCTTTTGTATCCCTTGCATGCTTTTCCGTTTAACTAGCTACACTGGTGCAAGCTGGAAATTAGCTGTGCCTTTTGGTAAGCTGAGTCTCCTCTGCCCCATAACATGGTATCTGAGTCTGTCAGTTGCTGATGTGTTCCCATGCAATCGCATTTGTAAGTAGGCGTGCATTACGGGGTCCTAAGAGCGAAGGCAAGTGTACTAGCTTCCTGGGCTCAAACATCCTTTTATGATTAGCATCACTGGCTTCCCAGCAGTCCCAACCAGTTCAGTGCAGTCTGGTACCTTTTCTCCATCTCATGGTTCATCTGTCTTTTTTCCCTTTCTTCCCTCACTGCTCACTCACTTTGGCTGGGTGTTATATATACACACATTGCTTTGTTAACTTATGGTCTTAAGGAAATTCCTTGGTGTATATAACATTCATGGCTTGGCTTTTTCTCTCTGATGTTATATGGTGCCTTCAGTTCAAGCTGCTAAACGAAGCTGGCAGTTAGCTTCTCTCTAGGCTTTTACACGCTGCTGCAAGGCAAAATAACCTGTTTCCAGTCTGTATTTTTAGGGCTGCAGCTGTACGCTAATTATCTCTCCACACTGGTGTAAGAGGCTATTTAAAGGGATTTAGGGATATAATGCATTTTCATAAACATATTCTCCAGACTTATACCCCTTCAACCTTGGGGGTTTGTATTGAACATAACACTGCAGCACGTTGTGTCCAATCTTTTATGCTGACTTCTGAAGGCATCTGTAGACTTTAGGGAGGTCTTACTAAAGGCTGGGAGATGAGTATTAAATCTTGCTGAAATCCAAGAACATTCCGTGTCTTTTGGGATCAGCAGTGATGCAAAAGATAATATATGGGTTGACCCAGGATCATCTGGAGTATGTGGGACTTTGGAATGGAGAAATGGGAATTACAACATAGCCATGGAAGTCTGCTATTTTATGTTGCTGTAGTATTTATTCTAATTAGTTATTTTCTTTTTGTTTGTTTTCAGCACAAGAAAAAAAACAACAGGTTTATGTGGGTCCTTCAGCTTCCATGTCAGACAGTAAGAAAAAAAACAAAGCAAGACTGGAAATGAATCTGCACTTTATTTCCAATTTCTGTATCAGGTTTAGAAATAACCGTTACACAAAATTATGTAAAACACTCTGAAAAATCCAAAGCCAGTAATGAAGAGCCTTTTCTGAGAGTAGGAAATGAGGGGAGACTGGATCGATTTCCTCCTTTAAGTTTTAGAAGGTTTGCCTCATGAAACTACCTCTTCTGCCAAGTATTTCTTGGACTCCTTTAAAATACTGTTTATTCTAGTTGCTCCTCTTGTGAATCATCCAAACTACTGGAGCCTTTTTTGTTGATGCTGCCTCCGTCAGAGTGCACAGTTAAATGGTGTGCTTTCATTGCAATGTGCACCACCTAGATTTTAGGCTTCTGTCTCTGGTATATGTCACTAAAATATTTTTCACAGACTCATAGAGGTTAGAGATGTAAAGGACTCATTAAGTCATCTAGGGCTAGATCTGTAAAGGTATTTTGGTGCCTAGAGATGCAAACAGGCTTCCAGGCACTTTTGAAAAATCTCACTAGGTGCCTATCTGCATCATTAGGCATGTAAATATCTTTAAAAATATGGTCCCTAGTCAACATTTTGCCAGTGAAGGATTGTTCCTTATGGTGTATTTTCTAGTTGTTGTTACCATTTATTATGCATATTCAAGTAGCACTTAGAGGCCACTACGCTAGCCCACATGTAGAAAAGGTCTCTGCCACAAAAGGGTTTACAGTTCAAATTAAGATTTAAATCTCCAGAGCGAGTTGCTTCTCTATCACTGATTAATCCATATCACTGTCAGGAAGCCCTCTTGATCTTTCCTCAAAGGACAGTCATATATCGTTTGAAAGTGTTTTTTATCCCCAGTCATATTGTTGCAAGCTATTATAAACATATGTTTCTATATGTTAACACTCTTCTTTCTACATTTAGTGTAACGCAACATTAAGGTTGGGAAATCAAGCACTCACTAGCAGGAAATGCAAAGTTAAAGTTGAAAGCACAAACCTTAGCGTTGTTGCCTACATTTACATTAGTTTGTACAGCACTTAGCACCACGGAGGCTAATCTCAGTTGGAGCCTCTAAAAGTTACTTTAATGCAAATAAGATATAATAAGAGGAATTTATACTCTGCCAGTATCATCATACATTATTTGTCAATTAATAGAGCATGTCAATTATAATATAAACTAGCGATTTTTATACTTCTCTGGAGTGAGTTACAATTAAGTACATACAGTTTTGAGAACCTGATTCACTACAAATTTCACTCAGGAGATAGATTAACCACTAGCATAAGCAAGATTTCCATGCGATTGTGTCCACTTACAACTATAATGGCTTTAACCTGAAATCCACAAAACAAGTAACGATTGATGAACACCAGCTCAGTAGTGTTAAAGTTATGAGGGGAAAAAAGGAGTCCAACAGAAAGCTTAGTGCTCATGTGCAAAAAACTTTCAATACTCATAGCTGCAAAATTATTGAACCAATATCCTTCTTTCTTGCCTATTCCTTAAGTTCACTCAGATTTACAAAAAAACATGCCATGGTTAAACAAAATAGATTCGGCTACTGTTATTTGCGTACAAAACTCACCTGAGCACCTGGAGATGGTTGTTTAAAACAACAACAAGCCATTGAATTTTTTTAAAAAAAGATGAATTTTGCCGAAATTTCCCTTGAACAGTTATGTCTGGACTGAGTCCAACCATGGAACATTTCAGTCCAAAAGGGAATTTGTTTGTCAAAAGTTAAGAGCAATTTGAAAAGGTGTTTTTTCATGAAAGTTACATTAAACCTTAATTATAGCAGTCATTACTCTTCCCTGTCATGACCCTCAAATGAATTCTGTTTTAAAGCATGCTTCAAAACAGAGCACAAGACAAAGAGCATGAAATTAGAGGAGATTCCACAACCCCCAAATACAGGGAAATTTACACTTACATTTCTCATTATATTCAGCTAACAATATTAACTATAAATACAATGAACCACTGACGTCAATAAAAGAGCATCCTCTTACATCTGCTCCAATATCTGAAAATAAGGCTTAAATTCAGATTATCTAAGCAAAATGTGCAAAAAGTCTTGAAGGTAAGAAAGGGTTCCATGAAGGGCTTATCTCACTACATTTGACACATAGAACATTGAGTGTAGCCACAGGAGTTTTGCATGCAGAACCCCTTATAATGCAGGAGCTTAGTAGCTGATCATGAAATCATGGCACAGATTGATCCAATATGACAAAATAATGAAGAATGCCTACCAGGGAATATCTTTGCACAATTCTGATAGTGACAAAGGTGTAAGATAGTGTGACAGGATACTATTAGCAGCACCCTGGTCACTGGGTTTGCTGCAGCACAGGGAAGAGTACAAGCTTAGTTGAAGCCATTAATACACTTTCTGTTGAGGGATTGTGAGCACCTAGGTGATCATCACTGAGCTAAAGAGGTATTTGGAAGGATCAGGATATAAGTGGGAGGAACAGGAAGCAAGGGGCAGCTCAGAAGGTGAGCCTAGGCTGAGGAGCGAAGGTGGCATGGACGCCTCTCCTTGCTGTATACCTGCATTACATGGTCTTACTTTGTAAGAAAAGAATACACACACATGTTGGTGAAAAGATGACAACCTGGTGTGTGTTTGTGACCGTGAGTCCATGCAAATTGGACAGGCAGTGGAGTACGCTGGGTAGTGGCAGAGGCGCCCTGTGACGCGTGGGGGATTCTCCAGGATTAGTAACTCCCTTAGCTGAGAAGGAGACTTGAAGGGGACCTGTGCGAAGGCAGAAGATCCAGGCACCATGGACGAGACACAGCGCTGGCTAGCGGAACAACAACAGGAGATGCAGAAGACCCAGCAGACAGGGATGCAAGCACTTCTGCGTTGGCAAGCACAGCCCCAGAAAACGTTGCTAGCATTCATCAAGGAGCAGGCCCGGGGACAGGAACAGCTCCTTTAGAGGCTGGTGAGCTCCAGTGAGGGGACTGGAAATTGAAATGTGGGCCTGGTTCTGTGTAAGATGGCCCCGGGGGATGACTCTGATGCCTTTTTACTACCCTTTGTGCAGGTGGCTACTAGCCCCAGATACAAGGGTGCATGGGCACTTAGGCCAATCCCTTATCTGGGCAGTGAGGATCAGGTAACCTATATGGCCCTGAGCAAATACACTAGACCAAAGACTATGATACGCTGAGGACTGCTATTTCAGACAGAGTCGGCCTGTCTGAATACCACCAAATATTGACAAATACCACCAAAAATTCAGGGCAGCCAGCTGGAACGGCGGGATATGTCCCAGGGCCTTTGCACAGAAATGATCAGACTAGGCCACCTGATGGTTGCATACAGCTGGATAGACAGCACAGAGGCCCCAATGGACTCCATTACTCTGGAGCAATTTAAACAGTGCCTCCCTGCAACTACATGGGTCTGAATTTGGAGGAACCAGCCAGAATCATTAGAGGTGGCAGAAAAATTAACAGAGGAGTCCGTGGAGGCAGACTTTCCATGGAAAGAGCTCCGTACCCTTATAATCAAGGGTGAGGGGAAGGTTGAAGAACCTCATACAGCAAAGCCTGGGAAGAGGATGCAAGGGGCAAACAATGATGCCCCAGCCGCCCACTACCAGTACAAGGGCCAAGGACACATAAAGATAGACTGCCCCTACATGAACTGTGAGTTTGTGGAGTTCTCTGGGTGGACAGGCCTAAAAAGGGGACCTGAGATAAGAACAATTCTGGTTGAAGTAGGTTGAAGAACGACAAGGGGTCCTATGAATTCAGCGGCAATGAGTTCCCTCATACGGAACACCTTGGTTAAGCTGCAGTAGCGACAAGAGGGGTCAGTGATAACTATTTATTATATACGTGGGGAAGAGAGCCCTTATCCCATGGCGGTTATCCCATTTGAAGTAGAAGAAAAGTGTAAATGGCAGTGAGTAGGGCTAATAAAGTCTTCGCCTTAGTTGGTAAAGTTAACAACAGACTGGACTCCATTTGCTTTATTTAAAAAGGGTTGATGATGGGGGGAGGGACCCCGACCGATGGGTCTGTGCAAAAAGCTCACGAGTGTCGATCCTTCCAGGTCCAGTATGTGATAACAGACAGATAGTAACAAGCTTAGAAAGATGAAACACACTGGAAGACTTGAGGGAAGGAGGAGGAAAAATTGAGAAGGGGAAAATGAAGCCAGGAATGCTAGATCAGGGACACCTAGAGAAGGAAGATGGAGGCTCAGCCAACTCCCAGGAGGAATAAGTCCTGGGCAAGGCTCAGGATGGAGAACAAGCTGAGGAGAGAGGTGGGTCCCGACAAGGAAGCCTTGGTGGGTGAACCTACCCCGATAGGCCCAAACCAGGACCAAGATAAGTCAGGGGAAGACAGGGATCCCGAAAGTGTGGCT
Organism: Chelonia mydas; assembly: GCF_015237465.2. Classification (NCBI taxonomy): domain Eukaryota; kingdom Metazoa; phylum Chordata; order Testudines; family Cheloniidae; genus Chelonia; species Chelonia mydas. Next base: position 65,922,845 of record NC_051250.2, read on the forward strand.
CTAGAGGGACAATTCATGCAGGTAGATATAAACCATGAGCCAAGTAAACTGAAGGAGAGATCAGTGAGGTGTGACTGGTGGAATGACCTATGGGCCAAGGTGGAGATGTGGGGAAAACCTCCACCCTCAAAATATACTTTTTGTTGGTGGAAGGCAGGAGACCATCACCAGTAGTCCATGGAAGGTCAGCTGCAAAAGGAACAGGAACCTCTAGTAGAACCCCAGCCCCAGAAAGAGGGTGGGGCACGGGCAGCAAAGAAGACCTCTTCCAGAGGCAAGAGAAGGCCTCAGGAGAAATAAGTGGGAAGGTGTAAGACAGGGCACGACTAGTAGCACCCTGGTCACTAGGTTTGCTGCAGCACTGGGAAGAGTACAGGCTTAACTGAAGCTAAATATACACTGTGTTGGGGGACTGAGCAACTGGATGGTCATCACTGGGCTAATGAGGCAATTTGGGAGGATGTAAGTGGGATGAACAGGAAGCAAGGCTCAGCTCAGAAGGTGAGCCTGGGCTGCGGAAAGAGGGTGGCATGGAAGTCTCCCATTGCTGCATGCCTGCATTACACTTGTTACTTTGTAAGAAAAGAACAAACACCCACCTTGGTGAAAAGGTAATAACCTGCTGTGTGTTTGTGACCGTGACACCATGCAAGCTGGCCAGGCAGTGGAATACATTGGGTAGCGGCAGGGGTGCCCTGTGACAGACAGATAATGAGAGGGAGGAAAAGTAGGACTAGGCTGAGAGTGATGAAGGAGGAGGAGATATAAGAGACTCAGATTTAGCAGCAGGGCAAAAAGTGATAGCAGAAGACCAGAGCAACAACAAGGGGAGGCTGGAGAAAAAGCACAGAGTGATCTTTAAGCAAATAGGAAAGGACTGGACAGGTCCCAAATGGCCAAAGAGAAAAGCTCATAGATTGTAACTGGTTTTGGCATTAAAATATAGAGAAAGATCTGTTGTCTGTTTTTGATGGGCTCTTTGAAGTTTTCTGGATCTAACTGATTTTTGTCTGTCATTCTTTGCCAAAAAGGATAAACTCTGCCAGGGAAACCCTACCTTCTCTTGTCCTTTGTCCAATAAGAAAACAAATGGTCTCTTTAAAATATCAAACACTTTAAAATGTAGAACTGTACTTCCATGATTGTTTGAGGGATTGATGATATTTCCAAGATGCCATACATACAAACTGTAGTTAGTAAGTTGTTGTTAGGTATCTAGCATATTAACTTACTGCGTCAAAACCAGGGCCCTGGTCCTGCCCTAGAATCCATCAGTGAAGACACTGTGACCATGCACAGTCCTGTGGGATCCACTAATGTGGACTTCTACTTCAACATCAGGGCCATAGTTTGTTTCTAAAATTTCTGTGCATGTGTCTTAAATGCATTTTTCCACACTGTTCTTCACTATTTTATTGAAGAGTGAAAATTAAGACTGCTGGAATTATTTCACCCTCTGGTAGTTTATTTTTTTAGGTTCTTTAATACCATAGTATTAACAGTGTTACTCTTCTAGGCAACAATCCAACAAAGCACATGCTTAACTTTAACTTAAGTGCCACATTAGGATTACTCAGTGCTTAAAGTTAAACATGTTTTACGGGGGTTTTTGGATTGGGTCATAGTTAACAATAATTTTTAAATGTGTTGGGCTGGAAATTACCAGCCTACCCTTGTATTTTATTAAAATAATTTCTGCAGCTGAACATATCACAGACAGTGGTCCCCATTACAATGCCAGAGTTTACTAACAGTTACTGGCAAGAGGTATCGATCAAACACAGTTCCCTAAAATGTATAAATACCTCAGAAAACCTATCTTCTTTAAGCGTGACTCTTGTACATGTACCAGGCAGCATCACATGTGCTGTCAAACATAGCTAACAAATATGATATACAAGGCACTATCAATATAAAGCAACAGCAAGAAATTATAAGGAGAAGGAGAGAGATGTGGGTCTAGAAGAGAAGAAATTCAGATTCCCAAGAGACTGCAAACTTTAGATTAGTTAGTGTAACATCATCACTCTAAGGGACATACTTTCGCCTAATTGAGAAGTGAAAAGCATCTAAACCTTCTGTGTGTGGCAAATTAAAGTTTACTGCAATACCTCTTTAGATCTCTTTTGTACTGTTCCAAACCAACTTAACCATCCTTGCACAAGCTATCCGAGTCTACCCAAATCTCGTTCTCTTATCCCGAGCCACGTTATCTTACATTTTGTTCAATGAACTGCATAAGTCACTTACCTGGGCAAACTCCTACATTATTCAGGTCATTCAGAATTTTGTTCCTCTCTTTACATTTGCATTAATGGTCTCCTTATTTTTTAATCACACTCATATTGTGTCATCTAATTGCTTATTATTTCTTCAGGGCCACTGATGAAATGAACACAATTATTGATTTTTTGTATTCTTCCTTTCATTTAATCTTAAGTGGCTAACCAATGGCCAATATTCACCCTTTCAACAAACTAGAAGAACATATCTGGAAGGTGCAATGGATATTTTTCTATGTGTCTAGTAATGATTTGGCCCCCATCTTGGTAGTAGCTGAGCAAGTCACAAACGTTAATGACTTTATTGACACAACACCCTTGTTAGGTAGGGAAGTGGTGTTGTTCCTATTTTACAGACAGTGAACGGGGGCCCAGAGAGACTGCATAACCCAAGGTTGCACAGGTAGCCTATAGCAGAGCTGGGAACCAAACCTATATTTCCTAAATCTCGGCCTAGTACCTCAACCATCCGAGCACGCTTCCTCCATGCATACTAAATGCCTCTTCCGCCTATGCAATCAATGTACTGTCAGGGCTGGATCCTCAGCTGGAGTAAATCTGCATAGTTCCAGTCACATCAATGGAACTTCACTTGTTTACATCAGCAGGGGCTCTAGCCGCTTAGTATTTATCTCATGGCTGTAAGTGCTACACACATCTTATTACACCAAACTGCTACTCTTCCTTTTGATACAAGATCGGGCTTAATCCACTCACATAAGTCACCTTAGATACCAAACTTACAGACTTTGGCCCAATTCCTGCCATCCCTACTCACTGGCCCCAATGTAGGCTAATGAGAGTTTTGTCTTTGAGTAAAGACTGCAAGATCAAAACAAAGAGAAGTCAATATGACTTCAATGGCATCTTTCGTATTCCAAGTATCCAAAAGTGCCTTACAAAGACGGGTTTTGTAAAGCGAGACTTTACAACAGAGCATGGAAAGACCTGAGTGACTGTCAATTGGAGTTTTGACTAAGGACTGCAGGATTTGGCCCTTTGTAAGTTATTAATTTGTCAGATGATGCTCAATATCATAAGCTAGTGAAGCTCAAGAGTCACAAAAAGAAAAGGAGTACTTGTGGCACCTTAGAGACTAACCAATTTATTTGAGCATAAGCTTTCGTGAGCTACAGCTCATCGCATCCGATGAAGTGAGCTGTAGCTCACGAAAGCTTATGCTCAAATAAATTGGTTAGTCTCTAAGGTGCCACAAGTACTCCTTTTCTTTTTGCGAATACAGACTAACACGGCTGTTATTCTGAAACCTGTCAAGAGTCACAGCGTGCCATCCGTTTTTAAGCAGAGCTCCCTATTGGTTTCTCTACACATCAGCCACTTCCACCTCTTCTCTCACTGTGCAGAATGTTGCTCTTGCCCACACAGGGCTTGATCTTCTTCCTGCTGAAGCCAATAGAGTTAAACGGCAGATTCATATTGGTAAGAAGAGGCTGGCTTAGTGTCAAAGCTGGCTACTCACTTTCTGTCCTGCTTTAATACTGCTCCACTTCACTAAATACAGGTAACTATTTTGCCCTTCTATAGCACTTCCTGCCAAGGACCACCGAGTCTCAACACACCCTCTGAGGGGGGCCATTGCAACAAGAAATTATTTAAATACAGCAATAAATAACAAACCCTTTGGATTACTAAACCAGTATTTTTAAAATAAAATATGTAGCTTTTTTATATGTGAGTTTAAGGATCAAGCATACAAATGGTTTATAAATGTTATACTGCGGTATATACACATCTGAACTTTGATCATACAAAGATCTTCGGCTTAAGCAAAACCTCTTGATAACTGGGGTTCAGTTAATCAGGGGAGCTGACTTGCTGTCTCACCTGCAAAAATCTCTACTTCTCTCCTCACTTGCATGACACAACAGTCTCCTTGGAGCACAGTGAAGATTAGTGTAAACCCTGTGGCCTTATCTTCACATGGAAAAAAGGTGTTGTTAACTTGTGTTCGCTAACACATGGTACCTAACACAAGGTAAAATCCTACTGAAGACAAAGCAGTCTCATAGTCTTTACCTCAACCTGCAAAACCTCATGTTAAAACCACAGATGACTTTGTCTTCACTGGGGTCTTCACTTAACAACACAAGTTAACAACACACCTTTTTTCCTAGTGAAGACGTATCCTGAGGGACAAACCTTTGACTAGCCTGCTGGACACACAATCAAAGATGTGCCCATCTGTGCTCAGTGTATGATAAAAAAATAAAGAAAAGTTTGCTGAAACAAAGAGCCCTATCCTGTTTTCCATTTACTTTAATTAGTTACCATATGTTAGCTAACACGAGTTAAGAACACACCCTCTTTACTCATGAGGACAAGGCCACAGGGCTAGTCTTCACTGTACTCCAAGGAGAATGTTGTCGCATGCAAGTGAGGAGAAGAGTAGAGCTTTTCTTAGTAAAGTCAATGGGAGTTTTGCCATTGACTTCAATGGGAGCAGGATCAAACCCAAAGCTGGAATTATCTGAGTTGTTAAAGTCACTTGCTGCTCCATTTTCAGATTAAATTAAACCATTATTGAAGTAAGAAAGAAACTGATTTAAAACAGACTCCATCACCTTTAGCATGCTGTTGGCCATCACAAGCAGATATAAGAATATAAATGCTGATCAGAGACATTAATTACAAATACAATGTGAAGTTTAGACACAGATCACTTGATAATTACCTGTTCTGTCCATTCCCTCTGAAGCACCTGCACTGGCCACTATCTGAAGACAGGATAATGGGCTAGATGGACCTTTAGTCTGACCCAGTATGGCCATTCTTAAGTTCTATGTTCTTATGCCTATTCACAAATGAATTTCAGCCCGCTCTGCCAAAGCAATTGGGTGTGCGTCCTTATTTCTGTACCCTTTAACATTTAGCATCCTCTGATTTTTCTCTTCTCTATCAACCTTCATTTAAGCCTCCAATACTGGTTTTCCCTCCTTGTACTGTGTCTACACTCAACACTCACACTCATAAGGACCCTTGCTTCACTTTTCACCACTTACATATACCCTTTTCTCATTGCTTTCTCAAGGGCATTGGTAAAGTCCATGCTACCTTGACCCTGCTCTCCTGTACTTTCCTGCACGATGTGTACAACCCTTTATAATGCATCCGACGAAGTGGGTATTCACCCACGAAAGCTTATGCTCCAATACGTCTGTTAGTCTATAAGGTGCCACAGGACTCTTTGCCGCTTTTACAGATCCAGACTCACACGGCTACCCCTCTGATGCTTAACCCTTTATAATGTTCAAGCTCTCGCAGATCATAAACACCAACAACTTTCTTTTACTTGTGAATGAAAACAAAATGCAGCTCACACAACAAAGTACACCATGGTGACCAAAAAAGAGGGAAGAGAAGGCTGTAAGTATGCCATAGTATCAGATCGCCCCTGGGAATGCCCTGCTCTGTTTTGTGGCTCTCCTGAATATGGACATTAAATATACAGTGGGATGCTTATTTGGTTGCCAAATGCCCATGATGCTTTTCCAACTCAGTTATTTCAAACCATTTTATAATCAAAGATGGGAAAGGAATAATAAAATAAAAAATTCACAACCCCAAACCACCACAAAATAAAAGGTTTCAGAGTAGCAGCCGTGTTAGTCTGTATTCGCAAAAAGAAAAGGAGTACTTGTGGCACCTTAGAGACTAACCAATTTATTTGAGCACAAGCTTTTGTGAGCTACAGCCCACTTCATCGGATGCATTCAGTGGAAAATACAGTGAGGAGATTTATTTTCACACAGAACATGAAAAAATGGGTGTTTATCATGCACACTGTAAGGAGAGCGATCACTTAAGATGAGCTATTACCAGCAGGAGAGTGGGGCGGGGGGGGGGGGGGGGGGGGAGAAAACCCTTTGTAGTGATAATCAAGGTGGGCCATTTCCAGCAGTTAACAAGAACGTCGGGGGGGGGGGGGGGGGGGGGATAAACAACGGGAAATAGTTTTACTTTGTGTAATGACTCAACCACTCCCAGTCTCTATTCAAGCCTAAGTTAATTGTATCCAATTTGCAAATTAATTCCAATTCAGCAGTCTCTCCCCTTGGAGTCTGTTTCTGAAGTCTTTTTGTTGAAGAATAGCCACTTTTAGGTCAGAAATCGAGTGACCAGAGAGATTGATTATTTGAGCATAAGCTCCTCACTGTATTTTCCACTGAGTGCATCCGATGAAGTGAGCTGTAGCTCACGAAAGCTTATGCTCAAATAAATTGGTTAGTCTCTAAGGTGCCACAAGTCCTCCTTTTCTTTTCACAAAATAAAACCAGCCACTGCTTCACAATCCCAGAACTTCTCCACATGATCAGCTCCCCAATGAGCCTGCATTTGGAGGGGCGCGTGGAAAAAATGGAGGCCATGTAGACCAACTCCTCCTCTCAATTAATAAGTTGCATCCCTCCGGATTGTGTCCATGTTTACCACTAATCTCTTTGTAGTAGACCATGCCTCCTCCGCCCCCTGCAGCCCCAAATATGGTGTATTCCGTGCATCAAGCACCCTGCAAAGAGTTGTTGCCTAAATTCTAGGCCTTGCTCTCCTCCCATGTGTGTTTCCCATGCAGTGGACACTTCCTGGGCTGAGAGAGACACAGATCTGGCCTCCTGATGGCTATGCCTGTTTGTCTCTTTCTCTCCCTCTGTGGCTTCATATTGTGGGCAAAGGCAGCTTTTCTGCAACTGCCTGGAAATGTGCATGTGGGAAGGCTGGCGGGAGCCCTCACTAGTGGAGGGGGGACTGTGAGAGGGGAGGGCGTATAATAAATGGCATCATTATCATGCAGAGCTGCCAACTCCCCATAATAATAATTCAGGTACAATCCCCACACGCCCCCTCCCCTTCTCCCAGGACGGGGGGGGCGGGGGTGCGGAGAAATCTGCACATTCAAGCAAAGATGCACAATAATCCAGCGGGGAACAGACACCCGCTCCCCTGTCGCTCCCCGCCGCGGCAGGCATGGAGGGCTGGGGGGGTGGGTGGTCTGTGTCTGCGGCTGGGCTTGCAATGGACCCAGCCGCCGCCGCCGCCGCCACACGCCCCGGGAGAGGCAGAGGAGAAGCAGCGGGGAAATGGTGGGGCCGGGCCGGGCGCTGCGCTGGGAGGAGGGGGGGGGGTCGGGCTCCCTGCATTGCCCCCCACCCACCCCCCGGGCCGCGGCCCCGGCCCTCACTCACCCTGGCCGGCCAGTGCGGGTAACCTTTCATCTTGGCGAACACCAGGTCTCCCGCCTTGTACTCGCGGGGCCTCGGACGCGCCATCGGGAGCTTCCCTCCGCCGCCCGCCCCGCGCCCCCCTGCACCCGGCCGCCCCTCGCGGGGTGCGATCCGCCCAGGCAGCGGCAGCCGCAGCAGGGTCGGGCCCCCGGCACCAGCCTCCGTCCCCGGCGGCGGCAGAGGTGGGGGGGCGTGTGTGTGTGTAGCGGGGGAGGGGGAGGCCTTGGACTCAACCCCACCGGCCCCCAATGGCTGGGATCCCGCTGCCGCCGCGGCAGGGCCCGGGCCGAGGCTGGAATCGCCCTGCGGGCGGAGCGAGCCTGGCCGAAAGGCAGCCCCCGGGCGAGCCCGCTACACGGCCCGCGCCCCGCGCTCCATCCCCGGCGCCGCAGCCTCGGCAGCAGCAGAAATATGGATCCTTCTCCTCCAAATTATTCCTCGGGCAGCGACCGAAAACAACAGGATCTTCGGGTGGTGATTTTTTTTTTTCCCTGCTTTCCCTTCCTGTTATTTTCTAGGTGCACGGATCCGTTTCTAGGAAAAACAGCAGAGTTCAGAGCGGCTCAGTCTGCTCGCTGCTTGCCTCCCCGGTTGAGGCGCGGGGCTCTCTCTTTATGCACCGTTTCCACGGGGGGCTGAGGAAAAAGGGAAAAGCCGGATCTACGTGGATCCTGCCAGATCCTTGCAGCCAACCCTCCTCCTCCCCAAATTCCACCACTTAAATACAAAACACGTCCAAGCCTTTCCTACTGCACTAAAATAATCTGGACCCCCTCCCCCCCGTGTGCCCTCGTGCCACAAAGACCTGGATCTAGGAAATGGAGCCTGTTGGTGGTTGGGCCTGAACCCCCAAATTCCACCTCCCAAGCATAGAACACATGCAGCCACACTCCTACTGCACCAAAATGTCAGGACCGCAGTGCATCTGAGCGCTGCAAAAACCTGCATCCAGGACATGGAGTATGGCACTCCTGGTCCCCAAAACAACAGCTGACATTCACAAGAAATCCAACCCATTCTAGTGCACCAAAAAATTCCAGACCCCCATGTGTCCCAGCACAATAGCACTATCCAGGCCAAGATCTGGGACATGGAATCTGGGTGGATTCTTCCCCATTTGCACCAAAGCCCCATAACCTTACTACAAAACACATCCAACCCCTATTAGGGCACACACAAAAATTCTAGAATAGATTATTCTAACTTTCTAGCATCTTGATGCTACAGAGACCTGCTCTGGGATCCTGCTGGATCTTGCAGATTTTTGTGCTCAGACCCCCAAATTCTACTGTCTGAATACAGAACAAACCAACTGCTCCTACTTCACTATGAAGTTCTGGACACCAGCATGTCCTAGTGATGCAACGACCCAGATTGGGACATGGATCCTGCTAATTTTTAACTGCAGTATCCTACATTCTACTCTATAAATAGATGCACAATGCACCAGCTCCTAACACTAAAAAAATTCCAGACCCTATTGCAAACTGACATGGCAATATCCCAAGATCACCAATCCAGCACCTGGATCCTGCAAGTTTTTTTTTACCCCAAAAGTCTATGAGCTAAGTAGAAATTTGCAGAAATTCCACTTGATTACTTTTGATATTTATTATTTATATTGTGATGGTGCCTGCTTGAGAATCTACAGTAAGATGTTGCATTAAATGAGCTTAAAATGGGTATGAATTGCTGGCCTTCTAAAAATAGGTGGCCAGTCAGTGCAAAGTTTCACACAACATTTGTTTTTATCCCCTTTGAATTTTCTACATGTTTTTTGTGTCATTTCTCTTCAAAACTATTTAACAGGAAGTCTCTGAATTTGGCCTCGGGCTGGAATTTGTTCTTGGCAGTCCTACTTTTCTTTATAGACTCCTAAACTTTAAAATCAGAAGGGATCATCATGATAATCTAGTCTAACCTCCTACACATGGCAGGCCACAGAACCTCACTCACCCACTTCTATAATAGACCCCTAACCTCTGACTGAGTTACTGAAGTCCAATGTCTCCTAAAAATCATTGTCTAATGACTACACAACACTTGGTAGAGAGGTGAGCTTGAGTAGAGCTGGTGCAACAAGTAGTTTTGGGTTGTTTTTAAATATTAGAGGTAGGGTAATTGAAAGTCATTGTTCATCCTAAATGGAAAGTTCATGCGCTGTGCATCCCAGCTTGATTTATTGAGGCTGGGTGCATACATACTTGATGGAGGGGCAGGGCATATATTAAGCCTTCTGGATTTTTCTGTATTATTTTATTCTAGAGGAGGGAAGGATACATGGACAGCTGCTGATAGATGAGGGTGCATGTACAGCTGCTGATGGGTAAAATATTGTCCATCAGCACTTGAATTTCTATACCCCACTTGGCCAACCCCAGGACTAATTAAGCCTTAAAAACCCATGGAAACTAATATGCAGAAATCTTCACCGTGAAGCAGTGAAGGTTGCTACATAGATGCCTCAGTGCAGGGGGAAGGACCAGATGATCTCTTGAGATCCCTTCCAGCCTTACATTTCGATGATTTTATACAAAATATTCCCAACAGAAACCCAGAAAAGCATGGAAAGTGAAAAGTTAAGCCACCCAACAAAGCGTATCCTCTACTATTCCATCTATGAGCCCACCCCTTATCATTATTGCAACTACCATACACCACAAACCTCACCACAATATAAACTCTGCACCCTTTCACCCTTCTGCACAAACCCCTTTGCTAAATTACAACTACAAGTGTTGGGGGAAAATAATTTGTTAAAGGGGTACCTGCAGGACGGCAGTTAAAGAGGACAATGGGAGACTGGCATCTCTAGGGGGTAGTGTTATGGTTGTGGTATGGAGAATATTTTATCCATCAGAAGCTGTGCATGCTTACATCTTGGTCAGCCTTCTCCAAGCTATGGGTGAGGATGTGGTAGGGGAGGCAGTAATGCTGACTAGTGGTTATAGAACAGATTGTTTGATACATGTCAAGGTTCCTTCCCCACTCTGAACTCTAGGGTACCTGGGGACCTGCATGAAAACCCCCCTAAGCTTATTTTTACTAGCTTAGGTTAAAACTTCCCCAAGGTACAAACTATTTTACCTTTTGTCCCTGGACCTTATTGCTGCCACCACCAAGCATCTAACAAATATAACAGGGAAAGAACCCACTTGGAAACGTCTTTCCCGCCAAAATCCCCCCAAACCCTACACCCCCTTTCCTGGGGAAGGCTTGATAAAAATCCTCACCAATTTGCATAGGTGAACACAGACCCCAACCCTTGGATCTTAAGAACAATGAAAAAGCAATCAGGTTCTTAAAAGAAGAATTTTAATTAAAGAAAAAGTAAAAGAATCACCTCTGTAAAATCAGAATGGAAAATACCTTACAGGGTAATCAGATTCAAAACATAGAGAATCTCTCTAGGCAAAACCTTAAGTTACAAAAAGACACAAAAACAGAAATATACATTCCATTCAACACAACTTATATTATCAGCCACTTAAACAGAACAGAATCTAACGCATATCTAACTAGATTGCTTACTGACTTTTTACAGGAGTTCTGACCTGCATTCCTGCTCTGGTCCCAACAAAAGCAACACAGACAGAGAGAACCCTTTGTTTCCCCGCCCCCTCCAGCTTTGAAAGTATCTTGTCTCCTCATTGGTCATTTTGGTCAGGTGCCAGCGAGGTTATCTTAGCTTCTTAACTCTTTACAGGTGAAAGGGTTTTTCCTCTGGCCAGGAGGGATTTAAAAGGTGTTTACCCTTCCCTTTATATTTATGACACGTCCCCCCAAATCACAGATGGGGGGAACGTTGGCTGTGATTTCTTATTGGAACTCTAGGAGAAAACAGAGTTAATAAGACACATGCACCTCTAAATATACTACCATGTATATATAAAGACTAACAATATTTTTCACATCTCAAGGACGATTTTAACCAGTTGATTCTGGGAAACTTTCATGGGAGAGTGCATCAGCCACTTTGTTAGAAGCTCCTGAGATGTGTTGGATGTCGAAATCAAAATCTTGGAGAGCTAAACTCCACCGAATAAGTATTTTGTTATTTCCCATGGCGGTATGAAGCCACTGTAGCGCAGCATGGCCGGTTTGCAGGTGGAAACGCCGTCCCCGAATGTATGGGTGTAGCTTTTCCAGAGCGTAGACAATGGCGTAACATTCTTTTTCACTGACTGACCAGTTGCTTTCCCTCTCAGACAGCTTCTCGCTGAGAAACACTACAGGGTGGAATTCCTGATCCGGTCCTTCCTGCATTAAAACTGCTCCCACACCACACTCGGACGCATCTATGGTCACTAGGAACGGTTTGTCTAAGTCTGGGGCCCTTAGCACAGGGTCAGACATGAGTGTCGCTTTAAGCTGGTTAAAGGCCTTCTGAGAAGGTGTGGACGTGTTGTTCCTTGACTTTAGCAAAGCTTTTGACACTGTCGCCCACAGTATTCTTGCCAGCAAGTTAAAGAAGTATGGGCTGGATGAATGGACTGTAAGGTGGATAGAAAGCTGGCTAGATTGTCGGGCTCAACAGGTAGTGATCAATGGCTCCATGTCTAGTTGGCAGTCGGTATCAAGCAGAGTGCCCCAAGGGTCGGTCCTGGGGCCGGTTTTGTTCAATATCTTCATAAATGATCTGGAGGATGGTGTGGATTGCACCCTCAGCAAGTTTACAGATGACACTAAACTGGGAGGAGAGGTAGATACGCTGGAGGGTAGGGATAGGATACAGAGGGCCCTAGACAAATTAGAGGATTGGACCAAAAGAAATCTGATGAGGTTCAACAAGGACAAGTGCAGAGTCCTGCACTTAGGATGGAAGAATTCAATGCACCGCTACAGACTAGGGACCGAATGGCTCGGCAGCAGTTCTGCAGAAAAGGACCTAGGGGTTACAGTGGACAAGAAGCTGGATATGAGTCAACAGTGTGCTCTTGTTGCCAAGAAGGCCAATGGCATTTTGGGATGTATACGTAGGGGCATTGCCAGCAGATCAAGGGACGTGATCGTTCCCCTCTATTCGACATTGGTGAGGCCTCATCTGGAGTACTGTGTCCGGTTTTGGGCCCCACACTACAAGAAGGATGTGGAAAAATTGGAAAGAGTCCAGCGGAGGGCAACAAAAATGATTAGGAGACTGGAACACATGAGTTATGAGGAGAGGCTGAGGGAACTGGGGATGTTTAGTCTGCGGAAGAGAAGAATGAGGGGGGATTTGATAGCTGCTTTCAACTACCTGAAAGGGGGTTCCAGAGAGGATGGCTCTAGACTGTTCTCAGTGGTACCAGATGACAGAACAAGGAGTAATGGTCTCAAGTTGCAGTGGAGGAGATTTAGGTTGGATATTAGGAAAAAATTTTTCACTAAGAGGGTGGTGAAACACTGGAATGCGTTACCTAGGGAGGTGGTGGAATCTCCTTCCTTAGAAGTTTTTAAGATCAGGCTTGGCAAAGCCCTGACTGGGGTGATTTAATTGGGGATCGGTCCTGCTTTGAGCAGGGGGTTGGACTAGATGACCTCCTGAGGTCCCTTCCAACCCTGATATTCTATGATTCTATGACACTCTTCGGTCCACTGAACGGCATTTGGCAGTTTCTTTTTGGTTAGGTCTGTCAGTGGGGCGGCGATTTGTCTGTATTGTGGTACAAATCGCCTATAATATCCGGCCAAGCCTAAGAAGGATTGAGCCTGTTTCTTTGACCTTGGGACAGGCCACTTTTGGATAGCATCCACTTTACCCTGTAGGGGGTTGATAGTTCCTTGACCCACCTTGTCTCCAAGGTAAGTCACTCTGTTTAGGCCTATTTGACACTTCTTAACCTTAACAGTTAGTCCTGCCTCCCTTATGCGCTCGAAGACTTTTTGTAGATGTTCCAGGTGTTCTGCCCAGGAATCCGAAAATATGGTCACATTGTCAAGGTAGGTGACTGCATCTTCTCCTAATCCTGCTAGGAGACCATCTACAAGTCTTTGGAAGGTGGCGGCTGCATTCGGCAGCCCGAAAGGGAGTACATTAAGTTCATACAGCCCAACATGTGGTGAAGGCTGACCTTTCCTTGGCGGATTCATCTAGCGGTACCTGCCAGTACCCCTTGGTTAACTGCAAGGTAGAGATGAACTGGGCCCATCCCAGTTTCTCTAATAGTTCATCTGTGCGTGGCATTGGATAGTTGTCTGGGCGAGTTACAGCATTTAGCTTATGGTAGTCCACACAAAAACGTATCTCCCCATCTGGTTTGGGAACTAGAACCACTGGAGATGCCCATGCACTGCCAGAGGGGTGGATTACACCCATCTGTAGCATATCCTGGATCTTCCATTCTATAGCAGTTTTAGCTTGAGGAGACACCCGGTAAGGTTGGACTTTAATTGGGTGAGCATTACCTGTGTCAATGGAGTGGTATGCCCGTTCAGTCAGTCCTGGGGTGGCTGAGAACGTCGGCGTGTAGCTAGTGCACAGCTTCTTGATCTGCTGTTGCCGCATACGCCCAAGGGTCATGGAGAGGTTCACCTCTTCCACGCCACCAGCACTTTTCCCTTTGTAGTAGACACCTTCAGGCCACTCAGCGTCGTCTCCTCCCTGGGCTGTAAACTGACAAACCTTTAATTCTCTGGAATAAAAGGGCTTTAGAGAATTAATATGGTACACCTTAGGCTTTTGGTTGGAGGTGGGGAATGCTATGAGATAATTAACAGCTCCCAGGCGCTCCTGGACCGTGAATGGCCCTTCCCACGACGCTTCCATTTTATGGGCCTGGAGCGCCTTTAAGACCATGACCTGGTCCCCTACTTTGAAGAAACGCTCTCTGGCATGTTTATCGTACCAGGCTTTTTGCTCTTTTTGAGCATCTTTTAGGTTTTCTTTAGCAAGGGCTAAAGAGGTTCGAAGAGTGTTTTGTAGGTTGGTTACAAAGTCCAGAATGTTAGTTCCTGGAGAAGGTGTAAACCCCTCCCATTGCTGCTTCACCAGCTGTAATGGCAACTTAACCTCGCGGCCATATACAAATTCAAATGGTGAAAACCCTAAACTGGAGTGTGGTACAGCTCTGTAGGCAAAGAGCAACTGCTGCAACACTAGGTCCCAATCATTGGAGTGCTCATTTACGAATTTACGTATCATGGCCCCCAAAGTTCCATTAAATTTCTCCACCAGGCCATTTGTTTGATGATGGTAAGGGGTGGCAACCAAGTGATTCACCCCATGAGCTTCCCAAAGGCATTCCATAGTTCCTGCCAGGAAATTAGTTCCTGCATCTGTGAGGATGTCGGAGGGCCAACCTACCCTGGCAAAAATGTCTGTTAGTGCCTGGCACACACTTTTAGCCCTGGTGTTGCTTAGAGCTACTGCTTCCGGCCATCGGGTGGCAAAATCCATGAAAGTCAGTATGTACTGCTTTCCTCTGGATGTCTTTTTCAGAAAAGGACCCAGAATATCCACAGCTACTCGCTGAAATGGAACCTCAAAGATGGGGAGTGGCTGGAGAGGGGCTTTGACCTGGTCTTGGGGTTTTCCCACTCTTCGGCATACCTCACAAGACCGGACATAGGTAGAAACATCCTTGCCCATTCCCTCCCAGTAGAATGACCTCCCCAAACGGTCTTTGGTCCTGTTCACCCCAGCATGGTCACTAGGATGATCGTGGGCTAAGCTCAAGAGCTTTACCCAGTTCTTAGTTGGAACTACCAACTGTCTCTGAGGATGCCAGTCTTCCAGGTGTCCACCAGAAAGAGTTTCCTTGTATAAAAGTCCTCTTTCTACAACAAACCTGGATCGATTAGAAGAGCTGAGAGGTGGTGGGTTGCTCCGTGCCACTGTCCAAGCTCTCTGGAGGCTTTCATCTGCTTCCTGTTCGGTCTGGAACTGTTCCCTTGATGCTGGAGACATCAGTTCCTCATTGGATTGTGGACCTATGCTTGGTCCCTCTGGAAGCGATGTAGGGGATGGGGCTGTTTCCGTTGGCTGTGAACCGCTATCCGCTGGTGCACTATGTTGGGGTTCAGGCTCCAGCTGAACCTCTTGTGTAGGGTTATCGGCTGCTGCCAGTTCAGGTTTGGTGGGGCCTCTGGTGTTGGGGTTGCAAGTACTGGATTCAGTGCTGGCAATGGGTGTGGTGCTGGTTGTTCCACCGGTTCCGGTTCTGGGACTGGCTCTGTCTGGGTCTCTGGGACTGGATCCACTACTGCTGTTGCAGACGTTGGCATGGGGTCCGGGTCCATCACCTCTGACCGGGTCCTGGTAGAAGTTTCCGGAACAGAGCTGGGCATGACGGCTTGCTTAGCCTGGCTGCGGGTGACCATTCCCACCCTCTTGGATAGCTTCACATGATTGGCCAAGTCTTCCCCCAACAGCATGGGGATGAGATAATCATCATATACT
Source organism: Chelonia mydas (assembly GCF_015237465.2). NCBI lineage: Eukaryota > Metazoa > Chordata > Testudines > Cheloniidae > Chelonia > Chelonia mydas. Next base: position 65,938,744 of record NC_051250.2, read on the forward strand.
GCAAAAGTCCACGTTCCTGACCAGCCCTTGTACTGGACAGGCAACTTGGCTGTAGGCAAATTGAAAGAGTTGGACTTGAAGGGTTGAATCATCACTTGGATCTCTGGATTGATTAAATTGGGGTCCACTAAGGAAGCATGGATAGCCAACACTTGTGCTCCGGTGTCCCTCCATGCGGTGACCTTCTTCCCGCCCACACTCACAGTTTCCCTCCTCTCCGAGAGTATCTGGGAGGTATCTGGGCCTGAGGACCTCTGCTGTGATTCCGGTGCAATGAACTGTAATCGGTTGGGGTCCTTGGGGCAGTTGGCCTTTACATGCCCCGGCTTGTTACAGTTAAAACATCATCCAGCTGACGGGTCACTGGGGCGAGGTGGGTTGCTGGAGAATGGTGTGGCAGGACGATAAGGTGTCTGGAGTATTCCTTGGTGTGTAGTTGGGGCCTTGGGCTGCCCCCGGTAGTAGGGTGTGGTCTGAGGGTGTCCCTTCTGGTATGCGCTCCAACTGCGACCAGGGTTGTTCCTTTCTCCTCCCTCCACCCGTTCTGTTCCAGCTTGCCCCGCCTCTCTGGGGGTCTGGGACTGCTTGTATCGATCAGCATAAGAAGCAAGACTTTCTGCTGAGTCCATTTCCTTATCCCATAAGCACTGTTTTATTTCCTCCTTGGACATATTCAGGAATTGCTCCTGAGCTATCAAATCACACATTCCATCAAAGCTAGTGACACCCCTTCTTTGGACCCATTTATCTAACAGATCCTTCATCTGGTTTAGATAAGCCACATTACTTAGTCCAGGCCCTCTCTTAAGGGTTAGAAATTTTACTCTGTACGTTTCAGATGTAATTTGAAATTGCTTTAAAACCAAATCCTTGAACTTATTATAGTCAGAAGCCTCATCAATAGGCATCTTATTGAATATGTCCAGAGATCTTCCAGTTAATTTTGCGACCAATGTGGTCATCTTGTGAGCTTCAGGAATTTTATGGAGAGTGCACAGTCTCTCAAAGGTGAGAAAATATTCAGCAATATCACTGGATTCATCATACTGTGGACATAGTCGCTCCCATTTGTGGATTGTTGGGGAAGGATGGTTAGGGTTATCCAGTAGATTCTGCTCAGCCTTTGCCTTTTCCCTCTCCGCCTCAGCATGCTTCCTCTCCGCCTCAGCATGCTTCCTCTCTTTTCCTTTTCCCTTGCCTCCATAGCTCTCCTGTGGTCAGCCTCCCTTTCCTCCTGAGCATGCTTCCATTCTTTTTCCTTTGCCTCAACAGCTCTTCTGTGGGCAGCCTCTTGGGCTTTTTCCTTGGTTTCTGTCATGTTTGCCTCTCTGTTTTTAACTAACTTTACACCCAAGAGTTAGAAATAAAAAACAAACAAACAACTTGGCTTGTCAAAAAAAAAAAACAAAAACAACAAAAAATAAAACAAACCAGATTGTGCTGTAACCGGATACCTATGTTCTCTGATAGTGATTGTCAGCCTACAGAAAAATCCTTTAAAAAAACCCCTAACACCTCTGTCTCCAGGCAAATAGACAGAAAAAGCCTCTAGTTGCTCTTAGCTAAAAAAAACAACCCACCTCTTCAGGTCTGTGAAGACTTGTAAATTTCCCTGCAGGAGGTTAACTACCCTGCCTTTAGGTAGAGAAAACTCCAGCTCACAAAAGACAATTCCCTTTTGTCTCTGCTCTGGCCCCCAAGCAGAGATAAAAAAAACCTCTAACTGCTTTCAGCTTAAAACTTGCTTTCCAGCAGCCCAAAGGAAAAAAAAAATTTCCTTTTAAAATCTGTGCTTCTGGTTCAAAAAAAATCTCAAAATGATTTCAAGTTAATCTCACCGCTCTGCCACCATGTCAAGGTTCCTTCCCCACTCTGAACTCTAGGGTACAGATGTGGGGACCTGCATGAAAACCCCCCTAAGCTTATTTTTACCAGCTTTAGGTTAAAACTTCCCCAAGGTACAAACTATTTTACCTTTTGTCCCTGGACCTTATTGCTGCCACCACCAAGCATCTAACAAATATAACAGGGAAAGAGCCCACTTGGAAAAGTCTTTACCCCCAAAATCCCCCCCAAACTCTGCACCCCCTTTCCTGGGGAAGACTTGATAAAAATCCTCATCAATTTGCATAGGTGAACACAGACCCCAACCCTTGGATCTTAAGAACAATGAAAAAGCAATCAGGTTCTTAAAAGAAGAATTTTAATTAAAGTAAAAGAATCACCTCTGTAAAATCAGGATGGTAAATACCTTACAGGGTAATCAGATTCAAAACAGAGAATCTCTCTAGGCAAAACCTTAAGTTACAAAAAGACACAAAAACAGGAATATACATTCCATTCAGCACAATTTATATTATCAGCCACTTAAACAGAACAGAATCTAACGCATATCTAACTAGATTGCTTACTGACTTTTTACAGGAGTTCTGACCTGCATTCCTGCTCTGGTCCTGGCAAAAGCAACACAGACAGAGAGAACCCTTTGTCCCCCCCCCCCCCCCCCCCCTCCAGCTTTGAAAGTATCTTGTCTCCTCATTGGTCATTTTGGTCAGGTGCCAGCGAGGTTATCCTAGCTTCTTAACCCTTTACAGGTGAAAGGGTTTTTCCTCTGGCCAGGAGGGATTTAAAGGTGTTTACCCTTCCCTTTAGATTTATGACAAGCACAGATTGTTTGATAGGATTCTGGGAAGTCCTCTGGGTACTGGAGGAATAAATGTCCCTTGCTGAGTGGAAAGAGGCAGCAGCTGGGCTCTGAGAAGCAGCAGCTTCATGTGTTACTTGCTGCCTGTTTCCACTCAGCAAGGGACACTTATTCCTCTGGTGCCCAGTGGACTTACAATTATAGCACCTCTTGGGCTCCTCTGCTTGTACAGGAGATTTGGGACGAGTAACAGGGGAATGGGGAGATGAACGCCCCGCCTCCTTTTTCCCAGGGGTAAAACAGTGATTTTGCTTTCCCCCAACCCCATACCCCTCTTCCAATGGTTTATGTTTATTTGCAGCTTGTGCTTGCTCATAAGAGTCTGCAAACCCGCTAATTCACCCACTGCATTCACCTTTTTGTCCCACAAATACGGTTTTACATCATCACTGCACATATTCAGGGATAATTCCTGAGTAACCAAATCACACATTTCTTCCAAGCTTGTAATGCCTTTCCCCCTCACCCCCTTATCTACCAAATCTCTCATTTCATTTACATAAGCCACATTACTCAATCCAGATCCCCTCTTAAAACTCCTGAATTTAACCCTGTAAGATTCAGGTGTAATCTGAAACTGTATCAAAACCAGTTCCTTAAATGTATCATAGTTTGAAGCATCAGTAGACATCTTATTGAATATGTCCAGAGCTCTGCCAGTCAATTTTGCTATCAATGTGGTCATCTTTTGATCTTCAGGAATTGCATCGAGGGTGCACAGTCTCTCAAAGGTGATGAAATATTCAGCAATATTGCTGGAGTCATCATACTGTGGACACAGTCTCTCCCATTTGTGGATTTTTGAGGAAGAGGAGCCAGCAGATGGCGGGTTTTGTCTCTTCCACTCCATAACAGCCAGTTCATGCTTCTGGGCTTCAATCTGGGCCTGTAGTTCTTTGTATCTTAACTCCAGGGCTCTTTTGTCCCTGGCTGCTTCTGCCTCCATAGCTCTCTGGTGGGCAGCCTCCTCCCTGGCTGTTTCTGCATTAATTTCCATTTGTTTTAATTGCATCAGTCTTTTATGTTCATTTTCTTTCTCTGCCATTTGCAAACTGTGCAGTTCTAGCTTTTTCTGAGCCTCGCTCTCACTCATGTTGCCTATTTCCTGCCTCTATTCCCTTCCCCGAAATAAACAAACAGAAAATAACAAACCAGTGATCACTTTGTCTGTTCACCAGCCACCACACCCAAAACTCACTTAAAATCACTACCGGTATCTCAAAGCAATCAGCTGTGCACAGATCCTGCCGACTATGCCACTGTGATGGATTGGATCACAGAAACCCCCTTGGGGTTGCCAACTGATGTGCCAAGCCTCCGTTTTCCCGTCAGCTTGGGACTCCAGAGCCGTGCCTGGTCGTGCCAGACACGCTTGCCGACCACAAACACAGACCCAGGTCTGAACCACGTCCCACAAACTGCAAGCTTAACTGAAAGCAGCTTAAGAAGTGTTCCTGTCTTTAACGCTCAGATGGCCAACTCCCAATGGGGTCCAAACCCCAAATAAATCCGTTTTGCCCTGTATAAAGCTTATGCAGGGTAAACTCATAAATTGTTCACCCTCTATAACACTGATAGAGAGATATGCACAGCTGTTCTCCCCCCCCCCCCCCAGTATTAATACATACTCTGGGTTAAATAATAAGTAAAAAGTGATTTTATTAAATACAGAAAGTAGGATTTAAGTGGTTTCAAGTAGTAGCAGAACAAAGTGAATTACCAAGCAAAATAAAATAAAACACGCAAGTCTATGCCTAATACAGTAAGAAAACTGAATACAGATAAAACCTCACCCTCAGGGGTGTTCCAGTAAGCTTCCTTTTACAGACTAGTCTCCTTCTAGTCTGGGTCCAGCAATCACTCACCCCCTGTGGCTACTATCCTTTGTTCCAGTTTCTTTCAGGTATCCTTTGGGGAGGAGAGGCTATCTCTTGAGCCAGCTGAAGACAAAATGGAGGGGTCTCCCCAGGGTTTAAATAGACTTTCTCTTGTGGGTGGACACCCCTCCCTCCCCCTGCGTAGAATCCCAGCTACAAGATGGAGTTTTGGAGTCACATGGGGAAGTCACATGTCCATGCCTGACTCAGAATTTACAAGTAGCAGCCATGGTTCACATGCTGCCTTGAACATCCTCAAGTAGACTTCTTATGTGGATTGGAGCCTTCCAAGATCCATTGTCCGTTAAGTATTTCTTGATTGGGCAATTAACTTGCACATTTCTTTCTCAAGAAGCTGACCAAATGCTTTACTAAAGCTATTTAGAAATCAAGCAAGTACACAGCCAATATTCATAACTTCGAACACAAAAATGATACATGCATACATGTAGGAGGAATAGATTCAGTGGATCATAACCTTTACAGAGATATGTTACATAGCATATGTAGCATAAAACATATTCCAGTTATGTCATATATACATTCATAAGCATATTTCCATAAAGCCTTAGGGGGTGCAACGTCACACCAGGTTCTTCTCCAGGCTCTGCTGTTGGCTTCCTGACTGACCCTGCTGACACACTGTAGGGCTCACAACTGTGAATGCCAACATAAGGGCAGACTGTCAGAAAAAAGGGCAGACACCCCACGCTGGTGGTATGTACTATCATTGGATTTCACCGAGCCAGTGACAAATGTGAACTCCTGGATCACTACCATGGTCTCACAGAGTCCCCGTAGACTCTCCACTCTATCTTGCCACCCGGACTTTGTGATAAAAGGTCACAAACCAAAAATCACACAACATCAGATTGCTCCCAGTCCCAAGAGACCAGTCACTTACCCCAGACCAACTGGTACTCTAGATCTTACACCAGAGACAATGCTGATAGCCAATATTATAGTAAACTAAGTAAATGTTTATTAGCTAAGAAAAGGAAGTGAGAGATATTGAGAAGTTAAAGCAGGTAAAATATATGTGCAGGTGAGTCACAGTTTGTAATTCTAAATGGTGGCAAGTGATGTAATAAACTGCTAGTTTCCCAAAAAAGTCTTTTCAGCTACCCAGATTGTCTCTGGGGATCTCCGCTTTGCATCTGGTACACTTCCCTGTGAGAGTCCAAACAGTCCAGAGAGCCAGGATCCTTCCTTCAATCCATACTTATAGCTTCTTCTCAAAGAAAACAAGCTGACAGTGTCACTACCCAGATGGGCTTTTCGTTTGAGGACAGAGTGAGGAATGCATTTTGAGTCTTTGACCTCTGATCATCACACACAATGACCACTTGCTTTGAAGTTTGCATGCTTTTGTTAAGTTCTTCATTTGCATTCCACAAGGCTTCTTTCTCCTTTGATGGGTTATTTAGTTACAAGGGGTATACACAATGTAAATGTTTGCTACTACATTGTAACAAGATACAGATAAGTGAAAACAATGCAGGTAACATCCCATTAGTTTTCATGAAGTTTAAACACCAACTACATTCTTATACATTTAACAATCATTTTGATCTATACTAATACACAAGTGAATTAGCCTGGGGCTTCGGCATGAGCTGGCACCTGGTCTGCCAGCGTCACACCCACAATACAAAACTGGTGTATGAAGGAGTGTTACTGACATTTTTCTCTACAAGGCATCAGCCACTACATTCTCCTTTCCCTTGATATGAATTATTTCTGTCAAATTCCTGTAGGGCTAGATTCCAACAAAGTAATTTAGAATTGGTTCCCTTAGCATCCAATAAGCTCCAATAAGTCCTCTATTCGGGGTGTGGAGTACAGGCCAGACTGGGTGATAGCGTTTAGTTTCCTGTAATCCACACAAAATCTCATGGTTTTGTACTTTCTGGCTATCGTTATAATAGGAGATGCCAAGGGGCTTTTTGACTTAGTGATTACCTCCATTTCAAGCATGCTCTCTACCTCCTCCTGGATTTGCTTCTGCATTTCCCCTTTAGCCCAGTATGCTCTGCTAGGAGCTGGGGGTGGGGGGAGGTTTGAATGGAATCTACAATCTTGTTAGTTAAACCTGGCCAGTTGTAAAATACCTGTTTGTGGTGCTTTAAAAGGGCCAGCATTTCTTGCTTTTGGGTAGGATTTAAACCCTCCCCAAACTCAATGATTCCCAGACGAGTTTCTTCCCTGCTCTCTTTGACCAAATCAATTAAAAGGGTGGAGAATGTTTCCTCATCAGGATAACAAATCATGTTTTCTGCCATCTCCCTTTCATGGTAAGCTTTTAATCTATTGATTTGCATGGTTTGCACAGCTCCTGTGCCATTGGGCTTCCTTACATCATGTAACTTTATTCACTCTTTCAATCACCTCAAAAGGTCCTTCCCAATAATCCTGCATTTTGTTTTTCCTTACACGGATCAGAACTAACACCAATATCAAATGATCTTTCTTCAGTATGCTGATCATACCAAACTTAATATGAATGACATACTGCCCTTCCAGCTGTCCTGCTTCCTCAGTACTGCCCACCCAAGAGTCTCAGATCAAATCTAGGGGTCCACTCACTTGTCTCCCATACAACAGATTAAAGGGGGGAAAGCCAGTAGACTATTAGGGAATACTTCTGTACACACACAGAAAATAAGGGAGTAACGTGTCCCAGTCATTCTCACGCCTAGAGACATATATTCTTACCATAGCCTTTAAAGTTCCATTAAATCTTTCCACAAGCCCATGGGTGACGGGGAGCAGCCTTTATATACTTCACTCCAGATAATTCCCATAACTTTTTAAAGACTACAGATGAAATTTGCACCACAGTCTGTCAAGATTTCTCTGGGAAAACCTACTCTGCTGAAAATGGTGAATAAAGCTGTAGCCATGGTCTCATCTTCAATATTAGACCAGGCTGTGGTTTCAGGGTACCTGGAGGCAAGTATATATCTCTTTCCAGTCCTGAAAGGTTTAGTGAAAGGTCGCACAATATGTACAGACACTCTGGCAAATGCCTCTTTAATAATGAGCAAAGGCTGCTATGGTGCTTTGCAAGGTCCCTTTAATCCCTTATGCTTCTGACAAAAGTCACAACTCTTCCAGTAATCTTTTACTGTCTCAAATGTGCAAGGCCAATAGAAATTCTGTTTCAGTCTGTCACAAGTTTTTTCCACTCTTAAATTCCCTGCAAATGGACAATCATGAGCTACTTGGAGCAATTCTCTCCTGTATTTCTCAGGCACAGCTACCTGCTTGCAAACCTCATGAGGACACCTCTAGGAGCCTCTCTATACAACAAACCTTCTACAAAAAAAAAAAATAAATCTACCCTTTCCTTCCCCAGCTGGGTCATTATTCTCAGCTGCAACCCTCTCTTGCTCCAGAGAAGACAGTCAGCTTCTGGCGCAGTCACAAACTCCTTTTGCATTTCACTTAAGCTCAGAGCAGACTCTGGCATGACAGAAGACTTTGCAAATTCCTCCTCAGAAGGCAAGCTGCTACTGAGGGGCATTTCCCCTCCCCTTCACAGCCTTCCCTGCTGACCACAGACGAAGCAGGTGAATCAGATCCATACTCTCCCTGGGACCTAGTTATAACAATATGCTTAGTCATGGCTAAAATGTTATTACCTAGTAAAATATCAGCGGGCAGCAAATTCCTGATGCCAACCATAACATCACCCTTAAAACCTTCCCACTTAAGGTGGACTTTAGCTAGAGGTACAGTGACAGAAAATTCAGCAAAAGCTAAAACATTTAGACTTTTGCCAGGAAGTCTGTCCTCTTCCCTTACCAAACTTTCTGTAACCAAAGTGATGCACTCTCTCTCCACCCTGTACATTCAATGCCATTCACTCTCACACTCTTGATAAATTCTTCACTACCTTCCCAAGACTCAATCCTAAAATTGTTTAGGAGGCCATTCTCCTCCTCCACAATTTCCTCTGGAATCAAGGCGGTAGCATTGACACTCATGGTGGGGGTTGTGGGTGTAGATTGTGGGGTGACCTTAAGTTTTGGGCAATTTGTTTTTTTATGACCAGGAGCCCCACAGTGATGGCAGACTGCCTGTCTTCCCTTCGGGTAAGAGGTTTTAAAATCTCAAGCTCCCTTGAGGTTTTTAAACAAAGTTGGGGTTAGGTTTATTCCTAGACCCCCTCATCTCTTGTAACCTGGAGAGCAGAGGGATTATCTTTCCACTGGGGTTTGTGTCCATCATGAGCTCTTGACACAATATATTCATCAGCAATTTCTGCTGCCTCCAAAGCTATGGAAGGTTTTTTGTCACAGGTGGCCGCTTTTACCTCATCAGTGACTGTTCACAATAACTGCTCCTGTGCCACCAAATCAAACAGCTTGTCATAGCTACTTTCAGCCCCTGCCCCTCTACTTATTTTTCATATAATTTTACATTTTATGCACCAATTCCACATGAGTGACATTGTCAAACATTTTAAGATTTCTGTACTTCAATAGGACCAGGGGTGATCTTAAACCTCTCCAATATATATTCTTTACATTTCTTATACACCATAGCATCATCCACCTCCAGATCATCAAAAACTTGTCTGGCTTTCCCAGTCAGCCTGGTTCAGAGGATAGGCATCCATTTATCCTCTGGAATCTTACGGATCCCACACAGTCTCTCAAAATTGGACAGGAACTCCTCAATGCAGTCAGTCTCTTGATAAATTGGGCAGGCTTTCTCCCACTCCTGGCTGTTGAGAGGAGATGTACTCACAGTCTGAGGCGGCTCCTTTTGCTGCTCCAAGACCTTAAGCTGCTATACACGAGTTCTCTCCTGAGCTGCTCCATGCATCTTTGGTGGACTTCCTCCTCAGTTTTAGCGTCGGCTTTGTGTCTTTGGTATGCTCTCACCTCAGCTTCTTTCTTCTTCTTGTTCCAGAATTCCACCATCCTTTTTTCATGCTCACTTTCTTTCTTGCCTTCCGGGAGCCTCAGCCGAACTAGTTTTGATGCAGTGGTCTTTGTGGAACCTTGGGTATGGGGATGCTCAGATCCTGCTCTTTGGTCAAAGTCTATGAGCAAAGCTCTCAGTTTCTGATCTTGGGCTTTCTTTTTATGGGATAGTCCTCTATTTTTACATAATTTTTCAAGGTCTTGTGTGTCAAGATCCTCATACGACTGTGAGACACTCATTGTGACTAATGGTTAACCTTTAAGACTCTCAATATCAAATTTAAACTTTTGACAGCGTTGGGTTATGATCTTTAATCTCAATTGACCTATGGCATTTGAATCCTGTCACAACTATGCCAACTGTCATGCTGTCTGAGTTAGGTACTCACAGTTGTGAGTTACTCCTGACAGCATGACACCTGCCAACTCATTTTAGTCTCTTGCTGCTTCCTTTTTCCATCTATAGAACAGGTATAATAACCACTGTTATAAAGCTTTTTTAGGAAAGGTGTGCAGTAGTACATAAGAACGGCAATACTGGGTCAGACCAAAGGTCCATTTAGCCCAATGGTTCCCAAACTAGGGGCGCCGCTTGTTCAGGGAAAGCCCCTGGTGGGCTGGGCTGGTTTGTTTACCTGTTGTGTCCGCAGGTTCAGCTGATTTCAGCTCCCACTGGCCGCCGTTCACCGCTCCAAGCCAATGGGGGCTGCGGGAAGGGCGGCCAGCACATCCCTCGGCCCGCGCCGCTTCCCACAGCCCCCATTGGCCGAGAACGGTGAACCGTGGCCAGTGGGAGCCGTGATCGGCTGAACCTGCGGATGCGGCAGGTAAACAAACCGGCCCGGTCCACCAGGGGCTTTCCCTGAACGAGCGGCGCTTCTAGTTTGGGAACCACTGATCTAGCCCAGTATCCGGTCTTCTGACAGTGGCCAATGCCAGGTGCCCCCAGAGGGAATGAACACAACAGGTAATCATCAAGTGATCCATCCCCATCACCCATTCCTAGCTTCTAGCAAACAGAGGCTAGGGACACCATCCCTGCCATCCTGGCTAATAGCCATTGATGGAGCTATCTTCCATGAGTCTATCTAGTTCTTTTTTGAAAGTAGTTGTGTTTATCATGTCTACACATATATTCTGCTACTGAATTGGGATTAAACTGCTGGATGACACCAGAAAATACTCCTCCCCACCCCAAATGCTTTGTATCACAGCAGGCCAAAGACTGTATACTTCCTATCCTGGACTCTTCATAGAGCCATGCTCACTGTGATCCCAGAGAAAGCAAAAAGGTCTGCAGCATTGTGTGTCATGTTGCATGCATGTGACTGAGTGAAGGCCACACACCTGCTCTTTGACTGTGACATGTTTCCTAGGCTGGGCTGTGTCACTGCTGTCTTGTGACATAGCACAGCCAAGAAGCAGATGTATGACATGCCTGTCAGTTCCCAGGCATGCATGAACCATGGCACAAAAGGCTGAAGCCTTCTCACACACTGTATTGATGATTTTTTCCCTCTTCTGCAGTTTCATGTAATACAAAGGGCCAGATTCACTCTTCTGAAGCAGTGGAATGGGAATTGCACCTCCTTGTGCCAGTCCGGCCCACTGTGCCTTATGGGACATTCACCCAAGGGAGGGCAGGCAGTGGTCTCACCACCTGCCTTTTTGTAGCATTTCTATTAGGGGAGAGTGGATTTCATCTCAGATAAGGTCTACGTAGGAGTCCTGCTTGTGGAGGCTACCAAGGGAAGCACTGAATTATCACATCCCTGGCTGCTCCAGTCACACCTCCTTCCTGACTAGCCAGCTTTACACATTCTTGGGTCTCCCAGAACCCAGACAGGGAGGTTTACAGAAACTACTGCAGATCCCCTTCCAGGTGGGCACCTGCTGCTGAGGGACCTGGGACAGGATGTTATCGCAGACCCGGAGTGACTCTCACCTCTGGCTATCAAAAATACAAAAGCTGTGCCCATTAGGCTTATCCTACAAGCCTGCAATTTCACCAGCTGATGCCAAATGGATTTTGTTCTAGATTTCTGAGTTTATGCTTGCTGGACAATTACAGTAGCTATTATCACTGATAGCTTAGTGAGTCAGTCTGAGGAGAATGAGTACAGTTTGTTTTGAGGTAATGTGAAACAAATACATGCTGGATCATAACTGCCCCAAGTGGCCCACATTGTATTTTATGTTCTTTGCCCTGGGACTAGCCTATTAGCAATGACAATTGTTTATACATCTGTGCAGTCCTGTCTAGTGATCCCATATCAGAGGCGGACGAGGATGCATGTCAGTTTACCACAAGGAGGAAAATCTAAATATACACGTGTATTTTGCCTGCAATGCCTTATTGTGCAGCCAGTGTCAGGACAGCAGAATCTGAAATATTTGACAAACATCTCTCACCAAAATACACCCCTTTTGGAGATCCATGCGTGCCAGTGCAGGTGTGTGCAGGAGGTATAGGAAGCATCAGGTGGATAAATGTTTCTGCAGTGGAGTGACGATAATCCTTTATTTGAGCTATTTGGACCTGATGAGAAGATGTAGCCCTGATCTGCTTTCATATTTACTGAAACAGGTGGAATTGCCACCAATTAAGAACTCTACTAACCTTAATTAACTCAGAACAATTCTAAAAACTTTGAAAACCTATCTTCGTAAGCAAGGCCTCTTTCAACACATTATTAAGAACGTGGGTTAGGATAGGAAGAAAAGGAAGGCAGGCTCTTCTGATAACAAAAAACCAGACAAACCATTCAGTAATATTCAGTAATAACCATGCATCAGCACAAATATTTCTGCTGATGCATGGAAAACCCAGCATAAACAGAAAAGAAGCTCTGTGTGTTTAGCAGCTCCTTAGTTTGTATAATAACATATGATGTATCGTAGGCCACTGACACCACCTTGAGAAATTTGCAAAACATTCTGCTTAGAGACAATTCTGCTGCTATATCATATATTGTATTTATTTCTCTTATGCTGTTACTAAGGGGACTTTATTTGCTCCTGCCAGTGCACAAACAAGAGTGGGAAGGAGAGTGAAGGGTGTAAGGAGCAGGGTAGGATCATAAGTGTGCTAGGAAGGTGCACTTGCTAATGCTCTAGCATGACCTCAAGTCCTTTGAAGTTAATGGAGCCTCACCCATTTGCACCTGCAGAGAATTTGGCCCTATAGCTGGTTCGAAATTTTCATCAAGAAAGACTCCAGTTGACTTCAGTAGGCTTTGGATCAACCTTAAGAGAAAAGCGTATGGACATAAAAGGCCTATCAAAAGCAGTGTCTGAAGTCATGACTGTAGCTTTAAGCACACAGATTTTTTGTGCATGAAACATTCGATGATCAAGTTTTATCACATACAACTTGGATACTGCATACAAACTAGGTGGCTACTATTGTGACATGGAACTACATAACCTGGGAGCCCAAGTTCCAATATAGCATAAGCATGTCAGTAAATATGATCATTTTGTGAAAGTTAGTGAGTAGTAACTCCTGGGGAAATTCTGCACCAAAAATTAAAAATTCTGAACATGATATTTTAAAATTCTGCAAAAGTCCGCATATTTTATTTGTCAAAGTAATGCAATATAATCATGCTGGTTTCAATTATTTTGGTAATTCATTTAAACTACAATACAATGGATGGAGAATGGGAGTGGAGAGCATTGGAGAAAATGCCAAAGCCCCCCTCTGTCTAATAGTAATGTAACTAGGTTTGACCCTTTATTTCTAGTTATTAGTCAACGAATATATACAGCCATATGCTCAGTGTTACTTCATAGGCAACTGAAGAGCAACGGAGGGCTCGGAAATCAAAATCACAATTTATACTGGCTACTGACCATCTCCAAAAAGGTCAGTAGCGAACAGTTCATGGAGCACATTTTGATAGGAAATGTTTTCAGTCCAAAAATTTAGACTAATTCTAATCACTAAAGCACCATAAGTATTTATAAGGCCATACTGTCCTTTACACCACTCTGGCAATATAAAGAAGCCCTAAAACGTTACACTTTTTTTATATTCCTGGGGGAATTCACAAAGACAATGGGAACAATTCACTACGCAGGCAGGCTGCTACATTCTCCTCAGCCTGAGGGGACAGGGCCTGCCCCATGTCTACCTCTTCAGAAACACCCCGAAGCCTTGCCCCTCCATGCCGAGCGTGCTGCAATAGTGAGTGAGAGGAACAGAGTGTCTCTCTCTCACGCACCACTGCCCAGTCTCCTCCTCCTGGTGGTGATTTATGTCTCTACTGGCTGCTCTGGGCACCTCAACCGACCTGCTTGCACTGCTGGGGAGGGGCACATGACCACTCTTGTGTCTTCCCTTTGCTTCCCCATCAGAAGTCATTTTTCTGCAGGGAAGCAAAGAAATCTGCAGGGGACATGAATTCTGCACACATGCAGTGATACAGTATTCCCCCAGGAGTAAAGTTATAAAAATTATTGTTATATTCTTCCCTGAAATTCTGTCTTTAGCCATCTCTAGTGGTTTGCTATCACTTTTCTGTTTCCCCCTTGAATCCTTTCTGAAATTATGCTGTAAACTGTAGGGCAGGGACCAGGTTTAATTAACCTCTGTACCTCCTTTTCCTGTAGGAAAAAATACGTCTGCAATGACATAGATTGCAATGTTTAGTATTTTGCTTATGTCCACAATAAGTTACTGATTGTCTGATAAATATTTTAATAGGAAATTGTTCTGGACCACAATTGTACCATTCCCTTGTGCAAGGCAAGTCTGAAAGCACTGTTTGCAATTACAGAACTACTTCCTGTCAGGCAGAAAGAGTTCATGATGTTATATGTCCATCCCAACATGCCCAGAAAGGCACTTACCATACCCATTAGGATACCCTTAATTACTGGGGAGAGGAAGTTCGCCACGGGATCTCAAATATTCTCTTTCATAAGCTTGGGAGTGAAGAGGGTGCATATCACAGCAGGTGCAAACTATATCGACTCAGGCACCTCCTTATGTTACTAGTGCAATCTACTAGGTACCCTACAGGTTGATGATAGTGGTTACATTGCATGTTACAAATTGTGTGTGTGTGGCTATGTCTGCACTAGGAGCTGGGGACAGGATTCCCATATTCATACTATTCAATGAGGGCTAGTGCACTAAAAATAGTAGTATAGCCCCAGTAACATCACAGTGGTGGCATGCGCTAGCTATGCCGTGTCTATACCCAGGGGGGTCTGGCAGGTTGTGCTCGGCTTGGCTAGCACGTGCCATAGCTCTCCATTGCCCGTGGTACCATCGGGGGGACAAGAGCAGAGCGGGATAGGAACAGGGGGAATCAGAACAGAGGAGGACAGGCAGAGAGGATCAGGCTAGGGGACAGGGGCAGGAAAGGGTAGACAGAAGCAGAAGGGGCTGTAACTACAGCAACACACTGTCTTTCAGAACCTAGAATACAATCCAGGATTCCTGGGTCTAAACATTTCTTTGCTGTCTAGCAAATATCTGTGAAGCCCACTGGCAAAGTGCACATCTCCTTCTTGTTTAGTGGCTGCTTCGCACAGAGGATAGCAGCCTACTATTCTGCTTACACTTATCCATTAGCTCAAGTGGCAGTGGATCTAAAGGTTCCAGTCCTCCCTATGACTCGTGTGGGAATCAGTATGGCTACACACAAGGGAATTTCTGGGTTTCCCAATTTGCTTTTTTTAAAACCTAGGAAAATACATTGAAAAAAAGCTATGTGAAGAGAATGTTAAGGTAGCAAAGTCAAGTACTCAGAAGTTAGGAAATCCCTGGATGAAGGTTGCCTACACAACATTACGTCATCCCCTTGTGAGCATGCATATGGTGCAGTCTTTAATTACATGATTATGCCTGATTTTGTCCACACACACCCCCTTCCTCATTCAGAGCACAAGATGGCTGAGTGCTCATTGAATGAGCAGGTATTCCATAGCTCTTTTTATCCTCATCAGTCAGCATGTGGCCCCCATGCATTATTTACTGCACACGCTCCAAACCCTGCACTGAATTCAGAATTTCCTCATGGGCTCTTCTATTATGCTTATCACGATCATAGCCAAGTGCTTCTTACTCTTCACAAATGTATCTTCACAATACCTCTGTGAGGTGAGGGGGTATTATCCCCATTTTACAGATGGCAAACGAGGCACACAGAGATTAAGGTCAAAAGTGTCCACTAATTTTGGATGCTCAATTTGCAATGCCAATGGCTTGATTTTTTTCAGAGTATTTAGCATTATGTTCACAGCACAGCTCCCACTGAATTCATTTTCAGCTGTGCGTGCTCAGCAAGTCTGCAAATCAGATCCCAGGGTCTCAAGTTAGGGCACTCAGAACATGAGGAACACACAATTAGTGACACCTGTGAAAAGTTTGATTTAAGTGACTTGGCCAGCACCACATAAGAACTCTGTGGCAGGGATAGAATCCAGTTCTCCAGGGCAGTATTCCACTACCTTAATCATGAGACCACGATCTTTCTCTCCCTGCAGTCCCATGCCTTATTCGTTACACACGTTCCAACATCTGCAACAAATGAACAGGGGTCCTAAACAACAGTCTCCGTACTGACTGAGGCAAGGGTTCTGTGGAAAAAGCAGTATGTGATCATGTAATTAAATTATGCATCATAATGCATATGCACAAACGGACTGAATTAAAGTTGCAGAGCCAACATTAATTCTAGCATTTCATAACTTCTGAGTACTTGACTTTGTGAAGTTAATGTTCTTTTAATGTAATTTTTTCTGAATGCAATAGATTTCAGTATGTCATTATCACTGTAAATATGTTGAGAAGCACATATCACAAACTGGTAGCTTTCACTAACATACCCTAAATGTAGTCACCTGTGCTACTGGGATTATCTTGTAGGATAGATTTTGTATAGCCATTTCCTTTAACATCCCTGCTCCCTTGCTTTTAACTTTCTGTTTGGTAAAAGCATTGTTCATTAAATTAAGGATTCTCATCTGTATTTGCTATGCCAATCTATAAAACGCCTTGTGACATTATCTGATAAAATATGACCATGTAGATCATTGTTGCTACCACTGTTATATAATTGCAACAAATCGTGTACAAATTATGTCACGTAAGGTGTCTATGAAAGGTTATGATTTGCTGAATATGATTATGCTGTCTGTATGCATGTATCAATTTTTGTATTTGAAGTAGTGAGCATTGGCTCTATACCTGTATTTCAAATGTTTGCTCCTGTGGTAACGCCCATAAAGTATTTAGCTTGCACATCTTGAAGGGACTCTGCAAGTTAAGTGGCCCATCAAAAGAACTCTTAACTCACAATGGAAGACACCCATCTACACTGAATGGACGTTCCTATGAATGTTCCATCTGAAGTATAGGTAATGACCTCTGCTGTGACTAAGCGAAATCATGCATGGACATGTGACTTGCCCATGTGACTCCAAACACCATCTTGCAACCTGTAATTTTCCACTAGCTGTGCTGAGGACTTAGTTTGAAACCATGGATTTCCCTCCACACGGCAGAAGCTATAAAAGGCTCTGGAAACATCTCCATTTTGCCTCTTTCCTGCTCAGACCTCTATGAATTACACTAATGGGAGCATTCTAACCAAGGGACTGAGGACCATCCAATAATTTGGAAACAACCAGAGACTTAACAAGTCAGCAGTTTATTCCATCACTGCTACAAGCCTGATCCAAGAACTTTGCAATTACTGTATGAATTTGATTCCTTTAACCAATTTTAACTCTCACCTTTCTTTTTACAAATAAACCTTTAGATTTTAGATACTAAAGGACTGGCAACAGCATGATTATTGGGTAAGATCTGAGTTATATATTGACCTGGGTGTGTGGCTGGTCCTTTGGAATCAGAAGAACCTTTTGTTTGATGAAATTGGTTTTAAATAACCACTCATCATTAAGTCTAGTGTCTGGGTGTTGAATCCAGACTGGAATGCCTAAGGAGACTGCTTTTCTGACTTCTTGTTAGCCAGCGTGGTGAAACAGAAGTTTACCTTTGTTGCTGTTTTGGTATATCTTATGGGAGAATAACCACCAGTTTTGCAGTGTGTCTGCCCTGTTTATCAGCAGTTTGTCCTGAATTTGGTCTTCTCAGTTGTGACCCACGGAGGCACGGTTATATGGCTCTTAAAGCAGTCCCACTTACAGCCATGTGACACTCCACCCCTAAAGTTACAAAGACATAGTGCCTAGGAAAGAAAAACTGCAATAGATGTTTCTCTTTAGAAGAAGAATTTTTTAAATGTGTCATCTAAAGCTATGGAAATTTACTGGGTGAGAAATGCATTAAGAGCTGACGGGAACAGTAATTTAGTACCAAATTCATGACTCTCACCCCATCATATGTTCCTCTCATAAATACTGGAGGAAAGCATTCCTCTACACACCCTATGGTAAATTCATCAAAGTGCTTTTTTAAATGTGACTTAATGAGTACAGTAATTATGTCCTGAAGTGGACAGCAGTACATATTTAAGAAGTGCTGTAACTTTACTTTTATGTCACCTGAATGACCATACCAGAAGATGGGGAATAGGAAGAAATTGTGTGATTTGCAGGTAGCCCCTTGGATTGTCTTTGTCTCACTTAGATCATAATACCATGTTCAGAAATAATGGTCTGGGATTTGAATCTAGTTTACCTACATCCATTCCTAGACCTGCAGCATCCTTCATCCAGTTCTGCATCTCATCATTTGTAGAGCACCTAATTCAAGCTAGTTATGGACTTCAGGAACTGCCACAATATAAATGCTAAATTATATTATTATTAATAATAATCCCATCTGATACCTGCTCCTTAATCTCTTGTCATAAGCAAAATTTTAACATGGCCAAAACTGAACTCCTGGAGTGAAATCCTGGCCCCCTTGACTTCAGTAGGGCCTGGATTTCATCCCAGTCTTTCCTTTCAAATCTTCTCCAAGCCCCCATTCTCTGTTGTTGCAGACAAGAACACCATCCCACCTTTCAGTAACTCAAGCCTGTCACCAGGATGTCATCCTCAATTCCTCCCTCCCCCTGGCCTCACACATCCAGGCCTTGCCCAAATCTTGCTTCTCTTTCTCTCAAAACATTTTAGAGATCCAACCTTTTTCTCCATCTGACCCTTATTCCCCATTGTGAGTACTATAACTTCCTCCTCTCTAATATTCACATGGCCTCTCTATAGTTCACACAAACCACGGTTGCTGAGATCATCACCCATTGTTCTGACCATGATAGTCTTCTTGGAATCCCTCCCTTAGCTCCCCCATAACCACTACATCAAAGTCAAGCTTCTTGTGATGCTTTGCAAGGCCCTACATATCTTCACCACTTCCTGCTTATCTAACCTTGTCTCTTATGTTGCAGCCGCATGGTGTTTTCCTCTTCACCAGCAATGCCAGACTCAACATCCTATTTATCCATTTCTCCCAGAACCATCTCAGTATTTTCTTCCACACCATCACCCCTCTACTCATGGAATGTCCTTCTTGAGCTGCTCCTCAAAATCATCACCTTATCCTCTCTTAAATCCCTCTCAAAGACATGGTTCTTTCATGACACCCATAAGAGATGGCTAAGTTGTCTATTTATCCAGGGTTTAAGTGTTGGTAGGTAAGGGGCGTAAGGAGACTGGAATGAGAGCTGGAGGATAATAGGGCAGGGAGACAAGGGTGATGAATGGGCAATGGTGGATGGAAGGAGGGGAAATTAGTGCATATTGCTAATAACAATTACTACAAACATACAACTAATATGATATGTATCTATCAGCTCCCTGATCACTTTTCTGTATGCTGAATCCCTTTCCCTCACCCAGAATCTGACGTTGTCTTTCTACACTTATACACTCTTCAGGGCAGGGATTGTTTTTTTGTTGATGTTTGGAAAGTTACACAATTATAAATAATAAATAACAGTAATAATAATAAATCAGGGCCACTGCACTTACGAACAAACGGCCAATATACACCAAGCCCTGGGAGGCTAATGAGCCCAATGCTCTTCTTGGTTACATCAGTTTAACTCCTTTGGATACAATGAAGTTACTCCTGATTTACATCAGTGTGAAGAGAGACAACCCCCTCAAACCACTTTTGTAACTTATTGAGCTGTTAGAATAAAAATGTTACTAAATAATACATACACATTTGAATAAATTTTTCAGACACACTATTACAAGCAGGAATTGTAGATGTTACCAGAGAAGTGATGGCATTACTTTTTAATTAGACTATAATGAGTTGATGAGGACACAGCTTGCTGTTAGCTGTGGGTCACTTGTTTGGCTTCTTTTTTCTTCCTTGGTGGTGGTTTTGTTTCTGATTACGTGGATCCTTGCTTATCAAAAATAAATATCAGCTCAAACCTTTACAAAAAAAGTTCACAGGGCTGTAATGTTTCAGAATAAGCAGCAATGCAATACCCATCTTCACAGTGAGTGGGAGCAAAGGGCTTAGCAAGAGGCTGCAAGGAATGTATATAAAATATTTAGTCTGGTTAGTTTTAAGAAAGTCAAAGAGAATATTATGAGATGAAACGTCAGATAGAATTGGCAATTGGCCTTGTACTAGGCTGGCATCTATAAACTGCACCTTCCTATTGGACCGAATCCTGTAGGCCTTACTTAGGCAAAACTCCCATTGAAGTCTTCAGTGACAATTTTGCCAAGCTAGACACTCAGTAAAGAGTTCAGGATTGGGTTCAATATTTGTATGTATCTTAAGCCTACTACATGCTATTCCAGTACACATCTTAATTTGTTATTTACTGTCCTGCACCTGCAAGTCCATGGGAGTTGAAACACCTTGCAGAATCTGATCCTATACAGGCTAAAATAGAAGCTGACAGTCTCTTTTCCATAGGAATGCAACTCCTATTGACATGTGCCACATGCTGCCCACACAGAACAGAATAGAGGTTTTGGTTATGCACAGTGCAAAAGGGTCCACTGCATATTTCTACTGGGGTGAGAAACAGGAACTGGAGGTGTAGCACAGAGATAACAAATGCTGCACCTATTAATGTGTCACCCATACAAATGAATTATCCCACCTCATCTGCTTCCAGTTTGAGCAGAGGGGTGAGTCTAGTACAGCCTAGGACTTCTCTGGCACCTTGGAGCAAAAACTGCTCTATGCACCTGTCAGCAGCAGAAAATATGCCCACTTTACATGCTTTTGAAAGACAAGTCTCACACATCTTGTAAGTTGTGTACGTGCAGGTAGTTGAGTTGGTTTATATTGCTTGCATACATGTGGCCTCTCTCCACATTAGCATTTCCTTCTGGGGTATTTTTACATAATGCACAATTAACCTATGGAACTCACTGTCCCAATACATCACTGAAAACAAGAATTTACAAGGATGCAAAAAAGGAGTAGCCATTGATCTGGATAATAGGAATATCCACAGCTTCAGGAAAGAGCAGTCACATTTTAAAAAAAGGAATATAAACCCTCATGCTTCAGGGTACAAGCCAGCCACTAACTGATGGGAGTGAGGAAGAAACTTCCTCTGAAGGCAGATTATTCCATAATTGAAAACTATGGTGTTTCTGGCAACTTCCCCTGACAAGCATGTCGTACTGACCATTGTTAGAGCCAGAATACTAGATTTGATGAACCACTGGCCTGATCCAGACTGGCAGTTCCTCTGTTTCTTGTTTAGAGGATGGCCCCTAAATGTGCAAACCACAGACAATTTCATTTAATTTTTATTTCCAAGAGTAATAAAGTGGCAGAGTCTCCAAGCACAGGGGGCTGGGCTAGATGACCTCTCTACATTTCTATGATTCTTGAAGTATTTACCAAAAAGTTCTAGTTAATCCCCAAACCAGAAGCCTTATTTTTAAGTCCTTGCTCAGTAGTATTTTGTGGCTATACTAATTCGCCTTTCAGTTAGTGCTCATATAGACACACATGGGAGTGGAAAAATTCCTATCCTGCATAGAATCCTCCTTCCCAATGTCCTGACTCTGATTTTTCTGGATGAAGACTAAGATCATGATTATTCTGGACGAACCGGAATTTATGGCCATAGGACAGGGGACTATTTTAAAAGTACAATACTGCTCACAGAGATCAGTTTCCGTCATGTGCCAAAACTGATCAGTCCAATACATTTAGCATTCCACAAATGTTATTTCCTGTTGCATATAAATAAAATGAGCATGTTTCTAACCACTGCTGTGATACTGGATCTTCACTGTCCATCAGTATACTGCTTTCCGCCTCTTTCATTATGCACATGTTTCAAACTATCATAGACAGATTAACCAACCAAACAAACTTTGCTTTAAGGCTAACATCCCCACTTCAAAAGAAGTCTGTCCCACTCTATCAATCTCATTGAAACTCTAATGATTATTCTTTATACACATAGCCACCAGCATGTTCTGCTTATGGTTCATTTAACACTGTGGAGAGCTGCTCTGGGGTAATGAGTAGATGTGATGCCCAGATTGGGAGAATGTGTTAAAATGTCATTTACTATATGGGCTGAAAATTATTTGGGAAGTCTTACTTTACTACAGCCACTGGTGATGCTGTTTGGGTCTGATCCAGACACCTCAATTATCATGAACATTTGGGGAAAATAATGAAATGCACCCATCATTCCTTCCAAGTGGAGCCACCTGAATCCTATCATCATGAGACAAATATAAGACTCTTTAAGACTATACCTACTGAACATTAAATAAACCCCAGGAGCTCCTGATGCTGCTGCCCAGGAGCAGAACGTGCTTCTCTCTTATGAGCAAGGACTACTTCAGAAAGAGGTTTTAAAACAATGCAGTAGTTCCCCTGTTTTGTAACCCAATGGGAAAACCCAACAGGCCAAATCCTGCTCTCACCTGACACAGCCTGCACTGATGAGAGGCTGGTGGCACGTTGCCAGTCATGCATCTGAAACAAAAGGCACTGAATGAACTAGCAAACAGAATCAGAAATAAGAATAAGGAGGCATCCTGCTTTGCAGTGCACAATGGCTCACAGAGGGTGATTGCAGCATATTAATCACTAGTTACTGCCGTTCATAGTTCTGAAACCACCTAGCACATTCTGCTGATAGCAACGTAATGTATAGCCAGCTGGAGGGCTGGACTCACCCTTCTCCCAGTTAACCACGTGCCCTGGGGGCCATGCTCTGTCCTCTAGAGCAGTGGCCAGCCTTACTTCCCCTGTACCATTATGTGCCTTGGGGGGATGTATGCCACACACACAGGGTGGCTCACTAGCACACCACTGGCTTGTGATGTGTGAGTTTTTGCCCAGAGGCAGGTATGTAGTTTCTATTGCCATTGGTTTATTCAAGTGTAGGGTTACAGTGAAATGGAAAAGATAAAGTCAATCCAGTCCAAACTGGAGCATTTACTCTCTGAAAAGTGCAGCTTGAACTCTGACAGCAGAGAGACAGAGAAAGCCACATGAAGACAGTCTCTATTGTCTTTAATGTAATCATCCCTAGGCTTGTGCCCTTGCTCCCCAGGTGGGGTTCCAAGCCCTTACAGCTCCACTCAATTACAGACCTAAAAGTGGCAATTCTTCAATAAAAAAACTTCAAAAACAGACTCCAACGAGAGACTGCTGAATTGGAATGAATTTGCAAACAGGACACAATTAACTTAGGCTTGAATAAAGACTGGGAGTGGATGTGTCATTACACAAAGTAAAACTATTTCCCCATGTTTATTTCCCCCCACACACGGTTCCTCACACGTTCTTGTCAACTGCTGGAAAT
Organism: Chelonia mydas; assembly: GCF_015237465.2. Classification (NCBI taxonomy): domain Eukaryota; kingdom Metazoa; phylum Chordata; order Testudines; family Cheloniidae; genus Chelonia; species Chelonia mydas. The sequence goes on from NC_051250.2 coordinate 65,962,004, forward strand.
GGCCCACCTTGATTATCACTACAAAAGGTTTTTTTTCTCTCCTGCTGGTAATAGCTCACCTTACCTGATCACTCTCGTTACAGTGTGTATGATAACACCCATTGTTTCATGTTCTCTGTGTATATAAAATCTCCCCACTGTATTTTCCACTGCATGCATCCGATGAAGTGAGCTGTAGCTCATGAAAGCTTATGCTCAAATAAATTCGTTAGTCTCTAAGGTGTCACAAGTACTCCTGTTCTTTTTACAGCTCCACTGTAATTGTTAACAGGTATCTAAAGTTTCTTGTAGTACCTCACTGTTTCCAGCAGAGGTCTCTGCCTACTAAGAATTAAAGACTAGTTGGAAACAGCACGCCCAAGATGGGCAAAAATCCTGTTAAATCACACTTAGTCCCCCTCACCAGGTTAAGCAGCTTCTGTGAGCTGAACATAATTTACTGGGAGAAGTAAAAACATGATTCCATGACTGTAGATGCTGGTAGTTTAAAGCCAGAAGCCATCCTGCTAGGAGATAATTAACAGTTCTATGTCACATCTACTGTGACATCCCTCATTCGGGATGGACACATTTCAGAATGACTGTGTGTCTAGGTTTGGGCAAGGAGATAGGGCACAGGTGCTATTGCATCTGCAGAAAACAATACACAACAAGCAGGCTGGGGTTTAAAAGCGCTCTTGTGGTAGCTATTTTTAGGTTCACAAAGAAAGCGTTAAATTGTAAAGAGCACACTCCTCCTGGGTGTAAAGCAAACAGGTTCTTTTCTTCAAAGGAAAATAAACTATTCCCTCCATCTCAGAGTAGAAGCAAAACCCCAGAACTGGGATTGGAGGCAGCTGCTGAGAAACAGTGACATGAAGGTATGTCTACACAGCAACTAGACACCTGCAGCTGGCCCGTGCCAGACAATTTGGGTTTGCAGGGCTTGGACTGTTTCATTGCTGTGTTGACCTTGGGGCTCTGTCTGGATCCTGGGCTCTGGGATCCTGCAAGGTGGGAGGGTAAACTCCTTAGTTCTAATCCTGGCTTGTTGTCTGGCTATGAGCAAATGATTTGATTTGTGCCTCAGTTTACCCATCTATAAAATTCTATTTACTAATCTACTTCACAGAGTGATTGGGAGGGACTCTGAAAACACAGATTATTACACAGTTACTCCTCTCTGTCTGATCCTGATCTGCTGAGAAACCTTAATAACTTTGAAATGGAGGCTTTTACCTTCATCACTGACAGCTCAGATAACATCTGTAGGGTGGGGTAGAGACCTTTCCCCTCACACAAGGAAAGAGATTTATTCTCTCACTGCCAAGCCCTTTGCTGGCTATGTATGCTTGGCTGCAGTCTGGTGTGGTGACTCCCACAGTATGGGGAACCAGCAACCCAAGGAGCCAGCTGCTGGTCCAGGAGTCTTCCAGGTGCAAGGAACCTGGAAACCCTGACATCCCTGGATCAAGTTGGGGCTCTCAGCTTTCAGGGCTGCCAGGTTCCCTGCCACACAGCTTTAAGGGCTGAGCCAGGAATCTGGGATCCAGTGCTCCCAGAGCTTCCAGGCCCCAGCTCCCTAACAGGGACCATGGAAAAACCCAGAAAGACCCAACTAAAGTCAGGGCTTCCGGCTCCATAGTAAGTAACTCTAGAAGCCTGGGGTCCCAACTTAGGGCAGTTCCCTGCCAGCATTTGGACCCAAATTGTTTTCATAAAACATTTCAGGTTCAATGAATCATCATTTTATGACCAGAAAAACCTTATTTTTTGTCCAAAAATTTATGACTAGCTCTATCTACAAATTCTTCCCTGGCTGTCCTTGGTTGTTTGCAGCCTTCTCTGTCTGTCTCTGGTGTTTTGCTCTCTCTCCTACACAGCTGGAAACCACTCAATCCCCCTGTGTTTATTAGACCCAGGGTGGGAACTCTTTGGGTCACATGCCCCAGCTCCTTCTCCAGCCTTGCATGGGGCCTGTGTTTTGAGTGGAGACTCCTACTGTTGCAGCTCTTTGGTCCATCAAGGAGCTTTTTACATTTATCTTGAATGAAGTGCAGCTGTGACACCCACCAGCTTCAAGGAGGTTTTGGCCAACCCCCAGCATAACAGTAGCAATTAACAGAACAGTTACAGCAGGACAATGGCTGTGTTTTCTCTGGCTAGCAGTATCATTGCACTGATATTTTATCTCACATGCTGCTTTTCTTTATCTAAACTACATCCAAGATTTTTTTTTTTTTGCAATTAAAATATTTAAAGACTATCAAACTGCAGCAACCCCACGTGAATTAACATTACACTAATCCTGGTAGAATGACAAACCGCTATTAATTGTCATTTACCTTAAATGTGTCAACATGAATGCTTTTTCCACAGTCCTTGTATCATTGTGTGCTATGCACACATCCGCCTTTTCAAAGGCACAGCACTGGATCTGAATTTGTGACAAGCCCAGAGACCATTCCAGCCTCCCACAGTCCTCTTCACCAAGCTCTGCCAAGATAGACCCCTGCAGAGCATACACAGGAACTGATCCTACAGACTGCAATGGGGCAGCCCGCAGCAGCTCACCCTCTACCTGGCAGGGAGTGCCTGCCAGATCACAACCCTATTTCGTGATACTTGTTACAAATGTAGCATTTAAAGCCTTGACATTGTGCGATCAAGTATTACTTACTCCTTACTTACGCTCAACTTCATCCATAAAGTGAGTTAATTTCCCAACACCCACATTATTACCATGGAGTACAAGGAGTAAGTTCACTCATGCTATCCTAGGAAACACACACATAGTATGTATAGAATGACACAGTAAACCAACCTCAGCTTTATAGCACAGCAAGCCAGCCGCGAAATAAATAAAGCAAGGCTCAGTACTCCGTAAAACACAGCGTAACATTTAATCGTCTCTCTTCCTAGAGTCCCCAGTGGTTCCAGCTCTGCTCTCAGTTACATCCACGTAACCCTTCTGAAGTTCAGGGGAGTTACATAGGTGTAACTGAGGGCCAAATTAGGGCCCGGCGTAGCAGAAGATTTCCCACTACACTCCCACAGCAGAATAATTCTCAGTTTCAAACCCTCCCACTAGTACACAAGCGCCCAGAAGACAAGTACCCGGCTCACAGATTTTGTTTCAGTGCTAGCTACGCAGCTAAAGTCAGTGTCCTCATCTTAACTATAGCAAGGCTTCTAGGATAGAAGGAAACAGAGGCACCCCTTGGAGCTCAGCACAAGGAGATTTAATAGGAAAGCAAACATCTCAAGAGTTCCACTAGGTCTCAAAACTTGCGTTTTAGCCAAATCCATGCTCAGCCCCCTGTCATCTCTATGTTGGTGAATTAAAACCAGAGGTCTCTTCTGGCTCTAGTAAATATTCTCTCATGCCTCAGAACTCACTTGCAGGTCGGTTGTTCTTTGGTTTGCAATCTCTTGGGTACTCTTGGGTACAGATAGTTTGATTCATGACCCATTTCCTCATCCTGGCAAATATCTGTGCAGCAACAGGCTCAATTCTTGCTCAGTTACGATTGCCTCCCATTCACTATGGTGTGTAGGGGGCACTTTGGTTATGACCACACCAGTCTCTCTCTTGTGCTCAAGTTCCCATGCATCTGGCTGGAAAATCTGTGTGGGGATTTGGTAGCAGTGCGACTGCAGGTGACAGTCAGACCAGCCTAATCTCTCACTTTTTGGCCTCAGTGCGATTTTGTGGGCTTCCCTGATGATGTCTCCAGTTTGTCTGGTTGCCAAAGTGGGTGGGACCAGTGGCTCTCTCTCCCTTCCCTTTCTTCTCCTGCTTTCTAATCCATGGAGCACTGAATAGCTACAAAGTAGTTTGACCACTGAAAGAGCCTTCTTGAGGACAAGAGCAATTGATGGGGGAAAGAGAATTGATTTCATTGGGAGATGTGGCTGCTCTGCACCTCTGAAAACTAATCTCAAGGGCCCAGATCCTCTACAGCATTGAGGCTCCTAACTCCCATTGGTTTCAATGGAACTTAGGAGCCTAAATACCTTTGAGGATTTGGATCAAGGTATTTCTGGTTAGACACCCAACATCACAGATTATTTCTAACAATGTGGTCCTTACTCTGTGCCTCACTTTCCCTGACTCTAAACGAGGACAATAATGCTTTCCTACGTGGCAGGGGTGTTGTGAGGGCTATTTCATCAACTCTTGTGAGCACCATAGAAACGTCTGTAGATACATTTGCTCATCTGATCCTTCCTGCTTGCTAGGCTGAGGTTCTTATCGTTTCAAAACAATCTTTCTGCACGACCCTGTGTCTTCCCAAAGGACAAGATGACTAAAGAGGCTGAGGTCACGCTTGCTCAATAGGCTCACACTTTGCAAAGGTTCAAGAAGGGGCAGGGAAAATGTCCTTGTGCTTCTAAGTCAAAGATACCATTGTCACGTTTGGCCTTTCTTTGCTTGCATTTCTACAGTTAAATTTGTCCTGCCTGATTTCAATCTCAACACAGTATTGTGGTTTGAAGGTTTGGCTTGAACAGAAACACTATTGGTTTGTGATCCACAGAACAGGTGAAGAAAAGAGGAGACAGGACACAGGAAGGGAAAGAAAGGGTGAAAACAGGAGTAGACAGCATGCAGGGTGCTACAGAAAGATGGGGGCAAGAGAAAAAAATTCTCATGAGAAGGCAGATATGGTAACACCCACTGTCCAGACCACTTGCCTATGCCAACCTACCTTTGGACCGGACCAGGAGAGGGATGGAAGTATAAAGACCCTTTCTCTTCTGTCCCTATGGAGGGCTTAATCACAGTTACTGTCTTTGTGCTCAAACTGGGAGAGGTACACCACACCAGCAGCACTAGATTCACCATGGGGAATGGGTGAGGCAGGGTCCTCTCTATAATAGCCTTAAGAAGGGGAAAGCATGAAACGCCCTGTAAAAGGGAGATGCAGGTCCTGTTCAGGCCTGGGCTCTCCCAGCTTCCCTGGAGCAGTTCTGGCATGCAATTAGAATGATCCCAAGCATTAGTGTGTAGCCCTTCTCTGAAAATGTGGACTGTTACTTACAGCCACTGTACAGTCATGTTGGGGCAAGAGGGCTCTTCTATCGATAATATGGCTCCCTATTGGCTGGAAAAAAATCTCTGAAAATTGGATTCTCCCTAGGAACTGATGTCAGCAGGGCTGCAGGAGTTATGTGAAAGGAGAAGCTGGCACTGAAAGGATTCAGAAGCATAAATTCCCAGTCATACAGGATCCTGACTTTTGAGTTTGGAATGTGATCCTGAATATTAAACTGTACATTACAAAAAGCCAAACTCTCAGAGGAACATTGCCGACCAATGTGGAGAAAGGGGTAAGTCATGAGTCAAGATAATCCCCTGGTCAGAATTTTTAGAGCTATAGACATTAAAGCTTTTCAGTACTTCAGAACTTGTAAGGAAAGAAGGCCTATATGTATTGCACCTGTCACAGATTTGTTGTAATCCTGCTATTACTTAGCTGTTTTACAAATCTGTGAGTGAGATTAATTCAGTTACACGCAGGTGTGTATTCATGGTTTGCAACAGATTAGATGGTATCATACCAGCAGTCACTGTCAATTTTGTGCATGGATAAAGTTGCACAGATAGTTTTATTTTTATATCTCTAAAGCTACTCAAAATTAATACTCTAAAAATAGGACAGTTAGATTTTCAGAGCAAGGGGCTTATGGAAAATTTATAGGGCTTGATCCTGCACTTGTGAGTATCTTTATCCATACCATAGTCTACCTGGCTTGACTAAGGATCCCATGCATCAGGAAGAGTTTGCCCCACCTGGCCAGGTTTCAGCACTATGAATGCTTGGTCAAAATCAATAGTTTCTAATCAACATTAATAGCAAATGTAATGATAATTATTTGAATTTTTCAGTATAATCAAATTTTGGGGTGGAGGAATATAATGCGGCATATTGTAGTCCTTGCAAGCCTCTTTGCTTAAATTATGTATGTGATAGTAGTAACACTCTGCACTGTAAATATTGCAAGGGTGCCAGTCACACTAACATTGCTTTGGGTGTGTCTGTTTCCGCACTTTGAATCCCCCTTTACAGCAGGCTCTGGAAAAGTTTTCATACCTTGCACTGGTGCGACCACTGCTGGAACACTGTGTCCACTTCTGGGGTCCACACTTCAAGAGGAATAAAGTGGAGAGATTTCAGAGAAGAGCCACGAGAATGAGTAAAGGGTTAGAAAACATGTCATATAGTGATAAACACAAGTAGTGCAATTTATTCAGCCTAACAAAGAGAAGGCTAAGGGGTAACTTGATTTCAGTCTCTAAGTACCTACTTGGGGAACAAATATTTAATAATGGGCTCTTCAGTCTACCAGACAAAGGTATACCATGGCTGGAAGTTGAAGATAGATAAATTGAGACCGGAACTAATGTGTACATTTTTAACATTGAGAGTAATTAACCTTTGGAACAATTTACCAAGGGTTGTGGTGGATTCTCAATACTAGCCAGTTTTAAATCAAGATTGGATGTTTTCTAAAAGCTCTGCTCACAAAATTATTTTGGGGAAGTTCACTGGTCTGTGCTATAGAGATCAGACTGGATGATCACAATGGTCCCTTCTGGCCTTGGAACCTACGAACCTTTGAAATGTGACATACAAAGAGCAGGATAATTTTCTCTTTCCTTTTAAGCAAATTATAGTTCAGAAAATACACATTGGGGTAGAGAGGTAGTAATAGAACATAGGACTAGGTTACAGGGATCAGATTTAGGTGCCTAAAGATGCAGATAAATGCCCAGTGGGGTTTTCAAGATGTCCAGGTGCCTAACTCCCATTGATTTAGGCTGCTTTTGAAAAGCCCATTAGGTGCTTATCTGCAACTTTAAACATCTAAATCTCTTTAAAAATCATGCCCAAGGACTCCTGGGTTCTATTCTGTGTACTCTCTTTGTGACCTTGGACAACTCATCCAGCCTCTCGCTTCTTTAGTTGACCTAGCTAGAAAATAAGTACGAAGATAGTTATATTGCCTCCTATTAATGTTTGAGAACTTTGTGATTCTTAAATAAAAGGTGCTAAGGTGCTATACACATGCTAAAGCAGATCTAAGATGATACCCAGCATAAGTGGCTGCAACTCCAATTTCGGGTCGAAATGCTTTATCTACTTCTAAAACCTCTAGCCAGCAATTTTTCTTTTAAACTGAAAATCTGCAACACAGAATGAGGAAAAAAAAAGAAACCGTTTTCCTGCTGAAGAATTTTTTGCTTGCTAATTTGGTGCATGTGCATGAGAGCAGGATTAATTTAAGAGACCATACCTGTTTGCAATGGTCATATACAGCAAATTGAGAAGATACACACTTTAAAAATTCCCAGATATATCTATAGATAGATAGATAATTTCTTTACACAATAGAACAATTCATAAAACATTTTCCTGAATGAATATATCTACCCTGATAGTTTCCATGATATGATCTAATAGGATTAGCCTATTTGTTGATAACTAGGTAAATAACTAGGATTTTTTATAAACCAATTACTTTCACCAAAATACACATTCAAATACCTTTAAAAGCTGAGATGCAAGCTGAAAAAAAGCCAGCTAATTCAAACCATATGGGTGTCACATGACTGCATCATCCCTCCATAAAGTGACACTCAGACAGCCCTATGAATACATAGTAGATGCTCTGGGGAATGTGGGCATTAGAGTCAGAAAGTTTATGGCCAGAAGGAACCACTGGATCATCTTGTTTTACGTCCTGTATATCACAGGCCACTAAACGCCACACAGCCTTGGAGAAACCAAAGTATCCTCTCATTTGCCCACTTTGTCTTATTGGGAATCAACACGATCCCTTAGCATTAGTAGTGGCTGCTTTATTTAGGACAGATCTTACCTTTAGGCACAACCGGGGTGTGTGTGTGTGTGTAATGCTGAGCCACCCCACAACAGCCTAGTGGGAGTGCTCTGAGAGACACAATGCTTCGAGGTACTCCCTAATCTGCAGGGAAGATGTGCTCAACTTCACTGGCTGGTGCAGGGAAGACAGAGCAGGATTTGCCTGTAAATGTTTATTCACGCGGGCTGCTCCCAGGGTCACCAGCACGCAGCCATTAGGTGGATTTCTGTTGCTCTTTACAGCAATAAGTAAATCAAAATAAAAAGGGATACTAAACAAATGGAGAAAAATGTGGGGATCCCCTGAAAAAAAGTGTCTGGAGTTTAAGATAAAATTTGTATTTACGATGGTTCAGGTAGGCCTCCGGAAGTCATAAGACCCGAGTTCCGTTTCTTACTTTGCCTTTGACTCTTACTTTGTGTGTTTGTTTATACTCATTGTGCAGACTCCACTTTCATATATGAATACCCAGAAATTTATTCCTCAGGCTCCCCACCTTTGTAAAGTACTCTGAGACCCTGCAATTAGACATGCTATTTTATTGAAAGTGTTTGGGGCAGATCCTCCTCTGGTGTAAATCATCAGAAGTCAATGGAACTGTGACTTGACACAAGCTGGAGAGCTGCCCCTAACTGGTAGTTATTTTTCCACAGACAATGGCAGCACCTTTATTCGGACTTAAAAGTATTTCTTTGTGTGCTTTTTAGAGAATTCAGTCCAAAATTAATCACCATCGCTGTGAGCTATTATTTTTTCAGCTTTGAGAGAAAAGCTGGAGCTTCCTCCTGAAGACCGTCGAATTTACTGAAGATTACAGAGGTCGTGGATAGGAAATGCAGAGATTTTCGGGGCAGTGTAAACCTTTATGATGAAGGTAAATGTCTGGGATTCTCTGCAAGAGGGATCAGATACCACGGTACTGGGACCATATAATCACAATGAATTATATTATTATCTATCTGATTTTCATACCACTCTCATCACTATGGTATCTGATTGCACAATACAGTAATAAAGGGAGTCTAAAATATGGCATTTGTAACAGATAAGAATGTACTTATGTATAGAAAAACAAAGATGAGGCAAAGGAAGATAACTGCCCAGGGCGCAATGCTCTGGGAAAACTCTCTTCCACCATTTGGAATTAGGGCCTGAAATTTATCCGTCTTGCTTTGTTCATGCGTGTTCATGTGAGGTCACTTATACTGACTGTAGCTAGAGAGGGCTGGTGAAGAGGAGAAAGAAGGAGCATAGGAGTCAGTCATTTTATTATTTAGAGGGAAACATACTGATCTGAACATTTCTTCTGATCTAATAATGAGTGTTGATTCATGTATTGAAGCATTCACGTGCCTTGTATATCTGACTATCTCTGGGTGTGTCTTCCATACAATAATGTTCCCACTTAACAGGGCAGCAGACAATCATTTTGGACCAGTAAAGTAAGATTCAAGAAGGTACTATCAATTCTATTTGTGACCCAGTGCTCAGCACTCTGGCCTTTGAGAGGCTGCTGGGCCAGAACATTGGGGAGTTTTCTCTTTAGTATGCTTGTTTCACTTGAGGATACTTTTTGTATATTGGATTAAACACTTTTATCTTTATTTGAAATGCCTTGAGACTCTCCTTTCATATTGCCATGCGTGCACTCTCGCTCACTCTCTTTATAAGTTTGTGGAGCTAATTTTTTTAAAGGAACGACAGCAGCTGCAAGACAAATAATTTTTGCACTTGAGAAATACCTATGGCTAATGACTGCAATTTATTGACTATTAGAATTTAGATTGTAAGTACAAAAGGGGAAGCTGATTGAAGATCAGAATAGGATTCTCTTGCTCTCCCCCTGTGCAATGGCCAGGTGCATTGTATGGTGTTTGATTTTCCTTTAAAGAATCTGTGATTATCAGCTGGATACCAGACTAGACAATCGTAATGGTCTGTTCTGCTCAGGCATGTGCTGTAAAGGTTCAGAGGGGCACTTGTACGCACACTGTTTCTACGTTAGAGAAGGCACAAGTTGTTAATGGTGTATGTGCTCGTGAGCTTTTACCCTTAGCAGCTATCTTCAATACGTATTTACAATGTTATTAAAACACAGCACTTCAAATTGACTTTGGCATGTTTTAGTAAAAGGCTATGCAGACTGCTTGAGGTTTGCAGTATGTATTTGAATGCAAACGCACATGCCTGATTGCCCCTGGGTGTTGTTAACAGTTGTTATTACTGACCTGGAAATGATTCCACTTTCCTTTATCTTGTATGAGTATTGTCTTTGTCTGGGTTGTACCAGATGTGCAATACTTGAACTCTCTCTGTAACACACTGCTAATCATTACATTGCACATTTATTTATTTATTTTCCTGATGCAGCTCCAAGCTACATTCATCTGTGCTGCATGTTTGGGTTGGTTTGTTTAAAAATGACCAACAAATCCAGTAACAGAAAACACACCGTACTGTAACAAATCCATAGCCGTGTAGGCACTACACAGGGGTCTTTCATATGAACTTCACCTCAACATGGTAATAGAATTTAGATCTTTCTTCTCCAAGAACACAGTCATGGAAAAGAGAATCTCTATTAGTTGTTAAGCAATGTACGGCCTGATGTGGCCAGCTCTGATACTACCCAATAGAGGGCAGCACGCGCACAAACACATACGTGCCCAGATCATTACACTATTGTAGACACAGAAGAAAAATTAACAAACTGTACCAATTCCTGGCTAGTAAAAATGTGACATGATAAAACTATTTAAATGTAAGTTTAACAATGATTGCCTTGCCCCCCAATCACTCTGTGGTGTATGGGATGGGGTGGGAAGCTAAGATCAAACATTCACTCTTGCTTTTAGTTTTCCCAGTAGAGTAATTTCCCCTGAAAGCACCACATTTAGGGATCTGGGGCAAAAATTGGGGATTAGTCCTGCTTTGAGCAGGGGGTTGGACTAGATGACCTCCTGAGGTCCCTTCCAACCCTGATATGCTATGACTGACCAATTAATACTATCCCTGCACACACAAATCCCCCCCACCCAGTTTTGCTGGTGCCACTCTCACACAGATTCCCACACAGATCCCACTCTCCTATTAATACCTGTGTGCCCCACACAAGCCTTCAACTGCTGCTGTTCCCCAGAATGCTGGGCCTCAACTTCATCTCCAGCTGCGGCTCCTCTTCCTCACTCCCCTGCTGGTACTGGACTAGGCTGAGGAGAAGTGGGGCCAGTCTGGAGTCTCTTCAAACACATGCTCCTGGGAGGAGTCAGGAGGCCCAGTGCTGGGAGCTGCAGGAGAGGAGGAGCTGCAGAGCCAACTGAGGAACAGGGCTGAACTACTCCTGTAGCTCTAGTAGCCTTTAGGAGAAGCAGCTCGGCCTGCTTCGTATGCTGAAAGAGGAAGAAATTCCTTCAGCATATGGAGCAGCTCTGACTGGCTGCCCCTTGCCAGGAGGCTGGGGAGTGGGGAGTGAAGTGGAGGGTGATTTCCACAGGTTCTTCCCTCAGACCTGTAGTAGGGTGTGAAAACCACAATATAGGAAACCGCCTAGAGTTGTCAGCCTGGTTTAAGCATCCACTGAGGAGAGAGAAGAAAGTTTGCGGACGCAGTTATGGAGTCCTGCGCTAGGCTATGTAGGGGCAAGGATACCTGTAACACTGGAGAGGGCTCATCCAAGCTGCTTGCTGTATGACAGGTCTATACACACCCGTTGTTTGCAGATGGCCCCTCTATGCTCAGGAATCCATGGTAAGGTTTAGATCATCCCTTGCCAAGATGCAGATGTCTGCTTCCCAGAGCAGCAATAACTTGTCTCTTCTCTAGTAAGTTATGTTGTTTTCCTACAGTCTCCTCTGAAGCCATTTTGGCAGCTGCCAATTTTCCTATATTTCCACAGGCCCTACACTCTCAGGCTTGTACTCTGTGAGGATTGTTTTGAAGATCTTTGGCTGGAGACCATTTTAATATAAGAAAAATGGAGCCAGATCCCTAGCTGGTGTAAACTGGCACAGCTTTGTTGAATTCACAGCCGCTATGCCCACTAACACCTAATCTACCCCATGACATCCTGTCAGAAGGGTGGTTTTGGCTTTTGTTCAGGATCTCAAGCCATTTCTTTTAGTAGTGGCAGTTGCTAGGTATTTTGGTTCATGGGCCATGGGAAGATCTAGCCCTAAACCAGCTTTTATATGTGGGAAAAAAAGATATCATGGTAGAACTTAATTGCACTTTCAAAATGTTATTTGTCACCTGCTTGACTGGGCTAGTGTTTTGGGCCAGTACGAACATTCTTCTATTTAGGGTGAGAAACTAAACAATACCCAGAGGCCTGCTTCTGATCACATTTGCCCTTTGTTTAAAAAACAAAAACAAACAAAAACACAAGTATGACTCTACTGACTTCAGAATAGTTACTCTTAATTTACACCAGTGTAACAGAGAGCAGAATGGAGCTCAATGTGTGTAACCAGCTATTCAGATCTGTAGTAAATCTATGTGCTAAAAATCCTTGTGAATATTTGTGTAATATATGCACATATACAGATACTGGGCATAAACATGAAACTAATTTCTAGTGTGGAACAATGCTATCATTTTTAAAAGCTGACAATTTCAATTAAAACCCTAACAAAATAACTTTGGTCCCAAAGGAGCAGAAAAAAGGAAAAAAAATTATAAAGCTTTAATTGTTTTGTTTGAATAGCTATCATTTAAAAATCATCATCATCATTTTGAGATATAGATGACAAGTCACAGCCAGAACGCTAAGCAGAGTTTTACTAACCCACAGGAAGTGAAGGTGCACAATGTGGGCTGTTTGGTAGTCACTAGCCATACCGTACTCCAGGTACAGCTTGTGAACCTCTGTCTCGTATGGAAAGTTAGGCTAATGCCTACTGCCCAGCAATTTTGTGGGTTAATTAATTAGTTTGGACTAGCTTGTACCCTGATCCAAAGTGGCTGCATAGAGAAGTGGGGGAAGGGGGCTAAGTCTCCCACCCCCCAACACGGTAGCATTACTGTTACCTGGATTGTGACTCTGAGCACAGGAGGGAGAGCAAAGGCCCGGAAGTGATTTGGAAGGGATATGGCTGACTAGATGTTGAGGTAAGGGGAGGAAGCATGGTCCACCCCAAAAAGGATGTAAGGCCTCCATAGCTCACTAAAGTCAAAGACTCCCATTGACTTAAATGTACTTTGGATTCGGCCTGAAGTAATTTACTCCCTCCCCCCAACTCCCCTGAGGAGTTCTCTCTAAAGCACAATGCCTCCTGGGTTTCCTGCTCAGGCAATGTACTAACATGCAATTACTTACTCAGAGTTGTGACTCAATGCTGTAACTCCGCCCTGACCCTTTGTACGGCCATTGGACTGTTGCTCTATGTTGCTCAGTTGGACATTTCAAAAATGTACCTACATTTGTGAAGTTAAAAATAAAGGATGATAATGAGGGCTGGGAGCAATAGTAACAGAAACTACACAGGAGACAAAAGTAGAAGCCATAAAATGAGGAGATAACTGACTTAACATTTAAGAGTTCTCATCTAAGGATCTTGCTCCCATTTGACATGATGTGAGTGGAAGCAGGATGGGGACTTAATTTATTACAAATGAGGAGCTAAATAAGAATTGCGGAAGGATATTAATGGCATAGTATGGACCAACCTGCTCCCACTGAAGCCAGTAAGAGAATTTTGTTATTAACGTATCAGTGGGGGGCAGGCAGGGCCAGCGATCTGGGTGGCAGCCATTGGTGCCAAATCAACATCTTGGGAGGAGCTATATTGTTCCCCCTTCCCCCTGTGCCCTTTGCAATAAAACACTTAGGGCCAGCCCTGGGGACAGGATCAAATACTATGCAAGTGATACGCACCTGTGTAGCTGCCTGCAGCAGCTGAAGAGCATACATGCTTCTTCAGAAAGCGGTATCATTCAGACCACAGTCTGTTTGTCTACTGAGGCACACTGTAACCAATTCTCACCTGTCTGTGTGCAACTCCAGGGCTGTAAATTGATGCAGAATTAGTTAGCTAAGATCCTTACTGAATCAGCATTGCCCGCCAGGAATACAGATTGTTTTAAACAAGCCATCGGCTTTAAAAGAACAAACATGAAACTTGTAAGGACTTTACTGGGCTGACACGCTTAGAGCTCAACAAAGATGGGTTTTTAAAGGCACTTCTGCAAGTTAGCAAATCTACTAGTCTAAGGAAAAGGAAATGGCAAAAGAAGAATTAAAAGCCAAAGTCTGCCATTAGGTTAGAGAAACCTGAGTGCAACAATGGACCATTTGAAAGAGTTTACAGTATCTTCAAAGACTAAAGCTGGGACTAACGGAACTGAAAGTCACCACACTTTATATCACTGCCCCATCCCCCAACCTCCATAATCATACCTGCGAACTCTCCCTCCCAAACGGACTCTTCCCCTAGTACGCCTCCAAACATAACCTTTGTCTTGCTTTTCTCCACAGACTCCTTGATCCAGCCTCCCTTCCGCTCTCAAACTGTTGGCTTCTCTCTGATTTTCAGACCCAAACCCACATTTGATTGTTGCAAACAGTGCTTCCCTCTTTAGTAGATCAAATTACAACCCTGAATGTGTACGCCTCAAATGGGGGTAGGCTGCATTGAAACTAATTTTGCAGTTCAGGCCATTCCTCCTGGTGGGACAGGAGTTAACTGTGAACCAACCCAGATTTTGAAGGTCTCTTAGTACATTCACATGGCCCTGCTGATGCAATTTTAACTGTTTTTTTAGGCTCTTATATCAATGCAAGGAGGCTAATAGGCAGGGGCATGATGGGGGGAGGCAGAGAACCTAGCTCTTCCACTGCACTTATTTTCCTTCCAGCTCCCCTACTACCCCCAGGTCACCACTTCAGCTGGGACTAATCTCCCCATATACCTCTGCTATTTGGCAGGTAATCTGGGCATAGGTGCTGGAACTGGGGGTGCTGGGGGTGATGCCAAATCCCCTGTCTTGAAGTGGTTTCCATCATATATAGGGCTTACAGTTTGGTTCAATGGCTCTCAGCACCCCTCCCCCATACACATTGTTCCAGCACCCCTGAATCTGGGCCTCCTCCTTAGGAAAGTTCTCGGTATGCCCCTGCTTCAGGGCCTGCTTCTCCACTCCACACTACGCAACCAGTTTTACATCACTGTAACTGCATTGAAGACTCAGGAAAGATAAATCCACCATAGTGGCCTGAGGTTTGCTGCAGTTCTTGTCATAGTACATAAAGTAGTACGGCTGGGCTGAATCCTTGGGGTAACTTCAGTTGAACTACACCAGCCTACACCAGCAGGGGATCAGGCCCACTTACTCCAGAAAGGCCTTTTGCAGTATACTCCTGTGTATATTAGAGTGCACACTTTGTCACAACTACACCTACTAGACATCAGACACTATTTACCCCCCCCCCCAAAAAAAACAAAAAAAAACCACACAACAACCAACAACCCTGTCCTCTGAGCAGATAAGCTGTTCAAACTTAAAGCTTGGCTATACTGTAGTTTTCCTGAATGCTATCTCCTTGGGAATCCCAAAGTAGTGACAGGATCCAGTTTAAATAAAAAAATTAAAGGCAGCGCACAGTGGAAACAGATACAGAGGAAGCAATATTTGTTTTATTAGGGCTAGCATGTACAGGCCCATTTCAACTCCCATGTAAGGCCTTGATCCTGCAAATGTTTACAACACGCTTATCTTTTCCCATGAGCAGTCTCATTAAAATCAAGGGGACTACTTGTGCATACATTTAAGCATGTTTGTAAATATTTGCAGGATTGATTGAGCCCTAGTTCAATGGAATGATTTTCATTGACTGCAGGGTTACTCTTGGGTCAGACCCCAAAACAGCAATAACAATATATAACTTTTATGCATCTGTGTAACATGCCCCAAAAGTACCAGGGCTATCGCTCTGCCATGATGTTATTTCCCTGACTTCCATGCTGGATAGGGGATGCAGGCAGTTCTAAGCACCATATATTTCCAAAACTAAAGGAAGGCAGTCTTCTCAGCACAGGTCCAATGTGCCGCAGGTGGCACGTGACCAGGATTCATCACCGAAGTTGGTCTACGGGTTGGATCATTCGCTTCCCCCACTGGGTACTGACAGGGAGTGCAACATGAACGCTGATCCATGCCCCCAAGGCTAGCAGTGTGGAGACTAAGTGAGTTTAAGAATCTTAGGGGATCTTGCATCTTGTCAAAACTGTGAGAGTAAACAACAAAGTCTCAAGAAAGATAAAACTTTCCCAAGTATAAATATTTAAGGTAAGGCCAAAATATTTAACTCAATCAATATTCAATGCTGAGTGATTTACCTCTGTGTACTGTGTGCAACAATATTTAAATGAACTGCACATTACAGGGTGAAGAATCAATACATGATCTGGTAACAATTACCTCCTTATTTATAATAGCTCGTTAAAGTAATTATGCTTCCTTTTTGTGGCAGCAGTTACTACAACTGTCAAACCAAGGTTCTTTTAGTAGAGAGAATGTGCTTAAAGGATTATTTAAAAATAAAATGGCAGAATGATAATTTTCCAGTTATAGAAACCTCTTTGCTTTGAATCAAAGACATCATCATATGTTTTTATTAACACATACAAAATTTGTAGGGTATACAAATTGTGTTACCTTTTTGGAAACAGTGAAAAATGAAATAACTGGGCATTACAGTATTTGTTTACATCACACTTGGTTTCAAACAGACCCTTAATGATTAAGCCAGCACATATATATGTAAAAAGCACACCAAATTGTTGGTAACAAGTCATTTGTTTGTGCCACCAGAAGACCTTGTAGCATCCAAGATTATACCATTGGTTTTTAAGCTAAAATCCCCATTGATATTAATTCCTGCTTAAAAAGTGAGGACACAATCTGGTCCTAGCCTAACAACATTTTTAACCGCTTCAAGCCCAAATTGTTTTAGTGAGTGTTTCAATACCACAGAGACCTACTGTAGAAATAAAATAAAATTACTGTACACAACATATGAAACCCATTTCTAGTAAGCACAAAAATTTACAACACTGCAAATGTCATAGTTTTTTCTTGTGCACACACACACACCCAGATTTTCAAAAGAATTAATGAAATATTTAGTCCACTTTAGCTTCCTTTATACAATATAAAATGGTTACAATACTGTAGTATATTTTAGAATAAGTTAAACATCAAGACATATGGCAATAGCTTTGTACTAGTGTTCCTAAAACCTAAATCAGAAATTCAGTCTAATCTTGTTCAGTCACAAAGATGCATAAAGATGAAGATCCAGTTACACTGGAAACCCAGACTAGTCCTAGGAACCACAAATACTCTAAGCACTTTGGTATAATATGTACAAATTGTGCTGTCAATATCATGCTTGCCCACTACAACTCATGAACACTTGATTCAAAATGTAAAAGTTTACTAAACTTTTTTAAAAAGTGGTTTTATAAAGCCTGCTTTTTAGCATTTCTTTCTGCTATTGAAAAATGATTCAGTCAAGCACACTGTTGCACCACATATACACACACAGCATTGGTATGACATAACTACAAATTAAATATTATCGAAGTGGTTTTTTTTAAATACAATGCAAACCAGTCTTTTTTAAGTGCATAGAACATAATGCAGAATACTGTTAATTACAGTGACAAGTACAGGGATATTAAACATTTTTAACAGATCTCAAGCAAGGTTCTAATATCAAGAAAAGTGTGTGAATCAGAATAAATGCACTCTTTTTCTTATTGTTACACAGATCAGTGTGTTCTTCCCATGGATGAGGAAAATCAACAAATCATGAAGGACACCTACTGCAGATTTTTTTTAAACTGTTTCTTTTTCCATAGCTCCCACAGGTTTGAAAGTATACCTTTAAAATTATGAATAATTTGGGGGATTCCCCCCCCCAATATTCCACTTTTCGTGAAAGTAGAGGTAAAAAAATGCAATAAAAATATAGGATTTACTTTTCTCTACTTCCAGGATGTTTGCTGTGGTTCTGGAACCAACATGCTTAGCTTTCTTCTGCTGATACATGTCATGATCTCTCAGATTTAACGAAGAGACCCTCTTGCATGGAAAGAAATATTTCCTGTTTTAAATCTAGTTCTGGTCTATTCTCAAAGGCCAGAATCCTGCAATCTTTATCCAAGTAAAATTCCCATTGAAATCAAGGAGTAAGGACTGCAGAAATTGTAGAGAATTTGCATCTCATCCTACATTCTCCTAAATTTGTATTTTGGCTTTTGAAATGCAGTGAAAACTAAACTGAAAACACCATAATATATTTAATACTGCAAGTGAGCCTCTGACAAAGGCCTCAGGAATAAAATGACAGTCCCCAAAGCCCCAACCCAACCAAAGTACCCCCCCCCATCTTTATTGACAGCCTAGAATACTACTCCCATTTAACATGTAAACATAACAGGATCCAATGGGATGGAGGTTTCTCCTTTGAACTTCGTACTATAAGTGAATAATACTTTGCAAACTGTCAAAAAAACTTCAGTTAATGGTGCCACATTCATCCCAATGCCAGTACTGCTTTCTTTTCCTTAAAGAAGTTTCTATTATTTAACGTCAAACAAAATAATGGTTTAAAAATGATGGCACCACATTTTGCTCAGTGAAGCTGCGAAAGAGCATCCATATAAGTGAGAGCAGAATTTGACCCTGTATGTTAAATGGGCCCAGCATCAAATGAGGTTGGTTTTTTTGTTTTGTTTAAAAATCATTCTAACTCTTTCTTATCTGAAATGATTTACGCTTAGCAAAAAGTCAGTTGGGATTAGTATGTTGTTACTGGAGGCTATTTGGTGATCTGGTCAGACTTCTGTGCAGGTTGGGATTCTGACTATGCCTGTTTCGACTGCGAACAGATGAAAACATTGTGTTGCAACCTGGGACTTTACATTTGTGGAGCTGGCGGAGATGCACAGTTTTGTAATGGGCCCTGAAGGTTCCTTTATTACTGTAATTTTTTTGGCATATATGACAAGTTATTGGCAAACTGGAAGGTAAATTTGTAAAGCTTTGATTAGCCTTCTCAATTACAGTACAGTCTGGGTAGAGCTCTTCATTGGGTATTAGGCTCGGTCCTTCACAGCTTTCATCACTGTCATCCAAAGGCATGATGCATTCTTCGCTTCCTCCATCAGAATCCCAAGAGGAACGTGCACTGCTCTCAGACTTAATGCTGGAAGTAGTGCTTAAATCCAGAACAGCACCATCATTCACTGGATCATATCCAAAATTCTCAGAACAGGGTTCTCTGATTTTGCTCAGTGGAAAAACCAAGCTGCCTGTTCTGTTCATTCCTTTGAAGATTACAGAAGTCTGTCCAACATGTTGTTTTAAAGACACATCTTGACAAACCTCCTTAGCCATGTCTTTCAAGAGGTATGTTGCATTGAAATAGTTGTCCTTGAATTCCAGTGTATCTTTGGTCAGAAGCTTATGATGAAGATTTAAATTTGAACTATGTCTAGAAGAACAAAGAGAAGCTTAGCAAAAATGATTTTTTCATCAATACCTAACGTCAGTTGTTTGAAAACTATTAATAAAGAAATAGTAACCAATATTTGGTAGTCTGCGTGAACTGTGTATGTTTAATCAAGTGCCACTATAAGATTAAAGGAGAAAATTCAAACATCTGTACAGGTATTTGGCTTGCCTCGGATCTCACTTGTACCTGTGTGAATCAAGAATAACTCCATGGAAGTCATCAGCCCAGAGACTCTCCTGTGGTGTGGCTACTTCATGCTTCACTCACATACTAGACCTACTGCTGGCCGAGAGGGGTTAGTGTACAGACTAGATAACAGGTTTCAGAGTAACAGCCGTGTTAGTCTGTATTCGCAAAAAGAAAAGAAGTACTTGTGGCACCTTAGAGACTAACCAATTTATTTGAGCATAAGCTTTCGTGAGCTACAGCTCACTTCATCGGATGTATTCATCACAGTATGCAATCGATGAAGTGAGCTGTAGCTCATGAAAGCTTATGCTCAAATAAATTGGTTAGACTAGATAACCTCTTCTAGCAGGACTCAGATATCAAGGAGTGGATTGGGTGAGGTTAGATGAGCCAGACAGTGGACTTTGAACCTATCTCCCCCCAGGAGAAAGAATTGAAAGAGACTGGCCCCTGGACCTGCTCCATAGCCAGAAAATAGAGGGCTCAAGTCACTGAAGACTGCTGCCTGATACCATGAAACATGTGTCCTGCTGCAGCTGCACCCATCTGACCGGTGTGTCTCCCTGAAGAGCTCACTTCTGCTCTCAACAGAACGTTTTGCTATATCCACAATGCAATTTTCAAACAGGCATCACTTTGCTCAAGCTAAACCAATTTTCTTCACACATGGGCAGTTGTTGCTCATCTCTGATAGCTAACTTCCAGACCTCAGCCATTTTTGATATATAAAGAAAAGGGTTTTTTTTGTTTTTTTTTACTTCTACCCTTATCTAACTCCAAAAATGGCTGCAAGGGTGTCATACAGACTTTAACAAGAAAAAAAATTTCTTTCAACAGACAGTTTCATCCAAAAGGATGGATTATTCAGAACATTATCAGCACATGAAAACAGGGGGTTATCGCTGAAAACTTTCTGCCCTGTAACTATACCATTCCTGGTCTAGGCTAGAACAGCACTGCAGTTAATTCTTGTCCTATGTAGAGTTCAGGAACTTTCTTGTGGGATCATTTTGTTTCTCTTTTTAAACTAGGTGCTTGAGGGTAGCAGAATTAAAGTTAAAACAACACAGTGGTGTGGAAAGGCATTTGCAGTACAGGTGTACTAACTGCAGCATGGGGCTTCATTCACCCATCTGTTGTCACAGCTACACTGGAAGGGAATTCACTGCAGGGAAAAGAGAAGAAGCAGCCCTGTCACTGCCCTCCCTTGGGACTCTACCACTGGGGAGTAGATTTCATTTCTAATCAGGACATCACAGAAGCCCTGCCAGCAGCAGATTAATTCAGCGCATCTCCTGGGTGTAATGGCCACACCGCTCCCTGACTGTCTCTGCCCACTTCCTGTACTGCATCGACTGGCTTCAGGTCTCCCAGCAGAATATGTAGTCCTGGCATCTTGTGTCACTATGAGCTCCATCCAGGCAGACTTTCTACAACCAGGGCATGCAGTCTGAGTTACAGTGGTGTTACACAGTGGAATCAATGCAATGAGTCAAGTTCATAATCTTTAACAATGTTACCACCATTTCCCAATAAAATATACAAAATTGAGGGTTTCAACATAAAGTTGCACATATGGAGCATTTTCAATTCTTGTTTCTCTATTAACTTACGCATATCAGACCTGAAATCAGTGAAATCAATGGATTTACAGTGGCATAAAACAGAAGTACCAGCAGTAACTTGGGCCCATGGTATTTCATTATCTATGAAGTATTGTATGATCTTGTTATTAAAAGACAGTATCATGACACATACACACACAAGGGGTAGTTAATGCTGCATGTTCACCTTTAATGTTTGCATATGCTGATCTTGTACTGTGCAATATTAACTTTGCAGTAACTCAAGGGAAAAATCCTGTTGTCCTTATCTATTTTTCCTCTCCACTTGGTTTAAAATCCTTCAGTGGGACTTTACTTGCATAAAGCAAGGAAAGAATGAAAACGGAGTGAAGCTATTATGAGCTTGCCCCATAGTTTTTGCATTTTAAAAAAAACATTAAGATACACACAAGTACATATTAAACTCACGAACCCACATGTGCATATGCTGGAAAAGTGTTGAAGTCACACCTTATGCCTTTTCATTGATATTCTAAAGTATTCTTTCAACTATTGCAATCTTTATCAGTTATGAAATTTTCAAGGCTTTATTTAAAACCTTGTAGTCTAATGGAAAGAAAATGTTTCTTTCAATGGATTTTCATTTTATGAACATTCTGATAAGTTATCATACCTGTTTTAGGTGGATACACAGAAAATCTTTGCAGCTCCATATTCCTCAAACACTTATTTACATTTCAAATTAGGCCCCCATTGTGAATGTAAAATAAATATAATTTTGTTTGTAATTTTCTTACCTGTCTCGACTTCTACGAGAAGGGAAAGCAGCATTACAGCCCTCAACTGTGCAAATATGCATTTCTTTCAGATGTACATTTTTATAATGCATTTTTACACTGTAAGGGTTTTTAAAGGTCTTCTTACAGATGTCACAATGAAAGCGGCTTTCTGCCTTCTGAATCCCTAGTGCATGTTGACTGATATGATCCATATCTTTAGAGTCTTCTAAACAAGGAATGGCAGCACCCCTGTTTGACAAAGCACTGAAAAGGCCCCCAGTTAGCAAGTGGTGGTGCAATTCAGTGCAATCATTATTAGGAATCCGGTGCTTTGACTGCTCTTTAATATAAAGAGAGGATGTAGTCACTGGTTTTATAACATCACTGTGGTGTTGTTCTGGATCTTCATACATGATTTCACGAGAAGCTATTTTTAATGCTTGGTTGTCTTCTGGCATAACCTCTCTCTTAGAGTAATCTAATTCATTCTCAGAGGTTTCCTTGATGTATGTGTTATTTGGCTCAATGACAGAATCAAAATATTTTGGACCCTCTACCCCAGAGAGAGATTTCCATGAATTACCTGAAATGGGGTGCTTTTCCACCCTGTCGCTCATCTGCTTTTCAATCCTATGCTCACAGGTCTCCAGCTCTCCATCGCTTACCACCTGCAGAGGTGTATCATCTTCCGAGCTGGCAAGGTTGCTGTTTTCATTAGCTGTCTCAACAGCTTCTTTCTCTATTTTGATTGGCATGCTCGATTTACGAGATTTTTTCTTGGGTAGTGCATCAAATTGCAATCCGTTAGCAACCAGCTGCTCAGGTATTGATGAAGAAATGAGAGGTAGAGAAGGGAGTATGCCTGGGGTATTAGCAAGCTCAGCTGGCGTGACTGGACTGCGATAAAAAGGAAGAACTGGCTGAACAGTCTTTAAGTTTGGAAAGAGAACACCGTTTTGTCCAATACTGGGAAAACTGGATTGCACCTTTGAATCTGTGCAAGAGCTGACATAGTTGGTAATAGGTCTACTATCTGGGGTTAAAATGGTAAAGTCCGTCCTTTTAGTTTCTTCAGGTCCAGAGATAGTCAAACTGTTCCTCAGGTCTTTATCTCTGTTGTTTCTGTTCATTGGCATATGGAGTCTTGGGTTGGGGTTTGCGCTATGACGATTTCGACTTCGCAAAGAACTAAACACCATATTGCAGCCTTCAATTGTGCATTTGTGTTTGATCTTCAGATGAACAGCATTATAGTGGATCTTCAGAGTTCCTTTGTCATAAAATGTCTTTTCACAGGCTGTGCAGAAAACGCGCCCTTTTCTTGGCCCAATGCCATTTTTTTCAACAGATTTCATTTTATTTTCTGGAGATAACTGTGTCCTTTCAAGCTTTGTTACTGTATGATGTGAGCTAGAATCACTTAAAGGGGCATCGTCCTCTGTTTTAGTAGTGATATCTGGGCTGTTTATGCTCCTCTCATTTTCAACTTGAAATGAAGTAGAACTGGAAGTCAAGAAGCTGCTTTCAGAAAATGGTATCGGAACATCTTGTTTAGTTTCATTGCTGTGGTCTTGACCTTGTTCAAGCAAATGTCTTTCTGGTGGTGAACCTATCAAAGGTGGAGGCACTGGACTGAAAAACTGAAAAGGCAGCATGAAAGCCATATTATTTACAATGTTCTCAAAGTGATGAATGTTGGCAGGGCTCATTTTGTCCATGGAAGAAGAAAGACTAGAACTTCTCTGATTGCAACTTTCTATAAATGCCCTAATATCCAAATTAGTCGTTGTTGTAGGTATTATAATTGACTGACCTTCTTTCTCTTGAATTGCCATTAGCTCTACAATAGATTTAGTCTCTCCAAAGCGAAGAAACTGCTGCAAAGTAGCCAGTTCTTCTTCATTAGTCATTATGCTCCAGTGATCCAGCACCTTTCCTGAAGCATCCTAAAACAGAACATATTTAAAAGAGTGATACGTTCATTTAAACATATTTCAGAATCCCCTTTCTCAGAAATCCTTCTCCAGCAAGTCTGTAAAATTACTCTACTTACAAACAGTTTGATGGCAATTTTGTGATATTGTCTTTTGAGTTTCAACACGGTGGTGATCTTATTTCTTTCTGAACTAATAGTAATATTGTCTAACAAGCTATTTTGTAAATTTTTTTCACAAAAATTAAGACACGTATAATCTGAACAGTTAGCAACATGTAAGTACAAAGAGCAGAGATGGAGCAATCAGACCAATATTTAGCTCCACATTTAAGTCAAGTATTCTTTCACTGCAAGTTTAATAATCTTCCAAGTAACTAAGATCAGAGAACAAATGAACCTGTATTGATCTATCGCCTGTGTTCACAGAGCATAGCTGTAATTACACTAGAGTGTTGGGAGTTCTTTCAAACTCTAGCTATGCCTAACTTTTCCCAATAACTACAATAAATATTTTATCACAGAACATGTATTTGATGGCCTACTGAGATTTTTCACAGTGCATGTAAGAGTTTCTAAGATGATGAACGTAACATCATAAATTTTTTATCTGATAGAGGTTCAAGGTAATTGATTCCATATTTTTAATCCTAACACTAAAAAGCAAGATTATCAAGACCATTAAATATTGATTTGTGTCATAATATAAGATCATAATGCTACTTTACATAAAAGGTAATTTCCAGCTAGTAGCATCTGTGTAAGCACAGAGGGCCAGATTCATCTTTAGTGTTGCTCCACTGAAGTCAGTGGAGTTACCCTGGAGATGAATATAGGCCATGATGTTTAAATGTTGACAGGTTAACTTGTAAATGTATTATCCCACCATACAAAAATAAAATAAAATTGTTAAACAAGACTTTGGGTCAATTCCTGAGGCCTTTACTTAGACAGACTGCTATTGACTTCTTTCCCCTTAGGCTGGTCAATGTCAGTAGATACTTATCTGAGTAAAAACTAAATAAAAACTGAGTCAGGCCCACATAATTTGTACAAGTGTATAGCTGACTTTAAGTCATCTCATGCGATCAACTTTTTAAGCAGAATTCTTCACTGAATTCAGTTAAAAATAGATGGCTCAATGTGATCCATGGATACCAAGATTCAGCTGAAAGACATTTTAAATTATTACTTTGGTCAACTATTTTTTCGGTATTGACTAGGCTTTCACTACAATACCTGTAGCACATATCCACGTATATAATCCTGCAGTGTCCAATCCAGTGCATGGAGAATCTGTATCACCTCTTCTTGCTTCAGGACACTGAAGAGACGATCTAGCAGGATTTTAAGGCGGACAGGAATGGCTTGGGTTCCATACAGCATGAGGCTACTGATATCGAAGACCACATTGGATTGTACTATCTCTACCTGGCTTGTTGGATACAGATTGGGGATCCTTAATTTGCTTAGGGCTGAAAATAAAATTAAAACAAAGTAGAAAAGACATGAATGGCAAGAGTTATACACAACTGAGTGTGATGTATATTAAAAAATCCAAGAGCTGAGATACTGTGTTGAGGAGGGCCATACAAGAACCTAGATAGATAGATTTACAAAAGCAATATTACCATGCACTACCCATCCATGTCGGCACTGGTCACATTGTCGCTGGCTTATTTTTCCAGGTTTGAAACACAGACAACTACAGTTCACCAGAGTGCATCGGATAGCCTGGAAATTAACAAAACAGGTTTATTGGTAACAAGCAACATCTGGAGCATGCACACTAAATTTATATATTCATACAGACTTTTTAATGAAGTATAAAAATACATATGGATAACGCATATAGATCACATATGAATACACATATAGATTTAGCCAGGTGGACAGCCCAGTTACCACCTGAGCTGTGAAAGTCAACAGGGCTGCTGCTATGAACTGCCATTACAAGTCACCCTCTAGAGCAGCAGAATATTATGGGCAGCAAAATATTCAACAACACTTTTGTGGGTGGTTTGGGGCTGGTTGGTGAGCAGCAGTAGAACTGCTAGTGCTGTCCCTAGATGTGTGTCAAATAAATAACTTAAATAACCATTAAAATAAATTGCTGTTATCTGTTAGAAAATTATGCTATGCTTACATGCAGCTTT
The DNA here is from genome assembly GCF_015237465.2 of Chelonia mydas. Taxonomy (NCBI): domain Eukaryota; kingdom Metazoa; phylum Chordata; order Testudines; family Cheloniidae; genus Chelonia; species Chelonia mydas. Next base: position 65,988,013 of record NC_051250.2, read on the forward strand.
AAATCCATTTTCCAGCAGAGTTTAAAAAGAGAAATGAGCACAGAGAGATAAAAGTTCCATTCCCTGATCATTTAGGGCAAATGAAACATTTAGTTTAGACCATTTAAAATATTTTTGATTGTTTTATATAATTAAAGGAAATTTTAAAATGAAAATTTATTTCAAACCAAATTGAAATATTTTATTTTTAAAATGTCAAAACAAAACATTGGGGTTTTTTGGATTTTTTTTTTTATTTTAACCACAACAATTCAGTGAAACTAAAGTGAATTCAAGAACAGTTTCAGTGTCACGGTAATTGCATCTTTTGAAAAAAAAAAAAAAAAGTTTCAGCTAAAACTTTTCACCCAGTTCTAGGTGAGAGGTAACGACATTTAGTGCAATCAGTGCATCGTATAAACAACATATTTGCTCAACAGAGCATCGTTAAGATCCAGGGCTAAAAGTTATCCCTGGCAGGGATTATTTAGCAGTGTCCACATGGTGGATGTACTCTCCCAGCGGCAAAAGAAGTCCGTCGCCCCATTCTCAGTAGCAACACTGTAGTTCAGAATAAGTACTACAAATCCTCATTAATGGAATGGCTGCATTTTGTTTATTCCATGTATTCAATACATCGGGTAGGCATGCTTAATATTAGGTAATATAAGAGAAATTCTTGAGGGGTTATAGATGAAACACAAGGTACTGATAGATTAGCAACCTGTTGCATGGTTTAATGGGTGTACCACTTTGCTTTCACTGGGGTCATCTATAATACAAATCCAAATTAGTATTCAGATGCTCATATGCAACAGGCCAATGTAGCTGTGTTTCCTGGAATACATACTTCCCTCCTTACAGACCCATCTTGTGCAGGAAGTGGACAGACAACTTTGAGGTCCTGGTTAAATCTCCACAGGGATTGCTACAGAGTACAGCATTTGTACAATCAAGTATTTCTTATCTTTGTTATTCTCAGTACAGCACTTAGTGTCCTGAATATACCTTTTACATAAATGAAATATTTATTAAGGAGGAGTTAATGTGAAGGAATTCATGCATCAGAAAGCGCATTGGCATATAACACACTTCATAGTGACTGGATCTAATCTAAAACAGGTCTGGATTACTCTATTTTTAAAGCACCTTGTACAGTAAACACAGGGTATACATATTAAAACAAAAAATGTTAATATGAAATAATGAAGAAGGAAAACAGTCATCCCAATGATGTGCACCAAAACAGGACATTAAGAGCTGCAGCAAGAGACACAGGAAACAGGACGAGATTTAAGAAATTTCTGCAGCTCTTTTAAAGTATGTTCTGATTTTGCGGGGGGTGGAGGGGTGGGGTGGCTTCTTTAACACCAAATCATAAAACAAACAGCCTTTTCCCTCCAAACCAGAAAAATGGAGATGTTACTTACAAAGAGTTATGGAAATCTCTTGTTCCCTGTCTCTCACTCCAATTCTAGCCCTCCTGTATGTATGTAATGCTATCAGGCTGCATTTCCTGTTGCAGTTCTCATAAAAGGTATCCCCAGGGATTCTACAGCTGTCCAATTCATATTAATGGAGATTTTGAAACATTTTCAGAGTTTCATAGTTGAAAATGCTTCTTTTAGAATGGATTTTTCTGTACCCCTCTAAAGCAGTGGTAAAAATTCAAAGCAGTTTTCCTTCAACATACTGAACTTTAAATAAGTTTGGCATGCAGTAGCTGAACTTTCTGAACATTTCTCCTTTCCTCTTCCGCTCTTCAGGAGACCCACACCTAAGAAAATATACGAACTGAAAAGCAACCACTTTCATGGGGCCTTCTGTTTCACACACGATCTCCACCTCAAGCCCCAATCCTGTAAAGACATGTAAGTAAAGCTACTCATGTACAAAACTCTTTGCAGGACTGGGGCCTTGGATGTACCTCATCACGGAGGAGCTATTCGGGGCCACTCTCCCAACCTGCATGGTTTCAACAGCCAGGAGCTACTCCCAACCAGCTTTGCTATTATCTGCCATTCAACAGGTCTCAGGGACTGTTCCAGTTTCTTCAAACTTTAGGCAAAGTTGGAATTTGCTGTATTTATTAATAAATGGTCATAAATGGCCATCAGACTGAGAAGATGGAGAGACCAAATACCTCAATATGTCACACATGAGGGGCTCTTTGCCATGAGCATTTCTTCAGCCATTGAGCCTCACTGAGGGCAGGGGAGAACCCTACCTTAGAAGTTCATGTCCATGGCACTCCAGCATACAGTGCCTTTTGTCGCTAGATTTAGAATTTTAAATCTCAGCTGCTTGAGTATTTACAGTATTTATCCTGAAATATGATGAATATTAGTGTGCACACAAATGACTAGGTTCTAGAGACTACAAGCTGAGATTCATTCTCATTTGAAGGAACAAGTGGCAACATGGCCATTCAGCCAACGGAATCATTTTTTGCTTAATCCCTTAAAAAAGCCATCGCAAAATGCTAAATTCTTGAGAAAAGTTTTGAGAGCCCTATAAAGTCATAAAATACACATGAGGCACCGTGAATTGCTTCACTTTAGTGCAGGATATATTGTAGCTTGGATGCTGAAATCTTTTAATAGAACAGTAAAAAGCCATAAATTTCTTTTATAAGGCTAAAAAAAGCATTTTGTGCTAGGCAGATGATTCAGTTACATCACAAGATGTCAAACTATAAAGCGTAGTTCAATTCTTCTACCTCCTTGTGCCATAATATACTATAACTTGCATAGATTGCACCTTCTTCCATAAGGCTATTCTGTTAGTCCCATAAACTAGATCAGAATTTCACAAATGTCTCTTTAACAGCCCCTCCAAGCAATGTTAAAAAGAGGAACTTTCTTTCGCTGTGAGGAATAATAGAAAGATGTACAATAAAAATTGCTGTCATTATAGTAAGTTAATTGAGGTTATTTCACAAGCTTTCACATTCTTTTTTCCTCCATTGCATTCTGTATGCTACTGACCTCTAAACCTGTTTTTAATTCTTTTTGTATGTAGTTAACTAAGATAGTTAAAGTGCATTTACTTTTGCACTTCAGAGGTTTGTATACACCTTTCCTGTATTATGCATGTATCTGTTTCGCTTGACCTCTTATCTTTATTGTGTATATATGATATGTAAAGTTTCTTCGATTAAAAAAAAACTGGAAAAAGAAAGAGGGACTTTTACATGCATGTAAGTAGCTATTAGAAGGGCAAATATAAGTCCCCCCTCAAAATAAAAACTGTATTTAAAAAAAAATCCAGATATTGATGCTTATTGGAAGCATGCTTAGATGTGGCTAGCTCATGAATTGGTCTCTCATCAAACAACAACTCTTAAATCAAATTTTTCTAAACTGACTAAATTTTTAACATTCCAGGTACTGACAGTGCACTCACTGAATAGCAAGGCCTGAAATTTTTTTTAAAACATTTCTTTAAACATGTTTATAAAGGTCTTTTATCCATTCTAGCTGAAGTTTACAAGGGGCTTTTCAGCAAGGAATCTGATTATGGTCTTGTGATGGCGTTCTCCCATCACCGGCTAGAGAAGGGAGAAAACTGCCAATTAGAATGCATGTTCAACATCTGTGGGGTGCTTTGGCTGATTGCCTTCTGGCCAGAGAGGGCACAGCTAGATGAGGATTCACTGGACATCTGGACATTATAAGTAGACTGAAGGACCTCAGTAAGGGGAGGAACTGCAGAAAAGGCAGCACTCTCCTGCAAGGAGAGAATCATGAGGGACAAGAAGGGCTCTTGTGAGGGAAGTCCAGATGGGAGGACTGAGAGGGAAGCTGGCAATCTTGTACCTGGGGAGGGCCAGAAGGACCTTTCTTTTTATGGTTGATTGGAACTTATTACACTGGTCTTTGGAGAAGTGAGCAGGCTAGGCTAAAGGACACAAAGATAAAAGGCAAGCCGGTGTAGGGGAGAGTAAGGGGCCAAAGGGGATACTAGAGGTGCAGATCAATGCAGTGTCATGCCCTGATACCAGGAGGGCTACGTCCATGAGAAGGAACAGTGTCAGGCCCCAATCTTCCATGTGCATAAATGCTCAGCGTGCTGGGAAATGCATCAATGTTAAAAAAAAATTACATACAAACAATCCCCATGAAAAAGAGAAAAATACCACATACTTTTTTTCAATTATAGTCATCTTTGGATTATTTGTAAATACACTAGGTACAGCATTTTCAGAGAGAGGTGATTTTTCAAGTTGCACAGAGAAGAGCAAAATGTAATGTGGTCAGCTAGATTTTAACGTGATTCAACTGAGATTCAAGATCTCAAAAGTTTTCATTCATTATTCAATCTAGTAAAGAAATTTGTGGAAGCTGTGTTTAGATTAGTTCGAAATTAACTAATGTTAACAAGGTTTAATGACTAAAAAACTTATCAAGCATCTAGAATAATATGCTATTCTTTTATAAAGAAACACATAATTACTGGGCTTTAGAATATTTTTGATATATAATTGCTTGATGTGCTTTGTTATCCCACCAACTAGAATGTACACAGAATTTCTTTCTGTAGAAGAAAAGAATAATTTTCCACATTTAATACATGTAAAAATTCAGAAGCCTAATTAAAGGATTGGAAGTACAGATGGAAATTAAAATGAAAAAAAAATTTAAGTGTAATCCTTTCACTCGGATCTTTAATACTTTGTTTCATTTTCTAGAAACATACAGCAGATGTTTAAAGTCTTCTGGTCTTATCAAGGATATTATCATTGCTTTCCAGTTACTCCCTCTTTCCTAAACGTGTCCTTTCCAGAACTATCACCACCCATACAGATACTTTTAAAACTAGTACTGAAGATTTGGGGCCAAATTTGTATCTTGGTTACATCAGCACAACTGAGACAAGAATCTGGCCCACAACTTTTTAGTAAGAATGCATCTTAGCCATTGTCACAAGAGGTATACGTTTATTATCAAAATGAATACTCAAAAGCTAACAACTAATCATTGGAAAGGCAGAGATCATTGCCAAAACATGTCACCTAAATGTAATGACCTCTGACTTTTCTCTCTTGCGATATTGACATGGCTTATGCTTTGTGAGGTTACACTGAAGATCCCTTTTCATATCTCAGTCTTCAGCCTCTGTAGCTAAAGTGAGGCACAAGATAACAAGTTCATCCTGATACTTGGCATACATCTAACATTTGTTTCCTGAAGTTAATACTAGGTGTTTGTGGGCTATGAGTTCACCTTGCAACAGTGGCGACTTTAAAATGAGAATGGCACAAAAATAATAGGAATACAAAACATACCAGTGTGTATGTGCGTGTAGCTAAGAGGAGACTTTTCATCTGTCTCAAGTCTGATTGCACATTCAGAATTAAAATCTAAAAGGAATCTAATTCAATGAGGTTCAGATTTGGAGTAAAAGGAATTTAATATGTGCAAAAACTCTAATGGTTGAGGGACAGATTCCCAGCTCAACCAGCCAGGATATCTGCACTGGGTCATAGTTGCTAGTGCAGGCATAGGGAGAAATAGCAGAATGAGGTCTCTCATTCTCCCATGCAGTTTAGCCTAGTTCATCTCTATGATGCACAGGACAACACTCTGGTTTACTCCCCTCTTAGGGAAGCTGTAGACATCCATCAAAGAGATCTTCTCTATGGTATAAAGCTTCACCTTGCAAAGCTACTTTGGGGCTTTTTGCCAATGCTTGGGGTGCTCTAGACTTTGGCTCTGTCTCATCACTATTCTGTCACCCAGATCACTAACAAAATGGTGTTGCAGATGAAGTGCCAAAGCTTGCATGCCATCAGTGTCTCTTCTGCCATAGATTAGTAGCTTCCCTCCTTGGTCTAAAGGGAGGTGTCCTTGTGGTTTCTGTATGAACTACACCTAATCTGAAAGAAACTTTCAATACTGCATGTGAAATGTGAATTTCAGATCCAGCCCCCTGTGCACCCTATGGAGGGTCTTCCAGCCACTGGACACAAACCCCGAGAAAAAATCCCACTGGATCCATGTAGCCCCCCTGTGGAGCTGGGCTCCACAGAGTACAGGAGATGCGCATCATATGTGGGAGCGAACTGAAACTTGCCCAACTTCTGTGCAATAGAATCTCACCAGTTCCTGTGTAAGAGAGACCTCTGCACCTGTGGAGGAGGGGTTGGTATTTACAACAAAGACAGGGGTTGATCATTTGGTAAATTACCATATTTTTGTTCTCCCCCGGCTAAAATGTGAAGGATTTTATACCTTCATATTAGAAACTGGATAATAAGGATCCATGGAGATTCGGTTCCCTTTTTTGGTTGGTAAAAATAACACAAAAAGTAGGATGTGTGCCTGGTTACCAGGAAATATTTTCCTGCTTATACCTGTTAAACAATTTGCAACATTTAAGGATGTACACATCCTAGTGTGCTTTTAAAGTAACACTGTAAAATGCAAAATCAAAGGTTGATTCAGATCTGATGTCTCTCACGGATTTAAATGAGAGCTACACATGGGGATCTGAGGCCAAAATTGGGCCTCCTATCTAATTTTCTTGTCCTGTATTGCTAATAACTCAGGTTATTACCACTGAAAAGTTTAAAAATCTGATTTTCTTCCCCTGTTTATGGCCGTTTACTTTTACATTTCACTCAGTTTGGACAATCATTGAAATTAGAGGCAAGCACAGCCCTATTAAGTTATTTAGACCATCTTCTTGTCAGTGCAGGACAGTGCCCTACAGCACATTTTAATTTTGCCAAGCAATGAGGCTTCCACCACTTCCCCTGGGTAATTATTTCACAGATTGATAGGTCTCACTGTCAGAAAGCTTTACAAATACTCAGCCTCCATTTTCCTTGTCTTACCTAATAATATTGCTTCTTCCCCGATAATTAATATCCTCATATTTGTAGAGTTCTATCTTATCTGCTTTTATTCAAGCTATATATATTCAACTTTTGCAATCTTTCCTCCAGCGCTTAATTTTTGTTGCTCTGCTAAGCTTCCTACATTTTATCATAACTGACCACAATAGTCCAGATGTTGTCACAAAAAAGCCAGGACTAGGATTTCCCTGCTTTCTTACACGATGATTTTTCTACAGAGCCCAAAACTGCACTGTCATTTTTGGCTGCCATATCACATTGTAAACTTATGCCTAGAATTGGACAAACTATTTGTAGGGAGTAATGTGAATAGATAAAATTCACCCATTTTCTATTTGTTAACCATCTAAGAACAGACTTTAGTAATTCAACTTATTGCATATTATTCACTCAACACTTTGTGTGAGACTGACCTCTGTGAAGAAGGCCAAAATGAGGACCATGTACTGTTCTCGGGTACACTGTAGTGGTATATAGGTCTTGTGCTGGTCCTCTCCACAGTGGTGAATTTTACCTTGTACTGCAGCCCAGGGGTTGTTTGTGAAATATTTGCTCAATATATGTCATTGACCATTTACTATTTATAGTGTGTGACTGGTCACCTAAGTCACATGGTATTCTTGTTTCTCCCAGACTGGATGGCTGAAACCTTTCTATACAGGGGAAAGAATCAAAAAGATTTTGAATCCCTCTTCTAGATCATTAAAGGATTTTGAGGTGGCTGCAGGAATTAAAGGAATGGGCCAGATCCTCAGCTGATGTAAACTAGCATATCTCCAGAAAGTCCATGGTGTTATGCTGATTTACATTAGCTGAGGATCTGGTCTATTAATTAAGACCAGACTTCATATATTGCTCTATGGTCCTCCTCTGGACACTCAGTGTTTATTATACTTCTTTTTTGGGGTTCTTGGTTGAGATTGTTCAGAACAATGCCTCAAATTTAGCCACACAGAATATCAGGGTTGGAAGGGACCTCAAGAGGACATCTAGTCCCACCCCCTACTCAAAGGGGGACCAATCCTCAATTTTTGCCCCAGATCCCTAAATGGCCTCCTCAAGGATTGAACTCACAACCGTGGGTTTAGCAAGCCAATGCTCAAACCACTGAGCTATCCCTTCCCCATATCTTCCCTTAATGATAATCTTCTAAACTGCTCTGAAAATCTCTGCACTTAAATCAGTTTTCAATTCATGGTGTGTTTATATCCAACACAAGTATACTTGTCCATTTCAGATTCTAACATTCATGCACTGGTATCACGTTGTTGTATTTAGGTTCATCACTATGCTGAAGAATATTTAGACTAAAATAAATGAAGCTATTTTCATTGGGGGGGGGGGAAAGAATCCTTAAGATTTCTATTTATATTGGTCCAAATGCTAAGGTTCTAAAGCCCTGCAGGATTTGACACATTATCTTTTTGTTTTATAAACAAAATCTCTCTCTTGGGAAGATATTATGATAAACTGAGAGTACATCTCAAGCATGGATCCTTTAAGAGCCCACAAAAAATGTATCATCAATGCAAAATGAGTACTTTTCTTTTAATGAAAAGAAGACAGCGTAATATAAATTCTCTCATGAATATCCAGTGAACAAGTTTTATAGTGTTTTGACTTGAGAATATACACATGGATATTTTGAACATATACAACTTTTGAGTAACACTCTTTATGATAGGCAAATGTTTTTACAAGGACAGTAGGATGGACTGCATGACCCAAGAGCTTTATTCCATTTTGAACTTCTATGAATATCAGTTCCAGCTGACACAGATAATTTCTGCACATTCTTCAGTAGCAAATCAGTAACAATGTTACAATGCACATTACATAACAGCCCACAATACTGAAATGTACAGACTGTAATACCCTGCAAAATTTAAGCGATTAGGTAATACCCCTTACATGAAGCAGAGAAGTTTCTTTTAAAGTAAATTTATAAGGCAACCTATTTCTTCAGTAGCAAAAGGGTTCAGTGAAATTCTGGTCCGCTGCACAAAGGGCTTTATGCAAGAGACCAGCATGTAGGACAGGGATGGGATAGACTCCTCTTCCCCAAACTGGAGGCAGGCCATGAGGCACATGCAACTTCAACCCCGACTTCAACGACAGCAGAGTGCCTTTGAAAATCCCACCTACACACAAATATTGTCATACCTGGGTGCTGACAGCTGGGGTCCTAAATCCATGATTAGGCTCCTAAATAAATGACCGTGATTTCAGAAGTGCTGAGCAGCCAAGCTCCCACGAAAGTCAAAAGGAGTGGCAGGTGTTCAGCACCTTTGAAAATCTGAGCAAAAAAGCTTTCACGTAGGAAGCTAACTATGGATTTGGGAGTCTAATTTAAGGCATTCAAGTTTGAAAATTTTGGCCAGTCTTGTGACATCACTAAACTCGGCATAAATGTGCATTTTTGGGAGATTACACCCCGTAGGCATACACCTTTCATTCACAATGTTTACTAGTTCTGAGTATATTTTATAAAAGAAGACTGCAGAAAACACAGTTAATTATCTGGATCCCGAGTGTATGCATTCAACTATGGACAATATTTTGTATTTTGAATCAGATAATCAACCGTGACTTCCCTTTATACACCCACAATTTGAGGATACAAGTACATGGAGGTACAATTTATATAATTTGAATGTCTACAAACTAAGTTCTGATTTACATCTGATGCTATCCCATTGCCTTTTGTTGACTTGAACAAGATATACGTCAGTGCTGAATTTAACCCCAAGTATCTCATTTGTGGGTAAAAATTGATGCTCAGATACTGAAATGCTTAAATTGTCTCTGTAATATTTTGTGCCCATAAAATTGAGGATGCAAAGGAAGTCCGGTGCAAGATGGAATTAGTACTGTCTATGTATGTTTTCTATATATGAGCCCAATATTGATGACTCTACTCAGTCAAACCACCCATATGAATTAACTTCAAGGGCTGGAATGGACCTCAGACTTATGGGCCTATAAATGCATACATATACACAGTCACTTTGTTAAAAACTTCTCCTGATAAAATATTGCATTGAAAGCAAATGTCTGCAATAGAGGATTATAAAAAGTAAAGACTTTTTCAAAATTTAATGCAAGCATTCAGTCTTGCTTAACAGCAACGTTAGTAGCTGACGGCTAGGTGTCTAGGACTGAGAGCCTCAGATAGTGCAACTGGGAGAGAAAGTGAATGGAGGAGTTTCTCAAAAAGGTAACATACCAGAAGGCCAGACCTTAATGATAACATAACTTGTGGGATGAAAAACACTCCTCATGCAAGCCATTTACCCTCCAGGGCCCCTCAAGGCAACCTCTGTTAATGGCCACTGTCAAAATAATTACTAAGACAAAAGAAAGCACACACACACGCACGTGGACATACACACAACTGGTACTTTTTAAGCAAAGCACATTGGACAGTAAAGCCCAAATTTGCTGTTAGACCACACGTTTATAGGTACATGATCTTTGCAATTAATCTTACATATTTATCAAGAACAGGTGTGCACTGAACGATTGTTTTCTCAAACCATGAAAAAGATTCATATACTTTTTTATTATCCAATTAGCATAGAACAAAGAGAAGTGGGAATTAGGGCTAGAAACTGTCTCAGTGTCATCATCTCATGGGTATTATTTAAGCTTGACCCTACAACCAAACTGAAATTATTTTCATACATACTGAATCAGTAACAATGTTACAATGCACATTATATAACTGTCCACAATACTGGAATGTATAGACTGTAATACCCTGCAAAATTTAAGGGATTATGTAATACCCCTTACATGAAGCAGAGAAGTTTCTTTTAAAGTAAATTTATAAGGCAACCTATTTCTGGTAGCATAGGAAAATTTCCCACTATATATTCAACAATGAATCACTGCATACTCATTTGACAAACCACAGCTGTTTAACAGTAAAGTTTTTAGTTAAGGATTCTGAGGTAGGGACAGGTCATTGAATTTGAACAATGTGAAAGTTATTAAAATAAACCTGATTGCTTCTCATTTAATGTTATACATAGGATGTTGCATACATACAGTTTGCACATATTTATGTGTACCCTGCATACCTACATATTCAACACCATGTTACACATTGAAGCTAGAGAACCACTAAAGTTTAATTAAAAACCCAAAATCCTAGGTTAACACAAATTTAATGTGTCAAATTTACACACAATAGTTAGGAAATGAAAAAAATATAAATATTAAGTTACCCACATTGCACATAAATGCCCACTTGAAAACGTACAGTAACAGTCTTACTAATATTAAAAAGTTCTACAGATGAGCACTGTAGGTGAGTTAATGTTGCAAAGATAATCTTAACTTTTTCCTTTCTTCACTTCGCTGTTTAAGTCTGCAGCCATAATGTTGTATGGACTTAATTTTTTGCATTTAATTTTTCTCTCATACTTTTAAATATTTATATTTTTAAAAAGGAACAAACACTAACCATGCAATAGACTTTTTTTGCTTTACACAATTTTGCTTTACACAATTCCATAAATTTTAAACTCAATCACACTGTGTGTACACACACACGATACTGTCTGTGATGCTACAAATTTACATAATATTTTGTGCAAATCCACAGCACGCAGGCAGATACGCAATTTAAAAATAAGTAATTTTTCCCTCAGCATGAATGAGACCAATTTTAAAATGACTTCTAACGCTGTAATTTAATACCTATTTTCAAATACACACAGTGACTATTTCTCATTGTGGGCTAGCCACATGTGAAATGTGAAGCCTTAAAGTGTGAGCATTTTTTCATTATCTATGTGTTTGTTAAAAAAAAATCTTAAAGTGATTTTAAGGCATGAAATGGATATTCACTGTTCATAACTCTAAAATGTCTATGGAGATTTCTTCTCCCCCCCTCCAAAAATATTCATCTATGGGCAGAGCTTGAGCATGGAAAGTTTTAGTCCCACGAGAAAGTTTTTTGGAGGCAGTTATGGGCAATTAAAAACAGAGGGGGCTGCAATGAAAGTTGTTTTACCATCTTACCTCTAGCACTTGCTAAGACAAAAATGGTGACTGCAGAGAGAAAACATAACAAAAATAGAGGGCCTGAATCTGCACCAAGAAGCCAATTACAACAGGATAAGGCCCAAAGGACCAAAAGTGCAGTCCTTACTCACTGGGTGTTTTGCCTGAGTAAGGACTTCAAGATTCAGTCCTGAATTTCAGCTTAACTGCATGGTAACATTTACTATATACTAGAATATATAAAAACTGCTTTTAAAAAAATAAAGCATGCTGCAGAAACCATGTTTTAAAATAAAAAGAACTGAGATCTGCTTGCATATGATGCACTCTTAATATTATTTAGATGAACTATTGCTACTTTATTGCTGAAAATATCACCTTAATTTGTGGATTATCTGATTGGAAATGAAATTATACACTCGTATGAACAGATTTTTTATAATATTGTTCAATGTTACTGAGGGTACAAGTCTGCTTTATTCAGGACATTTGGTACCAAAAGGCCCAAACCTGTTCTTGCTGCAGTCAGTAAGATTTCACCTCAATTTTCAGTGAGTGCAGAAAACTTGGAGAAAACTTTTCTGTTATTTTAAAGATGCACATTTCCGGTGGGTATGTATGTGTTTGCGTTTATCATTCTTGTTAAGATATGAAGGAAAAGTACAAGAAGGAAAGGTGCGAAAGATTAAAGAATATGGAAAACATTTAAACATTCTTGTTACAGTTAGTGTTTCTAGGAGTTTTATTTGGGGTCTTCAGAGGAAAAAATAAATTTCCTCATGTATAGGGTTAGAAATGTCTTTCACATTTGTTCACCTATTGCTAAAATATAACTCTGTTTATGAAATACTGTGTCTGTTCACTAATACCAAAGATTAATTCTCACCAAAATGCACAGTTAGGGAAAACTTAGTGGCATGATAAACCTAGTGGTATAAAGACAACGTAATAATATGGGGGTATGCTCTTTGAAAGTCAATTAAATATACTAATGATCCTTTTCAGCTGAAAAAAAAAAACAGGAGGAGGGGGAGCATTCTTCAGCATATACTGGTCTCTTTCTGTCACCATCACCAAAATAAAGAAAAACAACCCACATTATTCTCAGGAATTGAAAATATCCCTGGCATCCTTCATCAGCCTGGAACCAGAAAGAACACTGGGGCTCCCCGAGTCATGTTCCAAGTCATGTTCCCTAAATGTTTGGAACTGAACCCCAGTTTCAGTATTTTAAAAATCTGACTATAGAAATATTGAGACTCTTACCTGAATCAAGTGCCTATGTATTTTTCAGTATGCTGAACTATATTTTTGAAAAGACGTTAAAAATAGAAACGTATGATCTTTTTTCCACCTAGAATTTTATCCTTACAATTAAAGGCTATTAGCTGGCATCCCCTTTAACCGTCAAATTCAGACAGTGGCAGTTCCATAGCCACAAAGAGAAGCAGTAAATGAGAAGAACATGTTACTACACTGCATTTGAGAAAGTTTGGCTCCAAGCTATGCACTGATTAATATCAGATCTCCTTCTTTACTTGCCTCTTGACAATCTTGTCACATCTGGCTGACAAATCCTTACAAGCTTATCCAAACCAAGGCAACCCAGATCATGCTCAAGGACTAGCTTGAAGGAAGCGGCAACACCAGCCATGCACTGATGTGCCATCATGAAACTAATGAAGCTGACTTCACTTGCAGACTGCAGGAACACGAAGAAACACAACATGCCTGAAGGTTTTGCAACATAACACAGAGCTAGCTCACCAAAAGATAAGACAAACAATCAGCTCCTGAGGTTCAAGAAGCCAAGTAGTTACATGATTTTTTTTAAAAGGGATTTATAAAACACTTGAATAGCAAACTCAACCAAATGAACACAGCACAGTCTACCACTCCAGATCAGCCGTGCAATTTAAGTGCTAGTTGCCTTTCAAATAACGATGAGTTTTAAATTAAAACAATGAAAAACAGTTACTTTTATTTTCCCTTTCCCTCTTCCTTTCAAACCGCAAAATCACAGTCACCCATGAGTTCCTAAATTATCCAATCTAAAAGAAACATTTTTTAAAGCAGCTGTCATTTATTACCCATAGCATTTTAAAACACGATTAACCATAGCATGTATATATCAGAAACCCTCTCCATGGGTTTGCAATACGCCGACTCTTCATTTTTAAAACAAGCATTTCTTAAACTGGAGGCTATGGTACTTGACCAATTAATAGAGCAGAAAGTAAAATGCTTTTTCTTTAAACACATCTACCAAAATAGCACTGGGTTAAGTTGACAGTTAATGCCATATTTATTTTTCTTCGTGGCAAAAAATCGTAAGAAATAAAATGAATGTCTTAAATTCTGATTCACTACTTAAGCCTCCTAATTACTTCAAAGTAAAAACTGAAATACAGACATGCAGACTGGATCTCTAAGAAAAAGACTACTGCCTTATTTTTCTGGATGCTGAATAGTGAGCAGTGAATTGTATATAAAGGGCATACATTAGGCTCCAATTTGTGCTAATTCCACTAGAACTTCATAGTGAAATGATATTGTTGTCTGGTCTCCAGTGCATATATACATCACAATAATGATAATGTATTTGCTTAAAGCACTTGGCTCAGAATACATTTAAGTAGCAAATCACAGATTTTATTGCTATTAATGTATATTCAGGACTTGTACAATTAAACATTCTTAAGTATTTATGATTTACGGATGTCACTACTTCGATAGGAAAACAATTATCCAAGCAACGGTTGTTTTATTACAGCCTTCTTAAGATTTTGCATTATTTATTTTCATAGAGCCATAGAGCTGTTCACTATGTATTTCAGGTAGAATAACAGGCTTTTGTAAATAAACTAGCCTAACGCTTCCACAGTTTCTTTAAGTAATTAAGGCAGAAATGGAGAGCTGTGGTTCAAGAATCACTAAAGGTATTATCCAAATCAACACCACCTTAGATTTTCATGTTTCCACAGTACATAGCCACAAGTAGAAGTTGTACAGTGAAAATATACATTCATATACAACTGCAAAGAACTTTCCTTACCTCAGACATTCTTACTGTGCATATGTTTCCAGAGCTATAAAAAACAGGTTCCCATTCCCTCAGCGACTTGTACAAAGAAGTGCTGGAAACACTCCTGTCTGTACAAGTACTAAGGCAGAATCATCACACGCCTCTTTACTCTTGTCTGAATCTGAGCACCTCCAGGTCTGATGTATGCTCAGACTGTGCACAGGGGAGTGAAATAAGATCCTCCCTCTTGGTGTTCTCCAGACCTACAGTACTAAGTTGTGTCTGCATCTCACCTCTGCAGTGAGCTCTCACCTCAATGCCCCAGAGTGGTGTGTTCCAGCATGTCCCTCCAGTCACAGGGCAGCCCCCTCACAGCTGGCTTGAAGAGGCCATGACACTCATCTTTCACAGAGATTTGATCAAAAGGAGTCACAGAGGCTTGAGGCACTCCTAATGCAGTGTGAGGAGATTCTACTCTGCTCTGGCAGCCTAAGTAAATGCATTAAATCAATGAAGCTGACCTAAGGCCTATTACCATTTTCCTCTAAAAATGTACAACTATCTGCAAATAAGCTATGAGGTATTTATTCTTTAAATTACTTATTTTTAGCACTGACATTACATAGTAGGGTTTTTTTCCCCAGACTTGGAAGTGTGGATTATTTATTTATTTATTTAGCATTTGCAGGTCTTAAATGTTAATTCATTTTAACTGGAATCTGTTTTCTTTTAAAAAAAGCTATATTGATTAAAATTTCTCCATCAGCTTACTTTTCAGGAAGATTAATTGAGTTTTACTTCTTTTTATGAACACAACATAAAGGTCTGAAAGACTTTGATAAAAATATACCAATTGGAGATTTCCGGTGGGTAAAAATATGAGCAATAAAGAGGAGCAGAGAATTAATTACCATAATTGGGCCAAAATCTGTTCTCAGTTACCCACATGTGGGGTTGTACGCAGGTGACATAGAACAGAATTTTGGTCTCCTAGTCATCCCTCATCTGATAAATTTTATTCCTTGAGCTGTTAGGATTCCAACTGTCAAGAAACAGGAAGCAAAAATAAATGAAAATTAAATAAAAATAAATACATTGTCAATCCCATTCTCTGAGTGCCTGTTCTGCCTCCTTTATATTAGTTAGTATTTCCTATAGAGACAAATTGTGATATACATGGACAACTCACATTGAACTCAAGGGGAATTTTTTATGAGCATCTGAGGATAATATTTGCCGAGGAGGAGATTTGTACCCCCATACTAGAGACAGCAGGAAGTAGGATGGTTGGGGAGAGAAGTCAGCTAAGGTAACAATTACTGACAGGATTTTCTTCCTTTAATTGTATTTGTTATTTGCTATAGGTGTGTATGATGTTTTACAGACAGAACCTGATTCGGATCTCACTTACTACTGGTATAAACACAGCATAACCCCATTGGAGTCCATGGAGTATACCAGCATAAAAGCAGTGTGAGATCAGAATCAGCTCCAAGATCTCACAGTGAGGTGCACATGTTCCTCTAAGTCTCTGCTTTCCAACACCCCATGATGTTTCTCACACTGAACTTTAACAAGAACAGAAAACAGTGAGGGAGATTTAGCTTCAACCACTGCCTGCTGGTCATTTTTGACAAAGAGTATCTGTGTCTGAACAGTCAACTGCTTAGGGCTACATAGGTACATGAGGCTGCTTGTCTTCAATTTCAGGGCACTTAACAATCTATCCCCCTCTACCTATTTTCTCTCATTCACCAGTGAGATTTAGACTTCTGCCTCTGCTTGTCCCATGATGCCATTCTCCATCACCCACTTGTTATATTTTCAAACAAGAACCTTCATGTTTTCTCCCAAGCTGCCCCTCACCCTCAGGAGAAGCTCCTCATAAACATCTGCAAAACATACACATTATCTTCCTTCACAACCCTCCTCAAAGCTCTCCTTTACCTTGATGCCTATAAAAAACTTGACAATAGTTAGGCTTCTATTACCAATGCTGATACCATTGCCTGTCAAGCTGACCAGTATTGTTTCATTGGCTATGTCTACACTGCAATGAAATACCCGCGGCTGGTCTATGTAAGTTGATTTGGGCTACAAGGCTATAAAACTACAGTGTAAACATCTGACCCTACAGTGGGGGGCCATCCCAGAGACCAGGCTCCGCAGCCCAAGCCCAGCTGTCTATGTTGCAGTTTTATAGCCTGGCAGCCTGAGCCCCATGAGCTCGAGTCAGCTGATGCAGGCCAGCCATGGGTGTTTAACTGCAGTGTAGACATACCCATTGTTATTTTGTACTCCCCCATCTGTCTGAGGGCTCCTAGGTACTATGGTTATACAAACAATAAATAATAATAATTAGTCTTGAATTGCCATGGGTCTACATAGAGATTCCACTGGAACGTCAGCCCCTCAGAGAATGCCCTTTGATAGTTACTGTCAATGTCTGTCAGCTTGTAAGCTGTGTGGAAAAATAGTTTCTTAACCAACACAAAACAGCAACCACAAAGTTGTGATCAGCATACTGTTAGCTAACCTGACTCTTCAACAGCTGTCTTCTAACATGATACAATTCTGTTATGAAGACAAAGTCTAACCACATGTTCACTATTGTGTGTGTCTTTGTAAAGCCAATGGCCTTCCTTATTAGTAAGACCATATTTCATTCTTAATTTAATAAGCAGCAATGCAGAACGTCATACCAGGGATGTGTCTACCTCATTGACAATTCTTCAACAAAAGCAAGAAGAGTGGTTTAAGATTATATAAACTGCCAGGTGGCCTGAATTTATTTCAAAATGATAAGTGATTAAAATTTAGATCTGTGGCAAGCTGTTCTCCCCTCTAGTCAGCTCAGAGGAAGAAACTCTTTCTTAACTATTTGCCACTCACCTGGTAGAGATTCAATTCTCATTACAGAATTGGCAAACTAGCTATAGTGAACCATTTCTTTGACTAATTTAGCTTTCTCTGTTCATGTATTATCCACAATCAGATTTTGATTTTTTACACATTTTTTTCATTATACAGAATTGTTCAGTGAACACTTTGTGTGAACATATTCTGGCCATGTTCTTTGCAAACTATCCACTATGACTAGGTCAGTGGTTCTCCAACTTGTTACTGTCTGGCCCCATTGCAGTCTAAGCAAATGAGCTCTGGCTGCACCTTCACATGTGCTAGTGACAATATCCATCTTGATATCAATGTCTATTGAAATGATAGAATATTAACATATTTATGTTACACATAACACATTTATAATAGTTTTTCGTCATATGTTTCAGTGAGATGGACAAGCTTGTTTTTGTGCAGCGATTATCCAGCTATGTAAAAACTAAGACAAATGGAAACTGGGGAAAGTCTTGCAAAGCTCCGCTGAAGAACAGAGATTAAAGGGGATACAGCTGTGGAGGGAAAAAGTGGGGGAATAAGGAAGTGTGGTCTAGGGGGTAGACTACGGGACTCAGAGTCAGGAGGCCTTCATTCTAATCTTGGCTCTGCTACTGACCCGCTGTTTAGCCTTGGGGAAGTTATTTCACCTCTTTCCCCTTCTCCCATTTTGACTTGTCTATTTGAACTGTGAGCTCTTTGAGGCAGGGGCTGTTTATTTGTATGCACAAAGCTCAGTCCAGTGGGTTGAGGTCTTTAGGTGCTAACATAATACCAACAGTGATAATAGGTATGTGGAATCAAGGCATAATGGAGGTTCAAGGGGAGCTCCTTTCTTTCCAGCCTAGTCTCTTTGAGTCTCTGCCCCAGCCTATTTCCCCCTTTACCCTACCCTCTTCCCCATCCCGTGGCTCAGCCTGTACATTCAGTGCAGCACAGGAGGGTTTATGAGTATGTAGGTCACAAGGTGAAGTGCTTGAATTACTTATTTATAGCAAAGAGAAGAGCTCCTATTGGGGAGCTGGCTGGAAGGCTGTTGCTTTTGCTCTAGTTTGGTTGTTTTTTTAAGGATATCATCATTGCTTTTGGGACTGTGTAGGTGCAACACAAAGACAGACCCAGCACCGAACCCCAGACCCCAACACCGTGGAACTTGTAGGTGTTTGAGATCCAGATCCAGATCTGAAGTTTGTGGCTTCATCTTATTGATAGAAAACCCCCCCCCCCCAATGCTTTGATTACGCTGAGGGGACAGAACTGGTCTAACTGCTGCAGCTGCTTTTTGTATTCCAATGAGCACCTATTTTCTCATCTGAGCGCTGCCTGTCTCTCATTCCTACTGCTGGAGTTTGCTGCAGTGATGTTGACCTTTGCGTCATGCCTGCTTGACCTAAATTCCATCACATGCCCGGTGTCCCTCTTATTTAACTCAGTGCTGGCAAAGATCCTGGCACTTATCTTATCGTCTGCTGACTCGTTGCCTTGGGGAGTTGTGTGGGTTAGACATTTCACCTCACAACAGCCATGAGAAGAGAGTGGTCAGTCTGCAGAGCAATGGGTCACTTTTAGGTGAGGGAAGTATGACAGGGATAAGAGAGTTGTCACACTACAGTGTGGTTCAATACTGAAGGAACACAAGAAGTTGGTGAACAGGAGTTATAGTATTGTGCAGTGAAGGATACAGGAGCAAAGACAGCGGAGAGTTTCTTCTGTGACAGGGATCAGTAGCAACAATCTGCTGCATAATAAATTTGTCTGCCTCTCTAACCCTCCCTCCTCACCAACAGTACACAAAAGGAACATTTCACAGATGGCCGTTGTATCACTTTTGCTTGAGATTTTGTGAAATTTCAAGTGAAAATTATTTCCCTCTCATTCATGTGCATGCACGCACGCGCACACACAGATTTTAGCAAAGAGCAAAACTGAACTGCTTCTCTGAAATGTGAGGCAGACAGGTGAAATGTCAGGGGTACAAACCTCACCCAGAACAAAATGGTGACAATTTTCAAGCTACATTTTATGTAAAGTGTCTGAGCCCTTTTGCATAGTATTACTCAAACTGTGAACTCTGTGCCCTGGGGTCAGTCTGAATGAGGCTGGGGTGGGTTTGTTTTTCAGGTAGGGGGAAGTCAGTGAAGTAATCTGCAAGAGACAGAATAGGAGAGAAGGCGTGAGGGGGCTTTGAACCTTGAAACAAAGAAAACATATTCACCGTACTGGAATACTGAAGAAGAGAGAGTGAAAGGTGAGTGAAGGCCCAATAATGAAAGAACTCTTTTTTTCTGCACTGATGAGAATTTAGGCCCTTGACTTTAAACAAGAGTTGAGTAAAATTTTTGGCTGAAACTTTTTTTGGTAAAATTTTTTTTCTGCAGATTTGTTGACTCTGAAATAGTTCATTAGTTCATCTTGTTTCCAACGAACTGTTTGATTTTGGGGGTGTGTGGGTGGGCGGCACACAAAAACAAAACAAAAAATTCCAAAAATGTCAAAATGTTTCAATTTTTTGATCTGAAGAAATTTTTTGTTTCAAAATTTCCTTCAACTTTTTTTTTTTGGTTTAAGTTAAAAATACTCAAAATTGAAATGAAATGTTTAGTTTCAGGTCAAACAAAATATTTTGTTCTACCCATAAGGATTTCTTTTTTGGTGTGAACTGCTAGCAAATGAAAAAGTCATTTATTCAAACAGCTTGATTTTAAACGCAGTTAGGGACCCAAGTTTAAATAGGGTTCCAAACACAATGGTTTCTAGCAATCAGACTAGTCTGCATGCACTGGGACAAGGACTAACATGCTAGCCTCAGAGAACACACTTTTAAAACCACTGTTTTAACTAGAGATGGGCTCATTTGTGTCACAACGTATGCAGATAGCTCCTAACTTTCTCAAAAGTGAGGAGGGTTCTCCTCCTCAGCTCCATCTCCAGTTTTATGTTACAATTTTCTAAAGCACCAAATTGCTTTAGGAGCCCAAATCCTATTCTAAAAAGTGTCTTAGGCACTTAGAAGACTTGCAGTGAGATACAGGCTCCTAAGTCCCAACATCACTTTTGACAATGGGACTTGGTTTCCTAAGTCATTTTACATGTGTTTGAAAATTTTGCCTCTAATGTTGTTTGGCTCCATATTCACAGCGACCAGTCAAACTGAGTTCACAGCTGTTGTAGCTTGAACCACATATAAACTGATCCCTATCTTGCTTTAAAGCCGTGTGTACATGGGGCTCAAGAACATGATAAAGTAGGGAGCTTGTTTAATATTTAGTTACTCTGGCACCCCCTCCAAGGCTATGATTTTCAGGCAAGTGTTTGGTACATTAGTTATCTTCACTGCTAATTTGTATTTAAAGTAATAAAGTGTGAGTTAGCCGTTATGGTATTTAAAGAAGATTCAGATCTGGTGCCCAATGAAGGGCTAGTATAGGATTTGAACCCACAGTCTTTTGGCTAATATGAAAAAGTCCTATCAATTAGAGCTGGGTAATAAGTGATTTTTCAGTTCACTGGTAGTTTTGAAAGAAAAAAAAAGCAGGCTAGCGTGTGATTCTCACGCTCTCTGGCTCAGTGACTAGTCAAGTACTTTATACAAAGTGGAACAATTTCATCAGGAGAGCCTTGCCACAGGATAGCTCAATGGATAGGGTACTCTCCTGCAGTGCAGGAGGCCTAAGTTCAAATCCCTGCTCCACATCCGGCAGAGTAGGGAATTGAACACAGGTTTCCCACATCCCAGGTGAATGCCATGACCAATGTACTAAAGGATATAAGAAATATACCACCTACTCCTCCAGCTGGTTTGTGATGGCGCCTAACTCCCCAAAAATGTTTTTGGCGAAAACTGTTTAACCAATTTGTGTCAAATCTGTGACTCGTTTCAGGTCAACCAAACTGCATTTTTCAGCAGGTCAACTATTCGTCTGAAAAATCTACTCGGCTCCACTGTCAATTGAAACACATCATTTTCCATTCTTCTCCACTAGCCCCTCAACAATTAAAAGTACTTTCAAAAAAGGCAGGAGAGCAGAAGTTACATAATGGCATTTTTGGGGAGGATAGGAAGAGTAAACTAAACTTATCTTTATGCATTTCCCTTTAATGTGCACTTTTAAGACCTGCCTTCTCACAAATCTTGTAACTTAACAATTTACAAAATTTAATTGCTAACAGCATTACAGAAGAATCTACTTTGTTGAGTTGCAGCTTCCAACAACATATGTCTCCTACAACAAATCAGTTTTGATACTGACATTTCCCAGAGGTGCGGCATTTAATCCTCAAATTACAACACAAGTTTTAACAGGCAGGATTTGTCTGTCAGTAAGAGTTTAGTAATTAACAAAAAACCTCTTAACTCTAATGGCCTATCAAAAATACCAGTAAGTTAAGTTACACTAAACCAGGCATACAATTGGAACAGACACTAGCTTGGTGATTCTTTTTGCAGTATCTAATTAAAAGCATCCTAGACAGAATGCCAGAGACACTGCATTGTCATAAAAGGAAGAGTCACCAACCCTGTTTTTATCTCTGGGCTAGAAGGTGTGACACTGGGCTAATGGGTGTGCCAAAGTCTGGGCAGAAGATTTGTCACAAAACTGGGAACAATCAAGGTACAGATAATTAAAAAAAGAAGGGTGGGTAGTATGGTACCCTGAAACCTTAACACTGATATTGCACCAGTAAAGGTGATGCAAGCCCAAATCAATATATCTCATAATGGCAGACACCTTGCCTACAGAAACAAGCCTCATTCATTTTCACAGCTTCCAGTGTTTCACTGGGATTTTCACTCTGTTTAGTACCAGTTAGTGGTTTTATTACGTGTTTAAAGCATGGAGTATAATAGCCAGTGAGTAACATGCCAGCAATGCCAATGGTGGCAATTTTGCTTTGTTTCATGGGAGTGTTAGAATATTACACAGATGACTACAATGTGTCTCAGTGGCAGACTGATAAAATGAATGAGACAAGTATTTTGCCTGCCTAAAGCGTTGCCAAAATTTAGTCATAAAGTCATGTAGGTTTTCTTTTAGCGACAGGTTAAGCGTTTGTTATGTAGGTAGCAAAAAGGAAGCAAACCGTTAAACATTCCTTTTTAAAATGAAAAATTTTGGTGGAAAAGTGTTAATATGAGAAGAACTAGCAACAATTGCAGCAGATTTTTGCAAGCCTTTTCGCATTTTAATCTGAGTTGGTTGCAGTGATCACATAGTTCTGATTTCCTGACTGGACAAGCCTATCAGCCATTTAAATTTTTTTAAATCAACATTTATTATGGATGGGCATTACCAACTCCCACACACAATGAACACCAATCTGCTTTCAGATCAGGCTTTGTGCTTGCGCCAGGGCTACAGGTCTTGCTTTCCCTCTCCAGAGCAAGTCTCTATCCAGTTTCATAACCCTTCTCCCTGGTTGGGCAGCAGATGTTTTTGATGGAGTTTTACACGTACCCATAGCACAATGACATTCGGACTGATTTTCAAAGGAGTGTAAGGGAGTTAGGTGCCTGACTCCCACTGAACAGACTCCTTTGAAAACCCCCAAGTCACTAATTCCACATTAAACACCTCCTGCGAGTTGTCCATTTCTGTTTACCTCTAAAATACACGTGGATCTTTTAAGTTTATTCAGTGGTGAAGGAAGAAGGCACCGTGCTCTCTTGGTATACCATCATACTTTACCATTCAACTGGGAGTCAAATGTCAGTATTACGATTCTTTTCAGGGAGCTGTTTTTTTTTTTTTTTTTTTTAAATGGACAGTTCCCAGGTGCCAGTTGACATTGCTGCAGTAGCTGCAATATCATACATCCTTGACTGAACTTTGATTAATTTTCCAGATTGTCCAGAGCCTGTGGCAATAGGATCCACAGCTGCAGCTACAGCCATAACTCCACCTTTTGTGATTTCCCCTTTTTCATTATGTTTGAGATTTGATTGCACTTTGTTCCAAGCTAGGAGCTTTTGGCAATGGGCAATGGAGATAAGAGCACAGAAAGATACTATATGAGGAAATTTGCAGTGATAAAGTTGTATGGTAAGCTGGTGACATCCCTGAACATACCTAGACAATGCAAGTAGTGTTAGCATGCTGTATTGGGCTGGAATCCTGACGAATCCCAGTCAAAATGACTTAAGCCCACCCACTCACTTTATATGTCAAAATTCAGAATGTTTTTCAAAAATTCTAGTGCACATAACTGAGTTTATTTTATTACCATGTTGTACAAATTTGGAATTCCAGCAGCAAGTTATGAACAATGCACTGACCAAAAATGGTGATAGTCATCACAGACTCCATGTGGTCAAAACTGAATTCCAGATCTCACCTCCTAAACTCTCTCTACTCCTCATAGGTTTCAGAGTAGCAGCCATGTTAGTCTGTATCCACAAAAAGAACAGGAGTACTTGTGGCACCTTAGAGACTAACAAATTTTTTAGAGCATAAGCTTTCATGAGCTACAGCCCACTTCATCGGATACATAGAATGGAACATATAGTAAGAAGATATATATATACATACAAAGAAGGTGGAAGTTGCCATACAAACTGTGAGAGGCTAATTAGTGAAGATGAGCTATTATCAACAGGAGAAAAAAACTTTTGTAGTGATAATCAAGATGGCCCATCCTTGCAACAAAGCCCGCTGCCAACTCTGTCCACATATTTATTCAAGTGACACCATCATAGGACCTAATCACATTAGTCACACCATCAGGGGCTCATTCACCTGCACATCTACCAATGTGATATGTGCCATCATGTGCCAGCAATGCCCCTCTGCCATGTACATTGGCCAAACCGGACAGTTTCTACGCAAAAGTATAAATGGACACAAATCTGACGTCAGGAATCGTAACATTCAAAAACCAGTAGGAGAACACTTCAACCTCTCTGGTCATACATTCTAGATTTTTATACTGCACGTCTATTGGTTAGATATCTTAAACTTGCTGAGGCTGGCATTAAACTCATGTATTTGAGTATGATTTTGAGGAACTGGATTTTATGCATAATGGCTCATTGAATGTTGGAATTGACAGTTAGTTTGTTCTGGAGCAAAGGAGCCAGTGAGAGGGTTTGGAAATCGTGCTGTGTGGGTGGTAACACATGTACAATGAAGTGGTGAACTGTAATGTTGCCTTAACTATTGTGTCCCTTGATTTTTAGTGACTGTGTTGATCAAAAAAATCTACTTGAGCAAACTTAACTGGAGTTTGTGATGGAAGTGAAGCTGCACTATAAAAACTGATTAATACTGTATGTTGACCTAGCCATTGGGATGCTCACTGTATGCATATATTGGTTTAATTTAATGGGTGTCTGTAATGAAAAGCAAGCAAGAAAGGAAAGAATGGCCCAAAGAGAAGTCACTTCTCATCAAACACTTGCAAACTGTTAAGAGATAATGCCAGATCTGGAAAAGGCCTGGGAACTAAAAGATCAACAGAAATGTGGCTGGTGTAAAAATGAAGACTCTCTCAAGAGGCAGTGGATCGGGGAAATTGGGCAACTAGACTGAGCGACAGGCACTCGCTGGGATATCTGAAGAAGTTAAGTCTGCTTAGGTAACCATCAGGAATGGTAAACATTTAGGTAAGATAGACATGCATGTAGACCATCTGTTTTACAGTCCATTTTTCCTCTTATGCTTGTTCTTACCCTTAAAATAAACAATAGGTAGGTGTTTAAGACAGCTGTTTTGTGGCTGAATGCCATTGGTCACAGACTCCCAAAGAGAACAACAACTGGGATCTGAACTGTCAGACTTGGTGGGGAAGCATGGATGATACAGAGGGTTCTGTAGCCCAGGACACAGTCTAAGAGTGGGTTAATCGTGGAATACCACCCAGGACTGGTAAAGGCATGAGGTCATGACACTTGAGGAGGTCTACTCAGAGACAAAAGGGACAGAGGTGCAGTTAGCTCTGTAACCATGTCATAGTTTAACTATGTTTTTTATGTGGGTCTGTAAATGAGCGAAGTACATCCTCTACAAGTGGTATGCAGAAAGTGATTAAAAAGACATGCTGATTGCACTGCTTTAATCTACTTTCAAGGGTGATCTTTCTCTTGTACTCTTCCAGCGCTTGCTGGAAAACATAAATATTTCCAGTTCACGTTCTCAGATTTCAACTCATGTTGCCAATCTATTAACACAGTTACAATTCTTTGCTTACAACCACTACCTCAGTTTCCATCTTCCCTTCTCCAGTCTTACCTATTTGGAAGCAATAAAAATATTGTGTGTTGTCTGTAGCTCTGGCCCTCTTCTTCACAGCCTGGGCCAAATCTCCCCCCCTCCCCCCAAGTTACCCGTATGCAGCCCTGGTTATTGGGTTGAATTAGGTTTCACTTATGTAACACAGGGCAAAATTTGTTCCTCTGCCACTGTCAGCTTCTTCTCGTTATGGAACTGTGCAGCATATTATGATTTACATAAAGTCCATAAGTACGTTAGGCACCTTCGGGTATGTGTGCAGAGAAGTTTGTGCCCCCAGAAGGGTTACATAGTCTTTTATAGACACATGCAACCCTATGGCCCATGATACTTTGTTTCACTTTTCTGTTTTTTGTTGGTTGCTGTTGCTGGCCTATCTCCCCCATCCCTTTTCTGAGCCTTCTCCTTTTGTCTCTTTTTTGATCCATCATAAAATTGCATCTTAATCTTGTCTCTCAGCAACCTCTCTTCATCTTTCCCCTCACCTGTCCATTCCTGCTTTCCTCTCATGACCCATGTGCTGATACTTCACCGGGCACAAATCGGCAATATCGTTCTCCATGATTACTTAATACTTCATTGACATTCTAACTTATTCTAGGTTCTTACCATCTGCTTCTCCTCTTCATAACCAATAATCTCCACACCATGGAATACAAACAAGAATATAACTTGACAGACACAGTAGCTCCAAAGAGGTTAATGGGAACTCAAGGCTACTTTTATAGTGCCTTCTTCATTGACTCAGACAAAGCCCCCCTGTAGCAAAGAGTCTCCACAAACTAAAGAACCAGTTCTGCTTCCATATAGGCCAATGGGAATTTTGCCACTGACTTTAAGAAGAGTAGGATCAAACCCTAGAGCATAACCATGAGACATTTTTATTCGCCTTACTCTATGTCTTATTCCAAAGCCCTTGACTGGTAAAATTTTCCTACATTAACTACACACCAGGATATGCTTCTATCCTCATTTACCCAACAGATCACAAAAATCTGAATAGGGTTAAAACATTATACTGTACATAATCATTATTTTGTGCTTTCTTCCTTTTTGAATATCCATAATGAAGTTAAGCAACTTCAGATTTAGTCAGAACCATCTTTATTTAAGTGCATTTGAGGGTTTTAAAAATAGGTATTAAACTAATATTTAGGCTAGATTTTACTTTTTTCTATAGTTAAAAAGTTATAACTAGAGAAAAAAGTGCCTGTTGGAAAATACAGGGGGCCAGATCCTCAGCTGGCATAAATCACGATATCTCCATTTTACAGATTGATAAATGGAGTCCCAGAGAAGTCTGGTGATTTACACGGCAGGTCAGTGACAGAGCTAAGAATAGAACCCAAACAGTCAATCTATCAATACTGTACTCCAGCCACCTTGCTAAGTGTAGCACTTTCACACTGATTTGTCATTATTTCTGTAAATAGCAGAGTTGGAATACAATCTTTGCTCATATAGACTCTTTCTCTGTGCAGACTTACAACAGTATGTTCTTTAAACATAAAAATCACGTTTCTGCAGAACCACCCTATTATATTAACCAGTAAACAGAAATACTATTTCCTTTGAAATGTATTCACCTATCTTTTTAAAAAATTCTTTAGAAAAAGCTCTAAAAAACCCAGTATATACAATTTTCTAAGGAGAGAACTGAAGTTATCAAAGTGTTTCCTCTGTATTCCAAACTACCTTATTTGGGCACCATTCACTTGGGAGCATCATCACCACCAAGTGCTTAAGGGATGTTTGCAAGGGAGGAGGGATGCAAAATGTTTTTAATATAGAATTTTTGTGATGTAAATAAGCTGTTGCAAAGCCAGACTGTGAAAATGCCAATATTTGGCACTACTTTAGTCTAATTAGAAGCTGCTCTGCAGAGCCCCAGCTAGCAGCAGTCGAACATGCAGCTAGTTTTACTTACCAATTAAAATGTTACACCGTGACTAGCCAGTCACAACTGGAAAAACTGCCACAGTGAGCAGTTGTGAGCAAGAGTGTATATCAGAAGCCTGCCTGATTACATCACTAGTAAATAAGCACAGTGTGAATTCTGTGTTGTAATCCCCTAAGTGATTGATAATTGTATGCAGGGTTTTAAATTATCAATTGGCCTTATACCATCTATTACAAGCTCTGAATGCTCAGCTAACTTTGAAATGTGGTTGAAAAAAAATAAACAATCTGATAAAATAACAGTCATCTTGGGAAAAGACACACATGCATATTAAAAAAAATTGCTCACATGCTAAAATCACAAGGTTTCTTTACTAAGGACTTTGAGAATGACTAAAAGGGATCTCGGACAACAGGAATACTGAGTCGTTAACCTGCCTCTGATGCGGAAGAAGATAAACCCTTCTCCCACCCATAATGTACATAGCCAGTTGTGCAATGCCACATGGTGTATGCATGCACGTGAGAGTGACTCTTGCACTGATCCATTTATACCATGAAATATAAGAATTTGTTACCCTTTTAAAAAATTTATATCAGTGCATTTTTTAAAAATAACTTAATTTTCAAATGTTTCAAAAAATTATCAAGTTCTTTTAAAAAATTGGATTCTCTGAGCTCCTACAGCAGTGACATCCACAGGCTGACCGCAGAAAGGGTAAAGAAGTATTTCTTTAAGATTTTATTTTACTCTGAATTTAGTGTATGTGAAATGCACCAAATGGACAGCCCTGGAAACTGAGGTCCCCGGTTTATCACAGAACATGTACAGCGTGAGCAGTGACAGTCTACACTTTCCCATGTTGCCTTACTTATGCACTTAAATCCAGATCTGGAGGGACAATTCATGGAACACATGAAAGGGTAGTTCCCGCTCCATGATTCATCCAAATACGGGCTTTTCCTGAGACTGCCAAACATGGTGTCTTTATTAAAAATTGTGGTGGTGATTTCTGTGATGTGAACTCCTGTCCGGAGGGAATTAACCTGAGACCCCCACCATTATCACTTCTGTACATCAGAACAATTTCCTGTCACCAGTGATATGGACTGGATTTAGGAGAATATTATGAAGAGAAAGAAAGAAAGAAAGAAAACACACTGTATTCAAATTAAATGTATTAAGACTAGTGAAATTTAATTTTGTCATGTAAGGATCTCATGTAGAATAATAATGAGCCACAGGTGGTTAAGCACTAATGGCCATATTCTCTCTCTGTGGTGGTTCGTGTTTGTGAAAGATGCATTTTATCTCATCATCTACAGCAACACACATACAGATTTCTAATCTCACTGTCTTGTGTTTCTTAGCATGCAGATACAGCTCTGGCAGTGGTTTGTCTACACACACTTTTTTATCAAACATGGCCATAGTTCGATACCTGGAGGCCCCTTTCATGTCCAAATGCATGCTAGGTCTGTGCCATTACAGGTAGGCTGGGAAAGCATGAGAAGGGATTTGCATGAGTATAGGACAGGATTTGGCATATAACAGTACATCAGATGTTTACAGTACCTTACATCACCATCTGCAAGGGAAACCATAGGCATCAAACCACCTTAATCATTGTATCACATGTTACCACTGCAAGGGTGAATATCAGATTAGGGTCAACATTGGCCTCCAAAGGGCTCTCTTTGTAGCTTGTAGCCTCTGTGAGCATATAACACAACGGCTCAGATCTATTACTGGCTTTCTGTTTACTTCCTGGAGCCATCCAAGGGGCTGTAAAATTCTTTCAAGCCTTGAATGGCCCTGGACCAAATGATCAGAGACAGCCTCTGACCATAAACCCTCAGTCACAACAATTAAGATCAACTAGGAAGCTCTCGCTGTCAGGTTTTAAGGTAAAATCCCTTGGGGCTGGCAGTAAGATTCTCTCAACTGATGGCCCCAGCCTTTGGAATTTGCTCCCCTTGGCAGTTTGCCAGAGCACGAGTCTAGTGACCTGAGTGCATGGTGCACAACTTATTTATTTGGTTTTGTTTCTGTTTGATTGTCTTTTCTGGTGGTGTTGGTGATGGGTGTTTCACAGCTTTCAAAATGTAGCAACTTTAATGTTGTAAATAAGCATCTACCTGTTAAGGAAATAATTTCTCCGCCAAATACTAGATATCAAATACACACCATATTGTCCAACAATAAGCTAACTTTTCGGAACAATTCTTTATACAAGGTATAGCAACCCCGAGGACACCAGTTTGGCCCAAATACTTTTGGTTTGCACGGCTGTATCTTCTTGATCATAGTTTTCCAAGCAATGTGGTCTAATGGATACAGCACTAGACTGGGAGTTGGGAGAGCTGGAAGCCATTCCAGCTCTGCCATTGGCCTGCTGGGTGACCTTGGGCAAGATCACTTCCCTGTGCCTCAGTTTCTTCATCTGTAAAATGTGGATAACGATACCAACCTTTTATGTAAAGCACTTTGGGATCTACTGATGAAGACGCACTATATCAGAGCTAGGTATTCTTTTTCTTCTCCTACTTAATTTTCATGTTAACCAGTAAATGATTCTTTAAATGAAATAGCAGATGAGTTTAAAAGGCTTCTAAGCTGTTTCCTAACTTCTTGTCTTGATAGTTCAGTGAATTTCCATGTATTCTGTAATTCTTTCGCAATACCCTGACAAGTATTGAGTTGGCAGTGTTTTCTTCAGTCTGATTACCAATTTAAATTTTCTCCCAAATATAATTAAAACCAGGCCCCAGTAAGTTATCTGTGAGAGAAACAATTACAAATAAAGCAACTTAATGCTGCTGCACGAAAACACACCACATTTGCCACAAGGCAAAAACGTAAACAAGGATGAATTCATTTGCCATTATATTGTACTTCAATTTCAGGTCCAGATGAAGAGATATTTTTAAAAAAATGTCCATTTCTAGGAACTGGCACTTTACAACAAACTCACTGTTTCTTCCTGAAAACTTTTCAAGTGAAGATAGAGCCATATCAGATAATTATTCTGAGAACATCTATAAAAGACTTAGTCTCTAAGGTGCTACTAGTACTCCTTTCTTTTTGCGAATACAGACTAACACGGCTGCTCCTCTGAAACATGACTACAACTGGGTCTGCAACTGTCATGAGAGATGGGACTTGAACACAATGAAACCAAATGTGCCTCACTTAGGCATAGGAAAACAGGAGCGACAATAAACAGGTTTGCAATGTTGTTGTGGCCATGCTGCTCCCAGGATATGAGAGAGACAAGGTGGGTGAGGTAATATCTTTTATTGGATCAACTTCTGTGGGTGAAAGGGAGAAGTTTGTGAGCTACACAGAGCTCTTCTTCAGGTCACGTTACATAAGAGTTAACTCTTAAATGTCACAGTCACCGGGAAGAAGTAGTCAGGGATCACCTAAAGTACAGATTATGCAGTCACAGACCCTCCTATCCTCAGCTTCCAAAGTATCAAAAGAGCACCTCCTTCTCATTCTGTCCAAAATGAAAGGCACTAGCATTTATAATAGTTGCTGTTCTAGTACAGTACTGGCTGTTCTGTGGCTTATTTCTGAACTGCAGACATGCCGACACTTGCAGGGTTTATTTTTTCATCCTAACCTCAGCTCACCATGCAGGAATCTTTAATGCCAGGTTAAGAAAGGTGCCCTAGCACTGACCAGAAGGAAGCAGGAGGAATTCCTGCCACCCATAAAACAGGAAGAGAAGACAGTTTCAGTGTCATATGTAACAAAACACACTAGGGATTCTCACTTGTTGACAATGGCCATTTTGTTTGAAAGATCAGATGGTCCATTCAGTTAAGTACCCCTAATGGTATAAGGCCACACGGGCTAGTCCTGTCAGGTCATGCAGGTGAGGGCAAAGGAGTCTGAGTAGGGACCAGCCTCAACCCAGTGTTTGCATAACTGTCACCAGGAAATGAATACATTCTCCATAGCTAAGGACGTGAGCCTCCACAACTTGAACTGGAGGTCTAAATCCCTTGCTTGGCAGCTATAACAGACTTATAGCCTCTATGGATCAAGCACTGAAAGGGGGATGTGTAGCATACACTGAACAGTGGGGTTCCTGGGTCTAATCCTGCCATGTGCTAAGCACGGTTTACCATGCTGTAATTATCACCCAACTCTTTGCAGGAGTGGTTCTCAAAAACATGACTGAGTGCTGGTTCCTCTCCCCTTTCATGATGGCCAGGGGAGTTAATCTAGCAGTGGTGGGTATATACCCACTGCAGCCTATGTCCCTTCTCTGGCAACGTGTTTCCACAATCCAAAGCCATGGTATTTTCAGAGTGACTCTAATGATCTATTATTAATTGATAGGAATTACATTCTAAAATTTAGAAGGGAGTAAAACTGCACAATCCTCAGTTATCAAGGGCTGTAGCTCAGTAGCTAGATCATAAAAGTCAGAAGTCATAAGTGGACGGATTTATGCTAATTTGCACAGCTCTGTTCACCAAGGAGAAAAAGTTGTGAAAAATGAAAGAAAAAAACAGAGAAAAGACATATGAGCAATCCTTTATCATTAAATCAGCATACAGATGATGGAATCAACTCTAAGGTTGCATAATACCGTAAAGACCTGTGGCAGTGTCATTGGCTCCAGCTGCTTACTGAAGCATTGTAAACACATTGCAAATTGCAAAAAAAACCATACTAGAAAAAGGTAAAATAAGCGGAAAATTCAGAAATTGTGAGCCAGCTCCTCAGTGGGTGGAAAATGGTGTAGCTCCACTGATGTCCATGGAACTATGCCAATTTACACCAACGGAGGACTTGGCACTATGCTTTTGTGAAGGACAGTCATCACAAAGCGTTAGCTTGGAAAGTAAAGACGTGGCTGATCTGCTAAGAAGTTTGCTGCTTAACTTTTAGGTTAGCATTTGAATTCCATGGCTTTATTAAAAAAAAAAAAAAAAAGACTGGAAACCCCACCTGGATGCTATCAGTCTTGTCCAAGTAAACAGTACTGACATTAGTGCTAGCCTGCTGACTGGTACAGGTTAGGAAGGGTCACACAGGCAAAATGGTGACCAAACTTGCCTCAAGGTAGAGATGTTCTGGAATCTGTCACAGAAGGACAGAGCTGAAAGTTCATTTTCCTCTAGCTGTCATTTGGTTTTGGAGTTCAAAACAATTACAGACATTGAAGAAATGTGGATTAGAGCAAGTCTAAATATACAGAAACAAACTTATTTAAAGATGCATAAATATGCACTGAGCTAACACATCTACATGTGTGAAGAGTGATGAGCCTGAATCCTTGCACTTTGAGATGATTTACAAGGGGAAAATAGAAAACCAATATAGGAAGTACTTCATCTCCACAGCACCAAATAAAAAACGGGAGGGGGACTCAGCTGCATGCAAAATGACTCAGAATTATCTCTCTAAAAGAAATAAGCCAACATTTTCATAGAGGCAAATACAATTTAAAAACAAACAATTTAAACTTAAAAAACACCTACTCTTCAGGTTCCCAGCAGATTCAACAGGCAGAAAAGCACATGATATTGTAATTAAACTCTTCATTTAAATCTGCAGAGAAATTAAAACAGCACTGGGTATTGGTCATCACTCTCAAGTATCCCTGTTGTAGGGAAATATTCAAGCACAATGCCTTCATGGCAAGTACTTCTACATCCAATGGCTAAATGTAGTGAAGTTATTTCATGATCCCATTGAGAGAAACTTTCTCCTGACTTTCAACCAGTTGTTAAAGTTTCACTGAAATCTGTAAAACAAAGAAATAGCCATTTTACAAATTAATCGCTGGGCTTCAACAACTTTTAGAAAGGATTTTCTTCCCATATCTTTAAACCAATAAAATTTTTACTTAAAAGAAATAGCCTAGAGTAATCAATCACTCAGATTTACCTATCTTTCTTTCCCCACATCTGCAAAAACATCTATAAAAGTTCAGCTGGAAACTGCAATTCCTGAAAACATTCAAACACAATATTTTCTGTAAGAATAGTAATCTAGGTTTTTCCAAAATACCACATCTCCCATTTCCCCCCTTTGCTCACATGCTTTGCTATGTACCAGGAAACTGGCTAAATGGTGGATGATATTTGCTGATGGTGTCAAAAAGCTAAAAATTCAATTGTTTATATATTTTTGGAATTGTCCAAACCTGCAACCATGGTGTTCGGGAGTAACTAACTCAGAAGTAAAATGGTTAAAGAAAACCTAACTACTGGTCCTTTACCAGGCCTGTTCAAAGAATATAGTAAACAAAACTCAATTCTAAAGTTCTGAACTAATTTTACTTCTCTTACTGTGTGCCAGGAAGTGTATTACATGCCACTGGCAAGATACCAAAGTTGTGACTCTAGGGGGATGACTTAAGGAATCCTCACAATTCTACATCTTGGAAATAAATTCTATGCTAGAAGGAAAACTACCAGATGCCAGCTGGTCCCCTGGCCTTCTTACTGCTGAAAGACTGCTTCTACATATTTAGATCTAGACACAATGGGCCAAATACTGCTGTCAGTAGCAATGGTGTAAACTCAGAGTAATTCCAAAGAGGGTGCAGAACACCCTGAAATTGTGGGCTCCTTGTGTATGAGTATGCAGTGCTATGGAATGGTTAGTGTGTTGGGTGTGTTGCCAACAGCCATGGCATGATGTGACCCACGGGCAGGAAATGGTAAGTTGCAATAGCTCTGTCAAACCTGCATACGTTTTTAGCAGGCTTGCAAAAGGTACTTCCCTGACCTCAGGGCTGTCTTGCAGCGAGAGTTCAGAGTCCTGCTGCAAACCGTGGAGATACTAGAGCTCCTGGGGAAAAAACAAACTAAGAATTTTTACACCGCATGATCTTAGTGTCTTCACTGTAAAGGGCTCTGCCCCCCTCCCCCCAATATGTGCGATAGGTACATGGTACCCAGGGGTAACCTGGTCAGTTAAGAAGTGCCTTGACACAAAGGAATTTTCAGGAGGGACTGGAATGCTCGGTCCCAGCAGAGGGTGGCCTGGAAGATGTGTGTCTGAGACCCTGACAGATGGGTGCGTAAAGCTAGAATTGTGAGTGGGGTTGGAGGAACGGGGCCAATACAAAACAAAGGCTGCTAGCTAGCAAGGGACAGTCCTGCAGGGGCTAGAATATTGCTCAGGCATGCAGGAGTGAAATCAGGAAGGCCAAATCACACCTGGAGTTGCAGCTAGCAAGAGATGGTAAGAAGGGTTTCTTCAGGTATGTTAGCAACAAGAAGAAAGTCAAGGAAAGTGTGGGCCCCTTACTGAATGAGGGAGGCAACCTAGTGACAGAGGATGTGGAAAAAGCTAATGTACTCAATGCTTTTGTTGCCTCTGTCTTCACGAAAAGGTCAGCTCCCAGACTACAGCACGAGGCAGCACAGCATGGGGAGGAGGTGACCAGCCCTCTGTGAAGAAAGAAGTGGTTCGGGACTATTTAGAAAAGCTGGATGAGCACAAGTCCATGGGGCCGGATGCGCTGTATCCGAGAGTGCTAAAGGAGTTGGCGGATGTGATTGCAGAGCCATTGGCCATTATCTTTGAAAACTCATGGCGATCTGGGGAAGTCCTGGATGACTGGAAAAAGACTAATGTAGTGCCCATCTTTAAAAAAGGGAAGAAGGAGGATCCTGGGAACTACAGGCCAGGCAGCCTCACCTCAGTCCCTGGAAAAATCATGGAGCAGGTCCTCAATTCTGAAGCACTTAGAGGAGAGGAAAGTGATCAGGAACAGTCAGCATGGATTCGCCAAGGGCAAGTCATGCCTGACTAATCTAATTGCCTTCTATGACGAGATAACTGGCTCTGTGGGTGAGGGGAAAGCAGTGGAGTTGTTGTTCCTTGACTTTAGCAAAGCTTTTGACATGGTCTCCCACAGTATTCTTGCCAGCAAGTTAAAGAAGTATGGGCTGGATGAATGGACTACAAGGTGGATAGAAAGTTGGCTAGATTGTTGGGCTCAACAGGTAGTGATCAATGACTCCATGTCTAGTTGGCAGCTGGTATCAAGAGGAGTGCCCCAGGGTCGGTCCTCGGGCCGGTTTTGTTCAATATCTTCATAAATGATCTGGAGGATGGTGTGGATTGCACCCTCAGCAAGTTTGCAGATGACACTAAACTGGGAGGAGAGGTAGATACGCTGGAGGGTAGGGATAGGATACAGAGGGCCCTAGACAAATTAGAGGATTGGACCAAAAGAAATCTGATGAGGTTCAACAAGGACAAGTGCAGAGTCCTGCACTTAGGGCGGAAGAATCCCATGCACCGCTACAGACTAGGGACCGAGTGGCTAGGCAGCAGTTCTGCAGAAAAGGACCTAGGGGTTACAGTGGATGAGAAGCTGGATATGAGTCAACAGTGTGCCCTTGTTGCCAAGAAGGCCAATGGCATTTTGGGATGTATACGTAGGGGCATTGCCAGCAGATCGAGGGACGTGATTGTTCCTCTCTATTCGACATTGGTGAGGCCTCATCTGGAGTACTGTGTCCAGTTTTGGGCCCCACACTACAAGAAGGATGTGGAAAAATTGAAAAGAGTCCAGCGGAGGGCAACAAAAATGATTAGGGGACTGGAACACATGACTTATGAGGACAGGCTGAGGGAACTGGGATTATTCAGTCTGCAGAAGAGAAGAATGAGGGGGGATTTGATAGCTGCTTTCAACTACCTGAAAGGGGGTTCCAAAGAGGATGGATCTAGACGGTTCTCAATGGTGGCAGATGACAGAACAAGGAGTAATGGTCTCAAGTTGCAGTGGGGGAGGTTTAGGTTGGATATTAGGAAAAACTTTTTCACTAGGAGGGTGGTGAAGCACTGGAATGCATTACCTGGGGAGGTGGTGGAATCTCCTTCCTTAGAGCTTTTTAAGGTCAGGCTTGACAAAGCCCTGGCTGGGATGATTTAGTTGGGGATTGGTCCTACTTTGAGCAGGGGGTTGGACTAGATGACCTCCTGAGGTCCCTTCCAACCCTGATATTCTATGATTCCCTCTAC
The DNA here is from genome assembly GCF_015237465.2 of Chelonia mydas. Taxonomy (NCBI): domain Eukaryota; kingdom Metazoa; phylum Chordata; order Testudines; family Cheloniidae; genus Chelonia; species Chelonia mydas. The sequence continues at coordinate 66,024,912 of NC_051250.2, forward strand.
TCATAGTTACAGCAGTGGTAAAAAACAAATACTGAAACTCAATTGAAGCTAACAGAGTTATGTGAGATTTATACAAGTGCAATACTTACAGTGGCATTTGGTCTGTTGACTGCAATAGAATAACATGTCTAATTGCATTCCAAACAAAAAGCATCGTATCAGTGCCATTATACTGCATTCCCTGTACTGTGTTCTCAACTATTTACTGCTTTACTTTTTCCTCTTAAGACATTAGTGTTTATCTTTTTCTAAAAAAAGGAAAAAAAATCTTAACTTGCTTTTAAAAATTGAAAAACAGCACCTTATACAATTATTTCCTACAGTTCCAGAACAAGTAAACAAATGCATATTTGAAGTGCTTTATGTCAGCATATACTGAAGAGAAAATCCAGATTATAAAATATTTCAGAAAGGGTATTTTAAGGGTCTTTTCAAGAAGAAAGATTTATTCCTCTATAGTAGGTTAAAAATAGTAAAATATTCAGCAAAATAGGTGAAGAGTTGCCGCACTAAATTCCCGTTGGTCCCAATTCATGTTTGTCTCATGGATTCTTTACGCTGTCAGAGCCAGCATAGAAAGGACTATAAAGCAGCTTGATACTGTCCCCAGAGAATTCCCACAGACGGCAACATTTTGGGGGTACAGCTTGAGCATTTTTATACCTAGCTCTTTCCAGCTGCTGTAATGTCCCAAAGGGGCCATCAGAAGCCAAACTTTGGTTTGGGAAACCCTCAGGCTATTCTAACCTGCAGCAGGGACCAAGCTGGCACCTGTCTGGCCCACGACACAAGAAGCACAAAGGTTACTGAAAGTCAGCTTCATCTGCCCTGGAGCCCTGCATAGAGCTCAGCTCTTGCCCAGGAATTAATTTGGGCTGCTGATTTCAGTTGTATGGGATAGGGCCTGTATTAGTTAATGGGAATTTTTGATGCTCAGCGCCTGTTAGGTCAAGAACAGGTCTTGTATTTATAACAATAGGAAATCGCCAGCATGACAAAGTCAACAATTTCTATTGAATAGGCGGTCCTCACAGTATTATGGGATCTATTTACTTCAGATTAGGGCAGCAGAGAGTATTAAGTGAGCAGTGTTCTTACATTATACATTTGTATAATTGCTGTATTTTAAAACCCTGTCACAATTCGCTCACTGCAAATATTTAACTCCTAATAACATTAACAAGGGGTTACCCAGCATGTGCTTTAGTAAGAAAGCAGAACCCAAAGTCTACCATTAATCTTGAGCAAGCTTTTCAATTTGAAGGAAACTTTAAAAGAGCCTTGTATTAAAATCTTAATTCTAAATCTGGATTTTGTATGCAGCATCTACATAGATAAAAACAATGCAGTTAAACTTTGGGTTATGCATTTTCTGATGATGGGAAATAATTGTGTGTTATCTTTCTGCAACAATGCATTCACAGAGCAAGTCATGCAGTCTACTGTAGACAACGATAAAATCTTTAAAGAATTCACTACATATTTCAAAGAAGTCAACAATTATTTCCTGTAATATGCTTCACTGAAGTAAATTAAACAAAACATTTCTCCCAATAAAGTGGCACAAAAGGATATTTTAAAAAACCCAACAACGGAATGCATCCGATGAAGTGAGCTGTAGCTCACGAAAGCTTATGCTCAAATAAATTTGTTAGTCTCTAAGGTGCCACAAGTCCTCCTGTTCTTTTTGCAAATACCGACTAACACGGCTGCTACACTGAAACAACTTTTTTGGCACTCTGTTTACAATTTTGGGCAATCTTGTACCAGCCCTGCTCACATGAGCAGTCTCAGTCAGGACAATGGGAATGCTTGTATAAGTAAGGCAAGCTGAACTGGGCCCTTTGTCATTTTGTGAAAATGCTTTGATCAGGACTCCCTCAAGACATTATTTTAAACTAAAATGTAATTGACCAGTATTGCACCATATGTTCCTTATGTGTGAGCTGTGTGTTGTTCATTAATTTTTATGCCACTATGGTTGGAATTCAGCCAGTATAATGTGGAGGCAATTAGCAATGTCAGTGTGCTGATGCCAGCATATAATAATGAGACAGAGATTATGCTTCCTGCTACAGGCAAGGGTCCTCTTCAGATTTTTGTTATGCTTCTTGCAAAGTGAAAGATATAATAAAAACAGACAGGTGACGTGAAATAAAAGTCTTGTTACAGAAGTCAGATTTACTCACTTTAAAAAACCTCTCTCTCCTAATGCCCTCTAAAATATTAATTTATTTTCAGAGGATGAAATTACAGGAATTCTGTGGCCCAATGACCTGATTCATCTAACACCCAAATCTGCTTCTTCTCCTTATCAAAATGCAAAGTTTTGGGATGCCAAACAAAATTTTAGAATATAAATGTTTATATGAAGTAACTTGTTAAACCAATGATTTTTTAAAGCTCCCTTCGTAGTTCCTGCCCGCATAGCTGTAAGACGTGCCATTTTTTGTTGCCATTTGTGCTCTTCAGTTCTCCAAGATAAAAGGAACAGAGAAGTGCCTGAAGTTGCAAGTTATACTTGAGAGCTCCCTAAAGTTTCCCCCTCCACCCAATCTCCTTTCAATGAGGTTAGTAATGTCAGAATGTAACCTCTGTTGTCTTATCTCAGGAAGTCTCATTTAGCATAAACGCAGCAAAAATCCTGCAGTATAAAAAACATCTGCCTATAGTTGAATTCTGCTTTTCAGTTTAGATTTAGAATTATGCCAGTCACTAGATTTTCCTATTGAGCTCCCCATTCCCAAATACTTCAAAGTATATCCAGAAAACCAAAAATAAAAAACCACAAACCATAAACAATCTATATATACACACACACACACACACACACACACACAGAGTAATATCCTCACAGTCCAAAACCCTTGATAGAATTTTAAAGTTTCCTTGTTAACAACCCACTTCAAGAAGCTACATGCATGTTTACAAACTGGATTTCTCAAAAGGACTTTGGTTTCTGACAAAGAAATATAACTTTATAGTCTAAAGCAGAGAAGGGACTAGAGTGCAAAATTCAGAGCCACGTTCCACCACTTTCCTTCCTATTCCCAAAGTCCTGAGCGAGTCAGATCTCGAGTTTTGGGTCAGTCAATTAAAAAGACAGGACCTGGCTTTAAATTCAGACCAGGGCTCCAATTCTCAATTGTGTAATTGTTTGACCATCTAACTCCCCTCTAATTTTCATGTGAATTCACTATGCGACTTTGTACTAGTTCTACAAAAATACCGCACAGCAACATCATATTGTAGATATTTAATACAGTAGCATACATATGCTTGTAGTGAGGGGCTGGTGGCCTAATGGATTAATACACCAGCCTTTCCCTCTTTGAAATCTTGGGTCAAATGTGAAGTGAGTTTGATTAACTCCCTTTAGTTCCTAGTGGGCATTTGTCTACATCACAAAATCACCAGTGTCTGAGGCAATTTCAAACTGAGCAGTCTTGTTTAAATAAGCCCAGTCATAGGACAGCACGACTGCTGCCAGGCTAGACTGAGACATTGAGAGCCTGAGCCAAAGCCCGCTTCAGTCATGAGAGTCTTTCTACTGAACTGAATGGTCTCTGGATGAAGACTTAACAGAACTGTGTGGAAATCTTTGCACAGTCTGGCAGCGTTTTGACTTGAACCTAACTACTATCATTTCTTCTCATTTTCATGAGCAATAAAATTCAGTCAAAGCATTTATGTATTTTAAAGTATCTGGCTAGAGCTGGCCAAAATCAATTTCCTACAGAATAGTTTTCCTTCAAAAAATGCAATTTAGTCAGAAATCAAATCATTTTGGAGGAACACGTCTATTTCAGCGTGAAAGAGTCAGACAGGCACAGCGTTTAAGGCCAGAATGGACCACTACGTCTTCTAGTCTGATTTCCTGTATATCACAGGCCATCAGCATCACCCAGCTCCCCCACACTGAACCCAACAACCAAAATTAGACATAAGTATTAAAGCCCACAGAACACTAGACTGTTATGTGCCATAGGCAGAGAATAGGAGGGACTAAGGTACACCCATGCCTGAGGTCCCCACAATGGGAAGGAAAGGATTAAGTGAGATATATCCAGATAATCGTGGCAAGGTGACCTGTACCCACAAGCTGCAGAGGAAGGCAAAGCTCCCCCAACATCACTGCCAATCTGACCTGGGGCAAAATTGCTTCCTGACCCCACATATGACGATCAGTAAGACCTTGAGCATGTGAGGAAGAACCAGTCAGCCAAGCACCCGAGAGAGAATACTCAGTAGCACCTCAGAGCCCTAGCCCATCCCATCCTATGCCCCATCTCCAGCTGTGGCCATTCTTAATGCTTCAAAGGAAGGAACATTTTTTAAAAAATCCCAGAATAGATTGGGAGGGAAAAAATCCTTTCATGACTCCTGCAGATGTCTGGCTGAAACCTTAAAGGATAAGCTTTTAGGAACAAACTCAGACACAAACCAAAGGTGAGCCCTAGGGCTGTTGAGCCCTAGGGCTGTTGAGCCCTGCCCCCTACAATTACAAGCAACTCCATCCTACAATCACATTAATAATTTATCCACCTCTCTCTTGAAACTAATTAAGTTGTTTGTTCCCACAACTCCTGTGGACGGCTGTTCCAGATCTCACCCCTCTGATGGTTAGGAACCTTCTTCTAATTTCCTGCCTGAATTTGTTCTCTGCCAGTTTATACCCATTTGTTCTTGTGCCAGGGTGGTCCTTTAGTTTAAACAGCTCTTAGCTTTCTCTGGTATTAAACCCCCAATATATTTATAGAGAGCAAGCATATCTCCTCTCAGCCTTCTTTTTGCTAGACAAAAAAAAGACCAGCTCTTCCAGTTTCCTCTCATAAGACAGGATCGCCATACTCCGATCATCCTAACAGCTCTTCTCTGCACCTGTTCCAAACACAGTTCATCCTTCTTGAACACGGGCTGCCAGAATTGTACACAGTATTCCAAATGAGGTCTTACCAGTGGTTTATACAATGTCATTAATACTTCTCCCTCTCTACCGGAAATACCTTCCCTGATACATCCTAGAATTACATTATCTAAATGAATCATTTCAATAATGTCAAAATGTTTCATTTTGATAACGTCGAATTATATATAATATTAACATTAAAATTTAGTTTAAAATAAGTCTAAAACTATATGAAATAATGAAGTCAAAACGAAATGTTATATATATATATATATACAAAATCTTAAATTAAATTTTATATTGTAATATAGAAGTCAAAATGAAACATATTGACATTATTGAAACAATTCAACACTATCAAAACGAAATGATTTGATGGTCCTGAATGACCATTATTTTCTTTTGCAGGAAGTTTCAAAATTTTGCTTTTTTCATTCCCATTCAGAACAAGTTCTGAAGTTCTGGAATTTCCCACAGAACAGACATTCCAGTTCCACTCTGCTCTATATCTGAATTTGTTGTGTATCCACTGGGAAGAGGCCCAATAGTGGACCTCAACCTGCTGCCAATGAAGTCAATACCAAACTCCCATTGACTTCAAACAGGAGGAGGATTAGGCCCAGGAAATCTTTACTGGTGTAACTCCCTCCTAACTTGAATAGAGGCTGCCTCATTCACTTTCATGTTGTCTGTAATAATAAAGGACAGTTCCACTGTGCCTGCATGGCAGAGAGGGGGCAGGGAGGAGAATTCTGAAAGGCCAGTCATGAGATGGTTAAATAAAAAAAATGACAATATGCAGTAGCTGGATAGCACTTCAGCCAAATATTATTAATGGAATTGATATAATCCCACTGCAAATTGCAACAGCCATTTCATTTCCCTATAGTCCTTTAAATAGGTTAGCCTATTATAACAAAATGTGTGTTAATAGCACCATCAGTATAATGATCTGTATTCTAGTTCTGCAGGAATCATCCATCAGCGGTTATATTTTGCTAATGTTCCCTCTGATCAAACGGTTTCTCTGCTAGGCAGCATTTACATTGCAGTTTCTACATGATGTAGCAAGTCTATCCCCCCCTCTTTTCTAATAAGCCTAGAACGGATTATAACTCAGTTTTCATTCAGCTTGTGCAGTTGTCTGCCCTGTGGCTCTCCTCCCTAGGACTGACTTCTGAGGCTCTCCTCATGCAAAGTATATAATGTGTTCAGACACCAGGGATGCAGGGAGAGACTGCAGTCAGCATGAGGCATGGCAGAAATGCCAGCTACAATCACAAACTTGCCCCAACCAATTGTGCTTCTGACATAAATTGTGTCAGGCGCAGAGTTGCAGGAAGCGGTTTCCCAGGCAGTTAGCAAGGATGCAGTAAGTGAGCGTGAGCCAGCCAGCCTTTTTTAAGAAAAAGAGTGCAATTGTTTTTTAAAAGCAAAATATTTACCTTGTTTCCTCTCTGTCCTTCTCAAAAGCTCTCTGCTAAGCCAATGCATTTCAATGGTGAGAAAAGGTGTGTCTCTATTTTTCTACTCAGATGTCCCTATTTCTAACTTCCAAACACTGGTGGATACACAGGGCCAGAGAGCACACAGCCTACTGCAGACGGGCAAGTGGATGGGAGCCTTCCCCTTCTTGTACCCCTGTGGAGGGGCTGGACTCCATCATGGCCAGATGTGCAGCTGATTCCAGGTGGCAACATGCATCCTTACCACCCCCAGGGCCAGATTAAGGATCCCAGGACATGTGGCCTTGCCTCCTACTTTGAATGGCAGTGATAGAGGATCCCTCTGCCCCTCCCAGAGAGGCAGGGTAGTGCTATAGTGCTTCCCGTCTTCTCCCAGAGTGGCAGCAGTGGTCCCTTTCTCCTCTGCCCTCTGCTGAGAGGCAGGGACAGCAGCAGTAGCTCCCAGTACATGCCCCAGTAGTCCAGATGCATCTGCTTAGGTGGGTTGGCTAAGCCTGTTACACAGTTCTACTCCTGTGACACGCACAGGCCTCTGCTGGGAGTGACAGGGCCCCACAGAGCAATGAGTCTTGGAGTCAACACCCCATTGAGTTGCATGGGTACTATCACTCCTCTCAGAACTATTGTCTCAGGGCTTGTCTTCACTTACTGGGGGATTGATGCACAGCAATCAATCCACCAGGGGTCGATTTAGCAGATCTAGACCTGCTAAATCGACTGCCGACTGCTCTCCCGTCGATTCTGGTATTCCACCAGAATGAGAAGCATAAGGTAAGTTAATGGGAGAGTGTCTCCCATCGACCCAGTGTGGACACCACAATAAGTTGACCTAAGGTACATCGACTCCAGCTACATTATTCACATAGCTGGAGTTGCGTAATGTAGGTTGACTTAGCCCTGTAGTGTAGACGTGCCCTGAGTCTCAGGCAGATATACCTGCATCAGTTTCACTCCAGTCATGTTTTCAAGCTTTTCTTCATAACCACCAAAGTTAAAAATTTTCTTAAAAAATAAGAGGGAGAAAGGGCTGCCATTCTGAGGTAATTGCATGATTCCAGGAGCTGGGCCTTAAGCATTGGGTCTATGCCCATTGGCTCTATGCCTTAATCCAATCCGGACAGCCCCAATGTTGTCCAGTGGCTGAAAAACAATAATTTTGGGACACAGTGGCAGGGTGGGCTCTTTTGCCAACAGTATTCTCTCATTGTCACAGTGGGAAACTAAAGTCCATGACAAAACCTGGAGTCACCATGTGACCTTGGGCAAGTCACCTAAGCCTTTCTGTGCTTTAGTGTCCCCACAGGCAAGATGAATACAACAATATTACCCATCTCATAGGGCTGTTGTAAGACCCTATTTTTTCTAAATTATCTTGAGATCCTCAGGTGAACGGTGCTGACAGTGTAAATTATTATTATTCCTCTTGAATTACAGCTCTAGCCCATGCTAGGGGACTCAGTACTCACCTTGAACATTGTTTCACAGAAAAATAAAATTTGAAATTTTAAACATTTGGGAGAGTTTAAAGTAATCGGAGAACCAGCTTGTAGTTTTCATGCAACTCGGAGTCAGCTCCCCACAGAGAGCCAATGGGCTAAATTCACCCTGGAGCTACTATGTTGGCTTCTGTCAATCCAACCAAGGCACAGGACTTCTGCCAGGGAGAGAAGAGGTCACACCAGTAGAAAGGACCCACTGCCTTCCCTTTGTGCCAAAATAAGACTAATATAGCACTTGGCCAGAGAAGGTTCATTCCCATGGCAGCCCAAGATGCCCTGATCAATGCATCGCTTTCTGCAGCCTCTACTGACAGGGTTGCTCTAGATTTTAAAGCTGTCCGTGGCAGAATCTTCCACAGGGGAGAATGATGGCAGATCCTCCCCAGCAATGCAAGGGGCTTTGTTCAAGCATGGACAGGTCTTTTGCAGGAGTAGCGATGACTCCAGCTAAATGGATGGAATCCATCCTAGATGTTGTCTTTCCCGTTTATGGCATTATCTGTGGTTTTTCTTTTGTTCTGTTATAGTGCTTAATGTATGATCAGATTAAGCAGGGTACCTGTTTTTCGAATAGAAAATAGCTGAATCACTGAAATGCTTTGGAGGTGGAGTAGAGCAATGTTTTACAACTAGCGTTCCTCATTTCTCAGTGGTCACAGAGCGACAAAAACAGCAATGCAGATCCACTATGCCAAATGTATTATCGCTGTGCAGAAGCTCCCATTTGGCAAGATATGAAAAGGAGCTTAGTAAATATGCTAATAGTAATTAGGCTTTAATGTGCTCTTAGCACAGTTGTAGATTACTACTAAAGATAGATTCAGAATTCTGATTTTGGGCTAACTCCCTTCAAATTTAAGGGGATTCTGGATTCAATTCTTCCTCCAAATCCAAACCTCTGGCTTCAGTACTTGACTGGATCCAAGATTCGAAGGCATCTATTTTTTGGTTCAGATGCAGGGACATCTTGGAACCTTATAAAATTTCTGCCATTTGCAGCTCAAATATAACAAGAAGACTTTGCGAAGTTTTAGTGATGTCAAATCTGAACCCAAAATCTGATTTGGCTTCATACCTCAGGCCCAAGACCTAAACTAAACCTAATTCAGATCTCATCGTTGCCTTGTAGGTCACTCTGTAGGTAGTACTGTGCCAGTGGGAAAAGTAGTCTATAAAACATCAAGCCAAAAGCATCCCTGGTGCAACTCCACTAATTTGATGAATATGGCCCCAAGTTTATTCTGTAGGAATACACAAGGATTTAGTTTTATGGATAGTTAAGATTGTGAGTATGGGTGTGATCATCTCACCTTGGTCCCCATTGGAACAGATCCCAAAACCACCACACACTTTGACACTGTTTATTACGTTTGGCAACCTCTGTTGAAGCTAGCTGGGTGCATTGGCAGAACTTGTGAGGAACCTCTCCTCTTTAATTGGTGGGAATATACCTGTAAGACTAAGCAGTGTTTGGTAAGGCTAAGCATTTCCGCAAGGGAAAACGAAGTGAGACAATTCAGTTGGTGTTTAGACTCTCAAGAGACAGAAGGACTGAGGCACTCTTTCATGTTACCCAAAAGGCTCTGTTAATACCTTCTGTTGGTTTACTCTGAAACTGTGTCCCTTGTCTCAATTAAAGCAGTACCTGATGAAACACAAATCCAGCCCAGAGGAGTTCTTCCCAAGCTCTGTAGGGAAAGTTTGGACAGGGATCAAGTGAGGCTACTGTTATTATACTCTTACTTGCATGAACTTCAAATTCATGCTCAAGCTTTTTAAAAAAATAGGTTTTGAGAAATGCTTTAAAGCAAAGAATTTCAAAGTTACAACTGGCATTAGCCAGATATGTATATTCCTTACATCATTCCATATCAGCAAGATAATTGTGCTCAAGAAGTGAAAAATTAAATAGAAATATTTTTGGGATGTTCATTCTGCCTAATGTCTGCCCTGTGCTTTTGTGTATTTGACTCAAATTTGTGATGGTTATAAATTTCCTAAAATTAAATATAAATTTCACGTGCTGATCTGAGAGCCCACTGGCACACAAGAAGAGTTAAGAATAGAAAATGGGGGAGAGGGAAATTCATTTAGGTTGTATCACAATTTTAACATTAGTAAACCTGTTTTTATCAAGAGCGAAAGGACTAGACACAATTCCCAGTTTCACTTTAACTATCCATAGCCACATAAATGCCATTGTGTGGTTGTGTGTAACAGAGTCACGTGAACTCGGATGCTTGAGCTGATGGAGACTCTCACATCTCACCACAGTCTACAGGCTAAGGTTGTTAACAAGCTGAAACACCTGAACAGGTGGTACATATACACACACTCCCCCAACGCGTTACACTAGGCAGTAAGTGCCAGGAATTCTGTGGGAGTAACATGCTCAACAGATGGAAATAAAGATGTATGTAGTTAGTGCTTAAGGTCATGTGATTCTGCACCCTTTCCTTTACCATATGATGGTCTGATCCTGTGAGGGACCACATGCCTTCTGCAAGGTGCTCCTAGTTAAGCCAATGGGAAATGAGGGATCAAGTTCTAATGGCTCCAAAAGGGAGCCAAGTAGGGTGACCAGACGTCCCGATTTTTAGGTCTTTGTCCCGTGTCCCGACCAGGCATCGCCATTTGTCCTGATATTGGCCGCTCCGGCGTTTTTTTGGTTATTTTTTGCTTTGGCAACTCCGGCCGCCTTTTTTTTTTGCGCTTCCCCCAGGTGTCCTGATATTTTCTCCGTTTAATCTGGTCACCATATACCCAAGCCCCCACCGCCTCATGCACACACAATCTTATCTATCTCCCAGGCCTCCTCACCCTGAAGCAAACCGGTCTCACACCCTGCAGAGTGTGTGTAGGGGTGGTTGTGGGAGGGAGAATAATTGAGGGAAGGGAAAGAAGTTGGCAAAACATTGTGAATTGTGAACAGGTGTTTGATGTTATTAGGGACTCTATAGTGCAGCTGTAACAGAAATAAAAATAATTTAAAGTGTGTAGCTGTGAGAGTTTAACCAGGATATAGGTAATGTAAAACATTGGGGCTTTGAGCCCGACCACAATAAAATACTTATTACTAAGTGTATTTCAATGCACAAATATCCTCACTCTTTTTAATAACAGCTCATACTGTCATTTTACATATTTTGCCAAGTAATTTTTTTGGCTTTGATTTGTTCAAAATATTGAGAGAGAGAGAGAGAGAGAGAGAGAGAGAGAGAGAGAGAGAGCGCATAATCTGGTAGTGACCGCTGCAGTTGAGGTTGCATAACAGTTTCAGTTAAAACCATCTGTTTTCACCCTGGCCAAAAAAACTAATCTTTTGTATTGAAATTTTTCATGCCTGGTCAGCGTCCAAAGGTGAGCAATGTTGTTTTTAAAAAGTTGGAGGATTTGTTCCGCAACGGTGAAAAAATTCACCTTTTAAAAAAGTCTGAACTTACTCAAAAAATAGTGGAACTTTGGGATGTGGCATGTAGAATAGTTGTCAAAGAGGAGGAGGTACATCTGGGAATTGGTTATAAAAATTAGTGTGATGGTTAAAGTTATCAAAGTGACTGAAAAAACACCCCTTGGTATGCTCGGGTAGGAGTTTTTAATTAATCTAACAAAGCCCTGCCCAGTGTGTAAGATCACACTATGCATTCTCCATTCCTGGCCCTCCCAGGGGGGTTCAGGCAGGTATTAAAACTGACTGCTGATGCCAGGCTGCTGAAGTGATATTTTGCAAGATACTGTGTGTCAGCAAAGTTCTCCATAAAACCACTGCCTTAACATCGAGGACAAGAAAAAAAATGACAGATCAAGAAGGTTAGGGTATCTCTACAATATTTGTTTTATTCTGCAAAATCCCATTAATTCCAGGCTCTCTAGTATTTAAAAAGCACACACCTTTTTAATGCTCAGATACAGCCAAAACAGTGGGCTCAGTCCTCCCCTCATTGACATCAATGGGATTTTTGACATTGACCTCAATGGCAGAAGGACTAAACTCAATTTGAAGAGGTAGAGCAATTTGAAGAGGTAGAGAATCTTGTAGAAAAAAATTCCAGAAAAAACTGAACTTGTAGCAAAGGCTGTAATTTACCCCTGATCCACACTACTCAGCCCCAACCCCATGAGGTGTGAATTGCCGCTATCCCCTCTATAATCAAGTGGCTCACCCATTAAGGCTGGGGCTAGCCAGGGGCGGCTCTACCAATTTTGCCGCCCCAAACAGTAGCCGCCGAATTGCCGCAGCTGCAACAAACGAGCAGCGGAGCTGCCGCACAAAAGCTGCCACGGCGGGAAGAGCAGTGGAGCTGCCACCGAATTACCGCCGCGGGACACAGACTGCCGCCCCATTCTCATTGCCGCCCCAAGCACCTGCTTGGAAAGCTGGTGCCTGGAGCCGGCCCTGGAGCTAGCCAACCGAGATTATAGAATGAGCCACATCGGGCCAAGAGCAGGATAATTCCCCATAAAGGGCAGCAGAGGGCTGCAGTGAAGGGGGAAGCAAGAAAGGTTTCTGTAGGGAAGACCCTGACAGCGGGGGGTTTGGAGGCAAAAGCCAGAAAGCGAACGCTCCAGCCAGGGGCTGGGAGTGGCCTGCCAAAGCAGGAAGGCCGGGGAGTAGAGTGAATTGGAGACTGCTTGGAACGAGCAGGCTTCAGCAAAAAGACCTGGAACATGTGCAGTGAGACTACAGGGAGTGGGAGTGACCTGACAAGAGGGTAAAACTGATGGACTGTGTTTTTGGACCTTGAGTTTCATTTTGGAGCTTTATTTAGGTGAATAAGCTCAGACCCCTGAAAAAAGGGGGCAAACAGACAAGAAAAGCCTCTGTGGCATTTAAGAAGTCCTTTGAAAAGACAGTTACCTTTTTCCATAAATGGCGTTCTTCGAGATGTGTTGCTCATGTGTATTCCACAGTAGGTGTGTGTGCTCACCACATGCACCGGTGCCAAAAGTTTTTCTCCTAGGAGAACCTGTAGGGAGAGCACCGCTGCACCCACTGGAGTAGCACCCCCATGGCGCAGTATAAGGGGAGCTGCACGCTCCCCCCACCCTCAGTTCCTTCTTGCCGGACAACTCCGACAGAGGGGAAGGAGGGCGGGATGTGGAATAGACATGAGCAACACATCTCGAAGAACACCAGTTATGGAAAAATGTAACTGTCTTTTCTTCTTCGAGTGATTGCTCATGTGTATTCCACAGTAGGTGATTCCAAGCTATATCTGTTGGAGGTGGGTAGGAGTTCACAGATTCCCGGGATGGAGTACAGCCCTACCGAACCCGGTGTTGTCCCTGGTTTGGGAGACAATCACATAGTGCAAGGTGAACGTGTGAACAGAGGACAAGGCAGCAGCCCTACAGATGTCCTGAATTGGGACATGGGCCACGAAGGCAGCTGACGAGGCCTGTGCCCGTGTCAAGTGTGCCTTCATGATCGGTGACGGGGAACTCCTGCCAGATCGTAACAGGTGCAGATGCACAAGGTGATCCAGCAAGAGAGGTGCTGTGTGGAAATCGACCGCCCCTTCATGCGCTCAGCCGAAGCAATAAACAGTTGCGAAGACTTCCTGAACGGCTGAGTCCGTTCCAGGTAGAAAGCCAGCGCCCTTCGCACATCGAACGTGTGGAGGAGGCGTTCCTTATTGGGCGCGTGAGGCTTGGGGCAGAGGACAGGCAGGAAGATGTCCTGGCCCATGTCAAAGGCGGAGACCACTTTAGGGAGGAACATGGGGTGTGGGCGGAGCTGGACCTTATCCTTGTGAAAAACCATGTACGGGGGTCCAGAGGTCAGAGCCCTGAGCTCCAATACCTTCCTGGCCGACGTGATGGCAACCAGGAAGGCCACCTTCCATGAAAGATGAGACCAGGAGCACGTGGCCAAAGGTTCAAAGGGGGTCCCGTGAGATGGGACACCACCGAGATCAGATCCCACTGTGGGACAGGGGGCCTAGCATATGGGAAAAGACAGTCCAATCCCTTGAGGAACCATCCGGTCAAAGTATGGGAGAACACTGTAGACCCTGCACCGGTGGATGGAAGGCAGATATGGCCGCCAGGTGCACCCTGACCGAGGTGGGGTCCAGGCCCTGGGTCCTAAGGAGGAAGAGGAAATCCAGGATAAGCTGAATCGGGGTGGCCGTCGGGGAAACCCCCTGCTCGATAGCCCACCTGGAGAACCTGGACCACTTTGCCAAGTAGGCTTGGAGTGTGGACGGCGACCGACTTTCCAGGAGGACGCGCTGGACTCCTTCGGAACTCATCTGCTCCTCCCCGCCTAGCCATTGAGCAGCCACACCATGAGGTGGAGAGCCTCTAAGTTGGGGTGGAGGAGACGGCCTCAGTTCTGGGAGAGCAAGTCTGGGCGGAGAGGCAACGGCTGTTGCGTGGCCACCACTAGGCTCATGAGGGCCCGTACCAATGCTGCCGGAGCCAAGCCGGGGCGATTAAAATGACCCATGCCTTGTCTAACTTCACCTTCTCTAGGACCTTGCTGATGAGGGGGAAAGGGGGAAGGCATAAAGAAGCTGGCCTGACCACGGCAGGAGGAAGGCATCTGAGATAGCACCCCGTCCCAAGCGCCCCCCCCGGAGCAGAACCGGGGGCAACGCCTATTCTGCCTCGTTGTGAACAGGTCCACCTGGGGAATTCCCCACACTCGGAAGGTCTGGTGAGCCACCTCTGAGTGGAGAGACCACTCATGCTGGGAGGAGAAATCCCTGCTCAAACCATCGTCCCGCGTGTTGCGGGCTCCCAACAGGTGGGAGGCCCTCAGGGAGATGTCATGGGCTATACAGAAGTCCCAAAGCTTGAAGGCTTCTTGGCAGAGGGCCGAGGACTGGGTCCCGCCTTGCCTGTTGATGTAAAACAATCGAGGCTGTGCTGTCCGTGAGGACCCTGATTATCTTGCCCTCTAAGTGTGAGCGGAAAGCCACACATGCCAGGCGTACCACCCTGAGCTCTCTGACGTTTATGTGGAGGGACAACTCCGTGGTCAACCACAGCGGACCTTAGGTCTGAACTGTCCCCATATGGGCCCCCCAACCCAGGTCCGACGCGTCAGACACTAGCTCCAGTGACAGGGCCAAGTCCTGGAAGGATACCCCTTGGAGCATGTTGCTCGGAGAGGGTTACCAACTCAGGGAGGCGATTACCGGGTCGGGCACAGTGAGGACTTTGTCCATACTGTCCCGGGCTTGGGAGAACTGTGAGGCCAACCAAAGTTGGAGGGGCCTCATCCGGAGTCTGGCGTGGCATACTACGTACGTGCACACCAACACGTGACCCAGAAGTGTAGGCACACCCTAGCCATTGTCACAGGGAATTTTGAGACCGAGGCGATTGGCCCTTTCAGGGTCTCAAACCTGCCCAGTGGGAGGGAGGCCATGGCCATCAAGGCATCCAGGAGTGCCCCGATGAACTCTATGTGCTGGACTGGAACTAATGTTGACTTGGCCTTGTTTACTAACAGACCCAGGTTGGAACAAGTGGACGAAAGGAGCACCACGTGGTCCAGCACCTGTGACCAGGAGCTGCCCTTGACCAGCCAGTCATCCAGGTAGGGGAAGATCTGGACCCCCCCTGGCGCCTGAGGTAGGCCACCACCACCAACATACACTTAGTGAACACCCTGGGGGCAGTGGATAGGCCAAACGGGAGGACCGTGAACTGATAGTGGTTCTGCTCCACTAGGAGCTGGAGGAAACACCTGTGCCCCTCGAATATATGAGCATGGAAATACGCGTCCTGCAGGTCCAGAGCCACATAACAATCCCTGGGGTCCAGGGAGGGTATGATAAAGGCCAGGGAGACCATGTGGAACTTGAGCTTGACCATGAACTGGTTCAGGTCCCGCAGATCCAGGACAGGCCTTAGACCCCCTTTCCCCTTGGGGATAAGGAAATAACAGGAGTAAAACCCCCTGCACTTGAACTTCCTGGGCACCATTTCCACAGCTCCCAGACTGAGGAGCCAGCACACCTCCTGCTCTAACAGGTCCACATGTGATGGGTCCCCCAGAAGAGCGAGGGATGGGGGGTGGTTGGGCAGGGGCGAGACAAACTGCGGCGTGTAGCCCCGAGAGAAGGTGTTGAGGACCCATTGGTCTGAGGTTAGTCACTACCATTCCTAGAGGAAAGCACACAAGCAACTGCGGAAGGGAAGCTTTATTGAAGGGGGAGTCCCCTTGGGAGTTGCCTGGGTACCCCCTGGCAGCCCACCAAAAGCGCCTTTTTCCCGCCTGCTTGCCCTTAGAGGGCCCAGGTTGCAGGGCAGGACGTGACCGCCATTGAGTCCTTAGACCTGTTATAGGCGGGCTCATATCTAGGCTGAGAAGCCTGGACAGGGGCCTGCTGCGGCTTGAAGTTGGCGTTGGCCGGCGGTATGTAACGGCCCAGGGTCTGCAAGGTCGTGCGGGAATCCTTCATGCCATGCAGCCTGGCATCCATTTGTTCTGTGAACAGGGCCTTACAATCAAACGGAAGATCCTGTATAATTGACTGGGACTCTGTGGATAGCCCAGACAGCAGGAGCCATGATGCCCTCCGCATGGATACTGCTGAGGCCATGGATCGAGCAGCCGTGTCCGCCGCATCCGATGCCGCCTGTAGGACGGCTTTGGCAGCAGTCGCACCCTCCTCCAGCAGCGCCTTGAACTCTTTCTTGTCTCGCTCTGGGAGGGAAACCTCGAATTTTGGCAGTATGCACCACAAGTTAAATTCGTATCTGTTCAGGAGAGCTTGGTGGTTAGCCACCCGCAGCTAGAAGCTTGAAGATGAATACAGCTTCCTACCAGAAGAGTCCAGTCTCCTTAAATCTTTATTTTTTGGGCGTGGGAGCTGGTTGGCCCTGCCTCTCTCTGTGATTGTCAGATTTGGCCACCAGGGAGTTGGGCTCCAGGTGGGTATAAAGGTATTCATGCCCTTTGGCAGGTACAAAATATTTGCGCTCTGCCTTCTTTGAAATGGGGGCCAGAGAAGTGGCATTCAAAATGTTTGCCACCGCCTTGTGGAGGGGCAAAGCCACCCTGCCCGGCACCGGGGAGGACAGGATATTAAAAAGGACGTCCGAGGACCCCTCCATCTCCTCTGCTTGGAGGTTAAGGCTTGATGCTACCCTTTTGAGGAGCTCCTGGTGTGCTCTGAAGTCCTCCTGCTGGGCGGAGGGGTCTCAACTGTGTCATCTGGAGCGGGGGAGAAGGCCGGCACGGAGCTCTGAATGTCTGCCGGCACCAGAGGGTCAAGCCCTTGGTCGGACTCCGGGCGTGGCGCTGAGGATGTATGTCCCACCGATTTAGCTCCTGAGGGCCTAGAAAGCAAGGCTGACAGCGCCTCTGAAGCTCCGGTTACCAAGTGAGCCCCTACCTGGGGCTACGTCGGAGGCCACGGTGCCCACTGGTATCACTGCCCTTGCCATGGGGCCCCGTGCCATTTCCTTTGCTGCGGCACCAGCTGGTTGGCTTGACTAGGCTGACCCAAGGAGGGGCGGCTGCGAGTGGAGGTCGGGCTGACAAGTGACCTTGCGCTATCGTGGGAGGAACAGTGGTGCCGGGAGCGATGGCGTCCACGGAACCGTGACCCCGACGGAGAGGAGCGGTACCACTCATAGCTTCTGCTCCGTGATCTACTCTGACACGCAGACCTTCGATGGCGCGGTGCCGGCGATCTATGCCTTGAACTGCGGGGGCGGTGTCTCGGCAGGGAGCGAGAGCAGGAGTCCGACTGGGAGCGGCAATGGTGCCCATGCCGTGACCGACTGTGGTAGCCCCAACAACTCGGTGACTGTCTGCGACGTCTTTCTTGGTCACGCTGATAATCACTCCGCTGTGTGGAGTGGTGCCGGGAGCCCCGTTCGGACGGCACCCAACCAGACAGTCTAGCGGGCGTTGACGGCAATGCACGAGGACTGCGTCCCGAACGATTGCTGGGTGGCGAGCAGGGTCGGGAGCAGTCTCCTGACCAAGACCTGCGCTGAGCTGGGGGCGATTGTGGGGAGCCCAGTGATGGTTTGCTGCTAGAGCAGGGGCCCGACACCAGCGGCGCCCCCATTACCGGCATGGTCATGACGTCTCGAGCCGCTTGCAAGGCCTCCGGCGTCGAAGGCATCCGGACATCCGGAGAGGCCTGACCTGACGCAGCCGAGCTACTCCGCTCAACGTGAGTCGGAGGTCTAGCGGCCAGAGGGGAACGAGGGCTTCCCGACATAGGTCTAGCCTCTGCCCCTACTTTCTCTCAATGCCGCTGTGAAGATGGGCCTTTCCTCGGCTTCTTGTGTCCCGTAGATGAGGAGCGGTGCCGGCTAGTGGAAGGCACCGAAGTGTTGTCACGCACCGAAGTTGCGGTGACCGGAGCCGAATCGGCGCAGCGTGCCGGAGCTGGGGTCAGCACTGACTCCATGAGAATGGCCGGGAGTCTAATGTCTCTTTCCCTTTTTGTTCAGGGTTTAAAAGATCTACAAATCTTACAGCGGTCGCTGATGTGAATCTCACCCAAAGAGCATAGGCAATCTGCATGCGGGTCACTTCTTGGCATAGAACGCCTGCAAGTGTCGCACGCCTTGAAGCCAGGGGCATGCCCTGGCCCGGGTATTCTAGCTAACTGAACCGACTGAAAGAACTGACTAACAACAGGTACTAGCACTAAGCGAACGGAAAAGTTCTGGGGACAAGCTACAGCTAAGCTGGAGCAGAGTAGTTCCAACGCACCTTCACTGGCAGCAAGAAGGAATGGAGGGTCTGGGGGAGCGCACAGCTCCCCTTATACCGCGCCATGGAGGTGCCACTCCAGGGGGTGCAGCGGTGCTCCCCCTATGGGTGCTACTAGGGGAAAAACTTCTGGCACCGGTGCACGTGGCAAGCACGCACACCTACTGTGGAATACACATGAGCAATTACTCGAAAAAGGAGCAATTGTTATCAGGGCAGTACAGAGGTACCCCTGGCCTTGAGTGAGCACACAGGCTGTAGAAGACCCCACTACACCCTCACACATCTCATAAATTAAATGTGTACTACAAAACTTCCTGCTGACTGTTTCAATGCTGACATTACTTTGCAGAAGCAATATTTTTCACTTCTTCCTTAAAAAAAAAAAATCCAAGAAATTAAGTACAACTCCCCTCCTACATTATGTAGGCTTACGGTTAGTTAAAATTACTTCTCAGGAAATGCAAAATTTAACTTTCCTACAGCAGCATTAACTTGCCCTAATTGCACAGCTTGTATTTTTTATGATATTCATTTTTTCTTCAAAATCAGTAACCTGTCAACCTATGAATTTAGCTAGGAACTACTACATATGTGCAGCATGTGTGGGATGATAGTGATGTACAGACTTAAACCTTAGCACTTCTTGACCTTAATACTTTTAACTGTGCAATCTTAAGGTTGCATTTGTATAGGGTTTCTCATCTTTCGTTCCTTCCCCCACCTATTGAACATTGCCGAACTAATATGTAAGCCAAGTTTCAGCCCAGAGTGAACTTTTATGGCTGGGTTAGAAATACTGAAAGTGGAAATGCTGACATAACCTTAGCTATAGCTGTGTTAGCAGAAGACTATTTAATGGAAAAAATGAAGAAGACAGATTCTTGTAGCTACACTTGCTTCATTGCTTTTAGGTGAAAATTCTTGTAAGTATATCCTCTGTTTATGTCCTTGACTACTTAGAGGATTCCTTCATATATAGGAAATATTGTGTATGTATAAGAAATACTATGATACACACTGAATGACAAGAAGTATTGTCAGTACATAGAAACCTCTGTTACCAACAGGCACTATTAAAAAATTAGATGTTAATCACCTTATGCATGAGTTCCAATGTATGTTAGTTACTGTAACATTTCTAAAGATCAGGAACAGTTGTATCGATCGGGGCATGGATTGGACATTTTCTACCAGCTCATCCTAATGTATTATTAATTTGCTTACTGCACTGTAAAGCCTTGACAAAATACTCCTCAGAGCTGCGTCTACAGTTTTTTCCTTCCCCACACCTGCCTTCCCTCCACAACTCAGTGGACTTCAGATTTAGCTTAGGCTGTAGTCTTTCCAGATGGCCTGTCTATGAGCTGTGGGCTTTATAGCTGTCGAATGACAGTTCCTATCAGCAACTCCCTAATGAAAGAGGGTTACCAAGAAGGTCAAATGGCACCAATATACGTTACACCCCTCCTCCCTCAAGGTCTGTGGAAAAATGGATACTTGTAAACAACATTCAACTAAGAGCAGACCCCAAATTTGTAATTTGTTAGAACACTCCATGCAATTTTAAATCTTAAAAGCAAAGTAAAACTTGAATTCAACTTTCATGTAACGTGTTCTAATACTTTGGGCCACACTGGGCCCAACTGAACTTTCTTTGGAATGACACAGTAACACAATGAACAATTAGCATAAAGGTTTTTGTTGTTGTTTTTGAATGCACATACAAGTAGAGTAGGTAGGTGTATTTCTTATAAACATTTTAAATTACAAACACATAATACACAAAATGAACAAACTGTAGAACTGTTGAACTTGGTCAAGTATATCTGAGATGCCAACAGTGCTCTAGAGAATACTAACCACCAAGCCTTTAGGAACAATATGCAAAGCAAATATTTATTTGTTGCCTTGACTCTCCTGGAACAGCAATGCAAGTGTCTCCCAGTGTGGATTTCCTCCTAGGTAGAAGGGAATCTACCACTTTGTTTAAAAAAAAAAAAAAAAAGCTATAACTTGTAATCTCTGCCTGTCACACGTCCAGCCATCAGGGTGAGATTTGGCACCGGTCAGGATACAGAATGCTCCCACGCACAGCTAGCCTTTGAGGGAAAGTTCACAGAGAGTCCATCCCCAAGTACACCCAACAGGCAAACTGCAGCTGTCTGGGCCAGTCTGGAGCTATGTGAATGGCTCAGGCTTGGTCATCTTGATCTTTTTAATAATCTTGTGCATCAGAAGAATATGTACATCATTTCAACCAAGGATCTCAAAAGAGCTTAGCAGTTACTGACAGCAGAAGGATCCCAAGTGCACTTTAAAATGTAGTGAGTCAGATTCTGCCCTCGCTCCAGTACTGTTAGTACAGAGTAATTCCAAGGAAGTCAATAGAGTTACTCTAGATTTACACTGGTGTAACCAAGAACAGAATTTAGTCCACTCGTTTTTCCACTATAGCCTGTTACCCCTACAGATGTGGCACTTGTACTTTTTTAGTCTTCCAAATGTTTCATTGTCTATTTTTTTTCCTTTGAGAAAAGGATGTCTCTGTTCTGAGCTGGATGAAAACTGTGGAAGATGCAAAAGAAAGGGAGATATTTCAAATATATTTTCATCAAAACTTTCATTTCTATCACTGGCATTGCTGCTGTTAGCCCAGCCCCCCTCCCCAAAGGCAAGCTGCAACCCATCGTACATCTGAAGATATGAAGGAGTTAATTTCCTTTCTTGTAGTTTTCTATACCAGACCAGATGTTTGGTTGGGAGGAAATGTAACCCAAGCACCTGGACTAGCACAGCATATTGAATAATGAAAATATTTTTATGCACTATGCTTATAAAATGTCCTGTTCACTGTGCAATACCTGGCATGTTTAGAGCCTTCTTTTAAGGATTTTCATTTCAGACTGAGAAATAGATCCACATGCTCCTTGTTAAAATGCAACTACCCTGTAAAATACCTAAACTTCTTTGTGAACACTGATCCTTAGCTGTTGGTCTGTGGATTTACTGTACCTTAAGCTTGCATATTAAAAATAATAAACCAAGGTGATGGAAATCAGTATCTAAAGTGCCACTTTAAACTTCAGTGTAAAGTTTATACATCAAGTGCAATGCATTCTTCTGTTTCTCTGATGACAAGTTAATGTGGGTGATAAAATGGAAACAAAAAGCAAGGGAATAATCTTGATTCAAAGAGGTTAAACACAAACAGCGGTAGAGAATATTATTCAAGGAATTCACAGGTTCTCTTTACATAACACTTATTTCAGACAGTTATTACAAGTGCTGTCTTAAACCATGACAGATTGTGAAGGGTCAAAGATAATTTTTATCAATCAGCCTCTTTTTGTCTTTGGCAGGTTTAATCATGTCACTTGGAATGTAGCATGAGGGGTCTGATGAAATTGGAAAAGCATGTGGAGATAAAAATCACTCTCAGATGAATTCAGATACTTCCTGCCACTCTGCAGATGCCACAATGCTGCAAGCCACCCTCCCAGGAGAGATGATTCACCTGGAAGGAGGGCCAGGCTCTGCCAGATGTGTAGGAAGCTGCCTGAGACCCACATGCTAACACAGTCTCAATTGTATGAAGCATATGCTTTCAGTCAAGGGTGGAAAATACAGGCACCAGCACATGCCAAAAGTCTTTCAAGCATGGCCCACCAGTCAGCCTGAAGCTTAATGCGCTGATCCATCGAGTCAGCAGATGTGTGTCACCACAGTACAAGCTGAGGCTGGTTACAGCTATACAAGAGCTAAGTGACCTAATCCAGATATTAAAATCCTACAAAGAAAACCATCTTGTTGTCACTTGGAAGGCTTAATGTGGGACTTCAAGGTTTTCAGTATTTGTGCTTAAAAAAAACCAACATACATAGCTTTGAAAGTACAAACCCCAACCCAGAGTTACACTTGTATGTATTCAGAGTCAATCTCATCAAGGCATAACCTGGCTTTCCTTTTAAGCATGGCACACACAAAATGAACATCTGCAGAATTTTATTGCTAGAGCCATAAATGCTCCTTATCCACTTGGTTTGAGGCAGAACTCCAAAAATACCTGAACAGAAAGTTTATTTGCAGTGTACCACCATGTACTTGGTAGAACCAGTGAATTATACAAGCTATTCTTTCACTCCCCGCGAGTACTGTTAGTGTCAGTAAGGAGTCCAGCAGCAGCCGCTGGCTCTGTGCTGCCTGGGAGCTCCTCCCTCTTTTCCATTTAATAATCTTTTAGTGGGGTACTGTGTTTCCTGGCACACGCACAACAATTTAGCACTGAACTATCTGCCTCGTCCACACAGAGGGACTGGTTTAAAGAAATCAAAACTTCATAGCATCCAAGGACCAACATAACAGAGTGCAGAGCACCACTTCAACAGTCAGCAGCAGTCATTTCAAACAGGTTGTCCGGACGTAAGTGATAAGATGTAGCTCTCACTGGGCAAACACAATTAGGCTGATGGAAAGCCTTTTTTTAAAAGAGAGTCTTCTCTATGGATCACCTGGAGTCCAGTCCAGAAAAAGCTTTCTTAAAATGTTTCTATCTGTAAATACCCAGACCTTTGGAAGAACACTGATGTTTCACAATGATTTCATTGTGCTTTGATATGGCTCCCCTGTGTCTGTGGCAGTCACACGCCTGTTCCATTTATGCCCAAAAGACCACAAAAGGCAGATTTACCTCAATCAGTGTTTAAACTCAAAATAATAAACAGGACTTTTCTGCCTTGGGAAGCATCAGTCTTGCAATAGGTTCTTTGGAAGGAATACCTGGATATTTAAAAGATAACTCCTGAGCAGATAAAACAATATCAGATTTAAGAAAATAAAGATCTGTTGGTTTACATAGGAAACTCACTGGACAAATATATATTCTTTCTATCACTAGCCCCACATCTACTCTGCATCCTCAGCCACACAACCATTCTGCACTCCCATAAACTGCCCAACCTCACATTTGCCTCTTGCCCAAGCAAACCTCTGTTTCTCCTGCAGCAGCGGAGTTGTTTCACCTCTCCCAGGCTGAAGGGAGCTCCTCTCCCCCTTCCCAGACCTGGTTTTGCAGCACAGGGACTGGGCGGGGGGGGGGGAGGGGGGCGGGGGTAGCAGGGAACAGACTGACCCATTTTTCACAGGAGGGGACTGGAAAAGGAGTGTGCAAAGTCACCCTGAGATCTCTCTGCCACTATTTTGAGAATAGTGTTGGCTGCTTCCTAAGACTCCACCCTAAACCTTGTCTCTACTTCTGAAAGTAGGGAGAGGAGCATGCTGTCTACCACCTGCAACAGCTGTAATTGGCTGTTCTTCCCCAGGAGGTGGGGAGCAGGGAAGGCAGCCAATTGAGAGGGCATTCCAATTTTGCTCCTAGGCTGGAGCTTCTTGCATCATGGCAAGACTGGCCCCAGCAGAGGTCAAAATAGCAATAAATTCATGAGAGAGTTGCCAACATTGCAGACAGAGGTGGGGACAAAATAACAGTGAAACAACCACAATCAAAAAGGAGGAGAAAATTAAATGATTTTCTGTTCTAGTTTAGGTTCTAATGTGGCATCAAGCATCATACTGTCTAGATGTCATAGTAACCGGACACTGTAACATTGAGGTTTACAGTTTTATGTACGTGTTCATTTGTTTTTAAAAGGCAGCATACATTCCAATTATTCCTCACTTAGAAGATCACAACCAGCTTCCTGTTGAATTACACACCCCACTGAAACCAAAATATATTCCTTTACTCTATAAAGTGAAGAAATTGTGACGAAATTCAGGGGAAGAGATGTGTCTTGCTGCATGTTTGGACAGTACTTAGCATGTTGTTGGTGCTATCAGGATACAATGGCATCAGCACACTCCCAGTGATTTTAAGGAAACACAGAAATTTTGTGAGGACAATAATATATTGTTAATTTAATTAAATATGTAATGTATTTAAGCAATTGGGAAACATTTGTTTTTATTCAAACAAGCTGTACTGAAAGAGTTAAGCTACTGTATATGTGTGGGCGAACTGCTTTCCATAATTGTTATCTACAACAGATCTGAAGGGCGATGTTGATCTTCTGAAATGAAGTGTGTAGATGCAGGTCTCTGTAAACCTTCTTAATAAAAATACCAACTTATTTTTTTTTTGTTGCTATAGATCTTTTGAGTGCAAATTGCTCAAACCCAGATGGAAAATTAAAGACCTCTCCTTAGAAAAGTACGTTCATTTGAACTTATGAAAATACATGGCTGCATGCAGAAATCACATCTAAACAAACAGGACAAAATGTCCCTTTTGCCCACAGAGGAACTGATCATATGATTCATAGCTGGAGTTTAAACCTATGCATATTCAAAAATAATTAGTCATAGATGCTCTTTTTCTGCTCCTTAGTACAGAATGGCCTCATACGCTCAGAAACACACTCTTGCTCAACTTTGTACCTTGGAGAACCGCCTCCCGCAAAATCTTTATTAGTTCCACTAATCCATATGTCTTATTTTCATGTTTAGAGAATTAAAAAAAAAAAAAAAAGGTCAGACACCCACCCAAAATATGCAATTCTATGAGTCGGCATGTATACAACTTCTTGTCTAGTATTGGTTGTGGGATACTGTCATTCCAGCAAGTTGGAATTCTAATGGCAAACACAAGGACATATATGGCAAGTTGTGTATATTACTGTATTTATCTTTCATACTGCTGGGATTTTATCTTTAAATTCATAGGAGCATTAAAATATTGTATTATTACTGATGCAACAGTTCCCAGAGCCTTAGATAGGAGTCCTTTAATTATTTTAAAGCTAAACAAATAAAAATAATTAAATACAATCTTTGACCATAAAAACAAGGAGTCTGCTGGCCCCTGAAAGACTAACAGATTTATTTGGGCATAAGCTTCCGTGGGTAAAACCCCACTTCTTCAGATGCATGGAGTGAAAATTACAGATGCAGGCATTATATAATGACACATGAAGGGAAGGGAGTTACCTCACAAGTGGAGAACCAGTGTTGACAGGGCCAATTCGATCAGGGTGGATGTAGTCCACTACCAATAATAGATGAGGAGGTGTTGATTCCAGGAGAGGCAAAGCTGCTTTTGTAATGAGTCAGCCACTCCCAGTCCCTATTTAAGCCCAAATTAATGGTGTTAAATTTGAAAATGAATGTTAGTTCCGCTGTTTTTCTTTGAAGTCTGTTTCTGAAGTTTTTTTGTTCACGTATAGCTACTTTTACATCTGTTATAGAATGTCCAGGAAGATTGAAGTGTTCTCCTACTGGCTTTTGTATGTTACCATTCCTGATGTCCAATTTGTGTCCACTTATTGTTTTACTTAGGGACTGTCCAGTTTGGCCAATGTACATGGCAGAGGGGCATTGCTGGCACATATCACATTGGTGGATGTGCAGGTGAACGAGCCTCTGATGCTGTGGCTGATGTGGTTGGGTCCTCTGATGGTGTTGCTAGAGTAGATATGGGACAGAATAGGCAACAAGGTTTGCTACGGGATTGGGTCCTGGGTTAGTGTTTCTGTGGTGTGGTGTGTAGTTGCTGGTGAGTATTTGCTTCAGGTTGTGGGGCTGTCTGTAAGCAAGGACTGGCCTGCCTCCCAAGGTCTGGGAGAGTGAGGGATCATTTTCCAGATAGGTTGTAGATCGTTGATAATGTGCTGGAGAGGTTTTAGCTGGGGGCTGTACGTGATGGCCAGTGGCGTTCTGTTATTTTCCTTGTTGGTGCTGTCCTGTAGTAGGTGATTTCTGAGTACCTGTCTCGCTCTGTCAATCTGTTTCCTCACTTCCCCAGGTGGGTACTGTAGTTGTAAGAATGCTTGATAAAGATCTTGTAGGTGTTTGTCTCTGTCTGAGGGATTGGAGCAAATTCGGTTGTATCTTAGGGCTTGGCTCTAGACAATGGATTGTGTGATGTGTCCTGGATGGAAGCTGGAGGCATGTAGGTAAGTATAGCAGTCAGTAGGTTTCTGGTATAGGGTGGTGTTTATGTGACCATCACTTATTTGCACTGTAGTGTCCAGGAAGTGGACCTCTTGTGTGAACTGGTCCAGGCTGAGGTTGATGGTGGGGTGGAAATTGTTGAAATCCAGGTGGAATTCCTAAAGGGCCTCCTTTCCGTGGGTCCATATGATGAAGATGTCATCAATGTAGCACAAGTAGAGGAGGGGCGCTAGGGGACGAGAGCTGAGGAAGCGTTGTTCTAAGGCAGCCATAAAAATGTTAGCATAATGTGGGGCCATGCGGGTACCCATACCAGTGCCACTGACTTGAAGGTATAAGTCGTCCCCAAATCTGAAATGGTTGTGGGTAAGGACAAAGTCACAAAGCTCAGCCACCAGGTATGCCGTGGCCTCATCAGGGATACTGTTCCTGACAGCTTGTAGTCCATCCTCGTGTGGAATATTGGTGTAAAGAGCTTCTACATCCATGGTGGCCAGGATGGTGTTTTCAGGAAGATCACCTATGCACTGTAGTTTCCTCAGGAAGTCGGTGGTGTCTCGAAGATAGCTAGGAGTGCTGGTAGCATAGGGTCTGAGGAGAGAGTCCAAATAGCCAGATAAACCTGCTGTAGGAGACCCAATGCCTGAGATGATGGGGCGTCCAGGTTTATGAATCTTGGGTAGCAGATAGAATACCCCTGGTCGGGGCTCCAGGGGTGTGTCCGTGTAGATTTGTTCCCGTGCTATAGCAGGGAGTTTCTTGAGCAGATGGTGTAGTTTCTTTTGGTACTCCTCAGTGGGATCAAAGAATAGTAGCCTCTAGAATGGGGTGTTAGAGAGTTGCCTGGCATCCTCCTGTTCATAATCCAACCTGTTCATTATGACTACAGCACCTCCTTTGTCAGCCCCTTTAATTACAACATCAGAGTTGTTTCTGAGGCTGTGGATGGCGTTGCATTCTGTACAGCTGAGGTTATGGGGCAAGAGCTGCTGTTTGTTCACAATTTCAGCTTGTGCACATCTGCGGAAGTACTCTATGTAGAAGTCCAGTCTGTCATTTCGACCATCAGGAGGAGTCCATGCAGAATTCTTCTTTTTGTAATGTTGGTTGGAGGGCTCCTGTGGGTCAGTGCACTGTTCAGTGGTGTGTTGAAAATATTCCTTGAGTCGGAGATGATGAAAGTAGGCTTCCAGATCACCGCAGAACTGTATCATGTTCGTTGGGGGGGGGGGGGGGGGGCAGAAAGTGAGTCCCCGAGATAAGACAGACTCTTCTGCCGGGCTAAATGTGTGGTTGGATAGTTTAACAATATTGTTAGGTGAGTTGAGGGTATCACTGTTGTAGCCCCCTGTGGCATATAGGAGTTTAGATAGTTTACTGTCCATTTTCCTCTGTAGAGAAGTGAAGTGTATGTTGTAAATGGTGTGTCTCATTTTTGTAAAGTCCAGCCACATGGAAGTTTTTGTGGAAGGTTGGTTTTGTATGAGAGTCTCCAGTTTTGAGAGCTCATTCTTGATCTTCTCCTGTCTGCTGTACAGGATGCTGATCAGGTGGTTCCTCAGTTTCTTTGAGAGTGTGTGGCACAGTCTCTCACCATAGTCAGTGTAGTATGTCAATTGCAATGGATTTTTTACCTTCAGTCCATTTGGTATGATGTCCATCTGTTTGCACTTGAAGAGGAAAATGATGTCTGTCGATATCTGTGTGAGTTTTTTGTTGAGGTTGATGGATTTCCACTCCATACAGCTAAATTTAGTGCCTTACATGGTGTCAAGTATCAGGGGGTACTGATACTTTGACGATAAAGCATTACCGAATTGCTCCTTTCAAGCAAAGATGTGCATTTGTATGTGTTTTATGTACGTTTGCTATTTT
The DNA here is from genome assembly GCF_015237465.2 of Chelonia mydas. Lineage (NCBI taxonomy): Eukaryota > Metazoa > Chordata > Testudines > Cheloniidae > Chelonia > Chelonia mydas. The sequence goes on from NC_051250.2 coordinate 66,053,301, forward strand.
AAAGATTTTTCATCAAACACTTGCTTCTGCCCAACCCCCAAATACATTGAGTAATAAGTACCTTATTTTGTGACTTGTCCTATTGATTTCAATGAGGCTGCTCTCAAAGAGTTCAGAATAATTAATGTAAGTAAAGGTTTCAAGACCTGGCCCTAAATGAATTTTTACTACAAATCAATCCTGCAATACTCTTAGACAGCAATTGTTTGGCCTGTGCAAGGACTGAGTAATGACTCATGAGATACAAAGCTTTTGGCATTAGATCCTTACTCACATGGAGACATTTCAAGGCACTAGTGATTGTGAGTAAATGTAGTATTCTGTGTATGCGGGTGTGACTGTGTGTTGTAGGTATAGCTCTGTACCTGAGAAGGGGCATGCAGTGGTGCACTACCCCGGGGAAGGCCTGGAAAGCATTCTGCCTCTGGATCTCCTCAAACTGCAGTCAGCACACCTGCTATTAAACCCCTTTGTTTCACGATACAGGATTACCCCTCCCCACCCATGTGGCCAGCAGACTCAGTGAGCCAGGGTATTGGGGGTAGCAAAGACATGGCCCTGCCTCCTCCCTAACCCTTTGGGGCAATGTAAACCCTGGGATGAAGCAGTTCTTCTATGCCATGGCATGCAGCGCAATTCCACCTGGTCTTTATGCTGCTAACTCCCCCTCAGCACACACTGTACCTGTATAAAGTCCAAGCAGAATCTGATCCTGAGGTTTGGGAACTAATCACCACAGTGCTTTCCAGCTCAGCTCTTGTGAACAGGGCAATTATTTAGCAATGTGCAATTACCAAAGACAATATAGAACTCAGTGGCAGGCCAATCCATATTTCAGTGATGTTCTCTGCATTTTGTAGTATTCTCAAGAAGCAGGGCTTTCCCTGTAAAAGACTGATTTTTCATTCTAGACGTTATGATGATGGAAATAATCTTCACAATCCCATTCCCACAATCTAAGGTCCCACAGTCATGTCAATCGCGCAGCCAGACAAACTGCCATACTAGCAACAAACGTTTTCGATTTACATTAATGAGCTGTGAACTCTGAAGCCTAATTATGACTACCAAGATGCCACAATAGTTAACACTTGTAACAGGATGGCTTGCCCTTGCCTGGTTACTCAAGCGGCACATCTGGGTTGGATCAGGTATTTCCCTATAAAGGGCAACAGGTAGTTACAGTGAAGAGGGAAACAGCAGAAAGCAGGAAAGGCTGCTGGAAGGAAGACCCTGTTACCAGGGGGTCTGGAAACCACAGAGTCCAGACAAAAAAGAAAAGGAGTACTTGTGGCACCTTAGAGACTAACCAGTTTATTTGAGCATGAGCTTTCGTGAGCTGTAGCTCACGAAAGCTCATGCTCAAATAAACTGGTTAGTCTCTAAGGTGCCACAAGTACTCCTTTTCTTTTTACGAATACAGACTAACACGGCTGTTACTCTGAAAAGAGTCCAGACTGGTAGGGTCATGTGGGATTAGCCTGCCAAAGCAGGAAAAGCTCCAAGCAGGAACACCTTGGAATAGGTTGAACTGGAGACTGCTGAGAGTGCACAGGGACCAGCAGAAAGACCTAGAATTAAAGGTTTCCCTGCTGAGACTACAGGCGGGGAGTGACCTGAGAAGAGGGTAAAACTGATGGACTGTTTTGGTACTTAGTTTTATTTTGGAGCTTTATTTATGTGAATAAACTTGGACCCGTGAGAAGGGGTGGCCAATAGACAAGGAAAGGCTGTGTGGTGTTTAAGAAGGCCTTTTGCTAGAAGGGCACAGCTGACCACAAGGGGATGCTCAAGAAGTGGCAGACCCTCTTACAACACTGGTACACTGCTGAATGACCTATCAGATCCAGTCAGCAAATGCTGGTGTCAAATGTGGCTGGCCACACTTGGCATATCTTGATGTTAAATTTGCTTGAAATGAGATTGCATAGGTGACAGACGCCAGACCATGTGCAGGTTCCAGCCACAGCAAAGACTGTGAAACAACAAGCTGTGACAGTCTAGTTTAGTATAAAAAGTTACTATATTTTTATATATAAATCAAATAAAGCCACCAAAAAGGTGACTCTTGTTAGCTCAGCATCCAGGTACACACTGTAATAGTAACTCTCCCAATGCCGTTTCTAACCATCAGCTATATTTATCAGGTATATTATATTAATTAGCATGAAGTTCAGCTAGTCTGAACCCAATCATTCCCTTTTACAAAATGGAGGGAGTTATTTTTATGCAGGAAAAAGAAGCAAGATCATAGGCCTGTTTCTCCATTGCTCTACAGTAGGTCTATCATTACTACCTGTGCACAGTGAGCATAAGACTTTATGAAAACAGAATGGCATTGCTTCTTACTCAGTTTGCACATGTCCTGTAAATGACTACAGAAGGTGCCAGGCAGTAGAGATTCAGGCTCATAAGATTTGCAATATTCTCTCCTTCCCCATAAATATCTGCTTTCTGAAACTAGAAAGAAGATATAGGGCCAGACTGTAGTTTTAAAGTCACACTGTGTAAGCGATTGCATGAAGAGACACTGTAATTCCTGGAGATGTGCTGCCTCCAGAGAACAAAGAGTAGGCAGAATGCATGGAGGAGAGCATACAGGAATGGCCATGGCTACACTCAGTAATGTAACGACGCTTCCTCCAGTATGTACCACCCCAAATCCTCTAGTGGGTCAATAAGACCACAAAACTATGTCCCGGTGCAGTGGGTCTCAGATCTTTTACAACAATCAGGGAAGGGCAGGGTTGCCATAAACCCTGACACCTGGTTGTGATCCCAGGATTGAGAGAACAGTCCCAGGGACTACAGCTGTATTCAGGGAAAGCGAGCAAATTATACCTCTGAGGAATTCAGTTAGGCCCACAGTTTTGCAATGGCCTCTATTTACAACTCGGGGGCTTACTCCAGCTGTTTTCAGGAGAACCTATGCAAATTACTTCTGTTTGCAGTCTTTAATTACTGCACAGTTTTAGTTCAATACTAATTCTGAAATGGTGCTTTTTTTAAACACAAAAAAGTCATGCCAGAATTGCTTTTAAGATTAGTATTTTTTTCTCTTTGGGTCCTTCTTTCTACCTTATATAGCCACCTTATGCTGTCAACAAACCTAAAATAGATAAGAGATCCAATTAAAAAAATCCCTGCAACTTTACGTGCCCCCTACCCCCAAATAATTACAACAACAACCCACTTTATGGCTCCCAAAGATTCATGCTTTCAAAGGACAAACATACAAATCTATTAATTAAATATCTTTTGGATGATTATTTTTGTCTAAAGGTGGAGTTCTTCTAGGGAAGAGGAGAGAATCATGGAAACATAGGGCTGCAAGGGACCCTCGAGTGGTCATTGAGTCCAATCCCTTGCACTGAGACAGGACCAAGTAAACCTAGACCTCCCTGACAGGTGTTTGTCCAACCTGGATGATCATTCAGTGTGGACTCAAGAACAAAACAGCATCATGTAATTTCTTTTCTTGTCTTACAACACACCTTCTTACACATTTTTCATTCATGCAGTATCTATTTGATCATTTTTCATGGGGCATGTGAGGGTACTCTTTCTTGCCTTTTAGCACCAGGCACAATGAACATCCAGCACTATTCTAGACGCTCAGCACTTTAAACAAGAAATGTATGCATCATCGACACTATTCCAATGCACACAGAATTCATTACGTGGCACATTTGCTAAAGCTGACCTCGTAGACTGCGTAAATGTCTTCACTCAGGTGATCTTTGAACTTATCCCCTTCTTATATCTTTCTCACTCATATGACCACACTTCAAAGACTGGGAGTGTAGGATCTTCCTTAGAGGGAGAATCTATATATTGTGTGTGGAAATTATGGCACTTTTGTAGCCAAAGATGAATAGGTCAACTAGAGATGGAAACATTAATAGAAAAATGAAATAGCCATGGCAACTATGAGTCATAAAGCCATGGTTACAACCATTAGGCTCTGTAAGGGATTAGTTACATAAACTCTCAGCTTGAAGTGTCTATAGTTGTGTTTTTTTTAAATGAGTGGGGAGGGAAAAAAAGTCCCTGGGCAACAATTTATTGGGCATTTTAATCTGAAATTTCAAGATTGTTTCTATGGACATCACATTTTGCTGTTAAAGATTTCACATTTTATAACCTAGTGTTTTGTTGAATTGAAGTTAAAAGGGTAAACATCCAGCTATTGGACCAGGGTACTCTGGATGGGGGCCTAAATCCTGTTCCTGCTCTAGGCCTGACCATCACCTCCTGCTAGAAAAGTCACCGGCAGTGGATGAAGGGGAGGAAATCCATAGTTTTTTCCTCACAGATTTACCCTGTTTGGTTGGGAGCAAGTGTGGGGGTGAGGAAATGATGTTTGCCCCAACCACAGAACAGCTCACAGGAGATGGCCCACAAACTCTGCAGACCCACAAGCATTAGCAGCACATCATAGTCATCCACACGGAGCTCTGTGCATCTGGTAATCCCTACATCCACCTGGAATGCAACTCCATTGGAGCCTTGCTATCAGGGACTCTACCATTAGTGGCTGCCCCAGGAATTGCACTTAAAGGGAGGATCTCCATTGTGAAGGGGCCCACTGGATAATACAGGTTGGGGGCTAAATTATCTTTCCTTCTTGATCTCCAAAGACAAGGTGTGTGTGGAGGAGAAATGGTGTCTTTTACAGGTCTAGTTCCTTTCCCTATTGTGTGGGCCCACAGAACACCCTCTGTGAGGTCCATGGGAGGTGAGTGAGGTGATATTTGCCATGGAGGAGACAGAGTCTCCTTTACATATTGGGAGGATGTGATCCACTCACAGAGGGTCCTTGCTCGGATCAGAAAGATATGATCAGGCCATCGGTTATGCTAGATTTACACCGATACACTGCACAGATGCCACCAGAGTTACTCTGAATTAAAAATGGACCATCCTTCTACCCAACCTCTCTGCCAATATTAACTGAACATATACTATATTTAATTTTCTACGCTGTAAAGATAAACACTATATGCACTAAATAATGCCACCTCCAGTACAAAAATACAATGTAGATCCTTCAGAAGAATAATTTTCCTGGCTTAACTTTGAAATATTCTCAGTATTGCTTTAAAGTTGGGCATTAAAATAACTGCTAGGGAAGCACATCACTAGAGACTATTGTTGCTTTCAAACGCAGTTTACTTAAAAAAAAAAGTCTAACTGAGTATCAGAATGGTCCTTAGATTTTTTTTTTTTTTTTGCTTTGAACTGCTCTCAGGCAGAGCATGGTTTTGTCATTGTTACTAGTAGACGGCATCTGGTATTTCAGATCAAACACCGTACATAGTCCAGATGTGTTAACTGTCACTCTAAGAGTAAACATTTTTGATGGACAGTATGTTAACAACAGATTATTACTCATGATGTTACATGGTTACCAAAAGTTAGTCCAAGAATCAGAGAACACCACTGAGTACTGCTCCTAGAAATGATGCAGACTGAAATGTTTATGGATATATTTACTTTTTTTTTTAAACCTACTCTTAAAGGGAGATGAGACATTACAGTCTTCTGCAAAAACAAGTGATTTTAAACAGCTTGCACAGTGACCACATGGGCAGTATGATACTATTAATTCTGGGGGACAGAACTGACAGTAGACCAATAGCTACCAAGGAACATTAAGCAGCATAATAATAAATTAACAGTTATCTAGTAGAAGTTTTCCAAACAAGTAAGCGTGACTTTAGTGCCAGGCATGTTATTATTTCAGACTCATCTATTTACATTTTAAAGGGAATTTAATGCTTGTGAAGTGTGCCAGATTGACATCCCTTTAGAGGCAAGATAGCTATCAATCCACACACCAGGTACAGCACAGACAATAGTATACGCAATACAAGTTTCTCCCCACACTTGCGGATCTCGATCTTGATGAGAAGAAACCTTTGTGAGGGCAGCACTACTGTTCAGTTTCCATGCCCGTTCAATCCTTAGTTTTTCTTCTCAGACTGCCAACAGTATGTTGTGTTCTGTGTCACGAGCATGACCTCAGAGAACTGTACTGAGAAAGTCAGCCCATTTCACATAGCTCACCAAACAGCCATCAATGGTAACAATCTTTGATCACCAGGTTGCACCTGAGCCAATTCTAGGTATTTTGTGTTTTGCTTGTTAGGTTATGTGGCTGTTGTCAATCTCAGAAAGACGTTACATCATGAGAGAAAATTTCAGGTAGCTAAGGGCTTGTCTACACTGGGAGTTATTCTGGAATAGTTATTCCAGAATAACTTCCTGTGTGGACTTCTTATTTTCGAATAAAAATGCCTTATTCCAGATTATCTTAACCCACATTGAGAGGGCTTACCTAGACACAAAGTTAGTGTGCAGCAAGCTTGGGAGTAAATCTACAATGCACTACTGTCCCCCAACTAGCCACATTCTGCCCAGCTAGCCACATTCGGGCCTGAGACCTGTCTCAGAGAGGCATGGCAGTAATTGCTCTCAGCTGTTGGCAGTTTCCATGCTACTGGGTGCTCTCACACAGAGTATTATGAAACAGATAGAGCACAATATTTAGTGGATTCCAATGCAGGATCAGGGTCTCAAATTCTCAAGTCACCAATTTCAGTTTCCCAGGACTAGATACTTTACCTTAGAGAGAATGGACCTTTGCCTGACAATCAAATGTCGTTATGGGAGCTGTCTTGCTTTGCCCATTAGGATAGTTCATGTAAGCTGAACTGGGCCTCTGCACACCCATATGCTGAGGGACAGTACAAGGCCTAGGCAGTTCTTAAAGGCCCAGCTAAGCACTCAAAATAGGGATTAAGTGGGATTTGTGAATTTCAGCCACACTCAATATTGTTCACTTATGTGGCACTCAATCAAATAAGTTACAGAAATCAACATAAATTATCTTTTGGAGAACCCCAGTTTCCTGTGCACTGCAAACTGTAGCTGCTCCTTAAAGTCATCATGCTTTTATGCAAATCAACATAGCTGCACTGAAGTCCATATTATGGTGACCTACTCCAGCTGAGAAGATAGCTCATCCTACTCAAATAATATTTTTTAGGGCTAGGGTTATTCTTTACACATTTGAATAGGAAAACATTTTAAGTTGAGAAACCATCAGAAAGCATAAAAGTCACTGCTTAGCACAGGAGATATCAATTTTTAGATATCAACCTTTTTAGTCTTAAAAACTGCAGCAAACGTGCTTTTGATTACAGGGGTGGGCCAGTGGTGTTACAATTAAAGGTGTGCTGTCACTTCAATCATAAGTCCTATTGTTCAGTGTTTATAAAAAAAACTTGCCGCAGGCTGAAATGTCTTATAGAAGTTCTCAGCTAGGGAACAAACATATACCCAAGATTTTAAAAGAAAACGAATGGGCCATTTCTTATGTTAGACTCTGATTGAGTTTTGTGCTTCTAGAAATGAAACATTTAAAAATGTTTTATAGTTTTAAATCTTCAGTGCAGAGAAGGCTGCTTGTTGATTTCTTGCCACAGAACTATGGAGAAATTCAGCTGTAGAAAATGTGTGATTTTTGTTGGTTGTTTTTTGTGTTAAAGCATAAAACTTTTGAATTTACTCCTTTTTACAAGTGCAAGTCTGTCTGATCATTAGAATTGGTGGACAGAGCCCACCAAAGCAATAAAAGGCAAGGTTGGCAGTCTAGGAGGGCAAGATTGGTAGTATAGGAGAACCAAATCCACAAGTTACCCAGAGAAAATCTCTACTGAAATTACCAAGCATGCTTGTGCTTTGGTGATGTGGATGTCTGTTCACTCTGAAGTGGACCCATCAATGCAGTACACGCAGTTCCTCATTCCTGTGGCATTGGCACACACTGAAGTTCACGTTCCAGCACACATGTTTATGCCACTCTGGAAGTTGCTAGGAAGCAAGAAGAAAATGCTGGCACTGGTTCTGAGACACATATAGGCAACTTTCCTGTAGTACAGGAAGCAGGCAGAAATTCTCAAACAGATTTCCAGGCAGGATATGCGAATTAAAATGAAAAGAATATAACTGCAAGATTGGGAACGATGGAGTGAGGTAAAGAGGGAGGGTACTGATTGTTCATGCCTCAGAGATGTTGCTTCTGGAATGAATTTCAAATGGACACCTTGATGTACTTACTGAGCAGCTGACATTCCAACAAAGGCAGCAGAGATGGTTAAGCACTGGGTTATTGAGTGTACCAGCTATACAGAGGAAGTGAGGTTTGGAAGTGGGAAGCATGCATCTCAGCTCAGGATGATGAGTGACAAATGGTGATAGATAAGTACAATAAAAATCTATTGAGGGCAGTACTGGTCGTACACTTCAAAAAGATACTCCATATCCAGCACATCTTATTGTGTAAACTGCTGACAGAACCCAAAGGCAGAATTTTCCTGGTAGAGGAGACTGAAACCAAACTGTAGGATAATTAGAAATATGTAGCGCTAAAGGTGCTCCAATAAATGGGAGAGTTGGGACTGTGGTTGCTATAGGGTTGGGGAAGTCAAAAAACCTGTCCTTACTTGCTAAATTAGTTAGAAATCTACCTGGCTGTGGGCCTAGCTGTTTCTGAGTGTCATGAGTTTCACACAACACAAAAGGAACAAAGATTGGTAGAAAACTCAGAAAATTATAGTCAGCATTATTTTGTAAACAATTTGTTTATATGGCAATGCAGGAACTTGATAGTAATGAGCCTTAATTAAACTGTAGGGCCTGATCCTGCCCATTGAAGTTAATCATAATATGCCCCAATCGGACATGTATAAAACCTTGTTACTGCAAATAAGAGACTAACAGCTTACATCTTGATTTGCAGATACAAATCAGATTTGCAGCCATAGACCACTTGGGAAGTAAAAACAGAATACAGACATCAGTAAAAAGACTGTACTAGAGGAAAGGCTTTATATGTGCCCATCATACTATATAGGAATATGTTACATATGGCCCCTTATCTACAGCAGTTTTTGGCTCCTACTACTTCCTATTTTCTCACAGCGAGGCCTGATTGATCAGTAACTTCCCTCCGGTGCTTTCAGGGGTGGCCAGAAGGTTCACACCCACCCCCTTAGTCCTTGTTCAGTGTGTTTGATAATGAGGCAGCCTCAGGGATCTGCAGGATTTTTGTCTCCCCCGCCCACCCTCTCCATGGTGCTCACTCTTAACAGAATTAGGGATAATGCTGCTGGTGACAGCAAGCAGGAGAACACAGCAGTCATTTCCTTCTCTTGCCACGTATTACTGCTGTATGTTGTGCACCTAGAAGCGCAGATCAAGTACCAAATTTGATTTTGAATACAGAATTGATGATAATGTTAAGCTACAAGCCTGAGGAGTATTAATGTGTATCTGCGATTAGTACTGTGTTTTGACACATTCTATATGCACTCATTGTAAACATGTTTTCAAAGGCAATACAATCAAATAAATGATTACACTTAGAAATGACTTACTTTACATTTTAAAAATGCAATAAATTGTTAAATATAAATATTATCATGAAACAAATTGACAAAAATAGTCCAAAACCCTTTTTATAGGGATCATAAACAGATTTTCAGCCCTACTCTGCAACTTTCCGCATCAGAGAGGGAAGCGGGGATGGCATATAGCCAGCTCTGCGCTACCTGCTCTTTTCCACATCCAGCTGTGTAGAAAGCATTCCGGGGTGGAGTTCCTGGCATTTTGCCTGATATCTGGTTGGCACAGTGGTTTCTGTGAGATCACAGCAGATGGCATAATTTAAAGCAGCCCCCACATCTATAAGTAAATTTTTTCTTACTGATTTTCTAAAGCAAAGATGCCTGATCCACCTTTTCACGTTTTAAGATGCACCCAAACTAGATAATGAGTTGAGACATACAAAGATACTTGGTCAGAATCTTCATTCATTTATACTGGTGTAAATCGGAGTGCAGAATCTGACCCATTGTAACCACACACACACACAAACAAAGAGTGGGTCCAGTGTATGGTGCCGTTCAAAAAGAAAAGAATGTGGTTGTGTATTGTCCAGCTTTTACTGGCATTTGAGACCAGGCTGCACTTGGCCATTTTAGGAATAACAATCAAAGCCCAAGTCCTTCCCTGAAAACAAATGACTAGTTAGGAGGACCGTTTGAGGTCCGTTTACCCTAGCTGGTTCTTAAACTCCGCAAAGGCTTTTCCTGAGAATTATTATTGCTGTAAATTGAAAATGGAGGGAAAGGCTAGGTGATTTCATCTGTACAGTGCATTTGTTATACGATAATATACAAGCCCTGTATATTAGCCAGACTGTTTGAATAATTTAAGCATCTATTCATTTATAAGTAAATAACTCTTTGTACCTCTAATACCTCTCCTCTGACCCGAAATCCTTTGCAGCCAATTAATTAAGCTGCAGCACCCCTGCAAGGTAAGTGAGGAAAGAGATCTATAGAAATCACTTCACTCTTCAGTGAAATGCAACTGAAGTTTGGATGGAGAGTGATATCTATTTAACAGCTGACAGCACCCCTACACAACATCTGAGGGCAGAGAGCAAAGAAGGTAATAATCAACTTAAACTACAGCGAGATGTAGGTAGACAGAATGTAATTGCTTGAGCAGAATTTGGCCAGAGAACTGAAGCCAATATCCCTTACTCTTGCAAAAGGTAGCAGTGGTTCTTTAGGGACAGACTGCTGAGCAATTACTCACAGAAATAGTTCCCTTGAACTTTAATGGGACTACTGCAGGGAGTAAATGTTCACCAATGTGAGTAAGGGGTTCACAATCTAACCCTTATCACAACAGTCAAGAATGTATTGGATCACTGGGGTTCCCCAAAGCCTGTATTTTGTGATTAAAAAGTACTAATTCACCCAAGTATGTTGGACTATAACAGGAACTGTGTCACTCTTATTAAGAAAAGTATAGCTAATTAAGTTAAAGTATCAAATTCTATATCTTACCCCAAACTTAATTTCACATCAAACTACAGAGCATTAGTAGTAATTAGCTTGAGGAGGGGACAGAGATTTTTTTAAAATTAGCACAATGTGGCAACCAACTGACAGGTCAAATTTAAATCTCAGTGGTGTTACCTTTAATTGTACAGAGGTTGACAATCGTGTCAAGACTTGAAGTCGGCTATGTATCGCATTTCCCTGTGTATTTTCCCCAGAGATTTAATCTAATCAACAACAACAACAAAAACAACTTGTCTTTAGCATTATTATAAAAGCAAAGACTTCAGGCATTGAAAATTAATCATGTGACTCAGGCAGTTCATCTCTTTTTAAAGGCTCAACACAGCAAATAAAGTTAAATAGACTTAATTTGTGATGAAAACTTTTATGAGAAGGTTTGATCCAAAGACTTCAAGAATCACAGAAAGAATCCCATTGACCGGAATGGTTTTGGATCAGACCCAGAGTGATATTCTACCAGGGTTTGATCATTTTCTCATATACAAATAAACCAGATACTCCATATGCATTACTGCATGTGGACAAGATTTAGGACAAGGGCAATTTTTGCCATTTAAACCACGTCTCTTCTTACCCCCAGGTGCATTCTCCATCCCCATCACCAGGCCCTAGATCCTTAAAAGATATAGATTTTCTGCACGGGCCTCCATTCTACTTGGTACAAATAATAGTGTAATTATTTGAACCTTCAATTTAGACCTCTTAAATGTTTCAGCCCCTCATTTCCAGGCACAGAGATTTAGTAGCCTAAGTGAACCAAAGTCTGGGAACAAATAACTGTATATATTAAATTTGACCCACGGTTATTTGCACCCACAATAATTGAGATCCAGTGAAGGCAGTGGGAAAATTTGCTCCCAAACATCACTCTTTTTGACATAACTTTTTAACAAACTATTTTAGTGCTGAAAAAATGCAATTTACACTGAAATCTTGAAGTGGTGCACTTTCCTCCAAATATTTTTAAAATTCAGGTTTTAAGTCTACATATAAAGAACTTTGGACTGAAACCATCTTCAAAAGCTGAATAAATTTTACATTCAAAAAAGCTATTTTCTGAATGTACAAACAAATATCAACGTTTATTAGAAATTAATGAAGAATCTCAATGGAGATATAACTCAGAAACCATAAGTTTACAGATCTCTTTGCTAGTTGATTTTCTATTCATGAACATACATTTCTTTTTATGAAATTTTATTCTGATATAATTGAGTTTATGAAATTTTACACTTTGGGCCAGATGATGATCTTATTTATGATATAAATACATAATAGGTCTAATGGCATCCAGTTTACACTTGTGTCCCTCATGTCCCAGAATCTGTCCCTTTTTTTCTTTAGTCAACCTAGGCCGTAACTCTCTGAAAAATCAGATTCAATGAAAATAAAAGACTGACTATGAAGGAAATCATTCATGCTCCTGTACTAAGAATAGCAAACAAGAGTCTTGAGCTCTGAATAATTCTAACATTACCATTCCCAGATAGTAAAATAGTGCTTCTGATCTACTTATTTGTCTCCATTAACAAATTAAAACTTTGTCCCTGAAAGCAGGGCAAGTAGCAGTCTGCACAACTGTGTGTATTACTATTACCTGACCCTTGCTCCTTTCCTTTGTTTGTTTCACTCAGCTGCTGTGTCTCCTCTTAAAGTAATGACTTGATCCTGCATTCATTAATTTCAATGGAGCAGACTAATGCCCTCACATAGTAAGATATCTGAGGTAGGGGCACTTTCTGTGGTTCTACCTCTACCAAATGGGGGATGAAAGAAATGATTTGTAAAATGTCGACCTCAAACACCTCTGATTCTAGATGAGTGCCTAGACCCCTTACTATAGATATCTGGCCTTAAAAATCAAGACCATCCCTCCATCCCCAGGCTTTCTAGAACAAAGAGGAGAATGAACCTTCTGCTTGATAACTTTTAGAGCTTGGTTCAGCATATCTCCCAAATAAAGACATCTACTTTCTTTAAATGCAAGAGAAGCTGATCTCATTTTTGCAGGCAGGTGTGATGCAGAAGGGCACAATCGGATTGTTAGGTGCCCATACAATACTTACAGGGGAAACACTCTTTGGATATTAAAAAGGGACATAGCCTGATCAACACAATTCATAAGAACAGTAATGTGTGGCATTTCCAGTCACATACAGAACTGAGAAGGCACCAGAATAAGCAAAAGAGAACCCTGCTTGTACATGCCTTCCAAACCCATTTTCCTGTATGTACATGGGGAGGCAACAGAATAACAGAGGTGGGGAAGTTAGTGTGTCTGGCTTGGCTTTGTGTTTATGAAAGATAAGCCATGCCAAGACAGAGAGGCTATGCTGACGTTATCTATTGGAACATCACTGTGAGAGCTTATACACTTTACACTTCATTAACTTCCTAAATTTATGTAGCTCCACTTTTGGGCTCATACAGCCAAGCCATATCCCTTGGCTTTAGGCTACTTCCAAATGTCCTGACTTGTCCTGGCTTACGTGGCTTTGAGAGAGAATGTCCACAACACCGTACATTCTCTTCTTACTATTTGCGTGTTGCTTAAATGACATTCTGTGGGATCTAAACATCGTTGCTAGAAACAATTTTACTGTATCTACTCAGATACCACTACAATGGGCACAGTACAAGAACCTGGAGAGACAAAGATTAGATTGGGTAGATACTATGATCCCAGGTAATATAACAACCAGATTCAAATGAATAGCTGGTAATCTGGATGTTGTGATTCAGACTTGAAAGCAGTAAGCATCAGAAAGACAACACACTGAATAAACATGTGGTGCCTGATTCTTCACTGCCTTGCAGCTTGTGTTGTCACCAACATCCGTAGAGCGGATGTAAAATGCTTCCAAATCAAACAGTAGCATTTTACTTTCTCCTTCCTCATGAGTAAGCGTAAGTGATGATTGAAGGTGGAAGGCAGAGAAGAATCAGGACCTCCGGGTGAGAAATTCTTTGTTTCCATACTTAACATTCCATTGTTGATCTTCAGAATGAAACTTGTAACAAAGATTGGGTTCACAAGAAAAAAAGTATTAGGAAAGTTGCTGATTCTTAACTATTTGACCTTGCCTAAAGTAGAATTAAAATGTGGTCCTCAATTCAGAGGGGAGGAAGATGGCAATATCCACATGGTTCTAGCTGTTACATTCTTTGGCATGACCGATGCCACAACGTGGCGGCTGAATACCGATAGATGGCTCCACAGTCTAAAAAGCAAGGATTTCAAGCAAAATAGCCTTTTGAGGGCAAACATCAAAAGAGAAACAAACTCATACCTATGTCAACTTGTCAACAGGCAGTTAAACACTACTATGAGAACCGTCTCAGGAGTACTGAGGTCAACACCAAAAATCTGGCTCCCTATCCTTGTACATATCTTAACACCATCCCTCCAAAGAGAAGCAGCAATAATATGTGAATACGACTGCATGATAATGAACCTAGACTTGTCAGTCTATGAAGATCTCCAACCCCTTAGTCCGCCCCAGATGCCGCCGTAAGTCCAGGAAACCCATCTGGCTAGTGGCCAAAGCTCTGACAATTTTAAGACAGTAATCAAAAGATAAGAAGTGGAGACTATGGAAAAACAGAGGGATCAAGATCACGGATCCCACAGACCAACCACCCATCTTCACCATGCCACTTAAGATCTGGATCACGCAAATTGCAACAGAACTTCACAAGGGTGTTGCAATGACCTATTACACAAATAGAAAATGAAGGACAGCCAGATATGTGAGTGTAAAGAAGATAGCCAAACCATGGAATATCTAGTAAACCTCTGCCCTCTAAGATCCTTCTCCAGAGGGTTAGCTGGAGTGATTCATTCTATGTCACTGGAAGCCATAGAGTGGATGGCTAAGTGGAACATTAACCTTTTGTGTTGCTTTTTAAGTTGCCATATGAAAGAAGAATGCACAGTATCTCATGAAACAAGACAGTCAGCCATGTTTTAAAGGGCAGTTCTACCTTAAAATGTAGCCACAGCTATGCCTGTGCAATTCTGTTGTCTTCAGATTATATTCTCAGTAATAGCTATGCAATCCCATTCACTCTAAATGTAGAAAAGGGTTATCACTAAGGACAACAGGTTGCACAGGTGTAGCTAAGGGTATAAACTGGCCAGCAGAATCTTTGATTCATACAGATGCATGAAATGGAAAGAACCCAGTTTGGCTGTCAGAGCTCATGTTGAGTTTGTGGGTCTACTAAGTATGGGGATACAAATTTTATTTGTGAACTGAGCAAATTCGATATGGGAATAAGTGAACACACAGCATTTGGAACCTCAAAGAGTCATATTTAGAAAAATCATTTTACATACTTTCCTAAATAAGGATTTAGAGCCCGTTGTTGCTCTTGTTGACATCAATAGCAGTTTTACTATAGAGTTAAATGAAGTAGGATTGGTTGCTTAGGTCCAATTTCTGCTTCCAGTTACACTGGTCCAAACATAGAATAACCCTTAACTTAAATGCAAGTACCTTTGATTTGTACTGATGTAGAGTTTGACCTTTAATTTATATTTGAATACATTCAAGCAGACTGCTTATTTGGAACTTGCTCATTCCAGGTCAGACTCTGATCTCAGTTATACCGGTGTAAATTTGGATTTATTCTGGCAGAAGTGAAAAACACTATTTACTTCTTAATTTGGAAAATATTCATAAAACAAGCAACGTTTTAGACATTGGATTCCAAATGTTACAGTTAAGTGCATATGTTCATCTGGTTAACATGCAAGGCATCTATTAAGACTTATGGAAGTAATGCATGCAGGAGAGAACACAGCCCAATGTGTAAAACTTATGTATGATGACATAGAAGAAAGATGCAGCTGTTACACATAATATTGACCTCTGTGAGCATTATAAGTTTCTATCACTGTACATTCATTCTACCACTGTGAGTGCACAATCACCATCATGCTTTAAGAAAGCAGCAGAAGAAAACTAATTATGCTGCAACTGTGTATTAGGTAGGAATAGAACATAAATATTATCTTTTGCATTAAACTTTTGATAGTCCAGGGCTATGCCTTCTTTACTATTTTAGTCCTGAGAAGTAGCTAAAGCTATTGGGAAACCAAAAAATAAAACAATTCATTGAATATAAGAAAAAAATGTCATTTAATCTACTCTGTCAGAAGAACATGAATTGTTAAGTTTACCTTGCTGGATAGTTTCTTATTATATGGATCTATTGATAAAAAATCATGACACTCATTTTCTGCTCAGTAGCATAACCAGCCATTTATGGTATGCCTCACAGTGACAGAAAATGGGGCAAAAATTAAGGCTTATAGGCAAAGTTTAATGCAAGCTAGCATAGCATATTTTCTGCTATCTACAATGCAGAAACTTAGGTTCACATAAATTTTACATGCAAACCTGTTATGCTTTCAAGAAGATGTTAAGCAACAAACATAATATGCTTATAGCTAAGCTTAATTAATTAGCCAAACTGTGTTGAAGGAGGAAAATTAATTTACTGTGTAGAAATTGTGAGAGTTATATGTGGTTTCCACTGCAACACCACAGAATACAGTTCATTTAATATGGCATTTACAACTACTTTCCATGTATTTCCATATTGTCTATTGTAATATCTCATCAGTGTATGCCTTGATTTAAATTGTTGCCATCATTCTCTGTTGTGCACTAATATATGCAGTTTTGAAAGCCAAAATACCGTAGCCTTTTTGTGCTATATACCAGATTTTGTAAATATGTGGAATTGCCTCCAATTCTTACAAGTTGTGAGCAGAGGCCAAAAATGAGCCTCCCCAGACACACACAAAAAATGACGATTATGATTTAGTATTTCACATTCTAGCCACAGTTTCAACATCCCATACTCCGTGACATTAGGGAAGGATAAATCAACAAGCATGACAGCTCCCTTGTAGAGACTGGTACGGACCTGGATCTGCCACAGCCAACACCCACAGCTTCTGCCAGATGTCTTTGTTTTATGGTATTAACCCCTTCAGGAAGAAGTAGCATTCTTATGCTGAATTCTTACTAAGCAGAGTAGTTTTAAAAAAAAATAAGAATAACTGTTTTGACACAAGTTAATTCAGCACAACTAAGCTAACCGAAATAATAGGTATGGGCTAATAATGATAATGAACAATTAAATCTAAGTCATTTAAACTTTATGTAAATATATGAAATACCTGAATAAGTTTTCCTTAGACAAATGCAAAGGCTTGGGTGTTTGTTACATCTTTTACATTTCATGGTCTGACTTGATTACCAAAACATAGTTTATGTAGTTTACTCAACTATAAGACAATAAAAAAAACCAGAGTAATACGTTAGGATTATTACATTTGGGATCCAATTCTGCATTCATTGTGCACACAGAACTTCCATTAATTGGCCTTAAGCCAAACAGTGAGCTCTTTAGGGCCCCACTTCAATAAGGTTTTTGATCCAGTGCCCTTTGAAGTCAATGAAAGCACTCACATTGACTTCTCTGGGCTTTGGATCAGGCCCCAAGGTTCTTAAGCATATGCATAACTTTAATCATGTGAATAGCTTCATTAGCTTAAAGTTATGCACATGCTTAAGTTCTTTGTTGAATGAGGGCCTGCGACTGCTACTTAACTCTGGAATGAAATGGAGGTTGTGTAAAGAATGAGCTTTTTAAAAAAAGCATTTTCCTTCTGAAATAGCATCTTAATGCAAAATATCCAACAAAATATAAATTCTGCATCTTAAATTGTACAGCAGCTATTCACAAGGTAAACAGTAACCAAGAAACCATAAACATTAATGTGTGTTGTTTGACTTAAAAGGGCAGAGTCAACTTTAAAAAAAAATCAAATGTCCTCTGAAATTCCTTCACTTAGTATTATAGATAAATGTGACTACAGATACAGGTAACACCTACGATGACTTAAGTATCAGAGAAAAAAGTGGTCCCTCTGTTTCATTTAGTTTACTTTGTGCATTTGACAGCACTTTGTCTAGTTCATTTCACTGTCTCTCCTGCATTTCATTTGTTAGTCTCCCCAGTTTGTGTGGTTCTTTTTTACAGCAACAGGGAGAAAAATATAATTCAAAGGAAAATGTGGTACAAACAGCAATACTGGAAAGGGAACTCATGAGCAACGTACTTCATGGAACTGCTTCTAATTCACTTCTTAGATTGACTAGATTTCAAGTTGACAGTATCCCTTTAAATGATTATAAATTATCCCATATCAATTTTCTGCCATTTGTGACTGAAGTTATACTGAGAGAGAGAGAACTCTTTCAAAACTTTTAGTGTAAACAGTTTTGCTTTCAGCAACATGGCAGTCATTAGTGTTGGACTCAAAAATTAATGTTGGTCACAAAAATTAAGTTTAATATTTACTGTAACTATTTTTAATCTCAGTAACATGCCGTTGACTGTGCTAAAACACTCAATATAATTTCATCTACAAAAAGAAGAAAACTTCAGCTGAGATTCATTACAATTGTTTAAATCACCCCCACCCCTACCACTCCAACACACACTAACACTAGTGGATTCAGAACTAACTTTTAACATTTGACTGGCTATTGTACATTTTAAGTTGCAGAAGCTGTATTTCATTGCATGTTCTGCATCAAGTTGATATTTTGAGAGGCAAACGTATTTTAAAAAGTTGTCTCTTTACACATCTTCCATTTCATGCTAAAGGGTTAAGTAGCTATAATATTCTAAAGAGCACACTGTTTGCGCCTTAGGGCCATCTCCTCCTTGTTCCTGATGAATTGCCTGACACTTCATGCATCATGCATTACTTTTCATTAGGAAGTAACATTTGGTTCCAGTCATGGTATAAGACCTGGCCTTGGTGATGTGAAGCAATAAGGAATGTGCCAGAAAATTAAACTCTTTTAGTGTCTGCTAAACAAGCTGTTCCTAAAGTGTAAACTTTTTTATAAATGTATGTATTCATTAGTTTGTATTTTGAAAAGAATATTGACATAACAGTATTTGAAGGTTAAATTCTACATAAGACAAGGCACACAGGAAAACATGAGTTATGCTAATGCACTTCATAGATATTTATGTAATCGCATTACTTTCTTTTGCAGCTACATGCTCCAGGATGTAAATATCCACCTATAACGTTATTCAAAATACAAAGGGTAGATTCAGCTAGGCAGGTATGAAATTTCATGAGTTTTCTCCTGTGCAGGACAGTCACATATGCTCCTGGGACTTGAGACCCAGAGAGAGAAAAATAGGATAACAGATGTAATTTTAAAAATCGCAGACACTAGCTATCAGGGAAGATCATGTGGCTAAGGCATAGGAGTTGCATGTAGGAGCTGTAGGTTCTGCTCCAGGCTCTAACACAGCCTGTGTGTGGTGTTACGCAAGTCACTCATAAGGGCATGGTGTTCAGAAGCACAGAACACTTATAGCTCCCATTGGAGTTGCCAGTGCTTAGTAACTGAAAAAAAAAATCAGACCCTCAACCTCGTATGACTTATCTCCTATTTTATGGATAAGACAACTAATACTTCCCTACATCACAGGGGTGTTGCAAAGGTCAATTCACCACTGTTTATAGAGCACTCTTAGGCAGAAGGTGCTACAGATGTGCAAAATCCCTGGATTACAGGTAGGCTTGGAAGGATTAAATGTTAATCAGTAAATGTTGATTTCGTTGTCCACACACACAAACTGGAGACAAAAATATTTCCTCCCATAATAACTGAAATTTACAAATAAGCAAAGTAAGAAAAATGCTGCCTGAGAATTTAGAGACAAAATCCAGTGATTTAGACTTTGAATTTGGCTGGTTACAAATGGACTACCAAATAATAGTAAAAACCGATATGATTAGTTGATTTAAGGATATTTGCTTTGTATATTTTGACATGTGATGTTGACAATTTGTGTTTTAATGGTTATAAAGCTTTAATTTTCCAAATCTCAGTGTCTACTGTTGTAAAATAATTGTCTGACTCCCTGCCCCTCCCAATTTCATGCAACTGTGAAAGTTTAGCACCATGTACTGAACTGAGAGCAGGGAGACTCTCTCTCCTATGCTCTCAATACTCCCCCTGTTGGTATCCAAGCAGTGTGAAGGAAAAGGAGGAAGCATCTTGCTTGAATGCAGAGAGGTGAGGATAGCAGCAGACTGAAGGGGGTGCAGGTCAAGGGAGAAAGGAGCAGAGGAGGACAGGGATAGGCTGTGTATATATATATATATATATATGTATATGTAGGTGGGGGAAATAGAAGTGGGGTGGGCAGAGAAAACCATAGGTAGAATCCAGTCTTCCTGACTACCAACACTTCTCTGCTGCTACCAAATAGCTGTGAAACTGAATAGGAAAATGCATATCTAATCCCCCTCAAATAGCTGATCTATACATAGAATTATAGTCAGCTACTGCCACCACTAACCCCAAGTTACAGGTCTGTACTGTATAAGGTTCTAAACTAAGTTTCCAACCTCGCTGATGACCCAGCCGTGGGTGGTCAAGATGGTTTTTCATTTTGGTTAAAACACACTTTAGGAAAGAACATTAAAATTATGTTAAACAAAATTAAAGTTGCAATACTGAGCACTCCAAAGTTAAGAAATGCCAGAATGAAGGTTGTCTGTGCAACCTTAATTAGGCCTCCTTTTATACCTGTATTATGATAGTCTTTGATTACATGGTCACACTTTTTGTTTTTTTTCTCCATAGGACCCCTGCTTCATTCAGTGCACGGGATGGACAGTGCTGGGTGAAGTTATGGCCTGTATGACCTTGCCTCATTTGTTGCAGAAACTAGGAGATGTACAGTGAATGAGGCAAGGGAAGAGAAAAGATGGCCTTGTGCTTAAGGTAACTGAATGTCACTCTGGAGATTTGGATTCTATCCTTGCCTCTCCCAAAAAGCGTCTGTGTAATGCTGGGTAAATCACTAAATAAATCTTTTCACAGGTGGCCCCTGTGGCTTCCTTGTTTTCTCAGTGCCTAACTTGAGACACCTGGGAACTGATTTGCAGAACTGCTGAGCACTCACAGTCAACTGGTCACAGTCACAGTAAGAGCTGTGTGAACGTACAAAGAGCCATAAATATGCTAAGTACTGTGAAAAAGTCAGGCCCATCTCAATTTTTCAGCCATAATCCTATCAGACTCTTAGATGTAAAACAGAGACAATACCATTATACCTCATACGGGGGTTGCAAGTAGGGTGACCAGGTGTCTGGTTTTCAACTGGAACATCCGGTCGAAAAAGGATCCCGGTGGGCCATTGACTGTCTGGTTGGCAGCGCAGGGGGGCTGGCAGGTTCCCTCCTAGCCTCCGCACTGTGCGGCTTCCAGGAAGTAGCCGGCATATTTGTCCCCCCTCCGTCTCCTATGCCTAGGGCAGGGGTGGGGAACCTACAGCCCATTGACCGGATCTGGCCCCGTAGTTCATTTCATTTGGCCCACGGGGCCCTCTCACCTCCGTGGGGCAGGAGTCACAAGTGCCGGCTCACCCTGTTGCAGGGGGCAGAAGCCCTGAGTCTTGATGCCCGCCCCAGAGGGCTGGAGCCACAAGCGCTGGCTCACCCCACTGCACCCCAAAACCCTCACCCCCAGCCCCACCCCAGAGTCTGCAGCCCCAGCCAGAGCCCTCACACATCCTCGCACCCCAACCCCCTGCGCCAACCCAGAGCCCCCTCCCACACTCCAAACCCCTTGGTCCCAGACTGGAGCACCCTCCTGCACCCCAAATCCCTCATCCCCACATCAGAGCCCATACCCCAGCTGGAGCCCACACCCTACCCTGCATCCCAAACCCCTGCCCCAGTCTGAAGCCCCCTCCCACATCCTGAACCCCTCATCCCCAGCCTCACCCCAGAGCCTGCACCCTCATCCAGAGCCCTCATACCCCCTGCCCTAGCCCAGAGCCCCCTCCTGCACCCTGAACCCCTCATTTCTGGCCCCACCCTGGAACCCGCACCCCCAGCCCAGAACCAGTACCTCCTCCAACCCCCTGCCTCAGCCCGTAGCCCCCTCCCATACTCCAAACCCCTTGGCTCCACCCCACAGCCCAGATCCCCCCCTGCTGTATCCCAAACCCCTCACCCCCTCTCGCATCCCAACCCACTGCCTCAGCCTGGAGCCCCCTCCCGCACTCTGAACTCCTCATTTCTGGCCCCACCCCAGAGCCCACAGCCAGAGCCAGGTGAAAATGAGCAAGTTGAGTGAGGGTTGGGAGAGCAAGTGATGGGGGTGGGAAATGGCGTGAAGGGGCGGGTCATGGGCTGGGCATCGGACGAGGGGCGGGACAAGGGTGTTCAGTTTTGTGAGAGTAGAAAGTTGGCAACCCTAGTTGCAAGGCTAAATTCGTTCATGTTTGCAAAGCATTCAGATACTACGATGAGTGTTTTAGAAAAGCCAATGAGAAAATGAATAATACTGTATTCAGTGAGAGTTTAAATAGTGTGCAGTAAATAAGGCATGAGGCCACACACTGAATGAGGATAAAAATAAATATTAAATGGTTTCCCCATTCAGTGAATGCTATCCATTATGTGCACTGAATGAAGCTGGGCCCTCTGGAAAAAACTAATATATGATTAGGTAATTAAAGACTGTATCATAATCTACATGCACAATGGGGCTGGATGAAGGCAGCACAGGCATTCTGGCATTTCCTAACTTTTGAGTGCTTAGCTTCATAGTCTTAATGTTCTTTTAACACAGGATTTTTTGTATGCTTTATAGAAACATGGTAGCAAATTTCCAAGCACCCATCAGCCATGACGAGAGCGTGGATGTTTGGCCTTCACAGGAAACTGCAAGTGACTTACATTGTACATAGTTAAACCCTGGCCTTCTTCCCCAGTTTCAGGTACTTGTCTAAGAGTCTGATTCTCTGCACACCGCCAAAGAAGCAATCTTTTGGGGTTTTGACTCTGAACAATGATGTTTTGTGGCCATCCTTCTGTGGTTTGCTATGTTTGCTCTGTAGAGCCAGATCCTGATCTTGGCTACACAGGCCTAAATCCAGACTAACTTCATTGATTTAAAATTATTTTCTCTGAATTTAGACCCAATGATTCAAGATCAGAATGTGGCCCTAATCCTGCAACCCTCTACTACACCTTGGTCCTGTCTCAATCTGATTGGAGAACTAAAGTAGCATTCCTAAAACTCAAGCACATGTGGATTTTTTGGTTTTGACATCTCCAATTAGAGTTATTAAAAAAAAATGGTTTTATGACAGCAATTTTAAAAAAGAGAGGGAAAAACACAAAAATAGTGATAACAAATATAAACCCAGAGTGTTATGAAAATACCTTGAAAATACAATAAAAGATCCAGAGGATGGAAGTTAATAAATAAATGAAATAAAAAACTTTGCATAATTCAAAACTGCCCTTCAAAGCTGTTACACAGCAATCGGAAAAGTGATCAACAGATGCCAACATCAAATGAAATTCTGAAATTAGGACATCCCATTCCACAGATAAGTTTCTCAGTCTTTTTGAAGCCTAACACGTGCTGCTTTGGCTGTAAGAAGAGTTACAGCAAGGTTTCAAGGAGAAAATACATTAGGACATAAAGCAAAAAGGATAAAAGCACATTTCCATGTCTACATCCACTTGCTTTAGAGAGGCCTTTCATGTTTTTGGTTTGTAGACTTTTGTACATGAAAAGGTCATATTCATCTCTGAGTAATAAATATAATCAGAAAGTCTGTTAGCAAGTGAGAGCTCATCTTGGTGCCAGACTCCCTGTAATTGCAGGGGACACTCCCAGCAAGGCGAGGTGGAATGTTTTAATACAGTAATTAAACTCATAACACGTAGACCTTTGCTGTGACAATGACTTCTTAGAATTTGAGTGTCCAAGGCTAACCTGAGGATATAGCTGACTAGCAGCCAGTCACTAAAATGATGTGGAGGATCACTGTGGATTATTACTTTTGGCAAATCTATAGCAATTACTGTTGAAATTTTAAGGCATTGTAAGGATTTTTAAACTCTTCTCAATTTGTGCACTAGAAAAGTTCCATTTGTCTGTTTCTGAGTGTTCTGCATCTGTTAACAATTAGCCATTATCTAACCACATCATGTGTGTCTAAACATCAGAGGCCAAATCATGCCCTCTTGCAATAAAAACCAAAGAGGGTAAGAGTAGAAAATTCAATGATCCTGAGGTCAAAAAAATTCCAACAAACTACTCTGTGAGGGCCCTGGCGTTGGAATCTGCCCCTCTAATATTTGCATTGTCCAAGGGTAATATTCCCCCAGTCTGCCTGTGAATTCTTTAAGGAGCTACATCCATATGTGCCCCTCTTCCTCACAACCCTAGCGGGAGATGATTCTGGGACAGAGAACACAGTTCCACAGTCTAAATAAAGCGTATTGCCTTTGCCAGACAACACAAATGTGGCCTCTCAGAGCAGTATGGGACCATGGTCCCTGAGGTGGTCAGCACACCAGAGATCTCACTGACAGATTCCTCCCCATCCCCTTTGTTTGTACCAGAGGGGGAGGGGACACAGCCCACCCCACACACAGTGGTTTGGAGAAGCTCCAAGAGGAGACCTTTGTAGTCGGCATCCCCCCAGTACGTTTGCAGCTTGTTTAGATATTTTCCCCTTAGTTTTCATTCTTTCCTACCGTCGATAAATGCAAGCTATTCAAGCACCATGGAAGTGCCATTTGCTCAGAGAGCGATCTGCTGCACAACACTTGCCTATTGGACAAAAGTTTAAAACACCGAGTCGCCAAGAGGGAGTCCTCCGGAGGCCGGTCGCAGCAACAGCAGCAGAAGCCAAAGGCTTTAACTGCAGCCTCAACTGTTGTGTTTCTGCGCCCTGGGGAGCAGCTGAGCGCTGTGACTGCCCCCCCCCCCCCCGTGTTGTTCACCTCCTGCTCCCTGAAACTTCCTCATTGGACTCTGCCGCCTCCCTCACTGGAGAGCAGCTGAGCCTGGGACACCCACCCGTCCAGGCTTCCCCGCGGGGCTCTGCAGAAAGTTCCTGGCAGGGTCCTAGCCTCGCCGGACCACACTGCAGTGTCCCGGGGCGGCCCCCCGGAGTCCTCTCCCCAGGACTCCCTGGCGGGGCAGCATGTCCCAGGAGGGGGCAGCTGGGACCGGGTCAGGCAGCAGGCTCGGCTCCCCACCGGGCTCTGCCTCGCCAGCACGTTGCAATCAGACACCCGCTGGGGCGGGGCCGGGAGGCGCTTCCGCGGGCTCGCTGAAGCCCCCTGCGCCTCTGCGCTGAAGGGGGCTGGATAGTGGTGGCGCTGGTGCAGAAGCGGCTGGCAAACCCCTCCAGTCCCCATGACACCCCCGTCGCCCCCAGCTAGGGTGACCAGATGCCCCGATTTTTTAGGGACTGTCCTGATATTTGGGGCTTTGTCTTATATAGGTGCCTATTACCCCCCACTCCCTGTCCTGGTTTTTCACACTGGCTGTCTGGTCACCCTACCCCCTGCCCCACAGCCAGGGGCCGCCCTCAGCCTGCCTCGGGCTGCAGGCCGGGGGAGGGAGGCACTTTACACTTCCCCCTGCCTAGCTCTGTAAGCAATGGGGCTCGACCCCAGCCCTCCCCGGCTCCGCTGCACACATCTCTGCACCACCTGCGGAGTCACCCAGCTGGTCCCGCAGCCGGAGCGCTGGGGCTGCGGCTGAGAGAGCCGCCTGCCTGACCGGGTCTGGAAAGTACTTACCGCCTCCATCTCCAGCGCCCTGGCTCGGAGTCCAGCAGCCACCCCCCGTCGTTGCGGGAGGGGAGGGCGGCTGAGCGGCCCCGCCGTTTAATGGCCCTGCCTGTTCAGCGGGAAGGAGGGGGGTGGGGGACACACATGCTGATTGTCACCTGCCCCGCATGTCCCCCGGCGCGGGGGCGAACCTGCCCAGCCACACCTGGGAGCGCTGCGTGGGGGCTGCCGCCTCCAACCTTCCGGGGGGGGGGACAACTAAGCGCCAGGCTCACACGCGGTTGGAGCGCGGGCTTCAGCCCTACCTGGCCAAGTGCCCCTCCCGGGCAGGGAGGGTCCCGAACTGGGGGTGAGTGTGAGACATCCTCCCGCTGGGGGAGGAAGGGTTAGCTGGGTGGGCTCCAGGAGACCGACGACTGTTTAGCAGCCCCGCTCTCTTAGGGAGCAGGCCGGGGCTCTCCCTGCACTAAACTGCTCTGGCCCCAACTGCTAGCTTCATCCTCAGCTGTCCTCACACAGGGAGTGCCAAGGACCCGCTGGTGCTGTGCCACGTGAGCCAAAAGGCGAAGACAAGTGGCCGCTGGGGCACCCAACTGTAGTGTCCACGTTTGGAAAGTTGGGCGCTGCTCCTGGCTGGAAGGATTTTTACAATTTAATCTCCAGGCAGCCCACAAAGTTCTTCAGCATGGCCCTCAACTCTGCTAAGGAGCTGGGCTATCTGCTGGGCTCTTAGACCGTGGCATAGTCTCCTTATCCCCAGTTATGGAGACTGCACCTCTCAGGATCAGACCCCCAATGCCCATTTTATAAGATACGGTTTAGAGACCCATTTATTCACCTATGCAGTTACTGTGTCCTCTGTATCTGGTTAGAAGTTTCCAGCTGAAGCACAGAGCCTAATTCTGTTCTGGGGGCCATCTGTCAATGCTAGTAGCAAGTATCCCCAGCAGCTGGAGTTGGGACACTAGATGGGGAGAACTCTGAGTTACTACAGTGAATTCTTTCCAAAGAGTGTGGCTGGTTGGCCTTGCTGACACACTCAGGGTCTAAGTGATTGCCATGTTTGAGTTCAGGAAGGAATTTTCACCCAGGTCAGATTGATAGAGGTCATGCAGGTTTTTTGGTTTATTATTTTTGGTTTGGTTTGGTTTTGCTTCCTCTGCAGCATGGGTCACTTGCTGATTTAAACTAGAGTAAATGGTGGATTTTCTGGCACTTGAAGTCTCTATATTATGCTTTGAGAACTTCAATAACTCAGCAAGAGATTGTGGGTCTATTACGGTAATGGGTGGGTGAGGTTCTGTGGCCTACAATCTGCAAGAGGTCAAATTAGATTATCATGATGGTCCCTTCAGGCCTTCAAGTTTATGAATCTTACCAATATAAATCAGGAGGAATTCCATTCAAATCAATGGAATTACACCAGTATAAAACTAGTGTAAGTGAGAGGAGAATCTGGCCCACAGAGTTTTCCCTTCGTCTTTGGGTCTTCTACACTTACGCAAGGGGCCCAGGATTTAGTCCTGTGTGCTCACAGATTGAAATGTAAACTGCTGAATGATTTATATTTGTATTCCCAAACAGACATACATATGTGGAAATACAGGAGTCTAAGAGTGGAACTTTCAACAAACATCCATGACAAAATTAATATAAATACAGCATGGATATTACATATTCTTTGAGGATACCCTACATACTGTGTGTGCGGGAACATGGAAAAAAATCTATTAACTCTTTCTGGAAGTAATGACTAGTAAAGAGAGTGTCGAGATTCTAATGTACTATTTTGGGAGGTAATCTTGTACAGGTGCAGCACTACCATTTCAGTAATACACAGTTATAACATAAATGTTTTGTAATTTATATGGAACAGGTATATTGTACATCACAGAGATGATATTTTACACAGCAGCTGACAAATATGATTAAGTACTCTTGCTAGGTCCAAAACTGAAAACGTTTACACATGAATAACTTTATTCATATTGTAGTCCCATTGACTTCCTGATGGGAATATTCAAGTATGTAAAGTTAATCACGAGGGAGTATCTGCAACATCAGAGTATTAATCACACACAAACAAATATTCAGCTAATTAATTAACTAAAAATTAAGCAATAAACTAAAAGCAGGTAATCTCAGAGTAATATATGACTGTTGCTTTAAAAATGTCACTGCAGTTTCTTTAGCTATTAGACTTTTTCAGTTTGTGCCTTTTGTATTTGCCGCATATTTCTACCAGAGCTACTGCAATGAATATATTTTAGAAAAAAAATGATATGTTAAGAGTATTTAATACTCAAAGTTTTAAAAAATACAGTATATTGTAATAATGATTGAACAAGAGGTGCAACTTTTTTGGTAAAAAATATCACCGCAATTTAGTACCGTAATTTGAATTATTAATAATTATATCTTTCTTTAATAAGAATTTTGAAATTAAACACCACCACAAAGACATTTGATAGGACAAATTTTTAATTGACATTTGTGGTAGTATCAGCAGGACACTGGGATGAGCGAAGCCATGAAATTTCTTCTGCTTTGAAAGTCTAGAAAATTAAGTCTTGTACAAATATAGTGCATTTAAGGATTTACAAGGGTAGTGGAAAATTTGTAATCAGTTTAATTTTATTCTGTATAAAAGAACAAAGTTCTTGTAGTACCTATGTATTTTTAAAAGTCACTAAACACTAATGATTTGAAAAAATCTAAATACACAGACAAATAATGATTCTGAACTGGATAAATATATGAATGACAGTTTTAAGAATTTGAGTATTGCTACAATTTTGTAAACAGGAATTTAAAACCCTTTTATTTTCTTTTGTAAGGTGAATTGATGCTTATGAAAGTGAAGGGCTGAAAGCACTGGTAGACTAGTAGATCAATGAGTACTAGAGAGGAGCCGTTGAATTCAGCTCCTTCATAGAAGTGTGCAGTTCCCATTGAATTTGGTTAAAGCACTTGAAACTGAATCAGGATCTCCTTCTTGGCAGCTTGCAGGACTAACCCCAGTCTGCCAGGCCAGCCTCTTGAACACTTTTCAGTGCAGTGAGTTTAAGTTCGTGACCGTGACCATGACCAGCTGTGTGAGATCTTCCACAAAAGGGAAGTCCAAAACAAAATGAAAGGGTTTAATATGCTCATTTTGCCCATCATTCTTTCCCCCTTTCCATTTGTTTCCTAGAGTGCTGGTTTCTGAGTTCTGGAACAAAGTGGAAAGATTTGGGAGCATGTGTGCATCCTGAACACCATTTGCAAATGGAGGCTGGGATTCTGCTTTCTGCAGGCATGTGTGAGTGGAGGGGCTGAGCCTTCCCACACTTGTGCAGCCTGTGTATGAGCTAGGCACAGTTGCAATCCCTGCACTCAGGGAAGCTTGAAGGATGCCTCTTGCTACTCATCCAGAGGAGAATGACACCCTAAAACGGTTAGAGAGAAGGCGGCCAGGGTTCTGTTCCTCCCCACCCAGTGCACTAGCCAACAGAGCTAACCAATCACCTGGAGAAATACTGAGCTCCATTTGCCCCCCCCGGCCAGGGAATATGCAAACCCAAGAGCCCAGGGAGGCATTCTGGGATCTCTGAAGGATACCTCCTGGTTCCCCCATCCCACCATGCTAAATTCAGACTTGCTGTAAGCAGGCAGAATTTCATTGAATAATAGGTGGGCATAGCATCACACAGGGTCTGTAGTGGGTAGCAACATCTGGCCCATAATTTGTTTGAGATGCCATGTTATTTTGTTAGAAAAACACATTGCTATAAAGGTATTACAAACACTGCATATTCAGTAGCAGCTGTGTAAGGAATCCAGAGCCAACCTTGTCCTGTATTAATAACTTTTAATACTTCATAATAAATATTACCTGGAGTACTTCTTAAACAAATTTACTACATCACTTATATTCAAAACTATTTGGAGTAAAGCAGCTTGGAACAAAAGTGATCGCTTCTAATCTAAGCACTGTGAAATGATCAGATGATCATACCAGATGAATATAATTATTGAGCCCCTGTGATCATCATAAAAGAGTCCACTGCATGAGTCTTCAGTAAAAGAATTTGTGTGTAAAGTTTTAACATAAAGCAGTATGTAAATTCCTTAGAATCAAAAATGGCTTGAAGGATAATGGCATTTGGGCATAAAAAGCAATTTATCCAGTGCCATGGTGACTTAACTCACACATGACCACGTATTCTGCTTTTGGTATTTTAGCTTACCCTGCCGCCAGCAAATGAGTAAGATACATGTCCATTCACAGAAGGACAAACAGTCTAATCATACTTCTGAAAATGATATGGTGCAGCTTCACTTCTGACTCTTGTTTCTTCTTGTACCTTTATTATGGGTCTAAACTTGCAAGGTTGTGATGACCCTCAACTCAATTTATGGTTACTCACGCCAGTCTAGCTAAAGGCTTGACTCTGCCATCCTTACTCAGGCTGAGTGGTTCTTCATTCTGAGAGACCTGGAATGTGAGTGGTGGTGGCAGAATCAGGTCCTATGTGTTCAAACTCTTGGTTTGTTACAAAAAGCTTGTCAGGTAGCTATGGGTGTTCAAATAGATAGGTTGTCAGGTCAAATCATATAGCAAAGGGGTAGAAAACAGGGAAAACACTATTGTTGTTTTTAGCCAAAACTTACTGAAGGTTTGATTGTGTCTTGTAGATATAGCCCTGTGTTGTGGGCAGAGCCCAGCTGCACTGTCCCAGAGGGAGCACCAGGAGGCATTCTGTGCACCCTCTACTCTTCTATTTATGGAGTAGAGCATGCTACCCCACACATGGGTGGCCTGGATGGTGTGGAGGGGATCTGTATGTCTCCCTCCCTTCCCCCCTAGAGATCTATGTGCCTGTGGGAGTAGGGAGAGAAAAATTTGGAATTGTGCCTTCAGCAGGCTATGCAAAAGGTGTAGTAAGACTTCTTAAGGTCACCTCTCTGCCCACCTACATAAGGGCCCAGCAGAATCTGGCCTCAGTTTGGGAGGCATTTCTGAAGGTTGGCCAATGGTCAATATAATTCTAATGTTTAAAAACAGACAAGAAAGTCTGAGTCACTGTGAAATATTGACTCATCTAATCTTTTCTTATGCAAACCAGGACTTTTCTGCCCCTGCTACAGCCACAATGGCAGCATAACTGTGAAACTCTCACAAATTACATGTTCTTCTGTGTCATTATTTTCTT
The DNA here is from genome assembly GCF_015237465.2 of Chelonia mydas. Lineage (NCBI taxonomy): Eukaryota > Metazoa > Chordata > Testudines > Cheloniidae > Chelonia > Chelonia mydas. The sequence goes on from NC_051250.2 coordinate 66,084,110, forward strand.
TCACTGTGAGCCTTGTTTAATAAAGCGCTTAGCATTTGGAATTACAGACCAGTTAGCTTAATTTCAGATGTAGGGAAGATATTAGAAAGTACTTTAACAGATTAAGAGGAGGAGTACCTAGTAAAGGCATCCTTCAGCCTGATTAAGGATAGACAACATACTTTAGGAGGAGAAAGTCACGCTTCACTACCCTTTTGGAATTCTTTGAAGATAACACTGCCAAGAGAGGGTATACAGTGGACATTATATTGTTAGATTTTCAGAAGCTATTTGACAATGTTTTACACAGGAGATTAATGTTTAAGGAGAGGAGGGTCAAGGAGCAGGAGAACATTTAGCTCATTAAATTGAAAAGTAGCTATAAGGCAAGAACAATTAATAGCTGAAAATGAAAATTTTTATATGCTAGAAAAAATATATATGTGAGGCCCCCACACATATCTATGCTGAGTTAACTTATTTAATTAAATTATCTGGATGAAGGTACAGTATTGAAACTGAAATGGTACGATTATTTCTTTGTAGTGCCTAGAAGCCCCAAATGAGATTGTGGCCCCAGAGTGCTAGGCATTGTACATTCGCATACTTAGGCTACATCTACAGTATTCACTAGGGGTGTGATTACCAGCTTGCATAGATATACTTGCACTAGCTCTTATCAAGTTTGCATGCTAAAAATTGTAGTGTACCCGGGGTAGCACAGGCCGTGGCAAGCAGCAGCATGGGCTAACCATGCCAGCTACATACCCATAGGGTTTAGGTGGGCTTGTAATCAGCACGGCTAGCTTATGCCACCGTTCTCCACTGCCCGTGCTACCCTTGCTACACTACTATTTTTAGTGGTCTAGCTTGATGAGAGCAAGCATGAGCGTGTCCGTGTGAGCTGGGAGTTACCCCCCAGCTCCAAGTGCAGGAATACCCTAAGAGACTGTCCACACTGCAAAGAGATTAGCATCTAAATAGACAATACAGACCACGAGTAGGCGAAAGGGAGTATTATTTCTCTCATTTACAAAGGAGTTTCTGAGGCGCAGAGAGTAAGTGTCTTGTCCAAAGTTGCACAGAAAAATTGTCAGAGCCAGAAATTGAACCAGCTTTCCTGAGTCTCAGTCCAGTGCCTCAGTCACAAAACCATCCCTTCTCTGAATCACAGATGTTATAGTTTGCGGATGACATTTCATAGGGAACAACAGAAAATTCTGAGGAACAACAAAGCAGCTCAGTGGTGCTGGAACTAGAGGGGTTGGAGGTGCTGCTGAACCCCCTAGCTTGAAATAGTAATAACAAACACCAAATGCATGGTTTCCATCATCAGCACCCCCCCAATAAAAATTGTTCCAGCACCCTGGCAGAGCCATGCATTGAAAGGGAAATATCCCCAATTCAACAGATGTCAAATATATTTCCACACTGATATTTTGAAACATTTTAACCAGGAAAGAGACCTGGGGTTTATTGTAAAAGGATATCTTGCAGCGTCACCCCAATATGCAGCTGCAGCAAAGTCTTTTGAATACATTGAGTGACCTGTGAGAGCATTAAAATATGTACAGTAGTTAGCTCTCTGTGGGGTTAACAATGTTACAAAAAATGATACAACATTCCTAATTAAATCTAGCTTGAATCATATATGACTAAGTTATAACCTGAAGCCTTGTCTTAAATTTCATGCCTGTTTATGTAACCATTGTATAATAAAAGAACCCAACTGTGCACATTACTTATTTTGTCCCATGATATGCAAATGATAGAACAGCACTGACAAAGTGAGCAAGTGTGGGAACTGATATGTTTACAACTTGGGTCTGAAATATAAAACTATGCAAGATATGAACATGACAGCACACATATTCCAAGAATTTTGTTCTCCCTACTTGTGTCTAATTCCTAGCATACTATGCTTACAATCTAAACTAGGGATCCACTTTTCAAAGTGGCTGCTTAAATAAAGCGTATAAATCATGCATTTGTATGCACAAATGGATGGTTTAGGCTCAGATTTTGCATGCCTAAGTGTCTTTTACTGGAGACAGTGTAAGTGACTTCTTTTGAAAATTGAGGCCAATGCCTTTGATCTAATCCTGCTCTTGTCCTGTCCTTAAGTATCCCATCCATGAACCCTGCCTGATTATACTACTGATGTTGGACCTGACTCTTCTGACACTCATGTCATTCAGGTGACTTCAGTGGGGGTATTCCTGATTTGCAATGTTATTAAATCTGATTCAGGTCTATTGTGTTCAGAAGTGTTGCCACCCTCTCTGCTATTACGCTTGTCTTCCCCCCTATTACTGCCAGCTCTGCCAGCTATCTGACACTGCTTTATTCAACATCATTGATAGTTGCTGCTTAGCTACTTGCCCATCTGTAAATTACTGGCTTTGCGTGTGCACACATATGTGAATGAAGTGAGCTGTAGCTCACGAAAGCTTATGCTCTAATAAATTGGTTAGTCTCTAAGGTGCCACAAGTCCTCCTTTTCGTTTTACGGATACAGACTAACACGGCTGCTACTCTGAAATATGTGAATGAGTACGTGATGGTGTTCTCTAGGGCTGCATCACAGAAAGGCTAGTGAGCTGATACAAGCAGCAGCCAAAGGAGTTTTTCTTTAACTCAAGTAGTAGAGCCCAGTGTTTTGGAGCTGAAGTACAAAGGTTCTAATCTCAGTTATGTGTGTGACTGCGATTTGTGTATTTATTGTGTCTGTTTTCTGCAAACCGGGGATTTGTTACATATCAGATGAAGCACCCAAAGAAGCACTGTTGTAGTTGACATTGGGGCAACTATAAAGCAGATGAAAACACAGTGGATTACTGTAGTTGGTGCTCCAGAGCAGAGAGGGCCTGATTCATCATTCATTTACACTCGTGTAAATCAGGAATAAGTCAATGGAGTTACACTGGAGTGAGGGAAGAATCAGACCCAGAGATTTAATCCAAACAGTGAAACTTATTCTCTGTGCAAGCTGATTGCGTTAGGGTCTTCTAGGAAGACTTTAATATAGAGTGCAGCTGTCCTTAGGTTAGGAGTGCCACACCTTTTACGTGGGCATAAGTATCTAAGCTAGCAAAGCTGTTCAGTGTGCTGTTAATGCTTGTGCTATGTCCTAAAGGAACATGAGTCAATCAATAATTAAGCCATACAGTACTACTTGTTGACATGGCAACATGTTCACAGAAGGGAAGTGAACTTAATGTCCTTTTTTCATGTCTCCTATGCAAGTAAGACTCATATATGGAGTAACGTGTACAAGTGGAACTGGGTCTTCTGGGGAAAAGGACAAAATGTAAAAATCAGCCACTTTCTTTTACTTCCTTTTCTACTTCCTATTTCTTTTACTTCCACACTGATCATTCAGAAATGTGAGGTGTTCTTAACAAGTTTTAGAGAGTTATTTTTGTAAAAACAATCTGTCATTGCTAATTCCATTTTAGAAATTTGAAAGGAGCTTCCCTTTGGATTTTTTAAATGCTTTTTTTAACTAATTTTTTAAATAGCTCTTTTAGTTTACATCTCATTTTAGGCACCGGATGATATCAGGAAGAATCTGCACAGCTCAGAGAATTTTAGCAGACAGTGGTTAATGCTAAGTGTTGGCAGTTAGTCTCAGAGGTGGAATTGTCAACATCAGCAGTTGTCTTTCATGCTGAAGACAACAGATTAAGCAGAAGCATTTCTGGAATCGCAGATTGCTAAAAGACTCCTCAGTTTCCACAAGTAGGGCAGGAATAAGAGTTCATTTTTGTTGCTTGCATCTGCAACTCCTGTGCACTCTCCCTGCTTGCCATTTACCCTCGTTTTTTGTTGACTTGTCTTGCTTCCAAGTGTTCTACACCAGATTTTATTTTGGCTCACAAAATGATTTGTTTGCCACTGCAACTTCACACATGTTGCTATCTGTGTCATAGTGGGTGAGGTTCTTTTTTCCAGGGTATCTTTGTATTCCTGCTTCTATCAGTCCCTTGATCTTTTACACATTACGAGTTTCCAGAATATTTTTCTTTGGGAGCCTTTTGTCATCTATGCAAAGGACATGTCCAGTCCAGTAAAGTTGTGCTTTTATAAGATTGCTTCAATGCTGTTTGTGCAACCTCTTTCCAGAACTTTTTTATTAATGATTTTATCTTGCCACTTGATATGCATAATAGCTCAAAGGTGCCGTTGATTAAATTTTTTTGGCTTTGATGTGCCAGTGCTGCCATTTCCATGCTTTCCAGCTGTAGAGCAAATTGGAAATCAGTGGAGCATGGTAATGTTTGTCTTTCGTCCTTTGGGTGATACCATGCTGGTTCCAGACTCAGTGGACCTTCTCAGTTAAAACTATATTAATCAGGAATAAATCCACAGAAGTCAGTGAAGTTACATTAGTTTAAAACTAGTATAAAGGAGATGTAGACCCGGCATTCCAATGTGCCATATTCAAACCCTGCCTTTTTAAAATTCAAGTAACAATTTTTAATCAGTTAAGTCAGTTTTTGACAAAAGTCCTCCCAGGTAGGTGAAATTCGTTGCCTCGTAGAGTTCATCACTACTGATTGCTATACTCAGTGTGATGCATTTTCCAAGAGGTGGGTTGCTACACTGCCTCAGTTGTCTTCAGATTAATGGTAAAAGTCTATAGATTTTAGCTACCTCAGCAGATTTTTCAATGATAACTAGAGTTCTAATGGAATGTGTGCAACAAGAGCACTGTCATTGGCAAAAGTAATCTTATAAGGTCTTTTTGTGGAGGATTCTGTGGCTTTCAGTCTGCCCAGGTTTAAAACCTTGCCAGAAGTGCAGAATGTAAGAACTCCTGGCACCTCTAATCACATCCTGTGTCATTGATCATCACTGCAAAGAAAAGGCAATAGAGAGGGATTCCGTGCAAAAACACACCCGTTCCCAATTCTATTTCATGTTACAAATAGAACCGATAATGTGTCACCCATAGTTTATATCCAGTATTCTGTTATGCAGGTGATGGATGATTTGTTCAAATACCTCTGTAAATTCAAGCTTTTAGGGGAATTTCTAAAATCTTAGGCCCTGATCCAGCAAAGCGCTTAAGCACATGCATACATTTAAGCATGGGAATAGTCTCATTGACTACACAGGTGCTTAAGAGCCGTAGTCAGCTGACAGTATTAAAAGTTTTGTTAGTTACTGGGCCCGATTCTGATAATATTAAGTAAATGTTCATATATAGATATGTTCCCTTCCCGGAAGAGTTTAAAATTGAAATAAGAAAAGAGAAGATTTACAAGAGCTCAGACTGTAAAAAACTCAGGGCAAGGGACCATGTCTTCTCATGTGTACAGCACCTCGCTCAGCAGGGCACCCATCCCAACTGGAGACTCTTGGCACTACTGCAGTATAGGAGAAAAAGATCTAAAGGGAGACTCTGCGCTGCTGTGAACAGCAAGATGCTGTATAAAGTGCATGCCGTATACTGTATTAAGATTAATGCCATTCCCTATCTTGGTTATAGTTGAATCTGCATTCAAACTATCAACCGAACCTCAGCCACAGGCTGAGGTTCAGTTTGAATGTTTTGGGGTCTATATTACCTTGCAGTCAGTACTCGTCTTCCCCTTCCAAACATAAGGTATATGCAGAAATAAGATACATTCACAATGTTATAAGGAAACAGAAGAGATTGCTAAGGCAGGACGATTAGTATAAATCCTCAGCAAGACCACCTAAGTGAAGAAATTTCACATACCTTTACGCCACTACTTCATTTTCACCTCCTCTTTCATAAGGAAAAGCGTGTCCCTCTCTTGTTGTTCTCTTTCGTTTGTTCTCTGCAGCATCCTCAGCAATTCAGATCCTCGCACACTCGAACGCTTTTTAGGAAAATGTCTTGCTCCTTCTCCTGTCTCTCTGTGCATCAGTTTTGGCCACAAAGTTGCAGTACACCAAATACAACTCAGAACTAGGGCCAGAGTGATATTGAGAACTTCAGGGCCTTAGCTATATTCTTGGTTTTAGGTCTGGGCAAGATGTGCAGTTGCATAGTGTATCTCTTGTACCCTTAATAAATAAATTGCCCACTGACAGCTTTGCGGGCAAACTGCCCCCTCTTAGGCAATGCTCCTTGGTAATATTTGAAAGACAGATTCTATTGAGCTGGAAAAAGTGAAAACCCTAAATGTTCAATTTCAAAGACTGAAATGGCAATTACAGTATTGTGATTCATTTTAAAATGTTCTAAGATGTTCTAAGATGACATAGTTCTTGATATGGAATTTTGCTGTGACTTTTGAACACATAAATCACTATATAACCCATACAAACCAAATAATTTACAAACAAAAACTAAAGATATTTAATGGGATTTCTGCAGGCATCTTATAATTACACCCAAACAACAGTCAGAGAAGGGAGTGACCATAGTCACATTAGGAAAAAAGGAGCATTACTATCTATGCAAGACTTAACTTGATGGAAATCTAAGATATTCCCATGGCATTTCCAAACACTGGAATTATTTGGTTTAGTACTTAGTGCCCAATCATGAAACCTTTACTCTTATGAGTAATCCTTATTTGGACGAATAGTACATTGAAGTAAATGGACTGTTTGTGATGGATGAGAATGAGTCAAGTGAATAAAAGTAGCCCTTACATATTCTAACACATGCAGCTCATCTCAGATCACACTCCAATACACACACACTTTTAAAAAGTGTTTTTGCTAATGATAGTATTTTTCTACTTCATTCATGTAATTTTAATAGCTAACCTAGCAGGAATGACTTAGCACATGCTTCTGAGTGGCTCTGTTTTAACAAGGGGTTTCTGTTAAACTTGTTACTGAAGGAGTTTTGGTTTCCCACTGAGTGAGACATAAAATAGATATGGCAAGTGAAAACAGGGGACTGTAACCTATGGACAGATATACCTATCTCACAAAGTTGTGGAGCTTAATTATTTTGGGTTTGTAAAGAGTTTTGAGATTGTCAGAAGGAAGGTGCCTTTTTAGTGATAAGTATAAAATGGGTTTTTGTGGGATGCCGTCTTCCCAAAACATTCCACAAATTTCTACTCAAGGAGAAAAGACAATTTCAAGTAATGAAAACGCAGAAATCAGAAATTCAGACTAAATGTAGCTGGCAATGACCTCTGGAAAATAAATTGGAAATGCGTAGGACAAAGTTTTACTTTCAGGTCAAATCTGTTATCTGCATTGAGACTCTGTATTGCAGATTCTTTCCTTCTTTCATGCCTAGACCTCCAAAAACAGCCAGAAACCACAGGTTTAAATTGTTATGGGGTTGACTTGCCCCATCATCCTTTCAAGGAAATAAATTGAACTCTCCTCTGTATGTTCGGGGGGGGGGTTAGATTTTTCAGATGACACCAGTACAACAGTAGTCTGGAGGTGGACATGAAGGGGCTGGTTTTCATAAAGTGATATATATGGTTCACTTGCATTTTTACATCTATTATATATTTGTGTACCTACCTGTGCATGTGTAATCAATGTAATTATGGATGCAAACTGGCCATTTGCACCTGCAAATGTTTGTGAACAAGCATATGTAAGACAAATATCTAATTTGCGTCCATGAGCTCAGCAACTGTGCATGCAAAGATATCCAAACAACAAATGCACGTAGACTCTGAGTGTGCCCATAGGATAAATGTACGTGGCCTTCTTTGTAACTGTAGGGGTTTGTCTCAGTGTCCGTGGCCAAATCTTCGCCATCCCTCCTTCCCATTGTTGTGTAGCTTGCAGGGCAGGCAGCTGCATTTCATTCACGTAGCATCCACATTTTCATGTATTCATCTTTTGACTTAAATGGTTGTTTAGGATGCCCAATGAAGGAAAGATAGGGCCAATTTACCAAGTGCTTTGGGAGCCTTCCGGAAGGCATGTGCTACACAAATAATTATTGTTGACATCAAGGTCAGTTGCATGCATGCAATTTGCAGCAGAGATCCCCCTGGCTAAGCATGTAGCAATGCAGTTCTGAGAGATGTGCTGGTTTAGTGAGTGTGGCTGCTAAATTCATATTTAGAGGAAAAAGCAGATAGGTGGAAGTCTTTACAGAGCGTTCCCTTTAGAGGTTGCTCTGAATGATGTAAATGAGTGATAGTAATATGCATTTTTTAATTTGTTTCACTACACATTTCACCATCATCATCATCATGTTCCTATTATGCTTCTGGTGTTTAGGGCAGTGACAAAGTGCCTCCACTCCTGTCTGTTTCTGGCAAGTCTTTCCGTGGTTCTCCAGCTGTGCCCCAGGTTTTTCAGCTCAGCTTCCACAGCTCTTCGCCATATTGTTTTCGGGTGGCCTTGTTTTCCTTTGGCTTCAGGTGTCCATCTTATTGCTACTCTGGGGATGGAATCAGTTTACATCCGAAGCACATGGCCAATCCATCTCCAATGCCTCCTGGCAATGATGGTGCTCAGATCCTCTTGGCTGCACTGTGTCAATAGATCTAGGTTTGAGATTTTTCTGGGCTGAAAGATAGGAGGATTTTTCTGAGGCAGGTTGTATGGAATGAAGACAGTTTGGACATGTCAGACTTTCTCATTCCCCAGCATTCTGCACTATAACGTAATGTTGAAAGTACTCAACTCTGATAAATCTTGAGTTTGGTTCTGGTGTTGTATTTTGATGATTTCCAGACTGTATTTAAGCACCTGAAGGTGTTCCTGGCTTTATTGATTTTGTTATGGATGTCCTGGCTTATTCCACCTTCCTGGCTGATGGTGCTGCCCAAGTATGTGAATGTTTCTACATTGGTGAGAACATAATCCTCTGTCTGTACTGGTGATGGTAAGGCAATATTAAAGGCCATGATATCTGTCTTATTGCGGTTGATTTTCAGTCCAGTTTGCTGGTTGAATGCATTGAGTCGAGTTGTTTTTTTCTTGTATATGGTGTTGGGATGCGATAGGAGAGCGAGATCATCTGCGAAGTCCAGGTCTTTAAGGGATGAGAAGAGTGTCCATTTAATGCCTCTGGACATGTCTTGTTGTACGCCACATTACTTAGTCGATGGCAACATTGAAGAGGATTGCAGACATGACACCCCTGATGTACTCCTGTTTTGACTTCAAAACTGAGCTCACTGTGATCAATACTGCACGTAAAGTTGAAATAGAAGCTTTTGATGACATTGATTATATGGAAAGGAATTCCATATGCCTGCAGAATGTGCCATAGGCTGGTCCTGTGAATGCTATCAAAAGCCTTCTCAAAGTCTATGAAGTTTATGGAGAGTTGCCGTTGCCATTCTAAGCACTATTCTATTATGCTTCATAGAGTGAAGACCTGGTCTGTGCATCCACGCCCTTTCTGAAAACCAGCTTTTATTTACACATTTTACCCATTGATTATAGTTAAATAAGTTTCACTACCTAGGATACTAATAAACCTGTAAACATTTATCTTACAGCATGGACAAGTGGGGGGAAAGAGGGAGCCAATTAAGTGGAGGCTTGAAAACAGCCTATCAGGACCAGGCTGGGCCCTATAAGAAAGCTGCAGGGCAGGGAGGAGCTGGGCCCTATAAGAAAGCGGCAGGGCAGAGAGGAGCCAGTGATGAGAGTGGCTAAGCCAGACTGCAGTTTGCCCTTGGAGGAAGGGGCTAGACTGAGGACTGCAGTGGACCACTGAGGCGAGTCATAGAACCAGAAGCTGCTGGTCCCTCGGAACGGGGGAGAGCCAGCGGAGTGGGCCCAGCCAGAGGGCTGTGTCCAGAAGGGGACGCTGCAGTCTGGGAGTGACGTGGGTCCAACTGAGAGAATGGTGGAGACCAAGAAAGTAATGGAGGACGAGACACCACTAGCAAAGGTACTCCGCTGAAAGAGCTAATTTCCTAACCAACCAACAGGAGGCGCATTTCAATTTGAAGGAAGAAAGCCTCTTAAGATATGTCTACACTGCAGTAAAAAACCCGCAACTGGGCCATGCTAGCTGACTTGGGTTCATGGGGCTCGGGCTGTGGGGCTCTTTAATTACGATGTAAATGTTTGGGCTCAGGCTGAAGCCTGGGCTATGGGACTGTCCCACCTTGCAGGACTTTTGAAATGTGCTAAACAAGTTAGAATCTAACAGTTAGAAAGAGAAAAGCATCCCTACAAAGAGAACCAAAAAGAGAATGAATACATGTAGTGATTCAGTTTCTTAAAGTCCATAGTGTAAGATAAATGTTTCCAACTATTACAGAGCAAGGATAACAAGTGGTATTTTCAACAGTGATTACGTTAGTTCCATGACTAATGAGGAGGTAATTGGCTGAATTCACAGCATAATCAGAGTGATATGTGAAATCATCAAGATGATTTGATGAAGAAAACCTGAGTTTGTTTAAAAGTTGCTAGGTGAAATTTTCAAAAGCACCTAAGTGACTTAGAAGCACGAGTTTCATTGAAAGTCAATGAGGACTTGTGCTTCTAAGTAACATAATCACTTTCGAAAATACCACTTGTTATCCTTGCTCCATAATAGTTGGCACTGGACTTACAGGGCCAGATGATACCTTTCTGCTGAAAATCATGCATAAATACTAAAATACCATGGAAATTTCTGTGCAAATACCAGTGCCGAAGATACAACACAGGATATCCTCAAACTATAATAAAACACAAATTATTTTAAAAGAAAACCTGGGAAATACATCAGGCAAATGTACAAGATTATAATTTCCCATTAAATAGCAATGCTAATGTAATATCTTTGTAAGTGTATAAGAAACTTTTCTTTATCCTTCCAAATGAGTTTAACATAGTGGTGCAGGTAACTGTCCTGGCGCAATCATAATTTACCCTGCAGTTCTACTGTTTTCTTTCTTCAGAGATGTTCTGTAATGAACATGTTTTTTGATCATAGGTAGTCCACCGTTTTTTGCTTCCCTGCAACTCTTTACAGATCTCCCTAAGTTTTAAGAGAGACGTGGCCATTTATATACCGTGGAAGAATAGGATCCTGCAACAGGACTACTTAGATGATTAAGGATTACTCACATAGCTAAGAGTTTGCAGGATCAGCCTGAAAACAGTACTATTCAAAGGAGTAAGGGACCATTTGAGCACTGGTTGCAATTTTAGAAGCGGTGCAGGGAATTTAGTCACACACTAATTTTTAAATTAACGAAAAATGTGTAGCTAAATTTCCTAATCAGCCCTGAAAATCTCAAACATCGACCAGAGTGTTTCCTCAGAAGATACATGAAGATCCTATACAAATGGTTATTACCTCCTAAATAATCATGCCACAAAGACAGGTTGAGATGTAACCATCTGAATAGCAACAGTGAAAAATGGACACTGCAGTTTATTTTGATTTGATCTGCAGCAGACCTATAACCCAGATCATTTTTACTTCTACACAGAGTTCTGGCTATCTCCTTTCCCCGGGCTAATACCTGTTCTCTTCCTCAGGAATAGTACTCCATCTCTGTGTGTTCACTTGAGGAACAGGTGGCTCAGATCAGCCAAATGTTAATCCTGGCAGACCTTGAATTTACTGGAACGGTATTGCTGTTTCAACAGGCTTAGAAGTTCTCTTTCATTTTCCTGCCATTGCTGTGATTAATGCTCCTTCCATACACACACATGCACACAAATTAGAACTAATATACACAAAATAGAAAACCTAATGGGTTAAGATGCTGAAAAGAGAAATGAATCAGAAGAGTAGAAGCCAACAAGGAATTTGCTGTTGTTTTTTTCAGTGTATGTGTTTGAGGGGTGGGGATACATATTTTTACTAAAGGAAGGGAGAGTTAGTACTTCAGATAATCTTACAAGTCAGAAACAAATGCTCCTCATTATCCATTGATTAAAGGAAAACGAGTTTCCTAATCTAGATCCATGAACAGCTGGACAAATCACAATACTTTTTAGATAAATTATTGCCAAATGTTTTGAAATATACTATGTCCTGCCTGTCCTGAGCATTCAGACTGGATGTTTATACTATTTGATTATCTGAGATGACCAATTTGTACTTAAACTGGGGCAGAGCCTAAGACAACACATCTCTTATATCTCTATACGCTATAATTATTTCCAAAATCTAAACTGCCCACCGTGCAGTTGGAGTGCTGAGACCACTTACGGACACTTTTTCCAAATGATGACTCATTACATTAAGCCTTCTCTTCATGAAACTATGCTTAACTGTGCATGTGCTGATTGTTTTCTTTGTCATCTGACTTTCAGACTGGTTACTGATCTCCTTTGATATACTGTGTATGACATCCTAACAAAACCAAGTCTTTAATCAAAATGATGAGGATTCAAATGAGTGCCACTGTCAGATGGCAGGCTAAGGCTAACATGCAGCAGATGTGTACTTGCAGGTCAGATGGAATGAGTGGATTTAAGACATACAATTGGTAAAATCTTGAGATTAACCCTAGATCTGATTTTAAAAGCCAACTGGGACATTTTTGCAATGCTGCATGTTGGTTTTAAGTGTCATTTGGAGAAAGATCTAACAACCATTTTATAAATTTTGTCTGATTTCAGAAGTCTTAAACAAGTGATAAATCTGTTAGGGAACAGGAATTTGTCCCTGGGAATGCAAATGCTTTAATGGCTCTGTGACAAAGTGTCTTGCTGCTGGGAATGTATAGATTGACATAAATCATCTATTTTCGTGCTATTGCAAAAATTATTGTAGTTTTCATAAAACTAATCTACATATATGGAAAAGAAGCAACCCAAGGACGGTTGTTTCTAACAGACTCTTTATGAAAACAAGTACAAAATACGAGATAGTTGTAGGCTTTATTTAAGCAATAAACCCCAGCATAGCAGTCCCTTATTACACAAATAAGGACTGGTCAGGGTTAGGAAGTACCCAAGGTTGTATACATGCAACCACCCAGTTTTTAATGGGATGGACAAGGGTGCAGCTAAGACAGAATTTGTCACGGTAACTGGCATCATAGCATATTGTCTTTCTATATTATACTGTAAACAGGCTGCAGCAAAGAAACTCTTCTTAGCGATCTCCATCCTCACCATTCTTGACTAGTAAATCAGTATAGCTCGACTTTGAAAGACAGATACATTTCTTTCCCTAGAAATCAAAGAGGATGAGTATACTTTGTGATCTGGTTCTCTTCTTTTAAAAAACGAAACAATAAACAATATGCCACTACACTCCTCATTATGATGTCATATTCGCTGCCAATCAGGGTAATGTAGGGCATGTAGATTTAATCTTTTTTTTTTTTGTTCCTTGGTTGAACATTACATAATGTATCTTCTGCGCCAAGTAAACAATATGTTAGGAAGGGGTCAATCCTGCCAATGTGCTAAGCACATCCTCCAACCCTAGTGGGAGTCATTCTACACATTGCAGAATCCGTTCCTAAGTGACAGGTTCCAGTGTTTAAGCTTCGGTGTGATGTCTCTTTCTTGAATTCAATACAGAGGCAAAGTCTCTGCGTAGAGACTATTTAGAGCACAGTTTTTCATTAAAGAAAATGTTACAAGGTATTTCTTTTACCAGTTTTGATCTGTTCCAGGGAGATACACTAGACATAATTTAATATACTGCGGAAGAAAAAGAAGCAGAATATGCTGTATGGGCGGCTACAGCAAGATACCAGCTGGGGTAGTGATCTTCGTTTCACACTGATGAGTAGGAACTGAAGAGCGCCCCCTCATTACTACTGGCATATGCCTACAATATGTGAATTCAAGCTTTAATGTGCACTGGTTAATTGTAAATTCACTGAATGTTCCCCAAGAAATGCTGATGTCATAATAAAATAAATAAGCATGAAACACATCAGAACAAGATATCATGGTGATGAGCACAGTATAAATACACAGGTACATGGGTAGATAGATTGCTCTTGGACTCAATCCTGAGACCTGCTCTGGCTCATGTGCCACTCTGGTGGCTTAAAGAGGCCATAAACCTGGCAGATCTTCCCTCCTGGGGATTCCTCTTGAATAAAAACTATGGCACCCTCCTACACAATCCTTTCTCTGCCCCAGTAGAGGAGTATGCCCGTACAATGAGTGGGTATGGATAGATCACACTGTGTTCTGGGAATCCCCAGCTGGTGCACCAGCAACTTGGGGCCCATAGCCAGATAGACATAATTTAGAGCAGTCCTGAGGGTGCTTTGATTTATGCCAAGGGATGAAATGGCCCGTGGGAGTCCTCAGGTTTGGTTCCCCACTCAGCTGACCCCAGCACTTACTGGGCACAGCTGAGAACTGAGGCTCTTCTCTTGTTCCTGGTTAACGGCTCAATGCTGTAACCTTTATGCAAATACTCCTTACTCATGTAAGTAGTCTCACTGAGGTCAATGAGAATATGCACATGAATAAGGATTGCGGGATCAGGATCAAGGCTTGTATTCTGTCTTATCACATACTATACTATTTGTATGGTCACAAATTTCCCTGGCTTCAGAGAGAACACAACAATAACATTTTAAAAAAGGTTTCGTAAGACAAGCGCCCCTGGTGTCTACTCAAATGTTCTGTTGGGTCTGCTACATTGTGAAGCATACATTACAAAAACTATTTTTCAAGTCGATTACTTTCCTAGATTATTCTTACTGCTATAAACACAAAGAAAGGCTTTTGCATCACATGCCTGTGTTGGAAAGATATGGGTCTCAATTCTGATCTCACCCACCCCACTGTAAATCAGGAGTAACTCTGCTGAAGTCAGTGGAGTTACACCAGAGTAAAACCTGTGTGAGAGCAGTATCAGCTGCTTTGTAGCTCCCAACATGCCCCACCCTGTGTGCCCCCAGTGAGCAATGGGCACATCAGACAATCTACTCTACATTTTTTCTATCATAAGGGAAAATATGATATAAAAGTTTTGTATAATTATGGAAATAAAGGATGAGAACTGAAAATGTACGTTCACACTTGTGATCTTAAGTAGCACATTTTTCTTCGGCATTGTTCAGCAGGCTGTGAAAACGAGCCACTTGAGGTCAAGATGAGAATACACACTGTTGCCAAAGCAAAGCATAACATGCCAAGTACAGAATATTGTAACAGTTGAGGATATTAAATGGAATTCTCTCTGCATGACCATGACCACTGCAGGTTGGTTAGTTTTGTTTATTAAAATAAACTAAATGCTGTATAACTCATGTTGCACATTGCTAGACAGGACTTGACTTGCATGGTTTCTATAGGATATCACAAAATATCATGCCGTGTCACCAGTGTTAATCAATTAACTTACTCTGGTAGGTTATGAACAGTGACCTCAGGTACCTATATAATTTAGCAGTTAACTTGTATCACCACTGTACATGGTATTCACTGACAGTGAAGACTAGTGGGAAGTTTCCCACTGCTGTTGCAAAACACTTTGGGGGCAAATTCTGCCCTTGGATACATGCAACCACCCTGTTTTTAATGGGGTGGACAAGGGTGCAGCTAAGACAGAATTTGTCACGGTAACCGGCATCATAGCATATTGTCTTTCTATATTATACTGTAAACAGGCTTCAGTAAAGAAACTCTTCTTAGCGATCTCCACTCTCACCATCCTTGACTAGTAAATCAGTATAGCTCGACTTTGAAAGACAGATATATTTCTTTCCCTAGAAATCAAAGAGGATGAGTATACTTTGTGGTCTGGTTGTCTTCTTTTAAAAAACAAAACAATAACAGAGGCTTTAGGCATCACAACAATCACAGCATGGTCTCCTCTTCACCATCCCTTCCCAACATACACAATAGAACAGGAGACTGTATTTTATCATGGAAATGGTCACAAGAAGCTTACTTTAATGTTATTAGCAAAGCTTCTTTGTGTCCAAACCTGAGGGCTCCAAGTCAGTATGTAAATTTCCACTTTGACTAGGTGAACAAGTGAAAAATGCAGCAATGTTTTCATAGTGCACTGATACCCAATAAACAGACTCTGAGGGATCGGATAGTTTCCTAAATGCTGCACATAATGCTGCCTCAGGATTGGGCACAAGGAAACCCACTCATGACCACACTCCCACACCACACCTCTTTCACTGTTTTGCGTCATGGCACAAACTCTGGGTGCAGAAGCAGATTACTGGCCTTATGCACCCTTTGTTTTTCTAGGCTGATGTCGGCATCTGGGGTGAAATCCTGGATTTATATGAGAATTTTCTTCAGTAGGGCCAAGATTTCACCCCTGGTGTCTAAACGAAGCAGAATTATTCCAAACTTGCCATAACTGGAGTTAGTTGTTCCACTTAACTCATTGTTGAACCAGGACCAGTTGTGTGAAGCATTGTCCGTTTATGATCAAATTAATAGATGTATTCCCTTCAAGTAGAAAAAGCAAATAGCTCAATTTATTATAAATCCAGAAGTCTTATGTGAACAGGAAAGTAGTAAATCTATGTGGACAAAACGGGTTAAATAAATCTCTGCTGTAAATCTGTCGCAATCAGTGGAGTTAAACCAAGGATGAATTTGGTTCATCTTCAGCCATTATTTTGGCATCCTATACATTCTTTGAACCACAGTTTGAAAGTACCCATTAAACTTCTCTTCAGTATCAATACACTAATGTAACATTCCAAGCTTGAATTAATTCAGCTATGTAAATCAATTCAAAGAAAGAGTCCAGCTGTGAATTCCCTTATGTAACTCGTATTTGATGCACTATTTCACCAATATAGGAGTTACCAGTCAATATGTGAGTTACATCACTTTGTCCTTATTACTTTAGTTTATTTTTTGGGTCTGAAAGTCAATATACAGTACAGCATTTCCCACTGAACTACAATGCCCTTGTGGATTTTTTCTACCGAGAGGGCTAAGTAAACAATGTTTTTATCTCCTTCAATACAAATTCAGTTTGGAGCTAATTGTACATCATTTTTACTAGCTGTAGTGAAGTCATACTGTAAAGTTACCTGATTTCTGGTGAGAATTCTACTGTGCCTATAATCTTAATGGCTCTTTACAGCCTTTAATTAAAAATTTTTTTTAAACCTTTATTACTTAAATATCTCTTGGATCAAAAGAACAGCCATAACTGAAGAAAAGCCTTATCCCAAAAAGCTTGAGAAGATGCAGATTACTTAAGTCTAGATTGTGAACCACTTACATGGATGAGCCGCTAAAAATGCAAGCAGCTTCCTTTACTTCAATGGGGCTGAGGTCAATACTGAGGTATTCCTCTTCCTGATCCTAGTTCCTTTATCGGGTTTTTATTCCAAACAGGCTGGTTCTATGGTCATGTCCATGGGATCTGGCTGGTATCAGAGTTGTTTGCTTGACACCTCCAACACAATCACTCTCAGAATCTATAACGATAGCCTGTTTACTTAGAGTCCAGTGGCTTTGATGCACGACTATTTTGAATATAGCTCAGATTTTCTCTAGTCAAATTTTGTTTCAGTGTTTACTAGAGATAGTAAAATTAATGAAGTGACTATTCATATCACCTAAAAAACTGAGTGAAGGGAAGAATTCATCAATAAATCCCAAATTGCTACATTTGTCTTTTAAATTCATTAATATATAATATTTGATATTTTTTGGCTGTTGCATGGTTGTACCGTGTCTGTCATAGTATCACAAAAGAGCTTCAGTGTATAGCAGAAATGGTAGAATGCTATTAGCTTAAAAGATTCAGACTAGTAATTAATTAGATTGGTTATGAACAGAGTTATTAAAGTCTCATGCTATCATACTGAAATTTATAAAAATCAGTGTAATCTGTATTACAGTATCAGCCACATTCCAGTTAGGTGTCCATACTGGCTTGTTTGTTTAATTTGTACAATGACTGTACACATATTCATTCCTTTGCCTGTGGGTCTTTAGCCTTTTGCAGTTCATTGTTCAATGAGTGTGTCTGCTTTTTTCTCTTGCTGAAAAAGAATTTCAGGCCTTGATGTTATCTTAGGATACTTTGACTATCAGTCATCGATTGAAAAAACTGGAGATAATCTCTAGGAAAATATAAGAAATGAGGGTGCACACACTGGAATTGCAAAATGCCTCTGGGGCAAGCAAGGGGCATCCATTTCTTCTGCTTAGATTATACAGTTGCGAAGAACTCTCTAACAAGGTAGATATAGATCCAGACTTCACAGCATGGTCCTCTCTATTGAATAAACCAGATCAAAACTCTCAAGATGATCCAAAACTCCCATGCTTTGGTAGGAATAATGTGCTGGATTTAAATGCAAAATGGTTACCAGTGTGTGTCAGGATCTGGTTTGCTTTACCGAATAGGAGGCCACCAACCTAGAAATCTCTTTCTGCATCAACAGCAGGGTTTGTTTAGGTAACCTGTATTACACTTCAAACCCTTAGAGTAACCAAATCCTGGGATCAGTGCTACAAGAGCTGCATCTGGAGTTCTATGTTGCAGAAAGAGACATTTAGAGCTGGCATGCCAGTCCTGCTGACGACTTAGAAAAGAAAAGCTTTGTCGGAGCTGAGGGGCAACGGGAGCGACACTGCACTTACATTAGTTTTTGTGGGGCTTTGAGTGACATTTGGAGCGCGTGCTTTTATTTTTAAGATTTAAGAAGTTTTGCTCATTATTGCTACTGAGAATGTGGAGATGAATTTGGTCCTGTATTGAAAGCTCATTAAGTCTGCTTCCACAGCAAAGAGCAGACTGAAAGCCAGTTTAATAGGCTACCTAGGGATTCATTGGATGTAGGAGCATCTCCAAGTGGTGCAGGGCTGATGAAATGACTTCTGTATCCCCTACCTTCTAGCTGCAGTGTAAGAGGTGTGGCTGGGCAAAAGAGTGTGTGGCCAAGGAACTCCGTGGCCTACCTGATTCCCAGCTGCCAGGAAGAAGGGCCCCTTGGGGCCATAGTCCGGTGGTACAAGACTGAACAGCCCTGAGGCTGCTCCATCACGTTATTTCCAACTCTCATGGTTTCATAGGAAGTCTCATTATATTTGGTGTTTTTCCAAAGCCCCAGCTTCTGAAATCCTGTGAGTAGGTGAGAATTTCAGCTTTCATTTCCAAATAAAAAGTTTCTAACCTTCATGATTGCAGAGAAAAACTTGGAAATGTGACCCAAGTGTACCATCAAGGCCCAGAAACCAGACGGCAAATAAAAAGAACCAAAATTATAATTAAAAGAAAAATCCATGATTTTTAAAACAACCTTGGGACTTTGGGGAGCCTGACTCGTGTATTTTGAGCACTTGGGGGTGCCTGTGCTGCTATCTTGTGCTGGGACGGTGGAGCTGCAACGCGACCTCTGGGTATATCTCCACTGCAATTAAAAACCTGCAGCTGGCTTGTACCAGCTGATTTGAGCTCACAGAGCTCAGCTAAGAGGTTGCTTAATTGTGGTGTAGGCCTTCAGACTCAGGCTGGCACCCAGGCTCTAAGACGGGGTGGACAAACTATGGCCCGCGGGCCGAATTTGGCCCATCAGGCCTTTGGATCTGGCCTGCAGGATTGCCAGCCCCGTGGCGCAGCGGGGCTAAGGCAGGCTGTGTGCCTACCCTGGCCCTGTACCACTCCCAGAAGTGGCCAGCATCACGTCCCTGCGGCCCCTGGGGGAGAGGGGAGATGCAGAGGGGTCCACACGCTGCCCTTGCCTGCAGGTACCACCCCCCGCAGCTCCCATTGGCCAGGAATGGGAAACTGCAGCCAATGGGAGCTTCAGGGGAGGTACCTACAGGTGAGGGCTGCACCACTGAGCCCTCTGCTCCCTCTCCCCCCACCCCCAGGGGCCGCAGGGACGTAATGCTGGCTGCTTCCGGGAGTGGCGCAGGGCCAGGACAGGTAGGGAGCCTGCCTTAGCCCTGCTGCGTGCTGCTGCCACCCTGGAGCCGCTCAAGGTAAGCAGCGCCAGGCCGGAGCCCACATCCCGAACCGCTCCTGCACCCTGCACCCCAATTCCCTGCCCTGAGCTCCCTGCTGCCCCCTGCACGCCACCTGCCCCCCAACCCCTTGCCGTGAGCCCCTTCTTGTACACTGCACCCCCTCCCACACCCCGCACTCCCTCCCACACCCCAACTCCCTGCCTCAGCCCTACATTCATGGCCCTGCATGCAATTTCCCCACCCAGATGTGACCCTCGGGCCAAAAAGTTTGCCCACCCCTGCTCTAGGGCCCTGAGAGGTGGGAGGGTGGCAGAGCTTGGGCTGCAGATGAGCGTGAACGTCTACACTGCAATTAAATAGCTCCTTAGCCCGAGTCCACAAGCCTGGGTCAGCTGGCACAGGCCAGCTGCAGATATCTAATTGCAGTGACCCTTAGTGCCATTAGGCCATCCCCACTTGCCCCAGGAAGTACAATGAATCTAGGCCACAGTATTTAGGGGAATGTTTTCATGTGAAAGGTGGACTGAAAAGTTCCTATAAATAAAAAAAACACCCATAAGGGCCCAAATCAGTCCCAGAATATGTGCTATCTGCAAACTCAACATTACAAACATGTTTCTAGTCTAAAACAAAATACTGAAAATTAGTTTTCCCTTCACCTACCTGCCTAGGTCTGAGTTTATGGTTCCATGTTTCAGCAGTGGTTGAGGACACATAGCGATTTACAGGATTATAAATTCCCCTGACTTGGATGGGTTTCTTGTTTGTATTAAGACTGCATTATGGTGCTATATAGCAGTGACAGGAACACAGGAAAATGATCTGGTTTAGGACTTTGTTGCCATCAGTTGTGCCAGGAAAAACAATGAGAGACAGATTTGCTAAACCTGCCCTCCCTTTTTGCACTTGCAGTTGGTGGGCACACATGATTGTGAATGCATTGTCTATTTTGCACCCACAGTTATCTGCTGGAAAAATTTAGACCTCAGAGGACCTAAATGCACCCACAAATCAGACTCTTGGGGCCTTCATCCTGCAAGATGCTGAACGCTGTGGCTCAGATCCATGGAAGAGCTTAAACACATGGTTATCTTTAATGAGCAGTCCCTCGGAAGTCAAGCATGTGCTTAAGTGCTTTGCTGGATTGGGGCCAGAGTGCTCAGCACTTGCAGGATTGAGCCTTCCATGTCTAAATGGCCTAAAGTGTGCAATAGTTATTTGCACCCCAATGTTTCAGACACAGAACGGAAGGTACAGTTAAGACTCAGGTACCAGAAAGGAAGAAATTATTTGGTTTTAAAACATAATTATTTTCCATTTTTATGTTTACAAATAAATGTTATTAACGATTTGGGATTTTAAGTAATTTAATTTTTTGAAAGCTTTTCAGCTCATAGCATGTGAATTTAGGAACTCCTTCAAATGCCTATTCATGTGTTAAAAGGTACTTCGGAGACTTTTACGAGGCTTAGTATGAATTCAACAGACCATAATGACTCCAGAAAAGTTAAGGTCTATCAGATAAATAAGTATTTAGGGACTTCTTAAAATTCCTATTATTTACGCAACGGACTGTAACTGCTTCTTTAGCATACCAATACTTAGAGACTTATATCCATAGATTATTCAGTTGCCCTGTGTGAGAACAAAGTCTATGTGCTAAAAACTCGTTATGAAATTTTGATTGAAAAAATTGTGTATGCACTAACCAGCTTTCAACATGAGATTGCTAAGTCATATATTTTTCTAAAATGCCAACAGGTTTAGTTCCCCATTATTTACTAATGACTTGCAACATTTTATTTAGACCACATGAATATTTGTTTTGTTATGAGAGCACAAAACTGTAGGACTCGATGGCTCAGAGTATTAGTAGTGAGATATGGAGCCCTTTACTTCTGTCACCAGTACGAATTTGACCCAGGTCAGTAGTGACTGAGAGCCATTACCAGTTAATGGCTGTTTGGTGGCCTATGTCAAATAAGCTGGTGGTCTCTCTCTTGGTGTAATGGTCCAGGGCTTCAGACACAGACACCGCAGTCCTGAGCTAAAACATATGTGTACTGCCTGGAAAAGACGATGTAACTCATGACTGACATCTTCAAAACACAGGCTGCTACCACTCAAGTCAAAAAAGGCACTTGTGTCAGCAATTAATAGTGGCAAGTCTTATATTGTACCAGCCGCAGGGGACAAGACAGTTACAAACAGGCAAGTCTGTTTCCTTCTGGGCAGACAGTGGAATGCATATGTACTAGCTGGAATGTTACATTATACAAAAAAACCCTACTCGACATACTCTACTAAGTAGAGTTGTAGCTACCAAGTAAATCCCTCATGCCGCCTGGAGCCTGAGCAAAAACTCAGTGAAAGGGAAGGTAAAGAGGTGGAGAACCAAAGTGGGGACAAGGCAAGATGGAGTTGTAAGGTGATGGAATGTTGCTGGAGAAGAAGAGAGAGGAAGAGAACAGAAAGTGAGATGGCAAAACTAAGCAAATACGTTGAGGAGGGAGCTACACTTTCAAACAGCTCTGGCCTCCTTTTGTTTTAATCCGTCCCCTGTAATGCAGGTTCCTAGTGCATAGAAGCCTGGGCCCAAGTTCAGGAAGGTACTAAAGCATGTGCCTAACTTTAAGCCTATGAGTTATCCCATTGACTTTTGTGGGATGACTCACATGCCTCATGTAAGATATATACTTAAATACCTCAGTGGATTAGAGCCCTAGTAGGGGTTAGTGATCGCACGATAGGGACTGCCCAAACTAATGGGCTTGGCTAGGATTTTGAATGGTTTAACTATACCACCAGGAGGTGGGATGACAACCAGGAAGTAGCCAAGGGGCAACAAAGGGAAATGAAAAGCCCTTCCTGAACTGAAGCTTTTAAAAAAGGTTCGGAAGGTTTTTAGAATAGACACGTGCTGGGTCAGGAATTTTTCCAAATTGGTTCACCCAACCCTACATTTGCTATTACATATCTGGGACAGACATGGGTTGGTTCAGTCGTGAAAGGCTTAAGGATCAGGCCTGGTTGATATTTTTCTTGTAAGGCTCAATATCATGAAAGCATTTGAAGGGTAAAGTGCTGTAGAACTGGCTAGTTTCACATGTCATACTGATGCTGTGTGGCTTTGTAGAAGAACTGATACACTTTGACGCTGTAGGCCTGAAGCAAATACAATGCAAAGGACTTCAGAGCATGTTAAGAGACCGTGAAGCAGCAGCACAAAGCACCAGGTAAGATCAGATTCCTGGCTGTCTTCCATTTCCTTGTCACTCTGCGTATGCCTAATAAACCGTTTTACAATAGCGATAGGATATGACTGCCACCTGCATGATAGGTAATATATATACTCTATGTTGTAAGCACATTTAGCAGCTGCAAGATATTACTAGTTAAACTTAGACTATCTAGGTGTTCTTTGGTGAGCTTGCCGCTCTCTGAGCTGTGAAAATGCTTAATCTGTGTGTCACTTTATATTAATCTGCAATCTAAATGTTATCAGTGGGTTGGCGCAGGGGCATAACCCAGGGCAGAATCAGGCCTATCATTTTTAGTAAGCTATGGTTCCTCAACCAAAAACAGTGCAGGCCAACGTGTGCGTATATTCTGCTTTGTTTTCCACATTTGAAAAGCAGTGAAGAGTGGCTCTTGCTCTTTTCAGAGCGGCAACTGCTAGCCCCTTTAAAAACATATGAGCTCATTGCTGATATGTGATAATCTCTAGAGGATAAGAATATAGACTGGTTTCTAAAGAACTATAGGAAAAATTACCAACTATAATTGGTTGCGAGCTGCTTTTTTTGTCTGACTGATATTTAGAGTGCAAGCTCTTTGGAGCAGGAACCACGTCTTTATTCTGTGTTTAGATAGTGCCTGGCACAATGGGGCTCTAATTCTGATCGGGACGTCAAGCTTCTACCACAATAATTAATAACAATTAAATGTACTATAAGGTCTTAGTCTAGAGTGGCCCCAAGCATTTGGTATAGGGTAGGGTCCAAGAGACTTATCAATGGCTTTGGTATTAAAGCTCCTTTTCTGTCCTTAATTCTTTCCTTTTTCCTATTTTGTTTCTTATAGGTAATTGTTTGTCTGTTTCAGTTGAAACACTTCATTCTTTTTACGACTTGCCCTGTAATACCAGTAGGTTCTGCTCTGCTCAAAGGCAAAATTGTATGCTAGAGTTATGGCAGAGGATTTTCTTCATGTGTTTAGCCCTTCACTACAAACTTGGTGCTTCCCACTCTCAGGTTGGCATAGCAGCCCTAAGACTTACTATATTACAACTACATTTTTATCGTCTGCACCCCACCATTGCTGAGAACATAAGAAATCCCAGAATCTTTCAAGAGTGGGGGAAGCATCTCTCTATTTTCCAATAGGTAACTACTGATACTTCATACGTAACCATTGATTTTCTATCCAGGGATACGCAGGAAATTGTACAAAGAGCATGAGTAAGGATGCATCTAATAACATGTCAGACTTTTCCTGTTTCCACACTTGGATGCTCAGTCCAGAATACTGATCCATGCACCAGAGAACAACCACAGTTTACAAAGTCAATATATACGGTATGAAGTAGCTGTATAGTGATGATAGCTACCACAGGGAATGAAACCTAGACTTTTTAGATGCAAGCACAGAGCCTGGGCAGGATCTGACTTTTCTCTGAAGTAGGCTCAGCTAGAGGAAAAGTATTGATTTTCACCACAGCCATCCCTCTTTCAAAAGTTATTTCATGTTTGAAAGGAATGTATGAGGTTATGGAGGAAGAGAAAAAGCGTGGAATATTATTTAAATTTTTATAATTATTTTATTTACAGGCCCCCAGTCATTTTATTTTTTGTTCCTGCATAACAGGAAACAAATAATGTGGAAGGTTTTCTTTCACTGCAATGCATAAGGCAGCGCTGTCGTGTAAGTGAGTAATGAGCATTAGCAGTCAGTCCGAGTAGTCTTAGCAGTTAGTGTGTGGGCAGACTTTAGTAGTTATTCTTTCTTCCAACTAGATATCATGGACAATCATACAAAATGAGAAGTATCCATAAGCAAATCATGAATGGTTTGGGTCCATTTGGCTAAGGACCCAAACAATGAGGTACTTCTCTAAACCATCCCACGCTCTTGAGTCTCCAAAAGAGAATAAGCATTTCTCTAAGGCTCTGTGAAATCTGCCAGTTTCAGTTCATGAGGATTTCACAAACGAAAATCAGTAGGTTTGATTCATAGACCTTCAGCTGATACTGGCCACTGTGAGAGGCAAGATACTGGACTAAAGGGTCAGATCCAGAATGACTGTTCCTTCATTCCTATGCTAATACTTCCTGTGTGATTGAGGAATAATAATTACTTATAAAAGAAACAAAGAGCAATCCACGCAACGCTCACATTTTGACATCTTAAGTGGGATAACTGTAATTAACTGGTTTGGAAATATAACAGAAGGGTTATTGTGTAACTGCCTGTCGCAATATAAAAACAAATTTAGATGTGCATGTGTACAATGTACAAATTAAAATACAGCTGCAGTACATATATTCTGGTCATTTTAATTCTAATATCATTCCTGTCCCCTTTTTAAAAACTGTGACCCTGATGTTTAAAAAAAATTAAGCAGTTTCACTTTGTGTTCTCCTGGTGCATTTTTCTGAACTTCTACCTGAAGCACTACTGCCGGATACTCACCCATCAAGACATCAGCCTTCTCCTGTATTCCAAACACTCCTAACACTACAGTGCAAACAGCCGAGACTGCATTTTTTTTAAAAGTGAGAGTTGCATATTCTTAAAGAGTTGAAGTATTTTTTTAGTTAAAGGGCTCAGCCCTGAACACCCTTCTTGGGCAGAACTCCAGCCAATAGCTCAATGGGAATGCTACACATAGAAGGCTTACACGTTCAGGCCCAGAATCTCTCTGACATATGTTATGAGAACAATGACAACAAACCCACAACTCAACAACAGCAACACCACACACCCAGCAGCCTCGCCTGTATTAAATGCAGCTCTTCATTTCTGAAAGAGTAGATTTTTTAGTATATGGGAAATATCTATGCAATTAAAGTACTGCATTCTAAATCAAAAGCCCGATCCTTATTCTTTGCTCACTCAAAGCTTCCACTGACTTCACACAGCAACAATGAAGTATATAGGTTTGGTCTAGACTACCAACTTATGTCAGTATAAATACTTTGCTCAGGAGTGTGGAAAATTCAATGTAGCAATGTAGTTATACCGGCCTAACTCCCAGTGTAGACAGCGGTATGTCGACAGGAGAAGCCCTCCCGTCAATATAGCTACCGTCTCTTGGGGAGGTGGAGTGCCTACACCAACAGGAGAGCTTCTCCCACCAGCATAGGTAGCATCTTCACAAGCACACTACAGTGGGGCAGCTGTACTGGGGTAGCTGTGCAGTGCTGTAACTGTAAACAAGCCCAAATTCTATGTAACTGTTATGACTTTGTTTTTGTCTCCTACAGAAACTAGCAGACATTTTGTGTTCACTTCAGTGCAGACTGTTGTTACAGAAGAGAACTAGGCACTATATTCTCATGAAAACATCACTTTTGG
The DNA here is from genome assembly GCF_015237465.2 of Chelonia mydas. Lineage (NCBI taxonomy): Eukaryota > Metazoa > Chordata > Testudines > Cheloniidae > Chelonia > Chelonia mydas. Next base: position 66,110,429 of record NC_051250.2, read on the forward strand.
TCTTTTCTGCTGTCATTCTCTCAATCTAATATAAAAGTTAGAATTATAGTATGTGTTTGCACTGTGCATTTGTAAAAACATAACACCAAGAAGGTGGTGATATTTTGGGGATTTACATTGGTAACTCCCAATAGAATTAATAAAGAGGACATACCCTAAATGTTCTTAAAATTTCCTCCTTTATGATGAAGGGTGGAAGTTCAGCTGTAAAAGAACATACAGGAAACATGAACCATAATAATATAATACAGCAGTTATAAGGAGTTACTAATAATGAGGTAATTACATAAGAACATAAGAATGGCCCTACTGGGTCAGCCCAGTATCCTGTCTTCCGACAGTGGCCAGTGCCAGGTGCCCTGGGGGGAATGAACAGAACAGGTAATCATCAAGTGATCCATCCCCTGTCGTTCATTCCCAGCTTCTGGAATTATATGGAATTATAAATCACATCAAATGTATAACAAAAGGTCATGGACCTCAACTGAAATCTACATGAAAATTGAGTGATGGACTTTGGCAGATCCTGCTAAGGAACAGCAAGTTGCAAATTCACTGAGCCCAGCAGAGGGAATTAGACGAACTAAATACAAGATCATTTATTAGTCAGTTGACTCTGAAGTAAAACACTTCCGCATGAAATATACACTAAAGCTTTCAGCACTGATACTTACAGTGACTTATTTAAAAACACCAGACATTGGAACATTATGGAAAAACTGGTGAATAGATTCCTACCAGTTTGACAAGCCTTAATACTATTACTTATGCTCAGAAACAAGGCCCAAAATTCTTGTATGCTGATATATGACAATACGGGAATGTCTGTCATCAAACTGTATTGTATAGTAAAAGCTGCAGAAATATGTCTTCAATTCTTTTATGAACAAGGTAAATTTCTTCTGTCAAGCCAGAGCAGTGTGTAAATTCCAAGACAAATTACAGATGAATGAAGTAATAAAATGAGAAGGGCTTAATTACCTCATAATTTAAAATGTGAAGATGTCTGGTATTTTTTACTTGTTTAACATGGTTAAAAGAGGCTATTTTAATGGAAGCTATTTTATCTGTGTACTTTAAATATATTTTAAGTGAGGTTATCAACTTTGGGGGAGATTTTCAAAGAACAATGGGGGCCCCCCACTCCCACTGGTTCTCACCTCTTTCAAAATCTCTCCTTTTATGCTATTTCCTTCCACTGAAGTCTCATTGAAATCAGTGGAACATCCAGACATACAAAATGTGGTACTGTAGGTTAATCTACACCATCCAGCAGTCAGCTACTGCATTTAATCAACTTAGAAATTTTTCTAACTGTTCACTCTTTCCACAGAACACAGAGTGCAAACCTGGTCCAGAAGTTTTAGAGCGTGTTTTAGTGTCTTAAGGCATCAACTGAATCCTGCCATCTGAAAAAATGAGAGGGAAAAATATGGCAACCCAAACTGTTACATCTTCAGAAGGATTCACCGCTGGAAAAACACTGCTTATATTCAGTGAAATGGCCTCCCTGGACACTAGTCACCCCATCTTCTCAGTCTCTCATTCCCCCCTACCCCCCACAAATCCACTCCCTCTCTCATATCCGTGTGACCCTTGTCTCTTCCCAACACTGTGCACAGCTATTAGAGTGCTTGGTCACAGGTCTACAGTCCTATGTTAAATTTGGTTCAAAACCGAGCCCTGATTATTTTCAATCCATTAGAAAGTGGAAGAGCAAATTTAACAAGATATTTATATTTAATTGGAAGAAAAAGTGGGTTTGTGGAACTGCCCCAGGGGCATACAGAACTGAAGCACAGTGGGAAGAACAACATTCTCCTCTGTCAAAACAGAGTAATTTCTAGTCCTGAGGTATTGTTTCACAAAGTGAAGGAAACCCTCACTTTTCTTAAGGCCAATGGTAACAGGTTTCACAGTCTGATGACAAAAGATTTTTATCTATAACTTGTACAGAAGGCTTTCTAGTGCATGGTAGTTTCAATCCCATAATGGAACATAAGTTATTAACTGTTCTTTTCTTTTATGCAATAGAACCTTACTAATTAAACACCAGTGACTGGGAACACCAATATCAATTACTATGTTTGCAAATTAGTGAGTTAGCAAGCAGTGTTGCCAACTCTTGTGATTTTATTAATCTAATGATAGTTGGTGCTTTTTCTGAAAGTCCCAACTCTGGGAGATGTGATTACATGAGAATCTCTGCTTCCATTAAAAACAAAAACAACCTAGGTTTCCAGCACTCATGGTTGCAGAGAGTGAGTTTGAAAAAACATGACCCAGGTGACCTCTAAAGACTCAAAACCAGAAGACAACTAAAAAGAACTCCAAATGTATTGTTTTTAAAAGATATCATGATTATTAAGCTAATCCCTTTTTATTTTATGGCCTGATTCATGGTTTTTGAACACTTGTGGTTCGGGCAATACTGAAAACAGCACAATATTCAAACAAAAACAAACAAACAACACTCCAAGGAACCTATAAGACAAAATTAATTTATTCATTTGCATCCTGAGTCTGCAAGTTGCCAAGCAGCTCCCAGTGGGAGCTGAGGGCACTCAGCACCTCTACAATTTGCTCATTACTGTACAGGATTGGGTCCATATTTAGCAAGTGTAGTTAAATAGTTTATGAAAATACTCTGTAAATCTCCATGTTATAGTATAGTATAGACTATAAAATCAACAAAGTCTTGGTAATACGAAACTTCAGTACAGCACTCTGGCCCTAATTCAGCAAAGCACTTAAACACGTTTATAAAGTTAAGTACCTGCTTCAGTGTGGCGACTATTCCGTACCTCTCTTTTTAAATCTTTGCTGAGAAATACAGAGAGGCTGGTGGCTTCTGGATGCACTTTAGAGGGTGCCCAAATTATTTAAATCACATTTTATTTTATTTTATTCTTCATTCAGGGAAATGGGTCTAGCGCTTTCAAGCAGTCAGAGGTATGGGCCACTCTTATAAACTGGTTTCAGAGTAGCAGCCGTGTTAGTCTGTGTCTGCAAAAAGAAAAGGAGTACTTGTGGCACCTTAGAGACTAACAAATTTATCTGAGCATGAGCTTTAGCTGTAGCTCACGAAAGCTTATGCTCAAATAAATTTGTTAGTCTCTAAGGTGCCACAAGTCCTCCTTTTCTCATAAACTGTTGGACCTTGTTTTATTCCATGTTGGAGGCACCCAGTTTTCTCAGAATACATCTGCAAGTACACTTGTTTGGGGGCTGAGGAACACCTTTATCTGGATTCCAAATTGTACAGGTAATGAAGTGATGTTTCTAATACGCATATTTGGGGGTTTGAATTTTTTGACCTAGAAGAATATGGCACGTATTCCTTTAGGATTATTGCAGTCATCTCAGCTAAATCCTTACATCTGACAGAATACAGGATTAGACAAATAGGCAAGTGGTGATACTGGCCAGAAGTTATGAGATTTAGCTGGCCATTACAGTGGAAATGGTCAGATTACATAGGGTAGAAAAAGGCATGGAAGGACGTCATTTAACACATACATTTGCTTCCTGCACAGCACTGTCTCCCTGCTCCAGATGTGCTTCTGGGAAAAAAAGTCAGTGGGGAGCAATGAAATTTTGGAAATTATATTACAAATTAAAAGTGGGGAATTTGCTTAAGAAGACAGATTTTTGTCTGTCATACCCCAGCACACCGTTGGGCAAGCAGGAGAAGAATCAGGCAAAAATCAGTCATTTTATGAAGCTCAACGAGGATTCATAGTGGGTCTTATGGCAGAGAGATGGGGTTATTCTGCTGTCCAGTGAAGTGTTCATTTGCGGGTTGATTAAGGGGTCAATTTGATATGTGGGGTGTAGGGATGTGAGGTATATGACAAAATGTATACACTGGTGGGAACTGGGGCAGAGACAAAAGACCAGGTATGAAATCCTGGCCATGCTGAAGTCAATGGCAAAATTCCCAGTAACTTACATGGGGCTAGGATTTTACCTCAGATTCTTCGCAGGTGTAAATCAGTCTAGCTCCACTGAAGTCAACTGAGCTACATCAGTTTACACCAGCTGGCCCCAAAAGAGGGATTGGCCTTTATTTTTGACTCCTCTGAATGAAGCTCACGGTGGGCCTAATCCAATACCTGTTGAAGTCTAGGGGAGTCTTTTCACTAACATCAGTAGGCATTGGGTCACACCCTGTATTGGGAAGCCTTGGCCTGATGCTTGCAAAGAACATATTGTTATCTGTACTTATTGTCATGCTGTCTGACGTGGTTCACAACTGTGACTGTCAACTTCAGGACAGATTGTCAAAAAGCAGGGCACACATCCCAAACTGATGGTATGTTCTACAATGCGATTTCACCAACCCAGTAACAAATGTGAATTCCTGAAGCACTATAACAATCTCTCCATGGTTTCAGAGTAGCAGTCGTGTTAGTCTGTATTCGCAAAAAGAAAAGGAGTACTAGTGGCACCTTAGAGACTAGCAAATTTATTTGAGCATAAGCTTTCGTGAGCTACAGCTCACTTCATCGGATGCATTCAGTGGCAAATACAGTGGGGAGATTTATATACACAGAGAACATGAAACAATGGGTGTTACCATACACACTGTAACGAGAGTGATCAGGTAAGGTGAGCTATTACCAGCAGGAGAGCGGGGGAGAGGGGCGGGAATAAACATGGGGAAATAGTTTTACTTTGTGTAATGACCCATCCACTCCCAGTCTTTAAGCCTAAGTTAATTGTATCCAGTTTGCAAATTAATTCCAATTCAGCAGTCTCTCGCTGGAGTCTGTTTTTGAAGTTTTTTTGTTGAAGAATTGCCACTTTTAGGTCTGTAATCGAGTGACCAAAGAGATTGAAGTGTTCTCCGACTGGTTTTTGAATGTTATAATTCTTGACATCTGATTTGTGTCCATTTATTCTTTTACATAGAGACTGTCCAGTTTGGCCAATGTACATGGCAGAGGGGCATTGCTGGCACATGATGGCATATATCACATTGGTGGATGTGCAGGTGAACGAGCCTCTGATAGTGTGGCTGATGTGATTAGGCCCTATGATGGTGTCCCCTGAATAGATATGTGGACACAGTTGGCAACGGGCTTTGTTGCAAGGATAGGTTCCTGGGTTAGTGGTTCTGTTGTGTGGTGTGTGGTTGCTGGTGAGTATTTGCTTCAGGTTGGGGGGCTGTCTGTAAGCAAGGACTAGCCTGTCTCCCAAGATCTGTGAGAGTGATGGGTCGGATAGGTTGTAGATCCCTGATGATGCATTGGAGAGGTTTTAGTTGGAGGCTGAAGGTGATGGCTAGTGGCGTTCTGTTATTTTCTTTGTTAGGCCTGTCCTGTAGTAGGTAACTTCTGGGTACTTTTCTGGCTCTGTCAATGTGTAGCTCTCTCGTTCCTAGAGGGAGTTAGGAATGCAATCAACAGGGTCTTTGTCCTTTGATACTACACAATACCTCATCTGCCACCAATGGGCCATCTTGTATGCAGGATGGAGCACTTTACCTTAATTAATGCTTCTTTTTCTGTTTGGTGAGTTACACAATTACAGAGGTTTACAATGGAAACACTCAGTATAACGTTATACCTGGGCTATAGAGGCTACAAGTGAGATCAATACATGCTGCACTCTACAAGCATTTCATAAAGCCTAAACACTAAACAGATTCTTAACAACTTAACATCTAATATCTCTTTGGTTAATGCTAACACACAGGTAACCAAGACTGGTTTCCAGCTATGCATTTGTAAGTGTTCACTGAGGCTGGGGGCCTTAGCATGAGCTGGCACGTGGGCTGCCAACATCACACTTACGACTTTCACTTTTTGTATAATTAATTTTCAAATTATGAATTTGTCTTGCTTGGACCATGACATTAGCTATACTTTGTACCTGTCACTCACAGGCCTGTACATTTAATTGTTGTATCCAAATGGTCAGGTTGAAGTGACTGCTCCCACGGAGCAGAGGAATCATTGATTCTGACTGTTCTGTTAGGGAAGTACTGACTGTTCTTTTCCTAAAGCGAATGTTACACACATGTCTGGGGAAAAGGAACAAACTGTTGAGGTGATGGTCACCACCTCAGAGAGCATGTTGGGTCAAAGATACTTTTCAGAATTCTCCTTTCACAGTCAAGAGGTGATAATAGCAAAAACAGTTTTACCTTTAGCTTCCAATGCAGTGGGGTGAGGCTCTGGTCATCAAATAGCAATGAGATCCATCATTTCAGTCACACATTGGTGTGAGCATTAGCCAGCCTTTGGGATAATTGAATGGCTAAAGCAGAAGCCTGGGAATCAGGGAACGTGTTCTACCTCCAACTTTGTTGTTGATATCCATTGTGACCTCGTCTCACCAATTAATGTCTTTGGACCTCAGTTTCTTGATCTGCAAAATGAGGATAGTATTTGCCTATCACAGAAGGTAGTTGTAAGGTTTAATTCATTAACATTTGTAAAATGTTTGAGATCCTTGGGTGTAAGGTGCTATAGAAGTGCAAAGTGTCATTACATTATATTTGGAATATGGAAGGTCAGAGCTTGTTTTATGTAATGCCAGGAATTCCAGGTATGCCTCATTTGGAGAGGTGAGCACTTCCATCACATAGTACTGTACATGGGCTTATGGGCAGGAAGATTTGTTTTTCTTTCATTTGAAGTGCATAGTGACCCTGGACTGAAAGTTCTGCTCTCTGGTGAGGCCAGGGCCGTCCCTAGGGGGCTGTGGGGCCCGGGACAACCTCACCCCTGCTCTGGCCCAGGCCCCACCACCACTCCACCCCTTTCCCCAAGCCTCCGCCCTGCCTCTTTCCGGCTTCCGCCCCCTCCCCTGAGCGACACTGGGAGCCAGCAGGGTGTGGTGGAGCAGGGCGGTCTGAGTTGCTAGCTGCTGCCGGCGCCAGACCCCCGGTCACCGTCCAGAGCATTCTAGACCCCGCATCCTGAAGCACGGGGTCCCGCACAGCGCGGGGCCTGGGGCAGTTGCCCTGGTCCGTCCTATGGATGTGGCTCTGAGTAAGGCGAATAATATGGATTTTGTGTATGTTAAGCTGATGTAGCGTTCATGACTAATGCTTGTTTTTTATGGATAGATATGGCTATTAAAGCTGCAGTATTTATATGCCACAGCTGTGTGGTGTTCTGTTCTTGCAGAATAGACTGGGGGAGAGGTGGTGAACAGGGCAACATTAACAATACTCCAGGACTTGTGAACTTCTGCATATTTTAAAATGTTTTAGTGAGAACCTTCTATGGAAAATTGCCTTTCCCCCAGATTTGGGGGTTTGTTATTTTTTCTTTAAAAAAACCCACTTTTTTGTAAGCAGAATAAAAAAGAGAAAATATTAAAGGATCAAATTCAGCCCTATACTTTGTAGTTTGTTGTGTGCTGGCATGTGGTGCTGTTGTAATGGCGCAAAGCTAGTTTTATACAGTTTGGTGGAGTGTTCCCTCAGAACTCACTCAATGGTCCAGGAGCCAGTTTACTCACGTTGTTTAATATGATCATTTGAACAGCTAATCCTTTCTTCAGAACATGGCTTTTTTTAGATACTTTAATACCTTTACAATTGATTTGGGTTTATCTGTGTTGTATCTATTCATAGCTTGTGTTCCAATGTCTCCAAAATATATTTTAATATAATTTTTATATCCAAGTTTCACCATTGGTCTAGCATACCATATCAGGTGGGGTCATCTTTCTTCCCAGACCCGTTCTTTCTAATGCTTCAAGCTAGGTCATCTCCTCTCCAAATGACCCTTTTGCTGGGCCTTAAGTGTTGCATTTCACAGCCTGGTGTGTAAATTTCTGCCTGACCCACCAAGCTATTGTTTTTGATGGGTGTACTCATTGCGGAGCATACCTTCATCTGGCTGGGTGGAATGTTTCCCCCCATAAATCTTAACCTCCTCACCTTCCTTGGTTATCAGATATTTATTAACGACCGTAGTTGGTCTGTCACATCCATTTTACCACATTTTTAAAGGAACTTGAAGTTAAAGTTTATTAAGGAGATCTGTCAAAATAAATAAATAAGGAACAAAAATCTGTCTGGGCATCACTCTAAAAGTACAGGATCTATCATTAAGAAGGAATTTACACAGACAGAAATGTAGAACTCAGTACAATTCAACAAGTCATGTTGTTTTAATAGCCACATCAGTAGAAGGCAGAAGATCTGTAGCTCTGTAAATCAGGAGTAAGTCTATGGAAGTCAATTGATTTGCACTAGTATAAAACTGGTGTAAAGGAGTTCAGAAGCAGGGCCAATTGTGTAACTGATGTATTCTGTGCAGTTCTTCCTGGTTAATCTAAGGGATGGCTGTGTCAGTCAACCAAAGCAGAGGACACTCTCATGTTAGGTTTATAGGAGGGATCATCTGATATTCTTGGCACTCATCCCATTTATGGAAAGGGATTTCAGCAGAGACATAGACTACACATGGGACAGGGACTGAATGCCAGACATGGTACTCCAAAGATGCCAAAGAGGGAGGGCATTTTTAAATTATCCTGTGGGAACTGTGAGTAGCCTCCCTGACTCTGGAGGTCAGGAGACCTGAAAAACTCCCTTAGGTGCTACAAAGGCAATTTGGTATTAAACAAGCCTTTAAAGAAAAAGTAGAACTTGGAACAATAGCAGGTACAAATGGGCTTCTGACAACATACTTTAAATCACGTTTCATTAGTTTGCTCAGCAAACTTTCACCAAAGGTTGCCTGGAATTCTGTATATTGATTCAAGTCATGCTTCAATAAATGTTCAACATGACTTCAATGGATGAGTGAGTTTACATTTGTGGCTGCTCAGTTTACTAGCAGACAATGCTTCTAATCCCTGTGGAGATGCTATTAGCCATTGGTTGACCTGAAATTCACATGAGCTGGCTCAAATTCCAGGGTTGGTCTGCTCTGCATAGTTTGCCTTACATTTTTTTGACCAGTGGCTTAAGTAAGTGTTGTTTGAGTTCAGAAAAAAAAAAAAAAAAGTCGAGGGAACCGATCATGCTTTAAAAAAGTTTCAGCAGACTCTTCACTAATGAATGGAAGCTTGATGGAGCAGTAAGTCTTAAAGGACACTTTCCAAAAGTAAATATTATGGACTTTTTAATCAGACCCATGTTATGCAGATCCATCCCACTGACTGGAATTGAGTTTCCTAACTCTTCCAGTCATTTTTGTAGGCTTTACATTCTCTAAAGTTATTAGATATCAATATAAAACACTCTTTCTTTGCAAAGGAACTGAGAAAAGCGAGCAAGGCAAATGTCTATTTTTAAATACTAGGGACATGCTCCAATACAACACTGATGGACCATTGTCACCAACCCCATCAACATCTCTTGTCTCCTCATTGGTCTTTTGGCTTCTCCCCATGTGTTCACTTGCCACAGACTCATGGCAACACAACTCATTGGGAGAAGGCACCTCTATCCACGTCCTTAGAGTGAGACTGATTGAGGCGTTTATGTTCCTTCAGCATCTCTCCTGAGAGTTCTCTTTTCTTTCAGGAGAGCTGCATGTTATTACCAATACAACAGTTGTTGTAAGAAAGTTTCCCCCCCTCTCCCCAAGTCCAAGATTTTTCCAAAGTGGCTAGTGATTCTGGATGCCTCTGCTTTTTGGTGCCCAACCTAAGATAACTTCAAGAGGTTTGATTTGCAGAAAGTGCGGAACATCTGCCCTTGAAAATCAGGCCCCTTTCAGCTGTCTCAGACTGGGTACACAAAAACAGAGACACTCAAAATCACTTTTGAAAACCTTGTCCAGAGAGAAAATGGAATTAAAACAAAGGAATGGTTTGCTTAACCTATCTAAATGTACTGTTCTCAAAAGCTAAACTACATAGGCCTTTTCAGCATACTTACAGAACAAAAAAGAAAAACAGCAGATAGCTTACATCTTCTGAAACAATTTCCTTTCTCTGACCCATATGGTCAGCCTCTCACCATCATGCTGCTGTCCAGATAGCAACACCTTTGCATCCACAGATCTTTCTTATCAAGCCCTTGTAGCTGGGTCAGCTTTTATGTTCTGTCCCAGCTCCCTGGATCTAGGGCAGCTATCCCTCACTTTCCAAAGTGATTTTCTCCTGTTACTTATACACACAGTAGGGTTTGGACTCACCATTTTCTCTTGGAGATGAACCACTGAGAATGAAAAGGCCAATTAACAGTGACTAATATATGACTTTCAAAGGCTCAGTGATCTACCTCAGATACCACCTGTAGCAGAGTGGTTACCTGCTCCTGCCCTAAAGGGCTTGAAATCAGCCCTGGGAGAGGGCTGTGGCTGGGAGCAAGCAGTTCCCAGGCTGATTGGGGGAAGCAGGCTCAGCTGTGGACATGCCCCAATCAGGGCTCTGCTGGCCCTTATAAGAGGGCAGTGGGCCAGTAACAGATAGAGTCTTCTCTGTCTGTGGAGGGAGATGAGCTTGGCTGCTGGGGAGCTTGAGATGGTACCTGGCATAGAGCAGGTCTAGGGAAGGCTAGAGGAGCTGGGAAGCTCCAGATTGGAAAAGCCCTGGCCTGCAGGCCTGGCAGATGGCCTAAGATAGGTACTGGAGCTGTAGAGGCAGCAGGTCCAAACTCCCCTTGCCTCTGATAATTGGCTTATACACTACAGTCTGCCCCAGTGTGTGGGGCCTCAATGGTGACTGGCAGTAGCTAAATACTAAGGTGAGGTGGCGATAGTGGGTGGGAGTTCCCTGGGGGAGGGGAGACCCAGAAACTGTGGAGGTACTGCCAGGTGGCAGCACCCTGAGTAAAAGGGGCACTGGGGTCTGGGAGGGACATGGGGGCCTGTGACAAGTGGGACACTACCTGCAGAGGGCACTCTGGAGGCTGGAAGAGCTAATTCCTTGAGAGACCAGCAGGAGGTGCTGCAGGGGTGAGTCTCGCACCATGACACTGCCTTTTACAGACCATCTTGGTTGACTGTCTGCAGTTTCTGTCAGGCCTCTTGTTAAAATCCCCTAAACAATTTTTCTTTTTCAAAAGAAATTTGAATTAAGGGTTCAGTTCCCAAACCCTCTGCCATGACTATATAAGTACTTAAATAGATACAGATAGATGTGCTATTAGTTTGGCCTTGCAGAAGACAGTCTACAGGCAAATAGCAACAACAGCAAAAGTTGTAGCTTACCACTTCCCCAGTCCTGGTTATTTCAATGAGGTGTGACCTTCAAAGTCCAGGCAGGGGATTGCCTACACAGGAAAGCTATTTCAAAATAAGCTTGGGTATAAATTTAGAGCACAATAGCTATCCTGCACTGGTTCCAATGTGGGCTCTCTTGTATGGCACAAAATGTGTCATTTTGAACTTTAGTTCGGTCCACTTCCAAAGTGGATTAATCCCTCACTAGCTATTGTGGGCTATTTCCCTGTGTAGACAAGACCTCAGTGAGATCATTTCAATGCTACATTCACTTAGCAAAAACAATTTCTTTTTTTCCTCCCCTTTTTTCCTTTAAAAAAGGCAATAATGCAGTTTAATATCTTGGAGGGGGGGCTTTTTTTTTAGTTGGGTTTTTATATTTAATTATTCAAAAATCTAATCTGCAGCAAAATTTCAAATGTAAAAATTATTAACATTTGTTATTAGGTGTCTGGACTAATATATGGTAAGCTATTCAAAATGGATGATAGCACAACATACAAAGTGTGACTTACAAGTGTTTTTAACTTTAAATGCCCTGATTTTTGCACTCCTTGTACATCAAAAACTCCCTGGTTGGTAATATAAGGGCAGAATTCCAACTCACTTCCTTGGTATTTCTTCTATAGAATTTTTTAGTCTTGCCATAGATTCAAGAACACGGATGGTATAAACTCCTTTATCCAGAAATTACTTTCTTAAATATATAAACCAAAAAGATGGTAAAATAAGTTCTCAGCACCTCACTGCTACATCAGTTTTTGACGGGGGGGGGGGGGAAAGTATTGCCAATTAAAGAGAAAATGAGGAGAATTTCAGTTTTGGTTTAACATGGCCTCGCCATTTTCACTCCCTAATCAAGATCTATCAGGACTGTAGACAAGTGTGTAGTGATTCCACTTATCTTGTACAGGTCCATCCTAAAAAGATGCATGGTTACTTACCCCTGAGAATGACAGGAAATAACAGTGAATAGTAAAAGTCCTTATCTCATTAATAACATTACATTTTTCTATAGTGCATTTTAGTCACTTGTGAAAGTTAATGAGACCGTGCTAGCTTAGAGTCCTGGAGGAGGAATGTGATCCTTATAAATAGCATATCTAGAAGAAGCAAGAATGCTTTTGCTAACATATACAAAAGCACATTTCAAATATGTCCTGTGTATTTTTGGGTTAGACATTCTTTGTCCCTTCCTTGTTGTCACGGAGTGTGGGGGAGTCTGGGGCCTGCACCCCTCTTCCTGGGATTCACTGTGACTCTCAGCCAGCCGGTAAAACGGAAGGTTTATTGGACAATAGGAACACAGTCTAAAACAGAGTTTGTGGGTACAACCAGGACCCCTCAGTTAAGCCCTTCTGGGGGAGCAGGGAGCTTAGACCCCAGCCTTGGGGTTCCCTGCATTCCAGCACCAGCCTGAAACTAAACCCCCCTCTAGCAGGCTCTCTCCTGCAGCCTTTGTCCACATTCCCAGGCAGAGGTGTTACGTCCCCCTCCCCCTCCTGGCTCAGGTTACAGGCTCTTAGGTATCCCATCCCCAGTGAAACTCCCCTGCCATGTTCCCAGGTCAACACCCCCCCCGGCTGCGTCACACTTGTTCTAAGTCTCAAGGGCTGCATCTACACTGTGGAAAATTAATGTTACATTATTTATTACAGTGAGCTCAGTTAAGTCAAAACAGGAGTATGTCAGGGGCATGTCATGTCTGCAGGCCTCTTCAACATTGCTATTGACTGAGTAATGCAGTGTAGAACAGAAGACATGCCATGAGGCATTAAATGAACACCCTTCTCATCCCTTGAAGACCTAGACTTTGCAGATGATCTCGAGCTCCTATCATATACTCAACACCATATAAAAGAAAAAACTCAACACATCCCGCCAGCAAATTGGACAGAAAATAAACCGCAATAAAACAGGTATCATGGCCTTTAATATTGCCTCACCATCACCAGTACAGATAGAGGATTATGTTCTCATCAAGGTAGAAACATTCACATACTTGGGCAGCACCATCCACCAGGAAGGTGGAACAAGCCAGAACATCCAGAACAAAATCAAGAAAGCCAGGAACACCTTCAGGTGCTTAAATACAGTCTGGAAATCATCAAGATACAACACCAAAACCAAACTCAAGATTTATCAGAGCCGCATACTTTCAACATTACTTTATAGTGCAGAATGCCGGGGAATGAGAGAGTCTGACATGTCCAAACTGTCTTCATTCCACACAACCTGCCTCAGAAAAATCCTCCATATCGTTTGGCCCAGAAAAATGTCAAATCTAGATCTATTGACACAGTGGAGCCATGAGGATATGAGCACCATCCTTGCCAGGATTGGCCATGTGCTTCAGATGTAATCTGATTCCATCCCCAGAGTAGCAATAAGATGGACACCTGAAGGCAAGCAAAAACAAGGCAGCCCGAAAACAATATGGCAAAGAGCTGTGGAAGCTGAGCTGAAAAACCTGGGGCACAGTTGGGAAGCATTGAAAGTCCTGCCAGAAACCGATATGTTTGGAGGAGCTTTGTCACTGCCCTAAATGCCAGAGGCATAATGGGAACATGATAAAGGCCCCAGTTAAAGTTGGGAGACATTGTACTAGTACCGTACAAATACACGGGAAGACAGTCTACACTGACAAGACTGACCAAAGGAATTGTTTCCATTTTACAGACAGAGCTGAGGCACAAAGATTGTCTCACAGGACTTGTGTGACTGAGATCTAACACCGTTGAGTCTTTTGGGGGAGCCTCTGTTTATCAGTCCTATAGGTTCTGTATAGGTGTAGCAATGGGTATACTCTCAGTCACAACTAGGTTTACCATACACGTAAAAAGGTACTTTATTGGCACCTTTTACCTATCATAACAATTACTGTGGATTAGCTGCCATGTCTTCAAGATGCTTCTTCCCATATGTCAATGAAGGGCTGGTTCTAAGAATAGATAAGAACCCATCATACCTTTGGCCCTATGTAAAAAATACTTGTTCTCTTATAAGTAACCTCTTTGCACTCTTTCCTTAAGTTCACATACAACTGGTTTGTGGTTCTGGTTAACGTGTGTGGGTTTTTTCCCTATTTGTTTTGTACAGGTCAGAACTTTTAAATTAACTTTGAATACACCCTAAGAACCATATAATTGATCCGTTCAGTGTCAGGATTTTTTTAAAACTCTTTTAAAAATCTTCAATTTATATAACCTTATTGATCTAATCTGATTTAAGCACAGAGATTTGGTAATAAGAAACACAAATGCTTTGACTGCAAGTAATAGTGATGAATCATTGAGAAGTAAAAATGTGAAGTGATATTAATTGAAAATAATCATTAATATAGTGGTGATCAAATACAAGCATTGTCTTTCCCCTGTGGTACATGCTCAAACTTTAAGGAAAAAAAAATCTGAACATTCAGAAGTGGTCTAAACTTTGTATCTGCCCAGGAGTAAAATTTTTTTGAAGGTTTAGCACAAAATCCCTTAAAATGTTGTGCCCCCTGTATGTATTCATGTCTTCTGGCACTTTTACTGCCATTGTCTATGCAGAACCAACACACTTAAGAGCGACTGAGTTGGACTCTCCTTACTGTACATCAAACTGCCTTGTAAGCTGTTTTTTAATTATTGTGAAGATGCAGAATATGACCATGTCTCCAGCCCTATCCCCACTGCATAATATGGTGGTTATAATTTTTAATTTATTTGTTACTGTAGTTCCTAGAAGTCCTAGTCATGGACCAGGACCCATTGTGCTAGCTGCTGTACAAACAGAACAAAAACATGGCCTCTCCCACTAAGAGTTGACAATCTAGAGTCTTGATCCTGCTTCTATTTACTTCACTGGTTTAGGGTTAGGCTCTGTTTGCTCTAAATTATTGTTTTGTAAAAGGAACAAACTGTTGCATGAAGCCTCAGCAGAAAGACTAAGTGTTGCGTGAGCAAAGAAAATGAAGTTCCCTCTTACCGTAAGCTGTCCCTATGGGCCTTAGTTGAAGCATACTGGCAGGGTAGCGTGGAGAAGTCTGCACTGACGCTGCCCGGGATTGTTTTGTGGACAAACTGGAAACTTCTAGTTAGGTTACAATGCTCTTAATGCCGAACCATTCATTAGTGCTAAAGTCCTCTATAAGACAAAACACTTTCTTGTGCTATGGCCCTAGGAGCGCTTCTAGAACTTTGACACTGCTTTCCCTAAAAATTGTATCGCTCCTATCCTGACATTGTTCTACACACTTCAGTGGGAATTATGCATGCAGAAGGAATGCAGGCTCAGTAAGTATCAATTCCAAAACATGCCTGGTTTTCACTAGGCCAGGCAGTCTGCGTCTTGAGATTGATGGTGAACTGGGGTCTCCTACAGTCCTCACACACTAGCACAAAGGAAAAATTACACTCTGCTTCACTCCTTCTGTTCTTTTTGCAACCATGTATGAAATGTAGTAGCGCTACTTGAGATACTTGTTTGCATTAACTTTGGGTGACAAAATTCACCATGAGCCAATTAAACAAATTAATTTTTGTTCCAAGAAAGTTGATTTACTCTGCTTTACATATTTTCTCTTCACATTTTATACAGTAGCAGCCTACCCCAAGCTGCACAGCTCTTTTAATGGAACAGAACTACTTTTTTTATCTATTCTTCTTCTCTCTTCTCGCCCTCCCCCAACTAATAAAATAAACCAGCTATCCAAGTGCACTAAGTTCTCATGTGGCTGTGTTTTCTAGTCAATGCAGGGATGCGCACATGCAGAGTAGATATCTAGTCACTGGGAATTATCCACTTCATAAAAGACAGTGTAGGTGGTGTAATAATGAATTTGAATAAGATTTTCTTATTGCATTGAAAAAATTCCTCAGAATCAAAAGCAAATCAAGGGGAAGTGGCACCCTGGTGGACCAGATAGGATTGCAGGTGGTCTATCTAGGATCAGCAGAAATGTCTGTGGAGGTTTGTCAGGGTTCCTTCCCCATTCTGAACTCTAGGGCACAGATGTGGGGACCCTCATGAAAGACCCCCTAAGCTTATTCTTACCAGCTTAGGTTAAAAACTTCCCCAAGGTACAAACTTTGCCTTGTCCTTGAACAATATGCTGCCACCACCAAGCATTTTAAACAAAGAACAGGGAAAGAGACCACTTGGAGATGTCTTTTCCCTCAAGCCCTACACTCCCTTTCCTTGGGAAGGCTTGATAATAATCCTCACCAATTGGTACAAGTGAACACAGACCAAACCCTTGGATCTTAAGAACAATAAAAAATCAATCAGGTTCTTAAAAGAAGAATTTTAATTAAAGAAAAGGTAAAAGAATCACCTCTGTAAAATCAGGATGGAAAATACTTTACAAGGTATTCAGATTCCAAAACACAGAGGATCCGCCTCTGGGCAAAACCTTAAAGTTACAGAAAATAGGAATAAACCTCGCTCTTAACACAGGGAAAATTCACATAAAACAAAAGAGAAACTAATCCGCCTTGCTTGGCTTACCTATACTGGTTTCAATATTGGAGACTTGGATTAGGATGGGTTGGAGAAGATGGATTTCTGTCTGACCTCTTTCAGTCCCAAGAGAGAACCAACATGTAAACAAAGAGCACAAACAAAAGCCTTTCCACCACCAAGATTTGAAAGTATCTTGTTCCCTTATTGGTCCTTTGGTTCAGGTGCCAGCCAGGTTAGCTGAACTTCTTAACCCTTTACAGGTAACAGGATGTTGCCTCTGGCCAGGAGGGATTTTATAACACTGTATACAGAAAGGTGGTTACCCTTCCCTTTATATTTATGACAAGGTTCCTATGGAGCTTCACAACACTGCTGAATCATATTTAATTGTTTGGCACCCAGATGTTCTATGTTGCCACCCACAGTTCTTCAGTGATCCTGAGAATTAGCCTCTGTTGCTTTAGAAGTCCCCACCTTGAATCTTAAAATATTGAATGCAAACTCACGTTTAAAATTTTTTTTAAATTTAGAATTGATATTAAAATGCTGTTCTAAGGATGCTGCTGTATTCCTAAGTCTGCAGCCCTTCCACTGGACACTTATACTGAGGGGGACACTCTGCATTACCAACAAAGCACTCCTCCCTAATTGTCAGCCCTTTCTTATATGCTGTAATATGTGTAGAGCTAGTCTAAAACATTTTGTGGAAACTGGTTTTCAGTGTAAAACTTGGATTTTCAGCTAAATGATTTTTTTTCACTAAAAGGATCTGCTTTCCACAGAACACTTTAAATTTTTTGTTGAAATACTGAAGACCTGAAAACTGAAATATTTTGAAATGCCATTGCGCAGCCTCATAGGAAGTGTAGTTTGAGTACTTCATGTTCCCATTCTCCTTTATGGGCTGGGCTCCCCAGCCAGACTACATTTCCCATTGTGCACTGCAACCATGTGACTGCCATTATGCAGGATCTTCTGTTACCAAGAGACGAGAATGTGGTGATATCATGGGAGATGTAGTCAAACCAGGGAGCCCAGCCCATAGAGAATAATGGGAGCATAAGACATCCAAATGACAATTTGCATAACATACTGTCAGCATTTCAGAATCAAAATATATATTTCAGTTTTCAATATTTCACTGAAAACTCAAAATTTGACATGAGGGGAAAAAATCTGCTTTCTGATTGGCTCTGAATATAGGGTATAAAGGGTAATTGGAAGAAATAATAGCCTACGCTACAGAAGTATCAAAGTCCCATTAACTCTCTTGGGTTGTCAATTGTCTAGAAGGACACATTTCATGGAGGCAAGAGGTCATATGCTGATGGAGAAATGCCAGAAATGTTGGAAACTATAAACTGTAATCTTGAAGTAGGATGGCTAGTCTAGTGGATATGGCACTAGATTGGCATTCAGGAAATCAGAGTTCAGTTCCTGGCTGACCTCTAGACTTCCTGTGTGACCTGGGGCAAGTTACTTAATCTGCTCTCTGCCTTAGTTCCCTGTCTGTGAAGTGGATTTATTACTTACTTTGCAGGGATGTTATAAGGATAAAATCCATGAATGATTGTTAGGTGCTATGGATCTCCTCCTCATAGTATCTGAGGAGTATCCAGACATACAAATCATGGAAGTAGAAAAGTAACTGTAGATGGTGTGCATACATTTACACACACACTCACTTGAATTGTTGTGGAATTAATAAGAGGAAGTGGGAGAATGGAAATGAAAATAAGTAAAATAGGAGAAAGGATAAACAAAAAACACAAGTGTGACAACAGAGCATGACAGGGCGCTGCATACCTTTGGTCTAATAAAGTTAAGTGTGTGTGCGCACACACTTTAAGGTCTCTGGTATATTTAAAAAACAAATTGTTTGAATTAAATGATCTTAATCTTAATGTAAGCTTACAACTTTTACCGGATTATCCCTCTGAAATGTTCACTGTGTGGCAAAGAGCATCTCCCAGAGACAGGAGGAGCTGTTGCTTCAATGCTAGCTAATGTATGTGTTTTAGGAATGTATGATGACAGGTTTCAGAGTAACAGCCGTGTTAGTCTGTATTCGCAAAAAGAAAAGGAGGACTTGTGGCACCTTAGAGACTAACCAATTTATTTGAGCATAAGCTTTCGTGAGCTACAGCTCACTTCATCGGATGCATACTGCGGAAGTGAAGAGCCTGTCCTGTGGTGGGTGACTTCTGGGAGGTCTTCTGGCTCTGTCAATCTGTTTCTTCACTTCCGCAGTATGCATCCGATGAAGTGAGCTGTAGCTCACGAAAGCTTATGCTCAAATAAATTGGTTAGTCTCTCAGGTGCCACAAGTCCTCCTTTTCTTTTTTAGGAAGTTAGTTCATTGAACCTGAAGTAAGTTCTGTCTACTACATTAATTTTTATTTTAGAGACATAAACAATTTGAGTACTTGGGTTAGATTCACTGTGCTTTATTTTCTTGACCTACTGCATGAGAGAGAGACTGTGTATGTAATTAAAGGAGTGAAGTCTATAAAGAGGGCATTCAAGGAGAGAGTCATTATGGCCACTTACATTTTGGGATTTTTTTTTTAGGGGGGAAAGAGGTGACTAGGTGCAGTACATCTAGGGAAGATTGAGGGATTACTCGTCTGACAACAAAATATTCACTGTCTCATTAAAAAGCAACTTCTTTTAAGGAGTGTACAAGGTATGTACAAATGAGGTGGTAAGTTAGGAGAAGAAGTGCTGTTGCTTTGCTTGATTTTTTTTTTTTAACACTTCATATCTATGTTCTTTTGTTTGTAAATATATGTCAAGGGCATCGGGCCCTTGGATGGGCACCCTTTGATGAGGAGTTTGTGTAAAAAGTGAGGAAGGAGATGTTTAGCACAGCAAGAGGGGAGGATACCTAAACTGGATGAAATTAAGAAAAGGCAAATTTAGGCAGAGTATCAGGAAAAACCTCAAGATATTGAGATCTCTTATGCTATGGTAATTGCCAGTGGGAGTGGTAGAAGACACTATTACTTCAATAGTATGAGAAATGTGAGCCCCCCTCTACTCTGCCTTATATTGGCTAAAATTTAGCCCTGTGCAGAAAAGTCCTACGCATCATTTAACTCCTACTTAAGCCCTCCAAAAACATGTTAAGTGATGCCCAGATCTTATGCAGGCTTTCTGCACGGGTAATAGTTGGACCTGCATCTGTCAAAACTCCAGTTGACTGCAATGAGAGAAAGACGGGCCCTGTGTCTACAGCCTAGTTCTACTAACATTGCAGAGATCTTACTGTGTGGACAGACAGAACAGTATAATCTCCAATGACCCTGCAAGAATCTGACACAACGCATGCATGTTTCATGCATTTGTTAAAGTGACAGAAATGTCTCAGAAATGACTCATCCTGTGATATCTAACACTTGTCCCATTTAAAACCATCTTGGCCTTTAACTACTGTCTTAAAAGTAGAAGGGCACTTTTTGTATTTTTGCTCTTTTCAGCAATAGGGTAAAACTTCCAAAAGCACTTAAGTGACTTAAGAGCCCAAATCCCATTTTCAAACGTGATTTAGACTGTTAGGGGGCAGATTTTCAAAGGTCTTTAGGAGCTTGAAAATACAGATAGGCACCTATTAGTATTTACAAAAATGACTACACAGGCTACCAAACTACCTTAGAAATAAATGGGAGTTAGGAATCTAACCTGCTTAAGCATTTCTGTAAACCCTACTAGGCACCTACCCATATCTTTAGCTCCAAATACCTTTTAAAATTTGGCCCTAAGTGAGACTTGAAAAAGGCTCCTATGTCACGTAGGCACTCTTCAAATTTTTACTCAGTCTAATTTTCATCATAAGGGACTGTATTTTAAAATCCTGCAGCCAGATGGATTTTATCACTGTCAACTAGTTGAGAAGACTTTCAAAATATATCAGGGAAAGAGATTGTGGAGCAAACACTGGGATTTGGGAAGAGAAAATACTTCCAAGCAAGACCCAACCCCACTAAAAGAGTTCCTATCACATTAGGCCTGATCCAAAGTCCATGGAAATCAATGAAAAGACTGTCTTTGATTTCAATGGGCTTTGGATCAGGTCCTTAATTGCACCAGCTAAGTACATTGAGAGCATTATAAACTGTCAATTTATCTCTTTATTTGACTGGAAACTGAAAACATATCTATTGCCATGAGCCTAACTACTGACTGAAATGGCTGAAAATTAATGCAGATGATTTGCTCCTATTTTAAAACCATTGTCTAGGAAGAAGCAAAGCATCAGAGAAAGACCTGAGGGAAATATTTCAGTTAACATATTTAATAAATAAAACAATGTCTCAGGTATACATACGAGAAGGAGACCTCCATCTCAGGTTTCTGATGACAACATTAATCTACTTGTATTTCATTCTATGGATTATGTCACCATCTTTTGATCTAACTTGAAACTGTTTAATTTATATTTATTAATGGGATCATATCTGTGGATTAAAGGCAATACATAATTTCCATTTTGTAAAAGATAGGCGATATTAATTCTGATATGCATTCTTTAAACATAAAATCCAGGTTTACAGTATTAATATTGGATACAGCATCCCTCCCCTACAGTTAATGTTATGTTTTTAACTTGTTTTTACAGATCCATTTGACATTATATTTTCAAGTGTAATTTTTTTCTAATGTAATAGTGGAAGGTCACTGCCACCTATGGATTAGAATTAGTATCTCTGTATTAGCATGTACTGTAATGAAAAACACATAGCAGTACAAAGGGTCTTTGGCCCAGAGATTCTATCCCATTTCTCTCCCTGTCTCCACCCTCCCCTTCCTCTACTCAGCTCCTCCTCACCCAAAAAAAAGCCACTTTCCCTATTTCCTGAAGTAATACTTTCATCTTGTAGGAAAAGTGCACTGTGTCTATTGTGCCATAAAGTATTTAAGAGTCTAGAGAACCTTGAAGTTTCATGCTGACTTTAAAACGTCACCCATGGCTTTTATTCACATACTACAATAAAATTCATTATGAATGAAATTTTCTGAAGGGCCTCTCAAACAGTGACTGAAAACTTTGTGGATATTTGTGGTTTTGGGTTGGGTAAATGGACACCTAATTACATGCACAAGTGCCAGGTTGTATTTGCAATTGGATACACTCACAAATGCAGAGGCACTTTTAGAAGCCCTTATAAAAATCTGGAGCTATAGTTTAGATTGTCATAGTCTCCCTATCTTTCATTCTCCCCACTATGATAATGCTAAGGAATTTCTGGAGAAGCCTGCTGCACTTTTAAAATATTGCAGAAGAACCATACATATGTACATAATATAAAAGCCCATTACATTTAATATAGAATTTAAAAGCAATTGTACAGAAAAACAAGAGTAAAAAAAACAAGGGTTCTTCCATATCTAAATACAGAAAAATGCAGGTGGAAGGTTAGCTTGTCTGCAAAATGTTTTCACTTTTGTATCAATCATTTTTTGTTATCTGCATACACAGTGGTTGCTAGTACACTAATAGTGACTACTTTAATCTCTTCCATTTTTATTTGGTTTCACTGAATCTTTAAATTTAGAGGACATCTGTTTGTCAGCTCAGGCATATGAAAAGCTGTTAAAGTTTTGTTGTATTAAGGTGACATGAATTGCTAGTTTAGGCCAACAGTATTATACATATGACACACAAGAAGTGGGGGGAGAGTAAGAGGAAAGAAAGATAGCTAAACTCCCATTGATTTATATGGGTGCAGGATTAGGCCCATTTAAGTTTTTTTTCCTTTCCTCTCAGGTTGACAATGACCATCCAATAAGGATAAGAAAAAGTAAAAAAAAGTATGATCGAACAATCTGCAGGTGATCACCTAGTTAGGATAGCAGGATAAAGAATGTGAAATTAAAAGAGGTTCACATAGGCTGCATGTGCAGGGAGGTTAGCTGGTCATCTACCCTGACGCTCTCCTGAGTCCTCCTCTGCGGCTTGCCCAAGTTAGAGAAGCTCCCTGACTCTTTTCCCCTCTCCTTGTGCATCCATATAATATAGCAGGGTAGGATTCTGTTTTAACTCGGCAACTCATTTCACCTTAATACAAATACTTAATAGGTCATATTCAATAGTACATTCTGTCAGCATAGAGCTGCTCCAGTGGAACAAATCATCCATAAACCTTTTACAGCGCAGAGTAGCCACAGTGCAATAGTGAATCTGTCCCAATATCTTTTAGGTGAGAATACTGAAAACAACTGCAGTTTCTTGCAGGAACTGCTCAGCACTTTCCAGAATTGGACCTTCAAGATGAGATTTTTTTTTTTTTTTTTTAAATAATCCTAAAGGAATTAGGCACTAAAATCCTATTGAATTGTAATAGGATTTGGGTACTTAACTCCTTTAAGGCCCTTTGAAAATCCCAATCTCAATGCACAAGTGCAACTCTCTAAATTTAGAGGGTGAATGTTGGCCCCATTGAAGTCAATGACAAAACTCCTATTGATGTCAGTTGAGCCAGGATTTCACCCATAGTGTTGATTCAGCTGTAACTGTAAAGGACACGCTGCAATAGTTTCCAGGTTGTTTCTATAAAAACTCAATGTCAGGTGTGTTTATTTTTTAAAACTATTCAATTTCCTTAGGAAAGTAAATATATTAGGACCTTCAAATTTCAACTAGCGAGCTAGAAAATGCATAGAAATTTGTACATTAAACTTTTGTGAAATTTTACCAATTTTATAATTTTAATTAAATTTAAAGGGATATCTCGTAACTATTGAGTGAAGGCCCTATGTTTTCTTCTAGAATTTTTTAAAAATTTCTTTGTAAAGCCAGAAGGTGGCATTAATAGTTTACTAAATGCCATTTCTTCTTTGCACATCTGTGTATATAACTAGTCAGAAAAGCATCTGGAAGAACAATACAGTCTCTCTAATATAATGTAATTTACACAGTTAACTACAGTGGTTAATGTCATGTGCCCAGCAACCTCATGTATTTCTTTTCATGTTGTAAGGAATGGCAGAATTACCCATTAGCAGACAGACCATCACCATTTCTATTAAGCAGGGATCTCTAAAATTGTTCTTATCTCACTGTAAAGATTTGATAGTAAAAGCGCTTCAGTAAGGTCATTTTGCTCCCCCAAATCCACACATTTTTGAATAAATCATAAACCCCAGTAATCTTCACCATTGTCACAAAGAGGTCTGTCTTCTGCTTGTGTTGCTTATTTGAACTTTATCCAGTCAATGAAGCCTAATGAGATATTGAAAATCTGGTTGTTCCCTTTCGTGATCCAGTGGGTCTATGGACTGTTGCCATATTTAACATCTGCGACCTATCAGGTCTTTCCTGTTGCCTCAATGATCAACAGATAACATGTGTGATTCCCAGATGTTCAAACACGGCAGCTCCCAAAAGGTCTATTAAATTACACTGAAAGGAAAACAATGTCCATGCTGTAAAACTTGTTAAAATTAGGCACGTGTAAATATTCACAAACTCCTACCAAGATGCAAGAATGTTTAAAACATCCAGGGCATGCAGATATCCAATTTACTTTCATCTGCATTACAGGTAAAAGACATTTTCCATGTCACATTAAGTTGAATTTATATTATATAAGGTGCTGTCTGTCACAAGAATGATTTTTACCCTGCATTCCATAGTATGAATTGGAGCCAATTGAAAGAAAATTGATCACGTATTTTTGTGAGTGCGGTTAAGCCAAAATGTTTAATATTTCACCCTTTGTAATTAACAACAACAACAAAAAATGTCTAAACACATTACCCCAAAAGATCTTTATTCAAACCCCTGCTGGTTGCAAACCTGTTCCTGATAAAGCTGAACAGAACATTATTACTAAAAAAAATACTGTATATGCATTACCTTTCCTGAATAATTAGTCTGCTCTTACCTTCTAATATAAGATTAGAGCAGACTAAGCTTTATTGCATCCCTGCACTTATTTGTTTCTGATTGATTCTTATCGGTTTAAGATATGTAATGTATACCAATGTACAAATTAATTTTGCATTTAAATGAATGAAGATGGTTTCTGTTAAAACACTTGCCTTAGTCCAGTCACCATTTTCAATTATTTTTTTTTTTTTTAGAAGGCACTTTTGACACTAGGCTAATGTTGAGCAAAGATCAGAATTTTCATCCTGTGGAAGTACTAAATTTTTCATGGAATGAAAAATGTAAAAAAAAATTCAGTTTGGAAAAGATGAAATGTTTCATTTTGGAATTTTCAATCAGAAAATTAAACTTTTGGGTGTTGCTGAATCAAAATGGTTGTGTTCAGTGTTTTGAATGACCTTTTGAGTAGTTCAACATTAAGCTGCCTCTTCCTAAGCTGCTGCAGTACCTCATGGGAGTTGTAGTTTGGATACATGCTGCTCCATTCTCCTCTATGTACTGTCCTTCCTGGCTGGACTACATCTTCCATGATGCAAAATAGTCTTCCCTCTGACTGAGCCACATGGTACATTATAGGACTCATGTGACTGCAGGTGCATCTTGGGAGATGTAGTTTAGCTAGGGAGCCTAGCCTATAGGGAAGAATTGGGCATTAGGCACCCAAACTACAACTGGAGAGAGTTGTAGGGGCGAAGAGAAGGCAATCCAAGGAGAAGGGTGTCATGTCATATTTTGTCAGTTTTCTCTTGAATGAAATTTGTGTGATATTGTGTAGAGAGAGAAATTGAGGGAAGAGGAGGGAAGGTTTGAGGAGTGGGTCAAAGGTGGTAAAAAGGCAGCTGGGATTGCAGGGATTCAATTAAGCTGGAGAAGTAGAGTTGTTTAGCTTGGATGATGTCAAGAACTGAAGGAGAACAACACAAATTTATAGTGGAGGAAGTCAGTCTGGTCATGGGAATTTCACCAGAAACACTGTAGCATGAGAGCAGGACTAGAGGAAGCAGATTTTGGGAGTGAAACAGAATTGGGTATTGACCGGGTAGACCTTGCAATAGGAGAGAGGGGCAAAAGTGTCAAGGATGGAAGACACTGAAGCATGGAGAGAATTCAACAGCTGTATCAGTGGAAGAAAGGGAAGAAAAAGTTTAGAGGAGAGGCCGAGGGCAGACAAGGAGGCACAGAAAGGCTGAGTGACAGGACAAAGGGGGCTAATGGGCAATGCTGAAAGAGACCTGGTGATGGGGGAACTCAACCGCGATATCAGAAAGGGAGCAGAGCTCTGCAAAAGCAAAGTCAAGTGAACAGCCCTATTGGTGAGTGGGACATTTGAAACAGGCCTGCAAGTCAAATGAAGGTCTGAGGGTAAGCAAATGTGCAGCTAGAGGGACAGATAGGTCATCAACATGGAAGCTGAAGTCACAGTCTCCCACGCTCATCCTTGGTGAAGAGGGAGAACCAGGTATTGAAATCAGAGAGGAAGGCTGATGAGAAGATGTTGGGTGGATGGTAGGTGACAGGAACATGGAGGGGGAGAGGAGAGAAGTGTTGGATGCAGTGCTGCTCAAAAGAGGAGATGGTAGGAAGCAGGAGGACTGGGGTGGCAAACAGCAGGGATGTGAGAGAAGCAGCCCAACTACCCCACCATGGTCTGATCTGGGAGGGGCGTGTGAAAGGAGAGGCTTCCATAAGAGAGGGGACAGCTGCAGAGGCAGTGTCAAATGGTGCAATCTAGTTCTCTGAGAGCCAGGAGCTGGAGAGAGAATGACATATGAAGAGATTGTGAATGGACCAGGACAACAAGAGAAGGGAATATAGTAAGAATGGGGGATGGATTTCAGGTTAGGAAAGTTGGCACAAGGAGTGTTACTCCCTGTGCATGCACAGAATTCATATCCCCTGCAGATTTCTTTGCTTCCCCACAGAAAAATTACTTCTGACAAGGAAGCAAAGGGAAGCCGCAAGAGTGGTCACACACCCCTCCCTAGCAGAGCAGGCACATCGTTTTAGGCACCCAGAGCAGCAGGTGGAGAGGTAAATCACAGCGGGGAGCAGGGCTTAGGATGCCCCGGCTAGTGGGTCCTATACTGTGCTGGGCCCAGCTGCTAGTTCTGGCTGGGCTGAGGGTGGGGGAAGACAGGACTTCCTCTCTCCCTTCAAGGAGCAGCTGGGGTCAGGTCAGACCTCCCCCGGCCAACTGGAGGAAGCTCTGCACCCTCTCCCCCTTCCTGTCCCATTGCTCCTCAGCTGTGGAGGGAAGGATCACTGTGAGGGGAACTACTCCCCCTGCCTGCCACCTGTGTATCTGGATCCCCCCATAGCCAGAGCCCCCCACTGAGCACAAGCCCCACTCCCCCCTAGCAACCAGACCCCCCTGCCGAGCCCCAGCCACCTTCACTTGGACCCCTCTGGAGAGTCCCATTGCCCTTGCAATTCCCTAACAAGCCTCTGTGCATACAGATCCCCCTGCACCCGCACCCCCTACTGAGCTGTCCGCGCACAGATTGCCCGACACAGAACCCTCTCACTCCACACCGGGATCCCTCCACAGTAAGCCCCTCCACACTTTGATTCTGCTGGGCTGAACCTGCTTGCCCCACACCTGGTGTAGAGGGGAAGGTCCTGGAGTGTTTCTGGGGCAGGCCTGGTCCTTGCGCTGTGTCAGGGTCAGGTGCAGCCTCAATGCCAAGTCCATGTGGAGAGGGCTGCAGGGTGATCTCCCACCTCCGTGCGGCCAGTGGCCTGTGCTCCCTACTGCCATTCTGGAGTCTCCACATTTATTTGACAAATAATATTTGCAGAATTTTAAAACACTGTGCGTAGAATTTTTATTTTTTTGGCACAGAATTCCCTCAGGAGGACAGGGTGGAGAGGGTGAGGATGAAGAATGTTGGGGCAAACGTCACCAGAGGTGAAGATCAAAGCAGAGGAGTCTAGAACCTCACTAGCACCCACTCAGCTAGCCCCTGGGCTCCTACTTCCAAATACTTAGTCCTCAACAGACCACACTGTAAACTTTAAACAAACTTAAAAAAAAAATGCCCAGAGAAACAAACAAGCTCCCCACTCATGCCAAGAATTAGTGTTCATGACTTCTTCAGCAGGGGATCTCCTGCTCAAAATATCAAGAGCCTTGCTATACAATCATAAGAGTTGGCAACACTGATTACAGGGGCAAGGGAGGAGAATGTGGGATTTGAGAGAGTCTGAATAGGAGCAGAGAGACGGAGTGGAATGAAGGGGAACATGGGGTGCAAGAGGGAGACTGAAGATCAGGAGAAAAAGAGGACAGGTATTTACAGTTTTAGCATACTCAGAGGAGGAGGGCTCCCCAGGCAACAAGCCAATATCTTTAGCCAGGTTCTTTAAATATTAACCTGGTCCCTAATATGTAACAGATAGTGTAGTATATTAACATTTTATTGTAACTTTGTCTTAATAAAAAGTTAAAATTAGGAGAAGAGGGGGACGGA
Organism: Chelonia mydas; assembly: GCF_015237465.2. NCBI lineage: Eukaryota > Metazoa > Chordata > Testudines > Cheloniidae > Chelonia > Chelonia mydas. Next base: position 66,138,376 of record NC_051250.2, read on the forward strand.
ATAAAGGTTGGCAGAACAAAAATGTGAGGGCAGTAATTATAAGGGCTGAGCTGGGGACAGGGGCCTGACTAGAGGAGAGAAGAGAAAGTGAATGGGTGAGCTAAGGAGGAAAACTGAGGTGAAGGAGACAGGATCAAGATAAGGGAGGAGCCTGGAGAGGGTAGAATGGCAACTGCCCCATTCTAATGGCTAAGAGAAGAGTCCCATTCAGCAGACAACTAGATCCCTTCATTTGACATCTTTTTATGCATGTTTCAGATTGAACTGTGACCCTGAAATACACACACTTTGGGGGTGAGTGGCTTCCCGCAAAGGTTCAAACATGTCAAGGCAAATTACCTCCTCCCTCTGAAAAAATATTTAAATCTTATGTCTTTTAAGACAGTCTCATGACTTGGGGGGGACCTGACTCATTATTTTTTGAAGGCTTTAGAGGGACAGTACTATAGTCAGCACTGCCCATCCCAAGCATTCAAGAATCATGAGTCAAACCCCACCACATTATTCCTTTGCCACAGCCACTGCTCAATTAAAGAATAGTATTATTACTATTAGTGTTACTAATCATTTCTCTTACTATTAAAGGAGGTGAATTTTGACTACACCAAATTTGGATCAGAAATTTTGTTTTTGCCTTAATACAGATAGCCCTATTTGCAAAATTTGGATCCATGACTTCGGAGTTTGAAATTTGGCTGAGTTCAGGTGTGTGGTCTCGCTGCTGTCTCATCCCTTGATCATTATTATTAACCAAATCAGTTCCAAATCACTCTGGCAATGCCTTGCCGCCTCTTTACTGTATTCACATCTTCCAAGTTTCTTGTAGCAATCAAAATCCTGTGCCAAACACAACAGTGAAATGCACTATATGAATGACATAGGTGTAGCATAGATAGATAGGTAAGCAGGTCTTGGGGGGGTATCTGGGATGGGTAAATGAAGAAGATAGAGAGAGGAAAAATTAGATAAAGATGAGAAGAAATATAGGCTGCTGGTGTATTAAGTCCACATCCTATCATGGTCACCATTAGTGTTTCATTGTTTCCTTGCAATCCCCCAACTGTTTTTTTCCTCTCCCCAGCTGCAGTCTCTTGTCTTACACTTAGATTTTAAATGCTTTGGGCAAGGAACAGTCTTTTTGTTCTGTTTGTACAGCGCCTAGCACCCTGGGGTCCTGGTCCATGATGAGGACTCCCGGGTGCTACAATAAATAACAATAGAGATGTGGGAAAGGTGCATGGGATTGACTGGACAGAGTTATTGGTTAGAGATGAGGCGAGAGAAAGAAAGAGAAAGATGAGACAGAGTGGCTGAGAGATTGACAAGGAAACTGATTAGGGAGCTAGGCAGCCAGCCAGATGGATAAAGGGATAGGCGGCCGGCCTCCGGGTGCTTGGAGAAGTGTGCAGCGTGGGAATGATGCCCCAGCCTGCATTCAGACGTTCCTGTGTGTGTTCTCGGGCTGGTAGCAGCCTGGCAGGGACCTCTCCGGCCTACTCAACGCTCCCTCCCTCCCCGAGGTGCTGGAACCTCTTGGCTCCCTCCTTCTACCGTCTCCATGCAACACTGGAGCGTGGGCGTCATCGGATGCCCCAATCGGCAGACAGCGGCGGCTCTCTCATTTGCATAGACTGCGCCGGGGGCCAATGGCCTGGCAGCTGTGGAGCCCGTCTGGAAGGCGATGTTTCCACCCGCGCGCGGGGTTCCAGCGCGGTGGGTGCCCGTGACAGAGCCAGCGGCCGGGCTGGCACGAACAGCCGCGAAGGGACGGGCCGGGCCGGGCGCTCGGCCTGGGCAGCGCTAGGAGCCGCCTATTGTTCGCTGCGGTGCAGGCTCCTGGGAGCGGCTGCTGAGCCCAGAGCAGCGGGCGCCGCGGGGAGAGGATGTCGGTGGCGGGACTGAAGAAGCAGTTCCACAAAGCCAGCCAGGTCAGAGCAGCGGTCCCCGGGGCGAGCCCCAGCTGACTGGCATGCAAGGGTAACCCCTGCGCGCCCTCTGCGGGGAATTACCCCCTCTCACGCAGGGGTTTCCCTTCACCTTCTCTGTCCAGGTGGCAGGATTACCCCCTCCCATACAGGGTTACACTTTAACCCTCCCCTGCTGCGGGTGGTTACCCACTCACCCAGGGGGTTACCTCCAATCCCTCCCCTTCCAGGGAGAGAGTTGTCAAACTACTCTTATCGCCCCCTTGTACCCTGGAATTTATTCCTTTATTCACCCAGAAGGATGACCCCCCCTTGAATCTGCCCTTCCTGAGGTTGGATTACCCCCCTCACCCAGGACATTACTCCCCCCCCCCCATGCTATTATTAATGTTAATTAATTGTTTTGTGGCACTGCCCCAATCAAGGACGTACTAGGTGCTGTATACAGGTCTCTCTCATCCAAACTATTAGTTACATCATGTCCCTCCACAAATGGCCCCTTTACTAGTCCATCTGGGGGACTATCCTGTTGTTCTCCTGGATTTACTCTTCCATTCTGGGATGTCACCCTCTTGTCTTACAGGGGTTATCCCCTTCCAAGGAGTTTCTCCCATTTCTAAGTGTCATATTCTATCATCCATTTCTAGGGGACTTTACCACTCTCAGCTTCCAAGGAATTGCCACTTCTCCTCTTCCTCTCCCCATGGTTCATCTTTTACCGTGATCGTTTCCTCTCCTATTGTCTACCACCTTTATGTCATGTGACTCTCTTACATACTTTTGCTGATTTTCTCCAGGATACGAAACCCCCTTTGGTAGCAGGTGAATTGATTGCAGTGTATCATGAGCTGACATGAAAAGAATGTATTTTTGCTGATAGTTTCAGGAGCCATTCTCTATAGCTGAAGTGTATAGAAATCTGTCCAGTGAAGATGCTGAGCACCAGACACCTGTGTAGGTTAGATTGTTTGTTTGTTTGTTTGTTCTAAGCCCCAAGAGCTATGTAATTCGGTTTGCTGTTATTAATGATAATGGCAGCACTGAAATCAGCTGTAACCTGTTGAGTCTAGTTAGGCTCAGCTTGTTCTTGCTGTGAATGCGGAAAATGAAGGTTCACTGCCTGATTGCCTGGCTGTCATTTTGTTGTGTTTTGTTGTCTTTATTTCTAGTATCTGATGGTTTGTGAACAATGCACACACATCAAAAATGTTTGGAAGGGAGTCATGTTCTTGTCTTTCCTTGCAATAATGTCTTTTCAAGGCATCTGACTAATGTTTGGATGAAACAGTGTTCTGAATCTACATGCTGTGCTCAACTCTCATCATGCCCATGACAAAATGTGGAGATCCCTAGATAAAGATATTTAAGGGGTAACTTGCAGATAGTTCAGGCTTGTTGTGCACCTTGAGTGTAAGATCTCTTATGATGATAAATGATACAACCTTAAGTGTGGTGCCTTCATAATACAGACAACAAAAGCCCCATAGCTGAGGACGTTAGAGACGTAACCCACAACAAAAGCAACATATAGTGTAGAAATTGCTAGTGACAGTGTGTTGCAATCTACCCAGTCCTCTTGGAGATAATGAGCTAACAGAAACCAAAGTGGTGTATGTCTGGAACAAGATAATAGAAATGTAGTGAGATGTGATACTGCACTGCTTCCTATATTTAGTACGGCATATAACTAGGACATTTTAAAAAGCACATCATGACCCAGAGCCTGATGTTTCTCCTATTGTGGTCAAGACAAAGCTCCCATTTCTTTCTGTGGTGCAGGATTGAATCCATAGTATGAAGTAAAGTGACTCAAGACACCTATGATTCTTAAGTAAAAGCAATAGTATAGCTGAAATTCCAAGGTGGGCTGGGAGTGAGGAAGGCATATTGCATCGTGTTCTCGAAAATGCTGAACAAAATCCAAGGCAGTTGTTTTAGAACAAATTCTGGAAGAATTCAGCAGCTAGTATTGGGTGACATGGAACAGGGTAAAGTAATAGATGGAAAACACACAAGAGAAATTAGGAGTTTATGTATGGTCAAAATTGATATGCTATCTAACTAATATGACTAACCCTCACCAATCCATCCTCCCCATGCACATACTCATATACTTTAAACTAATTTATAGCAGACAAACAAGGAGAGCAAAAAATAAGCCAGGGCAATAAAGAGGTTATGCCAAATGAAAATATTATGATAGAATTAAATTTAGAGAGTGTACTTATAATAATTACAAGACAAGCAAATGTGGAGCATGAACGGAATATTGCTCATAAGGGCTTTTTATTTGTAAGTGCATAAAGAATAAGAAATCATTGAAGGAGGCATAAGTATCTTTCTGTATATGGAATGAATAAGAGATGTCAAGGATAACTGTTGACAGAAGAGGTAGGAAGGCTTTGCTTGGGGGGAAAAATGAAATTAATTCTTTGCCTTAGTGTTTCCAAAGAAGGATGGGGGCAGATGACAGAAACAGGCAAATTTCCCAGAGGAGGGCGAGGAAATACTAAAGGGAATGAGGATCATGCCAGGCATGTGATAAAGAAATGAGAGCATTTAAAGACTGACAGAACTTGAAGACAAGAAATCTAAAGAAAGAAGCAAGTGAGATCAGAGTCTACACTTACCAAATGCATTAATAATGTTGAAAATACAGAGATCTTGGCATTTCATGTTACAAGAGATTCTTATCCTGTTACAACAGGCAGGATATTCTGTTCGGCTGGCATAACCCAAAGCTCTCTGTTCCAGTCTCTTGAACCTGGAATTTCATTAGTATGTCTCCATTTATTGTAAATATAACTTACAAAATTTGTCATTGAACTGCTTGCTGCTCTTGGGACCAGAGAAGACTTCAGAACATTCTATAAAAAGAGAGTGCTTTTTCATTTTCTTTCTGTGTTGCAGTTTTTACATCACCTTTCTACAAGCTTCTTGTCCGTTAATTTTACTTACAAGTTCTGAATTTCAGGAAAAAACATAATTACAAAATGTCTTATAAACCACAAACATTTGAATTGACTATTTAAATAACATGGATATGACTTTAAAATGTTAATGTAGTTTGTCAAAACTTGTGAGCAAATAAATTTTGTTTTTGTTTTGTTTTAAAGGTCCTAAATAAAAGTGTCCAGTTTTTACTGCTTTAAAGGAGTTCATAGAAAGTTGATGACATGGTCTTACTTCTTTGGTCAGGGTACTAAAAGATCCTCTTGCCTGTGGATTTGTAACTGTATTTTTTAGTTCATGATAAATGTTTGTTTCCTGAAGTTTTGCCCTATTTGAATCCCCCCACCCCTTTAGAAGTACAAGTCCACAATGACCCTCATTTCATCAGCCCACTGTTTGGTAGTAATTTTTGATGGTTAGTGATAGAAAGCCATGAGAATGTCTGTCTTTTATTTACTACATGAACTCAGCTCTTCATTGCTATATTAATTGTACTTTTGCCTATTTCAGCTTCTAGGGGCAAATTCTGCCCCACCTTATATCCTGTGCAAGTCCATTGACTTCATTCTGGTTTCAGATGTTGTAAGTAAAGTTAGAATTTGGCCTTAAATACATAATAGCTTTTTGGGGGTGGTAGTGAAAGAGTTAAGAATCTTGAATAAAACTAGAAAGGCAACAACCACTTTATTATGTATCTTATTTAGGCTGAATTTAAATACAGACAATGCAAGCAAACTGGAGCCAGGAGCATTCTCATTCCCATGTACCTCCTCTGACTGATAAGACACTTAACCAGTGATGCACAAGATAGAAGCACTGGAACATCAAAATAACTCTCGTTGGTCTATCATTGGCTCTGAGGGCAAGACATTTCTGAGAGCTGATTAATTCTATTATGGGCCTCATTTACAACACAGGTTTTCTCCTGTTTATTGATATATTTCCAAATTGAAATTAAAAAAAAAGCAACCTACCGAGAACTTTCCTTTTGATCAATAGCTTGTCTACCACAGTTGTAGCTTCTGTTTCCTGTTTTTTAACTCAAAAACATTTTGCCACAGTAAGTTTGTCTTACTTTTTTGTACTGCTTTTGTAATCCTTTCATATCACAGTTACATGTGTGTGGTAACCTAAATTGTGGTTGTATTTCATTTTCAGGTTAAGCTAGGAATGTTTTTTAGAGAGAGGTTTCTGTTTTTAATAAAGCTATAAACAGAGATGGTGCATCATGTACCTTAACACTTAGGAGCTATTATTATTTATTGAGCTCCAAAACTGTGTAAGGCCCAGCAGCTGAATATAAGGAGACATGAGCTGGTATTTTCAAAGGGGCTGGGCACCACTCAGTGGGAGTTGAGTGCCTCATGCCCTTATTCTCCTTGGAGAATTAATGCCTTGGTGTCTGAGTCAGGGAGCTTTCAATTGCACTCTCAATACATTTTTGACTTTTTAAAAAATATACTATAATTATAAAACCTGTGGTTGGTGCAGGAGTCCTTATGCAACAACATCTTCTGTATTTACAGCCTACTCAAACAACTCTGCTTAAATAGTTATCAAGTATATTCCTTGCATTGGCTTCTGAAAGATAGCAGTAGTAGATGTCAATGATTGATGCCCAAAGGCTAATGATGATTCATCTAACAACGTCAAAGGAAATTTTATCCTGTGATCTTGTCTCTTTATATGCCCTTAATGACACAAACGTCTCTCTAGGTAATGGATCTGTAGCAAATATTTTTGAAGGCCTCCTTGTATTGATTGTACTGTTCGCTGTCACCAATGCCTACTTTCAGGCCAGAGGCTGATCTCTTTGACATTGTTCTAATTACACTGATTTAAGTGGACTAAATCAGGAGTAACTCTAATGTAAGTATGATCAGAATCAAGAGCTTAGTTACTTCCTTACGGAAGAATGTGTCTCTGTATGTCTTTCTTTTCCTCTTTCTTCAATATAAATATCTCAAAGGTGGATGACATTAGCCTGCATGTAACACCCCCACCTGTTATACCTTTATTTAAATCAGGGCTGACATAGGTTGTCAATGTCCTGATATTAATCAATTTGTTTTATTTTTACTATAAACTAACTCAGTGCTGTGTTGAAATGGAAGGGTGTATTTACCCCAGTTAAGTTAATAACCTGTGATGTGCTTGTGTGTCTTCAGAGCAGGGTGGGCAAACTTTTTGGCCTGCTGGGTATGGAAATTGTATGGCGGGCCATTAATGCTCACGAAATTGGGGGTTGGGGTGCAGGCTCCAGCTGGGGGTGAGGGCTCTGGGGCGGGGCCAGAAATGAGGAGTTCAGGGTTCAGGAGGGGGCTCTGGGCTGGGGCAGGGGGTTGGAGTGTGTGAGAGCTCCAACTGAGGGTGTGGGCTCTGGGGTGGGGCTGGGGATGAGGGGTAGGGGGTGCAGGAGGGTGCTCTGGGCTGGGACTGAGGGGTTCAGAGGGTGGGAGGGGGATCAGAGCTGGGTCAGGGGTGCAGGCTCTGGGTGGCACTTACTGTAAGCAGCTCCCTGAAGCAGTGGCATGTCCCTCTCCGGCTCCTATGCGGAGGTGTGGCCAGGCGGCTCTGCACCCTGCCCTCTCTGCAGGTGCCGCCCCTTCAGCTCCCATTGGCCATGGTTCCCTGGACAGTGGGAGCTGCGGGGGCAGCGCTTGGGGTGGGAACAGCGTGCAGAGCCCCTGGCTGCCCCTACACAAAGGAGCTGGAGGTGGGACATGCTGCTGCTTCCGGGAGCTGTACGGACAGGGGCAAACCTTTGACCCTGCTCCCTGGCTGGAGTGGGTCAAGCCCCAGACCCACTCCCCAGAAGGAGCTCGAGGGTCAGATTAAAACGTCTGGAGGGCTGGATGCGGCCGCTGAGCTGTAGTTTGCCCACCCCTGCTTTAGAGGAACCAACAAATCTTCTTATTTCTCTGTAGTGTCTAGGAGAGGGCTGGACACTACAGAGCACACCATTTTGGGGAAAATTTGGGACTGGGAGTGTGTTGGGGTCAGCCTGCAAGAAGTAACTAAGACTGTTAGAGACCAGGGAGTGTGACTTATGTGCTGCTGGCAGGCTTCTGGGGTCAGAGTTGCTGCAGTTATACACAGACACTTAGGGTGTGACTTGCATGCTTGATGCTACCCGTGAATGTCCCAGGTAGAGAGTTACAGTAGCAAAGCATTTGGAACACTCAGGGTTACAGGGTAGGTGGGGATTCAACTCCTTACTGGTCTGGATTATACCCGGAACTGCATAACATAGGTTAAGTGATGCTAAGCAAAAGGACTAAAATAACAGATATCGCACCCACCTTGTATCTAATATCCTGGGACCAACACGGCTACAACACTGCATACATAATGTCTTAAGTAAATAAAACTTTCCTGTGAATTACCCAATGTCCACCTTATATGTAGCTGTGACACTCTGAATATGTTTCCGAGACCCAAAGAAGATCTCTGTGTAAGCTAAAAAGCTTGTCTCGTTCTCCAGCAGAAGTTGGTTCAGTAAAAGATATTACCTCCCACATCTTGTATCTCCTAATAAGAGTTTATAAATATTAACAGAAGCAGAGAATCTAGTACCTGGATAAACCAAAAAGAGGCAAATAATATATGTGAAAGAAACCCTAAGTCTCTCTCACTATTGAGAGAGAAACTCACTTTGACTGAACGACACTTATAATTGTGCCAAGGGACCACCAACTCTTATCACATAAAGAAAAGGAGTACTTGTGGCACCTTAGAGACTAACCAATTTATTTGAGCATAAGCTTTCGTGAGCTACTCACTTCATCGGATGCATACCGTGGAAAGTACAGAAGATCTTTTTATACACACAAACCATGAAAAAATGGGTGTTTACCACTACAAAAGGTTTTCTTTCCACCCACACCCCACTCTCCTGGTGGTAATAGCTTATCTAAAGTGATCACTCTCCTTACAATGTGTATGATAATCAAGATGGGTCATTTCCAGCACAAATCCAGGGTTTAACGAGAACGTTTGGGGGGGGGTAGGAAAAAACAAGGGGAAATAGGTTACCTTACATAATGACTTAGCCACTCCCAGTCTCTATTCAAGCCTAAGTTAATTGTATCCAATTTGCAAATGAATTCCAATTCAACAGTCTCTCGCTGGAGTCTGGTTTTGAAGTTTTTCTGCTGTAATATCGCAACGTTCATGTCTGTAATCGCGTGACCAGAGAGATTGAAGTGTTCTCCGACTGGTTTATGAATGTTATAATGTTATAATTCTTGACATCTGATTTGTGTCCATTTTATGGTCACATAAACACCACCCTATACCGGAAACCTACTGACCGCTATTCCTACCTACATGCCTCCAGCTTTCACCCTGACCACACCACACGATCCATTGTCTACAGCCAAGCTCTGCGATAGAACCGCATTTGCTCCAACCCCTCAGACAGAGACAAACACCTACAAGATCTCTATCAAGCATTCTTACAACTACAATACCCACCTGCGGAAGTGAAGAAACAGATTGATAGAGCCAGAGGAGTTCCCAGAAGTCACTTACTACAGGACAGGCCTAACAAAGAAAATAACAGAACGCCACTAGCCGTCACCTTCAGCCCCCAACTAAAACCCCTCCAACGCATTATTAAGGATCTACAACCTATCCTGAAGGATGACCCAACACTCTCACAAATCTTGGGAGACAGCCAGTCCTTGCCTACAGACAGCCCCCCAACCTGAAGCAAATACTCACCAGCAACCACATACCACACAACAGAACCACTAACCCAGGAACCTATCCTTGCAACAAAGCCTGTTGCTAACTGTGCCCACATATCTATTCAGGGGACACCATCACAGGGCCTAATAACATCAGCCACACTATCAGAGGCTCATTCATCTGCACATCCACCAATGTGATATATGCCATCATGTGCCAGCAATGCCCCTCTGCCATGTACATTGGTCAAACTGGACAGTCTCTACGTAAAAGAATAAATGGACACAAATCAGATGTCAAGAATTATAACATTCATAAACCAGTTGGAGAACACTTCAATCTCTGGTCACGCGATTACAGACCTGAAAGTTGCAATATTACAACAGAAAAACTTCAAAACCAGACTCCAGCGAGAGACTGTTGAATTGGAATTCATTTGCAAATTGGATACAATTAACTTAGGCTTGAATAGAGACTGGGAGTGGCTAAGTCATTATGCAAGGTAAGCTGTTTCCCCTTGTTTTTTCCTACCCCCCTACCCTCAGACGTTCTTGTTAAACCCTGGATTTGTGCTGGAAATGGCCCACCTTGATTATCATACACATTGTAAGGAGAGTGATCACTTTAGATAAGCTATTACCAGCAGGAGAATGGGGTGGGGGGAGAGAAAACCTTTTGTAGTGGTAAACACCCATTTTTTCATGGTTTGTGTGTATAAAAAGATCTTCTGTACTTTCCACAGTATGCATCCGATGAAGTGAGCTGTAGCTCACGAAAGCTTATGCTCAGAAATATTGGTTAGTCTCTAAGGTGCCACAAGTACTCCTTTTCTTTTTGCGAATACAGACTAACATGGCTGTTACTCTGAAACCTGTCTTATCACATAGTCCATCAAATGGTGGAGTATTTCAGCCACTACCAATCTGAATTAGGTATGATGAATCAGGAACTTACAGAGAAAGCCCTTGTATCCTGTAGCTAGATGTCAGAGCGCAGTCTGCTGTTCTCGTTTGGGTAGCAATGAGCAGAAGTTTGGGTAGGAAAGGAGAGTGGGGAAAGGAATTTGATTGTTCCATCTGTTGTCTTGTGTTTTTGGTTTGGAATTATTTAATTATGCATGGTGGAATATTACATCTTTTGAATATTTAAAAAATACTGCTGCCAAGGTCAAAAAATCAGTGTCTCTTTCTTCCATGTACATAGAGATAAATATTCAACCAGGCAATATCTGCAGTATCCTCTTCCTCTTCCACACATATTAGATGATGTTATGTGGTTGGTGGTTTATTTTCATGTAATCTGTAGACTGATAGTTATAATGCAATAAGTGTAGATTTTCAGTGGCAAAAGGCTCTAGGGAGACACTGTAGGCTTCTGTATATTTTAAAAAATATATTTTTTTCTCTCTAGAGAAAATGGTCCTTGGAAAATGAGAAGTTCTTTCTTCAAATATTTTGTTTTAGTACAAGAGTGTAAAGAACTGGGAGGAAGTAGGGTACTGTGGCTAAGGCCCTGGTCTGGGACTTTAGAGATTATAGAAAAGTAGGACAGGAAGGGACCTCAATAGGTCATCTAGTCCAGTCCCCTTCACGGAGGCAGGACTAAGTATTAGCTAGACCTTCCCTGACAGGTCTTTGTCGAACCTGTTCTTTAAAATCTCCAGGGATAGAGATTCCACAACCTCCCTAGGTAACTTGTTTCTCTTTAACTACCCTTACAGTTAGGAAGATTTTCCTGATGTCTGATGTAAATCTCCCTTACTACAATATGAGCCCATTACTTCTTGTCCTGTTCTCAATGGTTAAGGAGAACAATTTATCACCCTCTCCTTTATAACAACCTTTTAAATACTTGAAGACTGTTATAATTTCTCCTCCTGTTCCCCGGACTTCTCTTCTCTACAAACCCAATTTTTTCAAACACTCCTTGAAAGTCATGAACTTCTAGACCTTGATTCATTTTTGTTGCTCTCCAATTTGTCCACATTGTTCCTGAAGCATGGTGCCCAGAAATGGGCACAATACTCCAGTTGAAGCCTTATCAGTGGTGAGTAGTGTGGAAGAATTATTTCTCATGTCCTGCTCACAACACTTCTGTTAATACATCCCAGAATAATATTTCCTTGTTTTGCAACAGTATTACATTGCTGACTTTCATTTAGTTTGTGATCCACTATAACCCCCAGATCCTTGTCTGTAGTACTCATTCCTAGGCAGTCATTTTCCATTTAGTATTTGTGCAATTAATTATTCCTTCCTAAGTGTAGTACTTTGCATTTGTTCTTATTGAATTTCATCCTATGTATTTAGACCATTTCTCCAGTTTGTCAAGATAATTTTGAATTCTAATCCTGTTGTCCAAAATGCTTGCAATCTCTCTCAGCTTGGTATGATCCACAAACTTTATAAGTGTACGCTCTATGTCACTATCCAAATTATTTATGAAGATATTGAGTAGAACCAGACTCAAGACAGATCCATGTGGGACACCATTTGAATATGCCCTTCCAGCTTGACTGTGAACTGATTGATAACTACTCTCTGTGTGCAGTTTTCAAACCATTTGTGCACCCACCTTATATAGTAGGTTTGTCCAAGACTATATTTCCATTGTTTGTTTATGAGAAGGCCATGTGAGACAGTATCAAGGCTTTACTAAAGTCGAGATATCACATCTACTGCTTCATATCTGAGCTATTCACAAGCCTTAGTACCCTGTTAAAGAAGGATATGGGTTTAGTTCCCAGCTGTGTGACAGATTTCCTATGTAACATTGAGCAAATTATGTAATCATCCTGTGTCTCAGTTCCACATCTGTAAAACAGGGATGGTACTTCCCTACTATATAGGTGTGTTGTGAGGATAAATCTGTTAACCACTGAGACACTGAAATACTATGGGATGATCCTGAGGAAGGCAGAATTAGTTACATCTGTCATAAAAGTGTTTAGTTAGTCTGCGCAGTCAGCATGTTAGCAAAATGTTTGCCAAATTTGCATGTCTATGGTGGCAGGACAGTGAGGGATGAGGGGAAGCCTCCCTAATCTTTAAGGCATTCATTTGCACAGCAGGAAATGGATGTAAAACTTTAAACATCAATAACACTCACAACGAGGGCACAATAAAAGGGCTGCAGTCAAGATGGACAAGAAAAAAAGGAAAGAAGGATGAACTTGTAGTTCATCACCAAACGGAAAGCCAGTCTGGAATCTATTCCCAGCATTACCACTTACTACCTCTGTAATAGTGGGCATGTTGCTTAAGTTCTCTGTCTCTCAATTTCTACACTTGTAAACTGGTGACAGTAATATCTATTGCCCTGGAATATTTTCAGCCTGGGGCTTTCTTACCCAAACATGTAAAATGCATTTTGATCCCCAGATGAAAGGGGCTTTAGAAATACAAATGATTACATTATTTGATGTCTGTGCAAGCCTATTCCCAGTTTTCAAATGTCTTTTTAGACTAGACATCTTCTAAAAACTGTCTGCTCTCTACAATTAGGGGTGCTAGGATGTTTAAATCCCCATGCCAGGAAACCCACGCATAAGGGCATGTCTCCAAGAGAAGCAGTTGTGACCATTTCAGTCTCCTTCCAGGTCATGAACTAGCAGCAGACAGTAGTAATGTAAACATGCATTTATGATTTCTAGAAATGGAACTCTTAAGGCTTGCAGTAGGTGGGTCACCAAGTCTGGGAGCTGAGAATCTAATATTGACGCAGCCTGTAATTTGGAGAGTGTATTTAAAAGTGTATTTAAAAACTATTCTCAGAAAATCATTACAGTAGAGAAAATTTGTTTATAAAGTCAGATCTGGAACTGTCTTCCTTAAGTCGTGTATCCTTTTAAAATTTTCTTGCTTTATTGGAGCGTGTCACACAAGCATAATGAAACTCCAGGCTGAAGCTGACACTCCATTGTTACTCATATTATTGTCTGAGTCACTGCAGAACATACTGTGTGATATATTACACTATGTTCTCTGGAGAACCTGCAATACTAAGGACAAGTAGACGAGTTACACACAGTAACAGTGTCACTTTTAAATGTCCTTGTATTTATTAGTTTGCATCACTACCTAAATGCTACTTGAATCTGTCTTAAATATTACTTATTTGTTAAACATAGCCAAATCCTCTTATCAGTTACACCAATGCAGCATTTAGCCCAGAAGCCATATTTTAAATACAAAAGGACAGATTCTGCTTTCAGTTTCACTTGGGTAAATCTGCAGTGACTCGGAGTATGCATATGTACCAATAAAAGAAACAGTGTAAGAATCTGCCCCTCACAGCCTCATTCTATATGCACCATTCCTGTTGACATAAATGGGAGATCCCTGTGTGTTCAAGGGCATGACACAGTTGCAATTTTAAAACAAAACTAAAGTGAAGAATGAGTTGAAATATATATTCCATCTGCTTATTGTGCGTTCCATGAATCAGGCCCCTCTGTAACTTGCATATAAACATGTAAGAAACCTGACAGTTAGAAAATGTCCCCTTCATCACCCCCTTTGTAACAGAATTGCTGCCTTGATTTGTAATTGTGTTGTTAAAATAATTTTATATTAATACCACTTTCATGTTTGTATATTAGAACAGGAGAACTTTGTATTCTGTACCATTCTTATTATAAATGGATCTCATGCACTCACACCACAGAAATTAAGCCACTTCTGGAGTTCTCTTATGGTTTGACATTTAGAAAATTGGGAGATGAAGGGCACAAGATACAATTTTTAATAACACTTCTAACAGGCCCTATTAGAAAGTGGACTGTTGAGTGCTGTCACATTGTATGTTGAATTCTATACTATACAGCCCTGTTCTCTCATCGTCATACATGTTTTTACCATTAAAGTTAATATCGGTTACTCATATGCGTTACTCATACGTATGAGCATATATACTTTAATTTCTTAAAGCATCTCAATTATCAACAGCTGTGTAAGTGAAACACAAAAATAACTTGGCCTTGTATGCTTCCTTTCCAGAGAACAGGGCTTTGAGTCTCCGATGAGAATAAGTTCTGTTTCTGTACTACACTAATTAAACTATATTTTTTTATATTGTACCTAGGTTAACGAATCCTACAAAAGAGCCATCACTGTAGTGACATCAGTCTAGTTAGGAAGAGAGTATGACTGTGACTAAGTACAGAGGCTACGACCTTATATGAAATCTAGGGTTTTTTTCTATGAATGGCAATTCCAATGATCTTTGTGTGCATGCTTGTATTAGAGATTTATAGCCAAAAGGAAGGGGAAATTTTCCTCTTCTCTTTGTTGAAACTTAATGAAATAGAATATTATGACTCTAATATAAGCAATGCTTAATGATGATAATATTTAGTTCTTATCTAGCCTTTTCCTTCCCTAGATTTCAAAGTACTTTACAAAGGAAGGTAGTATCATTGTTCCCATTTTACAGCTGGAAAAATTAAGGTACATGGCAGTGAAGTGACTTGTTCAAGGTCATAAGGCATGTCAGTGGCAAAGTCAGTATTAGATTTCTTTTTGTCTTTACTCCAAATCCAGTGCCCTTCAGTTAGAAATACTGCCTTCCGATTTTAATGGGATTTGGATCAGTGTAGAAAGGTACAATCCACCGCTCAGTATATTTCCCCACCCCCCACCCCCCATTAAATTTTGCATGCAATTGCTGGTTGGCATAAAACTGTTGGTATGACCTTCATATAAATATTTTGGGCCAAATTTGTTGCTGGTGTCATTCCATTGATTTCATCAGAATTACAGCAGGGATGAATTTGGCCCTTTCCTTTAACATTTCTGATTTTAAAATGCTTCTATTACTGTCAAGTGACAATTTAAGCGCTAGGATTTTCAGGTAGTGATTAATCAGAATCTATCTAATATAGGATATCTGTCTCAGGTTGTTGCTCCCATTCAAAATTCTATACTTGTCCTTAAATTTTCCTGTTGGTAGAAGTAGAAACAGAACTTTGGAAGGTGGCCTCACTGTCTCCTAAGTCACAGAATGCTGCCAGTACGCATTGTTTTCCATCTCCAGAAGAGGATATAACACTTCTCAGTCTGGCCTCTGTCACAGCAAAGAGGGAGGAAGGGGGAAAGAAACCACATGAAAGTAAATTATTAATCAAAGCCTATAACTTTTCATCCTCTTCAGCACTAGTGGTTTCATTTTGCTATCTAGAAATCCCTTCCTAAGAAAGTCATGATAAGATTTTAAAAGAAAACAGGTCAAATTTTGCTGTCATTTACAGTGGTGTAAATCCAAAGTAAATCCCACAGAAGTCAATAGAAGCGGGTTGTAAATGCGGAGAGAATCTGACTCTCAACCTTTACTCAGCACAGAGTTTGCTAGCTTCTCATTTTGTGATCTTTCAAAAGCTAAATATTTCCCACTTAGTATAATTTTCTAAGCAAAATACTAAGACCATTAACTGATTCAAACTAGATAGCTGTGCAAAAAGTATGAAATATAGTAAAACCAAACAAAATAATAGCAAAAAATTGGCATTTTCCTCACCCTTCCCTGCAGCCCCAACTCACACATGCAATGGCCAAGATCTACCTTCAGTTACAATGCTGCAACTCAGTGGAACTTGGCCCCTCTTATTATGTAATTTACATTCATGCTTGCTGGAATCTTGATTCCTCTCTCCTCAGTGTTTCATTTCCCCTCTTATTAAATTAATGGCATGTAGTTGGAAAGACAGGCATAGAAACACAAGTGACATTGATTTGCAGCTTTACAGTTAAAAAAAATATCAATACAAAGTTGACTGAAAGGAATCTGAAGGCTATTTTCTCTCTGTTTTTGGTTGAGCGGGGGGAAGGGGAATATTGTTATTTAAGCCTTAATTTTAATGCACCATCAAAATAAATTAGTTTCATATTCACTGTACTGTCATTAATCCTAATGCACTCGTATTAAATGGTATTGTAGCCTCTTTTATAAGAGTATCTTGTAATCCAGCATGAATTTGTCATTCAAATGAAATAGTGCCACAAGTTCAGAGGAATATTGGAGACTAAGAACTCAATTGGTAGTGCTCCATTTTATCATCAAATTAAAGACGTTCCAGGATTACTTAGAATCTAACTCCACTCCTTGCAGTTGCTTGGGAACATAACCTTGGCAATATTCCAGAGTATCATCACTGGGAAACTCAGGCTATTGAATTAGGCAAGGGAAAAATAAACTGGCAGAAATCTCAATTTTTGAGGAAAATGCAACAGAAGACACACAGAGTGAAATGTGAATTTCTCTAGTGGATGCTTTCTCTAGTCAGAATTGTGGAGTACAACTGCCTTCTTATTCCAAATATTTGTTCTGCTCTTCTAAAGCTTGTTTATAGTGCAGCCCTTCTGCCAGGTGCAGGAGTCAGCAACAAGGGCCGGGTTCAATAGCGAGGACTTCCTCTTAACACTACAAAACAGAACTGGCTTGAGCCCCACGCAGTAATCTGAGAAAATTTAACACCAGCCCGATGGTGCCTCTGAGACAATATTTCTCCACTTACTGGTCGCTGTTCTCTTCTTTCACTAGCCACTGGAGCTTCCTGCTCCCATGACATCATATGCTGAGGTTCTGCCATTTAACCCAGCTCTTAGCAATTTCAGCTCTCAGTGATTTCAGCAGATAGTGGGGAACCTCACAGCCAGTGCAGTCTCCATGGGCACTGTACCTACATAAGGTTTAAAGCTTAACTCCTAGACCAGCTCAGCAGTGATGCCCACTCTAGGAAACATCAGCTGGGAACAAGGACCCTCAAGTGATTCTAATCAGCACTGATATTAAATGCTGGAGAGGGGCAGTTCAAATGGTGTCTAAGGCTCTTTGGGCAGAGTCCACAGCACTAGGTAGGAACCCCTGTCCCCACCCACTCTCTTTTTCACTGGGATTTGGCATCCCTACGTCCTTAGCAAGTGGGGTTCAGTTTAGGGTGACCCCTTCAACCAGGGCATACTATACGCATTTCTGCTACCCTTTACTCACACAATAAGGATAACAACATTTCATTACCCCCGCATTCAAAATACTAGAGTGATTTGTAGCCCCAAACCAGGCAAAACTGAACATTTTGGCAAAACAGCTCCATCTGCTGTGCTAGGCAGAGCAGGCATGTCTATGCAAACACGGTCTGCTCCTGAAGTCTTTTCCCCATCTCATCACGTAGATGTTAGCGGAGAGCTCATTCAGACCCTGCTTACGATAGCAGTTGTCCAGATGGTTGCTCTTAGTAATTTATTTCCATTAATAGCTACTTCCTGTACTGAAAATTACACATATTCTTGTGGAATCAGAAATGGGATTACAGTAAATAAGGCCTGGGCCTATCAAAACTTCAGGGGCATTGACCCAACATGAGCACCTCATGGAAGAAATTAAAATTGTTACCCATAATTCTCATTTAAGAGTGCTTGAAAAATCAAAATCCAGTAAAAATGACTGTTTCTCTTTTGTGAGAGACAAGGTGGATGAAGTAATATCTTCTAATGGACCAACTCCTATTGGTGGAAGGGACAAGCTTTCAAGTTTCACAAATCTCTTCCTCAGGTCTGGAGAAAGAAACTAGTGTCCAAGCTAAATACAAGATGGGACAGAATGTTAAGCATCAAGGGTTCATACATGTCACAGGAGGCTGGTTAAAATTAAGTGGGCAATTTAACACCACTGTAGTCACAGGACAATGGAGGGTTAATAGGCAGCAGGGTGTGTTACAAGTTGTAATGGGCCATAAAATCAGTGACTCTGCTGGACACTGAAAACTATGAACTTAACAAAGTGATGAATGTAAATTCCCAGGCTTATCTTTTGAAGCGGTTTTATTTGAGGATCATGACAGATATGGAGTGATGCTTTGTGAAAAAGTGGTCATCTATGGGTGATACGGTGCTTTTTGTCTTTTATCATTTTTCTGTGCGAGCTCATTCAAGAGTGTAGTGATTGTCCAGTCTCACTCCATAGTTGTTTGGGCATTTGATGCCCTGGATAAGATACTCATGTGTTATGATAGGCGCGTGTAGGAGCCATGGATCTTGAGAGGTGTGTTTGGCGGTGGGGGGACAGACGGACGGACAGTATTGATTGTTATAGCAGTGGAGATATGTCTGTAGGTTTTGCATCTGTTGTTTTTGCAGGATCAGGTGCTGCTTTGAGTTAGTGTGTCCTGGTCTGTGGAGAGCTTACTTCTGATGATAAGGTTTGGGAGTTGTTTTGAAGGCCAGAGGAAGAGGTTCAGGAAAGATTTCTTTCAGGATGGTGGTCCCCATCAAATATGGGTAGTAATTATTTAATGATACCCTGTATGGGTTCCAGTGTGGGTTGGTAGATGATAAGTAGGGATATGTGGTTGGTGGGCTTTTTTTTTTCTCCTGAATTGAAGCAGTTTCTCCCAAGGTATTTGGGTGGCCCATTCCATGATGTGATCTACTTCTTTGGTGGAGGTGTGTATCCTGGATTTTTTCTTCTGAGCATATTCTGTAGTATCTGAGTGCCTGGTGTGACAGGGTCGGGCCAGATGGCTACAGGAGCGTAATAGAAGGCAGATATATTAGCCCCAGACTAAGTAGGTCCCTTTTCCCTGGGTAAGGTAACAGGGAAGGTTCCAGAACAATCAGGAACCTTCTGGAGACAATTAAGACAAGCTGATTAGAACACCTGCAGCCAATCAAGAAGCTGCTAGAATCAATTAAGGCAGGCTAATCAGGGCACCTGGGTTTTAAAAAAAGGAGCTCACTTCAGTTTGTGGTGTGCGTGTCAGGAGCTGGGAGCAAGAGGCACTAGGAGCTGAGAGTGAGAACGCGGACTGTTGGAGGACTGAGGTGTACAAGCATTATCAGACACCAGGAGGAAGGTCCTATAGTGAGGATAAAGAAGGTGTTGGGAGGAGGCCATGGGGAAGTAGCCCAGGGAGTTGTAGCTGTCGCACAGCTGTTCCAGGAGGCACTCTAGACAGCTGTATTCCACAGGGCCCTGGTCTGGAACCCGGAGTATAGGGCGGGCCTGGGTTCCCCCCAAATCCTCCCAACTCCTGGTCAGACACAGGAGGAGTCAACCTGGACTGTGGGTTCAGAAAAACGGCCAAGCTGAGGGCTGCCGTGAAGCTCCAAGGCAAGCAAATCTGCCAGTAAGCGCAAGACCCACCAAGATAGAGGAGGAACTTTGTCACACTGACTATAAATAACATTTCTTGGTGTATCTGGCATGATTACTGGATCTGTGGCGGTAAGTGTGATGATCTTTGGGTTTCTTGTATATAGTTGTCTGTAGCATTCCATTGGTGAAGCATTCCATTGTGTCCAGGAAGTTCATGCTGGTGTGGGAGTGCTCCAGAGAGAATTTGAGGGATGGGTGGTGGTGGTTGAAGTTGTGATGGAAATCTATGAGGGAGTCTAGGTCACCTGTCCAGAAAATGAAAATATCATTGAGGTATTTCAGGTATATCACTAATTTTGTGGCACATTTGTTCAGAAATTCTCTCTGAAGGTGGTCCATGAAGAGGCTGGCTTATTGAGGAGCCATCCTAGAACCCATGGCTGTTCCCATGATGGATAAAGTGTTTGTTGTTAAATGTAAAATTATTATGGGTGAGGATGAAATGGATGAGTTTGGAGATGTTTGGGGTGGATTTCTGAGCAGCGTCCTTTATCTTGTAGATATTTGAGGCAGGCAGCGATGCCATCATGGTGAAGGATGTTGGCATATAGGGAGGTGTGATGTCCATGGTGGCAAGGAGGTGTTCTGAGGGAGGCTGTTAGTGTTGCACAGTTTTTGGAGGAAATTGGCTGTCTTCTGGAGGAAACTGGCCCTTTGTGTGGTCAGTGGTTTGAGGATGGCTTCTATGAGTCCTGACATTCCTGCAGTAAGAATGCCATGGCCAGATATGATGGGACTGCCTGGGTTCCCTTGTTTGTGTATCTTGGGAAACACGTAGAAGGTCCCTGAGCTGGATTCATGGTGGATGAGATTGTAGAGTTTCTCTTGGAGTTGTTTGGGGAATGATTTGATGATATCCTTAAATTCTTGTGTGAATTGTAGTGTGGGGTCTTCTTTCAGTTCTTTATAGTAGGTGGTTTTGAGGAGCTGTTGGTTGGCCTTGTTGACATAGTCATCACAATTGAGATGATGGCACCCTCTTTGTCTGTCTGTTGGTTTGATCGCTACGTTGTGATTAGATGTTAGGGACTGTCCTCTGGGTGGTGGAAAGATTGTGGTGGATATAATGTTTGTTAAGGATTTCAGTGTCCATTCTACCCCACACCCCAAACTCCCAAGCAATTGATAGAATTTAAGGTTTCAGAGTAACAGCCGTGTTAGTCTGTATTCGCAAAAAGAAAAGGAGTACTTGTGGCACCTTAGAGACTAACCAATTTATTTGAACATAAGCTTTCGATGAAGTGAGCTGTAGCTCACGAGAGCTTATGCTCAAATAAATTGGTTAGTCTCTAAGGTGCCACAAGTACTCCTTTTCTTGATAGAATTTAAGTTTCAGATTTTCTTATGTATTCAGTGGTTTCAAATGAATGAATTTGCCAAAGTTCCAGATTGTAGACCAACAAAAGCATGCAGTTTTGTCAGTTAGTTACAAGTGTCTGTATATATACATTAGAAAATGCAGTTTTCTTTTTGCCTTCCTCTGAGGGGCAAAATTGAAGAGGACTGAATGAGTCTCCTTGGTTTTGTTTTAGTGACTCTTTAAGATAAAATTCACTCACATACCCAATGCTACAACAGGTTGCAATGCTTAATTATAAGGCCTGTTTTGTCACAGAGTTCTCTGGGATAAGACAATATACATTAATTGGAGGAAGGTAAAAAATGGTGCAAAATTGGCAGCCTTAATGATCCTTGTGTGTTAGAAGCTGGCTTATTGTCATTAGTTACTTTGCTTGTTTTTGTAGCTGTGAGCCCTTTATACCTCCTTAACATGCTGTCTACTCTATTTGCTCTTCCAGTCATCTTTCCATTTTATAAGGTAATTGCCCCCAGTTTTCTCTGCCCTCAGATACTTTATTTTTGTAGAGATTCCTTCAAAGTCTTTCCACCAATTATCTCTATTTTGATTTCTCTAGGAGTCAAGCTATATTTCCAGATAAATTAATTTTGTCTATTTTTGATTAAGTGTATTTTCCTACAGCACATTCAGTGTGAATGTAACCTTATATCCCTTCAAGGGGACAGTCCTTACCAATTTTTTTAAAGTGAAGTATCTTGACTTTTTAAATCCAGTTATAGCTTCTGATATTTTGTATGGTTCATAAGCCATTAATAAATTCAATGGTAGTTATCCTTTGAGGTTTGATGATCCATTTTTATAGAGTCAAACAATACATTTTGGATATTATAGTTTGTATTCCTCTTTGAGGACTTTCAATTTGTAAAAATAATTGGTGGAAACTGCTGCTTATTGACGATGATAAAAAATTGCGATAATCCATAAAAAGAGATTATGGTTCATATTTGGAAATGTTAAAAGCTATTCAAAGGCCTGACCCAATACCCAGCTGAAATTAGTTCAAGAACTCCTATTGATTTCAGTGATCATTGGATGAAGCCCTGAAGGGTGTGATTTACACTCTTTGTAGTTGAGGACAAACTCAGGCTTGTGGGGCTCAGGTCCTCGCAGGCTTTGCTAGAGCCTGGGCTCCAGCCCAATCCCAGACATCTACACAGCAATGAAACAGCCCCTTGGCCCTAGCCCTGTGATCCTGAGTTGATCCATAGCCATGAATATCTAGTTGCTGTGTAGACATACCACAGAGCTCTTCTTCAGGTGTGAAGTCTGAACAGAAGTTGTTCCAATAAAAGATAGCCTGAGAGACAAGATGGGTGAGGTACTAACTTGTTACATTTTGGCTTTGAAGTGTAGATCCTGAGACAAATAAGTGCTATATATATTAGAGATGGGCCTGAACCAAAATGCTGCATTCAGGTGCTCCCAAACTGCAGGGAAGTTTGACTCCAGAGTTAAGCTTTGTGGATCTCTCTTATATAACACTTTGTATCTAAAGATCCCAATGTGCTCCACAAACTATACATATGATATAACTACAGCAATATCTGCAGGCACCACTGGAGAGAGGGGGGGAAGAGATGGTGGCCTTTAAGCAGTCCTTAGCAATACTCCACAGAGATTCAGCATAAAATACAAGAAGATTAGTTGGAATATTTTGAGTTATAAGCATTTGTCCTGTGTGTGCTAACATATATAACCAGAAAGCCTAACCCCTTTCCTTGAGTTATTTGAGGTTTAGTACCAGAGTAAATACTAATATTAATAGCATGAATAAAAAGAAGATGTTTGTAAATCGGATTAAGAATTGGCTGATTGACAAAAAGACTACAAAAAGTTGTCAGTAGGGGATTATCATTGAATGGTGGTGTTTCTAGTGGGGTTCTGCATGGATTGGTACTAAGCCTGACACTATTCAACATTTTCATCAATAATCTGGAATTAAATATAAAATGACTACTGATAAAATGTGCAGATGACATGAAGATTGGCAAAAAGGTAAATAATGATGAGGACAGAGCAGCCATACAGTGCAATCTGGTTCACTTGTTTATACTGGGTTCATTCAAACAAAATGTGTTTAAATACAGCCAAATGCAAAGTTATACATCTGAGAACAAGAAATGTAGGCCATACATACAGAACAGGGGACTGTAGCTTGGGAAGCAGTGAATCTGAAAAGGATCTAGGGGTCCTAGCAGACAAGCACTTCAAAAAGAGAAATGGGCTAATTTAATTGCTTCACATGGCATATCTTTTAATTCATTCATACAGCAACCCTAAAGATGTTGCCATTGCATTGCTTGATGGAGTATTTTTTATATGTTCAGTTTCTCAGATGTAACATGCTAAATGTTTCAAATGAACGTTTTTAAAATAAGCATTCTGACATGCACAGAGCAATAAGACTATAACTCCACTAACAGTTTCTGTTATTCTAACAGATGAAACTGGAGTAATTCTTATGTTTAGCACACCCATACAATCCAACTATTCTAAGTTGCGTGAAAGTAAGTTCAATTTCTATTGTCTTGGAGTTTTTTAATGTAAAGTGAATTAATTTTAAGTCTGACAATTACAACTCTCCAACATAGCTTATCATTAGTGTTGATTCAGTAGTGCTGTGCAGGAAGCCTGCCTGTGCCTGCCTTTTATTTGCCTTTCTAGTATTCAATACACATAAAAATTGCAATATGTGCTTAGATTTCATTCATTCAGAAAAATTCATTCAAGCTGTTTGCAAGGATTACTCATTTTTAAAGTCTTAATTAATGAAGAACAATGACAAATATTGAATGATTTTTGTCATCCCCCACAAAAATATCTAATACCAAGCGAATATAGCAGACATTGAAAATATATTTGAATAGATGTCTGGGTCAGGAATCAAATTTATATTAAAACAAATACAATGAGCTGATTTAGCAAAGGGACTCGGGTGTTGACTGATCCCAGCTTTTTTTTTTTTATTCTTTCATTTATTTTTCCACAAAGACTCTTTTGAAATCTCAAAAACACTCTTAAAGTTGTAAATATTATTAATAAATGATGAGCTCAGTTCCATAGATGTTTTCTGGTCACCTTATCACTTGGTCAGAATGTACAAGACCGCATCCATGGCTTCACTATGTGTCTACAATGCATCTATCATAAAATTCCCATTGGAAGCAGTTTTGCAAGCTCCAGGGATTTAGATTTAAGTGATCTCTCAACTTGTGGTTAAATGATCTTATTTTACATGCCTTCAGCTGTGCTCTGTAGCAAAGCACATTTATCCCTTTCTCTCACTGGTCTTCAGTAGGAATCTTTGACTACAAGGCATTGTGCCCACACAGGGGTTGAAATACTTCTTGATCTCTTGCACTAGCATTTCAGGGCTGCCTTTCAAAGGAGCTTCAGTTATAATTTCTTCTTTGTCCGTGCATTGAGCTTTATCTGGCTACATGTGCAGTTGGTCGACACTCAGGTGTTAAAATCATTTGTCCACCTGCTGAGGAATTAGTGTTGCCAAGTTGTACATAGGTGCTCTCACACACAACTTTTCACAAACACAGAAGGAGGTCACTGTTTGAAAATCAGTTTCTGCATGTCTTATATGCTATGGGCCCGACTGGCTGCACAGATGTGGAGGAGTAAACAAGAATCTTTCCTACCCCCACCGCTTGCCCCACAGCACAAGAGTGGCACACCACTGTGACGGGTTGGGTCACAGAAACTCCCTGGGGACTGCCACCTGTTATGCTGGGACTACCTCTGAGCCCATTTTCCCTAGCATCTTGGGACTTCAGTACCTTGCCTTGTTGAGCCAGACGCACTAGCCTGCTACAAACACAGGCCCAGGTCCGAACCACGTCCCACAAAAGCTGCAGGCTTAACTGAAAACAGCTTAAGAAGTTCTCCTGTCTCCAACACCCAGATACCCAGTTCCCAATAAGATCCAAACCCCAAATAAATCCATTTTACTCTGTATAAAGCTTATACAGGGAAAGCTCATAAATTGTTCACCCTCTATAACACTGATAGAGATGCACAGCTGTTTGCTCCCCCAGGAATTAATTACTTGCTCTGGGTTAATTAATAAGTAAAAAGTGATTTTATTAAATATAAAAAGTAGGATGTAAGTGGTTCCAAGTAATAATAGACAGAACGAAGTAAGTTATCAAGCAAAATAAAATAAAACATGCAAGTCTAAACCTAATACAATAGGAAACTAAATGCAGGTAAATCTCACCCTTAGAAATGTTCCAATAAGCTTCTTTTACAGACTAGACTTCCTCCTACTCTGGGTCCAGCAATCACTCATACCCCTGTAGTTATTGTCCTTTGTTCCAGTTTCTCTCAGGCATCTCTTTGGGGTGGAGAGGTTATCTTTTGAGCCATCTGAAGACAAAATGGAGGGGCTTCCAGTCTTTCTTTTGTGCAACATCACAGCCACAAGATAGGGTCTCTAGCCACCTGAGAAATTCACATGTCTATGAATGATTCAAGTTTTTTGCAGGCCGACGCTATCATTTACATGTTAGTTTGAATGTTCCCAGGAAAGCTCAGATGTGGATTGGTGTCTCTCAATGTCCATTGTTAGTTAAGTACTCCCAATTACTTGAATAACCCCTTCACACTATGTTGACCAAATCTGGGTGGGAACGG
Source organism: Chelonia mydas (assembly GCF_015237465.2). Taxonomy (NCBI): domain Eukaryota; kingdom Metazoa; phylum Chordata; order Testudines; family Cheloniidae; genus Chelonia; species Chelonia mydas. Next base: position 66,164,098 of record NC_051250.2, read on the forward strand.
GTCCTACAGCAAACACTTCAAATACAAGCATACAACGCTCATAACTTCAGATATAAAAATGATACATGCATACAAATAGTGTGAATATATTCAGTAAAGCATAACCTTTGCAAATCTATGTTACATGGCATATCTAGCATAAAACATATTTCAGTCATGTCATATTTACACTCATAAGCATATTTCTGGAAAGCATTATGGGGTGCAACGTCACAACCACATCAGGGACTGCTTGCTCCTGGACCCGTTCCCACGCATCCTGAAAGCAGGTTACGAAAAGAGAGGCAAAGAGGGATGGAGAAGCAGAACCCTAGCTGGGCAATGCAGGTCTGAACCACCCATGCTAAGGCTTAAGAACCACAAGCCAGACATACATATGTTTCTGCGTGCAGGATTGCATGTAACAAAGTTGTGACAGCTGAACACTGGCTTGCTCTGAGGTGTAGCAATAAAGTAAAGCAAGAAGAAGCAGGGTCTTCCTCATCTCAATAGCAGTCACAACAGTAGCAGCTGAGGTGGGATCAGGGACAATGATGCAAACAGCAAACTTATTTGTGTTTTGTTTTTTCTTTTGTTATTGAATTGTGCTGTGGAATGCATAGAATCCTCAACAGTCTCAGTAATGTTTGAGGCTGGGGGGGGGTTGTTTTTGTTTTTTTTAAATAATACATGAGAACTGTAATTAGCCTCTGGGCGGCATCAGTACAGAGAGCAGACATCCTAGGTTCCTTCCCAATTCACCGAGGGCCTCATCCAACTCCCATTAAAGCCAGAGGTGCTGTAAGACTGCCATTGACTTCACTGGGAGTTGCACTGGGCAAACTCTTTGATTTGAAATCCAGCTTATGTTACTTTTAGCAGAAAAATGTTGCAGGTTAATCACAACTCTCTGAAATGTCCACGTGAGACTTAATGCTACACATAGTATTTGTGGTAGATACCCAGCAATACACTGGCACCTCACTATGGCCTTGATTCAGCAAGCTACTAAAAAATGATGTGTCGAGCTTAAAGCATGTGCATAGCCCGACTGAAGTCAATGGGCTTAAAGTGAGGCTATGTCTGCACCCTGAGCTAGGAGTGTGATTTCCCCGCTTGTGTAGGTGTATTCACTCTAGATCTCACTGAGCTAGCACAAGTATAAATAGCAGTGTAATGGCATTAGCATGGGCATCAACAGCGGTGGCATGGCTAAGTCGTGCTGTGCACAAACCCGCCTGAAACCAGTGGGTAGGTACTCGGCATGGCAAAGCCATGCCTCCACTAGCACTGCCCATGATACTGCAGCTATACTACGTATACTCACGCTAGCTCAACGAGAGCTAGCCCAGGTGTGTGTGCACGAACTGGGAATCACACCCCTAGCTTGTACGGTTGTTGTAGCCTTTGTCCTGCACCGCGCTGAAATGGGGGCTGTACTTTTAGCATTCTGTAGTGTACTCATTAAAATGTGAGGCAGCCACTGGTAGCCACCCTGTCCTACTAAAATATGCTGCATGCAGTCTCGTTATGGCCATGTTGGCTCCAGGATACTAGAGAGACAAGGTGGGTGAGGTAATATCTTTTATTGCACCAACTGCTACTGGTGAGAGAGAGAGAGCGAAACTCTCAGGCTTACATAAAGCTCTTCTACAGATCTACCACAATTGTGACTGACATCTGCTAGTTTTTTCTAGGACAAAACAGAGCATGAATACTTGCTAGATGGAGGAGGAATTGATAACTGCCCTGTGACAATGACAGAAATGTAGATGTGAATGTAATGTAGTGTAAATGACAGACAATGACACTGTGCAGGTAAGGTAATATTAATTTATTTTGGACAATGAGGCACCAACATACAGGAGATAAGTGTCTCAAAAGCAGGGTTTTAGCTTACTGTTGTGCTCAATTATTTTTACTTGGCAGAAAAGCATTAGGTTTTTTGAATCAGTAAAAATATTTGATCTTAATTTATTATTGACAAGAAGAATGAAAGCTTTAACACAGACTAGAAGAGGCTACAGTAAGAGTATAAAACACTGCCTACTAGAAGGAAACTCTGTTAATGCTTTAACAGTAGAGTTGTCAGCTACTATGACTTTAATCTTGATTCTTGTGGTTATATAACCATATGCAAGTACACAGTGCTTTACAATGCGTGCAGAAAGTAAGATCCCTTCTGCAAAGAGCTTACAGTTTAAATGGTATTAATGAATATAATAACTGGAGCAACAACACCCCAGACACAGGTAAATAGGGAAACATTGGTGAGATCAACACATGAAAGCTTTGCAGATAGAGTACGTTTTAAGGTGGCATTAATTTGGGGTCTGATCCATTGTGCACTAAAGTCAACAAGAGTCTTCCAGTTGACTTCAATGGTCAATTGATCAGGCCTTTGAAGAAGGAGGGAAGAGAGAGAACCAAGAAGATGCTTGGTTCATGGGAAGTGGAGCCTGTTTCAGGTGTAAGGGGCAGCATGGAAGGAGATCCTGAGCAGTAGAATAGAGGATCTGAAGGTGGTGTGGGATGAAATGAGTGCAGAGACTAAGGGTATGTCTACACTGGAAACTTCAAAGCACTGCTGCGGGAACGCTCAGAGGCTGTCCACACTAGCTCTTTAAAGCGCTCAGATTTCCTGCGCTCGGGGGGTGATTTTTCACACCCCCGAGCCAGAAAATTAGAGCGCTATAAAATATAAGTGTAGACAAGCCCCTAGGTAGGGACAGACTTCCAAAGAGACTAGAAGGTAACAAGACGGAACTGAAACTGATAAATTACTAAGAAATGCCTCCAGAATGACCAGAGACAAATGTATGTTCATGCAGTATAATCTGCTCTACCCAGTTGTTGAACTTGCTACAACTTTCTGGGCCCGGTGTCCCCAAGATCTGAACCCTCAGTTCAGATGAACTTGCTGACCAACACACCCCAGGCCCCCCACCACACTCTCTCTGAGAAGCAACTAAACCTGACTTCCCTTCTACCTAATGAATGCATTTGCAACACCATGCATGACCCCCCTAACCGAAACCTGGAGAAGCAACCTGGTCACCCTCCTAGTAACATGTGTAATGTAGACATGTGCTCATTAAATATTCATTGCACTGAAGGATAAAAACTTCTTCTAGATACTCCTTGGGGTAAAATTAAATCTCTTCAGGGACCTCTTAATGATGGCTTGCTCCTGTCCGTAGAAACAAGCTTCAAGCTGGCTGTTGAGAGCCTTCTCTAAGGGAGATTGAGGTCGAGCAGGAGTTGGAGGAGTTACAAAGACAATATGAAGAGTCCTTGTGTGTACAGGGAGGGGAGCAGAGCACTATGCATGCTAAGTGAGATACTCACCTTAAATGAATGTTGAGGATTGTGTTTATATCACCAAACCAGTCCTTCTCAGTTTTGTTAAAGGACACATAAGAAGATGCCATCAGAAAGGCATAATCTACTTATAAGTACAAAGTACGTCTCAAAAAGCAAAGATTGTTCTAAGGCCGAGTTGAGAGTTAGAACCTGTAATTCTGTCCTTGCCAACTGAATTTTTGCTTCAGTAGTTGCTCTGGTATCCCGTAAAAGGAAATGTCATAAATATAAAGGGAAGGGTAAACCCCTTTGAAATCCCTCCTGGCCAGGGGAAAGCTCCTCTCACCTGCAAAGGGTTAAGAAGCTAAAGGTAACCTCGCTGGCACCTGACCAAAATGACCAATGAGGAGACAAGATACTTTCAAAAGCTGGGAGGAGGGAGAGAAACAAAGGGTCTGTGTGTCTGTCTATATTCTGTCTTTGCCAGGGATAGACCAGGAATGGAGTCTTAGAACTTTTAGTAAGTAATCTAGCTAGGTACGTGTTAGATTATGATTTCTTTAAATGGCTGAGAAAAGAATTGTGCTGAATAGAATAACTATTTCTGTCTGTGTATCTTTTTTGTAACTTAAGGTTTTGCCTAGAGGGGTTCTCTATGTTTTGAATCTAATTACCCTGTAAGGTATCTACCATCCTGATTTTACAGGGGGGATTTCTTTATTTCTATTTACTTCTATTTTTATTAAAAGTCTTCTTGTAAGAAAACTGAATGCTTTTTCATTGTTCTCAGATCCAAGGGTTTGGGTCTGTGGTCACCTATGCAAATTGGTGAGGCTTTTTATCCAACATTTCTCAGGAAAGGGGGGGTGCAAGTGTTGGGAGGATTGTTCATTGTTCTTAAGATCCAAGGGTCTGGGTCTGTAGTCACCTAGGTAAATTGGTGAGGCTTTTTACCAAACCTTGTCCAGGAAGTGGGGTGCAAGGTTTTGGGAAGTATTTTGGGGGGAAAGACGTGTCTAAACAGCTCTTCCCCAGTAACCAGTATTAGTTTGGTGGTGGTAGCGGCCAATCCAAGGACAAAGGGTGGAATATTTTGTACCTCGGGGAAGTTTTGACCTAAGCTGGTAAAGATAAGCTTAGGAGATTTTTCATGCAGGTCCCCACATCTGTACCCTAGAGTTCAGAGTGGGGGAGGAACCTTGACAGGAAATATTTAGTATGATAAATCCCAGTGTAATCCCTTGCCCTGTTTTCGTAAACCCAACTCTTCTCTATGGAGAGGAAGAGTATTGGCCATTTGTTCTATCTTTTAAACAAGATATTTGAAAGAAATGCAGAAAATGTCATGCCATGTTACATGCTTAGCCTTGACTCTCCCTCTCAGTTCTCATTCATCATAATGAATGCTGTGACATGCTGCCTGCATGCTCACATTCTTCATTTCAGACATGATGCATCTTCTTTCTGTTCATAATCATGCTTAGCTTATCAAGGTGGATGAAGTAATATCTTTTATTGGACCAGCTTCTACTGGTGAGAGAGACAAGCTTTTGAGCCACACAGAGCTCTTCTTCAGGTCTGACAGGTGAACCTCAAAAGGCTCACAGTTCAGAATAAGAACTCAAAAGTACAACTGTCTATCTGAATTACCTGCTCCTCTAAAGTCTGCAGAACTGAGTGGGAAGTCACTGGAATTCATAAGGAGAAATAAAAGTTAGCTGCACCCGTTGAACATCAAAAAAGGTTAGGTTCAAGATTCAGGTGACCACCTTAAACTTATTTATTTTACCCAAACCAGTTTACCCAATCCTCATATTAATATTCATTAGCAGTCTCTGATACTGCCTAGAAGGCCTTTGCTTTTTTAGGTAGCAGGTTTCTTATTCATGTAGCTCATTCTAAAGCTCTACATAAAACATTAGAAATACAAATCCATTCCCTTAATGTTTTGTCAAAGCAAGTGGAGCAGGTGATTCCCTTGTTTAATTCGAGGTTCAGCCTCTAGTGAGGAGACCTCAAAATAATTATAAAACAAATGAACACTTTCTAGTCATTGTTCCTATGTATCTCCTATTAGAATGACTAAATTTCCAGGGGCAGAAAGTGGGCTGCAGATGAGGGGTGTTCAGCACAACTTGGGAGGGGGCAATGTGACTTTAAACCACCTTCTTGATACCCGGTTCCTGGAGCCATCCCAGTGCTGAGTGCCAGGGATCAGCTGGGTGTAAAGGAGCCCCAGGCCCACCACTTTTCCTTGACTACGACCAGTAGCTATGAAGGGGGAAACCATATAACTCTATACCAACTAAGGGCTTCCCATGCCAAGAGTATCCACCATTGCCTTGCTATGCCAACTTTGCATCAGCAGAATGGAATGTATATGTATGCAATGTCCAGTTCCTCAGTTACAGCATGGCTATAATTCTTAGCAGGTGGCCATGAAATGGGAGCTGATAGGTGCCTTTTAAAAACGTCCTGTGTGATATGTTCACATGCATCAAGATTTTAAAGAGATTCCTGGAACAATCCTGTGATGATTTGCAACCAGTGGCCATGAAATGAAAAAGTACTTCTGGCTCTTGGGAGCCTGTAATTTACAGTGTGCCACTGCTCCTGGGCAGGTGGAATATCAGACTGTCTATTATAAGCCCTAAGGGCGGAATCCTGCTCCACCAATGTCAATGGGAATTTTGCCATTGATTTTCAGCAAGGTCAGGATTTCACCCTAAAACTACTGCTGATTCCACGTTCGAGCAGGAAGCAAATGCTTTTTCTTTAGGAGCAGAAGGACTTCAGTTCTGTCCCTTATTACGACCATGAAGTCCACAGTGGCTGTTGATATCCATTTTTCCTTTTTAATGTATATGTCTGAGTATATATTTCGTGTCTCAGATATGTCAGATTTGTTTGCTAGATTTGAGGTTTTAGCCCAGGGGTAGGCAACCTATGGCATGCGTGCCAAAGGCGGCACGCGAGCTGATTTTCAGTGGCCCTCACACTGCCCGGGTCCTGGCCACCAGTCTGGGGGGCTCTGCATTTTAATTTAATTTTAAAGGAAGCTTCTTAAAGATTTTCAAAACCTTATTTACTTTACATACAACAATGGTTTAGTTATATATTATAGACTTATAGAAAGAGACCTTCTAAAAACGTTAAAATGTATTACTGGCACACAAAACCTTAAATTAGACTGAATAAATGAAACTCGGCACACCACTTCTGAAAGGTTGCCGACCCCTGTTTTAGCCAGACACTTTCCTTTTGGGACATCTGCCATGAATGATGATTTTAATTTATAAATTCATGTTTAGGCCTCAGTGCATGTTCTTTAGGGAAGATTTGTGCAAGTCTTGAAGGTTTTGGAATAACTAAGTACTTTTTGTTGTACAGTGCATGTGCTAAAGAATAGCTTTAGCAGACAGATTTGACTAGAAGGCACAGTAATGCTGTGATGTGTCACTGCCTGGTGTGAAATGACTCACTCTATGCAGAAATGCAAAATCACATTGTGTAATCCAAAATCTTTTATTTTATTCACATATGGACAAAAAGTTCCTTTGTCCCTGGTATTAAGTTTTGCTTCAGTAACTGCATGCATTTAAAGTAAACCCATGTAGAGTACTGAACTTGCTCAGGGACAGCCTGGTATGCTGCAGTCCAGACATCTGACATGTCATTTAAGCACCAATTTAGGACCAACATCCAGGCTGCAATCTGGGTGTCTCAACTCTGAAACCTGTCAAATTTGACTGAATCTCAGCTGCTGGCCCACACATGGAAAAATTGCCATTCTCTTGGAGGCCAATGTGTAGGAAGACAAGGGTGACTGGAAGATATGGCACTCCACATTTTGAGCATGTGGCACAGAAATGGAGGCCCTATTTAAGAGTGGGCTTTACTCTGTGTATAGGGCTGTCCATTGCCCAACATAAGAAGGTCTTGCAAGAGGGACTCTGTCAAGCCTGAAATGCTGACAAACCGAGGACTCTCAGAAGGAATCAGCTCAGATTAGGGGAGGGTGCATCTCAGAACTTTGTTTTTTTCCAGAGATTTTGGTTAAGAAATTCCTCTGCTAAGCCTGTGTTCCTTGCTTTTCTGCCATGTTTTCTCCAAAGGGTCAAATGAATAAGCACAGAGTGCCTGTGAGCCTAGGTGGAGCTCTGAGGGAGCATGCGCATGTGACTGGGGCCTTTGGAAGTCCGATGTTGGTTTCAGGGTCTAGGACAACTGGACTGAGGTGTCCCATGTCTGAAGGAAGGGCATCAGACAAGGTCTGAGACTCGGGTGTTTGCCCTAGAGTCGAGAGCTAGAATTAGTGACCAGACTGTACCCAGACCTGTGGGCTTGAAAGAATTTGGAACCCAGTGATTAGGTCCACTGACTACAGAATGGTGACTTTACTGGTTACCAGACCGGTTTGTAACAAGTAGACCATTACTCATGAGTAATCCAATTGATTTCAATGCGATTATTTGATACGTATGATATGACTCCATGTGAGTACAGGTAATAAAATCTAGTCTAAAGGAATTGGGTTTGACTCAAGGCTGGTCTGATGTCTGTGTGCTCAGATGTTAGAGAGACAAGGTGGGTGAGATAATATCTTTTATTGGATCTCATCCACTTTGTCTGTCTAATATCCTCAGACCAACATGGCTACAACTATACTGCATACTCAAATGGTCTCCTAATTTAATTGAAAGCAGGTTGGTTCTTTTGCTTAGTGATGATATTTTGCCTGCTATGTAAGGGAATTGATTTTTTTTTAATAATTTTTTTAGGATAGAGGAAAAGCCTATCATTCTGTTCAAATAGCAATTACTCTTCTCTTTTAGCAGAGTGTAATTCATGTGGCCAAAATAGGTTGGATTAGCTAAAGCTGATCATCTGAGTTGAGACATTCTCTTAGTTCTCTTTATTGGGAATCTAGCTTCTGCTCGATGACAGCTGATCTTTTTCTTCTAGTGTATAACCCATATTTTTTCACATTATTCAACAACTAGTGTTTAAATTCTGTGGTGCTGTTTAAAAAGAATAAGGGATGTATGTAATTAGGAAGCTGGAGAAGCTGTTATATATTAATCGGGAAGAAATAAAAGACAACACTTTTACAGCTATAGCATGCTGTCTTGCCAGAGACAGCTATGTACAGTTACTGACTGCTTAATAGTTTGCAACAAATACAGATTATTAAATGGAAATATTGTGCCCCATGTACAGTGTGCAGGATAAGAAAAACATTTAATCTCTTTAAGCTACAGATGGCCAAATAGACTCCTTTAAACATATTTAATAGTTTCATGTTAGAATAACATTAAGCATTTCACATGCTCTTCAGACTATACGTTTGTCTTGTAATCTTATCTGACAGAATTTCAGGGCCTGACCTGCTGCAGCTGAAGTCAAAGGAAGTTTTGCCATTGACTTCAGAGGAAGCAGGATAAGACCCTAAGGAACAAGTTTTTCATGCTCGGAGTTAAATGTTTTGTCCATTTAATACCTAGTGTTGGTATTTTTGTCCAAGTGACTGAACTCTATAAGAATCCTCTACTCCTGTTAGATGATGGAGGCATGAGAATACAATCTTTTCCGGAACCCAGCATTACAGAATAGGCATCCTAATAGCTAGCTGTTTCCAGTGAGCAACAAGAGGGTGGCGTTAATCTGTTGTAGTCTCAAGTTTAAGTGTCAGAGTGTTTGTGAGAAAGTGCTTTGGCAATTTAAAGTCAGTAAGGCCAGAGTAATCAAACAAAGAATCATAAACAGAGCATATCATTGTGATAGAGGTTAAAGCTGAGAGCAAGTAGCTTTTCCATACAAAGTTTTTTATTCTTCTCCTTGGAAGCAGAAGAGCAACATTATATTTCTTTCTACCTCTTCTTTCCCCCTCTCCCCTCCTTATCTGTTTCTCAAAATAATAGCAAGTACATTTTCTTCTCTGGTCTGTTTGCTACAGTATTTGTCTCCTAGGACGTTTTATTCTTTCAGCCTTGAGTTTGAGGCAGCATAAATCAATAATATAAACTAGGCTCCTAGTTTGAGAGAAAAGCACAAGGGCGAGCCAATAAACATCTGCTGAGCAGAGCCTGAAAAAAAAGCCATGCTATATGTAGCCTATTTTTATAGTCTCGGTACAGAGGAAGGAGAGAGAGGGCGTATTGGTGGTTGAGAAAGAAGGCTGCACAAACTATCATCATCATAAATAGAATCACTAATTAACTCACAGACTCTAAAAACATCACATTTCTTGTGTGAATATAACAAAGCTGCCTCCTGTAGATGCGTCAACCAAATGCTCTTGGCAGTGGAGTTTTTTTCTTGACACTAAGGGTATGTCTAGACAGCAAAGAAAAACCTGCAAGCCAACTTGCCCCATGCGAGCCAACTTGAGCTGTGGGGCTGTTTCATTGCTGTGTAGACTTCGGGGCTCAGGCTGGAGCCCAAGCTCTGGGACACTTCCACCCTACAGGCTCCTAGAACCCAGGCTTCAGCCTGAGCCCGGAAGTCTACACAGCAATGAAACAGCCCCACAGCCTGAGCACCGCAAGCCCAAGTTGGCTAGGATGTGTCTCTCATTGCTGTGTAGACATACCCTAAGTGTGAAATTCATCATTGTGCAGAAAGCCAGAACAAAAAGCGTTGGCACAACTTAGGCCCTCAAGATACCATATAAGTGAGATTTAAATGGCACATAGACCTTGTGCTGGTGCTCTGCAGAGGGGCAAATTTCATTCTAAGTGAAGATTAATTTTGAATTGGCACTTAGCACAGTGAATTCTGACACATAGTGCCAAAGGCTAAAGGACTTGCCCATGAGGATCTGGAACAATTTTTTGAACCTCAGTAAAAAGGAGGTGGATTGGAAACTTGGGGACAGTCTTGCAGTTACTTGCATGAATAAAAACTCTTGGTTTTTAATTGGTCTACTCTGGTGAGTAAGGACTACTTTTGTAAGTAAAGGCCAGAAAGCTGTGGCCCTTGGATTGCAAACCTCAAAACTATTTTGGAAGCAAGTGATTTAGATGGTTTATACCAAGCAGTAAATGAATGATGGACATTTGTTGATGAGTGTGGGAGAAGCCAGGGCATTTGAAAATGCCAATAGATTGAATTAATCCCCACAGTGTTGTATAAATCATATTTAATAGGCTACTCTTGACTTTCATAGTGTATTTCTATCTCTGCCCCTGTAATTGCACTTGTTTTCATTTTTATATTAAATCTTTTCCTTGTGATTCCAATAAAAATGTATTATGGCTTGCATGCAGTCAAAGAAATCTCATGGGGCAGAGAACAGCAATAGCCACCTGCCCAAGTTTGACAGTCTGTTGGGAAGAAAAAGGAGAATTAATTTTATTTTGGGTAGTCATGAAAAGTCTGTGGTATTATATAGTGTTGGTTTATCAGAGGAGTATTTAATTGTTATTGGTGTTACTGTTATCCCAAGGACGAGGGAATATGCAAGTAAGTGGTGTTTGAACTAAGTCCAATGTAAATCTCTGTACCAGATTTGCCTGTTGGACAAATTGCCAAGGGCCCTAATGCCGCATAGAACAGATCCCCAATCAATACTTTTGTTATGCAGCTCCTGCTGATAGATATAATGGATTACAGATCACACAAAACCTCTGTAAACCCTATAATTTGTAGCTTCAGAAATAGCCTATTCTCATGCCATAACCTATCAAATACATAAGTTTCCAACAGATTTTCTGAGAGCTTTTGTTATTCTTATACACTATTTTGTCCGTGCAGCTGAAGCAAGCTAACTGTAGGTGGTGGCACCACTCTCAGCTCGAAGGTTTGTTGGCTTGTAATACTTATCTCATATTTCCAGCTCTTCATAATCACAGTGTTGGCACATCTAGATAACAGCTGTATTAGTTTCAGCTTCTATCACTCAACAATAATTGAAACTTTAGGCCCCAAAGTAATATTCCACTGTACATCTATTCTATCATACTTTGGGAAAAATACATTCTACACAATGACTTAAGAATAGCTTGGGCATAGATAGAACTGGCTTCATCCCTATCGCTTTAGCAATCCCCAGAACTAACCTCTGACCTGAGTATTATAACACTGTCTTGTATGTGTTAGCATTTGTTGAGTTTACTGTACCACAGTGTTTCTTGTCTCACAACCAGGAAGTGTACGTCAGCACTCAGAACTTGCTGATAGACTGACTATATGGCAAAATAAAAAAGGGCACTACAACACCAGGAGGTCCTTCACATAAACGGACACCATCAGTTTGAAATGTGGATATTTTTTAAATAGTTGAATTAGTTTCAGATACTGCCACTGCCCTGGATTTGAAGGGAAAACAGTGGAAATAACTGGACAGAAGGAGCTGTCAATTGCACAAAATCAGCTGAAAAAAGAGAGATTCCGTTCCTGCTCACCACCCAATTCTTTCCAGATGTAGCTCCCTTAGTGGCTAGTTTTGTAACAATAATAAGAAACATTTTTCAGGCAAACATGTTGTTTTGAAGTTGATAGCATCTCTGTAAACTGAATCCCTCCAGGACCAGTTGAAGTAGTGGTTAAAATTACTGACTTTATCATAAGATAGTAAATGAGGTGTGGATAGCATAGCAATAATTATCTTATACACACACACAAACACAGATATCAGTGTGTTCTGAGAAACAAGCTACTCAAGAATGGTTTAGCCCATCTCTGGTTATACCAGATAGGAACATATATAAGTACATAAGTGCCAGACTCCTCACAGAGTATCTTGCAAAATGTACAGACTATTAAAAACTCATCAGACTAACCTTGAAGTCCTACTGAAAAAACTAACAGAAGGCAATCTTCTTTCCCATAAGATACAAATTGAAAATATAAGAAACCATATTTAAGGCTGGCTAGGATTAATAGTGACAATGTAATAGCATCAAAACAAAGGGGCTTATTCTTCTTTATTTATTTATGCATCACCCCATTACGATCACTGAGTGCTACCTGCATGTGTGGGGAAAAGAATATATCCCTAAGTTTGCAATATCAGTACTGTGTATAATGAGGAAGTGACCCTCACAAATCCACAATAAATATGTAAAACAGTTGAGATTTAAATACTAATTTTGCTCATAGTTCCATGCATCTGAGAAATATTTAATTTTAATTTTTTTTTCAGTTTATGTACATTTTAAATCACATATTCAGTTGTTCCACGGCTTATGTGCTTCTGGAAACTTCTTGAAAACGTAACCATTCAAAAACAAGTCATCTACAGAAACAGTGGATATAGCCACCCACACTTTTCTATGTGGGGAAAAAAACATGGTTTCTAGAATCAATTTTGAAGCTCACTCTGGAGTGGGAATAAAGATGCCTATTTCCCATTCTAATTCATTCTGGAAAATTCCCTTTTACCCAACCTCTGAAGCCTCTGGTAAATCGGCAAGGTGTGTTGCTAGAGTAATATGGCACTATGGCAGAGAATTTGGCCCATAAACATGATGATGAAATTTCTGTATGAGATATAGATAGATAAATAATGATATGATCAAGTAGCCTACTCTGATGACAGCCCACACTGTTTTATCTTACACTGGTGTCCATGACACCTATCACTATGTCACTGACCTGAAGTGCAACAGAAATCTTTGCAATCTATTCCTTTTGTGGTCTTAAGCTTTTGCAGTGCAGCAGCGCCAATACTTTTTATGGTTAGCATGAATGGAAAATCACCTTAGGTAGGTTTACATTTAAAACCACAACAGACTGAAGACTATTCCATGGATAGTTCTGCTCATGGTTTTATGATAGCAAATTGCAGGGGCTAGGGGAAATGATCCATGCATCCTGGGCATGTCCTTTCTGACTGTGGGCCATCTCTTGTTTGCTAGTGTGGGATTCCACACCACCCCCTGTACTAGATTTATACCAGATCAGAAATAGTGCCTTTTTGTCCAGGAAAAGGATGTTATACTCTTTAGGTGAGGAGAGGAAAGTGAGACAAAAGGAAAAGAGAGAGAGAGGAAATGAAGAGGAGAGTAAACAACGAGAGAGAGAGAGAGAGAGAGAGAGAGAGAGAGAGAGAGAGAGAGGAAAAAAATCACAAGGTGTGAGGCAACTGAGAGCAGACTACAGGGAGGTAAAATGCAAGGGAGAGAAGAGAATAAACTGCAAGGCAAGGAGGTGAGATTAAGAGGTAAATAGTTTTCTTATCATGAGGCAAAAAATGTGTACACATTATCAAAAATACTGAAAGCAGATGGATATGCCTGTTTAGGTGGTGGTGGTGGTCGGGGAATGCAGAGTAGGTGAAATCTAAAGCTTACAATGGGTTAAACCATATACCAGTAATTTAGGGTACTTGGCAGCCATCTCACATTCCTGAAACTAAAAAAAGAGAAGTATCAGAAAGCTACAGAGCTTGGTAGAAATACTCGAGAGATCTGAGAAAGTGACAGCTCTGTGATTATATACTACAGTGTAGTTAAGCATGCAAATAGGACTGCAAAGAAAAACTGTCATAGCTCAATCAGTTAACTCAACTGAATGCCATTGAAATGTAGCTGCATCTAATACAATAGTTGTCAAGGATGAAGTGATCCCTCCTCCCCCCCCCCCTTTTTTTTTTTAATTAGCTTTGTGAGCATTAGGCCAAATTGTGATCTCAGTTACATCAGCTCCACTGAAGGGAAAATAGCAGAGAGCAGGGTTTGGCCCAAGGCATTTAAACTTGTTTGGCATCAGTTCACCTTTGATGATACATAGGAATTTAAACTGTATTCTTCTCTTCCCCAGGGAAGGTGGGCAGCGTTTGTACTGCTGCCTTCCCTAGGTAGTCCACTAAGGTAAGAAAGCTTTAACTTGTAGCTAGGGCTTTTTAAGAACCCTGCTGTCAGAAGCTGCCTTGGGAATATTCTGAGTGCATCCCTGGCTGCCTGACTCATGCTCCATCCTTTGTCACTTCTGCTCACTTTTTGAGCTGTGTTGACTAGTTAATGGTCACTTGTACAGCAACAGCCCTCCTAGGGATGGACTTTCTGCAAGCTGATGCCCTGACCCCTGGGTTATGCTGGCAGAAAATGGTATAATCCTGGGGTGAATTGAGCCAATTACCTTTCATTTAAAAGTATTAGGTACAAATTCTGCCTATGGGAGTTGCATAAGTGAAATGGAAGGTAGAAGTTGAGCCACATAGTTTTAGGATAGTAAATAAATATAATGTTCAGCCATTTATTTCTGTGTACCAAGTATACTGCTCTTTCATAGAAACATTTTCCACCTCTGCAGTTTCCTTTAACATTTTTCTGATTTTGCTAGTGCAGTCACTAATGATACAGGTTGGAAAGTTGGCTTGGAAATCTTTCCAACTCTGAAAATATATAGTTGGTTAAGCTGTACTAACATAACAGAGAATGCTAATGATTGGGAAGTAGTAGGTAAGGCAGAATGGAAAATTCCTAAAAGAAATAAATGAGTCCATTACAGAAAGAAAAGGATTGCTATAGGACTTCTGCAGTAATAATTAATTAATTAATTTAACGTTATTATCTGTGCAATTTTTGTCCAAGGAGAAATTTACATTAGTTTGGATGTAAATGTGCAGTGTCTTATTCTGTTCTATATAGGCTTTTATACTGCGCTCATCACCGTAGTATCTGATTCGCTTTACAAAACTTTATCCATTTATAATTATTATTGCTGTAGACTGTAGAAGCCTTAGTCATAGACCAGGACCTCATTGTGATAGGTGCAGTACAAATTCCTTCCTTTTTAAAAATATTTATCAACTTCCATACTGTATTGTAGTTTTAAACGTGAGATTTATCCTGCTGGGAAAAAAGGTTAGGTGTTGTTCTCAGGTCCTGTGCTCAAAATTCTGAGGATATTTCAAGTATGTTAGATGCTCTTTTGTAGATCTCTACACATAACATAGTTTACAAATGAAATAATGGGTACAAATTTGCATGTTTGTCCACATATCTTTGTGGTCAAGCATTGGTGTGACTATGGATCATCTCTGGAATGGTTTTCTTCATGATTGTTTGGAACCAGGCAGGGAGATGGTTGTTCAAACTGCTGACACTGGACCTATCCACTCCTTTTTTGTAAACACAGTCTGTTCTGCTTTGAGGTCTGAAGGACTTTTCTGTGCAGAAACAACAGTGTCTGGAAGAAAATACGTCTTGAAAAAAATAAGGTGCTATAGTAGAAGCTAATCAAGCTTATGCTAGGTGTTTATGGCCGGAATCTGAAATAAAACAGACATCTGTTACCCTGGGACTGTTACTTGTGTACACTTTTCTAATATGTCTCTCTGGACCAGATTTTCAAAGGTATTTAGGTGCTTAAAGATGCAGATAGGTGCCTAGTGGGACTTTCAAAAGCACCTAGGAGCCTAACTCACATTGATTTCATACATGTTTAAAACAAAGCAAATGGAGATCATGTTTGCCAACTGCATATATGTTCAAATTACTAAGTGAAATTAGTGTTTGTGAAAGATACCAGATTCACAGCCTGGCGCAGAAATCTTCTCCTTATCCACAGAATAGATGTAACAAAGGTAACAGCAAAGCAGTGTGCCCACACTGCCCTGCCAATGTGTCTCAATCTCATTTTTCAGAGAGACCAACTTTTGGTGCAAGAAGGTAGTTCAGTCTCACTGCTCGTGAAATACTTAGCTTCTTTCCTGAGGCCTCCAGCTCATTTCCCATAGTGAACAAAACAGCCAACAGATAATGTGTTCAATTACTACCTTTCCTAGCTCACATTTGAACTAATGAGCTACGGAGAGGTGAAAAGCTCAATAGTCCAACACCAATTTACTGAGTCACTTCATAAATATACATATTGAGCTTGAGTAACTTCCAGTCTTCCTTTTTCTTACCATTTTTGTTGTTGTTGTTTTTCTTCTCCTTCCCGTTTGTTTGATTATTTCATTTTCAAACTGGAGCAGAATCTCACTAATCCTTACCCCTGGTGGCTCACATGAAAAGTGGCAGTCTTTCCCCACACATTTAATCACACAGTGCCGCAATATGGTCTCTTATTTATTACTGAGATGTCAGTTTTTTTACAGGGCATTTTTATTAGTGCATTATGAGGGATTTATATGTAAAGAGCTAAAACGAAAATACATTTGTAAGAATTAATGAACAACGAATATTTTGTAGTGTATTGTCCTTCTGTTTCTGCTAATTTTTCATGGTTCTCCTGATCAGAAAAAGTGAGAGACTGTTGTATTTACTTGGCTAATCAGTACTGAATAGGAAGAAAAATGTAATTGCAACTTTTATAAGCACAGATATTACAAGCTTTCATGCTTTATTTTTTGTTACTATTTATTATTATTTTATTTTAAAAGATAGCATTGTAAGTTTGTATGATTCTTTACAAAATGTATAACAATGGGCTTGAGCTGTAACTTTACTCCGGTGAGTGTTCCATTGATGTCAGTAGGACTACTTAGGTGGATAAAGTTACTCGTGATCCACCCCTGCCTATCCTGGCTAATAGCCATTGATAGACCTATCCTCGATGAATTTATCTAGTTCTTTGAAGACTGTTATCAGGTCACCCCTAGTCTGTCTTCTTGTCCCAAGGCGAAACTAGTCCAACTTTTTAAACCTTTTTAAACCTTTCCTCAAAGGTCAGGTTTTCTAAACCTTTGATCATTTTTGTTGCTCTCCTTTGGATTCTCTCCAATTTGTCCACATCTTTCCTAAAGCTGAAAATTGGACACAGTACTCCAGCTGAGGCCTCATCAGTGCCAAATAGAGCAGGACAGTGACCTCCCGTGTCTTACACATGACACTTCTGTTAATACACCCCAGAATATTAGCCTTTTTCACAACTGCATCTCATTGTTGACTCTCCTTCAATTTGTGATCCACTATAACCTCCAGACCCTTTTTAGCAATACTACCACCTAGCCAGTTATTCCCTATTTGTAGTTGTGCATTTGATTTTTTTCCTTCCGAAGTACTTTCCACTTGTCTTTATTATGTTTCATCTTATTGATTTCAGACCAATTCTTCAATTCTTGTTGAAGTCATTTTGAATTCTAATTGTACCTTCACAGTGCTTGCAACCACTCCCAGCTTGGTGTCACCCACAGATTTTATAAGCAAAATCTCCTATCCATTTTCCAAGTCATTAATGAAGATATTGAATAGTACCAGACCCAGGACTGACCCCTGTAAGTCACCACTAGATAGACCTTCCTTGTTTGACAGTGAACCATTGATAACTGCTCTTTGAGTATGGTCTTGCAACCAGTTATTCACTTACCTTTTATAGTAATTTAATCTAGAGCACATTTCCGTAGTTTGTGTGATAATGTCATGAGGGACGGTGTCAAAAGTCTTACTAAAATCAAGTTCTATCATGTCCCCTGCTTCCCTCCCCATCCACTAAGCCAGTAACCCTATCAAAGATGGAAATTAGGTTGGTTGGCATGATTTGTTTTTGGCAAATCGATGCTGGCTATTCCTTATAACCCTATTATCCTCCAGGTACTTACAAATTGATTGTTTAATAATTTCTTGCTGTATCTTTCCAGATATCGAAGTTAGGATGACTGGTCTATAATTCCCCTTTTTAAAGATAGGTCCTATGTTTTCCCTTCTCCAGTCCTCTGGGACCTCATCCTCCATGAGTTCTCAAAGATAATTGCTAACAGTTCCAAGATTGGTTGAGCTAGTATCTTAAGAACCTTAAGATGGATTTCATCAGGCCCTGCCAAGTTGAATACATCTAACTTATCTAAATATTCTTTAACTTGTTCTTTCCCAGTTTTGGCATGCGTTCCTTTCCCCTTCTCGTTAATATTAATAGTGTTGAGTATCACCATTAACATTTTTAGTGAAGACTGGACCAAATAGGCTCTAAACCCTTCAGGTTTCTTGATGTTATCAGTTATTAGCTCTCCTACATCGCTAAGTAGAGAACCTGCACTTTCCTTCATCATCTTCTTGCTCCTAATGTATTTATAATGCCTTATTCCCTTTTATGTTCCTTGCTAGGCATAGCATCCATTTTGATTTTTAGGTCTGTGATGTTATCTGATTAAAATATGACCACATAGACCAGGGGTGGGCAAACATTTTGGCCCGAGGGTCACATCTGGGAGTGGAAATTGTATGCAGAGCCATGAATGTAGGGCTGGAGCAGGGGGTCGGGGTGTGGAAGGGAGTGCAGGGTGTGGGAGGGAGTGCAGTGTGCAGGAAGGGGCTCAGGGCAAGGGTGCAGGGTGCAGGAGGGGGCTCAGGGCAGGGGGTTGGGGTGCAGGAGCTGGTGTGGAGTGCGGGAGGGGGCTCAGGCCAGGGGGTTGGGATGCAGGACGGGTGCAGCAGGCAGCTGAAGGCAGGGGGTTAGGAGACTCAGGGCAGGGGGTTGGGGTGCGGGGTGTAGTGGCTCCAGGGTGGCAGTGGGGCTAAGGCAGGCTCCCTGCCTGCTCTGGCCCTGCACCATTCCTGGAAGTGGCCAGCATGTCTGGGAGTGGCTCCTGGGGGTAGGATGGGGCATGCAGCTCCGCCACACACTGCCCTCGCCTGTGGGTACAACCCCCAAAGCTCCCATTGGCCGCGGTTCCCCGTTCCCGGCCAATGGGAGCTGTGGGGGGCAGTTCCTGCAGGCGAGGGCAGCGCATGGAGCCCTCTGCTCCCCCCACCCCAGGGGCCGCAGGGACATGATGCCGGCCGCTTCCGGGAGTGGCGTGGGGTCAGGACAGGCAGGGAGCCTGCCTTAGCCCCGCTGCGCCACAGGGCTGGGAATCCCGTGGGCCGGATTGAAAGCCCTGATGGGCCAGATCCGGCCCATGGGCCGTAGTTTGCCCTCCCCCGATATAGATCATAGTTGCAACCACTGTTATATATTTGCAACAAGTCTTGTACAAAATGTGGCATGTAAGATGTCAATAAAAAGGTTATGATTTTCCAATTATGATTATGCTATCTTTATGCATGTATCATTTTTGTATTTGAAGTTATGAGTATTGGCTCTATATCTGGATTTCAAATGTTTGGTTCTGGGGTAACTAACAAGGTAGTTAGCCCTCACATCTTGGAGGGACTATTCAAGTTGAGCGGCGCATCAAAAGGACACTTAACTCACAGTGGACCATGGGAAATCCCCATCTACACTGAGTGGACTGTCCTGTAAATGTGCTGTCTGGAATATAGGTAATGGCTTCCTGCAATGACTGAGCGTAATTGAGCATGGACATGTGACTTGCCCATGTGACTACAAACTCCCATCTTTTACCTGTTATTTTCCACTAATTGTGCTGAGGTGTTTGTTTAAAACAATGGGGTTCCCTCCACATGGCAGAAGATATAAGTCTCTGGACTATGGACAATGCTGATGGGAGCATTCTAACCAATGGACTGAGGACCTTCCAATGATTTGGAAGCAGACAGAGACTTGACTTAAGCCAGCAGTTTATTCCATCACTGCTACAAGCCTGAACCAACAACTTTGCAATTACTGTATGTATTTGATTTCTTTAACCAATTTCAACTCTTTCTTTCTTGATTAAACCTTTAGATTTTAGATACTAAAGCGCTGGCATCAGCATGATGTTTGGGTAAGATCTAAGTTCTGTATTGACCTGGGTGTATGGCTGGTCCATTGGGATCAGAAGAATCTTTTATTTGATGAGACTGGTTGTAAAGAACCACTCACCTTTAAATCCAGTGTTTTTGGTGGTAATACAAGGACTGGAATACTGGAGGAAACTGCTTTTATGACTTCTTGTTAGCCAGTGTGGTGAAACAGAAGTTTTTACTTTTGTTGCTGGTTCGGTATATCCTATGGGGGATTAGCCACAAGTCTTGCCCTATTTCTCAGCAGTTCGTCCTGAGTTTGGCATTCTCAGTTGTGGCCCACTGAGGCACGGTTACAGGGTCATTAAAGATCTCCTGGTGGAGTATAGTTGTAATTATATTGGCAAAGCTGTGCTTTTACCAGGATAGTTTATTTTGTTCAGGGCTAGTGCAGTGAGCTACACCAGTGAAAGCACAACATTACTGGTGTAAAATGATCCTTCATAAACTGAGTGGTCTTAGCATGCAACTCATGCACAGTGTGTATTCCACTGTGGTGTCCTTACAGCTCTTCTTCCCATTACTTGTCATTAGTTAGATTCCACAGCTGCAGATGAACATTAAGTTCAAAGGTTATTCTCTGAATTATTTCGGGATCTCAGTCTTGTATTGGTTTAAAAGTGACCTTTTCATAATTACAGTTGATGTTTTGCCATTTTTCTTCTCCCTCAGATTTAAAAAAAAAACAATTTTCTGTGTTGGTGTCTGCACTAATGATGGGAACACATCTATAGTTATTCTTTGGATTCCATTCAAGAACATCTTGCTTTTGCACTGGGTGCAGAAAGCTCATGTTCATTTTATGGTTTCATTAATTGTTTAACAGTGGCTATCAGATGACAGGGGTTGATGTTTCAATTAGTCACTTTTAAAATGATTGGATCTTATAGTATCTTTTAAACGGCCAAAAATTAACAATGTGATTTAGGTTGTCTGCAAAGCTAGACAAGGACCTAAACAAGGAGCACAGATGTTCTGATATTTCTCCCTTTCACTCCTGCACCTAGCAATAAGGCTCTGAGGAATTACAGAGTTTGTTGTTTCAACTCTCAAAGATACAGAAGTGGGAAATTATATATATATATTTTAAAAAGGCTAACAAAAATTCTATGGCTCCTAAGTAGTTGCATACTTTTCAATGCAAAGTGTCCTATTATAGCTGCTTACTTTCTCTTTTCCTCCTTCTCGCTAGGTTATATTTGCAGTTCTCATTTTTATGTCATAGTCATGACTTCTTTGAATATTGTGTACTTGCAATTTCTGGTTTCACCTCAGTGCTATTTATGCACAGGGTAAATTTTTTCAGTACAGCTCCCAGTATTTTTGATGGGAGTTGCATGCCTAGTTTACCCTATTGTTGGAATTGTGCTTCTAGGACAAAAAATGAATTTCTGCTCCATTTTGTAAGTTTCACTTGTAGATGTCATGTTTGACAGTTTCTTTCTAATTAGTCACAGATAAGGCATGCATTTCTAAGAACTGCAGCCATGAGAACCAGACTAAAGAAAGTTTCTCGAAATGTGTACATATCTGCCATTATTTAGAAAATAGAACTATTTGGAATTCGGGAATTATTTAGAATCTGTGATTACATAGGTCAGCACTGTAAACCATCATCATTTTGCAGATTTCAGATCTTAATAAAAGTGTTATCATTCCAAATCTGAAAATCCAGATGACCGAGGAAACATCTGGCCAGATTAGTTTAATTAACATCATTCTCAACTTCAGTTTTTCAACAGACTGTACCATGCATGCACTGTGTGCGTTTGAATCTTGTTTCCTGATAAAATCTGGAAATCTTGTAATTAATTTTGTGACTATCAGTTATTGCACTGTCATTACTTTTTCCCTAATAAATATAACTTAGACTTTATTTACACTACATAAAAGCACATAAACAGAATAGCATATAAGAGGAAGCATGGAACTCCCAGGGAATTAGGAGTCAGGATTCTTGGGTTCTAATCCCAGATCTGCTCTTTACTGGCAGACGAGCTCTTTCTGCCTAGGTTTCCCCTTCTGTAAACAAGTGGCATCAATACATACATTACTGGGAAACTTCAGTTAATGTTTGTAAAGTACTTCGAGATCTGCCTTCATAAACTGGAAGCATAGTTATTCATATTCAGCATACCTTCTCTTCTATTAATACTTTCCATTCAGAATGCAGAGCTCAGAATGGAAGTCAGAAGCTGAGCAGGGAATATGAGAAGTAGAATTTACTGATCAGGGCATGGTATTTCTTTTATGATATACCCCGGGCGCTGAGAATTCCATATGAATTGCCAAACCAACTGTACCTTCATGCACGGTGAAGATAAAATATTCTGAAATATGTTAAGAATTCAAGAGAATGGCGTCTGAAAGGGAATATTTTAGAAGAGGAGGAGTTAGCATAATTCCCAAAGGTCTAAATTGCGCAACCTTTACTTACATTGCCTTCAGTGGGACTGTTCTTGTGAGTAAGTGATTGCCAACATAAGAAAGGATTCTATAGTCTAGATCAAAGAGAGCTTTGTAACGCAATGTATATACTGTAAAATGGATGTAGTTCAGGCAGATTAGTAAAGTCTACATCATAATAAGGTAGATTGTTGAAGATGATTCATTTAAAAGACTGCATCTGGATTCATTTGAGGCTTGATCCTGCATCCACTGGACCAGGGATGAAAGGGAATCACAGCCACAGTATAACTTATCTTGATAATGTTCCCATGACCAAAAAAGCAGCTTCTTTAAAAAGTTACATATGTGGAATATACTGGAAAGAATATAGGTATAATACAGGGGCAAAGCTTAAAGCATTGTTGCCAGAGGAAACAGAACTCAGCGTTAATTTATTTCACAGCTATGGGGCATAACACATTGAGTCATAAATAATACTTCAGTAAAAGTCATCATTGACCTTCATAAATGATAGGGCCATGACTGGCACAATGTGGTGTTTTTACAGCTGATTAAACTGTTAATGTTGGACATTTCAAGTTGCCTGTGTAATTATTGATCTTCTTTAGAGCAACCAGAACTCAAGAGCATTGTTTCCCAGTTAGTTCAAACCTTTGGAACTTCAAAAGCACCTACACAGAGTCTCCAAAGATTTTCCAGGCCTTCTGTGCACTTTTGTCCTGTTCTTATTTTAAAAAGCAGAAATCAATAATGTTTCAGGCACATGATGGTTACATCAGTAGAAATAGTTGCAAGGCTGCTAGGGACATTCAAAAGTGGTCAAAAACCCACATCTCATGTATCACATACCAGCTGATGTTACCATAAAAAAATCCTTATCTTTGTCAAAACAGTCTGCAGTTATATCTCCTAATACTTTCTTGACAAATAATACTCATATGCAGAAATCTTTGGTTTTAACTGTGCAAAATGTATCCTTCTTTTAATTATTTTTTAAAAATCATATTGAAAGAATGAAAGGAACTTCTATCGCTAACCTAATGTAACTAACCTAATGCATTTCTATTCCTAACCAAAGTCTCTCACTTTTTGAATTCCCTTCCCCCTCCCCCCCTTTTTTATTTGATGTGGCTTCTAAAGCCCAGGCCACTAGATAAAATAAATGTCAAAGCTATTATTTTAGCACTTGAATCTGCAACCCATAGTCACCAAAGCTTACTGTAGCTTACTCCTGGAGGAATCCTGCACCTCTGCACGTGCACAAAATTCATGCCCCCATCAGAATTCTTTTTCTCCACAGAAAATCCGTTCTGCTGGAGAGGCGCTGCAGTTATGCCTTTCACCCACCAGAGGCTGCTGTGGCACCAGAACAGAGGGCAGCCGCTCCTGGGCGGGAGCAGCCCTCTGTGGATAGGGAGGAAAAGAGGCTGCATTCCTCACAGCACCCTGACCTTGGAGCCAATGAGGAGGCATGGGATATGAGAGGGATAGACAGCATGGGCACAGGGGACTACTGGGAGGTCACAGGTTAGGGTTCAGAAGGGCTAATCGCGGGACAGACTGGGGAGAGGGCTGAATGGTAGTGGGGATGCAGGGCCACATGGAGATGTGGGGAGGGGGTGGCTGATGTATTCTTCAAAAAACATTTCCTGAATCTTTTTTCTTGTCTGTATTGTTACAGATATACTTGCTGACAGGTATTTTGAAATAAATTACCAAAATAATTGAAACTGGCATGATTATATTGTGTTGTTATGACAAATAAAATATGCAGACTTTTAAAATATTGTGCGCAGAATTTTTAATTTTTTGGTGCAGAATTCCCCCAGGAGTAGTCGTTACAAGGAGTCACACTGAAGTGAGTGGGAAGATCTACTGAAAATGTAATAGCAAAATAGGACTCTACTTAGGGAATTGAAATCAGTGGGCTCCTTGTGTGAGTAGGATTGGGACTTTAATAGAGGTCTTATCATGCCATTGGTTTGGAAGCAGTATTCCCCATTGACTTCATTAGGGAGTTTTGCTGAATAACAAATGTCATGGTAATGGCCCGTGATTATATTGTGAGAGTTTACATAGACACGTCTGGTTTGCAAAAAATAATTTGGCCCTGAGCTCCATGTATTTAAAGGCACATGTAGAGACTTTCAGTCCAGCATGGACTGGTCACACAATTTGGGCTTCCTTTCTAAATAAAACCTAACTGCCAGTTCTGACTCTCTGCCAGGACTGTGCTCCTGCAGCTCAACAGCTGTAAGCTGTTCATTGATTGAACTTGGTAGCTACAGACTAGCATTCCAAGGTCTGAAATTTTTCCCCCCTCCTGTACTAGCATATGGGGTTTTTGGTGGACTGAGTCCATCCTTGTTAATGCTGGCAGCTGTAGAATTGACTCTAGTTGGTCTCAGCAGATTGCTTGGCTGGACTGCCTTAGGTTTTGGATCATGCTTAGCTGTGAAAGATTTGCTCCTTGTTATAATGTAGGTTTAATAATAATGATTTATGTAGATCCATATGCAACCCATTACCAGTAAAAATGTTTTAGGCTAACAGTGGTGTAGTAGTAGCTCACACAATATCACTATGCGGGAAACATGCACATGGGGACAGCCTTAGATCCCTGCTCCCAAGGCAAGTGGAGACCAGTCACATTGCAAATGGATTTTTCCACTGTTCCTCATCATAAGGCTCATTACTGTACACCCATCTTCTGGGCCTAAATTTACCTTTGACCTTTTGTGGTCTCACTTGTATTACTGTAGACTGTTCACATTAGAAATACTGAATTAAGAAATGAAGTATTTATAAAGAGTAGGTAGACAGACTGGAGCACAGATAGGAAATAAATCCAAGACTCCCTGCTCTGTTTCCTGTTTGTGTTTGGTGTGTGTGTGTGTGTTTGTGTCCCTCAGATTCAGAGCTACCTGGGCAGAGAAGACATGTTTGGTATCTTGGGACGTGAGGCCCTCAGTATTCTTTAAATAGGATCTTAACTTCACTGGGCTGTGGATCAGGGTTTGCAGGTGGATCCACCAAAAAGCAGCAATAAATACTTTGGGCCACAAACAGATCTTTCTACGTTCTCAAACAGAAATACAGTATTGCTATGGCAGCTGCCTCAGTCTTTGTAGGGTCCCTGTGCATGTATATATGCCTAAAATTTTCATTTCAGTGGTAATAGGATCAGGTCCCTTGTGGGAATCTAAGGGCCCTTGGATGTGTAGGGTATATTTTTAGAGCTTAGTCTTACTGACTCTCCATTTGTGGTGTGTAGAATTGAGTCTTAGTAAATTACAAGAAGAACCATGCATTATATAACCATCCCATTGTATTTAATAATTGTTTGCCTATATCCTCAAGCATCCCAATGAAAATTTACCTCTGAACATATTGTCCACGAAGTCGACATCATTCTTTATACACTTTAGTTTAAAAAAAAACTTTTGATATAAAATGACAACGCTAGTCCCTTAAATATTCACATGTAAGGCATTGTTTGTATCAGAAATATTACACCCCTCATGAAAAAAGAGAGCCATATTTGTTTTCTGCACCTCATTGTTCTGCCGCCACAAAAGTACAGACAGCCATAAATCAGAGATTTCTGAAAAAAAAAACATATATAACACAAAGCTTGACACAGAAAGCAAATATTTGGAGAAACTTGATGGCAGCACAGGATATTTTAAAAAATAGTTTTCCACGTGAAGAGGCTTAAGGCACCTGCATTTCAAAAACAAGTTTCCACTGCTCTGAGGCACATGTTTTAAAGATGTGTGGAGAAACTAGCAAATTTAGAAATAAGAACAAATTTGGTTTGGTGTGTTTGTTAATTTTTGCAATGGTAAGAAGCATAAAACACAACATAGGAACAGGGGAACAGAAAATAGATCTGTACATATGAATGGACCCAGTTCAATTACTTGTTCAATTTTTTTTTTTAAACAAAAGGTTTTACTTCCTTGTGGAGAAATAATGTGGGCTACTCCCATAAATGTTAGTGAGAGTTAGTACTACAGTTGGCCAACTGTTTAGTGGGAGAGGATGACCCAAAGTATTCAATATAGAGGTGATGCCCATTGGGGGCTTGGTCCTGCAAGGAGCTGAGCATGCTGATCTTGATCCATTAAAGCAGTGGTTCCCAAACTTGTTCTGCCACTTGTGCAGGGAAAGTCCCTGGCGGGCCGGGCCGGTTTGTTTACCTGCTGCATCCGCAGGTTCGGCCGATTGTGGCTCCCAGTGGTCACGGTTCACTGCTCCAGGCCAGTGGGAGCTGCTGGAAGCTGCGGCCAGTACGTCCCTCAGCCTGCGCCGCTTC
Source organism: Chelonia mydas (assembly GCF_015237465.2). Lineage (NCBI taxonomy): Eukaryota > Metazoa > Chordata > Testudines > Cheloniidae > Chelonia > Chelonia mydas. The sequence goes on from NC_051250.2 coordinate 66,190,681, forward strand.
CAGCAGCTCCTATTGGCCTGGAGCAGTGAACCGCAGCCACTGGGAGCCGCAATCGGCCGAACCTGCGGGCGCGGCAGGTAAACAAATCAGCCCGGCCCACCAGGGGCTTTCCCTGCACAAGCGGCGGAACAAGTTTGGGAACCATTGATATAGATTCTTCAGAGTTGGTGATTTAGGTTAATTAAAAGAACACCCTCAAATGCTGGTACATTTTTGGTTTGACTGTTTTGATCTCCACTGTTTATAACTGACTCTCACAGTCTTGAAAATCTTTCTGTATATTTTGCCCATTTTCATTTGCAGATAATTATTCCCCTGTTTTTGTTTTCCTCCATAAAGCAGGGGTGATGTGTGTGTGCGTGCGAGCAGGAGCGCACCCTGGCTTTGAAGTAGTAATAACCAAATACATAGTTTCTGCTTTCAGCACCCCCACTATAAAAATTGTTCCACCACCCCTGCCATAGAGATTGCTATAAAACTTCCTGGTTCTGTTTATTCCTTTACATCAGCTAGTGTAAACTGGGGGCCTAACCCTGTATTCGTTGGGAATTTTAGACGCACAAAGAGTGCATAGCCATAGTTAATGGAGCTCTGAAGTTTGGCTTTGTTTCTTTGTTTGTTTCCGTGCCCTCAGCTGGAACTTCTGCAGCAAAGTACCATGCAACTGGCTTAAATAAATAGGAGCCTTTTATTTAGGTTAATATTTTCAGATATATTAATTTTGGACACTCAGTTTAAGACACCTACAGCCAGATTTTTGTAGAGGTGCTGAGCACCCAAAAATTCCATGGAGCGCTGGAAATCAGGCTTTAGTTGTCTTAAGTTGGGCATCGAAAATTAGTGGATGCTTCTGACAACGATCTCAATAATGCATGGGCCGACTTTCCACCAGACTAGATATTCTTGGGCAGGCAGACCCTTAACCTGTGTAAATTATCACAGCTCCATTGAGGATCTGCCCCTTTGGCTCCTAAGTACATTCTAAGTTACAGCTCTTTAAGGCAAATTGTATTGAAGATTCAATTGGTTGATAGGGGATAGTCTGCTCGGTTACACCATTATAAATCTAGAGTGTCTCCAGTAAATGTTACCCTATTTTTCCAGTATATCAACTAACCTATGTGCAATACAAGAGCTAGGAAGAAGGAAGAGCTAACAGTGGTACATCAGAGCACAGTAGTTAGCACTGAAGGGACAAAGCAGCATTACCGGAAGATGTAAATAAGATTTTTTTTGTTTTGGAAATTTCTAATGCTCATTAACCCCCATTAGCAGAGTTTGAAGAAGGAGCATGTTTTGAAATGATGATTACTTGGTATATCTGATATTATAAATCATTTTTGCAAGACAAGGTTTTCTAAAATTCGTATTACAATATATATGATGGTGGAAATGTAACTGCACTTGCTTGTGCAACATAGATTATAATTCCTTAGATCGCTCTCGTAAAATGTTGAAAGGAAACAAGTATATTTAAAAAGCTAGATGGAAGATAGGTCCTGTTGACTGCAAATAGCTAGTTAGCTATAGGTTTTATTTCAAACTATCGATGATCATTATACTCTGGGCCTGATTCTGATTTCGTTTAGACCACGTGTATCAGAATTCTAATGAAACTGGTAAAATTGCACTTACGTAAAACTGGTACGAGAGCAGAATTGAGCCCTGTGTATCTTTTAGTTCATGGAAGAGAATTTTTCCACACAGCAAAATCCAGAGGATGTTGGAGGTGTTAATTCTTTAGAAGATGGATGTTTACAGTGCTGCATGAAGCTGTACTACAGAAATGTCTTTTATATTTTCAACATTAATTGCGCATATGGAGTTAGCTAAAGCATCACAATGTTTTGTTTCTTTTCAAATCCCAATTGAATATTTTCTCCAAATCTGTCAGTCAGGCACATTCCAGAGAAAGGCTTTTAGCTTGTGTGTCTGCTACATTTTATTTAATGTTTCAATATGAAAAAGAACAGCATGATCTGGAAAGTGATTGGAGCCAAGACGTGTTTATGCATATGGAAGTATAGTGTTTCTCATGCAGAAACTATCCCCTTGTATGCTAGACAGAATACTGGCTCTATTATAAACTGTGACTTGGTAGCTTGCAGTAGTATGTAATTATGAATAAGAACTAATCAGAACAGTAATAGAGATGGTAAAAAGGGTTTTATTGCAGTAGTGTAATTGGGCTCAACTCTGTGCTTTAATGCAGCCACTGATGCCACTCAGGCCCTAGTGTACAAGCATGTACAGTGTATTACCCAAGGAGGCTCTTGCTAGCTTGTGGAATTTGTATACTATAATATTACAGTTTTTCACTCATTATTTTCAGCCTACTGTATAAAAGAAAAAAACAAGTTCTAAGTCGTGAACCCTTTTCTGCTCCCCTCATCTAGGACAGGAGAATTATTGTGGGAAGTGAATAAAGGCTCTATTCATTCTACTCCCTGACCAAGCATGAGTGGCTAGATTTGGTGCAGGGGGTTCCACAGAGGTTTGAGATGAAGGAATTTTCCCCCATTCGCACACTGTGGAGCTCCTCTCTAGTCATCAGTGTAATATATGACAGCCAGATTACAGCCCTATTTAGGTGTGAAACTGCATTAGCTCCACCAGCAGAATGGCCAGTGAATCCATAGCTCTCACTCTGCCACTGAGGATGGATGTGCAGGGAGGCCCTGCAATGGTCTCATACAGTTAGTTAGATGCCCAAATGCTGGCCCCTGCACTGTGCAGTGGAATTGCACTGATTCCACTGCATCTGAGGGAGGGGTCAGGATTTGCCCCATACAAATAATTCTAAATGGTTGCAGTGCACAGGCCCATATAAATTGTAGTAGTGGGTACTTTACTTGACTGGCCGACTTATCAAAACCAATATATATAGCCTTATAATTACACAGGTCCATGGTCAACCATGTTCCTGTTTAAATCCAAACCATTATGTTGCATACATGTAAATGATGCTTGTCAGATAATCATATAACTAAAACTCAGCAGTCATTTCCATGGTGCATCCATTCTCAATAATTCGTTGGGTATCCTGTGACTTTTCATTGTCAAATTAGCAGTGCCACTGTTACAACTGTTAACTTCAGTATGATCAGAGCAGAAACAGCAGAAGAATTTACGTTTCTTAATGTGAGAGTAGTAAAACTGATCTTGCACCAATGTGAAATTAATTGTAATTGTAAAATTTAATAATAACAATAACACATCTATAGTACCTTCCGTCTGAGGGGGTTGAAGGAATTCACAGGCCATGAACTTATCTAGATCTTTAATTCACATTAAAGGAATAAATCTTGCAGCATCTCTGTGAGGTAATGAGGTATCTAACCCCATTTTACAGCTAAGAAAACTAAGGCTGAAATCAGCTGGACAACTTTTCCAGGGTTATACAGGAAGTATGCAGCAGAGCCAGGAATTGCCTGACTGGTTGATGTTTGTACAGCACTTTGAAGCTGTACAGCTGGATTTTTTTTTTTAATCTGGCCAATTCTTTTGTGCCTGGAATGAGTTGTGAGCATGACGTAGGTCATTTAGATGTTTAAGTATGTAATGTGACACTGCCTGCAAATCTAGTATTTATATGTGGATTCAATTTATATAATTTGGACAACTAATTTTGAATGCAAAATTGCTCATTTATTATCTGCAAATAGTAGATGTTGGATAAATATCTCTCCAGCTCCCTCTTGGATGAAGATTGATGCAAAGAAATCACTTAACTCTTCTGCAGCATCTTGTTCTTCCTTAATTGCTCTCTTTACTCCCTGGCAGTCCAGCAGGCCTACTGATTCTCTCATATTCGGTGACTCGTTGTCACTGTAAATTTTCCATCTTTGTATCAGTGGGATCAAACTGCACCAGTACAAAAGAACACTGAAAAGTGTTTTGCTGTGCTTTAGAAATGAAAGCAAAATTGAACCTGAAAAGGTAATATGTAACTAGGTTATTTTATGCGTGTGTAAGATACATCACTTGGAGTTACTACACTGTGTATATCTGATGGCACTGAAGATATAACACATAAGAACGGCCATACGGGGTAAGACCAAAGGTCCATCTAGCCCAGTAACCTGTCTTCCAAAGTGGCCAATGGCTTGTGCTCCAGAGGGAATGAACAGAATAGGTAATCATCAAGTGATCCATCCCCTATTCCCAGCTTCTGGCAAACAGAGGCTAGAGCTACCATCCCTGTCCATCCTGGCTAATAGCCATTGATGGACCTATCCTCCATGAACTTATCTAGATCTTTTTTGAACCCTGTTATAGTTTGGCCTTCACAACATCCTCTGGCAAAGAGTTCACAGATTGACTGTGCACTGTGTGAAGAAATACTTCCTTTTGTTTGTTTTAAACCTGCTGCCTATTAATTTCATTTGATGACCCCTAGTTCTTGTGTTATGAGAAGGAGTAAATAACATTTCCTTATTTATTTCCTCCACACCAGTCATGATTTTATAGACTTCTTATTGTGCTCTGTTTTTAACATTTTATTGTTGCTGTTTTCAAATGATTGCAAAGAGCTCACTTTAAACTGGTAAAAACCTTTGAGCAAATTTCATGTGAAAAAACTTACTGTTTTTTGGAAGATGTATTAAAACACTGTTCAAAGTACAGTGACACTCAGCTATGCCAGTTTACACCAGCAAAGGATCTTGCCCTTTGTGATTTTCCATCCTATTAGTAACATAGTGCTGAGATTTTAAATTACAAGAAGCAATGACTTGTGTGTGATGTCAGATGGGATTTTTTTAAAGCACCTAAGTGAATTAGGAGCACGTCTTTTGACTTTTTTTTTTTTTTTGGTGAAGACCAGAAATAATTCTGATGGGCTGATGTATCCAGCATACAAAAGATGAGGTGACATTTCCGATATCTTAAAATGGTTCTGGAATCTTGCAATTAAAGTTGCTTTTATGAGATGCATAGTTTTGAAGGCAGTGTGCTCCCCCCGTCCCTTTAAATAGCATAAAAGGTAGTGGATTGTACAAATATGTTACACTGCACCATTGTTGATAAATCTGCTATCTGATTGGAGAGTGCATGCATAGCTCCCATTAGTGTTAAAGGGAGTTTTATGAATGCACTTACAGGAATCCAGGTCCAGAATCTAATCTCATTCTAAATTGTAGTAACACCATTGACTTGAAAGAATTACTCTGGATTTGCACCAATTTAAATGTGATCTGGCCGGTAGACTTCTATATCTGAAACCTACAGTGTAGCTTCTTAGAGTACAACTGATTCAAGAATGAGAAATCCTTTCTTGTTCTTCTAGATCACTTTGGTGATTTCCTAAAAATCCCTGATGGGCATTTGCCCTTCCTTATAGATTGTATTTCCCTTGAAGAGAAAGGAATGTTTCTTTTCTCCTGTACTTACTACACACGCTTGACTAATGTTTTCCAATCTCTAATAACTTTCTTCTGTCTCTCAGGTATATGTGTTCTTTCATAAAGTAACAATACTTCATTTTGTTTTCTGCAGTTGTTCAGTGAAAAAATTAGTGGAGCAGAAGGAACAAAACTAGATGAAGAATTTCAAGAGATGGAAAGGGTAAGGAAGCCAACATAAGCTTTTCAAGGTTACACCATTGATGAAATAATTTTTTTCATTCATTCGTTAGCATAAACAAAATATGTAATCCAAAAAATAAGTATGTAAAAAAATCCATAGATATTATATGATCCAATCCTGTCCTCCTTGAAGTCCATAAGGGGCAAATTCTTCTTACAGTAACACAAGAATATTGAACTCAATGAAATCACACTCTTGTAACTGAGAGAAGAATTTGACCCTGAAAGTTTTGTCTATGACTTTATCAGGAACGACATTGGGCTCTAAGAATTTAATTTGTTAGCATGAACAGTAAAGTATTTGTGTTGCAGATATAATCTTGGTAGAAGTGTAAAAAATTGCAAGAATTTAAAAACGTGTAAGAATTGTCCACTGTGTAAGCACTGCAGCATGGCAGTTGGAACAATGTCACTCTCAGCTTTTTTTGTTCCTGCTCTCTGGCTCTCCGTCCTTCGCTCTGGCTCTTTGTCAGATACATTTGTTACATATATTACAGACTCCTCTCAATGGGCATAGTTTAACTTCTATATTTGGGGAGCAGCTCGAGTCAGGCCAATGGAGCGGGGTGTGTGTGTGTGTGTGGGTGGGTGGTGGTGGTGGTGGGGGGGGGAGCAAATGCTGCACCTGCCTGAAGCTTGAAATTTTGGGGGGGAAAACAGCCCTCAACCCTCCTCCCCCATAACTCTCTCTGATATTTTGTTATTGGTGGATTAAGAAAAATGTCCTGCATAAATAGTTTCTTTTTTCAGCACGCTTATTTTGTATCTATAAACATGTTTCAGCTTCAGTTTTCTTTGGTTCCAAAATAATCATCTGTTTGATAAGAAGAAAACACTATGTGAGCTGTAGACTGGAAAAGAGAAGAGATATTAGTATATTTTAGATAGTAGTGACTGGAGATGCAATATGGGCTCATGCACTGAAATACACAGGACATAGGACTGGGAGGTAGGAATTGCTGAATCTGCTTCCCAGGTAGATGGTTGATATAGTAGTGATGAGGGCTGGGGAGGAAATTGTGATTCCAAAATGTGGGAAGTGTTATTCATGAAGAATAACTCTGAGCCTTGAAGGGTTAATGATCTTTCTACACTTCGATGCTGGCAACTGGGCTTACTCAACAAAACACTCAACTTCATTTCTTTTCAGCATCAATAATGAAAGCTTTGGCACCACAAAAATTAAAATGATGATGTTTTGGACTGATTTTAATTAAAATGTCTTGGTTTGCCAGAATAATACATTGTATCTAGTGGGAGGATACTCAATAAGGGATTGTGGTATTTAATGTCCTGTTACATTTCTCTTCCAGAAAATTGATGTCACCAGCAAAGCTGTAGCAGAGCTTCTGTCAAAATCCACAGAGTATCTTCAGCCAAATCCAGGTAAACTGAAATCCTACAGTTCCTCTATCCTACTTAGCCTATGAGTTGAACTTGAACAAGGGATATACTGAACCCCTGTGGGTTGCTAATATTTTTAGGGAATATGAAACATATCAGTGAAACATAAGGATGTCTCTCTCTCCCTTTTTGAATGACTTCATCTCCTTTTCTAAGCACTCCTAAGTCTCCATAACAGACATTGGGAAGTTCATTTACAGGATTTTTCAAATTTCAGTTTGAGAACAAAGAAAGGAGGGACATTGATGCTGGTCATTGGTTTGATTTAATGTGATCAAGACACAGGGCATTAAGAGACTGATCCACTGTCCAGTCAGTTCAATGGAAAGACCTCCATTGTCTTCACTAGAACACTAGAACAGAGGCTGATCCCAGATTTCTTATGCAATGACTTCAGTGAGATATCTACCCAGCGTGGGTGCATTATGAAACCCATGGCCAGAGGGAGATTTCAATGGATTTCCCTGAGTAAGGAGTGTAGAATTAGGCCTGTCCTTAATGATTGTCTGGGAGGCTCCAGATGAAGCCAGAGACAGGTAGCGTCATAGACTTTAAGGTCAGAAGGGACCATTATGATCGTCTAGTCTGACCTCCTGTACAACGCAGGCCACAGAATCTAACACACCCACTCCTGTAATAAATCCCTAACCTATGTCTGAGCTACTGAAGTTCTCAAATCATGGTTTAAAGACTTCAAGGTGCAGAGAATCCTCCAGCAAGTGACCCGTGCCCCATGCTGCAGAGGAAGGTGAAAACCCCCCAGGGCCTCTGCCAATCTGCCCTGGAGGAAAATTCCTTCCCGACCCCAAATATGGCGATCAGCTAAACCCTGAGCATGTGGGCAAGACTCACCAGCCAGACGCCCAGGAAAGAATTCTCTGTAGTAACTCAGATCCCACCCCATCGAACATCCTATCACAGGCCATTGGGCATATTTACCACTAATAGTCAAAGATCAATCAATTGCCAAAAATTAGGATATATCATCATACCATCCCCTCCATAAACTTATCAAGCTTAGTCTTGAAGCCAGATTTGTCTTTTGCCCCCACTGCTCCCCTTGGAAGGCTGTTCCAGAACTTAACTCCTCTGATGGTTAGAAACCTTTGTCTAATTTCAAGTCTAAACTTCCTGATGGCCAGTTTATATCCATTTGTTCTTGTGTCCACATTGGTACTGAGCTTAAATAATTCCCATGAATGTCCAGCACAAGTCCATTATTGTATTATGAGGCTATTGTGTGACGAAAATTAAGAGTGGAGTGAGAAAAACTCTAAAAATAATTGTCTGCTTTTGACGCTGCATGCATAGAACATCAATGAAATCAGCATTATTCAGCATTAGAGCTGTTCTAAAAAATTAATTCCCGGTGTCTTGGCCAGTGGAGCCAAGCAGATACTCCAAGGGAAAGTAGGTCTGCAAATGTTAACTCAAATAAGATCATGAAGTTGACTTTGGTGGCATTCATGTCCCTTTTGTGTTTGCTTTCTGTAAAAATTCTAGTAAAGGAGTTTACTAGTCAGAAATTTCCTGGGAATAGTGAATATTAGTATATATCGACTGAAGGTGATTATTGAACTCTTCAGTGCAAGTATTGACACCATAAACCTATAAGAGCTAAGCTTATCCAATCAGGGAACGGAACAGTTTCATATGACCGATATGAAAACATCTCTCACATTTTGATTATCAAATTCCTGCAACAAAATGTTCATTAATCTACAGACCAACAGTCACTCACTGAAATTATTTGTCAAATAATTTAAAGTAACATACCAATTACAGAAAATCATGCTATAAATGGATGCTTTTTTCATATGATTTATAATACTTCTAAGCATACAGAGCCAAGCTGGGAATGCTGAACACTATGTCGAAGATCAGAGGACAAGTTAAAACCACAGGATATCCCCAGACAGAAGGGCTATTAGGGGATTGTATGCTACGGTATGGCAGAGAACTTGGGGAGGATTCTACATTTGGTGAGTTTGTATAGCTCTCCTGTGCATGTCTCAGCATATGTTGTACGTGGAGTAACACTACTTATATATATATATATATATATATATAGTGATTAGATATTGATAGATACAGTAAATATATGACGCCTTTAAGCATTTTTTTGTTCCATTATATTATAGGTGGTGCCAGTATTATGGCCTATCTCAAGGTTGCCTGATAATTCCCATTATAAGACTCTGTGTTCAGTTGCTTGTAACTTTGTCAAACTTCAACTGTTTGGGCTGAAATTTTTCAGACTGTCTGCCTCCAGCTGATTTCGGTAAATTTCAGACAAAACAGTTCAGTCATTTCTGAGAATGAAGCTGGGGGAAAATATGTTCTGCCCATGTTAAAAAATCATAGCAACCTTTTCTGTGAAATGCTGTAGGGCCCCCATGCTTTGGAGCAGGGACCTAGAATTTGGTAGGGTGGTGGCCTTTGTTTCAGGGTTGTGATTCTCGCCGTTCCCAGGAAAATCCAACTGACGTTTGGCCAAGTTATCAGGCTTTGAAAAATTGCAGTGTGCACATGCTCAGTAGAGAACTGTTGAGCATGCTAAAGCCTCTGGCAGCACCTAGGGCTGACAAGTCGGCACATGTACCATCCCCACAGAGCAACTGAGCATGCTCCATCCCCTCACAGCTTCTCCATGTGGACAGACTGCACATGTAGTACAGAGTGACTGAGCATATTCCAATCTAAGGCTACGGGGGCTCAGAAAGACTTTCCTTGTAATAAGAACAGGAGGACTTGCGGCACCTTAGAGACTAACAAATTTATTTGAGCATAAGCTTTCGTGAGCTACAGCTCACTTCATCCGATGTAGCTCACGAAAGCTTATGCTCAAATAAATTTGTTAGTCTCTAAGGTGTCACAAGTACTCCTGTTCTTTTTGCGAATACAGACTAACACGGCTGCTACTCTGAAACCTTTCCTTGTAATGGCTGCTCCAGGCTGGGGTGGGGTTGGGCACTGGAACTGAGAGCAGGTAGCAAGTCTCTGCTGTGCTCTGTGACCACTTCCCTGCTGATGCCCAAGCCGTGTGGAGGGGGAAGCTGGTATTACATTATGTAAGTTTGTATCTGTAGTACTGCATAAGAAGGCCTTGCTGAAAGAGCAACAGCAAGATAGGCACTGGAGGCCTAGGACTCAAGATAAGGCTTAGCTTTCCAGGCTGTGAGACGTGTTGTGGAGGACGCCGTTATATTCTTGGGGTTTGTTTATTCTCTTAGGAATGAGTGAGTGGTGCAATCCCAGTCACGAGCTGTGAATATTTGTGCATTTGCAGGTGCCATGGGGATGCAAATTGGAACCAAGGCCAGGGGAAAAGAAATATCAAACAAAATGTTTTGCATGAGCACACTTGAGCATGTTCTGCTTAACAAATAATCAGCTACACTACTAACATGCTTAGTTTTTTTTGTTCCATTCTTCCAAAAAAATTTTTAACAATAGCAGCTTTGGCCAAAACCTGGGATAAATGAAAAGTAATTGTAATGAATCTGAGATACTGTAAAATTACATTTTTGAGCTAAAAGATATTCATATTTTGGGGCACTTTGAACACAAATTAGCATTTTGGTTTCCAACTTGTAAAATGTAAAAGATCACTTACTGTCTTCATGTTGTTCTGTTTGCACATCTGTTGCCCTGAGAACAAGAGTTCTCAGACTTGTAGGTACACTTACTGCGACCTCATGCAGTATCTTTGGGGGAACATACTGCATTAAGATGATGAATGGTTTACGTATCCCTGTGGGCTAAGGATTCTATGCAATTCTGGGGGGAGGGTGGCACTTAGCTTCTGCAGGAACTAAAAACAGTGGGAGGTGATTTGAGTGACTCACCTTAGTTGTAAACACATCCAGAGAGGCACCACTTGCTGGGGATGTTTGCATATACTGGGTTTTCCAGGGACCAACAAACAGAAAAGGCTTTTGGCATAAAAAGACTACAACTGACTTGGGGCCTTCTTTCTGATCCAACAAATAAGACAGCACCTTCTCTGTGCAGGGAGGCTCCAACCCTTGTGGGAGGGTTGGAAAGGGGCCCATAAGAGTGCTGGGTGACCTCTGGTAAGTTTTTAGCATGTGTTAAAGGAACTTTTCTTGTTTTTAATGTTTTCTGTATAATGCTTTTACCTTAAGAATAAAGATGCTTGCTTAGAAAGAGCTGTGTGGTAACTTGTAACACCTAGCAATATACTTCTCATAGCCCTCAGAGAGAAAGCAAAGTGCGGGCACTGGCCTTCAGGCAGACTGGCTTGCTGGGGGTATCACAGTGTACAACAGGGAGCTGTGCAGCTTCCAATCCCCCAAAGAGGAGGGAGAGGGAAACGGTCTCCACCCAAGAGAGGTGACAGGTGGGAACTTGAAACCCTAAGTGGGACCCTTGAGGGACCATGGAGGGGGAATACCAAGTGCAGTTGCCCTAAAACTGTGACAGTAGTCATGTTAAAGTGACATACTGTATCTTTTGGCCTTGTGATATTTCTGCGGTCCTACCATCTGGAGAAGCAGCTACAGAAGAAACTGTGTATCCCATATTGAATAATCCAAGAATGGAGACAATAATGCAAACCAAAAATAGTTTTCTTGGAGGGATAGTGAAGAAGGATGGAAAACATTAGGACAAAATTCTTTCTAGTTCTGGAAACTCTAGGAGAAGAGGGCAAGAGTGTAGTCTTATATTCTGCATTCTACATCTTAAAGGGCCTGCAGCCAACATTTTTAAGAGTTATCTACCAAAAAATGTCTTCTGTTTTTACATTAAGTGCTATCTACTGTGTATAAATATCATGTTCTTCCCTGTAGGCAATGCACTGCTGGATGTTGGTGAAAGCATGAAGCAGATGGCAGAGGTGAAGGACTCTCTCGATATTAACGTCAAGCAAAACTTCATTGATCCTCTACAGTTATTACAGGACAAAGACTTAAAAGAGATTGTGGTGAGTTTCTGAGGTTAAAAATGGTCCTATGACATTGAAAATATATGAATAAACAAGGTCATTAGAAACCAAATCCACAAGAACTTTTTATGCAGTATATTACGGCATCAAATTTTAAGCAGAACTCTCCTGTGAAATCAGTGATGAAATCTACTTAAAAACTAGTATCAGGATATATAGCTCATGGGCACCTATTTTATTCTATTTACAATATAATAAAGTTGAATACAGTAAAGGACAGTAAAGAAAATGAATATTAATATTTTCTGTTGCTTATTTTAATATAACATTTCATTAATTGTTATTAGCATGGTGGGTGCCAATTATTTCAGTTTAGTTCTGGTTGATTTTGAGTTGCCTGGTTTATTCTGTTATTGAGTTGCCTGCCTCTGGCTCTCTCATGCTGGAGTTAGCTCTAAAAAGCAGTCAAATAAGACTACTAATATAGACAACAACAGTGAGGCATATATGAGACCAAAGAGCAGCACGACAAATAACATGAACCATTGTGGCAAAAAAATAGGAAACTGGGGAATGAATTTTTAGCCTTCAGAAGAACGTTTTTCATTGCTTTAGCTTATGATAGAACAACTGTACAGAACGCCAGGCACAGTATAAATCTGCGCCTCTGGATTCCTATAGACTTGAGTAATAAGAAAGTTAAAACCCTGATGAAACACAGAAATTGAAGTCATATTTACTTAGACAGAAATGGATTTAGAAACCTGTGCCCAAATTAAAGAGCAGAGAGACAGTAATCTCTCAATGACTGCAGATTTCTCGTGTGCTGGATGACTCTATTCTCAGTTATTGTTGTTCTGAATTGACTAAAAGAGAAAAAAAACATGTAACATGCCTTAAGCACCTTGTGCAGTTGCTTTCACTCAAATTTGAGAGTTTGTCAAGTGCAGGATTTTTGGGGGTAAGAAAGCTTTGTGCAATTTGCTCATCTAGGAATGTAAGATTAATAACTGACAAAGAATTCAGGAATGAAGGGGTTAGTTGGAGTTCCGCTCCTGTAGTGGGAGGAGAAAATAGCCCCTTAAATTTTAGCTGTCACTACAAATAATACAACCACTAGAACTGAATTACCTCCAGACTGTAAACGAAAAGCACATTTAGTCTGGATCCTGCTTCTAATTTAGACAATCTGCAGCTTTTGCATGTTTAGCAAAGTTCATGAGGTGGATGTCTTGTATAGCAAATTTAGGTAGCCAATTCTCAAAATGTTCATAAGTGGTACTTCTTGATTTCTGTACAATTTTAAATTTCATATATGAATAAGTCTAATTGTATTCATAACGAAAACCTACTTACAATCACAACATGCTTGTTTGGGTTTGTCTCCATTTGATCTAATGGGAAACTTTTTCTCTAATTTAGCATCACCTGAAGAAGCTAGAAGGCCGTCGTTTGGATTATGACTATAAAAAGAAGCGTTTAGGGAAGATTCCAGATGAAGAAGTTAAACAGGCAGTGGAAAAATTTGAAGAGTCAAAGGAGCTGGCAGAAAGAAGCATGTTCAACTTTTTAGAAAATGATGTAAGTCTGTCGTGCTGCTGCAAGTCCTGAGGCGCACATGGAAGGGAGAGTTTGTACGTGTGATAGGATAAATCATCTCCTCTCCTTCCTAGATGTGCAAGGACTAAAAGGCAGAGAAGCAGCTATGGTTCTGTGGCTCAGAAAGGGATGCGCTGCAGAGCCACGTAAGGGGACTCCACAACCCTGCACTGTGGAGCAGCACACTCTGGGGCTGTGAATGTGGAAAGTTGTCGGAGGGAGGAAGCTGGCAGGGTCATGGCCCCCGTGCTCAGAACTAGGCAAAGCCAATGTGCAGGGTACATTCACTGCTACAGACAGCTGGCAGTAACAGCAGTCATTGAGTAGCTGAGCTCATAGTGAGTATCTTGCTGCTGATTTGGAGGGGAGGATTCTGTCCCCACCAGCCCATGCAGGTCCCCTGCACAAAATTTGTTCATCTGGGCCTTACTCAGGGTCACAGTTTGCTTAGCATGCAGGTACATCATCAAATTATGTCTAAATTAATGCAGCAGCTGTGGCTGTTTAGGTTAGTGTTTGAACCGTAATGGGAGGGACTGGCAGGCATGTCTATATATGTATTGAAATGCATATGTGAAGTCTTGTAAAATGAAAAAAATTTGTGCCAGATCCTCAGCTGGTGTTGGTCTCTTGACTTCAGTGGAGCCACATCAGTTTACACCAGCTGAGGATCTGGCCCCATGTATTTAAATTATGTACATTGTGTGGCAATGTTTTGCTTCATTAGGGTTCTAGCAGAGTTTACTGAAAACACTTTGAGTAGGAAAAAGCAGATAAAATATTCAACACAAACCAATAGTTTAATCTTAACAAATCTACCCAGACACCTTCTCCTAATCAGACCCAGGCCTGAAAGCGTGATATGTTGCATTTCACTTTGTTGGGGCTCATCGTCTAAATGTCATGTATAAAAAAAAAAAAAGAGAGAGAGAGAGAGAGAGAAGAAATAAAGACTACTTTATCAGAGTGCTATTCTTGGATTGGCCAGTTTGTGCTGTGGGGCGGAGAGTACTTTTACCATTTTTAAAAATCTTTTTGCGAATGCATGAGAGAACGGTGTTTCCCTCCTCCCTTCCCCATGTCAATATACAGATTCTGGAACAATTAGCTGCAATTTTTAAATCTGAGCCAATAAATCACATTTTATTTATCAGTTTATAAATGCTGCCACCTAGTGAGATAAGTCTGGACCTTTTTAGGACTGCAGTTTGTGGGCTAAAGCAATTAGAAAACAACATTAATGGGTTGTGTAATAAGATATGGTATAACCTCACTTAGCCAGACCTCATTGATCTGAAAACCACTGCTAACTGAAATGGGATCTTGTCCTTGTCTGTTTCAGAATATTTCCCAGTTAAGTTAGGGGACAATATACTTGTATTTGATCAAGTTACTTCATTTGAATAAGCCCCATTATGGACACGAGAACATGCCCTGTATTATGGTCCTGATCCTGCAGTGAGCCCCACTGAGGGTCAGCATAGTCACAGGGCTCTGCCCACATAGAGCTCATTGCAGGCTATGTCAAATCCTTACTATATAGAAATATGCCCTGTAAGATCCCAAGATCTTATGAGATACCTGGTCTATTTTGCGTGTTTTTAACTGGGTTTATTATTGTCTGTTTATAATCCTCATAGTTGATTCCATAGCTGGCACACAGACTCCTTAAAGTCATTTTCTACTTTATACTTTAGGTAGAGCAAGTTAGCCAGTTGGCAGTATTTATAGAAGCAGCATTAGACTACCATAAACAGTCCACAGAAATTCTGGAGGAACTGCAGAGCACACTGCAAAACCGGTAAGAATAAACCTGATCAGAGAATTCTCAACATCTTTTGGAGCTAACGTTCAGGAGTATGAGAAGACATTGAGTTGCAGTTCAGAAGCAGCAGCATCTCACAGATACCTCACAGATGCATCTTTTTATATCCGTACTCATTTGTTACATCTCTGTATCTCAGTGGACTTAATCACCTTAAACTCTTGCTAACTGTCACTTCTTGATGCACCGTAGGCCTTTAAAAGTTCACACCCCTCTGTACAATGAAATACGACCACAAAGCTTATGGATACATTCTTTTGTGCTCATGCCAAACCCCACACCCACATATACAGGAATTAATCAGGAGCTTCCCATTTACCAGTGGGTTTTGTACGTACAAACAGACATGGCCGTACATTTTCTGAGACACATTTTTGGCAGGCTTGTTAAAAAACTGACATATTTATCATACTGAGGGTTGTAAACATAAAATCCTACAATGCATCAAGAAATTGCCAGTTAGGATCACAGTTCTGGTGTGATATGTTGATGATTGGCCACAGAGACTTTGTGTGATACTAATGAAGCGAAAAGAAAAAAAAAATACCACTAGTAGTTATGCTTTATGCTCTCATAGTTAGAACCAACAAAGATCTGGGTTCTAAATGGTCTGACTCATCATTGGTTTACTGGCTGTGTTTCTGCACATGTCATTTTGTAGCCTGAGTTTCAGGAGTGCTCAATCACCCAGAGCATCCACTGAACTCAGTCGTAGCTGTGGGTGCTCAGCACTTCTGAAAGCCAGGCTATTAATCTTTGTGCTTCAGTCAACACAGCTATAAAACTGGGTAAAAGTAGACACTTTCTGAAATGTTACATTGGAGTCAAGCAGTTCTGGGTAAATAAATTACAAACTGTATTTTTTAAACCATCTGTCCTTCAGGTGTTAAAGCACTGAATCCAAGTAGAAGCTCCATAGCTCCTGTTGCCTTCCAGAATTAAATCACATGCCAATCTTCCTCTGTGTTTCAGAATAAATGGAGCATCTAGTCGTCCTAAGCATGAATTCAAGCCAAAACCTGTAATAACTTCAACTCTGGAAATCAGTGATAATCAGCAGCACAATGGGATTTCATACAGTTCTTCAGTGAAATCATCAGGTGAGCCCATGATTGTGGAATCAGCGTGTTGATGTATGCATTTTATGGAGGAATTATAATTACTGGAGTTGAAGTATTGCTCATATAATGCTAGTTGAAAACCCATAGAGTCCCACTGTTGTCCATGCAACTAGGCTGCCTATGCCTACAGCTAGCCACCACACTTGAAAATGGTCTCCTTTATGTTTTTATTAAAACAGTTAAAGGTAAAACTTTAGGTGTAACATAGAAAATAAAATATGAACACAACTTATTTTGTTAGCATGTAACCACTTTTGGTTCCGAAAAGCCGATCAATAAAATGCAAACTTAGTCTGTGTAGAAGAGACTGCTGTACCTATTAATATGTATCTGTCACCACTTCACATGCATAGACCCTGATCTCATGAAAAAAACTATGGTCACCTTTTTTGAAATTCTCTTCAAGGTATTTAATATTATTAATCTTGTCACTGGTCAGTGGAGAAGCTAAATGTAATAACTGATTTAAATGTTGGATCAGACCCTTTATTTCTCATCTCACTGATCAGAGGCACTTTTCCTCTGTCTCTCATACCCTTCGTGAGCTATATGCAAATAATGAAACACAAAAGACGAACAATAATAAGGCAAAAGGAAAAGAGTGAGAAGCCACCAGCACTTTTCCCATAACCGGGATAGGCAAGGATCTGAAAGGAAAGCACCGAGGAAGCAGTGATCCAAAGGGTCCCATCCTTCACTTGGCTTGAGCATTAGGAGCTGGCTGCTGACTCTGAGACACAGTTACTCTCTGGGCTACTTTTCTACCCTCTGGCTTTATTCACTCTTTCCACTTTCTGCTTTCTTCCTGTCTTGTTTCTTTTTACAGAGAGCTGGAATGGAAACAAAGAAAGAGAGAGAATTAGAAATGGAGGAGGATGGAAATATGGGGCTATACTTCATGCTCTTGGCTTGAAGAGAGAAAAAAGGCTAACAGTATATCTACACCAGGCTGGGAATGTGCCTTGTGGCCTGGGTAGATAGACTCACTAGCTCTGCTTGAGCTAGTGCCCTACAAATAGCAGTGTGGATGTTGCAAAGAGAAGGATTGAGGGAAATATTTTGTAACTGTTCTATAGACTTTCTAATGATACCAGAAAGGTACATATTGTAGTTACCTATTCTAGCACTCTGAATTTTTTTTTCAGAGTTGAGGACTTGGGTGCTGTCCTTACCTCTTACTTATTCTTACCTCTTCCAGCAGGTGTGATCATCAGTAAAGCCATGGGTAATTCTCCTCTGTCTCTTCCTTCCCTGCATTAGAAAGTGAGCACTAACACTATTGAGTTCTATGCCAGGGATAAACGTGGCTCTGGCAGTACAACCTGGGAAGCTTGCTGTGCTTATTTTATGTTTGAACAAGAATACTGAAACAGATTTGACTTATACTATATGATTTAGAAAATACTGTTCAGACAGTTTATGCAAAATGGTGCCAAGTGGTTTAGATGTTAGGAGCTGGGGAAGCTTGACAGTATGTTCAGCAGTCTCACCTCATTCAGATCACTCCTCTAAACTCTCTTCTACTTTCTACAAAAACGAGCATTTTCACACTTAACTTCTCTGCCCACCCCTCCATCCTGGCTGACACTATCAAAATGTGTGTCTGGCATCCCTCTGGTCACTTTGAACTAGATCCTGACACTCTTTCTCATACTAAATAGAACCTTATTCAAATATATCCATTGAATTCAATGGGACTTCTTGCAAAGTAAAGTACTACTCATTAAGTGTAACAGCTATCATAGTCCAGCCCTTTGCTTGTATGTTGGAATGCTTTATTCCATATTTTATCACATTGTGCCTTGTACATTGTAAGTTCTTTGGAATAGGGGTGGTGTTTTCCTTTGTATGGTTCCTAGTACAGTGGGACTACTTACAGGAATGACATGCAAACACAGTGAAGTATCAGGTCCTTAGAAACATTATTTTATGGAAAAAAGTCCTGGATGATTTAACTGCTTTACTGATTAAGTGCAGATGACAAACCTATGTTTTGTTCTAATTCGCTGTTGTCCTAATTAATCAGCAGAAGCTGAGAGTATCATCTGGCTCATTATGAAACAGTTTAAATGCAGAGTCACATCTTGCCTTTCATGCATTTTGCTCATCAAAGGACAATAGTTGTGGTTAGCTGTCCTATGTTTGAATGTAATAGGACTAACTCATGGGAGTAAAGTTACTTATTTGCCTAAGTGTTTACAGAATCAGGCTGGAAGAGAGGGCTAGAATAATCCTATCCTCAGGCACATCTAGCATGTGATTCTTTCTTTACTATATATTTCTGCTACTCTATGTGTACTTCAATGTGCAGCAAACAGAGGAGCGACACCTACTGGAAGTTTCTTTTGAGGAAAAGTGGCATTTTTAGACGGTCATCTGGCATCAGCTAGTACAGTCCCAAAAGTACATTCAGCTTCATGCTTTACAATACTTCCTCCATGTTCTTTCATTATAAATTCAATCTGCATTTGGGAAGTCCAATAGGTCAGCACAAATAGTCTTTAGATATGTTTATTTATGATTCATTATGTGCATTAGCATTGCGCCAGGGAGCCTTGTCATGGACCAGGACCCCACTGTGCAAAGCACTAGATAAGTGTAGAGCAAAAAAGACAGTTGTTGCCCCAAGAGCTCTCAGTCTAAATCCACGAACTCAGCAACTGCAGTAGGCGGCATGTTGCTTCAGCTACAATTAGAGAGGCAGGTGCAGTACTATAAATTAATAGAAACGCTGCTGCAGTTTCCTTAGCTTCTTAAATCTCTCCAACATATCCAGCTTCAGATACTGTAGTTTGCACAGTGGAGAAGGACGGAGCCATGTGTCCTCTTTGTGTTTGTTAAATTGTGTTTTAAAACTAGCAACCAGCGCTGCCTCTGTTCTGTTCAGGAGGGGAGCTTTGTTTTGCCGGACTGTATAGCAGTAACACCAGATGCAGTAGATTATCAGCAGTTGCATTACTCTAATGAAGACCTTGACTGATGTTAGGCTCTGGAGTAGCTGTGGCCATTAGTTTAAGATCTTTCTGTGTTGTCTGAGATTTCCCCCCTCCCCGCAATGTTTGGAGAAAGGCAAAAAGTTCCTTCCCCACTCCCAATCCTTTTATCCCTCCTCTCTTTAAGAAAAACAAAACCAATGCAATATATTGTGTAGTTATGAACCTAAAAGACCCAAGCTTTAAAAAAAATAAATTCTGCACCCAGTGTTATCAATGTAACATTACCCATCTTGCTGAGTCAGAAATAAACTGATTGCTGGAGTAAATGTTGTATATCAAGACCCTGCCAGAACAGCTGGTGAAAACAAGAAATGTTTTCAGTTATTGAGAAAGGCTTCTTCTGCTGTTGAAATTTCATATGAGTAGATACAGCTTCCACATTCTATTACTGAGGAAGCTGTTTAAAGAATAACTGAGTGTTTTCAAACTATTCACCCTATTTCTGTGGAAGACTATGGCCCAGATCCTGGCTTGCGTCTGAGCTGGGCTTAGCACAGGTCAGGAAGAGAGTACAAAAGTAGCTTTAAACAACCACCTGACATGGAATTGCCTGATTTGCCATTGTGGCTGTGAATGGAAATAGCCAGAGCACAGCTCATTCGGGCCACACCCCATTCCCACCCCATTATGTCCCCTAGTGCAGGGCTGTGAAGGAAATGGCATAAAAGCACTCCATCTTTTCTTCAGCATCTAAGGGAAACCCCCTTTTGCTGAGGGAATTCCCTGGGGGCAATTTCTACTGTGTTTATTGCCCTTTTACATTGCTAGAGTGGTGTAAACAGGCTGGGAAGGAATAGAGAATCCATCCATGAAGCATAACGTTAAAATTTTGAGGCAAAAAAAATCTAACATTGCATCCCTACTTTTGTCATCATCGCTTTAAATGTCCCTTGCTAATGTTCGTCCACAGATACAAGGGAAGTATTTACTGGGTTGAGTAGTTTTGCTTGCTCAAGGTGCTCTTTCTGCCTCTCGTTGCTAAAAAATTTGTCTGAGCAGCTACTTTTTAATGGTTTCCTTTGCTCACATTTTATAACAATAGCACTGATTTAAAAACAAATTTTAATGAGTGACATGCAATTTTTAACAGCTTCATTGGTTTTGAAAATCTGCATGCGTATTGCAATATTTAACAGAATGTATAGACTATTCCAGACAGAAATTAGTCCTCAATCGGTTGCTTGATTAGCATGCTAGATAATTTGGAGAGACAGCCAAGATTAGAATATTTGAGAATAGTGAAGATTTTGAGCAAAAAGGGAAGCTAGAATAATTTAATATTAAAGAGTCTCATTAGCTGTTTTGCTGTAAGTATTGAAGAGAGCATTAAAAACTTCTTTGTCTTGATATAATGCACTTTCCTACTGTAAATTAGCAAGAGGCAGCATGAAACCTTTTCCCCGCATTTCCCCTTTGTGAATAGACTTTATTCCAAATCACTGGATTTTTCTTTTAGTAAAATAGGTAAAAGTTTTTTTAAAAAACCAATATCATAGGAAAAAAATGAACCTCCGCTGAACCTATGGGTAGCCCTCTGCCCATGGAACCGCTCTCTAGCATATGACTAGCGGAGGATGAGCTGTTAGAATAATTTGCTATTCAGAGATTGAGTGAATGACTATAATAATGTATTATTCACATATCCCTCGCTGGCTTGGATTTATGCTAACCATTCATACATGAGAATGTCTATAACACTGAAAAGATTACATTTGTAAAGTTAGCCACTTTGGCGAGCAGTGAAAATTCCTTGTACTTTATTAATCATGCATGTACAATAATTATCCATGTTGACTTTTCCCCATAAATTTAAGTACTGGTTTTAATATTATGTATAGAATGCCACTAATATTTAAACACAAGAGAAGGTTTGGAGCGAACATCTTACAGTGTAACTAAGCCGAACACAATATACTAAAATCACAAAGAAAGTCAGATACTGTGTGAGTGGGGCTGCAATTAATCATCATCCAAAAAATAGTTTTAAAAACTTTAAGAGGCACTGTTGTTCCTATTATAACTATTGATCTAATTGAGCTAAAGGGCAGATGCAGTGAGTGGTTTGAATACATGAGCTGCCTTATCAGAGCAAACATCTGTAAATACAACTTAGAGATAATTGTCTCTCTTCATGTGGTGAAGAGGATAGAACCTCATGTCCCCATTTGGTAATGAAGGTCCTGGTCCTGAAAACATTTTCATAGGAGAGTGGTGCTGCTGAAATCAGTAGGGCCCCTCTCATGCATACATGTTTGTAGGATTGGATCTTTAAACTATTGTTTATAATTCTGGTGTATAGTGTTCTTTTTGAGTTCTTCTCCTCTAGTAGATTCCATGCAGCCCAGTTCTTAGTTTTACAGATTGAATAGATGTTTGTTCAGCTGTTTGCCATCATGCCTGTCCACTCACCTATTTAAAAAAAAATCCATGCTAATAGAATTCATGACCACCCCAAATGTTAAAGTGATTCAGGTTTCCCAAGGGAATTCAAATGGCAGTAAAAATATATTTGCTTTTAAGGGGAGGAAAAGAGAACTACCCTGCCCGCAGTTCATCACCCTCTATGCTGTACAGGACATTACAGGGCAGGAGCAGACTTTCTGTAGGTGGAAGTGGTGGAAAACTAACAGCACCCACAATATGGACCCATTCAGCCCATTGCTGCTCATAGCAGGGCTAAGTTTGTCTCTTTGTTTTCATGCTCAATAGGTAAGTGGAGTACTTTAAAGCTATTATTAAATATTTTATTTTCTGTCATTGGGGCAGGTTCTTCAGTGCACATGGATCAGCCTTGCTGCCAAGCTCTGTATGACTTTGACCCAGAAAATGAAGGCGAGCTTGGGTTTAAGGAAGGCGACATCATTACTTTGACCAATCAAATTGATGAGAATTGGTACGAAGGGATGTTAAATGGAGAGTCTGGCTTCTTTCCCATTAATTATGTCGAAGTGATGGTACCTTTGCCTCAGTGAACACCTAATTCAAACTGTGAACATAATTTCATGATTGAAATGGATTCACAATTGTTTCATCAGTGTGGCATTCTGTGAAAGCCTTGCTATTTGACTTACAGATTTTTGTATGCATCTTTTTTAAATGTATTTATTTTGTATTCCTTTAGTTTGTATACAAAAAAACAACCACCACCAACCACCCTTCCTTGGCTACATGAAAATGCAAAAAACTCAACCTCCACTTTTTTTTGCTTTATGCCTGGAAGATTACTGTCTGAGGTGTTTACTGGTAGCTCACTGTTGCTCCAAAAATGCATTCCTGTGCTCTTACTGTATGTGGAGCCTTTTTTAATAATCCTCTGGCTGCAATGATTTTACTGTTGGAAACTATTTTTAAAAACACTGAGTAAAGCTAACTGTAACCAGTTCTTAACAATTACTGATGTCTCTCAGCCTTTCTCATCCATCGCAATGTAACTTACTGTGAACGACCTAATCTGTATTTCACATTGTATGTTGACAAAAGGCTAAGATGTTGGTATACTAAGTACAAAGTCTTAGAATTGAATATTCCTCTAATTTACTGACTATACTTAATAAATATTACTGTGGGGAAAGTGTAAAGACTGCTGCTTATACAGTTGGATTTCTGGCACTTGTTTTCAAGAAGTGTTTTTAATGCTGTGAAAGAGCACTTTCCTCTATAGAAAAAGAGTACTTGTGCCACAAGTACTCCTTTTCTTTTTGCGAATACAGACTAACATCGCTGCTACTCTGTTTCCTCTATAGATGCACCTCCGTTTTCAGAACACTTTAATGACATTGTGCAAAATGAACTGTCAGGACCAATTCCCTGAATCTTCGACGGCTGCATTTGTAACATAAGGGTCTCACTTAAAATAGAATCATAGAAATGTAGCTCAGTCACATTCATTCATAATGTCTGTTTATATTATCTTTTATTGACAGGATAGGAGAAAAGCAGCCTCTCTCTTCATATTAATTTGAGCCAAGTACAAAGTGGTGCTAGATCATGTCTGCTATGGCCAGAGCTGTAGAAGATAACTTGATTGAGATGAATGGGGAAGTGTATTTCTAGAGATGGGCTTGTAGCCAATTGAAATGACAATGCTAATTAACTTTTTTTTTTTTTAAAGGGGGGAGGGAGGAAGAGGAGCACCAGAGACTGTGCGGAGAAAGATGCAAACCATTTTATAGCCCAGGAGGCACAAATCGAGGCAGGGACAGAGACTTAGTCTATTTCTGCAATGGAGGTATAGCCTGTTTGAGCTGCCTTGGCCTTAATTATGGACCTTCTGAATAGCAATAGCCAAAGAAATCAGCTAGCAGGGAAGAACAGATGAACTTTAGCCAAGTTGCCCACTGGCTAAGACACCAGAGCCAGTGATTTGAAAGTAGAGGTGGTACAATTCAGGAATGAATTTGTACCTTTGCTCTCTCAGCCAGCCTCCCTCTAGGGCACTCTTTCCAGCCAGAGGCCTGCACCTTTGTTTCTTCCACTATGGAATCCTGTAATTCACTTCCACTCTTTGACTGATCACTAGCTGACAGTACTGCTTTACCAACTATATTACCTCTGCAGCCCTAACTAGGTTTGGACCTTACTACAAAATTAACTCCAGGAGCTTGTAACTAGTATAAAACTAGCAGAGACTTAAGGCAGCTTCTTTTTCAAAGAGTATGATTTATTTGTTCATAAAAATTTTAACATGCAGAGAGAAACTAGTTAAAGTAATGAGTCTAAACACATTGTCTTATCTAAACTTAACATTTGCCTCATAAAAACAGGCATGAAGATTAAGCGGGGGTCTGCCTCAGTATCTAGGCACTGGGCCCTATCTGTTTCTCTGCAGACCTTTTTTTCTCTTCCCCTGCCTCAGACTCAGCTTTTAAACTACTTTCAAGCTCTTCATCTGGAAGTTACAACACTGAAATTCTGGGAGTTTCAAACTATGCTCCCCCCAGCCAGTTCCTAGTCTGCAACAGTAGAGGTGAATATCAGAATTATCTCTTCCATGCCTGCTTGAGTATTCCCAGTTGCGCTAATCATTGCCATGTGTGTGTGAGCAAAAAGCTCCCATGGGAATTAACTCTGTTCCACAGCGTAATGTACTAACCCCACAGATAGTATGCTTTGATTATTATATGTAACTCCCCCATTCTTCATCAGAGCTAAGTGATACTATTTCAACAGGAAAATGCATCTTTTAAATGCTTAAAGCCTTCATCGATACCTTTGGGTAGGCTAACCTAGTTCTAGACCAGAGAATGAATGGTTTCCTCCCACTGACTGCAGTCAGCAAGGGACAGAAACTTGTACAGGAACAGAAAAATACCAAGGGCACAATCCAGAGGCTGAGGGCAGTGTAGGGGGAAAAAATCAGGATGTTCTACACCTGATTTGTTCTAGCAAAAAGAAGTTTCCAGAATAGACAGCACAACAAAGTCAGAGTGAGACTTCCTTGACCTTAATGCCCACTTCAGCCACTTAAGCGCAGCACAACATACAGCAACCCAGTGAACATCCTTATCTCTACTGTTGGGTGCTTTCCAGGGGCATTTAATTGGGAAATGGGGAGCTTTCACTTAAATGGCTTCCAGTCTGGTTATTTGCAGTGCCTAAGTCTACAAATTTTACATACACGGCTCTTATTTATCATATGCCCCTCATGGCACAGCTTGTCTTAAGTACAAGACATCAAGGAGATCTAGCAAAGGCGGGTTGGTATAGCTTCCAAAGATGGGCCCTAGAGAAGCCAGTATTAAACACAGGGTTAGGATTTATTACTTTGCCTATAGCCAGTACATGTTCTTTTTGCCCCATTGTTTACCTGTAGAACTATCTGTGCAAGACCTAGTACTTTCAGAATGGGCTAGCTTTAGTGTCTATTAACCAACAGTTAGCCCCAGGCCAGCACTGAGTGTCCTAGGACCCACTATGGGAGGATGTGAGCTGATATTATGCCACCTGGGAGTTACCCCTAGGGAAAAGCATTTTAAGCTAGCTTTTGATTGTCTTGGTGCCAACGGGACAGCAGAGATGAGAATATGGAATACATCTTTGCCTAAACCAGAGCTGTTATTTTGTGTTAAGGTAGCCTGGTTTACCAACAACTAGTACAAGCTATACAGCAAGTGGTGAGTAACACACTTGCCTTTTTAGGATTTTGAGAAACACCTCCCAAAGACTGGCTGCAACTGCTGGGCTGAGCCTGCATGTGGAACCCCAAATCAGCAGTAGACGCTGGGATAGAAGCTAGGAGGCTAGGTTGACATGCTAGGACAGCCCAGTCCTGTGTATGCCATCCAGATAGCCAGTATTCAGGGGAAGGGAATTGGCTACTGGGCATCAGCAGAATGAAACTGAGCTGTTCCCTGCAGGGGTAGGCAGAGAACTCCATTTTGCTGCTCACCTGCATGGCCCAGTTGACCAGGAGCACTCTGCTTCACAAGGTTCATCTCCCCTTAGCTACCTACCCCTGAAATAGCCAAGCTGTTACAAGCATTGGTCAGGGAGCCTGTCAGCCTAAACAGCCTGACTGAGCTAGAAAGGATTTTCCTCAGACCTCACCTGTTAAGCCACCTTTGCTCCAGAAGTCCAGAGCTTGAGCCACTTGGGACCTGTTCCGTCCACCGAAAGATCTGCCTTGCAGCTTTAACTGTAAGTATTGGGGATACTTCACCTAACTAGAAAGGAAAGGGCTCCAGGTAGGGAGCCACAGGCACATTAGAGGGAGGAGGGTACCTCCATTGCACATCAGCAACAGGCCTGTAGCCTCCAGTTTTTGTATAGTTCCTTTCTGTTCAGGCAGCCCTCTAGACCTCCACCACAAGATCTGTGTACACATACATCAGCTATGGCTAGGGACAGATTGGGGTTGTATCTGATTTTATTCTGAAGATATTTCCTTTAAGGTGGATCTGAGCATTAGGTGCAGGGTTTAACCTGTTCATCGGCCTTTTCCCCCTTACCTTTCACATTAAACTTGTGCTTTGTGTGTCCTAGAGGTTGCATTTTAATTTATTCACTCAGTCCCCCAGTGGGGATACTATGCACTGAGAATAGAGTTTAACTCCAGCAACTAATAAAGTAAGGATAAGATCTGCAGTCCACTAGTCCTCAGGAAGGACAGAGCTACACAGAGGGAAGTGGATAGTCTCAAAGGGCCCAGGAAGGGTCTACATTTTGAAAGAGGGCATGGAGGTGAAGTCCTCACTCTAGTGGGAAAGAGAGATGGAGAGATATTTAAGTAGTTTTGGCTCTATTTTTTATCTGTACAAGGGGCAGTTTGTCTTCCTGGAACTATTTTGAAACAGGAATGCAGAGTCAGCAGGAGGACTCACCTTGTTCAGAATTTCCTCCATACATGGAGGGCAAAGTCCTCATTGGTTGATGTTAAAACTTGAGCCCTTGTCCTAGGGACTATGGTCTTTTCCAAAGATGTAACCAAAACTGGTGCTCACTTAAAATATTATCTAGACAAACAAGAAATAGAACCAATTTTTTCCTCTTCATGCCTTTTCTCTGCTTATGGCTAGAATTATGGGGAAGTGTCTGCTCTAAGTTACTTAAATTAGGGTTGACTACAGTAGGACTGGAACATTGACTGTGGAATGCATTTAAGACAGAAATTAGATTGCCTCTACATAAATCCATGTTATACCCACATCTTGAATACTATCTAAAAAATACACCAAACAGAAAAGACTTAGAAAAAGGCAACAAATGATTTGGGGTATGGAACAGCTTCCATATGAGGAGAGATTTATAAGACTGGGACTTTTCAGCTTGGAAAAGAGATGATTAAGGGTTGGGGGTTGAAAATATGATTGAGGTCTATAAACTCATGACTGGTATGGAGAAATCACAAGAACTAGGGGTTACTAAATGAAATAGGCAGCAGGTTTAAAACAAAAGGAAGTATGTCTTCACAGTTCATGTGACTCTTTGCCAAAGGATGTTGTGAAGGTCAAGACTAACAGGGTTCAACCCCCCCCCCCGCCCCAAACTAGATAAGTTCACTGAAGATAGGTCCATTAATTGCCAGGATGGGCAGGGATGGTAGCCCTAGCCTGTTTGCCAGGAGCTGGGAATGGGTGACAGGGGATCGATCACTTGATTACTGTTCTGTTCATTCCCTCTAGGGCACCTGGCACTGGCCACTGTTGGAAGATAGGATACTGGGCTAGATGGACCTTTGGTCTGACCTAGTATGGCTGTTCTTATGCAACTGATATTTAAGCCATGCTGACTGGGCTTTTTTAGCCTAATAGTGAAAAACATTGGGGTGGTTTAATGTTTATGGTGCTGTTTACATCTTTCTAGAAGATTCATTTTCAAGTACCCAAATTACCAGCTGTTTTAACACAGCTGAATTAGAGAAGCTGCAACAGTTTGATGCAAACATTTCCAGCATTTCATTCTCAAATACCTATAGCATAATATACTAGTAATTCCTGTTACTAGTTGGCATGTAAAAAGCCACTTTTCTTTGTACAATAGGGTCATTGCAATTTCAGCTTTATTCAGAAAATGTACTAATGTGAATAGTGTGCAATAGTTTCTAAAGCAGATTAGTCTATTGTTGAAAGCTTCTATCTGCTTATTAAGGGAAAGAAGACTCTTAGCTCTTTAGGTGTACGTTTCTTAGCTACAATTAGAATTCAGACAATACAGATGTTAAAATACTCACTTTGCTAGAAAGATTTAGTTTAAGTTTAAACAATAAACCCCCAAGAGTGATAATGTACATGGAAAATATCTTTAATAGTAAAAAAAATATCAATTGAACAGCCCAAGATTATAAACACAGCAAGATCATAAAGAGAGCTTATTTTAAATTCTTCTAAAGTGACAAGGTGCAACAAAATGAAGGATTTGGGTCTGCTAAAATATGAAAGGCCAAATTCAGCCACCATTTAGGTGTCCAGTGTCTTAAAATACTATATTTTAATTAGTCTAATTGAAGGGAACTCTAAAGCACTCTAAAAAGCATGGTCCTAACATGGGCCAGATCTTAAAATTCAGACATACTATGCAGTAGATACTTTTAGCAAGGCAACAAAATGCTGAAAGCTGTTCCAGTGCTCAGATGGGGCTGCATTATCAGCTAACTTGTTAAGCAAGGAAACGGACTTGCTTTGCTTAACTAGGGACTCTTGCTGGGCCATTTCCTACCTTTTTAGTATAGCCACTAGGTAAACAAAAAAAAATAAAGCTACAGTGGCTAACTGTAGTGGCTACCCATGATCAACCCCTCTATGTGCTAGACATTTTACCTGTACCTTGTTACAATGCAATATTAATCCACTTGAACTCAGTGCTCTAATAGGGAACATATCTAGTTATTTGACAAAACAGAAGTTGTCCTCACCTCAGTTATGAATACAGAAGTGACAGTGTAAACTGCACATCCTTATTTCACATGTTTAATAAGCACAGGAACTTTCTTAAAAGGGTAAGAAGACTTAGCAATCATTGGAGTGTGAGATCTCTAGCTATACCAAACTGTTCAATTAAATTCTATCCCCATTAATATTTTGCCAAGTAAGCAGTTAACTTAGGTATGGATATATTTAACCACAGTATTGCTATGTTGGCATCAGACTCAGTTCACATTTACAGTACAAAGCTACTCACCTCAAAGTTTAACACTTCACTATACATAGCTTCTATCCAAAGTGCTGTTGTACATAGTTTAATAAATACAGATTTTGAGGTTAACAGGTACTAGGCTATAGAAACAGTATAATGGTTGTTTTATTTAACCACAAGTTAAAAAACACATGTTTTACAAACAGATTGCTCATTTTAAAACTTTACACGAGTAGATCATCATATCATTTGGCTTAGATCTTGGGTGTTTGAAACAAGGATAACAATTTGTTCTGACTTTCAATTCAGTGGAGTTGCACAAGGTGTAAGTCAAGGCAGTATTTGGTCCACCTAAATTTCAGTCAGGCTTGAAACAGTTTTCCTTCTAAGTCTGCTTTTGAGAAAAATATTTTGAATAAATCAGGAGTTTAGAAAGCTGAAGCTATTACATTTGTGAGCAGTTACCATCCTTGGCTAGGAGGAGACATGCCTAGCAGGAGGTTATTGTAAACTTTCGGGCAAGTAGTTGTGGGTGAATAAATCAAATACTTCTGTTTGTCATGGAAAGAGACTTAGAAAAAGGAAATGTGCACTTTGATCTAGTTTCATTGAAGGCAGGGCCCAATATCAACAAATAGCATCCTCCAAAATTTGAAACTTCCTTTCTCCAAACACATCTGATAGGGAAAAAAATTCCTAGATTCACGTGTTCCAGAAGCTGCTGAAATTCATGCAGTCTGAAGGGTCACTTTGGTTTAAGGAGTGGTTTTAGGTAGTCACTACCTTGGGTTTAGTTACATGACAGAACAGCTAGGATCTTCATTTTGCTGGAGACACTATAAAGAGAAATTAAATAGGTTAAGCCGGATGAATTACTGGGTATACACAATTTAGCATCCCTATTGTAATCAAGATTCATAAGAGAAAGAATGGAGAAAAGTGCATGATTAGGAGTTTAGTTATTTACCTTCTAACTAATTCCCACGTGGTTTATTCTTTGTCCTAGAGAAAAATTTTGAAGGTTAAATTTATTTCTGCATGAAAGGAAAGGAAAAGCTGTAACATAGGAGATGACTTCTGAACTGCAAACTGCTCAAAGCAAGCAAGACAGTCTAAAGAACTCAAAGCTGGTCTTACATACATGCAAAACTCATGCTTTAAGATAGCTAAAATGGCATAGGGCAAAGCAATAAGAAAAAGTTGTAAGATAGCCTTGTTAAAAACTACAGCACATGTTCTTTTCACCTATACAATGCACCAATGCATGATGAATTTTTACAAGTCTCTTCACTACTCTTCTGGCTTTTCCCTCTTGTAATACTATAGGACCTTATGGCTCTCACAGTATGGAGTCTTGCTAGTTAAACCATGTTTTGTTAACAGATGGTAGCAAAACAGAGGTTTTAGCTGGACATTCTTATTACACTCAGTCAATAGTGCCTTCAAAGTTTGTTTTAGGCTGCTAGCAAAGATGTGTTGGTATTTTTACACAGGATTATAAAAAAACCTTTAGTATGTACTATATTTGAATTTCAACCTGGTTTAAGATCTTAAGTAGAGCCATCTTAGAAAGATGCTGGCTCTATCAATAAGAGTTGTTTAATGATATATTAAGATGAGCCACAAGAAACGTACTAGATTCAAAGCTTTGATGGCAGCAGAGAGAGGGGTTAGTTTTCCTTCCTCAGCTTGAAGTGAGGCTAATGAAAGCAAAGCTGTCAGCCTCAGGGTTGAGTATTGGTGCTCAATTAAAAAATGGGAGCTAGAGTTTAACAAATAGAGCTGGACTGAAAAAATGGAAACATTATCATGGAAACATTATCACAGAAACTTTATTTTGTTAAAGAATTTGAAAATTTTCCAACCCAGCATGAGTTAAGTGAATCATGGGATTGTGGATGGGCAAGAAGTTGCTAGTTTGCATAGCAAAAACAGCTGAAAGATGTCAAGTCCCTGCATATCCTTTGATTTCTATCCCATTTTGCTGATCCTGCTAGGACAGTGTCATTTGGGAAAAGGAGTCATTTTAATTTAATTTTAGACTAATTAAGCAACCTGTCTCAAGCTAGTTTCAGGCAGCGTTCATAATGTTTAATATGAAGTCCAAGTGTCATCTTCCAAAATAGCTTAGGAGTGTAGAATTGCACTCCTTTAAGGAACGGCAAAATGTGTTTGTCTCCAGTTTTTATTCAGGAGCTCACCTACATGACACCATAAGCCACTCATGAAGGTTAACAGATGTTTTGGACTCAAGCTGATTAACAATTTTACCAAGTTAAGACCATTTTATTAGAGAACAATGATTCAGTATCAATTTGTTCTTAAAAACCACAGCTTCCAAACACTTGAGGGGAACCTTCTCTTCAAAGTAGCCAGTGTCCAGTTTGTGTGTAGACAGGTCATTATCTACACCAGCAGGTCTCAACTGGAGGGTATGGGACACAATGAGCCTTCCTACTCACTCAGAGCTTGCAATGCCACTCATTCATTGAGGTTTGGCCCAGCCACC
Organism: Chelonia mydas; assembly: GCF_015237465.2. Classification (NCBI taxonomy): domain Eukaryota; kingdom Metazoa; phylum Chordata; order Testudines; family Cheloniidae; genus Chelonia; species Chelonia mydas. The sequence continues at coordinate 66,222,199 of NC_051250.2, forward strand.
TCTCCATGATAGAGGGCCAAATTTCAGTGAGTAATGTGACCTGGTGCATTGGGGTCACAAAGCCCACTAGCACTCCGATACCTACAAAGATTTCAGGGTATTAATGCACTTAAAGGTTGCCTAGCCTATGCAGTTAGACAGTAGAATCAAAAGGTCTGATTTATTTAAGTTAGATTCTACATTAGTGTGTTTGGGGAGTTCCAAGTTGAGATTAGGGGTACATGGTTTTAAAAAAAAATTTAAAATCCCTCATCTACAGCAACATTTCAGAAAGTTCTGTACCTTAGTTCTGCACTGTAAGGTTGTCACCAACATCAGGAAGAAGTTATTCTTCCAAGACCCTAGTACTGTAGTTAGTTAAGTGCCTGCTATTTTCCCTTCTAAAGCACCTGGATGTATATTGAACAAGAGGGATAAGTGGTTCATTCTGTGTGGAATTTCCTGTATCCCTTGTATGTGTGACTTGGAGCAAGAACTGGTTTAGTACAGCCAGTCATTTTCTAGGATGAGAGAGACTGTAGACACTCTTAAGACCCAGGGCTGCAAAAGTCAGTGCTCAATACTAGATTCCTGTACTAGAAGGTGCAACTCCAAAGACCAATTTTATTCTAATGTTTGACTGTTTTTTGGGGGTGGTAAGAGCTCTGAAGTTGGGAGGGATACCTAGATATCCCTCCCAACACAGCTAGTATAAATCAGCACTTAGTATAGTCTGCTGGTTTGCATGACTGTTCCAGCCAAACTTGGAAGTCCTACAGGAGTCAGCACTTCCAGTCAGAATGCTGAAAGTTGTTAGAGGAATTCACAGCTGTGAATAAGTGATGCAATAAGTCTTTGTACCAAACTTTAATTAGAATTCACTTTTAAGTGATTTAGGTGACCAGCACAAAGATTAATTGGTGTACTAGATTTATCACTAGCTGTTTTGCAATCCACAACTCAAGGCTCATTTGGAGCATGTGGGGTAGTTCTTTCACTTGAGACTGATCCAGAAAGTGGCCACAAAAAAGACACTAGTTAACTTGAAGCCAGAACATGCTTACTCTAACAGTAGGATTATGAGTATGCTTATTCTAACAGGGGGCTTACTTAACAGTAAGACCTGCATCTGTTCTCTGATCCTATCTGAAAAGTAGACTCAAGGGAAAAGATGCTAGTGGGAGGTGGGGATTAAGCAAATACCTATATGCAGTGGATAAGTTTCAAAAGCACCTATTAATAATGGCCATAGAAGCCCAAGGCACTTAAGAGTATCCAAGGGCTTTTAGTCCATTTCAGTGGAAATATTTTCCTTCTATAGTCCAGATTTGAAGTTGCTATTCTGAAACAATAGCAAGGACACTGAAATTGGATATTCCGAATGAAGGCAGTCACTCCCCATTCCCTCTTCTGTTTTGTTTCCACAGTTGTGCAAGCAACAAAAGATTTAACTAGGTTACAGTACACAAGATTTCTAGTTGCAATATGCTATATGCACAATACTGGCATAAGTATTTTGCCATCATTCCTGTCTTATACTACAGTTAGCTGGTGAATTTGTTCCTGGGCATGGACAAACATGAAAGGCTCTGCTAGTTGCCGTTTCAGTTAATAACCAATCTTTTTTACTGGTCAGAAAGTTAAATAAAATGTGAACCTCTAACTACAGCAACATTGTGCTTCCAGGTCAGATATGTGAAGCATTGCTTTCAACTCACGTGCAAAGCCATGCAGAGACTAAATAGAGGCAAGAGATTTCAGCACTACTGATGAAGCAAACATTTCTGCAAGAAAACAAGCACAATGTGCACTCTGAAACATGCATGATGCATGCACTGGTCTCACCTATTTTGTGATGCTCACAGGAAACACAATCATGACACCAAACAACATTTCTTTTTTCTTCTTTTGGTCTGACATCAGGGAGAAAAATGGCAAGAGTTGTAGGCCATGGGCAATACTTTGGGGGCATGTTTTAAATACTGTTAACTATTACAAGAGAAAGCCATTGATTACTTCTGTTGCTACTATGTTCTGAATGCAGAAAGATTCTTACCCGACGATGAAACTCCATTTCGCTCCCCGTTATTTCTTCTTCATCAAACTCATCTTCCAGTTCACCACCTTCTCCTCTGGATACATGTATGATCTTCCGTTCTGCAGTCTCCTGCAATAAGTTGTGTCCCCCCAACAAAATAAGCTTGTTTGTTCTTAAGCAAGTTGAAGACTAGAAAAAGTGCAACTGGTTATTGCTTCACTTACCTCTCCATCGGCATTGATGAGTGTCACACCAATGTTATCCCCAGTTCCCCAAGACCGCTGTGATTTCCAGACCAGATCACTAGGACTCTGGTTTACACCAGCATCAGCACCCCAGATCTTGAGACACAGAGGAGACATTTAACGGATGAGCTTTAAAAAAAAATCTTCATTTTAAGTCAGTAGACTGGTATTGGAACATTAAAGGCCAAATTCAGTTTGGAGTAAGTGTCTATAGCTCCCATGTAATCTACACCAAGTGTGTCGAGGTTAAAATCTGCTGTGAGGTGCTCAGAAACAGTTCTAAGTGGTAAATTAGGGCAGATTCCATTAATTGCCTTTGGAGTTGGTGGAACACTTAGTCTACCCACTAGGGCAGTGGTGTGGAAGAAGTGCAGCAGGAAGAGCTGCTAATGGGAAGCTCTACCTCCTATACCCTCTGAATGTAGAGAGTTCTTGTTCCTGGCCACCCATTTTGTTCTACTAAGCCAGACTTTTGAGGTCATTTATCTAGAGCCCTAATCAGTTGTGTGGGAAAGTGACAGGAAGAATTGCACAGGTTAGAAAGTGAGCATTTATGTTCCCCCAGCCCATTCCCCACTGGCCCATTCTTAGCTTGTAATGGAAGAAAACTAAACGTCTTAGGCTCAGACTATGCCCCACTTCAACAACTGCAAGTGCAGTCACTTCTAAAGTTGGGATCAGGCCTCAACTATTAAAATGGTGCTAAGTCACTCCATTCCTAAAGTTTACCAGTCATGCCATCTCAGTCTTGCCAAATTGTTAGGGGAAAAAAGTTTCCCAGCACAGGCACTAAGTATGCTTGCCTTCTTTAAATGATGGTAAAAAGACTTTTAAAGTCAAACAGAATTACTTGCTTGGCAAGTCAGATTGGCAAGGCAGTGTTAAGTTACTTACCGTAACTACTTGGCCTGCCTGAAGGACAAACCGAGCAGGAAATTTGTATATTATTTCAGACAAGCTTCCAAGTCGTCGTCTTAGTACCCAGCCATTTAGTGATTGATCCTGCAGTTAGGAAGGCAAGATACCATTACAAGAGGATATGAAGTTTGTAACTAGATGGACAACCTAAAGAGATCACACCTATGTGCTGTTGCCATTTGTTAGTCTAGGCCAGGGATCGGCAACCTTTGGCATGCGGCCCATCAGGGTAAGCCCCTGGCAGGCCGGGCGGTTTGTTCACCTGCCGAGTCCACAGGTTCAACTGATTGCAGCTTCTACTGGGTCAGTTCCAGACCAATGGGGGCTACAGGAAGCAGCGCAGGCCAAGGGATGTGCTGGCCACCCTTCCCACAGCCACCATTTGCCTGGGACAGCAAACCACAGCCAGTGGGAGCTGCGATCGGTCAAACCTGTGGACACAGCAGGTAAACAAACCGGCCCTGCCCACCAGGGGCTTTCCCTGGCAGGTTGCCAATCCCTGGTCTAGGCCATTTTACATTTCTACATTCTGGTTTTCAAGGTACTGTTCCTTTCAAGACAGGGGCCATTCTTAAAGTATAAATTTAGTTTAACACTATGTTCCCTGTTAACACTGAAGATTCTTGCAGCAGTGGTTGATCCCATAAGAGTTTCTGAAACAGCGATCAGCTGCCATGTAGTAAATATTAGACTTTATAACTATATACACGTTTGTCTCAGCCTCACCGTGCACTAGATTTTATGAGGCATTCAGGATAGCCAATAAGCAGCTTTTAATTCAGGGTAACAGGTGTCAACAGCACTTCTTCCTTTTGGTTTAAGAGTGTTTGGAGACATTACTCCAGGATAGTGGTTATGAAAGTCAGACTGGATCATCTTCTCCAATGAAGAATGCCACCTCTATCAGGCTTCACCATTTCAGTCTACATGTGTTCTCAGCTAGGATTATGCTGACTATTTGGGACATTTCAGAACATCCCTTTTTAATTCTCAACTTTTTCCACATTAAGACTCCCCTTCTCAGTTTCAAGTTATTCATTAGTTCAGAAGACAGGTCTTTAACAGTCCCAGTCAATAAGGCAGAGGGGATTCCAGACACTTAGAATGGTTCTAAAGTTCTCTACCCAAGGTAAGAACTCTGAGACCAAGATGTATGGTCTGAGAATCTAACCTCTATCCTACCCTGCAGCTGTAGTTTATTGTTCACATAGGCTTGTTTGGTTGCATTGTTACAAGTCAAGGCGTATTTGAATTGCAGAGCTTTTCTATAGTCCAGTTGCCATTAAGAACTAATCAAGTCATACCCTCTGCTTAAAGCAAAAGCTACCCTTGTAATGCAGAATTTCCCTCCTGTCCCTGTTAGTGTCTAGGGCTCTGCAATTTTTGGGAGTAGGACCAAACCACTTATTTGCAGAATCATCCCTTCAAATCTGTGATTTCCCTGTTTAAGACATTCTTGTACACAATAATCCTGTCCATCCCATCCCAAAGGGAGTAGAAAGCCTGCCCTGGGAAGGTAATCCAATGGCATTGTACCTTCAGGAGCCAAGATCTCATGGGGCAAGGGTGTTGTGCCAAGATCCATAGCCTCTGTGCAAACAGATATCATGGAGTTTGTTAGGAATCTTATGCCCCTGAATTTTCCTCAGTCAGAACAGCAGTACAAGTACTGCCCATTCCACTTGTTACTCCTCTAGGGAGTCTGTAGCAGTCAGAAGTTTCCTGGTCTGTCTGACCTTCACCTGGGCATTCTGCTCTGAACCCCTCCACAAAACTATTAATTCCCAGCACGAGTGAAGCAGGGATTGTGGGCAGCTTGGGCTACTAAAAGCTGCCTCTGGGTAGACTCTGCTGCTCTGGTTCAGCAAGTCAAGTTTAGAATGTACAAGAGTGACTTTGAGAGCTGTGGATGTTGTCCAGCCTTTGACAGGTAGTCAGCCTAAAGCTAACCACTAACTGGCCAGGGTTGGGAGAACCTACTTTGGACCACTACCTAATTTGGTAGGTTACTCCGCACATTCTTAACATGCCAGTTGAAGAATACTGGGATATCAATCTTGACTGTGGCTTGTGCCAGACGTCCCAGCACAGAAACAGTTAACTGAGTGAGCAGAACCCTCCAACACCAAGCAGTTAGATATTTGTAGACTGTTGGATAGACTGGGTCAAAGCTATATGATTAATTGGGCACAGGAGCCCTGCCACAGCTAAAACAATAAGCTACAAGGGATCTAAACAGCTATTGGTATTATCTGACACTAAGCACCTTATGTAGCTTATCAGAAGTGCTTTTATCCTTGATTAAGCTGGACTGATGGTGTCTGTGGATGCAAAAAGACCTATAGCTTTCAGTAAAGTTGCGTCTGTTTCCCACAAATGGTCTTGTGGCTGCTCTAACTAGCAACAGTTGCTATTGACCATTTCTTGAACAATATGGAGATGGGTATATTATTTAAACTGGTTCTTGAGGATCAAGAGAGGAGTAATAAAAAGCAACATGCTGAACAAACTGGGCCTTATGTTACTAGGCTAGATGGCACCCCTTAGTTTAATGTGCTGACATTGGTTTTATGTATGGGAAAAGGTGGTCGAAGTTTGATGGGCTATTGGCCATTAGAGAGCAGGGAAGAAGTACCTCATCCGAGTTGTTTTTAAGTTTGACAAAATTCCCTTCTGTGTCAATTTCTTCTATGGACACATTTCCTGAACATGATGCATGCTGAACAATCTTAAAGCTGACACTGTGCTCTCCCTTTTTGGATTCTTTCAGTTTTCTCTTTTTTCCATGCAGGAAGCGATGCCCATGGCTGGTTGTTGCCTGGGTTGCAACACTTTGGGAAGATGGACTAGATGACAATTTTAGCCTAAAAAGAGCCAAGTGACCATGTTAGGTATGCAAGTTGTGCCAACCCCATTGTGCCCAGACCTAGTGTAGCTTCCCCTCTGCCCACACCAGCTTAGTTGAAGTCTTGAGGGTGGTATTTTATCTTATGGCAAAGAATCTCAAGTGAACAATGTGCAAAAGCTTATGGCCTGCTTTCCAATTTTTGCAAGCAGAGTTCAGAGCAAGCTATTGCATTTCTACCTCCTCTTCTCCCTGTCCCTCAGCTGTTGCATTAGTTTCTTTCCCTCATGGGCACTGCAGGAATTAAGATCTCCAGGAACAAACCCTCTATGGTAAGTGGTTAGGCAGCCAAGGGACTTGAAAGAGCATTGAGAGTTAACATTACTATATAGTCTATAGTAAAGTTTGAATCCCTTGCTGCCATTTTGTCCCTTCATGAAGTTTCTAACAGCAATTAGTAACATTATGTACCTTCAATCCATGCATTTATCATTTAGAAGAGATTGCATATATTACAGCATAGAGCCCATCTTCAGTATTTTACATACTGAAGCCAGTAGTTGGAGTTCTCCCAGTAGCCAACTGGGAACAAGATTAACTTCAGATTTCTCCCCTCCCACTCAGTACATAGACTTATAGAATGAAGGTATGTTGGAGGAAGAAAAAAAGTCTTCTTGTATTGTTCATGTTGTATCATACCTCTGTTCTTCTCCTTCTAGCATCTTTCTGTAGGCATTTATTTCCAGATCTAGAGCCAGTTTCACATCTAGTAGATGCTCATATTCTTCTAACTGTGCTTGCATCTGCCGCCGCGTTTGTACCATTTCTTTATCTTTTTCAGCCATACGCCTTCGATGCATCTCACGGTCATAATCCAGGGTCTCCTGTAACTCTCTTATTCTGTTCTCCAATACACAGTTCTTAGATTTAATGAATAGGTTTAGTTATCAGTGATTATTTTGAGTAAGAGATGCTAAAAATAGAGCACAGTCAGAAGAGCCACTTTTTTGGTGGGGGGAGCAGATAATGTGCAGAAAATACAAATGTCACTAAGGAAAAAATCTAATGACCTCATTGAAGAACGGTACCTGGGTTTGATAATGATTAAGCTGGGATGTCAAAGTGTCAACTCTCATCTTTGTTTCCATCAGCTCTTCCCGAGCAGCATTGGCAAAGTCGCTATTTTTTGCGGCAGAAAGTTGGGCATTCTCCATCTGTGAAGAAATAGTTGTTAACGACAACTGATTAAGACTCTGGTGACCCTTCCCTTTGTTCTAGTAGAAAGGGTTACCAAGTGATTTACAGATACAGATTTAGTTGCATGTGTATGAAGATTAGAGTGTCTCAGTTGGTATAAAATCAGAAGATATTTTATCATCAATTTCCACTGAAATCAATTTACAAAGACACAATTCAACATCACGTAACCCTAATCCAGCTCTCCACCACTGCCTAAACTATGGAATATTTCCTGTTACACAGACTTGTCGAAAAGGCACAGAAATGAAGCCACTAGAGAAGAAACTCAAGTTCACTAGCCATACCATGGCTAATGGGGTAGGAAGTTGCCTTGAGACAGTGCAGGACACTAGATAGGTTTCTTTGAGTGCCAGTAATCAAATGCTTCTTTCACCCCAGTGCTGGTACCAGAGCTTTGGGAACAAACAGGCCTATATAGCCATGTTTAACAGGGTATTCAGGAATCAAACTAGTCCTAGAGAAAGCAGAGAGTTTGAGGAGATGTTCCTTTAAGAAAAGGGGAAAAAGCTGGAAACAAATACGGTAACAGCAGCAGGACCCCTACTGAGAAAAAGAGAACAAGCAGGGTAAAGGTAAAGTTAGTAAGTTGAAAACTAAACAGGAAGAGTGAGAAAAAACACTTCAAGGAATCCACTCAGAGGAGTAAGAGCATGTCTCTGCAGATAGTACAGAGGGCTTGTAATACTAGAAGTGTCTCCGTTAATAAAATTCTTGGATGAGATTCCAATCTCACTCCAGATTTTTCACTTGTGACTGTCTGGTATTTTGGTGACATTATCTATTGTAACTGGACCCTGTTCTGGGCTGGGGGCGACACCATTAATATCAAGGTACTTGTGTAATCCTGTCCTGGTAGGAAGGTTGAAATTCTATCAGCTACCAAAACTGGTAGATTAAGTTAATTTACCTTCATTACATGTCTGCACACATTTCTGTTAGAGGAATAATTAACCCTGCTATAACTAGTATACAGTTTCAAACTTTTAGTACCATATTTCCTAGGAATTAAGATCATGATATTGGCAATAGACTAAATTCTGCTCAATTATACCACATTAGCTTTGTTATGATTGACCTGGCCCTGTGCCTATAACATCTATGCAGAAAGTTTAGATATTTGTAATAAGCACGTCAGAACCAAGACTGAAGTTCGCCGATAGGAATGTATAAAGTTTTATAGTTCATACTAACTATTCCTGTTATGGAGGATAGTATATATTTATGCATCTCAACCAATTTTATTGGACAGGGAAGTGACAGCAGACAGCAAGTTCAATTGGCAGATCTTAGACTGTAGACATTAAGGAATTAAGGATACTGGCTCCTATGCAGAAAGAGTCTTCAATTAATGGGCCTCTCCTCCTTGAAGCAGATGGACCATACTCCATGTCAAATACATTAGTCAACTAGTTTAAAGAAGTGTTAAATGCTTCCTTGTCATACGGTGCAGAAAGCATGACAGCTTGTTCATTTGATTTGCAACTTTTGAAGACTCACTTTGGCACTGAATGTGCGCTCCAAGTCATCTTTGTATTCTTGAATTTGTTCTTCATGCTCCTTTCTAAGTCCTTGCAGAGCATCTGAAAGTTTGCTCTCAAATTCCCTTTGACGGCCAGATTCTATTTCCGCTATCCTGCTCTCATGGAATCTTTTTGTTTCCTTGAGCTCCTAGAGGAGGAGAAAAAATATATATATGGCTTAAAGGTCAAATGAAATACCACCATTTAGCTTGACAGGTTTCAGAGTAGCAGCCGTGTTAGTCTGTATTCGCAAAAAGAAAAGGAGTACTTGTGGCACCTTAGAGACTAACCAATTTATTTGAGCATAAGCTTTCATGAGCTACAGCTAGCTTGAGTAACTGATCTTATGCAACTGCTTTAACAATAAACCAATGTAGCAAGTCACATACTCAATACTAAAGCAGATGTCTACTGTCAAGTACTTGGTCATTTGTTTTTCAATCACAGGGGATTTAGAGATGGAAAGGCTCATTAAGTCAAGTTCATCCTACCCTGCTGGGTTATTTTCCCCATAGTAAATCTATTACTTTCCATTCTTGTTTTAAAGATCTCCAGATGGGTTCTCACAAGCTGAAAGTGTATTCCCCTGCCTGTTGGATTATGCTGTCACTTTCCTAGTTACCAGTCTAGCTAGAAAAGACATGTCTTTTCCCCTACTTGTCTTTATTTGAAATTCAGTGGGATTTTGGCTCTTAAGTCACTTAGACATTTTTGAAAATTTCATCCTAAAAGTTCCATTCTACACCTGAATGGAGACTAAATGTAATTAATCCTATAGTATATAGAACCTGATTATGCAGAGTCACATGAAAGATACAAAAGGAAATAGGGGAACACAAGTTCTTGTTTCTAAGTTCTCTGAAGTTAGTGGTTGGTTGTTTTTAAATTAAACACCCAAGTAGTATTAGACTGTAGTTATCTTAGCAGGTGTAATCTGAGAGAAAGCTAAAAATATAACAGTCAAAATTGTAAAGGTTTCCAGGTGTTTGCAGAAAGCCTAAAGTAAACCAAATCTCATACTCCAGCAGGTAATTGTTTAAACAAAAAACCACACCCCCCCCCACATGTATTAGAAAATAAACTTAGACTTTACGGTGATTTACACTAGCATAATACAATAGTAACTACTGGATTTCAATGAAGCTGTGACGTGGAAGGAGAGACATGCTCAAATATTGTATGAGATACTGATGTTGTTACCTAAATTTGTGCACATCCCTGGAGTTTACCCACCTAGGTGGCTTTTGCTGGCTGGCAGAGGGTCATAAGGTTGATTCAGCTAGTTACCTTTTTAGGAATAAGTGCATTTTAACATTGACTTTGTAAGGGTATCCAGGGGCAATAGCAATTGGCATCTAGGAAATCCTTGCTAAAATTAACTTAGACATACATCTTCATGAAGGCGTTTCTGGAATGTCATTTGTTCTTGCAGAGTTTTCATCTGGTTTTCCAGGTCCACTCTCCTCAACATTTCTCCATGGAGATGCTTCTTGGTATCTTCCAATGCCAACTTAAGCTAGGAAAGTAAAGATTTTTGTGGTATGTCAGAATGCAAGAAGTGACATTTTTACACTAACAGTCAAAGATTAGATTTAAGAGTTACTCCTACAGTCAATAACTTTGAGTAAAGGAAGGAACCTTTCTGATTTAGTTCACTATTAATCTCTATCAATAAGGTCCAGAATATGTTTGGTGTTCTTCACACAGAAGACACTTGCAGTCTTGCCCCATACAGGTTACTGGAAGAGGGCTGCTTTCTGTTCGATAAGTGATCAGATCTCCAGAGTGAACTAAGCCTCTTAAACCAAGTATAGAGAAGCCTCATTAATCACTGACCAGCTAAGTTGTAGAACTACTGTTTTCTAACCCTACCCAGCCAAGGAACCCAGTTATGCTAGGATTATCAGTTGTACAAGACCATTGTCATTTCCCTCCATAACACTAAATGATCCAAGCCTCTTAATTTGAGAGGAGAATTATGAAAATCCAAAGGCCTGAAGCCAATAGATGGTTTGCATTTATTATAACTAAGTCTTCCTTCTAAAACTCAATTATATCCTGCAAGTGTAATTCTTACACTAAGCCAACATGTCTACATTTTATGGCAGCATTTTAAACCATTCTAGTGAAACAGACACTTACCTCATATCTAACAGACCCCAATCTGCAGTATTATATTAATCTCCTCCAACCCCTAAAGAACTCTAAACTGAGCTAATAAAATCCTAAACCCAAAACTTAATACATTTCAGGCAATTTTTACAGTAAGAAAGAGCCTTTAACAAAAAACATCACATGGATAGAGGGTTTCCTCTTAAAGTTAGGGTAAAGTACTTAGATACAGTAAGAAGGTCCTTCAATCCAGGTGACTAGGTAGACATGAATTTTTCCCTCCCTAGTATGTCATTTCAGGGGAGGCTACACAGGCTGTAACTGCATGTTAAGAGCAAAGTTCAGTCTCATCTACATGGACAGGACCAAAGAGGGTCATTCAGTTATAGAAATGAAAACTAGACGACGACAATGGCCCTTCTGTCTTTATAATTTAAAAATTCATGTTATGAAGCAGGGTTACAAGCCTTGCAACAGGATTCCATGGCACAATATTTTGGTCAGCGCAGATGGGTGACCAGGATATGTGCTTTCATCAAAATTCTGTAAGTCCGTCTCTCCCAATCCTTACCTATTAAGTACAAACTTCATGAGTTTTTAAAAACTGAACTTTTGGGGGACAATAAGATTGAACAGCAACAAAAGCAAAATAGAGTCCAGTATGGGAACTCATAACTGAACTTCTGGTATCACCAACCATGAAATAGTGTAGATTCTATGCAACAATCTTACAGTGACTATTTGATCCTTTAACTCTTGAAGGTTGCCCTCCAAACTTCTTTTTCCACTCAAAGCGGTTGCTAAGTCAGCTTCCTTGGAGTTCAGCTGAGCATCAAGGTCTCTTATACGAGCCTGTGCCAGGTTTAAGTCAGCTTCTTTTTTAGAATTCCTGCAAGTGAAAGTTTTACATTCATAAGAATTTACTGCTGGTGTGAAGGGAACTTATTTAATCTTGCTTTCTTGTCTATTTATAAAAGGTTAAGAGTAGCACTGGAGTATAATTCACTATCCACCACCACCCAAAAGAGTAAACTAGAAAAAAACCTGCATGCAAACATTGACATCTGTATTTCATTGTACCCTAGAGTCACTAGATCATTTTGTACATGCTCCTACAGTGCTCACTGCAGTGGCATTGACCCCCACCCACCCATCTAAAGTAGTCACAAATTGCACTATCTCCCATTGAGCGTTTTCTGAACAGACAGCAGCTAGAAGCTCTTGTAGCAGTGGCTGTGACAATGGTGAGAGCAATTCTCCTTTCAAGTAGCTAGAGGACAGATCTTTAAAATATGACATCTGCTAGCCAGAGAGAAGGAAAAAAGTGAGTCCTATGAAAGGGCAGCAGTGGTAGAAATGCCAACAATCTTCTTTTCTCACCAGCTGGGAGTGAGAATGGGCACTGCCCCTTTGACCTTCAAATAGGACCCTTAAAATCTTTTCTTTCACATTTACTTCTCTGACTAGCACATTTGGTAAGTTTTTCAAGCCCAAGTTTAACATGTAATGCCAGGACAGAAGGGGAATTTCAGTCAGCTGAACTGTTAGTTCAGTTACACCAGGGTGACCAGACAGCAAATGTGAAATTGGGACAGGGGGTGAGGGTAATAGGAGCCTATATAAGAAAGACCCCAAAATCAGAATGTCTGGTCACCCTAGTTACACCCCCGTGTCACACCAGGCACGTGCTTAGCATCTTACTTGGCTCAGGCGGACACTAACATTAGGGATGTTTAACTGTTGCCTCAAACTTTAGCCAAATCTCTGGTAAAGCAGCTCCGGCTGACAGGAAACATTTCTGGAGCCATCCACTAATCCAAGTGCCAGCAGCCTGTAATGGCACCACCCATGAGAGAGGGAGGAATTTTGGCCCCAAGAGACCACCATCCTGGCTATGGTCAGAGTAGGGCACAAAGCTGAGCATGCTCATTGGGAAAGATGCTCAGTCACTGGCCTCTGGAGCCTAGGGCTTAACAGAGTGTGGTTATGTGGTAATGTGGAAGGGGAGAGGAGAGAAGAGATGAGCCAGGAGAATGGTATCGGACAGCCAGTAGGCCTCTGCCTCAGGACTAGACGGGCTGCCAGGCTCACCCACTTCCACTTTATTCTCAGAGGGAGATCTGACCCCGGCATCCAGGAGAGGATTCTGGTAAAGTGATTTTTATGTGGAAAAAACAAAATATAGTGTAGAAAGTTTGGTGGGGCCATGAAGGTATGCACTGGAAAGCATGGCATGCCCACCCCTTTCCCCCAGCAATAACTAGTGCTAGGGCAGGAAGTGGCTATGTGGTTTTGGCCAAGCACAAAAGAGGACTCATGCAGAGCATGGGACTCATTCAAAGGCACCATAAGGTTTCTGGCCTCAAACAGCTATGACAGACGGATGTGTTAGGACAGACACTGGAAAGTGACATTTCTGATTGTCAGACAGTCCTTTGCTCAAGTTTAGGATTGTAAGGAACAATCCCTTATTTTCTCATGGTGAAAACAATCTGGGAAGTGGATGAGTTGTGACAGTTTATAAGCCAGGGTTTCCAATTGGTCACTGAGTTTGTCCTCTCTCCCCTATCTCACAGTACAATTGTGTATTATTGCTGTTAATACAAAAAATTAAGACAATTGATTCCCCTGCCAACAGCTACTATAAAATTCAAATAAATCTTTATTCTGTGTAGTTATGAGCAAGAGGACAGACATTGTAGGTCATCTGTTCCCATTCATGTGGAATTCTTATTCTACAGGTTTGAGTTTTATTAGACACATTTTCCCTTTGTGGAAATGTGCTGCCATATTCCTGCCATCTAAAAGGCTACTTTACTCCTTTAAAAGGAAATTAAACATTACTCCTTAACATAGCTGTTGAATGACTGTCTATGCTGGCTTTTAGAATTTTATAAGCCATTTCATAATTAGCCAACCCCTAAGACAGTCCTGCTACTAGGAATAGTGGATGCCACCCCACAGTACAGAGTTATTTTTATTCTTCCTTCAGTCCTCAAACTGAGATGTGGATCTCAGATTGACTAGAAGAGCTTAAACAAGTATTTTCAAAGCCTGTTTCTTACTAAAGAAAGAAAACATTGGGGTTCACCTATGTGTCTAAGATCTGAGGACATCCAAACATTCATAAGATTCACTTAAGAGGCCCCATTTTGCATCATTGCATTACACATTGAGGTGGAACCATTATATTTGTATATTCAGAGTTATTTGTATCTCTAAAACCAATTACACCAAGTATCTTCCTGTTTAATACACATGTTCTCTTCCTGTGCCCTCACTCCTGTTCTGATCCTTCTCCTGCAAATCTGATGAGACTGAGTGAGCTGGTGTGACTATGCCAGTCATTCCTTTCAAGCATACTGCAACTGACTTGTCAGTTACCACTATTCATCTAAGTATGCACTTGCATCTCACTTCTTAATATACGTTAAACGAGTTGTACTAAGCACTAGGTAGTGAACCAAGATAAACAACTAATGGTTATTGCTTGCAGTAAGAGTGTTGGATACTGTTCACACCATAAGAGTTCTAAGCTATTTAAAGGGTATATCATGTTCATGACAGCCAGGAAGATAAGGTTGTTCCAAGACATCGGAGATGCTTGCAGTTAGACTGCACAGAAACAAGCACCTCTAAATATTAGGACTTCGATCTAGTACATCTTTTGCTGAACGCACTGCATATGTAAGCACTTCACCATTTTCAGGAGGCTGTAAAGTCATTTCTAAAGCCTAGCTGCTTCAGAAAGTAAAAAGCACCAATTCACAGGATTACAATCAGCCAAGTCTAAGGTTCCATAAACAAAGCCTGCGGAGTTATCTAAACACTAAAAGTAGTTGAAAAATTTCAGAACTGGCACCAGCCCTTTCCTTGCTCTCCAATCACAAAATGAGAGATTAAGTTTTTATGAAGCTTAAACTTCTGAACCAAAACCAAGCATGCAAGACAAGCCCAAGAGTTGTAAGCTGCTGAAAGTAGCTAAGGAGAGAAAAGATTTGCTTCAGTCTAGGAACACCCACAGGCTTTATGCCAAGAGAGGGCAAGGGTCTTATACAGGTTTGGAATGGGAATACTTTAGCGACCTAGTCAACAGCTAAACCGTAGGAATACATATCGGCATGTAAGGGACACATTAGGGTAGGATTCTTAACCTAATACGCACTTCTCGACAGGAGTCAGTTAAATCAGGTATCTATAAACCATACCCCACACGGTTAATCCATTAAAACCTGGCTCCCTCAGAACACAGTTGAGGCCTGTCATTTGTTTACAGGTGAGCGATCCCCTATACTTTTATCAGTTCTGGGAGATGCAGCAGATTTGGTTGTCTCTGGGCGCTAAGCGCCGGTTCCCGGGAAATCCCAGTCAGTACCACGCACCAGTCTGCGAGCTGCCTGCAGGAGCAGAGACCAGCAGGGAATTTCGAGAGGCATTTAGCTATTGGAAGAGAGGAGGGGGGAGGCTGCGCTCCCAGTAGCCGCTGGAGCCACAGGATACTCCCCCTGCCATGTGACGGGGCCAGGCCTTGAAGAGCAACCTCTCGCAGCCCGGCTAGCGCAGAGTGAAGGGAGGGGACACCGACCTGGCGTGCAGCTGCCGGTGCTCCTCGCTGAGCTTGCCCAGCTCCACCTGCAGCTTGGCCCGCTCGATAGCGATGCAGTCCAGCGCCTTGCGGGCATCGGCCAGCTCGGTCTCGTAGCGGAGCCGCACGTTGCCCAGCTCCCGGCTGCTCCCTTCCTCCTGCTCCGCCAGCCGCTGCTGCAGCGCGGACTTATCGGCCTCCAGGGCCCGCACCCGGTCGATGTAGGCGGCCAGGCGGTCATTGAGCTGCTGCAGCTCCTCCTTCTCCTGCAGCCGGCTGAGCCGGGTCGGGCTAACAGGGGAGAACGCGGCCGAGCGACCGGCAGCTCGCCCGCTGCCTCCCGGGGTGGAGGACACCGCCGTGGCCATGGCAGCGTCTCTACGGGCACGATCCTCGGAGCTAGCGCGGCCGCCGCCACCGCCGCCACCCGGGGCGCCTCGGGCTGGGCGGGCACCTTCAGGCCCCTGCTGCATCCATGGCAGGAAGGAAACGCCCCTTTGCAGGTCACCCCCAAACCCAGCCCCTGCACAGCCAAGCCGACGCCTCAAGGAGACATGGAATCCCGCCGCCTGCGCGCCGCGGCCTCTCTCTGCCCACGCTCGCACTGAGAGGCCCAATCCGGCTCCCCCTGCTCCGGCCCCGGTATAAATAGCCACCACCAGCTGCAGTCCCAGGGTCCTTCCGGCACGGGCTGCGGCGGCGGCGGCAATTTAAAGGGATAGAGCTGCTGGATAGAGGAGTTTCAGAGTAGCAGCCGTGTTAGGCGGTATTCGCAAAAAGAAAAGGAGTACTTGTGGCACCTTAGAGACTAACTAATTTATTTGAGCATAAGCTTTCGTGTGCTGCAGCTCACTTCGTCCCATGCATAAAGTGGAAAATGCAGTGAGAATGTTTTATACACACAGACCATGAAAAAAATGGGTGTTTATCACTTCAAAAGGTTTTCTCTCCCCCCACTCCACTCTCCTGCTGTGAAAAGTGGATACTCTCCTTACAATAAGAAAAGGAGGACTTGTGGCACCTTAGAGACTAACCAATTTATTTGAGCATGAGCTTTCGTGAGCTACAGCTCACTTCATCGGATGCATACTGTGGAAATCGCAGAAGACATTATATACACAGACATAGACTTTATATACACTCTAAGGTGCCACAAGTCCTCCTTTTCTTTTTGCGAATACAGACTAACACGGCTGTTACTCTGAAACCTCTCCTTACAATGTGTATGATAATCAAGGTGGGCCATTTCCAGCACAAGGCGGCTGCACCAGCCCAGGAAGCAGAGGCAGAGAAGGGATCCCAGCCCCGCGTGGGGTTTTCTGCCTTTAGAAAACAGGGAGGGAGGATTGTGTTGGTTGCTTCTCAGTAGGGCAGTGAGTGAACGCCACACGCTGCTTCCCTTTTCAGGCTCCCTGTAAAGATGAGTTGGACATAGTCCTGGTCAAGAGGTGCGAGCAAAGACATGCCACTGATGGGAGTGGGGAGAGCCCATTAATTCAGTACCATAAAGGGACAGATTGAAAATTTCATGTTTAGAAAAGCGTCCTTCCTTGTGCTACCCACAGCTGCGTTCCAGGGCTTAATTTGTGCCAGGGCTACACCCCTTCCCCTTCTAGGTTTGGCAGTTTATATCCCCGGCACCTAATTGCTTGAGCCCCCGGACCCCACGCACATCTTTTAATTCAAATGTCAAATTAAGCACTGCTGTGTTCAGATTATTACACACTAAATAATCTTTCATATCTCACTTACCTTTTCCGGTTGGTCCTTTGCTCTTTGTTTACCTTTATTTTATTTTAACATTTTATTCAGACTGGTCAGTGAAAAATAAATTAATCTTTTTTCATTGTTTGTTTCTAGCCATTTTTAGCTTTAAGGTCAGGTCTGGTTCTGGTTCTCATCCATGTACCACAATGTGCAATGTTTTGGATGCAAATTGCTGGGGGGATTTTTACATCCAAACAAAAATGTTGTCATTTAAATTTGAAGCCATCCTGAAAACAATTCTGTTAATTATAGGTTTGATAAAATTGATGTTTTTAACAACACTTTATTTTTGTAATGTCCCTTTCATAAGGAAATTCACTGGCGGTTGTCAATTTCCTTTATTCTTATTTGAGATTGTAATTTCCATTGATGACTCTTACTGTTTGGAGGGCAGAGCCTGTGTTCTTTGCATACTCAAACCTTAGGCAGACTCCCACAGGTTTTATTGGGAGTTTGCCTGAGTAAAATTGCAGGGAGGATTTCAGAATGTTGTTATTAACATTATTTATCATTTGTATTGCAGTAGTTCCAAGATGCCTCAATCAAGATCAGGGACCCCATGTGCTAACTGCTGTCTCTACACAAAGTAAGAGAGAGTTCCTTGCACTCAAAGAGCTTGCAGTCTAAATATGCAAGACAGACAAAGGGTGGGAGTGGAAACCGAAGTATAGAAAGGTGAAGTGGCTTGCCCAAAATTCACAGAGCAAAATTCACAGGCAAAGCTGAGAATAGAACCCAGGCCTCCTAGGCCAGTGCCCTATGTATACCATGGTGCTTCCCACTAGATTGGGCCCCAAGTGCATAAAAAACAGGTAATATTTTAACACAAATAAGTGCCATCTATCCATTTTAATGTGGTTCCATCACTCAGACTGCATCATAGTCTCTGAAGAAAAGTATTCCAACATCTGTTTTCTTTACTAATAATACGACATAGGTGACTCGGAGATTCTTTAGGTGTAGTTTGTGACTGTGGTACTTTCAGCTGTGCAGGCCCATGAAGAAGCTACACTACTTTGAATGGGGTATAGCAAGCTGCCTATTCTGCCCCTAACCAGCTCTGCCGGCCAGGTACTGTGCTGGGGAGAAGCAGTCACAACTGTGCTCTCACGCTGCCTCCTTTTAGGCAGCGAGGCTGAAATACTGACTCACCTGAAGTCAATGGCAAAACTTTGATGGACTTCAGTGGGGCCAGGATTTTACTCCGAGGCTCAGATCCACAAAGGTATTTATGGTCTTAACTTTTATTTTAGGAGCCTAAATGCTTTTGTGGATTTGGGCCTTAGCTTTCACAGAGTTGGTAGGAAGGAGGAGAGATTGCACTCTCAGTAGTGTTGTAGGTGGCCACTGTGGAGTGCATCTTGCACCCTCCCCATTTTATTTACCCTTATTTATTTACTGCTACATGACCATGACATTCTGGCCCTTTATGTACAAATGAATTAAGCCCTA
Organism: Chelonia mydas; assembly: GCF_015237465.2. NCBI lineage: Eukaryota > Metazoa > Chordata > Testudines > Cheloniidae > Chelonia > Chelonia mydas. Next base: position 66,240,920 of record NC_051250.2, read on the forward strand.
CCCTACAGTTTACAATATATGAGTGGTCTGCATGCATTGTAAATTGCAGGAGTGGAGCCCCAAAGTCTTAAAATGTCTTAAAGGAAAAATCAGGGTTTTAGTAAATTTATGGAAGCACATTATAACTTGCATTCTTCATTGTTATTATTTATTCATGGCAGCCACTTCATAGGCTGCTAGGCACTTAACAAAACATACCAGAAGACCCAATCCCTGGAGTGAAGAGCTTGCTATCTAATTATATCCACTATACATGAGAAAACTACTAAGAGTTACATACAATAGATGCAAAAAGAAAAGGAGTACTTGTGGCACCTTAGAGACTAACCAATTTATTTGAGCATAAGCTTTCGTGAGCTACAGCTCACTTCATCGGATGCATACTGTGGAAAGTGTAGAAGATCTTTTTATACACACAACACATGAAAAAATACCTCCCCCCACCCCACTCTCCTGCTGGTAATAGCTTATCTAAAGTGATCACTCTCCTTACAATGTGTATGATAATCAAGTTGGGCCATTTCCAGCACAAATCCAGGTTTTCTCACTCCCCCCCCCCACCCCCACCCCCACCCCCCCCACAAACCCACTCTCCTGCTGGTAAGAGCTTATCTAAAGTGACCACTCTCCTTACAATGTGTATGATAATCAAGGTGGGCCATTTCCAGCACAAATCCAGGGTTTAACAAGAACATCTGAGGAGGGGGTGCCATAATGTGCCAGCAATGCCCCTCTGCCATGTACATTGGTCAAACTGGACAGTCTCTACGTAAAAGAATAAATGGACACAAATCAGATGTCAAGAATTATAACATTCATAAACCAGTCGGAGAACACTTCAGTCTCTCTGGTCACGCGATTACAGACATGAAAGTTGCGATATTACAACAAAAAAACTTCAAATCCAGACTCCAGCAAGAAACTGTTGAATTGGAATTCATTTGCAAATTGGATACAATTAACTTAGGCTTGAATAGAGACTGGGAGTGGCTAAGTCATTATGCAAGGTAACCTATTTCCCCTTGTTTTTTCCTACTCCCCTCCCCCCCCCAAGTGTTCTTGTTAAACTCTGGATTTGTGCTGGAAATGGCCCACCTTGATTATCATACACATTGTAAGGAGAGTGATCACTTTAGATAAGCTCTTACCAGCAGGAGAGTGGGTTTGTGTGTGGGGGTGGGGGGTGAGAAAACCTGGATTTGTGCTGGAAATGGCCCAACTTGATTATCATACACATTGTAAGGAGAGTGATCACTTTAGATAAGCTATTACCAGCAGGAGAGTGGGGTGGGGGGAGGTATTTTTTCATGCTTTGTGTGTATAAAAAGATCTTCTACACTTTCCACAGTATGCATCTGATGAAGTGAGCTGTAGCTCACGAAAGCTTATGCTCAAATAAATTGGTTAGTCTCTAAGGTGCCACAAGTACTCCTTTTTGCGAATACAGACTAACACGGCTGTTACTCTGAAACCATACAATAGATGGGGTAATTGAAGAATGGGTGACTCAGGGTTTATTCTACTCTTCTTAATTTGGTCACATAACAGCTGTAAAAGACCAAAAGCATAAGATTGTATTTGAAGTGGCACACAGTTCATGCAACCATATGCAACATGACAGTGACATATGACCATCTAGTTCTTATCCCTGTAAAAATAACAGGAACTTCTTCCTCTTCTTTTCTGCAAATCAGCTTCATTTCTTACTTTAATGTTGTTATTTGCCAATATGAAGATTGATTCAAGAAAACTATTGAGGATGACTTAAATCGGAACATGTGACTTCAGGAGCTACATGACATGTGAGGGCAGACTTTGGCTCTGAATCCTCAGTGTCCTACAAAGGCTCAGTATGATCATATGTCATGATCATGTGTGAGGGTGGCGTGTACCATCCAGCTGTTCAAATGCAATCTTATGCATTTGGAACTAATATAGAAGAAAGCAAGTAATCTGCTATTCTAAGAATCTTCACTTTGCTTCCCAAAATGTATGTAATAGATCAAACAAAAAGTGCTATAGGAGAGGGTTCAAAAATAGACACAATCAGTTTTATCTGTTGTATTCTTCATCTAACACCCCCATGCAAGAATAGGAGAAGACAGTGGAAGGTACATTATGAGTGGGCAATGGAAATGAAGAGCTGATTCTGATTTTCTGCCCTAACCTCACTTATTCAGGATTGCAGTCTGGGCTCTTTACACCACTTGGGTGGAGTAAAAGGGCTGGAATCCAGATGGAGCTCCTCATTGGGGAATCCCCACAATGTAGGCTAGATTAACTCTATGCCACATTTCCATATAGCTCCTAGCATAGAGGTATGTCAGGAATGTCTCAGGAGCAGGAAAAGGTGCCACCAGAGTACACTGGACTATGACTATTCTGGGCTCCAGTGTGTTCCACAGGCAGCAATGCCAATCTGTTTAATACCCATGTAGGCAGACATCCATAATTTAGAGCAGACCTTGGAACTACTCAAAGTTATGCCCTGGGCTCCACAGGATCAGGCCAGAATTCAGAAGGTGCAAAGATGGCATAAAACCCCCTCTGCTCTTCTCCCTCTTGGGCAACAATACAGATTCTGGCCCATGGTTGTTTTCTGGATTCATGTTCTCTCAGCCATTGAACCCCAGTGTTTTTTTTTTAAGGGTTGTATATTGCATTGCACCATCCCAGTTCCACTTGTGCATTTGCACTGTCAGCTCTCTGGGACAGGGATTGGTTATATGTTGGCACAGTTCATCTGTTGTACAGAGCTGGTTAACTTGCAGTGCTACAAAAATGTGGCCAGATTCTGACACTTTTATTGGGGTGGAGTAGCACTTTCCTCCATGTGTGATATCATTGGCTGCAGTGGGGCTACTCATGGAATAAGGTAGTATTCAACATGAGTGAATGAATTTGACCCATAATAAATAATTAGAGCTGCACAGAAAAGTTCACAATCACAATGAAATACAGCAAAATCAAAAACCCTCTGAAATGTTTGTGGGTTTTTTTCCCTATTTCTTTTACCAGATCTAGAGCTGGTGAAAGAAAATGAAAAATGTGAATGAAAATCAGGGGGAAAAAATCCAACTAAACTATTTGCAGGTTCCCCCCCCCCACATTTTCTGACTAACTCTATCAATAATAATCATGAATTGACAAGGTTCTAGAAGTCCCTGCTCTCTAGATGGACATATCCCCCTGATATATGACTGATCTGAACAGGTTTTCAGACTTATATAGTTTACAAATACTGTTTAAACAAAAATGTTTGAGGCTACAGACAGTAGGCAGGCTGGATTCATTAATATAAAAATAATGAGATCTGCACTGGCAAATTCTAGGAGTGAATGCAGAGTTTACATAGTTAGCAGAGGTTTTCACAACCTATCAGCAGTTTCCCTTCTCTTACATCCTCTCTCCTTTTTCATTCAAGAGGACCCTTTCCTCAACCAGCTTTTGGAGACAAAACAGAACAATGGACAGCCTCCAGAATTGTATTGTAACAATAAAACAAAACAAAAAAACCCAGTTTACATACCACTACTATCTTCCTGTTTTAAGTGAAGAGGATTAAACTGGATGCATTTGAATGTATGAATAAACATTTCTCATAACGATCAGTTTATGGACAGGACACTCTCAAATCAGCCTGTAAACATTCTAATGCTTCTAGCTCATGCATTAGTCCTCAGTGCTTCTGTCTCTGTACCGAGCCTCACTGAAGTGGGATTGTGAGACCTGACAGCTTGATAATGGTTGTGCTAATGTATTACTAATAATAACTGGGTGGGAGATGGAAACTCCTTGAGAAAGTCAAGAGTCACCCACCAGGAAATTAGAGCAATAGAAGTTAGAAAAGGAGTATATATCACAGTTAAATACCAGACTAGAGTTGTGTGGCATATAAAATGGATCGGAACACACCTCACTTCAAGGGGTGAAAAGGCAAGTACTGTCTTCATGTCACTGATTGTAATATACACAAATATATTCTTGGCCTTTGAATCATACAAAATATCCACACATGAAATTTCTATGTGGTATCATACACATAATACTTGACTTGTCTGTCTAAATAAATCAGGGCGAGTTTCATAGTGCTTGTGTTTTTTGTCTTCTGTCAACACTACAGGCTTCTTTTTAAAGATTGCCTTATTTCACAATGGTCAGCACTAAACAAAGAAACAGCCATAGCACCTGAGCTATTTATAAAATCTTTATTTGCCTCATGATCGGTTCTCTTCCATTATACTGCAGAATTGATGGCTCAGTGTCAGCTAGACATCACATATTTTTACTAATAGATGTAATGAAATGAGGTTTTGGAACTGAAAAATGACAGACATTTAAGAGTGGTTATTTTAAAATAAAATGACTTTCAAAAGTTACTTTTGGACCCAGAGTTGTGGCACTTTATACTTCTTTATACACAAAGTATTCTTGTGTACATTTTCCCCATCCCTATATATGTTTTATATTTTGAAGATTCTTTTAGTTTTTTTAAGTATAGAATTTTTAGCACTGATTTTTATCAATTTATGAGCCAAGTGTAAAAATAAAACAATTGATTTTTTTCCTGACAAAATCTGAAGTAAGATGTGTGTACCTGATAGCAGTGTTTGGTCATTGGTGTCTTTTTTTGTCTGATATAGTGTCATATTCTTTCTTTACTTATCAGTGTATTAAACTATTTTGCTCTCAGTTACAAATACAGAATAACTCTATCCACATGATCACAGTCTGTAAGGATATCTACCTCCTCATGCTCTCATCCCTTGACAGTTGCCAAGAACACACATCGATATCCATACAAGATCCCTGTGTGGAATAAGAAAGTGGGCCGAAATTTTGCTCTCAGTTACTCCAGATTTATAACGGTACTGACTTAAACAGAGATACTGTGGATTCATTCCAGGATAACAGCAGGCTTCAATATCAGGTCATATTTGAATCTGTGTTTTCACTTTGAGGAAAAATGGCCCAGGTTATAAGGCAGAGGAAGTCCCAGTGCTGGTAGAAAAATTGCTATCAAATAAAAATTTTGACAAAAATATTGGAAAACAGAAACATTCACACTTCTTTTCCTACCAGCTGTATTTGAGATCCTCAAAGTCTGAATCTCCAGAATTTCCAAGTAGTCTGCTTTTAATTTTTTAACCTTACTAAACCTTCTCTACTCACACTGCTTTTCTTTCCTCACAGGTCCCAATGACCCCTCAATTATTCCTTCCCTCTCCTTCATTATTTATCCCTCTTTCCCTCCCTCAGCCACTCCATGCTTCTGGTATCCTCCCCTCTAGTTCACTCTTCATTTCCTTCTCCCCATTTCATCTGCGTTTCAGTAATTTGCATGGTGACAGGACAAGTAAAACTACCTCATACTTGGGATACCCACTCCCCTCATGCCCTTCCCATCACCATCACTGCAGAGTTTCAGTGAGCAAAAGTAAGTAATACTCTTTACCTACTGTTGAGTTTTGTTTATTTGCTGTTGTTCATGGCTTGCAACAACACTGATCTCCCCAGAGCTCCTGGGCCAATTTATTTACCGTTACCTGATGTGGCGCTGATGTACCCCAGAACACTTTACTCCTGACAACTGCAGAAGTCACCGCAATCAAAGACTTTGGGGAAGTAGATCAGTGACACATTTGCAGGAGGACAGAAAACACAGGCTCAGGAATTCAAATTTGGCATGTTCATAGTCCTCAGTAGGGATGCATTTTTTGCAAAGTTTGAAAAAAATTGGTAAGGAATACAGACATTATGAATAAGTAAACATAACATACTTTGCCTCTGCAGTATACTTTCCCTTTGACTTCTCTGCATACAGATCTTCATCTGTGCGTGTTTACACATTTTCAAATTATGCACACAATAATCACCTCAATCCCTCTGTAAAAAGATATGCCACAAAACCACATAACAATCATGTAAATATGTTAAAAATTGAACTCCAAATGTCAGTACTAACATTTTATTGAGGGCTTTGACCATTAAAGTACAATAAAAATGAAAATGTATGCCATCTGAATCAAGTCGTGCTTATTTTGGAGAGGAAAGTGGTGACATTTAAGACATCTACTACTGTACAGGATCATAAATATGCAAATGCGTCACAAGTTGTTTCAGTTGAGGCTGAAAAGGAATTTGATCAGAAAAGATGGACATTTTTTATTAAAATACTTGAAACAATGACCATTTGCATTCATTGCGGGAGTTAATATTATACTAATTTAACCATAAACTAAAACATTCAAACTAAAGGCACTGTTTCCTACCTGCTATTCTGGCCATATACTAATATCACTGGATAAAGGGTGATGTGGAGTACAATGCCTTCCACAGATCCTGGGGATCAAGGCTACACAACCATACTTGAGCTGCACCAACTTACACCTGCAAAGAATTTGGTCCTTATATAGCAGTGTACACTTGTGAGGTCTGTCAGTGTATGATCCCTGCCTCAAAGAGATTGTCATTTAAAGGCAAACACCAGTACAATACAAAACCACAAAACAAGTTATACAATATAGGGGTGCACGTGATATTGGTTACATGAAACTAAATATTTTATTTTTACTAGTCTATCAGGTGTTGCTGTTATTGATTATTTAGGGATCTGAAGCCAAAATTAGTTTCTGCAGTTGCAGCCACGAGGCCTCTGCAGGACACTTGCACCTTGGTACTCATTAAATTGAATCCTGATTTAGGTGACAAAAGCTGTTCTGCATTGTTTAAGTGGAACTCAGACTCCAGCTTTGCCAAACACTCCCTGACTATCGTAGACTTTCCCTATGTAGTGAAAATGGCCCTCATGAACATCTGATTGATTCAGTTGAGCATGCTTTCAGAGAACTGTGTCATAAATGGGTTGAAGTATCTCAAAGACAGCGATAGTTTGCTCCTGCTCTTGAATATGATGATGACATATTAAAAAATGTGCCATTTTCCTTTTTAGGCTTGCACATCCTCTGCTGGCATACACCTAGGGGCTGAATTTTGATGGTCACAATTCACTTAAACTGAGCTATTGTAAATAATAGTAGACTGGCTAAAATCAGATTTTTTTTCCGCTTTGATTTTGCCTTTGGTTATGCCCCACAAAAAAACCTCTTTTCTCATGTCTTTCCTGTTTGCACTGTTCAGTCTCATTTGGAAATTTCAGTAGTTAAAATCAAGCCTAAGTGTGAGTGTGAGAAAGTGTTTCAATGTTGGGATCAGTTGCAAAGGCCCATGGTTTTAAGCTAACTCAAAATAAATAAAGGATAATGCTATCATAGTTCCAACCAGCTTCCTTGTGGGAACATGCCAGCTGCACAGATGGACAGGATCATAGTTGCAATAGTTCAATGAAATAAGCATAAATCTTCATATTTCACAGTTTTATGAACAGTGGGGGCCTCACAATTGCCATGTTTAATATTAATCTAAATTATACATATTTTACAGTCCAGCAAAAAGAAAGAATATGTATTATGAAAAACATAACTACTGACAACAGATTAATAAAGAAATTATGCATGTGAATTTTGGAGTCTACAAGCATATCAGAATTGTTTCCCACTAAAAAGAGTACATCTAAGTCCCACATATCCAGTGTGGGGTAACTCTGAATTAAGATTTGGGGTATACAAGATAATTATCTGTGCAATATATGTTCCAACTACATTATTGTTTCATGAGTTTTTATGTTACTTTACAAGAAGCAACAGTCTAATCCAAGAGAGTCAAAAACAGACAGAGGGTGGCGTGGAATGGAAGAAACAAAACAAAAAAAATCATGACACCTGGATGGTTTAGGTCAGGAGCACTTCCTTTCAAATATTAACTATAATAGATGTATTGTTTACAGAATACCTGTAGGAGACTGCACCAATCCATCAAGCACTAGTAGTGTTTACTATGTATACAATGTGTAGTGCTCAGAGCTCGCAATCAAGATCATGCTTCCATTGTGCTAGGTCCTATAAAAACACTAAGGTAGACATGGTCTCTTTCCCAAATAATTTACAGTTGAAGGCCCTGCAAAGATTTAAGCATCTGTGTAACTTTACGCACATGAGTAGCTTAGCTGAAGCCAGTGGATCTAGTCACGTGCATAAAGCTAGGATTTGGGTCTTAGAATCCATATTTATTTTTCTGTATTAAACACTCTGCTGGTGGTTGACGTCTATAATTTATTTTACTGGCCATAACAATACTTTTCTCCCATTTCACAACTGTGTTGAAGATGAATCAAAATTTCCAAGAGTCGTATTTCGGGTTGATAGTTTCCTCTGATATGCAGGCACATGGTGCCACTGTATTTTGTAGAAAATGGGTATAAATGTGCAATAACTGATTGTGCCTACCAGTCTGGAAATGGGTGTCAGAAGCAATTGATATCCTTAGAGAAAGAATTTGGTTGGGTTGGGAGGACAGAAGAAGAAAATTGAAAAGCATAGAGTTGAAGAGGGAAAAGAAACAATTAAAAAAACACTTGGACAAGCACTCAAATGGAAAATATTTATTAGAACCACATCTCCAAACCTTGTCAATTTCACTAATTTCAGTACTTCTGGAAACTGAGAGCAAATAGGCACTACTATATCTTCATGCAGTTCATGTTGCTATACTCTCTAAATATGCCCATTTTGGAAAACAAACTGTGTATTCTGTCAATTATTTACTGTAGGATAGCACAGCAAAGTGTTTTTTCCCCTACTCTGCAGCCTTTATTCTGGGAACAGAGAGATTTTAGGATCTCAAGAGTGCTACACATTTTCACCATGTAGTTCTGCTCTAAAAAGTGATTATGTAACTAGGGCACCTCCTTATACAGCAGATGCTGAGCTGTCTGCATTCAGAGTCAGATTTGCTTACTTTAGTGAAAACACTTTTTATTGTTGTTAGCCCTTCAGAACCAACACAGCTCTGGGACAGTGAACTATATCTTTTTCTGGCTCCTGACTCAACAGAACTGCTAACTGTTTTCCAATTTTGGGCCACCTGTGTAACCTGATTGGCATCAATGCATAGCCTAGTTAAATCTGTTCAACCTCAGGAATGGTAATAGTGTTGTACAAGTTTCAGAGTAGCAACCATGTTAGTCTATATCCGCAAAAAGAAAAGGAGGACTTGTGGCACCTTAGAGACTAACAAATTTATTTGAGCATAAGCTTTCGTGAGCTACTGCTCACAAGGTATAACTGAAAACATAATTTAAGGACAATGTGGTTGTATAGGTTTAAGAGTAGCAGCCCTGTTAGTCTGTATCCACAAAAAGAAAAGGAGGACTTGTGGCACCTTAGAGACTAACAAATTTATTTGAGCATAAGCTTTCCTGAGCTACAGCTCACTTCAGCTGGATACTGAACTCTGTCATGAAGCAGATGTACTAACCTTCTAGTCCTGTGCCAGGTGACTAGGACAGGCCAATCTCTTAGTTTTAGTTATAATTCCTGTTATAGCTCAAGCCTATTACTCATGGTAATGCTGAACAGGAAAGGAGACAGCATTTCTCAGCTTTCCCGATGGCTTTCCGGGGCTGACATTTAGATAGACATCTTTACTTGAAAACTGAGCACGTTTGATAGAGACACAAATAAGCTGGACCCCATAAAGCTATTTTACAAAGTCAGTAAAGTTCATTAGAACCTTCACTGTGAAAGATGTTACAGTTGGGTTTGAGGACCTCCCTCAACATGACCCTTCAACTCACCTTCCTAACTTCCATCTTCTCTTTGCTTCTCTTCACAAACTAGTTGTTTCACTGGAGGGCGCTCCGGTCCTAACTATGGAAGAGACTTTTTTTAGCTTGCTTTCGAGAAGTCTGAACAAATTGGAAAAGTTTCCCTTGCAACGTATTTGAACAAACCCTTCATCGGTTGTTTAGTTCACTGGTGTATATTTTAAACTTCAGTGGCACAGATAAAATAATAGACCTTTTTACTGTCTGTTGAGTATTGATGCTGTGTAACTGGAAATGTCCTTTGGCCCATGAGTGGGAAGCAACAGTGCAAAGGCAAAAGGTTTTTACAATGTTATATATAGTTCATCCGTCTCAAGTAAGGGGATAAAATGTTACCAAGTGCTGTTTGGGGCGTACACAGTCGGAGACCTAAAATGTCTTAAAAGACAGAGTGATTAAAGTCGTCTTTGGTGTCTAAAGAGATTTGCAGCTGTATTGAGAGTTATCAGGATTGTTGAGGTCTGGGAATTGATTAGCCTCAATTTGCTGGCTAAGTTACATCGGGGAAGAAGAACTGTCTGCTAGTGCAGGTTCCTTTGTCCCGGCAGGGCACATGGGCTAGGCAGTGGGTGAGAGTCGGCTTTTGCTGACTGGCTGAGAGGTTTCCAGGACCGGCTGAGCGTCTAACTACCTGCACAAGCTGGGACTCCTGTAGCTCAGGGATCGGTCTGCATTGGCCTGGGGCTGCAGGTGGGGGCGCTGAGGCGGGATCTTGTGCGTTGCTGCAGGAAGCTGTACGGCGGCAGCCCCGTGAGTTGGGGCGGAGGAGCTGGAAGGTGAGGGTACCTGATGCACGGATGCGGTGGCTCTCTCTCAGGGTAGTGGCTTGGGACGCTGGATGCCGGGCTCCCGACATAGGGGTGCTGGGGCCGGGGAGCTAGAAGCCGGACTCCCGCTGCAGGGCAGTTGGAAGCGGGGCTTGTAGGCCGGTGGCACCGAGGAGGGGGTGGTGGCAGCCGCGCTCCCGGGGCAGGGGCGGGGAGCCCCAGCGCACTGGCCCTAGCGCTGCAGGTGGAGGCGCGCGCGCTCTCCCGGCTCGCGCCGGCGGGGTGCGGGGGGAGGGGGGGGCGGCTCGGCTGTCACAGGACGGGGGCGGCCCGTTTCCAGCAGCCGGCGGTGGGCTGGGGCTTGGCGCGAGGGAGGGGCAGGCGCTTTTAATTCGGGATGCTGTAGCCCGCGGGCACTGACAGGAGAGGCGTCCCCCGGCCCGGGCGGTGGGAAGCAGCGTCCCGCCGAGCCCTGCACACGCTGCCCGAGGAGCCGGGGCGCTCGGCCCTGCACAAGGTGGGTGAGGTCGCGGCCACTGCTGAGCGAAGGAAGCGCCCTGGACCAGAGCGGCCGCGGCTGCCAGTTACGCAGGGCTGTTGCCTGCCCCGGGAGGGAGGCGCCCCTGGTTGTTGCGGGGCTCCCGCTGCAGCCGTCCGGGGGCTACTGAAATGGGGGGGGGGGGCGCGGAAAGGGGCCGGCGGCTCCCACTCGGGGACCGTGCATAGGCTCCCCGGCCAGGAGAGAGCGCTTCAGCGAGAGGCGAGGCAGTGTGGCTGGCAGGATGCAAGGAGGGGAGGACGCGGGGGGCAGCCCCGCTCAGCGCCGGGGGTAGCGCTCGCTTCAGGGGAGGGCAAGAGGGTGCTGAGAACGGGGCTGTGTCCAGGGACACCCCCCACCCCAAGGCGCTTTGACCCAGCCCTCAGCTGGCCCGAGGCTCGGACGTTTGCGGATTCCATTAGCCCCCCTCCCGCCCCCCGCCCGGTAACTCATTCTCCAGATTGGACAAAGCGATCCACCACAATAGGCAGGTCATGTTCATTGTAAACAGAGGCGCCCTGCCCTTCGCTTGTTGTGCATCGCAGGGCTTCATTTGCTACACCGGCAGATCACTTAAAAACAAACAAACAAACAAACAAAACCTCCTGGGAATCTATATACACCAAAGCCTGTCAAATAGACAGCTTGGCTCAGTTGTGTCAATCGCAGACCGGAGCAATAATGTCGGGGGAGGGAATCTTCATGCTTGAAATGTTGTGGTTGATTACAACTTTTGAATGACAAAAGCATACGGCAGCCCTGCCGAATTGTAAGGAGGTAAACAGCCTGATTTCCGCAAGGAATCTTAATGAGAGTTAGTTGACAGGTGCAAGAACTGGGCTGTTTGGATAGGTAGTTTTCCTTCGGGACATCTGACCTATTTAAAAAAGGAGAAGGGTCTATGGGGGGGGGGGGGAGGGGGGAGGTGTTTTTTTTTTTAAGATCAGATTTGCATTTAGACCACTTTAAGGCTTTGCACAATGTCCCTGGCAGGAGGAGGGTGGCGGTGGGGAAGCGTGCGGTCACCTTTTTAAAGTGATCACTTTGGTAATGACTGTATAGCCCACTCCAGCTTTAAGTACGAGGCGAAAAGATTTATTTGCATTAAAGGTCAGTTACAATTAGTGGGCTTATTACATGATTCCTTTGGAGGGTTTAAATGGAAGTTTGCAGTAAAAACGGCAGACAGATGGATGTAGCCTTCTAATTCAGGGTGATCGCTGCTAAATTGATGGGCTTATTTTTCCTTTCTTGATCACTTGCCTATGAGCTGCGTGGAGCTAGCACGTTTGGAAGCGGTGTAAATGAATGTCGAAGTCCCTGGGCTGGGCCCTCAGCTCTGAGTGGGTGAGGATGCTGAAGAAAGAGCTCATGAGAAATCCTCTTCTCTGAGGACTGGGATGGGAGGGGTTGCTGATTTGATAAATTAACTCACACGTAGGAGAGAATCTAACTCGCCCCGTGTTGCCAGCTTCTCCAAACATATTTGTTTCCCGTTCTGGTCCCTAACTGGAACTACCTCACCCTGCAGGCTGTGCTTATGGAGTAAGCTGCGAGTCTGCTTTGCTGGCCAGCACAAACCTTGGGTGTTTGGGTTGCATTCCTTCCAAAGCCCAGTTCCCAGTCCTTGCCCGGTTTGTTTTAGTCACTGAGACTCTGGCAGGAGGCACTTGACTTTGTTTAATTATAACTGAAACCACCTCTCTCAGCAGAGCCCGGGAAGGAAGATGGCCAGCCCCAAAACCACAGGGCTTTCCTGGGAGATCACTTGGCTTGCAGTTGTCATCTGTACCCATCTACAGGTAGGTGATGATCATGTTGCCGTGTTAACAGCCAGACATTGGTCTGCTGAGCATTTTAGACACTACCATTTATGATTTTAAATGGAAAATTGTTGAGGCAACTGTGTGCCCCAGTATCCAGTGGTGCCATGAACAAGACTTTCCTGACATTGAAGCTAGAGTCAAAGGAATCGAGGCAGGAAATCGGTATTTTCCTTTTTGCTAGTAACATTCTACCTGCCTTTACAACTTGGGGACTCTCTTGGGAGGTGTCAAGTGGCTGGGCTGCTTCAAGGTGATGCAGCTGCCTCTTGCCTCCAGGAGACTTAGGAACAGAGAGTGCTCAGTTATTATAGTGAAGAGGGCTATATAAGTGTGTGGGTAGCTAGAGCCAAAACCCTTGGAAGCCAGTGGAAGTCTTTCTGCTGACTTCAGAATGGGCTTTGGATCAGGTCCTTCCTGCATTCAGGATCCATGGAGGAAAGCCTTGGCTGTCAACTGATCTATTGCCTGACACATAAGTCTAATCACTTCCAAGAAATGAGTAGTTTTAAAAATTGAGTGCTTCCATACAGCATAATGTCATCACAGTATGTCATTCTCTGCACTAATATTTCCCATAGTGCAGTAAATGTGAAGTGCTCTTTGAAGTTTTAAATCCCCACAAATCAAGAAATCTTTAGAAGAAGAAAGCAAAGTGAGTTTGACAACATTGCTGAAACAATATTTTACCAGTCTCCAAAAATCATACTATGGTGAAACTTTTAAAATAAATACCTGATAAAACAATAGTTTTGAATTAAGCAACCACAGATAATGTTGTTGCTATTCATATTCATATTATTATTTATTATTTGTATTGTGGTAGTAACTGAGGTCCCACAGTCACTGACCACAGCCCCATTGTGCTGTTTACAAACACAGGTCTTGAGGAGTTTACAATCTAATTCAATAGGAATGTGGGGCAGACAGCCTAGCTAATTATAAGATTAATAAGGCCTAGTCCACACACAGAATTTAGCTAAGCTTGCTCTAGCTATGTTGCTCAGGGATGTGAAAAAGTCACTTCCTGGGAGACGTAGTTAAGTCAACCTAAGCCTCAGTATAGACACCGCCAGGTTGATAGAGGAATTCCTCCATCAGCCAAGCTATCGCCTCTCAAGGGGTGGATTAACTACAGTGATGGAAAAACCCTTCTGTTGCTGAAGCAAATATCTACACTATGGTGCTACAGAGGCATATTTGCAGCACCGTAGCTGTGCTGTTGTAGTGCCTGTAGTGTAGCGAAGCCCAGAGCTTGATAAATTTATGAATGGGATAATAAAATGAGGTTCTTCTTCAAGGAGTGTCCCTGTGGGGGCTCTACTTCAGACTTTCCATTTCAAGTGCACATGGGCTGCTGTGCCTTTGATCAGAAATTTTTGATAGCAGTGCCTGTTTGACCTGCACATGCACCCTACACATCCTTGCCTTGTGGTAATAAGGATATATAGGACTATGTGGGCAAACTGCCCTCAGTTCCTCATCAACTGCCTTCTGCCTGAGATGAAGCATACAGCGTGCCTGTTGTCTTCACAACTAAGTTTTTGTATTGTTAGTCTTAGTTGGGACTGTTTCCCCTTTTTTGTTTTTTACCCCCTTAAAGGGGTTGTTCTGGAGTTTGTTCTGGGGTGTGTAGGATCCTTGGGCTTTAAGAGGTGTCTTTCCTGATGGGATGCTATCCTGGTCAGTGACGGGCATCCTTGGTACCTCGCCTGTTTGGGAGAAACTGATATCCCTAGCAAGTGTAAAATATGAAAGTCCTTTAAAAGTAGATCTTGAAAAAATAGGGACATCAAGTTTAAATGATTATTCTTAATGGAGCAAGCCTTAAGTCTGGCTTCTGACCCAAGTGCTGAAAAATCCCCTGAATGCAAGCTGATGAGTACTGCTAGTGCCCATCTACCTCAAGATCCTGGTCACTGAGAGTCTCAAGGGACATATGTGTTGCTGCGCCATCCATGGCTGGGTCTTGGTCACCGAAAGCGTCAGGGCAGACAGCTTCTGCATCAATGTCCATGGTAAAGAGCGATCTGTTATCTAAGTTTCTGTATATTAATCTTGTGATCATGGACAAAACCTAAATCTTACACTTTTTTCTTCTTCACTGTAGATTTGAAGCCAGTATTGGCACAGGTCCCTCATCCCCACAAATGGTTTTGGCATTGCTTCACTTGTCTCTGTCTCTCTCTTTTTTTAAAGAACACATTGAAGTAATCAACAGTCCATTGTGAGTAGCTTCATGAACATTTTAAGCCCGGTCAAATTTTGGTCTTGATCGTCCTTTTTAATATTCTATTTGCCATGATTTTGGGCAGTATAAGGCATGGATGCTAAACCCAACCTTGCAGGAAGCCCCTTATGCTCCTCAGTTTTAGCTGTTTTTTCGCACTTTTAGTGACATTATAGCTATTTTACATTATTTAACATACCATTTCTGGTTTCTAGTAACCATTAATTATTCAATTGGTTGCTTAGGGCCATACTCTGTGGGCCACACAGAGCCATTCTACCCACATATTGTACCATAACTTACAGTTGTATTGTTTTTGGCTATTAAAATGCTTATGTGTGGAACTCATCAATTTGAAACAATTGGATGCTGGGCAAGGTCAGAAGTCTGTGCCATGCCACTTATGTGAAATTGATTAATTTTATCCTGCTTAAAGGAGGTACTGAATCAAATAATGACCAGGTTAAAAGAATCTGCTGGAAATGTGGCATGAATATAATGCAAAGAAAACTGCAGCATAACTTGTCAAAAGAGGGTACTATTATTGAGAAGAAATATAGTGAACTTGGGTTATAGCAGCTCATTCTGATTCTTGGATGCCATGGTGATGAGCACTGCATAAATGTCTAGATAGATTCTGACTCTGGAATTACATTCCATAGGTTTTCAGTTTCTGTCTCAAGTTGCGGCAAGACTAGTTTGTCATGTGCAGATTAATCATTATAATGGGAGATGATATTACTGGCAATCTCTCCACCTACATAGGATAATCCAGTAAATATTTTACCAATGAATGCTTAAGTGTGGGCTTCCTCTTGAAGAAATCCGTGTTGTTATCAAGGATTGCAGCACAAATTTGACTCTTTGGGACCATAGAATTGATCAACTGATCATTCATAGGCTAGACCTTAGATTTTTGGGTTTTTTTGTATACATAGGTGCGACTTCTTAAATCATGGGTGACTCTAATGAAGTTAGTGGACCTACACCAGTATGAAACTGGTGTAAATCAGAGCAGAAACAGGTCTGTACAGTTTTCTTCGCCATTTTAAGTGAAAAGGATAGCAGAAGTGTCATTAAAGCATTAATTATTTTCAAAGATCCAGGATGATGACTCTGTATCTGCAGAGACTTCTGTACTCCCACTGTCACAGAATCAGTACTTGAATTTGTGGCCATTCACTAAATATTTCTGTGAGCTCACACTTGCCCTTGACTTGGTTTTAAACACTCACTTGTATATGTTTCTGAGTCTGCAAACAATGTTCTAGCACAAAAATGAGCTGCTCTCTTGTGTTGCTAGATGGCAATGGTACAAAGGATGTGTTGTAGATATGATGGATGCTGAAAAGACAAATAGTTTGAAAATTAATACGCATAATAGAAGTACTTAAATGCAGTTTTGTTGTTTTTACATTTATTTCTTAAGGAGACCTGATTCTGCATGGTGATAATGGAGACAGCCTCTCCCTCTCATCATGGGATTGGTCTCCTGATTAACATCATGGGATACCATTTAGTTAAGGTAGTTTTGTTAGGTACACACAGTTACACTTTTCATGGAATATGCTAATTTATATCCTTAATAATGGACTATCTGTGGTTATTAGTGATCACTAGCAAATTTAAATAGACAAAATATTTATTTCCATCAATAATTTTCACACCCAGATTTCATACTGTGCACTCAGTTACTCTTTGCTATGTGGTTTTCAAAGCACAGACACAATGACAGTTTAAGATGCTACTGTTTGAGAGTTGTACTAGATAAGCCCTCTCTGGATCTGTTCATTTTATTTTCTGAGAAATGGAATTGCTAATATCTGAGGATAGAATAACAACAAATGCACCTTGTCTGGACATTAAAAGGGTATTAAACCAGGCTTTCTTTGGAAAAGTGAGTTTCATAGTCCATATATAATTGGAACTAGTGTTGGTTGCTGCCTTAATTTGTGTTTCTGCAATCCCTACATGTATTCTGTTCCTTTTTCTAATCTGTAATATTCTGGATTCAAAAGATATACATGCTGAAAACATTATCTGCTCAAATTGATTCTGCCAAAAACTACCAACATAGTAAATGTCTTTAAAGTTAGGTTGATGTTGCAAGTCCAAAAATCTGATGTCCATTATATGACATAGTGAACTTGGAGACCATATTCATGGAAAACTTTTGGAATACTGTTTTACAGTAACTGAGTGTATTGTATACTAATGTTCAGAAAGTAGATTATGATCCACATACCATACGAGAGTCAGGATGCTTAACCCACTCAATAATCTTCATGAAAAAATGTCATGATGAGATTTGCAAATCCTGAGCCAAAGCTACAACAGTTAAACTGTTTCGGTGCAGTTTTAAGACACTGTGGGTAAAATCCTGGCCCCACTGAAGTCTATAGGAGTGATGCCATTGACCACAGTGGGTACAGGATTTCATTCTGTATGTTTTGAAGATAGAACCCTGCTCTTCTCCCTCCCTCAGACAAACAACACTTAAGAGACTCTGCAGAATGTACTTTATCTTGAAGTATCTGTTATCACTGACAGATTAGTTATTCAGTGAGAGCTTTACCAAGAAGCATATATAAATTCCTGTCATGAATTTATGACGAATAGTGGTTGCTCAACTAATATTCATAGGATTTGAACTGCTTCTGCCCCCAATTTACAATTCAAAATAATTGGATTGCCAGAATATTTCTCTATGAATTTGAGTCTGTGAGTCAAGTCACAAACTGTGAGGATGAATGCTTATTTTTTTCAAGTTTACTCTGATCAAAAATAGACTAAAATCAACACTGGAAGATGACCAAGGGACTGGTTTGTCACCAGTATCAATGAAGTGATTTGCTTTAATATTTTACGAAGAGTTATCAATGGTGTGCTGTCAAACTGGGAGGGCATGTCTAATGGAGTCCCACAGGGATCAGTTCTGGGACTGGTATTAGTCAATATTTTCATTAATGACTTGGATAATAGAGTGGAGTGCAATGCTTATAAAATTTGCAGATGTTGCCAAATTGGAAGGAGTTGCAAGCACTTTGGAGGATTGGATTAGAATTCAAAATGACCTTGATAAATTGGAGAATTGGTTTGAGATCAACCAGATGCAATTCAATAAAGATATGTGCAAAGTATTTTAATTAGGAAGGAAAAATCAAATGCACAACTGCAAAATGGGGAATAACTGGCTATTTGGTAGTACTGCTGAAGAGGATCTGGGAGTTACAGTGGACCACAAATTGACTATGAGTCAACAATGTGATACAGTTGTGAAAAAGTACAATTCTGGGGTGAATTAACAGGAGTGTTATATGTAAGAAATGGGAGGTAATTGTCCCCATTCTACTTGGCACTGGTGAGGCTGGAATACTGTGTCCAATTTTGGGTTCCACTCTCTAGGAAATATGTGGACAAATTGGAGAGAGTCCAGAGAAGAGCAACAACAATGATAAAAGGTTTAGAAAACCTGACCTGTAAGGAAAGATTTAAAAAATTGGGTATGTTTAGTCTTCAGAAAAGGAGACTGAGGCGGGCCTGATAACAGTCTTAGAACATAAGAACATAAGAATGGCCATACTGGGTCAGACCAAAGGTCCATTCAGCCCAGTATTATATCTACCGACAGTGGCCAATGCCAGGTGCCCCAGAGGGAGTGAACCTAACAGGTAATGATCAAGTGATCTCTCTCCTGCCATCCATCTCCACCCTCTAACAAACAGAGGCTAGGGACACCATTCCTTACCCATCCTGGCTAATAGTCATTAATGGACTTAACCTCCATAAATTTATCCAGTTCTCTTTTAAACCCTGTTATAGTCCTAGCCTTCACAACTTCCTCAAGCAAGGAATTCCACAGGTTGACTGTGTGCTGAGTGAAGAACTTCCTTTTATTTGTTTTAAACCTGCTGCCCATTAATTTCATTTGGTGGCCCCTTTTCCTTATTCACTTTCTTCACACCATTCATAATTTTATATACCTCTATCATATCCCCCCTTAGTCTCCTCTTTTCCAAGCTGAAAAGTCCTAGCCTCTTTAATCTCTCCTCATATGGAACCCGTTCCAAACCCCTAATAATTTTAGTTGCCCTTTTCTGAACCTTGTCTAATGCCAGTATATCTTTTTTGAGATGAGAGAATCACATCTGTACGCAGTATTCAAGATGTGGGCGTACCATGGATTTATATAAGGGCAATAAGATATTCTCCATCTTATTCTCTATCCCTTTTTTAACGATTCCTAACATCCTGTTTGCTTTTTTGACTGCTGCTGCACACTGCGTGGATGTCTTCAGAGGTCTACCCACGATGACGCCAAGATTTTTCTCCTGATTAGTTGTAGCTAAATTAGTCGCCATCATATTGTATGTATAGTTGGGGTTATTTTTCCCAATGTGCATTACTTTACATTTATCCACATTGAAGTTCATTTGCCATTTTGTTGCCCAATCACTTAGTTTTGTGAGATCTTTTTGAAGTTCTTCACAGTCTGCTTTGGTCTTAACTACCCTGAGCAGTTTAGTGTCATCTGCAAACTTTGCCACCTCACTGTTTACCCCTTTTTCCAGATCGTTTATGAATAAGTTGAATAGGATTGGTCCCAGGACTGACCCTTGGGGAACACCACTAGTTACCCCTCTACATTTTGAAAATTTACCATTTATTCCTACCCTTTGTTCCCTGTCTTTTAACCAGTTCTCAATCCATGAAAGGCTCTTCCCTCTTATCCCATGACAACTTAATTCATGCAAGAGCCTTTGGTGAGGGACCTTGTCAAAGGCTTTCTGGAAATCTAAGTACACTATGTCCACTGGATCCCCCTTGTCCACATGTTTGTTGACCCCCTCAGAGAACTCTTCAAATGTGTTAAGGGTTATTAGAAAGAAGAAGGTGATCAATTGTTCACCATGTTCACTGAAGGTAGGACAAGAAGTAATGGGTTTAATCTGCAGCAAGGGAGATTTATGTCAGTTATTAGGAAAAACTTTCTAACTATAAAGGCAGTTAAGCTCTGGAATCAGCTTCTAAGGGAGGTTGTGGAGTCCCCATCATTGGAGGTTTTCAGAAGCAGATTGGTCTACTTGATGGTTGGGAATGGGGGAGATTTACTTGATCCTGCCTCAGTGCAGAGGGCTGGACTTGATGACTGACTTCTCAAGGTCCCTTCCAGCCCTATGTTTCTATGATTTTATTTGTCCATTTTCCATTTTTTTGAGTGAATATTTCTATTGTAGTGATTGTGCGTGGTGTCACATACATAGATGTCTTGTAATGGCACAGTCCAAGCAAGTAAAGCTTACTTATACTGTCTCACAAATGTGTCTTAAAACTGTCTTAGAGAGACCACCCTAATGGGGAAAAGGTGATTCAGTCCCCATCACCGTTCTGACCTTGAGTTTCCTGAGACTTCCAAAAATGGTGCCAGTTAGTACTAATTTTGTTGGTAGTTTTATGATGTGGTCACACAAAGAATTGCACTGAGATCACCCAGCTAGTTACGCATTGACCTCCTGCCAACCAGTATAGTAGCTGGGCTACCAAGATATCAAAAACTTGCCTAGGAGTCTCTGTGTAGGAATAATCTTTTGTAAATGAATAACATAACTTTGACAAGATAAATTAGGTAAACAAACCTAAGAATAGCTCTGGTTTGATATCCCCCCACCCCCTGCTTTAGTAGATATGTGAAGGCTTAATCACAGATAATTACTCATTCAGCCTATATTATGTTCAAATGGATATTTCATGCTCCTTACCAAATCAGTCCAGTATTGAGGCTGCAGTTTTGCGTAGCACACCAAATTCCATTCCTGCCCTTGTCCCACAGAAAACCTGAGGGCATGATTCTGCTCCTTTTAAAGCAGTATTGCCAACCTCAACTGATCAAAAATCATGAGTTAGGCCCCCCCAAAATTATGAGATTAGCTTAAATGTCATAATTAAAAAAACTATTTGTTTTATTTTAATTTTTAAAATTTACCTTCTGGTTTCTGAGCCACTTTCAAGTCTTCCTCTGCAACTGTGTGGCTTAGAATCTTGCTTTTTTCTTTTTTCTTTTTTTTTTTTTTAAACAATGAAAACTGAAATTCTTATGTAGTCACTTGACTGTAGGTGCTGGGGCATTAAAAAACACCAGCTATCATGAAGGTTGCAATAAAATCACAGGAGTTGGCAATATTTTACAGTTAATTGCAAAACTCCTATTAACTTCCTTGGGAGCAGGTATTTAATTGGGCTCTCTATTTGTGTTTGTTTCATAAGAATACTGTAAAAAACCTCTGGAGATGGAATAGTGTTGCATTAATGCAATGCAAATTTTGGACATTACAACAGCTCAAATGTGCCATTAAATCAATGGCTGCCAAAATTTTGTATAGCTGATAAATTGTGCATGGCCACCGTACATTATCTTCAGTCCAATACAGTCTTAATGGAACAGTTGCAGGGTAATTCTTAAGATGCAAAATCCTCCTGAAATAGTTTGTGTACAGTGAAAGAGTTAGTTTGTTTTCGGAGTGCAGTTCATTAGTGTTCTTAGTGAGCTCAGCATTCCAGACTAGACATTGGGTATAGCCATGGCAACTCCAGAAACCACTGAGTGAGTGTAGCCTGGTTGTGAAGGCAGGCCTTAGAAACGAAAAGCAGAGAGCTGGTGGAACTGGAGTTGGCATTCAAAGGAGTGAGGCTGGAGTGGGTCTTAGGTCAACTTCTGCATGCAGCTTGACATTAGAGGGGTCTTATTTTGAAGGCAGGTCTGTTCAATAATCTGGTCACTCAATTATTACTTAAGCCTGTTCTACACCTAAAACTTAGGCTATGTTTACACAACAGACCTTACAGCAGCACAGCTGCGCTGACGTATGGTCTCCTGTGTAGCCGCTGTATGCCAGCGGGAGAGAGCTCTCCCACCGGCATAACCAAACCACCTCCAACGAGCGGCGGTAGCTATGTTGGCAGGAGAGTGTCTCCTGCTGACATAGTGCTGTCCACACCGGCGCTTTTGTCGGTGAAACTTATGTTGGTCGGGGTGTGTTTTTTCACATCCCTGACTGACAAAAGTTTGACTGACAAAAGTGCTAGTATACACTAAGCCTTAGGTTGACCGAGCTATGTTGCTCAGGGGTGTGAAAAATTCACTGCCCTGGCAGACGTTGCTAAGCTGACCTAAGCCCTTGTATAGACACCACTAAGTCTATGGAAGAATTCTTCCACCAACCTTGCTACTGCCTCTCGGAAAGTTGGATTTACTGCAGTAATAGAAGAACCCCTTCAATCTCTGTAGTAAGTGACTCTCTATATCAGTGCAGCTGCAGCATAGCCGTTGTGTGCCACTGTACCGTTTCTAGTGTAGACATACCCTTACTGGGTGCATGGGTCCTGAAAGAGGTTTTAAATCTTTGTCAGTTTAGGGATAAGAACATTGTTTCTCTTTCTCTTTTTGCAACATTTCCTTTGTACATATATTAGGACTGGATATCAAAAGCTTATAAAATTGAAAATACACAGACACAAATAAAGCCTGTATTTGTTTTTAATGTGGTCTCACTCCTTAGCTGTGCAGTAATGCACTGGAATCCTGTGAATCTTGTGTGCGTTGTTCAGATCAACCTATCACACTTGTACAAATATCCATATACAAATGAAATTCTCCTTTGTGCAGAGGATCCACAAAAGTAATGTGCACTACTTAAGATCTACCCATCCTTCTTCACAGGGCTGCATGTGAATTATGCAGTTTAGGATCTAGAACAGGGGTGGGCAAACTTTTTGGCCTGAGGGCCACATCTGAGTGGGGAAATTGTATGCAGGGCCATGAATGTAGGGGTGGGGCAGGGGTGCGGGAGCAGGTGCTGTGTGTAGGAAGGGGCTTAAAACAAGGGGTTGGGGTGCAGGGTGCAGGAGGGGAGCTCAGGGCAGGAGGTTGGGGTGCAGGAGGGGTGTGGGGTGTGGCAGGGGGCTCAGGGCAGGGGGTTGGGGTGCAGGAGGGGATGCGGAGTGTGGGAGGGGCCCAGGGCAAGGGTGCAGGAGGGGTGCGGGGTGTGGAAGGGGGCTCAGGGCAGGGGTGCAGGAGGGGTGGGTGTGGCAGGGGGCTCAGGGAAGGGGGTTGGCGGCTCAGGGAAGGGGGTTGGGGTGCAGGAGGGTGCTCAGGGCAGGGTGTTGGGGTGCAGGAGGGGTGCGGTAGGGGGCTCAAGATGGGGTTAGGTGGCTCAGGGCAGGGGGTTGGGGTGCGGGATGCAGGAGGGGTTCGGTGTGTGGGCTCCAGCCCAGCACCGCTTACTTCGAGCGGCTCCGGGGTGGCCGTGGTGCGCAGCGGGCTAAGGCAGGCTCCCTGCCTGCCCTGGCCTGGCCCTGCGCTGCTCCCGGAAGTGGCCAGCATGTCCAGCGGAGGCTCCGGTGGGGTGGGGTGGGGTGAATTTCAGGGCCACATTTTCAAAACGTCCTCAGTCTATTTTTATATGCAATTTTGCATGCTCGCTTTTTGACCACTGTCACCAGCACACAGGTGATACAATTAATGCACTTAACCTGCTTCGGCACTTCTGTAAATTTTCCTTTGTGTCTAATTCCTAGGAATTCATTAGGAGTCAGGCACTTAATCTGCTTAGGTGCCTACTGGGATTTTCAAAAACATATATCTGCATCTCTAGGCACCTCAATACATTTGAAAATCTGGGTTTAAGAGCCTAAATCACTTTTGAATTGAGACTTCAGCTCCTAAGTCATTTAGGCACTTTTGATAATTTTACTCTTAAATCTGAAAAATAGGTTTGTGACGTGTGCAGATATCGGCCAGTGCTTGAAAATTGCGTGTGCAAACGTTACATGTGCACAAAAGGAAAATTTGGGTTGAAATATCACTTCCAGACATCATGTTATATAAATTATTGTTTTGGAATGGTGTTATTTCTGTTTCTAATTTATATTTATTAGATTTAACATCATTATGGAAAGAAAATGAAAACAGTACTCCCAGTCTGTTTTGAGTAATGTGGTTTCCAGGAATTGTCAGTTTGTCATACTTCTGGATCCACTAGAAAAACGGTGAACACAAGTCAACTTGATTGAAATGTAAAACAATGTTAAAAATGCACTTAAGGGTGTAATTACTAGATTGCTGCTGTATGCTAACTGTTGTCATTACTGTCACGGTGGGAGATCTCCATTATTTATCAATGCTATTTTATAGAACTAAGTAAGTGGAGCATTTATTTATTTGGGGAAACAATGTCTTGTTTCTCTCTTTGTACAAGGTTCTTTCTGTCTTCAGTTGGTTTGTCAAAAACCAAGATTGCTGTCAAAAACCTAGATTGCTTAAGATTTATGGGATACATTCTTCTGTCGGTACATGCAAGCTGCTTGGAGTATGTACTGTGTATGTCAGGTGACCTACAGTGGTTGGCTGTCTGGGCCATGGCAAACTGCAGAAGAGTTTTAAATACATGGTCTGTACATTTATTACTTAATGCAAAGTAGAATTGGGCTGATAGTGACATACCTGCACTTCTATGTAATGGAGGAGTAAGGCAGGGTATCCCTCTGTTCAGTTATAAATGTTTCCTGACCTGCACCTTGCAGGAGAAGCCCTTGCAAGTTTGCAGAAATTGGCTTCACTCCGAGCTTGCTGAGTCAGCGAGAAATTAGCTAGCTCCTAAAATAACTTGTTTTTTTCTTTTGGTTATAGTTATTTTACTTGTGTATTTGTTTGTGGATACTGCAGGCCATATATTGGCATGCAGAGGAGATGTGAAAAACTAATGCAAATAATGGTCTGTTTTAAAACATGATTTGGCTTCCTTGGGGAGAGTCCCTTTTTCTAAAAGGTCTTGAACTACTCATTCATTTGAAGACTCAGAAAACACCCCAATTAATCTTAAACTGTTCCCTGGTTGACTGACATGGCTGCTGGCTGAGATCAGCCAGTTGTGTAGTATTGTCTTTAGTATAGACTGCTTATAGGGCAGTGATCTAGTTGGAGCACTTAGGGTACACTCAGCATATTGCTGCTTTTTCAGCTGACCCCATCAACACTTGTTCAAAAGGCAAGGGAGAGAGTCTACCTACTACCAGAGATATGTTCTGTATGTGCTTTATAGATTCTGGACACTTCCTATAGTAGTATTACCATGTAATTTCTGTTCTGTAGAACTATGGAGTCAAATAATACCAGAACCTGATGCACCATTTGGGTGGTGGTCTATGATTGTACTTTACTCAAAAGTGGTCTGATTCTGTAACCCTTGCTCACAAGAATTGTTTCAGTGAAGCCAGTGAGATTCCTTATGTGGTTAATGGCTGCACTTTCTGTCTAGAGTGTACAGTCTGTGAAGCTTTCACTCTCAAATCACTGTTTAAAAGTTTACATTTTTGTTTTTTAAATTGGTCTCCAGACTTTCAATGCCAGTTGGTACCAGATTTTTTGATTAATAAGTAACTCTTTATTTGTTTCATATTCTTTTCTCTTTGTGTTCTACTCAAAAACTCTATAGACCATTCTTTTAGGTTTGCAGAGAGAGTGGCTATGCTGACTGATTGCTGTGGTGTTTTGTTTGTTAGTCCCATGCTAATATTTTCTTGCTACTGAGGGAGCACGGCAAAGTAATGGCTACTGATATTTTACTAAATAAGTCTTGGCATAATGTGCACTTTCACCATGTGATTAATCCAGTGAGTAAGATGCACATATTCCAGACTTCTTCCCTGCATGACTGCGTGTTTTGCTTAACCTCAGTGTGATATCGGGCACTCAAACTTTACATTTTCCTTTTCAACCCCTTTGAATTAGATTTTAGAATACAATAGGTTAGTTTAATACTATAACAAAGGCTCCAGAATGCCATCTTAATGTATGGTTTTGTACTGTGTAGCTGTTTGTCTTATGCTAAGAGGAAGCTATAAATGTATTTTTAATGCCAAAAGTTAGACTTAAAATGCATTACTCACCCTGTGGGAATAGCTTGAAAATTAGTAAGCAATTAGATTAGTAGGAAAACACATTTTACTTAGTTTTGTGAGTCTCCTGGGCCTTTCGAATATCCTGTTAATATTACCTTTTTAAATCACAACCTTTTAAATCTTTACATAGTTTTAAATAACGGTTGTTCTTTGAAAGTGAAAATTATCCATATTTTTACTTAATGGGTCTAAGTTGCCTCATGGAAACATGATTAATATGCAATAGGAAATATGATTGGTTGTATCCTGAACCAGTGTAGGCTAAATGTAACACTTTTTTAAAGTCACACAGTTTCTCTAGGGATAACGGAAATGTATTCAGAAAAACTAAACTTTCAGTGGTGACACACCCCTTTGCAGAGGGTCAGCACAGGACCTGTATATCACTATGGCCTCAATTAAGCCCTTAAGTATAGTGGGGACATATGTAATACATGCGCTTGTTCTGATCCTCTGCACAGGAGAAAATTTCACCCTCAATGGCCACCTGTGAAATGTTAAAACAAAAATGCTTATTTTCGTGGCAGACTTTAGAATTTTGTGAGCCAGCCATCATTTAGAAACCATTATTTTTTAAAAAAATGGTTGCAAAAAAGTAGAAGAATTTATAAGCCAACATTGCTTATTATTTCAACCTGAAATGCCAATACTCCATCAGTGTAGTGTGCAAAGGAAGTCACTGCTCTCTTTGACTGTAATGTAGGAATGGCGAATAAGGGCCTGATCATTCATTATCTGGACAAAATTCCCATTAACTGACTTCTGCAGTAGTTTTGCCTGTGTGGGGACTACAGCCCTGGCGACATAAGCCCAGATCCTGGAATCAGATCCATGTTTGCAGAGCCCCATACACTTTGGTGGGACTTTATGCGGGCATAACCTCCAGATGAGTGGGCCAGTTCCAAGACTGGGATTTAAATTTATAAAGTTCAGGATTTCTACTTCAGTAGGATTGTCCTGTGAATGCTGTGCACAGGCAAAACTCCCAGTGAAGTCAATGGGAGCTTTGCCTGAGACATAAGTGGGAGTTTTTCCTGAGTAAGGCCTACCCATAAGAAGCAAATCTAGGCTGAATTTTATTAGTGTTAACTAGTTGGTTATGATAGCCAATCCTCTTGGATGGTGTGAATCATTTTATCTTTTCTTCGTTTTACTACAAAGGTTAGATGACATTTAAAGCTGTTTCTACAGCTGTTAGTTTTCTTAGAAATTGGCTCTGTTTATTCTTTTTGGGGAAGAACAACAGAGATCTTCAGAAAGATAATTTGCTTACTGCTTATAACCCTTGCAAAATTTGAAGCGATTCCCGTTTTCTACAGCCACTTTTTATTGTGTGTCATTGAGGAGCGTTTTATCAGGTGTTCCAGACCATCTCTGTTGGCAGGGATTTCCCTGAATTACTGCAGAGGGAAACATCAGAAACAGTCCTTAGTGCATGTATGCTATTTTTCAAAAGAATTGAAGCAGAACATGGAAATTCACTTTTAAAAATCTATGTGGCTTTTTGCCATCTAAGCTGTATTTAAAAGATTCTTTTGAACCCTTTAACTGGTTGTACTCTCCACTGCACAGTGCATTTGTTCTGATGTAAGTAAAGGGGAAAACATGAGCCCATCATAAATAAAGAAGATCTGATATAGAGTTGAATTCCACATATAGCATTTTGTCCATGCATATGAAAATTGACATCATTGTGCTGGAATGTTGACCGTGTTTTGCATTTTGCAAGCTGCTTTTATTGGAAAGCATGTGTTTCAAAGGGAGTTTTTGATTTTTATTAGTCTTTGTCTCCATAATAGCTCAGTATTATTTTGAATCTGGAATTCAACTATGAATCAAATTTAACTCATGAAATAAGAGATTGCTCCAGCATAAAATAATTTTTGCATAATTCATTCATAACTGGTAACATGCATGCCTTCATCAGAAAAATCAAAGATAATTATTAACTAGATTCTAGCACCCTTACTCAAGATGAATCGTACCTTACTCTGAGTACTGCCTTTGATTTCTATGGGGCTACTCATGAAAGAGATATATCTCAACATGATTCAGCTGTAGGGGCATAATCTGGCCCCTATAATTTAATAGTAATTGTATAGAAAAATCAATCCTTTTAGAGAGCTTTCAATATTATGGAAACTGTGCATTATTATGATCTAGATTAAAGCTGTAAATCAACACTGGGAAAACATTTAGGGCCTAATGCAAATCTGAACTATATATGTTTTACACTAGTCTAAATTCGTTGGTTGCAACGGAGCTTATCTTGATTTACCCTGGTGTAAGTGACATCACAATCAGGCCCTGATATATTTTAATGGAGTGTGATGTGCTGAAGATATTTCAGTGCAGGGGCAATAAACTATTCCCTCTTGCAACCCATAGCACTGTGTGCATCCATAGACTACTACCTCTTTACTTCCCCTAGCTTGCTTCCACCCACATGGCCCCTGTGCATCCCTACTAACCTCACCATCTCCTCATGTGTTTCTCAACCCCTCATGACCCCCAAAGCTCTGGTCACTTCTCTATTTACCATGCTGAGTGCTGTGTCTCCCCTAGAGCTCACCCCCATTTCTCCCATAGCCTATCTTGCCCCCTTAGATCCACATGCTCTCCATGAGGAAGGCAGCTGGGGAGTCAAGAAGGCAGGTTTCTAGCATTAGAAAATGGAAGTAGCCAATGAACTTAACAGTTCAATTAGATGATACTGTCAAAACTTAATTAGACTCTCCCTAAGTAGAGGACTATAAACTGCTGGCCTGTCTCTCCAGCCCAGGAAGGATATACACCATGCACGGAGTCTGGTTCCGGCCTGGTTCAGGCCCTTTTCCTCAAGTCTTTAGCTCTATTTCTTCCATGTAAAACTGGTAACACAAATTCCACATCTCAAACCTGTTCCTTCCCATGACTCAGGGGCTTCCTGTCACAGCTTCTCTGCTTTTAGAAGCTCTTCCTTAGTCCTTCTAAAGGCTGTCTGATTGGGAGTCAGACTGCCACAGGCACCGATCTGTTCCTGCAGCTCTCCCATCCAACTGTGAGTACGTCTACGCTTCGAGCTGTGGGTATAATTCCCATCTTGAGGAGACAGACCTGAGGTAGCTCTCATCAAGCTTGCGTGCTAAAAACAGAATGTAGTTGCAGCAGTGCAAGATACAGGAGAGGCAAGCCAGCCTGAATATCATGGTGTCTCTGACAGGCATGCACTCAGGGCTGTGAGCCCCTCCTGCCATTTGTGCTCCCATTACTGTGTTCTGATATTAATGCGCTAGCTCAGTGAGAGCTGCTGTGAGTATGTGTCTTTGAACGGGGATTGTGATTCCCAGCTCAAAGAGTGACATACCCAGAGTTACTCGCTAGCTTTTAAAATCACCTGATTCTCAGCTAGGAGGTAGCTGATAAGTCACAGGTGAATGTGGGTCCAGCTTCCCATAAGGGACTTGCAATCCTGTGAAAGGGTTTAAGAATCAGATCCTCAAAGGTATTTAGGTACCTAACTACCAGGCATTATGTACCTAAATATCTCTGAGGATCTGGCTTCAGTCCCAGTCACAGGGTTGTAAACCTGAAGGCCCAGATCCTCAAAGGTATTTAGGTGCCTAATTCTTTATATGTTTAATTTTAACATTTCAGAAGTGACTTATGTCCAATAAATCCTTGGGGATGAGGGGGAAGAGAAAGAGTGTTTCTGTGTAGTCCAAAAAAAAAAAGGGGGGGGGGGGGAAGGGGTAAATTTAAAAAAGGGAGCATTAAAAATTCGTTCTCCCTTCGAAGTATTATTATGTAAATTTGGAGACCAAGTTCATCATTAAAGTGTGAAACAAAGGGATTATAGTAGTCCTGTTTGTGCAAAATCTCAGTGCAACCTTAGCTATGGAGTCAGTACCAAAGCCTCTGTTATATTCTTCTCAAAGTATACAAAACAACATAGAATCAGATACAGCATTCACCTGAACTTAGTTAGAGACACTATATCAGATGTGGGCATCTTGATGATAGATTCTTATCTGCAGTTAAGCTTCAAGACTGCCATGCAAGAACAACATGTATGTGGTTTTGTGGTCACACTCTGGAATTATTTTAAATAGAGAAAGTGGACACACTCAGATGTCCTGGCATGTTTAAACAACTGCTGCTAAAAAATGGGGATCGAAAAAGAGTTTCATGCTCCAGGCAGCTTGAATATTTGTTCTGATTTGTGGCTTCATACTGAGGAATGACAGGTTTTGTAAGAAGATAGGCCTGCTTCCTAAACTTGAATGTTGAATTAGAATGAGCTCTTATGGTGCACTTGTATAAGTAGGGGAAAAAATCTCTTCACTCCGGATAACGTTTTATAGCAATTTCATTAGATTTCAGTAAAATATATTAGGAACTGGTTAGAGGAGGCATATTCTAAGACAAATATTATATACTTAGTCCTTAGGAGGTACAAAGGTAATGTCACTTTAAATATGAAATTTAGAATGCACTAAAACGCATGACAGATTATCATGGATCCTGCTTTCACAGACCTCTAATAGTCTCTGTAGAGGCATCTGCTATATCAATATTTGTCAGCTCTGTTCAGCAAATTAATTTTTTTTATTTATAACACAGCAAGTAAATGAAGTGCTTCTGTGATACTCTAGTGCCCTTTGGCCCTCTTTTAAAAGTACATTGGAAGGCCCTGATCCTGCAATCGCTTACATGCGTGAGTAACTTTATGCAGATGTGTAGCTCTAATGAATTCAAGCACATGTGTAAAGTTAATCATGGACATAAGCATTTGTGGAATTGAGGCCCAACCCTGCAGTTTTGTATACATAGTTTACTGTAAAAAGAAAAGGAGTACTTGTGGCACCTTAGAGACTAACCAATTTATTTGAGCATAAGCTTTCGTGAGCTACAGCTCACTTCATCGGATGCATACTGTCACAGTATGCATCCGATGAAGTGAGCTGTAGCTCACGAAAGCTTATGCTCAAATAAATTGGTTAGTCTCTAAGGTGCCACAAGTACTCCTTTTCTTTTTGCGAATACAGACTAACACGGCTGTTACTGTGAAACCTGTCATAGTTTACTGTCTCTTTTTTGTCTCATTTGAATATTTTTTTCCAGAATTTTATTCAGTTAGGATGACATTTAGTTTGTCTGCCTAAAGCCAGCACCACAAGTTCTATGTGATGAAATGGCTGGGGGCTAGAGGGTTGAAATCTATTCCCTCAACCCAAAATGAGATTGTGGCACAGCCCATCTGTGATCACTATACCATTCTTGGGCTCCCATGGCAGCTGTGGCCTCTTCCTACCTTTTACATGAAGAGTTAAGACCACTGGATCTCTGTAATTGCAATAGCCATTTTACAGCCCTCCACTGCTCTGTAAGGGACTAGCACAGTGCTCAGGTACCCCAGGATGTACAGGAATTGTGGAGCCCCCTCTGTTGGACAGTTCTGCTTGCGCTGCCCTATGGAAGGTAAACCTGGAGCTCTAGTGGTTCTTAGGGCAACATGTGAACCCAGTACACCCATGGGAATTTCAACCTTTGTTGTTGTTGTTTTTTCCTTTGGATTCTACAGCAGAGATCTTTGAATTAAAAGATGGGGAAATGACACGCTTTTAAAAAATAATATGCAATTTAAAAAATAACTTTTATGCATGATTATTGTTGATTTTCAATCATAGCAGGTAAAATTCTGCCAGCTAATTTTACATCCCCAGCGTCCAATTAATATTGCCATTTTAGCTACCTAAGACTTCTTTTATAGGTTAGTTCTAGACTCCTATTTCAAGCATAGCAAGCTTTGTACAAGCTTTATTGTTAAGAATGAAATTTAAGCTTTATTAGGATTAAGTGTTTAATAGCATAATTTGCTGCATATGTTGCAAATACAAACTGCTATGAATAGATCCTCTGTAACAAAAAAGTATTTAATATGTTATATATGAACTTAAATCCAATATGTTATCTTTAACTAAAGGAAATTTATAAAAAGAGCTTTACAGAGGGGGTTTTATTCTATCAACTTCAATTTCTTTAAAACTTTTCAAAACTGAAATTGAATTCGGTTTGGTTTTTTAGATTTTTTTTTTAAAGAAGTGGTGCTACCATCACTTCTATTATTTCCTGAATAATAATAATCCAAGTAATAGTACAGGATTGCCTGTGTTTTACATGTTTGACAGGAGAAAAATATTAGTAGGGTGATAGGTAAGTATTTATTATAATAGAATACCACAGAGTTCTGTCAACTTGTTGCTTCATTGAGGATTTAGATGTGCAGCTTAACTTAATGCTAGTGGGAGTTTTGCATGTAAATTTCATATGTATTAATGGGGAGAAAATAAAGACCCCTGTATGCTGCTTACCCAGGAAACAGAGGAATTTAAGCCTGTTAATGAAGAATGAGTGTCATTTTGGCTTGGGGCTGAGGCTCTAGGAACCTAGTATTCCCCAGTCTACAGAAAAAGTTCATTAATCTGCATAATATAAGTGACTGGTTTGGGGATCTCAGTGACTCTTAAGCAAGCTGGGATGTTTCCTTGTTTGTAAATAGTAGTGATGAATGACTTTGTCTTATTTTGGGATTTAGAAACCTTATTAGGTTATCTCAACAGAGGGCTTTGACTTCTTGTAGACATTTGGAGATTTTATTAGTGCTTCACACTTCCTTCTAAAGTATTCAGCTCCTTTTTATTCCAGGAAGTAATTTTATATGGGTGGGTAAATTTCCATTTTTAACCTTCTGTTTTTTGAATTTGCTATGTTACATTATTTAGTTTTCTATAAAATATGTTCCTGCTGCCATTATTAAAGCTGGAATAAAATAGAAGATAAGGAAAATAGATGCATGTAGGAACCTTGAGAGAAGAGAGAAATCAGGAGTAAGGGACAAATCCTGCTCAACTTATTCTCAAAAGTACTCTGAAACAGGGTGGCAGATTTCAGTACCCTATATGTAGGTGCAGGACTCTTCTGAGTCCTTTGGATGTCAGGTGCTTGAACCTGAATGAAGGTGCAGTGTAGTTATAGTGCAGTGTAGAGCCAGAATAGCTGGTCGGTTTTGTATTCTCTAGCCAGGATAAAATGGATTGGAGTATCTTTCTGGATAGAAGGAACTAAGATCTGGGACAGAGAGGTCCAGCATTGATAATCCTAGGCACAGCCAAGCTTTGGAAGAAAATGTGGGTTGAGATTTACGTTTGGCTGCTGTTTGAGTCACTAAATCCCAGGGAGTGTGTATGTTTGGATTATATGTAATGTATTTACTTTATTCAGAGTAGGGTGGGAGCTACACTGTTTACATAGCCCCAGTGAAGTCAACAGGATTACTTACTTGATGAAGGCCAGCAGGATTCGGCTATGAAAGTAAGAGTATTTTGTAGCATTTTTACCTGTAAGGCAACAAAAGATGTGGAGCACCATATAGTTAGGCAGAGTAAGATCAGCACGGGCATTTGGTGGCATAACATTCTGCAGTCTTGTTTGCAAGGATAATTGATTACACTGAACAAATCGAAGCTTCAACAGCTTCTGGTGATGTGAGCTCCTCCTACATGAGGTTCGAGATAGGATTAAATTAATCGGTGGTGTAACTTCATTGGAGTTAAAATGGATGAATTTGGCTCCTTAATGTTTTCATGATCCATCACTTTTGGGTACATTCTCGATTTTGAAAAGTCTGAGAAGGCTAAGTGGTAAACATAAGAATCTGGAACCATGCTAGAACTGTAGACTTGAGCTCCTGTGTATCTGGTCTCATAGTTAAATTTAGCTTGTGTTAGTAAACCAAGCACTGGCTATGGATAAGAAAATCCTGGATAAGTTATTGCCACTGATTGATCCAAACATACTAAGGAAGAACTATTAAGAAGTATCCTGTGGGAAGTGTGGGGGTAAAGCTACTTTTTGGTTAACTTTTTAAATTAAATTCTACTGTCAACAATTCTATTTAACTTTATGTGCAAATACAAGCAAGAGAGGCTGTAGGAGACACAAGAATAGTCCCTTATTTGCTATTGGTTAGATGTCCTGTACATATTCACAGAATTGCACAATTCCCAATGCCCCTGCTGTTTTAGGGTACGAGGCATTGTAAAGGCAGTTGGAAGAGTGTACCATATCATATAGGATATGTCTATGCTGCAGTTCAACACCCATGTCTGGCCCATGCCAGCTGACTTGTGCTAGCGGGGCTCAAGCTACAGGGCTGTTCAGTTACAGTGTAGACATTCAGGCTCAGGCAAGGTCTCTAGGCTCCAGCCTGAGCTCGAATGTCTACACTGTAGTTGAACAGCCCCGTGATCCTGAGTCAGCTGCCATGGGCCAGCTGTGGGTATCTAATTGCAGTGTAGATATACGCACAAGGACACATGTAAAATCTTTCCAAAATACAAAAATAAGGTGGGCAAATCAAAACAATATGTACTACTTTAGTGGGATGAAAGAAGTGATTTGGCAGTTAGCCTCGGTGTATATAAAGCTGCTTCTGAACAGCTGTCCACCTGTTAGCTGCTACCTCTGAGAGGCACAATTACGATCTCAATGTGGTTGAAGCAACTGAGAATGTGAAAGAAGGGGTGGTGTATAAAAGATGCATTTCTCAACCTTGCTGAAGGACAAATGAGACAAAGAGACCAATTTGATTTCTTCCAGCAGGAAAAGGGACATAGAGAAAGTCAGCCCAGCAACACCTTAACTGTAGTGATCAAAGTAAAGGTGGTTTTAAGCTTCCTGACTAGTCTCAATTCAGCAAGATACTCAAGGATGTGTATAACTTTCAACATGTCAGTAATCCCACTGATGTTAATGGGACTGATTGTTAATGGGACTACTTGCAAACCTAAAATTAGGCACGCACTTAAGTACCTTGCTGTATTGAGACTGGGCAGCCTGACAACCTGCTATAAAAGGAGACAAAAGACAATTTAGCTTACTAGCCATCTGCCATGCCATCATAAACTTCACTGTGCTACACTGAAGAAGTAAAATCATATTAACATTCCCAAAGAAAGACACCACTAATGGAAAACAATGCATGACTTATGACATGTCGTCTCAATTCAGTTGTCCTGGGAGCTATCTGTTGTACATACACATCTGCTTCTAAACACCCAATGCAGAATGAGGAGCTTTTCAGCAACAGGAAATCTTCAGTTCCCTCAACATGCAGGTTGTATGTGTTGCCAAATCACAGATCTTGGACATAGTAACCAAGTTCCCAGGATTGTATCATGTTGCATAGGTATTGAGGCAATTTGTCCTACATCAGCTCTTTGAATTAAACTAAAAAATGGTTGGCTAATTAGTAAGTAACACAATCCGATAGCTATTCTTTCAGTGTTCTTTCTAAGCTTTTAATTGAGGGCACCTAACTCTGTTTTTTGCCACCTACAGTTATTTGGCAGAGCCGTAGCTTGGGTAGGGAGAATTGGAGCGATTGCTTGGGGCCCCACGCTTCGGGGGTCCTGCAGGCTTGTGTGATTGGCCGGTCCTAGAAGAGACGAATCCGTCATTTCCACCCCATGGAATGGCCCTGACTCTTGGTCACCCTCTGAAGATGTGGCTTATGATATAATTTCTAAATCCCCAAACACCTACAGAGTTAAAGTATAAAGATACAATGAGGCTTATAAGATCACCATATCAGTTTTAGTACAGACAGTGGTACTAAAAGCAGCTTAGGTGCCTGGATAGATCAGGGGCCACATTGCTCTGAACTGCCCAAAGTTCCTTGAGTGATGTTCTGCATGCTAATGAATAACCTATAGCATATTCTGAGATGAAGGGGGGAATTCAGCTTAAGATGAGACAGAGGTGAAAAGACTTCCTCTTTCACTCTATGGAAAATGATTTGAGATGTGAAAAGTCAGGCAATGGTTATTCGGATATAATTTTTGCAGCTAAATTCTCATCAGTGTTCAGTGGACATCATAAACGTGGACATTGATCAGTTACAAGAAGATAGCGCCTGCTGTCTAGATCCTTAGGTACCAAAACAAATACCATAAAATTAAGTATGAGCTGGCACATCAATTTCATATGTAGACAGGAGTTTCAATCAGTTTCATGCTCCATTCCATACACACTACAAAACAGCAAACAGGGCAACACAATGGGTTCTCTGCCATGTTCTGTTGCAGCTTCTACTGCTCTCCTTGGTACTGAGACACTGGACAATTCCTCATCCATGGATTATATACTATAAGAAGCTACAGCCGCATTAATA
Source organism: Chelonia mydas (assembly GCF_015237465.2). Taxonomy (NCBI): domain Eukaryota; kingdom Metazoa; phylum Chordata; order Testudines; family Cheloniidae; genus Chelonia; species Chelonia mydas. The sequence goes on from NC_051250.2 coordinate 66,277,171, forward strand.
GGTTCTCCATCCTTCTTCTGCCTCATTCATTGCCTTATGTCTGTCTGTCTAGTCAGCTGAATCAATTAGTTATTAAACTTTCATTGCTGGCTACAGAAGATGAGTGGTGTGATAGTTACGTTCGGATCACTCTAATTATTATTCTGGCAGTCATCTTGTTTTGAATCAATAGACTGGTTCCATTTTACATATAACTGCTCAGCTCTCTCTCTAACTCTTTAACACTTCCTATTCACTCCCACAGTCTATTTACTTACCTTTCCAGTAGGCGATCCCATGGCTATCTTTAGCCTCTTCCTGTAAGAGCCCCCTCCTTTCCATTCTGACTGTGATTTCCTCCTGTGTTTCTTTTCTGGGTTTGTCAGGCCCATTTCATTCTTCGAAGTGTCTATCCCTTCTGGACCTCTGAGTTCATCTTCCTCAGACTTCTGGTTCTTAGCAGCAGAAGTGTTAGCCCCTGATATGTTAAAGTACCTTCCACCAAATCCCTGAGATGAAGAGCTAGAATGGAGAGTACACGCTCATTCTGAATTTGCTAAGTGACCAGCAGCTGGGTTAATTGCTCTTCCTTGAGTTCCTGCATACATCCGGGAGAGAAGAAAAATCAACAGTCCATTAAGCTAATGACCTTTACTACTAATGGCTGCCAGTGACCAGATGATTGCAATACCTTCCAGTGAAGTCTTCTGCACAGATACTACATACTCACCTACATATTGGCTTGTTATTAAGCATATACATTAATTATTGTAACCTAATTCCAGCTGATCAGCTGTGACCAGAAACAGCCATAGGATTGATGATAACTCCCCTTTCATATTGGGAAACATGAATCTTTTTTAGGGTGTTGGGTTTGGGATATTATTTGTTTTGGGGCGTCTGCACATTTTGCTCACAAATGTGTGTTCATCTATATTCTCTCTAGCCCTTTTGTGCAAATCCCAGCATCCCTTTAGTTTGATGTGTGGTCCATATTTTTCTGCCATAGGGAATGTATTTTGGTTACTATTTGTGTTTTCTATATTGTCCATTAACATAAACAAAAAGCAGGCATTTTCCCAAGCTACTGTTTATGTTAAATCTTACCTCTGTGCTTGGTGCAATAAAAGGCACACAAATTAAAAACAGCATCCACCTGAGGCATGTACCCAGTGAAAGACACGGAGAAGAAAAGTTGCAGTGGGAGATCCAGAGGAGAGTGTTAACTTAGCTTATTTTAAAGCTCACTTAATCTCTTTGTGAAGTTGGAGAGGAGAAGGTGTTTGTGGCTTAGTGTTACTTGACTATGCAGAAGTGAGACTTCAGGAGGGATTTGTTTCAGGAGAGGGTTGGGGCCTGGCATTGAGATCATATCATATATATGGGGCAGTATGGTAGAGGAATGGAAAGAAACTGGAGAGGGGAATGGAATGGGCTACTGAGACTGGCATCATTGGTGCAGGAAAGGGACTGAGGGGAGATCAGAGATATTGGGCAAGAGTATTATGCAAAACCTTGAAGTTGAGGATGAGAACTTTAAATGTGGAACAATTGGAAAGGTGTTTGCAGAGGGGTGTGACAATGTCTGATCAATGGGCCAAAAAGATAATTTTAGCAGTAACAGATTAGATGCGGGATTATCTGGTTGTCAGGACCACGGGGAGGGTAGGCATTAATAGAAGTAGGAAATGATGAGGGAATGGACAAACTTATGACATTAACATCATATGATCATCTCCACCTAGGGGGAAAAATAGTTTACTAGGAACTAGCATGCTTCTTAAGTCTCCTGGTGTGTTAGCGTTTCTTTGGGTCAGCACAGTCCAAAAAAGACTAGATGAGTGGAATATTTGTAAATATACTTATGAGACCTATAGTGGGGCTGGATGGGTAATGCGTTGCATGTTGTGCACAGAGTTTCTTTGGGAAATGTCTCTTAAAAATCATGCTGAAACAGGTGTGCCTGAGTGAAGGGTGCATGGCTGGGAGGCATTCACCTCACATGCCTCATTACTAGTCTTAAACCAACATTCCTACAGCAGAGCCATGACCAGTTAACTGCTTCTTTTATTGTGAAAATGTGGCTGGTTGAGTCTGTGTGCTAGGCTGCTCAGACCATAATCCGTATAAGATACTTATTGACAATAGAACAATAGAGAGACCGAGGAATGGACAAAGAACAAGGGGACTCTTATTAATACGAAAATAATTATTAGAGGTGATGGATCATTAGCGGTGGGGAAAATTGAGACTGTCCCCTTTGTGTTAGAGGTAGTCATGCTTTGAGCTGGCCATGAGTTAGGATGGAGTGAACATTGGGCTGGGACATTCTCCACTCCACACTTTCTATCTGGTAAGAAGACATCTGCTAGAATTAACAGGGGGGAGAGCTATATTTAAGCTATTTATCTTAACAGGGAGGAGATTAAGAGGTGACTTGATCGTGGTCTAGAAGTACTTACAAAGGGAAAAGATTTCTGATAGCAGAACACTCTTTAATATAACAAAGGCATAATAAGGTTCAAAGGCTGAAACAGAAGCTAGACAAAATCAATAGAAATGAGGTGAAAATTTTCAACAGGGAAGGTAATTAACCATTGGAACAACATATCTAGGGATGTGATAGAACCTCTATTACATGGAAATCTTTCAATCAAGATGGGATGTCTTTCTAAATGGAACACTTGAGCTCAACCTGAAATTAAGGGATTGATGCAGGGATCACTTGGTGAAATTTCATGGCCTGTGTTGTGCACAAGTCATAGTGGACCCTTTTGGAATCTATAGGTGAAATCCTGCCCCCTTTGAAGTCAGTGGAAAATTCCCATTGACTTTGCTAGGGCCAGGATTTCATTCTGTGAATCTGTGCTTATTAGCCTGTACTTAGTCCTATCTGCATATGTTCGCTCCTGGTGAAAGTCCCTGAAGTAGGCCAACAAGCAATTAGAGTGTCTTCACTTTCTACACTGTTTAGCCTCAATGACTTGGTCATCTTTGCACGTATGCTGGAAGCATATTCTTTGGGTCCAGTTGTGAGCTGATATGACCAAAACTGCAAGTCCCAGTGACCTAGCTGTGGTCATAGATGATTATTTGCTTCTTGTGCTATATTAGCTGCCATTTCCTGAAAATAGCATGGTTGGTTGTTACGTGAACTACAGCTGATCATCTGATATTTACAGGAGTTACTGAAGGTGTCGTTTATGGAGCAGTTTTAGTGTATCTGTGACCTTAGGTGTTGACTGCCAAACACCTCTTCCTTTCTTCTTGAGATCTCTGTTAGCCGGCTGCATCTGTGCGGGATTTAGGCCCCATATTTGATATATATTTTAATAGAAGGTATGTGTTGTCTTTCTTGCCCCAAAGGATCTTTTTTCTTTTGAAGGAGTGTCTGTCTCTCAGGCCTGAAAGTTTGCCTTGCACTTGGGTTGATACCTTTTATTAGAACTTGAATTCTTCCATTGTAGCTGTGCCACTTCATGCACTTCTTCACCTACACATTGAGTTAGTGACAAATAATACCTTATTGCTAGTGACAACACTGCATATGTAGTTTGATGAAAACCAGTAGTGCTCTGGCTGGTCTTCTGTTGCGGTTGGAATATTTGCCATTTCTCCCCCTGCCATCTGTATTTGTACCCATGAAAGTTTGCGTTTACTTAGCTCTGTAGTGTCTCATGGTGACAGGACTTTTCTTTCCATAACTGCTGTGGTTGCAATACCATTCTCTAGCCTCACACATTTCCCTCCATTCTTTCGTTATGCAGCAGGAATCCTCTTAAAAATCTGGATCGTCCGGTAGACATAGCAGGTGTTTGGCAGCTAATGCTGTGGCGTTTTTGCTTGCACGGCTTATGGATGAGAATTTCAGTGCCCTAGGGCACAATTTCAACCCAAGTATATGAAAAGCATGTTACTATGTCAATTCAAATTATATCACTATTAAAGAAAAAAACTCCAAAGGAAATTAAATACAAATAATTACACTAACATAACATTAATAACATTAAGGTTATAATTTAATTTAAAAAGTATAAGGAAATTGAGTCAGGTTTCCCATGTTCCCTTTAGCCGGACTTTCTTGAAACTACCTACTGTAAAAGGAGGATAATGACACCTTTGTTAAGTGATTTGAGCTCTACTGATGAATAGCATGGTATAAGAGCTAAGTACTCATTTTTGCATGTGTGTTCTGTTATCTCTCATCAGGGAATAGTATATCTGTTGGTAATTGGTTACTTCTACAGTGCCCAGAACTGTGCTACGGCCTTTACAGTACACATAGAAACCATTACTTGCTTGCTTTTTGTGTAACTTTTAGTATTCTGTTTATACCTGCATGTGGACATATGGCTGGTATGAACTTCAAGATGTAGCTGGTTAAAGCCTTGATCCTGCAATCACATCTCTGTGGGTGATTCCCTGTGCCCGCTCCACACCACCATTGAAATCAAAGGGATACCTTGTGAGTGTAAGAGTCCACCTATGCACATCTGATTCCAAGATTGTGGTGTCAAGTCTCTCATGCTCGACACCTGACATTTATTTATTTTTATCTGGTTTCCCACTTCCAGCAAAGTTTTTGGTTATTTGGCATATACGTATTTTTTCATTTTCCCCTCCCTTCAGCTTCACTGGAGCAGTTACCCACAGCTGATTTGCTGGTGGCGCAGAATCATTGCTCTTCAAGACTATTTTTCCCACTAGAGATTCTCACCAGATTCTTTTGTTCTCCTCTTTTTTGTACCACTTAAACTACTGGGCTGTATTCATTCCAGAGCGTGTATTCATTCATAGGATTTTGTTATTCAGCTACCTCTGATAGTAATCCAACATTACTTTAGCTGCTTTCCTTTCTTGCCTTTCAAAAATAAATCTGCTCTTCCCCAAGTATACTTCCAGCCTCCTTCAGAATATCACAGAGCGAACTGCAGTCATGTGCCCATAAATAAACAAGCAAGATGGTCTGTTTGTTTTCTACAAATTAGTCCATTCAATCTGTGGCAGTTTGCCAATGTGGCAAGAAGAAATTCTTTCACCGTATAATGTTAGACATTAAAGGGCCATTTAACAAATCTTTAAAAAATCCTGATTCTGCTAAAGACTCTGACAAAACATCCCTTTATAATATATTTTTTCTACAGAGACTATAAAGACCCTTAGAAAATATCATTGAGTAAGAGATAAATAGATTTCTATGAGAACATGCTGCTAATAATGCTGAAGGGGCTTGATTTATGAGAAGAATTTTGGCAATTATTAGGTTACTAAATAAATAATAAAAAGGTGGTTTCTGTTTGGAAAGGGGCTGAACATATGGCGTGGGGAGGAAAAAAAACCTCTTCAGAAGACTTTAGTTAACTCTGTCTGTGTCTCACTCACAAGATTTCTTTTCTTTTTTTATATAGAAAATACATGAGTTTTAATGAAATAGTATTTTCTGTCTCATTTCCAGACTTTTTACAAGAGATTTCTTCTCTTTTACTATTTTAAGAGTTGAGGTGCTTTCCACTGAGAATTTTCATCCAAGACTTTGAGAGAACCTAAACTTGATCTTTTAAATGAAATTTATCAAGGAAATATGCTGGTAGGTGGACTTGCTCTTCCTCCCTGCACTCTTTCTCATTCAAAAGAATGTGCTTTATTACACTTTCACAATACAGAAGGTAAATACTTTATTTAAAATACGTTCTTTGAAAAAGAGTCACACAAACCAATATATTTTTTCTTCTGTGCGGAGGCAACACAATAAAATTATATGTCAGAGTAGTCAAGTGACTTGTATGGAAGATAAAAATCTGTGCTCTAGTTCTTGAAGAATATACTTTTTGGATGCCTTTTGGTTAGACAGAGAAAATTTTGTCCTCAGATGAGTAGAAATAATACTTGGTTCCTATATTGCACTTTTCATCCATAGAGCTGAAAGCACTTTCAAATGGAGGTAAATCTCACTATTCCCATTTTACACTTGAAACTGAGGCACTAAGAATATGCACGGGAGTGGTGTGCATGTTTTTAAGGGCAGAATCTGATCCACAGCCATTTACTTTCTGACACTGATATGAAGAGATCTAGTCCAGGGCCAGCTTTTCTCTTGGAGATTACTCCAGGGGTGCTGGAACAATTTGTATAGTGGGGGTGCTAAGAGCATTGAACCAAACTATAAACCCTGGATATGATGGAAACCACTTCAAGCCAGGGGGTGCGATATCATCCCCAGCACCCCTAGTTCCAGCACCTATGGATTACTCCATATTTTTCACCTTCATTTTTAGCTATCTAGAACTGAAATGCGTTGGGTAACCAGTTCCAGTCATAGTAGTAATGAACGAGCAGTTAATTTTATGTAGTATTGTACTGTTGAAAATGTAATGCCTACATTTAGGCCTGGATTCTGCACCACTGAAGTCAATGGGAACTTTGCCATTGACTTCAGTGAGAGTAGGGTCAACTCAAGCCCCTCATGTGGGTGATTTAAATATAAGCATGTCACTAAGGTAACTGTACATTCTGATTTGGCCGGGACAGTTCCCCTTTTAAGACCTATCCCTGGTGTCCTGACTTTTTTTGGCAAAACTCGGCATTTGTCCCTTTTGCTCTTGCCAGTCAGTTGCCAAAAGCAAATGGGAAAACTGCCCAGTTTTGCCAAAAAAGTGGGGTGCACCCCGCTAGTGGGGTGTGGAGGAACATGGGGGAGGGGAGCAACAGTGTTTGGGGGAGGGGGACAAGAGTTTGGCCGATTGTGTCTGTTATGCCCTGCTCCTCCAGTTGGGGAGTGATGGGGTGTCACGTTTTACTCTGCAGCCCAATCAGAGGGCAGCATGGTTAGGGGCCTAATTCAAACTCTTCTCTGGCAGGGCCATGGAGTTATGACTAATGGGCCCCGGGCCCTATCCCGCAACCCGACTGGTAAGTGCCCAACGGGGTCCTTCAGCGTCCGCTTGTGCCAGGGCACAGAGTCCCCATCCCAGTCTCATGTCCTTCCCACCCACCATCCTTCAGAGCCGGTCTCCAGAGTCCTCTCCAGCCTACCCCACCCCAACCTGTTTCTTTCCCTCCCCAGTCTGCCTCCAGTCATCTGTTTCTGCCACATCCTGGCAAGGGTGCCATTTAGGGAGGGAAATGGGGGGCACCTGCTCTGCCTTCTGAGTTTCATACCACCAGCTGTGAGCAACCCCCCACTGGTCCCCTGTTGCTTGCTCCTCTCCCCCATCCCCTCACCAGCTGGGGGTTGGCCCCTCCCCATACCAACATCTGAAATGGTAGCCCTGCATTCTGGCATCCCCTCACCTCCCCAGGGCTGCCCTCTGGAGTGTCCTTGGTCCCTCCCACTACCCGGAGCCTCCTTCCTGCCCCTCTGCTATCCCAGCCCCCAAAGGGGCATGACACTGCTATCTGGATCATAGTCCAATAGCTTCAACTCCTGGCTCCAAGCCCAAAAGTTCCCACACTTGCACACTCACACCCTACTTTGCTGCCCAGATCCCAGCTTATACCGATTCCTCTTCTCTTTGCCCCCATCTCTGCTACTTGGCTCAATTAGGGGCGCAGAAGAATGGGGGGATGAGCGGGGGCATGGGAGATAAGTGGCGACTTCAGGCAGGTCGGGCCAGCCCCATGTGTGCAGTTTTCAGTTTAGGGAAATATGATCACCCTACATATCCAGGCATGTGGAGAAGAAGTACACTCTGCCTAACTCAATGTTCAGAAGATGCTCATCTGGGGAAAAGAAATGTAAAATTCTAGAATTCATTTCTTTTGGAAACATGAAGCAGAGTTGAGAGTTAAGCTGGATTTTTTAAACTCAATAATATTTTGGCTAAGCACTACTGAAGCATTTCAGTGAAAAGTTAAATCTCTTAGCCAAACTATGTCAAGAGAAAATACAATTAGTTGTTGATAAATATCCAAAAGTTTAATCACCAGGATAAATTTTAAAAAGTACAGGAAAAATGTTCAAATTTATTTTATCTACAGCCTGCAGCAAAAGTTTTGCCAAAGGAAATGTATTTATATTTAATCAAGATGAATTTTGGAGAAAATAGGCTTTTTTAAAAAGAGCCTGAAAGAATGACAACACCATATTTTTAAAAACAAAATCATCTGGATTGTCCTTCTCTCTTTCAGTTTTGGCTTCAATTGAGCAAACCTAGGGCAATGGAAAAATTCACTCTAAACCCTATTTTCTGTGTGCTCTGGATCTAATCTAGGGCACATTGAAGACCATGGAAAGGCTCCCATTGGCTTGAATAGGCTTTGGGTCAGGCCGTATTTGAGCAGCAGAACTTGTATCAGATGTTGCCTTCTCACAAACATGGATCTGGCTGTAGGACTGGTTTGTAAATATGTTCTTTAGAAATAGTCAGTGTCCATCTATGACTAGAGTTGTTCACTAATGGTGCCTCACTCTCCTTTCAAAACCAAATGGGCTCTGTGAAATACCTTTCAGATACCTACACATGACTCTCTAGAGCCACTGGGACATTTCCCCGAGGCACATTCCATTTACATTTGGACTAAGGGAGTCTAGAATAGGAGTTAGTTGACAATGGAAAAACATTAGGGCTTCTAGTTGAACCAGAGAGGTTTGAAGTCTGATTTCAGCAAGTCAGAGTGAACACTAGGGAGAAGGATTGGAGAGTCACACACTCGAAGTACTGTTGATCGTGTCACTGTGTGTCTGTCATGACCATGGTTTTTATGACCAAAAAATGAAACATTTTAGGGAGGGGTTTTAAAATAAAAATGCTTGGTCTCTGTTACTACAGTCAGCTGCTGAGCAAAATTCCTCCATGAATATTTTACAGATACGGACCTATAAATGTTAATTGTAGTGGATATTTATAAAGTGAACTTTCAAGGATTTAACTATGAATTGAATATTATTCAATATTCTAAATAAGTGGCCTTGTTTTCATAAGTGCAGTGCACCTGGCAGCTCTCATGGAAAAATCAGCTCACTTATTTAGGTGCCTAAATGTAGATTTAAAGGCCTAAGTTTAGGAACCCTGTAGAGCGGAGGCCACTCCAGCATGCTTCCTTTCGGTCAGGTGTGGTGCCGCTGGTGAACTCTTCCTCACTTCTATTCACCTAGGTTATAAACCAGTCCAGACAGACCTTTTAAATCAAGGAGCACCCCTTTTGCAAGGGTCTTGTTTATTATCAAGAGCCATAAACCTAAGTAGGAGTTCACTTGGATACACCTGGGGACATTTGTCATCTCTGGCTTAGTCCAACTAGTGGTCTCTGGCTCCTTCTGTCAGGAAATTGTTCTTTCTTGCTCTTGTAAATAATCTCTATTTCTGGAACCACTCCTAGTACCACCCTGGGTTACTCCTTTTCAGACCCTCTAAGCAGGAGTCCGCAGCTCTCCTTTTTGGAGCTGGGCTGTATTGATTTAGTCTCTTGTTCTCACCTTAAACAGGATCCCCCTTTCCCTCCGTTCTCCTCTCTGGAGCTAGGTTCTATTAATCCAATCCTCTTTTCCTTCTTAAGCAGGAGCCCTTAGCTCTCTTCCCTGGAGCTGAGTTGTTGGTTAGCCCAGTTTTTCCACCCACTGACCCCTTTCCTTAATTAGGCTTCAGGGTGCTCACAAGCCCAGCCTTTCTCTGCTGATGTTTCCTGGTGTCTATCCTGCTATGAGAGAGGAGGCAGCCTTTGTGTTGGTCCCCTTCTCCCAGCTTATCCTCCAGCTGGCTGTGTGAGAGGAGAGCCTTGCCCTGCCCTCTCTGGAAGGCTCCTGGCCCCAGGTCATCAAAGAAACAGTAACAGGATTTCCTCCCGAATGCTTCTCACTCCTGGGACTGCTTCCTCTTTCCCAATGAGTCTTGGGAGACAGGTTCCTATATATACAATCAGACCTTTCAGCCTCTTAAAGGGCCATGCTACACGATGGGGTGAGCTGACCATTGGGCCCCACTATCCTTAAGAGACATCACCCCGTCACAAACCCATTTTTGAAAATATTGGCCATGACAAATAGCTAGTCTTAGTCATAGTTACTTTGATATCTGCTCATCGTAATTATTAACAATAGAAATACTGTGAAACTATGGACCTTTTCAGTGTGATTTTCTTTATTTAAATACTTCACAACTGGATGATTTGTGATAAAGTCTGGTGACATAGCCCACCCAAATCTTCTGTGCTAGATTCCTTGAAAGTGCATTAAAATTAGCTTCTCATTAGCTGGTATATTTCTTCCCTAGGGCACAAATCATATGCTACTACAGTTTAACCGACTGGAAGATATTTAACTGTAAGAATCAAATCAAAGGTTCACACTTTTTTGGTATATGATTGGACTTGCAGTGCATAGTAATCTGACAAACATGTATTTGCAAGTGAATAAGAATGTGATTCCAATTCTTTTCTGTTTGCCATCTGTTCGTTTGTTCTTTCTTTAAAAAAAAAAATCTTTGACTGATTTTGGAGACTAACCATTTCTTCCTCCTCATCTCCAATTTTCTTCAAGTTACCCTTTCCAGCCGCTGCCAGTTCAAGACTCATCAAGTCACAGGGAACTTGCTGCATTCTCTTAGGCTGTTGTTTCATCACAAGGTTGGAGATGGAAGAGACTTCATAGTTCATCCAGTCCTTGATAAAAATGAAGGATTATTTCTTACTGTACATTTTCTAGTGTATGAGGCCATGATTCAGCAAAGCACTTATTTATATACATAAGTATTTTGCTGGTTTGGGGCCTTACTGCTACTTTAGTAGTAAACTGAATAGGCTGAGTGCCTTTTACCCTCGGATGTAGAGGATTAAACTTTATTGCCAAGAGAGGGCTGGGAAGGAATTTTACTTTGTGGCATAGACCTTGGGGCTTTTTAACCTTCACTTGGAAGACTGAAAACCAGTTACCTATTCGGCTTAGGTGGGTGTTATTGTGCATTAACAGTGTGGCATGAAGGTGAGAGAAAGGTAAATATTGGTGAACCTCAGTCTATCCTGTTGTCTTCTTCTTTGTTCTTAAGTATGCTCTCCCCCTGTAGTGGATCTCTGACTGAATGTTACATAATCAACATATACAATTTTTTTTATGGTAGTGCTTTGAATTTGTGGTCTTTTGGTTATAGCAAGGTATTGGGAACCAGGAATATCTTGGAGCTAATGCTGCTCAAACCACTGAGTGACTCTTTGATTTTTGGCAAGTCACTTGGCTTCCTTGTGCTTCAGTCAATCCAAATATAAATTAGGTAAAATACAGGACTTCTTTGAAAACCTGAAGCTACTTTTGAACTGAGCTTTTCTTGGAAAATAATGTAATCTTGTGTAATTGTTTATACTATATCTTGGTTTCTCAAACTTTTGGAGCTACTAACACCCTTCTGGACTAAAAAGTATTTTGCAACACCCTATCTTAAAATCTCTAACCTCAAACATGAGCAGGTTATTTGTTGTAACCATACCAGAAATAATTAACTATAGATGTCAGACAGCAAATTTGAATTACAAAGGTGGTACAAAATTTTAGCTGAGGCAGGGAGGTAAAATTATACTGTGCAATATGAGTGAATTGAGTGAATCTGGCCTCTTTTCTCCAAATCAGCCATTGTTTTTAAGCATTTAAGAAGCTCCAGGAAAATGTATAGTATTTTATAATCTTTGCCATTTTTAAAATCTGTTTGATTTTTCTCATTATCTTTTCATTATGTAGTACAGTTTGTTTTGCGCAGAGTATACCTTGCTTATGCTTCCCCCTGTTAGCTAACACACCACATAGGCTTAGAGGGGGACTAGCTGATTTATCTCAGGTAATGTAGGTTTGTGTGAAGGGAAAATGTACTTATTGGTACATTCATTTTCTTTTAATGAGTGTTTGGTTCTCAGAAACCTGTGCTGAAGGTCTAGAACTTGTCACTATACGCATGTCATAGGCATGAAAGAATTCAGTGAGTTGTGCTCAAGTCATTTCTTTGAGATGTTCCACCTCCATTCTTGACCTTTCATCAGTAAGAATTAACAGAAGTTAAATCCTAGTGCTGCTGTTTTGATTCTAAACCTCAAATTAATACCAGAAGACATGTTCATATATAAATATGAAACAATTACTATAGATGTCCGGTGGTTATAGTAAAATAGAATGGAGGCATGTTACGTAACGTTCAGTTGAACTTTGTAATAACCTTCATATCAAACTGACTACAACAGCTTTAAACTAAACTGTATCTTTCAATTTAATTAGGAATCGGAAACCATACTAATGTTATGGATTATAATACTTGGATGAATTCTTCAACATATAGTGTCTAATATGCTGCTGAAGACTAATCTTCATATAAGAGTTCTGTAATGTTTAGGGTTAGGGAAAATCCACACTTCTGGATTCATTAGATATGACTAATATGTATCAGTTGAATATTGATACTAAATATGAATCCTGAATAGCAGGAAAAGTGAATAGAGAAGAGTCAAACAGCTATGGGGAGGGAGTCACTCTCATAAGGAATGAATGGGACTGGGACTAGGCTTGGTGAACACAGTTGGAGGAAGCCATTTTACATATCCAATATCCAGAGTGAATTTTAGAATCAGACTTGTATGAATATGAATCCAGCAAAATGGGCAGATTTGCGTGCAGAATGATTGTGGCTTAGGGAATTTTCACATCCCTAACATAATTGCACAATGAGGAAGGACCATTACTTGAAAGATTTCCTGTGTGAACTTGAGGACTAGTCTGATGGAACTCTTTAAAACTGATTCGTTAATTCAAGAGTTTTAAAATCTACCGGCAATGGTTAATAGGAAACTTTCCCTGGCAAGTTAAGGAGGAAAAGTCTCCTGACATCAGTTTTTGCATAATTTAAGCCTTCATTTTAAAAAAAAGTCAGGTTTCCAGCTTTTGTGGTTGCAAAGAAGACCTTTTGAATAGAACTGCTGTGGTGTTGTCTGACTGAGTCTGCAGACAGACAGCTCCATTACTTCTGCTGCAGCCCATAGCTTTTCCAGGCAGCTGCAGAGTGAAATTAACCAGACTCTGGAAGATTCCATACAGTCTGCTAGGGGCTATGTAGATCTAATTTATCTGCAGAGCCCTTAGCATTCATTGCTGTAGTAGCTATAGAAAACCCTAAAACAGGTAGATGGCTTTACTGCTGCTGCTCAGAACTCTGTGGGTAGCAATGAAATTTACAAAAAACATGTCTCTTTTGCTCTACAGTAGAAGCAGAGGCAGTCTCTGGGAGAACTGCAAGAATGGGGATTTGGGTATTGGTTGATTTCCTCCTCTCCCATAATCAGAAGTTTGGAGAAGTGAGAATAGTTTAATTCCTCACCAGTCCAGTAGCTTCTGAGGTCCCTTCCAATCCTGATATTCTATGAAGTGGTTCAGGGATAAGGGGAGAAGGGGATTAAAAATAGGGAGAGATTTCCCTTCCAGCAGTCAGGGGGCTGGGGAAATTTGGTTTGAGCAAGTATCTACCAACCTCAGGCTGATACCAAGCTTGGTTCAGGAAGATGAGCACCTTAATAGAAATCCTACTATCTTCCCATTCTCAGCAGTCAGAGGTGTGAACTGGTCATCTCATCATGTCTCCTGGACCTCACTGGTGGGATGGAATGGAGTTGAAGGGCAAGGGAGACCTCCATTGTTTGTTTGGTCTCTGGCTAGCAGGTATCTGGGAAATTTTTCAAACTCATGTTTGTCTGTTTCTTCCCTGCCTTTAAATCTTCTTGCCTGGTATGGTAATGTCTATGCCATATTTCCTCCTTTAATGGCAATCTGACATTTATTTTTAAAATATTTTACGCAATTACTATTTTTATTATGGTTGCCCACCTCTATTATCACCTACCACCTTTCCACTTCATCACAATAATATATAAGAACAGCATAAAATCTGGTTTAAAATGACTGTTCTAAATCTTACGTACATTTATAATCCACCTGACATGTTTAACTTGAAGCGAATAGCATTAAACTGTCTGTTAAGTGTTCTTAAAACAACAGGATGATGTATAATTGTTTTCTGAAAGTAGAGGCACTTTAAATCTTCAGCTCTCATTTAAGTAATGAGTTTACTGCAGACTAGCCAGGCCATTAAAATTGATGCCATCAACTAAAAAATGTGGTAAACTCTCACAAAGTTCTAAAATTTGAATTACTATCTAAGCAAAATACTCATAATAATAAAAGCTTTATAAAGAATCCTGAAAGATCCCACATAGAAAAAAATGGACCATGGAACAAACTAGGACATACTGTATTCAAATAAATACAGTGTAGGAATGAATGCTCATTAAAGCTGTTCAAATGTTATTAGTAGAACTGGTAGAAAAAATGTCTAAATTTAGATGATTTTTGGTGAACTTTTTTCTATTTTTTGACTAGCTGGTAGCTTTGTTGAGACTTTTTTGAAATTCCTTAGAAAGCTATTCATGATTTTGTGTGTGTTTTTTAACAGAGCTCAATCAATTAGATCTCAGCATTGGCTTGCCATGACAGTTGACTGATATTAGATTCTAGTAGATTATTATTTTTGACCCCAATCTTTGCTATATATCTCTGTGTTCTTCAGTTCTATTCGGTACTTAGTAGCACCCACAATAGTTAAGCAAACTAGTTTCTCTTATAATCCCCACATATCACTTTCTAAAACACTCACCTCTTGGGTTGAAATTTTCCATGATTGAGGCCAAAGTTTGCCTGCCTTAATCTAGCAAGTAGTCTTGTATTTCACCCAGTGGCTAACTGCTCATTAGCTTTTGACACTTAAATAAATGTGTGTGTGAAACATATTTCAATTTTTCTTGTAACACTTATTAAATTGTTATTTCAGCTTCAAATGTTGGCATCTTATATATTCAAAGCTTAATGATATATGTCTGAATGCTTTGTAGTTTAAATATTTACCTTATAAAGATGGGAAACACAAGTTAGTTAATCACTGCATATCCTTCTGGCAAACTTGTTTATGGGAAATTAAGCAGCAGTATGTTATAGACCCTTTTCTGGAAAGTGTGGTGGAATAATTTGAATTCTCTTCTATCCCTGAGCTCAGCAACTCTTTCCAAAATGTTAGCAATTTATAACAACAACACTTAGCACTGCTCACTTTCAAAGCATTGTACAAACATAATTAACCTTCACAACACTGTTGTAAAGTAGGTCAGTGAATGTTGTTATCCACTGTTTAATCCTGAAGAAATTGAGGTAGAAATGTTAAGTAATTTATCCAAGAGCACTGTTCTTAGCCACCAATACTTTGCTTACATCACTAGATTACACTCTTCTCATTTATTCCTATATTCTCATATAAGGCCTGATCCATAGCCCATTGAAATCAATGGAAAATTTCTCAGCGAGTTCTTCAAAAGATTTAGGATCAGTGTCATACGAAATATGTCAAAGGTTGTGACTGCTGTGGGCATTTTGGAGCCACCACGAGCAGACCTCCAAAAGTAGCTGGGTTGACTGAAGCATTACTGAAAACTATGCTTATTTGTATGATGGACTTTAGTGGGAACCCTGAGTTGATCATGACCAGCTAACACATACATAATCATGTCTTGCCCTATCTACGTGAGGTGTGAAGCCCTGTTTAAAATCCTGTTTGCTAACACACTTTTAAAACACTACCATTGTCCCTATTCTAGACATGCTTTTTACAAACAATTTCTAGTTATATGATTCATTAATTTAAAACAAATTAACTTAGCTCTCTTGATATGTGATGGGGTTTATAGCCTAAACATCTGTCATCCCATCTTCACTGCAGAAAGGATTCATGGAAAGCAGTAGCAATGTAAGGTTCTCCAGACTACTTTGCCAGTGATATTGTCACTCTACTGATATGAGACAGGTTGCAGGCTTCAGCCTCTTTGCAAAGGATCATGGCTCTCTTCCATTCAGGCCAGAGAATTAGTGTTCGAACTCTATGGAACGTTTTTGAAATTTTGTAGACCATTACCATATGTTGGGTGTCTATTTCTGATTGATCATTAAGGTTACTGACCTTATAATTGATACTTCCATTTCAAGTCAACAGTCCAAATCAAGCTGGTAGCATCTATCAGCCTGTTTGTAACATTCTCATCACATATACTCAGGACCAAATGCTCAAAATCCTGTGCACAAAATTGTGCGTAAAATACATCACGTAATTTGCTCATATGTGAGCATGCGGTCACTATAATTGTGTTGCAATTGTGCGCATGTAGTGTTTGAAAGTTTTGGTGCTTGTCACCAGAAGCCATAAAGTGACCTCTTTGTATCTCTTACAGATAAGAGCAGAGCAGGTGCAAGGTGCATACTTCTTGCCTGAGTTTGCACTTTCTCCACAGGGGAGTTTTCTTGAAGATACAACAGGAGAACAATTCCTCATTTACCGCTATGATGATCAGGTCAGTATGCTGTATGTAAAAACAATAGAGCTTTGTCATATTCACCCCATAGTGACACACTAAGAATTGTTTGAATGTTCCTGTGAAACAAATTAGTCATTCCTTGTGTATTGCTTTTGGATGGTGCATCAGGTTGGAATACAGTGAATCAAATGATAACATATTAAACAAGAAGCAAAATTAGAGAAGTTAATTGTAGAAATTAAACAACACTTTGTAGAAATAAAACAAACTTATGGAAAAGTCTGATCGAGTTTAATTGAGAGGAACTCTATAATGTTGTGAGGATATTTAATAGATTTCTACAGAAGTACTCTAAAATACATGCAACTAATAACAATTGGCATTCTTTCTGTGGGTCATTTGGACTATCTAAAAGAATTCTGTAGCTGGGATATAAATTTCTATTAAGGAAGATGTCTATTGAGATATTTAAAAAACCTACAGAAATCATATTTCATTAAATTCTATGACTTTTTCACAGGGGAAACTTGTTTGTATGTTAATACTTTACATTTGTATAACAGCATATAGACAATAAGTGATTTTCATAACATCTCTGTGACAAGTCTCTCAATTTTTCTAAGTTTACACAGTCAATTGTAGAGCCAAGATTAGAACTCAGAAGTTCCTGGTCCTGTGCTTAGTTGCCCCAAACTTGCTGCTAGTTTTCATATGTCACTTTAAAAAGAAATCGGAAATATTTATTATTTAGAAAGCCTCTTTTTATAAAGAAAGATTAGTGAATGCAGTTTTCCAAATGACCAAAAGAACTGAATTAACATTATGGGCTGAATTATACTGGAAAATGAAGTATTGTATCTTATAAGTTATTTGAATGTTACTTGGTATTTTGTATTTCTAGCTTTTTTAAGAGGTCAGTGACCTAGCATGTTCTTAAAGTGAATTGCAAAGAAACAAACAAAGGGAGCATCATAATGGATGAAGCAGGGTATCTGGAAAGTAACAAACTTTGTATCTTAATTAAAAAACAGTAATGCTTTCTCCAGACCCTATAGATAAATTATACTAAACATGGAGTACAGATATAAATGTACAGAAAGTACATGAAAGAAATCCTGTTAATCTTGGCAAAAGATCTAAAGTAAACCTAGGAAGTGTATGGCATGCTGTGGAAATTTACTCATACCACAGTGTGTTCCAGAAACCCACTGAACTCCACATCAAAACTGTCTGAGTTGCATTTGTAGACACACAGAGTGCATTTTTTAATGTAAGTGAAGTAGGAAGATTCTTAGAAAACAAGGCACGAAAGTGAAAGCAGAGCAGTTCTTGCCCTCGGGTCTGGGTATGCTGTCTGCAATTGATTGCCAATTTTATTGTGAAGGGCGATCTCATCACGGTATCTTTTTTTTAGGAAAAATATTGTCGTTAATATTTTAACCACTGACTCTAAGGGCAAAGATTGAGATGGGCTTTGTAGCCTCTTCTTGCCTAAAACTGTGTATCTGTTTAGGAAGAGTTAAAGGAGTAGTTAGAATCTGAAAACATGCTCAACTACTGTAAATTATTTGTCTGAATACTGTTGAAATGTATGTACAGTAATTCGTACTTCTGTTACCCTAGAGGCTTTTGATTGATTTATAGAGAAGGTACCTAGATGAGCTGTCCCCTGGACTCAACACCTGGGAAAGCAATAAGTTACAGAATAGTAAACCACAGCTGCAGCCTAGGCTGCATTTAATGACAAACTTGTAAAAAACCCAATAAAGATTATACACGTTTTGATGAAAATAGCTTCCATTGAATGGAGCAACATTTAGAGAAGAAGACAATAAATCCAAACATAATTGAGTGCATTTCAGAGACTTTTAATCAATCACAGTACGCTGTATGGTGAACACTATAGCTCATTTCTGAAAACGCCTGTTCCAAATCCCATTGCAGTCAGTGGAAAGATTCCTATTCACTTCAATGCAGTCTGGATCAAATCCTGCCTGTGAACAACCTGAGTAGTTCTTCCACAGACGACATGTAACTCTGGAGCTTGCTGGCAGGAAAAGGGCTTTTTTTTTAGAATTAGCCTGATGCTATACTACTTACAGCTCCTCCCAAGAAATTAAAATTAGTCATCTTGAAAATAACTTTGGATTCCTGGAACTCTTAACATAGTAGACCTACAAATGAAGAGCTCAAAAGTAAATACAAATAACAGTACTAGTGCTTTAGAATGGGAAGTCCGTCCTATAGGATTTTTTAATATAATATCAAACTGTTGAATGCAAACAGTAATTGCTATAGCTCTATGGCTGAGCTTCCTGTGAGTAAATTAAGAACTCTTAAATGATTGGGAAAACTCTTTGGCAGAATTGGTTAATGATATAAATAAAAGAATTTATAATAATTAAAGCTACTGTTACTATCACTTATGAAAGTGACACATGTTTGAGATAAAAGATAGATTATTCCTATGAATTTATATATGTGTGTGTATGTGTGTGTATAATACAGAATTTACCATATGCCTGTTAGTAAGCTGAAACCTTGAATGTATTAATTCTCTATATTTCATTCTGGAATGGAAGAAACTCTAAAGGCAGAATATGAAATTCTTTACCAGGTAATTCTCTCTGAAGTCTCTGGGCTAGATCCTCAGCTGGTATATGTTGACATCAATCAATAGAAAAACACCAGCGTAAGATCTGAACCATGATTATCTTGGTCAGATTCTTGATATGGTTTAATTGTTGGCAGACCTCGGGAGCACCATTTCCCACCTTTCCCAACTATCTATGAAATAGTCTGTATCTTGAGTTGCATTTATTTTGTATTCAGTTTTAATGCTTAGAAAATATGGACAAGTTCAGCAATCAGTTGTTTTAGCATCATCATCATTGTCATGATCCAAGATTAGTTTCCTTATGTTCTCCAAACACAGGAATGTTTCAAAGAAGTTTTCTTTGGCTGTTGTGTGTGATATTTTTCAAGCAGTGAGCCAGTTTAATCTGGACCGTTCATTCCTTTGTTAGTAAGTAATCTTGGTAAAATAGAGCTGTTACTTAAATATTCAATAGTATTTGCTATCTTAAAAGACAAGCTTAAAGCAAGTAAGTATTAATGGGAACACATTGTACTCTGTTCTAGCCCGACAGAATTACATATGGATATACAACATAGTACGTTTTGTTCTGGTTTGTTCTGGCAAGAGTGTGCTTAAATTTTTCTACAAGATTACACTAAACCTTTCACATGTTGGGTTGCTGTGAGTATACTAAGGAATTACAAGCAGATGAAGTACTTTTCTTAGATGGCTTCTGAGACCACTGTTAAATATGTTTGATCAAATGGTTTTTCTAAGGAAATCTATGATTGCAGAAGAAACTGTGTAGGGCCTGCCTGTCCACAGTTAGATATTTTTGTGAATGTCTGTATAAAAATAATATGTAACATGGTTTCTTGCACATTTTCTCTTTTATCTTCAGGGAAAAATGAAGACAGTAAATTAAAACTGGTACATTCAAGGGTTCCCCAAGAGCAGAAACTTGCTCAAACATAGAAGGATGCATTTTCTAATAGCTCCTGGAATGTTAAATAAGCTACATCTTGCACTGGTACGTTGTGTACCACAGTTCTAAAATTCTATTGAGTCAATGTCATTTAAATTGAACTTAGTTTGAAATAAATGTTGGTATGTGGCCAAAGATCTTGCTTGCCCTGAGACATGCCAGACCAGAAAGAAAACTTTACTTCTTTCCCCTCAGTCTGAATTTGCTTTTAAGAAAACAAACAAACAAAAAAACACATCCCATTTTGAGATGCTAGTTGTACTTTGCCATAAGGAATAGTTTACTGTGCTGGGGTTTTTTTTGGCTTCTCACCTTTTAATCTACTACAAGGAAATATTTTTTTTCCAAAATACTAGTAGTACTGGAAATTTTTCTTTCAGAAATAAAATGTTCTTATTTTCTGATACTCGAGGTACTGCTTCCAAGTATTAAAACCATTCCACATGACAGACCACCAACAAAGACAGCAGTGAGAATTTGGTTGGTCAAAAACTATTTGAAGCACCTTCCCACTTTGGTTGGCTGGGGAAGACAGATTTTGAATAAAGAGGGTATCTTCCCTTGTTAAGTGAGAAAAGGCTTTCTTGACTTCTTTGCCTCTAGTGGATCTTGCATCATCTAAGTTTTGTGATGTGTGTGTCATCTTAAACTCCTAACAAGAGAGTCATGATTTTGGCATCAGATGTGGAGCTAAACTGTCAAATCTTGGCAAGGAAACAGTGTTTCTAAACAAATCTTTAAAAACTTTGAGCAGAAAAGATGGTAAATATTAGATTCATGAGAAATCACCCAGCAAGAAATTAGTATAATGGAAATCTGCACTTGGAGAGTTCAGAGAGTGTGTTTGGATGCTCCAGGTGAGATGGAGGCCAGTGTGTCTGATTCCAGTATATGTTGCAATATACAAGCTGGTGTAGCTATGATAATATCTAGCCTTCCTCTGGATTTGCCAGCAAAAGAAATCTACCGTGGGGTACAGGTCAAACTAGGGAGACTGAAATATGTCTATGTATGCCTGGTCCTCCAAGAGGACACACATCCTGGCTGTCTTGTAAAATAAAACTATCGGAATGATATTATAAAGACCTGGAGGACCTCAAGGATGTCAAGAGAAGAATATCTGAGCTCCTTTTACTCTTCCAAGTACCTATAAAGCTAAGGTTCATGTAATAACACAATGCTTTTAAGATGCTGTAATCCGTAGTAAAACACAGAAAACAATGTGATAGGTCTCGCTTGCAATGGGGCAAAATTGGAGTAACTTCATAAATTATTCTGGATTTTCACTGGTGTAACTGAGATCAGAATCTGAGATCAGTGACCACAGTTTGTTCAATAAGCATAGGTGAAACTGGATTATCTCTCAGTTGGACTCATGTTCTCTCCAGTGAAACCATGGGCTCCACTTCTGTGTTTATAGTGCATGTTTTCAAACACGTTTCGAAGCTAGCTATATGTCTTTGGCCTTAACATGAAATTTAATGAACTGATGTAAATCCTCATTTGCCAGCTCTTACTTCTCATGTGTCCATGCGCAGTTGGCAACAGATTTGTATTTACTGTGTAACATACAAGGAACACTGTATGCAGTGTTTTTGTAGCTGTGTCCATTCCAAGATATCAGAGAGGCAAGGTGGGTGTGGTGTCTTTTACTGCACCGACTTCTGGTGGTGAGAGAGACGAGCTTTTGAGCTTACGCAGAGCCTTTCTTCAGGTCTAGGAAACTTACTCAGCGTGTCACAGCTAAACAGATTGTTTAGCATATGTAATTAACACATTTTAACGGACTTTTCAAGGTGAAGTGGCTCATTAACACCCCTTCAGTCATGGGGGGGAAAGGGACGGAGGTTGTTACTGGGTTATATATTGTTGTAATAAACCATAAATCCAGTCTGTCTATTCAGTCCGTGATTTTTAGCATCTAGCAAAGTTATGAATTTAGGCTCCCAGGCTCATCTTTTAAAGGTGGTGTGCAGGTTTACTTTGAGGATGAAGACTGATCGGTCAGATAGAGTGTTCACCCACAGGTGATATAGTGTGTTTTGTCTTTTATCGTTTTCCTGTGTGAGTTCATTCAAGAGCATAGTGATTGTCTGGTTTCACCCATGGAGTTGCTATTGGGGCATTTAGACTGCTGGATGAAGTTATTCCACATGTTGTGATAGGCATGTATAGGATCCATGGATCGTATAAGGTGTGTTGTGGGGGTGCTGATCATTGCAGCAGTGGAGATATGTCTGCAGGTTTTTCATTTGTTGTTATGGCAGGGTCTGGTGCCGCTTTGTGTTGGTGTGTCCTGGTCTGTAGGGAGCTTGCAACTGATGATGAGCTTGGAGAGGTTGGGGGGTTGTTTGAAAGTCAGAAGAGGAGGTTCAGGAAAGATTTCTTTCAGGATGGAGTCCCCATTGAGTATGGATTGTAGTTGTTTGATATCTGGTATGGGTTCCAGTTTGGGGTGGCAGGTGACAACTAAGGGTGTCTGGTTGGAGGGGGTTTTATTTCCATATTGAATCAGGTTCTCTCAGGGTATTTGTGTGGACCATTCCATGAGGCGATGTACTTCTTGGGTGGAGTGTTCTTGTTTGGTGTAGGCGGTTCTGAGTGTGTAGAGGTATATATCCTGGACTTTCTCCTCTGAGCATATTCTGTGGTATCTGAGTGCCTGGCTGTAGATAACAGATCTCTTGGTTTGTTTGGGGTGGCTACTGGATCTATGAAGGTAGGTGTGATGATCCGTGGGTTTCTTGTATATGGTTTCTGGAGGGTTCCATTGTTGAAGCTGATTGTGGTGTCCAGGAAGTTGATGCTGGTGTGGCAGTGTTCCACAGAGAGTTTAATGGATGGGTGGTGGTTGTTGAAGTTGTGATGGAAATCTATGAGTGAGTTTAAGTTGTCTGTCCAGATGATGAAAATATCTTTGATGTATCTCAGATACAGCATTGGTTTCCTGGTGCATTTGACTCGAAATTCTTCTTCAAGGTGGCTTATGAAGAGGTTGGCATTTTGATGGCTCCTCAGACTTCAAAGGAAGTTGAATAAGGTCATAAGGTTGATAAAGCTGTGTAAAGATATAATCATGAATAGGTGTTTCGTTGTTTGTGAAATTTAACTAAGGATGATTTTAGATGCTCATTTATATTGACTTCTCTTTTCCCTTTCCTTTACTCTCTGTCTTTTTTGTTTTCTGTTTGTTTGTCACTAGTGTTTTTGTGAATTTAAAGAAAATAATTTAAATATTTGAATAAAGAATTTTAGTTCCTTAATCAGCTGAAATGTGTTTTTGATTTGGGGAGTCAGAAGTTGGGGCTGGGAGGCATCAATGAAAGACTAATGAAAATCACTTACAGTTCAAGGCAGATCTTGTCTCATGAGTTGATATGCTATAAATCAAACATTATAGCCTTGTTTGAAATTTTAGATGTGTTTACGTTTGTTTAGGCTAACTGGTTGGCTGCATTTCAGTTAAC
Organism: Chelonia mydas; assembly: GCF_015237465.2. Classification (NCBI taxonomy): domain Eukaryota; kingdom Metazoa; phylum Chordata; order Testudines; family Cheloniidae; genus Chelonia; species Chelonia mydas. The sequence continues at coordinate 66,300,494 of NC_051250.2, forward strand.
CACTTGTGGGTAGTTTGTAGCCAGCTTATTCCTGAGTAATTAAAGCAGTAGTAGTATATTCTTTGCATGATAGATTGATGAGCTAAATAGTCTTTTTAAACAAATGTTAGTTCTTTTGGCAAAGTGGATTGTGGATTGGTAACTCCTTAAGCTCTGACTAACATTTTTAGGTTCAAGGGTTTTGTTGTTTGCACTTTATACTATAAATGCCACATATAGTAGGTAGAGACTTTTCTTGGTTTGGTTTTTTTCATGTTACTTAGGTTTGGCAGAATTCAACTGTAATTAAAAAAAATTGACAGATAATATTGGTGTTTATTTTTAAGCATAGTTTTCAATTTTTATTAATTTTAAATTTTCACAGCTGTGGGAAGTTATAGGGGGTCAGACAATGGGACTGGGGAGGGAAGGGCTTCCAAACCTAGTATTACTGTATAAGTTCTGACTCTGGAAAAAGATCAGTGCAGGTGGACCCTTATGTGCTGCAGCAAGTGGGTCTCTGCACAGGCCCTTTTGCAAGATCAGTGCCTTAACATAGAGTTTGAAAACCCTATGCCTGCTTGAAAATTTAGTTAGCCAGTTATAAACTATATTATTTAAGGTTTGGTTAATTAAATACCTGCCACAAACAGCAAGTAAGAGTTTGGTCCTGTCCCCATGAAGTCTGTTTTGCGCCAGAAACTTGGCCTTATTGTGGTTGAGATAATTCTGTCTTTACCTAACTAGTGGTGGAGGTTCCCCATAGCATGAAGCTGCCAGAGCAGCTCCTGCATTAACCTTCTCCAGGTGCTTCCCAGAGAGGGCTTGTCTGGGAAGAAAGGAGCATGGCCAAGACTTCCCTACTCTGTAACAGTTCTTGGATGCTGGAAGGGCTCACTGGGTCTCTGAGGCTGCTCTAATTTACACAAGGGACCAACTGACTCCAGCTGGTTCCAGGATCAGGGGAGAGCGGGGAAGAAGAAGAATGAGGGTGGCATAAAGTTAGCTTTTTTTCTCCCATATGCCAGACCCTGCACTGTGCTGAGAACATCTTGGGCACAGCCCAGGATTGGGTCATTGACTTGAGCGGGAATAGGATCAGGCCCTAAGATGAGAAGAAGCATTTTAGTTATGACAGCTGATTTAGATTTATTTTTAATAGGGTGAACACAATTGGATTATTAAAACATTATTTTCTGATCTTTTTGTCCATTTTAGTATTTTCCTTGTTTGGTTAATTATATTTTCAACAATAAATTGTATCTCTCAGTTGTATTTGAGGTCTAATTTTTTTTTGAAAATATATCTTTGTGTGTGATGTGAGTTTGTGTGTGTGCCTCTCTCTCTCTCTTTTGCCCTGTCTCTCTCCCGAATGGGGTGATCCTGCAGACCTCTACTCATGCAAGTAATCTCACTGAAACACATGAGTTACATGAGAAGGGAATCTGCAGGATCCACCCTGATGAGTACATGAATGTGGATGTGTCAGGACTATTCTCATAAGTAAGGTTTGCCGCAGGACAGAACCCTTCATCTCTTGTCTTTCTGTTTTATCTCTCCATCCTCTTCTGTGCTTACTGTGAATGTTTCAGACTCTTTTTTAAAATCCACTTTACTAATTTTTTCCAGTTTCAAGGCTTTCTATTTATAACTCACAAATTGTTTTTAAATTCCTAGTGGTATTTTTAGATTAGCGCTTTAATTCTCTAAGAGCTACTAGAAAGTGGTGCACATGAAAACAAATCCATCTTGAAGTTTTTTATTTGTTTCTGTTATAATCCGTTAGTAACAAAGAACACATCTGATTTAAATTAACAATGTATATACCAGATCTTTTACATGACATCCTTTGACTGAAAGATGAATAAATAGAGTGAAATGTAAAAATTGTTAAACCCTCTTTAGCATTGCACAGTAGCATTATTTTCAGATTTGTACAAGATAATTAGCACATTTCCCTCGCCATCAGTTGGCTCATGTACTTATCCAAGAATTGTGACATTGATAAAGGTTTAGCTTTTGCCTTCTAAATTAAGATGCTAAAAAGGCTGGAGCTAGCTGAAGAGATCCCTTGCTTAAACAGCTCTGACACATCACTGCACTCACCTGTCACTGAGAGTTCATTGAAATACAGTAGAGCAGTGGATGCTTCTAATTCAGAAAAGATATACTTCAAGTACTGCAGGAAGCATGTCATTTGGAGCTGTATTTGTATGTCAAGGAAAGCCATTCTTTGGCCTCTGCATGGAGAGAAGACATTAATATGTCAATGGACTTTTTCTGCCTATAATCACCTTATTAACACAGTTCTGTTACTAAAGTGGTATAGATACATTTTGTAGCAATAGTTTTTCACAGGTTTATTTTAGGATATTTTTTCTCAATCATGGAAAACATAGATTGCATTTTATTTTTAAATAATAAGGGTAAACTGTTTAAAAGCTGTCTGAAAAATTACACAAATTATCAAGTAAAATAATTATTTAATTGCTGAGTGTTTTAACAAAAATATGTATGTTTAATTTGATATCTTTTCTGGGCTGCTTTCATCACAGACAACATTTAGAGTTGCTGTGAGAATCTGTAGTAGCTACTGTATGTTAGCGACATGCTAAACATATAAATACTTAGTGTAAAAACAACCCTGAAGATGCTTCAGTTAATTTGGCTCAAGAAGGATTCTGAGTGCAACTGTGGCCTTGCAGAATTCACCATGCTGAAGAAGTTTCAACTAATATAGTCTCATCACTTTGCAAGATAGTCTGGATAATTTAAATAAAATATTGTGTCAGAACCAATATAGTGCGTATGGTTATGTGGAAAAATCTCCTTACATTCACATTGAATCAGCAATTATCCTTTCAATGTCTCTCCATCATGGCATGTAAATTTATGGTACATATTGCATGTCATGTCGATCTCCAAATACTTGAAGCTAAACAAAGTCCTGTTTAATTTATATCTGCTACTAATTATGCAGATACATTCTTTTATTAATCTGCATTCATTAACTATTTCTAGAAATAGTTAAAGTGGCAGATATTGTTAACACTTGTATAATGAACCAACCATGGGACAGACCCATTAATTCCAGCTAACGTATGGTAGTTTTGCCACTTAAAACATTTATTTCACTCCACACTATCTTAAAAATAATTGTCAACATTGACAATGATTTTGATTTATTTACACTGGCTCAGGGTCTTCAAAAGCTGTTTGGCCACAAGGAGGATTGCATACACTCATTAAAGATTTTGGCGGAAATAGCCAAAACACTAAACGTAGATATCTGAGTGGATCTTCCCCTTTTTGGATTAATTTTAGTAGTTGTTGACATCTGTGTTTCTTATTATTATTTTTAACATTTACCAAGGATTACACATTGTGATACATGTCAACATAGACTAAGAGGCATTCTGAGCCTTTTAATGCTCTTAATGTCAACCATAAACCGTACGAGGCTTTGTAACATGAAATACTAAAGTGCTGCTAATTAACAGTAAAAAGGGGATTACATTCTTTATTTCCCAGCTCTCAGTAGCTGCCATGTTACCTATAAATACTGTAATAATATGTCTTTGTGAATGTAACCAGTGATCCAGTCACAATGTGATTTAAGGTAGCCACTCTCTCCCTTTCCTCATGATTCCATACATGCTAAAATGTTTGGTTGCTTTATAAACAAATTTCTCAGTTTGGAACAACACTCCTGTTATATGGTGTCTAAAGCCTCTACCTTTGTTTGACAGATGCTCAGAGAGAAGGTCAAAAAGTCCCTTCCTGATCAAAGGAAAAGATGACAGTTGACTGTTCCCACTGCAGAAACTGTAATGGGACCCATCCACGGCGTGGGCTGGAGGATGGGCAACTGCTTTCCCAGTTTATGAAGAATGGGCAAGATAATTTGTGACTGATTAGGCTCAACAGCAAAAATTTGCTGAAGTGTAGCTTTTAAATTAACCTGTAGGAGCTAGTTGTGAGTGTAGTAAGAAATCTATAGGTTTCACTTTGCTTGCTGATTTAGGACTCGATCCAAAAACTCCCATTGATTTTAATGGGCTTTGGTTCAGGCCCTACACCATTAACGTCAATGGAAGTTTTGCCACTGACTTCAGTGGGGTCAGGATCAGGCACTGAGGTGTTATAGATACACCAACAGAAATATTGTCTAATGCCAGGTTAAGCAGGTAATGGAAAATTGGATAAATACTAGAGAACATGAACACCCCTGTTGCTTCATTACTCTTCAGGGAAAGACCCTTAGCTATAATATTTTCAAATCTGATGTAATAAATGCAAAAAGCTGTAGGAAAAAACACATCACATAGAAAAACCTCACTAAGTTGCACCAGTGATGGACAGATTCCTTGACAATAATAGAATTTTCTGAATTAGCAAGTAAGTGAGCAAATGCACACAAAGCACAAATCATGAAATGTACTGTGTTTTAATAATGTTAGTTCTAATGATTTTCTACTTCATTATTTGTATGGTATGCCACAGCACATCATGAAGTCTTAGCAAAATGGACCTCTCTTTAGTACGCTCCTATTGCATCTTTAGTGACAATGTGAATAACGTTTTGTATTATTTATGTATCCTGTGGATCAGTGAAGTTCTTCTGGGTGCTTTTAATTTTGATAATCTTGTATGTAGTTAAGCTGTTGTAACAAACCCCACTCCCTAAGCCAACTCTTCAAACTTCAGTACGAGGCACTGTAACAAAATACTTCTTGTTGTTACACCACCTACAAAAATAAACTTACTTCGCATATTGCTTACACTGCAAAAATTAAGTACTTAAAATATATGTCAATATTTGTAATAGAATGCACTGGCTTAAAGGCATTTTTTTTCTCATTTGGCCTTTTGGATAGTAATAGTAGACGGTACAAAATGTATTCTCTTACGAGTAAATATTATGTTCTGAAACCCCAGTTCTGCCACCTTAAATGCTGATTTGTGTGTGTGTGTGTGGGGGTGGGGAGGTCTACTTGCAATAGCAAGGTAATATTCTAGGTGAATATACATAACAGAATTGGCTCCTAAAGAGAAAATTTTATTACTTGGGCTAAATCAAAGCCTGCCCTTCCCTTTTTATCATTCCAATTCAAAGAGAAGTTTTGTTCCTTCTGCAAATTTTTTTTAATACTTTTTGCCATGAACCTGCCAGTTAATGTTCATTCTTCTCTGCGGCATTAATGTTAAGGCTAGAAAATGTTTTGTTTTTCTCATATTTTCAGCTCTGTGTTCTAATGAACATGAAGGGAGTGAGTGAAAGTCTTGTGTATCCAATGTCCCTGTCAAGTTGACTTGCTGTCTTTTAGTAGACTACACCCCAGAATTGGTTTAAAAGTAAGGTTGCCACCCATCCCATTTTTACCTAGACAGTCTGGGTTTCGGCTTGTGTGTCCGGATGCCATTTGACAAGCCCTGATGTCCTGTTCTTTTTGATCTGTGGAAAAGATGGCAACCCTAAGCAGAAGGAAGGAGGCATCACAACAGCAGCAGCCACTCCACCTCTGGGGCCAGGCTACTTGTCCAGCTTGCGGTGGTGCATGGCTCTGTGTAGCCTGCAGGTAGTGGGCAAGGCAGCCTCGGCTGTGCTGATGAAGACCCTGTGAGTGATGGCGGTGGTACCTTGTGGGGGGAAGAAGCGGAGCGGGATGGGGCCCTGGGGATGCAGTTACCAGCATTAGAAAGGTGGCAACCCTATTTAAAAGATTGGGCCCAATCTTCAGATACAAAGAGACAGTGTAAAAATTGTCCCAAAGCAGGGTATAAAGCTCTGCAGTTTCTAATCACATCCCAAATCATCCTCTGAAATATGCTGGAAGGCAGACTTAAAGTACTACATAGGGCACAAAGGTTTTGCTGAAGTCTGTCAGAAGATTCATTCTGCATGGTTTTGTTAAGTACTTCTGTGAGTTTGGACAGAATGTTTTTAGGATTGTACACAGAACATACAGAACAGATGGTCCCTGCCCCCAAAACCTTACAGTCTACAACCTGACCCTGAAAACACTTTTATGCACATGTATAACTTAATTCATGTGACATCAGTGGGACTGTTCACATAAGTTACACACATGGAGAAGTGATTCAAGGATCAGGGTGTAGTTCTCAATTCAGTCCTTTTGAAGTACATGGCAAAACTCCCATCAGACCCATTTCTGACCATAGCAAACAGCTCCTGAGAGGAACCAAGCACCTTCCGCTCACATTGTAGTGAATGAAAGTTGAAATAACTCATCTTGCGTGATTATGTCCATCATGCTTTCTTTTACACACAATACAGCAATACACAAGACTAGTTTAATAATGTATGGTTATTTAAGCATTCTCATAAAGCTTATAGTGAATCAGTCATTCTAGCCTACAGTTTACATTTTATGCTACTTTTTTTTTTTTAAGAATGAGGGATATAAATTCCTTTTTGTGCATTGACAACATCAGAGGTTTTCTCCAACTTATGAAAAAATCCAAATGACTGTAATATTTTCAAAGAACAAACTGATGGAGACTGGCCCGTTGTCAAAAAAGCACTGTAAGAATTAAGTTGACTGTGTTATGATTTAATTTTAAATTAACTTATGGTTGTTGACAACATTCATATTTCATAAAATAGGTGTGGGGTGCAAGTTTTCTGTATTTCCTACCACTAAGAAAAAAACATTAATTCTGACATCTGTTTTTAACACTTTCCCTCATATTTTTGGAAGAATGCCTGGCAAAAGCTGGAAAGTGACTAAGAGATCAACTAAGATGGCCTAAGGGCCTGTTCCCAGCTGGTACAACATCTGGAATGTTACATATAGTGGATAAATTCAGAGCTGTAGTTTAATAAGATTGGTATTCAAGATTTCGGCCTACAGCATAGGAAAGGACAGTGAAACTGACCATACATAATGTGTCAAGGTACCTGAAATACAATTTGCTAGGTTTTTGCTTTCATTTTGGCAGATGCCTCATACTTTATATATAAACTTTCATCTAGTATTGTTTTGGAGCTTTACGAGATACTCAATGAAGTCATATTGGTATTATATCCAGAATCTTATCTTAAGGTATGTCGGGGTTTCTTTTCTTTTAGCTTTTTTTTTCTTGTAGGAAAAAAGTGCTACAGACAGATTTTATGAGTTGACTAGAAACAACTTAAGTTGCTACATTTGGAACTTGCTGACAGGAGATCTTGTGAAGGCCAAAAGCATGACTGGGTTCAAAAAAGAATCAGATAAGTTCATGGAGGATAGGTCCATCAATGGCTATTAGTAGAGCCCTGTGCAGAATCAAATTTATATCCGTGGATGCAGATAGCCGTGGATACAAATTGGTATCTGCGGAACCACAGAGGCAAACGGAGAAGAATGTGGGGTTGCCACTCCCAGGAGCCAGTGCCTGGCGCTGGCAGCTACTCTGACGTGGCCGTACTGCCACAACCCCATCCCCGATCCCTTCCACACAGGTGTATGCATCTCCTGTCTTGGGGCATGCGTGCTGCTTGAACACAAGAGCGTGACCAGGGACAGCTACCTGTTGCCCACCCCAGTGAGAGGGGCTGAGGGCGGTACAGCTGTGCCAGAGGAGCTGCCAGCATGGGGGGCTGGCTCCTGGGAGCAGTGGCCCCACATTCTGCTCCTTTTGCTGCTGCGGTTCCCAGGAGAGCCCTGCAGTTTCACACATACCGATTTATATCCGCATCCACAGATATAAATTTGTATCCATGCAGGTCTCTAGCCATTAGCCGAAATGGTTTGGGACACCACCCCGTGCTCTGAGTGTCTCTAAACTTCTTGCTGCCTGAAGCTGGGAGTGGATGCTAGAGAATGGATTGCTCAGTAGTTGCCCTGTTGTGTTTGTTCTCTTTAAGCATCTGGCACTGGCCAGGCCACTACACGGCTGTTACTCTGCAACCTGTTGTAAAACAGAATACTGAACTAGATGGGCCATTGGTCTGACCCCCTGTGGTTATTCTTATGTTCTCATAAGAGTTGGGAGACCGTAAGACCAGATCTCAAAAGGTTACATCAGACAAGGAGGGAGCTGCTTTCTTCAAAAAAGGATCATGTGCTCCATGCCCTGGTTTTTATGCTACATTCTTAAGTAAGGATTCTTTTTGTTTGTTTCGTGTTGAGATGCTGTTGGCCATTGACTGAGGCACTTCCTCTGTGAGAGGTGAGCCCTAAAAATTATGGGGCTTTGGGTAAAATTTTCAGAAGTGTCTAAGTGACTTAGGAATGTAACTACAGCTAGCCAAGTAGTCTGATTTCAACTTCATGAAAATTTTTGAGGTTTTGGGAATATTTGTTCTCCCAAACTGGGACAAAAAGCCAAAAACATGAACATTTTCAAGTCAAGTTAACAAGTCTGGTCAGTTTCATCACTGCTATTCAGTGGTGAGTGGCTATGAAATTAGCAAGATTCATGTAAGTTTTGCAAAAAGAAAAGGAGTACTTGTGGCACCTTAGAGACTAACAAATTTATTTAAGCTCACGAAAGCTTATGCTCAAATGAATTTGTTAGTCTCTAAGGTGCCACAAGTACTCCTTTTCTTTTTGCGAATATAGACTAACAGGGCTGCTACTCTGAAACATGTAAGTTTCAGTCATCTGTTTCTAGGGCTTCCAGTCAGCTCAGGTAAAACATTTTTCCATCTCTGCAAGCTAGTTGTTCTTCTATTCAGAATAATTTTCACTTCTTTAGAGACTATAAATGAGGTGCATTTAGAAAAACAACATTTCTGCCTGAATCAAAACATTATTTTAAGCAAGAATATGATGTCAACTAACTACAAGGCACTTCCACATGGGTTTGGGCTTAAGTAATATATACTTGAGCAAGTATCTGTTAAGTACAAACCAAAATGAATTGGCTGGAGGAAAAGAGAGGCAGCAGTGGAATGGGGTGCAAAGGGGACTAAGGAACTGGGATATTTTTAAAAGCAAGACAGACTCATTTGTGTTTCTGTCAGGTTTCTCACTGTAGGGATCTGATCCTGTGTTCATGATACAGACAGAACTCCCAGTCGGGCCCTATGTTATCTGAACAGCATTCGATTATATGGATTAAATTAAACCATACAGAACAACTTTATTTTGTTTTGTTACTAATACTGAGGACTTGCTTAGAAGAGTAGTTTCAGATTAAAAATAAAGGATGTGTGCTTGATTCTCAGTTGGAATTTAATAATCATGTTGTACCAGCTGTAGAACCACTGGAGGAAATCTACAGTTAGTGTCAACACCTTATCTATTAAAGACCATTTTGTATAAAAATTGGTAACAAATTCTGTGATGTCCAGCTAAACCAGTTGTGAGCCTGAATTTATAAATTGTGAAGTTAATGAGTTGCTATTTCAGGGCAGAATAATCCCTTGCAATTTGAGAGTCTGGGATAGTCCACCCACAACTTTTAGTTAGGTTATATAGTGTTTTATGTTAGCTATGTGAATAATAATGTTTATGTATTTGGAAAGATTTTAAAATAGGGTAGAGGACTGTAATGTCCTGTCCCTTTAAACGTTTGAGCACAGACACTTCTCCAGTGCAAAACCTCACTTTCATGTTGGTTTCAGTTTTGCTGCCTGAACAAAAAAGCAGCAGCCACAGTAGACAGCTGTGTTTCTATCTTATCTGTTGTGTCCAGATATAACAAATTCTACTGTAGGCATAAAATACTAGTGCCAGGAGCAAAATGATTTACTCTCTTTCATATTGTACTCTCTATATTGATGATTCAGTGGAAAGGTAATACAATACAACATGAGATATAACGTTTCTGAATCTGCATTACCTGTGAACAGCAAACTATTAGAGTATTGTGTAGCCCATTTTTCTGCTTGTTTCTTTGAGCTGTGTAGTTATATTTTAAAGTGGAAATATTTTCTGGCTTACTGCATTTTAAAAAAAACACATAATTGCTACTTATCACTTATCCTGAGCCATAAATAGGATACGTTTCATGTCTTGAACAGAATTAATTGTTGTAATTGTTAGAACAGAATGAAAATAATAATGTTAAATAAAATGCACACTGTAAAGAATAATCTAGATCTTTTTTTTTTTTGCCTTCAGCTTGCAGCAGCATTTCACATCTTATAATGTATGAATTAATTAGCTACCACTTCATGAAGGAATGCTGATTTAAATAGTTATCAGTGATGGTTATACAGGGACCATCAAGTTTTATTATACATAGGTCCACAATATAAATTGCCTCTTTAAAAAAAATTGTAACTATTTTTTGCAATACATATCAAATTAAAAGTGAAAAGATACACATAAAAAACTAGATTTAGGAGCATTCCTGGGCTGCTGTTAGGTGATAAGTACTCCATGTACTACTTATAAAGATTTATGTTCCCTTGTTACTACAGTTTATCTTACTACCCTTATAATTATTAACCTTTTTGTTAAAAGTAAAATTCTTTCCACTAAATTAACATACCATAGGTGATATGTAGTGAAGAATACATTTCCAGCAGATTTTTTGCCAATGAATAGTAACAGAAATGCACACAGATACTATTTAAGTTTGTTTGGCAATAGTACTGAAATTTTCTATGTATATTTGCCTTCGAGTAGGATGGCTCCTGCTGATTTTAAGTATTATCTAGAGGGTAGATTTTTGTCATATGAAAACCTGCCTGAAACCATTTGTTTTAGTGTATAATAAGTAAAGGTATTACTTACCTGGTTTCTGTTATTGCTCATATGGAATGCACTTCCAAACCCGCATGATTTGGTTAAACTCTGATCACCCATGCAAGTTTGCATGTCAAGCCAGGGTTTTGCTTTCCTGTTTAGTGGCATTACCTTTGGTTCATGCAAGAGACACAAAAGCTAGTTAAATCATGATAAGATTAGGGTGCTTCAGGTCAGTATGAGAACCATGTATTGGGCTAAGTTGTTCAGCACATTATATATTTCTTACCAAGTCAACAGGTAGCATTGTTAAAATGTTGATGCTGAAAGGTGTACTTGGTTCCTTCCTTCCTTTTGTCTTGGCTTTGCGTCTCACGTGTACCCTGCTCTGCTGCTTAAGGACCTGATCCAAAGCCATTGAAGTCCTGGCTCTACTGAAGTTAGTCACCAAACTCCCATTGACTTTATTGGGACCAAGATTTCACCGTGGGAGTCTTTTCATTGACTTAATTGGGTATTGGATCTGGCCCCAAGCCATGATGCATTATTTTATTGTTACACTTTTGCAGAAGGATGTGATATCGTAGTGTTAATATGTTGTGTGTTCTTTCATTGACATTTTGGTGTAGTTACGACTGGATTGTACCGTTAGAGAAAATTTGGGGATCTATATGTTTTAAGTTTAGGACTCAGTTATGGCTCTGAAGCCTGAACTACTCTGGGGAAGGAGGAAAGATCATTAAATGGTAGTGCTTGGAAATACTGTGTCTTTTGAGAGGCCTCATGGGGAGCATAGGGAGATGTGCTTTTCTTAACAGATGTAGCAAGAGGTGTGTCCAGAGCTCCCTCAGTACAGTCCAGGGGGCAATCATCTGCCCTCACCCAGAAATGTGAACAGCACTAGCTGTCATCCATTGTGCTCTTGGAGACAGATTTGCATGGGCTTGCATTCCCTGCTGCTTAGTGCTCCGATGAAGAGAGATGTGTAGTTCAGCCATTAATGTGAAACTAATGCACAGGTGGTTCTTAGTGCAGGCCATTGCATCTATGCTTCTGTTCAGGTTTCTGAGCTAAAATCATAAATATGATTTAAAAACTAAAGCAAAAGCATGGAAGGAAAATATTCTGTGAGGTGGAAAGTGTAATTTTAAATTGCTGCAGCCATGTAATTTTATTTTAAAAATTACTAAAACACTTAGTCCAGAGAAACAGGAAATGGCTGGTCAGCTCTTACTAATGGTTTGTCTTACTGCCAATTTAGGGAAAACCAGAATTAAAAGATGAAATTATTGATACAGGTTATTCATAAGACTATCTCAGGGCATATGACTCCTGCTATTTTAGTCCTGGGTTCTTTTACATACCTTAGGGGACACTATGATTAAAAACAAGCAAAATAGCACCGGTTAATAATGATGGTTATTTTATTTTTAAAGAAAGGAGAAGAAAACATTAAATAAAACAACACAAATGACAGTCAATAAATAATAAACTGGTTATTTCCATTACAACCTTTTCTGGTAGAGAGCTTTAAGCAGAGATTACATCTTTTGAGAGTGGACACGTGTGGGATGTTGTTCATTTGGTAAGTTAAGACCAAAGTGTATTGTTTCCCAAAATTATTGTGAATTCAGTCTTAGTATCTTATTATAGATACTTGGAAACTTTTTATATATCAAAATATTTGTTTAAGGACAAGTGGAGCCCATCAAATTATTATCAATAATTATTAATCAGTCAGAATAATAACTGGACAGTTGTTTGTTTATTTTTAAAATCGAATCTCTTGGCAGCATTTTAGTAACATTCTCTCACCTATGTTGGGGTGTTTTTTCTTGGGCTGGTCTCTTCTTGAGTCTTTTCTGTTCTTCTTAGCTGTCATGGCAGCTTGATTGTAGAGATGGCAGGATAAGTTGTAGAGTGCTTGCTTTTAAGAGGGGGTGTGAGTGTGTGTGTGTGAGAGAGGTTTTTTTATACTCTTCTCCTTCCTATTTTTATGAAACTAGGAAAATGCACCTCTTTCAGGGTAATTTAGATTCAGAGTTGGTTGCCTTCACTCTTCTATTAGCTCCATGCTTTCAGGGTTGGTCTAGGTGACACCTTCAGCTCCTGAATATGCCGTCTGCTTAATGAATATGCCACACTCTTCTACTTGCCTTTGTTCTTCTCATGGCGGGAAAACATAAGATAACTTTTTACGTTAATTTTAACTTTTTTTATTCAGTCCATTTTCTGAGATAAATTTTTCAATTTTATTATTTTGACAGAAAATGCAATTCTGTTGTCAAAAAGTCCAAAAGCTCCTGTTCTTTATATAAAAGACTGCCTGAGTTGGGTGAGAGAATTGCTTGAGCTCTACCAATAATTAATTAATTTCCGATTAATATAAATATTCTACTTAAATGGCTTCTTCATAATTTAACAAGGTTATAGATTCCATGTTGGTACATAAAGCACTGTACTCTTAGTGGTTTGTTATCTCTTGATGCAAGCTCCTTAGAATTGCAATGTGTTACAGCAATTAGACGTCATACAAAATATTTAATAAAAGCACAAATTTCAATAACAAATACATCTTTTAAACATAGCACAAAAGAAATTAGTACAAAGTTAAAGCAATGTGAAGTTTAAAATGCAGCTTTTCTGAGTTTGTATAACACTTTTAGGGGTAATAAACATGGTTTTATTGCTAAGGGCTGTTTATCTTCCGGACATTTTGTTTGTCGGGAGACAAAGTAGAAGTCTCCTGGAATGACTTTGTTTAACATGAATATTTCATATAATTACATAAACAAAATTATATGTATGTGAGGTACTTTTTCTCCAAGCACCCTATATATGAAAGTAATAATAAATATATTGTAAGCTTCAGTAAAGGCACACACAAGCTTAATGACAAAAAAAGTTATAACCATTTTATTAATATCAGTTTTGCATTAGTATTGAGGTGTGTCTCCATCTCTGATCAGTCATCCTAGCATTTTATGTGTTTGCCTTAGAAACACTAATAGCTGCTTAAATACTGCCATCAATTTCCTTGTGGTAGTTCTGACCAGTTATGGAGAGTGATTATGTTATCCCACATTTCTGCCAAGCAGAGAATCCTATGAAAACCAACAGGTTTTACCACTCTTGGTGTTGTAATATATCCATTGGGCTTTAGAAGTTGCACTTGTAAACTTGGCTGAAAATAATTTAATTTGGTACCTGATTGCAAGGCACGTGTAACATTTGGCCTTCCAGATAAAAAAGGACCCACTTGACATCAGCAGCATAGCTCCTCTGCACAGCCTTAAAAACCTCTGCTCTATAGATAAGGTCATTTGAGGATATTCTGTGTATGCTCAGATTGAGCAGTAATCACTATGAAGCCTGATAGGTGTTTGTCAGTCATAAAGTGGATGCCTGAAAGAATGGCCACCTTTCTTTGGCTGTGATCTGAGAGAGGAATATGTTTGTTCAAAAGCATGCCCAGAATGCCTCAGTGCTGGATACTGTCACAGTCATCAGCTTTGAGCCTGCACAGGTAGGAACTGAATGCTCCTCTTCTAACTTGAGTTTGGGTTGCTATTGTGACTTTAAATATAAAAACAAAGAGCGAGTCACTAGCTTCTTTTTTGTATAGGAGATGGTGCGTTTATTACAGTAGCATGAATTAAATGCAAAGGCTGCCGTAATGCCCCCTGGGAATACAACCTGATGAGGCTTGTGAATTAAGCTGGCTTCCTTATACTTATTTTTTTCAGCATTCAAATATATATTAGACACAAAACTAAACTTGTTGGCTCTTGTATTTATTTCTTCACATGTGTGAGAGAACTGCCACTGTCATTAGAGATCTAGAATGCTGAATGAGGCCATCAAAGCAAGGAGAAAAATCTCCATGCCCATCTCTCTCACCCTATTTAAGTCACAAGATCAAAAACCTGTTGCTGTTGTTTCATTTTTTAAAAATTAACAATATTGTGGTGGTTTTAAAAGACCAGAAGAAGGTAAAGTATGTTCTTGTGGTTAAGGCACAGAAGCGGGGATCAGATTTTGGGATATAGTCTAGATTTTGCCACAGGCTTCCTGTGAGATCATACAAGGTGCTGAGCACCTTGCAGGATGCGGCTGATTATCAAAGCCTTATTCATGTGAGTTGGCCTTATAGTGGGACTTCTGGCATAGAAAAGGGTTTGATGGGTCAGACACACATCCGCTGTGTGATATGGGACTATATTTGTTTGTAAAACACTTTGAGATCCGTGGATTGAAGGTGCTACATAGTTAGTGACAATACTGTGTGACGGGGCAAGGCCAGATGGCTATAGTAAAGTAATGGGAGACGGATATATTAGCCACAGGCTAAACAAATCCCTGTTACCAGAATAAGCAAGTGGCAGCTGCTCCAGGTTAATTAAGACACCTGGGGCAAATTAAGATCTTTCCAGAAGGCAGGGAGGACAGCTAGGTTGATTGGGACACCTGAAGCCAATCAGGGGCTGGCTGAAACTAGTTAAAAGCCTCCCAGATAGTCAGGTGGGTGCGCGTGTCAGGAGCTGTAGGAGGAAGTTGTGCTGTTGGAGAGACTGAGCAGTACACACCATATTAGGCACAAGGAAGGAGGCCCTGAGGTAAGGGTGAAGTGGAGCTTGAGGAAGTGGGGGCTGCTGTGGAGAAGTAGCCCAGGGAATTGTACACGTCCTGTTTCTAAAAAGTCAGCTACCATAACTGATACTATTAGGGTCCCTGGGCTGGAGTAGAGGCTCCCCTTTCGCCCCCTGATTAATCACTGAGACTGGGAGACAACAGAGACTATGCAAGGGAGGATAGCTTCTCCTCACCTCCCTCCCTGGCTTATGATGAAAATGGCTCAGTAGGCTTGACCCTTGCCTCTAGAGAGAGAAGAGCTACGTGGAGGGTCACAGTGAGCTTCTGAGGCTAGTGAAATCCACCAGGAAATGTGGGACCCATGGAGACAAGGACAGAGCTTTGTCACAACTGTTACACTTATTATGAAACTAAAAACTGCATCACTTTAAACACTAGCATGTGAAGAGGACTCATTATACAAAAATAAAAATGTCAAGAAATGGGTTTGTATTTCTTTTTATTTGAACTATTTTAAAGCTTTATATGGGATAAATTGCAGGAGAGTGCAAACTTCAAAATGTATTGAAAATAGAAAGACACAAGTTTTCTCAAGCTGCCGCTGTGGCTTTTAAATGATTATTTAGAATTGAAACCAGGATGTGTTTAACTCTTCTGGTGTTGATATTTTAATAAAATTAAAAGCCTCATTAATGTTTTATTGTGGGCAGCATTAATGAAACCACAGCCAGGTTGGTACTGGAAGTCAGAATGAAAATGAAAATGTCAATTACAAAGAAAAAACAAATGTAAAATCTTTATAATAAAATAACTGATGAATTAAGGGCACACTTGAAAGTACTTGAACTGACTTTCATTTTCCCTTAAAATGGGACAGATGTGGAGGGAACTTTTCTGTTGGCATGTTCTTTCCCGATTTGTGATAGGAGGCTGGATGGGGGTTGGGGGCAAAATAATAAGCAGGATACAGTGCTAGGTACTAAAATAGTGCTCTGCATCTCCAGAGTGCTCTGCAAATCTTAATTACTTCTTTCTGTTGAGGAAGCAACATTTGAAAGAGGAGATGAAGTCAGAGACAGAAAGTTACTTACCTCACAAGAGGTAAATAATAATTCTGCATTACTGTAACTTAAAATTAATTTGATTTTTCTTGGCATGTGTCAATTGTGAATAGGGCACTTACTTTATAAAGTATATAGTTTGCCATTAATTAGACCCTTTTTATAGAAGTAGATATCCTCCAATTGAGCATCCAAAGAACATGCAACGGCAGAAAAAGAACTTAAAAGGAGTGTGTTGCCTGTTCTCTCTGACACTAATAATGGAGCACATGATATACAGTCTATCTGGGTGAGTGTCTGGGTACACTGCAAGAAGGACAGGAGACTTGTTATGGGTTTTAATCAGGCCGCAACTTTATTATATAGATGTCTGGGACTGTACCCAGCAGATTAAGTGTACAGTGCAGGCAAATCTATGCTTATTCAAATCAGTTCTCCGGGGCTTGCACCAGCCCCTCTTTGTTTCCATCCAGGTCCCCCAGCCAACCCATGGCTTGGACCTTACCATCCACCACCCTCGTAAGAGGGTTAAGGAGGGCTATGTGAACCGGGGGATTGGCTCCCCATCATACCAATCATAGGAGTCCCCAACTCCTTCCCCCGTTCTGTTCCATTATCCAGTACCTCCTTTTAAGTCCTTTACCAGGCCACTTATCAGGTCACTGGCTGCCCTCCCTATGGAGTACCTGCACTGAACATCCACCCAACCTTACAAAATAAGTTGCGACATATAGCCTACCACCTTTTCTTCTCACCAGAAAAGGTCTTCCCTCACACCCGCTGTAGGGAAGGCGAAAAAACCACACTCCACCGAAGCCAATTGTGGTGTGGGAAAAATTCCTTCCCAGCCCCCCTTTAAAAGGGGCAACTCGTGTAAAGCCCACAGCAGGTCCATCCCAGCCTGCCATTCACATCCACTAGAGGAGGGAGGGTGGGTGCTGGCTTCCTCGCTGCATGGAGCAAAGAGACTAGTCCCACTCAGGTTTCGTACATTTATGCACATTTCTGGGGGCTGGGGATGAGTCACTGCTGCAAAGCTGACCACTGAGCACCTTTTTTACAGCAGTTTCTGACCTCCTCCCCTTCCCCCCCTTGAATTTCCAGTAGCAATTAATTACTTCCTCCTGTGCATATTATTCACACATATTATTCACCCCCCCCCCAAATGGAGCTGCCCTTCTTTGGGTTAGTCCCAGACAAACTTTGCCCCACTTTAGTTGTGGTGAAGTCATTCGTTGTAGCAGAGATGGCCTCTAGGAGATGCTCATCAGTGTATCAGATCTGTAGCAATGCAAGAGTCTTCAGAATAGTCTGAAGGTTCAGCTTTTAGAGAAACCCCTAAAAATTCAGTTTATTTAATCTATAAGAAACACTTTTAAATGGTTTCTTTCCTTCTTGCAGGCAAATAAATCCTCTGAATGGGACATACCTACCCTACCTGTGGTCACCCCTGTCTTTTTGGTAGGAACATATCTTTAGTGTGTGTGCATGGTTACTGTATAACAGTTTTTTTCTCTCTCTCTCGTTCTCTCACTGCTGAGAGTAACAAAGTCTAATTATGGGGCTTTGCTAGTGGAGAATATCTTCAGCAGAGGCGGGAAGCTGGATGTTTCCCAAAAGCACCTCCTGTCTCCCCGAAGTCACCTAGCATGGTGTTGGGACCTGACAGCCTCTTAGCCAGGCCCTGCTGTTGCTTTCTTAATTTTAGTGGCTCTCCAGGACTTTCAGGTTGAGCTCTAGAACTTGCAGGGCACTTTCAGAAAGCTCAGAGCAAGCAAAAACCTCATACCACTGCTTGCCAGAGCCAGCATTCATGGGGAGGTTGATCTTGAGCCGTTGGTATCAAAATGACTGTCTTTGTAGAGCTTTTCTGTTTGTATTTTTGCAACAGCTGGTTAATGAATTGGGACCTGTGCAGTTAGGTCAGATTCCTACACAACGAATCATCAGCCAGTTGGATTAATAACTTCACAAAGGCAATTTTGTAAACAATGTTTACATTCCAAGTATCTATGTCACCCCTTAATACCAATGCCAATAAGACAAAACTGAGAAAAAAATCCTGTTATGTAGCTTTGCTTGTATGTTTATACAGATCAGATCAGAACATATTAACAACTGATCATACAGTTCATGCTTTGCTTTCATTCTCAAACTTCCATAGGCCTAAACAAAGTTTTTGTTGTTGTTGTTGTTTTGTTTCTTTGTTTTACTATCTATCTATCTATATATACACCGTACATTCTTGTGTAACAAGGGTCTAAAATCAGTAGTCACTTTATTTATTTCACATGGCATATAATTTTTGGTGTAAAATAATATTAGGTGAAAAGTCCTATTTATTTTATTCAAAATTCCCTTACATTATCTACTTATAATGCCTTAAATTACAAAAAGAAGAAATACTTTAAAAATCAAAGTCAGTTTTCACTGTTCATGCTGTTTGTTTAGTCTTTGAGTTTCACTTTCTTGGAACAGGGGAAGTAAACTAGTTAGTCTCTCTTATTGATTCTCTTGCATTCACACAGTGCTGCAATGCTTGGGTTGCAAATGTTGTGGGGGGAGCAAATTTAATTTCTCATTTTTGGGGTTTTTTTTTTATTAAACATTTCTTTAGTAGGTTCTGCATTTAAAAAAAAAAACTGAACTCAATTTTTGTGCCTCTTCTACCTTGATGTATCCCTTAGAGATATTCTGGCTACATTTTAAGTTAGAAATCTTTGTATTGTTTTGAAAAATGAACTTTATTTTGACTTCCCTAACAACAAAGGCAGTTTATAGTACGCGTGGTTTAAAAAAATCCCAAAAAAGTGATGCCCTTTTGAAGGCTTAAGTTATCAGTAAATTGTTTTCTAATGCAGACTTTAAAAGCAAGCTTAGTTATTCACCAAGGACTGTGAGAGAGTTAGGTCAGTTTTCGCTGGGACAAAATTACTGAAATAACAGAGCAAACAGGCCATGACTGTGAACAGTGCTTTAAACATAAATGTTGTGATTGTGCCAGGGCTAATGTTTGAATTTATGAAAGAATTTAGATAAGCAATATGATGCAATGCTTTCAGTATTTCGGAAAAAATAACTGGTTCCTTTGAAGCAGGGGAAACTTTCCAGATTCTAAACCATTGGTTTCAATATGTCAACAGGAGCATATATGCAGAGTTTGCTTTACCATGACCTAGTGTTGCAAGTTTACATATAGAGGAAATGGTGCTCATTTAGTACGGTTAATGAAGTTTGCAATCTTGAATTTCCATTCGTTCCTTATTTCTTCCTGGATGTCCTGATGATGGGCCATTGAGAAGACTCTTTATTGAGAAGAGTTGCGACGTCTCCTTTTCATGTGCAGACTTCATCATTCTTACCCATGCCTTTGCACCATCCAAATTGGCTTTTGCAATATGCTTTAATAGGGTGAGCCTTCAAGATTACATGGAAACGTCAGTTAGTGCACAGTGCAGCCGCCCACTTATTTTACCTGTGTTCCTCACAATGGAGCATATTACGCTTGTAACACCATCGACAGCACTGACTGACAGCTTGTTTCCAGGTGATTGATTTTGGTCTAATGTATAAAGCCATTTGAGGTTCATTTCCAGTGTACTTTAGAGTGCCATCTCCTTGTTTCTGTCTGGCAGTTGAGAATAACTGGAAAAGTGTTGGTGACTATCCTTCAGTTCGTACACATAGGGGCCTGGAGTTCTCAATGGAAGGCTTTGGACTGCTTCTCCCCTGTTTTTCTGAAGGTGTGGCATGAAGCTGGTCTAAGTAGTTTTTTTGTTTGAGTAGTTCTTATTGGAAGACCATACATCAATTTATATTGACATATGTACTTCATTGATTTTTGGACATGTTCCCATAGGATATGATAGTCACATCTTAGATGGGAGGGGGGAGGGGGAGAAAGCAGTAAAAGAATATCATAACCCAATGCCTATAGGTAGCACAGTTCTGTCTTCTACTTAGAAGGGTCAATTAAATACTTAACACAACACTGCTAACCTTTGTAAACACTGTGAAATTACCTGAATTCAACTCATTTATTATTCCGGCATTAATTATCATTATTTCTAATTGGTCAGAGAATTGGTGCCCTTCTTCCAAAGATAGCACTAGACTACCTGTGAGTTCTGAAGAAACATGTTTTCTGTCTGGATGCTACGGTCAGGGTTCCAGTGGGCAATCTAGGATGAAGTAGGAGAGAGTGGGGGACAGCACAGACAGAGAAACTCTTGCTTTCTGTGCACTTCAGACTGTATCCAGTTACATCCACTTGCACTGAAAGGAGGTTAAGTTCTTGCTGCATGCAGATGGAATGCCTTTATCTAAGTTTCTATTTAAGTAGGTACTGAAAAGAGGATTAACACAGGCAGGATTTAAATGTGCAGTGTATGGCACGTCTTCCTCTAAGATTAGGGAGGCTGCCTCTTCTAGACAACTGGGTATGCTAGTGCCATGTTTCTCAAACTGGGGGCCAAACTTCTACCATCCTTAATTGACCAAAACTTCCTTTGAAGTTAGAGTTGCTGATTAAGAACTGCAGAGTACATTCCTTAGTTTTGTAACACATCAGAATGGACAAGGCATGCCCAGAGGCCAGTTGGAAGAAAGATGATCCCTGAAGACTGTTTCTGTTCTAAAACAGTCCACAGAATGAGAATTTGGAGAACCTCTGTGTTAGTGCATAAGTAATAAAACGTTGAACAAAAACACATCGGGACGTGTTCTCCCAAAATCAATGAGTTACGTGCATACATCATAATTAAGTCAAAATATATATTGAATTTTATGCTTTATTTGTTTTTTTTTAAAAGGGGAGGTATTATTTTTTCCCTGCAGAGGTGCTGAAGTTCTTTTTTAAAAAAATTTCTTACAGAATATGGAATGGTCCAAGCAGTCAGTGATAGGTATGGAGTCTTGTACCTCAAACTAACTGGTTCAAAGTCAGTCTAGGTTAGTAGTGAATGGAAGCTGCTACAATCCCCAAAGCTTCAACTGAAATGAGCCAGTGTTGTGAAAAATCAACATCCTGAACTTTAAAATGACTTATTAAATAAATGCTTTTAGAAATGCTAATTAAAAATGACATTAAAAAATATTTCACTTTGGAATTGCCAGAATTCTGTAAGACTGTATGTGTGGTGCTGGTATTTGAGGAAAATGAGGCAGGATAATTGAGTTCATTTTGTGGCATAAAAGTTTTCTCTTTATGTCTCTTCCTTTTGAGAAAAATTTATGGTTGGTCTGTGTCTGAGACACATAGCCATATAAAAATAGTAATGATATTTGTTTCATTATACAGAGCACATATGCTAATAGACACATACTTGCTAAAGGTATTGTATGCCAGCTTCCCACTCAGGATACCAATTCCCATTTAGACAAAGATACACACCAGTGCACTGGTAATACATATCTCTAACAAGATAGACAAAAAAGACAAACTGAGTTCTACCTGCGTAAGTGTGGAAAGTTTGTGTGTATCTTTATGGCACAACAGTGCAAATTACTTGTTGTTCTGTTCTTGCTTCTCAGATAATCCTTGTTGGCAGGCCTGGCAGTAGGCAAGGCTGAGTAGTTTATATCATATCACCAGAACTCGCTGATGAAATTTTTTCACTATTTCATTACTGCTTTACTTTTATATATGATAGTGGATTCAAGGGAGAAACCACACCATGAAACATTATTGAAAACCTTCATCATACAGAATCCTACAGTCAGATTTTTTACAATAATTTTGTTGTGATCATTTCTAAAAACAGATTTAAAAACTATTAAGAAAAATCTTTTTCTGACATCTGATCAGTGAAATTATGACTGTGACTTTTTAAAGGATAGTTTATGAGCTAGTAATTACCATTAACCCTATATTACGTTTTGCTATATCAAATTCTGAAGCAAAGGCATTCCTTATGCTTAATGGAACAAACAAGTGCAGTACTGATTTGGCACTGATTTGCTCCTTTGGCTAATCTTAACTGCTGGCTCCTAAATTGGCTGCAAAACAGCCTATGGGTCTGATGCATAATCAGTCGTCTGTTGGCACGTGGTTCTGGACATTTTTCCTTTGACTCATCTGTGATTGCAGGGAATTTGCTATTGGCTAAAATGCATTTGAGAATAAGGCTATATACAAATTCCTTATATGAGCTGAAGGCAAAGCCCCTTTTATGGTAAAAGCAAATTGTTTCACTACTGTATAATGTGAAAGTATCCATCATCCCTGTTCGTTGTATTATTCCTGTTGTGTTCTTCTTGAATGGAGAAGTGTTATGCCCTTTTTCCATATAAATGAACACTTTCTAGTGCTTGAGATCCAAAAGTCTTTGTGACTGAGCTGTGCCAACCAGTACCTCTGCTGTGCTTCAATACCATGCTGCAATAATTAAGAATGAGCTGCATTCAAGGGCAAAACATTTCCTTATAGTTACAGTTCTATGATGAAAATAGTATCAGCTTCTCTGAACATGTGCTGTGGAGTTGGTGGGCCATGTTGGGTGGGAATGGGAGTGGACAGGACAGTGTCATAGGTACAGCTAACCCCTTTCCATGAGGGAGGTGTAAAAGGACATTTGCATGCGGAAGGTTCTGTTTATGCACAGACACTGGAGCCCTAATCTGTTGCCATTTTGGTTATTAAATGTTGGCTCAATGCTTCGTATCAACACTGATAAAGTTATGTAACACTTAGCAACGTTGCTGTTCTACAATTTAGGGAGACAAGGTGGGTGAGATAATATCTTTTATTGGATCAACTTCTGTTGGTGAGAGAGACAAGCTTTCAAGCTTACACAGAGCTCTTCTTCAGGTCAAAAGCTTGACTCACCAACAGAAGTTGGTTCAATAAAAGATATTACCTCTCCTACCTTGTCTCTTTAATATCCTGGGACTGACACGGCTACAACACTGTACAATTTGACTATCTGAATATCATTTGAAGATAACTTTCTAAAAATAAGCTACTGCCTGCTTAGACCAATTTATCTTTGAGCTAGTTTTGTAAATATTAATATGTAACATTGTTCCTTCTCACAGTTCTAGCCCAAACTTTGTAGATTCCTGATAATTCAGTAGTGTACAAAATACATAAAATATTAATTTCTTGGGTGGTTTGTGACATCCAGGGCTGACTTCTGGTCAGGTTGTTATGCCTAAATGAGACTAGACTAGAGTGCCCTACACTGAGTCAGAGGTGGCAGAGTTTAATAGCAGAGGTTTTCTCTTAATTAGTAGTGAAAGGTACAATATTTTCCTTCATTTTAAAGGAAAGATGCCAAATAGAAGCACAGTCTGTGTTTATGCTGAGGGAGGTTGTAATACCATTGGTGCGCATATGTAAAAAGTCTGGAACTCTGCTTCTGTATTGTTAACATCAGTGGTTTATGAACTTTAAGGAGCTAGCCAAGGAAATGGGACACTATTGTGGGAGACAGAGGGATAATTCTGTCAATCCTTATTCAAACAAAATTCCCAGTGACTTCAGTGAAAGGTTTGCCTGAGCAAGGCCTACTAGAGTTGCCCATTTTGTGCATTTGAACTTGACCGTTCTGCCTGGAGTGCTGATCATGTTTAAAAGACTGTCTGGGTGCTATCAGCGGAGAAGCAGCTCAAAAATTCTCATTGACCTACCAAGGGATGAGCCCTTCTTGTTGTATTTCCATCTCTGTTAATATTTGTGAATGCTAATGATTTTTTAAATGTTTTAATACTGTTTCCTGTACTGTTAACATGGTTAAAAGGAGTGAAATATTCTTCACCTTTTAGTTGCCACCTTTTTCCATTATAAACCCTATTTTTTTTCCCCTTGAAGTTTTCAGTTGGCTGTAAAAACATGCTCAGAACTGAAACTAGGCCTACCTTGGGCCTGGCACTATGGCTCTTTTCCTTTCTACCCTTTTAAGTTTCAGAGGCTTTAAAAATCTTTTTGGTCACAATTTTAAATTATAGGAATTTTAAATTTTCTTGACTTTTTATTTTATTTTAATGATTGTTGTAAAATTTGATCCCCAAACACTCTTGTTTTCCAAAAAATATACGGTTAGTTTTTATTGATGCTCATCACAGAAAGGCATCACTAAAATCAGTCAGTTACACTAAAATCGTGCGAATCTGAAATCTATAATTATATTCCTAGCTCTGCCACTATCTTGCTGTGTGATACGGAGCATGTCATTTATTCCAAAGGGAAGATGCCATTAGAAGTCTTGTAATTAATTAATGAAGCCTCACAATACCCCTGTGACTAGTATGTATCTCATTGTCCCTTACTTTTAACAGACGAGGTAAATGACACATACCTACCTCCCAGGGGGTTGTGAGAGTTAGTAAGTGCTTTGAGATCCATGGATGGAAGGCACTATAAAAGGTCAAAGTGGTATCAGTCATTATTTTATTTGGAGTTGGCATTAAAAATGAAAATGGTTGAGTTAATGAGACAGTGCAGCTTGTTTAGACAGCCACATAATGTCTGAAGCGGAGCTGTGAGGTCTGCCAGTTCCAAAAGCATCTTTTTTATGAACTGCTTACCTAAACAGTTACGATAAACCAGAATGGCTCCAAAGGAAAGGTGGTGCTGCCTCCAAACACAGAGATAGGCATTGAAAATTGGTTGGGTTGATATTTCAATGAGCATGACAGACTGTGATTTGTGAAGGCGCCTGTTACCTTTGAGTACATGCTGTAAGAGGCACTGTTGGTAAACCCCATAGTATAGTATCAAACAGCCCACTGTATTCACTTTCTTTTGAGTAGGAAACAATCCAAGCACCTAATCCTGCCTATGTTTACTTACCAAAATAATCCCATTGATTTCAGATGTGGGGAACTACACTGGAGTAATTTGGATTCGTCCTCCACTTAGGGTAGTATCATCTGGATCAGGCTACTGTTGGGTTGTGCAGGAGTAAGGACCACAGACACCTATTAAATACTTCATTGGCAATTACCCAGAAGTAACAGAGGAATCCGCATTTCTGTTGGTTGTCTACATCATTAACTCTTTAAAGTACTTTCCAGACTATGCGCTGCTTCCAGTATTAAATCAAGCCACATATTGGATCAATGGCTACTTTACGTGCTGCAGAGGGTTCTGTTGGCCTGTCTATCTTGCTTGAGAATGGAGAGGCAGTGCAGTATTTTCAACCTGAAAAATCACAGGCCAAGTCCCCAAAAAATCATGAGATTCTAAAAAACAATAATTTAGTTTTTTTTCCTGGGTATATTTTCAAGCTTTTCTCTACAACCATGAGGGCTAGAAACATATTTGTATTTTTTTTTCTTTTAAATGAAAGCTGAGACTGATGTATTAACATGACTCCAGAAGGTGGGGTTTTCAGAAACCTCCAAATATAGAGATACTGATGATAAAATCACAAGATTTGGCGACACTACACTGTATTGGCTTCTTCCCCACTTACTCTGTATGCCAGGCTCCCAGAATAGCTGCCCTCTCATGTTGAGTCACAGCTCTGAGGCTGACGCTAGGGGAAAACTACATTATTTGCAGAATAATTGTGTATCCCCTGCCACCTGAAGATCCTTCCAATAACACACAAGGAGTTTTTAAAATTGCTAGCATGAGGGCTAGGGCCTGGGTTTATTACCATGGTTAAGATTTTTTGTGTTCATGGCAGTATTGTTCTATGTGCAGAATCAGGCCTGTTTCTGGGTGCTCCTTTCATCTGTGCTTTTTCCATCTTCCCTGATGAAGCAGTCTATAGTTGGAACAGTATTTCTGTCTGGAATGCTGTTTAATTAGAATGAATGATCATGTGTGTATATATAACGTTTATTTTTCTTTAATAAATCTTTTCTCCACATGTATACTCTATGACCAAATTAATTAGAAATGACAAACTTAACATGTAATTCAATAGGCTAGAGGAAAAACTATTTTAGTACCTTCTGTACTACTGCTTCATAACTAAATCATAGACACTGTGGGCTCTTTGTTTGCTTTGTCACCTTGAAGTTTGTCTCACCAAATTTAGTTCAGCTTCACAAACTCTTGTGTTCTTTTAGCTTATATTGCATAATGACAGGTTTCAGAGAAGCAGCCGTGTTAGTCTGTATTCGCAAAAAGAAAAGGAGTACTTGTGGCACCTTAGAGACTAACCAATTTATTTGAGCATACAGCTACAGCTCACTTCATCGGATGCATCACGAAATGTATCACGGATGTAGCTCACGAAAGCTTATGCTCAAATAAATTGGTTAGTCTCTAAGGTGCCACAAGTACTCCTTTTCTTTTAGCTTATATTGTTAGCCATCTCTGGGTTATTATTTCAATTATATTTCTATTGCACTGATACTTTTTATTAAGTTGCCCTGCTTATAAAAATTCACTTTATTTAACTCTAGCAACAAAATAGTCATTAAATTTAAATTACCTTTTCTCAGTTACAAATTTTTCTCCAAAACAGGCATTTAAATGAATGGAAAGTTTGTAACTTTTGCTGTTTAATTAAGCATTCAGAATCTGCTAGGTTAAATGTAGTTATGGGGGCAAGTTACTGAAAGAATTTTTGAAAAGAAATGTATTTAAGAGGGTTAATTTTAAGTGCTTTCCACCCTGTTCTTCCATTTGTTTGCACAATGACCTTTTTATGTGGGGTTTAACTCTGGATTTTTGTTGATGTCTGAAATGATGCTTCATATCTGCTCCTAAAGCCTGTAGACTATTGCTTCCATCTGCTCATTTTTAGGGCACAGATCCTGCTCTCATTGAAGTCAATGGCAAAACTCACATTGACTTAAATATTGCAGGATCAGACTTCGTCTGCTTCACTCATTCACTCTTCCCCCCAGTGAGAGCTTCAGATTTCTAGGTGCTCCCTAACCCCCACTAGACAGTAGGCCCTACCAGGCACTCTCCTTCTGTGATACACTCAGACTCCAGCCACTCCAGCTTCTCTTATGTAGACACCAGACAACTTTCCTTTATTCCTTATTCAGCAAGACTTACCTTTTTCCCCATTGGGAGAATGCTCAGCTTTTTAAAATAATGGTATTTGATGTTAATATCAATGATAATATCAATATGTTTTTGTTTTCCATATTTGGCATATGAATGTTGTATGAGAATATGGCTGTCCATTGTTGTAGGTGGAACCAGTTGTCCCAGTGGGAAGGCATTGTGTTACAGGGTGGGCAGGAAGAGCATGGCCACTGACGAGGGTGTGACACCTGCTCTTGTCTGCCCCAGCAACAGTGCTAGCTTTGAGCAGTTCTTGTGTTTCCTCCACACAAAGCTGCTTGTTATCCCGCATCCCTGTGCTCCTTGGACCTTTCCTCCCCTTTACAGAAGGACTGAGTACAGTCCTTCCCTGTGAATTTACTGTAAGTACCACAAAACTGTTTTTCAGAAATAGTTCTAATCTAAAATCTTAAATCCATATGAAGACACTAAATCAACTGAGAAACCCAAGTGAATTTTTCTTCTTATGGCCAAGGGAATAAACATGCTTTATAATGTTTCAAAATATATAGAGAGAGCTTTTTTTCTTTAACTTGGTGATTTACTTCTATTCATCGTTGGCTACTTAATATAGAGAAACATTGTTTTTTGTGCCAAAAATCATTGGGAACATAACCCAGATCAATTTTTTTAGGGCACTGTTTTTAAACAAGCTTCTGGAAGAAACATTATTTGACAGCCCAGAAATGAAATAACCCAGTTTGTTATTTTTATCTCATATCTCCACTTCTGGTGTTTTGTCTTGTGGAAGGTTTGCACTCAACAGGAGCTTTGGTTGATGGGTACCATAAATGGCTTAAAAAAAGATTGCATCCATTTATGTACACTAAGGCTATGTTTACACTACAGCGAAGTAGCTGCGCCTCTGTAAGATCTCGAGTGTAGCCGCTCTATGTCGATGGGAGAGAGCTCTCCCGTCGACATAACTAATCCACCCACAATGAGCGACGGTAGCTATGTTGGTGGGAGAGCAACATAGTGCTGTCCACACCGGTGCTTATGTCAATGTAACTTACATTGCTCGGGGGGAGGGGTATTCAGACCCCTGAATGACTAATAAGTTATACTGACACAAGTGGTAGTGTAGACATAGTATAAATATTGTGTATCTTTGGCACAAAGCCTGGGTAGTATTTTGAAAATCTCCCTTCACATGATGAGACTTGGGGGTGATTTTCCCCTGCAATATAATTGTCTTCTTTTGTTCCCTAACTGTAAAATAACAGTTGTAGTTGTTACTGCCAGAGCCACTTTCCAAACAAGGATGTGTTGCCTGGTGCTCAGGCAGACTCTGATAGGTGAAGACTTGAAGTCAGCTACTGGGTTTGAGGTTTTAAGATTCAATTTCAAAAACTTGTTGTTAGCTGCACCAGCATTCTTTAACTTCTTTCTCTGGACAGCAAGGAAAGAAATGTGTCAATTGCCACAGGGCTAGATTATTATTTCCTAAGGCTTTGTTGATAGTAGGAAGGTAGTTGCCTCTTCCTAGCAAGGTTGCAACTGATTTTCTGTGAAAAGCCACATTTTCATGTCCCATCCAAAATCTATTTCCCGCCCCCCACCCTGAACAAACATACAAACAAACAAAACTCGGATCAGCCTGAAAGTTGGAAAGTTTCATCTGAGGCTGAGGTCGATTTCCGAGGCGGGAGGACGCGTGCGGGAGTTGAAGTTATTTGAACAAGGGGTTCCTGAGTTATTTTCAAAAGTCATGGGGCTGTGTGTGAATCCACACCTTACATGTACATTTGCTGGTCTTCAGAAGGTTTGGGGTTTTTTGGGTTTTCTTCTAGTCACTCTCCAGGTTTTCAGTAATATGTCTGGAGACATTGTGCAGTAGTCCAGACTACAACATCTAATTGAGTTTTAACTAGTGGTGTTAGCTAACCGGATTGTATATTGTAGTGCAGACAAAATGAACAGATATTTGATCCTAGTCATGTTTAACCCTCAGGTGGATGCCAAATGCTGCATGAACTTGAGGGTTAATCATGACCAGAAACAAACATTTGTTCTTTTCTAGGCTACCTGTAAATCCTTGTCAGATCCTGTTGTTATCATATTTTCATCTTTCTTTGGATAGCAAATTCACATATAGAAAAATTACATGAAGGTGGAATGAAGGTTGCAGTCACACAACAGGACCTTATCGTAGTACCTTCTGGATTGTGGGACATCAAAATTTCAAATCCAAACAGTAGAAAATCAAGAAGTATTCAGTTACAGCTCTTCTACACTAGTTAACTAACATGGTTGTAAATTGTAGTGTAGATGAGGAAAAAACATGCAGACCCTGTGGTACCTCTGAGATCTCTACAGGGAGAGTAGATCCTTCGCATGAGTCTGCAAAGATAGCTAGGTCCCTGGGCAAATGAAATCACACTGGGTACACTGCATCTGGGGACCTCCATGTTTAATGTGCACACACACGTTGGCTTTGCCTGTAATGACCTGATCCTTTTCCAATTGAAGCTAATGAGAGTGTTGCCATTGTCTTCAATGGGACCAGGAGAAGATCCTAAAACAGTGTTTTGGAACAAATCCACCTTCTATAGGGAGAGGGGATGGTCTATGTACTAAAGAATAGAAAGGTTCTTTTTGTATTTGTACATGACACTTTTTAATAATCTGGCCTCTAGCAGTTTTTATTCTTTGTCCCTTAAATCTACCCAGGGAGCAATAACTCTTCTGCAAAGCTCTGACTTTTGCCTTTGCCTTTTGGTTATAGTCCCCCAGGAACATTCCTCAGCTCTTGGGTTCTGCTGATATGCATGTGCTGAAACAAATATAATATGTCCTTAAGCAAGAGAACTTGCTACACCTGGATTCAACTTTCCAGGTCATCAAAGGCACCGTGGCAACGTCCCATTTACACAAAGTATTCTAGAATGCATTGGGTGGAAGGTACTGTGAACCATGAAAGGAAACAAACACAAGATCTGGGCAGCAGGTAAAGATCTGGGGAGCGAGTAAGGAGTGAGGAAATCATTTGGGAACCTGGGAGCTCAACTCTATAGTGCTGCTTTTGGCTACTCTGACCCCATTATATGCCTGTGGCCTTTTGAGTCACTTCATTACCTATATCTATCATAACAACATACTTCAGGATATCTTGAGTATGAAATACGGTGTGTGTGGGTGTGTGTATTTCACCCTTTCTGATGTATTTTTACTTCCCTAACCTCCTCAAATGAGCAGAATAGTTGGCAGCGATCAGAAACTGACTCTGTGCTTCAGCAGCAATAATGAAGTGATTGATTTGTAGCTCCTGGTACAGTCACTGATACTATTGGTGGAGGCTTTCTCAGCTGAGCATTTCATATGCAAAATATGAATGGAGCAGAAGAACCTCTACCGCACATAGAGATAAAATAATGACTGATTTCCCTTCCTACTATGCAGTTCTGATGCATTATATATGCACTCATATATATGCATTCAGAAATATACTATTTGCATAAGCCTCCAGATGTGTCAAATATGGCTTCAGGGACTACAAATCTATCATTCACCTCATTACTGATGCTGAAGTCAGACACGAATATCACAGAGCAGACCTAGCTCTCTTTCTAGCGAGTCATTTGAAAGGTCTCCTGTTTTGGGGCTGGGGGATGGTCCCTTTTTTGAATGACACTGGCTAGTGAGAATGCATCAGTATAACAGGAAGGACTCTCCTGCATAATATACTTTCCACTGACTTTGGTTTCTTCTATGCTGGTTAGACCTTGTAACAAAGTTTAATAGCAACTATTTATCTAGAGTCATCAGCATTTAGGGGCAAACATAAATCAGATTTGTGCACCTCTGTAAAATCTGGGACCATGCAGTGTTTCCAAATAGAAGGCTCTCCTTTTGGAGACCTTGTGGTATGACTTGCTATTTGAAGTGGCAAAGGTCAAAACTTCTCATTTTAAGGTAGTCTAAGCATTGCCTTGATTAATATACAATAATAATAATCTAACTGTAGCCCTTAGGAGTATATTGTAGTAACATTACTTAGCATTTAAATAGCATCTTCCTCTCTGAGGCTCACAAAGTGCTTCTTAAACATTCTCCAATATTAGCCAGAATGGGCAACAGGGGATGGATCATTTGATGATTACCTGCTCTGTTAATTCCTTCTGAAGCACCTGACATTGGCCACTATCAGAAGGCAGGATACTGGGCTAGATGGACCTTTAGTCTGACCCAGTATGGCCGTTCTTATGTATTAATCTGATAGTCAGAAGTGTTGTGAATCCTCAGCATCCGTTGACTAAAGTGGAGGCTGCAGGCACTTGGCATCTCTGCAAATCAGGCCTTAGTTTACTAAGACTGACAATGCCTGTGTGAGCTAGTTAGGGTAAATCTTATTTAATCCCATTTACTGATGGGGAAACTGAGTCAGAGGGAGGCTTAGTGATTTATTCAAGGTCACACAGCATGTCGCTGTCAGAGGAGAATTAGAATCCAGGTCTCCTGATTTGGAATCCTGTGTTCTAACCATTAGACCATGCTTTGAGTGTGATATTGGCAGCTCCTTTTCTCCAGAACGACATTTGGGCTTTAGTGCCCTCTACTGCTCTATTAAATAGTGCTATTTTCTTGCTTTTTAAAAAAGCCATAGTCTCTTTAATTTTGTTTTACTTTCTCTTTTGGGCTAATGGCCACTACACTGTGAAATTCCTCGTGATAATCATGGGTTGTCTCTGTATATGTATTGTGCTGAAAAACTATATGTGTTGTGCTAAAAATTCACCTCTCTGAAGAGATGTTTTTTCTTTCTATGACTACAACATGATTCAGATTGAGAGCATTGGTGTGTTTTATTTGTGTCAACTTGCTTACAGCAAGAGAGTAGAGAAAGGATTAGACATTTTCACAAATGTTTTCTACCGGTGGGGGCCTCAGTTTTTGGATCTCAAAATGGAAATGTTTAGGGCCTGATTTTCAGAGGTGCTAAGCACCCACAGCTTCCACTGAAGTGGGTGTCCATAACCTTACATTGAAAATCAGGGTTAAAGAGCTTTAATTTGGGTGCTTATCTGATCCAGACTACCTGAATACATGGAGACCCATATCATGCCCTTGACCCTCCATCCTTCCAATAGGTGCTATGATAGACCCTCCCTCAGATTAATATTGTCACACTGGGTTATGGTTTGGTGGCTTGCAACATCCTTTCCAGAATCTTTGATGGATGGTAGGCCAGGAGCTGCCATGCAGACTGAGCTGAGATAGTCTTTGTAGGAAGGTGGGAAGTATCCTTATAGTCATTCTTTTAGGGAACAGTGCGGAGACTTAACTCTCTGTAATCTTCTGTATTTTGTTTTCCATACAAAAGGGTCCAAGTCTTTGGGAATCTCTTCTGTTATGGAAACCACTGCCTCAATAATTTCTGTTCACTTGCTTTGTACCTTTTCTGGCTTTCCATATGGAATTCCTGAGATGAAGTGACCAACAGTGAATGCTGTAAACTGAGATGATCAAATAATATTTTTTAGGTTATTCTGGAATTCGTAAATTCCCCCGTCCCCACCTATTCCTTCCAGATTAACCTAAGTTGTTTTGTGTCATCAGCAAAATGTGTGGCTTGGAAATGTAAAATATCCCTAGGCAACATTGTGAAACCAGTTTGCCACCCTGATGATCCAAGAGTTGTGGCACAGAATTCAGGCTTCTTGTGGCTGCTCCCTCTCTTCTGCCTGTATGGTTTATTCTGCAGCCACACTGCAGTCGGCTCTGTCTCAGCCCCTGTGCTGCGCCCAACCCATCCAACACCCCAGAGGAGATAGAAGTCTCAGACAGTAAGTTAATGCTTCTTTGGCCCAGAATTACCTTCTGGGTTCATTACCACTGAGAAATCCAACTAGCTCAATAGAGAGCATTCCACATACTCTAGCTGTTCCTCCTACTCTGCCCCTCCACTTCTACTGACCTTCAACTTTGAAAGGATTTCCATGGACTCCACGCAATGGAGTCAAGCAGAAGAGTGGGTGCTGCTGCCTTGGATGACACCCTGACTTCCCTACCCCCGGTTCCTCCAGCTATAACTCTCTCTCTCCAGGGCAAGCAAAGTTAGGGGAGCTTAGCACCTCTTGTGTGTAATTATATATACACCAGACCACACATTCCATTTCATTCAGCATTTTAAATGTACAATTTGCTGGTAGGCTCCCTGACAGCCAGCCATGCAGGTTGCCAGTTAATTTTGAATTCCTCAGGTGATTGAATTAGTGTGGTGGCAGCTTGGAATTTTAGCCCGCTATGTTTCATTTTGGTACTTGTGTGAATGATGAAGAGCACACTTCAGAAGTACCTGAGTACTGCTTCACACCCCAAATGATAATATGGAATATATTTTCTCTCTTTCAGGATATGTACAGATAGGGAGTGGGCAAATTTCATTCTTGCATTTCCTAACTTTTGAGTGCTTGACTTCTCAACCTTAGTAGCATTCTTTTAATGAGCAGTCTTTGTATCTATTTACACACCGCTATACAGAGACAAAACAAACACTTGTATTCTCTTTAAATATTCCTAAGCTATTTGCCTCTCTCTCTCTCTCTCTCTCTCTCTCTCATACCCTTAATAAATATTCACATTAGCCTTAATTTTTCCCAATTTTCATAGAGATTAAAGCCAGAAGGGAACATTAGATCATCTGACCTCCTTTATATCACACACCGTTAAATTTCACCGAGTTACCCCTGTATAAAGCCAAGTAACTTGGGTTTGGCTAAAGCATATCTTTCAGAAAGGCTTCCAGTCTTGAGCTGAAAACAAAAAGTGATGGGGAATCTGCCACTTCCCTTGGTAGTTTGTTCCAGTGATTAATCACCCTCCCTGTTTAAAAATAAAAATTAAAAATAAAAAAAAATATTCTGCATTATTTCTAATTTGTAGTTGTCTGGCTTCAGCTTTCAGCCATTGCTACTTCTTATGCCTTTCTGTGCTAGATTAAAGAGCCCTTTAGTACTTGGTATATTCTCCCATTGTAGATACTTATACACAGTAATCAAGTCACCACTCAAAAAAGAAATTTTTTTTATAAACTAAATAGATCAAGTTCTCTAAGTCTTTCACTGTAAGGCATTTTCTCTAGCCCTTGAATTATTTTTGTGGATCTCTTCTGCACAGTCTCCAGTTTTTCAATGTTCTTTTAAAAATCTGGACTCCAGAACCATACACAGTATTCCAGTATGTCTCACCAATGTTGTACACAGAGGTAAAATCAGGTCCCTACGCCTAGTCAGTACTGGACTGTTTATTTTCATTTTATTCATCCAAGGATCTCATTAGCCATTTTGGCCACAGTTTAGTGGCTTGTTTGCTTTGACACTCCTCCCCCCCCCCCCCATGCATTTGTTTTCCAGTATATAGTGCCTCCTTGCCCCACCTGCCCTGTAGGTATGGCCTGCATTCCTGTTTCCTAGATATATAACTTTTCATTTGGCTGTGTTCAAAGAAAATGTGTTTTAATGGGCCCAGCTTATTGAGTGATCCATATTGCTCTGTTTGACTTCCTTGTCCTCCTCATTATTTACCACTTGTCCAATCTTTGTGTTATCTGTAAATTTTATTCACAGCAATTTTATATTTACTTCCAAATCATCAATGAAAATATTTAAATAGCACTGGGCCTAGTACCGATCCCTGCAGAAGCCGACTAGCAACACCCCAATTCAATGACTCCCTACTGCCAGCTGCTTTTTGAGATCTGTCTGTTAGCCAGTTCTTAATCCATTTAATGTGTGCTTTATTTATATTGT
The DNA here is from genome assembly GCF_015237465.2 of Chelonia mydas. Classification (NCBI taxonomy): domain Eukaryota; kingdom Metazoa; phylum Chordata; order Testudines; family Cheloniidae; genus Chelonia; species Chelonia mydas. Next base: position 66,335,496 of record NC_051250.2, read on the forward strand.
ATGGGGCTAATTTTTAACTGGAATATTGTGCAGTACTGAAGCCTAAACCTTTTGTAAAGCTTTACTAAGTACACTACATGTATGCAGTTACCTTTGTCCACCACACTTCTAATCTCATCAAAGAATAAAATTGTTTGTCAAGACCTATTTTCCATCAGCATACATAACAAAATGTTCTTTGATTCTGTGTTCACTCTTGGCTGTTTGCAGAAAGTACATGATTTCTCTTATCTGTATGAAACTATTAAATTGGCCCAGAAAGCAAATGCAATGTATTATTTAGTTTTTAAAATGTGTTGTCAGCAAATCTTGTCCTGATCACTCTTGTGAGTATCATATACAAGAAAATAATTGTTCCTATATTTGTGATTAATGTAGCACAACTGATAAAAGTTACATTGTTTAAACAAGTTTATAAATCACCCTGTCCATATGCTCATTTCCTGTAATCTGTCATTATGTTTCAAATATAATTGAGAGACACAAAACTGGCTGAGATCACAACACTTTGGAAGAAGTCGTGCTTCCATTTCCTTATTCATTGAAAGGCGGCACAGGGAAAAATTAAATTAATGGAAGATAATACATGGTGTGAAAGTATACCTTTGCTTTGTGGTTTTGAACAACTAAGGAGTGTGGTCTTTTTCCCCGGTACATGAACTATTCTCTTGGCATCACTGAGATTTATGCAAGTGTATCGAGCAGTGTGTTACAGTCCCTGCATGACTGTGGGGAGCACATGGCTATTCAAAGGCAATTCTTGTTCTCAAGTGGAGGCTACTACTAGGTAAGAGTGGGCCTGGAGTCAGTGTTGAACAGGGGCTGTGGCTCTGCCTGACAATTACTGGACGGCTGGATCTGTGGTATGTGACAGCTTCCGAGCTCTTCTGCCTCAGTGCCCACCAATTCTGAGAAGGGTAGTAGAAGATGAAGTCCCCACTCGCTAGCTACTGTGCCAAAACAAGGAGTGTGGCCTAAAGCCTCTCCTTCCCTCACTGCCTTCTGCAATACAAAGGATGTGGAAGATTTTTGCCGAGCAGCAGCAGGAACTACATCCCCATTCAGCTCTTTAATTAATTGGGGCAGAAACATGGTGGCGGCAGCTCTATTCCAGAGAAGCCGCTCTAGCAGTTCACTGTAGTAGCGGGCAGGGAACTGTGAAAAGGAGAACTGAACTACATTTAATACAGTTGCCAATCCCCCAGGATTGTCCTGGAGTCTCTAGGAATGAAAGATTACGTCAAGTGATGAAACCTCCAGGAATACCTCCAACAAAATTGGCAACCCTAACCCTTAAGGAAGCAGGAATGGCCCGAGAAAGTGCAGGAAATAAAAGCAAACCTTCACAGTGTCTGATGATATCAGAGTTCCTTTCGGCTATCAGTCCCAACTAGCTATCATTGCTACCTCGGTTGGTGGGAGAGAGTTAGAATAAAACCTTCCCTCTAATCTTTTGGTTCTTCCTCTCCACACACACAATCTGAGGCACTCCCCATTCGAAAGGGCTCAGTGGGAAGATCCCTTGACAGACAACAATAAAGTTAAAATCTTAACAAGGGAGCCCTAGAGTTAAATCCTGCCCTCATATCCATGAATGTAATTTGCACTGAAGTCTTGCAGACCTTCACCCATTTGAGGGCAGGATTTGACCCCTTTTGTTCTGCATGATTGGAAAGCATCCTTATGTATTGGTTTTAGTTTTAGCTCTGAGATACCCTAGTTTCTCCACACCCCTACTAATCTGATATTCATAGTAACCTTCTATTGCTGCTAGTGAGGTGATTGATCATCTCACTGTAGAATTTTGCTGTCCCATTTTTTAAAGTCTCTACCTTTAATGAAGAATCATAAACTATAGAATATCATCCTGTGAAGCCTGCACTGCTTTGCCTGAAAGAAACAGTGCCCACCACCTCGGTGACCCATTTTGTCTTCATAGGACATATATGTACTTGGAATGGAGTCTGTTCTCTTGCTCAGCTCCATCGGATAGGATGCCTTGTGTTACCGCCATTCTCCACAGCCAGACTGCCTGAGACTTGCATGTAGTAATGGAAGAATGGGACCCACTGAATATTTTGTGTTGTCCATCTTCACCTTGTGCTCACCACTTTGCTGTTTCTCCAGAAGCAGTCTTTCACCTTTATCATTTTATTAAAAAGGACTTGTATTAACATTATGATATCTCATTCACTGGCTTCCATGGACAGCCAAATGTGCCAGTTAAGTGAGAATCCCCTTTATTGGAAGTTATTTAGAAGAACGGAACTAGTGTGTAGGTTTGTTCACCTTAACTCTTATTTGTTGAGGAAGGTAATAGATCAGTAATAGATCAGTCACTCAGGTGTGGCAGCCGACTGGTTAACAGTTTTCTTCACTTTTATTACTGTTGTTATAAGTAGTAATAGTACTGTGGAGCATAGGAGCCCTAGTCATGGATCAGGACCCCACTGTGCTAAGTGTTGTACAAACAGAAAACAAAGAGGCAAGCCCTGCCCCCAAAGAGTGTACAATCTAAGTATAAGGCAAGAGCCACCAGCTGTAAACAGACAAACAGATTTGGGAAGTACAAGTCAGTGTATTAAGCTTAGCTACAAGCAGCCTAATCATTGTCCTGTAGCTAGTTAATGGCTTTTGCGTCAACGTTGGTCCAGAAATCCTAGTTTCTTCGGCTAGACATCTTGGTCACTTCAACACATTGTCCCCTCTTCCTGTCATTTATACTGCAAACTAACATTTTTATGACCCTGAAATGATAAGATTCCTGCATGAGGTGTAATTCTCCAAGACAGGCACTTTGAAATATTAAAATCCCTTACTAATGATGAGGGCAACTTGAGGGGAGGTTCAGGTGTGTCAAACACTGTAGTCTTATCAGGTTGCTTTGATTAGCAATGCAGCAGGAAGAAAGCAAGTTATTAACTGGTCCAAATTGGGTGGAAATTACCAATACACCCTCACTGATAATGCAGAAAAAAATTATCTTGAATGCATATGGATCAATGTCCTAACAGATAAAGCACAAGATAGGGATATTAGTTAGTGTCTGCTACAGACCAATAAATCACACTAGGGAACAGGATGACTGCCTCCTTATGCACATTATAGGGGGGAAAAAACTGTGTAATCATGGGGGGACTTCAGTTTGAGTAGCATATGGTGGAGGTCTCGTGCTGCCAGTAATAAAGCAGGCCTGGAATTTCTAAACATTATATATGAGAATTTCCTAACTCAAAAGGTGCTGCAGCCAAAACGGGGCATTCTTTTATTAGACCTTGTTTTAACAGATAAAGAGGAACTGATCACAGAACTAAAAATTAATGGTAGCTTAGGGACAAGTGATCATGACTTATCATATTTATAAAGTGCAAGCAGAATAAAGTCCAGACAAGTAATATATAAGTACTTGGAGCTTTAATAGGGCCAGTTTCACAGAGCTGAAAACAATTATGAGCCAAATCAGCTGGGAGGAAAAATTTGATCAGAAAAATGCGAATGATGATTGGGAAAATTTAAGAACATCTTACTCGATGCCCAAAAAAAAGCTACAGTCAAGGAAGAAGGCTTGTATGGGTTAAAAAACCAACCTGGTTTAGAGGGGAAGTGAAGACTGCTATAAAAAATATAAGAAATGGAAGAAAGGGGAAGCTGACAGTAAAGAATACAAATCTGAAGTTAGGAATTGTAGAAATTGATAAGGGAAGCAAAGGGATAGAAGCTGAAATCTATGCCAGCAGAGTTGAGGACAATAAGGAGTTTTTTAAATACATTAGAAACAAAAAAGAATCCTGACAATGGTATTGGTCATAACTAGATGGAAATGGCAAAATTATCAATAATAATGCAGACTATGCGGACACGTTCAATTAAGACCCTTGTTCTGCATTTTGTGAAAAAACAAATGATATAGTCTCATCATATGGTGATAACACTTCTTGTATTCCAGTAGTATCTCTGGAGGATGTTAGAAGCTACTAAAGTTAGACATTTTTAAAGCAGCAGGTCCAGATAACTTGCATCCAAGAGTTTTTGAAAAATTGGCTGAGGAGCTCATTGGACCATTAATATTGATATTCAATAAGTCTTGGAGTACTGAGAAACTTCCAGAAGACTGGAAGAAAACTATTGTGCCAATTTAGAAAGGTTAAATGGGATGACCTGGGTAATTATAGGCCAGTCAGCCTGACATCGATCCCGGACAAGATAATGGAGAGGCTGATATGGAACTTAATTAATAAAGAATTAAAGGGGGGTAATGTAATTAATGCAAATCAGCATGGGTTTATGGAAAATAGATACCATCAAACTAACTTGATATCTTTTTTTGATGAGATTACAAGTTGGGTTGATAAAGGTAATAGTATTAACATAAGGAACTTAGACTTCTGAAAGGGGTTTGACTAGGTATTGCAGGAGATTTTGATGTAAAAAACTAGAGCAACATAAAATGAACATGGCACAAGTTAAATGGATTAAAAGCTGGATAACTGATAGGCCTCAAAATGTATTTGTAAACGGGGAATAGTCATTGAGTGGGTATGTTTCCAGTGGGATGCCACAGAGATTGGTTCTTGGCCCTATGCTGACATTTTATTCAATGACCTGGAAAAATGCACAAAATCATCTCTGATAACGTTTGTAGATGACACACAATTGTGGGAGTGGTAAATAAAAAGCACAGGTCAGTGATTCAGAGCACGCTGGGTCACTTGGTAAACTGGGTGCAAGCAAAAAATGTGTTTTAATATGGCTAAATGTATACATCTAGGAACTAAGAATATAGGCCATACTTACAAGATGAGGGACTATCCTAGGAAGCAGTGACTCTGAAAAAGATTTGGGGGCTATGGTGGATAACCAGCTGAACATGAGCTCCCAGTGTGACACAGTGGCCAAAAGAGCTAATATCATCCTGAGATACATGAACAAGAATTTCAGATAGGAGTACAGAGGTTATTTTACCTCTCTACTTAGCACTAGTGTGACCACTGCCGGAATACCGTGCCCAGTTCTGGTGCCCACAATTCAAGAAGGATGTTGATAAATTGGAGGGGTTCAGAGAAGAGCCACAAGAATGAATAAAGGATTAGGAAAACATGCCTAATAGTGATAGAGTCAAAGAGCTCAATCTATTTATCTTAACAAAGGGAAAGTTAAGGGGTGACTTGATTACAATCTATACATATCTACAAAGGGAACTAATATTTAATAATGGGCTCTTCAGTCTAGCAGAGAAAAGTATAACAGGATGCAATGGCTGGAAGTTGAAGCTAGACAAATTCAGGTGGATGTAAGGTGTACATTTTTAACAGCGATACTAATTTACCATTGGAACAATTTACCAAGAGTTGTGGATTCTCCATCACTAACAATTTTTAAATCAAGTTTGATTGTTTTTCTAAAAGATCTGCTCTAGAAATTTATTTGGGGAAGTTCTATGACCTGTGTTATTCTGGAATCAGACTAGATGATCACAGTGATCCCTTCTGGCCTTTGAATCTATGAATACACTATAAAAAGGTGCAATTGTGCCAACTGAGAGCCAATTTCTTCAGTCTTTATTCAAAACTTCTATTGAAGGACAGAGAAAGGATTGCAGGATTTGGCTATAAGTGGGTAATTAGGCAAACCTATACCAATTAACCATAGAATTGTCTTCTAAGATAACATCAAGAGCTATTAGGATTCCCTAGTAAGCATCCCAATTAACCAGTCCTCGCATTTAATGGCTTTCTGATTAAGTGGATTTTACTACCATGTTGTAGTCATGAAGTGATTGGATTGATTATAATCCTTTGTATTAATTAGTGTAATGTCTGAACTAGTTTTCAATAGAATAAGTGTTTCATTAGCTGGTATTTGTGCTGCTCTCTCATTGAGCTGTGCTTTGATACAAACTGACTTGCTCGTATCCTTGAGCTGTTATCCAGACTGCCAGGTTCTCCATATTGGAGAGCAAATGAAAGTAATATGTTGAGTCTGTTTTAAAAAAAAAAAGTTGTGTAACTTTTAGGAAGCAGATACACAGTATCATCCTATGCAGGCAGCATAAACTTCATTCTAACAAATTAGCATGGGCTAAACTATAATTCCCTTGTTCTACAAAAGAACATGTTAATTAGAAAAGGCTAGCTAACACCATCTAAAATAGTGCCTTTTAGCCTAGTCAAGAAAAACTCTGTACCTCATCTCTTCCCATATGAAAAATTGGAAAATGTTGTTATACTTATTCCTGTATTGGGCTTAGTGCAGGAGAAACTAGATTAAATGGGCTGTGCTATACAGGAATCCGATGTAGGGTGACCAGACAGCAATTGTGAAAAATTGGGACAGGGAGGTAATAGGAGCCTATATAAGAAAAAGACCCCAAAATCGGGACTGTCCCTATAAAATTGGGACATCTAGTCACCCTAATCCAGACTAGATGATCACAAAGGTCCCTTCTGGCCTTGAAATCTATGAATCCATTATAACAAGTGCAGCTGTGCCAGCTGAGTGCCAGATTCTTCAGTATGTTACAGGAGGTCAGACTGGAAGACATAATGGTCTCTTCTGGCCTTAAAAAATCTGTGAATCCACAAAATTATTCCTATTTCACAGAAGTGCTTGAGGTTTAATTTATTAATGATTTAAGCACATTAGTATCCTGAGCTTCTTAAGGTGCTATATAAATACAAATTATATCTTATTTTATTATTATACTTTGTATCAGAACCAAGGTTAATTTGACTGGACCTTGCTATGTCCTATTGCTTGTCATTCTGTTTAGAAAAATCTTTTCAGTAGCTGTAATTTTAGGGAAGCTTTTTTGAGACCATAAGGAGTTTTACTGTTAACGGAGGAAATGTATTTTATTTGGTGATATTCATTGCATGTCCGAGGGGCCTTATGCCAGCAGAACCTTACTTTCCTTTGGAGCATCTTTGACTCTGGGATATTTATGTATTTTTTTTTCCTGTATGCACAGACACACTTGAAATCTGTCTTTAATTACAGGATAGGACCTACATGTAAATGTGGCTCAAGCGTACAGTACTGTTTATCATACTGTAGGTCACATTTAGAAAACTGTCCAGGAAACATATTTTTAGATGTCTTACTTGTATGGATAAGTAATGCAATAATTGTGTCAGTTTTTATGAGATTATGAACACTCTTAAACTGAAAATATTCTTGGATTTAGCCAAGACTATAAAAAGGCATTGTTTCCTTATATAATATTTTTTCTTATTCTCTAGTGAGAACTAGACTTTAAAAACCCTTGTGATTGCCCATGAATAAATCGTCTTGCAACTTGATAACTTTAGCCAAATTACACAAAGTAGGTTTAACTTCCCTGTCATGTTTTCATAGTTTTATTTTTAAGACCCTGTATTGATATCTTATGGATTTTGTTCCTGTATTTGTAAACTCCTGGCTAGGATATAGATGTGAAAAATTGTATTTGCCACCTTGTTAGTGTAACCCACACCTTGGGTTACACTAGCAGTATATGTAATAGCTGAGAGAGACCGTACTTAACAGTAGGGAGAGCAACAATCTTAATTGAATGAGATGACTAAAATAGGGATCAAAAACAGTGAGACTGATTCTGCCTTGCATTCATGCCCTTATACACCTCTGTGCATAGGGGCTCTGCAGGAGATACCCGGAGCTTGGGAGAATTCACTAGGCATGAGAAGTATAGGATTGTTGTGGGCTGCACCGTGCTGCCCTCTTTTAACAGCATAAGGGGAGTTCCATAGGCAAGAAAGGGTGTGCCTGTAGAGTTGAGTGCTACAGAGATTCTGGGCTTCAGTAAAGCCCATAGACACACAGCTGTGGGGAAGCTGCTGTAAGCTAGAGCAGTCACTGGGGATGCTTTAACTTATACCAGGGGGCATTTTGACCTCTGCAGCAGCCCAGAATCCAGATGGGACAAAGGTGTTATAAAACTCACTCTGCACCCATTCCTTCCCCTCTCCCATGCCTTCTGTATTTCCCTTCTTAGGAGGTGCAGCACAGAATCCAGCTCGGTGCATTAAATGGGGGCTGGGGGTGGGGGGATGATCCAAATGGTAGTAACTTGATTCATTCTAAGCTCTGGGTTCCTGAATCCCAGCTGCCCCACCAGAATCACTACATTATATCCACCCCTCTCCCCCGAAGTATAACTCAAATATAAACCTGGGGGAAACATTCTACAAGTCGGGGGCAGGGAGTGGGAGTGAGAAAACAGTAGAATTCTGGATAGACTTTATGGCGTAATCTGAAGAGAAGTCAGCATCTTGCTCCCTGCTCAAGCTGGAAGAGATGAGGGGGAGGATACAAAAGAGTCGGATGCTGAACTGTGGATGGGAAATGTAGTAGCTTGGCAAGTTCTCTGCCTCTACCTACCTAAGTAACTGAACTTAAGACTGTCTGATAATATGGAAGATTCTGCAGATCAGTTACAGACTGGTTGGATAAACAGAAGGGAGATGGGATAGTCACATCCTTCCATTTAACTCTTTGCTAAAGGGGATTTTCCCACAAAAAATACTGCTCCTGGAGTGGACTCATAGAAACGTACAGCCAAATCTATCCCTGAGATATAGAACTTGTGCAGATGTAATTAAAATATTAGGATAAGGGAAACGTTCCTATGGCTAGCATGAGGTGGATTCTGTACAATATAATGGAAATCATTAAGTGTTTTTTCCTGATTTCAGTGCAGAAACCCGAGAAAGAATTTATTCCCATGCTTCTACAGAAAAAAGAAGGGGAAAAAAGCATAAGGACTTGGGCATGCAATTTGCACTCTAGTATCTGGCACAACCGTACTATTATAGTCACAGTAGAATGTCCAAATTCTTGACAATGTCAGAGGAAGCCAAAACATTTCTTGACATCCTAGAATATGTTCATAGGCAGGGTAGCCTCACTTCTCGTAGAGAAACTAAACTACCCTCCAGGTCATGCAACAAATTTCCAATATGGCATCATATACACTGGCTGATCAAGTCTGAATTTTCTGTAATTACTACTGGAAGTTTTCCCTGGATGGGGGAGAAAAAAGTGTTTGATTTATCTACATTTGCTAACTACATTAAATTGGAAGAAGGAAAAAAGTCTCAAGTTGTTAACACTATAAGCACATGGGAGACAAAACGGGGGGAAAGAAAAGGTTTTATTTATTTATCCTTTATTCTTATATGGATCCTGCTCTGGATACACACAAAAAAAAGGAGATCAAGAACACAAACCAAGTATTATTTTTTTCACTTTCACAATTATCTCTCTCTTTAAAGATACAGACAAGTCTCTTTTTTTATGTGTAACTGAGTGAGATGTTGTGTTGTTACTATTACACGGATATTTTCTTGTAGATATGTATGGTGTGTGGGTTTGTATATGAGAGAAGAAATTGTTTGTTAGAAGCACCATGACACTCTAAAGAGAAAAACGGTGGATGCTGGTCTCCATAGTAGGTTAAGAAGTGTGAATGTAATTGAAGTGATCACTATATTGATATGGAATGAAATGCTGATCTTTATTTGTGGGGAAAAGATATGCACCTGGAAGCTTAGAAGGAGGAGAATTGTCTTAGGATATAAAAGATTCAGAAAGATTAAACAATACTGTGGTGAACTTTGGTAAATCCCTTACCTGGTGGGTTTAATAGAATGGATAGTCTAATTAAAACTTATTATCGTTCTGGAAAATCTTTCTGAAGAAAAGGATTATAGGGAAGAATAAGAAAAAAATTGAAATGATTACAGAGATCCAAAGATCATTAGGCAAGTTTTTAAGATTTGAAAACAAAATTGCACATATCCCATTATAATGATAAAATAAAAACAGGTCCACCTGATTTTGATCATTTTTAAAAAAGAAGCACTACATGAGCTTTTCTGTCTGTTTAAAGTAGTGGAGAAGTCCTTTGTTAGCTTAAAATTGGAGCAAAACCTGTGGCTACATTTCTTTTAGGTTGCTTAGAAGCATATCAGACTTTGGTTGTGAAAAGTCTCCAATTACACGTTAACAATCAGAAATCTTCCTCTTGAGTATGTTCCAATCACACTTTTCAACATGGATGTGAAGATCTCTGCAGATATTCTAGAAATGAGGCTTGAGATTAACCATAAATTGGTTAATAACTATCAACTGGACTTTATTATTGGAGGGGAATCCTTGATAATCTGAGGCATACCTTGAACTGCATCCATTTGGGCTGATTAAATAACAAGTAACTGATCCTTTCTCTTGATACAAATAAAGCATTTGACTGGGTTAAATGTTCCTTTCTTTTGGGATGTTTGGAGAGGTATAGTTTTGGACTCAGATTTAGATACTGGATGTCTTACTTTATAGCAGGATCCTTATAAATGTGGAACTGGCAAAAAAACTACATTTTAGGGGAGCAATTAAACAGGGGCTTTCCTTCTCCCCTTTGATCTTTATCTAGCAATACAAGTATGAAATGAAATATGAATCTCTGGTTTTATGTCAAATAGAGCACAAATTTCAACTCTTCTTTTAGGACCTAAAGGGAATGAGAGGCTTTCCATTGGCTTCAGTAGGCTTTGGATCAGGCTTTATTTGCCAACTCAGAAATGTCTTGCCAACTCTTATTTCTGTTTTAAATTAATTGAGTTTATCAAGGTATAAAGTTTAGCAACAGAATTTGGGAGCTTTGCTGGTAGGTTTGTCCCAAATACATCAAACCTGTAATACTAATGTCCCTTTTAATGAAGAGGGAAAGGAAGGAGGGAAAAATCCCAAAAACCTTCACATACTGGCAACCTATCAGAATTATATAAATAGAAACTCTTACCATTGCTATAGAAAATTCGTACGGAAGTCCTATCTTGGAGTAAGCTATTCATTAGTTGGCTTGGCAGTAGGAACTCAATCCAAATGAATAGCCTGCCAAGAGCACTTTTAGTATTTTTATATGTTGCCCATTCAAATCTTGGAAAAATTCTTTAGAAATTGGACAAGCTGACCACTCATTTTTATGGCCTTTTGCAAGACCTAGAAGTAAAAAACTAACTTTTGTATTTAGCATCTGCTAATGGAGGTTTCAGACAATATTGCTGGGCAGCTGATATAGTTACCATAACATATTGGACTGATAATAGGAAACAGTACCACTGGATAGTTATTGAGATAGCCTATGCTAATATTGGTTATTTCTAGTTACCCTGGGCCAGTACTAAAGATGCTGTAATTAGGTATACACAGTCTTAGAGATCTGGAATAAAGTCAAGATGAAGACTCAAGATAAAATAATCTCTCTTCCCTGATCATCCATAATTAGGACTTGAAATTTTTATGCTCTGGGAATAAGAACAGGGAAGCCAGACACAAAATAATATAAACTGTCTTACTTTCTAACTTGTTTCAGAACAGAGAATGTATTGCATTACACAAAATATGTAGTATGGCCTTTGTCCTGTTTCAATTGAAGTCAGTGGGAGTTTTGTTAATAGCTTAATTGGGAATTGAACCAAACCCTACGATTCATGTGCAACTTTTCCCAGGATGCCTATTTTTTAAGTTAGGAGCTAGGAAATCAATAAAGGAAAATATTATTCTCCAGATAGCAAGTAAGTTACACTAGACTGCATTTTATTTGTAGCAATAAAATAGAAAGAAATAACAGGAGAAATATATAGATGTCACAGCTCACCAGAAACAAGGAGTCTCATGCTGTATGCCCCTTGCTACTCCCGTAACAGTTGAAATTTAGCTACAAAATGGCTGCCTGGCCTTTTAATGCCACAACGAAAAGAAACAGTTTGTTGTGCAGTTTAACAAAGTGCAGTCAGGTTGTGAGGCACTGTCCCAGGGCTTGTAGCTTGGTTCTCCTCTCCTGTCTGAGCTCCACCCAGCAGTTCTCCATATGGGTATCAAGCAAGCCTTCTTATTTCATTTGGTAGATCCTCAGGGCTGACCTTACCATGAGGCGAACTGAGGTGGCTGCCTCGGGTGCCGGGCTGTGTGTGTGTGTGTCGGGGGGGGGGCGGGGGGCACCACTAGGACCCAGGATATAGAAAATTGTGTCTGCTGCTGGTGCATATGTATTCTCTCTGCTGCAGGGAGAGAGAGGAGGAGGAGCCTCTTATGTACCTCTCTAGCACCCCCAGGAGCCTGAACTGATTAACACCAGCTTCTCAGGGAGCTTCCTGTTTCCTGCTACTTCCCTGAACCCACTTGAGGAGAACAGGCAGTCAACTGAAGTAGTAGGAGCCAGTTAGGCCCTTAAGACGCTGATATCTTCCCTCACTCAGGCCCTGCTACCAGCCTGCTACTCAATCGTTCAATTGAGTGTTGAGAGCCACTATAGCTGGCACAGAACAGCAGTCATGAGTGAAAGAAAAAAATGCCCCCCTGGGGCAGCATTCAGAAAAAGAAAGAAAGCAAAGGAAGCTTTTATATCTAAGCAGGAAGGAGCTCTCCTGAGATACACAGACACAAATGTTCATGGGGAGCCTTCTGGCCCCAGTGAGGATGTGAGGAGGTGCCTGATCTTCTAGTTAGTCAGAGTGCGGGTAACCTGGCAGCTACTGCAGCGTCCATATCTCCATCTCAAATGGATGTAACCATGCACTTTCCTGAAGAAAAGTGTAGATCAGAGAAGAGTATGGTGGAGGCGCAAGAAACAGCTGCTGCTAAGTTTAGTTCCTTAAGTCTAGATCATTGGTTCTCAAAGCCGGTCCGCCACTTGTTCAGGGAAAGCCCCTGGCGGGCCAGACTGGTTTGTTTACCTGCAGCGTCCGCAGGTTTGGCCGATCACGGCTCCCCACTGGCCGGGGTTCGCCGGTCCAGGCCAATTGGGGCTGAGAGAAGGGCGGTCAGCACGTCCCTTGGCCCGCGCCGCTTCCCTCAGCCCTCATTGGCCTGGAGCGGCGAACTGAGGCCAGTGGGAGCCACGATCGGCCGAACCTGCAGACGCGGCAGATAAACAAATCGGTCCGGCCCGCCAGGGGCTTTCCCTGAACAAGAGGCGGACCAGCTTTGAAAACCTCTGGTCTAGATGATCCAGGGACGTGGACCCACTTTAGCAGTAGCCTGAGGGACTTCCTTGTACTGCATGGGCCACAGCAAGTGAAAAACGTCATGTTCCCCAAAGACAATGAAAATAGAAGTTTCCATCCAACATATTACTGGTGTGAAATCCCCAATGGTGACAAAGTGGAGAGGCCATGGCTTATGTGCTCAAAAACCCAGAATGCTGCATATGTTTTTGTTGCAAACTCTTCCAGTCTAATGTTCCAGTCACATTGGGTTCTGCAGGAACAAAGGACTGGAAAAATCTGGCTAGAAATCTGGCATGCCATGAGAAGGCAGCAAATCACCAGAGAGCATTCCATAGGTGGAAAGAGCTTCAGATGAGACAAAGGTTAAAGGCCACCATAGATGATGAGCATCAAGAGAAGATTGCATCAGAGTCTCTTTACTTGCAAAATGTTCTGAAAAGGCTCATTGCCCTTGTGAGAATGCTTGCTACCCAAAACCTAGCATAGTGTGACACTTCAGATCAGCTGTATGTGCCAAACAATGGAAACTTCCTTAAAATTGTGGAGCTGATGGCTGAGTTTGATGCTGTACTCCAGGAGCATCGAAGAAGAGTCACCACCCAAGGAACGTACACACACAACTACCTTGGAAAAACAATTCAAAATGAGATCATACAGTTACTGGCAACAAAAGTCAAACAGAAGATTGTTGCAGATCTGAAGTCAGCAAGATATTACTCTGTTATTCTGGACTGCCCACCTGACATCAGCCATACGGAACAAATTAATGGTGCATTTTGTAACAACAGCAGAACCTAGTGAAAATGTCCTTGCAATGGTGACTGTCAGAGAGCATTTTCTATAATTTATTGACATTGATGATACTACAGGAGCTGGTATGACAAATATGCTTCTTTAAAAGTTGGAAGATACGCGAATTGCAATAGTTGACAAGAGAGGTCAGGGCTACGATAATGGTGCCCATGAGAGGAAAGAACAGAGGAGTGCAGACACGGATCCGAGAGTTAAAGCCTCAAGCTTTTTTTTGTCCCATGCAGTTCTCATTCACTGAACTTGGTGGTCAGTGATGCAGCATCAGTTTCTAGTGAGGCTGCTGAATTTTTTAATGTAATTCAAAGCATCTATGTATTTTTCTCTGCATCAACTCATCGATGGCAAATTTTGAAGCAACATCTGGGAACATCCTCTCTGACACTGAAACCACTGAGTGCCACATGATGGGAAAGTCAAGTGGAGGCAGTAAAGCCTATCAAACACCAAACTGGGAAGATAGATGGTGCCATAATTGCCATTATGGAGGATAATGCTATGACAGGAACTGTTCGTGGGAGAACAGTGGCAGAGGGAAATGGAATCACCAGAAACATACATAACTTCAAATTTCTGTGTGGCTTAGTGTTGTGGCATGACATACTGTTTGAAATAAATGTTGTAAGCAAGAGACTCCAAGGTATTGACCTTGATATATCTGGAACAATGGAACAACTGGACAAATCAAAGTCATACCGACAGTCTTATCGGTCAGATGGGGGATTTCAAAACGTTCTGAAGAGTGCACAGAAGTTGGCAGAGGAACTTCACACTGAAGCTATTTTCCCATTCAAGAATACAAGAGCCACGGAAGAAGATGACATTTTGATTACGAGACACAGGATAATCCCATAAGAGACCCCAAACAACAATTCAAAGTTGAATTCTTTAACCAAGTGCTAGATTATGCAATACAGTCAGTTGAAGAACGTTTCATGCTGTTCAAGGAACACAGCAGTATATTTGGGATGTTGTATGATATTCCAAAACTCCTCACTATACCTGAAGAAGACCTACACCAGCAATGCACGGCACTAGAGACAGTGTTGACACATGATGACACACGCGATATTGATGTGAGTGATTTAGGTGATGAACCGAAAGTCCTTTCAAGATACATTTCAGCAGGATCAACTCCAAAGGCTGTTCTGGAATATATGTGCACAAATAAGATGACCACCCTCTTTCCAAATGCTTTTATTGCTCTGCACATACTTCTAACATTTCCTGTAACAGTTGCCAGTGGAAAACACAGCTTCTCCAAGCTGAAGTTAATAAAAACACATCTATGCTCCACAATGACACAGGAGAGGCTGGTCGGCCTTGCAACCATCTCAACAGAGCATGAGCTGGCCCAGACTGTGGATCTTCAGGAAGTAGTTCAAATCTTTGCAACCAAGAAGGCACGGAAAGCACCACTTTGATTATTCAAACAGATAAAAATGCCAGTGTTTACTACGCAGACAAGAAATGTTACCTTTGCTGTTCAGGCGTTTAAAAGTTAAGTGTTACTTCAAATTTTTGAACAAGGCATTTTAAGTTCTCCTTTATTGGGGTAGGTAGCAGAGCAGTACCATTAGAGGAGTAGAACAGGAAGAAGGCAGAACTGAGACCTTTCAAAGTTTTGGCCCAAGCGAGGAGGCATGGGGACGTCATTTGAGCTCCCCGCCTCAGGTGCCAAAATGTTGTGGGCCAGCCCTGTAGATCCTGATTGGTTATTGCCTCCTTCAGCCCTTCAAGCCACTGGAGGACCAAGTCTTGGTGGTTCTTTTGGTACAAGAGTCTGAGTGGCTTCTCTAGGTGCTGCTTGGAGGTCAAAACTCAATGCCTGTCTTTCTTAGATGACAGTTTTCCTTCTAGTGGGTGTGTCATGGTAGTACTGCCTACAGCAGGGGACAGAGAGAGCCTGGTACACCTCCTCACAAAAGAATATTATATTTTTAAAAATCCCAAATAACAAGACTATTCTATAAAACTGAGTATAGGCCTTAATTCTGCAATTTTTGCTTAACAAATCTCTCCACTGCAACCTACACAGAGTTGCCATCACAAATCTGCACACCAAGAACATTGTTTTGCCTTGACACCTTCATATCTTAGACTTCTCCATCGGAAAAATATCTAGAGACAGGTAGTTTTTGCACTTAAATTACATGAAAGGTGTATGCTTCCTCCAAAACTTTGGTGTGTGTCTTGCTGTATGCTCTGAGGTAGATAAGTGTGGAAATCTAAAGGAGGATGGAGACAGTAGAATGGATGCAAGCCTTTGAGTATGGATTGGCACTTGCAGAGTATGGAAAGATACATCTTTCAAGTATTCTATATGCAATGTTGTAGCCGTGTCAGTCCCAGGATATTAGACAGACAAGGTGGGTGGGTAATATCTTTTATTGGACCAACTTCTGTTGGTGAGAGAGATGCTTGTCTCTCTCACTAACAGAAGTTGGTCCAATAAAAGATATTATCTCACCCACCTTGTCTCTCTCAGCATTAGATATGGCAGTATCAGGGCCATCAGCATAGATAGAAGCAATTCATACATTAATTTTCCTTGGCTGAAAGTCATTTGTCATTCTGGCACATTTAACCACTGATTAAGGCTCACAACCCCTTCGAGTCAGAGTACCGTTGTGTAAGGGTACTTTTCACAGTAAGGCCCAAATCCATACCTGGGTAAAGTAGCAGCAAATCCAGTGATGGCAGTGGAGCTAAGCATGCATCTTCTAGAGGTGAATTTGGCCCTAAGACAGAGACTGCTGCCAAATGGGGTTAATAAAGAGAATCCCTAAAACTATGTTTAGATTCTGAATCAATCATACCACGTTGGCCGATAGAATAGCCTGCAGTTAGTGTCAATTTCTGCCCTTTCTTACATAAATGTAAACTGAGTTACTCCACAAAAGTTGGTAGAGTTACTCTGGATTTATACTAGTATAAATGGCAGCATAATGAGGCTCATAGATCTTAGATTTACTTTGGACAACATAAAGTACACTCAAACCACTTCTCAGATGAGGGAAAAGACAGAATTATGCTGTAGTTTATTAATTAACAAAAGCCCCATACAATTCAGTAGTTGCCACCACAAATTAGGACAAAGCTGCTATGAAATAAATGTAATGGATTTTCTGTAATCTGAATTTTGTTATCTTTTTTAACCTTTCTGGAAAGGAGAATTAGATTCTTAAAATTGCTGTCAGCTAACAATATGGCTTTAATTTTTTTCCCGATTGACAGATTTGTTCAATTGCCAGGAGTATCTGCTACATATTCTATGATCTGTTTTGCATTAGTTTTATAGAAATATTACTATTTAAAATTCTATATATAGTATTAAATAGCAGGGTGAGTCAGGAGATGTGGGTCAAATCTCTGTTTAGGTCACAAATGAAGAAGATGTTGAAAGTCTCATCTGAGTGATGTGGTATAAAAACATGTAATGAAACTATCAGAACAATTTGGCACGACAATCTCTGCATTAGACAGAGTCAAGATTGGAATACCAGGGTTTTACAGGTTCTGAACAGGCAAAAATGTATGGAGAAGTCTTTTCTATAGCAGCTAGTTCTGCAACAGTTTATTCTCATGTTCATGTTTCCCCTATAAATTCCCATATTCATGGGTTTTGAATTTAGCCATAAATTTTTGCTTCTAGCTAAATTTGGTAGACATCATCTCAAGCCAGGAAAATTATTTTTAACAAATTTTAAATATATATGTTGTAATATAGAAGTGAGCATTTTAAAATTTTAAATAAATAAATTGTAAATGTATTGTTTTCAATCCTTTTTTATTTTAATTCCTGTTACTCAAATGTTTAATCTATAAAAATCTAATTAATAATATTAATTATTATTTATATTATTGTAGAGCCTGGGAACCTCAGTCCTAGACCAAGCCCCCATTGAGCTAGGTGCTGTAGAAGCCCAGAACAAAAAGATAGTCCCTGCCTGTCATGTCTGGGGTGCAATCCAGACCAGTGAGAGGTTGTTACTTCCTGCCCCGCAACCTCATTTTTATAATCTAGTCACCTTTTGAAATGCATTTTCCTCAGGATTACCCCTAGATAAAGTTCATTCCATCTCTGAGGAAGGAGACGTGGGGTCTAGTGGTGATAGAGGTTCCATGTTGTTTGCCAAAATGCACATCAATCTATTCCTGCCCCCGCTTCATTGCCAAAGGATAGCTACTTGACAGGTGATTGACAATCACCTTTATGACACCTGGCTAAGGCATCAGCTTGTCCTTTGTCTTTGGGAAACCGGTTTACTCCATCCCCAGACTTGTCTGGTAAACACATTGTAGTCATAATTTCAGTTTATGTTAAAAACTCTTAATATGCATTTTGTACATACATTACACAAGAATATTGATGAGCTGTGTGTTTTTAGTTTTTAAATGATACTTCACAAGGCATATTTTGCACAAAGATTATTAGTGTGCAGGGTATGAATACAGGGGTGCTTTTGGTCATGCTGCCCTCAAAGAATTGACAAGTTCCTTAGTTAATATGGACTAGGCACTTTCTTAACTATTGTATATTTGAATAAGCATAGTAGCAAAATTTCAATCATTAATAGCTCACCTACTGCAAAGTGATTTGCTTTTAGAATAACATTATAAATTAAACTTTACACCTACCTGCTGTCATTGTAACATGAGTCATCGTAGACCGATAACACCTTTTTATGTGTCCAAACAAGCTGTTGTAGACTGTCAGGTAAATAATTATGTAGCTTAAAAGTTATCTAAATACCTACACTCTCAGTTTTCATATTATTTACAAACCTATAATTGAAATGCAAATTCTGTACGCAAGAGCAGAGGATAAACCAATGCTTAAACAAACTGAGCACACCACAGACTCTTTGCCAGATAGTATGGGTGGAGTGTCAATTATATAATATTGTTTTAAATCTACTAATAGATTCTGGGCCCAAACCTGCTCAGATTGCACCTGAATTCCGTGGAAGAAGGATCAGCCTTTAATCCACATTGTTCTTTATTAGGTTGCATTTAGCACTTTACAATGTTACTCATTTTCAGCAAGCATGTCTGAATAAGCCACAGCTTAATAGGTCCCTACTTTGAGGCAAGTGTCCCTGTTCTCATAATCAGTAGTAGTTGTTTTCCCTCCACTGTGTTCAAGACTGTGATGCAGTTTGTAACTTTTGGGCCCAGGTTATGAAACTGAGAGATAAACTGAAAGTAACTTGACCCAGGTATTAGCAAATATATCTGTGAAATGAGTTAGAAGAAATAATGCCAGACGTGTTTCTGAAATGGGAATCCCTTTTTCTGTGATGCTTCTGAGGACTGCTGCATATTGCACTCCCCCTTACACACATTTGTGCTGGATGAGGACCATGCAGTGCACAGTGTGAAAGTGTGTGTGCTTGGTGCTGAGGGGAAAGTGTATCCAACTGCAGCTCTAAAAGAAGCATTCAATAAGACATGGATGAATTTTATTCCTTTTATGGACTCCAGATTAGACATGGCATGTTGCTAACGCAGATTTTATTGATGGACTGAGAAATAATCATATCCAAAAGGTCATAAAGAATATGTTATTTTTCCCCTTCACATTTTGTATTCATTATCATAGACTCAGTATTATGGGGGAGAATGATTGTATTCACAGTGTGGGAGGCAGTGTGGTCCGATGGATAGGACACTGGAACGGAATGCAGGAGACATGGGTGCTATTCCTACCTCTGCTACTAGCATGCTTGGTAGCCTTTGGCAAGATCATTCACCTTTCTGAGCCTCAGGTTCCCTATCTGTAAAATGGACACAATGATACTTCCTTTTGAAAAGCACTATGTAATACTAGATGTTATTACATGAAAATGGGTTTTTTTTCTTCATGAAGAAGAATGAGTGGCAAGAATTCTTCCACAGAACCAAATGGAAGGACTGCTTCTTTGATAATAATAATAATTAATAAATATTATTTATGGTTTAAGAAATGGTCCTTGCATTCATATATAATACCGTAACAAGTTCCTGTGTAATTCATTGCCATGAAAAAAGTAGAAATAATTTTATTTGAATAATGCATCATGCATTTTAAATTCTGCATTGAGAATATTAACATAAAATAGATGGTATTTTTAAAACGAATATCCTGTTTCATATAAAGGCTTTAAAGAATCCCATTCCTTCCCTTTTGCTTTTTCCTTTTTTGTCATCTTCTTTTCCAGGCCCAGGCAAGTATCTGCTACTGGCTGGTTATTGAAGAGAAGTGCAAAGGTTGCTGCAGTTCATTTTATTCTCTTGCTTTCTGTTCCTCTTCAGAAATTGTGCATGTTTCCCAGGTCTTGTGGCTTTTAGATTGTTTGCCAATTGCATGTACAAATCTTTATTTCACAGTTCTCTAAGCAGCTTAGCTCTGCGGATGGAGAGAAACAGAGTGACGCTTAGAACTTTCTCAGTGTAATTTCTACTTTGGGTGTGGAGTGAACATATTATTGGACTTCAGATATATATTCCCAGTCATGTAGCCATGTTGTGCTAGTGCTTTTAAATCTTGAACAAGATAAAGTACTGGCAGCCAGTAGAGAAGTTCCTGAGATCTCTTGTTTCTGTCTTGGATGATAGTACCTAAAAGCATTAGTGGAGCGTTGGCTTCTCTGAAATGGATACCACCAAGGCTGTAGATGAGGCTGGCTACTCGTCTTTCTCACACACCCCGGAAGATGAAACCTCTTCTCAAATATTGCACTGATGAATGTGGAATAAATCCTTAGATGGATAGGATGGATGCAGGGTCTGTTGGAAATCGTGAGGGAATGAGCGTGTGAAATCCTGGCCCCGTTGAAGTCAATGACAAAACTCCCATTGACTTCAGTGGGACCAGGATATCACTCTGCGTGTGCATGGGGACAGAGTTAGCAGAGTTACAGCTTGTAGGGGGATTGGGTTTCCACCTTAGAGAGCTTGGACAAGCATCGGATGGACTCCCCTAACATTTAGGTAATTATCCAAACATGAACTCTGAAAAGTTCCAAATTCGCTCATCACTCTGCTCAACCGACATAAAATTACATTTTTCTTTCAACTGTTTTTTTTTTCTGTATTCTTTTCCTAAAGCTGAATCAGCCAGAGGGCATGAAGATGACAGCTCTTAGAGTTGGTTACCAGTTTAATTGAACAGTGCATTCAAATAGTAAGCATTGTAGGCAAAGGGTATAGCATCAGAACGAGCATTACTGGCCAGAAATAAAATCTAGTCAGATAGTTAAATCCTGAGGTCCTTGCTCCATTTGTTCTCAGTCCATTGAAATCAATGGCAGTTTGCCTGAGTAAGGGGCCTCGAGATTGGTCCAATGTTATCATGAACCTTGTAGTGTTTTACATTTGGTGTACAGCCACATCCATTGTCTTACTGTGGTTTTAGCTAACATTTTCCTCTGTTGCACAAATGCTTAAATACAGTAACTCATCTGCAAAACAAGACTACACTTTAATGGATTTTTCATCACCCCTTATTATCACATGAGAATTGCATCATATTTCCGTGGAATTTTCTTTGCAGTCAGAAAATTTGACATGGCTGTCACGGTTGTCATGTAGAGGTCTATCTATATTTGTAGACTGCCTGTGTTGTATGACTAGTGGGAAACACCTGTTTTTGTCACAAAATTTGCATGGTTTTTAAAAAATGGAAACTTCTTTGTTAAACATATGTTGTATGAAATGTCATGATTTATAGAATATCATTCAGGAAAATAAGATTGACTGTCTTGATTCAGAGAAGCAAGATCTCAGTAGAATGAGGAGCAGAGGCAAACACTGTATCTGTAAAAATCTATCCTGTAATTAAAATGTACCGGGAAGAATTAGTAGGGGAAGCTAAAGTGGATGGGAACCTGGGAGGCAGTGACCATGAGATGGTCGAGTTCAGGATCCTGACACAGGGAAGAAAGGAGAGCAGCAGAATATGGACCCTGGACTTCAGAAAAGCAGACTTTGACTTGCTCAGGGAACTGATGGACAAGATCCCCTGGGAGAATAACATGAGGGGGAAAGGAGTCCAGGAGAGCTGGCTGTATTTTAAACCATCCCGATGTGTAGAAAGAATAGTAAATATGGCAGGCAACCAGCCTGGCTTAACAGTGAAATCCTTGCTGATCTTAAACACAAAAAAGAAGCTTACAAGAAGTGGAAGAATGGACAAATGACCAGGGAAGAATATAAAAATATTGCTCGGGCATGCAGGAGTGAAATCAGGAAGGCCAAATCACACCTGGAGTTGCAGCTAGCAAGAGATGTTAAGAGTAACAAGAAGGGTTTCTTCAGGTATGGTAGCAACAAGAAGAAAGACAAGGAAAGTGTGGGCCCCTTACTGAATGAGGGAGGCAACCTAGTGACAGAGGATGTGGAAAAAGCTAATGTACTCAATGCTTTTTTTGCCTCTGTCTTCACGAACAAGGTCAGCTCCCAGACTACTGCACTGGGCAGCACAGCATGGGGAGGAGGTGAGCAGCCCTCTGTGGAGAAAGAAGTGGTTCGGGACTATTTAGAAAAGCTGGACGAGCACAAGTCCATGGGGCCGGATGCACTGCATCCGAGAGTGCTAAAGGAGTTGGCAGATGTGATTGCAGAGCCATTGGCCATTATCTTTGAAAACTCATGGCGATCGGGGGAAGTCCTGGACGACTGGAAAAAGGCTAATGTAGTGCCCATCTTTAAAAAAGGGAAGAAGGGGGATCCTGGGAACTACAGGCCAGTCAGCCTCACCTCCGTCCCTGGAAAAATCATGGAGCAGGTCCTCGAGGAATCAATTCTGAAGCACTTACATGAGAGGAAAGTGATCGGGAACAGTCAGCATGGTTTCACCAAGGGCAAGTCATGCCTGACTAATCTAATTGCCTTCTATGATGAGATAACTGGCTCTGTGGATGAGGGGAAAGCGATGGACGTGTTGTTCCTTGACTTTAGCAAAGCTTTTGACATGGTCTCCCACAGTATTCTTGCCAGCAAGTTAAAGAAGTATGGGCTGGATGAATGGATTATAAGGTGGAAAGAAAGTTGGCTAGATTGCCGGGGTCAACAGGTAGTGATCAATGGCTGCATGTCTAGTTGGCAGCTGGTATCAAGTGGAGTGCCCCAAGGTTCGGTCCTCGGGCCGGTTTTGTTCAATATCTTCATAAATGATCTGGAGGATGGTGTGGATTGCACCCTCAGCAAGTTTGCAGATGACACTAAACTGGGAGGAGAGGTAGATACGCTGGAGGGTAGGGATAGGATACAGAGGGCCCTAGACAAATTAGAGGATTGGGCCAAAAGAAATCTGATGAGGTTCAACAAGGACAAGTGCAGAATCCTGCACTTAGGACGGAAGAATCCTATGCACCGCTACAGACTAGGGACTGAATGGCTCGGCAGCAGTTCTGCAGAAAAGGACCTAGGGGTTACAGTGGACAAGAAGCTGGATATGAGTCAACAGTGTGCCCTTGTTGCCAAGAAGGCCAATGGCATTTTGGGATGTATATGTCAGGGCATTGCCAGCAGATCGAGGGACGTGATTGTTCCCCTCTATTCGACATCGGTGAGGCCTCATCTGGAGTACTGTGTCCAGTTTTGGGCCCCACACTACAAGAAGGATGTGGAGAAATTGGAAAGAGTCCAGCGGAGAGCAACAAAAATGATTAGGGGACTGGAACACATGACTTATGAGGAGAGACTGAGGGAACTGGGATTGTTTAGTCTGCAGAACAGAAGAATGAGGGGGGATTTGATAGCTGCTTTCAACTACCTGAAAGGGGATTCCAAAGAGGATGGATCTAGACTGTTCTCAGTAGTACCAGATGACAGAACAAGGAGTAATGGTCTCAAGTTGCAGTGGGGGAGGTTTAGGTTGGATATTAGGAAAAACTTTTTCATTAGGAGGGTGGTGAAACACTGGAATGAGTTACCTAGGGAGGTGGTGGAATCTCCTTCCTTAGATATTTTTAAGGTCAGGCTTGACAAAGCCCTGGCTGGGATGATTTAGTTGGGGATTGGTCCTGCTTTGAGCAGGGGGTTGGACTAGATGACCTCCTGAGGTCCCTTCCAACCCTGATATTCTATGATTCTATGATTCTACCTTGTGTTTTGGCTTAAATCAGTGGTGGCCTACCTGACCCTGAGAAGGAGCCAGATTTACCAATTACATTGCCAAAGAACCACAATAATACATCAGCAGCCCCCCATAAGCTCCCCCCTCCCGCCCACTGGCAGCCTCGTGGATCAGCGCCTCCTCCTCCCTCCCTGCACCTCCCGATCAGCTGTTTCGTGGCATGCAGGAAGCTCTGTGTGGGGGAGGAGGAGGAGCGAGGGCACGGCAGGCTCAGGGGAGGGGGTGGGAAGAGGGGGAGTGGGGGCAGGGCCTGTGGCAGAGCCAGGGGTTGAGCAGTGAGCACCCCCCAGCACACTGGAAAGTTGCGCCAGTAGCTCCAGCCCCGGAGTCGGTGCCTATACAACCTCTGAAGAGCCGCATGTGGCTCTGGAACCACAGGCTGGCCGCTCCTGTCTTAAATAATCAGAATTGTGTGCTTAACAGTGATGGGCAACCTCAAAGTGTGGAGCTTTCGTCACCTAAGTATCTGCAAGATTTTTACTGCTGGTTCAGTGAATTTATTAGGGTTTGTCTAGAGTGAAGATATATTAGAGTATTGAGTTGTTTGTGAATTATTTGTGAATCTGTGGGTGAAATTGGCAGAACCCACCTCTTATTATAGAAACTAACACGTTTTTCTTTAAAGATTGAAATGTTCAGTTCTGTATGCCTCATGTTAGTTGCTTAGATCCATATTTAGACATTTAAATAAGTGGCCTGATGTTCAGGTTTGAAAATTTTGGCCTAAGTTTCTTTGCCTAATGATTGTGAACTGAATGTAACCAGTGCAGTGTTGGCAGCCTAGAATGAGTGAACTATTTAAGACTGGAAGGAACCATTGTGATCATCTAGTCCAGAGGTCCCCAAACTGTATGGAGTGCCCCCATAGGGGAGCGGAGAGGAACATCTGGGAGTGCGTGGCAAGCCAGCCCCCATGTGGGCGAGGAGGAAGCACCACCCAGCACTGCTCTGATCCCAGCTCTGCTCTGGTCTTGCCCCCAGCTGCGTCCCTGACTCCCGTCCCTGCGCCTGGCCTTGTCTCCACAGCTCCTCCCCCACCTCTGGCCATGGCTCTGTTCCTGCTGGCCCCCACCACAGCCTGGCTGTGGCTCTGCTCCTTCCCCCAGCCTTGGCCCCTGGCTGTGGCCCCACTCCCGGCCCCAGACCCACCCTCAGCTGGAACCCCAGCTCAGTCCCCTTGCCCATGCCCCCTCCCCAAGCCCCAGCTCTGTGAGGGGGAGGGGCTGGGGGCACAGACAGGGGTAAGGGGTGGACATGACCCTCAAAAGTTTGAGGACAGCTGATCTAGTCTGACCACCTGCATAATATGGGCCTGAAAATCTCACCCAGAAACTCTTTATCAAGCCCATAATTCTGTTTGAGCTATACCATATCTTCTTTCATCCATCTCAATAGGCTTGCTGTCTCATGAACCCTACTGACACTAATTTAAATGTCAATATTTTATTAACTACATCACTGCTTATCATTTGAGCAGAAACATGTGGGTAACGTGTTACCCATTGTTGTTGGACACAGTGATATATTTTGGGTGGGATAAAGTTGTATTTCTTTGCTGTCACAGGTTGTTGGAATGGGAACCAGGCATTCAACTCCTGCATGCCCACAGATTCCAATTCCCCTCTGTTGCTGCTCACAGGAAGGGAAGGAGGAGACACAGACTCTCATCAGTGCCAAAAGCCTTGGCTGGTTCCTAGATGCCAAGCAGCCAAACTACTTTTCATCCCTTTCTGGATACCAAAAGCCTCAAGTATCCTAGGTCTAGCTGCCAAAACATCCATCTTTGTCCTGATAACTCTTATGGTGCAGTTCTGTGTTGTCAATATGAAATTCTGCAGCACATTGACAAATGAAAATTAGGGTACAGTATAACATTAAAAAGCATTCCAATATAGAGATTTGCTTTCAATTTAATATCAAAATACAATTATCCAGTGAATGCTATCCAGGTGCATGATTTATTTGCATATTTAATTCCACAAAAGCCTAGTTTTCAATGCACTGTACTCAAAGGTGCTGTAGAAATGTCAGTGTGCTCCAGGATTGAGCACTAAAGGACCCACACTATGTGGGGCTCTGCATGTATTCTCCTGTGCTGCTTGGTGGAGCTATCCTTTGTTTCCACAGCTCATTTAGTGTTGGTACTTCCACTTGGCTGATAACTTCACCAGGTTGGTTTTTAAAAATGTTCTTTTCTACACCCAATTAAGGACTCTATCCTGCACCTGGATTCATGTTAAGGGATCCCTGAGTACAATTGCAGGGCAAAGCCTGAAACAAGGAATTATTAATAAGTGTAAACAAAGTTAGTGTTAGTAATACTAAAATGATTTACTTATAACTGGTAGCTAAAAATGTTAAATCGGTTTAAAGTGGGTAAAATTATTTCCAAGTATATACATCATAATTTACCTTTATCAAAAGTGGGCATATCTCTATTTCCCCCTCCCCACCACCTGGTTTCCTGTTCAGTAACTTATAACTCCAGGTGCAACCCTGTTAAGGTAAAAAAAACAACCCCTAACCCTTTGTTATCAAGAGGTAAAATAAGGTCAACAATATTAATTAAATGGCATTTACATTAGCAACAGCTCAGTATAATGCATGAACAATGGCACAAAAATATAAGCATATGGGATGAAAACCTAACCCCGCTGAAGTCAAGTGGGAGTTTTGTCATTAATTTCAATGCACTCAGGATTTCACTCATTATTCCTACTTGTCAGGAAATATGTTTTGACTGTTCGCCTATTTAGTTGCTGCAATAAATCAAATCATTCCTTTCAAGTATGTAATCTACATCTTATACCTTATTTAAATTGTATTAAACCTATAGGAATAAATCATTTTCATGTGATCATAACATGTAGACAAAGTTCTAGTATAGACTATTGTGAAGCCATAGACATAACAGCCCAAAAAAGATATGATTGTACAGCCGAATGGCATTTCCACCAATTATCCACAGGTAAATACTGGTTCTTTCAGATACCAGCTCTGCTCATGGATACACTCAACAGTGCAATTTGATATCTTTCCCATTAAGTCGAGTGTCTGGAAAGAAGAATCTGGGAATCACATCACAGAGGCACTCAGGAAGCATATTTTTCCTGCAATGCCATAATTCCTTGAGCTACCTCTGTTTGGAGGCATCATAAGTGTGACCAAAAGAAATTGCAGCGTGTTGTGCTATGCATAAAGGTCAGTGAATACCAAAATACCCTTCTGGTTTGGAAGACCCTGAATGTTGGGATGGAGTTAATATTTATGGGTTGCCAGAATGAAAAGAATTAATAAAAATGAAATGGTTTAATCTCTGTTCAAAATACCATCAAGGGATGAAATTCATCTCAGTGCAAAGGGCCAGCACCAGGCCCTATGTACCACTTATCTCCGTAGTTTAGAACTTCAACAGGGTTTAAATGGTTTTCATACCCTTGAGTGGGACCTCTGAAGTGGGGTGAATTTCACCTTATGTGTTGAAGGCCCTCATCCTATAAACTCTTAGAGCTTGTCAATGTGGGGGAATTACTGGTATAGCCATATCAGTATAATTGTCCAGCATAGGTAGAGTGGTATAATATCCTTTGTAATTTAGAGTGCCTTTTTTCAGTTTAGAATAAACCACTTCCAAAGAGACATAAGGTGAAACCAAAGAAAGCCATCTAAATCCTGAGAGGGGCCACATTAAGAGTTATACCGGCATAATTATAGCTATTCCAGTAAATTTCCCCATGTAGAAAAGCCCTTACACCCATGACTATTCTTTACTCATGAGCCTTGTCCCTTTGAGTACCAGTTCCGCTGGACAAAGGCATCTTTAAAATCCATTCAGGGCTCCACAGCACCTCACATGCAGAGGCTGCCAGGAAGTTGCAGTGAATCTGCTCTTACAAATTTGTAGATTCCAAGGCCAGAAGGGACAATTGTGTTCATCTTGTCTGACTTCTTGCATGACACAGGCCATAGAACTTTGCCAGAATAATTCCAAGAGCATATGTCTTAGAAAACATCCAATCTTGATTAGAAAATAATCAATGATGGAGAATCCACCACAACTCTTGGTAAATTGTTCCAAAGGTTAATTATTCTCACAGTTAAAAGTTTTATGCTTTATTTCCTGTCTGAATTTGTCTAGCTTCAACTTCCAAATATTGAATCCTGTTTTATCTTTCTCTGCTAGATTGAAGAAGAACCCATTATTAAATATTCATTCCCCATATAGGTAGTTGTAGACTGTAATCAACTAACTTCTTAACTTTCTCTTTGTATAGCTAAACAGATTGAGCTCTTGGAGTCTGTCATTCTAAGGCACGTTTTTTAATCCTTTAAACATTCTCATGGCTCTTCTCTGAACCTTCTCCAATTTATCAACATCTCTTTCAAATTGTGGGCACCAGGACTAAACACAGTATTCTAGCAATGGTCACACCAGTGCCCGAGTACAGAGGTAAAATAACCTCTTTACTCCTACCCTTTATGCATCCAAGGATTGCATTAGCTCTTTTGGTCACAATGTTGCACAGGGAGCTCATTTGCAGCTGATTAGCTACCACAATCCCCAAATCTTTTTCGGTCACTGGTTCCCAGGATAGAACCGCCCTTCCCCCCACACCCAGTCCCTGCTCCCTGCCCATCCTATAATTATGGTCTACACTCTTTGTTCCTAGATGGATGCATATTACATTTAGCTGTATTAAAACACAAGGTTTGCTTGCGACCACTTTACCAAGCAATCCAGATTGTTCTACATCAATGACCATTCCTCTTCATAATTTACCACTCCCCCAATTTATGTCATGTTTGAGGTGGGATGTTGAAAAGGGGACCAGATTTTCCAGAGGAAAAAAATCAGGAACATGTGGCAAAGTGACAGAGTTGCAGCCCAAAACCCCAGCTCCAAACATCCTCTAGCCCCACCAACGTACCCTAAACAAGCAGCTTCAGACATTTCCCCTCACAACTTCCCCAGGTCTAACTCCCAGCATACCGATAATGCTGGATCTGAACACGGTCTCCCCAAAACACCACCTCTGAAGCCACCCATGCACCAACATACCCCAAAGTTTCAGTGTCAAAGGGTCACCCACAATTCCCAGCTCCAGCCATTTCTTCTCCACCAGTGCTGCAGCTCTGAACCCCTTCCCCTGCCCTGACATACCCACCATACAGCTATGACCATCTTCTCACTCTCTGAGGGATCAGCTTGGGCTCCAAGTTCTGCAGCAGGAGCTGGGCTCTAGTTCCATCCTGCAGCTCTTAGTCCAGCTGCTCCCTGGTTCATTCACACCGACCCTGCAGCAGGATTTGTTAAATGCAGGAGGGTGGTAATTCTGGCTGATCTGGCCCTTCCTTTTCCCAGGCCAGTCCTGTCCACTTTGGGTCTATCCCCACTGGCTCTTGGGCTCCTGGTGGATTAGGAGTTTAGGGCAGCTTGCATTGTTGCACATGGATTTACCAGTGTCCGGGCCCAGGATGTGAATCTGGCCTCTTCTCTCTCATTTATTTTAGTTTCAGTTGCAACACTTTCTGTGAGTTGCACCAATTCAAACATATAAAAAGTATTCAGAACCCAAACTTGAGGCACAGAATAAAATGTTTGTACTTGTCTTGTGTGTATGTGTATGGTTAAAGTTAAATTATGTATAACAATTGTGAAAAGACAAACATTTAATGTACCAGTGCATTTGTGTTAAGAAGCAGAATCTTTGTTCCACTGAATGCTAAACATTCACATATCCAAGCCTTATGTAATGGATGTCTGAATAATACTAAAACTACATAAACTGACCTTCATTCTTTGGCACCATATCTCCTTTGAAGTCTGCATGACCAAATTCAATACAATTATGTCATTCCTCATAATAGCCAAACAAAAGTTTGGCCAAATAACCATTTTTCTGCCACATTACAGCTTTGTATTTGGACACTGTAATATATGTCAGTGCAGCTCTTATGATTGACTGATTACTGGGCGTGACACTGTACAATACAATATCACTTTGTTTTATGTTGATCGGCAGCCCTGGGCTTTTTCAAGGGCCTGCTTCTACAATGCTTACTCGCTTAGTCCCATTAAAATGAATGAGGTTGCTTTCAGAATAAGGTGCTGCTAAACATGAGCTAAGGTAACAAAGGCAGAATGGGGCCCCAAAAGAGAGAGAGAGTGAGGTGGTGAGAATGAGGCTTTCTTTCCTTCATACAAATTCATATTTGATAGTAAAAAGAAAAGGAGTACTTGTGGCACCTTAGAGACTAACCAATTTATTTGAGCATAAGCTTTCGTGAGCTACAGCTCACTTCATCGGATGCATACTGTGGAAAATACAGAAGATGTTTTTATACACACAGACCATGGAAAAAATGGGTGTTTATCACTACAAAAGGTTTTCTCTCCCCCCACCCCACTTTCCTGCTGGTAATAGCTTATCTAAAGTATAAAAACATCTTCTGTATTTTCCACAGTATGCATGCGATGAAGTGAGCTGTAGCTCACGAAAGCTTATGCTCAAATAAATTGGTTAGTCTCTAAGGTGCCACAAGTACTCCTTTTCTTTTTGCGAATACAGACTAACACGGCTGTTACTCTGAAACCTGTCATATTTGATAGTGTGACACTTCCAGTAAAATTTGCCAAGGGCAAGGCCCTCTTCACTACCTAAGGACCATATTAGGGGCTCACGTTATACCTAAGTGGGCCTCAGACCTGCAAGATATTTGGCACCCTCAACTCCTGTTACAGGAGATGTCTATGCTGCAGTCATTGCGTCCGACTGAAGGGTGGGTAGACATACCTGAGCTAGCTTTAGTCTATCTATCACGAGTATGGGAGCGGAGAAGCCACGGCAGTGCAGGCATTAATGCAGGCAGTACAAACCCTGCTGGAACCTTGGGTACTTACTTGCCTGGCTAGACAATGCTGAAGCTTGTGCGGCTGCCGCAACTTTACTCCTCCCAGTACCTGAGCTTGCGAGATTAAAGTTTGCTTGGGTATGTCTACATGAGCTGCAGTCACATCTCATGATTGCCATGCAGACATAGCCATAGATTTGGGGAGTTGAGAGCACTTAGCACCTCTCAGTAGCTGCTCAGATACTTTCAGGATTGTGAAAAGAACAGGAGTACTTGTGGCACCTTAGAGACTAACATTGGTCAAACCGGACAGTCTCTACGTAAAAGAATAAATGGACACAAATCAGACGTCAAGAATTATAACATTCAGAAACCAGTCGGAGAACACTTCAACCTCTCTGGTCACTCGATTACAGACCTAAAAGTCACAATATTACAACAACAAAAATTCAAAAACAGACTCCAATGAGAGACTGCTGAATTGGAATTAATTTGCAAACTGGACACCATTAAATTAGGCTTGAATAAAGACTAGGAGTGGATGTGTCATTACACAAAGTAAAACTATTTCCCCATGTTTATTTTTCCCCCCTACTGTTCCTCACACATTCTTGTCAACTACTGGAAATGGCCCATCTTGATTATCACTACAAAAGGTTTTTTTTCTCTCCTGCTGGTAATAGCTCACCTTAACTGATCACTCTCGTTATAGTGTGTATGGTAACTCCCATTGTTTCATGTTCTCTGTGTATATAAAATCTTCCTACTGTATTTTCCACTGCATGCAGCTGATGATGTGGATGTGGATGTGGGTTTAGCCCACAAAAGTTTATGCTCAAATAAATTTGTTAGTCTCTAAGGTGCCACAAGTACTCCTGTTCTTTTTGCGGATACAGAAAGACAACACGGCTGCTACTCTGAAACCTTTCCGAATTGTGGAAAGCCTTGCACAGACCCTCTGCATTGGGATGGATTGTTGTCTTGTTTTTTAAAGAAATGGTTATAGATGAAGTGAAAATTGTGATGAAATATTAAAAAAAAAACAACTGTTGCCTATAAGTCGGAGTGACTTTTTTGTGACACATTGCACTGTTTTTTGAAGTAAAATTCTGTTAAATGCAATGAATGTATTCTAATCCTGATTTCAGATAAAGTACATTGGGAATGGATACAATCCCATCTAGACTAGCTGGACTAAATAGAAGTATGATGGTATGGGACCCAACTGCCATCAAACTCTATATAAAGAACCACCAAATCACCCAAGTTTTCCACCGAATTACATTTGTAGCTGTTGTCAGTTATTGTGTCTGGATTCGCTATAGCTGCAGTGATGTTATTCAATCTCTCTCTCTCTCTCTGTCTCTCTTTCTCACTCTCACACACACTCACACTTATATACATAACACTTCTTCATTTAAAAAAAATTTGAAAGGAAAATCACACAAAACCTTCATTATCAAAGAGCATTAGAATCCTGTCTTAAAATTTCAGAAGCATGAAAACTCAGAGTTCAGAAGCAAAGTATGAATATGGTCCCTATGCACAATTCAGCTCTTCTGTGTCCTATTGTAATTAGCTCTTGATTTAATTCCTAACTGTGAACTTTCAAGCTCTTTTGAATTTAAATCATAGCTTTGGTAATCTTTTCTTTCTTATACTTGAATTTGGTACCACAGTGTAGAGAAATGTAATATATAGAGTTTATGAAAGCTGACAGCTAGTAAATCAATATTATTTTGCTAGTAAATTACCAGGCCAGCTCAAGCTGCTTTTAACTCTTTCCCATGGGATAAATTATTTGAACTGGCTGAAGTTTAAGTCAACACTCTGGGCACTGATTAGGTTGGTGATTATGAAGAAGGCTTTGTTGGCACAAACCTGTGCTTTGATCAGCCTAGTAGTTGGAGTTTTTGAATTAGTTACAGTTCAGAACAATAGTTTTATCTAAGCCATTTAGTAAGTGAACAACGGCACATTGTTTAGGGGTCTAAATGATATTCTGCCTGCTAGCATCATGTGACTGGTTTTAATACAAATAATGAAGTTATGATGACTAGGTTAGATGTTATCACTGCACTGTCCAAAGAAGCCAGTTATTCTGAAAGCGAGAGACTGGTTTGACTTGTCATCTTTGGTATCATGAGTTTCTTCACTTTTCTGGTTTCTTTGTAATAGGATAAAATATCATTTATCTTTGGATTGGATGAGGTAATTATACATTCTGATTTAGCGCATAGATTTTAAATGATATAATTCTTGTGTTCCTTTTGTCTTTCATTTGCTTTAGGGCCTGATCTTGTTATGTGACTTCCTGAGAGGTGCTGAGCACCTTCTACTCTCATTGAGTCATAGAGTTGAAGGACAGAAGGGACCAGAGATCATCTAGTCCAACCTCCTCTATATCACAGGCCACCAATACTACCCAGCATCCACACACTAAACAACTGAAATTAGACTGAAGTATTGCAGCCGACAGGAGCCTAAACTATTATATGCTACTGGCAGAGAATATGAGAGTCCGATGTTCATCAGTGCTTAAGGCCCCTGCAGTGGCAAGGAATTGATTAATTGAGATATTCCCAGATAAGACAGCAAGTGACCTGTACCCCATGCTGCAGAGACAGGTAACCCCCCACCCCCCAGGTCACTGCCAATCTGATCTGAGAGAAAGTTATTTCCCAACCCCACATATAGTGAACAGTTAAAGCCTGAGCATGTGAGCAAGAACCGGTCTGCCAAGCACACGAGAGAAAGAATGCTCGGTACCACCTCAGAGCACTGGCCCACCCTGTTCAGTTTGCTATCTCCAGCCACAGCCATCTCTGATGCTTTAGTGGAAAAAACAAAAAAACAACCCAAAATATCTACCTTGCAAGTAGTAGGTAGGTACCCAGGGCTGCTGAATCCTGCCCCCTACCATCAGAAGCAACTCTGGCATACAACACCACTCACCAATTTGTCCAGCTTCCTCTTCAAACTAATTAAGTTGTTTGTCCTCACAACTCCTACTGAGAGGCTGTTCCAGAACTTCACTCCTCTGATAGTTAGAAACCTTTTAATTTTCAGCCTGAATTTGGTCAGGGCTAGTTTATACTCATTTGTTGTGGTGCCAACATTGTCTTTTAGCTTATATAGCTCTTCCCTCTCCCTGGTTTTACCCCTCCACTCGTAATGTGTTTACAAAGCACAATCATATTCCCCTCAGCCTTCTTTTTGCTAGGCTTAATAAGTCAAGCTCTTCCAGTCTCCTCTCGTAAGATAGGCCCTCCATTCCCCTGATCATCCTAGTAGCTTTTCTCTGCACCTGTTTGTTTGAATTCATCTTTC
The DNA here is from genome assembly GCF_015237465.2 of Chelonia mydas. NCBI lineage: Eukaryota > Metazoa > Chordata > Testudines > Cheloniidae > Chelonia > Chelonia mydas. The sequence continues at coordinate 66,369,615 of NC_051250.2, forward strand.
TTGAACATGCTTGATCAGAATTGTACACGGTATTCTAAATGAGGTCTTACCCGTGCCTTGTGCAATGGCATTAATACTGCTCTATGTCTACTGGAGATGCCTTACCTGGTACATCCTGGGATTGCATTTGCCTTTTTTGCAGCCTCATCACATTGGTGGCTGAATGTCATACTTTGATGGACCAACACACACAGCTGTCTCCTCCTCTGTTGCTTCTAGCTGAGGAACCCCCAGCTTGTAGCAGAGATTCTTATTATTAGACCATAAGTGCATGACCCTGCACTCTGTGCTACTGAATTTCATTCCATATCTGTTACCTCTGTTTTCAGTGTCATCTAGCTCTTCCTGTATAATATGCCAATTCTACCATGCAGTGATGATGCCCCCCAACTTTGCATCATCAGCAAATTTCATTAGCACACTCCTGCTTTTTGTGCCCAGGTCATTCATAACAATATTGGATCAGATTGATACTAAGACTGATCCTTGAGGAACTCCACTGGAAACCTCCCTCCACCCCAGTAATTCACCTGTCAATACAACCCATTGCCCTCTCCCCTTTAGCCAGTTCCTTATCGACCTTACAGGTTTTGTACATCTTCTACATTTAATAATTTCCCATGTGGTACCAAGTCAGATGCTTTACTGAAGTCCAAGTATATTAGATGTACTGCATTCCTGTCATCTAAAAAATCTAGTTATTTTCTCAAAGAAGGAAATCAGATTAGTCTTGCACGATGTACCTTTTGGGAAACCCATATTGCTTTACATCCCCTTTTCAGTTTATCTTCATTATTTTTTCTTTGCATACTACTGAGGTCAGACTAACAGGTCTGTTATTGCCTCAGTCACATTTTTTCCCCTTTCTTAAATATAAGTACAATGTTAGCTATTCTCCAGTTGGTACTACCACCAAATAGGTAGATTTATTAGAAATCCTTGCTACTGGACTAGCAATCTCATGTGTCGTTTCTCCAGTATTCTGGGATCAGGGCTGGCTCTAGGATTTTTGCCGCCCCAAGCAAAAAAATTTTTGGCCACCCCCGCTTTTTTTCTGTGCCCCCCCCCGCCCCAACTCTGCCCCTTCCCAAACCCTTTCCCAAATCCCCGGCTCTGCCTCCTCCCCCAGGTGTGCTGCATTTCCCTCTCCCCCCATTGCTTCCTGTGGCTCCCACCCTGCAACCCCCGCCCTAGCTCACCTCCGGTCCGCCTGCTCCTCTGAACACGCCACCGCTCCGCTTCTCCCCCTCCCTCTCAGGCGAAGGAGAGGCAGCGCATTCAGGGGAGCAGGCGGAGTGGAGGTGAGCAAGGGTGGGGGGAGCGCAGGAAGTAACAGGCGGGGGGTAGAGGAACCGCTCCCTGTCCCAGCTCGCCTCCGCTCCACCACCGCCGCCTCCCCCGAAACAGCTGTTTCATGCGCGGCAAGCCTGGGAGGGAGTGGGGAGAAGCGGAGCAGTGGTGGTGCGCTCAGGGGAGCAAGCAGAGGCGAGCTGGGGTGGCGGGGGCACATTTCTAGGGGCAGCATGGCCGGCACCAGAATGCCGCCCCTAGAAATGTGCCTCCCCAAGCACCCGCTTGTTTTGCTGGTGCCTACAGCCAGCCCTGTCTGGGATGCAAATTATCCAGTCCCCTGATTTGAATGCATTAAGCTCTGAAAGTTTTGCTTCCACATCCCATGTAGTAATTTCCATATTTGTATACTCATTTCCATCATCCATTCTGGCTTCATACCCGTGTTCCATATTATCATCCTTATTGAAATCCAAGGCAAAGTATTCATTGAGTTTTGGGGCCATATCTAGATTAACTTTAATCTCCTCCCCAGCATAGCAGCCCAACCTCATCCTTCCTTATTCTCCTTTTATTTATATAACTAAAACCCCTCTGTTATTTATTTTTAATTTCCTTGGTAAGAGCTATTTCAGCTGGACTCTTAGCAATTTTCACTTTATTCTTGTATTTTCTAACCTCCAAAATGTAGCTTTCTTTGCTGATCAGTCCCCTTTTCCATTTTCTGTAGAATCTCTGCTTACTCCTAATAATCTTTTTGATATGCTTATTCATCCAGTTGGGTCTTTCCCAACAAGTTGTTTCCTCTTGCTCAAGATGCAGATAGTTTGGGGGTTTTTTTAATAGTTGATTTAAAGAAACTCCAAGCCTCCTCCACATTTAAATCCTTGAGCCTTTCAGTCCAGTTGATTTCTTTAAGTAATTCCCGTAATTTCCCAAAGTCTTTTTCCCAGTCACAAACCATAGTTGTCAGTCTGGTTTTGGTTATCGTTCCATTTAATTTAAAGTGAATCAACTCATGATCACTTGATCCAAGTTTATTTTTTATGACTAGCCCTTCTATGATATCATAGCATCATAGAAGTGTAGGACTGGAAGGTGGTCTAGTCCAGTCCCTTGCACTCTAGACTGGACTGAGTATTATGTCTTCACTACTCACCAAAACCAAGTCTAAAATTGCATCGTGTCAGTGATGATTTGATTAAGAAAACTATTATCTGTCACATTCAGGGATAACTGGTCCTTACCAGTATTAGTAGCATTTATTCTCCAATCTATATTTGAGAAGTTAGTCTCCCATTATGACATGATTCCCAGTAGTATTAAAGAGCTCTCTATCCATATCTGAAGTCAGTTGGTTCAGTTGTCTGTGTCAGGCATTTCAACACTGGCCTTGCTTCTGATGTGAAAGTAAACCCAATGCAGATTCTAAAATTCCTAGGGGATCTTGGCAGAGCAAGGCTCTATCATTTCTGGAACAGTAAGATGGCCTCAGTGTATTTTTAAAGTTTACAGTAAGTGTTTCTTAAATTTTAACCTTTGGGAGCAAGAAGGTAAGGAAGCTGCTAATTTCAATGTTTAGACCAAATTCTGCAGTTTATTATTGCTCAAATGGAGATTGCTTAGTTCATATTTTATATAATAAATTTGGTAACAAGAGATTTGTTCTTTTATTTTTCTGAAACCTACTTACCCATCTATGGCTAGGAATATACTTTAAAATTGGGAATGCTTCTATTACAGTAGATCTGACTGCCTTTATTGAAGTTTCTAAATAATTGTCTGAATTGTCCTTAACTTTATTTGTGTAAGGCAAGGTTATTAAATTTTTGCTCTTTGGCTATCTAGAATGCTGCTTGGTTCAACAGTCACTCCTTACAATAGCAGTGAGAGAAAAAGATCAGTGAGGCAGAGGTAAAGTAACAGTGTTGGCTAAATGTAACAGACTAGACATTTACTTATATTCTGCATTACAGGATTACTTTAAATTTTGTCAGTAGCAGGATGATAATCCATTTTGACATAAGTGATATCTAACCAATGGAATATTACTGGCATGGTGCTGTTTTAAACAATACTTTGATGATTTTGTCTCTTTTGGCTCAGACGTCCCTGGGTTTTCTGTCTTGGTTCAGCTTTCACAAGGCTTGCAATGGAGCTAAGTATACCAGCACTGCTCTGATTTAAGAGGAGTTTACAGTGACCTTTGTATATGTTACCATTTTTCATTTTTTTACACCATAACAATTGAATTACAATACCCAAGATTCCTTTTAAATGATTGATTTGGGGCATACCCTTGGAAGAAAATAAGATCAGATCTTGATCTCTTCTGAGCTCAGTTAACTTGTTTCTTAAGAATCATCTGGATTGGTAAATGAGGCGAAGAAAGGAGATGGCCATAGAAATAATTAATGCAAACTTTTAAGGCTACTGCTCAGTGAGGTTTATCCCCAGCGGGTTGAATCAGGTGATCCAACAATGATATTGCTTATTTTTTAAATAAGTTTAATGCTAGCGCAAAGTGCCATGTTGACAGGAGTGAAAAAAGAAGTCCTTTGTGTATCCCTAGAACAAGTATAAAATTGACTGCAGCAGTGTAAGCATCCCAGCCCGGGTCTGTCTGTCTATTTGCCTATTTAAAAGTATCCTTAAGGAACAGGACAGTGACAACCAACACATTTCCCATATAGTAAGCCACCGATCATCAATTGGTAACAGCTTTTGGTCACTAGTGACTTGGTTTAAACGTAAACTATTTACGTAGAGGTAAATGGTCCATTCTCAGAACCATCTAGTTTCAGACAAACTTAAAAATAGTTGAATAAACTTAAGAAGTACTCTTGTGGCTCTGCAGAGAACTTTCGCTAGTATCCCGTTGATCTCAGCAGTGCTGTGTAAATGGACTAGGTAAGGATCCAGGAAATTTTGTTTGATATGTGGAGCAAACAGATGGTTACATGTTCATTAGTTTGGGTGTTAAGACATGGCCTAATTTCTTGAAATTGCCTGGGTTTATTCATACAGCTGAGATCAAGGTAAATATTTTTGTCTATTTTAAAGACTCTTCTAAACTGGAGCGGAGGTTCGTGTAGTTTCTAATTTGTCTCATGGTGTTTACTGGCAATATATTCATCCTCTTACTGGAGACTGTGTGTGTGAGAGAGAGAGAGAGAGAGGATGAGTGATTGGTTAGGGTTCTGCAGCACCTTTTGATAGGATGCACCATTCTTACATGAGGTTGTATGTTCCTGTTTAGCTATATGAGGCCTAATTCTATGCCCACTGATATCAATGGGAGTATCTCCACTGACTTCGTAGAGCACTGAATCAGGTTCTTAATTTCTAGTACAGAGATTTAAGGTTCTTAATTACATAAGTGGGTTTGCTATGGGTTGATTGGTTGAAATGATCTGCTGTTGAGATAACTGACTGTATATATAATCATTTCAATAAAGCTTTGACGAATATTTTTTGTGTTCAGTCAATCTATGATTGTACTGAGGTAGATGTTGATTCATGTTCTGTATCATCTTAGGGAAGCTATTTCTTTTACTTCATTTTATCCACAATATATCTTTCATTCTTTAGTGATATTAGTAGCATATTTACATTATGAGTTTACAGTAGGTAATAACTAAGCATTAGCTTTGTGGAACACAGAAATCACCTGATTGTGATGTTCTCATTCCATGTGTAATTGATGGCTGCTGTTCCTCATAGAGTGTAGTTTGTTTATAAAAATTCTGATTTTCTTAGGATAGCAGTTCCATCATGTAAATGCACTAGCAATCATGGATTTGTCATCGTTTGTCTCTTGGTTACAGAAGATCTGCACAGTGTGTCTTTTTTTTTTTCCCCCCAGGGAAAAGTTTTTTAGAAATTTCAAACATTGAAGGGTAAAAGTAGGATGTAAATAGAACAGCCATTAAAGAATTGTACTGAAAACAGAGGGGAATGCTTGAGAAAATTGCTACTTGATTTTCCCATTCTTTCATCATGAAGCACAGGCTGGATATAGATTCAGAATAATGAACAGAACCACAATTCTTTTAAACAGGATATGGTTAGCCCTTAATTCTGATTATATTACATTTTAACTGTGGCCTGTTTGGATTAAGGAATTGCCACATTCCAAAATATTGCTTGTTGGGGATTTTGGATAATTCTGCGAAATGGAAAGGCAGTGTGTTTTATAAAGCAGGGAATAGGGAGGAACATAATTTTATTCATTTTTCAAAGAAATCAAAGTTTGTTGGGGGAAGTCTACTCTGCTTCTGTTGAAGTCTGTTGGAGGAGCCTCAGGCTCCCTAATTAAGTGGTTCAATTTTCAAATAGCTTTAAAATTACTTCTTAGGTCTTTAGTCTTGGTCCTCTTTTAAAAGTTACTAGAATAATTCCAAGTGACTTCACTGCAGCCAGAATTTGGTTGTAAAACTCAAGACTTGATTCACCTCCAAGATTGCAGTGCTTGGGGGGGTGTAATTTTCAAATGCTCATGAGACGTCCTGATGGTATGGTAATGGTGACCACATAAGTACCTCAAAAAGAGGTCTAGAGAGAAACACAGTGGTGTCTAAGCTCATACAACAATTTGATAGAACGCAGTGTGATCAAAAAGGCAATTCTTTCACAGGCTGCCCTAGGTCTAGATATGCATTTTATTTTGCTTTTGGTATTGTTTCTTCTTACCTTCTACTTCTCTCTGTCCCGTTTTCTCATTTGGGGGTTGGTCATAGCACTTATGAAAGAGATGGGTCTTGCATATAGACCTGAAAATGATCAGAATCTCACTCTGCCTGATTTCCTTTGGAAAAGTATCCCACAGCAGAGTCTGCCCTTGTCCTGCCACAGCACAGTAACAGAAATGCATCCATATATTTCAACACTCTTCTGAATGATAAAAAGCTACTCGGTCTCTGATGTGTCATGCTCATTTTCAATAAAACCATGGAACTATTCACAGTGGCCCTGATCCTGATAGGTGCTGAGCCTCTGCAGATCCCTGTGACCTCAGTGAGAACTGTGAATAATCACCAGTTCTTGAGGTGTCTTTGTTTGTATAGGAAATGAGTATTGATAATATGATGTGTTTTTAATTGTATCTAAGAGAAATTGTTAAAAGTAACCAAATTGGAATGCATACAATAACTTATGCAAAAGTCAAAATACTGTTGTTTTGCCAATGAAAACAGTTTAAGATCCTTCTCATACCAAATGGTCTAATGTGCAGACTGATAGATTTCTTGACAGTCTGTAGTACTGGGAAGTACATTTCCTGTGCAGGGATTATCATTTGTGTACCCTGCTAGGACAAAATATAATGTGCTCATCTGCAAAATTTCAGACTATGAACAACTGTGAATTATGTTTTAAATTCACTTCGCAGCAACTCCATCTTGGGGGCATTTAATATTAATATTATGGGGGAAGAAAAAAGACTGCTTAAAATTTTGAATGATAAACTAGGATTACTGGCTTTTTTTTTGTACTTTATATCATCTTCCATAATTCCTTCAGAATCTTCTTAGCACCTTGTCTCTAGTTAAAGAAACTATTCAGGCTGCTGTGTTAATGGATATGGCAGCTTTTTTACATTGGACTACTTCAGTGATGCTTTTACTGATGCTTATTATTGTTGTTAGTTGCATTTATTGTTATTATACATTATTTATAATAATTTATTACTATTCTAGTTGTATTACAGTAGCTCCCAGAGGCCTCAGCTGAGTAAAGGGCTAATTTTTATGCTTATAACTTAGTCAGGGACAGTCTCTGCCCCCAAAGATTTTACGGGACAGGTAATGGATGGGACAAAGGAAGTATTATCTCTAGTTTACAGAGCGGGAACTGAGGCACAGAACATAAGCGAACGCAAGTATATATCAAAGCCAGGACTTAGACCCAGCTTTCCTAGTCCCAGTTCAGTGCCTTAATCACAGGACCCAACCTGCCTCTCAAGTCTTCCCTTTCTTTCCTGGAAACAGTTTGCTGGACATCCAGACTTCTCCAGTAGATAAGTGGGCTGCCAGACATCCAGTCCAAGTGTGGCTGAATTGTGGGGTCCCACTCTTTGGGAGATATGCAATGAGCCAGGCTTGTCATCTGAAGGGTGCACGTTAGAGGGACTGAAAGGTGTCTAAAGCACAGCCTGCCCTGTAACCATGACACCACCACATCCCCATTCTGGCATTTGAGTATTGGAATATAACTGCCTGATACCTAGGGTTGGCAGAATACAATTTTTTAAAATTTTGACGGAAAATATATATTTTTGTTTTAAGCAAATTTTTAGATTTAAATAAATAATGTTCATAGTTGTGGGATATTATGGGAGGAGCTCAGATAACGGGGAGGTTGTCAGACCAATAATTATTTAATGACAGATGTTGAGATTCAATAAGTTAAAGCTTTATAACCATTAAAATACAAATTGTTCACATCATCTGTCAAAATATACAAAGTAAGTATCTTTAAATTAAACTCAAGCAGCATTTTTCTTTGCTATCTGTACATTTTTATTATTATGGATGGAAATTTTGTCATTGGTTTGTGTGTGTACAGTGACATTGATGTTTACCAACATTTACTGATAAAAATCTAATCCTTCCATCCCTATTAGTACTACAGGAAATGTAGGAAATAGTAAGATGGCACAGAAAAACCATGCACACTTTCTTTGTGCTCTCTTGAGAGCTACATTTTGAAGCATGTAATAAAGGGGGAAGTAGATAACAGACTTCAGTGTGGGGTTGGACAGCACAAACCAATAACTGTAAAACAATGGGCCTGGTATTGAGGAAACCTCATGTTCAAGTAGCCTGTTTCTTTTCTCATTGTAACTATCACATCTTTTTCATTAAAATATTAACTTAATCTGAAACATAAATCTTTGAATATGAATCTTGTTGCCATGTACCAGAGCAGTAATCTTCCAAAGGTAAATAATCAGCAAAAGAATGTAAAATACTCCAAGCAAATTCAGTTACTTTTTTTTTCCCCCCCGCATTTACAGACCTCCAGAATTGCACGTTCTGATGAAGATAAAGAAGGGGCCTGGGATGCGTGGGGAGCATGGAGCGATTGCTCGCGGACTTGTGGAGGGGGAGCATCATATTCTCTAAGGAGATGTTTAAATGGCAGGTTAGCCCCATACCTACAGCTATGGTTTTACTCCTCATCAACTATGGTGTGATTTCCTCTCCTCCCATACTATGTTGGGAAGTATTGTTGTATTCTCTTTGTGAACCAATGACTGTGCGTGTGTGTGAAATCTAGTGTTTTTTATAAATCTCTAGGAGTAGTCAGATAAATAATTTAGGCCCCAATTCAGGAAAAAATGTAAGTACATGGTTAACTGCTGTGCTGAACAGGGAGGCTTTCTTGAGTTGGGGCTTTAAATGATAAGAATGATTCAATGTTTTTTTATAACATTAAGTGAGTCATTCTTGCTATTTAAGGCCCTGATTCAGGAAAGCATCCCTATTCAGCACAGCAGAAAAGCCCCCTCCAGTATAAAAAGGGATATGCAAGTCTATGTCAAACTAGCTGTATACTTTAGCCCAGTGTGTAAGGGGAAGATTGCCTGCGACCACCTTCTTATCAAAAACAACTCATTCCACATGCAGGAGATGTATCATATTGCTTCTCTCCCTTGTGGCTCCTGTCCTCTTTGCCCTGCTGGGGCCATGAAGATCTCAGAAGTTACAATAGTCCTGTAGGCTGGAGTAACTCCCATGGGCAGCTGTCTTCTGTGGCTTTCCCATCCCCAGTCGCTGGAGATGGGTAATGGCCCGTGGGGGCTTTGTCCCATTTAGTAGTGGTGATGGGCTTCAAATTCTCCCTGCCCTCCCATGCAGTTCTAGGGGGTTTCAGTCCATCCATCCCATACTAACAACTGTAGTTTCTCCTGTGCCTATCCCTGGATGAGCAATGGTGGACTGAACAGGAACTCTTAATCACTGTGGCCTCAGATCTCTCTCTCTCTAGCTATACTTTATAAAGGAAGTATAGAGAACAAAGACTTCAGATACACAGTGCATTTAAATTTTTCCTAGATCAGACTGCTAGTGAACAGCCTGTCCCCAGTAGTACCTGGATATCTTCCCCTGAGTTTAACATTGTGTGATCAGACTGCATGACGAAGGGGGTATCTGTAGAATGTGTAGTAAGCAGGGTGGATTGATTTAAATCAAAGCAATTTAAATTGCTGATTTTAAGCATGATTTAAATCTGAAAGCAGGAAACCTTCATTAAAGTTGATTATTTTAATTGTATTTTGTATTTGTATCTTTTAGTAATTTTCCTAAAGAAAGGTTGATTGTCATCAGTTGGCAACCATTAGAACATATCCATTTGGAACTAAATGTAGCCTTTACACTAAATTTTGGGGCTTCATTTTGATAGCCAGAAGAATACACTATATTTATATGTATTTATTTAAGCAGTTATTTAACTTAACTTATATTTATTTAGATTCTTAATTTTTATATTTTTATTATATTAGAAAATGGTGAATGATGCATTTCTTATTTACTAGAGGATGATTATTTTTTCCTTGTGATTTGTGTTAAGCTGCATTTGGATGGGAATTCAAATACAATTATAAATGCACAAAACCAGCATTTTAACGTGTTTTTAAAGCTATCTTAAAAGTGCTGGATACATAAGAAAAAATGGACTTTGAAATGTTTTAAATTTTAAAACAAACTGATACATTAAACAAAGGAAGTATCTCTAGATAATGAATTGAACTGATTGTTTCTGGTCACCATGTCCTCAAAGATTTTAAAACCAGTAGATCTTGCCTTCTCACACCTTGCCTTTATCCACAGATCGGAAGAAGAAAACAAACTTTCCTACCTTGACATCTCCCAGTTGCTTTTTAAACTTTGAATTAGTCAGCCATTGAACTGGATTAGTTGAATTAACTGAAGACAATATTCTCTCTGCACTTGCAGAAGAGTCAACTGCTGTCAAAAGCTGGTTTAATTCTTCAACAAATTCTGTTGCCAGGTGCTTAAGTCAGTGACTTCCACCATTCAGGGATTTGACTTTCTTTAAAACTTGGCAGCAAACATGTACTGCTTAATAATATTTTAGTATTCAATTTAAATTATTTTAATAGATTAGTCCTTGACATAGGTTGTCAATTTCAACACTAATTTTAAATAGGTTTATTGTTTTAAATAAACCTGCACTAAATTAAATTTTTATTTAAATTAAGGTAAATAAATCCATTTATTTTTAAAAAAATAATTGATTTTATCCGCCCTGCTAATATAGCATTCCACATCTGTGAGAGAAGGGCTACTTACCCATAACCTCGCAGGCCAGAAAGCTCACACAAATCTCACAAACAAACCTTGATTGGGCCTGGGAGGAAACTGCCCTCAGTGAAGAGTCTGTAAAAACAAAACAAACAGAAAACCAAACAAACCACCAAACAGTACAAAAGTATTTGACTATAACCCTTTAAATTCAATATTCCTAGAAGTGTAAAGATGGATTAATATAGGTCCTGACCCTGTGGTCCTTTCACCCAAGAGTAATCCAGTGGGTCTGTTACTATAAGAAAGAATTACGGACATGGTTAAGGGTTTCACCATTCGGTCCATAATTGTTTTTGTTATTGAATTCCTGCTGATTTACATTGTTCAAAACCTTTATTAATTGTATTTAAATTCCCATTTTGTTATGATTGCACAATATATGGTATGATAGCCAGAAAGTCAACTTCTCTTAATGAAGGCTTGTAATGTGATATGCCAGTCAAGTCCCAGCAATATGAAATACATGGCTAAAGCTGACCATTATTAAAACAGTTCCTGTTTCCCAGTGTGCATTTTGCACAGGGATCTTTGAATGTACTAACATTTGCAGAAAACAGCCGCAATACTCTATCAATGTGTTAGTAACTGTGAAATGAATGCAATAAATTGTTGCAATATAAATTCCAGTGTGGTTTCATTAATATTTTTAATATATTCCCCTGTGGGAAAAACACATGTTTTCTATACCTTGACAAATTTATAGTTTCCAAGCTTTTTTTGTGTATTTTTTTTTATTATTGTTCTGTCCAGGAAATACACATTGTGAAACAACATTTTCACATTTTTATATGCTGAAAACATAATTAACACACACCATCTCTGTGCAAGGTAGGGAATTGGAGGCAACAAAGCAGTGCTATCCTGGGCTAGGGGAGCTGCCTCTTCAGCACAGCTGGCTTTGCTCTTGCTCCAGCCTCCACTGACCATTCTTTTTCTAGTAATATTTTTTTCAGTTTCATATAAATTTTATTGGATATTTTTCTAATTTTTTTGAAATGGAAATAATACAAAAAGAAGGAAATTCAGTACACTAGATGCAAATTACTGGGTATCACTCATTTTCTCTCCATGGAAAGCAGTTCTTTATCAACACTAAAACTATTCTAAGTTTTAGAAACAATGTTAATTTTAACTAATTGCTTATCAAGTCATTTAAAATCAGAATTTAGGATTTAGGGCTAGATTCAATCACCTGTACTCATGATGGGTAGTGCCTTATTCCATGAAAAGTTCCAGCCAGTGGGGCTGCTTATGAATTAAGTGCTCTGTGTAAGGGTGGCAAACCTAGCCCTTAATCAGTGGTGTGTAAGCCTCCACTGATACATATATAAATACAAAGAGGTTACAGTGCTTAAATGAAATGACAGTTATACGACAATTCCCTTTTTAAATCAGTGCCATTTCAGCTTCCAACAGAAGACTGTAAAAGACTTGAATTGTCTAGGCTACATGCATTTCATTTTATGGTCATTGGAGAAATACGTACATTACCTTTATAGTGTTTCAGTTCAAATAAGACTGGTATGAGTCTAGAGGAAGTTTTTCTAATGCATTCTGCTCATTTGGCTGTGGGTCAGGAGAATTGCGCACACCACTGGAGAAAAATGGGAGAGAAAAGGAAGAAGTTTGGGTTGAAATGCAGGCGGCTGTTTCTTTGCAAAAACAAAAATGATCAAAATGAAATCAATACACATTAGTTATGTGCAGAATGTAGATTCTTCTCTGACTTGCCCCACGTACATCAGAAGAAATTCTATTGAAGTCCATTGAGTTAGGCTCAGAATCAGGTGTAGGGTACACTGTGAAACCTTCTCAGAAAGTAAATTTGTCTTTCATAAACTTTGCAAAGGGTTAGGATCACAATATAAATGAAACCTAACAGGAAAAGCCAAACTGTGTTTCATAAGGTGGACAGCAATGTAACCTATTCAGTTCCCAAAACCTATGGTGGAGGTTTGTGTTTAAACCTTGCATTTTGGGGACAGATTATGTAACGGCTGTAGTAATAAAATTCCAGTTTTCAAGAGAATAACTAGTTGTAAAACATGCTATTTTTTTAACTATTACTTCTAGTCAAAGCCCTTGTGTTTTTCAGGAATTGTGAAGGTCGGAATATTCGATACAAAACCTGCAGCAATAACGTGAGTCTGGCCTGTAATTTAGTTTTACTACTTTTCTTATTTCTTCAAATCAAATAATACGTAAAGTTTCATAAATTCTAATTCTTGTTTGAAATCTAATGGTGGATCATTTTCTTCCCATTCTGTATTATTGCCCACTGTTAAAGATTTGACTCTTTGCCTAATTGACACTATCAGGTTTCGAATTTACGTTTCCTGAACGGACATTATATTGTGGAATTTTATGCCATTTATGATTGAGAATATTTTATGTGAATTATTAGGCTAATTAATCTGTTTTCATCCTAAACTAGCTAGTACCTTTGCCTTTCAGATGAGGCATAAAACTGAGTTCTTGAGCACTTGTGGTCATGAAAGATCCCATGGCACTTTTCACAAGAGCAAGGACACTAACCCCTGTGCCCTTTTCAAATTTCAAATTGGGTAATTACTACCAGTATTTCCTCTGCACTGTCAGGCCCAGATTTTCTTGCTTACACACACAATTTTGTATATTATATTTCATGCGCAATTCCCACAATTGTGTAAGCAGTTTCAGTAAATTCATATATGAGTTGACATGTGGGTATGCTGTTGTCATAACTGCGATAATTGCATGTGGAAATTTTGCATGCATTTTTGCACATGTGTTTATGAAAATCAATTGTATATGGCACACTTCATAGAATTATAGAAGATTAGGGTTGGAAGAGACCTCAGGAGCTCATCTAGTCCAATCCCTTGCTCAAAGCAGGACCAATCCCCAACTAAATTATCCCTGTGTTGTGCTAAATTGTCTTGTTATGTTGTTTTGTGCTGTTAAATAGCTGTCACATTTCTCCCAGAAGTTGCTGCATTTCTTTGGTTTGTAGTTAGTAAAGTACTTTGTGATCCCTCTGAATAAAAGCCTATGCGTAAATGTACTGTAAATTGTTATAGGTTGGTTTCATGACAAGCAGTCAATTCCTATCATGGTTTACCTCCCAAAGTAATTTAATCCCATTCAAGACAGGAGGGAAGGTTGTTAAAAAATTAAGACAGAAGCATATAGTTTTATTATTTAAAAAGATCCCCATTTATGTTTTGTTGTTGTGAACTTGATTCAGCCCCACTGATTCTGGGGAAGGGGCAACTGTTTTCACACAAGCACCCCTTAACCAGTGAGGCTTGCAGTGCAATTTTACCCAGTGAAGTGCAGATGGTGCCAGCCTCAGTAGTGGGCAGCGGTAAAGTGTGACTATCAGAGGCCTGATATTGGTGGCTACACAGGAGATATGGTGAATCACTACATCTCCAGGGAGCCCTGGCTACACCCAATACTCAACACACCACACCTACTTTCTCTGATGTGCCATCTGGCTATCAGGGTCTGTGGATGACCGGTACTAGTGACTGGGACTTCTGACCTGTTGTGGTGTTTAGGAATCAGAAATGAATGGATAGGTCAGGAGTCAGCTGCTGGAGGCGGGGTCAGACAGGAAATAGGAGCTAAAGCCAAGGATCAGCGCTGAGTTGGAAGCCAAAGAGCCTTAGCCTAGGGTTGGCACCAGAGCAGTCAGTCACCAAGGTGACAGTGTTCAGGGGCAGAACAAGGCTGAGGGCAGGAACTGGGATGGGTCAAAGTCAGGAAACAGGATGAGGCAGGGAGTCAGGTTGCATATGGCAGACTCTGTATCAGCAGCAAGCTAGGTTCCACTTGTTGCACAGATAATTTCCTATGTCTCTCTCCAGCTTAAATACTGGACCCAGCTCAATCAGGGACTCCAGAGATCCTCCAGTCAGGTCCCTGTGGGTGGTACCTTTAGTGGAGTGTGAGGCCCTAGGGCTCCCAATTCTCCAGTCACTAGTAGACCCCTGCAGAATGGGGCACACAAGCACCTTGAATTGCTTTGATACCATGCACCCCAGCTTGCGCTTAACTTTCCACCACTGGGGCCAGAAGCCCAGGTTTCTGCTGGCAGAAGCTAGTGGAAACCATTTGAGTCAAGCCCAATGCATGCAAACATTGGATTCTGGAAATAAATCCAGTCACTCACCCTTTCAAGAGTAAAAGGGTAATATCAGCTAATATCAGCTACAACAGCTATGATCCCAAAATGAAAATACCATGTACAAGAAAATAACATAAGTAGTTTGAGCTGTCATAAACAAAAATGCAGCCAGCAAGTACTCAGGCACTAAAATAAACAAGCCACTGTATAAATTATACATTTGGTGCATTCCTGATCTGGATAAACTCTGTGCCGTGTATAAAGAAATAATGCCTAGGCTCATTTGAACATATGTACTGTAACTCTACCTATACACTAATACAAAAAATTAAACATAAAATCTGTGACTCATCGTGCAAAAGCAACAACAGAAAAAAAATACACATGCAGCATATAGAAAAAGGGAAGAAACATTTGAGACCCATCTGTGAGCATCTTTATGTAATAAACGGAGGGCTGCATTTTCGAAAGCTTGAGCAATCACAAAGTTAGAGCTATTGCGGGCACTCAGGATTTAAAGGATGATGCATTTAAAGGATTGATTTTGAGAATTAACAGTCTGGTTTATAAAATTGAAGTAGTTAGATATTCAGGGTGAATTCCTAGTCCCACTGAAATCAATGAGTGTTTGAATTTTATATTTTAAAGTGACAGGTGGCCCCAAACTGGAACCTTGAATCTGAATCCCTTTGAATGTTGTGGTAGTTCAGAATCTGATTGAGGTCTGAACCTGCCTTTACAGTTCTGGTTCTGTGCCATGTCTGGAAGGAGCCTAGTTTCCAATTTCAGTTCAGATGTGGCCAGAATCTCTCAAGGACCACTGTTCTCCTGAGCTTTCAGCATAGATGATGGGAAAACTCCTGAGAAGAGTTGCTGTGGTGAGATTACCACTTATTTGGGCTGAAATCTCAAGAAAAGAGCTCATAACATTTTGGCCCCACTGAATTAAAACCTGAACTCTAGTCCCGATTTTAGCTTGAATGCAACCCTCCAGCCTACATCTAATCCAGATCTGACCAATCCAGCCCGACTTTATTTAAAATGAATTGTTATATCTATAGTATTATTTTAAAAGAATACTTCTTCTATGAGCACAATTTTAGTTTGAAAATTAGGATTTTATACCATCTTCTTTCTGTGTTAGTAGGTGTTATTGTTAACCACATGAGAAATTCAGTATATATACTGCATAAAACTGATTGTCTGCAAATGTAATTTTGCTACATGATACATTGCACCACTAAAATCTATATTGAGGAGTACAAATGAAGCACAACTTAATATATATGTGATTTTAATGAAAAGAACAAGAATCATTTTACCAGAAAATTGGTTTCATCTGGATTTCTAATAAAATAGTAGTAAGTTCACAAAACTCAAGCACCGTATGGAGGTCCCAGAGTAATATTCATGATATTTCAATCAGAAAATGAGTTTGAACAAAAGAAATCTACATTATAAACCTACATTAATCTACATTATAAACCTGCTTACCTTTTTTGATCATAACTCTGATTCCAGTTACTTGATTCTTTAAAAATGTATGCATGTGTCAAACCTTTTTATGGGTACTTCAGAGAAATAAACTATATAGGCTATTCATTATACGCTACCCAGTGAGATTTTCAATCTTTCTTAAGCCCTCTGTTTTATATTTCCATTTTCATATACACTGTTAAATTCTAATGCTATGATGTGCAGTATGTGGAAGTGTTAAAGATAATCCCTTAGGGTCCTATTCATAGAACAAGTTATTTGGGACATTTCTGCATACATTTTGTGTTCTTATGTGCCAGAAAGTCACGTTTATTTGCCAGAGTGACTTTCCCCGAGTCAGAAATAACACTATGTAGTAACAGAGATTTGCCCACACAAACTCCATTATCAACTTCCATTATGCACAGATAATTCTTACACCTGTTCAAAATACAGTGCATTCAAATCTTGCCCATCGTGCAGGAGGTCAGACTAGATGATCATAATGGTCCCTTCTGACCTAAATATCTATGAATCTATGAAATCCTCTCCTTCGCTTTCACATATTAATCACTAAGTAATGTTAACCTCATTGTACCCCACTCTGAGCATCTTGGCTGACCTATAAATATTTTTAGTCCAATAATATTTCTATCTGTATATCTCTCATCTATGTTCCTGTATCACTCACTTTTAATTTTAGCTGTAGCAATCATGCCGCTGATGCACTCATCACCGTAGAACCTATGGCTCTCAGGCCACACGTAGCTGATTAGTGCAATCACTTCCCTCAGGCCGCCTTTCATGCCTGTTTTCTGAACTTTTGAACCTCTTTCCATTCACATCTTCTCTCCTTTCCTTTCTGTTTATCTAATCGCCCTCTTCCCACAAAATTGGAACTAACGTTTGCAAACCGTCATATTTTTCACAAATCATTATATTGTTCACTCTGCTTGTATCCTCTACGTCCCTTTCTTCCCACCTCTTGTCTATCTTCTCTGTTTAGATTGTAAGCTCTGCTGTCTCTATATATGTGTACTGTACATAGCACAACAGGGCCCCGATCTTGGTTGGTCTCTAGGTGCTGCTATAATACAAATAGTAAATAATAAAAATGTAGTTCTTTGGGGTCACTCCTGGGGCACTTGTTGAGTCTCTATGTTTGAGTAAAGCTGAAATGTGAGGCAGGTGGAGTGAGCAAAGAAACAAGAGCTGCCATGGTTCCTTCATGTCCCTCCAAGTAGCCAAGAGAGAATAGGGAAAAAAGAGAAATATCTCTTCTTTCAAGCAGCAAGAAGTGAGTGGGAGGAAAAAGTAGCTGTTGTGTAGTGTTGAGCTGGTGGGAGCTGCAAAATAACCGGTGAGTGATGTCTTGACATTATGATGTTTATGTCCTGACATTGCATCAGCACCTGGTGATCATGAGTTGTAACAACATCATGTCACAACCCTGTCTAATGACATCACTCCCTACTTATTTTGTGGGTGGCTGTCTATGCTTCTGTCTGTGTGATGGAAAGGTGGCTCTGCAGCTGCTTAGAGCTGAGTGGCACTGCTCTGTAGTCTGACATGCAACTTCTAACTTGACTCAGAACTGACTTCCATAAGTTATTCTTCTCCTCTAGCTGCAACTGAATTTGCTGTGACAGAAGAGAACCGTGCTGTGCCCATAAAAACTTTAGGGTCTCTTGACTCCTCTCTGCTCTTTAGGTTCTCTTCTGTGGAAGATATGAGACAGTCAAATTCTGTTGTCAATTATAACAGTGAAAGTCCTGTGAATTTCTCTGAAGTGGGAGTGCTGCACATGAGAGAAGAATTTGGTGCAGCATATGTATGATGTTATTTGAGGTAGCCTCTGCATATTCCCATTTGTAGGAATGTGCAGAGGCAACACACTCAAAGAGCTACAGTAATTGTTAAGTTTCAGAGTAGCAGCAGTGTTAGTCTGTATTCGCAAAAAGAAAAGGAGGACTTGTGGCACCTTAGAGACTAACCAATTTATCTCAGTATAAGCTTTCGTGAGCTACAGCTAAGTAACTTCTCTTTTTCACTCACTGTGGATTTTCTAAACAAATCTGACTCATAACTGCCAAATGAAATTGCCCTATGTTAAATACAATAATAATGCAATGTAGTAACATCTTTTTGAGCTACTTTCACTGTTAAGGGTTAGTGCTGGATGAAGTTTCAAAGCACTGGCAGGGGTTTTACTGCATGGGACCCATTGACTTACAGAAGATGTTTGGCTAAAACTGCACACCAGTCTGAAACATTAAGGATTATTGTTTTAATAAAATATTTTACACGTTGTACAAAGAAGCCAGTAACATAATTTGATTACTACTTCATACTAAAACTAAAATAAACAAGGTAGAGCATTGCAAAGTGGTGTAGGCTAATGAAATGGCTTCTCTGCAGTTCATCCTGCTGTATGCATGTGGTTGAGGCGGCGGCAAGAGGATGCCTTTAAAAGGGACTCATAATCGGAGAGGAAATCTTACCCTTCTCATATAAATCTCTCTTCCAGCTACTGCAAGCTGTAGCCAGTGCTGTGAAATGTAGTTGTAAATGCATTAGCATTTTCCAGGGAGGATTTAAATCCATCAATCTGAATGGCATTGATGCATTGTTCAGGTGCAGCACGGCTAGCTGACACTTAGCAACTAGTTCCTTGAATTTAGTTTACATGTCAGAGTCTTTCATTTTTATGTCAAATGAAAATAAAACTTTGTTTGTTGGAATCAGTCTCCCATACGGTATGTACGTGTGGTTGGAATTCTTGGAAGAATATGCATTCAGTCTAACATATAGACTTTTTGACACTGGCCATACTTTTAAATGGAGTCTTTCGTGAGAGATTGTTTGACACACCAAATTCTTTTGTCAGATCCTTCCCAAAGTTCTTTTCATATTAATCTATGTATGCCTTCACTGCTGCCGCTAGAATTTTATATTATGTTTGGGTTAAATGCTTACATGTACTAAACCTTTAAAAATCGTTTATTTAAATGTTTGTAAATGAGAAATTCCATATATTTAATAATTCAGCAGTATGTGCTTGGGGAACGAAGAAATTGAGTTCTCTAAATAAAACTTAAATTACATGATCCATCATGACAAACTTGAGGTATGTTTTATTTTTAAAACTGTTTTCCCATGAAAAGGAGCATGTTTTTGTGTAAGATTATAGGACTGGGAATCAGAAGTTCTGGGCTCTACTCCTGATTCTGCCACTTGCTCCCTGTGTGAAAGTGGGCAAGCCACTTCACTTCTCTGTGTTTCTGTTTCTCTATCAGTAAAATGGGGCTAGCAAGCCATACTTTGTATGAAACTTCTTGAATGATTGTAAAACACTTTGAGATCCTGAGGTGAAAAGGAACTATGAAAGTATGAAGTATTAAATATATTGGAGACCTCATCTTAGTGATTAAAAAATATGTATTCTTTTAGAGCCAATTTTTACTACAGAATCCAATTTGAAAAACAATTTATTTGCTGTATGGACCATTGTAAAAAAGCTAGGGATATGAACTTGTGCCAGTGGGGTCACTATTATGGTAACATGCTTTACACTGTAACCTTCACAGCAAATAGCGGATTAAGCAAAATAGATTGTTTTAATCCTTAAAGTAGGACCTCTTATATGGGCTGTCTGTTAGGCTGGGCCAATCCTTCTCCAAGCCAGCGTGGGTAGTTTCTATATAATTCATCAGACACAATGATTGCAAATGAGAGGTGGTTTCTTTTTTTAAATGATTTCCTATTGTTTGTTTTTAGGACTGCCCTTCAGATGTTGGTGACTTCAGAGCAGAACAGTGTTCAGCCTACAATGATGTCAAGTACCAAGGACATTTTTATGAGTGGCTTCCTGTATATAATGATCCCAGTGCACCATGTGCCTTAAAGTGTCAAGCTTTGGGGAAACAATTGGTTGTGGAGCTTGCCCCAAAAGTACTAGATGGTACTCGCTGTAATATTGAATCCCTGGATATGTGTATCAGTGGAATATGTCAGGTATGTCAGTATTGTCTGTCTAAAGTGTCCTTTCATGAGACATTTTTCTTTTATTACAGAATATTAAGGCATGATGGAAGGCACATTTGTTTGGGTTTTGCATGTAAAATTGTTTTGTTCTGTTCTTGTTCATCTTTATACCCTGGAACATGACTACTAACATTTCTGTAGGCACTAGCAGTTCTTAAATACAACCCATTGTAGAAAGTTTTGTCTTCTACGTTTATTCATAAGCACCTAACTGTCATGGCCATAGATATTGTATAGGTTAATAATATTAAATAGCATCCATATTCAGAGCTTGGTTCTCAGACATCTAGCCAACTATAATCTGTGTACTCTATCAAAACGAGCTAGTTTGCTGTTCTCTAGTATGCCCATCACTCTGGCATCTGAGCAAATTGGATAAAATAACACTTGTTCTGAAGGAGTTTATTCTTCACCCTAGCCTTGTATTTCATTAAGGCCTCGCTCCTGTCCCCACTGAAGCAATAACAGGCTTGCTATTAACTTCCGTGGCTGCAGGATTGGGGTAATGTGTGTGTTACTCCTATTATTTATTTCTAGGGAAGCATTCCTAGCCTGTGCACCAAGTCTTCTTATTGTGAGAAGGCTTTCACAAAGACATGCTTCTGTATAGTAAGATCCAGGGAACTTCTAATTTATGGACAGAAATTCTGTAATAGAAGACCTGGCACTGAGAGAGCTTTACCCACAGCACCCAGAACCATATGCGAAGCTCTGTCAGACACCAAATTCCTGCTTAACATGGCTGCTGTGGTGTGCCTTGAAGAGAGAGCCAATGCCTGGCTGTCAGGGCCCAGCCCAGGGAGTGTTCTGTAGATTAGGAGCAAGACTAACACTGGAGTGAATCTAGTATTGGCTTGGAAATGAGTGTAGCACCCACTGCATCAGACTGAAATTTTGCTGTTGGTCTGTATTAGCTGGCAGGTGGTCCCCTGCTTGTAGAACCGAATGAAACTTTCTTGTGGCTTTTACTTTCATATCCAGGTTTAGCCCATTGCAGTACCGGAGCCTGGTGGTGATGAATGCATGGATCTCCATGGCTAGGCCTGGAACCCAAAGATGTACACAGCATTTCTGGCTACTGTTATTATGTGGGTGTCCTGGAATAGCAAGACATCCAGCAGGGCCTCAGTACTGTGTGCCACCTTGACAATCCAGGGACAAATATGCATGATGGGGGGATGCCATAGCTTTGCACAGTTCTTTAAAAAACTTCCCTCTTACCTTAATCATCTCTTCTCCTCTCTGCTTTTGCTTTAGCCATCTGATACTCATTCAGGTGTGCAACCCTCCTGGCTCCACTCATGTTCCTTCCCCGCTCCCTCTAGCCTACCCAGTATACAGCTCTTCTCTTTACTTGGAAACTACCCAGGCTGAGAGGCTTCTGGAGGTGGGTGGGGGATGGTGGTGCACAGGCAAGGGAGCTCCACTTGTGCATGGAAGGGGTGAAATAAACGTACACAGGGTGTTCTGCATGCATGGTTATATGAGGCATTATTTGGGCCACTGTGGGCAATATTTCTTAGTGGCTCAACCGGAACCTACTCACCTGTTTTACTTAGGACAATGTTGAGAATAACTTTTCTTGTTGTGTACTGTAGAACTAGCTGTTCCAGGAAGCAATCGTTCCAGGTGTTGAGAATCATTGTAGAAGGGCTAGTCAGTATGTGCTGTGCCTAAGCTAATAGATTTTTAGGATAATTTTACTAGGCGCAATAATATATATAATTGGAATTATATCATCCATGCAAGCAAGTACAGAAGAAGAAAAGAATGGTCATATTTGAGGCTTGCCAGCCTTGCCAGTTTCCCATTAGCAAAGGAATATTGTGCCCCTGGTTTAATGTATAGTACACATTTATATAGCATGGATATGGTATTGCAATTAGACTCCTTCTCTCTGCAAGTGGCTATTGCTCTATTAAATGCCTAAAACTTGTGTGACTTAGAAATGCATGACATGGCCTGATGAGTGAAGTAGTTCTGTTATAGGGGAAAATTTGACACATTTGGCAAAAGACTGGTGCATGGATTACAGCAACCCTAGTATGTGATCTGGACCTTACTGTTGGTTTTATGTGACTTTTATGTATTCTGTACTCCCAATACCAGTCACGCCAACACATAATTCATCTGCTGCCTCTGAAATAGAAAAACAATTTTATACAGTGATCCCATTAAAGAGTCAGCATTTGCCAACAGAACCACACAGTGGTCTCTGATACTGCCTCATTTCCCCTTATCTTTGAAATAGAAGTTAACTGTAGTAACTGTGGGAGCAGTTGGCATATATTGATTTTTATTATTTTTTTAGTGGTATCTCCAGTATTTAGAGCAGTTTTCACCTTGGAGGATGACAAAGTGCTTCACAGAGTATCACTGAGGTGCATAGAGTATCATTTAAACACAACCACTGCTGTTGGGGTGCAGAGTGGCAGGCATGTGGGATATAACACACTGCAAGCAGCACAGAAGTGTGTGTTTTGCCAGGATTTTGGGGCTCTCACAAAGAACGCCATGGGACTTCCAGTGTCTACTGTAAATTCCTACCCTCTCCCCAAGTATGCTGCATGGAGTTTATATATCTGAGAAGTTTGAATCCAGCCTACCAGTATTTGAACTTGTGGAGAACAATTTAAATGTATATTTATAAAGGCTTCCCTGAGTGTCTCTTTCTAGTATCACGAGGTGCTCCTATGCTCTGTGTGGCTGATACCAAGTACTTTGAGCTATATATGTTCAGTTATTAGAATAACCCAGATGGTAGTGTTAGCGTAATTCCTGAGACAGGCAGAGGGAGCCCTGTTACGTAGTTAAAGGTAATGGAATGACCCAAGAACTCTTCTTCATCGTGCCTCTTTTCATTGTTGTTTCTACTAATTTAAGTGCGAAGATTCTTCAGCATCTGTTGGGGGAAAAAATAAATGCTTAGAACACTAGTGTGCTCTGTGCTATGACTTGTGGGTTTGGGTCCAGTGCTTCCTAATTTCATCCAACCTCAATAAACTGTTAGACACTTTTTCTCTGATCCCTCTAAGTTACTGCTTATTGCCACAGTATTTGTGCACAAACATAAGATTCCTTCTTTAGCCTGCTCTTGCTGCTGAAATCCTTTTGTGATGGCACAACCCAGTATGGGCTTTTGCTCCATAGAGAGAATAAAAATCAAAACGTATTATACTTTGGTGAATGAATACTTTAAAGCAGTGGTTCTCAACCAGGGGCCCGTGGCCCCAGGGGGGCCCGTATGCAGGTTTCAGAGGGTCTGCCAAGCAGGGCCGGCATTAGACTTGCTGGGGCCCAGTACAGAAATCTGAAGCCCCATCCCATGGGGCTGAAGCCCAGGGCCCCATGCCCTGCCATCCAGGGCTGAAGTCAAAGCCTGAGCCACTTAGCTTTGTGGGTTCCCCTGTGGCATGGGGCCCTAGGCAATTGCCATGCTTGCTACCCACTAACGTGTGCCCTAGCTTTTATATGAAGAAAAGCAGTTGTTGTGGCACAGAAAGAAAAAAGGCTGAGAACCCGTGGTTTAAAGGATTTATTAACTTGCAGTTCTTGTTTCATTAGTACTTGAACTCTCTTATTAAAGAAGTGTGACTAATTGATATCATTACTTCTTACATCTTGAATCATATTGAATGACAGTACATTGCATTTATTGTGTAATAATACCAATTGCTGTAAAAGTTGGGCGTGGAATTTTTTTTGGTATGGGGCAAAAGGCAGGTTGCTCTAGTAAAAAGTAATATTTGGAGACTTCCTCAGAAGCTGACACAAATGTTTCTCGATACCTCTACTTAAGCAGGGAAAATAAACAAATTGCTATATAATCTTTCCTGAAAAATGTGGTTGCGTAGTCAACAGCTGTTAAGGAGAGAGACAGCACAAGTTGTGATTCTCCACAGTTGTTGCTATAAGATCAGTCTGTTGAGTCCTGACATATACTTGGCATAGACTGCAAATACCTTGGCAAGTGTTTTTATAGTTAACTCATCTAAATAAACATGTCACACTGCTGATGTGGAGATCTTTGCTTTTGTGCCTGGGAGCACTAAAAACTAGTATGAGGCGATGGGCCTGCCTGATTCTCTTCTCCAACTATTCCTGTTTTTGCTCATTTAGTGTCTTAAAATGTTGGCAAGTTTTATAAGATCTCAGCCTTGTTAACATAAGCATGATTTCACTTCCATTTGTTTTCATATTCTTAGTGGGGTTGATCTGGTTCACTAATTCTCTCATTCAACCCAGATCCTAGTATACTCTCCTTAGTACAGTACATATTTACTGTAGCATTAAATCAGTGTTGTCCAGCTTGATTTCTCATTCACTAGATGTACTTCACGTAACAGATGGATTCAAACTAAATAAAACCCCTTATCAAACAAAAACATGAGACCACAAAACTGCTCTCTGGATAAGAGAGGTTTGGTGCTTCTGGGGGAGTAAAATCTGAGGAGAATGCAGCAAGGAAAAGCTTCTGGGGAAAACCATTAAGTTATTTTGGGGGCTGCTTGAGGCTCACCTCAGCCAAACCATTCAATCATGTCTTCGTTTGCCACTGCCTAGCTCCTGCTACCAAAGAAAATATCTGGAGCTCTTATGTTAAACAGGAATGAGTCAAAGGTCTGCTGTCAAGAAGATTTTCACGCTTAACTTCTGATATTTAGCTGGTCTCTGTACATGAGCACAGCAGCACAACTCCTACCTTACTTCTCCCTATAATGTGTTCCTGCTGTGTCCGTCTGGGTGCGGGAGGTCTGTGGGCAGGGAGGTTTAAAAAAAATCTGCATGTCAGAAACATGTGGGCAGCATTTAACCAGTGACAATCCCTGTATCAGGGCCAACCCTTCATTTTGGTTTTTGTGTGTGTGGTTTGTTTTTTTGTTTTTTTTTAACTCATGAAGCCGTATTTTGTCTGCCAAACACAGAAACCTTTCTCATTTCACCACCTGGAACTGATAATCTTCCCAACCTGAAACAATGCTTTTGGAAGCATGTATGTGCATCTGCTGAAAGACTGGAGTCCTAATGAATAACCAGGGCAGTTTTCTCACAAACTGGTCAAAACTGATATAAATTCTCAGCTGAACTTTCCATCAAGTGTCAGCCAGTCTGTGGTCTAAAAGAAAGACAGTTACTGTGCTATATTTTGTAGCATATGGTATAAATTTAGCTGTCATGTGGAGTGCCATCAACTTCTGCCATATTAGTTCTGTGCTGGGTATGTCATGTACCTTTCACACTTGCCACATAATAATAATAATAATAATTAATAATAAAACACACTCTGACCCAGGTGTAAATATTTCTTGGTTTGATCTCTTAAATATGGTTATCATAAGCTGTTAGAAGTCTGTCCTGCCTGTTTTCTATGCTTAATTCTTAAAATCAGATTGAATTAGTCATCTGATCTGAACCTGACTTCCTTCATTCTGAATGTTATTTCTTCAGAGTGCTAGTCTGAGGTATTTTGTGTACTTTCCCTTTGGGTTTGTTTGTTAATGCGCAACTATTTTCACTAAGGGATTGTTCAATCTCAGATGTAACTTTCAAGGAATATTTTGAAAAAGGGCTTGTTTCCTATTTTGCTTTCTTACAATGTCTAAAGAAGCACAGAAAATATTTTTGATTTAATTTGTTTTTAATAGGTTTTTTGTTTTTGTTTTTTTAACCTTAAAATATCAAGTATCTTCAGTCCGTTCTTTACTGGGTTTGCTGGAGCACTTGACTGGAATCTGAGTTTGTATATATTATTATTCTCACACTGTAATTGAAGGGGAAGTAGTGTTGAGCTTTCACCAAAAATGTCCCTTTTCCAAAATATTAATTGGTCTTAGTACTTAATTGCTAACAAAAATAAATAAAGTTGCTCTTGGCTTTTGTGATGCCACTGGTTCTCTAGTCCTCCTAGACGTGTGGGCTATAGAGAAGCTGAATTTAGAAATTAAGAAAAACAGCAGGAAATAAAACCTTTCAGGTCTTCTTTATGCTGCAGAAAGAAGCAAAAAAAGTCACAAGTCCTCTTCCCCATCCTCTTAGTAGTTCAACTTAAAGCAAGTTACTGATGGGAAGAATTGATTTCATGGTGCTTTGTGGTAAGATAGCCTTTATGCCAAAATCATATTCTCTTTGTGATCTGCATTAGCTGCATTATGCAGCAAATGTGGGTCAGGAGCTAACCACATGTTGGAGTATAAAGAATCCCAAAAAGTATCAGTTAAATGGATTGGTCCATAACAGACCTCAGTTAAAATATGTTTCACATATAAGTTTATGTAAATCTGGTAGGAAAATTTTGCCACTAATATGCATGGAAATGACGTCTGTGTATTCCTTGTCTTTGTTATTATTTATATTACAGTCACAAATAGAAGTGTCAACTGTGATCAGGGCCCCCGTTGTTCTAAGTACTATACATCCACGTAGTAAGACAAAGTCTCTGCCCTGAAGAATTTACAATCTAAATAGACAAGAAAGGCCAAGGCTGGCTGAAGATTTATTAACTTCATTTTAATGATTGGGATCTGAGGCACTTGCATATCGCCACACAGGAAGTCTATGGCAGAGTTAAGAACTCAGCCCAAATCCGTTGAATCCCAACCCAGTGCTTTAATCATGAGACCATCCTTCCTCTCATTTTTTTTTTCATAGTGTGTAAAGGTTTGGGGCATATACAATTAAAAATGCTCTCCTTGGTGCTGCTTCGCGTTGTCTCAAAATATAACCACTTCCCAAGGTGGGTCTGTCTACATTGGAGCTGGAGGTGTTATTCCCTGCTCGGGTACATGTACGCATGCCAGCTTTGATCAAGCTAGCATGCTGAAAGTAGCAGTGTAGCTGCAGTAGGGCAGGTGGAGGGATGGATTAGCCATCCAAGTGACAAACTAGGGTCTTGGATGGGATTGTACTCGGTGCAGCGAGCCTTTCCCACCACCTATCCTGCAGGGGCTGCACAGCTATTTTTAGTGTGCTGAAGCAATCAAAGTCAGTGCATGTAGGCTTACCTGAACTGGAAGCCAGATCTCCAGCTCCAGCGTAGACGTAACTGGGTCTGTGAGGAAATATCTTTTGATTGAAGTATATTATCTTTTGAATGGACCTCTAAATTCAGGCAGTTTCTTTGTATTCTCAGCCTGAATTTTTATACACACAACAATAAAATAATACATTACCGTGTGTGTGTGTGTGTGTGTGTGTGTATGTAAATACTTTACTAACATCCAAAAGTGCCTGCAGTGTGAACTCCCCAGGGTGTGTATATACAGTGATTCACATCAGACACCGTTCACCAAGCATCAGAAAGCGCTTATGGTGAAGGCATTTAAGGTGTTAATAAGGCATTTTTAAGGTCTTTCAGAAGCCCTTATTTATATCTAGTGCCTATTTTCTACTTTTGCTTGACATTGTAACTTTTTGCCAGTTACCTTGTTTTCCAAACTACTGTTGCTAATGCTGGAGTATTGCCTGCAGGCACTTTTACTTCCTACCACTTTATCCCTTCTTTCTATAAAGCTGTCAAATATGTAGTGGATTCCCTCTGATCTCTAATTTGTCTTATCCACACTTTTCTTATCTAAGAGACTGCTAGTACTCAGTTTGCTATGTTTTCT
The DNA here is from genome assembly GCF_015237465.2 of Chelonia mydas. NCBI lineage: Eukaryota > Metazoa > Chordata > Testudines > Cheloniidae > Chelonia > Chelonia mydas. The sequence goes on from NC_051250.2 coordinate 66,397,475, forward strand.
TTTGTTTGGGGGGGTTGTGTTAGCTTTGCACAGATGTGGTTGTAGGTCCCAATTCAGCGAGGTACTTAAGCATGTGGATAGTGACATTTCTTTCAGTGGCACAACTCAGATGGTTAAAGTTAGGTACGTGCTTAAGTATATTGCCGAATTGGGATCTTAATCACCTTCAAATCTCTCTAAGCCAAATTTGCCTTAATATAAAGTAAAAGTGTATGCACCCAATCAGAAAAGCAGGAGACAGAGTAATCTGATTCTGTATATTTATTTAGTTAGTTAGTTGACAGCATTCTTATAGATTAACCACATTGGGCCAAAACCCACTCCCACTGAGTTCAATGGAATCCTAATGTACTATCCTGTATATTTATGAACTGGAAACAGTGGTGTGTGGGAAGGGGCACTTGCTCCAATAGTGGGTGGTCCTGTAATCTCAGAGCTGCCCCTAGTGCTTTAATATGTTCTTTCATAAAAATTGAATAGTTTTGAAATACTCGGTTTTATTTGATGGAAGTGGATTTAATGTTCTGGAACACATTCTTTAGCTTCTTGCCTTCATATATAAAATGTTGCAAAATATGTGGGAAGTCTTTTGAGAACGCTCTTAGTACGCAGTGAATATTTGGTATTGCGTTTCTTTTTCTTCTGTTTTCTTCATTGCTTAACATTCCTTTCCCCGGTATTGAGGACAGAGGGATTTGGGCATCTGATTATGTCTCTTGATGGTAAACCCCATTAATCTGGTTTATGTTATGCTCCTATTCCCCAAGCCTCAAACCTCATTTTTTCTTTCCCTGCCTTCTTTATCTCTCAACCCCCAACTTCCTTGCCCCATACATACATGAGAGGACACATTCACTCAAGGGAAATTTTCTTAACATTTCCCACGGCCGCTAATATCAGTCCAGTTCCACGAGGTGGGGGGGAGGAGGGTGTTGGAAGCCCTAGAATAGAGAGCCCATTGGTAGCTGCAGCCATTTTAACGCTGTGTCATGTATTCATGCCCAAAGCAGTATGGCATGACTGAAAGGTACTGATATCTGAAAACAGAGCATATTAATCTTGTGTCTCTCACTGAGTTACATCTCCAGTGAAGCCAAAACCAAAACTTTTAAATGTCTGTGGCAGCTAATGAGCCATCCAAGCTAGGGATAACACTGGTGGAGGTGATGTGCTATTAATGATGGCAGGAAATTATTAGATATTTTCCTTAATGTATGCAGGTCCTGTTATCTGTCCATCTTTTTGCGTGGACTGAGTTGCTGATCTTCAATGTAGAGAAGGAGCTTTGTGAGCCTTTTCTCCATGCTCTACTTGACTTTTATTTCACCCGTTTTAGAAATAAGCATCAAAGTCAGATTCAGGACTCACATAAGTAACTGAAAACATATAAAAATTATTAGGATTCCAAACAGGAGAGTTAGGGCTCCCTGAAACAACCAAGAAAAGGGGTACTTGTGGCACCTTAGAGACTAAACAATTTATTTGAGCATAAGCTTTTGTGAGCTACAGCTCACTTCATCAGATGCATACTGTGGAAAGTGTAGAAGATCTTTTTATATACACACAAAGCATGAAAAAATACCTCCTCCCACCCCACTCTCCTGCTGGTAATAGCTTATCTAAAGTGATCACTCTCTGTACGACAGGTGTCAGAGTAACAGCCGTGTTAGTCTGTATTTGCAAAAAGAAAAGGAGTACTTGTGGCACCTTAGAGACTAACCAATTTATTTGAGCATAAGCTTTCGTGAGCTACAGCTCACTTCATCGGATGCATACGGATGCATCTCCTTACAATGTGTATGATAATCAAGTTGGGCCATTTCCAGCACAAATCCAGGTTTTCTAACCCCCCCCCCCCACCTCCCCCCCCCACACAAACCCACTCTCCTGCTGGTAATAGCTTATCTAAAGTGACCACTCTCCTTACAATGTGTATGATAATCAAGGTGGGCCATTTCTAGCACAAATCCAGGGTTTAACAAGAACGTCTGGGGGGGGGGGGGGTAGGAAAAAACAAGGGGAAACAGGTTACCTTGCATAATGACTTAGCCACTCCCAGTCTCTATTCAAGCCTAAGATAATTATATCCAATTTGCAAATGAATTCCAATTCAACAGTTTCTCGCTGGAGTCTGGATTTGAAGTTTTTTAGTTGTAATATCGCAACTTTCATGTCTGTAATCGCGTGACCAGAGAAATTGAAGTGTTCTCTGACTGGTTTATGAATGTTATAATTCTTGACATCTGATTTGTGTCCATTTGTTCTTTTACGTAGAGACTGTCCAGTTTGACCAATATACATAGCAGAGGGGCATTGCTGGCACATGATGGCATATATCACATTGGTGGATGTGCAGGTGAAGGAGCCTCTGATAGTGTGGCTGATGTTATTAGGCCCTGTGATGGTGTCCCCTGAACAGATATGTGGGCACAGTTGGCAACGGGCTTTGTTGCAAGGATAGGTTCCTGGGTCAGTGGTTCTGTTGTGTGGTATGTGGTTGCTGGTGAGTATTTGCTTCAGGTTGGGGGGCTGTCTGTAGGCAAGGACTGGCCTGTCTCTCAAGATTTGTGAGAGTGTTGGGTCATCCTTCAGGATAGGTTGTAGATCCTTCATAATGCGTTGGAGGGGTTTTAGTTGGGGGCTGAAAGTGACGGCTAGTGGCTTTCTGTTATTTTCTTTGTTAGGCCTGTCCTGTAGTAGGTGACTTCTGGGAACTCTTCTGGCTCTATCAATCTGTTTCTTCACTTCCGCAGGTGGGTATTGTAGTTGTAAGAATGCTTGATAGAGATCTTGTAGGTGTTTGTCTCTGTCTGAGGGGTTGGAGCAAATGCGGTTGTATCGCAGAGCTTGGCTGTAGACGATGGATCGTGTGGTGTGGTCAGGGTGAAAGCTGGAGGCATGTAGGTAGGAATAGCGGTCAGTAGGTTTCCGGCATAGGGTGGTGTTTATGTGACCATTGTTTATTAGCACTGTAGTGTCCAGGAAGTGGATCTCTTGTGTGGACTGGACCAGGCTGAGGTTGATGGTGGGATGGAAATTGTTGAAATCATGGTGGAATTCCTCAAGGGCTTCTTTTCCATGGGTCCAGATGATGAAGATGTCATCACACTATAGCGCAAGTAGAGTAGGGGCATTAGGGGACGAGAGCTGAGGAAGTGTTGTTCTAAGTCAGCCATAAAAATGTTGGCATACTGTGGGGCCATGCGGGTACCCATAGCAGTGCCGCTGATCTGAAGGTATGCATTGTCCCCAAATGTGAAATAGTTATGGGTAAGGACAAAGTCACAAAGTTCAGCCACCAGGTTAGCCGTGACATTATTGGGGATAGTGTTCTTGACGGCTTGTAGTCCATCTTTGTGTGGAATGTTGCTATAGAGGGCTTCTAGATCTATAGTGGCCAGGATGGTGTTATCAGGAAGATCACTGATGGATTGTAGTTTCCTCAGGAAGTCAGTGGTGTCTCGAAGGTAGCTGGGAGTGCTGATAGCATAGGGCCTGAGGAGGGAGTCTACATAGCCAGACAATCCTGCTGTCAGGGTGCCAATGCCTGAGATGATGGGGCGCCCAGGATTTCCAGGTTTATGGATCTTGGGTAGTAGATAGAATATCCCAGATCGGGGTTCCAGGGGTGTGTCTGTGCGGATTTAGGAGAGTGGTCACTTTAGATAAGCTATTACCAGCAGGTGAGTGGGTTTGTGTGTATGGGGGGGGGGGGGTGTGCGTGAGAAAACCTGGATTTGTGCTGGAAATGGCCCACCTTGATTATCATACACATTGTAAAGGAGAGTGATCACTTTAGATAAGCTATTACCAGCAGGAGAGTTGGGTGGGAGGAGGTATTTTTTCATGTTTTGTGTGTATATAAAAAGATCTCCTACACTTTCCACAGTATGCATCCGATGAAGTGAGCTGTAGCTCACGAAAGCTTATGCTCAAATAAATTGGTTAGTCTCTAAGGTGCCACAAGTACTCCTTTTCTTTTTGCGAATACAGACTAACACGGCTGTTACTCTGAAACCTGAAACAACCAGTTTCCTATGCCAGAGAAATTGAAAAGGTTACTTAGCCACTTCCATAAAGAACTTGGCTCTGTGGGGAAGATATGCGATTTGTTCTAAGTGGCTAGCACGATCTATTACCTCATTGGTGTTGTCTGGTATATACACACAGCAGTCTTTTCCAATGAGAGCACAAGTCCCTCCTTTTGCCGCCAGCACTATGTCCAATGCCTGACGGTTTTGGAGGGCCATCTGTCGGATTGCCCCTGTTTCTTTGGCCAGGGCTCTTAAACGTTCTCCGGTTTCATTTGCCATTATTTCAACTACTGCTTGTAACCTTAGGAGCCTTTTTGCATGGTGTATTATTCCCCCTAATGGTATGAAGGAACCACCAATGGCCTCTTCCCAGGTTAAGGGGCTTATGTTATTTACATACCATTGGGCATCTGTTAAGTCCCTTCTTTTTCGCCTGAAATTGCGGAGGCGTTCTCGAGAGAAGGTTCCTAGCACTCGGAATTGTGGGAAGAGTCGGGTGGGATAACAGATTCCTGACCAATTAGCTGGTAGTGCAGTATAAGCTCTGGTCCCACACACCCAGTGATGGCCTATTAAGGCCGGGAAGGGTCGGTTGCACCCATTTGTAATATAGGTGTTTGCAAAGGAGGCGGAGTATCCCCCAAAGGATTCAAGGTAATTCTCCTTACAAGGAGTGGTGTTATTTGCATGACTGTAGGGGGAACATGAGATTGATTTCTCTGTTTCAATTCATATCTCCATACCCAGCCCGCCACTTTTTAGTTTTGTTTGAATAATCCCATACACCATTGGCCACAATATGCTGAAGGCAATGGCTTTTCCCCAGATCCAGCCCTGTCCCATTACACACCCAATACCAATGACCTTTTCCCTCCACCACACTTATCCATTTAGATGCATTTATTCCCACCACTTCCCAAGTGTCATTGCTGTTCCATATTTTGTTAAACGGACGAGGCCCTCCAGTGAGGTCTAGGGACTTGAGTGGGATAGCCAGCACAGGAACACCAGTTTGAGAGTGGGCTGGGATGTGGCTGCAGACCCAGCAATTAGAAATATTAAGGGTCTGAGCTATCCACACCTGCTGCTGAATAAAAGAATTGTCATTGTGTCATTGTATCGTATAGTCTCCCCAGACTATAAGATACCAGCAGCCGAGGAACAGCGTCTGCTTCTGGCAACCCTTACGAGAGCGTAGATTGTAAGGTATTGCAGTCTGTTCCTCTACGTCTTCTTCTGGAGTCAAAATTGACTCTGCGTTGTCCTGAGGTGATGATTGGTTCTCTGGGGATGGTGCCTTCTTACACTGTGAAGCATGTATCCACGCTGCGATGCCAGATAGTTTAACAGCCGTCTATGTAGTAAGCAGTACCTGATGAGGACCTTTCCACCAGGGCTCCAAGGCGTGCTTTCGATGATGGCGCCGTACGTAGACCCAATCACCTGGCTCGAGGTTGTGGCAAGCGTCGGAGGTGGGTTCCGTGGGCCAGGCAGCTCGAACCTGTGAATGGAAGTGACTTACAGCTTGCATTAGTCCCTTGCAATACTGAAGGAGCGCACTGTGAGTCAAGTTCAAATCTGGAACGGGAGTAATGGTAGTCATAGCTCGCATAGGGCATCCCATAACAATTTCAAAGGGACTTAATTTATGCCTTTGGGATGGAGTGGATCTCATGTCCATAAGGGCTTATGGTAAGGCTACTGGCCAGCTTAATCCTTAGAGTCACAAATTTTAGCAAGCTTATTCTTAAGTACACCATTTCGTCTTTCAACTACACCTGCACTCTGTGGGTGGTAGGGACAGTGCAACAGGTGTTTGATATGCAATATACGGTCCAGGTGTTGAACAAGTTGTCCAGTAAAATGTGTCACTGGACAGAGTAGTACGAATTCCCTTGGCAGGCATAATATGATTTGACAAACATTTGGCAACAGTGAGTCAGCCTTGCGACAAGGAAAGGCTTCAATCCAACCAGAGAATAAACATACCATAACCAATATAAATTCATATTGTTGACACTTAGGCATTTGTGCAAGAACGGTGCTTGAGGCAGGCTCCGGAACCCCTGGGCCACTTTTACAGGTTTACCAATATTATGGCTTTGGCAAATGGCACAGGCTGCACAGTGGCGGGCTGCAAAAGAGCTAAAATGGGGGTGGGGGGCCACCATCCTGTCTTTGTTACAGCAGAGACCATCCCCTCCTTTCCGACATGCGAAACACCATGTAGCAGGATGGCCAGAGATGGGTAGAGTGAAAAGGGGGCTACAAAGGCGCCAGTAGGCGAGCGCCAAAAGGAATCGGGATGTAGAGAGCAACCTTGGGCAACCCAGGATTCTTTCTCGGTTTCTGGGGCAGAGTCTTGGAGCAGGGTGAGGTCAGTGAGGGACCAGGAGGGTAAGAGGAGAGCGGAGAACAAGGGAATCAGACATTTCGACTAGGCACGCTGCAGCAGCCACAGCACGCAGGCAGGGGGGTAAGCCTTGGGCAACAGGGTCTAAAGTGGCAGAGAAATAAGCCACTGGGCGGTTCTTTTCTCCATGCATCTGAGTGAGAACTCCAAGTGCAGACCCAGATTGTTCATGGCAGAAAAGGGTAAAAGGCTTAGAACAGTCAGGCAGCCCTAAGGCAGGGGCAGAAGCCAAACCCTGTTTGAGGGAAACAAAGGCAGAATTGGCCTCAGGGGGCCACGGCATGGGGTCAGGCATAGAGAATCGAGTGAGTTCCTGGAGAGGTTTTGCAAGGGAGGCATATTGGGGAATCCATTGTCTGCAAAATCCAGCCATGCCTAAAAACTTCCGAACCTGGCGTGGGGAGCGGGTTCGGGTAAAGCTAAGGATAGCTTGGACGCGGGTGAGAGAAAGTGCACAGGAACCCTGGGAGAGAAAGCCAAGGTATGTGACAGAAGCTTGACAGAGTTGTAGTTTAGAGCGAGAAGCTTTGTGACCCTTATTTGCTAGGGCAGTAAGGAGCACTAAAGAGTCAGTTTCAGAGGCAGACAATGAAGAAGAACAGAGGAGTAGATCATCTACATATTGGACTAGTGTGGACCTGGATGGGAAAACAAGGTCAGCAAGGTCTCGGGCTAATGCCTGGGAAAAATATGACGGGCTTTCAGTATACCCCTGGGGCAGTGTGGTCCATGTGTACTGTTGCCCCTTGTAAGAAAAGGCAAACAGGAACTGGGAGTCAGGGTGAACCAGGACAGAAAAGAAAGCAGAGCACAAATCAACAACAGTAAAATGAGTTGCATCTGGTGGGATAGAAGCCAGAATCTTTGAGAAAGGCAAGTTTTGATTCTGTCCACCTATGATTTGCCTCTTCCCATCACTGCATGAAACAATCAACCTCTCCTTTTGCCAATTTAGTTTTAGGTTAGCCGAGTTTGTCTTTTAAGACGTCTACTCGGTCTTTGTCCCAAGATCCTAACAGTGGCCACTGAATTTTGGGATTCTCCTGAGTTAGCCTTTTGAATTCCCATACACATCTTTCCCCCTCCCCCCCTCAAGGTCAGCCTTTTGAAGCCATCCCCCACCCACGTCATGAGGTTTTCTGTTCATTAAAACACAACAATGGTAGCGACAAGACAAACATCACAGACAAACAACACAAAACATAGATCCATGGTATTCTGAGTTATTCTTCCGCTGTCACCAGCTTGCTTGTAGAGTCTAAAAACAAAAGAAACAATTTCCACCCCCCTGGTGGGGACAGATTATTGCTTAATAATAATACCACTTTCTTTTACAAATTTCCTTGCTAATTGCAGGAAAAACAGAAGAATTACCTCCAGGCTGTACTTATTTTGTTCTATAATCAGGCTGTTCTATAGTCAGGCTAGTGAATTACCCCACTCACTGGTCATTTATGAAATTCATGAGGTGGTGTACCTCAGTTTCTCCTCTTGTGCAACAGACCATGTTTGCAATAGTTTCTCTGCTGTACCAAGCTATAAGTTTATTCTCAGGTAATAGCTGAGACACAGCTTCAGATTTTAGCACTATTCACAGACACAAAATTCTCTTTTGCCTAACATCCCTTGCACTGTGATTACTCTTTTACACAACTGTACCCCGATTACACTTCCATCTTGTACAACTAGACACACCCAGGAGCAGCCAAGTTAAGTTCCAATAGAAACCCCTTACATCCTTTAGTGATTTTGATTACATTACCCAATAGTCAAACAATTTTGATCAGATTCTCTCTCTGCCTGCTGCCTGCAGCAGTCCCTTACAGACCATTTCTGTGGGAAAAGGGCCCATTTTCCCTCAGAATAGCTGTAAAGGCTTCTGGGGACAGAAGCGTAGTGGTGGTAGTAGCAACTCTACCTGACCCCCTTAGCCTAGACAATTTTTCCAGAAATTTACGGGAGTCCGGACTCTTCCTAAAATACATAAACTGAGCCGGCGTTCCTTTAGGGAACTGTCCCGACTTAGACGTCTGGTTACCCATACAGGAGGACTTTACACACCAATCACACAAGAAGGAAAGTCGGGTTCGTCAGAGCGATGCCCGGTGCAACGCACAAAAGGAGCCCACAGGCTACTGCCTCAATTGCCCTTGCTTTCACACCAACGGTTTTACCCAAGGCACGGTGCGGCTGCGATTGTGCAGATTTCACTCACTCAGACCGTGGGGACAGGAACCCTTTGGTCAGCTGATCCCCGGACGGAGATGGCGCCCAGACTCAAACACACCACAGGGAGGACGGATAGACACAGAGACAAGACAGTCCTCAGTCTGGACAAAACACAGAAATAATTACCTGACCAGATTCCTGATGTCAGATCCCGGGATCCCTACCAGAACAGAGTGGGAACCAACAGGTTCGATGGCGTAGACTTCACTGTGGTCATGCACCCTTCCGTTCTGGCGGAGGACTGCTCGGGCCAAATGCCCAGGTGCCGGCTTGCCACGGCCATCCTAAGAACAGTCAGGAGTCACACGGCCCCAGTGAAGACGGTTGCCATCTCGGTGGAACCTCCAAATTGTCAAAGTCAGATTCAGGACTCACGTAATTTGTCAGACCACTCTGTTTATTAGCAAAGCGCTTTGCTAATGCACCCAGATGTGAGCCCCTCTCTGAGGCTCAAGATAACTTATTTATACAGCTAAGCCAAAGCCAATTTAACATAAGAGACAAAAGAAAGCAGAAACTGACAAATATACATACATATCTTATTTGCATACTAACATTTACCAATCTCCTAGCTCAGTAGGAGCTCTAAATTAATTAGTTTGAGGACCCATTGTCTCACACTCCTTAATGTTTCTCTTCCTGACAACTATATTTCAACAAGCCCTTCAAGTAGCATTTCTTTAATGAATTATAATTTCAATATAATTCATTCTACTTTCACATAAGCTATCTGCTGATTCTATCATGATTCAGAAGGTTGAGTATGGGTTACATTGTGAGTAAAGAGAGAGATGCTTTACATGATAGAACTCTGTAATTTACAACAGGGCAAAGATACATGGGAAATGGTAGAGTAAGATGCAGTATAAATTTCCCATGATGGATTTTATAATCATGCTTGTGTGGTCATAAAAAGGAATTCCCATGACCATATTTAAAATTCACTATCTGTTGTATAGATGCCAAAAGCCTTACCATCTGCCTGTCATGTGGTTTTGTTGTCAGACAAATAAGGCAGGAGAAAGTACAGTAGGTAACTGTCATTCATGGAATAAGAGCTGTGCAGTGTGTGAGCTTATGTGAGCATAAATTCCACTACAGCTTTTGTTTTTCAATTTTGTGGTTTACAACAACAACAACAAATTAAATCCTTTTTCTCTGGCAAAGTCCTGAGGATTATAATCAGCCATAAGCAGGCAAACTCCAATCGATTTAAAAGGAAATTTGCTTGAGTAAGCACTCAGGGATTTGCCATACTCTTTTTTTTTTTTTTTAACTACAAGCATTGAAAGAAACGTTATGGCCCTTTCAGCCCATTCAATGCTTGAAGGAGAGATTTCTGCCAGAGACTGCTGAGGAAATGTTTATCTCGCACAGTGCTTGTTGCCTTTTGCAATATGTAGCTTATGTAGCTGTTTCTGAGCTCAGTTTTAATTCCTAGTATTGTAAGGCTGAAGATACAAAATTAAATGTCATATCTTGGTTTCCCCCATGCAAAGCCCAGTTAAAAATACTTTGGGTGTGGAAACTGTGGTGGGACAACCTGGAGATACCTGCAGGATTAAAGCAGCAGCTACTGCTCTTTGTGATCACCACCTCCTGTGGGGTTTTGTGGCTTGATGGATCCATAGTGTGGGCAAGTCCTTTGACTGCCTCCCTTCTACACTCTGTCCACCCAGAATATAGGAACATGGAACCTGCCATCCTGGATCAGACCAGTGGTCCAGCTAATACAGCATTCTTTCACCAAGAGTGGCCAGTACTAGATATAGTACTTCAGAGGAAGGTTTAAAAAAAAAAAGCAATAGACAGTTGTGGGATACCTGCCATCAGAGAAAATTTACTCCTACCCCCTGATAGCTAGAGGTTGGCTTATGCCCTGAAACAAAATGCCTTCTGCCATGTTCCCATGTACAGCACTTCTACAGAGCTCATTTGACGGAGAATCATATATTACCCCAAGGGTGTGCAAACTTCCAATCATGGTCTCCCTTACCGTTCACGGAATTTGTCACGTGCCCCCTCCATTACTTGTAATCGGAAGTAATCCCTGACTTCTGCTCTGTTGCTGGCAGCAGCACTGCCTTCAGAGCTGGGTGGCCGGAGAGCAGCGGCTGCTGGCTGGGTCTTCATGTTGTTTGCAGAGCAGGAGGACTATTTTTCAATCCTGCCCCACAATACCCACTCCGTTTTTATCCCTCTCCCGCTATTATGACAGCGAACCCTATGGGACCCGCGAGATCCCAGGTTCTTCATGCTTCCTGAGGAGAATCTCTTGCCCCCTGTTTGCGCATCACTGGACTACCCCTTACCCTGCCTGGCTGTGGTCTATCTTCTTGCTCAGCAGAAATGTGGTGTTCCTTTTGTATTTCAACCCTTATGTGCCAGTGGAGAGGAAGCCAAGACTTTTCCCGAAATTAATTATTTTTTGTTTTTGTTTTCCTTTGGGAGATTTTCACTTACATTTTCATGTTTCTATTTCTCATTTCCTTACCAGCATTTTGCATGGGTGCAAACATTTATGCAGCTTTCAAAATTAGCATTGCAAGTAGAAACTCAAAGGTACTAATGTACAGGGAGCAGATTGAATTTCAGAATGCATTGTTTGGCTTGCCATACATCACTAGTGAGTAAAGCGATAATTGTGTCATTGTGAGATAAGACTGAACTGGTTTTCTATTTCTTTTCTATTAAAAAATCATCATGCTAAGAAAGAGCAGTGATGCATTCACTGCCTCTTGCCCAGTGGAATATAGATTATTGAAAAGCACAATGAATTAGTGTCAATTTTTTAATGAAACAGGAGATGAATAAGTGACAGGCAGATCCATTAAATTAGGGCACTATGTAACATCAAAGAAAGTTCAGGGAAGTAATTATTATTTATTGTATATAATGACTTCAGTCCTGAAGTGTTCTGAAAAGTCAAGTTGTCCCTGTGCCGAGGAGCTTAGTCTAAGACAACACAGGCATAAAACAAACTCAGAATGGAGTTAGTGCATTTTAACTCCAATGCTTCATGAAATGTATGTGTCCATGACGCTCGAGTGCCCAAGAAGCATTAGTATTCCACACCAAAAAAAGAGCATACTTCATATTTTCAAGTAAACTGGATGTGTCTGTGGGTGGGTGAGTGGGAAGCTGCAGGGGAAAAGTAAGATTAAGCAGTTCTAAGAAATGCAACTCTGACAACCTTTCAAATGCCCAAAGATTTGAAGCTTGGGACCTGATGCTGGACTGAGCTCTGCATGGGCAAACCCAAGTGCCTGCATGGAGCCCTGTTGACTAAAAGGGGGTTTGGCATGGCGATAGGGGTCCACCAGGATGGTTCTCTTTGCAGGATTGGGGCCTTAATAATGCTAATGCTTTCCAGTCCTATCCATTTTCTCATTATAATTAAATCTAAGCATCTGTTTAAAAAATGGAGATTCTTGAATTTGACAGATTGTACGTTAACCTTCACAAATCAAAATTAAATATCCTATGTTTGTGTTTTTCATTTAAATCTACTTCCTCAGTTGAAACAATATTCAGCTTATATTAAATTTTGGAAAAGCTGTTGAACATTTGGGCTCTATTCACTGTTAGCATAAGCGTGTGCTACTCTGCCTATTTATACCAGCAGAGAATCGGGATAGTTTTTGAGTACCTTTTTATTTAAGAGAGCACAGTAACAAAATAATTTATTTAGATACAGCCCTAAAATGTTATCTGGTTGAAACATTTTCTGAAAATAATTGCAGTCTATCCAAATTTGCAGGTGCCCAATCAATGCAGTTCTTGTAAAAACTTTATTAGATACACTGTGCACTGATTTCTCAAAACTCTCTTTATTTTAAATTTCCAGTTATGTTACATTATATTCTATTGGCCGCTGATTCTCTCTGAAAATGTACCAGTTCAATTTATCTGTTTGGGGATATTTACTTACAACCCACTCATTATAGTATTTTTATCACTTTTTATAATTATGTCATGTTGGTTCTTTTATAACTTAATATGGTCCCTATTCTTACATTACACAGCTTATATTGTCACTTGTTTCATTTATGCAATCTATGTTAAAATCACCTAATATAATTATTTCTGAATATGCCCCGAAAGCCTGCAGATGTTCTCCCAGTCTGCCTATAACATTTACAGTTGATCCCTTTGCTCTGTAAATAGCCAACAATATGGGGTAGATTAACCCTAACAAATGCCTTAATCATTAAAATCTTCAGACCTTTCTGGCTGGCTGACATGGAGTATCAAGCTGAGGAAGGTAATTCATTATTGCATATTGCTGGATTCCACACTGAATTTCTCTCCTGAAACAAAATATAACACTACCCGTTTTAAATGTTTATCCCAAATTAGTGATTTCTGACTATTTTTCAATAAAACCCTTGGCCAAAATTTTCAAACCTGAGTGTCTACAGTTAGGCTCCAAAATGCATATTTTGTCACTCAAGTAGAAGTGGCCTGACTTTCAAAGATGCCAAGCAACCTGCAGCTTCTACAAGTTTTCGTGGGATTAGTTCGTGCTCAGCAACTCTGAAATTCAGGCCAGCTCTATATAGGTATCAAAATACAGATCTAAGAGGCTAACTTCAGGCATCCACATTGGAAAACATTGACCTATTATGTATGCCATGTTCATTAAGGCCTCAATCCAGCAAAATATGTACACATATACTTAACTGTAATCTTGTGAGTAGCACTGCTGACTGGACACTAAAAGTCTGGTTACAGGAGTAACTGCAACCAGCCTCCCCGCTCTCAAAGACCCAGCTCCAATGGAGAGAGGTAGGTACCGGCTCCGTGCCACCCTGATGGGGGATCCTCTCTGCCACCCCCCCCCCATTTTGCTTTCCTCTGGCCCCTGCCTTGCTCCAGGAACTGACCGCCACCCTGGTCCCACTGTGCGTTTCCCCCTGGCCCCTGCCTTGTTCTGGGGACCTCTCCCTCTCTTTGTCCTGCTGTGCTCTTGCCCCTGGCCCCTGCCTCGCCATGGGGGCTGTCAAGGTTCCTTCTCCACTCTGAACTCTAGGGTACAGATGTGGGGACCTGCCTGAAAACCTCCTAAGCTTACTTTTACCAGCTTAGGTTAAAACTTCCCCAAGGTATAAACTATTTACCCTTTGCCCTTGGACTTCCACTACCACCACCAAACATTTATCTGGGTTTATTTATTAGAAAAGCGTTGTTTGGAAACGTCTTTCCCCCCAAAATCCTCCCAACCCTTGCACCCCACTTCCTGGGGAAGGTTTGATAAAAATCCTCACCAATTTGCATAGGTGACCACAGACCCAAACCCTTGGATCTTAAGAACAATAAAAAAAAGCATTCAGTTCTTGAAAAGAAGAATTTTAATAGAAGTAACAGTAAAAAAGAAGTAACAATAAAAAGAATCACCTCTGTAAAATCAGGATGGTAAATACCTTACAGGGTAATTAGATTCAAAACATAGAGAATCCCTCTAGGCAAAACCTTAAGTTACAAAAAGACACACAGACAGGAATATCCATTCTATTCAGCACAGCTTAATTTCTCAGCCATTTAAAGAAATCATAATCTAACACATATCTAGCTAGATTACTTACTAAGTTCTAAGACTCCATTCCTGTTCTGTCCCCGGCAAAAGCATCACACAGACAGACCCTTTATTTTTCCCTCCCCCCAGCTTTTGAAAATATCTTGTCTCCTCACTGGTCATTTTGGTCAGGTGCCAGCGAGGTTATCCTAGCTTCTTAACCCTTTACAGGTGAGAGGATTTTTCCTCTGGCCAGGAGGGATTTTAAAGGGGTTTACCCTTCCCTTTATATTTATGTCAGGGGCCCACAAATATATTTGGCACTGGGCCCACAAATGGTTAATCAAGCCCTGATGGCCCCCATCACTGTAGTACCTGACAGCCTTACAACCTTTAGTGTATTTATCCTTACAACATGCTGGTGAGGTAGGGAAGTGTTGTTATCCATTTTACAGCTGAGGAACTGAGGCCCAAAGGGTATGTCTACACTGTGATAAAAGACCCAGGGCTGGCCTGGGTCAGTTGACTCAGGCTCACAGGGCTCGGGCTACAGGGCTATAAAATTACAGTGTAGAAATTCAGGCTCATGGTGGAGCCCGGACGCTGATATCCCATGAGGAGGGAGGGTCTCAGAGGCTGGGTTCCAGCACAAGCCCGAACACTGCAATTTTTAGCCCCGCAGCCTATGCCCCATAAGCCCAAGTCCACTGGCCCAGGCTCTGAGACTCGGTGCTGCGGACTTTTTATAGCAGTGTAGATATACCCCAAAAGACTAAATGACTTGCCCAAGGTCACACAGGAAGACTGTGGTGGAGAAGGAAATTGAACCCAAGTTGCAGCCCTGTGCCCTGACCACTGGATCATCCTCCTTCTCAAGAACATACCCCTTCTCTGCCTTATAAAGCATATGCAAATGTAACACATTAACACACTGTAACTCTTTGTCCCCCTCTAGTGGCTGGACCAAGTATTGAGGGTTATGAGTCTCATTCTACCTCTGAAGTAATGGACCTGAGGTCCAAATTTTCAAACATATTTAGGCACTTAGAGATGCAGATGGGCATTTAGTGGAAATTATAAAAGCATCCTAGGCTCTGTAAAATTTTACATCCAGTCTTTTATCTAAGGTGGTAGAATCATAGTATAAGATCCGAGGTCCTGGCTTTTAAATCCTTAACTCAGTCCTGACGTATGATGTTGGCAGCATTTGTCATCTTCTACAACTCTTCATGGGTTAAGCTGTTTATGGGCAACATTGTCTAAATTGTTTTGCACCCTCTTATAGACCTGTGCATAATTGCTCAAGACTGGCACGTATTTCTTTTTTAAATTAATACTGGGTTTAAACCTCTCAGGTTAGCACACATCAAAGTCCTTTATACTTGCAGAAAAAGAAAAGTTTCCTCTTGGAAATGTATTATTCTGCAGCAGTACCTACCATGATACTAAAGCCACTTCCTTTTAAGTAAGCACTTTCCTGGTACACCTAAACTAAGTTTTTCTTTCTATCTTGACATCACAGTATACAAAATAATGTCTAGATTAGAGAAAACCAATTCAGAAATCATCTGACCTTGGGTTAAGAATTGACAAGTTTTGTTTCTTAAAACAGTTAACGAGGAAATCAAAGATCAGAGCCTACGGGGCACGCATTTGGAAGTCTGCTTTCTTTGCTTTGCATATTCATAACCCTTTTTCTGCTAGTCAACTTCATATGTACCTAGAGAAGCATATGTTCCATAGAATGGTAAGGAAAATGCCTTGATCAGTTGAAGAGTTGCCCCCCAAAAATGTGCCCAAAATTGCAATGTGTCATGCTCCATACTGTTTAGTAGTCATAAACAATCTGTAGTTGCAGATCAGTTGAGGGTTTGCTTTGTTTTTGTTTTTCTGCCACCAGTTCAGCTCTCTCTGAGACTAATAGTAAATCTCCCACTGACCTGAGTAGGAACAGTGTTGAGCCTTTCATACTGAACCCTCGTTTTGCCATTCACCTTAATTCAGAACTCAGCAAATTGTATGCACCTTCCATTGAAGTCAATGGGGCAAATCCTGATCCCTTGGAATTGGTGGAATTCTGCCACTGACTTCAGGGAGACTGTCCTTTGTCTCAAGAGGACTGCAAGCCACTCTGAGGACAGAATCTAGTCCAGTAACTCTGAGAAGCCTCCTGGCCTTCCCATCATTTTGTTGCAGTTCTGGATCTGCTTCCTTTCAGCTGTGGATTTGAGATTCAGAGAAGGCTGGTAAGCCTCCTGGAGACAGGAATAACAAAGCTGAAACACTGCTTGTTTCTTTGTTAACAGTAAAATGCTAAATTAATGGGTACTGTCCTGAGACGCTTGCGTCTCCCTACACTCTCCTCCTTTCTCTTTTTTCACAATGCTTCCTTCCCCTTTTCCTTATCGCTCCTTCTCCCTTATTTCTTGTATCTTATCTTTCACTTGTTTTTTGATCTTCAAAAGCAAGTTAATGTTGATTCTGCTACTCATTAATTATATAGCAATGCCAAACAGTCCTGCTTGGTTTAAGCAATAAACCACAGCTGAGTAATCAGAATCTCAAATATCTGTTACCCAGCTATCTAATAAAATATTTGGGGTCTCCTTCAAAGCAAAAGTCTAAGGGGTCCAAATTTGTGGTGAGGCAACCACTGTGTGTCCCCAACACTCAGGATCCAGCCATGAGGCTCCAGTTCCCCCAGATGGCCCTTTTGGTGGGAGGGAGGAGGTAGAAGCTGGCTAGCCCAAGAGGGTTCCTTGGTTACATCCTTTAGATTCCTGCCACTCAGCACGTTGTAACACATTACCCAGTTCTGAACTACCAAGCAAAATGTGCTATTTGTGCCTCTCTACCATGTAGCACAGAGGGGAACAAAATCATAGACATGGTGCAGCTCCACCTCTTCATGTCTGGCTATGGATCTGCCTGCAGTGGGAGTGCTGGGAACCGTTGAACCAAAGTGTAAATCATGTATATGATGGAAACCGCATCAAGTCAGGAGGTGTGGCAACACCCCTAGTTCCAGCACCTGTCTGCATGATTTGGGCCTTCTATGTTCATGGATCTCTGGCTTACACAGAAATTGTAGGACTCTGCCTTTTATGTGCTGACTCCATCCCTAATTCTCCAAGGAAAGCAGGTGTCATTTCTTGGCAGCTAACCTTGCCCCTTCCATGCATTTTTATATGGCAAAGGGAACGTATGGGCCAATTTCACAGTTTTAACTCGGCTGTAAGTTGTGAGTTTCCACGGCATTTTTCACATTGTCACTTCTGGGTTTGCAAAGAATTTCTCTCCATAATGGATTAGCTGCACCTTTGGGGGGTACTTGCTTAGAGCAGCTTGTCATACAAGGCAGGCTTAAGGCTGCAAGATAGTACTTAACATGTTACTTAATATTTGATGCCACCTGCACATGTCTTGGTACAAAATCTCAGATGAAAAAAATGTGGGACAAAATATTGATCTCCCTTTCAACAAATAGACCTTTTTAATAAATTCTGTGTACTGCTCTTCAACTGTTTTCCCTCCTGAGCCCCATATTTCTTATGAAGAAACTGATTCAAATAAAAATGGACAGATATAACATCTGTGTGCTTTATAGTTTGGAGGGTTTTCATTTAGCATTTTTTCAAAGAGCCTGCTTTAACACTTTGCTTTTCTGAAGATTTTTTTCCCATAGGTAGAATTTGCATCAGCATTAAGAAGTTTAGTTTGGAGACAGGGGCACAAAATAAACTCAGATAAAACAGAATTGAAATCTTTAGGGTTTTCTAAATCCAAAATAGCTGATGTGAACTAACTAACTGGAAAAAAAAATGTATCTAGTGATCTGGGCCCATATCAGTTAAATTTTAAAAAACCAAGATATTAGATCATGAAAACTGCCAAGAGTTTCTTAACTACGGATCTAAAACCAATGTGCTTCTTTAATATTTAGCTTTGGATGTTTAAATGATTTTCTTCTCTCAGGCTGAATTTAGCAGGTGGCGAAAGACAAATTCTAAATAACCAAGTAACAGCTGACCCTTGTATGTTATAGCGAATAACACCCAGCTTTATACATTTGGAAAAACAGTGGGAAAGTGACTCCTGTATTTCTGTGCTTGGATATCTTAATGTATTTGATTGTTGTAGCTCATCATTAAAATCATAGAAATTGCTTTTAAGACCCTATGTGGCTTAAATTTGAAAAGCAAGGTATGCTTTGAAAGAATGAGGCCAGCTCATAAAATCAAAAGGATAACATAATAAATGAAATTCCAGAAACCTGAGCATGTCTACTATAACTTTGCCCTCTTCTGACTGTGGTGTTGCTGTTGGCAGGCAGTAGGCTGTGATCGACAACTTGGGAGTAATGCCAAGGAAGACAACTGTGGAATCTGCGCAGGAGATGGTTCCGCATGCAGGCTTGTGAGGGGGCAAGCGAAGGCTCATGTTTCACCAGAAAAAAGTAGGTTGCAAATTGATCCTATGTTGATTTATCCTTGCCTATGTTTTCTGCTTATATATTAACCCAACCTATTGCAGAGTCTGACCTTTTCACTGTATACTTGTTTGCAGTTATCCAAAGCTACTTAATATAAAGTCTGTGCTAGATTAGTCTATTGAAATTCCGTGAGGGATACCACACATTGGAGTATAGCTAGGAAAGAATTTGAGATATGCTTTTTTTCTCCTTTTTTTTTTTTTAAGAGCCATTCAATTTATTCTCTCAGGAATAACCATCAAGATATGCATCTCATTTTATAGGGTATCCTCATGTTGCAATGTATGTGACACTGTGGCAACATTTTCAAATCAGGGAAACATCTTATGGACGGTCTTATGGAAATTGTTGCATGTGACTGAAAATGCCTGGTTTTTAAGTTAACTCTACTCCTTTTTTAAGCTTCTGAGACAATTGTGGTTCAGAGGCAAGTTAACTACTTCCATGGTGCGGGACATACAAGGTTTAAAGAATTAGGAGTAAGATTGTGTCTGCTCATTATTGTGTGTTTGAGTTAATCTGTACATTTTGCGGCAGATTCTGCCATCTTCACTCATGGTGAGTAGCACCTTACCCTGTCAGTGGTTCTGTCGACCTCAGGAACACTATTAATGGGTTAAGGTACTTACCAGAGTGAGAAGGAGGCAGCATTGGGCCCTTTGGGTTAGAACTGAGTAGAGGGCGGCCTGTAGTTGTGCTGCCCCAGGAGGAGCCACAGGAAGGATTTGCGGCTCAGAGGTACCCCTCTGACTGTTTCTCCACAGCTCAGGTTTTGCTTCTCCTGTTCAACCAGCTCTGGTAGTAGGTGTTTGCGTGGACAGAGCTGTGGCTTTGCCCGCTCTCCAGTCCTCACAACTCCCTCTCTGCCTCCATCCTCACCTCCTCCCTTCCCACTTGCTCACAGTGGGTGAGTAGCAGCTGCATGGAGCCTGTTCCCCCCACAACTGTTCCTGGACTCACAGTGTGGATAAATCCAGTACCATGCAGTGGAATGGGGCCCTGTTGGCTCCTTACTCCCCTGCAGAGCCGCATAGGGCGGAGTGACAGTCTAGCCCCTCTGAAATCAGAGAGATCAGTGCAAGTATGAACAGACATTTTAGCAATGATCAAGAGTGGAGTAACTGCCCATCTTGGAGGACTGCACCAATTGTACCACTGCAGGGTTAATCATTGTAATTCAGCCTCTGAACAGTTCACTATCAATAAGATTTGGAAAGAGTTGTTGTACGTAAAGTCATATGTAACACCTGTTGCAGGAGCTCTAAATATTTTTATGCTGTTTGTGTCATAGCTCGTATATTACACTTTGCTTAAATGTGAACGTAATTTGAAATACATTACAGTTTGTCTTGGTGATGCACATTACATTACATTGTGATGACGTAGACTGGGCTGTAAAATTTCATGCCAGAGCTTCCCCAACACTGTGATTTATATTTCATGTTATTTGACAATTACGTATAGCGAATGTAACAAAATTTTGAAAAGGGACATGTTTGTTGCAATACTTTTTAGGGTCAAGGAATTCTTTTCTAGAAGACAAAAGCACATAATTTATTTGTCTGCACTGGTGTTGCCAGTGCTACCTTCTGACTCAGGAGAGACACAGGCATATTTCTCGGAGTGGAGGATTTTATCGAGTAATTTAGTGTTCTGAATGTGTTCATCATAAAACATTGAACAGGTGTGATTAACGTTCATGTAGAGCAAAACAGCAGCTCATTTGACGGTTCTCTTCGCTCTGCGCACTGCTCATTCACTAGACTGGTTGCCCCCAGTAAACAGAGCAAATTCTATTTAATTTAGCAGGAAGAAAAATGGTAATTATTACAAAACCAAATGTTTTTTATGTAATCAAAACAGGACATTTCAGGTGTCCCCAAGCAAGTTCTTGGGACATTTGGACTTCATATGAAAAATCAAGACATATGGCCTCTTTATGCATGGCCAAACTTTGTTCTCAGTTGTACCTCTCCAACTCCCTTCACTTCCATGGGGTTTGCAATGGATGTAACTGAGAATAGAATTTGGCCCAACATTTCTAAGTAAAGTCTATTTTTGATTCTCTGATGCATCCCAGCACAACTCTGACATAGTGAACAGTGGCAGCCAGAAGGCGTAGGCTGTGGCTTCCTGACCCCCAGCCTCTTAGCCCCAGTGGAAGTCAAAGTGGAGGAGGCCTATTCTATGCTGCTGGCATAAGCTCTGTACGGATCTCTGTTCCACCATGCCCCCTCCCACACCATGCCCCCTCCCACTCCAGCCTTGTGCACAACATGCCCGCCTCTGTCTTATCTCCTCCCGTTATGCCAGGGATGGAGGACAGCTGCCATAGGAGGTGGCTACACCACATTTAAACCAGCAGGGATTCCCCTGCACAGTGTGAATTGTCTAGGGCAGGGGCGGGCAAACTTTTTGGCCTGAGGGCCACATCGGGTTTCCAAAATTGTATGGAGGGCCGGTCTCCCCAAACAGCCAGGCGTGGCCCGGTCCCCGCCTCCTATCTGACCACCCCTGCTTCTCGCCCCATCCAATCCCCCCCCAGCCCCTGATCTCCCCCTCCCCGGGACTCCTACCCCATCCACCACCCCCTGTTCCCTGTCCCCTGAGCACCCCCAGATCCCCCATCCCTGACTTCCCCCTGCCCCATCCAACCCCACTCTCATTCCTGACTTTCCCCCTGGGACCCCTGCCCTATCCAACCACCCCTTCTCCCTGTTCCCTGACTGCCTCCGGAACCCCTGCCCCTGATTGCCCCCCGCTGCCCCATCCAACCTCCCCTCTCCTTCCTGACTGCCCCCCCGGGACCCCTGCCCCATTGAACCCCCCTGTTCCCCACTCTCTGACTGTCCTGACCTCTATCCACACCCACACACCCTGACCACCACCCCCAACTTCCCTGCCCTCTATCCAACCCCCCCCCTGCTCCCTGCCCCCTTACCGCACTGCCTGGAGCACCAGCGGCTGGTGGTGCTACAGCCGCACCACCCAGAGCACCGGGTCAGGCTGTGGCTCTGCAACTGCGCTGCCCGGCCGCCCAGAGCATTGCGCCGAGGCTGCAGGGGAGGGGGGACAGTGAGGGACGGGCTGGGGGCTAGCCTCCCGGGACAGGAGCTCAGGGGCCGGGTCCTGTGGGCCGTAGTTTGCCCACCTCTGGTGTAGGAGTGAAACCCAGGTGGTTTAAATGCACTTTGTGCCACTTGAGTAGCACACAGTAAGTTTGTGAGACTGAGGAATGTGGCCAGTGTGTGACAACTGAAGTAGAGTTTCAGGGTATATTTAGTAATAATAATAGAAAGAGCTTGTAAATAGGAGCGGAGCTCCAGGTTTTTGGAACCGTAGTGGTAAGATAGTTGGCAAATGGTCCAAGTATATACTAGTTCAGTTCTTGTGATCTTGCAGCATGGCTAAGGATTGGGGGGGCCTGATCTAAAGTCCTTATGAAGTCAATGGAAAGAGTCCTCCATTGTCTTTGACAGCTTTGGATTAGACTCATAGCTCATTGTTTTCTTCATTCTGCTGCCACAATTTCTTAAGAAGGATTTGATTTGAGAGCAGCAGACAAACAAAAGCTTTTTCCTTTGGCTCAGTTTTCTCTCTCCTAAATGTTATCTTTCATTGTGGTAGGTTTGGTTATCAAAAAGAATATATCAGACACATAAGCAATACAATACAATACACACACACACACACACACACGTCACTCTTGCCTTGGCGTTATTGCTGTGATACTAGCAGACTTAAAACATTTTTTGGCTTTGATTGTTCACATACCATATGGAAGTAGTTCCATATAATCATCCTTTGTGTGAATTAAATGTGGAAATAAAGCCATGTTTCTTTTGTGATAGTGTATCAGTAAAGGTGTACATAATAAGTGCAGCCCTTAAGAAAACTTTGCCAAGAGAGTGTTTGTATCTAGGAATGTTATTGAGTTAGTGTTCAGATGCACAACATTGGCAAGCTGATGTATCTCTGTTAAAGAGAGAGCATGCAAGGTTGTGAATGAGACGTAAAATCCATTATACAGTGAAGCAAATTAAAGATTTTGGGAGAGAGCGAGAGCCAAAGGCTTTATTATGGAAAAAGGAGACATTTATCCAGAGACAATATTTAAATGACATTTTGAAAAAAAGGATTGGTATTAAAATGTAAGAGTAAAATAAGTGTCTAGATATGTTGGACATAATTTTTATTAAAAATGGAGACATTGATAGCAAATGGTTACCCATAAATGGACTCAATATTTTGTTTTATCATCTCCTTTTATATCTTTGACATGGAATGTTTTCTTGGGTCATAAGGTTGAACAACATTGAAAGGAAACATACTGTTTTGCAAATATGAAATGGTCATTTTAAAAGTTCTTGAACATTTTTTTCCCCAATAACACTTAATTGTCTTTTCAAGACAAACTAAGTTAGACTTCTGTGAACAAGTCTGATTCTAACTTTCTGGTAAAAGGATTAAAGGTTTGACTAATGATATTCAAACAGAAAGTGTAATAGATTGTAAAATGTACCATCCCATTGGGAAACAGAATATCCTGGGCCTGATGTGTTTGGTACTCTATACATAGGACTCCCATTAACTTGCAAGTGAGTTGTGCACATGGAAAGCTTGCAGGATTGGGCCTTTTGTTTATTTTCTGCCCAGTGACTGGTAAGAGATGATAGGAAAGCGTTCTGGTTCTGTAGCAACAGAGAAGGAAAGATTCTGGATCTGACACTAACAGGAAGTAGAATTTGAAATGGGGAGTTAATGAAATCTGGCCTTACTCAATTCATAAAAATTCTTTGCTAGCTGTAGATTTTTAAATTTTATCATTTTTTTCACTAAACACTTTACACAAAAGATTTTAGATGCAAACTATTATAATTTAATTTTCTCATTATTTATTATTTCTTACTGTCAATGTGCAGTTTACAGTTGGTCACTGATTGTCACTTTACAATTTCATCCCAAAACATAATTTATTTAATCACAAAACTAATTTAAATTTGACCATAATATAGGTAGGACTGGTAGGTACCGCCTATTATTAAGATAGCCTGATACTTCCCATTACAAGACCTTGTTTTTGGTTGCTTATAACTTTGCCAAACTATGACCATTAGGGCTGAAATTTTCCCTCCAGATATCTTTGAAATGTTCTAGTTCCTCCATGCTTTGAAGCAGGGAGTTCACATAAGTCAGAGAGGGGGCCTTTGCATCAGGGATCCCTTTTGCCACCCCTATCAAAACCTGCCCAAATTTGGCAAATTTATAAGCCATTGAAAAATTACAGTTCGCACATACCCAGAAGAGAATTATTTGATTTTTAGCAGCATGGTCCACCCATCACAGCTTCTAGTTGTAACCCTTCTGCCCGTCAGAGTTGGCAGCAACAAGAGCCGGGTTCAATATCTAGGGGATCCATTCCAATAACACAATGCAAACCGGCTCGAGCCCCCACCCAGTGACCTGGGACAAATATATACCACCCCTGCTGGGTGCCTCCAAGAGGCAATACTTCCCCTCTCGCAAGCACAGAGTCTGAGTGTAGCAAAAAGCCTTTTAATAACAGAGAGAAACGATGTGGCATTATGTTGGGGAAACACCACCAACCACAGGATTCATAACACAACTCATTAGCAAAAAAACCCACCCCAAGCAAATTGGGGCATGCCCTTTCCCTTTGGTTCTTGAGTCCAGCAACCCCAAATCACCCAAAGTCCCAAAAGTCCAATGACGCAAAAGTCTCTGTCCCTGGTCAGGGCAGCCCCAGAGTTCGAAAGTTTATCTGCAGAGCTTTACCTCCCAACCTGGGTGGAGATGGGGGCGGGGGTAAGAGGTACCTTACATGATCTGAAGCTGACCGCCCCACAGCTCCACAGGGCTCCGCTCCGCCAGCCGCCCCACGAACTGCTTCGCTCAGCTCCGCTCTGCGGCCCACAAGCAGCTCCCGCCATCCCACAAACTGCTCCACCAGCTGGTCCACAAACTGCTCCGCGTCCCACCAGCAGCTCCCGCCGTCCTATGAACTGCTCCACAATATATCTTCAGGCTCCCCCCCTACTTAACACAACGCTCAGTGATTTCAGCTTAGTCAGTTCAGCTCTTTGGTGAATTCAGCTTGTAGAAGGGGAGCCTCAGTGCTGGTGCACTATTAGCCCAAAGTGAGCTCAGTGGCCTGTAACTAGACTTCTAATGAAATCAAAATTAGCTCTGATATTCTACAGTGGAGAGAGAAGGAAGTGCAATTAGCATGTAAGGCCCTCACCAAGGGGCCCATGCCACCAAGTATTAATACTTATCCCCAGCCTCTCTCTATTCACATAGTTTTGGAACCCATGACCCTTGCCTAGCGAGTGCTACTTAGTTGATGGTGAGTCCCTCCATCATAACAAAAGGCCAAGTACAGTTCCAAGCACAGTTCCCATAATCAGGGTAATACCAATTTATTCTTCCTGCCCCAATAACAGAGACACTGGGGATCCCACAGCAGCCAAAGTGACCATTTGGGCAGCTATGGCCTCATTCTAGGCGGGGTGGGTGTGCCTATGCAAATGGGATCGGCCCCTGAAGTTCTTTTCCACAACTTGCCACACCTCACCACCAGATGTCAGGGTGGAGCTCATCCTGACATTGCTTACATAGTGCTGACCCCTCTGTGTATGCACCAGCCCCACAGAGCACCTTAGCATGCTCCAGCCTAAGGCTGCAGTGGATCAGAAGGATTTTCCCTGTAATTGCGCTTCTAGGTGCTCCAGGACAGGGTGGGGCTGGGCATTGGAATTGAGAGCAGAAGGCCTGTCTCTGCTGTACTCTTAATGACCCCCTGGGGACAGAAACCAGGCTGGAGGGAGGAAAAGGAGTAGAGTGGGACAAGGAGTCTAGTAAAACTGGGACGGGAGAAGGAAGAGAGAAACTCGTCCTGGGTGCTGGAGGAAGGGGAAAGACTGGGAGCCTATGAGGGAAATATGGGGGGACTGGGACCCAGTTGGCTTGTTGTGGGGAGAACAATGAGACTGGATGTGGAGCTGGGGTGAGAGGGGGAGATTGGGGCTGGGTGGACAAGGAAACTGGGACTATGAACTAATGCAAAGAACAGGGCCAGGAGTGCAGCGGGAGAGATAGATCTGACAAGGAGCTGGGGAGACCTGTGAGTGGCTGGCCAAAGAGACTTGGAAAAGAAACCACAAAGGGTTTGGTGGGGAGACTGAGATTGGATAAGGAGTCTGGGGAGGGAGACCAGGACTGTGAGCCAGTGGGTGGGGAGGGGAGAGACAGATTGGACAAAGAGTTGGGAGGAAAAAACTGGGAACGGCTGGACAAGGAGACTTGAGCTGGGTGTGGGAAGGAGGAGAAACTAGGAATCAGACAGTGAGCCTGGAGGGGAAGAATAGAACTAGCTGGGTAAAGAGACTAGTACTGGGATGAGAAGCTAGAGGAGTGGAGACTGGGGCTCGATCAGTGAGAGGACTTGGGACAAAGAGACAGGTGTGAGGAAGAGACTGGACTGGGTCAGGGACAGGTTGAAGAGGACGAGGCAGAAGGAGTCAAGCTTAGAGGAAATGGCCAGAAGAGGCTATGCCCACTAGAGCGCACTTCCCTCCAGAGCTTGGAATGGAAGATTCCTAAGTCTCACTATTCCTCTCCTGTCAGCAGATATCTGTGAAACCCTTTGGCAAAGTATCTCATCCCCCATGCTGTTCCACATGGAGCATGGTGGCCTATTACAGTTCTGCTATTAGTTACTCCTTTAAAGGCTGAAGTCTGTGCAATGCATCTAAAGATTCCACCCCTCTGATGACCCACATGGGTATCAATATGATGCCACATAATTAGGGCCCTGCCAAATTCATGGTCCACTTTGGTCAATTTCACGGTCATAGGATTTTTAAAATTGTAAATTTCATGATTTCAACTATTTAAAACTGAAATTTCATGATGTTGTAATTGTAGGGGTCCTGACCCATAAAGGAATTGGGGGGGGGGTCACAAGGTTATCGTAGGGAGGGATGTGGTACTGCTACCCTTACTTTTGTGTTGCTGCTGGTGGTGGAGCTGCCTTCAGAGCTGGGCAGCTGGAGAGCAGTGGCTGCTGGCTGGGAGCCCAGCTCTGAAGGCAGAGCTGCCATCAGGACTTGCGCAGAAGTAAGGCTGGCATGGTATGGTATTTCCACCCTTCTGCATTGCTGCCTGCAGAGCTGGGCCCTCAGTCAGCAGCCGCTGCTCTCTGGACACCCAACTCTGAAGGCAGCAGCGCAGAAGTAACAGTGGCATGGTATTGCCACCCTACTTCTGTGCTGCTGCTGGCAGGGAGCTGCCTTCAGAGCTGGGCGCCCAGCCAACAGCCGCCACTCTCTGACTGCCCAGCTCTGAAAGCAGTGCAGAAGTAAGGGTGGCAATACAACAACCCCCCTAAAAGAACCTTGTTACCCCCCCCCGCAACTCCCTTTTGGGTCAGGATCCCCAATTTGAGAGACACTGGTCTCCCCCAGTGAAATCTGTATAGTATAGGGTAAAAGCATACAAAAGACCAGATTTCACAGGGGGACACCAGATTTCACGGTCCATGACGTGTTTTTCATGGGGGGTTTTCGTGGGCGTTTTTCATGGGTGTGGAATTTTTTTCAGTTTGCTTTTTTAAAAACCTAGGAAAACTGTGTTATAGGAGAATAATTACGTTGCAATTCAAAAGTTAGGAAATGCCAGAATTATCAATTTCCTCCTAGGGAGTTCCTTCAGAGCAGGTTCGATTAGTGTGCAGCAAATAAGACCTGGAACAATGAGGAGTAAACAAAAGTGAGTGAGCACTGTCCATTGTGTGCACTGAATGAAGAAGGGATCTTGTGGAAAAAATAGCATATGATAATGTAATTAAACACAATATCATAATGCATAATCTCAAGGGGGACAAATTAAGGAAACATTAATTCTGGCATTTCCTAACTTTTGAGTTCTTGACTCATACAAAACAAATAATTGGTTTGGAAACATTGTGCCCCAGAATTCATTATGTATTTCACTTAGTAGCTCACAAAAAATGTTCAGTGCTATTTGACCAGCTCTCATTACGTAGTCTGTTATGCAGAGGAACTTTGTTTTTCTGTAAGTGGTTGCCTGAAGAAGAGTGTTTGGGTGTGTGTGTAACGCATTTTAGAATGTAAGGCTTGTTCACTGTGTGTAATGCATGAGCTTTTTTCTTCTCTTCTTTATTCCCACCCCAAATGGAGAATGAACCAGTAACTCTACAGAGTGAAATCCATCCAGTCTTTTCTAAACAGCCATACTTCTGTGAAGGAAGAACAGTCTATTACTTTCTCTTCATCGGAGTTTGTTTTGTTGGTTGGTTTGGAATTACTCTGGGACTTACGAGACTTGCTTGCTTTCCTGATCTGTCTTGGCTTGTGTAGAAAAACTCTGGTTTATGGACATTGGCTATCCCATTGTGTATTGTACATTTCATTACCCTGAGATCCATTTGCCTGATGGGCTGCTAATTGTATGTCTTTATTCATAAAAATCAGTGAGAGAGTTTTGTTGATTTAAGTTATAGCCTGAGTCGTTCTGTTCCAAATTTTAACTGGAAAAAATTCTTACTCCTACGCTAAAATTCCCTATAAAAGAGGCTGATGATACTTCTGATAGATCTAAAACAAAGCTTGGTCTCAAACTCAACAGTGTCTGTCCTGTTTTTTAAATGTGTCTCTGTGTTGTATAGTACAGAAGCTTAGTATATAATAAGTATTTTCATTTGTAGTCTTAGGCAATGAGGTCAGTGCAAGCAGACCCCTGTGTCAATTAAATTCACCATGGGTGTGAGGATCTACCTATGCAGAGTTCATTGCAGGCTCAGAGCCTGAGCTCACTTGCCAAGCTAGTTACTTGCCACAGAATACCAGAAAGCAAGGATGCTATATAGACGCCCTGTTTTATGTTATTTTAGTATGATTTATGCTGTATATTCTGTTTGTAGATCAGCTTTTAATAATAATAATCAATAATCTCAATATAAAGGCTATATCACAGGATAATAATAATACAATTCATTTTCATTCAGATCAGTGGTCTTTATTCCTGTATCGTTCAGAATACTGCACTGCTGGGTGTTTATCAAACAATTAAAAATAGCAATAAAAAAGAACACTGAATAATAACCTGTCTTTGAATTAAGAGCTACACCAAAAGTTGTCTGCCTATGCCGGATAGCTGATATATTGCTTGAACTGAAAATAAAGGGCCAAATCATGGCTGGTTCTTGTGAGTAGTCCCACATAAGTCAGTGGCACTACTCACGTAAGTAATCTGAGCAGGGTATGGTCTAGAAAGTAAGTCAAATGAAGGAAAGCAAACACTTCTATATTTGTCCAGCTTTCCTCTGTAAAGACATGTCATGTACTCGAGTGTAATCAGACACAATCAGAGCCGTGTAGAAGGCATCATGTAACTTGGTCTGCTAATGTAATGGCCTCATTGCATCTGCAAAGTAAAGTGTGATCCAAGCTAGGGCATCACTTAGAATACAGGGGTGAGAGCCAGGACTGATAACAAGTTGGATAGCGCCCAGCAACAGCTTGTATCAAGAGAAAGTTGTTAGGACAGTATTGGGGGCTGGTGTATTTTATTGCAATGGGAGCTGATTGGAAGCTCTTACACAACTATTAATTTAGGTTAGGGCAACTGGATTAAACCCTGCCACAAAGAGACCATTTTTCTACTCATCTTGGGTTTTGATTTTGGTTAAGATAATGGTGCTCCAACATGCCAAGGTCCCAAGTGGTGTTGGCCATGAATGCACAGCGATGTCATATTTCTGTTGGACTTCTTCTTCTGTTAATTATTATTATTATAGTAGCACCCAAAGGCCTCAGTCAGGCTCAGGCACCCTTAATGTGTTAGGCTCTGTACAAGCACACAGGATGATGTGGCCCCTGCCTCAGTGACCTTTCTATCTAATTTATGACAAGATGCAACATGAAAGTGAAATGATGACAATAACAGTAAAACGCGCACAGGAACGTGGGCTAGTGATGTGCACACTGGTCACTGGCTAGAACCTGACTATAAATTGCTTGTTGGTTGACATAACTGGCAGTGATACTGTGAAGTGGGTTATCTTTGCCTTCATACTGTAGTTACAGGGAATAATTGTGGGTGTAATTTTATAATAATAATTTTATAGCACAGGCGGATAATGTGATCTATAAAAAGCTATAAGCAAACAGAAAGCCCAAGATTTCCAGACAGCTACTAGAGGGGAAAAGCAGACTTGTGGTCTGTGCTGTTCAAATCATTTGACTCCAGAGATTGCACCTTCATAGCACCATAGATGTGGTGAAGTATTGGCATTCATAGGCAATATGCGGTTTGGATGTGCATTGCAATAGGATACTTAATATTCATATTGCCGAGCTATTTAAATAAGATACACCGTAAACAATCAAGTTAGGATTTAGTAAAACAAACACTCGCAATGCTTTCATTTGTTAAATTTATCAGGTTCTGATAAGACAAAGATAGAAAAAATAAAACCTTCAGTATTTATTTCTCTCAGACTTGGATGCAGGAACTGGGATTCAAGACACCTGGGGTTTGTTCCCATCTCTGCCAGTGACTTGCAGCAAGTATCTTAACCTCTCTCTGCCTCAGTTTCCCCATCGGTGAAAAATGGGATTAATAGTTACCTAATTATTGCAAAATGCTATATAAATGTTAAAGATTATATATATGTGAAAGAGGAGAGATTGCAGAAGTAGTCTGTATTCTCCAATGCACAGTCGACAGCCAGTTCCAGTCTTGCGCACGATTCATGCCTTACTTGATGTGGAGTCATTGCCAGTGACATTAGAGCTTCCATTCATGAGCTCATAGGAGTTATGGAGTCTCATTTATCTAGTGTCCTTTATAGGAACAATATTTTTAATAATTTCAGCAACTATTCAACAGTCTAGTCACTGTCCAAAGGCAGCATGAGAATCATCTTCGTTTTTGCCTTAAACCAGTCATATGTGTTTGACTCAAAGGCTGTATCCTAACAAATACCCTAAAGCTACAATAACTTAAGCTTCTGCCGCAGGCTACGCAAATAGAACAGCATTCCCAAATGTTGGTGCTATCCTGTGATTTATGTAATTTCACCCCATCCCCTACTCTAGGACATCTCTGGGGATTCTGCTTGGAGATCCGACATTAGCTTAGAAGAAGTGTCAGCAACTGGTATTTCATCGTCTTGAGTGGCACCAGTCTCAGCTGATTTTTTTCCTCTCTCTAATGATTCATTATCCTTTTTATTTTATAAAACTTGCCATAAATGTTTCAATGTTAAGGCCTGTCTGCACAGAAAGTTAGCGTGAAAAAGCTAGGTTGTGATTTTGAAGTCCAATAGCTACTCATGAACTCCGCGTGTGGGCACTTCCTTATTCTACACTGAGAGAACCTTTTTGCAGTTTAGCTTTAGTACACGTTGAAATGAACTAGGCTAAATGGCACAAAGGCATTTTTAGTGTGGGAATATGAGTGTCCACATAGGGAGTTAGTGCCAAATAGCTGCTGTGCTTTAAATTTACAACACTAGCTTCCCCTGTAGACAAGCCTGTAGTGAGTTCACTTTTCCACTCACCATGTATTTAACTTTTAACTATGCTGGGCTGGACCAACTTAAATTGAGCAGCTTTACTGCATTGTGTCATGCCACCCTTTCTCTGCCCCAGTGTTCAAGTTTGTAATAAGAGTGTTTCATGCAACTCCCTTTGGAAAGCATTCCAGGAAAGCATGAATATTCTAGGAGCCTTTTGTAAGTCTGCTTTATAATTAGACAGGAGAGAGACTACATTGTTCCATCACATATATTGGGAAGCTGATGAAGATAAGGATGTATTTTAGGTTCTCACTTGTATTTGCATAACAGTCTCAGAGGGGACTCAGGAATGTGGCTCCCCCATTTTCAGTCCCAGGGGAATCTGGGTGTGATCTTACTGTCGCTGGGGCTCTCTCTGAAATCCAATGTCCAAATTCCCACAGGATCATCTTAAATTATCATCTAAAATTGAAGTGATCCAATATGCTGAAAAGTGAGTGCCAAATTTATTACGTGCATCTGAATGTTGTGTGTGTTTGAGATATTTGACAGAGGATCATGACCAGTCCTTGAGCTACGACAGAAGGTGGAATATTACTCCAACACAGCAAGATGCAGGATAATGATGACTTTAAAAAAACAGGAGTCCATAAAATAAGCAGTCTCAGGCAGGAGATACAAGATGCTAGTCATGTGTGCCTTGGTTTTTAATGGGAACGGTGGTGACCTAATGCCAGGCATTTCTTTCCAGCTTTCGTGCATGGTAGTGTTATGATTTTTGGCTCATTTGATTTTCAGCTGTAGAGAAAAGCTACTAATTAACCTTCAAAGATACAGAAATAGTATAAAAATGGTTTTGGAATCTCTAAGTACAGAACCTGGAGTAGCCACTTCCTCTTAAATTTTTATAGGCGGTTGTATGCTTTTAACAGTAGGAGTCCCATTGATTTAACGGGAACTGTGCCACTGAAAAACCACTGCACACCACTTTGGAAATACAAGGGCTTGTGTTCCAGTAAGCATGTGGAGTATGTACTTTACAGTGAGAACCAGAGACTTTTTAAATTGTTAGATTTGGGGCCAGATCCTGGCTCATGCTAAGTCCCCTTTGCACTGATATAAAGCTCCCCTAAAGGCAGGGGTAGCTAAGGATTCCCATGGCATGGGGAATTCTCGATTGATGTGGAGCTACCTAGGCTAGCTCTTTCCATATCCGCTCATCCCCTCCATTATTAATGTTACTGTAGTGCCTAGGAGCCCTAGTCATAGACCCCGGACTCCATTGTGCTAAGTGCTGTATAAACCCAGAACACAAAAGATGGTCCTGTCCCCAGAGAGCTTACAATCCAAAAGCTCACACTGCTATGCCTTGCCAGCACTATTGTCCATGATCATAATATGAATTGGGAAGCCACTTATAATGTGCCCATTTCCTGAGGGCCTTCTCTAACTAATTCATTTGTTGGCTGGATACAGGGCAACCTCTGGTGTAGGAAGGCTTCCAACACCAGGAAAAGGAGCTCTGTTTGTGCATACAAGCATTACGCTTGGCCCAGTGATATCCAGGAGTAGCTCAGGCCCAGCAGAGAAGCAGCATCATGTTCTTTCCCTGCATTCGCCACAGAAACACTGATGGTCCTTGCTCATCCTGAAATTTGCCTCTGTTGCTGGTAAGAGTGAACATTTTCCTGAGTTTCTGAATGCAGTCTCAGCTCATCATTGCCTCTGGGAGTGTCCCATTTTCAAACTCCTCAGTTGTTCTTTGGCAGCTGGAAATATTGTTTTGAGCAGCAGTAGTGGCTGGGCTGGTCCAATACATTGTTGTGTATGCCCACTTTGTCTCCCACGAGGCAAGCAAAGTCCTGTTGTGGTGCCAGCCTTCCCAAGTAGCATGGTAGCAAACTGAGCACCCCCACCAGAACTTTGCGCCATACCAGGGAACATTGCAGCAAGTGTGGAATATGCCGGAGGTTCTGCTGAAGGAATATGAAACGGGAGCTTTCAGGATTACTTGATTGAACTAGACTAGTGAAGTGGGGGAAGAATGGCAGAAGTCATAGGGTGGCTTCACCTGGAGCACCCTCCTTCAGCAGGCCGCAGCATGACAAGCATGCCTGTCTTAGTTTCCCCTTTCCACGGCCAGTGCAAAGGAACATTATTTCTTTGTGTCTGATACAAAGCCTGCCTCTGGGCATAATTTATTCACATGCACCAGTGCAATACTTCCCCCAAACCTTGTAGAAAAACCAACTTCCAGTAGCCACAGTAAAGAAACCTTTTTTCTGTTCCTCTCTCCACAGACATCACCAGCAAGAGTCAATAGCAGCATTTGTTCTCAGTTCCTTTGGCCCCTGATCCAGGGCACCACTCTCTAGGACTCCCTGACTGAGATTGACCAGTCTTCCCACTGCCCTTCACTCAAGGCTTCAGGCCTGCTCATCCTGCATGGTTCCACTCCTGCAAACCTCCCTGCCTGGGAGTCATACCCCTGTTCAGGGGATCCACCCTCCTGCAACAACCCTCTTGCTTCCAGAGTTGGCTTCTTGTGACCAAGCTGGATCTTCCCCTTTACCTTGGGGCCACTGCCCAAGCCGCCTCCTAATCAGGGGTCCCTAGCTTTGGTCAGTTTTTACCAACAGCTTCCTCCAAGCTCCTCCAACTCAGTTACAGCTCTGCTTCCAAACTCAGCCTCTGCCAAGTAACTCCTGGCAGCTCTTCCTTGCTGCTTCTCTCTCCTTTGGGTTGCAAGCACCTCTCACCTGCCCCTTCCTGGTTCCCTCACGCTGTGATTTGCTAGGTCTCTGACTAACCAGGTATCCTCCTTTCTAGGGCCCCCAGACCCTCTTCTGAGCCCCAGTTGGGGTCAGCTGACCAGTCACAGGTGCACTGGCCTCTTCCCTCTTAGGGCCAGTGTCACCCTGTGATCGGCCCTTGACCCTCTTAAAAGACCAGAGTTATAGTCACCCCTAGCACACAACCCTACAAATTTGCCACTTTGAGGCACTTCATAGATTACGCCCAAAGTCTCACTGAAACCAGTGGCTCAGGGTGCTCAGTGCTTTCCAGGATCAAACCCTTCTTAGAGGCTGTGTGCCCTGACCAGGGTCTGTTTGGCTTACAAGGAGAGGTAGAGTCATCGATTAAGTGGGGTCAGACAGGCCCCTGGAAACCTGTCTTGTTTCTAATGCTGGAGGGCTCTTATTATTGTTTGTTTATTATTTGTATCACCGTAATGCCTAGTCCCGAATTCAGCAGTTATTTCATTGTATTTAAAGGTATAGTCATTCATTACCTTTTGGCTATTGATTGCAATTCAGTTGATGAAAAACCAAGAAGCAAAGAGATATTAAGTGGCTGAGTAGTTAATGTGTTTTCCAGGGCTCCTTAGCTGTATTATGGTTCTGACTGTAGTATTTTGCACGCTGATGGAATACTTATATATGAAATTAATAAGGATCACATTTCATTATGTCCAAAATAAATGGTTATATTTAAATAACCTTCCTAGAGATTGGAAATATAAAAACTGTAATGTAAGAAGGTGATTATTTCAGAAGAAAATA
This sequence comes from Chelonia mydas, assembly GCF_015237465.2. Lineage (NCBI taxonomy): Eukaryota > Metazoa > Chordata > Testudines > Cheloniidae > Chelonia > Chelonia mydas. Next base: position 66,432,286 of record NC_051250.2, read on the forward strand.
ATTGCAGTGTTTGCTTGAAGTATCCTGAACATTTGGAAGCATTTTATACTTTATGCTAAGGAGAGGTAAACCCGAAACTGATAATTTAGCATCTACTGTAAAAAGGCCTCGTTTCACATGGAAAGAAAAAATTCTTCAATTATTTTAGGTAAAAATTATAACCCAAATATTCTCAAAATACTGTGTGAGTGTTTCTGAAGCAATGTACCACTGAACTTCAGTGAATAGATTACCATTATTTTCTTGAACCCACTACAGTGAAATCCATCTCATCAAACACATAGTATAAGGGTAGACTTATCTACAGAATCGATTGAATATGAGACTTTACTGTTCCTCTGGGTATTTGGCAATACCAGGGCAGTTTGCTAGGAGAAATGTAAAATGTGTTTATCCTACATTATGTTCATGGTTTTGTGATAACTTTGCAGGATTTGTTCTTCTTTTGTGAAAGAAAAGTTATGTTTTTTTGGTCTCTCAAGGCACTGGGCTAGCAAGCCTTATCAGATTTTTACCATTCCTTTAGCCTCAGCTACATTATTTTTAACTTTCTGAGGGCCTGATACGGTTTATATTGAATCAAATGGCAAACTTCCTATTGAATTAAATGAAAGTAGGATTAATCTGTCTTCCATCTCTCTCTACATTTTTTCATGGACTTCTGATGTAGAAACCTACTTCAATGCAACCTAATAGCACCTGGGTGTTATTGTAGGTAATTTAAAGGACAGATTAACCTGTATGGGATGTGCCTGCAGAGAGTGTCTCTGGGTAGATATTGGCCAATGTGGTTGATCTGTGCAGAAATGGGTTTGCGGCTTTATGATGTTTGGGTTGGAACATGATGGATGTGGAAAGGGGCAAGGTCTAGGGGCTGTCAGGTCTCTGTGGCATCATCCCCCTCCCTTCCAGAACCTATGGGGGTTTAAAACTCAGGACAGTGTTGATCCCTTTTGCACACTGACTCTTCCTCCTTCTTTGGTGTGGCACATGATGGAGTGGAGAGGCACAGTATCCAGAATCATTAGATCCCAGGGTCTGTTGGCTTCTCCATTGGTTTGCCATTGGACCTTGGGTAAATCATAGGTTTCCCATCTATAAAATGGAGGTAGTAATACCCACCCACCTTTGTAAAGCCCCCCCGAGATCTACAGATAAAAATAGTTATATATGTGTTAAGTGTGATTATTGTTAAGGGGTATTTCAGGCAAACAAAAGCTTTTTTCTGTTGGATTGTCCTGTTTGATGCTGGTTTGGTTTATAGTTTTAACTTGGGACTGTTCCTGGAAGGAATGATCTTATATTGTAAGTTACAAGCAGACCTTGTTATAATTTTCTCTTAACTGGTCTGTAATTGGTTAAGGGTTAGTGTTATGTAGATGATTTATTTCCTGTAAATCCTGCCACTTATTAAAGTTGTGACCTGCTCTAGGAAATGAGGTGTGGGCAAAATGAAACTGAACAGCTGGGGGTATGTAAGGTTTGCCAGGGGAAACACAACTTAGCAAATCCCTTAAGTCTGTCCAGTGATTAGGAAATAAAACTAGGACAACAAAGTATAAATATGTACTTAATGTACTACTGACATTTTAGTTGTTTTTGTTAATAGAAAATAATTTACCAATAGCAGGAAAGATTTACAAGTCCATATGTAGGTCTTAATAGCTGCATAGCTCAGCAAACAGACTTGGTGTATTATACTTAATAAAATAACACATTATTTTTAATAGAAAAATTGTGGAACCTGTTAAATATTTTCTGAGACACATTTGACAGTTTTCAGTCTAGTTATGTGATGTGATAATTCCCTGGTGCAAGATGATTTCTAAAACAGTTTCTTAATTTTCCTAGGGGAAGAAATTGTGATTGCTATACCTCATGGGAGCCGCAGTGTGAGACTTACACTGAAAGGACCAGCACACCTTGGTATGAACAGTTTTATATATTATTACTAGACAGAGAATAAAACCAGAAACTTTTATCTGAGTGCATCCAAACTTGAAGTGTTTTGGCAAGGTCAAAGCCTTGATTCCTCTTCCCCTTTTTAATTTTCAACCCAAATTGTTCATACAGAACATTAACATTACATTGATTTTGGCTTGTTTTCAAAGAACTTGGTTTAAAAATCACAATGGTATGAATATATGTGTAGTTTTGGTTTCTTTATAATGCTGAACTATACAAGAATTCTTGTATAGAGTATCTAAAATAAAGTACACTGTTCACGAGACTTGGAAAAACTTCCATCAAAACTATGTTCAGTGGAGGACTGAATGGGATTTAGATCAACAACACTTATATACACCAGTAGTAGGCACTATTTACAGATCTTTGAGAGAGAGAGAGAGAGATGACTGGTAATCAGATTTAGAGCCCAAGTCACCAGTTCAAATCCAGAAAAGACTGATAATGACCCAAAATGGGTTCCATGGCCTCTATGAAATGAGTAACGTGATCTCAGACTAGTTCCCCATGGATATGTGTTACAAAACCTACCAGTATTACAACTGGGATTAATAGGTAATACTCTTGGCAGTCTTAGCATAGAGGCCAAAGAATGACTGACCATGGAGTTTTGAGGGCTTGATCCTGCAAAAGGTGTTGAGCATTCTGCCCTTGATTCATCAAAGCACTTATGCACAAGCTTAACTCTAAGTGTATGAGCAGTGTCACATCCCTAAATCTGCTGCTCAGTAAAATAAATAAATGAAAAAACAAAGCCTGAGCAAAGTTAAAGAATGCAAAGAAAACTAGTAAAGTAACTTACAAAAAGCCTATCCTGGAACAAAGCCAAAGGAGGCTCCATGTGGCTCCCGCACCGGGTTTAATCCTGGGAAATGGGGAACACTGGCCAAATAAGCACCCTCTCCCACAGCTGGACAGTGGGTGCCAGAGACTCCCAGGAGGAGAAGCTACCTAGTGTCTCCCTCACTTGCTACTGTGACTGTCCGTCTTTCACCACCGACCTCAACAGGTTTCCCAAACAGTTGATGCAGGTGTGTGGTACTTCCTCTCTAACTGATGTATAAAATCTTTGTGTGTTTCCCACCTTTCATCAAGAGTTTGGTGCCTTTGTGAAGCATTTATTTTCAAATGTTTTCCGGGTGGCTTTTGGTTACATTTGTGGTTATTACTTAGAATTCATTTCTTTACAAATGAGCAGTTTTTCCATATCGAACTTATCATTTAAATGGAAAGTGTGAACATCCTCGCAGACAATGAAATAAACTTTTTAATCTGATATTTCAAACAATATTTTATTAGTGAAATTAAAATATTTTAGGGCTATTAGTCTGAATCATGATCATTAAAAGGACTTCTATTTCTGTGAGAAGTGTAAACAGTGAGAATTAAACATATTTTGCCTCCGTGTATCATGCGTTTCTTCTAAGACAGTGGTTCCGCCGTTTGTGCAGGGAAAGCCCTGGCAGGCCGGGCCAGTTTGTTTACCTGCCACGTCCGCAGGTTCGGCCGATCGCGGCTCCCACTGGCCGCGGTTTGCTGCTCTAGGTCAATGGGAGCTGCTGGAAGTGGCATGGGCTGAGGGACGTACTGGCCGCCGCTTCCAGCAGCTCCCATTGGCCTGGAGCAGCGAACCACGGCCAGTGGGAGCCGCGATCGGCCGAACCTGCGGACGTGGCAGGTAAACAAACCGGCCCGGCCCACCAGGGGCTTTCCCTGCACAAGCAGCAGAACAAGTTTGGGAACCACTGGTCTAAGACAATGTCATCATGGTTTTATTTAAAAGAACTTCAAATGATATTAGGTTTAAATTTTGCAGCTGAGAACATTAATGTAACCCCTGAGTGTAACTTCGAAAGGTTTCATGAATGTATAAAATAAGCTATTCTTCCTCCCATACTGTCTACAAAACAGAAACTTCTGTCAACATAAATGATATTGCTTTTTTAAAATGTTGCAAGAGCTATTTAATGCAGTGGTCATGATTAGTTCATAGCAGAACTATTGTTCTCTGATTTTGTTTTAGCCTGTTTTAAATGTTAGTACTTGTAGAAGGGAGCTGATTGTTGCCTCAGCTTCAATGAATCCAGTGTAGCCAATGTTCCCCAGCTACATTGCTATTTTTAGCACACTAGCTCCAGTTGAGCTAGCCAGTGTCTGTCTACTCATGCTGAGAAGCACACTCCCACCTGCAGTCTAGACATACCCTTGGGGTAGAAAGCTTAAGGGAGGCTCCTTTTTTTCCTCTTACCCTCTCACCAACCAATCCCTCTGCAAATCTGGGAGGAGTCAGACACATTTAAACCATTAGCTCACACTCCACATTCATTTCACTTATAATCTTAAATATGACAAAAGTGAAAAAAGTGAGTGTTGGGCAGAAACAACAATTTTTCTCACTCTGTGGTCAAATCTTTACAGTAGAGACACTTGGAAATATGCTACTGAACAATCTGCCTGACCCCCTCCTGTGACAGAAGTGTGTTGATGTTGTAAAGGTCACTTAATGACAGAGCCAAATGCTACTCTGTTATTCTCATGCAACTCTATTGACTTCCATGGGAGTGTGTTCGCATACTTATGGGCAGAATTTTAGGAAGACTTCTTTAAAATACCAGACACTGTTCTGGTTATTTGAGGCTCTTCTGTCGGTTTGTTTTGGGGTAGATTCTCTCTCTCTCTCTGTTTTATTGCCACCCATGTCAGAGTGTCTGAGCGCCTTCTATGTAAAATCAATAGCAGTAGCCATGTTTCTAGTGGACTTCATAGAGTCTGGCATTTCTCCCTTTTAGGGAGTCAGAGCTCTGTTTGGGGTACATTTTTGTGCAGAGAGGGGAGAGGAAAAGAATTGTGAGAGGTCTGGGAATAAAATGGGGTTTTGAATTGTGATTGCCACTTATGGTGGAAAGACTTTCTCAAAGAAGAAGGCGTTACAGCATTTCATAAAGATGATCAGACTTTGGATTTGCCTGATCTCCTCTAGAAGATAGTTCCACAGCTGGGTCTCCTTGACAGAGAATGCTGTGCCCCAGCTTTCACATGTTTCATCCTGGTCTCTGTGATCTGCATTGTCCCAGAATAGCACAGCTGTCATGGTGATTCATAGACTAAAATTTGGTCTTTCATGTAGCAGGTAGCAAATTCCAAACAAAAAAGTGCTCCACAAAATTAGTTTTCTGTCGGTATCCAAGCATGCTGGAAAGAGTCCACTTTTTTTGTTTATTTTGTGAATAGTTTAAGATGTATGACATATTATGAAGCAATCAGGAGGGGACTCCATTTCACTAGTCTCTTTACTAACACATAAAGAAAAGGAGTACCTGTGGCACCTTAGAGACTAACCAATTTATTTGAGCATAAGCTTTCGTGAGCTACAGCTCACTTCATTGGATGCATCACATAAGAAACCCTAGTCCCTGTTCCCGGTAGCTTACAGTTCTCATAGCATCACTTTTTAATGCCCGCGTTTTGTGAATAATGCAACGGGCAACAGCATTGTCACTTTGCACCTAATTGGTTTATGAAATAACATTTTTTGTTTTGTTTTGGAATAAATTATGGGTTTTCTAATAGTTGTTTAAAGAGCTTTAGAATCAAAAGAAAGACAGAGTCCTCTGAAAATAATCCTCCTGCAGAAGAAACAGGAAAACCAGAAGCTAATATTTTTACAAGTGGCTAATGCTAGATAACTGAGTTCATGAACTTTGGGAGAGTGAGCTTAACTAGAAGAAACTGAAAGATGCTGTATCTTTTCCCCCTTATGTGGATTTCTACTTTAGATTATGCTACTTGCATTAGTTGAGCTATTAAGTATTTAGCCATACATACAAATACTTGTTTTTGTTCTTGGCTAGTATTAAAAGAAGTAGTATGCAGTTTATAATTGGAAAAGAACAGCTGCTTTTATTCCAGGGTCCCATTTCCCCCTATGTGAGAATAATCTATGCAGAGGAGAGGAAACTCCATTAATTTAACATGTAGAATTTCCTGCGCATCCTTACGTTGGGCATGGAATAGCCATCACTTATGGATTTCCCCCTATTTAACCAACATATTCTCCTAATATCTACGCAGAAGATGGGAGATCCACACAGGGCTTCCTTGTGAACGTCCCAAGCCACTGCAGAGCTGCTGAGCAGTATTGGCTCCTGTGCTGCTGAGCCCTAAGGGCTGTAGCCTGCCTCTGAAAGCACAGGGAGCCATTTTTCCAGGGGATCCCACAACCACAGCTAGCCCCACAAATTCCCCTCTGGAAAGAGAGGTTCTACAGTGTGAAGGGGGAAACAGTACAAGATAGTACAGCCCTGGGTCCTCAGCATACTTGATAAAACCCTTAAGGCACCAAAACAGGTTAACTCAGCCTTAGCCTGTATAAACTTGGTCTGCTTTCCTCAGGGGTTTGTCAAGGAGAGAATCTGTAGGAGCCCAGCTGGGTTTCCTACCCCATCTGACTCTCTGAAGTTGGAACTCTCCGCTCCCCACCCTGAAAGGCTTCCATGGGTCAGGGTTGGGGAGCATGCTTTGGAGGTATAGCTTCCCATTTCTGCAGGAGCACAGGGCTCAGAGTTCTTCTGAGTTTTGGGTGAGTGTTTGGTGAACTCTTTTCCTACCATTCCCTGTGGACTCCTTTCTCAGCTAGCAGTTACTTACTGCATTGAAATCGGTGGGAGCACTTGGGCAGGTAATTGTTCCCCAATAGGAATAGGGGGTTCACAATCGAAGTCTATGTGGGTAGTAACTTTATATACATACACACAGCTCTCTAGATGTGAGTGGTAAATGTAGGGCTATTCTAAATATTTGTTTTTCAGAGAGCCATTTGCTGAAGGCCCTGGAAGGTTATTTGTAGGTATTTCCAGATACCTAGATGGTAGCCTGAAAAAAAAAATCCTCAGTGTTTTACCTAAGTGTTTTCAGAAGTAATGTTATAATGTTACATGTCAGTTGTTTGATTTTATTCTGTATGGGACGCTTAAGATGACAGGCAGTGGCTTAGGCTGAGTGAGAATATATTGCAGCAAAGGTTATCTATTGTGCTGTGGAACACTTCTTCATCTCACTGGGTGACACATTTCCTTGGAAAATCTGAGTAGCTAGTTCTAAGTTCAGCAGAGACCTGCCCCTGAAATACAGACTGTCTCTGCACAGCTGTATCTTACAAATTGTTAAACACATTGAATTCCTCTCTGGTGTAATTCTGTAGACTTTAATTACATTTGCTGGCATTGCACCAAGGATGAATTTGACCCACTGTATTTTCAGATTGTCAGTTCCTAGCCAGTATTCTCCGTTCGACCTTTTTTGTAAATTGTGTTTAATTACTTTATTAAGAAAAGCTTAAAGACTGGAAACGTTAACATACTGATTTGGCTCAGCTCCCTGGATGGATTAACCTTCAGGTGTCTCATACCTTTCTCTGATACTCGGGTGTCTTTTTTCATGCTCTTCTAAGGCCTGATTCTGAGAGGTGCTAAACACCTGCAATTCCCATTGACTAGATCAAGAGTTGCAAGTGCTCAGCAATTTCCCTTAATGAATTTCTCTAGTGTAGCCATGTACTCAGTTCCTGAAAAATAAAAAAGTCACTGCTACCCATAAATAGGTTTTTGTCTTTTTCTTAGCAGAAGTGAACCTCAAAATGTACTAGTATCTCTGAAGCCTGTGGCACACAGTCTTTTCCCGAAATTATAGGAAAAATACTCAAATAAAAATAATAGCAGGGAAAAGACATGAGAGAGAAACTAAAATAAGAGTTAAAGTATTATAAAATATTTGTTGATCTCTCTGTGGTTATTTCTTATCTGTTCCTGATTGCAATTGCTTAGAAAATGGGGCATTTTAATTTCTGATCACTTTTTTGATGGTTCTCAAAATAATTATATTCAACTTCATGCTACATTTCTAACCCATGACCATGCTGGAATTGTTTATTGGAGGAGTTTCTTTTACTGAAATTTCTGTCAAAGCATGTACAGGATCCCCTCACTGTTCTATCCATTAGAAGAGTAGAAGACAATCTTTAGAAAGCGTTTGGTGGGCACTGGTTAGATTAATACAGATTTTATACAGTTTTTACAGTTTTACACCTGTAGTTGTTCAAGGATATGACTGCTTCTTCTAAAGTGACAACTGTATGTCTCCTTTTTTGGTTAGGGATACAAGAAGCTACTTTTGAGTCTAAAAAGAGATTAGAAAATGAGAGAGGCTGCTTCAGGAATTCATCTCTTATGTGAAAAGGAGTGTCCAATAGCCATTTTCCTTACTTTTATTTATGATCTAGGTAATTCTCTAGTGTTAACAGTCCAAGAGCATCACTGCCACAGAAATTAAGTTGAAATTTACAGCTAGCCTATTAGTCAACTCCTAGCTTGGTTTTAGAAGTTTGGCTTCTGCAGGAAATTCCCCTGAGACAATGCTGGTCACATGATCAGGGTAAGTATGAGCAAAATAGTAACTCTTTAAATAATTTGAGTATAATAAGTACAGTAACGAAAAGTTTTATTGTATGATACAGTACAGAATTTATTGCACCAAATGACAACACTTTCCTGCCTTGTGCCTAGATAGCCATCAAAATTCCACAACCTGTAAAATGCCAGTATTTTAGACAAACCTTTTAAAATTTAATTTAATATAACCCTGTATTTTAAGGCAATTTTAGCATAATTTCAGCTTTTCTTGCTCCTGTACAGTCTCTGAGAGTAATTTAACACCCTTGGATCTTATTTCAGTAATGGGATTAGGAATTAAGGGTCTGTTCCTGCTCTTTTTGAAGTAAATGGCAAAACTCAAACCACTTCAATGGGAGCAGGATCAGACCCTGTCTATATCCATATTGAAGAAAACTTTAACCAAAATGCTTGGATCTGGTAATATTTTAAAGCGCCTTAACAAGCTACCTTTAATCCCTCTTGAAAATAGGTATGTATTTTGTAAAGTATCCTTTTTATTATTCATCCCTTTTTTTTTTTTTGCCATTTCTGTGTGACTTATGGGAATTTGTGTGAATCAGTCATGCTATAGGCTCTGATTTAAAAAAAATCTCCTTACACGGTTCTGTCTATGTACTTCATTCCTAACCTAGACACCACTGCATTCCCAGGTCATTCTAAAACAGAATCTGAAAATGGCTATGAATCAAAGGGATTTTTTTAACTAGTAAATTAAGAAATAGGTTAATTTCTCTACACTTATTTCATTTTGGGATTTATTCAGGATTTTAATCCAAGGCTCCAGATTGGGAAGAGTTAGTGTATTTACTGTGGCATATAAACTACATTTCTTCGTGAAGGGTATAGGCTCTTGTCACCAAGAAGCCTTTTAAAAATATTATTTTAAAGAGTTAATTTTTATCATATAAAACATATCTGCTAACCCCCAAAGTAAATATAGATTTTAACATCTATTTCAAAGTAAGTCTTGAAGCTTTGTTTGCATGTCCACCAAGTCTCCAAAAGGGCAGATTCTATTATCTCATTAAGGCTTAGAATGGCTCAAAAAGCTATTTAAATGATGTCAATTCTTTTTAAAGAAATCTAACTAATTAATTATATCCCTTAAAGCAAATATTTTTATCTTTACTGTCTAGATGTAGTGAGCCAAATTATTCCCTGTTCTAACTCCACTGCTTTCAGTGGACCAGTGATGGATTTGGTCCACTGTACCTTATCCAGATTTCTCAGTTGACTCTTGCAAATGCTCTTCCTCCTGGATATTTTGTAAGACTCTATCTTGGGCTTGTAGTAGCACCTTCACCAGGCATTATGGGAGACACTTTACAGAATCCATACAGTGTCAGAGATTATGAAGACAGGTCCTCAACTACACTGACCCATAGTCCCTTTGCTGCTGATACTCTTAATTGTTCAGTGGGCTGATAAATCAACTCATGAGTGCTGAGGAGTGAATTATATAAATTCAGTTACTAATCGTTAAACAATTGCCTTTTCTTTTCCCTTAAACATTCATTGTCCACCAATTTGCCCTTTCCTATGACTACTTCTTTTCCTCTGTCATAACTGGACTGAAAGGACGCTTTTGACAGGACCCTTCTAGCCTGGTTAAGGGCCTACTTTCACTAGTAAACTTAGGTCACTAAAGAAAGGAAATAGGCACTCCATCAAATGTACAAATATGTGACAAAAATGTGGTTTACGAACATCAATTGTCCTTTGCATATTTCTTGAAAAAAACACAAATTTCTATGTTGCAAAATAATTGCTTTATCCTTTAAGATGTTCGGAGTAGAGGAGAGAAGTTGGCACTTTGGACAGAAAAAATTGAGAGGTGATTAATCCAAAGTCATTTTAATGAAGATTGTAGGGAGAAATGACTGAGATCCCTTAATTCCTCCAGTCTGATCTCTTGGGGCTTGTCTACACACACAATTTGTATTGCTTTAACTGTAATGCTATATATAAGGTAGTACAACTTCCCCTCATATGAACATAAAGGTAACCTCATAAAAGTTCTTATACTGGTATACTGATATAGCTATTCCAGTATGGGAAGAGGAATAAACTTTACTGGTATAAGGCACCTTAAACTAGTATAACTGCATCGATGATAGGGGTTGTTCTGGTATAACTATTTCATTATAAATCACTCCCATAACTGACATAGTTATGCAATACAAAATCTGTGCGTAGACCATGCCTTACTCTGAAACACCCCTTCAGTAAGAGCGTAGCCAACCCCTGATTCCAACGCATGCATTCAATATTACCTTTCAGCACTGGCACGTACCATGTGATGGGGTGCCCAGAAGTTTTCCTTCCTTAATATCTTCTTCATCTAGTTTCGGACAACATAGGACAGTCTATATGTGGGAGTTTTTTCTGTATTTTGGAAATTGTAGCTTACTGGCTTACTCTGTTTCTAAAGAATGCAAAATAGCAGTGGAAAGGTTTTCATCATCACCTGTTCCAAGAATATGACATCCCTACTCGCCTAACTCTTTGTTAACATAGTAAATATTCAGAATTATGTTATGGCTTTCAGATGCTTAGAAGGGTAAAGATATTGAGGTGGTTGTCCATTGATAGTGGAAACTTCAAGATGTAAATGTTTGTATCAACACCTGCAGTTTGTCATACTGAATCTATTGCTTAATACATAATTTTGAGGCAATTGATTTGTGTTCAATGGTATTAACAGTACTTCTCTTTATATCCTGTGTAAAACAATGGCATGATCAGGCAGATAATTATTGTGTCCAAAGAATGCTGAGCGAACTACTTCATGAATGTATATATCATCCTACAACACAAAAGCTGAAGTGTTCTCTGCTCATGCAGTTTTCCTATGCACATACCTGCTACTTCTTGCAAGTCATGATTTGTTCAAATTGCTTTCTGACTTACTTGAAAATAAAAAATATACTCTGTTTGACCTAATCAATTATATGTTTTATTTGTTAGTTATTGAGTCAAAGACACTGCAGGGAGACCAGGGAGAACACAGCTTTACTGTCCCTGGAATATTTATCGTAGAAAACACAACTGTTGAATTTCAGAAGAGTTTGGACAGAGAAACTATAAAGATTCAAGGACCTCTGGGAGCAGATTTCATTATCAAGGTAGGATATGTGTTTAGGCATGCTGTAAGCTGTGTCTGCCAATATATTTGAAGTATATTGGGATGTAAAGCAAAGGCGAGTGAAGATGTTATACTTAAGTGTATGCAACTGTGCTATAGTTCCAAGGCAATTTGTATATTCCCTTGTTCTTTATATGTTTGTTCTAATGGACCACTGCATATAGCACTGAACTATGGCCTTGATACGTCAGTCAGATCCGCATTGGCACACTCCTGTATGTATTTCCATTGACTTCAGTGGAGGTCTGCATCAGTGCAGCAGTCTGTGTGTACAAAGCTGATTGATTGCAGAGTCAGAACCTTATCAGCTTTGAATAAGCCACTGAGAATGGTGAAGGATTTTACACACAGTTTTCACACAAGGAAAGATGCAACTAATTTCTTCCAGTCATTATGGGAACCTTGTCCATTCCTAAGGATCTCACCATTATTTACAATGGCACAAGATGCTGTAAACACTTTTTCTGGCATTCACTCTGGTGGTGAATTTAGTGCTCTATCTTAAAAGTAGATATATGTATATTAAAAGGGGGGATTGAATGGTGCATACAGATATCAGAAAGGCAAGACTGAGATGAACTGGAAGAGGCAGGTTAGTTGGGTCTAATCTTTTCAGCTTTCTAGGGCCTACTTATCTCACAAGGGAAGGGAAGAGAAGGGAGGTATCAGGGAGCACACATATTAGTTTTTGTTTGAGAATTTAAGTTTATTCAAACTTTTAAATTTAAAAGTGAAATTCACTTGAAACTAGTGAATTTCACATGATTTCATTTCAAAGCCATGTTATAGCCCTGATATGAGATAATTCAAGTTAATAAAGAAACCGCAGGATTGGTCGGTTTCCCCTCCCCCAAAATAATATGAAACAATCCTAGCTTCATTCTCTTAAGAGACTGAATTTTGTGTCTGAAGATTCCCAGAATCATCAGATTTACAAATTCAGGTCAGTGCAAATCAGGAGATTAAAGACTACATTTTTAGGAGTGTGGGCGAGGTTTTTCTTACAGGAATTAAATGTAAAGAACATTCTATGTGCCTTTGTGCACTGGGTGAAAGCATGCCTTCTAATAAATATTGGGTCAAGCAGGGGACTATGAAGATGGTGATAAATGTATGTGCATATTTGCACATGCATTATTTGTACATTCCTATTTGGTATGCTCAAACATACGGGCTTGTATTTTTATGGACTCTGATTTTAATTGCCCGTTTTGAAAATGGAAGTTATTAGCATTTTCTAAACATTTCCTCTCTGTAGTGGTTTGAGCTCTGTGCTTGTCTAGGTTCAGTTAATTGCAAGGTAAATAATCCTAATTATTAATAGGATGCAGTGGTGTTGTAGCCATGTTTATCCCAGGATATTAGAGAGACAAGGTGGGTGAAGTAAATAAAAGATATTGCCTCACTCACCTTGTCTCCCTAATTATTAAAACATTCCAAATTTAAGATACACTGAAAAATGTTTGTTCTTTTTTCTGAATTGTTTTCTTTCACTGCACCCTCAAATAATTTCTGTATAAGTTGCCATTGGGCTGATTGGTTCCTGGAAATTTTCTCTCCCATTTTGGGTAATATATATAAGGAATGAAATGCCTTTCTGAGCTTAAAATAATGTTTTCTTTGAAGACGATGCCAAAAGTTCTAGGTGCATAACACGTAACTCCCAGGAGGGAAGGAAAATTACTAAGGTTTAATACAGTTCATTTATGGCTTCCAATTATTTTTATTGTTATTACTATGATTTTTTTTATGCACTAATCACAATGGCATATGCACCTCTGAAAAAAACCAAACTGTGTTTACATTAAACTATCCACCAACATAAAAATTAAGATTTTCCCCAGGAACCATCATCCATAATCAAACAAATGTCTAATATGAAAGATGTGCCTTCTCCCATGCTCTGAAGATTTTTAAACTCTGTCTTTGTTGGATCATGCAAGGGAAGCCCGTTCTACAGTCAGGGTCCCTGCACTGAAATTTCCCAGCCTCCGTCCTTGACAGCAGAAAGAAATTATGATTTATTTTTTTTAAAGCTGCTTTTCAAATAAGCGTGTTGCTCAAATGGGGATAGATAATTTAGCTGTCACTGTTGGTGACAAAGCCTGACTCCTGTTAGCTTGACACTTTCATTTCTTTGTGAAGATCCTGTAGGTATTATTCCTGTGTGGATATGGGCCCAGATAGGACTCAGCATTCTGATCTTTCTAATGCAGCCCTAGAAAAGCATTTAGTAGCTAAGGCGAATGACTGGAGCCTGTCATGTTTTAATTTATAAATAATGTCTTACATTTATAGGGCACACTTCATCCCCAAGATACCAAAGTACAGTACAAATTATACATAGATGTTCTTTTACCTACTTTAGGGTAGAAAGTAGAAGCTGTTTTACAGCATGCAGCAAACACAACAATAGAGTTTAGGAAGCAAAGGGAAGGAGAAATTCTGTCTAATTAAAGCTGCGGAAGTAATTTAGATGGGCAGAATATAACGAGCCAAACTGAAATTTGGCCAGACTCTGGGGCTAACAGCCTTACTGTAGCGTAAAGCATCATGGGATCATTAATGACCCAAGCAACCAGGATCTCTGTTCTGAATGTAATCCAACAGATGGTGTTGCAATGCTCCCTGGCAAAACGATGTAGCATTGGTTCAGTATTAAATCAAAGGGACGATTGCCACTTCCTGAAGCAACAGCCTCACTTTCGGCAGCACCCCAGGTTTCCCTTCGGGTATCTTTACATTGCAATAAAAACCCCAGCATCAATTCTCAGAGCGTGGGTCAGCTGATTTGAGCTTGCAGAGCGTGGGCTAAAAATTGCAGTGTAGATGTGTGGGCTCCCACCTTGTGCAGTTTTATAGCCCCACAGCCTGAGCCCCGCAAGCCCGTCAGCTGACGCAGGACAGCCACAGCCGTGCCGTGGGTCTTTTATCAAGCATAGATGTAACCTTTGGAGTTGCCCATCCAAGTACTGATTATACCAGGTTATTAGTTATTGATCTGCCCAGGTCACAGGCTGACTCTGTGCAGCTATTAAAAGTGCGCAAAAATATCAGTAATTTGCCTGTACCCAAAGGAAGGTACTCATAGTTTTTTTCCATTGAAAATGACAAATGATCTTACAAGGTAGTATCTTTTATGGGACCAACTTCTGTTCATGAAAGAGACAGGGTTTCAAGCGCCACAGAACTCTTCTTCAGGTCTCTCTCTCCTATCCTGGGACCAATACAGCTACAGCAACACTGGAGCCAAATGATCCTATGTCATAACTCCACTTCGATGCAGGCCACTGGTTTTGCATGTTGTAGAAATACACTAATGCACAATATTTTACACCTCAGATATTGTGTGCACAATCCAATTTGATCAATGTCTTATCTGAACCTGATTCTGTATGCCCCGTACTCAGTTCAAGTTCTAGACCCATATATTCGCCACAGAATTTTGAAAATGTAGCCTATAGTGCTATAAAGCAGCAGGGCACATCCCAGGAGTTTGGCCAGCAAGGGAAGAAAAATCACCAGAGGGGCTTCTCAGCACTGTTACGTAATTACAGGAGAATAATTTGAAAAAGGCAACATGCAAATGTTTGATTATTAGAAACTTCTGTTTGCATTGCTCCAGATTTTTGTGTGGTTTTCTGCCTTATTGCCAAATAGCTCTCTGCATTATTATTACATATGAGTTATGTTGTGAAATGTCATGAATATTGGCATACAGTATACAAATGTGTTGTAATGGAAATCTCTTTAGACCAGGTATACTGCCCCAAAAGACAGTGTGGTTCAGTTCTTTTTCTATCAACCCATAAGTCATCAGTGGAGACAGACAGAGTTCTTCCCGTGTACTGTAACATGTGGAGGAGGTAAGTAATGGCTGTGGCTCAAGAGTGTTTACAACTGTGGATTATACATGGCTGATTTATAACTTTCATACAGTGTCATTTTTTAAATCAGTTAAATAAGGTTATGCCGCTTTGCACTTTGGTGGTTGTTCAGATAAATAAGTGACTGAGTACAAGGTAATATCTGCAGTTAATATAAACGTATTAGTCATATTTTATTGTTTTACATACTATCAAATGTCAGTGTACAGATAATGAATTACCTTATGAGAAAGAGATTCAGAAAAATAAAGAGAGGAGAGTCGGAGTGATGTGGGGCTAGAAGTGAGAAAGAATGGATAGCAGTATGAAGATCACAGGAAGATGAACAAAGAGATCAAATGGGAAGATAGAGATTAAGAGCTAGAAGGGAGGAAGGAAGCATTTCTGGCTATAAATTTAAATGTTAGAGTGAGAATATTAGAGCGGTGCTAATAGATAGGAAAGTCGGTGGAGTGAATAAAAGAGAGATGAGGTAGGTGAACAATGAGGCAAAACACTGTAGACTTGGTGCATGGTATTGGACCAAGTGAAGTGGCCAAAGAGAGGTTTTTTGACAAACTAGCATACTCATCTTTGCAGAAATAGAGGCACATGGGCAGTATTTTTGCTGTATCAAAAGTATGAAACTTGTGGATATGTGAAGTGTTTAGAAGGTGAAATTTCTAATATTTAGCAACATGAGAAATGTGTATGGAGAGAGGACATTGAGGGTCAAAGGTAACATCAGAGTTTCTAGTGGAACCACCTGGAAAGACAGGAACATTATAGACAATAAAAAGCTGGGAAAGAAGAAAGAGTGAGGGATAGAAATCGAGTGATGCAAAAGAAATAGCACAGTGTTTGAGATCCACTTTTAAAGCTTATTCACTTGACTACAATTTTATTTGCTTTGCCCCTGATTCTCCACTACAAGTGGATGATGTAGACAGTGGTAGCTGCAGTGACCCCTGTATGGCACTCTGAACCCCAGCAGGTTGGTCCTGGTGAAAGTCAGACCAGCAGGGGGCCTACTCCAACTTCCACTGCTAGTTTAAACTCCAGAATTTATACAACCAGGGGATTAAGATAGTTCAGTTCCACCATCCTCCCCCTCCTCCTGCCTCAGGACATCACAAGTGCAAGGCTATCTTCTCCTTATGCAGCGGTGGTGGTTGGAGAAGCAGTTGGCATAGGAAATGATTATACCACCTATACCTGCTTTACACTGGTGCAGATTCATCTGATACAGGGAAGTTCTCTAGGGGAGTCTGATAATAATGCTCCTATACTCATTCTCTTAGAGAATACACTAGTATTATTCATATAGACTAAAAAAAAATCAAAATAGTCTAAATAATTACCCCACTATTGCAGGACCCATTAAAATGCTGTTTTTCAAAGAATGGCTCGTGTGTTTGTTTGTTAAAAAAATAAGAGAGCCTTGTCAAGTGCTTAAAGTACAAGTGAAGAGTCTGGTTCTCTTTGCAGCTGTCTCAGACCAGTTACAACATCTCTTTGTGCCTCAGTTTCCCCACCATAAAAAATGGAAATAACATACACTCACAATTACTATTCCTAGGTCCCATGCCTCTAGCCAGAGTCATGGTGGGAAACTCCTCTATCTCAGAAGATTTTTTGGCCCTCTGAGACATGACTCTCATTTGAAATGTGAATGCTAATCCTGTGGGATGGTATCGTCAAAGAAGTAGAATTGCAAGCCTAAGTGTTTTTCCCTGATGTTCCTCACAGGGGAAGAAGTGTACAGTATAATATTTTTTATTGTGAGCATTGCAAACACTGGATAGCTCAATGGACACCTTCCCTTCTAGGTTGATGGCTCAAATCCAATCTAAGAGAGTGTTGTCTTGAAAAATTATTACTATCTAATGGCTGCTTATTCTCTTTGAAATTAGCTGGTAGCTTCAGTGCAATTCCTTGTGGATGGATGTCCGTATTAGGAAATCACACCATCTTTATCAACAAAGCTTGGTGTTCTTGTTGGCAGTCCTGAGAGAAAGGCCAGTAAATAAATGAGCCTGGAGACTAAGCTACACACTGACCCCAGACAGAAGCAGTGTTGAGGGCTGTATGTTACTGTGGAAACTTGCACTGCTGCTGCCCAGCCTGAACCTATTATCTTCTCGAAGATTTGGTCTCCAGATGCTGTCTGAGCTCTTTCACCAGCACTAAAATGACTCAGACATTTCAGATAGAAAAAGTTCCATGCAACAAAAAATTAGAATCAGCTGTTCACCAGGATATCATGTCTCAGTTGGATCACTCCACATTCAGTTCTGTAATCTCTGTGTGGGTGAGGGAGAGTCTCGGGAGTGCAGAGAGAAGAGGTGTGGTTGTATTTGTAAAAACAAATACAGATAAACAGGAAAGTTTTAAAAACCTGAATTTTCTTTGCAGCTGGTAATTCTTCTTGGTCTGCTGGGTGCTTACAAGAACTGGCACATGCATGCTTAAGATGCTGGAACTGCTTTGTTTTTCTTTATGATTATCACTCTCATGCATGATGACACTTTGGATCGGCCAAGAGACACATAAGTGAAGCTATTGCTATATGATACTTCAGCATTTTCAGTAGATACAGTTATGTTATTAGTTTATTGACTCTATTTGGATTTTCATTCTTGTGGTTTCATCCTTTTTCTTTTTTAGCACATACCAGAACATCCTTCTTGTCTTCTCTGTTTCAGTGAAAGACAATTCCTGTGAAGAAGCTTTTTTTTTCTTAGCCAAGAAAGCAACCTAGTGGTTTATTAAACTCAGATCTTTTCTGTTAACCAGTCCTTTTATGCAGATATTTGCACCAAGTAGTTACTTCAGGTTTTCTTTTCTTGGCTCTTTAACTAGGAAAGTTCTTGAAAATATTTCTTTGTTTTCTAAAGTTTAACTTAACAATGTCTTTGGACCTCATCTCCAATTCCTCTGGCTTTCTGTTTTAAGTATTTTTCATACCACACATGACCACCTAATACACCTCTCAGTAGTGCACTCAGTAAACCCTTCTGTGTGGATTTTATAAATGTGGACGTACAACACGGCCATCTAATTGTGCACCTCAAGAAAGTGACCAGTGAGGTGTCCTAGTAGGTGTATAACTGCATCTGTTAAAAATTTGTTATTTTGAGTGTTTTCCTAAAACACTCCCAGAACAAAGGGCCAGACTTTCAGTTGATGTTAATTGATATAGCTTCCTTGACTTCAGTTGCTGACTGAAGATCTGGCCCTATATGTCCGAGAACAGCATTTCCTTATTAAAAAAAACCCCAGAGTTTCCTTATTTAAAAAAAACCCTACAAAAATCACTGCATTTAACTGGATGTATAGTTTAGTATTTGAGAAAAGAAAACCGTTTGAATTTATCTTCCTTCATCACAAGCATTAGCATGTTCATCTTTTGCTCCCATGTTAGGTTATCAACTTAACTCTGCTGAATGTGTGGATATTCGTTTGAAGCGGGTTGTTCCTGATCACTACTGTCACTACTACCCAGAAAATAAGAAACCAAAGCCTAAACTTAAGGAATGCAACATGGATCCCTGTCCTTCTAGGTTTGTATGACAAATATGTAAGTGGGATGGTATTTTTAGTTACTAAGGAGCAAGTAACCATATTTATTTGACTTTTGACACACTTTGATCTTCAGGACTGCTTAATCTTAATTGTTCAGGACATTAAAGAAATGGCATTTGCACCAACACGAACAGACTTGTAGCACTTCCTCAATCTTACACAGAGGTGGTTTCAATAGTCCATTTGTTTTTGTTCGTGGCCTACCTTTGCTGCAGATTTCTTGCCGAGCTCTATGGATATGTCTACCCTGCCATCAGAACAGCACATGTAGAAATATTCAAGCTAGCTTTGGTTGACCTAGCTCACTAAACATAGCAGTATGGCTGCTGTGGCACAAACAACAGTATGGACTAGCCCCCCCAAATATGTGCGTATGGTCCCAGGTGAAGTTGTACTCAGATAGCTAGCCTGGGCCGCTGTGGCAACATCACGATTTTTAGCAAGCTACCTTAATCAAAGCTAGCTTGGATGTGTCTACACAGGCTGTACTCGTGCCTCCCGATTGTGGTGTAGACATACCCTATGGCACCAGTGCACACATTTTGTAGGATTATGTGAACATGAGGGACTGTATGTCTGCTTTTGGATTTATCGATGCTGTCATATGTTATTCAGGATTTCTCATTAAAGGCAGGTAGTAGCTCCATTCCTCATTCAGCATGAAGTTTTTGCACGTGGTTTATTCTGGTTTGTCCATCTGTCTGGTATAAAAATTTCATTCGCCATTTTCACTCTACAATTGGTCACATAATATTTAAAGTTTTGGGGGGATATTTTTTAAAGTTACAAGATAGTCAGAAAAAAATCAATTCAAATAAAGGTACTTCTGTTGCAAATACCACTGAATATTATTGCCAAATTATAAAGGCTACAGTATACATAAACTGTATTGAATTGCACAGTGGTATTTAAAACTAACTTACTTTTGGATTGTCTGGTGAGGTTTCCTGGCTCTGCTGAAGTATCTTAAAATACTTCACAGTGTCAGGTCCCAGAACCTCACATTAATATGCCATCTGGCTGGACTAGAGTTATATATAAGAAGAGGAGGAAACACTCTGAATGAATTTCATTTCCTATAGCTAAACTGTCCATTTCCTTTAATCCGTGTTAAATATAATCATTGATGGTGACCTCTACTAAGTATAGATGCACAGACTTTAAAAGTTCTTTTCTAAAATGCTAGTTGATAGAATGGCAAGATTTTAATACAGGATATCTGAAAAAGCTGTGGGAGCACGACAGGTAAAAAAGTAGAAATTATGAGCTCTTGCTATACAGATTTACCCTACAAAGACAGACCAGGGGATGAGGGGAAATAATGTCCTATTTCACTTCTCCTTGCAGACCTGAGGAATAGACCTTCCCTTAACCTCGGAGCCTACTCCTGCTAGGTGCTGAGCAACTTCTGTAATTCAAGTAAGCAGCAGTTGAGGGTGCTGAGCACCTTCCAGGAAGTGCTCAGCACCTCCATAGATTGAACCCTTATCATGCATTTTTTCAGCTGCATGCACCTTCCACGGATCCCTTCATTACAGATTTCTCTGTGGTGTCCATTTCTTTGTTAAGAAATGACTATGCATCCCGGGGAAGTGGCACAACCTGGGAGGAGTCACGCACAGGAGGATTACGTAGGACTGTGTAATGGTCATTCATTGCCTTTTGAGGAGAAATTGCTTTTTCCATTTTTGTGGAATGAATTAAGGAGTTAATAGACTGAGCGTTTCCAGCATCTTCAGAAATGATGGGTACATAATGGGTCAGCTTGTTCCACAGGAAGATCCTGTAGTTGGTCTCACATTTCCTGATCTCATGGTGGGATTTGTTCACTTTTAAATATGATTGTGCATAACATGTAGAGCAAATACCATCTCGGATATGAGAAATAATGATGCCATATTTCTTTTATTGACAGTGATGGATTTAAAGAAATCATGCCCTATGATCACTTCCAGCCTCTTCCTCGGTATGTATGGGGACTAAAACATGTGGGTCAGCATTAGGATGAGATTTCCGTGGGAATTCAAGATTCAAATACAAAGACTCAAATCACTGTATAGTTTAGAACATTATCTACTGTCTTTGCATACTATCGTAGTAGTTGATCTTCCAAGTTATACAGAAGAGAGTAGATCTTGGGCTCAATCCTGCAAACACTGTGCATGTGAGTGACTTGAATGGGACTATTCCTAAGTAAAGCGTTGCAGGATTGGGCCCTCTGTTACTGCAGCAAAAACCTGCTAAGTGCATAACTGTTTAGTGCAGAAGTAATAGTCTGTTAAAATTTCCTCTAAAATTCATGTATTTATTCATTTTTTTTCTGTGAAGGTATATTTTGGTTTGATTAATAAAAAATGCGTGCATTCAGTGTAACTATTCATGTAATGTGGCACTCTGGGAATGAATTCTTTGCTTGTTAAAATATATTGCTCTTCTGTTCTTTTTGTTGTTTATTCCTACATGCTGTTTGTTCATATACACACTGCTTTAGTACTTTGCAGATATGGAATTTTCTGTGCTTCTTCATTACCTAAGTGGTTTGAGAGCATTGTTTCACCTGAGATGGTCAGAAAATTAATTTAATGCTCCTCTGAAACGTGCTAGATGTTTTTTTTTATAAAGAAGTTAGGGACTTCAATTTAAAAACACTGGGTCAGATCTGCAGCTGGTTTAAATCAGTGTAGTCAGTGGAGGTAAGCAGATTTACACCATCTGAGGATTTGGTCAATTGTTTAATGAAAAACTAAAATTAAAAATATATTTTTCTGAATATGGTGGGAGAAGAGTGAACTTGCAGACTCACTTGACTGAGTGGAACTCTTTGGATTCCATCAACTGGTGTAAATTATCATAGCTCCATTGACTTGACAATTTACACGGCGGAGGATATGCTGCTCTCTGATGTTTTTTGGCTTTGTCAGATAGGTGGAGATGTTTTCTCCTGTGGCTTAGTACTGGAGTTTTGCAATTATCCTGCTCCTATCTTTTCCCCTTTCCTCTTTTCCTTCTGCTGCCAGACTGCAGATTTCTCTGTGTTGACCTCAACACAATTCCTTTATATCAATGCTTTGTGTTCTGAGTGGCTCAGGAAACCAGTTGAAATTAAGGTTTCGTTTCCCTTCTGTGCTGCACTATGCCTGTAGAGTCTGTACAGCACTATCCATGGTGAAGGAGATCATAAGGAGGGTGAAGTCATGGGCAGCTGCTCTCATTTCAAGCATCAAGAACTGCAGATAAGGGCTCACATCACTCCAGGTCTGTGCCAGCAGACACTGGCCTAGTCCCCATGTGTGAAATCTCACTGGGGGCTGTGTTAGTTTGGTTGGTTTAAAGCAGTCATGATCACCCCATCTACTCAGAGACCAGCGAGCAGCAAGCATACACCCAAAAGTTGGTGGCATTGATTAAGGAAGGGGCGAGAACAAGGCAGGCTGATTCAATGTATCGCTGCTCTAGCCTTCACTGGGAGCGCTCTTAAAGAGCTTCAGTGGGAGAAGAAAGCTGCCCTTCTCTAACAGAATTAGAAGAGGGTGATGGTGGAAACACCTGGCCACTTTGCACATTCTTGCACCAGCTGGTGAATCTGGCCCAGTCAGGAGCTAAATACTGCAGCAATTCTCACATATATACACTCTGTGCTTGTTGCCTGTAAAGTTGTTGCAGATACTCCACATTAATTCTGCTTTTTACCTGTTCAAGTGCTGAGCCCGGCTGTTCACACATAACAGGCATAAAACAAAGTGCTGTAGATGCTCTTCACCAAAGCTTTACTGGCTCGCTTTTCTTGAGCAGCAGTCACCTCCCATGTAATACAAAGGCCACGTGGAGGGCTGCTTTGCAATCCTGTGGCATTCACCACCATTTTCTCATTCAAATGAGGAAGTTGTGAGAAAGTCACAATGCACGCTGCAGGCTCTTGAAAGAGTTCTCTTGCGGCTGGAGCTGTAAACGTCCTACTGAAATATTTCTACAGATGGAGATCTTTGAAATAAACAGAAAAATTTCCCAGGATAAAAATTTTCTTTTAAGGCTTTTGGAATGCCTCCATATATCTCAGACTTGCTGGACTGTTGAGGATCCCTTGACAGTTGTGGGTTCTGGAAAGTGTCTCCTTGACTGCCTGCCCACGACACTTCCCCTCCTCCCCCCAGTAGCCCTGGACCTCACTCCATCTTGAAAATGCTCAAGGGAATATGGGAACTGGAGTGTGTTCGAAACTGATGAGATAAAGAAAAACAACTATAAAACTTTATGCTATAAACACTTCTAAGAGTAGTATTACATCTAGTACAGTCAGCCTTACACATATGAATCCATGAGCTGCTAACTCATTGAACAGCTAATTGCTCTTTAGTTCCTGATATTTTCAAAGAAAATGAGTTGATTTTAACACTGGCCATTTGTTTAGGTAAAATAGTGAAAAGTATAACTGTGACATTTTAAAAGCCTTTTTCTCTGGTAATGTGAAATGAATATTTAGTCAGTCAGCTATATGTTGTCTGCTTTTGAGCATATATCCTATGTTTAAAGTTCAAAGGAGGTTTTTGTATGTTTAAAATTGACTCTGTGCTATAGTGTTTGAACATGATTGATATGTTTCTTGTAGACAGTTTAATGAATTATTTAAAATAGGAAGTATTCTTGAGTTACCTTCTGTATCGTAGGGAGTAGGTAGTACTTATTGATGTCTGCCTTTGATTTATAGGCTTCTGCTCCATCTACTCTGATATTATGACTTCCTTTACAAAACCTATGTTACTCTTGATGAATTGATTTAGGTGGGATATTTCTGTACTGGCTGAGTCTATCATTCATAAATGATGTAATTTTTTTCACAGTTCTTTTCTGTGCCACTTCAATTGTAATATTTAAAGGTTTTAGACTGGCTATAGTAAAGTCTTCTTACTCACTTCCTGCCTTGATTTGCCAAAGCTAAGATATGACGAGCTTTAAAGACCAGGTGCAGGACCCAACTATTTCCCCAGGTTTCTTTGTGGGGGCAGGTGGATGGGGCAATGAGGGATTGAGTAGGGCTGTGTGAGAACCAAAGTAGGAGCCCAGGATTGAGGCCTTGTAGTTTGTAATTGTCAATGATACACTTACGTCAGGAAGATCCTTGAGTATGTCTTCAATATTTATTTACTGTCTTCTGTGAAAGAGTAGATGCCTAAATGTGTGATTTGTGCTTAAGAGTATGAGATAAAGCCACTGAAAATGTATAACTTTACCGTTCTTCCCACTTCTGATGTCACAGCAAGTTTGATCTTCAGTATGTTTATCTCTGGGGCTGTAAGCTTTTCAGAGCAGGGGCTTTTATTTTTATACAGCCTCAAGCACATTGTTGGTGCTAACCAAATAATAATGATGAAAAATTACATGTAGCCATGTAAAGTAGTAGCCTAAGTGTGGAACACACTTCATTATGTTGATTCATTCTAGACATTATTCAAATAATCTAATACATTGTATTCCTGCTTTAAATCCTTAAAATGTATACAAGAGAATCAGGTTATTCCAAACACTTCAGGAAATTTACCTGGGCACTTTAGTCCATTTATTTGTGTGTTCATTTTGGCACATAGCAGAAAGAAAGCCTGAAACAAAGGTACAATATGTTTCTGATTCTATACACATTTTTGTACAAATGTCAGAAAATAGACCTAATTCTGCTCCCTTTTGAAGTCAGTGACAAAATTTCCATTCACATCAGTGGAAATAAGATTGGGTTCAATATTTTGCTATGCTTTATAGATGGCATTATTTTTAATGTATTTGGGGTTTGGTTGTTTTTTCCCCCTAGATGGGAACATAATCCTTGGACTGCATGTTCTGTTTCCTGTGGAGGTGGAATTCAGAGGAGGAGCTTTGTTTGTGTAGAGGAGACCATACATGGAGAGATACTGCAAGTGGAGGAATGGAAATGCATGTATGCCCCCAAGCCCAAGGTCATGCAAACCTGTAATCTGTTTGACTGTCCTAAGTGGGTAGCTATGGAATGGTCTCAGGTAAACTGAAAAATTATTTGTACCTAATTTTGAAAGGCAGCCTCTAATTGTGTACAGTGATCTAATTGTGGGCAAAAATAATTGCAGGCACATTTTGTGGCACTGAGCAGTAGATATTTGTCTACCTGATTTAGCCTACAATTCATGATGTAAGATATCTCTGTGGAATAAAATGCATGCACAGGTTTTTGTGCCTGCAGAACTGTGCTTCAGGACTTTTGTCTCCCACTTCTTGATAGATGTAATCAGGGGTGAAAGTAACTTAAGGGACTTACTGGTATGCAGGGCAGCCGGGGTCCTGAGCAAGGTGGGTGGGCGGCTCAACCAGAAGGGGCGGGGCTGGGGCCAGGGGCTCCTGGCCACCGCCACCACGCTGGGGCTCTGATGGTGATTTAAAGGGCTGGGGGCTCCAGTTGCATTAGCGGCGGCTGGGAGCCCTCAGGCCTTTAAATCACCGCCGGAGCCCCATGATAGTGGCGGCAGCGGCTGGGAGCCCCGGGGCTCTGGCCGCTGCTGGGAGCCCTAAGCCCTTTTAAATTGCCAGGCCCTGGGGAAGCTGCCCCCTGCCGGTAGGGTCAACTGTGTACCGGCTCTTACTGGTACACCATACCGGACTGTACCGGCTTACTTTCACCTCTGGATGTAATCCTCCACTGCAGATAATTTGCCAAGAACATGGCTGTTTGGGAATTGAGAGATATCTGTATGGGTGGTTTTCCTAGCATTCTCCTTACCTTTCATTATAGTAACAGGAATACAGAGCCAACATATCTTGGTTCTGCTTATCTGACATGGACAGATAACACTTCTATGTTTCCTGAGTTCATCCAAATAAGATCACTGAAATACAGTTGGAGAAGCATTCTGATGTTTTTTCTGACCCAACTTAAACCAAAAACCACTAAAAATGTTGTGAGAGAGCTTATTCTCAGTAGATTCACAGTTCCATTATAGACTGTAGCTGTTCAGATAAGCTTTGCAGAACCCAGGAAGACATCCCCCCCGTCCCCCCCCCACACACATCTTTAGAGGTTTGTCCATTACTAGCCATCACTAATATACTTTAGTCACTTGGCAATGCAAGATTATATTTAAATAATGTTCATCTGAAATCTGATGGAACAGCTATTATAGTTTTCACTTAAGGCCTGATGCCACACCCACTGAAGTCAATGGAAAGACTCCACTTTACTTCAGTGGGCTTTGGGTAAGGACTTAAAGCTTCCAAATTCATATTTATGAATGACATTATTTTAAAAAAATATTTTAAAAAGAATCTGTGGAGTAAGATTATTGTATTGTCTCCCTTAGTGCACGGTGACCTGTGGCCGAGGCTTACGTTACCGAGTGGTATTGTGTATTGACCACCGTGGCCAGCATGTCGGGGGCTGTAATCCACAACTTAAGCTACATATAAAAGAAGAGTGCATTGTGCCAGTACCATGTTGCAAACCAAGAGGTAACTGGAACTTTGTCTGCGTGTGTTATTGTTTTGCATTTTTGTTAACAGAAGTAAAGGGTCCGTGGTCACCTCTCCCAGAAGTACCAGAAGCTCAAATTTGCCAGGACTTGTTCCAGTGTTGGTAAAAGGAAGTGCTGTTGCCATTGGTGGTAAGAAAGGTATATGTGTGATATTTTTTGCTGATAACATGATATCATGTAATGAAAACGACAAGCTCTCTAAATTAAAATACATAAGTTAAATAGGGGAAAAGTGGGAGCAATACATTAGGTGCCAGGGGATTGCTCAATAACATTTTCAATGGGAAGAGTAATATGTTCGTAGAGCTTATGGTACATATAACCATGGCCCTTGTTCCTCTATATCGACAGCTAGAACTACAGAATTCTGCAGGCAACATGGAAAAACCTTAAAGAATGTCCATGCTGATTTCCCTCTCCTCTTCTTTTCCACTTTTTAATTTTTTTAAAATAATCTTCAATGCTTAATGACATG
Organism: Chelonia mydas; assembly: GCF_015237465.2. Taxonomy (NCBI): domain Eukaryota; kingdom Metazoa; phylum Chordata; order Testudines; family Cheloniidae; genus Chelonia; species Chelonia mydas. Next base: position 66,459,258 of record NC_051250.2, read on the forward strand.
GATTAACAAATGTCCTTTAAAAATTAATTGAGGAATAAAAGGTAGATGAGATGATGTAGGGAAATAAGAGGAAACAAAGAGCAAGAGGTATGAAACGATATAAAAGTGACATTTCCTATTCCATTCTTATTTCATAAGTACAGTAGATCGGTAGGTAGATAGCTAGGTAGGCTTCTCTGTCTCCTGTCTCAGTCCTGGTCCCTGAACCTTAGGCTTGGAAGGTCTTTTCAGTCTTTTCATATTTATTGGAAAAACTTGTTGGGAATATTCACAACTCAACAGTAAGATTTACATAGTAAAATTAATAGCAAATGTAGTTAAATGCTATTGAAACCCAATGACTTACCACAGATAATTTGGTAGAGCAGGATATTTTGAGGTTTTAGGGAGTTCTCCAGGCAAAAAAGCATCAAGGGACAAATACAACAGAATTCTCTAAGTCTTGCAGTAAAAATGGTAACGAAAGTATTATGGAACTTCAGGGGACCTGCAAGGAGAAGAACTTGGTATGAATGTGGTGTGTACCTGCACAGTCCAAAAGGAGTTTAGATAAAGTTCTTTGAAGTTTCATTCTTTTCAGTACATGGAGAATATATTGGAAGACTTCAGAGCTTAGACCAGTGTTTCTTAACCTTTTCGTGCTGGCGACTCCCTTTGGACTTTAAAAAAAAAAAAGGTTGTGACCCCCCGCTACCAGAAAAAATTGTGACCCCTTACCTTCAGCCCTATGGGATGCGGGACTCCAGCCTCCATCCCTTGGGCCACAGGGCTTCAGCCCTGCGCAGGGCTGAAACAAGTAAATTAGCTTTGTGCAGCCCCAGGAAATTGCTCTGCTTCCTATCCCGTTATGCCGGCCCTGCTTGAAACACCCCTTCCTCCCCCCGCACCCCCCCCCAAAAAAAACTTAAGCCCGGTTGAGATACACTGGTTTAGGCGTATCTATTCTAAACTATTCTATTACTTCAAGATTTGGGTGTCCACATCACAAAATAACATCATTGCAATTGGCACTAACCAGCTGCACTTTTGGGAAACTCAGAAAAGAAGCCAAAGATTGAATGGACATGGAGATTGAATTACTGGTACCTTCCCACCCACAGAGGTATTCCTGCAGGTCAGGGTTTAGGAACAATGTCATAACAATGTGGCGGAAGTTGTATTACTGAATAAAAGATTTGCAGTGCTGCCTATCTGGTACATTTCTCAAATAGTAAATGAATATTACAAGGCAAACAAAATGTAGAAAGAAAACAGTTTACTTATCTGAATGATACATTTTACCCTATAAAGAATTCTAAGATGTTTTATGCTCAAAATTGCAGATTTAGAAATATTGTGGCATTTTGTTTAGTATTGTTGGAATAGGGAAAAGGCTAGGAATAGAAATTGTGGCAAGTCGTATTCAATTTGCCATAAATACTCATTCACTTCCTGTTTAAGTTCTACCTTTCCATAGATAGAGTGACACTGAAGTGAGTAAATAATACAAAATTTGCATTTAAAATGCCAACAATTATTAATAAAACAAAGCAATGCCAAATTTGTTCTTGCTGCAGCTTTCTCCCCTCTTGATGTGAGACCTGCCAAGCAAAATGCTTGTACTTTTGCCCAGGTGCAGACAAATCACATGGAATGTTATATAAAAACTTAATGAATAGAGATTAAGGCAGTTGTCAGTCTCAAAAAGTAACAGCTAATACTTCAACTGTAATATGTGTCACTAGTATTAATTTTCAAAATCACAGTGTGGGATAACAGTAGAAGAAAAAGTGGTTTCAATAGCAGAGATGGGCCTGTGGGCAGATTCAGTTCCAAACTTTTCTATAGTTCAGAAGAGGATTTTTGGATCTGGGTATTTTGTTTTGGACCCATCTTTAATCAATGCACTACGTAGACACTAATGTGCTGAAGTGAATAATGCAATATGTATTAAATGCTTCTGAATTTGATGGAATGAATTATGCTTTTTTCCCTACCAGAAAAAATTCCTGTAGAAGCTAAAGTACCCTGGTTCAAACAAGCACAAGAAATAGAAGAGACCAGAACAGCATCAGAAGAACCAATGTAAGTTCCCCTTTCTGGGTGGAAAAATGTTGCAGATATATTGTACAAGTCAAGCCTGTTGTCATGCAGATGGATTTGGCATTTGACGCTCTGTGGGACTGGGCTACCTTGTGGGCTTTTATTCCTGGTTTTATATCTTGACTGCCTAGCTTTTGGAACAGCTGTCCTGAGTGGCATAGAATATATGGGCCAGATTGATGGCTCCCTATGCATCAGTGGAGCAGTGCAAGGGGACCTTAATTTAGCCATGAAAGCTGTTGAGGATTTCCCCAGTGTGGGAGAATCCTCAACTGATGTAAAGCAAGTGTATGCTGCTTTAAGCTAACCATTCCCTCCCTCTCAATAATGTAATCATTGTGTTGGAGATGGAGAGGGGCACATTGCTGGAGAGAGAAATACCCCCATGCCTCCACCCCCAAATATTACACACCATGCTCGTGAATTGAGGGGAGTTAATTATAATAATCTGAGCCATTCAGAAGATGTTGCTTCGGCCACCCACCACTTTGGCCCTGGGGCTGAGAAATAGTTGTGTTCACAGCATGTGCATAACTGACATTCCCTTGAGTCCAGCTCTATTCACACCCCTTTAGTTTAGTTCATATCTGTGATGCAATGAGCATTCATAGAATCACGTGTGTGTAGAATAACTGCGAGTGGTGCTTATCTCCTTCATATATTTTAATTACAGCAGGTGTTTACATGGGTTTCCAAGGCATTCACTGTAATGTGTTGTGTCTGGGCCAAATTCTGCTCTTATTTATAATTATGTAAATCTGAAGTTACTCAGAGGAGCTCAAGATTTACACCACTGTACCTGAGAGCAAGAATATGGGCCCCTGATATTTTATTTTTCTTCTGCTGCTTAGCTATTCTTTATTTTGGCTCATACATATTAACAGATGACAGTAAGAGTAATAAAGCATTTGACACCTGCACTGCCTCACAAAGGAAACCTCCTGCCAAACAGGTGTTACTTGCACTATTATGCTAGCTGCCATTGGAAATTTTTCATTGACTGGCACCTATGGCCAAGAGTTGACTATTCGTGAGTGGTTACCCTCCTCTCTAAATTGGTGGCCATGAATGCAGAGGCCATGTCTGAATGTGAACTGTGATTGTTGAGGACAGTAATGCTAGCTGAATGAGCCTCTTCATGTTGAGTGTCTGCATCTGGGAATGGACAGATGTGAAACCTCCTCTAAAGAGGATTCAGCCTGAAAAAATAAAGAAATGCTTCTTTGGCCATCCAAAATCAGGTGTGCTGGTGTATGCTGGTGGGAAGCAAGAACGAATGTACTCTCCAGGCCCTTAGGGTTCTCAGTGATATCCCTACAGAACAAGCAAAGCACAAACTAGTGGAACAGGTCATCCCAGCTTAGCAGTCTGAATGTCTTAAAATGGCAGTGGAACCAGAAACTTTCTAATGGGTTTACTTTTATATAACTACACCAGATACACACTTTAATATGGCTGAATTACTGTCCTGATGCCTTTTCTCTCAGGTGTCCCACATTCTGAAAGTCACCATGCACGTAATTAGGTTTTCAGTGCATGCCCTGTCACATCTCTTCATTCTCCTGCCTTTGGTCCTCCCTTCTGAACAATCTTTATTCCCACCTTGGAGACCTAACTCCTGCTCACCTTTCAACCATCCTACCCTGCCCCACCTTCAAGGATCTGACTTTACCATTGTCATAGCAAAAATGTCTGGACCTGGGTCCAAAAGGCCCCTTCAGCCACTCATCACTAGTGAGTCCATGACACACCTTTTCTCTACTAATTTTCGTGGTGTCCTCAGGTCTTCATACTCTGAGTACTCTGTGCTCCCCTGGGACCCAACTCTACTACCCCAGCCAGATCCCCCATTCACCTACATAAGTTGCTGCTGTCTTCTCCTATCACCACTAGGATGCTAGACCTGTTCTTTCCCCATTCTTCTGAGGAGGCTGGTAGGTAAGGGGAACTCAGACACCATTAAATAGATCTACAAGTGAAGCTGACCTTGAACGAAAGTAGATGAACTAGAGTAGGCCACTTCCCAGCTAACCTCCTTATTTGAATGAAAATACTGTATGTAGTACTAAGTTGTAACAGTAGAATATGGATTAAAATTCATTACAGTCCTTGAGACTGGCTACTGAGGCCACCATTTTCCAGCAAAATGGAAGGATTCTGCCTTCATTCTCTCTCTCCGCTTGCCCTTCAGTTTCATGAACAGTGCTTTGCAATCACAACGATTTGTCACACCACCTTTCTGAATCTTGTATTCTATCTGATCTGGCCTTTTCCAGCTGGAATAAGCTTTTTTGGGGTCAGAGCATAGGGTCTAAAGAAAACTGTAACACACGGTTGTTACTTCCCCCAGAGAGAACAGTAACAATAATTCCCTCCTGCTTGGAGTATGTTTAACTTTGCTTTTGTAGTTTATACGTGACACAGTATGACAACTTCTAGCCCAACTCTGGCCAGCATAGGGTTTACAATTTCCTTGGTACGTTGCCACTTTTAACTTTATTTATTCTTTTGTCATCCGAACTAAAACCGCAACATGAAATCTCAGCTCCTAGTTCATCCTTTTATTACAGCTGTCTTTTGTGCCTTCAGGCGATATTTTAGTTGATAATGAATAAGGGAATAAATGCAGCTGTGTTTTCAAACCCCACAAACAGGGGATTTGCCAAACCAGGAAGACAAATACCTCTGCCGCTGTGGTCTACCATGGCTGGTGTCCTGAATTTACATAGAGGGTGAATGTTCAAAAGCCTTTTTTTATTATTATTAGGAAAATTTAAAAATGACTGCTTGTAAAGCAAGGCCAAGAAAAATGTAGGTTTGACCTTTTTAGTTTTTAGTTGTGGAATGTGATGACAGTTGATACCCATCATTATTTTAAATGTTCGTCCCTTGAGCCTTCTTAGTTACAGTAGGATTCGCAATGAGGCTTCAGCAAGATTTTACAACCTTTTCTTTTAATAATAAGTTAAAGAAATAGACACCTCTGCAGCCTTTTCTTTTAATAACTTAGAGAAATAGAGGATAAATTTAGAATGCTTTCAAAAGCTGGTATGTTTTCTCAGCAACATGAGAACATCAAAAATAATTGTTCACTGGGTTTGTATAGAATTGCATTTACTAAAACTGAAATGTGGTGGGGTCCTTGAAGGTTCCTGTTCATTGCATTTAGAAAAATTCCCCCATTTGTGCCCTTTTTATTTTAAGTACAAGTATTTCAGACTTTCTTGCAGCCTCTCCACAGAAAGGTGGTCATATATTTTGCCGAATAAGTAACCACTCAACATGATAAAATCTGTGGCTCTGGATTTTAAAGAGGTAGTTCAGTGATGGTCAGGATTCCAATGTTTCAGAGGTTCTATTCAGATAAGCACCCAAACATTTAGATGCTTCTGCAAACCTTATCCAGTCTCCTTGGATCTGCAAAGTTGGACTGGAAATATCAAAAGAACAGCCTTTCTTGAGGGATTTTGGCATTTCTGGTCCCATCCCAAAAGTGCAGGCATGGGAAAACTTAATAATAATGAGAGAAGTTAAGTTTTCCAGATCTTCTGAAACACAGAGAGGGTTGAGTTTGAGCAAAGGTTTGGGTTGACTGTTGCCTTATCTTTATCATTTTGCTCATCAATAGTTTAGATCACTGCTTCTTTTTCCCAGCCATCCCAACATGGCCCTACTGAACACCCACTTTCCTCCCCATTAGGTCATGATTGGTGGGCCTGATCTCCACTGCGTTGCACCTTGTGTTTGGTCATTTACACATGTGCAAAGTGTGCCAAATCATAATGATAGCATTTTACCCCCACTTTGCACAGACGTAAGTGATTGCACAAGGTGGCAAGACAGTGGAGAATCAGGCCTCCTGTGACTTGCATAAATAGATTTTTCAATTTGATTTGGTTGATTTTTTTTAAGCATTCATGCAAATCACTATGAACACATCTTAAAAACTGGAGCATTGTCTATGAAATTCATTAAAGGCCTCAAAAAACCTTCAGAATCCTAAACATTCCATTATAACCTACCTGATGATTTGCAAGGGACAATAATTTGAGAGCTGCTTTGATGCTACGTAATCCTGATCTAAACTCAGTCTGGGCCTGTTCCCATTGAAGTCAAAGGCAAAGTTACCAATGACTTCAATGGAGAAGTATCATGCTCAATATGTTGCCAATTGTATGCTGAATATGCCACACAATGAAAAATATACAGCCTTTGATGTTGGTGGATTATTCCTTTTTACTACCTCCGTCAAACACTTAAGGCAAAGTTCCATAATTTCTGCTTCAGGCTGTGGATTTAGCTAATTAATACAAAACTGGCACCTGATCCAGATTCATGATTTTGACAGAGTACTGTCCTGTCTCCAGAGTTCTACTGCTCTGTAATGCTGCCCGATCAGCTATATGAACTCATTTTGTACTAGTAGTCGCCATAGGTTTTTGCTTAATTTTAGCTATTTCAACTACAGCATGCCTTTGAGGTCATCAACTTGAAAAGAATTGCTGTAATATGGGGTCGTTCTAATTAACTCTACAGTCATGTGATTTGGTTTAGCAAATGACAAAGTAGAATTTCAAAACCCATGTTTTAATTTTTTTAATCTTGAACTTTGCTATGAAATCCCATGCACAAATATTCAACAGGAAACCCACTAGTAAAATTTAGGTCAGGTGTAAGTCAAGGAATAATTGCTTAGAATTTTCTGAGTTTCTTTATAAATTCTATGTATGTATAATATTACCCAGATATGGTTCTTTTTATGGAGAGAAGATCAGAATTTTGTCAAAGCATTATGCACAATTGCCCTGATTCAACAAAACACATAAACACGTGTTTAACTCTAAGCATGTTACTATCACGTTGATTTCAAGGGACTACTAAAGTGCTTGAAGTTAACCACATGCTTATTGTTTTGGAGGATCAGGGCCATTTTTGACATAACTATCTAGAAATTTTATATGGCTCCCTTTGGACCTTAATCTAGTCTCTATTCAGGTTCTGAGGTAACTTTCTTTGTTAGCAGGTTTTCCCATTGCTGTGTACTTCAGGGTTTCTCACTCATAAGCAGCTGTCAGAGACAAGTTGCTGGACTAGATGGACAACTATTTTGTCCCAGTATGGGATTTCCTATGTTTTCTGTCACTGCAGTAAATGAGCACCTGTAATTTGTTTCTGGCAATACTCTTCCAATGTAGAAGATTCTTTTAGTGCACTTCAAATGTTGTCAAACCTGTGACATGCTGAACACTCTCAGTTCCTGTTGACTTCAGTAGGAGGTGAATGTGTAATGTGTGAATGTGCTCAGCACCTTTCTGGATGCACTCAGCATCCTGCAGGATCAGGCCAAAGTTTGGAATGGTTCCATTCAGGTAAACTTCAAAAAAGGCCAAATCTTGACAAATTTGGAAATCATTATTGGGCAGAACTTGTCAGGGAAGTTCAGCAGCTGCTCCTCAGGGGTGATCAGCTTCTTCCTAACCCGTATTAGCCAGTGCTCTGTAGAGGAGGGGAAAGATTTACTCTTCCCTCTTCTCCACAGCAGGTGCTCTTTGGAAAGTAGCCCAGAGGCCTCGTGGGAATATATCTATAGCATCTGTGTCATCAGATGCTCTTGTCTCCTCATGCCTCTCTGCAGTGGCAAAAGGCAGTTGGCTTGACATAGTAGTCTGTCCACAAACTCTATTCTTCAAATTTAGCAACACTCTGAGCTTGAGCTCAGAGTATCAACCATGCTGTGTAGACGTGTCTCAGTCTTACATAACTGGCTGCTTTTAAATTTAAAAAAAAATTCTCTGCACAAAGCAATGGATTTTTTAATTGAAGAAAGGGGAGGAAAAGCTGTTGGAACAAATAGATGTCTAATTTGGATCCTAAAGCGGTGTCCTTTGCTGATATTTTAGGAGATAATAAAGAAATGTTTTCATTTCCTCTGTTTAAAAAAAAACTAGTTCTTTCACCAAAGTGTTTGAAACCTTAAGAAAATGACCTATGCAATTATGTATTTAACTTATTGTCAGATTATCCACAAATCCACCCAAGATGATTTGTGGAATTCAGCCCTATTGCAATGGTCTAGTTTGAACATTAATATGTGACATAATAAAGGCCCTTGAAGTAATAGAAGATTACACATTTTTTAAAATATTACCTCTGGTCCATATATTAATGAGATGTATACAAAAAGAATTAATTATAGTTAATCAGGAGCATAAAGACACACAGATGAAAGTGATAGTCCACTGAGCAAGTTAATCACTTCATCAAAGTTGGGCCTCCTACAAGATGAAATCTAAATAGCATCCTTTAATGTTCTGCATTGGAGGTGGCTACATGTCAAAAAGTACCTTTCACTAGGTCTATTAAATGTCATTACAATGATGTCCTGTGGTAGCCCTTCTGGGAAATGTGAATAGAGTGCAGATGTGCTTTTGGCATATGTATGACATTGTGTGCTTTGAGAGCTACTGTAACTCAATGTGTAGACCTATATATACAGTTTGGCCCCCTGAGTGCTCCAGGAGTTTTGAGCTATCTTTTGGTATTGTCTTTTTTCCCCAGAAAGGTGAGTTGCTTTTCATTGCTCCATATGACCTTTCTTCCTCTCCCCCACAATCTTGTCTGTTGTCTTCGTTTAGTTATGTGGAATTGTGGGTAGGGGGAAAGTGAAGAGGATGTATTCCTGGGGTTTAATGATAGGATTTGGGTACGTGCTGAAACTGTATCTCAGTATAACCCATATTATTCATCATGTGCTTTGTTAGCATGTTGGCCACATTTGCAGTGTTATATTACATTAACTTTTTGTAGGAATATTTTAACTCTCCACGTACATTTGCACGTGCACACACATATCAAGTGCAAATTTCTCCTCCTTCAGTTTTCTTTAAGTTGCTGCACTATGATTATTTGCAGGTTTATTCCAGAACCCTGGTCTCCATGCAGTACTACTTGTGGTCGTGGCATTCAGGTGCGAGATGTGAAGTGCCGTGTTCTTCTCACATTTACTCAGACTGAAATGGATCTGCCTGATGAGGAATGTGAAGACCCCAAACCAGCAACAGAACGAATATGCCACCAGCCGTCCTGCGACAGTGATCCTGTCCCATACACCCCAGAATTTTCACGTGCGGAAGATAGCAGTTTGATTTATGATTGGGAATACATTGGTTTTACTCCATGTTCAGCCACATGTGTTGGAGGTAATTTAAACATGTTTTCATCTATGGTGTTTAAATTTGACATTGTCAAATAACTGTCTGATATTATTCCAAATTAGTTACCATTGACATTTAAAAAAAATTCTGAACTTCTAACTTGTGTTAATTCTTTTTACCTTTGACGATAGCATCTAAATGTCCCTTGCTTCCACATGCCTCACAAGGTAGTAATAGAGATAAAATTGGTTTTCTATAAATCTTTGAATGAGAAACTGGGCTGTATTCAGTCAGTCAAGTTACGAAAAGTTTCTGTCAGTGTTGATGCAGCAGTTAGTCTTGTATTATCGAAAGATAAGTTACAAGGAATCACTTCAGACTATCAGCTGGTTTATGGGTTTAGATAAATGAAAATATATGTGACAAATCAATGACAAATATGCCTAAATGTTCATTTTTCTCCAAGGAATTTATATGTGCAGTTTCTGAACTAAAATGTGCATATTAACTATTCACTGTCTTCAAAATGCTGCCATTTTTTATGGTACTGTAGATCTGTGGTATGGTAGCACAGGGAGACATCTCTCCAGAAATGGCTGAGATGGAACTCAAATAGGATGTTGTTTAGGATTTGGTCCAGCGTATCCTTCTGTAGGAAGTCTGTGCCATGCATCTGTCTGCAAGTAGTTAGGCACATTCCTCCTTTAGATGTAATCTAATCTCTCTGAGGTACATATTGCTAGACAATGTTGCTAGTGTTGCTACTATATACTGTACTTTGGAACTGGCCGTAGAAGTGAGTTATGAAGTGCGAAGTGGAAGCAGTGGAATTGTGAACACACCTGTATGTGACAGGAATGATGACATCAATGGGAAGTGAAGACAGTTGTACCCACAGAAGAAATATAATAAGTAGAAAAGGGCTGAGCAGCAACAGTTTGGAAGTCAAGAGCCAATCTGGAGCTCATAGAAAGTGGCCTCCTTTGTAGTGGTCACCATCGGGAAGTTTGAAGACAGGAGAAGTTGGGAAAGATGCCCAGATAACTATCAGCATGATGGTAAGTGACCAATATAAAAGCCTCCCTTAACATTTAACATTCTTGTTTTATTGATGGCATTGATCCCTAATAATGACAATGTACATGATCATGAAAAGTGTTGCTTTCTGCCATTCCTCACTTGTTTCATTGGGCATTACAGGAACTTAGCCCCAAGAGGATATGACTTATATGTATGTATGATTTGTTTGCAGTTTTGACAATGACTATTGTGATCGATTGTTATATCTATCTGCTTTAAAAAAATTGACAAAATATTTAAAAACAATAAAGGAAATGGTATTTTAAATTAGGAACAAGGCTTTCACTAGCTATAAGTTTTTTCAGTTCTCTTGATTTTACTAATTACATTTAATTTTGTAACATTTAGTCATTTTATCTCCATATTTAATCCATTTTACCAATGCTACTGGAGGACTTCTCAACCCACCTGTTTTCAAAAGGTGTTGAATTCTCTCTGGTAGTTTTGAATTTTGAGCATAGAACGGAGGACACATAAGCCAGATTTTCAAAAACAGCCTCTCAAATTTTAACTGATATCATATATATGCCTTGTGAGTGTAAAAACTTACATGTGAAAAATTGTACCTGCAAGTTGACGATTAAATTTCGGAGGCTGTGTTGAGGCCCATAATTTCATATACGAGAAGCAAAAAGTGTTTTTTTTTTAAATGGCTAATAATCAGAATCAGAATCAAGGCCTGATTCTGCTCCTGTTATAGCCAAATGGGAGTTTGGACATTGACTTCATTGAGAACAGTATTGGTCCTTTGTGATTTAAAGAGGCAGTTCAACCAAACATTTGCCTCTGGATATACATGAATTGAAACTACTTCTTCATCATGTAATGCAGAACGTTTGAAATGAAGAGACTTTTCATATGTGTTCTTGAGACTTCTGTAGAATCTGTAGCACCAGATGTCTAGATGTTCTTCATAAGTGCTACTCCTAGGAAATGTGGGAAGTTTTGAGACTATTTGATCAAAGTTGAACAGCAATACCTTTGCTGTTATGCTAGTTAGATAATCATGACTTTGTTCTCCTATCAATGCTGTTCATCTAGCTGCCCTAGCAAACACTTTCAAACAGACTAAAAATTACCTGTGGATAAATTGTTTTAAGAAACCAGACTTCTCTTCTGTTTCCAACTGATTGCAGTGTACTAACTAATGATCTCACAATGTCTGGTTTTTTCCATTGTGTAGTTCAAAGGGCCTGATCAATTTCAGCTCAGTTTTAAGTCCCTATCTCATTTCAGTAAGATTAACTTTTTAGTTATAAGGAAAGAAATATAACATTTTAAGTTAGGAATATCAAAATTTAATGTAAAGTATTAGAGCTTCTGTGTCTCTAACATGCATATATCTATCAAGGGCTTTTAAAGTACATTCCTTAAGATTTCTATATTTGGAACTTTTCCCTCAGTTTCTTAATGCCCACTTTTCCCTGACCGAGAGGAGGCCTGCTCAGTCTAACCAAGCTGCAGACTTTATTGTCACTATGTCATATATTGCTTGAGCAAGGAATGAATCTGTGTTGCAAGGCTTGTCATTTTTATTATACCTTACCCCCAAATCCTCATGTGGACTATGCATAAGACTCCGTGTTAGTCACAGAGGTCACAGAAGTCATGGATTCTGTGACTTTCTGTGATTTCTGCAGCGGCTGGTGTGCCTGGCCCAGGGGCCACCTGAGCAGCTCAGGCAGCCCCTGGGCCAGGCACACCAGCTATTGCTGGTGCAATCTCGCTCCCCCCTTACCCTCCAGCAGCAGGAGTTTGGGTGTCAGGGGGCTCAGGGCTGGGGGTTGGGGTGTGGGGTGGCACTTACCTAGGCCAGGCTTCCTGGAAAGGCGACAGGAACTCCCCTCCCTCAGCTCCTAGCTCCTAGCCTCTGCCAGCAGGCACCGCCCCCGTAGCTCCCATTGGCTGCAGTTCCCAGCCAATGGGAACTGCAGAACCAGGGCTTGGGGTAGAACAGAGGCAGCACATGGAGGTCAGGAGCTGGGTAGGGAGCCTGCCCCGGCCTTGCCAACCCTCCCCCACGAGCACCCATGGCACCCCGCCAGGCTGGCCCCGTCCCCGAGCACCTGCAGAACCCCTCCCTCCCCGAGCACCCGTGGCGCCCCCGGGCCTTCCCCCTGAGCCACCACCCACCCCCAAGTTTTAGTTAGGGGTGTATAGTAAAAGCCATAGACACGTCATGGGCAGTGAATTTTTGTTTACTGACCGTGACTTTTACTCAGAATAACTGTGACTAAAACATAGCCTTATCTATGCATTCAGTGTAAACTCCCTCAGCCTCTCCTAAAAAGAGGTAAAAATGCACGTAATAACATTCTTTTTTATTAGAAATATGGAGAAAGACCTGTCTTCCATTCATTATCCAACAGCTTCTTTCTCTTCAAATTAATTATTTTAGCCAGGCTTTTTATTGTGTTAGACTGTATGCTCTGAGGAACAGACCTTTTTTTCGTCTCTCTTTGTACAGCACCTAACACAATGGGTCCTGATCTATTGACTAGAGCTCCTACACGCTATAGTAATACAAGTAATAATAATTATAATAGTGCTGTTGACAAGAACTCTTTGGTTATTCTTTATGATTATTCTGCACTGCATCTATATAAACTGTTACGGCCCATGATGCAGCAGCATTTTGGGTGTCATAAAAGTTACTGCCTTATGACCATTAGCCTATGTTATGTCTCTTATCCTAATTATTACTTCTGTCGTCAGTCTTTCTATGAAGGCAAGTAAGAGTTCTTCCATGTTAATTAATTATGAAGTAGGCATCATTTTAAAGATTCCTAGTGAGACAGAAATTTCCAGAAATGTGAAGAACTGTCTATATTTCGTTTAGTACCTGAAGAAAGTCCACACACCACAAAAATGATGGGTCAAATCTCAAGGACTTTGCTCATATGAGCCATTAATCAGACCAACTCCCATTGATTTATTTAGGGTTTGGCTTGAGTAAAAATTGTGTGGGGAACTCCAGGTTTTGCCTCATTTGTCCAAAGAAAGGGTGAGTGTTTTTTTTCACTGTTTGAAGAACTATGGCCCTGATGCAAGCACATGGGACGTATGCATAAGATTGATATTCATGATACTGTCTGCAAGAAATAATGCCAGTACTTGTAACATGCCTGGTTATGAGATTTTTTGGTTTTTGTTTTAAATCTGCAGTATTTCTTCAGTCTTTATGTCAATTCGTTAATGAATATGCAGTATTCTAAATAGATTCTCTCTATTTCAAAATTATACAGTCTAATTTTAAAAACAGATTTCTTTACCTACTTTCCTAATAATGCTTTTGATTATAAAAGAAAAATTGCCAGTCCAATGTACTTGTCATTATTAATGCTCCGAATACTTCTTTGCATTTCTTTCTACTTGGACAATAGGAATGAGTTAACTCTATTTCACTTTCAGTAATTACCAGTTTCATTTTAAGATTCCTAGAGCTGCAATATTTGGGTTTCAAACATGGAAGGGGAATGTGTGTTTATCAACTGTTTTCACTGGATTTTATTTTAAATTGTGGGAAAGTTTCTTTTAGTTGAAGGTTCTACAAAAGCTTGCTTGCACAAAAAAATTGGACCATATTTAACTCAATAATCCCTTTAAAAGATGCCATCAGCTTAAGAACCCTGCTTGTCTCTGAAATTGTTGTACCTAACATCCAAGAAAGGTGAAAGAGACTGGAGAAATACCTCTACTTGTACTTTTGGAATTTGTTAGCACTTTTCATATAGCTGATTTCACTGTTTGTGCTTTAGCTGTGTGGACCTTTCACACAGTAACAGAGGAGAGAAAAACACAGAGGGACAGACTTTGAACCTCTATACAACTGAACATCCATTCTGGAGCCAAGCCCCCAAAATCATGAGATTGTTGGTTTTTTTAAATCTTATGATTTTTAAACCAAACAAACAAAAACAAACGATAAACGTGCAACTCTTTTTCTTTGCTTTCTGGATTTTGTGACGTTAGGGTACACTTAGGTTACATTTTCAAGCTTTTCTCTCTAATCCTGAGGGCTAGAAATGTATTATTTTATGAAACATGAGATTCTTACAAAATCACAGGACTCCAGGCACTGGGGCTTTAAGTAAAGCACCAAGTATTACAGGACTCACAATAAAATGATGTGTCTTAGCAATACTGTGGTGTTCTTGCTGGTGAGCAGTTACTCCCATGGCTAGTCCTGTTGGCTTTTTGAGAAAAACTGCTCACCGTTGAGTGGTCGATTTACAATCTGTTCCTTAACAGAGGGAAATATGACTGTACATCTACAAAAATTGGCAGAGAGACTCAGGCATGTGTAATATATGAAATTTCTTCTAACTCGCTTTTTAATAGACAATTGACGACAATTTCCTTTAAGTTGACAGCAAGGCAAAAGAAATCTGAAATAAGTAAACTTTTTTTTTCCTTTTCCAGGTGTAAGGTTGAGTGAAGAGACCATCCTTCTACCATTTACATTTAGCATCTTCTGTCCTAACTCTTTACTGTTTTCCCTTTCTAGAGTAAAAGTAAAGTACACATTTTGCAAACACTCTGATCTTTAAACACAACTTTGTGCTCTGTATATTTCTTCCCACAGCTGTCAAAAACTGTGAGTTTGTGAGGGTCGTGTGCTCAGTTAAAATAGAAAATATTCTGTTGCACTGATTAGTAGAATAATTACTGTAATAGTACATCAAAATACTGTAAAAATACTTAGTGCTTTATCGAGACCTACCTGAGTAACTTATCTAATACTTTTTTTTGGGAGGGGGGGTGTAAATGTTCTACTATGTTAGCATCACAAGGCAAGAACTTCACACATATGACGCTGTGTTTGTTTGCCTGAAGATTTTATCACTTTTATGGTTTGCAAGATGCTTCCCAAACCCTGCAATATAAGAAGTTTTGTCACTGATTCACATTACAAGTCAATATTAAATTGTGGTTGCAAACAAATTTATAATTAAGATCAATCTCTTACACATTTTATAAGTAAATTATAAGGAAATGCTGCATCAATGGAGTGTAACTGTTTATTGGAAAGCACCATAGATCTGAAAAACAAGTCTGTTTTTGTACAAACTTTTTACAATATCTGTTCTGTTATACCTTAAAACACCAAAACACTATAGCTTTTATTTTCTTATTTTCTTAAAGCATTTGGAGTAGAGAATTGCAGCAGTTTGTGGCACTCTGATGAGTGAAATGAAAGACATCTCATACACCGACCAAACCAAGGTGGCATGTCACAGCCAAAAGAAAAGAAAAGGTGTGACATGCCTTTTTTTCCCCATGGATATATTCACCACAACATTGTAATATAAACTGCTGATGAGAGAAATGCTGACTTGCAGAGGGCTCAATATAAGAATCTCTTATCATATCACCCTCTGTGTAAGAAGTTTAGAAAATATTATACAGCATAACCCATTGCAAAATAGCTCTTTTGGTTATCAGCTTTGACTGTTTTTTGTTTTTGCACAAACATGAATGTTTCCATTCCAATCCCTGTAAAAGAGATGTAATTTAAATCTGTTCTAAGGGCAAAATTTGGCCTAAAATTTAAAAAAAAAAAAGGGGGTGGGGGGAACAGAACGGTGGGAATTAAGAAAGTGTAGATAATAGGACAGAAAATATCATGTTGCCTCTATATAAATCCATGGTATGCCCACATCTTGAATACTGTGTGCGGATGTGGTCGCCCCATCTGAAAAAAGATATATTGGAATTGGAAAAGGTTCAGAAAAGGGCAACAAAAATGATTAGAGGTATAGAACAGCTTCCGTCTGAGGAGAGATTAATAAAACTGGGACTTTTCAGCTTGGAAAAGAGACGGCTAAGGGGAGATATGATTGAGGTCTATAAAATCATGGCTGGTGTAGAGAAAGTAGATAAGGAAGTGTTGTTTACTACTTCTCATAACACAAGAATTAGGGGTCACCAAATGAAATGAATAGGCAGCAGGTTTAAAACAAATAAAAGGAAATATTTCTTCACACAACACACAGTCAACCCGTGGAACTCCTTGCCAGAGGATGTTGTGAAGGTCAAGACCATAACAAGGTTCAAAAAAGAACTAGATAAATTCATGGAGGATAGGTCCATCAATGGCTATTAGCCAGGTTGGGCAGGAATGGTGTCCCTAACCTCTGTTTGCCAGAATCTGGGAATGAGCAACAGGGGATGGATCACTTGATGATCACCTGTTCTGTTCATTCCCTCTCGGGCACCTGGCACTGGCCACTGTCGGAAGACAGGATACTGGGCTAGATGGACCTTTGGTCTGACCCAGTAGGGCCATTCTTATGTTCTTATGTTGTGTTCTAAAATAACAACTAAGAAGCCAATTTTGTCTTGCTAGCCAGAACAAGGCACTTGAAGCAGAAACAAACCCTTAACACTATCCTCAGTGAAGGCCTGGGCCTTGCAACTGGATGAATGATAAATATATGTTTCAGTGCTCATCTGATAACCTCTTCCACCGCTCTACCTCAGCAAAACTGTACACCTGGATCTTTATTTCTGAATTGTACATTACAAGCAACATATTTCTTATTCAAGGAAACTGAAGGAAACCAAAATGTTTGACTAAATTCTTCTGAAAGCGCATCCATCATTTAGGAGGTGCTGCAGTATCCATGATGGTTCCCTGGTCTTTAGTCTCTGGGATAGAACCTTGGAGTTCTGTAAAACTTGTGTGTAGTGATTTGCTTTGATTCTGCATTTTCACCCTTGGATCATGTTGTGCGGACATTTGATGTAAAGGATATAATCTAGTCCCTAGTGTGAAAGAACATTTTATTAAATGTATGTGTTGCTGGTAACGCAATTTTCAACACTTAATGACTTTTATTTAATAGAAGTGACTAGGCGGTCAGTTATGCACAAGGTCAGTGCTCCTGTTACATAAAAACTCAGCACTGTGCAGACATAGTCAAAACAATTACACAGCAAAGGCTTCCTGGAATGAACATGAGCCCCAAAAGGGATTAAGATGGATCCCAGTGAAAGCCTAAAAGAAAGCTAGAATCCATAGTGTTGTATACATCCACTCCTGCTACACGTATGGTTTGTATTATGCTTGAAATTGTTACATTGGTACCTGTATCATCACAATGAAGACTTGCAGCCTTGGTCTTGAAAGAATAAATATGCTGGATTGTATCAAGATAATTCATAGATGTGGGCAATATTGGTTTGTGATAGGAATTGCCAGTGTTCAAGAATGGATTGTACTAGCTCTTGACAGAGAGACAATTGCAATAATGATTAACAGAGTAACTTCAAATGCTGGGCACCTGCTACTAAATTATAATAATGAAGAAAAATATGTCTTCTGGCTAAAGTGCATGAGGCAGCTCAGTTTGTTCTTCTACATACCATTATGATGGCCACTGGCTATACAAGTGTAAAGTCTGAGATGACAGTGGCAGATGGAAGCATTTCAGAGCACATTAAAATCATTTGTAACTCTCACTAGGAAAGAAAAAGACCAGTTATTACCTGAAAGTCATAAAACATGCACCACTAACCTTAGGCAGAAAATTTTCCAACACAGAAAATTTCATGGAGTCAGTTGAAATCAAACGGATTATTAAATAACCAACAAGTGTTAAGAAACAATTAATGGTGTACGAATTTATCTAGAAGCAAGGGTATTTATAACCATCATTATCTAGCGGTAGTTAGATAAAACAGAAAAACCTGTGATGTTTTAATGTACCATACATAAATAACAAGAGGAATTCCAGTTAGAAAATACAAACATATTAGAAACCTTTCACGCTTTTAGACATAAGACAAAGAATATAACCTACTATGGAAAACACATTTGTAGCCCTAGGAGATCTCTTGGGGGGAAAGAAAATTAGAAGGAAGGAAGCAGATTCTCTGAACTGTGACCATGTTACCTGTTGTGTATTACATTAGCCATTTTCACATGGTACCAACAAAAGTGCATGTTAGAGTGCATTTCAGTGCTGTGCTGTTCAATAGGTCAATGATAATGACTGTTGTTTTTATTGCATAGATACAGAAGATTTCCAAAGCACTTCACTAAGTTTTGTGTCCTTTATTTCTACGTGCATTTCTCCATTAAGTGAATAGGGTTTGCACACTGAAGACATAATACTGCCTTGCAGAATAACGATATATGTGAAATGGAATACACCATGCAATTTTGAAATAAACTTTGAAGCTCACTAATTGACAAGTGTTCACCGAGTTGTGTTGATCTAAACCAGACTTATTGGACTTCATTTTTTCTGACTGATAAAAGTTTAATTATTAATATTCTTTCATGTCTCAGCATAACTATAATTATAGCTACACTTTGGAGAGAAGCTGAGGGAAAACCTGTGTCAGGGAATGCTGTATACACTGGGTCTAGACCCTTAGCTGGAGCTGAGGATCCATTGGCTTTAAGGGAGCTACATCAGTGTCCGTCGGCTGAGGATCTGGCCCAGCGGGTATCTCTACATGCTGAGTCAGCCATTGTCTTGGCTGTAGTTTAGAAAGATTTATGTCATTTTTGTCTCTTCAAATACTTAGCTCTTTGAAATCCCATTTAAATCAGTAGGAATAAAACAGCATTCTGCTCCTATGGGGTGACTCCAGCTCTATGAAAAGGCATTTATTATACACTGACTGCCAACCAAATCACTCTAATTGCCTTGGGGTAGCACGATTAAATAGAGAGAGCTTTCCAAAAATCAGTGTCATCGGGGTGCCAGTCATGGTTTCTTGTTTTCTGGGTGTTACAGCGAGAAAGACAAAATCTGTCACCAATTTTCTGTTTTTCTGAGGGGCACAATGACAAACTGGCACCTATAAATATTGCTTATTTGTATCCACTCAAAGAGCTGATTTGAATCTAGAAAAGAAATCCTAAATTGGGGCATTGCTGGCTGTGAATAAGAAATCCCAGAAATGTTGCACTGTAACTCGGTTTTTAATTTAAAAAACGTCTTCTGACTTTCAAACATATTCTAAAATATTTCCAGTGCTTTTATGAGTCAAATTATTAATTTTAAACCTGCCATCTAATTTGGCATCCAGAATGAGTTCAAGTTGAGACTGGGGGTAAGAAAGAAGAGGTTATTAAAATTGTTCATCTGTCCATAGAGCATCTCATGTGTGTGTTTTTATTTTTAAATCCAGGGATACAAGAAGCCATTGCAGCGTGCCTGCATGTGCTGACAAAACAAGCTGTCAACGACACCCTGTGTGACAATGCCACGCGACCACCAGCAATGACTCGCACTTGCAACATGAAACTGTGCCCACCAAGGTACGCTGTAATAATGAAATCACATTGTGGAAAAGAAATGGTTAATACGACTTAAATAACCATACATTGTCTACTGACTTTCTCAGACAAGGATCAGGCTTAGGGTTGCCAAGTGTCTGTTTTTTGACCGGAATGCCCTGTTGAAAAGGGATCCTGGTGGCTCCAGTCAGCACTGCCAACCAGGATGTTAAAAGTCTGGAAGCAGCAGCATGTCCTCCCTGCAGCTCCTAGATCTAGGGGCAGCCAGGGAGCTCCACACACTGCCCTCACCCCAAGCGCTGCCCCCGCCCCAAGCGCCTCTGTCACTGCCCCTGGGAAACATGGCCAAGGGAGCTGCGGAGGCAGTGCCTGCGGACGGGGCAGTGTGCAGAGCTGCCTGGCTATGCCTCCACATAGGAGCCGGAGGCGGGACATGCCACTGCTTCCGGGAGTAAGCACCTCCTGGAGCCTGCACTCTTGACCTCCTCCCACGCCCCATTCCTGAACCCCCTGCCTCAGCCCTGCTCCCTCCTCCCACCCTCCGAACCCGTTGGTCCCAGCCCAGAGCACCCTCCTGTGTCCCAAACCTCTCATCACCATCACCATCCCAGAGCTCGCACCCCCAGCCGCTCCGGCCCTCACCCCCCAACACACCCTAACCCCAACCCCCTGCCCCAGCCCTGATCCCCCTCTCGCCCACTATCTTCAGACAAAGCGACAAGTGAAAAAGCCACATTTTCTCAGTGAAAACAGCACAATACCCAAGAATAATAGTATATTACCAAATAAATTGCTCTTCATTTTTGTGTGTGTGGGGGGGGGGAATAAAAATTTGATGCAAAGACACAGTGTTTCACTTTTCTTGAAACTAGCTACATCCTCACTTACATGGACTGACTGTTTACTCTTTCACTTGCAGAAATTAATAACCCAAATGAAATCCTCTTGTAGATTGAATGTTATACTCCTGTTATGGAATGCTGTTTTCAGGAGCCATATAATACTTTCAGTTTAATTTCTTTAACTAATCTGAGTTAGTCTTCTGAGGGAATACTGTGGGAAGAACAAAAGACAGTCTTATTCCTTGAAAATAAGTGTGTGTGCAAAATCTATAAATGTGGTTCCTTATCTATTTACTATTTATTGCTAAAGTAGATCTGTGTGTTGGATTATTTTTCTTATCTTCAAACAGTACAATTTACTGTTTGGAAAATATAGCCATCTCAGAAAGGCAGGGCAGGATTTAACAAATACATCAGCTGCAGAGCCTTTTTTTATTCACCTAAGAAAACAGAGTGAAGATATTATTATATACTGTGATGTAATTTTTTAGCTTCACAATGCAGACGTCTTTGTGGAAACCACTTTTATAAAAAGCTCTTCAACAGACCTTGCATTAACCCTTCTGAGAGATTCCTTTTCCCAAGAGCCCAGTGTTAAATAGTAATTACATAGAGTTAAAGGGCGTAGCCTTAGTTCAGAAAGTGATATATGTTTTGTGAAGGAAACTCTGATCTCCCCTTTTAATTGTAAAATATAATTAAACTATCAAAAACTTAGAATATTGCATTCAGTGAGAAAATTATGGTTCAGAGGAAAAGGTCAAAGCCAAAACAATATGTTGTTTACAGAGACTTTCTCCTGCAAAACATGTGGATTGAAAGTTAACAGGAGCAGGATGTTTGATAGAAAATGTATACAAATGTAATAAAAATTTAATAGATATAAGAAAAGTCCCCTTAAACCATATAAATGTCAGCATGAAGCTAACAGGAAGCTGATTATCGTATGAGGAATGTTCTAAATGTGAATTCTGGAACCACAAAACATTTATTTGGATTAGCTCTTTACTACTTTAGTATTTATAGTAAATAAAATACATATCTTCCTTACATTTAAGCTTATAAATGTAATTCATATTTTTTATGGCAAATGTAGATGATAGTCTGACCCTCGCAATATAAATATGCCTTTGCTTCTGCTTTGTTTTGCTCTGTATGGGTATCATTTGTGTCCGGATAATCCCTCCCCAATACACCATTCTTCTGCATTGTTTAATTAGAGTGAATTTTTTTGCCGATGTGTTTTTGGCACAGGTGGGAAACTGGCCCTTGGAGACAGTGTTCTGCTACTTGTGGAGTTGGGATTCAGACAAGAGATGTGTACTGCCAGCAACCTGAGGGACCCATTGTTACTAATGAAGACTGCGATGATGAAAAGCCTCATGTTTTACAAGCCTGTAACCAGATTGACTGTCCCCCTGCTTGGCATGTTGAAGAATGGCAGCAGGTACAACAGATTATGGAAATGGTTTAGTTGTAAGCATTTTTCTTCTGGTTAGTTTCCTAATGTGCTCTAATTAGAGTAACCTGGAAGGTCACTCAGAAGTTTGTGATTGTTCATGGTTTCAGCTGACATCAAACTTATTACACTTGTAGTCTCCATTCTTCACTTCACTTCTGGGTGAAATTCAAGGTGCTAGTTAACATCTTGGAAGTCCAAAAAGGCCTAGATCCCAGTTAGTCCAGAGCTCACCTCTCTCCCCATACCCCCACAAGTGAGATCACCTGCATTTGGAAGCAATACTTAACTTACCTGTCCCAAAGGTGCAGCTTCCCAAGCTCATGCCAGATATGCACCTGAGCCTTAACTTGGCCAGTTCAAATGTAAAGTGTACATCTTTTTCTAGGCTTTCCACTAAGTACTTGCACTGCAGTTGTCTGGCACTGAGCTCATTCGTTAGGTTTTCCTGGCTCATGGCCCATTCACTAAATCAGTGCTACCAGGAGCATATGCTGCTTGGTTTTTGGAAAATGCTGCTCACTTTTTAATCTAAACCAGTAGTGTTCAAAGAAAACATGGTGATAGCTGCCTTAAAAATGCCTGTATAAAATAACAGTATAAATGAGTGAAGACAGGTGTGCATGCGGCTAGGCTTTCCACATTCTTATCTTCGTTGTAGTGTTCCCGTACCTGTGGCGGAGGGACTCAGAGTCGCAAAGTTCACTGTAAGCAGTTGTTGACAGATGGAAGCTTCCTGAAACTTTCTGATGAGATCTGCCAGGAGCCTAGATTGGCTGCTCGTAAATTGTGTGCCAAAGTTGATTGTCCCCCTCAGCTAGTTGTAGGGGAATGGTCCAAGGTGAGTGGTCCAGAGTAAGAGTTCACCAAACCTCCCAATACAAAGGGAACTCAAGGGATTTCTAGCTGGGGGACTACCAGATAATCATTAAAGTGCATAGAGTAGCGTAGACTCCAGAGGGAATGCAATTAGGCAAAAGGCCCTACCCACCCAACGCAGTTCTTGCAGTTGTGGGGAGGAAGGAGGTAGAGCACTTCAAGAGGCCTGCTACAACAGATCCAGGTACATCCAGTCCCAAAACATAGCTCCCTACCTGAGACCCAACTAACCGTAGCCCCTTTCTGCACTCATGTTTAAACTGAAAAACAAGAGGCCATAATGCTTCTTGTTTGTTTCCAGTATGGTTGCCTCGGGTTGGAGCATGTTTAGCTTCCAACCACTCAGATTTATTCCCTAGTTGAATTTCTGAAAGGCACAATAGTGCATTGAATGCTATTTTTCTCCCTCTCCTTTAATCCAAGCCTCCAGTCTCCTCCTAAAAAAGATCCACTAAAAGGCATAAAAATAGTGCAACAAAGTTCCTGCTCAACCTTGGTGGGTCTTGCGCTTACTGGCAGATTTGCTCACAGCAGCCCTCAGCTTGGCTGTTTTTCTGAATTCACAGTCCAGGTCGACGACTCCTGTGTCTGACCAGGAGTTGGGAGGATTTGGGGGGGAACCCGGGCCCGCCCTCTACTCCGGGTTCCAGCCCAGGGCCCTGTGGAATGCAGCTGTCTAGAGTGCCTCCTGGAACAGCTGGGCGACAGCTACAACTCCCTGGGCTACTTCCCCATGGCCTCCTCCCAACACCTTCTTTATCCTCACAATAGGACCTTTCTCCTGGTGTCTGATAATGCTTGTACACCTCAGTCCTCCAACAGTCCGCGTTCTCACTCTCAGCTCCTAGTGCCTCTTGCTCCCAGCTCCTCACACGCACACCACAAACTGAAGTGAGCTCCTTTTTAAAACCCAGGTGCCCTGATTAGCCTGCCTTAATTGATTCTAGCAGCTTCTTAATTGGCTGCAGGTGTTCTAATCAGCCTGTCTTAATTGTCTCCAGAAGGTTCCTGATTGTTCTGGAACCTTCCCTGTTACCTTACCCAGGGAAAAGGGACCTACTTAGTCTGGGGCTTATATATCTGCCTTCTGTTACTCTCCTATAGCCAACTGGCCCGACCCTGTCACAAAAGTCAGTCACATTTTGGATATACTCTGCTTAACAACTTCTCTCTTTTTAAAGTCAAATGTGAAATTATTAAGAAACAACAAAATTAAGTAAATAAATGCACTAATCATGAAAAAAAAAAAAACCTTCCCTGTTACCTTACCAGGGAAAAGGGACCTACTTAGCCTGGGGCTAATATATCTACCTTCTGTTACGCTCCTGTAGCCATCCGGCCCGACCCTGTCACAATAGTTAAAGATTACAATTAAAAATCCTGTTCAAATGTAATATGAACATGCAGAGTGACTTGAGAGACTTGGCCCAGCCAATTTAGAACTCGCTGAATTCTACATCTGAGAATAACAAGTCTCATTCTGCATTACATCCACAGTGGGACCATAAGAAATACTGTCCTATCATTGTTTCTGAGCTGTTTGGTGGAAAGGGTTAGTCACTTTATATTCATATTGACTTAAAGCCTGGAGAGCACTTAGAGCTTTGGAGAGCATGGGGATCCATCTGAAACAGCGTCCTTTAAAGAATTCACTTTAAAAGTAGCATGTATGAGACACGACACAAAATTCACTCTGACTACATCCTTCCTTTCGCAGTGCTCTCTAAGCTGTGGTGTTGGAATCCAGAGAAGGAAACTTGCCTGCCAGAAGCTAACAGCAAAGGGCCAAAATGTCACATTAAATGTATCAATGTGTAGCAGTCTCCCTACTTCCTCACTTGTAAGGTCCTGTCACGTGAATGACTGTAACAGTAAGTATGTTACTTTACCTAGTGCCCTGCTGATTTGACATGATCAAGAAAAACCTGTGTATGTGCTGCTAAATTAATTCATTTCTCTATCCTTGCTACATTTCATAACGTTACTGATCTGAGAGCAACTTAGGCATTGTGATCACAAGACCAACAATAATAGGATTATTTTAATTTTATGAAATTTATACCTTCTCAGCCCAAAGCAATGGTTCCAGTTTAAATTTTTTTTAAATGTAATATACGAATACATGTTAAGGGGTTGGTTTTTTGGTCTCTCTATGTACTTAAATATATTTGGCCTGATTCTTATTTACCCTTTGCACCATTCTGATGGTATAAAGGTGCCTTTGAGTGGGTATAAATTATTTTTATACCTGCTATAGAGCCCATTTACACTGCCAGAGCAGTAAAAGGGGGCCTTGGTGTAAATGAGAATTGGGCCCAATGTGTATCTGTTCAGTGTGTGTTCTTAGAACACTGGGCGTTACACTCCCATCAGTGTTGTTAAAAGTTACAAAACTCCCATTCCAGTGGCAGGTGCAGAAATAATTTCTATCAGTGCCTAAGGGAGTGTGAAACCTATTCCCTTTGGCTTCACAAGGTGTTTTGCAGGCACAGTCGTAGCAGGAGTAGACACCTTTTAAAAAAAAATACAACATTTGGCTCATTACTTCTAGAAATGTTCCCAGAAAAATGCATGTTTTGTAATTTGAGCATGATCTTGTCATGATAATGATTGTAATTGTGCTAACAGCTCATGCAAAATAGCAAGGTAGACTACTGTGTTAACTGCACATGTAAAATAGCCAGGTAGACCTCTCTTTTAGGTACAGGTTTCAGAGTAGCAGCCGTGTTAGTCTGTATCTACAAAAAGAAACGGAGGACTTGTGGCACCTTAGAGACTAACAAATTTATTTGAGCATAAGCTTTCGTGAGCTACAGCTCAAATAAATGTGTTCATCTCTAAGGTGCCACAAGTCCTCCTTTTCTTCTTTTAGGTACAGTTACAGTGAAGAATGTGCAACCATTCCTCAATGTGGGCCTCTGTTTTTCTTTCTTTAGAAAGGAGGATATAAATTTGTGCCTTTAAAAAAGAAGGCTCTTATGAATGGCCTAAATGTCAGATACAATTTGATAGAACTCTACTGAACACAATATATTTAATGACAACTATTCAATTGAAAACATTCACTCTAGGTTTGGAAGAATTGAAAGTTTTGCATCATACAGATCTGTAAATATCCGGTAATATGTGCAGTCTTTTTGGTTTTGATCCAGTTAATGGTCTTGTCCAGAAATAGCTACTTGGTTATGTGTTTTCTAGCTTTGTATAAATGGTTATTCACAACACAAAATAATAGTGCAATTCTGATTCATACATAATATGAAACTTCTTTTCCTGGACTTCATTTCAGATTAACATGCCAGAATCCTGAGGTTCAAAACACCACTTAAATAGAGCCCCATGGACTTTCAGGAATGTCCTTGGCATAAGGTTTAATAAAATATTTTGAGCTGCATATCTATCTGAATTTAATTAATTGTGGATAGTTGAATGGCAATGTGGCCTGCAAATTGCTTAGTGGAGAGTGATGTTAAAGTAACATTTCAGCTTCCATTGTAGTAAGAAGGGAGCAACATGTGAAGACATACAGTAGTTATTAGGGCAGGTAATGGGGTGCAGACTGAAGTGATGAAAGAAGGCCAGTGACCAGCCTCTCCCTTCAAGTTCTCAAACTGTTCAGGACAAGGTTTTAGATGTATTAGCCTCTAAGGCTGGATTCTGCCTGGCATTTATATGAGTACACAAAAGGTGAGAGTGGAGAGCACGCTCCAGATCCTCACTTTGCTTCTTGCACCAGGGCCCAGGGACAGTAGCAATCCTGGGATTCATAGGAACATTCAGGGACTGTTTCCTCCTACTACATCCAGGGGCTCAGCTCAAATCACCTGAAGGGAGTGGGTGGGAGACAGGAACTTGGCATCACCCCAAAAAGTAGAGCTCGAGGCTACAAAGAGGAGAGCAGGCTGCACTGTTCTTAGGGATGGTGCACCATGCACACTTTGTCACCAAGCAGGGCTGCTTTGGGAGAGGTGGTGCCTCCCAGAGCTTGCACTAAAGTGGCATTCTTCAATGCCCCCTCTTCAGGGCTCAGTCTTCAGGGCACAACTGAGCGCTTAATTTTTACTATCTGCTTATGGTGATGGGGCTTGTTAGTCTAAGCCTGACTCCCTAGACACAGTATCTGGGCATGCTCTTTACTTTATGAAGGCCCAATCCAGGCAGAAATATCTCTGGCTTCCTAGGTCCTGGGAAATAGCTTAGGAGCTTACAGTTTATGAGCCAGATCTCCAGTTGGTAAAAATGTGTGTAGCTCCATTGGAGGCAACAGAGCTACACCAGTTTACATCAGCTGAGGATCAGGCCCTGTGGCACTAGTGCAAGCTAATGTATTAAGCAGCTTTACCTTTCATGGAATCCCTCCCAAAAAGATCACCCCTTCCAAAGCTGCAAATTATGATGCTTCCAGGGATCCAGAAAGTTCGTTGTGGACTATTCTCCTGCAGTACACAAAACTGAATGCTCTCTCACTTTTAACTCTTCCGCCAGTACATACTTACACCCCCCCCACACACACACACGTGCCCTCTATTGTTGCACTGTTAAGAAGAATTGATGACGTCTTTCTTTAAAAAAAGAAAAATTGATCAGTCAGACTTGAACGTATTTATAAACACGCGCTGGGTTTAATTCTGTATTGGAATAACTAATGTAAACATAGCATAGCATTGTGTGTATAAAGTTACACTTACTGTGTATGTATGCTGGGTTTTGGAAATTGAAGCTTTAATACTGGAACATTTTCATTAAAACAAATATTTTGAGCCCAATAGTTATTAAAAACAGGACACTCTTTTAATAATCTTACTCCTGTCAGTGCCTGAAACAGTTTATTTGTTGAACAATATAAAATGGTTGGTTGAGGGAACCATGCATCTAGATAACAAATACTGACTTAAGAGCTATGTAATTATGAAACCAGGATATCCACATTGGTCAGAACTCATTAGCCAAAATATCGAAAATAACTATTCTGTTTTATAAGCATAAGAATATACTCTGGGCTGTAGTTCAGACAGTGTGCACACTTTTTGAATGCTTGAAGCATTTAGCTTTTTACCTCTTCCTTTACAACCTATCCAAAATGTAAGTATATGATATCTGAAGCACTCAAATTTTTGCAATAACTTGCTGTCAAGCTTTGTCATTTTATTTATGTTCTCACCAAATGGTAGAGTAGTAATGATTTTAGATTCAACCACATGCAGGAGTGTTTGATCAATTTGTCTGTTTCTCTGACTCATTCAAGTCATTCTGCAGCTTGCTGGGTTTTGTTCTCTGTCACATACCAACAGAATGGGTCACTAGTAAAAACTGAGTGTTGTCTAATGCTCGTCTAGGGAGTTTCCTGACTCCCCTGGCTGGCCAGTTTCACCTTGCCTTGCACAAAGTGAATAGCTGAGGTGTATGCTTCTATTACGTTCCTTCTGCATTGTTCTGTTTCTCAGCTACCTAATGCTTTCTTAGTAAGATTAGTTCTGCTGATCAGAAAGGGGCATAGCAGTGGCCAGTAATGAGTCAACAAAATGGTATCTGAAATACTGTAATCATTTTCACACTGTGTTCCCGTGTCTATCCGGCCACTGCTGGGAAGGCCTGTCTTTGGCTATCGTCATGGAGGCAGCTCTCCAGAAACCATGTAGAGTTCAAATTCCTGCTGCGTAAATCAGGAGGCGCTTCACCATACTCAGCATTCTGCCTCCGCATCTTCCTGCATGAAACTCTCCTCAGTTTTCTCTTCAGCTTGCCCACAGGCATCTTCTGACTTACCAGCCCTCTCCGGGATCTGACTTTTTTCTCTCTTTCTTTCCCCCTTCCTTCCTGTATTCCTGACCCCTGCCAACAGCAGGACTCTGTGACCAAAGCCTCTTCTAGCCAAAGAAAGTGATCACCAGTCCAATGATAGTAGCATGGCCTTCTCTGTTCCCTTACTGCCCATTCATTGACTGCTGTTCTCATCTCCTGGGCTGCTGTCTACGTGATTTCAATCTGCCTGCCAGCCAGTAAGGCCAGCCAGCCAGCAGGTCTAACAGCCAGAGAAAAGAGAGTCCTGCTTTTTCTAATGGACTTTGTGTTATTTAGGTTCCCTGCACTTGCTGCAGTGCCCAAATGCGGGAAGAGTGATGTTGTGCTCTACCTTTTATTTGCTTTTTCCTCTTCCTTTACCCCCTTTCTTTCCCTTTCAACTGGCAGCAATAAGAATAGCAGAATAAGAATAAGAGTGCTACCTTATTGCACTCTTCCCCCTCTTCCAAGTATTGTCCTCTGTACAGATATGTGTTATATGTGCTTTCTCATTGATATGATAAGAGCTGCAGGAGATTTAGAGAGAAGCAGGAGAATGCCTAAATTGGGGCCAGAAAATTTGACTATATCATTGTTCCTGTTTGTGTGTATGTGACACAGATAAAAAGTCAGCAAGCTGGGAGCTGACCTGAACCAAATCAGAGAAAATGCTATAACCAGCATTCTCAGAAAAGCAGAATTTGTTAGGGAGAGTGCCAGTGATTCAATCGTTTTCAACACTTGATTGCTGTTTCAGAGATTAAACAAGAAATTAAACCCAAGCGTCCAGAGAAGCATGCTGCCCATGGACCTCAGATTGTCAGTATACACAGAGTCTACATACAGACACGACAAGAGAAACGCATTAATTTTACCATTGGAAGCCGAGCCTATCTGCTTCCAAAAACATCCGTTGTAATTAAGTGCCCAGTACGAAGGTTTCAAAAGTCACTTATCCAATGGGAGAAAGATGGACAACATCTACAAAACTCTAAAAGACTTGGCATCACTAAATCGGGATCACTGAAAATACATAGCCTTGGGGCTACAGATATTGGAGTGTACAGGTGTATTGCAGGCTCTGTGCATAAAACATTTGTTCTCAAACTTATTGGCACTGACAACCGGCTGATAGAACCTCCAACTTTTAGAAAACACGCAAGTGAGACCAGAGGTACAGATCACAACGAAGCGAACAGTTTTGGAGCCAAATGGCATAAAATGAGCAAAATGTGGCAAATATGGAGTAAAAAGAATGAGCTGTATCTCGGGGATGGACAAGTTAATGATCAGCCATTTCTGAGACATGGTGAAACCCATGTGAGTAATTCAGCAGAAGAATACAGCCCTCATGAATTCGAGAACAAACATCTGGAGGCAGCAATTCTTCAAGGAGCTTACAGCATGGACACTGTACAGTTCGACAGACTGATAAGAAACATGAGTCAACTCATTGAAGCTGGAGAGGTCAGTGATGATCTGGCATCCCAAGTCATATATCAGTTAGTTGCTGAATTATCTAGACCACTACAACTTACTACTGAAAAATGGAAAGGCTTGAATGAAGAAAAGTTAGCCTCAAAGCTCACCAGTAAATCACCAAACGTATCTGAACGTTTCAACACAAAAACCCTAGTCAAGCCGATGTTCAATCAAAAAGGACCTGGTATTATAAGGCAAAAACAAGTGCCCAGAATTTCCTTTAATAAAACAATAACTGCACGAATTGGAAATACAGTTTTTCTGACCCAGAGTACTAGCGCTGTCAATTTACTGTGTGAAACTGCAGACATTAATGAGCCTAAATATACTTGGACAAAAGATGGAGAAGCATTAAAATCCTCTGAGAAGTAAGTAAATATGGATTCTTTTGGTTTTATATGGATCTTCTTTATGTTGTTATTGGCAAAAACTAAAATCTACTGTGTTGTGTAATGTTAAAAATGTATTGTGAAAATGAAGTAAATGTGAGCACTGTGCTTTTCATCTCTTTATTACAAAATTTATACTTTTATTTGAAATTTGTGTTAGATTGTGTCACAAATCATTTATTAAAGAAACAGTGCACATATAAGTCTATGATATTATATGGCAGGATTGAATTTTATACCACAAATGAGGCTATACTGTATGTGTTTTATACATTCTGCCTAAAGTAACTTATCTGCATTAGAGAATAAATAGACGTGTACTAAAGTAAATATAAAGGGAAAAATGTGTGAGAGCATTTTTGATATACCATGGGGTAGAGAGAGTAGTTCCCAGAGAGTAGTTATCGGTGGTTCACAGTCAAGCTGGAAGGGCATATCAGTGGGGTCTGTTCAATAATCTTCATCAATGATTTAGATAATGGCATGGAGCAGCGGTTCTCAAACTTCATTGCACCGTGACCCCCTTCTGACAATAAAAATTACTACACAACCCCAGGAGTGGGGTCTGAAGTCTGAGCCCAACCGAGCCCCACCCTCTCAGCCGGGAGACCAAAGCCAAAGCCCAACCTGGGCCTCATTGCCCAGGGTTGAAGTCCTCAGGGTTTGGCTTCGGCCCCAGGCCCCAGCAAATCTAAGCCAACCCTGGCGACCCCATTAAAACAGGGTCATGACCCACTTTGGGGTCCCGACCCACAGTTTGAGAACCGCAGGCATAGAGAGTACACTTATAAAGTTTGTGGATGATACCAAGCTGGGAGAGGTTGCAAGTGCTTTGGAGGATAGGATTAAAATTCAAAATGATCTAGACCAGTGGTTCTCAAACTTTTGTACTGGTGACGCCTTTCACATAGCAAGCCTCTGAGTGCGACCCCCCTTATACATTAAAAACACTTTTAAAATATATTTAACACCATTATAAATGCGGGAGACAAAGTGGGGTTTGTGGTGGAGGCTGACAGCTCATGACCCCCCCCATGTAATAACCTCAAGACCCCCTGAGGGGTCCCGACCCCCAGTTTGAGAACCCCTGATCTAGACAAACTGGAGAAATGGTCTGAAGTAAATAGGATGAAATTCAATAAGGACAAATGTGAAGCACTCCACTCAGGCAGCAATGATCAGTTGCACACATACAAAATGGGAAATGCCTGCCTAGGAAGGAGTACTGCAGAAAGGGATCTGGGGGTCATTGTGTATCACAAGCTAAATATGAGTCAACAGTGTAACACTGTTGCAAAAAAAAAAGCAAACATCATTTTGGGATGTATTAGCAGGAGTGCTGTGAGCAAGACCTGAGCAGTAATTCTTCCGCCTCAGCTGGAGTATTGTGTCCAGTTCTGGGTGCCACATTTCAGGAAAGATGTGGACAAATTGGAGAAAGTCCAGAGAACAGCAACAAAAATGATTAAAGGTCTAAAAAAACATGACCTCTGAGGGAAGATTGGGAAAATTGGGTTGGTTTAGTCTGGAGAAGAGAAGACAACATAACAGTTTTCAAGTTCATATAAAGTTGTTACAAAGGAGAAGGGAGAAAAATTGTTCTTCTTAATCTCTGAGGATAGGACAAGAAGCAGTGGGCTTAAATTGCAGCAAGAGGTAAACCAACTGAACATTAGGAAAAACATCCTGTCAGGGTAGTTAAACGCTGGAATAAATTGCCTAGGGAGGCTGTGGAATCGCCGTCATTAGAGATTTTTAGGAGCAAGTTACACAAACACCTGTCAGGAATGGTCTAGATCAGTGGTTCTCAAAGTAGGGCTGCCGCTTGTTCAGAGAAAGCCCCTGGCAGGCTGGGCCGGTTTGTTTACCTGCTGCGTCCGCAGGTTCGGCCGATCGCGGCTCCCACTGGCCACGGTTCGCAGCTCCAGGCCAATGGGGGCTGCGGGAAGGGTGGCCAGCACATCCCTTGGCCTGCACCGCTTCCCGCAGCCCCCATTGGCCTGGAGCAGCGAACCGTGGCCAGCGGGAGCCGCGATCGGCCGAACCTGCGGACGCAGCAGGTAAACAAACTGGCCCAGCCCGCCAAGGGCTTTCCCTGAACAAGCAGCGGCCCTAGTTTGAGAACCACTGGTCTGGATAATATTTATTCCTGCCATGAGTGCAGGGGACTGAACTAGATGATCTCTTGTGGTCCCTTCCAGTCCTATGATTCTATACCAGATAGGGGGATCACTTTAAAAGTTCCTTCCAGTTCTAGAGATATTACCAATTCTCATATTATTCACCATTTTATGTACAGGAAACATCTCTGAAAATTTTACTTTCTCTAAAACTAGAATGAACTTTTAGATGTGCCCACTGTGCATAATTTGTACAACACAATATTGTTTTAGAAAGAAACCACAAATTCTTGTGAATTTTTTTAATCCTTCGTTACCTACAGATCTTTCTATTAAAGATAATGGAATGTCAAAATTTAAAAGGACCCTATATTACAACCACAGTTTGGAAATATACTTGGAGAAAAGTTATCATATTATCAGATATTTGTTCAGTTTTGAGCAAATACTTTTACTCCACTGCTGGGAATTGAGAAACTCACCGGATAACATTAACATTAGCTTCATGGTTTAGCCTGTTGGAATTTTAACTAGCCTTTCAGTAATGAAGGAATTATTCTGAAATGATAAAAGGCATTTTTGGACATTTCTCAACATACTTAACTGATTAACCCAATTGCCAAGAAAAATATAGTTCTGCAGGGCTATCAGTTAAAGCAAGGATGCCAAAAATAAGATTTTTTTAAGAATGAAAATGTTTTTGGAGCATGATGCTCCTGCCAATTATTCTTTAGTTTGTGGGGCATTTGTAATTTCCCATTTATTTGTTGCAACTGATGTTTTCATTTTTAGTACGTTTTGTTGATATGTAAGTATTTTTTTATTTCTAACGTCTACAATTATAAACTGCACTTTCTAATATAGAGATCCTTACCATTTGAGGGTTTCACTAGCAACTGGGTCTCCATTCCCTTCTTTTTTGTTTAAAGATAAATTATATCTATATCTATATATTTAGAAATGTATGAGACAAATACTAATGTCTCTGCAAAATATGTTGTAGGTATGGGTGCTGTGCTATACAAGTATTAATTTGCCCCAGGGGTGGGGGAAAGCCAGGTTTTGTCCCATACATGAAGCAGGACTTCATTTTTAACGTGCTTTTGCGTTTCCCCATATAATATAGCTTTATTTTTGTATGTTTAGCCAATCAAGTAGGATGTCAGATCGACAATGTATGTATGTATGCATTGGTGCACACTGTAGCTGAAGTTACTAAGTGCTGGGAAATCTAACAAGGGGAAAAAAGTATAAATACACCAGGTTGGCATTCTCAGAATCTTCCCACATGGTTTTGGGTCACATACCTTGCCACTGAGATACTAGGAAAGGGGTTCAGATGGAAAACAGTATTTTGTGGAAAGACTGCAGCTTTATTGCTAATGGGAAAAAATAATTAAACTATATCAATACACAAAGTCAGGTAACCCTTAAAATTGTAAATCCTTGATCCTTATTTCCTCCCCCTGCTGAGAACCCAAGGTCCCACCACGTGCCAGGCCTCAGACTTTCCATAAGTCATACCCCAGCCACCTTGCCCGTGTTGTTCCCAAAACTGCTGGTCTGAGGTGACAAACCCACTATGCTCCAGGGCAGAGGTGGCCAACCTGAGGCTCAGGAGCCACACGCGGCTCTTCAGAGGTTAATATGCGGCTCCTTGTATAGGCACCAACTCCAGGGCTGGAGCTACAGGCGCCAACTTTCCAATGTGCCAGGGGGTGCTCAATGCTCAACCCCTGGCTCTGGCACAAGCCCTACCCCCACTCCACCCCTTCCTGCCCCCTCCCCTGAGCCTGCTGTGCCCTCGCTCCTCTCCCCCCAGAGCCTCCTGCATGCCACAAAACAGCTGATTGGGAGGTGGGGGAGGGAGGGGGAGGCACTGATCAGCGGCGCTGCCGGTGGGTGGGAGGCACTGGGAGGGGAACTGAAGGGGGGCTGCTGACCTATTATTGTAGCTCTCTGGCAACGTACATTGGTAAATTCTGGCTCCTTCTCAGGCTCAGGTTGGCCACCCCTGCTCTAGAGGGCTGTTCATGGGGCATACAGTAATTTTTTTCTAAAAATTGCTCATAATTTTTTATTATTGTCCCACAGAAACGTGTTCATTTCAGGTCCAATCCTGCTCCTTCCT
Source organism: Chelonia mydas (assembly GCF_015237465.2). Taxonomy (NCBI): domain Eukaryota; kingdom Metazoa; phylum Chordata; order Testudines; family Cheloniidae; genus Chelonia; species Chelonia mydas. The sequence goes on from NC_051250.2 coordinate 66,493,913, forward strand.
CTGTCGGTATGGGGGGGGGTCTCTTGGCAGCAGAAGCAGGGTTGTTGTGCTGCACAGTGAAAAGGAAGGGTTTGGTGAGGACATGCAGATGCTGTCCATCTCCTGCATGGCACAGATTGCAGCTCCCCATTGCTGTTTGAGAGGAGAGGATGAGTTGGAGGAGCCATCTCTGCACATATCCTTCAGTGCTTCTCCTTGCTACCAGAAAGAGGGCACACTGCAGGCATGGAGGCTGCTCTCCTCATTGCATTAGGGTAGCTTCTACAGGGCAGTTCTGCTTCTGTTCTGTATCCTTGATGGGAAGATTCTCTCTCCTATATTCTTGAAGGGAGACTTGGTTTACAGCTGAGATATGTGAGCTGGGCATGGGATTTGTTCCTACATGAATAAACTTTTTTTTCCCCTTAAACATTCTTCAGAGTGGTTTTGGATGTCACTGGAAAAGTACAGATTCTCAGTCCTACCCGAAAGGAACTTGGTGTGTATGGATGCATGGTGGTCAATGACTTTGGTTCTGACATGGAAACTTCTTTGCTGTTGTATGCAGGTAATGTTGATCATGGCATCTGTAGTATCATGAGTGTCATTTCTTTGTTTAGCACTAACACCCATTCTCCAGTCCCAAATCTGGATTGAGTTTGACTGAATTAGTAACTAGAAATAAGGATTTCTGATTGCTGTTAAATTGTATTTCAACTAAAGCCACAACAGCCATGAGCTAAGTTAGCTGATCCACCCTACTATCTGTAGGTTTCTTTTCAAACTTAATTCTGCTTAAATGATCATTTTGAATACAAGATCTATAAAGCACATAAAACTTAAAATAAATATAATTCCTTTCCTTTTCTTTTGAAGAGGCTCCTGTCATTTTGTCCCCTGGAATAAATGTCACAAAGCTGGAAGTTAGTAATCTCTCTGTAACTGTTGGAGGTGTGATAGTGGGAAGAATTGGAGCAAACATTACAATTGACTGTCCCGTGACAGGTAAGCAAGAACAGCATTGGAGTTCCTTGTAGTGTTGGAATAAGAAGCTCACCTGGAGTCTCGAAAAAAGTTACCAGTAGCAGCAGAATGTTATTCCTTTTTACTAGGCATGTCAACCTTGGTCACTCTATTTCATCTCTCTATTTCTTTTCTTCAGACAGACAGACACTCTCTCACTCTGAAAATTCTTTTCTATGAAATGGTCTGATCCACCGCAGTACTTAAGGACCACAAAACTGATGCCCATCTTAGGTACTAGCTCCATAGCTAGCTGAGTTGCTCATCAGAAAATTTGCTGCACCCTTTTGGTCTCTTGCCCTCGTAGGAAATGCTCATGTGTCTTGGCCATATAGAACTGCAAATAAAATCTCCAGTCTCACCTTCACAGAACTTTAAACTTGATGGTAAAATAAGTTTCTCTATTACAACTAGCATTTTGCAGCTGCAGGAAAGAGACAAAGAGGATGAGGCTCATTAGATGCCACGTCACAAAAGTCTATAGAGCTTCTTTAGGTCAACACCTCTGAACAGCACTTATAGTGAGTAGAAGCTACATATATTAAGTAATTCTGTGTCTCATCTTATTTTCTTGATCTCAGTTTGTGCAGGAAAGGTAGATATTCTACCGGTTAATCTCTTTGTCACTGTGCTTTAAACTGATCATCTTAAAAGTTAATTCACCGTAACAATAGTACCCTGCCAATTATTTTCATAAAATATGCGTCAACATTTCATGTCTTGTTTAATCAAGAACATGAATTTGGAAACAATGAGAGTTACAACTAATTGAAAATAAATTGTTAGACAAGTCAGTGTGCCATTTCCATTTTTATTGTTTTTGGGAAACTGTATTTGCAGTTGTCCAGAAGAAAGATGTTGATATTAGACCAAAATAGTGATAGAAATATATGAACATGAATAGTTCTACAAATAGCTTTAAATAATGGTGGTGCCAGACAGACGGATATTGGGCCATGTGGCCCCGCTATTCGCATCAAAGCTATTGCTTTGGGGAAGTAATATTTTCCAGCTATACTTTGGCAACTTTTTGTACAACTGACCTACATCTCAGATTCAGCAGAATTTAAGCCACACTGTTAGTATTAATTTTCTTAGGATGGGTGAGCATTTAGTAATCTAAATATCAATTAATATTCACACATGGGACTTTTGATTTCCACACACTTTGGAGTTGTGTAGGTTAGTGGGGCAGGCTTTAGTTATGCTAAAACTGACACCACTGTTGACTTAAAAATGATTCATCTTATTGCTTTATTTCCTGTAATTGTTGAGGAAGTAAAAGTTATTTGTGAATTACAAATGTAGCTTGCACTTTTTAAAACTTCCATCAAATTAATAGCAGAAAAATTAACTTAGAAAATGAGGTAAGGACACATTAATCAAAAATAGTGCACCACTGAATTGCGCCAGGAGTAGAGAGCTAAATAGCCTTATTAATCTGTTTTATTAAAAGAGGGGGGAAGAAACCTGCCAGAGTTTGCTTTGTAGCAAAAATGAGAACTTTTGTTAAGACTATTAGTAACACAATGTTTACAGATTTCTTCAAACCCTGGTGAAAATGCAGGACACTTTAGGGATTGATCTCTGAAAAAGTGCACTGGAAATGAATTGACTGTCTCTGTACTCTATAAGGCAGTGGTTCTCAAACTGTGATCCGTGGACCACCAGTGGTCCACGAGGTCCATTCAGGTGGTCCGTGGATACTTCCCTCTGAGGTGCGCGCCTGGGCGGCCGCACACAAGAGAATGAACGGCCACCCACCTAATGAGTAGAGCCGCGCAGGTGTAGCTCCACTAATTAGGTGCCTGGACCCTGGAGAAGACACACATGTAAGATAGGGTGGTCGCCTTGGGGAGAATAGGGGGTAGGTGGGAGGGGGCAGTGGGGTGAGAAGAGGTGGTGGGGGGAATTTGGGACCTGCAGGGCTGCGGCGGCCAGAGAAATAGATGACTTTCCACAGCTCCAGGGCTGCTGGAGAGAGATGGCCCTCCTTCCCAGCCTCAGATCTGTGGCAGGGGAGACACGCCCCCACCTCCTTCCCAGCTCCAGCTCGGGGGCTGCCGCAGCCGGGGGGAGAGGGCACATCCATCACATTAGAAAGGCTACTGATTTTAAAATATGAGTTGTGTGCTTTTATTTGTAGAACAAACAAACGTTTATTATTAAGGTTTTTTTTATTTATATAGCGCTTTTATCCAAAGCACTTTACAATAGTTAGCTAACGGTACAGACAACATTTGGAAAGATCATTAAGCGGTCCACCGAGACCCTCAGCAATTTTCAACTGGTCCCCAAAAGAAATATGTGACACATATTACATAATATGAACCACTGCTATAAGGACAGCATATTTAAAACTGGATCCTCCAGACACTTATGCATACGCATAACTTTGCTAATGTAAGTAGTCCTGTAAAGGGGCTAGGCCGGGGCTCGACCCTCTCCAGGGCAGCGGGGAGCCACACCAGCTTGCTACACACCATTGACTTTGGCGGGGACTTTGTCCGGCCACCGGAGTCTCCCTCAGCAGCCCTTGTAGTAACTGGAAGGAGCACTGTAGGCCCGGGCCTGGGTTAGGGCGGGGCCCCAAACAGTCAGTAGCTCAGGCCCTTGGGCAGGGGCTGAGCAAATAGCCCAATGTTAGCAGGCCTGGGCCCTGGGTCAGGGCGGGGCCCCAAACAGTCAGTAGCTCAGGCCCTCGGGCAGGGGCTGAGCAAATAGCCCAATGGTAACAGGCCAGGCCCTGGGTCAGGGCAGGGCAACAAACAGTCAATAGCTCAGGCCCTCAGGCAGGGGCTGAGCAGCACAGCATGTGTGAGTTGGCCCAGGCCTCCAAGGACCTGGAAGAGGGGGAGACTGCCACTCACGAGTTGCGTGGCAGGGGGGACACAGGCCCACCCACTGCACTGCATCCGAGCACGGCAAACGACCCACTGCTGGGTCAGTGGGGATCCTGACCACAACACACTGACATGGGTTCTGGCAGAGTTACAGCCAGACTAGGGTCAGCTGTCCCCGGGCTACTTCCTAGCGCCCCTCCTTCTGGTACCTGGATCACGGCGGCGTTCTCCGGGGGGTCCAGCACCAGGGGTTCCTCAGGGTAGTGGACAAGCGGCAGGCCCGGCAACTCCCCTGGAGAGCGGGCGCAGGGCAGGTCCGGCCAGTCTCGGCGTGGACCTGGGGCCGTGGGGTTTTCCCAGTCACGGGCTAGGCTGGCTACGTCTGGCCTCCCCAGCGGCTGGTCCTCTAGTGAGCTCTGAGGGGCCCCCTTTCTACTTCCAGGCCGCGCCTTTCTACTTCCAGGTCGCCACCTGTCCCTCTGAGGGTTGGGCTCAGAGCTTCCTGGCTCTGCCCACTTTGGTGTCTGGAGGGGCTCGACGCTTTCCGTGGCAGCGGGGAGCCACACCGCCTCGTTACAAGTCCCCATGTGGATTACATCATGTGCTTAAAGCTGAGCATGCTCTAAGTGCTATGTTGAATAGGGGCCTAGCTGAGGAATAAGCAATTTTTGGCTAAAATTGCAGTTTCCAAACTGCTTAGTCCATATATGTAGGAAAAGGAAATAGTGTACTATGTTATGTTATTGGCCTTATCTTTCATATCCTATTTGTGAACGGTTCAGCTGAAGCTCAAGTAGTAAATAAAACATATCCAATTCTTTTGATAAAATCATGGCTTTGCTTTTCATGTAGAATCTTCATAGTTTCATGATTGCAAGTGGACTGCCATCCAGGAGACGTGGGTTCCATTCCTGATTCTGCCATTGACTTGCTGTGTAACTAACTTGTGTCTGAGTTACTTCACCTGCAAACTGGAAATGTCGATATATTCCCATATTTGCAAAGTGATTTTGAGACTTTAGGATGAAAAGTGATAAGCACATGTTGTTGTTGTTACTTTTGTATTTATTTATTCATTCATCCCTTAGGAAATTCATTTGAATGAGTATCCAACATATGTGATATCAAATGTAGGTCTGTAGGATTTATGGGTTTACGCATTCTTTCTCCTCATCATCAGTACCTACAGATAATGCTGATTAGAAGGTAGGCTTCTTCTTTTAGTGTCCAGGAGACCCTGATTAGACCTGGAGGAGTTTTTCCCCCACTATCCTTTCTCGTAAGTAGGCAAAAAGAAGGATACAGCTGCAATGTCTAACTTCTTTTCTTTGAATGACAGCCTGCCTGTTTTTGCACATTAAGTATTACCAGACAAGGCTCAGCAAGGCATGCTGAGGTGGGCTCAGCAAGGCCCTATCCTGCAGACCTTATTCATGCAGCTGTCCCATTGATGTTGAGCTACTATGGTTGCCTGTGGGCCATTTAGATGCTTGCCATGCCACAAAAAAGGATGTATTTAGAGAGGACCACAAGGTGTCTGTGTGTGTGTGCACTATGGCATATTTTATGTAGTGCCATGTTCTTGGCAGAATTTTTAAATGCCTACGCAATTTCTTGGCTTTGGTGTTTTTAAAGTTGAACCAAATTCTACTTTCAGTTACAGCTGTGCAATCCAGGGGTTTCTCTCTGGGAAATTCTTTACATACTATACTTTTGCACTCTGTCTCACTGTACACACACTTCCCTCTCTCTTGCCACGTGGATATGCATGTAGCAATTTTCTTACGGCAACACAGAGAAAATATTAGTGATGGATCCGTACAAAAATGACACCTTAGTGGTTCATGCAACAGAACACTGTTCCACAGTGCAGAATTTCTGGGACTAGGAGCAGCCTGCCACGCAAACTGGCAAAGAGTATGCTGAGAGCTGCAGATGTGAGGACTGGGGGGAGGATGAACTTTCTAGCATCCCCTAGTGGCCAGCTAGTGGCTGTACAGTATACTCTGTAATTGAATTACTCTTGACCAACAAGCCTACAAAAATAATGCCTCTGAACAGAATGCTTTGGGATGCTAGGTTTATTAGCCTGTGTTACATGGAGCAATTTAAGTATCCGTTAACATCATCAAACAAAAAGGTTTAATATTATGTAATATGTGCCATATATTTTTTCCTGTCTCACTGTTTCATTAATTTGATTTTCTCTCTCTCCAAAAGACTCTCTCATGCTCTAATCATCAGTTTCAAATTACAAAAATGGAGATATGTCGTGTAAAGCATATACTCTAATAAGTAACAGACCATGATGGCAAGGGCTAAGAAAGTTATTTCTACTGATTTGCTGAAGCTAAGAGTATAGATTTCTATTTTCCTTTCAATGTATAATAAAAATATTTTCCCACTAATTGTAATAAACTCACTTTTATAGGTCCCACACCACGTATGTTAGGAGATATTCATAGCATTCTGGAGAGATTTATATTGCACTGTTATAGCCAGCTACTTTTCAATCAACATATATGGTGTAAATATCAATAGCACTTGCTCCAAATTGCGCCTGGATAACATTTATTGTATTTGCAGAAAGGATCTTTTGTGATTATTACACAAAATAAATTAAACCTGTCAGACTCTATTTATTCTAAAAGGCTGAAAGTTCTAAGCTGAAGTAAAATGGGGGAGTGGGAAATGGACAAATATGTATAAACTGTGCATCGTGTGCCACCTTCTGGTGAGAAAATAGAAAGGAAAACTGCTGAGTATTAAGTAGTATAGATTACACACATTTTATTGCACCTCTGAACTTATTTCGTATTGGAAGCTTCTCAGAGTAGGGGACCGCATTTTAATCCATATTTTGTATAGCGCTGAACGTACTTTTGCTGCTCTACATATAGTAATATACTGTTAAAATCCATTAATGATACAAACATTATTGAAACATATTGAACCTCTGTGTTAGCTTGTTAGAAGTTCTTGTTTACACACATTAAACAAATATGAACCAGTTATATATCATGAGTATCAGATAAGCAATTTTACACAATTGAAATCGTTGCAGATGAAACCAACAATTTGATCTTCCATCTGTCGTTTTCATTTAGCTACACTATTCCAAATGTGCCTTTGATGTTGTCATTCTATCCTTTATATTTTATTTTTCACTTCAGAAAAATCGGGGCAGGGGATGAGAAGGCTATAACAGTAAAATCTCTGGGTTTATGAATCATTCATGTTGTTTAGCTTCCTTTTTGTGCTTCTAAATGCAAATTAATAGTGGGTTTCAAAAGTCTGTGGAGGGAAGCACTATAGTATTTTGTAAAAGTATCAAATATAGTAGTAGGAATACAGAACAAAATGTTCCTATTCCTAACTAGCTTAATGAAGGGAAAGTGTCTTAATCTTATCTCTCTGTCCTTTATATGGACTGATTGTAAAAAGTTACCTGTTCACATTGTTGGGTTTTTTCTTTTTTGTGCCCCCTCCACCACCTCATTTGCCTCAACTCCCTTCAGCAGACAACACATGCCAGTCAAGGAAACTTTCTGGCACATTTCTCTTTCCCAAATCTTTATATTTACTTCCCTTTGTGACCATAGATATATTGGTCATTAGTGATTAAGAACCCTACTAGCCTCTCCTGCTGAAAAATCCACTGGAGGGCACAAGGGAATGAAAAGTCAGTGAGATTTTTACATGGAGATTGCAGTAATTATTCTGCAGTAGGAGTGGGAGGGGGCTGGGAAGGGGAATTCCCCTCCACCACGAGCACTACCTCCACAAAGAATGGCTAAGAGTTACAAACCCAGAACACACAGATCCCCAGAAATCTGCCTGGATCTTGCTGGATGCCCAGGTAGTCCATTTGGCTTTATGCTGACTCCTGGACACCTGTGGCTCACCAGTCCCCTCCACTTCCTGTGGACAGGATGCCTCCTGCGACCATTGCCATTGGAGCCTCCCTAAAAAAGGGCTTGGGGAAATTATTCCATGACATTGAGGGGTTCTCCATCCTGAGGCTGCATTACCTTTTTAAGACAAAAGAAACATGAATTGAGGCGATGTTAATCTTGGTCAGAGAGGAGGCCTGGTGAGGAACAATTACACTTTAGAAACTAAAGGCCATTGATGTGGACGCAAAGGCAAAATGAGGCCAGACAAATGCATGAAATGAAGCGGCAGCCTGCAACTTTCATTAAACTTTAACTCGGGAGGGGCGCTACTTGCCCGTCACCAATATTTTCCGATACCAGGCATTTAACTGGTTCCAGTGTGTGGGTTACAGGGCTCCTTACCATATAACCTGTAACTGGTGCCAGGTTTACAGGGCTCCTAAACATATAACCTATAATGTGGGGTGGCTCTCCTCCGCCTACCCACAGGACCCAGCTCTCCCTTAATCCTAGCATCCTTCCCCGTGCAAGGGGGACAGAGAGTGCAGCACAGTGGGGACCTTGGCCTGTGAAGGCCGCAAGGTCTCACTCTTTCACATGAGCCCAAGGTCCATCACTGAAATTTCAGGTATTTTATCTCTGGGATCCATTCATTTTATACGCTTAACCGCACTGCAAACCGGCCGCAAGTTGTGACGAATAAACAACACTACTTTAGTACCTCAGTTAGGCACTAAGCACATTCCTACTTAACCCATAGTGGCTTGTAGGTGCTACGAGGAAGGCAAAAAACCTCCCTGGTCCTTTGCCATTTGCCCCAGAGGAGAGAAAATTCCTACTGATTCCCTAATCACACAATTGGCTCAACCTATAGCATCTGTCAGGCCCATTCCCAGTTCAGGTGGGTAGGGTGAGCTGCTGGAATGGAGCTGAAAGAAGCTCCACATGACTGCTTCACTGGGCTGAATCCTGAGGCCAGGAGAATGCTGGCCCATCAGCACCCCTGTCTTCCAGCTGGCCAATTGTTGCCAGAGACTCCCGGAGGAAGGAGCTATTTATTGACCCTTGGCAAGTGTCTTCCTCCCTTGCTACCGAGATTCTCACCCTTTCACCACATGCACCAACAACTTTCCCTCCACATTGATGCATGTGGGTGGCATTTTTCCCTTTAGTTTTTGCTCAGGCAAAACTCTCTGAACTCAAGGGTATGTTGCAGGATTGCAGTGTTCGGTTCCACCAAAATGTTTGTCAGTGGGATTACTTGCACTAGCAGCTCACAGGTGTAGAAGCAAGATAATCCAACAATTGTCTGAATTACTGTTGCTGTGATTACTTTGGTTTGTAGGGACACAGTCAGACGTTATGAATTCTTATATTGTCCCTTAGAAATAGGTCATGATTTTCAAAAATAATTCTAGGCTCCTAAATCAATATTTAGGTGTCTGAATAAGTGACCTGACTTAAAAGCTGAGCACTAAGCAGCCTCCATTGACTTCAGAGGGAGCTAATGAGAACTTAGCACTTTTGAAAGTGAGTCCACTTATTTGGATGCCTAAATAGGGATTTAGAGCCTTATTTTAGGCTCCTATTTTTAAAAATCTTGGCCTTAAATTTCAGTAGGTGGAGCAGAGATTGAGTTCTCCTTGAGTGGCAACTAGAGAACCAAAGGGCGGACCAGATTCTGCTCCTTCTGAAGTCAGTGTTAGCTTGCAGTGAACTTCAATAGAATCAATTAATGGGTCCATAGAAGGTTTGTGACCCAGCATTGCTCACTGTGAGATAATTCAGGTGAGTAAAGAAGGATTTAAGTCACTTCTGCTAGAGAAAAGAATTTTTGAAATGAGCTCAAAAAGTTTATCAGAAATAAAAGTTTGACTGCTGTAGATATGTTTGTAGGATAAGCAATATTCAGGTGAGTTTCATGGAGTAAGTTACTGAGCCATGGTATTTTCCTCTTAAAGAAGGCATGCTAGCTTAGCTTCTTAAGTTAAGTAAACTTTTGGAAAAAGAAAGTGTTCAGCAATAAGTGATTTGTGCCAGCACAATTCTGCCTTGCTCTTGAATGGGAAATACAGGATACTTTATGAGACTCTACATGGCTGGGGGAAAAAGTTCTTAAGAAATATCTAATGTTTTAGAGTAACCATTTAGTAGGCCAAGATTTTTATAGTGTGTAATAATTCATAGGGCTTTCAAGGTTGGAGGAAATTTGTTTTTGAACACTGAATATTTTAAGGATACCCTATAGTGCAGATTTTTTTTAAAAGGCTTGTTTCACAGTCCCTCCAGAGCTGAAATATTTTTCCATAATATTTGCTGTTCCAAGGCCACTCATTGTAGGAAATAACTTTCTTTTTCCCCCATGGAACATTGAGTGTTTTAGAGCTGCTCTGATGCTGGTGGAAAGTAACCTCTGTTTGATGTCAGAGAAATAGATTAAACTTTAAAATTGGTTTTATAGCTCCTTAGGTCTATAGCACACAGTTTTGACATCAGAGGGTTTAGATCCATTGCAGGATTAAAATTTTGATTTTTAGAGTTGTAAAGATTATTTTAAAACCTAATCAGGCCTCAGTTCAGGAAAGCATCTCTGTTCAGGAAGGGCAGTAATGCACACGCTGAACTTTTAGCATGTGCTTAATTGCTTCCCTAATAGGGATGGATTTAATCGTGTGTTTACGTGGTTTCTTCAATTGAAGACATAGGGTATGATGACAAAACTCCCATTGACATCAGTGGGAACTGGATTGTGCCCAGAGTTTCAGAACCTTATGATTGTTTGGGGAAGGTTAGACATCCATGGGTTTGTTCCTCAGTTGCACTGATCCCAGGGAGGGTGACTGCTACCTTTCTGCCTCCCTTAATTCTTGGTTTATCTGGCAGTCAAACCTGCCCTCAGCATAAGTTAAAGCAGTCACAGGGCCATGGATTCAAAAAGATAGCAGAATAGCCTGGAGTAGCATCGTTGGTGACTCAGGTTAGCTGCACAAATATGTACCCAACGGATCCAGGCAAGTTTGCACTCAGGTGGCTAGCCTGAGCTGCAACCCATGCTACTCCCAGCTGCACGGCTATTTTTAGCATGCTAGCTTGAGCAGAACTAGCACGTCTGTCTGCTCGAGCTGCAAAGCAAGCTTCCATCTGCAGTGCAAACATACCGTACACTAAGGACACTTTACACCAGAGGTGAGCAAACTACGGCCCGCAGGCCACATCCGGCCCGCGGGACCATCCTGCCCGGCCCCTGAGCTCCTGGCCGGGGAGGCTAGCCCCCGGCCCCTCCTCTGCTGGCACCCATCTGTCGCCACTGCATGGGCAACGCTCTGGCCCGCCGCTCCTACTGGGCAGCGCAGGGAGTGCAGCTGGCTGCAGCGGGGCTGCGAGCTCCTGCTGCTCTGAACAGCACAGTAAGGGGGCGGGGAGCAGGGGGGTTGGGTAAGGGGGTGGAGGATCCCGGGGGGCAGTCAGGGAGTAGGGGGCGGTTGGACGGGGTGGAGGTTCTGGGGGGGCAGTCAGGGGATGGGGAACAGGGAGGGTTGGGAGTGGAGTCCCGGGGGGCCTGTCAGGGGGTGGGGGTGTGAATAGAGGTCGGGGGGTGGTCAGGGGACAGGGAGCAGGGGGGGTGGGATCCCGGGGGGCAGTTAGGGGCAGGGGGTCCCAGGAGAGGGCAGTCAGGGGACGAGAAGCAGAGGGCGGTTCGATAGGGGGTGGGAGTCCTGGGTGGGCTGTCAGGAGGCGGGGGTGTGGATAGGGGTCGGGGCAATCAGGGGACAGGGAGCAGGGGGGGTTGGATGGGTTAGGGGTTCTGAGGGGGGCAGTCAGGGGATGGAAAGTGGGAGGGGGCGTATAGGAGGCGGGGGCCAGGCTGTTTGGGGAGGCACAGCCTTCCCTACCTGGCCCTCCATACAGTTTTGCAACCCCGGTGTGGCCCTCGGGCCAAAAAGTTTGCCCACCCCTGCTTCACACCATTCTGGGAATGTAAAGGGACCCTAAACGGGAGTAAATATAATTTATGCTTTTTTAAAGGCCCAGTTAATGGCCCTTTGTGGAAATGAGAATCAGATCCACAGGGTGAAATTCACTCCTGTGCAGAGGGCTAGGTACCGCTTAAGTCCTACTTAAGCAAATAGGATTACATAACATTTTGGCTTCTGTTCAATTTGTCACTGCTAAGAGGGAAAACCTCCATATAGTCCTATTACTAGTTTGGCAAAGAAACCTTCTTAATATTTATAATAACTTTTAAAGCTTATTTACATGAGCTTTAAAAGGGTAAAACACAAGCCTTAACTATTTTTTCTAGGAAAGGCAGCTCTTGATTTGTATGCCATGCTGTGTACCACATCCTGAGTATGTGAACAATCCTCTGGGCAGCTGATTCAGTGCTTCTTAAAGTAGTACTGTAAGAGCCCTGTCACAGGAGGAATGGGAGAAATCAGTATGCCTTGCCCCGCTGTTCACAAGACCTGATGATAGTTCGTTCGTTATGCAGCACAAAAGCAAAAATAAAAGTAATATCTCAGCGCATTCGTATTAAATATGGGGTAGTTTTTGAAGTCAAATTAGAGGGAAGCTACATAATGAAAGGCTAATCAACAAAAGTGTAAAAATGAGGTTTGAATTGACTCTGGCACTGTGTGTAATCTTGAGAGAAAGGGTTGTATTTAAGGCACTGTTGAATGTAGGCTACGTGCAAAAGGTAAATGCACTTCTAAAAATAGTTTTTTGAGAGTATTTTCCAAAAGTCAGAGTTTCTACTGATAGGAATTTGAGAAATCACAGTGTGTGCAAGAACTCAGTGTCTTGAGCGAGAGGCAGGGCAGAAATAGATCTGTCACTGGAAGCATGAACATACAGATAAACTGAAGGGGTGCAAAACAGCTTACAATGTGCATGCTTCCATATGCAAGAGCAAAGAGTGGCCAGGGGACACTATGAGAAAGTAAAGGAGCAGTTCAAAGGGTTGCTTTATATTTTTCTTTTGTTTCTTTAATCCATTTGTAGGATGCATATCTCCAGACCTGAAAGCATCATACAATAAAAACCAATTTCTGGACAGACTGCTTCATGTCTCTGGACACACATCTCATAAGGCACAGCCTGGAAAGCTTTGTGCCATCTTTATGCTTCCCAGATTCTGGGCTGCACCAAGGAATGGAGTATGGGGCTGCTCTAAGTTACAGCAATCTGACTTTGCAGCCTATGGGCTGCTCTGAATGGTGGAGCACAGCAGCATACACTGACCCTGCACTGCCCTGCCCTGCTCCATGTCCTCTATGGCCTCTGGTCACCGCCAGAATAGTATGACAGAGACATAGCAGGATTTGGAAACTAGAGCCTGGGCTCCAGCCTGAGCCCAGAAGCCTACATAGCAATGAAACAGTCCCACAGCCTGAGCCCTGTGAGCCCGAGTTGGCTGGCACAGGCCAGCCGTGGGTTTTTCTTTGCTGTGTAGATATACCCTAAGGCAGTGATTCTCAACCTATTTACCACTGTAGGCTGCGTATGCAACTCTCTATGTGTTATTGTGGGCCACATCCACACACTATATCGAAAACCTGTATGGCCCCGAGGATGTCTTATGGGCCATCGCTGTGTGTTGATTGAGCCACAAGTAGCCCATAGGCTGAGAACCACTGCCCTACGGGAATGTCTTTGCTGCAGTTAGCTTGGCTGTAATGCAGGTGCTGCCACTCAATGTTTAAAAGAACGAGAAAGACAGCCCAAGGGCAAATCCAACCACCCTTAACCAAATAGCCCAGTAGCCCTCAGCCCCACTCACAGAAGGATCATTTTTCAGTTAATAAGAAGATTGGGGGAAACAAAAAAAGAATATTAAATGCAAAAACTAGGGGAAGAGCCCCAGAATGGCCTCAAGGAGGCCAACTGAACTAAATGTAATATAAACACACTCTGTATCAGAGGTAAGCTTAATTATTATCAATTTCCAGATAAAAACACAACATGAATGCAAGTATCATTCAGTAATTTAAGGTAAAATACATTGCAGTTATCTGCAAAACAAATATTATCATCCCAGGAAATTCAGAGCTAAGGTTAACCTTAAAAGAAATCCAAACATACTGAGGCATGGAAATGAACAGTAAAGGAATTCAACCAACCTCAGCTCTGCACTATAGTGATACCATGTAATAACCATACAATCATGATTAGTTCATAATAGTGTTCGTTGTCCCAGATTAGATTACATTTTTAAAGACGTTAGATTTTCTTCATATTTTTCCCCTCATGGTGACATTACGGAGCAGATTTAAGGATAATTGTGCATTTCTTTTGGGGGTAAACTGCAAAACAGCCATGTGAAACTTTGTTTACTCCTTAGCCCCATCCTCCTTGTCAGGGGCAGGGTCTGAAAAATCAGTGCTTCAATCTTTATTCGCTTGAGGAACTCGGCCCATCTCCCAGCATGGGCAGTACTGCTTGCTAGTCTTCACCGGGCAGAAATTCACAGAGGCCGTTGAAGCAGAAAGAAGGATTATTTACTAATAATTCCAGTTGATTTACAAAGGGGGTGTGACGAGTGGTGGGGTTTGGGACCCGCTGGAAGAGGCAGGACTGTTCTTCAGACTCCTTGTTTATTTTGGAGCCCAGGTCGGGGGAGTTCACTTGCTCCAGTACAGGCCCAAAAAGGCTTAGATGTTGTGGCCTGGGCTCTGAAATCTACTCCCCTCCCTAGGCTTCAAAGCCCACGTCACAACAAATCCACAGCTATTTTTAGCACGGTGGCCCAAGCCCTGGCAGCCCAAGTCTGTTAACCTGGCTCTGAGACTTGCTGTCACAGGCTACCACTCTCTATGTAGATGTACCCAACGAGAGTTGGCAAGAACGAGGAGCAGGGTCAGAGCGACCTCACAGGGAGAAACCGTAGAAACAAGACTACCTTGTAAGAAAGCTTAGACTGCACTTTGTGGTTTATATTTTATTTAAATTAAGAATACAGATAAACCTAGGAATTGGGTACAGTTTGGATGGGGTGTGTGTGTGTGTGTGTGTGCGCGCGTGCATGCTGTGTTGAGAGCAATGTCCCATAGGGCTTAGTGAATCAAACAAATAACACTATCCCTGATTTAAACTGGCCCATTACAGGCCCATTATTATCTGAGAAGGATATATGTTAGCCAGAAATTTTGAGTTAATTACAAAAAGGACACTTAAAACAGGAGCTCTTCCTAATCCCAGCAGGATTTCTCAAAATGGTATAAAACTTCTTCTGAAAAAGTAGAAGGATAACTTCTGATTTTGGACACTTGTGCACTCTACAGACCATAGCTTCTTTTGTGCTGTTTTGTTCAGTGGTACACAATCTTTTGAACCTAAAAACACTTTTACTAGTTGCTAAATTGTCTAGCTTTAATATCTGATAATGTGGTAGAGTGTTTCTGTCTGGTGGCTTTCTAGACAAATTGGTGTGAGGAACATTTTCCTTCAGTGAAATAGCTGAATCCAAAAAATATATCTGGTTTCTATTAAACTGGAGGAAAAATGTGAGGTGTGCATTGAAAGTACTAAGCCAGTGATTGAATTGTTAAAGTTCTTCTTAAGGGCCATTCCACATCATGAAGACATAATCTGTAAAGCAACACCACACAATGATCTGTGAAGAAAGGGGGCTGAATTAGCATTCAATATGGTTAATATTTCCAAATGTCCCACATAATCAGGTAGGTCCACCCATTATAATATCCTTAAATGGCCAATGATAAGTGTTTTTAGGCAAGAAAACACTGTGCAGAAGACAATTTAGCTTCTTCATGTGCATCATGCTTAGTGCCCCTCTGGGGTTGGCCATTGTGCCAGATATGACAGAGTGATTCAGTGTGATTTCACTGGACCTTTGGGACTTCAGAAGAATGCCCCTGATCCAGCAGCAGGCATGAAGAGCCAGCAACAAAGTGCTTTTAATGTGCTGGAATTAATGGCTTGCAAAATTTCCATTTAAAGGCAGATGTTTGGGGATAGGAGAAACTTTAGAAAGCATCCAGTATTGATAATGCTATTTGATTGACAAACATCACTCCTTTAAAAGAAAAAAATTCATAGTTTGATAGTTGGGATGTCAAGCATCAGACGAGTGAATTCTTGGAAGTTAATGGTTATAATAGGAAAGATGACAGAATTTTAATTAAAAAGCAACTAGAATACAGTTAGCCTTCTGCAGCACAACAAATAAGAATGTTAATGATTGAGGTTCTCTGTCAGACTGTTCCCCTCTCTATCCCTTCACGTGCTGCTGATATAAGTAATCTCTGCAGCTCCTGTCATATGGAACAGCCTTCTTGTATTCTTGGTACACATTGACCCCATCTATTCTCAAATCTCAGGTGCAAATATGTGTATATTTCGCCCCAGGTGTATACTATGCCTCCTAATTACTCTCTCTTTCTCTGCTTTTGTTTTTAAAATGTTGTAACTTTATTTTATCCTGTGGTTTGTTCTGGGATGTAGTTTGTATAAAGAATGCTATTTGAAATAAGGACCTGATCCTGCAAACCTTTATATGAGTTGTCCTTATTCATGTGAGCAGTCTCATGTCATGCAGTGGGAATAATCACTTGAACATTGGTATAGAGCTTAGGCCCTTAAATTGTAATATATTACTTTCTAAGGATTGACAATCATTTGTAAAGCCACTCTGTTAGCATCCCCCAGAGTGCTTAACCTTTCATCGCTGCTCTGTGCTGAAATACTACTAGAACTGAGTATTATAAATGAGAACTAGCCATTTGAGGATATTTTGTTGTGAATGCAAAAATGTGCTTATTTTGTTAAAACTGTTGTTGTTTTAGATTGCGCTGTCTGAAAAATGACATTAGAACTCAAGGCACTTAGATACTACAGTGAAGGGCAGCAGTGCAAAAGATAAAACCCAAGATTTATATAAGGTAATCAGCATTTTTATTATTTGCCTTTTTAAGGTGTTCCCCAACCGAAAGTAACGTGGCTTAAGAAGAAAGAATCCCTACGAAACAATTTTTTCTTGCTTTTGAATGGGTCCTTATTTCTGCAGAATGTTTCATTTGAAAATGCAGGAACATATACTTGCACAGCAACCAGTGCTCTTGGAAAAGCAGTAGCCACATCTGTCCTTTACTTATTTGGTAAGTGTTAAATCATAGTTCATCATTCATAAGCAATGACAAACCATTGTGGTTATAAAGTGTTGTTCTTAGAATGGATAGGGATGTGTTTGGAGAAATATTTAATCCTGACATGGGTTATTGACAGATTGCCCATGTTTTTAGCAGTTATTCTGGCATTAATGTGAAAAAAGAAGGTACTATACTGACAGGCATATAATTCCATCCATATTATGCAACCTCTACCAGGCAGAGCAGATTTTTAAGAGATTTCTTTTTATTATTTTAACAATTTGTCATATTTCCATCAGAAGGAACCAAGGAGTTGACCTGACTCCAATGAGAGGGTTTTTAAAAATTGCTTTATATGAATGTCTGATAATGAAATGATAAATGGCATTGTCATGAGAAACAATAAACAAGGCCAAAGTTTTGGTAAATCTTTTATTACAGTGGAAGGATAACAAGGTTGTTCTGTTAAAAGATGAAATTTTGAAAGAGAGTCAGTTACAGATGTTACTCTGAAAAGCCTCCAAAAGAAAGAGAGATGGTTTTTGTGTTCCGGTGCATTAATGTACAAGATGATGGTCCTAAAGAGTTCCAAAATACTGTAATTCTTCCTTTTCATAAATAGAACATTGGACAATTTGATCAAAATCATCCTTGTAAATATTTTTTTATCAAATATTATAATGCATTGTTTTCCAGAACAAAAGTTTCCAGAGACTAACACTGTATCAACAAAAGGTAGCAGGAGGAAGCGTGTCATGATGGCATCTGGAATTGGTACAAATATTAGTGTGATACGTGGTGATCTGCTAAGGATAGGTATGTTGCCTTGGCTTCATTCTTGTTAGAATTAAAAGTTTTTGTTAGTAATAATTTTATTAAAATGGAAAGGACATGATTAGGATGGCCCCATCACAAAGACTAAACCCCTAGAAGTATCTATTTTTATCTCTTGAGAAACATCTGCAATCAGGAACTGGAGGATGTCCCGAAACTCTGCCTCATCACCACATTCTACGCTGCCCCAACTGTGGTGCATTGTGATGGAAGAAGCAATGGTGCTGTGTTATGGTCCGCAGTGAATTCTCCAACATTATCGTAACTGCTGTTAAAAATTGTACCACCTGACAAACAAAGGCACTAGTAGTTCAGGACTGATTTTTAAAACTTAAAAATATAGAAACAAAACTGGAGGAGGAACAATAAAGATATAACAGACATATAAGTGATTTTATTTTGTTGGTTCTTAGTTGCTCACAACCATCTTGCTATTTAGTGTAGATCCTGCATGTAAATATAGCTGTGCCAATATATCGTGATTGCATGCTAAACCAATTTATTGTTTTCAGCCAAATTTTGTCATTCTGAGGGGTTCACCACATTCCTGTTGAAATATTGAGGGTTCTTCCAATTTTCCTATGGGTCATGGTCTTTACTTCTGCCTTGGTTTGTCAGAGCCCTGATTTGTTAGCCATCAGGACATGCTATTTGCTCTCCCAGATTTTTACTGAGGCGGGAGAAAGTAAGAAATGATGGAGTCTAATTTTTATATAAGGAATTTTTCAAAAACTGTTTTTAAAATGGTAACTCTGCGTATCATAGGGTCTATCTAAATGAATCATCACTGGACTGAATAGTAAAGTTTCTCTTTGAGCTGCCCTTGAAAACTGTGAGAGATCCATCTGGACTGTAGACTTGATTTTGAGTTCTCCATCTAAACTAATATGTCTGTTTCCATTCTTTTCTGTTTCTATAAAGTGGTATGCAGCAACATTTAAGCCACGTTTAAACATGGTTCACAGTCTTGGAGTGAAATCCTGACTCCGTCAAAGTCAATGGGAGTTTTACCATTGACTTAAATGGGGTCAGGGTTTCACCTATGGTTCATAAAGAACATAATAAACTCTCACTTAAAGTGGAGGGAGAATGTAAATTATTGTGGCAAATATACAAAAGAGCCTCCACTTTAGCTTATGTGGAAGATAGCTCACCTGGGAGCACTTGAGACTAGTTTTGCCTTACCTCAGACTTTTGTAAATTAATACATACCCCTCTTTTTTACTTATACTGCGGGAAGCTTCCACACACCCGTGCACAAATAGAAAACACAGATATCACAATATAGACATTAAACTTAGAAAAAATACTAAAATTCCATTTATTTCTAGGTTGTCCAGTGCATCCTAGTCACAGGAACATGATTCGTTGGTTCTTCAGAAATCGTCCGGTTGAGGAAGTTAAAGACTTGGTATATAGAGCCTTGGTTGGGGGACGTATCCTAGAGGTGAACACTGTGTCTGGTCAATTTGCTGGACAATACAGATGTCACACTTCAACTAGTGTAAAGCCATTGTCTGTTTGGGTAAATGTCAAGAAGGAAGGTTTGTTGAAAGTTCTATGACAAATTCTTACTTTTTAATAATATTTCTCCCTAATGTTTTGAGAATTTTATTGCTCTATTGCTTATTTTTATATATAAAGTATTAAGCCCCCAGTTCTGTAAACACTAATGTTTATATTCAACTTTATCTATGTGAGTAGTCCCATTTCAATCAGTTAAAGTTAAGCAGGTGCATACATGTTTGCAGGATCAAGGCCTTGAATTTGATGTGAATGCTTATTTTATTAATTTATTTTATAGTATGTCATCAAAAAGCTAAGATAATACTGCTCAATTCAGTGACTTGATATGTTACACAGATATTAAATCAGGCCAATCATACACAAACTTCTGCTTCAACAGGCCATATATATTATCATCTTGATAGTACTATCTGACTAGCAAAATTGTTTTTGGGATAAAGATTGTAAATATTAGATGATTTAGAATGTGTATGAAAATATATTAATTAGAATATTAACATTTCATTGGTAATATGATGTTAAATCTATTCCAGTGGTTTCCCTTATATTTACCAGTTTGCCTTTAATACATAGATAGGGTAACCTCAGTACTGGCTGTATTATTATACTACTCTGTATTTACTGTAGGTCATACCTGGAAAATACTGAAGATACCAAGGCAATGTTAAATTTTAAGCTATTTTAAATTTTTAAGAGTAACCAGTAAGGCCCTGATCCTGCATTGTGATATGTGCACATACAGAGCCCCATTAGCTTCCTTCAGCTACAGAGTGTAGGAATGGGGCCTGAGAGAGAGAGGGTGTTAGAGAGATACCTTACATACGTGCTTACAGGAGAGTAGACCCCATCTGCAAACACTTTATTGTGAAGTTCATAAGTCTTCAATGTGCCCTATAATTCATTCATATTGAATAATAAATAATAAGAGTAGGGAGTGTGATTTTGAAAAGCACCTAAGAAAGCTATGTACCCAAGTCCCATTGAAAGTCTGGGAGTTAGGCACCTGCCTCCCTTAGACATTTTTGAAATTCTCACCCAATAACTCAATAACAGGAGAATTCTAAAGGGATTTTAAAAGCAAATGTTTTGGAAAATTGGAATCAGTTATTTATCATATATCTCATGTACAAGGCCTTTCATTTTCAGTTTTTACTGATTTTTTTTTAACCAAACCCCCCCAGGGTTTACAAAAGATTATGGATTTTTTTACCAATTTTCACCTGAATTTTGGACCACTCAGGAACATGAGAATACTGATTATGTTAAAAAAAAATCCAGTACATTACATTAGGTAGAGGTATGTGTATATGTAGGCATACGTTGTATATGTCAGTGCTCAGTTCCTCAAAAAAAGAAGGGCAGGAACTCGCCAGAGCAGGCTCCCTCCTCCAGAAGGGAAGATGGTGACTTGGTAACCTAAGCAGTTCAAGTAATTCTGGGCTGCCATCTCTCCTTCTGGAGCGAGCCTGAAAGCAGAAGAGGTGGAGAAGGCAGTGTGAGATGGCACCCTGGCCTCCTCCACCTCTTCCGCTTCTAGGTCTGCTCTGGAAAGAGAGATGGCAGGTCAGTTATCTGGGCTGCACAGGTTACCAGTCGCCATCTCTCCCTCTGGGAATCCCTGGGGTCCATACAGGTTACCAAGCAGCCATCTCTCATTCTGGAGTGGGGAGCTGGGTTGGAAGTACTCTTACTTTTCTCCATTTGTTGCTGTTTTGTTGTCCTCCTGTCCCCTAATAATTCTGATATTTATGTAGAAAACTGTGACGTTAATTTTTTGCACTGATTTTCACCTGTTTTTAAATTTTTATTATAAACACTGATAAATTACTGAGGAATTTTAAACAACATAAAAATCAGAAATAAAGGGCCTTGCTCATATTTTATGGATAGCAATATGATTTGGCTTACTGTTTATGGACAAAAGATCAACAGAAGATATAATGTGTGATCCTGCAATCCTTTACTTCGATAAGCATGAGTAGTCCAATGACTGCCACTAGACTGTGTATGTGAATGAGGACTATTTTAGTATGTAAGTGCTTGCAGGATCAGAGCCAGAGTTATCTGATTACTACGGTGTAGTGATTTTACTAGAAATGTATCCATGGTCAAAATATGGCCTATTGATGACAAATCTGAAATTAAAAGTAAAGCTAAGTATTAATTTATTAAAACTATTAGAAAACATTACATGTGAGGGTCATATCCTGCCCTCAGTCCATGAGTGTGTATGTTATTGAAGCTAGTGGAGTTCTGCGTATAGATCTAGTTAAGTATATGGCATCTGGTGTCTTTTGTCTGCCTGCATTTTGTCTGTTTACCAATACATTTCATATTGATATTGGTCAGTATTTTTACTGGGGATTTTTTTTCAATCATGAGCTTTGATTTTGAGAATTGCACATGTGGATGGTTCATCATTTATGTATCCAAACCTTTTTGAAAATGTGAGGACTTCATTGGTGGTTTTTGTACAGTAGGCATACTGAGGGCACTGCTGCACAGTGGCATCATAGTTAAACAAACAATACAAAAAGAAAAGGAGGACTTGTGGCACCTTAGAGACTAACCAATTTATTTGAGCATAAGCTTTCGTGAGCTACAGCACTTCATCAGATGTAGCTGTAGCTCACGAAAGCTTATGCTCAAATAAATTGGTTAGTCTCTAAGGTGCCACAAGTACTCCTTTTCTTTTTGGGAATACAGACTAACACAGCTGTTACTCTGAAACAAACAATACAGTTTCTCCATCACTGTTCAGCCAGTAAATTTAACCATTTCTGCTTTGAAAAAAGCCCTTTGGTATTATTTTAAGAAACCCAGAAGTAATTAGGAAACACTGAAAAACAATGAGTTAAAGAATTCAGTATGTGCTGTTGGACTGAGGCTGTGGATACAGCTGGTAGCTATCAATTATTCTTGGTTATTACAGAAAAATCTGACTCCTTCTGTAATCACATAAAAATCTGTCAGCATTGCATAGTACTTCATCTTTTACCAAGTGTCAAAAAACGGGGGGGAAGGGAGGGGAAGAGTGTGTGGAAAGGAACTCATTTGGAATTGTGATCAAATATAAGGGCTATAATTGTTGGAGATGACCAGTCTTTAATATAGTGGGTTCTTTTTTCCAAAAAAAAAAAAATCCTTTTTCATCTTGCCATATGCTTTAGTGGCTAATTATTTATGCATTAGGTGCATTTTCTGTATTTATACCAGGCAAGATTCTCTTAAATCTTGAAATTATGCAAGGGGTCTGGAGTATTGATAAGCTCTATACAGAATAGGTTCTTTACAGAACAGCAAGAAACATAGAGAGCATTATTTACAGTTTCCTTTTTTAATGCTCACTATATAAAGAATGCTATGAAAGCCTTTAAAGAGGTTCATCAGTTCCTACTGTGAGCAAATTCTGTCCTTCTGCACACACGCTGATCCTATTGACTTCCTTGGGAGGTTCATGTGCATACCTGATGGCAGAATTTGACTTTACATGTTAGACAGGAACTAAGATTTTTTCCACAACGAGCATGGCGGCTTCTGTCTCACGGAAACTGCTGTAGCACAAATACAATTGCTACACAGTTACTATCTATAATGGTTTCTCTCACTAATTTTCATTTGCATTTCTTCTCCTATTGACAGACTATAAATGGGAGTATGCTGAGTGGAGGCCTTGCTCTGCTACCTGTGGGAATTCAGGAACCCACTTCAGAAGGCTGCAGTGTGTGAATTCTGAAGAACAAAAAGTGAATGAATCATTATGTGAAGACCGTCAGAAGCCAGTGGTTAGTTATCAGTCCTGCAACATACATGACTGCCCTGCCAGGTAAACCCCTTCCTGTTGTGTTTCAATCTGTATTAATACTTCCTTTTAAAATATGTACATGAACCCCTGAAATTGTTTCCATGTGTTCTACTGTGACTCTGAAATATTCTAGCTTTTGTGCAATGATGAGTCCTAAGGCAAGGGAGATGTGAAGACCTGCCATCAGCAATTACAGGAATACTAATTCTTTTAGAGACAGGGCAGCATTCAGTCAGAATTTTAAGCAACTTGATATCAGAACAGCATGGTTCAGAGCTCTAAATTTCAAAGTATCTACCAGAGGGGTCATCCTGAAGTCATTTTTAACACCAAAGTGGACTCTCAAGATGGAACAGTTCATATTTGTGGATTAGATGGTAAATGTCTTGTAAAACATACTTGCTAAGGAAGTGTTAATGGTAATCAATCAAACAGCTGAAATATTGATATACTTGCATATTACTTTTAGATAGAGATCTAGTTTGGCCATGCATCCTGTCCTAGATAGACTTGAGGCCTTCCCAAAATTCCTGACAGTTTCCGAGTGGAGTGGGGACATCCCCAGGGCTGGCTAATCTGTCTGTGAAGTAGATTGTGTCTAGCTCTGCTTGGGTTCACAAGGTGTTTGGAAGAGAGTGGTGCAAGGTGTTCTTTCTCTTCCTTGTGCACTTGCACAGGAGCCAAAGGCTTGGTGTTTGCACTTGCAGAGGACAAAGTTAGAGTGTGTTTATCATGAACAAAAAGAAAAGGAGTACTTGTGGCACCTTAGATGCATCCGATGAAGTGAGCTGTAGCTCACGAAAACTTATGCTCTAATAAATGTGTGAGTCTCTAAGGTGCCACAAGTACTCCTTTTCTTTTTGCGAATACAGACTAACACGGCTGCTACTCTGAAATTTATCATGAACAGTGGTGCTAGACAGCGGAGCTTGCCATGGACCATTGTTACCCACTGGCTAGCAGAACAGGGTTGATGCAGAGGGGGAATATGTACTGTAACTGCTTATCTGTCTGATCTACCTATCATATACCTACAGGACCTATCACCATAGTATCTCAGTCTTTCAGACTGTGTTGCAGCTCGCTTTCTGGCATGCAGTTCCTCACCAATCTTGTTGGCCTTCTGGCTAAGTCAACTAGAATGCCTCTGGGAACTGCTCTTGGGACAACACGTCTGTGCACGTGATGCAGACACACCAAAAGCTTTAGCTGTTACAGCCAAGAACTCAACTCCAGTTTTACCACTCACTTCCCACGGCTTGCAAGGAACTTTCCTCCCTGTCAAAGTTCTGTTCCCAGCCTGCAGCAGCAACACTTGCTGCCACATGAATACAAGCACTTTGCATCTCCTGTCAGGAAAGGGCGTCTCCTAACTGCCAGCAATGTAAAATTCACGAGGGAGGGAAAACTCATGCACATGTGTTGGAGTTGCTGGTCATTGGAAAATTGTTGGCAGCAAGTGTTAAGTCCTTAACTGACATTGTGGAAGTACAATTGCCAGTATGTTCTAAACTTTGTATTCTAAATATATAAAAAAACAAAACATAGCAACAGATAAATATAAGAAGAAATGTGTTTATATTTCAATATTGGCAGCCAAAAAACAGATCACTCGAAATTGTGAGTCTGAACTCAAGCCATCCCATAACAAGTGAATTTCCTGCCAATGGAAAAATACTAAAACAGAAATAATAATCTGAAGGAGTTTGAGAAGCATGGACTGCACTGCAGGCTTTCTTCTAAAATCGGGCCAGTCGACTCAGGTGAAAGAAAGAAGGAGAGAGTAATGTAAATACTTGAGGCACTAATGCACCTCTGAGGAGAATTCGGAACATGTAGTGAACTCTGGCACACAACATGGCAAACTGTATTAAACTGGTCCGAGAGCAATTACATCAAAACTCTCACAGTTAATTCATATGACAAAACATACTAATACCTAAGTTCTCTCTGACCTGAAATATTCACTAAAGTGCTTTAACGTACTGTTTTACTTGTATTGTGTATTTTGCATTTATTATTAAATTTTAGAATATATCTATTAATATGCATATAGTTAATTAGAATTAGAATTTTGCATTTGTTTGCATGAATTGAAATGTTTGTTTCCATATCTACAGTACTTAAATTTTTCTATATTTATATTGGGATTTTGTATTAGAGCAGTATGAAAATATTTGAGTATATTTCCTTAATAAAAACATTTCCTTTAATAAAAGAATCTCATATCTCTTACATAAAGAGAGCCTCCTGATCCCTAAGAAATGGGTGTAGCAGGAGCTGCTAGTGACTGGCCCAAACTGTCCCTTTTCCTGTTGCCTCCAGTATGGTCACTGACCAGGGAAGGGAAGTAGAAAGCATTTGAACTTCCAACTCCATTCCCCACATAAGTGGCCTGTGCACTGCTATTAACCCACTGGGCCACTCCCAAGATGACTCATAGAAGTATATGGAATTTCAGTGTAAAGTCAAAGTCATAGGCACCAATTCAGCAAAGCATTTCAGCATATGCTTATCTTTAAGCTCATGCTGGGACTTCAGCACATGCTTAAAATGCACTAAGTACTTGCTGAACTGGGGCCTTACTGACCTATTGTACAGATACTGTAAATTTGTACAGTACTTGCAAGAAAAGTAAAATGAAGAAAAGATGGGGTGTCCTATTTTTAAAGGCAGTAATCCATCCTGAGTGGACAAACTACTTGGCCACAAGGGAACTAGATAATTGCTGATTAGAATAGCATATCCCTCCTATTTTCACAGTTATACAAGTAATTTCCCAATCCCTATTTTTAGGTTGGATTTAGAAAAATATTAAATAGAATAAATTGAACCACCTCTTGCTTCTTCTGTTGTGCCTCTTGTTCCAAGCTGTTCAGATAAACACTAAATTATTCAACTTATCATCGATAGAAAAATGTTCAGGTCAGTCCTTTATATAACAAGCACTTTATCTAGCAAATTTTGGTGACCTGTGACACCTGTTATATTAATTACATTGGGGTCACTACATGTCATTTTATAAGCTATGAAAGAGAGGTCTGTTATCAGTTCTGAAAGAATCTCTTAGATTCATAGATTTTTAAAGCCAGAAGGGACCATTATGATCAATGGTGGATTCTCTGTAACTTGAAGTCTTTAAACCATGATTTGAGGACTTCAGTAACTCAGCCAGAGGTTAGGGGTCTATCACAGGAGTGGGTGGATGAGGTTCTGTGGCCTGCAATGTGCAGGAGGTCAGACGAGGTGATCATGATGGTCCCTTCTAACCTTAAAGTCTATGAGTCTATGAGTAATCATGTAGCCTGACCTCCAGCATAATACAGGCCAAAGAAATTCATCCAGTAGTTTCTACATAAAGTCCATAACTTCTGTATGGCATATTTTCTTAAAAGGATGTCTTCTGAAAATCATCCCTATCAGTCCTGGCTCAGAAGAAACATTGCTTAGGAGGTCATAATACTGGCTCATATTTTTCTCATGTTAAGGAGCTGACTTTAGGCAAACGATAGTAAGTTCCTGTAGTTTTTATTTTTAGAGAATTTGCTGTGATATACTATTGTGTTTGCATTACTTTCCTATTTACTGTCAGTTTATCTTACATCCTCAGATGGGTAACTAGTCCATGGTCTGAGTGCTCTGCTTCTTGTGGTAATGGATTTCGCCAACGACAAGTATCTTGTCAACAAACAAAAGCAAATGGCACTACATTGATGTTGTCACCAGATGCCTGTGTCAACAAGGATAGTCCACTGGGAAAGAAAAGGTGCACGGTTCGTTCATGTACAGAGTGGATAATTCAGTCATGGGGACAGGTAATCTACCCTTTGAAAATCTTGACTTGAAACTCAGTGTAAATACAGCTATGCCATCATACCGCAATCTTCAAATTTATGTTCTGACCTCCATGCTTGGTAGTTCTCTTACTGTTGGAAATCTTTGTAGATATTTCTTCATATTACAGTAGTTAATATTATTTGTTTTGTGGTGGTACCTAGAAGGCCTTAATCAGCATTAGGGTCTGTTGTGCAAGGTGCTGTACACTGGCATATAGGAAGAGCCCCAAAGGTGTGGTTAATAGCTTTCAAACAATGTTTTACAAGTCTTGGCTCCTTTATTTTGCTATGTCTAGTAAGTTTACTTTATCGGTCAAAGAAAAGATATTCTGTGGAGATGTAGGCAGGGTATATGCAAGTTTTATCTGACAAGTGAGTCCTGCACAGAAAACAAAACGTATGCTTTGAAACCCTAATGTTAGCCTCACTTTATTTTATAACCTAGTCTGTTTCTCTCTCTCTCTCTCCCGCCCCAATACTGGTACATAGCGGTTTTATTGCACTTGTACTGGAACCGTAGCTGTATCTGTGAAAAGGCAGGCATGTGGATGTGCTTTAACAGTAGATGACACAATATTTAAACAAGAGGAATTGTGCTCTTTACTTTCATGTTACAAATTGCAAGAGCTTTTGAATTTACTATGTTTTTTCAAGAGGACTGGTCTGGTGTTTACTATTTGACCTTAATAAACATTTCAGAAACATTTCCCTGAATATTCACTCAAATAAAATTGATTTGTGTTCAGTTATGATTATTTCCCTTTTATGTCCATCTTCAGCAGCTCTTTTAACAAAGGCATTTACCAGAAGATTTAGCTTGAAGAAATGGTTAATTTTAAGTGAATTTTAGAAACTATTTGTAAAATGAAATTTTGAACTTGTACTTGCAAACATTCATACTGAAAGCCTGATTCAAAGTGATACATATAACCAGTCATGGAACAGATTCCGTTCCATGTGCCCAGTCAAAATTAATAAATACAGCTTGAATTTTAAATATCAAATACTCACAAGAAACTGCTTGTGAGCAATCTACAGACCAAGAATTATTTGCAAATAATTTCAAGTAGTAATTTCAAAAGCTTCTGATGGACAATTCACACACACAAAAAAAGATACTTTGGCAAGTTAAGTTTTCACTCTGAATTATTTTCTTAGCTCTGTTTACTACGGTATAACAAAGAAACAATGTTTTAATGGACCATGCACTATCATATCCAAACAAGCAGGTAAAACTTACACTTTATGTGGACGTACATAAAGATTATCTTTTCTAATAGAAGATTTTTTAAATTTTATTTTTAGTGTTCTGGTCGCTGTGTTGGCCATGCTGTGGGTTTACAGCACCGTCACATTATATGTAAACATCACAATGGATCTCTCGTTCCAGATTCTTATTGTGACGAAAAAAAAAGGTACGCAGTTTGATATAGTATAGAAATTGTCCTGCTTTAGATAATACTTTTTACTTTATAGTATCTTTCATCCAATATTTCAGTGCACTTTTATAAACAATGAATTAAGCCAATCCCCCAGGAAATAGGTAATTATTAATATTCCAGTGCTACAGATTGAGTGAACTCCAGGTCTAGACTAGTTAACTGACTTCCCAAGTGTCACTTAGTATGTTAATGGTAAAGCCAGGACTAGAACCATGGAGTCTTGAGTCCCAGTCCCATGTTTAAAGCACACGAGACAACATTAACCACGCAAAGGATGTTAGTCCAGGATAGGGAGCAGGTCCAGAAAAATCTAAGGATGATGGACAAGAAAGAGAGATGGAGAGAAAATATAGAATCAAGCTGCTTAATTTTAGGTTAGAGATTGTATATGAGTTTTTTTCAGGCATCACTCGAATTAATTATCACTGTTGATTGTAATGGAAGCTGAAAAAAATTAGAAATAAAACACCACCCTTTACTATTTTTGAATCCCCCTCATCCTTGCATTGAAACCCTCCCCTGCTGAAAGAGAGGGTAAGGGAACTACTTGTCAGATACCACAATACAGTCCACGCCCTACATTCCTCCAGAACAGAAAAGTCACTTGCCTTTTCACTGTTTGAATCCTAAATGGGCCACAGTGTGTGTCTTTGACTTAGAATAACTTTAATGACTAAACAGGCCAAGAGAAATGGGATATTTTTTGCTCTGTGACACACATATATTGTATATGATAGATTTTTACTTTTTTAATACCTACTGTATGTTTGGGTCCAGTAAAAAATTAAAATTAAATAAGTCTAATTAAATATGTAGAGGCCTGCCATAGTTTTCTTGTCATTGTTGAATTGGGCCTCTACTGATAATACTGATCTCAGAGTACTGTGCTGAAGATTAAGTTTTGTAAAATTACAAAGTTCTTCTGGGCATCATAATATGCAGCATATGGATCAATTTGATGTTTTGTGAGCACTGAAATAAGGCAGATGTTTCTTTGAAAGCACACACTATGCTTCCCTAAGTGTATGATACCAAAGCCGTACACCCTTTTACATTTAGGCCAAGAAATATAAAATTGAATAAATATGAGCATATGACTCTGATAATCTGTTCTCCAGAGCCGTGTTCTTTCTAGGCATCCTTTTCTTTTGTTTTTAGCTTCTAAGTAGCTCCCTGTTAAAGGAAAATTACAGCTTTGACATCACAAGATCTTAATTCCAGCAGATTGTGTTGGCGTATGTGAGATTTTTTTGGCATGTGCTTAAATGTTTTACTGAATCAGAGCCTACATAGGGTGGGCATAACCTCAAAAATTAATAGGACAATTTGCCCAATAATAAGGACTGACTTAAACTGACCTGTGGGAGGAAAAGTTTGTCCCATATGGGATCAAATGTCTAGGTGGGTAGGTGAACAGATAATGAAAAGTATGGGAAGAACATGTAATTTGCACACATACATTTGACTTTTTATCATGTTTTTAGATTAATTAGACCTGAATCTGTGTATATTTCTCTAATAAAAGTGTTTCTAAATTGTGGAATTGTAGCCATGTTGGTCCCAGTATATTAGAGAGACAAGGTGGGTGACGTAATATCCAGTATCTTTTATTGGACCAGCTTCTGTTGGTGAGAGAGATAAGCTTCATTCAATAAAAGAAATTACCTCACCCACCTTGTCCTTCTAAATTGTGAGCATTTTAAAGGCATTTTCACTAAACATTAGGGCTGAAATCTTTGCCCCAGAAAGTAAATGTCAAAACTCCCCCTTACTTCAACAGGCCAAGATTTCACCCCAGAAGGTAAAAATGTTTGAGAAGTTTTAGTATCAGTGGGATGGTAGGGTGCTATTCTGTATTCTGGAGTGCTTACGTATAAAGAATCTATAGCATTCAATACGTTAAATGGTGAATTGACTTTAAAATGGGGTTTTGTTTTCTAACTAAAAACTTTCTTGTCGATATTTTGCATAAACACCAGTAGTTTCTTCTGTCCCAAGGTAAAGGAGCAGTAGTTAAAATAAACTGGGACATATTTCTTCTCATTTTGTGATGACTGACGTATAACAAATAACTATGTGCTAAGAAGCATCTAGCACAGAACTGTTTAACTATCATGTTTTTTCTCCACAGATCAGCTGTCAGAAGAAACTGTTCTTCAGAGATGTGTGATGTGTATTGGCGGACAGGTCCCTGGAGGCCCTGCAGTGTAGACTGTGGAAGTGGATTCCAGTCACGACGAGTAAACTGTGTACACAGGAAGAAGAATAAACCTGTGGCTGATCAGTACTGTGGGTGGAGGAAGAGACCAATGACCTGGCAACATTGCAATGTCACTTCCTGTGGCAGTACGTAAACATTTATTTATATCTGAGCATAGTCATAGTTTGTAGTAGTTATATTTAGAGAGCAACTCCAAACTGTACCCTAATGATTTTGCAAGCGTCTGTTTGCACATCAAAGGTAAAGCTATTTTCTCCAACAAACACTTCATTATCCCTGCTATACTTTTCTCCCGTTCTGCGTCACTTTGATATTTAAGAATTAAAAGCACCAGTTAGCATCAGGCATATTATGGGTTAATCATATACAGGTTTCCCCAACACAGCCGTGCCAGTACAACTCATTTATGAATCTCTGAGCACATTGCTGATTTTACTAAATTGTGGGGTAGTTTTGTGAAATGGACAATAGATAAGTGGATATGATGAGATCACCAGTCATTTTATTTGTGACAGCGTTTGAACCCCTGTTGCTAGAGATGAAATGCTAGCATAATAATTGTTACCATCAGTGATGAGCTGTCAAAATCTTAACAACTGGCTCCCACCTCACCCCACGAGAGGGTCGTGGCCCACCCCTGCCCCCCGGGACTCCTGCCCCATCCAACCCCCCGCATTCCTTGACGCGCGCCCCCCTGGGATCCCTGCTGTCCCCTCCCCTGTCCCCTGAGTGCCCCCAGAAACGGGCAGGAGGGTCTCGTGGGCCACTGTAGTGGGTACCCACCCTGCCCCTAAGAGCCAGAGGGACCTGCTGGGGCGAGGTGGGAAGTCCCGGAGGTGCTTCCCTGGGGCAGCTCCCAGGAAGCATCCAGCAGGTCCCTCTGGCTCCTAGGGGCGAGGGAGCATAGCTGGGGGGGGAGCAGGGAGAGCGGCCGCTCCCACACTGATCCCATCAAAAGTGGCACCTTAGGCGCCAACTCCCTGGGTGCTCCAGGGCTGGAGCCCCCACGAGGAAAATTTGGTGGGTGCAGAGCACCCACCGGCAGCTCCCTGCCCCGCGCCCAGCCCCAGCTCACCTCCGCTCTGCCTCCACCTCCTCCCCTGAACGCGCCGCCCTGCCCCACTTCTCCGCCCACCCTCCCCCGCCGCCAGCTGTTCGCGTGGGAAGCCTGGGAGGGCTGAGACGCAGGTGGCGGCTTTGCGCTCAGGCCCAGGAAGGCGGAGGGGAGCTGGGGCGGGGAGCGGTTCCCCTGCGCGCCCCCGGGTTACCTGCTGCGGCGCGGGCGGCCCTCCTCGCGCCCCCCCGCCCCAGCTCACCTCTGCCTCCCTGGGCCTGAGCACAAAGCCACCGCCTGCTTCTCAGCCCTCCCAGGCTTCCCGCCGAACAGCTGATTCGCGGGAAGCCGGGGGGGGGGGGGGCGGAGAAGCGGGGTGGGGTGGTGTGTTCAGGGGAGGAGGTGGAGGCAGAGCGGAGGTGAGGTGAGCTGGGGCCAGGTGTGGGGCGGGGAGCTGCTGGTGGATGCTCTGCACCCACCAAATTTTCCCTGTGGGCGCTCCAGCCCTGGAGCACCCACGGAGTCAGCGCCTAAGGCGCCACTTTTGGCCAGTGGTTAAATTTAGAAGCCCTTTTAGAACCGGTTGTCCCTCGCAGGACAATTTAACAAACTGTTCTAGTGAACCGGTGCGAACCGGCTCCAGCTCACCACTGGTTACCATCAAACTATTGTTTGTGTGAAACTATGATTTACTATTTATCCCTTATTCATTATAAAGCCTTTTAATGTTTAAATATATTTTTCAGAAGGCGAATGCAAGGATACAACTCACTACTGTACATTTGTAAAACATCTAAAGTTATGCTTAATAGACCTCTACAAGCAAAGGTGTTGTCAGTCATGTCAAGAAGTGTAATTCTTCTGTGGAAAGTTCATGATGCTGCAGTGAAGAGATGAGAAAACAGGTTCATTAAATCTAGACTGTTCAAAGAATATACTTGTAAATAAGACAGTAGGCCTAATAGTTAAATGGATACATGGGATTGATGAAAAACAGCATTGTAGATTGATATGCTTGAGCGGAAATTTTGCTGGAAGCTTACATTGGCCACTCTACTGCAGTGGAACATTTAATGTTTTAAACATTTTCATGTCTGGATTAAGAGGAGAATATCATGGCACATCATCTGTGGAACGTCACAGGTCATCATAGTATAATTTTATTGGGAAAAAACAACCTTATCTAGAAAGCACCAGGTAATGCTTACTTCCCTTTACTTATAAGAAAGTCTAAATCACAAAATCCTTTGAAGAATTTTGGAATGCAGCAACTGATGTCCCTTTTTATTTTCATTGTGTTATCAAATTTAACAAGATATTTAAATCTATAGAAGCAGTGGCTTGTAGCTATAACGTTTTTTGGCAGTGATTACATTTTCATAAACAGCCTGAGCTTAAACTATGAATAAGGGTCAATCTCACAGGACAATTTTATTGAGATTAGCTGTCGGCTGGATACACAGCAGTACATTTCATTTTTCATTCCTGTATTTATGTGTATGCATTGTAGATGCTGTTATGATTTTCAAAACAGCAATGGTTCTGTTTTTGAATAAATGAGGTGTCATTTTCCTTTGCTCCTATTTTTGTACTCCAGTCTCACTGAAATATGATCAAAATAGTGGCATGATTAATCTTCTCTATTGATCTTAAATTAGACTCAAGACTTTCTTATAAGAGCTGTGAATGAAATGTTCATGAGCACTATTCTCCTGCTCATAGTCAATTGGGGACGTAAAGCCAGTAACTGGTCAAATGTGCCTGTCCAACTCTATCCCTTCAATAAATATTTTCTATTTTCCAGTCATGGAAAAAAGTAAGAGGAAAGAGTTGTTATATATGAAGATAAATGTGTAAGAAATCAATTTCAATCAAGCTGATTTTTCATCATGATCATTATCCATTCAAGCCTTTTGTGTGTTAGTAAATTCTGACCATGACATTCTTAAGTAAATCTTTTTCTGGACTACAAATTATATGCCTGATAGGGCTAAACATTTTGCTTTACCCCAGAGAAGCCTGCACAAGGCTGAAGATGGCATTTTTTTCTTTTGCAGCTTCCAACTGTTGCACAAATTGGAAGCCTGAATGCATATCTTGAATTGGAGCCTGCGTTAGTAGATTATTAGACTGCATTGAATTGTGATTAGTAGGCATGCTGTAAGAACAATTTTAGAAACAGTATTCCTATACCATGGGTTTGCATCACTGAAAATTAGACTAGCACTACTGTATAGAAAGTGTTTAAAGTGGGCAGTTGTGTTCTAGCTGACTGCAAAGGGAGGATATTCCTGATCATTACCTTTTTAATCAATAATGGGTCTTGATTGCTTAAGCAGTTTTTTAAATTAAAAGAAAACACTTGTAAAATACTTTTGTATATATTTATTGTCTGATTTTAAAGTGCAATATTTTGTTTTGTACAGTGTGTAATAAAGATTTTGGGACATATATTTTTCTTATTACCAAAATTTCTTATTCATGTTTTTTCTTTGTATTTAAAGTTTTTAAATGTTAACACATAGCACTCCTTTGCTTCTTTTATTTTATCTTTGGTTAAGTATGCATGCTATTTGGAGGCAGTGCTGTAAATGATTGTTATTGCAATTGGCATGACATTCCTCTAGGTTATTTTTACTGCTACTCCAGTAACCAAAGATGGCTAACATTTATTTTTCATTGATATTTCTGAAATAAACTCTACTTTAGTTATTCATCTGCACTATTATACAGAGATTGTTTATTAAGTCATTTTCATAGAAGGTACGGTATGTTGCTGTTACCAGTGTTATGTTACCATTCTGTTCCTTCCCTATTTTTAACTTCTCAAAAACAGCAGTATTTCTCTAATTTTGCTGTTTTCTGGACCAGATCTTCAGCCCCACTACAGTTTGCGTGACACTGCTCTAGAGATGTGATGCAGACTTAAAACTGCCTTACATAGGTAGAAGATTCTTCCAGTACCAACAAATTCTTGTGAGCAGCTCTGCAATACACTCTCACTCTTTCTCTCATTCACCCCTTGTAACCCCCGGCATATGGAATATGTGTGGGTGGTAGAGGGGAGGAGATAGCCAAAATGCTGCTGTGCACTAGCAACCCCAGCTGCTGAAACAGCTCCTTGGACGCCATTGCGGATGGGTGTGAATTAGAACACGCCTGGGGCTGTCATAGGTTGCACGGAGCACTGAACCAGGATTGCATGGAAATGTGGAGTACAGCCCTTCCGCTCTTCCCTGCTGAAGAAATAATTGTGTTTGAAGAGTAATCCTAGATGTTAATAATGAAATACTATACATGGAATCCTATTTTCAGTATCGTTTATGTGCCACCAACCAGCTCTTTTTCTGACTAACCTTTAGAGATAAGGAATTCTGCATAACCATTTTGGTGGTATGGTGTATAAAATGTCTTTTAGAATTGTGATTGAGCCTGTTTCAGTAATTTTTCTTCTTTGAATAATGGGGCACCCTAAAATCTTGATTTTAACGGTCAAGAAGGATATTTCACTGGGAATATTAGTATTCCAGCCTATTTATTCTGACATTTTTAATACCACTTTGTATGGAGAAGAATTGACATAAAAACTTGAAAATGTCTGTTGCTGTAGGAATCTTGATAATACCGAAACTACCTGCAGCACTGTTGGGCTGCTGTGCTTTTGATGTTGTTATTCTTAGAAGCATCACCTCCAGTATTTTCAACAGTAACATCAGAAAGGCAAAGGGTTGCCAATTTTCTAATTGCTGAAAACCAAACAGCCTTGCCCCACCCCCTGCCCCATCCCTTCCCTGGGGCCCTGCCTCTTCCCCTGAGGTCCCGCCCCTGCTCACTCCTGTGCCCCCTCCCTCTGTCACTCGCTCTCCACTTCCCACCTCGCTCACTCCCCTCTCTCCCGGGACTCACCTGCTGCCTGCAGAGCCTGGCTGGGAGGAGCTGATGCGGAGCCTGCCCACCTGCCCCGTTGGGGCACAGCGGTTGGGCTCTGGCTCAGAAAAGGAGCATAGTTAGCGCCAGGGTAGTCAATTGTTTTTTGTCAAGGGCCGCATTTCTTGGTCAAGGTATAGTGGAGATCCAGACACCAGAGAAAATAATAAAAAACAATAATGATGATGATAAGTAAATAAAAAGATTTTGGGGTCTGTTCAAAAGCGTCTGGCAGTCTGGATTTGGCTCGCGGTCTGCCTATTGACTACCCCTGGTTAGCACACTCACAGCCTTTTAATATTCCCCTTTCCTATTCTTTCTATTTCAATGTATAACTGTACTGAGCTTTTCCTGAGTTCACTTAATCTCCCCATTGACTTATAATTAAATTAGAGCCTGCTAGCATAGTGAAAATGATGGTGAGATTTTATTGTTTGATTTGATCTGATCTGTGCCATAGTATTTGCATAAACCCAAGGTGGATGCTTAATTACAATTTTTCTGTTTTCAGGGGAGCTAAAGTTAACGTAGGTATTTTGCCCAGTTTGTGTAACATCCAATTCTGCAAGGCCATCTCTTTAAATTTGCATTGGTTCAATTAGCACCCTTTTGGGAACAGCACAAACTGCTGCAGCGAGCACATCAAACATAAACCTGCATGCTTACAGTTTCACCATTTGCCATGTTTAGCAGAGTATTAGTAAGCCATGACAAAATTGATGTAAAAACTATAAGATAATATAATTTACATTTGATACCAGCTATCTCAAGATTAACAAAACAAGGCACTAACATGTTGATATCAGACGTGCCAAACCTGCAAAAAACCACAGGAATTGGGCTTGTTTTTGGCTTAATTGGCTTGCGAGTTGCTTGCTGGCTAGTTTTTTGGCTTGTAGCTTGTTGCTTGGTGTAGCTTGTTGCTTCTTTTTTTTATCAGCTCGTGTCAAGCCGGGGCAAGGGGCAAGCAGAGGCAAGGGGTGGAGAGAGTCAGGAATGCACAGCAGGCCCACCACAGTCCCAGACTGCATGTCGTGGGGGGAGGGGGGGATCTAGTCACATAGAGTGTTGGGGTTCTTAGGGATTGGCTTGTTTTGGCCTTGTTTTGAAATGGGATTAACTTGATTTTTGGCTTATTGTGCAAGTCGGGGTGCTTATTTACTGTGTGAAAGCTGGCAACTGTGGTTGATATATTAAGTCAAC
Organism: Chelonia mydas; assembly: GCF_015237465.2. Taxonomy (NCBI): domain Eukaryota; kingdom Metazoa; phylum Chordata; order Testudines; family Cheloniidae; genus Chelonia; species Chelonia mydas. The sequence goes on from NC_051250.2 coordinate 66,530,613, forward strand.
TATGTTAAGATAATATATTTTGAATTTTGTTTTTACCTTTAAGAAAATAAAAAACCCCACCCAGAAGAGAGCAGGCAGAGAATTTAGTTCATAATCCAACATCACATCCCCACCACAGAAAATGTTTATATTTACATATCAGTTACCAGTTTGTGTCAGGGCACTGGTGTGCAGAGGGACGGTCCAGTCTCTCCTCTGCCCTGCCTGTGGCACAGTCATTCTTCTCTGGGCTCAGACTACACTCAGTGGGGTGAGCTGAGGCCCGGGGGAGGAGGCGGTCTGCAGTAGGCAGGAACAAGGTCTGGAGGGTGCAAATCATACTGGGAGTTCCTACTGGTAGGGGGTCCCTGCACTAGTGTTATGGTTTCTATGGGTATGAGTCCCCACCCTAGGGTTAGGGTTCCTATTTCAGGGGATTTGGGGCTAGGTTTAAGGTTCCTATGGATAGGGGTCCCAGCCCTAGGGTTAGGGTTCCTATGGGTAGGAGTCCCTGCCCTAGCGTTAAAGTTCCTATGAGTAGGGGTTCCCGTCTTAGGCTTTCTATGGGTAGGGGAATGGGGCTAGGGTTAGGGTTTCTATAGGTGGGGGACTTGGGGCTAGAGTGAGGGTTCCTATGGGTAAGGGTCCCAGCACTAGGCTTAGAGTTCTTATGGGTTGGGGTCCCTGCCCTACGGTTAGGGTTCCTATGGGTAGGGGTCCCTGCTCCAGGGTTAGTATCCCTGTGGGTCGGGAACTTGGGCCTAAGGTTAAGATTGCTATGGGTAGGGGTCCCTGCCCTAGGATTATGGTTCCTATGGGTCGGGGACTTGGGGCTAGAGTTAGTGTTCCTATGGGTAGGGGTCCCCACCCTAGGGTTAGGGTTGCTATGAGTAGAGGTCCCACCATAGGGTTAGGGTTCCTATGGGTGTGGCATTTGGGGCTAGGCTTAAGGTTCCTATGGACAGGGGACTTGGGCCTTGGGTTAGGGTTCCTAAGGGTAGGTACCCCACCTTAGGGTTAGGGTTCCTATGGGTATGGGATTTGGGGCTAGACTTAAGGTTCATATGGGTAGGGGAATTGGGGCTAGGGTTAGGGTGACTGTGGATAGGGGTCCCCTCCCTAGGATTAGGGTTCCTTTGAGTACGGATCCCTGCCTTAGAGTTAGAGTTCCTATGGGTAGGGGTCCCCACTCTAGGGTTAGGGTTGCTATGGGTAGGAGACTTGGGGCTATGGTTAGGGTTCTCAAGGGAAAGGGTCCTTGCCCTAGGGTTAGTGTTCCTATGGGTAGGGGATTTGGGTCTAAGGTTAGGGTTCCTATGGGTAGGGTCCCTACCCTTGGGTTTGGGTTCCCATGGGTAAGGGTCCCCACCCTAGGCACTCCATCCTTCAAATAATGAGTTTAGAGGCAGTATTCAGGGCCATAAGAGAGAGAGAAAAAAATCCCCCCAAATACCTGATCTCCAAATACACCTGCTTCAAACTCTATTACACCTATTTGAGTTTGCACTTCTGTTTCCCCTCGGTATTTATCATTACATTTTTGTATCTGTGAGTAGGTGGTAGAGTCAGCATATGAGTTTCCTTAAATTATTTAGGCAAGAAAAGAAAATGCATATCAGGACAATATATCTATAGTGAGGATAAGAAATTTGAGATCTGCTAAATAAAAATGAAAAGGACTCAGTGGTCAGACTCTGATTCAGGGAAGTGTCCAGTCAGGGAAGCAAAGCACTTAAAAACCTCCCAGGGACATAACTGCAACTAAATCAGAATTCAGTCCCTGCCCGCTGTATGGTGCTACTTGCTCAAGCCAGTCCAGCCCTAAACATTTAATGAAAAATCCAATCCAAAATATCCCTTTACAAACTGGAAAACATGTATGAACTTAAAAAAAAAATTTAATTGACTTGATTTTTCAATTAGACTAAAGCAAATTGACATAGCACAAAGAGAAACAAGAACATTTAAAAACAACCACTCTTGTAAGAACAGCGGGAGCATGGTGTAACAGTTATACAAAACAAGCATTTCCAGCAGTCCTGGTCTCTTTTTCTGCCTTTCTGAGTGGAGCGCATGTGATTCAGTTCCTGCTTTCAACATCATACTGTACTTGATTTCAGTCCTTTTATTGGGGATTTGGTATACATACAAATACATGACACTTCAAAGCTAAAATGGCTTTCCTATAGTAATGAGTAAAAGATAATATATTTATAAGTTACTGATACTCATACTGAAAGTGATAAGACAACATAATATTGTTAAATAAGTATTGTAAGAAGGGATCACTGTAAATCCTGGACATGATGACTGAAACTGAGATAATACTTTGAAATAATGCTTAACATCTCCTATATGCACACACACATTATCTTAATAAACCATTTATTTTGTCTACTTATTTGAAACATGTTAAAATTCTTTAGCTGGGAAACTAAGGACCAAAGTCAAATCAGCTCTGTTTTGTGTCTCAGAAAAAAATCTGCTATTGCATTTGTATGCAAAAGTTAGCAGATTATCTTTTTTATTATATGGTCAATATGTACCATGCATCAGAAGTTAGAATCTCACCGTTAGGCTCTGGCCATAGTAGCTGAAATTGTATTAATAATAGCTAAGTTAAAGACTAGTGTTAGCAGTGTCCTAGCATAGTTTCCTGGACCAGCATAAAAAGGGTATTTGTTGTCTGAAGTCTATTTTATGATTATGTTATAGGCTACGTGCGAGGCTAGTTTGTAATGCAATTTGGCTATCAAGATTTCCGGGGGGAGGAGGGGGGGGGAAGTATTTTCCATACTGGTCACAGAAGCCATGTTAAAACATTTCAAAAGTAGGGTGGGCAGATTCAATGATTCCAAAATGATTTCCAGCAAGTCATAATCTCATTTAAATGCACACAGTATGTGCTTGGGCTGGAAGACAGTAAAAACTGAAAAGCACAATAATTGTAAAATGCATAATTAGAGAGAACAGATTCCATACAAAATGTTCAGATGCATCTTAAGGCTGCCTAATCTTCATCAATCTTGTAATAAAGTCATTCCCAGTTTTTTTAAAAAAGCTATAATGAGTTTAAGTGATTTAACAATTTTAAAATTACAATAACAACTTGTACTTGCCAACTGTCATTGAGGTTTAGCCTGGAAAAAAATTAAGCTATAGGATTCTAAACATTTTTTAAAATATGTAAACTACTAAAATTAAAAAATTATGAAGTAACAGCTACTTCTTTTGGAATATGATTACCATTTGACTGGGAAAATGTATTGATTTCTGGAGTAACTCTGCAGAAGAACTTGTGACCACGAGAATCTGTGTCTACAAAGACGTATCCTGGAGGAGATGGATAGTTTGCTGGGCAGATCTCTTGTTTCTTTGGAGTATACTCTGTACGATACATGGTTTCATCTTCAAAATGAGCAGAACTAGGGACTACAACACGTAGAGGTTTGAAACTCTGAACTGGAATTATCTCATGTGGTATATAGTGAGACCTGAATGTGGTCAAGCCATCAAATTTTCCAGTAGGTTTTGGAATTTCCTGATGTCTTCTAATAATTTCTTGCCGACAGCTGGCCCAAGCTTGAAAGTCTTCCTTCATTGTGGTGTTCCCCTGGAAAGGGACATTACTTCTTCTTCCATAAGAAACTGGTCTTATGGGGGCAACAGGACAGATCACGTGTGGAACATAATCAAGATGGCTTGTGGAGTGTAAATCCATATTACCTGGAGGTGGAACATAATCTCTTATCTTGCGAGCCTCAGGCAAGGAGACTGACCATGGCTGAAAACGATCCCGGAATTCAGTGCATCCATCAAAGTGACCATTAGACCCAACTTTAGTGTATTCAGGCTTGCAGCTTTTTGTAAACTCTCCAAGTAGCCCTTTAAAATCATTCCGGTGGGTTGTCAGATCTTCAAAGGGTTGGCTGCTTGGCTTGTATTCTTCCTTTGGTCTTACAAATTTTGGTTCCAGTTGATGAGCGATGTAAGAACTGCGATGATTAGTAACACCATCAAAAGGTACATCTGAAAGTTTGGCCACACCTGGAGGCTTAAAGCTTTGTCTGGGGTTCAGCTCCCTAGGAACAAAGTCATCTTGAAATGTAGTAGAATTCCCAAACTTTTCTGTAGGGGGATGATAGGTGTGTCCCAATTTATTTGGCTCCCTTCTTTGAACTTCCCATGATCTATAGTCATCTTTAAGACAAAAACAATACTTGATAGAAAGAAAGATTACAGATTTTATTATTGATTTGTGGCTGTCCCATATTAAAAAATCTAATTTCTTCTCCCACCAACCCTTTTGATCAAAAGAGTTGAGTTTCAGTAACAAAGATAATTCTGTTTTACTACTAGATACAGGAGTTCTGTTTACCTGCTACTATGGGAATAGACCAAACAGTCAGTAAAATGCCACCTGGTACCACAAGATGATTATTTCTTTTAGAAAAAAGAAATAGTTTCTATGTACATACTTGATTTCTGTTTTCTATTGCACACAAATATCTGTATAGAGGATATGTCTGCAAAAGTCTACATTTTATCTCAGGACTGTGGATGAAATACATATAAACAAAAGGTGACTGAATTATGAACTATAATTTTAGTGACAGATGCTGGTGACATCTTAAACTACAAGTGTACAGAAGCTGGTGAATAATAATATTGTTATCAAAGATATTCTTTCCCCTCAGGCCCAGTGCTGCCCAATTCTTTCTACTACCTCTACTTTTGCCACTACGCGCTCTTCGCTTTCTAACAACTCTACCCCGATTCTTCTAACTTCCTACTCTGAATGGCCTCACCTGATCTTCAGCATCTTAAGTATCTTTCTCTTCTAGTCCTTGGTCTTTACCATCAGAGCATCTCTTGCCTTTCATGCAGGCAGCTCTAATAGGTCATAGCTCATAATCCACATTCAGATATTTTTAATCTGGATTGTAGAGCAGATGTGCTACAATCAAATTTTAAGTACAACATCTCATATGTAAAAGATTATTTGTATACCAAGGTAACCTGTCAGGATAATCTACAGGGAGGCTGTTTAGGAACTGTTGCATCAATAAGTAACAGAAGATCATCTTGTTGAAAAAGGTCATCAGCAGAATGCTATACCAAGTATATAGTAAAGACGAATCTGAAATCAAGTTTGTTTCATCAGTCTATGTAGAAAAACAGTAATTGTGAACTCAACCACAATAGAAACTAAGGTATGCTTGGACCTCATAATGGAGACAGTGATGGTCTTAAAACAAGGTATATTGTCCTTCCAGCAAGCTCCAGTCCCATTCTAAAAACTGGATTCAGAAGGTGCCCATCACGATGCCGAGTCTGAAAACACCTGAGTTGTACCAAATGTTAGCTCTTCCAAAAGCATTGCTAAATATTATTGATATCCAAAGCTTCAGTTAAGTCCAGCAGCAAAGCAGGAAAGCGAGACTCTTGGCACATTGCGTCCATAATAATATTAACATGTTTCTATTTGACATTGTTTAATAATCTTTCTTACCAAAGGAGTTACAATTTTCTCCAAATGTATCTTGAAGATGTGCTTAGATTATAACTAGCATTAGAACCCAAAGTTTCTCTCTCCTTCCCTTAGCTGGTTTCCTATATTTCTGCCACAATCTAACAGCTGCCCTCCTTCCAGTTGGGAAAACCTGGAGAGGGCTTCTCTTTCAGAGCCTATTAACGTTAATTCTTAAATTAATAGAATCCATTGCTGAGAAACATAGGGTATTCCCTCTTCACTACTGTCACCTATTGGGCCAGAGAGTAAGAGACCAAAGTCAGAAATCAAACCTCAACTCCAATATGGCAGTTCAGAATACTACCATCATTGTGGCTGTTTCTCTCTTTAAAAATGGCATATGTAATTACCTTGATAGGTTGGTATGGTGTCTAATTTTCCTCCCTTAATCTGTTTTCTTTCTAATGGTCTTACTAATGTCACTGGTTGTATTTTATGAAGATTATAATCTCTCCTGTATGTAGTTCCAAAATCAATCTCTCCGGGTTTTGGTTTATACTCTTCTTGTACCCGAAGAGGTCGATTTACAACATCGTATGGAAGATAATCAGACCTGAAAAGGAGAAACATGCAGTACTGCTTCACAATGTTACCTTTTTCTGATCCAGACATTTGTGACATTTTTTCCATATATAGAAACTTAACAAAAACTACATTGTATCTACTGTGGAAGGACTAAAATGTTAACTCTTTGAAAGCAATTGCTGATTTAGGATCAACATCATCAACATCATAGGATCAATGATGAGAAAATAATCATTCAACAGATATTTGGAGTCTGACATATGGTGTATTCTTTGTATGTAGTAAGGTGGTGGAATCCCTTTTTCAAACCTGACAGCAATTTACCTTTATTCATAATTTAACAAATATTCATATTTCTAAACTCTGATAAATAAAAATAAATGTGTTTTCAGTATTGTTTCATACCTTATCTGACTTGAAAAACTTCTATGCAGTTATATAGAAAGTGATCAACCAGTAAGTAGAGAGAACCCAGGGGAAAAAATTAAACTTCATTCAGGGCCAAGTATTTAAACAGTGCAGGTGGAGAACTGAAAGCAAAAGGATCCAGCATTTTCCTGGGTAACTGCTTTTGTATGTGGACATTGGATAATTGGGCACCCAAACAGGTACAATATCTACATGCAAAAGACTGTTTCAGCACACAGGTACTGACTTTTGGTGAGTCCTGGATTTCTAATGTATAAACCAAGCAGAAAAACCATCCCCAGCACAAAAAAACCTTTCAGATCTTTTTTGGAGATAAAAATGAATCCCCAAAGGACAAAAAAAAAAATCCTTTGCATGCCATCTGCCAACTCTAAAACATGATTGACTTGTGCCATCTTATACTCAAACTTTATGCATATATATCCTTGAAGAGAACGAATAATCAAATTATTTCACAATGGAAAATGATTCCAATAAACAGAGCTGTCTTCCCTAAATGAAAAAATACGAGGACACTGTAGAATAACATCAGCTCCAAAATACATTGCTTCAAAATATTTACTTAAATGTAGTGATTCCTTCCATTCTTCCATGATGTGTTTGGTACTCCTCCTTTGGCTTAAGACTCTGGGGTGGAGGGAGATTGCCATACTGGGGATATTTGTCCACGTATTCTGTCATGAGGCAAGCTTGTCCTCCAGTATCATAAATCCTTGTGGATTTATGAGGGCAATGATGGCGCCTATATAAGAAATTGAAACAAGATAATTTCAAATAGTTTTTATCTATGGGAAACACACACCAGATATTCTGAGTGTATAACAAGAAATAGGATTGTCATCACAGGTATCTTGCATCTAGAACACTTCTTGAGCGTGAAAGGGAAACAAATTATTTTGTTCTGTAGTTATGAAGGATGTTACCATTTATGTAGCACGGCATAGGCCACAACAGCACAGGAACAAAGAATATTTATTGCATCCTTAGTACAGAATAGGGAGGATGAATATAGCTGTCAGTCTTCTAAATGGTAATCAGTCACCTACCCAACTCACTCTTTCCTTGCATTCTTTTCTCTGCCAAGCACTGGCTTCCTTCTTTCATGCTATTATTTCCCTAATCTGTAACAATAACTCAATACCTCTCCCTACTTCTCTGATATCTTGCCCTTTCTCTTTTCCTCATTCCTTTTCTCCCTGTGTATTTCAATACGTCTTTCACCATTTCTCATAACAGTGCCAGTCACCTCCCTACTTTACACAATCTCATCACAGTTGGTGCTATGGCATTCTGAACTGCAGCTCCAGATCTCTAGAATAAATCTCCTGAATCTATCCCTCCTCAATTCTCATCTCAATTTATTTTTTTCACACCCATATCTCTGAAATTCTTTATCCCCCAAAAGTACTGGCTTTATTTTTGTTATTGGGTGTATATACTGTATTATGTCTTGTACTATTTAACTCTAGTAATTTTGGGATATGATTTGCAAGAAATTATAATATACAGGTTAATGTTTAGACACATTGGGCCTAATTGTCATTTACACAGAGCTTCTTTACACCTTGCAAGCAGGATAAAGGAGCTAAGTTTAAATGTGATTCAGAATCATCTTCCATTAATCTCAATCACAGTTTATATACAAAATGCAGCCGGATTGTATAGAACAGTATTACAGGAACTAGTGGGTGCTTTCTGTCTCTTGACGTATTTATTAAAAAATACTTCTTCAGATTTGATTGAATGAACCATTGGCAAAGAGAAGACTCATTAAACAAGAATGAATGGTCAGAATTTCTTAATTTGCTTTGTGTAGTGTGCACTGGAATTATGCTAGCCTCTCTCTCCCTTAGAGGATAGACGAAATGAAAGTAGGTCCTCCTATATCTGCTAGCTCAATTCCAGCAGTGGTTCAGGTACAAGCTAATGAGAGGTTACCAAATATAAAATGTTACTTGGTGAATAAGTGAACTTAATGAAAGGCTGTACAGGAATCACAGACACTGTGACAAGATCTGGAAGGGCAAAAGTGTATGTCAATTACTAGATAAAAATACCCTTCAACCGCAGGAAACTAGACATTCAAAGAACAGAGTGAAGACCTGTTCAGAAAAATTGGGCTAGCAGTGAATACTGAGAAGAAGAAAAAATTGAATCAAAGTGAAATAAAAAATTAAATAGACTAAAGAAACAGGCATATAGGATTCCTGCTGAGAAAAGTAAAAAAGGAAACAGAGAAAGGAATTACCTGTGATTGGAAATCCCTAAAGCTAGTTTTAGTTGCACTTTGGCCATGTGATTTTGGAGCTCACTAGTTAGATTAAATGGTTAAGTGAATAACCTTACATAACAAGTCAGTCTCAGCAGATGCATCATGTGGAGTGTATGGTCTGTTTGAGCCTCAAGCTGCCAATTTATTTTCAATCAAACTGGTCTACCAAAGGGATAACAATAACAACTGACAATTGCACAATAAAGTAGAAGGTTCTGTAAAAGATAATACTCCCATGTCACTTATTTATCACTAATGCTCCAATCCCACCATTAACTGCGACCTGACGGCAGGGCAGCAGCAAAGAAAAATGGGAGGGAGAGAAGAGAAGGTTGAGTTACCTCTGATGTCACAATCCCACCACTTTTAACAATGAACTGAGCAGTTCGAAAAGCACTAGGGGAGGGAAGGAAAAACAGGAAGAGAAGAGATTAAAAGGGAAGTGAGAAGGTGTTTCTTCTGATCACATAGCTCCACCCACCCTGAATTTTTCCAGGGATTCATCTATGCTGTATAATATTCATTCACAAAGTACAGCATGTACTCCAGATTTCACAACTAAAAACATCATCTTAAGTAGCAAATAGAAAATACTATATATAACTATCAAAAGCTAGTTAACAAAACAGACTATCAGATTCATACATGCCATCAGAAATAGTTTATTCCAACAGGCACTTATCACATGGATTTTAAGCATACAGCCCACGAGAGGTTGAAACAAACAGCATAATATTCACACAGACAGCAGCTTCATTTTTGCATCCTCATACCTTTTTCATCACCTTATTTCAGAAAACCATTCACCAACCACAATACCTATTTCTAGGACCCTACCAAATTCACAGCCAGGAAAAACATGTCACAGACTGTGAAATCTGGTCTACCACCATGAAATCTAGTCTTTTGTGTGCTTTTACCCTATATTATACAGATTTCACAGGGGAGACTAATGTTTCTCAAATTGGGGGTCCTGACCCAAAAGGGAGTTGCAGGGGAGTCACGGTATTGCCACGCTTACTTCTGTGCTGCCTTCAGAGTTGGTCGGCTGGAGAGCGACGGCTGTTGGCCGAGCACCCAGCCAGCAGCAGTGCAGAAGTAAGGATGGCATGGTATGGTATTGCCACCCTTACTTCTGCACTGCTGCCTTCAGAGCTGGGTGACCAGAGAGTGGCGGCTGCTGACTAAAGGCCCAGCTCTGCAGGCAGCAGCGCAGATGTAAGGGTGGCAATACCATACTGTGACGTTGCACTCTATATATGATTTTATGAAAGTATGCTGATGAGTGTGAATATAATGTAACTAAAATATGCTTCATGCAAAAGGTCTCTTGTAAGGTATCATTACAAAGTTTATAATCTACTGAGTGTGGTCATCCTATTTGTATAAATGTATCACTCTTGAATCTAAAACTAAAAATATGAAATATAACTCTGAGGGCCTATTATAATTATGCAAAGTGTGGTCCATTAATGGTGGTTTGGAATTTTGATGGCTCCCATCAACCAGGACAATTAACTGTGGATGGCTCTGTTTGCAGGCAGGCCTTCCTGTGAGTCAGGCTGGGAGGAATGAAGGCTTGGGGTCTTACAGTGATATGTGATCATGTCACCTGAACTGGAATCCATCTTTAACCTGGTGTTTTTCCATTGAAAAGGAGGGGTGGGAACCCAGAGGAACAAAGGATTCCCGCCTTATGCAAAAGATATATAAGTGGGTGGAACAGAAAAAGGAGTAGAGTCATCATGAGAAATCCCCTAGCTACCACCTGAGCTGGAACAAGGGCTGTACTAGGGTAAAGGATTGTGCCCAGACTGGAAGGCATCCAGTCTGCGATAGAAGCTTACTGAAACATCTCTGAGGGTGAGATTTTATCTGTATTCAGTTTTCTTGCTGTATTAGGTTTAGACTTGCATGTTTTATTTTATTTTGCTTGGTAATTCACTTTGTTCTGTCTATTACTACTTGGAACCACTTAAATCCTACTTTCTGTATTTAATAAAATCACTTTTTACTTATTAATTAACCCAGAGTATGTATTAATACCTGGGAGGGCGGGGGAACAGCTGTGCAAATCTCTCTATCAGTGTTATAGAGGGCGAACAATTTATGAGTTAATCCTGTATAAGCTTTATACAGGGTAAAAAGGATTTATTTAGGGATTGGACCCCATTGGGAGTTGGGCATCTGAGTGTTAAATTCAGGAACACTTCTGTAAGTTGCTTTCAGTTAAGCCTACAGCTGTTAGGGGACGTGGTTCAGACCTGAGTCTGGGTTTGCAGCAGGCTAGCAGGTCTGGCTCAAAACACGCAGGGCTCTGAAGTCCTAAGCTGCCAGGCAGGAAAGCAGGGGCAGAAGTAGTCTTGAGACATCAGTTTGTTAGTTTTTGTTGTTTATTTCAGGATCCTACTTTCAGAAAACTGCGGGGAGCCAACAGAAGTCTCCCAAGATTCCCTCAATGTAGCTTATCTATCAGAGATTATATAAAATCATTACAGAAACCACAAGTGAAACAACCAAACTTTTATTCATTAGGGGGAAAAGGAATGGGATGAACAAAGGAATGAGAGGAAGGATTAATAATACTGAACAGATTAACAACCATGCACTCTTTCACACAGGAATTACAACGGGACGAGTGATAACTGCTCTCTCTACCCTGTCCAGGAGCTGCTGCTGAGACCGGGACTCGACAGATGATGACAACTCTCCGGACCATGATCACCACTGGAACAGCTACCGCAGCGGATAATGGCGATGAATGACGATGATTCAGGTGAGAAGCCCAACTAACTTCCCACCCTAACCCCTTTGTGACGTCCTGTCTGCAGGTGAGAGCCCTAACCACTCGAGGTAAAACCCCATGGATGGATGGATGCTTCCCTTCAAATAATAAACCTCAACAATAATCTAAATTTTTTCCCTTCCGAGGTGAGCTGTTAAATAGGCAGATAACTGGTGTCTGACCACTTCCCTTCCTTCCAAGGTGAGAGCAAAAGGAGAAGCAACGCCTTCCTGCTCTTTCCCAGGCTATATAATCCTTCTGTTGCCTAGCAACTAGCTACTAGATTTCCCGCCTATTCTTTCCTTTCCAACATGGCGGCCTACTTCTTCTTTACAAACCAAAAGGGCGAACAATAAACAAAACCATCTAAACACTGTTACCAAGTATCAGGTCATAATTTGAATAGGATGCAATTTACAAGTTGGCAGTTCCCAAGGGGCTTTCTGTGATCCAACCTGTCACACATACCATGCCATCCTTACTTCTGTGCTGCTTCTGGTAGAGGTTCTACCTTCAGAGCTGGGATCCTGGCCAGCAGCCGCTGCTCTCAGGCTGCCCAGATCTGAAGGCAGTGCTGCCACCAGCAACTGCACAGAAGTAAAGGTAGCAGTACTGCAACCCCCCCCCCTACAATAACTTTGTGAACCCCCCCCCCCAACTCCTTTTTGGGTCAGGACCCCTACAATTACAATGCTATGAAATTTCTGATTGAAATAGCGGAAATCTTGAAATTTATGATTATTAAAATCCTATGACCATGAAATGGACTGTGAATTTGATAGGACCCTATCTATTCCAAATGGCTGTTCTGATATCATCAGATTCATACACTCAGCTGTCTCTACATTCTGTACTCTGTTCTGCAACATCCCCCACACTACCCTCATCATTGTCATATCTCCTGCACTTATCATACTTGCTACAAGCAGAAACAACATCCATTAGAAAAATACTTTCCTCCTGAAGGACCCTGAAGATTATAATGAATTAAAAATTTAAATGGAGTCCATCAGTGTTTGAATGATCAAAATGTGCCATGACATTTTATTTTTGTCAAAGAGAACCAAAGCATCTCTAGCAAAAAGTAATTATGCATGACTGCGTAAGACTCTATTATTTCTGATGAGTTAAAATTGTTAACTCAGATTGAATAATCCCATAACATACAAACAGTTACTTGATTTTAATGGGACTATTCAGGAGTAAGGTACTATCAATGTGAGTAATGGTAGCAGACTAAGGCTTACAAATTGTGAAATATAAAAGATATGCACCAAAAAACATACACGGCCTGATTCTCATTGACACTGAGGCTTTTTTACGTTGTCCTGGCAATGTAAAGAGGACTGAAAGTGGGAGTAAGTGGCAGTGTCAAGGAGGCCTTAATGTAAATGGGAATCAGCCTCAGAGAGTATACTTCATGGCTTTGGATAACTGACAAATCCAGTTTGGGGTTTAATCCAAATGATAATAAAAAAATTATCATTAAGAGACTATCTTTCTAGAAATGATTACAACCAAATCACAACTTTTAGAGACAGAGAGTGGAGAATGAGATCTGAATTCTAAATATCTGTTGAGAACCCATCAATCAAAAGATGGGACATGACTAATGAAATAGGTTACTTATAATTCGGCTAATTGAGAACTATTTGAGTCTCTGATTTATGTGTCTTGCCTACAAACATGTTACCTACACTTCATTATTATCTTTTATGCTAGAATTATTGATCTTTTAATGTACTTTGAAGTGCATGTGTTCCTGACTCATGAATGATTGATGTCAGCTCTGGTGGGTTATGTTTTCTTCCTTCCATGAGCAAGACTGCTAATTTATTGCTTAGATAACATGTTAACAGATAAATTTCAAAAAATTTAAATAGACACCATTTGGGCGAGCACCTCAGCTTGTATAAACTGGTGTAGCTCCGTTGACTTAACAGAGCTATGCTGACTTACATCAGCCAAAGATCTGGCACATAATTTGTTTTCTCATGCCAACAAGATTCATCCCTGAGAGCTTTCTAGAGCATTCCCTCCCATAGAATAAGATTTATTATGAGAAAAGTCTCCTTTAGGAGACTTTAAATCATTAAGAGTTTATAAACAAAATAAATATCTCAATAAGGTTTTTAATTGCCAAGGTAAACATCACCATCTGAGTGAAAGAAATTATATTTGGACACTAGATTACTGAAACTATTCTGCTGCTTAAATGACCTGAGTTCCCTAGTGTTGGCAGGAAAAATAATTCTGGGGGGAACATACATGATTTATAGACAAAGAAACGTCTCATTGAAACTCTTTAAGTAGAACTAGTAAACTGAGGAATGTGGAAATCCAGTTTTCATGACAAAAGCAAAATTAATCTTTAGCAAGTAGTTATTCTCTTATGTGAATGTGCAAAGAGAAGGTTGTTGTTTGTTTTTGCTGATTCCTCAGGGTCCTTTATAATTGTGTCATGGATTGACTACCATTGAGAGAGGCATACTGTATATCTGCCTGCCAAAGGAAAACACCTTGAAACATTAACATCAATGAGCATTATACACATAGACTGAGGGGACAACAGATTCTATAAAGAGAATTTTTGTGACTGTCATACCTCATCTATGATATTTACATAGTTAGATTCTTGCAACTATCTCAAAGTGCTCCAAACAGCTAGATGAATACCTGCACAGTCAGAAGAAATGTAACCTCCTTTCCTGCCTGTATTTGCCTCTGGTGCTGCTAGATGATCAGTTTGATGTTGGGTTGGATTGTAACATTAAAGATAAGTCAGCATGTCATCCTCCTCCTTGTCTTCCTCTTTCCTCTTTTCCCTTCATCCTTTCACACACTGCAAGCCTCTATCTGAAAGTGTTTAAAGTCCTAAACCTTATTTTTTGAATAGAAGGCTGAGAGTGAAATTTTCCTACCTAGCTAATTAATTTCCATTATGGGAGCACACCACTATGGACATTCACCCAGGATGCTCTGGGCAAAATGGCTAGATAACCTAAGTAGTGTAGGCTTCCCATTATTTTTCTTCAGTTCTGGAATGTCACTGGGGAAGCCTGCCAGCACACCAGAAGGAGGAGAAACTGGGGTATGAAAATCCCCAGGGCAATCCCTTGACTGACTGACTGACAGAAGGGGACTCCTCATTCATCCAATGCGACTGGAGGTAGGGTGGGTTTGTTTTTTCTACTGAGTCAGCTGCAGACTATCCTCCAACGGAGAATTAGTAGTTGTGTACTGGGCTCTCTGTTATCTTTGTCTCAGGCCTACTCTTTGCTTGGTGCTAGCACGCTAGCAGATAGATACAAAAAGTTAAATAAAAAGACTCAATAAAGACAGCTAAAATGTAATATATAGTATCTTTGAGATGTCAAGGAGGATAAATGTCTCTAAAAGTTTCTAATGTTTCTATAAGTGAGGAACCATGGGCTTTGCTGCCTGCCTTGCTAATGAGCATAAAAATCCTCAAACCACACCCTAATTTAACTGCCTGTTCCCTTCACCTAGAGATGAACCTACTGCTTTGTAGCCTACATGCCTGTCTCTTCTGACATCACTGATCTGACCTCCCCTTGTATCATTCCCTTCCACCATTTTATTGTGCTTTCTCTTGGTTTTCTATTGCTTTTCTTGTTTTTTTTCTGTATAAATAATATCAGACAAATCCAATTCACCAATATCAACCAGGCATTCACTTCTCTTGAACATCAAGATTTCTTTACCTGAGGGGTAAGGAGGACTGAAAAAAAATGCTTGTTATCTTGAGGAACAATAAATGTTTATATTTACTTAAATATGTAGTCATGATCAGTATATTGTTACATACATTCTGAAATTCCTCATCAGAAATATCTGGACCGTTTTTTGGTATGTATATACAGCTCCACATGTAACAATTTTTTTAAAAAGTTGCATTCTAAGTGGGAGATTGAATTACAAGTCCGGAAAGAAATCTATTATCTGTAGTGCCAATCAAGATGCATATATTGTCTGACTGATGCCAAGGTTATGAAGAGTTTTCACCAAAGTCAGTTGTAGCCAATCAGGAGGCACCTTGAGTATGTATTATGATTGGTTAACATTGCTCTGGGCTGCTGTATTAGTCATTTCAGAGGGCCTGCTCCTGAAGCCCCTGGGAGACAAAACTTCCATTGACTTCAGCAGAGACTATGGGGCATATTTTTAAAGGTATTTAGGAGCCTAAAGAGGCAGATAGGCACTTAGTGGGTTTTGCAAAAGCACCTCAGTGCCTAACTGCCACAGCCTCAGTCCTCCCCAGGTCCATGTCCATGTCCCAGTTCCCCACTCTCCCTTGACTCCTTGGCTCAGCCCCCATAATCCCTCCTCAGCTCCTCTTCCCATTCCTGTCTGGACACTGTCTCACTTTCCCTGACTCACCACCTTCATAGGCTCAGCTTCTCACCCTCTTTGCATTCCAATCAACCTATTTCTCCTTCTCCTTGCTGCCTGAGCACCAGCAGTAGGAAGTTTGAGAATACTGGGGAGACAGTCTCCGTGCCCTCAGTTCTTGTGCCTGTCACCACAGCAGTCTGTGTCTGCCAGTAGAGCTATTGTAGGGAAAGTCCTGCTCAGCCATTGTAACCCTGGAATGGAGCATGCTCAGTAGAAATGGAATATTCGGAGAATTTTGCTGCCAAATGCTAACAAGCCTTTACCAAGCACATGTAAACTCATAATTTGGCAAAATTTTCAATTATTTTTCCAGGGACAGCAAAAGGTATATCCCTGACACCAGAGTGACTCTCCTGCCAAATTTCAAGACCCTGCTCTAAAGCATGGAGGTGCTAGAATGTCTCAACAAAATGGTTGTAAGAATTTTTTAACACGGGAAAATAACTTATTTTTTCCTAACCTCGTTCTGAGAAATAGCTAAACTGATCTTGATTACATTAAACAAACAAACAAATAATAATCTTCCCAAGGCAGACACCCAGCATGGAAACTTTCAGACCAAACGGTTAAAATTTGGCAAAGTTATATCCAACTGAAAACAGTTTTATAAAGGAAAGTGTCAAGAAACCTATAATAAAAACTAAAAGATTGCATAATTTACAGTGTCTGTGAAGGTTATTTAGGCCTCCAGTCCTGCAAGGAATTCTGCACTAGCAGATATTTGTGCCTGAGTGGAGCCCCACTGAAGTCAATGAGGCTGTGTGTGGCTGCAGGGATCCTCCCATAGGGCACTCCTCACCGCAATGAGGCCAGTTTGTTTTCTTTTTAACTATTTGGAATGTCTATTTTTTAATTGTTCTGATTATTTTAACTGAAAAATATATATTTAAATTCTCCATTTACCTGCTGAATGAAGAGCTCCTGGGACTTTCTTGCTTATTCCATTTTCCTGTGAACTGTTCTGTAGTATTCCATTTGATTAATCTTTCCTGTTTCCTTTTCCGACAGTGGATGGACTTCCTAACAAAGACTAAACATTCTCTTCCACAGTGCTCTAGTACTCCCTAATTCCATCCTTAATTTTCTGTTGGGTTTACAAGCATTTAGATGTATTGAGTATTAAGTATCTAACATTTCATTCAAACTTCCCCTTTCCTTTTATCTATCATTTATTGAGAAATTATTATCTTCTTCAGGAAATTATAAAAAGCATGAGGGGAGTGTGAAAGGACTGGGAGATTGACTAAAAAAATAAGTTTTAGTAAATAGTTCTATATCTTTATATACCAAAATGAAGATAAGTATAGGGAGAAACTCTTGTATATGGGCAACTTTCTTGTCTATAAACAAATATTACTCTTAGATATAGTCTGGGAGGTCATCTAACTACTGCACAGCTATTCTCTGCTCCTGAAGGCCAGAATTCACATCCTATGTTTGCCAACTGTTAACGACTTTTATATCAAGCAAGCAATCTGAATCCTGACTCTGTTCACAGGCAGGGGTTCATTTTCTTTAATATTAACGTAGCACATTTGCAACCCATGGGAAATAAGGAAATAAAAATGTTTGCTTCTTATTATGGAAATATCCCAAGAACAGTTGGTAGTTGATACCTGGTCCATTCTCAAAAAATATTACTTGGAAACTGGGAAGGGGGTTTGGGGATATATACTCCAGGGATACCAATAAAGAATTTAACCATTATTCTGAACAAATGCAGTTACAAGAACATTTTTCTGGTTTAAAAAATAACAACCAAAACTTGCCTTTTAAGCAAACCAACTGGGAGATGATCATTTGTACACTTTGGCGCAATCCTATATTACTGCTAGACACATCCTAGACTTGAGAAGCTAGGAACTTTAGTGGTGACTGGTATACAGAAAAGTCTCCAGCACTGACTCTGACCCTGAGAAGTGTTAAGCATTTACAAGCTGATGGGAGCTGCCTGTGCTCAGCCCCTGCAGACACCCAGTCTTTTTGGCAGCACAATTATTTGTAGGAAAAAGTTGTTGAAAGCATACATTTTTAATTGGCACTGAAAAGGGGATTCAGCCTAGGGAGAAGGGTGTCTACTCTCCATATTCTTAAAATACTCTTAGTAATGTTAATATTCAACAAATAAGGGCCAGATCCTACAACCCTTAGCTATCGTGATTAGCACTTATTCGCATGAGAAATCCCACTAAGCACTACAGTGAGGTGGTTACACACTTCCCCTAGGGAAGCTCTTCCTGAACTTCAGAGATTCACCACCCAAGCTCAATTCACTATCTGGGCCAGGGCCACCATTTGTAACACCATACCCTAGACTGTATTGCTGGCAGTGGGGATTGAACCTAGAACCTCTGGATACAAATGCCGAAGACTTTACTACCCGAATTAAAAGGGACTATTCATGAGTAAATGCTGTTCAGTATGGGTAATGGCTGCAGAATCTAACCTTTAATGCACTGTCTATTCTGAGACACAGAAACACCTTCTGGCTGACATTTTTGTTCCCAGGACCTAACTACAGGTAGCAGAATTATTCCCTCTGTTTTAATATTCAGAATGAAATATAAATGTATCTAAAATAATTCAGAATTACAGTATGTAAGACTCTAGCAGATTGCTAAATAGAACTTGTGCAATATATCACAGTTTTCTTGTGTGTACATCATAATGCCCAGGTAACACTGCCAAGCAACTAGTCTTCCCATAAAAACAGAAACATTGTAGTGCTACAGCAAAGCAAACTTAATGAGCTGCCTAAAACAATAACCTCTTGAGATTTTATTGACCGCAAAACCTTCAGCAATGTGTATTTTAACCCAGTGGTTCTCAACCAGGCATCCAGGGCCCCCTAGGGAGCCCCGAGCAGGTTTCAGGGGGTCCGCCAAGGAGGACCAGCATTAGACTCACTTGCGGCTAAGGGCAGAAAGCCGATGCCCCTCCACAGGGCTGGGGAGTTCAAATGCCCTGATGATTCTGTGTCCTTGCAAGTGATCACTGTATTATGGTTACCACCACCCCTCCACTTCCCTCTCCAATTAATCTGGCCTGTCCTATGTGTCCTGGAACTTGCAATGCCCCCTGCATGTGAGAGAGGTGGTAGAGAGTTGGGAAAGCTGGTTCTGTGTCTCCTATACAAAGTGATGCCAACTCTCATGGTTTTATTTCACAAGTCTCATGATACTTGATGTTTTTCTTAAAGGCACAGATCCAGGATTTATTTGAGAATCTCAGCTTGCTTGCTTGCTTTGTAAATGTTTAGCTCTCATGATTGAATGAGGGCTAAAATGTGAACCCTAACAGTTCCAGTACTGAATGCAAATAAAAACACCCCAACTTGTATTATTTTTTAAATCTCATAAGTTTTAAGCCAATCATATGATTTTTTTCAAGTCTGAGTCATGATTTTGAAATTTTCTCAGGTAGGTAATACTGCATTCCAGTGTACTACCCATAGTGGGAGGAGGTAGTATTCCCTGTAAGACACCTTCTTCCTGACCTACCCTTTTGCATGAGCCTCACTGGCTTGAACAGGCTGTAGGACAATGACGAATTGGGCCTCTTCCAAAGGACATGGTTGAAAGTAAGACAATGGCCAAGCTCCGCTCCGTAATAGTGAGCAGAGCTGGCTGTGAGCAGGGAAAGGATTAGCATGTTGCACTTATTTAAAAAGGATGAAGAGCTGGTGTGCCAGTGTTTTCTACCCAGGATGAATTCTAGATGAGTTAGCCAGAATTGCTCCCACTGCTGTGCAGCCCGTCTGCAAACACATTAAAGTAGGGCCATGCTTTAAGGCACAATCTAAATTTAAGACCCAGTCTAGACTACATAAAAAGGTGTTTAAAAAAATGAATTAACATTTTAAAACCACCTTTTCTTAGTCTAGACAAAGTCTAAGTGTATTTCACTTCTACTAAGAAGAACCCACATTCTTTTCCTTTTTCAGAACAGTACTCCAAAGAGAGTTGAAACCTGTCTCTGAATTTCCTTTTCTAAAGAAACCAGATACTTTCTTAAAAAGCTGTTTTTACTTCTCCAGACTTAATCAGGCCATAGTGGCAGATGTATATTAGGGCTGTAAAATGTGGCTACAGTTCACAGAGCTTAAAACAAAAGTCAAGGGCAGGAATTCACAGTTGTATTGTGTCCCCTTTATGTCAACTCTGCTAGTGTAAGAGACCACGAAACAGCTGTAAAGCCTTCTCCACTGGGTTTCAGAAGTCCTCCTGGGCAGTCGGAACTCGCATAACTGGTTCTGAAACGCCTCCTTTTCCCTGGAGCCCTTGGAACAAGGGTGTGCTAGGCCAGTAGTTTTCAAACTTTTTTTCTGGTGACCCAGTTGAAGAAAATTGTTAATGCCCATGACCCAACGGAGCTAGGGATGACAGGTTTGGGTATAGGAGGGGCTCAGGGCTGGGGTAGAGGGTTGCGGTGCGGGGGTGAGGGCTGCAGGGTGGGGCTGGGAATGAGTGGTTGATGGTGTGGGAGGGGGCTCTGGGCTGGGGTAGTGGGTTGGGGTGCAGGAGGGGTTTAGGGTTCTGGGCTGGGGACGCAGGCTCTGGGCTGGGGCCATGGAAGAGAGGTTTGGGGTGCAGTAAGGGGCTCTTGGTTGTGGGGGGCTCAGGGCTGGGGCAGGAGATTGAGGCACAGGGTTGAGGCGCGGGCTTACCTTGGGCAGCTCCCGGTCAGCGGTGCAGTGGGGGTGCTAAGGCAGGCTTCCTGCCTGTCCTGGCACTGCAGACCCATGCTGTGCCCTGGAAGTAGCCAGCAGCAGGTCCGACTCCTAGGTGGAGGCGAGCAAGTGTCTCCTTGCGGCTCTCATCTGCAGGCACCGACCCCCTTCCTCAGCTCCCACTGGCTGGTTCCTGGCCAGTGGCAGTGCGGAGCCGGTGCTCGGGGCGGTGGCACCATGAGGAGCCCCATCGGCCCCCCACCTAGGAGCCAGACCTGCTGTTGGCTGCTTCCGGGGCGCAGCGCAGTGTCAGAATAGGCAGGAACTAGGCTGCCTTAGCCAGGCAGCACCACTGATGGGACTTTTAATAGCCTGGTCGGCGGTGCTGACCAGAGCCACCGCAACCCAGTGCCTTCTAGTCCATGATCCAGTACTGGGTTGTGACCTGCACTTTGAAAACCACTATGCTAGGCTACGTTGAGATAAAGCATATACGGGTGTGTGAGTAGCAGTATACAAGCTGGCTAATCCACAGTAAAACAATGTTCTGTAGATTTTTTTTTTTCATTTTTGGCTGTATCCTCATTCAAAAATTTAGGGAAATCTTCCACCTTGGGTCTAGAAGAGATGATGGTAAAATGCACATGCCCTTAGACAGGGTCGCAATGAAACTGCCCTTGAACAAAAAGGAAAGGAGTACTTGTGGCACCTTAGAGACTAACAAATTTGTTTGAGCATAAGCTTTCATGAGCTACATGCATGCATCCAATGAAGCGAGCTGTAGCTCACGAAAGCTTATGCTCAAATACATTTGTTAGTCTCTAAGGTGCCACAAGCACTCCTTTTCTTTTTGCGGCTACAGACTAACACGGCTGCTACTCTGAAACCTGCTCTTGAACAGTATCAGAGTGTTTGAAGGGAAGGAGGGACAGTTTGGGCTGCTTGGAAAAAGCAGATTTTGGGCCCCAAAGGTTCAGTCTCCAGACGCAGGGGATCTGGTGTGTGGAGGGAAAGTTCATGTTTAGGATAGGGGAGGTACATGCTCAGCGAGGTTTGACCCAGGGTCCAGGGGGTTTGGGCTTTGGCCCTAGGGCAGTTTGGTCCCAAAAAGTTTGGTTCTCGGGCCAGGGGGTTTTTGGATCCAGATGGGATTTGCTGATTCGGGTCCTGGGGCACAATGGTGCTGGAACAATTTGTAAGAGCCATTGACCCAAACTGTAAACCCTGTATATAACGTTAACCACTTCCAGGCAAGGGGCACGGCAGCGCCTGGGCTGGGGCAGGAGGTTTTGGATCCCGGGACGTTCGTGTCCAGGGAGGCTGGGCGCGGTCCCGGGGCAGAGGAAGTTCGGGTCCTGTTACGGGGCTGGCGTTCGGGTTCTGGTCCGGAGGCAAGGGGCGCTGGTTCCCGGGCTGCTCGGGGACGGGGGAGGAGGGCGCGGTTTGAGGCTCCCTGGGAAGGCGGTTCGGCCCTGGGAGGGCGGGTCCCTGTGGGGGGATTTAGGTCTCCCAGTGGATCAGGCTTAGGGGACTCGGGGAAGGGGCCGCTCTTCGGAGGTCCCCTTTGCTTCTTACCCGCAGGTACAAATCTCGCACAGGCACCGCTTCTCCTTCATCCTCCTGCTACCGCTGCCTGCCCGGCTCTCCTGACCCGCCCCCCAGAGCCACGGTAACCAGGCAAGCGCCCCGTCGCCTGGCAACCGCCTCGGCGTGCTTCCGACAGCCCTCTCCCGGCTTCCGTAAGTCGTCACAAAGGGGGTGGAGACAAAAGGTGCGCGCAGTCGCAGCTACTTCCGGTCGTAGGCCGTTGGCTGTGCTGTCACGAGGAGAGGGGGGAATTCTCGGGGTGAGTGACCAGCCGGGCCCTGTCCTTCCCCCGGGGGCCCGGCCTGTGCCCCTGCCCCCAGTGGAAGAGAGCTGCGGGGTCTCTCAATTGCCTCACACCAAGCTGAGGTCATCTCCGGATCAGCCAGGGTGGGCGGCAGCCGGTGTGTTTAATCCACTCCACCGGCCCTGCCTTCCGGGGTTCCCCCCGGCTCTTCATCCTCCACACCCACGGTACAGCGGGCGGGGCCCACGGTCACTCCTGCGGTGGGTGCGCCCGGCCACTCGTAATAAGAGTTGGGGTGTCCCCACGCACACCCACGCTCCGCTGTGCAGTGTCTTGTCTACCTGGCGGTTGCGTTGCCCTCCTTGCCAGAGGGGTTTGCACGAAAGGGGCACCATTAGTGTGACCTGCAATCAGTTAAACATAAATAAAGATCAAATACGTGTTGGTACTGCACATGTGCTCCCCAAGCCCCGCGACAGCCAGTGTGGTTTTACACTGTGCTTTTCCTTCTTTAAAAATGATTTTCTCTACTTGACAGGTTTCAGAGTAACAGCCGTGTTAGTCTGTATTCACAAAAAGAAAAGGAGGACTTGTGGCTCCTTAGAGACTAACCAATTTATTTGAGCATAAGCTTTCGTGAGCTACATCTGATGAAGTGAGCTGTAGCTCATGAAAGCTTATGCTCAAATAAATTGGTTAGTCTCTAAGGTGCCACAAGTACTCCTTTTCTTTTTTCTCTACTTTGTTGCTCTGCAAGACGCACATGATGAAGCTTACAAGCATCTAAGCACGTGTTACTTTACTCATGAGTGTTCCCACTGATGCCAATGGGACTACTTGCGTGAGTAAAGTTGCACGCTTGTTTAATTGTTTGCAGGATCAGGGCTTGCATAACTATCTGGGGAAACAGTCAAACATATTATTTATACAGAGTGCTGTCAAACACACAAAGTAAGCACACTGGAAAAAGAGAGATCCGTGATTCAATTATAGTCACCACAGGAATTGTTTTACCTATTTTTTTAAAGAGTGGTGGCTGCCAAATTTACACTGTCCCTTTAAATTCTGTGTGTGGTTCTGCTCAGTTTAAATGGACAGATTTCCACTGTGTATTTCTTGTATTTATAAACAAATACATGAAAAATGTATATGATTAAAAACTGAAAATTTGTCTTTCTGTTTGTAAATCTTTTTGGTATCTGATTTGGAGTGATTGGTGCTATAGAAACATAATTTATTAGCTACCTAAGTACTGCCCATGGATGGGTTTAGGTTAGTTGATATTTATATATAAACTAAACTATAAACACTTGTGTGTGCATTTAAAAAATTCAGATATTTCTTAAGTTATGCTAGTATAAAATGCTTTTTCCTTATTCACAGAAATAGGTAATCATGGTTCTCTCTAGTTTGGAGAAGATGATTGGACTCCAGAAAAAGCCTGCCAGTATCAGGAATATCTGTATACTGGCTCATGTGGACCATGGTAAGAGGGACTTTTTGCTATAAGCAGTCATTTAGAGATATGTTCTTATGTGTTCGGATTAAATTGTAAAAGAATATTTCTGTCATTTTGCTGAAGATAAGTGTTTCAAACCATTGATTTTTCATGTGTTTAAATTCATGGGTTCAGTTCAGGGCTGATTTGACCCTAGGCACAGGGCCACTGATAGTGAGAAGTCCTCCTAGAAGGCACCCCTGCAATCCTGCACCCTGTCCTATGGTGTTGGTGGTAAGCAACATAGCCCCTAAAGTGGACAGTAATGGCCAATAACGGGGCATCTCAACAACTGCTGGGTGATATGCTATTCATACTCCCCCTCCCCCTTACATAGCTGGCTGTGGAACTCTGGCTGTAACTTAAACCTTTAGTGGAGTGTGAATCTGCTGTAGGGTGCAGCACTGATCCCTGGTGAAAGGTGGTATAAATTGCCCCCCAACCTCACAACGCACTAGTGGCCAGTGGTATTACTTGTGAAAACTGCGCTCATCCATACTATTTGGGGGGAAAAAAATGAAAGGGAAAGTATAATGCAGTCAAGTGATGTCTCTTCACTCGCTGGATCAGCGTACATTGAAATCTGAAAAGTCCCTTTCTTCCCTTGGTATAGACTAACTGCCTTGCATTTTTGTGCCGAGGCAGGGTGGCATTAATGGCCGTGGGAGGGCTGCTACAATATGTGGCTTTTAAATGTGGGGAGTAGGCTATAATAAAAAAAACCAAAAAAACAAAAACCCTCCCAAGCCACATTGTAATAAAAGTAATCAAAACACATGTGTACATGGGACTAGGTTGTGTATGTGCATGCACACATTAAATGATATATGTGTTCCAGAAAATGAAGAACTTTGTTTAAAATTGGTTAACGTTACTCAAGTGCACATATGACCAACACAACCATATAAAAGCCAGGAAATCCCTAGTTAAGCCGAAAACTGTGAATTTACCTATCTTGCTTTCACTGCCCACCTAAGTTGTCTTTTCTTATGGCTTCTACGTAAAACATGGAACTTTGATCCTGTGGAGTGGTTAGAAATTAATATTTTTTTATTGTTTAGAATGTTTAATTGGTAGTGTGTTGTAGTAAATGGTAGGTGTCTATATAGTGTTTTTTTAGTTGATTTTTTTTTTTAATTGTGTTGTGCTGGATGATTAATGGAAGAAATATTTTGCTGTTTAAGTGGAAATAATTTGAAATAGTGTTTATTGTTTTGGGAGGTTATTGTTTAATAGTAGTGGTTGATCTTTATTTCCATGTTGTAATGAGGAGTTATGGTTGGGTTTTTGTTGTTGTTTCTTCAACATATTCTTTTGGTCACAGTTAAGGTTGCATGTTTTTTGTGGAGATGGAGATGAGAGGCATATCTTGTCAGAGGCAGATGTAGGTGATATTGAGTAACCATAACTGGTTTTTAATAAAGCATTTTTATTAATTTTTTTAAAGAAACCTGTGTGCCTGTTGATAGTTACTAGGTTGTAACAATATCAAGTTTGATAACCCATTGGTGTGTGTGTATTTAAACAAAGTCACTTATTTTTCTTTAAAGGCAAAACCACTCTAGCTGACTGTCTGATATCTAGCAATGGAATAATCTCCAATCGATTGGCAGGAAAGGTACAGTTATAATCTAATATAATTAATTAATGTCATTTTTGAGAGTTCCTACAAATTTTCTTCCAGACATACCCTTTCACATTTAAAAGAATAGCTTAGGAAAATATCTGTGTACAAATTTATCACCTCTTTTTGTGGTCTTTTATTTTAGCTGAGATATCTAGACAGTAGAGAAGATGAGCAGATCCGAGGAATTACTATGAAATCTAGTGCTATATCACTGCACTTTGAAAAAGGTAAGGTAGAGATGCTGCACAAAAATGTACAGACTACTGAGATTTTTTTTGCTTTGCTTTTCCTTCTATTAATTATCACTTCCAAGTTTTTTCCTGCAGTTAACTCCTGGATCTCTCCCTTAGGCCTTGGTTCTGCAGAGATTTACATTTTGCAACCTTGTGTTTTTAACAATTCTAATTAAAAAACATAACCACAGTTTTACTTCTCTGTGGTGCACATGCATTCATGAATTCAGTGGGACCCACTTGTGCTTAAAGTTCAGGATGTGAGAAAGTCTTTGGAGGATCAAGGCCTAAATGAGCCAGATGTAGACATTTATGAGTGATAACATGTATGAACATTGTGCAGCATATCTTTCTTCATCTTGGAGTCTGCTTTACAAGTGAATTTTGGAGGAAAGGATCTTTTTTTCTATAGCTCTTCATGCAAAAATGGCCACTGTATGCAAATATGTAACACGTAGCATAAATTTGTTGAAAACTGGTTAAGTGTTCATCACTTAAATCCCCTTTAAAGTTGAAATCTTTCTCTGCTGAAAGAAAAGGAATACTTGTGGCACCTTAGAGACTTCATCCGATGAAGTGAGCTGTAGCTCACGAAAGCTTATGCTCAAATAAATTTGTTAGTCTCTAAGGTGCCACAAGTACTCCTTTTCTTTTTGCGAATACCGACTAACACGGCTGCTACTCTGAAACCTTTCTCTGCTGAGTATTCCAAGAAGAATCATGTGGAAATGAAGTGTTCTTTCACTCCTACATGGTGGAAGCATGTTGATTGGAACAGTATTTGGGAAGTTTCTACCTCTAGTGTAAATGTTCTGTGGATGCCTGGAACTTCAGTTTTCATGCTATCTTTTATTTTAGAGGTGGAAGTGATGGGGAGGATGGTTCAGTCTCTGCTCCCAAAGTTGTGGAAACTTTCCATCATATGCACAGAAATAGTTTTTAATTAGCATTTTTATTTATCTAAGATTGCCGAACTCAGAAATAGCATCAGTTTTTTAAATAACTTGGCCACAATTTAGAACAATTAATTTCTTGATAGAATGATCGTAGGCAAATGCAACATTAGTACTATTTGATGGATATAGAGAATTTTCCCAGATTGGATAATTAGATTTTATTTCACTAAATTTAGTAAATGTTCACCTATGCTGAGTAAGTGATGCTGATATCTTAGCATCAGAGAGAGAAATGCTTGTTTTTTGTAGTAAAAACATGCCTACGTCTATTGATATAGAAGAAGTTACTCAAAAAAGTTTTGCCCACATTGATAATACATGAAACTAACCACACATTTCCCAACTGCTGACTCTTGAGAGCAATAGGAACGTCATTGGATGAGACCCAAATAGCTGCTGTTGCTCTGAGTTTGCTAATATTTGAACTTTCTCTTACCCTCTCCATGTTGTTTTTAGATATTATTCATTACAGTTACATTATTTTCCTTTGTCTCCTGGAATGGAAATGATGATGGGAAAATGTAAGAAGTGGGATTTGTTAAAGTTGGCCTTTGTAAGTGTGTGGGGTGAATTTTTGTACAAACCTGTATTTTGTATTTTCTTTTAAAAAGTACTACATTGTAGGATGATCGACTGTTCATTATCTTCCATATTTGTTCCCTGTATATTTTGGTTTTGATGTCTTGTTACTTTAAGTCCAAATGTTCCTATTTTTATTTTTCTAGTCCTCGGCCCTGAAACAATGGCATCAATGAACACCATCTTCTTTTGACCACTTCTCTAAGTACATCTGACTAATTCTGTAATAATTGCACACAGTCCTATTTAGAGTCTGCTATACTCTTATTTCAGGATGTCTGTTTGCCACAATGTTAGTTGTAGGTTTGGATAAGCTAAATTTGCCTGAGTGCCCTTTCTTCTTTCTCTCCCCCCATCTTCAAGTATGGGAGCGATTGGGCAGAGTAGATTTCTACCAGGCTGATATAGTAGAGCTAACTTTGAGAGATAAAATAAACACATGGGCACTAATAACCTATGTAAGCCTTTCCGTTTTAGTTACATTGTGATTATAAAGTAGTTGAGGGCAATGTGGGGTATGCAAGCATTGGAAGACATGGCTAGCTTTATGCTTGAATAGCATTGCCTTGCTTTTAATTTTTTTCCACTATCTTTATGCTCTTTAGCTTTTGTGCTGACATTTAGATTAATTCTTTTATTGCTTCTTTAACACAGAATTGGTTAGATTTTTATAAAACTGCATGCATCTTTTTCATTAGTATTTGTGACATTTTGAAAATAGAAATGTTGAACTCTCCACTTTAATTTCCTGTTCAGTTAGGGAGCAGTTTTAAACTAAGCTTTCAATGTCTCCATGAGGCATTTACTGGTGTCTCTGTAAAACAAGACAACTTTTCTGGGGAAAGTGGGAGACTGTTGTATTTACTTATTTTTGAATGACAACCAGAGAACTTCCAGACTGTGATTATTCTTTCTTCATCTTCCTGGTTTCAGTTTAACCATTTGGTTAAGGTGTTGGGGAATTGGCTCACTTGTGCTTAGATTGTCCATTTTGAAAAGAATAGCCATGAAAGAATTAAAAGACATTTCCGTGTATGTTGGTGTGAGGCTCCTGGCGTGTTTCCCCCAGCCCAGGAAGGACTAATGCCATGCCCACAATCTGTTCAGGCTCTTCCTTCTGGACATAGCTTTATTCTTTCCACCTAAAACTCATGAAGCTATTTCCCTGCCCAAAGCAGGCTTCAGGGGTCCAGAGGCCTTTCTTCTTGTCTGTCATCCCAGCTCTAGGGTTAGCCATAAGGGACCCATTTACTTCCAGCAGCTCCCCTACTCACGTAATCCACTAGTTGGCTTTTATAATCATTGGATTATAGTGATATCAATATTAATTGGGAGGTAGCCGATCAGTCTCAGGTGGGGAGGGCTCAACTCCCCTTAGAGGGCCAACTGTCCTTTGACAGTTGGTTTGAGCATTGTGAGATTTTGTGGATCTGTTACACAAAACCAGCTTTAAGATTAGAGTTTCATATGAAATTTAAAGAATCTCGATGTGTCTAACTCCACAAAACTAATGAAGAAGAATATATGAATTTGGTGCTAGCCTGCTGCAGAATTTGGAAATCTTGTTGGTAATTTTGTGATGTTTTATAGTATTTGAACATTTAGGGTTCTGGCTCAGACTTGTCTTTTTTAAAGTTACTTTAAAAACAACAATTTTCAATAAGAAAAATTCACTTCTGAATTTGGGATATCATGAGTTAAGCTTATCCCCATAAGTGATAGCTTCCTGTGTTTTATCTTTACATGCTGCAGTACCTACTGTCTTGACTCAGTTACAGAGAATAATTTTTGTTCCATTTAATTATAATTTAATGCAATAATAGTTAATATACATCACTTTTTATCAAAACATGTTCTTAAATATGCAGTCTGTTCTGTCCTAAACACATTTCTACAATTTTGGCCAAGCTAAAGAACTGGTTAGGAAATTCCTATAATTAAGTCATAGTATATAAAGAATAAACAGCTAAAAGCCAATGAAACTAATTATGTTTATTCTTTCGAAGTGCAATAACCATTGTTCAGGAGTAAAAGTGATACATAAACCAAATTTTTTTGACTTATCAAGGCATGATGAAGATTCCTGGCTAGCACATCTTGTTTAAGTGGTGTTGGGGCTGTTGTTAGTCTCTCTTGGCTTATCGAGGAGTATTGCATAACTAATTTTGTTGCATATTTGGATGTTGTCTTCAGAGACACATCTTATGCTGGAGCCACTGTTTTAGAGTGTGAATTTTTCTTGGTTGTTTAGGCATTAGCTGTTTGCTGATGAGTGTGGTTTGGATTTCTTATTTACAAATGTAGATTTGTTTTTTTTGTTTTAAATATTTATTTTTTGGTGGTCCTGATTCGTCTTGTGTATATTTTTGCTTTTGAGTGTATTTTCTCTTTCAACACAACTGCAGCTCTTCAACAAACTCATCTTTCTCCTCCACTTGTCCCATCCAACAGCAGTAGAATGGAGTGGGGAAAGGGTTCACGAGTCCTCAATTAAAAAACATTCTTTCTAGCTCAAGTTAAGTGCACCATTCGTATCAGGGTAAATGTCCTGACTGGGAGATCTGTTAGGCTGTGTGATAATCTCCTAGGAGTTGTAGTAGAGAAGACTTATCCTCCCAAGGTTAGTGTTAGAAGCTTTTCACTTGTGATGTGTAAAATGAAGTTGGACAAAACACTAGTGGTGAACAAACCTATGCTAATGGGGGGATTGGATTAGATGTCATAAGTCTTTTTCTTTTTTCTACCTAGTAGGTATATTAGAAATGAAAACTGCTGTAACTGGTTAGAATATTCTGCTATATTCTATATTTGTTTTCTTTCAGACTTTATTAAAGGAAGGTATTACAATATTAAATATATTACTATATCTGAAATAAAAATTTGGGTGGCTAGGTATGGAAGTTGTTCAATGTTCAGGTATATATTTTAAAGGGCAACTTTCAATAGTGAATGACTAAAATCTAAATTTTGTAAAAATAAAGTCTAACAGCATCATGCAAATGTTTTCTTTAAGCTTGAGGAAAACTTCTTTCAGTTATTATTATAGAAACATTCCCCTCCAGTGTTTGCAGACGTATTTTAATTTTGTGACTATACATGAAAATTAGAAATTGAAATGTAGTCGACCATATTGTCATTTCTAAGATGAGTAGAGTGCAAAAATGAACAAATGATGACAGTAGATTTAAAAAATTCTTCCATTTTTTAATAATCTAAAGATATACGCTAGTAATGCAGATAATGAAAATTGTTTTAAAAAAATGTAGCTTCTACCTTAAGTGATACTTCAGCAATTTATCTTTTAAGAGTAAAGGGTTGACTTTCATGGTGAGCTACTGTTAGTGTCTTTTAAACACAGATTTTAATATGGTTGTTCGGCGATTTGGCTATTGGCATTCCAAAATTGGTATGCTTTCTCCTGAGCTAGGTAAGACCAGATTTTCAAAGGTACTTAGTGCCTAAAGATGTAACTAGGCACCGATTGTGATTTGCAAAAGTACCTAAGCAGGAGTCATTGGGAGTTAAGTTCCTAACCTGCTTAGGCACTTTTGAAAATTCCACCATCTACATTTTTAGTTGTCTAAATATGTTTGACAATCAGGCTCCTGGTGTCCTTGCTAATATTAATGTCTATAGGTAAGTAATGAACATAGAAACTTTTATAGCAGTCACTTTGTGTATTTAAAAGTAAATTATTGTTTGATTCTAGGTGATCAGGAGTATCTCATTAATCTAATAGACTCCCCAGGGCATGTGGATTTCTCTTCAGAAGTATCAACTGCTGTCCGACTCTGTGATGGTTGTATCATAGTGCTGGATGCTGTGGAAGGAGTCTGTCCACAGGTGATATTTTAAAAAATGATTGAGAAAGGATGGAGATGAGACTAGACAAAAATGTTACTGTTTAGCTGTCTTAAATACATTAAACAGAAGAGACATACAAACCAATGGTCAGAATTTCTGTAAAATGCTACTCTCTCTTAATAAATTGTGTATTGCATATGAAGTCTGATTTACTGCTGAGTGATTGGGAGATTAACCATAGAATGTGTTCATGAATATGTGGTTGAGATACTGTTGCCTTGGTGTTGGAGATACAAGTACATGTTCTCACTGGCAATGGAATATTATTACACAGAAGAGATAAAAATAAAGGGGAGTATAGAGTGTTTTTTTAAAGGTTACATATTTTTCTTATTTTAGTGTATTTAAAGAGCAAAATTATCCAAAATAAAAGAATATCTCTAGTATATTTATCCTCCTATGATTATAAGGTTTTTTTGTAAGAAATGTTTTTAAAATTTACATTGCTATGAAAATGCTTACTATGGCATAATTCTGTAATAACTAACTCCATGTATTTTGGGATACAATCCACAGATGTTTAGAATCAGAAGTCGATAATGTATTTATTTAAATTTTGCTTCTAAACTTAGTGACTTTTTCTTTAACATTGTAAGTATTAATTTTGTGAAGTTAGGGTTTCCTTAACTCTTTCCTGCCTTTTTTAACACTTTCTTTCCCCTGCTAGACTCAAGCAGTTCTGCGACAAGCATGGCTAGAAAATATCCGTCCAGTCTTGGTGATTAATAAAATTGATCGTTTGATAGTGGAGCTCAAGTTAACTCCTCAGGAAGCATATTCTCACCTTAAGAATATCTTAGAACAGGTATGAGGCTTTACAGTGCAACATTAAGAGAACACCTTTTGTAGTTTTTTCCCCTTTTTCTCAATGCTCTAATTGCCACTTTCTGCCCTTTTTATTTGGACTAGAAGCAGTGCAAACTGTAGTGTGAGAGAACCAGTTTTCCCTACCTTCTGATAGTCATGCATTGTCTATTTTAATTAAACCTTTTTAAGAAAACATATGATTATTTAATACCTATTCCTCTTTATCTTTCTGGGCATTTATAATGTACAGAGCTCTGAAAAGAATATTGAGTTCTTCTCTACAAGTCAGCAGGAGGCATACTCACAGTGTTAATGGCATATCTCAGAGATTTGATCGATATAATACTATTTTTAAAACCCCTATTTACTGTGTATTTTGAGTTTTTTGGAGGCTGAAATAAGACTGTATTTATAATCTCAAAAATACTGACTGCCTGATTTGGGGTTGGAATTGTTAAATAGTCATCTTTAAATATTTAATTATAAATTGATTTCTCATTAATGGTTTGAGATAACTATTTACAGCTATTTCCTTATATGTCATATCTTCCTTTCCTTTTTTATTTATTTTACATATTGGAAATAACAATTCACCATTTCTCATTGTGAAAAAGGATACTTTTTTTTTAAAGCCGAGAACTAAATCACATTAAGACTAGATATGATTTGTGAAGTATTACAGACATGGGGTGAAATCCTGGTCCCACTGAATTCAGTGGGACAACTCCCATTGACTTCAGTGGGACCAGGATTTCATCCACAATGTCTATATGTAAACTTTTTTGCTAAGCTTAAGCAAACTGCCTTTGGATGTTTAAGCAACAGTCATATGATTAGATAATTGAAATCTTCTTTGTGAAAAGATTTCACAGGTTGGTTGCAGTGTTTTAGACACTAACTATAATTTTCTGTGGTTTTACATATGCTTCCTAGGTTAATGCAATCACTGGAGCTCTTTTCACCTCTAAAGTCTTAGAAGAAAGAGCTGAGAAAGAAACAGAAACTCAAGGGAATTCAGATTCTATACATGGAGATCAAGTTTATGACTGGAGTGCTGGCTTGGAAGATACTGATGATTCACATCTTTATTTCTCGCCAGACCTGGGGAATGTGGTATTTGCCAGTGCAATTGATGGTTGGGGCTTTGGGTAAGTAAATAAGTGTAGGATTTCATTAAAGTGTCATTTACCATATTTAATACTAAGGCAGCTGGAAAATCTTTTGAACTGGTCTAAATACTTTTTAGAGGTAACCATTTTGCATTTTCCTGTACATCCAATGGCATGTGAAAGCTGAATAGCTTTTTTTTCCAAAGTTTCAATTCATGACCTTGAAATAAATCACTATTTTGGTTCTTGACAGTTACAGTTTCGAGGATTTTATGTTCTTCCAAAAATATTTTCTTATACTATGATGGTTAGTTGCTGTCTTTCTTTTAGGTTTCTACATGCACACAAATTTCATATTTGTTTTCTTGTGACCTTCTATAAAGTTTTTTTTTTGTATTTCAGCAGATATTTGTAGATCAGTTACACAGTGATGGCAGAGATATTACATTAAATCATAAGAAATCAAGCATTAAACAGCTACAGAAAACATTATAGAATTCCATATTTCATAGTGTGTTGTTAAGGGCATATGTTTTTTGAATTTCTTTGCTTACGTTCTTATTAAGTGTCTGTTTTTAGCTTTTTGTTTCAGAAAGGGTAGGTGGGTCGTAATAAAGATTTGTAAACATTCTGATTGTTTACCACAAGGTGGAGTGCTTGTCTTTGTCTTTAACATGTACTTAAAGGGATACAACCCATTAATTTAGGTTCAAATTTTATATTTTTGGTGATGATTTGACAAAATTAAAATCTGTTTATTTTAAAAAAAAGTTAAATATATCTTGTTCATAAATGTTGGGTGAATGTAATACTTTTTGGTAAAAGCGATGCTATATATGATCTGATTGGCTAACTTCTTTTTTTTGTCACTTCTGTTCCCCTAATAGTTCCTTTGCAGATGGTTTGTATGCAAACATGTCAGAAAATCTATTTATTTTTCTAACACAAAGAGCTAGATGAAAAGAATATGGGAGGACCTCAGTCTTGAGAGTTTGACACTGGTGAAAACTCCCTGATATACTTTCAGGGAGCACTTGTCCTATATCATTCTTGATGTAAGTTTGATTCACACACAGAGAATGGTGTAGAACAAAGTTTATTTGACTTTGAGGGAAAAGTGTTCATAACAATCATTTATGTGGGAATTTTTAAGGCTAAATTGGATGGAAGTAGTTGAAAGGGGCACTGATTGAGATTGGAGCTGCAATTTATAATGAGCTCAAATATTTTTTCTCGGACACCGGTTTTGTGTATCGAGGTTTTTTGTGTGTGTGCTTTATTTCAAATCAGTTAACTTTTGATATGTAACTGTAACAAAATAGTATTTCTGTCTAGTAGAAAGTTTGATGGGTTTTTAAGCTTTATTGGTCACGTGACTGGTGATTAAATTAAGTGGATGTAAGGTAGGGAGTTGTGTTGGTCTGTTTTTACTTTAATGTTTACTTTGTATCTGCTGTGAGCTGGTTCTTGTGTGTTTAAAATTTAAGCTGGGGTGCCCAGAGCTTCGGATGTCAAGCTTTTGAAAGACTGAAATCTAAATAAATAATCACAAACTGATTTATTGTTGTTTAAGCTTCCCATGGTAGAAGGATTTAAGAATATGACCTGAGCTCATTTGTGCATTTGATACCTTGGTGTGCTAGAGAGGATAGAGAAGCTTTTTGATTATAATATGGCAGTACAATACAGACATAAGAAAAAGTTTGAAAATAGGCCCAAGTTTGTTTGCAAAAAGATAATACAACTCAATGTTAAGATTCCCCACAGGTTAATTTGATGGATTACTAAAATGTAGAAGCTTTTTCCTTTGGTTTTAAGACTTGAAATTCTTAGTGAATTATTTTGGGTTCTCCGTGTACAGGACAGTATTTCAGCCAAGGGAGCACTCCTGGAGCTCATGAGTCTTCTGTTGGAATCCTATTTGACTTAAGTCAACTTTTTTCATTCTTGAATCTATATATAAGTAATAGAATAGCTTCTGTTACTCTGTTCTCCGAAGTATACAGCATCCTACAACTTAAACAGAACAGTGATGGTGTTGTTTATAGTAGTTTCCTCATGCTGCTTATTCTGTAATTTTTCCGTCATCAGAAAAATGCTTTACTGTTTTTGCTAAAGTTGGATGAAAACTGTTTGATCCAAGGGACCATTCCTTTTTCTTTCTTTCTTTCTTTCTAAGTAGCTGGCATGGTCTGGTCTAGTGATGACAGTGGTAGAGTTTCCTTTAAATGAAAAAAGGAGCATTTTCTTCTTAATTAATCTCAGGAGGATCTGTCCAGGCTGCCAGCATGACCATCTGGTGAAATGTGGATCAATGAAGCATTTGCCTTAATCAAGGCAGGTTCTGGCTGTTATAATGTTTTGTGATACGATTCCTAAGGAGATTCCATGTTTTCATGGTAGAGTAAATGAAGTCATTATATAGTGTTAGCCAGATCCAGTGCAGTGAACGGTGCATCTGCTTTTCTCATCAAGTCCAGGTGTTGAAAGGATGCAGTAAATCTATATACAGCAGTCACTGACATACAACAAATCATGAGGGTTTTTTCCCTTCCAAAGCCTTAGGGTAAGCTGCTGAAAAAGGTACATTTTTGAAATTTTTTTATAGGCATAATTGTTGCTGGCTTGGACAGATTATTAATGTCTTTTGTTAGGAGTGTGAAGTCCTAATTAGAAGCTTTTACAGGTTCCGAAGATAGATTATCAGGTACCAATGTGGTATAAATATCATTGCCCTAATTTTATACACATGTATACATTTTTCTGTGTCTCCTCTCTGTATAAAATCTCACTTTTATTTCCTCTCTTTACAAGGGATAATGTACAAACTACAATGTGTAGAAATGAAATGTTTTACAATGATTATTTCTCTCTCCCTTCTTACTGTTTAAAGAGAGCTTTTTTTTGTGCACAGTGAACCAAATTAGAAGTCCAATTAGCAAGACTTGTTTGACTCAAAATAGATATATCCTTCTTGTTTGAATGTACTGGATAATTAAGTCATATAAATACCAAGAAAAACTGCTAAAAGTGTCACGTAAAAAGATTTATTTTATAAAATATAACATACTTTGCTTTTGGCCTTTTTCCATGAATGTATTTTTTGTATGGTCAGACAGTACAATAGTAGCGTGTATTCTAAAAATTTGGAAGCATATTCCATAAGTGCCAAAAGCAATATTGAAGAATATATGATCATGAAATCTATACTTAAAGAGAGATGTTTTCGTTTTATGGCTGACACAGCTTAACAAGATTTACATAGATCTTCCTGTGAGTATATTACTCAGGTGATCTATGATCTGTAGTAGCTATTGATTGATTTCTGGGTGGGAGTTAGGCCATTTAGGGCTAACATCTTAAGATCTACCTGTCTGAAAGAGTGGCTCTATTCCCTTTTGATATTACTGTACTGCAGAGATATTACTCCTCTGCAGTCCCGATGAGCAGAGGAGCCCAAGCTGGAGACTTCACAATATAAAAGAAAGGGAATTGCTGGTAGTGTTCTCAGCAAGGGGGTTTTAGAACTCACTCTCTTCCCTTGGTCTGAAATAGCCTGCATTTGTTGTCTTTCAGTGTCCACTGTAAAGCCCATTTATTCTCCCTTGCTGTTGAAACCATGTGAGGAACCATTATGCAGGTGTTAGGGTTTTTATTTAATTCTTTCTTTTTCCCTTGATATTGATGTGTATGGGAGTTAGGAGGAATTTTTGGAGTAGTTACAGCAGCTAATAGATTTGTTAAATTGTATCTATAAATATTGGCAAAGTCACGGGGAGCTGTGGATACGCGTTCTTTCTTTTTTTGTGTATATATAAAAATAATCAGTAGCATATCATAATCCTCACGTGGCTTTAGGTTTTAAGTTTGCAATTCTGGCCACGGACCCTAATTAAAAAACAACATGGTCCTCTCCGCAGAATAAATTTGAAATTCCTGACTTAATATGAATAATAATTTATGTTGTGTCATGTCACGTTGCAATGACCTTATACAAACATCAGTTACTTTAGTTAGGATACAGATTCAGACTTCAAGTTGGCCTTTATGTAAAAAAAAAAAAAAAAATGTTCAAACTAATACAGATGTATGTTAAATATTGTTATTTTTAAAATTAAGTGTCCTGAACTAAAGAGAAAACAAACTGTGGGGGTAAAATAGGGATGCAAGACTACTTAGATATGAATATCACATAAGTTGACACAGGCTTACATTGATAAGTGTAATGTTGTGCACACCAATTTGTATCAAGATAGATTTTTCTTTCTTTTAGCATTGAGCATTTTGCAAAACTGTATAGCCAAAAGATTGGAATCAAACATGCAGTACTTTTGAAGACCTTGTGGGGAGATTATTATCTAAATGCAAAGGCAAAGAAGATAATGAAGGGTGACCAGGTAATATAGCTGGGATACATGTAACTTTGAAGCTCCTTGTTGATCTTTTTTATTTGTTGGAAAGAAATTATAAGGTTTTCTGTCAAATATCCATGGGTAATAGATTATTTGAGCTGTAGCCTGATAGTCTCTAATTCCATTCCTCACAGTATGGCATGAAAATTCTGCCCTCAATATTTTTTAAAATTCATATTGCATAAATAGAAGTAATAGCCTCTCATTCATTGGGGCGGCTTTGCCTCAGGAGATTGGTGGTGAATCTGGCTATTGGAGGGATTCCTCTTGCACAAAGGAACCCTCAGATATCTTAGAGCCAGCATAACCCCTCCTACATGCCTCATTTCCATGCCCAACATACAGGGCATACCAGCAGCCAGGCATCAGGGTACAGAGATGCTAGCCATGCTTCTATAATGAAAGATGAGAGCTGGTAGGAGAGGAAGGGTGTGTAGGAGCCACTAAGGCAGTTCTATGCTATTTGTGGAGTCTTCCAGCTTTAGACCAGTTTTGCTCCAGGAAAGCATCATAAACGTACCCTCCCAGACTAGAGATTATTGCCTCATTAGTCACTCCATTGCTTCATGGAGTGAATATGGTATTTTTAGCCTATGAAGACCATGGCTGGGAATCTTCAGTTCTCTTGTATGAAGTATTTCCACTATTAAACCTGGGAGAGCAGAGCAGTTTCTCTCCCTCTTCATTTAATATAGTTTTTCTTCTGTCTGTAGAAGTGAGAATTAATACTTATTAAGTATAACCAGACTCAGGACAGGCATGATCAGTATTGATAAGTCTCTCTTATTAAAAATTAAACCTTTCGTCCTTTGACTTTTTTGATGGCATGTGGTCCAGTAATTTACTCCATCCAAATTTGATTAAGCTGTTGATTTACCTCACTTTATATACAGACAGATTAACAACAGATTTCATCTAATATGACTAGTTTTAAACACTACTTATGGAGGTTGGTAGTTTAATCATACAGACCTATTCATTGTGAAACTGATCAATGCTAAGCTATCGGCTATGTAATGTTTATTGAAGCTCCTAAATACTGTGTGTGCTCTTCTAGTCAAAAGGAAAGAAACCTCTGTTCGTGCAACTGGTGTTGGACAACATCTGGAGTCTATATGAAGCTGTCCTGAAAAGGTAGGAGAAGTCCCAATGTTCTCTTTGAATCCTTTTCACATGCTTTTTGCAGAGATGAAGATTCTTGAAATATTCTGATTATCACAATCAAATACTGTAGATGCTTGTGACACATCATTCTGCTGCTGTTTTTTTCCATAGAGACAAAGAGAAAATAGATAAAATTGTCACCTCTTTGGGATTGAAAATTGGTGCACGTGAGTCACATCATGCGGATCCTAAAGTTCATCTCAATGCCATTTGCAGTCAATGGTTACCCATATCCCAGGCAGTGCTCTGTATCCTTAAGAAAAAAGCTATTTGGTTGTTTACCAGCAGTTCTTAGACTTCAAAGGGTTACCTATGTATTTTTGTATAATTTGTGTAAAATGTTTTTTTAAAAAAAGGTATCACCTAGAAATCTAGTTTTATACATCTTTGTCTTTTTAACTAGTATAGTGGTTCTCAAACTTTTGTACTGGTGACCCCTTTCAAATAGCAAGCCTCTGAGTGCGATCCCCCTTATAAATTAAAAACACTGTTTTTATATATTTAACACCATTATAAATGCTGGATGCAAAGCAGGGTTTGGGGTGGAGGCTGATAGCTCGTGACCCCCCATGTAATAACCTCACGACCCACTGAGGGGTCCTGACCACCAGTTTGAGAACCCCTGAACTAATATATGTGATTATAAAAATGTAGTTGAAGGCATTCTCCCTCCCATCCCCTTCTTCCAAGATAGCTGTTCTTTATAGTTTTTCCCTCTCCCCTTGTGCAGGTGCTCAAGAGAAACTGCACTGTAGTTAACTCTTTGTTTAATGGGCCCAGATAGTTTTCCTGCAGCTATCACAACATGGAATATGATGTGTACCAGAATCACGGCACACTGGGAAATAATTTGTAATGGTGCCCACTGTATATCGAACAGTTGACTATAATTATTTGAAAAGAAGCTAATAAGTTAATCAAGCTGGTGTTTATGTTAAAAAAAAAAAAAGTCATTTTTTTCCAAAAAGAGATCATGTTTAGCCATATTTTGCAAGTTAAACACTTTTGCTTTCTGATGCTGGGAGGACTTACTGATGTCAAAAGTTGCTCCAGTCTTCCAAGAACTTGTTTCAGTGGTTATTCTGTTGGCAAGGGAGGATGTCTTGGAACTGCAATAAATTCCCGTTAGTTTCATCTAATAATTTAGTCTACTTTATCAGTTCAATACCCTCTTAGTTCTTTCTTTTCCTGTTACTTTTTTCTAGTAAGCTGCATTTTTGTCAAGTCACTTTGTAGATCTTGTCCATTAATTATCCATATAAAATTTTTCTAAATTCTGTATCTGTTGTGGACTAGTTAGTGAGACATGTGAACATGGCATCTCTCTCCATGGAGTCATCTTTCCCTACATGTCTTCCATTTCTGATTCAGCTTCTCACCAGGGTTACACTCCGTATCGGTTCTAGTTTCAATTCTATTTTGTCACCACTGGAAGTGGTTTTGTTCCTTTGTAATCTGATGTTTGCTGATATAGTCCTAATGAATTTAAAAAAATCTTACCTGTTGTGTTTTCAGTCTGTTTCCCTTATTGATAAAATGATTGAGATTTAAATTTAAAGCAGTTTATACTATCCAAATAAATATACTGATTGACCTATTTTCTCTGTTCTAATATTCAGTGACATTAAAGTACTTAATCTCTGATTTCCACCATCTTGGTGTTCCTGCATGTATGCGTACATTTAAAAAAAAATAATTTTATGAAGTTTTTTGAGGTCAGATGGGCTTACAATATGCTTCTGTTTTGTGGTTTATTTGATCATAAATATATATATTTTAAAAAGTCTTTTTTTTTGAAGGATTACTACATTGGCAGTTGGTGCACACAAATGGTAACATTTTTGATAAATACAATATCTGACGCATATACCTAATTTCTAGTTAATAAAGAATCGTATATGAAGTTTCTGTACATCCTTAACAAAGTGCTTTAGCTATGGTGTGTAGTAAACTTCCCAGTCCTCTTGATATTACTGTTGAGAGGGTAGAGAAGTTGATGTGTGTTGGAGCTAGAACTTTTGATTCTCTACCCCCAGAAACTCAAGAACTGAAAAAGGGTAAGTAAATGTTCTCTCAACAGCTTGAAAATGTCAAGTTTTTTTTAAATGCGCTCATCATATCTGTCTTTAAGTATCTGTATAACCTCTGCTTTGCCACTGTCATTTAGTGTACATGCTGTTGTTCACCAGATCTTTGATTATGCTGTGCTAGAGTATTAGGCATCTTATTTTATTGTTCAGTATGTTTTTGAGACCGTGTGTATTGCATGGCTTTTCGACCCCCTCAGGTTGCAAATAGAGTATATTGATGGCTTGAAATTATGTGTACAGGGTTTTGAGAGAA
This sequence comes from Chelonia mydas, assembly GCF_015237465.2. Taxonomy (NCBI): domain Eukaryota; kingdom Metazoa; phylum Chordata; order Testudines; family Cheloniidae; genus Chelonia; species Chelonia mydas. The sequence continues at coordinate 66,571,644 of NC_051250.2, forward strand.
GGGTAGGAGGTAAGCATTGTCTCCTGTTGTCTAGAACTAAATGCAAATGTAATGGAGAGGGAATTGACTGCTATACCAAGTTAAATATATAGTCACTAGGTGTTGTGATGGGGTCAGGTCACAAGAAAGTGATAGAAAGCAGATGTATTAGCCCCAGGTTAAGTAGGTCCCTTTTCCCTGGATAAGGTAACAGGGAAGGTTCCAGAACAATCAGGAACTTTCCAGAAACAATTAAGGCAGACAGTCTGATTAGAACACCTGCAGCCAATCAAGAAGCTACTAGAATCAATTAAGACAGGCTAATCAGGGCTGCCGTGAACCTCTGAGGTGAGCAAATCCGCCAATAAGCACAGAACCCACCAAGGCAGAGGAGGAACTTTGTCACAATGTTTAAACTTGGATCTGATGTTTATAGGTATATTGATCAGCTATGCCCATCTGATGTTATCATAGTGTAAAAATCATGTTCAGTTGAATTGGCTGTGTCTTTAAATAACCTTTAAATCTGTGTTAGAACAAATTAGTCTAGCGTACCCTAGTAACGTGTGGAAAGGTAGTCTAGCAGGCTCATCTTCACCTGTTTCCGTGGGAAACTGTTGTTCATAACAAAGAAAGCTGTTCCGTTGAGTCTGTACAGGCAGTAACTTCATCGTAGAAAGCTTGAAGATAGCATTAAGAATTTAAACCATGATTACATATGGATTTATTATTGAGAAAATGCTTCATTATTTATTTTAAAAATAGTGTGGAAATTAATTCTGGCATTTGAATGGGGAAACCTTTTTTGTACTGAGTGTTGCAGATGTCCATTAAGAATAGTTATGACTTATCTGTATAGGAGGACATTTGATCAGTTAATAGTTGTCAGTTCTAGGTGTGTGTTTGTCTTTTAAACTTTTTAGTTTTGTGACAATCTGCTGTGGTATATCATCTAAAAAATACAGCAACACTCACAAGGTCATCTTCAGCCAAACAAAATACTTATAAAACATTCTACTTGAGTGTAATCTGGTCACACACAATTGGAAAATTAGGCAAAAAACAAAACAAAAAACAGAAAAAATGAGGACTTATGCATCATTTGCTTTCCTACATTTTAAACATTGTACATAATATTGGTGAAATACTTACATAACTTCATTTCTTAAAATGTAATCTAGATTTCGTAATTTTACTATTTTGGCAGAATGATCAGAGAGATTACTAAATGAAAGATTAACTGGGCAACAACTTAGTTTCCCGTCCTCGTGAGAGAGTCCAGAGCAGTTGTGAAATCTTGATCCCATTGAAGCCAATGGAAATTTTGCCATAAACTTCAGTGGGGCGAGGATTTCACCTCAGGTTCTCGCAGCACTACCAACCTCAACCAAACTATTTCTTCTTTGAAGAACCATATCACCAATAACCACAGATCTTACTAATGGATGGAACAGATGTTGGGTTTCTGAAGCTCTGTAAGCAAAGTATGTCAAGACTGATATCAGCACTGAGTTCAGAACTATTAAAAATAACAGGAACTAGAATGACCCAAGTTCAATAATTACGCTCAGATAAAGGCAGTAATAGAAGAGCTATTAGGAGCTATACATGATTTTAAGCTTACAGACTAATCATGAGCTCACATATGAACAAGCACATAGTGGTCCTAATCCTGCAAGTGCCTCTACATGTACAGATCCCCGTGTCTGTGCATAGCTACATTGGAGTCAGTGGGGCTCTGCATTTGTACGGGATCACGTACATGGAAGCTCTTGCAGGATTGGGGCTTGATAGTGAGGCAGTCCTAAAATTCTTTTGTACAGATAACATATTGACTGCGTGCTGCTTTTCTTTGAGAATTGGAAGCCATGCTGATTCTGTTAAATATGAGAGATCTTTCCATGTGATTATTTTTCTTCCCTCCTTCTATCCCCTACCCTCACAAATGGTGGGCATCTGTGAATGTCAGTGCTTTACCCCAAAATAGACAGTGCTAATGATCCACCAGATTTCAAATTAACAATCAAAAATAGTTTAATGGGAAGAAAATACGTTTGTCCAGGTTAATGTTTGCTAATCTGTGATCAAAATAATTTATCCTGGAGAAAACTGATTCCCACATATATTTCCACTTCACAACTAAACTACATTACTAAATTTTGAAACGAAATTGAAGGGGTATAACTCACTCTTAATACATGTTTGAATTAAAGATACGGACAGAAATTATGGATGTCTTGAAAGGGTAATTAACAAATCTTTGTTTTTTCTGATAGAGCTGGAGATGGTGAAGTTGTATTAAATATTGAACAGAGTTGAAAATCAAAGTTGAAAAATATTAAAAATGACACTGGTTAGATATAATGCCAAGTACATATGTGACCATGCCCTCTCCAGGAAGGAAATTTCAATAGAAAACATCTTATTTTCCCCCTACATTCTAGTAATCCTAAAGAAAATGTAATCAGATTTTTCAGCTTTCTGTAGGAAAGGATGTAATCAAATAGGAAACCACACATTTTTGGGTTGTGTGAAAAGTTTGATTTGCATTGGACCCATGTTTATTACAGAATACGATTGTAACACAATTTAATAAAAAAGATCCCCTCTGTTCTGCTTTAGGAAGTATTCCAGATATATTCAAATATATTGACCACCATAAGCCACATTGAACATTATGGCAATAAAAGTTAATCAGAGGAAATCTCCTCATTGTTATGTCTCTTGATTGTTTTCAGTTATGAAAATACAATTGTATTCCTAGTTATTTTAGTGAGTGTTTTATTGCTTCATAGTAATAGTCCTGTAGGTTGTTTGGCCAAATAATTTACAGGGTGTTTTCTGACTATATCAGGTCAAGAGAAGAGTTAGTTTTCCATGTTTATAAGTTGGTCAGAGGAATTTGTTATTTTGTTTACCATTTGACACTGGTTTTTACCAGTTAAAGAAAAATTACTGTAGATATACAAAATGTGCTCAGAGATGTACAAAAATAAATGTAAAGGTAGTTGTAGTGTCATGGAACTCATTTACAATGGTCTCAAAAGTACAGAATTTGAAAAGAGGGAAATAACATACAAACACCTCGTATTGAGGTTTTAGGTCAGTCATCCTGCAAGGAGCTCCATGTTTGCTGGACTCCCATTAAAATCAGTGGAGATTCATGCAGACACTGACATCCAGTTCATTTATAGCTACTTGGAGGACCATGGCCTTACTTTTGAAAGAAATAAAAGAACTTGAGACAGTACGCTAGATGGTTCAGCATTCTACTGTTAAATTGTGCCTTCTTTTTCAATCTAATCTAAACCAACGTCCTAAATGTTATTTTGGTATTTTAAGATTATTTCATTTTATTTGAGTGTTTGTAACTTGTCATCCATTACTCAGAATTTTCATTTTCACAAATTTTGTCCCCTTCTGATTTCATGTTGTGGAACAGACTTGAAGGTATAAGCAAACTTATTGAATATTAATGCTAAATCAGTGTCCCCCTGCTCCTGTTAATTTACCCTTTGACATGTTCAGAAAGAAAAAGTATGTATAATGCATAAAAAAAATAGACATCTTGTATCCACAGTTTTGGAAAATTGCCTCATCATTTCCTTTCACATTTGTTTAGTGTTCATGAAATGCAGCAGTGAAGACACAGCCCCAGTCATTGTCTTTGTTTCCAAAATGTTTGCAATTGACGCTAAAACATTACCACACAACAAACCAAGGTAAGAAAAATGTGCCACTCGGCCATCATCCACATTGATAACACTAGATACCTCCAACTAAGGTTCCATCACTCCAATGTAAAGTTATAATGAAAGTTTTGATAGATTGCTTTTGGTGTAAGGAAGTTATTCATTATTCTTTGAAATAATATCAAGTGGTTTAAACAAGGAGAAGGAGCACTAAATAAATTTAAGAATGACTCTTTTGCTTCATGTTTCATTTTGAAAATTTAGTGTACATGTTGATTGATTTAAATCTTTTGTCAAAATCTAAAAAGTACTCTTATTATTTGGAAAACAACATTATTACTCAAAAGCCCATCACGATACCTATATTGCTCATTATTATTCAAAGATCACTGTCTGGTAACATGTTTCTCTGACACCCTTTTGTTGTGACAGTGGAGTGCTTTAGATGAAACTGACTCAAATAATTTATCAGATTCTATTAAGAGGAACTACATTTCCTTGAGACATTCATAATAATGGGATTAGTTGTAACCTTTAATCTCTGTAAATCTCTAGGGCATTTTAAATAGTTTACAACTCTATTAAGTAGCCTCTTCATATCTGTATGATTGTGAATACTAGGACTGCTTTTTTCAGAATGAATGAATATAGATGTGGAAAAGCATTTAAGAAAATACTTGTCCTCTTACTATATTAGATCTTTGCCTATTACTGTTTCACTTAGTCTTCATATGCTGAAACTCGCTTACTTAATGGAATTTGGTGTGGCTTATTGCCATGTTTAATGTTTGAAAATTAGGACTACTATCTCTATGGTTTTTACACACAGACAATTCATTGATGCTAAAATCTCACATGAACTTTCTTTCCTTTATATTGTGATCTAACAAAATCTTCTAGACAACATTTTAAGTCTTTTTATATTTTCTGAATGTTTTATGGTATATTTTCCTAGTTGGAGATTATTTTAAATCTGCATTTGAGTCTGAATTGGCAATGAAATTGTTTGTGTAACCACAGTTTTGTAATTCTGTAATTAAATATTTTTATTTTCTCCACATGTTCATTTGTAAACACTGATAAAGAATTCAGTACACAGTTTTGTAATTTACAGTCTCTACATTTTCATTTTTTGCCCTATCCAGCCTAAAAAAGAGGTATAATAGCAGTGAATTAAGCAAACCATTTTTCTCTTGTCATATTTATTTTTCAAGGAGGCCCTAAAAACTTCAGTTTGATCATAAGGTTAACTATTTCTAAATGTGTTTTGCATTTCTAACATTGTGAGATGCAGAAACATCACAGTTGTAATATATAGTATTTGAGTGATCATTTTAATATATTCCATTCAGCATTAGACTTAATATAGCTATAGATTTAATATAGTTACCTGGATATTATGCAAAAAAGATTTGTTTATGATCGACTGCTGAGAGTTTCGGAACTTTATAAGAAAAAAATACTTGGTTTTAAGCTGTAATTTTGGTTGTGAGAATACCAATTAGCACAATTACATTTAAGCTGATTACACAGTTGATTTTTCAAGAACTCAAATGCTTAATTGCCAAAATAACCTCCAGATGAAGGCAATATAAAATCTTCCCTTTCCAGCACACAGATACATTTCCTTTCCTGAAAATAGATACATTTTCTGAAACAAGTTTGAGATGAGATGTTTGACTACATTTTTAAAATGAATTATTGGCTGGTGATGTGCAAAGAGAGCTATGCTATTAGCGTCTTCTGTTTTTTCAGGTATTATGCTTATAAAGTATTTTCCTTTAGATTATGTCGATTTGAATAGTCATTCACAAATGGGAATGATGCATTGGATTTATGGAGAATGAATTTGAACACTAGATGGTGCTGTTCTGTTTATTATTTCATTGGATACAAATCATATCTAGTGCATGTTTTTTTCATATCTGTGATGTAATTTACCAACTTTGTCGTCTTCTTAGTCTTAACTTTTAATTAACATTCATTGTGGCTATTTTTTCTTCCATTCCATGAGAAGGCACCTTTCTCAGCCTGCTTTACAAATATAGCCCACACACTATGTAGAGTCCAAACCTTAGATATTTTCTACCTAGTGAGCCAATTGTGCCACTCCAATATCTGAGTGGAATAATTAGAAAGAAGAGCCCACTTTCACAGCAGGATCAAAACCTGTTTACGAAATGGGGGTGTTTCAGACAAATGCTGTCAGTTTTTACACAAGCGGATCACAAAAGGCCAAAACATTAATAAGCTAGTTTTAATTTCAAATTTCTGGCCAAAATTACATGGTAATAATTGTCAGTCCTATGCTCTAAGTGGAATCTGGGCTCCTAAAAAACAGATTGCGTTTGATATTGACTTTGCAAAGCTAATGGTTTCCTCAGACGCCAGCATTCATCTATGTTCTTCTTCCCCTTACTTCTTCCACTGCTCATTAGAATTCACTCTTAACCTCCTACCCCCATTCTCCCTGGGTATTCGGCCTGCATTTTCTTTTGTCTGTTTTACCCTCCTTAGCCATTCATCTCCCTCTTTGATGCTTTACATGTTTCAGATATTTGTAGACACTTGTATCCCACTTTTTATTCTTTAGGATATGTATTTTTTTTTAAAAAGTCATGCTTCCAGAACAAACCCATCTGCCGTTTAATGAATGATTTGTAACATGAAGACATGCATGACTGACTGTAGTTTGTGAAAATGGCACTTACGTGCAAAATATATTTGCAAAATTTTAATGTTTGTTGCATTTTCTCTTCAGTTGAATAAATTCTGCTAGTATTAGTTGAATACAGGTAGTCACAAATAGGATTACGCTTTTGCACTCTGGTAGGTATTTTGAAACATAAATCCATAGTTCTGAGTATCACTGACCTGCTTTGAAAAACCTCTAACAATGCATCTGTGCTGAGTAAGCTACTTCCATAAATCTGGAGAAACCTGCATCTATCTGGCAGTTTTTAAGTAATGTATTATTGGTGCAGAAACCCTCTGATCTAATCTTTTTTTGGTATCTGGATTATTTCATCAAAAGTTAAGGTTTCAGAACTTTCATCAAAAGCAGGTGTTAGTTGTAATTGACTTCTTCCTGGAAGACTTTAGACATATTCATGATTGTGAAGATTTAAAAAAAAGTGTTCCCCCCATTTTCAATACATTTAAAAGACTTAGTGCCTCATGTTTTCGTATTCACATCAAAAGTATTTTAATAGATGATTAGCTTTAACGAGCCAATTAAAGTGTTTAACTTGGTTGATAATTGAATAGTATCGTTAAATTACACTTTTGTTTTTGCCAGGACTTCTTCTCATTATCAAAACCATAGAGGTTTAGTGATTAGACAGTTCTATTAATTTCACATTGAAATAATGATCTGATTAAACACTGAATGCCATTATGAAAGTCAGTGACTTAGCCAATTATAAATTCTTTTGTATTTAGTCTTCGAGTTTAAAGCTAAACAATTCCTAAACAATCTACAAATGTATGTGATTCATGTTTTTAAGAGAAAAAAATACCTTAGTGAAGCAAAGTATGGTCCTTATTAAAAAAAAATTAATTCTGCAGAGAGAGATTTGAAAGTGTGTTTGTAATTACAGCAGTCATTGTGTTCTATATACATAGTTAACAGCAAAAATAGCTGTAAGGCAGGTACTAACTGCAAGATCAAGAATTCCCGAAAGTTGCTCCAGCTATCTTAACTTGGCCACAGTGCACACAGTTTCTTCTGTGGCCATGACAGTTCCCCAGAGTGGGGGAAGGGTTATGTGCATAAGTTCTGTAGGAGGTGGAGGGGAGACAATTTGCAATCTCTTGCCATCCGCTTTTCCTCCTGGCCTGCCCCAGTCTCTATTCCCTGCTCCCTGTACTAACTCCAATACCAGGTGGAGAAGGCTCTTCTGGGTTTGGGGTACAACAGTGCTTCGGGGTGGTTAACCTTCCCATCCTGTGCAGACGGGGAGTGATTAACATGGAGAGGACAGGGTCTTGCTCAACTATAGGAAGAAACGGGGATGGGGAAATACTTTTAGATCTTTTAAATAAAAATTAATATCTAGAAATAAGCATTAAAATTAATCTGTTAGGGCATTAGTTATAATAACAAAAACAAACTGAAATAATAAACTGAAGAAACTAAATAAATTAGAACAGGATTTATACAGGCTGGAAATAGATTAGACTAATTTGGGTGTCCATCTCCCTTCCAAGGAAGGTTTGTTCCCTGCTCAACACTTTGTGATGGCTTTGTCCTGTGTGGGTAAACTTCAAAGCAAAAAATTGTATTTTTTTTCATGACTGTTGGGTTCTCATATAATAGAATATTCCTACTCCTATAAATTCTGTATAATTTCAGAATAGGAGATAATTAAATTTTGAATCTGGGAATTAGCAATGGACGTGGCAGGTTAGTCTGTGGAGAGGCTCAGCCTGTTAAGGAATCTATTGATAGTGTATTGTAAGTCAGCAACCAGTTGTCCACAGCTAGTGACAAGTAATTGCCCTGAATTGCTTTCTGGGATGACACTTCCTATTTTTTTCTCTGCTGTAAAATCAGCAACTGGAAAAAAAGGTGTCAGGTCTGGGAGATGAGCATCTACTGTATTTTGCCTGCATATCTATCATAAACAACTGCATTTAGTAGTTTAGAACTTCAAGGTAAATGTGCTTTGTTCTACAGCTTGGCATGACTTGGGCATAAAAGTGATTATTATTCTTGGCTCAGCTTTTGTCATAAGTCTGCCCTATAACATTCAGTCCTAAATTCTTAAAACGGCAAGAAGGAGAAGAGAGAGGAGGCAGACCCTTCTTTATGAGAGGAATATGGCTATTTGAACATACATGAATGGTTGGAAATTTTTTCTTGTTTGGGCCACAAAAATTTTTTACTATAGTAAAGGGTAGGTGGATGACCGATAAGAAGCCATGAAACTGAAGAAAAGCATGTTTGTGCCTAGTAGAGAAGAAGAAGAAGAAAACAGTAGTTCATCAGAGTGAAAATATTATTGCATTGTGGAAGGTCACTATCAATGTAGGTTACCTACTAGGCATCTGTCTCACAAAGTAGACTTGTCTAATTTTGTAACCTCATGGGTTTTTTTAAAGTCACATTACATTCATTCATGAAACTGTTTTCTGGGCCAACCACTGCTTTTTTTTTTTTTTTAATTACCTGCTTCATTTTTTAGCTTGTGAACTCCCCATCATAAACCAGATTACAGTCTCAGTGCCAAGAAAGTAGTACTGAATACTAATTTCATAAATCTGAAGTATAAGGAGAGCATTACATAATTTTTCATGTTATATACATAAAATTGAAATTCACTAACCAACCCTTCAGTTTCATGTGAGAAGTAGCTCAGACATAGTATTCTGTCGACTTGAAATCTTCTAATTTGATAAACCTCAAGTACCACAAATATGAGTAAATAAAATCCATTTCATATTTAGATTTAAAATGCATTTTCATGAGATATTCAGTAGCGAGAGGATGAGTTCACAAAACCGAAGAACTTCATCCTTGTGATGTGTCCTGCCTTCTAGGTAGAAAAAACATTGAAAGAGGACCTTGCCCGTTTTACTCTAGTAGAGTATTTTAGAAACTGAGTAATTAAAAAGTAGGTATTACTAAGTATTACTAAGTCCTGTATAAACATGTTTTGTAATGGAGGTCAGGGGTGGGGGGGATTTTGGTTAAAATTCCCTCTTCTGAGTCTGCTACTAGAAGCCTTTATCTTGCTGAAAGGTTGTGAAATTAACAAGTAATGTCTTCTACCTTCAGACTGTTCAATGATAAGATTAAATATGTTTGTAATCAGAAATATATGTTAATCTCTTACTATTGAAACAAATAGTTCTTCTGCTGTTAAGCCATTAGTGCAAGATGGAAAATGCTTGGGATCTACCCAGGCTATACCTGGTTAGCAGGTATTATCCACCTAATTTGGGATTAAAATATACAAAAGTTCCAAAGCTCCATTTATCTTGAACTGATTAGTGTTACCTGCAGAACACATACACTGGTCACATAAAAGCTATATGGGGTTCTGCCTTTTTTATGACTATTGCAGGTGGTATGGATCCCATAATATCCCTACCACTTTCCTCTGAATGATATCAAAGATACTTTCTGCTCCATCTGCATGAAATCGGCATTTTTCCTTAGATATCACCATTAAATTGGCACTTCCCCAACAATTCTCCATGAAATTACTATGATGATTGCCTCTTTTTCTGCTAGCTGCTTGTTTGCATGTCTTAAACCAACAGGTTGGTGTATACTTCAACTGTTAATGCACTCACTTTCCTGTCTGATATTCCCTAAAGATTATATTTAAAGAAATATAAACAGTTACAATTTGCTACACTTTAATGAGCAACATTGCGAATGTATTTAATCAAAAGAAGTGAACATTTATAAAGCTCTAAACTGTGTGAAAACTCACCATCTTCTTGCAGGTAAATTGACACTTGCATTTAAAGTGCTCTGTGCCTTGTAGTGCAGCTACATTTATTGCTCTGAGCTGATCTGTTCCTGGATTGCATTTGTGGTTTGCACTGAACCTTATTTAAGTAATCTGTAACAGTGAACACTGACACTATTCAATTGAACATCCTGTCAGAATTACAGGCCAACATTTGGGAATGACACCTACTTATGTAATTAACAAAGTAAAATATGGTCTCAGAAAAGGAAAAAACCTATTTAATGTGTTTGATTTGAAATACATTCTTCATTTGTATGGAAACATGCTACATTTGAGTTCAACTAAAACATATGGAACTGATTGAAGGTACAGTTTGCATTAATGGGTGAAATTTGGATCTCTTTGAGTATTTGTGAGATTATAAAGGAGTAGCTTAAAGCATCGTACAAAAGTATCACGGCAAACACTGATTTTATTTTATTTATCATTATGACATTCTGTTCAGGACACCCAGAACAGTAACCACTGTGTTATCCCTTTCCCTCAGCTGGAGATTAGAATGTTTGAGAACCAATGTTTGAGAACCTGTGTCAGCTTCCTGCCACACAGGTCTACCAGCAAACTCCTCAAGGTTCTGCCAGTTTAAACCTGGCCTTGCAGGGAATAGTCAGTGAACCTGACTCCTCCAGAGACATCTTTCTCCGTTGTCCAGTCCCTCTGTGTGACGCTCACAGAAATTGTTAAATTTGTGCTGCCTCCAAAGAGACAGTGTACACTCTAGCCTGTTAAGTTAGCTGAAGATTCACACTTCACAATATTCCACAGCACTTAAGAGGGTTTTATAATAAAACAAGAATAAATTCATCAATAAAGAACAGACATTAAGTGATATTAAGCAAGAGACACACAGACAGGTATGGTTACAAACAAAACAAATAAAGCATGCTGTCTAGTGTCTAAAATTTAATAGATTACAATCTTGGCCTCAGGCAATTCCTCACCTGTATTCATTTCTCAGAGTCTTCAGCCCACATGGTTGGAGGATCTACCGTTCACAGATTCCAAGGGCTCTGGTCTCTTTTGTACATTAAGTGATGGGTAACTCAGATGTCTTTTTTCTCCCTTTTGTTGTCCAAAGTCCATTGTCTCTGCTTCAAGAGCCAGGAAGTTGTCCTAGAGTGCAGACTCTGTCATCCAGCATGCTTACTAAGCTGTCTCCTCTGCCACTTGATAGCTTTGTTTACCTTATATGTAAACGTAAATGTCTTGTGTTCTGCCTGTAATCAAATTGGTTAGACAGGTAAATCCACATTCCTTTGTCTAGGCTTTGTCAGCTTGGTGTATGCACTGCCTCCCAAACCAATTTTAAGAACATATTTCCAGTGCAAATATACAACTCATTGTACCCAATCTGTACATACATCACGCAGTGATTTTCAGGGCCAGCGTGTCACCGGTTTACATATGATACCTTACATCATTGGTTCTCAAACTAGGGTCGCCGCTTGTGCAGGGAAAGCCCCTGGCAGGCCAGGCTAGTTTGTTTACCTACCACGTCCGCAGGTTCGGCTGATCGCGGCTCCCACTGGCCACGGTTCACCACTCCAGGCCAATGGGGGCTGCGGGAAGTGGTGCGGGCCGAGGGATGTGCTGGCTGCCCTTCCTGCAGCCCCCATTGGCCTGAAGCGGCGAACTGCAGCCAGTGGGAGCCGCGATCGGCCGAATCTGCGGACGCAGCAGGTAAACCGGCCCGGCCCACTAGGGGCTTTCCTTGAACAAGTAGCGGCCCTAGTTTGAGAACCACTGCCTTACATGACAACTTCTAGATACATATTATGACAACAGTATGTTGGAGGTAATGAGGGTGTCAGGCTTGATATGAGCTACAGTATGGTGGACCCTTTACCAGCTGGCATTGAGGGGCTCTTAGGTTCACAATCACACATTTATAGTTGCTCTTGCATACTAATCGTAGTTCAGATATAGAATATAGAATCCTAGAATATCAGGGTTGGAAGGGACCTCAGGAGGTCATCTAGTCCAACCCCCTGCTCAAAGCAGGACCAATCCCCAATTTTTGCCCCAGATCCCTAAATGGCCCCCTACAAGGATTGAACTCACAACCCTGGGTTTAGCAGGCTAATGCTTAAACCACTGAGCGGCATACTAGAACTTTTCTAGATGATACTTTGTAGCTTCTTATTGAATTTTGAAGTATACATAGTGAAATTAAATTTAATGACTGCTGCTATTACAAGAGAGCATGGAAAAAATGTTCAATTCACCTTTCTCTTTGCATCATCTTTATAAGACCTCTGTGGTTTTATGTTTTCTTATATATTGATTGTAGTTATTATCAGTTGGTTGGTTTATTGCTATACCACATTTATCTCTACTATGAGCTGTCTAGAATTTCTAGTTATCTCTAGCAGAGGCAAAAAATATTTTTCTCATTACTATGTTCTAAATTATTCTGAATGGAAATTGCTCTTACAAGTTCAGCTTTTTAAGGTGTTGCTGTACACAAAGTCAGCTTTCTGGGTATTAATTCATGGTTGGGATTTGAGCACTGTGTCATCTTGGACTCAGACTGACAAACATGTTTTGAAATTAAGAAGGGGCAGGAAGACCATTTGGTCATATCTGTGCACTAAATTTCAATGAACAGAATCTGCCCTTGTGAGTTTTGTGTTAAGGATGTAATTCAACAAATATTTATCTTGCCTCTTACCAGGCAGAAAAGCCTGTATGGGTTGGATTTAATCACAAAGCGCATAATCATGAAGCACTCTATATGGCATTAGCTCATAGCACTCATGGAATTTGCTCAGTTTTAAGGCTTTTTATAGATGGCAGGTTCCTACTTAGTTTGACAGCTAGGATTTTGCTTGTGTCCATGACTTCATGGCAGTTAAACAACTAGAAAAGATAAATTGGAGACATATTGCCCTCAGACTTTGTTGTTAAAGTACAGTTTTGATCACAAGGCTTCTTTAGCTATTCATGAGTACATAGGAAAGGTATCTCTAGACATTTGCTGAAAGAACTATCAGTGTCTGAAATTATGGAGGTGCCTGGTAACTTCACCATTAGAATTGCTATTTTAAAAGGACAAAAATTCCTGTTTACCTCTAAAAGTAGATGGCCAATTGGTATGAAATTTCACACCATGTTAATTTTTATGCCATTCAAATTTTCTTTGTATTTTTGTTTGGTTTTTCTTCATAAGTTATTAATGCCAAGTCTGATATTGGGTAGTGTCTGAAATTTGTCCATATTAATCCTACTTTTCATTGACAGTCCTTTTTTTAAAAAGATTTCAATCTTGAGTAAATCTGTTACAACTAACTACTCTTTTATTTTTGTTTTAATATTTGGATTTAGGGTAATTTTTTAGCCATTGTTCATTCAGTAACTATAACTGAATGTTGTGTTGGGAGAGGGAACTTTAGTAAAGGAGTTTGTGCAGAAGAGGAAGCACTGATCCAGTGGTTAGGGCACTCGCCGAGATCTCAGTTCCAACACAGACTTCCTAGGTGACCTTTGACAAGTCAGTCTCTATACGTCTCATTTTCCCCATTTGTAAAATGGGCATAATAGCACTTCCCTACCTCACATGGGTGTTGAAAGGATATGATTTTGAAGTGTTCAGATTCTGTGATGATGTGGGCCATATAAGTACCTCAGTTAGAGACATGGTTAGCTGGCAACCCTTGGGAAACAGAGTTAAGTTTGCAGTGCATGGTCTGTAGTGTACAGTAGTTGTGGTAAAGGTTTTGTGTGTGTTTGTGGGTGAGGGAGAAGAAGGTATGTAGTGTTAAGTTATCTAACCTTCGATTTCCTTGGTTTGTGAGTTTGTGTCAGAAATGCTATTTCTGCTGTCAGAGAAGATTTTAGCCATCAGCAACTATTTATGGACCCTTGTGCACCTTCTCTGTTGTACAGTAATATCTGACATGAAGGAGTAGCTTTTGATGGAGAAAGTTTCATCTGACAGTTTGTGTGCCCGCGAGCCTTTAATCAGGTATATGTAAACCCAGTCCCAGTCAATCACATTTATAAGCACTGTGCAGAACCAACTGCTACTCCAAACATCCACAGCTACTGCTGGAGGGGAAAAATAATTTGGTGAAGAGGTGTATACAGAAGGACCAAAGGACGGCAGAGTTAAGATTACATTTATCTCTTGAGGGGAGTGTAGCTTCAAATGACCATATCTAATAGTAGCTAATACTAAAGATTCAGTCCCACACACCCTCCCCTTTCCCAGAAGCTGGACTAGATTTTCTCACCAAGACATTGCCCAGGCCTACTAGTGGATCAGCCAGTCCTTGGTGCAATTGAATGGAAAGAGTCAGAGGACCATTATAAGCTGTCAAAAGTAAGAATTGCCCTAACTTTAGCTAGAAATGGCCCCATACGAGCTATTTTGTTGTCAAGGAACAGCCAGAAAACAGAGCATGAAATTACATTTCAGGAAAAACTTTAAATTTTTGAGACTTTTTGCTCTTATGTTTTAAATCCCCATCAGATCTTTCAAAAAAAGAGGTGTGAAAACACCTAAGAAAGAGGGAGACCCAGACCTGGTCAGAATAGCCGTAGCTTGATGGTAAGGGCATTCAGCTGGGATGCTGATTCAAGTCCCTGCACTTCCTGATTCAGAGCAACAGTTTGACTCTGGGTGTCACATGTTCCAGGTGAGAGCCCTAACCCCCAGGTTGTTGGCTTTTGAGGGGTTGGAGTCATAGTGGAGGTTGGGTGTGTGTGTGTGTGTGTGTCTGTCTCTCGTTCTCTCTCTGTCTCTCTTTCTCCACCAGAAATTCCATTCTGGATCTGAGAGACCTTTCATGGAAATGTTTTGGCATTGTCAAAATTATTTTGACTGGTTCTGCAAAGCGGCCATAAGTTGGACTGAGGATGTAGCTCTTCGTCGCCGTTTTATAGTTCCCCAATGACCAGGTGTCTGGTAGGGTGTTTCAAGCCCCAAGAAAGAAACATGAGTAATATTTTATTATCTAAAAGTTTATGCTGTACAATTAAGTTTCAAAATATAAGAAGAAAATATAGCGCCCCACTCTTCCTCTACTAATTTCCCACATTATAGAAAAAGGAAGACTTTTAGGGAGTCAACTGGCCACCCTCATAGTAGAGATGTGAGAGCTTACATCTTCAGAGACATTCTAGCGACTCCTTCAGGAAAACCACAGGAAACCAGTGTTGATGCTCCTGGTATTTCTAAGGTAAAAAAACAAATAAGGAAAAATTTTAAAAATCAAAACTTTCTTTGTATACCATAAATGAACAAACAGCGAACATGCTCAACTTTATTTAATCCTTTTCAGATAACTTTTAAGTAATTATAACATCTTAATATATTAAACATCAACTTTGAGATATGTAGAAACTAGGGCTGTCAAGTGATTAAAAAAATTCATCATGTTGTTAACAGAATACCGTTTATTTAAATATTTTTGGATGTTTTCTACATTTTCAAATATATTGATTTAAATTACAACTCCGAATACAAAGTGTACAGTGCTCATTTTATATTTATTTTTGATTGCGAATATTCGCTGTAAAAAAACAAGAAATAGTATTTTTCAGTTCACCTAATACAAGTACTGTAGTGCAATCTCTTTATCATGAAAGTTGAATTTACAAATGTAGAATTATGTACAAAAAAACCTGAATTCAAAAATAAAGCAGTATAAAACTTTTAGACCTAAAAGTCCACTCAGTTCTACTTCTTGTTCAGTCAGTCGCTCAGACAAACAAGTTTGGTTAGAATTTGCAGGAGATCATGCTACCCGCTTCTTGTTTACGTCACCTGAAAGTGAGAAAAGGCACTGTTGTAGCTGGTGTTGCAAGTTATTTACATGCCAGATGTGCTAAAGATTCATATGTCCCTTCATGCTTCAACCACCATTCCAGAGGACATGCATCCATACTGATGATGGGTTCTGCTTGATAATGATGCAAAGCAGAGTGGACCAACACATGTTCATTTTCATCATCTGAGTCAGATGCCACCAGCAGAAGGTTGATTTTCTTTTTTTGGTGGTTTGGGTTCTGTAGTTTCTGCATCGGAGTGTTGCTCTTCTAAGACTTCTGAAAGCATGCTCCACACCTTATCCCTCTCAGATTTTGGAAGGCACTTCAGATTCTTAAATCTTGGGTCGAGTGCTGTAGCTATTTTTAGAAATCTCACATTGGTACCTTCTTTGCGTTTTGTCAGATCTGCTGTGAAAGTGATCTTAAAACGAATGTGTGCTGGGTCATCATGCGAGACTGCAATAACATGAAATATATTGCAGAATGCGGGTAAAACAGAACAGGAGACCTACAATTCTCCCCCAAGGCGTTCAGTCACAAATGTAATTAACGCATAATTTTTTTAACGAGCATCAGCAGCATGGAAGCCAGTCCTCCGTAATGGTAGCCGAAGCATGACTGGGCATACGAATGTTTAGCATATATGACATGTAAATACCTTGCAATGCCTGCTACAAAAGTGCCATGCGAACGCCTTTTCTCACTTTCAGGTGACATTATATATAAGAAACAGGCAGCAGTATCTCCCGAAAATGCAAACAAACTTGTTTGTCTTAGCGATTGGCTGAACAAGAAGTAGGACTGAACTTGTAGACTTTAAAGTTTTAAATTGTTTTGTTTTTGAGTGCAGCTATGTAACAAAAAAAATCTACATTTGTAAGTTACACTTTCATGATAAAGAGATTGCACTACAGTACTTATATGAGGTGAATTGAAAATACTACTTTTATCATTTTTATAGTGCAAATATTTGTAATAAATATAAAGTGTGCACTGTACACTTTGTATTCTGTGCTGCAATAGAAATCAATATATTTTAAAATGTAGAAAAACATCCAAAAATATTTAATAAATTTCAATTGGTATTCTCTTGTTTAACAATGCAATTAATTTTTTTGAGTTAATGGCGTGAGTTAACTGCGATAAATCAACAGCCCTAGTGGAAAATCAAAAATTTTGAAAAATATTTTCAATTAGTGTTTGAGTTTTGAGAGTGGGGAATAGTTCATGAACAAATGTTGCTCCCCCTTTTTATTTATTTATTTATCTATTTATTTTAAACCATTTTGAGGCTGAGATCAAGCATGGAAAATTTTAGTCAATGAGGGAAAAGTTAAGGAACTCATAAATGATTTTGCAACCTAAAGAATACTACCGACTACCTATTATTTCTACATAGGTAATCTAATTAATCCTTTAAAATCTAATATTTACTTATTTCTTGATTAATATGTCAGACAAAGTCAATAGTTCCTTACTAGAATGTAAGTTTAAACTTAAAAGTTTAATAAACCTCAAGTTTATTTTGAAAATAATAACTATATTAACCTGTAGTTTGTGAGTTTTTGTTTTATTCAATTTGAAATACCTGTCCTTAATACCGTAGTGCAATGGTTTAATCCTAGCATAGAATGCTTTTTTCCATAGCACTGAGGTCCAGAGAGGAGGAACGGAGAATCTGAAGAGGCTGAAAGGTCATCAAAAAAGCAGAAGTTGCGGGGGGAGAGGTTGATTTTTCTCTCAGCCCCTCTTCACAAACACTCTGCAGCTGGAAGTCCATGGATTGCTTCTGAGCTGCCTGCAAGAGAACAAGCAAAGCAGTGGGTAGCTTGCTTTGCCCAAAAAATCGATGGATTTCCAAGCTAAAACCTACTTGACAGTAATTCAGTGAATGCTTGATGTTGGTTGTACACATTGCAGAATCACAGAATATCAGAGTTGGAAGGGACCTCAGGAGGTCATCTAGTCCAACCCCTTGCTCAAAGCAGGACCAATCCCCAATTTTTGCCCCAGATCCCTCAATGGCCCCCTCAAGGATTGAACTCACAACCCTGGGTTTAGCAGGCCAATGCTCAAACCACTGAGCTATCGCTGCCCCCCATTACGTTTTCATGGCTTCTATTTACCTTGCAGCAGAACTAGTATGCAGCTACAGAGGAGTCAGTGACAGCATGAAAGCCCTATTAAGTGAGCAGTGCTACTTGTGCTAGCTGAGCAGTGTTTAGTCTTTGTGTCATGAGGATTCTCTGTGATGTGTGGAATTGGGACCTAAGGCCTCTCATCCTGCTCTAGTTCCCTCTTTCAGTCTTTCCTGTGCAATTTCAGTTCTCTTTTTCCTGACCACTCCATTTAGCTGCAGATCCCTCTTCCTTGAGAGTTGAAAGTCCGAAGTTGTCTGTGTGGGTGAGCCAGTAGTTCAAGTTTGCTTTTACCTCTCCTTGATTTTACCAGCTGGGCAGAACGTAGGCCTTAAAATCAAAATATGAACCGTCATTAGTATGTTTATAGATCCAGTGCCTGATGTGCATTAATCTTGTGTTCTGCTCCCTTATGCTGTAACATATATAAACTTCATTTGAAAGCGTTATTTTTTAAATATAATTTCTAATAATGGTACTTGGAATGACTAGTCATGTGGGAATTGACATTGAGAGGAGCCAGGATAAAATCCCGATTGAACCTACTGGCTAAACAGCAACCCTAATTTAATGGATTACGTGTCAGACCAAGAATATAATTAACTTAAATCAGCTCACGCATGATATTTTCTAGTTCTTCCTTTAGCAATTGGAATCAGAGCTGTCCTACATCAAACTATACGCTATTTAAAGTATACATTCTGCTTTTTTTCCTATGAATCTCAGGGTTGATTTATCCAAACGAAAATTGTTGGATATGTTTTTTAAGGTGTGGTGAGGTGTGTGGGTGCATGCGCGTGTGCGCGCGCACACACACACACACATATACTGTATATATATATACATGGCACCACATGTGGTAAATTGTATTAATTGCTCCTTCGGCTTAGGTCCTTAATTAGTCCTGTAGTCTATCAATGGTCTCAGCCCTGGTATCGAGCTGTACTCCAGGGCTTCCCCCTGGAGGTAGTGTCCTCACCCTCTCTGAGTGTTTCAGGCCCCAGCTCTCCTGCTGGCCCACTAAAGGCTTCAGTTCCCCTTTTGGGGTGCCTCAAAGTCCAGGCCACTTCCCCCAATAGCTAACTGAGGGTGGGGGGAACCCGGGCCCACCCACCAGTCCGGGTCCCAGCCCAGAGACCCTGTAGATAGGAGCTGTCGCTGTGTCTCTTTATCTAAGCCATGCTGCTGCTCTAATTCCCTAGGCCCTCACCTCCGGGCCTTGTCCTGATGGAGTCCCAGCAACCAGCCAAGAGCGCCTTCTCACTCTGCCCGACTTCTGCCAGCACTGCCTTTTCTGAGGTCCTGCAGCTCTCTCAGCCAGCCACACACCATCCACAGTCCTCCAGCTCCAACAAGGAACTGAACTCACTCTGGCCCTGCAGCTCTTCTTATACTAGCTTGCTCGGCCCTGATTGACTGTATCCTAGGCAGCTTGGAGGACCCTCTCCATGGCCCTTGTCAAGGGTGTGGTGTGGCAGGACGATGAGGCCTCTGGCAGGGGGCCTCAGAGGATCTGGTACATCCCGGCACACAGCCTTTCAAGTATCTGAAGACTGCTATCATATCTCCTCTTTCCAAACTAAATGTACCTAGTTACTTCAGCTTTTGCTCTATTGGCTTGCATTCCATCCCTTTGATCATCTTTGTCACTTGCCTCCGGATCCTTTCCAGTTTCTCTCCATCCTTTCTATACATTGGTGACCAAAATTGGACACAGTACTCCAGCTGAGACCTAACCAGCACCGAGTAGAGTGATACTATCACCTCCCATGACTTGCATGCTATGCCTCTGTTAATGCACCCTAAAATGGAATTTGCCCCCCAGGTGTCCCCCCCCCCCTTTTTTTTTTTTTTTTTTTTTTTGCAACGGCATCACATTGCTGGCTCATGTTGAGGTGGTGATATGCCACAACTCCCAGATCCTTCTCAGCAGTGCTGCTGCCAAGCCAATTTTCCCCCATTCTGTAGCTGTGTATTTCTTTTTTCTTCTCTAAGTGTAGCACTTTACATTTGTTTTTCATTTCATTTTGTTGTCTATCGCCCAGCTCTCCAATTTATCACGGTCCCTCTTAATTTTAGCTCTATCCTCCAAAGTATTGGCAACCCCGCATAGCTTTGTGTCATCTGCAAACTTGATCAGTATGCTCTCTGTACCTATATCCAGGTCAAGATGTTAAACACTGGACCCAGAACAGATCCCTGTGGAATCCCACTTGGGACCTCCCTCCAATCAGACATCATTCCATTAAAAGTTACTCTTTGTGGTTGTTTAACCAATTATATATGCACTTAATGGTAGTTCTGTTGAGCCCACATTTCTCCAGCTTACTTATCAGAATGTCATGTGGGACTTTGTCAAAAGCCTTTCTTTTTCTGACTTTTTGGTCAGCGTGCTTTAAAAAGGAAGATGTGATACTGGCTGATAACAAGCAAGAAGACCAGCATCAAGTGATTATTTCTTGAGTTGTGGTTGGACCATTGCTTTATTTTAAACTAACTAGAAAAACAGGAGAAGAAAATAAGACTAAGGGAAAGGAAGGAAACCGCAAACTGATCTGCATTGTTTACTCCTGCTTTATCATCTCTGTTTTTGGTTTCATCTTTTCAGACAAACTGACTTTTCTTTGCATATTGTTAACCACTCTGTCTTTTGACTTTGAACATTTGACTGTTTAAATCCTCTTCCCATGACATTCTACATAAACTTAAAAACAGAACTATGCTGATAAATATCTGCATATTGTAATTTTCACTTTATGCAAAGGTTACTAAGAAGTTCTGTATAGAATTTGCTATATGTTTTCAAATGGACTCAAATCTCTGTCCATTTTTAATACTTTATAATTTTAATACTTTATAATAACCCTATAATGGGAATTTTAGTTCGGAAGAAATGTTCTTTGATCAGTCATGCTTATGTTTCTTTGCTTAGCTAAAGCTGTGCCTATTTAGGGTATTACTTGAGGATGATAGAGAAAGCATGGCAAATAAAACTTTATACAGGAAAATTCAGGAGTGGAAAATGACAAATTTATTTTTAGGAACCCCTCATCATTTTGTCTAAAAAGCTGCACTAGAATAAATATGCAATTCAGATGTGTTTGCACTCCATACCGCCCAACCTCAAAATGGTTTGCTAACTAAAAATGGTTAAATATACCAAAGAAGTTATGTAACTTATGAGTCTGGCGGCAAAAAATGTGAACTTCTTAAAAATAGAAAAAGTACCGCTTCAGTTAGAAAACAATATGCCTTCCATAAATTTACCAGTGTTCTGTCTTTTAGAGCATAGCAGTAGAGTCTTTTTTAAAAAAATTATGCACTTGACAATAAATAATTTCACTTTCCATCACTGCTTATATGATGTAATCAATTGAGATGACTACTTAATTCTTGAGATAGAATAATGAATAATAACGCCACATAATCTTTGGAATCTGACCTCTAATAAACTAAATATTGTTGGGCGTAGGCAGTACTTTTGGAAGCTCTCCAAAGATAACCAGATGTTTCAGGGAGTGTTGCTAGTGACCCATTAGATTTCATTCTTCTCTTGGAATCTGTAAATAAAGCTCTGCTCCCGCACTGTGCTGATGAAGGTGACATCTTGTTCTTGGATCAAATCAGTTTTTTGTGTATGTATTCAGTGGAGATTAGATATAAGTAAAAATCTTTAAAATGTTGTTGAAGTTTTAAATATCTATTAAAGTGTAAAAATCCTAATGTTTCCTGTTTGGTTGAAACACAACAGTCGTCAGCTTGGAAATTCAAATATTCAGGGGGGACACAACAAAGTGGGTTTATTTGAAGAGTAATCTCTCCATGGACAGATTGGAGGGAGAAAGAAAACTTTTTTCCTCTAAACTGCCTCCCATATGGGAGCACTCCTTTCCCAACTGCCCTGTGAAGTGCTCTCGTCTCACTTTCTCAGAATAGGCTTTCTACTTCTCTCCAGATCCGTAAAGCATGCAGAAATGCTTTGTGCTTTCTGAATTGGAGCCTAAAGCATGTACTTAAGTCCATATCTGTTCAGGACAGCACTTAATTGAAGTCATGATTGAAACACGTGGTATCCTGAATAGGGATGGACTTACGCACATGCTTAAGTGCTTTTCTGAACTGGTTTCAGAGCGGTAGCTGTGTTAGTCTGTATCAGCAAAAACAATGAGGAGTCCTTGTGGCTCCTTGTGTCTGGACAGTCTCTACACAAAAGAATAAATGGACACAAGTCTGACATCAGGAATTATAACATTAAAAAACCCATAGGAGAACACTTCAATCTCCCTGGTCACTCAATAACAGACCTAAAAGTGGCAACTCTTCAACAGAAAAACTTAAAAAACAGACTCCAAAGTGAAACTGTAGAACTGGAATTAATTTGCAAACTGGACACCATCACATTAGGCCTGAATAAAGACTGGGAGTGGTTGGGTCATTACAAAACCTAAACCCAATTTCCCCCATACTAATTTCCCCCTACTGTTACTCACACCCTCTTGTCAATGGTTTGAAATGGGCCGCTTTCACTACAAAAGTTATTCTTCCTCCCTTGGTATCCTACTGTTAATTCAATTGTCTCGTTAGACTGACCTCACACTTGGTAAGGCAGCTCCCATCTTTTCATGTATTTATACCTACCTGCTCCTGTATTTTCCACTCCATGCATCTGATGAAGTGGGTTCTAGCCCACGAAAGCTTATACCCAAATAAATTTGTTTGTCTCTAAAGTGCCACAAGGACTCCTTGTTGTTTTTTCTGAACTGGGAGTCTCACTAGCTAAATTCTACCAGTAAATCCTAAAATGTTACCCAAACAAAACAAAATTAGTTACGGGCATGTGTGATATCAAGATTTGTTATGACATACTTTGGTTAAGTACCATTATGGCTTTGAAGTGATTCTTCATGATGCACAGCTTGGCACCAAAACATTAATAGAATTAGGGTTGCGTGTGTGTTGCCCCTTTAATCTTAACTAGATATTATTATTTGCTTCCAGAGTTGAAATATAAGCCAGTATTTCACTGGAGGTATTCCACCTCTTTGTTTTGTCCGTTCTTTCCTTTTTTCCCTTTACCACCACCATTGACCATAGTTTCTCTCCAGTTTTGCAGCATTATGATGGGATATATTTCTAATAAATAATTGGTAATTATCATCATAGCATAACATTAAAGATTTGCCTACAGTGAGAGAGTAAATGAACCTTAAAATATATAAACAATATCACAAATAGTATATTACTTCACTAATCTGAATTTTAGGGGAAAATCTTTAAGATGTAGTTAAAATTGTAAATATCTATTAAAGTGTAAAAATCCGTAAGGTTCCTGTTTGATTGAGAAGATGTCAGCAGTTGTCAGCTTGAAAATTCAAAATTAAGGAGGGGGACAACAAAGTGGATTTATTTGGGCCGTGATAGTTGTTGAGCTATGCGTTCTCTCAGAAAGAACTGTTAACGTTTAGTACAGTATTTATCTTAAAAAAAAAAAAAAAAAAAGTTGTGTGTGAGGATTTAATAGTGGAAACACATCAGCAAAAAGTAAGCTTCTCTTGAGGCTTGAATATCAGTTTGGGTGGACCCTTCATCCATTTTTCATGGAAAATGCAATTCCTTAAAGTAATGATCCCGAACTTAGGATCTCCTGTTCTCCGGGCATGATATTAGGGTCTACAAAGTTTTAAACCACCTCTTTGTGCCTGTTGAAACATCTGTGTTACAGATTTGTAGTGTGTCATGACCTTCATTTGTCATTTTCCTCCTCTTTTTAGCAGTTTAAAGAGGGGATTATTAGTTTCCCAGCTTTCACCATACTGGTCCGGTAAAATTTTCGCTTATTGTCTAGTTATTCTTAACACTTTGTGTGACCTATCTTTCAGTGAAGAGAAGTTGGTGGAGAGAGAACTGGGGGTGGGAGAAAAATCTGAACCGGTTTTAAGGTGACTAGGACAGTCTTATATTTTTGTTCAAGTTTCCGTGTGGCTTTTGCTTTATTTTTTTCAACATCAGATATAACAGAAACCTTCTCTTAACAGCAGTGTATTTTGCAGCATTAAATTTCAAAGCCATTCACCATCACGCATGGAGGACCTGGTATACACATCATGGTAATATTAAAAGCCATTTATATAATTCCATAAATGTACATGTTTACAAAATGCCTTAAACATGTTTACATTACTATTTGTATGTTTACAAAATGCCCTAAAGAGATTTTTCTTTGGAAAAACCAAGACGAGACATGCCTCAATAGTTGAGGAAAGGGAACGATTTATGAGGACAATATTGGAAGTACTATCAGAAGCTGTGAAGAAGAGGAAAGGTGATTAGTGGACAAGAAAAGAGAGAATCTTCCCGGCTTATGGGGTAGCAGGATAAAGACTGTGAACCACAAAGGAAGAGGAAAAAAGGAAAGAAAGACAATAGGATTTGAAGATGTACAGTCTAAGAGGAAATGAGAGCAGAGATCTAGGTGGGGGCAAATTATGCGAGGCCTTGAATGTGAGGAGGACTTTGAATTGAATGTTGTCATATAATAGGAAGGATGAGGGAGTTCTGTAGTGTTTTGTATGAATATTATGTGTACTTCATTTTACCTGTTTGATATTTTTTTTGTCTGACTTCATGGAGTTAAATCAAAGAAGGCTGTTAGCTGAAAACAAGGAGGAAATGAACCAATAACAGAGATAAGGTGTATCACCTGGGGAAAATACCAGCAGTCCATAATAGGACAGTGGGTTAGCTGTTTATTGGAAAATGCCTACTTATCTATCTACCTTCCTGTTTCCACCTGGCTGATTTTTTCCAGGGTCCTAAAATCAGATGAACACTAATCCCTTAAAAAACTCTGCCAAGAGAATGAAGGAGGTGGAGCTCAACCAGCAGCTGCTCAGGGGGAGAGAGAGAGTGCAGGAGGGCAGCCTGTCTCTCCCTGCCCAGAAATAGTTCTATACCTTGCTGAGTACTCTAGGGAGGTGGAAGTAAGGCATAAACTCCGTGTGATGTGTGTGAGGTAACTGGGCTCACCTGAGCTTTGAGGGAGTTTGAGTTTTGGGTGGGACCCAGACATGTAGATCTTTTGTGTCTTCACCCTTTTCTCTGTTTGCCATGGACCTCTGAGAATAGGGACAGTACATCTGTTTGGAAGGAGCTGTTTTGAGTCACTTTAATCAGCCACTAGTCACATGCTCCTGGATAGAAGCATCTGGCAGTTAACAACTAAAATTGGGCCAGCCCTGTTAACACAGTTGGAAATGGGGACTGCTATCCCATGATCCAGTTGGAGACTGATAGAACTGTGGGTTCTACCCTGAAAGAGGTGAAGGTAGCAAAACCTGTCATCTGAGGATGCCCTCATGAGAGATTACAGGGAGGTATAAAGTACCACTTACCCTGTAACTCTGGTGGTACAGTGGGAATAGGGATGGTTACAACCTAATGAACTGCAGAGTTCCGCTCTGGAAGGAGTTCAGGCAGAGACCTGTCACTTGGAAACAGTGCTCATGGAGCAGATCACAGGTACACTCACAGATGAGCCATCACAGAGGGGAAGCTAATGGAAGGTGTTCTGGGAGCAACTGTGGTTGGACTGAAATTAAGTGTTTATATGGCCTCCACATATTTGAGTGCCTCATATCACAAGTTTTATTTATGGCCAGATTTTGAAAAATGCACAGATAATTTAAAAGTAAATTTAAAATAAGCCATTGACATGCAATAAAAATGTCTGAGAAAAATTTTATTATTGTATTTAGAAGGAATTCTACCTATATTACCTTTTGGAAGGAATTATGCTGCTAAGGAAAATAAAAAATGATAAAGATCAGGTTCCCTCAGGGCTAGCTAATCTTGTTGTTAAGTTCTTTAAATCTGGTTTTTTTTCCCTGGTCATTCTGCTTGTGACTTAGTACATTTGTTTTTGTTTGAAATATAGGTTGTTTTTGTTTTTGTTTTTGTTTTTGTTTTAAAGAAAGGGAATATTACAGTTCTCTTTGGCTGTTTAAACACAATTCCTTTGCTCCACAAGACACATAAGATGCAGTTATTTTGGATAGGAATTAATTTTGATTAGTGTAAGGTAGAAGTAACCAGTGAATTGGTGTATGAAATACAGGAAGTAAAATCCTGGTTCCACTGATGTCGTTGGTAAAACTGCCGTTGACTTCAGTGAAGCCAGGATTTCACTCTGAGTATTTGTTAGGAATTTTTTTTTAAGCTGTTCCTTCACTGTTTCCTGTTCAGCTCATTGAAGTAAATGGTTTCACATGCTATTTAGGGTAGATACTAACCAGCTTAGAGGGCAGGTAAACCAAACAAAATCTTTTCTCTGCTCTGAGTAGCTTCCAATATTGGCTTAGAGAAATAAATTTAAATGCCAAAAATAGTACAAGTAATCTAAAATGAATGTATTCACTGATAGATGGTAATTTTTCTTGCAATTTGTTCGAAGTTAGTGTGGTATAAATATTTCTAAACTGCACACTTACTCCATTTTATTCTCCGCTACTAGTGTAGCATACTAGCTTGTGATTCTAGTTATCATGACGGTTATCAAGTCACTATTCACCAAAAGAGTGATAATTCTCAGAACAGTTACACATGTGATGGGTTTGTTTTAACACCACAAGTATCAGCAGAAATGTAGCATAATAGATTCTTCCTGGATGTAGCAGAAGAATGGGATATTTTATTACTGCCCTAAAAACTGCCGGAAATACTTCACTAACAAACCTTGAAATTTTTTGGGAAATTTAAGTTGTTTTGTCTCTCTAAGACATAATATTTCAGTTACTTTGTATTTATTGGAAAATGAATGGTATTTCCAAATGTTAATGATTTCAAATGGAATATAGGCGTTTAACACAAGAAGAAATTGCTCAAAGACGTGAGCTTGCAAGACGAAGACATGCAGAAAAATTGATAGCCAGTCAAGGACAAGAGCTACCAGAACAGGCCCTTTCTGGAAATGAATCTGAATTGACTGTGAAGACTGGTGAGACAAAAGGTACAGTATTTCTCAGGACTATCTTTTGTCATCCATTTTTCTCATGGGGAGATACTCTGCTTTTATTACAGTAGTGCTTGGGGATCAGCTGAGAACAGGACCTGATTGTGCTGGGTATGCACTGTACAAACATAGAATTGGAGAGACTACCTCCCCGAAGAATTTACCATCTAAATAGACAAGACAAAGGTATATATACACAAACAGAGTGATGGTTTGCAGATACCATATTAGGTATTTGTTTCATTTTTTAAATGTTCTAGATGTGGGATTAACTAGATGGAAAGACAAGGGAGGTGGATAAGAGGGTAGGGCAGGGATGAAAAGGGAGGGAAGGAAAGAGAAGAGCCTCGAGGCCAGGTGGAGTGAGGATGAGGTGAAGAAGAGTATAAGGGAAGGAGTGGGAGGGGTTGGAGCAAATAACCAATCAAATTAGTCAAGCGCTATTATCTTTAACCTGAGTGTGGTTATATGTATATAGCCTGTTAAGTATGCATGATGGACTTTTAAATAAATGAAAAGGTTAATCCCTAATGGTAGTGGTGTTACTTACAGACTGTCTCCACCAATCTCCTTCACCTCCCAAAAGCATTTAATTTGTCTATTTAAAAGAACATCTGGTAGGGACATTTGGCTCCGTGGTTCTTAGTAATGTTTTGTCTGAGGGCTTGTCTACACACACTGTGTATGCCTTCACCCCCAGTACAACCCCCCGGTGTGGGCACAGTTATTTCAGTATAAAGGTGCTTCATACCTGGATAGAGATTCCTATGTGGGAGGGGAATAAGCTATGTTAGTGTTAGGCACCTTTATCCTAATATAACTCTGCCCACCATAGGGGTTATACTGCTAAAACTATTCTGATACAAAAATCTTGCCCCTAACCTAAATGGTTATACCAGAACAAAAAACGTGTGGATAAGACCTGACTCTTGAGTCATAACAGCAGTTCCTTGCTTTCGCCTAATATTTCTTCATAAGTGACTGGACACTTTGATTCATTATTATTTTTTCTCAAGATGGTACAGAAACTGTTTTTACATTTCATTATTCTTCAACTTTGATTAGGTGATGAGCAGGAGCTCACTAGTCAAACAGAGAGCATGGCCCCAAAAACTGTGAAACAAGAAGCAGACAAAGAGTCTTTCATTGCTTTTGCTAGAGTGTTCAGTGGTGTGGTGCGAAGAGGGCAAAAGATCTTCGTTCTGGGACCAAAATATGATCCTGCTGAATCTTTGAACAAGGTAAGAGGTGATAGTAAAATGTTAACATAGTTTGGGATTGTTTCACAACATTGATAACTTAAACAGCTTTTTAAATGCTGTTCACCAATTAATAATTTCAGGTAATTTTTTTACAGAAAAGTCAAAGTGAGTTAGGAAACTTAATTACCAAAATTTTACTTATTATTTTTTATTATAACAAAATTAAGCATTATGTGCCTAGTCATAGATTGTAAAATGAGGGGCTATCAGTCTCACTTGCATTGTAGTTCTGAGTGGAAATTTGATAAAGTAAGTATTGGTGGTTTTGTATGTCTTGTGTCCTGTTTTAAGAGTGTATATAAAATCTATGCATAGTGTGTGTGTTACATTAGCTATTTTTTCATGTGACTTGTAATAATGTGACTATTTTAATCAATTGGCTTGTTGTCTAATGTTGAATGTTGTTGTATGTTGTCTAAATGCCAACTCATTGCTATCACTTAAGTTTTGGAGGTTTTAAATCAGGATTTCTGAACGTTAATCTATGAAAGATGGGATTTTGCCTAGTATGTAAGAGATGCCTTTTTATGGATATGTGATTGGGTCCTTGTTCTTATGGGAGACACAGACTATGCTCTAGGGTAGGGTTTATGTAGTTATTCCACAAAGATCTACAGCTGTGATTTTATTTTATTTTTTTTAATTTGTGCTCATCAATTCATAATGGATCACCCTTTGATTTTACTGGAAAAAATCAGATAATAAACCTTAGCTTGATGACTATAACAGTTAGCCTTTTCCAGATGTTAGAACTAAGCCAGTAGGGTAGCTTAAAGGACCTGCAAAGGATTTCAAAGAATTTGAGCCTGTGCCTTTTTTAGCTGCTTCATAATGATAAAGAGCCTGAAAATTTTTGTGTAAAGTTTTTTCATTTTTGGTGTTTTTTACCTTTAGGAATATCAGACAATTCAGTTCTCATCATGTCTAGTTTTGCTCTGGCTAAAAATTCTTTTCTCAGTTACTCAACTTCCACTTTTTTGACTTTGGTAAGGTCATTTAGTTCACTAGTTCTGCAGTCATCTCAGAGTCTTTCAAGCTAGACAGAACCTGAATTTTTAATGTAAAATATAAGCAGGAAGAAAAAAGTTGTGTGTGGGAGGTGAATATTCTGAACTTTCTCTGCTTCTTTATCAAGATAGAACATAAGTCCAGGTTCTTTTTTCTTTGCGGGTCACCTTTATGAGGAGGAAGGGACAGCTGACTAATTAAAACTTAATGTGCACAAAGTATCTTGGTTTAATTTCAGGCTAGTGAAGAGTGCTCAGTTTTGTGCAGTGCTGTGCTTTCAGATGAATGCATAAAGATTTGTGATAAATGCATACACTTCAATAAATTTTGGTTGAATTTAATATGAAATTCGGAAAGGTAAAAATAGAATTTGATGTAGATGTTGTCATACAGAACACACACAGGCACTGTCTGAACACACACTTGCACATACACAGAATTTACTTAAAACATATTTATTTACTGTTAGCTTCAGTGAATTGCTAGAATCAATATTTCGGTATGCAAATTCATATTTTATAATTGGATTGTGACACACAGGCACAGACAGAAGAACTGACCTAAGTTTTGAATGCAGAATAAATAAAAAAAACTACTTTGTAATGGGTAGCATCTGTTGGGGGATTTTTTTTGGATGCTGTAGCAGGAGGTTTTAAGTTAGTGTGTATACTAAGTAAGTATTATGATGTTTCTAAATTCCTTTTTCTGTTAAATTATGCCAAATTGATTTTATTGTTGCTTTTTCAAAAACATCTAAGATCTTTTTTAAGAGGATCACCTTTTGGCTTTGGATATCCAATAATGTGCATCTGACTAAGCTGCCTTTGAGGGAGGTATGAATGGCTTTCAGGTCATCAGTGCTGTGATCCTCCTTCAGTGGCATAGATGCTCATTGAGAGGAAACTAGAGGAGTCTCCCACACTTGCATTCTTTCTTGTATTCCTTCCAGCTCTTCACCTTTCAAAGCCAAACTGTGCTCCATTTCCTCTCACCCTCCACCCTGTTTGCTCATTAGCATTTCCCCATCTCCTAGCAGGGAGCATGATGACATGTTCCTTAGAAGGCATTCCGAGAGGCTTTGAAACTCTGGAAGAGAGCCCAGTTGATTTGTCAGAGTTTTGTTTCTGATAGATGTCTGCTCAGCTAGACAAGTTAGTGAACTTTAATTCCTGTGCTGCAATCGTATTTTTTACTTTGGATAAGGTAGTGCCGGGATTCTTCCACACTGTCACCAAAAGTCAATTCCTTGTATTTCAGGCATGACAAAGCCTTTTACCCTATTTTGTCCTGTCCAAGTAAGACTTAAGAAGCCAGGAATGTTTGTACATTACTAGAGCATGATTTATCTTAGGAAGGTTCAAGACCGTAAATGTCAGAAAGTATATTCATTCTGCACAAGGGCTCTGCCAAGTCTATTTTACCTAATTGGATAAAATAATTCCTCCGAGAGGCTTACTGCATTAGTGGAAAGGAAATACTAAAATCTTTGAGATCAGTCTACTAGATCAATGGTCTCTTCTAGAACAGAGAAGGTGGACACATGTTTTTTGGTATTTAATGTAACTACTTGAGCTTCATTTCATGCTTTAATGCATTATAGAATTAGGCCTGAATTTTCAAAAGTGACAGCTAATTTTGGTTGTTCAGTGCCAGACAGCTATAGCCTAATTTTCAGAAGTGCTGAGCTTTTGAAACTCATACTGACTTTAACTAAAGTTGGAATTGTTAGTGCTCTGGACTTACAAAACACAGGCTTTACATGACTGAAGTTAGACACCCAAAATTAGAGGTCACTTGAAAATTTGGCTTCTGTGGACATCTTGCAGTGCATTGTTAACACTAATCCTTCCCTTCTATTTCATAAATAGTGTCTGGACTGACACAAAAGATTGAAGAGAAAATGTGAAACTTTTCCTATTTGGTAACTTTCTTCTTCAGGATCTTCTAATTCAGTCCAGACTACGAGGAGTCCGGTGGTACCTTAAAGACTAACAGATTTATTTGAGCATAAGCTTTCATGGGTAAAAACCCCACTTCTTCAGTCCCTATTCAAGCCCAAATTAATGGTGTTAAATTTGCAAAACAGCAGAACTAAAATTCATTTGCAAATTGAATGAATTTGGGCTTGAATAGGGACTGGGAGTGGCTGGCTCATTACAAAAGCAGCTTTGCCTCTCCTGGAATTGACACCTCCTCATCTATTATTGGAAGTGGACTACATCCACCCTGATCGAATTGGCCCTGTCAACACTGGTTCTCCGCTTGTGAGGTAACTCTCTTCGTGTGCCAGTATATTTATGTCTGCATCCATAATTTTCACTCCATGCATCTGAAGAAGTGGGGTTTTTACCCACAAAAGCTTGTGCTCAAATAAATCTGTTAGTTTTTAAGGTGCCACCGGACTCCTTGTTGTTTTTGTGGATACAGACTAACATGGCTACCCCCTGATACTTGAGTCCAGACTCCATTACTCTGACACCCTCTATATCCTTATAGTCTAATATCATGTTGCAAGTATGCTGCTGTGAAGGTGTTCTTTGACTGTTTTTGAAGTTTCAGCTGACTGTGTTGAGCCAACAATCTCGTTACATATATTTAGAGTTAACGTTGTCAAAATAGTTTGAGTACTGTCTCCACTGCTAACTCCGATATCTAGACCATTAGAACTCAAGAAAATGATTAGGAAGGAAATGTTTCCCTTTGCAGGGGAAAATACTAGTTAATGAATTGTGATAAATTTTGGCTTTTGGTATTTTGGAACTGTGTTCATAAAAGCTAATTTTTTACTCATGAAAATATCTGTGTTACCCTTAAAATAAAATATGTTCGGAGATAAAAATTAATAAAGGTAACAAATCACATTATACTCTTGCTACTATGTCATTCTAACAGTAATTTTTCATGGGTTCCCTGTATGAACTCTGTTTCCTCACAAGTTTGATTTAGAAATCAGTGTTAATCAAACTATTTTATCAGAATTTCTTCTGACAGATAACTTTGTTAAACTAAAAATGCTTTAGGTATGTATTTGTTTTCAGTTCTGAAGTTCTAGAGTCACTTCAGAACCAAGTTAATAGCAGTTATTTAGAGATAAATATCCAGCATTGATTATTTTTCTCTGTATCTAGTTACCGTCAGGTTGTTCTGCTGCAGATGATCTGCCATCAGTACCTCACATGGCTTGCTGTACATTAGAGAATCTCTATTTGCTGATGGGAAGAGGACTGGAGGATCTAGAAGAAGTGCCTTCAGGCAATGTTCTAGGTAGGACTGTGTTAATGGTTCAGTTCATAGAGCCTTGAATCCTGAGGTCATTCAGTATATAAAAGATGTAGAAGTCCTTCAGATGTGATTAAAGTCCATAAGAAATAAATATTCGCTTAAAACTTTGAACTTCATGGTTTAAGTGAATTGAAGATGAAAAAGGACTAGGCCATTTTAATTGCAATATTTGTGTTGTGGTTTGGTAGCATCGAGAGGCCATTATCAGGATTGGTGTCCATTGTGTCAGCTTTTGTATACAAATCATAAAATTACATATTTCTTCCCCAAAGTGCTTACACGCATATTGTGATGTCTGTTTGATACTGGTTGCTAAAATCATATCATCATTGACTTTTTTGAGGGGGTAGGAGGGTAGTTAATCAATATGGTATTTGGAAATAATTGTGATTTTTAAGGTTGATTATCTCTCAACCTGTCAATACCGGAAATACTTTAGAGCAATACAGATTCTTCCCAACCACTAAACTTTTCAAATCCTCATCTCAGACCAGTGATAGCTAAGAAACGTTCTTATGCCTGTGACAAATTCTCACACTTCTCCCCCTGCCCCCGCCCTTACCTCTTTGAAGGATAAATAAGTTGCCCTCATCCTTTTGTTCTGCTCTATACTGAATGTTCCGTGCTGAACATTTTGCTTTGGTGCTTCAGTTACTGACCATTTCCTGCTACTTATTTCTTTTATTAATTATCTTTTTACCTCAAAAACAGCATTTTGTTCTTATGATCCTGGCCTTAATTTGACATTATATTTATGGTTTTCCTTCAAAATTTGCCTGCATTATAATAAAACTTAGCATTTTGAAATCTATAAATTGATTCATATGAAATGTAAAAATACGTTTCATATTGTGAATATAACACAGCAATCTGGTATGGTCAGTCTTCTGTATATATTACTAGAGTTGTATTTTTAAAACAAGGAAGTTCTCTGACATAAAAATTAGTACCCATGTTCAAACTGTTATGTAGTATTATTGATTCAACTAACTTTTCATTATTTTGTAGCTCTTGTGTTAACCAGCGTCAGTAAAATATCAGTCATATTTTTGTAATAGAACCTTAAAGAAAAATAGAAACCAGTTTATAAAAATACCCATATGATACTTAAGAGTGTGGCTTATATATTCCAGATGTAAAATTCTGTCAAAAAAACAGATAAATACTTCATATGGTTAGCTTGAACAATTCATGATTATTTGGTGACTGTATTTTGTATAAACAGTAGAAGGTTCACTTTGTGTGACTCATGAAGCCCAGTAAATATAGCACTTCTCACATTTGACCTCAGCTACAGAAAGTAGGAAGTCTTGAAGTGATTTAGTATAAAAACAGCTCATGGTCTAGAAGTGAAACTGTTGATGATCTAGCATTTAATACCAGTCAATGTTAATCTAACTATGGTTGAAAGTGATGAAATTAGAAGTGGCTAACAGTCTCTTAATATACATCATCTTTTTGTGAAAGCACACATGTATTTCTAAAAATAGATGTTTGCTAGCTTCTCATAAAATCTGCAGGAAATTAAATTAAGTTTCCAAATCTTTAGACCTATCATGGAAACTTAAATCAGTTCCAGATGTTTTTAAGTCATTCTCCTTTAAAGTGCTGCAGAAACATCCTCAGACACAATATATTAATCTTTTGTCAGTGTTGAGAAATTAATGAATACCAATAAACTGCATTTTTGTCCATACTTGTCATGATTATGTATTTTGAGGACCATTTAGTGTAGAGCTAGTAAGTAACTTTCCTATGTTGTGTAGATACTTAGTCATATAATAATGTAAAGATGGTGTGTTAACTGTTTCAACTAAGGGTATATTTCAAGGAATAAATGTGTCCTACTAAGTCTAAAAAGCTTCTTTCATGTAAAGCAGTGATGCTGTTCCCTTCCTTATTGGAACATTTCCTAAGTATCAGATTTCTCTAGTAAATGATAGCTGAAATCCATCATTTGTAGAAGACATTAGCTAATCCCGTTTAATATATTTTTGTCCTTTGCTGAAACGTGGTGATAGAGTTAGTTGTTTGCCTTTCAAATGGACATTATAGTTATGGCTTACACATCATGGTATATGACACTTTCTTACCAAGACCTACACAATACCCTATGGATCTGTAGTTAAGAACAGTATATTTTAATACATTTAGTGTAAAACAAATTATTCAAAATTACATGAATCCAGTGCATTTGAATAAAGCACAATCATCTAAATGAGAATATAGACTGAAGCAGCTTATGTTATATGCTATAGTTTACTTCATACTTCCCCAAAAAACTGACTCTTGAGCTGAAGACAAAGGGAAGGCAGGTGTGAACTGACTGCTCTTCAGATTGCTGCTGGGAACAAAGACTCAGAGTGGACAGAGAGCAAATGGAGCTCAGATAATCAGGGCAAGGTGAAGCCATGATTTCTGCCAGTATGAATTCTGTCATAAACTTACCTTTCTCATGCTAACCTAAAGAATTCCAGATTTTGCATTACAGTGACTGTTAAATGCTACCCAGCTTTTTAAAAGAAAAAAAGCCCTCTGTACATGTTGGGTCAGGTGCTAGAAGAAATAACCCTGCTCCAACTTTTTGTGTTGTAGTGTGTTCCTTTTTAAAAATTAAAGAAAGGTTAGTATATACTGGCTCCAGTAATCTAGGCATTTAACCATGCTAATCACTTAGTATCACATTCTAATCACTGTGTATTGCCTACTGTCTAAATCCTCAGCAGCTGGTGAATGTGAGGCTATGTCTACACTACGGACCTTAAAACAGCACAGCTGTAATGTCTCCCGTGTAGCTGCTCTTTGTTAGCTGGAGAGACAGAGCTCTTCTGCTGGCATAATTAAGCCACCCCCAACGAGCGGCGTTGGCTATGTCAGCAGGAGAGCCTCTCGTGCTGACATAGCGTGTCCACACCAGCACTTTTGCTAGTGAAACTTAGGTCGGTCAGGAGGTGTGGTTTTTTTCACACCCCTGACTGACAAAAGTGGTAGTGTAGACCAGTGGTTCCCGAACTAGGGGCGCTGCTTGTTCAGGCAAAGTCTGTTGGCCCGCGCAGGTTCCCGCAGCCCCTGTTGGCCTGGAGCAGCGAACCGTGGCCAGTGGGAGCCGCGATCGGCCGAACCTGCGCATGTGGCAGGTAAACAAACTGGTCGGGCCCTCCAGACACTTTTCCTGAACAAGTGGCGCCCCTAGTTTGGGAACCACTGATGTAGATAAAGCCTGAGTTTATTTGCAAGCGTCTTCTGTTAGAGCTTTGTACTGGATCTTAAAGTAGCTTGAATATGCTAGGTTGCCCTTTTTCAGTTAAAAATAAGTGGATAAATATACACCCGGTATATTTTTGATATTGCAGAGAGTAAACGGAATGAGTATGAAATATTTAAAAGAACAAAACCACCTCTTTAAGTGTTGATCTGACCCATAAAAACAGTCTATTATAGCTGTCATTGCAATTTACCGTTGTGCAGTAGGCACCCTTAGAAAAGTTTGCTGGTCTGAAAGTCTGCTATTTCCAGAAAATTCCTAATTTTTTTTTTTTAAGGAATATTTCTGAAATCAAAAAAACTCTTTCAAAATCTTGGAACTTTATTAAGTTCACCCATTGCATAATGAGCATCTGGATATGCAATTTTTTAATTGAACTGAAGTGTAGATCCTTTCAGAAATATGAAACATCCCAAGCTTTGTCTGGATTTTATGAGCAAAATTATTCTCCAGTAGCATAAGATCAGAATTGGCACTAAAGCAATTAAGGCTGTTAGCCAAAATATATTTAGTGTTTCACACTTCTAGCACACTTACATCTGATCTCTGAGTATATTGACAAATGGGTTTGAATTAATACTTATCTAGAACATGCAAACTGAAGCATCAGTAGTAATCTGATGTCATTTTAAGCATTTCCAAAAGAGTTAAAAGCCCTATCTGTCTTCTAGTTCATTTGTTTCTTTTCTCTTCCCGTAAAGGTACATTGTTAATTTATGTAGCTTGAACAAACACCTTTTCTGACTTCTCAATGACAGAATGCAATATCTTCCATATAAAAGGGAACTTGTAATAATTGCTGGTGCTAGTCTTTTATGATTGCAGTTAATAACAGTGATTTCTGTTTCAAAGCCAATTTATCTTTCAGCTTCAAAGGATGCATAAGTGCTTTCTCTCCAGCCATACAAGGAAATTACTTGTAAATTATGTAGTAAATTAAGGAAGCTGAGTTTTACCCTTTGTAATTAAATTTTTGCCATATGGAATATAGAGTTAATCATGACTGCCTGTTTCTCTTTTTAAAATTTTACTGTATAGTTTTTACTTTTTCTGCTATAGGTTGTATCTGATTGAATTCTAACAAGTCACAATCTCAGCCACGTCCTAATGTGCAGCCTTGCATTACCTTTTGGTTTCTAATCAGATGTAATGGCCAAATAAATTGTTTGATGTGAAGGTATATAAATGAAGATGGAGAAAGTGTTCACCTATTGGTCATTACGTTCAACTTACTTTTCCTTGACAAATTAAGATTTTTATAAGTGTTTAAGAATCTGAGAAATTTGGGGTTGATGTCTGTAATGTGCAAAAACTTCTTCCTAGTACTGCAAGGAACTTTGCTAACAAGACAAACTTGTATTCAAATAACAAGAAGGTTATGAGTTACAACACAGACAAACAAAATCAAAGAGATTCAGAGTTAGGACTGAAACACCATTCTCAATCCTTCCCTAATATCTATAAGTGTTGCAGGGAATTTCAAGAGGTAGGCAACGTATTTTCGTATGCTATTACGTAGAAGTAGAAGGGTATAAGGAGTGAGATTCCATTTTGCTTTTGTTAATTTGTATTAAACCTTACGTCAAGAATGTTCTGTGTATATTTACCATTCTTCATAGACCCTTTCTTAAAAACTCTTAAACAGTAGGCCTATTTCTGTGCATAATCTATCCTGATAGAAGCAAAATACCGTTTCCCTCAGCGTACCCACCTGCAATTTGCAATTTCAGTTCTCCAAAATCTATTGGATGAGTTATTGATTTCTGCACTGTTTTCGGTTAAGAAATTAGTTATATCTTACAGTCGGAGTAAATAAAAATGTTTCTGGGGTCTCTTGGATAAGAGTGTGGTCATTTTGAACTACTTGCTTATCAGGAGCTCTGCTTTCTTATGTGGAATGCTCTTTGGTAACAAAAGCATTTGATTTGTAGATTCTGTGAGCTTGTCTATATAGCGTGTTAGTGTGCACCAGGTGGGGTATAAATTCCTGTGTGTGCCAGTGTGTTGAACACTAACTGGCCATGTGGAATCTGCTGGAACACACTAAAAGTTCCCTAATGTGCATTGATGATTGCTTGCTTCAAACAGGGCTACATCTATGCGCATTAAGGAACTTTGTACGCCAGCAGGATCCATGCAGCCAGTTGGTGTGCAACATGCTGATGTGTACTAACTATGTAGACAAACCCAGAGATTTATATGCACTAATGATTGATCTACTCTGTTAGGTTTACAACAAATGTGTATGTGCGAAAAATTTCTTTTGTCAATAGTGTGAGTGCTACTGTAATCAGTTAATTACTTTTCATCTTTCTCCTCTGCACTTACTTCCAGGAGAGGCTCTGTGCCAGCAGTTAGATATTAAGATCCTACTTGTACTCTCTTAAATTTACAAAGTCCTCGGAAAAGATTTGGAAAAATGCACTTAGGAGTTATCACTGTATTAGAATACACATGTTTTCAGGGCTATTGTAGAAGCATGATTTAGTTGAGACTGTTGGCTGAAAAAGCTAAGAGCCATTGAACTGAAGTATGGAAAAATTCTTTAAGTTGGGCTGAGAAAAAGCCTTGACCGGAATCCTAAGACACTGAAAAATATCTAAAAACATAACATATATAACCCTTAAAGTATTGTCTTATGACCAAGAGGTAGAGTGATTTGGATTCTAAATCTGTCCCTTATAAATAATTAAGGACTTATTCAGTGCAAGATGTTTTAAGATCCTGTAGCCCTTTTTGTTATAGCCACTTTTCCACAGATATTTCTTGATTACCTCTCTTCTTTAGCCCCTAATTTTTAAAGGACAGGGCAGTTTTTACCTGACTGCCCATATGCCCTGTGCTTATCATTGTAGTATGTATTTTCCACTTCCCAGAAATTTCTTCTGAAGGTTAATTCTTATTTCCACATAACAAATCTTTTGACTTGACTTCTTAGTGCTCTGAGCCTTTTTCTTAGGAAAGAGCAGTCCGTATCTCTTCTATGTAACGCATGCCCTGAAGTTTTATCTGACCCATAAATAGCGTCAGGGAGTTAAAACATTATTTTATATTTTGATTGTTGCAGCAACAGGTGCCTGTAAGACCACTGTAAGTAGATTTTAAAAAATGTATTTTTTGCCGCATCATTTGGCCAAACACCCCCATCCTAAATATGTTAAATGTCACTTTGGCAGGAGCATAATGACTTCTTGATGTGGGGCACCGGTCATTCAAATTGAGAAGGTGGCCACTTTGTCTTCTGGATGTGGATTTATCCAGCTTTACCAGTTGGACTTGTCAACTTCCAAGAACTTAATTTAGCTGGAAAAAGTTTCAAGTGGCACATTAAAGTTTTTCCTCCTTTTGTACACTGCTTGCTACATCACTTGTCAGTCCCTGCTGTCTCTGATAGAATGAGAGAGTCATAAAACAAGGGTGATAACTCTGTTGGTTAAAATAGTTTTTCTTCTGCTGCATTCTTCCCTTCCCCTTTAAGACATGCTGCTTATTGAGAGAGATTTAATGCACTCGTTTCTTACTTTCGAAGTTTTCTGACAGGAAGTTGGTTGGCTAGTACTTATCCTTGATGGATATTTTCCTTTCTGGTAGATGAAGTAACTACCATTGTCAGTCTTCTGTCTCTTCTAGGATGGGAGAAAAGAGACCTCTGACAAACAAACAATTACTTATAAGCAAGGTTCCCTTCTGGGTCTTTGACCTTGCAGAGTTGCATATAGAAAACTATGTGTATGCACAGTTGTTTTGAATAGCCCATTTCCGCATCATCTTAGTAGGCTTTTGTTTAATGGTATTTAAACTTTTTTTTTTCTGGAAATCTGTTGTGCATATTCACCCAGTGAGAGGGAGACTGAGGCCTCCTTTGGTTTTATCCTGATTTTTCTCCTCAGGCCCTAAAGGTTGACTGACCCTCTGGCCATCCTATAAAACTTACACTTTTTTCATATTCACCTCAAGTAAGTTTTTTTCCCTTTATTTTTAAATTAATATTTATTCACACTTTCCCATTCTTCCAGTGGTGATGCCTGCCTGTCTTATAGTATAGCTAGAAAGGTTTAGGTAACTAAGACATATTCAGCCATAGCTGTTTCACCCTCCCCCAGCCCCATGAAAGCTGTTGTGAAATCCATTTGAAAACACTTGAGCCCAAATGGTCCATGAATGTTATGCATAGAAGTTTTTTTTTCCCCTTGGATCAGTTCAGTACTGATCCACACTTCTGATAAGGATCCCCATTAATTTCAGTGTATTTATTTCTCATAGGTAAGACTAAGATTCAGTCATAAGTATTGTTAGTAAAAGTCATGGACAGGTCATGGGCAGTAAGCAAAAATTCACAGCCCATGACCTGTCCATGACTTCTACTATATACCCCTGACTAAATCTTGGGTGCTCTGGGGCAGAGGCTCCCGGGGGTGCCGTGAGGGTTCCCAGGGGCGCCATGGGTGCTCTGGAGCAGGGGCGGCAGCCTGGGGACACTGCTGGTGCTGGGGGGGTGTTGGCCTGGGACTGCTGCTGGTGCTCTGGGCAGGCGGGGAGGGCGTGCAATCCCAGACCGCCACTGGTGCTCTGGGCAGGAGGGGAGGGCGTGCAGTCTGAGACCAGCACTGGTGCTTTGGGGGGAGGGTAGGGCTTGCAGTCCGAGACCACTAATGGTGCTCCAGGGGGTGGGGAGGGAGGCGCATGGTGGTCCCGGAAAGTAACGGAATCCATGACCTCTGTGACAGACTCGCAGCCTTACTCATAGGCAAAAGAGGAGGATAGTTTTGTGGTTAAAAGCACTGGACAAGAACTCGGGAGGTCTGAGTCCAGTTCCTGGTGCTGCCATAGACTGTGTAAATTTAGGCAGGTCTCATAATCTTTCTGTTCCTGAGTTCCTAAAATGTAAAATGAAGTTAATAATGCTACTTTCCTTCATGTTGTAGGGATACTGTACACTCATGAAAGTTTTGAGGGGTTGAGTCACCGTGGTGAGGAATACCATAGAGAAGATTATTAATTAAATTGAAATAAAAATTGCACATTTATGCATTTTATAAATAAAATGTTTTCTTTCAAATTGCTGGTCCTGCAATCTCAGTCTGGAACTTGAAAGTCCAAATATTCAGAAAATTTAGGTATGCTATTGTGCGCCTAATTTTGCATCCAATTAGTGGTTGTATCTACAGATGGCTAAATGAGCTCAAAACTGGATACTTAGCTGCCCTCGCGTATATAATGTGTGCAGTCTCAATAACCAAATGAATAAATTAAATGTGTCCTGATACTTATGCCTTTAAATATTGCTTTTTAAAATATTTGCAGGTTATCTTTTATAGCTGTATGCCTAAATTCATCCTGAACTGACTCTGCAAATGTAATTTTATGCTCCTGCATATTATGGTGTAGGATGGAAGTGCTGAGGTATCTTGAACTATATTTTCATAAATGGTGGCAATATACAGGTAATACGAAAGGAAAAAAAGGGTATTTGAAGATCCTAGAACATGAAACTGTTTTCTTAAAAATCTAGGCAGAAAAACTCTTAATTTCTACCAAATACAAAAGCATTATTTTAGAATAAAACTGTGTAAAATTCAAGGACCACCACCATTTCATCTTGATAAGTTTCATATTAAAACAACTGAAGAGCAGAATTCAGGACACTCGTAATCAAATATTTACTATCACAGTACTATCATTTACACTGGCATCATCTGGTTGCATGAATGTAGTGAGTTCATTCAGTCCTGGTGTCAAAATTCCTCCTGTCCTGTAGGGGATTTCTTTCCTTGAAGGATGAATTCCATTCAGAAAAGTGACTTCTTGTTTAAAAACACATTGTCTTCTTGCAGGACAGAGAGAATTTTAAGGGACATATACTGAATGCAGGAATTACATTTTTTTCAGTGAAAAGTCCCACTCCATCAAAACACTTAAGAATGTGGGTGGGAGACGGTTCAATATTGTCATTCTGGTTTTGGTGGAAAAGTTTAAGCACAGAAGGCTTTGCAGCTACAGATGGTCAGGAATGTTTTGACAAAACATTTTTATAAAAAAAAAAAATGCCAGTTTGTTGAAACTGAAACTTTTTGAAGAGAATTACTCAACTAGATTTGTGTGAGGAAGGTTTCTCCAGTCCAGCATGAAATATAGAGGGAGGTTCATAGAGTCCCAGCAAAAAGGGACCATTAATCTGACCTTCTGTATAACATAGGTTAGAGACCTTCCCCAAAAATAATTCCTAGAGCATATCTTTCAGTTATTCAATCTTGATTTTAAAATTGCTTATAATGGGGAATCTGCCATGCCTCTTGGTAAATAATTTTCCTCACTGTTAAAAAAATGTTACACCTTATTTTCAGTCTGAATTTGTCTAGCTTCAGCTTCCAGCCATTGGATCATGTTATCTCTTTCTCTGCTAGATTGAAGAGACCATTATCAAATATTTGTTCTGTAGGTAGTTATAGACTGTAATCAAGTTACCCCTTAGCCTTCTCTTTGTTAAAATGAATAGATTGAGCTTGAGTCTATAACTATCATGCATGTTTTCTAATCCTTTAATCATTCTTATGGCTCCTCTCTGAATCCTCTCCAATTTGTCAACATCCTTCTTGAATTGTGGACACTAGAAAAGGACCCAGTATTCTAGCAGCAGTCCACCCCAATGCCAAATACAGAGGTAAAATAACCTCTCTACTCCCACTCGAAATACCGCTGTTTATGCATCCAAGGATTGCATTAGCCCTTTTGGCCACAGTATCACACTGGGAACTCATGTTCAGCTGATTATCCACCCCCAAGTCTTTTTCAGAGTCTTTGCTTTCCAAGATAGAGTTCCCCATCCTGTAAGTATGGCCTACATCGGGGTGGGCAAACTACGGCCCACGGGCCAGATCCGGCCCCTCAGGACTTTGGATCCGGCCTGCGGGATTGCCCCCTGTGGTGCCGCAGGCCCCGCGCTGCTCTCAGAAGCAACCGGCACCATGTCCCTGGGGCCCGGGGGGGGAGAGGGGCGGGGCACAGGGCTCTGTGCATTGCTCTTGCTTCCAGGCACCGCCCCCCACAGCTCCCGTTGGCTGGGAACAAGGAACCGCGGCCAATAAGAGCTTCGGGGGAGGTACCTGGAGATGTGGCAAGGGCAGCGCACGGAGCCCTGTGCCCCACCCTCCCCCAAGGGCTGCGCAGAGACATGATGCCAGCCGCTTCCCAGAGCAGCACTATATGGGGCCAGGGCAGGCATGCAGGGAGCCTGCCCTGGCCCCGGCGCAGGCTGCTGCCACCCCGGAGCTGCTTTAGGTAAGCGGCGCAGGGCCGGAGCCCGAACCCCTCCTGCACCTGGCCCCCACAACTCCCTGCCCTAAGCCCCCTGCCTGCACCTCGCACCGCCCTGCCCTAAGCCCCCTGCCTGCACCTCGCACCCCCCTGCGCTGAGCCCCATCGCACACTGCACCCCTCCTGCATCCCAACCCCCTGCCCTGAGCTCCCTCCCGCAGTCCGCACCCCTCCTGCACCTCTGCCCTGAGCCCCCTCATACACTCCACACCCCTCCTCTGCCCCAATCCCTTGCCCTGAGCTGGTTCCTGTGCACCCCAACCCCCTGCCCCGGCCCTGAATACACCCCACCCAGATGTGGCCCTCTGCCCAAAAAGTTTGTCCACCCCTAGCCTGCATTCTTCCAGGTCATTGATTTAAATGTTAAATATTGTAACACCAAGAACTGATCCTTACTAATTTTATATCATTTTAGTTTTTTAATCAAACTGTTGTGCAATACCAAATCAAACACCTCACCCAATGTCTAAGTATCTTATATCAACAGTGTTATCTTTATCAACCAAACTTGTAGGCTCATTTAAAAAAAAATCTATTTTCATTAAACAGGATCTATTTTCCGTAAGGCCATGTTGATTCACATTAATTACATTACCCTCCTTTAATTCTTTATGAATCCAGTCCCCTATCAGCTGCTTCATTTTCTTGCCCAGAATTGATCTCGGACTGATAGGCCTGTAATTACCTGGGTCATCCTGTTTATCCTTTTTAAATATTTTCACAACGTTTGCTTTCTTCCAGTCTTCTGGAACTTCCCCTCTGTTGAAGATCAACAGTCACAGTCCACCGAGCGCCTCAGTCAGCTCTTTTAAAATTCATGTATGCAAATTATCCAGATCTGCTGATTTAAAAATGTCTAACTTTAGTAACTGCAGTTTAACATCCTCCTGAGGTACTAGTGGAATGGGAAGAGTGTTAAAATATGATATGACTACATCATCTGTTTTGTTTTTTTTTTCCCCATGCATGGACTCAGAGAGAGAGCCACCCCCCAGAATAGCCAGTAGTCTGGGCACACTGCCTGATTCAGAGCAGTGACTTGAACCTGGGTTTCCCACATCCCAGGTGAGTGCCAAAACCATGCTACTGGCTATTTCTGGGGTGGAAGGCTTTCATGTTTTTTCCAAA
Organism: Chelonia mydas; assembly: GCF_015237465.2. NCBI lineage: Eukaryota > Metazoa > Chordata > Testudines > Cheloniidae > Chelonia > Chelonia mydas. The sequence goes on from NC_051250.2 coordinate 66,615,976, forward strand.
ACATTTTGAAAGGTCTCATTTTTTGTTCTGATGTAAAATGGAAACAAATTTTGAAATGTCAGTGGTTTTTTTTTTCACCAAACAAAAATCTGGTTTTCCAGCCAACTCTATTTGTTGCTTTTTCTGAAAATGGTCAGAATCTGGGATTGTCTAAGCTCCTCTGGAAGTTAGTTCCACAGCCAGATCCTTTCAACTGATAATACTTTGCATAAGCACAAAGTCAAATGGAAAGAAACTGCATGGTTTTCATTATACTCTTCCTCAACTATATTGATACAAGCAAACTTTGGAAAACATTGTAAGGCAAAATAATTAGCCAGTAACTTAAACCTACTTAATTTTGTTTTAATTTTAGATACTTTCATTGGCTGTGCTCTAAAATTTTAGATATCTAAATCTTTTCAGTCATGTTTTCTTGCCTATAATTTTACTATATAATTCAGCATCTTGAAGGGCTGCCCATTTCTTTATTTTTATTACACAAATAAATTTCTTACTGGAAAACTAGGCCTTTAAAAATGCAAAAAGTTTAATTTGAGAATCATAAGCATATGCCAGCTATATCTTAACTGTGCAAACAGTAACTCTTTTTAGAATATGATGCCAAGACATCTTTTGCTTGAGGTAAATATGTGGATTAAATTAGACTAGCAAATAATGATTTAAAAAGAAAAATAGCTAGCCAGAAAACTTCCTGATTCAGTATGGAGTCTTAAATATAAACATTTGTTTTACATTATGTTGTCATATAACATGTATTTGCCATTGTCTATGAAGCTAGCCAATCTAGAAAGTGTATTTTTATTGAATTTCATCACTAAGCATCTTGCTGCATTTGAGGTATTTGCAACACAAGAGGGCTTCATTGTGCCCCTGTCACACGCTGAGAATCCATACAGGTATTGTCCCATCTTATATGGAAGTATCAACTGACTGCACCATACGTGACCATTTTATGGTCCTCCTCTGGTCTGGTAATCAGTATAGGAGAGAGGTCCCTTCCACCTCTTGTCAAGCTTGCCCCTTCCACTTCTTGTTGAGAGATCAGCATGTGAGGAGGATAGTTGTGCTATGTTTCATTCCAGCTGCAAGAAACAGCAAATTTGCAGAAAAGTTAATGCAGCCTGAGACTCTAGTAAATTATGATGATAATACGACCATAAAATATAGACTGCATAAAACAGTACAAAATGTTTCCTTTCAATTGCAGGAATCATGAAATTGGGGCTTGGACATGGCTGCTCATGTTTTCATTTTTTCTCATCCTGATTGTTAGGGTTGGGCTAGCAGGTATCAGTAAAATTTTCCAAGCCCTTTACGGTTGGCACTTTGTGGAAAATAGTTTATTAGTAGCCATCTTACACCTTCTGAAAACAATATATTGTCAACCCTGCCCTCAGAGTAATAAAGGAGATCCCTGGACTATATTCCAGTTGCATTATAAGTTTGGGTTAAAACATACACACTTTATGGGTCTAACTCCAGGACAAATGCCCTTACTGTCAACGCTAATTTACAGGAGTTGTGGATTATCCCATTGTGCCTGCTCATGGCCCCAATAGTCGAATCAGAGTCCCAGAGCATAATTACATAAGTTTCTTTCTCCTCTGTTGTTTTGCCTGTTATTGGGAAAGATGATATCATTAGTCTTAAGAATCAGAGCCTTCAGAAATGCTCTAGAGCTGGTGAGAAAATTGACTAATTGATGCCTGTGGTCACACCCATTGTTCTTTGCAAAGAGATTGTGGCTAGCTTGCCCAGGCCTATGGTCACCTTCTCAGGAAAAACAGAGGATGGCTTATCTACCTGTGTTATGTTCTCTAGTTCATCCTTGAGAATATCACACTTATTTGGCATTTTGGCTGATTTTGTACCCCTGTATGGTCTCCAGCTCTGAGAACCCCAGAAATTTTTGGCACAGCTGGTAGACACTGTTAAAAAGATAAGAGCATTTCCTCCTCCTCCTTCAGCTTCCTTAGAATGTAGAGGCACAGTTTATAGGTTGTTCCTTGGCCTCTTCCTCTACTCCCCCTCCCCACCACAATGCAACACAAACCCTGACTCTGTGTGCTATCTTGCACATTGTCCCTCTGCCTGTCCCTGAGTTTGCCCCTTCCACCTCTTTCTGTTCCTGCTTTTGTGTATGTGTGGCCTTTTTTGTAGCTGTGCTATAGCCTCATCAGCCAGTGTGGAGTTGAATATAAGATGTACCTAATGAGTTATGTATATCCTGACAATACCTAACTTCAAAGTGTTCCTTGGCTCCCCCACATCAAATTTGAAAATTCCAGTTCCATTCCTAAACACTTGGCCAGGTCCTGAGTATCCCAAAAATAGGCACGATCATTTATGGATCCCCATAGATCCTGGGAACGTACAGTGCCCATCATGTGAAAAATCACTGAAGCACCCAAATAGAAGTCAGATGATTTATTAGGCACCTAGATGGTCATTGAGGTGCTTAAATTGTTTTGAAAATATTGGCCTTTTTTCTTAAAAAAAGGAGACAATTAATATTTTGTAATAAACTCCGAAATGGTACTTGGGTAACATCTCACCACACTTTTTAGATTTTTTGTAACTGACACTGCTATTCTTTCCCAGTGCCCTGAAAATAGTAGTACATTAGGATAGCCCCTGCTTTTTAAAAAATCTCTTTGTCTCCTCCTGGCTACAATAGCCTCTACACATAACAGCCAGGCATCTCCCACCCTGGAAACATCTGCTGTACTAGGGTCTTGTGCTACCATTGAAGCTTCTACACCAGAGGTATTCTCAAGGAGGGTCTTATGGCTACAGAGTGAATCCCTTTGAATTCCTCCTCTTTGGTCACTAGGAGTGTTAAACTCAGCACCTATTAATACTACTTAAATTCACTCACAAAAAAGTAAAACAGAAAACGGTATAAATGAATAATTCATTACTGAAAGGTTAATAGATTTAATTTAAATCTCTTATGCAAAACATGTAAGTTATCCTGTTGGCTGGGCATTCTTTATTAAATACATATAACTGGACTGATGAAGCAAGTGCACAAATAAAGACATTAACAAAATACAACTAAATTTCATTTCTACTATGAACACAGGACTGCATGTGAAATTAGTTTTAAAAGCAATATTTGCCAGGTAGGAAAAGACCTTTAGAGAATGAAGAAATTTTGCTTCCACGAGAGTAGGGAAAACAAAGGAGAGTAAGATTATTATTTTTTAATTACCCAAAGCAGATGATCATAAACATTTATAGTTGGAGTGAGTTAAAAGTATTTTTAGGAAGGGTTTGTCCAAATCAGTAATTGCTGCTATAACAGGGCTAATATGATTTATAAAGCAATAGTAAGTTCTTTTTGGAGTAACATAGTTGGAGAAGCAGGGAAAGATAATTTGTTGGTTTCTATGTCAGAACATGTTTGTTTCTCAGCAAGACAGAAGAAAAGTACAAATAGAGCCTGGTAGATTTGTAACCCTTGTTTTGATATTTTTGTGATTGAAGAGCATAAAAATAATTTAGTCAGCTGTCCCCTAGGTGACAGTTAAAAATTAGATTCTGATGTTTGAAGAGAAAATAAATTTGGCTCACAAGCTCAGAGGTTGTGCAAGGGCATGCCCACATGAGGAAAAACAGGAAGCTACTATGTGCATCTGCTTCTTAAAAGCATTTTGGCCTGGAATTTATTTTTCTTACTGCTGTCCTTTAATTGGAAGCAAAATGCACTTTTTTTCTTCTTTGATGGAAGAAAATAAGTTTGTCATCTCTTTGATTCAGAAACAGTTGTGTTTGTGGTGATGCATAGGATTTATTTTAAGCAGGCAAAAAAGTGCTGACTTGGTATTTTTGTGGTGAATATGGAAGTCACAGTAATGCTTCATAGACTTCAGAATGCATGCTGTATTGCCAAGTGATTTAGGCTAAAGGCTGATTACAAACAAAATAACATATTTCTGAAAACAGAACTTGACACTTGTAAATCGGTACCAAATATTCAGAACCTCATTGCTATCTATATATCTGTCTAATTGTTGATCTTTTTAACTTGTATATGTACCTCGTGCTAGCAATTTTTGCTCATACAGTTAGCTCACAACAAATGTTAATTCAAGGAGCAATAACTTAAATACTTAGTGTGACTTTGTTCTCCAGGGGAAAGTGAGTCACTTCTCTCAGTTGCAGCATGTATATCAGCGTACGTAAATTGAAGGGTTTGCTGTTTACAGTTCAGAACAGCTTTTGCACCCTGGAATTCAGAGAAGTACATGTACTGTATTTTCTGCCTGATATACCACAGTGATGTTCGGCTGTATGCTGACATACTAGGCGATAATCAGTACATTCTTATAGCTGTTTATTGCAGTGGGGTTGGTATATTGCTGAGTAAGTTTTAGAGGGAAACTCTTGCTAACTTCTAGAATTGTGTGACTTGTTACCTAACTAAGATCTGTTTTAGACACTCGTAACAGGCGAGGTGATTTTCTGATTCTTTCCTATGCAGTTATTTGGACATGTGAATTTTTTTGAACTGTTCTGAAAAACTAACAGAGTTTATTTCTTTAACTTGCTATTACAGGGGAAAGGATCCTGTTAAAATCAGAGGACTAGAAGTCACTTCTGTTCCCATTTCTGCCACAGACTTTCTGTATGGCTGTTGGCAAATCACTTGACCTTTCTGTGCCTCAGTTTCCCCCATGTGAAACAGTCATTCTTGCTTCTCTCATGTGGCTTTGCAAGGCTTAGTTGTTTTGTAAAGCACTTTAAGATTCTGGAATTAAAAGCCTTTTAGAATTTCACATTACTAAGAAATCTGGAGTCGCCATAATTATGGATTTACTTTACTGGATAGCCAGTTTTTTTGTTGTTCTCTAAAGGTAAGCACAGGATGCTATAGGCAGTACGTAGAGTGGGGTATAGAGTAGTATGGCTATGTTCATTGCAGGGTGTCTAGCGAGTATTTTATCCCTTTGGGATTTCTTCTAACGATTTGGGAGCTTTTCATAAGTAGCCTCTGCTTAGAGCTAAGAGCAGCTGCAAGCCATGATGCCATTTTAAAGGCCCAGAAAGGCTTTCTAGGATCAGTGCCAACTAGCAAGCCGTTACCACCTTCTGTGAAAGCCCTCGGAACGTCCTGCTGTTACACCAGCCTTTTATTTCTGTGCAAACATTTGGTGGACTAATTTTGCTCTCTGAAAATGTGATATGATTGTAAAAAGTAGCCAACTTAAAGTGATTTCGACTGTATGGAGTATCTTGACTCAGCCTCGATTAATGAACACAGGAGGGCAGTCTTTCTCAAGAATGTTATTGAACAGAGGGGAAAACAGTAAAGGAAACAAAGAAAGCTGGAACCTTTGTCTTTATTTCTATAATATTGACAATTTTTGCTAGTAGCTGTTTGCTGATTACAAAAACAAGAAGCATAGCATTTTGAAGAGGTGTATAACATTGACAATATTACTGGGTTAAAGATACATAATTGAATAGATTTTGTTATTTAATGGGCTGTATCTCTGTTAAGTATCAAGGCTATCCAGTATCTTTTCATGTCTGTTAGCCTCCCATTTGAGTACAGTGTTTTTATAAATATCATGAAACACTAAATTGGTCAAACTGTAATATATTCTCATTGCTGTTTTGAACCAAAGGAATAATCATAAACCTATCATTTGAATCCAGTTTGCCTTTTTCTTAGTGCTTTATATTAATGCCATTGTCTCAGTTGCATAGTTGTCTAGTGCAGTGTGCTCAGTCATTGTTCAGTTAAATTATTGTTCTTTGCGTGCTGATAGTTCCAAGAAGCAGGCGTGTCACGTGTGTTGCTTATTGGGCATTGTTGCATAGTATAGTACATTGGTAATAAACTGGTATCCAGTGCAATTAGAAATGTATTATGCTTATCAATTAAGTTTTATGCTTCCAAGCAACTGTCTGCTTCTACCAGTGCTGCATATTATTGTATTGATGATCTAATTTCAAAGGGTTTTATTTTATAGACTCCATTGCAAAAATGAAGGAACAGGTGTTTATTACATTGTGGTTGTACCTAATGTTGACATATTATTTGAATGTAAGATATCGGAGAGGAGGAAATGTAAGAGGTTTTGAGAGTCAGAGGCATAATGCATGTCTCTAATAGTCTATTTCTTCTATATCTTTTGTACAGTAACAATGTGAGTATAACTTATTTTACACTAATGTTTTTGAAGGTTATCTACAGCTGATGTAAGTTGCTGACTTTAAAAAAAACTTAATGAAGTTTAAGTAGGGTTGTGTATCACATTTCGAGAGCTTTTAGGAAATTGTGTAGTTTTTCTACAGTCATGGGCCTTCCCTGTTTAAGATTACTAAAGAAAATACCACGTCAATTTAGTAATTTTTTTTGTGAATAAATGTTCATATAAGTTTAATTTTGTTAGCCACCTGGAATATTCTAGTTTTGCAATTTACAGCTATCCAAATTTTTATAAGCACTGCTCTAATTTTCCAGGCTCTTGTGATGAGGTCATAAAAACTTCTTATGTTTCAGCTCTGGGGGAAAGCTTTTTATGCATTACTGTTTTTTTAAATAAAAAAGCTGTGTAGGATAATTATAAACTTAAGTAATATTACTGTTCAAATGGCCAAAGAACTTTTAAATTAGTTCTTCCTGGCTGTTGGATTATAATATGCAAAAGTTAAAGTTAGTAACTTTTAAACTAACATAAAAATACCACAAAATATACAGTGGCAAAAAATTGTTAAAGCTAAGGATGCAAATTTTTATGATTATATAATACTGTAATGTAAGTAGGATTTGAAGAATCAACTTGCCTAGGGCAAGTAATAATCTTTCCTGGGCAAGTGCTATCATCTTCTGCAGAATTTGAGCTTTCATTTAAAATAATATATTTCTAGGTAACCTTCCTTACATGAACCAAGTAAAAACTGATATTGTGGAGTCTGTGTGCAAACAGCTCTAATGCAATACTGCTTTGAGCTTTTTCTAGCAGCAGAGTGAAAACTGCCTGGGCTTGCCACTGTTCACTGCTGTTACTCATATGCCTCTGGGCAGCAGTGAAACTAACAAGAATCAGCTCAATTACACACCATTGCTGCTTAGGAAAGCTGGCAGCAGAGAGCACTGCAGCTACTGCAGTGGAGAGGACGACTCCAAAACTAGACTTGGGAGAGGTTAGAGTAGCAGACACTCCCTCTGCCCACCTTGCTGCAGCAAGAGAAGGTTTTGGAGAATTGGGCTTTCAGATTCTCAGACTCCTACCAGTCAAAGGGCACAAAAGGTGGAGTCCTGAGCAGGACTCAGGGACAACCCCTACAGAGGATCCCAGTACACTATCCTTTCCCAGCAACTGCGGAGGAGGTGGGGAAGAGAGGAGGGGAGAATTGGCTTCTTACCTAGTCATTGCCTCTGCACACTTGGTCCTTGACGTTTCAATACCTGTGTTGATTGTAGGTTTGGTCCTCTGGTTCTAGCTGTCTTGTAAAATTTCAGAACCCTTTGTATGACTGCCTGGTTGGGTGTGAGTGCCTTTTATATCTGAGAATAGTGATCTTTTCCATTATCTGACAGTCATTTCCTTTGGCTAATCCTAAGCATATTATTGTTGACTTTCATTTTTCACAGCACTTCACTCCAAAACTTGTGAATCTCATATAGCACAAGAGCATTAGGATTGTGACTATCACCAGCATAGAGTGAGAATAGTGTTTAAAAAAAAAACAAAAAAAAAACAAACCAGGGTGAGATTTTTAAAAGCAGTCAGCATTAGCTTAACTCTGTTTCCATTGAAATCAAATGGGAGTATTATTGATTTCAGTGGTAGCAGAGTCAGGCCAGCGCTGAACGTTTTGAAAATCCCACCCTTAGTTTCTAAAGCAGTATGTAAAAACACTTTCTTGAGATGTACAGATCATTTAATTGTTGAATTTCTGTTTAGAATGTCATTTTTAATACAGTTTTCTTTAAAGAAAACACTATCTTCATTCTGTTGCATTGTGATATAAGAATATTTGATTCCTGTGCAATATACTTAACATTGAAGAAAAAATTAGGATGACTATCCGGAAAATTTTCTAATGACTCTTTTAGGCTGTAAAGGGATCTGCCAAGTGATGGAAGTGCCGTTGCTTTTGGACGTTTGAAAAATGCACTGGAAAAACCATTGCTTGAATGTGGACTACAGGTATTCATCTGTGTTTGCAGGAGATGGGCTAGTTAACCTAGTAGGTCATTCCTATCTCTGACTATTATAACTTTCTGTGCCTGGCCCACACCAAGAACTTGTTTATATAAGGCTTTTTTACAAAGGATTCCCACCATTGTTATCACTTGCGTAGTTCCACCAATGAGAGTGGCAGTGTATGTATACAGAGTGCTGGTAGCTGTTGGCATCTTAACCACTGTATTGTCTAGACCTGAAGTATTAAATTACCTGGGCAGGAACAAACACACACACACACACACACACACCCAGGGGAGCTGCACCCCATGGTAGCAGCAGTGGACATATTTAAGAAAAAAATAATACGGTAACTACTGAGTGAACAGTGTTAAAACCATGTCAGCCTGTACAGTCTTAAAACTTTATTTTGAATCATGGACTAATCCTACTTATGGAAAAGACCATTAAAAAATGTATAGAAATTCCACACCTTTGTACTTGACGAAAGGAAGAAAGGTGGGGTTTTTTTGCATATTTTTTCATCATGGTTTAACAGAAAGAGTTGTTAATGAGAAAATACCAAGGCAAGTTATTGACTAAAAAAAAATAAAGGAACAGAAACTAGTTTAACTGGTTAATTTTATTTTCTTTAATTTTTTTTCAAATGTATCTGTTATGTGTAGTTCTGGGTTTAGCCTCTTCTTATTCTTTCCCCAAAATACACAGACGCCTTTTGTTAGGATCTCACTATAACTAACATTTTAAATCTTTTAATATCTACCTTTTTAGCATTGGCTAGTTCCATTAAATCAAAAGGCAAGTTCAGAAGGACTTATTCTAAAGACGATGGGTCACTGCTGAAAAACAAAATCAGTTACTTCCTAGCTGTTTTGCCAACAAGCTTAAATACAGCTGCTGGAATAATATAATCCCCACTAAAGATCAATATAGACAAATACCATACAGCAAAGATGGGGGAATGGTGTATATATAGTGGGTTTAAATAAAATCTTACCAAAGCCACCTTGAGAATGTTCAAATTACTTGTCCAGTGAACTATAGATAGAGGATGTACATTTTGATGGTTTTTCATAGTAGCTCTCAAAAGTCCATAAACTTAGCAGCAGATCTTTTGAATGTTGAAAGGGATACAACTCCCATGATGACACCTGGTACTTAATAATTTGAGGAACTCATTAATTTTTAAGCAGAAGTAGACAGTGCTTGTTGCCTTATATTTAAGAATTCCTCTGAGCCTAGCCAACCAAGTTTATGCTGATTACATATTCTGAATGCTCACAAGTGTTATAGAAGTCATTGTCATTGTTTTCAATCATTTTGACAGTAGTAAAAATAGAGCCGTTTACAGCAGTGTCTGCCGTGGAAATGAATATACTCCTGTTAAGGAGAAAAATGTGAGTTGAAGCCTTCCTGCTTGTAGAGATTCACTACAATGCAGTCTTGAATGCCTTTAGATTATTTTGATATTTTTCAGACTGTTTCATTCAAAAGTTTCATTTAAAGAAGTACTCCTCAGAGATTCTGAAAATTGTATCCTAAATCTATATGAGAAATAAATTCCATAGTAGTTTTCTGTCTTCAGTAATATCACTTGTTTTTTCCTTGAGTGAAATGTTAGTACTGCTATTCAATAAATGAGTCTGCTGTGTAGCCATATGTTCATTACATTCTTGTGATGCAGTTCTGAAGGCTTCCATCTGACTTATCTTAGATGTTTGAAAGTTTCAAGACTGCATCTGCCTCTAAAACTGGAAAGCATTGGTGAACCTCACCTATTTCAATTCTGGATTCAAGGGCATCAACTAGAATCTCATATGTAACTGCATCCTGCCTACGGGTGTATCTGAGAAATATTGCGTGATGAACTGGGAGACCTCAATTTAGTGAGGAACCTGGATTTTCAGGCCCCAGGGTGAACAAGTTAAGCATAGGTAATCTGAGGGATTAGTGTACAATGTTCAGTCTTGAGCACAGAAGCATACTGCTGGTTTAACAAGGATCCCCCTGTAAGTTATGCAGCTGGATCTTTTTATTCTTCTGGGGAGAGAGGCATTAGGATTATTTTCCTTTGTTTAAAATAACCAACCAACCTGGAAGATTTCCTTTGCAGAAGTATTTTGCTGTAAAAATTTGCCTAACAAAACTTTCAGAAAGCTGTTTGAAGAAGTATTTCTGAACTCTTCCTTTGTTACATATAGCTAAACGTCTTCTATTATTCAAAATCTGAACATACCCATGGACATTCCAGATATAGACACAAAATAAGTGCCAAATGTTTGAAATAATAAAGTTTTTGGGTCTTATTTTAGTTTTAAGTTGAAGATCTGAAGAGAAGTTTACAAGAGAAAGGGGATGTGTGGAGTGTACAATGGGATATTTGAAGTCTTAATAGAATTATTCATGATCTTAAAATTAGGCACACACAAGTACCTAGCTGGATTAGAACCTATTTGCTGAATATTTTCTATAAATTGTTCTTGGTCTGTAGATTAATAGCAAGTAGTGATTTAAATATCCCATATGTGAGATTCAAGCTGTGCTGCTTAGTTTTGATTGGACAAATAGTATTGTTTCCTTCCCAGCATGGTTGAGCTTAAATCTTAGTCATGTTTCCAGTCTAACTACTTGCATATATGGGCGTAAAATCTTCTTTCAGTGATTATTTTTGAATGTTTGCTGTTTCCGTGAATATTTCTGGCCTACAGATTTGTTTAGCAGAAACAGCTTGGGAAATGAACACACCAGGAGTATGAACACAGGAAATCTAGTTTTTCAGTGGAAAAATACTTGCAGAACATTTGAAGTATTTGCCCAACTGTATTCCATAGTAACCAATCTCTGCCATGCCCCCTCCTCCCCTTTACATACATCTACATCCTCCATAATGTAGTCATGTGCATCTGACATCCGGGTAAGCACAGTGATTTTAACTCGACCCTATCGCACTTGAGCCATTAACCTTCTATTTTTCGGTGAGGCTAGCACACTTAAATGTTTGGAGAAAACATTGTTATGCATCGAGAATTCCAGTGTTCTGCGTAGATATAGAACAAACTGGTTAAAATGATTAATAAATTATATCTCTATTTCATATGCAGCAGGTTAAAAGGTGCTTTAATACTAATGTGTGGTGTTTAATTTTAATAATGGCTTTTTTAAATCTGAGTGAATAAATGAAAATTGTACCAATACATATGTTTTCCCTTTTATTTTAATTTTAAACTAGCCAGCTCAATTCAATTTGTTTTATACTCGTGGTGGTTATTCCAAATCCTTACTGACAGATGATTTAGTTGGAACTATATCATCCAAATGATACATGGGAAAAAGGCACATTTGTGAACATTAAACTCATGACAAAACTCAACTCTGGTGTACTGCGATTGAAGTCAGTGGAGCCACACATTGGAACGAGTTTGGACCAATGTGTCTATTTAAAAAAAAAAAAAAGCCTCGAGATATGAAATGAGACACCATGAATCCACTTAATTTTATTTTAAATGTGTGAATGTTACTGAAAGAAAATCCTTGTGGACTAGAATTCCTCTTCAGCTTTATATTTAACAGACTATATGAAAAATGCAACTTTATTTTTATAGTCTTATTTTAGAAGTGCTCTTTATTTTAATCAGATGGTGACATCTTTACAAAAGTCATCTGCAGTTCTAATCAGCTCATGCTGCTGCATCTGTTCCAATTCAGATATGGTTTACTTTCTATCAGAGAAAGTAAGGCCTTTACTTTCATTGAAGAGGTAATCAAGTGATGTATGGTAAGGTGGTTATAAAGTGTAAATATCTACCATATTATAGTGCCTGGCTTAGTTATTTCTTTCTTTCTTTTTTTCCCCTTCACTGAATAACCCAGAGAGAGAAACCGCGTACTTACTTCATACTTGTCAGCTGAGGCATTTAGTAAGACATGGGAATGGAAAGGCAAAATTCGAAGTGGAGACTTCCTTTGATTAGGTCCTGGAATTGGTCAATTTAAATAACTTGTCTATACATCTCGAAGACACCTTTTTATATTCCTGTTCACCCTCCTATCTGGAGTTAGGTTTTATCTTGCTACATAGAGTGTTCCTTCTCCTTCAACTTGAAGGAAAAGAATGTGCTTTTCCCAAAACTTCTCTAAACTACATTAACCATCTGCTCTACTCTCCAATGTATTTTTGGCTAATCAAAGCAAATACAAAGAGCCATTTGTCTCTAATTTCTGATGTTTAGGCAGTATCCCTTTATTTTGAAAGATACCACATTTTAATTTGCTCAGCAAATTGGGAGAGGTGGGATGCAGAAATTAAAGTTTTTGATCACCTCAGTATGCTGTCCTCACTCCATGCATGTAAGTGGGCAGTGCATCTGTAGTGCAGAAAAATAACTTCTGGGAAAGGCCAGCCTAAATTTCAGAGGTTTTATGCAGTTTGCCCTTTAGGTGGCTCAGTTCATGCCTCTTAACTAATTTTTCCTTAACCATCCTCCCTTTCCTGGTCCTTCATTTATCCTGAAATCTGTCTCAACCTATGTAGCTCTTCATAAATCAGAATTTAAATTATGGGTCTTTAATTGCTAAAATTCTGTATTCCCTTCTAAGTCCCTGGTTTTCAGGTGTACAGAAGACGCAAACGCTTGAAGACAGTTGTATGTTGAGCCCTAGTTGTATAAATAATACTGCTCCCCGTCTTTGTGCTTTTAAGGTTTTGAATATTAAAACTAGAGCTGAAGAGGAACTTTTTGACTAAACGTTTTTAAATGCCAAATTTATGAAAACCAAAACTGTTCAATAAAAGGTATCAGTTTTACAAAAATTTCTTTGGGAAGGTTTCTCTAATCCAGGATGGAATTTTTGGTAAAAATGACCACACCCCAGTCAGCCAGTAGCTCAGTGGTTGTGGCACTCACCTGGGATGTGGATGTGCTCTGCCTGACTCAGGCCAGACACTTAAACTCATCTGTTAGAAACCACTGTTTTATCAAATTTATCACAGAAATTCATCCAATTACATTGTGGAAGATCACCACAAAATCATAGTCTTAAGAGTATATTTGGTTCTGCCTTTCTCTACAGGTGCCAATAAAATATTATTTATTTTAAATCAAATAATTATGATTGGAGATTTGGTTGGAGCAGTTGCATTTAGAAAAGTTGCAAAGAGGCCTATCGCAAGAGAGTTAACTGAAATCATTAACTGCCTGACTGTAAGGTCATGGACATGTGCTGCCCCTTTACCAAATAGTGCTATAGCAGGGCATGCGAGGGCCCCTGTGGACTTTGGAAGAGCTGAATAATCTAAACAGTGGTTCCCAAATTAGGGGCGCCGCTTGTTCAGGGAAAGCCCCGGCGGGCCGGGCCTGTTTGTTAACCTGCTGCATCCGCAGGTTCGGCCAATCACAGCTCCCACTGGCTGTGGTTCGCCGCTCCAGGCCAATGAGGGCTGCGGGAAGGGTGGCCAGCATGTCCCTCGGACCACGCTGCTTTCTGCAGCCCCCATTGGCCTGGAGTGGCGAACTCCGGCTAATGAGAGCCACGATCGGCCAAACCTGCAGTCGCAACAGGTAAACAAACTGGCCCAGTCCGCCAGGGGCTTTCCCTGAACAAGCGGCACCCCTAATTTGGGAACCACTGATCTAAAAGGTACAAGGTTCTATTAGTGTATTTATGACTCACCTTTATATTTTAGATTTTCTATTGTCAGGTTTTGCTGTTGATGGGAGAAGAATCTTGCAGGTTTAGAGTGAAAATTCCATCTTAACTATGTTTGTTTTTTTTGTTTTTTGTTTTTTTTACAGGATGCATTTTTAGACTATTGATGTTGGGCAGTAATTTAGTTTACCTGCAATAGAAAGTGCTTGTGCAATGACATAGAACCTGTAAAATTCACAGTGCTTTATAAAAACAGTTAATTATTATTATCCCTATTTTACAGATGGGAAACTAAAGGAGGAGACTGGTCACATGACTTGCCCAATGTCTCCTTAAAAGAACTGGGAACAAAACCGAGGTGATCTGACTGTTGCCATATCCTCTGAGCCATGCTGTCTTCCATTTAATATAATGTCATAGAGTTTAAAGCCAAAAGGGATCACTAGATCATCTAGTCAGAACTCCTGTATATCACAGGCCACCAACACCACCCACATACCAAATTTAACGACATGCAATGTCAGGGAAGTGGTTGAGATAGAGAATTCCTGGTGCCACCTCAGAGCACTGGCTCATCTTATCCAGTGTCCCATATTGAGCTGTGGCCATCCCTGAGGCTTGAGAGGAAGAAGACCAAAACCCCTCAGAATACAGTGTGTGTGCAGTTCCCCTTCCTGATCATAGAATCATAGAATATCAGGGTTGGAAGGGACCTCAAGAGGTCATCTAGTCCAACCCCCTGCTCAAAGCAGGACCAATCCCCAATTCTTGCCCCAGATCCCTAAATGGCCCCCTCAAGGATTGAACTCACAACCCTGGGTTTAGTAGGCCAATGCTCAAACCACTGATACCTGTAGGTGGCCAGCTGAAGCCCTGAGGGAAGCGTTTAGGAACATAAGATGTAGACCAGAAGTGAGTCCCAGGGCTGCTGAGCCCTGCCCCCTACCACCACAAGCAAACCCATCTTACAATCGTAGTCATACATTTGTCCAGCTCTCTCAAAGCTAATTAAGTTGTTTGCCCACATGACTACTGTTCAGAGGCTGTTCCAGAGCTTCACTTCTCTGATGGTTAGAAACTTTCTGATTTCCAGCCTGAAACAGTTCATGGCCAGTGTATATCCTTTGTTCTTGTGCCAACGTCGTCATTTAGCTTAAATGGCTCTTCACCTTCACAGGTGTTAACCCCCTGATGTATTTACAGACTGCAGTCATAGGGCGGGTACTAGTTTTCATAAAATGAAAGCATTTCTAATGATCTCAGTCATGGATAAAGTTATAAAGATAGATTCAGGATGCTTTTGATATCATACTGACTCCAGATCTATTTTTTAAAAACTTTGTGTATATGTGCGCACACAGCCTCGTAATCATAATAATTTTAAATTGAATAAATAAATTTAAATAAGTAAAATCCTAGGAGCCTAAAATCTGCAGTGTGTGGCACTTGGTTTTCTACTTTAGCCCAAATCATGAATACCATAATGGCTTCAGAGACAATATGGCTGAGGCTGAAGCACTGTCATTACCAGAAGAAGTGTAGGGATGAGAATCTTGTTTTTAAAAGTGCCACTTTATCTGGCCTGAGAAAAGCTGCCACAAATATTTCAGTGGCAGGTGGTGCTACTGCCTTCTCCAGGGCAGCTCTGAACTTTGATGTGTCTGCACGAGCTGCTCTCCGCACAAAATAACAGGCAGATTGTGGAAATTAGGCTTCAATTCTTGTCAGCCTGTCTGTGGAGTGTTGATGTGGCTTTGAAATCCCACCACCCCCGTTTCTCCCATGTTTTCTCCAGTTTTAAAGTTAAGCAAATCTTCCTCTTCTGACTCCTCCATTCTCTCCTCCTTTTCACATGCTGGTCCCTCTTGTGCCCTGGCTTTTCTTTTTGATGACTCTCAAGTTATTCCATGTTAATGAGATATTGTCTGAGAGCATTTTAGCCAATTACAGCTTAGCAAACTCGAATACTATTGCCTATTCACTTACACTGTTTATGTATTTTAAACCACTAATTGATAAGGGACATTCCCTTGAATCCCTTTTAAATTCTCCTAGAAGAGTTCCTACCTTAGCCATGCCACCTTTGTAACTGATAGAGCATCATATACTCTTTCAGACCCTCAGATGTGAAGAAATGTTTATTTTAAATTTGTATCTTGTGTAATAGGTCTAGTGTTCATATGTGGGATATTGTTGTAATGTGGTTATGAAATGCCTCAGTCTACTTCAGCATTTTAACTAACCACAAAAGCCATTTATTGCTTTGCTTACTTCTGCATAATTTTCATTATCCTTTGTTACTACCATTTCTAAAATTTGCTGAAGGAGTTGCAACAGAATAGAGAAAAATATATTTGCTACCAATTTTGGATTCCTTTCTGCAGGTAATCCTGGTGTATGTCAGCACAGAGGTGAGATGATTGAGATCCTATTTGTTAAAAGTGGAAGTTGTAAGTCAGAAGGTTTATATAAAAGGCTACATTTAATGAGATATTTTTGAAGTATTTTGCTGAGATTTCCATTTTGTTTTATGCGGCACGGTAAATTGCAGAAGTGTTTTTGAGGGTTGTTTTGGCCTGAAGAAGGGTGTGAGTCATAAAGTTGGCTTTGTCTGGTTTGTGAACCGTGGGGGGAGTTAAGGCAGAGCTATATTTAGGAATATCAAGTGATGTCAAACTCTGTAGAACGCTGCAAAAATCAGCAATGTGAAAGGGACACCATCAGATAGCTTAGACCCCAAATTTAGATGTTGTGTGGGTGTGTTATTAAAGAAAAAGGAATTATAAAAGCTAATAGAAATGCTTTCATGAAAGCAAAAGTAAAATTATATCCAAACAAAAATGTTTTTAGTTGACACATTTTGCTGTAGATCTCACAGCCCAAATAGTGTGACTGACTAACAGCCAAGTGAAAACAAAGTTGAAATTAACTATTCTAGTTTCATGAAAATGAAACTGCAAACAACAAACCACATAAATAAAACATTTTTATTTGTCAACTAAATTTGGTAACAAAAGTAAAGGAACTTCATTTTTTAATGAAAACCTCTCTCTTTACGCAGGCTTTTAGGTAAGAAAGGGCATAAGGGCTGAGGTTTGGTGGGAGGGTTATTTGTTTTGGGATATTTTTTGGCTTAAGAAGAGGAGCAGCTGCTGACTTTACTCTTAATTTGATTGTATTTTACATTTTTGGCAAAGACACCTGGAACCAAGGATAGAAGCTTTTTTCTATGTAATATAAATTGAAATACATACAGTTCTTTCTCATTTCTACAATCTACTTCCCTCTGAATTAGGTCCAGATCCATAGCACATCACAACAAACAAGTGACTTCAAAATGAAAGACTTCATGCCCCATTATTAAGGCTGTAGCTCTTCCATAGGAGTTATGGACTTTGATTTCTGTTTTTCGTTTTTTTGTTATGATTGCTAAATTTTTTTGTAGTGGGGGGATGTGAGTGTAAATTGTTCAACCAATTTAATTTTGAAATTTGTGTACTGCCAGCTTTTGACCCTGAGCTGAATTGGAGGGTAAGAGGTAGTGGGAACTCGGCAGTAACCCTGTAATGACATAAAGGAACAGGCTAGGGATTTTTTAGTGAAGGCTTTCCTTCAGGGCTAGTGAGGTTCTTCTCTAAAGATAGATTTGAAATTGAGTTTCTCAAAAGCACTTAGCTTTGGCTTAATCCTGCCCCTATTGACTTCAGTGGGAACAGAGTTAAGCCAGCACTGTGTACTTTTTAAAAAATCTTATACTGAAAATATGTATAATTTATAATATTGGAGAGTTTTTGGTTAAAATTTTGGTGGCTCAGTAAAGCTTTCATTTAATAATCTTGTCTTTATCATTATAAATGGAGGAGGGTAAAGCTTTGCCATTTCTGGTTTGAATGAAAGGTGATCTACATTCTTTACTATTCTGATATTTAAAGTTTTTAATTTATTGAGCACTGCTCTTTGATACACTCCCTTGAAAAGTGCTATGGAAGCGCAGCATTTTGAGATTTTTATTAATAATAAATTACGCAATATTAAATTGAGTCATCCTTTGGCAGTGGCATAATTTCACATCTTTTACATGGGTAACATGAACCTAAGTTTGTTTGATTCTTACAAAGAAATAATATTGCTATAAAATCCAAGGTTAGAGTCTTAAAAATTGTCTTCCCGTTTTTAACCAATTAGAGAGTATAAGTAATTGTAAGGAAAAATGATATGTTCTGATGACAGACTATCTGATTTGTGCCTGCACATAATTCTGGGAGCAACATTGTACTTCAGTTGAAGACCCATTCAAAACCAGACCCCAAAAGTGTTGAGTCTGAATTAATAGTTAAATGTTCCTGAAGTCTAAAACTTTTTGGAGTTTTTCCACAAGAAGCTAATTGTTTTGGGATTTCTGTACAATTTTTATAGACCTTTTTTTTTTTTTTTTTTTTTTTTTTCTTTTTAAAGGAACCTGTTCTATCCCAGCGGGGAGGCATGGCATTGTGTTACAGGCATTTCTTCGCAACTGATAGACTTTAAAGTAATCAAATACCACATGAACCATTTTTGTGGAAATGTAAGGCGCCTGAGTTGTACTTCTACACAATATATTAAGCTGATATCTAGCAGTAGCAAATGGTCAAATTTCTGTTGTTCAGAAAAGCAGCTGACATTCTGAGTTTTAAGGTTTTACTTTGTCTTGAAGAGGCAGCCCAGCCACGGGTTGCTTGTGGGTGATATATGATACTGTGCTTGTGAAGCACTCTGTTAAGTCAGCAGAATATTAGCTAGACCAGTCTAGTTTCTGAGGGGCCTTTGGTGTCAGGGAGACACTGAGAGAAATTAGCTTGTTTCAATATCATGAGGTGTTTGCTCCACATGCTGCTAGGATAAAAGGAAAGGAGGTCTCCTAACTAGTTATACAATGGACTGATTGTTAAAGCAACACTGTAGGTTGCTGTTGCTTCTTCCTGTTGGCTTTCTTACCCTCTAGGTCTTTTGCTGTAATAATTGTAATTTGCTTTTCTTATTACTCTTTAGAAGTGCACACACTTTTGGCTACAGGCTTTGTTTCTCAACTGCACTCAAACACAATTACTCTTTTCTCATCCCACCTCTCCTTTAGTCAATCAATTTTTTAAAGTGTGTAATCCTTTCAAATATGTATGAAAAAATATTCACAGACTAGATGATATTGGCGATCAAATCTTTTTGGTCCCTGAAAAAATATATTTAGAACAGCTTACTGGTCTGGATAGCATATTTACTGGCCCACCAACTAATTGCTTTTGCAGCTATCATTTCACTTTTTTTTTACCCTTCTTTATCTCATAAGCCAGGAGATAGAGATACTGTTTTATAGCATTGGAATACTGAAACTGTATTGTTTGTGAGATGTCAGATCTTAAAACTGTCAAGCCTCTCCAGGGGTGAAATACTGGCTCTACTGAAGTCAGTGGGGCTAGATTTTTACCCTCTGGTGTTTATTCTAGAAGTGCTTGTTTGAGTGCTGGCCCAGGACTAAATATAGAAGACCCTGGACCTCAGATCAATTTTCAATTAGTGATTATAAAATAGTTGGTATTTTAAACATTTCATTTCGCTCTGTGTGTGTCTGCACATGTATAGGTTTTTAGCAATTGATGGAACACGCTTGGGGAGGTAATTATTTCATATAGGAAGACTTGTGAGATAAGATTTCCTTTTTTAAAAAAAAAGAAATTCAAAAGGACTTTAAGAATCATAGGACAGGTCCGTTCTAGACAGTTTCTCCCCAGTTTATTTTTTCCCAGTCCTTGGAAATAGGAATGTAAATTAAGTCTTTGGGTATTCCATTTATATGGATTCACATGCAATTGTAGACTGCTCTGATACCTTCAGAATGAGCATGAGATAAAAACAGAAGATGCGTTTTGAGATCTGAAGTTTGGAACTCAAGGTTACCTCATCTACTTTGTCTCTCAAGTGTATTTAAGGCATTCTCCATGTTCCATTTCAAGCCATCTCTTGACACACCCACTGTGTCAAAGGCTCTATGTCAAAGGAGTTGAAAAGATACCTTTGTTAGAATATTTCTTCTCATTGCTGATGCCCCCATCATATTGACTGAAGGTACAAATTAGTTATCTAAAGCCTTGTGGAACAGGAAGTAATCAATCAGGCAGCAGTACAGACCAAAAAACCCCCCAAAACCCCCAGCAAATACTGTACTACTTAGGGGCTTTGGCCCTGGGGCTCAGGGCTTCAGCCATTGTGGGGGGTGGCTACAGCTGCAGGAGGCGGGGTCAGGGCAGAGGGAGGGCTTCGGGGCTTCTGACCCTCAGGAGCACTGAGGCTGAAACCAGGAGCGAAGCCTTGGGGCTGAAGCCCCAAACTCCAGCACTCCCCCCAGGTCTAAAGCCCTAAGCCCCGACGCCCCCTCCCCTACGCGGCTGCTGCCCCAACCTCCCCTTGGCTGGAGTCTGTAACCTTTTGTTCAGAGTTCTGGGCAACCTCCATTCCCGAGGTGTCCGTAACTATGAAGTTCTACTGTACTTGCATCTCTTGAAAGTTCACAGGATAAATGATCAAATACGATTAATAAGGCATTTCCCACAGGATATTATACATAGATGTTAATTTATATGCATCTTTATAATGTTTAAAACATATTAGTAACTGACTGTTCTATTCTTGCGGTCACCTAGCATTTGAATGGAATGTGATTTATAATCTAGAAGGAATACTTTTAACAACTAACGCAAATCAACCAAATTTGGATCCTTAATCTAGACAATTTATAAATCTACCATGTGAGAGCAGAGACTTTTAGCAAGTTTTTGAATTATCTAGTTCATTTTGTCTTCCGGGCTTCCCACCTAAATTTTAAATAGGAGTTAGCTAATTTCTAAATCCCAAAGATTCTCTGTATCTCCAATGGCAGAATTTGTAGCAATATGTTCCTCTAGCCCTTTCTATGCGAAGAAGACAAAACCTCCAAGACTCCTACAGATTACCACAAATTTTTTGCTCACTGCCTGAAGGCCTCATTAATTTTAACACCATTTATAGTCGACATCTGGCAAGTAACAGATGCTACTTGTCTTTTATAATCTACAAATTAAGAAAACAGTATCTAAATTCAGTCTGCCCATGTTTGGGGCATAGCGCTAAGAGTAAAAACAAGGAAAACAGCAGTCCCTCCCAATGTTCTGTGGATGGTTAGACCACATTTGCTCTTGTCTAACTGTAAGAGAAGTCCTTTCGTGTTACTAATATGTGAATTGAAATTAGTGAGTTTGTTTACTTGTAGGAAATATTTGGTTCAAAAAATTTAGTACACTGTAGTGTCTAGAGTCTCTGCTGTATAATATGTTACTATATTCTTACTCTTAACACTTACCTACATCAGGCCTCCAACACTGTATGGCTTTTAAAAAAAAATAACACGAGTCAATATAGAAATGAAAATAGAGCATGAGTCTGCTATAATATGAATTTTCCATTCCTTCCCAATATTTGCAGGGGAAAAAATTAAACTTTATTTTCTCAGAAGTGCTGAGCAGCTCCTTCTGACTTCAGTACCATTTAAAACCAGTCTTTGGTGTTTAAAATAAAAGAATTGAGGGAAAAAGGGACTTAACTTTTGGTCTCTTCTGGTAAGAGAAGCCTGAACAGCTCAACAGGCCTTTTGGTTTCTTTAAATGTGTAAAGCACACTTTCCATTTGAAGCATCAAGAATAGACCCATTTTGAAAACAGGCCTGCACAGGCTGGTGCATGCCTAACTGTGAGTACAAGTGTTGTAGTGTGCTGACAGCATGAGGATCATTATTTTGAAGGGGAAATTAAGAAAAATATATAAATGTAGGGTTCCTGCAATCCTTAGTAATGCAATCTGTCCCACTGTGTATTGTGTTCAGTGTGATCATTACATTATCAGGAAGATACTGACAAATTTCAGGAACTTCAAAGAGGAGTGCTGGAGGGATTGATAGCGGACAAAAGACCAAGGGGTACATTTTCAAAAGGGTCTCTTAAAAACAAATAGATAATTTTAAAAAAAAATCTAAACTACAAGAAGAAAAAATGCACTGTGATGAATCTTCTGGAGTGAGCAGGGAACGAGAAAAGATGACTTAGTGGGCCAAATCTAGTCCTAGCATAAACAGGCACATCTTCAGTGAAGCCAGTGAGTTTACACCAGGATTGAATTTCACACAGTAGTTATTTCTCTAACTTGTATGATTGTGCAGTTCCTGGGCTTTCAGCTAAAGCCTGTGTCACTCTTGCTACCATTTAGTTTGACAGACATGGATATTATGACAGCACTATGTTTGCATAAATATTTACTATTGAAAGAGATTATTTTTTGAATAAGCCATGTATTAACTAAACACTTTTGTTCTTGGCCTTCAGAGATTTCCAGTTGTATGTAAACAAACAAGGAAGATAATGCTGATGCCTTTTTTTAAATCCACAAGCAAATTTTGGATCAGAAAGTTTCTTCCCTCCTCTCTCTCCTACCCTTTTGAAATTCATTAAAAAACAGCACACTCTGTGTGTGTGTGTGTATCTGACAAAATCATGTGAGATCCAAATTTATCTGTTATATTTCCAGAACTAAACAAATCTGTGGTTTTATAGTCACTTTACTTTCTCTACAGGATAGGGAATTGTTAAAGGTGACCAGCAAAGGACTTCATAAAATTGGGTGTATCCATTTATTGAGGGGGGTTGGGGGGTGGGAGAAGGGGTTGGTTTTTTATTTGTTGTTGTTCGGGGGTTTTATTTGTAATTTTTTTTTTTTTTTTTTGCTTCCTATGATGTATGAAGTGGCCCTGAAAAGTTTATTTTTTTTTTTTAAAAAAAGTTTTGATTCCCCCTCCCCCTCCTTTTTTTCAACCTTAAAAATGTAATGAATGTACTGTCTGGTCTTGCCTGGCTTTATTGGAGGACGATTGGAAAATATGGGAGATTTATTTTGAGCTCCTGGCACTTTAACTGAAGGTCGATGAGGTTGGATCTTTAACAGAAGCTATCTTTAGTCACAGTGTTAATTAGCTATTGGAATGAAATAGATGTGAACAAACCCAAAAAAGAGTTGTAGTCACTCTGACTAAAAACATCTTCCCCTCTGACCAGCTCAACTTTCACTTGTTTACTTCTTGTGGTGGTTTTCACAAGCTCTCCAGGCATCGTAGATTCTTCCAGTCTAGATGGGACTTGAATTTCAAATGCAGAAAAATAGTAATCATCCTTTAAAGCAGCAGCAGCAACAACAAACTTTTCAAGTCTTTTTTAATGTCATAAAATTCCTTTCAACATCACTTTTAAAAATATATTCATGATCCTTGTAGCGCAGAGAGCATATTTTTAATAGATACACCTTAACACCTTTTTCATCATTGTATCTAATGTGGGGGTTAGAAAAGTTGTTCCAAGTTTCCCTTGATCATTGAACTTTATCATAGAACTATCATAGAAGTCTGTCAGGAACTGAATCTTCCCTCCTCACCAAGAGGCGTGGCACACTGAGCTATTGCACAGAATGGCCATAATAATGACTACATGAGTGGTAGTAGCAGCCACACCCTACCCCCCCTTACATACATGCATCTTAGTGCTCAGAGAATTTCTCTAGTTAATGTAAGCACATGCAAGAGTCTTCTACTTTCCAGACTCACCTACAATAGCCTTCCCAAATCCCAACATGGGCCCACGAAAAAAGCCACCATGTAGCATAGTTCTTTTGGGTATTGTGGATGGAGTGGAGTCTCCACAAAGTGCCTCTGCTCTGTATATTTCCTGCTGTAATTTTGATCTTCTGTAGCCACTCTTTAGGGTCCTCAAGATTTGAGCCTAAGGTTGGAGACTGAATTTGCATGCTTGAAGTATTTAATTTTCCTACAGTATATGTAATTATTGAATGTAAACAGAAGCACCATGGTGGTACATAGCATGTGTGCTCATTGCCATATGACTGGGGGGTAGTTGAAAAAGAGCAATATTTGTGTTGGGCAATCAGAAGTACATTAATGACAGACCTTCGAGGTTCGTTTTTTAATTTTTAAAAAACTAACCTTGAGGGCAGATGGTCACAAATTTCAGTCATTCTAGGGCTTTTTTTGGCCTATTTTCCATCTTTGATAATTTCAATATTAACAGGACAGGCATTAATTTCAGATTAGTGGTAGGCAATTCTTTTTCACAGTTATTTTCTCTCTTGGTTTCTTGTTGTAAGGCTTACTTGTGTAAATAAAAGATCAAGATAAAACAAGTTAAAAACCTCAAGCTTTCAAAAATCATAAATACACAGGTTCAAAGCTGCAGAATCAGATTGTTTTGCCAGTTTTGAAGAAATTACCCAGAAACACAGCTGAAAGGGACGAACAGCTGCCAAATATACACAGAAAAATCTTTCTTTATATAACTTGTGTGTAGGCCAAATATAATCGTGGTTTTGTGGAAATATCTCTGGGGTTGCATCATATTCATCTCTCTTTGTGGTTATCACCAGTCCTGTACTGGAAAATTAGTTCATTCGTTGTTCATTTTTTGTGGGATTGGATGAATTTAAATTTTCACAACTGCAATTTTAAGAGTATTAATTTTATATCTTGTAATTTGTGCAGAGCAGTCTTGTGAAGTATCACTGATGATCAGTTAATGTTCTTTGTTCAGATTCTAGTGGGCAGGTGTCCACATTGTAACTGGAACCTTTGTTGATGGTGTCAGCATAGGGGCCAAGGAAGGAACATTTTTGACTGAATTACTCTTGCCTCAGGCCTAAAGGTGATTATCTCCAGGTGAGCCCTGAGACAGTGGTGCAGCAGTGTAAGGAAGCTTCTCAGCAATTTCCAGTGCTGTCAGTATGACACCCTTAGAAAAGCACTGTTACCATGCTGAAAGAAAAAATGATGACTTTGTTAGTCAGAAAGTTGAGTATCTCCAGTTTTATGGAAGGTTTTCTTCGTTTTTATCTTAATGCTTTTAGGCAAAGTTATTTCCTTTATCTATGGTTACTCAATTCAAATGGAACATCTGTTTTTTTAGTAACATGCAGTTTCATGGTTTCCCTCAAGCACAGTGAAATGAAAGATACTAGTTCAGGATTTCAGCGTGATTTCAGGCTGACTGTATTGAAACAAACTTTCTTACATCTCAGTTGTTTGCTACAGCAAGCACATTAAACTGCCTCTAAAGTTCTGATGGTCATTTTTTTTCAAGTCTTAAGTAAGTTCAGATGTATCCCTGTCAGGTCAAATTAAAATAATTTACTCCAAGTAATTATCACTAAAATTTGGTTTGTTTCAGAGAGCCTTTAGCATTAAGATGCTTTGGATAGTGTTAAACACATTCCACATATAATAATGGAAACATTAATTTAATGGACAGGCTACCTATTAAGATTTAAACTTTCATACTAAATTATTTGTTGTGTCCTTAATCTATTTTACAGTGGGCGTGTGGTCACGTTACAAAAACCACCACTGCAATAGAATTCCAGTGTATTAGCATATATGTGCAGCTGAAATACCTTTCACTGCTTCATCTCCTGACTTGCGCCTAAAGCAGGTTGCGCTGCTAATCAGAAAGAAAATGTGTAGTATGTGAACTCTTGACAAAATTGTTAGATGTATAGCTTAGAGAGAAGAGAAGTAAATATATTATACAAAAAGACACCGAGTCATGCTGATAAGAATAAGTATAAAATATATAAATATAAAACATTGCATTGTTTGATCGTGTAGCATGTAATCGTGTTCTTAAAGTCTGTCGGTGCATATAAATAAGGGGACAGAGCTAAAGTTATGAACACAAACCTGAACTTTATAATTGCATGGCTTTTTAGTGCTTAATTGTGCAGTCTTAACACACTCTTACATGCAGGTTTTTTAAGAATGTTAGATTAAAATGAAGTTTAACTGGAGCTATTTGAAAATCAGGTTCATTTACTTGTTTGAGCCACAGAGATTAGCTCCGCATGGCATATGGAATGTTTGTATAGGTTCCTTGAATGTGTTTGTCAGTACAGGGGAAACATTATTCACAATATAATTGGACAGTTTTTATGTATTTTATTAGTAATATTTAGCAAGCCAAATGTAACATAATATGTTAAAACTTTGAAATTGTATATTAAGTTAATTTTGGCTTCAGCCGTTTGTGAAATCCACTCAACCTATATGGACTATCAAGTAATGTTGGCCTCAGATTTTACACTCTTCAGAGTAAATTTGTATGTTTTAGCAAAGACCCTCCTGATTACATCAGCATGTCTTTGGATGTCTGCTTTCCATATCGTCTGCCATATATTCATTTTATCACTTAAAAGTATTTTAACCAAGAGTTTTAAGAAATATTCATATTTCTATATAATTTTTCTAAAAAACATTTTCTTCCCTACTTCTTATTCTAATCCTGAAAAGGATTTATGTAGAATTAAACGCAAAAAACTGTATGCTGAAAAAAATTAATGTTGCAAAGTCAAGCACTCAGAAGTTAGGAAATAGCAAAAGTAAGATTTCTTGTGCAACCTTAATTCAGCCCCTGGTGTTTATGCATTATGATATAGTCTTAAATTACATGATCACATACTATTTTTCAACAACGCCTGTGCCTTACTGGGTGCACAGAATAGCCCTGCTCTGGGGATGAATCAGGGTTTTGTAGTAGAGGAGGCTGTTGGCCATAGGACCTTCCTCCTTTGTTGCAGAAGATGGAACGTGTATAGAAAATGAAGCAGGAAGTCTGCAGGAAGAGGAAGGACGTCTTATGATTAAGACACGTTAAATAGCGCCCTGGACAAGTGATTTCTGTTCTGGCCTTCGCCATAGAGTTCCTATGTGATGGTCATCAAGTCACTTAAACCAAACTTTTCTAAAGTGATCATTGATTGTGTTCTTCATTTTCTGGGTGCCCAACTTAACACATTTGCCAACATGTTAAGCACTCAGAGCTGCAGCTGAAGTCAATGGGAGCTGTACTTCTTTCTACCTATCAAGTGCTATATGATGCCAAGTACTTGGAGAAATCAGATCCTAGGTGTTTCAAATTGGGCACCCGGAATTGGTGGATACTTAACCTTAATCTCTCCGTTCCTCAGTCCCCTCCCCTCGGCATTCAAATCCAATAGCTTCCTTCCTCAGTGGTGCCTAGGTGCTAGCAAGGAGCAGGAGGATGTCATTGAGAGCACAAGAGAGACAGACCCTCTCATTTCCAGTGCTCAGCCCCACCCTGGAACATCTGGTAGAACCCATTCCAGGGAAAGTCCAACTTCACCCTGGTAACCCAGGACTGGATGGAGTGTGCTTATTTGGTCTGTGTCTGACGCACAGTCTGTTCAGCACGAAGAGGTGTAAAAAGTTTGAGCCTGGTCAGTGAGGACAGACTCTATAGATTTTAGCTGCTAAAATCAAAGTCTCTACTGAGCATGTGCGAATTGCAATTTTTCAATTCATATAACTTGGCCAAATTTGGCTGGATTTTTAATGGCAACTGCAGGAGGCACATTATGCAAGTCCACCCTGTAATGGGTTGGACCCCCCCTTTTGAGATGCCACCTGATGTACTGGGGTTTCACTGAGCCTGCCTGCTCCACCAACCTGGGCTCTCTCTCCCTGTTTTGCTGAATCAGGCTTTCCCGTAGCACACACACCACAGGCAGGGATGCACTGTAGAATCACAGAGAGTCTGCAAATAACTCGCTATGGGAATTGCCCAGCACTCAAGTGCAGCTCCCCTCTGGAAAGTACACCCAAAATAATATTGTCTTGCGCTGTAGAGAAATATATACAATGTAAGCTCAAAATTGGCCCCCTCCCTCAATATGGAGGAAGATATGCACAACTTCTTGCCCTCCCCAGTTATAAATTGCACAAACTGGGTTTTATAATAAACAAAAACAAGTTTATTAACTACAAAAGGCAGATTTTAAGGGATAGCACACAGAACAAAGCAGATTACTAAGCAAATAAAACAAAACACGCATATTAAGCTTAAGATCTTAAAGAGACTGGTTTCAAGAAGTAATTTCTCACCCTAAATGTTGCTTTGGGGCAGGGTGCAGAAATTCTTGAAGATTAGCTACCCTGCTTGCAACTTAAATCTTCAAACACCATATTCACAGACCAGATCCGTTTTCCAGCCTGAGCTGAACTCCTCCCTTCCCCCCCCACCCCGTTTTTTTTTATTTCTCAGAACTTTCCAGCTGTCATCTTGGGTGGGGATTCAGTGAGGAGTGTACCCAGATCAACTTACTGCCCAGCCTTAAATAGAATTTACATAAGGCGGGAACCCTTTGTTTCCCAGTCTTGACCTCTCCCTCCTTTTAGTGGAAAATCATTAAGTTCAAGATGGTGTTTAGTACCAGGTGACATGACCACCTGACTTTGTAGTGTCAAAGCAATGTCCTAGCTTCTCAGGAAGGAAAGTGATTAATATCCTCAAAGTCTTATTGTGTCTTTCTAATGGCCCGTCAAGGCTGATGGCCTGCTATCTGATGGGTGTTTCCCAAGTATACAGACAGCTGTAATTGTTATAGAGTCAATATTCCTAGTTTTAGATACAGAAATGATACATGCATACAAATTGGATAATCACGTTGGGTAAATCATAACTTTTCCAATGATACATCACATGACCAGTCTTGCATAAAACATATCCTAGTTATGCCATATTCATATCATAACAGTATTTCTATGAAGAATATGGAGTGTAACGTCACATACCCCAGTGCCAAAGTTGAAGTCCCTGCTAAGGGGGCACCAGAACTGTTCCAAGAAAAGGGCACCATAACTTTTTAACATGGGCAAAATGTATTCTTGTCTATCCTCTTTCTTGGAAACAAAAACCATTTTTTCGGAAATTTTCCAGAAAAAAATTTAGGCTGAGGCAGACACCCAGCATGGAAGATTTCAGCCTAAGTGTTAAAGATTGTCAGAGTTACAAAACAACTGAATAAAGGACTTTATGTAAATTGTCAGGGAATCTTAATAGTTGGCGATACTAGCTCCGCTTACAGTATTCCAACCTAAAAACTCTCATTTTTATCTGGAACCTACATAGCTCTTTAGAAAGCACATATACCGTTTGGCTTTTGAACTGTCAATTTTTTTGTTCTTAAAAACTTAGATGTCCATCTTGGTGCATTGGTATGTCTTATTTCTCATTACTTCAATAAAAATCGAGGTTTTTCATGCAACTGCATTTAGTGCACCATCACAGTATCAAAATCCTTAAGTGGGGAATATATTATAGCTGAGCTAATGTCTTGGTTGATAGTTCTTTCCACCCTGGCCAGAAGGTCATATGTTCAAGTCCCACCTCAAATGTAGTTCAGTCCTGGGTGTCTTTTGTATGACTTAAAGCAGTGGTTCCTAAACTTTTTAGTAATGGGCTTGTCTACACTGGCAAGTTTTGTCGATGAAACTAATGTCAACAAGGAAAAATCGACAAAGCAAAGTCGCCAAAGCGTGTCTACATTTGCTCCCTCTGTCAACAGATTGTGCCCACATTCGGGGCACCATTGTCGACGGCGAGAGCAATGGACTGTGGGTATGTATCCCACAGTGCCTGACAACACCATCGTCGCTAGGTGTTGTGGGAATGTGGAAACGGAATGCGGCGCATCCTGGGATGTGCAAAGTGTACCCTCATGCACCACTTTTTGTCCCAGCCCTCCAATGGTTTCTGGCTTCCTTTCGCGCAGGTTTTCCAACTGTCATTCTTTTGTAGTGTGTGCAGCATCTGCAGTGAGAGAGGATGGATCCTGCACTTCTCTCCTATGCGCTGTTAACTGTCATGACAACATCGCACATAGCAGCACAGTTACTCGCAGAGTTACTTGCAAGTTACTGACAGAGGATGAATCACAGGCACTCGAGTGTGATACGGTCAGCAGCAACTTGTCAGTGCTTTTATGCATTTACAGAGCTTCTGCATACGGTAGACCGTTGCTTTTGAGCTAGGGAAGCAAGCACTGATTGGTGGGATTGCATTGTCATGCAGGTGTGGGATTAAGACCAGTGCGTACATAACTTTACGATGCGTAAAGCAACCTTCCTGGAGCTATGTGCTGAGCTGTCCCCCGACCTGCGGCACAAGGGCACCAGATTGAGAGCTGCCCTTTTGGTAGAGAAGCGTGTTGCAATTGCTGTATGGAAGCTGGTGAATCCAGACTGCTACCGGTCAGTTGCAAATCAATTTGGAGTAGGAAAGTCCACTGTTGGGGCTGTATTACTCCAAGTGTGCAGGGCAATAAATCGCATCGTGCTGCGGAGGACTGTGACTCTGGGAAATATGCATGAAATAGTGGATGGCTTTGCAGAGATGGGTTTCCCTGTGGCAAGGCAATTGATAGCACACGCATTCCAATTTTAGCGCCAGACCACCTTGCCTCTGAATACATCAGTAGGAAGGGATACTTCTCCATGTTGTTGCAGGCGCTTGTGGATCACCGGTGGCATTTCATGGACATCAGTGCAGGCTGGTCTGGAAAGGTGCATGACGCACACATCTTCAGGAACAGTGGCCTGTACAGAAAGCTGCAGGCAGGGGCTTTCTTTCCAGACCACAAGATCACAGTGGGGGCCGTGGAAATGCCCATAGTAATCCTGGGAGACCCGGCTTACCCCTTACAGCCCTGGCTCATGAAACCTTACACCAGACTCCTGGACAGCAGCAAGGAGCATTTTAATAGGCTGAGCAGGTGCCACATGGTAGTCGAATGTGCCTTTGGCCATTTGAAAGGTCGCTGGAGGTGTCTCAATGGCAGGCTAGACCTTACCAAGAATAATATTCCCGTGGTCATAGCCGCGTGCTGCACTTTGCATAATCTGTGTGAATCTAAGGGTGAAATGTTTGCTCAGGTATGAAGCACTGAGGCAGAGCACTTGGCTGCACAGTTTGAATAGCCAGATGCTAGGGCTATCAGAGGAGCCCAGAGGGCTGCTATTAACATCAGAGAGGCTTTGAGGAACCACTTTGACAATGAGGGGCAGTAACACATGTCTGCTTTGGAATTGCATCCCTGGTGCATCCATGTGCAATTTTGGGGCCC
The DNA here is from genome assembly GCF_015237465.2 of Chelonia mydas. Lineage (NCBI taxonomy): Eukaryota > Metazoa > Chordata > Testudines > Cheloniidae > Chelonia > Chelonia mydas. Next base: position 66,646,818 of record NC_051250.2, read on the forward strand.
AAGATCCATGCAACAAAATGCTCTAGAACCTGTTCCCGTGAGTGAATTGATTGCTATACGCTTTTGTAGAACACAGAATAAAAATGTTGTACCATTAAATACCTTAGCATTTATTTATTGTTAAAAAGGGTAAAATCTCACATCTGTGTGTAGCTCCAGCTATCGTGCAAGCTGTGAGAGGGGGTGGAGTGATGGGGAAACTCAGGAGTGCTGTGAAGTGAAAAGGAATGTGTGGGCATAGGGGTGGGGGGTGGCAAAGAATTGTGCATCTGCATGTGCTGCAGTGGAGGTCGACCACGGATCTGCTCAGTCTGCAGCTGTATCAAAAACTTGAGCATCTCTGTCTGATCCTCCATCACTTTTATCATCCGCTCTGTCGCTTGCCTAGCAAATGCAGCATTCTCTTTTCTGTCCTGTCTTTCGGCTTCCCTGCACTCTTTGCATTCCCTGGTCTGTCTCTCATCGCATTGCAGCACGTCATCTTTGCTGCGCCTTGGTTCTTCCTTATCTGGTGAAGTTGGTCTGTGTGGTGTGTTCCTCAAGGTCTGTGCTGAACAGAAGAGGGATTGTTACATTCCAGCAAACGATTGAAACATTTTAGTAACAAGGGCCTTTTTCTAGTAGAAGTCACTTTCTCTCTGAGACTCTAGGCAGGCACACAGCTCTGCGAGCAGCCCCAATCATGATGAGTGTCGGGAGTGGAGGGAAGGCGGTTGTGCGTACGGACAAAACGGTCACGGCTTGCAGGGCAGCTTTGCTGGGAACTGATTCTAAAATTATCACACACTTTTTCACCAGCAACCAACCTGCTGGCTGACATCTCACTGCTGCCAGGAAAGCGAGGGCACAACTGTTGCATGCTTGCGTCTTTCACTCCAGTTTGTATGCAGCTCAGCTTTGTGCCACTTTGGTCCCAGCTCCAGTGATTGCCAAATGGCATGGTGCAGTTTCCTACAATGGGAGAACTAACAAGGCTGCAATCCCTTAGAATCTGTAGCAGAGGATTAACAAGTAGCTCTTGGAAACTTTCCAGAGACTCTCTCTGGAGAATTCCCTGCAGGTCTCAAGGTCCATGATTGGCCATGCAGATTAACTACACAGGGCAGTGTCCAGATCACAGAAAACACTGTCTGCCTCCCACTTCTCGATTCCGTACCCAAGCCACAGCAACTTATCTGGCGTCTCATCTGCTTCCTGCTCCCCGTTGAGCACTTCTGGAGTGGAGAAAAGTTCCTGGTTGCCTGCCCCACTGGGAGCATCACATCCTCTTCTAGTTCGACTTCTTCATCCAGAATTTCAGCCTCTGGGTTACACCCTCTTTCTGCTGCCTCTGATGTATCCACCGGGCTATCGGCGATGGAGGTGGGGTCACCACTGAAGATAGCATTCAGCTCCCTATAGAAGCAGCAAGTCTTAGGTACAGTACCAGAGCGATGGTTCGCCTCCCACGCCTTATGGTACGCCTGCCTCAGCTCCTTTATCTTCGCTCTGCACTGCTGCGTGTCCTGATCACACATGTCCTTTCACACAAGCCTCGAGAAATTTGCCCATATGTGTCCCGATTCCTATGGGTCACTCGCAGCTGTGACTGAACAGACTCCTCTTCCTGTATACTGATCAGATCCAACAACTCAGCCGTGGTCCAAGCAGGGGCGCGTTTGGTGCGATAGTCAGCCATGCTCACCTGCGAAGCCACCTGAGAAGCTCCTCTGGGAAGCCAGCAAGCAGGAAATGAGATTTAAAATTCCTGGGGCTTGCAAGGGGGAGGAGCGGGTTGGCTGCAGGGCAGCGGAGTTCAAACTGCTGACCAGAGCGGCAGCATGGGAATTGTAGGACACTTTCTGGAGGCCAGTAAAATCGGGGGGAAAAAAGCTTTGGTGTCTACACTGGCTGGCTGTTGACAATAAAGGGAGGGGAAAAGACAAAAGTCTCTCGCAGGGGTGGAAGTTTTTTGTCACCAAAACTGGGCATGGGTTTTTTTTTCTTTTTTTCAAAAAAAGTCACAGTGCACTGTGTACGCTATCGCTGTTTTGTCACCAAAGGCAGTTTTTGGTGACAGAATTTGCCAGTGTAGACAAGCCCTAAGGCGACGCACCAACCACATGTTGTCTGTTTTTGCAACCCACTTAGAACTTTTTTATGTGACCCGCTGGTAGGTTATGGCCCACCATTAGGGAACCACTGACTTAAAGCTTCTTTAGAGTTAGAGATAGAAGTCCGTTTTCTTGAAAGACTTTAGTGCAAAGATTTCTAAAGCTGTGGTCTGTGGTGATTTTAAGAGACCTGGCTTGGATACACGATATGGGCTCCACATTTTTCCTGCTGAGAGAAATAGAACTGATCGGACAAGGAAATGAAGACTAAAAAGATAATGTGTTTAACTCTTTTATTCAGAAAGAACAAAGCAGTTATGCTGAAAACAGCTATGAACACACAAATAATTTCCTAATATTACTTTTCTACATTAGCAATTCTGAAGTTGCTGCAGGGATCATATGATCATGATTGATTAGGGAGGTGGTCCAGACAATCACAAATAGGAGTAAAGGTGTCCACACTGAAAAAGGTTGATAAAATCTCTACTAGGAGATAGCCTTTTTGTCTTGACTAGCATACCCTCCCCATCTCCAACCTCCACCTTAGTAAAACAGATTCTAAGGTATAAAGGATAAATTCTTCCCTCAGATGTCCAGAGTGCAACATTTATTGGATTCACTGGAGTCCATGGTGAATCTGAGAACATAATAGGTGTCCAAAGCTGTATGTGAACTATTGTTATGCAGTAATAGCTACTTTGGCTTGCCTAAAGTCACTTCAGTTAGCATTATTTAACTCTGCTTTGTAAAATACTTTGAGATACCTGGAATATGAAAGGCATATTCTTAAATCAAATTCTACTCTTTTACCAAAAGCATTCTTCTCCCTGAAAAAAGGTCTCTTCTTAAAATGACAGTGGAGTTCCTCCCCTATGATCATCACCTTGGAAGTTAAATGAAATAGGTAAAATGGTTGTAAATTACGTGCACTGAGGTGGACTGTGTTAACACAGTTGCTGCTTTGTGTGTGTAAAATACAGAAATAGGTGTCTTGCACTCTAGTCCCCCAGAAGTGGGGATTCGGAGGAAATCCTGTTCTCCAAAAAGAGGAGGCAAGTAGTTGGGCAGAGTAAAGGAAACAACTTCTTCTGTTCTGCCTTATAGCCCTGGATCTACTGCTTTCACAAATTTTCAGAATACCACATATATCATCAGTAGTTATCTTATTATGTATTATTTGTATATCCATAGTGTCATGACCAGTACCCCTACCCCAAAGAGCTTGCAATCTAAGTATGAGATGAGAGGCAACAGATGGAGACGGGAATACAAGGCAACAGTGAAACAACGCTGCTTGGCATGATAGGCAGTGGTATTAGCACACCAGTGGCCGAGACATTGTCAAGTTTATTGTACACATTATTGCAAAGGAGAGTTTTAAGAAAGGATTTAAAGGAGAATAGTGAGGTAGATTTGTGGATGTTTATAGGGAAAGCCTCATAAATATATTATTTCCAAATATATGAATATTAGCTGATATTAGCAGTATTGGACAAACTAATACTATGCATAAGTAAGTTTATTTTCAGTGTGCTTTGAAAGGAGGTTAGGAACTTCCGAGTCAATTACAGTTTTTCAACCTAGATTTGCTTGAATTGTAAATCTCCTGCTGACAGTTGTAATCATGGATGTTTCTAATAATAGCTCTTTACAAAATGTTTCTTTCCAAATAGATCACTTATATTTTAGAAAATAATACTGACTTTGGTCTTTTTGTACTGTATTAAAGAGTTATAAAAGCCTTTATTTTTAAACCCTTCAAAATGAGGTATAAATACTAGTTTTAAGATTTTGTGCATTTACAGAAAATCTTATCATGTCTCTATTTACATGAACCAAGCATTAGTACTCAGTCTTTCTTCACTGACCAGAGTGGTATGCCTGTAGCATTTCAATCCCAAGGCTTTGTGTGTCATGAAACCTTAATCTTTCTAAACAAACAGCATTGATAAGAAGTGATACATTTGAGTGGAGACAGTATCTCATTGGGAAGCTTATTCCATTAGCTCTTTGTTTTACTCAGTTCACTTAAAGTGTTAGTCCAAAACATGACAGGTCTCCATTCCAAAGCAGTCAAGGATCCTTAAGTGGTGATGTCATCCCTGAGAGTAGATAAAGATCCTCTGAACTGATGTGCTGAGACTAATAACAATGTGATAGCGGTTAAAATTTAAACAGCCCTTATTTTGTTTTGTTTGGTTTTCACACAGCAAAGTAAATGATTTCCTTATCTGATCGAAATAGTTTTCTAATAGCTTGTGCCTTGGTGCATTTTCTTGCATCTAGAAGGAACGTACTAATTCTTTTCACCTCAAGAGAGATTAATTATTTGTATCCTGTAATATATCTATCATGTGTCCATATCTTGACAAGGTGTACTTTACCTTTAAAGGTCACAATTGTTTTGTGTCAGGTGTGATGGGTGACAGCTAAATACAGAACCAAAAAGCAAATAAAGATATGTCCTCAACCTCCTAGACCACTTTGAAAATTTCAGCCATAATATCTTGGCACTTTTATTTACTTTTTTTGTTAACCACATCATTATTTACTTTTCATACTTTGGCCAGAACATACAACTACACATATTGTTGATTTGTTGCTCGAAGCTACTAATACAAATAGTTATAATACTCTAGAAATAGGAAAGACCTTAGGAATAGATTAGATTAACTATCAGTGCAGGTTTGCTCCCTATTGCACATTTGCTAGTGATTTGTTCAGACTAATTATAAACGTACAAGTGATTTGGGCTTCCAGCATTTTTCTTAACCCTATTCCATGGTCTGTATAGTAGGGCAGTTATGTTAATCCAGTGTTTCTTTTGAACTCACAGGTTGGTAACCACTATAGAGATACTATCTCTAATGATCATTAAAATTCACTTTCACAATGTGAACAATTTGCCCAACCAATCTGAACATAGCCTATGTAAAAAATGAGGTTGTAGTGACACTTTTATGTGGACTGTATTCTTAATATGTAACTTTAAAATCAAAATGATCCAATCCCAAAAGAAAATAACCTTCGTTTGTATCCTTTTTAAACATTCTCCCTTCCCTATTTTCTGTATAGTTCTCTTTGTAGCATGGTCAGCCTTCTGAGTTCAGCTGGTTGAAAAATCTATTTTATTTTCCACTAAGCATTTTTGAAGAAAACAGGATTTTTGTTTTCATCAAAAACTTTTGTTGTCTTGATTCTGTTTTGGTTGAAAAGCTGAAAACCAAAAAAAAAAAAAAAAAAAAATCCATTTTAAAAACAGCTAAAAATGTGTAGGACTTTCAGCTAGCAATTCTGGACAGGATTGATTTCAGTGGGACAAGAGTAAGGCCACTGGTAAGCATTTTTGAAATCTCACCCTTTATGCCAGGTATTAAAAAGCCAGGTTGTATTTGTTATGCATGATGTCACAGTTGCTAGGCCAATATGCACCTCTTTCCCCTTTCTGGACTCTCTGTATGCATGCCCTCAGGTCTGATGCCTCTTACCTTTAACTAACCTGGAATAGAATTCCACAAGTTTATCACTCTTATTGTCTCATTGTTTCCTTGTACTCTCCCTTCTGTCTATCCATCCGTTGTCTCCCCTCTTATGCTTAAATTGTAAGCTCTTTGAGGCAGGAACCGTCTTTTAGTTTTGTGTTTGTACAGCACCTAACACAAGGGGAGGGGGGGCTTTGTCCATGCCTGGGGTGCCTAAAGTTGCAATAATACAAATAAATAATAATAACTCTTAGACCATGTACTGAAATACCCTGTGCATCAACCATTCTTACTCTGCAAGTCCGACTGAGTTTGTACATCTGCAGTTCTTTGAGCATCTGTGATCAGTGGTACACAGTGATCATACAGTCTTTTTTAACACAAAAGCATTTTTTGTTTTTCAGTTGGAACAAAGCATTTACAGAAGAAGGATTTTAAAACACCAGATTTTAACACACATGCCTACCTTACCCACAGGTTTACTATCCCGTGATGATAAGCTAGGCAGACCTAATTTCTTCAGACTCCCCCAGTAGGGTCTCATGTATCTGTCTAGTTCCCCCAAACAACTCCTCCAATCTCTTGAGGGTATTTTTCTTTTTAAATGTTCCACAGTTCTTTTCATATCTTGTGCTTCCAAGAGTCTTAACAAATCTCAAGTGTTTCGTGAGAAGTGGCTTGTCTTGAGCCATCCGTTCCCATCCTGCTTGTTTTTCCCATAGCTCCCTAATTAAACCAATATATTAATAAAATAAATATCCCAATAACCAGTTCAACATAAAGTATAGTATTCATAAAGTATTACAGAGCAGCTCTGCTACGGTCAGAGATGACATTAAAGATACAGTGCATTTCAAAAGGTATCAGTATGTCTTATTTTGCATAAGAAGTTGGGTTATCTTTTACAAATTTTTTTTCTGATTTTTGCACAAGTAAATTCTTAAATAGTTTTGTGTGTGGTAAATATAACAGTAATGCTTTTGCACTGTGGTCTACTCTTTTGTTTGCCTTCCTAGTGTTGCTCCTTAGACTTCATCAATTTGGGAATGGTCCCCAATTTCAGGAGCCAGTGGCCAGCCACCAGTGCAAATCTCTAGTAAAAAGGCCAGTATAAGCCACAATTTACATTGATATAGCTTACCCAAGTTTCAAGCAGGGGTCAGTTGTACCAGAGCAAAGGTAGCTTATAGTGGTTTATCCTACCTTCATCAAATGTTTGCATTGGTGCAGCTGCACCAATAGGTGACCTCTGATGGTTGTAGGGTAACCAGACAGCAAGTGTGAAAAATCAGGGCAAGGGGTGGAGGGTAATAGGAGCCTATATAAGAAAAAGACCCCAAAATTGGGACATCTGGTCACCCTGGATGGTTGAAATCTCTAGTATAAACAAGACCTCAGAGTAGAAGGCAGAGAGTGAGGGAAGTGACTGTTCTGTTGTTAAAAGGAGTACTTGTGGCACCTGGGAGACTAACAAATTTATTTGAGCATAAGCTTTCGTGAGCTACAGCTCACTTCATCGGATGCATTCAGTGGAAAATACAGTGGGGAGATTTATATACATAGAGAACATGAAACAATGGGTGTTACCATACACACTGTACCGAGAGTGATCACTTAAGGTGAGATATTACCAGCAGGAGAGCAGAGGGGGAGAGGGGGACCTTTTGTAGTGTTGTGTCTTCACGTAACCTCCTGTTTGGACATTTCCTGTCCCATCCCTGGGAACCACATTTCAATTTAGGGGCCAGATCCTACAGACACTACCATGTATATCCTTACTCCCAACTGTAGTTATTTTAACGTCAGTGGGACTATGCACAGGAGAAAAGATATGGACAATAACGGTTTGCTGAATAGGGCTCTTTGCCATCAGAACTGGACTTTGAGCCCTTGCTTTCATCTAGGAAATAAAATGAGGATGTGTTACATTAATATAATCCAGTGGGCTGAGAAAAACTGCTTAATCTAGATGTTACCCAGTCTAATAGGGTTGAGAGTTTAGACTGCGTGCTTATATTTTCTTTTAGTTTGGTAACCACTCAGATTTTAAGTGATATTACGTGATAGGCAAAAAGTCCATCTTTGTAGTTAATAAATTTGTTTGTTTATTCTACCTGAAGCAGCGTGTTTGGTTTGAAGTGTGTCAGAGACTCCCCTTGGATAACAAGTCTGGTACATATCAAGTTCTTTGTTAAATTGACAAACTCATATAAGCTTGCAGCGTCCAGCGGGCATAACTGGACGTTGCAAGACGGAGGTTCCTAGGGTTGTGTCTGGGACCAGAGATATTGGCTAGTATCATTTGGTTACACAATCCAAGGAGCACCTTACATGCCAGAGGCTGTGCATGAACAGCCTAGGAGTGGGGGTTCTCACAGCAGAGCAGGGTAAGGCTGGCTCCCAGAGTCAAGGATTGGCATGGCCTAGCAGATCACCGGTCTGGATAACACCAGAGGGGAATGTCACACCATGACCTAAGTGACATATACTAGTCCTGCAGAGTTTATAAACTACAACACGTTTCCTGACCTTGCTGACTGGAGTGGTTTAAAAAAATCATACCAAATAATTTGAAAATTAACCATAAAACTTCCTAAAGGCATAATTCTTCATGAATTAACCAAATTTAGATTTTGTAGACTGTTTTTGAGAGATGACTATTCAAAATGATTTAGAGAGCATTTTTAAAAGGAAAATACCAATAATTTTTCAAACTCTTATTTCAAACAGTTTCTTTTTTCTGTCAAATTCCGTCTTCCCTCTGGTCCCCCAAAATCTTCCTCTGCAAGATGATCACATCACAAATAAGAATGGTCGGGCAAAATGGCCTTGTTTTAATGAAGTTAGGTGCTGGAGGGAACAAAAACAGTCTTACAATGGAAACCAATTACCGACTTAACTAAGGAGTAGCTGCTCTGTATCCATAATGCAAATAGTTGTTAATATATTGAGTATTGTTGTTTAGAATATCTGAAATAAGCTATCTTTATAGACTTTGCAGTGGTTTAAACATAATGATTAAATGTTTAAGGTATTTTCATGATGGCTATGTAACTACTATAATCCTTTTATTCCCGTTTTATCTGGTAAATTGGAATTATTTATGTACTCCCGTCATCAAAATTTTGTGTACTAAAATATTATGTATCAAAATTACACTTTCATAATCACCTTATTGGTGCACATAAATTTCACCTGTAAATCTGCAATGCCCTGTTGAAATCTGTTAGGCAGGCAAAACATCTGAAGCCCCTGTATCTTTATAGGTTTTGCACAGATTTACATCAAAATTGGCCACACTAAATAAATTAAAACTCACATCTGGGTTGGGAGTTGGCTATTGTAATTGCTTCATGCTGTAATTTAGCATGCAAAGCTATAAACCTCTCATACTGTGATTTTGATGGAAACACTGACAGGTTTTGACTGCATTGCCAGATGCCAATATAATACACACTCACTCTGTGCCTTTTTAGTTTTTTACTTGATTTTTTTTATACTCTAATATGCATCAGCAAAGAGGTAAGTTTGATCTGAGATAAGAGATTTGGTAACTTGATTCCTCTGGTTCATATTGTGCTGTGAAAAGAAGCAGCTCACTTCCCCGTACATCATTTCTTTACCAGACGAAGAACAGAAAAAACTGAGCATCCATTTCAGAGTAACAGCCGTGTTAGTCTGTATTCGTAAAAAGAAAAGGAGTACTTGTGGCACCTTAGAGACTAACCAGTTTATTTGAGCATGAGCTTTCGTGAGCTACAGCTCACTTCATCGGATGCATAGCTATGCATCCGATGAAGTGAGCTGTAGCTCACGAAAGCTCATGCTCAAATAAACTGGTTAGTCTCTAAGGTGCCACAAGTACTCCTTTTCTTTTTTTGAGCATCCATTGACTCAGTCCTTGGTGATGATGAAGGTCCAGTGTTTGTTTTTCATTTCATGAGCAAAAGAGGAAGTATATGCAGGTCATAGGTCAGGTGCAGGATCTGTTTATGAAGAAGTTTTTCCTTCATAGCATCTGCTGTGCTATTTTTAAACATTTGGATTTTCTATTACTTCCAGGCAGGTTTTCCCCAAGTAGTACCATTTCCGGATACAATGTATCCAGTTGGCCAAAAAATGAAGCCTTCTGAGCTGTAGAAGCAGCCTAATGCTGCAGATGCTGATTCCACGATGGGTTGGCTTTTCGAGAGATGCAGTAGCTCCCTTGTTCAGGCCAACGTGGTAGTGTGAGAACAGACCAACTCTGGGCCTGGCCTCAAGTCTACCAGACTTGTGGTTTAAAAAAAAAAAAAAAAGTATAAGTGAGTTGTGGCAGTGAAGGCTCAAGGAAAGAATTGTTCTGCTCATACTTGGTTGCTGGTCTGTTGTAAAGGGGAGCACACACTCATCCTACACATTCAAATTTAATATCCTACACTTGCTTAAAATTGAGAACTTCAAGTTTAAGAGGTTTGCTTCTGAAATCCTTAGTTATTAAGGGTGTGCATTATTAATGTATCCTGTGCTTCAGATATGTTTCCAATTTCAAAATTTCAATGAGCATTTGTTGTAAAACCAGTAAAAATGGTTGCATTTATCTATATAACCTTTGTCATTTTTTACTATGTCAGGTTGTCATTGGAACAGCTATAACTAGTGAGTTATAAACAATGTCCATGTGTGCTGGGGGGGTTGCTCCTCATATTTATAATTTGAAGGCAGCAGGCATGAACCAGCTATACTGTACCTGGCAGCCAAAACTAAATGTGTATTTACAACAGCTATTTTACATAAGCACAACTGTTATTCATTTGTCTCCTCAGTGGTTTTTCTGTTTTTTTTTTTATCACTAAATGTTGGGCTAATTCCCTTCATCCTCTCCAACAGGACTCAATGTTTTAGGTTAAGACCTTGTGACTCACTGACTCAGTGTCAGGTTACATCAAGTATTTCATGTTGCAAAGTCAAACCACCACAGAATAACTTCGCATTAATGGAAAAGTTGGAATATCAGAGGAAAAAGTCCTCATCCTTTTTCTAGCATGTATCACTGTGTTTTAAAACCTGCCTTTCTTAACCTGTATCTAGTATACATTGTTCATTCAAAAAATAAAAAAGGGAAATCAGTGTGTATTGAGGCCAGAAAATATGATCTCCCCACCCCAAACTGAATCTTTTCATATCCAAATTGCATAAAGGTAGCTTAGCAAATGTCTTGTAAGAACAGTGAGAACTTTTTAAAGACTCTTGTTGCCACATCCTTGTTGTAATCAGAGTATTTTTTTTCTAGTATTGCTTTGACAGGGTAAGGTAATTTTTATTCGATTTTGTTAAAATATACTGTACTTTATTATGGTAACTTTTCCTCTTTTATACACGCAAACTTCTGTTTTCTGTGCTTATTAGGAATAGGAGGTTTGCAAGAGTTCGTACTGAAGTCAGCAACTTTATCAACATCACCAGCTTGCCCACCATTTACACCTCTCAACTTTGAAGCTACCCCTATTGTGCGAGTTGCTGTTGAACCAAAACATCCAAGTAAGAGTTTAGTTTTTCTCTTTTATAAGTGAAACTCATTTTTGAATAATAGCTTTATAAGTGAAGTTTTGACATGGTGGTCTTTGAGTATTAACTTTTTCCTTAAGCAGGGAGGGAAGTATCATGTTTTTCAGTATAAAATGTGGTGTTATTCATGGCCCCAGTCCTACAGGAGGCATTGATACTGATATACGTTTCTGGAAACGACTGTAATAAATAATAAAAACAATCATATGCATATATTACATGTGCATACATACTGCCAGAAGCTTTCCTTGGAGGGAAGACCTTCTCCTGAGCTCACAGATATTTCTGAACTGTAAATTTTGTCTTTTCCAAATAGCAGTTTATTTACATTCCAAGAGAAAATACCCTTGTACAAGGGTTTTCGTGCCATTAACTTCTCATTTGCAAAAGTATTTACAGGATTGCCCATAATCAGGGCAATTGTTTCTAACAATTTTTAGAAATTGCATTAGAGCTATGGAACATAGGACTCATCTTTTTAAAATATCACTTTTAGTCGTAATTATGGTATACTAAAAAGGAATATAAACCAAATTCCTCTAGTTTCTATGGAATCAGAAGAGAACAAAAATATTTTCAGAAGGCTGCTGTATGATGTATGTAAGACTTTTTTTATTTGTTAAAGTTACATTTTTTTACTGGAAATCCAAATCAGCCCCTTCGATAACAGGGTAAATGTCACAGCTACTGGAAAACAATCGTGATTACCAAGCTAAAGCTGAGTTAAACTTCAAACAAACACAGCCCAAAATAAATGTAGTGACAAATGGAGGGTGTGAGAGAAAAACCTAAAGAATTAAACTCCAGCTAAAATCCATATGGTTCATGAGTTTCATCCTATATTTTCAATATGGAAACATAATGTACAGAACCAAACAAATGTGCTTAACTTTTATAGCATCATGCACTCACCAAAATTAATGGTAACTGGAGAACTTTTTAACTTGTGAAGTATTTGTGTGAACTTGTGTTTTTTTCATTTTATTAATGTGGGGTGGGACACATTTCTTACTGTAGTGGAGAAAAGTGCTGTGAGAAAAAGTTTAAGAAAGACAGTCATTGAATCACAAAGGGATTAAATATGTTATTACATGGAAACAAAGAAGAACTATCTATTTGAAAGACTTTTTTCCCCTCTGTCTCCCCTGAGTACCCTCATTTGTACTCATCATTGTGATTCAGACATACAGCCTCAGACACTCAGGAGTTGCACTAGTAAATACAATTCCCTTCTGTATAACACTCTGAGATTTCAGAGTAACAGCCGTGTTAGTCTGTATTTGCAAAAAGAAAAGGAGTACTTGTGGCACCTTAGAGACTCTGAGATTAATGTTCTTCCCCTTTGGTCCCCAGATCGTAGGCTGACAATGTTAACTTTGATAGTTCCTCTCTTTAGGCATACCATATTTGGTACCTTTCTCAGACCTGAAGAAGAGTTTTGTGTGGCTTGAAAGCTTGTCTCTCTCACCAACAAAGGTTGATCCAATAAAAGATAGTACCTCACTCACTTGTCTCTCATATTTGGATTCAGTCATAGACTGTTAGCATTTATTTTACAGATATTTATGAAAATGAGGCCAAAACATTCCATACAAAGAAATAAGTCTAAACAAACAGAATCCTTCACCTGTGTCTATCTTAAAATAATGACTGTTGCAGTAAGGAAGACAAGAAAATGTAAATGCTAAGCTAAATGATCTTAAGATCTTATCATGATTTACCTGTCATTGTCACTACCTGACACATCTCCCATTACACTCATCCCTTAGGTCAGGTGGGATCCGGCCCTTTTGTTCCCATCTTTTGTTTTGGAGGCCTCTTTGCACTCTCAGAACTTCAAGACTCATTCTTTGAAGTACTCTCTTTCTCCCACCCTCTCTCGCACACATTTTGATCTGCAATTCCATTATAATGCCAAAGATAAGTTTAATAAATATGCCTCCAACAGAATAGAGAGTAAACAATAACATTTAGTTCATGCTTTTTTAATATACTTTAAAACTGTTAACTTTCAAATTAGACATTGCTGGTGTATTTTCAGCTCAAATATGAAATCTGGTTAGTAACAGAATTATTTAGCAATGAATCTGTGCTGGTACTAGAACGCAGACAACATACCAGCGACCAAAAAAGAGAAGTATGCTATCAGATCCTCTGAGAGGACTACATCATTGAATATACCAAAGAGGATAACTGTGTTTTTGGTACATGTACAACTTGTGTTGGGGGGGAAAGTAAAACTTTTGAACCATAAGCCTTTGAAACTCCTGCATGATCATTAGACGGATGGTATATTGCTTTTAAATTGAATAAAGAAATAGCTACTAACTGCATATCAAACAAAAATGCATGCATAAAGCTGAGTGGAGCTAGTGGGCCAGTTTCACTCCTGCAGCACCATATCAGCTTCCTCCCCCTACCCCTGCCAGGATTTGCTTGGGGGGCAAAGGGAAATAGCTTTAAATTCTGACTATTGCAGTCCTGTCAGGAGAGGTTGACATGACATGTGCTGAATCAGCATATCTCCTGAATGGCCTGGCCTCATCCTCTCTTTGTGGACTGTGTGAGTCAGTCATCTCTGGTACCGAGTAGATCGGCAGTTGTGATGGTGTACCCATGCTCCTGATGAACTTTCTAGCCTCAGAGTTCCACAACTGTGCAACCACCTGATCGCTGGATTTTTTATTTCCATACTTTCAAAATCCTTGTGTTTCTTTAAATGTAAACATGCCTGGCTTTGACTTTTTAACACTGCTGTTTTTTTAGGGTATATCATTAGTCTGTTGATACATATTTACAACCTTACTTCCAACTGAATAACCTTTTTTGCTGAAGAATACTTTTATTGTAATCTCATCATATTTCAATTTGTCCAGTTTCCGTTTGCTCCTGAAATGTTGACAGAATCAAAGTAACTGTCTTTCTATTCAATTATAAAATTTTCTGTAACATTAAGACTATATGTTCTTCAGATTAGGGTTGGCCTGTGTTACTGGACAGTTAGAGAGACAAGGAGGGTGAGGTAATGTCTTTTATTGGACCAACTTCTGTTGTTGAGAGAGACAAGCTTTTGAGCTACACAGAGCTCTTCTTCAGGTCTGAGAAAGATACTGAGAGGATCACAGCTACATACAAGATTGAACAAATGGTTCAGCATAAGTATTTAGCACATATTCTAAGGGACCATTCAAGGTGAAGTGGCCCATTAACACCCCTGTAGTCATAGGACAAAAAGGGGGGTTAGTGGGTTACAAATTACTGGGCAGTGTACCATTGACTGTTCCAGTGTTTTGAATAATGCAGGGGTGGGGAACCTGCGGGCCGGATCTGGCCCCTTACTCATTTTCATCCACACATGTTCAACTCAACTGAGGGGCAGGGGGGAGCGAAGGTTTGGGGCTTCCTCCTGCAGCGGGGCGAGCTGGTGCTCACAGATCCGGCCCTGGGGCGCTGAAACTCGGGGCTTCCCACCCGCGGGGCTGGAGCCGCGAGCGCTGGTTTGCCCCGCTGCAGGGAGCAGGACAGGACTCCGAATCTTGCCCCCCCACTGCGCATGCACGGGGCTACACGAGCGCCGGCTCTCCCTGACGCGGACAGGAAGCTGAGTCTTAGCCCCCTCCCCGGCAGGTGAGTTTAACATGCATGGCCTGCCATTTATATTTTCAGTTGGACTATGGCCATTGATACGAAAAAGGTTCCTCACTTCTGGAGTAATAGATAAGAACATCTCATGCATCCTGCAGTTGTTCATGCAATTTTGGAAGTGTTCTGGATTGAAATTTTCTAGATCCACTGAGTTTAGGGGTGGGTCCATCGTTAATCCATTTATACTAACACATTAAGACTTTATCTTGTGTAAAACTATTTCTTACTTGAAAACATTAAGTAAATGTGATTGTGGCTCTGCAAAGTATTTTTGGTAGGAAGATCTTCAGATCAATTTCAGTAATGTTGTGTAGCTCTAACAGTTACCACTCAGATGTTTTTAGAAAGAAGTTTGCTTTTAATCTGCTCTGAAATGGCATCTGTGTTTTAATTTGGAGAAAATTATTGTTAATAAATATAATTATTGATAACTTCCCTGCAAATGTTTGCACTGGGTGCAAGTCCTGCACATTGTGTCAAAATCTTCATGTAGAGTTTCCATTAGCTCTCAACACAAGTCCACCTACTTATCTGCTCCTGAGGAGCCCGTTGCTAAAGACGCTGAACAAAAACCTGCAATCCTAGGGCATATGGCCTGAAGAAACTCCCCCTCATTTTTTTCCCATGTTTGCAGTTTATCCAGCTTCCCACGTTGTCTTGTACATTTATGAACTTAGCATAAATGAGTAAAGTCATATTTATTTTAATAACCTCTGGGAGCAGACAACAAACAGGATGTCGAACTCTTCCTTGGAATATGAACATTTGATCATAGAAAATCAGTGTGTATTCTGTGCCTTGTATGTCACATAAGAAAAGAGAAAAACAATTAAAGCTTTCAAATTGAATTGATTACATTATGAAAATCTATTGACACATATGAAATACTGATTTAAAAAAATTCTGCACACAACTACAACATACACCTGCCATGCCTCCCTCATATGGAGGGTTATTCCCTAATTTTCCATTAATTTTAAGACAGTTCTGTTCTTAAAGCATCTTCCTCTTAAAAAATTTGTTATGTATTTCACACAAAATAATGAAAATCTCATAGTTAGGGGAGTTTTCCATTTTTCGGAATATCACAGCTTGATAACTCTGAGTATTTTCCAGTTTGTGTATTTAAATCCTTTCTGTGCTTCCTTCAATCTTACTCCCTTCCAGTAGTGCTTTTGGAAGATTTCTGTTTGGATATTAGTAACAGTGATACAGTATTATTTAAATTTGAGTACTTTTCGTAGCATCATATAGGTTTGCAAGTACAGTTTTGCAAATCATTTTTTGTGTGTATAGTTTAAATTAGCTTTTAGTAAATAAGTGGTGGTGGTACTTTTTGACAAATAAAAATGTATCTATTTAGCATTGTATATATTATCTTTTGACAATCAGTACAAATAAGGGGCCAAATCCTGAGGTTCTTGATCAGTTTTTACTTAGTTCATAATCAGTGGTAAGTAAGGACCTCAGGACTGAGTTCAGGGTATTCAAGTGTTGCTAAACTTGGCTTGGGTAGAAATCCATTTCTTTTTTCTTTTCTTTTTTTTTTTTAATTTCAACAGATAATATTGATGTTTATTTTTAAGTATTTTTATTTTTATTTAAATTTTCACAGTTACGGGAAATTATAGGTCGGACAGACTATAATAATTTAATGACAGTAAATGCTGAGATTCAAAAAGTTAAAGCTTTATAACAATCAAAGCACAAACTGTCAACATATACAAAGTAAATAACCTTAAATAAAACTCTGTTTTCAAGCAGCATTTTTCTTCCTTTGCCTGTCTGTAAATTTTGATCATCATCATCATAGTTTTTCATCGGTTTGAATGCATACGGTGAAATCAACTGTTACCAGCATTTACTGATGATAAATTTCTAATCCTCCCCTAATCAGTTTTATGTATGTATTCTGTTGGTGCTATCTTAAAAAGTATCCTCTAAATTTTTCTCTTTGCCCCAAGATATGTCCTGATACAAATATTTGTTTCTTCAATAGTAGTTTATTAAGAGTGGTTTATTTCTGTCTTCCTAGGTGAGATGCCTCAGTTGGTCAGAGGAATGAAGCTTTTAAACCAAGCTGACCCATGTGTCCAAGTTTTAATCCAGGAGACAGGAGAGCATGTATTAGTTACAGCAGGAGAAGTCCATCTCCAGCGCTGCTTGGATGACTTGAAAGAAAGGTTAGGAGGGGACAAAAGAAATATTTCAGGTTCAAGGGCTTTGTGTGGTATTTCTCAGTCAGTTAACTGTGATTAATTTTCTAGTGAGGTTGAAGCCTCCTCAGCCAAGACTTTTTGCACTACTGTTGGATCATAAATATAAATTTTAATAGCTATAAAATTATCTACAGCTGAAAATGCCACTGACTTCCTACTCATGCATGGCTTAACCACCTTTTTGGCAGGTTATTTCTCTACAGAAGTAATAAATTGCAATAGTTTCAGAGTTTCATTCTGAACTGTAGTAAACATTCTGTACCAAAAAAAAATGGTTAGGAAAATGGTTAGGTTTCAGAGTTCAGCCCTCTAGAGTCAAGAAATAACAAAGCCTGGGGCTGCACATGCACCCTTAACTCTGCTCCCTTGTGCAGAAGACAGTTTTTAATTGCATTAACCTATGCTATTTCTCATATACTATATGTCACTGAACTTTCTCCAGTCTTAGAGACATATGTTTAGAATCTTGTTTTATTTCTTCTTTTTTTTACTCTTACGCTATTTGCATTCCCGGTATACCTTAATTGACTCAGACTTTTTCTCTAAGGTTATGTCTAGACTTACAGTGATGTGCAGTGTACGTACACTGCACAGCTCCCTTAGCACGAGTATAAATAACAGTGTAGATGGTGAGGCACTGCTTAGGCAAACAGAATAAAGGCATGCCAGAACCTTAGGATGTATACCCTACATGGCTCACTGCACGCTCAACCCCTGCTCCCACAGCTGTGCTGCTAGTTTTAGCAGTGTAGTGTCCCGTTGTCTGAGTCCTTCCCCACTACAGGGAAAGGAGATGACAGAGCCTTTGCCTGTTGCAGTGAAAGACTCAGGCAGCAGGGAGAGGCAGCAGGGAGAGGCTCCAGCAGCTCCCCACAGCCAGAGCCTTTTCCCGCTGCCTAGTGCCAGAGCCTTTCACTGCCACTTGTGGCTGCACACAACAGTGTGGACGCAGCCTGTTTTTCACTGTGGCATGTAGCTACACGTATCGAACATGCCACTGCCAGTGTAGACAAAGCCTAAGGTGTGTTTTATTAGTAATGTCAGCACCCACATAATTACACTTCCTTTTCTTTTAAATCAGCAGCACAACCTGCCTTAAGTGCAGTTCAGGAAATGAGACTATTACTATGATGCTAACTTAGGGCCCTGGGCCCATTCCGACTCCTATCAAAGCCTATTTCCATTTGATTCTTATGGACGTTGGAATGGCCCAGAGTTAGAAAATTAGATGATATATACACATTTTTTACTATTACTCTCTATTATACAGCTTGAGTTGTAGGTTATATATAAGTATGATTCAGTATGCACTTTTCACCAGATCACCCAAAGGGGCCTTCAGTGAGGGCTATTAATGATCATTCTGAACAGCCAAAATAGCTAGAGGTAGATAAGTCCCAAGAACTTTTTTCATAATGGGGAAAGTTTTTACTTGTGCTTGTGTTAAACTTTACTCTCCTACCGAAAATAGGCTAAACTGTTTTTGCTGAATATTAAAAGAAGAAGAAGAAAATCACCTTTTGAGCAAAAAGTGAGCCTGGGAAACTTTAACTAGAAAGTTTCTAGTTTCCTTCTAGAAAGTTTCAGAAAGTTTCTCATCTGGATGATGGGATGGATTGCACCCTCAGCAAGTTTGCGGATGACACTAAACTGTCAGGAAAGGTAGATATGCTGGAGGGCAGGGATAGGGTCCAGAGTGACCTAGACAAATTTGAAGGATCAGGCCAAAAGAATTCTGAGGTTCAACAAGGACAAGTGCAGAGTCCTGCACTTAAGACGGAAGAAACTCATGCACTGCTACAGGCTGGCTAAGCAGCAGTTTTGCAGAAAAGGAGCTGGGGATTACAGTGGTCAAGAAGCTGGATATGAGTCAACAGTGTGCCCTGGTTGCCAAGAAGGCTAACGGCATATTGGGCGCATTAGTAGTAGCATTGCCATCAGATTGAGGGAAGTGATTATTCCCCTCTATTCAGCACTGGTGAGGCCACATCTGGAGTATTGCATCCAGTTTTGGGCCCCACACTACAGAAAGGATACGGACAAATTGGAGAGAGACCAGCAGAGGGCAACAAAAATGATTAGGAGGCTGGGGCACATGATTTATGAGGAGAGGCTGGGCTTATTTAATCTGCAGAAGAGAAGAGTGAGGGGGGATTTGATAGCAGCCTTTCAACTACCTAAAGGGGGGTACCAAAGAGGATGGAGCTAGGCTGTTCTCAATGGTGGCAGATGACAAAACAAGGAGCAATGGTCTCAAGTTGCAGTGGGTGAGGTGTAGGTTGGATATTAGGAAAAACTATTTCACTAGGAGGGTGGTGAAGCACTGGACTGGGTTACCTAGGGAGGTGGTGGTGGAAAAAAAGACAGAATAGAAACATTCATGTAACCATAACTGTAGCAGTAACTTTCATTCTCACTATTATTCATGGCTAAGATTCTAATGAAAAAGCAATGTGTAGAAGATAACACTAAGAAAAAATAATCCCTATTTATTTTGGATTTTGTTTGTGTTAATTTCTCTTATTACATAATCTAAATTTAATATGTATGGTAGATGGAAAATAAACTTTAGCATGAAAGCTTCAGCATCAAAACATTTTTATAGCTTTTTCAACTCTTTCCACTCTTTGTTCTTTCTAATATTTCAGAGCCTTACAGATATAAGGGCTCAGCCTTGTAGTCACTTACACACAAGTATTTTACTTTCTTATTCACGTGTGTTGGTAGGATCAGGTTAATATTTCCAAAGCTGATTTCCTATTTGGTAAACAGTATTTAATTTGTAAAACAGAGATGTTTGCTAACCTCACAAGGTTGATGGGAGGATCAATGATTTAAATGTACATTTTCAAAGTATAAGTGTTACAGTATTTTCCCCTCCCACATTACCCCAATATGCAGAAAAGAGCAAAAATTATCTTGACTGTTTTCTGTTACAGTTTTGTAGTACTTTCTTTTTCTAAGATATTCTGTCTTTCTTTTTTTTATCAATGTTAGTTGAACTCTGGAAACAATTTCTTTAAGAAAATTGCTGCTGTACAGCCAGGAGAATTTAGGATAAGTCCCATTGCCTATCAATGAGACTTAGCCTCCTAAGTACCTGTGCAGTTTTTGAAAATAGGATTAGGCTCCGAAGTCACTTAGTCATTTTGAATCCTTATCCTATATATTGATTGCAATAAGTATGGATCTAAAAGGAAATTGGCCTATATCTGTGGGAATGTACAGAAAAGAGATTTAAAAGTCTGGAGATTAAAAGGAAATTCTAAGTGACTGAGTCTCACAGAACAGAATCTCCATCGTGGAGGCTATGATGTAACATTGTTAGTCGAACTCTTCAAATCTGGAAAACAAAATTTAGTTTTCTAATTATATATTTAGAGACCCAGATAAAAAGGGCACTAATTTTCAAAGATGCTGAACTGTCATGGACGCCAATGGGAGCTCAGCATCTTTGAAAATCAAGCCACTTTTGTTCAAGTGCTTAAATATGTATTCAGGAGTCTAATTTTAAGAATCCATGTTTCAAAGTTTTAGTAATTGCTTTTATTTTCTTTCCTATTTAGCTGAGTTTATAGACTAACATATCAGATCTTTCCAGGAGACTCGCTATCGCAGTTAATGTTTCGTATTTTTTTCTACTATATGGTGGTTTCATTTCTGGAGAACTTTTCAAGTATCTTAAAGCACTTTACAAACAGTAAAAAGTTAAGCCTCACATCATCCTTAAGATGTAATTATCCCCATTTTACAGATGGGAATCTGAGGCATAGATTATGTATTACTCGTGACGCAGGAAGTCTGTGAAAAAGATGGAAATAAAATGTGGATTTTCTGGCTTTTAGTCCTGTGCTTTAGATGGTCTCTCCTCTTTTATTTTAACCTAGTTGTTAATGAAAGTTCCTAGAAGAATGGTCTAGTGATGAAAACGCAGTGCCAGGAATTAGAAGGACTGGATTTTATCCCTAAATCTAATACAGATTAGGAGAGAGGCCTCCATCTCTGCCACAAAGAGGTACAAGTGCTGGAAAGCACTTGAAAACTAGGCTATGGCTAAACTAGAGAGCTTACAGTGGTGCAGCTGCACCGCTCTAAGCTCTCTAGTGTAGCTGCTCTAAGCCAACAGAAGAGAGCTCTCCCATCAGCTTAATTACACCAGCCCCCCGGGAGCGGTGTATGTCAGTACATAGTTATGTCAGTGGGAGAAGCTCTCTCACTAGCATAGTGCTGTCCAAACCGCTGTTTAAGTCAGCGTAAATTATGTTGCTCAGGGGGTGGCTAATTCACACCGTGAGCGACATAATTTATGTCGACTTAAGCTGTAGTGTAGCCATAGACTTAATGTTGTATATTTCACTACATCTGGAGGTCATATTGACTCATCTGTGTTTCTTTAGAGTTATCATTTATAAAGCTTTTGTCTCAGATGCAAACAGATGTGCCTCTCTATTCTCCTTGATTCTTCCTACCACGCAACAGGGACCCAAACTGAGAATGGTATTGAAGAAAATGTACATTTTTACATGGCATGTGCACTAATATAAGAAAAGTGCTGGAGGGTTGCCATTCCTGTCATTTTATATGATTTAAAGCTTAATCTTGTAAGTGCTCTAAAATCCAAATGATTACTCTGATTACTTTGAAACTTGGTGTACCCGTTGGGGTAGCATTAGTGGTCCACATTTGGGGTTATTTGACTGAGTTGTTCATGAGTTGCAGGGCTCCCCCCAAAATCAGTTTCACTTTGCTACCTTGTACAGTTAACCTCATAGGTACTAATGACTAGATGAATCACAGACCTCTAGATGGCTGTGAAATCATCCTTCAATTAACATAACTAAGGAGAAGTTAATCACAAGCCCTTACGTAGGAGAGAAGGAGTTTTGGACTGAGTGGCTGGAAGTTGCTACAATTTGAGAGTCATGGGTAGCAATTTCATTCCAGGGGGAAAGTAATCAAGACTTTGGGAGAAATAATTAGACATGTGAATGCTTTCTGGGAGAGGAGGGGGCATTAGATGGTAGGGGAAGAGGTATTGGGAAGAGGGATTTGGGGCTACAATGACGGGAGGAAGACAAATGGGATGTTAGGGGAGCTGAGAGTGGTTAGGGACTCAGATGAGGGAGGCATTACACCCCAACCACCTTCCATACCAGCTCTGCCAGTGTACCCCAACCCTCTGCACTGCTAGTACAGCCCAAGCATCCTTCATTGGATGTACTAGCTCTGCCAGGATGTACTAGCTCTGCCAGGGCACCCCAACCACCCTACATTGCACAACTCTGCCAGTTGTACCTCAACCATCTTGCCCCCCAACTCTCTGTACCCTCCAGGTCTCCCAGTGCACCCCATCATCCATGCATCCTAACCAACCTGCACCCTTAGCTCTGCCAGTGCACCCCAACCCACCAGCTCTGCCAATAAGCTCCAACCCAGGCACTCCAAAGCTATGCCAGGGCACCCCAACTACCCTGCTCCTCAACCTGCCTGGAATCTCACAGCTCTGCCGTGCTCTGGATCCTTATTATTAGGGGAATGTAAAAAATGTGTTCTTTCCTGTGATAGCATTTGCCTCATACCACCACATCCAATGTTTTGTAGGCTTAAAATCTTTTCATCTGACTTAATTTTTAAGGCATTATCACCTTCTAGTGAGAAAGCATTATAATGGAAGTCCTTAGACCGAAGGTAAAAATATTGAATTTAGTGCTGGTTGTCTCAGTGATGCTATGCTTCATTTCAGGTTTCCACTGAAACACACCATTCTGGCACTTTATATTCATGCTTGGATGCAGAGCAAACTCAAACACAATCCTGGTCAGACTCTCTTTTTTTCCCCCCAAGAGATCCTCACCCTGTGGATTCCTGACTTTTGGCAGATACCAGTTGTTTCTGAAAAATCTGTTTCAAAACAACTTCCAATGCAAGGAATTGCACCCTATGTGAAGGTTCAGTACAAAGACCTAATCAAAAAATTTAAAAACACCCACCATTGCAGTCATAAGGAACAGAGCCAATATGCATTAAGGATAATCTCTCTGCCCTCAAGGCTTGGCTAGTTTATTGGAGTAAACGTATCAGAGTCCCCAAATTATATAATCCACACAGAGTAAAATGGAGGAGTCAACTGTTACTCAAGGTGGTCAAAATTGATAATTTAAACTGTGACCCTTCTCTTTGGGTATACCTTCTTTAGTGCAGAGTCCACCTTAATTTACTGCATTGTGATTATGGGTACCGGTCCAGTAGTGGGGTTACTGACTCGAAGGTTAGGTTGATCTGTCTGGGACTTTGATGCTGAAGCACGTTTTCTTTCTGATCATTGAACTAGAATCAAGGATTAGAAAAAGTTTTTACTGGTCCTGAAAGCATTAGTACTAGTCCCACAAAAGTACATTTTGTGCCCAGGCAAATCATAATTCCACTGGGTCTTTAAATTCTTGCATATCATCTAATACATTAATTTCATTATCTTGTTGAATATTATGTATATAATATTTCTTAGTAGTTTCATGAAGTTTTGTTTAAGTATAATTTCTTGTCTGAGAAAATTACAAGTGGCAGTTTGAGTCCCGTGATGCTTCTGACATTATAAGCATTTTTTCTTTGTGCCTTCAAAAGCTGCTACAAGCACCAAGATTGAAAAGAGGTGGAAAGGTTTTCATGGAGAATACTCCTCCAAGAAAATGAATTAATGGAAGCTACATCTGAAAAGAAATGTCCATTCATTATTATTTGGGGTGAACAATATATTGGCACTTCAATAATTGTGCTTATAAATGTTGTATGAGCATACTGTGATTTTGCTGAAATTTCTTTTAACTCAAACTAGTTGTTTCGTGCTTTGCCCTTGCTCTGCTCTGTTTGTCTTTTGCTTACAAAAACACCTTTTTTGAGCTGTATACAGCAACACTCATCAATTTATAATAAAAAGTCCTTTTTCAGAGCATATCTTCAAACCTCCTACCCTAAAATAATCACTTGTATAAAGATTTCTGAGATGCTGAGTAGCAGAGAAGAACAGAAAACAGCATAATGGGCAGATGGAAGCTGAGCTGCTGGGTTTATATGATATTTTTCCTTTCTTTTGATATCTGTTTGAAAGTATTGATTAAACTTTTCAATAGATTTTAATAATGATTAATTAATAAATGAATTATTAATCAACACCCTGACCCACTGTATCCCCACCCTTGCTTCTCTGTTTCTCTATGACCTGATGAAGGCAATGATCAAAAACTTGCCTTTCTTCACGTAGTCCAATAAAGGAGTTCACCAACAGCTTGGTGGTTTTTTTTATTGTATTTTGATTTTTAGAACCCTCTTCAAAAACCTTTCCCTTTTTTAATATTCTGGACTCTTATTTTAGGAGCTGTAGTAATAGGTCATTGGCATTCCTGCTGCTGTGTAAAGGTTTAGTATTTTTCTGTAGTGTGTCAAATTTATTTTAATTATTTCCTGTAGTTACATTCTATGTTGTTGTGTCTGACAATCTTGTGTGGTCGTCTTCTTGCTTATACAAGAAGGCCACTTGAAACCATTTATTTGCTTTCAGATGTTTTCCATTTAGAGCTACTGTATAATGTAATGTTTTTCACTTGAAATGTATTAGTTAAGGGATTTTTGTATAACTGAACAAATAAGCATAGAAGAGATTGTTACTAACTTCTAGCGTCAGAGCAGTGCTTATGAAATATGTTTGGACTAGATTATGATCTGATCTGTGGGTCTGCAAGAGGGAGGGGTGGCTAAGATGCTTTCCATTTCCTAATCATAGTCCTTGCATGCAGGGAGCAAGGCTAATACCCACAGTGGTAATCACCTCCCAGAATGGCATAGGAAGATGGCCTCACGCCTCTCCACAAGAGCTAATTAAGCTTGCCCAATACTGCGCTCTTTTAAAAAATATCAGTGTCCATGCTTTCTTTTTGAAGTGCAGTGCCTTCGGACACTGCCATTGTGGGTGTGCTTTTGCACCAACTCTACCACAGTCAGAAGCCAAAATGCCACAATCTGGCCCTTTTTTTGGTAATTGGGTTTGTTTATGGATATTTGCTTCACAATATAGAGCATTATTTTAAGAAGTTTATAAACTAATATTTTTACAATTTTTTGTAGGTTTGCAAAGATACAAATTAGTGTATCAGAACCAATTATCCCATTCAGGGAGACAATAACAAGACCCCCAAAAGTTGACATGGTGAATGAGGAAATAGGAAAACAGCAGAAAGTCGCAGTCATACACCAGGCTAAAGAGGACCAGAATAAAATCCCTGAAGGAGTTCAGGTTGATTCTGATGGCCTCATAACAATGTCTACCCCAAATAAATGTGCCACTCTCAGTGTAAGAGCCATGCCACTTCCAGAAGAGGTAACTCAACTCCTTGAAGAAAACAGTGACTTAATTCGTACTATGGAGCAGTTCAACTCATCTTTGAATGAGGATAAAAAAATGCATGAAATTAATCAAAAGATCCTTCACAGGATCCAGGAATTTAAACAAAAATTAGAGCAAAATCTGCAAGGAAGAAAGTGGAGAAATGCTGTTGATCAGATCTGGTCATTTGGCCCACGGAAATGTGGGCCTAATATTCTGTTAAGTAAATTTGAAGGCTACAAAAAAACTGTGTGGCAATGCCTTGATAAGACTACTAAAGAAGTGAGTAAATATCGAGATTTTGACAACAGCATAGTAAGTGGGTTTCAGCTGGCGACGCTTTCAGGTCCCATGTGTGAAGAACCTCTCATGGGTGTCTGTTTTATAGTGGAGAAATGGGACATGAGTAAAGCAGAAGAGCAAATGTCAGCTAATAGGCAGGATTCAGAGGAATTGGATGCTACAGAACAGACAAAAAATGAAGACAAAGTCACCTCTCTGTCAAGTAGTTATACCACTGAATCATCCAGCGAAAATAAAGAACTCCAAGATAGCTGTCAAGGTAGTCTAAATTCATCTGAGAAATCAAGCAAACGCAAGGGGGAAACTTTGCTTGCAGATTGTTATGGCCCTTTCTCTGGACAACTAATTGCCACCATGAAGGAAGCTTGTCGTTATGCGTTACAAGTGAAACCACAGAGACTTATGGCAGCCATGTACACGTGTGAAATTATGGCCACTGCAGAAGTTCTAGGTAAGAAAGAAAATATAAATAATTCCATTGCTAAATGTTAAATCACATAGTTTTATGCATTTGACCAGAGATGGGCAAACTATGGCCCGCGGGACCCTCGTGCCCGGCCCCTGAGCTCCTGGCCCAGGAGGCTGGCCCCCAGCCCCTCCCCTCCAGCCTCAGCTCACTGTGCCGCCAGCGCAGTGCTCTGGGCGGCGGGGCTGCAGAGCTGCGGCTGTCTGTCCTGGTGCTCTGGGCGGTGCAGCTGTAGCGCCGCCAGCCACTGGTGCTCCAGGCAGCGTGGTAAGGAAGCAGTGGGGGTTGGCTAGAATGCAGGGGAGTTTCGGGGAGGGTGATCAGGGGGCGGGGGTGTGGATGGGAGTGGGGTGGTCAGAGGGCAGGGAACGGGGGGGGTTGAATGGGGCAGGGGTTGGGGGGGCAGTCAGGAAGGAGAGGGAGGGTTGGATCAGGCGGCGGGGGGCAGTCAAGGGAGGAGTTCCAGGGGTGGTCAGAGGACAGGGAGAAGGGGTGGTTGGATAGGGCAGGGGTCTTGCGGGGGGGCAGTCAGGAATGAGAAGAGGGGGGCAGTCAGGGGACAGGGAGCGAGGGAGGCGGATGGGGCAGGAGTCCGAGGGGGGAGGGGGTGCTGTCAGGAAACAAGGGGGGTTGGATGGGGCAGGAGTCCTGGCGGGGCTGTTAGGGGTGAGAAGCAGGGGGGGTCGGTTAGGGGGTGGGGGCCGGGCCACGCCTGGCTGTTTGGGGAGGCTCAGCCTCCCCTAACCGGCCCTCCATACAATTTTGGAAACCCGATGCGGCCCTCAGGCCAAAAAGTTTGCCCGCCCCTGCATTATACTGTGTCAGAAAGCTTAACTTAATTAAAAGTTTTACCAGAAGTATTTTATAATTGTCCAGTTGATGACTGTCATGAATCTCTGGTTCTCTAATAGAGATTAGAAAAATTGAAATTTTGAAATTTTCCATACTGAAAAATTACAAAAGATCTTATGCATTTGCATCATACAGCAATAGAAATATATTATGCTTCTGGAGACGCCAGGTGAAAGCATTCATTGTCTGACAAGAATTAAATTGCAGCTTTAATAGGCACACAAATATTTAAAATACTGTTTCACAGTTTAAATGTTTATGCTTTTGTAGTATCCAAGAGGCAGTGAGCACTAAATATAAAGCTGAAATCATACTTCAAAAGATTGAAAGGAAATCTCTCCTTGCTGTAAACGAGGAGCCAAGTCTTGATTGTAGGTCCCAGGTCCCCATTGATTTAAGAAGTTAAAATAATCAGTGGTGTATTTAGATAGGATAGCAGGAAAAGTAAGATAAAAAGGGAATCCTACACCCTTCTTCATATCCAGTTAGTAGCTTTTTCTGCCTTTTTTTTTTAAACCTTCACTTTTCTCCCACTAGTGTGTAAATTACTCATTTGGCAAACCCATTGAATGCAAACCTGTGTAATTTATATTACTTTATTACTTACACCTACTTAAACCCATTTTATGACCTACTTTCATCACCATTTGTTGCTTCTGATTTTGACCCAGAGATTTCCATGGGAGTTGCAGCCACTTACTGATGCAATGAATTTGGCCCAGTACATTCAGGTTATATTTAAACTAACTTTCCATTGCCCCAAAGCCACAAATGTATCTACTTTGACTTAGTACAAACTACTGCTCACAAGTGAAGCCACACACAATACTTTAAAATAGAGTTAAGGTTGTAAATAGATACAGGTTGGTAGCAGTTATACAAAACAAGAAACTCATTTCATGAGCAAAACATGAGAATGAATGTGTGTGGTAGTAGTTAGTGAAGAGAGATGCTTTGGATTTAGGTAGTGCTTTGTATACCTCTCATACTTCCGTTTGGTGCAAGAGACACTCTGAGATCCAAAAGCCTGGAATAGGTCTCATACACGGGAGGAGGCACACAACAAACTTAACATAAAAGTATTTCTCTCCATAAAAGTGTATTATGAAATATGACTTTCATATGTAATAAAGTAGCTTTTATAACTTAATCTATTCTGTGCATATAAGACCTCACATCAAAGCAAGAGATACTTATGAACATATATGGGTAATTTCAGCCACCCATCTTCCTCTTCTGCAGACTGCCCATGTACAACAGAACTGGTATAGTCCTGCTGGATGCTGAGGTGTACGCACCTGCCCAGCAGCGCGCCCTGCTCTGTGCAAGCTTCCCGTGCAGCAGAATGCAGCATGTGGGTGAGACTGGGGCATCTGCGACAGTTGCTGATTCAGATCCTCCTGTCATTCACCCCATGGCATCCCCCACTTCCACCCTGACAGCCTCCTGCTTGCATATCTCCTCAGTGTCCATTTTGTCAACTTGAGTTGAGTGCTAGATAATGGAAATTGGCCAAAATGGACTGAAATGGCTAATAATGCTATTAAGAAAGATGGGAAAGTTAGAGAAGAGAGTGAGTGAGTTTTAAAAATGAGATGAAACAACTCCTGTTGTTATGTAAGAGCAATTTTATATTTTTCAGTGTAGCCCTGGAAATAATTTCAGACTTTTCCAACAAATGCATGTTTTAAAAGTATTACCCATTACTGCTTCAGCAATATATATTACTTTTTAAAACTTCCTGGTTCCCTGACTACATAAGATTTTAAGTAAATACACCAATTCTGAAACTATAAATTCAGTGTAATTTACAGGCTTAAGGCTATGTTTTCACTGCCAAAAAAGGTGAGGTTTTTATAGCGAGATAACTAATATACATTAGCTATTTCACTCTAAAATCCTAGTGGAGACAAGGCGCAGCCAGTTTTTACCATGATGTAGCTAGGTAAGGTCAAACCTGGATAGGGAGTATTGCATTGACATTGCCAAGGCGCACTGCAGTAAAAACTGCTTGCGCCATGTTTCCACTATGATTTTACACCCGTTAGCTATCTCGTTGTAAAAGCCCACTATTTTTGGCAGTGAAGACATTATGAAAATGGGGGGGGGGGGGGCAGAAATATGTTGTAAGCTTGCATATGTCTAATTGAATGAGACTTCATTTTAAATTATATACCTGGCTCTCACAAACACCTTCAAACTTTTCCACAAGCACCTGCTCCTTTCCAGTAGATTGTACTGTATATTTAGTGTTTGATTCCTCTAGGTCATTCACTGCAAAACTCCTTCTATACCCACTTCTCCTCTCTCTTCTGGAAAACTCCAAATACATCGTGAACCTTCTTAATATCATATGCTCAATGATTATTTAACTGGTGCTCCCTGGTGATATTGCTGTCTTTCTTTTGCACAGCTTCTCTCCTCATTCGTTACTAATGGAGTAATGCTCCCCCACCTGTGAAGAATTACGAGGTTGTTTTTGCTGGAAACCCCAGGACTAAGCTCAGGCCACCAGATTTGCTGCCTCTGGCATGGAACAAGTTCATGGTTCAGTTTCTCTTGACCATTTTGTTGTAAAATCTTTATTTTTATACATTTTCATGCAATTGCAACTTAGAATCTTCTTCCTCCCATGGACTGGGTAAATAGCAGTGTGGTGATTTCAGCCACCTGGATCTGCTGCTACAGCACCTCCTTGCTGGATGACTCTGCTCCCACTCAGGATGGCAGAGCTGTCTTGAAAACACCTGCCTTAAATCTAAGCAGTGTTCCCTATGTGAGGCAGCATTTACAAGCACTACAAAGAGTGAATTATGCCCTACTTGTTCCCAGCCAGCCAATCCTCACACTGCCAGAGCATAGGACTTGGAGTCAAACAAGCATGTCAGGTCCCCACCCTGCACCGAGGAGCACCAGTCCATTGCAGAAAAGCCCAATGAGGAGCCTTCAGAGCTTTTGGGGCAAGAGTCAAAGGACCAGGAGCAAGCTATCCGGCCAGCTCAGGGGATAAATCCCACAGGTGACCTGGGCTGGATGGAGAAGAAACCCTGAAAGGATCCAGAGGTTCCTCTCCTCCCATCCCCCACCCCAGATACTAACGTGGATCCTCAGCTCTTTGCGGAAAGAATCAGAACTCCTACACAGCTCCCCTTTCTCCCACTGTGAACCAGGGGATTCTCATGATAATCAGGAGTAAGTTCTGAAAACTCCAGGTCTCAAAAAGGCAAAAGCAAATTTGTCCTTCCCAAGGCAGCAATTAATATTGTTAATGAAGAGGTGAGATGAAAATTAGGGGTTAAAACCCTTCTCCTTTGCCCTCTCCCTAGGAGAGTGTTTGGAACTTCTCCTACAAGTTCTCTCTTCTGTACCATGCTCACTGTCTCTCCCCTACCTTGCAGCATGCCTGTGTAGCCCTGTGTCAGGCTGCAACCTACTGCAAATTTTGCCTATCTGGTTTTCAACCCAAAGGCCCTCATTCTGCCAGGGAAAGGGACTCAGATTTCAGGCAGCAGCAGAATGGGAATTGTGCCTTATCATCATCAGCCATAAACCCTTGCTCTAGTAGGGAAATGTGCTTGAGGTGCTGAAAGGTGGGAAACAGTCTCTCCTCCACACCACTGTTCCACATGCTGACCCTACATGAAAGCCTTAGGAGCACTTCAGGCCATTTGTGACCAGAACAGAGGCATATGAGGATTCCATTCCCCATGAAGCTACACCTTCATGAGATTACAGACGGGTAAATCCCTTCCAACGTTCAAAATGACACTGATTTACTGAGCAAAGCTCCGAGTAGTACTAGGTTGCTCCTACCATACTTATTTGGGTGCTAGTTGTCCCTGTGAGAATGAAAGGCTGCCTGCAATAGTCGAGAGATGTGTACCAGCACCCCTCTTCTGTTGTGTGATCCCAGTGCCATGATGAATAGTGTACTATCCTCCCACCTGTAAACAGCTGAGGAAAGTAGTACCACACATGCATTAAAAACAAAAACAAAAAACCTACATAACGTTTCCAGAACAGGACGTCAGTCAATGGCTTGCAAGGCACTCATTAATATTAATCAAATATCTTCCCTGTTAAGCCTTATTAGATACCTATTTTCTCATTGATGCCTTGAGGGAGTCATAAGATCCAAATGAGGACACCTGATTAAACTAAATGTTAAATTCAACCATTTTAAGGAATTTCTTTGTTTTTGTATAATTTTGGGAGCCAAATTCTGGTACAGCAGTAGCTCCAGTAGTGAAAGACATAGTCACACCGTCAGAAAGGGACTTCCTTCCAAAAGACCCCATAGACCATAAAAGTGATGACACACTGCACAGCTGTAGCTATTCAGACCAAAGGTTTTTCATATATTTAATAAGGAAAGCCTACTTTGTGGCAAAAAAGCGGCTTATCTTCTAGGAGTATGAACTTTGCTTGGAGCAAGATGTCTTAGGTTCTGTCTTGGTCAAACGCTTGATGTGATTTGTGACAAGCAGTGCATTCTAACCTGATGGCTATAAGGCAGCCATGTTATACCCGGGAATAGCCATTGGTCATCCTAAATGGATATTTTGTGCATGTAAACTTACAGGGGAGGAGCTATTGGGGAAACATTAGAGAGACTAGTAGCTGGACTGCAGAGAGGCCTCTATCCTCACTGTCAAAGCCACCATAGCAATTCCGAGAAGGATCTCTTCCCCTGGCAGAGGGAAAAATCTGGAGCAGAAGTTTCCAAGGATGCCTAGATAGATTTTCCTCCAAACTAAGAAAATCCTCAGCACAACACAAACAAAAAAAGCATTTGTGTACAAGACCCCACAGTTTCTCCTTTCTGATCCACCAGCTGCACCCAGAGTATGAAGTGGCTGCTGTAGTCAGAGCAAGGCACAGGCTGCATATTATGCACCTATATCCGTGCATGGACAATAAGTGAACAGTTGCCGGAAAGGATCCATAGCTACCAGTTCTTCAAAATCAAGAAGAGCTTTTGATCCTAATGCAGAGAATTGCTAATCCATAGGTCAAAACAAACATGGCTCTGGGCATAATTACAATAATGGTAAGTATTTGCTAAGATCCAAAACTTCATTGTACCCCTCATTTCCTGAGATGTCATCAGTTGTCAATTTTCTCCAATGCCTAGTATCGCTGGTGCCATGCATCAGTTTCATCCGCTGCATGGTTTTCTCAAAATGTACCTGCTGAAATTTCTTCTTTGGGCATAGAACTATGCACTTTATGCAGTGCAAAATTAGGCGTCATTTTCAGATCACATCTGAATGCCCCTTTGTAGGCAGGTAGGTACAAACAACATGCTGAGAGCCACCTCAACTTTCATTCTAGACCTTTGCATACTGTACTCGATATGGAAGCATTGGAAAAACAACTTTCAAAAATCCCACGGTAAACATCCTGTTAGTTCATTTTTACACCTCTCTGAGTGTCTTTTAAAAAAAACAAACATGGCAAAATGGGATCTGATGAGTGGTCCATTGAGCCCAGTATCCTGTCTATGACAGTGCTCAGTACCAGCTGCATCAGTAGAACGTGCAAGAAACAATGTAGTGGGCACTCACAGAAGAAACCTCCTCCTACCTCCTGTTGAGGTTGGCTTATGACTGAGGGGTGAGTGTTTATATCTGTTCCGAAACCAGGGAATAACCAGAGGGCAAAGCTTCTTCATGGCAATGGAAATAATGTCCTGGATAGAGAAGAATCTGCTACCTTTCAAGACAGCTCACGTAAAGGATACAGGAAAGAGGAAAAGGGAGAGTTGTGGTCCTCCTAGTCCTCCACCTATCTAGAAGGCACTTTGGACTTGCTAGGTAACCAAGGATCTCACATTGCCCATGCAGAAAACATCAGACCTCTTGAAGCAGGAACTCCTTCATTCAGACTGGGAACACCTACAGCTAACAGCATGGGCATCGGAAGAGAACTGTAGTTCATTTCAGATTCTCCATTTTCCTCTCATAGAGTTTAGTATCCAGAACTCAACCAGAATATTTTATTCATTGATCTGGTCAAATGTATGTTTCTGATGTGAGGGGAAACAGAAAATTCTTTGGGGCATAGATGATTGCCTCTTTCTTTGTGCACAGTCAAGCACAGTGGGTCCCTGACCTCTGGATGCTGTTGTGATACAGATCTTATAATAATCCCAAAGTTCTGTGGTGATCTCAGCTACACTAGCGTTTCTCTAGGCAGTCTGGTTGGATCCTACAGAGAAGCACCTTAAAAACATGGATATCAGCCCTAGCAATATCTTGTAGACAAGTACATCGGATCCTCCTTTTGAGTGTCAGCTGCCAAGTTTAATCACAGTGACAAATTAGGCAAGCCTTTGGCTGTCCTTTCTAGTCACCATAATCTCCAAAAAGTAAATTTTGCAATTAGCTACCATAGCTATGCAAGAACCATGCTGCTTTAGTCATGAGGAAAAGGTTATTCATATAGCTCCAGTAACCTTTCAGTTCAAGGTAAGCTCCTCTTTCACAGTTCCTGGGAAAAACTTTTCTCGTCACTTTGTTCTGACCCTTGGAAAGTTGTGGCATAAATGGGCATTCCTAGAGGTCTAAAGATGTATTTTAAGCATACGGATTACATATGCCAGTTTTACCCTGTTCATCTTATTGTATCCAAATTGCCAATGCCTTAGGGCCTCAAGGTTGCTGCAGGCAAGATGTAAGAATCCTGCAGCAGTTGGTGTGCTGTACATCTGGAAAGCTGTTCACAGAAGTCCAGAGAGAAAGTGGGGGGGGAAAGTGTGTGAGCCTCATCAGAGAAAGATTTGCAAAGTATGTTTCCATTCCTCTGCAGAGGCATCCTTGGGCAGGAAGGTGCTACTGGGTTGGTTCTCAAATAACTACTTAATTTATAAAGCACTTGCTTTATATGGGGTGAACTTCCATTCCTGTCTGTTTTTCTACTATAATAATTAAACTCTGCTTATCCTTCCCCTCCTTACTTCTGGGCTTCACTGCTCACTACTTCCCATTAGTAACGAATGACGAGAGATGGTGTGCAACAGAATGAGAAATTTCTTACCTGATAATTTTCTTTGTTTAGCAGCTCCTCTTCAAATTCAATGACCAGAATATAAATTGAATTTTTAACCAAAAGGGAGAGGTTAATTTAATATGTTTTGTCAAGTTGTCCTAATGCTAATTGGCTGCTGAAGTGTTTCTACAGCTGTGGAAAAACTCTTCTGGTGGCCTGAGCTGAAGGGCAGAGCTTAGTCTCAGAGCCTCCAGCAACAACATTGGACCACTTCTGAATTCCACAGATGGGGGCGATGGCATTAGCCCATTAGTAATGAATTCGGAGAGAAGCTGCTAACAGTAAGAAAATGATCGGGTAAGAAATTTATCATTTAGTCTGTTGATCTTTTTTTTCTTTTTCCTTTGGCAAGTATCTGTCTTGGATTTTGCTGACGTGAGTGAAATTTTGGTGAAATGCTTTTTACCATAGCACTGTTCTACTGATAACATAAACATTGGTACTGTTCTTTACAGCTCTAGCTCATATATAGATAAAACTATATAGGAAGAAATTCTGTTCACTTCATAGAGCCTGAGTAGTCAGTTTCATGTTAATTTCATATTTACGGTACATATAGCTATGAATAGATACCTTAGAACTTTTGTTTGCATCTTTATTTTTAAAGAGTTTAACTTCATTAAGAGCAAATGCATAAGTAAATCACATCTTATTCAGGCTTTTTGGTATATTGCAGCATCACAATATTGCTCTACTTTTGAGATACTGTCATGACTTCAGAATAAATTTCCTTTTCAGGTATTTAGAGATTAAAAAAAGTGTTTCCAGCATACATACAAGTACATGTGCATACACAACCAGTCAAAAAGATAACTTAGCACAGGTTAGAAACCCACTTGCAGTTGGGCATGCAGCTATGATCAGACCCTCTGTGGCCAGTATTTAACCTATTAGGTAAAACAGTGTACTAATCTAGCCTACCCTGAGCACCTCTTCCAGTGATTCAAAATCCCCCTCCTCTCCTCAAGGGCTAGGCTCTGAAGCATTCAGAACATTTACACACAAACCCCTGTGGCCTCCAAGATCCTGACTCTCTCACCTATCCCAGTTCTCTCTGCAGTGTAGTCCAAAAGGAGGAGTGGCGGGGGGGTGGATTTCAGGATTTATCCCAAAGAACAGTTGTACTTTTTAGACTCAGATCCTCATATAACTTCTCTCTGGTAGAAATGACTGAAACAACAATCCAAACTGGTTGGATGAAATACATATCATTGAAAAACCTTTAGAGAGATGAAAAAAAATCTCTACTAGCTTGTATGTTTTGGGAAAACAGACTTCAATAACACTTAGCCCAGAATATAGCTCAACATGTGCCTCTACAGTAGGTTTGACAGACTAGTTCTTTGTAATAAATGGTGCTCATAATATCTGGTGTATCTGTATATAAGGTTTCAGCTCTGCAATTAAACATAAGGAATAAAATGAATATTTTAAAATATAATATTAATATCCTGTAATGTAGTTTGGAACTTATTTGCCTTTAATAATTTTAATAAATTCTGTACATTACCATCAATATTTCCAGTGACCTTGATAATGCTCTTGAGCAATGTATGTCTAAGCTTGTGTTTTACAGTAATGTGCATTCGTACAATAAATCAGCAGTTGTGAGCTGTATAAAAATATAACCTTTTGGTGTTTCAGAATTCTCTACACACTCTCAAGGATTCCTTAGGCTTGAAATTGTGTAGCTTATATCAACAAATCTCATACATGCATGCCACATCCAGTACATTTGTCTTGAAAATGCTTTGACCTTTGTGTCTGATTTCAGTTTAGAACCTAAAACACTTTTTTTCAAATTTTGTAAGTAACAAGAAGACAAGGTACACAATAAAGGTGAAATTCACCCACATGCAGAGGACCAAATGAGGGGTGGGGTAGGAGTGGGGGGTGTCCTGGCAAGAGCAGAAAATGTTATTGGAGGTGATAGGCAAGAGCTGTTGGATCCACATTATTTGAATCTACTGTCCTGCAGATCCTGCAGTGAGGCTGCAAAGATGCACTAGCCATTGTTCCCATTCATAGGGGCTGCACTGAAGTGTTATGGCCTGTCTGTGGGTTAGATTCCATCACCTCACATCCTCTGCGAAGTTCCCCACAGAAAGCCCAATTCATTGGCCTTGGAGGATTTAATTTCACTTTATAATAATTACTCTTTGCATCTATATCTTTGTGTGTGGAATGTTTATACAGTGTGTGAGAATAGATAATAAGTAGTGGGGAGTGACAGATAATAACTTTCAAGTACTGTAGCAAAGGTGAGTTAACTGACAATGGGGTTATTTACAAATAAAATATTCCTAACAGCACACTCCCACGTTCTTTTCAGGTAATACAATTTAAAATATTCAAGCTTAATGGATATTTATGCAAAATCTTTCTTTCTATAGTATGCCTTTGAGAAATATACATAGTATTGTCATAAAATGTACACAGTGTAACAACCACACAGTAGTAGTAATTTATTAAAGATGTATATACTGTAGATTTGCATGTTTTACTAACAAATGTATGCCTTGTATGATTTTAATTAGTCCACCCACAATCTTACAGGAAAGAGACTGAGTCATAGAAAATATATCCCATATTCAGTACTTAGCTTTCCTAAATAAATAAATATGTATTTGCCTTAAAGCAAAGGATGAGAAAGGCTCGGCAAACTAATAAGACTTATGCCTTTGCAGGTCGTGTATATGCTGTCTTGTC
Organism: Chelonia mydas; assembly: GCF_015237465.2. Lineage (NCBI taxonomy): Eukaryota > Metazoa > Chordata > Testudines > Cheloniidae > Chelonia > Chelonia mydas. The sequence goes on from NC_051250.2 coordinate 66,683,564, forward strand.
CAAAAGAGAAGGCCGAGTGTTACAAGAGGAGATGAAAGAGGGAACTGACATGTTTATTATTAAGGCAGTGCTGCCAGTAGCAGAAAGCTTTGGGTTTGCCGATGAAATCAGGAAGAGGACAAGTGGCCTGGCCAGTCCGCAGCTGGTGTTCAGCCACTGGGAGGTAAAAGATCTATTCATTCCATCTGTCTTGGTGATCTATTTCCTGTAGATGTGGCAGCAAAAAAAAAGGGGGAGAAAAGGTTACGTTTTGGTCAAGACGTGCATTTGATTCATTCTTTTCAAACTAAAGATGAAAAAGTAGCTTTTATGCTCTTCAGAAATAAATATTTCTGTCCTGTTTGGATATTTTTAGATTGTTCTGAAAAGTAAAAAGTGTTTTGGATAACAAAATAACTTTTTCACAAAATATTTTCTCTGAAGTTGATATGCTGCTGTTTTCATGTGGGTTCTGTGGTAACTTGCTTCAAATAAATGTTACCATTAAGACAAAAATGTGGCAATATAAATATAATTCCTGGCATATGAGAAGTAATCTTTTTATTGGTCAGTAAAATATTCTGTTGATCAGCAAACTTTTCTAGACAATACTCCTGTTTCAGTAGTTATAAGGCACTAATCAACATCTATTTCTTGTGCTTTCTAGTATCTAAATATGTTTGGATAATTCCAAGCCAGGATTGGCAGGAAAGGAAATGGTGTCTGCCTTTGGCACTTCAAAAAGAAATGGGGAGATGAAAGTGATGCCTCTACATAGGGACAAATGAGGGTGGGGGAACTTCTAAGAAATGAAATCAGTTCAGAGACATGCCACTCTGTTCCCATCATAGGGATAGTTGATCTTGAAGTATAGAAGGCAGGGCAAGCTTTCAGTTTCAGTTCTTTGTTCAAGAGGAACAAAAGTGAATAGTAAAAAGACTCAGCAGACCCCATCAAAGGAGCTAAAAGCAGGTTCATGAGTAACAACAGTCAGCAGGTCTGTACTATCCATTTAAACTGTATATTTTAAAATAATGTTTAGCTGCAGTTTAACTTTTTTGGTTGCTTTTTAAAATCTGTTTTCAAAGTGAGAAATCAGACTTTGAAAAATTAATTAAAAATCAAATTTATATTATCTTTATCTTCTGTGGAGTTGCTATTTTGTGATTTCATAAATCAGTTCTCCCCAGTGTGTCTGAGATCTGTTTCTTACAGTGATAGTATAGAACAGTGGTTGCTAACTATGGTCTGTAGAGCACTCTTTGTCAATGAAATGCTTGCTGGTGATCCACAGAGAAAATGGCTGGTCACGATGCTGGCTCCTCTTCTTTATTTCCAGCTTCTAAATTGCACTGAAAGACTGCTAAAAATACATTCTTAATATTATTTCTGTGTGAACTATTGCTGTAGTCACAACAGGAATATTATGTGATCACTAATGCTGGAAAGGAGGAAGGGTCTATGCAGTCACAATGGAGAGGTCCACACTGTGAAAGAGTGTGGGAACACCTGATGTAGTACATGTAGAAACTACTTTTGTTCTTTCTCAGTGGTGGTACCATACACCAGTATTACAAAATGTGGTGTGCCAAGTGCTTAACCTTCTCAGGCAGCAATAATACTGTAGCTTTCTCAGCTTCTTCCAGCATTATGTAATTTTAGTTCAATATACATACAGGTCATGCAATAACCTGTAGAGAGGAAGAAAGGGAAAAGACTGAGAACTCAGGCTTCACAGAAAGGCAAAGAAGAGGAGAGGAGATTTGGGGAAACAATGGGGTAGAAAGAAAACAAAGTTTAAAAAAATGGAGAGCAAAACCTCAAAAGTACTTAGAAAGGAGAAAGGAGACCTTAAAAAACAGACCAGAACGAAGGGAGAGAAAAGAGACAGAAAATAGGTGAGATTCAGTGACAGCTTTAGGAATATGGGCTGGGGGTGGGGGGATGATTTACATTCAAATTCATTACAAATGAGATGCTCCAAACCAAAAAAAGGGGTAGAACCACTGTGTTAAGTGTTTCTATGATTTTGGGAGTACTCATCTGGAGAAAAAAGAACGAGGAGTACTTGTGGCACCTTAGAGACTAACAAATTTATTTGGGCAGAAGCTTTCGTGGGCTAAAACCCACTTCATCAAATACAGTAGGAATATAAATATATAATACATACATACGCACGTGCGCACACACCATGAAAAGATGGGGGTTGCCTTACCAACTCTAATGAGACAAATCAATAACAGTGGGCTACTATCAGCAGGAGGAAAAATCACTTCTATAGTGGTAATCAGGATGGCCCATTTCAAACTGTTGACAAGAAGGTCTGAGTAACAGTAGGGGGTGGAAATTAGCATGGAGAAATAGTTTTTAGTTTGTGTAATGACTCATCCACTCCCAGTCTTTATTCAGGCCTAATTTTGATGGTGTCCAGTTTGCAAGTTAATTCCACTTCTGCAGTTTCTCATTGGAGTCTGGTTTTGAAGTTTTTTTGTTGAAGAATTGCCACTTTTAGGTCTGTAACTGAGTGTTCAGGGAGGCTGAAGTGTTTTCTGACTGGTTTTTGAATGTTATAATTCTTGATGTCTGATTTGTGTCCATTTATTCTTTTGCATAGAGACCGTCTGGTTTGGCCAATGTACATGGCAGAGGGGCATTGCTGGCACATGATGGCATATATCACATCGGTAGATGTGCAGGTGAACGAGCCCCTGATGGTGTGGCTGATGTGATTGGGTCCTATGATGGTGTCCCTTGAATAGATATGTGGACAGAGTTGGCAATGGGGTTTGTTGTTCCTGGGTTAGTGTTTTTGTTGTGTGGTGTGTGGTTGCTGGTGAGTATTTGCTTCAGTTTGGAGGGCTGTCTGTAAGCGAGGACTGGCCTGTCTCCCAAGGTCTGTGAGAGTAAGGGATCATCCTTCAGGATAGGTTGTAGATGATGCGCTGGAGAGGTTTTAGTTGGGGGCTGAAGGTGACTGCTAGTGGTGTTCTGTTACTTTCTTTGGTGGGTCTGTCCTGTAGTAGGTGACTTCTGGGTACTCTTCTGGCTCTGTCAATCTTTCTTCACTTCAGCAGGTGGGTATTGTAGTTTTAAGAATGCTTGATAGAGATCCTATAGGTGTTTCTCTGTCTGAGGGATTGGAGCAAATGTGGTTGTATCTTAGAGCTTGGCTGAAGACAGTGGATTGTGTGATGTGGTCTGGATGAAAGCTGGAGGCATGTAGGTAAGTATAGCAGTCAGTAGGTTTCCAGTATAGGGTGGTGGTTATGTGACCATCGCTTATTTGCACTGTAGTGTCCAGGAAGTGGATCTCTTGCGTGGACTGGTCCAGGCTGAGGTTGATGGTGGGATGGAAATTGTTGAAATCATGGTGGAATTCCTCAAGGGCTTCTTTTCCATGGGACCAGATGATGAAGCTGTCATCAATGTAGCACAAGTAGAGTAGGGGCGTTAGGGGATGAGAGCTGAGGAAGCGTTCTAAGTCAGCCATAAAAATGTTGGCATACTGTGGGGCCATGCGGGTACCCATAGCAGTGCCGCTGACTTGAAGGTATACATTGTCCCCAAATGTGAAATAGTTGTGGGTGAGGATAAAGTCACAAAGTTTAGCCACCAGGTTTGCTGTGACATTATCGGGCATACTGTTCCTGACGGCTTGTAGTCCATCTTTGTATGGAATGTTGATGTAGAGGGCTTCTGCATCCATATTGGCTAGGATGGTGTTTTCTGGAAGATCACAAATGGATTGTAGTTTCCTCAGGAAGTCAGTGGTGTCTCGAAGATAGCTGGGAGTGCTGGTAGCATAGGGCCTGAGGAGAGAGTCTACATAGCCAGACAATCCTGCTGTCATGGTGCCAATGCCTGAGATGATGGGGCGTCCAGGATATCCAGGTTTATGGATCTTGGGTAGCAAATAGAATACCGCTGGTCAGAGTTCTAGCGGTGTCTGTGCAAATTTGTTCCTGTGCTTTTTCAAGGAGTTTCTTGAGCAGATGGTGTAGTTTCTTTTGGTAACCCTCAGTGGGATCAGAGGGTAATGGCCTGTAGAATATGGTGTTAGAGAGCTGCCTAGCAGCCTCTCATTCATATTCCGACCTATTCATGATGACGACAGCACCTCCTTTGTCAGCCTTTTTGATTATGATTTCAGAGTTGTTCCTTAGGCTGTGGATGGCATTGTGTTCTGCATGGCTGAGGTTATGAGCAACTGATTGGGGGTGGCTTATCTTCAGAGCACCTTTGTACCAAATCTCAGGTGCCTCCAGTATCCATGCCCAGCAGGTAAATCAATCGGGGGAGGTGTTAATTCCAGATAGGAAGTTTCCAGAAAATGAATTTTCCCTTTGACTTTCTGTAGGATTCATAACTACTATGCTCCCACTAAATGAACCCATATGTACGTAAACACCCAGATTTTCGCAAGAGGATGGAAAGAATATGCTCATGTGTAGTATGATATCACAGTTTCTGCAACTGAGCCATAGTTTCAGTAACTGCTTAGCAAATTTCCAGTTCCGAAAATGTAATTGCTGCTGTTACGGAAATGTGGGCAAATCTGTTTCTGACAACGACTCTCTGGCATTATAGGTGCACTTTGTACAATCTATCTGTTTGTCATGGGATTTTCTAGATTTGATTGAAATGATATCCTGATTCATTGGTCAGGGCAGAAGAAATATGTGACTAGAGCTGGGAGAAGAAGTGATTTTTCCGTTAGCTGGCAGTTCTGTAAAATCGGGAGGGAAAAATTGGTTCACGTTGAACCAAATCCAAAAATGCCAACATTTTCCAGCAAACATAAAAAGTCCAGTTTGTGTCAAATGAAATGTAATTCAACACAACATTTTGTTTCTGGGCATTTTGAAAGGGCTAGATTCACAAAACAGCCAGAAGGGCAGCATGGTGGGGAAGGTGGTCCCCACTTGTAATTCTTAGCCCAGTGGTTAGAGCACTCACTCAGACTGTAGGAGACGCAAAAGCTGAAGTCTCTGCTCTGCCAGATGTATGGTAGGGATGTGAACTTGGTCTCCTTCCTACCAAGAAAGCTCCCTTATTAACTACTGGGGCATGAGGTGTTCTGGGGCATGTCTCTCTCAATCTCTCCTGTCGAAGCTAATTTACACACTCCAAATTGGGCAACGATAGCTATTATTTTAGTGTTTTAATTATTTCAAGGTAAAAGAAACATTTTTCAAAAGTAAATATGTGACTTTGTCCAAATTCTTTAGAGTAGTGTTCGATAAATATTAGAATAATCTCCACAATTTACTATAAAGTTAAAGGAAAAGTTAGAGAAAAGAAGGTTGAATGTGGTACATGGTGGATTCTTCTTCACCTGAAGTCTTTAAATCAAGCCTATATCTTTTAAAAATTTAAAACTCAAACAGAAGTTATGGGCTTGATGCAGAAATTATTGGGTGAGGTTCTTTGGTCTGTGCTATTGTCTGAGGTGGTCAGACAAGGGGTGACATAACAGTTCTTTTGTCCTTAAAATCTATTAATCTGAAATCAGACTGAGCTCCAAATGAATCATCATCTTGATGGTAGTCCTGACACTTAAGTAATTCTTGGAAGTCATCTGGAACCTTTCAAACCTGTCTCCAGATGTTAGGCATATTAAATGGTGGCTATTTAATTAGCCAGAACAGTTGTGGGGTTTTAAAATAAATAAAAACGACAAGAGGGTTCCTTGAGCCAATTTTGTGATTTTAGTGTTCATTAAAGTGTGGCTATAATTTTCTTTTCCTTCCACTCACACTTGTTAAATATGTGGGAAAAAATAATAATACACATTTTCTAACTTCTTCAACAAATAAGTCAGGACTACTACAGATAAGTCTTCTTCACTAAACAACCTTGATTCATTCCCAGAGCAAGTCCAGCCTGTGCACTGAAAGAGGAAGGGTACTGTAGAAAAATTAGTATGTGGTCATATAATTGAAGATTATCACAATGCTTTCACACAAGGAGCCTGAACTAGGGTTGCCTGGGCAACATTCATTCTGGCATTCCTGTCTTTCGAGCTCTTGACTTCGCAACCTCAGTGTTCTTTTAATGCAGTTTTTGTGAGTGTAAAATATAAATTGATACATAAGTATTTCATTCTGAGTAATTAAGATTGAAAAATATTACCCTTCACCATCCTGTAAAAAGCTGTGTTTTTGCAAAACATTAAGACTGTGTGATGAGTTCCACTGGAGAAACTTCCATCTTTATATAGCAGCTTCTACTTTCACACTTGCTGCATAAGCCTCTTGTACTGCAAAGGGAGGCATTAAGGGTCCACCTTAACAGATCAGTTTGTGGGACTGGACCTAGGGTGACCATCGGTCCTGATTTTATAGGGACAGTCCTGGTATTCGGAGCTTTTTCCTATATAAGTGCCTATTGCCCCCCACCCTCCTGTCCCAATTTTTCACAGTTGCTATCTGGTCACCCTAACAGGAGCTTAGAAAATTTCCCTAATTAAATTTCTTCAAGTCTCGAAATGTCATATGTCTCCAAAGAGAATTTTAATGTTTACCTAAGATGATAGATAATTTTAATATTCAAAACAGAGGAAGAACAAAGCAGTGAATTTGCTGTCTGTAAAGATAAGTCATTTTTGGAAATACCAAATTCAAGTTTTTCCCCGCACACTAAAACATCTTTAAAAAATAACATAATGTGTGTCTGCCTACGTGAGTTAGTAAATTTCTTTTTTTTTTTGGTTAACTTTTTTAAAATCTTTGATGCACCTTGTCGGTTTGTAGTTCACAACTTACAAATGTAAGTATGTGCGCCTGGCTTTATGGCATTTATAAACAAAGGTCTCCGTTCCACTTTTGGATGCAAATAACAGAAACCCCACACAAATACGTAGTTAGTCATATGCTTTATTTTGCACACACAAGCGATCTCGTTGATTTCTTGGCGACTACTTCTATGTCAAAGTGCAGGATCAGGGTCTAACACCTCATGAAAAGACTTTAATGTTATGAGTAACACTGAGCTGAGAAACTGGGCTGTTCTTAATTCAGTACTATAAACACAAGCAACTGTATGCCCTAGTTCAGTTACTTTAGTTTTGTGGTAGGGCAATTCCATAACTGAATAACACATTTTAAAATTTAAATATCTTGCTAAGCTGGCTTTGAAACATATACTGGTGAACTGCCAAACAATCTAATCCTTTTCTGACAGCTGTGTAACCTGCCAAGGTTTTATGCTATCTTTTTTTCCTCTCGTTTTGGGAATAGGTCAGCATATTGTATGAAATAAAAATTGTGGAATAAGTGAAGTCAAAGGAGTAGAAAAATAAAATTTGCCACTGTTGCTACCACCAAAGGAATGCACCAGTGGTTGCTATGTTGGGAAATCCTATAGAAAAAATCCTTGTATTGACATAAGTTTTGAGGCTGAAAGGTGCTACACAAATGTAAATCATTATTCTTAGTCATTGTTTTCATTAAACAAACTGATTTGTGACTTCTAGCTACAACTCTCATTGGCTGCTAGATCCTGTTTTAGGTTTTTAACCACCTTTTCAGAGCATTGAGTGATCAGGTACCTTGAGTGTTGGTCTGATAACCAGAAGGTGCTGCCTGGTCTATGCAGATATTAACCCTGGTTGACCCCCAGGAAAATTTTAGAAATTGAAAAACCACCTATCAGTCCCCTCGGAGGATATTAAGAGCTACAGAGTACTCCAAAATGTCACTTTTGCTCTTTGGCTTGGGGGAAAAACTGTCGTAAAAATGTAAACTTTTTCCATAAAGTATTTGATGGGAGAGTAGGACTCTCTTGAAATCTCCAGCCACTGAAAGAGAATTAAATATCATGGATCAAAATACTTCTTTGGTCTGTAGAGGCTTTTGGAAGTTGGTTTTAGAATTGGAATAAATGGTCTTTGCTCTCCAGTTTCTGACTTCTGTCATTTTTTTCAATTGTATTCTACCAAACCTATGTAATTTCCAGTCAAGCTTTTGAGGGAAAATAGTTTAAGGAGTAGAAAGAAGAAATAAAATTACATACCTTTCCCAAGTTAGTCACTGAAGTCAGCAATCTGTTTTTACAGTTTCACTCTTCAGATACCTGTATGAAAGTACTTGTAATAGACTTGAAAAGAAAATATTGTACTCTTTATAATTCTTTGGTTCAGAACTTGTTATCTTGTATGTTAACCCATTCCGTATTTGCAGCAATACAAAGTGATATAATTCTTGAACTGAGCAATATTGAACTAGGGCCATTACTTTTTCTAAATAATGGGAACAAATGGGATCACAGTCATTAAAGATCTTGGATTCTGAGGTCTTACACGAAACATCTAGTTGGGGATGAGGATAAGTGGCGAAGAGTGCGAGTCAGTATGGAAAAGATCCTCCACATTTGTCGCCAGCAGCTGACTCAGAATATAGTGCAATGCTTTACTCTTATTTCCTCAGTCTGGGCATAGAGTAAATTTGGAGAGAAATCACTTATTGAGTATGCCCCCCCTCCTTTCCTTTTAAAGATATCTCTTCACTACTTTCAGAGTAGCAACTGTGTTAGTGTGTATTGGCAAAAAGAAAAGTACTTGTGGCACCTTAGAGACTAACAAATTTATTTGAGCATAAGCTTTCATGAAGTGAGCTGTAGCTCACAAAAGCTTATGCTCAAATAAATTTGTTGGTCTCTAAGGTGCCACAGGTACTCCTTCTCTTCGCTGCTATTAGTCTTCTATTTTGTTCTACTTATGTTTCCACACTCCTCACCATGGTATTTGATGAATGGCCCTAAAACAATCATATATCCAGTTCATACACTAGGGAAAGGGACAGTTACTATCTGGCAAGCAGTTTTATTCCCAGCCAAAAAAAAGTATCAATTAATGTTACAGAAACTTTAACCTTTGGATTTTGTATGACTTGTGGCTACATTTTTCATCCTTAAAACTGCATTAACATTAGCTTTTTGGATCAAATATTCCTGTTTGGATTTCCTTCCTTTTTGGAAGGTAAAAATAATGAAAGAAGACTGCTAAACTGTAGTGCACCTTTAATTAAGGGGATCCTTCAAAGCCAAAACAGAAACAGTGTAATGGGCACATACAGAACTGCTGAGGTTAAACATACACAACTTTAAAACTGCTGAACCCAGTTTTCTTCAAAAGTGGATTCTTCATTTTTGTTTTCGTCTTGATGAGGGCTATAAACGAAGTCAGGTTTGAAGTTTTTAATCTCGGCCATTTTAAAAAGATATGCAAGAACAGACACCCAATCGGAACTATAGGGAAAGTATTTCCCCTCCACTCACAACTCAAAAATAGAATGGACTTGGCTCAAACTTTCCAAAAATAACTTTCAGCCAGCACAAAGTATGGAAAATAATTTCAAAGGAATTTGCTTGAGAAATTACGAGGAACCAAAAAAAAGCATGTGTGTATGAGAAAGAGTACATGTTTGTTAGGATACAAGTTGCAAATTAACTGTATCCGAATAAAATTCGAAGATGGCTTCAGATATGGATAAGGGAGAAGCAATATCTGTCACTGAAACCCTGGAGGATATGCCCCCATCAGATGGTGATCTTGGAACTCAGGAGACTAAGAAGGGGAGAGCTCTCTTTGTTTGTTTTTTAAATAGCACCTATCACTATAACGTATAAGTGCTGTCTTCTTAATGGACTCAGAAAATGGAGGTGTCTGGTCATTCTTGTCTTGTCTAATTAGGCTGCAAGGCTTGGGAAATGTCTCTTGCCATACGTTGTTACAGTGCCTCGCACAATGGAGCCAAGAGTGCTACTGCAATACACATGGATCACCATCATCAAAACCATGCTAATATAATCCAAGTAGTATTAGAATTGGAATGAATCCTTATTAATATCAAGTGTTAAACAATTTATTTACTGTATTTACATATAAGCATGTTATATACCTGTTCGTAGGATTTAAGAAAAAATCCATGCTCAATAGTATTTAAATAGAAATGAACATTTTTAGGAGTTAATTATTAGAGACTGTCTCTCTAATAAGGAGTTGTGTCTGTGTTGAAGGCACAAAGACATTTCTGCCTTGAATGGTTAACATGTAGACAATTAGATTAAGAGAAAATTAGGTTCGTTTTCCTTTTAGTATTCAGCTTGCTGTAGTAAATGAGTTGAGTGTGCTTTCTTTTGAGGATTTGTTTAGGAAATTTGGTATTAAAGGTTGTTGATTCTGTGTAGTTAAATCTGTCTAGGCTTTACAATTTTTTTTCTCAAGAATACCCTACAGTATTTGAGTTAATGTGTTCATCTACTAAAAATACATCACCCCCTGGCTGATGTTATTATAAACACCACTTATTTATACCTTCAATTGGCTTATACTTTTGCAAGGGAGTTGGTGAACACAAGAGGTTAGCCATTATTCTGTCACAATTTTCAGCATGTATTTCACTGATGTATTTAATTATAGTGGAATTTTAGTAGTGACTTGCTTGTAGTTTAATCTTAAATAAAGAGAAAATATAAATTCCAAAAGCTTTATATAAAGTAGATCAGTGAAATAATTATTAAATGGAAGAATAAAAACACTTCCATCATAAACAGATTGCTTTGCATTTAAGAAATCCCATTCTCAAAATCTATTATCAGCAGAAGTGTGCTCGAGTTCATTTTATTGTATCATGTTTTATGTTGATGTGTTTAGAAAAGTACTTCACCTGTAATGAAGTAAATTATGTTTTAACGATCCGTTACCTAAATGTTCAATCAAAATATACTTTTTAAAAGCCACAATTTTAATAAGCTTTGCAAAGCAACTTTAAAATCATTTTTTCTTCTAATTATAATGTATGCCCTTTTGAGAAGTAGCCATTTTCCACTCTGAGATGATATTTGCATAGCTGTGGATTGTCACTGTCCTCCCTACTACTTCCTTTGAACATTGACCAGGTTGTTATCTAGTGGTTGGGTCATGCTACAGTAAAAATCAGCTCATATATAGTAGTGAGAACTCTTAGTTGCATAAAGAAAAGAATATGTTTATTTCTGTAACTCTGTCAAATTGCATCCACTGTAGTGGCATTTTAAAATATACTTCGGGATTTCTTGCTATTCTCTCAAAAGCATTTATTCCATAATGGCAGGAAAACCATAATCTCACAGATTGTAATTGTAAATGTAAACTTCACTTGAATTTTTTTCAATGTTTATTTTTTCTCTTCATATTTTATATAGTGCCTCCCAGCAATGTCTCTCAGACAATATTAGAATTACAGTGTGAATAGCTAGGCTAAGATAAGTTTCATGTGGCCTCTGGTCAGCATTATCAATCGCCAAGTGGAGGATGGGCATAGAAAATAGGGCAGAGTAAAGGTTGTTAGATTGTTAATTGAATTTCCTGATTTTTTTTTAACTGTAACATTTTATTGTTTTAGGACAGTACATTCTCAACCCTAATTCTGTTTTGACACAGGTTTTTGTGTGGGAATATAACATTTTCCACTGCAAAAAGCAATGTTAATAAACTGTCATATTTAACATGTATGTGCAGTATAGTTTGGTATATCTATTTTTAAAATGGATTATAAGATATACTTTTATCTTATATTTTAAAGTTTTGCATTGGAACAAAAAGTATTTGGAAACTTACAAAGGGAATTTTAAGTGAAAATGACTTGGAGCATAAGATAAATAACATTTGTGGATGTCTTTTTTTTTTTCTCTCTCTCCAAGATCAACCTTAACTGCTTTCTCTTTAGCAGCTCAGACTATGCCAAGAGGATTATTCCATTGAGAACATAATGAATCATTTAGGGTTCTGTTTTGATAAAAATTCCATTTCAGCCACATAGACATCGAGAACCTTTTCCTGTGTGGCCCCCAAATATACAAACAGTAGTTCAAGAGCCAAAAACTTACTCAGCACTGCTCCTATGGAACCTGTGCCCAGTGTTCTGACAGCTCCCCAGTGGAAGCAAACTAATGAGAACTGCTCTGCAGTATTATAGGGAAGTGTTTCATTCTTATGCCTGCCTGCACTCTCTGAACAGGATATGGATGGTCACCACCGGGTACATTCATCTGCTTCGGTCCATTGGCTGATTGTTACTAAGAGATAGATGATCTCTCTCCTGTGCTCTTGCCTTCACCCCACTGAGTCGGGGATATTTCACAGACCGACAATGTAAAGTTTTCTTTTTCTATGCCTCACACAAGAGCTCTGCACGCTATGTTAGGGTCATACTTCTGTGGCTGGTTTGGTGACTTCTCAGGGAAAATGCACAATTTATTTCCTGAATTCTTGGAAATTCTTTCTAGTTGTATCTTCTTTGCTATAATTTAGCTATAATTTAGCATGATATTATCTATCATGCTATATAATTTAGCATGATATTATCTAATGTGCCCAGGCCAGCCATGCTTTTTCGTAACCTATTGTTAACTGTTACTACAATGTGGTTACTTTTTCTTGGAGCCTGTTTCTACACAGTCTACTTTCTTGAGAGCTAGAAATGCCTGTGAAGTCCATAGCACCTGTTCTTTCATCAACAGAAAAGGCATCCAGGCATAAAATTTTAGTTAATGTAAGTGAAATAACTTCTTCCTACACTAATGGGAAAATGTGTCCGTCTTAGGTTTTTCCTCAAGCACCCATCCACATAGTATCTAAACATTTCTCAATTAAATTAAATCTGTATAATGAGGTTTCTAATGGACTGCATAGAGTGTTCTGTCATATCCCTTCCTTGGTTAGAGGAGGCTTTTCTTGAGGCATATTGTATGTGCATGCGGATATGTGCATGCCTGGGTTAATTTTCCTGCGATGATGGGGAAGCTTCAGCAAAGTGGAGCAATTAGTAACATGCCTTGTAAGTGGCCCAAGTCTGGATCATTCTAATCTTTTTTGGAAGTTTTGTGCAGCCAAGTTTCCATACTTATAAGCATAAACAAGAGACGGTCTTTGTGTTTTAAGTATAGATTATGAGAGCATGAGTTCTTGTTCAAAATATCAGAATGGCTATGCATTGTGAGCTTGTGAGCCTTGGTTAATCAGAAGTGCCACTGCCAGAGACATATGCAGATTTAGGTTATTTTCACAGATATTCCTGTGGTCAGTGAATCACAAATGTGCATATTAAAAAAAAAAATCTAGTCCTGTTTGGGAAGCTAATTTTCATATTAATATAGTGCACTGATTTTTTTCCTTGGTTTCCTGCCAGACCACCATGAGCATGTTCGGTTTGCACCAACAGAAGTGGGAGTTTGGGTGTAACTTTGTGTATGAATCATCCCATTTATTTCACTGGGATTATGCACACGTTTAATTTTAAGCACGTTTCAGCACTTTGATGGCTCTGGGTCAGTGTGCTCAGTGCTTTGCAAGATTGAGCTTATGGTGCACTTTTAAGTCATCTTGTCCAAAATAGCCATCTCCAGCTTTAGTCACTTTCAGCTTTAGTCACTGTAACCTCATTATGAAACAGATACTGCATGATTTACAGTGCAATATAATTTCTTACTTTTGAATTACACTAAACTTCATAATTTACAAATATGTCAGCAAAACTGGGCTTTCTAAAACCTGGGTTTTTTAATTAATAGTTGATAAAATGTGACGCTTTTAGGGAATTTTTCTTCATATTTTGCCAATTTTAAGTCAATATCTCCTTATCCTGTTTTTGTTAGTTCAATTTAAATAGTTTTAAATGGCGCTCCTTGTCTTAAAATGCCATATGGCAGTTAAAAACAGAGTCAAGTACAATAAATATAATAAGACTCCTTCCCCCCCGCCCCCCACACACACTTAAAAATTCCAGATTTGGGGGTAAAACTGTCTAAAATTGGAAGTTCCTGGTCTTTGTCTCAGTACTAAAACAGCTCTAACCATGTATTTCAAAAATAATTTAAAATAATGTCCTTTTTGATTATTGTGAGAAAAATGTGTAAAACACAATTGATATTTACCTATACCGCTGTTCTCAGTAATTCATGGGATTTAATTAAAGAAACATGGTCTTTTATCAAATGTATTGATTTCATTAATTTCTGTTGGGGTAGTGCATTGATGATTATTAGAAACTTAACATATGATTTTGAAACTTATCAACTGAATAACTTAAACTGACATTCAGTAGTCAAATTTATCATTCAGTATTCGTATGTAACATTCTTGCAAGGTGACCTTGTTAATTGTAACTATAAGTTCCTCAATGCCTTATTAATTCCAGTTACTTTTAGGCTCCTTCATAGATAATAGTCCACTAATGGAAAGGAAAAGTTGAATCTCAGGACTAAAGCCCCATACAATTTTGGTTAATTACCCAAACATCAATTCACCAAGGACCGTTTCCCAGATTTGATTACCCACACATTTTATATGAGCCTAAGATTTGATGAACACTCTTAATGATTTAGGACTAATTCCTTGTACCTATGATAAAGTTTACTAAGTAAGAATAAGTCTAAAGTGGATTCTTAAATGTAGTCCTTAGAACATTCATGTATACATCTATAACTTCTTAATTCAGTATGGTAGTCACTAACAGTAGTAAAATCAAATGAGTTTCATTATTGCATACTCATTCAGTGTACAGAATTCCACAATCTTAGCTGATGATAGCACTGTAGTAACTCAAAGTTCAAACACAGTAGTCTGAGTAGTACTTGTCTGTATTTGGGCTTGAATGTAACTTGATCTCTCATTCACACATACAAACACAGAGTTACTGATTTAAGTGCTCTTATTCAGGACATGATTAACAAAAAATTTATCATTATCCAGTGGAAAAATATCTGTTAACTATTACAAGATCTTGATTATTTGTCCACATTTAGCTGAACTTATAGTTCAGCAATTCACAGTTAAAAATTGTATTACAAATGTAAATGAAGGAGATAATGGTAATCTTTAGTCTAGGATTCTAGCAGTCATTCCTTATAGCCTGGAAAACGATACATTTAACAGGTAGCTGTATTCATGATAAATCTTATTATGTTTCCAGTAAGGATTTCTTTGTGACTTCAATCTAGGAGAATCCAGCTTTTTCCAATCTCCTGTCCACATATGTTCTTCAGCTTAAGAAAAGCAATTAATTGGAACAAACAGCCCTATTCTGTTTTGAGGGGTACATCCCCCTATGCTATGTCTCTTCCAAGAAAAGATCTTTAATGAGTCAGTGTAGAAGACATGTTTAAAGTGTCTTTGTATGAGAATCCCAACAGCAACAAAGGGCACCTACAGGTTACTAGACCTTCATGTTATCTGGTGTTTATTTCTTGGCTTTTTGGACTTCCAAGAACTCAAAAATAATTGCTTTGACCATCCAGTATAAAAGTCAACATTTTCTTTTTATCTGGATATATCAGTTGGGATCCTGAGAGTTCTTGAATTAAGTATCTTTTATAACTGGAACAAACACATTGTTGTCAGGTCTTCTCTTTATCAGTTTATCATGGCTGTTTCTCTCGCGCGCGCGCCCGCCCAGTGGCTTATCAAAAAGTCCAGGTTTTTTTTAGATAATAGAGGCCTACTGTGAGATTCACAAGGAGGTCTTAGGCACTATGCCTGCCTAGTGGAATATGCCACCCCCAGTTCTGCACCTTGGCTCCCTCTACAGTGCATGGGGAGAGTTAGGCACCCAAAAAGGGATTCACAAAAGCCAGCACATTGAACAGAGAGCTGCTTGAGTTAGCTAGTAAGAAAAGCTAAGGACAAGGATGTGGCCTGCCTAAGCCCTGCCCCTCAAATGGAGGACCGTGCCTAACTTCAGGGAGGGAGACACCTAGGTCCACTCAGGATTCACAACTGCGAACCCTCTCCTGGAGTTAGGCACCTAAGCTGAGTCAGTCCTTAAAAAAAGAGGTAGTGGTGACAAGGCTGCCCACCTTATAACCTTTAGCCTAGTGGTTAGAGCATTCACCCAGGAGATGGGAGGCTTGGTTTGACTCCCCACTTTCCCTGACATGCAGCAGGGACTTGAACTTGGTTCTCCCACCTCCCAGGAGGGTTCCCTAACTACTGGGCAGAAGGTAGGTTTAGGTGTGCTCAAAGCATGCATCCCAGATCAGGACCCAGAGACAAGATAGGCAGGGGAACATAGTTTGTGAATCTTGCCAGGGCTTAGGCATGATTTAGATGCCAAACTGCTGAGCAGTGTCAAGACTAAAGTGTCTATGTGCATGCCCAGCCACCAAAAATGAGGCACCTTAAGGACTTTAGCAGTGGCAAATTGGGTGCATAGAGACTTTACATCCCTGCAGAGTTTTATGCAGCAGCTGAGTCGTGGTTTTGTGAATGACAGTGGTGCCTAAAAGTTGGATGTTGGTCCCTAAGTCCCCTTTGTGAATATAGCCCCTACAGACCCAGCCTGTGGTTTGCTTCATTCAGTTAGTGAGTGAAGAGTTGTCCATTCAATTCTTTTCTGTAATGTGTTCTTTTAAAAAATATGAATTCCAATGATAAGATCCAATATTACTTGTTTCATCACACATGAAATATTCCATTTGTTCTGACCTAATAAAGAGAAATGTAAATACGTTCCCACTCCCTATTTACCTTTTAAATTCATATTAACACAGCTTACCGTAGTTAATATCTATAGGTTGTGGGTGTCATTTTTACACTGTGTAAGGAAGCATATTGGACCAGTTTCAGTCTGGTGTCGTGCTACTCAAGAGCACAGAGAATCTTTATAATGAAGATTGGCTATCCCTGGTAGCCCACCATTGAATGGATGGTGAATGTGAATACCATGTATCATTATATGATAAAAAGAGTCTCCCAGCTTCTGTCCAGGGTAAAGTGGGGAAGGCTTCAAGGAGACTATGCAGGGGGGTCTCTACACCTTTGCCACTCTTTCCGTGCTGAGTGTTGGGTTTCGGGTACAAGGCTGGGATAAGGGCATGTCTGTTTAGTCCATGACTATGTAGATCCACCAACCAAAACCTCCTATAGAGGAGGTTTCACAGGGCCCACAGGCATTATGACAGACTTTAGGTTACAAGAGCAGCTCCAGGGGCAAGCTTTAGCTCCAGGAATGAGGATTTCATCTCTCCCCAGGCCTTGTCAAGAACACCGGCTGGTTTTACTAAGGTTTTGCACAGGGATTGAGGAATCTGAGACATAGAAATGAGTGTTTTCTCTGAGTGCAACTGAACGCCAGTAAAATCACAGGCTGGGCAAATCCAGCAAAAATCTAAATGAGAAGTGGCTTTTTGAAACTTAAAATGAGTTTTTTAGTTTGATTTTAATGCCTCTATGATCATTCTGCCAAATCTCTGCTTTTTTTTTTTTTAAATCCAAGAGCAAATGCATAAAGATAAGTTACAAAAAGTGAGTACTTCACTCATTGAACATGTTAAGGCTGCTTAAATGCGTTTGGCTTGAATAGCTTATTGTACGCCACCTAGGAAGCCATGCCTACCTTTTTTTCTTTTCTTTTCTTTTTTTTCAGATTTCACTTCTAAAAATATGGTAATTTAGAACACAAAAACTTACCCGAAATGCTCTAATCTGCTTTTTAAAAAATTTATGTACCTCTTTCTACAATTTTTTCTTTTTAGGTAATTTCAGGTGACCCATTCTGGGTACCAACTACTGAGGAGGAATATTTGCACTTTGGGGAAAAGGCAGACTCTGAGAACCAGGCCCGCAAGTACATGAATTCAGTGAGAAAGCGAAAAGGACTTTACGTAGAAGAAAAAATCGTGGAGCATGCTGAGAAGCAAAGAACTCTCAGTAGAAATAAGTAACTGCCTCTACTTTCAGTTCTACACTAACTCAGCTAAGTGCAGGTGGATTATTTTCTGTACAGCAGATTCAAAATGTCATCTTGGACTTCAGGTTTTACACAAGATTTCTTATATGCTGTAATTTGTCTCTGGCTTCAGTTTTAATAAACTTGAGCCTCTCCAACCTTTTATATAGAGACTACAGTTTTGTGTAATTTATTTGAATGAGACATAACAAGAAATTCAATGGAATTATTCTCTCCGATTTTCAGACTCTCCCCCAGCTGCTGTCCTTGGATTGCAAGTTATTTGCTTAAACTTTTTTCTTTCTAATTTACCTGATATAATCAAAACTAGACCTGGTCCAGTTATTCATTGCAAATAAATTAGGCAATGAATTTAGCTCTTTTCTTCTGTTCTTAACTCTGTTGCAAACTGATCCTGATTTCTCTTTATGCGTTTATTGTTCACAAGTATTTGCCATAACTACACATTTCAGCCTGTGTGATGTTCATGAACTGTTCACTCTGCACTATTCATGGTGTGTGAGTTGTCATCTAAATCATATGGTCTTCTTTCTGCTCCCAAATTGGATTATTTAAACTCTTCCAAGAGGAGAGGAATAGCAAACAGGAAAGAGTGAATACTCCTGTTAGCGCATGGATACACCTGTTACTCACTTGAATACTATTGTTTGTACAAAGAACAGCTATTCACCAAATATTTGTGTCAACAAAACCTCATTATTATACATGTTTGCAAATAGTCGTAGTTCACCAGCACTCTTTTTGCAGGTAATAACAATAAAGTTGCACAGTTCATTAGCCTGTTTTGTAGATAAGGTAATAAAAATTCTTGTTATATGTTCTGAATAACCCACGCTGACATGGAAAACAATTATAAAGTAGGCTTTGTTTTTAAAAAACAAGGGGGGTTTTGCGGGGGAAAAATATTCAAAATCAGATTTTTTTTTTTTTTTTTTTTCAGTTTTTAATTACTGTAACCAATTGAACTTTGGGATCAGTACAAGGTCACAGACTTTGCCAATGTCACCAGTTCTTAACTCCAAAAATTACAAATTTTGAGCTAATGTGAAAGCATGGAACTAATAGCACTGGCTGGTAGTTGTCATAAATGTAAAGGGAAGGGTAATCACCTTTAAAATCCCTCCTGGCAGAGGAAAAATCCTTTCACCTGTAAAGGTTAAGAAGCTAAAGGTAATCTCGCTGGCACCTTGACCAATGAGGAGACAAGATACTTTCAAAAGCTGGGAGGAGGGAGAAAAACAAAGAGTCTGTGTCTGTCTATGTGATGCTTTATGCCGGGGACAGAACAGGAATGGAGTCCTTAGAACTTAGTAAGTAATCTAGCTAGGTATGTGTTAGATTATGATTTCTTTAAATGGCTGAGAAAATAGCTGTGCTGAATAGAATGAATATTCCTATCTGTGTATCTTCTTTGTAACTTAAGGTTTTGCCTAGAGGGATTCTCTGTTTTGAATCTAATTACCCTGTAAGGTATTTACCATCCTGATTTTACAGAGGTGATTCTTTTTTACTTCAATTAAAAGTTTTCTTGTAAGAAAACTGAATGCTTTTTCATTGTTCTAAGGTCCAAGGGTTTGGGTCTGTGGTCACCTATGCAAATTGGTGAGGATTTTTACCAAACCTTTCCCAGGAAGTGGGGTGCAAGGGTTGGGAGGATTTTGGGGGGAAAGATGTTTCCAAACTACGTTTTCTCAGGAACCCAGATAAAGTTTGGTGGTGGCAGTGGAAGTCCAAGGGCAAAGGGTAAAATAGTTTGTACCTTGGGGAAGTTTTAACCTAAGCTGGTAAAAGTAAGCTTAGGAGGTTTTCATGCAGGTCCCCACATCTGTACCCTAGAGTTCAGAGTGGGGAAGGAACCTTGACAGTAGTGTTGTGTGTGTTTCCTCAGAGCTCTGCTCAAACACCTCAAACTTTACCTTGTTACCTTTACCCTTGTTACGATGTGAATCTCAACTGTAATTATTACTGTTTGTTTATTTGTATTGCAATGTCAGCTAGGAGCCTGTCATGGTTTAGGGTTCCCTTGTGCTAGGCACTATATAAACACAGAGGAGAAAGATGGTCCCTGGACCTATCTTGAACAACTGCTGTTTGTGCTGACCACCGAATTCATTGTAATTTGTGATTTAATGTGGATTTAGAGTCAGCTTTCTGGAGTTGAAAGGCTGGTGCATTAATGCACCACATCACCTAGAGCCAAACATGATAAATACTTTATTAATCTGTAATTTCAGCTCTGTTGGATTTACAAGCTGCTTCTGTTCCACAGCAAAAGATTCCCGCCACTGTTCAAAAGTCATAATATTTTGCAACGGTGGCCACATGAAACTCTGCTTTCTTATTTTATACTGCTCCCCAGCATAGATCCATCAAAAATCTCAAGTAATTAAGTTTAGACAGCTGGTCTCTCTGAACTAACTATTAGCTTGGGATGTGCACTCTCTCACTCGTTTATACATACTCACACTTACAATAAAATAAATTTCTGCCCACTAAGTCTTAGAGTAGAAAATATTTCAAACACAGTGAACCTCAAATCCAGTGAAGATGAATCCCCTTAGGAAAGTATACAAGATGTTTTGCTATTTGATTCAGGCATCTGTGTGGTAGTCAGAAGGCTTTATGTGGGTCAGAACTAAATTAACATGAAAAGAAATTCTTCAGTGGCCATAACTTGCTGTTGAACGAAATAGAAAGCTGAAAATTGTTAATTGTTAAGTGTTTAGAGCTCTGCAACCAAGGGGAGACAACTATTGTGTATTCAGGAGGGTTTAAGGCTGAATAATCCAGATAAGTATCCTTGGAGGGCTGTTGATATTTCATAAAGCTGAAGGGGAATAAGTTCTTTAGAGTCTTCTTCCAACTATTTTTAGAACCTTACTGCAAATAGTGAAGAAGAGGACAGTATGTGTTCAGTTTCAAACAACCATAAAACCATAGTTGTCGAGGTTATTTTCTTCCCAGAGTATCTCCACATTTTTAATACGCTACTGCTGGGCACTGTTCCTTTAGCACCTACCTGGCATTTCCATGTAAATATTCTGAGTGGCAATTAGAGAGAGTAGTCAGAAGTAATTTATACGGCCCGTGCTCCCTAAGGTAAAGGCAACTGTTAAGTGTTGCACAAGTGTATAATTGATGTAATGTTTAACTTTTACTGTAATAGTAACCCTTTTTCTTTTCCAACCTCTTTGCTTTCATTATAGAAATATAATGTTTCACCTAAGATTTTATGAAACCTTATTCAAGCAGATGAAATATTACCCTCTCCAGAAGGGTGATCCATAAATTACTTGTCTTCTGAGCAGTGCCTACATGAGAGATGGGTGGGTAAAACCTCTCATTTTGCCCACGTTCAGCAACTCTTCAGGGGTGATTCTAGAATATTTAAATGGTTTTGAGCTATTAAACTTGACTAACCAGGGAGAGGCTGTTTAAATACGTTATTTTGCAGTAATTTTCATATTTTGCCATGGTCTGTCTTCAAGTGCATCAAAAAATATGTAACATGGGGACAATGTAAGATGCTGCTATAGTGCATGTTTGTAAATGATCAGGTAATGAATAAAGCTGAGTAACTTTCTTGGACACCTGCTTAATATAAATAGTTTTTAAATAAAATGTATTGAAATAAGTAACCGAACTGAGAAAATGTAACTAACCTGGAAACTCTCTAGCAGCTTTATCTAGAATCTGTTTTCTCAGTAACAGCCACTGGTGGGAGGAGAATCCGATCGCCTATGAAGCATGAATCTCAAACCACACTTCTCTGTTTTATTCCAAAAGCAACTTCGTGGAACGGTTTTTCCCTGCTTGTTACATGCATATGACAATATGACAGAGTTTTGGAAACTCTCTGCTAAGCGTGACAAATAACTTGCTGATGAAGCAAACCATGGTAAGATTTAATTGGGAGAGCTCAACCATTAAATCAACTGATCCTCCATTGCCAGCTTTATTGCTAAATGTAATGCTTGATTAAAATAAATACAAGCCTCTTTTAAGATGTATTTCTCAGCCTTTATTTTTCAATGCATTTTTAAGTTTTCAGTGGCAGATCCTCAGCTGATGTAAATTGGCATAGCTCCAGTGACTTCAGTAGAGCTGTGACAACTTGAACCAGCTGAGGGTCTGCCCCTTAGTGTGCAAAAACACATCAAGCTTCTGCATAGCTGTGCAGTTATAACCCTTCACAGAGCAATGACCATTCTTGATGCCCCA
The DNA here is from genome assembly GCF_015237465.2 of Chelonia mydas. Taxonomy (NCBI): domain Eukaryota; kingdom Metazoa; phylum Chordata; order Testudines; family Cheloniidae; genus Chelonia; species Chelonia mydas. Next base: position 66,705,490 of record NC_051250.2, read on the forward strand.
GATTATTTTGCATCATGATGTGAACAAGCAGGAGTAAGAAACTTGGAGAAAACCAGGCCCATCCAGTGGCAATCAAATCCCTTATAATAGTTGTCTATAGGGTCCTCCTGTTATCTTCTCACATTAGGAAACCTTTCCTTTTCTCAAACACAAATAATTTAGTAGATTAACCTGTCCACAGAGTGCAGTAAGACAAAACTTTCAGCTAAAAGACTAGAACAGTAGGTTAATAGTAATCAAAGCATGGCAGGAATGTTGGGCAGTATGGTCTTTTTCCTGCTTCTCATTTTTCTGTATTAGCTTAGGAATTAGGCAGTCCCTAGAGTATTATAACAGGGGAGGTGGGGAAGGGAGAAGGCAAGAAGCAGACTTCTTCTGCACCAAAATGTATAATTCCAAAAACAGCTCTGGTTAAATAACTATCAAGCCCCCTGGTTCTTGGGGACTAACCCACCCTTTTTTCAGGGTACAGGATAGTATATTATACTTGGAATCATACTCAGAGAGAAATAGAGCACCTCACTCATTCACAAGGTCCGTCGTGCTTGTCATTAGACCTAATGAGAAGAGAGAAATATTGAGCTATACACTGCATAAGACAGTTTTGAGCCCTGAATGGCAGTTTTGGATGTAGCTGATTTGGGATTCTTCCCTTAATTGGTCAGGTTTTTATTTTGATAGCACAAATGGATTTTCAAAGTGTTTGGACTCCAACATTATCTGGTTTGGGGTGAACCTCAGATTTGCAAATTGGGTTTGGCTAAGCATCCAAAAGTTCGGATGTCCTCTGAATTTGTTGCAATGTATTGTAGAACCATGTGCTCCTCCGTGATTGTCCATGATGGAAAGTAACCAATATGCCGAGAGAGCTGCAGTGGGCGCACATGTTGGGGGGTGAAAGTAGCACAGTTCAGGCACCTTGCCATTTTGTCAAACCATCTGAGTTTGCTCCTGGGGCATGTGGAAAAAGTGGGTGGGGCCAGGGATTGGAGTAGATGACACACTAAGCAACATGATTTCCCCCACCTCCCATGAAAACTTGTGGGCTTGATCCACTGAAAAAGTGGCAGGGTTACTGCTTGAGGGAACATTAATGTTACTGGAGTGTTCTGTCAGCCCTACTCAGATTTAAAGGGAGCAGTGAGTTAAGTGCTTTGCTGCTTCTGGACTTGCCATGCTGCCATATCGAGGAAAAAGGGTGTGCTGCATGGAAGCAAGAAGCCACCCAGCTGCCTGAGATCAGTGAAACTGAGGGTGAAGTTCTCTGCAGGGTCTCAACCTTTACTTTCTTTTTTGAGCCCCACTCCTGTATGTTCCTCAGTCACAGAGACTGGTGAGGGATGGGGGGAGTAGAATATGTGGACTCCACATCTCCAGTGAAGCCGTGGAATTCAAGCATTAATTTGTTTCCTTTGTATGTTTTTGTTCAGAAGGAAAATATGACCGGTAGTTTGCACTTATGCACGTACAAGTAGCTGCTTTCATCAGAGACCTTCGAAGTGCTTTAGAAACATTAATGAATTATGCTTCACGTATAATGTCTTAATGGCAGGAAAGTATCATCTCACAGAAGAGAAAATGGAGGCACAGTTGGGTAATTGCTCAAAGTCTCTCTCACAGTGATTTGGTGCCATTGCTGGGAATAGAACCAAAGCTTCTTTCAGTTCAAAGCATTTTGCCTGAAAGTATTGAGATTATGCTTTTTTATGAGATGTCCACCTATTTCTCGTTGTGACCTGGTTAAAAATACTGAGTCTTTCTTGTGTCACTCCCTGGTTTTCTTTAGAAATAAAAGTGGACGTGCAGGGAATATGTGAATGAATTAACTTATTTTTCCAGCGGAGGGCAACGTAAATGATTAGAGGGCTGGGGCACATGACTTATGAGGAGAGGCTGAGGGAACTGGGCTTATTTAGTCTGCAGAAGAGAAGAGTGAGCAGGGGATTTATTAGCAGCCTTCAACTACCTGAATGGGGGTTCCAAAGAGAATGGAACTAGGCTGTTCTCAGTGGTGGCAGATGACATAACAAGGAGCAATGGTCTCAAGTTGCAGTGGGGAAGGTCTAGGCTGGATATTAGGAAAAAAAACTATTTCACTAAAAGGGTGGTGAAGCACTGGAATGGGTTGCCTAGGGAGGTGGTGAAATCTCCATCCTTAAAGGTTTTTAAGGCCCAGCTTGACAAAGCCCTGGTTGGGATGATTTAGTTGAGGTTGGTCCTACTTTGACCAGGGGATTGGACTAGATGACCTCTTGAGGTCTCGCCCAACCCTAATCTTCTATGATTCTACCATCAAATGTTTGGTGTTTAGTTTGAGTTCTGTCTCAGCCGCAGGTTGGTTCAGAGATTGTTCAAACCAGTTTATCCATCCTTACTGTTAAAAAACATAGGTCTAGTGGAAATGAGAAGAAGCACAGTCTAGTGGTTAAAATGCAGGATAGGGAGTTGAGATTTGGATTCCAGTCTCTACCATCGTTGTGTGACACCGGCAGATAGCTTAAACTGTCTGTGCCTTTGTTGCCCCTTCTGTAGAAAAATGATTAAAAACAAAGGGGTACCCCAAAACCCTTCACTGTCTGTACCTGAGATGGGTGTTGAACCATAATCCATCAGTATTTGCAAAGTACTTGGAGAGTCTTTTTCATGGAAGGTGCTATAAAAGTGCAAAATATCATTAGTATTTATTCATTACCTACTATTGAACACATGTTCACAGCATACTTACAAGAAAGCTGAATCAACTGTCATCTCCTTTGATATGTAAAATCCATGGGAATGAAAACCTCTCTGAAATGTGTGATTCTGGAGATCAAATATTTATGTAAACTTGTAAGGTGGTGGTGTTCTATCATTGCCGAGATATCAATGGAATGTTATACTCCGCTATATACTTAAACTCAGTGGAGCCAAAACTTTGATTATGAATCAAAAAGTCATTTTACATGGCTATGGCTTTTTTCTGGCAGCGTACTTTGTTTTCGTATTTTAAAAAAAAACTACTTCAAAACAAACATGGTCCCTGTACCGATGAAGCATTGTAGTAAAGCATGGCTGACCCAATGTTTTTATTTTCATACTGGTATATTTTTCCATCTTTTTTTCCCCTCCCCTCTCCGTTGGCTTTTAATCATGTTTAAACGGGGGGGGAAATAGTTCAAATGAGAACAAATACTCTCTAACTTTATTTTGCTTGTAATTTGAGTGGGCAGACATCTTGGGATTTGCTTGTTGCATGTCAGCTTTGTGACTGACACCTGTCAACCTATTTATTTTTTACACTATTACCAGGCAGAAAGTTGCTTTTATGAAGAGCTGATGCCAGTTGTTCATCCCTAGCGCTCACTTATTGGGAGTTTTCTGCAGAACTGGGTTCAAAGGAGTTTGGGGAGAAGAGCGAATGCCCAGCCAAATTAGGTTTTCTTTATTTTAAAGCCTGCATGAATGTGCATATATAATAATAATTAATAATGTATACAACTGTTTCTTGTTAGTTCTGTCTTTACCAGTTTGATAATGCAATTGTGGAAGGAGTTACGTTATCAGGGAGCTTGTTGCTATCTTCAGCAAATTCACAAGTGCATCTGACTTATTAAGCCATTATGGCTCTGATTCAGGAACGCACGGAAGTATGTGTTTAATTTTAAGCCTGTGCTTAAGCCCAGTTGATTTCAGTAGCACTTAAGTGTATATTTAAACACATGCTTAAGTGCTGTTCTGATTAGGTTACTTTCTTGACCGGTGGCCCAATTCCCTATAATGGAGTTCAATTCTGCCAGTCTGTTTTATGGTATCAACAATGTTGTGAACATTTGCTTTTATTTATGTTCTGGGCTGGTTTGTGTTTACTGAAAAGAGAATGGGAGAAAAATCTAGTTGGATGAAAATTTCTATTAATAAAGAGGGTAGTCAGTATTGATTGGCATACTTCTGCTATTGAGAGAGCCAGTTTGGGATTATTGCTCTGTTACAGCTGTATCACTTCATGATTATAAAAATCTCTCAAACCCTGACAAACAAGAGGGAAAAAAAATAGACGCCATGAAATGTTGTGGTTTGGGCTGTTTGGCAAGGAGATCACTGTTTCAACAGATGCTGTTTTTCTACAGAAGCTTTTTCTTTCTTTTTTACCTCTCGTTAGCCTTTTTTTCCATTTCTCCAGGGAGCTGACCCCCTACCCTTTGTCTTAGTCTTTACAGGGATTTTTATATAGGAACTGCATGTCTTTGTAAGAGTTACTGATACTGAATTCCGAACAAAAGAAAGCAAAATTCAATAGTGTTTTCCTGTTAGAATTTCTGACAGCAATATAAAAGGCTTGTCCTTCACCCTTATGAAATTGGGATGTCTCACTATTCTCCAGTGAGATTTCTAGGTACATTTTCCCCCAGAAAAGCTGATAGGATAAAAGGTTAACAATAAATAATCATCTGCACAGGAAGCAGAAATGGACTTTTGTCAAAAGAATCTACAGACTTTTTAACCCCCACATTTCCTAAATCTGCACAAACACTATTTTCCCCCTCGTCAGTAATCTTTTTGTGAGATGGGCATACAGCACATCTAAAATATGCAGATCTTTAAGCGGAACTACAAATGGAAGGCAAATTGCTCGTCATCACCAATTCAGTGCCCATTTTTCCCATCTGCGGAGAGCTTTTCCAGAATTTTTCATATGGTCCTTTGCACTGTAATAACAAATGAAATCAGGTAGTGAATCACTCACGTTTCACTGCTTCTCCAAATGACTTAGACTTACGTAAACTACCCAGGAATGTTCTGTAATTCTGTTGCTGGAGTAGAAAGCCTCAGAACCAGAGACAGGACTTAATGAGCATGTAGCTTCCTCTTTAGCTTGTGTAACGTTTGTGTGTACCAGTCTCTCCACTGTCACACGCTCCTGTAGATGTGTTTTTCTGAAATCTACTTTGCAAAAAATAGCCTTTGTCTATAAGCTGTTCAAAAGAGAATCTCAGTGCCTTCATTTTAATAAGATGTCTATACAGAAAGCAATAGGCAGCATTTTAGAAAAGGATATAGCAAAATTATTACTTGCTTCAAAACCAGTTGTATGTTATAGTAGCACTTAACACATGTTAAAGTGTGAAATCATCCATTGTAAGGTGTGTGTATTCTGTAGAGTGGCCTTATACACAGGTTCAAGAAAATTTGGAATGCCCAATATGCAGTCAGTGCAGACTAGGAGGAAATTAAAAAGGGTTAATGAACCTGATCGAGTATGTTTTCACTTGGAAATACATCTGTAATTGTGTCCTAAGATTAGAGCTACAGGGTGAGGTGATATGCATCATGCTAATCAAAGAGTTTTGCACGAATTGCACATTGTCCCAGAGAATTATATATGTGGGTCCCTAGTTACACAGTGAGATGTTAATTATGGGTGGGGAGGCACCTAAACTGGCTGAAATGCAGAACCAGACCAGAAGGCGACAGCATACTGCTGCTGACAAACAGAGATGGTCTAAAATGTAGGTTTTTTTCAACTCGTTTCACTGTTAGATTGCATTTGTGGTCAGGCCTTAGCTACTACCTGTGTTTGCCATAGATTTACTCTAGCTAGGCTTCATTCTGCTATGTTATTTTGTGAATTTTCTCTTTATTTTTAATCCCGTGCCAAGGTGTTTGGAACTGTGTGGGACAGACTGTCTGCAGAATAGCATTGCTGGATGCTCTCAAAAGAAGACAATAATTTGTCTTTGGCATTAAGAGAGGTGTAAGCAGTGTAATGGGCTGCTGTCAAATGCCACTGTAAGCACTGCCCCTAAAAGGAACTGCAAGGAGACTGGCAATGGCATTGAGAGAACCAATAATACTAGATAATACTTAGTCCTGCCATGAGGGGACTGGACTAGATCAGCGGCTCTCAACCTTTCCAGACTACTGTACCCCTTTCAGGCATCTGATTTGTCTTGTGTACCCCCTAAGTTTCACCTCACTTAAAAACTACTTGCTCACAAAATCAGACATAAAAATACAAAAGTATCACAGCACACTATTACTGAAAAATTGCTTACTTTCTCATTTTACCATATAATTATAAAATAAATCAATTGGAATATAAATATTGAACTTCCATTTCAGTATATAGTATATAGAGTACTATAAACAAGTCAATGTCTGTATGAAATTTTAGTTTGTACTGATTTCACTAGTGTTTTTTAATGTAGACTGTTGTAAAACTAGGCAAATATCGAGATGAGTTGATGTACCCCTAGCTGAGAACCGTTGGACTAGATGACCTCTCCAGGTCCCTTCCAGTCCTACGATGATGATATTCTATGATTCCATGAATAAAGCCTAAGGAGCGCTTAGTGTGGTCCCACAGTTGCTTGGGAATTTCTGAGAGTTTAAAATACTATTCTTTTAAATGTTAGAACTAAAGGCAAAGTACTGTTTGGTCAAATTGCTGCTTTGTTCTTCCCAGCTTTTAGTCCATCTTTGCTCAAGAGGGAAAAAAATCATTTGACAACAGAGGCAAAAATGTGCAGCTTGAAATGGGTCTTTGGGTTGCAGTATCCTTAGTGAATGGAAATTAATTAGACTGGGGAGATCACCATATATAAAGCAAGAAGTCAGAGAACTTTACAATATAGTGAAATAGACTGGATGATTCAAAGATGAAAAGACAAGATCAGTCCTCTAGGGATGGGGACGGGGACTACGATCTTTGATCAAAACCAACAGTAGTTTGCATAGTATGAATAATGATATGAAAGATGAATGGGTTCTGGCTGCCTCTGCTGTGTTCGCTTGATTGTATTTTTTTTCATGATCCTTAAGATGAGGTGGTTTAGAACAGCCACCTAACTCCAAGGGCTGATTTTTGGTTCATTGATATAGACAGATATATCCAGAACCAACTCGTAATTTAATACTGTAGCAGGCTATGAGCATATTACCAAGCACACTGTTTAGCTAATTCTCTGCCTTTCGTCTCTTGTCACAGCAGCGCTTACCTTTAGGAGGTCAGGTGACTGACTCTTCAGAAGAAAAAGTCAGTATTTCTTCATGGATTGACTAACAGAAGGAGCTGCATACATGACAGCTGAAGATGCACTTTCCCTGGGGACTAAGTGCAGTATGTTCATGACAAGTGCAGCTATCGCTGGTTGGGGGCTTGAAAGCTGATCTTGTTTCTGAATCCAAGACTTCTCATTGGTAATGCTGCTGTCATGCAATATAGATCTCTTACATTATTTTAAATTAACCTTTATATATCAAAACAACATCCAGTCAATTCCTATCATACTCAAACGTTATGAACGTGGAGTCCAGTGAGTAATGTAACTGTGGCTGCTGAAAAAAGGATACGTCTGAAATATTTGGCTGTAAAAACCCAGTGAAAAAATAATACATTGCACTTGTTTGGTGCTTTTATTCTGAGGATCCTGTGTATTAACTACTTCGGTAAATTAGGTAATAGGGATAACTTAGTCCCTTACTTACTTTTGGGTGAAATGTACACTGTTTAAGAGCGCAAAATAATGCTACACAGGTTTGAAATAGAGAAGGTTATTGTACTGAGTTGAAACTGTATGGTGGAACTTAGGAGGCAGAACATAATTATCTGGGCTCAGAGAATCTCTTCCATGGGTGGATATCTTCATACCGGTGTGAAAGAAAACTGCCTAACCTGCATGTCTACACATCTTACTCCCGCACCTCTAGACTTCACAGAAGCCCCTCCACTGGAGCTCTTTGGGGTTATGGTTCCAGTTAACATGATGGGAAGGGGCAGAGCAAGGGGCAGGAGGCTCTCTGCAGTGCCATCTCCTCAGAGCAGTCCAACTTCTGCAGGGACGTTTAAAACAGCTCACAGTTGTATCAAAATAACTCTGTGGGCAAGTCCATCTGCGGAGACCCAGGCAATGACACCATGGCTCCTGTTGGACCATGCTGCTGGAGGCTGGGGGACAGCGAGGCCTAAAGAACGGTAGCTATCCATGTAAAAGACTCCTGGCAGCTACATGGATCTGTGAAAGGGGTCCCTCCCCATGGATCCACAGGTTTTGAGAGGTTGGGAGTCCTCACCCCTTCGAGTCCAGACCCCTCTTCCGTGAGGGAATGACGTGTAGGAAACTCCATGAAGGGAACTTCATAATTTTCCTGTCCCTCTGGTCCTTGTTTGCAGGTGTCTCATCAGAGCAGCCTAGGCCCCTGAACGAACTCATAATAGAATATTGCTAGGTCCCATGAAGACCATTCTGCTTTCTCAGCCAGTGAAGACCTGGCCTGTAGAAGAGGAGAACTGCAATAACTGCTCAGCTGTATGAACATTCCCTGCTAGCTGTCAGTTGCGCTTGAGGTCTGCATACCACAATCCCAGCCAAGGAGAAAGTGCTCCAGTTGCATTTGGCAGCAGGGAACTGAGGAATATAGAGATGAGAGAATTGACAGCTGCCAAAATGATGGAGTGGACTTTGCCTTTCCTCTATAGCCTGCAGGTGACAGACTGTACTGGCCAAAGCAAAACAACACAATGTATCCAGTCATAACTGACTGAAAAACAGCTGCGTCTTTCAAACCTGGTATAAAGATCATGTAGTTTTCAGGTAGGTTCACTTATTATTTCTCTATAAACAGATTTATTGTTCATTATTTGCAGTGTTTGGACTTTGATGAGGTCGTTGTCATATTACATGTGGTTTACTTTTAGAGAGCAAGATTGGGTAATCGGTAATATTCCACTGCTTAACACAGCAAAGTGCAATTGCTTTAGGCTGGGATTTTAAAAAAAGCCTAAGGGAGTTAGATGCCAAAAACCCATTGAAATGCAGTGGGAGTTGGGCACTGACCTTAATCTTCACCAGGGGTGTGGGGCAGAGGGGGAGAAGGGCAACAAAATATCAATAGATTGCACTGAGATTGTTACACAGAAACTCTTGTTTACTTCTCCAGTCTGTTTTTATCAATTGTTAGTTAATTATAGCACTTATTTGCATTTACCCATGTGATTGAGCATGACGTTAACATTAGCATGAGATATAAGTGTCTGTGTGTTCCTTCCCTTGCGGAAGGCATTCTTTTTCTATCACAATTCCTTCCAGCAGTTGATTACATGGAAGTGTAGTTTGAATGCAGTTTAGCTGTCAACTTTTGGTACCTATAGAGTGATTTCTAGGGCCAACTCCTCAGCTAACGTAAACTAATGTTTATGAGAATTCAGTGAAGCATGCTGAATTACACCAGATGAGGATCTGGCCCTTAATATGTTAAACTCTTTTTGTGTTCCATTTATGAGCACACAAGTAACCTGTGACTAAGGGCTTGTCTATACTACCCGCCAGATTGGCGGGCAACGATCGATCCAGCAGGGGTCGATTTATCGCATCTAGTATAGACACGATAAATTGACCCCTGAGCACTCTCCCGTCAATTCTGGTACTCCACCGGAGCAAGAGGTGCAGGCAGAGTTGACGGGGGAGCGTCAGCCATCAACTCACAGCGGTGAATAGAGCTAAATACGTCAGCTTCAGCTACATTATTCACATAGCTGAAGTTGCGTAACTTAGATCAATTTCCCACCCCAGTGTGGACCAGACCTTAGCTAGCTAGGCCATTTTTTCTCTCTAGATAAAACCTATCCTATTGGACAGTAGAAATATTTTTCTTCATAGTTTATGATAACTCCTATAAACAGCAAACCAGTTGTGCATGAAGGAAGGGAGTTTCAAAATTGCCAATTTTCTTAATTTTATCAGACATCTTGCAATATTTGGTGTTTTTCTTGATGTCCCAACTGCTGGAATCATATGATTTCATGTTTAAAAAGGACATTTCCAGCCCTCAGGATTGCAAAGAGAAGCTTGAAAATAAGCCAAGTGCAAAACCCAAAGGGCATGTAAAAGGACCCCTAGGTATACTTTTTTTATCTCCTTATTTTTAGGGCCCGATATGATTTTTTAACACTTGTGGTTGGCAGTACTGGAGTTTGTGGTATAATGTCTTATTGCAACTTGATTACATTTTATTTTTTTTAAATGTATACTCTCTAGAAGAGCCACTATGTTTAACAAATCTGAAATGCATGCTGCAAAATCCTTATCTGACATTTAAAATGAGAAGCTTGTGCCATTTTTAGGAAACATTGTTTATAGCCCTCATGTATTCCTTTTACAAGCACAAAAATGAGTCTCTTATTTTCGACTGTACAGACACTTCTTTCTCCAGCTTTAAGCTTTATTTGGATTTGGATGATTTGAAACTAAAGTGCTAGAGGCTAGTAGTAAATCTTCACCTACAATATTGACAGTGAACAACAAAGAAGAAAATATTGGTCTTGATTCCCCTCTCACACTGGATTTACTCCGGACTTATACCAGTGCAAGTGACAGGAGGATCAGGACTATTGGTTTAACTTTTGTCCTTCATTGGTGCTTTATGATAGACTTTTTCAAAGTTTTTTTCTAACACCCCTCCAAAAAAGAAACAAAAATAAACAAAAACCCCTACCCAAACAACTATTTGTGTTGTGCTTGTGGTTTCATGTGGAAATATCGGGTCTTCACTTCCTTGACTTTGCTGGAGGACTTTGGCAAGGTGTTTGGGGGACCTGAGGAGGGATATCCCATGATACTAGCAACTCTAATGTGGCTCTCCTGCCCTTTGCTGATTTTTATGAGTCAGCATTCCTTCCTCACTCAGAGAGACAGACATTTAAGATTATAGCCCCGTCTGATGACATTATCCAGGAGGCAAAGTCTGACCACAAAGGAGAAGGAAATGATGACTTGGTATGTTTGATAGTTCAAATACTATATTAAAATCAAGTCAAAATGTTTTTAAAATATTTCAGTGCATCCTTATTCATCATAAAAAGAGCAATAAAAAGACACAATCCCAACTTTTTCTTTTCATTTCACCTTTTTTTTTAGTAATAAACACTCTATGGATGCAGCAGTAATCATGACCACAAAAGAGGGACAGTTGTGTAAACAGACAAACTTTAGTTTAGAAAGTTTTGGGACTAGAAGTAAGCATACTGGAAGAAAGTATGGATCACACAGAAGGGGGAAGAAGAATTTGGTCTTGATCTAAACAGCTCAAAGGTCTTTTGGGAATTACAAATGGCATTTTGGAGTGGCTGATGAAGCATGCTGAAGAGCGTTTGCGGGATAATAACTTCTATTCTTGATCATAACAGAGGAGAATCCTGTAGCTTCTGAGACTGTGCCAAAAGAGAACATTCTTCCATGACTCCTGAGCTACATTAGAGGAGTTCTGCATTATTGTCCATGTTAAACTATCACTTGAAGTTAATGGGAAAGTGAGGGGAGTCTGATATGTTCTGTCCCTTTGTTCTGTGGGTGGAAAAAGTCAGCTGCCTCTTGATTTTTTTTTTTTTTTGATTTTTTTTGAAGAAATCTATTGAATATCTTATATATTCTCAGTGTTTCAGGACAAAGGTGTGGGACTTCCCTGCTACTGATGGATTTCCTCCTACTCTTTAGATGCTGCCAAACCATCCCTCCCAGTGGTGACTTTTATCCCTCGCTCATGATAGTTCCCAAGAGCATGGTTTTTTGCCTTTAGGGTGTACCAGAATGCCAAAAATAAAGGAGGATGCCCTAGAAATGCCTTTTGCTGCCAAAATGGCTGTATCCTTCTCCCTAGCCTTTGCAAATTTCTCTTTCAACACTGAATACGTGTGTGTGTGTGTATTATTTTTAAAGAGTGAATTACATACTTGTGGGAAGTAAAATGAATGACTTGTGGATTTTACAGTAAAGATTCCAAGAGCGGAAAGGGTTTTTTATACACTGCCTACTCAAGGTTATATTATAATATCCCATCAGAAGTTACTGCTGCTTTAAGCAGTATGGCTCCTCCTTTTGTAGGATGGATTACAACCTCCTGGTAGGTAAACTCAAAGATGTTCAGAGGTGACATTTGAAGAAAAAGTCTCTCACCTCATGACATGAACTTTACTAGTGCAACAATATATTAATCTGTAATGGAATGATCCGATTTTAGAAACTCTGTGGGATGTGCTGTCGGGGGAATGAAATAAGTGAGGAGAATGGGTGCAAAGCAGAAAAAAGCACCTGATGCCTGAGGAAAAAATGACTTTATGGACTGAATGTGTCATTACAGTGGTTTATATACATACACTCAAAGATTTAGCAATAAGTATAACTTTTGGTTTTAATTCTAAAGATTGGGCATGTGGGGAGGTGGGAGGAGTTGGTAATAGTAGACAGAAGGGCCAGGGTAGCTATGATTTTAATAATGTATATTTGGCTCTGACAACATCCCAATGCAAGATGGCCAGAGGCTCCCTGGTATCTGGTAGCGAGTTTCAGCTGACTGGACCAGGTCAGTGCACCCCAATTCATTTGTCATAAACGGCATCTGATGAGAGTCATGTAAGGTATCATTGGAAAACTAACAACACACTGATGGTTAATATTCTTGCATGGTGCATGTATAGTAAACGCCCAAAGGACTGTACAAATACGAAGAAATTATGGAACTAAAATGTGTTTACCAGACAAGTCTGGGAAGTGGGTAAACAGGTCTCTTCCACACAAAGGACAGGCTGAAGCCTCTAGCCAAGTGTCATCAGAGTCAATTAGCAATCACATGTCAAGTGGCCATTCATTTGCATCAAAGAGGGCAAGGACAGATAAAACAACAGCGAGGGAAGAAACCAGCATGGAACTTCCTTCACCATGAGACTCCATATCTCCATCTGCACAACTTCAATGAACTTTACTTTGCGGGTAACCCGAAGCAGAATCCATTTCAGAAGTTCACAGGACTATAAAAGAGGAAGGCAAAGAACCCCAAGTTATCATTCACCTACGATCACAAAGGAACTGAGCACTTTGGACTTAGTGGGAGATCCTGACCAGAGAGGTGATCAGCCATCTTGTTGGAAGGTAATGTGGTAAAAATCTTACCTTGAACCAAGACTCTGGTTTTTTTCATGTCTTAGTCTCTAGAACGCATTTTTCACTTTGATTTACTTGTAGTCATTTCTGGCTCTATCCTTTATACCTGAACTCTCTCAAAATCCTATCTATTCTGATGAATGAACTCGTTTTACTTTATTCCAGACCAATCCAGTGCTGTGTTTTGAATTGAAATGGTAACTCCAGTTAAAGTGATAAGCTGTTTCCTTAGAGGAGGAAATGAACCTTATTATTCCTCTGAATGGCCCAGGAGAGAACTGGGGGCGCTGAAAGCAGAAACCATGGATTTGGTGGTTGTTACTACTTCAAAGCAGGGGGTGCTCCTGCACCCTCAGCACCCCTAGTTCCAGCACCCCTGTTGCAGAGCAGGGAAAATTTCACAGTTTGGGAAAATTCAGGAGTGGGGGGCACTGGGGTCATCTTTCCCGGTGTAACCAAAAAGCTGGTGGATACCAGTGTGTGGCTGGAGTGTAACAAGCAGGCCGCTGGAATCGAGGTTACTAGTCCAGGGTTGCTTATCACAGAGACACTCAGTGCATGCTTGTATGCTGGCTGGGGAATCTAGACAAAGGAGCTACAGCAGCAGAGCAATTTAAGGCACCCAGGGTTACAGGGCAGGCAGTAACGACACCCTCAATAGTCTGGATTGCACCCCAGAACCTGACATTGGTCTGGCTGAACCAGCATTTCCACACAGCTTGCTATTTTACCTGAGGCTTACACTTTAAGCCCAGAGGAAACAGTCCACTGATAAAGCCTTGGAGCGGTAAGAAAAGGAAGTCATAGAAAAAGAGAAGGAAAGGTAGTATAACCTAATCATGATGGAGCAACATGGACAGATTGCACAGACACCAGGTATTCCCTCCCACAAGGAATATCCAACTGGGAGAAGTCGTGCCCTGCACACACAGACTGTACTGAAGAATATTTCACTACTTTTGAAAGGCTGTGTGAATTGCATAAAATTCCAGAAGACAAGAAAGTCCCCACACTGATTGGAAAGCTATCTGGTAAAACACTGAAAAAATTGTTTAATGAAAAGCCAGTTGAACAGGCTTTGAAATACGCTGAATTTAAAAGGGTTTTAATGCAAAGGTTTTAAATTACCCTTGAAGTATATAGAATAAAATTTAGAGGTCTCAATATGCATGAGCGAATGAGTCATAGAGAATATGTATACAAATTCTGTGAAGACAAAATGGGCCAAGGCAAAGGTGGCAGAGAGTTATGATCAGTTGTTTGATTTTTGTGCACAAGAACAATTCCTGAGCATATGTTCTGAAAAAATCAGACAAACTATGAGGGATAAATCCCTGGATTTGATCCAAAATGGTATGTCTCTTGCTGATGCACATATGCAAGCTAAAGCATACAGTGACTGCAAGCCACAGAGGGGAGTGCAGAAGACCAGCATTACGGGAGAGCTCCATTTTTTCCTTGGGAAGGAAGAGAACAATTGGGAGTCCCTGTATTCTCCTCCCTAAAATAGATTCTCCCTCGGGAATCTCCCTTGCAGGAGAACAATCCAAGAAGGTGTTTAACCTGTGGTTCCCCGAACACCTGAGGAATAATTGCCCGAAAATGAAAGAAGCTAAGCCCATGCCCCATCCAACCCAAGTTAAAGCAGCTGTCCTTAACCTAGAATCCCAAGAGATACCTGCAGGTCATAGGATTAATTTTGTGAGGACTTTACTTTGGGGTAACCCATTCTGTCCATGGGGGGTAGACAAGGAATTTGTTAAAGCTGCCAAGGTACATGGCAAAGAATGTGTGGATGGAGATTACTCTGATCAGGGGAGGCACGGTTAAACAGTCAGACATGATCCCTGGCAAGAAAGCAGAACCTAGCATTGGGACTACATGAAATCACTGTAGCTTTGGCTAAAGTACATGTGGAATGGGAAGATCTGGAGGGAATTTTGAAAGTTGGTGTGCTGGATAGTATTTCCATGGCAATTCTTGTGGGGAATGATAGTTTGGTTTTGTCCTAAGCAGTTAATGTAGTAACTCGCAGGAAAAAGGACTATTGTTCTGTGATCTCAGGAGAGAATTGTACAGACAAAATGTCGTTGAGGTGGGAGGGGATGGCCCCAGCCCCAGCTCAGCAAGAGAAAGCAACAAGCTTTCAAATGTGGAAGGGGCCAAGAAGGTCAGCTCCTTCACAGCAGAGGAGGGTAGCAAGCATACCAAGCTAAAGGGGAAGGAGTTTTCCCCTGTGACTGGAGAGTCTGTTCAGGTTGTCCGCTGCCAAGGTTTTGCAAACGAACAGAGAGCAGACCCCATGCTAGAAAGCATCCTTGGGAACATCCTTGAGGGAACCACAGGAAGGGAAATAGGGGAAGTGTTTTTTGAAGAGGAAGGAACGCTGCACAGAGAAGCACCCCGGGGAAGTACGAAAGCCCTGGGTAACCTCACAAATAGCTAGTTGTGCCTGCCCACCACTGTGGGGAGTTAATGTTGCTACCCCACAATCGCCCTTTTGCTGGTCACTTGGGAGCCTATGATAGGTTAAGGAAGAATTTGTTCTGGCCAGGGATACAGAATAATGTGAGAATCTTGCACATTTTGTGACTTATGTCAGAAGAGGAAAAGACCTGCAGGACCCCCAAAAGTCCCTCTACCGTTCTTGCCTGTGAGATGAGAGGCATTTTATAGGGTAGCAATGGGCATTGTGGGCCTTATGCCTGGTCCTACCCAAATGGGAAAAGTATATCTTGGTGGTAGTGGATTTTGCCACTAGATACCTTGAAGCAGTTGCTCAAAATAACATAGAAGCGGATTATGAAGCCAAAGCCCTTTTCGCTATTTTTAGCAGAGTGGGTTTCCCTAAAAAGATTTTATCTGATCGTGGGTCAAATTTCTATGTCTCAGCTATTCGGTGAGTTATGGAAGTTGTGTGGGTTGAACAAGTAAAAGCTGCCCTGTATCACACAGCGACAAATGGTCTGGTGGAGAGGTTTAATGGGCCACTAAAATCAATGCTGGGGATGTCTGCCAACAGGCGGGACCTGGATAGGGATGAAATGTTACCCTAGCTATTGGCTTATAAGGAGGTGCCCCCAAGAATCTACAGTGTTTGCCTATTTAATCTTTTGTACAGAAGGAAAATGAGGGGACCCCTGGATCTTATCAGAGACTCCTGGGAAAGGGACACTGAGGCAGAAATATGTACAAAGTTTCAGGCAAGAGTTAAAGGACATGACAGAGGTGGTTCAGACTAAGCTCAAGGACAGTCAGTCCAAACAAAAGGCATGGT
Source organism: Chelonia mydas (assembly GCF_015237465.2). Lineage (NCBI taxonomy): Eukaryota > Metazoa > Chordata > Testudines > Cheloniidae > Chelonia > Chelonia mydas. Next base: position 66,721,678 of record NC_051250.2, read on the forward strand.
ATGATCAACATACCAATAAACACTCTTTAGAAGTAGGAGAATTGGTATTGGTACTTATCCTTGCGAAAAAATACAAAATGCAAAGCTCATGGGAGGGACCTTTTGAAGTGATGGAAGAGGTGACAATATACATATAGTTCAAAAGGCCTCACAGTTATGCTACCTCACAGCTTTTACATACCAACAGGCTTAAAGCATACCATAGAGAAGTGATGATAAACATGATTTGTTGTGTTGAAGGGGAAACTGAGGCATAGATTTGATGGCTGAATGCCAAGATGACTTATCACTTGAAGGTATTAAGATATGCAAAGTACTAACCCAGACTGAAAAGAGATTCTGTGTATACTGAAGAGCCACAGACAAGTTTTCTCCAGCAACACTGGGAAGACCTATGAGATCACCCATAAAACTGGCACAGTAGGTCTTCAGTATGCACCCAGCTAAGCTTATTCTACCACTGGCACAGTGCAAGAGCAAATCTGTATCGCAATACGGAGCACGCTGAACTTGAGGGTAATTAAAGACTGTGATAGCTCTTGGACATCGCCCATTGTATCTGTCCCTAAGGGCTTGTCTACACTGGCACTTTACAGTGCTGCAACTCTCTTGCTATGGGGTGTGAAAAAACACCCCCCTGAGCGCTGCAGGTTTCAGCACTGTAACGTGCCAGTATAGACAGTGCACAGTATAGCTACGCCCCTCGTGGAGATGGTTTTTTTTTTTTTAGAGCACTCTGCCACGACTACACAAGCCGCATTAAAGCGCTGCCATTGCCAGTGAAGACCTATGCTAAGAAAGATAACAGTAAGATTTTGTGTGGAGTGTAGAAAACTCAATGCTCTCAGCATGCCAGATGTTTATACTATGTCCAGAATTGCTGACATGCTGCAAATCTTGAGCAATGCTAAATATCTTGGCATGTTTGACCTTGTGAAAGGTTATTGGTGGATTTCTTTGGACTCTGATGCACAGAAAAATTCTGCTTTTATTGCTGATATGGATGAATTCAAAATGTTACATGTGGGTTAATTAATGCAGGAACCACTTTTCAGAGGCTGGTCAACAAAGCGTTAAACAGATTGCAGGACTTTGTATAATGGCCTTTGTCAGTGATATAGCCAAGTTCAGCAGCTTTTGATCTCATCACAAGAAAGGTTTGGCAATTGTGCAGGTTACATTGCCTATCCTCTTTTTCTATGGTTTCTTTCTCTTTTAGAGCCAGTGCTCATGAGTGTCTGTGTGATAAGTAACCCTGGACTAGCAACTCTGATTCCAGCAGCCTGCTTGTTACACTCCAGCCACACTCTGGTATCCACCCGCTTTTTGGTTAAACGGTGCAAGATGATGCCAATGCCCCCCACTCCTGAATTTTCCCCACACCGAGTGCTCTGCAGTATGCTTTCCTGGACCATCCAGAGGAATAAGAAGGTTCATTTGCTCCTCTAAAGAGAAAAAATGCAGTTTATCACTTTAACTGGAGTTAACAATCACTTCAATTCAAACACATCACTGGGTTTGTTTAGATTAAAAGTAAAATGAGTTCGTTAACCAGAGCAGATAGGATTTTAAGAGAGTTCAGGTATAAAGGATCAAGTCACAAATGGTTACAAGCAAATAAGAGTGCAAAATGTTTTCTAGAGACTAAGACATAACAAAACTACAGTCTTGGTTCAAGATAAGATTTTTACCACACTACCTTTCAGCAACATGACTGACCACACCTTTGCTCAGGATCTCCCATAAAGTCCAAAGTGCTCAGTTCCTTTGTCATCTTAGGTGAATGATAACTTGGGGTTCTTTGTCCCTGTCTTTTATAGCCCATTGAACCTTTGAGATGGATTATTCTGAAGGTTCCCTCCCAAAGTAAAGTTAGTTCAAGCTGGACAGAAGGAGACATGGAGTCTCGTGATGAAGGAAATTCCATGCTGGTTTCTTCCTCCACTGTTGTTTGATAAAATGCAAATTGATCCGTCCTTGCCCTCTCTGATGTAAATGAGCAGCCACTTGACATTTGACTCTGACACCTGGCTGAAGGCATTGGCCTGTTCTTTTTCTGGGAGAGACCTGTTTACCCACTTCTCAGACTTGTCTGGTCAATACATTCTAATACCATATTTCCTTCATATTTGTATGGTCCTGTGGGCGTTTACCATACATACACCATGCAAGAATATTAATGATCAGTGTGTTATTAGTTTTCCAATAATACCTTGTATGACACATATCAGATGCAGTTTATGACATAAATGAATTGGGGTGCCCTGACCTGGTCCAACCAGCTGAAACACGCTACCAGATACCAGTGAGCCTGTTACCCTCTTGCACTGGGATGCTGTTAGGGTCACAGTATATAAACAAGACTATAATATAAGTTACTAATTCTTTGTCTGAAGGAAGGATGTTTAGAGAAGTGAGAAAATCCTTCCCCACAGCTGTTGGATACATTTAAATCTCCCAGCGGAAGCAATGATCTATATTCATGTAAATGTGTTTTGATGTCCTCTTCAAAGTTTAAATGAAACACCCACATCCAGGAAGCTAGTCATCTTAAGCAGAAACACAATTGTAATTCTTTATAAAGCACACCATGTAGGTCTTTGCTTTCACTTCAGTAGCACCAAGATTTGGCAATTTGTTTGTTTAGCTTTCTTGTTTTGGTCTCAGATAATTTCAAACGTACCACTTCCAAGGGGTATACAAAATCTCTTGGATAGAAGACCCAATTTTATAAAGCTTTCTTTTTAAACACTCAGTTTTAATCTGTGAATCAGTGCATTAATAAACTAGCTGGATCACTCTTGTTTCAGATGATCAGTGTATCTCCTGCTAGGTACTGACAGTTTTTCCATGTCAACCAAAAAAAATCTAACTTATTCCCCTTTATAGAAAGGAGCTATAGAATTTATGGGGATTAAGTCAATAGGGATCTATAGAAATTACTTTTTTTAAAACACACCACCAACAAAAAATCCCCTTATGAGCCTATTTCATCAGCTTGTGTAAATACATGTAGCTGTGTTGAAGTCTCCAGAGTTAACATGTAGTTAACACTGTAGCACCATTTTAGTCAATGGAGCTATGCTAAATTGTGCCAGCTGAGGACCTGACCTGAATTTTATAGACCATTTTATACTTTCTGTAGGTTTGAATTTTTTTAACCAGCCTATATAATTTTATTGCTGGGACATACATTTCTATAAAATTCTACAGTAAGATACGAATAATGTATAGATAGGTTATTCTCCATTAAGCCCCTTAGTACTGTTCCATACACATCACAACATTCACAGATAAAATCAGATCTTCTACTTAACATTGTCTTTGGGATATTTTAACAAAAGTAAATATAATGTTAACTACATGTGAACTGCTGGGAAAACAAAACCCTCATAACTTCAAAGAATTGCCCGAGAACACTTTCCTTCTTTACAGCATTTTGTATTAAGGGATGTGGTGTAATTAATCTGTACAGGTTGTGTAATTCTGAGTCCACATTTTTACCTTTTTTTAAAAAACTACGTACATTAAAAATGAGTTTCTCTGCATCAGGTGCCACATCCTATGATGTGCTATGGGTATCCTGTGGCAGACCCTCAGGGTCTGATCCAGCTCCTCGGGAAGTCTCCAATTAACTTCTCATTGACTTGAGTCGGAGTTGGATTGGGCCCTTGCTGAGCAAGCTTTTTGATGAGTAAAGCTCGGAAAGAAATCTACAGCACTCTACTGTATTACGTTAGACTAAATGCTGCCTCTACGGATTTTGACTAATGCTCAGCACAGTTTTACATTTAAGTCTGCTTGATTATTTTCCCTTGGAGCAGACAAGTATATGGTATGATCTCATCCTATTGTCAGGGTAATGTGTCTCTGGGGACTCTGACCTTGTTCACATTACAATGACATCATCTTTTCTACAGACTGTAAATCACAACCGTTGACTCCTTGCTTTACTAATAAAACCTGCAGAGATAGAGCCTGCAGCTACAACGTGCTTGTTTGAAATTGTTAGACGGCAATGCAATTTATTTATTTTTAACCACTTGAGGCAACATTTTTAAGAAGCTAGTAATGAGGGAGGTGTGCAGTCTCATTTAACATTCCTATCTTCTTCTTGCGGAGTTCTAACATGGAGTTTTTTTTTTAAATTCTATGATCTAAATAGATTTATCAGCACAGTCTGAAACATAAGACCCAAGAGAAAAAGTATTTTCCATTTGGAGTCACCTTTTAAATTTCCGTCCTAGCAAAGTACTCAAAATGTATCCATTTACCTTCTGCAACTTGCAGTACCCTGCATTCATCAAAAAAGCAGGCTTCTATGTAAACTGAAAAATGGATTTACAACAAAACACAGCAGAGTTTTCTCATTTAAAATAACTTATCTTCAGTTGGGTTTCTTGAAAATGGTTCATTTAAGATCTCTGTAATGATGTATATCCACTTCCTTCCTACACACCTCCACGCTGTACTCCAGAACATTTAATGTGGCTCAGACTTCTGTAAACCTCAAGTGAGCAGTTGAGGATGAATGATTTTTGAGAGTCCTAAGAACTGAGTTTTGCATACAGCCAATTACTGGGTCGGAACAAGAAAATACTTACCTTATGGCTCCTTTTCTTTGTTTATTTTAAATTGTGCTTGTATTTTGCCCTTTGGGGCTGGCCCTGTAATACTATATTAGATGCCTTATGCTCGAGGGCCCAAAATAATCCCGGGTGTAACTTCATTTAAATCAACCAAGTTAACAGAGTTACACCAGAGCTTAAATTGGCCTCTGGAATATTAGCTAAACTCATACTGTCATACACATGGAGCCCTGGTAGAGCTCCCCCTCTGACTGGACACTTCCCAGGCTGTTGTCTTTGGAGCCCCCCTCATACTTTGAGCCCATTCAACTTCAGCATCTGAACAGAGCACAGGCACTGCCCCAGGCTTGGGATCCGTAGGCACACTCTCAGGCTGCAAAACCTCTGTCTCGCACCCCCTCCTGAGAGCTGGGATCCCACGATCCAACTCTCTAGCCCCCTACTGCTGACCCCTCAGGCTCTCCACAGCCAACACACACCCTTTCCCAGAACACCAGCCAGGTAGGCACTCCAAGTTTGTAGTTTAACTCTTCAAGGGCCTGAAATAGTGAAAGCCAATGGACAGACTTTGTGCATGATTCTAAACTCAATTACTCTTTACTGAGATATCATGAAGAATACACAGAACTATACAGAGTAATAGACATACTTATATGTGTTTCCCTGCCTCAGGTTCCTCACTATTCTGGAGAGTTCTTTGGGCTTGGGCAGAGTTCTCTGGGATGTCCTGGATCCTTCCCCCACAGGTCGTTGTGGTTTTTCAGAATTATGGAACCTTTCTAGGTCAACTAGCTTTCTCTGACCTTGTCTGGTCACACTGTTAAACAAGACCCCCTGCTACAAAAGCATGCCCATCTCTTTCTCTCTCCTGCCCAAAGCTTCCTGTCTCGCTCAGTGAGTCCCTCAAGTTTATATGTCCCCCTGCCAACACCTGGTTTCTTTGTTCTGCTGCTAGGGATTTGTCACTCTCAACTCCACCAGGCCCCTGCAGAGCAACTTGGTTGAACTGGTTTCCTTGTTTAGTCAACCTCTTCAGTATACCAATTATTCAGTCAGAGCACAGTTGTTCAGGTTAACGACGCTCTATTGCCCAGTCCCTGGTCTGGTTGTAGGCATCTGCTGCTACAGCCCCTGTCAGCAAATGGTGGATTCCCCAGAGAGGAATTCCCTGATGTAACAATTTCATAAAAACAGCATTGCAACACCAAACAGAATTCATAAATTGTACGTAGACAGATTCTCCAAATCGCCTCTCATATATATTGGGATTAAACAGTAAATGCTTAAAGTGGCAATGTCAATTTAGAAATATCTGTGTAGTTGTCTGTTTACTGACCTATGTATATGGGTCTCATTAGCATAGTATCTGAGCATCTCATGCTTATGTCGGAAAATGTTTTTCCTACTATTGTTACAACAACTGAGACTACTATAACTGAAAGAGATTAGAGGAAACAAACTTTTTTTCCTCTTCCGTTTTCAAGTCACTTTGTGCATTTGACAGCACTTTATGTGTAGTCAGTTTCACTGTTTCCCCTGAATATTCAGTCAGTTTCCTGTTTTGTTTGTATGGTTTTTTCACATGCTCAAGGAAGAGAAAAGCATTTTAAAAAATAGGAAAATGTGATTGCAAGCTGCTATAACTTGACAGAGAGAGACTCAGAAGCAGGTGTATGGTTTATAACTTTTTTAAACTAGATTTCAGGCTGACTTCTATCCCTTTAAGTTTATTAACAGGATCTAGTTCCTGTTCAAAATGAAGGGAAAATGGGCAAAAATTGAATATATACTGTAAGCAGATGCCTGTATGTATACTGATGGTGTAATTGTGGACTCATCTAGTGCTTTTTAATGTTGCAGTGTGAAGTGTGGAAGTTCCCATCTCTGGGGCTGGTGTGCATTGGCTGTGTGGGATTAAAGAATTGTGATCCCTTACTATGGAAATTAGGGGGGGCAGGGAAGCCCTCACGTTGGCTCAAATTTGGCCTGGCTGCCCACCCCTGTCATGAGGAAGTGTGTGCCAGGCCAAACCTGAGTGCACTGCAAGCCCGTGCACCAGGTCACAATGCACTCACTGAAATTTGGCTTAGTCACCCCTCTGTCATGGGGGGGGCAGGGCGCCAGGCCAGACCTGAGTGGCGTTGCAACCACATATGCCAGTTCACAATGCAACCCACCCAAATCTCGTGGCCAGGGGACCCCTGAGATGGGGACCCTGTGTAAGTGCATCGAGTGCACATTGGCTAATCTGGAACTATGCACTGGTAGTGCTGGGTACACGTGAACTCACAACACCAGAATTTTTGTTAAAAGTGATCACAGTTGCCCAGTTCTGCCTGGTTTTCACTCCCAAGCCATAAATCAGTTTCAAGTTTAGTGATTTCATGAACCTTTTGATAAACCTGGTTTGAGTTTGAGGATGTAATGAAACCTGAAACCAAATTAGATTTCTTTTCCCATCTTGTCCTTTCTCCCCTTTCTCCTTGTCCTTTCTTTCCTCTTCCCTCATTTCAGCCACCGCTCCATCGTTCCATTGAGGATTTCAAGAACAATTGTAGAGAATAAATCAAAGAAAAGTAAGTTCACTTTTTTTTTGCTATGAGTCTGTGTGCACTGAATTGATCTGTTAATTTATTCTGCAATACCTCAAAACCAGAACTACACTTAGATCTGCAATCATTGTTATTCACTATTCACTTCAGCATCATGTTCACTGCCCACCCCCTTGATTAAAACTGCTTCATGTGGTATTTGATATAATAAACATTCTTTTCATATTCTTAAGAAAATAACAGTAGGTGACCTCCCCCCCCCCCAAATGATTATAAAGCAAACTGAGTGAGATTTTCCTAATGAATGCAGACATTGTCATTCAAAATTGTATTCCTCTTTCCCCCAGGTCATATAAAAGGATCTCTGCCATTTTTATTTGTTCTACTTGTGCGTCTAGGGGTAAAGCTAAAGATGAAGGCTTTTTAGAACGCCACATTTGCAGGAAAATGGGAGAATGCTCTGGAAAAATAACCAAACTGTAGTTTGTGTTTGGCTACATCATCTCTTTCCAGCTAGTTTTACTTTTAATCCTTAGCATTTCTCAAGGGAGTTATATGCAAGTTAACATGCCAGATTTCTCATATAATAAAGAGGAGGCAAAAGGAATAGGTAAAAGAAAACAGTAAATTGTAATATCAGGAAATGTGGTTTTGTGTCCTTATCCAAAGTGTGAACACAGAGATTTAAATAAGAAAGAAACTGAGCTGGAGCTCACTTTAAGTGCAGAGTTAATACGCAGACTGCATCATCTTTCTTGCTTAAGTACTGTACTGTTTTTCTCTTTGCCATACAACAGCTACCATATGTGCTGAGCTTCAGCTAGACAACTACGAAATTACAAACACTCTTTTGACTGTGAATTGAATAGAAAAGGATGTCAGTTATTGCTTTCCTCCTGTGGCCACACCACAAGTGCACCTGCAGTAAGAAACTGGCATTCATCCTCTGAAAAGCACCACATGCTTCTATTGTTAGCCAGATCAGAATTCTAACCTTGGCTTTGTTTACCCAACTCCTAGCACAGTTAGAAGATTGTGAAGATAAGAGCCTCAACTCTTATGCATACCAGTTTACTTAGTCTTGTGCTTCAGCACTCATCCACAGTTTTTTGTGTTTTCACTGAAGGAAGCAAAAAGAGGGGTAGGAAGATTGCTATCTGTGGTGTCCTTCAGTCAAAGAGTGCTCTTTTCCTTGTGCACGTTTAGCATTTAGAAATTAATATGAAGCTTGTTATCAAATCATAACAGCTTTCACTGAAAGTTCTGAATTGTGATCCGTTAAGATCATCTCTAGGATTATCTGATTTCAAATTTGACTGCCAGAACAAAAGGATGTTGTTTCTAGCCTGTGCAGAGGTAGTCCGGAATTTGGCCATTTCTTTATCCCCCAAGGCAGGTTTGAACTAGAAACCACACTGAAGTGTGCAAAGAGGATTTAAGTAGGAAAAAATTGATGATGTCTGGAAGCAGTGAACTGGGCAATCCATTAAATGAGACAGCTGTTAGGCTAGCAGAGGTTCCTTGTCTCCCAGTATGTAATGTGACAGCTGAGCTAGGGATCAGACTGCAAGCTAGCCTGCAGCTGCTGCTGCTGTCAAAGGCCTACCAGCCGTTGTATTCTAGGAAGGTTGGTGAAATATTCTCCATCATCTGTTATGTCAATTAACTATTTCTTTCCTAGATGTCTATGTCATTAAGCTGGTGGCCAAAATGTTTATTCAATCTCTGATTGAAATACATTAGGATGACGGAGTGGTTTAGCACTTAGGGAATTAGACTTGTATCTTCTGAAGCCTTGCTTCAGCTACATAGCTGGCTGAAGTGTTAGTGGCTTGAATTCAGTTCCCTGGTGGATTGTTAGTTGCATTACATATTTGTCTTATTATGGCCTGCGTTCAACGGAGTCCTTAAAGTTCAATCCCCATAAATATAAGCTATGCTCTCAGACCACTATAGGGTAATCGTTAGGTCAAGGCTTAAATGCACTGGCAGAAATCATTACAGCAACAAGGAATTTATGGAGTGACTGCAAGGCACTCAGCATATTAATTAATTATTACTGCATTTGATTTATAACGAGAAGTGTCCAACTGATGCTGTGGACACTTTTTACAAATATTAAAACTCAGGATACTTAAATACAATAAACAATTCCACTATGGTATGTCATCTATATGATTCTAATAAGTACCTGATAATCAATACCATTTAAGAGAGTCACCATTTATAGCCTATATCCCATGGTCACTGCCTCCCAATGTCTGGGGGAAAGACAACACACATTTTTGAAACATGAGCTCACCTCACTCTGAACATTATCTGAGATTCAGGAATCTACCTTCAAAAACACGTCAGGTACCACTTTTGGGAGAGTGCTCTATATCTTTAATGTAATTGAGTTGCTAGATGACACCTTACATAATGAACACGACACCTAAGTATAGTTTATCCTTGGTCTGTCTCCAGTCCTGGCCCTTATTTTAGCAGCCATGAATGCAGTGACTTTCCCTTAACAAGCATGCTTGGAAAGCCATTCCATATATTCATTATGCTCAGAGTGGGGGAAAATAATCAAATGTTTGTTTATGCATTTTTGTAATATTCATTTGTGCCCTTGTCTCTCACCATCTGTGCAGAGCTGAAAATTAAAGCCCAGGCTGACATTATCTGTATCATTTATGAATATTATCCCTCACTCTTTTTTTTGCAATACATAAAATGTCTAAGATTCATAATTTTATAACTGAACCTTGAGCCTTCAGAGTTGTATGCTCTTTACCATCTAAAAGAGTTACATATTTGTAATGCTGTATTCTGCATAATTGGTGACCGGAAATGCCTATTTGCGGAATGGTGGTAAATGCACCAGGGTTAAGGTTGAAACTAGCTTCCCAAGATAAACCTATTTTTCAAACCTCTCTTCCACAACTTCTTCAAAAAGAAGTCAGTCCCTCTAAATGGAACATGTCACATCTCGCCCCGGGATAGAATTTTTCGGGGAAGCTCAGAAAAAATCGGCAAATGGGTTTAAAAGATGTGGTGCTTGAAATACATTCCTGTCATTGACTTTTCAAAGTCTTCCTAATGATTATTTGGCTCACCCGAACTCCCAGATGGCTTGGGCTACAAACTCCACATATGTTCCTCAGGAGAAGTGCCTTTTTAATGTTATTGGGTGGAGGGAGAAGTGCAAATGTATATAATACATATAGTTGTGATCGGTGCACATACCCCGTATACTACAAACAGGGAAGGGAATTAACTAGATGCTTATTAGAGCAGAGATATATAAAGAGGGGGCAAGGAAAGATGGACAAAGGGAAGAGGAGGAGCTTGGGCTTGAATTTGCCCAGTCTGTAGTAAGGTCAGAAAGTAAGGAGGAGAAGGGAAAGTGAAGGTCAATACTGCTTAAAACTCTGTAAACTAATGATTGTTTGTTTTCTCCCTGGCTGAAGCAAACCATCCTTTGTTCATTGTTTAGCTCTTTTTTTGGACCATCTTGTGAAGAGCTCTGGTTCTGACTTACTGTTAGACCAGGGTGGAGAAATGCCCTGTGTGGTGGTTGTGCATTCCTTGTATTGACAAGATGCAGTATTAATTTCAGTTCTATTTGCTTTTGCTCCTTTTTCTGTTACCTGTAGTTAAGGTTGGGGCCTTAACTCACCCCGAGCTATTTTCACATGCATACGCAGACATGTTTAAAATGTGTTTATAAACATGCGTTGCCCTCCCACTGGCTCCAGACTGTGCTGCTGCTGCTGCTTCTGGAGCGAGCTGGAGGTGGAGAAGTATGGATGGAAGACAGGGAGGGACATGGACCCTGTCTTGGAGGGAGGGAATATGTGGAGAGGTGGGTATCTTGGGGGTAGAGAGCACTGAGAAAAGTGCAGTAGACCAGGAGGGACATGGACTGGTAACTGGGTGGTATAAAGCTATGCTAACTATTTTGGAATGGTGGGACAGAGGTGAGGGAGTAGGCACATAAATGGGGGACAGGAGACTGGGTGTGGGCACAAATATAAGAGGGTATAGCAAACGGGGTGGAGCATGGAGGGAACTGGGAAAAGCAGAGTTTTGAACCATGTTACACTTCAAACACTTAAAACTGTCTACATTATATATGATAGGTGTTCCAAATGTTCAGTGCTGATAAAACATGTTTCTACACCTCCAGTCCTTGTCACTGTCCACTGCCTCTATACCCCAATCCTGGTTGTGCCCTCACTTTCATGCACATGCCTCCAATAGACTTGCCAAAGACTTGAGGAAGGGAACCCAACCTAGATTCTTAGGATGTGTCAGAGCAGAGCACCCCTTCCTGTGGATCTTATATGCCAACCTGATTTAAACTTTTAACACTTCTTCAAAAAACCTGGGAAGTTCCTAAACAAAAAACTTTGTTAAAAAGTTAAGGTTGAAACGTGTGTTTCCATGAAGGCCAGGTAACAGGTTTTGAAATATAAGCCCACTACACTCTGAACAATATCTGAGATTCAGGAATGCATCTTCAAAAACATTTCAGATGCCACCTTCTGAAGAGTGCTCTATATCTCTGGCAATTGAGTCATTAGATGACATCTTACATCTCTGAATAATTTATCACAATATCATACTTCTGTTACAAAAATTCTACACCTTTTAAAAAACCCAAATGTTAGAAATGCACAGAGAAGTTCCAGAATGACTGTTCATTCCCTGTTATCATATAGCCCTTCAGTGTTTTTATCCCCCAAACCATTTACATGCCAGGTATATTCAGGGTCTCCTATAACATCCATATTCAAGTTGTATATCCTAGTATTGTATTGTAGTTGTTGTCATCTTCTTTTTGTTTTATGATGAGATGTCAGCTTGTTTCTCTACTGGAAACTGACAATTAATTGGTTATTAGTTTCTTCACATGCCATATATTGGACATTTGAAAGAAGAGTCCCACTCTTCCTGTGCTTCTCAGTAGCTCAACATAAGCTCTCTTTTAGCCCTACTCGTTCTGGATTTATTTCTCTTTAGAAGTACTTTGGAGTATTGGTATGCTTTCACATTTCACTCTGAGGTGCTCTTTCACATTCATTTATTATGTGCTATGTGTTGCCATAACACCCCATAAGCTAAACTTAACCTGGCTACCTCTTTGTTCCTTTTTTCAGTCTCTTGCTAGCTGCATGCCTGCTGTTGCATTTATCAGTTCAGCATTCTGTTTAAGAGATTTTATATAACTAAAGGAGGAATGGGATGAGTTCCACACTCCTTGAGACTTGATGAAAGTGGCACTGGCAAGTAGAAGGGACTGAGCTGACAATGTATTGTCATTGTAAACATTCTTATTAAAACATGACAATTGCAGAGGTTTGAAACCACATCAGGAATACCATGTGCAATTCTGGTCTCCATGTTTACAGAAGATGAATTTGAACTGGAACAGATGCAGAGAAGGGCTACTAGGTTCTCCATTCCTCTGATCATCCTACCTTATAAGAGGAGACTTAAGGTGCATGACTTGTTTAGCATTAACAAAAAGGATGAGGGGAGATATGATTGCTCATTATAAATACATCAGAGGGATAAACACCAGGCAGGGAGAGGAGTTATTTAAGTTACGGGACAATGTTGGCTCATGAACAAATACATTTAGGCTTAAAATTAGACAGAGGTTTCTAACCATCAGAGGAGTGAAGCTCTGGAACAGCCTTCCAAGGGGAGTAGTGGGGACAAACTGCCTAACTTGTTTTAAGAATGAGATTGATAAGTTTATGGAGGGGATGGTATGATGAGACTGCCTACAATGGCATGTGACCCCTCTGTGACTGCAATTAGCAAATATCTCCAGCCGCTAGAGATGGGACATTAGAGGAGGAGGGCTCTGAGTTACTACAGAGAATTCTTTCCCAGGTGTCTGCCTGGTGGGTATTGCACATATGCTAAGGATCCAACTGATCACCATATTTGAGGTCAGGAAGGAAATTTTTCTCCAGATCAAATTGGCAGAGACCCTGATGCTGGGGAGGGTTTTGTCTTCCACTGCAGCATGGGACATGGGTCAATTGCTGGTTTTAACTAGAGTAAATGGTGGATTTTCTGTAACCTGAAGTCTTTAAATGAGGATTTGAGGACTTCAGTAACTCAGACAGATGCTATGAGTATAGTACAGAAGTGGGTGAGTGAGGTTCTGTAGCCTGTGATGTGAAGTAGATCAGTAGATTGTGATGGTCCCTTCTGGCCTTAAAGTCTATAATGCTATAGTCTATGAAAGATTATCATTGCTTTAAATATCTAAAATTTGGGAAGCTTTGTGACTTGTCTCTAGTTATTTACTGGGGTGGGTTTTTTTAAGCAAATGTTTTTAAATGGATGGCTTCTTTGGTATATTGCAAGAAAAGAAATCTATTCCAGAGGGCCGAGATTTTTAACTGTGAAGGAAAAACATAGCTAGAGGCCCTAATAACTACTCTTCAGATCTTTTTGTGTGACAGGTTCAGCATTGTTTCACCATTCACTTTATTGGCACTTAGAATTGTCATAACGTTTTTTAAGATCTTGTCAGGACTAGTCTGTGGAGTTGAGATACAACAACAAAATAATACCAGGACAAGATTTGAATGTCAGAATGATACTGATATGCAAGCTCCGCTACCATGGGAAAAGGAAAGCAAAGATGAACAAGCTACACACAAACTGAAACAGCCCAGGAGGCTCTGCTTCTGCTCCTTGTCTGATTGCACTGGGAGTTTCCTTGTCTTCCAGTAACAAGTCCACACCTGTTCTTTCACCCTGATTCCCACAAAGCACCTGCCATGCCTCTCCCTCTGACTCCTCTCCCTGCTAGGGAACTTCAGAAAACCATCCCTGCCAAGGCTACCACTGGTTTAGGTGCACTGATCTTAGCACTGGTGGTGGGCCCTACTGCGGACAAGCCTTCAGCATCTCCTGGCATGTTTACCACTACATTAACTAAACTTGCTAAGCTCCCCCAGAAGCTGTATAGCCCCAATGTCATTTTCTTAAACGAGTAGAACTGACCGGTGGATTCTGGAGTGAGTTCAGGAATGGGGTGGCTGAAAGTATTCTTATTTAGTGACTTGGTCTGGGATTTACAGCACAGTGAAGAGCAGTTCCTGACCCCGGGCTGCATACAATGTCCCATGAGCCACTGTTGTGAATCGGAGACCTGGATGGGGAAAGAAAGTAGCATGGGATTTGGGAAAGGCAGTATCATGGAGGGGAGTTCACCAAAAGGCAAACATTGCGTGGTTCTGTCTCTGTCAAAGAAATGGCTAGATATTTTTGTCTCTGGGGCGGAGGAGGAAGGGGCATGGAAAGGACCAAGGAGGGTAAATGACTGAGGTCCACTGTGCTTTTACATTCCTCACAAGCTTTCCACAGTCACATACGTACCCACAATTAGAACAGCCAGTTTGCCGGTCAGCCAAAGGCTCCCTACAAACACTTACTGACACCACTGGTCTTGTGAATGTTAAAGCTTTTTGAATCAGGATCGTAATGTAAAATTTCATTGGGGCAATTCTGGTGTTTCTGGGTTGCCTTTCAAATGTCTCTGACACTCTTCAATCCTGTCATGGCTACTGTTTCAATACTCCTTCCATCCTGTTTTTATTGAAATGGTTGACAATGGGCATAATCCAACACTTTTGGAAATCAGTGGGTGTCTTTCCATTGACCTTTAGATCGGGCCCAGTATGACTGAGGTTTACTTTCTCCCTTTTTCCTATACACATACTCTTTTCCCTTTTTGAGGGTGTGTGGGGAAGGGCGTGAGTAAAACTAAACGACACTTTGCTGCTGTCTTAAATTTAATGTGGTGTCTCCTTTTAAAATCCTTCGTGTCTCGTGTATTGGTTACAGCTCCCTTCTCACTCCACCACTGTTGTCTTAAGCAAAGAACTGCATTTCTGGGACATTTGGCTCCTGCATTGATTGCTCATGCCTGCTCACGCTGTGGTCGCTATCACTGGTTACAATTCTATGTAGACATGAACCTATCCTGGTACCATTCTTGTCACAGAAATTTAGGGGGGAAAAGTGTGTGTCTTACAATGGATTAGATGAGACCCCACAATGTCCTCTAGGTTTCCCCCCTTAGTTTGGCTAAGTAGGGTGAGGGAGCTAATGTGACATCATAATCCTTTCATTGTGTGATTTCATAGTATCCATATAAAAAAACTGGTGGCACTTGAACGTTGCTTGAGCAGATGTTGGGCACAGCAGCTCTATTCACCCATCAGTCATGTTCCAAATTCCCTTATCTCTTCTCTCTGTCCCAGTACGCACCTCCAGGCTTTCCCTGGGTAGAGCTCCCCAGAACTACAGCACAGAGGCTACATTATTATCTCTGTGGTATGCAAGCAAGCAAGCTGTGACATCCCTATTTTCAATTTTCGGCTGTTTCTACCAGTTCTGGTCAGGCTGGCTTACCCTCAGGAACTAACCCTCCACATTCCTAGCAGGAAGCCAGTATCCTCTCTAGTGACACCAGTTAGACCATTGTTTCCTTATATCCTCTTCCCTTTGTGTTTACAATTTCTCTCCTCTTAGCTACCAATGAGCAAATTTCCAGTGGCTCAGGGTTTTCAGCAGCACCCAACAGTCTGGCACCTTACCTTGACCTCTGGAGTCTGCAGAAATGGCATGGAAACACTCTCATGAGAGTCCTGATTCCTCCTCCTCTTGGCTGGGCCTAAAATGCTGTGAGAACAGACAGATTTCCTTGCAGCATTTTGGCACTTTTTCATCCGTTCCAGCCAAAACCAAAAAGTGCAAAAATTATAGGAGGAAAAAAATGAATTGTATGTTTTTGAAACTCAAACCCTATCTGAATTTTGCAAAAAAGGTTTTGGGTCACTTACTTCATCTCAACTGGCTCATCCTCCCCACTAATAATCCCAGTGTTTATTGCAGAGCTTTGTGGCTTCCTTTTTCCTGTCCCTGTGTGCATCTTGTCTGGTTGGCACAAAGCCCCAGGTTCTGCTCCCTTCCCCTACCTGCCCCCTCAATGTCTGCATCCCCAACCACTGGATACTTCAAAAATCAAATCTTAATCCTTCAGACACTTGACTTCTTAGAGATCTGCAGCTGCTCAGGAATGCCCTTTTCAGACTTCTGTGCTGAACCTTCCTTCCTTGCATTCATGTTTTACTGTGGCTTTTGGGCTGTGCTGAACTATTTAGAGAGCTGCTGACAACCCATGGAAAACTCTGCAAAACATTCCATTGAGAGACCATTCTGCTTTGGTGTAATTTTCTGTGCCCTGCTCCTTATTATTAGGGTTACTTGCTGAAAACAGGACCTTTGTTTCTGAGTTCATCTGACCCTGCTGTTTGTATTCCTCACTTGCAGAGCTGCTGTGTAGGTCTGGACACACCGTCATAGTAGAACCAGCTTGAACATAGTTTTTCTCCAACCTCTAAAAAGGACCTCTGACCTATAAGGTTCAGAATTGGTTCCTCACTAGGCCTCAGGCTTCCTCTTTACAATCCACACAGCCGTCTGCTTCCAGCTCTCATTTACCCCCTCACCTGTTCTCCAGACAATTGATCCTCCCCTTCCAAGTTCAGCTCCTTCTGAGTTTGAGGGCTGGCTGTTCTACCTGCTGGCCTCTCGCTCCCCCATTCACCTACCTGGAAAGATACAGTGTTGGGTCCCTGGTATTTCCAGATCCAGATATTTCTAATGTAATCTGGAGCTTGGTATTATTGGGACCTATAAAGCACTGAGCCTTGGCTAGCTATATCCTCCTCTGCATTGTGAACCATAATGTAGTGAGTCAGCACAGCAGCTCAGAGCAGACAGAGCAGCATCCTGATGTGCACAGAGGAGAGGGGGAGGGGCTGGCAGCCTACTGGCAAGCTGAGGGTATCCTGTCACAGGCCTGGAAGAGAGAGAAATGGGAAACTCCACAGGCTTCTCTCCAAGGTTGAATAAGCATCCAAGTTGAACCAAACTTGTGAAGCTTTCGAAGCTTGTTGGCCCATCCGTAATTATGATCTGTCTGTTGCCTCTCAGCTGGTTGCTTTAAGTCACGATTCTATCACGAATGATGTCAGGCAGCAGGAGCACAAGAACACAAATGTAAATATTTCATGAAGGGCAGAGTATGTAATCTGCAAATGAGCAGCAGAATTCCCTATAGACAGAATACTTTTAAAAGTTTCCTTGACACCTCTGCAGGTCCTGTAAAGGCCCAAGTTCAGGATCCCAGCACACATCCTAAATGTGAGGTAGAGGATGTCTTTGGCTCAGGACCCCTGCAATTTATGTGCAGCTCTGCAGGAGTAGGTGGCCTAGGAGTTCCACATAGTTCTAGATCAGGGGTTCTCAAACTGGGGGTCTGGACCCCTCAGGGGGTCATGAGGTTATTGCATGGGGGGTCGCGAGCTGCCAGCCTCCACCCCAAACCCCGCTTCGCCTCCAGCATTTATAATGGTGTTAAATATATTTAAAAGTGTTTTTATAAGGGGGGGGGGGGTCGCATTCAGAGGCTTGCTATGTGAAAGGGGTCACCAATACAAAAGTTTGAGAACCACTGTTCTAGATCCTCTGATCCCATCACTTTCAAATCCTTCCTTTGACATACCTAGAATGTCTTTGGGTGGGATTTTCAGAAGTGCTCAGTGTTGGCCTAACTCTGTTCCTATGGAAGTCAATGCGAGTTTTACCAGTGAACAGAGTTAGGCCAATGATGAGCACTTTTGAAAACTCTATCCTTGGTGTCTTGGAATTATCTAGATTTTGCATCTAGCTGGGGATGGAAAGCTGCACCATATCACTTCTCCCTGAGGCTTATCACCTTAATATAAGACATATGCAATGTCTTTTTTTTTTTTGCTTCAATTCTGCACTGACATAAGAAGCTTCTTGAAGCAGCAATGAAGGAGATGAAGACTTAGTTAAAAGTCACACTTCTGATTATTTTAATTAGGCTCTTTAGCTTTGAAAGTTTTTTTGGTGTTTTAAATAACAAACTTGCTCACCGGGTGGCTTTTTCACACTCCGTCTCTCTCCTAGCTAGTCGTACAATAGAATAATTCTCTTGCATTCTGCAAGTCTTGTTGTTAAAGTTTCCTAAATGCCTCTTTCATTTAGCCCAGCATTAAAAACTACATCAGTTTTTTCTTTGAAAAATCCCCCTCCTCATATTCCTCTCACTTTCTTTTTACATACTGCTGCCTCACAAACCTGATCCCCGTCCCACCCTGCAGGAGTCCCCATAACTCTTATGGCTGCATCTCACTACAACAGACTCTTCAGTGTTGTTGACGAGTCTGTGTTCTCTTGAAGATTAAGAAGCTGGCACAAACTAAAAAACAATTTCCCTATTACTCAATAGCCAGACTAAGTAACTTCCTAATATTGCAGTGGAAAATTTGACTCCCAGAGGCCAGAGATACCTAAGCATGTTACAAGCAGCATTATGCAAGACTAAATGAACTTATTTTCCTCAGACTATTCTGCATGATTCACTTAATACTTTCATCATCTTTTAAAACATTTGCTCTTCAAAAGGCCAGAAGTAGCCTAAAAGAGTCCCTATCTGAGGGCTGCTCACTAGCTGTGAAATCTGGTTCTCAGGAGACAGATTTTCATGTCACACATCCACATCGGCACTAATAGGCATGCTTCATACAAAAGCCCAAGACTGGAATGTGTGCTCTTGTCTATTTACACTGTAAGTGCTTCACGGCAGGGACTCTCTCGTACTATGTGCAGGTACAATGCTTATCACAATGGGGCCTCAAAATCGGTCGGAGGCTCTAGGTCAGTGATACTCGGACTGAGGCTCATGATGCACAAGTGGCTCTTTGCAGCATATGATACTAAAACATTGTGTGATTTTCTTATTAACCAATCAGGATGCTTTTACTATGTTACTAACCAATTGTAGTTGATAAAATAATAATACTTCAGTCATTTTGCTATGAGAATAATATACACATATTATTATTATGTATTATTATTTTATTATATAAACTAAATATTTCCTGTCATTCTGTTTAAATAGGAATATATAGAACTATAGTAAATGAAACAGTGAATTCACACTACTGTGGCTCTTTTGGGTAATGTTGATCACTAATTTGGCTCCTGAAACCCTGAGTATCACTGCTCTAGGTGTTACTGTAATACCAATAATAATATAATTGAATGGACATGGATACCAAACTACTTTTGCACTCCTAGATGTGATACCGGGACAGGAGTGAGGTGGTAGACAGGCAGCTCCTACTGCTCAGATTGCAGCTGCTAGATGGATATAGAGAAGATTTTATTCTCCAGGGTTATCCATCTTCCCCATTAATAAGTACAGTAAATTCACTTTAAAAATGTATTTTTGATCTTTAAATAAAGGGATCGGTATTTTTAAATATCAAGCTTTATGCCTGCAATGAGTGTTCTGATTTGCTGCTGACTTTTAGTAGAGAGTGGTACAAACAATGGTGCTGTTAAGTGTTATGTTCATACTAAGCTCAGGATCAGACTTAGAACCACTAGCTGAGCCAGATCTATTCACAGGAAATGAAGTTCGTCTCTTGTTCTTGAGACTAAAAAGAATAAAAAACATGGTGTTTGAGCAGGACACGCAGGAGAAACCGGCATATAGACATACTAGGCTCCAGCTTTATAAACTTTAATATTAAGGGAGTGGGGACTAACTCCGTCTCCCCAAACTGCCAGCCATTAGTTGGGTCCAGTGAAGGGGAGAAGGGCCTCATGCCATACAAGTGGGGAATGAAGGGTGTCTCTTTTACCCAAACTCTTGCAATTAATGATTTAGCACATTGCTAAATCCCACCAGCATCTCGGGAGTGATGATGGGGAGCTGTGTCTACAAAGACTTAAGGCTTGCTCTTCCTTACAGGCAAAGAGGGTCCAGCGGACAGTCTTGGGCCCCCTGCTCAGGCTTACCCCAGGAGCTGGCCCAGGAAGCCTCTTGCCAACGCTACTTGACATTTATTGCCCCCAAGCCGATTTTTAAGATGCTCTGTCTTATCTTTACTATCCTCACCTATCGGGCCTCTAGGATGCTGTGTGAAGGTGACACTTTGCTAATCTTTCCTGGAAGGAAAAATTCCTTCCTGACCCCATAAGATGTTGGGTTTAGATTCACAGCAAAGTTGCAAACCTTGCTCTGATACCCACACCACACATTGGATGAGGCAGCCTTCAGTAGCAAGAATGGTTGCTATGTATCCAGGTATGTTAAAATACAAAGGGGATGTGGTAGTTTGCTGCAATTAATCAGCTCCCTCAGCCCCCCTGATTTGGCCAATGGGTGGCTAGGGGAGGTGGAGTTCAGCCCTTGCCTATATCTGATCCTCATGTGCACTCAAGGCAGGGCTTAGGGAAGGGAGAGGGCACTGGTGCCAGAAGTTATGTGCCCTGCACCCTCAACCAGGTCAATCAAACACCCTTACCACTGAGAGAGACAGGGCATTGTCAGAAGGAAGCGCTGCCAGAATGGAAAAGCCTAACAAGAATTGATTTGTAAGCAGGCGTTCTACTTCAACCTTTGCTGTGAAGGAGTTTAAATGAGCAGGCACGGGGGATCACTTTCGGTTTAACGCTAATAGGAACTGTATGCTACCCTGCCAGTCACATGGCTCCACCAGAAAAGCCGGTCTAGCCAGCAACAAGTATCTGAAAAGAGAATGGGTACGTGCAGAAAAGAGAGACTCCACTGAGGCAGTGGTTAAATGACATTTTACCCTGGCTTTATGCAGGCCTTATCTAGATGAGGGAAGTGGGTCATGTTTGAAAACATACTGGTTAACATGAGTTAACGAACGCCATTTTAAACATGACTTTTCCCCTACTATTGATACATTTTAGCACTTCTCATAATGTGTCTTCTGGTCATGGCTGCCCCTAAGCTCCTTTCTCTTGGCTCCAGTGCTGATCATGCCCAACTAATGCTTTTTGAGAGGTGTTCAAATATGCCTACACTAGGTGCAAAGTCATGTTAAAAATTGTTCTCACTAACACATTTTCAAACTTGACCTACTCTCCTAGTCTAGCCAAGGCCACAGTGGAAATGAAGCCTAAAGATGGTACCTTTTACTACTGAATGACTGTTGACATTCTTCCTCTGTGTAGGAGTTGTATTCTAGCCCGCATGCAGACACTTCTGCAGAGGCAGGAAGTAACTTCGTCTAAAAGAAAAAAGATAGGACTCGTTGATACACATCTAAATAAACATTTCCTTGGATAACCCAAACATCACTGGAGCAGGTCAGTGCATCAGTCATCATTGCGCTCTGCTAGTCTAGTGCTGTAGATGAAAAGCTTTTAAAATTCATGCAACTTCTAATTTGCCTTGGGCCGGAAAGCCTTCAGTTACTCTCACTCCTGAGTTTCCCTTTGGATGTGCTATGGTTAACCCATTCTCTCCATTTTTGCAGGTGGCAACTGTGCCAATGATTTTGTGCACCTGTTACGAACAGATCAGTTTACACCAGAGCAATTCTCTAGCCATGGCCTCAACCACCCACTCTGTTTTTATTGCTGTTAGCGAGGCATGAAACCAGTTTTTCAAAGAGGTATTCCAGTGGGATTCACCACGTTCTCTTCTATTTTTCCTGTTTAAAATTCAACTTTTGTTTTTGTTTTGCTTACCAATATAGGTCGATGAAAACGTTTGTAAAAGGCCTGAGAGATGGGGACAGGGTAAAGATTACATGGTCGTATGTATGAACCCTCATCATCTTTGCTGGGATCGGTGGTGGAAGCAACTTAAGGAGCAAACTGCTGCTTAAAATGGCTTGCTGCATTTTTGTTACTGGTAATTAATGCAGATTACCCAGTAGCTAGTGCAGCTTTTGATAACAGATTAATCCATGAAAGCTGAGGTCTTTTCTTGAAGTCCTGCTGTAGCTGAAGACTCAGGAGCAGCTCAGCCCATGAGTCTGTAGTCAGTAGCGCAAGGCTTGTGTAGCTCTGCTCTGCTCCCTCATACAACGCACCTCTTAAAGGAACAGTGCATACAAAAAATCCTCTTAAAAATGCATGTGACGTGGAACCACAATGACCTGTTTTTAATCCTCTAAATCAAACCCAAGCAATAATGGCATAAGTGACCAGGCTTAAAAAAACTAATAATCGCAAACAATGACAAAACAGTTAACTTGGATCAAAGTGGAGCTAGTAAAATAATTTGAATTCACATGATTACGTACTGCACTCAGAGAAAGCAATGGGCAGCTGCATGCACTGAAGAATTGTTTCTTACCTGGTTTAGTATGTTATCAAACAATTTAGATGTGTAGAATGTGATTTTTTTCTTTAAAATGCATACATACACCAGTAGAGGGCATGCACATCTTATTAAATGGAGAGACACGCCTACTAATTAATAAATCTCACAAGTAGATGGAACTACACCGATGTTCACAACATTCCCAAGCAAAGTGCTCATTCAGTGGTAGCATGGAAACAACTCACCCCAGCAGACTCATGTTATCTGCTCTTTCTTGTAATAGGCAGGAAATCGGGGAAGGGGAGAGGGGTATAAAGCACATTTTTGAATGTACGTAATCCATCATCAAAATGATTATCTTTCATGTTCATGCGTAGTCAGATTGTGGTGATGATTAGAGTTGACTAGACAGTTGTTATACTTCTAGTTTTTCCATCAGACTGTATCTGCTAGTTTTGTTGATCACTAAAATCTCATCCTTGCATTACAGATCAGACCCATAATAAATTAGAGGAAATGAAGGAGGGAGAGTCAGCAGCTTTTATAATATGTTAGCACGGTGTTACTGGGGAAAGGGAGGCTATTTGCATTTGATAAATGAAATCAGCGATAAACTATACAGTAGAATCTCCTGTCTTATTGTGTCCAATACACTTGCAGTACATTTCATAATCTTCATAAAGGAGAAAATGAATTGGAGAAATAGGCTGCTTTAAGATAATATCCCATATGTTACCGAATTCATGCAGGCAGAATCACACTAATGAAGAGAAATGATCATTTATGTAGGGCTTGCAGGCCTTGCTTAGGCAGATTAACAGGGGACGGGGTAGGAGGCAGCAAACAGCAATGGCAGGCTGCCCGAGAACCAATCAATACAGACTGGAGTCAAAGGGAGAGTCTGATTCCCAACACAATAGGAATGATTGGTGTCAGTCAGTATTAATTGATAATCCATAATTTAGGCTCACAGTAAGAATGAACCCATTTTGGGAGGCCCCAAACTGAGCAGAACGAAAAGCAGCGATTCCACATGCTGTACAGGTAAGAGGTGGGTAGTTAATTTTAGCTGCTGACCTGATTCCATGCTGAATGACAAATATCTACAGCAATCCTCAAGGACCAATCATTTGCTGCATTAGTCAAGCTTTCAGAATACTCAAGTACATTTAATTTTACACAGGGTGCTGCCTTTAGGAATGCAATTATGATTTTAGCTCTCCAAAAAGCTCTGACTGCTTCAGGTTGATTTCAATTAGCGCAAGGCTGAAATTCCTCTTCTTTAAACGTTGCTGAAATTGAGGTATATTGTATATTTAACATGGCATGGTCTGGTGTTCTGAATCATCCTGATTCTCTCAGCGGTGTTCAATATTTCTACCACTAGGAAAGCAGAGTTGGTGCAGAATTCAAATGACTGAAGTAATCTTCCACCTGCAAATATAAAGTCAAGATCAGGAAATGAAGTGACTGCACACACATTTTCTCTCTCACTGAAGGATCTGCTTCACAAAGCATTATCTGTCTTATGGGGAGAATAACCTGGCAAAAGTGCACTTTGGATGATTTTATAAAACACATTCTCCTTTCAGGAGAAAGGATAGTCTTGTGATTAGGGCCCTGGAATAGGAGAAAGGATCTGGGTTCAATTCCCAGCTCTGCTACAGTCTTCCTGTGTGACCTTCGCTCTGATTCAACAAAGCTCTTAAGCATGCACATCAGCTCCATTTTAACTTCAAGCACATGCTTCGGCACTTTGCTGGATCAGGGCCTTAATCACACTCTTCTTCAGTTTCTCATCTGTTAAATGTAGGTAATAATATTTCCTTTCTCTAACCCTTTGTCTCTTTTATCTGTTTTGATTGTAAATTTTTTGAGGCAGGGAGTCTCTCTCCCGGTGTATTTGTTCCATGCCAGCACCATGAAGCCCTAATCTCAGTTGGAGCCTTTACCTGCTACTGTAATACGAATAAAAAATCATCACCATGGGCTTAAATTGCAGCAAGGGAGATTTACATTAGACGTTAGGAAAAACTTCCTAACTATAAGGACAGTTAAGCATTGGAACAAATTACCTAGAGAGTTTGTGGAACAGGTTCGACAAACACATGTCAGGGATGGTCTAGATAATACATAGTCCTGTCTCAGTGCAGGGGACTGAACTACATGACCTATTGGGGTCCCTGCCCATCCTACATTTCTATGATTACCTTTGTCAAGTGGAGGCTGGAGTGCATCTTAAGCCAGGGGTCTGTGTTGAAGCTACACACATGCAAAACATGTGATCATCCATGGTAACCTTCACTGCTCTGGTCAAAGCACTAAGGACTGGAGTAGTGGCTATAAAGTTAATTTTCCTTTTCTGTAGAGGAAGTTGGTAGAAGTGTGTGTGTGTGAGAGAGAGAGAGAGAGAGAGAGAGAGAGGCTCCCATTGGGGAAAGATGGGAATAAAGGAGGGGACGAGTGAAGAAACTGGTGCTCCCAGCTTCTGGCTAGCACTGGACACAGTGGTCAGTCTGAGGGTTAGCCACTCAGCAGAGAAAATCCATAGAACAATAGGACTCTAAGGCTGCTGTCAGACCGGGACTAAACATCAATTTTTCCTGTATCAGCCAGGGTTTAAATTAAAAAAGGGTAGAGCTTCCTCCAGTTTTAAATGGCATGTGGTAGCACATCCGCTCACACTTGGCTTTGCTGCTGGCGGATGCAGGAGATATTTGAATATAGGACTTTGGCTTGGGCTTATCTCTCCGTGATTGTATTGATTGATTTAAAAGGTCATCGTTGGACGTTCATTTTGCATTGTCACTGCTCTGCTTCCCCCTCTAGACGGAAATGGCTGGATCCAAATGCCATGCTGTGCAGAAGGGATTCATGTTTTCTATCCCTGGCATCTGACTGAAGGCTCATCTGCACGTTTGTATTGGCTTTTTATTTTCAGTTGTTTCTGAATCCGTCCAGTGATTAGTTTGTTGACAGATGGCTTTTCTCTTGAATAAGATACAGTGACTAGACTTTCTGCATGTCCCAGAAGGGCCCTGGCACTTGGCCTCAGGACAGTGAAAAACACCCTGGCATTTTCTGCCTTCACTGAACCGGTCTTTCATTTGTGTATTTTATGGATTTCTCATAGAGAGCAGAGAGACAAAAATGTTAAAGTGCAATTCTACTTGGAAAAGTGACTACGTAAAAATGGCACCTTCTTACTCAGCAGCCCTGCTGCTCCTGTGTGTTCAGAGTCATATTTGCTTGCTTTAGTGAGTAAAATGTGTTTTACTGCTATTTACAACTGACATAGCAGAAAAAGAGAGAGATTCCGTGTGCATCAGAAAGTTTACTGAATTCCAATCACTTACACCTGTGAAAACTATTGGAAGCAATGAGGTTGTACAAGTGACACTGAGAGCACGATGTGAAGATAACAGAGTTGCACATGTGTAGATTAGGGCCTGCACAACTTTTAACTGGTCTGATGTGCAATAAGCAGATAACTTCATTGGACACTTGGTTCCCAGGCTGAGTTTGCAGGGCTGGCAATGAGAAAAAAAAACTTTGCTATGTAAATTGAGCACGCATTAAATGGAATCCCTGAAACACAATAAATGAGATGTTATTCTTTTCCCTTTCCAGAAAGAGAGTTCAGCTAAAGATCACAATGATTTAAAGGTGCTGGTAATTACCCCCTACTGAAGAAAACTTTTCAAGAAGAGCATCCTCTCTTGATGGAGTTTTTGAATGGAACCATGCCCTATTTCAGGCAATGTTATTGTTGCAGTAAGGCTCACCTGAATAATTCCTTAACACAACTGTAGACTGACACAGCTGACTGACAAGGAATAAATTCCCATTTTCCCCCCACTGATAGCAATTTTTTACAAACCCACACTGCACCCTTTTTTCACCAAATTCTTTAGCTTTTCAGCCTGTGAATGGATTGCTTTGTATTTCAGCTTCTAAACTGACTTATAAGCCCATTCCAGCTTTTATGAATTGCAAACCCAATTAAAATACTGTTTGTAATGCACATATTGAAGAGAGAGCAGAGTGTCTGCTACTGGGCGTCATCCTTTAGCATAGCACATCTGAAGACCACTGTATAGCTAGTCAAATATTTGCCAGAAGGAATATCTTTGTATAAGAGTAAGAGCTGGGTGGATAATGAAAGAAATAATTTTGCAAATATTTCATTTTAAAAAAATCATACATTAATATACCATTGGGACTTATTCACCCAGATCTTAAAATTGGGTGAGTAATAATAATAAAAATATTAAAATAAAATGCTAAAATCTTTGGATAAATTGTTTAGAGCTGGTAGAATAATAACAGTCAGCGTATATGGTTGCTTTTTTAGCAGGATTTCATATCTGGAAATCAATTTTTGCAATTGGTGATCCAGTTTTTAATACCATTTGTCTTATTACATTTAGTTCATCCTTGCTTATTTGTGTGTGAGCACAGGGATATAGTGTATATATTCTTGTATATGTGCTTCATATGTAAATTTTAGATGACTAGGTGGTGCTGTGAATTAATGTCAGATTGAAATCTGATTTAGTCCCTAGCCTGCAACCATAAAACCATCACATAAAGTGGTTTGATTGGCAGTCTCTGCTCAGTAATGGGTCGGTAGAGAGTATTGTGGATCAGAACTGATACCATCTGGAAAGCTGAACTTAAATGAAGGGAGAGAGCTTGCAGAGAGTTTGCTCAAGATGTGTTTCACTGTGGAAAAGAAGCTCTCACCTCAAATGTTGTTAGGCTTTTCAGGAGCCACTATTGTATCACAACATCCCCTTGGAATCTGGGAGCTAGTGTGGGTGCCCAAGGGACAGAGGATATGGCCGGCCAAATACAAGGTCAAAGTTGGATGGCACAGATGGTGAAAACTGTGTCAAAGGGCTTTGGCATCCAAACATAGCCCCTTACCCTACAGCACCTCCTGACACCAGCAAGAGAGCCTGCTCAGTTGCTTTACCACCGGTAGTTCTTTAGCAGCAGAAATGCTCATGTGATCTTACCTTGTGCGAGTCAGAGGAAACAGGGGTAGATGCAGTGCTTCTTGGAACAGCAATAAATTGAGCAGCAAATAGCAGTGTTCCATACACCGCATGCAGAGTGGAATGTGCTGCCTAGAGTGATTGTTCCCATGTGCTGGCCCCCTCCAGCCAGCCATTTCCTATTTCAGATGTTACTGCATAGTTAGTGGAGAGAAAATGTTGTGCCTACAAGTGTGCTGGAACAGAGGAGAGTATAAAGCCCACTATGTCTGGCCCTGAACCCTGTTGCCAACTTTCTGTTGTTCAGCGCAGTAATTCACCACAACTCAGAAATGGCTTTAAACTGTAAATTATATGTTCCACTGATCCATTAATGAAAGAGGCTCCCTCACAGGTGAAATAGCTTCAAAATAAACTATTATTATTCTGTGCAGTGTTGTTGTAGCTATGTTGGTCCCAGGATATTAGAGACACAAAGTAGGTGAGGTCGTATCTTGTTGAACCAATTTTTGAACTTACACAGAGTTCTAAGAGCTCAGACTCTCTTGCCAACAGAAGTTGGTCCAATAAAAGATATTACTTTGCCTGCCCTGTCTCTCTCTACTATTTTTCTGTAAGTTTCCATTTAAAATATATCTATTTTGTTACAATATGTGGAAGCCACATACACAGGAATACATTTATGTACAAAAATAATAATGTAAAAATAAAGCTTGCTTTTTAAGTCATATCCATTTTAATGCACCTTTGTGTGTGTGTGTGTATCTGTGTATCCATATATATAAATAATTTATATTCATAATTGCCAGTAGGTGGTGGTGTGTATTTTTCAGAGACATTTTTAAGTCAGTAATGCCAAATGTTTAAAGTTTGAGGTGATTTATAACAATTCTGTGATCTTTAATGTATGATCTCAAAAACATCCTAGCTTTGAATTCAGTCCCTGATCTCATGTGAGTTAGCAGTTCTGTTTCACAAGCATCATCGCATCACTTTGAGAGGCATATTTTGATTTTCTTTTTGAAGCTTGTGGACAAACCTAACTGGAAACATTTTAAACAGATCCAACTAGCATGAGCCCTGAGATTTCAAATACATACGTTCATTAGAATGATTGGATTTGCCTGTCTAGCCAGACAATGGCTTTATCTTTGGGGTGGCCAACGTTTGATAAATAAATGCATTGTTTTAATGATTTATAAACTTAGAATTGTTCTGTCTCAAGGAAGCAGTGTTGAGAGTTGCAGCAACAGCTCTCAGGAAATGGGACAATACAGCTACTGGAAATCCGATTGTGTGTGTGTGTGAGAGAGAGAGAGATTGTGCTTTATAATGGAAGAAAAGAAGTGAGCATCTGTTGTAAACCAGGCCCTTGGTCAAATCCGTCACTCCTTCACCCACAGTGCTGTTACTCACTGAAAGCAACATCTGTAAAGTTGTTGCTGTTTCCCCATCTCATCAGACAGAAACAGTCATGCATTTTTTCTTCTCCCTGTGAGAGGTTACAGGGTCTCCTATGAACATGTTTCTCTTTCCCTCTGATTGGACCCCCCACCCTTCCCTGACTAACATCAAAACAACTGTTCCAGCTCAGTTAGTCTCCATTACTGCTTTAGTTGTGCCTTTGTTGGTTGTTGCTAGATTTTTTTCTTTTTTTTTCGGTGCGGGAGAATAGGAGGGGGGAAGGAGGGGATTCTTTTTGTGGTATAGTCTGTGTTCCCTGAAGCAAGAGGACAGGCGTGACTACCAATAGGTTTGATGCATATTTATGGAGGAATCCATTACTGCTAACGACACTTTTTAATTGGGGTGCATGGGAGCAATCTCTCATTTGAGGCTCCCCAATCCATGGCTTGTGTTCACTCTGATTCATTTGGGGCCATCCCTGTTCTTGTTTGTTCGTGCTTGTTTATTCGGGGCCTGATTCTGCAGTTGTTGCTTGGGCTGAGTAGCACTTTTACTCACACAAACAGTCCCATTGAATCCACATAGACTCTTTATTCAAATACTGCCCAACATGAATGATTGAGGAATCAGGCCTTCTGCTGCTTGTGCTTTTAATCAGTCCCTTCCAGGTTTCTCTCTAATTGTTTTTCTTTTCAGTATGTCTGTGTGCTGTTACAGGAAGCAAATTAGCCAAGAGGGAGATGGGTGGAGGGGAAGACATGTCTCTCAACTGCGAATCTGAATACCTGCACAACCCAAACTTCTTCAGCAGATTAGACTCTTCTCGGCATACTCATGGTTGTGCCCACGCTGACTTCAAGCCACAGTGGCATGAGCTGTAGTGAAAGTAGAGGGAGGGAGGGTGGAGCTCTGGGGCCTTCCCAGAAGTAGAGTTAACATAGCTCAGAAGAGTTTTGAGGAAGAGATTTCTGTCTCTCATTCATAGATTCACAGATTCTGAGGCTGTAAGGGATCATTATGATCATCTAGTCTGACCACCTGTATATCACAGGCCCAAATAATTCCTAGAACAGATTTTTTAGAAAAATACCCAATCTCAATTTAAAAATAGTCAGTGATGGAGAATCCACCATGACCCTTGGTAAATTGTTGCAATGGTTAATTACTCTCACCATTAAAAATGTATGTCTTATTTCCAGTCTAAATTTGTCTAGCTTCAACTTCCAGCCACAGGACTGTATTATACCTTTCTCTGCTAGATTGAAGAGCACATTATTAAATATTTGTTCCCTATGTAGGTACTTAGATTGTAATTGAGTCGCCCCTTAACCTTCTCTTTGTTAAACTAAATAGATATAGAAGGCATGTGTCATAAATATAAAGGGAAGGGTAACCACCTTTCTGTATACAGTTCTATAAAATCCATCCTAGTCAGAGGCAAAACCCTTTCACCTGTAAAGGGTTAAGAAGCTAAGATAACCTTGCTGGCACCTGACCCAAAATGACCAATGAGGGGACAAGATGCTTTCAAATCTGGGGGGGGGGGGGGACAAAGGGTTCTGTCGGTCTGTGTGATGCTTTTGCAGGGAACAGATCAGAAATGCAAGCCTTCCAACTCCTGCTAAGTTAGTAAGTAATCTAGCTAGAAAATGTGTTATTTTCTTTTGTTTAATAGCTGGTAAAATAAACTGTGCTGTATATTCCTGTTTTTGTGTCTCTTTGTAACTTAAGGTTTTGCCTAGAGGGATTCTCCATTTTGAATCTGATTACCCTGTAAGGTATTTACCATCCTGATTTTACAGAGGTGCTTCATTTACCTTTTCTTTAATTAAAATTCTTCTTTTAAGAACCTGATTGATTTTCCATTGTTCTTAAGATCTGTGTTCACCTGTACCAGTTGGTGAGAATTATTATCAAGCCTTCCCTAGGAAAGGGGGTGTAGGGCTTGGGGGGATATTTTGGGGGAAGACGTCTGCAAGTGGTCTCTTTCCCTGTTCTTTGTTTAAAACGCTTGGTGGTGGCAGCATACTGTTCAAGGACAACGCAAAGTTTGTACCGTGGGGAAGTTTTTAACCTTAACTGGTAAGAATAAGCTTAGGGGGTCTTTCATGCAGGTCCCCACATCTGTACCCTAGAGTTCAGAGTGGGGAAGGAACCTTGACAGCATGTTTTCTAATCCTTTAATCATTCTCTAATCCTTGAATCATTGTGACTCTTCTCTGAACCCTCTCCAATTCAGTTTAAGCAGGTTGCCCTTAGATGCAGTGATCTGCAATCCCAGTGAAAAGGGAAAGTTCAGGAATATTGATTAACTTAACTGGAAAAAAAAGTAGTCTAAAGTCTTCAATGGGGAAGATTTTTGTCCTGTCCTGACATGTTGGCTTGTCTGAAACTACATATATATGCAAGACCCAGTAACGGAGAGCAGAATTTTGTCCCTGAAATATAATACTTTCAAGCGGGTGTTGGACAGAGCTCTGGTCCCTGCTTTAGGGGATTTTTTCGGATTTCATTTTTCTGCAGATTGGATGGGGGTTGTGGTTGGGATTGGTTGGGTTTCTGGTATCGTGGTGATTTTGCCCTCAGTTGATGCAATAAAATTTAACAGTAGATAGAATAGGGTACGGATGTCATATCTGACTGCATGGGCCTGTGGCCTGCTTCTTACCCCACCCAGCTATATATTTGAGGTCTGAGCTTCTCTGGGCAACAAATAAGCATCTAAGGCATAAGTCAAATATGGTCAGAGCCTTTTCCATCCTTCACCAATAGAATTCTTGGGTGTCCTATGGTTATCAACCTACCCCCTCAGGGTGTACATTGATTGTGTGTGTGTGTGTGTTTCTGTGGTGAAATGTGGAATTGAATTTGGTGGGGTTAGGAAATAAATCGTGCTGATTACAATAGGCATTGTGGGTATTCAGAGCCTCTGAAAATCAAGACCATCAGTGTCTCAAGTTGGGCACCCAAAATCAGAGGCCACTTTTGAAAATGTAGGCCTTAATCTCTCTGTCCTTCTATTTCTCATCTATAAAATGGGGATAACAAGATTCTCCTATCCCACAGAACTATTGTGAGGATCCATTCATTAATCTACACGAGGGACTCGGATATTACAGTGATGTAATAGAAAAGAAAAGCCTACACATATATTTAATCATTAAACAAATGAGATCAACGGTGAGATGTTTCACAGAAGAAGTGGGTTTTGAGGAGGGATTTGCAAGAAGTACTGGATGGTGCAGAGGAAGTGGAAAACTTTCCCAAAAAAAGGAAGTGATGAGGAAAAATAGTGTAAAGTGAAGAATAGAGGAGACAAAGCCAGGACAATGTATGATTAAATGTGAAAGGGATGTTGAACGAGCAACGTGGAAATTGGATATGCGAAATATACGGATTATTTGTGTATAAATAAATTATCTATCCTTACGTGATAGCATCTCTGTTTAACATGTACGTGTGTTCTTAACAATTCATCTGAGACATTATGCTTTAGAGTGACATGACACAACATGTACAGTACACTTCATACCTCCCTATCTGGATTAATGATATTCCTGGGACAGAGTGATGGTGACTTCATCTAAATTTCTACGAAGTACAGAAAGTAAAATCTGAACCAGGCAGGGCATTATTCCTGTAACAGAAACAACTTGTCAACAAGCAGCATCGCAGTAATTAACTGCAGTATTTTAAAAAGGAGATGTTCTTCTAGGACTAGACCTGGAGTGGGATTATGGTCAGAAAAGTAGGTTTGATCTGATCCCTGCCTGTAAACGAGAAGATGGGCTGACTCAGTGATGTCCCCATCAGGATGCTGCCAGAACTGGAATATGGTGCTGAGATTTTTTTGTCTGGATGTAGATCTTTGCTCTGAACCAAAATGGTCAAAAATGTCATGGCAACATATATCATTGTGATATATCCACCTTCCCAACAGCATTGTCTTTCTGCCGGATGTCCACAGCACTCTCCCTCCCAAATGCCCCACCCACCATTGCTTTTTTTGAGGAGGGGGATCTTCAGACCTCCAACCTCCCACTAAGCTCTTTGGGGTGTCAGCTATTTGTTCCCTTCCACTGTCTTTTCATGGGTGCCATCAGGTCAGGCCACTGCCCTCTGAATGTATACCACCCTGCACAGGAAGCAATAGGGAGTAACACAATCCATTTCCCACTCCTAGCTTCTCCTGCTGGAACTGTGGCTACCAGGAGTCCTTGTTCAGGCAGATTTGAGAAGTACAAGTCAGTTATGCTTTGATTACAGACTCTTCAGTCCTGATGATGATGCATGAACCAGAAAGAACCTTGCCTGACTTCTAGATCACAGGGCATTTGCCGTGCTAGCAATTAGGATAAACATCTTTGTGCAACCTCACCTTTGAGGTGCTGAGCACCCCCAGCTCTTGTTGGAGTCAGTGTAAACTGGTGTGTGTGTGGGAGAGAGGGAAGGTACTTTGCAGGTTTCAACTCTTTATACTGTAAAGTGAGCAAGTCTGAGTTATTGAAAGGCAATAAAAATGAAAGCCTCCAATGCCATTTTCAGAGTCACTTCTCAGTGACTGCCTTTAGTTGTTATTTTGGGCCATGCTGGAGGATAGCAGCTGTTCCTTGTTACTGGGGTTGGAAATTAAAACAGAGATCTACTCAAATCATCTGACAATTCCAGCAAGCTTTAAAATGCTTTAAAATATAACAAAAAACATAACCAGGGCCCACAGGTCAGTACCAATTTTTTCAAAATAATCTTTAATTACTTAGTGTCTTTATTTCCTTCTTTCCCCTCCCCTGAGCTGTGTTACTTTGCTGTGCTCAAATCTCTAATACACCAAAAGGGACAAACTCCTGTCCACAATTACATCCACGTGAGCCTGTTAAAGTCAATGAGGTGGCAGGAGTGTAAAAGGACAAAATCCTAGACCAGAAAATTTCAGTATTTCTAGTTTGTTATGGTGATAAATATTTGCAGAAATACTTAAGCCATGTTAACATTAACAAGGAAATGGCTTACCTGCCTCTCTTCTTTTTTCATAAGTATGGCTTTTGTTTAAATCTTCCCATTATTTTCTTTAGCTAGAGATGAAAGAAAAGTGGATTCGACTGTATCTTCAGATGGTTATGAGACTTCTTAGCATTGGAATCTGTAGTGATCATAGTTTGC
The DNA here is from genome assembly GCF_015237465.2 of Chelonia mydas. Lineage (NCBI taxonomy): Eukaryota > Metazoa > Chordata > Testudines > Cheloniidae > Chelonia > Chelonia mydas. The sequence goes on from NC_051250.2 coordinate 66,755,591, forward strand.
ATGTCAACACACAGTCCGCTATGCAAGACTTGACCCCACCCAGGCTGCATTAGTAACACTTATTCCATAATGCTTGGAAAACCTGCATTTCAGCATAAAGGAAGAAAATCAAAACTTGTATGATTCTGAACCTAATTTCAGGAAGTAGAAATGAAACTTGCTCCTTCATTTGTTGGTACAAAGAAATGCCATTTAAAAACACACACATTTTTATTCCGTATTTCATAATCAGGAAAAGAATGCAGAGTTGACATCTTCTAGCAGTCAGTTTATTCTCCTAATTATGTTGGTTTATCACTCATGCTGAAATGAATATTAATCCCCACAGTAAATGTAGCAGTGTGATCTGTTCAGGAAATACTTGGCCAGCTTTTATAAGGACACTGTTTCTTCTCTGAAGTCAGAGATTTTTCTTTCTGGGTGAGATTCACGTACTCTGGATTGCACAAAGCTCAAGTGAATGTGTGCTAGAATCCACCCTTAATACTCACGCTAACTCCAAAACTCCTCAGTGGCTTCTGTTCCAGCCTAGGGTTCCACACGCCCTGGAACGAAGACAACATTATCATCTCTCTCTCTAAATCCCATCTGTTTTTATTTTTTTCAGGAGCGAGGGGGGAAATACTAAGGGTTCAGTGGGCACTGGAAAGAGCCAATTCCTTAGTATGCACTATTGATGAAATTGTTCTCTAAATGAACTCTGGTAAAGATAGCATTTCCAAAATTCGAAATGAAATAACGCACATACAAGCAACACAAGATGAGTGCACATTGGGATGATAGGGCCAAATAAACAAACAAACCTTAAATGAAGCATGTGAATATCGGATTTCCAGTAAAGGGAATTAATCAAACATGAGACCGTTGCCACTAACCAGTAGGACGTGAGATCTGAAAAAGATAGCGCAGGCAAGTATATGACCGGGCTTAAGATGTCATTTCCTTTGGCCGAATAACCAAAATCTTAACACTTTCCCACAATCAGTTCCAAAGGAGCATAGGATTTGCTGTGCTGTATCAGACCATTGCTCTCTTACATCTGGTATTCTTCCCCTGGCAGTTGAAAATTCCTGATGCCTCAGAGGAAGATTTTAATAAAAAACAACCAAAAACCCATGAACTAAGGGCAAGAACACCCTGAAGAGAGAATTCTGAGATTCCCTTTGCAGCATTTCTTCAAATCACTGCACTGGGGTGTAGGGTTTGCCCACTGGCCTCCTGCAAAATGAATAGGGGATGTTACCCCCAAACCACATCAATCTCCGGGGATCTGCTCAAGGCCCATGACTAAAAATACAGAGGACTGGAGCCCTCTCCAGCTCCATGAGGGGAGGGGGCAGGCCATGATAATGTAGGGCTAAAATAAACCATAACTCCTCTTTATTACTGTTGTCTTTCACCAGTGCAATGAAGGATCAAATTCATCTGAAGTGCATAAATACAATAAGGCCCAAATTTTGAAACACTTGTGTGTTCCCACCTTAAGCCTGTAAAATCATTAAAGGAGGCACATTGTGTATTTGTTCCCTTAAAATGGACATGTGCAAAAGGTACAGGTGTGTTTGAGAGTCTGGACCTAAATATTATTGTCCTCACTAAACCCCCTACACAATTGGAAGCATCTGTTCAAAAGAAAGCTGGGAATGAGCTAGCACAGGTGACGTGTACCTGCAGCATGGGGTTAAAGTTAACATACTAGGGATGGACAGCTTGTATTTCTGCTGGTTTGGCACATAAAAAAGGCTTCAGATATTTGTTCCTTCAATGCTTTTCAGCATAAATGTTCATTTTTAAAAACTTTCAAACATGTAGTTAAAAACCAAGCAAATCTTTTTTCCTGAAATAGCCTGAAGGATAGAGCCATTGATTCTCACGAGCAGGCAGATTTGGTATTGGGGTTCTAGGTTCTCTGCATTATGGTTTCATTGGCTCATTTTGTTTCCTCCCTATCAGCAGGGATAGGAGTGTTCGTGGCAATTTAATTCCTTGCAGATGTGAATCTGTGGTGACAAAAATTGCCTGTCGTTCTTGCAGTCTCTCAACATCTGCTGGGGTAGAAGAGTATGTGGAACAATAACTCTCCAGCAGATGCAGAACTGTAGGGACAGTAGTGTCTGTGGTACGAAAATTTTACCAAAAAATACAGATTTGTGGAGACAGTAGCGTCTGTGTCACACAAAACTTTCCAGCCTCTGCTGGGACAGTAATGTCTGTGTTATATAAACGTGCTCTGCATCTGCTGGGCCAGTGAGAGAGAGAGAGAGAGAGACGTATTGTACATGTCCAATTTTAGATGTGCAAATCTCATCTAGTGCTGGTTTCTTTTTCAGTTATTTATGCAGAGCTAAAATGAATCATCCAATGTAGGAAGAGTTACAGGTATGGGGGAATCTTTGTACAGGAAAAACATTATCTTTCAACTACCCAGAAATACTGCTCAATTTTCTACTAGCGAAGTATTAATTATTAATGGCATCATTCCCCTGAGCCGTCTGCTTAACTCCAATGATATTCTGGCCGCCATAAATGCTTTGGGGCATTGAGAGTTTCACAAAAGAAGTATATTTCTTCAGAACTGCCGTGTGCCCATATCCAGCATTCTGACCTAGATCCACACTTCAAACACTCTTAAATTCAGGGCTGCACACATACAGGGTTTGGGTTCAGGCCCACATCTGCTTCAGACCTGGAAAAGTGTCAAGAAGGACAAGTCCCAGTAGAGAGAAACTCAATTCAGAATTGAGGGATGTCATGCTATCGTAAGAAAGAGTGGCATTACAGTTGGATATACACAGGCTCGGGGTTCCCTTCCCCCACCCCCTGATTATATATTGTGCAGTACATTGCCTAGGCTTTTTAAAATAATTTTTTGTGTGGACACCAAAACTGATGATGATCAAGTCTTACCAATTAACTCATAATCCTTCCCCATCTATATATGACTGAACTTCAAACTAAAGGGCAGTACTATGGCAAGAATTAGATCCCATCAGGGAATTTGGGTCACTATCACAGCATCCTCTTACTAGTAGTAGTAGTGCAGTGTGTCTAAAGAGCTAGGCACTGTACAAACATATAACAAAGAGATGGTCTCTGCTGCCAAGTGCTTGCTCTCTAAGCAACCATTATATTCTGCATTTCTTGACAGACTCTTAAAGGTGGTGGGGACGAGGGAAGAAAACAAAGGTTTTTGCATGTGATATCACCATAATTGTGACCTACCATTCCAGAGATTAAAACTGAGGAAAAGACTGAGCTCCGCATAAAAACACAGAAAATTCTTTTTTTTTTTCCTGTTAAAGCAAAATCTATTATTATTTATTGTACAATGCCCAAGAACATGCTAGGTGCTCTACTGATTTGGGCCCAAATCCTGAATTGGGAGAGGTAAGTGTAGACCCTCTCATGCTTTTGGGGAGCCTCTGGGCTTTCAGTGGGACTTTCTAATGGCACAGGGGCCCATGCTGGCAGCTCCCAACACAAGAGCAGGGTCTTAGAATTGTGACGTTCCCCAGGGGTATCCAGGGATATGCGGCACCTCACCGCTACCTGTCCTTAGCATAAAGAACCTTGTCTGTGCTTGCTGTGGATCAGCTCCCTAAAACCAATAGCCTCTGGCAACACAAGTACTGCCTTCCAGGTTTTCACAGGCCTTGCTCCCTCTGTGCAGTTAGTGAAAGGCACCTGCCAACCCCAGAGCCCTCTCTGAGCATTCCTTGTCCATTCCCTTAATCACTGAACACTCACAGAACTACCAGGCCAGCAGTTCCCAAAGGAACAATATATACACCAGCTTGTAAGATTCAGCTCAGGACCAGCACTTTGCTTAACACCACAGCACTGAGGTATATTTATAGTGAAAACAAGAATAAGTTTATCATCAAATACCAGATGCAGGAGATAAAAAGGATATTAGAAACTAAAGGTTACCTATAAAACAAAATCATAACATGCTTTCTAGAGACTTGTCAAGGTTTTTTCCTCACTCTGAACTCTAGGGTACAGATGTGGGGACCTGCATGAAACCCCCCTAAGCTTATTTTTACCAGCTTAGGTTAAAACTTCCCCAAGGTACAAACTATTTTACCTTTTGCCCTTGGACTTTATTTCTGCCACCACCAAGCGTCTAACAGATATATAACAGGGAAAGAGCCCACTTGGAAACGTCTTTCCCCCCAAAATCCTCCCCAAACCCTATACCCCCTTTCCTGGGGAAGGCTTGATAAAAATCCTCACCAATTTGCATAGGTGGACACAGACCCAAACCCTTGGATCTTAAGAACAATGAAAAAGCAATCAGGTTCTTAAAAGAAGAATTTTAATTGAAGAAAAAAAATAAAAGAATCACCTCTGTAAAATCAGGATGGTAAATACCTTACAGGGTAATCAGATTCAAAACATAGAGAATCCCTCTAGGCAAAACCTTAAGTTACAAAAAGACACAAAAGCAGGAATATACATTCCAGTCAGCACAGCTACTTTATCAGCCATTTAAACAAAACAAAATCTAACGCATATCTAGCTAGATTACTTACTAAGTTCTAAGACTCCATTCCTTTTCTGTTCCCGGCAAAAGGATCACACAGACAGAGAGAGCCTTTGTTTCTCCCCCCTCCAGCTTTGAAAATAGCTTGTCTCCTCATTGGTCATTGTGGTCAGGTGCCAGCAAGGTTATCCTAGCTTCTTAACCCTTTACAGGTGAAAGGGTTTTTCCTCTGGCCAGGAAGGATTTTAAAGGTGTTTACCCTTCCCTTTATATTTATGACAACACTAAACATAACTAACAGTAACCTTCTATCTAAAAATGTTTGTTACTCAGAGTCCACTTCAGCATTTTCAACCAAGGCTGGTTGAAACCCCATTTTTCTGAATGCAAGCACGCTGTCCATTTACTTCCTAAGTGCAGTGTACCAGGGTGTCTGCTTCCAGAAATACCCCCAAAGTTTATTGTCTGTATTCTTAGACAGGATAACTCCCTGTGGTTTGCTTTTTCCTGTGTGCTGCTTCCCTTTTGACTTTAACATTGTCTTTGTTTATAACATTAACATTTAACATTTGTCTTTGTATATAAATGGGAATCTGTTGTGTTAGCTTACAATGCTTAATTTACATCCCAACATAGAGATACACATTTTTTATTTCCTATTTTGAGAAAAACTGGTTTTTCACCTTTGTTTGTGACTAATAACTGGATACAGACTTTAAAACATATTTTCAGTCTCTGTATATACATATCTCCTTACATAGTATCTGTATATACATTAATATCATTGTGAAATATCAGTGTAACACTGGCTTTGAGACCTCGCATAACATTCTTCGGTGAATTAGAATGTACACACCAGACTCATGAGATTTCTGTAACCTCTCTGAACCCCTTTGCCAGTTGGCATTCAGAGGTTCTTGTGTCCCAAGAATAAACCAGATTCTTTGCCCAAGGATGTTGGAAGCTAAGTGCCTGATCCTGCACCCCTGATGTACATGTGTGCTGCCATTGATTTCAACAGGACCACACACGAGTATGGGTCTGCAGGAATGGGCCCTAAACAGACAATATACAAAGAGGGGCAGAGGGGATTCCCTCTCCCTTAGTTTTTAACCCCTTGCCAATATTATTGTTACATTCTCCTTTACTTAAATTTACTATGCATTAATTTACTATGTTCTTCTGCTTAAACTACAATGTTCAAAGTGAAAAATGAGGAAAATGTAAAATGATGAAGGCCTTTTGAAACTTGGAGAGAATTTAAAGTAAGCAGGCAACCTGGGTTGCTTGTTTATGTGTTATTGTAAAGGTGCATTTATCCTTTCAGATGTGGTTTTCATGTATTTTCATGTATAATCATTTTAAGCAAAACTGTAAGTTTACAAGACAATTACAACACCCTGACCATTGCTCTTAGCTGTGTAATGGAAAAATGCATATAAAGGAAAATACAGTATATGATTTTTTTTAAAGTGTGTGTCTCAACTTCAATCTTCTGAAACCAAATCCATGCAGGAAAACTGTTAACCTAAAGACGTTTATATATAACATATCCACATATCTATGGCAGTAGGAGGATGAGAGACACAGCTCTATTTTGTTTAATGTGATTCCAAACAGATAATGTGGTAGTGTGACCATTACCAGCCCACCGCCATTCTATGGTTTGGGGATTATTTTTGCTCTTTCAGAAATTGCCCTAAAGGGTTGCTTTTAATTTGGACAAAGAGTTCTGAAAATTAAAGGAAAGTTAATTATATAAATACGGAATTTACAAAACTGAAGCAACTGCTGCGTTTCCAGTTGCTTTCTTATAGTTTATTTCCACAACAGTATAGTTTGAAAAATCTCTACACAAACCATAGTGTAAAGTGTCTGGAACCCTAAGAATAACTTGTGGATACATGATGTGATAAATATTTACAGTTGCAGTTGGTTAGATTCTGGGATGAGCTGTTTGTAAATATCTAGAACTGTCAAAGGGTGGAGTTGACATCATTAAAAGAAAATAAATTCTGACCCAATACTATTCTGTGATTTCACTGTTGAATGTAGGTTAATAAGCATTCAATAATAATCCTGAAATAAATACTATTGCATATTTTAAGAAATGGTGAAACTTGTTTGGCTACAGATTGCTAATTGTTGCAAGCTCCTTTGTATGTGTTATGGAACTGCATACATAAATTATGAACAAAACTGCACTCCTAAATTGATTTGACTATCTGGCCCACAGTGCTAAGGATGTTAATTTGCAAGATTATTGCACAAAGACTTTTCCAGTAATTGCACTAGCGTAAAATACAGTATACATGTAGTGTTGTCTTAATATACATAGAGTCAGAGGGGATGGTTTAGAGGTGTAAATCTGGAGTTTGAAATATCTGTTGGTTAAAGTGCCTGTATTGAGATACGGTACTGTACTCTTTAAGATGAGACTTTAAAAAATGGAGTGGACATTAGATCCTAATGTTATTAATGATTTATATTTATAGGACTACCCAGATGAATTTAAGGCTCCATTGTGCGAGATGCTGTACATTTATACAGCAAGAGACAACTGCTGCTTCAAAGAGCTTACCATCTAACTAGACAAGACAAACAGCTGGAAAAAGCAAGTATTAACTCATCTTACAGATGGGAAATGGAAGCACAGAGAAGCTAAAAGGGCTGAGAATGACATTCTGTCCCCCGCAATCCCCAATGTGCTTGACCAAAATGCATCCTCCCCTCTTGTAAACTGGTTGGTTGATGCATTTACCCCAGAGGCAGGTGCTTTCCAGTAACTCCGTATGAATAGAGTTTTTAAGTGCTTTAGAATTTTATGGTATGAAATATGCACATCAAAAATATTTTAGTTTAGTGTCTTTGGTTATTTTAAGGGACTGAATTGACCCTGAACAGTTCCTTGCATTCATAGAAGAATGAGGATCCACATTAATCTTATATATTTTGGTCACTACCATACAAGCACACAACCGTATGAATTCCAGATTCCATAGAACCCTGTTGAAACTCCCCACTCTCTCCGTGTATGCCATGTTCAAATGCACATCAGTGTAACTTTTTTCTCCCTTAGTAGATTACTCTCAAATGTTTCCTGCAACAGTATAAAAGAAATAATGATCAAGATCCAGGATCTTTCCCTGGGATTCATGGCAGGCGAGAAACACTGCCACATAATTAGTCCCCAGAAAATGACCTGCACTAGACGTATCAAAATCATTCTGCAGAGAAGGCTGAACTAATTTGAGTTTGTGGACTCAGGGTAAAAAATAAAATTAGAGCCATTTCAAACCCTAGTTTGACTGAGAGTAGAATATGCGCTTTAGAGGGGGCGGATAAGCCTAGAATTGACTGTTTTTCTTTTTCCTATTATGTGGGGCAGGAAAGGCTAGTAACAAAGCATTTCTCTCTCACCTTTGGGCAGGAGCCCAGTCAGAGAGCAGGCTCAGCCCATGCTGGAAAAAATGCAAGGATTACACAATGATGAAAGAAATCACATAAAAATGCAAAGAACAGGTGGCATCCCAGGCACGAGTCTAGTATCTCTTTATGAGTGATCCTTTCGCTTATGCTACTATGTGAAACCTTAAAAGTCAGGGAGAAGGAAAAGCACTGCAGGATTTCACTGCTAATACCAATTCACCCTTTTGAACTAACTGCTGTTCCACCCCCTTGTATATTCCACTATTCAGCCCCCGATATGTGGAGAATCATTTCACCTCCGTACTTCGGTTTGTGTTTCAGTTTCGCTATCTATAAAATAGGGATAGTACTTCCCTACCTCACAGAGATACTGATCTTTCATCTATGTAAAGCACTTTGAGCTCCTGGGGTGAAGAGCCTAACAGAAGAGAAAAGTATTGTTTTTATTTGCTATTACTAGCAAATTATTGTATGGATGCATTATTAACAAATGTCTGGTTCATCCTGTTTATCTCACAGTGTCTAAAAAGATGTCCAATACTGCAATAGCTAAGAAGTTTAAGGAACCTTGAGGAGATCTTATAAGAAATGTCTTTATCTATGCATTTTTTTTTCCTATGAAACCCATCACTGGTATCCATAGCAGTGAATAACAAACGTGTAAAATAAGCAATCTCTTGAATGGGAGTGTTTCGAACATGTCATGAAACCCAGGGAAAGATCCTGGATCCTGATCATTATTTCATTTTTACTGTGGTCAATAAAATTGATTGTTAATCAATCAGGCCATGGGAGTGGGACAGGCACTGTAGAAGGTTCATCTCCAAAGTATGTCCTTGCTAGAAAACAGGCCATTGGAGCTTTGCTATAAAACATGCAAACATCCTGAGGAAATGACAGCAATTTGCAATAAACCCTAGGTGTAAACAATTACCTGTGACTTGTTACACTTATTTGTACAGGCAGCTGGCTAAACAGACACACTACTCACACGTCTTTGCCCATCAAACGCAACACTGGAAAACAATTACTAGTCAATTTCCCTGAAGTCAGAAAAAAGTCAGTCTTGTGGTACATGGCAGCTGGCAAGGAAACTGAGTGAGCAAATGTGGGTGCCTATAGATATATTTTACAAAAACTGAAGGATAAAAATAAGTAAGTGAATGGTGGCATTTTTCGGAGAACAGTGACACTTTTCTGGCCATCCACCATCAGATCTTGAAGCCTAATAAGGTACTAGGTGGATATGATGCTTTAGTGACTGGTCAGGGTGAGACCCTAGGGCAGGACTTGAGCACAAAGCAACCAAATCAAACAGGGAGACACTGAAAGAGATCATGCAAACATGTCTCTAGCAATTCCAACAGATCATCGTCCAAGGGGCAGGCAGACACAATTTGCTTTGCCTTCAATTTGCCTTTCCAGGCATTATTTTACCTATTTGCATTTTGCCATGTTTGGTGTTTTCCTTCCAGTTTGATTCTATTAAATAGAAATGTTAAAGTTACAGGGCCAAGCCACTTCATAAATATTTACCAGTCACATGGTAGACCGTAAATGATTGGCTTTACCCCTACATGATAATGAACAAGTAGAAGGATGATTGATGAAGAAAGCGTGGTTTTATTTGTGTCTCATACAGCACACACTGACACTTGTATAACAATAATCTCATAAAGTACAAGATGCACAAACTCCATGAGATTGTCAGGATAGGCCGGGATGGCATCTTGGAGAAGCAGCTATTCCTTCCAACTGCTGTACCAGTAGGGCATTTTTTTGTGCTTGTTGTGCTGTTCTATTCTAAGGGGCATTTGTTCTTAAACCTCATGATCCAAATCGTTAGGATGGAGAAGAGGCCCTTTGCAGGCACGGTGGCCCATTCCTGCGTGAGGTCTATCTCCGTGTGGGCCACATTTCTCCTCCTAGGAGCCATCTCACTGCAAATATTGCATCCCTTTCCCCTCCAAAGGGCATAGGGTTTTGGACTGTAATCTCCTTCTCCTCAGGTGGCTCATATTGTGGGCGCCGACCGCACGCCTCTCCTCTGTCGCACTAAGGTCACTGCAAATAAGCATCCGTTTTAAAAATTCTACTTTGAAGAAGTGTCCAGTAGAACCTCAGTAATGTGCAAATCGGTCCGCTTTGCAGACCTGCAAGTGTCAGGGTGGCCAGCTCTTTGCCCTTCCTAAAGCGATGCGCCCCAGGGCTGCAGGTGTCCTGGGTAGGCAGTATGCACGGCGGAGGGAGTACTCCCTCCCCAGGAAGGCTGTGACTGGGCATGGTTCCCCCTTTGCCTTCCCCAGGGGTTTTGGGGCCCTATACTCCTCCATGGGGGTTCTGTCTCAGGGGAGGCGCTGCACTCCTGCCCTATCAGTACTAAGAGGGGTGTGTCTCTTGTGGGTGCTTTGCCCCCACCCTGGGGTGTCTGGCTTGTAGGTGCTCCACCTCCTTGCAGGGGGGGGGTCTATCTCTCTTAGGGTGCTATGCCCCGCAGCCCCTCCAACCTGGAATCTCCCTAAGATGCTGTGATCCCTCCCTGGGGGCTCTCACTTCAGGCGCTGCGCCCGCTCTGTGGGGAAACTCGCGGGAGGTGCCTTGTTCCCACCCTGGGGAGCGCGGGCCCCTCCCCTAGAGGGGCGCGCTCCAGCAGCTGCACTGGAGGAGCCGCGCCGCGCTGACAGCTCCTCACTCGGCGCCGGCTCGCGCTGTCTGCGGGGAGCGCGGCAGGAGTCGGCTCATCCCTAACCCTATCGTGGAAGCCCAGTGCGCATGGCGGAGCAGCGCCAGCCGAGCTGGGGGGGGCGCAGGCGCAAAGCCAGCCGGTCCGAGTAGGCAGCGGGCTGCGCTCTTCTGTCTGCTCGGCATATTCACAGCCGCGCTGGGACTCTTTGTACTGAAACGACCGGCAACATCAGACCTACCTGGGAATTTGGGCTGCAGCCCTGTTGCAAGCGGAGTTTTCTGCCGTGAGACGTTGCCGCACCGGGGCTGTTCCTATTAACTAGCTTGGAGGAGTGCAATGCAATATATTTCCCCTCCGGTGTGAAATCGACTGTTGTCTCTTTCCTCTGATGTTGTTGCATTGCAGTGTGAGTCTGTTGTGTGATTAGTACCCGTTTAGCAGCCCGCGCACGGTGTAAAGGACGATTGCATTGTTCTCCTTAGTGGCTGGCTTTCAGATTCTGCTGTCACACCCCCTTGCCCTTAGTCTCTCTGCCATTGATGAGTGTGAAACTCACTCAGTGGCTGCTTTCTGCCCGGGGAAACGTTTCATCAACCAATGCAATGCACACAACTGGCTGCTGTACAATAACCCACCCCCGCCAAGAAGCACCTTTAACTAAGGGATTTATGACCAGAAGGGGAAAAAAACGCGGGTTCCTTTTTGGAAGGTGGGTGTGTGGAAGATGGTCCATTAGGTTAATCGACCTCCGGGCCGGCCTTTTGTACAGTCGATTAAAACTAAAGTCGGTCTCTTTAACAAAATAATTAACACACAGGAAAGGGAAATGTGGGGAAAGTGATGCATGCAAGGTTGAGCCATACAAACCAGTGTCGAGAGTCTTTATTGTTCTGCATTAGACAACAAAGAGAGGAGTTTGCCTGGAGGGGCGGAGGAAGAAGAGGGAGTGGGTCAACCAGCCTAATGCCGGCCCCTCTGCACTGTGCCTGTCCAATCGCCTCACACAGCGATAGTGTCAGTAGCATTGTGCTGTCAGCTCTTGCCGCTTACGCGGCGGCTCCCTGGTTCCCCCCCCCCCCCCCCGCCCCCCTCCAGTGCTGTCTGGCTGCAGCAGTAGGTCAGACCGAGGAGGGGAGAAGAGGAAAAAACGCTGAGTGAGTGGAGTGGAGTCTGGGAGGGGCTCCTTAAAGAAACGCTGCCATCGCTTGGCATTGTGGCCAGCAAGGAACTCAAGGGGGGGAAATCATCGGAGCTCCTCTCGCTGTTCTTCCCCCCACCCCACCCCCAGCCAAAAAAAACTTCGGGGGGGAGTCGTGGGGGGGTGTGCTGAAAACATCTTATAAACCGGATTGCACTGAAAAAAAAGATACAAAATATACAAGCAAAAGGCAACTGATCCCCGGTCTCCAGCACTCGCCTTCCCTCCCTTTCCTCCTCTCCTGCTGGCCATCTGCCTTGGGTTTTCCTTTGTGTCTGATCTTTTACTACTGAACCGAGTGCAGGAGGAGGAGGAGGGTGGAACACACACCGGGACTATGCCCAGCTCGCTTTTTGCAGACATGGAGAGGAACGGGAGCGGCGGTGGCGGAGGAGGTGGTGGAGGGGGAGAGACCCTGGATGACCAAAGAGCCCTTCAGATAGCCCTGGATCAGCTCTCCCTGCTGGGGCTGGATAACGACGAGACGAGCTCCATCTACGACAACGAGCCTCGGAAAAAGAGCGTGAACATGACAGAATGCGTCCCGGTGCCCAGCTCCGAGCATGTCGCTGAGATAGTGGGGAGGCAAGGTGGGTAACTGTATGTGAGTGTGTGTGAAAGATTTTCTCCCCTCCATGCTGGCTGGTCCGTGTCTGAGATGCGACACTGGTTGTCTCCGGTAAAGCTGCAGTGTTATTATGGCCAGTACTAGGTTTCCCCACAGACAAAGAAAGTGCAGTAGACGTGGTGCTCCTAAGGCGCAGTATGCATCAATTTCAAGATGCACTTTCACCGACCAGCAAAAATAAAAACCGTCTTTTTCTCCTTGCACGAAAGAGAAAGCTCGGTGGCAAATGCACTGAAAAAATCGGAGTCTTGATCTCCCCACAAATTTAGAAATCACGGGTTTTTTTCAAACAAGGAACAAATGGAGTGGGGAAGTGGAACAATAGGATTGGAATAAAGCATCCGCATTGGGGAATCTGGCTCATTCAGCACAGCGACTGCTTCCTACCTTCTTTAACGAATAAAGAAAAAAAAAACCCATGATTCCCCCCCCCCCCCGGAGGAATGTGTTTAGCAGGAGGGTGGAATTACTAATTTATTTTTGTGGGGCGGGGGCTGCTTATTTTTGCTTGTCCAGTTTCACTGCATACGAATTGTTTTTATTGAGTTGAACCGCACGTTGTATGGATTTGGTCAGTTGCACTGCAAACATGTTGTTGGCCAACTGCAATATGTGTGGGGGGTGTTATCAGGGCTGGGCTTGCGAAGTAAATGCCATTTATAACCTGATGGAGGGGTGATTTTTTCCCTCTCTCGCTGCGCCCCCATAATGGCTTGTAACCTACTTTTCTCTCTGCTTCCACCTCTCGTTCCCAGGTTGTAAAATCAAAGCTCTGCGGGCAAAGACCAACACCTACATCAAGACCCCGGTTCGCGGGGAGGAGCCGCTCTTTGTTGTGACGGGCAGAAAGGAAGATGTGGCCATGGCCAGGAGGGAGATCATCTCGGCGGCCGAGCATTTCTCCATGATCCGAGCCTCCAGGAACAAGAACACCGCTCTGAACGGCACCGTCCCGGGGCCCCCTAACCTGCCCGGCCAGACCACCATCCAAGTGCGGGTGCCTTACCGGGTGGTGGGGCTGGTGGTGGGGCCCAAGGGGGCCACGATCAAGCGCATCCAGCAGCAGACCCACACTTACATCGTGACCCCGAGCCGGGACAAGGAGCCGGTCTTCGAGGTGACGGGCATGCCGGAGAACGTGGACCGCGCCCGGGAGGAGATCGAGGCGCACATCGCCATGCGCACCGGGGGCATCATCGAGCTCACGGACGAGAACGACTTCCACGCCAACGGCACGGACGTGGGCTTCGAGCTGAACGGGCCGGGCAGCCTGTGGAGCAAGCCCACCCCGCCCAGCATCACCCCCAGCCCGGGCCGCAAGCCCTTCTGCAGCTACCGCAACGACAGCTCCAGCTCGCTGGGCAGCGCCTCCACCGACTCCTACTTCGGGGGCGGCGGGGGCGGCGGCAGCGCCCGGCTGGCCGACTACAGCCCGCCCAGCCCGGCCCTCAGCTTCACCCACAACGGCAACAACAACAACAACAGCGTGTACGGCGGGGAGGCGCTCTCCTCCCCGGACTGCTGCGCCGAGCTGCCCTTCGACTCCCCGCCCGGCTTCGACCTGGCCCCCGCCCCGCCGCCCGGCGCCCCCCTGCTCTGGGCCCAGTTCGAGCGCGGCCCCGCCGCCGCCGCCGCCGCCGCCCCTCCGTCCTCGCCCGCCTTCCCGGCCGCGGCTCCCTCCAACGCCAACCTGGCGCTGCTGGTGAGCACGCAGAGGCGGGGCGGCGGGGCTCCGCCCCCGGCCCGGCTCTCCCCGCCCCTGCACGGCAGCGGGGGCGGGGCGGAGCATCCCCTGGCCCGGCGAGTGCGCAGCGACCCCGGCGGGGGAGGGGGGCGCCTGCTCTCCTCCGCCTCCTACCCTCTGTACGCCAACGGGCTGGGCGCGCACCTGCCGGGCCTCCCCTCCGACTCCTCGGCCTCCTCCTCCTCCTCGTCCAGCTCTTCCTCCAGCTCCTCGTGCTCTTCCTCCGGCATGAGGCGGAAAGGCAGCCGCGACTGCTCCATCTGCTTCGAGAGCGAAGTGATCGCCGCCCTGGTCCCCTGCGGCCACAACCTCTTCTGCATGGAGTGCGCCAACCGCATCTGCGAGAAGACGGAGCCCCAGTGCCCCGTCTGCCACAGCGCAGTTACTCAGGCCATCCGTATATTTTCCTAAAAAAAAGGTCACAAACGCAGAGCCCGGGTCTGTACTGCGTGGTGTCCCGATTAGCTTTTAAAGCTGCAGTATCCGCACATTTGAAAAGGGACCTAACTTGCAGGATTACTTTTGCATTGAGTGTACTGTAGCGTAGGGTGGGTTAGGGGGATATTTGTAACCTCTGATGCATGCTATAAATAATAACGAACGACTACATTCTAGTACTAGACTAGTTTTTACACTGTACTTTAATACGAAGCTTCTAAGACTTTTTTATTTTATTTTATTTTAAAGTAGAAAATGCTTATGATGATGATAATGATGGTGTGTGGACTGTTAGTAAAACGTGCTGGTAGTTCCTAGAATGCTTATTACAAAATAATTAAATCTATGGTGGATACTTTTTTGAATGTTCTTGAAAGGGCAAGAAGTTCCTGTGAAAACCATGATACTGCAGCTTTATCAAAGTAAAAAGAAACTGTAACATATCTCTTATATATATTAAAAAAAACGTTTAAAGGTTTTAAAGATAAATTGCATTAATACAGATTGAAGTATTTTATTCTTTTTTGACTTGAAAAATTATATTTCATATTGCAAAGATGTTTACAAGTATTTTAATTTAAGTTCAGTGAACTTTTTGTAGCTGGGTTAAATCTTTTTTATTTTAGTATGGCCTTATGGCAAAGAACACTGTATTATTTTAATATCACACAGTTGTGGACGGAATTACAAACCATAAAATGTGTAATGCTTTGAACAGTATTCTGTTGGGATGGAGATTTTATAGGTTCAGAAAAAAATCTTTTAAATCTGCTTCACCCAGCATATTTTCTATTCAGTGATATAAAGCATATTTTATTCTATATTATTACAAAAATTGAAATGTATAAACACATGTCAAAAGGAACTGTTGAAGCTTTCTAACATTTGTATAAATAGAATTCAGTGGAAATTACAAAAATTCTGTTGCACCACTATAGTTTTAGTATTTCTATTTTAATACATTTGTTTACCACTTGTTTATGTATATGTAGGTGACGTTACTTGAGCTTAAATGTACTTTACTGAGCAAAGTTTAAAAACAAAGTATATTTTATTTTATGATAAAGGGCCTTTAACCTCATGGTCAAATACTAATATTATATTTGCTGAGACAAGATTTGAAATTGTATCAAGAGTTTTATTTTTCTGACATTTAAAGTTCTACATAATAAAGGTAAAACTTAAGTAATGGTGCTACTTCATGTTTTTTTAAGTATTTCTATATAAATAAAATAAAATATTACAGAAAAAATAGCTTGTGTGGTGATTTGATTGGGCATGAGTAGAGATTGGACTTAAATTTATTTTTCTCATTTATAATGAAACAAGTTCAGAGTTTTAAACATCTCATATTAATGTTACTGGAAACCTTTACTTTGTGAAGTCTTCCAGGATAATCTTTCCATTGAAAATGCCTCATGCCACTTATTTGAAGAGGAGAGTTGATTTATATTTTTAGTCTGAAGGTTATCCACAAAAAGTTGGAGAAAAGTATCTTTTCAAGTGTTATTTTTTTTAATAATGAAAGTACTTATAATTTCAGAATAACTGCTGTATTTAGCAAATTCATGGAAATGCAAATTATTTATATCTTAAACTTTACTTCTATTTGCTAATCTAAAGCCAGGTAACATGAGAGACTCCTTTGTTGTGATACATTGATAAAGGGCTAAATCCTGCAAACCCTTACTCCTAAGAGCAATTCCAGTATTTCCAGGATCAGACCCTGAATGACAAAATATTTTCTTGAGCAGAAGAAGGGTTTTAAATCAGGATCTTTTCCTAAATTCCTGAAATTGCTTCCTGGTATTTGGTGATTGTGGTGCAGGCTAATTGGTGTTGACAAGTTTATTTGAATAAACAAATTATTGCTTTGTAAAGTTTGTTGACTTTTAACAATGCAAACTTGTGGCATAAGAGTGAAGAAAGTATACAAGTTTCCTGACTTAATCAGCAAAGCCAGACATGTAAACGTTGCAGTATTTTTGTATTGATTGTATCCAAACTGTTTAACTGAACTTGGTGCAGAACCCATGTTTGAGCATGTTTTATATAGCAGACGTGGCTACATTTTAAATGATTGTTTTAAAATAGGCCAAAGCACCTTTGTAGCAGGATAGCAAAAAACCTGTAACATAGTTTATGTGCTGGACCTTTTATTTTACATAATTACCTTTTTATTCCATAACTGTCCTGATTTCTTTTATGCAGCCCATATCTTCTGTGAAATGTTTGGTGGTTCTGTTGTGTGTGTGTGTGTGTTTATTTTAACATTTCCTTGGGACAGTTATGCTGGGGTAAAAAACAATGATAAGGGAGAAGGATTTGGGGATACAGGGTATTTGAGCCATCCCCTGTGTATATTCTCAGATACTCTAAAACTTTGGAAAAATGGAGACTTGAAAGGATTATTGTTTAGGCCCAAAGTGTAGGTTTTCTCAATGACAGGTTTTAGAAAATAGAAATGTTTAAAACAGTCAATTTGCTGTTTGGATTTAAAATCTTTTCCATAGTGTTTGGGCCCTGTGTGTGCTCGTGTACGTGAGTCAGAAAGTGTGAAAATGCCTATAAAGAAAAGTGAATCTGATCAGTCTGTGTAATTTTCCAACCAAAATGAAATAAGTAATTAAAAAACAAAACTATGTTTACTTAAATATTACAGTACAACAATCAATGATTTTATCAATTATACTTCTATCTTTCTTTAATGACCAGCACTTGCATTGCAGGTCACGAAGGTCGTACTGACCTGGCCAGTATGACAGGCTCATCATTTAACACAGATTAACTTGATTCCCTCTCCTTCCCAGCTAACTAAATGTCACCAGGCTTACCTTCAACATCCATCTTGCAGGATTTATTTTGTAATTTTCTTCATCAAATCTATTGTAGGTAAAACAAAGGAAATCCTGTGTTTATGGCTGAGATCCCCTTTTTGGCTTCCTTGCAATATTTCCAGGGTCTGGAGATTTAGATGAGCTGGTTTTAGCCCACAAAAGCTTATGCCCAAATAAATTTGTTAGTCTCTGAGGTGCCACCAGGACTCCTCGTTTTTGCATGTTCTATGTGTGTGTGCTATTTTGAAGAGGGATCATGTCCCTTTGCAATGCCCACAGCACCTACAGTGACCATGTGTTAATTTCTCTTCAACAATCACTTTATTTTGGGGAGGGACTAGTCTGGATTATCCTCATTTAGCCATGGGATGATGTCCTATCTCCCAAATGTGTGCATTGACAGCAGCAGGAGCTGTGGAGGCAGTAGCTCTTCTGCATCCTATATTGGCAGCCTCAGCAGTCTCTTGTCTTAAGCAGTTCTACCATCAGTTCTCCATGCCTGCTAACAGCTTCTGAGCATAACCCACAGGTGGAGGCAGTCTCTTTGAGGCATAATAGCATGTACAGTGTTCACTCTATTATGTGTTGATCCTTGTCTTGTTAGTTTTTGTGCCCGAAACACACATCCTCTGCTTGTTGTTTAAAATCCATGCTCGTAGGCTAGTATAGCCCCCATTGTGTGTTAGCAGATATTACGCAGAGAATGACATGCAGATGACCTGTGTACTGCCACACATATGGGGCCAAATTCTGTGCTGATTTATACCCCAGTTAATTCAATGGGATTTTAGGGGCTATAAATCAGCACAGAATTCGGCTCAAGAGGGACAATTTGCCAAAGGAATTTGTCCTGGAGGAGTGAGACACCCCACCCCCACCCCCACCCCAAACACACACACACACATAATAAACTGGAATATGACCGTATGTTTGGTACAGGGGTATGTCAAAGCATAAAATAGTAATTGAGTACATGGAAATCTATATTTCAATATTTATCTAGCAGAACAATGATTAGTTTGTTTTTCAAGGGCTTCTGAGTGGTTGGGGCTGAGAGTTGTGGGTAAGGTTTAAAGACCTTGCTCAGGCAAGTGGTTCTACTGAAGTCATCTGGGCTAGCCATGACAGAGTGAGGGCTATTTGTGTAGGTAGAGGTGGCAGGACTGAACCTTTAATGTCCAAGGAAAATTTTTTTTTTTTTTTTTTTGGTGGCAGTTCCAGTTTGTTGGCTGAAACCAGAGAGAAATTAAGGATTCTGTGCATATTCCTCTGTCTGTTTTTACTAACGTACAGTACATGGAGTGTACACATATAATTAGTTTGAAAACAGGAGAAATTTACCTTTGTAATAATTATATATGAAGGTCCATTCTTTCCTCTGTCCACATCTTGTGCTCCCAAGAATTTGTATATCAGTCAGACCTCAAAGCGAGTGCAGGCTTCCTCGGAGAAAGGTCTTTTCTACTATATTATTTTGTTATAAATTATAATGATCAGTTTAATCTAAAATTACTCTCTAAATATATTTTTCAATAAATTGAAATGAAACTTACCAGCAAAGTCTAAAGTTAACAGCAAAAAAATCTGTATAAATGTATATACATTGAATTGTAATTGGATTGCTTTTTATTTTACTTTCCCTTGGTTATTTCTTCAATAAACTCCATTTTGGAATGTGAAATCCTAACCAAGGTTGCTCCTGCTCTCATTGAAATCTATGGGAGCGTTGCCGTTTAATTAATTGGGAAGAGGTCTATGCCCTAGTATTACAGAACCATAAACTAAAGCTCCCTAACCCCATCCTCAAGTTGCCTACACTTGTGTATTGTATTTCAGTGGTCACTTTGAAATAGAAAAAGTGATTATTCACACTCCTTCTACATATCAGTGTTTCCTGTGCTCATTGTCCTAACAGAGAGGCTCTAATTAGGCAACAAAGACTAGTTTAACTCCAGAGCAGTTAAAGTACATCTGATGCTTCAGAAGATCAAATGTTTTGAACTGCTGATTCACAAGTTTATTGTAGTCCAACTGGCAACTGACAAAAGGCCCAAACCTGCAAGCTGTGAAGCACTTTCTTTAAGGTGCTGGGTGCCCTCAAATCACTTTGAAGTGAGGAGGCACTCCCTACCTGGCAGTGATGAGTCCAAACGCCTCTCTCCAGTGCAGGTAGAGCAGTTTATGACCTCTGAAGTCTACAGCAATACATGCATGAGTATGCAGTTATCTGTACACATAGATAACTGTATGGATACAGGTGTGTCATTATAGACTGATGACTGCTTGAAAATCTCAGCTGAGTACAGCAAAATATGGATAGTAGAGTGATTTTTGGAAATGTATGTTAAAATCCTATTGGAACTCTATAAAAGAGTTTATTGCTTAATATCAATGATTTCAATGAGTTTTTCACAGTTGTGTATATATAGAATAAGTAATAGAATCTAATTTCTAAATTTGATTTAAAAATACAAAGGTTACGGTTGCTTAATTTTTGTGGAACAAGCTATATTCTTATGTACTATACAAAAGAAAAATTCAGATTTTAATCAGTGTGGTATATAGAACATTCTTTACTTATTTTAACTGTATTTTAAACATTTCAGCCAAGATTTGCACATGCAATTATGGGATTTGTGTCTGCAGTTTTGTGAGAACAAATCAGGATCAGAGCCTTAGAAGCTACTCATGATCATTTAGACCTTATAGCTGAATTTCAGTCCCACTGAAGTCAATGGCAAAATTCCCATTGGAGCAGGATTTGATCCTTTCAGTAAATTTCACTATGGCAAATAAAGAGTGTTTGCATATAAATCCTGATCCAGTTTGTACAGATAATATTTGTTCCCAAAATGTTTTTGTAAGTGAGTTACTGTTACATGTCTCTGCTAATATGAAAACGGTGTAATTATTAGTGAAGAAACAAATCAATTAAATACAAGTCTTACTAAATGTATCCGTAACTTTACTGCTGCAGGTGTGATTGATTTGCTGTCTGAAGATCTTTATAGTCTTCTATAATAATGTACCAGGAAAAGTGGCTTGGTTAGCTTTAAATTGAGGAAAAATTAGAGATTTTTATATTTACTATTACTGCCTTTCAGTCTCTGATAAAGTTAAAATACAGTAAAGTGCTTTTGCCTTTTAGCTGTAAGGGTCTTTCTGCCACCCATATCTGGGGGAATAATGTGGCCTACTTACGTTAGCATGAATGGGAATTGCCTGTGTAAATCTACCTGCCATGAATGGGTGAATAGAAGATCTTGTCCTTTAGCTTTCCCTTTGTATTTTTGTCTCATTCACTTTTATCCATCACTACAGGTGCTAATTTTGAACCTGCATTAATGGTGGAAATGCTAGATTTCATTTGTGCCTATATGGAATTTTTATTTGATTGTTAGGGTTCTTTATATTTTGAGAGGTAATCCGAGCCATGGAAGCTACATTTGTCAGAAGAAAATTTCAGCTAGAGTATGACTTTCTAGAAATATCCTTTTGTGAGAGAGTCATGAAAGTTTCCATTACATTTAGAAACTATTTCCACCATTTGCCTGAAAAGGGCAAATAAATCATTACCACTTTAGGAGTTAGAACAAGGGTCTGAGTTTCAGGACTTATAATTACTATTACCTCTGCCGTTGATTCACTCTGAGATCTTGGGTAATGCATTTAACCTCATTTACGCTTCAGTATTGCCATCTGCAAAATGGGACTAATGATACCTATTTCATAGGGGTATAGTGAAGCTTAGAGGCTGGATGTTTCTAAAGTGGTGTCATATCCTGAGATGCAAGTCATGATGTAAGTGAAACTATTGTTACTGCTGTTTTCTAATTAATCAATATGCAGTAATCTTACTGCTCTAGTGCAAACAAACATATAATTACAAGCTGCTTACAATCAACAGTTTTCCAAATTCTCATCTCCAAATAGAATTTCAGCCTTCCTGTATATTGGGATACAACAAACAGTATCATATTGGGCCTGAACCTGTATTCCTTACACACTTAAAACTACCACTGTCTTCCATGGGACTTTTGAGTGTGCAAGCCATGAAGTATCTGACATGCATGGCTAGGTCTTGGAAGTACCAAAGAAGAATGTATATTCGCTGTATCATACACATAGGCCCAACAGGTTGCACCAAGGGCAGGGCAAGGAATCTTGAGTTCAGAAGTTTTTGCCATTGTAGAGATAATACCACTGCAGCACTTTTTGATTTAATTTCCTCTGTTTTGTTTTTTAATGGTGGTGTAAAAATCTAAGTAAATTGAGAAGAATATTAGAACCTGATCCAATAATCCTTCCTCATATGGCTGGCGCTACTGAATTCAATGGGACTACTTATATGAGTAAGGATTGCAGGATTGAGGTCTGACATTACAAGTGAAGTTGTTAGGGTAGAGGCTTTGGCAATATAATGCTGTCAGTTGTTTATAGGGATAGCGTGGCATGCTCTTGGCTCTCATGTCTGTGGTTTGGTTTGGGAAAAGATGACATTGTTGTGGCTCTGAAGGTCGCCTAATGCTGCATCTTTTAATATGAAAAGTTTTACTGTAGACAATGGGACTTTTGTATGAGTCACTGCCATAATTACGTAGTATAGAGTGTGCAACATAAACCAAATTTTTTGTAACTTTGCATGCATAATTACCAAGATTGTGACAAACTGTGGTAAATGCACATGACCAATCACGTGTCTGATTTGCTCAGTTGGTCCATGCTTGTGTGAAAATTGAGGCCACAAGGAATATTTAAAACCATTAGGAAAATTAATTGCTGCACAAGTAGAGATTGTATGTTTGAAACCTAACAACCATCTTATTTTTTTCCAGATATGTCATTTACTAAAAGATCGGTCTTATAAAATTATTAAATCACTTTCTAGTTGAGGAATTTGAACATTTTTAAGCCATAAAAATACAATTTTCCATACTACAAATGGCTAAATTGAATTAAGGGCCCAGTCCAGCAAAATATTTCTTCAACCTTCTGAGTGACACTATTCTTGGATGGCTCTGCAGCAGGTCAACCTGCTGAAGAGAAAAGGTGGTTTGTGGTGGAATCCAAAAGCAAACAAACCTACCTTCAGAAGTGAGGTGCACAGCGGCACATGACTGGAGCCTCTCACTTTCCATGCTGCTCTACTGTCTGTGCTTGTCCTGCCCATCTATGTCAGCTACCCAAGGGTTGCCACATGGTTGCTATACAGTTACAACTTGACTCCAGATGAGGAAACAGCTGCTAGAGGCCAGGATCATTACAAGTTTAAAGATTAGAAGTTCCTGGAAGTGGGGTCTTCTGTTCCTACCTCAGTGTATATCTCCATTGTATTATTGGACTACCTTTTCCCCAGTTTTGATCTTCAGGCCTAATGGCCCATTTCATCTTCTCCCTGGCTGAGCAACAGAGCAGTGTGCCAAGAATAGACTGCTTCAAGTTTCACTTCTTCCCCAGCTAGCCATCATTAGTCATACAGAGAATGACCTCCCCACCATTAGGATATGTTCAGTGCAACATCCCCTGGTGTTTTCCCATGGCCCTTATAAGCCAGTTGGGTTGGGCACTCCTCCCTGTTGGCAGTCATGGGATGCCTACTTCTGCATGGATGTCTAATAGGGATTTCTATGGCTATTACGGAGGCAATAATTCCATGAGGGAAGTGGAATAATCTTTTGAAGTTCCCTAGCAAAGCATGTCAGTGGAGCATCCATAGCCTTCTCCATGACTGCGGGCCTATCTAGAGGGTAGGGCCATATATTTGCACGCACACACAAATACATTTAGGATAAGAACTTGTATGTCAAGTGTCAGGGCCACGTAAATGAAAATTAAGGGAGGGAGATTGAATTGTAATTTGGTGACCTATCTTAAGGTCCTGATATTAAAAACAATAGTTTACTGCATACATCAGAATCCATCATTTATTTGTAATAGAATCAGGCATTTATCTCTATTCATTATTCTCTTATGTACATACAAAAACACTTATAAAATAGCTTAAAATGCCCTGAATATAATGAAAAAGGTTTTGAACCATTGTGTAAAGAATTGCTTTATGTTCACTTAGATTGTAAAATTTTACATAGAATTATCTTATCTTTATGACACTTATTGTAAAGACTTGTCTTTTTACTGGCAGAGGCAAGGTATGAATGTTAAAGGGAATTCATTGTAGTTGAAGGCGGTAATATGCCTGTTCATTTCAAGGTAGAATGTACAACTAATTACATTTTAATTAAATCTCTAACATCAACAGCTGTTTTAAAGGGTCATTTAAAGCTACATTTAGTTTTAGTATTGTTTAAGATCCTCTTTCTTAATGTGCATCTGTATTCATGTATTTTTTCCTCTTTAAAATTTCCCCCCACCTTGCCCAAGGTATCAACAGCTGCTGGTATATATTAAAGACTAAGTGCTGGTAAAGTTAGTTTTTGGTTTTTTTACATGCCAGCTATAACTTTTATAAGTAGAGAGCAAAAAGACATGAAACTACCAAAACTGAATTTGTTCTCTTTGTCTTCTTCAAACAAAAACTTCCAGTCCCTCAACTTCAAGAACCAAAATCTTGCATGCTAATTTTCAGCCCACAATGATTTACTTTTTACGTCTGGTTATAAGCCCATTTGTGATGGGTGTACTTGCCCCGCACTGGACAAGAAGGGGTTAATTCCGCACTCTGGGCAGAGGAAGCCACACCCCTCCACCCTTACTGGGCTTGCTCCAACTGGAGTACAAGTATGAAAGGGAGTAGCTCAGCTCAGTCTGGGCTGACTGATGAGGAGGGAAGATGCTCGCTGCATGTTCCAGTCTAGGAGTTGCTGAAGCCCCAGAATGTGGAAGCCAGCCATGCCAAGACTCAGGTGGATAACCAGAGGGCTGTGGATGCCCGAGCGGGGTTGGAATCGCTGGGAGCGCCCCACATCTAGAAACCTGGAGATGCCCATTTCTTCGAGAGATACAGTAGGAAGTACCCCGGAGGGGACTAGCCATTGTGCTGAAAGACGTCAGCGTGTTTCGGTAGGATCCCCGCTGACTCAGTGGTGAACACGCTTACACCCGACAGGGCCCTGGACTGGGACCCGGTAGAGTAGGGAGGGCCCGGATCCCGCTACCCTGGTCCTAACCCACCCCTAGGTGGTGGCCCACCGCCATCTGGCTACTAAGTCACATAGCCCTGAAGGAGGGGGCAGCCATATTGGTCCTGGCCATCAGGCCACACAGCCCTGAAGGAGAGGGTGGCCATATTGACTCTGACCATTGGGCCACACAGCCCTGAGGGAGAGTACACTGAATTCGGCCACCAGGCCTCATAGCCCTACCAGGAAGGGTGACCTTATAGACTTTGGCCATTAGGTCCCACTGTCCTGAGGCTGGGGGTAGATCAGTGAATTTAACTGTGGGGGGCTACCACCCCCCTACCCTGCCCCAAAAGGGGGATGGGGTGAACTTGTCCCATGAAATGATTGAAAATAGGGTTCTATAAAAATTGCAGCTGTTAATTATGAAGCCAGGTCACAAATATCTGTTTAAAGTATATGGTTCATAATGTTTGTACTTGTTTCTTCTTAAGGTAACATAGAGGCAGTGTCAAGTATCCTGTATTTGGTTTGTGTGGGGGAAAAAAAATCCAAATGAAATATGTAACAAAAAATCAAGAGCTCTAATTGGCGCAGTTTCCACTAACTTCAATGGAATTTGTGCCAACTTATGCCAGGACAGAATTTAGTCCATACAATCTAAATTTTATGACTATTTCTTACTGTTATTTATATTTTAATTTCCAGGAGTGATATTAGACAGATGCAGGAATGGAGAGGGGAATGTTCCTGGTCACAGATTGGCTCTGTGGAGTCTACCCCAGTCCTACATCCCTCAACCGTGCCAATGTCACACCCATTGTGCCTTCTGAATGCAGCTCTACATGTGCCACTGATCTGAGCTCAGCACAACATGGCACACCCATGCATAGCCCCACCACATCCAGCAACCACTGTCTCTGGCTCAGTGGATCTGGATTTGCCTTTTATTGCTCAGATACATCCTGTTAAAGAGACACAGCTCTATACTGCACCCATTGAAATCAATGGCACAACACCCTTGACTTTAACTGGAGTAGGTCTGTTAACGGTTAACCAGGATTTTGAATAGGAATGAGTTTATTGCTTCACTCTGCTCATCTCGCTGCAGTGAGTTTAATGCATCTCCCAGTCCCTGCGGATTATGGCCTTAGAGCCAGTGTAACTGACCACACTAGGATCATTAATGGGATCCCCTAGTGGCACAAAGCTGGTGCAGGGTGGTGTTTAGCCTCCTCTCTCCCTGCTGCTGTCAAAGGGAGTGTAGCCCTAGCGTTCCTATGCCTGATGATTCCTGGATACCGTATTGGACTCCTCAGGCTATTCACTGTCATCGTAACTTACTGCAGTTGGGGGACAAGCCCTGTGGCAAGGAAGTCCCATTTGCCCCCACCGCCAACCTGAACTGCACAGTGGGCTCCTCAGCCATAGCCAGGAATTCAGGCCCTCATGTGCTTCAGATCTGGAGTGAATACTTCAAGTGCTGATTACTGTATTACTGTGCAGAAATATGTACCTAATATCAAGTGCCAATTTTAATACCTAAGTGCCAATTTTCTATAAATATCGAAATCCACTAATCATGAAAACTCTGTCAGACTTGCAAGGTAGCTAAATGACAAGTTGGAATGCCAATTTGTTTTGTTAAGACTGCATAATCCAAAAATAACAATTCATTATCCATTTCATGAGGCTAGCCAGGAGGATCAGAAAAACTTGATATTAGCAATGTCTGAGGCTAATAGAATTGATGTAATGGAAGTGATATGACAGCAAAGCTGTAAAACAGCTGAAATTTCCAGTCACTATCAACAAATGAATGTGGCATCTATCAGAACTAACATATATTAAAAAGAAGAACATAGTAAGACCAATATATTCCTAGTGTAACCCCACTGAAGCAAATGGAGTTACACCAGGGATTAATTTGACCCATTCTCTGCTGTAAAAACAAGTCATTACATGATTCTAAGGCCCTGTCTCCTCTCACTTACACTAGTTTTCCACTATTGAATAGCGCCATTTCCAATTTACAAGGGTATTAGAAAGCTATTGACCCTTTGTGTTTTACAGGTATATGACTTTGCTGTCCTTGTAGACAAACCGGTCTGATTTTGCTCTCACATTGGTGTAAATCAGGAGTAAGTCCACTGAACTCAGTACAATAATGTGGATTTAAAACCAGTTTAAATGACCAGAAGAATCAGGCCCACAGGGTATTAGCCTCTCTCAATTACACTGGTGTAAAGCCAGCATAGTTCCATAGAAATTACTTGGCTTGTTTTAGCTCTACACTGGTGTAACTGAGAACAGAATCTGATCCTCAAAGGTCGGGCTATGAGAAGGCTGTTTCTGGTCAATCAGACGACACAAGTTCTTGCTAGAGTAAAAATGTTTTTTAATTGCAATAATACAAAAACAACAAAAATATTAACTAGTATAGCGTTTCTGAAGTGCAATGAAGAGCCCTGCTGCCTGTACTCATGGGGTTCTAGCCATTCCTGGAGTAGCCTTTGCTCCAAAAGAACCACCTTGTTTATTGAATCATTGGTACAAGGGGTCCAAAGGGTGGAACTTAACTCAAGGCAACTGCAAATATTTTTGAGAAAACTCAGAGAGAAAAACCCTATTTTATGTCTTGTTGCTCATAGACAGGACAGAGAGTGAGGAGAACTCCATTCTGCTTGCAGCTCTGCTTAGGAGCCCAGTGTGACTTTGAGTAAATCACTTAATTTTTTTGCCTTGGTTTCCCCACTTATAAAATGGGGAAAGTTGTGAGGCTAAATTAATTCATAGTTTAAAAGTGCTTAAAATCCTAATTTGGAGTATATCATAGCAGTGCAAAGCATTATGTTGCTATGAGAAGCATTAGAATTGGCAAACATTGTTAGGCCATAGTGTCCAGCAATAATTTCTCTTTACTATCCTGCAGGTAGAGAAAAGGGGACACTAATAAACATGCAGCAGCTAGCCTGACAACGGCTGCAACAACTCAGAGCATTTTGATTTGTAAGTCTCTCGGAATTTGCTTAGTGTGTTACTATTTCTCCTTGTTAGCAGCAGATTGACTTGCATAAAACTGAATTCCAGCAGCAGAACAGCTACATGGTATTAGAAGAAATACCAATCACTGCAGTATTGCTTTAGATACACTGCATACTAACACCCAAAATTTACCAAGGCCACTTATTTATATTTCTGAAGAATCATAAGTAAGGTTACGTGATATGAACAAGGGACTATGTCTTGTATGTTATTTACAGATTGAGTAAGTGGATCTGTGTTTTTTTTTTATTTGCCTGTAAAATATTTGAATTGATTTTCTGGCTTAGAAATTAAGATGTCAGATTGGACTAACAATCACAAATACAGGATACAAAAAGCATCTTCTTGACATTTATATAATTTTCAGTTTTATTTAGCAGTGAGTAGTCACACAAAACCCTTTTGTCCTCCTCCATTACTAAAAGTGTAGTCCCAAAATGCCCTCTCCCCAACCTTTGACCACACAGTTCATCATAGTTTACAGATGACATGTGAGGGGAGATGGCTGAGGTGCCAGAATAATGGAATCTGATTCCTCATAGCATACAATGTTAAAAGTTGGGTGAAATCCTGGCTTCGCTGAAGTCAACGAGAATTTTGTAATTGACTTCAGAAGAGTCAGGATTTAACCCCACGTGCTGTGTGTGTTCAGGAGGCAAGTAAATGTTCCCTTTCCTCTGCCACAATACTAATGAAGTTTCGTCACGCAGATCTGTTCCAAGTGGTTGATAACTTGATGAATCTGTACTGCCTCCAGTCAGCTACAGAGTCGAGTTTTTCTTGTGAAGAGTTTTCAAGTTACTTTGCAAAGAAAATCATGTTGATTTGTGTGGCGTATTGAGGACTGTGTTGGAATTGCAAACTATCCCTTTCAGAACAAGGGGGCTTCCAGGTCCAGCTTGCAGGCTGGAAGCTTTATAGAAAAGTGTGGGAGCAGAGTAGGTCTGGAAGGAGCCAGTTGAAAGCAAGGTGGGGTGAGTTGTGCTTCTCGGTCTCTCTCTGTTTTTGAGTTCTTGTGTGTTGTTGTTCTCAATTCTCAGAAATAAAGTAGCGCTACAACCTTCCAGCAGGAGTATTTATGTTTTTATCTACTTCTCTGTTTGTATGCTGTGAAACATAACAATTTGGATTGCAGAAGAATGATTACTTGGACCTTGTGGAAAAGCAAGGCTGGCCCAAGAATTTCATCTCTTTATTTTCACTATGGTGCACTACAGTCTGCAGTTTTGTTCGTCCCTCTTTTCCTGCTTCCCCCTTCTTTCTTGGGCAATTAGAATCTTATCTGGATCTTTCCAAAAGATCCAAGTTTTGGTTTTGCAACATTTTAATGGATTTTTCAATTGTTATAGCAGAAGCATATATGACTTGCAACTTCTGTGATCAACACCGGGTTCACTCAGCCCTCTCTCACAATGCACATTTTAAGATTATTTATCTGTTCATTTCCTTTTCACTATCTTTAGTCACATAGATGTTGAAATGATAACCTATCTTCTTGTTCTTTGCCCTGGGGTTTCTTCTTTCTCTTTCTGTTCCTGGTTTGAACAACAATGATGTCTATGCAGAATTCACATAAGGAAACCAGCGTGCACATACTTACCAGATGCTCCCAAATCATCCGACCATATGAGTTCGTGGTATGGATTACCTTCCCTGCAGTTCTATATGAAAACTACCAAGGGTTGAGGAGTACAGGCCACTTCATGATTAGGCTGATATTCATATGGTCAAGGCAGCTACCTTATAGTTCTCATGCCTTATTGACCCATTTTGGTATGTTGACATTTTTCCTATTTTCACACCCGCTTGTAATAATTTTTCCATTGTTATGGGATTGTTTACAGTAATTGGACAATGCTCAGTTATTGCAATCACGTAGCTATACACTTGATTTCTTTCTTCTTTTCTACTTGTGACACTAAAAATAAAGTAATTTTAAAATGTCTTTAAAATAATTATATCCTGTAATGGACTATACTGGCCTTTTAAGGCCAGAGGAGGAAGTCATGGGAGACCAGGCAACGCCATTCCAGGATTTCTGTGGTAGACTCAGTCCTAGGGAATGAAAGAGACATATACTGAGAGAGAGAAAGAGGAAATGGTTCTTGTGTAACACTGCAAAAACCACAGAAGTATTCAATAAATATTTCTGTACCATGTTAGGAAAGAACCAGGATGATGGACTCATGGGGTCATTGGAGGAGGATGAAGTACTTTCCAGTCCATAGGGGAATGCGGAGAGTGTTAGACAACATCTACTAAGGAAAAACATTTTTAAATCATCAGGTTTAGATAATTTGTGTCCAAGAATCCTGAAGGAGTTGAGTGAGGAGATCTCTGGCCCTGCTGCTGTTAATTTTTAATAAATCTTGGAATACTAGGAAAATCCCAGAAGACTGGAAGAGTGCTATTGTTGTTGCAATATTCAAGAGCAAGCAGGTAACTCTAGGCCAGCCTGACATCTGTCCTGGGCAAAATGATGGACTAGGGATGAAAATAAGACAGGTTTCAATTGATAAAGAGTTAAAGGCTAGGAATATAATTAATTCCAGTCAACACTGTTTTATGGAAAATTAGGTTTTGTCAAATAAACCTGAATTCATTCTTTAATGAGATTACAAACCTGATAAAGGTTAACTGCATAGGTATAATACACTTAGACTTTTGTGAGGCATCTGACTTAGTACTGAATGACATTCTGATAAAAAGACTAGCGCTATACAATATCAATAAAGCACACATTAAATGGATTAAGACCTGGCTAACTGACAGCTCTCAAACAGTAGCTGTCAATGGGGAATTATCACTGAATGGGGGCATTTCTAGTTGGGTTCCGCAGAGATCGCTACTAGGCCTGATGCTATTCAACATTTTCATCATTGATCTGGAAGTAAATATCAAATCCCAGCTGATAAGGTTTGCGGCTGACACAAAGACTGGTGAAGTGGTAAATAATAATGAGGAGAGGGCAGTCATACAGAGCAATATGGTAACTGGGCCTTCAAACAAAATGCACAGTTATACATCTAGGAACAAGAAATGCAGGCCATACCTATAGAATGGGAATCGCTTTCCTGGAAAGCATGATTCTGAAAATGATTTAAGGATCATACTGCACAAGCAACTCGACATGAGTGCCTTGTGCCTTGCCATGGCAAAAGAGGCTAATGAGCTCCTTGGATGTATAAACGGGGATAGTGAGTAGGAATAGGGAGGTGATTTCACCTCTGTATATGGCATTGGTGAGACCAATACTGGAACACTGCATATGGTTCTGGTGTTCAGATTTTTAAAAGGATGTTGATAAGTTGGAGAAGCTGCAGAAAAAAGCCCAAAAAAATGATACCAGTGCTGGAGAAAATGCCTTATGGTGAGAGACTTAAAAGGCTCCATCTGTTTAGCTTATCAAAAAGATTGAGAGGTGACTGGATTACTGTATGTAAGTACCTTCGTAGGAGAAAATACAGGATATTAAAGGGCTTTTTAATCTAGCAGAGACAGTCATATCAAGAACCAATGGCTGGAAGCTGAAGCCAGACAAATTCAAATTAGAAATTAGGGACAAATTTTTAACAGTGAGGATGATTACCCACAGGAATAAAATACCATGGGAAATGGTGGATTCTCCATCTCTTGATGACTTAAAATCAAGACTGGATACCTTCCTGGAAGATATATGTTAGCCAAACACAAGTTATTGGGCTCAAGAGAGGGATAACTGGGTGTAAGTTAATGTCCTGTGATATACAGGCGGTCAGAGTAGGTGGTCAATAGCCCATTCTGGCCTTAAACTCTATGAATCTATGGGGTAACTGTTGGTGTCTGGAAAGCCCCCATCTACTATTTTCTTCAGGGCCTAGGACCAGGAACCCTGTAGTTTGTTTTTTTTAATGTAAAACGTTTAATTTAAAAATGTTGACACTACAATATATAAAATAGCTATTATAAATCGGGCAGCCAGGGCTTCCCTTTCTCTCAGCTAATCAGGATAACTTCTGGGGAGGAGTACAGCATATAACCTTCCTCTTCCCTCATAACAAGGTAGACGTTAGCAGGGAGAGGACTAGTTGCCTGCTAGCTTTTCCTGGGCTGGGGTGAATGAGATGGATCTGTTTGATTCTATCTCCAACCTGTGGAGGAGCACAGGGGAAAACCCTCCCCCTAACAGGTATGCCTGGTTGTAAAGATTTTGTTTCAAGATTTGTTTATTCGAGAGGTTTTGCTGCCTGCCTGGGCAGAGCTAGGTGGAGATAATTTAAGGGCCAGCTGTGAGAAGTTGGCGCAGGGTCACAGATTGCTACATATTCCTTTTCAATCTTCTGCTAGAAGACTGGCAATATAATTCACATACAGCTACAACCCTCAAAGACCAGACTGAAATGTGTGTGTGCTTGGGAGGTGCAGGTTTCCTCTTGTTTTGCAGCATTATATGAACAACAAACAGGGAACCTAGAAATTAGAAACTGGAATTGAAAGCCGCATGTAACACCAGAGAGAAAAAGCCAAGCTACAAATAACAAAGGAACACTGAACTTCCTTAAGACCAGCAGCTAACAAAGCTATATATATAAAATACACACTGAGTGAGAAACAGAAGAGACAGAGAAGAAAAGATAACCATGGGGAAGGAAGGTTTCAGACCATAAAGTTCCAGTGACTAGGAAAGTAACATACTTAAAATCACTTGGGTGACCTGGTAACACCCGTTCGGAAAGCTACTTCTGAAATAATACTCTAAGTAGTGAGAAAAAGGGAGTTTAACGTAGGGGAAAGACTCTGTTAGTGCAAAACATTTTGGAGAAGTAGTTCTGTGTCCAAATGGGAAACAAGGAGGCTTTGCTTAGAAACCAAAAAGGGGTTGTGTACTTAGCAAAGCCACAAATGTCCTAGGTGAGCATCTGAGATAATACCATAGGAGAATAAAAAAAAGGTATGTCAGGATAGGGTTAGTGAAAGGAATTACACTACGGGAAGTCACAGGAAAGTATTGGCTAACATAGTCTAACCGGTAAAAGCCTCTTGGTCTACTAGAGCTAAGGAAAAATTTCTGTTCACTTCAAGGATCAGCAACTACATTTCAGCTTGTATCAGGAAAAACCTGCAAGGGAAACAAACAGGAATAAAAACCGTACGCGCTTTGAAAACCAAACAAAGTTTAATCATTTTTCTGGCCAGAGAATTGTGATTAAGAGAAAGAGGAAACAAGATTAGACCCTAGAAATTAGAGGGGAATAGATGAGAAAATGCCTTTGCTATCTTGAGCCTGATTTTAGGAAGTATAGAGGCCGCCCCCCCCCCCCCCCCCCACACACACAACACCATTTGAAGTCAAAGGGAGCTCAGCATCTCTGAATACTGGGCCCTTAGTACTGTACTAAGATTTCACAGTTGAAATCTTTGGGTACAATTATGATTGTGAATTCATAGTATCAACTAAATGTATTTATAACTTTTCCTTGGGGGAAATACTTGATTTGATTTATCTGACAGCATGTTAATTTTGCAAAAGAAAAATGAGATGGGAGCAGAGCAGGAAAGTTTTCTGCCTATTTGCAGTTTTATGTTTTATACATGAACATAGAGAATGTGTATAAGGAAATAAAACATCTAGTGTAAAAAAAATCTGTATGGGAAAGGCAATATTCACGTCCAAGAATGCATCAGACTTTTGTGAACATAAACCTGGTGATAAGAGATCTCCATTCTGTTCACAAAGGTCAGAGTTTGAATCTTCATTGGATTTTTAAGAATAGTTTGCCCTCAGTTGAATGAAGTTTTTCTAGGGTCTCATCTACACAGGGACATTTGTACTGACTTCACCAACCAATTTACCTGCTTTACTGCAACTCCTCAGGGCAAATGTTCTAAGCTGCTAAATCCTTTTGGTGCCAAGTTAGAGATGCCAGGGGAGCTCCCCAATAGCAGACCGCTGATTAAGGTGGCTGTGGCTCTTTATACACCAATTGAATCCTCCATCCCTGCCATGAGGAGGCATGCTGGAGCATTTGGGGAGCAAGTAAGGGGCATGGTGGAACAGAGCTCTTATATACCTAGTCCTCGACTGGTGTAGCATAAGTTAGAGCTACTCCCCTGCAGCTCTAGTGCAGCAGTTCTCAAACGGTGGGTCACGACCCCAAAGTGGGTTGCAACCCGTTTTAATGGGGTCACCAGGGCTGCCGTTAAACTTGCTTCAGCCCGGGGTGGCGGGGCTCAAGCTTCAGTGGTGGGGCTCAGGTTATAGGCCCTCCGGTGGGGGGCTGAAGCACTTGGGCTTTGGCCCCCCTCCAGGGATGGTGGGGTGTGGGCGGGCTCAGGCTTCTGTCCCCTCTCCTGGGGTCATGTAGTAATTTTTGTTGTGAGAAGGGGGTTGTGGTGCAATGAAGTTTGAGAACCCCTGCTCTAGTGTGTGCAGGGGCTAGATGCCTCAAGATCAGGAAGATCCTGATTACACCAGGAGTACAGTTTACCCCGGTTTCAAGCTCTGCCTCTTCCTTCAAAGTAAATAGCAGCTTTGCTGACTAGATTAGGGTTTTGCACTGAAGGCTGTAATTGGAATTTATCCCCATTGTTAGACAAGGCCTATTTTCTTTCAACTTCACCCTTAACACAGAGTTATTTTGCAGAACCAGAACCTATGAAAAAAACTTAGATTGATTCAGGGGTTACTGTGGTATCCGCTGAGTTAGTGTTGTATAAGTTCTTCTTCATTAACACAAGTGAAATGGACTGATGAAAGATACATGAGAGCAAGTGAATGTTTTGTGTCTGCACAACTGTACTTATGACTTACATGTTACGGTTTATTGAGAGCACTCGGGAAGTAAATACAGTGAGGAACATAGACCTGAAAGAGAGCCAGTGTTTTAACATCTACATTTAATTTGAAAAGGGGAGAGAAACCCCACCACCATATTCTTAATTACATTTAGACAACTTCAATTTGGTTACTTAAAAAAGAGAGAGAGCTTTCAAAGAAGCTATAGTTTAAAACAAATTAGACTGTAATGTTATAGTTAAATAAATACTTATCTTATTAACTGTTGCCTGGAATCTTTTTGTGCTTTTACCTCTTGAATCCCAGGGGACGTTTTTTTAAAAAAAAGTGCACTGATGATGTGAAATTAGATTCAGGTAACCTGCACCGTCAATCTAGGGAGTATGATTGTATTGAGCTATTCTGCTCAGGTGACTGAGGTAAAACATAGTTATGTTTGTAAATTTAAGTAGTAGGTGGCAGTTGAATTAAAAGACAAAATAATTTGCATGGATATAACTAGGTGAAACATTACAGCTCCTATCACAACCAACCCTTTATAGTGTGTTGCTTTCCTGTAACTAGGCTCATGAGGTTCTTCTGTTTTTGTGCCTGCACAGCTTAGAAGGATTTAAACTCTGTTCTCGGCCCTGGGGCTGCTGAGCACTGGGGTTGGTCCAGAGGCAGAGTTTAGAGCAACCTGAAGGATTCTCTAACTTGTGCTGGTTGCCAGTGACCACTGGGGCTATTCTGGCTGCTGGGAAATCACCCAAACATAGGGCAACTGGTCATTCTCATTGTTCAGAGAGCTGGCAAGGGGATTGGTAGAAGCTCCTATAGTGGCTGAACAACAAACACAGACTTCCCTACAGCAGGGGAATCTTACACTCTCTGGAGGGAAAGTTATTTTTTACTTCCCTGATCCTGGGCTGATTATGGGCAAAAATCTGGGAGGTGCTGCTTTAAGTTATGCCACTTGAGCCAGCTGCTGCAGCAGCCAAGGATTAGTGCTCAGCCTTAACCCCACCCTCTGACATGCCCCTTCCCTGCCCCATCCTCTATGCTGAGGAGTTGGGTGGTTGAGTAGTTATGTTGGGTTGGCAGGACCTGACTTTCCCTGTGTCGGAGAGAATCACAGCTCTTTGTGTTGCCTCAGCAGTGCAAAACAAGTGAAGCTGGGACTATGGACTGAACCCTGTGCTAGGAAGTGGGTGTTCTCAGTATTGGGCCTTAAGTTAGTGGTGAAGAAAAATGTAGCAAATAAATGTAACTTTGCTGAAAGAAAATAACTGCTCTGGTAGGTGAATCAGAACAAAAGACTATTATGATAAGAATTTTGGACTAGCGTGAATTGAATTGTTGGGTACCTTGTCAGATTCAGGTGTACTTCTACTTAGTAAAAGATGAAAAAAGGTTTCTTGCTGTATTTTTTGTTTTGATTTTTGCTTGTGTTTACATTGTGAGGACTGATCTGTATGTAATAATCTTCATTCTCTCAAAAATGGAAAGTCAATAAAAATGAAATATATCTTTATGTGGGTTCAGTGGTGAAACAGTAAGCGATTGTGGGAGGCTAATATTCCTGTAATAAACTTGGCCCTCTAACCTGTGCCATGGGAGAAGGCTGATGTATGCCTCTGGAAGTGAACAAGCATCATTGCTAGAAAAAAAATAGAATATTTAATTTATTTGGGGTTTTGGTTTTTTTTACCTTTTTCTCTGAGTAAAAGACTATTTAGAACAAACAAGATTTATCTGTCAATACAATCAGTCAGTTAAATGTTGAACTGAGCATTGCAGATCAGAAATTATTACCACAAAACAGATTTGTCAATTACCTGCAGAGAGCAGTTTTATTCTTAATTTTATTTCTATATTGTTCACACTTCATTACTGATAGGAATAATTCTGAACAGGTAATTAAGGGAACTTCATGATCTTGTGTTGCTTTAGCTTTGGTCAAACCATTCAATATGTGAATTTGTTAAAAGATATTTAATGAAAGTTTTTTTTAAAAAAAAGCATGTGATAAGAAGGAAAGATGATCCTTATGTCCCAATATGTAAGGGTCTTAGCAGGTTTTCTATCTATCACATGACTTAGGTGGCACAAGGCTATAAAAGGAAAGGGGAAAGTATTGCAACAGCGGCTACCAATCTTCCCTCCTGGCTTGTTGGTGAGGCCACCGGTGGTTGTTGCCTAGTGTTCTGAGTTGCTTTACTGTGGTTTTTGCCCTTTTCTTTGTGACAATAAAGCCAGCCTTCAGGCAAGGGACTTGGACTGAACTTAGTAGGATATATTTCATCCCATCTAGGGAAGATATCAGCTCACGAATTTAAGAGTATCATGGTGCTACCAGAAGAGGTAAGCTTAATTCCTGTTCACTGTCAAGAAAAATTAGCGTATAAGACAAATAGTGCCCTTCCCCCAGAAGAATACTTTGATGACTAATTACCATAACTAAGCTACACAGAGGCCAGATTCCACCATCATTACACTGAGTTGTGCCTTGAGTTATTTCCCTAATCTCACTGGGACTATTTGAAGAGTATGGAAGTAATCAGTATGCATAAGGGTTGCAGAATCTAGCTCTGAATGAAAGCTCTAATGCTCTCAGGAAGCATCTGTTCATCCGGGGGCTCATCTGCTGGTGCTCTGTATCCTCCTTCATGCTCCCTTCCTGGAGGCTGTGCCTGGACAATATCATAGTGTAGTAATGTTTTCCCCCCAAAATGGAAAGGGTGTGTCTTCCACACTCTTCATCTTGGAACACCAGATCTTTGCGACTGTGGCCCTCTTTAGGTCCAGGAGAAAATACTTTGCCACACCTCTGAGGTGAGTCATTCAAACACTTCTGTGTAAGGCTAATGGGAGCTTCTGCAGTGGCTGTGGTCACAGTGATCTCTCTGCTACATTTTTTTTTATTAGCCCCTTCCTGTGGGAAGCCAGAAGGGTAAGTAATCATTTGCGTTTGAACACATCCCTACACGTTCTATCAAAAACAGAGTCTGTCTGGTCTATGTTTGAACAGTGTTTTATAGATGGGGAGGAGGGGGCTTACAGGGATAGAGATTGACTGACTCACAAAAAGATGTATATGAGGAGTAATTCCGCAGAAGTCATTGGAGCTACACAATATCTGCAGAATCAGTCCCAGATAAACACACCATTTTTCCATACAACTTCTGTGAGGGCCAACTCTTCCCTCCCCAATTCAGAATTGGTCAGCATTGGCGTTCTTGCTATTAGACATGGTGTGCAGCTGCCTGGAATCTTTGGTACTGCTGTGATTTCCTTTTTCTGAGCTCTGCTCCTTGAGGCATGAGTTAGGTGCATGTAGAAAAAATGTAAGAGGGGAAGGTTTGCTGGCTAATAAATGGTGATGACAGATAAGAAATGAGATAAAGAACTTGGTAACTCCCTTCTTCCAATACCCTTGAAAAGGGCCTCAAACAAAAAACACCAGGAAAGGAAAAGGGAATTTCTTCTCTCATACCTGTTGGGAACTTTGTCCTCATGGTCCCAGGAGAGTTCCTACCAAACTGAGGAAAGTAAGAAATACTTGCTGTCTCAGATCTCTTTCTGATACACTACCAAATTAACCCCCTGCCACCTGAGTTATTTTCTTGAAACCAGCTTCCTTTCATATTCCCTCACTTATTGTGGATGGTAGCGGAAGAGGGTGTGACCCTATTACACTGGCTTTGTCTGTTCTGCATTGCATTTAAAGCATGTTCTTGTGTACAGTTCAAACTTGGTTGTTGGCAAAAGGGGCTCTAATGTGGTTTGGTCAGCCATTGCTCTTCCAGTTCTAACGCTATTTGTCCCTTCCCACACTGGCTGAACTAACTGTATTAGAGCCCTGTTTAGCCACAGCTAAATTTATGCTATGCATAAGCATGCTAAAGACACAGTGGAAGAGCTAGCTTAAGATGGTTTTGTGCATAAGGCACTGAACTGTCACTTAGAAATATGGTTTCAATTCTCAGCTCTGTCACAGACTACTTCTGTGGCCTCACACAAGTCTCTTAATTGCTCCGTGCCTCGGTTTCCCATCTGTCAAATGACGATTGTAATGCTTCCTTTCTCTCAGCCTTTGGCTGGCTTGTCGGTTTTAGTTTCTCTTTGGAGCGGGGAGTCTCTCTATATGTTTGCACATCACTTTGCACAACATGGCTATGCTCTTCATTGAGCTACTGTAATAATGTGGACCTGTCATCACATAAGTAAGTTGGACAGAAATCAGTATTCAGACAACGTTCCATCAGTTTTATCTCCTCAGCAGATCATATTATTATGCCCTTTTCCTCTTTAATATTCATGATTCACTTTATTTTTCCTTAGATACCTTAGGTTATTATTAAAATATGTTTATTTCATTAGATATTTAGTCAAAGTCAAATTCTGTTCATACTGAATGCCTTTGTTATGATTGCATCTCTGGTAATAATCAGCAACACAGGTATATTTTATGCCTAAGCAAAAATAAATACATCAGAATGTCTTTGTGGTTAGTCTCCCCTCCGATCACCTAGAATATTTATCCTTCGAAAGCCAGATTTGGTTACTCTTACGCAAATTGAAAATCACATTATTCCATGACTGGTTCCACTGTAGTAAAGGTGTTTCTCAACATGAGTTACAGTATCGAAATCTGGCCCACAATTCTTAGTAACCGTATGAAGTTTAGTTTTTTTTTTTTTTCTTTCAAAGGTAAGACGCAGTGACTGCAATACTAGGAAACAATGTTCAGAAAAATCAGATGAAATTCAATTTTAGGAAAATGAAGTAGGTAAGGGTTTTTTTTTCAGTATGGAAAGTGTGTTTTGATAGACATACAAGAACTGCTGCTGCCTTAAACCACAATGGAGAAAATGACTTCACTTAACAGCTTTTTTTTATGATAAAAGGAAATAAAACAGTTCGAAGAAATTGAAGAATTTTTTTCATTTTAGTTTGAAATCTAAAAGAAAGCGCAGTAGCCATATAAGTACAATTTGATGGAGTATATAAATCTTTTTAAAAGGCTTCATAAAGCAATAATTACTTTAGTATATGTACCAAATGAGATTAAAGAGCTACATTTGGTTCTAATACAAAATTTCACATTCAAAAGGACCGTCAGCTTCCTGTTTAAAATCCACTTATATTGAACAGAAAAGAGTTCAAACATAATGCCATTGTGTTTCAAACATTTATCTTAATTGAAAACAACTGCAAAACATTAATAACAGAGCAAGGAAACTCAGAGGTATAGGTAAAGTATGATTTTTTTTCCCCCCCCATCCTATCTTTTCTATGGCAATGCACTCAGTTGTAACACCCTCCTGCTTCCATAACTCTGTCTCTTACAAAACAGGGTAAAATCCTGACCTTATTGAAGTCAATTGCAGAACTCCTGTTGATTTTAAAGGGGCAGGACTTCACCCATATACTCTGCTTGCTAGTGTAATAACTTTTAACCAAGAGGATTAGGCCAAATGATTTGCATAAGCTATTTTCCCTAAATTATCCTATTAAAACATTTGGAATACATGACTATTAAATAGAAGCAAACAGGTGCAAGTTTCCAACTTTTTTGCCTTAATTCTGTTCACACCTTCTTTTCTGACCCACTCTTTTCTTGCCATGGTTTTCTTTAATTTGAACTCCATTTCTTGGGGTGAAATTTACCCCTGTGCAGAAGGCCTGTGTCTATTTTGAGATCAAAATCACACCATCGTGCATTTTACCCTTTGATACTCAGGATACTGGCCTTTCCCTTCTATGAATTAAAGCTATGAGATGGTTTTAATATCAATTTTTAATTCCTTATCCGTCAACAAACTTTCAGAACCCTCCAACTTTTCGGAAGCACCAATATATTGGAGTAAAAAGGAAAGCAGAATCTGCTATTCCTGTTCGAATGTCATCATCAGTCTGGGTGAAGTTGAAAGTGAAGTAACAATATAATATTAATCATCAGGAGCTGTTATTATTGTCAATATTTGCCTTATAGCAGCAACCAACTGAGATTAGGACCTTTTGTGCTGGATGCTGTGGGAAAAAAAGACAAGGCCTGCTCTGGCAGGTTTGCAATCTAAAGAATAATCTAAAAAACCCAAAACAATAAAAGTGCTTTAAATGATAGCTCCAAGGCAAAAAGCTGTATTATTTATATTAACTTAATACTTATCATTGTATATGCATCTTAGGGCCATCACATTTACTACAGTGGCTCAGACCATTGGTCTATTAAGTCTCGTATCTGGCACTGACCAATAGCTGGTGCCTCAAAGGAAGGTGAAACCTCATAATGTCCCATGTGCAGCTCTGTACATGGGATGTAAACAGGAATATTCCATTTCTGGCTTCACTGAGGAACCAGCTCTTTCCCTAAAATGTGACATGTAATTACCTTTATCTTGGTCTGCACAACTGCAAATGTGGTTGATCATAATTAGTAAGCCATAGTACTTGACTTGGTGACCACTTGTAGCAGTGAATTCTGCAGAAGCAGTGCATCCTTTTTCAGTTTTAAATGTGACTACCATTAATTCAGTTGAATTATTCCTTTTATAAAAAAAAATCACAGGACAGCATAAAAATGAGATACTAGCCAGTATTTTGTTTAACTCTTCCTAATCTTAACCTCTTTAATGCCTCTCCTTTTGAGGTTAAGTAACCCACCTTTCATAATATCACTGTATGTATTGTAAGTCCTGCCACTGCTTTTGCTGCCGTCTTAACCGTTTTTCACTGTCAGCTGCATCTTTAGGTGAGAGGACCAGGGTAGAAAAGCAACTTCTCATTTTTGTTGTGTCTCAGATCCTCTCAGCTTTATTGCTCTTGCCCATATCTGTCCTGCTCATGTAATACTCTTATCAGCAAGTTCATACGCTAGGGTGACTTTCTGATATTTTTACAGGAGTTACAGTGTGGCATCATTTTAAGTAGACTGTCCATTTAAAAATGAATGACATGATATAGGATACTAGTTTTTCTAATGTATTTCTTTTTTCAATTCAGTGTTGTTTCAAAGCACTACAAATACAGATTTCCATATAGTGACTCCAGCACACTGCTAATATGGGGCTGCTATCTACCCTTCCTATGCATAAGGGTGGGAATTGGTGGGAAGAGGCATGGACTGGGCAAAAAGCCTTGTTCAGTGCATCATGCAACAGTCAAGCATTTCTGCACTCGCATTCCAGAGGATATACTACCCTGGGTATAGACCTGTGATGAAATCCTGATCCTATTGAAATCAGTGGGAGTTGTGCCATTGACTAAAACGGGGTGCCTCTGATGTAGTGTACTAAGCAAGGGATAGGTAGCAGAGAGGCAGACTGTGGCTCTTGCTACAGCACAACAACCTGCTGTCCTTTGCTCAGGTCTTATGGCAAAGCCGCCATT
Organism: Chelonia mydas; assembly: GCF_015237465.2. Classification (NCBI taxonomy): domain Eukaryota; kingdom Metazoa; phylum Chordata; order Testudines; family Cheloniidae; genus Chelonia; species Chelonia mydas. Next base: position 66,797,310 of record NC_051250.2, read on the forward strand.
TAGACTAAAATAATGAATCCTAAAGAAATGGACTAAATTACAGTCTGTGATAGGAACACACTTTGGGTCTCAGAGGAGTGGCACAACCATTTTGCTGCTTTAGTAGAACAGGCTGCAGTACCTCCAATAATTATCATGCTTTCCAGTTGCAAACATGCTGTTTAAATTTGTAATCATTGCTCTAAAGACAGTGCACAAGAAGAGTGGAATTCTATTTAATCTGCAAAGAATTTTCTGGTACTTAATGCCACCAGAATGTCAGAAGAGTTAATGGCAGATGTGGTTGTGAAAATGTTCTGTATTTTTAGACAACCTTTAATTAAGACACTTTGTATGTAGCAGCAACCAAATAATATGCTGCCACTTGAAAGCTGTCAGAAGGGGAAAAAAGTCTACAAAGCTTCGAAATGCAGCCCTCTTTATTTTTATCTGAAAGTGAATTAGGAAACCTTACAGTGACAATAACTGTCCTTTCACAGGTTTCAGAGTAACAGCCGTGTTAGTCTGTATTTGCAAAAAGAAAAGGAATACTTGTGGCACCTTAGAGACTAACCAATTTATTTGAGCATAAGCTTTCGTGAGCTACAGTTTGTAAACAAATTGGGCATTTTAATAGATTTGTACTTAACTTCTTTCTGTTAATTTGTTTAATGTCTTCATTTTAACAAGATTACATCCAAAAGTTGAAGTGGTGCTGTGATTTCATCCTTTTCCTTTAAGACTGAGTGCTTTATATAATTATTTTAGTACAGCAGATTCCCCACCCCAACCTTTTTAATGAGTGAATAAGCCTCTCACAGTTTATTTTAGGGATGAACTGAAAGGAAGTGGAATTTATACTACTCAATTCAGTTTTGAACTTGAAGCTGTCATTGGTAATAGATCATTTATTCACCCCAAAAAGTTAAAAGATGCTAATATGATACAGAAGACCGTAATACAGCATAAATCGCTGATTTTGGTATAGTAGAGATGTGGCATTTATCACATTAAATTTTGATGAAAATATTAAGGTTTCAGTGGACCAACATATACAAAGTGGAGAACAGTGGAAACATTATTTTGACAGGTCTACGATATTGACACACTATTACTGTGATAAACACACAGTAGCTACCAATTAGACTATTAGTTGGCCCATTTATAATAAGCATACACAGAACTATCTAGCTAGTATGATTATGTGTGCATTTATGCTGGAAAGGAAACCGCTTACCTTCCTAGGCTGCCATTTATGTTAAGTGTTAGGAATCACTTGGTCAGTCAAGCATTGCTACATCACTAGTTACTCAGGCTGGCAGTATGTAAGAGAAGGAAAAATACCTGCCAAATTATTGTGCAGGAACTGATCTTGAACTAAACATTAAGAATTCCAACATCATCACTGTGAGTCCTAAATGCACAGGTTAAGGGCCTGATTCTGGTTTAATTTATAACAATGTGTGTATTTATTAGGAATAACTCCATTGACACCAATGGAATTATACTTGTATAAAACCAGTGTAAGATAAATCAGAATTGGGCCCTAACAGCAATTTTCACCTCTCCCAGTGCACTGTCGGCTCTTGTATTCTAATGAAGGCTCAGGTGAGTTGAAGTGCCAGCAGGTGTGTCTAATTTATGTTTTATGTTGAATATTTTTTTCAATTCCTTTTTGGTTTGTCCCTAGTTTTACATGTGGTGGTGTTTTTGTTGTTGGTATGTGCCTTGATGTACTCGTTTGCAGGAACATGATGCCAGCAATAGTACAGGGGCTCAGATGTACCCCCCAGCTGGAAGGCTGATCAGAATGTTTTCAGCAGTCTGCATTAATGTACAGTACTTGCTTTCTGTTGTGTAGATTTTCCAAGCTCATATGTAGAGTTGATCATTTATGTAAGGCTTCACCTTCCACTGAAATTATTAGGAAGTTGTGGGCCAGGACATAAGTGAATATTTATCCTCAACTGTTTATTTTCTTGGATTGTCAGATTCTGGCTGTACTAGGTCCTGATCAAAAGTTCATTAAAATTGATGGAAGGACTCCCATAGATTTCAATGGAGTTTGGGTAAAGCCCCTAATGTGCTATTTGATGGAAGGACCAGTTCTGTCTCTCTGACCGCACATTGTGTGTTAGGGTGACCAGACAGCAAATGTGAAAAATCGGGACGGGGAGGGGAGTAATAGGAGCCTATATAAGAAAGACCCAAAAATTGGGACTTTCCCTATAAAATCATGACATCTGGTCACCGTATTTTGGGTGTGGGTGTGTGTGAGTGACAGCCATTTATATACCCTTAGGTGTATGGTAAGAAGGCTACAAGGTGAGGATAGGTTTCACAGAATGTACAGTTGCATTGTCGCTTGTAAGTTGGTATGCTTTTTTTTTTTTTAAATAAGAAATAAGGGAAATATTTCTCATTCAAAAACTCTTTCTGCAATTCAGCAACTTAATACATATCTCAAAAGTCTAATTTTTTAAAATTATACGTCTAAAATATAGGAGAGCCAGGGCAAGCTATCAGACCATCTGGGTACCCATAAGTATCCCCTGAAACACCTCTACCTGCTGGTGTGCTAGAAATTGGAGGAGGAAGGAAATAGAGGACCAAATCTTTGATGAACATCTTGAAATACTTCTCACACTCTTGGGAATGAGGTCACATTTTCTCAAACTCAGTATCTGTAAATACTAAGGGCCAGATTCTGATTCCCTTGCTCATCTTGAGTAGTACCTGACTCTGCTAGTAGTCCCACTGAAATCACTTGGAAGCTGTGCGTCATAGAAATATGGTCCCCAGAGACAATGCTTCAGGCAATGATACATTAGGGTCAGAAATCAATGGGATGACGGGCAGTGTGGGTGATACACAACATGCACAAGGGCACAAGAATCTGGCCTTGAAATACTGTTTTCTGGAGACTGCAGTTTTGTAGCTAACTGCATTCAAATGGCTGCTCTTTTAGAGGCAGATCAGGTAGGCAAAGTGCTCAGGCTGTCCTTGGAAATGGGGACGTACCAAAAATCAGAGGTACTTCAATTCACTGAACTCATATCACCGCACTCATTCTGTAAAAAGAACAGAGAATGTAAATGGTAGGCAAGATTCTGAAATGACAAAAAAGGGAACAAAGAGACACTGTCATTTATGCTTGATGAAGGTAATTATAGAGCTGTCAGTATCTTGGCTTGTGAGTGAATTATGTTGGATTGATATTATATCCTTCTCTTTAGTTTCTTACAAATTTAAATACAGTGGGCCGGACTCTGATCTCTGTTACTCTGGTATAACTGAGTTTAGACACTGACCAGTTAATCTACCCAACACGGCAAAGGCAGTTTTCCTTCACATTGTAACCTGCACCATGCCAATTCCACAGAAAGGCAGGGCAGCTGGTTGCATAGTGAATCATGGCCCTTGCAGCCAGGGGACATAATCAATCAAATAGCTTCTTGTAGGGTCGTATTTGCTTCAACATGCCCTGACTATGCATTACCAAGTCAGAGATGCTGAAACTCAGCTCTTTGCTAGCGAATAGATATTGGGAGATGGAGGGAGGTGGCTGTGACGGCTTGGACTCTCCTTTTGGGGTGTCACTGGATGTACTGGGGTCCCACTGACTGGGTTTCCCTTACTCTGTGCAGCTGTCACAGCCTCTCCAGCACACACACACACACAAGTAGGGACACACCCAGCTGTGGAATCACACAGAGTCTGTGATTAGCTCTCTATAGGAGGACTCAGCTAGGGGATTGCCCAGCACTCCTGTGCACACCCCCTCTGGAGTGTAAACCCAAAATTATATTGTGTTGTGCTGTACAGAGATCTATATAGTATAAGCTCATAAAAATTGCCCTCTCCCTCAACGTGGAGGAAGATATGCACAGCTCTCTTTCCTCCCCCCGCACCCCCACAATTATGAATTGCACAAATTGGGTTTTGGAATAAACAAAAAATAAGTTTATTAACTACAGAAGGTAAATTTTAAGTGATTATAAGGGATAGTAAACAGAGCAAAGCAGATTACCGAGCAAATAAAACAACACGTGCAACCTAGGCTTAATTCCCTAAAGAAACAGGTTACAAATAGTAATTTCTCACCTTAAATGTTGTTTTAGGCAGGTTGCAGAGTTTGTGCAGCTTAGCGTTCCAGTTATTTGTCTTTACAGGCTAGACCCCTGTCTCAGCCTGCACTCAGTCCTTGCCTTTCCCCAGCTTAGTTCCTTTGTTTCTTCAGGTATTTTCAGCAGTCTTCCTTCTTGGGCAGGGAGGCAATGGAGAAGAGCTCAGATTAACTCACTTCCCAGATTTAAATAGGATTTACGTAATGCAGGAATCCTTTGTTTCCAGTGGAAAAATACCAGCAGTGTCCAAGGTGGTACTCCGTACCAGGTGACATCATCACATGACCTTACAGCGTCAGAGCAACCATGAAACAAGGTTTATTTGTAATGTCCACAGGAAGGGATTCCAGGAAGATGGGCGATCAGCATTTTCAAAGACTCATTTTCTTTCCTAATGGCTCATCCAGGCTGATTATATACTGTCTGGCATGCGTTTCCCAGGTGTAACCACAGTTGTAATTGTTACATAATCAGCATTCCCAACCTCAGATACAGAAATGATACATGTATACAAATAGGATAATCTTATTCAGTAAAACATAACCTTTCCACTGATACCTCACATGACACATCTTGCATAAAACATTTTAGTTATATCATATTCATATCATAACAATATTTCTATGAATAATATGGGGTGTAGCATCACAGTGGCATAAAATGGGAGATGCAGGGTTAAAAATGTGGAATGGTGCTTATGTCTTCTTCAATTTCATCTAAAAATTACTTTTAAATAATAGCAATCATGAAAAGGAGTGCATTATTTTCTATACTGTATGTCCAGTGCATACAATATCACTAAATTCCCACTCTTCGGCTCAGCTACCTTTCTATTAGCCTGAGTATCAGGATGCATTTTCTGACAGATCCCTTAGCCTTCTCCCAAGGGAATCATTGAAAGCCCCATGGATTGGCACCAATGATGCAAGTAGGCATAGGCGCTGACCTCCCCTTTGCCCGGTGGATGCTCCGCCACCCTTGCCCCACCCCCATCCTGCCCCTTCCCCAAAGTCCCCGCCCCTGCCCTGCCTTTTCCCTGCCTCCTCCCCTGAGCACGCTGCATCCCCGCTCCTCTCTCTCCCTCCTGGAAAGTCCAAAGTGCCGCCAAACAGCTGTTGCGTGATGGGAAGCTCTGGGAGGTAGGCGGAGGAGCGGAGGCGGAGGAGATGTGCTAGGGCGAGGAGGAGGGGGTGGGGAGAGCTTGGCTGCTGGTGGGTGCTAAGCACCCGCTAATTTTTCCCCATGGGTCCTTCAGCCCCGGAGCACCCATGGAGTCAGCACCTATGCAAGTAGGGTGGGCCAGGCAGGTGCACTGTACCAGTAAGCTATTTATAGCTGGTATGCCGTACTGGAAAGACACAGGAGGAGCAGCTCCTCCGGCATGGTTGTACTGACCCCAACCCTTCCATGCAGCTGCATGCTTGCGTCTCCTGTCTGGAGTCTGTACAGCAGTCCCACCGGAGGGCAGAGCTGGGGACAGAGCTCGGGGCAGTACAGCTGTACTGGAGAAGCTGCTGGCAGGGGCTGCCTGCATGGTCCCACTTTCTGCTCCTTTGCAGGGCTCTCCCGGGAACTGCGGTGGTGAAAGGAGCAGAAGCCCACACCGTCAGCTCCTCTAGCACAGCTGTATCGCCCCCAGCCCTGTCTCCGGTGGGGCTGCTGTAAAGACCCCCACCCTGGACAGGACTCAGGAGCGCGGAAGGGCTGGGGCACTGTACAGCCATGCAGGAGGAGCTGCCGGCGGGAGGATTGGTTGCCAGTGTGTCTGGGAAAAAAAATATTCTCTGCTGTCAGAGGGAGCTGGTTTGAAGCTCTTCCGCTGGCAATTTCCAAAGCAGGTGTGACTGTGAACTAGCTATTGTTCTTGAGAGCAAGCCCTCCTCGTCTCTCAGCAGCCCATCAGCAGCTGTGCAGTGTCCACCCACCGGGAGTGCTTCCCCCCCCTCAACCCCCAGGTAACATGGGATGGATCATGGGGAGGTGAGGGGGAGAGCGCGGGCCACAGGCTGGGGGCAGGGAGGGGTTACGTGGGGGGTCACATGGGGAGGTCACGTGCCTCCCCCCCCCCCCTTAGCTGGTGCAGTGTATCAGTAAGAAATGAATTCTACTTGCACCACTCGTTCGCACATTTAAAACTGGAAAAATGCTAATAAATTTGTAATAGAAAACAAGTCTGCAGCGAATCGGGGAAACTCCAAAAGGGTTTTTTGTCACCTCAAGGATCTATGACTCAGTATACAAATGATTTGCGTGACTTTGAAGCCTTTATATGGAATACAGGATATCTCTGAGGCTTTTCCAGTAGCAATGCCATCCTACGTATTCTTTATTCTTAGGTTTAGGGCTCTGAACCAGAAAGAGATATCATGCAGCTATTCTGCCAGGAGACTACATTGTAGCAACAGGGAGTCATAGGCCCTTACAGGGAAACATTAACTCTGCAATAAGGCTATGTGGTCTTCACTTGCAATGGCACTGGGGGGATGATATTCGGATTTAAGGGAGAGATGATAGCAGGTGGCAGCATATGAGAAGGTAAGTTAAAAGCACTAAGCCCTTGCTTCGCTAAATCAGTAGCACACATTTTCTTAAGTACCCAGTATCAGATAATTTCAATGACTAATTTCAGTTTAGAGGCTTCAGTCCTATACTGCATGTAGTTTGTCATTTGCAATATGTCCATAGATACTGATTGTGTAATCAATAAATTCCTGCACAGTACCAGTAACTTGCTCAGAGATACAAAGTCTCTGTACATCATGAATGAGAACCTTGAATTCAGAATGTCAACTTGTTAGACACTTTATTCTAGTGTATGCTATACATTGTAATTAAATGGTCTAGAATTGATTGATAATGTTCTGAACTGCTTTCCATTGTGTCTTCGCAGCTGCCAGATGGTGTGGAGCAAAGTACTATTTATACTACATTATAGGCTTCTCTGTTTAATATACTTTAGTGGTTAAAAATCATTACTGAATTTTGAACCCTTTATTTTATGAAATCTGACCCTTTTGATCTCTGCATCTCCCATTGAAATCTTTGTGAGGCTTTCCACAGAAGCTAGGTTGGATTCAAGCTGCATTCAAAAATCTTTCACTGCATGACTTGCAGACGTGGCCAGAGGTTCTCTGAACATTGCTTTTGGCTTATAAGTTAATAAGTTGATGCCTTTCCTTGTAAATCCATTTATATGAAATATTACTGCTTTTGAAATATAAAACTGATTTTGTTTTCAACTGGGGACACCAGTGTTATGTTGAAAATGTGTTGCCATTCGATAGAATATGGCCTCACTGACAGAAAATAAATGGAAGATGAAAATGTCATCTTTCATTGAATATAGATTTAAAATGTTTTAGATGTATATGTACACCATGCAGATACTTTTATGTACACAGACAGTATATGTTTCCTTTCTGGACATCTTGCTTTTGTGTAGAAAAAAATTAATAGAGCAAACAGGGTTTCTGTGGCTGTTCAGTTCTTTGATAGGACACCTACTTTTCCATTAGACAGCCAAGATTTATAAGCAAGAGTCAATTTGGTGCAGTATTAACTGACAGCAGTCCTGAACTACACGTCAGTGGAGATGACCTTAGGAAAGAATAAACAATTGTTACCTATGTGATCCCAGCCAAAGTATGCGCAAACCATTCAGGTTTAACTTACTGGTTAGAACCATAGCAAAAGGATGGTGCTATGCTAACACAGAGCAATTTAAACTTAAAAATACACACTGAATTTCCAAATGAACACACTATACAGCCAACATCATACAGCGACAGAACTGCATGTAAAGAGCACATAGACACGACAGGTGAAATCTTGAATACATGGAAGTCCATGGCAAAACTCCCACTGACTTCAACAGGGCCAAGATTTAACCCTGTATGCCTGTATCCCCCCCTGAACTGAATCCTCAGCTTAGCTTCCCCTCTACTTCCACATTCAACTCTGGTTCGGCTCTCTTTCAAAATGTTCTGTTAATCTGTCCAACTGGTATGTCTCTGGCTCATCTCTCAGGGTCATTTCTGATTAATATTCATCCCAAGCTCCTATCTGCAAGGCCTGGGTTCAGTGTGTAAGTTTCTCCCCCAACCCTACTGCCAACAGCTTTGCCATGCCATATAGAGGAAGGTTTTAGTTCATAAACTGGGGGATACAAGGGAATGAACCCAGAACTGGTTTGGGTATTTAGCCTCAATAAGGTTCAAATTATCCCCCCCAAATACTCTTAGCCGACTCAAAGCAGCTTGAATCCGCAATAAGGGGTATTGGAGTATACCTGGCAAATACAGCACCATCACTTGATCTTACTCGTGGTGGGGTTGTGTCCAGGGAGCTGGGGGGTTTCCTCTTGTGGTTCATTTGGGGGAAGTTTCTGAACTGGCCCTGTTCTCTCTTCTATCCCCCTCATACTCCATTTTTTCTGCCCAGGCTTCTTTTCTGAACCTTTTCACTGTTTTGTCCACTGCCGATATTCTGCCTCTTATGGGGTTTGTATTTCGGGAAGAGACTTTTGCACGGTGTACACCAACCTTCCTTCCACTGCTGCTTTCAGAAAATCGTCTGAGCACCCACCTGCTCCATGAAGCAATCTGGCCATAATGTGCCATGCTGTGCTCTGTACCTAATGCACCTTCGGATTGTAAACTCCTTGGAGTAGGCACCTGTTGCTTGTGTGGCACCATTTACCTAGCTATTGTGCAGTGGTATTTAGGTTAGTTTTGCTGTATCAATAACACTTATAGACAAAGTCACAAAATAAGACATGCCATCCTCGACACAGGAGCACATGCTGTTCCTTTAGCATTCATTATTCGTGGTCACAGTCATATAGATTGATCCTGATAACAGCCTGAAGAGAACAGTTGTGTGTCAGCCCATGCTTTGCTTAGTACTTCGATGATGCTGAGATTGGAAGAGAACTACCACCCAATGAGTGGCTCTTTCCTTGCCTTGTGTTGGTTGGCAAGAGTTTGGCTGTCATCTTTCATTTTCCTCTTCATAAGCAGGGTTGAGGGGGAAAGAAGCTGAAAAAAATCCCATTAACTGTTAATTCATACATATTTGACTAAATCACACCTAACAGCTACCCAGTACTCTAACCATTGAGATTACTTATTTATGCAAACATATCCAGTTTTACTGTTACCTTCTCCCTTATTCCATTTCATCCCCATTTGTCTATTCAATCTGCCTGCTATACGTATTATGGTAGTGCCTGAGAGCCCTAGTTGTGAACTAGACTCCCATTCTGCAAGGTGCTGTACAAACACAGATTACAAAGATGGTCCCTGCCCCTAAAGGATTTACAATCGAAGTAATACCTGTTGCATTTTGTCATAATCTAAACTCTGAGCTTTCTAGGGCTGCAACTGTCTTTATTTCACTCATTTGTATAGTGCCTAGCACAACAGGGCCCCAGTCACTGATTGAGGCATCTAGGCACCGTTGCAATATAACAATACAAAGACGAATTTATTGAATTCCTCTTTTTAAAATAAGATACTTGAAATACAAATCCCTAATCAAAATTTATTTTCAATTTTCTGAAAGATCACTTAGAGCTGAAACATTGATTTTGTGTGACCCCAGTCACAGGTGAAATACAAAAGCAGGTCTATGTAACTGCTGTCTGGTGGCTTCCTATAAAAGTGTAAGGCTGTGATTTTAAAAAAGCTGGGGCCCAGGGATAGGTGCACAACTCATATTGAGTTTTAGGTGAGAATTGGGCACCTAATTTCCTTAGATGCCTCTGAAAATCCCAGACCTATGCAGAGTGTAGAGTCTCCTGTTACTGTACACAAACTGTGTATATGGAATATACAGTGCATGCTTCATGGACACTGAAATCCACAACATTTCAGCTGGCTTCCTAAAAGAGGATGCTGTTGTGTCTGAGACCATTTCTTGGAGGTGTCTGGTTTTGTTTTTCTTATTCCACTGGAGAGGGCCACTTAATACAGGTAACTTAACATTATAACAGGGTTCAGAGTAGCAGTCGTGTTAGTCTGTATTCGCAAAAAGAACAGGAGGACTTGTGGCACCAGTGAGCTGTAGCTCACGAAAGCTTATGCTCAAATAAATTTGTTAGTTTCTAAGGTGCCACAAGTCCTCCTTTTCTTTTAACATTATAAATTGTTTGTAGATAGCTTGAGGCGGGGAGGTCACTCTAGGGCAGGTGGTTGCTAAATACAAAATAGGATCTTAAACAATTTTTGCTGGAATATATTTCCAGGAACAGTTGTCGACAAAATTAGTCCTGCCACGAGTGCAGGGGACTGGACTAGATGACCTCTCGAGGTCCCTTCCAGTCCTATGATTCTATGAAAATAAAATCAATCAAAACATTGAAAATAAACAGAAATGGCTTTAAAAAACAAAAAGAGAGATGGAATTGGAAGGGGTCTGAAATTAGCACTCCTCATTATTTGAATGCCAGAACATGCTCCTGTACTATTAATAGAAGTCACTACCACGGCAGGTTTTAAATGAGCAGATTTTCCTAACTGCATTTTTACAGCTTGAAGAATCTTAATCACCCTAAAGCTGAATGTCTTATTTTATTTTATTTTTTAACAATTGCATCTGTTAAACGTTCGTCAGTTGGTCTTCCGGAACCAAAAAATCTTGTATGGCCACTGGTATTTCTCTCCAGAACCTGGATTTTCCCTTCATTTCCTCACCATATACCAGATATACAAGCTCTGAAATCCTTTTGAAAACTGTAGTTAGATATTTTTCCTTTATAAGCAATTTACTGTGCAGTGTTTTCCCTCCCCCACCTTCCTTTTAGGGCTCATGTTTAAAAGAAAACTCTTACTTATTTTAATGATATTTCCTGACAAATATATTTTTTCCTGCATAACATACCATTAAGCCATAGAACGCTTCAGCCTGGGCTTTCCCCAAGTATTATGGGACCTTTACAGCTGGCTCTGTGAAGTGAGCTATTATTCCTCATAGCAGGGTTCAAAAATAATTGCTCAGCTCCATGAAAACAGTTAGATAAATATATCTTATAGATTTACAGAGATTGATAACAGTAAAGACAAATTCTGATATTTGCATGTCAGAGAGAAAATATATGAGTAGTTGCTTCTATCTTTGGGGAGACTGCAACTACAGCTACTTAGAGTAAGGAGGGATTTGAGAGAGACAGCGAGAATGTGAGGGGCTACTCACCCTGAAAAACTCTGGCTATTGGAGGAGCATTTAAGAAAGAGAAACAAAAAAATGATTCTTCCGTGTACTTGTAGGAGGTTTTAATTTTTCCTGGAGCACAGTGTTCAGCCGAGGCCTACCAAGAACATGCTTGTGGGAACACAGACCATTTGAATATGCCAAATATTTGTTTGTTTCATATCTTTGAAGTGGGGGAGAGAGAGGCCGAAGCTTTCCAAACATCTCAGAATTGTCTGTCTTCCCTCCACCCCCCCTCGTTTTTCCAATCATCTTCCTTCCGTTTCTATTTCCTCCAATATACTTTCTCTTGTCCTCTAATTCTTCATCTTCCTCCATGTTTTTTTCTCGGTCATGCCTGTTTCTTCCCCCTCCCCCATTAGACTTTACTCTTCTCTAGGTTGTATCTACAGCAGTGTTGCTAAATAAATATATTAACTAAATCCGAGGTTTCTAGAAGGCAAGTGCGAATGTTCTGAGGACATAGGGGCCAGGGTGTTTTAATATGAATCTAGTCCTTTTGGGTAGATTTCCAGCCTGCTCAGCCCTGCAAGGTGCCAAGTACAGATGTGAAGTGCTGAGCACCCCTTTTTCTGTCTGGCAGTTGAGGGTGCTCAGCATTTTCTAGACCTGAGCCCTATGAAATGTCTGAAGAGTTAAACCCAATACATGCTTAGTCTCTGGACTTGCTCGACAGGGTACAGGCTAGAGAGAAATGACTTTTGTCTATGAAATAATTTGAGCTGGCCAATTTAATCCCTTGAGTTCTGAAGGTCATAGGTGTTGTCTACATTGGAAAACTTAGTACCTATATTTCAGCAACTGCCATCAATAGTGCAGCTGCACAACTGCTTGTGTAAACAGGACTCAGGCATTTTTATCACCATGTCATGAGAACCTGCTCTGAGTAGGTAGTAAAAATGCCTGTGACCAGTCTACGCCAGCAGTTCAGCGGCATGATTGCCAGCCGTTGCTGGAATGGGCTGCATCTAGACTAGGCACTGTTTTAGTTGGGATTCACCCCAGTAGGGGCAGTCCTGCTGATGGTAGCCATGTTAGAAGATACAGGGTGGGTCTGGTTCAGGTGTTTTTACCACTGTGTGGACTTGACTGTTATCTGTGGTATTTTTGTAAATGGATGTTAATCTTAATCTGAAAAAGTCTCGGAGAAGAAATAAGACTCTGGAAGTCCCTCATTGTTCTGTCCAAATGACTCAGGGTGTGAGGGGGAAGTACAAGAAATTCACAATTAAGGACCACTTTCCTCTTTCATTTACTCTGTTATTCCATAAAGGGGGGAAATATCCTACCATGGCCATCTCTGGCTTTGCACGCCCTAGGTTTTGTTCCTTAAATTTTGTACAGATGCTGCCACCATTAATAGCAAGGGTGAGAGTGCTAGTGTAGGTTGTCTGGCTTACCTAAAGATGGCTGTAAAAACATTGGCAGTTGGTCTGCTTAGTACAAATACCAGTAGAGATGCAACAATAGTAGTAATGGTGGGAAATGTTAAGAAAATTAAAAATCTTCTACAGAGACAGCCTCTGTCATTCAATGCCATTGTGTATCCATTATCTTCCTTAGAGATGAAATAAGCATTGAGGCAATTACTGCTGTCTGGACCTGATCGAAGGTCCACTGAATTCAATGGAAAGACTCCCATTGATTACAATTATCTCCAATTCGGCTCCTTTTAGAAGAATTTTTTCCCTTTAACAATTTGTACAGGGAGTATCTTAATTTGCTTTCTCTCCTTAAATGAATCCGCCTTTTTTAATTGTTGAAAGAAAAATCTGAAAGGGCACAGAAACACTGAATCATTCCAAAGAAATTTGAATGCTGTGTTTCCAAATGGTAGTAGGGAAATATTGTTCTTTTCTAGCTTATTGAATTAAAAATATGTGAAAAATCACGTTAAAAGTAATGTAATGGGAAGCCAGACACCAAGTATTTTACTTACTTGCCCTGTGGATTCTGTGGGTCAGTGCAACAGGGTAGTCTGCCATCAAGGACAGCAGCACCTAGTGGTCAGGCTACCCTTCCACCTGGCTTTACCCTTTAAGAGTTTGGAAGGGTCCAATAAGTACGTATAAAGACATAAGTGTCCTGGAAATGAATGTTGACCAGGGAAGGAATCTGGAGACTGTACCTTTTTTAAGGGCTTGTACCCTTGCAGACAAGGCTCCTTTTCCACCCCCAACCAACGGAAGATGAGCTGGGAGAAGGGGCTCAGTAAAAAGGCTGCCTCCTCCCTATAGCAGACAGATCCTGACAGGAGAAGGTTGGCCTGCTCAGAACCTGCTGGATTAGAAGCCTAATTGGGAAGGGTGCTCAGCTGAAGGGAGCTGGCAAGAGCTTTGCAACTGACTAAGCTTAAGGCACAAGACCTGAGACATAAACCCCATCTTCAGAGCTTCTATTCAAAGGAGAGAGAAACTCACTGCCTTAGGCAAGGGGCAGAGAAAACTGCTAGTAGCACAATCCTCCTGCTGTAGGGAAGAGCTGAGACTGGCTTTTCGGAAATGCCCCAGGAGAAGCTGTGAGCAACCCACCAAAGTGAAGGTGGGGAAAGCAGAGCCTGCAGATCTTGTGAAGACACCAGTGAGCATGGTAAAGGTAGGAGCAGCCCAGGAAAAATGTGGAGGGATTGAAGGAATAGACCTCAGCTGCCTAAACAGGGTCCGTGGGCTGGATCCCAGAGGGGGTGGGGTGGGCATGGATTCTGCTGCCTCTCTCCCAGACAAAGAGGGGAAGCACAGGTGTCAAGAATAAAGAAGCCAAGAACAGTGAGTGCCAGATAGAGAGTGGGAGACAGGCTTGAAGGCCATTAGATTTTGAGTTTTCTATTTTATGTACTGAACAGTGACCTGGCTAGAGGGCCAGGCTTTGTACAGTGATAGACAGTTGTGACACCAGAATGACTGACTACAGGGGGCGCTACACCGGAAAAAGCAACACCACCCCCAGAAACAGGGAGGCTCTTTGGAGGTGAGAGGTATGACATTCAGATGATAAAATTAGAATACGTTCCCACTGAAATGAATGGACCCATTCATTCCAAGGACATCTTCAGGGTTTTTCTCAGCCTAGAGATGTAACTAACTGTATTCCCTACAGGCAAGTGGGTTAGCGAAGGAAACTTCTTGAGAATAAGAATGAATTGTCTAATTGTGAATGTTTTTTTTGTTTTTTTTTCAATCTTATCTTTTGTATGTATGGGATGGGGTTAGATGAGGCTGAGATTTGTTATGTCATTAAGCCTGAGGAAGTAATTCAGGGTAGAGATGGATTTTGTAGGGAAAACCCTTATGAAAATATCCTATGGAATGTAGCAGAGGGGAAACCAATGGGGTTCTATAGTTCTAAAATTCTACTGAATTCAATAGAAAATGACATCCCTTTTCTAAATGCTTTGACCAATTCTATAGCCAAGGTTACCGTTCTCTGTTAATCTTATAGAACTGGGGACATTAACACTGAAAACAGGTGGGGGTTTTTTAAGATATCAGTGTGCTTACTTCTCTGCTAGAGGCAGGTCAAGTATAGTTCTAGGTTAAAGCTTATTTTTATGAAGTGCTGTACAATTAACTGTAGTATCTGTGAGGTTAAAAGCAGATAGAGCAGGCTTTTAGCTTCTATGTATCTCTAGCGAAGGTTATGCATGACTGAGGGAAGAAAGGGAAAGCTAGAGAAATCCTGATGTGATGGATTTGTAAGTGCCCCACTCACGGTTGAAGACAGTCTTTCCTAATGATTCTTTCTTTTGGGCTCAGAAGCCCAGGCAGCCAAAATACACTGTAGAAGGAAAAGAAAATGTGGCCACGTATCCAAATATTGTGACTGCTGGTTGTCCTGTGGCACAGTTTTAAGTGGATAAGAAACAGGACCTTTTCCTCTGTGGTCCTGAATTCAAATGCACTACTGTAGGGCGTTAGTGAAGACACTACTCCACGGACAGCAGACCTTCTCCCTGTGGCATAATTAATCCATCTCCCTGAGAGGTGGTAGCTATGTCGGAGAAGCTTTCCTGTCAGCATAGTGCTGTCTACACAGTGGGTTAGGTCAGTATAACTACATTGCTCAGGGGTGTGGATTTTTCACACCCTGAAGAGCTTTCCATCTAAAAGACAAGACAGACAAAGGGTTAAGGGATAACATAGGCAGAGTGAACATGATGGTTTGTAAATGACATGTTAGTTCCATAGAGAGACAAGGTGAGTGAGGTAATATCTTTTATTAGACTGACTTCTGAGGGTGAGAGAGACCAGCTTTCGAGCCACACAGAGCTCTTAGTCAGTGACTACCAAGATGGGCCAGATCTGAACTACCCACCTAGAGTTGGAGGGTTTCTTATTCTGTTAGCAGTTGCCTGAGCTATCCAGCCTTCCATCAGTCTCATTGTTTCATGCATCATCTACAAAGTGCATATCCTAAGTACACAGACAGCACTGTGCTTTATGATGGCACCAGAAGCTCTAGATGAAACAATTGCCTTGCAAATCATAGCAGGCCAGCCGTGGATTACTGGAAGAGCACAGAGAGCTGGGGGCTCTGCTATCCACTCTATTCCACCAAGATCAAAGCAACAAGAAGTTTTCCTTCACGGCTCTTTCATTCTTTGTTTTTTGATTCCTCCCGTTGTAGTGGTGCTGAGTGAGGATGAAGCGATATTTCTTGGAGTAGTAACATCAAGTACTGAATACTTGACCTTTTCCAAGTAATCACTTGCAATGTGTAATCTAGTTACAATTCTAATCAATCCTGAGCCTGTCGCCATAGCTGTGCAGATTCCCCTATCAGCGGCTCTGGTGCACTAGGGAGGAAGACAGGATGGGGTCTGTGTAAAGATTTTGCACGCTCTGTGTCATGCAGAGTTTAGCGTAGCAGGGGTGGCCAGTGTGTGTGTGTGTGGGGGGGGGGCGGGGGGTTACTACAACTTCAGGCTGCAGTAACAATTGTGGAGCAATTTCCCAGTTGCTTTACTGCCTGGGGAGGGAGGGTTATTCTCCCCCTTACAGTGCTACCAGCACCCAGACCAGCACTGAGCCCTGGTTTGTGGAGGAAAGCCAATCAGTTATTCCAATACTTGATCACCTCAAAGATCTTCAATAAGTAACAAGCTTCTTTTGGGGGTGGGGGGAGGAGGTGGTGAGAGACATATGAGTGCTCTATGTCCCTTGGCTAAGGCCAATATTTAATGTATAAACTCAAACTAAGAATGTTTGTGAAACACAGATTTGTTGGATCAAAAGCAGCACTTCAGTGGGTTTATTGCTATTATTGACTTTGATATGTTCTTCATGTGTTTTTCTGTCAGAAGGAGAACTTATTAAATAAAAGCTTCAATTCATTGCTAGCCTGTGTGGATTTTTTTTTTTAAAGAGCTGGCACAGAAAGACCTGTCATCGTAACTTTCATCATGTTACAAATCCTCATTTGACCACATTTGCTTATTACGCGAGACAGACAGGAATTCAGAGCTGCAGAGTTTTCAGAAATTCTTTGTGTTGGCAGGTAAGAACTTATTAAAGGGTCAAGAGGTGGCTCCAGAATTTTTCCTGTGGTCTTTACAGTTTATTAATTTTGTAAGAGAGATTACGCCACTGAATAGTTGTAGTTATATGGAGTAGCTGAATAAATTTAACTATACTGAGATGTAAGCCAAGTCGGACATAGACCCTATAGCTAGCTTACATTTTGTAATATATATATATTTTTTGTACGGGAAAAGGTCAAAATGTATCAAGCCCACTCTGTGAACGCTGTGGACCAGATCCTCAGCTGACATACAGCACTGTCGTTTCCTTAAAGTAAATGGAGCTACGATGACTTACATCACCTTACTGTCTGGCCCATAAGCTCTTCCTTTGAAACCTTATCAATAAACTTGATTCCAACTACTATGTTTCTCTATATAAGAGCAATCCTCGACTTTCAGTCAGAATGACCTTTGCTTTTGTTCTTATTGTTTTGGTCTCTTAATCCACAATAAATTCTCTGAGAGGGAGCACAGTTCATTGGCTGTGTCTCCTTTCTGTCGCAGCCTGCACCTGAACACAAAATGGCAGCTGTCTCTGTCGCAGTGAGGTAAACCTTTCTTTCTCAGTAGTCACAGATATAGTATTTCAAACCCTAAGTGCTCAAAAATCCTGAGACTGGCTTAAAAATCCACGCATTTAAACATTTTCTTTCCTTAATTTACCTTGAGGGTTTTTTTTTTTTTTGAGCCTTTAGGATGTACTTGGGTCATGTTTTCTATCTTTTCTCTGAAACCCTGACGTTTTAGAAAGGTGATGTTTCTAAAAATGAAAGATGGGATTCTCATATGATCCCAGAAGCTGGGGCTTTAAGAAAAAACACAAAGTATTGTTAGATTCAACAATACTGCACAGAACAAGTCATAATAGATGCAAGCTATGTCCTACACACCAGTATAATATTGAACAATTTTCCCCATTCAGGTCCTGCTGAAAGATGCAAAAAGAATTCAGGAAGCCTGAAATGGCAATTTTTTTAAAAGTCAGCTTGTTACATAAGAAATGACTCAAGCCCCAGTACAACAGTGGTTCTAAACATATTTCTAAAATGAAAATTAAACTAATTGTGCAATTTGTATCACTGTGCGGATTAAATGACTTTGTCTGGCTGTGGTACCCGTGGCAAAGCCAAAGGCTTGCAGCAGAGAATTTTTCCCCCTTTGCCACAGGTACTGTAGCAAAGCAGCTCTTTTAAGCAGCCTTAGAGTTCGCTATCAGTAAAGTAAACCTGGTGACCAATCTGGATTTTTTTTTTTCTGGTGACAGAACACTGTGAAATCTTTGATAATTTAACACTGTCCTAAACTGGAGAAAGTGGTGATGCACTTACTCTGGTGGTCGCGTGGTTCTTATCTTAAGCAGCTCTCTGCACTGAGTAAAGAGCTGCGTTTCTGGGGTAGTCTGTTAGAGGGATGTGATCCTCTTCTGCCTTTTGACGTCTAGTGCAGGAGTGACTTGTCAGATGGGTGGTGTACAATGATACAGACGGGCCATGTAGGTCTTGATTTCTAACTTACAGTGTAAATGGAGGATATTGCAGCTGCAACACAGGACTAATAGATAACATCTAAAAAAAATGCACAGGGATGCTTTTGGTATAAATATAGCACATCGCATGAGGCACTAAATAAACCATTTCTCTTCACTCCTTGGGGAGGATCTTGCATAACTTACTCTTGGCTCTGCTTCACCACTCAGGAGTTAGTCATCCCTATTTTGTAAAAACAAATGGTTTATTCCATCCTTCAAAAATTCTCAGCATGGATGTCCACATGTACCTACAGTCCTGTGTGCACCACCAACTAGAATTGCCTCTTGGTGCTCCGGGTAGTTAGGCATAAGGTAGAACAATCTGAAGGCTGTTCAGACGTACTCCAGGAACTAGACCAGGCCCAGCCAGCCCCAAGATCAAGGTAGTGTTAAAGTAGCATAATGCCAAGTTTGCCTTCCTATCCCCACTCTAGTATCTAGTAAATAATTTCGTAGAGAGATTTGCCAATGAGTGGCCCTAAACTGTGCAAACCAATGGGATCTAAGAGATGAGTGGCCACAAAAAGCCAGTAAGTAAGTTCAAGTTTGAAGGCCAAATCTATTTTTTCACTGCAAACTTTTTTGTAAAAATCTTTCTATTAAGGCAAAGTTACAGAACATACTGCATACTCTTTGCTGCTTTTACAGAACATACTGCATTGTACATTGCTTACGATTTATGCAGGATCAGGTTAATATTCAAAGAACCTGGCTAAAGATTATGGCTTGCTAGATGGGGAGCCCTCTTCCTCTGAGTATGCTACAAAGAGTGACCAAATTCCTAAATATCTTTCCTCTCTTTGGTGATTCTCTTGGTTATGTACTTGGTGGGAAAGCTTTTCCATTACAAGGACAGTCCGTATTTTACTATACCTCAATTCAATAGGAGGAGAAGTCAAATTTTTCTAAGAATGTGCCACAGAGTCTTGCAGCTAACAGTAAAAAAATTAATTAATTTGTTCTGTTTAAAATGTAGATTCTGTATTAAATAAGCAGTCACAGGATCTCTAGGAAGCTGGCATTTTGTCATAAAATGAATTCCCCCAAACCATCTAATTCCTGGACACAACCACAACGTGTGCAAGTATGTTCTCCTTTCCTCATAATCCCTCCAACAGAATACCACCCTAGTAACAAAAATATGATGGATCTTAACTGGAGGTAAATGCCACCTATATACAGTAATTTATAAACATTTTCTTTACAAATTGAAGATATATATCTCCTTTTCCATATAGAGAGCCACTCATCTAGATCAATTTCTTTGTCCAAATTCTTCTCCCATATCTTAATCGGGGCTGTTTTCTTATCAACGTCTTTTTTTTCAGTCAAAATTGCATATATCTTGGAACAAGAGGTTTAATTTCTAGCTTTCTCCTGGGTCAGCTCCCCAGATGTGGTTAAAGGTCTAGCTAGAGTTGTCTTGTATCCATATTTCAAACAATGTTTGACTTTTAAATATTGATCAATACAGGATTTTATATTATCTTCATTATTACATATCTCTTGGTATGATTTCAAATCAGGACCCAGAAAAAATGTCCAAATCCAGTCTCCTCAGTTCTTACCCACAACAAATAGTGGGTAATTTTTAGCTGTAAGATTTTGTAGGGATAAATTCCTGATTATTAATGAAAGTAGCTAAGGGAGAGGGCCTTGGTGACAGAAATTTAAAATGTGTCCAAAGCTCCTAAAGTGGTCTGGATGAATGGGACCACTTATTTTTTTTTAAAAATTTTTGGTGCATTAAATTTTGTTTTAACCCAATGATTACTATAAATTACTGAGGTCCTTTTTCTATATACCCTGTTGAGTGAGAGGTAAGGAAGTCCAATGACTTGCTCAAGTTTATGAGATGAGTCAGTGACTCATTCTGGATCTGAATGCAGGATTCTGGTCATGATGTCTTTTGCTCTGAGGCCTTATCCACATGCACAAGTTGTACTCTTTAACTATTTCAGTACAGTTAAAGTGGTATACCCTTCCCATCCCTCTGCCCCTCACTCAGTGTGGATTAGTTATGTGACTTTAGCTTGTTCCTGATAGGATATCCTAGTATAACTGCATCCAGTATACTGTAGATATAATCAAAAATGGTTTATACTGTGCTTAGTATGGTTATCTAGGAAACTTTAGATGGTAATTGAATTTAGAATCTACATTTTTCAGATGATTTTAAAAGGGAAAAATCGTTGGGTCTTTGCACAGCTGTGACTCTCCCCTTCCTCCACTAGCCCTGTTAATGCCAGGTAGGTATAGACTCTGCTGAGAACTCTAGGATCTGGCTGGCATAGTCCATTCCTTTGACTTAAAAAACATTTCTTTCTCCAGCCTCAGAAGACAGTCCCCTTTAAAAGCTGCTTATAGTCCTTTTGATCACTCCTCTTCTCTTTCCTCAAGACCAAATCACTTTTTAACTGTGAATAGCCCTGTGATCTATTAGTTCCCAGCCTTGGCAGAACAAGGCTTGCAACTTGTTGAAGACAAGATGGAAGATCTTCAAAGCTGATAGTTTTACCCATTGTCTTTCAGGTGTGTGCTGAGGTTCCCTTATCTGGGGCCTTGTCTCCTTTCTGGCAACAGACCATCTAATAAGCTAGAGCAATGTATTCATACAGGAAGGTCTTTTAAGCCTTATGTACAATAACTTCCTCACTGACCAGGTCACATACCGTGTTCATAAAATTATTACATCTCAGTATGCTTAGTTTATTGTCTTACAGTTCTACAACTGTCACAATGCCTACTGTAATGCCCTGGTGTAAGAGGACTGTATATAAATGTTAGAATATCATATGGTATGAAAAGAAGCATACTGATCATCCATATTGTCTTCTAAAATTCATGTATCCAGGTTGCCGCAATGTGTATCTTTTAATTGAAGGAGGATTTTTCCTAAGCCATAGTGACATAGCCCTAGAGATGTTTCAGCTTGCAGCATGCTATGTACATGAGGCTCATGGAAGACCTTTCACACTTTTAGTCTGTACTTTTTTTTGTTTGTGGTCTATATATTTTTAGAATAATTTATGCAACTCCTTTCATCTGGGGCTCACAGTGCTTTACAAATACTGATTTTAACTATTTAAGCCTCCCCAAGTCCCCTGTAAGGACAGTAGCATCCTTATTTTATACACAGGTATACTCAGGCATAGAGAGGGAAATGGTTTGCTTAATGCCACAACAAGAATCAGCGGCATGGTTAGAATTTAAGTTATAAAACTCATAGACTTCTGCTATAATAGGAAGGATGGCTTGTTATATGCAGTACCTAGGGATTTTTGGCTACAGCATGTTCAGAAGTTCTAGAATGTCTGAGATTTGTCATCATTGTTCTATTATGCAGTTTAGAGTTATTGGTAAAAAATGTTTAATTCAGATATAAATATACATTTTGTGTACAAGTGAAACTAAGCTTTGAGTTTAATTAGTAGAACCTCTAATATGGGACATGAGAATGTTCTTAGATGTAAAATTGATGTGGCGAATAGTGTGAGCATAGTAGGGGAATTCTTGAGGATTTTTCTTCCTATTTGTTCAGATTACCATATATATATAATCTATCTATAAACCATATGGAAGCGTGTAAATGGAGATTGATTGCAGTTTGTTGTAATGTGTCCATTGAGATGTTTTGATATGTAGATTGCATTTTCTATAAGATGCGAAGCTGGTTTAAGCAAAATCAGATGTACAGATATGTTTGTGGGTTGCTTTAATGTTTCCCTTTATCTTCAGCTTCTGTTCAGGCCTTTCTAATTTTCATGAAGATTGTTGGTAATAGGAATTATAGTATATATGATACTGAAATCTATTTCAATCTAGGTTAATGTTTACATAGAGAATCAACAATATTCTAAAGGAAGGATGTTTTTGAATGGAAACTGTTGTATGTTGGTCAATATAAAGCTAAAGTGTAAGGTTTTTTATAATCTGAGCTGAAACCTTCTACCACTGGGTAGAGAAGAAATCAGCTTGCACTTGATACTCCAAATATTAAGTGTTTGTAAATCTTAGTAACCTTTGGATTAAATGTTATCATCTTCTATGCAATGGGCTACATATACAAACCACCCTGTGACACTGCCCATGCAATCTGTGGGTGCAAAACCTGCATTTGCATCTGCAATTTCCGGGGTCCTTTTACTTACTTACTCAGCAAGCTTTGTTGCTGCATACCCCATTGTTAACTTCCCCATTTTGTGATAAGGGAAAGATATTCAGCAGCCTTAATACACATTGAGAGTCAGTGCTTTATGAATTGTCTAAGACAGTCAGCCAAATGCTGTTTTACTTTTGCTTGTGTTATCTTGTATATCATAACAAAGATATGCTGGAAATACACTTGGTTATAGTCAGGGGAGAGTCTTTTTTTTTTTTTTTTTTAACTAGTCATCTTATTTGCTTCAATTTGCATGAGGTTTACATTTTTACAGTTTAGTGTTCTTGATCTGTTTACTTATCTAGCTCATTTGCAAGCTGGAACAAGATTTGTGCAGTGACTTTGGAAAATCTTTGATTTTGAGCAATAAAAGTAGATGGGGGACATGATTAAGAATTCTATTAGAGGCTCCAGAACTATGGGTTTTGTTTTTTTCTATTGAAGAGGGTGCTACCTTCTTTGCTGCATGAATTCAATGCACGTATACCTTTAGTTTTAAAATTACATTGAATTGTAAATTCTTGTAAAGACATTGATCATGTGTGTCAGACTGCAACAACTGTTGGGTTCCCTAAAAACAGAAAATATTCACTGGCTGTGTACCATAGCCCTATATTTTCAGAAAGGATTTGTGCATGACTGACAGAGATTTGACAGGTGTTTGTCTTGTGAATGAAACCATACAGTGTTCTTACAATGTCAACTCAGCTGAGCTGGAGGCAAAGAGCAGGGCTTGAGATGCAAGTTAGTTTTTAAAGGCTATGTACCTTTTAAAAAAATCTAATTACTATTTAGAATAAACTGTAGCATTAATTGTAGTTGGTCGTCTATAAAAAGAATAAAGCATTGCTTAATTGCATTTAAATGCATAATACAAAAATGGATCTTGATTAGAGAGAGAAACAGATCAGGCTAATTTCTTTTCTTGGATAATGAGTGACATGTATACAAAAAAATTGCATTAGCTTGTGGAGCTGTCATCAGCTTCCTCTAGTTGGTTCTCAGTCTTCAAATAGAAATTCAAACACACAAGTGTAATTCAGACTTTGGATATTTTTTCCTCCTTAAACAATGATTCCATGCATCCAAATTTGAAAATGTTCCCAGATATACAGATTTATGTATATTTTGTGGGGGTGCAGGTGGGAAGCAACTGCATAAATTGGCATGTGTAGCTCTTCCTGGCATAATATGCAATCAAGTTGATGTAATGAAACTATTTCAGATTCTTTTATTACTGTTTTGAAACCTTGTTTAAAAATTCTAGGTGTTAATCCAGGAGGGGCAGATCAGAGAGGACAGGTGTCCCAAAACAGTTTTGGGGAAACCAGGGTGCTAAACAGAATTATTTTCTGAAAGATTGAAACCTGCCTGGTTGTGTGAAGTCTATTTTTAGAACGCATTATGCTGCAATATGGTAGAAGATTCAAAGAGCAGCAGGTGTCAGAGAATCTGCTCACTGACGCTCCGAGTTACAGCAGCAAAGCTTAGTAAATTCATCTTCGAAGCTGCAAATAGGGCTCTGACATGGTGTGAAATTCTGCTAAACTGAACTTCTTCAGCTCCTGCTCTTGCATGTCATGAATTTACTGTAATCACCCACTGCAATCTGGCTGGGTGGTTTGGAAACACTTGTAATTAGCCATTGCAGGAAAATGCTTTGCTTTCAGATATAACATGCCTCTTCTCACCCCTCCATCAAAATCATCCCCAGGGGAAAGAGGACAAGTGGTGCTGAAGGGCTCCAAAAAGAAATAATTAAGACCATTGAACAGACTGAGACTCAAACCTTCGCCCGTCAAAGAGGGCATATATTGACTAAGGGCATATATTGACTGGGATGTTATTGTCTGGATGAAACCACTATTTTTCTTTTAAAATATTTGAGGTGAAGATTTATACTCTCAGTCTGTGTCTATGCTAGAGAATGGAATCATTTGTAGTTGAATCAGCTTTAAGTATAAAGAGTTCAGTGCGTCCATGCTTGCCATGCTGGTCGCCTCGCATTACTGGTTCTTAGAATGCCAGATTTCTCTGGTGTAGGCTATGGACAAGGTTTAAGGGTTGGACACAGCAAGAGGCTGAGTTGATGCCGAGTGTCCTCGACTCCCAGGGTCTTCTCATCCCATGTGAGCTGTGAAAGTCTGGCCCCACTGCTTCTGCTCTGTAATTTTGTGGAGGAGGGCTGGCTGAGTCTCGGCCCCTCTTCTCCAAACACTGTCAGGGTGGATGGAGCTTGGCTTTTGCTGCCTACCTTGTGGAGTTACCTCTTCAAGGCAATGTTCCATTGCTGCAGCCTTTAATTTCTGAGCAGGAAGCCTTTGAAAAGGATTCAGCTCCATTGCAAAGTCAGGACGCATCATAAAGCAAAAAAGCTCCCCCTTGTTTAATTGTACATAATCTAGCAAAGTTTCAAACACATGAGAGCTGTGATTTTTTTAATGTTGCTTGCTCTGACTGTGCAGTGAAGTTGTATCAATTTCAGGGATTCTTGTCCTCCACAGAGAACCCAGCAGCCATAGCAATAGGGACAGTGTTTTGAAAATTGCCACTCGTGTGGGAGAGGCAGGCTGCTCTGACTAGGTTCAAACAGCTAGGAAGCAGCAGAGGAGATCAAAAGGGGATAGTCTAAGCTCAGAGAAACCTGTGGAATTAATTTAGAGAGCTCCCTCAGATAAAGCAGCAGTAGGTGAAGATGGAGATTTACAGAGATCATATGTGATCGATGGGTGGCCTTGCCAGTCCTGGGGAGTAGCACACAAATAAAAAGGATTTTATGCAGACTGTGAATTTTGTTTTGAAAGGTACTTCCCTGTCCTTTTCTCTGACACAGCTCCATATCTGACGGGAGAAAGGATAGAAGAATAAAATCAACAGAGGAGAATATTTTTGTGGTTGAATTATCTGATTGGTTGAATATTCACAGTGTCCTTGTTGGGAGGCAGAACCGTCTTCAGCCAATCAGGTTGCTGCATTCACCCAAGGCATTTTCTAAGGAAGGATAGGGGACAGATATAGAAACCTTCAGAGAGGAAATAGAGGTTTTAACTTGTTTATGATATCCCGGGAAGCAGTCCATCTGCGTGATTTTCTTCATAGATGGTTTTTATAGTCGAGGATGACCCTTCAAATACTGTATTCTGTTAAAGATTCCAAATCCTTTCTTTAAGGAAAAGTACAGTTTTTAGCTCTCTGATCCAAACCTTTCCTCAGACATAGGGCCTGACTCAGCGAGTTGCTAAGCACCCTCAACGGTCACTGATTTTGTTGGCATTGGAGACTGTTAGCACCTTGTAGGCCTGGCCCCATAACAAGGCCAAATACTGCCGAAGTACTTCATGAAAAATGGGTTTAATTATGGATTTGTTGGCAAAATCCACATTGGCACGTGCAAAGTACAGCTAGGTACCTGACTGCCCAAATGCATATTTGGGAACACACACAGATGCACCTGAAGATACTGCAGCCCTTTATTCTTGGGTCTGGCTGTGCTGGGCTCAGTGAAGGACCTCAGGAGCGTAAGGAGGGGCAACAGTGGGTCTGACTTATGCCTGGCTGCGTGAGCCCTTACGGGGTTGTACCAAGAGCTGGGAATGGCTGATTTGCAGAGGTGAACTGGTCATACATGTTTTCTCCTGATCATACCCCTACACTGAGGGACTGCAAGACGGGTGACATATATGGCATCTGGGGATTCCTTCTACAGTGGCTTTACTGCCCCTTTGAGCCAGTAGAGTGGCACAAAAAAAGCTATAGTTGACCTGAGAATCGAGGCCAGCGGGTGCTTTTTTGGATGTCTGCTGTCCTAATGCATTGGGAAACTAGTCCTATGAACTATACATAAATGCAGAGAAGTCAGTTATCTGCCTTTTTGCTGGCCCTTCTAATATTTAAGAGTGGAATGCAGTTTTAGTGGGGTGGAACTTACTCACACCTCTCGTTAATATGCACTTCCAAGGGAAACACCATGCTCTGTGGTTTCATAGATGATATTTTGGTGCCGTGTTTTTCCTTCGTAGATGAAACAGGTTTATAATTTTATCTGGGCTTGGGTTTTGTTAGAAACCTGAAAGATGGGCATGGTGGCCCTGCCCATTTGTGGGCAAACCCGGCCAGGTTTGTGGTTCAGGTGGAAACCATGTAAAATCCCAGTTGTTCAACAAGGCTTTGACTCCAAACCAGGTACAACTTGATTGTTTCACTAAGCTTCTTGGATCCAAGTGAACCTGAGACCCAAGCCAAAGCCCTGATTCATCAAAGTGTTTGACATCAATGGGACTACTCATATGCTTGATTCAGCATGTGTTTAAGAACCATGCTGAATTAAGGGCCAAATTCTGGAGGAATACTTGAGAATAATAGAGTTACATGTTGCTCTAGAGTCATAGATTCCAAGGCCAGAAGGGACCAATCTGACCTCCTGTGTAATACAGGCCATAGAACTTCCCCAAAATAATTTTTAGAGCAGATAAAATAATTCCTAGTATCTTCCTAAGGTGGCTGTGGAATCTGCATCATTGGAAATTTTTAAAAGCAGGTTAGACAAACACCTGTCAGGCATGGTCTAGATCAGCGGTGGCCAACCTGAGCCTGAGAAGAAGCCAGAATTTACCAAAGTACATTGCCAAAGAGCCACAGTAATAAGTCAGCAGCCCCCCATCAGTTCCCCCATCCTGCTCCAAGTGCCTCCCACCCACCAGCAGCTCTGCTGATCAGCGCTTCCCCCTCCCTCCCCGCACCTCCCAATCAGCTGTGTTGTGGCATGCAGGAGGCTCGGGGGTGGTGGTGGAAGGGGAGCGAGGGCATGGCTGGCTCAGGAGAGGGGGTGGGAAGGGGTAGATTAGGGGCAGGGCCTGTGGCAGAGCCAGGGGTTGAGCAGTGAGCACCCCCCGGCACAGTGGAAAGTTGGTGCCTGTAGCTCCAGCCCTGGATTCGGTGCCTATACAAGGAGCTGCATAGTAAATTCTGAAGAGCCACATGTGGCTCCGGAGCCACAGGTTGGCCACCCCTGGTCTAGATAATATTTAGTCCTGCCATGAGTGAAAAATATCCAGTCTTGATTTAAAAATTGTCAGTTTTGGAGAATCCACCATGACCCTTGGTAAATATTTCCAGTGGTTAATTACTCTCACTGGTAAAAATGTGCACCTTATTTCCAGTCTGAATTTGTCTAGCTTCAACTTCCAGCCATTGGATTGTGTTATACTTTCTCTGTTTGTTAGACTGAAGAGACCATAGCCCATTATTAAATATTTGTTCCCCATTTAGGTGATCAAGTCACCCCTTAACCTTCTCTTTGTTCAGCTAAATAGAATGAGCTCCTTGAATCTTTCACTATAAGGCATGCTTTCTAATCCTTTAATCTTTCTCATGACTCTTCTCTGAACCCTCTCCCATCTGTCAACCTCCTTCTTGAATTGTGGCCACCAGAACTGGACATAGCATCCCAGCATCAATTGCACGAGTGCCAAATATAGAGGTGAAATAACCTCTCTATACCTATTCAAAATTCTCCTGCTTACACCCCCCAGGATCTCATTAGCTCTTTTGGCCACAGCATCACACTGGGATCTTGTGTTCAGCTGGTTATCCACCAAAACTCCCAAATCTTTTTCAGAGTCACTGCTTCCCAGGACAAAATCTCCCATCCTGCAAATATGGGCAGTATTCTTTGTTCCTGTAACCATATTAAAAGCATGTTGTATGTTTGTGCACAGTTGGCCAAGTTATTCAGATGTCTCTGCACAGTGACCTGTCTTCTTCATCATTTACCACTACCCGACTTTTTGTGTCATCTTCAAAATTTATCAGTGATTTTATGTTTTCTTCCAGGTCATTGATAAAAATATTAAATAGCATAGGACCAAGAACCGATCCCTGTAGGACTGCACTGGAAACACACCCACTCAATGACAATTCCCCATATTACAATTACATTTTGAGACCTATCCGTTAGCCAATTTTGAATCCATTTAATGTGTGCCATTTTAACTTTATATATATATTTTAATCAAAACGTTGTGTGGATGTAATATACTTTGACTTTGTACCACACTATTCCCTTTATCAACCAAATTTGTAATCTCATAAAAAAATCAAGTTAGTTTGGCAGGATCTATTTTCCCTAAACCCATGCTGATTTGCATTAGATATACAGGTTCATTTGCCTGTATCAATCCTGAAGCACAAAATAAATTGGATTACTTACTAGAGTAAGATCTAGTAGAAGTGGGTATTCACCCATGAAAGCTTATGCTCCAATACGTCTGTTAGTCTATAAAGTGCCACAGGACTCTTTGCCGCTTTTATAGATCCAGACTCACACGGCTACCCCTCTGATACTTACTAGAGTAAGGATTCAGATTCTGACAGGCACCTATAGTCACTACTGAAGCTATGGTAGAATTAAACCTGTATTGTTCAGTAGGGTCTCAAAGTGGATGCATTCAATAAAGCATAAATTCAGGGATTTACTGACATTCTAGCATGGAAAACTGCTAGCTGTATTTATATCCAATATAGAGATTTTTATTCTAGTCATATATATACATTTTTTTTTTTACAAGAAAATAAGATTTCAGACTGAGTTCTTCTTCATCACAGTTAGGCTGAGGACTAGAGCCATACAGTTCAAATATCAGCATTGCTATTTTGATTCAGCAATAATAAACATCATCATAGCAGCATGTTTCCAGGCCTTATTATTGGAGGAAATCCTTAACTGAATTGCACAAAAATAGCTAGAATGTGACCTGCAAAGGAAATTTAAAATTTGGCTTCTGCCCTCTACTTTTTTAAAATAATGTACAACTGTCTGAAAGGCTTTTTAACAATGTTTTTCTGTTTGCTTTTTAACCTTAGAAATAATAGGAATGTCAATGGTCTTCCCTGTTTATGTTGGATAACACCTAGGGATTTCAGAGATGTGAAAACAAGGCATGTTTGATAGGTTGTCTTTGTTGCAAAGTTTCAACACCCCATACCCTTTCTCCTAAGAGTTTGCTGGGCATTGGAACTAAACAGGTGTTAACAAAGCAAATCAGATACAAAAATTTGAAACAAACAGGCTTCCCTTCACAATTGCTCAATTTTCACTTTCTTGTGGTGTCATAATTTCAGTAATTCTCCAGTCACCACAGTCTCCCATGTAGATGAGACGTGAATGTCTAATATAAAAAATGCAGATTTTTATTTTATCTCAATTTCTATTCTAATTTTTTGGGCAACTTGTCTGGTAATCTTTTACTTCATAATTTTTTTTCTTTCACTAGTCCTGTTTAAGGAAGGATCTAGCACCTCTGAATTAGGAATAAAGTGACACATCTACTGGTTGTTTAAATATTCATAGTGCTTATAACTCCATGGCTTCACAGCCTACTGCCACCAAACTGTGCAATGCTGCATATGATGCAACAGATACATAGCCATGTTAATAAAAGAACCATTCCTGTCTGGCTGCCATAGCTAAGCAACCCTGGAAGTTTTATGTACAGTAGGTATTTCATAGCTAAAATCATAGCTCCATGGTGGGTTATTATGCAAATACACTTGCTTAGGGTCACATCAGAGGTGAATGAAAAGAATCCATTATTTCATCAATCTGTTTGGCCTACTAAGATAATAATGAATTTTAATTGAAAGTCAAATCTTGTAGTAGAGGCATAGTCGCAAATGGGAAATGTAAATAACAACAGAATAATTCAAAGAGTATTTGTGGATCTTGAGAATTCAGATGGTCTAAATAATACGTGTGTGTGTGTGTGTATACAAAGCCTGTGTGTGCTTGCATATTTTAAATATTTAATGATTTAATATGAAGAAACAAGTGCTGACTCTATAAATAGAATATTAGCCACTTTATTTTTCCACTCTTATTATTATGAAATCTGCACCATCTTTTTTTATACCTGGAATTTGTTGTTGAGTCTGAAACTGTACAGGCATGGCAGACATACAAAGTCTGCTAAGACCTGGAGATATTAATGAGGAGAATCATTAGAGATTGGACACCCATCATCCTGTGGTTAATTAGGATTAGAACAAGTACCAATTTTAGTGATAACACTCCTGCTCCTGAAGGTTTGTTGGGCTTGGTTTTATGACACAGCTACAGCAGATAGAATAAAATTGTACAAAAGATTTTAGTACTTGGCACAATAGCTGCTGGCTGTGCTAATGACAACGCGCTCCCAGCGGTGTTAGGAATTGGGAGAGCGCAAAGATACTGCAGGTCTGCTGTCTCACAGTGGGAGAACCTCACTTGAAGTTAAGCTAGTGATTGTGCAAACACTGGCCTGATCAACCTGCCTTTTGTTTAGTAGGGAAACTGATTCCCTGTACTAGAAAAACAGGACCTGTAAGATTTTATTTTAATTAGCAAATATCAGTTATCTTTTAAAGGATAACTTTTTAAAAGAGTGCAGGGTGGGAAAGGGTTAAATGTATCCATTGAGCTTTTTGACATGTAACTGAGCTGCTGGATTGTGGTAATCGAGTCCTTCAGACACCGAAGCTGCTAATGACTTGTCTCTGCGGATGTGTTTAGACCTCAGGCTGTCATCTGCTCTGAAGGAGACCCTGAAGATCAAAGAGGGTTTCAGCGTACAGTAGTGTCAGAGACTGCTATTGTATGCAGCTGAAGCTTTCAACATTGTCTTCCAATAGTATGTGACCATGTCTGTGCACATCATTATCCTGATTAGTGAGGATGGAGGGATTTTGTGTAATTATACCTACGCTGATTTTGTATCCAGGTGGAATGTATCCATAATAAATTGCGTAAAGAAAATAATGTATTCATTGACTTAAAGATCTGGAATTCAAGGGAATGAAATCAGAAGATCTATAATTCTTTTCTTCTAAACCAGGCTTGTGTGTGCGCGCATGTGTGAACAATTTACATATAATTTCTAACGAGCTCTGAATGTAAGGATAATAAGCTATTGGGAAAAGATGTTGCTCAGATAAGAAATCTCTGCATCTTGCTGTCTGACATAAACCAGAGAAGCAGTACCAATTATCAGAAACTACAGCTGAGGTTAAAATACATGCCAAGGGTAAAGCATATCAGTAGGTGCTTGGGCCACCTGTCAAGGACTAGGAAACTAGCATTGCAATGTTCATGCTAAAAAAGCATTATATGGATTTTCAATTTGTTGCAAAGATCAAAACCAAAATGCAAGAATTGATACAAAACAAAGGAAATGAGATTTGGGGGCGGGGAGCTAGGATTTTCAGAGATAATGCAGGTACTGCACTGTGGTTCATGTAATAATTTTAGTGGAGGTAATGGTACAAATTTGGATTTAAAAGCAATTTCAATTTCCTACCAGGGAAGCATGTAGTCCAGGCCATAAGAATATGTGGAAATTGGCCCCAGGAATACTGCAAAGCCACGGGGTATTTTTGTTTGAATTAAGTGCTGGTACCTCTCGGCTTGCATTGGCCCAAATGCATGTGAAACAAGGTTGCAAAAGAGGAGAAATGGAAAATAATAATATAATATGAAGCTTTAAAAAATGTGGAATCCATTTCTTTAGCATAAAAGCAGCTGTAACTCCAGCTTCCTGATCCACCATTTCAGGCGTCAGTTTACAGTAATGAGAGTGATATCACAATAACAAATGTGCAACGGAGGCAAGTTTGGGCCTAATGCAAGGACTGGTGCAGAGGAATGGTGTGGTTGTAGGAATGACAGCCTGCAAGGCAGGAGGCACTATCATTTGTCTTGTGGCAAGTTGTTCATTTTTAACAGGAACTGTGAACTGACTTCATATAGGTCAATGAACAGCCTTCCAGGGGTAGCTCCTTTGGGTCATTATGGACTTGGGCTGGATTCAAACCAGCAGCGGAGATGTGGAAGCCGCTTGCTATTCTTCTTAGGCTTAGTGGATCATTTAAATATACTGTAATGACTGGTTATTACCAGCGTTTTGTAACAAACTGTCAATCGGTGCTTATTAAAATAACCTTGTATTTCAAGCAAGTTTTTAGTTCTAGCACTCAGTATTAAGTGCAAAAAAGTACCAGAAGTGTTGCCAAGTCTGTGGGTTTCCTGTGTCTGGGTAGCTTTTCAGGGCTAGTTTTTCAAAGAGGCCATGGATATCTACTTCTTTTAGATCTATATTCTTGCCACTGTTAGTGCTACCCTCACGTGCAGTCGCTTCGTGGGGAGACAGGTTTGGCACTGCACTAGCTCATTTTTGGTTTGGCTCATTTTTGACTTAGCTGGTAGCAATACTGCCAATGCATCACAAAGGTCCCAGTTTGAGCCTTGGCCATGGTAATATGCATATTGCATGTAGATGGGGCACTCTAAAACTGCTTTGTCTGGCCAACAGTTGGTAGGCAGAGCACCGCTGCTGTTGGCAGCCAAAAATACCCTGAAAATTGGTCAGTCAACATAACTCATGAAGCTTTGTGGCAGGGCTGCAGCTCCACAGGCCAATGTATGAACGCTAGGTCAGATTCAGAGCTGCAGAAACCAGTGGCAGTATTCAGTTATCCAGAGGCCTCTCTCAGCTGGCCCCTGCTGCCTGTCACAAAGAAATATGGTGTACTTTTAAAGGGAAAATGTTGTGTATTATACAGTCCTCAAATAATCTCTTTTGTTTGCGTTCAGGCCTTTTAGCTAAGGGTTGTGTCACTGATCCTTTTATAATGTAATATTACAGCACTTTGAGGACAATCATATTAGTTGACTTCCCTCTTTCCTTAATTATTGTTTCTTATTATCATAAACCATAGACTCAAGGGGTGTGTGTGTGTGTGTGTGTGTAATAAGCTAAAATCTTTTGGGGTAAAGCTGAGCAAATACTGGAAATAAGTATTATCAGTCAGGCCTTCAAATAGAAAAGGTAGGTCTGTCTGGATGGTATTTCCAGTCCTTATTTGCTTTTCAAATTGAAATTCTATAGTAACAGAGGTTTCTAGAAACCCCTAACAGGGCTAGATTTTGAGCAAACTGTGTTTGTAAGGATCTTGGCAGGAAGGGCAGGTATGAATATTTGTGCAAATATGTTTTCACACAGTACTTGTACAACTATATACCAGTCTTTTGTCAAAGCTCTCTGTAGGTTTGGGAGTCATTCAGTTAAGGAAAAGAAGAATGCCAGGTGATCAATGAAAACATATGAATAGTGAACTATGATTAGTGACAAATTGAAGTAATAGTCACAGTGAGAATCTGTGGACTTTCCTTAGAGTGAAATATGTTCATGTAAGCAATTCACTGAATAACTTTGAATAATATACATATTTACTAAAATGTATAGTCTTTTTAAAAAAAGATAAACATAATATATAAACAAATGCAGTCTCTAAGGTCTCCCTAGCCTATTTCTATAAGGATGTCCAACCCCTACCTTTTCAGAGAGACTTAAATAATCCTCGACACATTCGCTAGGTCCCTGTCCAAACCCTAGGGGTGAAATCATGGATCCACTGAGGTCAGTAGGAGTTTTGACATTGACTTTAATGGGGTTGTAATGGGTGACCACCACACACACAGCCTGGGGAGGTGAAGGTGTCCAGGTGAGGCAATTAACCTTCTAGGCTGTACCTGGAGGAGGAGCCAGGGAGCAAGGACTAATTAGAGATGAGTCTCAGCTGGACAGGAACAGGAGAGGTTTGTATAACCTCCTGTGGCTGAGAGCAGGAGGGGGCTGTAGGTAGAGAAACTGCAGTCACTATCAGGGTGAAAAAAGGCAAGGTAGGAAGTAGCCTAGGGATATAGTAGCAAGGTTTGGGACTGTGCAGACCATGACTACTTGCTGTAGGGTCTCTGGGCTGGAACTCAGTGAAGAGGGCAGGCCTGGGTTCCCCTACCAGTCACTGGGTTGCACTATTCTTAAGGGGAAGTGGGTCCCAAAAGACTTCGGGGGTATACAACCCCTACCTCCAAAGGGAAAACCACAGTGACCTGGCCAGAGGGTCAAGGTACAAAGCAGGTGTGGTTGAGTACTGAGAGAGCAAGAGTGATGGAATGCAACCTCAGGAAGGCGCATTGACCTGGCAGAGCTAATCCTCAGATGTGGCCGGAAGGAGGCGCTCCAACGGTGAGTGAAGCACCCTGTGATGGACCAATATTTTACCCTCAAGATTTAACATGAGTCCAATCATTTGAAAGGTATTTTGGACGTCCCAGATGTTTCCTATTTCCTGATGCTACCATCCAGCCAGTCTTATCACTTAACTCCCATTTAGAATAGCTTCCAGCTCCAAGCTACTATTGAGGGGAAAAGAGATTGGTACAGTGTGAACAATTATGCTGGATGCCCACTGTACTTTGATTAATATTTGGCGTGTAGAATTTTATGTTGGCATTTGACAAGAAATTTGGGCTGCCTTTCCTAGAAATGGGTAGAAAGAAGCAGTTAAGGGAGGCTTCAGTACCCACACTTTGTGGACCAAAGTAGATTGGGGATCATTTGTGGCTATCATCACTGTAACTGTATGCCTAGTTTTTTTAAAAGCAGATTCATATAGGAAATGAATTACATGTAGGAGTGCCCTTAGTTATGTGTCAGATGAAGGACTGAATTCTGAATAGGAGGAAAGTGCATATATCCCTCAGATTTTTTTTCTTTTGATGTATGTCCAATTTACATACATACACACTCACACCTTGTAGACTCGTACTAAAACTACTTTTAGAAATATACCAGACTGAATAAATCTTGCGAGCATTCTTATAGAATCAGAGTTAATTCAATAGCTATTGGTAATGAAACATAAATGTAACTTTCTAATTCTGCCAGCTGGCTACTGTAGCACTCTTTCATCATCTAGAGAAGCAGAACATTTTTCAAATCCATGGTTGAATAATAAAGCCCAAAATTAAATTATAAATGCAGTATGGTTTCATTACTTCTAGTCTATGGTTGGGCCAGAGAAGAGGGCTACTCCTTTTAAACATCCTACAAGAGTGTCACAATAAGCTGTAGTTTCTTAAGCCATCACATCAGTTCAAGTGGCTATAAAACTTCAACCTGACATGAAATCTTAGATCTTACCGTACAGGTTTGAAATAGGTCAGGAGACTCCATCAGTCTGTTAATTCACGTGAAATGATGAGGCTCTGAAGTAGATTTCTATGCTTTGAATTCTGGCAATATCTCTCAACATATTCTATTTTCTGCTGCTGCTACCAAATCCCTCTGTCAACTCAAGTTGTATTTCTAGTGCCTTTTGTTCCTTGTCGCTAATGTACAAACCACGTGTAAGTTCACATCACAGGCACCGCAGTTTCATTTGGGCCACCTCATTCTTTCTTTCTCACACACACACACACACTCTTCTGTCTGCTTTGCAATACGTCTCAACTGTCCGTAGACTTGATGTCTTATTAAACGTATGTGGCATTCTGCAGTTGGGGTCCAGAAAACTACAGATTACAATAGTACTAGAGGTATTTTGGACAAGTGTAATCTGTTTTGAATACAGAGAATTATTCTTGTTAGTGGCCACTGAGTGGAGAAAACACGGAAAAAGCCTAAAGCTAGGCCACTAAAGATCGGTAGTTCCCATTGATCTGAGAGCTCCCAATGTCCTATTGACAATGCTCAGCACATCCTGAAAATTGGACTGCTATTTAGGTGCCTAAATTTGAAACTTTGATTGGGCTAATTGTGGTTGGGGCAATGGAGAGACATAGGCAAGTCAAGACTGGAGTAAGCAGTGAATGATTGAGCAAGGTAAGAGTGTGGTGGATGAACAACAAATGAACACTAGCAAATGAATTTTGAATTGTCCTTTGGGAGGAGGTCACTAAAAGAGAATAAACTCTTCCTACTCTTTTCACCCTCTCCCTTCAGGTCTAAGACTTGTCCTCCCTGTACCTCTTGTTAGTTTGGCATTTGATTACATCACTCTTAGTCACTTTTCCTTTGACTATCTTACATTTTGATTTGCTATGACTTGGCCATACAAACAGAGTTGGGACTAAACACCATGTCTCCTGACTCCCTGTCCAGAACTCTAAACACTGGACCACATTACATCCCTCATAGCCTACCAACTATTGTCATATCAATTTATCAGAAATGGTCCTATCCAATCAAAGGCTCCTTCAGCCCCCCCCCCCTTTTTTTTGTCAAGGCTCTAGGAAAACCAGTCCAAAAGGGACAATGGTCTTCAAAAGCAGAGGGCCAGCACTGAAATAAAACAGTCTTTCTCAAAAAAGGTAGGGAAGGAAGAAATGAGGGGCAAGATCCCAACCTGGAATGGGGATAAGTGGATCAGTTTAGCTAAAACCGGGATGTGAAACAAACTGCTACCGAAGAGCTGAAAACTCTATTAAACTTTGGCCTCCTTATCTGCCACTGGGGCTGAAAGGGGCTGCAACACCTGCTCCTCCCTCTTTCCACTACTCACGTCCCTCTCCATTGCTATTGGCTCCAGATCTCAGGATGATGGCAATAAGACTTCATCAAGATTTGTGGGAGAATATCTGTCGACCAGCTCTGAAAATAGTCACATGGGAGGAGCAGATCAGCTATGTGTTCCCAAAACTCTGGAAGGAATGGGTGTTTTGCTGGTCCTTCTCTAAAGATGTGGTTTGGTGCAAGACAGGGATAGCAGTGTATCATCAAAGAGGAATGACAACACCCCCTGCACAAAGCAGTAAGATGGAGCACAACATCAACTTCATCCACAAAAATGTAAAATAATCCCTATCCCTCCACAATCTCGGCTACTAGAAAGATATTAAGTGTACTGAGGATGCTTACCCAGATTTCTCTAGAAGGGCATTATGGATGCAGCTCTCACACGTAGTTTGTTTATAAAGAATAATCATCCTCAGTAGTGCTTCACTTCTAACAGAAGAAAAAAGGCAGCTTCTGCTTGATCTAGCTAAATAAGCCAAACACTCTTGTAGTTGGATGTGTATATCTGTTAACTGCTGACCTATGTACATCAGCCAATATTCTCCTAGCAAAGAGGATTTTAAATAACAATCTTAAGCAGGTAACACTTTAGCTTTTGGTTTCTTTTAGAACTTCTTACGATTGTATGTCCCCATCCCTGCCCTTCTGTTTCAATTTAATGTCCTAAACTTCAAAGTCCTCTGGTAACATCGCCCTCCTTGACTATTTAAATAGGACAGGCAATGGGCCAAATTTAGCCCTGTTATAAATGGATGCAATTCCACTGATTCAATGAAATCAACAGCATCCCATTTACACCAGGTCAGAATTTGACCCCATGTAGCCTGGAAACTTTGGACCCAATTCTCATCTCACACCAGTGTAAATCGGGAGTCTTAATGAAATCAGTCGAGTTACCATGTGGAGAGGAGAGTGAGGCCCATTGTGCACATAGGGACTGATCCTGTAAAATGAAGTCCAATGGGAGCTTTTTCATTGACTTCTTGAGAGAAACAGTTAGAGGAATATTGGTTTTATACCCCCTTACACCCAGCCCTGTGTGGGCCTCGATCATGTGAGGGACTTGGATGTGTGGCTTTTGTAACTGTTGGACGCACAAAGAATCTATGCCAATAGAGTCCTGAACTTGCGCTGTTGCCTTTATTGTTTAATGGTAGATTTGTATCCTGAAACTCACATATTACTCTTGAAACAGTGACTGCTTTAACAAAGGCATCTTTGTGCGCAAATTATACCATAGGTAGAAGATTACTTTAAAGTGAGTACTGAAGCTGTTCATGGAATTTCTCATGTACAAAAGGTAGGATTTACAGTAAGGATTTTCAATTAGTATAGTGCTAAAGTACACAATTTGAGTGCACTGAGCTCAGAAATAAAGGATCAGTGACATTTTTACAAACAGATTAAAAAGTCAAACTGTTTGAAAAAATGTTCACACAACAAGACTTGGTATGGAACAAGACTTTTTTCAGTCTTTATTCATATTTTATATTTGCCATCTCATAAGAGGATAACTTTAACTAGTTTAATATTGTGTTTATGATATCCTCTGTAGCAGTACCGTACA
Source organism: Chelonia mydas (assembly GCF_015237465.2). Taxonomy (NCBI): domain Eukaryota; kingdom Metazoa; phylum Chordata; order Testudines; family Cheloniidae; genus Chelonia; species Chelonia mydas. The sequence goes on from NC_051250.2 coordinate 66,835,787, forward strand.
ATATTCTCCATAGGGCAGAAATCAAATTTACTTGGGATTTAACGTTTAGAATTTAAAAACAATAATTTAATACGTACTATGAACCATTAAGAATTATAGTTTTTTCTTTCTATCAACCGGGAATAAATTTGGATCTTAAATTTGTGACTTTGTTTGTGACTCGTAAAGGTGTGTGTGTATTATATATATACACCCCATGTCCTCAGCTGACATAAATCGGTATAGATTTATTGGTTTGAGTAGAGATACATCAGTCTAGAGCAGCTGAGAATCTGGCACATAACTCTCTAAGATAACATTTTTGTATGGCCTAAGTGAGGAATTGTACATATTGTGGTATTGCACTATTAAAAGTATGAATCATATTTTAATGGAAGCATTTTTTTAATTTAAAAGACTTAAATTTAAAAAGAAGCTATCAGTGGTTTAGAGGAAAATCTTTGTTAATTTGCAGTCCCAGACTTCTGATATAGATCAGTTTATTTTTTTGGCTCTAAAACTTCTTGTGAGTGACTGTCTTCACGATGAATGCTGTATTAAAGGTCCTGGAGACAGAAGCCCTTTATTTGGGTCAATTTCAGGTTTCCTGCACAAAGGCTGATTTTGTTTTGTTTGGAAGTGACTTTCTACTGTCTCTTGCACAGTGCTGTGCATGTTGGCAGAGCTTAACAAACTATTATAAATAAAGTAAGAATAACCTGACTTTATGAAGTTCTCTTGCATGGGGTTGAGAGTATGAAATACACCTCCTAGGGCTTGGTTCCCCAAGCACAGCCCCCTTGTCCATGCCTGCTGCACCAACCTGTGGAAGACCGTAGCAGTTGCTGTCCTTTTGCACTAATTTAGGGGTGCCTGACCTGACCCAGTTCTCACCTCTGTGCTAGCCTATTGGAGTCAGTTCAGAAGCCACTTCCCATGCATATAAGTGGATGCAGGGGCTCCCTTACACAGCTGCTTTGCTTGTGCCTCCTTCTGCCTAGAGCTATTATGGGGCTTCTGTGGTGCTGAAAGATTTACCTGGACCCTTCACAAAGGGGTGAATTTTGCCAGTAATGTATGGAACATTCATATGGAGCTTCCTTGTCCTGCTCTGCCCTGCCAATTTGCCTGAATGCTGGCAGGGAGGGTTCGCCTCCCTGGATGAGGTCAGTCCCTGGAGACAGTTTGCCAATATTAGTCCCAATTTTGGTGGTTTTTGTCATGTGGACACCTGCCCATTGGTAACTGGAACAGACCACTAGACTTATTTCCCCACCCCCAAGCATTCATAAAATTCCTTTTGTTAATGGATAGAGGTAGTAACTAATAAAACGTGAGTTGAGGGAATGCCAGTGGTAAACCTGATCTCGAGGTCAATGTGTTGCAGAAGCTAGACTTGTGTGCCATGTCTTGCTGGTTTCAGCTCATTTTCCATGTTAGGGTTCAATTTTCTTAACTTATATCAGAGGACTTATGTTTTAATCACCTTTCTGCATATCTTCTCATTAAAACAAATTATGCTATTGTCATGATAAATCTGGGTATTTTTTTAACTGACTCAAAAGCAGTAGTTACGTGTGTGATTATTGAATCTAGTGAAATTTCAAGTAGGGCTGAGATTATTTTATTCTACCAGCTCTATGTGAACTCCACTTTCTCCCTGTGCTAAAATATTTACAGCTTTTATTTCATAACTTAAATCTTTTCGAATTTTCTTGACAATTTAATTCAAACACCTTCTTAAATTCTAGTCTCTAATCTTTCAATTTCAAAACTTCCTATTACCTGTTCGTTGGAATGATGTCAACACCACTTTTTCCTGCTACCAAATGTCATGTTCTTCTATACCAGATGTGGACTGACTACAGAGCTTGCTTATACACCAGATGTATTAATTGTAAGATCCTTTAATGCTTTGCCAGGTATGGCTGAGTTTAGTTTAAATAAGATATTTTACACACTGTGCCACTTAATGGGTGAAAACGATAATAGTTTAGCATTCTGTTACATCTCTCCCTTTTAAGTTCTACATTCCTACAATATTTACACTACCATGCTGTCTTTGAAGTTCAGTATATATCAATCTGTTAAGTGTCTCTGGAACATACTGGATTTCTAATTACATGACCTAAACATGTAATAGCTTGGTCATCTGGCTGTCTATTAGTTGCAACTCTGGGCTGTGGTTCGTTTGGAATCTTTGAGTTCTCTCTCTTTCTTTATCTGCCATTTGTAGAGGTTTTTGCTCTGATTGTTCTTCTGTTGAAGATCCATATATCAGGATATCATCCATGAAAACAACAACTCCATTTGTGTTGATAAACAATTCTGCCATCTTTCTTTGCAAAATTTTAGGTGCACAGGTAATCTTCAAAAGCAAAATCTTCCAAAGGGTATAATAAATGTAGTCAGTTTAGCACTTTCTTTGGCTAAAAGAATTTGCCAGAAGCCACTTGAGGCATCCATCTTAGGGAATACTCTTTTCACTTTGGGCAGAAAGTCCTATTGGGGTGATATATTCTCCCCCCCCCCCCCCCACACAACTGTTTCATTAAGTCTTTTAAAAATTCTCACATTTGTATTCCATTTTCTATATAACTGATACCAGTGGGGCACACCATGCTGTTGGCTCAGATTTTCCTAATTATGCCAATCAACTCCATCCTCTTTAACTCAGTTTCCACATTATGTAGTAATGGGACAGGAATCCTGTGAGGTGTATGTACACTGTATTGTTCAGCATTGTCTCTTCAGGTTACTTGGATTTTTTGAAAGCAGATCTAGTACAATACCACCAAATATTCCATCCCGTTCTTCCACAGTTCTCAGTAGGCTCATCGTGGCTGTCAATGCAGCTGAGAAGACTTTTAGTCTGTGGTCCTTTGATCACATGCACTCTGAATGCATGGCTTTTGGCTTTGTAAGTTTTTCTGTGGCGAACAGGACCCATGCAGTTCAAAATACCGCCAGGGCTAGTCAGAGTTGTCAGGGTGAATTCATCTTTGCGGGGGTTAAAGGTGATTGATATCAGCGCCTGAGTCAATTTTAAAGTCAATAGTCTTGCCATGAATGTTCCTTTTCATACTCTGAGGGCTCTATCATCACAAGTGACAGATCCTAGAAACAATGATTCGTGATTATCTGTAATACAAGTCAACTACCTGACTGCTTTAGTGCTGCAAACAGCTGTAAAATGTCCATATTTCATGCATTTGTTACACTGTGCACCCCAACTGGACATGTATCATCTCTTGGGGTATGACTTTTCCATACATTGTGCATGTAGGCTGAAATTTGTCCCTCTTAGCCTGAGAGTTTTCTCTCCTTGCCTCAGGGGTTTTATGATTTTTAATGCTCAAGTGTCTGTTTACAGTTTTTCTAAGCTAATTTCAGGTTTTTCATGTTTCTCTAGACTTTGCTATTTCAGTAGTTCAGCATGTTTTGCTATTTCAGTAGCTGTCGCTAGGGTTAAATATCCTGTCAATTGTAGGATTGGGAAAAAAACTGTGGAAGGTTAACCTAGTAACCAGCCTGTTTCTGATATGTTCATGTTTGGCTCAAAAAATGATTTTGGGAATTCAGGTGTATGCAGAGCTCTTACAAAACATTCAACATTTTGCCCTAGTTCTTTAATTTTTTGGTGAAAACATGCTATTTCATAAACTGTATAAAGTCTAAAGCCAGAACCCTTTGTCCTCTTTGTGACTTCTTCAGCAATGTCAAAGGATTTAAAGATGTGTTCTGCTTGCTTCCCCATACTATATATGAAGATGCCTGTATATCTCCAGTTCCTTTGTGGAGTTTGTTTGCAATTCAAAATCTTGAAAAATACTGCTTCCAGTCTGATTCTGAAGGTTTGCCAAAGCTGAAGCCCTCTGGGGCTTTGAAGAGTGACATGTTGAGGGGATCCTGCAATATTTTTTTTTTCCTTCTGTTTCTGGTCTTCGTTTTACTCCTGATACCATGGCATGTTCTTCTCTATCAGATGTAGACTGGCTACAGAGTTTGCTTATACACCAGATGTGGTCATCATAAGATCCTTTAATCCTCTGCCAGGTATGGCTGAGGTGCATTTAAATTGTTATACACTATGCCACCTAGTGGCTGAATAGAGTAATACAGTTTAGGCATTCCATTACACCAAAACAAATATTAAATTAATAATCTCTTCTAGGCTAAAGTTGCTGCCTACGATTAAACTCAAGGTGTAAAAATGTATGTTCTGAGCCATTGGGTGTTGAGCGGGGAGGGTAGGAATATCCTAGGTCAGGAATATTCCTACCCTCCCCCACTCATGTCCCACAGGCCTATGGAACAGAATGCTTTTTGGTCTTAACGGATGACTTAAGTAGCACAGAAGATTGTACTTGACGAGCACGGCTGTCACAAGCAGTTGTCGATATACGTTATATAAGTGACTACAGAGGTATTTGAAGGTCATGCGAAAAAGTCTTCAAGCCAAATATCACACAATTGAACTACTACCAAGTTTCAGGAGTTTCCCAACCTCAACCCTCATATTGCCAGGCTAACAGAAGATCATGAAATACACTTATTTGGCAATGTGCAAGCAGTCATGCTGATTCCTGTTATCAATGGGAGCTGAGGGCATATAGCACCTTGCAGAAGACTCCTATATCTTGCAGAATTGGGCTCTAAGGTCTCTTTCTCCTCTCACATCAATGTAACTCCATTGGCTGGAATATATGAGGAGTATCAGGTCCTAAGTACCTTGTAATTGGGAGACATGTTTCAGGAGTGCCAGATAAAATGGCTTCTTATGTATAAGCCAGGGTGGATAAAAATTGATTTTTTTTTAAATATGCAGAGCTGTTACATTTAAGACTGACTTCCACATAACTATGGTCTAGAGAAAGCCAGTTAGACTTTCAATAGTCTTAACAAATGCCAAGAAAACAAGGGTTGGATAATGTCCAAATGTGGATGGAAATGACCTATACTGGTGACAGCATTGTGAGGAATTTGAAAACAGTTTATGGGGTTTTTTTGTTGCCCTTTGAAGGTCTGGGATATTCCTGTTAATATATTTGTCTTTTTTATAAGAGTTCTGCTTTCTTTCTATTGCCATATTCAGATAACTGTGAATACACCTAGCAAACTTCATAAATTCAATTACCTTCTAGTAAGAAAAATAATGGCTGTTTGACTTCTTATTTATAAGCAACAGAATGATCATGTTCTTGAATTTCCCACTGTATACCCAAAATACATTTTAAAGAGTTGTACTATAGAGTATAAATGATTTGTCCATATTAAAAAATAAATAAATAAAAATTTCACTTTAAAGTGTTACAGATAGGGAACTACGGCATAATCCTGGTATCTGTGGAATAATAACCCTTCCGTACCTCACAGGGTTGTTGTGAGGATCAAACCATAAATGTATTGGAGGATCTTGCATACTATGCTGGCAAGTGCTATAAAAACCAGGTAAATTAACCTGCCCAGGAAGAATTTGATTTATAATAACCAAGTGTGTCTGCTAGTTGGAGTCTGTCTGTAATATCAGTAGGTTTCAGTTAGTGGCATTCTTGTCACTGGGCCAAGAAGTCATATTTCACTGTCAAGTCCTTTAGCAGGACTTGAGCTCGCACCCAATATTGATGCTGCAGTGCCGTATTATTAGAGTTGCCATCCTTCAGAGGAGATGTTAAACTTCAACCGATCTTCCTGTTTCTTGTGGCTGTCCTGGTGGAAACTAAAGATCAATGGCATTTTTTTAAGAGGTTAAAAATTCCAACTGTGTCCTGTCCAACATTCCCTCTCTCAGTAAAATAAGCTCTAATGTCCAAGGAACTGAATGAGCTATAGCAGAATCCACCATGGTTTCCAGTTATTTGCTTGCACAGTTGTCTCATTACTAACACCTATTTGCTTCTGACCCATTTCTATATTGTGTCCTCCTGTTGAGGAGTAGAGTACCAGATCCAACTGCCATCAACCTTTGGTGAAGTTTGTATCTAGATTTGAACTTTGTGGCTCTCACCCATTTCTACACAATAGTTATCTGGTGACTTGGTTGTTTGCCCATGCTATAAATAAGTATGGTGTATGGGAAAGCTTCTATTTAGCTTTGAGGATTACCTGGGAAAGGAATCTTTCCAGTTTAACACTTTAAAAGGATTTGATTTGACTTTTTTTCCCTCTCCCTTCTTCCTTTACAAAATTAGCATGTGGATATAATAAAGTGAAGATCAGAGCTGGCAACTTACAGGAAAGGAAGAGTACTGGGGTTGTAATTGAGATGTTATTGCCTACCACCATGGTGTATATTAGCTTGAATAAAACATGCAGTCAATAAAATAAAACAAAACAATAAAACTAAGCCCATTGGTGATCTGTTATAGGGTGTGATGCAACACACAAACCTGCAGTCATAAAACTGGGGGAACCTTACGCTTTCAGGAACAAAGGCATCCAAGCGTTAAGTTGGAAGCAGTGCTGTCCAGCATTAAAGTTCTATTCTCTTTGCACCTGGAAGTAGTTAGCTTTAAAAGCCATACAGGTTTATACTGTTCTCTTCCAATTTTAAATAAGGCCTTCAGATGTTCTTGTTAGATGCTTATATAGAAACATGGTTTTAATTAGGGAACCCCTAGCTGAAAAGATTGATTAGTCCTAGACATAAAGAGCTCGTGCTCTTACGGAGGGAGTTTGAGGTGTGGGGACTATATTTTTATATAATTTGTAAAGGTGAGCTCTTAAAGTACTGCATTATACACTGCAAATTTATTTTGAATAGCATCTTTCATAAAGGCTGTATCTTAAACCATTTGGCAGAGTTAATAATTTTGAGAAATAGTTGCTGAAGGAGGCAAAATTAAGATGTATAAGCATGGGAGGACAGATCTGTTTTCAGCTGTCAGATTTTACTGGCAATTATCTGTAATTCATGTGTGATAATTAGAGACGATAAAATAAATCATAATGAATAATCCATCAGCATTGTACCTCTTTTCTGATCACAAATTGTCTGGGAGCCCGTAAGAATTTTCATGAATGTATTCATTGTTTGAAAGTATTTGCCGAATACTGTAATTCTTGGTCTGTAAATTAATGGATGTGCTAGTTACAAGGTATGATTCTGATTGGATGAGCATGGCCCTTAGAATCAGGCATCTGATTGTAAGCTCTTTGGGGCAGGGACTGTGTTTTTTGTTCTGTTGGTACAGCCCATAGTACAATGGGGTCATGGTCCAGGATGACTCCTAGTTGCCATGCTAATACAAACAATTGATGAAAATAATGATGTGGATACTTGTGTTCAAAAAAACTCTTCTTGGCTTGTTTAAATCTCATTGCTTCCACAAAACATTCCTTCCAGTTGTTCATGAGACTGTTTGTGGGAGAGGAAGCACCAGGGGCACGAACAGTCTAGAAAGGATGAATATTCATGTGGAAGGGGAATCCTCTCTGATGTTGTCACCTGGTCCTAGTGGTGATAAAGATTAAATTTTTCTAACCATTCATGTAAGAGCTTTAGGCTTACAGTTTACAATTACAAAATAATGAGGCAAGACTTGGAAACCTTTAGGGGTCCATTTCTTGGCAACAGTGACATTGAATTTAATCCCCCCCACCCACTTTTTCCTCCTCACATTTTAGAGAAATATTGGCATAATCCGGCTGTTCCAAAAGTCCATTATTTAGTGAATGCACTGCATATAGGCTAAGGTTTATTGTGCAACATTTATGTTCTGTAAAAACCTTGGGTGGGTTTGCCTGAAATTATTTGGGCTTGACCTTGCAAGCACTGGACACACACAAATACTCTTTCTCATATGAGTAGCCCAATCTAATCCTTTTTTTTGAGTACTTGCATGAATAGAGGTACTTATGGGCCTAATCCAAAATCCACTGAAGACAAGAGAGACTACCATTGCCATCAATAGGCTTTGAACCAGGCTCCATATGCAAGTGTGTGTATGATTGGGCTCTGTGAAGTTACGGGGAAGACTCCCATTAACTTCAAAGGGAGCTATCCTGAGCTCTGTTTTGTACATGAAATGAAATCAAGAAGAAATATTTCTTAAAGTATTACACTAAAGTTGAAGAAAAAGCTATAATGCACATTATTTCAGATTGTTGCTGTTAGTACTTGTTTCCAGACCTGCTGTCTTGGTAGCCTCTCTTCATGTAGAGTTAGATAGGCCAACATAATTTGTGTATTTTTGTCCGGCATAAAGCTATTTGACAATGGTTATCTGCTAAAACGGTACTGTTTAAGAAGCTTACAACACAGAGGTTCTAGCCATAAAATAAAGTATACTTAAATACACATTGCACAGATGAATTAACCCGTTAAAAGAATATTTTTATTTGCATCCATCTTTATACGCACCACAAAAGCAGAGAAATGAGCTTGTATGAATATTTGATAAAAGAATAACAAAATACAAAGGCATAGTTGGAAAAATATAGTGAAAATATACTTTTGACCTGTTATAATGAATGAATCTGCTGTGGACCAATTTTTATCACTGCTAGCAATGCTTCAGAAACCTCCTTAAATACTCGCCAGGCCAAAAAAAGGGGGAAGAGTGGTGGTGGTGGAAAGCTTATTCTAGGGATAAATTGGTTGCTTACCAAAGCTACTATATGTGTTGAAGACTCTGCTGTATTGTATTGTATTGTATTGCGTGTCTTTGTATGTGGATTCATTCATTCTCTCTCTCTTTCACCTGTGAATTATCGCAATCAAGATATTGGGTTTACCTTCACTAATGGAGTGGGATTAGGAAAATGTGGCTTAGTTCTCCCAGTTTTTATCCTATTTCACTTCAGGAGCAGAATGTGTATATTTTTTTCCTCCATCTAATGTGGCTTTTTAGTTACATTTCATTAAACTCATCTTCTTTATATGAAAGTTTCTAAACTAGGTATCTGAAAAGGGCACAGTGAGCTACAGAGGTGGGTTAACAAGTAATGTGTTTTTCCCCAGTAAAATTTGCCTGCTTCTGATTTCATTTACTTAAGGCAATTTTATGGAGTTTTGAAATAATCAAATAAACCAAAGCTTTCATGCAGCTGTTTTTTGCTTTTAAAATGGCTGCAAAAACTCAAAAGGGCAAATTTATCCAAAAAATACACTTTTTTTTTTTATAGTATTTTGGGGAGGAAATACTGGAAGAGGAAGTGACAGAACCTCCTCAAAAACCACATGGTCTAGTAGTTTAAGCATGTGGCTTTGAGCCAGGAGTGCTTCAGTTCTAGTCGCAGCTCTGACACTGACTGGCCAGCATTTCACAATTAGGTCTACCTAACAGGTGGGGAAATGGGCTCCAATTAAGGGATTTGGCCACACTCTCATTATGTTGATTATAAGCTCTCTTGGGTAGGGACCATCTTATTATGTTTGTACAGTGCCCAGCTCAATGGGGTCCTGGTCTGTGACTTGGGCTCCTATGCACAATGGCAATATAAATATTCAGGCATCATCAGAACTAGGGCTGGAATTCAGGTCTTCTGACTACTAGGTCATTGTTTGTTCTAGCAGATCTCTATGCCTCTTAGGCAAGTCAATGAACTTCTCTGAACCTCCATTTCCACACCTGTGAATTGGAGCAGTGATCTTTGTGTATTTCAAAGGGTTGTTGTGAAGCCTTGCTGAGTATTTGCAGAGCACTACTGGCAGTATATGAGTGTATAGTATGGTTGTGGCCTCCCAGGAGAGCATTAGAAATTATTGTGTAGTAATAGTGTTACTCTTTTTCAATTTGGTGCCAAAGTATGGATTTACTATTAAGTATAACAATCAATCAAGGCATTTGATTATTCCTTCCAAGAGAAACATACAGCTATGTCGTACGTTCTTTAGTAAAGCAAATGTTTTAAAGATAATTGGGGGTATAGCAAAACTTTGTACTCCCTCACTGAAGCATTTGATAAATTCTAAAACCATCTTCTGTTTTTTATTGGTGTTACAGTACTTAAACATTTCTTCACCAATGTGTCTTCTATTATACTAAGAAATCAAGTGCCAGAAACCTTTAATATTGCTCACCATAACTATATGAAGGTTATTTCATGAGCTAAAATTAGCCTATTCACCTAAATATTTTCTTCAACTAACACAATTACCTATGCTGGGAGATGCTCACATCTGGCCCTTTCACTCCACATTCCAAATCCCCACACAGTCGCCTCGAGCACAACACAAAGTAGTGGCTATTTTTATTAAGCGAAATCCCTATTAATTCCAGATGTAAACCATGCAATTAACTCGTCTAGAAACAAGAAAGTGTTTTCCTGTGCCTGGATCTGATTTAATATATAATCACTCTTCTTGCCGCCCCTCCTCCCCCCACTTTCACTGCACCCACTTTAGTGCATCCATGCAGTACTGCTGCTGTTCTTATGTAGTTGTATGCAGGCTGAAGATGTCTATGCAAGAAATTCACCAGGCTGAGAAATTTAACCTCCTATGCTGTTTGCAACACACTTTCTCCTCGTATACTTGTACTCCAGGCAGCTTATAGGCATGCTACCAGCTGTGCTACCTAGACTATCTTCTTTTTTAAGGCTAAATGCCAGTTTAAGCCTGAATGACTTTAGCATCCCTGTGGACATCAACAAGCTGAAAGGGTTCAAATATTCTCAGTATTGTTACATTGTGCATGACCGGGTTTGCAGAATCTCCTAGAATGCACTGTGGTTGGGAACTGAGATAGGTACTCAAGCCACTGCAACTGAATCGGTTTAGAACTGATAATGTAGATGCTTTGTGAACTTGCAATGGCTGATGTGGCTGGACATGAACCATTGATGCTTAAACTGTTTTTGGTTTAAAAAATGGTTTAGTTTGTGAATGTGGACATGCCTAAAGGGCCTAATCCTGTCAACACTCAAGCATATGTGATGCTTTCCTCATGTGAGTAATCCTGTTGACTTCAGTTGAAGGTCAAGCTATGCATGTGCTAAAGCATTTGTAGAATCCAGTCCTAAATGTGCTTGCTTCAACAGAGAGATGGCTAACCTTTGTAGATATTGAACCTCTGCTCTGCATTTATTAGTCAAAAGATCACTTTATAAAGGGGCATTGTAAATTGACTTGGCGATAGCAACACAATATGCAGCTCTTTATGTGGAATTTCTTCTATTCATCTATACAACAAATATCAAAATTGATGTTAACATTGTTCCTGATTTTGTATAATCTCTTAAATTCTATTAAGATCATATGAACATAAATCATTGGTAGCAAGAATTAGGCACATCTTCTACTAGTTACAGCTGTCAGGTCTACTGCTAGTATTACAGCTTGACTGAGGATGTCAGTGTTTTTTAAAAACAAACACTTTTGAACACAAAGAAATCAGGGACACCACTTAGGCTTGGCCTACTCTTAAAAGTTAGTTGACAGAGCTATATCATTCAAGGGTGTTGGGGGGCGGGGGGAACCCACATCCCAGATGGACATGGGTATGCCTACCTCACCCCCAGCATAGATGCAGCTATGGTGACAGAGTGCTTCCATCAACAGGGCGAACACCTCTCCTGAGGAACTGCAATACTTCTTTTGTTGGTGCAGGCCGTGTATATGCTACGGGGTTATATTAGCATAGCTACTCTGAGCTATGCCTCCATAAGGCTGGTCTCCAGTACCAGGGAGATCTACCTCTGCTGCATCGATTTCAGCGACGTTGATTTTTAGTGGGTCTAATGAAGACCGACTAAATCAACAGCAGAGCGCTCTCCAGTCGACCCCCTCCCCACCCCCGGTACTCCAGCTCTCCAGGAAGAGTAAGGGAATCTCCTGTTGACTCAGTGCCATGAAGACCCCGGGTAAGTCAACCTAAACTACATCGACTGCAGCTACATTATTCATGTAAGTGGAGTAGCATAACTCAGGTCAACGTACCCCCATAGTGTAGACACAGCCTTCAAGGCAGAGGGCTAGGCCTGGAAACACACTCCCCAAAGAGGGAAAATAATCTGGCTTTAATGTATAGCTGGCAAAGGCTTTAGAAAGAAAGTTCTGTTTCTTTACAATCCCCCTCCCCCATACTTTAGTAGTTAAAGTCTGAGGCCTGGCCTACACTACAGTTAGGTTGACATAAAACAGCTTACGTCAACCTAATTATGTCCGCATACACTTTCTCTACAGCCTTGCTCCTGCTAATGTAAGTGTCCTATTACACAAACATAACTCCACCTTCACGAGAGGCATAGGGCTGATAGTGTAATTAGGGTGATGCAGTGTCTGTGTAGACTCTGCCTTACTTTGGCTGTTGGCTGTCCTGTCTTGTCAATTTCACAAGAGCTGTGAAATTGACAAGAAAGCTGGGCATCTAGAGCCCAGCTGCCCCCAGCTCCCCACTCCTAGCTGGGCTGCTGCCTGGAGTCTCCCTGCTCAGGGAGCCGAGAAGCCCGGGTGGCTGCCTCCCTCCCCCGCTGGGAGCCAAGAGCCCAGGGGTGCAGCTGGGCTCCTGGTGGGAGCTGCATGGACCTGAGTGCCCCGGCTCTCAGCCACTTGCACTATCTTCAGTGAGGATGTGCACCACTGACATAATGAGGGTCGTGTGGTCCTCAGCCACTGCAGTAATTCTGGTGGTGGTTGTAAGTCAACTTAAGTCAACCTAACTTAAGTCAAGTTAACCTAACATAAGTCAACTTAGGGCTGTAGTGTAGACATGCCCTGAGTTTTTGGTGAAGCACAAAACCAAGCTGAAAATAATGAAAATATTTTTGAAACCTGATGGAAAAGTCTGAAAATTAGAGACAGATGACTTAGATATCGTCCCAATACATAATGTTCAATCCTTGGATTGCAGCCTTTGCAGCTGAGAATTTTTTTCTTTTTTAAGGAGTGATTCAGTTGGCTGGCTGAACTGTGTGTGGAATACATGTATTTTCCAAGTCTACAGTATATGTACTCTGTGAATAGTAATCTGCAAATATTTCCAATAAATTTTTTTTGTTGTGTTGCTTTGGGTCACGAGAAGTTAGGATTTTATAGCATTTTCCAGTTTTTTTTTCTCCTGCAGACCATAAATGCAAACAGTACGGAAAAGGCCTTGTCTGAAAAAGTAGCCTGTTACAATCCAACATTTTATGGTTTTGTAAATTATATTAAGAATCCTTATTTTTACTTGTGTGCAACTTGGGTGTTGTGCTTGTAAAGACACTAGTGTTATTACATATCTCTTCAAAGTCCTTCAACCTTTTTCAGGCTGCAATAAAAAGTGTTCACATCTTATGTAAAGGGAAATGAGGCTTCCTTAAAAAGTGTAGTCTAATGACTTGGTGGCAGATGCTCTTAACATACTGATAATTAGGACAACTGAAGCTACTATTCATTCTTAGAGTTTATTGCTGCAGGCTTGCTGTCACTGAAAAGTATTCCCACCAAGTGGTGCTAATATACAGTAAGACTGAAAATAACCAATTGATAGACAATGAAATCAGAAAGGGGGCGATACCATCTTCATGGTGCTTTTAAGGAGTGGTTGTTTATACAGAGTATAGTATGTTAAAATGCACAGGAAAGTAACCCTTAAACTGGAATCCAGCTTGCTAATAGCTACATAAACTATTTAAAGGTTGTGAGAGTACAAGATCTGTGCCTCCGCACAGCTGGTGTTGGATGCCATCACTCAGAAAACTTCATGCTACTTTTGAGCAACAGTGAGTCTCTATTTTGAATATCAATGAGTGAAGTCAACTGTCCCTTAATTTATACACATTGCCAGAGACTGTCTCAGGGTTTGGAATTAAATGCTCCAATACAAATCTCTTTAAACCTCTCCTAAAGAAGAAATTATGCTAAAGCTCTTTAGTAAGGAGGTTCTCTCTCCTGTTGAAATAAAAATCAATTATGTTTGCTCTGCTGTGAACAATGTCACTCAGTAGCCCTGCTTTCTAATTGGCTAATGCCTTAATGACCTGCTGGGAGGCTGTGATGCATTGCTTTGGACCCTCTCGGCAGGCTTTTAGACTACCAGTCAGATGTCAATGAAGCCTGACTCAATAGGGGTTCTCTTTCTAAAATTCCATTATTCATCCCGGTTTATGCAATAAAACAATCACAAAATAAAGCCTTCACATCAAGCCAAGTTAAAGAGAATTATAGATACTTTACTTCATTGTTAAACTCTAGGATTGTCACTGGTTTAGAACTAGGTTCTTTTTTTATTAAATTTGATGAAAACCTTTTTTCAGTTGAGGTTTTTCTGTTGAGCATTGAACGAAACAACTTTAAAGAGTTTGTGTGTGGTTTGAAATAAGATTAATCTACAACTGTTTTGTTAAACCATGGAGCAAAAGTTCCAAAAATTTTTTATTAAGTTTTAGTGAATGGTAACTCGGAGACCTTTCTTTCATATGTTGAATTGTTTGGGCTTTTTAATTAGAATTGGGATACAGTTTTGGCAGGAATTCCATATTTGGCTGCTATTTTCTTCGTAATGGTTTATTTTAGACCAGTGAAAATTTGTTTTAAAATCCTTTGTGGTAAAATGTTGATCATCAAAATGGATACTTGCAATACTAAAAGATTTGTGCTGGTACTCTGCTGAGGGACAGCATGGAGTGGTGTGTGTGGGTGTGTTTGTGTGTATATATATATTTTTTTTAAATAAGCCTCCTCTTTTGCGTAGAGAAGATGCTTTGCTTGATGACAGCCCGAGGACATGTAACTGCAAGAAAGGTGGACACAAGATGGAAAGTGCTATTCTTAGTCAAAATATATATTAATTTTAAAAAGTAAAAAGGGAATGACAATAGTGTGTTTCTAACACTGCTCCCAGGGCAAGTTTTATAGCTATTTAAACACAACTCTATTATTCAACAACAAATTAGTAGCTACCATAGCAACTGCACGTAATAATTTATTCATGCTACCTCTGGAACACAAAGCGCCTTCCTAAAGTAACTGACTGATGCATTGTGTGAAATTTGTATTTTTCCAAATTTGTAAGGCAGTCATCCCAATACAGGAAAATGGTGTATTTTCCCCTAGGTTGTCAAATATTTGATATCTGTAGCACAATTTATTTGGTTCTGTTTTTTCCTTATTCCTTGTCCTCTGTAAAAATTCATAAAGACAACTTAAAATCTATAATTCAAATATGAAAGGTCATGCAGACCAAGGGCATGACTTTCAGAAATGCTGGACACCCACAACCCCAGTTGAAGGCAATGGGAGTTGAATGTGCTCAGTACTTCTGACAATCCAGCTCTCAACTGTTAGTCACTTATGCATCTGTTCAAACTCGCCTACCCCTACAGGTGGTCCCTTGAGGGCAGAGCAGAGAGCAGCATGGCTAAACTTCCATTGTTATTGCTGTACTTAATGATAAATACAACTGTTCAGTTTTTCCAGAGCTGTGACTCTATCAATTTCCAGCATCCCCAAACAAAAGTTAATCAAATATTATGCCCTTCCTCCCAATTCTAACGGTCTTCTAGCACACTTATTCCTGAATCAAGAATGTATGATCCCTAAACATAAGAGTTGCCATACTGGGTCAGACCAAAGGTCCATCTAGCCCAGTATCCTGTCTTGACAGTAGCCAATGCCAGGTGACCCAGAGGGAACAAACAGAACAGGTCATCCTCAAGTGATCCATCCCCTGTCGCCCATTTCCCAGCTTCTGGCAAACGGAGGCTATGGACACCATCCCTGACCATCCTGGCTAATAGCTACTGATGAACCCTACTATGCTGTTCTTAATGTTCTGGGCATGGAGTATCATAAGAGAAGACACTCCTCAGGTGCACTTGATCTGAAAAGCTCCATGGTTTCAGGGTCAGATTTTTTTCTGGCTTTATATTAAGCTCAGAATGCTCTCTTGATCCTCTCTTTAGTGAGGCACACAACTTTTCTAGTAGACTCCTGCAACAAAATTGTCTCCTTTTTTTCCCAGAGGTAAACACCACACAACCAACCCACATAGTAGATTACTGTATTTGAACCAATCAGGTTCCTCTACTCAGAGCTTTCAGCTGTTCATTAGCAGCACTTATAGTTTTAATGAACTGCAGTAGAAATAGCTCAAGTGATGCATATGTACGTTTCGGCTATGTACAGCCTATAATTAGCACTCTAAATATGAATAGAACTATAAGCAATTACATATTATTGGTATTAAAGTATGTTACAATCTCATTAATTCTCATGAAAGATGGTTTTGGGAATGTCGTTGCCATTCTGAGCATGAGGAAAACCAAGGAAGATAAGTAGTTTTCCCAAGGCTGCAAATGGGGATTAAAACTCAAATTCCTGAATCTCAGCTCTATGGTCAAACTTTTAGTCCATGCTTCTTGCTTTGTCTAATAATTAAAGGTCTGTTTTAAGTCCTTGGAGGTTTCATCAGCTTCTGTATTTTTTATTTTTTGTTTTAAACTTCGTATTAAGTCATGCAAGGTCTTCCTGAACAAAGAGTTTCTCTTATCTACTAGTCACTTCTTAGCTCCATCTCTCATCTATATATTACCAGTAACTATTTATACAGTCCCATAAAATGTGCTAAGTGTTCAGATGCCTACAAAAAAGAGCACCCAGCAGAGGTATAACTGACTACATAGCTCAGCCGCAAAATCTGGTTTGCCTCTTGATATATAGCTATGGGACTAAGCCCTGAAATCTCAGCAATTTACTATACTCTTTTATAGTAGGAAAAGCCTTTAATCCTTGAATAATCTATTACACTTTGTCAAGAATGAAGCCTATTTTTATAATCCAAAATTTCATTGGTTATTAATCAATTGGTTTAAAGTGAGTTGAAGATTTGATGTGTGGAGATCCAACAAATTCCGTTCTTTGGAATCTAGAGTGGCTTGTTATGGATTCAGCCCTTATTTGATCTGGAAACTCTCTAAAAAGCAGTTCTGTTTTTATAAAGGCTATACCCTCACCCAAATCATTCAAGATCCGTTCTCTGCACATTTTAATTCTAACCAGCAAAATAAACAAACTTGAGCTCGGAATAGTCTTGAACACTTGCTCATGTTTTCATAAAAACTTACCCGAAACTAGTATAAGTGCTAAGTAAAATGTTCATTTCTGGCTGGACCAGACAAAATTTTCTTCCAGTGTGCACTGAGAGAATTATGGGATTTTGGAATGTGACATGACACTCCCCAGGAAACCATAAAATATTCTGGCCCTGCAATCCCAGGACTGAAAAAGTCATTAGATTTACCTTTTTTCTTATTCCTGCTGGGATATCTGTTTTCATTTACTATTTCTGTAGACCTATTTGGCTGGCTGGGTAGAGACAGTTGAATTTTTTCATGTTTTATAAGGCATGTCAGGAAGAAACACTATCACTACTTAAAACAGCATAAAGAAACTATAAAAGTCAATGTACAAATGATATGATTTGATTATGGTCAAGCAATTGTATGGGCATGGCACAGGCCTGTGTTGCCGGGTCAGGGAGTGCTTTCTGGTCTCTAGTGAAGAAGGGGCTGGGGAAAGGCTATTGATTGACTGCTTTTTGAGTCTGAGTGCAGGAGAGTTGGGCTTCATGTTCAGGACTGAATTGAACACCAAGTTGGGGAGGTTTCTGTTATCTTTTCTGCGTATGTTGACTTATTTTGCTTTATAAACATCTCTTGAGGAAAAGATCTTGCTGACATGCATCAATGGTATTTTTCTCCATCAGCTTACAATCCTCATTATGCCATTTTTACAATAGGCCTCACTGCCCTGTAGTGAGTAAAAGCAGACAAAACATGAATAGTAAATATTTTTCACTTAAAAATGACCCCAAGAACCTAACCTGCTCTAGGATTTGGAGTCTGAAAGAGCTTAAAGGTACTGGGGAAAACTTAGCTGTGCAGAAGACCAGCAGTGAAGACCTCAAAATAGGTCATAAGTGGTGGCCGGGCCTTATACTATCCTCTGTACTGGGTGAATTTCACCCTATGGCATCAGGTGCTTGGTTTTTCCCTACCTAACATCTCCCCTCAGATCATTCCTTTCGCATTTGAACAGCTCTGGATCTCACTGTACAGCAACATTCATCAGCTTTCTAATAAAAAACACTAAGGTTCTGCTGAAAAGAGCTGCAAGAAGATTGTAACATACTTTAAGTATTCTCAATTTAACTTTTTAATTAGGAAAAAAGTTGAAATGCTGGCCCATCTACAAACATCTGGGTGTCTCCTGGTAGACCAAGCTCCATTCAGGTTTAGAAACAAAAACGAATGCCAAAGTGGATGCTGTTTGTTCACTGGGGCTCCAGCAGTAGCAAGGCAATATATCTGACTTCTTTTACTTCTCTCTCTCTCTCTCTCACTCGCGTGCTCACACACACAACTTGGTTTGTGAGAATGAAACGCTCCTCATTTAATCCTGCAAAAGCAAAACTGAAAATTGGAGGCAATCTCTAGCAGCAGTGCTGAAGTTTGTGGCTGTGACCACCACCAAAGAGAAGGTCAGAATATTAAAAGCAAAGCAGATGAATTGCTATAGACCTTCTGTTGCAGCATGGCTTTAATGTCTGTGTTTAACTTTTATTTGCTGGAAAAAGTACAGCAAAACACTTTCAAATTGTAACTTTGTTGTGCCTTCTCCCTTCTTATGAGTTTTTAGTTGTTGCATAAACAACTGTTTTAGAAATCCATTTTATCAGCATCAGGCTCTTCAGGGTTTGTATTGTGTACCCTAACCATGCTTCTTGGATGAATTTGGAAATGAGTGCTCCATATGGGCTGACTGCTGTGCCTTGTGCAGAACCCCATTGACGTCAATAGGTGTCCATGTGGGTGCAGTAATCTGTATGCATAGATCACGGTGCAGGACTGTGGCCCAGACTTCATGCAGTTACAGTATGGCAAAACCTGCCTTTGTGTCCTTCCCCTCCCTCCCCCCATCTGCATCCAAAATTTGGATGCAGCAGAGACTTCTGTGATATCACTTACTTCATATGATCTCACAGCTAAGTTACCATGTTCTCAGGGAACATCTTTTATCGGACCAACTTTGGTTGGTGAGAGAGACAAGCAAGCTTTCATGCTTCCAGAGCTCTTCTTCTGGTCTCTGTGTAAGCTTGAAAGTTTGTGTCTCACCAACAAAAGTTGGTCCAATAAAAGATATTACCTCACCCACCTTGTCTTTCTCATGCTGAGGACCAATGTGGCTACAACAATTCTGCATACGTTATCAGCCAGCTTTTCTGCCTTCTACAATTTCAGTGGTGTCTCAGGGAGGCTTTTTTATATTAATGTTTGGATGTATAGTGAAACCCTGTTGAAAATGGTGGCAACTTTCATCTTTATCCTTAATTGGTTAGAGAAATATTGATATTGCTATAATATGGCTCTGAAAGATTTTGGAAACTTCTTTCAATTAGCAGACGTAGAATGAATAGTTTTAGGTATGATGTCACAATCTTTTCCAAGCCAACCCACTATAATGTGAAGTCATATTTAAAAAATACTAAGTTGAATTTACAGTTAGTGTTTTATAGGATAGAATATATGGAAAATGAATTAGAACATACTTTGGTATTTTACCATTGAAATGCTGGCTGCCTATGTAGTGTTGGATCTTCCCCGTCTGTGCAAGCAAAACTCCTACTGAAGTTTGGTGGTTTATTTTTCTGTGAAACCTGCAGAATCCAGCTGAACTGAGTGTTTTGAAGTCCATTTGATATTGTGTCTGCCTGTGCGCATGTGTATATAAACATGATGCCAAATTCTTCTTTTTTTAGATGGAACATCTAAACTCCGACCAAGAAAACCACTGAGGGCAACATAATCTAAACAACCTTATGATCTTAGTGTTTTAACCCTCATCCTTCCTTTTCCCTTAATTCACGTTGTTGCTTGCTCTCATTTGTTTTATTGGCTTCTGTTTTCAAAAGTGGCTAGTGGTATTAGGTACCTGAATGTTAGGATACCCAACTTGAGACATTTTTAAGGGGCCTGATTTTCAGAGGACAGGTACTCCCTTTCTGAAAATCAGGCCTTTTTTAAGGTGTCTCAAGTTGGCACCCAAAACCACCAGTCACTTTATGGCCTACACTTTATAGTATCTGAATGATAGGCCCAGATCCTGCAACCATGAAACACATGAATAACTTGAGTAGTCGTGGTGTTGTCAGTCAGACAATTCATGGGTATATTTATTGGTTGCATGACTGTGGCCTTTTCTGGTGGGAGACCCTGTCTTTAATATTTAGGTGAGGCACCTGGTACACTTATGGCACTTTATAAATAATATGTAGAAATTCCATTTACATCTGTAGTTATGAGAACAGAATTTGGTCCATATACTGTACTATATTTTCATATTTCAGTGCTCTGCTTTTGGTCCCAGCCCAAACCAAGAAGTTCAGATATAGAACAAAGGAGAAGTTTTCTGAAAATCAAACCTCAAAGATCTGATTTCAAGTTTGGAGTCCGTTCTTGCTTTATCTGAACCAGTTCACTTTTCCCTACTGGCAATGAGATAATCTGGTATACATATTTTCCTTGCCTTTTGGATAACTCTTCTAAACTGAGCATTCAGAATCCGATCAGAAATATGACTGGTGGCCTTGGAATGTAAGCTGTTACACTGCATTACATTTTTATACAGAATGACAGTCGAATATAATGCAATGCAGTCTTAATTCGAAAGAGCTAGGCTGTCAAACCCCTGCAGAGAGGGCAAAGTTACGTTTGTTTGGGGTTTTTTGTTTTAATTGCAATCCATGGGCCAGACAGGGCTACAAAGTCAGGGACATGATCACCCACAATGCATCAGCAGGGTATTCCACTTATAACAATGAGAGGTTTGCACAAAGGCCATAACCTACTCTCAATCTTAGTAGCTAAACTTTTAGGCCCCAGTCCTGCCATTGCTCGTTATGGGATAGTTGAACACACCTATGTGCCATTCACTGCAGAATCCGGGTCTTGGTTTACAAAAATAGTGTTGCAGTTAACAACTGAGGTAGGGTTTGTGTGTGTGTGTGGGGGGGAAATCCTGTGACTGTGTAATTAAAATGTATCCTAATGCAAAGGCACAAGGAGGACAAGTTAAGGATGCACAGGCAATCTTAACTGTGACATCTCCTAACTCTTGAGTACTTAACTTTGCAATCTTAATGATGCTTTTTAAACATAGGGTTTTTAAATGGGATTATATCTATACAAATCAGTTAGGATGGATCTTGCTTCCATACTGGGCGTTTGACACTCCTATGCTAACGACATCAAATTGAAGCTGGAAGCACATTCAGCCACGTTCTTCAACAATATGATATACTTACACAGCACCATTCGTCGGGGAGTCTTAAAATGCCTAGCCAAGGTGTGTGACTATTTCCCAATTTAGCATAAGTAGAAACTGAGCCACAGAGAGGTTAAGTGACTTGTCCAATATCACAAAACAAATCAGTGGCAAACCATTTTCCAGTCCCCTGCTCTAATCAATAGATCAAGTTATCCCTCCTCCCTCCCAGGAGTGAAATGGCATATGGGTGCACTATTTGCATGGGCTAGTAATTCTGACTTATTATTGAGCAGTTGACATGTCATCTGTGATTAAAATAAATCAATATTTTAAATAAAATAAACTAGGAAAAAATCCTTTTTTTAATTTTACTTGTGAATAGAAATGGAGCAAACTGCACCAAGCTGTTGATAGGGGTAAAAATGGTCCATCACACATCTGTGATCCCATTTTGACACAAACAGTGCTCTTGGGCTTTGTTAAAGCTGTTCTTAGAATTCATATGTCTATGAAGAGACAGAAATACTTTGCCCTTGGGAAAACAATTGGGGGTGGGGGGGAGTGCTTCTTAAAATCCTCCGTAAAAGCTTCTCTGCTTTATCTAGAGCTCATTAGAGAGTTTAAAGAAAACCCAATGCTGTGTTTAAATGCTCTTCCCCCCCCCCACACACACTTAGTTTCATCGATAGTCAAAGGGAACACAGGTTGTGGCTGTCTAAGCCATCAAAAGCTAAGAAAGGATGTTAAAAGACCCCAGGGAACCTTTACATTAATGACTACCACTGTCAGTTGGTGTGAAACCATGTTTGGGCCTTCTCGAAAGGAAGAAAGTATAATTTGTGCTCTCTGTTTGGGCTGAAACGAATCCTGTTCATACTAACTGTACATGCTGCTGTGTAAAAATGACAATTTCCTTTTCACTTAATTCTTGCAGTTAATCTGGAAACTTTTACAGAAAACTAACCCCCCACAGAATTCTGTGGGAATTTCAGCACAGTGAACTGACTGAGTCTGTAAAACTGGCCTGAATGAATTCACTTAAATTAACAAAAGGGGGGCGGGGAAAAGCATTCTTCACTGTAGTGTAGGCAGCAGAGAGGAAGGGCAGCAGTAGCGCCTGTGTCAAAGACCCAGTCATTTGAGGTTCGTAGTCAAGGGTGAGACATAGGTGCTGCTTCTCCAAAGTAAACATTTTTAAAAGGGTATCTGGAGGAATATCTTAAGATTGGGAGTGGCTGGAATTTGGGTGTCCTGCCTCGAACACTGATGCACAAGAATAAAAGAAGGCAAGTGAAATAAATCTCGAACAAAAGCGGTGACACAGCACCCAGAATCCAGTTGCCCAGCTGCCTGTTGTTCAATATAAAAACATACAGGGCAGCCACAGAGAGAGACGCACACCCACACAAAATACAAATTGTGAAGGCAAGCCTCAGCAGCAGGAAGATTAGGCACATTATTTCCTCCCACTGATCATGTACCCCTTGATGCTGTATGGGAATGAGGCACAGCATGCTACCAAATGTCTGTGTATATGCATAGGACTGGTGAAAGGCTGCGAAGGAGGAAATGAAAATGGCCTTAAGTAATTACCTGATAAATGCAGCTCAGGAGGGCAGAAAAGGAAAAGAGGTCCTTTTTGGGAAAATGGATGAAAACCCACTTCTTGTTTTTACAGTAATGGACCGAGAAGCCACTGACAATAGCCCAGTCATATCATTTCAAGCTATGATTGCAAGCTAAATAGTGGGAGGCTCAGGTTAACTCAATTCTTGGATAGGAAATCTCCAAGGATAAACCCAGTTGCTTCAGGAAGTAGTGCCAATAACTTAAATAGTGCTTCTCTCTGATTCAGGCCTGAAACAGCATGTTAAGGGACAATGATGCAGCAAGTGCTGCTTTCATAGGAGATGAAATACCTGGCTCCTGGTGATTATTAAAGATTCCATTTTTTTTTTCCAGGAGTAGTGGTGCTAATTCTTCATATCCTGGCATAAATTCTAGTGTAGACAATTACAGGACTGTCTGCCTAAATAAATCCCCTTCCCTCCCCCTTGTAATTTTCATTGGATACAATATTCTTCATTTCCTGTCCTTTATGTAGTGTACTGATTACTGCTGAACATATTACAGGGTCCCTAGAGATGAATATAATATGTATAATACATTTCTGCGCTGTTATGCTTATCTCAGGACCTCAGTGTTTTAAAAATCGGGGGGTAATGGAACTCTTTAGAGGTAGGGAGGCTGCAAAAGTAAGTGGTGAGCGATATCAGTGTAAGCTCACTATAATTTTTATGCTTTCCTGATGGGGAACAGATTGAGGACAAGATAATTATGTTGCAGCCCAATCTTTCCCAAGGTTGGGATTTTTGTTTTTAGCTGGTGAAGGTGGCTGGATGAGAGAAATCTTAAATGTTCCGAACAACTTTTATGCCCCTAAGGGACAAGGTATGATTCTTTTCTTAAAAAAATTGACAGCATTTAATCAACACAAAATATTATAGTAGTTTGGGCTTTTGTCTGTCCTCTGTTACTCCATAGACCATGGGGAGACATTAAATCCAAAGGAAAACACTTCAAACTCCATTGCTATGAAAAACTTCCTTAAATTCCACTTTGCAATTTCCAGCATGTCTGATTAAATGAAGTGATATAGATTTAACGCTGTGAGCAAAGGAGCCGGGCTGTACGTTGGATTGTGTAAGAATCATTAACTACAAGAATAAATCAATTTCTGATTAGTCAAGAAATGAAAGCAAATCAAAAATAAAGATCAACCAAGTGAGTTGTATTCCACTTGCATATTCTTCAGCTCCAGCTGAAGAACCCAAATCCAAATGAAAGAAATTTCAGAGTTCATGCACTAAGTTTCTCTGCTCAAATAGCACATTTCAGAATGAATAACATATGGAGTTCAGCTGATGTGAAGCTTGGATGAGCAGAGCTATAGTCATCTTGATCTTTCATTACCAAATAATAAGTCTTGCACTTCACCTGTATTTGGTGGAAAGAATGGGAGGAAGGGGGGAAAACCCCACTGGACATCATACACGACCTTCCTAACTACTAAATTAGAAGGACCCTATTCCAGTCCCCCCGTCAGAAACCTAGGCAATAACTATAGATCCAGGTCAGGATTTCTCTACACCAGTTTCATGCAAGAAAGAACATCAACTTTCAGGCCTCTATCCAGTTCTCAAAGAAAAACTGGAGGGTTCATGCCTTTGATTCTCTCTGCAAAACAGGGACTTGAGCATAGGAAAGACAGTTCAAAACTCTGCTGTGGATATGGAAATTTTTATTCTTCAGCAACAGTCTGTCAGATCCTAACATTCTGAGGTCTAATTGTCCTATGATTTCACAAGTGTCTGTATGCTAAATCCAATGTTGTTCAGTAAAACAAGTCGGGTAAACAAATTTTCAGTGCTGAGTGAAGTTACCATCTAACTAGTCAGTGCTCAAACGTGATCTAATTTAACTGAGCACTAATTAAATGAGTTCACCAAATGCTTGGACTACTGTATCGCTATTAGTCCTGTTCAAGTTCAGAAGATGGAAGATAAAGCTGCACAATCATTCCTTTCCCAGCCGCACTGAAAATCTAAAATTTAGTTAGGCAGTGCCAAGATAACCACTACGTATTAGTATAAAACTCAGGTGTAATGCATATTTATTGGATTTTTATTTTTGTTTGCATTATTGTGATCTAGTACTTGATTCTGCAGTTCAGTTCAAATTGACCTCAATGGGTGTAGGATCTGACTTAGTCATTGTTTTAAAGGTTCTGGCTTAGTTTCCTGCTTGGAAACAAGCCCTTTATGGGGACATAGGGAGGGAAGGAGCTGCTTATGCTCACCTTTCTGGTTCTTTTGGCTAATTAGTCGGCCCACAGCAAGGTTAGACAGACCCCTGAGATCAAGCCAAGTCCATGATCTGGTAGCCTGCATCAATGGCATCAGAGCAGCATGTCCCATAATAATCATGATGCCCAAGAGCCTTTCTATATGGTGCATAGCTGAGAGTGGGGATGCCAGGATTCCTTTGACAGGGGAATGGTGTTTCTTATAACTGTTTTGTCTGCATAGGTTGAGATTAGAACTTAATTCTTTTAAAGAAGGCCTGGCTGTTAAACTGCTAAGAAAGAAACCGGACTAGATATCTAGATCACTGGTTTGGAATTGGGCAGTGGTAACTAACAACTTGATAGTAGTTTGGAGCTTACATGAAATAAGTCTCTGTTGCATCTCAACCCAGTTTCTGATGAATGGGTGTTTGCTTCACAACCCCCATCATAACTGGCACTATTTAATACTCTCAGTAGAGAGACCAACACAGAGACAGAGGGAGCTGTCCTCCCTGACCAGGATCATCAGAAAGGAACACTCTCCCACTCCCTCCCCTTTTAAGTAAGAAGTGAGCCCTGTAGGTGGATTAATATGGGGAAACTTGCAGGGCTGTCCTAGTTCTTTGGTCAAATAAAGCTTTTCTTTCTCCAGGGCTGCCTGAATAACAAAACCTTTCAGGACTGCTAAATTCACTAAGGAAAAGTTGCAACCCTGGCAAAAAACACAATTGAGAGAATAACAGAAAACTGAGGAGGAGCTGTAGTAAGACCGAGAGAGAGAGAAATCCATTCTTCTCAAAACAGCTGATTCTAGGCACCAGGGGAATGGACCAAATCACCTCAGTGTGGGGGGGGAGTGTGTGTGTGAGAGAGAGAGAGACTCCCTCTGGAAAAAGAAAGGGAAAGGTGTCAGATTTTTTTGGCTTTCAAATGCCTTGTTTGAATGTATATTGCAGAAGAGGATTGCTGTAAATTTTGATGTGCAAATGTGAAGGGTAAATTCCACTGTTTTCTCTTGGCATTTCTTCATCCTCTTGCATTTTCCAGTTCTACTTTTCACATGCAGTGTGCTACTCAAGCCTTTTATTCTGGAGGACTATGCCAGTGGTTGGGGGTGAATTACAGCATACCTTGAATTTCAGTGTAATAAACCCAAATCCTGCTATCTCACTGGTTTCATTCCACTGACTTTGATTTACTCCTCACGTATACCCTTGTAAATGGGAGCAGAATCAGTGCTTAGGCATTATTTGTTGTATGGAGAGGTGCCTACAGTTGATATTTGAAGACAGATACTTGATACAGATTTGGCATAAAATCCCTCCAAGAATGAGAGCATGACCCTGCCGTAAAATAAGGGCTCTCCAGGAGGAGTAAATGATTGGGATGAGGGAGTGTAAAGAGTTGTCAGAATAAAGTGTTGGTTGGATTAGAAGTTCCTTTTGATTACCTAGATTGCAAATAGATCAGTCCCACTTCACTCCCTTCTCAAACACTCTTTAAAGTTAGTTATTTTGAAATCACATGAATTAACAAGATATCCAATAGTAGCCAGAGCTCAAATAGTACATATGGCAGGTTCTTTGTGTCTTACATGCACATAAATATATTGTTGGCAAATAGGAATTCTTAAACCCCACAAACATCAAAGCAGGATCACAAAGGAAATGGCAAGCTATAAAGTCTTAATATTAGAGAGAACCTTTTAAGCCAGGAGATAAAGTAACAAACACATGCATCTTCAAAACCCTACATGCAGTGAAGATGTAAGCACTTAGAAAGCAAAAACGGTTTCCATTTGTTTTGAACAAAAGTAGACCCTGCTAGCGCATCCATTGCGAATACTAGGACAAGCAGTAAGACTTTTGCCTAATCGCTGCTGTGATGGGTTGACAGGAGAATTCAGAGGATAAGCTGCAGTAGTAGCTCATTGTATAGGAGGCCCTGACTCGACCAGACAGCCTATTTCAACAGACTGCATGGGAGAATTCACCTCCATAAGAGGCCCCTTTTAAGTTATTCTGTAGGTTTGGTGCTACTGTGGCTTTTAGCGCAGATTCTGGGAAAGCACTTTTGTAATCCTGCTTTTAAAGATCTATCACGAACCAGTGTGATGATGGTTCAGTGAAAATGTCTGAAAACAGTGATGAAAATTTCTAATGGGCCCCTGTGAAAGCTGGACTATATGTCCAGAACCTATTAACTATTAAAAGGCAGAAATACAAGAAACTACGATAAATGACAAGATGCATTTGCCCCAAAAGCACATTTCTAAATTGCACCATATTTTAAAAAATTGTAGGCCCATGCTTTGTTTGGCACTTTGAGAGTTCAGGTAATGTTTTGTAACTTTTTTTTGAGCTTGAAACTTGAGATAGGGTATTGTTAAGAAAACTTTAGAAGAACTGAATAGTTTTTCCTTGGAATAACATTCTTGTAAGAGAACTGCAATTTTATGTTTCCACTATTCAAGTACAAATGCAGAAAATTATTTATTGATAGCCATGTAAATGTTTTGGGTTTATGTATTACGTTGGTCATCCATTACACTGTTTTATAGATCTGAAACTTGGAAGAAGTAAAAGAAAAATGAGTTTTATTTTTCACTCTGTGTCAAAGCTTTTTTTAATATTACTAAGTGATTTTTTTTCTAGATATGATCTATTTACATTATTTTTACAACTATTCTCCTTGGCGTTTTACTTGAGAAGTTTCAGAGTAGCAGCTCTGTTGGTCTGAATTCGCAAAAAGAAAAGGAGTACTTGTGGCACCTTAGAGACTAACCAATTTATTTGAGCATAAGCTTTCTTGAGCTACAGCTCACTTCAACGGATGCATTGAGCTGTAGCTCACGAAAGCTTATGCTCAAATTGGTTAGTCTCTAAGGTACCACAAGTACTCCTTTTTCTACTTGAAGTGTTTGTGTACAATTTTTTTGTTGATCTATTACAGCCAGATATAAAAATAAATGCAACCCATTTTCACCCTAGCACCAAAACTCTGAAAGCTTCCCCCCCACCCCGCCCCTTTCCTATGATCTATTGTTCTGTGTCCATAGTAGTATTGGCCAGAGCAGTTTTCTGTGACCATGTTTTTTCATTCTCTCATGTTTTGTCTTTGTAATGTATACTACTGGTTTTAAATAATAGACATGGGGCATTGGCTTTTGTCTTAGTTGTCAGTCAATCAGAATAGAGTGATTCTGTTCTAATTTAACTATCTAGTATTTGGGATATTTTGTTTGCAAAGTTCTCATTGCTCACTTGGTGAGGGAGCGGGACTTTAAAGTGAAGTTGGTCAGAAAATTTCAATAACTTGGACGAAAAATGGGGGAGAAGTTATTATAGTTGGGTTTATCTTTAGTTTTGGGGATGTTGTGGAGAGAATGGGGGAAAAAACAGTAGCATGAGCAAAGCTTGCACTCTTTTCAAGTAGCTTTTTTTCCCCCACAGACCCATGGTCCCGTAGCTTATAACTATCAAACCAGAGGACAACAGAAATATAATTAGTGTGCAGATTAAGATTCTGTCAAATGGGTTGAATTGGATCATTGAGGCAGGGCAGAGGTGGACTCACAGCACCTCAATATTTTATGGTTAGAAATAGCTACTCCTGGACTGGATAATACTTAGTCCTGCCTTGAGTGCAGGGGACCAGACTAGAAGACCTCTCCAGGTCCCTTCCAGTCCTATGCTTCTAAGATTCTATGGACAGGTAAAAATGGAAGACCAACCAAGTTAAAAACAGCATAACATATGGCAGAGAGGAACTGACAACAGCAGAGACTTAAAGAGATGTTGTCTGCTGTGCTACACGGAAGCAATGACCCCTGTGCATCAAGGAGTATTTAAAAAATAACCTGAATATTCACCTGACCTAAAGATATGAGGGTCTTCCTGATGGCAAAACTGGAATGTGTGCAGCTTTATAACGAAAAATGACCATACCTGGTGGTGGATTAGAAAAATATTTTATAAGAGATTAAAAAATCCAACATCATTTAAGCACGACACAAGGCAATGGTTGACCAGAAATGTTTAAAAATCTGATTTCTCCTTTCCTGATAGCTTTCCCTACCACACCACAGACCATATATTCTGATATGGTTGCAGACTAAGCTTCTGGTGAACTACCATTATAACTTTAAAACTTTTACTTTTACTACCATTGTTTAGACACTTTCTATACTACAGTCTGTAAAGCACCTTTTTATTGTCTCTGAGACCTAGGAAAGCAGGGGACTGGGAGGTGATTCATGATTGTATTTCTCTTACAAAGGGAAAACACAACCACAGAGAACCACTGGTTTAAAAGTAGGATATGTTTAAGGAAGAAGTGGTTCATATAACCTTTGCTTGGTGGGATTATTATTACAAATTCTACTAGTAGGTCTGTAGTGTTGATTGCCCAGCCTAGGCTTCTGGGAAAATCGGACAGATCAAGTCCCTCATTTAGAAAACTAGTATATAATCATTTTAGTGTGAATTACATCAGAAGTAATTGAGAAACTAAGCAGAGTATCTTAAACAGAGTGCTTATCTCCCTATTCCCAATGTAGACTAGTGTGAATCAGCTTGACCCTTAAACACCCTCTATTAAATGTGACTGAATCCAAAGGTCTTAAATCTTTTAAGAGAACCCTATTGATCATACAAATGGACTAAAGCGCATCGTAAAGGGACTGAACAGGTGTCTGAAGCATGCAACACTGCAAGAGTGCAGAGATAGCTGTAAAGCATTGTGATCCTATGGCATGTTTGGCACATTCTTGAACATGGAAAGAGGCAAAACTCAATCTCCATACATGATTTCACAATCTGAATTTAAATAAATGCTCCACCTTTCTGAACCTTGAGAATAAGCATCATCTCTTGCCATTTTAATTCCTTTACAGTTCCACAGGCTCCGAAGCTCTCAACTCTGTTTGGCTGAGTGCATTTTCAAAGACCCGGACAACTGGCTCTAAACAATCACACCACATGTCACCAGGTGACCTCTTTGCGTATTCCTAGACTCCAGTTAGTAACCCAATGACTGCATATGCTGAAAGAAACAGGCTATATGTCTGGCAAATTTTCAAAAAGAGGATTAAAACGGTAACAGTATGTGTGATACATATTTTTACTTGCTTAGCAGAGTTCAAAGTAAGTGCTAGAATGAGGTGATTTTTCAATACATGGAGGGAAGACTTGCTATTAATATTCTATACCTGGGAGCAAAAGGACCTGTCTCTTTCCTGTCCTCTTTTTCCTTTAAAGTATATTTTAGTGCTCCTGAAAAGTGGAAGACTGACAGCCCTGGAGGCTGATCTATCCACAAAACAGGTATGACAGTGCAAGTGGCAAATTGCTCCATGCTGCATCTCAGCCTTGATCTGGGAGAAATCCGTTCTATGTCTGAGAAGTTCAGTCTCCATATCCATTCTGTCCTTGACTTCACTGCTGAGACAGCCAACAAGGATGCCTGCTGAGACTAGCATGTTTGTGATATGGATATCTGTGAATTTAGAAACTGGACTGAGACTACCAAAGCATTTCATGTAAGTTACTGAATATCAATCAGCTGTGATCAACTTTTGGTCACTTCTGATGGAGGCAAGTTTATACAGGTTAGCTAAAAGTGAAAATGTCTATATTTTGAATGGTTTCAGAGTAGCAGCTGTGTTAGTCTGTATCCACAAAAAGAAAAGGAGGACTTGTGGCACCTTAGAGACTAACACATTTATTTGAGCATAAGCTTTCGTGAGCTAAAGTGAGCTGTAGCTCACGAAAGCTTATGCTCAAATAAATGTGTTGGTCTCAAAAGGAGTACTTGTGGCACCTTACTTCTATTTTGAATGACAGTCTTGAGCCATCCAGTTCCTGTGATCTGCCTCTTTGAACTGTTTAGACAGTGACTGTGCTTAAAATTCCCCTTTTCTAAATGCAGATGTTGCCAAAGAACTACTGGCTTTTTTTTGTGAAGGAGGATGACAGTCACAGTTCAGAAGAGACTCAGGTACATGGAGGAGAAGGGTGAACTGCTTACACTCTGTTCTCAACTAATCCCAGAAGATCTATTCATATTTACTGGTAGATCTTCTCTGCAAAAGAAAGATGAAAGGACTCTTGCTATGATGAATCATTCTCTCATGATGTCCAAATCTTATCAAAACTATTCAAAAATTGGTCTGTTTTTATTGGCTGCAGAAACCATTTTAAAAAGATCTAAAATGTTCTCTGAATGTGCTTTTCTTTTTGTTCCTAGTTGGTAATGTTGTTCTGGTATTCTTCTGGCTTCATCTGAAGTAGAGCTAGAGAGACAGTTAGGCAATAGACAACCTCAG
This sequence comes from Chelonia mydas, assembly GCF_015237465.2. Taxonomy (NCBI): domain Eukaryota; kingdom Metazoa; phylum Chordata; order Testudines; family Cheloniidae; genus Chelonia; species Chelonia mydas. The sequence goes on from NC_051250.2 coordinate 66,867,128, forward strand.
CTCAGTATTGTAAAATAGCAAAGGTATGTAGAACGCTTTACAGACTTTGCATGTGTTTAAAGCACAAGGTGAAATTTTGTTCTGCTTCCTGATGAAGAAGCTTCTGTTCTGCCGGATGAATTCTGCTTTCATCTTGTGATTTGGTTTACAAATGATTGTATCAATACTAATAGAAATTCTTCAGTAAATGTACAACAGTGGTGTGTTTAAATGGATTTTTGTTACTTGGGATATCTGTCTGAGACTGCTGGATGACAAGCTTTTCTATGGGGTGCTTATAATGAAAGGGGAAGCAAGACAGTATGCAGTGGTATCTTCCAAATCCCAAACTCAAAAAAACAGGGAGACCCATCGCACCTGAAGAAGGAAACTGAGATGCTACTCTGTAGCCCCTTGGTAATATTGCACAGAAAAGAGATGGAGATATAGTAACAATTTTACAAGAGGAAATGCAGTACATTACATATTGCACAGTAGTTTCATGAGGTCATGGACCACTAGTGGCTCTCAGTTCATGTTGGGCCCTTCTCTTTATATATATTAAAAAAAAAAAAAAATAGGGGGAGAGAGTCAACAGTGATAGACTAAGAATAAAATGCTCTTTTATCTCTTGGGTAAAGATTAAACTCTTTTAATCCCATGTGATGGAGACAATAGATTCATCCCTGTGTAATGTAAACCAAACTAAAAAGCACAACTTGGCAGTTGTTGGAGGTGGTGTTCAAGTGCAAAGAAGCTTTGAGGCCAGGCAAAACGGACATTGAAAACTTTTTTTCATTAGCTCCTGGAAACAAAGGTAATTGCCTTAGGTTATTTTGGTACCGTGTGAAATGAGTGTAAACATAACTAGCTTAACAGAACTTGAGGTTAACATGAAAAATTAATACACAAGCAAGAAAAGCCATGACAGATTTCTAATACATGGGCTCAGTCTTTCTTTCTCTTTATACTTGCCACTGTTTCGTAATAGGTGGCCTCTTGGGATTGTGTAGATGAGTCATTTTGTCTTAGCAATCTACACTGTCATTCACTGTACAGTGTATTATAAAGGTAAAATGACAGCCCTCTTAGCCACACCATCTAGACCCAAAACATCCGCATAATTGGAGTTACTCTGATGCTATAGCTGGAATATGATTTCTTCCAGTAGAGAATTTAATAAGCATGATTCTGTCTTTCAAATAGCCAGTGACAAGCTCTTCTTATTGTATATGCCAAGTCTCCAAATAGACAGAGCTGAGGATGCTGCTCCTTAGGCAGTGACATGCTTTAGACTTATCAAATCTGTTTCAAGCCTCCCCTTTCTTTCTTAACACAGACTCCTGTCTGGAGAGAGCCAGTTTGGGATCCTTAGGTGGACAAGGGTTTTAGGGGGTTGTTACTAGTGCAAACACTCTTAAAACATAAGTGTTAAGAGCAGCACTTGCTGTCCTTTCTTCCTGTTTTGTGGATGTTACCAGTGTCTTAGGCGTACAGAATTCTGCTTTTGTCTTGAGCTGTTCCTTGCAACTTTTTGGCTTGAAGGGGCCTCTGAGGTGAATTTTAATTGGTGGGGGCTTGGCTGCTGTTTCTGTCGTCGTCTTCTCTACTCCCATGTAAACTGTGGTGCAATTGTCTCCATGCCCTCTTCTCTTTCACCTTGCCAGTCTCTCTCGCTCTGACAGAGGACAATTTTTTTTTTTTTAAAAAAAGGCACTTCTTCACACTGCCATGAACTTGCCACTCTTCCTTCTGTAATCTGTAGTTCAGATAGGAAAATCAATTTGAAAACCTTCCTCACTATTAATATTATCTATTGATGATCTGGTAGCACCCAGAGGCCCCGTACAGATGAGGATCCTGTTGGGCTAGGTATTATACAGATGTAAGGGTCTGAATGTGCTGACCCCTGCATAGCACCCTGGAACCAGGCTGCTGTCGGAGCTGAGCTTACATACAGAGAAAGACATCTCTAACATATTAGAAATGTGAGCATGTTGATCAAATTAGTTTGCTCTATGCTATTTCTTGTTAATATGATCAGTTTAGAAAGGATTTAAACATCCAGGCATCCCCACCTGAAACTATTTCTCATCTAGGAGATGAATCCTGCCCTGGAGTTTTTCAGTTGTTACAACATACCACCGAGAAACTTGTACGACCACAAACAGCCCTAAAGAAACAAATACAGGGAAAAGGCTTTCAATTGCTATGATTAAAATCTAACGCCAATGTGTAAAATACTGCACAATAACATCCATTTTACAGCATCATTAGAGGGCTTGAGCTACAAATATAAAAGGAAAGAAATTCCGAGTTCAGGGTGCAAGTTTCAGCTGACTCATAGTCCTTCACCTGTGCGTCTGTAAACAAACAAATAGGCAGTAATGAGTTAAGGATAAGAACATCCATCCTGAGTCAGACCAAGCATCCATCTAGGCCAGTATCCCGTCTTCTAGCAGTGGCCAATGCGAGATACTTCAGAGGGAAATAACAGAACAGCTTAGTTTTGAGTGATGCATCCCCTGCTATCCAGTCCCAGCTTCTGGCAATTGGAGGTTCAGGGACTCCCGGGGCATGGGGTTGCATCCTTGAATATCTTGGCTAATAGCCATTGATGGACCTATTCTTCATGAATGTACCTAATGAAATAAGGATGACATATTTTAAAAAGGCATACTCCAGGCCTTGTTCAATCTAGCTCTTTATCTGTCCACTCTAGTAAATTGCTGGCATTCCTGGAAATAAATATTAGGCCATGAGTTTAGCTAAACTCTAATAATGGGGACCTAGGATGGAAATGCATACAGCTCTCAATTATATAGTTAAATTTGCTTATCCTTTCTTAATTTTGTTAATGTAACAGCTATCGTAAGGATTTTTCAGCTAGTTCAAATTAATGTTTAGTGTTTTATTTCCAGTATTTAAATACAAGTAAAACAATATCTCTTTAGCGTAGACCCCCCAAATGGCGACCTTCCTTTTTGCCATACGCATCTCAACTCTTCTTTCATGATGGCAGCATCAGTGGTAACTCCATAGTTAGGGTTTTGTTGAGATTGGCACTTGAACCAGAAGGATTTTAGTCCTGCTTTACATTTAAATTATTGGACCAAGTCTCCAAATGTAGCACAATATACCCCTTGGAGGAAACTTAATTTTTTCTTTAGAAAAAGATTTAACTTCTGCTCTGGGAAACAATTTTTTAAAATAGTCCCTTTTTGAAATGTTGCGCTGTTTTTTCAATACATTGCTTAGTGTTCCTAAAGCTAAACAACCACAACCCCCACACAATCCAGACTGTCTCTTATACACAGAGAACATCCCCTACATGGGCTGCTTCTGAACTTTAAAAATTGAATACATTCACAATTATCCCTCTTCTTCATAATGCCTAACTGAGTTTCACCAGGATTTTGCAACACAAGTACTGAGATTTGTCAGGTAGTTTGGTTAGTTGACGCTGCCAGCATCACTCCATGAGCAGAGGCAAAATGTTGATTGAAAAATAGAAAGAAAACAAACATACCACACAATCTGCTTCCCATTGGCTCATCCGCTGGCTCTTCCTTATCCTTCCACATCCAATTCTTTCCCTTAAAACAAGTTTAACACTTTTTTGTTTTTTAAAGGATAGAAGAAGAAGAGTGATGCCAAAGTTTTCGAAGGTGGGTGCTTAAATCGTGCATTTAAACACAAGATCTGGGTGCACAGTGGCTGAATGTGCAGATTTTTATGGGCATGAGTCAGACGCCACCTGCATTTAAAAATACGATCCTAAACAACCGTTTAGAAAAATGGTTGGTTGAAAGTTGTAGGCTTATAGTCATAGGGGAGAAGTCTGATTTTTTTTTTTAAAAACATACAATGGGTTGCTCTAAATTGATTGCAAATGTGCAAGTCTAAGTAACGTTTTGGTTTCTTTAACAAATCTCATGTGATACAGCAGTTGCCAAGATAACCGTGCTTCTTTTAATAACAAAAGAAGCATAGAAAACTTGCACATTTTTCACCGTCTAAAATACTGCTGCTTTAGTGCTGCAATTACATGACAGCACGCACTTTCTTCAAGGAATAACATATCTGGTACATAAATGTTGGTTATATTTCCACCTAGAACAATGAGGTCCTGGACCTTGACTAAGGTTTCTAGATGCTATGGTAGTAAAACAATAAATATTTACCTCCCTTTCATATTGTTAGACTACCATTTTTGACAGGTTTCAGAGTAGCAGCCGTGTTAGTTTTTGACACTCTGCTTTGCTTTGTATAGCTGTCAGGCATCAAGTTGCCTGTTGATCTAATAGGGACAAATTGCAGCAGTAGGTTATTTACATGAAGGTGGCAGAGTGTACTAACTTGATATCCTGTCAAATATGTGAAGTATCAATATGACATGACTGAGTTTCACAAATGGTCTATGCCACACTTCATCAACCATCTACAGTCAGTTGATTTTTTTTATTTACTTTTAGTCTGTTCATGAAGACCTGTTATCACATCACATACAATTCAATTTCTAGTATTAAAACATTTTTCATCTTTTCAAGTTTAAATGTGTTCTCTACTGTGCATTTTCCTTCTGAAACTTGAGCTTCAATTTAGCTTTGGCAGACAGTATGATGTGGTTACTGTGACTATAAACTCCATGTCCTAAGTAGATGGTGATCTGCATTCTGAATACACGATCTAATGTTTTACCCAAGCTGAGTTTTCTACCTTTCTAGCAAGATTGAGTGCTTAGCAAATGAGACAAACCTGTTTTTTCCTGTTTAATAGTAATAATTCCGCAACTGACTTGAGTGTAATTCTTCTATTTGGCTGAGGGCTGTAGCATAATTCAATCTTTTAAATGTTCATTTTGACCTTTAAGACACTTTTACTGAAGATTTAGGATGCATTCATTTCTTTTAAAGCATTTTTATGCTTTTCAATATTTTAGTTTTTGTTTTTCATGAGGCAATTGCACTGAAATTATATCAAATATGATAGAGTACTCTATATTACACCAACTGGGCTGTCAATTGCATTTGAGATGTTTTTAAGTTTAACCAGGCCTTGGTGTCTGGTAAATATAAGCTCTCTGAAAACAAAGAACATTTCTTCTCACTGACTGAAGTTGTGTGGAGTTACACCAGCATAACACTGCCTTGGCCGAGTGAATAATGAGGACTCCTTTCTGTTCTCTGTGAACTTAAAGCTCCCTTGATAAAACTTTTTGTAAGGATCTTTAACCAAATGTACTACTTGCCACCCACTGTTATGCAATGCAATCTGCAATAGTTATTAGAGCTGTGTGATTAACTAATTTATTCATTATTTGGTTCAGTGGCTGAACTGGGGGGGAAATACTTTCGGTTTGATTAGAAAGGAAAATATTTCCCCCTTTTTTTTTTTTTTTTTGGTGAAAGAAAAAATCAAAAGTTTTTGTCCTGTGTGGACCAAAACATTTCATTTGACCTGAAACAAAATATTCGATTTCAATTTGAGGGTTTTAAAAACTTGGGGTTTTACAGTAAAATTGAAGGAAATTCCACAAAGACAAGACTTTCCAAAATTCTATGTTGCCACCTTTCTTTTTGGAAATGCCAAACAGTTTTGACACTTCCAATTTATGTGTGGTTCCCCCCCCCCCCCCCCCAACAATTTTGCAAAATCAACGCAAATTCATAAATTGTTTTGCATCTGTATCTTCAGTGGAAAAAAGTTTTCAAATAAAAAATTTCATTCAGCTCTACTAGTTGTATTCCTTCCTAGTATGTAATTTACTATACATCTTACTGCTGCTCTGCACCCCAAAGGTGGCTACGTGTGTGTGTGTGTGTGTGTGTGTGTGTGTGTGTGTGTAAAATCAATCCTGAGAGGAAGTTCTCTCTTCTCCCCCCCCCCCCCCCCCGAACTCCTTTTATGGCCTCAATGGAGGATGGAAGGGGCTCAGCATATCACAGGATGGGACCTATAGTTTGTGAGGTGCTTTGGACTGAAATTTGCTACATCAATATAAAATAGTATTTCCAGATTTGTTTTCTTTTTATATGTGTACAGCAGATTTTGTACACTGATGTAATAAAAGCTGCCAATACTTCTGTACCTGTGTAATGTATACTTTATTCATAATAGTATTGAGCATGCAGACAGTACTTCAATACCTGTGTTAAAGCACACTTGGCTGTATGACTATGTGCAATTCAACTCTGAAGAAGGTCAGCTCCAGGCCTATGCCCCATTTAAATTCCACTGAGCCCCTCTGCACAGAAATGGGTTTCAACTTAACTTATTTCTGGCTTACCTCTACTTTACACAGAAGTGTAACATTTACATACATCCCAAGGGGGCTGGGTGGCTTTTCTCAGTGTTTGAAAACAATTTGATCTTCAGGTAAGGGTGCTTAGTAAGAGCAGAATGGTGATGGTTATTAATAATCATCTGGTACGGGAACAGACAGGAACAAATAGCGAAAGTATTATATTGACTGAAGTCAAGCAGTGCAGATTTAAGTTCTGTACAAGAACTCTATTTGCTTCCCAGTTTGTACCAATTTGGTTTAAATTGTAAAGCTACACATGGGATCTGAGAGACTGAGTGCTCAAAGCTGTGGTTATGTGCCTCTTGATGCTGCTATCAAAAATGTCCTCGAATCTTCCCACCTCTATTCTGAGAACTCTTGTTTAAAAGGCAGGTGTCCAGTTGGCTGTAATAGGAGTTGTGCAAGTCTATCTGTTTGTTTGTCACCTAACAAATTTCCTACTTTGATCATGGATGAAATTTCACCAGCAGCAACTGGACTGTATGTTTGAAAAAAGGCAAAATATGCTATTCTTGAATAAATTATGACGATTACATGTTTTGCTCCAAAGTGCAAATTCACCATTTTCATAGAAAGATGTTGCCCATTTTGGTAACAAAATGGATGGTGTTATGGGAATGTGGTGAATTCAAGGTGTAACTTTCATTGCAAAGCTGGCAAGTGTGCTGCCGTTCACTGGTTTTTGCCTGCAGTGCAAATCTTCTGTCTTGCCTGTCCTCCCTCCACTGCTTTCTACTGCACTAACATGTTGGACTGCTGTCTTAAAAAGAGAGTAAGGTTTGTAGTTTTGGTGCTGATGGGAAAAGAGAACCACTTTTTTATGTAATACTGATTGATATATTTATGGGGGAAAGCCCATAGTGAAAATAAAAAAAGTTAACAATATTTTTGATTGTCTGATTAACTGGGCACAGTGGCGAAGCATAATGTGCTCAGCTAGGCTATAGGAGTTAACCGACACCCTTTGAACTGTCTAATGCCTCCATTCTTTTCAGTCCCTTGTTGACAACATCTGGGAGCTGTAATTGAGCTATTGCTGTTCTGCTTTGGAGATGATATTTTTACCTCCTGATTTTTATGCCCACAATCAGCGTCTTGACTGCTTTCAGCCAGTCAGAGGCATGGCTTGAAGCTCAGTGTCTTATTTTGGAATGAAATGTGATTGCCTTGGAAAACTCAAGTGATCTTGGAAAGAGATATTGGACTATATCTTGGAAAAATTGGGCCTGTGGATGAGAGGGAGGCATTAATCAATGTCTAGCAGTTAAGACATTTACTTGGGATGATGGGCTTCTGCTGCTGATTCACTCGAGGATTTGCCAAGGTGACTGCTCTGTTACATTCAAACACAGGCCTGCCTCCTTGCTCTTGGATAGAGTCGCAGGAAATAGCCTAAATCCAGTGAAAGACTGAGTTATTACAAGCTTCTGTCCTGGCCTAATTGGGAGCAGCACTGGCCTTGCGTCTATACAAGCTAAAAGAGTATTTGAGCTTTTGATGCTAAAATTTATGCCCAGCAGGAAAATTTTGTGCCAATTATAGTTCTCTTAAATGAAAATCCTTGGCTTTGAAGTGGGCCAGTTGTGACTGTTGGGATGCTGTTTTGTTAGAGATGATGCACTGGCGCACTTGGATTCAAGGAGACTTGGATCCCACTTTGGTCAGCTTCCAATCAAAGATGATACAATGCCCAGGGCTAGATCTGGGTGAATTCTTCACTGCGTTTTCTGTTTGGAAACAGATCCTGAATTCTGCTAATATGTTTGATATTTCCTGAATAGTTCCTGGAAACGCATTTTATCCAGATTTTTATCAAGGCGTGTTTTGTGAACTGTTCATTTCAACTGTTCATCACTTGCCGTGTATGGCTAGTCACTTAAACCCAGATTTTTAAAATTTATTTAAGCATTGTAGCAATCGGCATTGCAAGCTGATTACTACAGTGTTTAAATAAATTTTTAAAAATCTGGGCTTAAGTGACTAGCCAAAGTCTCACTTTCAAAAAGAATATAAACACTTAAGTGCCTAAATCCCATTGAGTGTCAATTTGGTTTTTGGCTCCTAAGTGCCTAAATCCATTTTGAGTAGAGACCTAGGCCACCTAAATTGGTTAGGCCTTGCAGTTCTGAGTCTCAATTCACAGGGCATAGGTTCTGTTCTCTGAATGGATGCCTGAACCCTTTTAAAACAGCAAAATAGCAAATTCTAAGCTGCTAATCAAAGAGGTAGTAAAGCATTTCTGGTGCAAATGCCAAATAAATGTTGAATTTTGCAAAATGCTGAAATTTATGAAGCTTTTAGGGTTTCCAAACATTTTTCATGCATAGCTATCTACCAGCCAAATAATGAGCAACAAATAGCAGCCAACCCAACTCTCACCCCATTTATTTCTGAAAATATTTGCTAATTGTTTTTTGTATTTGATCAGCCTTGTGCAGGGGGTTGAAACAGAAATACTGATATACTACTGGTAGGATATCATTTTAAAAAATTGTGGGGAAAGAAGGATGCAAACCTTTGATTTAGTTGAGGGATTGGCCCTGCTTTGAGCAGGGGGTTGGACTAGATGACCTCCTGAGGTCCCTTCCAACCCTGATATTCTAGGATTCTAAGAAACCAAAGTGCCAAAGCCTTATCTAGGCTGTTTCAGAAATATCATGGATCTGAGATGAGAGATTGGTTTAACATGAGGATTTTAGCTAGGGAGGAAGATATGGCTGGCCAAAGGGAGCAGATTTAGGCTAGGAGGGCAGATGTCTGAAAGCAGGTGACCATATTGTGGAGTACAGTTGAACTACAGGAGATGAGGAAATTCTACTTGAACTGAAATACCTATTACAGATTGTCACGGTTCCTTCCCCACTCTGAACTTTAGGGTACAGATGTGGAGACCTGCATGAAAGACCCCCAAAGCTTTTTCTTACCAGCTTAGGTTAAAAACTTCCCCAAGGTACAAACTTTGCCTTGTCCTTGAACTCTATGCTGCCACCACCAAGCGTGTTAAACAAAACAGGGAAAGAGCTCACTTGGAGACGTCTTCCCCCAAAATATCCCCCCAAGGCCTATACCCCCTTTCCTGAGGAAGGCTTGATAAAAATCCTCACCAATTTGTACAGGTGAACACAGATCCAAACCCTTGGATCTTAAGAACAATGAAAAAGCAATCAGGTTCTTAGAAGAAGAATTTTAATTAAAGAAAAAGTAAAAGAATCACCTCTGTAAAATCAGGATGGTAAATACCTTACAGGGTAATCCGATTCAAAACCTAGAGAATCTCTCTAGGCAAAACCTTAAGTTACAAAAAGACACAAAAACAGGAATATACATTCCATTCAGCACAGCTTAGATTTCCATTTGTTAAATGGCTGGTAAAATAACGCATTTCTAGCTAGATTACTTACTAAATTAACAGAGTTTCTGAGACTGCATTCCTGATCTGTTCCCGGCAAAAGCATCAGACAGTTCCTTTGTTTCCCCCCGGCCCGCTCCTGATTTGAAAGTATCTTGTCTCCTCATTGGTCATCTTGGTCAGGTGCCAGTGAGGTTCTCTTAGCTTCTTAACCCTTTACAGGTGAAAGGGTTTTATCTCTGGCCAGGAGAGATTTTATAGCACTATATACAGAAAGGTGGTTACCCTTCCCTTTATTTTAATGACACAGATAACCAGGATTCTGATTTTTAGCAGCTTTTGTTTTCAGAGACATGTCAATGGGAGATGTAGGTGCTCTGGTAGTCAGGCCCAATATATTTGTATTGGACTGTAATTGAATTTGAGTATTTTGGAGCAAAGAAGACATTGAAAATAGTGAAGCAGATACTCTATAGACTGAAAAAAGAACAGGAGTACTTGTGGCACCTTAGAGACTAACAAATTTATTAGACAATAAGCTTCTGTGGGCTACAGCCCACTTCATTGGATGCATAGAATGGAACATATAGTAAGATATATACATACACATACGGATCAGTTGGCAGTTACCATACAAACTGAGAGGCTAATTAGTTAAGATGGGCTATTATCAGCGGGAGAGAAAATCTTTTGCAGTGATAATCAAGATGGCCCATTTAGACAGTTGACGAGAAGATGTGAGGATACTTAAGTTAAGGAAATAGATTCAATATGTGTAATGACCCAGCCACTCCCAGTCTCTAGTCAAACCCAAGTTAATGGTATCTAGTTTGCATATTAATTCAAGCTCAGCAGTTTCTCGTTGGAGTCTGTTTTTGAAGCTTTTCTGTTGCAAAATTGCCACCCTTAAATCTTTTACTGAGTGGCCAGAGAGGTTGAAGTGTTCTCCTACCGGTTTTTGAATGTTATGATTCCTGATGTCAGATTTGTGTCCATTTATTCTTTTGCGTAGAGACTGTCCGGTTTGGCCAATGTATATGGCAGAGGGGCATTGCTGGCACATGATGGCATATATCACATTGGTAGATGTGCAGGTGAACGAGCCCCTGATGGCATGGCTAATGTGATTAGGTCCTATGATGTCACTTGAATAAATATGTGGACAGAGTTGGCATCGGGCTTTGTTGCAAGGATAGGTTCCTGGGTTAGTGTTTTTGTTGGGTGGTGTGTGGTTGCTGGAGAGAATTTGCTTCAGGTTGGGGGACTGTCTGTAAGCAAGGACTGGTCTGTCTCCCAAGATCTGTGAGAGTAAGGGATCATTTTTCAGGATAGTTTGTAAATCTTTGATGCGCTGGAGAGGTTTTATTTGGGGGCTGAGGGTGACAGCTAGTGGCGTTCTGTTTTGTTGGGCCTGTCCTGTCGTAGGTGCCTTCTGGGTACTCTGCTGGCTCTGTCAATCTGTTTTTTCACTTCAGCAGGTGGGTATTGTAGATTTAAGAATGCTTGATAGAATCTTGTAGGTGTTTGTCTCTGTCTGAGGGATTGGAGCAAATGCGGTTGTATTTTAGAGCTTGGCTGTAGACAATGGATCGTGTCATGTATCCTGGATGGAAGCTGGAGGCATGTAGGTAATTATAGCGGTCAGTAGGTTTCCAGTATAGGGTGGTGGTTGTGACCATCGCTTATTAGCACAGTAGTGTCCAGGAAATGGACCGCTTTTGTGGACTGGTCTAGGCTGAGGTTGATGGTGGGATGGAAATTGTTGAAATCCTGGTGGAATTCCTCAAGGGTGGCTTTTCCATGGGTCTAGATGATGATGTCCTCAATGTAGCACAAGTAGAGTAGGGGCGTTAGGGGACGAGAGCTAAGGAAGCGTTCTAAGTCAGCCATAAAAACGTTGGCATACTGTGGGGCCATGCGGGTACCCATAGCAGTGCCGCTGACTTGAAGGTATATATTGTCTCCAAATGTGAAATAGTTGTGGGTGAGGACAAAGTCAAAGTTCAGCCACCAGGCTTGCTGTGACATCAGGGATCATGTTCCTGATGGCTTGTAGTCCATCTTTGTGTGGAATGTTGGTGTAGAGGGCTTCTACATCCATAGTGGCCAGGATGGTGTTTTCTGGAAGATCACCGATGGATTGTAGTTTCCTCAGGAAGTCAGTGGTGTCTCGAAAGTAGCTGGTAGTGTAGGGCCTGAGGAGAGAGTCCACATAGCCAGACAATCCTGCTGTCAGGGTGCCAATGCCTGAGGTGATGGGGCTTCCAGGATTCCCAGATGACTGAAGATCATTACTCCTGTCACAGTTTGTCAGGGCCCTATTCTGTGACCTGTTAGAAAATTATTATATATGATAGCATCTGTGGGTTTCTGAGACTGGAACATGTACGGAGTTGCAAATTCCATGTCTGAAGATCACTAAATCACTTTTCTTGAAGTGTCATGGCAGTTCCTACTCAAGATCAAACAGTTTTGATAAGTGCCTGTACTTTCTGGCAGCATTTTTTTATGGGTATCCTGCCCAGTTGTTGTGTTCTTCGAGGTGCAAACCCTGGAGTTGTAGTCCATCTAAGAACTCTGCTCATTCTATAGAATTACACTGGAAGAGGAATTTGATAGCATCCTGAGGCAAATGGTCCAGAAGAGCATTAATTTTAATTACTTACTTTATAATGAAACAAAGTAAATGGACTCTGTTTTCACTGTTTTTCATGTTTAGAGTAATGTTCTTCCAACTAGTATTGATTCCTACTTAATGCCTTTTAAAAGGCATACTTGAGGGGTTGATTTGACCTTTGGACAACAGCTGATGTGGCTTTGGTTTGGAACTGAATGAGCAAAATGGTACAAAATTACACATCTGGTAGCCTAAAAACGGAACAATCCATTGGATACCCTTTAATCAGAGTTGGGGTTATGAACCAAGAGGAAAGGCTGAACTCATACTGACATGGCAAAGGATGTTGGTATTGAGTAAACTATTTATTTTGCAAAAGATGAGCCATAGGGAACCTGTATTGACGCAGCACTGACCTCTCAAGTTAGGAATTACTATTGGAAACTTAAGGTTCTGCAGAGGAAAACTTCATCAACTAAACTTCTGCCACCTTTCTCGTTTCTGCACCCCTACTTCTGTCAGAAAACATTGCCAGTTGTGGTCTCCTCCACTCCACTGGGAAAACAGGGTCCCACCATCACACTAGTGGTGTTATTCCCCTGCCATCAGGTCTTTGGAATGCTATGGTATGCCAGCCATTTTCAGGTGGCTTCCTGCTGATTCCCTAGGATTTCTGGGGGGGCTCATGCATTCTGTTCTTGGCAGTGGTCAAATCCCAACTACTTTCCCCCCACTCCTGACAAACTGATGTGAGGGGAATCCTCTGCAGGGGGATCGTTGAAGAGTTTTCCCCCACCACACTCTGCCTGAGCTGCCTCCTTCCATCTGGCTTCAAATATGATCCATCCATTCATTTTAATTCATAGGTGCTTAAATTTTGGGATGCATATGGAACAATGGAGAGAGTGCATCATTTCCTCTGAGTAACGTTTTGGCAGCTCTTTATATTTAGTGTAAGTGGGGACAGGAATGAAAGCTTGGGGAGACTATTTAAGGAAGTTTGGGAATACAGTGCTGGGCAGGAAGAAGTAAATCCCTTATGTGGAGAATTTGAGAGGTCAACGAGGGGGAGTACCTGCTGAACAGTTTTAAAACGATTGTTGCTGAAAGTAGTCATTGCAGTGGGAATAGACGAGAGTGACTGGCAGGACTCTAATTGTTTCCCAAGTGAAGTAACATTTATTTAGGTAGGTTGCTCTTAAATCTATATTGGGGGGGGGAGGGTGTCTAATTCCTGCCTCTCACTCTTCTCTATTTTCACTAATTGGTTGGTAATTAAGAAGTGAGGTTTGAGGCTATGGAGGAAATATGCTTGCCACTAGCTATCTCCGTTACTTATCTGCTTTTTGTTACTACTGCAAAGTGTTTGCGAAGGAGAAACTCTACTTCTGGGGCCACTCTTACCTTTAGCAAAGGAAGCAAAGATTTCAGATGTTTAAGTCTATTGTATTGTTTTCCTCTACCTTTCTCCTGCTCTTGCTGTAAAACTTAGTCTTTTGTTTAAACTTGAGGAGGATATACAGTTGGGACAAGGAAGAAGCAAAACACAAACAACCCAAAAAACCCAACCCTCTTTCCTCAGACTTTATTCATATTTATTTACCTGTAGAGCCACTTTTTTGATGTTTGGTCCTATGAAACAAATCAAAACACATCCCCAAGTTGAGCCAAGTGCAAAGCAAAATTAGTAAAAATGTCCAGAACAGTGCATAGCCCTTCTTAACTTGTTTCACCATTCATCTGTGCAAGCATTCATCGGTTTTAAATTTCCTTTTTATTTGGAAGATAAGGCAATATGGGCAGAATTTTCTAAGCGCTCAGCACCCACAATCAGGCCATAATTTCATAACTGTTTAGTTCCCCTTGAGGCACCAAGATAAGTGGCCAGATTTTTAAAAGAGTGCAGCATGTTGTTGGCTGAGCACTTTTGAAAATCTGCCAGAAGTGTCAGGATGGGAGCCTGAACTCTTCTGAAAATCTGAGTGCATGTTCCTAGTAAATTCTAAAAGGTAAACTTGTTTGGAGGCAAGGCTGAACTGATTTTGTATACCCTGTGATGGGGTGTTCAGCCCATGCTTGCCCTGAAAGGGTTAATGAAGATGAAGCGGGTTAATTAACCCAACAGGCTACAGCTGAGAGGAATTAGGTGGCTAAGTAATCCCCAGACTGAGTGAAGGAGCCCAGCTGGGGAGGAATGAGCTGGGTTGGGTTTATACAGACAGGAAATAGGCAGCAGAAGGTGGGGCTGCTGGGAAAGGCTACAGTCACTCCCTGGAAGGAGTACTTGGAGGTTGCAGACCTGTAGCCTGCAGTTGCTCCCTGGAAGGAGGGAGTGGTGGAGCTGGTACAGCTAGAGAAGGAAGGGGGGGAGAGCGCGAGAAGGTTAGGAAAGGGCTCAGGAAAAGGCAGAAAGCTATGGGATTGAACAGACCTTGACAGCTGACTAGAGGGTTCTTGAGCTAGAACCTGGAGTGGAGGGTGGTCTTGGATTCCCCAACCAGCTACTGGAGAAGTGGCACTGAGCCTGTTTGTGGAGAAGAGATGTCCAACCCTAGAAAGAGGAACTATTTGGTGACCTTGTGTGGAGAGAGAGAGAGAAGCTGCAGGCCCAGAGAAAGGTGGAGGCTGGCATGCAACCACAAGAAAGTATGTAGCCCTTGTGAGCTATTCCCCAGAGTGACCAGGAGGAGGCACAATCTTAGTGGTGAATGGACCACCCATCTCACATCCCAAAACTGTGTAGCATTTGAAATTTGGACCGACACTTTGTGTTGCCCTTGAAATATTGAATTTTAAAACCTAGCAGAAGTGATTAAAAGTAGAAAAGCTTCTGCTGGTTCTGCATGTGGAATATAAATGCTGGGATATTTACATCCCTTTCTCAGTAAATTCACCACTACATTTTGTTGGAGGTTGTTGTTGGTCATGGAGCCCTCCTGCTTTTGGTGTTGTGATCTGCTCTGATCCCATAACCTAAGCGGGTTTGTGGAAGGTCAGTATTTTGGTGGGAGGCTGATGTATGTGATTCTTGTGACTATATACTTATGGCCCTAATTTTCTACTACTTTACATTTTGTGTAGTCCTCAACACCTTTATAGTGATTGTGTAAAAGGCTACCATTGTGACTTTGTTAGCATAATGTGCTCCCTTTGCACAGGTGAAAATAACTACACAAGGTGTAAGGCAGTGTAGAATAGGGTCATGTGTAAGGCTACTCCATCCACTAACAGCTTGCAACACTGTAAGTTACCTGTCAGACTCTCAAGGTATGATCAACCTGATGATGTATCATGTTTGTTTGTAATGCAATATCCTGCTTCACATCTTTGGAGCCAGAGTTTCCATGGAACCAGGCAGAACTGGAATGGTTCCTCTCCAGCTTGTATGTGCAATCTTCGTTGAGCTCAGTTGAACTGCCTGCACCTTACTCTTAATAAAATTGTCACCACCAGACTTTCTTTAGGCACACACCTCCCCCAGCTCAGGACACACTGCTAAGGGAAACACAGGTACTGGTGATTTTCAGAAGGTGGTGGTGGTGGTCTCTGAATCATTAGTGGACCCATGTCTCAGCATTGTTAGTGAGGACTGTATCTTATCGGCATCTTACAGATGAAACTGAAGTACTCTCAATTCTGCTCATTCAAAATCTCATGGCGTTTTCTTCTAGAGTAATGGCATAAAATTAGCCCAAGTGTTTTGCCCAGATTCTAATTTGGGCAGCTACATCCTTTCTACTAAAATCCCCTTGTGGGTTCAGCTGCATATGGTATTCACATCTTGCCCTAACTTATGAAGTATTGGTATATGCTGTTAAACAGCTACCATATTCCATCCTAGAGATGGTTGCTTTTTAGCAATGGAGGAATTAAGTTTTATATAAAAGTAGTAAAGCACTTTGGGGGCTCTTCATGATGAAGAGAGCCCAGGTATTTTATTATTGAGTGAGACCACAGACTCAGCAAGGCAAATTTGAACTTTGACCTTCAGCTTCCTGCTCCCTTCTGTGATTCTCAACTTTTCAGTTTGGCTGATGTTAAAATTACAGCAAAATACTTTAGACACAATTCCAACACTTCAAGAAAGGCAAATACTGTCAGTGTTCTTTTGTGTGGACTCTTCTCCTTTGCTTTCGTTTGGACACAGAACGGCATTTTCTAAAGGTCATGCTGCTTGGGACTTGAGATTTTTTTTTTTCAAGTTTAGAATTGTCCAGGAATTGCACTTATTTCGTTTTTAAATAGAGTTGATGGAGGACCATTCCAGCCAGGCATTACTTTCAGTTTCAGTATCCAGAATAACTAGAGAAATCAAACAGTTAGAATTTTAGGCTTTAAGATGCAATGTAAAGAAACTTTTGCATGTTTGTTATTGCACGTGTATAATTTGCAAAGCTAGCAGAGTTTAAGCTTAACCACACACAAATTTCCACAAGTGAAATGCTTGTATGTGGCTTGGAATATTCTTCCTACAGTACTGGAATGTGCTGTTTTTCTCTGATTAAACAGGCATTATGACACATACTTCAACCACTTGAATGTTGATGGATTTAAAGCACAGATCTCCTGAAGTGGGACCCACCCATATCCATGTTATCCATCCTGCTCCTATGTCAATGTACTGCTCAAAATAGAATACTGCCGAGTTATCTGACTCAAAATATTTGCAGAGACAGGAGTCACAGAGGGTTAAAAAGATCAGACTTTTGATTTAAGTTATATGTGCAGTATCCCTTGGGATGAAAGGAGTACCGATAGGATAAAGCACAGGGTTATTTGTTCTAGATACTGAGGTTCTCATAGAAAATTAATTTAGGATCTGTTTCTGGGGAAATACATCTAGGAAATGAGTCCTGCTATGTTGGCCACACTGGTTCAAAAAGCTTTGTTCAACTAATGGGCTAAGACAGAGGTCACTTACTAGATCCACAAGCAGCAGTGGTTTGCATCTGTTTTTCTCTGTAATACTCTTATCTCAATGCTAATACTCCACTTGTGGCTGTCTGGTCTGTCTTTGGAAACAAGTTTGTATGAGAGCTCATGAAAATCAATACACGGATGTGACCCTGACAACATCCCAATGTAAGAGAGCAAGGGGCTCGATGGTATCTGGTAGTGAGTTTCAGCTGACTTGACCAGTTTACTGTACCCCAACTCACTAATGTCCTAATCTGTATCCAAAAGGTGTCATGTAAAGTATTAACAGAAAGCTAATATACAGATCATTAATACTGTGTGGTGTACATACAGAGGACAAACTCAAAATTACAAACATATTGGAAATTGCTATCAAAATATGTCTGCCGTGGAGCTCTACAGTTAGCCCACTCTAGACGAAGAAATGTGTGGTACCTGGAAGCTATTTCCAAGGTATGCTAAGAGACAACAGGAATACAATTTCCACAGCAGGTAAACAGGACTGTCAAGCCAGCAGGGGGAGGGGATGGCAGAAAACAGATCAATTTTGTATTTTAGCAAACACCAGTGGAGGAAGAAACCAGCATTAAACTTCCTTCACTAACAGACTCTTAGCTGCTTTCCTCAAGCTTGAATGAACTTTACTTTGGGGGGTAATCTTCAAAAGAATCCATTTAAAAGACAAGGGCAAAGAACCCCAAATGTTCTTTCCCCTAAGAAGACAAGGGACCTGAGCACTTTGGGGGGGATCCTGATCATGGGGGTGGTCCGCCATCTTGCTGGAAGGTAGATTGGTAAGGAAACTACCCTGTAGCTTGTTTTGTTAGATCATAGCCTCTAAAAAAGCTTTTTTTTTTTGCTTTTCTTTGCTTGTCATCATTTGATAGTTTCTCCTTTAGATTAGATTAAAAGCAGTTTTGTTGATAAACTGGTTTTATTTTTAAACAGTGCTGTTTTAAGTGAATGTTAACTCCAGTAAATGTGCAAGCTGCAGGGTACTGTACCTTTAAAGGAACAAACAAACCTTAATATCTCTGAATGGCCCAAAAGAGGGCTGGGCATTGCAGAGCACTTAGTCTGCGGAAAATTCAGGACTGGAGGATGTTGGGGGAAGGGTTCATCTTGCCAGGTTTAACCAAAGTTGGGGCAGGCCAGAGTATGGCAGTGGTTTGATGAGCAGGATGGTGAATCAGAGCAGTTTAACACATGGACACTCAGTGCCTGCTCATATGCAGGCTGGAAGCATCCAGACAAAGCAGCTACAACAGCAGAATGCTTTGAGGTCCTCAGGGTTACAGGACAGTGATACAACCCTCACTGGTGTGGATTGCACCCCAGAACCTGACAATGGGGTGGGGCTCAGCTTTGCCTTAGTCCTTCTCAATACATTTCCCACTTTTTCAAAAGCTCTTTATTCTATAATTTGTATTCTGTATATGGATGATTAAAATAAATGTGCACTTTAAATGCCGACATGTATTACTATTCTGCTTGTCACAATGAAACACTTTTGTGTATACTAACTCCACCAACACCCATCAGAGGTCTTGTCTACATGGTGCTTGAGTCTGCACTCAAATGTTGCACATTAATTGGAACTATTAGGGCATGCCATAGGGGTACACATGGGCCAGTTAATGTAATCTAGTTTCAAATAGTACTAAATTAACATGCACTAGGGAACTTTTAGTGTGGGCCAGCAGAACCTACAGAGACCACTTAATGTGCAACATGCTAGTGCAGACAAAATTTATACCCATCTGGTATGGATTAAAGCCCTGTGTAGACAAGTCCAGAAGTAGTTAGTTGCCCCCAGAATTACATGTTACAAACAATTCATCCTAGCATCATCATAGTGCCTAGGAGCCCTGCTCCTGGACCAGGACTCCATTGTGCTAGGTGCTGTACAAGCACTACATAAAAGTTCCTACTCCAAAAAGCTTATAAATATAAGACACCAGATGGATGCAGAAGTAGAAGGAAACAATGGGACAGTATTAGTCAACTTAAGACACCGGTATCTGAGCACCAGCAGTCTAACAATAGTCAACTTTTTTGTGTAGGCATCATAGCAAAGAATTTTTAGGAGGATAATGAGGTAGCTTTCAGGGTCGCTGCACTTCTGATCCCTTCTGTAGTCTGCTAATGGAATTCCCTCTTGGGTCTTAAGCCTATAGCCATCTCTTTCTGGGCAGGGACCCACATCTCTCTCCCTCCTGGCTGGGGTTTTAGGCTGCAGACTTGCAATTCTCTGTGATTATCTCTGCTTGTCTGACTGAAGACCTGCATTTAGCTTTCTCTGAAAAGGCTGTGAACAGTGTAGGCTACTGGTTGCAAGTAGCCAAACAAGTCTGTCAAAGTCAAGTACATTAATCTGTATAGTCCTTGAATTTTATAATCTGAAGTATAGAATGTCTGAGTCAGTGTGAAGCAAGGAAAAGAGCTATAAAGCATGACTGAGAGCTTTTTTTAAAAACTTTTGTTCAGAGTATCACCAGGTTCAATCATCAGTGGACTTTGCAGTTTATCGTCCACTTTTTCAGTTAACAGCCATCTTGACTTTATAAATGATACCTGTGTATACAACTAAAATATGGAATGTCCCTAGGCCATGCCAAGAGTCCTAGCCCACTGTGTGATAATTAGAGGTTAATCAACCAATCCACCACCCTTGCATGCAAACTAGCTGTAGTGCAACAATTTGATTGTATGAGACTGCACAGATTGTATATTACTTGGCCTAACTACTACAGCATGCCTCCAATTGCCACCTGCACAAATCAACACATCTTCCAGTGCAACTCCTCCCCCTCCCCCAGCCCCCAGCACAAGTACAGTTACCCTATGCATAGCCCATTATTGCAGGACACACCCCTCTTTCACTGCACGCACAAATCTACATAACTCTCCCACTGCAGCACAACTGGCCATACAACACAACCAGCATGCACAGTAACCCTGAATGTCACTCTGAAGCCTAGAATGTCTGAATCGGTGTGGAGTGACAGAAACTGCTACAAAATGGTGGAGAGCTCCTTTTTGTTGAGAATATCACCCTATTCAAGCGTTGCTGAGACTTGCAGTCTGTCACCATCCATTTTTTTTCAAATTCTCAGCTATTTTCAGCATTCTTACACACATGGCTTTAGACATCAGCCATGTGATAGCACGAGCTTTCAGCTACTAAAGAATAAAAGCCTTGCAGAGAAGACCTAAAATAACAGGTCTAAACTCACATGAAAGACAAAAAGTCACTGTACTTCCACATGGGGGGTGGCAGGTCCCATCCTTCCAACCCTTCAATAAGGTGTGCCTCTCATCCCCTTGGTCAAAGGGTAATGTCCATTTCTTGGACCAGAATGAAGGCCCCTCGGTCAGTGTAAACTCAGCGTCTTAGACCAAAAGCCCTTTCTTTGTCTGCAACCCAGTCTGAACCAGATTCTGAACCAATTCTTTCTAGGGATAGTAATTCTCTGGAGGAGTTTACTCACCCCACTATTCATAGTAATTTCCAACTGATTTTAATTACTCATTCTTGCAGACAGTGATACAATAGGATCACAAAGATACAGAAAACATTCACAAAGCTAATACTGTGTTCCTGAAGGTACCGAATTTGTTTCCAACATCTGTCAGCGTAGCTTTGTGGATATTTACAGGGAGCCCCTCCCAAATGTGCTTCTCCAATACTGCCCCTTACAAAAAGTGCATATTTGACAATGTAACAAGGGGGTGATAGAACCTGGCATCATTGGCCGGTTGGAGTCGGGAGTCAGCATTTTGATAGTAGATGAGGCATAATTACAAATATTACTGGCACTTCCATGCTAATTGCTGAAAATAAAACTAATCAATCACTTTTTTTAATGAATTAAATGAGTCATTTAAGTCACTGTATTTGATTACTGGGTACAAGACAAGGAACTGATACTTACCTGCTTTACTTCATTCTTTTCCCTTTGATTCACATGAACTGGCAAAATGAAATAATAATGAGCTGATCCCCAAATGGGGAAACTCGTATCATTTGGCTTCTGATGGCTCTCTGGCTGGAAGAAGGAACCTACTTTTAAAAAAAATTGCTGCAAATCCTCACCAGTTGGTGCAGATTAGGTATTGCTTTCTACTGCAGTGTTGACTACACTTTACTAGTGTGTATGCAATATATGCCATATATAAGTATATGCAGCCTGTAGCGTGCTTTGGGTTCCTTCAGAATTAAAGGTGATCTGTAAACAGACTTCTGTTTTTCGGGGTTTATTAATTTCATTTTGGGGGTTTATTTGTAGCAATTTTTGAGCTTTATTGCTAACACTTAGGTAGTTGCCCAAAAATCAGGGGGCTTCAGGCTTTCTCTTTGCATATACTGTAATTTATATTCTATATTACTCACTACAGTAGCATATACTGTAACAAGTAATCTTTTTAATGTTTTCTAGTGTGATTTTAATGTCGTTCTGTTTCAAACAGCACTACAGTAAAAGCACATTAGGGATACTTTAGAGCACACCAGCAGGGTCTACGCAGACCAATTAATGCGCAACACGTTAGTGCACTTTAGAAATCGCCCCCGCCGCAGACTGCATAACTGCTCTGTGTAGACGAGCCCTTAAATACAAATAACTATTTCCAGTATTTTTCAGGAGTGTATTGAATAAACGCTGATTTTATTTTTTTGTGTTTATCGGTTAAAACGTAAAATCAGAAATGTATAAATTATTAAATGGTTTGACTTTGCTCAGCTCTAAGTCTTGGGACAGGGTGTCCTGCCGTCTGGAGTGGCTCATGACTGTGAGTGTCAACCTCAAGGCAAGCTGTCAAAAATAGGGCAGTATGATCTGTAATTAGATTTCACCAAGCCAGTAACAAATGTGAACTCCTGGATCACTGTAACAGTCTTACTATGACATCAGACAGTCCCCTTAGGCTCTCCAGTCTATCTTGCCACCCAGGCAAGCTGGACTTAGTGATAAATGTTCACTTACACCAAAAAACACACAATATTCAGTTTGCTTCAAATCCCAAGAGACCAGTCACTTGCCTCAGATCAGTTGGTACCCTATATCTTATACTAAGGGCAACACCTGTAGCCAATACTGTAATAAACTAGCTAAAGATTTTTTTTTTAACTGGGAAAAATGTGTTGTTTACAGGTTAAAGCAAGCAAACATACTCACACAAATGAGTTACCATCAATGGGTCCTACAGGCAACCAATGTAGTAATCTGCCTATTCAAAATGTCTTTCAGGGCAGACCCAGGTTGACCCTGGGGATCTCTGCTTTAGTTTAGTATCTCTGTCCCTGAGCTTTCAAACAGCAAAGCGATGAAGGCTTTTCTTTTATATTGTGCCTTCCAATCCATGAGTCCCTCACATGTAGCATTTCCATGGTGCCATAGGGGCATTCACCAGTCCTTTGTATTGTGATGTTCCTTAATGGCTCACTTAAACTTGATAGGCCTCCTGAATGGACTGGGGACGGGGATAATTCCCGTACCTGAGTTCACAAGTTCAGATCAAACATTTTCAAAGTTGTAAAGCAAAACTTACATATTTCCTTTATAGCGTGGAATATAGGCATTACAAGTGACAGTAAGGCATGCAGCAAATAAGAAGTATTTCGTAGTCTAAACACATTCTTATAAGACTAATACCTATTTTGAACAAAACTAACATAGGTGAGCTGGTTGGGTTTCCAGCTATGAGTTTCATTTTGTTAGCCAACGCCTATGGCCTTGGCTAGTGCTGGCACTTGATTTTACTAGCACCGCACAAGGGATTTAAACAAATCAGATCAGGAAAAGCTTAATCAAGGTCAGGGACAGCCTAGCCTGGTCTTGTCTGTATGAGAGAATGTCTCTTATTGGTAAATGCAAATAAAGTATCTTTAATTTTTACAAGACCAAGAACACTTCGATTAGCCTCATTCTAAGGCTGCTCTGGGTTGCATGAACAGTTAGGCCCATATGACTTGTCTGATTTCCTAGAGATGATAGCTATATTTTGGGCAATACAACTAAAATCCACTACCCATCCTATCTCTGTTATCTGCCTTTAAATTATGGCAGGCAAATAGCACTGCAAGCAGACTATGAGGAGTGTGTTATATACAAATGCTGAGGAAGCTGTTGTAAACTGGTGTTTAACTTTATTCTGTACTTTTCTCTTTTAAAAACAAAAAACCCCCCAGAAAACTGTCAGCTAGAGTCCCCCATAAGTCAGGAACATGTGAGACCACAGTCCCTTTTGGCAGTTACATAATATGGATAGATATGTAGGGGGGATCTGGCCACAGAGCTCAGGGACTCACTTTTCCTGACTACTTTCTGGGCCGCTGGCTGAGGTGGGAAAGGAAGGGACTTGAGAGCTCCTTCCCACAACTTGAGTTCTGGGAGTTTTGTCCATTGCAACCACACACAACATGCACAAGAATTAGGCCCTGACCTGTGCCTGCTCGCACGCTTATCTAGGAGCTCCCTGTCGTTTCATTGATTTCAATGGAATTACTGGTCGGGGCCTTAGAGGCCATGTTGGTCTCTAGCATCAGAGATTTATCATTTGATTTTTTTTATCATAATCTCCAGTATTAGTTTACTCTGCAAAGATGGTCCGATATTATTACTGACTGCTTAGCAGATGGCTGGGGAGGAACATTCATGTTGGCATACTGGTTTGACTTGCTTTGATTGCCAGAGTCACACAAGCTGGAATCTTGGAGAAAGAAATATTGCTCTCAGATCTGCACAAATTGCCTTTTTTTTTAACTTTGCTGCTATGAAAAATGTAATGCCACAGATAAATGACGGAAAAATAGTTAGGATAAAATTACAAGAGCTGAGGAATAATCGCTAAATTATTTATTACTTAGCCTCTTTTTGGGATTAGATTGTTTTCAAACAACGTACAATTTTCTTTCAACTTATTTGTCATTTGAAATTATTTTCCAAATGTCTACAGATAAATCTTGAGCTGTATCTTTTGCAAGCAGCCCACTACCTACATTTGAAACAGAACACTTGTTTAATTTTGATTAAACACAAAGGTCACATGTCTTCTAATTTTTGGCTAAAATCTATTGTTCGTGCTAATATGCCTGCCAATAAACTCGTTCACTAGAGTAGTCCTGGAAAGGGAACACAGTTTGACAAGAAGGTAAGTGAATTCATTTTTTTTTAATTGAAGCCAATATTAATGGAAAGATATTTAAAATATTCTTTTGGTTCTAAAGCTAGATTTTTTTTTTTTTTTTTTTTCCACCAAAGCTTGTGTAACACCGACAGATGCAGGCCGTTGTGGTGTGGGATCAAACTTGGGATCTCTGGAGTTTAGTGCATGAGCCTAAAAGCCACATGGCCCTTAGCTAAGACTGTAGAGCAGACTCATTAATCTCTAAGAGGGCTCAGTGCCACTACAGGGGACCAAGCACCACAACCAGAAAGGTGTGTGGGTTACACTTGGATTCAACTCTCTTTTACCTTTGAGTTTGGCTAACTCTCTCTTCTTTTCATCATTTTATGGGGTCTGGCTGGCACCAGAAAATAGCCAGTTTCCTGAAAAGCAAAGAGGTTGCTTTTTTAAATATGAAATGTTCAGGCCTGAGTAGAAACAGGAAATATCAGAAATCTATCAAGCCTCTTCTCATGAGATTTCCCAACCCTGTTTTGCAGAAGACTGAATAATCAGCTGAACTTCTGGGTTCCTCTCCTGAACCAAATCTCCAAACCTTTTTGAAGCCTGATGTTGCTACAAGAAACCACAGTACCTTTTTTTTTCCTCTCCAATGAAAGGATATATTACTCATTCACTTCCAGCCAACATAAGTAACTCTTCCTCTTTTTTTCTCATCACTCTAATTGATTTTTGTTTTGTTTTTGCAGTTACACAAAACATATATTAAAAGAAACCCTCCAATCCGGGCCTCTGGGCACCTTCTGCCACATAGTAAAAATACAAGTAATAATGCAAACAAAAGTAAACCACTGAAGTTCTGTGGCAAATGCCGATGGCAGGCATTTAACCTGTATAAATTAACTCTTTCACTGCTAACTCTTCTGCGTGAGCTGTGCTGCCACCAACCCTCTTTGTGATATCAGAACAAACTGCTCTGGAAACGATTGAGTTCAGATGGAGATGAAGCAGCACCATCAGGCAAACACCTAAGAAACTTATTTTTGGTTTTGTACAAATATTAAAAACTAAAAATGGTAAACAGAAAAAATTGGACAGGCCATGGAGATACAGTATTTCCCAGGAAAGATCTGAGCAATCATATACTATTATTACTCAGAATAGGCACATCATTTTTTTTGCTTTTGACCCCTATTCCTAAACCCAGGAAGAGAAATACTGATTTAAAAACCTTCATATCCCTTGTTAAAACTAAACAGACTAAATGTTACTCAGTTTTCAAACTGGCTACGCTTTGGAGACCTGTCTATCCGTTTTTCTCCTTCCCCTAAATTGCACACAGGGCTATTTGCAACAGTACATAAACTTCCAGACATATGTCACTGATTGGGTGACTCTGCCTATTTTAATTAATAAAATTTCTTCAAGCTGGAAAAAAGCTCACTAATCCGTGTGGTGGGGTTTTTTTTGTCATGACAAATCCATTTAAAAAATTCTAATTCTAGTGATCAGGTAAGGTGAGCTATTACCAGCAGGAAAGCGGGCGGGGGGGGGGGGGGGAAACCTTTTGTATTGATAATCAAGGATAGCTCACCTTACCTGATCACTCTCCTTACAGTGTGTATGGTAACACCCATTGTTTCATGTTCTGTGTATATAAATCTCCCCACTGTATTTTCCACTGAATGCATCCGATGAAGTCAGCTGTAGCTCACGAAAGCTTATGCCCAAATAAATTTGTTAGTCTCTAAGGTGCCACAAGTCCTTCTTTTCTTTTTGCGGATACAGACTAACATGGCTGCTACTCTGAAACCTGCCATAAAATATTATGATTTCAGACATTTGGAACTGGAATCAAATATACAGTATAAAACATGTTTGAGAATTTTCTGTTAATGTCATCTATGGGAAATGAATGAGTTCTGTTTACAGTTGGCTAGGATACAGTTGTACCTACCTGAAGCAACCCTTCAGGAGATCAACAAAAAAAAGTGGTAAGACTTATACTCTGAGCATTACATCTGGTGTAAAACTGGACTAATGCAGTGGTGAATCAAGACCATGATATTTGGGACCGTATACTCTAGAAAACAAGGTGGATGAGGTAATATCTTTTATTGGACCAACGTCTTATGAAAGAGACAAGCTTTTGAGCTATGCAGAATCACTGTAGTCAAGACAAGCTTGTCTAATAATGGTACTCACATAGAGTGCAGTTTAAATTCCTTCAAAGTGTTAAGTTTTTCCCAGACCCAAAGAAAAGTTCTCTTTGTAAGCGTGAAAGCTTGTCTCTCAACAGAAGCTGGTCGAACAAAAGATTTTACCTCACCCACCTTGTCTCTCAAAATGTTAACTACTTATTAGGCAAATAGATTTTTAAAAAGCTTGACTGCAATGCCTTAGTTTTTTGTGTATGGCAACTAAAGAAAAAACTGTTTGAAATGTTTTCAAATGGTTGTGTAAAAAGATCTAGCTTGTATTCATGTTGTTTTTGTGCCAAATTGTACTTGGATATAATTTGGCTGCAATATTAAACTTTGAATATTCAGATTTATAATGGGAACACTAATACTTCCTTAAATTGTATAATGATGGTCCAAGAGATACTGAATAATTTTTTTCATGAACTGAGTCATCTGAGTGAATGTCCTGTATTGTTCTTCAGAACTGTTGGTTCCTTTTAAAACTTTTTAGTAGTTAAGGGAAAGGGCATGGCAAGGCCCTGGTTTTAATCAAACATTCTGATGAAATATATCTTATGTTAAGTAGATTTAAATACTATTCATGTCCTTGAAGAAATCACAGCAATCACTTGAGGTGCCTATATTGAATTTAACAGCAATTGTAGACCTTATGATCTCATTAACCAACTTCCCGAGAGTTCCTGTTTTTTTTAGTTTTTTTTTTTTTTAAACCGTGAAAATGTAAGTAGACAGTTGAAATGTACCCAGGGATAAAGAATATTAGGCCCTTGAAATCTTCAGTGAGACATATTAGAAGTGTTGCAATATTCAGTAGAATCAATGTGAATAAATTAGACACTATGCTAAGTACAATATCAGTCAGTCTTTTACAGCTGTCTAGAGAAAACAAGATAATAAAAGCAAAGATCAATTACCCGGAAGCCTGCATTATTGCTCTCTGTACTTCCAAACATGCTGCATAAATAGTGTTGAATGTATTACAGCTGTTCCTTTAACTACAATAAATGCTAGATGTGGTAAGAGATGAATACCTTGCTGTCTGGCATGAAATATTTCACCTGCTCTGTTGGTGCTACAAGGACCAATCTCTTACATCTAGAAGTGGTCAGTAGAAATATAACCCTAATGCTCTCAGGGTTATTTCTGGAAAGCTTCTTCTGAAATCTTCCTAGAAGGGCTTGAATCCATTTTCATAACAAATGCCAGGTTCCTTGAATACTCACTTCAGAATGGGTGAGATAGTCCAGATAAAACAAGAATTGCCTAGACTTAGAGTTGGCACGAACAGAGCAGAGCTCATTCCTTCAGTGTCCATACTATTGACAGTGTTGAATGAAACTGGTGGTTCTAAGACTTTCTGTGCTTGTCCTCAGGTGTGTGAATGAGATCAGTGCTCTTTTTTTATATTAAAAATCCTGGTGGGAAATGAGTGGAAATTTCCATATATATTTATTTGAGTTTTAATTTGGAAAAACTCATTCTTTTCCCCTTAATTCCTGAAGTACTTTAAGACCGAGTATGTGTCCTGCAAAATGCTGCACAGAATAGTCTCTGGATAAATGCTGAATGCTACCCCTTGTT
The DNA here is from genome assembly GCF_015237465.2 of Chelonia mydas. Taxonomy (NCBI): domain Eukaryota; kingdom Metazoa; phylum Chordata; order Testudines; family Cheloniidae; genus Chelonia; species Chelonia mydas. Next base: position 66,895,210 of record NC_051250.2, read on the forward strand.
TTCTTTGGTATGGGAACATAAAACAAGCAAACCCAAAGTCATCTGGATCCTGCAGTGGAAATCCAGGGGAAATTTTCTTTAATACTTAATTATTTTTCCTCAGAGGTTTTATAAACCTAATTTTCTCTTGAAGTCAAACATGGGAGGTGGAATTGGCTTGTAGAATTGCTCAGAACCCAACACCCTACTGAGTGATCCTGCTCTGAAAAAGTGTTCAAAATTAGCGTTGGAGACCCCTCCTAGTAACTTGTCAATATGCTCCTTTCATAATACACCATAAAATACAAATCTATGATTTTATACAACTGCAATCACACAGACATGGGGTAGATGGTCAAGAAAATGCAGTTTCTGTCCTCGTTAGCAAATATGCAAACTCACTGACAAATTATTTACACAGTGCCCCCACTGAATGGGGATGCATAAGCGGGGGCATTATTAATATTATTAATTGTATTGCAGCACTTAAATGCCCCAGTCAGGATTGGCAACATCTGAAGATAATGGAGTGATACATGTGTTAGTGAGGGCAAAACTAAATTTACAGAAACTTGATTGCTGATGAAGCAGGAGAAAAGACTTCACCTTGACTTTCAGATTAATGTAGTTTGTAGCATTGGCACTTAGAAAAACATTTTTACTTGTGTGACTGGTTCCCCACAGGGGTGCCATCTGGAACTGGGGTACCACTGAGCCCTCTGACCTACCAACCTAGGCTCCCACCTACACTGTACTGCTGTGACAAGCTGCAAAGCCCGCTGGCCTGCACTTTCACTAGCATTCACAGAGGTAAGGACATGTCCAACTGCAGTTACACACAGGCTCTCTAACCACCAGATTCCCAGCCTAGGACCACAGAGCAGTACCATCCTGCCCTGATCGAATCCGGCCAGTATATAGATTTAATACCTGGTCCAACTCTCCCTCAAAGTGAAGACAACAATGCACACTTGTGGTAATCAAACAGCGATTATTCTCCCCCCCACACCCCAAAGCACTCCAGTGAAAACTCATGGGTTTGGGTTCAAACATTAAAATAAATGTATTAACTCCAAAAGATAGATTTGAAGTGATTTATTAGTGATATCAAACTAGATTACCTAGCAAATAAAACAACAACCTAAGCTTAATATACTAAATTTGGATATGAATAGCAGATTCTCACCCTAATTGAGGGTACAGGCAGACTTGTAGATTCTTAAGGCACAAGCTACACTTGCTTTTCAGCTTGGATTCCCTTTAGCCTGGGTCTAGCACTTCCCCCAGTTCAGCCTTTGCTCCTCAGATGTTTCTAGGAGTTGTCTTGTGTGGGGCGTGAAGAACCTCAGATGATGTCACGCCCTGCCTTATATAGCTTTAGCATAGGACGGGAAGTCTTTGTTTCAAAGCTTGTTTCCCAGACCAGTTTGTGGAAAAATACTGACGTCCCAAGATGGAGTCCAGCATCATGTGACCTGGTCACGTGTCCTTGTAGAGTCATAGAAGCCATTACTTACAGGCTATCTGTAGCATTCTCAGGAAGGCTCACCAAGTGCGGGATAAACTTCTCCTAAGGCCTATTGTTTTTCCTAATGGCCCATTACCCTGAATAGGCCCTTCCCCACCCACTATCTAGACTGAAAGCATCTTGTCTAGTGGGCATTACCAAGGTGTAACTACATTTGAAGTACAGATACATAGTCGTATTTATAACTTCAGATACAAAAATTATACATGCATGCAAATAGGATAATCAGCACATCATAACTTTTCCAATGACATCCTACATGACCTGTCTTGTATATATGCACCATAATTATGCCATAATCATATCCTAATATCACTATGAAGAATATGGGGTGCAGTATCAACTCATAAAGGGAGAAAAATTGATCAGGAATCACTGAAACACATTAAATACAAAATGCTCAGAATGCCACATTACAAACTCTTTGTAGTGAGAGAGTGGCTTTAAAGGCTGATTTATGGATATTTTGGCAGCACAGTTTGGCATTTGTGTTCCAAGGCAAAGGTGGGGCACACTAACCAACACTGCAAATTTCATATAAAAACCATTTGTACAATATGCTTTCAAAAGATGTTAATTTATGGGAGGTGAGGAGTTTGTTTTCCCGCATGCAAGAACAATAGTTTTGCACTCTCATTACACCACGACCAGTCCATTCATCATGCAGCCATACGCATCTGTTGAAGAAAACTACTCCCCTGCCTCTGCATCTGTAATGAGGTGGCCTATTGTGAAGGGTCCTGGAACGTCAACCATTGTTTGGTATGTTTTCCAGAGTTACCACTGCAACATAAAGTAGTTGGATACCATGGTTGTTATGAGCATGACATAAAAAACCAAGAGAGGGCAAGTGTGCTCACACACAAGTGAAATCTCCTTAAGGACTTGCCATCAATGGACAGGGGAGGACAGACTCCCATTCCAAAGAAACAGGAGGACATCTCATGTAGCAGTGATTCCCCACCCAGATTTGCTGAGCTGCATGTTATGAACAGTACTCATTATGAAATTGGCCCCTCCTTTGGTTTGCATATAGAAATTGGGGGTGGGGGGAGAGAACTCATAACTGCCCAAGACGCATCTAACATTTTACCTTAAAATGGTCCAAATGAGCTTGCACCCTCCACACAAATATCATTGCCCATCCTGCTTTGATGTTAGTGTGGCAGTCCTCAATGCAGCAGCAGGTCGGCTCAACAACCTGCCCCTGTAGGGAATATGGTGAACAAAGGATTCTTGGAATATGGTGTTTTGGGGTCCCCGCAGGTAAAAGTTAGTGCCTTCGGTGTTGTGGATAAAGAAAAAGAAGATAGGTGGCATTTGCTGTATTCTTCTACAGAATGGGTACTGTGCCATGTGGTGGCCAGATAGTATTGCAGCCAATGACTATGCCACACAGCTATACATGGAGCTTACAATTTCAGAAAAATCTTGAGTTAAGAAGACGCTAGCTGGAGAGCACAACCACAGGTAAATACAGCCAGTGCCTACTGGATTATTTAAAAACTAGTATAGCTATGTTTGCTCACCTTTCTCAGCATGGTCAAATTCTTTCACATTCAGGTTACACTCTTTCAGTCTCTCCTGTGCCTAACTGGAGTAGTTTTAATTTTAAAAAATTTAAAGGGAGCAATAGAAGTGTTTCCTTCCTCTGGTGAAAAGGATCCCAATTTCCTCAGTTTTATTCTAAATCTTAAAAGGCTTGGGTATCAGTTGGATGGATCTCCCCTGTACCCCTTTAATAGCGGCTATTTCCTGTCAAGATATTTGATCAGGGCCAAACTGTGCTTTGTAATCTAACCAGCAGATCTGAGAGTGCCAATACTTTTTTATTCTATAGGTCTCGAGAACTGTAGCTGTCTGCTGCCTCTACTGCAACTATGCATGTTGGGTTCAGCATTTTGGGAACGTTTTTATGTTCATTTGAAAATATCTTTCCTGGACAGCATGCTCTAGGATCTTTCCCTTTTTATATGTTGCCTATCTCCTGTTAAGCCTTTCTTCCTATTTATAGCACCTTAAGTGAACTGCATCTTGCAATTTACAAGCCGGAATTTAAATGATCTGAATCTCCTGTATCTAATTGCAATGGGGGAGGCCTCATTATTTGCTGTGCCTTTTCATTGATCTCCAGCATTGAAACCCTTGCATTCTATAGTGTTGTCAAAGACAATTACAGTACATAAATAAATGCTATGGTTCTAACAGTGATCCCAGGAGCTCTAACTAATTCCTCTTTCCAACTTGTAAGGCTCATTTAGGGCTCTGATTTGTTTCCTGAATCTAAACCCTGGGCCAAGTTTTCCATAACAGTTTGCATGTTCAAAATGAAAGTAATACAGCATTTGGTTAACTGCTTTACAAAAGTTAAGCATTTTCAAGGGAGTACTCCCAGATTTTGCTTGTTTAGCTTCTATTAAAAGCCATGGGACTTGCACTGCAAACGCCCTACATAATACTCTGTAATACCATCTCTTCATCTCAGTTTACCTTTTCAAAAGTTTTAATGTTAGAAGTTTCAATAAACTTGGGGAACCATGCTGGCTTTCCTTTGAAGCCTGCCAATGGGAATTACTGAGACTGCAGCAGGTAAAGAGTTAATCAAACTATTTTTCCAAATGTTTCCTCGTTTGGTCCATTAAAATTCACTTAAACTTTAAAACAGCTTCTAAGACTTTCCAGAGGAATGACATCAAACAGTGTAGTCTAAAGTTTTCCAGGATGTTACTTGACACTTTTAAATGAAGGTGTTATGTTAGTCACGTCCTAGACCTCAGGAATCTCTGTGTGTGTGTTTGTTTATATATATAAACATTTATTTTTTTAAGAGTCTGATTAAAGCTTCAAAAAGCCTTCTATCCCCATTTCTTCTTGTAACATTGGGGGATGTGTCATGCTGGCCATATTTTTATAACTATTTCTGTTATATGCGAGTTCCTCATTTGCTGTTCTGGAAGATAAAATTGATGGATTATTGGAAGAAATTTCCACCTTTAATATATAGTTGCTGTACCAGCAAGTTCTTTGGAAAGAGTGTGTGTCCCTTATTCTTGTTTCTCAGTCCCTGGTATCCCATCAAAGGAGTTGCTAGAGTCAACTGGAAGGAAGTATACTAGGCTGTAGCTCTCGAATGCCCCCTTAGAGAGAGGGTGGGTGCGGCTTCTATCTGAGCCTAGGGCACAGCCAAGCAGCTGTGCTGTTCAGGGTATCAGTAGTCTCGCAGGGGGAAGTTTAAAGTAGTCCAACAAAAAGTCAGTATGCTTCTATAGCCCACGAAAAGCAGAGTCCTATGCCTTTGGGGAACCAAAGGCAGGAGAGGAAGGAAAAGTACTAGCCTTCTCCTTTCTCAGAGGGTGTGGGAGGCCAAGGCTCTCAAGTGATGCCCCTGGTCAGCAACCCCAGCTTCCAGAAGCCAGGGAGCTCTAAGATGCAGTCCTGCTCCTTCAGAGCACTACTCTGCTCTGAGCAAGGATCCTCCCTTTTAAGGACCCACCCATCTTCAGGCTTGACAAACCATGCAGGTGCGCTGAGTTGAGGTTGATTGCACCTGGAGAAGGTCAAACCCTTTCCTGACTAGGGTGGAGACCTGCCCAAGCAGGGGGGCGTGGAGGGAGAAGAGTATACTTCACTTTGGGATTTAAACCCAAAGAGGTAAGAGAAAATTATCCCTGTGGTCAGGCACATGGAGGACTCCCTTAGTCTCTCTCAATTCACTGAAATCATTAATTTGTATTTGTGCTAGCTGAATGGAAATCAGACTGGATTTTTGCCATTACAGTGAGGAACAAATGTTTAATCTCTTGAGGGGAAATTTTTTTTTTTTAAGAACACACATCACAAAAGCCTATGAATATTTTTCTTCTAAATAGATCTCTTCATGCCCTATATTACTTTTTCTTCCAATATTTTCACTCCTTAATCCCATGGATCCTGTGGTCCCAGCCGAGCCTGGCATATTATTGACTCTGGTTGTTGTAGCAGGCAGAGAGGGCTGGGTACATATTGAAGAATTCTAATTTGCTGTTCTTTTGTCAATCTTAAAAAAAGAAACTATATAAGTGAAAGTTGTTTAATACCTTTCAATTCCACCATACTGAAATATAATCAATATAAAATAAGTGTCAGATTGATGCTGATTTTACTTCAGTTAAAGGGGTGAGGGGAAGGCCTCTCTTTTTGTAGAGCTAGGTAGTGAGATGCTTAAGCTTTCTGCTCAAGTGGGAGATAATATAGTATTGTATGAGAAGCTATTCTTCCCAGGTCTACCTTCAGATCAGGAAGGGAATAGTCCTAGAGACCTCATACGAGGAGAGCCTAGTGTAGGTTTCAGGGTGCAGAGTGGCAAAGGCCAGAACATACCACCTCTCTACAGACTTGAGATGGATTTCAGGGTGGAAAGGAAGGGCAGAATAGGCCTATAAGAAGCTACAAATCCTCCCTCTCCTCCCGAGCACTTGGATTACCACAAATAATGTCAAGGAGCCTGCATGGAGTGGAAAGCTTCCAAGAGTTGGTGTACCTGTTTTAAAGTATTTATTAGGAGGGATAATTGGCAGTTATCTTGACTGCCGATGTTGGGAAGTGATCAAATGGAAACTTGTCTGCAACAAATTGTTTTAATGATCAGCATAAATGTATTTTAATTTGGATTAATTGCAGCCTGGGAAGACTTTACTCCTAAATAAACTGCAGGAAAATGTAATCCATAATGAATATAACTAACTAAATTTCAGTCTAAATAAATAGGTCATGGCTTCCTCCCCACAGAAGGCTTGCTGTGTTTAGAAAATGTACACAAAGCCCATGCATATGCTATACCTTAAGGTATTTACGTAATGACAAAAGATCACTTTTTTTCATTTTCAAACTGTCACCAAGGGATTGCAAAGCAATCAAACTTTAACAGCCAATTAATCTCTCTAGATGATGTTTGTGTAGCACTTAACCAGTTTCAGTAAATTAGATCCCTGTGGGCTGGGCTGTTACATTGATAGAAATGTTACTGCTAGCTGGAGGCATTCATTTACTAGTTGGTAAGAACAGCAGTATCCAGGAATCATGAGCATATGGAAACAAACTCTGCACCTTTTCAAAAGAGATGCTGGTTGTAAAGATTAGGAGGTTCTGGGAGCCACTCTGCATGGAGCCTCCGTAAACTAAATAGGTAGCTTGTCAGGTCTGCTGGACTCAAGAGACGGCTGTTACATCCCCTGTGTGAAATCCATTGGGAGGCAGCTGTGGATGATAAAAAGTAATAGTGCTACACAGCAGAGCCAATTTAAGACAATCTGTTGAGGGAACAGACTTGCTTAAAATACTGTTTGTGTGTACCCAAGCAAAATACGTTTAAAAAAATCAATTTAAAATTAATATCGCATAGAAAGACCAAACCCAGTAAGGAATATGTTTCCAGGACATAAGCAAGACAAAATATGCTAGAAAGCTGGCCCATTAAAGTGGCAAATATGCTAAATTAATATTTTTTTCTTCCTTGTCCGTGTGGTGATTTCATTATTGTTTCTAAACACAGACAGTGTCTGGTTGATTAAATCAATGAATTGATAGTGAGATGCCTTAGTTACTGTATAGACTCAATTGTACAATTAGATGGACACTTTTTAGAAAACAAAGACTGTTATGTCCTGAATGCAATGATACCTTCTTAAATGCCATGCTTGAAGGGATAAATGTGACTAAGCGACACTTGGTTATAGGAGCCAAGTGAAGGACTGAACTGTAGAGCTCTCTCCAGCTAAGTGAAGTCTGATGAGGTCTTACAACAAAAGCATAATTTATTTCTGGCTGGATTCTTTAGCTATTTCAGCATGTGCGCTGACCAATGAAAGCATTACTAATTTTATTTTGCACAGCTGTATTCAGTGACATGAGTTTGTACTTTGGATTTCACTTCCCCCAAACATGTTTCCGTATCTTTTGGGGATAATAAGCATTTTTGAGGCTGTACAGAATCATCCTGTTCCAGTTTCCACTGAAAATGACAACAGAAGTTTTTTCCTGCAGTGTAATAGCTGTCCTAGCTGGATATATTTCTAAAGATTATACCATATAGCTGTTTAATATCTTTACTCTGCAGTGCAGGCAGACATACAAGGGATTTTCAGACTATAGTTTATAATTAAGCAACATTCAAGCAGGGGTGAGTGGTATAAAAATTCCTGATGTGATGCTTCCTCTTGTTCAAATACTGGACTTCTACAGAATAATTTAATGGGGTGGGATGCTGCTGAAAGATAAACATATGACAAACACGGTCTCTACCTGAGCTCTCCAATTTGGGGCCTGCCAGATAGGAAGGCATGCAGGAGACATCTTAGTTATTCCTGCTTCTGCCACCCACAAAAAGAATAAGGTAGTTTTATTTAAAAAAAAAACAAACGTAGCTCATGAAAACCTTCACAGCCCATTGTCAGTCAGGGTGAGACAATAGTTTCTTTAAGGGAACAAGTGCAGAATGGACAGGCCCATAAGTGGTTGTGAAAAGCCACTAGAAGTCAAAGCTGCCTTAGGGCAGAAGACCTGCTAACCCTCAGCATAAGTTAGAGCAGTCCCTGAGGCTGCTCTAATTTATCGTAGGAGTTGGACAGACCACTGAACATAGCCCAGAATTTTGGATATGCAAAAATGCTTACAGCTACTCCAAGTTACATCTCCTGAGAAGCACAGCTCAGAATTTGGCTCAGGCATTCAAGTTCAAAGGTTAGTTATGAATACTTGAAGTACTCACTCTGTTTTCCTTTGAGCTGTGTGCTCTAGTGTGTTGCTTTTCCCTTCTTTAAGCCCCAGAGCTTTTTTCACTATCCAATGAACTAGCATGGTCAAATGTCTTTCACATCTATTGCCGAAGAGGAGAAATATATTCTAGTTAATAATGGGTCATCTTTTGAGGTGTATGTATTGTCCTTCATTTAGGATGGTCATGTCTATAGTGACTGGACTTGTTTTGGCTGGAAGATCCATAATTTCTTTTGATACAGGGACCTCAGAAAAGTTGTGGTTCACAGCAGTCAAAAAGGATCCCACCAAAAAATTGCTGGAAGAAATTCTCTTATCACTGCTCTGAAGAGTGAGAGCTAGCCTACACATGGAGGTTTTTCTGGAATAGTTGTTCCACTTTAAATTCATAAGCTGTCCTATTCTGGAATAATTTTCATGTACAGAGAAGCCCTAAGAATGGGAATGAAAAAATAGTCAAATTTGCTGAGTAACAGTTTGAGATTAAATAAAACATGCTGTAGGGGCAGTCGTAGGAAGTCAGACAATACAGGAGAAGCCAGTTAATCCATGAAACTGTGCTAACCTGTTTTCTCTCCCCAGGAGTTAATGCAATTTCTTTTTTTGCTTCTAGTCAGGTGGGTATTGCACTCTGGAATTTTGCATCTGAGTTTTGAGTTGAGTTCCAAAATTCAAACTGAAACACAACTGAACCTAGAATTTCATTTTGTTTCACATTGTAACTTCAAAACTGTGCTTTTCATCAGATTTTTATGTAAGTTTTATATGTGTGGGTGAAGGATACATAAAACTAAACAAACCTTCAGTGAACGTGCTCTGCATTTTATAATGAAACTGTGTATTGAGCGTTGTGCGTTTGCTAGTTTTAATGCAAACATCTTAATTACTTTGCTCATCTACATGGAATGGGAGACATAAATTATTTGGGTGAATGTGGATTTAGATAAGGGTGAGGGTGTGATAATGTGTGTGTGTGTGTGTGTGTGAGAGAGAGAGAGTGGGGTATGTAGATTTACAGATATGGGAACTGTTACACCAAATTCCTCTTCACACTATAATTTTTAACTGAGTTACTGGTATAGTCAAATTTAAATATGGTTTGTGCCACACCATATGGTTAAAACTCAGTAACAGTGGCAGCTACAGTTAGTGTGTCAACTTAGCCAGTTCTCTGTGTGGTAGCACAGTACTTCTGGCACTGTTCTCTGTGTGCATCTTCCCAGGATTTTGTCCCCTGCACTATGGGGTAACTGCAGATTTTCCAGAATACTTGATACAAATCGTGGTTAGGAAACTCCATATCTCTGTATGGACCAGAGCTTAGAAATAGCACTTTACTTTCCATTTTGGTGAAATGGAAATGGTCCACACTATATAGTGAAATCTGAGTGTGGACCTGTAAGGTTGGTAGTGGGGAGAGAGGAGACAAGGAGATTAAGTTTGTGTTAACATGGCAAAACTTTCAAAACTGAGCATTATTCAAAAGTATATTTTGTAGATCCATATAACACATGCCTGCAATTGATCCAGCCTCTCCTGGTACCGTTAGATGTAGAGGTGGGTGGAATGGTTTAGTTTAAAAGTGAATCCAGGACAAAACTTCTACCCAGTTCAGAAGTGTTCATGTCTTGTTTCAGCCCCAAGCACCATGTGCATTTGCAATCTAAGCACATCCTGATGTAGAACAACCATGGTATATTTGAATTTTACGTAATGCTTTTAAGAGCAGTTTAGCTATTTTTAATACTCTAGTGATTGTAATTCTTGAATACATAAAATGTCTAATTCTTAGGAGGCTTAATTGTACAATGTTCCTAACATCGTCATTAAAATATAGGATGATAAGATTAACATAATCTAAGTACCATAAACTCTTGAAGCTTCATTCACAAATTATTTTCACAAGATACAGTAAAGCATGCATAATTTTGGGAGTCAAACAAGTGGCTTCATACTTTAAAAAACCAAACCAAAATACTGTAAGTGGACACCATCCAAGGAGCTAGGCCTTTCTTCATCATAGGAGCGAATATAAAAAATTGATACAAAGGCTTTGTCAATTTCCTGATTTATTATACAGGACTTGATAGAAGAGTGAGATTAGATTTTAATTGAGTCTGATCACTTTCACTGAAGTCAATAGGAAGTTTTGCTTTCATTGAGGTCTTTATAAAGCCAATTCAATACCCTTCCCAGTTTTGACCAAACTAAACAATTTCAGCTGAAATTTTACATGGGATCTTATGCTAGAATAGATTGCTTTTTCCCCAAAAAGCAAATTGGATGAGGCATTTGAGATGCTGGTTAAAAAATGCTATCCTCTTTATTTAGGCTTCCTGAACCATCTCTGTCTCCAGACTCTCCCTTCTCTCTCCTCCAGCTTTTTTCTGTTGTGCACAGTTCCAAGGTCCTCCGCTACATTCCAATACAACCAGACTTGCAAAAAAGCTGTACACGTTGATGGAACCCTGTACAATGTCAGACTTGTTGGCTCTCCAAATCCACAGGAGTATGACATTCAGGCATGCACCCAGCTATCATGCTTGCATATTTTGCTATTTTCTTTAGATTCTTTTTCAAGTGGATCTTTGTAGAAACACGGTTTACACATTTTGAAAGACGACAAATGGATACACATTTCACTGCTGGTCCTGAACAGTTATGCAGTGTTGCTGTCCTGCATAAAGATGCACCTCATTCTGCTCTAGAAGTGGCTGCATCTTCCCTGGTGGCTGAAGTGAACATACAGGGCTGTCCCTACATAGATGGATGCCCAAGGTGATTTAATGTCCCAGACTTTTCCCAAATGAGTGCCAGAATCCTTTCCACTGCCTGCAGCAGCGCTTTGAAGTAGGAGCAACGGCAGCGGAAGCAGAAGATTAAAGGATCCTAGAGCTCATAGGAAGAGATGCAGAGTTCACTAACAAGAGCAAGACTCTACTTGATGTTTTAATTTTGCATTAAAAGAACTTTGTCAGGGGAAGCTTTTCTCCAAAACACCTCTCTCCCCTTAGATTTTGTACCAATACAGAGCTGCCTATGTTGCCTCCAACTAAATCCTATAAATACACATGGACACACATGCACAGAGCCCTTAGCTTTACAAAACTATTCTAGGGAGTATTGCACAAGTAAAGTGTGCAAGATCTTACCCACAAATAACAGCATATTGTGATCTATTTATTTAGCATAAGATCTATAAGAACTAGAAGGCAATATTATTACAAGACCCCTATTGTGTAAGCAACTTTCACATGGAAAGTCTTAAATGAGAAGTATCCATCTTCTGCTGGCTCATTTTTTCTTTGAGAAACATTTCTCCTCTTCTGGAATCTCTGAAAACTAGAATCAGAATTTAGAGTGGCTAGTGATTTTTGGGATCCCAACTTGAGATGCCTTCAAGGGATCTGATTTCCAAAATTCAGGGCCCTTTAAAATGTCATAAGGTGAAGACCCCAAGATTGAGGCTTCCAAAATCACTCGTCACCTTTTGAATGTGACCAATTAGCTGATTTCATATCTGTGTTTACACTGATATAACTCCACTGGCTTCAGTGGATTTACTTCTCACTTACATGAGGGTAAATCAGCTTAAGCCCTAAAATTTTCACCTGTACATGCAAATATATGGAAAAAAGACCAAGTACGTTTCACTTCTTTCCTAGTTTTATTTCGTTTTTGTTTGGAATTGGAGAGAACTGTACTGGAAAAATGTCACTGTTTTTTTTTCTCCCACAGTTGGATAGTAATCGTATGAGCCTTAACATAGTCTTATTTTGAATGAATTAATGGCTCTTATTGATTTCTTTTTACCTTTTATGATCATTATCATGTACCTATTTATAGGTAAAAGGCGACCTATCATGGCCCATGTGTTTTATATATTTGCTCCTTAGGGCAGTGCAAAATATTTGGCTCAGTCAAGCACCCATCTAAAGCCAGGCTGAGTCTGGGTTTTAGCCGAACCTACAGTTAGCAGCCCAGATTCACGACAGTTCAGTGAAGCTGGGATGATTTTTTTTGTGGTTGCAAATCTCAGCTGCTCCTTTTGGGCCTAGTACACATAACACATACCCACTTACATTATGTACTGAGCCCACAAACTGTCCATGGACATGCTCCCACTGCCTCCATACACTATCCTTCAGCTTTCTAGACTAAATGGTTGAAACACCCTCTTTTTTGGTGATAGTTTTTCAATTCAGTATCCTGAGGCTAGTCTTTGGGGAGAGAAGCTCACGGACAAAGGAATGGTGCTTGCATTTGTCTACTTTCCACAATGTAGAACCACTGCAAAATCAAGAAAATGCTAAAACTGGGATAAATATTTTTAAATGCCTCAAAGGTCTAATGCATAGTCTTCACTTAGAGTACTGGTGCTACATGCTCTGCAGAAGTCACCATGAGCGCTCCAAGGCGACATGAAAATAACAGGTGTGCACAAATAGTATCTGTTATGGAAGGACATAGGTTATATGTATTCTGTGTATCGACTCTTCCAGATGTGACCCGTTTTTACTAATGACAAATAGTGATGCTAATGAGATTACTTGCCTGTGCATTGGGCTGGATAGGTCTCATATAAAATGAGAAAACGGTAACACACCGTCAAATGAGAAGTGTTGCAATCTAGATGAGCATCAGTGTTTAGTTTTTTGTCATTGTCTTATATTTCCAGTGGGGGCTAATGAGGTCATTCGACTTGCATATTCAAAGTTTAAAAAAAATCCTCATGCTTTTACAGCAGACTTAGGATTTTTTAATTAATTGGCATTTTTAACATACACCAGTACAGTGGTATCAAAAATAGACAGACCCTAACAAGTGAACATACATTCTGACTATTGAATTCTACTTTTCTTTTTCACTACTTTAAGAATACATATTCTCAGTAACCCAGAGTTTACAATACAGTTAAAATGATGATTGTCCACCTGACTTACTACAAGACAAGTCTGTCCCCTATTTACTTTGGGAGAAGAAACATATGATTATAGTATATAATAATGCCAGTGTCTCCTCTTACAACTCTCTAAGTACAGCTAGAGTCATGCTCGTTAATGTGAAATGTGAGAAACAACTAGCTAGGATTAAGCTTTAACATGCATCCGAGGTCCCTACTAGCACAGGCCCATGCATCCATTATGACTGTAGAAAGAGTTGTACATTAAGTACAAAAAAGGGAAATATGTTTAGACCCTATTTTAGTCCAGAATCAGTCTTTGCATAGAATATTAATCTTCCAGCTCCATTACAGATTCCAGAGTTTAGCAGGAAGCATGTTGAAGTTATCAACACCAAAATTGTCGTTCAAGCTCCTACACGCAGTGCCTGATTCAGTGCTGAAGTTTTATTGGCAGAACCTAGGCTGAGACACCCCAGTGGAAGTTCCACTAGCAGGGAAGCCCAGCTGTACAAGCTGCATGCAATCCTTCCCCCGTTGCCATTTCAGCCAGTTAGGACCAGAGCAGCCTCAGAAGTCTTTATGCAGCATCTCTACCAGGCAGTTTCTGCCAGGTGGCTCCCAGGGAGCTCTGGCTGGAATTTAAAGCTGTCCAAAAGATTACATAGAGTCTGTAGGCGGGGACTGTGTGGTACTGTCACCTGTTCTCCCCTCTGATGAATCACCCTTGGATCAGAGCTGCTCTCAGGGTACAAAGTGCTGCAGCTTGCTCTCATATGCACTTACGGGAATGAATCCAGGCTTTTCCCCTAGTAGCTGCTGTGCAAAGTTGTTGTTCCAGAAAATGTACGGGTTTCTGCATATATGACCTGCAGTTTGGTGGGGAGGAAGTGAAGGGAAAAAATAACTTCTCAACTTCTTGAAAATTCTTTTTAAACAAGTTAACACTCTCCTCCTGGTCTTAAGCAGCAGATTCAGGTCAGAACAAATATCTATGATCTTGTTTTCAGATAACTCACTTCTGGGCCAGATTTAAGAATACGCTGTCTGCAATCCAAGAGTGCTGCAATCAGTGTTCCACCTATGTCAGTCTATGCCTGTCCAGCCCTGGAGAGGATTTCACACAAGAAATCAACATAAATAGGGCCTCCATTGATGTTTAAGACTTTTGCCAGGAACCACTCCCCACTGTTTACTGAATAACAGAACAACTCTTTGCTCCCCAGCATCCTGAGGTTTCGGATACAACAAACTCGGGTCTTCTTTCCTTTTTTTTTTTCTCTTTTTCCCCCAGTGGGGCCTGTCCATACTTCAACTATAACCATCATTTTATACCCAGGTAGGGAAACACTTACATCAACTGGTTACAAGTAACATAACTCAGATTGTCTCCACAGAGAAGCTTTTCTGCCACCATAATTGTTTTTTGTATATCTCTCATGCTGCCTAACCACTGCACTATATGATTTTAGTTTGTGAAAGATCTGCAAATGTCAAAATAGTTCTCACCAAAAATATAACTCCTAATCTTTAATTGCTGTTGGAAGAAGAAGTGAGGCTGTACTTTGATCTGTAGATGATAGACCTGGTCTTGGTTTACGCTTCTTTTTTCTTACCATAGATCAAAGGACACTCAAAGCTAAGACCCTTTTGAATTTTGCATGTTTAATGCAAAGCTCTTTTGGTGTCAAATCAGAGACATGGAGGCATTTCCTTCAGGCAATATGCTTGAGAACAGGTAGCTGCTATTCAGGCCTTTATAATAATTGTTCTGTTCTACTGTGTTACAGGTGGTGTCACAAAATATAATCTATTCAGGGTCTACTGTTCCTCTTTAACCATGTATAGTTAACTGGTTTTCAGGAAATGAAAATAGAGAAGAGGCTTGTATATTGTGCAATATTTTATTAAATTAAACTACATCATCCTTCTCTACAGAGATTCTTAAATCCTCAGGCAATTTACCACTACCTTAATGTAAGAGATAAGTAATTAGTGTACAACCAGAGCCTAAGAACCAGGACGCTGCCTAGTCAATACTGACATCAGTTAATTAATGTGTATTATTAGACATGACATCATTCACAAGAAACACATCTCCTCCTTGCTCTTAATGCTGTTGAATAGGACACCACCTTACCTGTCTAGACAGGTACAGATTAAATTTAATCACACACGCATGCAACAGAAGTTCAAGCTATGTCAACTCCAACTTTCTTTTTGCTTTGTATGTTGTTATACATAGATAGATACAAATGTATATTTATACACACACGTGTATACAATGGCAGATGTATGCAAAGTATCCTGTTAATGCAATATTCCTGTTGAGTTCTTAATGACACAGAAATGTGAAAATTATGATTAATATCACAAACTTAGTCCTACCATCTTGCATTACAATGGCATTTTTATTCTATGATCATACAGAAGGTTATGCACAAAAAGTTCATTTAAAAATATGAAAAAAGGTGTAGCTCAAAATTAAATCAAGCACATATTGATGTGTTTAATTATGTAATTGAGTTTATTTAAAATCTCAATGCCATATGCAGTTATTACATAAAACTATACATACATAATTAGAACTATAGCCAAAAAAGTGTGCTTTCTTTGTTTGCTAAATACTTTTTCATATTGTCCTGTACTGTATGTGGTAAAGGAGGTATTAGTCTGGCACAGTAGGTCAGATGACCACAGAAAAGCATTAGTTTTACTGCCTGCACACTTTTTTGAGTTATCTTTTCTTTTTTCCCATTTTTAATTTTTTATTTTTAATTGGCGAACCTTGCCTTCTTTCCCCAAAGCGGCAAACTATATAAGATTAGCTGGTTGTTAGAGTATTGCAGTGGTCAAAGAGATACGGGCATGTGTTTATACATTATCAAAACCTATATTAATATAAAATATTTACTATTTATTTTTTAAAAAGTGAAAGTATTCAAAATTAGAACTCCTCTATAGCCAAGAATGGCTAATGGTAATAGAAAGAGGTATTTTCATTTTTTATTTACTAATTGTTATTAGTATTTTATTCTTTAGTTACTAACTCTGTTGGACTGACATACTACATCTTATGTTTACCTGCCTGGAAAGCTTTTTATTTTTTATTTTTAAGAAAGCAAAATAGCGTGTGAGTGTGATCACAGGGAGAAACTGGGAGAGACATAACATTTGAACATTGGTAAGAGGGAAGGATAAACTGTGGCTGAAGCACAAGACTGGAAGGCTGGAGTTTTGGAGGTTTTCAGCACAGCTATATTGGTGAAGTTCTGACACCACATCTGTTTGTGGTTTGTGCTGTAGTGTCTATCTTTGTTCCAGTCATTAGCCTGGAACTGGGGGGTGCTGTCACATCCCCTGGCTTGAAGTGGTTTCCATCATATGCAGGGTTTACAGTTTGATTCAATGGCTCTCAGCACCCCCCACCATAAAAATTGTTCCAGCATCTTTGATCATTAGTAGGAGCTAAAAAGATGAAGACAAATGGGTGAACCGTTAATGCTATGAGAACTGGGAGCCAAATCTTCTGTGTTTGAGGTAACACATTAGCTGTTCCCATGATTGCCCTCTGACCTTGTAACTAATTTGTTGCATGTCTTTTTTTCATTTTTTGACTCCATCTTTGATTCTTGGACTGCAAAAGGTTGTGTACGACTCCTCCTCTATGCACGTTTGGCATCCATTTCACTTTTTTTGACAGGTCCCTTTTGGGGGCTTAACAAGGGGTTGCCTGCCAAGTATATCAATCTTGTCCTTCACGGCCAGTTGCTCTACTGGTGTAGAGCAGCTGAGGATCCGGCCTGCATTCACTACATACACAAGGCAGGGATTTAATTTCACTATGTCATGAACCGCTACTTCGCTGACTTCACCGAGACATGGATAGCCTCGCCATTTCCATTTTTCACGTAATCCGTGTTCTTCGTTGTGTCTCTGAAGCCTGATATCCCCACTCTGACAATCGTAGCCTAATAATTGAAACATTCCTTTTCAAACAGAATGAACGAAGGAGAGCCACCAGAGAGGCTGGTTAATGACCTCAGCCAACGTTCCAAAACTCACTCTCGCAAGTCCTTGCCATGCACCTTTTACATTTCAATTAGAGGAGCATGCTACCAGCTCCTGCTGCTACTGCTGGTCGTTCTAGTGTAACTATGATGATGTCTATTAACACCTCCTGAAGAATAACATCCACTACAAGTGAGAGCAGAAAAAGGTTTTATTTGATATATTTACCTGATTATAGGCAGAATTATTATTGCCATCTGAATGTGAGAAGTTTTTTTCAGATTATCACAATATGGAGCGTGTCAACTCTCCCTGGTTCTTGTTCCAACACTTAATGAAATATTTTGTTGTGGAGCTCTGGTAGTGAGCTGGAAGGGGAAGTTCTCCGTGGTAAGTTCATGATATAATTGAAGACCTTGTGTCGGACAATGTACATTAACAAGTAATCTAGACACACACATAATCAGTTAGTAGATTTCCCATCAGAAATGTCTTGCATAATAATGGAATGCTGAACACTTATTAGAATACTTCCCAAAAGGCAGAGATCCCAAGGAGAATGTTCAGATACCTAAAGAGAAACAGGCCAAGTCCCAGTTCTCAATATTGCTCTTTACAGCTAAGTTAAGAAATCAGGGGTGTGAAATCCTGGCTTAGACTTGAGACAATGGCAAAACTCCCATTGACTGACTTTAAGGGAGCCAAGATTTCACCTAATATGATTTTCTTTTCCTTTTATTTTTTTTTCCTCCTCTGCCTCGTGCATTTTTTTCTTTCCTGGGCCTCTTGCTAAATGACTTTAGATAAATTAATACATCCTGTTGTCACTGTGTGTAGTAGTGGAAAACCATGTGATTGGGAACCAAACATTTGATTCTTAACTGTGTGGATTCTAGTAAATTACCATACTAATTATTTACTACTAAAGTTTTTGGGAAGGTGAGGCAGATATTTCACACCTGACCCGTCTCTAATTTCAAAGAGAAACTGATAACTTACAAACCAATCAAATTTAGGGTAAAAAATAATTGGAGGTATTGAACTTGCCCCCGCCAATTTCTGAGGCTTTGCTATGACATCTTCTTACTTTTCAAAAACTTCCTCACCTCTGTGTGGAAGTCCCATACAAACAACAAAGGAGAAGGTGAAGCTGACTACACACAATGTGCTGTCAAATGCTAAGTAAAATGGAAAAAAGAGAGGAAAATATTATTTTTCTCGAATCTTGCAGTTACAATAGAAATAGATGTTACTTGTACAAAAAAAGTACACCATTTTCAGTGGCTTTTTAGAGTGGACACAAGCCCCGTAAGCGTAGGCTTATACAAATGCAATCAGTTGTTACATATACTTTAAAAATAGACCATTTAAAAGGGACGAAATGAGTCTTGGCATCTGGGCCAGCTTTGTGGACGTGCAAAGTAACAACCATGTTGGAAAATAAAACTGAGCACAATAGGGTTGCAAGTTGTTTCTTATATGTTGGCATCAATGGGCCAGATTTTCAAAAGCGCTCAGGGCCGGAATTTCAAGTATTCAGCACTCATACTAACGGTCAGAGTGTCAAAAGAGCTCTGCTTCTATTGAAACACCTAACGGCCGGATTTTAAAAAGTGCTTAGCTTCCAACTGCTCCTATTGTGCCAACTGAGACCTCACATACTGAGGTGTTTGAAATTCTGGACTCCACTGGCGTGTGCTGAGCACGCTTGAAAATCTGGCCCAGTATCTAGATCCCTAGCATGAGCCAATCAATTCCACTTCTCCTGCAGTAGAAGAATTCCCTACCTTTATATAACGTGAGCTGGTTAACTCTGGGACTCACTAACTCACCTCATCTTCTAAGACCGGTTCTCTGTTTTCACAGCAGTTTGATTTGTCGTCGGGAGTTAGCTAAGTTTGGGAGGAAGAAGAATTCTCATATTTAAATTAAATATTTGATATTTCTTATTTATGGTGCATTCCAGGGGTACACTATGTATTTTTTTTAATTCCTAAAACTGGCCAATATTCAAGTTTAGTATTTGCACATGGGCCTCCTTGGCCAGATTTTCAGCTAGCCTCAAGCTGGTCTCAATATTTGCACATGCAGCTATATCTATACAACTGCGTATACCAGATGTACACCTATTTTTCAGACACAACCCACCTTTGAACTCTCTGAGCCGCTGGTCACCCAAATGGTTGTTTGCATGAGCTAAATGGGATGAGGGGGACATCTTCAGGGGCAGTCAATGTTGTGCAAAAATAGGCATGCAAATGTGGAGGACAGGGACGATCAGCTACCATAATCGTGCATACGTGTTGTTTACGTCTAAATATATTCTTGAGGCTGAGGGTACATGTCGGAGCTGCTCGTACTGTCAACTGACCTACAGTTTAGTATTCATTTCTACTCCCCTACTCGAAGTGGCATGGAATTAAAATTAAGAATGAGCCAGTCTGGTAAATTTACCAGATTCAGATTGTATTCACCCAGTAGTCCCTGAAAAATTGTTCCAGCTACCCCTATTGTAAAATAGAGTATCTACCGAACAGCAGGTTGTATTTCTCTTGGGAAACAGCATGATATGATACAATACAGAATACAATGCCTGGCATACAATGAATTTGAAATCATTTAACTTACTTGATTGTTAACTGAACTATCCTGCCAGCACATCGGATGCCATCTGTCCATTTATTGACAGCCTTGTCAGAGGGGGGGCGGGGAATCTTGAGTCAGTTGGCAGTAGCCCAGCTTGCCTTAGGTCTGCTTTCTTGTGTTTCTGTAACAGATGTTGTGCCACATGCCCAAAGCTGCTGTCTGTAAACCAACGTGTGCTCGAATTGTTAATTTTTTTGGGGTGGGGGATATATGCTCTCCTTTCAGATCTCATTTGTTGTCTGTTTTAGGGGGTATTCTATTGTAACTATAAACTGGCAGAAAGTCCTGACCCAACACCCATTGGCATTAGTGAGGGTCTTTCCATTGACTTCAATGGACTTTGGAAAAATTTAAGATCTGATCCAATTAGACAAAAATAGCAATATTGAACCAAATTTAATTAAAATATTTTAATGTATGCAGACAACTTAAAATTCAGAATGCTAGACTATGTGAATTGCTGTGTGTTTAGATATATTGTAGTAATTGCTTCCCCACAGCACTTTGAAATGGTTCAAACACACACAGCTTATCAAACAAGCTAGAAATGACAGTGGTTTTTTTCCCCCATATTATCTCTACTGGGTAACATAATCCCAGAATAGGCCAGTTCATTCTACACCCATGTAAATCATTCTAGGTGAGAGGAAGCTTCAGCGAACCATGTTTTTCAATTCTGTGATTAAAATGTAGTGGCTTCTGATTTGCTCCTCCTGTCTAGCTCTGTTGGCTGTCAGCGGAGTAACAGGAGGGAGTTATCCTCCTGCAGTAACCGCTGTTACTGCTGATAGGAAAGAATTTTTTGTATTTAATACAAAAGAAAAGCAAAAATAGGTCAGTTAAGCAAACCAATGTATAACATATATCTTTAGACAAAACATTCTACATTTGCTTTCCATTTCAAGAGATTTGTTATACAACATTGATAATGGTTATTTTATGGGAGGTTTTTATGGACATTTTTTCCATCTTATTTTATATTTCCACATGATGGTGTACTCCGGCATAATTTCTTGGATGCTTTGACCATGTGTCTGTTCAGCCACGAGAAGAAAGTGCCTGGTGATGTGATGCTGAGAAATATAGTACAACAGGTGACTTGCTTTATGTAATAGGCTAGGGGAACTTTTAGCTCTCATAATTTTATTTCGTCATGTTTCAGTGACTAGTTTGTAGTATGTTCCCTTTAATATGTGGCTCAGAGAGGCATTATAATATGTGTGGGTTATTTTTTGTAAGAATTATTTTTAAATAAGGATTGAAAATACAAAAAATATAAAGCATATAGGACAAAATCTTAGGCAGAAACAGATGAGACTAACTCACTATCATATGTCATTTATCTGTCAGGGAAATGCCTGTCATGCTGGCAGAAAACAGTATTAAGATGCTAAAGAAGGGATTATATATAGTCTTGTATGGGGGGGGCAGGAGGGAGGGCCTTCAAAATCTCACCTATTTATAAATGTGAAAATCTGGTTCATCAGCAGATGTGATTTCAGGCTAGGGAATGCTAGCAGTTCATACTGTGTATGAACACATCTGCTACTTAGCCACAAATGTCATTCTCTTTCCAGATGAGCTATTAGCAAATGTTAAAAAGATAGCTACACAGTAAAAGAGTAATGCCTATGAAATGACCTGGAAGGCTCCAAATGCCCCAACATATGGTTTATAATTCAGAGTAATAAAAAGATAAGCACTGCAGAGAATTTGATTATTAAAAAAAAAAATCCAAACTCTGTGTAAAAAATGAAACATGAAATTCAATTTACAGTCCTAGCAATACATGCTTTGCAAATGTGCACGCTAGAGTTTACTGAGATGTCTGACAGAACAAGGCAACAAACATTTTGTGTAAGCCTTGAAATTAAACCATAAAAGCAATGTATTTGTTTATAGCCATAAAAATGTGTAAGTACATTCATGACAGGTGGTGATTCTAATAACACCAGAACAAAAAATTATGTTGATGAAAAGCAGACAGATGAGACATTGTTAAGCCAATTAAAGGTACCACATTTATCTACATTGTCTGCTATAATCAAAAACATTTTAACTACCGGTATAACGTTAGAATTAAAAAAAAGAAATAGTGTGGCTATGACAAGCATCTGATCTCTTTACAGTGCAAAAGTTAAACAACAAGCTACTTAAAAGTGACTGTTTTCTAGATCCTCATAAACTATGTAGAGAGATTGTTATAATAGTTTCTCTTGTCCTTACCTTTTTAGTCAAGAGGCAGATGTGAACAGTTCTGGTGCCTCACTGCTTTTGTCAGTGCTCCAGGATGCAACACTACTTTGTACTTGCAGGATGTGCATTGATTTAGACATAGAACCACGTTTTAGCGGTCTTTGCACAGGCTGCGAGTAGTTTACAAGGTAGACAGGAAATATTTTGTACTTTTAACATTCACTGTAAATGAGGCTATGTAGGAGCATTAGTATTATCTTCCATTTATTCTTGTACTCCTAAAGTCAGACTCTCTCTCTTGCACTCTCCTCCTCCTCCCTCTCTTTCCATTGCTTAGCAACACTTGTGAACTCAAAGCAGAGCCCTGCTCACGGATGCAACTCCAATAATATTGGTAGGCTCAATGGTTCTGTGATGCAAAACCAATCTTTTTTTGCCATTTGGTTAGCTGCCTCCATTAACTAGGGTGTCTCCTTACTCCCCATAGCCAGAGCATATTTTAGGTTTTCACATGACCGTTTCAATCTAACCAAGAGGGAGGGAAGGGAGTTTCCCAAATAAACCTGGAATTATGGAGAGTCTTCATACAGTGCTGGCACCAGTGCTGCTAGTTTGACAGGGAATAGGAGTATAAATGCCGACTGGACAAGCAAAGAGCCATTACTTTCTAATCACTCAGCTTTTTCATTGAAATTAGAGATGGGGAAAAAAACGTTTAGTCTGTCTCCCTGGCAAAATTTATATGCAGAAACTCTATAACCAACAGGCATTACAATATCGTCTTGAACAAGCATTGTAAGTTGTAAGAGAACTATAACTGACTGCCTCCTACACAGACTGTACATTTTTTTTCAGCAGTAGAGGTGCATATTAGAACATCCTAGAAATGTTCAGTTTGCCAAGCTAGACAGTATCTGTGTCTAATTACACCTTTGGATGATCTGCTTTATTTTCTCCATCTCCTCTCTACATTTCTTTCTCTCTGCAGCTCACAGTACCTTTAAAGCTGTAGTTTGTGTTTTGCTTGCTTTCTGGCACAGAGGGTGTTTATGTAAATCCATCAGTGTCTTAAAGACTAAAGAGATCACACAAGTTTTTATTGAAATGCACGTTCTCTTTCTGTGTGGAGTGAGATCATATTGTTCTTTTACATACAGAGAACTGCACTGAACAGTGGTGGTGTGGGACTGCAAGAAAGTAATTTACTCTAAACAGCAAAACAACCAAACCGCTAATGTTCCAGTGAACAGCTCCTCCTGAATTCTGAAACAAGACCCACCAGGTTTAGCAGAAGATTCAAGCTTTTGCCAGTCAGAATCATTTCACTCTGAGACTTTCTGATATTTGAAAACTTAATCAGTCAGTATACTTTGAGGCCGGCACTGCACTGACCTTCCTACCCTCACAGAAATGGAATTAAAGGAAACTGCCATTTTGCTCAAATGTTCCCTCAACTCAAATGTGAGTGAAACAACAGGGTGAAGCGCCTTTAGAAAAGGCAGCATCAATGAGACTTCAGCAAGGAATCTCTGGCACATCTTGTGGGATTGTCACAAAGTTCATTGGCTGAAGAATTTCTTGAAGGTATCTTGGAGAGTCATAATTTAAAACATCCTCAAATCCATTTGCCTCACGGTTCGTCTGAGAAATCTCTGGGTAGATGCAAAATGAAATCCTAGGGTGTCCGCTGTTAGGATTTGTGTTATGAGACACTGGTGGTAATATTCTCTCCTTGTGATGGAGGAATGAAGGTGGCTCTGGATACTTGTAGGCAATTTTCTCCAGAGGAAGACAAGATAAGAGGGTCTTGATTTAAAGCTTTAATCAAAAGAAGGGCTGCATAGATGTAGTGTATTTAATTGTGGTGCCTCTTTTTAGACTTTCTCAGTGTCCTAATGCATTCCTACTTTTGTTTCCTATTCTTTCATAAAATGCATGCCTTTCTCTTTTTTTAATGAGGGAGGATTGGGGTGATGGTGTTGCTGATTTATTTTGCTTTTCATGTCTGTTATTCTGAGGGCTGAATAAATAAAATAGTTAAACTGGAGAAAGGGAAACTGTAGCGAGGAGGGGTGAGAAGGTAGGATGTCACTAAGTGTTTGAGCTCGATCAGTTTTTTGTGGGGGAAGGCTCAATGAGTCATTTTTTATTGTGGCCATCCTGAGATGTTAGTTTAGCATGAAAGACCTGATTTAGGTCTCACTGTAGTTTTACACCGGTGTAACTCAGTACAGTTATTCCAAACCACCATCCCATTCTGGGGTCAAAAAGTACCTCTGCTTTTAGACAGTCTGGGCTTTGAGGGGAGAAAGGTGGACACTACTGCTCCAATATATAAATAAATTAATCTGGAATTAATCTTTCTGTACCAGACTGTCCAGTGTTCTCTCTTCATTGTTGTTTTTACGGAGGCTGTTGTGCTGTATCGAGACAACAATATTTGCTGCTACAAGTTTTTCGGGGGAAGTTTTCCATGCTGTAGAAAACGCTAAACCATACTAAAAAGCCATCTACTGTACTTGCTATCACACGTGGTGTGTAACACTGTAGATAGACCTAGCAAATATACTAAGTTGTATATGGTCAAAGGAGACAAGTATAAATTTTGCCCTGTGTTTTTGACTATTGAAGACTTTGGGGTTTCACAGGTACATGTGGGGGCAGAATTCACACTTGTAGTTTTGTCCTGGAAGTACTATATTTTAAAAGGTATTTCAGTTCAGTAGATCTTGAAAGAAAAGACTGTGGCTGGACAATAGTATTGTTTGATCACCTGTAACCAATGTAATCTGGAGAACCTTTTAGGCTATTAAAGGAGCTTTCTGGCAAGTTCATTAACTAGGCTGGATTTTCACAGAACCATTAATTCGTATATATCTTCCCCAGATGCTTTATGAATAGAACAAGTTCAGATGGAGATAAATAGATATAAAGGGCTAACAAATAACTAAGTATCAAAATGTCCTCAAAGATATACTTATCCAGGATTTTAGCATTTAATCTTATGGACTCTAATAAAACAAGGATTAAGAAGAGACTAAATGTTTTGGTAGAAGCTTTCACGGGCTTCAGAATGCAGCCCGATTTCTCAGCAGAATATGGAGTGAATACAGACCTTACAAGTATGAGAACTTCATCAGTCCCTCAGAATATTAAGTAAGGACATATACCCTCTGTTAATATTTCTGTTACTGTATTTGTCTGTAGACTGAGACTTTTTTGTTTCTGAGCTGGGTTTATGCATTTATCTAGCCTCTTATGCCCGTGGTCTCTTGGAAACCCAGTTAGGAGAAGCATGGAAGCTGAAGACGATACCCTCTCCCTTTTTGATGAGGGGAGAACATGCATTCATTTTCTACACAATGGATTTTGACCGCTCCTTTTCATTGTCTCTGCATGTGCAGACATGTTATGTCCTGCGCCTCTCACCCCTTCAAGTGAAAGCTCCTTTATCAAGAGTTAATTGAAGTCTGAGGACTCCATTGCTGCGGTGCTGTTGT
Organism: Chelonia mydas; assembly: GCF_015237465.2. Classification (NCBI taxonomy): domain Eukaryota; kingdom Metazoa; phylum Chordata; order Testudines; family Cheloniidae; genus Chelonia; species Chelonia mydas. Next base: position 66,920,726 of record NC_051250.2, read on the forward strand.
CTGAACAACAATGGAGGAGTAAAAGGGGTGTGTCTCTCTCGCTCTCTCTCTCCTGCTTTTGTCTTTTATGGAAAACAGAGCCCTCTAAATAGTGGGGTTGAAAAGTCTCTTTTTAAACCACAATATCTGCTCATCTCCTTGGAACATTTTGGGGTTTACAATATTTGTATACAAAATGTTATAACGTTGAAGGAATATGTTAATTGTTTGCTTATTAAAATCACTGCCACTGCTTGTTTTTCCCACATGGTACCAGTGAATTGTTCAGCTACTAAGGATTAGGAATTACACTGTTTTACTGATCTGAATGAATAGTAGATTAATTCAGCAATCTGTCTCCACAGATCAGTTGTTTGAAAATAACTAAAGAGATTTCCTTATGGAATAAAGAAAATAGTATAGCTAAATATTCAAGTGATAAATTTACTTCTTCAAACAAAAGCTATGCATGTGATCTACAAGGAACCTGGTTATAGCTGGTCTGCATTATGATAGGTCAGTAGAACACCAGAGGTTCCTGAGAAGCTTCGTATTGGTAGGTTGGATTAGGTTGCGATGATGATGATGATGATGATGATGGGCTTTTTTTATATTCAAAGCACTTTACAGACCTATCTAATACGTACAACTGTCAGCTAATATTCAGGCTTGATCACTACCCTTCCCTGCATTCCATAGGTGATGGGGGTTGAAGTTCTCCTGCCCTTTAGCTGAAGTCTTACCAACAGTGCCAGCCTTGCAGAAACCAGCGGGCTCAATCATCTGAGCCACTGTTTTAAATTAGTACTGTGCTTGTTATCTGTACTTAAGGTTGCAAGCCACTTCCATGAGAACGCCCTTTTTAGTTACTCAAACTTTATGAAAGTTTCACCGTTTAGGCTGACATTTTTCATGTCCATGCTGCTATTTTTAGCATGTTAGCTCAAACCCCCCTAGCCTGAGTCTGCCTGCCTGAGCTGGAAGGCTCACTCATGACTCCACTGTAGACCTCCCACGGGGCTCGTATCCTGACAGGGGCTCCAGGCTGTGATACAAGTAGGTATTCTAATAACTGTGCAAAATCCACTTGCCTTCAGCAACATTAGTCTTTGTGCTGAACAGACCAAATCTCTCTGGTCACATACAAAATGTGAATGACTCTTATTTTTGGAGACTTTTGTAGGACAATTGTAAGAAAATTACTGTGCTTCATCTTCTCTTGTTTCTCTTTTTTGTTAAAGAAGCAAAAGACACTGCACTTAAGATTTGAAATTCATGTACAGTAAGTAGTTCTCTGTATTAACTAATGACAGACTCTCTTTGAACTCCTTCACCCTTGTGTAATGGAGAGGCGTATTTTTAAGATCAACCCTATTACAGAGGCTGCGCTATTTGTTTATTTTAATTAACTACTTTTTCTTGATGGAATTTTCATGTGTTTTATGGCATTCAGGGAAAATGGAGCCCTCTTGTGGCCACTTTGACACCTGCACGTTCCCACAGAGGTATGACTTTGTATTTGCTTAGTAGGCCAAACCTCTGCAGGATTTTTCAAAGGTTGCGAGTTCAAATCCTAGTAGTTTTCAGAAAATATCTTTTAAATCTCAAATATTTTTCCATTAAGGTAAATAGGAAAAAATACACTTAACACTTTTACACAGATAACAGATCTTTAATCCAAAGTATTAAACATTAGGGAAAGGTTTGTTAAACAAGACAAAATTAACACTTCATTGATTCATTCCCTCTCTTTTTTGTTTCAATAAACCCATTGGTGGCAGTGCTAAATTGGAATCAAGGTACAGCAAATTAGCCCTGCTTAATAATTCAGGCCCTTATCCAGCAAAGTGCCTAAGCACATGTTTAACTTCAATCATGAATAGTCCCATTTATTCTCATGCTTGAAGTTAAGTACATGCCTAAAAGCTTTGCTGACTTGGGGCCCTAAGGTGCAATCCTGTGCTATTTGATATCAATGGGAGTTTTGCCATTGAAATCAATGGGAGCAGAACTGAGCCCTTAGACAGGTAACACTTTCATAGGTCATATTGTCTCATCAATTTTTAAGCAGAAATCCCTATGGAAAGCAATGAGGAGTTCTGTTGAAAAATTGATGGCACAATATGGGCCATAGATATTACATCTATTACAAGGCTGAACGGTTCTTTTTCTAACTTGGCTTTTTTTTTTTTTTTTTTTTTTTTTTTTTTTTTTTTAAACGCTTGAAATGTTTTTGGAACCCATATTTAAGTATGCCATCTGAAGACTGAAACTGCTTCATTTCCCTTGGTTATGCAGGGTAAGTTAGCACCGTAGGAAGCTTGGTCTCCTGCAGGCACTAGAATAGCATGTGAAATATTAACCAGTTTAATTGTGTATGGCTTCATTGAAATCCTTATTTTCCTTTGTGTATCATTTAGGGAGGTACTGCTGAACTGTTGCTGGAAGTGGGAGCTCTAGCAGACAGAAAGGGGGCATGATGCTTGTTTAACAAGGAGCAGCATGCAGACTCCCCATATTATAATGCTTAAGGCTATATAATTCCATTTTCTTCTGGAGATTTTTGTTTCATTACATTAGTGTCCACAACATGAAAGCTTTCAGTATTCATGGCAAACATCATTCAAAGCCTGACTGATGCAATGCAGCGTTCAAAATGGTTTGCATTTTAGATGGACTGATATTTTAAATTTATTAAACAATATAAATTGCACAAAGTAATGGATACAGAGCTGTGCAAAGCTACCAGTTTTCATGTTGTCATTGTTCGGTGAATGTGTGTGTACGTGTGTGTGTGTATAATATATATTTATTTATTTTTAGCATTAACATTTTTCCAGGTAGTATCTAAGGAAAATTATCCTTTACCCTAAAAGACACTGATTTCATGACGAAATGAAGGAATTGTGCCCTCTAGGAAAAATAGTTTTTTGTTTTTGTTAAATTGCCATATTAAGAAAATTTGGCACTTTCACAGGAAAAAGCAGCTTTTCATGGTGCGTTTGTTTTCCTTCTGCAAAAATGACAACCTTTAGTCATGCAAAATTCAAGATGAAAAAAGAACATTTTCTGCTTTTTTCATAAACCTGTGAATTTATTTTTTCATTGCTTCAACTGGTATTTTTTCTCAGCTCTAGCCATATGAGTAGCTACAATCATCTAGAAAGTCTAGAACTTGCAGTTCATTGCTTTACGAGTTTGGTAATAGTGTCTAAATAATGAGCCCTACTGTAAGGGGCTGTATATGGCCTTTGTTCCGTGATGGAAGTCCCATCAAGAAGATGTGCACGTGGATGAAGAAAAATAGTCAGTCTCTCTCTCTTTCTCTCTCTCTCTCTCGTGTGTTGGTTCTTGTTTAATGTAAATTGGTTTCTCCACCTATCTTCTTACCCAAAATTGAACAGAGTTCCAAATTCCCTGTTGGCCTAACTCAACTGAAGTCATTGGAATTGACTTCAGTAGAGAATTTGCCCCAGAATTTTTTTGACATTCCAAAATGTCATCACTTTCCATTTGTGCATTACTCTGCACTTTTAATTTCAGAAATGACTGAGAGCTGACCTGCCAAACTCCCAAGAGAATAACTTTTTTCCCCTCCTGATATTTCCAGCTTTAATAGAAGCAGGATGTGCTAGAAATCTTGCAAGAAAGCGTGATCTTTTGATACTTCCAGCCCAGATCTTATGATTCATGTAGTTTGTATAAGGGTTCAGGTAAGCATCAAAATTTTGCTTAGTTGAGAGAGTGTCTAACTCATTCTGACTAGGTAGAAAATTTATGTTAAAAATAAAATTTAGCCTCTGTTCTAGCAAATAAAAATGTCACATCCACGACTGAGAATTACAGCCAATACCCAACGTTAAATAAGTATCCTCTTCTGTGTTTAATATGGGAAGTGTTTTAATGTGTGGTTTTTATATAGTGCCAAACTGCAGATAGGAATATACTGCCCTCAAGAAATACTTAAAGCTCAGAAGAGCTATGCTATGCTTCAGCATCAGTCTGGTCTATATATCTAGGCATAAAAGTAGACTAGAGGATTGAGAAGTTACTTTTTATCTTTATTTTGAGACCGCAGAGTACGAATTGATTTTCTTTTTGTACCTTTTAGTACTAATTTGAAACATGTATTTTCTGTCCTCTTATAGGTAATGTTTGATTTGAGTGCTGTCTGTCTTCTGAACATTTAGTACCATAGATGACATGAGTAGAACTATAACTTTTTAATTGATTTCCGAGATCAGCCTAGAGTTTAAAACGATAAGAATCAAGAGTCCAGTTTATTCAGGGTTTCCAGACACAGTATATGAGGTTTGGTTTGCCTGTGTGTGTGTGTGTGTACATATATGTGTGTGTGTGTGTGTGTGTATATATATATGTGTGTGTGTATATATATATAAAATATAGCAAAGAGAGAATGTGAAGATCTGGTCCTATTCATAGCAGCATATAAATGTAGTATAGTCCAAAAGCTGTTTTATCATGTGGAAATTGAATGTACAGGAAGCAGAAAGAAATGTTCCATTATCCCTGAAAAAAGTGACGTTAGCTGCAATTCATGCAACAAAACCTTTGATAGCACACCTTTGTATTTTCTCTGTTCTGACATTACGAACACTTTAGTAACATATAAGAACTCTGTCATATTTCAATGCACACTTTCATGTCTGCCCTCCCGCTGAACTGAAGGTAAGCTGCACAAATACAATCACTTCCATCAGAATTCATGGGAATTAATCATTAGACCTGCAAGCATTGTAAGGAGAACGGACATGTTCCATTCTGTGTACACACACATTCACCACCTAGCTGTGGAAATGCAGGTGCACAGGGGACTCAAATGCAGCGCTGGGGCTTGTAGGTAGGCACTGGCAATATATTATAACTAATTTTCACTCAGATTGGAGGTGTGGGCTGAAGAGAAGGAAGCTGATTTTGTTTGGAGATTGTGAAACCCAAAATCTAGGTGGAGCTTCTCCTGGGAAATGCGTGAAATATTGATCCAAAAATACTTCACACTACAGTCCGCTTTCATTAAATCAGGTTCAGGAATAAAACCATATTCTTCGTGCCGTTGTGTGATACATGTTGATGATGTCAGGCTGTGTCTGGTTCTGATACTTCACGATGGACATTTTGCCTGAGTAAGGTTTTGCAGTTCTGGGCAGTTTTTTGTGGTAGTGCTAATTATGGTGCTCTAATGTGATTAAAGTGGATGGAATATGTTGCACTATTCATTTCTAAAGTGAGTTTATGGCAAACTTCCCAAACTACCAGCCTGCTTGTGCTTTCATGTGCCAAACTTTTTTTATTATACGGTTACGATGCTACATAACAGGAAAAAATGGTGATGTCGTGCCCTTAGAGGAGGGCTTCTAGTCAGCTGACAGCTGAACTAACATGCCCATCAAATAAAATAGTCCTGAACTTCACATTATGGTGACTGATAGCTTAGCTCCCGTAGTTACAATGGTGAGAGGAGAAAGTGTTTAGGCCTTGACCTGTGCATGGAACTCTGTGTGGGTGCAGGTGTCTCCCCTCATGGAGCTTCTTTGAGGATTTGGAGCCTTTATTTGGCTAACAAAGGGTTTACCTGTATGTTGAGCTCTTCTACATTCAGGCCTGTTCTACGTACACTTTTTGTACCAGTTTAACTACTTCAGTTAGAGGCATGATTATTGTACCAAAGTTAAAGCTGTACAACCCCTAGTGAGGGGGCGGTTATACCGCTACAATGTAAATGTATGAGAATAAGGTCTGTAGGTATAAGCACTTCTGTACTGATGTAACGGTGTCCATGCTAGGGAATTGCATAGCTTTTAACAACATTGGTTTCAAACCAATAGAGTTAAGTAGTACTTAAACTGTGTAGCCAAGCCTTAAGAGCTAAGGCCAGATTTTTCAACCGTGAATCTCTAAAAGTAAAAGCTTAAATCCCTATTTGTACCCTAAATAGAAGGTTCTGTTTTCAAAGCTGCTGAGCATGCAAAATACCCCCCCCCCCCCAAAGTAAACAGAGGCTGCAGGTGTGCAGCACCTCTGACAAAGAGGCCACTCACTCAGATGCCTAAATGTGAATTTAAGGGTCTAACCTTAGGCACACTAGTATAAAATATTTGGCCTGAGTTTTTGCTCTGATTAGTCTAAGCAATTCCAAGGGATTAGGGCAATCTGAAATGTATAACTATTGTTGCTCTGAAAAAAGCAGCACATCAGTAAATCGACTTTAGTTAGGAAACTTGAGCCTGAGGACAGGTATTGGGAGTTTCAGAAAAGTCAGCAGAGCTCAGTGCAATGTGTAAAGAAGGCTCTCGGGAGAATGCGGTAATAGGCAGAACGGATACTTTGGAAGTATTTTGTGGGCCATAGAGGGCTGATTATAAAACAGGTATAACATATTTTCTTCTACAGACAAAAGCCTTGATGACTTGAAGGGAGGGAAAGAGAAGGACGGGCGGAAACGGGAGAAGCAATGTGTGGGATGGAGGAAAATGAGTACAAGGGTTTCAATGTTGGATTATTTTTTGTTCTTCACAATTTTCCTTTTATCTGTTTCAAAGTCCCAGTCCTTTGTGTTTTGGTGTATTTTCCTGCTTGGGCTGAAGGGAGGAAGATGCTGAGATTACATTTTTTGAATGGCTTTGAGCAACCTGAAAATTCTTTGTTCAGGAGTCAGAGTATGGATATTTGCAAATTGATTGATTCTGAAATAACCATACAGAGCTAATACAAATATACGTAATCTGAATGAAAGCCATTATTAGCTAATCTGAGTACAGGGATTCATGTTGTAGTTTATTAAAAAAAAAATAACTAAGGAGTATTTCTGTAAATTAGGCACTAGGGTTGTTATGTGTCTGGTTTTCAACTGGAATCCCCGGTCAAAAAGGGACCCTGGTGGTTCCAGTCAGCACTGCTGACTGGGCTGTTAAAAGTCCGGTTGGCGGCACAGTGAGGCTAAGGCAGGCTCCCTGCCTACCATGGCTCCACACAGCTCCCGGAAGCAGCAGCATGTCCCCCCTGAGGCTCTGACGCATAGGGGCAGCCAGGGGGCTCCGTGTGCTGCCCCCGCTCTAAATGCTAGCTCCGCAGCTCCTATTGGCCAGGCACTGCAGCCAATGGGAGCTGTGGGGGAAGCACCTGTGGACAGGACAGCGCGCAGAGCTTCCTGGCTGCACCTCCTGTAAGAGCTGGAGGGGGGACATGCTATTGCTTCCAGGAGCTGCCTGAGGTAAGCACCGCCTGGAGCCTGCATCCCTGACCTGCTCCCGCACCCCAACCCCCTGCCCCAATCCTGATTCCCCCTCCCACCCTCCAAACCCCTCAGTCCCACCCCAGAGCACCCTCCTATACTCCAGCCCCATCTCAGAACCTGCACCTCCAGGCGGAGCCCTCACTCCCCTCCATGCTCCAACCGCCTGACCCAGCCCTGATCCCCTTCCTGCCCTCTGAACCCCTCGGCCCCAGCCCAGAGCACCCTCCTGCACCCCAAATTCCTCATCCCTGGCCTCACCCCAGAGCCCGCACCACCCCATACCCCAACCCCCTGCCTCAGCTCAGAGCCCCTTCCCACTTCAAACCTCTCAGCTCCACCCCCTAGCCCAGAGCCCCCTGCTGCACCCAAAGCCCCTTATGCCCGGGCCTACCCCAGAGTCCATACCCCCAGCCGGAGCCCTCACCCCCCCCTCGCATCCCAACCCACTGCCTCAGCCTGGAGCCCCCTCCTGTACCATGAACTCCTCATTTCTGGCCCCATCACGGAGCCCTCACCCCCTCCCGCATTCCAACCCCCTGAGCCAGCCAGCCCGGTTAAAATGAGCCAGTGGGGGGTGGCGGGAGGGATGGAGTGAGCAGGAGTTGGGGCCTCGGAGGAGGGGCGGGGCAGGGGGTGGGGCAAGGGTGTTTGGTTTTGTGCGAGTAGAAAGTTGGCAACCCTGGCTCTGGGTGCCTATACAATCTGTGTGCAGGGAAATGTATAACTGTGAACCGTACAGTATCTCAGCCTTTTCAATGGCTGACACCACTCAATTTGAGTATGACACAGCTGAAGACAGAGTGATAACCATGATCAGAACTTGAAAAAGTCATATGTATCTATTTCAAATACCCAAATCAGAGAAGAATTATCCTGACACTTTTCAAAAGCAAAAGCAAAACCCACATCCCATATTAATACGCACATTTGCACAAGATGTGTAAAACATCTGCAACAATGAATGAATGGACTTGTTCTAACTTGTGCTTACTGTGCTGAGTGTAAAGTAAAAATAAATCTTTGAGGTACTTCTATCGTTTCCATTTTCATTAAGATGTTACATTTGGAATCCTCGTGGAATCTTTTAAAAACATCCAGCCATGTAAAATGAGTTGCCTGACTAACAGAACTATTACATTACATCTGACTCTTATGGTATAATTGTTGTGGCCCCTGTAATATTAGCTGCGAGACCTGGTGGACACTGACCTCACCGTGTGATTGGTTTTAACCTTTTGTAAACCTCCAGCCAAGCCATCTGATGGAGGCCAGGAAATAAGAGCAGTCTTTCACCAGTGCTCCTGGGTGTAACTCCTTTATGGCAGCCCACAAAGCTAATTCATCACCTCTTCCAGTTTAACGTCAACTAGAAGATATGTGGCGTTCCATACTGATTATTGCTGAATAAACAGAGGTAGTTTATAGTTTTAAAGACAGGTGTTACATGTTCACCTTGAAATTGTCTGAATCAAATGAAAGATCCTGAATTTTTTTTCTAGTTTCTGTCGAACACACAGCACTCCCTAGAATGAAAGTAGCAGGAGAACTGGGTTTTTTTGTTTTTGTTTTGGACCGTCATTCTCAAGTCTAAAATTGGATTAGACAGTAGTTTTTTTTTTTTTTTTTTTTTCTCTTCTCCAGACTGGAAGATCAAGTTTAGTAGACATGATCTAAATCAGACTCTGTGGTATTCAAGGCACAGAATGAATAAGCTGAACCTTAGCCAGGTCAGCCTGATAGAAAAAATTCTATTGTGGTGTTAGGCTGACTTTTAAAATTAATTTATGCATGAAAGTTATAAAGTTATAAAACTAGTTGCAAGGAAAGGGAGGTTTCAGCTTATTTGATGACTGGGATTGGTGGGAAGAGCCCACTAGAGCAATGGAAGGCCCTCTTCTCAGCTAAAGGAGGGGCCACAGAGCCCAGGAATGAACAGTTTACAGGACACACACAAAGAGAGAGGGATGGGTGAAATGGGGGGATCCAGAAAGGCACAAGCAGAGACGCCTGGGACAATGTCCACTGCTCTGAGGAGTCTGAGTCAGTGGCTGCTGCCCAGAGGAACTTTGCATGTATGTGTGAACGGACGAGACCCCACAATTACAGAGTATCCCTTGTCCAGCTTTCTTTTCCTGGTCTGATGACTGGCCAGTGCCATGAAGATGTTGATGCAAAGGTCTTGGGACTTTGTAAGGACCTGGAAGGGAAATGTAGAGACAAACCGAAGCAAGGAGAAGTGAAGCCAGAACCAAAATAGGTTTTCATAGAGAGATACTACAGCCTGCCACTCTATAGGCAGGCATGTACTAGTCACTCCCCGCCCGCTACTGCAGAACAGGCTGCTGTTGGACTGGCAGCCCTGGAGACTGAAGGCCTTTCTTCATGGAAACAGATACAGCAAAGTCAGTGGCAAGGCAAGATTCTCCACACTGCCCCACTGATGCAATTTATCCCTGACCCGGAATAGCCATCTCCAGGGATTAGAGGGTAGTTCAGTTTCTATGTTCACTCAATCCTTTGCCTCTTTACTAAGAATTCCAACAAGAGAACGAATTGTGGGAGGAGTTTTTTTTTTTTCTTTTTCTTTTTAATGCTGTTGAGGGGGATCATTGTTTGGAGCAAGTCAAAGTGGGAGACAAAGTTTTCAGGAGAGCTGGTCAGATAGTGAACAGAATTTTTGCAAAAAAACTGCGTGAAAATTTAGTTCTGTCTTTTTCATCCAAACCCTGCCAATTTCTTTTACAAGCTTTAGTCTTTAGCAGCCAAATTCCATGAAGGCCTTTGGGAAATCCAGGAATAAGACTATCCAATGAGCAGCTCAAATAAAATTTTAGAACAGAAGGAATAGAAAATGGAAGAAAAGCCAGCAATTTATATAACTTGAAACACAGATTTGGAGGTACATCTTTATCAGAAAAGAGTTTTGCATTTTTTGCTATATAGAGACAAGAAATGTATAGCTTTATTTTCAATATAGCAAGAGCGGGAGGACTTTGAGCTTTTCTGGTTTGGGTTGCATCACTATTCATAAAGTTTTAGTGAAAGAAGGTTTTGCAGAATTCAGTGAATAAAAATGAAGACCATGTGCAAATATTGCATTAAAAAAAACCCCTCTGGACTAATTTCTTGCTACCCACACCAAATTATACTATATGTACTCTCGTATGTTCAGGAGAAACTGGGACCATATTATTCCAGTCAATCTTGCGAGGGGAGTGGCAGGGGAGGGAAGAGACTGAAGGTACAGCCACCTGAAATACAGTATTAATGAGCTCACAGATGGTTACAGTAGTAACTCTGAGAATTGGAGACATACCTACAATATTACAGATGAATTGCAATATGCTAAACTGAGTGTAGTACATTTTCCCTGTATTAAACCCTGTGGTGTGCTGCCAATTGCAGGAGAGATCAAAAAAAAATGTTGCCGATTCAGTGAAGTTTATATTTTAGGTTTCTTCAGTTTTGTGTGTTTTAGTATGTCACTTTGGTTAGCGCCTTGTTGTCAGTCTGTGATTGTGACTGGAGGGGCTGGGTTTTATCTGATAGCTGAGTGGGAAGGATCTATGATTTAAAAACCAACTGTTCTTCATTCTCATTTACTTTTTTTAAAAAAAAAGTTTTTGCTGAATCATTTGGCAGTATGAAGACAACAGGTCCACTACAGCACTATAGAGTTTGATCAGATATAATATACATCTCTCTGGACATACTTAGCCTGAAACCAAACTCCAGGAATGCATTGAGTTTGGTTTTGGTTTCTGCATAGTGCATGGATTGTTTTGACAGCAAATTGGGAAAAGCACCTGCTCATGGATGTCTCGTGAAAGAGGAGGAATGGGAATGCAGCATCACTTTGAGCACAAGTAGTTTATGGCTAGTGCTGGAAGCAGTGCATTGTGATGCTTCATTGCTCCAGAAAAAGCCATCAGAGCAGGGCAATAATGCAGTATTGTCTCATAACTGACATTCCTCTTAGACTTGTTTAGTAGAAATCGGACATAGAAGAGAACTAAGGTAGCCTAAACCAGGGCACAGTCAACAAGCAGGTCAATGACTGAAGGCAGGTAAGGAAGGCCCAAGAAGGGTTTAGCTCTGAAGTTTCTTCCAACAAAGGCAAGCCATTTACAAATGAGGGCAAAAATAGCACTGGAATGTAGGGATGGGTACTGAGGGCAACTGTTAATCCTGGCAAAAGTCAACAACCTACATCATCTGTAAGGATCTATGAGTGACTCTATTCCATTGAGTAGCATTTGTTTTAATATAAAACATAATTGTTATGTGGACAGTGTCAGTGGCCGGACCAAGAAATTTCACTAATGACCCTGGACGCAAAGTGGAGTGTTTAGAAAGCACTCAACATTGGCCTGACATTTTTTTCATTGATGCTTCCATGAGAGCAGAGATGAGCCAATGCTGAGTGCTGTTGAAATTCCCTCCCCTATTTTTAGTGTTATCCTTGCTTTGGTAACAACTAAAAAAGCAATTTCAGAGAACGCTGAGAGACGGGAGACTATCTCTTATTCCTTGGCACTTAAACTGTCATCATTTGACCAGATTGCTGAAGAAAACTTAAATTATGGAAATTAAGGTAGAAGAACAAAGAGGGAAGACGGAATTTAATTTTCATTGGCTCAATCATCCATTTGTCCCGATTTTGATTACTGACAAACAAGGTAAAGCTACATGGAGTATTAAGTTTACTGATGCATCATTATCTCTAATAACTTGAGTATACTTAATATTCTTGTCTTATGTTTTTATGCTGTATCATTTCCCTGCTCAAGATAGTGAAACAGATAGTAGCAACTACACCATGTGTTTGACATGCACAAATATAAGTTTGGGCACTCCTGTTAAAGGTGGAGGGCAGTAATATAAGAAAAACATATAGTGAAAACTAAAATGTAAATATCTAAAAAGAATGTCCATTCTTTATTTTTTCAACCATTCAGTCTGCCTGTTTGTGGCATGAGAATGGGATTAGACTCTCGGACTAAAAGGTAAGGTAAAATCAGACTACACGTTAGCAAAGTCTCCCTGGCAGAAAAAAAAATCTCCAGGGAAAAGCACTGTCTGGAGGATTTTCATCCCCTAACTGACGACAAAAAAAAAAAAAAAAAAAAAAAAAAAAAAAATTAGGAAAGGTTTTGATTTGGAATGAGATGACATGTGGAGCAGTGGTCATGCAGGGAGAAATTAAAGCCCTTTTGAGAGAGAAGTGTGCCTGAAGTTCACATTTTAATGAGATGATTTTTTTTTACATTCAGCAAGGCATGCTACCTTTTTGGACTCTCTAAAAGAATTGTGATCAAACAGAAGTGGGATAAAGCCTGTCCTAAAGGAACAGTAGAGCAGATGTGATTGCTCATTGAAAGAGCTTTTGAATGATCTCAATGTACAGTGTTAAGTGTTTGCAAATGCCTGTCTGATTTAGATGAGATTCTTATTTAGAGTAATATACCTAGTGAATGATGCAATAAACACATAAAGATAAATTTACATATGACATTAAACACAGAAATAGTTACCTTTTGTCTTGAATTCTTACAATATAATATTTAGATTGCAGGTTGTGCTCATGTAAGGAAGTGTGCATGAATCGGGGAAAAAAGAAACTTATTTTGCCCACTTATAAATTGTAGAAATTATTTACTTGTAATTTTGAATCTGGCTGAGATTTTCATATACTTGTCAAATGAAGACTCAACCTCCCTTATTTTCCTGTGTTGCTGTTGCCATTTTTAGTGTTGCTTTTATCTATGCAAATTACAGGGAACGGAGATAAGTCTCAAACAGGTAGAGTTGAAGGTAAATACTCTTATGTAATAAACTGTTCTAATTTTAGTAATTAACGACCTTTTACTCATTCTTCATGCATGCAACATGTGACACTGATAGTAAAGATATTTTAGTTTAAAAATGAAAAGATTTAATGTAGCCAAATGACAACCATGTTTGGTTATTTTATTTATAAACTTTAAACGTGTTTATGTCTTAAATATTCTCCTTCACTACAATGTACCGATTCTAAGATTCATTGCAACCTACACATTCTGGTGATCCCTCTCTTGTGGTTGATGTGTAACAAAGTATGTATGTGCTGGCAAAAATATTCTTCCGCTGCCTAATCACATATTTAAGTAATAGTAATCATAGGGCAAAGGTAAAGCTGGTTGAATAACCTTCATTGGATAATTTATTTGCTTAATTTTGTGATATTTTTGAGTAAATTGTGCAACAATTTATATAAATTATTAATCCAGCTCTGGTCAAATACAGTGCTGCCATTAGCAGATAGGGGGTGACTGAGTGTGCTGAATTTCAGCAGAAAATACTTTTCTATATGTTTACCAAGGGTCGAAACTAAAGCTTGCTGAATTCAAAGAAAAGACATCCACTGGCATCCAATAGGCCAATGACCCAGATTCTGATCTGTGTGCGTGACAAAAGTGATAATGGTAAAAGTGGCTGGATGCCAATTTTGTGGCCCCCAGACTCTGAGACTGACTGGGGACTGGTCCAGTCTGGTACCAATCATAAGTTAGAGCAGCCCAAAAGCAGCTCCATTTTACCCACAGCTACCTGCAATCACAAGGGGTTTTTTAGCTAGTCCTTGCTCCTAGAGAGCAGATCTTTGTGGAGGACATTTTGGCCCAATGTGGAGCCTCTGATGGGTTACCAAAATGAAAAAGAGAGTGTTAAATTTACAATTATTTCAGTGAAATAAACAAATAGGATTTCTGTTTCTAGTTCACATTTAGAATCAATTATATTAATAGTAATGACCAAATTCATAAGTAATGCATAAAGTAGCTTAAGTTAAACTCCACTTGGGCTAATGTAGACAAATCTTCTTAAATTTATTTAGACCCTACCTTCATCTGTCCTGCCCATGTGTTGAGGGGACTAAGATGTTGAGCACATGCTCAAGCACTGGGTAGATTGAGGTTGAAGTGAGCACAAGGGAATCTAAGGCCGGGTCTACGCTAATTCATAAGTCGATCTAAGTTACACTCGTTATGTTACGTAATTTAAGTTGATGCACCTTGTCTACAGCATGCTATGTTGACGTTGACTTATCAAGTCTTCACCAGACCCACTAAATCAATGCGGCTGCATCAACTGCAGTGGCGCCAATTTATCCAGTAGTGAAGACAAGCCATAACTGGCATCATTTTTGAATTATTGCTGAACTCTCTCTAAACCATTTTTACTCATTTAAAAAATGAAAGTGAGCGCAAGTTGCCAGTGCTTGTTTGGTTATGTCTGTCTTCATCTAGGACACCATGTTGTTGTTGCCAAGTACAATAAACATAGCAAATAGGGACAGGATTACTATTTGACTGAATACACACCAAAACCGCTGTTTGTTGGTGGGAAAGGGACACTTCTTTATGTTTTTAGTTTAGCTAAACTCATGCCATAATTGCACATGTTGTATATGTTTGATACTGGTGTACTAGGAAAGATTTTTCCCATACATCTTATTCTGTTTGGTTGTGTTCTTTATTATTATAATCCTGTCTTGGCACAGAGAATTTTGGGTCAATTAACAATGCTGTATTTTATACAGATGGAGGTTACTGAGAAAGGTCTCTTTATTTTTTTTTTCAGTTTAACCAAAGTTACAGTTTCAAGTCGTCTACAGAAACAATTTATCTATCAAATAAGCAGTGTGTGTGTGTTTCATACAGCTACACCAAAAAATACAGTACAGTCAACCAGAGAACACACGGCATTCGCTGAAACTATAATATAGTTCATGTCTGCCATTGCCTTTCAATTTTAGTTGTTTACAAGAAGGTACTGAAGTCTTATTTTTTGATTGAACATTCATTCAACTTCAAGAGCTTACTAAGGCTTCTGGGATAACTTTGTAATGGGTCCAGTCATTGGAACTTCTTCACTGAACACAAGGAACTGGCCTGAAATTAAAATGGCCTCTGTCTGTATTATACAAGATCAATTTCTCAGGAAATGGGGGAAAGCCTGAAGAAATATTTGTGCAACTTCCAGTTCAATTGTAATATTGCCAACAGGGTGGTGATGTAAATAACAAAATGGCAGGGATTCTTCTTAAGTGTGTGTCTGTCCCCAAAAGAGGCCAAACTCCTTTTCTGTGCTTCGCTTGACTAAGACACAAGTTAACGTTTGTCAGACCCAATACAGAAAAGAGAAAACTAGCTTTAAATGCTAAAATCCCCCTCATAAATTGAAAAGTGGGAGTAAGAATGACCTGCAGGAGTTAATGGTATATGGAGTCTCTTGCTCCTCTCCTTCTATAGGGGAACCAATCTGACGAGATGCTGCCTGCAGCAGATAAGCAGTATGTTTCCTCACAGACTCATAGGTGCCACCATCTTCTCTGCAGTAAGCATGTGCAAGTGGTGTTCTATACTAAAGGGGGTAAAAGGAAAGAGATGATGGACTTTTTTCATCTACTCCACATCTTTGATCCCAGATAAATTGTTATTATTACACTGTGAGTGGCCTTCAAATAAATTCACAGATTCCACCTCAAGTGGAATGGGGTCGGCCATCTCTAGGCTGTTGTCCTCCCTTTCCCTAGACCCTGTGGAGACTTCTCTGCTGGTCCAGGGATCCATGTTTGCAGGGGTAGGAAAGGGGATGGCCGGAGAGTGGGCAAGGTGGAGACAAAGCTGGAACAGATGCACATGACCACAGTAATTCCTAAACAAAAAAAAAATTCACCCTAAATGCCCCCAAAGCTTTTACCATGGGAGGGAGGACATGTAGCCCACTGTAAATTCTATGATGCTAAAATTGTGGAGTGTGAGAGATTCCCTATGTGGCATGTACTCTTTCTGATTTATCAGTGATGGCTGCAAAAGCCACGAATTCTCCAGCATGCTTGATGATGCCCTCTGAAAGGGGGATATGCATATAGTTGTTGGTGGGAGAGCCATGGAAGTCTGGTATCCTGGGTGGTTTGTGGAGGCAGAGGGGATCCCCATGTTTAACCTGAGATCCAGGTTGTGTCCATTACTCTTTGCTGTAGATTTTCAGTCATGATTATTAAGTCAAGTTCCCCTGCTCCTTTACCCAGCTGGTCTGTGGGCCAGGAAACACAAATAAGATTTTTCCCAGATAAATTAGTCTCTCTGTGTCTGTTATGAAGCAGAAGAGCATGTGGCTATTAGATGTCCTGAAAACATGTGGTTTAATGGTGAACTTATGTTAAGACTTCCAGAACTAGAACATACTGAATCATGGAATGTTTGCGCTTTCTCCCCAAGTGACTTAGGAGTCGGTCTACAAGGACTTGGAATTTGGTAGTTTGGTCATGGAGATTTATGAAAATTTAAACATTCGCCCTGTTGCCAATGGACTGAAAATTGATGCAAATTACTTGGTCAAGAACATCAAAGAAAATGAGCATTTTTAAACGTTCATTTTTTGAGACCAGCAAACAGTGGCAAAATCATCTGTATTCCAAACATGCCCAAATAATGGCTAAGTGCTCTGAAAAGTCAGTATGTTGTCATTTTAATAGATTATGTTCAGTATCAGTGGCTGACAACTGTTGTCATTGCATCGAATTGGGCTAAATCTTCTAAACGAGACACCCTCGCAATAAAGCTTCACTTGTCGTCAATTTTTGGCAAGCACATTTTATTATTATGACGCTAACGACTCTCACTCGTGTACAGCATGAGGTGCCAATGTTTTCAATTCCAAACATTAAAGATGTGATGATAAAGAAGGCGAACCCTTATTAATTCTGAGAGATTTGCTTAATTGCAATACAATGTGAAGATTCTCAACAATAACAGATGATGGGAAATAAATAGGCACGGCAGGAGAGAGTCAGTTTCTAGTGTGAGTTTCGCTTTGCCTTCTTCTAATTGCATTACATACTATGTGAAGTATCTGGAGTATGCGTTCTCTAGTTAATCTTTCTTGACTGCATCCATCAAGCTAGTGCTCCTGGACATTTTAATGTCTGATAATGTTCCATTTGCATATGACTATAGCTGTCATTAGAACCAATTTACACACATGATTTGCTTCTTGAAGTGTCAACGTCTGAATTTTATCTAGAGAGAAATAGGGTCGGGAAAGTTTAATTGATTGTATAATGCAATTGAAAAGGCTGGCAGGGATCTAGGGCAATTTTGGGACATCTGTCTGAGTCATCAAAAATAATGCATATAACAGCTGTGATAACAGCAGGATTATGATTAGATATACAGCATTCAATATAAGATTGAACAAGGGCTGGAAAACAGAAAAAAGGTGTATAAGTCAGTTGTGATAAATCACTACAAGAGTTTCTGGCAGGAGTGGGTTTAAACTTTCCATCTAACCTCCATGTAAATTCAAAGTAGCTTAAAAGGTATTTAAAAAATCTTCCACCAAAAGCTGATAAATTTTCTTCACAAATAGCAATTTGTTGCCTATATGCCCTGAATAAATATTGTAACAATCTTAACAAATATTTAGTAGTATATAGCTAAAATGTTGCATGCCATTGCCATTAAGTATCACTTGGCAATGGTGGGAAACAGAACTCATATTTTCCTGCTCCAAATTCATAGGCCTTCGTAGTATAGGGCCTATGACACACATTCATGCAATTCTAATTCTATCCAGTAGAGGGAGTGGCACACATACAACTAGCCAGGCCACTTCCATGTGTACATACTGTAGATACAATTTTGCTTTCAGAGGTTTGTATTTTATATTGTACTTTGAAGGATGAAAAGTTATTTTTACATGTATGCTTACTGTGTGGGGTTTAGTCCTTTTCTCTTTCAGCCAAATCATTTATCATGTTGGTTGGCACTTATGCTTTGACTTCTATAAAATGATTTAGTATGCAAGTGGCACATCAGTGAGATTATGAAATTATGGCAAATAGTTTATCAACTGTGCTTTAAAAGTACTGTCTAGTTCACATTATGCATAGCAAATAGGTACTTGAGTGAGTCATCTAAAAATTTTCAGTTGTTTGCAGCCTGAAATTCTGTCTCTTATTTACAGAGATTGATACAAGACACAATGGAGATGGTAACTATTTATATGATGACTTCATTTATATTCTCTCTTACCAGGTTTATAATGGATAAAATCTGAAGATGCAAAGGGCATGTGGTTATACAAATTTAGGTAAGAACTATTTTACACCTCATCACTCACAATTCAGTTTACTCTTGGTTTTAAGATTGTGCAGCTAGTACACTGAATACATAATGTTTATGCTACAGTCACCATGTGAAAAAAATAAAGGTAACGCTGGGGATATTTGTGTATGCTTTACATTTAATCAACAGAACGTACTTTTACTCAGTAAAATTTTTTATGAAATTCACAAAAATGAAACCAGAGATTTTTGTTTATATTGGTATAAAAAGTTGTGGTGATTCAAAATCATAGGAACACCCACCTGATATAATGGTAACAAATGCAGCCCAGAGCGACTTATTTTTCCCACAGATGAATGGCTTTTGTTAACAAATGCTTTAGCATCAGACAGGAAAGGGAGCCTTCTTATCTGACAAATCACTCGAACAAAGGTAGCAAATAAGTTGATCAAATACCGCTTAACTTCTTGTTATGTTCCTGTGTTTGCAAGACAGAACTTTTTATGTTTGTAATGAAACTTTGCAACTGTCCCATGTACTGTAAGAGAAGTAGGAGCCTTGGTATCTCTTATTTATTTAAGATTCCCAGCTCACTGCTTGATTTAGAAGCAGGTTTTGGCATAGGCAGGCACCAACAGCAGAGACGCTTGTATTTGTGCCAACTTGTTTTCCCACCCAGACGTGTCAGTACACTGAAGATCATGTCATAATCAGTATTTAGCAGATGTACTATAGGCTTAATTTATGCAGGCATTGTAAAATTTTTTTGCAGGTATTTCATGTAACCGTAACATCCTTATTCTTCATAGCAGGCATGTATAAAATCTCTGAAAGGCAAAATATATGCTGCTTTATTTATTGTTAGCAAATAAAAATAACACGATAGTCAATCAATAGCCTCAAAAAGGCTTTAGGGAAACATATCCAAACCAATAATTAACAGTGGGTATTGCACAATATTCTGGCAAGGGCATACTGAAAGGCACAATTGGCAAGTTTGGATGGCTTTTATTAATGTTGGTGGTTATCAAATGACCCATCTAATGCCAATTAACAATTATCTTCTAGTTCAAATTCCCATCCTCCTGGGGATTGCTTTGTTCTACACTGATGCCCCAACTGCAGCAGAAACGGGTCATTTGATAGTCTTTCTCAACCAAAAATGAAAATGCATGTGGGAAATAATGGGAAGAAGCACAGTATGCTTATACGTTTTAGCTCTACATCTATAAGGCAGGCAATGCTGGCATTAGCCCTTTCCAGGGATTACAGATGAACATATCAGCAACGACCAAATAATTTTATACCCAATCCAGCTAATAAGGGTTAACTATCTGGGGGGGGAAAAGGACCCAGCCTAACTAAAAGCCTAAACACCAGCTTGAAACTTCAAAGGGGCATAAACTAAAATGAATAAAGGCCACTGCAATTCCAAATAAATGTGTCTACACAGGGAGTTACACTGGTATAACTACAGTGGTATACTGATTGGCATAATTTGCAGGTAAACTTCCCCATGCAGACATGTCCCTGAGAACCTGAGACAGATGTGTCTGTAAAATCCACTGTAAGGTCTGACCAGGTCTAGCAGACTTTCACTCACTGCTGCCTTTAGATCTTTTAGATGCAAGAGCTTCTCTGCTATTAGAGTCAGGGAAACCCTGGAACATGAGTATATAGACAGCGGCTGGCCTAGCAGAGACTGCCAGACCTGCTGCAAGTCTGCAATGCACCCTTTGTAATATCAACAAAAGCAGAGAAAAGGGGCTTTTCTGAAGATTAAAGAGGGGGGTGTTTTGGGGATCAGGAGGGGAAAAATGAAAGTGGGATGAAAGCAACTGGATCTAAGACGGGGATCAGTCACGGAGGAAGCAGAGGATTAGTTCATGGAAGTTGGGACACGAAAGAGTGAGGTTAGGGGAAGAATGTGGTAAAGCTTGTGGAAGGAGGAAAATTCTGCAATAGATAGGGAAACCTTCTGGAGTTTCCTGCAAATGTGGAGGGTCTTACCCACTCTTCCTCCCAAGTAAGAAACAGCGACTCTGGCCCCCAGACCTCATGCATATTTCGAGATACTGCGAAGCTAGGGCCATCCAGGCTGATGCCCTGTGCCTTTGTGCTGGCTCCAAGATTTCTTGTGGCTGTTTTCTGTCCCTTGGTAGTATAGCTCTGTGGGAGCCTTGCACTTCTGGCTGCTTTCAGGACCCATAGAAATGAGGGTAGCATGGTGCAGAGGGGGGCACTGAAGAGGTAACACAGCAAAGGTCTGTTACCTTTTTGCCAAGTTCTTACTGGGTCCAGTGGGGATAATGTGCTTCCCCAGGCCCTCCCTATAGCCACAGAGCATGTGCATGTCTGATACTCCCCACTCTGTCCCCTCATGCATGATATATCTATGCACAGAAGAGGATCTCCCCTCCACCTTCCAAAATGTGTAAGTATGGGATAAATTAACCTCATTTCCTCAGTTTGGAAAGCAGGAGGATTGGATTTGGAGAAGACTTCTGAAGTTTTGTATGGAGACTTATCCAAACCTCTGAACCTTTAAGGGGTTTGCTCATCCCTAGTACTGGAGATGTATCCTATGTTAAGGCAATATCACAGTATCAATAACAACTTTGCTCTCTTAGCTCCCAAGAAGACATTGTTATATTTTCACCTTTGGGGCATGTTTGTAAGGAAAGTTTCTACTCTGTGTAACTCACGTGGAGCCCACAAAGGATCTATATTACTATTGATTTTCTTTTTTTTCACGAGAGCTCTCAGAAGAGGCTTGTATGAGTATTAATTTAATTATAAGACAGCTAAGTTTTTACCAGAGTTGTCAATCATATTTAAGTCTGGCAAAAGGCAGGTCATGTTCTCAGCACAGGAATAAAAGACAACAGCATGAAATTTTTTGCTTGGGATTAGGGCTGTCGATTAATTGCAGTTAACTCACGTGATTAGCTAAAAAAAAAAAAAGAATCACAATTAATCATGATTAAAAAAATTTAATTGGACTGTTAAACAATAGAATGCCAACTGACATTTATTAAATATTTTTGTATGTTTTTCTACATTTTCAAATATATTGATTTCAATTACAACACAGAATACAAAGTGTACACTGCTCACTTTATATTTTTTATTACAAATATTTGCACTGTAAAAATGATAAACAAAAGAAATAGTATTTTTCAATTCACCTTACACAAGTACTGTAGTGCAATCTCTTTATCATGAAAAGGGCAACTTACAAATGTAGATTGATTTTTTTTTTGTTACATAACTGCACTCAAAAACAAAACAATGCAAAACTTTAGAGCCTACAAGTCCACTGAGTCCTACTTCTTCTTCAGCCAGTCGCTAAGACAAACAAGTTTGTTTGCATTTATGGGACATAATGCTGGCCTCTTTCTTATTTACAATGGCACTTTTGTAGCCAGCATTGCAAGGTATTTACATGCCAGATATGCTAAATATTCGTATGCTCCTTCATGCTTTGGCCACCATTCCAGAGGACATGCTTCCATGCTGATGACACTCATTAAAAAAATGTGTGAATTAAATTTGTGACTGAACTTCTTGGGGGACAACTGTATGTCTCCGGCTCTGTTTTACTCACATTCTGCCATATATTTCATGTTATAGCAACCTCGGATGATGACCCAGCACGTTGTTCGTTTTAAGAACACTTTCGCTGCAGATTTGATAAAACGCAAAGAACGTGCTAATGTGAGATTTCTAAAGATAGCTACAGCACTCGACAGAATCTGAAGTGCCTTCCAAAGTCTGAGAGGGTTCAGGTATGGAGCATGCTTTCAGAATTTTAAAAAGAGCAACACTCTGATGCAGAAACTACAGAACCCGAACCACCAAAAAAGAAATTCAACCTTTCTGCTGGTGGCATCTGACTCAGATGATGAAAATGAACATGCGTCAGCCCGCACAACTTTGGATTGTTATTGAGCAGAACCTGTCAACAGCATTGTCCTCCGGAATGGTGGTTGAAGCATGAAGGGACATCTGAATCTTTAACGCATCTGGCATGTAAATATCTTGCGATGCCGGCTACAACAGTGCCATGTGAATGCCTGTTTTCACTTTCAGGTGATGTGAACAAGAAGCGGGCAGTATTTTCTCCTGCAAATATAAACAAACTTGTTTGTCTGAGCGATTGGCTGAACAAGAAATAGGACTGAGTGGACTGGTAGGCTCTAAAGTTTTGCATTGTTTTGTTTTTGAGAGCAGTTATTTTTTGTACATAATTCTGCATTTGTAAGTTCAACTCCCATGATAAAGAGATTGCACTACAGTACTTTTATTAAGTGAATTGAAAAATACTATTTCTTTTGTTTTTTACAGTGCAAATATTTGTAATAAAAAATAAAGTGAGCATTGTACACTTTGTATTCTGTTATAATTGGAATCAATATATTTGAAAATGTAGAAAACATCCAAAATATTTAAATGCTATTCTGTTGTTAATGCTATTCTGTTGCTCTTGTTTGTTTAACAGTGTGATTAATCGTGACTAATTTTTTTTTAATTGCTTGACAGCCCTACTTGGGATATGAGGCAGTTACAAACCTCTCCCTCCCTTCCAGAAGCTGAGGAAAACACCTGGGTTGGATAGGGGGACTGAGGGAGGAGAAAGGCTTTAACTGGAGAAGGTCACTGCCCAGGTGGCTGGAAATACAGATGAGCTCTCTAGTCTTTGTGTTATCTCTATAGGGGCATTTAAATCCTTAGAGTGAAGTTCCAGTAGTTGAGGGGTTTGTATGTCAGCAAATATATGATGTGGTAGTTCTACATACCTGGATTGTTCAGACTTCTATCATACTTGAATTACTGGACACATTCTAAATACCTGGATCATAAGATTAAAAATGAAAACTTTATATCATGTACTGAACTACCGGATTATAAATGCAGTGACTGTAAGTATGTTAACATTAACTTTCTGATACATAAGTATAATGCATCTTGAATACAAAGCTGACTAAATTCAAAAGTAAAATATAAACATTATTTAGAAGTGTGAAATAATATAGGTCTTTGCACGATCAAGGATAGTTGCAGACATGATGTTATAACCAAAGAAAATATGTAAAATAGAATGTCTGACATATCCTGCTAAATAGATATAGATCCTCCTCGTCCTTAGCCTCCAGCTGCTTTTCAAAGCAGTTGGAAAACTAGAATTACCAGCTATCTGTGGATTCTCCTAGTATGTCATCTTCCTCATCTGTAGGCAGAGTGGGAGTGGTGGGGGTATAACCAAGGCAAAGGGGTGTATTCAGAAACCAGAATGCCCCTTCACTTCAGCTAGATGCTTGCGGGTCTGTTGCAGGGGAACACGAATTAGAGCAGCCCTGAGGCTGCTGAAGTTGTGCTTTGGGCTTAAGCTGACTGACTCCAGGATCAGGGAGCTGCAAAGGTGGCCCTAATGCCACTTTTGATCACCCCCTCGGGTGTACTAAGCACAGGACTGGTGAAGGCTGAGGATCTAGCCCTCTATTTAGGTATTCTGATGAATACTGTAATCTGAAATGAGGTGTGTGTACGTATGTATGTATGTATGTATGTATAACCATTTGGAAAAATAATGTACAGTTGTGTCCTGTAAAAGAAATAGCCATGGTTCATGATACTTACCTACAAGCACCTCTGGCACAATTTGTGACCACTTGTAAGTCTGGAGTATGAGAGAGAGGTGGCTCACAGCGCTTACCAGCTGGGCTAATACTACACCACTGAGCAGGTTTTATCTTCATGCAGCTTTTATTTCAGGGCTCACAATTTACAAGACTTGCTGGGAAGCCAGAGGTGCTTGTGACCTAAGAGCGTGTAAGTTAAGTCACACATTAGCTGTGCCAGTGGATGTGGCCACTGCCATGAACTGTAGCTGTTTCTAGCTCCGAGTCCTTCATGTATCAGACTCCTATGAATTATGAACTCTGCTATCTTCTTGCTTCAGGCTGAAAAGTCAGAGCTTCTGAAATGAATGAATTATTATGGCATGAGTTTCTACAGTGTCCATCACTTTGGTGTGTGAGTGCTTTTGCTTACATTGATGGAGATTAAAGCACCTACTAATGACTAAAAGAATTTGTAAATGCTGTAAACCATCCTGGAGATCATGGGTCTGATATGAAGCCCACTGAATGCAATGGAAAGACTCATATTGGCTCTACCAGTTTGCTGGTGCCATTTATAAGCTTTGTGATTTTAGATAGTGACTCATTAAGGTCTAGCTCATCCATAAATCAATCCAACAGCGGGTAAAAACGGGACCATTTTTGTCGGTCGTTATGTAACTTTTTGTGTGAGAAGTTTGGCATAGAACTGCCAGAATTAATCTCGAACTCTTTGCCTAAGGCTGAAGCTAAATTTACTCATTCTTACTCTGAAGACAAGAGAAGATAATATTCCTGGGGATGGGGAGAGTCAGTTCTCATAGAAAGATTGGGAGTGGAAGGGAAGGTGCTGGAGTGGTGATTACTGCCTGAATTGCATTTTACAAAAATGTGGTTTTTTGCTCGGGAGATATTTCTAAGCAACGTACACAATCAAATATCTATGTGAAGTTAAAGTATCCACCATATGGGATGGATTTGGTTGGGGGGGGGGAGGGGTTTGAGAGTAAAATGGTGTAATTTAAAAAAAAAAAAATTATTCTGAGATGCGAGATTTGGATGTTATACAAGTGCAGTCTTTAAAATGGATAACATGGAATGGCAGCTCAGGTACCAAAAGGACACCAGCGTGGGCAGAGTCTAACATATCCCAGAGGTGGGCATCTCTACAGTCGCACCAAAGGCTCTGAAGAGAGAGCCCTAAATGTGGTGGTTTCTACAAATAAGTGCCAAATGCCTTTCAGTTAATCTGACTCTTTGGGGTTCAGCTCAGACCAGTAAAGGGTTGTGTCACTACCTGCCCTGCAACTCTGGGTGTCCTAAATGCTGTTTTGCGGTGGCTCACGGCCCTGACGCCAACAGACCGCATACAAGCATACAGGTAACTCTGGCTTCCACCACGCAGTGTGTGTGGGTTTGTTTTGCAAAGTGACCCCCAACACCCTCCCGCTCCTGAATTTCTCCAAAACTGTATCCCTGCCGTGTCCAGCCCCCCAACTCAACACTTATAGCAGTTAAGTTCATTGCTCCTTTAAAGAGACAATACACTGCAGCTCATTCATTTAATTGGGGTTTGACAAACACTCTTATTTCAATCACTGCAGTGAATTGGTTTATAGTAAAAGAAAAACAAGTTTGCTAAACAAGTCATAGGTTTAAGTGATACCAAGTATAAGGAGTAAAGATAGAAAGGATTGCAAGGCAACCAAAGTAAAAATGTTCTTCTAAGACTAAAAGCTGCTTTAACAAATTAGTGTCTTGTTCAAAGAAGTGTTTCTCACATTATCTTTTCAGCATGGCTGACCAGGCCAGGACCCAACTTATGGAGCTGAAAGCACAGGGCTTCTTTGACGCCTCAGGTGGAGGATAACTCAGGGGTTCGTGCCCCCTCTTTACAGTCCAGTCAACCTTTGAAATGTATTCTTCTGAAATGTATCCCCAGATAAAGTTTCTTTTCCCTGCTGGGCGTAGATGCCATGTTGTCTGATGTAGACTCCATGCTGTCTTCTCCCCTGCTGGTGATTTTCACAATGCAAATGCTCTCTTCCTGCAACCTCCATTACAAATGAATAGCCCACTGAATTTCGCCACAGCTAGTTTGAGGTGCTGGCCTCTTCGCTTTGACTGGAGAAAACCTGTTCATGAATTCCCGCTGATATGCCTGGTTTAAATACATTGTACAGCTATATTTCCAAATATATCTATACGGTCCTTTGTGGGTTTATCATACATACATCACACAGGAATATTCACAATCAGGGAGTCATTAGTTTTCCAATGATATATTACATGCCACCTTTTTGGGTAAATATGACAACAGTGTGCCAACTAGCACTGGGGGTCCCTAAGAATCACAGTTACCAAGCCCTCTCTTGCCTGGGTATGTAGGCACTCTGCTTTGCTTTCACTTAAATTTTTTTTTAAAGCAAACTCCTACTACTTAGGATTGTGCTCCGAATATAGACCATTGATGTACTTAGAAGACTTAGTCTTATTTTAAGCTATTTACTTTTTGATTTTCTGCTTTGGCATTTAGCATTTGACAATATGTACATTTTCTTTTAAACACTGAATTGTACAGTGTCAGGTTTTCACTCACTCATAACATAAAAATTCAATCCAAGCCTTGGAAAAAAGAAGTCTGACGATATCTAGAATGCTGTGTTTGAGGATAGTAGTGGTGGGGGAGGGCAGTAATTAAAAATGTAAGAATAGAAGCTAATTATGAACAATTCAGACAGAGCTTTGTTTAGAAAATGTATCAGTAGAAAATGGATAGGTGAATAGATTAGCCCTGATTGCAGTTTTTACATATAATAGTCTCTCTTTTATGAGTAATCATTAGCAATTATAATGAAGGTTTTAAATCACATGGGATGGGACTGTGCTGTCATATGAATACTAAACAATGGTACGTTCCCAGGCAGAGGAAGAAAATAACTTTATGATACAGTGATAAACTCCATTGCTCAAATATTTACCTGGACTGTTTGTTTATCTTATCTATATTTTAACTCAGGGTTCAGTAATTACAACGTTGAATACTAGGGTTCACTGCACAAATGCTTGTTAACTTGCATAAACCAAGTGCAGAAGATGCAGTTATGCTTTTAGAGAAGTATGACTTAATATGTTTAATTGCCAGTATTACTATTAATTGTTAAAGAAGTGTAAAGTTATCCAGAAGATAGGTGGATAAAATTAATGGTGCGACACTCTCTATACACTATTATAATGGTGCAACTGTATTTGGAGGTTGTCTGTATCATTGATTCCAATTATTTCCCACGTCTGAAGGGTTTTATGAATTAATAATTGGGCAGGGCTCTCAATTGTGCAAGACCTCAGTGACAGAGCTTAACACCTGTAATAGTGCTACCTAGCTGGAGCTGTTAATAAACCAAGCCAAGTTGAAAACCGAGCCTAGGTCTGCATGGTCATATCTCCCCGAAAGGAAGACAGTCAGGTGGTGAAGCAAGAGAAGGCTAAATCTACCTGGCAAAACCATTGTTTGATTTTGATCCTTTTTATTAAAGTGGTATAAGTCTCAGTTAGATTTTTGGCTCAGTCAAAGGCAACATATACTGGTTTCTAGTTCAACTTCATAATGGGATTAATTATGTTGCTGTAGCACCCAAAGCCCCAATCAGGGTTGGGGCCTCATTATGTTAGGTGCTGTACACACACAAGATGTAACCCTTTGCCACAAAGTACGTACAATTTAAAAGACACTTCTTCCCCCCCACCACCCAAAGCCCCAAACCTGACAAAGGATGGAGGAAAAGGCACAACTGACGGGAGCAAAGTGATCAGGGTGATGATGGGCATATTGTGTTAGTTTCACTTCTTTTATTCATTTCTTTATTTTTATGGGGAAGGTTTGAGTAAGCAGGAATGGTAGGAGGGGGTCTGTATTCTGCAGCTAGGGAGCAGGAAAGGGAAAGAGGGGCATTGGAGGAGAGGGAGGGAACAGTGGATGTAAGAGGGACTATGATTGCAGGGGGGTGGGGCGGGGCAGGGTAGGGTGGGAGAACTCTGGGGCAAATCACCAATTAGCAGACAGAAAAAAAAATTCTGGGATTAAACTGCAAAAAGCAGTCTGCTGACATCACTGGCAGCCAGGGATTATGAAGGTGTGTGACCCAAGAACCTCTTAATGTCAATTGACAAGGGGTGCTGTGGGGGTACAGGAGTCTCCTGATTCTGATGTGTACACCCTGGTTCACGAAAGAACATCATGCGAGGTCTCAAATGAAAACCATTGTCACATTGGTCATCGGTATTAGTGTACATGTATTGGGCAAGGAGTTGTGTATCTATAGCAGAAAATTGTGTTTTTAAGCATATAAATTAAAAGCAGGTCACTGAAAGGGCAACCTGCCTTAGACCAGTTCCTCCAGACAGGAGGTAAGAAACATGTATCTCTCTGTTGGGACATAAACTAAGCATTGTAAGCTAATGCAATTGATGTCTGTTTACATACTAAGTCAAATGTTAATGCAAAGATGGTGAAATCAAAAGAAAAGGAGCATGCAGGGGGAAAAAACAATCCACAAAGGATTATGAGCAAAGACCATGAATTTTGGGGGTATTTCTAGAAGGCAAAGAAGACACCCTATCGTTCTGCACAGAGGAAGTAAGCAGAGACAGTGCATTTGCACCCACGAAAGCAGGATATCAACCCGTCTTGGCTGAAAATGCAGAAGAGGACTTTCTTTCGACGGGTTTAACCTGTTAATATGCTTTTTAGAGACTAAATTTATGATTGTGTGATATGTAACCATTTGTTTCCAATATCTTTACTCACAATCTCCTGAATCTCTAGTCTGATAACCTTATTTCTGTTTTCAATATAAATATCTCAGTGCAGGGGTGTTAAGCAAAGGGCTGGTTATGACAAGCTGGTGTCCTGTTGCTAAAGGACTCTCAGACCTGTTAATTCTGAGAGTGCTCAGTGGATAATGGGGTAGACACTGCAGAGAACGCGCTGAGTATTTGGGGGTTGATGTGTACCTGTTGCTTCCTGTACTGAGAAAGCAAGGTCTGCGGACACCGGGGAAGGCAGTGCTTGTGCTGCCAGAGGCTGTTGGCTTCAGGGAGCTGATCCAGAGCAGGCACAGACCAGATTCTTTCATGCTAAGGGCAGGTAGTTTTAACCCTGGGGATCATCACAAGGTGTCAGAAGGGGAGGCAGGGGTCCCTGGCCGCCTGCTCTTTCTGGGTGCGTCCCTTCCTACTGCCCCATTGTCGCCCCTCCCCACAAAAGGTTGTTTTATGTACTATGAATAATGTACTATTCATTGTGAGTAAAGGTATCAGACTCTGGCCCCAAACAAAAAACACTCTGCCCCAAAATCAAGGATGACTTTTTAAACGAGAATGAGATCATACCAGTGCGGGGTCACCCTGCTCCTAGCAAACTCCCAATCGTTGCCTCCTTTTGTTAGCTTTCCAAGGGGTTTTTCTCTGTTCTTAGAATTTGCAGCTCTGTGAGGTCCTTATCAAAAACTCTCACCTTGCCCAGCAGAAGGAACAGACAGGTATAGAAAGGCTGATTTGGGAATATAAGGGGGTACACCAGGTGCCTTTTCAATGGATGCACATCTGTAACATGCATGCAATCCGATTTCTGCCAGTAGCATGGTCACTCATTATAAGATTTCTAAAGTCTGTTAACAGTAAAAAGGAAACATTTGAGCATGAAAGGCACAGTACATCTGATGCTGATTGAGATTAAAATGTCTGGTTTTTTCCCCTCAGCCATCAGATAATAGTGTATATATTGTGGATAAACAGACAAGCCTCTGTCCTTAATTGTTCATACTTCTGTTTATATGATGAATGAGTTTGATGAATGAGTTTGCTCAGATTCTGTTACTGGACCTGCTAAAGCAAACTTTGCTTATTGTACAGTACCTCAGCCTCCTGTTTCCTGGAGTATTATCCTGAAAGGAGCCAAGCATTTTATTTTCTTAGCTCACTTGAGCTTCTGGAAAAAAATTCTTCACCCTTCTTTGACACTAAACTGCTCAAGATAGTGAAGACCAAAGCAGACTGTGAAGAACTTCAAAAAGATCTCACAAAACTAAGTGATTGGGCAACAAAATGGCAAGTGAAATTTAATGTGGATAAATGTAAAGTAATGCACATTTGGAAAAAATAACCCCAACTATACATGCAATATGATGGGGGCTAATTTAGCTACAACTAATCAGGAGAAAGATCTTGGAGTCATCGTGGATAGTTCTCTGAAGACGTCCACACACTGTGCAGCGGCAGTCAAAAAAGCAAACTGGATGTTAGGAATAATTAAAAAAGGGACGGAGAATATCTTATTGCCCTTACATAAATCCATGGTACGCCCACATCTTGAATACTGCATACAGATGTGGTACCCTTATCTCAAAAAAGATATACTGGCATTAGAAGAGGTTCAGAAAAGGGTAACTAAAATGATTAGGGGTTTGGAACGGGTCCCATATGAGGAGAGATTAAAGAGACTAGGACTTTTCAGCTTGGAAAAGAGGAGACTAAAGGGGGATATGATAGAGGTATATAAAATCATGAGTGGTGTGGAGAAAGTGAATAAGGAAAAGTTATTTACTTGTTCCCATAATATAAGAACTAGGGGCCACCAAATGAAATTAATGGGCAGCAGGTTTAAAACAAATAAAAGGAAGTTCTTCTCTCAGCACACACTCAACCTGTGGAACTCCTTGCCTGAGGAGGTTGTGAAGGCTAGGACTATAACAGGGTTTAAAAGAGAACTGGATAAATTCATGGAGGTTAAGTCCATTAATGGGTATTAGCCAGGATGGGTAAGGAATGGTGTCCCTAGCCTCTGTCTGTCAGAGGGTGGAGATGGATGGCAGGAGAGAGATCACTTGATCATTACCTGTTAGGTTCACTCCCTCTGGGGCACCTGGTATTGGCCACTGTCGGCAGACAGGATACTGGGCTGAATGGACCTTTGGTCTGACCCAGTATGGCCATTTTTATGTTCTTATGTTCTTTATTCAAGGGGCAGGACAAAACACTAATCTTGTGGAATGCTGAAACGAATGGAAATTGCCTATATGAACTGAACTTTAATATGTTTTATGCAGAAGAAGAGCTCTGTGTATGCTTGAAAGCTTGTCTCACAACAAAGTTGGGCCAATAAAAGATATTACCTCACCCACCTTGTCTCTGTAATATGTTTGACATGCAGCAAAATGTGGATTAAGCAGTGTTTGTCATGTCATCTTCCCAGTGATAGGCTTTCCTGTAAATAATGCATACAATATACCCTGAGACAACGATACCTCTCTTCCTACACTGAATTGAGTGGGGTCTGCCTGCTTTGACCCGTCTGTGTGGTGTATGTGTGTTGTTGTTTTTTAATTAAGGCATTAGATTTGAGTTTCTGTATGTGAGAGAGGTTTTTGTCAGTTGGAATTTCTGTAGTCCTCTCCTTAAGCACTTCTGAAAGCCCTGTTTAATACTCCAACAGTATTTTCTGCCCACAGTTGTAATGTAGACAAATTCTGCTCACCTACACATCTGTTGTCCTCTGTAGTGAGCTGATAAGGTATCAGCATATCTAAACGAGGAACACATGAATGAACTCCTCCAGCTCTATTCTTCTCTTTCTGTGATTTGTAAGTGTTAAAGCACTCATCTGTTCTGGCAGTTAATATATGCAGCCTCTCAATAGCTAATATCCTGTCATAGGCAGTGCAAACCAGTTTAATCTGGTTCATCGCTTTAGCAAGTAGTTGAGAAAATATAGGTGAAATGAAGAATTCATTTGCCAGCAGGGAAACTAGAGCCCACAGTGTTGAATTATACAGCAAAAGCATTCCATGGAAGATTGTCTTTTGCCAAAATATCTATTGTTTGCTGCAAACATAGATTGGTCTCTGCTCTTTACACCACTATGTAGTACTTAAAGGTCTGTTAATTTGCAATATGAACTTTGATGTTTTGAGGATTTAAAACACAGCTGCAAAAAATCTGCAATGAACTTTAACTTGAGAGAGACGGCCAAAAAAGTGACGATTTATTATTTCTGCAGACCGTCACCTTCGATTCTGAGAGGAAGGGGTGTCAGTTTTGTTTGTTTTTTGCTGTTGCAAAATAAAATTAAAAGTTTGAATCACAAATACTGTTTTGCCCTGATAAAACTTAGAGAAAACAATGGAGCATAAAAATTTGCACCTACCCAAAAAATCTGGTGAAATTAACCTTTTTGCCACTTCTGTTGCCAGCCTGTCTTTTCTCCTGAGCTCCCACTAGTGTTTCCACAACTTCCCCTCCTACTCTTATCCATGATTAGAGCTTTTGTCTTTAAAGAAGAGATGCTGGACCAAGCTGAATCTGTTAGGGCATGGTGCCCATGCTTTGAAATCTGATGTGCTCTGGTATTTGGTGCACCCCATGTTACAATATGCATTGAAGTGACTGAAAGTGGGAATCCTGAGATAGCACATGCCTTGGCTCCTGAATGAGATATGGAGCTCAGAAAGAGGGTCATAATAAGAGAATGGGGTGGGAGGATCCAGGGTATGTAGGAGCCACAGTTGGGGTCCAGCAATGGTGTGCCAACTAATAGATTTTCAGAGATGGGAAAGGTGGTGCAGACCTAGGGCTGAAGGCAGGGTGGGGGGGAATTTTAGTGAATAGAACTGGTGGGTGGGAAGAGCCACAATAGGTTTGGAGATTCTGGTAGACACGTATTTTTTGAGGCCAAAACTTTGAACCTTGTTTATCCGTGATATATTCCATTTAGGCCTTATACCCCTCTTATTGCTGTCGTTTCTAGAGCCTTTCAGCAGTGCATTAAGTGAAATGACTAACGTGTTGTGTGTGATTCATTCTTTTGCTCATCCTCTCCTTGGGGAAACTTCTGTGCAGTATAATATTTTTGTTTTGGTTGGTGTGACAGAGTGCTAGGCAAGGAAGGCTGAGTCAGCACTCTGTTCACAGCAGCTCCAATCAAACAAGGCAGAATGAAGCTGACTAAGCAGAGTTGTGCCTGATTTGTCGGTGGGGCAGGGCAGAAAAGCGAATTAAGCCATTAGCCAGAGCCCACCAATAGGCACAGGAAGGAAGTGGAAAAGGGGGAAGCAGGCAGCATGGGGGGAGAGATTGCTCTCTCCTGCTTGTTACAGGAGCTGTATATGTTATGAAGGTTGTAGGATTCCATTTGTAAAATAAACTGCACAAGGTGTTGGACCAGCATAAGGGTCTCTGAGTAGTTTGTAGACCACGACAGAAGCAGGTGCCAAGAGGCCCTGGTACAGTTGGTTTTTTTTTTTTTTTTAAATTTTTAAATTTATTTTGAATGTTCGTGTTGTGATGTGCAGGTATTAGAGAAGGCAGGTCAAATAAACGTACCTCACTTTGAGCAGTCGGTGGTGAGGTCCTCAGTTTCTATGGGAGTTTGTTCCCCACTCTAAGATGAGCCCCTGAGAGAGTGAGAGAGAGAGAGAGAGAGGGAGCTGTCTCCTGTACAGATGGGCATGACCTTTGTGGGAAGAGAGTTCCATTGTACCAGATGAGTGGCGCTGACCACTGTCTTCATCCCAGAGCTTTAGGTGGTCTTCTAGGTATGCTGGCCCCAGACAACTGAGCACCTTGAGCTTGACTTGATATTCTAGGGGATGCTAGCGAAGGACAGCTTTGATATGTGTGTGCATGGCAGACTGTGTGGCTGAAGAGTAGGGTTGCTAATTTTGGTTGGATGTGTTCCTGGAGATTTCATCATGATGTAATCTCTAATTAAAGATTAATCTTTACTTCCTGGAGACTCCCCAGGCCAATCTTGGAGCACTGGCAACCTTACTGAAGAGGCGTGCTGCAGGATTCTATTCTAGTTGGGGTTTCCTGAGGGCTGATGGTTTTGTGGGATTTAACAGTGAAGGAGAGTAGACACCTAAAAGAACCTACTCTTCCACCAGAGAGGGCAAACTATCCCAAAGCTGTACAAAGATTTCTAGTCAGCAGCAGCTCAGAGCTGTGCATTGGTTTGGGTGATATCTTGTGATGTTTCCAACTTACCTCATTAGAAGTGCCCAAATTCTTCATGAATTAACCAGTGTTCATAGTCAAATGAACTCTTTTTTTTTTTTAAAGAAACTTTGAAGAAGCCCGCATTGAATAAATGTGTTAGAAAAGGTGTATGTACACAGTTACCAGGAGTCTGTCTGTCTGTCTCTCTCTCTCATGGGCTTTATAGGCTTTAATGAGGAGGAACAGTTGGGCCAATAGGCGTGGGAAGTTGTTTGTGTGCAGTATTTTGCACATTGCCTTACTGTTACTCTCCAGGATGGCTGAAAACCTAGGAACATGCAGATGCTGCTTGTCGCTTCCGGTATCACTTTTTATTTGCCACACCTTTCAAGATGCACAGCAGCTTGCTCCTGTGTTAACAGAACCAGGAGGGGTGGACCAAGTAGTATGCCTCCCTTTCTATGCTAAAACTAGTTTGTTGTTCATTGCTTTTCAATGCTGCAGAATTACTGTATGAGGGGCAGCATGCTATATCCAACACCTATTCAGAATCTCAAAGGAAACCCAGTTCACCTGCTGGGGATGAGCAATGATGATGATCATTTTGCCAGCTGTATAATGATCAGCATGGTCCTTACAGCTCATTTGGTGGATAGCATGTTAGCCTTGATAAAAGGACTCTCACAGGAACTAAATTAAAAAAAAAAAGTGCCCACTGCATTTGAGTACCATTTTGAGGACACTGTGCCTATTCTGCACCCAGGCCTGAGGCACAAGGCTGACCTATTACCTTGCAGATCAGATTCTAAAGGTGAAGTTGAAAGCTGTATTTGAAACCAATTGGTGAGAAGGGTAAAAGAGCAAGAGAGAGAGAGGTGTGTAGGGGCCAGATTTTGCCTGGCCCCATTGTGGGTGTATGGGGTCTGAAGAAGAAAGTTTAAGGAAATGTCTGCTCTCTTGAATCTCTTGTACAATGGGTAGAAGTGCAGAGACTGTTTCCTAGCATCCCCAGATGTATACCACATCAAAATGAATGGAAAAGCAATGGGATCATGTCTCCTCTTTCCCATTCCACCTTGCACTGGCCTGCAGGGATGGGTGAGTGTTCTATATGGAGAGGACAGCACCATCTGGAAGGGTGATGCATAGGGCATGCTACCCTGCTCGCAACCTGAGGTGGTGAAATTCTGTGCCATCCTCAACATGTACCCAAATGGCTGTCTAATTCTTCACAAATATCAGCTCTCTGTTTGGGAATGACCTTTTATAAATGTGAAAAATAAAATGGTGTAACTTGTCTGCAGTTAGTTGATTTGCTTTTTGTGTGTGTTAGCATTCTGTTTGTGATAACAAGGCCACATATCAGTGGTGCCAACAGCTAATTGCAGAGTTACCTAGAGATTGGCATCCGCATCATTATGCAGGTACAAGATAGCTGCAGCACCTCTGGTTATTTCTCCGTTTGATGGAAGTGCCTTTCCCCCGTTCCACCTACTTACCTTGCTGTTAAATAAATGGATTGCACTATGTAAATGAATAAATCAGACACTGCTCCACTGAGAAGCCTGGAGGGAAATAAGTCTGCCATTGTTATACTTCCTATGGGGTATCTTATCTGTCCATCTTTTTATGATAAAAATCAGGCTTAAACAAAGAAACTGAAGTTCCCTCTGTCCTTAACTGCTGTCTCGGTGCCCTCTATTTTTACACAAGAGGATGAGGAAGCACTGGATCTTTTTATGGGCTAATCCAATTACAGGAGGAGCAGATGGTAACCCCTTTTTTTAGGTTTCCTAACACTTTCCATTCCACCTTTGTTGTGTGCAGCTGGCCTTTGAAATTCAGCATGGGCAAAAGCCCTCAGGCTAGGGAAGTGCCTATTTCTTTGGCCATTGAACTTCTGTACAAGTTTGGCTGAGATATTAGCTGTTGAAAACCACAATTTCCCTTCTGTCATTTCTGTTGCACAAGAGGATGGTGGCAGTATGCCAATATAAATGAGCACGAAATTGTGAAAAGGCCAGGCCCATGGCATGGTCAAAGCAGCTGCGACAGCGTAGCATGCCTGGGAACTGCTAGCAGTAGCAGAGTAGTTGAGGGGAAAGCAGTAGTACCCCCAATCACCCTCCTGGGGCATCTGCTCAACCATCCCTCAAATCCAGCACCTGCCCCTAGTGGCCTATCCCCTACTCTGGAATAACAGCTTGCTTCTGCTGCCCGCTAATCCAGTAGAACCCGGGTTATGAACACCTTGGGAATGGAGGTTTGTTCGTAACTTTGAACAAAACGTTATGGCTGTTCTTTCGAAAGTTTACAACTAAACATTGACTAAATACAGCTTTGAAACTTTACTATGCAGAAGAAAAATAGTGCTTTCCCTTTATTTTATTTTTAGTAGTTTGTTTAACACGATACTGCATTTGCTTTTTTTTTTTTCTGGTCTCTGCTGGTGCCTGATTGTGTATTTCCAGTTCCAAATGAGGGGTGTGGTTGACTGGTGAGCTTGTAACTCTGAAGTTCGTAACTCCGAGGCTTTACTGTAGAGTTAGTCCTGTAGCTCAAAGGGCAGAGGTCTGTATTGCAGTGCTGAGGGTTCAGGGTTGATGACTGTGTATGATGTAAGGGTTGGTACAGTTGCATATAATTAAAATTTTTTTCCTTTAAAAAAAATCTAGATGTTAAATACAAAAAGCCTGATACAAGAATATTTCAGTTGCAAAGTCAAGCACTTGACAATTAGGAAATGCTAGGCTGTAAGATTGGATTCTTCAGCCCCATTGTGTATGCACTGTGGCAGTCTTTAATTACATGATGTACAGTTTTTTCCACAGGATCCTTGCCTCATTCAGTATGGAGGGGGGGGAGGGGGAGATGCACAAGGGGGCAGAAGAACGGTTGCACAAGCAACCTTAAATTTGGCATCTCCTAGCTTTCAAGTGCTTCATATTGGCTCCTAAATCTTTTAACTCAAGTAAAAAGTAGGAAGGATAAAAAATATATCAATAACACACAAACTTGTGCTAAGCAAAAGAAAGTTACCGGCAAGAGAATTAACCTACGACATTGCTTTCAGCAGAAGTATTACTTTTTTTAAAAAATAATGCTTGTAAAATTTAGCCACTTTAAAGTATAATTGAAAACTTCTGTGGAAGGTATTTATTATTTTCTAATTTTCAACTTCATGTTGAGAACTTTGTTCCTTACGCAGACAATTAATAACTCTCTCATGTCACATTTTTAACTTTGCTTTCCCCAATTATTATTTTCGAATTCTGCCATACCATGCCAGCTTAGGCAGCGGCATTGGAACAATTTTTATAGTGGATCTGAGAGAAAGACCATTGAACAAGTCTGGAAAATGCACGGATTCAGTATATCCTCCTGGAAACCTCTCCAGTGGAGACCCAGCTATAAGTTAACAGGGCTTTTCCCTTGCAGAATACCCATGGATAAAGAAGTACAAATATCACCGACCCTTCTCCAAAGTGAATTCCTCTTGAAGTGTAGCTGCCCCACCCCTTCCTGATGAGTGTGAATGCAAATTGTAATTTACATCTAGGTCAGTGGGATGGGGAGTGAATCAAAACATCATTCTTCTTTGTCGCAGTTTCCTAACATGTCATACTTGAAATAGGGTTTGGGGTATGATAATACCTAGCTCCACTTCCTTCTGGAGGCCTACAGGTGATAAGACCTATTTGAGAGCTCAAAGGCACTTACCTATTGTTCAAATGATGGAGGTGCTTTAGGAACTGAAGGTTATAGACTGTATTCTCCAGTGTCACGTATGAACCAGTTGTCTACATGTATGTAGCCATGAATTCTTTACAAAGACAAGTTGTTGGATATTTTTATTATAGTCTAGAGCATGGGAGGACCTTTGTAGAAGCTGGAAACCCTAGGTTTTCCTGGTGCTCTTTCATTAAAATCTAATTACCAAAAGTGCCAATGTTTTCAGTTTCTGCTACTTCGGGTTGTTTTTATTCCATTTTTTCTGTAGAATGTTGCTGAAGGGGGAATGAGGTAAACCTTTTCACTGAGGGTGTATTTGCTTCACTGCCTCTTCAGGGTCACCCTCATGTCCACCATGCTAGTGAAGATTAAAACAGAATTTGAATTTGAAGGAATATGTCCATAGATAAAGAACTGGACCATATAATTTGTGTGCAAGAATTTTAAAGATTTATTCAATCAGCCTAAGCTGAGAACTTTTATTTCACACTTTTAGTTTCTAAAAATTTTTGGAAAAATAAATGCCTGCAGAGCACTTTATATATAGTAGCTGGTGACCTTGTGACATAAGACTTCCCTCTACAGGAAATGGTCTGGCTAGCAGTCAGACCAAACAGAGACAAAAACACAAAGAATTCCCAGAGTTTCAATCCAGCTGTTGCTTAGTTGAAAGCTACTTTTCTGGTACTGGAAACACTTGTTTAAAAAAAAAAAGGCAAGAAATCCATAAGTCAAAAAAATAAAAAAAACACTATTGTAGTTAATTTCAGTTGAAAGATAATTTTTTAGTAAATCTGCAAACTGAAATACAATATTTCCCAATGTGCTTTTTTATAAAAGCTTCAGTGCGAACACATCAGAACACTTTCTGTAGGAACTGAGATTAAGCCTTCCAAACTCAGCCTGAAAAATTCGGGGCTTGAATACACTCCCCTCAGTCAGAATATATGCTTCTATTGAAATCAATCGGAGTTTTGCTTGAGGAGGACTGCAGGACAGACACCATAACTTGCATCCATTGTTTTTAAAGCTTAAAAAGTTTGGCGTTGTTGAGGGGGGTGTTTTTCAGACATATTAAAATAAAGGACTTTAAAGAAAGCATAGTGCTTGACTTTAGCTCAGGTCTGCAGTGGCAGGGCAGAACAGAAGGGCATGTTCCTTCACTTGTACAAACTTTTTATTCACAAAGTATCTAACAAATGGCATCCACTTCTGTTCTGCTAAACCACAGCAGACCTGAGCTAAAGGGAATCTCTAATCTTTCTTTAGAAAGACCTTATTTCAAGGTTGGTGCAAAATACGCTCCGAACAACCCTGAACATCTGAGCCTTATATTTTACCCTGAACATCAATTTTAAGTGGATTTGAAGTGAACAAAACTACCAACCTGAGCTGCTGCTCCTGTCTAACCGAAGACTGGTGGTGCACTGGACTGATCCTCGTATGATGGCACCATCAGTTTCTTCAGATAAGTACAGTGGGCCAGCAATGGAGCTAGGCCAACGTATACCAGCTGAGGCTCTGGCATACTTTAGTTAGTTTCAGAAAATCCCTTTCCATGTGTATGATGCAGGACTTTCTTATGGATTGTGAAGAGAGACAATAGCGTTGATTATCGTATCATTTTACACCAGTTTTACACTGCTGCAACTCCACTGACTTCAGTGAATTACATCAGGGTAGATGGGAAGCAAATTGGGCCCAGTAGGTCTAAGGCTGGTGAACAACCATTTCCCCACTTCTCCATGGGATGCTAATTTTGTGACAATTTAAATGCCAGCTCTGCAATCTATTTTACTGAATCTGAGCCTTGGGAGATCAAATTGCTGGGCTGAGTAGAGTAGTTGGGTGATAGGGCTTCTGCACTACCCCGGTGAAGTGGGCTAGCGAAAGGATCTGAGTCCTCGCTCCCACTTCCTTTACCCAGTGGCCTCCCTGCCCTTGAGGACTCCCCTTCCACTCTCCTGTCTGCCAGAGTCCTCGTAACCCCAACAAGGCTGGGCCCAGGATTCCTGGGGGTTCGACCCCCGACCCTGCTGTGGTCACCTAGGACAGGGGCTAGGGTGTCTCCACTTCAGAGTACTCTCTCTGCGCTGGGCACTTCTCTGACCTAATGTAATGTACTCAATGCTTTTTTTGCCTCTGTCTTCACGAACAAGGTCAGCTCCCAGGCTACTGCACTGGGCAGCACAGCATGGGGAGGAGGTGAACAGCCCTCTGTGGAGAAAGAAGGGGTTCGGGACTATTTAGAAAAGCTGGACGTGCACAAGTCCATGGGGCCAGATGCGTTGCATCCGAGAGTGCTAAAGGAGTTGGTGGATGTGATTGCAGAGCCACTGACCATTATCTTTGAAAACCCATGGCCATCGGGGGAAGTCCCGGACGACTGGAAAAAGGCTAATGTAGTGCCCATCTTTAAAAAAGGGAAGAAGGGGGATCCTGGGAACTACAGGCCAGTCAGCCTCACCTCAGTCCCTGGAAAAATCATGGAGCAGGTCCTCAAGGAATCAATTCTGAAGCACTTAGAGGAGAGGAAAGTGATCAGGAAGAGTCAGCATGGATTCACCAAGGGCAAGTCATGCCTGACTAATCTAATAGCCTTCTATGATGAGATAACCGGCTTTGTGGATGAAGGGAAAGCAGTGGATGTGTTGTTCCTTGACTTTAGCAAAGCTTTTGACACTGTCTCCCACAGTATTCTTGCCAGCAAGTTAAAGTAGTATGGGCTGGATGAATGAACTATAAGGTGGGTAGAAAGCTGGCTAGATTGTCGGGCTCAACGGGTAGTGATCAATGGCTCCGTGTCTAGTTGGCAGCCGGTATCAAGTGGAGCGCCCCAAGGGTCGATCCTGGGGCCGGTTTTGTTCAATATCTTCCTAAATGATCTGGAGGATGGTGTGGATTGCACCCTCAGCAAGTTTACAGATGACACTAAACTGGGAGGAGAGGTAGGTACGTTGGAGGGTAGGGATAGGATACAGAAGGACCTAGACAAATTGGAGGATTGGGCCAAAAGAAATCTGATGAGGTTCAACAAGGACAAGTGCAGAGTCCTGCACTTAGGATGGAAGAATCCCATGCACCGCTACAGACTAGGGACCGAATGGCTCGGCAGTAGTTCTGCAGAAAAGGACCTAGGGGTTACAGTAGACGAGAAGCTGGATATGAGTCAACAGTGTGCCCTTGTTGCCAAAAAGGCCAATGGCATTTTGGGATGTATAAGTAGGGGCATTGCCAGCAGATCGAGGGACGTGATCGTTCCCCTCTATTTGACATTGGTGAGACCTCATCTGGAGTACTGTGTCCAGTTTTGGGCCCCACACTACAAGAAGGATGTGGAAAAATTGGAGAGAGTCCAGCAGAGGGCAACAAAAATGATTAGGGGACTGGAACACATGAGTTATGAGGAGAGCCTGAGGGAACTAGGGAAGTTTAGTCTACGGAAGAGAAGAATGAGGGGGGATTTGATAGCTGCTTTAAACTACCTGAAAGGGGGTTCCAAAGAGGATGGCTCTAGACTGTTCTCAGTGGTAGCAGATGACAGAACAAGGAGTAATGGTCTCAAGTTGCAGTGGGGGAGATTTAGGTTGGATATTAGGAAAAACGTTTTGACTAGGAAGGTGGTAAAACACTGGAATGCGTTACCTAGGGAGGTGGTGGACTCTCCTTCCTTAGAAGTTTTTAAGGTCAGGCTTGACAAAGCCCTGGCTGGGATGATTTAATTGGGGATCGGTCCTGCTTTGAGCAGGGGGTTGGACTAGATGACCTCCTGAGGTCCCTTCCAACCCTGACATTCTATGATTCTATGACCCACTGACCATTACATACAAGTTAAATAAATGCAAGTTATTTAATCAACAATTAATTTTAAAAAGAATAAGGAAAAATGGGAAAGTTTAAAGGAAACGCATCAACCCGCTCTGTGGCAGGGAACATCACAAACAGTGTCTCTGGAATGTCAGGGCAGTTCACAGTCTGTTCCTTGTAAGTCCCAGGCCTTCTTCTCAGGCTTGGGCTGTGCTGCAGGGATGCTGTGGGTTGGACACTTGCTCTGGTGGTGGCCACACGCTCTCAGGCTCTAAGTGGTAGGACCCTTCTTCCCAGTGTCGCCCCCACCCTGTCGGGGTTATGATCCAAGCCTGGCCTGCAGAGCCTCTTGGCTGAGGTGTCTCCCTGTGCTGGTCCCCCTCGCTCTTCCCAGCTGCTCGCCGCACCCAGCTCTGGACTGCTCCAGCCCCAGCTCCACCACTCTGTCTGCACTGATGCTGCTGCTCTGCCTCCAGCTCCCTGGGCTGCTTCTTTGGCCCCTCTGGCTCTGGTTGCTACAGCTCTGCTCCCAGGACAGGTCTGCTCTGCAGGCTGCTTCTGTGACTCTGCTCCCAGCACTGACCTGCTTCCTGGGCTGCTTTTCTGGTCCCTCTGGCTCTGGTTGCTGCAGCTCTGCTCCCAGGACAGGGTCTGCTCTCCCTGGGCTGCTTTTCTTGCCCCTCTGGATCTGGCCCAGCTCCGCTCCCCAGCTTAGCCTGGGCCCCTGCCTTCTCCTTAGCTCAGCCCCACTCTGTCTGACCCAGGCAAATCCAGCTCACACCGAGGACGGGACCTCCCCGGCCTCCTGACTCTCTGATTAGCCTGTCCGCCCTGTCATTCAGGCTGACCTGGAACATTGGCCTCTTCCCATTGTTCCTGGGGACTGTCACTCTCAGGGTCCTGGTTTCCCATAGACCCTTCCCCTTTTAGTACTGGGAGCTAGCCAACCAAAACACCTCCACTGAATGTTAATAAGGGGGCAACAGTCCCCTTACACTTGCTATCCACTACTACAAACAACTTAGCATCAGGTTTTTCCTTCTGCTCAAAATAAAAATACATTAAAAATGTCTCTCTGGTAGAATGCCCTTTATGAGGGAATAATTCTAGAACACTGATTTCCAGATTGGGAATGACAGTAAAATGGATTTTTTTAAATCATTGTATTAAGAACACAAAACCAAACCAACAAGGATGGGATTTCTCATACAGATGATTTTTTAAAATGCAGAGCTCATATAAATTCAGTCATCTGATAGGCAACAAATTGTCCGCCATGATATGGGACTGTACACCAATCATGCATAAATGATATGTACTGCTGCACGGCCACCTAATGATGAGGTGGATAAGGAAGCAGTAGCAGTATTACCAGTGACGTGCTGGCAACTGGTGACGTGCTTTTTGATGTGCAAAAA
The DNA here is from genome assembly GCF_015237465.2 of Chelonia mydas. NCBI lineage: Eukaryota > Metazoa > Chordata > Testudines > Cheloniidae > Chelonia > Chelonia mydas. Next base: position 66,963,642 of record NC_051250.2, read on the forward strand.
GAAAAATCTAAAAATGGCTAGCTCATCTGAAGCCTCTTGTGTTTATGTCCTACATATTAAAATGGGAACTTCTGAAAGGCTTGAACATGGACTGCAAAAGATGAATGAGTGGAAAACACGTGTAGGCCTTTCAAAGGTAATACCCTAGAGAGTAGAGTTAACCTCACCAAAGTTGAACATTCACTTGAATGCTTTTGGTTTAGTTTAAATTCAACAATTCTACCAGCTTTGATGTTTTTTTGTGTAGAACAGGTTGTTTGACAATAATTGACTCCTACACAGCATAGAGGAACTGTTTGTGTCAACTCACATTTTTAAAAATGTAAAATTAGTAGCCTTGTTCACTTACCTGTTAAACATGTACAGTAAATGTGCAATCATAATAGTTTGTGTATTTTATTAAGATCTTTCTAGTGTAATATTTTCATAAATATATCCCCCAAATCATAACTCATTTTAAATATTTGTGAAAAGATATCTCTCTACCGTAATTTTAAAACAAATATTCTTTGCTTCTAGATCCAAGGTCAGATATTCAAAGCTGGGCATATGCAATTGCATGCATGCTTCTGTTTCCCCAGTTTGTGTGCAAGTAGCCTATGAATGTTTGCAAACCAGGTATCTAAGTGCACATAGCCAACTAGGAGCCTAGCTGGCTGTTTGCCTGTGTAAGTAACCAATATGCATGTACACATTGGATGTTTATGCATATCCTTTCGCAATACACAAAGTATCAGCAGTTGTGTACACCAGACTTTGAAAAATGAGTCCCCATTGTTTATTTTAAAATATTCAGTCTGTATTTTACATTAGTAACGAAAGGTGGTATTATACCAATACTCTGCAATCACAGTGAAATTAAATTGCAAAAGGCAAGATTGAGCCCATAATTAGCACACAGGATGCAGGAGGTGATTAGCTACTACAATGATAGATGTGGTTTAGGAATAAAGATAAGTCTTGCCAACCCCAAATGTTTATTTTCCCCGTCTTTTTTTTTTTTCACCTTTAGTGAAAGCTGCCCACCATCAATGTGCATTTGTGTGTAATCATCTGAGTCAAAATTCCACCTTAATTACATGCATTAAAATGTAGCCTCCCTGCTCACTAACTGGAGAGGACTCCACTTACTCTCCCCTATCCCCTGGGGTGTGGACCTGCCAGTCTAACCTCTTTCCCCCTCCCTACCAATACAATAGATAACTGGCCCACTCACATTCTCACAGAATTGCTCCCCATATTTCCCTCTTTCCCCTCAGTCTCCTAGCCATCACATTCTCTTCTCTGCCTCTTACTCCCTGTACTGCCCCCAGTCTACCGCTTGTTCCCTGTATTCCCTTAGCACCTCATAGTTTCCAGTTTTGTTCCCCAATACATCCTCCCTCCCTGCTGACTCATGGTCCCATTTACTGTACCTCCATGTTCTCCTATCCTATGCCTGGTCTCACCAGCCTACTGAGGAGCTACCATCTTGTCTGAAGGCAGCATGGTGTCAGCCCCACTGAAAACAACGGGAAATGGCATCCATCTTTGCTGGGGCAGCCTGCTTTTCACCAACAAAGGCAAACTGGATATAGTGGCCATCTTGCTGAGGATGGTGGCCATTTTGGAAAAAGGGCAAACCTGAGTTGGAATGCAAAAATGAAAAATTCATGAGACTCTTAAGTGGAACCCCTCTCCCCTCCCTCCCCCCCCCCCCGGCAATATTGCTGCAGTCACTACTGGTTGTAGTGCTCGCTGCTGTGAGTAGTCCAAGTACACTTTGGCAGTGAGTGTATTAAGGTTGAGCCCTGTGATTAATACGGTTAAGGTGTTAATGTCATGCATGTTATAAGTTGTTGCTTTATAAAGATTGAGGATGAAACTCATTGCAGATAGATAGTTGGTAAGGGGATAGCAGGGGGGTAAAGCACTCTTTGTCTGGGCAGTGAAACCTTTTCTGAGGTTCCTTTGTATTGCAAAGCAGCAACAAAAGGAGGGCTCATTCCTAGGCACACCTTTCAAGGCCATGTGGTTCTGGGATGTACAGTTTTCAACGTAAGGATTTCCTAGGTGAAAAGCCCCGGGGCTGAGCTGGAACAAGGAACAGTGTGTTTTTAAGCAGTGAAACTTCAGGAGATATCAAAGAGACAGAGCCCCAAGACAGCCACTTTTTGGTGCCAGGGTAGCGGTGCCATTGTTGAGGTTTCTGCAAGAGATCGTTGTGGGTGTGCAATTTGTAGCCATTTCTGTTCAAGGAAACCGAACTTGTGTTTATTTTGTAAATTACACTGGTAAAGACCAGACTTTGCCTCACCAAGGTCCCCTCCAATGTGAAACTGACCTGCAAGAACCCAAACCTGCTACCAGTTGGCAAAGAGGCAAGAATACATTTTTCCTACAGTGTGTGAATGTTTTCATCTTCCTGTCTAAACAAGTGCCTCTCCACTGATGGCAAGTGTGGTACAATGGCATATATTTCCTTCTTAATGATTAAGACTCTTTACATAATCCACTTTGGAGGATTTAATCAGAGTTGTTTTGTGGACAAAAAGGGTGTTTCCTATTGTCCACAATGGAACTCTCACTGCCACTCTAACTACACGACTGATTATAGGCTGTAGATTTTTAATGTTAATAGCAAAATACAGTACATGACCATCTCCTGTATGGAAAATATTTACATACAAATGTGTTGCTGATGAATAGCAATTTATTTTCTCAAATGGAAGGCTGTTCAGTTTTAGATTTAGGAAGCATTTTCTGTGTTTGATTTTTCAAAGAGCCAGACACTCTGCATTCTGAGAGATACCATGCCTACTGCAAGACAGATAAGTAAATAACATCCAAGGATTTAATTCTAGAACATTTCCTCATTCAGGCTTTTGTCCAGGCGCATTTGAATGGTCTCTTACATTTACGCTGATCATTATTTTTACATTACAAAAAAAAATGTACATTTTCTTGCAGTTGCTATCAGGCTTGGCAGATGCTGCCGCACAGCACAGAAGACTGTAGTTCTTTTACTTGTAGGGATACACAATTGTATAGAATTGTATTTGTTTTTGTATGCAGGGCATTTATCATCATTGCTGGGAGATGGTTAACATAAGGTAAATACTACAGTTACAGGAAGGCTAAAAGCTAAGTTAGTTTCATTAAAAGAAGCCTACTCAGCTACCAGCTGTGCAGTGCAGGCATTTAAATGTACAACCTGCAGGGCGCAGTCCTGCTGTAAAATAGGCATTTTCTTAATTACATACATACGAAGGACCTCGTTCTCAAATAAATGGCTTATCTTTGTACATATGCTGAAGGAAAGAAGGCTGCATGTTTTGACAGGCTATATAGACACGGTTTTGAATGTGAATTTGCAACAAAAATCAGGGTGTACGAAGGACTGCAGCATTCACGCAGGCATCTAGTGTGGCTGTCTTGACGACATACTATTTCCAAATACAAAGAAGGTGTTATCTTCCATTTCTTACCAGTACAGAGCATGCCTAGAGAAAAGATCATGGTAGGAGTTTTCTTAAAAAAAGGTGGACACACCATTTTCATCACCTTATTTCTCTCCCCACACCAGCACTTTATCTACAAAATTGCCCTTCTGAGTGGAGTCCTGTGGAAGAATCAGCTAAGGAATTGAAACAAAACTTCTTTGTTCTTCAGTGGTATTGCACAACTGCTTTAGAAACAGACCTGGCAGTGCTATGAATATGTTTGGAGTAAAATGAGATTGGCAAAGTGCTGATTCACTATTCCCAGGATTGCTGGAGTGCTGCTGTTGTGATTTTACTTAATTCAAAGTAGTACTGAAAAAGGACGACTTAGATGTCTAGCGGATAGAAATTGTGCTGCTCAGATGTACCAGGTAAATTAGCAGCAAAATGAGATTGGCCTACTCCCCAGTGAGTAGATGTCTGTGTATTGTCACCTTAAGAGTGAGACAGTCCCATTACGTGAGGCATAGAGATGGATTTTCCGCTCTCCTACAGAGATGTCAAAGAGCCTGCATTCAAAATGGTGGCACTGTGGTCATCTAAAAACATACAGGCATTATTATAATTAGTAATGATCCTTGGCTGTATGCATATGGAAACCATACACATTGTCTAGATCAAGCTTGGAGAGCGGAGTTTATTATTTTCTACAAAAGCTATATAGCTCTATCCATCAGATATCAGTAGTATTAGAACTTACGTCATCTTTGTAAACCAGCTACTTTACCTTTGTAAATTATTCATTCCAAAACTGAAAACACTCGAGATTGGTGATTGTGGGGCCATCTTTTTGTGTTTGTTTTTTAATTGCCTCAATGAAAGTTTTCATGGCAGTTGCATTTTTCTTCTTCACTGGGCCAACAAACATTCTAATGCAGCCTTCATGTTTCATGCATTTTTCTGTTTCAAAGCTGGGTTATTCAGGTTAGGTTTTGTCTCATGTTGAAATCGCGTGTTGTTTCCTTTAGGTTCCCTGATTTGCTGTGCCTACAATACTCTCAGGAGAGTTAACAGAAGCCATTTTGATTTTTCCTCTCAGGCCTGTGTGGGAAAGGAAGAGGAGGTATTCTCCCAGACAATACCAGTGGGGAGCAGACCTACCCATCAAAGACATTGATGTGGTTTAATAGTCCAGCGATCTTTCCCATACCCTGACAAAAGATGGTGAAACTAGACAGAATGGGATGGAGATTGTCAGAGGAAGGGTCTCCTGCGAGGCCAGTTGGTGGAAATGATTGTGTTGGGATAGAAATCCATGGAACTTGCTGCAGACCTGCTCATTTGGTTAGGTTGGTTAAACATTTAGGCTTTTGGATGCTTATATAAAATGAGCTCTGAAACATAGGAGTTGTTCGCTACTTTCATATGTATTTTTCCAGTGCTGAGGCTGGTTTACTCCATGCTTTACTCTGTCCTATATTTTTGCAGTGTTGAGGCTGTTTTATTAGGTGGTTTGGGTTTTTTTACAGCTATATAGTATTGCTTTGGGGTTGCTGAGGTTTGCATTTTTAAAATTGTCCTTGTAGCCCTAGAAGTAAGCGAATAATTATTTAAAGGGAAAAAGGAGAGTATTCAGTTTGGGAATCAAGGTTAAACAAGGTAAATTTAGAAAGTGTGAAATACTCCATATTTCTGGAGGCAATGAATCTAAAACCAAAACCACCTTTCTGCTTTTCATTTCTAGCTTTCAAGGAGCTGGAATAGTGTAGTTGTAGCCATGTCAGTCTCAGGGGATTACCTCACCCGCCTTGTGTCTCAAATAGTGGGAATGACAGTTAATTTCTAATTCTGCATTATACATAAAAATTTTTCTTGCATTGGTTGGTGGGAGTAGCCTTTTGGTTCTTCTTACTTTAATTTTATATTTCACATGCATGACAACCCACTTCATTCTCTGTCACATCTGAGGTAACCTGCTGTGAAGGTCAGTTTATCTGAAGCTGCTCCTGCCCAATATCAACTATATAGACTTTAAGGCCAGAAGGGACTATCATGATCATCTAGTCTGGGGTTGGCAACCTTCAGCATGCAGCCCGTCAGGGTAATCCGCTGGCGGGCCACAAGACATTTTGTTTACGTTCACTGTCCTCAGGCACGGCCCCCCCCAGCTCCCAGTGGCCGCGATTTGCCATGCCCATGGCACTTATGGCACTTAACATAAATAATTCCTTTCCCTCCCTGGTATTTATCCCTCTGGTGTAAGTATAGAGAGAGCAGTCATATCTCTGCTCAGCTTTCATTTGGTTGGGCTAAACAAGCCAAGCTCTTTGTCGCCTCTCATGAGGTAGGTTTTCCATTCTTCTGATCATCCTAGTAGCCCTTCTCTGTGTAACCCACACACCTCCTGGGTGTGGTGTTCTGTCCCATCTAGTAGCACTGAGACCACTTAGAGAGTTAAATGAGTCTGCTCTACAGCACTACATAAGAAGTAGTTGGCTTTTAGCTCATGCGGTAGAGGCTCATGCACTAAGCTCCCGAGGTCCCTGGTTCAATCCTGCCCGTTGACGATGCGGGTCTGTTGGTATTACATCTGCACCAGTTTCAGTGTGAATTTCTCTTTTTTAATCATGGAAGACCAGAAGTGCACACAGCATTCTAGATGAGGTCTCACTAGTGCCTTATATAACGGTACTCACACTCCCCTATCTCTACTGGAAATACCTTACCTGATCCTAGGTTTGCATTAGCCATTTTCACATCACATTGGCAGTTCATAGTCCTCCTGTGATCAAACAATACACCCGTCTTTCTCCTTCTCTGTCACTTCCAACTGATAAATCCCCAGCTTATAGCCTTTATCATTTTTTATTGTTCATTGACACCATCCCCTGTAATCCTTGCATTACTGAAACAGCTTAATGTTTTATACCCAATTGCCATATGAGGCTTTAGAAATTTAGCCTATGTGAGAAGCAGGTGTAGCTCTGCCAGCAAAATGGCGAGGTGCTCATAAGTAGACTTCAGACATGCAGAGAAAGACACAATAGCAGTTTTTTCTTCTCTTCGTTCAGGCGGATGCCTTTTTAAACAGTGTTAAAATGCATCAAAATGCCAGCCATTATAAAACTCCTTGAGATACCAAGAAAATGAGGTAAGTAAAATTAGTGGCAATTGTGAACAGACTACATTCTACTGAGACATATTAGCAAGACAGCTCCCCTGAGACTGCCTGGCTTTTAGGGGAAGGCATCTAGACTATTGTACTAGCAAGCTGGTGAAAGCTCATGGTTTAATCATAAGACATGGGAGTTTTATTTTAAAACTTGAGTTCTCATAATTTCAATATTTTATATGGAAATTTCACTGTTTTCTTAAGGCCATGCCCTAGTTGCTTATTATTTTACCCTATTCTCCTTGAAGACCAGGTTTGAATTTTCACAAATGTTGTACTGAAGCCTCACTTATGCATTTATTATTCAAAGAAAATGTTCTTCAAACGAGAAACTGCGCCACGTAAAACAAATGTAACAAAATCCAAACAGAATCCAAATACTAATATAAGAGGGTGCAAAATAAACCAGTATACTGAAGCACAGGAAATATAAAGATGTATTTGAGAGTTGTGAAAATACATTTAAAACATTGAGTTGAACTCCGTTCCAATTATTTGCCCCTGCTCCCTGATTTGAATATCCCCAAACTTTTAAGAGGGTTCAAAATCTGTATGTTACATTTTTTTTAAAGTCAAATTAAAAAAATATAAGATTTTATGTCTATGATATTGAAAGTGACAAGTGTTTTTTGGTGTCTCGGTTCCAGAACCTAAATGGCTAGGTACAAACCTTGATCCCCCAGCCTTTGCGTCAGATATCACTACTTCCCCTTCCTTTGTCTCAGCAGAACACTACAGAAAGTACACACTAGGCCAGGGAGTGAGGTAGGTGTGTATGTTGCTCGGGTCTCCACTGTTCATGTGGCACAGTTAGCTCACGCTCTCTTCAGAGGTTTGAAGGAAGAATTATGAGCTTTTGAAAGTTTTCAGCAGCACCTCTTTCTCCCAAGAGCTAACCCTACTAGTCAGGGTGAAAAATACCCATGCTGCTGAATAAAGCTTATGCCTGCCCCATGCCCCCAATCATTTCTGCCCTCTAACAAGCCAATCCTGTCTTCTAAAGAATAATTAGTAGTAATAATAAGATTCTCCCCTTCACCTTGCTATGCCCCTTCTCCGAGGCCTGGCCTCCCACTCACTCTATCCCGCCTCCCTCGGTCACTTGCTCTCCCCCACCCACCCTCGCTTTCACTGGGCTGGGGTTGGGGTATGGAAGGAGGTGAGGGCTCTGGCTGGGGGTGCGAGCTCCAGGGTGGGGCCGGGCGGTTTGGGATGCAGGAGGGGCTGAGGGGTTTGGAATGTGGGAGCCATTGAACCAATCTGTAAACCCTGCATATAATGGAAACCATTTCAAGCCAGGGGGTGCACCCCGCACCCCTAGTTCCAGCACCTATTCCTGTATCTGGGCCCTGCTTCACGCTACTCCTTATTCTGCTCCTGTGAAAACAGCAGTGGCTCCAGCCATTCTGCTCCATCACTCTCCAGTCCCCACCTCTCATGAAAAACTGGTTATGTCTGAGCCCTTTGCTCTTGAACTTGCCACGTCTCCTAATGGTGCTTGAGCTGCTCTGCTCCCTCTCCTGTCTCTTCCTGTTACTTCACTTGTTCCCAGCCTTCCTGCCTGTCCCTTCTAATGGTGGCTGGGGCCCAGATACAGGGGGAGTCCTTGCCAATCTGGATGCCCTTGCCACTGCAGATTTTGCAGCTGTGTGAAGCGATGCTGAATGTAGACCTCCTCGTGGTACACAAGCCACTGAACAGCCATGGTAAAAGAATAACTTTCAATCTCTACTGACCTGGCTTGGATTTGAATCTGTGAATGTTTATTAAACTGTTACCCATGTTTACTATTTAAGAGGTATTTTGTTTCAAGTTCAGCATGGTTTGTTACAGAGGCTCTATGTGTAGGTGTCCGCATTTGTGTAAACCCCAGTCTTAGTTTAGAACTTGACTGTAATCTGCTTTGCACAGAAGCTTTTCACGTAAGGGGTGTAATATATTCTTTCTGTGTGTGTGTGTGTGTGTGTGTGTGTAAAACTGCCATTAGGATTAAATATATGTTACATGTGTTCAACAGAGCAGAAACTCTCCTTCCATAAGCTTAGCCTGGGGCACAGTTTCTGTTTTTGCATGGCCAAGGTGTGAAAATGGAAAAAGCACCCACAGAATTATTGTGGGTTTTTTAGTTACTCTTCTGTATTGCACTTGCTCATCAGCAACTAGGCTTGAGTGCAGCCTAATGCCTTTATTTTGAAAAGAGAGAGCTAAGTAAAATCAGCCAAGTGATTTTGTCGATAAATAGATTTGGGTGCAGCACAATGCCTCTGGGTGAGTTGTCAGCAGAAGGGACTGAACATCTGAATCTTAAAGCATGAGATTTTATTACCAGAGTTAAAAGACCTAGGTCTCTAGGTCATCGCTGCAGTAGGCTCAGCAACCTCTATATGGGCCCCGGCCACCATTACAAGGGGCAGAGCACTACAATGAGTGGGTATGGAGTACATGTGCGTATAAATACACCTCCACATTGTGCTTGTGACTTCAGTGTTTACTCTCCTACTGTGGTACCCCAGGGAACAAAATAATCTGGTTTTGATTCTGCTGCCAGGAATGTAAATATATTCTGATTAACTTTTTTTTTTAAAAAATGAGAATATGTAGTAATGAAGTAGATACATTTCAGTAAGGGCAGCATATGCTATTAATTCATATCTTAACGTGGAGCTAGGTAGGTAGATACATATTATGGATTATACATGTATCTATATCAGTGACAAATTGCAAAGCTATGTGAAATGCATATTTATCATACACCGCACTGTCTTTCTCTCCTACAAATAAATGCTGGGGCAGCAGGATTAGATGTGTGAGGAAATTTAAAAAGCTACCATTATTAACACCACAAAATCACCTGGCTTAAAATGTTTCCTGTCTCCTTCTCAAATGTAGAATTTTCTCATCAAAATTACACCGTTTTTCAACACTCCTTTTGGTAACTTGTATAACTGTCTTATGATGCAGACTAACATGGTTACCCCCTGATACTTGTCTTATAATACAGTACAATAAAATAATTCCAAACACCCGCTGATTTAAAAAAGCCCCTTTATATCCCACACTATCATGGATTTCCTATCACTTTGCCTGCCTATATACACTACATCAAAGTCCACAGAATTTTCTTGTGGGTTTGCTTACTTAAACTGATAGATTTACAAAATTTCTTGTTGGATGTCATTGTAAATTTTGGAAATGACAGAATATTTTAATATCCAACTAGCGAACATTTATCACCATAAGAATAATGCTATGATTTTAGTGGAATCTGAATTAACTGCATTAACATTAGTAAATCTGACACCAAGACATATACCTTTAAGCAATTGGTATTACATATAGCACCACCTCTTCATTTCTAATTATAGAATACAATCAACAGTTGTGTTCACCACAGGAACTTTGCTGAGACAGGAGTTTGTTTCATTTTAAGTGATAAAGCTATTCAGTTGGGAAAAACTATAAAAGATTTTAAATGTTTTATTTTTTCTCTTCATTTTAAACACCCCTCCCCGCCCCAGAATTTGACAATATTAGTAGATCTCTTCTGTTTGTATTGCTGTGTGCAATTTTTGTCATACTTGGGAAAACAATTTGTAGAACTCACTTCGTATCTTTTACATTTACTGTATTGTATAAGTTACAAAATTGTTATTAGCAACATTTTTGCAAATTCTATCAATGGGAAATGCTTGCACTAGAAAATCGAGCATGAGTCCATGCAGAAAATAAGTTAACATAAGTGATTCTCTCTGCAATCCTTACCAATGCATCAGGGGCCTAGTAAACCCATAGTCTTACTGCATAGTAAATACAGAATTCCCATTGCAGATTTGCTACTTGGGTGAACATTTGTTAAAGGAGGGAGAGAGGTCCAGGGGTGATAATAACTTAAAGGACTTACCGGCATGCTGGAGTCCTGAGCGGGCGTGTGGCCTCAACCAGAAGAGGCGGGACCTTTAAATCACCCCTGGAGCTCCCAGCTGCAGAGGCGGCTGGGAGCCCCAGGGCTCCAGCAGCGGGGCTTGGGAGGCAATTTAAAGGGCCCGAGGCTCTGGCCTCTGCAGGGAGCCCTGGGGCCTTTAAATCGCCAGCCTGGGGAACTGCTTACTTTCGGTCCGGCTTACTTTCACCTCTGGAGAGGTCATACCACTAAGACTGTACCCTTGCTGATAGCCAGAAGTTATTCATTTAACAGATTAAATGGTCTATATATATTAGACCGTTTGGGATGCAAACTATATATTCACTTATTACTTTTATTTGTTTAAAAGGATTTTGTGTGACTGTTTGATTTGAATATCTATGCAGAATGTATTTAACAGGTTAGTTCTTTTAGCATTTTCATTTCACAGCTTGTATTCAATTCTCCCCATGTTTTTGCCTTTTCTGATAACCTTCTCAATTTAAAAACACACAGGTATTCTAAAGCCCAACTAGTTTTATCTCATTGATAGAATAGTAGTTTTCTGCTTCTTTACTACCCTATAACCTTTCTCAATTTCTAGAGAAAGTTGATGTCAAGGCCATGTATTCATACTGTAGGTAGGAGGAACCCCCTCACTTAAAATGGCAGAAATTTGCCTGTAGAAATGTAAGCTACCCTGTTGCGATCTTCAGTCCATTTACAATTTGTCTGTTTCTGGAATATCTTGGTTGGTTTGGTACCATATCAAAAGATGTGTCCTGTAATCAACTGCATCTAAAAGCCATTTAGATTCATAATGTAATATTTGCATATTAGTTCAGCAAATACCATGCAGTAATGAATGTTAACTTGAACGTATTTCTCCATTAGTTATTGATTTAACTACAAAAATCATCTGATTGTTCATTCAAAATGAGACTTATTTTACTGTGGTAAGAGATCTACATTTTCATTTTAAATATCAAGTATCTAAAAAGGTTTCTTGTGTATAGCATTAATAAGGTAGTGTATGAATTTCTTCCAGTCAATGTAAGTGTAAGACATTGTCATTAATTAGTATGCATTGCCAGACTTTGATTACACCGGCTCTTTGACCTATTTTTAACAGAAACTAGGGCAGTCCTTTAGATTGCCTTTCCATGTCCCTGGACACCCTGCTGTGTTATGTTCTCCATATTTGACATTATAACACGCAAATACAGTGCCAAACTACAGAATATTCCTTGGGGGTGTTCACTGAAACACAGATGTAACAGATGTCTGCCCACTCTGAAGCGCACAGCAATTCCTGATAACAGTCACACTTGCAATAAATGATCCTTCTGCATGGCTTATTAAAGGCTGTTTTATTCAAGCGCACCTTTCAGAGCATACAGTGTAGCAGATCCTTCTGGAAATAATGATTTTAAGATGGAACTGGGAAGAATTCTCCCCCTCACATTCTGCAGATCAGGCTGCAAAGACCTATTTAATGATTTGATAGCTAAAACTGTATGTTATCTTCATGTATAATATGAATCATTAAACATGTGTACGCTTTGTTGTCCATGCACGAGAGGCACACTCGCTGCTCAATGAAAAGAAATGAGAAGTCTAGGAGCTGCGCTCAAGTGGAATATTTGGTAATTTACATGTAATGTGACTGACTCTGCTAGCAGTGGGCTTCAGGACATTTTAAATCTTGTAGGTTTGAAATATTCCTGGACAGGATCAAACATTTTATCGTATTTAAAACTGTTCTTTAATGGCTGACATTATCTTTGGGGGATCTAAGAGCATATGAATGGCAGTTACTACCCAAGCTAAGCAGTCAGATGAGCTGAACCATGCCAGAAGAAGAGCGGGAAGTTAAGGGCAAGTGAGTTTAGCACCAGTCACACTAGAGCACTCAGAAGGCAGCTGTGAGAGTGACAGGAGGAGAAGGAGAGGGAAATGACTGTCAGGAGCTGGGGGTACACAAAGCAAAACAAGGGAGCATGGAGCAGATGTTAAGAATGGAAAGGATACTTTAATTGTGGAGAGAGGTCTGACCTGGATTCTGAAACCGAGGATGAGAGGAAGGGCTGGAGGGTGGGGGGAGAGAGGCAAGCTTGGACAGCAGACAAAGGTACCAGTGGCTAAGAAAGGGATATTGAAGGAGTGAGGATAGATGATGGAAAGATGAGCTTTGTGGAGAGGGTGGGAGATGAAGGCGGGGGGTGGAGTGACAGTCTCAGAAATTGAACATGGTTGAATTGTGTTTACCCTCTTCCAGTGGACTAAAGTTCAGATGAAAACCATTGGAACCAGTATCTTAAACATATTGAACTAAGACTTTTATTCAAATGTTGTTGTTATACCCATTTCTGTTAAGAATAGTTCTGTCCATGAAAAATACACAGGTCACCATGTTATCCCCAGAGGCATTCCATGCCTCTTGGACTCTCCATGCACTGAGCTCACCGTGTCACTTCACTGAAGTTAGCCCTTCCCCCCCCACTCCATTCCATCCTGGCAGCCACCTTCCATCTCTCTGCTACTCTCGGTGAAAATCTCGCTTTTAGGTAGTGGGACTAGCACATCAGAGGTGACATAAGAATGGCCAGGCTGGGTCAGACCAAAGGTCCACCTAGCCAACTATCCTGTCTTCAGACAGTGGCCAATAACCTTTCACCCTCTGTTTTTCTTTCCCCTATACGCCCCCATCAACCTGCTTACATTATTTACATACAGTAATCCTATTGGATTAAATTAAATGAGTTAGCAAATTGTGATATCCTGCCATGCACACACAGACTGACTGGCTAGGGTAAAAGCAATGCCCCTCATAGATGACAAGACCAGCAAAAATATATTAGTCCCATTATTGATAAGAAATGTTTCGTGCTTGTCTTTATGAAGGCAAGATATGGACTATGGATAAAGGAGTGGTGATTAGACACAAAAACCCATTTTTGGGGATTGACTGTGTGTGCAAATACTTCTACCTCAAGCCTCCCTTCTTTGGGGAAGGTTATTTAAAGGATGCATAGGCCATCTCTAGCTACACTTAGATTTCTTTGATCTTTGTCAGTCCTTGGGTTTGCAACTGAGAATGCATTGATGATGGGGTCTGATCTCCTCTGAGGAGCCAGAGTAAAACGTTCATGGTAACTCTAGTAGAGCTCCTACCAGTTTGTCATGCCATTCATTATGAGGGCTTTTGAGTCCCTTGTACAGTCATACAGCAAGGAACTGAGGGTCCTATTCAGTCCAGTGTGGTGTCTGGTTCTCAGGTAGGAGCAGTGGCCCCTGGCCCCTATCATTGCCTACAGCTGTGACAGAAACAAATGTCGTTCTTCTCCATGATAATCAGCAAACTGTGAGCCCTGCTGGATTTTAGTCTATGGATTAAAAAGAAAAGGGACGGGGGCTGATTCTACTCCCAGTGATTTGCAGTTGACTTTAACAGGAGCAGGAATACATTAAAATAGAAAAGATGAAGAGGAATAAGGCTTAGGAAAATAATGAATTATGTTTCTTATTTCAGTCTTTTTTTTGATATACTTGCAAAGTGTTTTGCACTAGGTAACCGTACTATACCAGCATCCCTCTCATCTGGCCTTTGGATAATAAAGCTGTGTTTTAACGGTACCATTTCTTTTCCTACTAATATATTTCTCCGTTCCAATGTAATTTTCTGTTCCTGACTTTCCTTCTAATATTTACCTGCTGAGCAACTGCTCATAAAAAGAGAGAAGTGATTATATGCCATAGTTGTGGTTTGGAAACAATGCTCTGTGCGTTAAATAATGGATTTTTCTAGTAAAATGGCTACAAACACATGCTGCATGTGCACAAAGTCATATGTGAAGCAGTTTCAGAATGCGAAGGGTCACATATTGGAGTAGACACAACCTCCAGCTCTGTTGTTTTTAACATACACTCAACCCTCCCTGTAGGGAAGCACTCTTGCCATATGGGCTATTATTAGCACAGGGATAAAGGTTCCCCAAAGGGTTGGAAAATAGGCATTTAAATGAAACATTAGAATACTAATAGTATTAGCCGGCCACGTAGTCAGTACTGTCGATGGGATTGTGAAATGTCAAAAATTAATGAGTTTTTTTTCTATTGAATTTACTCCTATAAATTAATACTCTAGTTCTACAAAATAGGTGTAATTTTGTTTGCCAGCACATTACTTGTGTAGAGATTATTAGTACCATGCCTCAGTGTCAAGATTATAGTTCAGATCTAAGGAAAATTGCTTATTAAATCACATATGTTGTGACCTTAACTGGTAGGAATTCATGAGAAATTCAAATCTGACTTCGTTTCCCCATGTGTACACATTCATATAATCTATTTCAGTGGGATGCCATGTGTATTCATCAATGAATGCTTCTGAAATGCTCTGAGAGTGAAAAACAACCAATGACCTGCTTCTCAGAGGTGCAAAGCATCTGCTGCTCCCACTGACCTGAACTGGAGTTTTGGTCGCTCAGCGTCTTTGACAGTTTGGACCTTACTGGCCTGATTTTTCAGAAGTAGCAATTTTACTTTGGGTGTATCAATTTGTGGGTGCCAAACTTGAAATATTGAAATGGGGCCTATTTTCAGATCTGATCACCGGCAGCTTTTATTGACTCTCTTCAGAGCTGAGGGTACAGAGTTGAGGGTATCTCAATGGCCAATTTTGGAAATTCTGGCCTAACTTACTTGACCTATAGCACAAGGAAATCTAGTTTTAGACCCCAGCATATGTGTCCCTTTCTTTAGCTTCTGTGCTCTCAGTGCTCTAGACAATCTGTCTCTCCATCTCTGACCGTCAAAATACATTCAGATTGCCCAGATTATGCAGGGTTGATTCAAAAATCCAGAGCTGTCCTTTTGTAACAACACATTTGAATTATTTTTTTTGGCCATCACACACAATTATTTTCTAGATGGAAAATCAATTCATGTGCACAATATGATACAAGGAAATAGCTACAGACAGAATTAATTCTAACTTTCCAACTGTGTCCTACAGGTGCAAGGCTCCACCCATGTGACATAGTTTGGAAGTTCAGAGCCGAAGGCATAAGGTAGTAGAAGGTCTAATTTCAGTCTATTCTTGTCATAGGCAGCATTCCTGCTGAGTAGTGGGATATAGTAACTGCATGAACTAGACCAGTGGCTCTCAACTTTTCCAAACTATTGTGCCCCTTTCAGGAACTGATTTGTCTGGCGTACCCCAAGTTTCACCTCACTTAAACTACTTGCTTACAAAATCAGACATAAAAAGACAAAAGTGTCACAGCTCACTATTACTGAAAAATTGCTTACTTTCTCATTTTTACCATACAATTATAAAATAAATCAACTGGAATATAAATATTGTATTTTCACTGAAATGTATAGTATATAGAGCAATATAAAAAGGTCATTATCCATAAGAAATTTGCTTGTACTGACTTTGCTAGTGCTTTTTATGTAGCTTGTTGTAAAACTAGGCAAATATCTAGACGAGTTGAAGACCTGTGTACCCCCAGGGGTATGTGTACCCCTTGTTGAGAACCACTGAACTAGACCACACAATACAGTAATTTTGGTAAAGCTGTGGACTTTCAGTGCTTCACACAGTAGTTCATTTTTAATGCCATAAATACTGAATAAAAGGCAAATAAAACTTGGAGTGAAACCTCCAATCTCTTGAAAACATCTTAAGAGAAACTAAAAGCATTTGGCAAAAGGTCCTTTTGTAGATTCATAATACAGCTACTGACCTAACTCTGACCCTGACCCTGGGAAACAGGGTCGTCTTTGTGTGGCCCCAAAGCATTGGCTTTGTTCCATAGTGCCACCTTCATGGAAATGTCATGCCCTCCTGTGATCAATGAATGAGTTTGGAAAATTTCAGCTAAAACGGTTCAGCCGTTTCCAAGAAAGAGGCTAGGGAAAATATATTGTTTTGCCCATGTTAAAACATTCTGGTGATGTTTTCTTTGAAAAGCTCTCACAGCCCCATGCTTTGGAGCAGGGGCTTGAAATTTGGCAGGGCGGGTGGCCTTTGTGGCAGGAATGTGCCTTTTGTTGACCCTGTGAAAATCTGCCCAAATTTGGCCAAGCTATTTTAGCCTTTGAAAAATTGCATTTTGCACATGCTCAGTAGAGACCTTAGATTTTAGCAGCTGATTTCTTTGACTGCTAAATAAGGGATGGGCATTACCTTCTGAACAATGAGGAGAGAAAACACTGTTGAATAGTGTTCACTGAGTGAGCAGCATCCATCTTGTGCACTGGATGAGGCAAGTGTCCTGTGGGAAAAAACAGTATGTGGTCTAGATAATACTTAGTCCTGCCATGAGTGCGGGGGACTGAACTAGATGACCTCTCGAGGTCTCTTCCAGTCTTGTGATTCTGTGGTCATGTAATTTAAGTTTGTATCATAATACATGTGCACAAGGGGACCAAATTAGGGTTGCACAGACCCTCTTAATTTAGGCATTTCCTCACTTTTTTTTGTTTTGTTTTGAGTGTTTGACTTTTCAACCTTAATGTTCTTTTAATGTGTTTGTGTGAGTGATACCCTGCACAGTACGCATAGTATCAGGAACATGACTAGTTCATATGAGAACTGTCGTATCATCGGGAGGCCACCTCTGTTAGTGAATGAAAAATGCCCTTTTAAGATTGCAGTCCTGTTGTGGATATGTCAGTAAGCACATAATAGAGTTTTATTATTCAGATGTTTTTGATCAACTTTGCCACAAACTGCAATTACAATACAGAATCTGCACTTTACCAAATGTGCACGTGATACTCAGAAGCGCAAGGGGGAATGATGATCTTGTGGCTGAAGCACAGGATCGAGGATCAGGAGTCTGGGGTACTATTCCTTCCTGCCTTCCTGGAAGGCCTTGTGCCAGTCACTTAGCCCAAAATTTTCCAAAGTAATTTTGGATGGCTCAATCTTTAGGTGTCACGCTTGAAACCTGAAAGAGATCTCAAGCTTGGCAGTCACAAACTGATGGCATGATGGTTAGTAGTTTTGAGGGCTGAGTATTCCCACTAACATCAATGGAAGCTGCAAGCCCTCAACATCTCTGAAAATCAAACCCTGTAAAAAAGGGGGATGAGATTTTCCTGCCTCCCATGGCTAAATTAATGAATGTTAGTAATGTGCTTAAAGATCCTCAGAAGGATGGTGATGTATAAATTATTTATTATTTTTACTATTGTCTTCACTCAACTGGGCCCTGGGGAAGAGTTGTGGGTGATTATATAGCTTCCATTTTACAGCCCACAGCATTTAAATGGATTATGTATAGCAGTACTGCACCCTGTACTTGATTTTCATAGGACCTGTAGGTTTTATCAGAATTTCATTTTTATTAGGCTTGGAAAGATTTTATTTTTAATGTATTTCTACAGATCATGACTATTTTCAACTTTTAGTAGAAAAATAACCTTGGGTGTTAATTCTTTATTATCGGTTTAATGAAAGGGATTCAGAGAAACATTTCATATTTCTTAATATTTTGTATTAAATCATCTTGATTCATGCACTGAAAGAAAGCCAACACCCATGTGTGCACCACTGCCCCAGCCCTAGCATAATCAAAGTATGGGCCTATAGTCCTTACATTTGACTCCAGTGACTTTTGGGCCAAATCCTGGTCCCACTGAAATCAATGGCATTTTTGCACTGCTAGTGAGCTCACGGTTTGGCCATTGTTTAGGACTCTTATTACTCTCAAACACCACTTTTTCTACAGCTTTTCCTTCACACATTTTTGTCAATAGAATTTTCTACCATCTGTTTTTGGGTGGAGTGAGAAGTCGATTAGTGATTAAAGTTTTTCCCAGTCTATCTATAATTCAAGCTCAAAAACATGCTATCTGAAGTGTCATTGAGTTTATATGCAAATTGTGACCAGTTTAAGAGTATGTTGAGTGTGTGTGGTGACACAGTTCCAAAATTTGACCCAGCACAGCCCCTGCTGTATCTGTATTCCAGGGTTTCAGTGGCGTGCCAAACCATTTCCATTGGGTCCAAATCCAGAGGTCTGTAACAAGAAAACACATCATCTTATCAAGCAGAACTATAAGGAAATACCTGAGCCATATGGACAGTACGTACTTATATAATACATTTTACTGAATAAAAATGCTTCCTACTTAAGGCTAGAGGACATTGTTTGTTTGTTCAGAGTTTTTTATCCAGTTTATTTCTTCAGCTTTGAACCCAATAGCAGTTTGGTTTGGGTCACTACTATGTAAGCAAAAAAAGGGTGGTGGGGGAATTATATATAGACTACAATTGTTAATAGTGAAATACTGTGGCATTCTGGTAACACATTTGTGCTTACAGTATTTTTAAAACTTGCATCTATTTTGAAGAATTTGTACTCAGATACCACAGTGGTGGATGTAGAATAAGAATCTGAAGGGAACAGAAAGAAGAGATATTGCAAAGGAGGGGCTCATGCGCCTGAATGAAGGCACAGATCATGATTTCTGTGCTATAATAGATTAACATAGGTGAGAAAATCATTACACAAGATATGTACTGTATGCATTTCAAGGAAGAGAAGAGCTTCAGGTATTCCAGAGGACTCTAATTGTAGATACAAGTGCTTCCATTTCTACTTTACAGTGCTATTTAGAAACAGTCTTACAAAATTTACAGTGCTCCAATCCCTTGGAGAGATCATCAGAGTATGAGTTGCTTTCTCTTCCATTACTGCATTTAGTGGAGTGGGCATGGAGGGGACTTGTTTTCCTCCTCTCTGATCCTTCTGCTGGAGAGGAGGTTAGGTCAGATTTCTGAATTGCAAAGCATGTGTGAAATGCAAAGCCCCCAGAAGAATAGGGCTCAAATTAGCTGCTTGCTTTTCTTGTACCTAAAGCAGACTGAGTGCTATCAAAATTAAACGTTACAACCACATCCTTTCAGAATTGCACCAAATATGAATTTCCAGAGGGTGCTTTAGCTTTGGCTTTGGCTTCTGACACATCTTCACACCATTTCTGTGTTTTTCTCGTGCTGGCCTCCTGAAGCCTCTCAATTGCTGTTGTGGATGATGGGGTACATCCTGAAAAACAAAGCACAGTAGTCGTGCACTGCTGACTTGTGCAGCCAAAATCTGATCTCGAACACTTTGCACAAAGAGGTGCAGCTGTGGAAGAGGTGACTAGATAATGACACACCCAAATCCACATGCATTTCCTAATCAAGTCTGTGATAACTGGTGTCTCAACAACCTCCAAGCTAAGTGACTTGCCCAAGTGGCAGGTTTAGAACTCAATGATGCTAGTACACTGCTCAATGCATTGGACTGCGTCTTTATTAGGAGAGTGAGGCAATGAAGCTGAGTGACAATGGACCTGTAGCACTACATGTTCCCTTGGATTGAACATCCAGCATGAGGCTATTTAGATAAAGAACAAAATGTCTTGTGCTTCTATTCACTGTATTTATGAGGAAGGAAGCCGCCTGATATTTAAAGAGCAGATGGACTCTCTGGAAATAACGTTGCTTGTCTTTTTCCAAATGTCAAGGACCCACCAAACCATCAAAATATTACATCACTTTTCTGTGATTCTTATCAAAAGGTTGAAGAATATAGCACTTCCTCCTTTCTCCAACCTCTCATTGCTTAATATTAAGTGGTATTAACAGGAGGGTTTCAGATTTTGAAAGACAAGGTGGATTTTTGAAAGACAAGGTAGATTTTCCATGCACTGATGCTGAGCAAATCCAAGAGCAGAAAATGCCAACCTGTCCACACAGCTCTAATGCAAAGCAGCCTGTAAAGTTCTCTGTCTCACTAGGTGAGGTGTAAATTTTCCACATTAATCATTCCAACTGAAATGTGTTTAGTACCTTGTCTAGTGTCTGAAATCAGGGACTTAAAAAACCAGGCTGGAAGGGGGCTAAAGCTATGGGTTTGATTTTGGTGGGTTAGACAGTACTAACCCAAAGTGAACAATTTATATCATTTGACTACCTCAGTTGTTGTTTAAAATTATATCACAGTTAACTCTTCAACACAGCTCCCTCTTAGGGTTGCCAACCCTCCCGGATTGGCTGTGGGTCTACCGGAATCAGCATTGATCTCCCGGTGGCTATTGAAAGTAATCTGGGAGATTTTAATAGGCCATTAAAAGTCTGGTTGGCAGCGCAGCAGGGCTAAGTCAGGCTCCCTACCCGCCCTGGCTCTGCGTGGCTCCCGAAAGCGGCCGGCATGTCTGGCTCCTAGGCTTAGGGGTGGCCAGGGAGTCTCTGCGTGCTGCCCCTGCCCCGAGTGCTGACTCCGCAGCTCCCATTGGCCAGGAACCCAGGGCAGTGCTTGCAGGCAGGGGCAGCACGCAAAGCCATCTGGCCACCCCTGAGCCTAGGAGCCAGAGGGACATGCTGGTCGCTTCCGGGAGCTGCTTGAGGTAAGCACCACCTGGCCGGAGCCCACATCCCTCACCCCAACCCCCTGCCCCAGCCCTGAGCCCACTCCCACACCCAAACTTCCTCCCAGCCCCTGAACCCCCCTCCCGCACCCCAACCCACTGCCCCAGCCCTGATCCCCCTTCAGCACCCAAACGCCCTCCCAGAGCTGGCACCCTGAGCCCCCTCCTGCATGCCGAACCCCTCGGCCCCAGCCCCACCCCAGAGCCCAGGCCCCCAGCTGGAGCCCTCACCTCCTCCCACACCCCAGTCCCCTGCCCCAGCCTAGAACCCCCTCCCACACCTTGAACCCCTCAATTTTGGCCCCACCCTGGAGCCTGCACCCCAAGCCCTCACCACCTCCTGCACCCTAACCCCCTGCCCCAGTGAGTGAGTGTGGGGGAGAGCGAGTGATGGATGGAGGGGGGATGGAGTGAGCAGGGGGTGGGGCCTTGGAGAAGGGTCAGAGCAGAGGCATGGCTTCTGGGAAGTGGGGTACGGGACGGGGCAAGTGTGTTCGGGTTTGTGCGATTTTGGTAACCAGTTGGTAAAGTTGGTAACCGTACCCTCCTTCCTTGACTCAAGAAGGGTTACAAATAATCAGGGGATTGATTGGTGAGATCTCCTTTTCTAATGTCTGAGTATTGAGTGGTGTGTGTGTTTGTTGTTTTTTTTAACTACTTTGGGACCTGGATTTGGAAGAGATCTCCTGGGTCACTGAGTCCAGTCTTCTGCCATCAAAGACAACCTTGTCATGTAATAAAACTGGAAAATGTTATTCCCTTTATGAGATATTTCATAAAAAGCAGTCTAGTGAAAAACGAAGCTTATTATGTATAGGTGTCTGGGGGCTGAATCTCCAGTTGGTATCTTAAGGAACGTGGACACTTTCCTTTGTCCTTTCTATTCCTAATACCAACAGGGTTAAGTATTTCTGGAGGCAGTTAGCATCTGGCACCCAGACTTTTTAATAAGCTAGAAACAAGATTGGAGGAGTGGGGTGAGTGCCAAAATGTCTACATTACATTACTTTTGAACCACCCACAGCAATTACTTGAGGTGGTTTGTCCTATTGTTGGTCTAAAATATGTCTTTCTTCTTCAGATATTTTTTGTGTGTGGGAATTTCAAATTGACTTAAAATATGTTGACAAGCCATTTAAACTGCAATCTGTTTTAATGGTTCCATTTAAAACTTAGTCTCCTGTGTTCTGATCCTCAGTTATCCACACCTTCTATTTGCATGGTACACATTGCAATGGTCAATGAACCTTGAAATCAGTAACGAGATTCAGCCTTTTAAAAAATGTTTTTGTTTATGCAGCTGAGGACCTTTATTGCATGGGCTATAGCCAGGCATAGTACAGGCGGGCACAGTGAACAAAGCTTCCCAGGGCATAGCTGTATCCGTGCGCCCCCTTCTAGACTGTCATTTTTCCATACTCAACTATCTGCTTTCAGTCTGAATTACTTTTGTTTTATGTTAATATCTTAGGCTGTGATCTCTGCTCAGCACAGTCGGGAGAGAGGGGTGAAAGGGAGCTGATAAAGCTGCTACACTCTCTATCCATCCCTGGCACAGGTTAGAAAAGCTAATCTGCTCCATCTGGCAGTGGTTCCCCAAGGGCTGAATGCCAGTTGAGGATAGCCACAGCACACCATGTTCTGGCCACATTCCTCTCCATTCCATCCAGTCCCTGTGGCCACCAGAATATAAGTAAAGGTGGTGTAGGAAGTGGCTATACTGGTTGGTTTCCCCCTGGGGTGGTATCTATGTTAGGACTACGCCCAGATGCTGACTTGGTGCAAAGGGGACTGAGTAGGTATCACTATGGTAAGTACATTCAGTGTAAGGAAAAAAACAACGAAGGGAAAAAAAGTAAAGGCTTCAAGAGAGATTTCAATGATAACACATAGCTCTTTTATGCTTGGCTAGTTCATCCACAGATCAAAGCAGAGTAAGTTTCATGACTTCTACTTTACAAATAGGGAAATTGAGGAACATCGTGTGTGTCTCTCCTCTGTGTAAGCAGTTGCAATCTGAGAACAAAATAGCAGCTGTTTCTAAATCAGGCACGAAGTAGGAATTTAAAAATATCAAGTTATTGCTCTTTTAAACTATGTACACCACAGGTTACAGCTCTCATTTCTACCTTGGACCTTCTCCTGTACCAATTGTATAATATTATGTGCTAGTTTTGCAATATACGTAGTGTCTGCAGGAGGAAAGGCTGGATATTGAGGAACATCAAAGACATTGAACTGGTTGTCTGAGCTATACCCAGACATGAATATTAAAATCTGGCCCTGCGATCACAGTAAGTTTCCATGCTCCAGGGGAAAAAATGATCATTTGGGTAGAGGAAGAAATTTGTCCTCTTTTTTGACCACTGCTGTGCACTGAGCAGATGTTTTCAATGATGTGTCCACACTGATGCTAAGGTCTTTATCCTGAGTAGCTCTGGTTAACTTAGAACCCAGCAATGCTAGTGAGTAATTTAAATTGTTCCTTTCACTTGTCTACACTGAATTTTATCTGTTGTGCTGCCCAGTCACCTAGCATATTTAGGTTCTCCTGAATTTTCTCAATCTACTGTAGTTCTGACTAATTTAAATGTTGTATAATCCACATACTTTGCTAATATCACTGTTTACATTACTAATAAATATAATTAAACACTTGCCCCAGTACATAATATTGGGGCACCTCACTATTCACCTGCATCCATGTTGAAAGGGGCATTCATTCTTATTCATCTCTAAGGACTTGTCTACATGGTAACTGGAATGGAAATAAGTAAATTGGTTGCAATTCACACTTGGTATTACGGTGCAAATCTGTGCATGGACACTTTTTTTTTAACAAGAAAAAGTGCGCCCTACTTTGATATAATTTAAGTTGATTTTAAAAAAAGTAACTTATTTTGGTTCCAGATACTGTATAGACAAGCACTGAGAAACCTGGAACAGTGCGGGATATATTCTTCCAGTTCTTTACTGAAGCAATTTAGAAACACATACGTGGAGTTCATTTGGTGAAATATTTTTTCAGTGGCTGTTCTAGAATTAAAATGTTTCTTCTCTTTCACATATTAGTGGATAATTTCACATTGGAGTTTAGTTTTGAGGACTATGAGTACTCCTGTAGGTCATTCAGCTGCTTAAAAATATCAGGACTTACATTAAATGGTAGCAAGGACTAACAGCACTAAGGGGTTAACTTTTTTTTTTGCTTCATGAGAGTTCCGAAAGGTAAAATATGCGATATTATTTCTTCTTATGTAACTTTTTGCTCAAGCCAATGTATGCTTCTAGTGTTCCACTGCATACAAGGGTCTGTAAGGGAAATATCATACAGTCTGACAACTTGGCTACCTCTATTAAGAGCTTTTTTGCTGTAGGCATGAAAAATCAATGAGCTGAGATCACCTTACTGCTTTGGCTGACTGGCAGCAGCAATGAAAAGAACTGCAACCATTATCAACTCCTAATGCTGAAAAGACCATCAGTGCCAACTCCTACTGAAACTATTGAAACAAACCACTTATCTGCTTGTTAGTTCTAGCATATTCTTAGCTGTGATTATGCAGCTATAGGGGCCAGATTCTGCTCTTAATATAAATTTGAAGTAACTCTAGTAGACTTTCACTGGTGTACTTGGGACTATAATTTGGCTTATGGTCTTCATGAGCATCTTAACTAGATTTCTTCGTGTTCATTGTCCCACTTTGAATGGAACTGATGTACTTGGAGTTGACGGTTAGCTGGTCCTTGGACTTTAGAATGATGTCCTACAAGGTTTGTAAGTGATGCAGAGACGCCAAGGGTTGGCTGTCCTTAACCATGAAATTTACAGCCCCAACAAGTGAGATTCAAGGCCAAAGACTTTCTAAGTGGTGGGTTAGGTCATTGCTTAAGGATGATTTAGTTGGTGTTGGTCCTGCTGTGAACAGGGGATTGGATGAGATGACCTCCTGAGGTGTCTCTGATTAAGTCAGGGGCTCTCATCTTTGGTCCTTTAGTCCAAGTTTTTAATCCAATCAGCACTGAATAGTTTGTTTTAAAATGTCCAGTGCTTAATATTGCATATGAAACACTTAATGTCCTAATTTGTACTAAAGTCTAGGGCACGTGATAATTCTATATGCAATGCAAACCAGTGGATTTTAATAAAAACAATTATTTGCTGGTGGGATCAAAAACCTGGATGGTTGGAGATCCCTGAGGACCAGAGTTGTTTACTCCTGGTGTAGACACACAATCAGTGGATGGAACAAAACAAATGTTCAAAAATAAACTGTTTATGTAAACCTAATAAAAAAGAAAACTGTTTTATCAATACAACCATGTTTATTTTGCATATCATATTGCCATAGTGATCAATCTGAAAAACAATTTACAGGACAAATTATTTGGTTTACATATTATTGTTCATATTACATTTACAGCAAACCAAAATAAAGTAATTAGATTCCAAAATAAATGCAAAATAAAATAATTTAAATTAAAAAATAAAACACAACCAAACAATACATTAAATGGATGTAAAAATAAAGTAATTAAAATTGAATTTAATTTAAAGCTAACAATCCATAGATACCACAAGTACTCCTTTTCTTAATCCATAGATAAAGAAGTCAGATTCCACATTTCATTTAATATCTAATTTGGTTTCATGTTTTATTCATACGCTTTATTATATTGCCATGTGGCCCCCTTCCCTGCTTTTTTTTTTTTTTTTTTACTTCTTTTGGTGGCTCAAACTTGAAACATAGCTGAGGATTTGCCAGCTTTCCTTGAGTAATAGAAGACTGTCCCATCTAGTCCAGGTTTTGGTCTGAATGGTGTCTTAGTCTTTTGAACAAGACTGAACACTCTCTCTCTCTTCTTCTGCATGTGAGTGGGGTAAAACTAAGACAAGACTGGCAACCCTGACTGGAACTTGAGAAGACCACTAGGGCTTTTGACATTGCTAAGATATGCCCACACAGTGTCCATCCTGTATTGCACAGTAGTGTTACCTGTGTCAGTTTGTATTGCTATCTCATCCCATACACACTGTGGGATGTCTGATTTCTACATCAACTGGTAATCAACTCCTCTTGCAGCTTCTCTATCTTAGGTAGAGACTGAACACGTGCTGGTATTTGTCAACAAAGTGCTCAACCTGTTCAATCGTGCCGTTTTCCCTAATATCAAAGTTCACAATGCTGCCATCTTTAACATTTCATCGTTCAGAGGTTGTCTCGGACATGCATACTTGGCTACGCTAATGTAGAATACTCTGGCGGCACAAAGGAACTTCCCTTTTGCAACAGGATTAACATCCCCTTGCTCTTCCAATTTCTATACAACCTGTTTTGGGCAAACAGTATTTGTAGGTTTGGTCACCTTTCAGTGCCTGAGTAAAAATATTTTAAACCTTTATATATTTACTCAAAATGAGTGAGATAAATTTAGGAATATGTGTGAGTGAGGTAGCATGCTAATGAGTGAGTCTCACATCCGATGAGTGAGACTTGACTTGATGGTGCAAAGGTTTTCTAACACAAACTGGGAAACCTCATTTGCTGCTGTGCTGGTTTTTGTGTCCCCCCTCCCCCGCCCCCCGGGAATTTGTTTTATGGTCAAGCAGTGAGAACTTTGTGCTTAAAGGCTGTTATTTGTATAGAACTTCATGCAACCCGCCCACACCCTTTTAAAAGTATATTACATCAAGTAAATGGGATGCTGTTTGACCTAAAATTCTTTCCTTTTCCCTTCCCTTTCACTTGTGTGTCATTTTGCATTGTGTAGCTACACCCACTAAACAGGACCATGCTAGCCTTATTCTGCCAAAATGAAGACCATGGTGGCTTTGACCTTTAGAGTCTCTCAAACTCTTTCCCTGGGGAAGCAATAAGAGAGCTGTGTTAAAGCACAAATCTGAGCCCTCTGTCTCCTTCCTCTCAACTTACTTTTTCAGTTGCCACTGTACAGGACCAAAACATCTTTGTTTTAATCTTGTTTTACTCAGGACTCTGGTTCATTGGGAAATCAAGCTCTCGACAAGCCATCAGGTTTTGGTTCACCTGGAAAAGCTTGGGAACATGCTGGGTAACCATGTTTGACACCCCCCTTCAACACAGGAACATGGAGAGTTGGGTGCAGAAGGTACTACTCGGAGATCTTAGTGGAACAAACCCTATCCTTATTTACTTTCTGGAATGTTTTAAGACAGAGGTGCATGGATTATTAGAGGTCCATAGAGCACAGGCTGGTGGAGACTTGGTTGCTTGCCCACTGTTTGTTCAGAAGGTACATTGCTTTAAAGGCAATTTAAAAACACACACAGTTATTTCTGTAATGCAATGTATTACTTTTCCATGTAAGCAATTGCTGTGGTCATTGCTCAGGAATGTTATGGAATAACAAAAGGGAGTGTGTGTGTGTCTGTGAGACAAGTTTAATATAAAGTTGTGATGCATACTATTAATAAAGCAGAGTTTTCCAAACTTAAGTTGTAGAATCAATATTTGGACTATTGGCTTTTCTTTATGAGATGTAAAGTTTTAAGAATGCAGTATTCAGTGTGTCTTGGGAGTGTTTCACAATTACTGAGCTGTATTCTTTTGCAAATGAGTTCAGCAACATGGTCTCTAGATTGATGAGCGATCTTGGAGAGCTGGCCCTCTTATATGAAGAGTTTTCTAAGTTGTCACTACTTTGGTATGAATGGATCTTGAATTCTAATTTAAACTGAGTTCCAAGATTATATAGTTTTTGAAAGGGGCTTGCTACATTTTCCCATCACAAAGAGCACCCATGTACTTTATCTGAAATGACTTAATTTTAGATTAAAGAAAACGAAGGAAACAAGAACATCATCTCTTTCACAAAGATGTTCATACAGGTCTTCTCCAGAGTTGCTGAATCTTGCAGTTGTATTGCGAGTCTCATGATATTTGGTGTTTTCCTTAAGGATCCAGATCCTGGAGTCATGAGATTGTCAGAATCTTGGTTTTCATTTTGTTAAAAGTAAGTTTTTTTGTTTTGGTTTGTTTTTTTTGTTTTTTTAGGCCTTATGCTTATCAGGAAAAGGCTGAAAATGTGAACCCCAAGTGTTCAAAAAACAGAAGGCAATATAAGAACCCCAATTTATTTTCAAAATCCCATGATTTTTAAACTAATCTCATGCAAATTAGACTGTCCTTAGCTGCAGGCACATTACTCCAATCATGGTCCTCTCTTGAGAAAAGACAGCCAAACTGGACTAGATTGTATTCAAATGTCCTTTGGGAACTACATTGAAACCACTAAGCCTCTCTCACTTTTGACCTAAGCTAAAGTTGAATGTACAGTTCTGGAGGCAAGAGGGGAGTAGTGTGTTTCAAAACACTTGAACTAGACAGCCTGCAAGAAATACAGGCTGAACGGTTTCTGTGAGAAGCTATTGTCATACCATAACGATGGTTTGTAAAGTAGTTTGTCTTTTTTGAAATCATCATAATAAAGTCAAAACTGACAAATATCCGTGCTTGAGGACTGTGGACCAATGTATTCATTTTTATAACTGCTTTCAGGAAACATTCTAAAGTGTTCCCTATTGTATCATCTAGCTGGCTTTTTTGGTTTGGATTGGTTTCCCCCTTTGGCTGCAGTGATTTGAAGTTAATGGAAATGCAATATTTATGAAAATATTCCATGTCTGAATTTAACTGGAGCACTCCTCCCAGACTATAATAGTACATTCCGGGGGAGGGGAAAGTAAGTTTGTTTCTGATGTGCTGCAGTTTGTTTAGAGAAATACTAGCCATCAAATACTTTCCCCACAGGCCCCTCCAGCATACCATGGAATCACAAATAT
The DNA here is from genome assembly GCF_015237465.2 of Chelonia mydas. NCBI lineage: Eukaryota > Metazoa > Chordata > Testudines > Cheloniidae > Chelonia > Chelonia mydas. Next base: position 66,992,393 of record NC_051250.2, read on the forward strand.
ATGGCTGAAGACTTTGAATTGTGTCACTCGACTTCATTGCTAGAAAAAAAAATCTGTCATAGAGTGAAGGTTTTGTGAACATGCAGATTTCCTTTTGCTATCTCCTGTGTCGATGTGGATGTATTGAATTCCTAGCAAAACTTTTTGTTGGAAAAATCAGTATTGCAAATGGTCTTTTATTCCTTTTAATAATATTTAGCCAATTTATAGTTTAGTTTCTCAGTTAAACTGCACTGTTAGGAAAGTCTAGTTTTTCATTATCCAGCTGTTCCAACTGTGATCCTTTATAATGTTCCCCCAAAGTCCAAATGAGCACAACGTGTATGGTTTTGTTTGAGGAATAATAATGACATCCCCATATGATAAATGCAAATTGTGACTAATTTAGTATGGATAATATAAAAGAAATCACTTACCTTTTTTCCCCCCTTATATTACCTGACACTTCTTGGAGTGTTCTGAAGATTTCTTTAAATATAAAAATACAATGTCATCAACAAACAAAGCTTTAGGTTTGTCTGAACATTGCAGGCAACCTGTTGATGTCATGTGAACGAATAATGGTCATCGCCAGCCAAACTCTTTAGATAGCCAATTTCAAAAGAGCTGAGTCAGTGTACTGTCAAAGTCCTTTCACTTGTGTTTTCTGTGGTAAGATTGATACTACTGAAGGAACATCAGCTGCAGATAACGCTATATCTCATTCTAATGTCAAAATATGCTACAGTGGATTGTAGTATAAACATGTCAGGGCAATTTTGTCTGACAGACCTTTTAACTCCTGGATAATTTTAAGTACTTTTATTTAAGCCAAGGGGAATTACTGTAAATCTTCACTTAAAAAGTTACAAGCTATGCTACGATCACACTGACAACAGCTTGAAAGACTATAAACGAAAACACGAACACAACGTAACAGGAAATAATTGGTGGCTTTCTAAGTAGTAAGAAGGAAAAGGAAACTATGAAAACAAACTAAGGATTTGATTATAAGTTTTGTCATTCAGTGCTAATAGCTAATGTGTTTGAACTTGATCTTCTAGATTTGTAAACGGAAGCTATTTGGCAAACAAAATTTCCCGTTTGGGAAATGTTATTGATTTTTCAATTGTTTTTTTCAATGCACGCCACAAATTGACATGAAACAGTACCAAAATTCTGTTAGAGCTTTAGCACACTGAGAAGTCTGTGTAGCCAAAGGAATCATTAGCTACCCTTAACAAGTGCAAATAGGAGAGTTCACATTCCTGACCTGGCAGTCTGTTTTGGAAACCAACCAACCTGCTTCTTGGCAGGCTGTCCAGTAGGACAGCTGGACCTCCCTATCATGAGCTGTGAAACTCCCAAATTGGATAGAACCTTCCCTGCATCAGCAGATACCCTTGGTAAATATTACACACATTGGTGAATCCACCATGGCCAACCGCACGCCAGCTCACACTCACTAGCCATTGAACCCAGTGGGAGTCTTTCCATTGATTTCAATGGGTGCTAGCTTGTGCCCTAAAGCCGTAAAAACCCTGATGGTAAATAAAAACACTTAAACATAGAAAATGTTCTCAGCAAACTGTAGCTGGATCAAAACCGTGTGAAAAGAGTAGGTAACTGGAAGTGTGTCAACTTATGGCAAAAAGAGAGGCAGCAACTTCCAAACAATCCCTTTTAGAGGCAAAGAGTAGAGCCCAAAAGCCGCAACCTAGAGATGTAAAATCTGGCAATCTCAAAACACACAATAGAATCTCAGTATAACTGATCATAGGGTGCATGCTGCCTCTGATGCACCCACACAGCGTTTTGATAAAGTAGTACGCCATTAACAATATGGACAAAAACCCGTCTATCTCTACTTAAATTTAAAAAAATATTTCAGAAATATGACAGCACTGAATGTGCCCTCATGTGCAAGCTATTCTGCTGCACAGCCCCATCAAGGAGTGCTGTGTGGGGGCATGTTGCCGCTACAGGAGCCTTGGTGAGTATAGGATGAAGGTAGCTAATGTCACTTTTACCAAGGGTGCAGAGTCTAAACACCTTTGTGCTTGGCTAAGTGAGGGATACAGTGTGAAGAGGTAGAGCGTGCTAGGCACCCCACCCAGGGGTTAGTACCAACTACAACACTAATCTCCAATGGTCTCTGCACTCAAAAGTCTTGTCAATTCTACAAAATTTTACACAGGTCTATAACTGGTGCACCAGTCGCCAGTGGGAAACTTTTTTTTGTAAAATTCCCTAGTGGACCCTGAATCCAAGGGCTGCTCCCAACCTGGGAGTGCAAGAAAGTGAATCTTTACTATTTTGTGCTCCCATGAAGTGACTGGGCACAATCTTGTCTTAAATGTAGATGCACAATATGACCTAAAGAGTCACCCACGTATATTCTATGATTAACTTACAAAAAAAATCTATTATTTATTACATCATTTGACTTTAGACTATCCTGGTGTGATCCATTTCCTTCCATTAAGTCATTATCTACCGAAGTATTACATGCATCATAAATGAAACATTGATTTTTTTAACATCAATTGCTTTACTTTTTTCATAAATAATTCCTATAATGCAAAGATTTATCTTAAACCAAAAGAAAAAAAAAGGGGTGGGGAGGTTCTATTTAACAATAAGGCTGTATGCCATTCAACCCTTGGACTAATTGTTAGAATGTGATCACATACATCTGTACCTGTAGGTCCTGTGTGTGAGTGCATGTGTGTGGTTAATATTGTTGCAGGTCTATAATGATCACTTAAGATTCAACACTGCAAAACTACAAATAATTAGGTAGTCTTGGATATTTAATTTAACCAAATTAAAAAAGGGAAAATAATTAGAGATTATAGATTTGTTACCATAAAGGTGATTACTTTGTACTAAATGCTTCCAGTGTATGAAATAAATGTTAACATATAATTATGCAGAGCAATGCAGGATAATATCAATTCATTTAGCAGTTGTTCTGAGGCCAGTTTTCTGCATAAAGCCTGAAATTCAAACATTTTGTTCTTTGATTTTAAAACGTTGCTATGAGTATCCAAGACATTTTTTTATTGCTTTAAAAGATGTTTTAATGTCACTGCTGTCAAGGTTGTCTTGAAATAGTCATTTGCTTTAGTATGAGTTTCTTCTAATTGGGAGAAAGAAGATCAAATTAGGGTCGTGCAGAAGCTTTTAAATTGGGCATGGAACAATTATTTTTGAAGAGTCTGCACTTTCATCAAGTGACAGGGATTATGGTCCAGGTTGCTAGGAGAAAAAAATCAATTGAGACCTTTTTCATGTTTTATTGCATTAAATTGGTCTTCATTAAAGGAACAATTAATTTTATGGCAGCCACCATTGTAGAGTTGCATCTGCAGGGGGAAAGTAGAGTGTAATAATGTTGACAGATTTACCAAGCTACATGAGTTGGATCTTGTTACATTTTGTGAAACTGATCTTGTATTCCATTCAGAGATGTATTTAATAATAACAAAATATCCAAGGATGAAGAAGCTATTAGAAATGGATTTGAACTGATAGATCCCGCCATGCCCTTTTGCTACTGGTGGCCTGAATAAAGATTTGGAAATACTATAGTGATGGAAGAAGAGTTTGATTGAAGTTCATTTTTATTATTCATGCTACATGTATATCCTAATAACTCTTTAACTGCAGTGTCTCTCTTCATACTGTGCTTCATACAGGGACCTAAGATCAAGGCGTAGATAGAATTAATTCTCAGGCTCCTACGCCTTTTGGAACTTTTCAGAATCACACCCTTTGTGTCTGGCAAGTATGGAAATTGCTCTAATGTGACTGTGTACAACAGTCCATGTCTTATTGAAATATTATGGTTCCAGGTACAGTGTGGTGTCTGTTTATTTTTTACTTTACCTCCCAACTCTTCATTTCATATGAGAAATCAGTACATTATAGAATTTGTTTTTCTTCCAGTTTATAGTCTTTCAGGACCTATTTTCCTGTGGTCAGTTAAGGGCTGAGGTTTGCTACGCATTTTTAGACAAAATCGTTCCTTCTTGTTTTGGCCTGTATATCATGAAGCACTGGCCGCACCCTGCACCTCCAACATCAGGTTTAAGGATGTTATACATTGGCTACTTGGACAGAAAAACAAGAATGCATCAGACTTGATCCTCTAATGCAATCCTTGAGGACCCACCCCAGCTCACTCCAGTTCCCCTCCCTCCATCGCTTCAATGCTATACCGGGGTGTCAGATTCTAGGACCCTGCTGGAGGATGTAAGGTTCTTCAGTTGAGTCAGTCTGACATTTAGTGCTTGAACCCGACATACAGATGCTGAGGTATTTTTTTTGCTGCATGACTGATATTCAGCCAAGTCTGTCTAGTTGGCTCCAATCTAGGAGTTTTAGAAGGGAACTGGATTGTATCTCAAAGTAGAGGGAACTCGGGGGAAGGGACCAAAAAAAAATCCTACAGGGAAATTCTAGGAATGGACAAGCTTAGGGGAAAAGAAGCTTTGGCTAAAGTTTCTTTTATTGTTCTGTAAATTACCCATAAAACTAAACCCTAAAAAGGGAGCAAGTTTGGACTTTACAGAGTGTGTATACTTTGTTCAGAGCAGGGTGACAACTCTTCCGTCTTACAGTGCCTTGTTATGAATTTAGGTGCTTAACATTATATAATAAAGCTTGAAAATCTTGTTCTAAGTGGTGCATGCAGAGAAACTCAAGGAGAAAGTGGGGTTAAATTCAAAGATCCTAGTTTGTAAGCCTATTCTTAGGCTACCAATGTCACATCTCTCAAGGTTTTCAGGTAATGGAGATTAAAACCCCAGATTATCCCTATTATGCTCATTTATGTGGAACTGTTTGTCCTGTTTCCCAGCATGCTGTTGGTCTGGTCATTTTAGGACTAGGAACAAACTCTCATTGCTCTCCTGTGTTGGGAAGCAGTTTCCTTTGTCTGTGCCTATGTTCATTGTAACTCCAAGATACATTTCTGTGTTGTGTTCCCCCCCACCTCCAAATTAGAGGTCAGATTCTTCAGCCATATACTTCTTTCAGATATGCTCATTAGTGAATTGAAATCAAGAGTTGAGTACATGTCTCTGAGTGTAGAATTTGATCTGTTTTTAGGCAGGAATAATAATGAAGCAGAGGTTACTTCAGGAGAACTAAACTCCAGGAAAGAGCCTGGGGTTGCATCATGAGTGAGGAGAATTGGTTTGATTCTGAATGAATCTCTACTGCAGTGGTTGTCATACAAAAACATTTCTTTTATGTAGTAGATCCGTTGGCCCAAAAAACAGATATCAGAACGGAATGGTTTTAAATAATTGATTTTAATTTTGTTTTGCATTTGTAATGTTTATGTTTTGTTTGTTTGTTTTTGTTTTCTAAAGAAGAGTTGATTCTCAATGGTAGGTACCATTAAAACATGTTGGTTTACAATAAAAATATAGTCTTTATACAATATTTGACTTTTTTGCTAATCAGGGGATTATACTATAGCTGTACATGTACTAAAACAATTAAAAGAGCTTAACATAAATTTATTCATATTTTTAATTTTTATATTTTGTTATTTTATTTTGTTAGAAAATGGTGAATGATGCATATCTTTTTTGCAACTTGACAATGACTAATTTTTATCCATGACTTGTATTGAGCTATATTTGGATGGAAATTGGAATTCAATTAAAATGCACAAAATAGACTTTACTACAGTTAACAAAAACTACCTTAAATGTTCTGGATGCATAAGGAAAGACAGTTTATTAAAACATGTTTTTGCATTTAAAACTGATTTTATTAAACAAAGGAAGTATTATTATCTGTAGCTTGTTTCTGGTTCCCTTGATCTTCAAGATTTTTAGAACTAGTAGATCTCGTTCGTTCCCATGAAGTTTTTATTCTTAAATTGGAAGTGGGAAATAAGCTTTCCTGTTTTTTCTATTCCCAATTGGTTTTTCTGCTTTGAATGAACTAGTCATTGAACTGAACTAGTTAAATAAAAGGAAATGAAGAAAAAATTCTATACGTACCTTCAGAAGAGACAACCACTGTCAAAAGCTGGTTTAGCACTTCAAACTTGGGTTTCAGGAACTTAGCCAGTCACTTCTACCCGTTCAGTGGTTTGACTTTCATTGAAACTTTGGGAGCAAATGTACTGCTTAAAATTACTATTTTTATTTAATGTAGTATTAGGCCTGATCTACACTGGGGGATGGGGGCAAATCGATCTAAGTTACACAACTTCAGCTACGTGAATAACGTAGCTGAAGTAAACTTACTTAGTTCTATTTACTGCGGTGTCTTCACTGCAGTAGGTCAACTGCTGATGCTCCCCCATTGACTCCACCTACACTTCTCGCTCCAGTAGAGTACCGGAGTCGATGGGAGAGCACTTGGTGGTTGATTTATCACATCTTCACTAGACACGATAAATCGACCCTTGCTGGATCGATCTCTCCGGAGGTAAGTGTAGACATGCCTTTAGATTAGACCGAACATAAATTGTCATAACTTAATGTAATTTTAATTAGGTTTATTTTCTTAAAGAAAAATATATTGAATTTATGTTTAAAAATCCAATTTAAACATTTTTTTAAAAAGAGATACATATCTGTTAGGGTGAATAAAAAATATATGGGTCACTGGTTTGTACCAAAGAAGATGGCACACTGCACTGGCTCTAGTATACCTGTGTCCAAACCTTCAGGGTTACTGGAATATTTGTTTCACTTGAGAAGACTTTCCACACAAATGTAATCAAAGGCTCACAACTTGCTTCACTTGCTGTTGCACACGTAGTAGTTGTGTTCCCTGAGGCTAATATGGAATTGCTGCATTCTGGCTTGTGATAGATTTGCTATTTCCAGATAGATTAAATCATTAGCTGCAGTAATGGTGGGATGGTTAAACTAAAAATCTTTCCTTGCGTGGTACTGTAGAAGTGAATTGGATGTGTAGCCTTAAATAAGCTTAGCTTAGTTCCTGTTCCAGTACTGACTTGGCTGAAAGGAAATTCCCATTTGGATCAACTGGTAAAGCTGCCTCTTAAGGATTATAAAGATCTCAGCTGTGAATGATGATGTCTGGTTAGGGTCTGTTTCTAATAATTGTTTAAGTTCACTCTGTTTGGCAGACACAAAACTAGCAGGATAGACTCCAATATTCCTCTCCCAACAGGAAAGTGTCGTATATGCTGAGATAGAGCTCTCTTTAGCACGCATTACTGTGGTATGTATATACCTCGCAAATTCTCAGTTAAGGATTCCAGCTTCTTGTTCTTTCTCTCCTACCCCTTATTTATAAGAATATTTAAAAAAAAAAACAAGGAAAGCTAAAATGAAGAAATTAGTTTTATTGTTTGTTCTGAAGGTGATGAAATTCATGGTCCAATCTAATCCCTTGCAGACGTGAATGCCACAGTTGTAGTCCAGCTGCTGAGAAAAGCAGTGTTTACCATGCTCACGAATATCAGCCTTGTGATTGACTGCTTGATTGTTCCTGAGGAATGTAGCTATCGGGGGAGGCCATTGTTGCAGGGAGAGGGGCAATATTTCAGGTGGTTTAGGACAAGCCTATGGAAGGCTTTGAAGATTGAATCGAATTCAGAGTTTCAGTTCTAATCTTCCGTGGAAAGATTTCAGTGCCATGCATGGTTACCTGTTTGCTAAGTAGGCAGACTACGTCATTCAGAACCAACTGGAGCTTTGTCAGAGTTGGTGTGTTAATTTCTAGGTAGAATGTGTTGCAATAATCAAGCCTAGAGGCCACGCATGCCTGGTCACTGTGGCAGAGTCCAAATCTGATAGGATGGAGCTTAGTTTCCTGGCCTGTCATAGTTGGACGAAGGCATCTTTGAGAGCTACAGCTATGTGGTTATCTAATAGCGGTAAGGAATCTCTAAGAACCCTGAGGCATTTTGAGAATCAAAGAGCAGACCTCAGGAAAGATGCTGATGTTATGGTGGTGGAGTTCTCTTTTCATGCCAGCATCATTTCTAACATCCCTGCGTTCAGTTTCAGCCAACTGCTCTTCAATCAAACACTCATATTGCTGAGCACGGAGGTAACAAAGATGGTGCTGTTGCATTTGTTTTGAGGCGTAGAGCTGCTGTTTTCTCATAATCCCTGTAGTGGCTTCATATAGGTGTTGGAGAGGACTAAGCCTTATGGAACTCCCCACGTGAGGGGCTGGGGGCAGATAAACAGTTGCTCATCAGGAGCTTTTGGGCTCAGACTGAGGAGAAACACAGGAAGGGAGTTGACTGCGTTGACCAGTGGTTTTTTTAAAGTATTAGTCAGCCTATTTTGTGTTGATAGTGGGTGGCAGGTTTCCCGCTTCAGAGGAGGGGTTAAAAATCTGTTAGCATGGTCCCAGATGCACTTGAGTGTTTTTTTCCCCCCAGAGCTCCTTTTTTATAACATTTTGTCCCTGATACATCTCATGTTCTTTTGTCTCCCCTCTAGATAGAAAAATGCAGCCACTGCAAGCCCCACAGTTCATACACAGATACATTTTTATGCTACCTCGGGGCAGGCATACTTTCAATTTTACAATTAAATACAAAATTTATTTCCATACTATTTCCCATTTACCTCCTTCAAAAAAAAGTCAAGGGAGATGCTCAGATGCATCAACTACTTCCCTTTTCTTATTCTGCAAAGAGCAGCTGCCACCACAGCTGAAATGCAGAATCTAGGTCTCCAGCAAGTTGGGCTTCAAGTCTCCCATCCCACTCAATGCTGACAAAGGCTCAGATAGTGGGAGGGGCACAGTTACAGCTGAAACTGCCTCAGGAGTAGAGCAAGCAACTCTGATAGGGAAGTAGCTTGTCCCTCTGGCAGACCACCTGCAGTTCACCAGAAGAGAATCCCAGTCAGTTGGACTGAGACTTCAGCTACCAGGCAAAGCCTTGGCAAGTCAGGGCTTCTCTTCACATAAGTTCCCCATCATCACAGTATTTGTACACTTCCCAGGCATCTTTGGATTTCATGTCACAACACTCCAGAAAGCAGGGAAGTGTTATTACTGATGAAGCACAGAGGGATAATGTGACTTCTCCAAGGTTACACAGGAAGTCTGTGGCAGAGCTGGGAACAAAACCCAGATCTCAAGTCCCTTAACCACAAGACCATAATTCCTGACTAGGTTGGTGTGATGGGAGGAATAGATAAGGGAGACAGAGACAGGGTCTATGGTAGGGAGGGCGGGTGAGCAGGACTGGGAGGGGCCGATTCCCACTCCCTTTGGCTCCTTAGCCCTGCTGCCCACCCACTCCTGCTGCTGAACACTGTTGGCAAGTCTGGATCCCTACTTTTTCATGGCCTCTTCCGTTTTCACCTACCTCCATTCCACAGTTGGGTGCTTCCCTCTCCCCATACTTTTACTATCATTTTTATTAACATTTGTTTTTCTTAACAAGGGTTTCAAAAACCTGGAGGTGATTCATAAGAGAAGACTTGTGATCAATCCTGGTCTTAACTAAGATCACTAGGAGCAAGTCTTCTACCCCGAAGTCTAGCTCTGTCTTGGTCCCCTTTTCTTCACCGGGACCTGCTCCCACATAACTATGAGTAGACAAAACAGGTAATTTTTTGAAGAACCATTCCTCTGTCATAACCTTTAAAGTGTTCCCTTTAAACACCATGGGCAGCCAAAATGGTTCAGCCACAGAATGTTAGGGACCCAGAGCCTCTCTACCCAATCAGTGGGGTATATGGAGTAACATAGGAATGGATCAAGGGTATACGATGGCCAGACAGTATCTATTCCAAATCACTTGTAAGGAAATTCTTGAAGAAAATTCCTTTACTACCAATAAAATTAATAGGAAAGGTAAAGAAGAGTAGAGCACCAACACAGATTTATTTAAAATCCAGGTTCCTCTGAAGGCCAAAATAAACAAAGCAAAAGGGTAATAATTGATTAAAATTTTAGATCAACTTTTTGAAAAATGGCTAGTGATTTGTGTGTGCTTCCAATTTTGGGTTCCCAACTTGAGACATCTTAAAGTCAGAAGTGCTGAGCACCTACAAGTGAGACACCTGAAATCATAAGCACCTTTGAAAATCTTAACCTAAACATAACAAAAGAAAAACCAGTAGTCAGTAAGGAACAGAGAGAAAATATATATACATGTTAAAATGTTACTTTTGGTATTTAACTAGAATCCCAGACCATGATCTGGGAGATATCCTGGAATACTGTACAAGTGTTGTTTAACTCTCTGTTCCATGAGTGATTTACAATGACTATTTGGTACTGTTCACATGTTAAAGAGATGTTACGCACCTCACGATTTTTATTCTGTCTGCTTAAAAAAAGGTGAAATTTAGCATTTCATGTAAATTACCCGTGAAAAGTAACTGTCCTCCCATTATGTAACTCTCAGAAACCTTAGACAACTTCCAGCAGATGCAACCACAGTTCAGAGGGTTGCAGTAATTATGCTAACCAGCCAATAAAAGCTTCCATTTACGTGGTCTATCTACAGCCTTGATGCAATCATGTCCAGCCGCAAAATACATGTAGCAATTGAAAACCCAAAGCATTCTTAGAATCCATTGACTGTACTCCTTACTGCTGAGGAAACATTCTTCCCCTGCAATGCATTTTCCTAACAATTTTGGGACCATTGAGATATACCCTAGAGTCAGTTAAAATGATCTCCACTACACAAGACTGCAGCTTTTAAAATGTTGTCTAATACACGTGAGCAGCACATATCTAGATTAATTATGTATTTGATGGTTTTATGAACCAGAATTTATATTCTCAGCATCTCAATTCAGAAATGAGTTCTCATTCATTTACTGTGATTTCATTTTATTAACAGCCCTGTGCCTGAGCCATTTTTGAGTAGTATTCAGCGGTACTAAAGAGTGGGGAGGAGGGCGTTTTTTGCATTTGAGTTAGTAAGTTAGAGGTGCTAGGTACGGGGGGGGGAGTGCACTTCGTTCTGCATAATACAAGAACCGTGTTACTAGCAATATGTACAGAACGTTTATACGTGCAGTGTTCAGTTCCTGTAGCCGCATTCCTCTGTGTTTCCTGACTCCTTTTGTGTCTCCTTTCCCACCTTAGCTTTATAACAATTTAGCTATGAGCCTACCATTGGACACTACTAGAGCAATTATGCAGATGTGGTTGGACCATGAGGTCTGAACATAGACATAGTTTGACTTCTATATTTGGGGGGACAGAGGGAGGTGACGTGTGGGGGGGTGACACATGAGGTCATGTGCCCCCAGAGGCAATGTGGGGTCACGTGCCTCACAGAGGTGATGTGTGTGGGGAAGCACGTGGGATCACGTACCTCCCCAGATTTCTGCCTTCCATTTAGCATGAGGTTTGAACACCGTCCCCTCCCGTGCTAAATGGAAGGCAGAAATCCGGGGGCGGGGGGGGGGGGGGGGGGGGCGGGAGGGGGAGATATGACTGCCATGGCCCGTCGCCCTGCGTTGCCTCTGGTTTAGGGGAGAAATGCCCCACCATGTGCCCCCTGCCAATCTCCATCCCTGTGTCTGAAATAACACTACAGTCAAACAGCTGAGTTACAAACAATGGTGGAAGATGGGCCACAGCTGTATAAGGAAGTAGGCTTCTGTATTCTTTGTAAATTGACAGAAGAGAGATTTAAATTTAGATATGCACTTCTAACCAGATTTGTGTTGCTTTAAAAAGGGGCAGTTGGCAAAGAAGAACAAATGTTGCTTTAGGTTTGACGTTTTAGAAAATCCCAATGTGATACTTGGGATTATATTATACGATGCTGAAACAAGACTGAACACATTTTTACATGGCTGGATCATGAAGGCTCATTATTATGAATGTCATAAGGGATTATGAGATGGAAATTGATGATCCTAGCTCTCATTTTATTTGAGGAATGCTGGAAGTTTAATTTAGTAGTAGTAGCATGTGATATTAGCCAGACAGAGAGATAATATATTACTTGGGCATAATTTGTGTTTTTAGAGGTAGTTGGAGAGATTAGATATCACTTTAAAAGGGACATTTCCTGAATAGTCCACCCAAAATTCTCTCTTTACTGCTTCATCCTACTGATCCCTTCCCACGCCCATTTTTTGCGCTGCTTGACACTCCACCCTTGTTCTCGTAACAGCCTCTCAATTAATGTGTGACAAACACCAGCACGCTCCATCCTCCAACTCTCATTTGTGGCATTCACGCTATTAAAAAGGCTTCAGCGAGGGCAGCATTTGGGATCCAGTGCCACTGTTTATTGTGGCTTTCTCAAGTCTCAGGCATTGCTGGAGTGTTAGAAAAATATCTCTCCTGAATATATCTTAGATCACTTTTGGCTGAATTTTTCCATAACCGAGGATATTAAAGAGGAGGCAAAAACACTGACATACTTTTGTGAATAAATTTAATTAAGCAAGGTTTTTTCTCCAAATAAATTTTCGATGTTTGTATCCTTTCTTCTGTTGTAGTTGGAATACATTAAACTGTGCCAGGAAGAATTCTAAATAACGATCACTTTTCTTGTAAAGCATTTTTTAAAGAAAGGAAGCTTGGTTTAGACATAAAATGAAACATTTAATGATTTATGCCCACAATAATCTGTAGATAGGATTTTATTAAAAATCATAATTAATTCATTACTACTTAATTCATACAAAAATATAGATGTCGCCATTGCTATCAGTGCTGGGGTAAGAGATGCAGGCAAATGCCTTGTTCTAGCAAATAAGGGACCTGATTATTCCGTACTTTTGCAGCTTTTACATCAGCACAGTGTTAGGTAAGGTGCTACTGCTCTGATATGGCAACATTTTATACCCACTTTGTACAAGTCAAAAATTACACTAGATGCGAAGCAGGGACAATCAACCCCCATATGCTTGATAAAATAAACAACAAAAAATCTGTTTGGCAGCGCAGATTATTTTTTAAGATTTGTCTTGCACAGTGGTCTTGAAATGTTAGGCCTGGTCTACACTTAAGTCCAGTGGTGCCCAAGCATTCTAGATATATCATTTGAAACCCAGGTGTATCTGTGGCTAGGTCAATGGCAGAGTTCTTCCATTGACTTGGCTACAGCTGCTCAGAGAGGTGGATTACCTTTTAGATGAGTTTCTGTGCTGCACTTCAAAGGCCTTGCTGACACAGGGAAATTGCTGTTATGGAATAGCTACCCAGGTAGACGCTGTATTCTGGAATAAATCACTTTTATTCTGGAATAGTGTGTCCACACATGACAATTGCCCCAGAGTAGCTATTCTAGAATAGCTATGCCGGTCAGTTTCCTCTGGGTGGGCAGACACCTAAGGCACAGCCCTAAAGTGGCTTATAACCCCTTTGTGCCCTCCCAACCCTGGACACATGGCTCCTCATGTAATTTTGACAGCCCTGGGGATATGTCTAAGTTATGGCAGCCTCTCTAAGCTGCTCTATGGGTAGCCATGCTGCCTGGAATCTCTGCAGCACATTGTACTGTGGTCTTGTGGTCAGATCAAGGACTTTTAGAGCCCCCTTTTGGGGCTGGGACCCTTTTACCTGGCGTAGAGGGGTGAGGATCTCATCCCTGAATTAAGTAATCATTAAAATCCAGTATTGTTGAAACGGTATGGATACTCTTCTAGATGGCACAGTTACTCATGCATGGTTCACAAAAGGTCTTTTGTGCCCAGTTATTACATCTTGGGGAGAGGTGAGCTGAACAATCTGGTTTAAAAAATCCCTCTAACCTGATCTCAATTTATATCCCAGGATTTCACCATGTTAGTGGTGTGACATGGCAGAAGTCATCATGATTTTTTCATCGTACCCTAATCCCCCCACAACCTTTTCAAATAAACACTAATTCTGCTTGATTAGAAGGTTTCATAGTTACTGCATTGTCTGAAAAAATCTTTCTCTTTAATCTTCAAGGACGTTGAATTGAATTCTTAAATGGTCTAAATTTTCAGAGGTGACTAAAGATTTTTTGGGTGTCTGAGATGCCTTAAAAAGGGTCTGATTTTTCAGAAAGTGTTAAGTACTCATCGTCTGAAAACCAGAACCTTTTTAAGATGTATTAAGCTAGGCACCCAAAATCACCAGTCACGTAAGAAAATTGTTATTGATTCCCACACTTTCTTGTCAACTGCTGGGAATGGGCCGCATCCACCCTAATTGAATTGGCCTCGTTAGCACTGACCCCCACCACTTGGTAAGGCAACTCCCATCTTTTTATGTGCTGTATATTTACACCTGCCTACTTTTTTTTCACTCCATGCATCTGATGAAGTGGGTTATAGCCCATGAAAGCTCATGCCCAAATACATTTGTTCGTCTCTAAGGTGCCACAAGGACTCCTCGTTGTTTTTAAGAAAATTGTGTGTGCATACGCGCGCACATTATTCTACCATGTGTTTGGAGGTGTGAGGCAGTGAGTGAGGAGATGCCGTCTGAAAACACTCAACCTTATACACTGGCAACCCAGGCTCTTATGAAAAGCCCTACAATAACAAACCAACAAGTGTGCACATATCAGGGAGGAAAATCAGATTTCAAACTTCTAAGGAAAAGTTATAAACAGTGCATAAGAAATCATTTAAAATGTTTATACCTTCATATTTTCTTTTTAATATGACACCTTAATAAATAGACATTCTTTATAAAAGCCTTTGGTGGGGTGTACACTGAATGAACAAGGAAGATGAATTTCTAACTGGTACTGGTAGTGCCATATTTAATGGTGTATGATTGACTTGACCAGACAGCACTGTGTGAATTTTGCCTCTGCACAGTGCAGCGGTGTAGCTGTGTGGGTTGAGAGAGAAAACTGGGATAAAGTAGGGGACTCTGAGGAATCAAGAAATAAACAGGTGTTAAAAGTAGTGAAGGATAATGGAACCAATAATGGTGTGTTTCCAGACACATTCTTTACAAGTGGCAGCTTGGAAATGTAGATTTATAAAGAAACTGGAAAGAATATTCTGGGGAAAAGGTCTCAGCTCTTAATTAACTACAGAATTTAAACTGTTTGAACTTGTGAAAAGCAAGAAAATGTCTTAACGAGGCCAAAGGAAGAATTCATTGTCTGTTAATGTAACTGACCTTGCACAGAGTTCAGAAACCTTTCAATACCCTGTTCAGGAAGATGAATTTTAAAAAAACTGTTATTACTACTGGCTTCCTGGGAACAGTTCTTTGTGTTTGGATTGACTGGGTCGCTGAGGGTGAAGACTTTAATACACATATGGCTAACGC
The DNA here is from genome assembly GCF_015237465.2 of Chelonia mydas. Classification (NCBI taxonomy): domain Eukaryota; kingdom Metazoa; phylum Chordata; order Testudines; family Cheloniidae; genus Chelonia; species Chelonia mydas. The sequence goes on from NC_051250.2 coordinate 67,007,582, forward strand.
ATTATCTTGATGCAAACTGTAAAGGGACTTGCTTCATGAGAAGATGCTAAACTAATAAAAATAACATAGGCAGGAGAAAAAAATGTACAAGATAGCTGGATCATTCATTAAATAGGAACATTAGAGCTGAACGTTGCATGAAAGTGGGACATCATAACCTAAAATGGGTCACAAGCTCAGAAGAAACTAGGTCCTTGAAAGAAAAAAATTCTCATCTTGTTTAGAACAGAGCAAAATAATTTGTATCCATGATAATTCAATCATAATCTAATTTGAGAGCTCAAATGTACTCTAGCTACAGGAAAGCTTAGTGAAAGCAAGTCAGCACATACAACTGGGGAAACTTTTGTGAGCCATTGGGGGATGCGGGGGTCAGTAATGCAGAAAACAGTCCTCTGTGCCATTGTAAATATTACGCAAATCAGAGGAGAAACAAGTGACGGAGTTTACAGAAAGTACCTCTGAGGTAGTTTATAGGAAACTGAGAAACAAACTATCTTGTATTGCAGGGTTAGAATAAGAGCATTGTTTTGGAATTGAAAGGAACAGAATATTAAAATAGAGGTATAATTTAACAGAATGGGTTCTTTTGACTCCATTTTGGATTATGCACCAAAGTTTTTTCTGAAAATCTTGTCATATTAAGTGCATCTGCCAGTCCTAGAACTTAATGCTGTTGGTTCTTAATAATAATACTCCATACTTTTCAAACAAACAGCCATGGCAGGTAGGTAGGTTTTATCCCCATTGATGGGGAAAATACGGTAGAGAGGTAGCAATTGACCTAATGCCTGGTGGGGAGTCTGTGTAAGATCTAGTGTTAGAACTCAGGAGTGCCTGTCTTGCAGTCCTGAACCTAGGGTCTTGGGTCTGCCCCTCTGAGAGGAAAGGATGTTGATTCTACTGGAATCTGTGTAGTATTAGTGAACTTAAAAATATACACATAGCCCTGGTCTACACTAGGACTTTAGGTCGAATTTAGCAGCGTTAAATCGATGTAAACCTGCACCTGTCCACATGATGAAGCCCTTTTTTCCGACTTAAAGGGCTCTTAAAATCGATTTCCTTACTCCACCCCTGACAAGTGGATTAGCGCTTAAATCGGCCTTGCTGGGTCGAATTTGGGGTACTGTGGACACAATTCGACGGTATTGGCCTCCGGGAGCTATCCCAGAGTGCTCCATTGTGACCGCTCTGGACAGCACTCTCAACTCAGATGCACTGGCCAGGTAGACAGGAAAAGAACCGCGAACTTCTGAATCTCATTTCCTGTTTGGCCAGCGTGGCAAGCTGCAGGTGACCATGCAGAGCTCATCAGCAGAGGTGACCATGATGGAGTCCCAGAATCGCAAAAGAGCTCCAGCATGGACTGAACAGGAGGTATGGGATCTGATCGCTGTATGGGGAGAGGAATCCGTGCTATCAAACTCCATTCCAGTTTTCGAAATGCCAAAACCTTTGTCAAAATCTCCCAGGGCATGAAGGACAGAGGCCATAACAGGGACCCGAAGCAGTGCCGCATGAAACTTAAGGAGCTGAGGCAAGCCTACCAGAAAACCAGAGAGGCGAACGGCCACTCCGGGTCAGAGCCCCAAACATGCCGCTTCTATGATGAGCTGCATGCCATTTTAGGGGGTTCAGCCACCACTACCCCAGCCATGTTGTTTGACTCCTTCAATGGAGATGGAGGCAACACGGAAGCAGGTTTGGGGGACAAAGAAGATGATGATGATGATGATGGTGAGGTTGTAGATAGCTCACAGCAAGCAAGCGGAGAAACCGGTTTTCCCGACAGCCAGGAACTGTTTCTCACCCTGGACCTGGAGCCAGTACCCCCCGAACCCACCCAAGGCTGCCTCCTGGACCCGGCAGGCGGAGAAGGGACCTTTGGTGAGTGTACCTTTTTAAAATACTATACATGGTTTAAAAGCAAGCATGTGAAAGGATTAATTTGCCCTGGCATTCGCGGCTCTCCTGGATGTACTCCCAAAGCCTCTGCAAAAGGTTTCTGGGGAGGGCAGCCTTATTGCGTCCTCCATGGTAGGACACTTTACCACTCCAGGCCAGTAACACGTACTCGGGAATCATTGTACAACAAAGCATTGCAGTGTATGTTTGCTGGCATTCAAACAACATCCGTTCTTTATCTCTCTGTGTTATCCATAGGAGAGTGAGATATCATTCATGGTCACCTGGTTGAAATAGAGTGCTTTTCTTCAGGGAACACTCAGAGGTGCCCGTTCCTGCTGGGCTGTTTGCCTGTGGCTGAACAGAAATGTTCCCCGCTGTTAGCCACGGGGAGGGTTGAGGGGGTAGCCAAGCGGTGGAGGGAGGCAAAATGCGACCTTGTAACGAAAGCACATGTGCTATGTATGTAATGTTAACAGCAAGATTCACCCTGAAAGAGTGTAGCCACTGTTTTATAAAATGTGTCTTTTTAAATACCGCTGTCCCTTTTTTTTTCTCCACCAGCTGCATGTGTTTCAATGATCACAGGATCTTCTCCTTCCCAGAGGCTAGTGAAGATTAGAAAGAAAAAAAAACGCACTCGAGATGAAATGTTCTCTGAGCTCATGCTGTCCTCCCACACTGACAGAGCACAGACGAATGTATGGAGGCAAATAATTTCAGAGTGCAGGAAAGCACAAAATGACCGGGAGGAGAGGTGGCGGGCTGAAGAGAGTAAGTGGCGGGCTGAAGACAGGGCTGAAGCTCAAATGTGGCGGCAGCATGATGAGAGGAGGCAGGATTCAATGCTGAGGCTGCTGGAGGATCAAACCAGTATGCTCCAGTGTATGGTTGAGCTGCAGCAAAGGCAGCTGGAGCACAGACTGCCATTACAGCCCGTGTGTAACCAACCGCCCTCCTCCCCAAGTTCCATAGCCTCCACACCTAGACGCCCAAGAACGCGGTGGGGGGGGCCTCCGGCCAACCAGCCGCTCCACCACAGAGGATTGCCCAAGCAACAGAAGACTGGCATTCAATAAATTTTAAAGTTGTAAACTTTTAAAGTGCTGTGTGGCATTTTCCTTCCCTCCTCCACCACCCCTCCTGGGCTACCTTGGTAGTCATCCCCCTATTTGTGTGATGAATGAATAAAGAATGCATGAATGTGAAGCAACAATGACTTTATTGCCTCTGCAAGCGGTGATCGAAGGGAGGAGGGAAGGGTGGTTAGCTTATAGGGAAGTAGAGTGAACCAAGGGGTGGGGGGTTTCATCAAGGAAAAACAAAGAGAACTTTCACACCGTAGCCTGGCCAGTCATGAAACTAGTTTTCAAAGCTTCTCTGATGCGTACCACGCCCTCCTGTGCTCTTCTAACCGCCCTGGTGTCTGGCTGCGCGTAACCAGCAGCCAGGCGACTTGCCTCAACCTCCCACCCCGCCATAAACGTCTCCCCCTTACTCTCACAGATATTGTGGAGCGCACAGCAAGCAGTAATAACAATGGGAATATTGGTTTCGCTGAGGTCTAAGCAAGTCAGTAAACTGCGCCAGCACGCCTTTAAACTTCCAAATGCACATTCTACCACCATTCTGCACTTGCTCAGCCTGTAGTTGAACAGCTCCTGACTACTGTCCAGGCTGCCTGTGTTCGGCTTCATGAGCCATGGCATTAAGGGGTAGGCTGGGTCCCCAAGGATAACTATAGGCATTTCAACATCTCCAACAGTTATTTTCTGGTCTGGGAATAAAGTCCCTTCCTGCAGCTTTTGAAACAGACCAGAGTTCCTGAAGATGCGAGCGTCATGTACCTTTCCCGGCCATCCCACGTTGATGTTAGTGAAACGTCCCTTGTGATCCACCAGAGCTTGCAGCACTATTGAAAAGTACCCCTTGCAGTTTATGTACTCACCGGCTTGGTGCTCCGGTGCCAAGATGGGGATATGGGTTCCGTCTTTGGCCCCACCACAGTTAGGGAATCCCATTGCAGCAAAGCCATCCACTATGACCTGCACATTTCCCAGGGTCACTGCCCTTGATATCAGCAGATCTTTGATTGCGTGGGCTACTTGCATCACAGCAGCCCCCACAGTAGATTTGCCCACTCCAAATTGATTCCCAACTGACCGGTAGCTGTCTGGCGTTGCAAGCTTCCACAGGGCTATCGCCACTCGCTTCTCAATTGTGAGGGCTGCTCTCATCTTGGTATTCATGCGCTTCAGGGCAGGGGAAAGCAAGTCACAAAGTTCCATGAAAGTGCCCTTACGCATGCGAAAGTTTCGCAGCCACTGGGAATCGTCCCAGACCTGCAACACTATGCGGTCCCACCAGTCTGTGCTTGTTTCCCGAGCCCAGAATCGGCGTTCCACAGCATGAACCTGCCCCATTAGTACCATGATGCATGCATTGGCAGGGCCCATGCTTTGAGAGAAATCTGTGTCCATGTCCTGATCACTCACGTGACCGCGCTGACATCGCCTCCTCGCCCGGTATCGCTCTGCCAGGTTCTGGTGCTGCATATACTGCTGGATAATGCGTGTGGTGTTTAATGTGCTCCTAATTGCCAAAGTGAGCTGAGCGGCCTCCATGCTTGCGTTGGTATGGCGCCCGCACAGAAAAAAGGCGCGGAATGATTGTCTGCTGTTGGTCTGACGGAGGGAGGGGCAACTGACAACATGGCTTACAGGGTTGGCTTACAGGGAATTAAAATCAGCAACGGGTGTGGCTTTACATCAATGAGTATTTCAGTTAGGACTTCACGGAGGGTTCCAATAAGAAATGGTGCACCTAAGTAATTGTCCTTATTGGAACAAGCAGGTTGGTCTGGCCTCTGATTGATACATAGCTAGATTTACCTCGCTGCACCTTCTCTGTGAGTGACTGCAGTGTGACCTAGAAGAATGAGTCCCCTAGACGGGGGCGGGGGGGAAGCAAATGAGTACAAAACAAATCTGGTCTATTTCTTGTTTTGATCCACTCCATCTATCTTTTACATCTTTGGCTGGCAGCAGACGGTGCAGAAGGACTGCAAGCCATCCACATCTCATAGCTGCTCAGCAGAAGACGGTGCCGTAGGACTGCTAGCCATCCTCATCTCTTGCCTGCCTGGCAGAAGATGGCACAGTAGGACTGCTAGCAATCCGTATCGCCTGCCTGCTCACCATAAGATGGTTCAATAGGACTGACTGCAGGACTAAAGAGAATGACCTGGTCAAGTCACTCCAAATTTAGTCCCTGCGCCCATGTCTGCCCAGGCCCTCCTGATCGACCTCAAAGAGGCGACCAGGAGCACCTCGGACATGATGATGACAGCTACCAGTCCTACTGTACCGTCTGCTGCCACAAGGCAATGGGTTGATGCTGCTGTGTAGCAATGCAGTACCACGTCTGCTAGCACCCAGGAGACATACAGTGACGGTTACCTGAGCGGGCTCCATGCTTGCCATGGTATGGTGTCTGCACAGGTAACTCAAGAAAAAAAGGCGCGAAACGATTCTCTGCTGCTGCTTTCACGGAAGGAGGGAGGGAACGGGGGCCTGACAATATGTACCCAGAACCACCCGCGACAATGTTTTAGCCCCATCAGGCGTTGGGATCTCAACCCAGAATTCCAACGGGCAGCGGAGACTGCGGGAACTGTGGGATAGCTACCCACAGTGCAACACTCCGGAAGTCGACGCTTGCCTCGGTACTGTGGAAGCACTCCACCGAGTTAATGCACTTAATGCACTTAGAGCATTTTCTGTGGGGACACACACACTTGAATATATAAAACCGATTTCTAAAAAACCGACTTCTATAAATTCGACCTAATTTCATAGTGTATACATACCCATAAATAGAAATATTTAACAGCATAGGGGAAAAAAAGAAATGGACTACAGGCTTTCTGCTCATTTTAAAACTCTTTCAATGCCATTACTTCTGTGTCAGATTTTAGCAAATTTGAATCATCTCCTACTTTTAATTTTAATGATTACTGCTTCTGGTATTTATATTTTGCAATAATGTGAATAACGTCGTGACTTTTTTCAGTCGTGCTCTTCTGCTTTTGCCTTGCCCCATTGAGATCATTGTTAATTAGATATGACATGATATCTAATAGTATCTTGATCACTGTTAATATTGCTGAATGTGGTGTTTGGGTGAGTCCAAATTGAGAATGTACTGAGAATTTAAATAGTAAGACAGATGGTTCAGGGAGCAGATATTAATGTATTATGAAGCACTGTTGTCTGACTTATTTTTAATAAGTAACTATGTCAATCATAAAAAGACTATCTCTTCCCTTTGTGACAATGGAAGGCTTTCCTATATACCACCTGCCACTATCAAAATGAAGTTTGTGAAGTCAGCTCATTAGAAAATGGACTTGCATTTTCCTCCTTCAGGTGTTTTAAAAATAAAGAACCACATGGTGTTATATATGGCAGACTTTCAAATATCTCAAAAATGAATTTGCCTTTTTCCTTGTGTCACACAGGATGTGGATATACATCACTGCTTAAAGATTGGTAAAAAGATTTGGTACAATGTGGTGTACAGCTAAAAGTGCAACTTTTTGTGATAGTGCTAGATTGTGAAAGAACTGGCAGAAACTCCCTAAGCACATTTCAGAAGCCACTGTGGGCTAGGTCTATAGATTGTAGAAACTGGCATAGCTCCATTGGAGTCAATGAAGCTACACCAGTTTCCATCAGCTGAGGATTTTGCTGTGTATCTGCACGTGTTAAATGCAAGTGTTCTGTGAAGCTCTGATGGGTAAGGTTTGTTTATGTTCAGACTATGATGTGTTTATATATCTATTAATCTATAATTCATATAGAGATTATCCTTCATTTGCTTCCTTCTTAGAGTAGATGCAACTGTATACTCCATGTGGGTGGGTGTGTATGTCCTGTATGCTGGAGCCAAAGAACTTGGCCTAGCAGTACCCATAGGAGTGGCGCTTATGCCCTGAGGCCATAGCCCCGTCCCTAGCTGTATGAAAGTGGCGCTGCTCGTATTGTCTCAGTTCCTTCTCACTGCCCATGGCGAGAGTCAGAGCTCTTTATGGGGTCATCACCTCATACTTTCACTCTATTTTCTGAGAACTTGTAATAGTAGTATTACCATTAGGGTTAGTTTACTGTTGGCAGAGTGGTTAGCTACCATGTGTGATGCCCTCACTATAGTTAAGCATTGTCATGGAGGGGCCATCCCCAAAAGCTACCCACACACAAAGGTGCTCATTGCGTCTGTGCGAAGAACACATGAATGAGAGGTGTGCCATCTGCAAATCATTCACAAAGAGGACTCTGGTGCTGGGTGTCTTGAGCAGGCCATGGGGCCTGCTTCGGCATTGAGCCCTTCGTCTGATCATCAGTCTCCTTTAGATCTGGAAAATGATGCTGCTCTGTGCTTGGGCTCTGTCATTTCCCCCAAGAGGAAAAGGAGGCATTCACCCTCCTCTGGTGCAATGAGGAGGAGGTCCAATAAAAGGAGTCAGGACTATTCCAGGGCTCAGGGAGATGACTCCTATTCTAGGAGGAGTGCTGACTGGCACCATACTCCCTCTGGCACATGGGATAGAGCAAGTCCGATACTGCACCAAGAGCAGCAAGGGCCCATACTGTCAACTCTCGTTCCAGCCGTGGGGCATCTGTTGAATCAGGTACCAATGACATCAGCACCAGTGCTGACAGTCTTTCATACCAACGGCATACTAGGCGTCATTAGACCTGGTTTGCCTCTCAATCCCAGATTCTCTGTTGGTTCTCCAGCGCTATAGCTTCTATTGACTTGTCCTCTGTTGTGTCATTGGCACCTTCTAGCCATGTTACAGAGCCACTTGGTCCATCAACACCTCAGTTTATGCTGCCTGGGCTGCAGACTGACGTCAAGGCTAGGCCCAGCACCAAAGGACCCCTCGGCATCCTTTGCCACCATCATTATCTTGGTGGCAGATCCATCATCAAGTTCAGTCACAGCCTTGGTGCCAATGCTCTTACCCCATCCCTTTTCAGGAGTCCCTCTCTTGAGACACTGCTCCTTGAACAAGTTCAGTCTTCACTGGCTTTGGGGGCCAGAGAGGTCCCTCCGCAGCACTGGTGGCATGGGTTCTATTTGCAATATTTCCTGGTCCCCAAACCTAAGGGAGGGATGAGACCTATCGTTGGCCTCCATGATTTCAACAAATACATCAGATATGTGAGATTCCATATGGTTACCCTGGCAACTATTCTCCCTACCTTGAATCACAACAACTGGTTTGCTGCCCTCGACCTGCAGGATCCTTATTTCTACATAGCAATCCTCCCGAGCCACAGGAGGTTCCTCAGAGTTGTCATGGCTGGCAGGCACCACCAGTACACAGTGCTGCCTTTTGGCCTATCTTCCAGTCCCTGGATTTTCACTAAGTGTGTGTGTCGTAACAATGTATCTCAGAAAGAAGGGAATTCATATCTTCCTGTACCTGAATGACTGGTTACTGAGGGGAAAGCCCAGAGAGTGTCCTCTCATGTTCACTTCACACTATTCCTATTCAATTGTCTAAGTCTCATCCTAAGCAACTGGAAGTCAGTGTTGATTCCAGCTCAAAGAATAGAGTTCACTGGGGCCTTGGTAGACTCTGAATTTAAGAGCACTTGTACTGACCAAGTGATTCCAGGTGATCTGCCACCTGTGTCGAGAACTGCAGTCTCAACCCTCAACCACAGTCCAAGGTTGCTGGGCCATGTGGCTGCACATCCAATATGCCAGGCTGTGGCTGAAGTTGGTCTATCATCTAAATCACTATACCTTGGAAATGTTGATAAGACTTCCCCAACCCTGGGCTCCTTACAGTGATGGACAATGTGTGCCAAGGCATTCCTTTCATGCAGCCTCCGCTGACCAACCTATAGTTGCCAATGACTCCTTCATAGGTTGGGGAGCACATCTGGACTAACTGAAAAGTCCAGGTCTGTGGTTTGAATGAGAAGTTTCTCTGCATATTGATGTCCAGGAGCTTTGGGCCACCTACAGTGCCTGTCACACCTTTCAGGATCACATCAGGGGCTCAGCAGATCTCATACTTGCCAACAATACCACCATGATGTATTATGTGAACGGTAATGGGGGAGCATGCTGTGACGTGCTTTGTCAGGAGGCAATCAGGCTCCAGCAGTTTTACATCAGGGCAACCGTTACCCCGTGGCTGATCACTTACTTTGGATCCACAAACACCTGGAAGATGACCTCTGCAGGAATTTCTCCCTCAATCATGAGTGGTTTCTGAAGCCCAACATTCTGTGAGCCATCGTTGCAATTTGGGACATCCCAATGATTGAACTGTTTCCCATGAAATAAAACAAGACATCCCAGCTGTTCTGCTCCCAAGGGTGGGGCAGAGGCAGGGGGTTTCAGGCCAGGTTCCTTGGCTGATGTTTTTCACCTTAGCTGGGAATTGGCACTCCTGTATGCCTTTTGTCCAAATTCCGATCATCCTTCAGGTCATTCTAAAGCTGAAACTGGACTGCATCAAGCTCATTATTATTGTCCCAGACACTCTGGAGCAAGGTTGGTTCTCTGACCTCCTCAGATTATTAGATTGGTCTCTCATATCCCTTCCTCTTCATCCTGAACTCCTGACTTCACATCACAATTAGGTTTTGCATCCAACACTCAGTTTTCTGCATCTCACAGTGTGGAGCTGCCATGGTTAGATGAGGTGGAAGAATGATGATCAGTGGTGGTCCAGCAAGTCTTGCTCAATAGTAGGAAGCCCTCCACCAGGCTGGCCTATTTGGCCAAGGGGAAGTGATTCTTGGTATAGTTGTTAGCCCAGGGAGTTCAACTAGCTTGTATCAAGGACATCTTGGAGTACCTGTTACACCATCAGTCTTCTGGTCTTTCACATTTGCAGGGCTGCCACATTGTGCGTACCTTTTCAAATCACTGTGCCATTACACTGCATCCAGATTGGATGCAAATTTCAGGAAGGCAATCCAGCAGTTCTTCTTTAAATAGACTCCGAACCCCATCTCCTGCGAGTACTGCTTGCGAGTCACCCACATGGAATACATGGCTGCATCTTCTCAAAGGAGGGGAAAAAAGGGTTACCTACGTGTAACTGTTGTTTGTCAAGAGGTGATGCAGTTGTGTATTCCATACCTGCTCTCCATCCCCTGTGCATCAGTCTGTATTTCTGCTGTTTGGTGCAAAGGAACTGAACTGGTCGGGGCAGTGCCACCCTCACACAGCCAGGGGAGGGGCTATGGTCACTGGGCTTCAGCATCACTCCTATGGGTACTGCTAGGCAAAGTTCTTCAGCTCGGGTGTATGCGATGTGTACGTTTACCTGAAATACATATCTGCATCACATCTTATAGCGCTTCTTCAGATTGGCAACTTTTTTTTTTCTCATCAGCAGAGGTGGTCAGAAATGGCAAGTATTTTCCGTGAACATTTTTGAAAGAAATGAAACCTTTTCATTCTTTTCATGTTCAGTTTCCAAAGGCTGCAAATGTTTGTTTAAATGTTTTTGCTGAAACAGAAAATATTGAAGGAGATGAATAATTTATATGAAAACATTCACTCTGGGGGAAAAAAGCTATTTTTCATTTTTTAAAAGAAATTTTAAACAAAACATTTGAAGAGGCAGAGGTTGAATCATGATCAGATCCATCCGAGCCTCTTACACAAGGCTGCTATTTGTGCGTGCCTCCTTAGAAATACTTATGAATTTGCATTAGGGCAAAATATTGAACTCACAGAATATTCCAACCTGCATCATCTATGTGGCCTCAAAGATAAAGCTGGACATTAAGAAGCTGGTTTCAGAGAAGTAGTACCAGTTTTCCCATTGATGAGCCTTCCCTTGTAACTCTTAAGGCATATTTTGATTTCCTGCGTATTTTTTAAAGCATTCTAAATAAAAAGTTCTGCACATTTATCTCGGATGAAAGCCCCATATAAAAGTATATGCAAAGTAGTTACAGCTCCTGACAAGGTGTGACAGTGCTGTGAAGGTGGACACCACAGATCTCACCCTTAGGACGTCTTTCTTTTTTTGTCTTTTGTTTAATTTAATCTCTTTATTAATAGTTATAGCAGTTGCACTAAGATGGCTGTATATTTTAATGATCTTTTCCATTTTGTTATTAAAGTGAGAAAGTACTTTTGTGTTTACTTTTCCAGCTGAACACAATAATATAAAACTAAGTGGATTTGAACATTTTGGACTTGAGTGGCAGCCGTGAACGTCCATTCCTGCAGGTCCTGCAAGTGCCTAAGGGCAACAGCAATCTATAGGAGCTGTTCATGTATAATTATTCTCTACCATGTGGCACTATAGAAGTCTTTTTTGCTTGCCTTTTAGTATTAGTCTCCAGCAAACATATAGTCACTGGACCGTTCTGTTGATGCATTGTGCATTTCAGTGAGCTTCTGGAGAGAGAGGGAGAGATCATATTACAAAACTATATTCAACATTTGTTTATGAAGTTAAAAATCTGGAAAAAGGATCCTCCTCTGGGTTATGGTTTTTGATTATGTCTCTCTAATTACACACATCTAGTGAGATTACATCACACATTCCACAGACATGACCAAAATGTATGGCTGAAGATCTAAAAGATAAAAACTATTAATACAAACACTTAATTGCAGAGTAATGTCAGAAACAATTGGTTGAGTCTTTCAGACTGACCACAGTTAGGTCCAAAATAAAGGGGGGAAATGCAAATTTTCCCTTGTGCTGTAAGTGTCCCATTTTACAGATAACTCTATGGGACTTTTGAACTGCTTTCTGTACCCACTGAATTTTCAGATACAGTGGTCCTTCTGTGGGATCATGCTAATAATGGGTGTGGTGATTGGGGGTGAAGGGGTGGGACAGAAATTGCTATGGGATTCAAAGGACTTGGAATCGCTGCAGTTTTCTTTCGTACATTCTGTAAACTCTACAGTCATGAATCTCCAGCTGTTTTGCCATTCGACTCTCAAACTATGGTATAGTATCTTTTGTATTGCTGGGATCGGGAATAAACTGAGGCTTCGGTTGGAAGATATGCTTTTGGTTTTAGTTCTTGGGGTGACAGGGAAAAGGACAAACAACCTAATGCAGGACAATCTGTTCAGGTTGTGCAAACAAAACAGTGATCTGTGAGAGAAATTAAAATAATCAAATGCTGAATTTTATTAGTAGGGAGCCGAACATAGTTTTAACCAACTGTTTTCTTTATATTTAATTCTACATGTCATATAAATTAAATTAGACCTATTTTATTAATTCTGGTCTCACTTAGAGGCCTAAAGTTAGGTCACTAAATCTATATTTAGATACCTCAGTGAAAATGGCCTGATTTGCAGAGATCTGAGCAATTGGGGGAACAAATGTTAGAAAATGTAAGTCTATAAATATGAGATGAAAACAAGAGGGCTTGCTTATTGGAGAATATCAACAATGAGTTATGTAAAAAGCCAAAACCATTTGGCCCAATTTACTTACGGGGACTCCATTTTGTTAAAATAGAAAAATAGGCTGAACCATAATATGATCCAATCAATTCTCAAATGTCACTTCTGAAAACACTGTATTTGAGAGTTAAAAGAAACAAAAAAACCCAAAGTTTAAATGGGTTCCTTTTACACTGCTCCAACGTAAAGCTAGCCAAACCAATGTTAATTAAGTGTTTTAAAAATAAAAACCATAAAAACTTTGAGCCAAGTTCCAGCCTGAATTATTTTATGGTAGTTATAAAGTCTGGAAAATATGGGTATGGAATGGAAACACTAATGCTACCTTAAGTATAATAGCATGGCGGTGCTGCTATAAAACATGGTAGAATCTTAAACAATACAGTTTATACAGTAAGTCTGCCAAATCCCATTGACTGCAGGGGGTCTTCCATGTTTGGCTCTCTCTCAATTTCACATTAGACACTTTAAATGTCTGCATCTCTTTCCAGTTTACAAGTGACTGCTGGGCATCTAGTTTTTCATAATGTTGACTTTAGCATTCTTCGGCGCTCTTAACATATTCTTGATTTACAGCCATTTTATGACTTCAGTGAATTGCCACAAATTGGGGAAAATCTCATAAAATGACAAAGAAAAACATTCCCATCTCACAATATAATCAGAGTCTTGGTATTTTTGCTTTGGTATTGTTTGTTTGTTTTCATTTTCCAAGGTGAGCTTTAAAACTGAACTGGGCTTGCTTCTCAGTTACAGTAAGGGCTCTTTGCACTGTTATTTCTCTTGTAAATATTTCTAATTTTAATTCCTTGTATTTACTTAAAATCTATTTCTTTGTAGTTAAATAATCTTGTTTTATTATTTAATCAAAACTAATCCAGTGTGTCTTTAAACTGAACAGTGTGAGTAACTCCATTTAACATAGAAGACTCTTTACCTTGACCCCTATGGGGTCCACAGACCTCCGGATAGCTAAACGGTCCAGGAGAGGGCTGGACAGTGTAGAAAACATATATTTGGGGGGGTGGGGACTTGGGACTGGGAGTTTGTTGGGGTCACCCTGCAAGTGGTAACCAAGGCTGGTGGAAGCCAGTGTGGGCTGGCAAGACGTGACCTGCATGCTGTTTGAGGGTCCCAAATTGAGAGTTACAGCAGCAAAGCATTGTGAAGTACTCAAGATTGCAGGGCAGGTGGCGAGACGGCCCTTCATTGGTCTGGATTGCACCCTGGACTGTCAAGCTGGGGATGTATGGGTGGGCCAAAGATGAGATGAGTGGGATTGCTGTGCACTGAACTATGCTATTTGCTGCTTCTTCTGACCCATAGGGGGCTGTAGGAAGAATACTTTACATTAGAGCAGCCTCAAAGCTGCTCTAATTTACAACAGAGCCCGGACAGATCCCCAAATGGCCCCAAAATATAGGAAGTACAAAGATGGCTGAAAGATGGGTCCCCCACATGCTGGAACAGAGTAATTGAGAATCAGGGAATAATTCAGAATTATTTTAAAATCCAATAATGTGACATACCCTGGTTTTTTGTACACCAGCAGCTAGTTCCTATTACTATATGCATTTCTACATGAAGTTATTGCCATGTCCAAGATCATGCCTTGTTCATTGCCTGTTCCTCCTTGTTGCAGTTTAAAACTTTCTGCTTGTTGTATATTGAGGTTTAGAGTTTTGTGTACATGTACATGCATGCATGGTTTGTACCAGCTTACGGACCAAATCTACATACACAAGTAAGGCTGAAATTCTTATCGCTGAGTAGATGCATGGAGGAGCTAAAAGGATGATTCTCTCTCTTTAGCCACAGAGCTGCCTTATCTGTAGATCTGGCTAGTTCCCTAGGAATGGAGCTCCTGTTCTGCAGTGGGATGGTGGTAGATGTTGAGGGGAATGCTGTGTGGCGGGGATTCCTAATCTGTGCAGGAAGGTGTGGGGCTGGAGAACTTGTTGATATGTAGAGTCTTCTTTCCACTCTCTCTCACACACAGGGGAAACCAGGAAAGAGTCTGTGGAGACTCCTGGAAGAGGGTAAGCTGCTCTGAGGTCTAGGCAGTGGGATTCCCACCCCTGCCCATTCATTAGCCCAGCCACCAGTCCAGATTGTTGGGTCAGAAACTGGCTCAGAATTTGGGCCCAAGTTAAGAGAGCTTTTGCAAGTGACAACTATGGCTGAGCAAACCTCAGAATCATAGAAGATTAGGGTTGGAGGAGACCTCAGGAGGTCATCTAGTCCAACCCCCTGCTGAAAGCAGGACCGACCCCAACTAAATCATCCCAGCCAGGGCTTTGTCAAGCTGGGCCTTAAAAACCTCTAAGGGTGGAGATTCCACCACCTCCCTAGATAACCCATTCCAGTGCTTCACAACCCTCCTAGTGAAATAGTGTTTCCTAACATCCATCCTAGACCTTCCACACTGCAACTTGAGACCATTGCTCCTTGTTCTGTCATCTGCCACCAGAGAAAGGCCAAGCTCCCTCCTCTTTGGAACCCCCCTTCAGGCAGTTGAAAGCTGCAATCAAATCCCCCCAACCCCACTCTTCTCTTCTGCAGACTAAATAAGACCAGTTCCCTCAGCCTCTCCTCATAAGTCAATAAGCTCCAGCCCCCTAATAATTTTTGTTGCCCTCCAGTGGGCTCTCTCCAATATGTCCACATCCCTTCTGTAGTGGGGGGCCCAAAACTGGACGCACTACTCCAGCTGTGGCCTCACCAGTGCCAAATAGAGGGGAATAATAACTTCCCTTGGTCTGCTAGCAATGCTCCTACTAATGCAGCCCAATATGCTGTTAGCCTTCTTGGCAACAAGGGCATACTGTTGACTCATATCCAGCTTCTTGTCCACTCTAATGCCCAGGTCCTTTTCTGTAGAACTGCTGCTTAGCCAGTCGGTCCCCAGCCTGTAGCAGTGCATGGGATTCTTCCGTCCTAAGTGCAGGACTCTGCACTTGTCCTTGTTAATCTTCATCAGATTTCTTTTGGCCCAATCTTCCAATTTGTCTAGGTCATTTTGGACCCTACTCTACCCTGCAGTTTATCTACCTCTCCCCCTAGCTTAGTGTCATTTGTGAACTTGCTGAGGGTGCAATCCATCTCATCATCCAGATCTTTAATGAAGATGTTGAACAAAACCAGCTCCAGGACCAGCCCCTGGGGCACTCCGCTTGATACCGGCTGCCAACTAGACATCGCGGCATTGATCACTACCCATTAAGCCTGATGATCTAGCCAGCTTTCTATCCACCTTACAGTCCATTCACCCAGTCCATACTTGCTGGCAAGAATACTGTGGGAGACTGTATCAAAAGTTTTACTAAAGTAAAAGTATATCACATCCACCTCTTTCCCCATATCCACAGAGCAAATTATCTCCTCATAGAAGGCAATCAGGTTGTTCAGACATGACTTGCCCTTGGTAAACTCATGCTGACTGTTCCTAATCACCTTCCTCTCCTCCAAGTGCTTCAAAATGAATTCCTTGAGGACCTGCTCCATGATTTTTCCGGGGACTGAGGTGAGGCTGACTGGTCTGTAGTTCCCCAGGTTGTCCTTCTTCCCTTTTTTAAAGATGGGCTCTATATTTGCCTTTTTCCAATAGTCAGTGGAAGGTTCAGTGGAAGTCTGAGTTATTTGACCCTCTTAGGTTTGCAAAATTGGGTTAGAAATCTCATTTAGAACAGACTTTCCTTGGGGTATTTCCATAGCTTCTGCTCTTGGTCCTAATCAGAAACTGGAGGTGAAAACATGGACACCAGAAGGCTACTTATGTGGACCCTTCACAACTCTAAATGTTCCTTCTAAGCTTGGTTCTAAAGATGGCGAGGGCTGTATTTGTAGGATGAGGGAGGGAAGACTTCCTTATTTGATCACAAATGGGTTTCCCCCCTTCCTAATGAAAATTTATTTTCACCACATATGAAAGCTGTAAAGAACATCAGGCAAAAAAGCAGACTTCACCTGTTTAAAGTCTGGTGTGAAATTCAACTTGCAGCTCCGTTAGTACATCAATCAAATTTTCACTCTGGGAATTTAGAAATCCATCTCAGCATTCTTGAAAGATTATATATTGTTTTAAATTGCTTAGGAAAAGGAACTGTGCGGTTTTTTTAGTGTCACTTGTAGGGACCTATTATATAATCAACTTCAGTAGACTATATATCATGGATCCACTTATGCAAAATAGATTTTAAAAAATTCCTTTTTCTCTCCTCTGTTTTTTGAAGCTTGACACATCTGACTCCCATTTTAGTGTCTTTCAAAGAGGACTTTAATTTTTGTAGAACTTGAGAAATGTATTTTGGAAGTGTAAAACATTAGGTAATTGACTAAATGAAGGCCTGATTCTGAGCAAATGTACACTGGAGTAAATTCACTGAAATCAGTGCATATACCCTAGTGTGAAACCAGAATCAGGCCTAAATTAGGGTAACTTTTTGTATGTTTGTCAGTAAAGGTATTCAGTTGTATAGCCTACTGTACCTATTAGTCAGTGAGGATGGGAACAAATATTTTTATTAGTTGAGAAACTAACTTGACCTCAGTTTTGCAAACACTTTGACACACAACTAAATGTAATGCATGTGAGGTTAATTGAACTATTCACACATGTGAAGTTGTGTGCAAGTTTTTGCAGGATTGATGCCGTAAATTATTATTACCAGTGTACTGCTTCATCAAATTATCCAGAACACTTGTAATATTTTTGAGTCTTCAGAAGTTGTCAGCGTAAAAGCAAGGCCATTTTTTTCAGGAATTAGGTATACCATAAAGGTTGGAGGCATATGAGAATATAAGTTCAAAACTGTAACAGCATTTATTTAGTTGGAAGACAACAGTAAGTGGAATGTTTTTAGACAAATGCTTAAAGAAAATCTTTTGACCTATAATAAAGACTACAATTCTAATCCAAATTTATGACCCCAGCCTTCAAACACTTTCTCATGTGGTTAATTTTACTTACATGCTTAAAGTTAAGCATATAAGTCATTTCAAAATCAAGGCCTTAATTATATTTAAAATTAGATAAAAGCTTGGGAAGGCTGGATAACTCAGGCATTAGGACCCATTCACATTTAAGGCAAAAATATACCTTTTGTGGGTCCTCAATGCAAATATTAAAATCATTATTGATCTGTCCAAACTGACTCCAGCCCACAAAGTATAAATTAAAGAACCATCTGGAGTACAAACTTCTATTTCCTCCACACCACACAAACTCAACATAGAGGAACAATGCACCGTGCCCTAAAGGTCAACACACATGCCTATTTTGGACCATGTGAGAAAGTGAGTTTCAGGACCCCTTTTGGGAAATGCCCTGTAAATTGTTCTTTCCCTTTTAGGCCAGGTTGTTGACAGCTTGAGTGCCTTTGCTGATTGTAATTGAGGCAGAATCACATGAGAAGAGAGACATATCTGTAAGACAGGTCCCAAACCATATAGGACATGGTCACTGCTGCTCGTTGATCAACTGAGAGTCGGCAATATCCCAGCTGGCAGGAGAAGAATGGGGAGGGAGAGCCTGGACAGACTGATCTGAAACTGTCAGTGTTGCAACCTTTCATCCCCCATGACTGCTGGTGTGTGGGACAGCCCCTCAGCCCCACAAAGAAGCTCCCCTAAAAATCAGGTGCAACTGCCCCCTAATGCCATCCATCCAGCAGGGCCCATAATGAAATCCTCCCATCACTTGTGTCAGGGTCACAGTTTGGAGTGCTCCTCCAGTCACCCTTGATAGCAGTCTCACGAGGCCAACAACTGAATGGGCCATAGAGCTCCAGCTGAGGCCATGACAGAGTGGTGAAGGGAAAATCTGCATTTCCCTGAGCAATAAATTCACCTTAAAATGCCACACTGTTTTTAAAGTGTAAGAATAAAAAAGTATCTAACAGTTAAAAAGGCAAGGGCCCAATCCAACAAAAATGAGCTTTCAAGATAAGGACTTTTAGTTCCCTGGCCCTTTGGGACTCCACTGATGGAATGTTAGAAGAACTATTATATGGCTACTCCTGGCCAAATCACTCCACCCAACCCAGAGGGCATATATAGCAGTCATGCTCTTGGTAATGCTTTGTGGGGGGGAGGGGGCAGAGGCAGATGAATGCAGGGACAGATTCTTCAACAGCTGCTTGAATATCAGTCAGACCAGAGAGAATTGTAAAGGAACCTATAGGTATTGAGCTCTTTCTTGGCTGACAGAGCCATGCTAGAGTTAGGCCAGAGGAAGAAAGCAGCATGTAATTTGAAGATTTGAAAAAAAAATGAAGACAGGCTAATTAATGTATAAGCAAGCAGTGCAGGTAAGAGGAGGAAAGAGTGATCACACTCTCTAACCTGCTCTCAAGTCTTCAGTGATGAAGGGGGAGAGTTTTAAAATAAGCAACAAGCACCATTTTTTTAGGCAAGGTTATGGGCAAATTATTTCCTAAATTCCTAGTCACATCATGGAATTACTAAGCAAATAGGGTGCTGTTGGTGTTATATAAATATGATTGTTAGCCCAACACCATGACTGTAGTAACTCCCAGCGCTGGTGTGAGTATATGTAAAATTACAAGGAGACTTGAACTGCTTGGGAACTAAATATCTCATTTGCAGGAGTTCTCCTCCTGCCAGGCATTGCCACAAGCCTTTGGTAAAGACGAGATCTGTTTTATTTTCTTTGGGGCACCTGAAGCAGGTCAAACATACCTTGGATGTGGCTGCTCTGGTGCAGTCAGCATTCTTAGCCTTTTTGCAACTTGAGCAGCTTAGATGAAAAGTGGGTATTTTGAACTACATCCAGCCCCAAAGGTTTAAAAGAAGAGAAAGAGATGAACAAAAGAAGACCACATATACCATAAAGAGTGCATGCAAATATTGTCTCTGCATGTACCTGCAGGTAGTCCAGTTGGACCATAAATTTAGTGTGCTACTCAAATTTATTTCCTCTTTCTAAGAGTTCCTGTGATGGAAATATTTTATCCTACTTTTACACTATTATTTGGTTTATAACTTATATTTAATATCTGAGCACTTAAATATAAGTAACAGTCCAGCAACACTTATCACTTTGTTTGCAGCATATGAAAAAGAATCCATATGAACTGTCAATAAACCAGCCTATTTCCTTGCACTCTGCTCCTTACTAGACTCAACCAGCAGATGCACACACAGTGCAGACAGTTACAGTAATTATGCTACCCAGCTGATAAAAGCGTCCATTTATATGGTCTATCGTCAGTCTCGATGCAATCACTTTCAGCTGCAAAATTTATCTAGCAGTTGGAAACACGGAACATTATTAGAATCTATTGACTCTCCTCTCCACTGCTGAGGTAACATTCTTTTTCCCTACAATCATTTCCCCAACAATTTCAATACTATTAAGATCTGCCCTAGAGTCAATGCAAATGGTCTCCACTAAGCTGAGCTCTGCCTTCTAAAATGTTGTCTAAGAGCACAAATGTAGAGTGCAGTTACTTCAGGACTACAGTGTATTTGATTTTTCTGAAACAAGATTTAGGCACTCGGAGCCGATCTGTCTTTAGCTGCGCTCAGTTCAGATGGTGAGGGGAAGGGTCAAAATGTCTCCTTTCCACTCCCCTAGTCCTGAATCAACTGGAGACCAAAACTGTTCCTACCATAATTTAGAGTTATGTTGCCTGTAGCCAGTGGCTGAGAATCTGGTGGAATGCACGTCTCTGGTGTGTCCCCTGTGCCCAGGAGGGTAGACACATGGCATAGATGCAGCTACACAAACATTAAAAATCATGATCAATTCATAGCTATGTCTGCTACAGAGAGGAATTATTTAAAGTGGTACATTGGGGTATAATTAAGAGCAATAGGATTTAAATTTAAAGGGAAGATTTATACTGAATAGCAGGAAAAGCTTCTTGACAAGGGAAGTGGTGAGACAGTTAAAAGTAGACATGAGAAAATACTAGAAAATGTATTGGAGGCAACAATCCAGCATTGTTAAGAAGATAAATGATATGTCCTAACAAGTCTTTGCCATGTGTAATTTCTGGGGTCAGAAAGTAGCTGAACTGTTGTTCAATATAATTTTAGGGATTGGTGTGTGGGTAGCAAAAGAGGCAAATAATATACTATAACTATTCAAAGATTTTGCCTGTGTCAGTTTTAACCCTCAGGCATGTGGTTGCCTTCAAAAATTATGAGTTGGCCTCTTGTGGTCATCAGTTCTTCATTATGCATAAGATAACTTCCTTTACCAATAATATATTCAGGAAACTAAGCAGGAACTGTGATGAAGTGGGAATCATCTGTAATATTTTTTATTCCAATGTGTGCCTTGGTGTCTCTCTGTACTTTCCTAAGTAGTAGGGGACTAAGGGCTACAGTGCTCTTGGGGCAGCCCAGGAGACGAGGGGTGTGTCACCTAGCTGTCTAGGGTAGAATGAATGCATTGCTAAAGAGCTAATTAAAACTGACTCGTGTAAACAGAAGACCCAGAAAGACAATGGGAACCCCAATGTCCAGGACATTTACACCTAGAAAGCAACATCCAAGTTAGAGATTTCCCCCACCTCTCATCAGGGATGCAGAGGAGAATCCCTAGCTCAGAACAAAGGGGGGGAGGTGTCAGGTGATGGAGTTAAGTGCTGGCCTTTGGGGGGAGAGAGGCTCTCACCCTGGACTTACAAAGAGCCAGATCCAGAAAAGGAGTCCATAGCAGGAATGATGGGCTGGCCAGAATGAACTGTCTTAACCTTTCTTTCTCTATGCTAACCTAAGGACTTCCTGATGTTGCGTTCCACTTGACTAATAAACCCTATTCTGTTTTGAAAAGGCTGCAAGGTGTCACAGCAAATCCTGGCTGAGGTGCATTGATCCCTGAAAAGTGTGAAAGTTTCTAACCCGGAGTGTCTCAGCTAGACCTCATGGTCTGAAGCAGAAGTGCTGGATCTCAGAGGCTCAGTCTTGGAAGTGGTGAGGCTGTGTGGCCTGAAGAAAGAGTGGGAACCCTTGGGGGTCTGCCACACAGAAAGGGCTCATCCACGGGACTGTTTAAAAATTGGCACAGATCCTGTAACAGGAACAAATAATAATTGTTAGACTTGGTCAGGTTTTTGAACCCCAAATAGAAATTATTTATTGCTATTTTCTTATTGTCTTTAATTTTACATCAGTCTATGACCAAAAGAAACTGGCAGACTTTATACTTTTAATTTAGATCTTGAAGCTTTGTATTAGGGCCTGATCTAGGCTCTCACTGACTTCAGTGGGCTTTGGATCAGGCTCATAAAGAGGGTACTGAACATTTAAATTCCTTTGGTTGTCTATTTCTCTCCTAAAACAGTTATATGCCTGGTCTCTGTATTCACCCTGGGCAGTGATTTTTAAGGCTTTTTTTCCATTCGGGGCCAATTAGTTTTGGTTGGCAGTTGTGTCTGATATTTTACAAGAGTTACATCCATGAGGTCAGCTGTTTGCATGGGAGTGGGGGAAGGGAGCAGCATATGTCTTCAAGAGAAGAAAAGCATCTCTTTTGTCTGCTAATGCAAGAGAAATTCTGAACCTGACTAGAGATTTTTGTTCATCAGGTATAAAAACATTAACATAAATTCATGGTTGCTTCACATTAAAGAACAGATTAAATAGTTCAGGATCTAGTAAAGACTTTCCTTTTGTTCCATGTTAATGATATTTAAAAGAGGAGATGTGTCCATCGGCTCAGTTACTGTAGGACAGCCAGCACCCTACACTTCAGTAAATCTTTATTCTAAGCAGTTTTCTGCATCTTTTTCTTGTTTTAACTTAAAATGAACTCGAAAGAAATTCAGAGAAATTAACCTCATAATTTGTAGCAACATGGCCCTCTGTCCAATGAATGATAGTGATAATTTCCACAGATTTGGGCCATTTGACTGTACTCTTACTCTTGTCAGCGACAAAGACAGGGGAATGACTTGTGCTGTGGAAAGCACTAAGCATATTTAAAATATCTTCACTGAATGTACACTACAGAAAAACACTGTGTAGAGTAACTGTACTGGTGTCAGTTTAGAAATTCAAACCATTAAGGCCATGTCTACACTACCACTTATGTCAGCAAAATTTATGTCGCTCGGGGGTGTGAAAAAAACCACCCCCTATGAGTGACATAAGTTTGGTTGGCATAAGTGATAGTGTGCACAGTGCTATGTTGGCAGGAGAGCTTCTCCCACCGACATAGCTACTGCCACTCTTGGAGGTGGTTTCATTATGTTGTTGGGAAAGCTCTCTCCCGTTGGCCAAGAGTGGGTATGCAAGTGATCTTACAGCAGTGCTGCTGTAAGTTTGCTAGTGTAGACCTGGCCTTAGAAAAATATCCTCTGTCATTTTATTTATAATACTACCTTTACATTCCTGTACATTATTGCATCAAGCTCAGTAGCATTTGTTTAAAACTGACATGTTAATAATAAAAAAACAGGATCATGAATCCCAGATAGCCCTCAATAAATAATAATAAGCTAATGTATAGATTAGACTTTTAGTCATCAGATGGTTTTTTTGGACTCGCCTATACCTCTGCATGTCAGAATGCTGCTTTATTACATAGGCCAGTGTCAGCTGCAAATTGTTACAATAAATATTTTGTATCCACATGTAGGTTAGTTCTACTATGGGTCATAGTGCTGAGAGTTTAGCAATCTAAGTCTTTTTGTGTGTCCTTATCATGTATAAAGAAGGTTTGAAAGAAAAGAAAAGCCTATTTTACCTTTGAAAAATCAAGAATATGAAGTTTGATCTTTCCTGAGCTTGTTGATGACACTTTGTGGGGAGAGAAGGCAATGATGTCTACAAAAAACTGATAATGTTTAAGCTATGGGTGTGCTCAGACCACAGTTGTATCATGTCCAATATTGTCTCATTACTTTGTGCCCAACCCATTCTGTATCCACCCGTTGTGTCTTGTCTTATATTTAGATTGTAAGCTCTTTGGGACAGAGTCTGTGTCTTTTGTTTCAATGCCTGTACAGTGCCTGGCACAATATGATAAGCTCTCCTGTCTTAACTGACGAAACGGGATGAAACGACATCCATTCTCTGAAATGTTGATTATCCATTGGAGTTGCATAGGCATTAACAAAAAATAATCAGGGTTTGAAACTATCTGAGTGCAACTCTCCTCTCGGTTGTTTGCTGTTCAGCATCTTGACTTTTGTGATGTCAGAGTTTTAGTAGTTCACCAGTCGTCGTGGAGTATTGCAGAAAGACAAGTCCTGAATTTCTAATATGTATTAAAAAAAAAAAGAAAAAAAAAAGAAAAGAAAAGTGAAGCACAGCCCTAAGTTTTTCTCCCTTTGCAGGTTACTTTTATTACTTGATGCCATCAGACATAAGTAGTGTACTGTTAAATAGCAGCTTAGAAAATGGAGATCAGATATCTACCAGTGAGGAGCAAGGGGACAAATAAAAGGCAAGAGTATGAAAATTGAGAGTCTGGACAATTTTATGTATAGGCCTTTTGAAATCTTTCTTCAATTCTATAAACACTAGAGGTATCACGTTTTCAGTATCTATAAATATTTAATTACTATCAAAACATTAATGGTCCATTTCTAGGAAATGCATTAGGCTTCTATCACTGCAAGTTGTAGTGCAGTAAATTTGTCAGAAGAAAACCTGCTGTCTACTTTATTATTTTGAAATATCAAGCTAAGGTTTGTTATAAGTATTTCCTGACGTAGTATGTACATGGTATAAAATGTTTTCTTTTGCTCTTGTGTCTTAAAATTAATGGCTTTGAAGTCGGGGACATGAATAGACACTGTAGTAATAGCAAAATAAAGGGGACCATAGCAAAATCCAGTCACATAATTTAGATTTCAGTTCACTGGAGTACAAGGCATTAGTTTGGGATTCCTATGCACATGCATCAATTGAATTGAGTCCCATCTTTTTCTTTTATTCGAGGCATTTTTCTTTCCTGTGTAAAAGTCATAGTCAAAGCAAAGAGCTACCTTTTTGTTTCCTGCATTTTTTTTTACTTTAGACATGCTTTTCACAGTGACTTAAGGGAGTCTAATGAGCAATTAATGGCTTTAAAACCAACAGGGCTCCAGGATTGCTCAGTAACCTGAAATTAATTTATTTATAGCAGCTTTCAGTCCTCCATGTTGTCTTTCATTTCAAAGGTGCTATCTATGCCACTGCAGTTTCCCAATCAACAATCGGCCTAGAGTCAGATTTGTAGATCTGCTTCATCACAGTAGAAAGATATGGGCAGTTCACATTTAATTATGTTGAAAGAGATAATACAATATAGTGTAACTGAGTTACCTTGCCCTCAGAACTCAGACAGTTGACATGCAGCCGAAGTCTTGTGTCTTTAGTTGCAATTTTTATCTTGAAAAATGTCAAGATAGCTTAAATATACATAGTGTCAATCAGCAATTTAAGTACATGAAGAAATTTGAACTTAGAAAAATTCCAGTTTTCTTTAATTAAACTGTTAAGTGTCCTTCATTAGAGAGTCCTTCTGGCTTACAAGGAGTTGAAGAGCTTATCAAGAGAGATGGCTGAGGTATTATCAATTCAGTTATTAAAGAACAGGTTAGATAAGACACAAGTGGGAGTGGTGTAAAGAAGTAGTTCTGCAAATTGCTGGGGGTCAGTGAGTAAACCATGTCATCTCTTTGGTGACTGCTACTTTTGTTCTTATGATTCTTACTGTACTATGCTGAAAGGGACAATTCAAAGTAGTAATAGCGCTTTGCTATAAAGCAGAAGCGGGCAAACTACGGCTCCATCCGGCCTTCCAGACATTTTAATCTGACCCTTGAGCTCCCGCCAGGAAGTGGAGTCTGGGTCTTGCCCAGCTCTGGCTCTCCAGCTGGGCAATGGGGTCAGGGTCTTGCCCCACTCTGCAGGGCTCCCAGAAGCAGCGGCAAGTCCCCCATGCGGCTCCTACACGTAGGGGTAACCAGGGGGCTCTGCATGCTGTCCCCACCCCAAGAGCCACCCCTGCAGCTCCCATTGGCCAGGAACCACAGCCAATGGGAGGTGCAGGGGCGGCGCCTGTGGACTGGGCAGCATGCAGAGCCGCCTGGCTGTGCCTCCACGTAGGAGCCAGAGATGGGACATGCTGCTGTTTCTGGGAGCTGCTTGAGGTAAGCACCACCTGGAGCCTGCCCCCCCGACCCTCTTCTGTGCCCCAACCCCCTGCCCCAGCCTGATCTCCCTCCCACCCTGAGAACCCCTCAGTCCCATCCCGGAGCTCCCTCCTGCACCCCCCCCCAACCCCTCATCCCCAGCCCCACTCTAGAGCCAGCACCCCCAGTGAGTGCCCTCACACCCTCCGGCACCCCAACCCCCAATTTCGTGAGCATTCATGGCCCGCCATACAATTTCCATACCCAGATGTGGCCCTCGGGCCAAAAAGTTTGCCCATGTCTGCTATAACGCAAAGATCTTGCAATACATTAAGTCCCCAAACAAGAGGGATCATTTCACCCACCTCTGAAATGGAACAATTTCTGGGGTGAAGTGCAGAACTCAGTAATGCTACAGGACAGATTGACAGGAAGCTCTAAATGAAGTCTCCAAAGGGAAGTTCGGGAATCAGGTAATGACCATCTTGCCTCTGAGTCAGTAATGAACTAGTAGCCAAGGACTGTCCTATCAAATGCTTTATCATCTTTTGGATGAAGTCCAAATATTATTCCATAACACCATCCTTAGATATCAGTTCATAACTGCTGAGGGCCTGATTCTACATCACTTATGTTGAGTAGTACTCAGGTATGTGAGTAGTAAACACTGTTGAGGTTTGCAGAATTGGACCCAAAATTATGAACACATGAATTATGTAGTTACTCCTTTGGGGGTTTCCCAGCCGAGTTCTAACTTAGGCCATGGGTTCTGTTGGGATCACAGCATCAGTCATTTTTGTGAGGCGCACAATTCAATAGCTTTCAGATGTTTACTTGTGAAACTGGTTTTTTACAATACTTTGTAAACATTCTTATTCCTCTGTTGGGTGGTGTGTCCCCTGGGCATTATATAACAATGAATTATTGTGATTTTACAGCAGTGCTTAGAGAAACATGTTAATTATTTTAATATGACACTTAATAAGAAAAGAAGGTTGAAGTGGTGTTTTAGAAATCCTTTACTTCTAAAAGTGGAGTGAGGTATTAGAAATCTTATGTGGTTATTATTAGTCATATGAATTTTGATTCCTTCATTTATCACTGGCAATGTAGTTAATGCTGTATAATACACAAATAAGGCTGTCCCCACTCTGAGGATATTTCAATTTAACATCTTAATTGGGTGCTGCACAGGTGCAGGGCTTTGCCTGTACAGAGCAGCTTGAAGGATTGTGGCCCAAAAGATAAGCGCATTGAAGACAAGATGTGCTGGGAAATCCAGAGGTGGGGAGGCCACACATATATTAGTTTTTACAAGCTATAAACTCACCTCTTGGGCCTTATGGAAAAAGTGCATATTGACTACAGAGACAGAGGCAATATCTTGGTGAACAGGGATGGAAAGGCAGCATGGAAAAATAGCATTGAGTTAATTGGAAAGCAGGAGGAAGTCGCGCTACAAAATTGCATCAGTACTCTGGATTTGGAAACTCATACTGGAAAAACAATTGAGGGGTGTTGGTGATTCCAGAGTCTCATGCTTTCGATCATTCTTTGAGAAGCACCTTGACTTAAAGCCCTCTATCTTACCTGCTAATCATGGCTCTGACTTTGTGGTGCCTCACAACTGCCACTATAATATGGTTACAAACTACAGTATTTTTGAGCCTGTTTTACAAGAGGTGAAAAACTGGTTCTTAGCATTTACCCCTTTTGAGGGTGACCTCTGTCTCTGCTATCTAAACATGTGGCACTCTCACATGATGGTGGAGAGCCAATAAACCAGTTTTCAGTTTTCTGACCACAACCTTTTGCTTGAGCATCACAGGAAACTGGGGCGGAGGTGGTAGGTTGGTATAATGACAACCCCAAATTTGTAATGCATTGATATCCTCAGCTCAACATAGGCATTTGTCCTGTATCTAGTGATGAGAAAGGTGACAGAAATGAGAGACTTGGGACTGCCAAGGACTGGATATTTTTCATAGTCCAGTGAAAGGTGGTTGGCATCACAGGGCACCACCTGCTTTTGTTGAATTGCTTGTTGCTTGAACAGAATATGTATGACTGAGAGATACCCTTACTGAACCCTGCTTCAAGGCAGGATATTGCAAAGGGTGCAAGAATCTCTCCCCTGGTGATGAGTCAAATGCTTTGCTGGATCACTGGTGTCAGGGTGGACTGAGCATTGCTGGACATGGCAAAGCTGTTCCCCTATCGCAGGTTTTGGGCCGTTGCCATATTCATGAGTCCTGCCATTCATTTCCTGACGTAAGGAAGGGAGTAAGAAATCTTTTCCTTAGATGGTATATTGCAGCAAAGCCAGAAAGGCATTGAAGGCTGTATATCTCTGCCATAGTTCATCTGTTAAAGGCCTGAGGATTTTTTTGGTAAATCCTTTCTAATTTCGTCTTCCAGTTTAAATTTTCTGGAATTCAGTGTAGATGCATCAGCTCTAAGGCGGAAATCCATAACAAATGCCAGGTGGTGACAAAGGAATTTAGCTAGGCTACTGGCTAGGGTCTGCTCTCTGTCTTTCCAATGGCTGTACTCTGTCACAAGGGGATCCTAAAGCTTTACTTGCTGAAAGAAATCCTGTAACCAATTGGAAAGCAAGCATCTACCATGGAAGGCCAGCTTGCTAGACCTCATCAGATCGTGAAGAAACTTCAGCCTCTTTGCATATCGCTCCTCTGTAGGCTTATTCTAGAAATCCCAGTGACGAATGTGTCAAAACCTACTTTAGTTATCAAAGTAAGTGGGTTATGGAGACCTATGGAATGCCCCATTAAGCATAAACAAATGAGACCTGCTTTCAGTCTTCAATCGCTCAGCAGGTTACTGATAAACCAGGCAATGGTACTGCAGTGTTTTATCTGACTAGAATGAACTCCTATGATGTAGTAGTTGCTCTGAGGTGGAAGCTGCTATTACAAGTTGGGATTCAGAATTCCATTCCTCAATCCTGCACTGTTGGAGTCTTCCCTATGTCAGCCCACGTATTTCCCCAGATTTGGCACTGAATGAACATTTAAAAATATTTTGACTGTCACGTGCTATTATGGAGGACACACTACTTCCCACTTTTTTGAAAGACCTAGTGAAATTAATTTTTAAATGACTAAAAATCACCCATGTTAATGTCCGTATTAATTGGCAGCAATTTATAATTAAGTCCACTAAAATTTTGCTCAGTGTCATATAAGCTCCCATGGTTGGAAGTTAAAGCTAGACAAATTCAGAATGGAAATAAGGTATAAATTTTTTAACAGTGAGGATAATTAACCATTAGAACAATTTACCAAGGGTCATGGTGGATTCTCCATCACTGACTATTTTTAAATCAAGGGGGGATATTTTTCTAAAAGATCTGCTCTAGGAATTATTTTGGGGACGTTCTGTGGCCTGCGTTGTACAGGAGGTCAGACTAGATGATCACAATGGAACCTTCTGGCCTTGGAATCTATGAATCTATGTAACCCAAACTATAGTGGTTTAACGTCGTCATTTAATTTTGGAATATTTGTGGCAGATTTAAATTTTCCATTTGCTAATCTTGCCCATATAACTTTTTTTAAATAATGCCATGGTCATTTTGTGGAAAAGGAGCTCATGAAGTTTCACTCTTACGAATTGTCACAAGAAGATTTAAGTGAGTCAGTCTCTTTCCTATATAACCATTTTCCTATTCCAGTTTGATATCAAAGGAAAAATTACTTTAAATCAGTCTTTGTGCTTGAGCTTGAAACATGACTTATTTGTCATATACAGCCTGTGAAAGTGCTCCAACTAAATGCACTTTTCTACTTCGTGTCTTTTCTAGAGGGCTCAGAAATTTATTTCTAATGTTTCTAACTGCTTTACAAAAATAAAAAAGAATAATGCAATATAGACGACAGGATGGTAGTCATTGTGCTGTAGGGCAATTGATGGGAGATTGGAAGAAATGTATTATTTTGGATTTTCTGATGGCTGCCAGAATTATAACTGATATAGGGCCTGACCCTCCTAACACTGAAATCAATGGCAGAACTCCCAATATTAAGCCCATAATAATTTGCCAGTCTTTTTGTCTGATCCAAGTGCAATGTGAACTCCTGGGGTCAAATTATACCAGATAAATACGGGTTCCCTAAAAGAAGCAGAGAGAGAAGGAAGTGCCTTTCTCTCAGCACATATATGCAGGAGCAGGAGGCAAGCTCAGAGCTGTCAAGTGTCAAACATCTCATGTGACGCGTGTTCCAGCAGCCCACATAAGAAATGGATCCTGCAGGAATGGCCTGCAGTTGCTGTTTCTGGCCATCAGGGGCCACTGTGGAGTCAGCTGACCTGGAAGGATGATGGCCCTTCTGACTCCTGTCTTGCTGTGCCTCCTGCTGGATCCAAACGGGAGGAAGAACAAGTGGTGACAGCAGCAAGCTGAGGTAGTATGGACAGAAGCTGAGGTTGGGGGTCTCTGGGTTCCCCCTTAACAGTCCACAGCACCTTCCAAATACGCTCCAGCATCTTCCCATCTACCTAGTACCCCAGACATTTTCCATCCCACACCCTCTCAGCTGCAGCTGCCAAGATTTATGCAGTTCTGTGCTCTACCCTTTCCCATGGTGGGTGCAGGGAGTGTTGGCCAGAAGCTGAAATTTATGGCTACACGCAAATTTATTTTCCAAAATGTAAATTAGCTCTTTAAATAAATGGTGGAGGGAGTGGCACTGTATGTGAAAGAAAGCATAGAATCAAATACAGTAAAATCTTAAATGAATCAAACTGTATCATAGAATCTCTATGGATAAAAATTCCATGCTTGAATAATAAGAGTATAATCGTGGGAGGAGCCCTGCTTCGGGGAAGCTAGCCCTTGGCTCTGCCCCTTCCACCTGCAGCTGGAGCCCTGACACTCCCTTCCCTCCCCACATGGCCTGAGTCCCCCTCCCCCTAACCTGATTGGAGGGGCCCCAGGCTGGCCAGAGACCCCACAGCCACACCTCCCCTCCACAGACACCCAGCCGCCCCGCAAAAATTCCAAAGCTCTTTTCTTTGTCTCTCATCTGAAAGAAGAACCTGAGCTCTTGCTATGCCCCATGCAGGTTCTGGGACGGCTGAGGAGCTGATATGTGTTACTCAGCATTCCAGGTTCATCAGTAATCTCCCTGGAGTCCAGGGAGATTACTGGTGAATGCAGGAAGCTTAATAGCACATACCATCTCCTCAGCTGCCCCGGAACCTGCATGGGCCATAATAAAAAGCAAATTAAACCTGCTGCCCATGAGTATAATAGTAGGAGTATATGACTGACCCACCTGACCAAGATGGTGATCATGATTGTGAAATGCTCCAGGAGATTAGAGAGGCTATCAGAATAGAAAACTCAGTAATAATGGGGGTTTTCAACTGTCCCCATATTAACTGGGTACATGTCACTTCAGGATGGGATGCTGAGATAAAGTTTTAAGACTGCATTAGTGACTGCTTCTTGAAGTCATTAAGAGAGGCAATTCTTGATTTAGTCCAAAATGGAGCACAGGATCTGGTCCAAGAGGTGAATATAGCTGAACTGCTTGGTAATAGCGACTATAATGTAATTAATTTAACATTTTTGTGTGTGTGGGGGGAAATACCAAAGAAGCCCACCACAAAAGCATTTAGCTTTCAGAAAGGGGAACTATACAAAATGAGAGAGCTGGTTAAATGGAAATTAAAAGGTACAGTCACAAGAGTGAAGTGCTTACAAGCTGCATGGAAACTTTTTAAAAACACCATAATAGAAGCTCAAATTAAAAAACACAGAGGACCAAAATAGTGTCACCAAGACTAAATAGAGTAAGAGAGGTGGTTAGAGGCAAAAAGGCATCCTTTAAAATGGGAAGTCAAATCCTACTGAGGACAATAAAAGGGACATAAACTCTGGCAAGTCAAGTGTAAAAGCAGAATTGGGCAGGCCAAAAAAGAAATTGAAGAGCAACTAGAAAAAGACACAAACTAATAGCAAAAAAAGTAAGTAAATCAGAATCAGTAGGGCCACTGGACAATCAAGGTGCTAAAGGAGCACTCAAGGGAGTAAAGGCTGTTGTGGAGAAGCTAAATGAATTCTTTGAATCAGTGTTCGTTGCAGACGATGTGAAAGAGATTCCTGAGTTATTCTTTTTAGGTGACAAATCTAAGGAATTGTCCCAGACCGAGGTGTCACTAGCGGTGGTTTTGGAATACCAGATGGTATTCACCCACGAGTTCTCAAATATGAAATTGCAGAACTACTAACTACTACTAACTGTATGAAAACAGTTGCCTGATATCATGAATGTAATAAATTAGAAAAGATATATGCAGGTTTATTTTACAAGGTATAGAGTTAAGCCATTGTAATTTTGGTTAGGATGTTAAAATAACCTTTTATGTGACCACTGTCTTTTAATTTATTTTACTAGTTTGACTATCTCCCAGTTATTTGGCCAATTGCTAATCCCATTGAAGTCAGTACAAAAATTCACACAGACTTCAGAGGGAGCAGGAGTGGGTCCATTATGAGAAACCGATGCTTGTTGACATTACTATCTTTGTCATCAAGCTATGAAAGTACAGTCTATATAAAGACTAACAAAACATTTATTAGGGTAGGGGCATGTTGTCATCCACTAACTCCTTTTCTCATAAATGCAAAGATCAGACTTCAAGGATCTTTCAGACACTTGGTGGGTGTCTTCTGATCAAAGTTTCATGTATCAGCTAAAGGTGTCTCTGACATAGATCAAGTAAACACATCTCTCTCCTAATTTCCATGTGCAAGCAGACTATTTTCATCTACAATGTGTGAAAATTTTCAAACAAGCTTTGTACATCTTGGGTTTTGTCCTTTATACCCTCATCTATATATTCTGATTTCTGTAGTCTCGTTCAATACAGGCCTTTATGAGGGGATACAAAGGGAACTTCCCTTACTGAAGGTGATCTATGGAGCATTCTTTGTTTTAATAAACTGTATGTAGTGTATTAAGAATTGAAAATCTCTAACCACACACAAATCATCTGGGTTTGGATTTCATTACAATTTCAAAACTCAGAGAAAGTTAGTCAAAAGGTTCACCAACCTGATTGAATATTCCAAGTGAACCTGGTTTATGCTTTGTATCAGCTAAAATTCTAAGGAACTCTTTTAAAATGTGCCTGTTATGACTTATTGGTTTTTTGAGTGTTTGAGAGAAGAGATTCTTTTAGTTATGAAATCCTGACTGTAGAGAGCTCTCCACTTGCTTGTATCGTACATTGGATCCAGACACACATGGAAATCTGAATGCAAATCAGAATTTGAAAAGAAATACGAGGCTTTGATCTTGTGGACCTACTAGGCCCTCTACCTCCTCCAAACACTCTACCTCCTTGAGAAACAGCATGATCTAGTGACTACAGACAGGAGTGAAATGCTGCTCCATTGAAGTAAATGTCAGACCTCCCATTGACTTTAGTGGAGCCAAGATTTCACAGGTGGGCTTCTTTATTCCCGTCTCTGTCCCTGACCTGCAGTGTGACCTTGGACAAGTCACCTTATCTTTCTCTGCCTCTCTTTCCACACTTTCTCTTTCTTGCATCCAGCTCTTTATCCCTCCAACATGTAGAGTCTTTGTATTTTTTAAAAAACTTCCTAGAATATATTAAAAACTGTAAAATAAATTGAACGACAAGAAAAACATTAGTTAAGGCGGGGGGGAGATGAAATCTGAGACCAGGAAATAAGCTGTTACGATACACATTCCTTTCTAAAGATTGTAAAATAAAGTCTGAAAGTTTGCATGACAGATTAGTATGAATATATGAATGTGGTTCTTTAAATGATTCTTGGTTGCCTTAAGAAAATAACATAGTGAATGGGGACTGGATGGCTCTTGATTGGTAATTGATACAGAAGGCCGAATTCCTTTTAGGCATTTCATTGGAGTTACGCCAGGGATGATTTTGATGCAAAGATTTTTACATCTAGGAAATAGTATTTCAGGAATGACTGCCAGATTTTAGGATAATTTGACTAATAACCAGAACCAGTGTATAAAGTGTAAGTCTATTGGTGCTGCTATAATTTAGCCTACATCTATCCTCAATCTCTGAAGCTAGTTTTTACCTCTGTGTAAGAGAATCTCTGAGAGTCCATAGAAACCATGGCACCGCAAAATATGCGGCAACTACAGGTGGTAGAAAACTTTTAAATGTAAAATTTTAATGACTTTTTTAATAGAAATTTCAAATTTTGACTGAAATTCCCCCCCCCCCAACATTTTTTGGCAAAAAAATCTACTGACATTATATTTTGTTCTCAGTCATTGTTAGTAGCAACTTTAAACTTCCTGTAGAAACATAACCCTTTATACTAATAGGTCACTAGTTTGAAAGTGATAAGTGGACGTGCTGATTATCTTTTGATCACTTTCTGGTGGCCTAAGACTTAGGTTCTGGTGGGCAGATATTGCCATAACAAAAACCATTGTGGCTGGAACTGATTGGCAAGCCTGCTAATAAGCAGGGAGGACAAGGACTTAAATGGGCTTGTGGAATATGATACCCTCTTTGTCCCCTAGAGGTGGGCCATCTTCTGTGGAAGTTTGCATTGCTTTTAGCTTTGCTGGGTTTGTTGCATGAGGAAAGATAGAAGACTTCCGTTTCCAGGCTGTCGGTGTGACATCTTTCACGAGCACTAAAATTCACGCAACGCCAAACAATTAAAACCAGACTAACACAATTTATGGTGGCATAGTTGTTATGTTTGCACCCATTACACAAAGGTCAGCAGGGGCCCCTGCATGAGCCCCAAGAAATTAGATTAAGGAGTGGGTTGGGGTTGTAGCCTTCCCCTCCGCAACACCAGACCAGCTACCTCTCTTCACAGGTCCTCATAGCTACTGAGCAGGCAAACATCAGGAACAGTGGGGAATTGATATCCTTTCTGTACCCAGTGGGGACCACTTGCTGCTTGGGAGGGACTCTGTCACACCCCTTGCTTCTTCAGATGATGTCACAGAATAGGTGCGGGAGTTAGAACCAAGCCAAGGACCTCACCAGGAGATGACATCAGGGAGTGGGCAGCACAGATGCTGACTATGCTCCGGAGCTGGAGCACCCACAGGAAAAAAATAGTGTGTGCTCTGCACCAACCAGCTGCAGCTGTTTGGTGGTGGTGCCCCCCCATCCGCTGTTTGGTGGCTGGGGGAGGGTGGAGAACAGTGAGTGGGCAGGGCCTCAGGGAGGGGACGGGTGGTGGTGGGGCCTGGGGTAGGTGGGCCTCAGGGCAAAGTGGGGGATGGCGCACCTCCGGGGGAAAAGAAAAACTCGGGGCCTATGGCGGGCAGGGTTTATAACTGCTCTCTCTAGAATGGGAGAGCCAGGCTCTACGCGCTAGTGTAGAGACAGCCACAGAGGTTGCATTTTCAATAGCTACTTCTATTCTAAACATGGGACTCATCTGTTCCAAGATGATTTAAAATCAAGCTAGTTGTGAATATTCCTTACTTCAAGGGGAAGGAAATTGTTGAGTTAAACAGGCTTTTGTTTAAATCAAACAGCTGACAGACAATAACATTTGGTGTATATGTCTCTTACAGGAATGTTTTTCAAGGGCTCTTTGTTACATTAATTGCTGACGAATCTATTATGTCAAGCTCATTTCCAGATGAGCTTTTCTCAAAAGTACGTTTAGAAAAGTTAGTTCAAAAGACTCTTTGGGAGTATAGATTCCCTAGTTTACAATACAATGCATACTGCTTAGAACGGACACATCTGTGCTCCTTACTTTTGTCCACTCCATCTAATGTCCCAGTTAGGCAGACAGGCATTGAGATAGAATGTGACAGAAATGTATTGAGCTACTAGAGTTTGGAGAGAGTGAGAATAGATTGTAAAAATAAAAGGCTACTTGAAATCTTAGGTAGTAACCTGTTTCTTTATACGATGTCTAACTTTGTATTGTCAAGTCAGATAAGATTTTCTCCTCCCATTTCTTTTGTCATTAAACTAGTTTTGAATCTCCAGGCATCTATTTTTCAAACTGTTTAAAGCTTATTTGGCTATGATTATACAATAGAATCTCAGAGATACGAACACCTTGGAAATGGAGGTGGTTCGTAACTGAACAAAATTATTATGGTTGTTCTTTCAAAAGTTTGCAACTGAACATTGACTTAATACAACTTTTTGAAATTTTACTATGAAGAAGAAAAATGCTGCTTTTAACTATCTTCATTTAAATGAAACAAGCACAGAAACGATTTCCTTATCTTGTCAAATCTTTTTTAAACTTTCCCTTTTTTTAGTATTTTACACTTAACACAGTACTGTACTGTGGGTTTTTTGTCTCTGTTGCTGACTGATTGCATACTTCTGGTTCCAAATGAGGTGTGTGGCTGACTGGTCAGTTTGTAACTCTGGTGTTCCTAACTCTGAGGTTCTACTGTAGAGTCTGCTGTACTGGTTTTGGTCTTCTGGGAGCTTCCCAGCTATACCTGAATATGTTCAAGATTTCATTATTGCAACATAAATCTCAATTTCTTAGCAGAAAGGGTAATACCAGTAAAGCCAGTACAAACTTTCAAACCTGTAGTAATGTTTAAGAAGAACAAAAGTATACACTTTAAACTGTACACTTTTGTGGGCTGAAAGGTAGAGGTGGGTGAGAATTTTTAAAAATGGGCTGATTATATGCTTGCATTTTTAAATGAATGAACTTGGGCCATATGAACTGGCATGAATGTTAATGGAAAGCAAATTTCAAAATCCCATTCATGATTACCTACAAGAACTGAAATTGAAATGCAAATTGTCCTATTTGTAAGGGGAAAGCACGTGGAATCACCAAATGTCAGAAGTTTCTTCACTGGATGATGGGCCAATATCCCAACTTTGGTACTTGACTCTGATAACTTTCGTCTCATCCTAGTTCTCACTGTGTGTGTCCCTGCCCAAAACAAAACCCTCTTAGCAGGGTGTAAGAAGGGGCCTCAGAAATGGTTTTCAGACCGTTCATAAGTGAGACAGTGGTGTTCTGGATTCGTTTCCCGAAGGAGGCAAATATTGATATTATGGTAGTACAGTATGGTACACAGATGAAGAAGCAAACTGTTTTTAAAACAATACATTATGGAATGAAGCCCAGCAGGTTGGAAGGTCCCAAGTGGTTTTGAAAACACACCTTACTTCCTATGCAAGCTCACACATTTAGCAGGCTCACAATATGAAGAGTGCTCCTTATTGGAGAAAGTCAGACCCCAGAATTTTCAGCTTAAGTTTTCTGTTCCTGAACACACATCTTTGTCCCAGTTGTCCCCCTTTTATTTTTTAGTATGACATCTTCTTTTTATAATTGCAATAACGGAGTGTTTGTTTTTCTATGGCAGTTAGTCTCCCGTTGCCTTCAGTGGGCTTTGGGTCAGTTCCTTGGAACCGAGTCTGCTTTCATACGGACCATCACCTACTGTGAGGTGACACATGTTCTTTTTTTATTTGACTGGTGCATAGATAGTTGCTATATCTTAAATGCAATATGGTTTAAATAAAGGATGAATTTTTTGCATTTACCTGAACCTTCTCCTTTCAGTATGTTAATCACAAGTGAATAGTATATGGAGAGAGATAAACAAGGACAGCGAGGCTCAATGGAATAATGGGGGGAAATTTTTTTAGGAACACGTCTCTTAGACCTGCTTTAAGTGGTGTGTACACATATCTTTTGCATGTCCAAAATATGTGCTTTTGTCCCCACATATTGTACCTCTTAAATATTTTGTTTGGTAGTTGCATTACAATCAAAGGCAGATGGTAAATCTAAACTGTATTACAGTAAAATAATGAAATAAGATTTATGCATAATTTAAAAAGAATCAAACAGCTCCTGGGCATTAGCTTAACTATTGTGGCTTGATAATCTCAAGAATCCCACATTACCGTGCAAGCATCATGGGTAAATCCTTCCTCTTTCTTATCTGTAACCATGTTAGGCCTGCCAAGCATGAGAACCTGTTTGCTACATCTCTGTACTGGGGGGAAGATAGAAGGCTGGGGGATAGCAGTTGTATGAAGCCCAGATATCCCCGTCACTTACTGTTCTTTCCTTATAGGGGCTCTTTACATTTAGTATGTGGGAATCTTTGGGACAAATAGGTTGCCAGTGGATCAGTGATTATACCAGCTGACTCCATTTTTGAAGGACAGGATGTCATATCTTCCAAGGCTTTATAAACTAGAGTGGGATGATTCCATTTCTTCCCACCCAGCAAAACACTGTGAAATTCACTTACGCACAATCCAAGATTCAGACCTTTGTAAATAACACTTAATTACAGCTACCTCTGGAGTGAAGCACAGCAGCTGTTTAAGAACATACATCAATACTACAGCAACTGGGATATATTGTCTAGTATATATTACAGTGAAAAAGACATTATTCTAGTAAAATTTGAAGGGAATGTTTTTAGGAGGGCAGAATACAATTCCGTAAACGTGGAATGTAGTCAGGACACTGGATTTTACACCTCTAGCCTTGTAAAAATCCAGTGGAGTTTTACCGATCACAAGTGGTAAGGGCCTCAATTGTACATCTCTCACATTTTGGAAAGTGGGCCTTGTTCAGTAGTAGCTTCTGACCACAGTGCCTGGAGTCTTTCAAGAGGCTCGTTTATGTGTCATGCTGTTATTGCCCCTGTGGTTTGTATCTGTAATCAGGGGAGATTCTAGAAAAGTTCCCCAGAAGTAGCGGAGTGGGCCAGTTTCATTATTAGAGATATTGAATTGACCGTATCAAATAGGTGGATGCCAGAGGAATAATTAGCATTTTCAAAGATGTGCACTGAAGGATGGGGGGCGGGCTCTAAGGCTGGCAGCCAAAATAGACTCTGCCATGCAATGGCTGCTATGCTGGGCCTTTTATATGGACATTTGAATGCTAATGTTTCTTAAGTAATAAATTCTGTGCTCTTAAAGCCAAGTTTAGACCCTAAATGAATACAAAAATATGTTAAAGTGGCCAAAGACACATTAATATGGGCCTGTATTTTGACTGGTGCAGGAGTGGGCACATAACTCTCACACGGTTGCCCTGGAAATTACTCATGCCAGAAGCGTAAGTAAATCCCAGCTGGGAAAGGTGTGTAGGTTCATCAGAAGACTTTGAGCTAACAGATCTGGTGCTGGAACATTCCTGAGCCATGGAAGACCAGTAGAGGATGGACACTGGCTTTGGAGATGTAGGGTTCTGGTTGTACTTTGTCTAGTTTTCCCCTTGCATGTACGCATAAGAAGCAGCAGCCTCAGTTTGGCTCATGATTATTTGGAGGCTTAGTTTGGAGATGTTAGGATACATATTTGGTAGCATTTAGGATGTTTTTTGTAACCACAGACCAGGGATCGGCAATCTTTGGCACGAGGCCCGCCAGGGTAAGCCCACTGGCGGGCCGGGACGGTTTGTTTACCTGCAGCGTCCGCAGGTTTGGCCGATTGCAGCTCCCACTGGCCGCGGCTGCTCCAGGCCAATGGGGCTGTGGGAAGCAGTGGCCGGCACATCCCTCTGCCCATGCCACTTCCCGCAGCCCCCATTGGCTTGAAGCGATGAACCACGGCCAGTGGGAGCTGAAATTGGCCGAACCTGCAGACGCGGAGGTAAACAAACTGGCTTGGCCCACCACGGGGCTTACCCTGGTGGGCCATGTGCCAAAGGTTGCTGATCTCTGCCATAGACTGCTGTGTGGCGGTTCAATGATGAGACAGAACACAGATTTATTCAAGCAAGCAAGCTGGTCAGCTGAAATGGGCTGCTGCCTGTCAGCTTTCCACCTTCCCTTTTATTATATTTCTCCCCCCTGCGCATTACCTACTTCCACCGCAAAGAGACACAACAAAGGAATGCATGACTTTGATTAATATTCTTATTTTTCAGCCTCTATCTACTACAATCCTAATTCTCAGGCCTTGAGGCCAGGCCAAGGAAGCTTCCCACGATTACTGTCCTTTAATTAACTTCCCAGGGTTCATATCTGGTCCTCGTCCTTGGACGGAGCAATGTGTTGCTCCTACACAACGGTCAGGGTGTGCCCTGACTGTTTCCAGGTGGATGGACTAAACATGAGCCCTTCATCTCCCCGTTTTTTGTTTAATTATACTCGGCCATCTCATGGTAGCCGTCAATTTGCTTTTGCAAGCAATTTAACTCCCAAACAGACAAGGACATAACTCGGGGAGCTTGCCAGGGCGAATCTCTACAAAGCCTTAGCAAAGAGGGAATACATTGTACACAGCAGCAGCAAAAAATAAGCCCAATGATTATAAACACAGCATAACCAAAAAGTTGTCGCAGCCAGCCTAGAGATGGCTTGTACTAGTGCAGTTAACCACACGCGCACAGGTGACATCGTTGGCCCCGGCCGGGTACGGTGTGTGGAGGGATATAGCCGTGTGAGGCAAGGTATAGTTGGCCGGGCCCCAATTAGCCATGCCAGAGTACTGGGAAGAGAGATTCGTGTAAGCAGCGAGCATCGTCTCATTCCCTATCTCCTCAGGGTGATGACATACTGGAATAAGGCATGTACCTAACAATTCTCCGGCTGCTACAGAATCAGACAAACAAAAGTGGGTAACATTTGCTATTGAAGCCAATCTTTCCCATATGTTATATGTCATTCGGGCCCGTAACGGGGGAAGCGCTTCCGAGCCAACCCCTACAGGAAATAGCAGGCACAAAAGACATACAATCAGTACAGAGTTAGCAGTGATTTGGGCGAGAATCGCCACAAACAAAGTCTCAGGAGTCTCTGGCTGTTGATTTGCCGCCAGTCTTCGTTGAGCCGTCGCGACCAATGCTTTTACTGCTCCCCATGTCACGGGCTGGCTTGGGACGCTACGCCTCTTCCGTTTCCGTCCCGCTGTTGTTGACCCGGGAGGCACCGCGTTCTCCTCCAAGGTCAGCTGAAACTCCGGTATGGGGTTCGGCAGCCCCTGGCGCCATGCCATGCTGTTTCAGTGCCGGTCGCACACACCGGGCTGGAACCCACAACGGTCCTGCAGGGAGAGACACCGCAGCATATCCCCGACCCCAAGTGATTAGAGGTACTGGGCCCAGCCACTGCGGATCAGGCAGCTGACGGTAAAAGACACGCGGTCTTTCCAGTACCTCAGATTTGTGAAAATGCCGATCCGCGGGGGTCTGCTGATCTGCGTTCAGCGTTAAATTATTTAAAGTAAACAAAAGGATATGCATTTGTTGTTGAATATCTCCTAAGGTTCGGAGACGCAGCTCCCCTTGTTTTAATTGTTTATCAAGCAAGGTTTTGAGCGTGCGATTGGCACATTCAACAATGGCTTGGCCCGTGGAATTATAAGGGATCCCGTGTTTAAGACGGACGTCCCATCGGGCACAAAAGGTGGAGAGGGCTGTGGAGCAGTAGGCTGGGGCGTTATCCGTTTTAATCTGGCTTGGGCGACCCATAACAGAAAAACAGGCTAGCAAATGGTGAATCACTTTGGCAGTGGCTTCCCCACGCTGTGGGGTTGCCCAGAGAAATCCCGAATAAGTATCAACAGAAACATGTAAAAAGGAATAGGGGCGGAATTGTGGCACGTGAGTGACATCCATTTGCCACAGCTGATTCGCTGCGGTACCTCTGGGGTTAACGGCATAAGAGAAAGTAGGAGCAGCAGCGGCACAGTGGGGGCAGGAACGAACAATGGAACGTGCATGATCAGTAGGAATGTGAAACTGCCGGGCCAAAACAGAGGCAGACTGATGAAAAAAGGCATGGCTTTCAATGGGGTCAGAAAAAAGGGAATTTACCTGACCACGTAGCGCGCGATCGGCGCGCGCATTGCCCTCAGTGAGTGACCCAGGCAAAGGGGTATGACTGCGAATGTGAGCAACAAAATAAGAAAAATTACGAGTGGAGATAAGATATTGCAAAGACAAAAATAGGCGAAGGAGGTCCGCATCGACCTGAGGGGTAATGGGGGCAAGGGGTAAATGATCAATCACTTGATAAACATAATGGGTGTCCACAATTAAATTAAAGGGACAATCAGCAAAAAGTTGAAAGGCCAAAATAACAGCAGCCAGTTCCGAGCGCTGCGCGGAACGCTGAGGCAGTGTAAAACGAGAATGCCAGCGAGGGGGGTCACCGGATTGATAGGTGACTACACCTCGATGTGGAGAGCCATCAGTAAAAAGAGTAACAGCAGAAACAATGGGTTGAGAGTGGCTAAGACGATGAACAATTAGAGGCACCTTTTGGGTAATTACCAACCGAGGATCTTTTGGGGGATTATAAGAAATTTCTCCCACATAATCACAAAGAGCAACCTGCCAAGCCAAAGAGGTGTGGCACAAGGAATCAAATTCACTACGGGACAAGGGGAACACAATATCAACTAAATCAGTGCCAGTGAGTTGCACTGCACGGTGGCGGGCTTTACGAACAAGATCAGACAGGGCATCTAGATATGGGTAAATATTCCGAGGAGGAGTGGAGGAGAGGTACAGCCACTCTATGATAGAGACGGCTGTATTCGTACGGGGTAAAAACAGAGCCGCAGTGGGCGTATGAGGGGTGGCAAGAAGAATCAACCGTAGGGGACGGACCTCAGGGGGTCTGTCCACAAACTGCTGACTCAATGCTGCATTGATTTGTCGAATGCAGGCAATGTGCTCCTCAGTGATGGCAATAACTGCACCCGGTGCCCGGGCTCCACGTAGGAGCTCGAACAACGGCTGCAGCATTGAGGTGGGGAGATGAAAATAGGGCCGAATCCAATTTAAATGACCCAAAATCTGTTGTAATTTAACAAGGGTTAGGGGTTGAGGTAGAGTTAGTGCCGGACGAACCGGAGCAGCATAGGTTTGTAAAACCTTATGGCCGAGGTAGTGGTAGGGATAAGAGCGTTGGATTTTTTCTGGTGCCACCAACAGGCCATTTTGGCCGAGAATCTGAGACAAGGATTCAATCTGTTGTTCCGTGACCTGGGGACCACTAAGCAAAATGTCATCCATATAATGGTAGACCTTTAGCGTAGGGTACCGGGCACGAAAAGGGGTGAGGGCCCGATCCACAAAAAGCTGACACAAGGTTGGACTATTTTGCATTCCCTGGGGTAAGACCTTCCACTGATACCTTTGAAAGGGTTGCTGATTATTATATTGTGGCACCGTAAACGCGAATTTTTCGCGATCTTGTGGGCAAAGGGGGATGGTGAAAAAACAATCTTTTAAATCTAACACACAGAGCTGATCGGTTTGAGGAATTAAATTTGGATTTGGTAAGCCAAACTGCAAGGGGCCCATAGGTTGGATGCGTTTATTTATTTCCCTTAAATCATGTAACAGCCGCCAAGCACCAGATTTTTTCTTAATAACGAACACCGGGGTGTTCCAGGGACTAGTAGAGCTCTCCAAGCGCTGTGCCTGCAAATGCTGCTGCACAAG
This sequence comes from Chelonia mydas, assembly GCF_015237465.2. NCBI lineage: Eukaryota > Metazoa > Chordata > Testudines > Cheloniidae > Chelonia > Chelonia mydas. The sequence goes on from NC_051250.2 coordinate 67,050,491, forward strand.
CGAATGAAGTGCTTTCAGTTTTTCTAGAGGGAGGGGCCACTGGTCAATCCAGACGGGCTCTAAGGATTGCCATACCAAGGGTAATGCGGAGGGCAATGTGGGTGAGGGAGGGTTTTGAGCCATCAGATATTAATATCGAGGGTGGTGTCCAGCTTTGTAAGTAAATCACGGCCCCAAATATTGAGGTGGACAGGGAGCACAAAAGGGCGGATAGTAGCAAGGGTACGGCCTCCCGGTTTAGAGACTGTGACCCAAGACAAACTCTGTCGCCCGGGTTTACTACCCCCGATCCCCCACAACTCTTTAGAAGGAACCGTAGGCCAACTAACCGGCCACTCCGGATCACGAATCACCGTAACGTCAGCTCCAGTGTCCACCAGCCCTGTGAAAGGAACATCATTTAAGAGAAGTGTTAACTGAGGTTTCGAGGGGCGGACTGACATTGTCAGAGCAACAAGTGGAGAGGACGTGCTGTGAGACGGCGAGTGAGACAACGTTGATCCAAAGCCGCCTCCGCCCCGAGTTCGATCCTCGGCAGCTGGCACCTGATAGGGGACTAAAATCAATTGTGCAATTGATCGTCCACGCGGGAGCGACTGTGGAAGATGAGTCCACACCTGAACCTTAATAATGCCGGTGTAATCGGCATCAATGACCCCGGGGATGACAAAAAAGCCCTGTTTCCCAGCATGGGAGCGAGGGAGAACGAGACCCACAAAGCCGGCAGGGAGAGGTCCCGTCACCTGGGTAGGTATGGCGCAGACCTCCCCTGGCAGCCGAAAATCAGTGTCCTCCTGCATGATCAAATCAAGCCCTGCACTTCCAGCAGTCGCCGCCCTCATAGAGTCTATGGATTTTAAGGCAGAGGAACGGTTGTCTGAGTGGGAAACACCCCCGTTTGGCCCTGGGTTCGGGGGGAACCCGTCACGCGGTTTCCCGACCCGCTACGACACTGATTAGCCCAGTGATAGCCCTTCTGACACTTGGGGCACTTCTTTGAGGGTCGAGCGGGTGCCTTTGATGAGCGGCACTCCCGCTGAAAGTGACCCTCCTTACCACAGCGGTAACAACGCTTCCCCTCCCTCCCGGTTTTTCTCAGGGCGGCAGCCAGAACTCCAGCCTTATGGGCTTGTGTGCCGATGTTCTGGCACGCCCGTAGCATGTCCGAGAGCTCTAAAATGCCAGTGGCTTGCGCCGTCTGGAGAGCACGGCGGCAATCCTCGTTCGCATTCTCAACCGCCATTTTTAACAGGATCTCCTGAGCTGCCGCAGCGTTATCCACCTGTCGGAGGATAGCCTCCTGCAATCTGTTGGTAAAATCCAGAAAGGACTCTGATGCACCCTGACGGATACTGACAAAGCTTTTTGTGGGCTTGCCTGAATCCGGGACCTTCCGGAAAGCATGCTGGGCGCAGGTGGAAATGAGGGGGAAGAGGGCCTGAGGGAGTTGAGTCTGCATCTCAACGGTAACAAACTGTCCCTCCCCTGCCAAGTGCTCATAAGTAACACCTTCTGCTCTATGAATCTGGGCCTGGCGTTCCGCCTCCTGCCGATACTCACTAAGCCAAATAACATACTGACTGGGTGACAGCATCATGCGCAACAGCGCCTTCCAATCCTCAGGGATCAAGGAGTACCCAGTACCTAGCCCTTCAATGAGACCACGCACAAATGTGCTAGTCAGACCGAACTCGCGAATCGCCTTCTTTACCTCTCTAACCACCGAGTAAGGCAATGAAACCCAGGTTCCAACCGGGTTGCCCTGGTCGTCATCCTGCCAGGTCACCGGACAAACTGAGACCAGCTCAGCCAGCTCCTCTGCTGTAAGATCTGAGCGAGTCTTCGCTGCGTGAACCATTTGTTGCACCAGCGAAAGCCTCTGAGCAGATGCAGACGACCCCCTGGGGGGCCCCGAAGCATGGGGTCCTAGGGGGGGATGGTAATCACACACCGGCTCCGGCGGAGAAGGTAAGGGAGGCGGTGGTAATAAAGGCACTGGGGGCGAAGCAGGGAGAGGGATGGCTGCAGGAGCCGACGGCGGTGGCGGAATTGGCAGCCCCTCTATTGGCGCGGGAGAAGGTTCTTCCGAGGCGACACACTGTGTTGCATCGGTAGGAGGGGGGGTGGCTGCAGGAGCCGACGGGCGTGGTGAGATCACCAGCCTCGCGAGGGAGGGCCTGTCCGAGGCGACACGCTGTATCGCATCGCGGCAGAGGTGCCAGGCATGTAAAGCCTGCACGGGCGCCCGAGGCTCTTCATGCAATGTCTGGCCCAACCGCTCCCAGTCCGCTAGCTTAAGGGTTCCGGCTTCAGGGTACCACGGGCACTGGGCACTCACCTCCTGTAACAGGAGAGTGAGTTCTCGAGTGGGGCAGTCATGCTGAGCCTTACGCAGCAAATACTGTAGCTCATTGCGATGTTGCACTTGCAAAGCAGAGAGGGAGCTTCCCATACTTACCACAATGAAAAATACTCACCGGGATCCACGAAGCGGATGAGTGACGCGTCTGAAACCCTTGCCGGGCGAGGTGAGTGCTGAGGGCCCCACGTTGGGCGCCAGTTGTGGCGGTTCAATGATGAGACAGAACACAGATTTATTCAAGCAAGCAAGCTGGTCAGCTGAAATGGGCTGCTGCCTGTCAGCTTTCCACCTTCCCTTTTATTATATTTCTCCCCCCTGCGCATTACCTACTTCCACCGCAAAGAGACACAACAAAGGAATGCATGACTTTGATTAATATTCTTATTTTTCAGCCTCTATCTACTACAATCCTAATTCTCAGGCCTTGAGGCCAGGCCAAGGAAGCTTCCCACGATTACTGTCCTTTAATTAACTTCCCAGGGTTCATATCTGGTCCTCGTCCTTGGACGGAGCAATGTGTTGCTCCTACACAACGGTCAGGGTGTGCCCTGACTGTTTCCAGGTGGATGGACTAAACATGAGCCCTTCACTGCTGCAACATATATGTAATCCCTTCTGCAGCTGCTTCTTCAAAGGCAAAGACGTTTGAAGAACCTTTGCAGCTTCACTGAAGTATTTGCAAAAGGATTTTGCAAACCACTTTAAAGATGTTAAAGATCTGAACACCCACCCAAGTGTATTCCTTTACATTTTAGTGCTTCTGAAGTGTTTTTTATGGCACAATATTTGTACGTAGCATCATTTTGAATTTTCTTGGCCTGTTAGAACCAAGTATATTGGCACATTACAATGTGTAATAAAATGAAATGTTACTGGGTATGATACATCAACTCAATGATATGTCACTCCTGTGGTGGGATGGGAGTATGCATCATAATACTTAGCATATTTTGTTTTAGACATGCTTTACAAACATTAATCTTAATCGACAATATATAGTGTTGTAAAAATTTTATTTTTAAAAAACTGTTCTGCTAAGAAAACAGGCAATAATTCAAATCAGAATACTGGCTGCCGCTGAAAAGGGATTGTTTTGTTGGGGGCCACGTAGTAATGGGAAGGATTTAAATAATTAGATGGCCAATTCATTTGTCTCTACTAGCTCTGTCTCCTGGATAGTCTATATTCAGAAGTGCCCCAATCACCACATCCCTAACCCAAAGCGCTAGTTAATTTACCATCTGGAAAGCCATTCCTTCTAGAACATATACAGCTAAGAAATGTGTGTGTTTTATTTTTTCTTTCAGACAAGGAGGATTAAATTGTCTGAGGAGACCTGTATTCCAGGCAGAAATGCTCCTAATGTCCCACTCTAGCAAGGTGCTCTGCACCTACACCTCCTTTGTTCACTTTGTCAGTGAGTCAGAAGACACTCAAGGCCTGATCCTGTATCACTGTTATCAATGGGTGATCTGATCCTCAGACCTTTACTAGATTCGGCCCTCAATGAGAAGTTGTTTTGAGTAATCCAAAACTGAGTTTGGTATAAAGACTTAATGAAGTAGCCCATGGGTCTGAGCTGTTGGGGCTGCCTTTTAATTTTAGTCTTTTTATTATTATTATCTCCAAGGTCTGTGTGAGCTGTATGATCTGCTGACCAACAAATATTTGAATCTTCATTTAAAGCTACGCCTTATTCCCTTCAAAGTGTATCTATCAATATATATACAGCTTCCATACAGTAGGAGATATATATAACATACACCCACACTCTTCAATAATACCTTTCATCTGAGTATCTCAAAGTAGTTTACATACATTAATGAATTAAGCTTCATGATACCCCTCTGAGGTAGGTAAATATCTCTTTTCCCTTTTGAGAAATTGAAGCACAGATTCACACAGCAAATTAGTAGCAGAGAACCCAGATCCCTGACTCCCCCTTAACCATTAGAGTCATTCAGTGTTGAAGAGTTTGTGACAAGTTACTGTTTCCTATATACTATATTATAAATGATATTTCTGTTACAAAATTAGCCAGGGAACCTCTGATGATTTATAGATTTCAGCTCTTAGCCAAGTCTGGGAAATCTTGAGGTTAAAATTAGGGAAGAATAATGAGTGGTTTTATGTAATATGGCTATGGGGAAAAATATATAAAGACCGTGAAAGATAATAGAAAATAATTTAAAATGTGGTCAAATTTTACTTAATCAGGAAAAACAAACTCCTTAAAAGATAAACCTCAAAGTATGGTTTCCTCCTTTGGTTTCTTCTTTTCTTCCATTCTGAAATATATTTATACATGACTTATGACCTAAAATGTATATATGCTAAATATGATAGACTTTGCGCCATTGGTGGAATACAGACTGTGGGGCCCATAGTAGGTTAGGTACTTGGGTTAGGTAGTGCAAATCACCCGTAGACCCCACTATCTGGATGAGGCTTGAAGGTGGATGAGGCATAGCAGGAAGTGGGGAAGCCAGCCAGGGAACTCAGAATATGTACTGATTCAGCATCTCCCCCAGGCAGCTTCTGCTGGCCAGTCTCATATGATGATGCCCTAACTAGAACTTAGAACTTCTGCATTACCTACATACTTGCCTTGGGAATGAATGTCTCCTCAGAGCAGCTGCTCCCATTGGCACAGGAGTGTATACATCCCCTGCACTGCAAGGTTAACTCAAGCTTGATATGTCTGTTTAACAGTGACTCATAATTTTGAGTGGAAACTTTTTAAATTCTTGTTAAGAAAAGGTGAATAAATAAATAGCTGTACATAAGGCTTTGGAGAAGTCAGTATTGACAACAGTTAAGTAATCCACTGAACTAATTGGGTCTTGAGCCCCCAAACCTCATATCTGCAAACTAATGGAACTGTTTTTGAGACAGAAGGTGTCCAGCATGCTAAACACCACACTACCCCCTCTTTTCTGCTCTTTCCCCACTCCATCCACCCCAATTCCTTCCATACAGGAAGTGATGGGAAATGTAGGTTTGTGACATGGTGACTTAGGTATCCTATCCCTAGGTTGAACATTTGGGGGCTCCATACTGTAACATCTCAAACAGGCAATAGTTTAAAGGAGGCTATGTGATGTCATGATAAGGGTAGTGAGGTGCATTTAAACATGAGTAACAGCCAATAGCATTCCAGTGAATGTGTGTCAATGGATTAGCAATCCTATTAAGAAGAATAGTGAAGTGTGTGGTGTTGATGATCTGATTACCAGTCACCTGTTAACAAGGCTGTAAAATCATACTCTGAAAGAGTTTCTCCATAGTGACCACAATGTGAGATGTGGGCCCTCAGTTACAGTGGATAAAACTCCAGCAGTCCCCTTGCTGGCCCTTACTGTATATTACTCCATTATTTGCTAGCTAATTACTTGGTGGGGTGGGGTGGTACTAGAGAGGGGCTCCCTTTTCCAAAATTCCCACACTATTTTGAAACAGCAGCTATTCTGGGGGATATTTCTGTGAAGAGGGATATTACTTGTCTCAGACGCAGAAAACCCCAGAGATAGAACCAAGGCCATAAGCCCTGTTTTCCCTGTTAGGAGTAGGATACCAGGCAGAGAGGAGTTAAGTGGATGGGGGATCAGATGCAGCTGTGGCTTGTGTACCTACCAATCTAATCAACCGGCATAAAAGGAGGGAAAGGAAAGGAAAGGAATAGGTAGAGTGGAGGAAAGCAGTGGTTGAAGCTGAAATGAGACTGTGTCCAGATATGGAAGCAGGGCCAATCAGAGGAGAGGCCAGGAGGGCCATTTGGCCTGGGCCTCAAGCTCAAAGGGGGACTCAGATTTAGACACTTGTTAATTTTTTGGCATTTGATAAGTTTCACAACTTGTTTTTATATGTCTGCCTATCGGACCAAAATGTGACACACACTCGCAGCTTAGAGCTTCAGATTTAAGCAAATAAGAGAAATATTCAAATTGTCTTACTCTTTTTTTTTTTTTTGGTGCCTTATTTTGTTTTCACCTGTCATCATTTAAAATTTTTATTACGGCTAAGGGCTCAAAAGCTGGAAGTGGCCCGGGCCTCTCTGGACCTCTGAGAGGGCCTGTATAGAAGGACTTTTTATTTGGACTTGTTTATATCCTGGAATAGTGGAGAGTGTTGGGGGGCAGTGAGGGGTTGTGTTCAGAGAGGAATTGTTCTCCGTGCTGTTGAGGCATGTTGTGACTGGCCCCACATTTTGCAACCCATGAGCATTCAGGTCCAGGCACATCACTAGCCATTGCTAACTATGGTCCCAGTCTTGCATTTGGATTCTGTGGGACCCCACTGAAATCAGAGGCTCACTGAATGGGTGTAGGGGTCTGCCACTGTATTTCTCAGTGTGGTATTTATGCCTAAATATGTTACAACATGTAACTTTCTACCAGTCATGGAGCTGGGATTGAGGCTAGTCTATGCTGTAGCTGCTTTCAGGAATCTCTGGTAACAGCCCTTTTATGTTATAACTAGTAGCTGACAACCCATGCTGTTGCACAGGTGTGGCAGTTGGGCCAAGAAATCCACCATCTGTACAGCCTCCCTCAAACAGCCAATTAAATTGCTGCATTATAAATAACTGTAGAGTAAGAGTAGTGATTGACTGGGTTACCTCTGATTATCACAATGATCTAGGACTCTTGGCATGGCATAGATACTTGCCTAATTGCAGCTGTACACTGCATGGATGTAATTTGTAAAGTCAAAATGGCTGAGAACTAAAAACCTGGATGGTAACAGACCACGCGAATCCCAGTGGTGATTGAACCTGCTGATATTCTAAACAAAAAGAGCTCTCAACAAAGTTTGTAGCGGCTTTTGTCACTTCATATTGACTCAACAGACTGCCTGTGTTTTAGAATGACACGCAGAGAGAGAATCCTGGATTCATGTTACAAAATGTTACTATTTTGATGGAGGAACTACTTGTCTTAAGATAACTAACTTGAACCTCAACCTCTTCCTTTGAACTGAACCTAAGCCTAACCTTTTATTAAGGGATTTGGTTCAAGAGGCCTGCCTCACTGTGCTGTTCCTATATTCATCCAGTAATCTCCATAGGTTCCCTTCTGCTCCACTGTTATCTCTTGCCCCTACTTTGTTTCATCCTTCCTTCCAGTGTGACCCTGTTCATACAAGCTGTGTAATTTTCCATATGCATATGGTTGTGTCTGCAAATATCATGGGAGTAATAAAGCAGTGGCCCATTATGTTGGGTGTTTGGGAGAAACCTCACTGAAGCTGAGGGGCATAAACAATGCCGTTCATTTAGGATAAATGTAAGAAATAATGGAATCAGATAGCTGAAACAATAGGAGCCATCCAAAACACAGGTATGTGGCAAGGCTTGAGTAGAAGCTGAACCATGTGTCCCAAAGGGGTTTCCCTGGAGACTTGTATAGCAAACACAGGGGCTGAGGCATTGATTGGTGGAGCTGTTTGTTTGAGGGAAGCAACAGAAACGCACAGAAGGAGCAAAGAAAGACACATCCAGAGAAGTAGTGTGACCCTGATTTTAAAAAAAGGCTGAGAGAGAGTTTTTGGGTAAAGTGCTGGCTGAACGAGGCTAGGAACTGTGAGCAAAGAAATTACTTCCTGTTGTTTTGATTCCTCCAGTGTTCAGGGATACTGGATTTTGTACATTCTTTGTAAACAGAATTGCATCAAAGAAATATCTCTATGCTATCATCAATTTCTCCTAATGGAAACAACCCACGAGACCCCGAAAATTGGCTAACTGCTCAGGTCCAGGCCCATTACAGCTCTTCCCTAAGGGTCTTCTCAAAGTGGTGTATCACAGCATGACAAGGCAGAGAATGCACATATTCTCCAGTGAATAAATTGTTTTTTCCTTTGTCTCTTTCAGATTCTTGTCTTTTTTTTTTTAACAGCTTGCTCTGTATTTCAATAGTTGCCTTGGAAGCTAATAGTTTACTGAGCTCAGTAATAGTTGTTTTATAATTATAAATCCAAGTAAGTTGTTGGCACATTTATCTTAAAACATATGCACTGATTCCTTGTATGTTGATCTTCCTCCATAGTGGAGCAGTTAAAATCTTTGAGTTACATCTCCCAACCTTTAGCAAAATCAAACAAAGCAGTCCAATAGTAAATCTTCAAATAAGAGGGAGAAGTCCTGGGTTCAAGTCCCTGTTCCAGAGTGAGGATGTGCTCTTCAGTCTCCCCCAGTCCAGGTGAGTGCCCCAACCACTGGGTTATTGGATGTAAAGCAGGCAGAAGGGCGCCGCCACCACCTCCATTTTTGTGAATGGTGCTTAAGTCCCCTTGCGAATCTATCCCCAAATGCATTTTTGGCAAATAGTTTATTTGTCCAATTTTTTTTGCCCAGCTCTACTTGAAAGACTTCTTCTTTTCCGTGTTGCCTACAAAAAACCTGACAATGGCTAGGCTATTGCTGTGCTGAGACCACTGTCTGTCATGCTAACCGATATTGTTTCCTTGGATGCCCCCATCTGTCTGTCCATACATCTGTTTCTTTTCTTATACTTTAATTGTCATCTCTTTGGGACAGTAACCATGTCTTCATACTGTGTATGGTGTATAGCACAATGGAGGCCTGGTCCATGATTAAGGCTCTTAGGTACTACAGGAATTCAAATAAATAATAATGGACAGAGTAAAATCTTGATGTGGTCAAAAATAGGTTGTGTGAGCAAATGACAGAGAAATATTCTTTTCCTGAAGGGGAATATGTTCTAATGAAACTGAGTGCTTGATAGATATATATGCTCCTTCCTGGAAGTTGAATATTGCATGATAAAGGTGTCTGAGCATAGCCTTCTCTTAGAAAAATTTCTTGAGCCCATGCAAAATTTAGTGTATCATGTAGTCATCATGCAAAACAATCATCACCCACCAGATGATTATTTAATCATTGCCAAAAGAAGCTAGCAAAGCCTGGAGACTAGGTTTTTGTGACGTCAAAGTGCCTCTCTGTCTCTCTCATCCCCAACTGTTGCCAACTTTTAGACGAGTGGTTCCCAAACTTGTTCCGCTGCTTGTACAGGGAAAGCAGACCAATGGGAGCTGCTGGAAGTGGCGGCCAGTACGTCCTTTGGCCCGCGCCTCTTCCAGCAGCTCCCATTGGCCTGGAGCAGCGAACCGCGGCCACTGGGAGCCGTGATCGGCCGAACCTGTGGACGCGGCAGGTAAACAAACCGGCCTGGCCCGCCAGGGGCTTTCCCTGCACAAGTGGTGGAACAAGTTTAGGAACCACTGTTTTAGACCATTCCCGGTTGTGGCAGGGCTCCCTCACCTTCTTGTCTGTCTTTCCAGTTTCATTAAAAGTTTTGCACAGCTCTATGCTACTTTAAAATCAAGTTGTCATAGGACCCGATCCTTCAATAAGAGCCATGTGGGAATTGGGGCCTTAGTTTTTTATATTTAATGTCCTTGTTTATGTAAAAACAAAAGATTTTTTAAAAAATCCTGTGCTTTATTGCTAGCATTTAAATGTTCCCAGTTAGGCTATGGGTTAAGTTTACACATTTTGTTCTGTTCCTGTTTGGGTGGAGATAGTGGTCAGTCAGTTTACACTGTGACTGTATCTTTGCGTTGGAAAAAGAACTTTAATTCTTTTAAAAGGTTGAGATCATAACATTTGCAGATTATTGTAGGATTTGGCAAAACTGCAGTAAAGAGCTGACTCAGTGCAGTTTTACTGCACTCATAATTTTCCTGTTCTCTCTAGTGTTAAGTCTACACTGGGGGTTTGGGGAAAGATGATTCTGCTGGGTGTGTAAATATCATATTGAAACAATTTCCCTCATGTTAATTGTCCCAAAAACAATCTGAGAGCTAGAGCCCCTGACCTTCCTTTGCTATAAGGGAAAGCAGCAGCTTATGTATGTGCAGCTTGAGTAGGGAGAATACTCAAGTAGTGGGTAGCACCTCTAGGCTGCCAAACTCTTAGCAAATGCTTGAATTCCTCAAACTGGCTGCACAAAAGTAACACACACTAGCTACAGAGCATACTGACATCATGATAATCAGTGAGGCTCAAACTATGGACCATTTGGCTCCAGAAGTACATGTCCCTACCTAGTCCCTTAGCGCAGAGAAAATAGGCTGTGTAGCACCAACCACTAGAGGGAGTCATGATCAAACACAGTCAGTCAGTTTTATTACATACTACCCCATTAGACGAGTGTGTCCCATGTGTATGAGGTCGGCACAAGTTCAGATCCCATCTAAGGTGACATTTTGTCATGAAACATGCCTACCTACTCTCGCAGGCTGCACCCGTGCAATTCTCATTGTAGGATCATGGCCATCCGCAAGAATTTAACTCTGGACCTTTAGCACTAAAAGCAAAATCCCTTTTTCTTTACCTCTGCTTGGCTCTTATATGCTAGTAGGCAGCAATTCTCTGCAACATGCAGCTGTGTACACTACCTGCATGACTTCCAAGTCCTGTCAGTTCCCCAAGTCCGAGTAGTGGAGTTGCATAGCCCTCGCTGTGTCTAAGCCTTCCATGGCCAGAGAGAAGTAATCACAGTTTACTTCTCTGAGGGGAATAGAAGCACTAGCGTTCCAAAAAGGCAAAGAGAGGGGGAAGCTTTTTAAAGAGCTACTTTTCATTTCTTTCACGGCAATGGCAACATTTTTAGAATTTTTTAAAGCTTTTGTGATCCTAGCATTGGCAGCTGAACATCTGAGTCCGCCTGCGCTCCTCCTTTAAATGGCTTAGGTCTTGTTCCTTGTCACAAATGACTAGACATATATTCTATTACTGTCATCCAGGCCCTGACTCAGACTATCTTGTTTGTAACTCTGTTAGCTCAACCCTCTGCTTTCTATTACCATACACAGCAAGGGGAGGGCTGGAATCACAACTGCATCTATTACATTGCCCAGATATCTCATTTCCTTTCCAAGTGCCTTTTTGGTTTCATTAGCACTCACTTTCTCCTAGGGCTTTCTCCTCTAGTGACTCCAAAGTATAGTTTGCTCATGTTACATTTTAATTTTGCAGTTAACATGTTTGATTGGAAAATGTTCTTGTAACAGTAATAAAAACGTGTAAGATAAAGAGCACTAATGACGGGTAAGCTTATTCCATATTTGGTTAACTGAAGATAAACAAATTTATTATCTTGCAATTAGTGCAACTTGTATATTTAAATAGATTCCTAGCAAGTTCATCAAGTTGAGTCAATCTGCTTCCCTTGATATGTTTCAATTTACTCTACTTTAAATATCTCTTGACGGTGCTTTTCTCCCCCTGCTTTAAACCATTAGGGGATATGACAGAATAATGGAGAAAAACATATGGGCAGATGTAACTATGCCTCAGTGGGTCGCAACTGAGGATGCCAAATTCAGGATGAACTGCTGAGAAATAGGGCAGATACACCCCAAGACTGGTGGCTAATCCCCCATAGGATATACCAAACCAGCAACAAAAGTAAGCTCCTGTTTCACCACACTAGATAACAAGAAGACATAAAGGCAGTTTCCTCAGGCATTCCAGTTTTTATATTCCCACCAAAAACATTGGATTCAGAGATGCGTGGTTCTTTACAACCAGTCTCATCAAATAAAAGGTTCTTCTGATCCCAAAAGACGAGCCACACACCCAGGTCAATATATAACTTAGATCTTACTGAAAAATCACACTGATGCCAATCCCTTATCTAAAAGCTAAAGGCTTATTCATAAAAAAGAAAAAAAGGTGAGAGTTAAAATTGGTTAAAGGAATCAATTACATATAGTAATGGCAAAGTTCTTTGTTCAGGCTTGTAGCAGTGATGGAATAAACTGCTGGCTTAAGTCAAGTCTCTGGAGTACATCTATTGCTTGGATGGGTCATTCAGTCATTTGATCAGAGCTTCAGTTCGTAGCAAAGTTCCTCCAGAGGTAAGAAGCAGGATTGAAGACAAAATGGAGGTATTTCCAGGGCCCTTTATAGCTTTTGCCATATGGAGGGCATCCCATTGTTCTTACTGTGGAAAATTACCGCAACAAGATGGTGTTTGGAGTCACATGGGCAAGTCACAAGTTCATGTCCAATTTCACTCAGTCATTGCAGGAAGCCATTACCTACACTCCAGACAGCATGTTTACATGACAGTCCACTCAGTATAGATGGGCATCTCCCATGGTCCATTGTCAACCAAGTGTTTTTTGATGAGCCACTTAATTTGAATAGTCCCTCCAAGATGTGCTGGCTAGCTACCTTGTGGGTGGTACCCCAGATGCCAACCTTTGAAATCCAAGTATAGAGCCAATACTTCAAATACAAAAATGATATATGCATACAGATAGCATAATCATAACCAGCAAATCGTAACATTTTCATAGACACCTCACTTGACAACCCTTTGTACAATATTTGCTGCATATATATAACAGTGGTTGCAACAATGGTCATATTGTAATCAGATAAAGGTCACAGCAGAATTTTCAGATATTGGTACCTAAAAGTGTATCTAAATCTATAATGAAGCATCTTAATATATGACCTGATTTTGAAAGGTGCTGAGTACCTGCAGTTCCAACTGACTCTACGCCTCTGAAAATTAGGCCACTTATTTACCTTAGCAGCCTAACTTCAAACACTGAAGTTGGAAAATCTTTGTCTACATATATCGTATCAACAGTTTCTTCCTAGAGAAACTGATAAAATTTGATGTGACCTTCTCCATCTCTCTTGGCTCCCCTTTCCCCTCCTACAACTCTGTCTTCCTTGTTCCTGGTTGCAGATGCAGAAGTAGGTCATCTGCTCTGCTCTTCTCTCCCCCTTCTACTTGCCCCAGTGACCCCATCCCATCCTACCTCCAGATTTCCCATGAGCCAACTCTCTCCACCTCCATTACTCTTCCCAAACTTTCAATATCATCTGGCTCTTCCCCTCACACTACAAGCATATTTCAGTCTCTCCCACCTGAAAAAAACCCCACCCTTGCCTCACTTGCCTATCCAACCACCATATCTCTTCTTCCTTTCATGGCTTAGCTTGTTGAACACCGTTAAAATAATGTTCTGAAGTTGTTTTCCTCCAGTTCCATCCAAGACCCTTTCCAATCCAGCTTCCACTCCTTGGCCTCCATGAAACCACTCTTGCCAGAATCTCTAATGATCTCTTCTTAGCCAAACCTCAGAACCAGTACTCCATCCTCATCCTTCTTGACCTGTTGGTCACCTTCAACACCACTGATCTTTCTCCTCTTTTTGAAAACTTTTCCTCCCATGGCTCCCATGACTCTCATCTCCTGTGTCTCCTTAATCCTCTAATCACTCCTTAGTATGCCTCTCCATCCTTCTTCCAACTTTCTCTGGAGGTTTGTGATGTGACAGGGTAGTCTGCCCTCTGAAGGGCAGTGGCGCCTTGTGGTCAGCCCACCCCATCATGGGGCTTGGCCCTTTAAGGTTTGAAAGAAGTTCTGTGTGTGTGTGTGTGTGTGTGTATGTGTGCGTGCGTGTACACTACGGGTTATTGATAGGGACAATGTGGTCCTTGGAATAAGTGGTGCTTGAGGGAAAAGCCTGACCATGTATCTTTAAGAGCCCTGGGCTGGGAGCATTTCAGAGAGGGCAGGGCAAGGCTCCCCTCTCCCCCAGCCAACTGACCTGAGAGAAGATTAACATAAATGCTGCTCCCTCCCTCATACAGGGCAAACACCACCAGTAAAAGGTTGCCTGTTGGATCCTCCTAGCCTGAGGATTAATTGAGGGCAAAGGGGCCACCTGAGGGAGAAGTGGCTAAGGATTTACAACTGGCTAAATTATAGCCCAGTCCCAGGGAAGACAGCTGGGAGCGCCTGCCATAAAGAGACAGAGTGTCTGTTTCATTGATGTATACCCAGCTCCAGGAGGAGGGCTGGGGTTTCTGCCATAAGGATAGATGGGAACTGGTTAACTCATGATCTGGTTTCAAAGAGGAGAACTGAGGGGTGACTTAAGTTCCCTCTAAGCTGCACGGCCGCGCAGGCACGCAGTGGGGAGAGGCACCTCTCCCCCAGCCCCGGACTGCTGCTGCGAGAGAGGGCTGGGGGGAGTTTTCTCTCCCTGCTGCAGCCCCGGGGCAGCCTGCACCCCAAACCCCTCATTCCCGGCCCCACCCCAGAGCCTGCCCACCCAGCCAGAGCCCTCACCCTCTGCTCCCCAACCCTGAGCCCCACCCCCACCACACATCACCTCCATATTGATGCACATAACAAAATTCATTCCGTACATGGATGTAAAAAACTAGAGGGAACATTGGGGGTGACTCCTGTTTTGAGGGAGTCACCTACCTCTCTGCTCCAGACCTGTCTCCTTCTGTCCAAATTGAAATCTTAGCCTGTCTGTCTGATATCTCCTCATGGATGTCTAGCCATCAGCTCAACATAGCTAAACCAGAGCTCATGGTCTTTCTCCCCTCCTTCCCCACCCAGGCCCTCCCTGCTGCCTACTTTCATCAATCACTTCGGATAATGCCATCAGTCTGCCTAAATCTGGTTGTCCTCTTCAAATCTGATTTCTCTCTAGCTCCTCACATGCAGCCTGTGTCGTAGAATCATAGAAATGTAGGGCTGGAATGGACCTTGAGGGGTCATCTAGTTGAGCCCCCTGTGCTATGGTGGGACTAATTATACCTAGAACATCCCTGAAAGGTGTTTGTGTTACCTGTTCTTTAAAAATCCAGTGACAGGGATTCCACAGCCTCCCTTGGAAGCCTATTCCAGGACTTAACTATCTTTGTAGTAAGAGATGTTTTCTGATATCTAACCTAAATCTTATTACTATTTGTCTCATCACCAGTGGACATGGAGAACAATTGATCACTATCTTCTTTATAACAGCCATTAACATATTTGAAGGCTGTTATCGGGTCCCCACTCAGTCGTCTTTTCTCCAGAGTAAACATGTCCAGTTTTTTAGCCTTTCCTCAGAGCTCAAGTTTTCTAAACCTTTAATCACTTTTATAGCTCTCCTCAGAAATCTCTCCAATTTGCATACATCTTTCGTAGAGTGTGGGATCCAGAACTGGACACACTACTCCAGCCGAAGCCTCACCACTGCCAAGTGGGGGGAAATTACCTGCTGTGTCTTACATATGACACTCCTGTTAATACACCACAGAATATCAGCCTAAATCTTGCAGATGTCTAAGTCTTGCAGATCCCTTTTGCATAAGATAAAGCCTTTCCTATCCCTCCACACAGCTAAAACTCGCATCCAGGCTCCCATAATCTCACATCTCAATTACGACAACATCCTTCCCTCTGGCCTTGACAAAGGTCACCTTGCTCCGCTCATATCCATTCCGAATGCTGCTGAAAAGATCATTTTTCCTAGCCTGCCGCTTTGGCCATGTCACCCCACTCTGCTTCCCTTCACTAACTCCCTTTCTGGATCGCATTAAACATAACCTACTTGTCTTCACCTTCCCAGCCTATCCCCACCCTATCTATCATCTTTCATACACTACTGAGAGGTCATTTCCCACTTCTGATTGGCCAGTGGTGCCAGCCTCTATTACTCACTTATTACATTTTTGAACAAGCACTTTTGTGGTTTCTCCCATGCTGCACCTCGTGCTTGGGAGGAGCTCCCTGTAAACATCTGCAACGTGATCTCATTATCCTCCTTCAAAACACTCCTTTTTCATGATGTCTACAAAAAACCTGGCAATCGCTAGGCTGCTATTGTGTTAGGACCACTACCTACCATGCTGCTAAATATTGACTCCTGGGACTCCTCTGTCACCGATCTGTTAGGGCTCCCCCTAATGGCAGCTCACCAGGTTGCCACAAGGGGGATCCAGAGCTGAATCCCTGGTGTATTTTAAGTTTCTCTTGGGTCTCAACAGGCTGCAACACTGTTTCGTCCCTTGACTTCCCTGGCACAGTACCTAAAAAACTAGGTACTGAGAGACCTAGGTACTGACCCTCAGTCTGTTGCCCCTTCATGGAAATGGAGCCCCGCAGCCCAATTGCCTTGGGCCCCTGGAGCCAGTGCTGACCCCCAAGATACCCTGGTAGCTTAACACACCCTCTCCCAGAAGTGCACCCAAAGGTGTGAGCCTTCTGGTTTACCCCTTTAAGGGGCCATGCAGTAAGGGTAGCAAATAACACACAGACACTTCACACAGAATTCTAACACATCATTACCCTTTACTTCATCATTCATCATGAATACACAGATCTGTACAAAACTAATAAACCACTACACACTTCCTTCCCTGTTTCCTCACCACTCCAGAACATTCTTTGGGCTGGGAGTCAGGTTCCTCTGTGAAATCCAGGATCCTGCCCCTACTGCTGCATGACTCCTCTTCCAAATCCCTAGGTCAGGTTGCGGCTTCTGATCCTGGCCTGTCCATTTCCTTCCTCTCTCCTGCCCAGAACTTCCTGTATGTTTCTCTGGGACTATTCCCTGACCCCTCCAGCCTTTGTGTTTTCGAAAGATTAGTATTGACACTGTGGTGTCTTTGTTCTGCATTTTGGGGATTTCCCCACTTTTCATATGCACTCCCTGCAAACCAGCTCGGGCAAACTGGTTTCCCAACCCTCCTTAGTATAACTACAGTACGGTCAAGACACCGTCATTAAGTACTCCCCATTATTCTCTGTCTGAGTAAGATGTGACACAGCCTTGCCTGCAAAAGTGAAATCCATGTACACAAAGGGGTATTCATAATACAGCATCTTTGTAGTATTAACCAGAATTCATCAGATACCCCAAAACATCATAATCCTGTCGGTCTGTATCCATTTGTTGTCTTATGTCTAGACTGTAAACTCTTTCAGCCAGGGATTGTCTTTTTGTTCTGTTTGTACCACACCTAGCACAACGGGGTTTTGGTCCATGACTAGGGCTTCTCTGTGCTATGGCAATACAAATAATAAAGATAGTGAGAGCTACAGTGCTGGAACCTTAAAATTCCACTTTTCTTACGGGGGATATTTATACCTTTCAGCATGAATCCTAATAAATAATACTGAATTTCTGTTAATATAAAAAAAGGCCAAGCCCTTTTTTCATGTAGCACAGGAAGATTTGATAGCTACAGGTTCATAGGAAGGAGTGGAGTTAAAATGTGTAATGCTCAGTGTTGCTGGAGCGAAGCTCTCTGTCCGGTGGGAGTAGCACGAGCCATAGCTATGCCGTTCACCTATGAATGACCTTTGCTTTTCAAACAAAAAAATTTGGACTATATCCTGGGAAGTATTTTGCCATTGATGCTATAAAATTAAATGCAATATATTAAAGGTCTATCATCACTTGTAGCTAGGGGTTAGCATAATGATTAACATGGCTGCCGTGGTCCTGGCTGTGCCGTGATTTTGCAATGCGTGTATCATGCAGACTTTACACAAACACCCTCTGTCTATGACTGCACCTGTGCAGTGCTCAGAGATTTTACTAGCACTAGCTTGTATGCAGTCATTGGGCCTGATCCTATAAGCTGCAGAGTGTCTCCTGGAAGGTGCTGCGTATCCTTGCCTCCCACTGAAGAAGCACAGCACCTTGCAGATTTGGGGCCGTAGACTTGACTATTGTAAAGGTTTACATTCATATGTGGGGTTTTTCCCCACTAAGGCCTGGTCTACCCTAGGAATTTATATTGGAATTACTAAGTCTCTCAGGGGTTTGACAAGTCCACACCCCTCAGGGACATAGTTACAATGACCTAACCTCCAGTGCAGACAGTACTCGGTCAACAGAGGAATGCTCCTGTTTACTTAGCTACCACCCCTCGAGGAGGTGGATTACTTATGCCAATGGAGAAACTCTTCCATTGGCATAGGTGGTGTCTACACTGAAGTGCTTCAGCAGCACATCTGCTCAGCTGTAGTGTTTTAAGTGTAGACATACCCGGTGCATGTAGTGAGGCCTGCTTCTGTTCCCATTGCCTTTTTTGGCATTGTACCTTTCAACTTCATTAGTGCTTTACTGGGGCCTAAGTAGGCAGGAGAATTCACGCTGTTTTCAGTGGACTTCCATTTAGTGCCCCCTCATTCCAAGATCCACGTTGCAGGTGATGAGTTGTATGAGACTCTTTTGCCTTTCATCAGCATGGCTTGTTGGGTGAATAGTGTAGATTGCTATGCAAGAGACCCAAACTGATCACTTGTCCCATTCTTAGTCTGAAAATCTGCTACAGAAGAGGAAAACAACAACACTTCGTGTTTGTATGAATCATTTCATTATAGAAAAGTCTAGTTTATTGAAATGAATACCTGCTGTAATAAACCTTTTCAAAGAATGGATTTGCTATGGCTCCTCAGTTCTCTGGTTATATAAATAGTGAAGCCCTTCAAAACACATCCCTGTTAAAAGAATAATCCTGATAATCCGAAGAACTATCTTTGATTAGTCTTGTAAATGAACCCTATCTTGTGATGTGATACACTAATACTGTAACACACTAACCTTTTAATAAAATGGCAAGTGTTCTTGATAAGCTAATGGCCCCAAATGGTAATTAATACAGTAAGTCTTTGCATTTAAAACATTTCAGATAATTCCCACCCTACCCCCCGTTACCCATTTTTAACAACATAGTTTCAGATATTTTTTTCATGTCTAGTCAATTTTATGGTGCATTTCATGTTGAGCAAAAACTTCATGTCATTTGTGATGAATATGAATATCAGTATTTGTGACGGGTTGGACCCCTTGGGATGCCACCTGATGTGCTGAGATACCACTGAGTCTACCTGTTCTGCCAGCATGGGTCCCCTTTAATCTGTCTTGCTGAGCCGGGCTATTAAAGCCTTCTCCAGCACACGCACAGGCAGGGCCGCACACAGCTGCAGTTCAGCTCTGGGAAGACACAGCTTAAGGGACTTGGTCCAGCACAGAGGTGTCCACTTTCCTTGGAGTGCAGACCCAAAGATATATTATGAAATCTGCCTCCTCCCTCAATGTGGAGGAAAATATGCACAACTTCTCTTCCCCCCGCCCCTCACCCCACAAATTGTATTGTTTTGTTTATTATTAAACCCACAGCATGGGAGGTAGGTGGCCAGCCCTCTGTGGAGAAAGAAGTGGTTAGGGACTATTTAGAAAAGCTGGACGTGCACAAGTCCATGGGGCTGGATGCGTTGCATCCGAGAGTGCTAAAGGAGTTGGTGGCTGTGATTGCAGAGCCATTGGCCATTATCTTTGAAAACTCATGGCGATCCGGGGAAGTCCCGGACGACTGGAAAAGGGCTAATGTACTGCCCATCTTTAAGAAAGGGAAGAAGGAAGATCCTGGGAACTACAGGCCAGTCAGCCTCACCTCAGTCCCCGGAAAAATCATGGAGCAGGTCCTCAAGGAATCAATCCTGAAGCACTTACACGAGAGGAAAGTGATCAGGAACAGTCAGCATGGATTCACCAAGGGAAGGTCATGCCTGACTAATCTAATCGCCTTCTATGATGAGATTACTGGTTCTGTGGATGAAGGGAAAGCAGTGGATGTATTGTTTCTTGACTTTAGCAAAGCTTTTGACACGGTCTCCCACAGTATTCTTGTCAGCAAGTTAAAGAAGTATGGGCTGGATGAATGCACTATAAGGTGGGTAGAAAGTTGGCTAGATTGTCGGGCTCAACGGGTAGTGATCAATGGCTCCATGTCTAGATGGCAGCCGGTATCAAGTGGAGTGCCCCAAGGGTCGGTCCTGGGGCCGGTTTTGTTCAATATCTTCATAAATGATCTGGAGGATGGTGCGGATTGCACTCTCAGCAAATTTGCGGATGATACTAAACTAGGAGGAGTGGTAGATAGGGTGGCAGGTAGGGATAGGATACAGAGGGACCTAGACAAATTGGAGGATTGGGCCAAAAGAAATCTGATGAGGTTCAACAAGGATAAGTGCAGGGTCCTGCACTTAGGACGGAAGAATCCTATGCACCGCTACAGACTAGGGACCGAATGGCTAGGCAGCAGTTCTGCGGAAAAGGACCTAGGGGTTACAGTAGACGAGAAGCTGGATATGAGTCAACAGTGTGCCGTTGTTGCCACGAAGGCCAATGGCATTTTGGGATGTATAAGTAGGGGCATAGCCAGCGGATCGAGGGACGTGATTGTTCCCCTCTATTCGACATTGGTGAGGCCTCATCTGGAGTACTGTGTCCAGTTTTGGGCCCCACACTACAAGAAGGATGTGGAAAAATTGGAGAGAGTCCAGCGAAGGGCAACAAAAATGATTAGGGGTCTGGAACACATGACTTATGAGGAGAGGCTGAGGGAACTGGGATTGTTTAGTCTGCAGAAGAGAAGAATGAGGAGGGATTTGATAGCTGATTTCAACTACCTGAGAGGTTGTTCCAAAGAGGATGGTTCTAGACTGTTCTCAGTGGTAGAAGATGACAGAACAAGGAGTAATGGTCTCAAGTTGCAGTGGGGGAGGTTTAGGTTGGATATTAGGAAAAACTTTTTCACTAGGAGGGTGGTGAAACACTGGAATGCGTTACCTAGGGAGGTGGTAGAATCTCCTTCCTTAGAAGTTTTTAAGGTCAGGCTTGACAAAGCCCTGGCTGGGATGATTTAATTGGGGATTGGTCCTGCTTTGAGCAGGGGGTTGGACTAGATGACCTCCTGAGGTCCCTTCCAACACTGATATTCTATGATTCTATGTATTAACAATAAAAGGCAGATTTTAAATGGTAAAAGGAGTAGCAAACGGAACAAAGCAGATTACCTTAGTAAATAAACAAAAGCCGCAGACTGAGCTTAACAGACTAGATGGGTAGGATACAAATTAACAAATTCTCACCCTGAGTGATAAACAGGCTGGCAGATTCTGACAGCACAAGTTGCCTTGGTTTTCCCAGGTTTTCTTACGCATGCTAAAGATCTTAGCCTGGGACCATCACGTCTCACAGTTCAGTCTTTGTTTCTCCTGTGTTTTCAGGTGTGTTGTTGTAGGGATAGTGAGGATCCCTCATGCTGTCATTGTCCCTCTTTTATATCTTCCCCCACACTCGTTGGAAAGCTTTTTTTGCTGTGATCTGGGTCAAACAGTTCCCATTGTATAGAGCTATCTATGAGAGGTTTCTATTGCGCACAGTTCCTGGGGTAATACTTATGCTTTTGTGCATTTCTTCAACAAGCCACTAACACTGTTTGGCCTCATCCAGCATAGCACATTTGAAATACAGAGACATGGTCAATATTCCCAGCTTCAGATACAAAAATGATACATGCATACAATTTGGATAAACACATTCAGTAAGTTATAACCTTTCCAAGGATACCTTTCATGAGCCATCTTGCATAAAGGACATTTCAGTTATGTCATATCCATAGCATAACCATATTTCCATGAAGACTATGGGGTGCAGCGTCACAGTATTAGTATCTGCTTTGGCTGAGAGATGGCAGAAGGGGGAATTCTTTCTGGATTACTGTGGATTAATAATAAAAACACTTTTGAGTTTTTACTTTCCTTTCCTCAAAGTTATAAATGTTTCCACAGACAATGGTCTGATTGTGTAAAAGAGGCAGCTTCCCAGGTAACTTTAATTTCAAATCCTTCCCTGCATAATTAAAACACAGACTTGAGACCTTTTTCTTCAACACTTCCATTGTCTATTTCTCATTATACTACTTGATGAGATTTTTAGGCTTCACAGAACGCCGTCTAGGCAGCTAATCCGATGCAGTGCTAAGATCACAGCACTTCTTGTGTAATTCTTATTAGGTTAATCAAGAAACTTACTGAAGCAGGAGGTTTTTTAAGGCCTGCCAAATTTGAAACCATAGATCAAAGTTCATAGCCCTCTAACCCTTTTGCCCTTACTTGCCTCAGCAAAGTTTGCATGAATGGGCCTTATTGTGAATATGGCAGCATCAGAGGGCCTGTAAATTTGTAATTGTTTGGGCTTAGAAGAGGCACTGTAATGTGACAGATGAAATGCATTTCTTCTTCTCTTTCTGAAGTCTAAAGGTTTTCACCTCCATTGCCTATACAAGTGCAGTGGTGATCACAATAGCAGTTAGGTGATCATTGTTCCTGTCAGGCTGAGCCCCAAGGTTTATGACAGAATGTAATTAAATGGCTCAGAAGGCAACATTAGGAAAACAGCCGCGAAGAGCAGGGGAAAGCTTAATTTCCATATGGTCAGCCAAGCAAGAACAACGCCAGCATTGTGCCCTGGAATAGACAGTTTAAGCAGTATTAAAGAGATGTCTATTCTTTACATTGTCTATCAAATGCCATTGCACTTTTTGATTACCCTTCTTCCTGGTCAAACCCTTTCCTTAACCCGAATGTTTTTACATGGCATTAGTTCTTCGCCTTAATAAATATTTTATTATCAATTCCTAATGCATAGTAACCCTTATTTTCAGTAGTAATGCTGGGGATGGAAATTAGTCAGTTTAATTCACCGAAGTTTGACCCAGAAAAGCTTAGGACATTTTAATGGGTTACCTTCACAACATTCTGATTTACAACTTCCCTTTTTCAGAGCAATTTACGAAGGTAAATGAGGTCAGCAACGTTTGGGTATTTTAGAGGGATTCGGGCATGGAGGGCAATAATAGCCTTTCTGAAGAAGGCAATATTATATTCTTATATTCTCTACAGCTCTACTTCCTCATCTGTGTAGGTGAAACTATGCCCTCACTTATTTTTTAAAAATTTTCTTTACAAAGATATCCAGGGAAATGTAAACCAACCACTAGGATTCAAATTTGTCACTGATTCCCCCCCCCCGCCCCGCCCCTAAAGTTCCTGGGCTATTCATGGTTCTCCTCCCTATCCAGGCCAACCACATGACACTGGTCACTTGATTTTTAAGTGTTCATAAAGTCATTACACTTATTGTACTGATGGAAAATGATGGAATGACCAGTGTCTCAGGGCCTGGTACTGCTACCATTGAAGTCAATGGGAGTTTTGCAGCTAGAGGCATGATTCATTGTCTAAGGGAGATGAAGGATATCTTGGTCTGCATCCTTGGTTGGACAAAAGAGTGAAGGAAAATCTGTGTTCAGATGCCTGGTGTCTCTGTGAAGCAAAACCAGAGAGAAACAAGAAAATAGAGCAACAGAAGATTTTTTGTGAAGAGTTAAATTGGAAGCAAGACACTTAAAAATTAATTGTAATATTTATTTCCAGAGAGGCTAATTCAGGAAGTCAATGTTGATCTGACATTTCTGGTGATATTTTTATGGTGTTTCCATAACAAAGCATGTGAATATGCTACCAAACCCTACAGGTGAGTTATTAAAATGATATGAGAGATTTTGCTTAGATTAAAATTCTATTAATTAAAGGATGTTGATTTTAAGGAAAGCAAGATGTTCAGTTATAAAGCAAAGTTAATAAAGCAATTTCAGCAGTTGCATTCTTGATCTCTCTAGAGTAAGAAAACTCTTGAAAGTATGGGAGAAAACAAAACATAAAGTTGACTCCTGTTTGTTCACCCTAAGGTGTTCAGTTGAAATGATCCTGTCTGTGCTTAAAATGTATGATATGTAGAGGGAGGGTTTCATTTAGAATAGGAGTACATGCTCTGAAGACTAGGGAACAGGTGGCTTTCAGAGCCTGAGCTCCAGCCCCAGCCGCAACAACTACATGGCTGTTATCAGCACGGTAGTCCAAGCACCACCAGCCCAAGTCTGTTGACTGGCCTCTCAGGCCCACAGCTGCGTGGTTGTGTAGATGTACGCTGAGTGTATTAAAGGTCCATAAAGACATGTCCTATGAGGAAAGATTTTAAAAAATGGTTTGTTTATTTTAGAAGATTGGGGGGGGGGTAACAGTTTTCAATTCCATAAAAGTTTGTTACAAGGAGGAGGGTGAAAAATTGTTCTCGTTAACCTCTAATGATAGGACAAGAAGCAATGGGATTAAATTGCAGCAAGGGAGGTTTAGATTGGACATAAGGAAAAACTTCATAACTATAAAGGTAGTTAAGCACTGGAACAAATTGCCTAGGGAACACTGTGCAATCTCCGTCATTGGAGGGTTTTAAGAACAGGTTAGACAAACACCTATCAGGGATGGTCTAGTTATTACTTAGTCCTCCTTGAGTGCAGGAGACTGGACTAGATGATCTATTGAGGTCCCTTCCAGTCCTACACGTCTATGATTCTATGTATGATAAATGAAGCGTATCTTTTTATTTATGGGGTTGAAAAATTGGAGGAGACAGTTAAATCTTATTGTTAATCAAGCTAATTTAAAAGCTTCAGCCTTCAGTATTCTGGAGCCAACTTGTATTAAGACTTTTTATCCTTTTCCTCTTTATATTCACACAATGCCTAGACACTTTTTAAACAAACAAAACATTCTTTCCTTATTCCTTGCCTTATGGTTCCTCCCCAAAAATAAAATAAAGAAAGAATTGTTCTGGGAACATTATTAAATTGCTGTCATTTTCCCAGTTGTAATTCTATTGCTTTTTATTTTGAATATATTTGCTCACTTGCATAGCCAGTTGAGCCAAATGGGATTTACTGATTTACCTCTGGAAAAGTAAATGGCCTAATGTTCTTCTATGGTTATCTTCCCCTTCAGCTTGTGGGATATATGCTTTGCCTTCTGCCTGTTTAGTGCCCTGTAGATAAATGTGTACAGAATTTCTGGAGCTGTCACATTGGTGGATGGATGGGACAGTAGAACCTGCTCAGCCAGAGCAAGTGGGAGACTTTCTGATTCATCACTCTTCCTGCTGTCAACTCACTGATCAGGGCTACAAAGCAGGTCCTGACTTGTCTAGGTCGCAGAGCCACAAGAAAAGCAATTAGATTTTCAAGGATATACATATTTTAGTCCTAGGATATTTGACATCTTTGCTAATGACAGGTTTCAGAGTAGCAGCCGTGTTAGTCTGTATTCGCAAAAAGAAAAGGAGTACTTGTGGCACCTTAGAGACTAACAAATTTATTTGAGCATAAGCTTTCGTGAGCTACAGCTCACTTCATCGGATGCTCATGAAAGCTTATGCTCAAATAAGTTTTAGTCTCTAAGATGCCACAAGTACTCCTTTTCTTTTTGCGACATCTCTTCTGCAATTCTTGTATTCATTACATCAGAATTTTATTGTGTGCTCTTCTAAAGTGAGGGCACTGCGCTTAGCTGAGATTCGACCATATCAGACTGAATTATTTTTGTCGTCATGATCATTTATAGTAGCAAAGAATGAAGGGTAATGTTTCACAAAAAGGAAATTGGGGAGAATGGTGTTTGCTGACACATGTGCAATAGAGGTGGGAGTATATTTCAGCAAAGTGGTTGAGAAATACCACCGTCTCTTAGGATATATTCTGGACAGCACTAATTTGCTGATAGCTCTGGCCAACTCTGGATAGTGTCTGTTCCTTTTCTTGATTGAACTAGTGAAGGTACTCCTCTAATTCAGCAAGTCCAGGCTTGTATTTATGGAGTGAAAGGTAATAAGCTAAGTCGGAGTTTTTGTGCTGGCATACTGAGAAAATTCAGGCCTTAGTCAAATATAATATATGTAACTGTAAATCATTAAAATATACAGCCAACTTATGGCTAGAATTTCTGTGCATGAGCACCAGCCAAGCTAGTCTGCACTGACTGGGTCTTCATTGTGGAGCTAGCCTGGTCTGTTACTTAGGCATTGCCCCAAACCCCTCTCCCCCCACAGGCACACATACAAAATTCTCATCCAACTTTAATGGCACTTTTCAACCCATGCTAGCTGGCCTTTCAGGGGGTGTGGACTGAGCCTGGGTTTTGCTTATCTTGGGCTGGTAACCTACCCACTTAACCTGTGTGCTCACTGCAAAATCACTTGGGTATAGGCAGTCCTCCAATGTTCCCCCTAAAGAAGGACAGACAAGTTCTCCCACAGTTCACTGGAAAGAATCATACAGCAGCTCAACTTACTGCAGTAGCAAAGAACCCTGTGATAAACTCCTAGAAGTCCTAATGACACACATGGGTGAGTGCAGCATCAGTGAGGACACTAACTTGAGTATGGCTTTGAAGTGTGGCTGTTTGCACCAGGCCTAGGCTTAACTGCACTGAGGACAATTTGGACCAAGAACTCTACCTTATGTAAAAATATCTTTCCTATCAATATCTTGAACTGTTTCTCATCCTGCTTATCTCCTACGCGCTCTTTAGGTCCCATCTCTTCTCCTTGGCCTAGATCTCCCATTTCTGCCTGCCTTGTGTATTCTAATTTCAGTTTCCTTATGGTCAATATTCTACCAGACTCATTGTCATTCTGCCCCTAATTCCCCCACTCCTCTCCCACATCTATAGGAGATAGAATAGCAAGGACTTCTTTTTAACCTGATAAGTTTCTTGTGTTTACAGACAAGCTAACCTAGCTGCAAGTCTGCTGCATACTCTATGAATAATATTTTACAAAGACTGAATTATATTTAGCTTTTCAATGCTTTTAGCAGAGAATGTTACAATGGAACATCAGGAAGGTGTATGCAATGAGTATTTCAGAGTAAATGTCCTTGAAGATCACCATATTTATTGGTGCCGAAGTGGAAATAATACTGACCAATTCATAGCCTTTTCTTATCTTGCTACCTTTGTGACATGTTCAGTTCTAATGCTGACAAAATTAAGTGGTTCTTAATAGTCAGTACATGTACAGAAGTGTCAGTCCTCCAACATGTTAACATTTGAATGATCTGTAACTGCATTCTGACACGGTGAGCACGTGAGAGTTCTCTGGCTGCAAAACCCTCTTAAAATCTATTTGTTACACATTTCTGCTAGATCCAGGAGAACTTGCTCTTATAACTTTACCAGTGGATATGTGTAATGAAGGAAAATCTTTGCTAACTTTCTATACTCATATTTAAATGACCAGTTAGATTTATCAGGTTTATTTTTCAGTGAAATTTTAATAGTGTGCTCTGTGTGTGTGTGTATGTGCACGCGCGTGTGAGATATATATATATATATATATATCTCTGACAACAGCTTTCTAACGCCTTGATCATAGACACATAGATGCTGTGCAGACAGCCTTCCAAATGTCTTGTGAGAGGGATTATGTAAGTAAGATCATGTTAACATTTTGAATGAATTAAGTGCTCCCTCCCATTCTATATTTAATAGCATAGCTTTTGCAATCTTTTTTTTTTTCACAACGAAACAAATCTATGGCTGTATTCATGAATACTAAACTGCTCACACATGCAGTAACCAAGACCTCTTCTCTGAAAACACAAGCAAGCTACCATTGCCACTTAAGACAAAGGACAACAATCTAAATATAGTAATAGTAGAATCTTTCCCATTCTGTCTCCAATGGAAGATCTTTCCCATTCTTCCTCCAAACCACTCCTAAAGCCTGCTTGTTCTTTCAGGCCTGTATGTGCTAAAACCACATGCAACTCCACTGTCCTCTACTTCTACTGTGCTTGAATACTATACTGTATCTGTTATAGTGCATTTAGGCTGTGAGATTGCTGTGATGTGGACTTTGATGTTTTGAAAAGTGTACAGAAATACAGCATATAACTGCATTGTACAAGATGTTGGGGAGTAAGCAGGACATTTGGGCAGCTGGTTAGGGAAAGTTTGGGGCATATTAGCTGGATGTTTCTGCTAAAATGCTTAACAAAACAGTTAATGATACAATTGAAATTCAGAGATTCATAGATTTACAATTGCCTAAGTTCCATGTCTCCTAAGTCATTTTTGAACATGCGGCTCTTAAGTCACTTAGGCTTTGAAAATTTTATCCCTAATCAATTATTGTACTATCAGTTAAACTGTATGAGATTGTCGTCTGGAAATCTGTGATGACTTCGGAGGTTCTGTGGAAACTGATAGGATTTCTCGATAACTGTTTTGACACTGTTGCACTTTGATAATGATATTTCTACTTCTACTGACTTGTGTTGTTATTCTTTAAATCAGCCTGGATTGGTAGGTAGCACTGGACAGTGCATAATACTCGGATAGTTAGGGTTCAGGAGAAGTAAGGCCATTTCTACACTACCACTTATGTCTGCAAAACTTATGTTGCTCAGGAGTGTGAAAAAACATAAGTGACATAAGTTACACTGGCATAAGTGGTAGCGTGCACAGGAGATCACTACTCACCCTCACTGTCATCACTACTGCCACTCATTGGGGGTGGTTTAATTATGTCGATGGGAGAGCTCTCTCCTGTCGGCATAGAGTGGCTACACGAGAGACCTTACAGTGGTGCAGCTGCATTGGTACAGCTGTGCTGCTGTAAGTTCTCTAGTGTAGACATGGCCTAATTCAGGTGGGTGCCGATCTTCTTAGTCATATAATGATCCTGGACAATTCCCAAAGAAGCACTGGTATTTGTTTTGGGGGAAGTTATTAATTACCTAGTGGCTTCTATGAATAGAAGAAGTGCAGCACCTCTCCTCTTGAACCCACCCACCCCAAACAGGGGAAGGAAGACCAGAAGGGGAATTAAGAGCTGTAGTGAAGGAGGACTGCTTCTTCTTCCCACTATCTTGAGAGTTAATATTGGAGTTAAGCACCTGTACTTCTGAAGATGGATAAACAAGAATGCAGAGAGAGATCTGCTGAGTAATGCTGTTTATTTTGTCTTTGAGTTTAAAGATTTTTACTGTAATCCTTAGCTCTTAAATCCAAATCACTTTACAGAGATAACTAAGAGATAACCCGTAAGGTTGGTAAAAATGTATAATTATCTAGTTACAGATACAGAAACTAAAAGTATGTCTGCACTTGCTCTGGGTGTCTCTAACCTTCTGACTGCCAGAAGCTTGGATTGGGGGAAGGGACGGATCACTCGATAATTGCCCTGTTTTGTTCATTCCCTCTGAAACATTTGGCACTGGCCACTGTCAGAAGACAGGATACTGGACTACATGGACCATTGGTCTGACCTGGTATGGAGGTTCTTATGTTCTTTCTTCCAGCTGGGAGTATAATTCCCAGCCCACAGAGACATACCCGCACTAGCTTGGTCTGTGGCGGCATGAATGATGGGAGGGGCTAGCTGCCCTGAGTGCAATCCCATCTGAGGCCCTAGTGTTAAGCTGGGAGATACACCCCCAGCTCAAAGTGTAGGCTATGGTTATGATCCGCTCCAATTTACAGGATGTTTTGATATCAGAGGCAGATATCTGGAATTTCTGGCTCCAAGTCCTATGATCAGATTGTTTCCCTTTCAACTGAGTTTTGAGTCTTTGTTTAAATAAGCACAAAAGGATGCATGTACGTATGTGACCATCTTTTTATATCATGCAGCAAGTTCTGGAGGAACAGATTCTTTAGGAACAGATTTCTTTATTCTTTAGATTCTTCAGATACATTTGAAAGTCAGCACTTCCAATTTTAAACCAATTACACTTGCAAAATGATATTCAGACAGCTGATACTCATTCTCACATGCATTGTACATGTCAAAGCTCCTGGGAGTGGAAGGTGACAATCTGGCTGGCTGGCGCTTTACACCCTCTATTACCAGTCTCTCTCAAATTGTTATATCATCCGCCTGATAGAGAAGTTGGGAGTTAGTTAATGTTTAAGGATGGATGTGAGGTCTGAGATGAATGGTTGTGTGTGGATTTTGTAAGAAGTGCCACAGGGGTGCATGGATCTTTGCAAATACATACTCCGACATAATCCCCGCATTGAGGAGTTTTATAATCTAATTTAGATGAATAAAAAATTGAATGAAAGGAAATACAGAAAGTGGAAGCTAGCTGCAGCCAAAGAGTGAAAATAGGCAGATTTGTAACCAGTCATTAATAGACAAACAGAAGAAAAAGGTTTTAAGAGATGATTTAGGAGGTAAGAGTCCAACACATAAGTGTAAGGTATTGATTATTATCTAGAGGTAGGACCATTTTACTGAACCAGGACCCTGGGGCTGTGCAGTTATAAACTTAGGGTGTTTGGGACCCAGATCTGAATTTTTCAGCTTTGTTCCAGCTCTGTTTTTATCAGTCCTTGGTAAGACCCACGGCTACTAGGACGTTGGCATTAAAGATGTTACGAAAATGATTATGATGCAATTCAGTGTACTTTTCAATGTGCCCTGTGTGTCTAGATGACTATTAATGAACTCTCTGCCTGCCCCCAAGTCCCTCTCCAAAGCACTGTTATGACCTTCAACAGCAATTAATATCAGCAATATCAGCCACTGCTCTATCACTTTAAATTTTACCTTTTATTTTAAAAACCAGGGAATGAATCCACACTCGGGGCCAGCTGGCAGAGTTACATATGCTCAACCCTTTCACCTTCAGACCCCAGAATTTAAAGCCAGGCTAAAGTCCCAAGTGACAATGAGTTGGGACCCATTCAAGAAC
This sequence comes from Chelonia mydas, assembly GCF_015237465.2. NCBI lineage: Eukaryota > Metazoa > Chordata > Testudines > Cheloniidae > Chelonia > Chelonia mydas. Next base: position 67,081,081 of record NC_051250.2, read on the forward strand.
TCATTTGTTCACACCACCAAACCAGCACAAAAATTGGCATAGTATAGTGCATTTGGCAGTCTCTGCTCAAGAGATAGCCAGGACTGTAATAGCAAGGGTACCTCAGGCCAGATACATTGGCAGAACTGTATGTAGTGGAAGTTTGCTCAGCATCTTCCCATGCTATGGCTGGCTCCCGTCACTCCTCTTAGACTCTCATATTCATGAAGATTAAATTCATCCACAAAATTTAAAAGCAAAAAGATTTTTAACAATTGCTTTTGATTTTCGCAATTTAAAAAAAGTGAAAGCGGAAACCACTGCAAGCCTGAGCAAACTGCTGGTTCCAACAGCTTGTCTTAGGCCCCCAATCCTACAATCAGCTCTGTACAGGCTCACTCCAGGAGCGATGCTGAGCCTCATTAAAGTGAAAGGGTCTCAATTCAGGCATGAAGGTCTGAGTGCATGGAGCTCATTGGAGGATCTGGGGCCTTTGATTTTAACTTTCACTTCTTATTTAAAAAACTAAATTGATATAATTGTGAATCTTCTGGTTTAGTTACACTAGGGATTCATTTAGCCCAATATAACATTGTTGACATTCAAGTTACTGGTGCGATGTCAGGGATGAATTAGCATCATCAGTAGAAAAGGGAAGGTTGGGCAGGACCATCTTAAAGTCTGCATCGGGCTCCCTACAAATGCTGACATAAGGATTTCTGTAGCCGCCCTGAAAATGAACTCCAAACTTGTTTTAATCTCAACTTCTAATTGGCAGGCCCCTGAGAATTGAATCCACGACCTAACATATGGAGGCGCTATATAAAAACTTGGTGTAAGTCTTATTCTGCACTGTTTGAAACAAGTTGCACATGTAATAGTTGTCGATCTTAAACCTCCAGAGGAGTAACAGATTCGACTCACAGCTAGTGAAACTGGCCAAACATTAAACTGTGTTAAGGAAATAATTTATAAAATGGCTAAGGAAGTTGTCCCTGTGGATGTGTCTGTTGTAGCTTGCTTTCTGGGAGGGAGAGGAGGAGAGAAACTGGCAGGATATTTTTTTTTCTGGCACTGAGAATCAATTTATCTGCTTAGTGGAGAAAATATTGTGCTTGATCTCTATAGAAGTGGTCTGCACAGATATAAAATATGTTAGAAATGGAGAAACTTACAGCTATTAAGGACGACTGCACTGATTACTATACCAGCTAGATTCACTTGTTATACTGGATGTTGATACTGCCCCCTCTCAGCTACCCCGTATTCCCCCCAAGGCCATCACCTCACCTTACATGTGCATCTTCTCCAGGATCCAGGCACCTAATTAGTGGAGCCACACCTGCGTGGCTCCACTAATTAGGTGGGTGGCCCTTCATTCTTTTGTGTGCAGCCGCCCACGCATGAACCTTAGAGGAAACTATCTGTGGATCACCTGAATAGAGCTCGCAGACCACTGGTGGTCCACGAACCACAGTTTGAGAACCTCTGGCGTATTGTAATTTATTTCAGGGGCAAACTCAGCCTTGCAATGTCCAAAATAGATTGCTGGATATTTTCAATGTTTCTTCTGAAACATTTATTATGGTAATTGTTTTGGAATGTATGAACGTGGTTATAATAACTGTTTTGCTTTATATGCTTTATTTCCTTTATTATTCATGGCAGTATTTTAAAAATTGCTTTGTATGTTTCACTATTTCAGGGTAAATATTAGTAACACATCCCATATCATTCTTCATAATAGAACGATATTCAGTATCCAGGTAAAGTGACTGGAGAACCAGGGCGGGAATATGAATCATGAGCAAGATAAGGAATGTCTCTGAAAATCTGCTTTTTCCCCCCAGTACTGTGTATATAAAAACTACATTCCAGTGCTTTCTTGGCATGGAAAGAGACCTACCATGGCACATCTCTCAATAATGAGGTATCCCCTATCATACTCTAGAGACAGATAACGTGTGATCCACTTTCAAAGTGTTTACTCTTGAAAAAACTAGCTTGATCCAAATGTGTTAATCGAGGAAGTCTGTCTGCACTAATTTGACTAGGATTTTAATGTCAGAGGAATTGGTCTTTATCGTACTTGGGACTTCTTACTGTAGTAGCTTATTTCAGAGAAATTAGGACATTTTAACCATAATTACTTCATAATTACTTAGCTCTAAAATTGATATCTAGCGATGACCACCGTGTACTGGGGCGCACGTGCTATAGCTCATTTGGTTCTTCCTCAACTGTTGCAAATCCTTGTGTACCATTTGATCTCATCTACCTGTGTATTTCCAAGGATGCTGTCATAACATATGACCATAAGTATGCCTGTATTAACTGCATATTTTGACCAGTGTTCACAATGTGTTGTATCCATCCTGGGGGCTTCCTTTTGGAATAGGCCCTGTGGATTCTCTAGTAAATCCCAGGAAAATCACACACCAGGACCTGGACCCTGATACAAAATGAACTGCTGAGCAGTATGGTAATGGATGTATTCTGGAACAGCAGGGCTTCTCTTCTACTTACAGAAACTCAGACATAAACTCACAGAAGGAAGGCAGGTGGGCTAAAAGAACAGTGGGTCACAGAAGGATCTCTGCTTTCCCTTTGTTCAGTTCTGTTCCTGTAACCGAAGAGGAAAACTTGTCTAATTTAGCTGTTATTGTGCAGAGGAGCCATTACATTTCACTCAATTAGTTCACAGCATGTCAGGGGGTCAATTTACAGTGCACTAGCTTGTTCCATGGACTCTGCTACTGCGCACTAAAAGTTCCATAGTGCACTTTGATCTACAGAACCACATCCAAGTGCACTATGGAACTTCTAGTGCGCAGTAGCAGGGTCCACATGGCCATTTACTGAGTAGAAGACTAGTGTGCTCTCGATTCACACCCTAGCTTGCTCTGCACTAAGTCTGTGTGGACAAGTCCTAAGATTAGGGGAGACTACCTATGCGCAGGGCTGGCTCTACAGTTTTTGCTGCCCCAAGCAGTGAAAAAAACTGCCGCCGTGGACGGCAAAAGGGAGAAGCTGCCGACGATTTGCCGCAGAACAGAGAGGGTGCCACCAAATTGCCACCACGGCCAGCGGGACAAAGGAGCTCCCGCCGAATTGCCGCTGCCACCCCTTTCTTACTGCCGCCCCAAGCACCTGCTTGGAACGATGGTGCCTGGAGCCGGCCCTGACTATGCGTGTAGGCTCTTTGTCATTTTAAAATTCTTTTTCTCTAGTGTTTTATTCAGCTGCCAAATAAAAATACTTTGTTTTAAGAATGCTGTTGGTCAAGACTTCCAGACCCCAAAAATTTGTGTCAAATGCCACTTGTGTCTGCGGAGAGAAGATCAGAAATACTCACTAACATGGTGCTCAGCCTGCATTCCTGATCCAACTTGCCCACCAGGCTTCAAATCCTAGATGTTTTCTTAACTGGTTGTCTGCAAATGAGAACAAGCTGTGTAATGCATCTGGTCCCATGGTTGCGTCCTGACTTTCTCACCAGTTGAGCTTCATGAATTCCCAGTTGAGAAGTTTCTAAACAAAATGGGAATGAGTTTAATTTTTAGCAGTTATTCTTTGCTCGTGCTACTGTAGCGTAGTCTAGATATTGCTGATAGCTTTTCAAATAGTGTTCTGAAGGTTAGAAGTGGAACTGCTTGTTTCAGTCTCACTATGAGCTACTTGCTGGGAGTTCCCAGTTATCAGAAAAACTCAAATTAAAATGAAAGTGGTTTGTCTGACAACTCTCCTTGAATGATCCAGGATGGATATAAATACAATGTACATTTCTGTGACTGAGGAAAAGCCTACCTGAAATCAGCTTTTGCTAGGTGGACCAGTTTTTCAACTATCGTAACTTTACCACATCTGTTTGACATAGTAACAACAAAAACTCAGTACTTAAGGCAATGGTGCAACCTTAAAAGAAAAACATATGGTCGTGCAATTCCAGTGACCATGGTGTGGGACTCAGGAAAACAAAACCTGATGGAAAAGAAAGTAAAACATCCCTTAATTCAACACTGAGAGACATGTACATTGTCACAGATAAGGAATGGATTTATTTATGATTTTATAAAGCCTCCTGTTCATAACATGTTTCTTTGGAATTCTGCGCCAAAAAAAAATTTCTGCGCACAATATTTTAAAATTCTGCATATTTTATTTGTCAATAAATAAATGTGGAGGCTCCAGCATGGCATTGGGGAGCACAGGCCACTGGCTGCATGGAGGTGGGAGCTCACTCTGCAGGCCCCTCCCCCCAGACATGGACTCAGTGGTGAGGCTGCATCTGATCCTGACACAGCGCAAGGGCCAGGTCTGCCCCAGAAACACCCCGGGGCCCTGCCCCTCAGCGCCAGGTGCACCAAGATAGTGAGCAAGAGGGACAGAATCTCGCATGCACACCCTGCCCTGGCCTCCAATCCAGGTAGTGGCAGGCAGGCTCCAGCCTGGCAGGATCCAAGTGTGGAGGGGCTTATTGTGGGGGGATCCAGGTGTGGGGTGAGAGGGTTCTGCATGGGGCAATCTGGGTGTAGGCAGCTCAGGGGTGTGTCTGTGTATGTGTGGATTCTGGATGCACTGAGGCTTATTTGGGGGGGTTCTGGGTGCAGAAGGATCTGGATGCACAGGGTCTTGGGCATAGGGTTGCCAACCCTCCAGGATTGGCCTAGAGTCTCCAAGAATTAAAGATTAATCTTTAATTAAAGATTGTCATGTGATTCAATCTCCAGGAATACATACAACCAAAATTGGCAACCCAACTGGGGAGGGGGGGGGGAGAGGATCTGGATGTATAGGGGCTCGTTGTATGGGGGGGTTCCAAGTGTGTGTGTGTGGGGGGGGGAGAAATGGGACACTGCAGAGGGGATCTGGGTGCGGGTGGATGGGCCCCGGCAGGGAGGATCTGGGTGTGGAAGGAGGGCTCAATGCGGGGTCCGGGTGTAGCTGATTGGTGCTCAGTGGGGTGGAAGTCCAGGTGCAGATGGGTGGGGCTCATCATTGTGAGGGTTCAAGTGCAGGGGGCTCAGTGGAGGGTAGTCTGAGTGCAGGCATGGGGGTGTTGGGCCTCGGTAGGAGGGTCTGGGTGTGGAAGGGGTTTCGGACACAGGGGATGAGGCTTGGCAGGGTGGGGATTTGAGTGTGGGACATTTGGTGCAGGGAGGGGGAGTTTCTGGGTGCAGGGGGGTGAGGCTCAGCAGGGAAATCTGGGTAATGGGGGCTCCAGATGCAGGGGGGTTGGGTGGCTGGGGAGCAGCTTTCCACACAGTGACCTCTCCCTCTGTGGCCCAGGAAGCCAGGTGAGGGGTTCGCAGCCAGGGGAAGTTTCTGGGGGTGCGTCTGATCTGGCCCTGGCCACTCCTTGCAGGGGAAGACAGTCTGTTCCTCCACAGCTCAGATGGGGCTAGCAGCTGAGCCTGGAGCAGGGTAGGAGCCACTGTCCGCCCTAACTCAGCATGGGGTTTCAGCCCCTGGGTGATTTACCTCTCTGCCAGTTGCTCTGGGCACCCGACACAACACACTGACGCTTCTGGGCGGGGGGGGGAGGCCATGACTGCTCTTGCGGCTTCCCTTTGCTTCCCTGTCAGAAGTCATTTTTCTGTGGGGCAGCAAAGAAATCTGCAGGGGATGTGAATTCTGCGTGCACGCAGTGGTGCAGAATTCCCCCAGGAATAACACTGCATTGCACATCATTGTCTGTAGTCTCCTTTGACCTGTATGCCGACAGCACATACCCCAGTGCCCTAATACCTTATCTGGTTTTAATGCAATGGCATATATCACGTGTACTGATGAAGTAGGAGCACTGATTCCAGTATCATATTTCATATTTGTCAGACAAAACCAGTGAACACACTTGTTGCTGTAATTGTATATGTTTCACCAGAGCTTTAGGGCTGCGAGAAGATGATAGGAAGGGCTCTGTGAAGTTAGTTAGAAATAGAGATGGGCCTGAATCAAAGTCTACGAATGAGCCCCCTCAGAATTTGTGGTACTATAATCTGGATCTGAATTTGGCATCTCTAGATAGATTTCCTCTTGTTAAAGATGTTCTGATTTCCCTTTAATGGGGCAACAGGCCTGGGTTAAATAATCCAACATTAGGCTCAGAAAGAGAATGTGTGTGGACTGGGAAGGTCATGCCCTGAAAAATAAGACTGCATCCTCTGTTGTTCGGAACAAAGGGATAAGAAGCAACTGTCCTGGTGGGTTCTGTGTAAGACCTTGGCGAAGTGACGCGACCTTGGACCTGAATCAACAGAGCTGCAAAATTAGGGAAAGGAGGACTGGGTGTTGCAATCTAGTTTGAGCTTTGCTAGGTTCAGTTACAAAAATGTTGTCAAAGATATGAATGGTCCTTTTAAAAAACAAAGCTTGAATCCTTGCTACAAAAAAGGCATTCATTGTCCTTAAGTATCTAGGAAGGTCAGTAGAAGGAGGACTGTCATAACCACATCAAGATTACTCCTTTAAGCTCTTGATTTCATCTTTTGTCTTTAAACTTTTTTAACAACAAAAAAAAAAATCCACTTGACAGGAAACTCACAAGATGGCTTATTTGAAAGACACAGGCAGTCAAATTGCAAATTTTTGATTTTAATTAATATGATCACAAAAATCTTTTGTAAAGACACACACACACACACAAAACATAGTGATGTGACTGTGTGTGGCTGTTAATGATCTAAGTGAGCAGAAAAGTCAACAGGATGTGCCTCATTTCCCCTTGATAAGCTTTGCTGTACAGAATCCTGGAATTTGCCTTCAGGTGAAATGCCAGTGATTGTGCTCTCTCTTGGGAGAGCCACTTCTAATTAAACAGCATGCAGTTGAAAAATCTTTATTCTGCCTTGAGAAACATATGAATATCAATTTTCTGTCCCGTAATAATGCTTGGATACTGTCTGGTATGTGTTACCTGTATGTACAGTATTTGCTGCAAGTTAGTGTTATATAGATAACAGAAAATCCTAGCATCTGCTAAAATCAACAGATCAGGGTTACAGTAGATGATGATACTCACTAGTTAACTTTTTTGTTGCTTTACTTTCAATCTAGATAAGGCAGAAATAATGCAGGCCTGTTATTTAAATAGGCACTTGTAGGATCTGCCTAACCTGAAAATCTACACAAACAATACACCTTTCTGAGTGATGGTAGCACCTTAACTCACTTAAATGACCAAATTTAGCATAAGCAGATGAAACTCCCATTCAGTGAAATGAGTTGCATCTGCTTAACCATTACTGAATTTAGTATGTTGTCCCATGGTATTTAAGAGGTTAAAGCTGTTCACTGATATAAGAACCTGGGAGAAATCTATGTATTGTTCAGTTCATAGGCAAATAGAATTGAGGCTAGAGAGAGGTGGAAAATTTGGACCTGGATTAAGGAATGTTCAAATATGGGTTTTGATTCAGTTCACCAGAAAGAGAGAAGCCATTGTGAGAATCAAATACACCGCTTGGTTTGAATTTTCTGTATCCCACAAGACTTGATGGTGTTCAAATCAGAGTTTGGTTAGAGCTCATCAGTTGTCATGGCTTGTACACACAGGTTGGAAACCTGCCAGATATGTGCTGGGTACCCTTAGATACTGTTCATTCTGTGGCAAGCATGATCCGCTCAGAGCCTGCATCCCAGAGTAAGCCCATGAGATATTGTATGATGATGAATATCCTCATCAGACTGCCTGCCTTCCTTTTCAACAACATTGTCAGCAGTGGACAATGTTTACTGAATTTATGTTGAAGTTAAATTTAATGATTCGTCCAATACCTCTTGCCCTGCCTTCAGTGGGGAAGTGATTCATTATACTAAACTGAAAAATGCATGAATCTAAACTACATTGCCCTACGTTAAACTCAGCCATTTTGCTTTTCAAAGGCTTGTGTGGATCTTTTCTTGTGGTTGTGATCTTTGTGGACTCTCATTCCTTCAAGTTTTACTTTGAGCATCAGATTCAAAGAAATTCCAACATCCAAAATGGAAAGTTGGTCAGACCTGCCAAATTTCACCTGGCTTTGTTCAAAATCATAAAATTTTACATGATTTGATGCAAAATTATAAACTGCCCCAGGTTTATTCAGGTTGGCCACCAATTGCAATGCCACAATTGTGTGTGAAACAGCGACAAATTCATCACCAGAGATGAATTTGGCCTATTTTGGCCTAAACAGAAGGGATTTTTAGGCACTTAATAGGGAACATATTTTGTTTACAAATTGTTGGACATGATTTACTGTGCAGAACAGCAATGAGATTATAATATTGGAGAGAGATTTTTTGAAAGCACCTGGTGGCTGTGGGTGCACAGATTGAGATGCCTGAAAGGAGCCTGATTTCAGAAAATATTGAGCATTCATCTTCTGTAAATCGAGCTCCTTTTGAGTTTGGCAAGGCACCCGAAAGTACTTGTCATGTTTGAAAGTACTGGCCATTGCATATAACATATATGTTCAATTACACAGAACATATTCAATTAAAATGTGAATATGCTGAGGCATTTTTTCTTGTAATTATTCGCCAAGTAAATTATGATCTTGGTTGTAAAAATCTTAACGAGTTTTCCTTGTAATCGCATTTGAAGAGACATGCTGGGTGAAGGCATGTTTTCTCGGTCTGTATTTAGTAATTAGGTAATGGTCACAAGAGAGTACATAAAATTGCAGGTCTTAATGTTTACATGTAAATTAGGTCAACTCTCTGCCAGCTTGCAGTCTTCCAGATGTTGCATATCATTTTAATTGTGTTTTATTAAACTCTCCAGATTGTTTTGTTAGGCTGGCACTAGTCGGACATGATGTAAAAGAGTAATAGCTGCCGTACCCCATCGCAATGTAACTGGTTTCTGTGCATTTAAAATAACCCCAGAAAGTAAGTTTCACTTACAGACAATGTGGAGCAAAATATTAATTTGGAGAACATGTTCCTTTTGGCTTTGGTAGAAGGCTATATGCCACGTGACTGTGTGTGTGGTGTTTTGTTTCTTTTTAAATTTTTACTGAAGAATAAAAGGCCACTTGGAGTAATATTCGCTAATATGATCTTAGAGTTGTTAGACTTAGCAAATATTCTGCTTGCAAAAAACACTTTTCATGCTTCATCATATTTCTTTATTAAGTCTGAGTTTAAGAAACAGTAAGAACTTACCCAGGAATAAAACAAGCACATATACAGGGAAGACATTAGTGATATGATTCAGGTATCTATAATTTAAACATCAGGTAACAGTAAAAAAGCAGGGTTTCAAAGTAGGGTTGTTGTTTTTTCCTAGCATTTGTATGTTTAAACACACTTGAACACAGAAAACACAACTCTTTCCATACCAATTTTGCCTCTTCCATTTAGTAAACATTTATTGCACTCACTACACAAGCACACATTTCATAAATACTGTGGTATCAACAAACATGGCTCATTTTTGTTTACTCTCATGTCTTTGATCCATGGATATTGTTCTGAGCTCTCCTCTGGGAAACAGAGTTCATTAACTGACAGAGGGATCCTTTTACTGATGCAGTAGCAGCAACGCACAAAATATTTAAAGTGGCATGTAAGTAGTGTAGAGGTGATAGATATTTTGAAGAGATTTTTAATCTGGAGGACATTTTCCTCCAGGTTACAACCAGTTCAAATCTTGGGCAAAAACTACTTTGTTGGTGTCCCTTTAAGACAAGCATAAGGAAATTTCAGTTCATTTTCTGGCTGGGAGATGTCATTTTATGAAATCCAACTAAAGAAAATAAACATAAGTGAATGGATGGAGGTTATCTTCCCAAAACGCTTGGATTGGGGCTACCTCAGATGAAACTGTGCTGGTTACACGTGTTGTAATCTGTTTCTAAATTACAAGGAAAATGTCGTTTAGCCCAGAGGAGACAAGGCTTCATTTATGTGGAAAATAAAATGTAGAGATGGCCCAGATGTAAATTGTATTGTATTCCAGTCACAAAGTCTGAGGTGGGAGTTGTTAGATAGAAGGTTCTGGATTGGGTACATATCTAGAAGAAAGATTAACAAGAAATTCGAACAAGCGTACAGAGCCAGTTCAAAGCAAGTAAAATAAAATCTCTCCCAACGGTCTTGACTGTAGATAGTTATTGAGATTAGATATTGCTGTAGCTGGCAGCAGTCATTGCAATGGGGATGTTTTCAGAGACTTTGGGCTTCCTGTCTCAATAATCCATATTGTGTGTTTCTCACAGGTGCAGCAAAAGTAGCGTAGCACAATTTGTTTAGGTGGTACAGAAATCAAAAAATCTGAAATGTTTGTTTAGACAATATCTCTCATTTTAAAATTGTCTTCACTGCTATGAATTAAATTGTTTTTCTAGCAAACTAAGAGGTAAATCTTGGCACCATACTAAACCACAACACTTAATGTAATTAAACTCAGTGGATTAGCAAAATGGTGTAGTTAGCCCAGCATAAATGTGTCATTTGGCCTATGCTGTGCAAAGGAGTATAGCATAAAGAACCCCTCTCTCCTCCCCCGAGCAAAACAGCAACAAAAAGAGAGAGTGTCTCAGAAGTACATTTTGTATAGTTTGAACAAAAATTGCTGATTGATAACAGAGGAAATTTAATATTCCCAGTTTTTGGCTCACTATCTTTGTAGTAAAGCCAAGCTCTTAGAAATAGTTAATTATAGGTTCAATAAAAATATTTAGATGACAGCTGTAAGCATTCATCATTTCTATGCATAATATGTTACAGAATTCTTTTGTTGTTTCAGTATGTATGAAGGAAAAAGTTAAGATGAACAAGTAAGAACAGATCTGAAATCTTTTAAAGTTTCTATCAGCAAAAGCTCTTGAAATACAGGACACTTTTTTTTTCTTTTAAATTTAACTATGAAATGTGAATTAGAACTTCACTGCACCTCAGTCAGCATTCATTTCTCTAAAGCGGAACTAACTGCGTGGGTCGGGGGGGAAGGAATCATCTGAGGTACGATTAGGAGGTAGAAAACGTATCTTCCTTGCTTTAGTTAGCAACCAAATCTGGCTATTGATTAAGTTTTTAAATATTTTTGAACTACACTGCCGTATAAGTGACAGTGTTTTATCAGAAAAATCCAGATTTTTATTTAATCACAAAAAGGTATTTCATTGATTAGAATTCAGACACTAAAATGAACGTCATTCTCTGTGTGACTGACTATTCCAGATATTTAAGCCCGCAATAAATCACTATCCTGTTGTCTGTGAGCAGCACGTTGCAAAATTGCTTTTGAATCCACTCGCCACAATTAACTAAATATTCTCAGTATCCTGTAGGTGCTTTGCTAACCTTAGAATCAGAATTCATCTTTACAGCTTCTCAGGTAGCTTCTCAGTTGCTACATGTTATTGCTTGCTGAGATACTGATGTGGCTGGCTTCAGACGGAAACAGCTGGCGAGGATTACCTTCCTTCAGGCTGTCATGTAGGCTTTTACAACTGATTTCTGGCAGGTTGAGGGACTGTGTTACACTGTGCAGCCAGGGAAGATGCTGACATGGCTAATTCCCTTCCTTTTGTGGCTTTGCTCGCTCAGTGCCAAATGGCTGGAGTTGTAAAAAGCTGCACTGTGTGCAGAGGAAATTATTCCATTCAAGCCTATGGGTTGCTGGCGATTTTAAAGTGGTTTTCTAGGGACAGTAGATACTTATTGAGCAGTGGTGGAAGGCAGATTCTATATTGGGAGTATAATTTAACATATTTATTTTCATAAGGTGCATTAACAGATGTGCGTTTGAGAAAACAGGCAAGAAAAAACTTGCCCCCAGCTATCCAAAATGACCCGTTTCTTGACAATGTTTTTGCTTTTCCTTATCCAAGAATTTTTCGCTCACGTGTTTGCAGCCCAGGCCTGTTACTCTCCACCAAAAATATTGTTTTGGCAGCGCTCTTGCTCTATGTACTTTGTCAGCAATATAATAATGAAGTACTGCAAACAGTTGCAAAGAGGTTAAAGCGTGTGATTGGGCCATCTACATATGTTGTAGAATGAAAAAATATGGGCTACCAATTGGGGAATTTTAGAGAATTTCCCTTGAGAATATTGATATGTTTCCAGTCTACCTCTACACATCAGGTATGTACATGAGATTGTGTACCTAGGATGGGAATTTCTGTATTTGAGTGCTCAACTGGCAACATTTATCATCTCAGTCCATACGAGTCACAGTCATTTTGTTCCTAATCTTCATGTAGGATATAATTTTGCAGCATTTGCCCTAAAGATGTGTTTACAGTAGATCTGGAGAAAAGGGGTTTTAAAAAATTGAATATTTGTTTGAATTTTCAAACTCTGTTCCTTTGTTCCTGTTCCCACTCCTTTTGGAGTTTATTTTCCATGAATATTTTAGCGAAAGAATATATTGATAGGAATGTTCACAGAAACGGCAAGTTTAAAATACACACTGGAGAATATTCATTGAAAGTGAATTTCAGATGTGTAATGGTGAGTATTCATAGTGGAAAACTAAAGTTATACTCATCCATGCATGGACCAGAAACGCACCATGTGACCTTTGAGTCCAATCAGAGCAGCTCAGTTTTGAATATTGAATACTTGCAGTGAACTATCTGCAAAGATGCAGATCAAGACTTATTTGCGGAATGGTTCAGCAACTAATTTTGAGTACTACATTTTGAGAACCAATCCAACCTCTTAGCAAATTCTCTGAACAGAGAGAGGAAAACTCATCACATTTTCGTTTCACCGTAGAAATATGTGTAACTTTTGTTTAGCTTTCACAATACGCATAGAAGCTCTGCACTTGCAGATAACGGGAGAGGTCTACGTGAGCTAGTTACTGGAAATGGTTACAAACACTTGTGAACAGATGCCTCAAAATTCATGGGCATATTTTGTATGGTGAGGTGGAAGGAATCTTGTATGGAATTTTATATGATGAGATGGAAGTTGGGAACTGTCACAAACTGCTATATGTAGTCTTGAACCAACAACCTGGACTCAAACACACAGCTCCAACTTTGGGGACATTCTGATCTTATCTGGTAAAAGGACAGGCAAAAGCCCCAGATCTCATTGCGTTCATAACAAAGTATATAACTCCTTCCAATTTACCGTAGGGCAAAGAATATATTTTCTGGAAAACTACTTGCATTTCTCCTGTTGACTCATATCTGCTAAAAGGAAGACTCTGGCCTGCTGTTCCCTTATGTTTTGGACTAAGCTGTCCCAGAATTCCCTGTTTTGGAAAATGGAACTGGTGACACATAAACCCACTCTTCTCTTCTCCCCCGCTCCAGTCCATGATTGCTGCAGTCCTGACTCACTTAGGATTAGAGCTGGTCATGAATTTTTCAATGAAACATTTTTTTGTTGGGAAAGTCTGAGTCCAGTTTTAACTAAACTTTCCTCATGTCCAGGATTTGGGAGGTGGGGGTTGAGAGAGAGAGAGAGATCTGCCCTGAGGGTTAAGGCACTCACTTGGGATATGGAAGACTTGGTTTCAAGTCTCTGCTCTAAATCAGAACAGGCAACATGGAACTGAGGTGCCTACAGAGTCCAGTAAGCAAAAAGAGTGGGGAATTCTATGTTTCTGTATACTGATTGCCATTTGCCTGCTAGGCTCATTCTTTATCCAATACTTGGATGTGCTTGTTTGGCTCAGAGTTAAAAGTAAGCGTTAAAATTAAATAATATGAAAACACCCCAAAAGCACACACTGCCACGTTAGTAGTAAATTTAAAGTGCACCCAGCGTGAGAGCCAGGGAGCTGCTGGAATGAAAGGTAGTGTTCAAAACAGGAGCCTAGCTTCATGATCTCATCCTAAACATAACTTTGGGTTTTGTGTGTGTGTGATTCAAGCCTGGGGCTGGCTGGATGACATGCTTCACTGAGGGGAGACTGAGGAAGGGTGGGTGGGGGGAAGGAACATGCACTGAACATCAAACCACTGAAAAAATCCCTTTGATCTGGAGGGGTGGGGAAAGAGCACTTATCATGAGAGTGCAAGGTGGGGAGAACAACTGCTAAATCTTATAATCCCAAATAACCAACTCTTTCAAACGTAGTGGTTATGGTTACCTAGGAACATACATTTTCCAAGTGTTGTGCAAATATAAATTATTTTTACTATTGACTTACCACACTTTGTTTTATAAGCCTCCAAAGGAGCACTTGTCAGTCGTATTTCTCCTCTCCACTTTCATTAGTTACCTTAAGTGTGATGAATTTGGAGAGCTTAAAAAAAAAAATCAGTTACACTACCAAGCTTGGTTATTAAGGTGAATTTTCACTGCCCTACATAATCCCCTCATTAAAAGATACAGCCCACCCTCTGCCAAAGCATTTGGAGTAATTTCAACACATTTTTCAGAAAACCTCCATTTCTTTTATGCTTTTAGATCCTTTGCAACAATAGATTGTGTCACCCAACCCATATCCTGTATAATGGCCTAGTAGTTGGTGTGACAGACCAACATAATACAAGGGAACATGCCACCATGTGGTATGTTGCAGAGGAAATGGGGGGAAACTTACTGTTCATTGTCAAAGTAATTTTGGGTTCCTTCCTGAAACCTATACTTATTGATATACTGGCACTATATGAACTTTGCACTTTTTAAAGGGTAAAAAGTGTTACAGTGGAACAACATTTATTCCAGTTAAAAGGCTCTTTTTAAAAATATAAATGGTTAAATTAGGTAAAGAGAAAAATGGTAAAAGGAAGAGGATAGGAGTTGAGTGTGAAAGAGAGGTCAGGCGTGAGTAGCAATAGTACAATGTTTGTTTTTTGCTACAAGTTTCCTAAATTCCTTAAAGCCCCAAATGTGCTACCGTAACTTGGGTGCATGCTTGCTTCACTCACTACTGTTTGTTTGGCAGTACCAATCTCTCTTACTTTCTAGATTAGTAAGAATGTATTCAAAACACTAAGAAAAAAATCAATAATGACCCTCTGGATTAGACTTTGCTGTTATTATTTTTCTAATTTGCTCAGAAAATATTTTCAATTACTTAAATGTCTATTAAGATCTTAGAGTGCTTTCAACAGAGGGCATATGAACATTCTCGCTCCTCTTCTATTCCCTTCTTCACACTGTATAATGCTGTGGAGTAAGAGAAGACTGCATATCAAAGTTGTGAAAGAGACTGAGCCTCTTTTGGCTCTGTGCAAAATTTTATCTTGTGGCATTTGATCACAACATAGTGCATCTTGTTGTCATTAAGCTACAGTTTTTGGTTCAATGGTCCTATCTAAATATGCATCTCTCTCCCTAGAAAATTAACTGGGTTGGGCCCAGATGGGGATAGGTATTCATTTAAATAGCTCCAGACTATAATGTATATTGTATCCTCTCTGGAAGATTTGGCTTAGATCCCGAGAAATGTACAGCTTTCCCATTTGGAGAGAGGTATAGAATTTGGCTACAGGGACTGTTAAAAATGAAAAGCAAACCAAACATTATTTATAACTAAAGATAATTATTTTTTGTAACTGCAGCCGCAGAGCATATGAAGGTAGTCTCCCTAAGTCTTGATCACAGGTATCTGCCAGCTCTTGCCCTCGCTCAGTCAATGACTTCCAGTGTGCTGAGCCAGCTTGTTTGGATTTCACCTATTGCTTTATTCTGACATATCATTTTATTTCTTCATCATGTTCCGTTCCTTTGGAGCTGCTGTAATTCTGCACATCCTGCTACTAAGGGATGCATGAGACTGCTGCTCTGTGCCTCAAGCGACTGAGAGCCTTCCTGGTGCACTATGCACACCTTCTGCTAGTCTCAGAAGAGAGCTGCAGCTAGCCTTGAACCTGGACCATTCCTATGCCAGCATGCAAAACTACTGCTCTGAGTGAGCTGTGGTGGCAGCTGTCAATTTCCTCCTTGTTAGCGCCTTTGCACCAGTGACTTTTGTGGGTATCATGCCAAGATGCCCTGTCTCCCAACAACCAAGGATTAGCTCATGCTTTAGTCTGGCTCTTTCCACCCAATTGTGAATTGTTCTTTGGGTGTCGAGCGTGAAGACTTCAAATGGAACCATTTTGGGTTCCTCTAGTGCGTATCCACAACCACCACAAATGCATACTTGGTGTGATGAGGACATAAGATTGGAAGAGAAAATGCTGACTGATTAAAGACATCATTTCTGTTTATAATTACTACGTTTTTTATTACAGGATTTTTTTTTGTTTAAAACAAAACAAGCCCTTATTACAAAAGTAACTATCACTGAGAAGAATTAGGGCTATTTCAAGAGTATTGTTTCAGTGCTTCTTGCAAGTGGGTGACTTGGGGGGGGGTTTGGGAGCATACAGTGGCTAGACAGGCCATTAAATTGGTACTAAACACTTTTCCATATGAAGGAAGTCCCCTTCTGCCAAAATCCAGGAGCAGGGAGATCAATTTCCATGCAAATGCGGCTAGGATGGTGCTAGATAAACTTTGAAAAATTGAAAGGTCACTGGGGTCAGGGTGCAGGCTTCAGAACTCGTCTGGCTCGCTTCCTTGTAGACTCATGGAGAGTTGGCACGCTGAAGCTGCATGACGTCCTGCATAAACATTCAATCCTACTGACCATTTTTTTCCATAGCACTAACTCACTTAACAGAAAAATATATAAAATGGACCAAAGCTGTTCTATATCACTTTTCCTCATACAGAGCTGCAAAAGGATTCCTGTATTGTATTTTTTTTTAAAAAGGGGGAAGAGAGTGATGGCTGATTGCCAAAGTACTTGCATAGACTCTCATTTCAGTTTACTTCCTAAAATAGTGTTGAACACAAGTAGGGATACCTCTGAGTCTTTGATAAAGCACAATACACTGCCATGTATTTTCACCTGGGTGATCTCATGGGAAAGATAAATGATGTGAATCCCCCAAATCTGGTAGAGATGGAAAGAAATGTTAAGGGATTGACTTAAAACCCCAAATCAAAGAAATATTAAAGGGCTTGGCTAAGCCTCCAAAGCAAAGAAAGTCTCTGAATTAAACAGGTTTCAGAGTAACAGCCGTGTTAGTCTGTATTCGTAAAAAGAAAAGGAGTACTTGTGGCACCTTAGAGACTAACCAGTTTATTTGAGCATGAGCTTTCGTGAGCTACAGCTCACTTCATCGGATGCATAGCATATCGTGGAAACTGCAGAAGACATTATATACACACAGAGACCATGAAACAAAACTTCCTCCCACCCCACTCTCCTGCTGGTAACAGCTTATCTAAAGTGATCATCAAGTAGGGCCATTTCCAGCACAAATCCAGGTTTTCTCACCCTTCCCCCCCCCCCCCCCACACACACACACATACAAACTCACTCTCCTGCTGGTAATAGCCCATCCCTCTTTGAAACCTCTCTTTATAATGTGCATGATAATCAAGGTGGGTCATTTCCAGCACTAATCCAGGTTTTCTCACCCCCCCCCCACACCCCCCCTCCAAAAACCACACACACAAACTCACTCTCCTGCTGGCAATAGCTCATCCACACTGACGGAGATGGTAAGTGTAGAACCTCTGTAACGCTTTGGCCCAGTTTGGGGGAGAGCACATAGCCACTTTTCCACACTCCATGACTCCCCTCTCGGTGTCACTGGTCCAGTTCAGGCTCCAGAAAAACTTAGAGCAATCTCAGGACTGCTTTAAACTGCACATGGCTGCAAAAGCCCCCCTGGATATATTCTATCTGTTGGGGATTGCTGGAGCACAACAGCATTCCAGCCATGCCCCCTACCTTATTGGCTGGGAATGGAGGGGGAGGGTATAAGGGTGGCTACATCTTCTCCAAACCACCCAGGGATTCCCCTGTGGTGGCAGAAGTCCCAGCTGGCTGGATGCTTTAGTTGGGGATTGGTCCTGCTTTGAGCAGGGGGTTGGACTAGATGACTTCCTGAGGTCCCTTCCAACCCTGATATTCTGTGATTCTATGATTCTATGCTGTAGCTCTCTGCTTGCTGAAGTAAATAGGGACCAAATTCTATATGCTGTTGTAAGTCTCCTCACCTCCATTTCCAATCCATAAGGTGTTGTATTTAGGTTTGGGTTTTATTTTTATTTTTTTTGGTCGTCTTTAGTACAGACCCTAAACTAAGGAGCTGAGCTAATCATGTTCATGTTTTGTGGGTGGAGTGTGAGTCTAAGTTTCTGCAAGGAGATCAGTACAAGCTTAGGCTCCAAACTTGCATTGGGATCTGCCAGTACAGAGCCCTCTGCTCAGGCAGATCACCATTGATTTCATTGGGGGGTGGGGGGGTTGCCTTAGTCAATAGTATTGCGATATCAGGGCTTTAATCTAAAAGAGAATTTGGAGCCATACACACTGTGACACTGCACCCTATATTCTTCATAGTGACATTATATGATATGATTATGGCATAATTATGATGCATTTTGTACCAGATGGGTCATGTAAGGTGTCATTAGAAAAGTTATGATTTGTTGAATATGATTATCCTATCTGTATGCATTTATCATTTTTGTATCTAAAGTTATAAATATTGACTATACATCTGTATTTCAAGTGTAGTTACACCTGGGTAACACCCACTAGGCAAAATGCTTCCAGTCTGAGTAGCTAGTTGTGAAGGGCATATTCAAGGTAACGGGCCATTAGGAAGAACAATAGGCCTTAGGAGAAGTTTATTGCACACTGGGTGAGCCTTCCTGAGAACACTCCAGACAGCCTGTAAGTTATGGCTGCTATGACTTGGCAAGAGCATGTGACCAGGCCACATGACTCTGGACTCCATCTTGGGACTCTTGTATTTTTCCACACATTGGTCTGGGAACCAAGTTTGTAAACAAAGGTTTCCCTCCATTTGAGGAAGCTATATAAGGCAGGGAGTAACATCATTGGTTGTTCTTCACTCCCCACACAAGAGGACTCCTGAAAACACCTGAGGGATTAAGGAATAAAGACTGAACTGGGGGAAGTGCTGGACCCAGGCTAAAGGGATTTCTAGTCTGTGTATGAAAAACCTGGGGATTCCAAGCTGCAAAGCAAGTGCAGCTCGTCCCTTGAGAATCTGCCAGCCTGTCTGTATCATCAGCCAAAGTGAGAATTTGCTAATTCATATCCTATCTTTCTAGTATCTTAGGCTTAATTTGTGTTTTTGTTTATTTACTAGGTAATCTGCTTTGATCTGCTTGCTATCACTTATCACTTAAAATTGATCTTTTGTAGTTAAAAAACTTATTTTATGTTTTAATCTAAACCAGTAAATTTGGAGTGAAGAGCTTTGGAATCTTAGCTCAACGGGCTGTTGCATTTCCTCTCCACATTGCGGGAGGGGGCGAACTCTATGAGCTTACGTTGTACATTTCCCTGTGCAGCTCAAGGTGGTATAATTTTGGGTTTATACTCCAGTGGGGAGGGGGACGGGGAGTGAGTGCCTGGGGAGCTAGTGGTTATCTTGGCTGGAGCCACTCTATGCTTGGCTCATGCAGTGGCTGGTCAGAGAGCCTGCATGTAACTGCAGCTGGGTGTGTCTGTACTTATGTGAATGCCAGTGGAAGTGTAGGACCGGAAGCGGGTCTGCAGCTTGTTGCAGAAGCACAGTGTGAGAGGGAGCCCAGGCTGGTGAGTCAGAGGGCTCAGCAGTACCCCAGTTCCAGGTGGCACCCCAAGGGGAACCCGTCACACACGCGCTCAATGGAGCAGCACCGGAGTCCTCAATGTTGTAAAAGGCCTTGATGACACTTCGGGAGCTGCCATTCTGTTGTTTAAACATGAATTCTACAGTTATTTCAGGTTTCAGAGTAACAGCCGTGTTAGTCTGTATTCGCAAAAAGAAAAGGAAGACTTGTGGAACCTTAGAGACTAGCCAATTTATTTGAGCATAAGCTTTCGTGAGCTACAGCTCACTTCAGCTTATGCTCAAATAAATTGGTTAGTCTCTAAGGTGCCACAAGTCCTCCTTTTCTTTTTACAGTTATTTCGGAAATTCTTTAAACTGTTTTATCATCAACACAACGGACCATTGGGGTGCATCATGGCTCCTGCAGAACCATTTGTCGTTTGTGTCCAGTCCTAGTTTAGCTGGGGACTTTTAGACCTTGTCTGCACTATGAAACAGCACCTCAGAATTTTGTGCAGCACACTGGGGCTGAATTCTGTGGCAATTCTGCAGCAGGGTGAAAGGCCAAGAAACTTATTAACAAACAGAGGACCTCTGGATTTTAAAATAACCACGAGAAGCCAGGATCTCCATTTTAAATCTAATCTAAATGACTGTCCTGGCAGTATGGTGTCTTCTAACATCTTGCTGGGACATTGGTTCTTCAATGAATTAAAAGGAAGTGATTGATTCAGTAGGCAACTAACATCAGTTCCTGCATCACCTGACTTTCTCTAGAGATACCCCATCTGAGTACAATGAAGTACTACTTTGCTTGTGAGATCTGACTAGATCACAGCTCAAGGTGGTATGGTTATAGACCAGATATTAAGAATAGAAGAGAGACTATAACAACTCAAAATAACCAATGAATGTGGCTTTGGAGGGGATGAGAGAGAGCAAAGAGGAATGACTGCAAGACCTGACAAAGGCAACCAGAAAAGATTTAGTACTTTATATGGGAAATATGAAAATAACCTGGGGAGAGACGAGAACCACAGCACAGCAAAGAAATATGAATAGCAGAGTTCAATGAAGAGGAGCTGAGACTGCAGAAGCTAGCAAAATGCTCAAAAATGGCCAAGAGCAATAGTCCATTCTTAATTTTATCCAGTCAGAGGGAGGTGATGAATCAACTCAGTTCCAGTTTTATTTATTTAAAGAGTGAGATGACTTTCCTGCTGTTCTTACTGAAGATTGGATCCAAGATAACAGCCAGAGTAGGAAGAAAGATATGCATGGGCATTTTGGAGAGAATCTCAGAGGAGGAAGAAGAGGTTTACCATTTGATTCTGAGTGAGAACAGACTGGGTATTTAGGGAGAAGAGCCAACACAGAGAGAGGAGAGGGGATCCATGTCTTATGGCAGTTCTGAGAGGGGAGGGGACAAGCAGAATAAATACAAGATTATAGTCCTTTTCCATTACAGCGTAGAGAGAACTCATTTCCATGTTCTCATGTGAGCTAAAACCTATGTTTGTTTACTATGGATTGTAGGTACAGAAAAATCCCATAGTGGAATCCAGACCACTCCATCAGGTTGCCAAAAGGTCAATTGTCCAATGAGTTACAAATGTTAATTTCTTACATATTGGGTAGAATATCTATGGTTAGAAGTAATTAGGTACTCTGAGGTCCCCAGTTCTGTTTATCTGATTTAGCTCAGGGAGTTGTTTAAGGTGAACAAGTGAACTCCAGGCAACAGCACTGACAGTAGTGCTGGTTGGAGACTGAAATTCCGTTTTGCAGCGTCTTTCAAGGTTTCAAAATTTGTTTTCAGTCTGATGCGGAATGAAAAACAACCCTTTTGAAAGTTTTTGCTAAATGGACTTTCGTTGAAACATCTGTTTTTTGGAGTAAAAGTCTCTTTCTCTCTCAAATTGACCAAATAGTCCACCTGGGACCTCAGCGACATTTTTGACCAAAAAATTCCTGAAGTTAATGACTCCATGAAACTTTTCAGCTTCACTTTCCATTGAAAATGTTCAGACCAGGTCTAATTGACAGCCAAGTCCACTCAAAAGGTGAAATATTAAATAGTATGTAGTACACAAGCCGAATGCAAGGGATCATGTCTTGTTCTAATGGCTGGCCCCAGTGAGACGAAGAACCTGCTACTTAAAGCTAATAGTGTTACTTCTTTAGCTGAAGTAAGGTGTGCTTGTGGCTTTGAATTGAAGGTCCTGGGTTTGACCCATATAAGTGCAGGTTAGGTTTGTTACAAATATATGCTGCATTAGTATTAATGGCATCACAGGGTGATGCTCCCCATGTTAAACGCAGTATTTAATAATGCAGCACTAAGTTTTATTTTTCATTCACTGTCTGCGAACATCCCCCCTTTGGCTGTGTAAATGCACAATGTCTAGAACCCATGCCCATATAAAACTAACTGTGGATCTTTTTCTGTCCAGAATGAGATGGGCTGAAACAGACTCTGAATCCAGCCAGCCTCCAATTTCTGTAAAGTTTGGAATCAGAGTAAACCTTGTGGATCTGGGCAAATTGTTGCTCAAGCATGTCTTATTCTACCTACCTTATATAAAATATCCATTGTCCACAAATTATTTAATATTTATACATATTCTAGTTTTATAATTTTCTCAATACCCGCTCCCCCCTCTCCTTGCTGGCAAGTCTGTTTTTGAAGTGGAGAGAGTTTTTCTTGATTATTTAATGGTTCTGAATTTATTATTAATTATTTTAACTGCCGAAATTAATTACTTCACACTGAGTAAACAATCTTAACAATGGAATTACTGATATTCTTCCCTAAGTATGTGTCCCCATTTTATAGTTAATTGAATTGCTTTCTAATCCTTTCAAAGGTATCCTTTAAAAATAGTATTGTTGTATAATAATTAACAACATTTGTTTATAAATGAAAGTAAAGCCCAAATCTGCTGTACGGTTCTTACAAAACACTGGGTTGTGTGAAATCTAACAGTTTATTTTCTGGATTTCAATCTAAAACTTCTCTGAAATAATTATTCTGCAGTAATTTGGGAACCAGCTATAACAGAGAAGCTACAGCCTGCAGAGATGCTGAACCAGGTTTAAGTACTATGTGCTTGCATTCTCATTCCCAGCCTCTGCTTCATTAATATATTAATCTCTGGAAAATGCTTGAAAATACCCTAAAGTAGCAGCCTCTTCTTTGTTTATGTTTAAAAGCTTTTCATCCATTCTCATTAATACTGTAATGGAGAAGATGTACCGTTCAGTAAATGAATTGAACAGAGGCTTCTGCAAACCAGGAGCAGATTGCAGTTTTGCCATTTCTGTCTCCTTTGTTTTGTTTTTGCTTATAAGGGATTTAAATTCCAGATCCTGGGAATAAAGTTTTAATCTCCTTTCTACAGTAAATGTGTTCCCTGGTAGAAAGGAACAAAATAGAGGTAGGTGAATATTTCAGAAGTACTCATAAACCCCCAAATCACTTTGATGGAACTCATGACTGTTAGTCCTTTTGCAAGAACATTCATGAGTGATATTTATAATTCCAAGACTGTTCATAGAAAGCAAAAGTCTTGTGAGGTCTTGAGTGAATATTTATTAGCCTGAAGATTTATGCTGGGAAGTGTTCACGTTGTGTTCTTGGAAACTCTAATTTTCCTTTTTCATAAAAGTTTCATTCATCCATCCAGGGAGCACAGACAATACCAGGTGACTTACACATTGCACAAATAGTTGACATAATTCAAGTAAATAGAAAGCAAACAGGCAATAGGATGAAATATGTTTGAATAAAGCATTTTGCAAACAATTCTGAATAATACATGCATTGTAAAAATTAGTCTGTTTGTGGATAACTTAGGAACAGAAAGAAGAGCTGCATTTATCAAATAAGTTACTGCTATAGTTTGTCCTGCTTCAAAACCAGTCTTGTGAAAAAGTATACTATATAAAAAACATTAGACCATATGACCTTCCAGACTAAGCTGTGAAGAAGAGATCACGTTGCAGTAGAAGGTTATATGATTTTTCTTCTGTTCTGAGCATTGGTTTATTCATTGGCTAGTGACCTGAGTCATTTAACCTTAGTTTCCCTATATTTGAAAATAATACTTATCTAGCAGGGAGGTTGTGAGGATAAATTCATGTTTTGAAAGAATTTACAGGGGAAAAACCCTATACATGGGCTAAGTAGAAATAGAAAAGAAACCAGGGTTTTAAAATGCAAAGAAAAGAGACAATGGGAAATGAGGGGTCAGAAAAAAAATCATAAGAAGAAAATGAATGAAGGGATTAGGAGAACATGGTACTTCTTCAGACTGAGGCTCCTAATATGCATTTAATTAAGACTGAATAAAATAGGATTTAAATGTATGTAAGCTAAGCCGAGTAGAACCTCACTACTTGGCATTTCAATAATTAAAAAAATGAGGCTTCTCCCTGCTTCCCAGGAATAATTGAATGACAGACGCTGTAGTGAGATCTCCGATTATTAAGGCTCCATTTCTGTTGCAAAATATACAACAATGTGATTACAAGTATATGATTTACAGTATTATAAATAATGAAGACTGAGCTACCATTATTAAAACACAAAAAGTACATTTTATGATGCATTCTCTTCACATTCTTGCTCTTCGCTTAGGAGCTGAACCAGGTCCCATGGAAGTCAATGGACTCTAATGGGAATTGATCAGGTCCATTTTTTGCTAATTTGCAAAATTCACAATTTAAATTGGTGTCTGTCATTAAAAAAACAAAAGTCTAAGCATGTGTGACTTCATAAGCTAACTAAAGTGGATGGAAATACTTTGGAATGTTTGTTTATTCTTTTTGGGTAGGTACTAGGCAGCCATGCTGGGTAATTATTCATCAGAACAGGGCCCTGTCAGAAATTCTTGCACGAGGTCAGTTCTATCATTGTTGTGGTTCACTTTGTATATGAAACTGCTCAGAGAATTCATAAGTTGCTATGACCTGAGGTATTAATGATAGGCTGTTTTGGATTACTTTTCCCTGGGTGACATTTTTCCAGGGTGAATCTCAATTTACTTCCTGTACATATTTTTGATCTCTATAGGTCTTTTTGGATGATTTTTTTTGTCCTTGCTGGTGTGTACGATGTATCCCAACGTCATAATATATGGTGATTTAATGTATTGTTTACCCCTTCTGTATACCACTATATCTGATACTTCAATAACATTTGTTTACTACAGTCCTTCAGTCACTTTTTAATCCATTTGTTCATGCCTTTATCTAAAATATTCTCAATTGTTTCTTGGAGGGAGATTTTTAGAGACTCCAGCAAATGTATTATTAAAACCTAGATATACCTATTGTGGCTACTCCATTCGTTAATGCTGTAATTGGATCAAAGGGATATGAATGACACAACTTCTCTTTATAAACCCATGATATATATTGAACAAGTATTTCACTATATTTCTTTTCTCTTGATGTCAGTGTCGTCATTTTACCAGCCTGACCACGGTTTTCAAAAACAGTTTGGAACATTGTCCATACTGGTGGCCAATTTTTGTTGAAAACTGGTTTAGGGGGTCAGCCTGGGCTGTGTTTTTTGCAACTGTACGTAGACACAGGGCTGTCTTTCTCCAGTGAAACAGCCATAGTGGGCAACCAAAGGTCAGCCAAAATGGGGAGATGGCTAAAAGAAATCATGTGCCAGTCATGAAAAAAGTGTCAGGGTGAAGCAAGGGAATTTATTTAATTAAACAAGAAGTTCCCTGTATGTGATAAATACAGCATGGCTATGTCTGGCTACTAATCCAGTTCACCGTGCCTCCTAAATACACTGAGACTGCATAGCCTGCAGTAATACCCTGTGCATATTTGAATCAAGCCTCTTGATGAGCACATCCTCTTCAGGATGTATTGGTTCAGATCTAATCATTGGTGAGAAATTCCGGTATTAAGAAAATTTAACATTGATTCCTCACAGGGGCATGCATCTTTCTTTACTTGCACGTTCACTGTTTCTATATTTCCGTCATAGATTTCTGTGCTTCCCTTTGACTTCAGACGTCTTGCTTGCACACACATTGAATTTAATAACTACAGAGATGATGCTTAAGGCTTTTGAATGAGAAACAGCCTATTTCTGCATATGCATATCAAAACTAAGTAAATGGGACACTTTGTCTCAAATCAGGATGTCCCAGTTTGTATCAACCCCAATTCTCTGGCTATGTGTTTAGGAAAAGATGTCTATTCATATATATATAATATATATATATATGAAATCCTAGAATACAAATCATTTTAGCCAAAATCTGTCATCTGCCAGGTGATTACGCTCTTTTTTTGTCCTCAGCAGACCCATGCATCGCTCTGGGCAGATTGTGCCCTATACATATTTGTTCATCTCCTATAGTATTTTTTCACATTTATTTAATCAAACAAATACTTATCTGCAGTTTTCATTCCAGAGCTTAAAAGGCTATAGCAAGCTAGAGGAGCTGGCATTTGCTTTGTGATTCCAATTAAACTGAAATTAGCATGAACTTATGCTCCGTGGCTGATGTTTAATGTATGCGAAATGGAATGGTATTTTGATAAACTGACTTCGAGGATTGTTATGACATTCGTTGTCTGCATCTTGCAATGTGATTAAACTACTGTAACGCTGCATGATTAACAGTTTGTTCTATCTTTTACTGTACCTTTCTAGCACTCTTGAACTGTCCTAGTCAGATTACATTTTAAAGAGAAACCTGTATTTAAAAAAAACCAACACTAAACAAACAAACAAAAACAAACCTGAGATGTACAGTCCAACATAGTTTAGCCAGTGGTAGCAAAGTAACAGGAGTGATTGACATTGTTACACTGCATATTGGTAAATTATCTTTTTTTTTTTATTTTAATTAATGTTGCACTTTTATTTAAACAAGGGAGCTACTCGATATAGATGGGAACCAAACCCTAGACCTGAGTCCTGCCCCCAAATTCTGGAACAGTCTGGATTCCATTTCAAATGTTGACTGTATTTCTCTAGTCTGCCAAAAACAAAGCAAGCCCAATACAACAACAAATCACAAACAACAGGACCTGGACAACCCCAGATGTGGATTAGATTAATCTCTAAATCCTACATGCAGAACAAGGCTACCATGTATTCCTGAGTATTGATCTTTTAATTCTTTGCCACTAATTCCAGCAGGTTCTAAACACACAAATTTGCAAAGAAAGTTGTCTTGCTTTCCTGTAATATAGAGCTGATCACTGTAATGTAGAACTAGTCAGAAAGTTTTTGACAAAATATTTTGTGCCAGAAAATGCTGATTCACTTAAACCAAAACTTTTTGCAGTTCAGGGTCTGTTTTTTCAACAAATTATTCAACTAAAAATTGGAAAAAAAGTTTCATATTTTCAGATTTCCACCTCAAAACAACTTTTTGTTCAAATATCTAAGCTAATTATATTTTATTTAAAAAAAATTGTCAAAATCAAAACAAAAGGCTTCAAACAAAAGTTTCCATTGACTCAAGCAATTTTTTTCAGATTTTTGGTTGTCAGAAATTTTTAAGATTTTTGGCTTTTTGCCCTGATTAGGGATGGGAAAATATTTCAAAATCTCAAATTTCTATGGGATGGGAAAACCGTGCTCTGTCCAGATCTGCTATAATGATCTTTAAATGTGATCATAGCACTATATCTGAGGCAACATGGAGTTAATTTTTAACTCCATAACATGTAATTAGCGAAATGGTAGTTTTGCCTTTGTTTTTATATTTTCAGTTTATCAAGAAAAAATAATCAAGTGGGCCCTTTCATGTCCTGTGAGCTTTGTTTCCATTGGGGTTTCAGCCTCCAGTGTAGCTACACCCATGCAAACCGCTACTGTCGACACAGTTTATGCTAATGCAGAACATTTCATACCAGTGCCATTTACACTGTTTTCAAACCCAGCAGATGTCCCACAACTTTCAAGCACTGCTGCTGTTTTTGGATGCCTTCATTTTGAGATTCAAAACTCTAGTAAACTGCACTGATACAAATAATTTCTGTGCTAGGGGCTTGCACTGATTCAGCTACGACAGTGAATTAAATCCTTGTGTCAATATGGCTTTGAACCAAAATTTTCAGAAGTGGCTACTGATTTTGGGTGCTCAACTCGAGATACATGGAACCTGGTTTTTCTGAGGTCCTGAATGCCCAGAACTTCACTTGAGGGTCGAAGGAGCTGTGGGTGCTCAGCACCTCTGAAGTGAGCTGTAGCTGACGAAAGCTTATGCTCAAATAAATTGGTTAGTCTCTAAGGTGCCACAAGTACTCCTTTTCTTTTTGCGAATACAGGCTAACACGGCTGCTACTCTGAAAAAAATATCAGGACTGTGTATCTCAAGTTGAACACCTTCATAATTAAGGCATCCAGAAATCAGTGGCAATCTTTGAACATTTGATTCTTAAGTGAGTTAATTTGGCACTGAACTCAAGGAGGCAGTGTCATCTGTTGATAACAGCATGGGCCCAGCAATTCTGAGATTTATTCCCAGTCCTGTCACTGATTAACCGTGTAATATGAGGCAAATCAATTCCACTTTGACCTAGTTCCCAATTTATGAAATAGGGGTAGTGCTTCCCTGCCCCAGAAAGGGGTGGAAAGGTTTGAGATTTTTTACCTGCTTTGAGATCCTCTGTTAAAAGGTGTTGTATACGTTGAATATAACTCCTTGCTCTGATCAATACCAGGAAATATCTACTTGTTATTGTTCAAGTTAAGACACATTTGAATATTTTATACAGTGTGAAAGTGTCTCTCTCTGTCTCTGTCTCTGTCTCTCTCTCTCTCAAAATAAGAAACCACGGATACTGATAAGAAATCTTTTATGTATCTGTGCTTTGTAGCCCGGGAAACTAATGTTCAGAAGACTGGTGTGAATGTATTAATGCAAAAATTAGAATAAATTGTTTTAATCTTAGGTAATGCAGAAAATGAAGGGAGGTTCAGCCAAGACTGACAAAGTAATTTCTCCTATTGTACCCAATTTTTTTTCTTTTCTACCACAAGGTTTCTTCTGACAGGCTTTTTATAGCTTATCACAGATAATTTAACTTACATCTTGAACATTTTTTTAAAACTCCTAATGCCTGACAGAAGCTTGTCTGTAGTTAAGGTCTTTTACAGACTTAGTTTCAAACTGTAATTAAAGTGTGGTGCTAGTTCACCAGCTCAGTAATCAGGACTTCTGTTTTGTCTTCTCTCTTTTTTTATTTCCAGGAATGATCTGGAAATAAATTACTTTGCATTGTAGACAAATTCATGGGTAAATGAAAGTGTCAGGGTCCCTGCCACCAGTTTTCAAATGCCTTGTAATTAAAAAAGCAGAAGTGCTTGTAATGTCAACGATTAAACAGAGATTGGTGGACATGTCAGCATTAGAAGTACAGTCTGTGCATGCAAGCAGTGCAAGGAAACAGAATTTAATTTAATTCCATAACATCAGAATTCTTGATCCAAAATAATTTGATTTTTAATTTCAACTCCTGTTGATGTTTTTCTTGGTTCTGCTTAAAAAAAGGTGTGTTGGGGTGGGAGGGCACTATGAAAATGTTTATCACATTTTATTGCCATATAGCCCTAAAATGGGATCACTTATTTTATTCCTGCTTCAATTGAGATGTGTGATATAGCAAATATCAAAGGCTGTTCCTCCATATTCTAAAAGGATGCCTGGACGGCTGCTGTTAAGCTTATTATAGTACGCAAATGACTGCATCTTTACTCCTGGTGCAGCTAGTCTGGTTTTAAGAAAAGGAGGACTTGGGGCACCTTAGAGACTAACAAATTTATTTGAGCATAAGCTTTCGTGAGCTACAGCTCACTTCATCGGATGCATTCAGTGGAAAATACAATGGGGAGATCTATATACACAGAGAACATGAAACAATGGGTGTTACCATACACACTATAACGACAGTGATCAGGTAAGGTGAGCTATTACCAGCAGGAGAGCGGGGCGGAGGGGGGAGGAACCTTTTGTAGTGATAATCAAGGTGGGCCATTTCCTTGTCTGGTTTTGTTGTTTTTTACTTTGCAGAATTTCTTTCTCTTTATGAAATATCCTGCTTCATACAAGCTGGAAACTCACTGCAGTCATGGAGTTTTCTCTCCCTTGATGTTGCTACTGTGGATAAGTCTTTTCCTAAATGCGGTACACGTTGTGAAGATGTACTCCATCTTTTGCTGTGCTAAGCACAATCAGAGTATCCCTAAGTGCTAAACATGTTGCCTGACTGAAAGGGGAGCTATTAAATCCAATCTCTGTTTATTGGAAACGAGGGAGTTTGGGGACCTCAAAAAAGCCTCTGGCTCTTTTCCAGGTGATTAAATCCATATTGTTAAATTCTAGATGCCAAATTAATCTTTGGTAAAACTAAATACTCACCACAGGGAACCAGAGTTTCATAAAATTCAAATCCTATATGGTACTCTTCAATCTGCAACAAGGAAAAGGTAAGCACTCTTCATTAGTGATGAGCAAAATCTCCGGAGTCTCTGTTCAGAAGCTTATCTATAGTTATCTAGTATGGTATGTAAGCTAAAATCTTGCCAGATCAGGCTGTCACCAGGTATTAGCTGGTTTAATCTGGGTTAGAATTACTGTCCCAGTATTATTACTATTTATTATGAGGTGCCTAAAGACCAACCAAGAATGGGGCCCCACTGTGGTAGGCGCCGTACAGAAAGCAGGCAGTCCCTGCTCTGAAGAGCCTTCTAGTTAAATAGACAAGACACCCACAGGGTGGGAGAGAGGGGTACAAGACACAAGCAGTGTGAACAATTCTTTTCTTTTGCGGTGGGAGGAATTCTAGTAGATTGGTGAGGCATGATTTTCCTTTACAAAAATCATGTTGACTCTTCCCCAATAAATCATGTTCATCTAGGTGTCTGATAATTCTCTTCTTTATTATAGTTTCAACCCATTTGCCTGGTACTGAAGTTAGACTTACTGGCCTGTAATTGATAGGATCACCTCTGGAGCCTTTTTTAGTAATCTTGAGGATGTTTCACCTCTGTAGAAAATATTTCCTTATTTTTACTCCACAATTACAAGTCCTGGAACTTGTCATTGGTTCAGATCATTTTCTTTGTCTCCAGAAGTTTTGAATTAACACCTGGGAGATGGCTAAACTTCTTTTCCACGTGCAGTAAAACTCCTCTTTCCACAAGAGTTAATATTCTTTGCCCTTTCATTATTATTGTTATCCTTGCTGCATCTTTTCTCCTCTGTGTAACTGGGTGTATTAGTCTGAAGTTGACCTATGATGATAAATCCCTTGGAGAGTAATAAAGTATTATTGCCTCATTTGTGTTGTGTGTCCATAAGTTGAAGCACTTGCCAACATTCTATTTGCAGTTCTTGATGGCAACCAGACGGTTTTATGAAGCTCTGTACCATACTCTGCCTGTTTAGTATACTTTCTCTCTCCATAGTCCAGATTCTCTTCTCAAATGAGGGCAGAGCGAAAAACTGACTTTAAACCAGTTTTATGCTCCTTCAAACCCAGGGCCAGTCCAGTCTGCAGTATAAGATAGAGAAGCCTAAAAGTTGCTCCAGCATATGTCTGCTACTTGGGTTGCTTCCAGCACCTGGGGATCAGCTGGGGACTGGAGTGCCCTGCCACACCTCTCTTCACCCAGTCATGTTCCCTGTGCCAGTAGCCAGGTGGAGGCTAGTGTAGGAGCTCTAATGCAGCCACATGCCACTCTGATTCCCCTGCACATGGGGAATTCTCGGAACAGTAAAGCTGATTTTGAGATCGCTTTGCTCTACTGGAGCAGTGCAAAGAAGATGCATCACACAAGTGAGTTGGGCCCATTACGTTTTACAAAAACTGTTTACACTCATGTCTGTTCAAATACATGAATCTATCTTCCAGTCTTAACCCGACAGGTACATTTGAAATTGATCCTTTTTTTCTCCACATAATTTGGTGTTCCACCCAGTTTAGCACCCTCTACAAACTTGCATACCAGTGTTTAATGATGAAGTGAGCTGTAACTCACGAAAGCTTATGCTCAAATAAATTGGTTAGTCTCTAAGGTGCCACAAGTACTCCTTTTCTTTTTGCGAATACAGACTAACACGGCTGTTACTCTGAAACCAGTGTTTAATTATGTACACGCTGAAGAGTAGCAGTATTTATTCAGTATCCTAACTTAGCTAGGCAGGTCACAGAAACATAACATAGATATGTCCTTGCCTTGAAGAGCTTCTAATCTAATTGTGACATGATGTATGGGAAGGTAGAGGAGAGGCAGCGCTATCTAATAGATAGGGCACTGGATTGAGATTTCGGTGACCTGACTTCTGTTCCTAGCTCTACCACTGACCTGTTGTGTGCCCTTGGGTAGTAACTTTTCTTCTTTGTGTCTGTTTTCCTTCCTATCTTTTGAATGTCTGGTCTATTTAGCGGTTTGGGGCAGGGCCTTACTATGTATTTGTAAGAACAGAATGGGTATGTCTACACAGCAAAGAAGAGCCTGTAGCTGATCCACGCCAGCTGACTGAGGCTCGTGGGGCTCTGGTTGTGGGACTGTTTCATTGCTCTGTAGACTTCCAGGCTCAGGCTGGAGCAGAGCTCTGGGACCCTCCCACTCCACCTGGAAGTCTACGGAGCAATGAAACCACACCGCAGCCTGAGCTGGCTGGCATGGGCCAGCTGTGGGTTTTTATTTACTGTGTAGACATACCCAATGATTCCTTCAATCTCAGTTGGCACCCATAGGTACTACTGTTATATAAATAATGGGGAGCAACAAGCAATGAGAGGGAAAGGCTGGAAGGGAGGACATAGGTTACAATAATAAGGTAATGTAGTTACTCAGCTTTATGTGCCTGTCTTGATGTTTTAGCAATATATGTATGGTATTTTACACCACACATCTATTAAATGTACACACACGTTTTAACTATCTATGTGTACATTTTTCTCTCAAGTTTTAACCCACAAATCTTAGTCAAACTGATTCATCTCCATGCCATTTGCCACCCTAAACCTCTCTTCCGCTAAACACCTCCCTGCCCAGACCAGTTACTCTTCCTTCAACAAGCAAGCTCACCCGTGTCATTCCTGACCCCAGAAACACTCTCAGGGTTGCCTGCTACTCCAATAGCCACATGTCCAGTCTTTCTCTTCCTGGGTCTGGCTCTGCCCGTGGAGAGGTGAACTCTTTCTCCATGTGATATCTAGGGAGTTGGGGGTGGGGGAGGTCTGGAGCCTGGTGCCCTCAGTAGCTTTCCTGCTGGTGTCTTAAGTGTGGGGGGAAGCCTGTGTGCTGGCTTTATCCCCCAAAAGGGGGACTCTTGCTCTGTGTGGTGTCCGTTGTGGTGCTTGTAGGATGGCATGAAGCCTGGTGTCCTGAAGATTCTCCTCTCACTGATGTATTCTTATGTTTCATTTTCCTCCCTAATTGCAAACTGCTTTCTGTCTTCCAGCTTGAGCGTTAGCCATTCAAGGATGGCATCTTCCATGTCTTCCTAGCATTCTGAACTGTATTAATCTCTTTACAGTAATGTTTCAAATGCCGTTTTGTAATCCAAGAAGATTATGTTCTCACTGCTTTACTCATGCCTCTTCTGAGTTATCTCGTTAAAAATTCCATCACATTTGTGGGAAGATTTTTTTTCTTAAACAGCTTGAAGCTAATTTTATCAGCTCATATTTCTCCAGATGGTTTGTGAGCTCATCCCTTATTAATATGTCTATGACCTTGCCTATCACCAAGGTCAGATTTACTAGTCTGCAATTTCCTAGATTCTTTTTCTCAGTAATTAGAGCTATGTTTGCTTCCCTCCTCCTTGGTACCTCTTTCCTGTCCACAATACCGTTAAGAACCACTGTTGTTCTACCTGTAATTCATTCTACTCTGTGTTTTAGGAATCTAGATTGAAATAATTTCATCTCTGGAGCTTAGTTTGTCTGATTCTTAATTCACACATTCTCTCTGGTATATCTGCTGTTGCCCTTAGCTTTTCACTCCTCTTCCCCTCAATCTTGTAGTCATACTATCTTGTGCAATGATCCTTTAGGACCACACCATTTAAGCAGGCTCAAGATGGATCAGTACTTTAAATGAGAGATTCCCAAAGCACATCTTGCTGCTGTGGTAAACAATGGTGGTGATTCACTAAGTGATACTCTCCTCCCTGAATTAGTATTGAATTTGTGCCTTGGCAAGGTGCTAAGAGGCAGCATTTCAGATTATGGTTTCCACAATGTATAGTTTAAGATCCCAGGTCTCTTTTCATGAGAGATGGGGTGTTAACCTAGGGTCCTGGTTAAATTCCAACTCAGATAAATTAAGATCTTCCTACTTAAATTCTCCTTGGATTTTTCTGTTGGACACAGTATTCTTCTCTCTGTCCTAAACTTGTATAGTGCTTTTGTACATTGAAAAACTGCTTCCCCATTCTGCCCTATTTCATCAGAAGCTTAGAAGTAAAGGTAGAGGGTGAATCCCTGCACAGAGGGGTGAAGATTTTGTATTTTTCATTGAGGCTTGACTTATGTAGGAAGGGGAGGAGAGTTTTGGTTTAGCCAGAAGCTAAACTAGTCATTCACAGAGTTGATCACCCTCTATCTTTAAGTTATCTCTGTCATTTTCAATCCAGGCATGGAGAAGCTGAGACCTGCATACTTCACTATAGGTCTGACCTTCCTTAGGCCCAGATCTAAACAGCGTTGCAAATACCGGCTTTGCTTCTCCAGCCCCAATCAAACAACTTTGGAAGGTGATTCCTTTCTGGTCAGGATGCCACACCTCTCTTTTGTAAAGCATCAGTTGTTATTACACGAGAGCTTGAGCACACTCCCATTTCACTTTCCTTCCTTTTGGAGGATCTGTCTCTGTTTTCAGATTCAGTAAGTTATCCTTCCTTGTTACCATTGGGACAAATAATTCATTTATCTTGTCTGTAATGTCTCTCTCTTCTGTCAGTAGCCTACCTGTGCTTTCTCTTACTGCCTCAACTGACCCCTTATTCCTTAACTGCTGAAAAACTGAGTGTCATTCCTGTGTCATGGCAGCCTTCTCTGTTTCACTCTCTGCCTCTCCTTATTTACCATTCTTACTGTCTCAAGTTAATTCTATAAACTGCACTGTCCCCTTTATATCACATTTGTCTTCTTCCTCATACTTATGCCTTATTCCTTTTCCAATTACCCCTCTTCCTCTTCCTGCTGTATTTATAGATGGATGGCACATATAACCTTAGGCCATGCAGCCACTGCTTCTCTTCTCTTGCCCACAACTTGAAAAATGTACTTTGCTGAAATGCATTGGGATAGCTCTTTCCGTGCACTTCAGGGCAAATTAGAGACACAGATCCCATTACCATTAATGAGGGGCACATCTAATGTGCCATGCAACCCATTGAACATTTATCCCATTTTGTTCCTCGTTTTAGGTCACAAATTATCCCTGATTATATTATGTCCCCTGTTGTATCAGTGCTGTTCCACTTTTATTGCTCTTAGCAAATCCTCTGCGTTGCAGGCAACCCAAATAAAAGCTTAGCTGTATTCCCTTTAAAGTCCATGGCAAAGCTTACATAGACGTCGATGGGAGCTGGATCGCGCCGCAAAGTTTCCTCTTTTTAGCCTGCATCTTCCCCACCTTTTTAGGGGGGAAATGCATCTGAGCGTTGCAGATGTTACATGGGTGGGGTGAGGTTCTGGTGGTTTTGCAGGTTTTTGGAGCACTGTGAGGGCGGTTGTCACATTGTATTACCAGCTCTCATTTCCAAATACTGCACTTCCGGTGGGTCAAAAGTTTAACCCCCCCACCCCACCACCAAATCCCCACTAATAAGATATAACAATGCTGCTGATTGCCTTCTCGCTGCCACAGTTCTGCAGCTTAACACATGGTGTCACAATCCAGTGGGAGCAAAAGTCATCCATAAATCTTCAGGAATAGATACATTAACAGGGTCTGAGCCAGCAAAAAGTTACCACTTCACAAGGCAGAAGCTAGTTGCATGGTCATAACTCTTTGCGGGATTGGACCCACTCTTTGCACTCCCATAGTACTTTTCAGCTTCAAAATGCCTTTCCAAACACTGACCCTTATAATACTCCAGCTTCTAAATGGTCTCTAACATCCCAGCCACAGAATGTGTTTATCCACTTCTCTGGGGTTTACCTTGGTTGCAGCTTTGAGACCCTTGAATGGCTTCCTACTTCTGTAGATATTTCACAGCTATGTCTGCCCATGAGTAAAAAGCAGCAAAACAAAAACAAACAAAGGAAACCACCACCAACAGCAACATTTAAAAAAGGTGAAACATCCTCCCCTATGTTTTCAAATAGACTTTGTATGTAGCAAAAAAGAAAATTGAGTAAATGCGATTATTCTTTTTAAAAACCACAAGGGCCAAATTCTACTCTCAGTTGCAGTGGTGTAAATCCAGAGTAAGTCCACTGATTTCAGTGATGTGACTCCAAATTTACACCAGTGTAAGTGGAAAGAGAATTTGGCCCAAGATTTTAAACTTGACAGTGTATCTTGGCCTATGGAGGAGGTGTTCTGCAGTATCTCTGACTCTTACTTAAAAATTTCTAATGTGAGATAGTTCTGTTATATTACATACCACACTTGCTTCAGTAAAATAACAGTCAAGCTACACTTACTTTGAGGTGGCATCTGGTAGCTGAATTTGGTGCGGGGGGCAAGGAGGGACAACTGGATAGGCTTATTCCTCATTTTCACACCTGTCCTCCTTCAAGTATATGTCCCAATGCTGCAGCGAGCGATGTAACCCTGGAAATGAGAGGACATAATTTCCCTGCAGTTTTTTGTTTCTGTTGCCAATTGCTGTGCCTCTCCCTCATCCTCTTCTGTGTTCCTTCTCTCCACTGAGTCCTCCTTTCCCCTCCTCCAAATCCATTGCCTGTCCTTACGTTCTGGTTTGCCAAGTGGCACAGCCACAGTGGACAATTTTTGTGTCTCAGCCAGTATGGGAACAGGCATGTAGATTTATTTTGGGCCTAGCTCAGTTCCTGGCAGGAACATAGGGAAAAGAGGACACAGGGAAAAAAAAAAACAGGTGTGTGAATAGATATAGCTCAGACCCACTAATGGTGTAGGAGGGAATATAGTAGCAAGAAGGGTTAGGGATACAGTAGTGGGGGAAGTATGCTGAGTTGGCCCTGCATGCACCAACCTGGAAGGTGCACATGTAGCTGCTTGAGCCCTACAGCTCGTAATATGCATGCAGAACAGGCAGCTGGCTATGGAAGGGTCAAAGGAACAGCCCAGAGATGGTGAGGTAGGTGAGTTGCACCACCTCTATCAAACGCATCAGAGTTTGTGGTGTCCTGCATAACATTGGATGCGGGACAGAGATGGCTTCCAGTATCTCTTCCAGCTTCTCCTTGTAACTGTGGCTTGGGACAGAGAATAAGGAAATGATGTTGTCACCGAACACCAGATTGAAAATTTTTTCTACGATAGTGCTGCCAGCTTCTTGTATCATTTAAATGACCATGAGATGGAAGGCGTATGGGACCATTCCCATGTATGCTTGATTTCCATGGCTTATGGCCTGCCTTAACTGTTGTTGATTACTATCCTCTTCCCAGCACTGGCTTAGAAGGCATTCACTGTTCTGCTGGGGATACTGTCAGCTCCTGGCCCTCTGAATACTGAGTATGTAAAACAATTGACTTTCTTTTTTTACTTTCTCTTTTTTAGAGGGTTTTTGTATTGATTTTTCAATAAGATTACAGGTGTTACTCTTAAGAGCAAGAGAGAAATAAAACAGTTCAGTAATAACTGTGATTGAGGGGGGGAGAGAAGGCTAGTTTAGCAGAAGAAAAATATCCCTGTGTTTCAACAACAACCTTTCTTCAAGTCTATTCATCCAGTCCCTTTCTCTGAACAATTTCACCTCTTGATCATGGGACCACATCTCCCCTTGCCCACCAATGACTCTTCACAAATACTGTGCAGCCCCAACATCATAGTTTGTGGTAGTCAATTTATTTTCTCTTTTTCATTTCCTCCAGTGGAATCTGGGGTTGGAAAATGAGTCTACACAACTCACCATATTTGGAAGTAGTTGACAGTCTTCAGTCACCAAAAATGAACCCTCAATAGCATTCATTCTTTCTCTGAAACTGTTGTCACACCTGCCTCTCAAAAATTAAATTACTATGCCACTGACCATTCTTCAGGGCATCTTATCAAGATACTTGATTTCGGTTAAATTACTAGTTACCGTACATGCCATATTAAATATTTAGACATTTGAGAAACTGTGGCCTTCAAATCCTATCTAATTCTTTTACTAGTGTTTCACTCTTAAATACTCTGTTTCAAGTTGTCTTCATCCTTGGTTGTTTTTGCAAATATCTTTTGATGTGGGTTGAGATTATTAATCCAACCTGACTCTGAAATGCAGAAAAATGTGTCCTCTTAAAGCAACTGGTTGGATGATGTGAGGAGTCTGAAAATGTTGATACAATATTCTGTCTGTTATTGGAATGCATGCTGCTTAGGGACCCATAATCCCGGGAATATTTCACATGACTGGTTTCTTTGGCTGATGCTGTTTATTGTGTTACGCCCTGCTCAGAAATTTTATAGTGAGCATTATTGGCTTGATTGACTTTAATGGCTCTTTCTGTCATATCAGTGGTTGCTTGGGAGGATTTGCTGTATTATGTGCATGCTACTGTGTGTGCAAACTACTTCTCATGTTCAACAGCTAGTGTTTAAACCTCAGTACTGTAGCCTCTTTAATTTACATTTTTAAAAGTAAATAAACTTACTCAAAGGCACAATGGACTAATATATATTAAAATTTTACACACAGAGAATATGTTAAAAGAACTGGAGTTGCAAAGTCTAGCATTCAAAAGTTAGGAAATGCCAGAATTAAGGATGGCTATGAAACCTTAATTTGCTCCCCTGGTACATTGTGATATCGTCTTTAATTATATGATCACATGCTATTTTATAGGGTATGCTTGCCTTATTCAGTGCACAGCATGGATGGAGTCTGTGGCCAGCATGGTAAAAGAGGATGTATAAATATCAAGAAATAATTAAAGAATCATTACTGTGACCACTACTCACGACTGTGTTCTCTGTACAGAGGTAGAGGCCTCCTCTCTCAGACCCCAATTCTGCAAAGCTTGAATAGTCCCACCGACGTGTGTAAAGTGTAAGCACTTGTATACATTTTTGCAGGATCAGGGTGTAATTGTGCATAACTCCCAGGTGTATCAAAAAGCAAGTCCCTTCCACTTTTGCAGATGACCCAAAGAGAGTATGATTAGTCTAAATCCAATGCTACAATTTTCTCAGCATAGTGTGAACTTCCCTCATTCTTTGATAGTGAACCAAGTTGTCTTCACACTTGATAGATTTAATAAAAAAAGTCTTAAGTAGCACTGTGTTCTTCACACAAAATGTTATTTCTAGAAGTTGCTGAAGGCTGAGGTTGTACAATAATACAACTGTGCTACAAGATAAGTAATTAAGAAAGTGGAAAAAAAATAGACTAATATGCTGTCACCAAAATGATCACACTCATAATTATGGGGTATGAATTTACATCCAATTTAGTCTAAAATTAACAGTGAAAAGTTGTAGGTATTTAATCTGCAGCTGGTATCAAGAAAATCTGTGATTTATTGCTTGCTGACATAATTCATTTCCATCTATGTTTTTCTAGTTTTGTTTGGTAAGTGTTTGAGTGACTTGAGTGATTGCAGAAACTAGAAGGTACTGTACTCTGCAGCATAGTGAAGAATTATGAAAAGAAATTTAAAAGAATTTTACATGGGTGTCATGGGTTCCCCTCACCTCGGGGTGCCACCTGGAACTGAGGTACAGCAAAGCCCTTTGTCTCACCAATCTGGGTTCCCTCTGGC
The DNA here is from genome assembly GCF_015237465.2 of Chelonia mydas. Classification (NCBI taxonomy): domain Eukaryota; kingdom Metazoa; phylum Chordata; order Testudines; family Cheloniidae; genus Chelonia; species Chelonia mydas. The sequence goes on from NC_051250.2 coordinate 67,120,500, forward strand.
ACTGTCACTCTCACCAACATCCACAGGCAGGGACCACACCCAGCTGTGTTAATGAATGCTGTGGGCAGCCACTCATGAACCTACAGTAGAGAAGCTAAAGCCAAAATACTCCCATCCCCAGCCTATGACCCCAGGGCTGTACTATCCTGCCCTAGTCAGAACCCGACCAGTATGAATTTATTACCTGGTCTGCTACTTCTACAAAGGAAAGTGGATGTGCACTGACTCTTGTTCATGAGCTGAGATTTATCCCCTTTGTACTTCAAACAACACAGTGTGTTTTGGGTAAAATATAAAATCAATTAACTACAGAAAGATAGCTTTTAAGTGATTATAAGTGATAGCAAACAGATCAAAGTAGATTACCATAAGAAATAAAACAAAACCACAATCTAAGCCTAATGTACTAGTTAGTATTTGAATCAAGCAGTGTCTCACCCAGTTAGATAATACAAGTTTAGGCTTCCTTCTTCCCTGCCTGGGGCCAGCACTCCCCCCCCCTTCGCCCCCCCAGTTCAGTCTTTTTGCTCTGGTACCTTCAGGTGTGTTGTTGTAGGGAGGGAGGTTCAGTCATGGTGTCATTTCTCCCTGTTATATGTTCTTCAAACTTGCTGGAAAGCTCTTTTGCTGTGACCTGGGTCAAACAGTTCCCACTGTGTAGTGCTATCTTTGAGAGGTTTTACTGTACACAGTTCCTGGGGTAATCCTTGTGCTTGTGTGCATTTCCTCAATAAGCCATTAACATTGTTTGGCCTTTTTATTGTTGTACCTGAAAGGCTGCTTGTGGGTGTTCTCAACCTCATAACATGTTTCCATAGCACATAGATAGCCAAATTCATAATTTCACATACAATGATAGCCCATACAATCCAATGAGATATTAATGTCTAGCAGATCAAGACTTTTAGAACAGCTTACAAGGCATACTTTGTACAAAACATATCCTAATTATATAACTGGTGGTGAATATGGGGGTACCAGGGTGTTACAATGGGCTATTCCACAATTTGTGATTGTGTAAAATACCAAATGGGATAGCTTAGAGGTCTAAGCAACATTTTAATTTCCTAGAGTTCTTTCTTTGAGCTACAGGTTCAAATTCTGGCTAGCTCAGTCCTTCCTTCTAAAATAGAAAGTAGCTCTCTGCATTTACTGTGTGTGGGCCTTTCAGATGAGACTTTGTAAGCTGAGGTCCTATCTCATCTACCTGAACATTAAAGAGCCCAGAGAACAGTTCTGTAGCCAATAGGTATAGGTATTTGCTAGGTAAGGCATAGGTATAAGTTAGGTCAGTAATGCAATGAGCCTAGAAGCCTCAGGCCTGTAGGACAATGGCTAAGCTAAACAAGGCATAAGGCCCAAAACGCCTTAGCATAAGCAGCTAGCCAGGAGTAACCCTAAATCATAAGATATCACAAGATAGAATACTGTAATAACTAAACTGCTGATTGGTAGCCACAAGATGCTAGTTTATACCAGCTTGGGATATTTTAAGTTAGGAACATCAACAGATGTGTGACCACAAGAGTGCCATGGTAATTAACTGCTGTATATGCTAATAAGCTTGAGTTAAAAGATCTAATAACGTTTGGTAGAAGGGCATCCCAACAGTAGTGGCGTGTAAAGAAGAGAGGCTTAAACCATTACTGAATATACACTAGACATAGTGGCATTAGTATAACACTTTATATAAGTTGTATCCTGACCTTGGGAGCTGTAACTCTTAGGAGATACCACAATGACCATTGGTGACAGCGAAGAGAGAGATGTCTAACACTTCAGGTTGTTCTGCAGGGGATGGTATGAGTATATAGATGCTCATTCTGTATTATCTTTATCTACCTTTGCTGGACTGGAGCGTTTGTAACTTTGCTAACTATGTTATAAAACTCTTACTGTATCTGTGTTACTAATACTAAGTTTTTTTTCTATGTGTTGCGACTATGCACATTGGGGTTCCCAGCCGTAATTCTAATAATATTGGAGAAGAATTTTTGAAACCTCAGCGTTAATGGGAAATTCTTAAGTAATCAGTATAAATCATACACAATCAGTAGATCAAGCAACAGTTTGTAAGGGTAGAGCTTTGCCCCATTCTCATTGACCACAATTTCCCTTTCCTCCGTCCACTGTGTAGAGTGCTGTGCATTGCATGGCTGCTGTGCTGGTTTAGGTGGATGTTCTAGCTTGAGAATAGCTTTGAGATCTTCTGGGGTAAATGGGCCTCTTCATTCTAGTGCCAGCTAATTCAGAAGGAAATTTCTGCCCCACCCCTGTTACCACTGAGCTGAACTCCTTTGCCTCAATGACCAAGTTTCCTTCAGTAACTGAGAAGGAAAACTCAGTCATAGCAATACTTTTTCCATCTAGGCAGCAAACCATTTGCTTCTGAACTCTTTCTGGAATTAAAGTTAAGACCATCCTTAATTTCTATACATGAGACTCGGAAGAAATCCTTTAAGGAAACAGACACTTATAGCACTTGAGTGTTTCAGACATTTATTTAACAGTAGGAATAAAAGTTCCTTAGTTAAGCTTTTTAAGAATTCACTTATTAAATTTCTCTTGAGGTTTAACAAAAATGCCAACATAAAGTTTTCCCCCTTTTCATTTGTTTCTTATAGAAGTAACAGAAGATAACATATATCCTATGGAAGGGCCTAAGGTACTATGGGATGGGTGTAATGTAAGAATATAGAGGTAGTGAGTCTCATTAGTCACATTTCAGACCTCTGAAAGAAAGGGTGACACAGATTAAAATCCTACCCAGTTAGAGGCCTCCTCACTCCCTGTTATATAACATTATAATTATACTGTAGAAGTAATTCTAGGATAATGTACTTTATCGTCAAACAATATGATTAGTCATAAATTACGGTACACAGGATTTGCCAAAATATGCCAAGTTGGTTATTACTACTCAAAACATAATGTAAAAAGTGAAAAATGGGGAGAATTTTGTTTCTCTGTTGAGATTTTCTTTCTTTTGAGAGTGTCCCCAACAAAAGAGAATAAGGAAGATACAAAGGAGATTGCTCTGTCTTGTTTCATCATTGGAGCAATGATATTTACTATAGGCAAAATCTGAAGTTATATAGCATTTAATATGTCTGTAGCCAAGTACTAAGTAGTATTGTCCCTATTTCAAAGATTAGGCAGTTGAGGCTCGGAAAGCTTGTGTCCTTCCTGGGTGGCATTAGGGTATTCTTGCATAGACTTTGGCATTGGTGCCATGAGATGTGAGGTTTAATGCTGACACTGGAAGTGAAGTGCCATGCGATTTTGGATGTATCACTTCACCTCGCTGAGTCTGTTTCCCACCTGTAAAATGGGTCTCATAATTACTTTCCAAAACTTACTAATGATTGAGATCTGAAAAGTACAGAGGTCACACTTATGCATTCTTCAGTTTTGCCAGAGTCAACTTTCTCACTTTATTTAGTGTATAGAATACTATAAATGTTAAGCTAATGTTGTTGTTTGGTTATCCTAAGTAACTGAGTTTTTTAAGCATAACCACTATACAATTCATATCAGTCAATGGCAGAGGAGGGGGAAAACTCTGTCTTCCTGGTTTTTAGCCTCTTGCTTAATTCTCTAGAGTATGTCTTTTAGATATCATCACGAATCCTTTCACAGTGTGACTTTTTGAACAAAAATGACTCTTGAAATGTTCATGCATGCAAATTTTCCCACAGAAGTGTATGTTTCCTTTTTATTTATAGGCCTCCTTTTGAATAATTTTCAGCCTCTATCCCATCTCAAAATGTCATGAAAACTGAAAGTTTAGGATTGCTAAATCAAATCAAATTGGTTAAAAAAAAAGAATTAAAAAATAAAACACACAACTTCTAGTATTTTATATCACACCACCTTTTGTCCAGTTCTAGCAAAATCTTGTTGAAATATCATCAGACTCTTGGGTAATTTTAGTAAGAGAAGAATTAATTCATTAATGACTTGTTTGTGAAGGCTTTCACAGTGTACGCAATTGAATGATACAGGGCCCAAACCTACACACGCTGCTCAATGTAGTACTTACTGTTGTGACTGAAATCAGCACAAATGTTTGCACAATTGAGCTCTTTATTTTGTACAATTTTTAGTTCTGCTTGGCCCAGTTCATTATAGTTTGTTTCCCTTACCAAACTAATATTGGGTTCAAATGTTCACTGTAATGTCAGGGTCTAAGATTTTTACTCTCCCCTTCTCCTAATTTTACTGGTTTTCAAAGCCAAGCATTCCATAAATTAGTTATAGTAAGAGGGATTATTGTGGAATGTGATATAATTGGCAACTTCTCGCTGATGTAGGAGATTCATGTGAACCCTATAGTAATAGTTTCTTATAATTGGAAACACATGTGTTTTCTGATGTCTAGATTTGGGAACTTTCCCAGGAAGGACTTCCAGGTTTTTATCTAAGTGTAAAAGACCATATGACTACCTATAAAAGCTGTAGACATGGGAAATAAGTAAAATGTTGCTGGCAAACATAACCGTTTTGTAAGTTTAACTTTTTGAATTATAATATAGCCTTTAAATATCTGAGAAATTATTACACCAATTTTAATTTGGTGGTTTGTCTGGCTGATATTTTACCAATTTCATTTCAAGCCTGCGTTTTAAGCATTGTTTGTCTTTACCTTCTCCAGGGTTGCTCCTTAACCTGAAAATAATTTAATATAGTTATGGGCAGAGAGTTCCAGATTAAGCCTGTATGTCTAACGTCTTTAGCTATTTAATGTGCCTAATTTAATTACAGTAATGTCTTATTGTTTAACTAAAAACACAAAAACAGAGTTATACACTAATACATTTATTAAACAGAATTCTGTGAAATCTGGCTTGGGATAAGAAGTTACATGGCAGAACTATCTTTTCCATCCATGGCCAGTAGACTGATTTCTGGAACGATGTCAGAAAGGAAATATGGCTGGAAGTTGTATAGCCTATCAAAACATGCTGTGATCTGAGATTGTCCTGATCCCACAGTTTGCCATCGAGCATGCTTCTCATATTAAAATATCTCCGGAGAAGGAAAGCACAGTTGGCTATCCCAGCATGAGTGCTTTGCAAATATTGTTCTGGAACTGGCTCAGCCTATGACTCACAATGAATATTTTCAGCTCTGGCTCTCACTATACAATAAGAAACAAAAAAGAAATTTAGTTATTTGCTAGAGCCTAACAGAATATGACTTAATCATCAGACTTCAGACAGTGAGTGTAGAAGAGCTACATTAAAGGTTGTCAGAAATCTTCTGAATTCAGATCTCATGTACCCTACGGTCTTTTTTTTCATCATACCTGTTATGATAGCAAAAAATGACATATATTATCTGGCTTCTGCAGCCAAGTATATGGTTCAAAGTATTTTAGCAGAATGCCTTACAAAATCTGCTTGCCTGCCTGCCTCAATCATTTTCTTAACTAATTAGGAAAGTCTGCCAAGCCTTGTTGGGCTAAGGTACTCATTGTTCTCAAGCAAATGTTTCTATTTTACACCAAGTTAGGAAGTGTCTGTATTTTAAGTGACTACATGCCAAGATTCCAATGCAGCCAGACCTGCTTAGTTTATCTGGATGTCCAAAGGATCAAGGAGATAATGAACTTAAAAGTATTATTCTCCAGCAAATGAGAACCTGCAGCTCCTCTTTACTCTTAAAGAGAATAGTATTCTGATACTTCTCCAGTTCAATTTCCAAACCAGAACAAGAAGAGCTGTAATGGTATAGGAAATAAGTATTTCTCACAATATTTCTGGTTATGATGGTTCCTTGATTCTGTCTCTTGATTCTGAAATTGACAAAACTCCCTTGTCTCAGTCATGCAAGATCTGTCAAATTTTATCTAGATTTTTATACCATATTCATCACCATGCTATCTGAGCATTTAAAGAGAGGCCACCTGAAAACAAAGTCACTGGAAAGCTTTCAAGAAAGCTTGTTTTAGCAACAGTTCTAGTCTACTTTTGCAAACTGAAGACGTTTGGAAGATTTGGGATAATTATCTGGATCCTTCTCCAAACCAAAGCACAGTGCCTACTTCTGCGAACTACTCTTCCCTACTCATAAATAGTTCTAACATTCTGTTTAATGCTGTTAAAGTTGATTTAATACATGTGATAGGAAGTATGTTCCGTGGCAGTGTGTGTTGCACAGCAGAACTATGATTCTGAAACATTGGTGCTGCATTGATTTATTCCTGACAGTAGCTTGCAGTCTGGTCATTCAATTTGTAACTAATATAAGACGTGCCTATCAACTCTCTCTCTCTCTCCTTTTTACCTGTATGTTGTATTTCTTTTCCCTAGCCTTCATCGGTCTTTGGTCTCAATCCACAAATTGTTCCATATGGGCAGATCACTGAGTCTGTGCAGAGCCTTGAATTGGGGTCCGTGGGCACTCATGGGTACAGGGATCTGTCAAAGTAGGAGAGCAGGCAGGATCAAAATCTTTGTCAAGAGCTGTCTTTGGAAAGTGAGTAGCACATCCTTGGGTATTAACAAATATAAATAAATAAGTACAATCTTTTTTGTTTTGTTCCCCAAGTAACATGAACTGCACAGGACTCGTTTAACAGGGATAATTTCAGTGATTTACTCATGACGTTAAGGCTAGATTCTGCTTCACAGAAATGTGTTTATTTCAAAATGCCTGACCAAGTTTTGTTTTATACAGAAAATTAGAATTAATTAACCAAAATCACAGCAGAACTTGAAACGTTTTATTGCTAGATCAGTTTCAAACAGCCATCTGTGCTATGTAAGAGAATGTGCCTAAATATAAAGGTATTTGTCTACTTGAATATTCGGCTGCAGAAGAGGAACGGGACAGATGACAGGTATATTTGAGTAGCTGTTTGCATGTATGTGTGATTCTCTTTGAAAATGCCCCACTTGTGGTAAATACCAAGCTCAGTGCTTGTATTTTTTGTCACCAATTGCTTGCTGCCTTGGTTTACACATATTGGTCTAATCACAAGCACACTCTGCATTATGCAGTGTGGCTTTTTTTCATGAACTTTACATCTTGGCTAAATTATTTGTGAGGATGAGATGTAGTGTATCCTAAAAAAAATGCTAGGAGCCAACTTATTTTGCGGGGTGGGTGCTTTGATGAATAATCTCTATAAGAACATGTCGCTTGAGGACTCTTCAGGAATTACAGCTTGGGCAGAACATCTGGTTAGTGGATTTTGCTGAAGGAAGCACGTTATACCACCACTCCGAAGACTAGCTGGGCTCCTTATTCATTAGGGGTTACCATTCCAGATGATGCCATTGATCTGTAAAGAGCAATGTTAGTTTGGGTCATAACTATTAAAGTGATGGCATCTCTACCTGTGTTCTACTGTGTCACTTCAAATAAGATGATGCATGTAAGCTGGACTTATGGGTCTAGTTTGAAATGTCTGGGGATTGGTGAGAAGGGATGTTCAGTGAAAGGTCTTCAAGCTCTCTGTTGGTGGAACAGAGCCTGAGTTTTGTTGCACTTCCTGGGAGAGAGTAAAGGTCATCTGTTTGATCAGTGCCTGAGGGGTTGAAGGGTAGAGGATTTTTATTGGCGGTAAGTTTACCGCCAGTTTGTGGGCTGAAGAGTATTTTAGTTAACATTGGTTAAATAACATACTCTTTGTTTTTTTTTAATAATTACACATGGGACCAGAGTAGATGGTGATAAAGATGCATTTCAGAAATTGATTAATAACTCATATTAAAGTGAGTTACATATATAAAGTATATTAAAATATTTGGAAACAGCACCCAACTTTCCCTTTTTATTCAACCAGTGGTTTTATAGCATAAACTCAGAGAGAGAAGGAAAGAAATTGGCTGCAAATGTAACCCACACGCCTTCTGGCTGCAGCGTTCTGTCCCATCTAGTGGCCGCGAGAGGGAGAAAGAAATGAGTCTGCTCTACAGCCATAGCTAACAGCCATATGGCTTTTAGCTCATGCAGTGGAGGCTTCTGCATTTAGCTCCAGAGGTCCTGGGTTTAATCCTGCCCACTGATGACCGGGGTCCGTTGGTGTTACACAAAGACCGCTGGTCAGGGTTGGAGGTAGTTGTGTGAGAGAGATTCCAACACAAAAGGGTGATCTCGTGTAGACAATGCCGGTGGATGATTTCCGTCTTTCAAAAGTGCAACAAGAGGTCTATAAACTGTGAGTCAACATGTCACTGGTGTTCATCAAAGCAAAATACACAGTCAGCATCCACAGAGGTAGGAAAGAATTAAGAAAATCAAATTCTATTTCTGTTTGAGATCTCCCTGTTTTGTCGTGCCTATTTTACACCAAGGAATGACTTCTATACCCCTTCCCCTCTCTCTTTGAGTTGTATAATTAATATGGTGACCGGCTATATTACAGCAGTCTCAGTACTATGTTTATAATATGTAATTTCTTGTTACTTAAATAGTCTATCAAAAAATCTGCCCCACTTATGGATTAAATATTACAATAAGCACCATATACTTATCAATATGCACATTAAATGTTCTAGAATGGATTCTGCTCTGTTACATTGGTGTAGATATGCAATAACTCTACTGAAGCCAATGGATGCCAGACTTTGGTCCCTGTATCTACACTAACCCCTTTCCCTTTTTATGGAAATTATCATAAATGACTCAATTCTTCTTTCTGTGGCTAGAAATTAAACTTTATGGATGATCGCTGTGAGAATAATAGATCCAGCTGCATATTTTCCTTCTATGTTCGTTAGCCTTTCTAATTTTCAGTATCTTGGGTTTTACGGGGCAACAGCAATGTAAACACACTCTCATCTCTTTAAATGAAAAGACATAAATTCAGTCCAAGAATCCTTCCTATTTTGTTGTATCCATTCACACAAGTTTTTGCAATGCCAATCCAGTGGGAGTTACACGTGTAATACTCTAATGTATCTACATGAGCTTTGCAGCAATTCACAGCATTTTAACCGAGCAAATATTGTGATATAAAACCAGATGCTTTTCTTTTTTTTTTTATGATTCATTATGACAATTGTGTCTACTTCTCTGTAGATTATTTTTTATTTTACTATGTGGATTTCTTTCGGAAGTCTCTGCAAAATTATTTCCTGCTGCATTTTTCACATTGGGGACCAAAATGTGTATAGTTAAAATGATTTGGAAAAGGTTTCCCATTTGATATTCATGCTTCAAATGCATTTCATTAACCCAAGCATTTCACAGTGGTTTGGTTGTTTTTTCTGTATGCTCCTTTTACTAGCATAAAACCATATTTCATTTATTTATAAAATCACTCAATAAGGTTAATCATGTATTCTAACCTGAGTTGTACGTCCTTGTGAACAAATACGATGAAGTGTGCTTAATCAAAAGCCCTGATCCAAATGTTGCCCTCAGTTACACCAGTGCAGCCCCGTTCAGGGGTGCTGGAACAATTTGTATACTGGTGATGCTGAGACCCATTGAACCAAACTGTAAACCCTATATATGATGGAAACCACTTCAAGCTGTGTGTGGGGGGGGGGGTGATAGCACCCCAGCATCCCTAGTTCCAGCACCTGTGGCCCCACCGAAATCAGGTCAGAATGGTTCCTACTGAGGCCATGTAAGTGTGGGGAGCAACATACATTGATTTTTTTGCTAAAGTTATGCAGGAAACTGCACAGAAGTGCTTCTATAGGCAGACACTTCTGCAGTTGATGCTTTGATTTTAATTGTAACTTAGCCCTGTGTGAGTGTCATTGCTGTCGTTGCAAAGTAAAGTTTCTCCTAAATGATGTAGATTTACTCATGGGCAGTGCTTAAAATAGTGTTGCAGAGAAACAAGCTGGTGCATTGCCCTTAAAGAAGGGGGGAAACTTAACTCCAATATGTACCTGGCAAAAGACTGGATTAGTTGACCTGTTTTTTTTTTTTCTATAATAGCTACCCCATTGCTAATACTATCTTGGTGGGCAAGAGCAGCTGAAACTTCTTAAAAGTGGAGGGACCACTGGTGCCTGAACTGTGACCACACCTGTCCTCGTACCGCCCCTTCCCCCTGAGGCCCCGCTCCCCTTTTCCCTCCCCCCCCCAACCCTTATGGTCTGTAGAAAGTGGGAGGGCCATGGCCCCCTGTCACCCTCTGTTGCGTCGCTCCTGTTGGAGGATATATTTCTAGAATGCAAACTCCAGACATTTATTGTAGCTCTGTTGAGTGAGGAGCAGCCAGGAAGTTCTCCGAGAGCAGAGAAAGTCTGGAGCTAGCTGCCAAGCTAAGCAGACCTTAGAGATGTTCCTCTGTAAAGCCAGAAGCCTGTCTTGTCCCCAAAAACTCAATTCCCAACAAAAGCCCCTTAAGAATTTGAGTAGACCTTATAACTGTCTTTGTACATATATTGTATCTGAATCTCAGTAGAGTATAAGTGAATTTTGTAGCATATTTAGCTATGAACAATAACTGCTATTGTAATGCTGACATACCCCGGTCATGGGTGGACGGGATCGAATCTGGGACCTGTGAAACTTAGCGTAGGAGCCTCTAATGCATGAGCTAAAAGCGACATGGCTCTTAGCTAAGGCTGTAGTAGACTCATCACTCTCGAGCTGGGCTAGGTGCCACTAGAGAGGAATAGAGCTCCACACCAAGCAGGCATGGGTTGCACTAGGACTTTGCTGCACGTTTTAATCTCTAAAGATTCTTCAGAGATGGACATTTTGGGACAGATTTTCAAATATCTGTAGACAGCTAAAGATGCTTCTTTAGGCATGGTGAATCTATTGGCAGAGGGCTGTCCCCAAGGGTCTCACCTGTTCTTCACTGGCCAACTGTTTGTTTTTCAGCCTATCAGTAAATTCTGTATACTTGCATGAAGTAGCTTCCACAAGAGGAAGGAGCGTAGTATATGTAGGCTAGCAATAAACTTGCCCTTTGCAGATCATGAATGTGAGATTTGAGTTTTTAGGTACATGAGTGCACATAATACTAATCTAAATCACACTCCTAGTGAAGAAAAAATTGAGCAGTTTCATGCTTTTGGAGAGGGAGTCCAGCACTCGGCAAGCAGTAGAGAAAATATTTTTTTCTGTTCTCTAATCTATCAGAGCGAGCAGTCACTATTAGACTTGGCAGACAGCACGCAACCTAAAGAGTTGTGAAATTTATACCTCTGCATCATGTGTCACTACATTATGTAATCCAGTAGGGCATAAATATGAAAAATCATTGTTTTGTTAAAATCATTTTTTGGTGTATTTTGCTATTTCATGATGCAGTGAGCCACAAACGTATGCTGTGCATTTTAAGACAAAGCTTTTGTCACTAAAGTATAATGTTGAAATTAAATATACTGCTTTGTTGATCCATGTGCTCTCCAAGCTATTTCAGCAAAAGTCCATTGTTTCCATTTAGTAGTTTTATGAAGCCTCCGTCCCCAAATTTCCTACCTTATTCAGCTTAATGCACAGGCTTCACTTTAAAAATGGATTTGATTGCCGTATATAGTTGAGTATGTTCTTTTGACAGTATAGGCTTAACTTTCAAACGTTGACACTACATTAGACAGCTACTATTCTGCATTTGAACACCCAGACCCCAACTTTGGTGCCTAAAATGGATGTTTGGTTACTGATAGAAATTCCCAAACATGGAACTGGCAGTTAAATCTGAAAGTTGGTTGTGTGCATGAACATGTATGTGAGAGAGACTTTTACAGGAAGTGGTGTCATTTCTTCTGTTGGACCGTTTGTTTTTTCTCCTTTTATATGGGGCTACATATTTCAAAATTCATTTTTGATTAATCATGATCTATTTGAAAAAAATGTACAGCAGTCCTTTTTGGATTCAGTGTCATCAAGAACTTCAATGTTAATTTGTGCATGTGGGTACAGTTTATGGCAAAATTAGGTTAGCTTTATCAGTATTGTATGTGTTACAGTTATGGAATACCCAACTAAATCTGATCTGCTAAACTTCTAGCCGACAGTCATTTTTTCAAAATCATATATGTTTTTCTGGATTTTATGTACTTAAGAACTAGTTTGTGCTTCTGCTATTAACCTAACTAGTAGGGATGCTTCTTGCAAGCACTTCTTAGGGCAGTTTCTTCCACATGCATTAGTTCTTATAATACTTGCTGCTAATTACGGTGCAATTAAAGCATATTACACATACACATTTAGTCTGTCATTTAACTTCAGATTAACAGATTTTCATACGTATGAAGTAGAAATAATGCTCCAAGGATATGCAAAATAATCTTCTTTAAAACTTCAGTTATTTCTAAAAAGGGGAAAACTTCTTATGAACTTTTTAGTGTAAATTTGAAGTGAATTTAAATGCAAAATCTGTAACTTTTAAATAATGTGATAGCACACAAGATGAGCCAAGCAAAGTCTCTCCAGGGCAGCTACTTAGCTAATGTCAACTGGCGTCGTTCCACTGAAATCTGTGGAGCTGTGCTGATTTACAATACCTGAAGATGTGACCCTCCATTCTTAACTTTCCTGTCTACTTGTCTGTTTGACAGTTTGAGGGTTCTGTGTGCTTGTGAGTGTTTCCTGCCTTTTGTTGCTGTGTATGATGCCCCATTTGAAACATAGCATTGTTAAAGCAAATAGGTGCAGTGATAAAATACTAGCTAAATCATAAGTTTCTTAACTACATTGAATTCGTGCTGAAATGATCTCAAAATCAATAACTGGCAGAGGGAAAGCAAAGCTACTAAATAAAGCAGGCGTTCTTGTTTCATAGACAGAATTCCTTACTCAGCACTGCAGTTGCAAAAAGCATCTGGATTGGAAGGCTATGGTTTGAGAATATCTGGCGCTCTTGTTAAATATTCGTATACTCCTGAGATGCTCAGTTGGACGCTACCGTCTGATGTAAAACTGCTTGACGCATGAAGTAAATAAGACTTATGTAGGCATAATTAACTATACTAGGCTACACTTTGGTAATCATAGGCTCAGATATGGGGATGCATCTTCACTTGTTGAAATTACATCTCTTAATCCAGCACTTGATGCGTCATTTAGCTATGGACTGATTTAAAACTAAAACTTGAATTAAAAGTGATGCCAATAGTGTAAATTGTTACACCCCAGGAACCCTAGTCAGTTAAAAATTTAAATCTCTAGGTTTGGGGGGTGGGAGGTGGAGGGAACCCAGGGAGTTAATCCATGTGACTCAGGCAAACTTGCAATCCCAGTCACCACAGGTAAATTAGGGGAAACATTGATTTAGAAAACATGTGCTGTGCTCCACTGTAGAAATCTGGATTTCATACGCAATTTTTTTAGCACACTTAAGTTGAGACTGACTAGTGCCAACTAGAAGATTTAATAAAGAGTTTAACTTTATGCAGCTCAAGCCAGCTCTGCAAACACATGCTTTCCTGCTGAGATCAGAATGAAAATCAAGTGCAGTATGCAAGAGCCAGACTGTACAAGCAAGCTTGTCTACATGGATCTCTCAACTGACTTCACTTATTATTGTGATGGGCAGAGTTCCATGACTATAATCACTGCAGCGAGTGTTCACCCAGTGCTCTGTTCCAAACCCCATCATACTTGTTACAATGTCAATTATTTTAACATACCTCTTCATCTGCAAGCTGGCCTGTTCAGTAAATTGCCACATTTACCTTCCAAATTATAAACCTCCTGCATACAATAAAATGATCAACACATCTTGCATGTGCTTTTATATTTCTTACTTGGGATTTAGCCACAATCAGCCCTAAAACATCCTCTTAATAAAAAGAGTGCAAATTAATAGATTATGTAAGAGTCCTGTATTATTCATCAATTCCCTTTCAGGATGCTTTCTAAAATCTATATTTGGACAGTTTGGGCTAATACAGAATGAGTTGAATATGATGAGGGAGTTGGAAATATGCTTCTCTATTTTGAGCCAAGAGTCTTTCTAACTTTTTTATCTAGTGCTGTATGTTGATGAGAGAGGACTGAGTAATGGTAGAACAATATATCCTCCTGCAGCATATTGAAGCCAACTAAATCTTTTGTTCCTGGCCCAGCAGGGACTGGGAGCCCCGTGAAGACAGTTTGCTGGCCTCCTGGAGGGGAGGGTGTGCATCCGGTGGGTGTGGGTGGTTCCAAAGCTGCAATGACATGCTCCTGAGGGAGCCATATACACATCTGTTTAGCCAGAGGAGCTGTGTGAAGTCCATAAAAGATGAGGAGCCTCCCATAACCATGGCCATACAGCAGCCACTTGCTAAACTCAAGGAAATCTTCCTCCATTCCCAAGTAAATATGACCAGGAAAAAGAGTTTCTGTTGTTTCTGAAGAGGCACATGGAGTTAAAAAGTATCCAGTTTGGAGCACTTGATCAAGAAGGTGTTGGGGCAGAAGGATGTCCATTCCCAAGGTGCTAGTGTAAAGGGAACAGGGGAAGCCAGGCGATAGCAAGTAATGGCAGGAACAGGGGATCTCGGGCTACAAATATTCTACAGGGAGAGGAATTATTCTACAGGAGGAGGGAGAGAGAGGAAAAGAGGTTAAAAGAAAAGGGACCATCACTGACCATGACAATATGAGAGGATGCATACACAATGTAGCATGCCGTAATATTTTGGATAACTCTACCAAGTCTGATAGAGCTTTTTAGGTTGGAATAAAAGGGGTTATGATTCTGGAGGGTTTTTTCTCTTTTTTCATCTTTACTCATTAAGATGAACTATTAAACAATTCAGAAAGGGGCAGACCATGCCTGCTTATCAATAGGCCTGAAGGTAACAGATCCAGGGCAGTCCCACTGCACATTGTGAAGGCTGAGTACCAGGAACCTACATGGGAGTTCCCTTAGTGAACTCATTTGCAGAGTTACTGCAATAGAAGAATGAGAGTGGGCTGTCAATTTGTGGGCAAATCATTTAGTCCTCTCCTGTAGAAGGGGGTTGTACCTCATCTGAGAGCTACTTCGGCCTCCAGGCTGTAGCAGTCTTTGTAGGACAGCTCACCTTCTTTTTCATGGCTGTGGAATATGATCTGTCTCCCAACTCCTGCAGATTTCCTCTGTTGTCTGTGTTACTCAGATTTGGAATAGGGACTAGGATTTGGCCACAAAAGAGGATTCTGATATATCTTTCCAAGATGTCATAACATTTTACTGGAAAACTGTTATGAAAATGCCTACCCGTTTCTTTTAATCGCTCTCTCTCCAGGTGAAAAAGTTGACTTTACAGTTTCCTGTAAGAAGGTCCAGAAGATTGACTGTAAAATCTCAGACTTGTGAACCACATTTTGAGTTCTGTGATAAAGCGATAACTTCATATTCAGCAGTATACTTTTACTGTACTTTATATAAGCCCTTGTATGTTTGATTCTTTAGTTGTTAGTCTGTTCACCATGCGCACAAATGCAGAATTCGTCTGGCATTGGCCCTCTTTTCCGGTCATCTTTGCTATTCTAAAATAAATACAGAGTGGACAGTGGTGTGCTTAGCAAACCAAGTACACTCTGTTGAAAGTGATGAATAATGCATCCTCTTTAATATTTGATGATGCACAATTACTAATACGATATACTTTTGGTCTGTCCGACCTCTTAGATATAAAACCTTTCTGTTTTCCAGCAGTGTTATGTAATTGACATGGTCTCAGTCTTGTCACATCCGTGCTAAAAGCTCCGCTTTGGAATATTGGAAGTTCATGCAAGAATATCACTGGGCTGTATAAATAAGTCTTGGCTGAAAATGTTAGTACCCTGAACAATTCCCTTGTGAAAGAAGAGGAGGCACTGAGGCTGAATGATGCGAACACTCCCAAATGAGATGTCCCAAAGAGAATTCTCTGGTATACAGTAGGAACTCAGTAGACTAGATTATATTCTAATCCAGTTTTTACACCAGGTCCATCACATGGTATCTAAGATCCAAGAAATCAGGGCGGAAATGCTTACACATAGACATTGCAAAACACTCTGATATTTAAACAAAACATTTTTATGGAAGGCCTGATGTCTTGGGGTTTTGATAAAAGAATACAGAGCCCTTCACTTATACATCACTTGTCTGAATCTGGCCCTCATTTGGTAGAAGCAAATAGCATTAATGGCAGGCAGTTTTTTGGTCACCTATATGACTTGAATTAGCTATTTGGATTAAATTCTAGCGGTCTCTGTTATATGGATATTGATCTCAAAGGCCCAAACTGTTAAAGGTGTTTGTAAACTTTCTCACTGTCCAAAATCAAACAGTGATAAATAGATTTGGGGTTATTTTTAAACAGAGCCCTTGGTTTTCCTCAGTTGCTTGGCAAACACCCAAAAGCATTCATTCAATTAAAAGTTTATTGATTAAACACAAGAAAGAACAAGAAATCAAAACAGGCATTTATATTGAAAGTTGGTTGAGTGATTATGCAAAACAAACTTAGGCTTTAAATGCTTTGACTTTCTCCTTTTGGAGGCAAAATACCAGAGTGTCTTATCTTCAGAACAAGCTTTCTTTGATGAAAAGGAAAGAGCTAATTTTACTCTATTCTGATGCATAGGGGGCATTTACTTATCCTGTAAACAGACAGACAGACAAGGTGGAGGAGAGACGGTAGAAAAGATAGGTGAAATATGGCTTTTATTGATGTTTTGGGAACCCCGGACTGCTGGTTAGTTATGAGTGAATGCTTTGGCTGCCAAGTTAACCAGGACACCTGCTGCTTGGACCCTGGTTTACAATCTGGTCAGGGAGGTCATCTAACTGGATCTAGACTTTTTCAACAAGGCAGGGTTGGCTGAATACAGCATAGTTCAGTGCAGGATTTGATAAAAAGCCAAGAGGATATGAGAGAGGCTAGGAGGAAAGGAAGGGAGGCAGAAAATAACACAACTGCCAATTAGATACTTCCACTGATGGGCCGAGAGTAGGCTGTCATGATAACGTGATGACTTTCAGCACTCACAGGTGAAAACAAATTTCCTTGAACAAGAAGAAGGTCAGCTGGCCTTCCTCTTAGGAAGAAATGAGTCAAGAGATGAGTTGCAGTGCTGGCATTTCGGGAGAGGAGCAGGTATTCAAAGTGGGATGGGAGATGAGAGAGAGAGCTGAGATCTGAACTTCACTTTTGTTTTTTTAAAAAGTCTCTTTAAGGAACCCAAAAAGGGAAAAACCGGGCATCATAGTTCATCTCCCTAATTGTTTTGTCCACCAGTTAGACCAAAATTGGTGTGATGGATATTAGGACTATCAACTTCTGGTTCCACTTTTTTTTGTTTTTAACCAAGCATAATTTGAACCATTTTTTGGATTCTATCAACATGGCCTTTTTTGTTTAAACTAATCCAGCTTCTTTGTCTGGTTCTTTTGTACTTGTTGCAACATTCAGTGTTGTAAATAACATGAGCTATTTTTCATGGTTATTGTAACATCCTATGAACTTGTACAGACCTTTTACATTTGGGGTGCACTTTGTAGGCCCAATAATCACAACCACCCCATTCACATCACTAGAACCATTATTTGCAGTTACAGCAGGGGGGCAGAGGATTGAATGAGCTCTGGTAAAGCCCACTCTTCACCCTTCAGGGAAGTCCCTTCTCATCTGGACTGAGTCACCATTGGAATGTTTGCATTGCTGTTGCCTGTTCTGAGGATAACCAGAGGAATTCAGTCTCCAGGACTGTCAAGTTGGCACATTTCTAGTACTTAATTTATGTTCGCAAGAAACAATAATTGAGAACAAAACTGATTACATCCATTTGGGGAAGGGATGTGGGAAAACATTAAACTATGTTTAAACATGTCTAAATTTAGTTGGAGCTTCTGAGGGGTAAGGGTAGGAACTCACAACCTCGTACCACAGCTTCCTGGTTTTTTCTGGCTATCCTTTTTCTGAATGAAGTTTCAGGATGGATGTGACCAAATGCACCCCTGTATTCACACCGTACACGCTATTGTAATAACTTTTGTACAAACTATGCCTTGTGAGGTATAATTTGAAAATTAATAACTCACTGGTCAATAATATGATGGTGAAATATATATAGCAACATTATAAGTAAAGTTATAAACATAAGCTGAAATTAGGGCTGAAATATGTTTCCCAGACAAGTCGGGGTAAACCAGTTTCTCAAAGACAAAGGACAAGCTGATGCATTTAGCCAGGTGTCATCAAAGTTGATGGGCCATCACCTATCAAGTGACCGTTCGTTGGCAAGGAAGGGGGGGCAGGAACAAACAGATTTTAGCTAACAGCATGCAACCTCTTTCATCATGAGACTCCTTGGCTCCATCCTCACAGTGGGAATGAACTTTATCTCAGGGTAACCCTTAAGAAAATGCATTTCAAAAGGGGAATTAGATATAAAGTGAGGGGCAAAAACACCCCAAGTTATCTCTCTCTCTCTCTCTCACACACCCACCTAAGACGACAAAAGGAAGCCGCCATTAGATTTTGGGAGAGATCCTGTCTTGAAATTTGGTCAGCCCTGTTGTTGGGAGCCTGTTGTAAGGTTTTTATCTTGAAGCAAATCCACTTTAAGTTTGAGCACTAGAAAGCATTGTATCTTTATTCCTTCTGTAACCATTTCTGACTTTAATGCATTGTACTTGCTTGTCCTCACTTAAAATCTATCTCTTTGTAGTTAAATAAACTTGTTTTATTCTTTAATACAGTGTTGTGGTTAAACTGGGCTGTGTGGTAACTCAATTTAAAGTAGAATACTGGTGTCTATTGTTCCCTTATAGGGGCCATGGACCTAAAATATCTGAACTGTCCAGGAGAGGGCTGGAAAGTGCAGAACACATGTTTGGGGGGAAAGTTCGGGACTGGGAGTGTATTGGGGTTACCCTGCAAGTGGTAACCAAGGCTGGGGAAAACCCGAACATGACTGGAACGTGCTGGCAGGCTATGGCTAAAGACAAACACTTAGGGTTTGACCTGCATGCCCAGGTTGGGAGCTACAGCAGCAAAGCATTGTGATGCACCCCAGGTTACAGGACAAGGGTGACACAGCCCCTCATTGGTCTGGATTGCACCCCGGAATGTCATAGTGGATATTAAGTGCCTTTGAGCAAATCAAGCGAAACACATGGCAACGACAAGAAAACCTGCCAAACGGCCAAGTAACAGATGGACGATAGTTCTAGAGTGGATGTGAAAAAATTGGAAGATCCACCCTCGTTATAATGTTGAAAGGGTAAAAAATCTTATGTTTTTCTAAATAATGGGGGTGGCGTTTGTTTAGTGGTGCACTGACAAAAGGTGATCATGATGATGAGCATGATAGTGCAGCTTAAGTTTCCATGCGAATTTCTAAATCTTTAACTGGGTTTTGCTCATGGACAGAAATAGAGATGATCAGAGTAACCTCAAAGGTTTTAGAGTAGCAGCCGTGTCAGTCCGTATTCGCAAAAAGAACAGGAGGACTTGTCACCTTAGAGACTAACAAATTTATTTGAGCATAAGCTTTCATGAGCTACAGCTCACTTCATCGGATGCATGCAGTGGAAAATACAGTGGGGAGATTTTATATACACAGAGAACATGAAACAATGGGTGTTACCATACCCACTGTAATGAGAGTGATCAGGTAAGGTGAGCTATTACCATCAGGAGAAAAAAAAAACCTTTTGTAGTGATAATCAAGGTGGGCCATTTCCAGCAGTTAACAAGAACGAGTGAGGAACAGTAGGAGGGGAAGAATAAACATGGGGAAATAGTTTTACTTTGTGTAATGACACATCCACTCCCAGTCTTTATTCAAGTACTCCTTTTCTTTTTGCGGATACAGACTAACACGGCTGCTACTCTGAAACCTAAACCATTGTGTAGTTAGTGTTAAACTGTTCTCATGTTTCATCCCACTGGTGTGTGAAGTAGACTCTGCTTGTATATCCCTTACCCAGTCTCACTGGAGTGTTCTGACTGAAGTTTGTTCAATGCTTGAAAAGAGCTTTGAGATCCTCTGATGAAAAGTGTCATGGTACTTATTACTTTTGGGAATTGAGCCACACTGCAGCGGATTACCAGGTATTGGCTGCATATTCAAGAAAGCCATCGAGTGGTGACTGGCCAAATATTAAAGCAGATTTAAGCAGTTAACAGCATTTCTAATCCTGTAGTTCTTCCCTCTAGATGTATATTTCCTGCATATTACACAGCTGAGACTCAAACTAGGATCCATTTTGAGTTGCGCTAAGCCAGTTTGGGTCAGCTTGGAATCATGCTTTGCGCCAGAACATACAATCACAATAACTCCATAGACTTTTGAGAAACTTTTTCCAATACAGCTGTGTTTTCTTCTATCTTCTAACTAGAGATGGGCCACATGACAAAATTTTGACAGGTTTCAGAGTAACAGCCGTGTTAGTCTGTATTCGCAAAAAGAAAAGGAGGACTTGTGGCACCTTAGAGACTAACCAATTTATTTGAGCATGAGCTTTCGTGAGCTACAGCTCACATGCATCCGATGAAGTGAGCTGTAGCTCACGAAAGCTCATGCTCAAATAAATTGGTTAATCTCTAAGGTGCCACAAGTACTCCTTTTCTTTTTGACAAAATTTTGGTCTGCAACTAAACTTCCTGAACATTTGTGGGTGTTATGATCTGGGGCTTTGGTTTAGGCCCATCTCTATGTAGTAGGTTTTAACAAACATGCTATCTCAGGGGTGGCCAACCTGTGGCTCCAGAGCCACATGCAGTTCTTCAGAAGTTAATATGGGGCTCCTTGCATAGGCACCGACTCCAGGGCTGGAGCTACAGGTGGTAACTTTCCAATGTGCTGGGGGGTGCTCGCTATTCAACCCCTGGCTCTGCCACAGGCCCTACCCCCACTCCACCCCTTCCCTGAGCCTGCTGTGCCCTTGCTCCTCCCCCTCTCCCCAACCCCAAAGCCTCCTGCAGGCCATGAAACAGCTGATTGGGAGGTGCAGGGAGGGAGGGAGAGGCTCTGATCAGTGGGGCTTCCGGTGGGTGGGAGGCGCTGGGAGCAGAATGCGGGAGCGGATGGGGGACTGCTGACGTATTACTGTGGCTCTTTGGCAATGTACACTGGTAAATTCTGCCTCCTTCTCAGGCTCAGGTTGGCCACCCCTGTGCTATCTTGTTATCCACAGCAAATGTGAAATAACCCAGCGTGAAGGTAGACCCTTCCCAGGTCATTTTAGGAGTTACAGCTCTCCAGAACCTTCTGAAAATTCCTGTTAGCAAATCCGTCAATTTGAGAAACAAAGAAATGAGGGACTGCTGGTCTCCCTGCCCTGTAAATCTGAATTTCATTGGTTTTCCAGATTTAAGTCAGAACCTTACAGAACATTACAGTTTGTGGTTTAGCTCCCTTTGTTTGGTTTATTTTGGTTTACAGTCAGTATTTTTTTTAAAAAAGAAAGCATTAACCAGACCCAATTGGTATGCACATATTTGTGTGTGTGAGAGTGTTTTGAGGTTTTTGTGTTTTACTGTGACAATTTGAAGCATGAGATTAGTTGGCAATGAGTGTTCTGCTAACATATAAACAGCTGCATTAAAATAACATTAGGAGACTTTTGACAAAGCAAGAAAAGGAATATGATTCAAATGCAAGACTTGCAAAACACACCAGGAAGAAAGCAGAATTTCTGACGCTGGTGGCTACAATGTGTTTTTTCCCCTTAGGTCAAACTCTATCACTACAAGGAAGTAGTTACAGTGGAGGAAAATTCTTGGTACTTATTTGCTAATTTTCACACACAATTCTTGCAGCCTTGTGGAGTAGCTGGAGAAGCTTCATAGTTGAGGTTGAAACTAGTTTTTCATTATAAAGCCAATTTGTAATCTCCCCTGCTGGTAGCTTTTTCCCAAACGAAAAAAATCTCCCTGAAATTTTACTGGTAGTTCTTATCTAGTGCTGACTTTATATGAATTTTACCAAACTTCCCAGAACCAGACTTTGTTATGCTGTTTTCAGCTTTAGCTGTAGTTAGTTTAAAAACACTTTCATGGCTCCTCTTCGTATCCCTAAAATGGCTTGGCCTCGAAACACTAAGTGTATTTTGCATAGCTGTCTTCACCGAGGGAGAAGTGCCTTGTAGTGTTTGGGGGAGGGATAAAATGGTATATAAAAAGTGTTTTAACTGTATAAAGAGTAGATTTTACAGTAGAAATATTTGTAAACTATAAACTGAACTACTTCTAACTTCAGCTGGTAGGATGAGCCACGTGCTGGAAAGGGGAGGAGATAAGAGGACAGGGAGAAATGTGATGGAGCAGGTGAGTCTAGGAATGGGCACGTGGGTTGGGTATGGAGAAGAAAACATGGACTGGGGGATTCATGGATCTGTGCTTTCTGGTGTTTGCAGATTTCTCCCTCATTCTGAGGCATGTGGCGGGATTTGTGACAGTGGTGGAGCATTGATGGAGGGTTTACAAAGGTTGTTGGCGGTCCCAGGAGCATAGGGAAGGGGAGCATGTGAAGGCAAGGGAGAGAAGGCATGGAAGAAATATATAGCGTGAGTAAAAGGGCTACATCCTTTCTACATGTGGAATGAATTCAGACTGTGAAGTAAAGCTCTGCAGTGCAGTGTGGAGAAAACCTTGCTCTTACAATTCACATTTCTTATTGAATGATATTCTTATTTCATTTACAATATTGATTAATCACATGCAACAAAAACCTGTCAGACTAAGTCCACTGATACAGTTACACTTTTTTCTACAGTCTGTCTCTTATTTGCAACCCTCCTACCAGCTATACACATGTTGAGACTTCTCCATACAAATCATCTTTCTCTTTTCCACTCCAGCTACATTAATGTTATTAGGCCTATCAACCTATGTTGATTACATCCAATTATCTATAATGCTTATTGTTAGCATTAATGTATATCACAGGGCTTTAGTCTGTAAAATCATTAGACAATATGCAACTCCTATTACTAAATAAGAAATGAAATATAATTTACAAATGCTACTACCCCGTTGGAATTATGAGTCATATCATTTAAAATAAATTTTAAAAAATCCTTTTTGTCCTCTCAGATCCCATCACTTTAACTTCTCTGCAGTAGCAATATTTGTAGGCCCCTGCTGCAGTACGGCTGTAAGATCCAGGACTAAGTGGTAAACACGATGGGTCAACTCTACATCTTCTGTTAAGGGTTTTCACTAAGAATGTTTTCATACAGATGTGTCAGTTACTAACATGGCAAGAAACGTTTGTTTAGCATTCGGGATGCAGTCTGACCTTTAGCAGGGGGTAGGGGATGGTATTTCCCTTGAAGATTTTTTTCTCTGGGATTTTCTGCTCTTACATACCGAGTGTTTAGAATGCCCCACTAATGTAAAAATAAATTAGACCAGTCAGTACCTTTCATGGTTTATATTATTACTGGCAGCCCTTGCGAATCATTTGGGAGAATTGTTCAGCCAGACCTGCAGTTATACAGGTAAATCCTCCAAAGCCTACGGCATGTCTAAGTTTAATAGGTTTTGTTTTTTCCTGACAAGCACTTTAGATATCAGTGAGTTCACATGCTTTTCAAAATGGGGCTGTCACCACCTCCTTCTGTCTTCTCTTACCCAATGGCTTTTTCTCTTTAACCTCTTTCCTCTGAAAGGAAGTGATGTGAAATGATGATGCTAAAGGGTACATTGATTCTGATATCTCTGCCATAAGTCTCTGTCCTTATCCTATAGAAGGAATTGCCAGTGACTTCTAGGGATTCAATAAAAAAAAGTGACTAAGTAGATTACTACATTGAACCTTGATTGTGGTTGGGCTTTTCACCAAATTCTATTTCCTGACTGTTTCTATGCTGTTTCTTACATTCTGATTGATGAAGAAAGGGGGCTTGGTGAAGGGGGAAGGGCCCTCTCAGGCAAATGTGTTTTGTAGGATCTGGCCCTCATGAGAGAAATTATCTTTTCTTCGGCACTCTCTTGAGGTGAATAATTCTAAAAGAATCTCACCTGAATATTAGTTAATATACACACTCAACTTTTTCAGCATAAAAAAATCTGGCAGCCTTCCAACTCAAAACAAACTGCTTTCTTGTAGTATTTTCACTGGGCATGGAGGAAAACCCTGCAGAGGCTTTTCAGTCAGGCAGCACTACAAATACCAGTCCTATAGACTGGTTTTATTTAACATCTTAATTAGTAATCTAGAAGGAAAAATAAACAGCACAGTAATGGAATTTCACAAAATACATTAAACTGGGAGGAGTTGCAAATACCTATTTGGACAGGATCGGATACAAAGGATCAAGAGAGACTTTAGAACCAGTTTTAATGCATATGGCAAATGGGATTCAACCAGCTATAGTGCTAATGGAATACTATAAATAAGTTATTAGAAGAAAAGTGATAACAGATGTCAAATAACACATTCATTTATTTCTGTATGGCCAGCTATAGAGACAGATGACCTATGAAAGAGACACCTAAAGAGTGTTGCTAGAGAAGTGTAGGGTTAAGATGGGAATGGGAAAATGGTTTCTGGCCAGAGGAGGATACTTTTGGAGGTGCAGAAAAACACCAGAGTTTGCCACATATCAAATTAATTTTCCTTTTTGTGGCTAAATATATGTCAAATTATTTGAATTCCTATTCAGTGCAAATTATCGTCTGTCTATCTAGACATAGAATCATAGAATATCAGGGTTGGAAGGGACCTCAGGAGGTCATCTAGTCCAACGCCCTGCTCAAAGCAGGACCAATCCCCAACTAAATCATCCCAGCCAAGGCTTTGTCAAGCCTGACCTTAAAAACTTCTAAGGCAGGAGATTCCAGCACCTCCCTAGGTAGCGCATTCCAGTGTTTCACCACGCTCCTATTGAAAAAGTTTTTCCTAATATCCAACCTAAACCTCCCCCACTGCAACTTGAGACAATTATTCCTCATTCTGTCATCTGCTACCACTGAGAACAGTTTAGATCCATCCTCTTTGGAACCCCCTTTCAGGTAGTTGAAAGCAGCTATCAAATCCAATGTCATTCTTCTCTTCCACAGACTAAACAATCCCAGTTCCCTCAGCCTCTTCTCATAGGTCATGTGTTCCAGTCCCCTAATCATTTTTGTTACCCTCCACTGGACGTTTTCCAATTTTTCCACATCCTTCTTGCAGTGTGGGGCCCAAAACTGGACACAATACTTCAGATGACACCTCACCAATGTCGAATAGAGGGGAACGATCACGTCGCTCGATCTGCTGGCAATGCCCCTACTCATACATCCCAAAATGCCATTGGCCTTCTTGGCAACAACAGCACACTGTTGACTCATATCCAGCTTCTTGTCCACTGTAACCCCATAGGTCCTTTTCTGCAGAACTGCTGCCTATCCATTCGGTCCCTAGTCTGTAGCGGTGCATTGGATTCTTCCGTCCTAAGTGCAGGACTCTGCACTTGTCCTTGTTGAACCTCATCAGATTTCTTTTGGCCCAATCCTCTAATTTGTCTAGGTCCCTCTGTATCCTATCCCTACCCTCCAGCGTATCTACCTCTCCTTCCAGTTTAGTGTCATCCGCAAACTTGCTGAGGGTACAATCCACGCCATCCTCCAGATCATTAATGAAGATATTGAACAAAACCGGCCCGAGGGCACTCCACTTGATACTGGCTGCCAACTAGGCATGGAGCCATTGATCACTACCCGTTGAGCCTGACAATCTAGCCAGCTTTCTATCCACCTTATAGTCCATTCATCCAGCCCATACTTCTTTAACTTGCTGGCAAGAATACTGTGGGAGATCGTGTCAAAAGCTTTGCTAAAGTCAAGGAACAACACGTCCACTGCTTTTCCCTGATCCACAGAGCCAGTTATCTCAGCATAGAAGGCAATTAGATTAGTCAGGCATGACTTGCCCTTGGTGAATCCATGCTGACTGTTCCTGATCACTTTCCTCTCCTCTAAGTGCTTCAGAAGTGATTCCTTGAGGACCTGCTCCATGATTTTTCCAGGGACTGAGGTGAGGCTGACTGGCCTGTAGTTCCCAGGATCCTCCTCCTTCCCTTTTTTAAAGATGGGCACTACATTAGCCTTTTTCCAGTCGTCCGGGACTTCCCCCGATGGCCACGAGTTTTCAAAGATAATGGTCAATGGCTCTGCAATCACATCCACCAACTCCTTTAGCACTCTCGGATGCAGCGCATCCGGCCCCATGGACTTGTGCTCGTCCAGCTTTTCTAAATAGTCCCAAACCACTTCTTTCTCCACAGAGGGCTGGTCACCTCCTCCCCATGCTGTGTTGCCCAGTGCAGTAGTCTGGGAGCTGACCTTGTTCGTGAAGACAGAGGCAAAAAAAGCACTGAGTACATTAGCTTTTTCCACATCCTCTGTCACTAGGTTGCCTCCCTCATTCAGTAAGAGGCCCACGCTTTCCTTGACTTTCTTCTTGTTGCTAACATACCTGAAGAAACCCTTCTTGTTACTCTTAACATCTCTTGCTAGCTGCACCTCCAGGTGTGATTTGGCCTTCCTGATTTCACTCCTGCATGCCTGAGCAATATTTTTATACTCTTCCCTGGTATTTGTCCAATCTTCCACTTCTTGTAAACTTCTTTTTTGTGTTTAAGATCAGCAAGGATTTCACTGTTAAGCCAAGCTGGTCGCCTGCCATATTTACTATTCTTTCTACACATCAGGATGGTTTGTCCCTGTAACCTCAATAAGGATTCTTTAAAATACAGCCAGCTCTCCTGACTCCTTTCCCCCTCACGTTATTCTCCCAGGGGATCCTGCCCATCAGTTCCCTGAGGTTGTCAAAGTCTGCTTTTCTGAAGTCCAGGGTCCGTATTCTGCTGCTCTCCTTTCTTCCCTGTCTCAGGATCCTGAACTCGACCATCTCATGGTCACTGCCTCCCAGGTTCCCATCCACTTTTGCTTCCCCTACTAATTCTTCCTGGTTTGTGAGCAGCAGGTCAAGAAGAGCTCTGCCCCTAGTTGGTTCCTCCAGCACTTGCAGCAGGAAATTGTCCCCAACACTTTCCAAAAACTTCCTGGATTGTCTGTGCACCACTGTATTGCTCTCCCAGCAAATATCAGGGTGATTGAAGTCTCCCATGAGAACCAGGGCCTGCGATCTAGTAACTTCCGTTAGTTGCCGGAAGAAAGCCTCGTCCACCTCATCCCCCTGGTCCGGCGGTCTATAGCAGACTCCCACCATGGCATCACCTTTGTTGCTCACTCTTCTAAACTTAATCCAGAGACTCTCAGGTTTTTCTGCAGTTTCATACCGGAGCTCTGAGCAGTCATACTGCTCTCTTACATACAATGCAACTCCCCCACCTTTTCTGCCCTATCTATCCTTCCTGAACAGTTTATATCCATCCATGACAGTACTCCAGTTATGTGAGTTATCCCACCAAGTCTCTGTTATTCCAATCACATCATAATTCCTTGACTGTGCCAGGACTTCCAGTTCTCCCTGCTTGTTTCCCAGGCTTCTTGCATTTGTGTATAGGCACTTGAGATAACTCGCTGATCGTCCCGCTTTCTCAGTATGAGGCAGGAGCCCTCCCCTCTCGCGCTCTCCTGCTCGTGCTTCCTCCCGGTATCCCACGTCCCCACTTACATCACCGTAGACTTCATAGTGTTTTACAAAGGCGGGTAATATCACCCCAGTTTTGAAGATGGGGAAATTGAAGCACAGAAAGATTAAGTGACTTCCCAATGGTTTAAAAAAAAAAGGCAAGCCATTGATAGATCTGGGACCATGCTGCCTTTATTACAGAGGTGAAAATACATACAAAAATAAGAATGGTGTGCTATTCTTGATCTCCTACAATATTGCAATGGTTAAATATTATTCTCCCAATGGAGCAACTTCAAGGGTGTAGCAAAAAAAAGTTTGTTTCAAATAACTGTTTTGCCAAAGTCCACCAACTAGCAACAGCAAACAACCCTTACTCTGTTTCCAGTCTGATAACAAGTCTCACCAGTTGGCAGTTTGTTGTCTTTCCCGCTATCTAGCCTGACTGAAAGAGCACTTGATTATTTAGAAGGCAGTAACAGGCATAAGCATGTAGCTGCTGCTGCTTCCACTTTCTTTTCAACAGAAAAATAGAAAAGCAGCTGGAAAAGGAGTGGTGGGGATTCCCTTCTCTCCATACTCTGTGTTCTTCAAATTTCTAATGGCAGAGAATCAATGCATTTGCCACTTGTCCAGGGCAGTGTTCATCCTAAAATCGACAAAGAAAGAGAGAGAGAAATTCTCCCTTCTTGGTCATTCTCTTTTCCCCCCTGGTGGCCTTCAGCTATAGGTATTAATAATAATAGTTTTTGTTATTCATTTTCTTGTGAGGTCCAAGAGGAGGTAGGGAGAGAGGGAGAGGAACCGACAAGACAGGTGCCAAACCTAAATAATCTAATTTGCGTAACTTTGTATTATGTCCAGTGACGGCAAGGGAAGTTGAGGGAACTCAGTATCTCACAGAAACAGGCCTTTATGAAACTTTTTAGGGCAGGGAATTTATCATCTTGAATTTGTTTATAAAGTCCCGCATACATGTATGGAATTGTGGAATAACCCATCATTAAATAACAGGTTGGACCATCTGGTTCGGTGCAAATGAGTGCTGATGAAGTACCAAGAGTCTGCCCATTTCTAAAACCAAACTCAAAATATCTGTGAAATGAGGATAATATTTAGATTTGGCATGAAAACTGTGAAGTCTTTGGGGCAGGAATTGTCTTATTTGTTAGTTGTCCATGCAGCTTCTAGCACAGTGCGGGCCCTGATCCTTGACTGGAGTTCCTTGGTGGAGGCTTGACTCACAGAAGTAGTGTGAAGTTGACTCAATGATAAAGGGCTACGGAAGTGTTAAGAGGTGTTATGAGATGCTGCTGCTATGCTCTTAGAGAAAGAGAAGTGCCAAAATATTTGAAGAGAGTCCATGTGGAATTTCCAGGAATCAGAAAGCACCAAAAATCTCGAGGACGCTTCCTTTCTTGAAATTATTCTCCAAACTATGCAGATTCAGTAGTTTTCAGAAAAGCTTTAAGGAAATATCAACGATAGCCTGATTCTCAACTGGTGTAAATCAGCATGGCTTCATTTACTTCAGGTGGGCTAGGCCTATTTACATCAGCTGAGGATCTGACCCCATAATTCTTGTGTTTGTCTGACTCTTAACCAAACTATTCACAACTCTCCTTTCACAATTATCAGGTTCCTTTTCCAGTTTGTTAGCTGATATGACAGGCAACGCCTTCAGTGAATGATCTAGCCTTCGTTTCTCTGCTCTCTTTATAATATATTCTTGAAATCCAAAATCAAAAGTTTTTTAATGATGTTTTTTAGCATCTCTGTAGTTTTTGTGCAAAAATCCCTTCTCTCCAGCATAATACGGACTTTAGCTGGGCAATCCATTTTAGCAATGGTTTAAATCAAAGGTACATTCTTTTTTAACTTGCTCCTACAGAATCCATTTTAGCTCTTGTACTGCTGGTTCTCAGTGTGAAAGAATCTATTTGACTGTCCATTTCTTGGAGAGCTTTAAATGTTGTTTTTAGATTTATACCAGCAGTATTTTACCAATAAGCCCCTTCATCTTCACCACTAGAATGATTTTCAATGGACATCCAGTGAGGTTTCATAGTAAGCAGTTTCCTTTAGCTTTTTTCTCCCTAGGGAAGAGTGTATTGAACGGCTGCAAGTGTCGGTAACTGCATTAGCTGAAACCATTTTAGTTGCTGCAGCCCTAGGCATATATTGCCCTTACTCATTTTCCTCTTCCTCACTGCTTCTCCAAAAGTCAGGGAGCCAGAGAAACTTCCTGTAACCAAGTAGGTCATAAAACAGATTATGGACCAATACTCTGCTAGTGTAAATGGGCACATTTCCATAGATGTCAGTGGGGTTTCACCATTTAAAGCAGCAGAAAATTTGGTCCCATATATGTACAATAAACAGAACTGAAAGAGAACAGTGAAGCCAAGAAAAGGAAGGGAAACATGAGGGTCTAAGGGCATTTGTGGCATCCTACATTGTTTTAGCATAACTGCACTGAAGTTGAAAAGAACAAGAAGCAGGGCCCTGGCTAGATGCAGACATGGGTAATGAGTGGTCCCATAAGCATCTCAACTCCAGAAGCTCCTCAATTAATCCAGCAAATCAATATCCAACTAATAAAGACCAGGATGAGACCAAATGTGTGTGGGGGGAGGAATTATTCCACATCAACCTACTGAGGATTTCTTATCTTCCACTGGAGTATCTGATGTTGACCACTGTCAGAGACAGGTTACTGAGTTAGATGCACCTTGGGTCTAACCCAGGATGGCCGTGCAAATTGCCATGTGCTGGACAAAGGTGTCACTCCTGATAATAATATTAAGGAATTTGCTAATATGTTTGCCTGGAAATGTGAAGAACCAGTCTTTCTCCAGGAAATGGACAAATCTGATGGTAAGTTGTCACTAATTACTTATTACTGTTTAGTTTAGTTCATTTTTGTTCATTAATATAGATGTGTGCAGTGTCTAAAAACATATTCATCAGTTGGTGAGAGACATTTTGCAACACAATACCAATTTTGTCAATTAGCTGAAGCATAATAAATGACTAGTTAGGGAGAATCCATACCCTTTTGTTTTGGTGTGTTTTTCAGGTTGTGTGAGGATTTAAATTCAGAGCAGTGGATGCCCAACTCACCATGTTACACAAAAGGTATCACAGGTTATTCCTTGAGGAACACTTGCTGCTTCTATTCCCCTACCCAGCCCCTACTATCTTGAAGAAAAGAAAATCAAGCTTTTAAATATTTGAATTATATCAAACATGATGGGATACTTGGTTGGTAGAGTGATGTAGACTTAAAACTCCTACTGGCCTTGAACATAAGATACTTTAATACTGAGACCAATGTACCTAACAGATGTGCAGACATTTCTAATCCTTTTATAGATTCTATCTCCTGGGCTACCAGCATGGATCATCATCTCAGTAAAGTTAGTTATTTAATGCCAGGGATAATGGGTTATCAGTCTACAGAGTTACTTTCATAACTGGTGATTTTACTGTTTCTTGGGAATAAAGGAACAAAAAGTGGTATAGTCTGGTATTCTCTGCCTTATTTTTCATAGCATCCAAAAATGTGAGGTTATGCAATTCCCATGGTGACTATTTTATTAAAGAGAGTAGTGCAAAGTTTTCCCAAAAAATATTGTAGCCATATTCCTCTTTTCATGCTGTGGTGAAATGTGCCTTGCTCATTCTATGGACAATCCCTAAGAAAACAGAACTCTTCTGTATGAGAATGCTTAGAGGTGGAGCACTATCCTTCAGTATATTCTCTGTGACTTGAAGGACAAGTTTGGAATGGAAAGTATCGATTCATTTCCCTCTTATCTTGACATTTGTAATCTTCATTTATTCTGCGGGATGGGGGTTCCCTTCGATTTGACACAAATTTTGTTGTTCATTCCACTGGGCAGTGAAATGATAAGCAGGAGATTATATGACTCACAGATACACCATGACACAATTTCTCTCCAGCTTCTTCCTTGCTTCTGAGGAATAATAATTCCCCTACCCCTCCCATCTGCTGTGAGGAGGGAGTATTACTCTTATGCGCCAGGACCCAATGTCTGCGTAACTCACTTCGGAGATATGAGGGGGCGGGGGCAGGATTCTTACTCCCTCATAGTGGTGCATTGGCCAAATATCAGTCTAAATCAAAGCTGCTTCTTAGTTATTCCTGTCTGTAGTGTATTCAGGTGCAGTTTCTATATAGCAGTATGAAAATTAGTTTCTCTTAAGTTAATAAAAAGTAAATCCTTAGCTAGACACGAATATAAAATAATGTTCCTTTGGTGTCCTAGCTCAGGGCAAATCCTTCCATCCTTATCCACATTGAGTGATACCCTACCCCATGAGTAGCTTGGAATCATTGGAACGAACTGGGAGTAAAGTATGCTATACAGCAGGAGAAAAGGCAGCAGAATCTGACCCTGTGTTTGTAAAATGCAAGTCATTTTAGAATAGGGGTTCTCAAACTAGGGGTTGTGACCCCTCAGGGGGTCGTAAGGATATTAGATAGGGGGGTCGCGAGCTGTCAGCTTCCGCCTCCAAACTCCACTTTGCCTCCAGCATTTATAATAGTGTTAAATGTAAAAAAGTGTTTTTCATTTATAAGGGGGGTTGCACTCAGAGGCTTGCTGTGTGAAAGGGGTCACCAGTACAAACGTTTGAGAACCGCTGTTTTAGAAGAAAAGGGAACCTGTACAGTGCTACTTGCATACTTATTTCAATGAATAAATGGTTGTTTAAAATAAATATATCAGTTTCAGCATACTCTAGCCCGTGAAATAAACAGGACAGAAGTTTTAAAGGTTCAAAAAATTGTGTTTCTAACAGGTAAAGAATTTAAGTTGCCATTCTTTGTTTATGAATACCAAACCTATTTTAATATAATTTCTGCAAACAGCATTGTGTGGATTTTTGGGTCCCCTGGGCTGTCTTCCCTCATTAACTTATGTCCTAAAATTCATTCATCTCTGTATAGCAAGCTGTCAAATGGTTATGTAAACTCCAGCAGGTAGAACAAGTCTTTCAGTGGCACTCATGACTCTGCAGATAGGCTCTCACCTGGCTTATCGGCAACCTGCGGCAAGCTAAAAGGCCACGCGTTTGCCGCAGCCAAAATGAAGACTCAAAATTGCTTTTCCACAGCAGACTTAAGTGGAGATAGACCAGGATGCTGCAGGATTAAGTTCTGCTGCTTCCATGCATACTTCTGGATAATGTATTTGGGGAATATCAGGTCTGTAATAACCTGGAGCCATTAAGAAGGATTTATGCACATTCAGGCATGCATACATAATTCATACTAATACCTTTATGTGCAGACTCACAGAATGGTAACAGGTTGCAGGTTATTAGTGGAATAAATGAAATTGGTGCTTATGCCATGTGTGGTCAGCTTCTCTATAATTTAAAGCTAGAACATTAATGTACAAAACTGGTTGATAATTACTATAAACATTGATAAAATGCTTGTATTCTCCAGCACGCACCTAATCTTTCTTTAAAAAAAAGAATTTGTCTGTTTGGAATCTTTCATCATGTCAAATGATGATTTAAAGTTTACATTTCATGGCTAAATGGCTTCTAAATGGAGATTCGATCTAGGCTGCCAAAGTTGGCATGAGACAGACTATTGTAAGCGGAGATTCAGTGGACGGATTGAATCCATTTCAGTGTTCCTGTTGCTTATTGCTGAATTCCTGCTACATTATTAGACAGTTTTACAGATGTTTCATTACTTCAGGCTTAAAAGAAAAACTAGGGTTATCAAGCGATTAAAAAAATTAATCTCGATTAATTGTGCGATTATTTGCGCTGTTAAACAATAATAGAATACCACTTATTTAAATATTTTGGATGTTTTCTACATTTTCAAATATATTGATTTAAATTATAACACAGAATAAAGAGTATACAGTGCTCACTTTATATTTTTATTACAAATATTTGCACTGTAGAAAAACAAAAGAAATCGTATTTTTCATTTCACCTAATACAAGTACTGTAGTGCAGTTTTTTTATCATGAAAGTTGAACTTACAAATGTAGAATTATGTACAAAAAAACTCTGCATTCAAAAATAAAACAATGTAAAACTTTAGAGTCTACAAGTGCAATCAGTCCTACTTCTTGTTCAGCCAATCGCGCAGACAAACAAGTTTGTTTACATTTGCAGAAGGTAATGCTGCCCACTTCTGGTTTACAATGTCACCTGAAAGTGAGAACAGGCATTTGCATGGCACTGTTGTAGCTGGCGTCGCAAGGTATTTACATGCCAGGTGCGCTAAAGATTCATGTCCCTTCATGCTGCAACCACCATTCCAAAGGACATGCGTCCATGCTGATGAGGGGTTTGCTCAATAACTATCCAAAGCAGTGCAAATTGACACATGTTCATTTTCATCATCTGAGTCAGATCCCACCAGCAGAAGGTTGATTTTCTTTTTTAGTGGTTTGGATTATGTAGTTTCCACATCAGAGTGTTGCTCTTTTAAGATTTCTGAAAGCATGCTCCACACCTCATTCCTCTCAGACTTTGGATGGCACTTCAGACTCTTAAATCTTGGGTTGAGTGCTGTAGCTATCTTTAGAAATTTCACATTGATATCATCTTTGCATTCTGTCAAATTTGCATGAAAGTGTTCTTAAAGTGAACGACATGTGCTGGGTCATCATCTGAGACTGCTATAACAGGAAATATATGGCAGAATGCGGGTAAAACAGAGCAGGACACAATTTTCCTCCAAGGAGTTCAGTCACAAATTTAATTAACGCATTATTTTTTTAATGGCAGGTTTCAGAGTAGCAGCCGTGTTAGTCTGAATTTGCAAAAAGAAAAGGAGTACTTGTGGCACCTTAGAGACTAACAAATTTATTTGAGCATAAGCATAAGCTGTAGCTCACGAAAGCTTATGCTCAAATAAATTTGTTAGTCTCTAAGGTGCCACCAGTACTCCTTTTATTTTTTTAATGAGCATCTTCAGCATGGAAGCATGTCCTCTGGAATGATAGCCAAAGCATGAAGAGGCAAATGAATCTTTAGCGCATCTGGCACATAAATATCTTGCGATGTCAGCTACAGCAGTGCCATGCAAACGCCTGTTCTCCCTTTCAGGTGACATTGTAATTAAGAAGTGGACAGCATTATCTCCTGTAAATGTAAACAAACTTGTTTCTCTTAGCGATTGGCTGAACAAGAAATAGGACTGAGTGGGTTTTAGGCTCTAAAGTCTTACATTGCTTTGTTTTTGAGTGCAGTGATGTAACAAAAAAAACCCCTACATTTGTAAATTGCACTTTCACGATAAAGAGATTGCTTGTATGAGGTGAATTGAAAAATACTATTTCTTTTAGCATTTTTACAGTGCAAATATTTGTAATCAAAAATAATATAAAGTGAGCACTGTACACTTTGTATTCTGTGCTGTAATTGAAATAGATATATTTGAAAATGTAGAAAAACATCCAAAAATATTTAATAAATTTTGATTGGTATTCTCTTGTTTAACAGTGTGATTAATTGTGATTTATTTTTTAATTGCGATTAATTTTTTTGAGTTAATGTCATGAGTTAATTGCGATTAATCGATAGCCTTAACAAAAACCCTTTTCCTTCCAACTCAATATTGGGTAGGGGAAGTTGAAAGTAGTAATCTGTTTTTTCTGCGTAAATGTTTCTGTATTTTAAAATCTTTCAAAACCATGCTCATTTATCTCCGTGATGTGATGGAGAAGTTTCAAGACAGGTAACATTCAGCATGTCAGAAGGGCCATATGCAACAGTTCTTCTCAAGGATATACGATGATCTTTTGAATGCCCTTTCTTTTCATGATATCACAATTATAGATCATTATATACTTACAGTTGTGAGTTATCAAGTAGTCAAACTTTTCATCCTTTCCACTGTAGTCACTGGAGAACGTAGATCTCTGCCATCTTATTTCCCATAGGACTGATGGGCTGATCATTGAAGTCTTTTTTTACTTAAAAGACCTAATATAGTCCAGAACACACCTGTTTAAAAATGCTCCATAATACACTGAAAATCTATTTTGATGTTACTGTCATGCAGGTAATCTCCTACAGCTTTTGCAAACTTCTTTCTATGTTTCATAAATGCTGGCTGGTAATGAGACTGTTACTCCAGACCTGTTGAACTTACTCTGAAGGTTGAACAGGCCCCAAAGTATAATTCCCAATCATTCAAGGGTTTCTTTGTCAGTTTTGTTACTAATAGCCCAGCAACTCTGTGACCATGAGTCTGATTATCAGGAATGGCTAAAACTTTAATTCCCTTATATTAATCTTTTTGATGTATGAGATGAGCAACACTGGCAAATATTGCCAGTAGCTGTCAGATTATATATGCACTATGAATGTAGTCAGTTTAAGTGTAGGACTGCATCTTTCTGAAGATCTTAGCATCGTGTATTCCAATTCAATTTATTTTTATATCTCATTTTTCACATACAGTTTCTGAAATGCTCAACAGCGAGAGATAGAATAATGAGATGATGCTTTACAGAATTGTGGAAAGCGACTTGCATACAGATAGCAAGGCAGAATGAGAAAGGCGGAGATGGACTTGAGCAAAATAAGACAGAACTGTAACTTAAAAGCAGCAGTAACACAAGTAAGCATTCTTGCAAACTATTTACATAATTATGCAAGAAAGAGAAGAGAAAATGTGAGAATGGTATATTGGTTTATTATCAGTCATGGGCTAAATCAAAGAATATTATTAAAGGTGGGCTTCAAAGAGAGAGGTTGAGTAAGTAGCTTGAAGGAATGGGGAAATAAAAGAAGGTACAAAAGGGGATGGGAGCGGGTAAAGGGAATTTCAGTAGCCAACTTGGAAACAGATAGAAGCATGAATAAGAATTTCTGTAATGTTCTGGAGAGAGTGGTAAGCCAACTTTCAGACAAGGGAGGTGAAAGGGAAATAAAGGGTTAAAGGTGTCTTAGGCTTCTGGTATCTGGAGGTGTAAAATTGAGGTCTTAATTGAGGAGAGTGACAACAGAATTGAAGAGTTGGGGCAGAGAACTCTTCACCCAGAAAAAAACAAAAACCCTTCAGTCTTTGAACCAGTCTGTAGTAAAACTAATATTCTGTACCCAGGTGCCGATAGAGTAAAGACAGTGAAATAGACAGGGGATCGAGAGATAAGATAGTGAGTTAGAGAACTGCAAAGCTGTATGTTAACTGCATAAAAGTAACAAGCAAGGTTGCAACTACAGTAATAGTGAGAAGATGTCCTAGAGGAAGAAGATAGCTGGAGAAGAAAATAAAGCCAAATAAAGTCCAGGGCACAGAGTCTTAAGCTGTGGGGAGCAGAGAAGATATAAAGCAGAGAAGATATAAAGGTATGAAAAAGGCTTTAGCTGGGAGAGGAGATCATCAAAGAAGCTGTCTCCTTGCGTGCAGTGTTCAAGGAGGACAGAATAAATAATCAAAATTGTCATACAGCTAAAATAGCCAAAGAGAGAACGATCCAAGACCAGTGTAAAAAAGCAGGTCCTTGATCACCTGAAGAAGAGCAGAAATGTGAAAGAGTCAGAAGCTCATGTGAGAGCAGTCAGAGAGGCTGAGCTAGAGGAGAGAGTCAGAAAGCTTGAGAGTCCACCTTCCCTAGCCCATACCAAGGAATAATCACTGAGAGAGGAGATGGTGAGTAGCAACCCAAGAGGGGTGTTTTCAGGTGGTTGTGATTTTTCTCCTCATCACATGGAGCTGACTAGGGCAGTAATGTAAGAAACAAAGTTAGGGAAGCAGGAAATGACCCATGAGATTGAGGAGGGGAGTTTAATGAGAAGGTCAGACCTGTGGTAGCAGTAAGTGGGGGAAGGAATCAGTTCAAAACGATAGTGACAATTCTTAATACCTTAAGGTGTGAAAATGAAAAAAAAAATCAAACTCTGCCCCCCAAAATCCTTAATGTGCTAAATTCATCCCTGCTGTAACTCCATTAATTTCTTTAATGAACGATGCAGGGTCTGTACGTTTTATACTGGTGATGTCGCATCTTATTTGGCCTAAAGCAGGAAAGTAAAATTGTTTCTCTTCTAAGGTAGCACAGTTGAATATCTAATGTATCTTCTACTGGAAGACTATATCCTAATGGGTGCAATTGATAAACTAGGAAGTCTTTTTCTACTTCTAGCCATTAAGGTTCATACCGTCTCTCTATCCATGAAGGATAATGATGGTTCCCCTTTCACTTTGTCAGTTGACTCTCAGGTTCTGTCTACACTAGTGTGTATTGTGTGTTTGTTTTTTGGCAGAATTTTGCCACCACTGCTGACACTAGAACAACTCTGTCGGTGGCAACAATGAACAGTGAGAGCCAAATGGTAGAATAGGTTTCACCGTGAGCATGTCATTTGGACCTGCTTGGATTTTCACAAATTCTTGCAAAAAAATCTTAGTGTCTGGCAGAAAAGAACAATTCACTGTTAAGGTTTTGTGATTTGACACACTTATGTTAAAATGCTCTGCCATAGTTTCAGAGTAACTGCACCTGTATTTTCCCCCTCTGTGGTCCCACGAGGACAAGCACTTAAAGGCTTCCAGCTCCTAGCTGTCACCTGTCCTGGGTGGAGACTCATGTCTCGCTTCCTCTTAACTAGGGTTCTTAAGGCTGCACAGCTCTCTGATCTACACTGTGATAGCCCCAGCAAGCCAGACTGCTGAAGGCTATATCTACATTTACGGTAGTGTGCAGAATACGTACACTGCATGCCCCCCTAGCATGGGCATAAATACCAGTCTAGATGGTGACACATTGCTTAGGTGAGTAGAGTAAAGATATCCCAGAATCTTAGAGTATATACCCTACACAACTCTCTCTCCTGGAGCCTTTCCGTGCTGCAATGAAAGACCCTGGTAGTGGGGATGCAGCAGGGAAAGGCTCTGGCAGTAGGTGCCATGTGTAACTATGCACTGCAGTGTAGATGCAGCCTGTTTTTCACTGTGGGAAGTAGCTCCACATAACCTACACGCCACCCCTGTGTAGATGAGGCGTAAAAGGCTGAGCCTGTGCTTTGTTTTCTGTCTCAGGTCTACGACCAGTATAATGCCAGCAGTTAAGTTACCACACAGCTCCTTCTAAGCAAGCACGTTTATTCTTCAGCTAAAAGTACTGCAGAGAAACATGTAAAAACAATAAAATACCCTACACATGCTAAAAAGCTTTCTGAAGTTCACCCCCAACTTCCACATACGGGTTTGGTGGGTGTCTGTCCTTCAAACCCCACAACTGGGTTTTTTCTGTGGTTACAAGTTAATATTAGGCTTCAGATCAGGAACCAGAATGAAGGCTCCGAGTCAGTTTAAGCTCAAGCTATTTATCCAAAAGTCCTTTTTTTGTCTGTTGATCTCTGGAAAATGAATGAGAATATGGTGAGCCTCCTGAGGAGATGGTACCTCTCTGGAGGTGTCATAACCTGAGTGATTTGCCTTAATCATCCCCTACCGTTTTTACTTCCTGGAGGAGTTATGGTAATTATTTATTGTTTAACTTTTTATGAATGACCTTGGCACAAAAAGCCGGAGTGGGCTAGCGAAATTTGCAGACCTAAAGTTGGGAGGCATTGTCAATACGGAGGAGGATCAGTACATTACACAGGAAGATGAAGTGACCTTGAAGACAAGAGTGACATAAATGAGATAAAATTCAATAGTGCAAAGTGCACTTAGGGTCTAATAATAAGAACTTATGCTACAAACTTAGGGCTCCTCAGTTGGAAGCAACAGAGGAGAAGAGACACCTGGGTATGTGCATCAATCACGAAATGACTTTGAGCTGCCAATGTGATGCAGCTGTGAAAAAGGCAAATGTGATACTAGGATGTATTAGGCAAGGCATTTCTGGTACAGATAGAGCAGTATTAATGCCATTGTACAAGGCACTGGTAAGACCTCGTTTGCAATACTGTGTACCGTTCTGGTCACCCATGTTCAAAAAAGATGAATTCAAATGGGAACAGGTGCAGAGAAGAGCTACTAGGATGATCAGGGGAATAGAGGGCCTGTCTTATGAGAGGAGACTGGAAGAGCTTTGCTTGTTTAGTCTAGCAAAAGAGAGACTGAGGCAGATATTATTGCTTTCTATAAATTCATTAGGGGAGTAAATACCAGGTAGGACAAAGAGCTATTTAAGCTAAAGGACAATGTTGGCACAAGAACAAATGGATATGAACTGGCCATGAACAAATTCAGACCGGAAATTAGAAGAAGGTTTCTAGCCATCAGAGGGGAGAGGTTCTGGAGCAGCCTCACAATTGGAGCTGTGCGGGCAAACAACTTAATTCATTTTAAGAGACAGCTGGACAAATGTCTGAGTGTGATTGTATAACAGGGATGCTTGTGATGGTGGTGGGCAAGGCTCAACAGCCCTGGTTTATGTCTTATGTTCCTAAAGCTCATGCTTCAGGGTTTCATCCAACCACTGGCAGGGGTCAGGAAGGGACTCTCCCCTCACCATGTATTCTGGAAATGGTTTTTTATCTCCTTCCACTGAAGCATCAGTGATGGCCGTGGAATATTTGGAGGGGTGGGCTGAGGCTGTGAGGTGATATGGACCATTTTCTCTCTTGGGTGCTTGGTTGTCTGGTTCTTGCTCACATGCTCAGGATCTAATTGATCGTCATATGTGGGGTTGGGAAGGAATTTTCCCCCAAGTCATATTGGCAGTGACCTTGGGCTAGGGATTACTTTCCTCTGCAGTGTGTGGGTGTGGAATACTTGCCAGTATTATCTGGGCATATTTCACTAAATCATTTCCTTGTCATTGGCGAGGGCGGGGGCTTTGAGTATTGGTGCACCTCGGTCCTTCATATTCTCTGCCTGTGGCATGTAGTAGTCTAGCCTCTTGTGGGCTGTAATTGGTCTAATTTTGGTTGTTGGGTTTAGTGTGCAGGTGCTGGGTGGTGTGGATGCACTGTGGTATCCAGAGGTCAGACTAGATGATCTGGTGGTCCCTTCTGCCCTTAAACTCTGACTCGATAAATGCATCTCAGCTGTGAAGTGCATACAGTCCCTGGCTCAGAATGATACATAAACCATTCATATACTTAATACAACATGGTCTCCCAAAGATACTGCAGAATGTTGTCCTGGCACACACTCATTTTTGCTTCCTGCCCCATAATCTTTATTTTCTTTCAGTTAAGCACTTTGATTTGCTCATCAAGTCTCTTCAGGGAGGACATCCTTCAGTATTTCACATAAGCAAGAGATAAGTCTGCCTTTCTTCATTTGGGGCTTTTTGAAGCTGCCCATGGGTATCTGTGAAATCATTCAGCCACTAAGCATCAGTTATACCTCATTGCTGGGCAGTGAGGTGGATTTCACCCAGCAGAGAGGGTCTGGCTAAGGATGTCTTCATAAAAAGTTCCATATAACAACCTTTGCTCAGCCACTCTTCTCTCCTGTGTGTGTCACATTTATCACACTGCAATGAAAAGTGGCTGTGAAAATTAATAGGTTTTGATATTGGTTCCCCTGACTGGCATGTGCTATACTGGTATAAGCCCAGTTATGCTGATAAAACTCCATCTACACTAAAGCTTTTACCAGCATCTTTCTGCCAATGAAAAATCACATCCCTGACTGATATAGCTGTGCCAATAAAACTTTTAAGTGCAGACCAAGCCATAGATGTAAGCATGCATAATATATTTTTAGCAATGACAGCAATTGCTCTTATGGAGAATAATATCAGGAAAATAACTGTGGCTACATATTCAAAGGTGAGGTTGGGTGCCCCCTTTTTTGGGTTCCAAACTCAAGACACCTTAAGGGGACCTGATGTTCAGGGGGGTGGATATTCCACCCTTACTGAAAATTAGGACCTTTAAGAGTGTCCAGTTGGATACCCAAAATTTGAAGCAACCAGAATCATTTGTGTCTTCTGAATATTTGGGCTTTAATGGATTTTAAGTGTCTTTAATTTGATGCATATTTTATCCTTTCTCGGGGGAGGGAGGAAGATTCTCTAGTTTTGCTCTTCATTCCCCTCTCCTATCTGTTCTGTTTCTCTCAACTGGAAACAGACCCAGCACCAGAAAGGTCTCTATGGACTACCACCAAAGCTCTGTAAAATGTAGTTTTGGGACCTCTGCACTTGTCCAATCAAATTGTTAGACAAAACAAGACATGCGGGTAATGCACATAAGTTACCCCACTAAGTGACCAACACTCCATTGTCCGCCATGGTTGCATCAGCAGTTTTCATAGACAGTGGTAGTGATTCCATGCAGATGATAGTTTGAGGTGCTTCAGAGATGGTGTGCCAGGAGATTTATTCAGCTGTTGATTTTGGATAAAAAGCAGATGTCAGGTAAAGCAATTTCATGTAATTTCTGTTCAAAAGCTATCCAGGAAAGATGCAGCAATTCTCAGTAAGTGCACAAGTAGGAGACGAAAATCAGTCAAGTTATAATACATGGAATTCTCAGGCCTGGATGTCTGTGCAAGCAAAGGAAGAATATGGAAATCCCTTTCCAAAAAATGGGTATATGTTGCTTTGTCCTGTTATCTGTTCAGACTTGGGTTTCAAGAGTGCCTTTATGTAGTTCTGGTGAGATGTGTAACATGTTCACCACACATTGCCTTTAGTACACATCCTAAAACATGCACAAGTATTTTGAATACACACTTTAACGTTGAGAATAAAATTTTACAATATCTAATTACAGCAAAAGGCATTATATTCCTAACATGCCTTCATATAAATTAACTAGCTGGAAATCTTTATATGCCACCCTTGTATTTTTTTCATGGATGCATCTGAGTTTGATGTAGCACTATAGTATAATTAGAAAGATAACTGGAAATGCTAATATATTACCTAGTCATAAAAAATCAAACTATTAATATTATTACACTAAAAAACACGACCCTCAACATGTAAGACTCGACATAAATTATTATTGTTTACACAGACCTCCCACCAGTCTGTTAAGTGCAATGTGCCACTCTGCTTATAGTCAAGCTGCTTGAGACAAATTGTTCTTTTATGAACACAACTGTGCTATAATGCAGATTGTGGACATAACGGTGTATAAATAAGCCCTACTTTCTGCTTCTCTTCATAATGTCATCCACTTTCTGAAAGCAGAGAATACTTTTGAAATGCTAAACCTGTAATTTATCTGTGAATCCTGGATCTTTCCTTTATCCTTTTATCAAATGGCTTTGCCACAGCTACAGTAACAGTGCACCATGATCAGAAAGATTTTATCACCCTAAAACTACACTAAATGTTTGAGCTAAGTTGGACTCTTGCTCTATGGGTAATTAATAAAATATGAACTTAGCACACACGCTAATATTGATTTCCCTGGAAAGGACTCTGTTGCTATTAGATAATGATGGTGCATATGGACAATGGATGACTTAAAAGACCCCCTTAGCTCTTTGATCTTCACACTGTACTTTCAATAAGTTCTCCAGATATATCTGTAGGTTCCCTATCTGATCAATTGTGCTATGTCTGTATTATGTCTGACTCTCTTCAATTTTGAAAAGTAGGTTGACTTTCTCTTGATGTCTCACTGAGATAATAGAGGTCAACTTGTGTGACTTAGGGGTGAGAGGCTTAGTTCAAAAAAGCAGTGATGTAGCCTCTGATAGTCAAAATCAAAAAGATTCCTTATGTACCTTGAAATAATAAAGTCATGCTTTAATGATCTAAGAAGCACTGCAAATGAGCTCTTCTGAAAAGGGGGTTAGAATGTGCCTTAGCCATTCACCATGGTACAAGAAGTCCTAGCCTTTCTGCACCCTGCTACCACTCGTTCAGAATCCTGTGAAAAAAGAATTCTGTTTCACTGTTAACTTTCCATGAGCATGAGTCATAAGTGGCAGCTAGGGCCATGTAATAAACATTCCCACTGTAAGCAAAAAATCATGTTTGTATGGTTTCTTGGGAATGCAAAATATTTTTGCAGCTTTGCTTCATATTTTGGGCTTGCTTTTGTGAAGAAAATAAAATGCACATTTCCCCAGGTATAAATTGACATTGTACTGCCCAGAATTTGTCTTTCTGCAAAAATGGTGGCCTTTGACGAGTCAAATTCACAACAAGCTGTGGAAATCTGAGTTTTTACATGTGAATAAACATGAATTGACTGGTAATTTCACAGAGGTCAAGTGTCAGCCCAGCCTCTCCATATGAATCACCATCATTTCAAGTGCCAGCTTCTTCTCCTTCCCCATTCTTACTACGTCCTTAATTCTAATGAGTGCTGTCACCAGATCTCCATGCACTGTAACCATCTTCTAGATAACTCCCACCCCCTCCAACACACAAAAGACTTCCTCTAGCTTATGAGGACAGGAAGGCACTACCAGTTCACACTTCCTCACTTGAGGGGGTGGGAAAATCCCTTGTGCCCTAACTGCTGCAATTAACTAAAACTAATGTAGTTGCTAACAAGTATGTAAAACATTCTTGTATTTTGTGGCGTAAAATGATGTTTATTTCAGACTATCCAAGTAATTTATTCATAGCATTATGCAAAATCAATCCAGCCCACATTAAATGGATTAAAAGCTGGTAAACTGATAAATCCCAAAACGTAAATGGGGAATTGCCATCCAATGGCGGTGGTTCTTGTGGGCTCTTTCAGGGATCTGTTCTTGGCCCAGTGCTATTCAGTATCTTTATAAATGATCTGGAAGAAAATATAAAATAATTGTTGGTAAAGTTTGCAACTGACCCAAAAACTGTGGAGTGGTAAGTAATGGAGGGATCAGGGAAGCTAAATAGACTAATCTAGATCATTTGGTAAAGTGAGCTCATTTGAACAATGTGTTTTTAACGCAGCCAAATGCAAGTTCATACATTTAGGAACAAAGAATGTAGGTCACACTTATGAGATGGGGGCTGTATCATGGAAAGCAGCAACTCTCTGGAAAGAACTTAAGGGGAGTCCTGGTAGGTAACCCACTGAATACGAGTTCCTAGTCCAATGCTGTAGTTGAGGTTCAGCGCAATCCTGGGATATATATGCAGAGCAAATCAAATAGGAGTAAAGAGGCGGTACTTGTGAC
Organism: Chelonia mydas; assembly: GCF_015237465.2. Taxonomy (NCBI): domain Eukaryota; kingdom Metazoa; phylum Chordata; order Testudines; family Cheloniidae; genus Chelonia; species Chelonia mydas. The sequence goes on from NC_051250.2 coordinate 67,164,976, forward strand.
GCTTCCTGGGGGCACCAAGGGCTGTGACACTTGGCTACCACTTGCCCTTAACGTGAGGAAACCTTCTGTGTGCCCTGCCAGGGATCAGCTCCCTGACTCCCCGAGCCACAGGCAACACATGCACTGCTCTGTAGACCAACAGAATCTCCTCTCTTTAGGTTAGTGATAAGCACACTCCAACTCCTGAGCCCTCTGAGCATCTCCCTGGAATATCCAGCGGCTGTTCCACTGGACACTCAGTTTGCACAGTCTCATTGCTTCCAAAGAAGCAGGACACCTCACCTTATCAGTTACCCCTCAGATCACTGCTCTGCTGATCACACAGCACTTAGGTATGGTTATAGTGGTAGCAAGTAGAAGTATTGGAAATAAATGATTACATATAAAATAAAAATCATAACTCATTCTAGAACCTAGGCTTATTTAACTAGATACTTTCATGTTTTATAGAGCAATGCCAGGGCTGGCTGTGACCCTCCGTTCATAAGACGAATGTGCATTTAGCTTACCACCTTGATGAAGGATCCTGGGTGTACCTCTGCTCTTCAAGACATACCCCAACAAAGCATTGTCATTACTCATAAACCAGATCCTCTCATGATGTTTTTTTCTTCCTATAAATTTTCTCTCTTGATGATTTCACAATCTCTTGACGAGCATTTGGCTCAGTATGCAAACAGGCATCCATTGTGAGGCATGAAAGGCCCAATACACACATCACCAAACACAGAGAGCTGTCTGTTACCTCCTGTCTAAAAGGAACCTGTCTGGTTACCATATTACCTCCTGATTCCCTGCCTTAAGAACATAATTTTCAGTATAGACTCACAACTCCTTAAATATTATGTGTGCATATATGTTGCAGTCATCATGACCAGTGGGCTACTGACTCTCGATAGAGACCTCACATTCCACCCTTCAGTGAATTATTATGCATCTCTCTGACTGAGGGGATCCCTGTCAATGCACTCCTTGTGCCCTCCACCAGTTGGCACTAAGAGGTTCCTGGGTCACAATATTACCTCTGTATACAGCATTAGTGAAATCATTACTGGAATACTGTGTCCAATTCTGGTATCCACACTTCAAAAATGTGCTGACGTATTGGAAAGGGTTCAGAAAAGAATTACATGAATGATTAGAGATCTGGAAAACCTGCATAATGGTGTGAGACTACAGAAACCAAGTCTATTTAGTTTAACCAAGAGAAAGTAAAGAGGTGTTTTGATCATGGTCTACAAGTACATACACGTAGAACAGATTTCTGACAGTACACTGCACTTTAATCTAGCAGAAAATGAGATCCCATGGTTGGAAGCTGAAGTTAGACACATTCAGACTAGAACAAAGCATGCATTTTTAACAGAGAGGGTAAATTAACCATTGAAACTGCTTATCTGGGGATGTGATGGATTCTCCATCAGTTGAAGTCTTTTGATTTGAAGGGGGAAAAAACTGGGCATCTTTCTAGAAGATGTTATAACTCTTACAGAAGTTATGGGCATGATGCAGAAATTATTGGATGAGGATCTTTGGCCTATGTTCTGGAGGAAGTCAGACTAGCTGATCATCATTGTCCCTTCTAACCTTAAAATCTATGAATTTAGAAATAAACATGTTTAATAAACTTGAAGTGGTCTGGTGATTTTCTGTGTCTGATTTGTGTTTAAGAATGAATATATGTAGAAGAGGCTTTAAAATGCCAAATCAAAATGTTTAAGTGGCCCAAAATTCTGTCATCGCCTTTTTTGAAAAGCTTGGAGCTGAGGCTGAAAAAATCCTAAGTGTTTCCCATCCAGCAATTTATTCTAGTGTAACCAAAATCCCCCCATACTGCTCTTCTAATTTAAAAAAACCAAACCTATCCCCCTGTCTTTCTGATGCCAGTGTTGACCAATTGTAGTGAGCCTTATCACATACCCAAGAAGGGGAAATAGAACTGGTAATGTTGAAGGTGATGCTGGAATGTTTCTGTTTCTTGCAATGAAGGTTCGGCTTGGGTGCACTGATCCATTGAAATAGAATCCGATAATACACCTATGCCTGATACCATACAAATAGCACCACAGTGTGATTGTTTCACTCCTAAATTATGGAACAGTGATGCTGTTTTTTGCAATGTAGCCTCCTTCCTAAAAGACTCATTTCATGGTCTAAATAACTACTCAAACTCATTGCTTCATGGGATTAAACTGGTTGAGTGAGATGCTGATGACATATTTTATGAAATGCCATTTTGGCGTAGTTTAAGAGATTTAAGCATTGGCAGAGTCCATATGTGGTAATTAAGAAGTCTATATTGTGTAATTTACTGAAATGGTAAAACCATCATGTACATCATCACAAACTAATGTGTCTGTAATATGGTTACATACTTGATTGTTTTAATCCTAAAACAAATGACCATTGGGAGGGGAGGTTCACCTTCCTTTCCAGCATGTGGGTGCACATCAGTTGCCATGATTATGTGAGTATATGTCACTTAATCTTCTCCCTACCATTGCAGGGGCCTCAAGCACTGGTGCACATTGGTCCCTCCTATTCTCTTCCTGTGGCACAAAATAGCCTTAGTTTCTGGTGGGTTGTTGTGCTTGCTTTGGTCTAATTTGGTGGTTGGGTTTCATGTGTGAGTGCTGGGTGATATTGGTGGCCTGTGATATACAGGAGGTCAGACTAGATAATCCAGTGATCCCTCCTGGCTGGAGACTCTGGCTCTATATAAAAAGGGTGCTGAAAGTTTTCACAACAGTTTTAAAAGATCACTCTCTCATTTGTTACACATTTATTCCACGAATTTAAAAAATGAGATTGGCTCAGTCTTTTTGAAGGTTTCATCCAAAGTCTCTCTATTCTTTAGCAATAGATTACAATAAACAATGTAGCATATTCTGTTGTCGCAATCGTTTCAGGTACCACTGAACTGCAGCCATCCAACTAGATGGACCATAGGTATGACCCACTGTGGCCATTCTTATGTTCATCTCTGGGGTGGAAAGTAGCAACTCTTATTATTCACAGTAATCGGATAAAACCGCTTTATCATATGAAGTGAAGAATACTTTATTGTATTGAAACTGTAGAGGGAAATATGACCAACTGTGATTACTCAAAGTAATATTTGACCAGGACACTGAGGTTAGCACCTCTACTCTTGGGGGGGGGGGGGGAAAGTGCTATGAGATCTCTCGCTTCAAGTGGCAAAGGACCTTAGTTGTACATCTAATTTCAGACAGCATCTCCAGCAGCAATAGTTCCTTACAATGTGCTCTTGCATTGGTTCAGTACCATCTCAAAGGGAAGAGTGACACCTACTGAATCACCAGCACCACTTCCTGTAGCACCGAGGTTTTCCATAGCACTGTCTCATCCAAATACGGAGTAGTACTGATATATACCAGAACTGCTTCGTGTATGAGATTTGAAGAGATCAAAGTCCTGGGTGTATGGCTGCATGTATTGATGCAAAATATTCTGAGGTTACTGTACCATGGCACACAGATGTCCATTTAAAGAGGTAGGAATCCTTTATTAGTGTGGGTGTTGGAACTTGTAATTAAAAAATGCTAATTATAATAGACTGCAATAAAAGTAAAATGAATAACTCCCCATGGAGCAGTAGTGTTATCTGCCCTGAATTTGAACCTTTCGTTCCTATGCATGTTCAAATACATTGCTACTAATGGTTTCTTCATACACATACTAATAATTGATGTAATATTTCACTTCTATTATCACAAAAATTAGAAATGTCTTTTAAAAAATTAAAGCAATAAAACTTTTCATGCTTCTGGGTAAATACTCTAGTGTATTTCGTCAGAATCTCTCCTGCAAAATATTTAAATATCTGCCCATAAATATGGATGAAATTAAAAAAACCTCAGATACATTTGTGCTATAAACTCTTCTATTCATTCCAGCATGACTAAAAATCATGTCTTTCTTTATGGATCCTCTTCTGACAACTTTATCTGACATAGTATGAAAAAAACCCTCCAGCCTTTGCCATGTGCTTGCCCACCCCAAAACCAAAATTGGACCTTTAATTTTGCAATAAAGTTAAATAAATCTCATAGCATGAACACACAGGTTGAACCTCCATTAGAATCTCTGAATATATGTTCAAAATATATAGGTTTTATTTTTTCATTGATCACCTGGCTGATACGATGGGTGTATTAACTGCATAGAATTAAATCAAGAATTCTGAGAATACTTGACCCTGTACTGTACGAACAGCACATGGCAAAAGGATTATTGAAATGATGATTACAGTATGAACACACACATTTACTTACTGACTGAAAAATAACTTAGCATATTCTTAGTAGAGAACTACTTAGATTTTTCCACATCCTGACTAATGACAGAAATGGGGCAGGACTTTGACACAGTCTCCCTGCCTGGCCTAACAACTTGGGCTCTTTCTCTCATGATGGGTAACTCAAAAATGTAAATAAATTGAGTTAACTCTGCAGTGAAGACATATCCTATAGTTCCTAGTGGTTTTAAAACCAGTGGGATTTTTTTAATAAATTCCCCAGTGTAGACAAAGCTATTCTCCTGTGCACATTACGGATCAGCAGGACTTTTCTGAACACACACCTCTAGATTTAACACTTAGCCGGAAAGACTTTAATGGAAAATACCACACATGTGGTCCAGGTGAGGTCACTGTCGGAGGCTTAATGTTTGCATTTCCTCTGAAGTTGCATCCGATGAAGTGAGCTGTAGCTCACGAAAGCTTATGTTCAAATAAATTGGTTAGTCTCTAAGGTGCCACTAGTACTGCTTTTCTTTTTGCATTTCTTCTGTCTTTGTTTTACTCTGTGTGCAACATTAGCACTCCAGTAACATAGTTTTAGGCAGCTGATAGTTTTAAACACCTTGAGGATACACTAAGGTACTTCACCATTTTTATTTTTGAACTATATCAGAATATGTGTGGGGAGAGAAATGATTATTATTTGCTTCGTCCTTCTTCTTGCTCTCTCTCTCCCCTGGTTCTCCACTCTCTGACCCCTTAGGGACATGTTCTCCCTGTCTTCACACTATGCCTGGCAGATTTCAAAGATGCACACTGAGCTCCAGGAGAACCATCAGATTCCAGTGAGGTGGTCACCTTTACACCACCTTTCTGCTTAAAATGCACCAACTCTTGGATCCCCATTATAGAGATCAAGGCCTCAATTCAACAAGGTGCTTTAAGCACAGGAATAATCCCATTACTTCAGTGAGACTACTTACATGATTAAAATTAGGCATGTGTTTAGAACCTTTCTGAGTGGAGGCCCAAAAGGAAGCTCTTCATTCACGAACAATAATTAGTTAAGAGGCTTGTCTCTAATACTGGCTTCTAAGTGAAATTTGCTGATGACTCTCTTTTTCCAAAAAGGTCCATGTTAGGAGCTGATCCTGGGTGCAAAAGAAAGTTAGCGATCTTGGGTGAGATCGCTCATGCGTAATTTTGTCCTTCTCTCACATTGTTTACTCAAGATTTATCTTTTCTGTTTATCATAAATAAATATGCAGGTTGCTAGAAGTGCTTTTATATGTCAGGCTTGTTATTGTATTCAGGAACAAACTGATGCTTTAGTCTATTTCGCAGCAAATTGTCACTGAGTATAGACTGCACAGAGCATTGAGTTTAATGTGTTTTCTTTGTTTCTTTGCAGAAAAATGAAGTGACAGGTGCTTACCCTCATTTTTTCATGCTAGCTTTGCCATGCCATTTTCACCAATAACGAAGGCAGCTGCCAGAGCTCGAGGAAGTCGGGCGAAAAATTCAGCTGGCAGGTAGACCCAGACACTTTAAGAAACGTAATCTTATGTTAGCAGATGGCAATTAAAAGGCAGAAGAAATAAAATTTTGTCTCCGTTTTCTGCACTGTTACATCAATTAAATCTGCAACTGAAATGCAAGCAGAAAATATAATTTATTTTCATGTGGCTACACAACATGATTGTGTTCAAATCTAATTATTTGCTTTGCAAAAACTACAGCAAATTTTAATCAAAGCAAAATAACTAACGATTTCCAAAGAAAGTTTATAACTAGATATTAAATCTGCAGTCTTTAGGCCTTGCATGTCCTAGACCTACCTAATAGCATTGCCTCCTTATTCTTCATTTACTGAAAACCCAAAGTTTAGGTTCAGAAATCAGCTATTTATTTCCAATTTGCAGTAATATCAGTTGCAATCCTAGCAGTCTCAGCAATTCTTGGTCTTAGTGGAAAACTACATCAGGTCTCAGGGGGCCCTTCCTGTTAAAAGAAGAGTTCCAGAAACTCCAGGACTGAACCTGTTCACATCTGTCATAATTTGCTGGCAAGAGCAGTCGTAATCTTGCAGGAAAATAACTTTTTGACTCAGACAAGAATTCTGAAAATTTAGTAATTCCTAACATGTATTTGTCTTTATGAACGCAACTAGAGTCATGAAAAACATGTGCAAATCTAGAATCTGCAAATCAGTCGAAGTGTGAAATAATTACATAATTAAAGCTCATTATGGTATTGATGAAACTGAAATGTTGCTGAAGTTATGTCACTCTTTCCATTACAAGCCCTATTTTGTAGGGGTTTATAAATCAGTCATAAAAATTCACATAAGCTCAAAATTTACCATATAAAGCCTGTCTGGAATATTTTTTCTAAAAACCCATTTGGTCATTTTAAATTTGTGCGTGTTTAAAGAAAAAAGGGGTATGTGTGGCTTCAGATGCTTATTTTGTGTTACTACATCTGAAACCAGCTTTGGTTTTGGTGCTGAGATCTTATGTCCCTTGCATGTACCTTGTGCAAAGTCTGCCTTAAACCAAATGAAAAATGACTGAGATATTTTTGAGTTCCTCTGGACCAATGGACCAGTTCCTGCTACAATAAAAGATAACTGAAGTTTTATCTTTTGTTTTGAATGGGATCAGGATTTAGAAATAGTTTTGCAAACAACATTTTGAAAGTAGTTTTTTTTTAAGCACAATGGATGGGCTGAAATGCAAATGATTGAGTAAACAGATTGTAGTTTAACAATTGATCAGAGGTGTTACAATCTAGTCCATTTGATAAATACCTGTATTAAAATAGATGTATAATACATTGGATGATTGAGTTCACGTGATGAAGAATGTACATCAGTTTTTAACTAAAGATCACATTCAAACCATATTTGCCTTCAGTATTGGAATGACTCCAAGTGATTAGAACCTTTGAATCTGGGAAATTCTACTTGGAAATTCATTCATGCCTCACGCTGAATGATACACATTATGCTGAAGAAAACTGAAAGGGACTGCTACAATTAATTACATTTAACAGTTAATAAGGAGAGAACATTGCCCCCTTCTTTTTTGGCGTGAAGTCGATAATATTGGTGTGAACCAGCAGCATGATCTCTGGTTGTGAGAGATGGACTGCGACGATGGTCTCTGTTTATGAAAAGTTGCATGGAGGACAAGCAGTTGAAGGCATTGAATTTCTTTGGAGACAAGTTACCTCTAGGTCGCAAGCTCTAACATAGGATAGGTTAGTAGTGACTGCAAGCATAGCCATCTTACAGATGTGATGTATGAGAAATGAGTTTGTGATTTGTTTTCAGTTGGTCTTGGTGGATTCTCCATCACTGACAACTTTTTAAGTTAAGATTGGCTGTTTCTCTAAAAGATCTGCTCTAGGAATTATTTTCGGGAAGTTCTATGGCCTGTGTTATATAGAAAGTTGGACTAGATGATCACAGTGGTCCCTTCTGGCCTTAGAATCTACAGTTGAGTAGGTGTCATAGTCACAAAATAAACCTGCCATTACAGTTGCCATTAATCAGCACCGTGTTGATGGTCTTAGTCCAGAGGCCAAACAGGGAGTTGAGACCGAAATACTTCTTAGCCCTTGGCATGTTCCCTTCATGTCAAGGTTAGGGTTCATTAGCAGGGTACTGTGAGGAAGCATAAAGAGAGGACCTTGGTTTCCAGAGGTATCAACCTTTCCCAATCAGGTTATTTACTAAAATATCTTGGCGACAGCTAGAAAATGCTCTGTGATCAAAACTGAACAGGTATGAAGTGTGGCACATCTCTTGTAACTTTTACCATGTTCAAGCTGTGTAAGCAGTTTCAGTGCTCATGTAAGTGAGTGCCTAATGGCACCAGCCATTGCTGGGTGTGTTTCAGGAAAGTGCTTGTGAAAGGCATTTAGTTTTGTTCCGTCGTCCTCATAGTCCTGACTTGCAATGCCCTCATTATTCCAGGCTTGGATCTTTCTCCAGCAGAGACTACTATTCTTCCTAAGTGGTGTGGTTCTGGAATAAGGACAGATGTTCACTAGAGTTTTAGGAGTGAGACCACCTAGCTTGTTTCCCTCAGTGACCTAAGACAAGATTGAACCCAGGACTCTAAAGGTGAAAAGGCTAAGGCGTAACCCATCCTCCCCAACTCTTAACTTTTAACTTCCTAGGTTTTGTCATTACCCTAATGAGATTTAAATGCTTTTGTATTTAATACATTACAAATGGAATAAAGGAATAAATGAGCCAAAGAAAATGCAAAAGAAATCTTCCATAGCAGATCTGTTACATTGGGTTGCCCTTGATAATGTTACTATTTTCCCCTTTTTCAACAGCAATTGTAATTTGGCATCTAGAAAGATATTCTTGCACTGCTAAACCCTTCTCTTTCCTTAGACCCTAAGCATCTTGTCTCTAATTTGCTCAGTCAATGATAGCTCCAGGCTTTAGATCTGGAAGCTACGTTTTTGGCTTTCCCACATGTACAAGTATGTAACAATCTACGAACTCATGGGACAACTGGAGCTGTGTTGTAGTTCGTTGCTGTACAAGATGCCAGGGCTTGCTGCCTTTGCACTCAAACCAGTGTCCTCTGAGAGTATGCATCCGCTCAGATTCTGAAATGGGCAAAATTGTTCAGAGTGGGGTCTTCCAAAAAATTAGTATAGGGTCCCATTCTAAGAATTTCGTGCTGAGGAAGGAAATAGAAGAATGATTAGCTTAGTGCCTTCTTTCACCAAAAAACCAAGGAGGAAGTGAGAATGGGAACCAAGAGATCTGGAAAATATGAAAAGCTAAACAGATGTAGTTAATATTTTAAAGAATATGGCCAAGATTTTCAAAAGTGACTCAGCTTTTGTGTGTTCACACTGAGAATTAAGTGGACCTGATGTTTCAGAAAGTGCTGAGTTCCTGCTCTCTAAAAATCAGGCCTCTTTAAAATGTCTCCTGTAGTTCACCCGAAAGCACTAGTCACTTTTGAAAATCTTGGCATTGGTATTTACAAACTGTGGGGACTCTCACTTAGGAATATTGTAAGAAAATCCTTTCTCCACATGCAGTTTCTGAAAGACAGAAATGTTGGCAACGGTGGAGGAATGCGATTGGTAAATCAATTCAAAGGAGTTTAGGATCCAGATAAAGAGGGGGGCAAGGTGGGAGTAGAGAGCAGTTGGAATTCAGTTTAACATTTTCTTTTACGATCTTGCCCTCAGTGAGTTCATGCCGTAATAGTAATTTCTCAGCAGAGTGTCAGGTACATAAAAAAGTGTGATAGCCCTCTCTGCTAACTTGGACTGCCTGCGAGACATTTTTATCATTCATTCATTATTATTATTTTAACTAACTATGAGCCTGAGCCTGCTCCCATTGAAGTGGAATGGCAAAAATCCCACTGCCTTCAACGATACAAGCTCAAGTCGGATGGTCCCAATTGCTGTTTAAAGAAGGACAAGTGGCTGTCTGTGGCCATATTTATATTGTGGGGGTTGGGATTTAGGCTCTGATTTGTTAATGAAGTGTATGAGAGGGTAAAATAGTAGCTGCTTTTACGCTGAGAAAATGAGTTTGATGTGATTTTGGAGTATTGATATTATTCATTACCAGATGGAGCCACTCCATCAGCATAATAGCTTTTCTTGGACAGTCTTCTGATCCAGTGGATAAACTTAAATAATTACTCTGCCACCACACTAAAAAAAAAAAACCAACCCAACTCATCTAGATTCCTTGATTTCTAATTTGTTCAAGTTGATGGGAAACTGATAGGCTGGAGTTTCAATGCCTCTGACATGCTATCACTCAGCAACATTCAAATGCAGAATATTTTCAAATCAAATCTGCAAGCCTGCACACTACTTTGAAGAAATGTGTCAACAGATGCTGTCAGCTCCTTGCCTCCTGACAGGCTGTGCAGACTTCAGAACATTCTGAGCTGTAGCTTGTCCATCAAATCAGAAAATGTCTTTTGTTGGGCAATTGATAGTTATTTTTTAAAAGGCCAGAACTAGACAGTAATTGTAGCTAATGTTTAAGGTCTGCTGTCAGTGCAGGGTGCAGAGGTGAGCAAGTGAAACTTCATGCAGGGAATGAAAGCAGTAGCATTCTTGCAGTAGAAGGAAACCCTGCCGACAGTCACACTTTATTAATTTGAATTCAGATAGGGATGAAGTGTCCAGAATGGCTAATTGAAAACTGTTTCTCTTCCCCAGCCCTGGGAACAGAGACAAATGCTTTAGAGAGACAAGGTGGGTGAGGTAATATCTTTTACTGGACCAACTTCTGTTGGTGAGGGAGACAATCTTTTGAGCTTACACTGAGTTCTTCTTCAGATGCTTTGGAGCAGTTGTGCTGTACATCACTGATCTTGTTGGTTCTTTCTGCTCTCATTATAGCATATAATGTTCTAGTTTTTCAAGAGGCACAGCATTGCAATGCCACAGATTCTGTATTATGAAAAAATCCTTTGCTCACAAGGTACCTTTAGTTGCCATTATCTTTGGTTCTCGTGAGCTGGCTTGGCTGGGTAGAGTCAGGTGTTTCTGGTTTGCACTGAAAGGGAAGATAATACATGGAGTCACCGGATTCAATTGGTTTAATATTTTGCATGCCAGTTTAATAGGTTGTTAGGCTGAAATGTCTTGTTACAAGATAAAACGCAGTTAAAAGAAATTCTGTCTGTTTGCTCCACAGACTTGTATATGGTATCTCGCACACTTCCATGTGCTTTTCTTATCTGGTGTCTTCATGAGTTCATAAATATTCTTCTGTTGCCAATGGCTTAACAGCTATGTGTTTCTCATGTAATACAAACTGAAAGGCTACTTCCATTAAGGCGACACAAAAATGGAGGTAAGAATTCACTATTTTTAAATTATTTCTTGCAAAGCTTAGTCTTGAGTTAAAAGATAAGACGATGAAACTGTATACTTCCAAGAATCCCAATACACATTTAAAATATGCTTTGATTGCTATCCTTTGTTCATAAGTTAAATCTGATTTTCCTGTATTTCATAATAGCCTATACTTTTATTTTTCCTGGCACAAAATTCCTTCTGTAATGTCCTTCAGTTAGTGGAAGGCAGAATGCTCTCCCTGAGAGAGAGAGATTAATTTGTTTCACTGGAATTTCATACTGTCGGATGACAGTCTTCTCTGGCACACATTAAGTTCACCACAGTCAACAGTATACATGAAATCATAATCAAAGACAGATGCCTTTCCCTGTTATAAATAATCATTGCTTCTTGCATATGCCAGGAAAAATCCTTGTTTAGACTGGTCTGTCTTACTTTCTTGGACCTCAGTATTTCCCTTGGCCTTCCCCTTTTTCATCTTTTCTCTGCCTCTAATTCTTTATATTTGCCTAAGGAAATAAAAGGAATGGGAAAAGTATTTTTTGGCACTCTCCATATTCTCACTGGATTACCCTATAGCATGAAATTAAATACACATGACATGTAAGAGGGGAATGGCCTTTTAATTTATAGAAGAAAAACACAGTTCAAAATAAATCTGTGCTTTCCTGTTTGTTCGTGTGTTTGATGGGAGCATGTCACATGCTCCTGCAAAACCAGTGTAAAAGCTTTGTTCAGAGTAGGATTAATTTTTTGGAACCAATGAAATATTTCATATAATATCAAACAGCAAATAATACACTTTTAAATTGGTGGTCAAATTTATTTGAACTCCAACAAAACCAGAATATTACTGTTAAATACAAATATTTTGTTTGCGTCTTGTACAAGCCACAATCCTCCAACTTAAAAATACCTTTCAGATACAAATGAGCTTTGAGGGCATTCAGCACCAAGTTGGAAGCACTCATCTTCTTGCTGGACTCGTCCCTAAGTGGTTTGTAAATGAGAACACTGAGTACGGACTAGAACATAAATGGCAGCACCCAGTATAATTAAGGTGTCACGACAGTTTTCATGCTCGTCCCAGATTTCAACTTTCTGTAATTTGGGCCTTTTGAGTTAAAATTAACCAGCTTTATTTTCTGTCTGAAAATAAATTTTATTTTGAAAGTTTGAGCAAAAACAGCCCAGCTATTTTTGAGTATAGGAGCGAGGGTGGAAAGGCGAAACACACCAATGTTGTTTAGAAAGAAAAAAAATAACAACAAACTATTTGACCTCATTATGATCAGCTTGACAACTAAAACAGCAAGACGTTTGGCCTGGAAATAGCCCTCATTGTGAAGTAGTGTCTTTGAGTGATCAGTGAAAATTGGTTTTGATTTGCACTTTGAAAATTGCATGTTGCCCATGTGCAATATATTTTGCAGGGTTTTCTGCTAAGGTTGTAAAGTGCACAACTAGGAAAGCTGCATTATGCCTTCCTAGCTCAGTAACAGCCTGAAAACTGTACTGTAGGTGTGTATAGTGAGCCAAAGGTTCTTTGGGGCAAAGTTAAGGTTGCACATGCATTTCTTGACTTTCAAGTGCTTTATCCAGGCAAATTTAATGTTCTCTTAACACAGGGGTTTTGTACAGTATTTTATTCTTGGGGTGAAGCCTGTTGCATCACTTAAGTTCTACAGTGGGCTATGGAGGGATTTCTCTGCATCAGCTGTGCACTGTGGAGGGTTTCTCTGTGCCAGCCTCACATTGGCTGGCCAGAGAGTGACAGTGGAAATGGTTAGGGGAAGAATTCCTCATAATCTATTACTATAGCGTGGGCAATAGCACAAAGGAGTTGTGTGGAGTCTGGTCTGCAGTTCTGCCCGTGGCTTTAGATTGGGGGTCCATCCTCATCCCCGTGACCCCACTTACATCTATATAATCTATAAATCTAGATATTTTTTGCTGTGTGTCTGAGCAGGTAATTCTGTGTCACCGTTTCACCTCTGCATATTGCATTCTGGGCTTCCCACTCTTCATTCTCCATTCTTTTGGTCAGTCCTTGAAATAAAAATGATTGGTCTTTGGCTGCTACACAACCAACATTAGGAACCCTAATCTTTTTAAACATCTAAACACTATCGCTGGCAAGCCCTTATCATGTTCTTTCTAGTTGTGGGATTTTGGGCAATGGCCTGTCATTAAAACATAGGTGGTGTCGCATGGCTTTGCAGGGAGGCTTGTCAAGTATGCCTAGTACGTCAGTTTCACTGTTCATTGATTTCACCACCAAATACCATGCTGCAGAAATGTCTGCTTGCGTGATGCACTATGCTGTGACACTGGTAGGACTGAGGTTGGTACTGCAGAAGTAGTAGGTGTGATCATGCTTATGCCATCCATCCATCAGTGCAGCTTTCTGCTGAGAACAGTAATTTAATAATGGCCAGCAAGATGGGGCAATAGGTTTTTGTTTTTAAATCCTAGCGGGTTAGCTTTTAAAAAATGGTATGGTAAACTCCAGGTTCAGCTGCTAGTCGCCTTCTGAGAGCAATGGCATTCGCACCACACTGCTGCCACACACATATATTAAAGGTCAGTGCTATTCGTGATAATTTGAGTGCTGACAAGTGCTACTTTTCGGGGGGAATGGTGGAGAGAGTGGTGTATAAAAATAGCCATCAGGGGCCAGTTACCTAAGTAATTACTGGCACTCTTCTGCTTTTCCCCAGAGGGAAGGAAAGAAAGAAATTGCTAGAGGCAGATGTCCCTTAGGATTCAGAGTTTTCTCCTTTCTCAGGTCTTTCTCCTATGTAAAGGCACATCAAAATATTATGAGGCAAAGGAGAGCTTGATCAGTTCCACCCTTAAAACATACACTCAAGCTTGTCAACAACTCCTATTCATATTAATGAAACATTTCACTGACTCAAGCTCTTTAGCAGTACCTATTTTGATTTAATATCCAGTTCAAGTGGACAGTTCAGATACCTGATAAACACCCACTCCTGGCATAAAAATGGCTTATTAGAACCCATCTCCTGAGAAAGCACTGCAAATAGGTGGGCTGTAACCAAACTGGCTCTCAAGATATCAGTGAGTGGATGTCAGGGCAACATCTGCTTTGCCTATTATAATTTTTCATGGTTCTCTGCTGCTCCAGGAATCACTTAAGGATATAATAATAGAATTCTAATGAACTAACATCCCCTGTTTCAGATGTCTTGGCAAGATATTTTCTTTCTACTGCAGACTGAAGAATCTGCAGGCATTAAGCTTACCTATATTTTTCTCACTATCTAACATACAGATGATTAACTGTGCAGAGCACATATAAGCAGAGTACAAATCACAGTATATGTATGCAGTCAGGCACTATCTTTTACAGCATGTTCAACTTTGACACCATTCTCTGATAATATAAGTCCAGGGACTATGAGAATGAGGACCAAGCCAAACATGAAATTATTGCTGAAATTCCTGCTGTATCTGAAGTACACTGAAGACTTTTCAAAGGATTTATATTATTAAAGGGCATATATTTCCTGATAGCTGATATTCTATGTTTTGGGTAAAGTCATGGCAGAGGTGTCAGACTGAAAAATTGCCTGATGTATATTTATACCCATTTAATCTTCCATCGGACAAGTGGGCCACATATCATCGATTAAATGAATGTAGTGTGTGACTCGCCAGCTTTGCTTGATGGAGCTTAATCCTATGTGTAGGCTTACAAAACCAGTATATGAAATAAGTTATGGAGGAGTTGTCGTGTGGATTGTTTTGGGTGGGTTTTTTGTTGTGTTTTGTTTTTTTTAGACTGATGTTTGAATTCTCTAAGTCCTGGTAACAGTGGGAAACTAGAAGGCAAACTGGTGCAGTGACCGTCTGACCATTTGGCCAACCCCTTGAACCAAGCTACTTTTGGGCTAGAAGAACCGCAGACACTTAGATCTTGTGTATATGCAAAAGTTGCACCACTTCAACTAAAATCAGGTTTTAAATCTATTTAGTTAAACCAGTGCACCATAGATATGCTTAAATCTCTTTACTTTTAGAGTTATATCTTCAATCTGGTTGATCTTGATTTAGTTTAAATCAGTCAATTACCAAATTAAGCTAAATTGATATAAACCAGTTGTACACTGAAGGAAGGTCGACACACACTTTGAGCTTAAACCATCCCTTGGTTTACTGTTATTTTGGTAACAATGACAAAAGCTAAATGAATATAAGCCAGATGTAAACACATGCAAGGATTTGCTCCGGCTTAGCTTAATTGCTTTTGAAACCTGATTTTAGTTAAAGTTTTGTCTGCAGACAAGGCCTGAACCTCTTACTCCTCCAAGTGATCTATCCCAATCAGGGCCAGTGTAGGGCATGGCACTGCTGCCTGCTCGGTCTGTTCTGTGCATAAATGCAAATCACAGCCTGCAGAGCTGTCGATCCAGCACAGTTCATGAGTGCTCAGTGGTTGTGCATTCATCTTTGTGTAGCTCTACTAAATTTGCCTTCTTTTTGACTGATGCCTTCTAGTCACTTGCAGCTAAACCTCTCTCATTCCTTCCTCCCATCAGCTAATGGAGGATAGCTCTAAATTGCAACCTAAACGAGTATATGTGTTTTCCATCTTATTACATATTACATCAGCAAGATGCCCAGCTTAATCTTACTGATCAATGGTGAGGTTGTTTGCGTGAACCCGTGTGAAGAAACCCATTCATAGGTTTGTGCACAATAATGTACTATTTAGAATTTCAAAGGCAGTGCTGTCAATTGCAAGCTCACTGTTAAAATAACAATAAATAGAAAAGCCCACCGTGTTAGCGCTCTAGAAGAATCGCCAATAACTGTTATAGGCATTAGGTTAAATGAGTTACAGGACTGAGCAAGGCCCGCATGGCTTGGTTTCTGGGAGGTACACATACTGACCCTAGCAAGGTCTGTTTGCAGGCGTTAGTACCAGGCCAGGTTCACCTGGAAATCAGCCTTCTCCAGCACATCTCATTTTACCTAAACCTCTCCTCCTGCTCCTTAACTTTCAAGCTTTGTAGCAGGATTCAGCTCCCTGTTCTGGCTGGATTGCCTTCTCTATGGCTCTCTTTAGGTACTGACGTGGCCCCTGCTACTTGCTCTGTGTCTCAGCAGACTTTTAATGAGGCTTCCAGATAGGCTACTGCAACTGTCTCTTTCAGTCCTTAAGAGTCTTCAAGGAAGTAAGAGTCTAGGATTATTCTCGCTAATATGTGTTAGCAAGGAAACCCTACTTTGCTACCTATCCAATGCAAAGGATGAGATTCTACCTTCCTGTGATTATTGACACCATTTGAGCTTGACTAGTTTTTCACTCCCACTGCCCATTGGGAGCAAATTAAGGTGCTCTTGGCTCCCTGAAAGCCCTTTGTGACGATTGGGTGGTCCTTCCTCCTGGCCCTCCCAAGAGTTGACTGAGCCACCCAGCATCCCCTGAAGAACCCAAGTGGGTGGGTGTCGTCTGTTCTTAGCAGGGAGTGGAAACGGGGATCCCAGCCTCCCAAAGATATCTACTGATAAGTGTCAGAGTTAGAGCCTAAGGTTTGGTGGAGTATTTGCCAAGAGAAAGGACTGGTGAGTGCAAGTCAAACAGAATTCACCATTGCACGTCTGAGTGGATCCTCACGTTCATTAAAAATCCTGATTCCAGGTTGCTTTAGGTTCTATGTGAATGTTTTTCATCATCACAATATCTTTGTAGGTCAGCCACTACGATGAAGGACTATCGTACACTTGAACAGGTCTGAATTTCCATTCAGGAGGGAAGGAATTTGTACACAAAACCCATCCAGCAGCACATCAGTGTGCGTCAAAGGTATGTGAATGGATTCGGGGTGATCAATGACTTGGTGTTGCCTGGAGTTGCTGATTACTCCAGGTCCATTTATAAATCACTGTTTAAACAATAGCCATTTTCAGGAAGGTTTGATCTTAAAACAATTAGGTGGATGTTTTCATAATAATACACTGCCATGGTAGTTTGACACTGCGCTCTTGAGTCACTATAACTGACATTCTGAAAGAAATGAAGTGACTGGTAGAAGAGGATCAGGTTATTCCATTAATTATTTTGTCTCACAGACTAACAGCTAGTCCCTGTTCAGATGGATTCAGACGTTTTATATGAGCCACATGGTTGGTATTTAGGTATTCAGTTACAAGATTCTGAAATAAAGTTAATAACCCCGGGTTTAAAACGCCATTGAGTGTTTGGTTTTACAGCATTCCACTCCCTCTTCCATTGCTCAGCTTCTTCCTTTCGGTTTAGTAGCTGAATAACTTTGGAAGGGGCCCTCTGCCTCTGTAACATAAAAGCGCATGCACACAAAGATGGAGGCAGAATGACTCCACTGCTGGCACTCTTGCTTTTGAGCAATGGCCATCCGTCTCTCACAAGTGCCTGGCTCACAGCCAGTAG
Organism: Chelonia mydas; assembly: GCF_015237465.2. Classification (NCBI taxonomy): domain Eukaryota; kingdom Metazoa; phylum Chordata; order Testudines; family Cheloniidae; genus Chelonia; species Chelonia mydas. The sequence continues at coordinate 67,182,546 of NC_051250.2, forward strand.
TAATACTGCAGCGTAGGGCTCTGGCTGGCCTGTTAGGGTATGTCTGCTCTGCATGCAGTTAGACACCCGTGGCTGGTCTGTACCAACTGAGTTGGACTTGGACTAAGGGGCTGATTATGGATGTTCAGGATCGTGCTGCAGCCTGAGCTCTGGGACCCTCCCGTGTCACAGGGTCCTAGAGTCTGGGCTCCATCCCGACCCTGAATGTCTACACCACAATTGAACGACCTCCCCATCCCCATGTGTCTCTGTGCTGCCACTCAGACACCCTTGGTCCCCTCAGTGGTAGACTTACAAACCCAGTGATAATGAAAAGCTTTCCAGTTTTTTTAATTTGAAAACCATTGAAGTCAGTGGGGTTACATGGTTGTGATTGGGGGCAAAATTGCACCCCCAGTGTTTTACCCGGTTTGTAAGGTAATCGGAAATACAATGTAAAAGAACATCTTAAAAGAATGATCTAAATGGTCATCTTCTAAAACTACTAGGCTTTGTTGCATCTCTTTCATTTTCAGGATTTTTTGTTGTGACATTTCAACTACTGCCTCAAAGTTCTGTTTAACAAAGAGATGCCTTAGCCTATTACTTTTCAATGAGACAAGAAGGTGAAAGTGAAAATTAACCCCATACAATACTTTTCCATACTTCCCCTAAGAGACCAAATGATAGACTATAACATTGTGGCAGTGATAGCTGACATATGGACTGGCAGGTGCTGTTGCCTGACATGACTTGACAGCTGGCAGGCTGTTCATGTGAAGAGACCGCTGTCTACCATGCTGACCAATATTGTCTCATTGTTAGTTGTACTCATCTATCTGTCTGTATCCATCCGTTGTCTCGTCTTATACTTGGTTTGTAAGCAACTTGGGGCAGGGACCATCTTTTTGTTTGTACAGTGCCTAATACAATGGGGTCTGGTCTATGACTAAGGCCCTTAGGCTTTATGATGATCATTGATAACCATATGTATGCCTACAGAAAAGCAGTACGGTTTGACACTGAATCAACCAGAACTTCTCTTATTGAAGAAAGCAAAATGTTGAGGGAGACAACCACCTAAAATCTGACAGTTTTCTAACTGGAGTTGGAAAAATGTCAGTAGTTTGTTTAGGGATCTGTTCCTCTCCCTTTTGCAACTACCATTGAATGAGAAGTGTTCTGCTGTTAATACTTCCTGTCTTGCTCCGGCCAGTATTTTCTGTTGGATATTATTTGATGTTAATTTTTTAAGCAAGACTCAAGTTTTCTTCCTATGTTGTGTGCATAGTTGATGGTACCAACACGTTTTTTGTGTGCATAGCCTGGCTTTGCATATGCATGCCAGGCTTGTTGGCACTACTCCTGGGGGAATTCTGCGCCAAAAACATTCAAAATTCTGCTCACAATATTTTCAGATTCTGCAAAATTCTGCATATTTTATTTGCCAAAATAGCACAATACAGTCACTCCAGTTTCAATTATTTTTGGTCATTTATTTCAAAATACCTGTCAGCAAGTAGGTCTATAACAATACAGACAACAAAAAAGATGCAGAAAATGTTTTTTGACAAATAGATTCCTTACTTGGCATATTAATACAGAACTCTGAGTAATAATTCATTTAAGCTACAATACAGAACCATATTTCTCACACCTATCAGAAGCAGTTCAAAGGCTGTGGGGAGTCACTTGAAGCTGAGGGAGAGGAAAATAATTGCTGGGAAGGAGCCTGTGTGTGAACTTGGAGGGTTGTTGGGTATGCGTGGGAGAAGTATGGAAGAGGTTTTTTTGGGAAGCGGGGAGGGACTGTTAGGGAGCTTCCCCCATGCAGACCCTGGCTGACCCCTAGCCTCTCCCATTCAGTCAGGCACATGTGTCCCTCCACCCCCAACTCAGACATCCACTTCCCCCAATCCCATGTGGCCCTGCACCCCCTCCCCATCCCCATGTGTCTCTGTGCCCCCCCTCAGACACCCTCTGTCCCTATGTAGCTCTGCACCCCCTCCCCCATCACTAAGTGGCCCTGTACCTCCACTCCCATTCAGCCCCTGCCCTGGTCTGTCCTCCCCAGCACTCTACACTGTCTGTCTCCCCATAGCCGGTGTCTCCTGACCTGGCCCACTGCAAAGAAGGCTCTGCAGGCTCTTTCTCTTCCCTAGCTGGCTGGGAGCTGCTACTGTGTTCTATCACCACAGTGCCCTCTGGTGGGCCTGCAGCAACTTTTCAGCAGAAGCTTTCTTCTGCGAAAAAAAACAAAAAATATGTGAGGCTCATTAATTATGCATGCACGCAGTGGCGCAGAATTCCCCCAAGAGTAGTGGGCATTCAGCTGCTTGAGTTGAGCAACGAAATCGATGTCTGTGCATATACAATGGTTGTATTGCCCTCTTTGTGGATGCAGTTGGTTGCCTGAATAAAGTAGATGTACAAAATCCAAGGTCAGGGCTGATAACTTGACCTTGAGCATCAAAAATATCATATATTTTTGTATTATCTTGCAGTAGCATCCAAAGGCCTCAATGAGGCCACTGTTTTACTAGATACTATGGACACATATAGTAAAAAAGACAGCATTTGCCCCAAAGAGCTTGCCATCTATACGTGTGACAGAGACAATAGGTTGAGAAAAACAGACAAGAAGGACAATAACTTTAGTAGAACAAATTTTTGGAAATAACTTTATAAAGGACCTCTCTCTATCCCTTGATCTAGGTTCTTAAACTGCTTCCAACATCACAGTATCTGAGGGCCTCATTAGCTTTTAAATATCAAAATAAACATAAACTTTCTCTCTTTCTTTCCCCATAGTAGGAGTAAATAGATTCTTTGGATTATTTAGAGAAAGGATTGGCTTTTTGTTTTGCTTTAAATTAAGCACATTTTGAGGGAGATATAAATGAAGAAATTAATCTTGCTTTTTAGTTCTGAAAGTGATACGGTCTGGGTCATTTTTCTCTCTTGTGATATTTAATTCCACAGCCTCCATCCAGCTCCTGAGAAAGTTCTGTCTCATGTGCTCATGGGTCAACAGATTCATTTTTCAATTATTGGTCAGGAGTTTCATTTTTCCAATGGGATTTAAATGTTGTGGAAAGTCAGAGCCAGGAGGCTTTGAGGCAAAATTTTCAAACGTGTGCAAGGGACCTCTGAGTCCCATTGAAAACTAATAGGACTAGACATCAAAGTCACTTAGACACTATTGAAAAAATTGCCCTTGGTTTTAAAACAATTATGTCTACTATTCTAAAAGAATTATGTACAGACAATATTGTTCTGTAGTAATAGTGCCACCTGCAAACGTGTACCTAAAAATATTAAGCTGGAACTACGGGCTGGCAGAAGTGATACGTAAAATTGGTGCATAAGCAAGACTCACATCTTTGGGTAGAATTGTGATTCAAAAATATATATTGTAGTATAGCACAAAAGCAGTGGTTGTAAATGTACAATGTGAACTCCTACAATCTTTTAGTACTACAATCTTATTTTTTTAAATGGGACCATAAGGCATGACAGTGTTTTTCCCCCCCTCTACATTCTAGTCTTAATTATTTTCCCCTAAATTTCATCTGCTATTGCTCATTTGTTTGTTTCCCCCTATGCGGATGTAAAAGGTGGTGCAGAATGCTGATATTACACAAACTTTAATATCTACCCTTCAGCTGCACTATTGTGAAATCTAGTGGGTGCTGTTTAAGCACGTTTTTTACAAGTAGACATGTATTTATGGAAGGAGAAAGTGTTTTTATAAAAATATTACCTAATAGGGGTACTTCAGGTTAATAAATCTGGAGTTACCCCTTCAGAATCAGCAATCGGCTTTTTGGATCCTATTTTAATTCAAGGTTTTCATGAGCAGGTATAAAATGCTGCCGGGTTTGTTGGCCTCTTAGCAGAGGGATTTTTTTGTATAATAAGCGGGTTGTAATCTCTTCTCATATTCTGATTTTGGTTCTTTTTTTTCTAAATAATAATAGCAAAATAACAACACACTACAAGTTTATAGCACCTCATCAACTTGAGGCCCGATCCAAACCCCTTTGAAATCCGTGGAAAAACTTCATTTTGCTTCAGTGAGCTTTGGATAACGCCATTCTTTGGAGCATTAAAAAATGCAGACTTCTTGTGACCTCTCACTCCTGCATCCTTAAATCTGGATAAATAGAAAATTGGTTTATAGATCTTAGCAATGGATCTGTGATTAAAAGAAAACACAACAAAAACCCAAAAGACCCAAAATACTGTACTATAGAGGGCATAGACTGGCAGGATGTACTACAGGTAACAGTAAAATGTAAAAAATATGACAAACCAGATCAACTGCTACTAAAGCTACATCTAGACTAGCGATTATACATGTGTCCATGTCCGTGGCTGTGCCATAACCCTCCTGTTGTCCACATCTACACCTCACGAGCATGTGCCTGAAGGTGAGTAGAGGACAAGGAAACTAGCGTGCCTGCGTGGTGTGAATAAGTACCAGTGTGTGGTGTGTCCAGGGATAAGAAGAATGTACTAGGTCTTGCATTTCAATAGTCCTCCACCCTCATTCCCACAGTGTACTGACCCTCTTCTTCCTGAGCCTTACCCAATCTATAAAGGGTCTCTGTCCACCTGTTTTCATTGGTAGTAGTGTAGAGTTGCCAGGCATTCAGTTTTCAACCAGAATGCCTGGTCGAAAAGGGACCCTGGTAGCTCCAGTCAGCACTGCCAACTGGACTGTTAAAAGTCCGGTCAGTGGGGAAAAGGGGACCTGGGGCTAAGGCAGGCTCCCTACCTGCCCTGGCTCCGCACTGCTCCTGGAAGCAGCTGCCAGGTCTCTGCAGCCCCTAGGTGCTGGTTAGAGAATGGGAGGTTCCGTTCACTGCCCTCGCCCCAGGTACCGGCTCCATAGCTCCTATTGGCTGGGAACCATGACCACTGGGAGCTGCGGGGGGCCGTGCCTGTGCGTGCAAAGGTAATGCACACTGCGCAGAGCCTCCTGGCTGCACCTCCACCTAGAAGCTGCAGTGACCTGGCAGCTGCTTCCTCAGAACCGCGCTAAGCACCGCCGGGCCCCCGCACACACACCCCATACCCCAACCCCCTGGCCCAGCCTGGAGTCCCCTCCTACACCCCAAGCCCCTCATCCCTGGCTCCAGCAGGAGCCCTCAGCCCCTCTGCACCCCAACCACCTGGCCCAGCCTGGAGCCCCCTCCTCCACCCAAACCCCCTCATCCCCGGCCCCAGACCAGAGCCCATACTCCCTCCCACACCCCAAACCCCTGCCCCAGCCTGATGAAAGTGAGTGAGGGTGGGGAAGAGTGAGCAATGGGGAGTGGGAGATGGAGGGAGCAAGCAGGGGCGGGGCCTCGGAGAAGAGTGGGGCGGGGTGTTCTGTTTTGTATGATTAGAAAGTTGGCAACTCTGCAGTAGTGAGCTGTGCTGACCACATCAGAACAGCTTTCTGTTGCACTCTTTTGATCAATACAAGTGAACATGGCTCCTGTTCCAAGAGCAGTCACCAGGTCCCCCCCACCACCTGCAGCTGCTGATCAGCGTGTGGTCAGAGTATTCATAGACTCATAGACTTTAAGGTCAGAAGGGACCATTATGATCATCTAGTCTGACCTGCACAATGCAGGCCACAGAATCTCACCCACCCACTTCTGTAACAAACCCCTGACCTATGTCTGAACTATTGAAATCCTCAACTTGTGGTTTAAAGACTTCAAGGTGCAGACAATCCTCCAGCAAGTGACCCATGCCCCACGCTGCAGAGAAGGCGAAAAACCCCCAGAGCCTCTGCCAATCTACCCCGGAGGAAAATTCCTTCCCGACCCCAATTATGGCGATCAGCTAAACCCTGAGCATGTGGGCAAGACTCACCAGCCAGACACCCAGGAAAGAATTCTCTGTCGTAACTCAGATCCCACTATCTAGTGTCCCATCACAGGCCATTGGGCATGTATTCTGTCCTTCATGACTTTGCCTGGAACAGCAGGAACATTCACCTGTGCTGGAATGTTTCAGAGAGGCTAGAGTAGCTGTCTTTGACATATCAGAAAGTTCTCCCTGTATTCCACTTAGCAACACTACATAACCATCTGCCCCATGATCAGGAGCAGAACCACATCATCATCCCATTGCTCCACCCAGTTTGGAGGGGGAAATATAATCAGGAACTGCCATCCGCAGATGTTTGAAGGCGGGAGACAGTACCACCCCCATCCCCCGGATTCCTAGAAGGCCTCCCTGTGATGCAGAGAATCCAAGGATACCACTCCTGAAGTGGTAGAGCTAATATTGCATAACAAGAGCAGCAGTGTGGGTGTTGGTATACACATGTACACAGCATTATACCAACGTCCAGCACAACATATGTGGACACTTGGCACAGATATTGGGAACATGCACGAGCATGTACTGGTCCAGCAATATCATTTTCAAATTCTTTTTTGGCCTGCCTAATTATACTTTTACATTTCACTTGCCAAAGTTTATGCTCCTTTATATTTTCCTCACTAGGATTTGACTGCCAATTTTTAAAGAATGCCTTTTTGCCTCTAACCACTTCTTTTATTCTGCTGTTTAGCCATGTTTTCTGGTCCTCACACTGTGCTTTTTTTTAATGTGGAGTATACATTTAATTTGAGCCTCTATTATGTTCTTTTTTAAAAGTTTCCCTGCAGCTTGTAGGCATTTCACTCTTGTGGCTACCTTTTAATTTCCATTTAAGTAGCTTCTTCATTTTTGTGTAGTTCCCCTTTCTGAAGTTAAATGCTATTGTGGTGGGCTTCTCTGGTATTTTCCCTCCAACAAGAATGTTAAATTTAGTTACATTATAGTCCCTATTACCAAGCGGTTCAGCTATATTCACCTCTTACACCAGATCCTGTGCTTCACGTAGGACTAAATCACACTTGCCTCTCCTCTGCATGCCAGTGTAGGAACTAAGGATATAATTTATAATATGGTCAAAAATGCATGACAGAATCCAAAATTGATAGGAGGGATCTGAAATTTATTACAAATCAACTGGGTAAATATACTCTAAATGAGCGATTCATCCAAATGTTGTTAATTTTGTAACTTCTTAGCCAAGTATATTCACACCTTTTACAAAGCAAGTTATTTATAAAAGAATAAAAACTTCTTTCAGTGTTTGACTGAAATGTTGCATCCTGAATGCTGATTCCACAGCTGCTCTAAAATTCATCTAAATTGACTTTTTCATCAGATTTTCTTCTGCATATAAAAACCGAAGACATTTTATCTTTAATTTGAGACCGTATGGAGAAACCGAACAGCTATAAATAGGAATCCTGGGATGATGATGGTACCCGTGACATAAGGTCAAAATATCATAGAAACATTCAAATCTTGGCAGTGTAACATCTTGTCGCATTTATAAAGATAGTCCCAAGAAGGGCAACTTGGGGGTGAGGAAGGAGGCCAATGATGAAAGCAAATTCATCCTCTGTCTGGGTCTCCAACTTCAAACAACTCCATGCTTTTATAACCTGTGAAAATTGGGAGTGCTACTTACGCTCAAACCTTTTCATCTGGCAATGATTGTTTTTAATGTACTTTATAGCAATTCTGAGTTTTATTAAAAAGACCGAAGACAGTCATTTCTAAAGAGGAAATAGCAATAAAACATGTACAGCTCCTGTTTTATGGAACGTAAGCCTATTTTACTACCTTGTGTTTTATTTCTTTTTTGTCCCCATTATAATTACTATTAGTAGTAACTGGAGTTTAACCAAAGCTGAACCTTCTTGTAGTTGCAGACAAACAAAAATTTTCAGTCAAGTTGTGGAATGGTTTTTCTTAGGCTGGGCAAAATAATATACAAGACCAGCGTCAAGACTCTTCATCATAATAAAAAAAGAGCGATCACCTTATTCCACAGGTGTCCGGTCACTATAAATTGACTGCAAAGGTCTCCGTTTCCAGACACTTTTGCCTTTGTGTTTGGTATCATAAGATTATACAGAACAGCTACTATCACTGCTGTGCTGGTATAAGCTTAGCAAAAGGTTAATGCTGCATTAAGCTTGGTTGAATAAGGCATCCAAGGTTCACAAGGTTCCAGAAGTTCCCCGTTAGACTGCCCCTTTGTTGTAAACTTTATGCATAGCCCTTTGGTTTGTTACAGAGAGGCAAAATATTCATAATAATCCATAATAAACCTTGCCCACACAATGTTACTGGTTGAGCCACTGAAATCGAAATCACATAGCCATGGGAACTGCTGAGACATCATGAGCTCACTAGGAACAGGGTCCCTTTCCTGATCTTTCTGACTAGATTGATGCTGCACTTGTTCAAGTTAGTGAAAGGAAATGAGAAAATATAATTTCTTGAATGTGTCTGGAATTCATTGAACAGCAGAATACTGCAGGCAGCATTTGTGTGGTTGGTCTTTTCTTCCAACAGTGTCTGGAGTATGGAGTGATCCTCAGGCTGAGTCACAGGAAGAGAAGGGAGGAGAGGAAAAGTGTTTACAATCAAATATATACAGTATGACTTGTTCAAATTTCCGGAATCCAAAAATATTTTGTTGATGCTTACATTTTCTTCCCTATTGACTTTCATTACGTATTCATGAGGTTCCTGGACCTGACTAATTTGGAGAACGTTTTATTTACATGGAAAATAATAAGTTCTCTCCGCTCAGCTGAAAATACTAATGCTCACAATTATTCTGCTTCTCCAGAGTTTGGTGCAAAATTATTTTTATAGGGAGAAACCTTCCTCCGTGTCCTTATTTCAGGCAGGACTGTTAAAACAGCTCAGGAGATTAAGCTTTCTATGACTGTGATGCAGTATACAAACTCCACACTGGGCAGGAAAGGGATAATGAGCTGCTATGAGCTCAGTCAGCCCTGCCCTGCTACACCTGCAATAGGTGTCAGGCTTGGAGGGAGGGGTTACAAGGGAAGAGCACAGCTCAGCTGGGGCTGTTTGGGAAGGAAAGCAGATCTCTTGCTGTCACTCCGTGAGATGCTTGGCTGGGGCCAGGAACTGCTTGAGAGACTGCTGCCAGTCAGAGGCTCTCTGAAGGAAGGTAGGTCTGACACTTGACTATCTTTTGATTTGCAACCAGTGACTTGGCTGTGGAGACATGTGGTTAAAGGTGGTGCCCTGCATGAAGAGGGTGACCGCCAATCTCCCCCCACTCCCTTTTGTTTCTTTACACCTGAGCAAAGACTCAGTAGTGGTTTGACCCAAGCCTAAAAGTGACCTGGCTCATGTTGGCCTTTACTTAAAAAAAAAAAAAAAAAACACCACATGATGATCACAATCTTGCCAGTTATCAACCTGCTGGAACAGAGCCAAAAGAGGCTCTGCATGGCCCCTGCTTCAGGCTAACTCCTGGGAGCTGGGGAATGCTGGCCAATCATCACCCCTCTCCCCAAGCTAGCCAATAGGTGCCAGAGACTCCCCGTGGGACAAGCTACCTATATCCCTTGGCAAGAGTCTCCCTCCCTTGCTGCTGGGACTGTCACCCTTTCACCACCTGCCCCATCAATTTCCCGCAGCCGCTGATGTGGCGGTGGTGGCAGCAATATGTAATTATCTCAGTAATTGTAGTCACATTATTACTGTTTTTACCTTTTTAGCATGTCATTAAGAAAAACATGAATAAGTACCATAAAAAAATCATAGAAGTCTTTAAAATATATGGTCCTTATCATGCAAACACTTATACACAGGCTTAACTTTAAATATGTGCAGAGTCTAATTGACTTCAATTGCAAGTTTGGGTGAGTCTTTTTTTTTCTGATTAACTTCAGAAAAAGTCAAGCATGTACATTAGTATTTGCTGCATCGGGGCCTCTGTTACTACTTTGCTTTTGTTCCCCCTTTGTACTCTTAAGTCTAGAAAATTAAGTGACCTTTTTTTCCCCCCTACAGATTCAGATAGTTAATAAGATATAAAGGCCCCAGACATCCCAGGCCCCATCCTTGCAAACACAAATGCACATGAGTAACTCTACACATGTGAATGGTCCCACTGGGACAATATTGAAGGAAGTGACTGTGGAATTTGGGTCTGTGTGTGGGTGTCATAAGTTCTTCTGTTTCACCTCTACACTCTGCGATGTAGTTTCCTCTTCAAGTCTCATATTCCCCAGCTATGCTAGTTCTTTCAAGGCTGTAGGTACTAAACCAACAACAGCCTCTAAAGGTTTTAGAAGGGAGATGTATGATCAGCTTCCTTATACTGTTGCAGTATTTATTTGTATCATATAGTGGTTTGATAGCAAACTTCCCCATAGTTTCCTTGTTTTTTTAAATAAAGGTTTTGGTTTTTTCTTTCTCTCTCTCTTTTGCATTATAGTTTTCCTTAGCCTCTTTGGGATTTCCTTGAGCGTTTTTTCTTATATAATATTTAGGGCTGTCAAGCGATTAAAAAAATTAATTGTGAGATTAATCGCACTGTTAAACAATAATAGAATACCGTTTATTTAAACATTTTGGATGTTTTCTACATTTTGAAATATATTGATTTCAATTACAACACAGAATACAAAGTGTACAGTTCTCACTTTTTAGTATTATTTTTATTTCAAATATTTGCACTGTAAAAAACAAAAGAAATAGTATTTTTCAATTCACCTCATACAAGTCCCGTACTGCAATCTCTTTATCATGAAATTTGAACTTACAAATGTAAAATTATGTAAAAACATAACTGCATTCAAAAATAAAACAATGGAAAATGTTAGAGTCTACAAGTCCACTCAGTTCTACTTCAGCCAATCGCTCAGACAAAACAAGTTTGGTTACAATTTGCAGGAGATAATGCTGCCCGCTTCTTGTTTACAGTGTCACCTGAAAATGAGAACAGGTGCCTTCGCATGGCACTGTTGTAGCTGGCGTCACAAGATATTACGGGCCAGATACGCTAAAGATTCATATGTCTCTTCATGCTTCAACCACCATTCCAGAGGACATGCTTCCATGCTGATGATGGATTCTGCTTGATAATGATCCAAAGCAGTGCGGACTGACGCATGTTCATTTTCATCATCTGAGTCAGATCCCACTGGCAGAAGGTTGCTTTTCTTTTTTAATGGTTCGGGTTCTGTAGTTTCTGTATCAGTGTGTTGCTCTTTTAAGACTACTGAAAGCATGCTCCGCACCTCATCCCTTTCAGATTTTGAATGACACTTCAGATTCTTAAACCTTGGGTCGAGTGGTGTAGGTATTTTTAGAAATCTCACATCGGTACCTTCTTTGCATTTTGTCAAATCTGCTGTGAAAGTGTTCTTAAAACGAATGTGCTGGGTCATCATCCGAGACTACTATAAAATGAAATATATGGCAGAATGTGGGTAAAACAGAGCGGGGGACATACAGTTCTCCCCCAAGGAGTTCAGTCACAAATTTAATTAATTCATTATTTTTTTAACTAGCATCATCTGCATGGAATCATGTTCTCTGGAATGGTGGCCAAAGCATGAAGGGGCATACGAATGTTTAGCATATCTGGCATATAAATATCTTAAAATGCCAGCTACAAAAGTGCCATGTGAATGCCTGTTCTCACTTTCTGGTGACATTATAAATAAGAAGCAGGCGGCAGTATCTCCCGTAAACGTAAAGAAACTTGTTTGTCTTTGCGATTGGCTGAACAAGAAGTAGGACCGAGTGGACTTGAAGTCTCTAAAGTTTTACATTGTTTCATATTTGAGTGCAGTTATGTAACAAAAAAAATCTACATTTGTAAGTTACACTGTCACGATAAAGAGATTGTACTACAATACTTGTATGAGGTGAATTGAAAACTACTATTTCTTTTATACATTTTTCCAGAGCAAATATTTGAAATAAAAATAATATTAAGTGAGCACTGTACACTTTGTATTCTGTGTTGTAATAGAAATCAATATATTTGAAAATGTAGAAAAACATCCAAAAATATTTAATAAATTTCAATTGGTATTCTATTTTTTAACAGTGCAATTAATTTTTTTAATTGTGATTACTTTTTTTAGTTAATCCTGAGTTAACTGTGATTAATCGACAGCCCTCATAATATTTAATTAAATTTCTAAGATATTTTATTAAATCTATAATTCCATGGTAGCTAACAATAGAATCATAATAAATATTTATAAATAGATCCAGAAGGGAAAATATTTTTGGAGGGGGAAAAACAGGATATAGGTATGTAGAAGACTTTGACTCACTCAGTTTATTTTAATATTACATCAATCCAGCAGTACAAGCTAAGATTTTCTATTTCATGTAACCCTTTCATTATTTATTTTAAATAGCTGTGGGACTATCCTCTCAAATCATGTGCCAAGTGCTCTGCATATCAAGTCATATTTTGCTTTTCATATCCAAAATGTGTAGTGTTTGAATCTTTGTTGTTGTACCTTTCCCCTCTTCAGCACTGATCTAAGTGTTGCGTATATATTCATGTTGCATATATATTCATCTGCTGGAGAGCATTTTAGTGAATTTCTACAGCCTAAAAACATCTAAGAATAGTAGATTTTTTTTGGAAATGTGTGAAAAAAATTGTCTCATAAAAATTAAATACTTAGATTTTGTCGTACATGTTTTTACAAAGGATATTTGTACAGTTTGAATATATCACTGAAAAAAGAGAAGTGCTTTATTTTAGTGGCATAATTGGGAGTGACACACCCACCTTCAAAAAATATTGCCCACAGCTAAAGTGTATAGAAAACTGCCCTTACATCTTGGATGCCTGTTTCCATTTCCACCCCCTGAAGTCACAAAAATATTAGACACACCTAGTCAGTCTATCAAGCAGGACATAGTCTATTTTGATACTACTGTATTAGCTGATCCCTGTTCATTCAACCCAGAGAAACACTAATACTTTTAGTCTGTTGTGTTTGCACATATTCCTCATTAGGCATTCAAATAAAATCTAAACACATGAAATTTGCATTACTATGAATATATTTTTTTTCATGAAACCACCCAGTGATACAGAAAGTAATTGATCCTGAAATTAGATTTCAAATACAACTTATGAAATTAAGTCTCTTGAAAAAATCTTTAAAAAAAAAAAAAATAAAATCTTATCAGTAGGACACCGAAATAACCACACTTAAGTCTGGTCAGCTTAAGAATGCTGCCTCCAGCAACTCTATTAAATGCCACATTTCATCTCTTTTGAATTTTACTTCAATTAAATGCTTCATTTCCTAACCACAGATACATTATGTCTAGAATCAATTTTTAATTTAAATACATGCTAATATATTTTCTATATTAAAAGGGTTTCATTTTTTCCTTCCTTTTTTAAAATCAGATTTGTGGCTCTTTTGTAGAAAATGGAGCTAATATAATGGAAGTTTTTCAGTCTCTTTCTGATTCATTATTTAATTAGTCATTTAGGGCCAGATTGCAAACCTCTTACAACCACTAGCATGATGAGTCCCATTAACTTGAGTTACTCTGCTCATGTAATTACCTGCTTACCAACGGGAGTAAGGGGTTCACAATATGGCCCTGATAGGATTATATGGAAATCCACCATGTCTGTTGCTACTTTTTTTTTTTCAAGGTATGAAACACTTAAAAGCAAGAGCACTCTGAATCGTTAGGCATGGAGTTGACATTCTGTATACTTTGCATGCCATGGAAGCTGGCTTCAAATTGACTCTGTATAAAGTAGTGCAGAGAGGAACATAGGGGAGGGCCCCCCTGGATATACTCTTAACTAGAACCAGTGGCTGCAAACAAAAGAAACGAAAACAAACCCCGCACCCATACATAAGTGATGGGAAGAGGCAGCAGCTACAGAAGAGTTGCACGGCTGCTCCATGGTGTGCTTATGGGTCGGGATAGGATTCTGTTCTTCCAGCTTATTTGCACACACCTACACTTATATGCTGATTTGATGTACTATTGGTGTATAATAGATTTAAAAATCGGCTTGCAGGATCATTATATAATCACTATTGACACAATGGGGAAGACCAAGAGGCAAAATATGACCCATTACTGTGAGCTGCCATCAGTTTCTCCAGTATCTTCAGTTCTCCCAGATCCAAATCCACTGGCCTGTGCACATCTTTCACTTGTATATGATATAGCATGCCCACTCTATTTAACACATGCTTTACAGTTTACATTTTGCAACATTTTCCCCCAACAAAAATAGTAACAGACCTATTTTTTGACCAGCTTCCCTACTCTGCATGCTGTAATTTTCTTGAAACATGAAGCTAGAGATATTTTCCTAACAACATTTGTCACCATTTCAAAAATCATCCTGGAGAGACAGCAAAGTGGCTTTGTGAGAGAGAGTTTCTGTAGCCCTAGACTGTGGTGTGAGAACAAATTGAACAGCAGGAGTCAGTTAATTTTAAAAAGGACTTATTTAGGCCATACACACTGTTCCTATATGTCTTCAGTGCTTGAATTCTGGGGTATTCTATAGAGACCATTTAATAGGAAAAACATCTGACCCAATGAGCAGACGGTCAAAGCGTGCTTTTAGATGGGGTTATCAGTCACCACCCAGGCGCATACTTGCATCTAAACTTCAAAGCCAGCAGAACTGTTTTTTAAAAAGTTTCTGTAAGATACATGGCTCCTGTTCTCCTGCAAAAATCGTGTAGCACATTAATCATTTGCTACAAAAGAGATGGCTTTTGCATCAGTGAATGACATTAAGCATCAAGTAGCATTCTGGAAAGCAACAAGCCTATCTTTCCAAGAAACATCTGCTGCATGGGGAAGGCGTGCAATGAGTAAGTATGGTTATAGTGAAATAACCTTATGGCTCTCGTTTGGTTTTACTTTTCAGTCCCTTTAAGAGTGAGATAATATTCCAAATAACACAGTTTGTACAGTTTTTTGAGCTTCCTTGGATGAAGTACAAAATGTAATCGTAGCAAAAGAAATTTAAGATCCAGCAGGAATATATTATTTCCAAAAAGGATACTTTTTTAGATTAACAAAAGAATAATTTTAGTATACATTGAGTTTAAAAAAAAAAAATACCCGAACCCAATTTGTCATAAATGTTAATGTAAAATTAACTTTTGCCACTGTATTAATTCCATCCTCCCACTTAGTCTCTGGAGTTGGTTTTGACAGATATGTAGATTTATTTAAATGCTATATCAAGAATCAAGTAATCCTTCTGACATGGCTTTTTAAATTAAAAACGTATATGTCCCTGACCCACAACTGGGTCAGCCAATGCTCATCAGGTGATGGAGGACACTTTTGCTAGTTTGCTTTGTTCTCTGTGCACCATTTATAGACAAATGGCCTGATGCTTCTCCCTCTGGAAGCTAACTGGAAGATTTGCCTTTGACTTCAGTGGGAGCATAATCCAACTCTGTAAGAGGCCCTTAGTGATATGTATTATTTAAGTTAAATCTCAGACAGCAAAAGGATCTTGCTTTATTCTTACTATCTAACAAAACCCTTAAAACAGGGTTTCTTCCATTAACCAGGGTCATCCAAGTCAGTGTGGTTGCACGTGAGCAACTGAAGGCAGAATTTGGCTCATGCTGCATGAAGAAAGGCAAGGGACAGGTAAAGTAGCATTAACCAGAGCTGTTAGGTTCCAAACAAGGACTGGAAGAGTTGAAATTTTCCCTTTTCCACCCCGCACCTTTTACTATGACATGTGTTTTAGCTCATGTTCTCTTTATCTCTCCAGCTTCCAGGGTTTGCCCATCATCTTCCTTCCTTACCTCAGCTCTCCAAATTGAGACTTCATTGACAGGAGGGGTATAAACGAGGATGGCTGGTGGTAGGGAAGGTGAGAGGGTTGGGGAGCTCAGATGAGGGGGTAATGAGTACACATAGGGGTGATTGGCAGGTGTACTGGGGGACAATAAGACATGGGTGCCTGTCTGTCAGCCTCATGTTTTCCCCCTTCTGTGCGTGCAGGATCTGGGGAGTCCGAGGCCCTCTTCCACTCTGCCCTCTCTGTTGGGGTCCCTGCTTCTCTGGAGTGTCTGAGCCCCTCTTCCTGTTCCTCCACGTGAGCCTGGATCTGGGTGAACTGAAGGTAATGCAAATTTAAACATCTGAAATCCAGAAAATAAATAGTGAAGATATACAACACCCCTGTGTCAGGTGGGGGACTGGCCATAGTGGGGGGGCTAGTTTGGAGGAGAGGAGGAGTGAGTGGGCCTGGAGCATGGCTGGGGAAACCTGGCTGAAGCAGGGGCAGAAGTCCCAGCTTGGGGTGGGTAGTAGGAGCAAGGGGCCCAGCTCAGCGTGCAGCTTGGGCTACATAAGCAAGGTAGTTTGTGGCCCTCCAGTAAGCTGCTGCTTGTGATATTTATTTGCAGCAGTATAGGGCAGGAGACAACAAGGAGCAACTTCTTACATGTTAATAGCTTCCACAGTGCCAACTAGTGGCTTAATGAACTGGAAAGGGGAGGGGAGCTGGAAACGGTGGGGGAGGGGGAACTACATGTTGTGGGAGAGGAGTGGAGAAAGAGAAATACTGCAGTCTTCTCTCACACTTAAGGTTACTGTAACAACCATGTAGTAAAACTGTCAAGATTTTGGGACCTAGGCCATGGATGAGATTTCTCTCACCAGCCCTGTTAGCAACTACATATTGCAAATATTTCAAAGCATGACCATCATGCCCATTGCATTATAACAAAATGTACTGGAGTGGGGATAATCACTGAGTACATAGCAACCCTGTGACCAACTGGAAACACCACTAGACTAGGACTATTCCTAGCTCTGCCATTGGGCTACTGGGTGACAAGTCACTTCAGAACTCGATGTTCTGAAGGGCACAAGCTTTCACTGGGCAGTCTTAACTCTGTGTTAACAAAGGTTTGTTGCCATTTAATGAGTGAGTGTTAAAGTAAGGATCTCCCTTGTTCAACACCCACCTCCCCAAGCTTTCAGACACTCTGTGTGGGAGGAGTGGGCTGGTGAATCTCCTACATTACTGGCAGAGTTGAGAGGAGATAGAGGGCAATATTGTGCTGACTTTGTGTCATCTTTTGAAAAATTCACTGTTTACTTTCTCTTTGTGCATGCTTCCTGCATGCTTCCAAATTTGTTGTATTGCCTCTTTATACATCCTACCTTCTTCCATTTGCCCTCTTGGTTTTGTTGCTTTATGATCTTTCCAGTATCTTCGACTTACTCAAGGTATGGATTTGAGTCTATTAGCTCCCCTTTGCCTCAGTTTCCCCATCTGTAAAATAGGGTTAATACTTACATGTATCTAGCTGCTCCACAATTGAGAATTAATTAATGTCTGTAAAGTGCTTAGAACATATAAAGTACTAAGATATTATTTTACTTTATTTACTATTGACCCCTAAGGACTTTATTGTAAACACTTCTTTCTATGCCTGTATTATATGTAGTATTCAGAGATCCTCTCTGTCTTGAAGTCTGTGGAGTTTGAATGGATCTGAATGTCAAAAGAACAAAAAACTAACTTGGCATATATCAATATGGATAAAGAGCACCTGAAGAAATGGCATGTGTCCGTCTTTCACTTATAAAAATCAGAAGTAAAAGAACAACAGCCAGTTCAGTTCATAAGGTGACAATTTAAAATATTTTTCATGTTATTCCAAGATTCTTCTCTCACAGGATCTAGAAGAATGTGCTCATATTCTGATTGCAGCCAGGCAACTTGATAGGTTGGTACTATATAGAATATACACAATTGTGTTTTATTATAATTAGTACAAGTAAATGGAAAAGAACCAAAACATGTAACAACATCCAAATACATTTCACAACTTTGTTACTAAATCTAAAGGTGTCATTTTCTTTCATAAATAAATACTGCAACAAATTCATCTGGAAAATTTGTTCTAATTAATATATATAAAGGACTGTAATCACATTTACTTTTATCTTTTTTTAGCAACTTTTAACACCATAATTTTGGTGTCATACTTCTAACAAGGGATTTAATTTCTCATTTTAAGTAACTTTAAAATTAGTACAGCTCTGTGTATCTAAGGATACATCTGCACAGGGAAAAAATGGCAGAAAGTCTCAGAGTCCGGGTCTGCAGAGTTAAAAATAGCAGTGTAAATATTAGTACTAAGGGTGGAGTCCAGTTTCTGAGACCCTCCTTCTCCATCCTGAGGCTAAATGTCTATACTGCTATTTTTAGCCCTGCAGCGGGAGTCCCGCGAGCCAAAGCCAGTGGAACCAACTCTGAGACGTGCTGCCACCAGTCATCTTTTGCTGTGTAGGCAAACCCTAAACATGTATCGCGCACTCTGGAGAGGAAAAATGTGCAAAGGATATAAAAATTCTTGTACATATATGTGCAAATCAGCTGCGTGTGCAAATTCACCTAATTACTGATTTGCGTGCAATTGTTACCCAATTTTTGCACATCATGATAATTTCATATACAAGTTTGAATGCATATGGCTACCCAACTTCAAAAAAAAAAATCTCTCCCATTGCCTTCCCTAGTCTAAAATAAATAACTAAATTTCCAATTTTTTTCAAAAGGGGAGGATAGACGTGTAAGATATTGTAATCAATGTGGGTAACTTAGTAGACATTTAAGATACAAGGACTTTACAAACCCATTTTTTCTGCTGCTTTATAAAAACCCTAACATTTACTTGGGCATTGCACATATATATACAGAGCACCTCCTTAAAGAAACTTGCACGTGTTACCATGGGCATTACAAGTCTTGAAAAAAAGAATCTTATGGCAGTAAAACTGCTGCTATTTTTCCATATATTTAAGGGCCAGCTGCTATACTTCTCAGCTTGTGCTTTCATTGAAATTAACATGGGCTTTTATGAGACAAAACCACAGATAAAGGATTCTGTTTTGCAGTTTGTCCCTTTTCTTGCTACTGCTGGGGGAGAGAGAAAATGCAATGCAATGGTGGCTTCTAAAATATAATTAAATTAGGAAATAAATTACAGGGTGTTTACTGTGTTGTTGTTGGGTTTTGCTCTGCTTTTTTGTTTCTTGGGGTAAAAAATAGTGCTTCCTCAGTCTGAAGTTGATTCCCATACTTAATTCTGCATTTGCTTAAATTCAGTACATTTCTGACATTATTGGCCGTATGAAATAACTAGCCAAGTAGTGGAGTACTGTTGGTTGATTATACAATGGTGTTTTGTGTTGTCCGGTAAAACCTGTTCCTTACTTTATCTGAATGACTTACTCTGTTCTTGGAAAAAAATTAAAAATAGCATGTTACAAAAAGTCAGGTATTGTGATAACCTTTAAAGCCCCAATCCTGCAAACATTGAGGTACATAATTATGCATGTGAGTAGTCCTATGGAACTCTGAATGTGGGAAAGTTACACACATACATGTAAGTGTTTTTTGAGCAAATCATAAGTGGCCTTCCCCTCCTAGCCCCAACAAATACATAGATAAATAAACAAAAAGAGAGCACGCCGAAAGATTTTATACACAAACATCAAATGGACTTTTTTTTGGTCAAAGGAATCCCAAATAAGGATTTAATCTAGATTGAACTAAGCAACTGTTCCAGATTTTTGATGTAACCAGTGATTATTGAAAATGTTTTGAATTTTGCATGTTAGTGTGTTCTTAAGTATTGGTAAATATTTTATGCAATTGATAAAATAATTTTTCTCAAACAGTAGAATGGACTACAGAATACTCATGACTTCTTGGACACCATCAACTGAAGGTACTCATTGATTTTGTTTTCATATTTACTGTATTGCTCTGTGGATCTTTCCTTGAGATAAGTGTAATTGAATCTTCTACTTTACTTTAGACTGATCTCCGTTTTACATTATTTGAGTCAAATTCTTCATTTGATCTTCTAGCAATGAGAAAATTAACCCATTCACCTCATTATGAGGTCTCAGCAGCACCTACCTTCTATATAAATTGTTGACAGATGCGTTCCCGTTGTGGTCACCCGTGCAAACGGGGTTAACTAAGTGACAGATACGTGGATTCATTTTGAATTTTTTAATCATAGCTTAACACTTGTCAGCTTCAAAATATACACTGTTGGGAAATTAGTGTCCTATAAAGTACTATAGCAGTTGTAAGTCTGCAAAGAAAACAGCTTGTCTAATTTTTCCATAGGTAGTGTTAACTGTCTGGACAGCTGAGAGTCAAGCCGTCAGGACACGCTGCTTTGTTTGATTGGTCTCAGTCTTGATTTGGCACATGAAAGGAAATGTGAGGAAGTTTCAAGCACAGATCATTCTGCAAGTCCAAAGATTAGGGTGAGGTCAAGTTCACTTGCATTTTCACAGTGTCTCATTACAAGCATAAAACAAAGTAGCATGTAAGCAACATGAGGTTTATTATAGCAATGATTTAACTTTCAGGAGGTTCACATTGCTGGAACATTCTAATTTTCTGTTTATTAGCATCAAAGAAACCTACACTAGTAAAGAAATAGGGAAAAATTATAATTTTTGTATGTTTTCAATGTGATTTTCCCCCTCTAAGTCTGAGATGCAACTTATGCATACTTTACCAGTATTGTATGTGACTGCAAAATAGGCTTAACATTTAGTAAGGAGTATGTAATTTATTCATGTTACATTAATTCAGGCCATAACATTACTGTAAATAACCTCCTCTTGTAGTATCTTCTAAGCCTAAGATACCAAGGCTATTGCAGGAGTCTGTGTGGTAGGGAATGTTGAATTTTCAGTGGTGTTCACTGTAGTTATGAAACTTAGTGGGGCCAGTGTGCAGTGCTTAATGAGCCTTTTCTTTTTTGCTTTGCTTTGGGCTCAGGATTCATAGGAAGCAGAAAGTCAAAGGGCAAGTGTGGGGGTGCAAGTAAGGTAAGGGCTTAGGCATAGTCCCCAAACTGAGCTCAATGAATCTGAAGCCCCAGTGGGTATGTCTACGCTCCAATTAAAAACCCACAGCTGGCCCAAGCCAGCTGACTCAGGCTTGTGGGGCTCAGGCTAAGGGGCTGATTAAGTGTAATGTAGTTGTTCGGTCTTGGGATGCAGCCCAAGCCCTGCGACCCCCCCCCCCCCCCCGCCCCCTTGCAGCGTCCTAGAACCTGGGCTGCAGCCTGAGCCTAAACCTCTACACTGCAATTAAACAGCCCCTTAGTCCAAGTCAGCTGGCATGGTCCAGCTGTGGGTGTCTAATTGCAGTGTAGACATACCCATAGACACCTATTCCCTTATTCTGAAGGGTGCATAGGAAAAAGGGTGTGGTAAGTAAATGTGTGGGAGATGTGGCCTTATGTGCAACCCTCGGTACTCCAAGTAGATGGGATACACTGTCCTCTTTGGCCTTAACAGCTGTAAATAGGCAGGAGTAATTATGTGGGTACACAATAGCCTGTTTATCTGTATGGAACTGAGTTTCCCCTAAGGTCTCTGTCACTATTTATCGTGTACTTCAAGGCTTTGATCCAGTGCCAACAGAAGCCAATGGGAGCCTTGCCACTGACATGGATAGACATATGCATGACATCCCGTACCTGTACTCTGCAGTACCAAGCCCCAGGTATCGCATGATTTCCTTCTGAAGCCATACATCGGGCCAAGGTTGACTTTAAACTCAATCCAGGCTCACCCAAAGGTTCACAAACCTCAGCAAACCTGTTGGTTAGGGATGAGCCCTTACTTAATAGCCAATAACCCTCCTCCCCACTCTCTGCACTGTGGAAAAATTCAGATTCCAGTGTGAGGGCCAGAGCCTCACTTGTTGTAAACTGCTTTACTGCCATTGAACTCTTGGCCTGAGTTTTGCATTAACCGTGTTTTAAAAAAATGTGTTGACATTTAAAATGTATGCACTGGCGTTCAGCAACACTCTATGAATACCTGTTTTTCCTAAGGGTGGGTTGCTGGTTAATTGAGCTCATCGTTAAGCCTCTCTTTAAAATTAGGTAGGCTAATTTAACCACAGGCCTATGTGTAAACATGGTTCTGTTTTTTTCCCAGTACAATATTATGAATGAGGAATATATCTGCGTGTTTGTGTATAATAAAACAATGTTCCTTTTTCTTATCTAAAAACACATCACAGATAAGTTGCTCAATTACAAATGGCTAGATTTTTGCAAAAATAGAAATGCAGAACACATGTGGCCAGTCCCCTGCCCTATGTTACACCTATGCAACCCCGCTGAGGACAATGGATTAACTGTTTGAACTCTTCGCGTACAAATGTGCATGTGAATAATTACCATGACCATGCATGCAATTATAGGAAATGTCATGCAAATACACCTAACTGGTAAAGGTGCATGTACACTTATTGCAGTTGTGTACGTAACTGCAGTACAAATGATGAGGATGCAAAATTTTACAGATCTTAGCCTATATTGTTTAGTAGTGATGTATAGCCAAGAAAAACATTTTAAGTTTCCTCAGCCATTTTAACCATGGCCAACTTTTTATTTACTATTCCCTGAGACCGTGGACTATAAGTAATGCAATTAGACTGGAAGAAACATCGTTTTTTGAGGCCTTGGAACATCATGATTCTAATGCTGGAAGTTGTCCCTAAGGTTGTACATTTCTGACTGTAGCCTGAAATTAACATGATGTCAAGCCTGAGATTTGTGAAATGAAATAGTAGTTGGCCCTTTATCATTGAGGCACTGATCCTAAATGCCTCTGAAAATTTAAGAATATACTTTTGGACTATCCTAATAGCTACCCTTCAAATTAATCCAATCTCTAGTCACAAAAATAGGATTCAACATGTTATGTGTAAAACCGTAATAATGGGCATCTTTCTAAATTCTCTTTGGATCTCTGCACACAGCAGGCAGTTCTGATGATGAAAATGCAATGCTCAAAGTGAAATCAAAGTGTAGCAAATATTATGTTGTGGTGGAATATGGAAACATTAAAGACCAGAACATTGATCTCCTGTTAGTAAGCATCTGCTCTTATTTTTATTTTAGTAAATTGTTTTCTTCCTGACTTTTTTTACATAAACGTTCAGAAGGGAATGTTTAAAAAACAGAAGGGCCCAACCATGTGAGATACCGATCACCCTTTCCAACTGCGGTGGGAGTTGAGCACCTCAAGGGACTAAACCCGAAGTGCGAATCTCTCATATGGTTTTGGAGGATGATTTTATGGGGAGAAATGTAGGGGAACATAGCTCTTTCACTTAATAGCAACAGCTTTTCTATCTATTCATTCTTCTAGAATGGTATTGATCTATGAAAGCAATAGATTATAGTAGGTATTCTGTGCTTTTCTTTTTTATGTTGCTCTTCTCATATTAGTCGTGGCTCCATACTTGACTTTATGTCCACACAAAGCTGGCCTCTCTACCTACTTTATCTGGGTTGTCTACCCTCTATATGCAGTCTACACTGAACAAGGCAATTAGAATGGGATAAGATCAGTGAGGTTGGGATACTACTCCAGTCTCCTTCCTGGTGGTATATACAATACATGAAAACATCAGATATCTAATTTAAACTTAGATCTGCAAAATGGCACATGCTGTGTAAACCAACTTCCCCAGAAAATAGGGTGATCCCCTATAATGTATGTTAGTTTTCTACAGTGGCTCAACTTGAAATTATTCTCCATTGTTGGTTTCTAGTCAATTTGTATGTTCTCCTTCCTTTCCATTTCACTCAGAGTACTGAATATTTTCACAACCTGTGCCTCCCAAATTTCAACTTTGCTTCCTTATGCCATTGCTGTTAGAACATTGGTGCAAAAAATGTATTTTTAAGGAGAGGCAATTTTCCTCTTCATGACAGTGTCTAATCTTTCAAAGGCTCTCCATCAAAGCTTTATTCATGTCTTCAACTCAGCTTTGTGTTTTGGAATAACAGATCAGTCGGACTACACTCTAATTTTTTTTCCATTTGCTGCGGTTGTTTCTTACTCCACATTTGCATTAAACATGATTTTGATCTTTGCTGTCTATCTTCTTGAAGCTTTACTGAGACATTCCTGACTCTTACCTATGTGAACTGCTTGACCACCAAGTTTTCTTGTTAAATGCTTTTTATTTCAAAGATGGTAAATAATGCAGCTTAGCTACTGTTATTATACATAAATGTAAATAGTTAGAACTTAATTCATTTCTCAGTTACACCTATATAAAATCTGGAATAACTCCATTTGTACTCCAAAGTTACACCAGTGTAACTGAACAGAATTTCAGCTTTTTAGAAGACAACATCAGGCTATTATCCATTTGTGTATCTCCACTACTAGGTCGCAGTTATAATACAGTCAAAGTTGTTTTATCCAGCATGTTGGGGGAATTTGGGGTGCTGGTAAGTGAAAAATGCTGGTTAATTAGGAGGAAGGGAGTTTGGGTGCAGGAGGGGATGCAGGGCTGGAGCATGAGAGGGGGTGTGGGACGCGGGCTCTGGGAGGGAGCTTAGGTGCGGGAGGGGGCTCAGGGCAGGGGGTTGGGATTCTGGGGTGCCGGATCCGGGAGGCGCTCACCTCAGTTGGATTCCCACAAGCAGCGACCTGTCCCGGCTGCTCCTAGGTGGAGGTGCGGCAGGTGGCTCTGCACGCTGCCCCCTCCCCGAGCGCTAGTGCCACAGCTCCCATTGGCAGGGAACTGCAGCCAATGGGAGCTGCAGGGGCGGCGCCCTGTGGGTGGAGGCAGTGCTCGGGGCAGGGCGGGGGCAGCATGCAGAGCCGTCTGCCGCGCCTCCGCCTAGGAACAGCCAGGACAGGTCACTGCTTGTGGAGAGCCACCCAAGGTGAGCACCCCCCCCCCGGATCCAGCACCCTGAGTCTTCTCCTGTGCCCCAACCCCTTGCCCCAAGCCTGCTCCTGCACCCAAACTCCCTCCCTCTTAGTTAACCAGCATTTTTCACTTACCAGCACCCCCAGTTCTCCCAACATGCTGGATTAAACACCTTTTGCTGTAGAATTGGAAAATGTACAGAGAAGGGCAACAAAAATGATTAGGGGTATGGAACAGCTTCCATATGAGGAGAGATTAAAAAGACTGGGACAGTTCAGCTTGGAGAAGAGACAGCTAATGGGGGATATGATAGACATCTATAACGTCATGAATGTTGTGGAGAAAGTGAATAAAGAAGTGTTATTTACTCCTTCCTAAAACACAAGAAGCACAGGTCATGCAATGGAATTAATGGGCAGTAGGTTTAAAACAAACATAAGAGAATATTTCTTCACACAGTGAACAGTCAACCTGTGGAACTCATTGCCAGTGGATGTTGTGAAGGCCAAAAGGATAACTGCGTTCAAAAAAGAATTTAGATAAGTTCATGGAGGATATTGGAGAATAAGTTCAATAGCTATTGGCCATGATGGTCTGGAATTCAACCCCATGCTCTGGGTGTCCCTAATCTTCTGATTGCCAGAAGCTGGGACTGGATGGTGTGGAATGGATCACTCAATTAAATTGCCCTGTTCTGTTCATTCCTTCTGGTACTGGTCTCTGTAGGAAGAGAGGATACTAGGCTAGATGGACCATTGGTCTTGTCCATCCTGGCCATTTTTATGTATATCTCTATGACTTCTACAGATGAGTCTTTTAAAGGAGGTCATGGATGTCCCACTTGGCCTAGGGAATGTACATGATACTGGACCATTGGTTTGGTCCAGTATAGCTGTTCTTATGTTCAACATTTAAAATTTAAAGAATGATAGATGTTACTTAAAATTCTTTCCCATTTTAATGCTATTTAAATAATTTTTCTCAGATGGCTTGCAAGGTATTTTGCTCAAGGCATAAGCCAAAACTATATTTTCTGTAGCGTACAGAAATATATACATTAGTTAAGATCAAGGGCACTGACTTTCTAATTTCCCCAGGGGTCTCGACCCCTGCTCTGCCCCAACCCCGCCCTCACTCCACCCCTTCCCCAAAGCTCCACCCCCGCTTTGCCTCTTTCCACCCCCATTCTGCCCCCCCCGCACCTCTTCCCACCCTGTTCCACTCCCTCCCTCGAGTATGTCCCACCCTCGCTCCTCCTCTTCCTTCCCCTGCCCCCCTCCCAGCGCCTCCTGCCCACCGCTGAGCACCCAGAGAGTCGGCGCCTATGATTAAGATGCACTTTATCTTAAGCTGTGAGACCTATTAAATATACATGTTGAAAACTCATATTCAGAATCTTTATTACCAGCTACATCAGCTAAACTCCTGTAGTTTGTGGATAGATTTAATATACAAACAGATTCTTGAGCCATTTTTAGTGTACAGAGCTAAGCAAATGATAACTTTTGCAATTGAGAGAAATATTAAGAGAATCTTCCTTAACAACAGCATCAACCTTTACATTTCACTAGGTCTGACTCTCATTTATTGACATTATTTAGAGAGCTCCGCAGGGATACAAATTTATATCCACCGATTCGGATATCCACGGATATAAATCGGTATCTGCGGAACCGCAGGGCTCTCCCGGGAACCGCAGCGGTGAAAGGAGCAGAACATGGGGCCGCCACTCCCAGGAGCCAGCGCCCCGCCCCAGCCCTGTCCTCTGGTGCGGCTGTACAGACCCCAGACAGGAGATGCAGACAGCTGCGTGAAAGGGATAGGGGTGGGGCTGGGGGGGCAGTACAGCTGCACGGGAGGAGCTGCCAGTGCGGGGCGCTGGCTTCTGGGAGCGGTGCCTCACGTTCTCCTCCTTTCACCGCTGCGGTTCCCGGGAGAGCCCTGCGGTTCCACAGATACTGATTTGTATCCGTGGATATAAATTTTTATCTGTGCAGGGCTCTGATTATATATCTGTTTTAGCATAGAGTATAATTAATGTTGTGCTGTGGAGTAGTGGTTTAGCTATGTAAGATATGTGAACTCCATACTGTGAAGTATTTTGTATATTCCCTCTGGCTTTACAAATGTAGTTTCCCAGAATTGTAGCTGCTATTTCTATTTTAAACTCCATTATTTAAAGGTTTATATTTCTGATTGCATTTAGGTGAGCCCATGAGGGTTGCTCCACCTTTGGTTCCTCCTAGGGCTCTAGTCCATATAAAATAGTTTACAAGGGCACTTTGCTATGGATGAAGACTAGTTAGGCTGAAATGTGGGATTTTAGGAGGTGTGTTTATTTGCCATTGCTGCTGGATCATAGGAATGGAACCAACAGCGTGAGTGGAAAGGAGGTATAGTTTGAATGCATGGACCTGCACTTCTGATCTAATCCTAGTGTTGATAGCTGATAGATTTTCTATAGTAGCGTTGGACAGGGGAAGTCTTGTATGGGGCAAAATGTGGGATTGTGTTTCAGTGCCATATTCTCTGAATCTAAAGGAATCTAAATAGGGGTGTGCCACCTTATACGGGTCCCTCGGCGTGAGAGTTAGGCCATCTTAGACTGCTTTACATTCAGATTAAACATCCACTTACTGTGGTTACTTTTGCCAACCTGAGAAAGTGCTTTGTGGAGCTCACAAAAGCTTGTCCCTTCCACCACCAGAAACTGGTGCAGTAAAAGATATTACATCACCTACCTTGTCTGTCTCCTACCCTGGAACCAACAACAGTACAAACCATCCACTTACTGACACATAGTTAACCCTATTTATCCATCACTTCTGAGTTTGGTTTGGATTGTTCTTTTAACACATGGCAGCCAAAGCAAGTGAGCAGGCCTCATTAATAAACATATATAAAAGTTATATTATGTATCAAAAAACTATACCAGATCTGAGAACTGTTTTTAATGCATTCTTTTACTTCATAACTACTGGGAGTATTAAAACAGCATACTTGGAGTTGCAGGAGTTACACTATTAAGTGACAGAGTAGCAGCCGTGTTAGTCTGTATCCGCAAAAATAAAAGGAGGACTTGTGGCACCTTAGAGACTAACAAATTTATTTGAGCATAAGGTTTCGTGAGCTACAGCTCACTTCATCGGATGCATACTGTGGAAAATACAGTGGGGAGATTTATGCTCAAATAAATTTGTTAGTCTCTAAGGTGCCACAAGTCCTCCTTTTCTTTTTACTATTAGGTGAGTTTCACCACATCTCTCGAGCTATCTGCCTGTGTGTCTCAAGCCCTCTGGTCATCTCTTGACCCTTCTGACTGCATTTTTAAGCTCAATGGACTGTGCATCTCAGTCTCTCTGCTAATACCCATTATTCGGGTGTCATCCCTCACCCCCTCTGGCACAATGACACTCAGAACTAGCCTAACAGCCAAATGATGAGCAAGTAGTTGCACATAATGGGCAGGACTGAGGGAGAAATCTGGGGGTGGAGGGAAGGGGGTGTTGGATAGTAGTTCTAAGGCAACAGTGTAAATGTCTAGCCAGACAGTCCAGAACCACTTTGTTACATTACTCTGCTTCATACCCTGCATGTCAGGTTAGAACTGTGTCAGGGTTGGGTCCTGAAAACTTAAGAAGGAGATCAGGTATCTCATATGGTAGAAGAACACATCAGAGTGTCCTGCCCCACTAGGCTCCAGTCCTGGCAGCTAAGTTCTTACACTTTATATCCATGTATAAGTGAAATAATGGAGAATATCTCTAACATTTTTGCTGCTTTTTTTTTTTACTTTGGCTTTAATTATTTTGAATATACTAAAGATTCTAGTGCCCTCTCTGATCTTAAAACAGGTACCATCTCTCAGCCTGCCTGTCGCTTCAGCCCAAACTCTACACACTCTGATAGCAGATTATTTGAAGATATGCAAAACCATTTGAGGACAGAGACCTTTTTCTTCTAATCAGCATTAAAGCTTTAAAGTCTTCAGCACCTGCTCTGATCAGAAAACAGTATCTTATATGGAAAAACGGTCTTTTTTCTGGTTAAAAAACCCCAGCTTTTCCTCCACTGCTGGAACTGAGAGTCTGATCCAATGGGAAAGACTCTCACTGACTTCAAGAGCAGGCGTGCTGGAACAATTTTTATAGTTGGGGTGCTGAGAGCCATTGAACCAAACTGTAAACCCTGGATATAATGGAGATCACTTCAAGCCTGGGGGTTCAGCAGCACCCCCCGCACCCTTAGTTCCAGCACTGATGTTCAAGAAGCTTTGGATGAACCTTTAAGTTAGCATGTTCTTTGGCCAGCAGAATTTAGACAGCTTACATTGAAGCAGAGAGAATTCTGTAAGATGCTGCCTAGTCTTAAGAGCTATAAGGTCTAGATATATCAATTAAAAATGAACTGTTGAGAAAAAGCTACCGACAGGACATATTAAGTATTAAATTATATCTATATAAGGCCTTTCGTTTGAGAGGATCTCAAATCACCTCAAAAATTTAGTAAATCAGATTTAATTTGTGCATGTTTATAGATACACAGATATCTGCAGTGGGTAGGTGTGTAATACATCCTGGATGTGTTTATTACATGCAGAGAAAGAGCTGCAGAGAATGTGGATAAGTTCACTCATTTAAATGCTGCCCCCTCTGGGATGGAAAGCAACTGCTGTTAAACAACACGTACCAGTGCTACACAACAGTTTAAAGCATTGTTGAAGACTTCTGTATCTAATTTGAACTAAAAGGAAGCTGTTCATAAGCAGAAATATACTTCCCTTTTTAAAAATGTACAGTACTTAGGTTTTCTAAAGTCATCTGAAACAAAAGTAGTATAGTTTAATTAATAAAAATGATTTTATTAATAAAATCTTGCACATCTTTGACCTTGTCTATTGATGTAGCCCAGAGCATCCAGAAGGATCCTTATTTTTATCCCGTTTAATGCACAACAAAAATGGGGATAAAAGTTTTCACTCCGGTACTGACTTTTCTGGTAACTGGCCCAGATTAGTGCCTGCTTAATAAAGTCTTCATGCTTACGTTTTAAACATTGAATACTGTATATCCTGCAGACCAAGAGATGTGCAACTACAAATAAACATTCTACACTGACAAAAGTATTTGTTGTTAATTTTAGATGCATCTCTGCAGTGATGGGATTATCAACACACTAACAAAGGATATTTATAGTAATTTTGAGGACCGCTCTCTTTTCCAGCTCTCTAGCGCCATCTTGAGTTTGTTCTATTTAACAGAATATTCCAGTAGCAAATTTTCACTAGTTGCAGCATAATGCGTACACAAGCAATGGAAAGATAGTCCTCTCTTGCTGGCAAGCAGAAGAGAAACACAATTACTTAGCCTAATCAAGGCTACACAAACTACAAAGAACTTTAGAAGGTGTTGATTGGGCAACAGGATGTTAGATTAAATATGTTGTAGGCCAGTATAGTGTAGTGCGTGTGAGCAGGAGCAACTTGAACTCCTGGCACACAATAATGAGTTCTAAATAAAATGTAACAATCGGCAACTCTGGACTGATCAGTGAAAACATCTGCTACATTGGCAGTGATGGTCACAAAAGCAAACAAGATTTTAGGATACATGAAAAAAGGCTAATACGTTGAAAATACCATAATTCCATTATACAAATAAATTGATGCCATGTGATTGCATAAATGTCCTTTATGGAGCTTTTACCCCTTCCTCTGAAGCAACTGGTACTAACCACGGTTGGAGAAAAAGGTAGATCATTGGACTGATCAGGCATTGCAGTTCCTATGCTCCTAATTATTTATTAAATAAAATCCATGCATTTCAAAGACATTTGTGGAATAGGACTATGGAAAGTATGGTGCCTGATGTATTACAACCATGCATTCAGTATTTAAGCTGAAGCTTATATGACTAGTTTTAAAACAACCTCCTTCTCCCCCAAATTTTCCATATTTCTGTTTATAGATTTTTTAGCTTAGAATTGTTCTCTCTTCCTTTTCTTTTCCATTGTCTTATTTCATGCTTGCTTACAGAAATGTTCAGTCACTATTCAGTGCTCAGTAGATTTTGTGAGTAATCAGTTCCCTGGGCAGCAGTAATATGATTATAAGGCCATCATTACCACTAAAATGATCAATGGTATCTTCCCCTATCCTTAACTGCCGGAGATATACTACAAAGATATTACTGAGTGCTGTGCCTCTAATAAAAATTCTCAATCTGAAATGCACTTGATATTACAGGAATCTCCACTAAAGAAGCAAAGTACAATATGGAATGCATGCTTATGCTATCTTCCCGTATTTGTGTGTAAAATAATGGCAACTTCTAGTGCTTCTCTTTCCCCTCCTCACACCCACCTACAGGCTAACTCTTTTAGGCTCCATTTACACTCTCTGCACATAGCAGTAATTCACCGCCAGCACAGATCCACCAGAGAGCTAGATGACACAGTAGTGGACACATCTGGTCCAGATTCTTTGCCTTGCTTTGTCTTTTTTGTGCTTCTCTGGTGGCAAAAAGAGGATGGGATGGGACTGCTGCTTCCCTTCCCACAACAAGAATACCTCCCTGATGTGGAGGAATCCACAGGGCTTGATGTAGAGCCACTGTGCTCAGTTCCTACACCACCCTGTCTTCCCTGCCTCTCCCCCCGTGCAGGGGATGTGTTGGAATGAGTCTGGTGTGAGTGCTCTGGCATACAGACACCACCCTATGTTGAGGGCAGCGCAACTGCACTGCATCAGCCTTCAAAGGCATTGTACCTCAGGCAGGAACATTACCTCCCAGAACTACCAGCGCAAAGGAAGAATGTACCTACTGCACTTAATGGTGCACATGCGTGCAGCGTGTGCTCCCATCCATGGCTGACCAACTAGCTTCCTCCCCACATCTTTTGGAGTGGTTTGTGGCACTAGCCCTGTGTTGTAAAGGCTCATCTCGGGGCTTATGTTGTCTCCCCCACCTCTGCACATCCCCAGAGGGGCTGATCACTTTCTAGCCTGAGATGAGCTTCTCCAAACGAAGATGTTAATTTTATAATACACTGGAGTCTGTTAGCTCATCTGACTGTTGGTGAGAAATGATCTAGCCGTAGAAATGCACTGGAGGTACCCATTAAATCCACATTCAGAATTGGTGGAGGTGACCTTTTCAAAGGACGTTCTCAGAAGTGGTCATCTCTGGAAGGTGGTCTATCGGGGTTTGAGATCACAGCACTGCCTTTTGTATGTAATTCCAGACAGTGTCACATCTGGGGGCAGGGGAATTCTTTTGGAAATGCCCTGGTGCTGCTCCCTCCCCCCCCCCCAATTTGCAATAGTAACCTTTCCACATACATACCAATCTCTGAGCATAACGCAGTTTGTCGGACAAGTTCATTTAATCTCATCCTCTATTCGTGGTGCCAATTTGCGTGCCTGGAGCAATGGCTTTTTGCTTCGTTTCAAAAAAATGTTGAGCGATTTTAAAGATTACTTTGGTGTTACGGTTGGGGCCAGTTTGTTTTTACGTGGTTTACATTCCCCAATAACTATTAGCAGACATTCATATGGATACTATAAATCCTTTCCAGCTAGTGTGTAGGTTGCTCGTTATTGCAAACGTATGTGTATCAAAGAACCATTGCACTATTTAAACTGTGCAGTGTAGAGAGGATGGAACAGGCAAATACTATCCAAATCTAGCTGAGCAAATAAGGGGGTGAAGACAGCCAAACAGGCATCATTGTATTGTCTGGGACAACCTAGAAAGATGGAGCAAAAGGAGAGAGACATTTTCTGTGCACCATTTCCTGGCCATTTTCCAGTGGCAGTTAATGCTAACTGTGTCATTGCCAGCAAGTGGGCAGGGCAAAGGTGAGGCAACAGTTAATAGAAGTCAAACTGCCAGAGTTAGAGATGTATGAGGAGTAGTGTGTGAAGGGGCTGTTGTGGCTCGCAGGTACAAGGAGATCTGTAGGATTTCCCTGGAATTTCAGGACATTGTATGGTTGGAAATCCACAACCCCCATCTCTTCTGTAGGCCTGCAAACTTGTTTCTTTTTGAAGGGATGATGACTCTGTGTAGTTCACCACATCAAGTTTACCAAATCACTTTCCCCTCTCGTTTTTTTTTTTTTTTTCCTATGTGAGGGATCATGGAATCATAAAATATAGGGTGGTGAGGGACCTCGAGAGGTCATCTAGTCCACCCCCTGCACTGAGGCAGGACAAAGTAAACCTGCACCATCCCTGATGGGAGTTTCTCGAACCTGTTCTTAAAAACCTCCAGTTGTGGAAATACTCCAGCTGAGGTCTCACCAATGCCAAGTAGAATGAACCAATTACCCTGTACTTCCCGTGTCTTATATATGATACTTCTGGTTAACCTGCCTCAGAATGATATTTGGCTTTTTTGCAACTGCATCATACTGTTGGCTCATATTCAATTTGTAATCCAGTCAGACCCTCAGATCCTTTAGCTCATAGAAATTAGGAATGAGGAAAGACCCATTACATGTTTTAGGCCACTCCTTGCCAATTCAGGATTATTCCCTAAAGTATATTCCCTAGGCCAAGTGGGACATCCACTACTGCCTTTAAAAGACACATCTTTAGAATTCATATAGATGTACATAAGAACGGCCATACTGGGTCAGACCAATGGTCCATCTAGCACAGTATCCTGACTTCTGACAGCGACCAGTGCCAGATGCTTCAGAGGGAATGAACAGAACAGGGAAATTGTCAAGTGATCCATCCCTGGTCGTCCACTCCCAGCTTCTGGAAGTTAGAGGTTTAGGACACCCAGAGCATAGGGTTGTGTCACGGACCATCTCGGTTAATAGCCATTGGTGGACCTGTCCTCCATGAACTTATCTAATTCTTTTTTGAACCGTTATTCTTTTGGCCTTCTCAAAATCCTGTGGCATGAGTTACACAGGTTGAGTGCATGGTGTGAAGTAGGGGCTATTTACCTCTCTCCATTCTGAAAACTGATCCTTTATTTCTACCTTTTGTTTCCTGTCCTTTAATCAGCTAACTGATCCTTCCCTCTTAACCCATGACTGCTTATTTTGCTTAAGAGCCTTTGATGAAGAACTGTGTCAAAGACTTTCTGAAAGTCCAAGTACACTGTATCCTCTGGATCACCTCATCCACGTGTTTGTTGACCCCTTCAAAGAATTCTAATAAATTGGTGAGGCATGATTTCCCTTTACAAAAGCCGTGTTGACTCTTCCCCCAGCAAATCATGTTCATCTATGTGTCCGATAATTCTGTTCTTTACTATCATTTCAACCAATTTGCCTGGTACTGAAGTTAGGCTTACTGGTCTATGATTGCCAGGATCTCCTCTGGAGCCTTTTTTAAACATTGGCATCATATTAGCTATCCTCCAGTCATCTGGTACAGAAGCTGATTTGAACGATAGGTTATATACCACAATTAGTAGTGCTGCAATTTCATATTTAAGTGCCTTCACAACTCTTGGGTGAATATCATCTGGTCCTCATGATTTATTACTGTTTAATTTATCAATTTGTTCCAAAACCTCTTCTATTGACACCTGAATATGGGACAGGGCCTTAGATTTGTCACCTAAAAAGAATGGCTCAAGTGTGGGAATCACATCCCCTGCCTTGCAAAGAACTCATTTAGATTCTCTGCAATGGCCTTGTCTTCCTTGAGTGCTCCCTTTTGCATCTCGATCGTCCAGTGGCCCTACCGATTTTTTTGGTAGGCTTACTTCTTTTGATGTACTTAATTGCTGTTAGGTTTTGTGTCTTTTGCTTTTCAAATTCGTTTTTGGGCTACCTAATTATACTTTTACATTTCACTTGCCAGAGTTTATGCTCCTTTCTATTTTCCTCACTAGGATTTGACTGCCAATTTTTAAAGAATGCCTTTTTGCCTCTAACCACTTCTTCTATTCTGTTGTTTAGCCATGTTTTCTGGTCCTCTAACTGTGCTTTTTTTAATTTGGAGTATACATTTAATTTGAGCCTCTATTATGTTCTTTTTTAAAAGTTTCCCTGTGGCTTGTAGGCATTTCACTCTTGTGGCTACCTTTTAATTTCCATTTAAGTAGCGTCTTCATTTTTGTGTAGTTCCCCTTTCTGAAGTTAAATGCTATTGTGGTGGGCTTCTCTGGTATTTTCTCTCCAACAAGAATGTTAAATTTAGTTACATTATAGTCCCTATTACCAAGCGGTTTCGCTATATTCACCTCTTGCACCAGATCCTGTGCTTCACTTAGGACTAAATCAAGAATTGTCTCTCCCCTTGTGGGTTCTCCAGGACTAGCCACCCCAAGAAGCAGTCATTAATGGTGTCTAGAAACTTTATCTCTGCATCCCGTCCTGAGGTGACATGTACCCAGTCAACATGGGAATAGTTGAAATCCCCCATTTTTATTGAGTTTTCTATTTTTTTATAGCCCCTCTAATCTCCCAGAGCATTTCACCATCATGATCACCATCTTAGTCAGGTGGCTGGCATAGGTGCTGGAACTAGGAGTGCAGGGGTGCTGCAGACCTCCTGACTTGAAGTGGTTTCCATCATAAACAGGGGTTACAGTTTGGTTCAATGGCTCTCAGCACCCCCACTATAAAAAGTGTTCCAGCACCCCTTGTGATTGGTAGTGTATTCCTTCTGCAGTGGTTCTCAAACTTTTGTACTGGTGACCCCTTTTACACAGCAAGCCTCTGAGTGCGACCCCCCCCCCCTTATAAATGAAAAACACTTTTTTACATTTAACACTATTATAAATGCTAGAGGCGAAGGGGAGTTTGGAGGCTGACAGCTCACGACCCCCCCACACACACACCCTGAGGGGTCACGACCCGCAGTTTGAGACCCCCTTTCCTTCTGTTATACTCTTATTATACAAGCGTGGAAAAAATGTGGTATAAATTTATTTTTTGACATGGCCATAGCCCAATTTTAATGGTCTCTCGCAATCAATTTTAAAAAATTGCTCCTAGTGTAAGACCTTGTTAACCAAGTTTTATCCAAACCTAATTTTTACAGCCCTATCATACTACCCAGAGAATAGGAGTTTACAGTGGAAACATTGACCACCCCTGTATTGATGTGAATGGCATTACTATAATTTAATTACTCTTCCGTTCCTTTCTGCCACAAGGTGTGAAATGTTAGGTATATACCTTATGAGATCACAAGCAATCATACCACAGTACTGTTTCAATCGGTGGTAAATGAAATCATTCACTATCCAATTACCTTCCTAGAGCATTTGCTTTAACAGGCTGACTACTTTGCTAATTTATCAGCTAATCACTACAAACGCATTTGGCCTCAGTTCAGAGACTGTTGGGTCCTGAGCCTCATGCTGGGGCTAATAGTACTGAAAAACCTGACATAATTCTGCGTAATGAAATTAGTGCAATCCTTACCCACGCAGCTGGGGACAAGTTGGAACAAATGTTTGTTTGTCCAAGGTCATGTGTGTCTCCCTGCACACGTACACACAAGAAAAGTTCAATATTCTTATTAATATTTCATAGTATCCTTGCCTAATAATTGTAAATAAAAACACAGGACAGGATGGAAAAGTCAATTTTCATACAAACAGAACAGTCTCACAAAATTTTACTTGTGCACTGACTCAGAGGGAGGGTGGTTGTATTTTTGATTGGGTGAGTAAAGCATATTTTCATTGTGATGAATGCAGGCTAGTAGGCATTGTGCTTGGACTGGTGTATTTTCCACAGATTGAAGAATGGCTTTATACTAAGGCACTGAGCTGCGATTTAAGAAATCTAAGCTCAGTTCCTGGCTGTGGCTCAGATTTTCTCTGGGATCTTTGGCAAATCACTTCCGTTTCCCACCTGTGAACTGGAGCTAGATAAAGGATGAGAAAAAGCAGCATGCCTGTCTCGCCTATTTAAATTGTAAGCTCTTCAGGGCAGGGAGTTTTTTTACTAGGTGTTTGTTCAGAGCCTAGTACACTGGGGCCTTTGTCTCATTTGGGGCCGCTGGTTGCTACTGCAATATAAATAATTAATAACCTTGCAAGGCTACAAGAGTGCTATTAACTGAATTAATAAGGATAGCCATTGTAACCTTGTTTGATACAGCCCTAGTTATGGGGTACATTTTCAAGGTAGGGCTATAGCAAGTGTTTTATCTGGGAACATGATATGGTCAATATGAAAGCTGGTGTTTAATTTTGGGCTACCCCCCAGTCTGCATTCTTTCTGGGGGGAACAACAGTGCAAAGCCGTATATTTAGAGTTTGACAACTGGAGAAGTGATGCGCACAAAAAGGAAAGCATGCTTTGGTTAACCTCCTCCTCCTTCAACAATTAAGCCACTAAATGAAACAACTCAAGTGATAACATTAGGAATAACAGATCGTTAAAAAGGGAAGCGACAGGAGGAGATGTAGCAAACCCGTGGTTTGAGCAGAGAGCCAAAGGAACAGTCTTTTAGCCTTTGGTGGGGAAAACACAGCCTACTCTTCAACAGATGTAGCATATTAATCCTTCTGACCAGTGTGAGTTCTCTCTCTCTTCTGTCCCAGGTTGCTGAATCTACCAGTGGCTTAAGAGCTGACCACATTTCTTTCGGGCTATTGAATTGTTTAAAAGATTTTCAGGTTCCAAATATTCCTTAGATCTCTGGAAGATGATCGATCAGGAGACTGTGGTCAGCACGAAGATGTGAGCGAATAGACAAGTGCCATGGTAGCAATAGAAAGAGGTAAGCAGATCTAGCTTCTCTGGAAGGTTCCCATTGACTTCAGTGGGCATTGGATGTGGCCCCAGGAAGAAGGGAAAGCACGCTGACCTATTTTCTCTCAATGCAGTAGCTACTAAAGGTCCTCTAATGTTTGTTTCTTTTCACTGGGGAGTATAAAAGATTGTCAAATTACAAATATTTCTTTTAACAAAAAATGCCTGGCAGCTGTTCTACAGATGTTATGAAAACCAAAGAAATGACCTAGCAGAAATGTATTGATATCACTCTCCATTAATGGAATCTTGCAAGCTACTAACGTGATTATTGTTTTGGTAGCATATTCCCTGAAACAGTCACAAATGGGTACACAATAAGATTACAAATGTACATAGCACAATACTGCTAATGCCATCAAGCCTGCTGAGCCACTTAGAAATCTTATTTTGCTTTTCTACACCATTTAAAACCAGGTAATAACTCAGATGATGAAAAACTAGAGTGGCATAGGGAAATTTCTCTGTTACCACATGGGCCATTTTCTATTCTCTTGTAGGGTAACTTTTATTCTTAAAGAGGATCCATTTACCTGTCTGGTGTACATTGTATAGGCCTCCGTCTTTTCACAATTATTATTTACAGTAGTCCCTGCTGGGTGCTCTCTACACCTTTGGGGTGCATTTGAGGAAACCTGGTCCCTGACCTTGGAAGCTCACAATCTAAGGAATTCATAAGATAAGTCACTGAACTTTATTTCTTTGTACCAATTTATTCGATGACGCCTTATTGTATTAATTAATGTGATTATTAGAGCTGGTTGGAACATTTTCAAGGAATCGTTTTTCATCAGAAAATGCGGGGGGGAGGGGTTCAGAATGGAAATGTTCTACAGGAATGTGCAAATTTTGAGAAAAATGTCAACAAAGTGTTGAAATCATTTCAACTTTCTGAATTTGTTTTGATAATGTTATGTTTTGTTTTTATAAGGTAACCATTCCATTTTTACCTTATTGTTTTGTTTCATTTTGGCATTTATATTACAATATTTATTTTAACATCATATTATATTATGTTAAATATTGTTATAATGTTTTGACATTAAAATTAAACATTTTTATCTCATTGTAATGAAATATTTTGAAATAATTGAAATACAATGTTTCAATATTTCCAAATTCAAAATTTTCAGAATTTTCATTCCATGATAAAATTATAGATTTTGAAATGTTGGCATTTCTTAAAGGATGGAAATTGTTTTCTCTCCAATTCTAGTAATTTTTCTTCCTACCATGTCTGTCTTTTCAAGTTGTCGTACAAAAAATTATATTGTTGTTTTTAAGAATGGGATTTAATACTATACTGCTGCCTTCTGTACTATGTTTGTTTAAACAAAATATAGAGAGAAGACTGAATCATAAGATTCAGGTCCAGATTTGTAGCTTTCCAAAGTTTAGGGGTGTTCAGATTGAGGTTTAAGGTTTTTAGACCCTTCTGTAAAATAAAGGAGGGAATTGCTAGTAACTTTTTTGGATGTAGGGTTAAATAATTCATATTGCAAAACCAGGATATTTTCGAAAAAAGGACGTCATCACAGCTGACAGTAAGCATTTTTTTCTTCCCCAACAGCTAATTCCTACCCATTCAGATAAACAGAACTAGAGAGACTATTTTCAGTAATGTCAATGACATTAAACAATGTATACGTATTTGTTGCCAAGAAAAAAAATAAGGAAATAATTAACATTAATTGCTTAAGCAATATGATTCTTTATGGCAGCTACAATATTTAGGAAATTATATATAGACTAAACAGAGTTTTTATAAATCTCTGGGACACCAGAGGATAAATGATCTCATAAAATTTCATTGGAATTCCTTTTAGCTAAGATCAAATGTAAGTATTAGTCCAATATGACTCCTATTGGGAGCACCACATCTTGCCCTTGCAAGGAGACGTACTTGGTGTTCTTAGCTCTTTTTTCCATCTGTCAGTAAAAGCTGACTGACAGACAGCAAGCATTGTGTCTCTCTTTCCTACCCTTTATTCAGGAGGATAGAGGTAGAGGTGGGAGGGATGATTTGGAGAAGGAATAAATGAGAAGAATGTAGAAATTTGGCAGTAGAAGAAATTAATATTCATAGTAAATAGTTGAATTATATAATGGAGACACAAGAATAATGCATCTACATCTTGTAAATTACTAAAGAAAATAAATCCATCCCATATTGATAAATTGCAGTATCCTAAAGTGAACCCAGTCAGCTGAATGTTCTGATAGCCAAGCAGCCGTTGGCCCCTTCTGCATTATCTCACATAGGTTTGCAGTCACAATTTTCTAATTAGATATCTGAACTCTAAATAAGCCTACATAACCTTCCTTGTTCTAAGGGGCCATTTGCACCATGGCCCCAGAAATCAGTGGGATTTAAACATTTGCTTAAACGCTTAACTGAATCAGGACCTATAAAACCACTATGCTGGGGAACCAAATTGCAATTCATGTTTACATCAGAACTCAGTCTTGTGTTATGGATAGTCTCCTCCCTCCCATCCTATTTTAATTTTGACCCATTACTATAGTGTTGGTGTGACCAAAGCTGCAGCAGTTTTGGGGATGTGATGAGGTCCCCTGTATACAATGTGATAGAAACGTGGTTTAATTATTTTGGGGGACAGCTATGTTTGTAACCGTGGGCCCAGGGGGTTGAACCTACATGGTCTTGTCAGGCAGACTGCACAGTGCCATCATTCTAATAACTGGTACCATAAAATCTTCCTGTTTTCAGTGATGTTCACAGCCCACTTCCAAATGTGTGAAATTGTTGTAATAAAATGCAGACACGTGGAAAACATTTGAGGAGAATGAGGGTTAGATGTTTCTCTGATCAGTAGATTCATTGACAATCTTGGTTGTCTTTCATTAGCACAATTATGTATGTCAGGGAAGACAATATATCTTCTATAGAAAGGAGAGAAAAGGATGTTGCCAAAAGAACCTCCTCATACTGTCTGGTATTTATGGAAGTCTGCCAGAAAATAGCTTCTAATCCACATTCTGTAACTATATATGTGCCTAAATTCTTGAGAAGATAATCAGATGTCCCACTATGCCTGGGATAGTCTAAGAGATTGCTGACCTTATCACTTTTTTTCAGTAGGGGAGTGGGAGTGGGTGGTGGGAAAATGGGGGCTCCTGCTGACTTCTCCTACAATATAAAAGCTCTGCTTTTAATGGAAAGTTGCCAGAAAACAGCTCATTCTGTGAAGCCCAAGTTCCTTAAAAGAAGAGCTGAAAATACCAGATGCTCCAATTTGTCTTGGATTTTCTCATAGCTGCTAACATTGGTGTTCTGCTTGGTGGAGGTTTAATCAAATAAGGGGTGGACTGTGTCTTCCGAAATCCACATGCAGATACCATCCCCCCTCAGCCCTGATCAAAATGAATAGGCCAGCAGGCAGCGCTCTCTACACTAGATTCCACAGAAAGCCATGCCAGGGAAGAGCTGGGTGCGGTGTCACGGAATGGAGCGCAACCATGGTCCCAGCACATCCCTTGGCTGGAATCAACACTAGATACTGCAATGTTTCAGAGTAACAGCCGTGTTAGTCTGTATTCGCAAAAAGAAAAGGAGTACTTGTGGCACATTAGAGACTAACCAATTTATTTGAGCATAAGCTTTCGTGAGCTACAGCTCA
Source organism: Chelonia mydas (assembly GCF_015237465.2). Taxonomy (NCBI): domain Eukaryota; kingdom Metazoa; phylum Chordata; order Testudines; family Cheloniidae; genus Chelonia; species Chelonia mydas. Next base: position 67,223,538 of record NC_051250.2, read on the forward strand.
CTTCATTGGATGCAATGACATTTAAAATATACCTGTCCTTGGCATCAGTTGCTTGCTCACATAAAAAGAAAGTCTTAAGCACCTGATCTGTCCTTGGTAGCGGATTTATGAGTCTGGAAAAGTGCTGGTAGACCGTTGTTGAGCTATACCAAAGACATCAACGTTCTTTAGGTCACTTTCAAGGTATACCTTCTGTATTTTTTGATCTAATATTATGCTGTGTCTTGTTTTTAAAAAATGCTTCCTGCAGGCAGAGTGATTAAAATGGTGTTCCTGTTGAGCTAGGGATTTCACAAACTAGTTTTGGAAAATCTGCTGTTTTTTAGCAGTACTTTCTTCAAGTTTTGAAAGCTAGTCAACCATAAAAGTGAATAGAAATTTTAAGATGTTGATAATAATTATTTATTCATTATTTGTATTACAGTAGTGCCCAGCCAAGATTAGTGGCCTTTTGTGCCCTTTGTGCAAACACACATGCCCTGATCCAAAACCCATTGAAATAAATGGAAGAATTTCCATTGATTTCAAATAGCTTTGGATCAACCCATAGTAAAGAGACAATCTCTAATCCGTATAATGTACAGTCTGATTAGACAAGAGAGGTACATTTTTGCAAATATCTATATATGATGTAATAACATATTACTTCTGTATTTTTCTAAATATGACATAATGAAATATGTCATCAAATGGTGCCTGTATCAGTTGTCTTTTTCATCACTTTGATACACACACACATTGTTTATGAATTTATAAAATAAATAACTATCAATAGGATTTATATGTTCTCAGTAAATTCTGTAATGATAATTTAACACATAAAAGCGTTCTTCCCACATTGAAAGTGGTACATTGACTTTAATCAGTCTCCACAACATAAAAAGGTTCCAATTTTAAGTGTGTTTTTGTTGTGGACAATGTTTGTCGCTTATTTCTTGACATGTAGTAAAATATATTTCTCCTCCCAATAGACCTTCTAAAGTTCCCAGTGGCTAAAGCAGGACAGGTCCTACCCATCAGGGAGCTGGTACTGGCTGCTGCCCAGGGGAGTGGGAGATCCGGGTTGCAGCAGTGAGTTGTAGAGCAAGCCTGCCTTGCACTCATCCTGCAGTGGCAGCTTCTGTCCTATGGGGCTGGCTAAGGTCTACTCCAATGTTCTGAGCTCTTGCTGCTGGGCACAGGGATGGGAGGGGGGATGATTAGGAGGAGTCCAAAATGAAATGAAATTTTGAATTGAAATTAAGTGAATTTTGTTTTCAAATCAACAAATTTATTTAATTTCAGAATGCAAATAAAAAACAATGTGTTCATATTCTCCCAACTGGAAAATTGAAAAATGTCATCAGCAGAGATATTTTCTCATGGAAGTGGAAATTTTCAAGTTCAATTTACCTTTTTTGACATGAAAATTTAGAATTTTTCAATCTAAACCAGCTGTATCCCTAACATGTTAATCACAGCACTGTTGTATAGTCACCCACTGTGCCTGGGAACTGGATTTGGCTTACACTGAATGTTCTGCAGCTGTCTACTTTTGCACGACTAATACAGATTGATATAATTTACACACTTTTAGAAACTCCACTGCAGAATTTGCTGCAGTGTCCCTAGTGGGTGACAATGAAGCAGGTGGGGGCAAGTGAATTCCAGTGAATTCATATCTGAGCATGTCTTTAAAAGACAAATGAGACATGCCTACATTCAGATTCTCATAATAGCTTCAGAGATGGTTTCAAAATCAGATCTTTTTAATGTACTTACACAGTTCAAGGCAATGTTGCCAACTCTCACAGTTTTTACACAAGTGATGTGATTGGGGCTGGGGCTGGGGCTGGAGCCAGTCTTATGATGGCAGAGAAGTTTCGGCCCTCTAGCACATGTGAGCCCTCTGACTGGCTGTCTGATCCAATTCCCATCTCCTGGAAGAGCTTTCTTCTCCCCACAGCCCTGGTAGCATCTAATATTTTGATTTTACAAAGTACGTCTTTGGTTGTAATCATATAGTCTCTGCAGCCACCTAGTGGACAGTCCAGACATGTTCACTGAGGATCGTACAAAGGAGAAGGAGTGGGGACCTTTCTTTCTGTAATAAGCTTGACACATAGTGACAGAAATACTGGCAGAACCAAACCAAAACACCCAACTTTGTTTCCTTGCCACAGTCACCTGACTTTGATCAGGATCACAAAGGTGAATACCCTTGTCAGATGGGTCAGTATTTACTGACTGTTGTAACTACTGTTACCATAAACTTCTAATACCAATTTCTTCCATAGCAGCACATTGACTCTTGAAACTTAGCCATTACTCTTTGACAGGCCTTGTAAAGCTTATCTGTTTCTTTTAAATTGATCCAAACTGACCTGAGTTATAAATTTTCATCTCCTTCCCCTTCTCTGACACATTCTTTCTTTCTTCCTTCCTTCCTTCCAGTTCAGTCAGTTTGCTTTGATTCATATATCCCACCTTCTCTTTCTTCTAACTGCTGCTCCCCATCCCAACCTCCAGCAAACCATGCTCATAATTTCTCTCCTAACCCTCTGTTACAGGATAGGTTTAAGATAAGGCCTGGGTCCAACTTATCCCTTCTCCAAGTGCTGCCTTATAAAAACAGGCATTCTGGAATTTGTAGTCCCCCAGAGGATCATACAACTACAGCCTACAAAAAAGTCTGCAGGGAAAAGGGACCAGCCTGTAAAATAGCTGCTTGTTGCTAAGTGCAGGTAAAGGCCCAGAGAGACCTGAAGGGAAAGAGCTCTGGCTGTTTTGTCTATCCTAAAAAGGAGCCAGGGAGCTGGGCTGTGACCAGAAGTTGAGAGAGGGCTGGGGAGAAGACATAGAATGCTCGCAAGTGGGGCACTCTAGGAAGTGGTCCTGGGAAGCAGAGAAGCAGGGCAGCATGGAGTATGAGTGTTGACAGCTGCCCAAGTGTAGTGGGTAGGACATTCTGTACCTCAGGGGAGCGCCCCATATTCCTCATTTATACATGACTGTGATCTTACATATAAAGCATGCCATGTGAGGTATCAGGGGAAAGGTTATGATCTGCTGAAAGTCATTTCTCTATCCATATATGTCTATCATTAATGCATATGAAGTTATGAGAATTGTGTTGTATGGTGGTCACTAAAACATGCTGTAAGTTGGGGAATCAGCCAGATATTAGCTCCCAAGAGGCAACAGCAAGGAAAGTAGCCAACACCCAGGCGGGGTGTTAAACAACCCATTAACAACCATTGTCCAGCAAGGGAGCTACAATTCAGTGACTCACCTGCATGAGGCCACACCAGAGGAATTGCTTAACCTTGCCTGGAGACTCAGCAATGCACCCAGACATGCCTGGACTTGTGTTTTCCAAGCACATGGACTAAAGGTATAAAACAGACAGTGGCCACATGCTGGGCCTTTCTCCTTCACCCACTTATGCTGCAAGCAGCAAGGACACCCTGAAGACTCCAACTGAGGGGACTGGCCCAGATTTCAAGGGTGAAACTGCAGTATCCAGTGGGGTGAGGGAAAAACTGCTTAATCCAGATGTTGCCCAATCTAATAGGCTTGACTGTCTAGACTGCATGCTTATATTATATTTTATTTTATTTTGGTAACTAATTCTGACTTTTTGCCTAGCACTTAATATCACTTAAAATCTATCTTTTGTAGTCAGTAAATTTGTTTTACTGTTTATCTTTACCAGTGAGTTTGTATGAAGAAATTTAGGATGGAAGAATCCCATGCATTGCTACAGACTAGGGACTGAGCAGCTAGGCAGCAGTTCTGCAGAAAAGGATCTAGGGGTTACAGTGGACGAGAAGCTGGATATGAGTCAACAGTGTGCCGTTGTTGCCAAGAAGGCCAATGGCATTTTGGGATGTATAAGTAGGGGCATAGCCAGCAGATCGAGGGACGTGATCGTTCCCCTCTATTCGACATTGGTGAGGCCTCATCTGGAGTACTGTGTCCAGTTTTGGGCCCCACACTACAAGAAGGATGTGGAAAAATTGGAAAGAGTCCAGTGGAGGGCAACAAAAATGATTAGGGATCTGGAGCACGTGACTTATGAGGAGAAGCTGAGGGAGCTGGGATTATTTAGTCTGCAGAAGAGAAGAATGAGGGGGGATTTGATAGCTGCTTTCAACTACCTGAAAGGGGGTTCCAAAGAGGATAGATCTAGACTGTTCTCAGTTGTACCAGATGACAGAACTAGGAGTAATGGTCTCAAATTGCAGTGGGGGAGGTTTAGGTTGGATATTAGGAAAAACTTTTTCACTAGGAGGGTGGTGAAGCACTGGAATGGGTTACCTAGGGAGGTGGTACAATCTCCTTTCTTAGAGGTTTTTAAGGTAAGGCTTGACAAAGCCCTGGCTGGGATGATTTAGTTGGGGATTGGTCCTGCTCTGAGCAGGTAGTTGGACTAGATGACCTCCTGAGGTCCCTTCCAACCCTGATATTCTATGATTCTATGAAGTGTGTGGCAAATCTGCTCAGGTTTTGCAAAGGCTGGTGTGTGTCCATTTTCCACTGTTGAAGTGGTAAACCAATTAATAAATTTGCTCTGCTCATCTTGAGCAATGCAAGACAGTATATTCCTCATGTACAAGGTTGGGAGCAGGGGGGATTTGGCTCTGGTGCCTTTCTCTGTGTGATTTATGAGTGGTTCTGGAAGCATTCATGCAATCTAGCTGGGTGTGAGGTTTCCACATGCTGTTGTGCTGAGTGATAACACCTGGAGGGATTTCATAGAATCATAGAATATCAGGGTTGGAAGGGACCTCAGGAGGTCATCTAGTCCAACCCTCTGCTCAAAGCAGGACCAATCCCCAATTAAATCATCCCAGCCAGGGCTTTGTCAAGCCTGACCTTAAAAACTTCTAAGGAAGGAGATTCTACCACCTCCCTAGGTAACGCATTCCAGTGTTTCGCCATCCTCCTAGTGAAAAAGTTTTTCCTAATATCCAACCTAAACCTCCCCCACTGCAACTTGAGACCATTACTCCTTGTCCTGTCGTCTTCTACCACTGAGAATAGTCTAGAACCATCCTCTTTGGAACCACATCTCAGGTAGTTGAACGCAGCTATCAAATCCCCCCTCATTCTTCTCTTCTGCAGACTAAACAATCCCAGTTCCCTCAGCCTCTCCTCATAAGTCAAGTGTTCCAGACCCCTAATCATTTTTGTTGCCCTCCACTGGACTCTTTCCAATTTTTCCACATCCTTCTTGTAGTGTGGGGCCCAAAACTGGACACAGTACTCCAGATGAGGCCTCACCAATGCCGAATAGAGGGGAACGATCACGTCCCTCGATCTGCTGGCTATGCCCCTACTTATACATCCCAAAATGCCATTGGCCTTCTTGGCAACAACGGCACACTGTTGACTCATATCCAGCTTCTCGTCCACTGTCACCCCTAGGTCCTTTTCTGCAGAACTGCTGCCTAGCCATTCGGTCCCTAGTCTGTAGCGGTGCATTGAATTCTTCCGTCCTAAGTGCAGGACCCTGCACTTATCCTTGTTGAACCTCATCAGATTTCTTTTGGCCCAATCCTCCAATTTGTCTAGGTCCCTCTGTATCCTATCCCTACCTGCCACCGTATCTACCACGCCTCCTAGTTTAGTATCATCCGCAAATTTGCTGAGAGTGCAATCCACACCATCCTCCAGATCATTTATGAAGATATTGAACAAAACCGGCCCCAGGACCGACCCTTGGGGCACTCCACTTGATACCGGCTGCCATCTAGACATGGAGCCATTGATCACTACCCGTTGAGACCGACAATCTAGCCAACTTTCTACCCACCTTATAGTGCATTCATCCAGCCCATACTTCTTTAACTTGCTGACAAGAATACTGTGGGAGACCGTGTCAAAAGCTTTGCTAAAGTCAAGAAACAATACATCCACAGCTTTCCCTTCATCCACAGAACCAGTAATCTCATCATAGAAGGTGATTAGATTAGTCAGGCATGACTTTCCCTTGGTGAATCCATGCTGACTGTTCCTGATCACTTTCCTCTCGTGTAAGTGCTTCAGGATTGATTCCTTGAGGACCTGCTCCATGATTTTTCCGGGGACTGAGGTGAGGCTGACTGGCCTGTAGTTCCCAGGATCCTCCTTCTTCCCTTTTTTAAAGATGGGCACTACATTAGCCTTTTTCCAGTCATCCGGGACTTCCCCCGATGGCCATGAGTTTTCAAAGATAATGGCCAATGGCTCTGCAATCACAGCCGCCAACTCCTTTAGCACTCTCGGATGCAACGCATCCGGCCCCATGGACTTGTGCACGTCCAGCTTTTCTAAATAGTCCCTAACCACTTCTTTCTCCACAGAGGGCTGGCCACCTACTCCCCATGCTGTGTTGCCCAGCGCAGCAGTCTGGGAGCTGACCTTGTTCGTGAAGACAGAGGCAAAAAAAGCATTGAATACATTAGCTTTTTCCACATCCTCTGTCACTAGGTTGCCTCCCTCATTCAGTAAGGGGCCCACACTTTCCTTGGCTTTCTTCTTGTTGCCAACATACCTGAAGAAACCCTTCTTGTTACTCTTAACATCTCTTGCTAGCTGCAGCTCCAGGTGAGATTTGGCCCTCCTGATTTCATTCCTACATGCCCGAGCAGCATTTTTATACTCTTCCCTGGTCATTTGTCCAATATTCCACTTCTTGTAAGCTTCTTTTTTATGTTTAAGATCAGCAAGGATTTCACTGTTAAGCCAAGCTGGTCGCCTGCCATATTTACTATTCTTTCGACACATCAGGATGGTTTGTCCCTGTAACCTCAATAGGGATTCTTTGAAATACAGCCAGCTCTCCTGACTCCTTTCCCCCTCACGTTATTCCCCCACAAAAAGACACAAAAAACAAGAATATACATTCCATTCAGCACAACTATTTTACCAGCCATTAAACAAAAGAAAATCTAATGCATTTCTAGCTAGATTGCTTACTAACTTTTTACAGGAGTTCTGAAGAGCATTCCTGATCTGTTCCCGGCAAAAGCATCACACAGACAGACAGAGCCTTTGTTCCCCCCCTCCAGCTTTGAAAGTATCTTGTCTTCTCATTGGTCATTTTCGTCAGGTGCCAGTGAGGTTATCTTAGCTTCTTAACCCTTTACAGGTGAAAGGGTTTTGCCTCTGGCCAGGAGGGATTTTATAGTTCTGTATACAGAAAGGTGATTACCCTTCCCTTTATATTTATGACAGAGCTCATTGACTGTCTGCTCACACGTAGGAAACCATCCTCTAATCTGGGCATTTCAAGAGATTCTGAAATCTTGGTCCTTGAAAGGACCAAAAAACCCTGTTTGTTTCAGGACCAGGGATATACTAGAGTTCCTTCGATATGGGTTTTGACTTGATATGAGCTCTTGCTTCCTGAACATCCAATGTTCAGTGTTAGGAGCAATGTGGCCTATTTCTTCCCGTTCTGTTTGGTTGGTTGGTCGATTAGTTGTTAATTTGTTTGGTGATTGTTGCATCCTCACATTCCTTTGTTCTTCAAAGTTGTGTCCTGCAGACCAGGAGACCACTAAAACAATTTGATGCCACAATCCACCACCAAAAACTACCTCTTGATTGTTGTGGGATAGGCTGCTACATCCTTCATCTCTTTCCCACCACCACCACCACCACCACCACCTTTTCTTTGGCTAATCAAGGTAGAATAAAGTTTCCTACCTGGAGATTTGTAAAATATTAACCATGACTATTTATCAGAATATATAGTTTTGTCTTCTGGGCCATGGTCATTGACTGAGAGCTGGAGATGTAACCAGTATTCTGAACAGCATCCTTGCTGGCATTTCACTGAGAAGCTGGAAAAAGAGAACCTAGTTAAAATGGATCAGAAAGCACCAGGTACCCACTTCAGAGCATTATGGGTAGGAAAGGAAACTTTACCTTTCAAAGTCATTTGATTCATAACTGATCTGTAATTAATCGTGTTCATTTTAAATACTTTAGAAAAATATTGCAATTATGGGATGCCATCCCAAATAAGAGAGGTAAATGCCTTCCAGATTCCAACTGCTTTCTCGCTGTGTATGTCTGGATTAAGCTAACGTGTTTCCTTCTGTGGGAAATGGATGTTGCTAATCTCACTGATATAGGTGCTTCATATTAGATCATGTTACAGATTCTAAATCAGATTACGCCAGAAAATCAGATTAGTTTCTGGTTTTTAAACAAAGGAGCTGAATGTGTGTATTTCTGAATTTGTTGTGTTACAGCTCTTGTCTGCTTTTCTACCCAAGAGAAAACAGACATTCAACATTGCATGTATCCCTGTACAAAATTTTAGTAGTTTAGATTTTCTGTATCAAATGGATAGTGGATTAAAGTCACAGTCTGGGAGAGAGGGATTCAAAATGCTCTGCCACTATAACAACATCTAAAGAAGCTAAAAGTTTCATTCACCTTCTGAGCACACTGCCATAAATATTTTGTATAATGTACAGTTTGCACTCCAGCTCTGCTTTATACTCCTCGTCATCACTCACGCCAATCTGCCATCATAGGCAAAACTTCAGCATGCCCTTCACCACTCTCACTCACCCCTAGAACAGAGGTTTTCAACCAAGAAGAAATGTTCCCCCAGAAAATCTGGGGGTGGTGGTACAACAAGCCTTCTGACGGTTCAGTGGTTGTGATAGAAATGGGGGAGGAAGCAGGCACCAGGTTGTAGCTCCATTTACTCAGGTTTGGCCCTGCCACCTCTACATCTCACACCTTTTCTACACTGAGTATATATTATTATAATTTATATATTTTATAGATCTGTACTCCAAAGAGCTTACCAATGTCCTCCATCAAAAGAGAGGGAAGTCAGGATCTGATATTCTTAATATTTCTAATATTAAACTAAGAAAAACTTTTTGAAGAGAAAATGAGGTGCCTGTATACCTCATAAAATAACAGAAAAGGCCAATAAAATGTTATGGGGTGTGTGTTTGCTTTTGTTTTGTTTGTTCGCTTCATATTGAACGTAAGCTCTAGTTCTGGTAGTTTTCCTTTGAACTAACTGCCCATTCTCTTTAGATGGCAAGTTTTAAATGCTAGTCTGACATTTAAAAGTTACTGGACGGTCACATGAATTTTTTTGTTCAGTTAATATTTTTATCCTCTTGTCAGCCTTGCAGTGCATTTTGTACTGTAGAATTATACTGGATCTGTAAAATCATAGTTGGAGTCAGGCTGCTTGCTGCCAGTAACTTACAGAAAATGAGTAACGAGGGGAAATAGCTATATTTTAAAAAACTAAACTCAGGTTTATTGGTGTTTGAATTAATCATACATCATAGCAGGTATTTTATGTACAAAGAAATAATTTTACCACATGGTGGAGCTTTCTGCTTACTCTACAGGATCAGAGACTGTCAGATAGCAAAACAAGTAGCAGAGTAGCAGCCGTGTTAGTCTGTATTCGCAAAAAGAAAAGGAGTACTTGTGGCACCTTAGAGACTAACCAATTTATTTGAGCATAAGCTTTCGTGAGCTACAGCTCACTTCATCGGCTGCAAGTTGATCATTTCTCAGAATTGTTTATGTAGCTGACAGATTTGTACTCTAAGGACCTTCCCCAAATCCTCCAGTAAAAAGAGAAAAGTCAGGAGCTGATAAAAATGTAGAATTGACTATGGAGACATATGCATCTGTGCCTTAATGAGAAGTCTTGGTGGCTTTTACACCAGCAAATATTTACATGGATAAAATGCTCTTTAGAAACTCTATCCGTGTATTTATTTATGAATTACGGTTGCCCATCACAGTAATATCTAAGTGCCAATCCTTCACAATCAATGGAGTAGAAGCATAGCCAGAGCTGTTTCTCATTGTGACATGACTAATCAGCCCACACTTGGCTGGGGCAACATTTTTAGCCAACCCTTTTTTTATTCCAAAAAATTCAGTCACCAAAGAGTTTAATGGTAAACAAAAAAGCCACAAAGAATTCTGAAAATATCTTAATTGTTTGTTTTGAATTTTTGATTCAAAATGACTTTTCATTTTGAAATGTCCTTGAAAAATTTAAAAAAACCATTAAATTTAAAAGGTCAAAACATAATGAAATATTTTGTGAACTGATTTTTTTAAAATTTAAGTTTAAAAATTTAACTTTTTTTAAAATTTCAATGTTTTCTTTTGAGTCAAGCCAAAACGATTTTTTGAGTTTTCAGAACTGCAATATTCACACTGGTCTACCTACTGTACATAGCCCTGACATCAGACCCAAGCACTGACAGCTATGTAGAAAAATTAATAAAAATCTAAAAAACCAAAACCCATGCCCCAAGCGGAGGTGGTTGATTTCTACCCCTGCAGATCATTGATGTCTTTACTATGGTAGATTTAACAGAAGAGTCTGCAAAAAAAAGATTGCTTTTTTTAAAAAATGTGACCCAATTGTGGCACGTACCATGTCTTAAATAACTAGCTCACTTTCTCTGAGTAGGGTGTCTTAACTCTGATCAGGAGAGACTACCTCCAATAATTCCTTAGCTTTTCTGTTGATACTGATAACAAGACCATGTTTATGCTATGGACATTTGCATCCTGTGACAAAGAATCTGACTGCCAATTATTTCATATAAATTAGCGTATTCCAATGCCTTTCAAGCAGTTGGATCAAATCTGATACTCTGGCATAGAGAGGGAAGGCTCTATAGAATAATACCTGTTCTCTCAGCCATCCAACCCATTCATACATATACATTAATTTTTAAAAATAAAAGTTACATATATCTTTCACCGCGGTAGCTCCTTGAAATATAGCATGCCAAATCACACCTTAAGAACAGCCTCCTCTTCTTCCCGGCTCAGTTTGCACAGCACCTGACTCATATCACATTGAGGGGAAAGGCTAAGGTCTCTGCCACAGATGCAGATACATTGAAAAATAAATTGCTAATTCATCTTCATTAACAAAGAAGTCCTTCCAAAGTGGATGCAGAGGCAAACAGCATATGTGGCATTTGCACAGATTTAGGAAATATCTGTGTTTGTAATGACAGAAGATTCATTGCATGATCATGGAGCTAAACGTCCAAAGGAAAATCATTTAATTGGCAAAAATAAGACCAGAGGGCCAAATTTCACTATTTTTTTTTTGTAGATTTGCTCATTGACATAATCTCATCACTTTAGTGCAGGGATTCTCAAACTGAGGGTCGTGACCACTTAGGGGGTTGTGAGGTTATTACATGGGGGTCACAAGCTGTCAGCCTCCACCCCTAAACCCCACTTCTCCACCAGCATTTATAATAGGGTTAAATATATAAAAAATGTATTTTTAATTTATATGGGGGGGTCGCACTCAGAGGCTTGCTGTGTGAAAGGGGTCACCAGTACAAAGGTTTGAGAACCACTGCCTTAGTGCTATGGGTGGCATTCCTACCGGGCAATGAGTGCTAGTCACAAGGGAACTAATTACATACACACCACTACACGTGTTACAGTTGTAGTCCATCTTTTAGCTTCTTTGTTTAAGGGAACAATGTATTCTAGTTTAGAATGCAAATTTCAGGGCTTGTCCACACACACAAATTGCACTGATTGAATTAAATCAGTTTCTAAACTGATTCACAGTTAAATTATGTGGACACCTTAAACTGCTTACCAAATTAACCTACATCAATATTAGCTACTCTTAAATCAATTGAAGGGTATCAACACAGGAGCGTTGCACCGATTTAACTAAATGAAGTTAGAATTTGATTTAATTAAATCAGTACAATTTGTGTGTAGATTAGATCTAGGTTTTATTTTAAAAGTAGGCTCCAGAGGGGGAGATGTCTTCTAAATCTTAACAAGAATAGTGAAGCTGTTTTAAACAATGTATATGGAAGTTACCATGATGTTGGAAGCCAAGAACAACAGAATTGCATGAGGGTAGCAGAAGCAGGAAATGATAACCATAAACAAAAAATGAAACTGACCAGTCTAGTTTTATAACTCAGTATTAGAGCTGGTCAGAGAAACTTTGAAGGAGTCATATTGCATAAGAATATACAGTTCTGTCCAAATCAAAAAGCTTCAGAAAATCAGGTCAATTTTGCTGGAATTTTGGTTTAATTTTTTTTTAATGTTATGACAACATCCACATGTTCAGTTTCAATATTTTGGGAATGAAATATTTTGATTTCTTGTTTTGAATTTTTATTTTGCATTATACCATAATACAACATAAAATAAAGTCTAAATCGATTTAATCAAAGTAAAACATTTTGAATAACCCAAAATTATTATTATTTTAAATTTGCCTTTGTGGAGAATTTTAAAGTTTTGAGGGTTTTTTCTTTTTTTTTTAGTTTTTGCTCTGATTTGGAATGAAGCCAGAGTTCGACATTTCAAAATCCTTTGCGAAATAGAACTTTTGTCCTCTGCACAGCTCATCTCAACATACGTGAAGAGCAAAATGGTAGCTAAAGCACCTGATGGGGGACCATTACAAATGTTTCACTTACTGATATATCATTCTAAAATAGGGAAATATCACAAATACAGTAAACATAATAAACAGTAAAAGAGAAGTTAGTAAGTGTGCCCATTGTACTTTAGGAGGTTTTTACTGATGAAAGACATTCTGAGGTTAAAATAACAGAGATGCACAAGATTTTATTTATGAGACTCGCATTGATTTTAATACACTGCTTTGAAAATTTATACCTGACATAAGAAGACAATAGTCCATGCAAAATTACATGTTTATTTTCTCCTGCCCAAATCTGACCTGCACTCTCATTTATCCTATTGCAGGGTTTTGTAGCAAATGGAATTCATCCCCATTTCAGCCATCTTGGCTTTTTGGCTAAGATCATGTATATTTTCAGTTTATTATCTGCTGTATCCTTCATTGGGAGACTTTTGCAAGGGGACTGGGGAGAACTTAGTGAGCTCTCAAATACCTGGAAGCCAGGAAAAGAAAGCACCTATCTTCAACACAAGACTAGAAAAAACATTTGCATTACATACGTATCCCTTTTAAAATGTGTCCTCTGCATTTTAAAGGTCTTGCTTAATGAATTCCATGGTTATTTAATCATAAATGCAGACTCTTATATTGAAGTTATATCACCACAAATTTTCACCATACAAAATCTGTTTTGGAGATATGAAACTTATTGCTAACCCTTGTTAATGCTGTTATTTGTAGCACAGATCTCCCCTAGTAACTTCTTTTAAATAAATACTATGTTAAGTTAGGGTTAAATATTTTGCTGTACCTTGAAAGGTAAAATGGGAATGAATTAATTTGGAGCTCTTCCAAGGACAAAAATGTTGTTATACATCACTGTAATGTGCCTTCTGTTCAGATCAATCAAATCACATCCATTTGGACTACTCCAAAGTGAGATATAATTGTGTCCTTTCCTTTTGAGAATTATAAAAAAAAAATTATGAGAAAATCTGTTATGCTGAAAAGTTAAAGGTGTGCTAATGGATTATCAAATGCCTCATTCAACCTTAGTGGAAATGTTTTCATTGGGATAACTCAATTTAATGCAGCATAATATTATTTGATGAAACATTTTGAAGTACATATAATGAGGTTTAAAAGCAAAGAATGAAAGTCCCTTTGGAGCAGTCTGCTAACAGTGATCGTTGGAAATAGCCATAACCTTATAACTTTTTGGCTGTATGATGCGATAATAATATAATTCTGGAGCTGGGTGGTATAGTGATATATGCTTCATTTATACCCATTCTACCAAGTGACATTTATTGAAAACTGACTGTTGGACTGCTTTCCATGTCGGTTGCTATCCATCTGCCTTGGTGCTGCTGGAGATTGTAATTACATTTTGCTTCATTTCCTGTATAATTTATGTGAAAAATCCTTCAATGGCAGGGAAGTACAAAGCCCAGACATTGAGAACATGACACTGTGTAAGATTTAAGGTGGTTGTTTGGAACCGGAGATAGAAGTTGGCCGTGACTCAAGCAATTTCAAGGTCATCCGGCATGGACAGAGCCCAAGCAATGCATCAGTATTGTGACTGTGAAAGCTAAAAATGTTTTGCTACTTCTGTAAACATTGATCTTCTGTCATTCTTCTCAGAAATGAAGGTGTGTCTTATGGGGAGAGTAATTAGAGATTATTAATTTTGTTATGTCTAGTTATCAGGACATTTAGAGACTAGGATACTCAACATGTAGAGTGATTAAAATGTTTTTCGTTCCAGAGTTTAACATTTTGTTACATTGTTTTATTAACCTCTCATAATTTTTTTTGGCTGTTTCTTGATAGGGCTAGGCATTTTGAAAAAATTAACAAGTATTTTTGTACCAAATGATTATCGGCTGGGTTTCTTTTTAGGAATTTTTTCTTCCTAAATCTTCATCCTTCAAGCTTCTCTCAGCACCACTCAGGTATAAGCTGTTACAGTCTCGAGATAATAAGCTGGGTTCATTTCTCCAGGAAAAAAACAAACCTCTCTTCAGCGGGTGCTTTAAAAATTGTTCAGTGTTTTTTGTCAGAAAATATAAGTTCTGTCTACTAATGACATTGCTGTTGATTTCCATAATGGCGTATGAATAGTAAAGGAAGGCAATCTGCACTATGTATCCATGATGTGTGTTTGGAGAGCATCTAGCCCTGATCCACAACTGGACACCTAGGCTTTACCCACAATGTACATAATGAATAATAATAATAGCGTTGTATACGATAAATAATGCTGGGCTAGATTTCCCTTTCTGAATTGCTAGGGCTGGATAACACCTCATTTGTAGAGAAATCATTTAATCACCAAATCACTTAATTCATTGTTGAAGGCCTTTTTAAATTGTGGTGCACTCTGCATACACTGAATTTTAATGCTGTGAAAATGAACTGACTTGCTGCTAAAAACAAGGAACACTGGCTGTGCATATTGCGTAATGTCCCTTCTGCATATCTGCTCAAGCCCATGGCTCCTGACCTAAAAGACGCTTCCTTAGCATATCCAGATCTAAATTTCTCAGTCAAGCCAAAATGTTGTATGAGTTTGACGCAATTCCTTGTTAAGACGTTGTGCTACATCAGGTGTGAATAATTTCCAACACGATATAATAGAATACTGCCCGTCTTGTTAGAAATTAGAGACATGATTGAATCAACCCTCCTCCCCCAGGTCTGAATACCCCCAGATTTGTAGTGTTTGAAATCTGGAACTAGAATTTGAAAAAGCCCACTATGTTTATAGTAGTTTAATCCAAAGGCATAGGTCTGAACACCTCAGAACTTTGAGATGAATGAAGCTTGAATCTAAATGTTGTGGGTTGGGCCCATCTCTATTTAAAATGTTACTAAAGGAGAAAGCTGGTAAAATCTGCAAGAATTATTTTATTATTCTTTCAGTGCATCTATTTTTCTTAGCTTCCCTTTTAAGACACCCAATGGCTCCTGCAGTAATACTTACCAAGGAAACAGGTTTTCACTTGATTAGCCAGGCATATGGAATGTTCTTCTCAAAAACCTTATCCAAAATACTCACTACAGACCCTTTAAAATTAAGCCTTTGTGCTTCATATTTAATGTTTCTTATCGATATTCCAGGACACTAGGATTCTAACAAGTCATTTTGCAATTGAAATAATTGGAATGCAAATTATATCATTTCATTTCAGAGCTGAAGTTGATTCTGCACATGTTATTTTTGAACCCTATAAAGACACACTCCCTCAACACAGTATTTCAGATTTATTGCAGAGCAGAGAGCATCCTCTATTGAATTAACCTAGATGATCATCATCATTCATGGGCCTGCCAGACTTTCTGTTGCAATTTACCACTTTCATTTTGTTGCATTTGATTGTGCTGTCATTATGTCATTTATTACATTGCAGCCTAGACAGCTGACTGTACTTGCTCTCAGTATTGGATGATTTCCATCATCCCCATTATGCACGTGGTGGCTTAGGGCTTCACAAAAATATAATATTGGAAAACATTTTGAAATCCAAAGCACTGCAGAGTAGAAGGGGGATAGCTCTGACTCCAATAAACTGAATTTCTCTATGGGGCCTCTCAGACAAGGATCTCAAAGTGGCTTACAAATATTAATGAATTAAACCCTAAATCTCATAACAGCCCTGTGTGGGATAAAGTATTATGCCCATTTTACCGATGAGGTGAAATGATTTGCCCATAGTTCAACAAGTAAGCGGTAGTACAGCATGGGTTAGAAACCAAGCCCCAATCTAGCATGATGTACCATATGAATAAACCCCCTGAGTCTGTGCAGAGGCCAAGTGAAGTCAATGGGGCTTCACACCGTGCAGGGGTCCACCCCACTGTATTTTTGAGGAAGCAGATAGTCAGCCAATGTTTACGTTATTAGCAGTATAGTAGCACAGCTATGACTGTAGATGCATCTAACACCAACAGAAGGGGTTTTTTCAACCCTGTAGGTAACCTACCTCCCTGAGCTGCCGCGGCCAGGTCGACGGAAACATTCTTCCGCTGAGCTAGTCTACATCCGAGGTTAGGTTGGCACAACTACAGCACAGATAGGATAAAAACTGAACCTTGAACTGAACCACAACCAAACTTTCTGATGCTCAAACAGGTCTGGGTTAACTTCACCCCCCTCCCACGTTAGCCTTCATTTCTGCAGGTCTCTACACTTCCTGGAGTTGGCCAGAAATGGGAAAAGACAACATTGCTAATTTCACGAGAGTCTGTTCTCAAAAGCTTCCTAGGGCAAGTCTGCAAGTCAAGATATTCAAGGGTAAGAAAAGCATCTAAATGTTTGGCTGTTTTTCCCAACCGCTGAATTTCTTAAGGTTTTTCCCCTCACGAATACGCTAATTATTTTTTTTTCACTGCATCCTATGTCTGCCTTGTAATGATTCATATTAGCTAGGAAATAATTTGGTTAACATGCTTTCAATGAAGTCCCTGGTGAAATTAATATGTTTGTAATATACATTGATGTGCTCTGAAGGACAGTCAGACTGGAATCAGGCAGAGAGGTACTTATACTAAGTACCTCTCCTCTAATGGCAACAGTAGACGGCTTCTGGCAATAATGAATCAAGCTTTCTTATAGGTCATAGTTGCTCCTCTTCCCACCATAGCAGATGGTGCTGTAAGTCACAGAGCCCAGATTCTAACCCGTGGGGCCAAAACTAGGGCATATTCAGAGAAAGGTACTCACTTCCACTGAAACCCAGGCCACGTCAAAGTCTCTTCATTTTTAGCACAAGATGCAAGACTCCACTCTTTCTGCATGCCTTCTCCTCACAGCTACGTTGTGGAATGGGCACAGCTGCATGCCCCAGAGAAATAAATCACCTGCATTACTTCTTTTTAAGTAAGTGGCTTTGTGATTGAGAGGGAGTGCTTGAAAACTGCAACCTTCTTAAATGAGGGACTTGATGTATTTATGGCATAAATTCATATAGGGCTAGACCCTGGCCTAACATCAAAGCTTGGCTCCAGTAGTCAGGCGGGCTGTGCCCTCGTGACAGATCAGCAGTACACCCGCATGTGTGAGGAGTGGGTGGGGCACCCCTACTTCAGCAGAAGTAGTAACCTCATCGCACTGGTTATTTATGGTGCATAGCTCTGCTGATTGCAAAGGGCTGTCTGTGGTCAGCCAACACACCTCACTCGAGGCACTGCGTTACATCCGGGTAATTTGGTCCAGCTGTCCCAGTCAGCACAGTTTGTTAGGGATGGCGGCACTGACTACTGCTTGCTGGTGTCACACAATCGATCGAGAGGGAGTATTTGCAGTAGCAGTCCCGTTTGGTGCAGGCCTGTATCTCCGTTTGCAGTTCTGTCCGTGGGACAGTGCATGCCATCAGCAGGGCTAGATGTACTGCTGCCCAGTTTCTCCGGCGTGTGGCACATGTGCGTATGCTCCCTTCCTACTTGTGTACACAGAGCTTAGCCTTTGATTATAGGCTCAAAAATGCTCACATAAGTGGGGTCATGACTTAGCTTGTGGTGTTTTTCTAAATCTGATAAACTTCTAAATTCTCATTATGGCGTGTGACACCACAGAATTATGTACAATGATAGTCATGCAATTTATAAAAATAATCCCCTTCTGATGATGTGTTGGTGATCTTGGAAATTCATTTAACTAACCAGGAGCCTTTTAAACTGAAGTTCAGATTTTATGCATGATCTGAATGCAATATGGTATATTGATGGGATTATTTCCCCGTGATCCAAGCCCATATCTCTCATTAATATCAGCAGGAAGTATGCGCATATGGCAATGGGAAAATGAAACCATTATTATTAAAGCTCTATTCAAATAATTTGTATGAGGATAATTCAGTCAGATTTTGGTCCAAAAGCTCAGTTTACCATCTCAGTGCAAAGTTAGTAGATTTAGAAACCTCATTGCTGTTCTCATTTCCATCCATGAAACTCTACTGACTTTTTTGGGGTTGCCCAGGTGTAAATGAGAAAAGAATTTGTCCCATTGAGCTTATTGAATATAGGATGCTGCAATATTCATTTTTCTTAAGAATCAGAGCATCCGAATATTCCTAGGTTAATTCGTTGTAGAACTAATTTGATTAAATACATCAAAAACAACGGAAAGAATGTAAAGACATTCCTCTAAAAGTTGTCATATTGTCAGTTTAAAAGGTTAATTTTATTTCTATAAATCCTGTAACATATTTTGCTGTCTTCCTTGGAGAAATTAACCTTGCCTAAAATAAGAAAACATTGGCCTACTAAAGTTGATGGATACTGACTAGAGCAATCAAAAACTAGCAGGTAAAATTTGTAAGAATTTTTTCAAAACCATTTTCTCATCTTTCTGTTGAATTTAAAAATTTCAATACAAAATTTTGTTGACATTTCTCATTCTTAGAAATTTCTACCAGCTGCAAACTGGCCCCATCATATCAACCCAGACCCATCTCAGATAAGTGGACCAAGATATAAAGAAGATGAACCAATGACAATTTACACCAGCTGAGAATCTGCTCCCAATTTCATACCAGAATTCCTGTGTCATATTTATAACACATAAGATCACCCTATAATGTTTGTGCCTAAGAGCAAACTTTCTTTTTTCTTTTTCTTTTTCTTTTTCTTTCTTTCTTTCTTTCACAATCAACTGTATTGTCTTCTAATCTTAGCCTCAACCTGCCGTGAAAGTGAAGGGCCCCCAAACTATGTCTCTGAGTTTTTCAGTGAGTTTGGATATTGGCCACAGTAAATAAATAAAATTTGCTTTGAGTGTAACCTGGGTTCTGCAGAGCATAAAGTGCTTAGCATGACTCAGAATGCTGTTCAATAAAAATGCACAAGGTGCTCATTTTCCAAGCTTTTGAAATATATAGAAAAGTGTGGAGATACCACAGGGACAGAGCCATATAAGAACTTAGAAGGCTAGATGGATGCAAATCCTGATTTTATGGTGCTCTTAGAGGACATCTGTAACCTTTGTAAAATTTCAGATTCTCCTAAGCAAAGAAACTTCACAGGGAGTTAAGGGCTTAATTTCAGTCCCATGGATCTCCCTAACACTGAAGCTCCACAGGAATATGCAAACTCAAGGAACATAACCTTTTGTTAACCTGGAATTTCAGCTAATCAGAGTTCAGAAAATCAAGGTTGTGCTGTATGTATTTTTAAATATATGCAAGTTGCTGCATGACAAATAAGTCTCCCTGTCATGCACAGGTAGCAGCAATTATGTGCATATGTTAAAGGTTAAAGTTCTCTTTGAACCCTGAGGATTATAAAATATGAAAACACCAATTAGAATGAAGTATATAATCACTGTAATAATCACAAGAAAGAGAATGAGTCAAAATGCATTTTTGGCTGAAATACAGTTTGTGGGAATCGGCAGTTGGATTTTCTGGCTGTTAACCTGCTGGGTAAAAAAGTTAGCAAAGGATTCTGCACCAAGCTCTGAATTAATAGTTCTGTTCTTAAAAATAGAATCACAAGAATGGCAGGAATGATGGATAATGGTAGAGTGCCACCATTTTGTCCAGTGAGTGCTCTGCACCTGCTTTCCAGTCTCTCAGAGAGCGCGCTTTGCATCCCATGGTATAAGACAATTCCACAATTTATGACTCTTATTGTTCATTTTTGTTTGTGCTTTTAGCATTGAGTAGTAACTTCAAATGAATGTCAGTAATCTAACTCCAGCACTGGCAGCATTAGAGCAATGCTATGCTAAATTGTCTCCTTGTTTTAAGATTAGACTTCAAGGATTTTTTTTTATTATTTTTTTTTAATGAAAGGGAAACTAATATCCTCCCTTTTGACAAGTTAGGAAACATTAGCCAATTAAATCTATTTATAAAACTCCCCTGCATCATTAGTGCTAGCATTCTCTCAAGCTCTGTTTTTCATTAGCTCAGCAGCATACTGTTGCTGGCATATAAAAGGACACAGTTTTATTCATGGAATGAAAAAACCCTAATGAACTAATATTAAACCTTAATCTTTCTTGTGTAATTCCCTAAAGTATAATCTTGGGCTTCTGGGAGCCCAGTTTAAGGTGAACGTTGGAAGTCTTGCCAGGAACAGCAGCACAGAATGAGGGTTTGGGCCGTTTCTCTGCTACCTGTTAGTCATCACTTGTCTGGACTAGAAGGATGTGAGGCAGCTAGGTACCATGAATAAAACAGCTGCCCTTTGAATCAAACTTCTCCAGCGACATCTGAAGGTGTGGAGATATAAAAGGCCCCAGGTCTTCAACTAAAACTGCGGTAAATTAAGTGGGATAGCAGAATCCTTTTGTGGAGAAGGGTAGCTTCTGGACAGAGGAGAGATCCAGCAAAATTTCACCTCTATTGACTGAACATGCCCTGGTGGGAGTGTTAATGTTTTATCTTAGCCTTGAGTTTGCAGCCATTGGGCTTGCTTTTCAGCTGCTAGTACGGTCATGGCATGTAGCTTCCTGAGATTGCTCAAAACTACATCACTCAGCATCACTGCTCTATGTCTACTACTGAGAAACAAAGTCGATGTATCACGGTAATCCGCATCTTTCCTTCCCTGTCCCCTCCCTACTCTCTGTCAGCCTGATTTATTGTGCCACTTGGACTAGTCAGACTAATAGCTCATTGAGGCAGAGAACATGTCCTTCTCTGAGGTGCCTATGTTAGGTTCTATTGTGGTATCTTACCAATGAGCAGATTGGTTTCAAGTTATAAACTCTTGAGAATGAAGGCTACATTCAGCAATAAGGTCACAAAACTTTCTGCTACCCTCTGGCTTTAGCCTGCAACTTCACTGTCCAGGGTTCTTTGCGTTGGCTCCCCAGCAGCAAGTGTGTCTCAGGAAACTCAAAGACCACATGACATTGTACAAGAAGTGTGGCACCTGCTACTCTATAGCACACTTTCCTGTTTTAGATCCCTTTCTAAATGTCCTGCTTTCTCAGCACATTTTAGTTTAATGGTTGGGTTTATTGCAGTTCATACATATTAGCCCCCGTGCTGGGCA
Source organism: Chelonia mydas (assembly GCF_015237465.2). NCBI lineage: Eukaryota > Metazoa > Chordata > Testudines > Cheloniidae > Chelonia > Chelonia mydas. The sequence continues at coordinate 67,244,953 of NC_051250.2, forward strand.
TTTCCTGTCCTCATGCAAGTTGCCACATCACTGGCATTGTTTCCTGCTTTCCGTGTTTCTGTCCTTGTCCATTTTAATTTCTGTGAACTTCTCCCTGGCTGCTTTAACTGTTGTACAAAAAGTCTCATGCTCTGTGCCTTTCTCTAGGCTTTCTGTTTGTTCACTGCTTAGCATACACATATTGACCTTTCTAAAGTCCGATTCATCTCCCTTAGTCGTTCATGGACATTCTTATCGTTACACCCCAGATTAGTCTGGTCTTTAACAAGCGAGTCTGATTTAATATTCTATATTCACAGGATTGATATTTTACTTATAACCCTGTGACAAACACCTCTACAGAGGACACAATGATCCGCAAACCTTTTCCTTGTTTTTGCAAAGCTTTCCTTTCTTTCCTCACCACCGCCTTTATGGGATGCATTGCATACACCTCGCACTTTTGTCCTTGCCTCTAGCAGCAGAGCAATATTTTGCTCATCCTCCCGTTTGCACCCGTGGCTTTCATAAACCGCTCAAATTGCTGTTTGAAGCATTTCCAGACACATTCCGCATTTCCGTTGATTCTGAGGCCTGGTCGGGGAGTTACTTGCAGTTGCACGGGCTCTGTAGGAGCCACTTCAATATTACCCCTCTCACTGGGGCTTCTAGTATTCTGTTGTAACTCCTGCCTGCTTGATGTGGTGCTCTGTCCCCCTCTAGTGGCACCTAGCCCAGCTAGAGATTGACGAGCCTGCTACAGGCTTAGCTAAGGGCCATGTGGCTTTTAGTTCATGCAGTAGCGACTCAGACACTAGGCTTCAGAGGTCCCACTTTCAATCCCGCCTACCGGGGTCTGTCAGCGTTACACTGTGCCTTCCACCACTGGTGCCACGTAGTATCTTACTGAGGAGCAAGCCAATTTCAAGATAAATCCTTTATTGGGAACAGAAACTGAATACAGCAATACGGTAACAAAACTTCCTTCTGTTCCCTGGCTGTAGCCTGTGACTGCCCTGTCCTGGGCACCTTTGTTTTTGCTCCCCAGCAGGAAGTGTAGGAGGGATAGCTCAGTGGTTTGAGCATTAGCCTGCTTAAACCCAGGGTTCTGAGTTCAATCCTTGAGGGGGCCATTTAGGGATATGGGGCAAAAATTGGGGATTGGTCCTGCTTTGAGCAGGGGATTGAACTAGATGATCTCCTGAGGTCCCTTCCAACCCTGAGATTCTATGATCTCTGTTTCTTGGAGGACTTACCCTACAGCACGCTGTTAACCAATAGTTCTCTACCAGATGCTGTTTGCTGCAATGGGCTAATGGGCTGAGCACAGGGATGTGAATAGAGAGCCTGGCATCTATTCACCATTACTCTGCCACTAGCTTCTTTGCTCCGTCCTACCAGTGTCAATGTTTGAAAGATGCTTTAAAAGTAGAAAGAAAAGGAGTACTTGCGGCACCTTAGGGACTAGAGCTGTAGCTCACGAAAGCTTATGCTCAAATAAATTTGTTAGTCTCTAAGGTGCCACAAATACTCCTTTTCTTTTTGCGAATACAGACTTAACGCGGCTGCTACTCTGAAACCTTTAAAAGTAGAGTTAGCTTTATGAGTCTGAGCCACACCCAGGGCCAGTTTTAGGAGCGGTTGAGCACAGTGGTTATCCTGGGCACCAGCTTCCACTGGGCGCTGCCATATTGCTGTGCTGCTGAGCTTTCTCACCCCCCACCTTCCCCACCCCTTTGCTCCACTGATTCACTGGCTGTTTTGTTTTTTGCTGAGCCACTCGGGGGACTGTCACTTTCTGCACTGACTGGGAAAACAACTAGGGCAGCTCCAAGCTATACCACACTCCTGCTGAAGTAAACTCCTCAGCTGTACTAAACTCCCAGATTTGAGTTAGCGCCTCAAAGCTAGAGCAAGACCCTGGCTATTCTGAGCTTCCAAACAGTCTTGACACTCTCAGGGTGAGAGCAGGTTCCTGGTTAAACCGATGTTGCCAACTCTCACAATTTTTCACAAGTGATGGGATTTCAAACTGGGCTGGCACCTGTCTCATGATGATGTGAGAATCGCCAGCCCTATTGTGAAGTTCAGCCCTGCCAGAAGCCAACAGAATATCTCTTCACCACTCGCCATTCTCACGAGTGGGGGCTGGCTGTCTTAGGGAAGTTCCTCTCCTCCTGTGAGCAATGGAGATGGGATAGCACCTCTGCTCCTCCCTCTTGCAGCTCCCGGTCTGGGAAGGCGCGGGGTGGGAGAGCGGTTGAAGAGCCCCTGGAGCTGTCCCCCCATTCTGGGAAAGAGGAGAGGGGAGTGTGCTGCAGTCCCCCAGGTCTGGGAAGTGGGGGGAGGAGCTGAAGAATCCCGGGAGGACCAGAAGTGAAGCTGGGACAGGCGCTGTGTGGGGACAAAACTGATGGGAGGACTGGGGACATGACTAATTGTTGGGCAGGGGACAAACAGATGTGGGGGTGAGAGTTCCTGCAGCAAGAGCCAAAATCACCTTTACCCAGTAGATGTTAGAGAGCGGGTTACACTAATTTTCTCACACACACGAAGTTCAAAAATCAAAAGACAGATTGAAAACACAATATAATTTTAAAATATATATATAGTGATTTTAGGGGGGCCAATCACATGATTTGGTGAGGGGACTCATGTCTTTTTGATGTCTTGAGGTTGGCAATACCAGTAAACCATTGTTCCAAACTGCCGGGAGTTTCTCTAGGCTAAAACAAGCTTTTCTAATCTTAGTCCTACCCACTAATGGGTTTTGGCCAATCAGCTCCTTCCACCTAACCCAAAAAGGAGTCTCCCAAGCAGCTAGCAGCAAAAATCAGTGTTACCCAACTCCAAGAAAATGCCACTGGCACACTACTCCACTGTAAAGGTGTCTAAATGGCTATTATTTCTGAATAAGGGGAATCAGAAAGAGGAAAGGAGATACCCACCCTGTAGCACAAATCCTGCAGTTGGTTTCTATTTTCCTATTCCTGTTTGGGCCGCACTGAAGATTTAAATTGTAAAAAACACCCATTTACCTTTACACAAACCAGCAGTCTGGGCCTCTACTTGCCTTGTGAGGCCTGTTCTATCACACTGACAGTCAAAGTTAAGAACCCATCTTAGCTATATAAATCAGTAAAATCATCTGAGGATATGTTCTTCTGTGGGCTCTGGATCAAGTGCCAGGTAAATGGAAGGACTCCCATTAAGTGGATGGCCTTTAGATTGTGCCTGAAAGGAGCTGACTGGCTAAAGCAGTGTACAAATGGCAACATATGTAAATACAAAATAAATCTAATGTCAGTATTTCTTGATAGTTTTATGCAGTAAAGTTCCCACAAATGTTTAACAGAGTTTGTTTGTTTGAAATCTTTGTTTATGTGCTTTGAAGTTAAACCTGATAGGTGTTTTTGGACATTTTAATCATTAATGTGACTATATGTGGACACACCTTTGAAATTTCTCTCATTTCAGAAGGTAGGTTTTATTGTGTTGTTCAAATTGTGCTCTGTCTTTTGCATACCTTTTTGAATGCACCTCTACTTTAAGTTAATGGGAAACAAACAAAACAATTAGGTCATGAATTTCAAAATCCTAATCATCAGAGGTCGTGCAACGGCAGTTGGCTATACCAGCATACTTCACAGAGAACTGAATCACATGTGACATGAAATCAAGCATATTAATTTCTTTTTCATGTAGTTATCTAAGGTGAACAGCTTGAAATCTATAATATGCGGCATGGAGTTTTGTGGAGGCTTAATTGAATTATGTTGGTAATGTGCTTTCAGAGACATATATGTGCAAATATTTTAATTTTCAAAATGAGAGCAACAGATAAATATCAGAATATAGCTGGAATAAATAATACTAATGGTTTTCAAAGGCTCAGCTTGTGGAGGAAGGGGGGCTATTCAGCATGAATGAAAATGGCAGAATCTGGCTCCTAATAACTAGTCACGGACCAAGATGGGCAGGCAAATGACGAAACATAACATAGGAAATATACTTGAACTGACTTCTTATTGCCCTTAAATCATAAAATTAGAGGCTTATCGAGCAGCACTACAAACAAGTTGTGGCTCAGGCTCATTTACAATAATGTTTATGAGCATAAAGGATTTCATGGGCAAACAGTCCTCTTGTTTGTTCATTCCAGCTGGAAGGAGGTGATAATCCTTCTAATGGCAGAAAAAGGAAGTGTGTGTTTCTGTCCTGATATACCTGTGACTCTTGGCTGCTTGCTTTAACCTGATTTATGTTTGATACATAGCTATGTAGTCAGGGGATTTTGGTGTGTCGTGAATTAGTAGCCAAACAAGCATGCTGTCCCCAGGCTGGTGGATTTGCGTGAAGTACACATGGCTTGATGTGTCAGAGTTCTAGCAGTCTCTGTTTTATAGATTTCATTATTGAGAATATTAAAGTGTAACATAAAGAAAGTCAATATAGACCTCTTGTTGGGAGTGCAGTGGGAGGGAAGATTATGGGAAACTAGCAAGCAAAATCCCAGTCCTCCAGAGGGCTTAGAGGAGGTGTGTATCAAAGACGCTCAGGGCAGTACTGGCCCCAATAAATTCACCTTATGCAAAAGTAGAAAACAGCTACTTTCCTTTATAGCTTACTCAAAGTGGTTTCTGCACTACTGGTTTTTACTGCACATTGGTGCACTCAGGTGTTGTGGACACCTAACATGCATCATAAAAGGAGGATTAAAGGGGATAGAGTGGCGTGTAGTGGAGTGATTTTACAAGACTGGATCCTGAATGTGGACATTTATTTACCCCATGGTGGGGATCCAGTTTGTGTGTGTGTATGTGTGTGTCGCTGATTTTCATGGGAGCTCCACACAAGAAGCAACTGTGGAATTGGGCCTCATTGTGGAAGTTTTTAGAGCACAGGCAATTCTTTATCAAACCTGGTCCTTCCCTCTCTGGTAAAGAGTGTACAGTGAATTAAACCAAATTCATTTAAATTAAACCATAAAACCTGCTGAGTAACCCAGTTACAGACAATACATTATGAAGCCTGTGACAACTTAGCATTTGGCTTACTTAGCTGTGTGCTGTGTTACGTTTGTAACAATGACCATCAAAAAGTGACATTTCTCTGCAAGCCTCAACACTGTAGATTAGTCGAGGGTATGAATGAAAGCAGGCTCCATGCTGTACTCTGCAGCAAATCTAGTGGAGAGAACTTAATGTTCTGTCTTGTCAGAGGATGCAAATAAAACGTAAGTACCATGGAACACTGATTTATGCAACTTGAAGCCTTACACCCCATCTCGTACAGAGCTTTTATGGAGAGAAAATACCGAGTTAGGAACCAGCAGTATCTTTTCCTGCTGTTTTTTTTTTTTTTTTTTTAAAGTGGAAGGGCCAAATTGTGTCAGTAAAATCTATTGATTTCAGGGCCTGTGGGTTGTAGTTTTTGTTCTCTTTTTATAATTTGATCCAGATCCTCCGCCAAGCCTCATCTGAGTGCAATTCAAGGGAAAGACTATCAAGGAGCTATTTACAGCTCTCGGATCCTGTGACTAGTTTTTTCCCCAGCCTTAGTCCCAGCAGAGTTTGGCCTGAGGCCTGTTCTACATTCCACCACTGGTAGAAATTTCTAAGATGCTAACGGAGAGGCGACAAAGGCATCAGCTATGAAAGTTCTGCTCAAGCTGGTGGCTCTTCTGTGTCGGAGGAGTTCCCATCAGGGGAAATGCAGCTAACTCCTGCTCCTGTTGCACTGCTGGAACAGCACAACGGGATTGGCACAAAGTGCCAGCATTTGGTCCCTACTTCCCCCAACATAAGGCTAAATTGTATCAGGGTATAAATAATAGGCCCCCACCTGTTCGTGTTAAAGTCACTTTAAAATCATTTTAAATAATTTTGTAAAAATTGTAAATCTATCAGTATAATGAATATCACTCCTCTTCCAAGTGCATGATTGTCTGTGACAATAAATGAACTGATCATCACTGTTGTGAAAACTATGCCAACCCAAAAAAATGTAAATCGGGTAAAGCACAATGTATTTGTACATGAAACGTGCACTATAAGAGCTGAGTGCCATATATAGATGAACTGCTTTTTAAATAAAATGTAAAATGAATAAAGGCTGTAGCTATGGATGTTTGGCTTTGATATCTGCCTTTGCTAAAGCCTGGGGTTTATAAGGTCTTGAAGTTCTTAAAGCAACAGCAACATCCCCATCTACCCCCCACCCCCCAATTATTTATGCTCTGGGAATATGACTTAAAACATGATGGTTCATTCCAATTGAATGGGTGGGTTTTCAGAGGCCATTTTAGATTCAGTTTATCGTACAGGAATATATTACATAAAACATTGTAGCACATAGGGAAGTCCAAAACAAAATCATACATGTGAATGGCCCTGAACGCTGCGGAAAGTGTGGCCCCAGAGTTAAGCTTTGTGCCTCAGGCCTATCTGTGGTAGCCTGCCACCGTTGGAAAAAACATTTAACAGTCCACCCTTGGAAAAAAATTGACACCATGGGGAGAAGGGGAAATCATTTATTTCTTGAAAAAAATATACTGATTTCTGTCTAAATGTAAATTCTATGTGGTTCTTATATAGCCCCCATTATGGTAGTATTTAAGCACTTCGCACACTTTTTAATGGATTTATCCTCGCAACACCCTTGTGGGGCCGGGCAGTGCTGTTTCCCCCATTTGACAGATGGGGAACCAAAGCACAGAGAGACTTGCCCTTAGTCATACATGAAGTCTGTGGAGGATCAGGGACTTGAACCCAGGTTTCACAAGTCCTAGGCTAGTGCCTGAACCATAGGATCATTTCTTTTAAAGCAGACATACATTGTCTACATATCATATAGACAAAATCAGTATCATGCCGATTAAATGTATTTAAAAACTGGCTCACTGATAGATCTCAACAAGTAATTGTGAATGGAGAATCTTCATCAAATGGCAGTTTTTTCTGTTGTGGGACCTTCTCAGCCCTGTGATAATCAATATCTTTAGTAATGATTTGGAAGATATTGCTTGTAAAGTCTGAAGATGACACAAAGATTGATATATCTTGACTTTAGTACGGCTTTTGATACTGTCTCGCATGACCTTCTCATAAACAAACTAGGGAAATGCAACCTCGATAGAGCTACTATAAGGTGGGTGCAAAACTGGTTGGAAAATCATTCCCAGAGAGTATTATGATACCCAGTTATTAGTGGTTCACAGTCATGCTGGAAGGGCATAACAAGTGGGGTCCTACAGGGATCAGTTCTGGATCTGGTTCTATTCAATATCTTCATCAATGATTTAGATAATGCATAGAGAGTGCACTTATAAAATTTGCGGATGATACCAAGCTGCGAGGGGTGGCAAGTACTTTGGAGGATAGTATTAAATTTCAAAATGATCTGGACAAACTGGAGAAATGGTCTGAAGTAAATAGGATGAAATTCAATAAGGACAAATGCAAAGTACTCCATTTAGGAAGGAACAATCAGTTGCACACATACAAGATGGGAAATGACTGCCTAGGAAGGAATATTGAGGAAAGGGATCTGGGGGTCATAGTGGACCATATGCTAAATATGAGTCAACAGTGTGACACTGTTGCAAAAAAACGAACATAATTCTGGGCTGTATTAGCAGGAGTGTTGTAAGTAAGACACAAGAAGAAATTCTTCCTCTCTACTCTGTGCTGATTAGGCCTCAACTGGAGTATTGTGTCCAGTTCTGGGTGCCACATTTCAGGAAAGATGTGGACAAATTGGGGAAAGTCCAAAGAAGAGCAACAAAAATAATTAAAGGTCTAGAAAACATGACCTATGAGGAAAGATTGAAAAAACTGGGTTTATTTAGTCTGGAAAAGAGAAGGCTGACAGGGGACATAACAGTTTTCAAGTACATAAAAGGTAGTTACAAGGAGGAGGGAGAAAAAAATGTTGTTGTTAACCTGTGAGACAGGACAAGAAGCAATGGGCTTAAATTGCAGCAAGGGAGGTTTAGGTTGGACATTAGGAAAAACTTCCTGTCTGTCAGGGTGGTTAAGCACTGGAATGAATTGCCTGGGGAAATTGTGGAATCTCCATCATTGGAGATTTTTAAGAGCAGGTTAGACAAACACCTGCCAAGGATGGTCTAGATAATACTTAGTCCTGCCACGAGTGCAGGGGACTGGACTCGATGAGCTCTCGAGATACCTTCCAGTCCTGTGATTCTATGATGAGATTGGTGGAGCTGTAAATGACGACAGCTCAGTTACACAGAACAAACTGAATTACTTGGTAAACTGTGCTCGTTCAAATAACATGTGCTTTAATACATCCAGATGCAAAGTCATACATCTAGGAACAAAGAATGTAGGTCACCTTTACAGGATGGGGAGCTGTATCCTGTTCAACAGTTACTCTGAAAAAGACTTACAGGTCATAGAGACATCTAGGTCAGCTGAAGTTCTGGAACAGTGCTACGCTGTGGCACTGCAAAGCAGCTGGATCAGAGGCTGAAAATTTAGCCCCATATTTTCAGTTTATCACAGTTATAAGAAATCAGTTTGACTGTGCTACATTTGTTGCAATGCATCACTTGCGATGCCTTCCATCTCTTTAAGTGCTCCTCTTCACACTCTTGATTTGTGCTGAGAGAAAAATGATTTCTAAGTCGGCAAAGCAAAGACACTGTAGACAGCCCCTCTATATTTACGTTCTTCATGGTGCCTTGACCCAAAGGAATTAAGGTAAAGAGGAGCTGAGATTTATCTTCAGTACAATCTTCAAGCACTGAATTCTCCCCAGATACGTGTAGATGGCTTTCACGGATGGTACTGGAGGACTATACCCCTATAAACTCTGGCACTTTTCTAGAGAATTGTGTCCTGTGGCTGTTAATGCTGTAACACAGGGACCTCGTGGTACCACATGGTAAAGGGCACCAGAATGCATCAGGGATTCCCCTGGGTCTGGTATCCACAGAGAAGTTCACCAAAGAGTATCATGAAAGGTGTCTAATGAAAGCCTGAGTCACACTGGTCTTCATACTCAGGGTAAAATATATGTAGGAATAAGTTATGTGTGTGTACTGAAAATTATGTTCTTAAGGTCTGTGACCAAAAGGTGAGAAACGGGTTTCTTTCAGACAAGAGATGTTTATGTACCTGTCTGTCAACATATAAATTGAGTATTGTATGGTTCACAATGGGTACCCATTTACAGTCTGAGCAAAATGCTAACAAGTAATTGCACAGTCTCCGGGGTTGATTCTTGACAGAAAAACACAAATGAGGATGGGGATCCTGGTTGCAAATGCAGAAAATGGATTTTTGGACTATAACAGGAGGGACAGAGCAGAACTCTGGATCTTTCCACTGAGGAGGCAAGAGGGCAGCGTGCTTGTTTCATGAACAGAAGACCACAGCCAAACCTGGTTGTAATACACTGGCAGAATTTAGGGTGAGCTTTTGCTCTCTGTGACATGACAATGTCTTATTAGTTAAGTTTAGAGTCTAGAATGCATCCTATGATTTTGTTTTATTTGTCACCCTTTGTTGCCAGTATTTCTGCTTACTACCATTTGAATTTCTATTTTTTGTTAAATAAATTTATACTTGCTTCCTCTACAAACAAATCTAAATGCTGTGTGGTAAGCAGAGCTGTGTTTTGTGGTGTGCTGGTCCTTTTTGGAAACAGAGGATCTAGGAAGTCCGTGTGTGTCCAGTGGATTGGGGCTGGGCGCTATAGAGGGATGGTTGGAGGACTTGGGGTTGATGTGTTCCTATCATTAACTTGTAAAGCAAAAGCAAGACCTGGGAGGCAGGGCTTGATGTTGCCACAGGCTGGTGGTGTTGGAGGACTGACATGCGGCAAGCACAGACAGGGCTTTCACATGGTAAGGTCAGGTAGTAGCGAGGTGCCTCATAACTGTGGCTACCCCTAGGAAGCATCACAAATGCCATGTCATGTTTGTATGATATATTTACATATATGTATTGCACAAGGTGCTTGTATTAATGTATGTATTTTGTTAGGCTTGCTACTATATCCTAGGTCTGCGCTGATATGGAATTGAATCCATTGGGTCCATGATTGATGTGATTCCGGAGGATAAATATCAGAGCTTACTTTTTAACAAATAGGCTAAATAAAAGGTGTAATCCTAGATTTTTGAGTAAAGCCCTAGTCATGATTCCGTAAGGGTAGGGTGGGACAGAATCCTCCCTCCTTCCCTAGTTGGGAACTTCAGGGCATTCTTCTGCAGCCACTGCTACAGCACACAGGCTGCTGTAACAGCCATGCCCAATGCACATCCGCCTACCCAGGTGCAGGGATTTTGGCCAATGGAGCCACATAACTGTCTAGGTCCATCCCACAACCACTGCTACTGTGATGACATTAGCCCTGGGCCATGTTTGGTAGTTTTCTCCCAAACCTTTTCTGAAATCGTAAGGGGGCAGGAAGAGTGCCTGCTGTTTATAGGTGCCTTGATCTGCTGGAATTACCTGCTTTAGGAGTCAGTTTAGTCACTGCCTAAGGCTTGTCAGGCTGGTGAACTAGGTACTCCTCTCTCAGCTGTTTCTATCAAATGCCCTACCGACTTTCGTGCTTTGGCAGTTCTAACTCCTACACCCAATGGCTGTGTGAACATGATAGGTTTTTGCAGCCTGAAGTCCAGAAGAGAGGGAGGATTCTTCAGTAGATCAGTGTCTATTTCCATTTTGCCTGAGTCTTCCCCAATGGGGAAAGTTCAAGATCCATAAGTTATGTGGGAAAAGGAGATCATATTTTCAGCTGTTAGAAAGACAAAGAAAAAATGTTGACAGCTCTACTTTGCCCGAGGCCCTCTTGCAAGGTGGCGAGGCAGAGACTCTGGCAGCCTGGCCAGTGCATTTGATTGTCTTACTCAGATGTTAATATGAACTTGTGCTTTCACCTCAGTGCAGTGGTGTGGGTTCTGGTCCTTTAAGGGTATGTCTGCACTGCAATGTAAGCCCAGGGTTAGTAGAAGCCTTTTGGTTAATGAAAACCAGGGCTCCAGGTGAGGTTTGACGTCACAACTTCAGCATGTCTCTACTCAGCACTGCTCTATAAGTACTAGGGGGTAGCCAATTGAGCCACTGGAGCACCCTCACCCTTAGCAGATCCTGGATTTGTTAACCTAGGACTTGTGAGTCTACACTCAGTTGTAACCCCAGGTTAGGAATTGTTGAATCCTGGGTCCCAACCTGAGGGTTCAGCATCTTCACTGCATTATGCAGGCCTGCATCCAACTACCCGTATCCCAGACTTCCTTGCACCTTCCCAAAATGAGCCCTTTGTTCATGATCCAGAGTGGAAAAACTTGACTGTCCACCAAACTGGACTGTCCAGAGGACATAGAAAGTCGGCCTGTGGGATTGTAGAATACTTTTAGTGGACCCCCAGAGCATGAATCCAGTGGGGCTGCATCTACACTGCAAAGCAACAGGGCTTGAACACTGGGTCCCGGCTTGACTCAAGCTCGGACCCTCTACCGCTGGGGGCTCCTGGAACCCTGGGGTCTGATCCTAGGGTTAGCACAATTTGTGTGTAAACAAATGGGGTGGAAGTGGTTAGACTTCAACCTGAGTTTGAACCCTGGGCTTACACTGCAGTGCAGACATATCCTAGAGATTATCACTATCATACGTGGCAATGGCATCTGTGCTCTGGATTTTGGACTGCAGGATGCCCAGACACACTCTGGGAAACTAGGTAGAATGCCTCAAGGATACCAGACTGAGCATCTTGTGTACTGCCACTTTAAGACTATCTATGCGTTGCCAGGTTTCAGGTCTTTCCCACTCTTAGGAGCACCAGATGCAGGCGAGTAGTGTTCTGCTTCTGCAGGGCTCAGGAGTCATTCTGTGCTCTCTAGTTCCAGATAATAAGGTCTGCTGTTTAAGGTACTTCACCTGTGAGCCTAAGTCTTCCTTCTAGCCTTCCAGAATTCCATCTGCTGCAACTGGGGCTAACACAGCTTCAGGTATTGCCAGAATGACAACAGTACGTGGGTCTGCTGCAGTGAAAACTACAAAGTCCTGCAAAAGGCAAAAAAGTGTGAGGCAGCATGCCAGCATGTACGCGTACAAGGAGCCACCCCACAGGTGAGAGATTTTCTTCTGTTCCACTTGTAATGCAAATTGGATAAAACTATTATTGATCTGAGTGAAAAGAGGCATCATCCCTCTAATGTTTTTTTCTGCTATAATCTATCCAAATGATGAATAAGAACATGAAGAGAGAGAGGAAAGCTTTCATTATATTTTTCCTTAAATCCTTTTTTTTTTTTTTAAATCATGTTCCTTATAGGACCAAAATCATCTCCAGTGAGATGATTTCCAGTGAGGATTTATTTGAGTGATTCCAAAGGTATTATATTTTTCAACAAAGCTGCAGGGAAGTTTTAGTGGGTGTCATTCCCAACAAATGTAGGAAGCTGATACGAAATTTTTGGTTTTGTTTCATGTAGCATTGCAATTCTGTTTATATAAAGGAAAATCTTAATTGCCGGAGCTCCCCTGTAAGCATGAACATTGTTTGTTCTTCACTTACAGTACACAGTATGCGTTACAGACAGGGACTGAGAGCCTTAGCTCCACTGTTTAATTTGTAATGAAAGAGGTGTCAGGGTTCAAGTAATTTTTTTTTAACATTCATAACAGATGCAGGAAGCCCAGAGGTGCCAGGGCTATGAACTGCTAAGCCTAGAGGTGCCGGGGCTCAGTCTTGGAAAGCCCGAGAACAAATTAAGCACTGTTTAGCTCAACAAATACACAACAACATCAGAAAAAGATAATTATCTGCAGAAGCCAGTGTCTGGGTACATGTTTCATTTTCAGGGATGTGCTACTCTTACAGTGCCCCTGTAACAGGGGGTCCCACAGTTAATCCCCAGTACTCGCAGTGTGGAGGATTGAAGAGCTAAAGCACTCTAGGCATTTGTTGTCCCCATTTTAACAAAGAGACACTGTATCCTAATCACAATCAAAGTAGAAGGTAGTGCTGCTTCTGGCAAATACATTTGTATTAAGTGCACTTGCTGGAAATGTTTACATAGCACTTAGTTCCTGAAAAATATACTGAGGACAGGACAGCATGGTGTTTCAGCTGTATGGTTTGAAATGTGGGGCGCTAGAGGGTTTGAATTCCTGTTGAGGGATACAGGGGTACCCCAAAATGCTTGATACTGAGTGCAAGCTGGTGCATTCCAAAGGCAAAAAAAAATTGCTCTTCAGAAGTATTTTTCTGAGCTACAGGGATAAATGTCATCTCTGGCGTTGATAGTCTAAGAGTAGCCAAGGAAAGCGGTGACTCCATCTACAGCAGAGAAATCAGCCCAATCCTCCCTCCAGTTTGGTGGGCTCCTGTTATTATGCTGTTGTTATAGACTGGATTGTATATGTGTCTATTCTTTGCAATAGTTCTGAATGGCAATAACTTGTTTTGTGTTTGTCCCCCATGGGTCTGGGTCTCTTCAGTAACTCAGGTGATGATAATGGTGATTTAAATACTGACAGCAATGACCCAGAGCAGATCTTCCAGAATATACAATTTCAAAAAGAGATCATGGCAAACATCCGTTGCAGACCATGGCCTATGAGACACAAGCTGAGGGCACTCAGGTAATGGAGTTTTCATGGACACTTTCAATCCCACCATTTATTGCTGCTTTTCCAGCTCTCACAATTTTGTTAACGTAAATTAGGTGTGAGCATGGGAATGGTTTAGAATTGCCAGAAAATCATGCAGCAGCTATCTTTCTACTACTCCATCATAGAGTAGTACAAGGTTGGAAATCATAGGATTTTGAAAATTAAAAAGCTTCTAAAAGTTGATTACAGCTCATTTTTGTATGTGTTCATTGAACTTTGGATCAGGGCAGAAGAGCTTTGTCTTTATCTTTGCCCAGCATCTACAGGGTGCCGTAGGTATCACACAGCTCTTCATTCTTTACCATTTCAGCCTTGTTTCCAGCACCAAATTCAGAATCTTTGTATTGCTGGTTAGTGATCAGAGATTTTCCTGAGCCATTTGGAATATTAAAACTATTCAATGATTCTGCATTAGAATGCTCAGGAAGGACCACTGAGATGTCACCATATGTAGTGTACATTCTGTCAAAGATACTCAGCAATATGTTATCAGCCAAATTTTGTCCTCGTGCTCTGTGAAACACTGTCAAAAACAGCACAACTTCCCACTATTAAGGAAGGCTGTGTTTGAAAGTAATGAGGCGTTGGTGGATGAGGGGACAGAATTTGGCACTTCTGCTTTTAAATTATGTTTCAAATACCAGAGACTAGTGCCCATGTTTGCAGATTAATGAGGTACATGTAGACTGTTGACAGCATGCAATGTAGTATCATCATGACAACAGAGTTTAAAGCCATAAGTGTTAATGGTTCCAAATTTGAAACACAGTATAAAAGTTCATAACTTTCTCCAATATCTTATCTAAACTGCATCAGTCCTTTCACTGTGCATTCCATTTGACTTTTGTTTCACCTTCTATGAAATCTCTCCCTTGTCACCTCACTGTGTGCTGGAATGGCACTTTACTAACAAGGTAGGTTCATTTTTCTGCCCACCTTTGCCTTGTCTTAGGAAGCAAAGGGAGAATTTTCTCATATCCCTGGAGTGAGAGACTGTAATTTGCAGCTAAACCTGAGCCACCTTCATGGATGAGCAAATGCCCTGTTCCTGTCCTGTCTGATTGTCTATGGTCCCTATTCAGCTTCCACAAAAGTAAAAAATTCCCATTAACTTCAGTGGAAGTAGGATTAGGCCTGTATGCATATCTTGTCCAATACCTCTGATTAAAATGTAACCAGTGGTTTAATATTAATCAATTGCTATATTGATAAACCCCATGCTTTAGACTATACTTTCAGAAGAAGTGTTGGTATCCATATAAACTGAACTGAATGAGGTATTATAATGCTTTTACTTTGAGATGATTTTGGTTACATTATTACAGAAAAATTCTAGAAACCAGGGAGCAGGGCACAGGAAAAAATTTTACTGAAGCTGAAAATCTTACATTTGTTTTGCAAACTGTTGGGATCTGATCCTGTGGTTCTTTCTCAGACAAAACTCCCATTGATTTTAAATGGCTAGCAATACTCTTATTTTAAGGAAATGAAGTTTTGCCTGAGTAAGGACTTCAGGATTGGGCAGGTAGTCTGTTGTGACAATATTTCCCATTACTTGGCAACTTTCATTTATGTGTGGTATGGCCCATGTTCAGAGTGTAATAAGATTTTTGGTTACATGAAATGAAGATTCTGTCTTCTTCTGCAGACAAGCTAAGGAGATTGTGTTGAAATATGAAGGCAGGCTCACTAGAACAAGAGGTTACCAGGCAGCCGGTGCAGAGGTATGTCTGCTTTTCATTAAAACTACAGCTCTTTCCTATAACAATTATCTGGAATTCTCATTTACAGAAGTACCTATTTTCTGTGAAACACTGCTCCCCAGTTCAAGAATCGTGTGGAAGAAAAATCCAGTTATACGCTTCTTTTTTCTATTAAGAATTTAGTAATTACATTTTCGCAAATTAATTTAACGTATGAGGGATGGGCCTCGTTCCGGTAACATGAGTATTTTTTCTTTTCAAATACTCCAGCAAATAATGAGGGTCTGCCAGAAGGTTGATGATGGGAACAGGAGCCAAACAATTTGTATTCTATAAAGAGATGTTGTGCTGAAGTAGGAGACCGAGTACAGTCGTTTAGTATGAAGAGTGTTTCTGCCTTTTTGTTTTCAAGGTATTGTTATGAACGCTTATGGTAGAGATCCTGTGGAAAGATAGTATGTGATCTAGGGTTGCCACCTTTCTAATGACTGGTAACCAAACCCTCGAGGCCCAGCCCTTGCCCTGTCTCTTCCCCCAGGCCCCACCCCTGCTCCGCCTCTTCCCCCGAGGTCCTGCACCTGTCACTCACAGGGTCTTCACCAACACGGCCGAGGCTGCTTTGTCTGCCACCTGTGGGCTGCACAGGGCCACGCACCACCACCAGCTGCATGAGCAACTGATGCTGCATTGCCTCCTTCCTTCCACTTAGGGTTGCCACCTTTTCCACAGATCAAAAAAAACCAGACATCAAGGCTTGTCAAATGGCATCCAGGGACACAAGCAGAAACCCGGACTGTCCGGGTGAAAACCAGACAGGTGGCAGGCAACCCTAATGTGATTGTGTAATTAAAGACTGTATCATAATGCATACGCACAAGGAGACTGATTACGCAACCTCTGTTCTGGTACTTCCTAACTTCTGAGGGCTTGCATTTACAAAGCTAATAATGTGCTTGTACTTTGGGGCGGAGTGTGCGTGAAATAGCATATAAAATGCAGTACAGCCAACTAAAACTTCTAAAGCTAAATATTTATCTTTTGTTCTATCGACACATAAACAACAGTACTTTAGCTTTGCTCTTATGTCATCAGAAACAGTTGATAAAAAATACAACCTTCCTGGATAGTGGAGATTGTGTTTTATTCATCTGTCTGTGGGGTCGGGCACATGTGTGCACGCACACACACATTAGGCATTATGAGTGAAGTTTTGCCATTGACTTCATTGGGGCCAAAATTTCACTCGGTTTGAAAGATTTGAGTGCCTAAGGGCTCTGAGCATGCAGACAACTGCTAAAATGCACAGGTTGGACTCATCATTAGTTAATACTTGCTATATTGTAACAAATTTTTGGCTTTCACTTTATACTTCACAATGCCCTCAAAGTCTGTGGGTATCTCATCTAATTATCCATGTTGTGTGTTTTTACTTGTTTCTGTTCTGAATACATCTATATATTTCAGAAGTTAGTTACCAGTAATTATTGTGTTTGGCTTTGCCGGCTATGAATTAGGGAAACTAGAAAGACTTTTTTTTTTAAAAGGGTTAAATTCAACAGCAGAAGCGAGAGAGCTGAATTGTTCCTTAAACTAGGGAGACAGGTTTAGACAGTTTTTTTTTCCAGAAGAATATTGACCGATGGCCCATTTGGCAAACCATGAAATACACAATAGGAGCGTTACACCACCAAACTAAGCATTCACTGGTTGAATATCCTGAGAGAAGGATACTTAATTAGCAACTTGGAAGAGTTTACTAACCCTTCCATAGTTTTTGCACCCATCCACTGTAGCCATATTTTTAAAAAAAGAGCTGGCAAATGTATGTAGTAGTATTTTCTAGCAGTTAGATAAAATCACTTCTAAAGTATTGTTCCTTATGATTAAAACTAATAGATCAATGTTTGTTCATCTAAAAATTATACAGAAACATGACTATGAAGGTGAAAATTATTATTCCTTTTTATTCAGGTGATCAGTATGCAGGACTAGAAGTCATTTTTTTTAATCACTGCTGCTTGAGGTTTTTTCACATTGACATCCAGATATATATAATTTAAATACCTTCAGTGCAACCTGTACAAGTTGCTTGATCCCTTTCTCAGCCTTATGAACACTGCCTTCCAATTAAAGTAGCAACTTTGGTGCAGTTCATAGCATCTATTAATTCTTGCAATAACACCTTAATAGCATCATAAAATTAATTAACTTTGACCCTGTAGATTGATGCATTTGTTAATTAAAAGTTTGCTTCTGCTTTGGCTTTAGCAGATTAGACTATTTGTAATATGTTGACATTGCCATTTGCTGCTTATATATATTCATACTCATTCAAAATAACAAGATCTACTGTAAATTTGTGTTTAAAAATGACTAATGTACATAAATGTTGTTGCCATCCTGAAATTCAATAATGAACAGAATATACAATATTTCTCTACTTTTGACTAAACAGAAGCAGATAGCATAAGAAAATGTCTATGAAATTATCTTGAATTACCTGATAAAATACTGCACTTGCATATAGTCAATTTACAATATATAGTAAAGTTATCATTCATTTCTGAATTAAATAAGAAAAGTTATTATAATGTTTTGTGAGTAGAGGTTACTGGCATGAAATAATCTGAGTGCATATTTAAGGTTATATTTTTATTTCAAGGACTTTCAAAATTTGTCCTCAGTTGCGCACACAGTGACTTGTGCAGTCTCATTTGCACATGCAAATGCCATTGTGTGTGAAAAATCTACCTGTTGTCTATGAAAATAATTAGCCACACACAAATTAGAGGCTGAATTGAGATCCCTTTGAAAATGTGTCCAATGGGTTCAAAGTAAATCCTCATACATAGAGTTGAGACCGTGTGATTATGCCGCAGTTCAGTATTAATGATCGCTGTCTCTAAGAAGAATTAGGACTTAGCTCAGAGTTACTTGCTCTTATACATTTAAAATTAGGTGTTGTATTCATTCATCCAATAAGAAATCTGGTTTCTTATTCAGTAGGATTCCTTAATAGATTACATAAACACAGTGATGCTGCCTTATTCTGGTGGTAATTTCTGAATCTGTTTAAAATTCTTTGTGCTCATAAATTAATCTATTCTTGCATTCTCTTTCTGATGCATACTTTACTTCACTTAAGTGTTCATTTTCCTTGTCACAGGTTTAGTTTATTCTTATCTTTCTTATTTCTTGTCTAAGGGCCACAGGGTGCCCTCAGTCACTTTTGTGCAACTCTCCTTGAGTTTATCCCTGATGATGTTCTGTAGATGGAATTTGAGCTTGAGAGAGAGCAATGTTTGCATCTCTCCAGAAGGAGAGTCTCTACAGAGTAGGCAGAGGGAGCAAAGAAGGCATGATCCCCTACATCAAAGCAAAATAAATCTTCTTGTTCCGTTGACCTACATGTTCCACAGCAAAGCTCTTACCGTGTAGGATATGTAAGTGTAATAATTCTCACAAGCAGTGAACTTGGAATCTTGAGCACTGAAGCCCAGGCCTCTACCATTTGAGTTAAAGGAGTAACTGCATTCGCTGAAAGCAGAGGTAGGGTGTTATCCTCAGTGTGGACATAGACTTTAGAGATATGTTACATGAGGAATTCCTTTCAACTTAGAATGTAATTCTTATGCAAAGCATTGAAGGTTCTGTGCCGCTGTTAATATATACCGCTTCAGACAAATAATGTGCTGATATATGAAAATATATCTCAGGTATATTTCAAATGGGTCTAAATTTAAAATATATTGTATTTTTGTGTGGGTACCCTCATTGGTGGTTCCAGATATAAAAAGAGTGGAGGAAAATACTCTTTGTATGTATTCTCTTAAGATCTTTAAAACTTCTCTCTTAAATATGCATGTGTGGTTTAGTGGTTAGAGCATGCACTTGGAAGTTGGACTCCTGGGTTCTTTACCTGGCTTTCTGACTTCTGGAAAGTTTCTGAACTGTCCGTCCCCCCACCATGACTCAGTTTATGCATCTTACGTACCTCACAGGAGAGCTGTGAAACTTTTTAGTTGGTTTTTATAACATGCTTTCTGATGCTAGATGAAAGATGCTACAACTGGACAAAATACTCTGACACCTTTTTGACAGTTATTGCTTTATGTGCAAATGTTACAAATCTCTTATTTCTGTGCCCTTTTCTTAGCTCTGGAAGAAGTTTGTTCGGCTTGCATATAACTTTGTGGTAATCTTCATTCCTTGGGAAATGAGAATAAAGAAAATAGAAAGTAAGTATGGAGATTTAGTGGGATTGTGCAATGCAAACCAAACTGAAATAGTAGGCTTAAGGGTTATGTTTGAACTCACTGAATTAGTGAAAAATATAACCATATTATAAAAACATTCAAAGTTTCATCAAAGTCATGTGGTTGTCATTAAAAGTCAACACATTTATTACTCTTGGTGTGTTAGATACCACATTCGTTTGTCAGTCATAGTCTTTAGCGATACTAGTATGATGTTACTACAGTGTGGCGACTACAGTTTAAAAGGCCCTGTAGTGCTATAAACTGCTGAAGTATTTTTGCAATACAGACATAGGGCCAGATGTCTGTACTGGGTCTGGCCCAAGATGTGCTCAGCACAGGACATGGAGTGGGAAAACTGGATCAAAGCCATCTATCCAGCCATTTGGCCTCTGGTGTAATTTAGACAGTGGCAGTTCAGGCCACATTTGCTTTTGACTCTTGTCCATCCCTGACCTGCCTCTTACATCAGCAAGCTGGGAGCAGATGTCACAGAGCCAGCTTTGTAAGGGAAATTCTCCTAAATCAGAGAATCTCCACTTGCCCTGTCAGAAGCAAAGGGAATGGAGCCGGGAGTCAAGCCCTCACATATAGTCTATATTTAAAAATTAAACTTTCCCTGCAGTGTAAAGTGCTTTGAGATCTATGGATGAAAAGCATCATATAAGAGCTAAGTATTGTGATTGACCACCTGTAATAACTATATTAAAGGTGGTAAAAAATGGAAAATGTATTTTCCTGACAATGTTCACATCTAGCTCTAATCTTGTTCTAAGTGGAAGGGATTTTTCTGTATTGCAGATATTTTCACGTGGATAAAAACTGCTCCACAATTATGACAATTTATTGGCAACTACTGTATTTATTTAGCTGTAAAATGAATGTTCAGATCAGACAATTCAGACTCTTTACACTGCTCCCTGTTTGTAGCAACTAAGGGAGCCAGCAGTGTACGTACCAGTGGGCTCTTCCTGCTCCTTCCAGGTGACAGGCAAACATTCTCCCTGTCTACATGGTGGAGTACTCCCTCCCAACATGCAGTGAGGGCCTAATACAATCTGCCCCCACCCCACACACCTAGTTGTTAAAACCCTTCTGACCTTCTTGAAATTACAAGCACCCAGACTGCCCATTTATCCGCTTCTGCATCACCTTAATGACCAACATTGCTGACCCAACCAGTCGTGTGCTGGGGTCCCTACTCCCACCTATATAATGGAGATTGTGGATGTCAGTCTGAGGCCCCATGTGACTTGCTTTGCACAAAGCGTGCAATACTTAGGACCAATTGTGATCATGTGGACAGTGGTGGAAATCAGAATTTTTGTGTAATAAAATTGTAAACAAAGAGGGACTGATTCTCTACTCCTTAATGGTGTTATGAATTATGAATAGTTCTGCTGTAGCCAATGAAGATGCACTGTGAAAATCAGAATTGGAACCACTATTTTCAGTCCAGACAAAATCAGGAGATACTGGAAATATCACATTTTAAAAAAAGACTGATCTTATTAAATTTCCAGCCTGGTTTACAGACCAAAATGGTTTGCATAAACTTAAGATGAGAATTCTTAGATGCTGAACTAAACAGGTGAGATTAACTACTACACATGCATTTTGACACAAGTTTCTGTATAAACAGCAAATAAGAAGATATGTATAGCCTGAACCAAGAAGATTCCTATGATCATAACTACTTCACTGTAAATATTTGTTGTGGTTTTTAAACCTATGAATAGCAGTTTATATTACAGTGCTGTATATTGATGTTATAGCATTTTCTCCTTCTTGATCTGTGCATTGCAGAGAAGGAAAAGTTGTTTTTTTTTTAATGATCAACTAATACTTCATTAATAAGTGATACAGCTTCTGACAGACTTCCCAGTTGATATAAGTATTTCCTGTGGTTTCAGGTCATTTTGGATCCGGAGTTGCCTCTTATTTCATCTTTTTGAGATGGCTATTTGGAATCAATATTGTGCTTACCATAATGACAGGAGCATTTGTGGTCTTACCAGAGGTTAGGACATAACTCCAATATCTATAGGAAAAACACTGAGTGTAGCATTTCCCTTCCTAAATTAAATAAATGTTCTGCTCAAAGGCATAAATGATTTTTTTCGAGTGTACAATTTAAATTCTTTAAAATACCTTCCTCTGTTGAGCGTTATTTCTGCCAGAGGAGAAGAGAAACTTGCCATTAATGTCTCAGATGACATGACATTATACCAACCGACCAATGTAATGTAGATGTTTCTGATTGCTGATATAAAGGACCCAATCCTGCAAGGTGCAGAGCATGTGTTAAACACCCGAAGCTTCTCTTCACTTCATCTGGAGAAATCGGTGCTCAGCATCTCTCCGTTTTTGGCCCTTAGAGCCTGATTTTCAGATGTTCGGAGCATCCACAACTCTGTGACACTTCAGCTGGAGCTCTGTGTGATTGTCTGTGCAAACCAGGCCTTTAGTGTCTATATTTTCTTATTTATAAAGAGAAAAAGTCTAGCACACCAATCTAATATAATAGGAAGCAGGTTTTAATGTACATCAGTGTAAATTATTTAAAAATTGATCTTCCCCATACATTAGACTGTGCTTTAATAGCTCTTATGTCTATACAGTAATAACTTACCTAAAAATTAGACTTCAGGGGCTAAATTCTGCCATCAGATATACATGGCCAACACCCATTGACCTCAGCAGGAGTTGAATGCAGAATTTGTCACTATGCTTCTAGTTTAGGAGAGTGAATGACAGTAATAGTACTTCTGATACTTCCCCTCAGGTAGGCAGTTTGTTGCAGCTTGTTTCAGGCTGTGCTTGACAGACCATGTGATAGAACTGTCTGCTTTACACAGTTTTTAAGACCTTTCCTCTCTTATCAGCTCCTGGCAGGAGCGCCATTTGGAAGCACGATCAGCAAGACCATCCCAAAGGAGCAGTTTGCATCAGCTCAGGACCTGGACACCATCTGGTCACTGGGGGCAAGGCTTAAAAGCACACTTCATTGCTTTGTTGCATGAATTCTTCATGTGTTAATTTAGTCAGGTGTGGGTGCTGATGTTGACTGTATGTTGTCTTTGCAGGGTTATCTCCAGTACTCCGTTTTATTTTACGGCTACTATGGCCGAGATCGGAAGATTGGGAAAGCTGGGTATCGGCTGCCCCTGGCTTACTTCCTTGTTGGAATGGCAGTGTTTGCTTATAGCTTCATCATCCTCTTAAAAAAGTAATGTTTCCCTTTTATTGGTGTTTGCCCAGAGATATATATTCAGGCTGTCTGAATGATATATTCTTTCCCCTCCCCTCAAAGAGTTCCTCCTGTATTTAATTCTGTAATTCCTGTATCGTATTCAAGCCTGCTAATATCAGAGAGGCATCTTTACTGGTAGATTAAGGACAGGACCGGGATCCAGGAACTCCTGAGCTCTACCTGTAGCATGTTCTTTTGCTGTCACTTACCCTCTCTCCTTCAGCTTCCCTGTCTACAAAATGAGGGCAGTGTTTAGCAGACGCTCAGGGTGTTGTGGGCGTTATGTAGTTAATGTCTGTACAGTGCACTGAAGATGTGGGGCCTGATTTTCACTGAGGGCTTTATGTGGCAAGTATTATGACAAGAAACTTAAACTGCTACCTGTACATTTTCTGTACTAGGAATCCCATCCAGTTAAATACAAATATAAGAATGCTGTCATAAAACTCTTGGCATTGCTTGCACTGGAACACTGCACAGTACTCAAATGTGGGCCTATTTATTTCCTTTGTTATTCAGGTAGAAGGACTGGAAGTAACACAGGCAAGAGAGCCTGCCAGTGCTGACCATAAATCTAGAAATATGCAGTACTTAGTGGGGCAAGGTCACTTTATCCTCTCTCCATTCAGTTTCCCTTCCTCTCAGGGTAACTAATTGTCTGATAAGTTGCAGCCCAGGAGGATTTTTAATATGAGCTGTAATAGCTGTGTCAGACACAAAAATTATCACTCTTTTTTTCATTAGATGTGTTATTTTAGGTCAGGATGGTCAGTGTTTTGGACACTGGTTCACACAGTGATTACACATTCAGGTTCTGGATGAAGTTTGCTTTTCTCTACCTGCAAAGGGTGCTGCCTTAGGTCATTGACTCTTTGTTTGCCCATCTGTTGTGACCCTTCTACCATTTCCTATCTGAGGTGAAACAGTTCTTATTAGCTTCTGGTAAGCCACACCAGATGTATTCTGTTATGTGAAACATCTGCAGAATAATACATAGTCATATGGCAATGACATACGCTGGTAGGCCCATATGGCTATTACATACCCAGATGGGCCAAATGTCCAGAGAAAAGGCGGAGGTGACTGAATTTCTGACTGCTATGCTGATCCAATGAAGACAGTTGAACCAACTATTTGCTGTACAGTAAAATTCTACCTATTTAATTATTTTCTATGATACTTAGAGAGAAACATGGTCTCATTTAATGTATTCTACAGCACAAACTCAAATTTAATATTCTGAAGAAAACAGAGCACAAATATCTTTGATTGAAACAATATAATTTATTTTCATATTGTTGGGGTAGTTTTTTTGTAATGATCACCTAACTTCTTTAAAGACCTTAAATTGATTTATTACATCCTTAAGAAAGTCTACTCAAGAAGGGTGGGCTATTTTTTAAAACAATAGCTGAGTAAAGTATCACTAGTTTTTTCATCTATCTGTTGTCTTTTTACTGTGCCATCACTATTGTTATCTGCATTCATAATACAGGATAGCCGTCGATCCTGTGTAAGATCATCACATTTTTGCCAGGCTATCTCTTGATCATAGTGATAATGCTCTGACATTGCTATGACATCTTTCCTCCAGTCAGATCCTACACAGGGGTTTTAAAAGTGAATTTAGTCTGGTGAAAGGTATAAGATGGACAGCCCTTGAGACTGAAGTCTTCTGTCAGACACAGGCAGCAGTGCACATTTTCCCATACCATCCAACCAATGTGCTTCAACTCTGAATTGGAGTATGCATTCCTGGGGACAAGGAATAGTTCAGTCTCTGTATCTTTCTCTGTTCTTAGGTTCTCTATTGAGATTGCCAACAAAGATACCAGTTAATTCCAATTTTGGTCATTTTTGTGGTATAGACACCTGTGAACCAATTCACATCACATAAACCGTCACACATTTACAACAATTAACATTTATTATTATTATTATTATTATTATTACTCTTTTCCAGAATGGCAAAGAACTCAAGAATGAGTCTAGCAAGTGCCTCTGATGAAAATTATACTTTCTGCTGGAGAGTGTTCTGTGCTTGGGACTATTTAATAGGAAATCCAGAGGCTGCAGAAAGCAAAGCTGCTGCAATAGTTAATAGTATCAGGGTAAGCAATTAGACTCTGAACAAAAGCATAGTTTAGGTCTATTGCTTTGTAAATAGCAGAGTGGTGTTTCATCCGTTCCATTCCATACTATTTCTTTCCTGTTGTGCATTGTTTATTTCTGACTCTGATTACCTAGCAGAGGGCTAGTATCAAATATCTTATTGCTGCTTCATGCACTTGATCTGTGCGCCCAATTTTCACTGATGACATGAGTTATGGTCAACAGGCATGATATGTAAATTAGAGCTTCGGGTCACTTTGTCATGTGACATTTTTGTCAACAGTGTCATTCAGTTTCATTTATTGTGTGATGTTCCGACAGCAACATCTTAATCCCCATTATTACATGTGTTATTTGGAGTTAAAACCTTGAGACAAATTCTTCCTTGCTACAACTCTAATGAATCTTTGAATCAGGATCCTTTTAATATCCTGATAATATGCATTTATATTGTACTTTTGCCAGAACAGTTCAGGGGCATTTTATAACTAGATCAACATTAAAAGCTGCATTAAACATGAACCTTTTCCATTTAGATTTTTAAAAACAGACACAGCTTTCCTAATATCCAGAAGTAATTGATTCCATAACCTTGGCACATCGTCACTAAAAGCCCTTTGTCCAAATGACTCCAAATTGTCTAGGACAAACCAATAAACACTTTGATTTGTATCTCAAACACTGGGATGATTTATGCTGATATTATTTTGTAACATCTACATGTGGGTGTTACGTGCCTCATGGGAAACATGCAAGTGATGTATGCAGTATTGTTGTAGCTGTGTTGGTCCCGGGATATTAGAGAGACCAGGGTGGGTAAGGTAATATCTTTTAATGGGCCAATTTCTGTTGCTGTGAGAGACAGGCTTTTGAACTACACCGAGCTGTTCTGAAATGCAAGCTCAAAAGTTTGTCACTCTCACCAACAAAAGTTGGTCCAATAAAAGATATTACCTCAGCCACCTTGTCTCACACGGGTGATGTGTCCTTTCTCTGAACAACTCATAATCTAAGGGTCCCATCCTACATTAATAACTGCTAGTGGGGACCTCAGGTGCAGTCCTATTGAAGCAAATGGGACAACACAACCCACAGATCCACATTAGTGAATCCTAGAACAGGACTGGGATCTAAACAGTGAACATATTAGAAAGGAGTGAATATAGCATACGCCAGCAAAGAGAGGGTGATAAAGTTCTTAATGTCTTTGTTCCCCCAAAATCTCCTTTACTGCTTAAACCCACAGCATGCAGTACTCTTATTAAGTAAAGAAGCACAGAGCCGTATGTCAGCTGTTCCCTAATGCAGTGCAGGATCTGGCCATTTTAACTTCTATGGTTTGTAACGGGTAGAGGAAATGTTTATTGATTTTACTGAATGCTCCTAAAATGGTAATTCTGTGTTTCTTTCAAGGAAGCTATATTGGAAGAGCAGGAAAAGAAGAAAAGCAAAAACCTGTATGTATACATGGCTGAGGCTATTTTCAAAACCACTGTTTAAATGCAGATATAACATAATGTTGACCTATTTGTTTTATGACCTAAAAAAAAAATGCAGGAAACACCTACTTGTGCAAGGTGGCCTATCTGTAGCATTTGTTGTGTGACTCTTTTCCAGGGCTGTGACAATATGCTTAAGGATTATTGCAAACATCCTTGTGCTTCTCTCGCTTGCTGGAAGTATTTACATCATTTACTTTGTTGTGGATCGATCCCAAAAATTAGAGCGCACCAAAAAGGAACTGACGCTTTGGGAGAAAAATGAGGTACAGTATGTCAACTGTATTTGACCTCTTTGTTAGTCTGTAACTGTGCATTCTGGTTAGAGTTCTGTGTTCTGCAAAGTCTTCACAAGCCTCTTGGCTGGTTACAAATTACTGTTGATTTTGCTGATATCTGTCCATAGTTTGGGGAAAAACTCTGCCCAGCAGCCCCTCAATGGGTATAGAGGAGCCATGGGATTACTCCTGGCAATAAAGTTAAACACACGCATAATTGTTTTCAGAGTCAGGGCCTTAAACCCATGAAGGAAGTGTGCACTTCCTATGCGTCATGGAGCACAATTCTGCAAGGGTCGATTGCACTGGCGTTTTAGGGCTGCGAGAATAGGTCAGGGGAGACATGGGGGTGGAGCTTCTGCTACATGGATCCCCTGCACAATTACCACCTCCACTGCACAGCGAGGGATTCTTAGTGGCCACAGCGGGAGTGGGGATGCAGCAGTTCCTCAGGACACAGGGCCTGCAATTCTACTTGGCCCTTACATGGGCCGCAAAAGGAGGAAGCTTTGCGTGCATCCACGTTAAGAGCCAAGCAGATGCTGGTCCATGGGCAATAACAACTATTTCAAAAGTATTAGCTTGAGGATAGCAACTGATGAGTCAGATCAGAGAAGAACACTCTTCAGATTTCTTATTGTTAATATAAAGGTAATACTTCTACAATAACATAAACTATAATGTAGTTACTAAGGTGGGAGGCTTCTTAGCAATATTCCAGATCAAAAATTCTGGGTCACAAATGTCCTTACTCTTGTCAATGACACATTTAAAAGTAGAATTTGCTGAGTTATCGCAATCACCACTAAGTATTTCTAGTGCATCATCAAGATTTCAATCAGCAAGCAAAGAATTCTTAAAGTACCAAAGAAGGCTATGAAAAAGCATCATAAAGACTGTCTTTCTATTCTGTAGGTGAGTGTTGTTGTTTCACTAATTACTATGATTGCACCCTCTGCATTTGAACTTGTGGCAGCGCTAGAGATGTACCACCCTAGAACCACTCTTCGCTTTCAGCTTGCCAGGTACTAGGCATATTCAGTATCAAAGCAATTTTTGGTTTGTTTGGTGGGAGGGAAGAAATGTACTGATGACACATTTTACTTCAGCCAGTGTAGAACATGAATAGAAGTCTTCGGAATAACCCTGCTGGATGACTGTCCCCCATATATTATGCTTGTTGTTTTCAGGGTTCTCGTTTTATATCTGGGAAACCTCTACAGTTTAATTATTGCTCTGTTGGATAAAGTGGACAGCATGAGTATCGCTGTAAGTATAGCTGCTATTATTATAAGTCTTAAAACTAGCTAACTTTACACATAGAACTATTATTGTAGCATATTTAAAGTCCAAAATAAATTTGTTTGAAACCCAAATATACCTATTGAAATATAGTGGAACTCTGATTAGAAGATCAGTTGTGGTATTCATTCATAAATCTTTTCCGTCATCTAGAAATTCAGATCCATAGGGATGCTGATAAATAACACAGATAGCCATTCTGTGCATCGTTTAACTACTTTGGTAAACTAGGTCACCATTTTAGACCAAATATTTCAACCTAGTCTAAAATCAACTTCCTGTTTTGTGCCTACAAAACTAGTAGATCATTTGCACATACAAATCAGGAAATTAGGTGCCTAGCCACCTAACTAGTCCATGAAATTACATGGCTGAGCACATAAATGGGTGCCTTTGCAATTTTGGACACATGGACATCTGCACAGTTTTTCAGACAAATGGAGACCACAGCTGAAAATGTAGCACTTAGACACTTAGATTAAACTTCTGTTCCATTCTTTCAGGAAGCTGAAGCTAACAGCAGTGCAAGTAACTGGATAGATTCTACCACCTTCTTAGCCACCAGAACCCTTCCCGAAGAAGACAACTTATCTACAACTATCCCTGATATAAGAATTAGGAGAAACAGTACATTGACTCTGGAAAAGAGTCATATTCAGAACTACACAATACCTCTCGTGCTGGTTAACCAGACAACTTCCCATCCCTACAACATGCAAAGTCAGAAGGATCAGTGCTGGGAAACATACGTTGGTCAGGTAAGTCCCTTTTTTCCCTATTAAGAAAAATAGACTAAATACATTGCTTTGCTTTACTAACAAATTAAAAAATCACACGGAGGTGTTATATTCCTTTCCAGAGTTCTTATCAAGGCCAGACCTAAGAATATACAGAGTGACATGGATCTAAAATAAGTAGTACCTGTTGTCTCTCTCTGACCAACCCTCCCATTCAATTCACCTGGAACTTCTGCCCTTATACAATGACAACCCACCTGATTTACTATTTATATGCCAGATTCAAAGATAGAAAATCCAGCTGTTGAATCAGACTTGACTTAGCCAGCAATTGTGGGGGCACAGAATGGGGGCTCTCTCATCCAAGCAGGGCATCTCTGAGAATGCAGAGGAGCATGAATCCCCCTGCACTCAGAGTCATCACCACAGCAGTCCCAGGGTGGCTGGGTGGAGTCCCTGCAGGGAATTCCCCTCTGGTATTTGCAGTCCTGCTGGGTGCCTGACAGAGATACATAAGTGGGAGCTGGAATGAATAAGGAAATCTCATAGAAAACCCCAAGTAACTATTGCCACTTACTTTCAAGATTTTAAATTTAAAATATAAGATGAGTGCCAGACCCCACCAGTCCTTGTTCAGGCCTCGTAGTTCATAAGTCCCTACCCTACTCGGGCAACTGGCATTCCCCTGGGGGTAAAAGGAATTCCTGGGTGGCATAGAGGGCACTTTTGGACAGTCCAGGACTGGAAAGAGGCAGAGCACAGCACAGCACACTGATCTGGTGATGGCCAGCCGGAAGAACAGTCCCTAGGGAACCTCTGTAGATGATGTAACTTAGATATTTGTTTCAGACATTAGGAGATTCTACATTTGACAGGGGGTGGCCTCTAGTCAGACTGAGGGTCAAATCAATGGAAAGATGGCTTGGAGTCCTTCTTCCTGCTCCAGTTATAGATCCTCCATTGAACACAGCTCAGCTAGACCTGGTGCATCAAGCCGATAGGGGTGTACTACTGTTCATATCTTGTCTCTTAGGGCTTGTCTACACTTACCAAGGGATCGACGATCAATGCATCGGCGGTCGATTTGGTGGGTCTAGTGAAGTCCGACCCGCTAAATCGACCGCAGATTGCTCTCCCATCGACTCCTGTACTCCACTGAATCGAGAAGAGTAGGGGGAGTCGACAGGAGAGCATCTGCCATCGACACTGTGTAGTGTGGACCCCGCGGTAAGTAGATCTAAGCTATATCAATTTGAGTTATGCTATTAACGTAACTCAAATTGCATAGCTTAGATCGAATTTCCCCTGTAGTGTAGACAAGGCCTTAGACTGAGCAACCAACCAGCACATACTCAGGATACTGAGAGCACATTGCAACTAGAACTGTGTGAAAATTTTGCAATGAATTGCCCGATGGGCAAAATTTGCATATTTTCAAATTTGGAAGGGTGTGGCAGGGGGAGTTCCACATATCAGTGGCAGTGCTGTGAAAGTCTGTCCCGGGGCCCAGGTTGGTTAGCGGATGGATCAAGGGGAGGGAACCACTTTCTCCACCACTTTCTCTGTCCACTTTGCAGGGATGGATGTGGACGTTATTATTCATTATGCTTTGACAGTGTTTCTGTGTTGTGAAATGTCCTTTTCTTTCAGAGCTTATACTCTAAAGCCCTGATCTTGCATTCACATCTGCACTGGAAGACCTCTGAAACTGTGCACAGACTCAGAGATCCACCCGGACAGATCTGAATGCAGGATTGAAACCTAAACCAATCAGGTGATTGTTCACATGCACATTGTCCCATGTCTCTGCATGACCTATTCATTCTGTTCTTTAAGCCAGAAGGGAATTAGATGTTCTCTCAGTACTTTACACAATAGGAAACTTGTTTTCAAACCCCTGCCAGTTCGTCAGTATGGATGCATGTCGGGGAGAAAGAGATGTACAGTGTGCAGATGTGCTTGTTATTGCAGAAAACTATCTGTCCTGGGATAATGGTTGTTGGTAGATTGCCCCTATGAGAGGTTGGGATTTGTTTGTAGCCCTTATTTTGGATTGCTGATGATAGAACAAAAATACTAAGGGGAAATTTGAACTAATTCTACTCCACCCACCCCCCAAAAGGTAATTTAACTCCATTATGTCTCAATGTGTTTTGGTCTCAAAGGGCTTCATTTATCAGTGCCACACTTCCAGTCTGGTGGCCTGAACCTCCTTGGATTAATAGGCCTCTGTATTGTTTAGCCCCTTGTTCAAAAACAACATAAGAATGGCCATACTGGGTCAGAGCAATGGTCTATGTAGCCCAGTATTCTGTCTTCCGACAGAGGCTGGTGCCAGATGCTCCAAAGGGAATGAACGGAACAGGGCAATTATCAAGTGATCCATGCCCTGTCATCCAGTCCCAGCTTCTGGCAGTTAGAGGCTTAGGGACACCCAGAGCACCAGGTTGCATCCCTGAACATCTAAGCTAATAATTTATCCTCCATTAATTTATCTAATTATTTTTTGAACCCAGTTACAGTTTTGTCTTTCACAACAACCCCTGGCAACGAGTTCCATGGGTTGACTGTGCGTTGTGTGAAGAAGTATTTCCTTATGTTTGTTTTAAACCTGCTGCTATTAATTTCATTGGGTGACCCCTGGTTCTTGTGTTATCTGAGGGGGTAAATAACATTTCCCTATTCAATTTCTCCACACCAGTCATGATTTTATAAACCTCTATCATTTCCCCCTTAGTCATCTCTTTTCTAAGCTGAACAGGCCAGGTCTTTTAAATTTCTCCTCAGATGAACGCTGTTCCATACCCTAATCATTTTTGTTGCCCTTCTCTGTACTTTTTCCTATTCTATTATATCTTTTTTTGAGATGGGGACCAGAACTGCATACAGTATTCCAAGTGCAGGCATACCATGGATTTATATAGCAACATTATGATATTTTCTGTCTCCTTATCTCTCGCTTTCCTAATGGTTCCTAACATTCTGTTCGTTTTTTTTACTGCTGCTGCACATTGAGCAGACGTTTTCAGAGAATTATCCACAATGACTCCAAGATTTCTTTTCTGAGTGGTAACAGCTAATTAGACCCCATCATTTTGTATGTATAGTTGGGATTATGTTTTCCAATGTGCATTACTTTGCATTTAACAACATTGAATTTCATCTGCCATTTTCTTGTCCAGACACCCAGTTTTGTGAGGTCCCTTTGTAACTCTTCACTATTTACTTTGGACTTAAATATCAAGTAAATTTGCAATCTTTGCCACCTCACTGTTCAACCCTTTTTCCAGATCATTTATGAATATGTTGAATAGCAGTAGTCCCAGTACAATTTCCCTGGGGGACGCAGCTATTTACCTCTCTCCATTCTGAAAACTGACCATTTATTCCTCCCCTTTGTTTCCTAACCTTTAAGCAGTTACTGATCCATGAGAGGACCTACCCTCTTATCCCATGACTGCTTTGTTTGCATAAGGGCCTTTGGTGAGGGACCTTGTCAAAAACTTTCTGAAAATCCAAGTACACTATATCCACTGGATCACTCTTGTCCATGTGCTTGTTGACCCCCTCAAAGGATTCTAATATATCGGTGAGGCATGATTTCCCTTTACAAAAGCCATGTTGACTTTTCCCCAACAAATCACGTTCATCAAGCAAGAACTCTTTATTTAAAAAATAACAAAAATATTGGGTTCTTTAGTCTGGTTTGATCATCTGGGGCAAAATTCTCCTTCTGGATTTGTCTGGCAGATCTCTGTTCTGATATTCTCCTTGCCCTATATGTATGCAGCTCCCAGTGAAATCATTAGGACCTGCACTCTTGTAGGGTGAAGAGAATATTGATGTCATAGTGTGTCACTCAGCCAGTTTAGTGTAACTACATCCTACAGGTTCTATTTATTGTCTTGTGTTTGGGAGCAGTTGAAAGATTTGGATGATTGGAGTTCTTAGAGGAATGAGGTAGTTATTTATAATTGGTTGACTTTTTAAAAAAAGTATGGGCCAAAATTGTTTGGGGCTGGAGTTTTCTTGTTTAATTATGTGTTTGAATTGTGTATTTTTTAAGACTCTGTTAAAGTCCCATGAACCTTGGATAGCCATGCACAGATACAAGTTGTAATAATAAATAGATCCAGTGTGTCTCTTTCAGAGCACTGTGATCTCATCTTTAACTGGTTATGCTCTTGGTTTTAAGAGGCAGTACTTCTCAGCACTAATCAAAAATGCATTAAAAACAACCATGTACAATAAATCCAGAAGCATGACTGCTATAGCAGAAGTGAAAAACTTTGTTAGTTAATAAAGATAACTTTTCAAAACAGACAGATTGAGTCATTAAAAAGAACATTCTAATTCACTATAACCAGTACTTTATCTGATGCAAGCAATAAGCAGCATGATGAACACTGGCACCAGACGTTTGCCCTTCCTGGAACAGAAACATGTAAAGAAACATTAAAGCAGGAAAAACTAATTGAAGGGTATGTTATAGATTCAGGGTATGTTACATCAGGATTGTAAGCATGAGTCAAGTGCAAATATCTCTAGAGCTTTATGCAAATCCTTTGCTTTGAACATGACTCAATAGCTTGGTACATACTGTGTTTCAGGAAATGCTGAAGCTGTCAATTATTGACATGATTTTCACAGTGGCAAGCATCCTGCTAATAGACTTTTTCCGTGGACTATTTGTCCGATACTTAAGTGATTGCTGGTGCTGGGATCTGGAAAGCAAGTTTGTAAGTACAGACTTTTATTTTAGTAAAATCATTCTGAAATATGATGAAAATTGGACAGACTAAGTCTGTCCCTTAAGGCCCTTGAGTTCATCAGTAGTTTCTTTGGCAACAATTAGGTTATCCATATGGGCACAGCAAGCCTAAGGATATATGTACACTTCAAACTGGGGGTGTGATACTTGCACTAGCACTGCTCAAGCTAGTGCACTAAAAATAGAACATTGCCGTGGCAGCACGAGCAGCGGCAGGGGCTAACCACTCCGAGCGTGTGCCTATCAGAGCATGCTAGGTTAGGTACTCCGGGGGGCTAGCCACTCATACTGTCATGGCTACACCCTGAGCTAGCTCGAGTATGTCTTCTTGAGCTGGGAATCACACCCTGAGCTCGAAGTGTAGACTTGTCCTAAGGGCATAGGTAGGCTGAATTTAAACTGGAGGGCACAGAGCAAACAGTGAGATTACTTCAAGCTCGCTGCCAGCTGTGGCCAACGCCCTGACTCCCACATCATTCTCATAATGAGATTATGGATCAGTCCCACAGTCAAAGATGACTAATAGATGGACCTTTTGAAAATGGAGAGTGGGTGGCTTCTAACTTCCTCTCCAGCTATGACAATGCCCCATGAGATATCAAGTGATGCAAGATACAATAATTATAAGCACACAGTCCTGAAAAATAAAGATCACAGTAAGTAATGCTTGGCTAGGGAGCAGCTGTTGCCATAAAATCCTGATATACAGTCTGTCTTTAGTAGCTAATTTAAAAAGTGGAGTGGAGTGCAATTAGCTTGAGTGTCCCAACCCCGCAAGTGCAGGTTTGACTACATGCCTGCTGCACGTCGAAGAGCGATACTTACACTGGAGATTTCAGACTGCAATCTATTCCATGAATTTATACAGGCTCATATTTTAGATAGTAGATATTAAAAATATTGAAACAAGTTGTTTACCATTCATTGTATTTCTTGTAGCCGGAATATGGAGAATTCAAAATTGCAGAGAATGTGCTACATTTGGTCTACAACCAAGGAATGATTTGGTATGTAATATATATAAGCATTTTTCTTGTCCTTGGTTGGTTACCAAGATAATTTATTACCTAAACCTCAAACTCACCATATATCCAAATAGGAGTTTAGTAAGGGAGCACTGCATGATTATTAACATTTTCACACTGATACAACATGAGGGGTTATTTAGAACTACTCATATACCTTATTGTAACATAACTAAAATTGACTGGAGGCGTGTTGATTACTTTGAAATTATATATTTCTTTCTAGGATGGGAGCCTTCTTTTCACCCTGCCTCCCAGCATTCAATGTTCTGAAGTTGATTGGGCTTATGTACCTGAGGAGCTGGGCTGTGTTAACATGTAACGTACCACATCAGCAGGTTTTCAGAGCTTCAAGGTTAGTTAAAATAAAGACAATATTCAATGTAAGGAGAAGAAATGTATTATCTGACTAAATGAAATGAGTAACCTTGAATGCTGGAAATAAAAAGTAAAATTAGATTTAATATATTAACTTTGAGGCCTTCAGCAAAAATCTGTAAAGGAAAATATAGTTAGTGAAGAGAGGGAGGTAGAAAGCAGCATTGTATTGGAGAGAATTATCAAATGAAAGTGCATCACAAGGGCATAAAGGGACCTGTGTAGCTTGGGATTTGTGATTATACACAGAACCTTTCACATCTATGTCACAGGGTCAAAGTCAGTAGTGACTGTAAGTTATTACTGGATGCCTGTTGGGGTTTGAATCCGGCCCTTTAAGAGTAAATCATACGGAGTATCCAATTTATAGAGTAGAGTAGATGCAGCTTATACTATCAAAAAAATGTTTTTGCTGTATAGCTTACACTGGTTTCCACAGTAAAATAAGCTACACAAGCAAAAGCATTTTTTACATCAGTATAACTGTATCTACACACTAGAGCTTTTGTGGGCATAGAAACATTGCAAAAAAAAATCATACTCCAAACTGTCACTGAATTCAACCATTTAAGTAAGTGTTTGCAAGATCGGTGCCTAGTGTTTCTTTATGTATAGGGCCCTACCAAATTCACGGTCCATTTTGGTCAATTTCATGGTTATAGGATTTTAAAAAATCGTAAATTTCATGATTTCAGCTATTTAAATCTGAAATGTCACCGGGTTGTAATTGTAGGGACCTGATCCAAAAAGGAGTTGTGGGGTGGGGGGCCACGGCGTTATTGTAGGGTATTGTAGTGTTGCGGTTCTGCTACCCTTACTTCTGTGTTGCTGCTGGCAGCGGTGCTGCCTTCAGAGTTGGGCAGCTGCAGAGCGGCGGCGGCTGCTGGCTGGGAACCCAGCTCTGAAGGCAGAGCTGCCACCCGCAGCAGCGCAGAAGTAAGGATGGCCTGGTATGGTATTGCCACCCTTCCTTCTGTGCTGCGGCTGACAGGGCTCTGCCTTTAGAGCTGGGCGTCCGGCCAACAGCCACCACTCTCCAGTCACCCAGCTCTGAAGGCAGTGCAGAAGTAAGGGTGGCAATCCTGTGACACCCTTAAATAACTTATCGACCCCCACTCCAATTGCCTTTTGGGTCAGGACCCACCATTTGAGAAATGCTGGTTTCCTCTGTGAAATCTGTATCGTATAGGGTAAAAGCGCACAAAAGGCCAGATTTCACAGTACGTTTTTCATGGCCATGAATTTGTTAGGGCCCTATATATGTACTATGAAGTATCAACTACTGTACCTTACGTTACACAACAGTGTTACCTTTGTTACATTTTTTCCTCAATACCTCAATTTCTTGCCAAAAGGTAAATAATTAAGGATTTTTTTTCAAGTCTTTAAGTCATGTCAAAAATAACATGTTCTTAAGATCTAAAAATAAATGAATACCCAAACCTTCATAAATATTTTTTAAACAGAACTTTGAAGCAACCTCAGTTTTTGCAGTGTGGATACTATAAATAGTTATCTGGATGTATAAGTGATATCTAGAGAACACAGCAAATAGAATTTTGATCATTAAGAATCTGCGCAAGGCCAGTGTGTACGGACTGCCCAGATTTATTTCCTGACCATAACGGAAAACAATATTGATGTTTCAGAAGTGTAGCTCTTGCACTTGTCAGGTTGATGTAGATTTGTATCCTGCACATTGGCTCTGGTTGTCTGTATCGTTAATACAACATGAAAAATGTTATGTTTTTTTGCAGATCTAATAACTTCTACTTGGCTATGTTGCTCTTTATGTTATTCTTGTGCATGTTACCAACAATTTTTGCTATTGCCCGATATAAACCATCTTTAAGCTGCGGTCCATTTAGGTAAGTTGTACTGAAATAATAACTGTAGTGAGTTGTTAGTTCCCTTATCTCAATAAATTAAACAGTTTTCAATGGAAATATTGCTGGATTGCTGATAAATAAAAGTTAATTTGATGTCCTACTTATAATTAATATATGGTGTCCTACTTATGCCAAAAATGTCTAGTTCAGACATAAAATGGTGTTAAACTACCTGAATATATACAATGGTATCTGACCCAAGTCTTTTAATCTATTTTATCAGCTGCAGACATTTTGTCATTATCTGCATAGTTCAGTTGTAATATGTTTGCGTGATGTAATGCAATATACTACAAGTCACATCATCTCTGAACTTCAAGAACAAAAACAACGAGGAGCTCTTGGGGCACCTTAGAGACTAACAAATTTATTTGGGCATAAGCTTTCGTGGGCTAGAACAAAGTATCTCAAGTCAGACACCCTCAAACTGAGGCACCCAAAATTGGTGAACACGTGGAAATTCTCGCCATATTTTAAAAATAGATTGATTCCATTCAATTTTTCCATTGATTTCAATGGGAGCTGGATTAGTCATAATGATCTTCCATAAAAATATGTTTTATTCAATGCAATATTATTTTCACATGATAAATGCTGACAATTTTCTTAGAGTTCAATTCAACTTTTTCCCCCTTAGTGGACAAGAGAAAATATATGATATTGTGTCTGAAACAATTAAAGCAGATTTTCCTGTATGGTTCAACACAGTGATTAATTATATCAGCAGCCCTGTAGTTGTCCTCCCTGCATTATTACTTCTATTGTAAGTATTTTACATTTCATAGTGATATTACTCTATCAGTACTGTATCTATCTGTAAATAGTTAAATCTTAATAGTTGGGGGAAAATATTGTGTGACAGTAATTTTATAAAACCAATTGGAAAAGTCTTGTTGAATTTATGGATTAGGGATCAGTCGGGAGTGGGAACATGCTTAAAGCATAACATCAAATGTTTAAGATAAACACTTCCTCCTTCCATTAGTTTCACTGGAGTGAGTGCTCTTAAATATTTGATGGCATGATATGACCATTTGATTTTCAGATTCATATGAGCCAATCTATGTTAGTCTTTAATTTAAGCAACAAAACCTAGCACAACAGCCCTTTATGGGTCCAGCAAAGGCCAGTAGTGGTAAAGTGTTGAGAGACAGTTGACAACCATTGGCAACGACGTGGAATACTGGGTTTGCTCTCCCAGTGTTCAGTAAGGTTACTTGCTGTCAAGGCTTGGCCTAATAGTAGTTCTATGAGCTTTCCAGACCTCTGTTTCTCTTTCAGGAGTGTCTCAGAAACCAATCTTCTGTTTATTATTGGTCAGTAGTTCAGTATATGACTGCACACAGGGCTTAATCTGTCATCTACAGAAGCTACTCAGTCATCCTGATTACTGACAGGATAAATTAATTATCAAGGCCTGCTCTCAAATGTTAATTTAATATAGTTTTCTGCAGTCTCTCCAGTCCTTTCCACCCCACTCCTTAAATAATCACATCTGGGAGTTGATATTTATTTTGAGCTGTTTGAAAGATACATCACTTTCACAAAATATCATTCAGCCCATATTTTCTCCTTCATATTCATTGGATATGTTAATTTCCTATGATCAGGCCTGGAAAAAATTAACCTGGTCACTTCATTTGAGCCAGGCAGATGGGCATTTCCTAATTAATAACTCCTCCACTGTTCCCTTAAAGATCTTTTGTACCTTATCTCTGTTATTGTTTTGTTTCCTATTAGTTTCCACCTAACATCCTCGTTTGATTTAACTCTATGCAGTCAGGCAGGATAACAACAAGCAGGTAAACCGAGGTGTATATGATATTCATAAAAAAACCCCTCATGCACACATTCTCCACAGAGGGTGAGAAAGATGTTAAGAGAAATAGCCATTGCATAGCAAACACTTCACAATGTGCAGAAGCATTATATTATACTAAGTTGCATTGTGTGTCGAATATGCAAACCTACTATGTTTTGTATGGTGTCCTCAAAGCTGCTCCTATATTCTGCCCATCTCCACAAAAAGAACTTAGTTTTGAAAGCTAAAAGAGCAGGCGGAGGGAGTGAATGCCACAATGTGTATTATTTTGTTTCTGTGTGCAGTACTCAGAATGAAGGTCCAGATTCTCAGCTAGTGTGAATCAGAGCAGATCCATCTGGTCCTAAATATGTTAAACAAGAAGGTGGGATTTTTGCACGTGAAAATAATGCATGCACAATTGGGAATGTCTGTTGAAAATTTAGTTTTTAATGTCACCTATATGTTAAGCTGTGGAACTCCAAAGAATTAACTGCCAGACCTTCAAAAAGCTTGTTTGTCTTTTGCATCCCTGTCCCAATGCAACGGACAAAGCTGGAGAGGAACAGAAATCATATTCCATTTCTGTGCCATGTGAGCCTTTCTGAAAGAACATTGCTAGGAATGTTTCAGATGTGATTCACAGATAGCCCTGTGTTCCTCTTTTCTAGCATGCTAATTTATTACCTGCAGAGTATTGCAAGGTCATTAAAATTCACCAACAGGCAACTGAGGATGCAGATCCAAAGTGTAAGTACTGATTGAAAACATTTATTACACGCTTCTTGGTGGCTTTTCACAAAGCACTAATCTTAACTAAAATTCTAAAGTTGATTTAAGTGTTTTGTATCATAAAATTAATCCTGTATTCATACCTCTTATTTGCTAACTCGTTTGCCTTCTAACATCCAAACTATTAGTTAATCATCCATATATTTATATTTTTTAGGAAAGAACCGAAGACAAGAAAAAGGTGGTTCACATAGCAGTAGGTAAGTTGGGAGCTTTTATAAATACATCTGTAAATAAAGCATTTGGCCATTTTTATCTCTTGTATGCACAGTAAGTACAAATAAAAAATATATTGGGTGCAGTATAAGCCTGCTACACTTCTAGTGTCAGTTTTAGCATTAGCCTAGCATTCACTGTAATTGTTTTTATCCTATGAGGTGATTATGCGATGGGAAAATTATTATACATTTTACAACTGATAATAAGTGAAATGTGGATCTCTCTAAAGATCTTCTAAAGGCTTTAGGTTGCCTAATCAAATTAAAAGCATGGGGCCAGATTCTGCTCTCATTTATACTAGTGTCAATCTGTAGTAACTCATTGGCTTAAACGGAATTTCTGTGGATTGACATTGATGTAATGAGAGCAGAATCTGGCCTATGTAGTGTAAACTAGTTTGAATTATTAGCAATAGACTAGCAAAAGAATTTAAATCTAGATGGACTGTTCAATTTCACCTTTTTCTACTAATTACTGTGTAACAATGCTGGTAGTGTTCAAACTTATACATTCATGAAACCCCTCATTCAAAAATAAACGTTTCTTACTGGGCCAAATCCAACAGACACATAAATGGTGGTGTATGTTATTTGTTGGGTCAAGAAGTAGGAATGTAGTATGCAGCAATAGTATACTATTTGTAATAGAGAATATAGTATACAGTAATATTTTACAATTGGTAGTATACAGTAAATTAGACCAGTATGGTTTGGGGGGGCTCAAATTCAGCTCTTGGCATTGGTGGGTGCAAATGCCACTGAAGTCGATGGAAGCTTCGCTCACTTACATTAGAGTTTAATTTGGCCCAGCTGCTGTTAGTAATGGTGGAACATAAGCTCAGCTGATGCTCTTGGGAAGAGAAGGCCTTATCTTTATATCCTCCAGTTGGTTTCTTTTCCTATAATCCTCATTTCATGGATTTGGTGTGTAAATTACACTAATTTTGCATATGTACTAAATGCCAAATCAGTGCAATTACAATACTTTTGCCACTTTCAACAATTTTCTGATCAACAAGCACCTGACATGCATTGGGCACCATCTATCCAGCTGGGTTCTTATACTGACTCCGATCACCACACCATCTCGGTGCTCAGTGCTTGTCTCCACTGAATTTGCCCAGAGGATTCTATGGGAACGCCATCCATTTACTGCAGGCTGAAGTTGAGTCAATTTGTTTTCCTTCTTAAAGGTCTGACAGCTCCAGTTACAATCACTCTCTGCTTTTTCTAGCCAGAATTCAGAATTTAGAGGGAAATGACAAAAGACCAGAGCAGGAGAATGACCTCACCAGTCAGGAGTCCTCAGCTCGGTCATCAACACCCCGAAAGAATGGCAGCGTCTTGAATTTTGAATCTCCAGTGACCAAAGGCAGCAGAATACAAACAATCTCACAATCTATACCGCAAGCTGATATTTCTAGGCCAGTGAATATAACTCCAACAACTCCAATCCCCTTAACACCAACTCCCACTGTTCCTAGCATACAGAAGCGTAGAATTGAGCAGGTTGCAAACAGGTGAGGCTGTCTCCTAGTTCTGAAATGAAATGTATTTCAATATGTTCATGAAATACTTGTTTTTATTTACAAAATTTGTGTAACCAAATTAACTCTGTCACGAACAAAACATTGGCAGAATAGTTTTTAAAAACAGCTTTGCTCACAGGCACTTGGCTACTATGGAATGGTAGCAATCACCTTTGATTGCTAGAGTGGATTATAGTACTTTTGTGCGGATATAGTTTATAAAGTTCCTAAACTTGTTTAAAGTAAAGATAAAACCCTCCAAATTACACTACATTAAAAAGCAATTCAAATAGGATATTCTTTTCATGAAATTGACAAATATAGTAAAAGTGAAGCAATATGTCAGAGGATTCTCTAAGCCTTAATGAAAATTAATTGTTACATATTTTGGATGGCTTTGTGATTAAGGCATTTGCTTGTTGCTTAGGATGTCTGAGCTGGATTTCTTGCTCTGCCACAATTTTCTTCTGTGACCTTGGGCAAGTCACTTAAGGCCAGATTATGAATGAAACTCACATTGTAGATCACTTGCTCACATGAGTAGCCTATTTGACTCCAGTAGGACTTGTGTAAGTAAGGGATTCACAATCTGTCCCCAAACCTCTGTGCCTTAGTTTCTGCAGCTGTTTAAAAAATTGATTATTTACCTTCATTGCAGGACTATTTTAGGGATAAATATGTTACTTCCTTTTTTTAAAGGTACTCAAGTGTTGTACATGGAAGTGCAAGTGAGCTCTGTAAAACAAAGCCCTACACTCCTGTGACTTTCAAAAAGCATGTTGAAGATGTTCATTCTGAGCCTCTTTTTAGGAAAGGTATCCAACAAGTAAATCCAGACACTCTTGGGGCAGGAGCTCCAGCTTTTGAGGGACGCAAAGTCCCCACCACACGGTATTTTATTGTTAACGAACATGAATCCCGCAAAAAGCTTCTCCGTTCCACTTCCCGGCTCCCAAGGCATTTCAGAATGGAGGAGTCAGGAGACATAGTTGAATTATATCCAAGGAACGTCAGAAGATATGTGGTTCGAACACCACACAGGACATACTTCCCTCACTTCAGTGAAGAGGAAGAGGAGGAGGAGGAGGAATTAAGGAGAGACTTGATAAGTAGATCCTACCGTCCACGCTCACTCTCAGATCTTCGCCCAGCTCCCCGATTTTACATTGGTGAACGTGTGGACAGTCAAATCCTTACTGGCAAGAATCTAGCTAAAGTGCACTACAAATCCTGGGACGATGGCTTTGAGCTAGAACGAGAGAGGCACCCACATTCCCACAAAAAGTCACACATGAAACATGTGGATCTCGATCAGCACTATCCAGAGCATCAAGTGAAACCTAAATCCAAGCATAAACTTGAACAATCTCTAACAGAGTCGGATTCCATTTCCATTGGATCCAGCAGTGATCAGCAAACCAGCAGCAACGACCAATACATCCAAGTCATTCATAATAAGGAGAAATACCTGAAATCTGGGGCAAAGCTTACCAGAAAGAAATCAAAGACCAGTGTTGATCTAAACATGTCTGAATCTAATGAACTGATATGTTCAAATGTCTAGGAAAATGCTCCATTTGTTTTGTGTTATGAACATATGTATTTGTGGAGACCTTTTGGCTGCCATTTGAACCACAGAGAACCGTTGAAATATAGTCTTCTGAACGACAGTATATGCAACTGCTTGATGTGGAGAAAGCAGTATTTAGCTTTCTGTTTAATTTTAATTGTACCCAAGTACAGTACGCATCACAGATGCATTACAAAAATCTGGAGAGAGAAGTATTTCTGCATTATTGCTCATTACTATACAGTAAAAATAAAATATGTACATGGGGCTGCAGGAATAATTAAACCCATGCAAAAGTATGTCAGGGAGGTTTATTTTACCTTCTTCAAGCTCTCAAATATGTGCATAATTTTCCCAGTCACGCCCATCTCTCTGAAAATAAAGGCTTCTTGCTTACAGTACATTTTATAGTTGTGTGTCAGTCTAGCAGAAAGCTATGCTGTAGCTGGAACAGAAGTTATAGGCTTGATTCAGAGGTTACTGGGTGAGGTTCCATGGCCTGCTTTATGCGTGCGTGCGCTCTCTCTCTCTCTCTCTCACACTCACACTCACACACCTCCCTCCCTCTCACACACCCTCTCTTCCTCTCTGTCACACACACACACACACCTCTCTCCCTCTCTCACACCCCTCCATTCCTCACACCCCTCTCTCCCTCTTCCACACACACCGCCCCCTCCATTCCTCTCACACCCTCCCTCCCTCACACACACACCCTCCATTCCTCTCACACACCCTCTCTTCCTCTCCTTCCCCCCCCACCGACATACACACCCTCTTTTCCTCTCCCTCCCTCCCACACACACACACCCCTCTCTCACACACCCCCTCCCTCCCTCCCACACACACCCCTCTCTCACACACCCCCTCACCCCTCCCACACACACACACCCCCTCACCCCTCCCACACACACACACCCCCTCACCCCTCCCACACACACACACACCCTCCCACACACACACACACACACACACCCCTCCCACACACACACACACACACCCCGCCCCTTTCTCTCACATGCGCACGCCCCGCCCCTCCCTCTCAGCCCCGGCCAGCTCGGGAAGAGGGGGCAGGGCGCGGTGCTGGGGGCGGGCCGAGCAGGCGGGGCCGCG
This sequence comes from Chelonia mydas, assembly GCF_015237465.2. Lineage (NCBI taxonomy): Eukaryota > Metazoa > Chordata > Testudines > Cheloniidae > Chelonia > Chelonia mydas. The sequence continues at coordinate 67,288,813 of NC_051250.2, forward strand.
CGGCGAGCGGGTGGAGCAGCCCCCAGGGACCGAGCCGCGTCGCGCCCGCCACGCTGGGGCGCTGCTAACCCCCGGCCGCCGGGAGCAGAGGCTGGCGCTGGCGGCCTGGGGAGGCCCGCCCAGGAGCCCCGGCGCCCCTCCCAAAAAGGCACGGGCAGCGCCATCAGGTGAGTGGGAGGCGCTGGGCTCGGCCTAGGCGGGGAGCGCCTATCGGCGAGAGCCCGGCCCCCTGTGGGCGGTGGCTCCTCCGGCCGGCCCGGCGCTCGCCATGGCTTACCAGGAGCGGGTCCGCTCGCTGGCGGACACCGTGCAGCTCTACCGGAAGGACCCGAGCGGCTGGCAGAGCTGTAAGCGCACGGTGAGCAGGCAGGGCCCGGGCTCCGGAGCGAGTCCACTGGGGACATGGCAGCTCGGCCGCCCCGCTTCCATTTCTGCCCCCGGTTCCCGTTCCTCCCTCGGGGCAGGGCAGAACCGGTCACTGGTTCATCTGGGCGCTGCCGCAGGAGGGTGTTGGATCCCCTGGGGGAGCATTCAAACCGTGGCCGGCCCTGCGGGGTTCTGGGTCCCGCTGCTGCTCTCTCGCTGGTCTTCCTGGATGCCCATCACCCTCGTGTCTGGGCGCCAATGACAAACAAGGGTCGGTGGCCGGGGGACTTAGTAGGAGGCGCTCAGCCCCCTGCAGACTAAGGCCGGAAGTTATTTCCCAGCTTTGTGACTCTCCTGGCAAAGTATTGGCAGCTAACAATGATCAGGACTTTGTTGTGACAGTTCAGACCTTTATACAGTTCTGCTAATGGTTAGCTCTGAGGTAGGATTTGTAATTAAAATCCTAGGAAGTTATTTTATTTGCCAGCCCTTTAGATGGGTAATCACTGACAAAGAAAACTAGCTAGCACAGTTGCCAACTTTCACGCGGTAAATGAGCACCCCGACTTTCACAATATGCCAAAAATCAAGCTAATCCCATTTCAAAACAAGCAAATCCCTAAGAACCCCAACACTCTATGTGACTAGAATCCCCCCAGCATGCAGCCTGGGAGTGTGGTGGGCCCGCTGTGCACCCCTGCTTCCCCACCCCTCACCCTGCCCCTGCTGCCAGGAGCCAATCAAAAAAAAAAAAAGGAACAAGTTGCAACAAGCTACAAGCAAAGCAATCTATAAGCCAAAAACTAGCCAACAAACAACTCACAAGACAATTAAACCAAAAGTAAGCCCAATTTCTGCTTTTTTTCCACGGGTTTGGCATGTCGACTAGCTAGCTGTGGCAAAAAGATTAGCCTGTTAATTGCTACGTGAAGTCTGAAGGCTGTCTTCACTTATTTCACTTTTGATAGAATGAAGTTTCAATTTATTGGAGACCATCAACTGAGTTTTCTGGCAACATGTAAGTAAGGTATTCAAAAATTACAGGGGTGAGGGCGGTGTCTGTCTGTGTGTGAGTGAATAACTCTTGCCTATTAGGGGTAAAGGAGCAAGAGAAAAATGCAAAGTTAATTTTAGTTTCATGTTTGTTTTCCTACAGATACAAAGGAGATGGAATAGTCTCTGCAAGTCCTGAGGCTGTCTGGGAGTGCTTGAAACCAGAAGCTGGTGGACTTAGAACAAAATGGGACCAAAATGTGAAGGACTTTGAGCTGATTGAAACTATTAGTGATGTAAGTTCCATGAAAATGTTACGGAGCATTGTGGTTAAATTCCCATCACATCACATAACTCCAGAGTTATATTGTTTTATCATGCTTACTCTCATAAGTGTTCATTCATAATATTTTAAACAATAGTTATTGGTAAAAGAAGGTAAACTTAAAAAAATAAAATATACACATCTGTGTTTAACTAATGAAGAGGTTTATCACCACCCAACAAATGCAAAGTCATTTATATATTTAACTGAGAGCCTTGAGTTTAAGGCATTTTGCCACCACAACACATACTGCATTGAACTCATCCTGCCTTTCTTCAGTACCTAAGCACACCAACATGAGTGCAGGGAACATTCAATTGAATTTCAGAGCCTTTTATTTTTATCAGCTTGTGAGAATCTTCACGTTATTTAGAATTAAATACAAAAAGATACATTTGTAACCTACTTATGAGAGAGTCTTTCATTCTGTATGTACAGACTTGTCCAGCTTATATAACATTCACCATTGTGGTGGAGCAGATGTTTAGATACAAGGAAACTGTGTTAAATTTCCTGTGGGATAATAGGTCTATACACCAAGTTTGATGCCACAAAGTTATTATCTCCCTGAAATTGGAGTTTGTAAATTACTACATCTATAAGTATATCTGTGGGTGACTCTCTTCTTAAAGAGCATTGTGTTGCTTGTTCTTATGGCATTGGATCCACCTCCCATCACTGCATTGTCCCATAAAAATGCCCTTGAGTCAAGACTTAGTGGATACATTTATTCACGCTGAATAATAAGTTATTCTACAAATTTGTGTAATTGAAATAAATGGCATTGCTTGTCAAGTAAGCATGATAACAGATATCACAATCTCTCACTTATTATGTTAGAAGCACATCACTGCATTTATATGTACATATACAGTGTGATTTAATGCTGTTTGTATTTTGTAGACTATCTCTATATGCAGAACTATTACCCCATCAGCCTTCATGAAGATTATTTCTCCAAGAGATTTTGTAGATGTGGTGCTAATTAAGCAGTATGAAGACGGGACTATAGCATCTGCTGGTAAAATAGTTAAATTTCCAATCCATTTATATTATATTGTATTGTATTTTTATATTAACAGTAAGTTAGTGAATATAACTGAAAATCTTCCAGGATATATTCTTTTTGTTTTTCAAAATATATATGTTTGTTGGATATACAATAAAAATCTTGGTCAGAAGATGCTTAGTCAATAGTTATTAGCATATATTAGTGCTTAATTACATCATTATCGCCATATAGAATATCAGCAATATTTACACTCTTCAGTCAGTGATTATACCGTTTGCCTATTCTTTTTCATAGTGTTCTTCTGGGAAGGAATAGATATTTCAGTTAGTATTAGAGCTTGTAGAAGTGCCTAAGAAAGTTCCTTCGGAGGCATTGCCTCTGATCACTTCATAAGATGTACTGAAAGCTGTTAAATTTTGCTTAACTAAAGCCAGTGAAGAGATGTGCCCATAGAGTACCCCACTAGTGATTAGTTTTCCTGCAGAGAGCAACTATTTCAAGCTGCTGGTACTATGTGCATATATTCATCTTTCTTTGTTCACGTTCATTTACATCTTTCATTAAATCTTAAGTCAAGAGTGTCAGTGCCCCACAATGCCTCTTTGGATCACCAGGCAGGAATCTCTCTCGCGCGCGCTCTCTATAGATAGATAGTGCAGTGAGCCTATGCCTTCTCAAAAGACCAAGAGAGGATCATCTTTGTGAAATGCATTTCTCTTACTTTTAGATTAGAGTGCAAGCAACTCAAGTTACTATTAAAACACTGTGGTGCCATAATACTGTACAAGCCCAGTAAATGTCTTTTGAAGTGCCTTGATGTACAGTCCATACCAGCAGAAATCATTCCTATAATGCATGCAGTACTTTGATTTATAGATTTGATGACCAGAAAGGAATATTATGATCACCATGCATAATACAGGCCAAAGAACCTCAACCTCAAGAATCTTTGATTAGCTTTCATTGTAAATGCTTGTCAGCTGGCGGTGTTTACTGTGGTAGAAAACTTTTACTGTTAGTGATTTTTTTTCTTATAGCAACCAATGTGGAACATCCACTCAGTCCTCCCCAACCCACATACGTTAGAGGGTTTAATTATCCCTGTGGCTGTTTCTGTATACCTGTTCCAGGGTAAGAAGTCTATTTGAATATTACATATGCTGTACTTGAAAGTCCTATCCGTAGCTATCGTGTGTGTGTTAATGTGCACCATTCAACAGAGAACCCTCTGCCAGTTACTGGTTTATATCTGGTTGTGGCTGGGTAGACATTGTCATTTAAACTTAGTGATGTTCAGTGCCCTACATGAAATGAGTTAGTCTCTTTTTTCCATTTCCTAGCGGACATCTGTTAACATTACAGAAACTATCATCACAGTGGGTATCCTCATTGGCATTCTCAGCTGAGAAGCCAAGGATTAAGAATCTGACCCAGTAGAGCAAATAAACATGTGCTTAACTTTAGGTATATGGGTAGTCCCACTGACTTCAGTGAGGCAATTTCACTTAAAGTTCAGCACATACTTAAGTGCTCTGCTGAATCAGCCTAAATTAACTGGGAAATTTACTATCCTTTCCTTGTAGGGGTAGGTAAAGGCAAATTGATGGGAGAGTAATTGGGAAGTTTGCTTTGTGCCCATTCTATGGAACAGGCATAGAAATATTTGTCCACAGATAACACATAACCGAAATATAAGAAATCTTATAAAGTTCTTAATATTTTACACTTCTGTTTGTAAGATGACTTGCACTGATGTGTTGTTTTTCCAGGGTACCAGACAAGACCCAAGTCCTCACTTTCTTTCAGACTGATCTTGGTGGCTATCTTCCCCAGACTGTAGTGGACTCATTCTTTCCGAGCAGCATGGCTGGATTTTACAGCAATCTGTCCAAAGCGGTAAAGACAGTGAAAACTCGACCGGCACTTTCTCAAAGGAAATACGAGTCTCGTTGCTGAGACTTAGAAGGGAGGGTTAGAAAAGCTATGATTGATGGCATTGCAGATTAGATTAAGATAAAAATGGAAGAAACAATGGGATCAGAAACCGACCTACAATGCCTTTCTAACAATATAGATAGGTAGGAAAGTTTGAAGTGGGAATAGTTCCTTGTCTCAAAGTCCATTTTTAATATAGGATTTATAATTTTTATACCTGCTTTTCTGTTTAAAAATGCACTACCTTGTGATACTGTATTTTTGTAACTATTAAAATAAGTGACATTATTCCAGCAGTATTCCAGAGGAAATTCTGCTGCCCCTTCCTGGAGGAGAAGCCACACTTCAGGCCTGTTTATGATCATACTTCATCTGTGTAAACCAAGTTACTCCTGAGGGAATTCTGCCCCCAAAATTTAAAATTCTGCGCTAAAAAACTTCTGCACACAATATTTTAAAATTCGGCAAGTTTTATTTGTCAAACAAATGTGGAGGCTCCAGCATGGCAGTGGGGAGCACAGGCCACTTGCTGCCCAGCCTCCCTCCCTCCCCACTCCCAGGACACTGACTCGTGGTGAGGTTGCACCCAATCCTGACACAGCACCAGGGCAGGGCCTGCCTCAGAAACACCCCAGGGCCCTGATCCTCCGTGCCAGATGTACCAGGTATGGGGCAAGCAGGCTCAACCAGGCAGGATCCAAGTGTGGAGGGGCTCGGTGTGGGGTGAGAGGGTTCTGTATTGAACAATCTGGATGCACAGAGGCTCTTTGGCGGGGCGGTTCCAGGTGCAGGTGGTTGGGGCTCAGCAGCGGGTCTGGGTGTGGGTGACTCAGTGCGGGGGGAGTCTGGGTGCTGGAGGAGTGGGGCTTGGGGATCCAGGTACAGCTAGCTAGGGTTCAGTGGGGTGGAGGTCAGTGTGGGGGGCTCGTCAGGGTGATTCAGTTGCAGGGGGTGGTCTGGGTGCAGAGGTGGGGGTCTGGGTGTAGGGATTTAGATTCAGCTGGGTGAGGTTCGGGTATGGAGGGCTCTGGGGCATCTGGGTGTACGGGGTGAGGCTTGGGGGGGTGGGGTCTGAGTATGGGGGGTTCAATACAGGGGGTTGGGCGGACAGGGGAGCAGCTCCCCGTACAGCGACCCCTCCCCTGTGGCTGAGGAGCGATGCTGGCAGGAAGCGGGAGAGGATGCTGAGCTTCCTACAGCCAGGGAAGGTTTCTGGGGGTGGGTCTAGCAGCTGATCCCAGGTCAGGGTAAGAGCCACTATAGTGATTTACCTCTCCACGAACTGCTCCGGGTGCCTGAAATGATGTGCCTGCACTGCTAGGGAAGGGTGCGTGACCACTCTTGCAGCTTCCCTTTGCTTCCCTGTCAGAAAATCATTTTTCTGCGGGGAAGCAAAGAAATCTGCGGGGGACGTGAATTGTGCGCAGTGGTGCAGAATTCCCCCAGGAGTAAAACCAGGAGCAGCTCTGCTGAAGTCAATATAGTTCCACCCGTATAAGTGAGATCCGAGGGAGCCCTGTTATATCTCAGATTCTACCTAATGACCCATATGAAACAATGTTCCTTTCTGAAGGGGGAGAGCTAGCTCCTTTGCTGCTGACATCAATATAGTTTGAGATATTACATTGGGACCAATCCCAAAAATGGGATAAACCACAATGAATTGGGTAGGTGAGAACCTATGGACCCACTCATTCTAGACTATAAGGGCCTGATTCAGCATGCACTGAAGTTCGACTGAGTTCAGTGCTAATGTTAAGCATATACTTAAGTGTTTTGCTGAATCAGGGCCTAATATCCTCAACCAATTCACAGATCCCTGGGCCTTGTCCTCTCCCATCATCCCCTTTCTACCAAAAAATTCTGATTTACAAAATGTCATAAACCAAACTGCACTGACATAATGGCAATAAATAAAGAGATGTATTGAAGTACCTTTGCTTGTCATTTTTCTAACTGCATTTGAAATGATCATGCATTTGAACAATTTTCCAATATGTTGTTGAAAGTGTTGTGAACTTGTGAATCGTCCTTTCTGTAAAGTATTGTGGACTAATCTTGACTGACTTGTTCATAAAAGTAAGACATTCTTGTTTCCGTCTCCAAGACGGACACACCTCAGGGCATATCTTAGGAAATCAGCTATTTATGTAAAATACAGTGATGTGTGCAGTCTTCAAAGATATTTATGTATCTGGTTACTTAGGTAATGTCAGAAGTTATTATAAACAGCATACTATTCATTTATTATCCTTTTACAAAAGAAAAAATGATCATTTGTGATTGAGTTGGAAACATGTTAATCAGGTTGCAATTGTAATGCTTTTACTTTATTATGTATTTAATTATGTTAATACATTTAAGTTTCTGTTCATGTGTTGTGGTTTGTGGGACATTTATGTACAAATATTTCCACTGTAGTTTTTAATGTATGTAATAGAATTTTAGGGAAGGGGGGTTAAATTTAGTTTTTGTGCCTGAGGCTTTTAAAACTTGCCAGTGTGTGTAGCAAATTAAATAAAATATTTTCTGTTTCACATTTTTGTTCTTCTGAATTATCATTTAACTCTGTCATAGTGTCCCCTCAACTCCCATTGCCAATGAGACTTAAAGGAGCTCTGCACCTTTCAAGATCGCTCTGTGCTCTCTTGGGGCTTTAGGCCAATCCTGTGAGGTTGGGAATGCCCTTAGCTGCTCAGACACTATGGAGATGGCTGCAGGATGAGGTAGATATTTTAGTGATGGGGGTGGGTACTCAGCATCTTGCAGGATTGAGCCCTTCAGCTGTTGTCTAGTCCTGTTTTTTTTTTTTTGTTGTTTTTAACTTAGACTGCTGCATAGTGCAACTATGAAGAATGACAAGTGCTTCTGTGAGGGAGAGTTTTGGGCCCCTGTCCTGCAAAGGCTTATGTTCATGCTTAACTTTACACACCTTGAGTTGTCCTACTGACTACTCACTGTGCATAAAGTTAAACATGTGTGTAGTCTTTGCAGGATGAGGGCCTTGTGTTTTTTAAGTACCCAAAAGATCAAGGGTTTATCTAAACCTTAGGCCTGATCCAACCACCTTCACTCATACCTGTAGTCCTTTTGAGTTCAATGGCATTACCCATGAGTAAATATTACTCAGAAGGGCAGAACCAGAACCTGAATAAAGGATCAGTCCTGTGAGGTGCTGAGCACACTCAGTTCAATAGAATCTGAGGGTGTTCAGCCCATCACAGGACTGCTCCATGAGCCCTCTACTCTGCCAAAGTAGGCTGGAAATTTGTAAGTACTGGCTGTCTTGTAAGATTTCTGGGACTTCCTGCTTTTGGGGGAGACTGGAATATTGGGAGACGCTTCTGTTTTACATGGGACATTGGCATTCCTGCTTTTGGTCTCTGCCAGAACCAGGAAATGCAGAGGTTCAGAAACCTAAAAGACTAGTAGCCAGGAGAGGGAGGAGCACACGGGTGATCTGAAATTATTACAACCTTTGAAAAGCTTGGTTCAAGTTTTGGATGATTTTTTTGTTAATGACTAAACCTGATGCTAGCGCAAGCCGCCCTGTACAAGGACTGTTATCTAATACAATCTTTCTTTCTGCCCTGTACAAGGTCTGTTATCTAACACAATCTCTCAGGCTTTCTGAGCAAGGCTGTGAAAACCCACAAAAAGAGTTTGACCTGGCTTTTGCAGACTTGAGCCAGAACAGAATTGAGGAGCTCAGGGCCTGCTTCACTGTACAGCCGCTAAAGTGACCACTGATTCAGATTTTTCGTGTTACCTGTGTCAGTGGCTCTCAACCTTTCCAGACTCCTGTACAGGAGTCTGATTTGTCTTACATACCCCTGAGTTTTACCTCACTTAAAAACTACTTGTTTACAAAACAAACACAAAAATACAAAAGTGTCATAGCTCACGATTACTGAAAAACGGCTTTTTCATTTTTACCATATAATTGTAAAATCAACTGGAATATAAATATTGTACTTACATTTCAGTGTATAGTATCTAGAGCAGTATAAACAAGTCATTGTCTGTATGAAATTTTAGTTTGTACTGACTTTGCTAGTGCTTTTTATGTAGCCTGTTGTAAAATTAGGCAAATATCTAGATAAGTTGATGTAGCCCCTAGAACAGAGGTGGGCAAACTACGGCCCGCAGGCCACATCCAGCCCGCGGGACTGTCCTGCCCGGCCCCTGAGCTCCCGGCCGGGGAGGCCCTTCCCCTGCTGTCCGCCCTCCCCCACAGCTACACTGCCACACAGGCAGTGCGGCTTGCGCCCGCCCACTTCCCAGGCTTTCTAAGAAGCCTGTCCTGCCGCTCTGAGCGGCATGGTAAGGGGGGAGGGGGGTTGAAAGGGGCGGGAGGTCCTGGGGGGCAGTCAGAGGACAGAGGGCGGTTGGATGGGGTGGAGGTTGGGGGGGGGGTCAGGAGACAGGGAGCAGGGGGTGTGTGGTTAGGGGCGGGGTCCCGGAGGAGTGGTCAGGGGACAAGGAGCAGGGGGCGTTGGATGGGTCAGGGGTTCTGAGGGGAGCAGTCAGGGGGCGGGGATAGGGGGCGGGGGCCAGTCTGTTTGGGAAGGCACAGCCTTCCCTACCCGGCCGTCCATACTGTTCCGCAACCCCGATGTGGCCATCAGGCCAAAAAGTTTGCCCACCCCTGCCCTAGAAGACCTCTGCATTCCCCTAGGAATACGCATACTCCTGGTTGAGAACCACTGATCTGTATGGACAGCTGCTTTAAAAATGTTGATCCTCCTGTATACACACTGCGGAAATGATATTTACTTAGAAGTGGCTAACCAGATGAGATTTCACATGTAGGGAGAGAAAGAGAGGGAGCTAAACAAGAAATTGTAAAATATGTACTGTGCAAAAAAAGGAAATCATGGCTTGACTAGACTCTTGTATTGCTTATCTTCGCATGGCCTATTGCTACAATATTTCTTTTGGCTGTTGATTAAAGAATAACAATTGCTTTTGCCCTTTAGGATTAACACTGTGGTATGTAATAATCAGTGATCTTAATGTTATGTCCCTATATTAACAAAGCAGGTCTGAGGAGACCAAAAGGACCACAGGGCAAACAGGCACTGTCTTGACCAAACTAAGCAGCAACTTTAATCTCTCATAAGACAACTCTTTGGAGCAAGGACTGTCCTTTTGTTCTGTTTATACAGCATCTTTCCGATAAGCCCCTGGTCCATGACTGGGGCTCCTGGGTGCTCTGATAATACAAATCCTAGTGATAATGCAGTGTTAGGTGCATGTACACAAGAGACTTATTTTGAAAACTTGGGGCCAATAAAAATATGCAAAAACTTGTCTCCGTGTTTAAGTCCATTGCGTATTTTGAAAATAACAAAACCTCTTAAAATTCTACTAGCAGTGGTAACAGTGGAACAATCCGTGGTTGGTGCTGCTTTCAGCAACATCTCTAAACAAACGGGGGGAAATAATTGGACTGTTGAACCATGGATTCTGATGCTCTCAGGGCTTTTTTTTTTTTTTTTTTTTTTTTTTTTTTTGTCATTCGTATTGGTCATACATTCATTTACTGTATATGAACTAGCATGAATCACAGAATTTGTTCCCCTCTTGTCTTTTAGTTTTAGCACAATAATAAATTAAGTAAATAAGTTACAGTTGCATTAACTTTTTGTTACTTTAAATTCTATTGTAAGTGCTAGAAATATATAGAGGAGGTCAAGGAGGTAATATCTTCCAGGGCACTGTACTAGTAGGTATTGAAGACTGGTCAATTCTTGGGTGTACATACAAACCCTGACAAAGATGCTGTAGTACGCTATCAATGTTTACACAGCACTCTCCATTTGAAGCAATGGCATGCCTTGTGTAACCATCAATGCCAGATCTGTCCCCAAGGTATTTAGTATTTCCAGTCACCAACTGGCTCAACGAGCCTTAAATCCCATAAGCAATCATTGGTATTTTCGTTTTAAATACTAATGCAGTGATGTTAAAAATTACACAAACTATATATTCAGATAACCAGGTTCAGTTCTAAATGTCCTTGTTACTCTGGCCCAGATTTTTAAAAGCATTTAGGTATTGCTTTGCTCAGTGTTGCAAGGCCTAAGTGACTTAGGAGCCCAAGTCTCATTTTTCAGAGGTGACTTCAACACTTAGGGACCTATTGACTTGTAATGAAATGTAGGCTGCTAAGTGACTTTTGATGACTTAGGCTCCTGCATCATTTAGGCATTGCAGCGCTGAACAGAGAAATCCCTGAATGCCTTTCAAAATTCTCAACCCTGTACTTAGGATATTTTTAATTCACAAAGCAATGCCTGGGCATTGTCAGGGTTTTTCAGATTCTTGTTTCACAGTAAATACTGTGCTGCGGTACAATGTTCTTCAGATGCATGTGCTTAATTTCCTACTCAGACAAATGAGATTTGCATCTATATTAGCTTGATTCTCTACTCTGTCCGATTTAGGGGTGGGGGCGCTGCAGGGAACCAGTCACAACTCCTGGATTCAGAGCTGCTTGGACACTGAGCAAATGATTGCTGTTCAGTGCAACTCTAACTTACGTGTCAGGGCTGTTATGCCAGTGGAGGATAAACTGGAGCTCTACTATGTCCTGTCCCGTCCTCTCCTCTCCCTCTTCTGACCCCAGAATATCCCCAAACAGCCTCTTTTCCCCCCCTTACAATGGGGGTGTGGGGCAACTGGCGTAGGAGGCAGCAGAGCCAGCTTTATGCTAGCAAAGAATTCCTCTTTATAAGGGATATTCTCTACTGGGCGGCCCTGGCTCCTTTGTGCTGGATAGAGCCCATCCTTCTCTGGCTGCTTGCCCTGCCTTCCTCCCTTCCCCATGTGCTGGAAGCTGTGGGGAGGGAGATTTAGGAGCCAACCATTTCTATTCTGCACCCACTTTTACGCAGTCCCCAGCTAGGGTTTGTGGTCAGTCTCTGGAGCAGGACTGAGAATCAGCCCTACGTTTTTGGCCTGTTTCTAATTTTCCTTAAATTTGGTGGTTAAATTAACTTTGCACACTAGTCTGTGACACCATCAAATGGATTTATATAGGATAGAGAGCACTGCAATTTTCACACATTTTATTACACTCGTCATATTAAGACCTTTTTTTAGCATTCTACAATTTGCAACAGCTGCTTATGAATATTGTAAAAGAAATTGTATAACCTTCTCTTATTCTGGACAACTTGCTTTGAGGTTGCAAAGAGACCTGTAAAACTTGCTATATGATCATCTGCACTTTCACAATATTGGTGCTGTGTTGGTAAATGGCTTTAAGTAATGAAATGTTATGGGTGTGCTTGTTTTAATCCTGGCAGCAGTTTCATACTTCTCCTTGCAAAGTTTCAGATGATGTGGTGGTAACAGAACTTGGATTTTTCCTCTTGATGATAGCAGTGATGGGCCCATCAGGTAATGCCTTGATGATATTCCAAGCTTCAAAACGGGTGAGTCCTTGCATAACAGTTTTGTGCACTTGCAGTAGCTCATCACCAGGCTGAACAGCGTTGCTCTGTTCTGATGCAATTCCTGTGAGGAGACAATGAATTTACTTAAGTTCTTCTGTGTGGGGAAATCTTTGTTGTTGTAATTATGGATAGCTGTACTAGGATGTTACATGGAAGATGCGCACATCTGATGCACAAATGGGAGAATCAAGTATTTGCCACAGTGCAAATGCAGAGACCTCCAAACCACTGAACACACTGTGGACAAGTGCCCCCTCTTTTCATTTCCAGGAGCTGTTGCAAAAGCGCACTCTGCATCTTTGGAAGGCCTCAAATGGATTTCAAACCTTTCTGCTAACTTGTAAATGTTGCCATTTCCATGCAAAAGAAGAAGTGTGTTTCTGTATAAATGGTATAAAATGCGTCTGGTCTAATTCCAGAGCAAGGAGTTCATCCCGCACAACAAAATGTCATGCTGCAGTTTCAATAAAAATTATCATGGGCTGGATCCTCATCTGGTATAGATTAGTCAATGGAACTACTCCAGTTTACCGGCAGCTGAGGATCTGACCGTGAGTGTGTGTGTGTGTGTGTGTGTATAATATACATATAAAAGAGAGAGAGAGAGTGTTTAAACACCTCTACCTTTAAAAATCCTGTTGATGATGATGGGTTTATCTCCATGGATGGAGCCTTTCCCTCCTTCCAGACTGAATCCTAAGCCAGCAGGTGTCTTTTCCAGAGTTACAGTGCAGATTGTGTCTTCGGTTGCTGGAAAGGAATAGAATGGTATCAGGAGGGGTACAAAATATTCTGAAAAGTGAGAACATCTGAACAAAGAATGAGTTTTTGTTTGTTCAATTTTGTGTAGGCATGTAAATGATAGAACAAAACAAGGCAGAAAATGACAATTTGCTTCATCTTTTTGGTCACCGTAAAGTTAATTGCTCCTACAGAAGGTTATGGCAGGGGAGTGGGATGTATTTTTTATGTGTTGAAATCTGAGCCGAATGAAAAGATTGGATTTAATATAAACGGCATTTGCTTGAATTACATAAACATGCTAGAGACACATTAAGATTTCCATATACTATATATATTCCAAAATTAAGTGTTCGGTACAAGTGACCTGATGGTAATATTAAAACAAATATTACCTAAACAGCCAGTAATGTTTATTTGGGGTATGTAAATATGATTACAAAACTCTGACTTCTGAAAAAGAAATCCTAAGAACAAAGATCATTCTACAAAACTGTATGTCCTCCATATGTTTTGAATATAGCCAGCTGGTGTGTTGGAGGCCAGAGTATGATTTAGGTAATCTGGAGAAAGTATCCTTTCAAATAAAATATTTTTCACAACACAGGAACTTTTAGGGGCTTGAAATGAAAGTTCATTACTGCTCACATGAGTAGCCATTATACATATAGTTAGTCCTGTTAACTTGCTTGACATTATCTGAATTTTTTCAGAACTCCATTTTGAGGAATTTTGCTTTTTGGTGCAGTTTAGTGAATTATGTAAGGTGTATATATAACTTCTTAGTAAAACTAACAGATTTATAATATCTTTATTTATTGCATTTTTCCAGCATACCTTTCCCCCACCAATATTAATTGATTTTTTGTTCATACACAGCTGAACCCCAAATCAGCACCTACCACATAATTATACAGAATAAAATAGCATATGTTGTTTTGCATGAAATTGTCAATATTTTATGTTACAAAATTGCAACTCTGATTTATACTGAAGACTGCATAGATTTCAATCTGTAATTTCATAATGATTATTTATATATACACCTAGAATCCTGATCCGGCTGATAGATTTTGCAGGACTGGGACTTAGGACAGCAGAGAGCAGTATCAACTGAGTAACAGGTTGTTTAAAGCCAACTTCCTGGATTTTTAAACAGTTGTACAACTTTTAATCACAACTCCAATATTTGTCTAGCTAAATCCCATGCAACCCTTTGTAAAGGGCAAGGATTCGGTGGTGGTGAGAACAGGGAGGTATATAAATATCTAGATAGGTAGCGGATGTGATTTAATGCAGGAGTAAAGTACTCACTAGCTTCTGTTGAGGTTTCACTTTCTGTAGAATACGTAGTAGAGTCAACGGAAACATTAAGACTTTTTTCTTCCTCTTTAGCTTTTTTAGTCACTACGACAGCTTGCCTCGGCAGTCGAGCCTGGCGCATGATCGCCAAGGCATCGTTGTGAGTGGCACCTTTAAGAGACTTTCCATTAATGGATAAGACTTCATCTCCTTTCTGGATAGTTCCTTCCTGAGATGCTAGTCCATTAGGAAATACTCTGTGAACCTGTTAGAGACCCCAACCACCACAAAAAAAGAGAAGACATGACTAAATCTCACAGTTAGTAAAGTTTAAATGTGACACATTTTCATTTCTTAGCAAGAAAGAAAGCTGATTTGTAAGGATCATGCGTTGTAATTGTTGTGGTAGAAGCCTATTAAGATGCAGGAGATACTGGATGGCTTGTAGCTGGTGCCACCTTATGCTATCAACCATCAGATTTCACAGAGTCTAACCAGGTCAGTCATCTTGTCCTGAACCTGCACCATTGACTTAAAGAGAGAGAGAGAGAGAGAGAGAGTCAGGAGTCTGAAAAGAGGGATTGGTTATTTAGTAGGTGACCATCTTCCTCTGAGTCCATGCTGAATCTATGCTGCAGTAGGTATTGTGCTCCCGAAGGCCTTGATCACTACTGATGATTAAATATCCCATTGCACTTAAAATAGGCATGTTAATCCCAGTTTTCTGGCAACATTCCATTCCAATTTGCTAATTATCTTCTGCAACCATAAATTCCCATTTAGATAGTCATATTCTTTTCCATTTCCTGTCCTATGCTGCTTATGTAGGGTTGCTGGGTACTGTTAAGGAGCTACATTTTTTTAAAAAGAAGTTCTGAAAAATTGGAGTGGCAAAATTAATTCCATTTTTCTTTTTGTCACTGTAACTTTTTCAAAGTTCAAAAAGTTCCAGAAAGTAAAACATGAGGGGAAACCTAGATATTGTTTGTTTGTTTGTTTGTTTGCATAAGGTGACAAAAAGGGGACCACCCAAAACTCTGAAGAAAAAAAATTTGAAAACCAAAATGAAATGACATAACCTCAATTCAAAATTCAAATTTTGTTTCAAAATTTTCCATTTGAAATATTTTTCTGCAGAAAATGTTCATTTTTGATTAAACCCCCCTTTTTTTGAGAGAGAGAGAAGATTTTGCAGTTGAAACTACATTGGCTGGCTCTAATTTTCTAATGTTTCCTTGTGTATAGACTGTTACCATTCCCACCATATTCTTATTTTCTCTAGCCTTGAACTTGCCCAGTTTCTTTAATCTGTCCTCATAGGTCTTAGCTTCCAAACCTTTTCCATTTTTGACGTTCTCTTTTCAACCCATTCCATTTTTTCTGCCACCTTTTTTTGGACTGAATGCTTATTGTGGGAGTATTTTATGAGAGTAACGCTACTTACAGTAACAACTTTGTTTTCTAGATCGATTCCTCCTGCCAGGCTGAATCCAAGACCAGCATCTTCTTCTTTATGCAAAATTGTAACCTGAATATCATCAAATTGCTAAACACAGAAAAATAAAATAATTTCAGATACATCCTACTATAATTCAAGATTACTAGAAGAACTGTATATTTTCTCCTGTATCCACTGTGTATTCTGCAGTGGCACTTAGATGGCTAAGGCAAACTCTGTCTTTGTTTTTATTTACTGGGCTAACTTCACCTTGGTATCATATCTTATGAATGAGTTTGTGTCTAAAAGTTTTGCTGCTTCAGTGAATGTGCTGTAAATTACAATATATTAAAGATCACTGATCGCTACTGAAATAGAAATAGAAAATATTATTGGCTCAGTGATGAGAACTATGTACATGGTCTTCTAACTCTGAGAGGAAAAACTTTTGTTATCTACAACTCATCCTACTCAATGAATAATGGTCTGTGGCTCAAAAATTACTTCTAAGCCTGGTTGCTATTTTTAATGTACATTTTGCTAACGTTTTAATTGTAACAGTAGCCTGAAATGAGCTGTTTCAGTCTGTTACCCTTTTAGATTACAGTTAATATGAGGGAAAATATCTCTTTTTAGTAGCATATACTACAGTGTTCTTAAGGATTCAGGTATAACACTTTTTCTTAAGAGAAACTGATTCATTGATCTTCACTTGTCTCATAACAATGTGCTTTTCAATAGCTGGATGCATAGTTTGGTTGACAGGCCACTGAACTAAGAGTAAGAATGCCTGGATTTTATTCGCCACTCTTCCTCTGTTTATGATGATCTTGACCAAGCCATTTAGACCAAAGTCTTCAAAAATGTCCACTGCTATTGATTGCCCAAACTGGAGACAATTAAGGCCTGATTTTCTGCTCTTCTGAGCTCCCACAACTCCTTTTGAGTCAAATGGGTGTTCGCTGCCTCTGAAAATCAGGCCTCTTTAAGGTATCTCTAACTGGGTACCTAAAATTGGTGCACACTTTTGAAAATGTTGGCCTTGCCCTCTCTGTACCTCAGTTATCCCATCTGTAAAATTGGGCTGATAATTCTAAGCCATCTTTGTAAAGTGATTTGAGATTTATGGCTGAAAGAACTGAGCATTACTATTACATATTGATACTGGTGTGTTTGTAAAAATTTCACATAGCAAAGATTAAACAGTAGCATCCGCTCCTCAGTTAGGCTGTCTTTGAGAATAGCGTGTACAGAAAAGTGGACTTACCTTTAAGGTAGCCTCATCTAGTGATTTTACTTCTTCTATAAGCTTCTTTAATTCTTCAGGGGAAAGCAGAGAGATGACTGATTGCCCGGACACACCAGATGCTTGAGATGAACAGTGTTCCTGTTTCTCTTCCTCTTTCCCGCTGTCTGTTAAACTCACAGTATAGTCTCTCAGTTCAGAAAGGCTTTCCCATTTTGAAAAGGGAAAAAAGAAACATTAATTTGTGATAGCAGCTTCCACACCATGGCACAGAACAGGCAATTCTGGAATCTTCATCTTTTGATCATACTAGAGTTTACCTGGTAATTGGCCAAGTGGTTCAGATCTCTATTTATTTGTTCCCAGTAATACCTACTGTAACATACCAAGAGGTGGCAGGGCTGTCTCAGTAGGGTGACCAGATGTCCTGATTTTATAGGAACAGTCCCGATATTTGGGGCTTTGTCTTATATAGGCACCTATTATCCCCCACTCCCTGTCCCGATTTTTCACACTTGCTGTCTGGTCACCCCATGCCTCAGTGATGACACGCTTGTGTGAGCATTCACGTGAAGGAATAAGAACCCTCTTGAATCTTTGCCCCCAACCAAATTGAACCTTCCCTGAGCATTGGAAAAAAGTTCAGATAACTTTTTTTTTTTCTTTTTTAACGTGACTCTGAACTTCCCAGTTATACTTGGGATTGGAAATGGGTATCTATCTTGTGAGAGAGGTTGTTTTCACTGTGTTTCAAATTTGAGCTAGGAAATACCCTTCCCACTTTTGCAGTTACAAAAGGTTCAGATAAGTACCTGAGAGTGCAAATGCTTATCCAAACCATAACCCCAAGGCCCATGACATTAATTCATCACAAACTATAATCTTTGCAAAAGCCGTTAAGCACATAGCCTCCCACTCTTTCTTTAATGACTCTGTCATATCAAACTAACAGCACAGAAGGCATGTCTGCAAAACAGAGACTAGACTAAAAAAATTTTCTGTACAATATATTTTGAATTACAGACTGGATCACCCTTGGAGAACATGAGGCAAGATTTGGGAGGTTCATGTCCTGCTTTTAAAATAACTTCCCCAACTTTTTAATTCTAGTTTATTTAGCTAGTCTTTTCTAGATTCCTCACCTGATTAGATATTTATAAAATATTATGAAAAAACGGTTATTAAAAAAATCGAATGTTGATAACCTGAGCAGGGCAAATCCTTATAAGAGGCAAGACCTCTCTGGTGCAATGCATTGTTTTGGGGAACACATGGAACCCATGCTGGCTACTCCATCTGGTGTAGCAGCAGTCAGACCTTCTCCTTTACTGATCCAAAAAGACCATCAATGCACCAATGCGCTAATATAATAGCAGAACTTGGCCTGAAATGTTGGCAAATTGGTAGCATTGAAATAAAGGGGTAGGAGCAGCTGTATGGACTTATTCTTGAAACTGCCTCAATATTGGGATTAGCAGTATTGGGTCCATTCTTCTGGCTCCAAACCATGGAGAACCTAGGGATATTGTTCTGTGGCTCAAAGAAGCTGGCAGCATAAAAGCTTAAAAATCTGTTTTTATTAATGGCATAATAAAAGGATCGACTGATCCTTTACATTCCTCTGAGGAGTTGTTAACTCTGTCTACACTCTAAGCAACCTATATTCCTATCTAAATTGCCTGAGGTACAGACAAATTGTTTTCTGCAGTGTGTGGTGAGGGGAAGGAGCTAGTCTATTTACCAGCACTGCTTTGCAAAAATTAACTTTAATATGGTATCTTACTTAAGGGAAAATCCAGTGTCTGAATGATGACTCTCGCTTGTAGATGAGGAAGGGGTCCCATTCTCTTCCATGGAGGGCTGAGATGATGCTTCCAATGTGCTCCATGGATTGTTCCCAGAAAAGAGCGGCGACTGAGGAAGGCAAAGCAAAGATTTCATTAAAGCAGATGACACTTGATTGCTGATGGAATAGATTTTGCTGTATTTTTCATCATTTGTCTTCATCATCTCACAAGACTGGTTAGCAGTAAGGGGGAAGCTTCGTGTTCTTTGGCTCTGTGCTTTTGCTACTGGACAGTGAAGTTCAGTGGCTTGTGAAGATAGTAAATCCAAGGAAATTTCAGTACTTGTGCTGTTGCTTCTCTTTGGACTAGGAGCGAGTGCCTCTTTGGGAGAGCAGGACCTATGTAGGCTCAGAGTCTCGACTGTAACCACAGATGGAGTTGATTGTAGTTGGCTGTTATCAGAACCTTCATTATAAGTGGCTTGGTTTAAATGAACTGGAGGGGATTCTGGCTCTTTTGGACTGGGAGAACTTTCTCTCCAGACTGATGGCTTTGGGCTGGGAGAACTTTCTCTCCAGACTGATGGCTTTGGGCTGGGAGAATTTTCTCTCCAGACTGATGGCTTTGGGCTGGGAGAATTTTCTTTCCAGACTGATGGCTTTGGGCTGGGTTTTCTGTTTCCTTTTTCAGGTGACTGAGGAGCACTGAAAGTTTCAAAGGAGTTTATTCTCTGCTTTATTGATGATCCTCTGGGTGAGGCCCGGGATATATTGGAGCCCCGTTCTTTGCCAGAAACACTCTGGAGGTCAATGGAACTTTGATCTGCCCGTGTGTTGATATCTGAATTTCCTTTCTTCAAACCTTTTAGACTTTGGCGAAACCAGGCTGGTTTAGGTGCTACTGGAGGGCCCCTTTTCCCAGTGTCACTTTCATCTGCGTTGTGTGCTTTTGAACCATCTGCTTCTGCTTCTGATTTCTGCAGCACTACGTCTGGACAGCTCGGACTTTGATTTTCTTCATTTGTGTTGTTCTTGGGATCTAAGTCTAAATGACTGCTTTCTTCACTCATAGTAGGATTAAACAAGCTTTTGATGCAATCAGAAATTCTAACCCAAGGGTCTTCTGCTGTAGTATCAAGACTGTAATCTACCCGTGGTTGTCTTCTAAGTACAGGCCTTTGTATTGATGAGATAGGATTTCCTGTGTTGTAGAAACAATTATTATACATAAGCTTTCTTTTCATTCCCTCCGTATATCCCTTTCCATGCATCGCTGATGCTTCACTGCCTGTGGGCTTCTCTACACTCAAGCCTCCAACAGGTTATTTAAGGTTACAACTCTTAATCTAAAGTTCTGCTTCATTGTGGCAAAAGCCATCTTGTGCTGATACTGGATTTAGCTGCAAACCCAGGCTCTTCGGGGCTGGCCACTTCCCTCAAGGGACATGTAACCTCTACAGGTAATGCTCTCTCCTGACATAATGGGACACTGAAATCATTTTGTATGCTCAGCACTGTCATGTTAAAATATAAGACTAAATTTATGTCATCTCAATTACAGCAGATTGCACTAGCTGGTATCGCAGCAGATAAAAAAAAGTTATTCTTCTCTTGCTGCATTTTAAAGCATGGTCTTTAAATATTATCTCTCAGAGACCTCTCTTTGATTGATTGTCTGAATGTCTCTCCAAATGGTTCTGTGCACTTTTCTAGTGTATACCATTTTCTCTTTGATGTAGGATGTTTTATATATCACAGGCTTATTAAACCTCTTACTGTCTATTGGTGCAGAGAGGACAGTGTTGAAAGTTTGGGGGTTTTTTATGATGATTTATTTCAGTACAATGAAAAGAATAACTGCTCAGGAACGGTTGCCATTTTAAATACTACTAGCTACCTTTTCACTAACAGAATCAACAGTGCATCTACTTCACATCAATTATCTATATTACATGCTGTTCAGTTTTGAAACAATAAATCAAAAATGTCCTGTGGTCCATGCTAAAAATAAAATTCAGTAACACTCAGTTTTTAATGTAAACAAATAAACAAAGTATCATCTGAAAACAACTAGTGATTCTTGTACGCCTATTACCATTTATTCTCTTTAATAAGAGACAATCCATTCATCTTCTTTTGGTGTCATTCACACTTCGAGTCAGAGGTAGTTAATACACAATTGTGTAGAAATTTGTCTGTTCACGCAGTAATTTACCGTTTTGCTGCAGTCTGTTTTTTAAAGATGGAATTAAAATGAATGCAAAACTCATTAACCCTGCTAAATATTTTATGCACTCATAGAGGTTGCTTTTGAAGCAAATGGAATGCAACACCTACCTGGGTTTGCTTTCCTCTCTTGGTCTCTGTCTGCTGACACTGCAGCTGAGTGTTCAGTACCTCTTGGTGTTATAGAAGTTGCAGAGAGACTGTGGGTTATAACTGTTTTATTTCCCTGTAGCAGCAGGTCTCCTGCTTCCTGTGGAATAAACAGGAAATAGAACCATGTCAAAATGTAATTGCACAAACCACATTATAGATGAGCATGTAGAAAAATGCTCTTCATTTTCTTGTTTTTAATCTGAGAATAAATATTAAACTGCAGAAAGACTGATTTGTTCTGTGCTCCAGGAAAGGGAGCAAAATATTTTATGTATGCCTGTAAACACACTGGAAAAATTTTTTGTTAACATCTCAAATTTTGATCGATTGTGTGTGTGTGTTGTGCACCACAACAAAGCAAGATATTGGCTGCTACAATTTTAGACGTCTAAAACCAGCCACACAGTAATCTCTTGCAAATCAGTTAAGCAAAGACAGAAAATGAACTGTCTAGCTTCTGTCTTTATTTTACACAGTGCTTTTCTTTGTGGGTCCTTTACAATTTTGTGTTTGGGGGTAATGAGCCCAATTCGTGGCTGGAACTTCAAGACCTTTTCCCCTTTTGTTCTTGGTTGGAAATGCAGAATGAGAGGTTCTGTTTGAGGTCACAGTACATGCTACTCGAGGCAGCCATTAGCAGATGCTCTAGAATTACCAGATTACTATGTAACTCATTAGACTGACCCCCCACCTGGTAAGGCAACTCCCATCTTTTCATGCACTATGTATAAATATACCTGCTACTGTATTTTCCACTCCATGCATCTGATGAAGTGGGTTCTAGCACACAAAAGCTTATGTCCAAATAAATTTGTTCATCTCTAAGGTGACACAAGGACTCCTCGTTGTTTATGTAACTAATGTCACAAAGTTACCATCTGCCAGAGCTACAGGGTTACTCACAGGAATCGTAAACAAGCAAGAGAGAGAAATTCTGAAACAAAAGTGAGATTATCCTGTAAACATCCAACTACCTGGCAACTCTTGAGCATTCTGACAGTGATGGGGTTCGCACTTACCCCTCACTATTCCAGTAAAGAGTTTACCTCTGTCAAGTCCCTGGATCATTGCTGGCCTTGGTAGTCTCAATCTGGGCTCACTTTCTAATCACCTTCTGAATGGCAGCACCTTGTGTTCAGTCACCAAGAATGACTTCTATCTTTTTAATATGGTGTTACCTAAACTCGCATCTCAGTGTGAGCTTATCCCTCACTTGAGACCACATCATAATAGTGCAAATGGTTAGAGTAATAATGAATGATTTTCATAGGGACAGAAAGTAAATTATCCTGATTCAAATTCATTTTAAGCATTCCAATGCAACTAGCTTTGAATTTTAGTAGCTTTGCATCTTTTTTCCAGTTAGGAGCCTGATCTTGTGTAACACTGCACACCCAGATCTTCAGTTGAAATGAAGTGGGAATTCTGAAACACACGATTGGCTCCAACTGACTGCGTGCTCCTGGCTGGTAGGGACTGTATCTACTTGTGTATTGACACAGTGCTAAGTACACTGCCAGGGCTTTATAAATAATAGTTGTGATCTGTAAAATATCACAGTTTAAAGTCAACATTTTAAATCAAATAATTTTGGCTTGAAAAAAGTAAGCTCACAATCTGCAGACACCACACACACAACTGTGACCAGTACTTCTCAAATTGAGTAATACGACATGTTTGAGGAATAAAGGAAAATAGAGACGGGCACTAATAAATCTTTCACTTAATTATCTGAAATACATTCTGAAAAGTAGTAACCTTGTTTTCCATGCAGCCACCTGCCTAAGAGACATCAAAAGTCTTTCCAAGGAATCTTTCTTTGAGTGCATTAAATTTTGCTTAGTGCACATTGATCTCAGGATTTCTTTTGTTCCCCTTAGCACTGCAGAATCACACTTGCAGCTTAATAACCAAGAATTGCATTGTTTCTCGGCTCAAATAATTACTTGCTTTAAATGGGATCTCAGAGAAACTGTTTTTCCTTGTCTTAGCTGTTTTCTCCAACAAAGCTGATTTTATAGTAGCTGTGGATGTGCATGCATGTATTTCTACTGCACTCCATCTTAGATGATAGAAAGAAGTCTTATTTTAGATGCTAAGCAGAAATGTCCTATTAGTTAGCTTTATGCTATACTTTAACCAAGGCCTTTACTGTTGTGTAGGTTTATTTTAATTGATAAGCCTTGAGCTAATGGTTGCTCAGTTTTGCTTGTTTCACCTGGCACTAAATTCTGTTAATTTCTACTAGCCTATTACTAAACCCTGGGTAAATGGGTTCCTTTTTTTAAACAAACCGCAACTCAGTTTCCACACACACATCACAGAACTGTTCACACTTATGCAAATTTGCTTCTCTGTTTCTGTTAATTCTTTTGGGGGTAGGAGGGATGTATATCTGATTGTGTAGAGTAATTCACTTCATTTTAAAAGACTTCAAAAGAGCTAAATTAATCAACAAATAGGAGAGTTCATGGTTAGTTTAACCTTATATCTAAAGCATTTAGGCCTTGTCTACATTAGGAATTTTGGGCAAACTGTTCCCAGTGTTACTAATACCAGTGCATTTCCTCCAGTGAGCATGCTAGTGCGGTGACTGTTTCATATTATTGTTCTTGTAGTTTACTGATCTCACTATTTATGGAATGGCTTGGCTCTGAATTTGTTAGTGTAACTATAGCGACTTGACACTAGAAGTGGTGCAAGCTCTCCCAGTCCTGGCTTGCAGTCCACTGCTGTTCCCGTCCCGTTTGACCAAAGACTGCCAAATGCTCTAAATTGTTTTGTACTGATGAGGCACGTTCACTAGGGGACTCCAGTGAGAACTTCACATTCATTCTCATTCCTATCTGCATTTGGATTTGAACACAGTTTTCCAGACGAGAAGGACAAATGCATTACAGCACTCCTCTGCCTAACACTCCTCATTTTGGGGGGTCCTATTTAGAACTGAGGTTCAAACCTCACTAAACAGGTAACTTATCACTTTACCTTCCAAATATAAGAAAATTCTAAAAGAAAAATAAAAACCCTGAGAACTATGCAGGATTTGCCTCACCTGAACATTGGCAGAAGATGGGCTCCCATCGTCTTGTAGCATAGGCTTCTCTTTCATGTCTGTGTTACACTCGTCAGTGTCTGTACAGTCTTGTTTAAAATACTTTCTTGGTGGAGGTTTGGGCTTTGACGATTTAGGTTTTCTAACAAGAATCTCCATCGATTTTTTTATGTTCTGAGAGGGATGGCCTGCTTCGTTGCCAGTGGGAGGGGAATGGTTCTCCAAACTGGTTCTGGACAATGAATCCAGCAAGCCAGGCTGTCTGGTAATTGGTACATCAATGCTGTGTACTTTTGCCTTCATGTCAGCAAGCTGGTATGGGGTGCCATTACTGCAAGATGACCTGGGGTTGTAACTACTGTCACTGCTGGAACGGGTCATTAGCTTCTGAGATCTGCGGTTGCAATAAGCAGTGTTCTTCTCAATATGTTTTTCATGCTGGTATCTGCCATGCCAGCTAGTTTCCAGTCTTTTAACACCTGTATCAGCAACATGATTAAAATATATAAAATGCAGCATATACCTTGATGAAAACACTCAGATACATTCAAAGCATTTACTTCTAGGGTTGTAAATCAAATCCACTGTAAAACTAAACCAGGTGAGTATAGCTATCTGATCAGTGTACCACAGCGAAAAGGGGGGAAAGCATTTGTGGAGGCATTTTAGATCAAGGAATCATTTAATTGTTGGGCACAAACAGTACTACCCCCTCAGATATACTGTTCTCCCGTATAGTTTGCTGTTGGTTCAATCTATTAACCCCGTTTGAGAAAGAAAACGAAGGCGAAACGTATCTCATATTATAAAGCATTGTGATAATAGCACTCCACATTGTAACGTGGCAAGTAGCCCTAAGGGGAACCTAGTGTTCCTTTGCCAACAAGGGAAATGGGATGCTTGTCCCATCCATAGATAGGCTGCATGTTATACGAACACCACATTATTTATCTGCTGACATTGGGTCAGATAGCTTCAGCCAGTGACAGGGGGTTAGAAAGTCTGAACAAGCCCCAGAGGAAGTAAGCACAAGAAAATGTAATGGTTAAGAAAAGTGTTAAATGAACATTATCTAGTCTGTTTCCGACAGGAAGTAAGTCAGAAACAGAAAGTGAAATCACAGTGAAAAATTTTCAGTAGTGCAATCCCACTAAAGTTTGCAACCATGCCACCTTTTTGAAACTTTTACCCCTTGTCACCTATGCCATACCTTGGGCCCAGCATCTGAGTCTATCCCTTTAAGTCAAGGATGCAGCTCTTCCAGGAGCCCCTCAGTGTTGCTCCATCAATTGAACAGAGAGTGTTACTCAGCCATGAGGTTGATAGGGCTGGACACTGTTCACCCCCAGAGCCAAACCTGTTGCCTCTGCAGTAGTCCCAGTGTGGGGATCAAACCCAAATTCAGTCCTCCCAAGTGGCAGAGTATTGCTCTGGCTGTTCTTATCAGATAAACAGAAAATTCTTGTGAAGCACGTTAAAGGCTGTTTTCAGTCGTGAGAGAACAGAGGGCAGGGTGTGAACTACAGAGTACAGCAAGAAGAGGGAGGGAATCCGAGAGGTGCCACAAAGCATCAGCTTCACTGGGGTTGAGTCTCAGAATGTTTGGAGTATGTCTACACTACAGCTGGGAACAAGCCTCCCACTCTTAGCCCGGCTCAAGCTAGCATGCTAAAAATAGCAGTGCGGACAGTGTGTCTCAGACAGAGACTCCGACTAACAACCCGTGCTCAACACTACCACACTGAGCCCAGTCTCTGCCCAAGCTGCACCATCCACAGTCCTGGTTTTAGTGTGCTAGCTTCAAGCCCCCATAATGCAAGCCTGTCTACATGAGCTGCAGTGTAGACATACCATTGGAGGTCAACCAGGTGTCTTGAGCTTTTTATACCAGTCTCTGGCAGTATGTCTCAGGATGGACTTCAGTTGTACAGCTCTATGATCTTTCCTCCTTCTTTTCCTTCTGCTCCAGGTTACTTAACTAGTCTGGTATCTCTCTCAATGCTAAGTCATAGCGGCTCAGCCAGCTGAATGAATTCCCTTACCTTCGGTATTCCATTGTTGCCTCTCCCTTCCAAATCTGTTGTTTTCCACAGCTTGTGAAACAGCTTCCTTTAGCTGCTGTTCAGATACCTATAAAATGTCGTGTCATTCTGGGTCTTGCAAAGCTCACCAAAAGATTGGCTCACCACACAACTCTCCATTCCTGCAAACCCTTTCTCACAAAAATAGTCCTTACTCAGGCAAGTGGTCTCAATGAATTTAATAGGTCTAAGCATGTGAGCAAGGATTACGTGCATGAGGAAGGGTTTGCAGGCCTTTAATTAGTAATATATATTCAGTACAATTGAAACCTCTGTATTGACAATCTAGATAAATGGGACATTTTTCAAGAATAAAGGGTAGCTTATCCATTGTACAAGATGCACAATTCTGGGTTTGCCATTATAAGGTATCTGGATGGTGTATTTTTTTGGTGCACAAATTAACCCAGTAAATAGGTCTAACAGACTATTAGAAAACATTTCTGAAAAAAAAATTCCCATAAGAAAAAAACATTTATTTCATATCACTCAATATAATAGCAAGAATTGGCTGAGTAAAATTCAATCAAACCAAAACGCTGACTTTTAATTACCTTCTGGGAGAGCGGCTTAAAATCAATAATATTGAGTTTCACATTCTATTCTTGGTCTCTATTTCATCTTTCCCAGTTCTTACTCCTCAATGAGAAGTTTCATTTGAATGAGTTTCAGAAACTCTTGTTTTCTAAGAAGCACATGTTATATAGCATTGTTCCTGAAAACTTGTTTCTTTACCTTGTTTATTCAAAGCACACGAACTTTCATGTAAGACACCCTCTCCACTGATCCTTGCACCTCATATATCTCTATACATAAGACAGCACACTATTTTGAATTTAAATATCTTGGGTTTGCACCTTAGCCTATATCTTAGGTAAAACCAGAGGTACTGCATGGACATCGGCACATTATTTGCCAAACTGATTTATACCAATTCTGCTTCCAGTATTAGTGTTAGTTTGTCAATATTTGCTTTATTCAAAATCAGAAAAATGTGGAATGCTACCTGTGGATCAGGGTGTCTGCTAATAATAATCTGCACAGCACCAGGACTGCAGTGGCTTAAAACAGCATAAACTTCATTAAGTGTCATATTTTGGACTGGTGCTTCATTAATTTCTATGATTTCATCTCCACACCTACAAGGGGATAAAAAAAAAAAAATCCAGCAAGAGGAGCAGACTTTACATTGTTATTTTTAGCGTATTGTTCCCTCATGACCGTGACTGTGCAAGAAACATACATTCATGTGGTTGAGTTTTGTTATGGTCGCAGACTAAATTAGTGTGTTTCACTGGGTTCCTTCCCTGAAAATGGAAAGGGAATCAGCACTGAGACATGACGTTTCCTCATTTGTGCATTCTCCACGAATCTGAATTCTCTGCATTTTCCACTGTGCACGTTTTGTATTATAATGGCAGGACAGACAGAAAATGACACAGAAGGCTGGCCTGTTGTGTACTGTCTGCACCCACAACTTCCTTCCCGCCTATAATGTAGCATTTCACTTCTTGTTTGTGACAAGTCTACAACTTCTACTGAAAGGGCAGAAAGGACAGTAACAGTGCTTGAGACAAGCTGAGTGAAGTAATATCTTTTATTGGACCTACTTCCAGTGAACGATACAACCTCACCCACTTTGTCTCTCTAATATCCTGGGACCGACAACACTGCCACGTAATACAGTGTCTGTCCTTTATGTTAAATGCAGAAGAGTAACTTATTAATAATCAGCTTTTAGATATTAATTATTGGAAGCTCTGTCCACTGTTGAACTCTGTCTTTCCTAATGAAATTCCAGCATGGCACAGCTGGGTACTATCATGCCCTCTCTCCCCTCTGTCCCAAACATGCACATGGGTGCTGAGGGTTTCAAAGTTTCAATCCAAATGTTGCAGAACTTGCCGCATTTTCAGCTGAGTTTCCAGGTACATTCAGAGTGCAGAACAGGTGCAGAACTCAAAGGATTTTTGTTTTAACACAACTCTAAAAACACACAGTGTACCAGGTCCTCCTAACATTATCCTCTGGCGATGAAGCTCTCAAATCTGATGGGATAAATTTCTGTTGGTGTGGAAGGTCCCAGACGCAATAAAGCTGTATTTCTATCATACAGTCGGGGATAGAATTTGGGGAACGTGTGCAAGACCTCTGCAATGCCATCTGCACCCGGGAACACTCTGGGTGCACACAAAGTATTGGGAAGGAAGGGGCAAGGCCAGTGGATCAGTGACTATACAGATCCTCTAGTCATTTCTCCTGGAGCCAGAGGTGAAAGTAAGCTGGTACACCCTGGTACGGCGTACCGGCAAGAGCTTCCCCAGGCGGCAATTGAAAGGGCCCGGGACTCCCAGAAGCGGCTGGAGCCCCGGACCCTTTAAAGTGCCACCAGAGCCCCGCTTCCGGAGTCCCGGGGTAGTGGCGGCGGCCGGGACCCCCAGGGCTCCAGCGGCGATTTAAAGGGCCGGGGGCTCCGCTGCAGTAGCGGTGGCTGGGAGCCCCTGGCCCTTTAAATCCCCACCAGAGCCCAGCCACTGCTACCCCAGGGCTTCGGCAGCAGGGCTCAGACGGCGATTTAAAGGGCCTGGGGTTCCAGCCGCCGCTACCGCCCTGGGCCCTTTAAATCTCCGCCAGCTCTGGCAGCGGGGCTCTGGCAGCAGTTTAAAGGGCCTGGGGCGGTAGCAGCGGCCGGAGCCCTGGGCCCTTTAAATCACCGCCCGAGCCCCGCTGCTGGAGCCCTGGGATAGTGGCAGCAGCCGGGACCCCCGAGACGCCATCGGCAATTTAAAGGGCCCAGGGCTCCATTGTGGTAGCAGCGGCTGGGAGCCCCTGGCCCTTTAAATCACCGCTGGAGCCCCTGGCCACCACTGCTACCACTACCACAGCCGGAGCCCGGGGCCCTTTAAATCTCGATTTACAGGGCCCGGGGCTCCAGAGGCCCCGCCTCTTCCGGTTGAGGCCACTCGCTTTCTGGTTGAGGCCACGCCCCCCTGCTGAGGACTCCGGCGTACCGGTAAATCCTTTAAGTTATTTTCACCCCTGCCTGGAGCAGGGGAATAAACTGGTCCCAGAAATGATTCCTTCCATCCATCCCTTCTAAAGGCCCATGTACTGCAAAGCCCATTTACTTGAACTTTGTGTGGGAGAAAGGGCAGCATTTGGCCCCATGACAGACACTGTCAATATTTAAATCAGTCTGAGTTTGATCCTCAGTTTTCTCATGTATCTCTTTTCATTCTCAGTTCCTGTTTTCCTGGATTATAATCCCATTTCTTGCCAGTTCATCTCCGTTCCTGTATATTGCAATACTTAGACTCCTGCTTGGAGAGATGAGAGCTCCATCTGAGATGACAGAGCTTATCTGGCAGGGGAATGTGAAACTTTCATTCTGAAAGGTTCTTTGATAAAAAAAACATTCAACATACCTGAGCCTCCCATCCATATGAGCCACGGAGCCTGGTGAGAGGGTATGGATAAATATCCCGGAAATGCACTGGGAGTAAGGGACACTGCACAAGCCAATTCCTAGGCCAACACCAGCTTCTGAAAGGGTTCATCAAAAAGATGCATAAGAAATGTGAACACCAAAATAATTGGGGAGTACTGTTTCTAAATGGTGGTTGCAAAACACGCTTGTTGAAAACAGAGCCATATCCTTGCAGTTATGCATTTTCCACAGGCAAATGCAGGTTTTTTTGTATGTGTAAGGAGGATGCACACAAATGTTGCTACACAAAGCCACATTTGAAAATTTAGTTCACACATTCATTGTTAGCATCTTTCAGATACAGTGCAATGCAGCTTTATTTTGCAAAGGCTCTGTCATGCAAACTGGATCCCAGATCTTTTTACAATGAGAAATAATAACAGAGAGAGGGAGAAAAAATAAGAAGGAAATGTGGTTGTGTGTAGCCTGAAATTGTACTCTTTTTTGTTTTCTGTGCAAAACACGTTTAGATTTGTAAGAGCTCTTCCTCTTTACAGAGACAGCAGCCATTGAGTTGATACAGAGTTGATGCAACCTATGCAAGAGAGGAGTCACACTTATTTACTTTTGTTCTTTGTTTTGGTGCATCCTGTCTTCTAAACTAAGTCATTCTTTCAATGTCTGTGATTTCTTTTTGTGTATGGAAAAACACAGCAGTTGGGGGAAGAGACAAAAGAAATGGCTGTTTTACAAAGCCATGAATTTTCACACTGAAATAGAGAGTTTGTATAATTAAGAATTAGAGTTGTGTAACGTGCTTAATTAACTGAGTTTGAACACTCAGTGAGTGGTGTCTCAGAGGGATTTGCCTTGTAAGGGAGTGAGGAGAACTGAAAGTGTCAATCTAGTGCCTGAGTGGAACAGTGGGTGGAAATATGGTAGGCGAAAGACAACAATTGATAGATAGCTTGGCAGGATATCACGGTAGGCACTGAGTCTGTATTAGGTGAGTTGAAAAAAATAATCTGTGCAAGCAGGGGAGGAATTAGGATAGAGTGAGGACAAACATGCAGAAAGTAAATGAGCCATCAGTTTGTGAATCAATGTCTTGTTCCATGTATTCCTTGTTCAGTTTATTTTAGCACTTACCTTTGTTTAAGGAAACTTCCATTATGACCCTGTCATTGGGCTTTGTGGTGCTTAATGAGACGGCAGCACCATCTGAACTGAAAGAGCTGTTTTCCTTGGTTATCCGAGTGCTGGAGCTCAGAGACCGACATAAGTGTGACGATAGGTAGCTAGAGGCAGAATACGGGGTGCTGAGGCTTGTCCTGACTGTAAGGGTGAGGAGACCCTTTTTGGCCTGCTAGAAAATGAAAACAATGAGTGGGCTGAGCTCACGTGCACCTTTTGGGTAAAGATAGAAATTGTGCTGTGAGGAGAGTGTGTAACCTTGAATTTTTGTAAAGCATCATAATGTGTTAATCCGTACATTGATTCTCCATTCAGTTCCAGAATTTCATCACCTGTTTTAAAAAGGAATAATTAAACTGTGTTACTAATTGCTATTCCCGAATTGTGTGAGAGACAAATAGCCAAGAACGATCATGCAGTAATGCATGGAGATGAAAATATACCACTTATAGCACTGATTTCAGTGGGACCAGATAGAGCCCTTCGGTGAGATTAAAATGCTGCTATAAATATTTTGTGCTCTAAATCAAATGTGTGAAAATTAAGTTAATGTGAGACTCCTCCCCGATACAGGAAATGATTGGATTTTTACATTTTCAGTATTGCCAACTCTCGCAATTTTATCCTGACTAGACATTTTGGATTGGGGCTTTTTTCCCTGCTTCATGAAAAGATACAGTTGCCAACTGTCTAATCACACAAATCCAAACACCCTTGTCCCTGCCCCTTCCCAGAGGCATCGCTCCTACTCCAACCCCTCTCTGAGGCCCCGCCCTGCTCACTTTATCCCCCCGCCCCCCAGGTGGCTCACTCTCCCCCACCCTCACTCATTTTCACTGGGCTCAGGCAGGGGGTTGGGGTGCAGGAGGAGGTGCAGGCTCTGGGCTGGGGCCAAGGGATTCGGAGTGTGGGAGGGGGCTCTGGCCTGAGCCTGGGGCAGGGAATTGGGATGCAGGAGGGGGTGCAGGGTGCAAGCTCTGGCAGGGAGTTTGAGTGCTGGAGGGGGTTCAAGGCTAGGGCAGGGGATTGGGGTGTGGGAGGGGATGAGGGGTGCAGGCTTTTGGAGGGAGTTTGGGTGCAGGAGGGGGCTCCGGGCTGGGACAGGGCATTGGGGTGTGGGAGAGGGTGAGGGGTGCAGGCTCTGGCTGGGTGGCACTTACCATGGGCAGCTCCCAGTCGGTGGCGCAGCAGGGCTAAGGCAGGCTCCCTACCTGCCCTGGCCCCATGCCACTCCTGGAAGCAGCCAGCACATCCCTGCAGCCCCTGAGGCGGAGGGCAGAGGTCTCTACATGCTCCCTGACTGCCGACTCTGCAGCTCCCATTGGCTGGGAAATGCGGCCAATGGGCACTGTGGGAGCAGAGCCTACCTTAATCCCGCTGCGCTGCTGACCGGGACAGGAGCCGCCCGAGATAAGTGGGGCCAGGGGGCTCCATGCACTGCCCCCTCCACTGGCCACTCCAGGAAGTGGTAAGCATGTCCCTGCAGCCCCTGGAGGGGAAGGGAGGAGGCTCTGCAAGCTGCCCCTGCCTGCAGGCACCACCCCTGCAGCTCCAAGTGGCCGGGAACTGCGGCCAAGGGGAGCTGTGGAGTCAGTGCTCGGGGCATGGGCAGTGTGCGGAGACCCCTGCCCCCCTCCCTAGGGGCCGCAGGGATGTGCCGGCCACTTCAGGGAGCAGTGCGGAGCCAGGGCAGGTAGGGGCCCTGCCTTAGCCCCGCTGCGCCACTGGACTGCCCACTCGCAATTTTTCCCTTTGTCAAAATGGCCACCATCTCCTTGTGCCACTCATAGGCCTGAAGCCAGCAAGACAGATAGAGTCTATCAGCTTGTGGCAATCAGGCTGCCATTTATAAAGTTGGCTGCCACCTCCTGTTTTGAATGAGACTAAGGCCATTCCTACAGGCAAAATGGCTACCACTTTATGGCTCAGGGGACTAGTCAGGACATATGGATTGCAAGGGGCAGCAGAGACTCTGTAAAAAGTGAATGGGGGAGGGGAAGCAGGGCATTGGTGACAGCAGGCGGCAGATTTAGGTGTTCAGGGGGATGTGGGGGTGCAAAGTACAGTAACGAGGTGGGAGATGGAGAGATGGAATGGCAGCTTCCCTAGCTTGGGGTAATGGTGGGTAAGGGGAGTCCTCTCCAAGCAGCCAGGGGAAGGCAGTGTCACAGTGTTGCCAACTCTCATGAACTGATCATGAGTCACAGGATTTTGGCGCCTGTAGGAGGAGCTGTTGCGATGATGCCAGGAGCTCCTCCAATCCCATAATTTTCAGAGAGGGCACGTGGGCAGAGCTCTATGCAAGAGCCTTGGAGCTGAGGACACAGACCTGCCCTGCCACTGAGCCCTGCCTTCATGTATAGCCCTAGAGCAGAGAGAGTGTCCTAGGGAAGGGGGAGTTGGGGAAGTGGTGCTGCTGGGTCCCAGGCACAGACGTGTTGCTCTGGGGTCAGGGCACTAAGAGGAAATGGATGGCAGTTCCCCTATCTTAGGGATGAGGCTTGGGTAAGTGGTGTCTCCATCTGAGCAGCCTGGGAGAGGCATGCATTTCTGTGGTCATTAAAGCTTGCCTTTTTCAGCTTGAAATGATCACATATCCACACTGGAAGAGGAGTAGAGGGAAGTCAAAAGACACGCTAAACAACATGATCAGATTTTTTTTAAAAAACCCACCCTCCTGATTTTGTGGGGTCTGGCTGATGATTTCTGATCTCTTGAGGTTGGCAATACTGCAGGTGAATGGCTAAAAACTTTGAAATTTCATTGAAAAATGGAAATATTTGATTTCCACACTCCAGTTTTCTGCCTCGTTCTATTTACAGTGGCCAAAAAGGTAACTGAGTCACTAGCCTCTCTTCTGAGATTGTAAACAGAGGAGCCATGCCAATTA
Source organism: Chelonia mydas (assembly GCF_015237465.2). Lineage (NCBI taxonomy): Eukaryota > Metazoa > Chordata > Testudines > Cheloniidae > Chelonia > Chelonia mydas. The sequence goes on from NC_051250.2 coordinate 67,322,446, forward strand.
GAATGTGGATATTTGCCATGCAGGCAATGAAATTAAACTACCACCTCATTTCACAGCAGTTACCAAACAATCTTCAGGGGAAAACAACTTTCATTCACAACCAACCTGAGCTGGCTTTGACCCTTATGTCACCAATCCCACAAGCAATCCGATCCTCTTTTGTCCTACATTTTAAATGTCCTACCTTCTTGTAACCTTCCATCAGCAGCAGCAGCTCCACCTGGAAAGATGGTCTTTACATAGATACCAATGGGCCCATAAATGCTGTCCTTCCCTCCAACAATACTGAAGCCCAACCCCTAAATTATGAAAGAGAGACAGAGAGACAGAGAGAGAGAGATCATGTTTATTTCTCATAATGGTTACATTATTTTCCCTTCTGTACTAAGATGCTACATGGGCAATAACAATTAGCAAAATTGTATGATGGACATTAATATGTTCATTACAAGATTTAAAACAAAGGTGGATATAGTGATCTCCAACTTAAAATTTCAGTTAAATATCTTCTAAGTTCGTCTTTATAAAAGTCACAGACCATTAATTTGATACTATATATGCACTGCAATAGTAACTTCTGATGATTAGAGCATAGGTTTAAGTTCCATACTCCTGACTCTGCCACTAACATAATGTGTGGCCTTAGGTGAATCACTTAACCTCTTTTGCCTCAATTTCCCGACCCATAAAATGGAACTGATATTCACCTCAGAGGGATATTCTGAGACTTACTTCTGGGGGAATTCTGCAACACTGCTCACACGCAGAATTCATGTCCCCCACAGGTTTTTTTTCTCCACAGAAAATATGTTCTGCCAGGGGTTGCCGTGGCACCAGAACAGAGGGAAGCCAGTTCACCAGCCACAGGGAGGCTGCCAATAGGGAGGACAAGAGGCTGCCTTTCTCGCAGTGCCCTGCCTGTGGGACCAGGTGAGGAGGCGCAGGATATGGTGGGAACAGACAGAGCAGGGCAGATGGGGCTGCTGGGGTTCTGGCATTCTGAAGGGCTAGCTGGGGGGGGACATACTGGGGCAGGGGCTGAATGTGAATAGGAGTGCAGGGCCATGAGCACATGGGGGTGGCTGAGTGTGGGTGCAGGGACAATGAAGGGGGGAGGTGGTTGAGTGGTGGTGTAGGGACACATGAAGATGGGGGAGGGGAGCATGGGGATCGGGGAGTGGGGGGCAGGGGTTGTGTGGGGGCAGAGAGTGGCTAAGTGGGGGTGCAGGGACACATGGTGACGGGGGAGGAGGATGCAGGGCCGCATGGAGATGTGGAGAAGGGGTGGTTGAGTGTGGGGTGCAGGGACACATGGGGATGGGGGAAGATGTGCTTGACTGAATGGGAGAGGCTAGGGGTCAGACAGGAGCTGCATGGGGGAAGCGCCCCAACTCCCTAACAATCTCCTCCCTCCCCAAAAAAACCCTGTTCCATACTTCTCCCACTCACATCCAACAACCCTCCAGGTTCACTCCAGGCTCCTTCCCAGCAATTACTTCCCTCTCCCTCAGCTCCTCCATTACCCCTGAGTTTCCCAAACCCTTTGTACTGCTTCTGAGGAGGGAGGGAAATATGTTTCATTATTGTAGTTTAAATGAATTATTACTCAAAGTTCTGTATTAATATGCCTAGTAAGAAAACTATTTGTCAAAAAAATTGAATTTCTGAATCTTTTTTGTTATCTCTGTTGTTATAGACATACTTGACAGGCATTTTGAAATAAATTGAAATTGGTGTGATTATATTGTGTTATTTTGACCAAACCAATAAACAGAATTTTGCAGAATTTTAAAATGTTGTGCCCGGAATTTTTAATTTTTTGGCACAGAATTCCCCCAGGAGTAGAGATTGTACTTAATTACTATTTGTAAACCAACTGGAAATCCATGGATGAAAAGTGCTATGGAAGTGCAAAGTATTACACACAATGGGGCCCTGATACATGACTAGGGCCCCTAGGTGCTACCGTACACAGTACAGGTGATGATCATAATAATTTATTTTATTGAATTCCACAGAAGGACTTTCTGATAGTAGTCACTACATCTGTAATGGACATTGTTATTTAGAAAGAGATCTTAATTAGAGAATTTACAGGCCTAAAAGGCCTCTGTTTAAGTTCTAGCTTCCATATTTTATGCATCCCAGTTACAAATGAAAGTCAGTCAAAAATAATCACAAATAATGCAAATGTGTGGCAGACAGAGAGCAAGAACACCCCTTTGGCATTTTTATTTGTAAGAGTGATAGCAATTGCCTTCTCTCTGTCTTGCTAGATATGGTCTGTGTAAATCTAAGTTTTGTTTTTGTGCATGTGTACATGATTTGTACCGAGGGTCTTGCTTATGTAACTATGCTTTATCACCGACTGCATCTTGTGGAGTTTCCTGGCTTAACAAATCAGGATGATGCAAGCTGCAAAGCACTAGATGATATAAACAAAGCTGGTAATACGTTGCCATGGAGAACATGCTCTAGCTACTGTGCACACATGCGATTCCCATTAGCCTCAATGGCAGATATGCACGTGCATGGAGAGTGAGCCCTCACTTAGAGTACAGTAGATGTGCTATGAAATACTGCAAAATCCGAATCGAGCTGAAGACAAGTTGCACTAACGAGCCAATCCTGCAAGGTGCTGAATTCCCTCAATTCCTGTTAAGTCAGTACCTAACAGGATAGAGTTCAGCTGTAATCTTGCTGTGTGAATGTTTGGTGTTTGTGAAAGGTGACAAATCAAAAGGTTCTGGAGGCTGCAGTCCTTTATTTACCTGGAGGTCAGATACGGCACAAGCAGTGCATTCTTCCCCACACTGCCAGTCCACCACTGTCTGTCAGCTCTGACTTGGAGGGAGCATCTCGAGAAGGGAGAGGCTAATTCAGTCTCCAGACCCCATTCAGTCAGTGCCCCTGGTTGTTAAGAAGGATGCCAGTGAATGTCAGCTGTTGGTGGTGATTGTGTCCATTAGGAACTGGACTGTGACCACCAACACACGGCACAGACCACCAAACAGTCAGCAGAGGATGGTGATTTTTAGTCACTGGCTGCCCAGGCCCGGATTGGAACTGGCAACCCAGAGGCGAAAGGCTCCCTGTCCCGTTACCAGCCTCCCTGCACCATTCGCTCCCCATTTGATATGTACCTTTATACTGGGGAAGGTGACTAGCATTCTGTTTATGGTAATATACACAAGCATCTCACCTTCCCTTGGCCTTTCATCAAAACAATGTTTGATATTACGGAAGCCTGTGAGCCACAAGACGTATGCGTTAACTGAGCAGTGCTCAGTGATCTAGAGGGTCTTGAAACAGCCTGCAAAGAGAAAAATAGTTTTAATGCAGTGCCAGGCATTTACATACCAGATGAATGTGTGCAATTGCTCTGTGAGAGTATAGTCTTCATGGAACAACAGAGATCCCACAGGCAGAACATGCTGGGTTTTAAAATGTTTGTTTGCATGATTCAGACAGCTCGTTTCTCCAGGACCCAATGGGCTACAGAATTGTCTGGAACATGTCCTGGTACTTCAGTCTTTTTTCAGACGCATAGGATATTCAGCTAAAAACCTGAGGTCCTTATAGACTATGGGCTTCATTTTGAAATTGATTAAATCATTTCTATGCTTGTCTAGCTACTGTGATCCAACCAGATTTAGAATCTAGACCCTAGAAGTACTCTCTCATACTTGAGTCATATTATTTGTGTTGGCATTTGATATTCCCATGCCAAAATTATGTGGTTGCACATTTGGGTCACAACAAGCACTGTTATGTAAGGGCCTGAGTACAGCACTGTGAATCCAGATCATCTCCAGATTTCTATTCTTATTATTTATTGCTATTACTCAAAGCTCTAGTCTAGTCAAAGCTGTGCAATCCTGACTTTGCCATTGACCAGCTCTGTATCCTTGTCACCATTTTTCTGCCCATTTCCTTTGCCATCGAAGGGTGAAAATAATATAAACTTTTACCCATAGCATCTTGTTGTTGTACACTATTAATTAATGCCATTATAAGTGCTTCAAAGATGTAAACAGCCACATCCTGAGATTAAGTAGCAGTACAGAATTCTTCCAGTGAAAGAAGTAGTTCCGTTTTGCTTGGATCTATTCAGTGAGAAGCTGATAACCAATTTGCAAGTAGTCTGCTTCCCTCAGTTTAATAGATGGTGGATTTCTTAATTTGTTTCCAGCCCATCAGGCATGACCAGTTTTAATATGAGTCTGTATCTGTAGTGATATACATGTAAGCAGGGTCTGAATGAGCTCTACCCTGACACCCAGCGATGAACTGGGGAGCAAGACGTCAGGGGCAGACCATATTTGCACAGGCACACCTACTCTGCCTAGGTGTACAGCAGACAGAGCTGCTTTGCCAAAGTGATCAATTTTGGCAGGTTTGGGGTTACAACCCACTCTGAATGCAGAGGTATCCTTATTGCATGAGTAAAGGGCAGCAGAACTTAGTACTGTATGCCTTGACTGAACCCCCCTTGCTAAGCAGGGAGTAGGGATGCCAAATCCCAGTAACGATGAGAGCGGATGGGGACTGGTGTTCCTACCCAGCGGTGTGCGCTCTGCCTAAAGAGTCCTAGGCCCCATTTGACCCTCCCCTCTCCAGTGTTTAAAGACAGAGCAGATTGGACTTGACTGAGAGGCCTTGTTTCTGTTCAGTGATTACTAGAGCTGAAACTACTGATGAGCAGGTCTAGGAGCTAAGCTTTGGACGTGGGGTGGGACAGTGTTGCAGTGAAAGACAATGAAGAGGGAGCAGCACCGAGGTTCCCAGGTACCCAGTGAAATCACTGAGCGCAGGACTACGTTGGGGGACCCCAGACCACGGCAAGCCACAGTGGCAGTGATAACAGTGGCAGAGATGAGGGTGGTAGAGGTGGCAGCAAGCGGCCAGCGATGGCAGAGATAACAGCGGCGGCAAGCGGCAAGCCGTGGCAGAGATAGCAGCGGTAGTGAGCCAGCTGGAGGGGCAGCAGCAGCAGCTAGGGCATGGCTTGATGCCCTGCCCCCTCACCCCCACCACAGTGGTGGATAGACCCATGTGAACGCACCTCTGAACTCCGGGTCTTTGCTGACTAAGGACAACCAACTGTGAGTGGGGAGCAGCGGAGGGAAAGGGGAAGGGCGTGTTGAAGGGACGATCATTCGTTGGGAGTTTCACACCACGCGATGGGAAACTGAGGCAAAGGACACCGCCCAAAGTACTGGGGGTGGGTGTTTGTTTATGGCTACATGCTTTTGAGCAGTGGTTGTGGTGTTTTCTCATATGAATGCTTGGTTCCCTTTCCTTTTTAATACAAGTTTTTCTTTTGTTATACACAGACTCAGTGCTTGCAGCTGGGGAGGTATTGCCTCTTAGCGGTGCCCAGGGATGGTGTTTAGTTTTCTCAGATTACTGGGTGGGGACTTAAGCCACTTCTGTTTTGTATTGTTCAGAGGAACCCCTAGATATTGAACCTTGTTGCTGCCAACTCCAGCTGGCAGAAAGGTTACATACCTAATGAAGACGTCCTATATGAACATTAGCACGAAGCTTATTTAAGCACTGAATCAAGTTATTATCTAATGCTAAGTATGCATGAAGTTCAGCAGGGCTAGAAGCATGTGCAGGGAAGCTCAGAGTTCTGATTTTCTACAAATTTGTTTATGTAGCGATGTGAAACTAACAGCTGCATGAGGATCTAATGTATGGAACACCCATCAAGCATTCAGCTTCTGCATATGTCAGGAAATGAGGCTTGACGAGTACATGAGAATAAGCTTATTCGTGCAGTACCATAGAGAGAGTTAAGAATGTGAATATCTGGGAGATGGCTGTGTAATGCCAAAAATATACTCAGTGAAAGGTACATCTCCGTCAAAACCCTGGGCGGTAGCCCATCTTCCATTAGGGACCTGAGATATGTGCAAGTTTATACACAGTTTGTTGAAATTCATGCCCCTGAGGAAGGGCCTGTGTAAAGCTCTTCAAGGTGCAGAAGCATTGCGATTTCTATATGTGGCCAGCAGGGTGGATCAGTCATTCAGGGGACCTCTTCTGCTGTCACAGTGGCAGTGCTGTCTCCTGGCTCCAAATAGGTGAGAGGGCTATGGGGGTGACCAAGGGAAGGGACAACAGCATCCACTCTCCTGTGGATCCACCGTAGCTGGAAAACGTGCATAGGGGATGCTCAGGAGCAGCAGGTGCTGGAGAAAGGACAATGGAGGGGCTGTGCTGTCGTAGAGCCTTTCCTCCATCTCTGGACCTGCACCTCACACAGTCAATTCAGTGTGGCTTTGTGCAGGTGTGTGGGGGGCGGGGGGGGGAGTAGGCAGAAATTTCACCATGGGGAGGGCATCCCTTTCACTTGGGATGGCCCGCTGGCAGGGAGCATGGCTGGAGCGACTGAGAGATGCACTGATTCACTGTATCCCTAGTGCAGTCTCCAGTGGCAGGGCCCCTAAGGCGGGAAAGCTTTGGCAAGAAAACTAAGTGCAGCTTAGCTGGAGTGTTCTTGTTGAGCCTGATGAATGTAACTTTCTAGTGGTGTGTGATTTCCTGTTGCACTTACCGGACCTCTTCCTACCGAACAGTCTAGCTGCTGAGAGAGTGACTTCCGGTTACTGTAAAGAGAATGGGGCTGTCTGTCTCTATATGCTGTTGATTTCTTTGTCACTGGATAGTCAATTTCCCCCATCCAATAAGGATTTACACCTACAGGAGACAGAAGGCATGACACCGTATTTTTCATGAGCATTAGCTTCAAACACTTCTGCATCAAACACTTGACTCAATAAATTCCGTTTAGAAAGATTTTTCAAGTTGTAAATACAACTGTACCAGGCAGTGATGGGATTCCCTGAGCCACCTTTAAGAACCAAACCTCACAAGCTTCAGTTGCACCCAGTGACTTCACACGATCAACTGCTGGGCACACTCAGCTAATAGAGAGAGTTCTGCATGGCAGACACACAGGGCCTTGTTCAAAGACTGCCTGCTGCACATACATTCCATTCACTTTTATGCACAAGCTTCTGCATCCATAACCCTCTCTCTCCATATCAGGGGCTCCTTACAAGGGAGCATCTTAATTGCATCACATGATGCACTGAGAGCAAAATCACATTACCCCGAAGTAAAGAAGACAGATACAGTTATCACAGAATCAAAGATGATACAGATGAAAAGACCTGTTAGCTGAGCCAATTCCTCCTTCTGCCAATGCAGGGTGAGACTATTATATGCATTTCCCCACTTTCCTTGAAAGACTATTCCACAACCTTACAGACTTCACTGTTCGGCAGACTTTTTTTAGTAGATACAGGTTTTCAAAAGACAGTAGGCTGGATGTGTATTTTTTTCCACAGCAAAACCCTGGGTGCAAGATTGTGGAAAATCTGCCCACTAGTGCACTGTGTCTACACGGCTCTGCTCCACTGAGGGACTTGCACCCCGCCTGTGCTACCACAGTGGTGCTGGCCAAGTTGTGGGGGGAGGGAGAGAAAGGAGGGGATGTGCTGACTCCGCATATCCCCAGGGCAGCCTCTGCCAGTGTGGGATCCTATGAAGCCCTGACTGCAAATTCAAGCTCCATCCTTGGGAGAAGCAGCTGAGAAGGACAGCGGTGCAGACACTACCTACACTTCCCCAGGGGTGAGACCCTCTAGGACACAGCAACCCCAGCTGTCTTAGAAGGGGGTAATCAGGCCCAACCACCTAACGCTAGACTATGTGTCCACAAAGGGGTTCTGCTGGCATAAGCCATGAGGAGGAGATCAGGCAGCTTGTACCTGGATAACGATGGCATTTCTATCTGTTACAGGCTTTCACAGTTTGAATCACTGGAGTGTACTTCTGTTCATGTCACCTATGCCAAACAACCATAGGAGGCCAGAACCCGATCCAGCCTTTCTGGCTATAATAAACTGCTGCATCAATGACCACCCTCTGGCCTATGCCATGTCTAGTAGAAGGAATATGCAGTGCTGGGGGACTGGGCAGGTAATTCACCTGTTTAAAATTTTAACATGCTGACATACAGAGTATAGGATTGGGTTTTCTGGCTGTGCCCTGTTTCACTACTGCTACCCTTGCTATATTGTTTCTGTGCTTTCACCTATGCTGTGTACAGGCACATCTGGATTTCATTTTATTACAAGCTATTTCAGCTACTGCACGTCCCCATCAAGTTTCCTTTCTGTCTGTTTATATCTATCTTTGCATTTCCAGTGTGCCCATTGCCATGGTATCTGGGCAAAAGTGAAACGTCTCCTAGAGACTCAGCTAAGTTGTTAGTTTTAACTATTTCACTCGAAAGGCCATGTTGATTACATTCAATGGAAAACAGATAACAGCATTGTGAATAATCATCTCCATATGACAAATATTTTACCAAGAAAGCACAATGTAAACTGAAAGGGTTCATTATTTGGGGAACATGTATCACTAGTCTGTACATTTGATTAGAGAATAGATACTGTCCTCAGCCCATCTGAGTATCCCGGAACACTATTACTTTAGTTTCCAGGAATTACAACCAGAAAGGGAGAGAACATCATAACGTAGTTCATAAACTTTATGTCCAGATGTCTCATTTAATGCAAACATTTAACACAGCCTAACACTAAAACTACAGCACAGAAGTTAACACTGAGTTAAAGCGACATTCCCAACATAAAACTGATACATTTTAAAATGTCACTGCCCCTATTACTAAAAACACTTGAGAGTATGGAAATATAAATAATTTTAAAGATCTAATATATTTCTCAGCATTTATGCTGCTTGTTTCCTTTTTGCATTTTCACTCATTCTCTCGAAGGGACCTTCAAAATTGAACCTACAAATCAAGCTCATGTACATCTTTGCACACAAACACAGTGGGTGAAATCCCAGTCCTACAGAAGTTAATGGGAGTTTTGGCATTATCTTCAGTGGAGCCAGGATTTCACTTGTGTACCAGCATACATCAAAACATCAGATACACTGTGTGTATGTGTGTGTGCAAATAGCTACACAATGAAATAGGTGTGCCCATATTTGTGACTACAAATCCGGGAGGCACACTTGTAAATGTTACCCGTATTAAAAACTTGTTTATAGTCAATTGCAATACCTGCTTCTCAAGTATTGGTATATGTTGCCTTTGGGAATGATAACACTTAAGAGGAATGTTTAAATTAAAAATGTTTTTTTTAAATTACAAAAGTGTTTTTGTTAATGTTAATTTTAGTAAAAATCAACCAAAGCTTTCCCCCACAAAAAATAGTCTGAACCAGTTCAGGGTACCTTTAAAATATGCAAAATGGTGTGCATATGTAAGTTGATACATAATTTTTATGTACAGGGATCATGACTGATAAGTATGCATGGATATCTGAATCCATTCTTTAATACTAGCTTGTCATGCACCATGAGTCTTACAGAAGAAACTAGCTAAAACCCTCCAGAGTAAAGCTTGGCAAAAAAAGCTGTTTCTTTCAACATCATGATATCGTAACCTGAGAAAGTTTCATGCATTTAAATTTCCCAAGAGAATATATTTCCTCTTAGAAACTTACTGGTTGAATTACTGCGAGTCCTTTGGCAGCTGGCTTTAGAGTGCAGAAAACAATTAGTTTGTATTTCCATTTTAACAGGCCTTTCATTACAGACACCTATCGAGGATTCCTGAAAAGAGACCCAGAATATTTTAAATACAAATCTGATCAGCTATGTTTTTACTGAGAGTGCTAATCACTTCACCAAGTGCAACAACAAAAACATGGAAGTTAATCTCAATTTTTAAAAAAAAATTCTCACAATTCAGTTTGCACAGACTTCAGCCTGGATTTTAACTTATATCCCAGAACTTGGGGAGGAAAGCAGTTTATCTGGCATAAATGGAATGATAAGGGATGGTGATTCTAAATTATTTGTTTGATCACATTTCTTTCAAAATATCAGAAGTAATTGTAACTTACCTGAGGACTAGTATGGAAATACATGCAGTTGAGAAGTTACATTCAGGATGCTAGGTAAAAAATGAGTCTATCTCCCTCTTCTTCCCCCACCCGCAACAAACCTACAAGAATATTTTCATTTCTTGGTAACTCCAGATATGCTGCTCTAAATATCAGATGTGACTAGTGGTTTGATTTTAAAGGGGCCTGATTTTTGGAGGGTAGACGATTAGCACTTTCTGAGAATCGGGCCCTTTCAAGGAGTTCCAAGATAGGCACCCAAGATCACTTTGAAAACGGTGGCCACTGTGTTCAGCATTTATATGCTTTCAATTAAACAAATTTGTCCAAAATTAGCTTGGGAGTTTAATGGGAAAAGTAAATGATTACACCCAACTAGGAACCCCACTCTAAGCATACTTTAAAAATAAGAAGTTTTGTCCATCTATGGATCTAGGCAATGCAATTTATTGCAATTCAACAGGATGTATTGAGCCTTATCAGTTCTAAAAGAATGATAAAAGGGCACTAATTGCATGGAAAAACCTCTCTCAGTTAAATCATTGGGGAAATAACTATCACTTTGCATAAAAAGCCAAGCCAGTTTTACTCAAGGGAATCTTGCAGGGGCTGAGGAGGCCACAAAATGGTATAGGAGCAGGGTCTATATGTCATAAGATGTTGAGGGCCAACAACAAGATGTAACTTACTTCTTGAAGTCTAGTTTTAGTAGAGCTGTTTGGAGGTATCCTATCACAGTGAGCCACTGAATGGTAACGTTCCTCTTCAGCAGCAAGTGGCACCATTGCCAAATCATAAAAAAATACATCCTCTTTCCAGCCTGCTTCCCCTAGTGAATTCTTTAGAATAAGAAGCACAAAGAAGAGTCTGAAGGGTGCGTTGTGAAACTGATTTTATAGGTTTTGGCTAAGCAGCCGGTTCCAGAATCTCATTTCCAAAATGTTTTCTGTTAACTTTTAGTTTTATTTTTCAGCCAACATAATGTATGTTTTAAAGTGCACAGTGGGACCTAACCAGGCTGAAGCTGTTGGCTGCTACCACAATATAAATGTTAAATATAGTCTGCCTTATAAAACATAAGTCCTCTTTGATTTTGAAAGGAAAAAGAAATAAACCCCTGGTTAGAGTCTAACAGACCTCACTGTGATAGACAATGTACAGTATGAAGATGCTAAAAAGAGGCACACTCTGGGCAGGACTGCAGACTTCAGTTCTCATTTCTCTAACTAAGCCTGTACTAGCTACGGTAGTTTCCTGGCTCTAGATAATTGAATGTTTTTTTCGTTAACGTTTAGGTCCCAATCCTGCAATGAACACCTGCACGAACACCATTGACGTCAAAGGGGCTCCATGCAGATGCAAGGCAGGGAAGCACCCCCATGGAACTCACTGCAGGAGTGGTGCCTTAGGGCTTGTCTACACAGTGCTTCAGTCTGTACTAGCGGGGTATAAATTCTAGTGTGCACTAGTGTGTTGCACACTAATAGGCCCAGGTGGACCCTGCTGGCGCACACTAAAAGTTCCCTAATCTGCATTAATATAGTCCCATTTCAAACACATTGTTTAGTGTGCACTAGACTGTGTCCAGTACCTGCTGTCTTCATGTAATTTTTGCCAACATGCTATTTGCTTTTATCAAAAAGTGAATGCCCTGTCCAATCATTTATTCTGAATCTCTCCTACAAATTATGAAAGTAGGGTTTTAATTTAAATGAATGCATATATGTAAAATGTAACAAAGCCTCTGACTTCCTTTTTTTTTTTTAATGCCTTTACTATATGACAGATTATTGGGAGCGCAGCAATAACTAAATTAGGGAAATACAACCAGCACCACTCAGATGTGTGCTTGAGGGTAGGTTAAAACCGTGAGATCTGGATCCAAATGGTCCACCCACAAAAGATCAAAGGGCTTCCACTGGAAAAGGGCTTGTTTGTAATACTCCTGCCTCACTGTCCTGTTAATGCTACCTTGTGCTCTCTGATCCCCATGGTAAACCCTAGCACTCTGTAGCAGTGGGTCCCACAGCTATAGAGCCTTGGATCCAAACTTGGTGGGTCCTTGGCCCTTTCCCAGCCCAGGTCCTGGATTCATGGATCTTCCATTCATCCACCCCAGCTTTGGTCAATCTGTACATAGAAAACACACAGTGGTGGGGTATGTGCTTATGAAAGGAGTGACTGTATAGTCCCAGCTAGAATTTCTAAGGGCTGATGGCTCCCCATAGTCTCTGTTTGTCCTGGAAGAGCTACGCTGAAGGTTAGCAGACTTAGACCACGTGAAGTTTGGGGGAGAAAAAACAAATGTTCCAGATGTTCAGTGCACTGATTCCTCTTCCTTTCAGTTAAACACTTTTGAAATGCCAAGGAGATGTGGAGTGGACCACAGCCTACTTACCTTGTTAGCAATCACCAAATTCACCAGTCCTGTTGCTGATTGAATGAGAGATTCAGCCTCTTTGTTGGTGAGCTCATTAAGTGATTGTCCATTTAGTGTTAACAGTTCATCCCCTGGGCTTAGACGACCATCCCTTTAAAACACACACACACACACACACAGTATTACAGACCCAAGAACAATACAGCATAATTGAGATTGTTCTTGGTGTCTCGCCCATAAAGGCACATGAAATCTCTCCTTTCCCCTGCCACCTTGAACACTCTCATGCAGGGGCTGGCTACAATCACAGATGGCTCCCTGCAAGTACTCCTTAGTGCACAAAACATCCCAAAGAGCTCCCTCTTCCCCCACCATTCTAAGCTGCGGAGAGGACTGTATACTGTGCTCTCTTAAGAGAACCCAGGGCCATAATGCCTTCCAGTACTTCTGGTAGCACAGTGACCCTTACTAAGGGCTATTAAAGAGGGGACACCATAAATCTTTTACAATGCACAAGCTAGCATCTTTCTAATCAATGATTAGATAATGCATAGAGAGTACACTTATAAAGTTTGTGGACGATACCAAGCTGGGAGGGATTGCAAGGGCTTTGGAGGGTAGGATTAAAATTCAAAATGATCTGGACAAACTGGAGAAATGGTCTAAAGTAAATAAGATGAAATTCAATAAGGACAAATGCAAAGTACTCCATTTAGGAAGGAATAATCAATTGCATACATACAAAATGGAAAATGACTGCCTAGCAAGGAGTACTGCAGAAAGGGATCTGGGGGTCATAGTGGATTGCAAGCTAAATATGAGTGAAGAGTGTAACGCTGTTACAAAACAAGTGAATACTATTCTGTAATGTTTTAAGCAAGACACAAGAAGTAATTTCTCCACTCTACTCAGTACTGATAAGGCCTCAGCTGAAGTACTGTGTCCGGTTTCTAGGTGCCACATTTCAGGAAAAATGTGGCAAACTGGAAAAAATCTAGAGGATAGTAACAAGGATGATTAAAGGTATAGAAAACATGACCTACGAGGAAAGATTGAAAAAATTGGGTTTGTTTAGTCTGGAGAAGAGGAGGTGGGGGTTGGGTGGACGAGAACAGTTTTTAAGGACATAAAAGGTTGTTACTAGGAGACGTTGTTCTTGTTAACCTCTGAGGATAAGACAAGAAGCAATGGACTTAAATTGCAGAAAGGTCAGTTTAGGTTGGACATTAGGAAAAACTTTCTAACAGTCAGGGTGGTTAAGCACTGGAACAAATTACCTAGGGAGGTTGTGGAATCTCTGTCATCGGAGGTTTTAAGAAAGGGTAGACAAACACCTGTCAGGGATGGTCGAGCTATTATGTAGTCCTGCCTTGAGTGCAGGGTATTGGACTAGATGATCTCTCGAGGTCCTGCACCTCTATGATTCTATAATCCTTATTTGCAATGAACATTGAGAAGAGTTAGAGCTGAGCATGGCTGCATGTTTTATTTCTAATATGTTTATCCATTTCTTCAGCTCAGTGCAATGTAAGATGTTTCCTGTGCATCACTGCATTCCTTTGGATTTAAGATCTTAAAGTGCAGCTGGGCAGAAGATGGGTCCTTCAAAAACCATCAAGTTAGTCCATAATAATAATTATAAACGAAGTACCTGTGGGCAGCACCCCCATTGATCACTTGGCTGACTGTGAACCCTTTCCCAAGAGAAGTGCAGTTGGGGGTTCTCGAGACTTGGATCCCCAGGCCATCATTTCCCGTGGCTATACAAAGCCTCCAGATGCAGCCATCCTGGTTCAGGAAGATGAAGACAAAAACTCTTTATTGCATCAAAATAAATATGCAGAGAATATTTAAGTTATTTACAGTTTGATTTTTTTTTAAAGCATCAATTTTCTTGTTCCTAGATCCAGATTATTTCTAAACACAAGAAAAGTAGAAGCTGAATGCAGCTCACTTCTGGGTAGATGCTGTTGTGTGAGACAAACATCTCAAACAATTCTTCTCCATGGGGCTGCAATGACTTCTGATTACCATAGGAAAAGATTATAGTATGATGTGTTTTACCATGAAGAGGCAAGAGAGCAGCTGACAGATTTTGACAATAGGGATGTGTGAGATTTTTTGCCCATGCCAACTGGAAGGAAAGGGAGAGACAAAAATACTAAATTAAGTATGCTGGGACACATTTATACTTGAAGTCCATGGAGTATTTTTCCCTCTGTTTTATTGATACAGTTAAGTGTTTTCTCCTTACTACACTACAAGTGGTTAATGGTCCTGAAAGAAGTATCAGCCCACCCCAGGAGAACAAAAAGAGAAAGAGTGAGAGATTGAATTCCAGTAATTCGTTAAGAATAATCAGCCCCTAGTGGCAGTAGAGTTAAACTGCCATTTTTATTTTGTTAATTTGGCTTTATGCACTGCTGAGAAACGCATGCGAATACAAGGGCAAATTTTGCTTATAGAAGCATACATGAAATTCACTAGGAGTCACTCATGCTTCCAAAAACTAATGTGGAATCATAGGGTCTGGTGAGATTCTTGCACTAGGTTCATGGCCAAATACCTGCAACCTGGTAAAGCCTGTGCAGTTGGCAGTGCCATGGGCTGGGACAGCTAAGGATAAAAGCGGTAGTGGCTGTATGGTCCGAGGAGGTGCCCAAACAATGTGTGTTTCATTTTATATTCCGAATTCAGGCTTGGATCTTGCAAACCTTTTATCACAAAAATACTTAGTTCCATGACTAGCCCCTTTGAAATGAATGGAAGTGCTCACATGAGCAGTGAGTGATTCTTCATACGTGTCAGGGCTTGCAGCATTGAGCGCTTACATTTGGAGGATTTTATTTTTTGACTCGTCAGGGCAAATTTTCAGCCAGTCTCAAGCTCCTCTCTATTCAGAGACACCTCCCCCCATTGAAACCCACATGCGGTCGTGCTCCGTTCCCCAGCTTGTGTACAGGACTTAGATTCCCATCCTGCAAAGAGAACTGCTTGATTTCGAGTTGAGTTAGTGGAGCTCCATGCAGGTGGCCGCATGGTTTTCTTTGCAAGATCAGAGGCTTAGATTGTAAATTCTTTGGGGGCAGGGACTATCTCAATATATGTTGTCCATATATGCAATGGGGACACTGTCCTGACTTGGATTTCGAGGCAGGTGCTACTGTTATTTAAATGTCAAATAATAATAATAAGAGGTGATTTGGATATTTTTCTGGGCACAATCATTTGTATGCATTAAATTAGTGAGAATGCAAAACTGGAAGCGAGTTCTGTTGTGTGTCTCACAAAAACTAGAGAACAGCTATAATTTTTGTTTTAAATCCCTTTTTTAACCCCATCAGGTTTGGTTAATTTTCAGTTTAGCTCTATCTGTCAAATACATTAGAAATTAATTTTTGTTGGAGGGAGGTGTAGCAATTCATATGTGTTGTCCGCATTTGCAGTTTGGAGTCCCGGATATAGATCATTATATTAAAATCCAAGTTCTAGCAACATGACATAAAAGCTTTAAAAAATAAATATTGGACTAGCCAATGTTACAGCAGCCAATTTGTTTGGGCTTTGCTCTTTAATGTCTTTTATTTCCTGTCTCATTTATTATTTTATATGTAAAAATGCTCTGCTGGTGCTTCCAAGAGCAGAGCAGTTATTAGTTTTGCCCCTTTCTTTAATGCGTCCTGTTGGTTTTGTCCGGTGACTCATAGCTCCAGGCCTGGCAAACGTAGAGAACATGTTAAAATAAAGTTGGCAGGTTTGGTGGGTGGGCAGGTGGGTTCCTCCTAGGGCACCAGACCTAGTCATTACTGGAATGTATGTTTAATGCATGTCGGTTGCCAATGAATAAAAAAATCTTTCACTTACAGGCAGCTTTGCCATACAGAGCTTAATGAAGCTGGTGAAATGTGTATTTCACATCTGTTCAAATTTTATTGACCCCAAGCATGCAAATAAAATGAAGGCCTGTCAATAGTGCACTGTTAGTAAGATTACATTTAAGCAAAAAATCTCAGGCTGAAAGAAAAATCTAAATCAAAGGAGTATCGCAGGATTTTTTTGGAAACTTTTGTGTATAGATTCAGCTGATCTTTCATGCTTTTCATTTTGCAACCAATTTTCTTCATTCTTGTCATACCAAAGGCCAAATCTCAGGATATTTTTATCTGTGCCATTTCAGAGATTTCCTTTTCCATCACTTTCTCATTAGACGTTTCTAGCTGAGAGTCCTGTCTTGAAACATCTCCTTCCAGA
Source organism: Chelonia mydas (assembly GCF_015237465.2). Taxonomy (NCBI): domain Eukaryota; kingdom Metazoa; phylum Chordata; order Testudines; family Cheloniidae; genus Chelonia; species Chelonia mydas. The sequence continues at coordinate 67,339,033 of NC_051250.2, forward strand.
TGCTGTTTTGAAATAAACGTAACCAGGACTTCGCTGGAAAACTGAAACACTTTTGTGCCCTCTGAATGTAACTCACAATAGTTAGATTGTCTGAAATGAAATACATGGCTGCACATGGGTGGTTCAAGGAAGATCTGGTAATCACTTAACCAGGCATATGATGATAACCTGATTAACTCTGTTTAAAAAACAGTAATAACAATATAGCAGTGAGTGCTTAGGCTTCTGTATCCCGCTGAATATTAAAGAGCTGTGATTTCTGAGTCAATGACCGATTAAGAGAATAGAGCCTTTTTGAATTTTCTTCCAGAGAAATTGTATTATGTCAGTTTTAAAAAATAGGGCCAGAGGCCTCACTGGTGTAAATCAGCAGAGCTCCATTGATTTTGATATGTTCAGCTGAGGAACTGGTCCTTTAAAAACTTTTAGACAAAATTCCATTTATTTTCCTAGCATCTGTCTGGGAATTCCCTTTGAAATTAATAAAGGTACCAGGTGGTACCTGTGAAAAATCCATGGGATAGTGGAACTGTGCCATTGGAGTAGCCACCCCCATCCTGCCCTCTCTGTTTTACCTTCTTTTCACCAGTTGCCCTCCATCTCGGTAGTGAGATTATGAGATCAGTGGTACATGAATTAATCGGCTGATGCAACAGGTGGGGCTTGGGATTCAAGTTCCCACAAAACCCTGGCTATGGCTAGTTGATGGATAGAGAGACGGGTAAACAGATCACGCAGTATAAATAGATCTGTCTATTCATCAACTATCCTTAGCCATGTTTTTTCTGGGAACCTGCCCTACCTGTTGTGTCACCCACTTGCTACATGTCACCTCACTCAACAAGTTTAAGATGTAAGCAGAGTCAGGATGAGCTCCACCCTGACATCTGGTGGTGAGGTGTGGCAAGTTGTGGAAAAGAACTTCAGGGGCTGATCTCATTTGCATAGGTACACCCACCCCACCTAGAATGAGGCCATAGCTGCCCAAATGGTCACTTTGGCTGTTGTGGGATCCCCAGTGTCTCTGTTATTGGGGCGGGAAGAATAAATTGTTATTACCCTGATTATGGGAACTGTGCTTGGAACTGTACTTGGCCTTTTGTTATGATGGAGGGACTCACCATCAACTAAGTAGCACTCGCTAAGCAAGGGACATGGGTTCCAAAACTCTATGAATGGAGAGAGGCTTGAGACATGTATTTGTACCTGGTGGTGTGGGCCCCTTTGTGAGGGCCTGAAACACCAATTGCACCCCTGTCTCTCTCCACTGTGGAATGTCAGAGCTAATTTTGGGTCTATTAAGAGTCTTGCTACAGGTACTGTGCTGAATTCACTTTGGCCTTATGGTGCACCAGCACTAAGGCTCCCACTACTATGAGCTGAAATCACTGAGAGCTGAAATCACTGAGCACTGTGTCAAGTAGTGGGGAGCCAGAAGAACCAGAGTGCAGCGGTGCTGTTCGTGGATAGGCTGGCGGAGTGTTCGTGAGACAGCGAGATGAGCTGTGCAGAGCGGAGCCGTTCGTGAGACAGCGGAGTGTTCGTGAGACGGCGAGCTGAGCAGAGCTGTTTGTGAGACGGCGAGCTGTGCAGAGCGGAGCCGGTCGTGGTGGAGCGGAGCCGTTCGTGAGACAGCGGAGCGGAGCAGAGCAGAGCAGAGCCCTGTGGGGCAGTCAGCTTCAGGACACGTAAGGTGCCTCTTCCACACACAGGCACATTTTAGCCAGACTGGGGAGTAACACTCTGCAGATGAACTTTTGAACTCTGGGGCTGGGCTTTTGAACTTTGGGTGATTTGTGGATTGCTGGACTCAAGAGACGTTTGGGTTCTGGGACTCAAGAACCCGAGGGAAAGGATGTGGCCCAATTTGCTGGGGTGGGTCTTTGCTCATGGTTTGGTTAATGAACACTAGTTGTGGTGTTTCCCCAAATTAATGCTGATGTCGTTTACCTCATGTTATTAAAGATTCTCTGCTACACCGAGACTCTGTGCTTGCGAGAGGGGAAGTATTGCCTCTTTGAGGCGCCCAGGGGGTGTGTAAGATTTTCCCAGGTCACTGGGTGGGGACTCGAGCCAGTTTTGCATTTGCTTTGATGAGAGGGAACCCCTGTGTACTGAACCTGGCCCTTGCTGCTATCAACTTGGCCTGGCAGAAGGGTTACAAAGAGATAACCTGTGTCTGATCTCACAGTCCCATTTCTGGGAAGGGCAGAAGGGAGAGGATGGAAAGAGAGACAGAGCACAAATGAAGAAAGTGAAGGAATAAATACGGCCTCCCTCCCAACCAAGCTTGTCTAGCTGTCATGCCATAACCCTGTTTCTGAGACATCAAAGTCTTCTGCCATGGAAATCATCCCATCACAAAGAATGGGTCAAATCATCCTCTTCTGGAAAATGGGAAATTAACAAAAAATACGCCTGGATGATGATGCAAAAAAAGTGAGTTGTTTTTTTCTCTCAGGCATGAGAGATTGAGGGCCACATGGAAAAGGCCAGGGGTATGGTTCTGGAACCACACGGAGCCCTACGATCCACTGAAATCCTGACTCCAGTCTTTTGGCTGTTGGGCATTCACGCAGAAAACCTTCCCCTCAACATTGCACGCTGTCCTGGATACCCCCTCTCCCTCAGTAGCCCTATTGCCATGGCTACTATTACAGTGATTGGGTGTTACATGCCACTGCCCAACATGGGTGACGGTGGCATGTGCAGAAGAAGCCACATATCATAATGTAGTGCTGCCAGAAGCAGTAATAAACTAGAAAGAGATTACTTCTTGAAATTGCTTGGGTGCCCAAAGGACCATTCCAGCTCGGGTGAATGTCCCTGGTTCCACCCATTCCTCATCATGACTGACTTTGTCTCTGATTTCTCAGTAGCGCTATCAGATATACCCTCCTTCCACAACTTTTGCCTGAGTGTCAGTGCACCAAGTGTCATCAAGAGCAGAGAGGCTGTAAAGCAGATCTTCTTATTTACACACCAGTATCCTTACCATTTGGTGCACACACGGAAAGCCAGGAAGTTACTTTGAGCAGCACACGACAGGCGAACACATTCAGAAAGGAGCATTCTTTCCCAGTAATCATCCCACTCAGCGATGTTATAGACTACCAGCCTTTGGCTTGCCATTCCATTTTCTTTGTTGCTTTTTTAGCCAAGGTCATAGTAGTTTGAGTTGTCTGCACTTTTAAGTACTGGATGTGTTGAAAGATCACAGCACACGCAGTAGAACTTACTTAACAAAATCCTTAACATTTGTAACACATAGAAAGAGAATTCCAATGAGTGAGAGAGGTCAAAATAGCCCATATCACTAGCCTCCCAAAGCTGCATTTTCAGACAGCTACCGACCAGCACAATATTTAATGATCTTAGGATTCCCTTGTCTGACATCAGAGATTCACCAATGCTAGACTTTAAGGCCAGAAGGGCCCCTTGCGATTGTCTAGTCTGACTTCCTGCATAACACAGGCCATAGGATTTCTCATAGGACCCATCCGGATGAAGATCGAGGTGCCTTCCTCGCTTGGTGAATACTATTAAGAAAACTCTGAATACTATTCTTGCCATGAGAGTTGATCAAAAATAAAAAGATTATGTAGGCATCTAGAAGATTTGGAAAACATTTTCATTCCATGGCATTTCCAAATGGACCAATTTTCATTTTCCAGACAACCTTTTGTATGGATGTATATTTTTATAGAGATATAGGGAAGTTTGTCTCAGACAATATCAAACTCACTTAGAACATAGCTTCATGCCAACTACAGAGTAATCAATGAGGGACCTTTGTTTCACCCCAGGCCCATCTACCCATTGGGAACATAGAATTGCATACACCCCAGTTTAATCGCTGAATATGCATTCTGAAATTATTAACGCTTTAGTTGCTGGGTTAAAATAATCCCCAAAATGCATACTGGGGACTAACCGTGCTTTGAATATTCCTCCTTGAAAGCAAAGGCAAATGGTTTAGAACCATAATGTAATCAGAATGTCAGAAGAACCTTTCCATGATGTTTTCCGTTTGAATTTACATCAAAGTGTTTGTTTATTTTCATAAGCGGAATAAGTGCCCCATAGTGAGACCGTTACACAAATTACAGTTCCCGGGATTCATTTGAAACTCAGCCACCCGGTATCAGTTATCAGAATTGGCACAGTAGACTGAAAATGTTGTGACTTTGCCTAGAAATCAGTTATGAAGCAAACCTAATACACAACACTGTCTGCTACTTTATAATAATACACATATCAGTGTGGTGAAAACTGTATGTAACCTCACACCTAAATGCTGTGTTTTCTGCACTATTGTTGCTTTAATGGTACAAATCACTAAGAAGGCGCTGGGATAATCTACATTGGCACAAGTCACTTGTTACACTAGCGCCAGTGTCTGCATCAGAAGGTCCTGATTTGCATTGTGCTCAATTTCTGTTTGTTAAAAAAGATTCTCAAATGAAAACCATTTTAGAAGAGCAAAGTAGTAGTAGTATTCTCTGTAAGCTCTGAGGATAGGACAAGAAGCAATGGGCTTAAATCGCAATAAGTACACTTTAGGTTGGACATTAGGCAAAACTTCCTAACTGTCTGGGTGGTTAAGCACTGGAATAAATTGCCTAGGGAGGTTGTAGAATCTCCATCACTAGAGATTTTTAAGACCAAGTTAGACAAACATCTGTAAGGATGGTTTAGATAATACTTAGGACTGGTCTTCATTACAGGGAGATGGGTGCTGCTGCAATCGATACAGCAGGGATTGATTTAGTGGGTCAAGTGAAGACCCTCTAAATCGACTGCAGACCACTCTCCGGTCAACCCTGATACTCCAGCTCTTCGAGAAGACTAAGGGAAGTTGACGGAGAGCGTCTCCCGTCGATGCAGTGCAGTGAAGACACCGGGGTAAGTTGACCTAAGCTACGTCGACTCCAGTTACTTTATTCATGCAGCTGGAGTAGTGTAACTTAGATCAACTTACCCCAGTCATGAAGACAAGCCCTTAGTCCTGCCATGAGCGCAGGGGACTGGACTAGATAACCTCTCAAGGTCCCTTCCAGTCCTACGATTCTATGATTATGATGCAAGTTACATACAATTGTCAGGGTCTTAGTAAGCTGTCAGTGTGGCCCTCGAGACCACAACAAACAAAATAAAACATGTCTTCCAGGGATAACAAGTGTTGCCTTAGTTTCCACACTTCCACCTACTCACAACTGCTCTGTTTTGACAAACGACAAAGACCCTTGTAGTACTTTTATTATTCTTGTTATGGTCACTGGTTATCAAAATTATTTTTATGTAATATAAATGATAGCTGTAATCAGATCATGGCACTTCCTATTATACTTACTGTACTGTGTCGATACATAGAACTTGCCAAGTATTTGCGACAAGAGTATGTACCTGAAACTGGTTGCCTGAAATAAAGTGATGCTGGAAACACTGTGTAATTTAATCAAAGTGGGAACACTAGTGAATCATACACGAACACCAGTGTAAGGCTCAGACAGGAACAAGAATTCTTCCACTGCTGGGCCTGGAAGGAACTGCTGTTTGAGAGTTCAGTGCTCTGGATTTTTGTGGAGGGTGTTCGCACCTTCAGGGTCATGGGCACCAGGCACATGGCTGCAGGTAGTGTAAGGCAGAAAACTGATGGACTAACACAATAGTCTGGCACAGCTGTGTGCCCCAGTAATGTAACAGAAAAATGGATTCTGATTCCCTGAAATGAGAATGGGCCATGCATTGATCAGTGAATTTCTGCGGCTGATTATAGAGAGCAACAGAGAGCCTGACGCCTTGGGACCTGAAGAAAATCACTGACTCTCTTCTTCTGGATATTTGAGGATGGGGGTTTTAAGAGAGGGCCAAGTGCTCTCTGATGCATACTGCACTAAGGAGCCGGTTATGACAGACCAGTGCGATATAGAGGGGATGTATCAATCACTTCACTGCATATTGCAGAGCCTCAGCAAGATGACACAGACGGGAGAACAAGGTAGATGATGCCAGCATCTCTGCTCTTGTAGGAGGAAAAATGAAGACTTGATGGCATCACCATGATTCCACACAGTATACAGAAGGTTAACAAGTGCCACCAGGGGACACTTACATTGCTAAAGATGAATTGATGTATAACTGTTCTCCAGCGGCAGCAGCTAACTTGACTACCATAAATTCAAGGCACCTGGATTCTCTGACTTGACTATCTTTGGTAAAATGGTGAGAAGTCAGATGCTGGGAAACCTGGTGGCAGTTATTGGAACTCAGGGTGCTTTGGATTTGTGGATGGACAAGCTGCAACAGCTGACAAGCACACGAAAATGCACTGTGCAAGGAAGGTAGAGTGGAATCCTTTGGCTGGCAGAGGCCAGCAGCCTCCTTTCATTTGCAGAGTGAGCTCACCAGCCAAAATGTAGAATGTTTCCATGCTGGAGGAAGGGTGTGTTTTTGCAGAGCTCCATCGTGATTAGGCGTCTTTTGGGGCTGGCTCAATTTAAGTCATTTTTTTTTCTTTCCGTTGGAATGCAATAGAATATTCCCCGGGGGGGGGGGGGGAGCGGGCAGGGGGGCTCTGTTTTGAGACTGAAATGTGCACTATATTCTCCTGATTCCCTTTTAGTCAAGTTTGGGCTATGTGCTGTGATCATTAGAGAGAAGCTCAAGTGGCACAATGGAGATTTGGATTCAGAGTTTGAACACCATAAGCATTACTTGGTGTTTGGATATGAAGTTCTGATTTGAGCCCATTGGTAAAGAAGATATGCAAAAATGAATGGAAGGAATATTTAATACAAAGGAATCAGTTCCCTCATACAGGTCAATATTTGTATCACTAAAATGCATATGATGTAATAGGCATTAGATACCATGGAGGTGACCAGCTATAAACTACCTAGGTATATAATGTATATTTAGTTCCTGTCACCAAGAAGGTTCTCAAAGTGCTTTAGTCTTTACTAGCTGAGTGGACAGACTATGTACTGTGTATTTAGCAGACGCTTCACTTATGCCTGTAATGCAGCCACCTCTGGGATGAAACAATGTAGCTGCTTAACAGCACACAGCAACAATATACAACACCTTAGGACAGAAAGTGACAAAATATGCAGCATCCAACTGAAATTGTAGGGGGAATTTATTATAGGTATCCAGAATGTAATCAGTCAATTTGAAAAATGGCCAGAATGGTGGGATTACTACATTTCCTCTTGATAAAAGCAGCGTCAGTTTTTTAACAACCAGAGGCACTTAGGGTCTCACTTTTATATCTGTTAAGAAGGTGACATCTCTAGCAACACAGAGTCTACATCCTTCAAACTCAGACAGATCATTTGCCTACTGGATCACCTGAGTTTCCCCTAGTACTAACCCAGCTGCACCTCACTTAGCTTATAAACTCTGACAAGAGCACTGTTTAAAAAGGGTCTGTGCTGTAATGACCCCACTTTCTATTATGGCCGCTGGTCTGCTGCATTCCAGGTAGAGTGCAGCTCCTGAATGCACTGAGCATGGCTTAACATTCCACTGACTTCAATGGCATGTCAGTCAGCAGAGTGCAGTGGAGAGACCCTGCAGCCCAAGAGGGAGTGTAATACACTTTCTGTGCTATTTATGCCGAGTTGGACCGCTGCTGGCTCATGATCTCCGAGAATCAGTGGGGTGTCTTCTGTGCCCTGAGATTCATGAAACCATTGAAACATGAAATAAACAATAATCAGTGAATTGCCTACCTGGATGAAGAACTTCCTTCTCATATTCTTGCAGCTTTCACTTCCATCATCTTTGGACTGGATCATGCTGGTGATCACAAGAGGATAAGGAGTGCTGTCATCCGGTTCTGAAGTGCATAGCACTTGTAGTCTAGGGCAACTGTCAATTTTCTCTTGATCCCAACTGGTAGAAATCTCAATGGGATCAGGGCATTTCTCATCTGGACTCGACCCATCATCAGTATCCTTGGTATTACAGAGTATAAGTGATCTTGAAATGGAGCGAAACTTTTTTGATTTCCTGCTCCCAACTCTGCTCTGTCGATCCACCTTCAGTGAGCTGGTGATGCTGCCCTTTTTCCTCTCATGTTCCCATTTGTGTGGCATGACAGTGCCAAAAACTTTCTCCAGTCCTCAGCAGCTAAATATCCTCCCAGAAGAGAAATATAAAAAGTGAGTTATAATTGGCCTCGTCCTATTTCCCCTCCCAGTAACCTACACTACTGAAAAGTTGTGATGAACAAATTGAGTCAACAGAGCCTTTCAGTCCACTAACAACCATGTGATGTCTTATGACTTGCAACATTTATTTCTGTGCAGTGCTGTACTAAATTCTCCTTCACCATTTCATTCTCTTCCTATGCTCTCCAAGCACAGAGGAGTGCTTTAAACAAATGTTTTTGAGGCTTCTGTTGTGTTGCTTCTTCCTGGTTTCTGCTGAATTTGCAGGATGAAATCCCAAATTGAAAAGAAGATACACAAAAGCACTATTCTATCCTTCAAACTCACATAGAAGGAGAGGCTCTGCTTGGAGCCTGATTTATGACAGCGTTGTAATTCAAATAGGATTAATCAAATTGTTGAGGTTAAATTCTCTGCCTGGCACATCTGATTTGTAAGTGGTTTAGCTAAAGTAGATCTTGGCCATGAATAAGGAAGGAATGCCAGGCTGGAGTGAAACACATACCTTTGGACAGCTAAGCCCACTTAAAAGAATCTGTGTTTAATTGCAAAAAAGAGATCCATTGAAGCCATTTAGATGTGAATACCTGATTAAGGATTGAACCTCAGAAAAGAATACAACTCCAGCGTATTAATGCAAAAATAACCCATTAAAGGAATTATTTTTCCACTGTATGTTTCTGCATACCAAATCAAAATAAAATAGAGCAGAAATGCCACGGAGTAGCAGTGTGACATAAAAATTGGTACTTTATAAAATGAATATTAAGTAAAGGAATAAGCATATTAGAAAAATTAAGAAAAACTGGTCAATAAATTTTCAGCATAACCTTTTTCCATCATAAAATGCAAGTTAGTTGAAATTATTATGGTTTTCAGGAGCATATTGATTTTTGATGGGTGAAAGTTTAAATGAATCATTCTGACTTTCTCATTTCATTTTGATAATATTGAAACATTTTGTTTTAACTTTATCATCTCAAGTAATTTCATTTATACTTTTATAGTATATCAAAGTATTAATTTGAATCGTATATTTAAAATTATATGTTTATTGTTATATATCATTATGTTTGACGTTATCTAAATGAAATGTTTTGACCTTACTGAAACTAAATCATTTTACATTAGTGAAATAAAATGTTGCTGATCGTTAATTTTTTGGAATTTCCCATTTCGCAGAAAATTTTGACTTTTCATTCCAATTCTGAATGTAAACAAATTTTGAAATGTTGGAATTTCCTACAGAACAGAAATTCTGTTTTCTGGCCAGCTCTAGTAATAAACTTATGCAGTTATACAGGGTTTATTTCTCCTGTTTTTATCTTCCTTTTGATCTGTTTATTAAAATGCACAGGTCCAGGAAGGTTATGGAATGTAGTTTACATTAAATTGAAAAGCATATTTAAAATAAATCTTTTAAAGTCTGTAGCTTTGATCCATGCAATTTGCACAATATGTTTTAGACTGGGATTTATTTCTTTCTCTCTCTTTTAGTGACTCTAGTGCTGGTTAAAGTTGTAAAACTGGCTGGAATATCTATTTTGCCCCCGAACAGGTCCACCCTGGCCAGGAAGGAAAGCTCTGAGAGGGTGGTTCAATCTCCATGTTCCATTCAGTCCTTAGTATCTCTGCGAGTGCTAGCAAAGGTGCCAGGTAATGGTAATTACGATGTAATGAGTTGAGGATTTTGTTGGACATTTTTAAAAATAATGAAATGTTCTTATTATGAATGTTTAATAGCACAAAGATCACGGACAGTGCAATAAAGCACAGAAAATGTATGCACAGGGAGATGATAACTGTAGGAATGCTTCTCAGTGGGCTCAGCTTCACTGTTTACAAGCACAAATTGCACTTGAAAAAAAGGTGCAAAATTTGCACCTATGTTTTTTGTGTCAGAAAATGAATTATGGGCGTAAGACATCAGTTGCATGTTACAACTGAGATTTCTACCCACGGCTCTGCTGGCGATGCAAAAATGTGGGTGCAAATTTTGCACAGGCAAATTGCAGCTGCAAAAGGGAGACCAGCCACCTGAAAATGTAGGCTTGTAGATTTTACACCAAGCCAGCTCCACTGTATAATAGAACCCTACAAGACAGCCTCAGGATCACATTCCTCTCCTCTACCCCTCAGAAAAATACCCATAGAAACCAAACCAAACACTGAGGAAAAGAAGGAAAAATGAATAATGTGTAATAGAGAACCTGCGCAAAAGAGCTATATGCTGGGAAATATGTAGCTTCTAGAGGAGTACAAGATCCAGTCTGCATCAAAGTTTGTTTAATTTTGTAAAAGAAAAACAAACACTGCACATAGCCTTTTCATGAGAAGCAAAGAGGTCCCTTTATCCATCATTGAGAATATGCTAATACATATGGTGCCTTGAAGAGATTCAGGCATTTTGATAGGTGATACTCTTTTATAAGAGTTTAGGATAATTTATTTTCTATCATACTAATTATAATATCCTTCTGCTTCACAGTGTCTTTCATCCAACAGGATCCCAGAATACTTCACAAATTACATACTAGCACTATGTGAGATTTTCCAAAGGAACGTTCTTCCATCAGAAAATGCCGATTCATTGAAATCAAAATGTTGTGTTGGAACGTGTCAATTTCAATGAAAATTTTTATGGAAATCTGCCAGCTCTTCTGCCCACCTCCCAGCTCTTTGGCAGCTTTCCTGGTGTGCTGGCACAGAGACTGGGCTCCCTGGGCTTCCAAGCTCTCCAGTTTCAGTTTTGAAGGAATCTTTCAACATCTAATCCTAATGTAGAGCTGTACCTCCCAGCTCTGTAATCACGCAATGCTTTACCTCCCCTAGTTTCCATTTATTGTTGAATGGAATCCTTCTCTATGAATAATCCAAGTACCTGTCTCCTCTTACTGCTCATAGTTTTGTCCAAAAGGATCAGCTGAGTGAAGTTAACCAGGGTCTGGTCAGTTTCAGGGCTGCTATTCTGAGGTGGACACTGATGAAACTGCCAAGAATCATGATCATTTCAGTTAGCAGCTTCTTGGGAAAACTAGAAGCCAGGCAAAGGGAGGTACTGGGGTTATTCATAGAGAAGGCTTCCCCAAGCTCTGAGATACCAAGGAGCATGGGGAGCTGGGCCTGGAAATCTTTGAAAAAAATCCATTTCTGTTCTTCCAATATGGATTTTTTTGCTGTGAAAAAATTCATAGATCTGGTTGTTGTTTTTTTAAAGCAAAAAAGCCCCAGGACAAGCTCTGACTCTTATAACACATGACAAAGGAAAAAAGGCCTTGATTTAGGAAAGCATGTAAGCATGTGCACAAGTCCCAAACACATGCTTAAAGTTAAGTACATATGTAATTGTTTTGTTTTGTTTTTTAACGGGATGCTTTCCTGCCTAAAAATCCGGACAAACAGTAAAACGTGGAACTCAGTTAATCCACCTACGTCAGAATAAAAGAGGGTATTTAGGCATAGCTAGATAGACACGGGGAGGCATGATGGTTGAATGGATCAGTAACCAGTGTTCTGTTCTCAGCTCTGACGCTGACTTGCTGGATGACATTGGGCAAGTCACTTCACCTCTCTGTGCCTCTGTTTCCCAATCAGTAAAATGAGGCCAATGATACTCACCAGAATCCTCTATTTGTAAAGCACTTTGAGATACACGGATTTAAAGTGCAATGTACTATTGTTAGTCATAACTTTAACAGCCTAATCATATCCAAATAACAAGAAAATATGCACATTGATCTAATTAAGTATCACATCTGCAGTTTGTATTACACTTTTTACATGGAATAATTTGCATTAGTTAACGGTAAATGACACCCACCCATATTATTGTGTAACGTCTTTTGGGGGTTGTTTTAGTTTTGTTGGGTTTTGGTTAAATAAGACTCTTTCATTGCTGCCCCGGTGTAGAAATCAGTCCAGTTGCTACTTTTTGACATAACCCCCCCATTAGGACCTCAATATGTTAAGAAATTAATCTTGAAAAGCTCATGATAAAGGTTACATTTCCTGTATGCTTGAGGGTGTTTGGACGGAAGGAAGGACGGACCTTTTATAACAGATGAAAGACAGAAAGTGGGCTTGGAAGAACAGTATGATTGATAGGGCTACAGGTATCTCAAATACTGCTCAAGTAGAGATCCAGCTAGTCCAAGTGCATCCCCATAACATCGGCATAGGAAGCAGTGTGTCTAACCTGCTCAGGAGTGCAAGTAGGATGGTACGCTCTAGTACGCAGTACCGGCATGAGATTTTTAGTGGGTATGGGGTACCGGAAAGAATTGGGGAGGCTAGAACCCCACTCTGGAGGGGGGGTGGAATTGCACTCTGCTCCTTAAAGGAGCAGAACACAGCTAGGAAGGGCATTCATTCTTTATTTGGATCTAACAGCACAATACATATGCCAACTAACTTAAACAAAGGCTTTGTTTAAGTTTGTTAGCATATATATTGTGCCGTTAAGTTGGTCAAGAGTCCTCAAGAAGGGAGGGGAGGGGAAGGGAGGGGAGGGGAGGACAGAAGGTGTTCAAACAGTGTTTTTGATTCCTGATCCAGCCTCTGGATTATGAACATATACTGATAGGAGCATTCTAACCAAGGTACTGAGGACTTTAAAATAATCTGGAGCCTTCATATTTCCTTGATCCTTTGCAGATGGACTTACGAGTTGGATATGGTACAAAGACTGTTCTAGCCTCATTGATTGATGATTTCTTCCTTGCAATGGACAAAGTTCAGATGTCTGCTGACTTTCTCACATGAGTCAGCAGCCTTTGATACCTGTGGTATAAGCAACATTGCCCTTGCTTGATTGGTTTTGTTCTTTCCTCTCCAAATGTCAAAGCCTGTTCCCATTGAACTCAAAAGCAAAACTTCTTTTGATTTCAATGGGAACAGGATTTGGCCCCAAGAGATCAGAGAATGTGATTTTGATCAATTGCTTATCTGTCCAGAGACAGTTCTCATGCATGTTCTGCCAGGCTGGTTTTGATTACCCTTCCTGTAGGTCATGCTGAGGAAAATAATCAGACAATTTGGGCTGCAGTTCTATGAAGATGCACATGGCACACACGCAGTTCTATGCCTCTTTTCCATCAAACCCAGATGGCGCAGCATCTTTGCTTTCCTAGTGTCTGGTGGAGAGCAATACTTAGACCTTGTCTACACTGCCAATTTAGAGCACTGAAACTTTCTCGCTGAGGGGTGTGAAACACCTCCCCCCCCCCCCCCGAGTGACAGTGTGGACGCACTACAGCGCTTTTCATACTGCGCTCTCCGAGGGCTGGTTTAACTCAGAGCACTCTACGGGCCTGGCTACACTTGTAGATGTAGGGCACTTTGAGTTACACACACCTTCGCAGAGTGCAGTACGGAAAGCACTGCAATCTGTGCACACTGACAGCTACAAGTGCACTGGCGTGGCCACATTAGCAACTCTTGCAACGGCCACAGAGAGCAGGGCATTGTGGTAGCTATCCCAGCATTCAAGTGGCTGCAATATGCTTTTCAAATGGGGTGCGGGTAGAGTGTGACAGGGAGTGTGTTGTGTATATGTGGGGGGAGAGAGAGTGGGTTTTTGGGAGCCTGAGAGCATGTCAGCATGCTGTCTTGTAAGTTCAGACACCAGCAGACCCCCTTCCCCTGCCTCTCAAGCAACATTCCACAGTAATGGTTGCTTTGTCCCGGAGCAGATACGCAGCCAGCTGTCAGAAATGGAGCTTTGAAACGGCATATCCGCATTCCTACAGCCAATTCCAAACAATGACAAGAGTGGCCACTTGACTTAAGGGGATAATGGGACGTTTCTGGAGGCCGATCAGAGCGCAGTAATGCAACACCTTGTTCACACTGATGCTGGGGTGTTTCAGCCGAGACGGACCAAGCGTTATGCTTCTGGTGGAGATGGATTACCAGGAGCGCTCTAGCTGCAGAGTCCAGGGGCTCTAAGTGCCTTGCCAGTGTGGACAGGTCTGGAGTTAGGGTGCCCAGGGCTGCTTTAATGCACTCTAACTCACAAGTGTAGCCAAGCCCTACATCTGCAAGTGTAGCCATGCCCTTAGTTTGGACATAAAGGAGGCACTGATAGTGTGTTAAGGGAAAGTGGGGTGATGGTCCTTCCTATCCTTCTTCTATTTAAGAAGTTTTCAATTTGAGGGTGGTGCTGGATCCTCAATGACACCTGGGAGTACAGGTGGCACCAGGGGTCCATAGCATCATTTTACAACTGCATCTGTTTAACAGATGCAGTTGTAAAATTTTAGACAAGTAAGGGGAGTGTCAGAGGGGACGGGGAGTGCGTGGGTGTCCTGGGCTGGGGGCGGGGTAGACAGGAGTCACATGGAGGGTCATGTAGGGAGGTCACGTGACCCCCCCCCCCTTGTGTCCCTCCCATGAGTGCAGTACCACCAAGAAATGATTTCTACTTGCACCACTGAACCTGCTGCATTTTTAGAATGAGACCATGGAATATGCATCACAACTTACCTCCAGATGTTCAAGGCCTTTCAGATGAGATTGGTTGCCCTTATAATGTGGAATCAGTGCTTCCAGGAACTCCTACGGTATATCAACAATAATAACATTAGGGATAGGTCTGAACTAAAAACTGAGATCTGAACAGCTCTGCACTAGGCGACATTTCAGAGGCAGACAGCATCTCTTGTTAAAGGGTTTCAGTGTTTTACAAATATTTACTAAACTTCCCCTCCCCCCAGGAAGTAGTTAATTAAACCGAGCCTTTCTACAACTGGGAAAACTGAGCAAGATTAATGGCCAAACTGTGGTGCACCAGAGTAGGGTCCACCATGAGTGAGGATGGAGTGGGCAGCAGAAGCCCCTTCTCTGCTCCAGCACACCCATACAGCAAGCAGCCATGCCCCTGAGCACATGCCATACTAAATGCCCTGAAAGGGGCCTCTCTCTATGAAGCTGAAACTGGGGAGAAGTGTATAGTACACCTACTGAAAGGGGCAGGACATGTTGCATAAGCCCCACTCCCCCATCACTTCTTAAGGAGTTATGCCTTATGCAGAGGTAACATTTCCCTTCTTCACTGCATGGACAGTACAACTGCAAGCCCCTCCATCCCCAGTGCTCCTTTGCGTCTCGAGACCAAATTGAACCCTACAAGACTTACCCAATATCACACAGCAAGTTAGCGGCTGAGCTGAGGATAAAACCCAGGAGTCCTGATGACTTCCAGTCCCTTGCTCTAAGCACTAGATCATGCCCCTAGTCCCAGCTTTTACCAGTGCAATGTTCTCTGTAGAGCTGCTGCATAAGTAATACAACGACGGTAGGAGACATCAAAACACACACTCTATAAGCTCTCTAATACAAATGTCCAGAAAGCAGCAATGCAAGTGCCAGAAGATCCTTATGAATCATCGCCATCTTCCACCAAATTTAATTCAGTTTTTTGTGGGAAAGGCCAATTATTTCAAAGCCAGCTCCCAAAACCATTTATCTTTCCCCTGGTGCGCTTGCTGCTTGTCATATTCTCTGGCCATTCCGGTACCTCCAGCCCTCCTGATGGAAGCTGTCTGTGGTTTGTAACTCAAACCAAATGTTACTTCTTTTTTTCAAGGGTTCCCCCCCCACCCCTCAGCTTTGTGTTAAAAAGCTCTCTGTCTGTCTTCTGTAAACAATATGCATAATTTTTGAGTAGCATCCATTTGGTTCACATTTTTGGTTGGATATTAAACCAAGCATTTACAAACGTAAATAATTTGGAGTCGTTCCCGGACTGAATGGGAATCCTCTGCTGTTAATGAAACAGTGGAAAAGTTAGATCTATTCTTTATTAGCAAGAACACGAAGGCTTTACGTTACTTAGTACTAACAGCATAAACTCTTGCATCACATTTTAAATCTCGATCCTGTGAGCTTTATCAGTCTTGTTACTCAGCTTTACCATAAACATTGAATGAGCACAGAAGTCTAGGGCTTCCAGCCAAGAAGGAGAACTACCTTTTTGTTTTGGTAAAGAGCAAAGGCATTTTGGAGTACTGGATTTACTGTGCAAAGCCTGTAGTAATTATAAAATAAAAAAATAATAAAGAGAACTTACAACAGAGAGGCAGAAAAACCTGACTCCTGCAGAAGGCTGTTTTTCTTCATAGGCCTGGCAAAAAAAACAGAGTGAATAATTGAAAACACACCCTCACTGTCACATGACTTAGTTTTAGTAATTTGGTTCAGTATATTGGAATGAGACTATTGTTTCCTAATTGACCAAAATGTCAGCAGAGATAGAAAAACAAAACCAATGAGATACACATCCAGGAAGACTGTTCCTGACTCTCTTGCAGCTGTTCAATGAAGCCAGGCTTTCCAGGATTTTGTCATTCCCTCTACCCTTTCTTTTGAATAGCCCCTGGATATACTGGGGCTTTGAGCATGTTACACCTCTTGAGGAGGAGTGGAACCAAGCTAATCGAATGCAGGATTTCCTGTTGCTGGCCAGCTCAGCCAACACACTTCTCGTAATTTTCAACAGTTATGTTACATGTTAAGTCAATAGGAATTTTATAGGCCACTTCCTTTCCAGAAGCAAAAATAACATGGGACCCTCCAAATATTGATTAACAGAAGCCACTGTGAGTCTAAGTCCCAATTCTCTCTCTTACTCCAAAGGGGATGTAAACTGAATGGTCCATATGACTAGCATGTTCCTTTTGCCTTCATGCTGACTCAGATGCATTGGCCAGCGCTGGGGGAGAAGCCAAGTCCTTGCCCACCTAAGCCAGCTTTCCCGGTACATGCTGGCCCGATAAAAATACCCAACGGCTGCGAGAACTGATTTTTAAACAGTTATTGTTTATTTGATACAGATTTTAAATAGCAAAGCTTATTTAGAGGCCTCATTTTTCTTCTTGACCCTATAAAATGTACATAATATCAGATCCAGAAAAACTTAAACAGAAGCCTGAATTACCCTCTCACCCCTCAGTGTGGTCCCTCAAGCTCACACTGTCACGGCCCACTACTTATTCTGTGGATACCTACTAGAGAGGACTCCACTGCTATCAGTCTAACACTTAAATGCCTTCACCAAAGAGAGGTGTGATTTGCGTTTAAAAAGTTACTGTGAAATGGTACCATGTTTATTGTCTGTCAATGACTTCTAGATCAAAGCTGCTCCATGTAGGTAGGAAAAAGGGTTTCTTTAACTTCCACCCTTGCTGGGTTCACACGGTGGAACGTGAAAGTCAAGCTGAGTTCTTTCCTGTCTATGCAACTGCCCCAGTAACCCTGGCCCAACTTTATAGGTGTTGCTAACTCATAGCTGAAGTGTTCATCATGAGAAGAAAAGCACCCAGCTTTGCTTTCATGTACCAGAGTAAGTTGGCAGGGCATCAGTTAGCTAAAACATCTATTCAGTTGTAAACAGAGCAAATATGATCTGGAGTCACTGAAGGGCAGCAAATATGGAATGCCACAATGCTGCTTTAAAGTCTCATTTTGGAGAAGACCCATGTTTTAAACTCTCTAGTGGACACCGGATATCAAATTTCTCTCCTGTAAAAAAGTAGAATTAGGGAACTTATCTTTCCTATTATTTAACCAAAAAACATGATGCCCTATAATACCTAAATCCTTGCTGTGGCATGGGCAAAGTGTGTTTGAATAGAGGGATAGCAGCAGCAGTATTATAGATGTGAAAAATCAGTGAAGAAACTAACAAGTTACACAGAGTTTCTCATGCATTTTTACAGTGGCACACACGTGCTATTGGTAAGGGATGCAGAACTTATTCATACAAAATCTGAACAGTCTCAAAGTTTTTCTCCAAACACAGACCAAACTGGAATCTTTTCTGAGGCTCCAAAACATCAGCAATCGTTTTTTCCTTCCCTTTTCATTTTCACACACCAGTGCGCTTCCTGACCATAGGCCAAATTCTGGGGTCCCTAAGTCAATCGGAATTTTGCTCAGTTCAGAACGGCAGAATCTGGCCTACGGCCAGGCAGCAGAAACATAAATATCTTGAGCGAGGCTGCTGATCATGCTACTTCTTTCCATCCCTTTTTAATAGCACGTTTGTTCAGTGCACAGTGGTGATCGGAAAAGTGAGCTGTTAGAATGTACAAGGATAGAAAATAATGCCAGAGTATATCTTCACGGTATTCCCTGATATTGAATCCTGTGCGTGGGTCTCGTTACACCATCTTTAAAAAGATTATAGTGGGAGAACGGCCCTGAAAATGATCAGAGACATGAATTCTGTTGTATGGGAAATCGTTCAGTACAGAGAAGGTATGAATAAGAAGTGACATGATAAGCAGTATAAAAAATAATTAAGCGTATAAAAAGGCTGCTCAGTAGATCCTATTTACCCTTTCCTGGAATACAAGAGAAATGGAATGAAAAGGTGACAAATTTAAAACCAATAAAAGGAAACAGATTTTTTTTATACAAAGCATAATTAATATGTGGAACTCATTGCTACAAGATGATGTCAATGCCAAGGGTGAAATTTTAGCCGCTTTGAAGTCAGTGGGGAGTTTTGCCACTGATTTCAGTGGGGCCAGGATAACACCCTATGAGTGTAGTGGATTTTTTTAATTAGCTGTTCATATGATCAGAACTAGCCAGTTACACTGATATAGAATATATAAGGGATAACAACCCCCTTGCCTTGGAACAAAAGCAAGCCTTGTCTGCTGGGATGGGAAGACATTCCCCCCTGGGCATGTTATTTCATATTTGTCTCATTATGGAGATTAGCCACCTTTCTGTGAAGAATCTGGCATGTGTTCCTTTCTCCCAAACAACTTTTAAATGACAAAGAGCAATTTCCTCTTCATTGTTATTGGTACAGGCCTGAATTAGTCACTCCTGCCTTGATTATTGCAGCCTTTTCTGCACTAGCTTCCCCATATCCCACTGCTGCCCCCTCGGTCCATCTAAAACGTAGCGATATAAAAATTGCCAGCCTGAATCAGACTAGTCCAATAGCCTGTTGCTGACCGTCACTAGCATCAGAACACGTAAGCTGCACTAAGCAATTCTGGGATCACATGCCTCCAGGAAGTTTCCTAGTCCCCCCTTAGTTAGGGGCTGGCTGAAATATGAGGGCATATATCCCTTCCAAAGTGCTTCTTTGTTTTTAACATTTATTATTGTGACGGGATACTCTTTTTATCAGAGGAACGTGCAAAACCCCCATGGGTGAACAATTATTGTTTAGCCGGCCCATCAGGCAAATTCTTTCCTAATACCTGTCACTTGGTGGTTTGCTTATGCAGTGAAGGATGAGGAGAGCTATCTCTTCCAAACACACAATGAATCCTGTGTATTGGAACTATAATTTGCCCTTTTTTTGAATCCTGCTAAGGTCTTGATGTCAGTGAGATCCAGTGGCAATGAGTTCTACAAGGTAATAATGCATTGTGTAGAAATGTATTTCCCTGTAATAGTTTTAAAATCTCTGCCTTTCCGGCTCGTTCAGTTCTTGTATTGTCAAAAGTATTGTCCTCACCTCCAAGTCTTTGTGGAATTTTGCTTCCACTTATCTTTATAATCACTTCACCATTTATCCCCACTTGCTCCTTTACCTTTCTCCTTTTGCCTCCTTCTCTTACTCTGAGCTTCACCCTTCCTTCCAGATCATCTTGTATGGTTGGAGCACCCTCCCTCTTCCTCAGATCCTTAAAACCACCTCTTTTGTGAAACCTTACTACCTTTAGCCTTACCAATTGCATCCAGGCCTTCTTGTTATTGAACTGTTGCTCGGTGTTGACCACGTGTTGTCTTTGCTTGAGTTAGGTTGTAAGATCCTTAGAGTATGGATCTTGTCTTTCTGTGTGTTTGTGTAATGCACCATGTATACTTACAGTGCTGTATCTGATTGTCAGGTCTTTCGCTGGTGGACAATGTTGCTTGTGTTTTAGATGTACTATCTACAATGCTGTTTTTATGGAGCATAACATTGTCACTGGAGAAGACGGTTGCTACCAAAAGAGCTCATCCCACACAGCTCATCCCTGCTGCCTCACCTCCAGGCCTGATTATGCAGCCCTGGGCGAATGGGTAAATCATTGTGTAGGCAAAATGCGCTGGTTTAAAAAAAATAGCACACATCTGATGCACATGAACTACATGAATGATGCACTGGCTGTGCATGTGACTGAGAAATACTGCAGTGAGTGTTTGGAGAACACTGACTTGTGTGGGATGTTGAGAACGATGGCATGTGGGGTATGGCAGGAATGTTATCCTTTTAACACAGTGAGGGGTGCTTTTTAAAGGAATATTTGTATTTATTTATAGATCATGTGTAAGAGCTTGGAGGTGGAGTAAAGAATGCTTGCATGTAAGTATGGCTTAATGCTTGAAATCACGCAAAGTCATTCGTTTCATTTCGATTAATTGATTCCAAGTCCAGAAGGGACCATTGTGATCATCTGGTCTGGCCTCCTATATGACACAGTTCTAGTCACTAGTAAATAGTTGGTGCTGAATGTAGCGTCCAACTATTTTGCAAGTAATTGGCTAGTGTCACAGAGTATATAAATTACTGCAACTCCAGAACAGTAATAATTTATGTGAGTTCTCCTTTTCGGGGATTTTTTGATTTTTTTTTTATGACTTTGCCTCTTTATTCCACATTTCCAGTCATATAATGTTGCTTTTTCATCTGACCTTGCTTTCCTTTTGATTTATGCGCCCCTGAACGGCATACCAAAATAAAGGGCCCTTGAGGTGGAATGAAAGGGGGATTATCAATTGCCAACAAATGTGATTTATCAGGAAAAATTATAGTGTGAAAGAAAAATGAACTTTCTCTATCTGCAAAATCACATGAAAATGGTCTCAGTATTTTTTAAGGCTTCAGTATAAAAGTTGCATTTAGGGCCAGCTATTATTACATTTTATTGTAGGTTCTGGGTTGGCTTCTGGCACCTTTACTGATATGGAGTTAGTCCCTACTCCTCAAGCAACCCCATTGTGCTTGAGAATATCTGGGAGTACTCAAGAAGTGAAGAACTATTCCACATGAGTGAAGGTTCTGGAATCTGTCCTGCGCCAGAGCGCGCTGATATCAATGGAAAGATTTCCATTGGCTTCAATGGGCTTGGATCAGACCCAAACACAGGTAGTACGTACTACTGTATTTTGACTGGAGGATTTTTTTTAAAAAAAAATTAGCATTATCAATTATTTCCACCCTTTGGTGAAGAATTATGCAATCCCCTGCCCCTTAAGTGTCAGCAGGTAGGTAAGATGAATTTACTGCATCTGTGGGAGCAGTTGTTATTTCAGCTGCGAGGGCTTAGCAGCAGCCACCTTTTGAGTCTCTGTCATCCTGTGTGCTTGGCAAAGGTAAAGCTATTTAATTCAGCTTCTCCTTCTCTGCATTAAATGAGTTTTGAAACCCCTTCATATTTACATTGCTTTCCTTTCTCTCTGACACCATGATAGCCATAAAGAGACTCAACTTGTATGATTTTTATTTGTGGTGTCAAAGATTTCAGAGGCGGGTTTTCTTACCAGCTAACTTATTCGGTCCAGAGGCTCTAACGCCAACTGGTATCAGAATACATAACACACACATAACACACTTACATTATAGTTAACAATATTGGCTATCAGATAAACAACTGCATAATAAGGTGCAGAATATTGTGACACGATTGCTTAGTGGTAGTGCTGGCTACAGGGACTGGATTACAACAGTGCTCCTGAGATTCCATTGGCTTCTGATCTGCTCCTGGGTGCAATTGACTATGCTGATCTTTAAAGCCCTGCATACTTTGTCCTAGCCTTCGAGTGATTGGCTCTCTCCCATGTGCCACCATGACATTTGAGATCAGCTGATGCATTCGTGCTAGCAGTACTGAGATTTAAATATATCAAAGCTATTGGCAAGGAGTTCTGAGTTGAGGGTTTTTGACTTTGGGAATTGTTTTCCCCATTGGTCCAACAGATCCTGAGCATAAATTTTGGGGCACAGTAGAAAGCCCATCATCAGCTTACACAGACTTGGAGAGTGGGAAGTGATATCATTATACTTCCTTTACTGCATGAGCCTACATGGTAAATATTTTACTAGTTGTGTGTTGCTATGATGACAGCAGTTTAAACACTGCAAACTAAACAATAATGCTGTGTACTTCTACATCATCTTTCATCTGAGGATCAAAAACAAAGTAGGTGTGATAAATCCCTTTTAACAGACAAGGCATAGAGAATTTAAGGCCAAACTTTACTAAAGTGTCCTCTAATTTTGCATACCTAATTTTTGGGTATCCACTTTGAGACACCTATGATCTGAGTTAGGGAGCACCCATAAGTTCAGGGGAAGTCAAATGGAGCTATAGGTGCTTGGAATCTCTGAAAAATCAGGAGTTAGTAATGTTATCTTAAGCTGGACAGTCAAAACAGAGGCCAATTTTGACAAATTGGTACTAAGTGACAGCCCAAGATTACCAACCGTATTCTAAAAATATCTTCTTGTAAGGTGTAAATGGACATATAGTATCACTCCAAAAAGTAGAAAGCATATATACTGTAATATATGCATGGGATAGAACGATGCAAAATGCAACAGGAGTAAAAACACTGGTTCAGATCCCTTGCTAGAGGTGGGGGCGGGGGGCAGAAACTGGTATAAAGAGACCATGGTGTGCAGTGACAGCGCCCCAGTGTAAATAGAGCAGCTGCTCAAAGCTGTGTGGGGTGCTAACAGCCCCACAAGGCCAAAGCAGCAGCCAGGGATTGGTACAGCATAAGGGCATTCTGCCCCCCAGCTGTCTTTTCCAACAGCCATAACCTCTTCACTGGCAGCCAGGAGAGATACCAGAGGATCCTCTACATTGACTCTGTACCACCAGAGGGTTTCCTTTACACTGGGGTGATCCTCCTAGCACTGGCTATCTCAGCTCTGCAGCCAGACTCCACTGACAGTTCCACCAGTATATAGTTAATATACTATCCCGTACGCTTTTTCTCATAGTGTATGAAGCAGTTACTAATAAGACTCATAATAAATGGAACTATCCAGTGAACATTGTATTAATAATATTGGCAAGATTCCAAGTCTAGGGATTTTATTTATAGCATATGGCTAAACAAATATGTCTCTGATTTGAGGCTGAGATTCTGGACCAATTTACCGATTTCCTGCATCAGATAACATTGCACTCTGATTCAAGTAAATTGTACATTTGGACCTCTTGCTTGGAAGTATTCTCTGAGAATGTGATGGATGAGCACATTAAAGTTTAATTTTAAAAGAGGTTGCAAATATGTGGCTGTTTTAGACAGGATCAGATACTAGTTTTGTCCGGTTCTCACTGAGGCTAAAATATGCTTGTATTCTTCAGCAGTTTCTTTAAAGGAAAATAAAAATCTTTTAAAATGTAGACTAGACATAGTTGAAATGAAATAAGATTCAGAAATGATTCAGAAAAAGGCACTGGGTCTTAACAGAAGCTTAACAGAAAATCCCCTAACCTTTCCTCTAAATCCTGCTCACTAGGGTTAAATACCAGTGAGAAAGATGATTTATAGATTTACAAACCCATTTACATAGTGGATGATATATTTTTTTGTTTTGTTTCTATTCTATTTCTCATAGTATTATAAGCTTGAAGAGGACTTGACAGCTAAGGAAAGCTTCCGTTGCGGGAAAGTCCCTACTTTTAAATACGCTTACCTGGGAAAATATTGTCCAGCAAAGTAAGAACATCCTATTTTGCAGGTACTGACTGGCTAAATATACATGTTTCTTTTTTATCATGAGACTACTAATCAAACAACAAGCAAAGATGAGAAGCTATATCACTCCAAATTCCCCCTATCGCTTTAAAATAAGATATTCATTACAGTGAACAGAAAAGCAAAAGCACAAAACTCATACAGGAAGAATTACCCCTGGCTTTATGTTTTATCTATTTACTCTTCTCATTTAAATTGTCAAAGAAAAACACATTGAAAATGAAACATATTTGCATCTTCAAACAGCAGAATAAACACTACTGAGACCCAAACAGTTTGGGATAAATATATCACTTACCATTGTCAAATATCAAAAATATCTTCTTATTTAGGATCATTATTGTAACACCTTGGATGTAAAATATGCAGCTGAGTCACTTCACAGTATGTTAAATACTTTAAAAAATAAAAAATACACTGTAAGTCCAGGGTGTTTGGATATTTGTAAGTCCTAAGCATGCAAAATGACTACTCAATATAACAATTTTTCCTCGTCAGAAAATGCCTTTGCTATTTGCCAGCAAATCTTTAATGCTTTAGACTGGGTATTTCCAACTACCGCCCTACTTGCTAGGCAGATGTGTATAAAGGAGATGTTATTTCACTGAATCAACCACTGAGATCGTAACCCTTTTCCTGTACCACAAACAGAAATGTAAAACCTCAATCTTTCCTTTGGACTTTAACTGACTTGTCTCTGTTGTAAGAAAGCAAATGCAACTATTCCAAGGTCTCCTATATGGAAAATGTGTTAAAATGTTTTAGATCATCTTAGAGCTTCAGCTACTCACTCCAGCCACTCATTAGTTAACTGACCTTTGCTGTGTTTATGTAAGTGTAGGGTACAAATACAACACCTAGACTCATTGCCCAAAGTTGAAATGATTAATTTATTACTCTTTTTACAAAACACACATATAGAGAAAGAGAGACAGAGAGAGAACGCATAGTTCTCTTTTAACCTGAGTGAAAACTCCTTTCATAAGGTCTGAAAGGGCTTCAGGAGGCTGTTCTTTGGGAAATAAAGTCTGTATAGTGGATAGCAGAGTTTGGCTCAAGGGGAAGCCGACATCAGCCTAAAGCAAACAAAGGGAGCTGAGACTTCCCTTTGTGTGAGAAGAGAGAAAAACTGATCATCATAAAAGAGGTGCAAATGTCATTTTTATCATGTCCCTACTGAGGGGGTTGGTTGGTTGTTTGAGACAACTGCAAATTCTCCTGTCATTTTAATAGTTACACAGTTGGTCAATTTTTATTCAGATGCGCTTTTGTGTGAGAAAAATAATTATTCCCCCCCAGATAGATAATACTTCGGGCTTTTCATCTTCAGAGCACTTCACAGTTATTAACTAATCAATCCTCATCATAACTCCCAAGGGGAAAGCAAGACAAAAAAACAAAGGGCCTTTATGCTAAGCCCTGAGTAAGGAGTGGTATATAGGACTGAGTCACAATTCCTGCCCTGCTCTCTTCTGGCTCTGGGGAGATGGGCCAGCAAGATATTTCACCCTCCTTGAGGGTGCAGCTTACTACCCTCTTTTGCCAGCTATGGCTCCACCCACAACATGCCCTCTTCCCACCCACTTGTTTGGAGGAGAATCAGGCATTGAGCCCTCCTCTCCTCCCCGTGTCCCAGACTCAATCCAGTTAATTCTAAAACAGCTGCACGGAGAGGGCCTTTTCTCTACCCTACTCCCCTATGTAGTCACGTTAAACAAGTCAAAATCTAGCCCTAAATGACTTAAGGCCACAGACAAATTCAGTGTGTCTGGACTAGAATTAAGTCATTCCTGGCTCTTAGTCCTATGCTCAAACCACTATTCCATATGCTTCTCTAGAGAAGGGCAATAATGCCATTTCACTGCATAACTTTAATTTTTCTTTTCCATTTTATTGGGTTTAGGATGTATTAGTTCTGTGTCAAGGACACAGCCTGTCCCTGATCTGAAACAAGCCTGGAATACAGCAAACCTCCAGATCAACAAAATAAAGTTCACAAAAGAAACAGTTAAACATTCTGACTGGCTTCCCTCTGTCACAGAAAATGCTAAACACATATGTAAGTTATATAAAACTGCATTGATTCATATTTTCCCCTCACAGTTTCATAGTCCAGGGTGGCGGAAGGACCTTGTGACATTCTCCGGGCACTCCAGGGCTTGGTAATAAAAATAAAAATCCTTGGCAGAAAACAATGCTGTCTCAAACTACACCCACCCCAGTGCCGGACAGATGGATTTCCCAGTTTCCTCACTTATGCTCAGCCTAAACAAGTTAAATTTACAAATCTGACAGCTATTTATAGCAAACATATCTACTGCAGCAACCAAGGAGGTGGGTGGAGATCACTGGCTATAAGCCAAAGGACAATTTTTCAACCAGGCATGTGTGGTCATTAGCCTAGAAACTGACTACCTGAATTAACACCTAATATTAACATAAGGCCCTGTACATAGACACAAACTGAAGCCCCAAGCTTTTCATTTTCCCCCAGGTAAAATGGTCTTTTCTTTCAGTTTTTCTAACTTACCATTAATAATATTTATTAATAATAATGACAACACGCTTCACTTTTCATCCAAAGTGCCTCACACAGGTGAGTAAATACCATTATTCCTGTTTAAAAAATTGGTAACTAGAGGTGTAAAGAGATTGCGAGCCATATTTACAAAAGTACCTTAATGTTGAGTGGCTCAGATTTTGGCATCCTTTTAAAACCTGGCCCTTTATAGAAGTTTGTCCATGCCTTTAATAATTTTCATTGCCCTCTTCCAGGCCATTCCTATTTCTTTTCATAGATAATGTGACCAGAATTGAACTCATTTTTTTAAAAAAAAGAACGTACTATTGATTCATTTTATGGCGTTCTACTATTTTCAGTATTCTTCTCTATCCAGTTTTTAAAACAGCCTAACATCTGATTTGCTTTTTTTGACCACTGCTGTGCACTGAGCAGAAGTTTCCATTAAGCTGTCCACAGTAACGCCTAAGTCTTTTTCTTGAGTGGTTAATTTAGAAACCATCAGTGTGTATAAGTAGTTCAAATCATTCCTCTCAATATGCATTACCTCATGCTTACCTACACTGAATTTCAACTGCCATCTTGTTGCCCAATCCGTCCCTTTAAAACTTTTCTAGGTTTGCCTTTCCAAAACAATTGTCGATCATCTACAAATGTTGCTGTCTGACAGTTTCCCCTTCACTACCCACCCTCCCTCCCCACACACACTTACAGGCGCACATTCCAGATAACTGGTGAACACATTAAATAACCCCAATCCTAGTACAGATCTTTGGGGCATCCCCTTATTAATACGCTTCCATTTTTTAAATGACTGTATAGCCATACTCATTGTTTTCTAATTCTTAACCATTTTCTAATCTATAGTAGTAAGTTATCTCACCCTACGGTAACTTCATTTCCTAAACTGCCTCTTGTGAAGGACTTTATCAAAGGCTTTTAGAAAGTACAGATCAAAGAACCAGTAGGTAGAATTATTTTGCCACTAATCTGTTGACTCATTCAAGGAACTCCAGTAAACTGGAGAGGCACAACTTTCCTTTACACGTATAAGCAGAGGGATAGGTGTTTATTATAAGCAGGAGAATATCGTGTAGAAATAGGGAAGTGTCATTATCACTCTACAAGGCATTAGTTAGACCATACTGTATCCATTTCTGACGTTCACACTTCAAAAAAGTAAAGAAATTGGAAAGGGTTCAGAAAAGAGCTATCAGAATTATCTGAGGTCTGGAAAACATGGCTTGCCATGAAGGATTAAAGAAACTCAGTCTATTTAGTTTATACAAGAGCTGGTTAAGAGGTAACTTGATCCCAGTCTGTAAGTACCTATATGGGGAGAAGATTTTAAAGGTTTCTGATTGTAAAGGTCGCTTTAATTTAGCAGAAAAATATAAAAGTTTCAATGGCTGGAGGCTGAATCGTGACAAATTCAGATTAGAAATATGGTCCAAATTTGTAACAATTAGGGTAATTAACCATTGGAACAACTTACCTAAGGATGTGGTGGATTCTCCATCGCTTGAAGTCATGAAATCAAGACAAAATGACTTTAGAAAAAATATGCTTGAGCTTGAACAGGGCTTGTTGCAGGAATTACTGGGTGAATTCTATGGCCTATGTTATGCAAGAAGTCAGACTAGATGATCATAAGTGGTCCATTTAGACCATAAAGTGCTATGAGCTGTGCTGGTTTCTCCCTATCGTATTGTATTCATGTAGGCATTTTGTATCTACATCTTTAATTCCTGTTTCAACTCATTTGCTTAGTACTGAGGTGAGGTTCACTGATCTGTAATTCCCAGGTTCGCTTCTAGCACCTCTTGTAACGATAGGTGCAGTGTTTCTCAGTGCCTCTGATGCAGCAGCTGATTTTAATGCTCAGGTTATTACAGTTTCAGTTTCCTCCCTGGCAGAGTGACTCCTGTCGTCCCCAAGAAACCACTCTATTCTACAGGGTTAAAACTCCTCAGATTTGGTAACAGCCTTTGGGTCAAACTATGACAAAATTGCCTCCTGAGCAGCCCTGCTCATACCTCTTTTAAAACTGACCCTGGGCCCCAAGCAGTACAAGAGATTCTCTTGCCCAGCTGTACAATAGTTATCTCAGGCTGATACTACTACGATTATTAGTTATTTAACATTTCTGCTGAGGTAGCGCTGAAAGGCCGCAACTAGACTGAACCCCAGTCACTGTACAAACATATTATAAATTATGATCTCAGCCCTAAGGAGCTTGCCTGGACATTTATTGCCTGGACTCTGTGCAATTTGCCACAGTACCTGTATGCGTGTGTTTTTATGGCAGATGATGCCACTGTATTGTGGTTAAAGCTCTTGCAGCCATTTGAGTTGGAACATATTTCAGTTTGATTTTCTACTGAGGATTCACTTCCTTCAAAACCCTGCAGCTTTGGGATTGGAGGTGTGGGGGGAGATGCTGTTTTCCGTTGATGCTCTGCGTTATTCGGACAATGGAACCGAGAAGCTGGTCAAATTGGGCAACGCTCTTAATCTTTTGGGGGGAACAGATTTACCTGGCTAAGGACTTGTTTTCTCCGCCCAGCTGAAGCCATTAATTGTCCTTTGTTAGGTGTGGGTCTGATTATCCTTTAGTCTGCAGGCATTACATAGTGTTGGGCATTAAATATGGATGTAAACAAGATTTAATTTTTATTCAGTTACCTATGGTTTATCATACTGGGATTCTTTGGGATGGTGGGAGCTAGATGACTGCAGGCTATTATTAACTCTCTTGCTGCTCCCTTTTTATGCCTGAAACACAATTATTAAGGTGAACATTTTTATTTTGTTCAAGGAGATAAAGGAATTAAAACAAGAAGGCATCCTGGCCTGGTTTTGAAGGAGAGTGGATTTGTACCTCATACATTGGTGAAATGATCATCATTCATTCCCACAGGGAAAGTTACCTTACCTTCATTAAGCTCTGATCGTCAGTGTCATCTTTATGTCCATGTAGCTGATGGGACTGCAAGTTTAAGCTATTCTGAGCAGCTTTAATTTGTGCTCCTACGTTCAAACATTTTGTGTTCACTCCTCCTTCAGAATGGCTCCTCCCCCCTTTTCATGACTCTGTCAAGTTTTGGACTCCTTCATCTCACCCAGCCAAACATCCTCTTGAATGTCAGGCAAGATAACCCCGGCTGATGAATACTCACTGTAACCACTTAATGGAAGTGACACAGGAGTATCACAATTAGTGAGTTACTCAGTTAATTTTTAAAAATTGCTCTCACCCAGCATGTAAGTGTGCTCTGTGTTTCATACAGCAGCTTTAAAAAATGTCTCTAGCCTCCTATGGTTGCAGATAACTTGTTATTGTTCATTATACCAATTCTGAATTAACATCTTTATTTACAGTATAAGCCTTGTGTTATTGCAGAAAATCCAAGTGTCGTTGCAGGTTACATGGACTGAACAAAAAAAACCCTTCACTGCTAGTTGGCCTTATATAATGCTTAACTTCTGAAGCTAAACAGCTTACAGTAGTGTTGTGTAAGGGACCTAATGTTCAGTATAAATCAACTTTTCCTGAATTCTTTTTGTGATGAATGAATGCTCTGTTCTGAAAAAATAATTGCCTACAGGGAAAGGTTCCATACATACCCTCTGCAGTGCAAACAGCTGGTCCCCAAATCCTTGTAAGCTAATTTCATAGAGAGCAGGAATTTGTGTTGGTGTTTCAGTATGTTATGTAAAGTCCAGTCCTCTGTAGAAGCCATTCACCAGTTCCAAAGTGTCTCACTGTTTAAAATCAGTAGCACTTCAGGACAAATTCCATAGCTGCCTAATCTGGTACCATCTGTTCACTTAGCATAGGGAAGAGGAAAATGCTTAACTGCAAACACTTTCAGAGTGCTGCACAAGTTTCCCTGTAGCAGTGAGAACAAAAAAACATGTTCTGACAAAGGTCTAATTTATAATAGTTATTCAGCTGACAGCATGGAGCCCATTTAAAGATGTTAGCATGGATCTGAAAAAGGAGGAACACACGGACAAAAATAGAAAAGATCCAGAGAAGGGTGACATTTTTGTCACTATAAAAAATCAGCCCAAATCATCAAGGTTTACCTGATTTCAGGTCAAAACCACTTAGCTGGCCACAAATTGGCCAGAAATTTGGCAGCCTTGGCCCACATTTCAGGTTTGATACACACCAGTGTGTCATTAGGAAGGTTTTGAACAGCTCTGTCTCACTGGCAGAAGAGTCTCATGAGCAACACAAATCTTTAGGGAGGGAAAGCAGGAATGCTATCCCAGCAGTAGCCCACCTAAACGCGAATGCCATTTAACAGTCACTTCTCTCTTAGGTGTGGATTATTAACAATAGTGATGCCCCCCTCCTAAGCATGTCCTAAGGAGACTTATCATATTGAATAGTTTAGAAGGAAAAAAAGAAGGCAATTCATATGCTGGACCCAATTCTGGGCTACTCCTCAGCTCCTTTATGATGCTCTGTTGAGCAGGACTGAAAACCAGCTGGATCTCTCTCCACTGGCGAATACACCTGACATAAGGAGGATTCCCTCAATAGTGTAGGACTGACAGAACGACCCTATGCTCCCCGCTTGCAGATCATGGAGCAGGAGCGTGCTAGGGGAAGAAGCAGACCCTGGAGCAGAT
Source organism: Chelonia mydas (assembly GCF_015237465.2). Classification (NCBI taxonomy): domain Eukaryota; kingdom Metazoa; phylum Chordata; order Testudines; family Cheloniidae; genus Chelonia; species Chelonia mydas. The sequence goes on from NC_051250.2 coordinate 67,370,098, forward strand.
CGGTACTGGGGAAGGAGAGGCTGAAGCTAGAGTGCCCTGTGCTTGGACTATTCTTCACTGCCATATATTCCTTTGGGGACAGTTACAGCCTGGGCATAAATTAGAGTAGCCCCAGGACTGCTCAAGCTGACATTGGGAGCCTTAACTAGCCCATGGCAGTGTCAGAATCTAGAAAGTGTAAAGGTGGCCTAAAGCCACATTTCTGCACGGCCCCCCTCCCCCTCCGGCCATCCTCCTACAGGCACACCAGACTTAAACACAGTCTAGAATCAGGATCGATCTCTCTCTCTCTCTCTCTCTGACACCCTGACTCCTAAGGTTTCCAAAAAGAGATTTATTAGTGTTTTCAAACGAGAGAAGGGTATTACACTCAAGGGAGGGAGAGAGAGTCTTGCACACATGCACCCACACACATGTCTAAAGCCCAGGTTTTTGTTGTGTCAGTGTTAAAGTACCTACTCTCCCAAACTATCCACAAGTCCCAAAATATGCTTGCTTTCTTGTGGTCAATTTCACTGACTATTGCAAGGCTACAGTACATCTTGGGTGTTCTGGCCAAGGCTAACACTGCCAAAATTGTCAGCCAAAAGACAGGAAGAGACAGAAAAACTTGAACTGGAATACAAGAGTTTTTAATCTTTCACCCACTACTGAAAGCTGTGGCTGCAAGACGAGGAAGACCTAGACAACCCAACCAGGAGAGGTAGCAAGAAACCAGGAAGAAAGGATAGAGAATGCTGTCTGCTGTGGATTTCACGAATTGTCATGTTTAAGTCTTGTAGAGACCCTATAATAATAACTTACATGCTGAATATTGTTCTAAAAGTTTAAAGGCTTGGCAACTGTTGCCAAGAAAACAAAAGCCACTAAAGCCTTGATACACCTCATTTATTAGCTACTTTGATGTTGCCTCTATTGTGTTGGAGGGCTCTATAAGAACTATGGGTGAAATTTTCAAAAACACTGAAGTGTCATTTTCAAAAGCACTCAGGAGCCTAAACTTCACTGAAAGTCAGGCTTTGTCTACACTGGCAACTGAACGACAAAACTTTTGTCTTTCAGAGGTGTTAAAAAAACAACACCCCTCCCCCCCCCCCCAAAAACCCAAAGTTTTGCCAACGACAAACGCCAATTCGAACAGTGCTTTGTCGGCAGGAGCGCTCTCCTGCTGACAAAGCAAATGCTTCTTGTTGGGGGTGGAAGTGTGGGCTCTCACCTGCCGACAAACAGTGACTACACCATGTGCCTTTTAGCGGCACGGCTGTAGCGACACAGCTGTGTCACTAAAAGCTGCATAGTGTAGACATACCTCACACGCTTAGGTTCCTAAGACATTTTGAAAATGGGACTTATGCTCCTAAGTTTCTTAGAAATTTCTGAAAATTGTACCTATGACTATACACATATATAACCATATGTGACTCTTATTCCCTTTGGCGGCATTGTCACACCCACAGGGACACCCATGGGGTTTTTAGCCTAGCAATTCCCATTAAAGTCAGTGGAACCTGTGTAGCCAAATCTCAGTACATCACACTGAGAATTTACCAGCTGGTAGGGCTTTATGTCAGGCTTTGTCTACACTGGAACAGCAAGGCACCGGGGTTGGATGGCATTCATCCTGAGATGCTTAAATATGGAGGCGAAGAATCAGCCATCTGTTCGCTGTGCAACAAAATATGGACAGAGGAGAAAGTGCCGGAAGAATGGACCCTCGGTATCAATCAAGTTACCAAAGAAAGGGGATCTAAACAAATTGTTCAAATTGGAGGGCAGCAACACTTCTATCTGTCACAGGAAAAGTATTAGCAGCAGTCCTCCTGAACAGAATGAAAGGAAAGATGGATACCAACCTGTGTGAACAACAATCTGGATTTAGTGATACATATGGCCTAAAATGGAACAATTCAAGGCTATTTGACTAGACATTGCTGACAACATCGCTCTTATCAGTGAAGGTGCCAACGGACTATAAAAATGCACAAACCAAGTAAAAGAAGTAATGGAGAAGATAGGTTTGAGATACAAAGCTAAGAAATGTAAAGTCACGTTAATGGGGACTACAGGGACAGATATCAAAATTGAAGAAGAGAAACTGTAGAAGGTGGACACTCTTACATATCTTGGAAGTACCATCAGCCAAGATGGTACTAATTCTGAGGAAAGAAGAAGAATTGGGAAGGCAAACGCTGCATTTGTAAGATTCATAAACATCTGACAACTCAAAAACATCTCCCTCAAGACAAAACTGAACGTGTAGAAAGCAATTGTTATCACCATCAAAACATATAGCAGTGAGACATGGCAACTTACCAAGAAAGATAAGCAAAAGCTGGATGCATTTCATCACATATGTCTGAGAAGAATATTGGGAATAACATGTAGAGATAGGAAGACGAATGAAGAAGTCAGAAAAATGACTGGACATGGCACCCTCTCTCAAATAATGTACAAAAGAAGACCTATCAATCATAGAACATCAGGGTTGGAAGGGATCTCAAGAGGTCATCTAGTCCAACCCCCTGCTCAAAGCAGGACCAATCCCCACCTAAATCATCCCAGCCAGGGCTTTGTCAAGCCTGACCTTAAAAACTTCTAAGGAAGGAGATTCCACCACCTCCCTAGGTAACCCATTCCAGTGCTTCACCATCCTTCTAGTGAAAAAGTTTTTCCTAATATCCAACCTAAACCTCCCCCACTGCAACTTGAGACCATTACTCCTTGTTCTGTCATCTGGTACCACTGAGAACAGTCTAGAGCCATCCTCTCTGGAACCATCTTTCAGGTAGTTGAAAGCAGCTATCAAATCCCCCCTTACTCTTCTCTTCTGCAGACTAAATAATCCCAGTTCCCTCAGCCTCTCCTCGTAAATCAGGTGTTCCAGCCCCCTAATCATTTTTGTTGCCCTCCACTGGACTCTTTCCAATTTTTCCACATCCTTCTTGTAGTGTGGGGCCCAAAACTGGACACAGTACTCCAGATGAGGCCTCACCAATGCCGAATAGAGGGGAATGATCATGTCCCTCGATCTGCTGGAAATGCTCCTACTTATACAGCCCAAAATGCCGTTAGCCTTCTTGGCAACAAGGGCACACTGTTGATTCATATCCAGCTTCTTGTCACCTGTAACCCCTAAGTCCTTTTCTGCAGAACTGCTGCCTAGCCATTCGGTCCCTAGTCTGTAGCAGTGCATGGGATTCTTCCGTCCTAAGTTTGTTGAACCTCATCAGATTTCTTTTGGCCCAATCCTCGAATTTGTTTAGGTCCCTCTGTATCCTATCCCTACCCTCCAGCGTATCTACCTCTCCTCCCAGTTTAGTGTCATCTGCAAACTTGCTGAGGGTGCAATCCACACCATCCTCCAGATCATTAATGAAGATAGTGAACAAAACCGGCTCGAGGACCAACCCTTGGGGCACTCCACTTGATACCGGCTACCAACTAGACATGGAGCCATTGATCACTACCCGTTGAGCCCGACAATCTAGCCAGCTTTCTATCCACCTTATAGTCCATTCATCCAGCCCATACTTCTTTAACTTGCTGACAAGAATACTGTGGGAGACCATGTCAAAAGCTTTGCTAAAGTCAAGGAACAACACGTTCACTGCTTTCCCCTCATCCACAGAGCCAGTTATCTCATCATAGAAGGCAATTAGATTAGTCAGGCATGACTTGCCCTTGGTGAATCCATGCTGACTGTTCCTGATCACTTTCCTCTCCTCTAAGTGCTTCAGAATTGATTCCTTGAGGACCTGCTCCATGATTTTTCCAGGGACTGAGGTGAGGCTGACTGGCCTGTAGTTCCCCGCCATGACTTTTGAAAGATAATGGCCAATGGCTCTGCAATCACATCCGCCAACTCATTTAGCACTCTCGGATGCAGGGCATCCAGACCCATGGACTTGTGCTCCTCCAGCTTTTCTAAATAGTCCTGAACCACTTCTTTCTCCACAGAGGGCTGGTCACCTCTTCCCCTTACTGTGCTATCTGACCTCAGTGGCTGGGACATGTGCTGAGAATGGAAAAAGAACGCTTACCAAATACCGCCCTTGAATGGAAGCCAGAAAATGCAAGAAGAAAGAACGGAAGACTGTGACTAACATGGAAATGAACAGTTCTGAACAACATCAAGCACCTCAACATGAAATGGGAAGGTATGGAGAGAAGGGCAGTTGACAGGCAAGGATGGCAAATGTGGGTAGCCCAATGTGCAGCAAAGCATGGGACGGACTAAGGTCTAAGGTAAGTGTTTTATGTGTAGCTTTATTTATTTATTTATATGTGATCACTTATAATAATTAATATTTATTATAAATTTCTGTATCTAACAACTGCGATTGTCTCTCGCCTGACATGTCCTATTACCAGTTTTGCCAACTTTCTACTTGCACAAAACTGAACACCCTTGCCCTGTCCCTTCTCTGAGGCCCTGCCCCCACTCACCTAATTCTCCCCCTCCCTCTGTCGCTTGCTCTCCCCACTCTCACTCACTCGCTCATTTTCACCGGGCTGGCTCAGGGGGTTGTGGTGTGGGAGGGGGTGAGAGCTCCAGCTGGCGATGTGGGCTCTGGGGTGGGGCTGGGGATGAGGGGTTGGGGTATAGGAGGGTGCTCTGGGCTGGGACTGAGAGGGTCTGAGGGTAGGAGGGAGATTAGGGCAAGAGCAGGGGTGTGGGAGGGGGTCAGGGGTGCAAGCTCCGGGTGGCGCTTACCTCAAGCAGTTCCCGGAAGCAGCGGCATGTACCCCCACCAGCTCCTAAGTGGAGGCGTGGCCAGGTGGCTCTGCATGCTGCCCTGTCCACAGGCATTGTCCCCGCAGCTCCCATTGGCCGTAGTTCCTGGCCAATGGGAGCTGCGGACCCGACGCTTGGGATGGGGGCAGCATGCAGAGCCCCCTGGCTGCTCCTATGCATAGGAGCAGAGTGGGGACATGCTGCTGCTTTAGGGAGCCGCATAGAGCTACAGCAGGCAAGGAACCTGCCTTAGACCTGCTATGCCACTGACCGGACTTTTAATGGCTGGTCAGCAGAGTCCCTTTTTGACCGCGTGTTCCAGTCAAAAACCAGGCACCTGGCAACCCTAGCCTTTAAGCTATTGTTTACTGAGCACTGTGGGTGTATTTGTTCAAACTCAGAGGAAAATATGGTCTCAAAGTTGGATCCAAGCCAGCATGGGGCAATGAAGAGGAGGATGTAGATGGCTGCTGCAAGCCGCTCCCAGAGCTTACAGCTGAAACTGGACAATACCACTGAGAACCATATACCCTACATGACCTATAACTGGATGGTCTGCTGAGCTTTGCTTTGATATACCCTATGCAGCAGTGCTTAATAGATGTCAGAGACCAGGCATTCTGAGATGCATATGTAAACAAATAGCAGAAATGCCCATGCATAAATTATCCTTCAACAGAAAATCCCAGTGATGGTTGCATCAGACTCTTTTCATGTTCATGCCTATAACCGAGTACTTACTTTTATGAGCCCTCTGTTGGCAACAAAATTTAGAAACTTAGAGAGAAGAGTTGTGAAGAATTGTTGACAGATGTTTTCTAATACTGAGAACTCTGTTCTTGTGCACAGAAGAAGGAGGTGGTCTTGTGTGCTACCATAAGGGAAAAAGCACAAGTAACTCAAATGCACTATTGACATGTGCATTTCCTAGTTGCAGTAGAACCTCAGAGTGATGAACATCAGAGTCATGAACCAACCAGTCAACCATGCACCTCATTTGGAACAGGAAGTACGCAATCAAGCAGCAGAGACCAAAAAAAAAAAGAAGAAAAACAAAAAAGCAAATACTGTACAGTACGGTGTTATGTAAACTACTAAACAAATAAAGGGAAAGTTTTAACAAAAGACTTGACAAGGTCAGGAAACTGTTTCTGTGCTTGTTTCATTTAAATTAAGATGATTAAAAACATCATTTTTCTTCTGCAGAGCTGTATTAAGTCAATGTTCAGTTGTAAACTTTTGAACGAATGTCCATAATGCTTTGTTCAGAGTTACGAACATTTCAGCGTTACGAACAACCTCCATTCCCGAGGTGTTCATAACTCTGAGGCTCTACTGTAAATAATGTTCAGGTGTCAAGTATCTTGGATATCATGTATTTAGCATTCCTACTATGGCTCCTCACAGCCATGCTGGAATATCACACTTCCAACAGGGCAGCAGGTATTCCAGTTTCTCTTCCTTGCTGCTAGGAGATGTGGTGGCAGAAGCAAGCTTCTGCTCTTTACTCTCAAAGCTGAATCCAAGCCAGCATGGCACAATGAAGAGGAGGAGGTAGATGGCTGCTGCAAGCTGCTGCCAGTGCTCTGCTGGTAAGGCAAGTAAGGGGACAGAAGGTGGACCCTACCAAATTTTCCAATATAGTGCTTGGATATTTTCCACAACTATTGTGTGGAAGATGCATAGGGTGACACTATTTTAAAATTCTTTACACCAGTTACTGATCCTTCTGTTAGTCTCCTCCTCTGAGCCACTAGCTTGGCCAGAACCACTACATCATATCCATCACTCCAAGGAAAGGTAGCCTCTAGAGAGCCTGGTGGGATTGAGTTACGGACCCAGGGACTAGCAGTAAATGCACTAAGAACACTTTATAATCACTGAAAACGTATAAAGTTTGGACCAGGAGGCCAGGTGGAGGAGACATGATGTGAGGGGAGATGTGGGTTAGGAAGGCAAAGGGAGAGAATAGAAAGACAAAAAGTGAAAAGACAGATGGAAATAGAAAAAGCCTTGTTTGGATTTCCAGCTTGCTGTGGTAGCTTGTACCTCTGCAGTTAGCTAGGAGGATAAGGCCTTTCTCTGCTGCTGCAGAGCTTGAAATCTTTCATAACAACAATAATATCTAGCCCTCCTACAGTGCTTTTCATCAGTAGCTCTCAAACCACTTTACAAAGGAAGTAAGCATCACTGTCTCCATTTTACGGGTGGGGAAGCTGAGGCATATAGGTGAAGTGACTTGTCCTAGGTTACCTAGCAGGTCAGTGGTCAAGTCTGGAACAGAACCAAGATTTCAAGCCCCATTCCAGTTTACCCACTAGACTGTGGTGATCTGCTGGTTTAGTGACTCATATCACTCCTCTGCCCTGAACTGCATTGGCCTCACATCTACATCAAGGTTATGGTTGAAAACTATTCATAGCAAATGACTTATCTGATGAATTTGGCCTTTATTTCCATTTGTGAATTATCTGCAGACAGATTCATTTTTATTGATGAGTTTGTCATTCAAAAACCTTATGCCAATATACTTGTGAGTTGCTCAGGAACTGTTTGCTTCATTGCCTTTGGCTATTCACTATTCGTGGTGTGTGATTGGCTACGCAAGTCACATGGTGATGGTTCCCCGCAATGACTGGATGACTGAAACTTGGGAAAGGGTCAGAGAGATTTCAAGATGGTGGCATGAACATTTTCAGCATGTTTATATTTGTGCCAGACTTCTCCTTTCCACAGAGATAAAAATCATGCATTATGAATGTTCACGGAAAAGAAATCTGAAAGGCATTTTCGGTGGAGGAGCTTTAGTTGTGGAAACTCACGGTCTTTGGCAGTCTGCCAGAGCCTATGTTTACTTGTGGTAAAAGGGATGTCTTTTTGGTCAAGCATTTATTTGGTTATGGATAGTGACTGAGGAGATGGGGGTTTCTTATGATGGATTGGACGGATAAAAAGAGGGAGCTGCTTATTCTAATATGGACAATCCCATTCAATGGCCGGACAGTTCAAATCAATGTTCTGCTTGTTTTTAATGTAAGTGGTGTACCCAGTCAGGCCAGCCCATAGGCATTCTGCTGCTACAGATGACTGGAATATCTGTGCCCTACTCTGCTCCATCTTCATTATCCAATCAGTTGGTGAATAAATATGTTGCCAAATATTGGATGGGTTGTTGGACATAAAACTAAAGGTTGCATGTCTCAACCAGTTCAAAAGGGCTGCTATCCAAGCTTCATGGACTGTCCTGTCCTGCTGTGATTATAAAATGGCACAGAGGAAAAAATAATTAAACACAATAATTATTTCTGATTTAAAAATAGTGTATTTCTACCTAAGTTAAAATTGTTCTATATCAAAAGCTTAAAAAATTTAAAACATGAAAAATGAAGTTTTATCTGTTGAAAATACACAACAGATATAGTGTGTTGCTTATCCTCCCCCTCCAGTCCCAATGTAGGAGTATTGTCCAGTAAGAAAGTGACATTCTCCCTTCCTCTGGTGCATTAAGGCCACTCTTGCATCTTTTGCTTAAGCCCTAGCCATCACCAATCATCTCTCTTTCCCATCTCCAGTTATAGGATTCAATTCCTTAATATAGTGCAGAAAAATTTAATCGGAATGATTTTGTTCCCCAGTCTCTATTATTCAGCTCTGCTACTGCTGGAACCATGAGGAACCAATACTGTTGGACCCCATAACTGGTCTAAGCCACCCAGAGACCCTATCAGCCATGGCTCATGCATCCAGAAGTACCCCACCTTAATCTGAGAATGGGAGGCAAAAACCTCCTGAATCATTTTGCTACAATTATAAAGGAAATTACCCCCTGATGTGAGAGGAAAGGGATGGAGATGGTAACAGGGCTGCCTATAATGGGGAGAAAAGACTTGGTGGATTACATTTTTGCCATCCTAGCCAGAGGCCTGCACTGTCTGTTTGGTGTGGCTGGCTCTGTGTCAAGATTCTAAAGCAATGGGTGCAGTCGCGCCCTCTCAGAAGTCCAGAGAGGCCCGCGCCACTTCCAGCTTTTGAGGCCCTAGCCATAATAAAAATAAAAAATGATGACACATGAAAACAAAATAAGGCACCAAAAAAGAGTGAGTTATAATTTGAATATTTTTTTATTTAACAAATGCTTTTCTAACCTTTTTCTGTGCAAATGCACTAATTATTGAGGAAAAATCTAGCTTTCGTGCAATGTCACAGTTGATATTAAGCATGGCGAGCCCATTCAAACACTCTTGTCCCATAGTTGAATGGTGATAGTTCTTTGCCTGCTTCAACACATTGAAGGTGCATTCACCTGAAGCCACTGATGCAGGCAAACTGACAAAAATACACAATGCAATTTTGATATGAGGAAACATACCATGGAGTCCAAGTTTGAGTATTTCTTGAATTCCTTTGGCTTGCAATCCAATTTAAAGTTCATGGAATATATACATTTGAGGAAGATGACCTCGTCACTGAGATCTTTTGAGATTTCTTTGTTGTACTGTTGCTGAAATTGTTCAGCTGCAGAAAGTAGATCTTCATTCCTCAATCTGTTGAATTGCCAAAGAAACCCAAAAAGGATACAAATTAGTTTCAGTGACTCAAATCAATGTGTAAGACCTAATTGAATAGAGTCAATGATGACAAGGAAGGCACTGTACCCTGAAATGCTGCTTGCATCGGATTCAGTAGATGAAATGCCAATATTCTGTGCTACTAATTTGGACTCAGTCAGGATCGCATCCCATTGTTCATGAATCTGTTGAATGTCATTGATAAGACTTTCAGTGTTATCCCTCTCAACATCAAGTGTAGCATTGCATGCTTCAATTACCAGATTAGTTTGGTGGATCATTGTAAGTAGCTTCATCCACAAAGATGACATCAGAATGCATTCAAATTTGGACATGTGCTTCTGAATAGACTGAAGTTCAGTTTGAGCCTGTGCAGTGAGATTGAGAGATTCAAGCTCGTTTAAAGCCTTTCTCGCTGAATTCAGATGCTGCGCAACTGGTTGAACACCATCAATCCATACAGACCATCTAGTTTTGGACATCTCATGCAGGGAAACAGGAAGATATTGCTTCAGAATTTCCCACCTTTGTGAACTGCAACTGAAGAGATTGTACATTTGCTGAACAGTTCCAAAGTAAGTAATTGCCTCCTTGCATGATTCAGCACAGTCAACACCTACAAGGTTTAGTGTGTGATTTCCACATCTGGAAAAAATACAGTTTGAATTATGCTCAAGCAGAACTGCTCGTACACCTTTGTATTTCCCAGCCATATTAGATCCACTGTCATAGGCTTGACCAATCGAGACCTGAAAATCTAACTTAAAACCTAGAATTGCTAGTACTCAAGCAGCAATTTCTTTCCCAGTTTTTCTCGTGAAATTATCAAACAAAATAAAACTTTCTTCAATTGAAAATTTTGAGCTGTCTACAATCTTAACATATTGAATAACCATAGCAGTCTGTTCCTGGTGAGAACAATCTGGACTGGCATCAACAATGATTGAAAAATAATTGGCATTCTGAATCTCATCAAGAATTGTTGTTTGTATGAATGACCCACATAGCTCAATAAACTCATTTTGTATGCATGTGGAGAGATAATGGACTTGCATGCACTTTTGACTCTCTTGCAATTCTCAAACATGTTTAACATGCTCTGATAAAAGTGGGTCATATTTGCTGAGGAGCTCTACTATGCCTAGAAACTTTTCATTTGCACGATCACCAATACGTTGACTGGAACCAAAGAAAGCCAATCCCCGCTCAGAAAGAAAAAGAATGACATTCAGGATGCGCTCAAGAAGTTTTTTCCAGTTATTAGTTTCTGTAGAGAGTTCAGTCGAGAGTAAATTCTCAACTGAACTTTCAGTTGATTCTGTCCTACTGGCTGATGCATGCATGCATGAAACCATGCAACACGGTTTTCTCTGTGTGATGTTGAACTCTCATGTGCTTCTCAGTCTTTCAATTTCCTCCAACCTCTGTTGATGCTCAATTGATGCTGATTGATCAGAGAGAACTGATGCATTTGCAGCACTTTTGATCAAAATGAAGCATGGTGCACAGTACGAAGATTGTTTCTCTGTACTCCAGCATAACCAGTCTCTTGTACAGGTCTCACCATTTGGAAGAGTTTTTATCAGCAGACGAGTAGGGAACGCATGATTATCAGCATCTCATGGAATGTTACTTGGAATCTCAAATCAACTAATTTGAAGAAAAGATTGCATTTAGGCAGAATTGCTCTTGTCAATGATTCCAATGTCAGTTGTAGTCAAACCTGTAGTACTCATGAATTGCTCTTGCTGTGTAAGATCTACATCTTCCTGTTGCTGTTGAGTTTCTTGATCACACACAGGATCTTCTGCTGCATCTGTTCTGTTGGCACATCTCCTTCTTGACTACTGTCCTCATGTTCAGGTATTGGCATTGAAATATCACCCTTTGCAGTTGCAGAGTTTTCATTATGTGTAGCATTGTTTTGTTGGGTAAGGTGTGTTTAAGAAATGAAGTTATTCATTTTGAGCTCTTAGCTGCTGCTTCGCTAACTTATTTTTGCTATCTCTTGCTTACACCACTTTCAAATCTCCTCTTCATAGTGATCATCTGATCTATTTACACCTGAAATGTTCTAACGTAAATATGTAGCCTATGCACACTTGAAATATTCTACTTTAAACATGTACACAAATGCTGAATGGTACAGAAATGCTGAAAAGACTTAAAACTTAGGAACACTAATTAAGGGACACAAAATGAAACAGTCAGACATGTTATTATCCTTACCATTGAATCAAAACTCAAGCACGCAAGGTATAATATAACAGACTGAGCTGAAGACAAAGGGATGACATATATATTGTAAACACAGACATGGATACAGACAGAGGGATAATGTCCAAACATTTCAAATGTGTGTCCTCACAAAACTCACTGTACAAGATTGTCCTCACAAATTTTCACCTTGAATCTGGGCCTATAGACTATGAAAGCCGATGGTGATGGCCAAGCTACCAAGCTAGGGCTCAACCAACCAACCAGTCACCCTTTTTAGCTACCATATGAAGATAATAATGAGGAATTCACATACATAAATAATTCCTTAGTCAACTAGATATAAAACTATAAAGACACTAAAATGTAACTATTCCCAATCTTTCAATACGCACTTGATCCAGCACCAGCCACTAGTAGTGGTTTGTTTATATAATCAGCTGATCTGAGAGGACACGTTCATCATGGTCTAAACTTGTACCATCAGAACTGATATATTTTTATTAATATTTATGAACATTTTAACTCTTTAATATGACAAAATCTTTATCAGTCAACAGAAAAGTTATGTCTTTTACCAAATCATATCTCTTATTTGCTTAAATTTGCAGCTCTAAGCTGAGAGAGTGTGTCACATTTTGGTCCGATAGGGATGCGCATAAAAACAAGTTGTGAAACTTATCAAATGCCAACAAGTGTCTAAATTTGAGGCTCCCTTTGAGCTTGAGGCCCAGGCCAAATGGCCCTCCTGCCCCCCCCCCCCCTTCTGATTGGCCCTGGGTGCAGTTAAAAGACCCAATCCTCAGAAGTAAATAAATAACCTTCTCCTTGGAAAAAAGAATCTAAGCAGGGGGCTTTCTGCAGCATGTGGCCAGCAGGTAACTCTCCTTCCCTCCCTCTGCACAAAAAGAAGCCAGAATGTTAAGTATATATGCCAAGTGTGCATGAAGAAACAAGCCACCATCATGCAAAGAAGTCTAAATCAAGCTTGTTCAGATTTTGAGTCGATATTGAGCCACATAACATTTTATATTAAAGCCCTATATATTCACCACCACAGCGGTCAAAATACAAGTGTATGTGTTATTGAACGCTGAGTTTTCCCAGTGTATCAGATACAAAAATACCTATTCTAAGTAGGATTATAGAGTTTTATTGCAAAAATCTGCAAATTTTTAATAATCCCCAAATATCTCTCTAGAACTAAGATTGCTGTATACAGAGTAGGTAGGTACAGTGGCACTAAAACAGTTTATGCTGTCTATCACATATTGCACTGAGGAGTACTTGCTTCTATGTTTAGAAAATAAAGGAAACAGGTTCTAAAGATACTCTTTCCTATAAACTTGTCTTAGTTCTTGTTTTCCATTCCTGTTAGCTATCTTTCAGAAACTGACTTCATGTGTCCTCATGCCTAGTTTTGCTTCCGAAAAATTAAATTTCATCTTCTAAAAACAGGAAACACCTAATGGCCTTAATTCAAACCTGTTGTAACTTGATTAAGTTTTGTTGAGATATATATCAGGGATGATTTGGATTAAAATGTTTAAAGCAGTTCAGATGGACTGGTTTTTTTAAAAAGGTTGCCATCGTGTGGCCAGTGTTGAGAACTGTATGATTATACTAAAATCTTAGAAATACAGACTAACACGGCTGCTACTCTGAAACCTAAAATCTTAGAGAAACTCAATTTTAAAAAGAAAATCAGATTTTAAAAAAGAGATTAATTTTGTATACTATAACATATCATGATGCTATTACATTATAAAAATACGGAGTTAGATTGTAGTGGAGTCATCTGTTAGAGAAATAGCCGAGGTAAAAAATGTATGCGACTAGTTTATATCTTGTGAAATTCAAATTCTTACCTGTTATAAATCACTTGTTTTTCTTTGTCTAACAATACACTATGTTAAAATAGGTTACGGTTTTGGATTATAACTGCAAACAGTAAGATACTTTTATTTTTAGCATTTGTAAGCACTGCAAGCAACAACTGTAGATTGATTAAGGAGGCAGGAAAATTTAGAGGACCATTAACCAGGCACATTGTTACCACTAAACCATCACAGTAGTTCTGTTTGTTTATCATCTGCCATTTGGCATGGTCATGGGAAAAGGGCAAAGGACAATTCTATGAACAATATATTTGGCTTATTGTGGCAGCAAGAGACCATCCAAAAAAGTTACACAGAAGACAACCCATTCAGTCAGTTGCAAACCAAGTGCTTATTTTTGTTTACTTTCTTTTTAAAGTTATCACTGCACCTACAAGGACTGGAATTAACTAATGTATATGACAGAGAAACTCACTGGGTACTGTAGACCAATATGAAATGTATAGATTTGTACACAAACATCAGTTGTTTTTCAGCTTTGCAGCACGCAAATGGATGATCAGTTTTTCTTAGTTTCATAATTTTTTGTCTTTATTTCTTGTTCTCCAGGAAGAAGAATTTGATAATTTATATTGGATGCAGGCAGTGGTTCAAAAGTCCTAGGCACTGGGTTTGAATCAGACAGACTCTAGGAATAGAGCTCGGAACCATGACAGGGTCAAATCAGCCCTTGCAGAGTTACTTGAAACTTATTTTGGTAAAACTTTAAAAACCAAGGTCTTGTCTGAATTGCATGGACATTAAAGATTCCTCGCCATTTTTATAAGAATAGAGATTTGTCTTAGTACCTTTGGCCAAAAATTCCCTTTCCTCCCCTTGTTGTGCACCAATAGCTTTTCTAAGTGCTGCTGCTCTTCCATCCCAGAGACAGCTGCATGATTCCTGTAGGCCTTGCAGTTGTGGAGAAAAGCTTGAATACGTGATTCCTAAAGGCTCGAAATCCAAAAGGCAAATGTAAAGAATTTTACAATTACTAGTAAACATTACTATTTTTTTTAAAAGTCATGATTTGTAAGCCAATTTTTTGAGGCCTGATTTATGATTTTTGAACACTTGGCAATGCTGTGCTAACCACAGGAAAGAGTGAGTTCAACTGACTTAAGGTTCCTCTGAGTTGGCCTTTAAGTGCCGAAGAGCATGCCGTTGGCTTTTAATGTTTTGGAAACTACCACATATCCATTATCCTTAAAAAGAAGACAGTGGGTTATTTTGAAAGAAATTGTTAAATAAGTTCTTAGGACTGTTAAGTTAAGGAAAATCCATGAGTGTTACTAATTTCTGACACATCTGTTACCATCAGTGAATGTCAAAATGGGAAAATCAAGCCTTGCTTGTATATAGATCACCAATTTTATTGACCAAATTCTGTCCTCAGTTACATTTAAGCAAAACCCCACTGACTTCAGTGAGGTTTCCCAGTGTAATTAATGGCAGATTTTCATAACTACTTATAAAATAAATGAATCTAGGGTTAAAAATGGAATGTGAATAGAGAAAGTGTGAAGTGCACTCAAAGCTCTAATTATCGTCATCAAAATTAAAATTTTCACTTTGTGAAAGCATAAATAAAATGAAACTCTTTGACCTTGGACTATTACATTCTATGTTCCTGCATAAAGTTCATTCTTCTCTCTCTCTCTCGTCTCCTCTGAGGGAGGCTTAGGTCTGTCAAACATAGTAATTCCATCATCACTGGGATTCGCAGTTACTATTAACCAGTAATTCTTATCTTCTTCAGCTTTATGGGAATCCAGATAGGTGTGACAGATGACTTCATATTCCTTTCCAAAGTATGACCTGTCAAGAGAAAATAGTAGCACGGCTAGACATAATGATTATACACTCCATTCTCTCTGTCTCCAAAGTTAACGGTGAGTCACTATAAACTGTAAATTACTCCTCTAACCAATTTGCAAATACCTTTTCTCATATCGTTTTTGGTTTATTAAGCCATATTATTCATGCATTTTAAAAAACTTTGTCAACTATAATTTTAGAAATCAAAAGCCAAGAGGAAAAGGTAGCACTGGTCCAGATTCATCCAGCTAAATCCCAAAGCACTCCAGGGAGTATTCATTCATTCTGAGGAAGAGCAGGTGTTGTTGCTGCCTGCCTTCCTTAAGAATTTCCACTGGTGAATGGCAGCTCTTTTCAGTTGGGGTGCTACAGGTGCCTGATTGATATAGGCTTGCACTGAAAACACCCAGTTCCCCAGCCAACTCTACCGAATTTGGGGGCTGTACTACAGGCTCCCTGGCTATCACCATTTCAACCTCACCGCAGCAAACTTTCTGCCTCAAAGGCCTCCATGAGGGTCTGATATAGATTCTGAGTTGAATTTTGTTTGGAATTAAATGAGAAACAATTGTTACACTCATGAACAATGCAGAGTCAAAATACTAATTCAATGCAGAAGTTACACTCACACCAATATATTAACTTGTTTTTTGTGACAGTTCTATGTATCCTACATGCAATTTCCTGCATTGTTTTAAAATATATTTTTCCTCAGACCCAACTTGCTCTCCAAATAAAGGACTACAATTGGTCAGCATATCCAAAGGAGGACCTGAACCATCCAAGAAAGAGAGAAGTCTGGAAATCTGAGGGGAAAATGTGAAAAAGGTTGAGCCGATTGATTGGAGACCCAGGGTAGAACTAAATTACAGCCTGACAATGAATTGAGAGTGAGTGAGAGTGTTCTGCACTCTTTTTGTTTTCTCACTAAATGTGTGACTTGTCTCATTGCTTATATTCTTACTATACTGAACTTGTACATCATTATATCATGATTAATGAAAAACATCCCTGATATTTTTATTGTCATAAATTACACTTACCTTAGCCAATAGTTCCTAGGAACTGCTAAACCCCGATTTGTATGACAATGAGTGATAAGGACTTTAGTGTTTGCCTAGAGAAAGAATAAACAAAAGAATCTTTTTCACAGACATTTTAAAGACTGCTGTTAAATAGTCTTTTTGCTGTGCAAGTGAAATGTTTTGAGTTAGTGAATATAACATGTTAAAAACACAAGCTCTGATTCTGGGCCGCTTTGTACCTCATTGATACTGGACTGTCTGGGCTGGTCCAGCCCCCAGTGTAAATAAACTGGTTTTACAACTTAACTGCAATGATCCCCAAGGGACCATCCAGCAGCCCACAGTAGCTGAATGTATAGCATTCTGGCTATTCCCACTCATAGAATCATAGAAGATTAGGGATGGAAGACACCTCAGGAGGTCACCTAGTCCAACCCTCTGCTCAAAGCTCTCTCCTCCACTACACTTCTTTCCTTCGTGGGCATGCTCCAGTGCTGTGTAAAGCCACGGAATGGTCCTATGCCACCAGAGGAATCCCAGTTTCACTGGGTGTTTCCTGGTGGAGAGATCCTTCTGGTTTCCACAATAAAATGTGCTGGAGCACAGTCTAGAATTGGGGCCTCTGCATTTTTAAAAATAGATTTTTACTGCATTGTTACATTTTTGCAAAGAGCACTTTTAATTTATTTTTAAAGTGCAACAGGATTGATCTCAAATTAACCTGTTTAAAAATATTTTTAAAACTGCCATGAAAAGAGAATATAGTCTTAAATCAATTACATAATTTTAACCAGGTTTTGAGAGTCAGAAACTTAATAGAAATATATTACAACAGAAGTAGTGGCTGGCAGTGGAGGAACAGTTATATTTATAATATAATATCATTACTTCACATTTCCCTTGAACTATAAAGGTCTTACCTGAGGGATCTCTAAGCATTTTAGAAGCATTAATTAAGCTTCCAGCACCTCTGTGAGGTAGGTATTACATCCAAGTTACAGATACATACTGAGGTTAGCAGCCACATTTTCAAAAGTGGCCACTGATTTTGGGTACCTCCATTTTTGGGAGCTCTGTGGGCCTTATTTTCAGAAGTACATAGCAGTCACAGCTCCTACTGTTAGAAGTGGAATTGCAGATATTCAGTGCTTCTGAAATTCAGAAGGGGGGGGGAGGGGGTTACAAATTCAACTCCAGATTCTGAGGCACCCAAAATCAATGGCCACTTTTTAAAATTTTGGCCAAAATATTTATCCTAATTGCACAGCAAGTCAATCCCAAAGTTAGCATGGGAACCCAAGAGTGTTGAATCCTAGCCTCCTACTCTAACAATTAGCTATCATTGTCAGGCAGTTTCCCCTCGTAATAACAGTTAACATTTTATATATGGAAAAATTTGCTTTTCACCATGACTTTCAGAATACTGCAGACAATAAAATGGGTGCAACTTTCTTTTAAATGGTTTATTGATAGCATTAATTAAATACTCTTAATATTTACTATTGTTTTACTTTCTATATAATTGCTTACAGGAACTGGAAATCCTTCATATTCAAGACGCAGCTGTGGATCCAAAAAGGTAGCTTGCCAGCAAGTCAGATAGGAGAGCTCATCTGTTAAAAACACTTGCTGAAGGTATGATTTTTTAGCAAATCTCACAAATGATTTATGGTCACTTGCAAGATATAACTGTAAATGGAAACATACATGAATGGCAATGTAAGTTTAAATGATTAAACTACTAAGTTACTACAGAAAAAAGAACAATTGTTTGCATTTAGCAATGTCACAAATTTATATAAAATAATTTTAAAACACTCAACTAGTTTTTAACAATTGTTTACAAAAATGATTCTTTTTGAGCACAGAGTCTGTTTTATTCCAGAAACAAACAAACAAAAATTGGTGAAGAAGAGTTGTATATCTGTGCAAGCAAAGAAGTGTAAGACCAACATGAAAGAGTATACAAAAAATACCTGTAAAAACATGGGGTTACCTTTTTACTTCAGAAGTAGTATTGTATTTCTGTTGTTGAAATATGTGCTTCTACTGTTAGGGCTGATCCAATGCTCACTGATTTAAATGAGCATTGGATTGGACCCAAAATATATAGCAGTTATAAAAAACAACTGTTTTTTCAACACTAGGAGCAGATTCTTTGTGAAAAGTCAGTCAGTCAATTCTCATGAATTCAAAACTCTTAACTATAACAGACACTACATGACTGATGAGCTTATGAATAGTGTGCCGCATTCAAATTGAACAAGTGACTTCAAAAAGAGCGAGATTATGGAAGTTAAGCACTGATATATAAATGAGATCTGCATTCCAAAAGGTCACTGTGATTACAAAGATACAGGCAAGGTTGCTGGGCCAAAAAAAATCTATCAGTGGTACTTATTGTGGCTTTGTACGTTGTCCTCTGATTCTGCACTCTTCCTGTCTTCTGAACAGACACAATATGAACATTTACTAGAATCCTGCTGCCTGACTCAGACTGAGACACTAACATTTTACTTACTTTAAAAAATACAGACTTTCATTCACAGGTTCCAGATTTGCCAAGTCTCTTCCATTTGCAGGAGAGAGTCTCTTGTTCTCAATTCATTTAAAGGCAGAGTTTAAAACATCAGCCTTCCTGCATTTTGTGGTGTGTTTCATGAGATATTTAAAATGTCCCTCACTCAAATCACCTGAGTTTGATAGTCCTGGACTGCATTCCTGATCCCTAGAAATTTGGTAAAGATCTCTGAGTAGGTGTTGCATTTGAGACAAGCCATGATAAGGAAATGCAAGTAAATATTTGTTTTTAGGGGGATTTTTTTCTGAAAGCCCCAAATAGTTTATTCATACAGGATGGTGATTTGGCTATAGGGTACCTTCTATGCAAATGTGTACTGTAGATTTTAATATATTGATAGCTAAACATATATGCTATGAATATGACCAAATGACAGTCACACTATTACTGGCCAGGAGACAGGGGACCAGAGTCTTATCTCAATTACACTGGTGTAGGTGCAGATTAACTCAATTGACAGTCAGTGCAGTTGCTCCCACTGGCCGCAGTTCTCCACTCCAGGCCAATGGGGGCTGTGGGAAGTGACGCGGGCTGAGGGATGTGCTGGCCGCTCTTCCTGGAGCCCCCATTGGCCTAGAGAAGCGAACTGTGGCCAGTGGGAGCAGCGATCGGCCGAACCTGCGGACATGGCAGGTAAACAAACTGGCCCAGCCCGCCAGGGGCTTTCCCTGAACAAGCGGCGCCCATAGTTTGAGAACCACTGCTCTACAGTATATAGCTAATCCCCTCTCCTCACATGAAGTGCTCCAGATTCATTCTTTGCTTAGTAATAACTATTGCATATTTTATTGCATAAAAATAGCATGCAAAATATGTACAGTAACCTAATTTATAGTATCAATATGTACTACAATTTCAGTTTACACCTGTGTTGACTTACCATTTGATCGGTAAAACCGCCTGTTGCCCCAAGACCAAAATTCTGCCCAAATCTAATGGGTTCACCCATAGAATTTCCTTCAACACTGTTAACATAGGAAAAGAACCATATAAATTGAAATATGCCATATGCATTGATTTGTGTGTGTGTGTGTATATATATATATATATATATATATATTTATGTGTGTGTGTTCAGAATTATTTATTATAGAAGAGGCTGGTGTCACTGCTTATTATTAAGGTTGCTATTAGAAAATACATTATAGAAAGCGTTGGAATTTAAATAATTTACTACATAAATATGTAATCCTCAGAGTGGAAAATTAGGCTATCAATGCTATTTTTCAGCTGCATACATTAAACACATAGGCTGGGATTTTCAAAGGAGATTGGTGCACAAATATTGTTGAAATTCAGAGGGAGTTCAGCACTTAATTCCCTTAGGCTCCATTGAAAATCCCAATCTATATGTTTAATTCATGTATCTGAAAAAGCCCTGCCAAAAAGCAAAAGGAATGTTTCCCTGTAATTTATCATGTTGTTTAGTTTTCATATCGATTTATCATCCATTTCAATGCAAAAATAAAAATAAACTCTGCTAATGAAATGTCAAAGTTGAGAATTTATATTCAAAAGTCAAGTTGCCACAGTAACGTTAACTCATTTCCTTTGATCATAAGTATTATTCCGCAACACTGATGTATTTTGTTAAAGGGGCACTGCTAGGCAGTGGTACAACCTCATAAAAAGATAGGAAACTGAAAATGCTTTAGTCCTGTAGTTACATTTATCAGGGCAACAACATGTCCCCATCATCCACTTCAGTGGTTATGACTAGGCCATCAGATTAAAATTACATCATCTTCTCCCTTATCTATATTACCAATTCTGAAATAATTTTAAAAATAAATTTAACTTTACAAAATTTATGCTGTTTATTTACTTTTTTAGATTTTGGTGAGTTTACAGATCCAGGTTTTTTGTTTCCAGTCAATGTCAGCATCTAGTTCCCTTCCATTAGCACAATGATACAACATTTGGCTTTTAAACCCACAGCAGAGAATGTTTAAATAAATAAAAAAATATTTTTGGAATTTCTTTTTAGTTCATGAAAACATTCCTATCTACACAGAAGTGGTAGGCTTTATGTACACATATAATAGAAAGACAGCCTCTACCCCAAACAGTTTACAATTTTAGTATGCCATCTTTTCTAACATTCTGAAGAACTATCCAGAGATACTGCTCAACTTTTAGCATGTCAGGGCAGAGAGCCACTCTTTGCTCTTTTATGTTCTTGCACAGAAGAAGGAAGTATGTAAGATTTAACTAATTCTCATAACATCCATGCAAGGTAACTAGTTATGTTTGTAAATGCTTTGTTAACTAAAAATATTGCTGTATGTCAAAAATAAGCTATAGAATTTATTCAACTTTAAAATATTTGTTAGTTTATGAAAAATAAATACAGTGAGACTGATTCTGCTTTTGCACCAGATTTATATTGATGTAATTTCTTTGATTTCATTGGAATTACTGGATGCACACTGGCATGAGAACAGAATCGGGCCTAATGTGTAATAAAAATTAAGCCATTAGTCTGAAATCAATAAAATGTTCTGTGACACATTGATTTTCATTTTTAAGGAAGTTCATTGTCTATTTCACAAAATAAGATCAAACCGTAAAACAAGGGTTTAACTACTACTGAATCTACTGAATGCAAGACTCCACACCTTAGGATATGAAATGCATTTCGACCAACAGGGTTCACACTTTTCACTGCACTCACTCCACAGGGGACTTGCAATGACTCAGACGTATGTACTGTTATATCATCTGGATTAACAGCCAAAGTTAGATTGCCACACGCTGCAGAGTAATTCTCCGTAGGTGATTTCTTGTTTTCAGGGCTCAAAAGCATCACAGTGTCTCCAAAGTGAATAAATCCATCTTTCGAAACTGATAGTTGCATCTAAGTTAAAATATACATAGATTTGTATAGACTGTTTCAATTTGTTTTAAAATTATTGAAATTATTGTACTGTATCATACAGAATGCTAAAACATCGTATTCTCACTACACAGATGCTAACGATTCACTGCAACAACATTTTATAAGCGGTGAAGCGGAATGGATGAAAGGCTAAGAACTCATTACCTGCTTTAAAAGATTATTTTTAAGTCTCCTTGATTTCTGTATTAGAAGTTCACCTTTTTCTCTTTTATACAAAAAATCTTTCAAGAGGTCCTGTTCAAAAACAAAAGTGAGAAATTAAACATAGTATCCAGCCTTTTTAAAATCATCTCGGCTTTAAATGCAATTTAAATATTTTTTTAAAAGGGCCCCATTTAGGTGGAAATCAATGTATAGGTGCATCTGTGGCAGGTGGCTCACAAATATTCCAGGAACCTGAGTCTGATCTCACACTAGTTTTACACTGAGGGTAAACCCATTAACTTCAATGGAGTTACTTCCCTTTACACCAAGGCCTGGTCTACTCTACAGTGTAAGGTGGACTTAAGGCAGCTTACGTCAACCTATCTATGGGCTTGACTCCACTTACCGGGGTATTGACGTGCGGCGATCGATCCACTGGGGGTCAATTTAGCGGGTCTAGTGAAGACCCACTAAATCAACCACCAATCGTTCTCCTGTCAACTCCGGTACTTCACCGGAAGAAGAAGCATAAGGTAAGTTGACACCTCCATAAGTCTACCTAAGGTACATTCATGTAGCTGGAGTTGCATAACTTAGGTCGACTTAAGCCCGTAGTATAGACCTGCCCTATGTAAGTGTCTTCACAAAAATTTCGTTCACCCTGCCATAACTGCCCAGCTACGCAGACTTAATAACTCCACCTCCATGAGAAGCACAGAGTCAATGTTGATGTAGTTAGGTCAACACGGTGTTAGTGTAGACCAGTGGTTCTCAACCTGCAGCCCGCTTGCAGACCAAATAGCACACAACTGTGGCCCATATGACATCCTTCGGGCCATTACAGGTAGTATATATATATTGCGTTGATGAGGCCCATATAACACATAGAGAGGTGCACCAGCCCATAATGGTAAATAGGTTGAAAACCACTGGTGTAGATACTGCATTGCTTACATAAGACAGTTACCTTTTCCGTAACTGGTGTTCTTCAAGATGTGTTGCTCATGTCCATTCCATATTAGGTGTGTGTGCTCGCCACATGCACCAGTGCCAGAAGTTTTTCCCTCAGCAGTATCCGTAAGGGACTGGCTCTGATGCCCCTTGGAGTGGCACTCGCATGGTGCGGTATAAGGGGCGCTGCCGGCTCCCCCCACCCTCAGTTCCTTCTTGCCAGAAACTCTGACAGTGGGGAAGGAGGGTGGGTCATGGAATGGACATGAGCAACACACCTCGAAGAACACCAGTTATGAAACAGGTAACTGTCTTTCCTTCTTCAAGTGCTTGCTCATGTCCATTCCATATTAGGTGACTCCAAAGCAGTAGCTCTGGAGGTGGGTAGGAGTTCACCGATGTGTAGATTGCAACACAGCTCTGCTGAACCCAGCGTAGTCCCTGGTCCGCTGAGTGATGGCATAATGAGTGGTAAACATGTGGGCAGAGGACCATGCTGCAGCTCTACAGATGTCCTGGATAGGGATGTGCGCCAGGAAGGTCGCCGAAGACGCCTGAGCTCTTGTCAAGTGGGCTCTGACAATCGGCGGTGGCAGAACCCCCGCCAGGTCGTAACAGGGTGGTCAAATTGGAAATCCTCTGCCAGGACACTGGATGACCCTTCATCCTATCCGCTGTAGCGATGAAGAGTTGAGTCAATTTACGGAAAGGCTTGGAACTTTATAAATAAAAACCAAGGCCCTCCAGATGTTCAGGGCGTGAAGACGCCTCTCTTCACTGGTCTTGTGCGGTTTGGGACAGAACACCGGGAGGAAGATATCCTGATTCATATGGAGGGTGGAGACCACCTTTGGCAGGAAAGCCGGGTGGGGCCACAACCAAACCTTATCTTTGTAGAAGACCATGTACAGCAGTTCTGAGGTCAAGGCTTTAATTTTTGAGACCTGCCTTGCCGATGCCACCGCCACCAGAAACGCGACCTTCTATGACAGATGGGAAAGGGAGCAGGAACCCAGAGGTTCAAAGGGCGGGACAGTCAGCCTAGAGAAGACCAAGTTAAGATCCCACCGTGGGACAGGAGCCCATACCTGCGGGAAGAGTCTCTCCAGCCCTCTCAAGAATCTGACTGTCATGTCATGGGAGAACACCATCTGTTCTTGGATTGGCGGATGAAAAGCAGAGATGACTGCAAGATGCACTCTAATGGAAGTGTGTGCTAGGCCCTGGTTCCTCAAATGGAGCAGGTAGTCCAGGACAGCCTATATGGAGGAACGCAAGGGAGAGATGAACCGTTCAGATGCCCAGAGGGAAAACCTCGTCTACTTGGCCAGGTAAATCAGTCTAGTTGAGGGCTTCCTACTTTCCAGGAGGACCTGTTGGACTCCTTCCAAACAGGTCCATTCCTCCAGGTTCAGCCACACAGCATCCATGCAAAGAGGAGGAGGGACCCAAGGTTGGGGTGTAAGAGGTGACCATGGTCCTGTGATAACAGATCTGGTCGGTTGGGCAGGGGCCACGGAAGGGCTGCTGAAAGGCTCATGAGCGTGCCGAACCAATGCTGGTGAGGCCATGCCGGGGCGATCATGATAATCTGCGCCTGGTCTCTCTTGATCTTTGCCAGGGCCCTGCTGATGAGTGGAATCAGAGGGAACGTGTACATCAGGCTCCCTGACCACATCAGGAGGAAGGCATTGGAGAGGGAATCCTTGCTCAGACCCTCTCGAGAACAAAATTGGTGGCATTTCCTGTTCTGTCTGGTAGTGAACAGGTCCACCTGGGGAGCTCCCCGCCTTTCGAAGATCATGCAGGCTACCTCTGGATGGAGTGACCACTTGTGGTGCGAGGAGAAGTCCTTTCGGACTTGAGACCTGGAGCTGCCCTTGACGAGCCAGTCATCGAGGTACAGGTAGATTTGGATACCCCGGCACCTGAGGTAAGCCGCTACTACCAACATGCATTTTGGTGAACACCTTCAGTGCTGTCACCAGGCCAAATGGGAGGACTATAAACTGGTAATGGTGGGGCTCCACCGCAAACCGGAGGAAGTGTCTGTGTCCTTGAAAGATCGCTATGTGGAAGTATGCGTCCTTCAAGTCGAGGGCGGCATAGCAGTCTCCAAGATCCAGGGAGGGGAAAATAGAAGCCAGAGAGACCATGAGGAACTTTAGCTTCTGTAGGTATTTGTTGAGGTCTCACAGGTCTGGAATGGGCCATAGACCGTCCTTGGCCTTTGGGATTAAAAAGTACCAGGAATAGAACCCCTTGTTCCTGTACTTCAGAGGAACTTCTTCCACTGCATCCAGCTGTAGTAACCTCTTTACCTTCTGTGCAAGGAGACTCTCATGAGAGGGGTCCCTGAAGAGGGACAGGAAAGGCGGGTGAGAAGGGAGGGTAGAAAGGAACTGGAGGGTATAACCCCATTCCACTGTGTAGAGGACCCAGTGGTCCGAAGTTATAGCAGTTCACACCGGGAGAAAAGTGGACAGGCGGTCGGACAACACTGGGAAAGATGGATCCGGGGAATAGGCTGGTAGGTTGCCCTTGGGCGCATCGTCAAAACGACCATTTGGACCCCTGCTTATTGTAGGGTTGAGCCTGACGAATGGAGGCGAGTGGCTCATGCGGCACTTGTAACCTTTGGCTCGTTTATGGGGCTGGTCCTGCTGAGGCTGGCTCCCCTGGCCCTGAGGCTGGTGCTGTTTGAACCGCTTATGCGCCGGGGCTGAGACGTAGAGACCCAGGGTTTTCAGGGTGGTGCGGGAGTACTTCAGGCCACGCAACTTGCTGTCTGTTTGCTCTGCAAATAGGGCCCCGCCATTAAGGGGCAGGTCCTGCACTGACTGCTGGGCCTTGGTGGACAACCCAGAGAGGAGCAGCCAAAAGACCTGCCGCATGGAGATAGCGGAAGCAATAGTGCGGGCAGCAGCAGCAGCAGCATCGGATGCCACTTGGAGGGCTGCCCTGGCCACAGTCGTGCCTGCATTGAGGATTGCTCGGAACTCCTTCTTGGAAGCCTCGGGGAGTGACCCTTCGACTTGGCCATGGCTTGCCACATATTAAATTCATATTGGCCAAGGAGGGCTTGGTGGTTGGCCACTCTCAGCTGAAGGCTGGAAGATGAATAAACCTTACGTCCAAAGAGATCCAGCCTCCTCAACCACAAGGGAATTAAGGGCTGGGTGGGAGTATAAGTACTCATGCCCTTTGGTTGGCACACAGTACTTGTGTTCAGCCCTTTTAGAGATGGGGGCAGGGAAGAGGGGTCTGCTACAGGGCATTTTGGATTTTGGAAACCCCTTCATGAAGGGGTAGAGCCACCCTCGCAGGAGCCGAGGACATCAAACAGAGAGTCCGAGGGCTCTTCCAATTCCTCTGCCTGAAACCCCAGGTTAGAAGTGACCCTCTTCAAAAATTCCTGGTGCGCTTTGGCATCATCCTGAGGAACTGGGTGAGGGGACCCTGTGATAGCTTCATCCGGTGAGAACGAGGATGATGCCAGTGCTGCGGGAACCTCCACGTCCATTGGTGGTCCAGCAGCTTGCTCCCCTGGGTCCTCCTGGACCTGCGGGGTCTTACCCCCTGAAGCCTCGTGCACCGGAGAGGGATGGGATACCGAGGCTGCTGGCCTCTCTGAGGCTCCCAACACTGATCGGGCAGCCTGGGAAAACCCTCAAGGGTTCCACGAATACCATGGTGCCGGCCACTGCGCTTGGGGCCATGGGACAGGTTTCTGTGCTAATAATGTAGTCAGAACTGCCAGTACCAGGGCTTGTCCCACAGTCAAGGAACCTTGTTCCAAGCCGGAGCTACCAGCAGAGTGGTCACTACTGGGCGACCAGGATTGGGCTGAGCAGTGGCTCTTGTCCAACCGGTGCTGGTTGCTGCGTCCCAAAGCCGACCTGCCCAAGTGAGACTGTCTTGATCGGGCTCTTGGGGACCTACAGCGTTCGGCGGATCTGCGCCAGATACCTGGTGAGTCATGCCTCACGCTACTCGACCGGTACCAGGACGTTGAATGGGACTGAGAGCTACGATGGGCCAGTTGCTGGGAGGATCATTCTGAATAGGGTAACCACCATCTTGGAGACAGGTGATGATGGCCCGGTGATTGGCGGTCTCTCGTGTCCAATCAGTCCCGGGATCAGTCCCTGGCCCTTGGAGATGGTCGGGGCCGGTCCCGGAGTTCTTGCCGGGTGGCACATGCCTCAGAGGGTCTGCACCAATCTACCAGCGAGGTATGCCTCAAGTCCCTCGATCAATGCCCCTGGTGTAGGGACTGAAGAGGGCTCCGCTGAGCCTGCCTCTCCAGTCCTGAGGCATGACGGCTTTGGGCGGGCAAATGCTTCCTTCTCGATGGGGATCGGTACCGCTAAGGTAGGGAGTTACACATAAGTCCCAACGTGGGTTTTCCCCGAGACCGGATAACATGGGAGCCGGTGTGGGTAGCACTGGGAGCATCTGGATCTCTTGAGCTGCTCGAAGAGCTTTGAGCATTGACGGCACCTGAAGCTGCCTAGGGCCTGCACCGTTACCTGGGGTTGCAGGCAAAGCATGGGATGGGCTGCACCGCTCAACTTCAACTGGGGCCCGCCTTCCCAAAGGGGGTGTTGAGCTGCCCAGCACAGGTCATGGCTCACCCCCAGCCCTCTCCTTTCCCTTACAGGAGGTAGGAGATCTTCCCCTCCCAGTCTTTTTCGTCTTCTTCCCCAGAGCCATGGAAGGGGACCAGTGCTAGTTTATGGACGGCGCTGGCGGAGCACTATGCATGGAGGCCGCAGTACTTGGTGTGGAATCGGATCGCTGCTTCTGTGCCGGAGTGAGTGCCTACTCCATTAGGAGCGCTTTCAGCGCTCTTGGTCTTAGGTTTAAAGAACTTGCAGATACGGCACTTGTCACTTATGTGCCCTTCGCCTAAGCACCTTAGGCAGCTGGTGGATCGCTGACAGGCATAGGCCTTTTGCAGCTATCGCAGGGCTTAAAGCCTGGAGACCAGGGCATGCCAGGTCCCCTGGTTCAGTCCCGTTTGGGACTAACGAAAAGTTGAGAACTACTACTAAAGGTAACTAAGAAACTACTAACTACATACAACTCTACTACAGGTTTTCAAAGTTCACAAGAACAGAAAACGAAACAACGCCAGCCGAAGCAGCAGATGTTCTAGCACCGTCACTGGCGGCAAGAACGAAATGAGGGTGGAGGGAGCCGGTGGTGCTCCTTATACCACACCATGAGGGCGCCACTCCAGGGGGCGCCAGAGCCGGCACCCTACGGATACTGCTGAGGGAAAAACTTCCGGCACGGAACAACTGGCTTTCAAAAGCCGTCCCACAGTGCCCCACACGGAGTACGGGCGGTACAAGCTCCTGGTGAGCACGCGCACCGCCGACCCAAGGAGCCAAGAGTCGACGCGCCCAAGCGATGTAATCACTGGCTGTATGCGGAGGTAAATGAGGTCGATTTAATATTGTAGTGTGTGTAGCCAGGCCCCAAGCCGCAATGAGATGGGAGTGAGTCTCCGGGGTTCAGGGGAGAAGGTTCCCCCCTGAACTGGCAGCAGCGCCTGCATGGGACCCGCTGGCCCCTTCCCAGAGCCGGAGTCACAGACCGGGCTGACCCCGCTGGTCCCAGCCGCCATGGGCACCCAGCGCCCTGCCGCTCTAGGGATTAAGGAGCTGGGCACCTGCTGCCCGGTCTCCTTCCCACCCCGGATTAACAACCGGGATGCCCCCTCCGCCCAGGACGCCACCCGGCTTTAGGGTTGCTGCTGCCTAACCCAAGGGGCTGGGGGGGGGGGGGGAGGAAGCGGTAGAGGGTGCTGCCCAAAATGCGGCGGGGCGGGGAATGGGGACGGAAGAAAGGTGGGGCCGCCCCCAGCCCGCCGGAGGGGGTGGGGGGGGGAGCATCCTAGGGACTGGCAGCGGCTCCGGTACCTCCTCTAAGTACGTGTCCTCGTTCCAATTGGCGATGCGCACCCCCGCGCTGTAGGGCTTGCCGCTCAAGCTAGCCCGGCCGTTCATGTTGGGGGGGCTCCGTTTTGGGGGGTCAATAGTGGAGTCGGCTCCGGGCAGGCTTCTCCCTGCACGCGAGCCCGCTAGGCCGCGGAGAGTTTACTGGTTGCCAAGGGAACGGTCTTAGCTGGGGATTGGATGTTCTCGAGGGACGAGTCCGCCAATGAGGGGTGAGGGGCGGGGGTTTCCTCTGTTTTCCCAGCGCTCCAACAGCTTCCCAGTGCCGCTGGAGAGAAAGTGGGCTGGTGCTGGGGTAGAGCCTCCCTGCCCTCCCTCCCTGAGGCCGGGAAAGGGGTGGCTGGCCCCCCACTGCAGCCCCCATCTCAGACCAGGGGCGGTGGGGGCTCACTGCAGCGCTATCACGCCTGCTCCCCATGGATCTGGCTGGAGGCATATCCCAGGCAGGCTTGTTTAGCTGGTGTGGCCAAAAGAAAAGGAGTTGTCGCCAAAAGTGCCCAGGCACAGAACTCTGGTGAGCTGCCCCTGGCCTGTACCTGCCCCCCCAGCGTCTGCAAAACACCCCCACGCTGCAGCGTGTGCTGCCCCCTGCATTGCTCCAAGACACTGGCCTGCAAAACACCTCCACGCTGCAGCCGGAGCAGCCCCTTCACTGCACCAAGGTACTGTTGAGCTGCGTTGCTCACCCTGTATTTTCACTCATTTCTGAGGGCTGTTACTGGAGTTGGTTGGAGCATTTTTTCTTGCAAAATATTGTGTCCGTCCCCCCCCCCCCAAATGGTAAAAACAGGTTCAGAGAGACTTTAATGAAAGTGTTGGCTTTTCAATCAGCTACAGGTATTATGTACTCTTGACAGCCATCGGCTTGTGGCAATCAAGTTCTCCTTACTACTGAAAAGACTATAGATGCTAGTGATGAGCTTGTTGGATATACTTTAGCTAGATTGCTCTATCCTTTCTTCCACTGATCACATTGTCTTTCCATCTCTATCCTCAGTGTTCTTTAAAGTTTTTCTTCTTCATCTGTCTATGTTTATATTAAGTTAGGGAAAATGTTCATGTAACTTTCAGAATCCCTTATAAACCCAGATAAATGTGAACGTTCAGAATTAGGACTGCATCTTCCTCTTTTACTCAAGTGTGCCAAGGAATTGCTGCACATATAGAGAGCATGGATTGATTTGTGGGGGACTTTGTGTCAAATTTTGCTGACGGATTTCACAGCTTTATATCTGACATTTTTCTGTACTGTTCTCAGTTGATACTCCCATTATAATGACCCTTAGTAAAATAGTTTTAAAGTAAAGCTTTAAGGTAAATTCTGTATGATGTAATCTATTTATTGATTAAGGGGAAATGTTAATATGTAAAACAATTATAGAACACTAATACTATATAAGGAGATCTAAGAGTTCAGAAGTTTTAGGTGACTGACTTTCTTTTAAAAAATGTTTAGGTTTGTGATGACCTGAGATTTGAAACAAAATGATGCAGAGGAAAGAATAGGAAAAGTGATATAAATCTGGGTATTTGTAGTCTAAACTATTATCAGACAGCTGTGAAATTGATTTTATAGTGAAAGAATGTAAACAGATTTTAAGCTGGAAAAATTTTAAAGAAAAGAATAGGAGTACTTGTGGCACCTTAGAGACTAACCAGTTTATTTGAGCATGAGCTTTCGTGAGCTACAGCTCACTTCATCGGATGCATAGCATATCGTGGAAACTGCAGAAGACATTATATACACACAGAGACCATGAAACAAAACTTCCTCCCACCTCACTCCCCCGCTGGCAACAGCTTATCTAAAGTGATCCTCAAGTAGAGCCATTTCCAGCACAAATCCAGGTTTTCTCACCCTTTTCCCCCCCCCACACACACATACAAATTCACTCTCCTGCTGGCAACAGCCCATCCCCCTTTGAAACCCCTCTTTATAATGCGCATGATAATCAAGGTGGGTCACCTCCAGCACTAATCCAGGTTTTCTCACCCCCCCCACACCCCCCCCTTTTTCCAAAAACCACACACACAAACTCATTCTCCTGCTGGCAACAGCTCATCTTACAATGTGCACAGCAATAATCCAAGTTTAACCAGAACGTCTTGGGGGGGGTTTTGCAGGAAAAAAAACAAGGGGAGACAGGCTACCTTGCATAATGGCTTAGCCACTCCCAGTCTCTATTCAAGCCCAAATTAATAGTATCCAATATATCTATATCTAATAGTATATAAACAGTCTCTAAGGTGCCACAAGTACTCCTTTTCTTTTTACGAATACAGACTAACACGGCTGTTACTCTGAAAAAAGAAAAGAATATTTCTCTTCATGAAGGTCAGCGGTCCATATGTTAATGTCAGCTATAGGATTGATAATAGTTTTATAGGAAAAGTGGATTTCTTTTTTTATTTTTTTTATTTATTTTGCTGCCTCTATGCCAAAACTAACTTCCTTCCTTATTGCTTGCTTTCTTATTTAGCATAATCCAAGGCCTAACAAGACAAAGTAAAATCCATTCTTGTAGAAATAGCTCCCCTCTGTGGCCATTTCTGATCAATGAAATTTTCATACGTAACTGCTGTGTTGTAATGACCCTGAAGTTAGAACACTGTCCTTTTTTCTATTGTTTAGTTTAAATAGGCAGGAAAATGTCATTCATTTTGGCTCAGGACCAATGACCAACATGGATTTTAGAAGCATCACATGTGGTGTGCAGCCTAAAGTATTTGGATTCATACAGCTTTGATTGAACTCCTGCTTCACTAATAATTTGTTGTAAGCACTTAATGCAACATGTATTTTGCTGAGCTGTTTTCACAGAACCAAAGGTTTAATTAGGTTTGTTTATCATAGTTTTACTTCCGTGCTTATGTAGGTATATATAGCATTTTAGTTATAAGCATGTAACATAGTAGCATTTAGACTTAATTT
Source organism: Chelonia mydas (assembly GCF_015237465.2). NCBI lineage: Eukaryota > Metazoa > Chordata > Testudines > Cheloniidae > Chelonia > Chelonia mydas. Next base: position 67,401,811 of record NC_051250.2, read on the forward strand.
TTCTTATCTCTTTAATGTGCAGTGCTATGAAATTTGAAATCTTTTGTTTTGTCTTTTTTTTCTTCTCAGAATTAACTCTGTATTTAATTAATATGCATTATTGACTATTATAAAACCATACAATGTTTTTGCCAGACGTGGAAGAATATATTGGGAATTCAGCAAGCTGTCATCGTTTTAATACATGTCAGTTTTGGAATGTTATGTGGTTTCTCATGGATTATGTTTCTCTTATACAGATGTTATAATTTGCATACATATATGTATGTGTAAATTACACACAAAAAACAAAGTAAATGTATTGCTGTACAGAGCAAAATTACTTTCTAACCAATATGAGTCTTGTCTTGCCACTTGGAAATTTTTCACTTCTAATTTCATAATATCTTCTGAAAAATAAATAAAAAGAGCTTATTGAAAATTAAGTTCATAAAATGAATCTTTCTTACAAGCATGGCTAAGGGCATGTAATGCAAATTACTTTGATTTTTCTTGTTATATGTTAAACAAAATGCATCTAATGAAAAATAGTTTATGAATTATTAAATACTTTTTGTGAAATCTTGCCCCCTCCTGTTGAAGTCAGTGGCAGAACTCCCATTGGCTTTTATAGAGCCAGGGTTCCACCCTGTATTTGCAGAAGGATTTGCCAGATTGATTAATTTATCAATATAATCAATCAGACTTGAGGAGGTGTGTTGATTTAAGGGAGCATGACTGTTTCTCATTCTTAGTTTTACAGGTAATAATCTTTCTTTAGTAAAAAGTACTCACTATTTAAAATGTGCTAGAGAAGAAAGAGCAAATTGCATTATCATAAGAGGGATGCCACTCCAGCTTTTCCCTGCTGTCACAAAGTCAGTCCTTTTCCTCATCCTCATCTTTTTGTTAGTGAAGAAAAAACTTAAATGAGAGCTAGATGGTTATGGGGATTTGGTATGACCTATAGAGCTTTCTATCGTATCTGTAGGCCGTTAGTACAACTACAGCCCAGCTTCAATAGGCATGAAGAAGGCCCACATATTTAAAGCTATTTAGGCATTGCTACAGTCAGCACTGCAACAGCTAACTAATTTAGGACCCCAAATCTTATTTTCAACAGGGGTTTTGACACTTAGGAGTCTAAACTCCATCAAGAATTGGACTAGCCCACCTGCATAATTACCCAGGATTCCAGCGGGACTTGTAGGGCCCATGCTGAGGCCCTGCTGCCACAGCATCATTGCTGTGGTACTTGAACTAACTAGATTAAAGCTAGTTCAGATATTTCTAGCTGCTTTGATTGCATTGTTGACACACCCCAAGTCTGGTGAGCATCTCTGTGTTAGGACAGGTTTCAGAGTAGCAGCCCTGTTAGTCTGTATTTACATCAGTAGATTTACAGCAATGCAAACTCCTAACACAGAAAAAGTAAAGGAGTACTTGTGGCACCTTAGAGACTAACAAATTTATTTGAGCATAAGCCGATGAAGTGAGCTGTAGCTCACGAAAGCTTATGCTCAAATAAATTTGTTAGTCTCTGAGGTGCCACAAGTACTCCTTTTTCTTTTTCTGTGTTAGGAGTTTGCATTGCTATAAGTCTACTGATGTAAATATAAGTGTGGGAATTTCCTTAGTGTAGATTTGGACTAAACATGCATCGCTGCGCTGGTTACCCAGCTGGTGTTTTTAAGTCTTTCTTTGGAATCGAAAGAACCTACTTAGAGAAAAAGAGGGCAATTTGAACATTCTAGTGGTATGCTGTACTGCCACCTATGCTCCAATTCTAGAGCTCCAGGTGGGTCAGGTTACCCAGTCCTCATTTATAATTTCATTCTAGCTAATCTCTCATTTAAACCTCCTCAGAACATGTCTATCTGAGACAGTGGGTGTGACTTTGCACTCCATAATATTTTATGGAAATATGCTTATAAGTGTAAAAATATGATGTAACTGGGATACGCTTTATGCAAAAGGTCTCTTGTAAGGTATCATTACAAAGCTTATAATCTACCGAGTGTGTTCATCATATTTGTATGTATGTATCATTCTTGGATCTAAAACTGAAAATATGAGGTATAACTCTGAGGTCCTACTGTAATTATGCAAAGTGTGGGCCATTAATGGTGGTTTAGAATCTTGATGGTTCCCATTGACTAGGACAAATGGTTGTAAATGGTTCTGTTTACTTGTAAGCCTTCCTGTATACGTGTGTGCCAGCCAGTGGGTAATGAAGTCTTACAGTGACATGTGATCATGTCACCTGAACTGGAATCCATCTTAAACCTGGTGCTTTTCCATTTAGAAGGAGGGGTGGGAACCCAGAGAGACAAAAGATTCCTGCCTTGTGCCAAAGATATAAAAGGGGGTGGAACAGAAAAAAGGGGGGTCCCAGTCATGAGAAAACCCCTAGTTTCCACGTAAGATGTCTGCTGGAACTAACAAGAATTGTACCAGGGGAAAGGATTGGGCCCAGACTAGGAAGGAGTCAAGTCTGAGAAAGAAGCGTATTGGAACATCTCTGAGGGTGAGATTTGTCTGTAATCAGTTTCTTAATGTATTAGGCTTAGACTTGCGTGTTTTGTTTTATTTTGCTTGGTGACTTACTTTGTTCTGTCTGTTATTACTTGGAACCACTTAAATCCTACTTTTTATACTTAATAAAATCACTTTTGTTTATGATAAACTCAAAGTAAGTGATTAATACCTTGGGAGCAAATAGCTGTGCATATCTCTCTGTCAGTGTTATAGAGGGCAGACAGTTTATAAGTTTACTTTGTATAAGCTTTATACAGAGTAAAATGGATTTATTTGGGGTTACTTATTGGGAACTGGATGTCTGGGTGCTGGAGATAGGTGACCTACTGAGCAGTTTTTGGTTAATGTCTGCAGCTTTGGGGGCATAGACCAGACCCTGAGTCTGGGTTGCAGCAGGCTAGCGTGTCTGGCTCAACAAGGAAGGGTTCTTGAGTCCCAAGCTGGCAGGGAAAATGGGCTCAGAGGTCATCTTAGCATATCAGGTGGCAGTCCCAAGGGGGTCTCTGTGACTGAACCCATCACAGTGGGTATATCCACATTGCAGTCAAGTAAGTGGTTACAGCTTGGGTAAGCATACCTGCACACTAGCTTCAATTGAGCTATCATGGCTAAAACTAACAGCATGGGTTTAAGTGCAGGCTGTACAAGCCTTCCCAGAATCCTGGGAATGTATTAATGTTTTAGCCCATGCTGAGGATCCATGCTGTCATGTCTTCAGTGCTACATTTAGCTGAGCTTGCTAAATTAAAGATAGTGCAGGTGTGCCTAGCCAAACTGCAATCACACCTTCTATGCAGTGTAGACATACTCAGTGTTTAAAATGGGAATACTTGCTATTCAGTATTTGAAATTCAAGTTGTGTTGCTTAGTTGTGATGGGTCAATTTCTGCTACTTGACTGGATGAACATAACTCAGGAGAACTTAAAGAAGAGCCCATGGTGTTAAATCTCTCAGGGAAAGTTGGTAGATTAGGAGGGGGTAGCATATAAACAGGATTAGGGCATTTTAGACAATTTAAAACCTTTTTATTTCTGGGGCCTACCGGGCTTGTCCAAGGCATCCTTCCTAAAAATACTAAGCTGGCCATTTTACTGGTTAAGTGGGGAGTTTACATTTAATTTTCATTTGTAATTGCAAAGGGTGTGATTAGAAATGTCTTATTGAAATGACTCTTTGCCAGGTCTCTATCAAAGGAATTTTTAGGTAGTGTTCCACCCCATTTAAAATTTACCAAGTGTGTTGCATTTGAACTACACATTTCTGTCATAACCATGTGTGAGTATGGGGTGTGGCCCTATTTATGAAGAGTGGAAGTCAGGTCATTGTCTGTATTGTTTACTGATATGTTTAAACTTTGATTTCCATAAATACTTATGCTCGGGAGTTAGACATTCACTTTGGTTACCATAAACACTTGTGCATGAGAGTTTGAAATATGCTTTTCGCTAGCAGTTGTGCACGTAAAAAGCAATCATTTGAATGTTTGCAGAAAGCAAGCACTAAACTATGATTTCAACTATTCTTGCTTTAACTTTTGGGGTTTGTTCAAAAGTGAAATTCTCGGAATCTGAACTGCATCTCTTGAAACCGAAGAATGATATTTTTGCATGGCGCCGTGTGAACCAAAACTACTGAGTTTCTTCCCATTTCAGTGCTTAACAACAGAAGCACTTAGGGTTACCTTTGCTTGTCCTTTTCAGAATCACATCTTTACTTGCTATTGTAAATTGGCTCTGAGCCTGAGTCTCAGCATGGCAATGATGCCTGCCCATTTTCAGCTATCATGTGCCTCCAATGACAGGACTTATAAACTTCACTCCAAAGACAAAATTCACTTGTTCCCTTCGGGGAACATACACCTGACTGTTTTGAAGCAGAGTAATGGTGGTTTTAAATAACAGTAGAGGTGCATGTTAGTGCATCCTCAAACCTTTACAAAGTTCACTCATGTAGAATCTATGTATTGAAGAGGGCCTGTATCAGAGGTTTACTTGTGGTGATCTGGCTTTTGGGCTAAGGAAATGTTCTGAAGCCAAATACTTTAACTACTTTACCTATTCTACATAAATGGAACAATTTAAAAACTATCATAAAGGAACAGAAACCGAGCTGTGTATTTATGCTATAGAACATGAATCAGTTACATCTTTTTAGTATAAGAAAAAGGAATAGCATCAGACTCTTTGTCCTAAGGGGAAAAGAGCATGTGTACTGTAATTGTTTTTCACATCTTCTGTCACCATTGTACTATTGATGATTTAGATTTGGATGACCTTTCTCTGGCAGTCTATCTATATCAGACATAACGGGCTACAGAAAGTATTTTATATGTCTGAAAATTCTGGCAACAGTTCTAACTTGAGACTCTGAACATTTCAATATTTCCCTGTCCCTATTGGTTAGTAAACAAACTCTTCTCAATTGATAGTTTCTGTTTGACTTGTGAGAGGAAGATGGTATTTCAGTATAATGTGGGGAATCCAGGAATAGTCTGGAGATAAATATAGCGATAAATGATCTCTATACAAAAGCCCCAAATGGTCATAGTACAGTATACTTGGAAGGAAGAAACCAGAGATCTCCATGCAGTGTGAGTACAAAGTGTTGTGCAGAAGCAGTGCTCTTCTGTAGAACACTATCAGTTTTTACAGAATCTTAGATTTAATTAAAGAAAAATTCTTTACTCTTAGGCTTATGAAGAAAGCCATTAGAATGTTAAACCACTGCAGTGTTATCAGAGAGAACACCTGAAAGAACAACTCTAGCTGGTGTGACTTGCCCCAGTTCATCTCATTTGGACAATAACTCTGAAACCTAATGATGACAATTTAAAGATTAACATTTTTAGCTCATTGCTTTTCATTTTAGCAAAACATCTAGTTATTCTAGGATTGTGAAAATTGGTAGAGTATTCTGACTGTTGGGGGGGAAAAAATCAAGGCCTTAATTAATTAATTTAATTTTTTAAATAAGTTTCTGTAGAGAAGAAAGAGGATCAGCGTGGGGGAAGGTGATTGAGGTTGTACAGTGTGCATTGCTCTTCAGTGCTCCTGAGTCATTGAAAGCATGTGTAAGCAGGGTCTGAATGAACTCTCCCCTGACAGCTAGTTGGGGAGCGGGAGAGACTTCAGGAGCAAACTGTATTTACATGCACACAACTACTCTGCATAGGTATCTAGCAGGCAGGAGCTGTGTAGTAGCTCCAAGTGATCAGCTTTGGCTGGTGTTGGGTTACAAATCACTTTAGTACTGAATGCAGGAGTAATGAAATGTTATCTTCATTGTTTGATTAAAGGGGAGCAGAACTGTGCTGAGCTTGCCCTGATTGAAGGGGTCACCCTCAGCTGAAAGGAACTCGCTAAGTCTGGGGCTCGAATGCCAGACCCCTGTGAAAGTAAGAGGAGTGGGGAGTTGGGGACAGTTGTCCCAGCCAAGAGGTCCCCAGTCTGGTTTAACCTGTCCCACCTCACTGTTCAAAGATAGAGCTAAATAGGCTTCATTAGGAGCCTTTTGTTGTTTTTAAGTACTCAATAAGAGCTGAAATCAGTTGTGGTGGGGCAGTGTTTCTGCCCAGCCTGCTGAGAGCTAAAAGACTGACCTCCAGAAGTCGCAGGAGAGACGTAGGTGGCAGCAGAATGTAAGTGATGGGCGGCTGGCAGGAGTGGCTGGCAAAAGTAGCAAAGCGGCAGCTGGTGGGGTGGCCAGGCCAAACAAGTGCTCAGATGGCAGAACAAGCAAAGTGCCTTCTTCCCTGGGTTGGAAATGAACTCACACAGATGCACCTCTGAACCCTGTGTCCTCACTGACCAAGGACAACCACTGTGAGTGGGGTATGGTGAGGAATCAGAGGGGGACACTGATACCAGTCAGCTCTGTGTTTTTGGGGAACCAGGACGCAGTATCTAGCCTGTCCGACTCATGAAAGACACCCCCCACCACCACCAGTCTCTCCTTGAACCAAAACCGATCAGAGAAAAGGCTTGCAGAGAGCAGTGAAAGGCATTGGAAAACACACCTAAACCCCCCCTGTCAAGGGTGACAAGATTAAGACCTCTCCATTAGCATACAAAATGAAGAACAGAGACAACTCCGCTAGCCTCATCTGCATGAAAGATGGAACAGGGAGACATCTCCATTTGCATACAGAATGGAGAACAGAGAACCGCACTGAACTCTGGGACCAGAAAAGGAGGGAAGCACTGCATCGTGGGGGATCTCTGCTCCAGATGTTAATGAACCTATGCCTGCACACATCCAGCTCAGCAGTTATCAGACCAATTCTAGTAATGAATCCTTGGCTGATATCCAAAATACTGAAGCAGCCTAGTTGCATTGTGAGCTCCCTGGAGGAAAACACCATCCAGAGCCAAGAGTGATCAGCTCCTATTGTCTTGCCTAAAGAAAACCCTTGAGTCATCAGTTTACCCATAAACAAATCTAGTGTTCTCCCTTGAACCATTGTTGTTTCTCTACAAAACCCCCTACCTATGTTCAAGTAAGTGTTCTGATGCACTGACTGAAACTCTGTATCAGTTCTATTGGAACTCCATCTCCTCACTGATCGTGCTGGGGGCTCTGCCTGTCCCTAGCACTCAGGACCCTGAGCTACCACCATCACCTGGGAACCCTGACCAGTTCAAGCTCCATGGAGTGGGTGAGATCTCTCTCTCTCTCTCTCTCTCTCTCTCTCTCTGTGTGTGTGTTGTTTACCTCAGGTATTTAATCTTTAATAATGTATCTTGTATGTTTGTTTAGCCCTCTTTGTGTAGTTATAACTTTTATGGTTAAGCTGGTTGTCTCTCTCTCTCTGAACTTTACTCTTTTGTGTTTTTAGCTTCCCCCATTTACTCTGCAGCAATGCTTCTTTCACTTAAGCTAAAGATCCCTGTAGCGCCCAAAAATACCGTGGGATTTGCTCATCAAGTGGGTTACTACCAGTACAATTGTGACATGAAAGTGGGGATAGGGACGTGTTAAACCTGTGGCACATAAGGGTGGCAGCTGAAAGTGCTGCTTGGCCCAGCCCATTGAGTACAGGGACATATAAGGGGGTCAGCTTGAGAGTGCTGATTGACACGGTCCGCTCAGACTTGCTCTGTTAGAGTGTGTGTGTGTGTGTGTGTGTGTGTGTGTGTGTGTGTGTGTGTTCATCTGGTTCTAGGGCTGGAGGAACCCAATCCTGGGGAACCTAGGTCCTGCAATATAGCTCCATTGGGAGGGGACTTGCAGAAGGAAGGAGTAGAGCTCCATATGAACACACAAGTGACATAAGCAGTACATTAATAGAATTACAGAACCCCACCACCACCCCCCAGAAGAGTAACCCTAGTAAATGAGCATACCCCAAAGTAATGGGCACATCTGGTAACAGCACAGTAAAAGAACTTTTGGTTGTAGAACTCCCGAACATGAGGCAGAAGACTCTGCCCCATGCACTCTGGCGTGGGTGTCTGGCTCACAGTTTTATGTTTATGAATCCTGCTTCTGGCCTTTCCCCTAATTAATGGTGGGTGACTTCCCTCCTTTCATTAAAAATTTCTTCTCTACATTCAGACTCTGCTGCAAGTGGGGAATTATTGCCTGGCAAAGGTGCCAAGGGGTGGTGTGTAATTTTCCCAGGTTACTGGGTGGGGTCTTGACCTGGTTCTGTATTGTATTGTTGAAAACGAACCCCTAGATATTGGACCCGGCCCTAGTTGCTGCCTGCCCCACCTGGCAGAAGGGTTACACATGTATGAGTTGGAGATCTTATTTTCTTAGCTATGAATTATGGCTGACACAAAGAGTGTATTAAGAAAGATATTTAAATTACCTGTCCGTAATAAAAAGAATAAAAGTCTTATAACAGCCCACTGGAACCAGCTAAACTCCTGCAGTTACTGCACTGAGGAATGGAAAAATAATCTCTTTGGACTAGGGATGAGAAAATCCACTTTCTGGCATTTATTCCTTTGAATGTCTGTTTTGGGGAAAATATCATTCTTGATAAAATAGCCTTTAAAATATATTGGTCACATGTCCTCTGGTTTGCTCTTTCCAGTGGAAGTCTGAAACTGTTTTCTCTCTGCCCCATAACTGGAGGACGGAGTCTAACTGTAGAATGGCTGAGTTATGGGGTTTGGTTTCAGAGTAACAGCCGTGTTAGTCTGTATTCGCAAAAAGAAAAGGAGTACTTGTGGCACCTTAGAGACTAACCAATTTATTTGAGCATAAGCTTTTGTGAGCTACAGCTCGCTTCCTCCGATGAAGTGAGCTGTAGCTCACGAAAGCTTATGCTCAAATAAATTGGTTAGTCTCTAAGGTGCCACAAGTACTCCTTTTCTTTTTGGGGTTTGGTTTGTTAGATGTCAGGATACCATTCTGCAGGATGAGCATTTCATAGTCCTAAGACAAACAAGTGCTGGTATGTGGGTTTGTGTGCATACTGTTCTCATGTAAAATGGGCAGCTTCCACAAGAGGGTGTCTGTACACCCTTGTGAACAGGAACAAACACTGAAAGTCTGAAAGGAGCAGCATAGGGTATTTGATTTCTGTTGCATAACTGCACAGCGAACTTTGGACTTATAAGTTTCATTTAGGAATAAAGTGCATGAAAACAAAATAAAAACAATTGGTGTTGCTTAAGTGTAACAGAATACAGCTTCTCCTCCACCACCACCAATGACTCTGACAGTAGTAAGTGTTGTCAATAAAGTAGACAGATTTGACTTAGAAGACGCTGATACAAGTATAGTCTCGCGCTGTGCTGTGTCCACTGTCATTGTTTAGGAGAAAGCAGATGAACAAGAGGTGAAATTCAGTGCAGGACCTATGCTTGGACACAGTCCATAAGAAAGTGTATCTGATATTGGTTGAATTAGGAGATTTACTAAGAAATATGGTAATTTCAAGACTGTGACTGAATATGAGTCGCTTTCTAGCTAATACTTTATCCAAGGATAGTGAAAGCCTAATTACTATTCAAAAGAACCTTAAACAAAGGAAGGTCTAGGTGGTAAGAAATACCAACACCTCTTGTGTTCTTCAAGTGCCAAGGAAAAAATCCAAAATGATTGCAACACAGCATGTGTGAGATCCTAAATACACAGAGAGAAATAAAAAATGCAAAATCGAGACCCGTGAAAATATATGTTACAAGTACTTCTAGATGTAATAAAACTTTTCATGCAAGCCAATTGGTGTGATTAGGAACCTCATTCTGTAAAATCATGAGGTAGAATAGGATGATTCTGCAATCAGCAAGATGAAAATAGCCAGGAAGGATGGCCCCATTTGAGATCTCAGAAACTTTTGCAAAAATGTTGCATTTCATGCTTATAAAATGCCTGTAGGATGCCATTTTATATCAAAATGCCAATGGACATCTGTACTGTTTTAATAACTTCTGCTACTACTGTACATTATGCCAGTCTAGCATGGTTTATTCACTACCAAGAGTCCACGTTGTCATTATTACACACATCTTGTAGCTTAGACGGCATAAAGACAAGGGCAACAAGGGTTGGGGAGTAGAAAGTGATGGTGTACAGAACCTGGAAGGTGAAGACAGGGAGTTTGAACATGCTGCCAGAGACAAGGGGAAACTAGTGGATGGGCTTAAAGAGGGAGTGACATGTATTAAGTGTCATGCAAGGAAGCTGATATTCACAGCAGCATTTTGGATGCACTGAAGAAAAGGATGAGAAGCAGGGACACCGGGAAGAAAGAGGAGGAGGGGAGAGAGGAGAGAATAAATGCTCATTGTGGTGCGAGGGATAAGCCATTGTGAAAGCTTATCCTTCAGGTGATCTTTATAAAATTTGCCAAAACATCCTTTAGCTTGGGAATCAATTTATATAGCTGGTCACACTAATTATTCCTAGAGATTTGTTGAAGTATGAGTGGAAAATATTTACTCGTGATGGCCGGTACTGCAAACTAGTGTTTTAGTACTGAAGTGTAATTCATGCCAAATGTGTCATCATGCTTTAGTCATTGGAAGGAATTTATAACGGATGTCTACAGACCATTCTCAGTGAGCAAAATAACACATCACCCTAGTTAGACACATTTTAACTGAGCACTGTGGTTAAACTATATCAATAATACTTCCATCCTCAATAGTGTGACAAAAAGAATAGAACAGTTGTGTAAAAGTTCTACACAAAAGAGGAAGCAACTATCTCCAGTGGTTTGCATTTTTGTTGGGTAATATCCAAGGACAAAACAAGTTGACTCCGCTAGCAAGCAACAAAGATATTCAACACATCGTTGTCTTCAATGGGCCTGTGTTAGTTTGCTTGGTGGTGATTGTTTGCAAAAATTGCCCACCATTGTTAACATTAATGTAGCTCCACCAGTAGTAGTAAACAGTGAGAGCTCTAGCGTAGACAAAGCTCCTGTGGCTGCCAGTATTTTTAGCACTGTCATTTAGACCTGCACTGAGCTGGGAAAGAATCTGCAACTGTGCAATCCTGCATCTGTCCAAACTGCTCTGATGGAGGTTGACGTAGCAATGGATGCCACTGTGACTGGCATGTTCCTGAGAAGCTTTGAAAAGCTGTTTATGAAATAGACCTAATATGTGCTGTTTTTTCTATTTAACATCTCTAATCAAAGCTATTATGTGGCAGACACTGCATATAGTGTAAATAAAGTGGGACCAGAATAATGTATTAATCCAGTGTGTCTATTTCTCTCCCAAACAGGAAATAGCGCTTTCCTCGAGTCCAAAGTTTCCTGACTGCTTGGAAGTTCTGACAGTATGTAAGTCTGTATGTTCCTGAATAGGTGTATTGCTTGAAAAAATATTTATTTATTTTATTTATTTATTTATATTGCAATAGCACCTAGACACCTCAATTTGAGATTAGAGCTCTGTTGTGGAATAGATAGTGTAGACACACAAAACAAAAAGACAATCCATATCATCAAAGAATTTACTTGTTTATAGAGAACATGCTGATTTTCATCATAAAACAACAGAACAGAGCTAATTTATAAACTTTTGATATATATGTATATCTCTCTTTATTTCTTCTATTTAGCTATTTATTTATTGACATTACATTTGTGCCGATCACTATAGTAATGACAAGTCTTGAGTCTTTTCATATTTTGATCGTTTGCTGTATCAACAAAGGATTTTGTGAGAAAGTATCAGGGCTATGAGTTCAGGAAATTGAAAAACAGAGTCTTTCAATTGTATTAAACCCTTCTTTTAACCTTCACTTGAAACATGAAAGCCACATATTCCCAGTACTGAGGGAAAATTGTAAAAGTCTCTAATCCATTCCATCAGTTTTTCTAAGGTTAAAATTTATCAGCTGCTGGTTTCGGTGATTACTCCTTTAAGATTCCTGGGCGGGGAATTAATTACTGGTTTTGAGAATTAATTAACTAGTGTTGTTTTTTTTTACAAGTCTATCATATATTGCCTAGTTTGCCCTGGAGTGATTTACAGGTAACAGGTCCTTCGGTGGTGCAATGCACGTCACTGAAAGACTGGTTGGCATCTTATAAACTGTGGTTAATTATAGTAGACTGTGTTTAGTGCCAGTAATTTTTGTGAAACGTTTCTGGAATACTGCTTATTGCTTTTTTCCTTATTGTCTGGCTATTTAGATACAGTTCACCCACTAGCTGTATAATATGTTTCTACCACTTGCAGCCCCACTTATCCCCCCTATATTTTTTTTTTATCCTGCTTTATTATGGAATAAAAACCCCTCAGGCGACTGAATGATTTATGGGATTGACAATGGGGCCATTATCTATTGGTCCCCTGTGTTTTCAATTCTTGACTGTCAGGCCAGAGCAGATGTAAGGGCGATGAAAGGGAAGGCAAGTTGCACTAGTCAGCCATATCATCTGATAGTGCTGAAAACTGCCTGATTTATGGGATTGACAACGGACTACACGCTCCAAATATCAATCCCATGTGTCGTTTAGTCCCCTGTGATATTTTTACAGAGTTTTCACATCTCGGTCACTGTTCAGATTTGGGCCAAGTCCAATGACAAAAGACATGAATATCTGATGTTGTTCTTTGGCCTTTGTAAAATGGGCACTGTCCAGCTCCCATAGGACAGATTTTCTCCATCGCAACAAACATCATCAAAATTAGCACTCTTACTAGCAGTCTCAGTAGAAAGGCGAGCATTAACTGAGACGCAAAGGTGCTGGTGTGGGAGAAGTGTACACAACCACTGCCTTGCTGCATATGTTAAAGGAGAACTTGGGCCCTAATGCTATATTGCCAACATCTTTCATCAGCACTTAATTCACTCAGAAACATTAAACTCCAGACACTGAGCAGCCCAATTTAAAGAAACCTCTGTTTACCCTCCATCTCTGATCACATCATGAATCTACAGGTTTGTTTACCTCAAGCTGCACAGCAAGTCAGGTTTTTTATTTTTTTTTTTAATTATTATTTTGGGCTATAGCTTAGACTGAGAAAATCCAAACATCCAATTTACTGTGTGATCCAATGTAAACAAACCAGGGTACACACGTTATGAAAGCAGATGATGCGCATCCACTGATTTATTTATATTGGATCGGGCAGTAATATGAGTGTCCTTTCCGAAGCACTATTTTTAGCTACTGAAAAGATTATTTTTTTAAATAATTGTAGTTGTAAAATGAACACCTTCTGGGTAGATCTGTTTTTTATATTTTTAATTTTTACATTGTCTCTTTATGTTATAGATGGACCTTTGCACAGTTTAACTAGGGAACAGGGTACTGTCATGTGGCTTTTGTGCTTGAAGAAAGCAAAATAGGAATTCTATGATCCATGTTTTTGTATTCATTGTAGTGCCACATTAAGGTGCATTAGTGAGATAAGCACTGAAAGTGGTGGAGAGTAGGAAAGAAAAGACAGGCGTTAATTCAGGGAGCACAGCTATTCTCCTTCTAATACAAAGTAAAATCATGATAGTGTGGGAAGTTTGGATTTAAACATTGACCTTGAACCTCTTCTTTATGATTCTCCTTTATGGGCAAGCAGCAAGCCCACAATTTTCAAGATTAGGGGAGAAACTTCTGGCCCCCATTGAAGTCAATCAGAGTTTTGCCATTGACAAAATATTACAGGGGACTGTCAGTGGGACCAGGATTTTACCCTGCGTGCATAATGTTGGGTACATAAATAACTGGTCTGATTTTTCAAACATGCTGAGCACCCACAGCTATATCTGTCTAGTGTGTATGTAGTATTTGAACAGATGGACATTTGAAAACTGTCATGTTCACAAACAGGCAATTAGTCGATTCTGTTTTTGAATCCTTCTTCAAATAATTACTAAAAGTCAGTTTTGTTGTCTCCTGATAGAAGAGCAACAGCTACATCTGTCTTTGCAAACCCATTTTGGCTCTGAATTTCCTCTTTAGCAGGAAGTCCCCTGTAAGGGGAGTCTCCCACCCAGTCATAAAGTCGGGAAGGGACACACCCGACCTATCCAAAACCCCTGGACTCAAGTATGTTGAAAGTTCACAATTTGGAAAGATAAACATCACAAAGACACAATGGAACTGTCTCATCCTCCAAAATTCCCATATTCATCATTCATTGCCATTCTCATCATTCCGCCTCTCCTCCCTGTTTTATGGTGCAAAGGTTATTCTTTTAAATAGGAAGAAGAGAGCAAAATTTCACTAATGCAGGAATCAATCAATCTGTGCAGAAGCTATTTTTAAAACTGTGTTTAGAATAGCACACACTTTTTTTCCTGAAACTTGTTCAAGATCATCATTCCCATGGCACAACATTGTGTTTGTGCATGTGTAACTCCTTTAGTGTGCTTTAGAGTTCAGAGGGAATATTAGTTCCATATGATCTACCAGTTGCTAAAATGATCATCGTGTGGTAATTCTAAACCATAAAATGAAACATCACAAATTAGTGCTTACCAATTAACACCAAAGGCACAAACTTATAAATGGAAATGATGTGCAAAGCTGGAGAAAAGCAATTTTCAGATAAAGTTTCTGAATGTGGGGGAAGGAAGTTAATATTTATAGGAGCCCATATGTATGACATAAATAATATTGAAAATATCTGGGGGCATCTCCTCACCTGGTGTAAATCATCAGAGCTCCACTGAAGTCAGTGCAACTGTGATGATTGGCACTGACTGAGAATCTGTCCACTAATGTTGAAAAAAAGTATAGACTTTATTTTTATAATGTAATGTAAATATAATGTAAATACTATTATAAGGATTCATTTGTATGCCATTTGCATTTACATGATCATTAAGGCAATCTTCATTTTATGTCCAAATGATCAGTACACGCAGAGTACAAACACAGGACTTCCCAAATCAGATGTATGTATTGCAGCAAAATCTCTGTTTTACGAGACTGAATGAATTATACTAAGGTAGGTCAGCCAGGTTACAATTGGCTCCTTACCTGTATGTATTGGCAGTCAGCAAGGGATGTCATTCTTTCTGGCTTCTAAGAACTGAAAAGAAATTAAATAAATTACTTCTAATCTGGTCTTTGCACCCCAGAAAACCCAGTGATCAGTGTAAATGAGGGCAAACACATTGGCATGAAAAGGAACTCTTACTGGAAAATAATTTTTGATCGATAGTCCCAAATTATCCCTACAAGTGGCGATCAATAACACTGAACTTCTCGACTCTGTTAATTAAAAATGTCTAAAATGTGCCATGTCTTTTCATATAAAATCTCTATCTGACCTCTCATTACAATTCTCTCCCAATTTGCCCTCAAATCTGCAGATCACAAGCCCGCTTTAGAGGCTCTACATGGTTTTTCATTTACACCGCCTCTCGTCTACCATTGCAAAAGTTATTAACTGACTGAACCCTTTTTGCTGGTAGCATGCTGAGGAAGTGGCATCCTGATAGTAGAAGACAACACAGAAAAGAGGGGATGTCTAAATGCTAGCACCTCAGTGGGGATGTTCCTGCACAAAATGATACTTAGGTATGCATGAAACAACCATTTGTGTACTTATCTGCTGATCCAGATGCAGGACAGAGTCCTACTTAGATGCCCTGTTTGAAAACTGGGCTCTTGCAGACATTTTTGTAAAAAGGCTTATGGTAGTGCTCATTACTATTAACAACCAAAAATCTCCATGACTAGCTAAGCTTTTTCTGCGTTTGCCATCTTCACATTTTTGTAATGTTTCATATTTGTAAAAAAAAAAAAATTCATATTTATAACAGGAAAACTCCATTTTAACTTGGACCTTTGGATCTTTTATGTTTTGTTACACCGTGGCATGGTTTGGTGTTCATTTATATTTTCAGCATTTGCTTTTTGGTTTGAAGACTGTTCCATAATGGCACTGTGCTTAGTGCTTGAACAGATATATAACTTGTATTTTCCTTTATGTTGACCAGGTCTGCCCCCCGTTCCACCCCAACAGTATAATTTCTGAGAAATTACCCTAGCAGCAAATATTTAACATGAATTAGTAATCCATTTTTCAAGCCAGTATTGAGTTTTGTGCAGGGACACCTGTTGGAGCCTGGTATTGTGTATACATGGCTAAAAAAACTGACTGTTGCCCTCTAGTGGTTGATATAAGGTTCCATGATGAAACAGTTCAACAAGACAGACCTCCGTGTTAGTGAGTCATATTGGGCATACGGTCACTAGGGACATGGCATTAGATAGAAATTCAACAACCATCTATTTATCCTGTCATTATTAGGTGGACTTGCAGCCTTGAGGGAAGGGGTATAGACAGGAAGGTAGAGAACAAGTGACGAGAACGAGGCAACTTCAAGCACGGGGGTCGGGGGCACACGCTTCTCTTTTAAAATATTACCAAGGAAAGAATAAGTATGGATTCATATATTTCTAAAAATAGATGTCAGCCTGGTCTCTGTTGCTTTTTTCCCTTCTTCTTTCTGAGCTTTAAAAGACCCTTGGCTGTACTTTGTTGCACAACCAACTAAGCGAACATGAAAGTTACCAAACAGTCCCTCCCCCACCTCCCAGGTATGTTTACACATGCAGGAAAAAATCACCTGGTAAAATTTATACCATAGTATTACAATTTATTTATACTCTCAAGGCAGGGTGTAATTCAGCAAGGCTGTAGACTGTTTTCAAAAGGCCTATACAAGGCTGAGTAAAGGCTGCTTGCCCGAGGAAGAGGGGCAGGTCAGACCCAGGCTTTGCATTGTTTAATTAAAGCATCAGTATTTTAAAAGAAAATAATTGTTTGCAAGATTTTTTATCTTTTATTTCGCTATCCTCCCACACCCAGCATTCACCAGATTGGGCCATTTATATTGGTCTTGTGCTGATCTGTTCTGGCTTCTGACTGTCTTGTTGATGGATTTGGCTTCTTTCTCTATTATTCTACATCATACTTCTCCAGTTGCCCTCTTTTTCTGTTTCCAGGCGCTGTCCATATTATCACTTGTAATGGAAGTCATATTGGAGGCATCTTTAAAGCATATCCTAAGTATGTCCATAATCGTCGTCCTACCATATTTGATGCTTTAGATTGGTTTGTTCTACTTAGAATTTCTGATGTTGCAAGAAATTTTTCCAATGAACTCTGAAGATCTCTCACAGGCATTTACTTTGAAATGAGTTGATCTTCGTATCAATTTCTGTTGAAGATTTCCATGATTCGACCCTGCGTTGCATAAGAGAAACTGAAGATTTCCTGGACGGATGTCAGGATAAGCTTCTGCAGGCACAAGGTTCTGAAGATTCAGAGCAGGCTGCACACTGGGGACAGAAGGATGGTGAAGAAATTTGGCATCATGTGACCTCCAGAAGAAAAATGGGGAACATCCATGTACCAGCAGGGCAGATACAGGTAAGTAACCGTTTTCATGTTCTCTCCACAGGTACTAATGCGGAGAGTGGACCAGATGATACGTCTGAGGGAAGGGAGCAGAAAGAGACTCCGCTGATTGGAAGGCATGAGATGCACTGTTCTAGGGTTGAGGGTTCCACGACCAGCGCTCCCAAGAGAAGGAGGCGGATGGTGGTGGTCGGGGACTCTCTCCTCAGGGGGACTGAGTCATCTATCTGCTGCCCCGACCGGGAAAACCGAGAAGTCTGCTGCTTGCCAGGAGCTAAGATTCGCGATGTGACGGAGAGACTGCCGAGACTCATCAAGCCCTCAGATCGCTACCCCTTCCTGCTTCTTCACGTGGGCACCAATGATACTGCCAAGAATGACCTTGAGCGGATCACTGCGGACTGCGTGGCTCTGGGAAGAAGGATTTAGTGTTTGAGGTGCAAGTGGTGTTCTCGTCCATCCTCCCCGTGGAAGGAAAAGGCCTGGGTAGAGACCGTCGAATTGTGGAAGTCAACGAATGGCTACGCAGGTGGTGTCAGAGAGAAGGCTTTGGATTCTTTGACCATGGGATGGTGTTCCAAGAAGGAGTGCTAGGCAGAGACAGGCTCCACCTAACGAAGAGGGGGAAGAGCATCTTCGCAAGCAGGCTGGCTAACCTAGTGAGGAGGGCTTTAAACTAGGTTCACCAGGGGAAGGAGACCAAAGCCCTGAGGTAAGTGGGAAAATGGGATACCGGGAGGAGGCACGAGCAGGAGCGCGTGAGAGGGGAGGGCTCCTGCCTCATACTGAGAAAGAGGGGCGATCAGCAGGTTACCTCAAGTGCCTATATACAAATGCACGAAGCCTGGGAAACAAGCAGGGAGAACTGGAAGTCCTGGCACAGTCAAGGAATTTTGATGTGATTGGAATAACAGAGACTTGGTGGGATAACTCACATGACTGGAGTACTGTCGTGGATGGATATAAGCTGTTCAGGAAGGGCAGAAAAGGTGGGGGAGTTGCACTGTATGTAAGGGAGCAGTATGACTGCTCAGAGCTCAAGTATGAAACTGCAGAAAAACCTGAGAGTCTCTGGATTAAGTTTAGAAGTGTGAGCAACAAGGGTGATGTTGTGGTGGGAGTCTGCTATAGACCACCAGACCAGGGGGATGAGGTGGACGAGGCTTTCTTCCAGCAACTCGCAGAAGTTACTAGATCGCAGGCCCTGGTTCTCATGGGAGACTTCAATCACCCTGATATATGCTGGGAGAGCAATACAGTCGTGCACAGGCAATCCAGGAAGTTTTTGGAAAATGTAGGGGACAGTTTCCTGGTGCGAGTGCTGGAGGAACCAACTAGGGGCAGAGCTCTTCTTGACCCGCTGCTCACAAACCAGGAAGAATTAGTAGGGGAAGCAAAAGTGGATGGGAACCTGGGAGGCAGTGACCATGAGATGGTCGAGTTCAGGATCCTAACACAAGGAAGAAAGGAGAGCAGCAGAATACAGACCCTGGACTTCAGAAAAGCAGACTTTGACTCCCTCAGGGAACTGATGGGCAGGATCCCCTGGGAGAATCACATGAGGGGGAAAGGAGTCCAGGAGAGCTGGCTGTATTTTAAAGAATCCTTATTGAGGTTACAGGGACAAACCATCCCGATGTGTAGAAAGAATAGTAAATATGGCAGGCGACCAGCTTGGCTTAACAGTAAAATCCTTGCATAATGACAGGTTTCAGAGTAACAGCCGTGTTAGTCTGTATTCGTAAACTGGTTAGTCTCTAAGGTGCCACAAGTACTCCTTTTCTTTTTAGTAAAATCCTTGCTGCTCTTAAATACAAAAAAGAAGCTTACAAGAAGTGGAAGATTGGACAAATGACCAGGGATGAGTATAAAAATATTGGTTGGGCTTGCAGGAGTGAAACCAGGAAGGCCAAATCACACCTGGAGTTGCAGCTAGCAAGAGATGTTAAGAGTAAGAAGAAGGGTTTCTTCAGGTATGTTAGCAATAAGAAGAAAGTCAAGGAAAGTGTGGGCCCCTTACTGAATTTTACATTGTCCGTAAAATTTCTTGGTTGCTTCTGCAGTTACTTTCTTCATGACATAGTCAGTAATGAATGCAAACAATAGTGGGGACAGAACACGCTCTTGCCTTACTCCAGTTGTCACTGCAAACAATTGGCTGATGTTGTCACAATCTTTGACTGAACATTCAGCATTATCCTATAGATTAATGTTTCCCAAACTTACAACAGTTGTGTACCCCTTTTGAGACATTTGTCTTACCGGCGTACCCCTTCTCCGGTTAAGATAATTCGGGGGGTGGGGGTGGTAGCCACATTTTTATAACACACTCCTAATTCATTTCATTCTGGATTAAACGTTTATTAGAAATAAATACAAAATTATATTACATATAGTTGAAACAAAAATTTTAATAGAAATAAGTTTTTATATATATGTAGTTTTTATTTTTATATATATATATATATATATATAATATATATAGTACTAGAAATAATTAAAATAATAGAAGCGAATCAACAGTCTGGCAGAACTGTGTATGTATGTATGTGTGTGTGTGTGTGTATGTGTATGTATATGTATATATATATATATATGAATTCGTATCATTCTGAAATTTAAAATACGCTGGTTTGGTTAGGTTAGTGAAGAAAGCACTAGTTTTATACTTACTATTTCGGTATTGAAAAATTTTCAGTACAAACCAAACTATTCAGTGTGAGGGATGGAACTGCTTTTGACCAGACACTATCGCAGGGACATCTGGCTCGATGTTTGTGATCTTAAGACGAAGATGGGGCTCCACGTCAATAAGACTATTTGGTTTTTTTGTTTTGATGCCAACCAGTGCAGAGAATCCAATCTTGCACAAATAGGAGGTGGGAAAAGGCAGAAGGTACTTGACAGCTTTGTCCGATAGAGCTGGATATTTGGAGCTAACCCCCAACCAAAATGACGTCAGTGTATTTTGCTCAAATTTTGTTTTCAGAAAGCTATCTGAAGCCAGCTCCAAGAGCTGTTCTTCTTCTGAAGCAGAGAGGTTATTTGGCAATGTTTGAACATTGGTGATAAAAGGGTTCCTTATCCATTCAAAGGTGCCGTCCGGTTCAGAGAAATACTTACCAAGATCTTTCTGCAAGCTTTCCAAATGCTGCTTCATGGTTTGCAACACATCACTATCAAGTTCGTTAGTCAAGTTTATTACTAAGTCATGAAGAGACGGAAAGTAATCCAGTTCACGACGACTAAGACGTTTATGCCACAGTTTCAATTTTGCCACCATGGAGCTCACTCTGTCTTGAACATGGAATATGGATATGAGTTTCCCTTGCAAGGATAGATTGAGGTTGTTTAAATGAGCAAAGATATCTACAATATATGCTAGTTTGCATAGCCATTTCTGGTCGTCTATACGGTCTTGCAGGTTAAAGGTTTCATCTAAAAAAACTTTCAGTTCTTCTCGCAGCTCAAACAGGCGATTCAGAACTTTTCCACTTGAAAGCCAATGCACTTCAGTGAGAAATAGGAGTTGTATGTAATCGCTGCCCATCTAATCACAGAGCTGAGAAAACAGCCAGGCATTCAGAGGGCGGCCTTTCACAAAATTGATTATTTTCACAGCTTCATCCAGTACTTGCTTTAGATCTGCCTGCATGTTCTGGGTGGCGAGTGCTTCCCTGTGAATGCAACAATGAGTCAATTTTGCTTCTGGCGCAACAGCTTGAATACGTGCAACAACTCCTTTCTTCGAACCAATCATGACCCTGGCGCCATCCGTGCTTATTCCAACACAATGACTTCAATCCAAGTCACTGTTTTTGATAAAGTCATCAATAACTTTAAAAATAGCACAATCTATAGCTTTGCTAGCCTTGTCTCCAATCATCACTTGCACCATTACTTTGGCTGCAGGTTTTACTAATGTGTCACCAATCACTTCAGCAGCTCCAGACTGTGCAATTAAGTACACCGCACTATATGAAGCTTCCAAAGCTTTCATATTTTCACCTCCCATCACATTACAAATTGTTTTCTGGGACTTTTGGAGATCTTTGGCCTATTTTTGAAGAAGTCTACAGGTTTTCCCTCATATTCTTTGTTTGCTATTGAGATGGCGTTTTAGGCTGGATGGTTTCATACTTTCATTTGTGAGAGTCTTGTAACAAATCACACATAGTGGAACAGGCTCCACCTCATCGCCAGTCCACGAAAATCCAACTTTAAGATATTCTTCAACATAGTTGCAGGCTTTTTTCGTTTTCTTTGCAGCTGATACGTTCAATAAACTTACAGATGGTTCACACGGTTCACTAATTTTGTTGTCACAATTGTCTGATGTAGCCATATCACTGCATTTTTTGGCATAATTATCACTAACATTCGTATTTCCTTCATAATTTTCTTTTGTACGTTTCAAGCTTCCCGTTTTTAGCCAGCGATCCATTGTAAATGGGTTTAACAAAAAGAGAAATTTTGTATAAATTTTGTATGTACTTGCTACAATCTTTAGATTACCACAAGTAGTTTATTCATTTTTATCTGTCAGTATGACTTCTGCGCATGCCACAAAGGCAAGTGTATTGCCCGAGTGGCGGTAACGTGCACACGTGGTTTGCGTCAGCTCTGCTGTGCTATTAGATGTTACTGAACGCGTCATCATATTAGTTTACAATGTAAACTTGTGTGTATTTCTACTGTACAAGTGCACACCATTCTTATATATTAAATTTTAGTGAATTATTTTCTGCTGCTAAAAAAAAAACTATGATAAAGTAAAATAAAAAATTCTGCCGCGTACTCCTTGAAACCCTTTCACGTACCACCAGGGGTACGCGTACCACATTTTGGGTAATACTGCTATAGATTCTTGATTATTCTTATTATTTTTGCTGGCATTCTGTAGTATGCCATAATTTTCCAAACACTGTCTAAGTATGCTGTGAAAGGCCTTCTGGAAATCTATAGAATTTATTGCAAGAGGTGTTTTCCACTCCACACTTTGTTCTAATATGTCTGAGAGCTACATTATGGTCTGGACATGGTCTCGGTTGTCTGAACCCTGCTTGTTTCTGTCTAACCTGAATGTCTACCTAGCTTTAAAAACAAACCAACAAAAAAAATGGGGAACATATGTTGTGTATATATAGAGAAGAAGAAATGAACAACTTAATCAAGGCAGGAAAATATTTTTAATTCATATTTTAAATTAGACTATGAAAGTAGAAACAATTTATTTTAAAAACTGCTGTTTCAGTTCTTGGCATTCTTAGGTCATTCAGTATTCTTGTGACAGACATTTTAACCCAATCACTGACAGTGACTCACATTTGTTTTGTACTTGTGTGGACAAAGGCTCAAAACATTTGGGGGTATGGAAGGAATGATTCTTGCTGCATTGCTGTAGTCTGCTTCTAATATTAGAACAGAGTGAGCAGTTCACTTCCTGGAGACATCAACTAGCTTTGTGTTCTCCAGCGTTTTTCATTGGTATCAGACATGTGGAATAAATTATTATAAGTTGCTTGTTAATGTTGAGTACCACCAGGATTTGTAATACTTAATCCTTTTATTCCAGTGGTCTGTGAAGTCTGAATAAAGCAAAATACTGTTACATCACTGGTTTTCATTAAAATTAATACTCTTATGTGAAAGTATTATTTAGTAAAAAGAAAAGGAGTACTTGTGGCACCTTAGACTAACAAATTTATTTGAGCATAAGCTTTCGTGAGCTACAGCACTTCAGCTGTAGCTCACGAAAGCTTATGCTCAAATAAATTTGTTAGTCTCTAAGGTGCCACAAGTACTCCTTTTCTTTTTGCGAATACAGACTAACACGGCTGCTACTCTGAAACCTATTATTTAGTGTAATTATGGAATGTAACTTTATATGTTATAAGCTTTAGGAACATGGCAGTTATTTTTGTGTACTAGGATAGTGCACTGTGTAATTCTGTATAATTCATGGGCACCAAAAGTGATATTAGAAAAGTTTAAGGTTATAATAAAGGTTTCATTGTATAGTAAAGCTCTTTTAGTAACTCTGTTGACTTATTCTGTATTTTCATGGTGTGATGGGGTGTACCTGGACTTTGCTACTACCTGCAGGAGGCCCTACAGTCTTACTACACCCTGCCCCAGAAAAGGAGCAGCAAAGGTGGGTCTTCCAGGCCTGCCTGGAGAGGACTCCCAGGGCCCAGGTAAAAGGAACTGCAGGGCCTTAGCAGGTCAGTTCCTGGCTGGGACCATGGGATGGGGTAGGGTGCAGTGTGGTGCAATGCTACTCTTTGGCCAAAGAAGCTTGAATTTAGTTCCGGCTGCATCTGCGTAAGCTGGGGCAGACCGGAGCTGAGAGCTTTAACCCTGAGGTAAGGGGTGAAGATAAAGGGGCCAAGTGAGAAAAGGCCCAGGTACGAAGCAGCAACAAATTGAAGTGAGCACTATGTGGTTTCTGTTTATAGGATCCCTGGTTTGGAACCCAGAGGAGTGGGTGGGCGGGCTGACTTTACCCGCTAGCCACTGGTGAAGTGATGTAAACCCTGAAAAGGGGACCAGACTCACTTGAATGCCTGAGCAAAAGGCTGAATTTAAAGGGCCCAAAGCTGGGGCTGAAGACCCTGGTGAGGGCAGATAGTTTTTTGGGGGGGGGCTTGTATTATCCCAGAAGGGGTTCATTTGGACTTTGTGACTTGGGCTGAGGGTTAAATCATTGAAGACCCCACCAAGATTAGCTGACAACCACAGGGGGCACCAGGAGCAGGAAAAGGACTGCAGAACTGCACTCAGCTGCAAAGAGGTGCTCAAAAGGTGAGTGCCCCCGTTACACAGGGGGATACCTGAAAGCAGAATTTGCTCCCTCAGTTCTCTGTTTTATGGGTAATTTTACTTCTATTTCCATATTTATGCTCCTTGTTTACATAGTTTAAGGTACATTTACAAACATTATTTTTTGGATAGTTGGCCAAGCAACCAAAGGCCTTACTTGATGACGTTTCTATTTATCTGTATGCAGCATGATGGCTTTTGAATGCTGCATCTGATCAATTCAAAAATGTTAGGGATTTCATCTAAAAAAAAAAGAATTGGAAAAAGTACAGAGAAAGGCAACAAAAATGATTAGGGCTATGGAACAGCTTCCATATGAGGAGAGATTAAAAAGACTGGGCCTGTTCACCTTAGAAAAGAGAGGACTAGGAGGGGATATGATCGAGGTCTATATAATCATGGAGAAAGTGAATAGGGAAATGTTATTTACCCCTTCATGTAACACAAGAACCAGGGGTCACCTGTTGAAATTAATAGGCAGCGGGTTTAAAACAAACAATAGGAAGTATTTCTTCACACAACACACAGTCAACTGTGGAACTTTTTTCCATGGGATGTTGTGAAGGCCAAAAGTATAAGTGGGTTCAAAAAAGAATTAGATGAATTCATGGAGAAGAGGTCCATCTATGGCTATTAGCCAAGATGGTCAGGGATGCAACCACATGCTCTGGGTATCCCTAAGCCTCCAACTGCCAGAAACGTCTGTGTCTGACAGTGACCAGTCCCAAAAGACTATATGGACCATTGGTCTGTCCAGTGCAGCCATTCTTATGGAATGTTTTGGGCATCAGGTTCCTGGCATGTGGCAGGAGAGAATGAGGTTGCGGGGGACACAGAATCCCTGGCATCAGGGAGAAGGTGGAGTGGTGTGTAGGGACTCTCTGAAATAGAGAGAACTGGGAGGTGGCACACCAGGAGATTGTAGGGGGAATGGCAAGAGGCCTTCGTGTGTGCAATGAGTTCGGTCTATAGTAGCCACGAAGAGTATGTCTGCATTGCAGCTGGGAGCATCCTTCATAGCCCAGGTAGATGCGGATGTTGCAGCATGCATGGCTGCTTGGGTTAGCTGCTCATGTCTTATCCCCTGGGTGTGAGCTCAGGGTGGCTAGCCCAAATCACTGCCCATGCCACAATGTCCACATTGCTATTTTTAGCATGCTAATTCAAGTAGAACTAGTATGAGTCTGTCTGCCTGGGCTGGAGGCGACACTTCCAGCTGCAATGTAGACACTCCCAACATATGCAACCCTCTAATAAAGTAAAGATCCCTAGCCATGGGTGTGTTGAAGACAGTGAACATCAACAAAGGAATCTTCTAAAATCAGCAAAACTCACTTTTCCAGAAGTCTTTTCTTTCTCGCTTCATTTAAATTTAACACAGCTGGCATGTTCCATTTATCTCAACATTATCCGCTCCCCCGCACGGGAGAACTGATGCAGATTGTAGCGCCCGTAAACCCAGGGAAATATAATGCTGCTTAAAGCAGCATTAACTTTTGCACTACAGCTCCCTTTCCTGTCCACCACAGCCTCATTGTTGGACGTAACCACAGCAGGAATCTTAAAGCAGATGGGTGGAATAAGGGGGCCCAGGACAACATGCAGAGGGATAGGTATGCAGAGTCCTTCACAGATCTTGGGGTTCTGAACTGTTACAAGGCCGTGACTCCTTCCCTTCCTTGCCACCTTTAATCCTCCTTCCTGAGTGAGAAAATGTGTCATATTTGCTGCTGCATTGAACATGCTGATATTTTGTTGAAACTTTTTCCTTTTGGAGCATTTTTCTGTAGAAGGGAATGATGTGACTTGTGTGCTCAGCATACAGTATAAAGAGTTACTTAGTGTAAAGAGCCATTGGCATCTCAAGCACCGTGTCATGTTAGAAAGTGGGAAATTGATTCCTTTAATGCTTAATTTTTGAAAAATGCGGGAGGTTTAGATCGTACTCCCATTAAGTCCCTGGAGATCAAATGCAAATGTGACCAAAAGCCATTGCCACATTTTAGATCAGTGGTTCCCAAACTTTTCCTCTCACCCCCACCCCTTCCAGTAATATAATGGGTCCACACTCCACCCCTCCCCCAAGCCGGGAGTGGAGCCAGGACCAGGAGCAGAGCCACAGCTGGGAGTGTGGGCCGGGAGCCGAGAGTGGTGGCTGGCAGCTGAGCCATGGCTGGGAGCAGGGACGCAGCTAGGCCTGGGGGCTAAGCTGGGGACGCAGCCAGGGGCTGGGCTGGAGTGGAGCTGGGGGGCCGAGCGGGGCTGGGTGGTGCTATCTTCCCACCCTTTCTTGGGGGCTGACCTGGCCCACCTGGGTGTTCCTCCGCACCCCAATTAGGGAAGCGTGCCCCACAGTTTGGGGACCACTGTTTTCGATCTACATTGGCAAAGGCAAAAACATTCAGAGTTAGAGCTGCCACTACAGCCTTAAGTCATTCCACTCTTGTTAGGTATGAGAGCACATGTGACACATAGAATCATACAGTGATCTCCAACTTCTGCAATTCCTGCAGCCATAATGGGGTGCAATGGTAGCCCTAGTTCGGAGTGCCCTTGTTGAATGTGGGGTTATAAGAATATTTCACATCAGGAAAAGAATTACTGCTCTAATATGGTGTGACCCTCAGCTCTTATTTGTGTAGATGGTGCAGCTCACTGACCATCCTTACAAATATTTCCGGCACAGGATTTAACATCGCCTGGTCTATTCTTGCTGTTGGTCCAAGGATTGAACCTTTCTGTGATTATCTTCAGAGTCCACATTTGAGGAACTTAAGGTACTGAATAAAACTTTGGGTTAATTTTAATAAGGGAAGAGGGAAGGCTTATTAACAAGCCAGTACATGCTTTTATGTTCTGCTCCTTTTCAGCTGATTGGACAAACCACCAAGGGACCTAGATAAGGGGCACCGTTATACATATCTAAATAAGAAGAGTGATTTTTTTATCAGTTATTTTATTTTACGCTATTACATTGAATTGTGATTTTGCCTGAAATAATGTTTTGTTATTCATCTGACTGTAGTCAGGACTGCGTTTTGCTAATATTAATATACCTCATACATTATTTAGCTGTTAATTGTGAACAGGAATTATCAAACAAAGGCTGAGACAATTTACTCAATTGCTGTCTGTGCTCACTCACATTAATGATCAAAATACAATACACAGAATGCTGCATATATAAATGAGTACAACAGGAAGGATTAACTGTATAATTAATTAACAATGGTGAATTATCCTTGACCAAGAATGTTACTAAAATGTACGTGTAAGAGCAGGTAAACACTGAAGATGAACAGCATCCTGATTCTTTAATCTACGCCTGCTATGCAACAGAGAAGCAGGGGTTTTACTTTTACTTTTTTTGAATGCCTCAAGATCTGAGCATGCTCTGTTGGAGCAGGATACAGAGCAGACTGCAGCTCTGTTCTGTGTCTGTTAAGGAAGTGAGCCCCACCTCAGCTAAAATGGGCAAAACATCTTTGGTAAACAGACCATTGGGCAGAGCTTTTCACAATTAGCAATTACTCCATAAAACCGAGCTGGCCAAAGCCCAACTTGAACTGAATCTTTATCCTCCCACACCATTTTGTTTAGAAACTATTTTTATTTTTAAACAATAATACTCAGTAGCAACACCCATCCTGAAGGACATGGCCTGTTCTTACAGTAATCCCAACTCTTGCATAAATTAGCAATTACCATACCATCCCTTCTAACTGAAGTGAAACAGGCCTGTAAATGATGAAAGTCAGAGACTAATATGTAATAACCCGTACATTTTAATTAATGAAAGGGGAACAAATTGCTCTACAATGCCGTATTGTTAAGGTCTGCCCCACACAAAGGGTTCCTTCCAGTTGTTGTGACAATACATTCTTCATGATGCTGTTCTAGAAAGCGAATGAGTTGGAAATCCATCAATCAGGGGACAGGCTGAAACCTCCAGAAATCATTTCCATTCCCACACTGGACTCAAACTGAGTCCCAGAGACAAAAGGCGAGTGTTTTAGTGTGTTCAGTTTCTGAGAGCGGGATTGTGCCGTAATTTAGTTCTAGCAGCTGAACTCTTTTGTCATCTGACTTCA
Source organism: Chelonia mydas (assembly GCF_015237465.2). Lineage (NCBI taxonomy): Eukaryota > Metazoa > Chordata > Testudines > Cheloniidae > Chelonia > Chelonia mydas. Next base: position 67,430,034 of record NC_051250.2, read on the forward strand.
AACTAAGCCTTGAATCCTGCTTCAATAAATGCTTAGAGCAGGTGACAAGGGTGGGGTGTGGGAGATTTGCTAAAAGCTCTTTTCAGCATTATGAGCCTGGGTTTACTTCCACACTGGCTTAGGCCCTGGTATAATTTAGAACTTGAGCGGGGCTAATCTAAATTCTACCAGTTGCCTTTGGCCCCCAGGGGCCAGTATGTTAACTGCCACATGACCTACACCGGGGAGAGTATAGCCAGTTCCATACCACTCAGGAACTCCTCCTCACTAGGACAATCATTAACCGCCTATTTACACCATGTTTCTAGTCTCTTTGTGTTGCGGTAGTGGGGCCAAGGATCTGAGATATGTCCTATTAAAATGGAAAGCAGAATACGTATCAATAACACAAAACATTCTGAGCAATATCAAACAAATTTAAGGGTAAGGCTGTGTGAGTCAGGACTGCATGCATGAGGAAGACTGCTCACATAGGATTGAGCCCTAGCAAGGAACAAGGCTTTAAGAAGCAGAGAGCAATACGAAACTATAAAAAGTATGAGCCAATTTTTTTCTGTAAGTGTTTGATAGTTATGTCTTTCGCACTCATTTTGGTTTTGTCATCAGATTATTAAATCACATCTTGGAGTTTATCTGACACCAAAGGAACTAGTAGCAGAGCTTTGTGAGTGTGTGTGTGTGTGTAAAGCACGTGATCCCTACAAAGTTTTCTAAAAGTTTGCACTTTCAAGATGAAAATGATCAGTCATTCATTCTGAGCAGTTGAATGTGCAAATAGATTTAAATAGTATCAAATTTTTCCTTGGGGAGAGAATAACAAAACAATTATGAAAAGAATATTTCACAAGACAGACTAGATCCAAAACTCACAGCAAAGTGCTGGAGGAAATAGTGTGGGGAGCCATCTTTAGTTCTTGTGTAAATGTCCCAGAATGAAAAACTTCTGGTCTGATGTTAGAAAAATAATCCAAGAGTTATTTTAGGAATATAGCCTCCAAATTCCTACTTTTAAGGTGTAAATCAAGCAACTGTCTGGATTTACTGAAATAAAACAATACCAGTAGAAAACTGTTCAGAATTATTGTGACTGTGGCCAACAAATGTATTTCATCACTATGGTTGCAAAAACAAACACCAACCAAAGAACTGTAGTTGATGAGAATAAAATAATTAAGGGAAATGGAACAATTTTACTGCCTGGGTTAGATTAACAACTGAATTATCTGAGGAAAGATGAACAAAGTGGGGTGAACTGGATACAAATACATCATTTGATCCCTAACCTCTCCAGTTACACTATCATGTAGTTTAAGGATTTAGTTAAAAACTCGGACCTCACTTGGATCCTCCAGCCTGAAACCACCTCAGCCCCATATATGAGTGGTGGATGGGAGAGAGTTGGCTCCAAATCTCTGGCTCTGAGCTCAGCTCTACAGTTTGGGGTGTAAATTAGATCCAAAATTGGAAGGGACTTATTTTCTGTCTGGTTCGGACGCAGCCCAAGATGACAAAAATTCTTGAACACCTGAGCGCCTGAACCTTCTGCCATTCAAGTTTAATTACACCCCTAATTAACAAGTACTAAAATACTGTACTGGTAAGAAAAAGTGTAATTTTTCTATAAAACATAAATAAAAAGATTTCTTTTAATTATTGCAAACAGGGCTTTTAAAGAAAATAGATAAAGGTTAGAAATGAAAACAAAATGGGAATAAAGAAAAGGGCAGAGAAGAAGTCAGATGAGGATGAGAAAACAAAAATCCCCCATAAATACCAATCTCAGTCCCCTGTCTTCTCTATTTGTATTTGTCTGTTTGGGGCCCAACTCAGCAAACCTTTGCTTGTGCAAGTTCTTGCTAACATGAGTAATTCCACTGAGACAAAATCTCTACATGTCTATTCCAATCTCCTTCTCTTCAACCTTGACTGTGCAAAATGCTTCTGGTAAGATCATCTTCCTGGTTCATCACTCTAACCGCTTCAACAACTCTCTCCATTACTTCACCAGCTACCCACTCTCCACTGCATCAAATACAACCTTCCTTCCTTCTACCTTTCTGGCCGTTCATGACTTAGGGCCATTAGGGTGGATGGGACTATTAATCTGTCCTGAAGTAGACTGCCGCCTTTGCTCCATCAACCTTCCCAGGTTTTACCACTCACCAATCAGTTTCTCCTTTCATTGCCTTCTCCCAGGTCATACCTGTATGCATAAAGGAATTCCCCCCCACTCCAAATATCCATAAAGTCACTACCTTACCCTCACTCCTAACCCTCTTTAAACGTTGCTTCTGCCACAATGCCTAGGAAACTTGACATCTGATCATAAATGCACTGTGACTACTGCTTTGCTGTGCAGTAAGCATTTTGCTGACACCTTGTCCTCCTGTCTCCACCCCATCTGTTTTGCCACCTGTTCCGTTTTGTTGTAAACCAAAATTTTAAGCTCCTTAGGGCGGCGACTGTCTTTGTGCTTCATGGCTGTATGGTGCCTAGCACAAGGGTGGGAGGGGTCTCCTTCCTTATTAGAGCCTCAAGGCACTACTACTGCTGTAATACAAATAAATTATACTGGTACACTCATATTTGCATAGGTACTGAAATATGAGGGTGATGGGTGCAGTATAAAACCTAAGCAAACAGAATAGGATAAGGACCAGTTATGTGAGTAATCATTTTCAGGATTGCCTCCTGAGATTGTAAGATCTTTGTGGCAGGGATCTGTCTTCTCACATGTTTGAAAACTCCATGCACGTGTATGGAACTATATAAATTACAAATGCTAGCTATTGTTAATATCATGATACCCTCTTTGACTCTTATGCTTGGCAGAAATAATCAAATAGAAGCACTTCACATTTTCAAAGCAGGGTACAAACAATTATTCCTTTGGCAGGTAAATACGTATCTGTATCCCCGTGGTACAGTCTGGGAAACTGAGACAGGCAGGTTAAATGATTTGCATAAAAGCAGCAGAGGAGGAAATAGAACTGAGAAGTTCCTGGCTTCCACTACCATGCTTATTGTTCTAGACTGCGCTCCTGCTAAAGAAAAACATGATCTTTACTCTCTAGACTTACACTGAAACTAAGTAATATAGCCGTATTTTAAAAGAGACTGTGGATTTAAGTAATACATTGATGCACTTCCAAATATTTTTGGCACCACTCTATTTAAAAGTAAAAGATAAAGTTCCATATTTATATTACAGTTTATGGATAGCCATAAACTTTACTGCAAATGTTTCCTCACTGGAAAAGAACTTAAGTTTTAATCAGAGTTGCATAAAATCTAACCCACCTCATCCAAATTATTTTGTACCGTGAATGGTGCTGAAATATACCGAAACTAACAACTTTCAAATAGTTTCTCTACTTAGACTATATATTTTATACGTTTTTAGAAAAGTAAATCATATAAAAGTATTTTCCCCCTAGTCAGCAATAAGAATGACATCATAGAGAGAGAATGTACACAGTGCAGAAAGTGTCCTGCTGGTTTGTATTAGCTTCCCTGGTCAGACACATCCTATGTAGCACTGGGTAAGATTTACCAGTTTGAAAATAGACAGGCAGAGAGTTCATTGTGGCAAGAAATTTCTTTGCAGCAATCTTAGGAACATCCTTGGAAGATGACTACGTGGTCATTCTTAGTCAGATTAGAACTGTGGTCAAATCTGTCTAACTATGATATACCCCATTAAAAGAAAACATGGTAGCTGATAATGCCAGGCACTATTATGAATGGTCTTTTACAACACAGACAGAGAGGTGAGAGCCTTCCTAAGACAGATGGGAAATTCACCTAGCTGTGGTGGAAAAGACAGGCCCTTTGACAAAAGGGGGAAACTATTTTATTGTATACCGGGAACCAGCCTACAAATGATATGCTATTTTCAGTCCTCTGTCACTGGAATGCTCTTCACAAGGTTTATTTCTATGGGACTCTGTTGTTCATTCTCTGGGACTACTGTTTCTTGTGTTAGTGATATAACATATCACACTAGAAGGTAAATCACACACATTTCTTTCCTTTGCTGAAACAGAAATGGATTATTCATAAGGGTGAACTGAAAATCTCTGCATAGAGAAGGGTCTGCACATATATGCACATAACTTCCAATAGCATCAATAAGCTGTGTATGGGAATATTGAGTGTCTGTAGGGAGTATGAAAGGCAACTTCAGTATTCCTTCCCCCCTTGCTCTCCCTTCCTGAATACAGTACCTGTGCAATCCCTTCTGAAATATATGCAGAGTATATTAAATAAGTTTTATTTTCATTTTGTGGACAGCCTAAAGCTGTTGGTTGACTGACTGGACACAGCCAAAAGAGGTCTCTGTTGGTATCCCTGTTGCTAAGATCTCTGTCCTTAAGCCCTACATTTCCTGCATAAATGATTGCGGCAAAGAGTCCTGTGGCACCTTATAGAATAACAGACGTATTGGAGCATAAGCTTTCGTGGGTGAATACCCACTTCTTCAGATGCATGTAGTGGAAATTTCCAGAGGCAGGTATAAATATGCAAGAAAAAAATCAGACTAGGGATAACGAGGTTAGTTCAATCAGGGAGGATGAGGCCCCCTTCTAGCAGTTGAGGTGTGAACACCAAGGGAGGAGAAACTGCTTTTGTGGTTGGCGAGCCATTTACAGGCTTTGTTTGTTTAATCCTGAGCTGATGGTGTCAAATTTGCAAATGAACTGAAGCTTAGCAGTTTCTCTTTGAAGTCTGGTCCTGAAGTTTTTTTTGCTGCAGGATGGCAACCTTTAAATCTGCTATTGTGTGTCCAGGGAGGTTGAAGTGTTCTCCTAAAGATTTTTGTATATTGCCATTCCTAATATCTGATTTGTGTCCATTTATCCTTTTATGTAGGGACTGTCCAGTTTGGCTGATGTACATAGCAGAGAGGCATTGCTGGCACATGATGGCATATGTTACATTGGTGGACGTGCAGGTGAATGAACCGGTGATGGTGTGGCTGATCTGGTTAGGTCCTGTGGTGGTGTCGCTGGTGTAGATATGTGGGCAGAGTTGGCATCAAGGTTTGTTGCATGGATTGGTTCCTGAGTTAGTTACTATGGTGCAGTGTGTTGTTGCTGGTGAGAATATGCATAAATGATTGTAGCCCTGGAAGGATAATCTTGTCCTGCATTTCTAACCACATTAGTAAAAGTTTAAACAACAGAGCATTTGTATGCTGGTGGGTGGTAGACAAAGCCTGCTCATACACTTACATTGTTCAGACTTTTTAGAGCTCTATGACAACGTCTAGCCAATGGCAACTGTGCAGATGTCTAAATAATGATGGCAGTAAGATCCCACTAGTACTGATATAATTAAGGAGATGGGTTGAAAAGAGACGGAGGAGATAAAGGAGAGCAATGAGTAGAAAAAGCTTCTTATGACTGAACTGTGAATTTTCTAAAAGATCCCAACTCACTAGCATGAGGCATGCTGTGCTGATGGACTGGCAGTGATACACATACAACTGTTTTTGTCTGGCATACAGGTGTTTAACTTGGCATCTGCTAGCTAATCATCAAGCAACCAAACATTTGGAGGGGCTCACCATGTTTAACAGAAAGTGGTCCTTGTCCTTCTCCATAACAAGCTCGGTACATGTGCTGGAGCTACTGTTTCACTTCCTCCCTACTCACCTCCTTGACTTCCACTCACTGTCCAAAAACCCGACCCTACTTGGTAACTAAGCAGCATACTGTTAGTGAAGGATTTAGATAGAGAAGGAGTTTATAATCGCTTGAGATCTTTATTTTTGGGTCTGGGCTTTTACCAGTTCATTCAGTAGAAGTGGAGAGGGAGCAATGATAAGCTCTTGATGGTACCTAATATTCTGATTGTTCGTTGTTTTTTTCAGGAGCCGGTATTAGCATTTTGTTGTTCTTCAGAAAGTTCCTTTTGTTTTGAATACTCTGCCTGATTGGCAGAATGATGAGCAACAACTGAGGGAGTGTGTGCGTATGCCCCTCTGATTTGTTTGAGAAATCCAGAGAACAACCAGAACCTGTAAGATCGGGATAAAAGGTAGCCACTTATTTCTGTAGAAAGTGTTCATCTGTATGGTGTTAAAACTTTCACCAGAAGCTAGTAAGAGTGTTTTCCTTAGTATACGATTAATCAATGACAACTTATTTTGATGATCCTATACATGTAACTTGTAACCTATGGAGGTGCTTGGAGTTTGGAACTAATATTCATCAAAAGGAACTAATATTCATCCCTCCTTGCTTGCTCATGCAGTTTAAACCATGAGCCAGAAGTACATTTCTTAATAAAACTCAATCCTGTTTCTAATTCTCCCCTGGACTTTTAAATATTACTACTGTGAATGTAGCAGCCCATTTCCTCTTCAGTGATTTTCTTATGTAGTCTGCACGCTCTTTGGGGGAGACAATTTGCCTTGTCTATGAGTCTGATCTTGCATTCTCTGAGCATCCCAAACTCCCACTGATTTGGAAAGGACACGATGGGTCTGATTCTTGGCTGGGTTAGATCTGCTTGTGCTCCAGAGATACAAAACAGCCTGAGAGCTAGCACAGCCAGCCTCTGGAAGACCCCTCAGCATAGAGGAGACGGAAGGTGAGACTTCCCCAACAGGTAGACTATATAAGAAAAAATGTGTGTTGCTAGTTTGATGCTGAGATGTAGCTTGATCGTATGTGTGTTGTGATGCAGTAAAGTGAAATCTTTATGCTTTTTGTCCGGGCACTAGACTGTGGAAATGTCAATACTTAGACAAGAACAAAAAACAGTTCTTGATTGTGTTTTAGGATGTGTACTGACCTTGTGGAGTAGAGGCACTCTCATTCTGAGGAGATGGGTGTCGTATTCCAACCTAGATCACTAATGTCAGGTATAAATAATGAGTGAAATGCAAAATCTCTGTCTACCCAGAACAGAAGGTTGAACTGAGACCTGGTGTAAAAAGATGCGACTCCCGTAACTATTTATACCAGGCCTGAATCCAGCCTGGAGTGATTAGACAGTAGTTTACAATTCCCTTTTGCTTTATCTGAGTTTACAAATGCCAAAGAAGCTCATCCAGACCATAATTTTGTCATTAACAGACTTCTTCCTGTGCCAATTTTGGTGGATAATCCAAACGTTCTGACTTGACCCATCAAGGGCAATTAAATATTGCAAAAGAAATCAAATACCTTCCATGTATTGAGACAGATGAGTACAAGACATCCAAAACTTTTTCACTTAAATTCAGCTCATCTGTCAGTAGCACAAATAATTTTAGATGTAAAATTCTGGATACATCTTTGGCATGTAGCAGCATGAATTGCCATTGCAATAGGATGAAGGCTATTTTTAAAATTGTTTTAGATCAGTACCCGAAATGTGTTTATATAATTGCTTTTACTTAACAACATGCTTTATTCATTTTTTTTGGTCTTGTTATTATAGACTTTTTTTCCACTGCCTTCTAGTACAGAAAACACAATGCTGTCGAGTACAGTATGATAAGGCAATAGGCATAGCTTATATGATCAGATTTCTAAGGAGTGCTCCAAGAAATGCTATTATCATCAATGTTCTCTCAATACTCTTCTAGGTAAACTAAATACTCGTGCACACAATCACAGAATAACTATTTTTAAACAAAGCTGTCTAGCAACTCAAATATTACAGTGATAGGGGACTAATAAGTGCTTAGTTGTCCTACAGTATTATCTATTTATTTAAATTTTATGTGCTCTTTTTCCTTACATAATAAGAAACTGTAATAGTAAAACTTTTCTGTGTGCTTAATCCACAGGAGTGGTTTGGAAAGTATCTTGGGTCTATACAGTTCAGAAGAGCCATTACCCATAATGAAGTGCTGGTTGCAGGCACCCGTGTTCTGTAATAATCCCTCAACCAACAATAGGGGTTTAATCCTAAGCAATCAGTGTGGAGACTCTGAGTTTACCAACTTCTGCTTTATTCAGGCTTTTCATCAGCATGGGGTTTATATCAGCAAGTGTCCAACCTCTATTTAGCCCCTTATTTTAAAAACAATTATACAGAATTGTACAATAAAGGTGCCAAACTCTACAATTTACAGTAGTGTTACTGGATTGTTGTAAACGTTACTCTGGGATAGGGTAGTTTTGTGTGTATTGTTTCTTTTAAATGGTATCTTCAGAAGGGAAGAGTGGCAGATAACAGCAGGGAATTGAATGTGTTTACATTTAGGATGGGCAAATTCATTTTGCCATTGCTTGAACATTGTGGCTTTGCATTCTCCTTAGGAGAGACTGTGAAAGTGGGCAGTAGGGAGAAAAGAGGAAAAAATCAATGAAAAAGGGTGGAAAATGGAGCCAAGAAAGTGCAGAGTGGAAAACAAATCCAGTGAGGTCTGTATAAAGGAGAAAAGAGGGAGAATGAAAAACTTTAATGCAAAAAAATACATGCGTCAGCCTAGATTTTAGGGGGTGGCCTGTGCCCTTAATTGACATCGCAGTTAATAGAAAAAATGTATTTCTAAAAAAAACCTAATCATTTTTTAAAAGAAATATGGATTTAAATTACGGAATAACCAGATTCTGAAGCTTCACTATTTTTATGAACTCAGAATGTAGTTTGAGACATTTGCAAAACTTTGACATATAATTTTAACAATTTTGTATATCTTTGTTTCTATTGCAGTTATACCAACAGCTCCTGAAACACCTCGAAATCCCATAACCCTCAACCAAAGAATGTGCAATTTAATGGATAAAGCCATCTGCTTTAAGGTTAGAATGCTGGTAGGTTTGTGTTTTTATTGCAATGTCTCTGCATACCTGGTTTTTTCCATGTGATTTGGATGACTACATATTTACCATTTAATCTGTCAAGAAATATGATGACCTCTTTTGACCTATTAAGTAAACAGAACTGTAGCTTTAGCCTACTCAAATATGATGCATCTGACTAAAGCATTTCAACATCTTCATTTCCAATGTTGTGCTTTTAAAAAAGGAAGTATGTTCTTTTATGACATTTTGGACACAAACAGGGGCTTGCATGAGTAAGTAAATGTGTTTTGTTTGATCTCTGTAGTTACATGACACATTTAATTAGAGCAACACTGTGACTGGCAGATGTGATGCTGCTATGTAATAATCTAAGAATACTGCTATAATAATTATATTAATACTGCATGTGACTTGGTCAGTGAGATTGTTACTGTTTAACTATATGGGTTTATTAGACATTCTTATATGAACATATTGATTTAGTGTAACAGTGGACCATTGGAAAAACAAATAGGAAAGCAACACAGTGGATCTAAATAAGTAACCTCGGAACAAACACTTGGAAGCAATTACAAGACAATGGCCCATAAACTCCAGCCTGAAGTTGCACAGCTGTTTTGTGAGCTAACAGATCAGCGAACAATCAGCAGTCAAAAAGTGACAGTTTCTGGGAAAAGGGATGTGACGAAAAAGACATAGTGGCCTATTTCGGAGTATGCAGACACTCTTGCCATTTTTAAAGGAAACTTTCCCTGAAGCAGAGAGAGAACCGGTTTGTGAAACCAACAGGGTTAACTAGAAATTGAATAGGGTTCTATAGAAATTACCTTGTATTACATTGCAAGGTTTTTAGAGTACCCTTTCTGTAGTCTCTTCTAACCCTTTATATAGAAAGGGTATAATTTTCATTGTTTTCTTAATTCTTCAGGGTGGTTCAAAAAAGCAAGAGAATATAATCTCCTAATAAATTCTCTCAGACTTTTCCATAGGAGTTCAATGTCACTTCTGGGCCATTATTAACAAAGCACTTGCTTCCATTACCACTACCCATAACTCTCTCTGTTCTTTGTTCCTATCCGCACTCGCCATGTATATCATGTTTTTGCCCAAATTAGTGCATACATGGGTACATTTTCTGTAGCTCTTTCAAAGTTTGGCCCCTGGTTGTGCAATATTCATATTTCTCCAATTGTCAAAACAGAGGAACATGATAAAATATTTACTTTACTCCGACACTTGCCAAAGATGCCAAGCTATAATAATTTTTGTTTTGTTATGATACATTCCATCAGAGGACCTTAACAGGCTTTACAAACACTAATGATTTACTAATCATAATGCACCTGTGAGCTAGTTAAGTATTATTATCCCCACTTTACAGATGAAAAATGGAGGTACCAAGAGATTTAAAACCCACATCTTCAAAAATGAACATTAATTAACAAAGTTAGAGGCCACTTTTTTAAAGTTTGGGTGCAACTGACTTTGCCATTGTCACGCAGGAAGTCCAGTAAAGTTGGCAACTCAAGATAGTGATATTATTTACAGAAAGCTCCTTCGTGTGATGTTGTTGCCAGTACATAGATGTCACTCGAATACACTGTATTATAAATCAGAGTGAAAGGCTAAGAAAAATATAGAAAGTACCCACCTTTAAAATTTCAACAATAACAAGCTGGGTGTGGCCACTCTAAAACTAACAGATGCTTAGGAGAAGGGAAGGGTGGGAAGGCTTTCTGCTTACCAGTTCCACAGTCTAGTTAGTAAAAAAACATCTGACACCAGTGCAGCCTGAAAGACCCTGAGACTGGGTGGGGCTACAGCGATTACAATGAATAAAATGAATAAACTGTGTTGGTAGGGTTTGGAATATAGTTCTTGAACCAAACATTTTTTTTTATTCGTATAATTAACTTAATATTTGAGTAATTGTGAATGAAAACTTAAGAATTGTTGCCTGCATTTTAAAAAAGTTTACGATCTTTAAACTCTTTTTTTTTTTTTTCCCCTCCCCCAAGGAGCCTGTGAGGCTGTTCCCTTAAAGCTGATCCTGAAAGCTGCTGCTTCATGCTTAATGTGCTGCGCTTCAATTGGACATTGTGACAGTTTTGGTGTTTATGAACAAGACTGCTATTTACAGAAAATGTTGCCTCCCATTTGACAGCAGTTAGATATTGAGAGAAACTCACTGGAAAGTGGGTAGGTCAGAGATGGAAAAAGCAGATTTTGCACATGAAAAACTCCCTGGAAAAGAGTTTACAAAATGGTAATGACCTGAAATTTCTTTGAAGAGGGATTTTAAGGATCTAAACCATATGGCTTGACCTGAAATCAACTTGGTGGAAGTGAGAGACATCCTAATTCTGGAAAAATATAAAAAACATCTCACATATAGATCCACCCACTCTTCCAGTAACCCACAAACCTTGAACTGTCTCTCCAACATATGAGGTCACCTGGAACAGGCACTTAGTTTGTTGAATTCTCCTTTTATTTGGGTTTGTTCATTTAGTTCTGATTCAAGATGAATTAGAGCATAAGGAAAAATTTTAGAACTACATAAAATTATGGCCAATGTTCTTTACTGTTCTAGAAGGTTCTGTTTAAAAGACTTCTTCTTCAATCTTATCTAGATTAGGAATTTGATTCTGAGAAAAGGGAGTATTTTCTGTGTGGAGTGTTTGTAGACTCACCGTTTAAAATATACATTGCTTTACATCAACTTTGAAGCTAGGAATTTATTTTAGTTAACCTGCCATGGAACAGAACAGCCACTTCTCAAAAACCCTACAAGCTGGTTGCAGCAAGCCCAATACCTAAGTGGGTTTTGTCTGAGGATGTTCAGCACATCCCATTTATTCAAAAGCTAACTCCATAAACGTACTGTTTCATTTTATTTTTCCTAACACGTTGTGGGGGGCTGGAGGGGTGTGATATCCTACCTCAGTGTAATCTCAAATCTTCATCCTATTGCAAGTTGGGCATTTAGGGGGTCTGATCCAAAGCCCATTGAAGCTTATTGAAAAATTCCCATTGGCTTCACTGGGCTTTGGAACAGTTTTGAACAATGCTCAGCTGGCGCTTCAGATATAAGGAAAAGATAAGGTTATAAAAGAGGAAGTTAATAACCACAGAGGTGACTATGAGTCTCACTTTGCAACAGTAAGTACATCTGGAATAGAAGGCATTGTTAATACAAGGCTGCTACTGCTGTTGTAACTTGTGTATCTGGATTGGTACTACCAAGTAAATACCCTCCTACAAATAATATAGTCAGTGCTGGTTGTCAGCCTGGGAAAATTAGGGATATTGCTGAACGGTACAAGTAGGTCCACTCCCCCATCCGTCTTCTCCGTTAATCAAACCAGGAAGAGATCACGCCCTTTTGCAGAGAGAGCTAGAACTAACCACTTACAGAGAAATTAAACCTTGCAACCCTTTGTTCCTGTAGCTCCTGATCAAGAGAAAAAATATCCTCAGCCTGCTGTGGAGAAATGTAGCAAGTCTGATTGTTGGTAGGAGACTGAGAGAGTTGATCGTATCTAACTGATTTCTACATTAGGATGCAGGGATGAAAGTAACTTAAAGGATTTACCAGTACGCTGGAGTCCTGAGCGGGGGGCGGGGCCTTGACCGGAAGGGGCGGGGCCTCAATCAGGAGAGGTGGGGCCTTCAGAGCCCCAGGCCCTTTAAATCTAAATTTAAAGGGCCTGGGGCTTTGGCTGCGGTGGTGGCAGCTGGGAGCACTGGACCCTTTAAATCACCAACAGAGCTACCAGCTGCGATGGCGGCTGGGAACTCCGGGTCTCAGGGGCCATTTAGAGGGCCCGGGGCTCTGGCCTCCGCTACTGCAGTGGAGCCCCAGGCCCTTTAAATCACCCACAGAGCTCTGGGGGCTCCTAGCTGCTGCCACTACCTCGGGACTCAGACGGTGATTTAAAGGGCCCAGGCTCTGCTGCGGTAGCGGCGGCCGGGAGCCCCAGGCCCTTTTAAATCACTGCCAGAGCCCCGCTGCTGCTACCCCAGGGCTCTGGCAGTGGGGCTCGGGTGGCGATTTTTAAAGGGCCCGGGTCTCCAGCTGCTGCTGGGAGCCCCAGACCCTTTAAATTGCCACCTGGGGAAGCCGGTCCGGTCTGGCTTACCAGCTCTTGCCGATACACTGGACTGGCCTGGCTTACTTTCACCTCTGATGGTGTGCATCCAAGTAATGGAAAAGCACTTTTGGGGGGAGGAGGGGACAAAATGTAACAAAGACCCCGGGAGGCAAGGAGAAGAAACAGGCACAAGAAGAGGCAATGCCAATCAACTGAACTTTGTCCACACTTGCCCCCTTGCTTGGTTACACTTTTGAAAGTGAGGAAAAAGTTATCCAGGCAGTTGAACAAATAAGTTGCAACTAATAATTTACTAGACAAATTTAGCTTCTTATTCTTTCCTGGAATAACTAATAAATTCAGGGAATTGTGATCTTTCAACTAACCAATACATACCTTTTCAAATTTGACTCTTTGGAATTTGAGCTGTGATTGGTCAGATGAGTCACATAGAATTATATGTTATCTTATTAGACAAGTGAAGAAGGTTTCTGTAAATGTTTATGTATATGGAGTACTATGTCCAATTTTCGGCCCCACACTACAAGAAGGATGTGGAAAAATTGGAAAGAGTCCAGCAGAGGGCAACAAAAATTATTAGGGGGCTGGAGCACGTTACTTATGAGGAGAGGCTGAGGGAACTCAGATTGTTTAGTCTGCGGAAGAGAAGAATGAGGGGGGATTTGATAGCTGCTTTCAACTACCTGAAGAGTGGGTTCCAAAGAGGATGGATCTAGACTGTTTTCAGTGGTACCAGATGACAGAACAAGGAATAATGGTCTCAAGTTGCAGTGTGGGAGGTTTAGGTTGGATGTTAGGAAAAACTTTTTCACTAGGAGGGTGGTGAAGCACTGGACTGGGTTACCTAGGGAGGTGGTGGAATCTCCTTCCTTAGAGGTTTTCAAGGTCAGGCTTGACAAAGCCCTGGCTGGGATGATTTAGTTGGGGATTGGTCCTGCTTTGAGCAGGGGGTTGGACTAGATGACCTCCTGAGGTCCCTTCCAACCCTGGTATTCTATGATTCTGTTATATGACTTTGAAATTAATTTGCCCCAGATGTTTGTGCCAGTAAAATTTGATCACTTGAATGCTCTCAGAAAAATAATACAAATGGAGCAAGAGAATGGGTGAAATACATTAATTAAAATTCAAACTTATTAGTGGACAAGGAGTTGGAGCTGATTCAGAGAATATTACATCATTGTTAAGGCACTGAACTGGGACTTAGGAAATTTGGCCTTAATTCTCTGTTCTGCCACAGACTTTCTGTGTGACCTTAGACAAGTCACCTAGCCTCTCTGTGCCTCAATTTCTTACATCTAAAATAGCAATAATAATTTCTTTCTCTAGCGCTTTGTCTTGTTTGTTTAGAGCTTAAGCTCTAAAGAGTGACTGTCTCTTATTATATGTTTATACAGTGCCTAGAACAATGTGACCCAACCTCTGATGGGGCCTCTCAGTGCTATCATAATGTAAATACCATAATATAGATTATAAATAATGATTGTCCAGTCCTACTTTCCTTTGGTTTCCAGGCAAAGTACATAATATGTGTGTTTCAGGAAAACCCAATGCTTTTTGGCCCATTCTCCCACCCCCAGTAATATAAAAATGCAGATCATGTAATGCCCATTTGGAGTCAGATGAGTTTGCAAAATACCCTTTCACTGTCTTGCTGGAATTTTAAACACCAGTTTAGGCCTACTTGAGATAGAAAAAGAACTTCCCAAAGTGAGTTTCCTCAAACAACTGGGATTTGGAAGTAATTTCTCAAAATAATTCTAGGTCTAAGGGGAAAAAAACCATCAAAGATGTAGAAAATGCTGTTCTAGGCTCCGTTTGGGTGTTTAGCTGCACCTTTTTTGCTAGCTTGTGCCTTTCTAGGATTGAATTTGCATTTGAAAAAAGAGAAAGAGGGGAGAAAAAACTACCTTGCTATTACAAGAATATTAGTGCTGTGTGATTTTGTGCACATGCAAGTCAAAGTGAAAGCAATAGACGCTCCTAAATGTCTAAGCATGGGGGGCAGTTCCTGTCAAATTCTTACAGTATGACTGGATATATGATTAAACTAAGACCTTTGTTTAGTAAATATTAAATATTCCCTGGTCCTTTATATCCTGTCGTCATTTCCTCTGCACAGCTTACAGCTGTAGCTTCAAGCTAACGTGCAGAAGTCTTCTATTAAGCATGGTTTCATAATGAGTATATTTAACCATTTTAGCAAAGATCTTTTCTGAGGGTATTTCTCTCTGCAAAGTTCTTGGCTTTCTGTAGACATCCTGAGTGTATAAAATGTGCTTGTATTAATTTCTTAGCCTTGAGTAAAAGGTATAATCAATCATTTCATTCATTATGCATCGAAGAAGCCTGTATGTATTTTAGTGTAGAAAAAAAAAATTTAGCCAAAGAACCTGGCTGATGTCTTGTCATATTTTGTGGTTTTGAAAAACCACAGACTCTAGGGTGGGGATATTCATTGTATTAAATTAACTATTTTCTCACATTTTAAGAGGCAGCAGCTTGAAACGCTGTGATCCAGAAAACTATTTACACAACTACAAAGCAGTTACTCCATTTGTTTCACCGGGGCTTTGCCAAGGATATTATCCAGCGTACAAGGGGTAGTATTTGAATATGTGCTGGAGGGAGCTTGATAGAAAGAAGTGCACTGATTGTATTGCATTTCATTCTTGTAATTTTTGAATAGGGGCAGGGCGTGTGGGTGGCCGCTTTGTATTTATGCTTTCATTCATTGAAAATGAAATAACTTTGTGTGTTGTTTCCCACTCTGTAGAAAACATACAGATGAATAATACTGACCTAGTGTTAATCACAGGTATTTGTTGAAGTGAACAGTAAACAACCCTCTGTGTGAGAGAGGAGTTCAGTTGCCCCATCCATTCAGTTCTCCTCAGCGAGTATCAGTTGGGAAAGAGAGCTTTTGTGAAGCTGATGCCTGTCGACATTGAAACCACCAAACCCGTTCACATAAGCCACCGAACGGTTCTCAAACAGTCCCAACTTTTAGTCACGCACAGACCAGTGACCTAAAGCTGAAAGAACTCACGCTATTTTTGTTGACTTGGCCTGCTTTCCATAGTGTGTATCATAAGTGTATTCCCCAATCTGAGATGCAAACAGCCCCAAATTAAGAGAATATTCAAAATCCAAACCCACCTCAAGGCTTCTCTGTAACTTGTGCCAGCTGCCAAAGGCTCCAAAATGTCATTACAGCAGCCAGGGACCACTGGGGTTCAGTCGAGTCCCCCTTCTTTTCAGCCACACTCCTTAAAACAAGCATAAGCATTACAAAGGCTCTATGCTGCCTGAGGCTCTCCTTACCTTGGCTGATCCTCCTGGGATTGGTTACACTGGTTTTAGGACTGCTGTGTGCTGCTGCATCCTAGCCATAGAAAATCAGGGCGTCAGGCTGTAAAATGCTAAAATTGTTCTTTTACTAGTGTGGTAAGGGAAGGATGTTAAGAAAAACTAACACTAAGAGAGAAGTGATGTGCTGTGGCAGGGTATCAAACCAAAGATTATCTGAGTCCGTTTCCAATTAACCTTATAAGTGTAAAACCTCTTTTGAAAAATTACTTTAAACCTGAGATTAACTCCTGGGAGAAGGTTGGAATTTGACCCCTTTTAATAACTTTGATTTTTTTTTTCTTTTCTACTTCAGTGAACAACGAGGTTGCCAATAAATACAATAATCTGCGTTTTCTGCCAAAATACTCCATAAAGTGTTATCCATCTTCAGTTCTCTATTTAAAAATGAAGTGAACTGAAATTAAGACGGTCTAGGACATTTATTTCATAGATAGGCTATCTCTGAGGATACATTTGGAATTAAAAACTTCTTCATTGTTGCTTTTTTTATTTTTCCCTGTGAAAAATTGTTCTCATTGATTCATTTATACAGCTAATTATTCCAAAAAAAAAAAAAGAAAAGAAAGAAAACTTCTAAAGGTAATGGCCCAGATCCTGGACAACAGAATGTAGTCCAAGAACTTTACTACTCTAGGGAGTTGTAGTACAAAATTCCCACCAGGGCTACCCCTGGTTCAGCTGCACTAATAGGCACCCTAGAGTAGGTAGGATGGTAGCAGTGTTAGCATTGTGTCAATAAATCCTTTGCAAAGAAGGCAGTGTGCTGGGGTTCCATCCAGGAAGGGGGAGCCCAAGCCATGGAGCTGCCTGGAGATCCATTCCAATACTTTGGGGCTGCAGTAGTTCCTGGTGCTCTGCTAGAGGCAGTGATCGGAGAATACAGCATTCCTGTTTCCATTCCTTCCCCCGGCCTGCCAGTACCCCAGACACTTCCTGTATGAGAGTGCACAGGAAGTCCTTTGGAATTGGACAACATGGCATGCAGCGATGTATAACCCCAGCATGGACTCCATAAATTCTTCCTGCCTGCGGCAGAATTGCACTGGTCTCACTACATTTGAGCCACTGAACAGAGGGGAGGGGGATTTGTCCCCAAATTAATGAAGGTCATATTGTAATATAAAGGCTTAAAAAATGTAGTAAAAATGTTGCACTTAGTGTTAGGATTTGAAAATCAACATTAATACAGATTTATCATTGGATTTGAGTCACTGCTGCCACTGTCATTAAGTGTAATTACCTACTTAATAAGAAGAAGACCACTGCTTATGGGCATTCCCTTCCATTAATTGCCTAGACTCTTTCAGCTGGACTACTAGCCCAAAGCAGGCTTAGCCTTACAAAAGAATAGCAAAACCTTGTGCAAAGTAGTGTAACTCCACCATTAAATTCCATTAACTGTTGTGACCTGTTGAGCGTATTTCTTGGAGAAAAGTAATTATGTCGTGTGCTAAACAAATATTCCTGTTTGTAAGGAGAATGGTAGAACTAGAGTTGGGCCAAAATCTGAATCTGAGCTGGGATCTGGATTTTGAACTTCCCCCAAATTTGGGCATGTTTGGTATGAAGAGTTCGGAGGTTTCAAATCCTTCTACAGAAAGAAGTCTGAGCTGAAAGTTCAAGTCTGGGCTCAGATACGGAGTTTAAATAACTCCCCAAAGTTTGGGGCGGAGTTCAGACTCAGGATTCCAAAGCCCACTTGACTGAGCCAGTCACATTCCCCCAGATTTATAAATGTCATTTGGGTCTGTCCACATTAAGGGCCAACTCCTGTGGTTCTTACTCAGGGGGAAATCCCACCTCACCATTGCCATGTCAGGCCTGAACAGCAGTCAGAGTCTGCTCTGTTCTCGTCTTCACATTGCTCCTCAAAGCGAAGTTGGATAGTAGGACTCTGCAGTCCCTATTCCTCTCAGCAACTCTCTCTGTAGCTGCAAGGAGGGGAAATTTATGGTGGAACAGGGTCTTGACTAGCGGGTCTGTGACTCCATTATTGGAGGAGTGCTTTGTGGCCAGCAATGGGAGAAAGAAGGCAGCTTTCCACAGCTCAAAGCCTATTTATTCAGGCTTTCCCCAAGAGGCTACGATTTGGCCCCAGTTCTTGGAGGATGGTGCAGGGGCCAAGGGGAGGGGAAGGGATAAGTGTCTTAACCCTGGTTTTATAAACTTGTAAGATTATTTTTGACTTTATGTACCAGGAATGAGTGTTGGGAGGAGCTTGGGGGCTGGGTTAGGTTTGGTTTATTTACATGCTAGCTAGCATCTTGTCTCTAACCTTTTGTGATTCATCTTGGTTGTTTATGTGAGATACAAACATTCAGACCAGAAAATTAGACTGCAAGTAAAATGGCCCTTCTTACAAACACCTCTATACAGTGTCCACTCAGTGCTCACCCAAATGACATAGCCTGGAGCTGTCTGGGGCACTCAAGGTTGAAAGCCCATGGTTCAACTTCCTGGTTTGCCTTAGAATGAGACAATGGTTTTGATACATGCTGAAAACATTTGCAGCTCTTTCTGGCTCGTTTTGACACCATGCCTTCACACCATCTTTCCTTCACACCTCCACTTTGCTGCTGAGGGGATTATAGGGGCTCTAGTCCATTTGCTTCATGCCCTATGCACTATTTTGTACATCTCAGCCAGTCTTACTGTGACCACCACCCCGTTCTCCTCTTCTTGAGATCAAGCAGATTGAGGGGAGCCCATTCAAACCCTGTGGACTCTGCAGCAACGGGTATATGGCATTCCAAGGAGCCACAGGATGTTTCAATAGTTGGTGAGTGGTGTAGGCTTGTACCTTTTTTTTTTTTTAAGCATTTGGACAATAGGATTGTGTATGATTTTTTGCATTCAGCCTTTGAAATGCATGATAACTTTATGCTGAAGATACTGCACTGGAGCCTTTCCAAAGCCTCCAGAATCATAATGAGGTGCTGTTGTTAGGGCAGGACATGCAGATTAATAGAACAGACTTTTTTTCTTTATTTAAGACCATTTATATTTTGCTCTCTCTGTGTTATGTGGTCTACCCACCTCTTCCAGCTGTACCAGCACTATTTCTTTTAGCCTGCAAGGCTCAAGGTCATCCTGAGGTTGAGTTCGGATCATGGTCAAGAAATGTAAACGTGGATAAGTCATGTGATATTTCCTCCCCTCCTCCCCCATCGCTGTCCATTGATTTTTTTTCAATGACTCCTCTGTGATAACAGAGCTAAGCACAGCATGTGTATAAAACTGTAGCTCACAGCCTGCACCGTGACTTCTATTCTCGGTGCCAGCCTTGGAGCGCTCAGCACAGCTGGGCCAGGTTGTTCTAACTTGTATGGACTACCGTTGGTCTCTAGAGCCCAGACTGGGGTTTGTTGGGACTCAGGGACACCCCAGCCCCATCCTATACCACTCAAGGACCCTACTATATGGGGATCCTCCTGTAGCATTAGGATAGCTTTCCACTTGCAGAGGTAGCATAAAGTTGTCCTAACACAGATGAGAATCTAGCCCCAAATCTGAAATCCCTATTGAAGCAAAACGTGTCTGAAGTTGTTTGTATAATAGTAGTGCCTACAAAGAGCTAACTGCTGCCTGAAGAGAAGTGTATGCATAAGTAAGTCAGTACATAAGTATAAATGCAGAAATGAAATTGATTCAATTCTGGGATTTTCTTGTCTAGACAGTACTCCAGTTCCTTAAGATCTTGCTGCAGTTAATTTCTGTTAGCACATTCCAAGCTGACCAAAACTCATTGGTTCTTTTCTGTTTCCTGGAAAATGTGACGGTCCATGCTGGCCAACCTGCCAGTCACCTCCTCAGTCTGTTGCCAACCCCAGTATTTTGTAGCTGGGCTTCATATCTGTTTGGACATCTTGTAGCTTCTGTCCCAATAAAATTTTTATTTCCAGCCGAATTGATTTTGCCAGTTTTCAAGTCATCTGTCCTTTCTGAGAAGCTTCCAGACCCTGTTATGGCCCCCTTCTAGTTGCTCTGGGTGTTCTTCCCCACATTTAGTGCCTCCTGGGCAACTTTGATTTCTGCACACACCTCAGCTGTTTGTTTCACCAGGAATACCAGCTCACAATTCCTCTCCCTGGAAACTCAAGCCCACTTTTAACACAAGTAGTGCCCCTCAACTGTACAGTGGTAGATTTGGGGGGGGGCTTGCAGCAAGTCAGTTTCTGCTGAGAGAAACTATGTCACAGAGCCATGTATTGTGTACTTTTTTTTGCACTGTGTACATGTTTTTAGCCATATTATGTAAACAAGCCCTGTTGTTCTTAAACCAGGATAGAACCGATCACACCCAAGCAGCTCTGGATATCTGAGCGGACACTCTGAGCAGTGACCAGGAGCAGGTGCCTCCATTGCTGTGCCCCCAAGGCTCCAACTACCCTGCTAACTGCCATTGGACCTTCCCTCCTGGCTTACTTATCCCCCAGTCAGGAACCAGAGAGTAGCAGCAGATTCACCCCATCGCTGCTACTACCTATTACCGCTCAGCAGATTCATTACATAATGTATAAGAAAGTCAGGACAAACATATAAATGAATCCAGCCTTAGCTTACTTATATTTACTTCAGTGCTGTCAGTCAACTGAGACGGTATACGTAGTATGTTGTTAAGCAAATATGTCAGAGATAAATACATGCGATACAGCTCACTATATACACAGGGGACCTAATTTTCAGAGGTGTTGGGCACTAGCAACTCCCAGTGACCTCCACTGGAGTTGCGTGTGCTCAATACTTCTGAAAATCAGGCCCACGGGGTCCAATTTCCAAGCCAGTTCCATATTAAAGCCCTTAAGTCAGCACGGGTGAGTTTTCAAATGCAGGACTGGGCATCCTAACTTAAATCCCCAAATTTGAACATTGGCCGCTGTGATACCCAAGGGCTGAATTTGGAAGTGGGTGTAAATTCCATTACTTGGCTCCGTGTGTGCGACAGTCAACTGTGGATTGTCTGCAATGTTGTTGCAGTTGTGTTGGTTCCGGGATGGGAGAGACAAGGTGGCTGAGCTAATATCTTTTATTGGACCAACTTGTGTTGGTGCAAGAGACAAGCTTTCAAATTCCACAGAGCTCTTCTTCAGGTCTGTCAGAAATGGTATTTCTGTCGGCAATGGGGTTGTTTTCATTTACAATTAACTGCTCTCAGCTTCTTTTTTTAGCTGTCCTACCCCTTGCATTTTTTTACCTCCTCCCCCCCTCTCAATTTTATCATAACCCTTTGTCATCATTCTGGATTACTCTGTATTGGGGGTTTTGTAACTGATGGCCTCTCCTGCCCTGTTTTCTCTTAGGGCTTGTCTACACAAGGAAGTTAATTAAAGATTAAAGTAGGATATGAATTCAAAGAGGAATTTTAATCCACTTCCAAAATGGATTAAACTAATTCAGAATAAAGCACTCTTATTCGGGAATAAGAGCACCCAGACAGAGAGTTAATCAGAAATAGCCCTTACAAACATATACCACAGAGAGAGAGAAGTGGGCAGAAACAGTCTTCAATTTTATTTCAAGTGCCATAGAGCCATTTCCTATAGTACAGAGGGAATGAGAGCTTACTACAGTAGCACACAGGACATAGATATAAAACATGCAGTGTATCAGTTTCGCCAATTACACTTCCAAATAACATGTTAATGAGACTTTTCTCATGAGTTAGTTGACGTTTTACAGATCAGGGGAATGTTGGGTGATATGATGATGGAATTTTCACATGACCCAAAGTTTCATTGCATCATATAGTTAGTATATAGGCTTTCACTGGGGACTTTGTTTAACATATTAATCATGAACAGCTGGTTGCATTGCAGCCCTCTGTGTCAGAATGGATGTAGTCAAAATATGATGTTAGTCTAGTCTAAAACATCATTACATTTTTTGTAGATTGGCCAACATATATTGAAAGAATGAGCAAAACAAGGAGATGACATTGCAATAGTGGAAATAAAATGTCAAACATAATGAGAGTCTGAACAACATGTAGAAGAAATATTGGCATGAAAGGTGTTAGAGGGATTTCACTTAGTTAAGGAATATAGGTTATAAACACATCCAGTTTCCAAGACTGTGTTGCAACCTAACGTAACTTGAATGAAGCTAAGAGTTATATATGCAATATTGTTCACATCATTGCTCTGATCATTCTGGTTTGACTTGCATGAAAAGACCATCGTTAAAAAGTGCCAGGTATTAGCTACTTCCTATCTCTGTGAATTTAGTGGGGATACTCAGCCATTCCTTGCTCCCAGCATCCCACAGTGTATTTGGATTGCACTACATGTGGACTCGTTACACAAGCTCCACCCTCCCCCCAAACACATCTATGAAAACATCTTGCTACCTTAGTGAGATCTCTGGTCCTCCGTCACCAGTTTTGACTTGTATAACAATGGTGAGTCTAGAATCACTTGCCATCTGACATTATTCAATGTACACGAGAAGAAGCTTCATTTTAGAATGTGTGGTTGTAAGTGGTTAGCGTAAAGGATCCATCAGTCCTGTCATTGTCATTGATTTGTTGTGTCTCTTTGAGTAAGCATCTTAGGGTACATTTACACTGCAATCAGGATGCGTGTGGGATGTTACACCCCCATATTCTTCATAGAAATAATATGATATGAATATAACATAACTAAGTTGTATTTAATGCAGTATGGGTCTTGTGAGATATCATTGGAAAGGTTATGATTTACTGAATGTGATTATCCTATTTGTATGCATGTATCATTTCTGTATCTGAAGTTAGGAATATTGACTATGTAACAATTACAACTGGGTCTATATCTCGGGGAACGCCCACCAGACAAGCAGTCTGAATGGGCCATTTAAGGAGGACAATAGAACTTTGACGATACTAATCTCCCACTTCCCTGGGATGTTGCTTTGACAGGACAGGGTCAAGTGATGATGTCACCTGGTACGGAATACCACCTTGGACACTGCTGGTATTTTTCCACTGGAAACAAAGGATTCCTGCCTTATGTAAATTCTATTTAAGGCTGGGATGTAAGTCAATCAGGGCTCTTCTACATTGCCTCCCCACCCAAGAAGGAAGACTGCTAAAAACACCTGAAGAAACAAAGGAACTAAGCAGGGGAAAGGCAAGGGCTGAGTGCAGACTGAGACAAGGGTCTAGCCTGTAAAGAGACGTAACTGGAACTGTGAGCTGCAAAAACTCTGCAAGCTGCCTAAAACAACATTAAGGCTTTGTCTACACTACACAGCTTTTAGCGACATGGCTGAGTCACCACAACCGTGCTGCTAAAAGTTGTGCAGTGTCAGCTCTCCTGCTGACAAAAAACGTCCACCCCCAAAGACAGCTTTGTCGACAACGCACTGTTCTCACTGGCACTTGTCACGGCAAAACTTTTGTCTTCCGGAGGGACGAGGGCTGTGAACACCTCTGAAAGACAAATGTTTTGTTGTTCAATTGCCAGTGTAGACATAGCCTTAGGGTGAGAAATTAAACTCAAGAAACAGATTACAAATAGTATTAAGCTTAGTTTGTGTGGTTTATTTGCTCCGTAATCAGCTTTGTTCTACAAGCTATCCCTTATAATCACTTAAAATTTACCTTTTTGTAGTTAAACTTATTTCTTGTTTATTCCAAAACCCAGTTTGTGCAATTCATATCTGGGGGAGCAAAAAGCTGTGCATATCTCCCTCCACACTGAGGGAGAGGGTGAATTTCAGGAGCTTACGCTATATGGATTTCTATACAGTGTAAGACCATATAATTTTGGGTTTACACTCCAGAGGGGGGTGTGCATAGGAGTGCTGGCCTATTCCCCTAGCTGAGTCCTCCCACAAAGAGCTGATCACAGACTGTGTGTGAGTCTACAGTTGGGTATGTCCCTAGTTGTGTGTGTGCTGGAAAGGGGCTTGAGAGCCAGTCACAGCAACACAGAATGAGGGAAACCCGGGCTGGTGAGATGGGCAGGCTCAGTGGGACCCCAGCACATCAGGTGGCACCCCAGAAAGGGGGGATCCAACCCATCACAGTGATTGCAGCATGCGTAGACATACCTGAGCTAGCTTAAGTGCCAACAGTAATGAAGCCGCATGGGCTTCAGCGCAGGCTGTACAACGCCACCCAGGACACATACCCAAGCCGCTGGTTTGCTCTGAAGTCCATGCTGTTGAGGCTTCATTGTACTTGTGCTAGTTAGATTAAATCTAGTGTAGATGTGTCTACCCATGATTGCAGTACAGATATATCCTTAACCTTTCTAACCTCTGATTATCGAGTAATAAGATGAGTTTAAGCACTATTTACCTATGAATTTTATAGGAGAGATATAATTCTCTAATACATTCTATCGGATGGTTTACAAATTCTCTTCAAAAGTTCTCATTCTCTGTTAAATTCTGCAGGATTATATAATATTACACAAATTAGAGATGGGGGAGGGAATTTTAAGGTCATCCCCTGCCAATTCAGGTTATTCCCTAGTGCTTAATCTGTGTATGTTTAAAGGTCCTAATTGATCTGGGCTTTTCCTACTTCCCATAGAAGACTATCCTCTGAACTAACAGAGAACATTAGCAGGAAACTTTTCTTGATGGTCAGCCTAAATTTTCCCTTAATTTCATCCTGTTGCACTTATGCCCTTGTAAGCACCCTAAATAATATTTTTTTTTCTTGTGGTGGTAACTGTCTACATACAAGTATTGGAAAGACATACTCTTCCTCCTTGTCATTCAGCTTAACTATATTCAGCTCTTCTAACCTTAATAAAACATTGTCAGATAATCTGATGAAAGGTGCTCTATAAGCCCCAATGGTGAAAGACCAATAACAAGTTGCCATGCACTGTCAGCTTCAGAAGAAAAAGTACTGAAATTAAAAAATCCACAATGTTCAGTTGTATGTTAGAATTAGAAATAGCAGTGAACAGTGTTTTCTAGGAATTTCCCCCCGTGACTCTTTTGCTGGATGATGATAGTTTGGGATAAATGCTGCCCTCGCTCCACTGAAAAAACTGGCTGTCTTCAGAGACTGACAATGTATCTATTATCTACTGTATTTGACCTAGAGACTGGGCATTGGGTGCAGTTAAGATTGTAGTTTTATTAGGCAAAATTTCCTGAGAATAGCACTAACTCCACACGGCATTGTACCACTAACTGGCAAGTGTTGGCTTAGAAGCAGACTGTGAAATGTAAAGCATTAAAGTCCCGTCTACTTTCACCTGGAAAACCACATTCACCCCTTTCAAGCAAGAGCTAATTGAAACACAAAGCTATGCTTAAGCCCCATTTTGCCAAGAGGTGCTAAAACGGTTTCTTTAGCTACTGTAGACATGAGCAGAGTCTGTGCTGAGGAACATGTGGTGGTATATTTGGTGTGTGCTTTCTAGCTGATGGAAGAGACAGAGAGAGAACCACAGATGGAGACTGTTAAAGAGAAAGGAAAAGGAAACAAAACATAAAATATAGGATTAAGTGTGCTGGGCATCTTGATTGGAATGAGTGACTTCAAACAACAGCGGTGTGGTGTTTTTATGTTGGCTCAGATAACATAAAAGAGAGAGACTGAGGACACAAGTATAATAAAAGGTTTTCTGCCTTCAAAAGAATTGACAGCTATTTATTATAGCTTTTTCTTAGTAAGGAATGCTGCAGTTCGTAACAGAGAAACAATTGTGATAAAGACCATTTTCAAATCCTCAAACTTTCTGACAAATTCTCCTTTTGAGATGCCTGGTCTCCATCCAAAAAGTGGTGGGGTTTTTTTGTTTTGTTTTTTTAGGGAAAGTTTGGGCAAAATAGCTGTAGCTGATTGTGAATTGGGAAGAGACTTTTTCTTCCTTTAGTGAAGATAGCCACCCACTCTTCTACACAGATAACTAAAAGCAGCAGAAGTTTGGAACTTGGTATGGATGTGGTCACTAGGGATTAAGTTTTGATTAAAAATTGGTTAGAAGTTATAAATCCTTGAAATACATAAGGATTTGTACGTAATACGACTCTGTTCTGAGTTTGGATATGTATTTTGTGCATACATCTTCCCCAAAGTGTACACTTATTACTGTAGGTCTCTAAGCACCAGTCAGCCTTCCGGACTTGAACCGGCTTAAAAGCTTATACAGATTTCACTGTTTTTTTCCCACTATGAAGTGGCTTTGGCATGTTTTGCCTATATGGGATAAACAAAAATCCCACTCACGAGCCTTTTGGTTCTTTAAAGAAATCTCTAGCAAATAAGTTGGGTAAGAATGTGTTAATTCAATGTTGCAGTTACTTAATAAGAATAAAAAGGCCAAGAAATGCAAAATTAGGTTTAATCAAAATAACATAGCCCCATTGAACATATGTATTTTCTATCCCTACTTTGCTTGTTAAAGGAATAGCTTAATACATTGCTGTCTAAAAACATGCATCATAAAACACATGTCTACTGCCTCTGGAACCTTAACTTTTGTAGTTCCTGATAGTTTGATTTTTTTTTTTTTAACTGTGCCACCTTAACATTATATTAAATCCCAATTCAGCAAAACACTTAAGCAAGCACACACTTAAACGCTTTGCTAAGTACGGAGGGACTTAAGCATGTGCAAAAGTGACTTGTTGAGTCAAGTAAGACAGTATTTTCTCTCTCTCTCTCTGATGTATTTGAGTAACATACCTAATCAGTACAGTACTTATCACTCCAATCCTTAGCGTTCTGGCATTTAGCAAGTGTTCTGATAACTAGCTGAGCCCTCACATCTACTGGAAAGATGTTCAGAAGTTACAGCTGTAATGCTAACACTCCGCTTTACAAGCAAAACATTTCATAAAACAGAACATGTGTGAATCTTAAGCCTTCTACTTCCATCGTAGCTTTTCTCCCCAGACTCCAGAACCTTAACTTATTTTGAAAAGGGGATGCCACATGTATAAACTGTGCCAGATCTCTTAATTATTTGTAAACATTACACATTTCATCACTGAAAGAGCTGTACCAAATCTTTATACAGGATATTGAACTTAGTACTGCTAAGGGAAAATGATCCATCTTCCCTATACAGAAGGCATTACATCACAGAAGGGATGGAAACAGAGAGCTCTGAGGGACTGGGATAGGCAAACTTTCCTCCTTTTACAGGAAATGGGTGAAGCCTTGCTTGAAATTATTACTCAGACGTTTTGTGCTGTGAAGGAAATGTCTCCTGATAGCACAAGCTATTGGTTTCCTGTTGTGAACTAACAGTTTTTGGCATAACCAGGAATGGACAGGAAGGGCAGATGATTGGGGGTCACTTGGAGATCCCTGTTTTAATGACAAGTAAATTGGAAGAAATTTGGGCAGCAGAGACACTAAAATGAAAAGAGGAGGATCAATTGCTGATTAGGAGGACGTTGCTGTGGAAACAGACAATACATCAAGTGCTACCAGGCTTGTCAGAGAAGCAGGTGTGACACTATTGTTTAAAAGGAAGTATACTGTGGGAGAAATCCCTTTGTATGCTCCATAATTAAGAGCCTGATTCAACAAAATATACATCCGGTTTCCACACAGAGGCAATTTTTGGAAGTTTCCACAGATGCTGGATTTTTTTCTTCTTTCAGTGGGACCCTACAACTGAGGCACTTGCAAATGCAATTTTCCAATTGTAATATAACTAGCACTGCTAATGGCTCCCTCGTCACTTGATCATCTTACTTATTGTCTTCCGAGGCTGGAGAAAGGGGTTGTGCATGGCCTTTGTTTTGCCTAAGATCAGCTAGTTCTGGATGGCTACTTGGGAGCTCATCACAGGGACAGAAGGGAGGAGCTGATACTGGGGATACTGCGGACTAGTTCAGCCTCCAGTGCTTGTTTAAGGCATCTCTGAAGGCTATCCTAACTTTTACCTAAGCTACCCTAGCCCCATGGGCAGTGCAGCAGCCTCCTGAACTGAACTAAGGGTCCTGTGTGAAGGGAGGAATGCACAGCTGGCTATGAACCTGCCAGAGAGGCTCCCTCTGTCAGGGGTATACTCCAGAGCCTTATTAACCCTGTTGCAGCAAAATAGCTAGTACAAAATAGCCTCAGTACAGGGGCCATTTCTCCCTTTCGGGACTAGTCTTGTAAGGTGCTCGCCCTCTGGAGCCATTGGAATCCTGCTTATCTGAATGAGAGCTGAGGCCTCTCACAGGACTGCACTTTAATTAAACTATGAGTAAGGGACATAAAATCAGGAAAAATTGTCTCAAAGTACATCTTTAAACAAAACTTTTTTTTTTAAATAAGTGAGCAGATTCTCTGACATAAAATAATTGGTGGTCATATTTGGTGGTCACAAATTTCATCCTTGTGAAAGCATTATTTTGATTGTGTGGAAATTCAGTTATAGAAAACTGCCTCTTTCACAGAACTAAAATGAATTAAAAGAGCGAATCCATGTTTGCTGACACTGAAACAAACTTTCCAGAAGTGTTGTTTGTTTTTATGGTGCCAAATGCGCAACAGTTTGTAAAAATGTGCCTTCGCTTTCCTTTTGGATTTACTAAAGACAGATCTACAAAATCCATGTACAACAACATTTCTGCTTTCTGCTCTAAAAAAACACAAACTTCAGTCATCTTTGAATCATGCTCTTTTTTTAAAAACATCTCCTTTTAAATATTTTTGTTTCCATTTCAGACTGCCAGCATTTCCATGGAAACCCCCAAAAATAAAGACTTTCCCAGCCTTGTGAGAACACACCTGCAAGAACCAGAACCACATTTAGCCTTTGGCCTGTCAAAAGTGACTCTCCTTCATTTTGGTGTCACCTAAGGACATTTGTTTGTACACTATGTATGGAAATGTTCTCTCAAAATTTGCGGGAGTATATATTAATTTAAAATTGCTATCATTTGAACTCTTGCCATTGAGTAGTAACAAATGTGTTTTGCTATCCAACAACTCTCTCTTTAAAATGTTACTTCATTCTCTTTTTAAGGGAAAATAAACAAACAAAAGGAACTGCTCTAAAGACCGTAGAGCTGAGGTTTGCAGTCCTGAGACAACAGAACTAAGAATCTTTAGAAATAAGAATTGTGTTTAGATCTTTTTAAATTGCTAATCTTGTACAGATAGGTTTTTAGATAACAAGCCAAATTTTCAGCATCCCAGTTTCAAATTTTTCATGCCCAACCAGTTGTACCAGGTAACTGCCCCATACTTAAAGAAAACATGAATTGGCATGTGCAAAATGACTGCACACCATTCCCCCGCGCACTCCCCTCCCCCCCGCCCCCCCGTGCCACATGTCTACATTTTTCCAAACACAGTCAGTTGCAGATGCAAAGCTGGATTCACAAAATTGGAAACTGACTAAAACAATTGCCCCTTGGTGGTTTTGTTTGCTATGTATCAAAACTGTTGATTTTTACATATTTCTAAAGGTACTCTGTCAGTACTACAGCACTAAGGAGCAACCTTACATCAACCAAACTTGCAAATGAACACTAAAGGAAAGTGGGGAGATTTTTTGCTAAGGAAATCTTCTCCAAGGATCCCTTACACAGTGAGTGAAAAAAGGAACGTTTTAGATAAGACAATCTCCAGATGTATTTCTTAAATTAACTCAATAGTGGCAAAGTAAATACTTTCAGAATCATTTCCATGAATATTTGGTCAAATAAAACAGCTGAACTGAACTCAGCCTTGTCCACACCCCAATTTGTTTGCTTTTCACAAATATTCTAACAAGTGAGTTCAGTGGCAAGATCATCTGAGGTTACCTTTACTCCCATTGAATAGTGAATCCATGAATAATCCTACTGAAGGTAATTGGCTGTTTTGTGAAGTAAGGCACTACTCAACATAAGTAAGGATATCAACAGCTGCCTCTACATTAATATTAAAGAATATTCACGGAAACCAAATTTTGATCTCAAACACTTCCAAACTGTATCAATGCAACTACATAGAATTAAAGAGTACAACTGAAATTTTGAACAGCAGATGTAGCGAATGGCTGACAAGCAATCTGCAGACTCAGAATTATTTGCACAAATTATATGGTGAATAATTTCAAATAATGACTAGACTAGAGAAAAACTTACGGTGCTTGTGGGACAATCCACTAGCAGAAAAAGATGCTCAATTCAGATGTTATTTATGCACTCAGCTATACTTTGATAACCAAGAGTTACTCTCTGATAACAACTCACTTCATCGGATGCATCCGATGAAGTGAGCTGTAGCTCACGAAAGCTTATGCTCAAATAAATTTGTTAGTCTCTAAGGTGCCACAAGTCCTCCTTTTCTTTCTCTGATAATGTTTGATCTGGTTGAGTGTATTTTGAACATAAATTTAGATATAGACTGAGCCCTAATTGTGATACATCTATATACAGCTTACTGTGATGCATAAGAGAGACAAGGTGGGTGAGGTAGTATCTTTTAGTGGACCAATTTCTGTTGGTGGAAGGGACAAGCTTTGGAGCATGGAACAAGAATGTCCAAGTTAAATACAAGGTGGGACAGACTGTTTAAGAATAGGGGGTTCATACACATTGGAGACCACTTAAAACGAAGTGGGCAATTAACATCTCTGCAGTCATAGGACAATGAAGGGTTTAAGTAACAGGGTGTGTTGCAAATTGTTGTAATGGGCCATAAAACCAGCGTCTCTGTTAAGTCCATTGTTTTTACTTCCACAGAGTTATGAATTGAAATTCCCAGGCTTGTCTCTTGAAGATGTTGTGCAGGTTTCCTTTGAAGATGAGGACTGAGAGGTTAGATATGAAGTTATTGCTTTGTAAGAAGTGTTTGCTCCTGGGTGATATGGTGTTTTTGTCATTTATAATTTTTTACAACATACCTTTCAAGATCCATAAGTCCTACACATGCCTATCACAATAAGTGGTGTATCTCATCCAATGCATCAAATGCCCCAACAACAACTATATGGGTGAAACCAATCACTATGCTCTCAAATAAACTCTCAGAAAAAAATGATGAACGCCATGTTTTGTCTATCACCCACGCGAGAACACTTTTCACAAAGCGATCACTCCGTATCTGACCTCTCAGTCTTCATCCTCACAGGAAACCTGTGCAACACCTTCAAGAGATGAGCATGGGAACTTAGGCCTGATCTACACTAGATAATTAAGTTAGCTTAACTACATCGCCCAGGGGCGTGAAAAAAATCTACACCCCTGAACAGAGCAGTTAAACTGACCTAACTCCCAGGTGTAGACAGCACTGGGTCTACAGAAGAATTCTCCTAGCTACTGCCTCTCTGGCAGGTGGATTACCTATACTGATGGGAGAATCCCTCCTGTCAGCATTGGTAGTGTCTATATTGAAGTGCTAGAGCACTGTAGCTATGCAACTATAGCAGGGGTTCTCAAACTGGGGGTCTGGACCCCTCAGGGGGTCGTGAGGTTATTACATGGGGGGTCACGAGCTGTCTGCCTCCACCCCAAACCCTGCTTTGCCTCCAGCATCTAAAATGGTGTTAAATATATAAAACAGTGTTTTTAATTTATTGGGGGGGGGGTCACACTCAGAGGCTTGCTATGTGAAAGGGGTCACCAGTACAAAACTGCACTATAGCATTTCAAGTGTAGACAAGCCCTTAAATTCATAATTGCTGGACACTAAAAACCATGGACTTGAGACACTGATTTTATGGCCCATTTCAACAATCTGTAACATACCCTGCTACCCCCACTGTCTAACCCTCCCACTACTACCTTTCCATTTTCCTATGAGTGCAGGCTGTTACTTGCCCACTTCATTTAAAGTGGTCTCCTACAACTATGAACCCGTTATGTTTAACAATCTGTCCCCCCTCTTGTATTTCACTTGGCCACCTCCAGTACCTTCTCCAGACCTGAGGAAGAGTTCTGTGAAGCCTGAAAGCTTGTCCCTTCTACCAACAGAAGCTGGTCCAATAAAAGATATTACCTCACCTGCCTTGTCTCTCTTATATCTCTCAACGTAGCTACAAATCTACCACAAACAACCAGTCACTCTCAAGTGTGCTGTACCATCTCAGACTGATTGCATCAGGGCTGGACTTGTCTGATACTCATATAAGAGATCTTCATGAAAAATACAGGTGGATGCACAAAATGGTGTTGACAATTTTGGATAAGACAAATCTCAAGGTCCTGAATACTTGCAGTCCTTAAAGTTCCTAAGTCATTTTCTGCAATAACAGGAATGTAATCCAACATCCTGGCCAAACTCCAGATCACGCAATTATACATTCTATTTGCTGAAAGTCCCCATACGGTTTCAGTATGCTTCACTTCCTGTCCTAAGTAGCTACTTATTTGGTGTCGCTACATGGTGTTTAATTTCTGTTGCTCACCGTCGAGGTTGGTTGCATTTCAGTGGTAGGTCAAGTAATTCCTGTATATGTATTCGTACATAAAATGACAATTTCAAAGTTGTTCTGATGTATGTTTATTGCAGTACTCCTAAAGATTGATTAGTAAATATGGTAAAACTTGAACATCAATGTAGATGACAGGTGTGGTTTTACAACAAAAGTAAAAGAATAAACCATACAGTGTTTGAGTATGGTTTTTAGTTATTCAGTTGGAGCAGATGAAGTAAAATCCACATGCAGAAAATAAATTCACATGGGCTAAATCTTTTTTTTTTGGGGGGGGGGGGAGAGGGGAATAAGTTTTATAAAAATGGTGTAAAGTTAGTGTTGATTTAAACTCCATTATAGTAAAATTGCAGTAGTCTATATTAGCTGTATAGTCTTCCTTCGAATGTATTAAAACCAGTCCTTTCATTTGTGCGTGCTTGTTGTAGCTGAGGACATTAAACAGCAGCACAATACAGCTCCAGCTCAATAGTGAGAGACTTCAGCTGAAAAGCATTCATTTATATGTTGTGATTCACTCTGTTTTCAGTGTCACGTCACTTGGATTTTGAATAGGAGGTTTGTGTTCCTTTTAACAGTTTACTTAAACAGGAGAAACAGCAAGAACTGTATCTGGCCACCTTTATGTTAATAATATAACTGGCATACGCTACGTTTTCGGTTCTGAGGTATTGTACAAGGATACATGAGAGGTTCGATTGCTACAATGGGTGCCATTAAAAAGAAACCCTAGCTTTTGCCATCAGTCACCACAAGAGTGGTATTTGAGAACAGATAATAATAATAGAATAGAGTGGTAACATAGAACAAGAAATAAGCATACAGAAAAACTCTGGTGTCTGTGGGTAAATGTTAATGTTTTGTTAGCCACCGTTCAAAACAAATCAAAGTCACTTTGGTGACTTTCAGTACAATAACCTCAAAGTTAAGATTGTTATAAAAGTGAAAAAAAGCCAGCAGAATTTTTCTAGCCATTCATGTACTGCTCTGCCTTTTAAGCTCAAACTGGGTTTGGTTTTGTTTTGTTTAACTCTACATTTCTTTGGCTGCTTTGTATCCCAGTGTGAACTAGAATGACGAACTGCAGCCTAAAACAAAAGGCCTCTTCTACTGACCTTTACATTAGGCCTTGAATGGCATTTATAACTACTTCAGCTTTCAGTCCTATTTGAGCTGTACCTGGAAAGGCGGCTGTTCCTGTGTGAGCCTGGATAGTCTCATCTCACAAGAGGACTTCAAAGCCAAAACTTCAGTCACTTTGCCTTCCATTTCTAATGCTGTCTTAAGGGAGAGAATTTTTGATAGAAAGCTGCAGATCCTAGAGCTTGATGTATGAGAACAGCTCAGTGCTCCATCTACTCCCATTTCCTGTCTCTGATATTGACCAATGCCACATGCTGTAAAGGAGGCCAACCCCTTGCCAACCCCTCCAAGCCTTACAGCATGTGAAATACTGTACCCTTAGGGATGGGCCATTTCTTCTTGACCCCAGCTGGTCAGTAGTTTATGCCCTGATGCACAGGGAGCAACAGCCCTTTATTTTATTATTGCTAGTGATAATGTTCAGATGCCTCTAGTCTTATTCACATAAAGGTCAAATCCTTTGAATATTACTACAAGTATTCGTTGCAATAATATTCTGCAGCACGTTATGGTGCAAGGAAAGCTACGTGAGCCAGTAATAAGTTTTCAGAGGGGCTTCCTGAGGAGAGAGTCCCTGACTTCCGATTCCCTCCTCCCATTTGGCCAGAGGAGGGAATCCTCTGCATGTGCAGCATACCACAGGGATGGCATTCATGGCCTTCTCTATTTAAATGGCACCATGCAACAGCTGCACATAGGGCTCAGTTGTGCCTGATGGACACAATAAGGGGGTGTGCAGAGCTGCCTATCATCCTCTGAGAAGGACTATCCTAGGGAGGCTCAATACTCAGAACGCCTATGAAAATGCAGTATGTTACTCCCTGCATATCCACCCAGGAGACCTCATAGACTATCAGGGTTGGAAGGGACCTCAGGAGATCATCTAGTCCAACCCCCTGCTCAAAGCAGGACCAATCCCCAATTTTTTTTGCCCCAGATCCCTAAATGGCCCCCTCAAGGATTGAACTCACAAGCCTGGGTTTAGCAGGCCAATGCTCAAACCACTGAGCTATCCCTGGATCCTCTGGGACAGCTAGTGCCTTCAGGGGCACTATTAGCTAGACAACTGTATGGATTACCTCTAGGTGTTGCCATTTGGGCTCCTCTGCGTGTACTGTTGCTGTCACCCTTATTTTTCATCTAGATGGCATAATTATTGTGGCAATGACTCTGGCAGCTCCTGTTTGCTCTTCTAACAATTTCCATTCTCCTAATCCATTACTAGCTCTTACTGTCAGAGACTTTTTTTGCGTCATGATCTCAAAGTATTGATTTATAAAACTATATCCCCCTTCCTTCTTCGTGGCTGTTTCTCATCTGCTTTTAGTAGTTTTAAATATAACAATTATACCTTTTGATCATACTTTTGACAAAGTCACTCACCCAATTCCTCTTTAAGTAATCCTCCTTCCCCCCCAGCCAACAAACTAAAGGAAACAACTGTTCATTGTCCATTTGCTGGAGGGTACATGCAAACTAAGCATAGGCGCGCGCACACACAGTCACCTAGGGAAGGCAAAGTATTTGTTAGGAGAGTTATGTGTAAAACACTACCCATCTCTTCCCCAGGAGACGGTGTGCACTGGGACGGTTTCCATTGTATCTTATTGTTATGGCTGTAACTCTGATATTTTGTCAGGCATCTACAACTGGGGACAGCCATCTTCTTGTATATTTTATATAAAAAGAAGAATTCGTAAGCAAGCGCTGCTAGATTCTATATAACTATCCAGAAAAGGCTGGTACCATGGAATAAGTAAGCACTTTTGAGGCTTTGTTAGTCTTGTTCTCTCAAATCTTCCCATGTCTACTTCTGATCCCAGCCTTCTTGGAAGTGGGAGGGGGGGAGGAGGAGTTCCCCAGTGTGCCTGAAATATTGAACTACTCCCAAGGGACAAAACCTAAACAAACAGTATCCTGCTGCTGGTCACACCCAATCCTTCCCTAACCTAAAGAGCCACTGACCCGCTTATCACCCTCAGTCAACAACTTTGTGAAGGTTTTATTGTGAGAGGGGAAAGCCTTTTACTGCTTTCACTGGTTTTATTGCTATCTCCGTACATTGCATGCCTTAAACAGCCAGCTGTGTGTGCTTGCCATTTAGAAAGCTAGGCATGCACAGAAACGGATGCCAAATTAGTCAGTTACTGCAATAGCCGTAGGACATCCTGTGCTGAAGTCGGGGGGAGGGAGAGAGAAATCATGACAGAGAGCAACCTTTGATTGACATACTTCCCCTTCTTGGGACATCCTGTCCGTTCAAATATTAGAGTCAGGATTAAACCCCACCTCTATTTTGAACTGATCGGTTGAGCTTTTCATAGGCAACCAATCACTAATGCGTTCTTTGGCTCCTGCAAGGTATCCACATCACAATGAAAACAAACCATGCACCTCTAATTCCAGCTGCTAACTCACCACAAAAGTAAACAGGGATTGGCAGCCTTGAGATGTCACAAGAATTCAGGACTAGCTGAAAAAAAATTATGATCACTTAACACAAAACATAAAGCTCTTGAGATCAGATGTCAAATCCTTGAATGCGATCTCCAACAGTCCCATGTCAGTCTTTCAAGAAGTGCACCAGCCCCTTCCCCATCACACAGCTATATTGAACCTATGGCATTTGACTTCAGTTCAGAGCTATTTCCAAGATGACAAGAACTTTTTCTACCCTACTGTCAAGCAGAGGTTCTTAGCATTGTATAAAGCCCTTTTCACCAGGGGCTCTTAAAGCACTTCATAAAAGATGGATTAGTCTCAGCAAGTCTCTGGCTGAGCCAGTCTCAAGACTCCAAGTCCTATGCCCAATCCACTAAACCATGCATTGCAGACACAGCAAAATATGCATCAGGTGTGAACAGTTTAATAGTAAATGCAAATTTTTAAATTTCATATCAATCCAATGGACCAAAAGAGGAAAGTACTGCCATACTAGATAATTAGCAGTTACTTTTTAAAATGTGTGTATAATATATAATGTCCAACTACCTTTGTAAAATGCTTTGAGATCTGTGGACAAAAAGCACTATTTAGTATACATGTGCAAGAATAAGAACATCAGGAGAGAAGAGGGAAAGCTGGGAGGATGAAATTCACCCAATACAGATGGAGTGCACAAGGCCCTAAATCCACATAGCTCCCACTTAAACCCTTAATAAAGAGTTTACATGGGGTGCGGTCCCTCTACGCTGATGTAAATTTCATCCTTACATTATTTTTATGGTCTAGACTGAAGTGTGAATAAAGTAGCAATATAACAAAAGTTTACTGTTCCTTTGGCATAAGGAACTGAACTGGGAACAAACTCGGTTAAACGCATGTAACTGTAAAAGGGCTGCTTGCCAATTCCTGGAGAGGAAAGATTTTTAAAAGGCACTGCACTACAGCTCTGGCCTACAGAGCAAATAGTGTAGGCTGAATTTACTATGATTTTCAGGTCTGAGTGCACAGTAAATGGAATTCATGCGCCTTTCCAAGTCACCTCCTGTGCCCTGAACAGACAGCCCTGAAGTGATGTATAGAACAACTTCCCGCGCAACCCCTTAAGGTAGTGCAAACCCATGCTCTTAGCAGTAGCTAAAGGAGAAAAACACCTACCTCCACTTCACTGCAATTGAGGAAAGAATGGAAATGAGAAACTGGTAAGTTGCTGAGCTAATTTTGCATACAAAGCAACTTCCAACTCTCTTCACTGATGATTTTTAAGAGCAAAATTTTTTACTTGTATTCCATTAAAAAAACTTGGCCCACAACTACTCGCTATATACACGGATGAAAGCAGCAAAATGCCTTAAATGACTTCAGCAGGAAACTACTGGGAAGGGGAGTGGTGTGTTGTCTGACAGACCCATTGCACGTTTCTAGG
The DNA here is from genome assembly GCF_015237465.2 of Chelonia mydas. Classification (NCBI taxonomy): domain Eukaryota; kingdom Metazoa; phylum Chordata; order Testudines; family Cheloniidae; genus Chelonia; species Chelonia mydas. The sequence goes on from NC_051250.2 coordinate 67,467,595, forward strand.
AAAAACTTTTCAAGCTCTGTGTCCTGAAATGAAACAGCATTTTACAGGACTGTCTCACTACAGAGGTTTTTCTACAACACTCCTTCCCTGGATCCCAGGCTATACTGCCCTAGATGAACTCCTTTAAAACACACCCCAGCATCAGTGGCTCTGAAAAAAAGAGATAGGAAGAAAGCTCTAAAGACAGCAAGTTTAAAATCTGCACCAACAGGACCAAAACCTGTCTCCGATAAAATGCATATTTTGTTTTGCTCACATTCATAAACCCCTCTCTCACTTGCCATACACATGCATACCCTCATATAAAGTGCTCAGTGAGCTCAAAATCTACCCACATAGTAGTGATGACAAGGCATGAGACGACTGCGGTCTCCGTGATGGAGAAGCTGAGTAATAACTGACTCCAGCCAACTAGATCACTGGGGTGTAAGGTCATCCTCGAACTCTATTTCCATGATTTCTTCTGGGTAAATTGCTCCGGGAACAATCCTCTTTTCTAGCATAACGTAATCAAGAACTAGAAAGTCACTGCCACTTACCACAGGGTTGCAATTCCTGGCCTGACGGGCTGTGCTGGGAATTTAAATGATGTCTCCACCCTAGCAGCATGTGGAACCAATGTAATGGCTAACACAAATCAGGCTTAAAATGGAGTGATGCTGCAGTTCCTGCTGTTTTTGTAAGCCAGCAAGAATGATTTTTGGACAAAACTGTAAGCATTAAAAAGAACCAAAAAAAAAAAATCAGCAGAAGTGAGGAATGGCTTCTAATCTAACAACACACACCAAGGAACATCCTAGTGACCAAAAACAAGACACAACGCAACCCACCGTCATTGGGATGTATTACATACTACCATGCTCAGGAGCAAGTCAATGAAAAGAATGCAGTGTTTTCACCTAGCCTCGATTATTTTGTAGGAGAGAGATGTACATTTCTTTACCTGCATTTTAAACAATGGTCAGAACCCTTTACCTCTGAAAAGGATAAGACATGTGGCCTAAGGGTGAACAGTAGTGGCTCACCAGTGAAACTTTCACTCCAGTCAGTGAGGTAGTTTCTTGACTCTAAGTTAGGTTTGGCTAAAAGTGTTGTTAACCAACATTAACAGAGCTCTACAGTACAGTTCCCTTGCTCAGCTGTGGGCCACATTTCCCTGTTCAACATATGCCAGATCCCAGCATTTAGCGTACCATCTTGATCCAAGCTAACACTGGAAGAGCACTGAGTCTCCAATTTACAGCTCTAGATCACACAATGAGTAACAAGAGTTAACACACAAATTAATTCTGCCCATGAAGAAATCAGCATAGATGTTGCCTTTCTCCTAACAGCCACAGACCGTCTTTCTTTGTTACGGTTGAAGTCTCTGGCAGGACATGTTGAGAAAGACCATACATGTTATTACTAGAGTTGCCTCTTCAAAACTCTCTGCCTATGCACAGAAGTCCTCAGTCTACTGCTAATGTAAAGCCATACTTTTAGCATGTCATAGTTTCCCCATTGTCTCCCTTCTTCCTGGGCTTCCTTTAGCACAGTTCTCCCACTCAAGGGTAACTGAGTAGACTGCCACAAGGGCTGCCTGCCTGATACAGAACCCTGCCTTGCAGTTGTTGGATCTTTTGGGTCTCGTGGAGGAGACGTGATTTCTGGGCTTTGGAATGAGTGACATATTTGGAGAGAACTATCACAAAACATGTTAGATTAAGTACTGCTGAAGGGGTTAAACTCCCTTTGACAAATAGATCTCCAGGTCTACATTAATCCATCTTAAAATTACATGTTTCTCACACGTTCCAGGAGCAATTCTCAAGGGTCTATTTAATTGTATAATGGAGGATTATGAAAAGTCCTGCCAATTCTACCTGGCTCTCTCTACTCTGTCTTTTTAAGAAACATTTTCTATGGACAACTTGACCAATCCCAGGCTTCCTGCCCAGCCAAGGTCCCTATCCCTCCTGCCTAGGATCTGCTATTCCCCAGGGAGAAGGTACCCTTTTGGGGCCACAAAGGTATGGGGAGTGAAGTTTTAATCACATGCCACAGGAAGGACCACAACACCCCAGCAGCCCAAAATGTTCCTGACTGGATTCCTCCATGTCCCATGCCAGTTAAGTGGAACCCCTGCCTATACTCTGCTTGCTGGGATCGTAGGCAAAGCCAATCATTTTCAAAGCTCATCCTCCATCTCAACATCACCAGTAAGGACTGAAGGTCAGTGGTGAAAACTATGGGCGAGATCACTGGTCCTCAAACTTTTCAGGCTTGCACCTCCCTCATCCTGTCCGCACGGAGCCATGGCTTGGAAGTGAGGATGCAGACAGGGGTAAAGGGGCCGAGGATGGGGCTGCAACTGGGGGTGGGGCTGGTGCTGGGAGTAGGAACGGAGCTGCAGACAGGGGCTGAGGCTGGGGGCAGAGTGGGGCTGGGTGGCACTCCCTCCCTGTCCCCCATGGGGGCTGGCCCAGGCCCAGCCATGCCTCCCTCGAACAGTCCTCTGTGCCCCCCAAGGGGGGGGGCACACCCCACAGTTTGGGGATATCTGGGCTAGATCCATTCTCACTGAAAACAAATGAAAGTTTTGCATTGACTTCAATGGATACAAGACTATCATGTAGGCACAAGGCAGTTAATTTTTGTTTAGGTAATGCCAAGGGTTAACAAGGGGAAGTGACTGGCCTTGACAATATACATCCCCACTCAAAAAGCTCCCAGGAGCATTTTATAATTCCACAAACAGATGGGGAAGGGTAAGGAGGTTGAGAGAAACTCTTACAAGCATAGGAGCCTGGAACTCTTTGGGACACATGGAATTTTTCAATCAATCTCAATAAGACGCAGAATGCCTTATCCAACATTAAACACAAACACTACACACACTAAATCTGTCCAAAACAGAATAACTCTAGGTAGAAACAACTGCAAACTAGATCAGAATGACTTGTTTGTTTGTTTTTTACTGAATATACTTCACTAAACATTAATTCCTAAATAGCGGGAGAGCTGGGGATGAGACAGTGATGCACTCTCAGGAGGTTGTGGCAAAAGGAAATAGTTTAAAAATAATTTGCTTCAGACTTGAAAAAATCCTAAAACAAGCTTCTACAAATGCAACTACCATTACAATTATTAAGCTAAACCTCTCATCTTCTGACCTGGGCAATTTTCCCCCCCAGAATTAATCTTAATAAAAATGATTAGGTAGGGTGTTATTTTGTCGTGAGTAAAGAGGATTCAGATAGGATGTGACTGAAGTATTTAAACTAGGTAAGTCTTTTTAGAAAATGAAGCCAGGTGATCTATTTGATGTCAGCAGACAGACTGGAACTAGGGGACAGATGTAAGTGAAGGGGGAATGTATGGAAAATGACTTTAAGGAAGTATCATTTTACTGAGTGCAGTAAGTAAGTCGAGTTAAGCTGTAAGTATATGGCCTCTAGTATGTGAAAGGGGTATTAATTACATTTGAACCCTTTGCTCTTTCTGAGGGATCAGGAGGGAATGTCTCACTGATCATGCTTCCCCACTACAACTGGCAATGGGTTTTCTTCCAACTTCTGGCACCAAAAAAATAAATAAAGAGAAAACATGAAAAATTTTATTTGAAAATATGTCTAGACTAGAGATGGTAATGAAACAGCCCTTGAGCTCATTTCTTGCTTCTGATCCTACATAATCACACTATATGGAAAAAGCTGCATTTATTTTTTAAAAAGATTGGATGAATCCAAGTCTTACGGTATTTTAAACTTAATTATTCTGTAGGAGTAAAAAGGTATTCTATATAAATAAAATAAACATCTGAACTGGGGCATCTGAAAGGGTCTCTTTTAGACTTGTCCTAAAATATTTTTGATGTTTTATTCCCTGTCTATATTTGTTTGTACCGTGGTACCATGAATTATTAGATTCATTTTAAAAACAGTGCAAACAACCAGAACATCAAAGGCTCCCATGAGAGCAGAGGATATTCAGCACCTTGCAGGATAGGGCCCTGAGTGAGTTATTTAAAAGGGATATAATGTGAGCCAATGATTACAATGGATAAATCTTCCTTAAGTAAAACAAACTCTTACTATAACAGTCTCTCGGGGAGGGAAATATCAAACATAGTTTAAGTTAAATGAGCACAACAAAGAAGCGATCACTAAAATAATATTCCTGGAAAGGCTTTGAAAAATCCACTATTTGGCAACTCATATTTTTATTAGATGGGTATATTGGTTTAAAAAAAAAAACTACTTCTACTCAGCAAACCACTCAGCCCCCTGTTGTGCTACGCTGCAAAGCATATTTATCCCCCAAAGAGTCATTCACAGACTGCATTGTCATTTTCCAAATAAAAGGAAAAGACAAAGGATTTCAGAGATATTTGAGTGGGTTATTTCATCCCATCACTACAGAGCAAGTGTAGCACGTGCTCTCTGTTTTAGAATAGAATAGCACAGAATACAAGATGTAATTAAAACATTTCCTTTATCAAATGAGCGAGATCTTATAAAACAATTAGCAGATAATTCAGGCTTGAGCCTTCTTGCCTTATTCAAGGAAAACTTTCAACTAAAGTCAATGAAGAATTTTGTCTGTGTAAAGCATGCAGGATCGGATCCGTGGATGGAAGTTCTCAGTATTACAAGTACATACAATTGCATCTGCACAGGAAGACCCATTGTGCCCACACAGAAAACCCACTGAAGTCACAACACACTTTTGCAGATTGCAGATACTAGCCTCACATAAATCAATCCAAGCAGCCCATCTGATTTTTAGTTGTGTCATGCAAATAAACTAAATCCTGTATAGAAAATAACATGCACTTTTCCCCTTCATATCCAAACAATAGGTGTGTTAAACAAACAAACACCCTACACAACCTTCAAGCAGGGCTTTTGAAAATTAAAATGAAAAGGAAGTGTTTTGGGGCTATTTATGATGATTGTGTAATTATCCATTTCCCTACCAGTCTTTAAAGCACACTAAGCACTTTTTTCCTAATTGGAAAAAAATGAAGACAATCTTGAAAAACTACTCTAGAAATCCCATGAGATGACGGCAGGAGCTAAGAATTTTTGCTCCTGTAAGATTTAAAACAAAACCAAACTCAAAGCAAGCAGATTTCGAGCCCAACACAGAGATCTATTAGGAGATGCAGCAATAAACAGAAACTGTTGTTAGACTTTACGAACTGGTGTGGATCCAGGCACTGGTTCTCTACTACTAAATCCAAAGTTCAGGATCAAGCCAAGACAAAAAGCTTTTCGGGATACCCAGCCACTTAAAAATGTGTGTGTAAAGTTATAGTTAAACAGACAAAACAAAAAAACTAAATGCTACATAGTTTGAACATTTGCACTTGAAGCTTCAACATCAACAACCTTAATTTAGTCACTAACACCCATTTTCTCTCCACCTGCAGGCTAGAGAGCCAATCCCAAACTACCTCCTCTGCAAAACAGATGAGCCAACAGCAAAAAAGTTGCCACATAAAAGAAATGTAAGTCTGCTTTGTGTATCGGAATTGCATTGTTATTGGCTGTTGACATACTACATAAAGCACACATCTAGGGTATACTGACTACAGAAGAATTTCTATCCTGCATTGTAGAAGGATGCATGAGGTGGAATCTGGAACCAGTACATATGGAGCAGAGGTATACTTCCAGCCTGATCTGGATGGTGTAGTGTCAGACCATAATTTGCAGGGGAAATGAAGTACCCTGGAGCATACAATATAGGGAGAGTGCATGGAGTACAGTGGAGTCTCTGTTCCACATCAGGGTGTTGTAGTGGGCATGGAAGATGGAGGAGGTGAAGCCTCTGGCTCATAAATGAATGTAATATGCAAGGTGCTGGCATGTGAACCATGAGAAGCAAGTTGGGTGGAGTAGTCAGCCAGAAACAGAGCATAGGCAGGGGCAGTGCCACTGACCCATATTGGAAAGCCAGGATAGTGGGCAGGAATACAAGGGTAGTTTACAACCTTAATTGCACTTGCAACACAACCTTGTAGTGTTTTATTTTTACCACAACATTCTGTTAACTTTTGTTTTTAAAACCCACATACTGTCAAACTTAGCACAGAATTCAGTTTTTCTTCCTTAATAGTCACATCACATTCCCATGCCCACTGATCTCAAACAACCTCATCTTAATCTTGCTTGTTAAGATTTTTTCAGACCTGTCTTTCATTACTAGAGCTGACGAATGTTACAGACTCCAGTGACATAGCCAGCAGAACTTAAATTGGTGTCATTTCAAATGCGATTCTCGTGATTTCACAAAACTTCACTGGCCAATCCTCTGGAGCTTGTACCACTCTTCAGGCCTCTCTGAGTGTGTCTACACTGCAGCTGAGAGTGAGCCTCCCAACCTGGCTAGACAGACTCCTGCTAGCAGGGCTTGAGCTAGCACACAAAAACCAACAGTGTGGATGTTGTTGCACCAACGGAGGCCCAGTCTAGCCACCCAAGCTCGGCCCCACTGGGTCAGAGCTCGGGTGGCTAGACTGAGACTCTAGCAGTGCAGCAATGTCCACACTGCTGTTCTTAGCTAGCTCAAGCCACGCTGGTGAAAGTCTTTCTGACGCTCACTCCCAGCTGGGAGTGTAGACACACCCCACGAAGTCACAAGCTCCACAGGCATAGACTGTTGGGATAAGCTCCTCTAACATGGCGTTCACAGGATTTATTTACCAGGTTTCTGATAGAAGTTACAATACATCCCTGTATAAGTGCCTGACAGAATTCCCAACATTAAAGGACTCTGAACATGTGTAACTTTAATATACTGGTCCAGTGCACAAGTTTTCTTTAAGGGCTTATGCGTAAGGCCAATTTCAATTTTACAAAGTAACCAATTTTTTTAAAAACTACAAGAAACAATAGTTCACTTTCCCATCAAAAACACACCCCTATTTTTCTGTGTCCGATAATTCAGAAGTGATTTGTCCAATTAACTTCCAACTTAAAAATAAAAAAGGGCTCACACTTTTTTTTTTTTTTGGCCAGGCACATAGCAAGAGAAGTTTCATTCTTACAGGTGTCTCAAGACAGCAAAAAGGAGTCAAAAGCATGGCCTAAAATTAAAACTTTCGGTTTTAATTATGGAGTTGCTACTGTGACTAATATTGTAAAGTCAAATTTATTCTGTGGTAAATTTTTTAATGAGATCAATTTTAACATCAAGGTTACAGATTCAAGCACACAACAGGCAGGATATGCAAAAGTTAAGCTTCCCATAGTAATCTTAACTTCCCTCCCTGCACATGCAGCTCTGTGCAACTCTTCTAAAAGGCAATCCGGTAGTGCATGTTCAGAGTGCAAAACTGAGCCCCAGACACATTAAGGTTGCATTGGCTAGTACAGTGGTTCTCAGACTTCTGTACTGGTGACCCCTTTCACACAGGAAGCCTCTGATGGCGACCCCCCCTTATGCATTAAAAACACTTTTTTATATATTTAACACCATTATAAATGCTGGAGGTAAAGCGGGGTTTGGGGTGGTGGCGGACAGCTCACGACCCCCTGAGGGGTCCCAACCCCCAGTTTGAGAACCACTGGGCTAGTAATTCAAGGGAGAGTCCACGTGTAATGTGGACAAATTAAAATCCCAGCATACTGAGAAAAGTCTTTATGGGAAATGGCGGGTTTTTACTTGATGCATCTGCAGCTACTCTACAAACATGATCCCAGGGACCCACGTACCTGCTGCAACACCTATGAGATGATTCATGGCCAATGGATCAATATCATAATGGATCCAGTGGTCATCCTCTTATAACTTTCCCTAGCACCTTCTAAACAACTTTCAGGGATGGTCTTGGTATACATGGTCCTGGCTCAGCGTGGGAGGATGGACTAGATGGCCTCTCGAGGTCCCTTCCAGCCCTACGTTTCTATGTGGGGATCCTAGTTCCACTGTTTGGGGGCAGAGAGTCCCACAGTACATCCACTCCACAGCCATTAAACACCCTTCAACAGACCCACTCAGGTCCTGCTGCTTTAGGAACCATCAGCACCCCTTCACTAATGAATGAATATTAACCAAACAGAAACCAAGCTAACAATACCCATATAAAGAAAAAGGTACCATCCACTAAAAGCTAAGCAAAGGCAAATTAACACTGGTCCGGCATTATTGCTGCTGATCCACTGCACTAGTGCACCCTGTGGTCCTGAATGACTGATCATGCCAAAAAATAAGCATTTGAAAGTGTAGGAGGTAAAGGTGGTTTCAATTCCCTTGATTTTAGGGCTGTTTAGACACTGGTCTGTTCTCTAGTGTAAATTACACTCACTACAAATGGCCTCCGGGGCGATTCTGGTACCTGGGAATCTTGGGGAATGGGGGTGCCCAGGCTATGCCTTCTTTATAATGGCCATACCCCAAACCTTCAGCGAGGAAGGTGGAAGACATAGGACCTGCCATGGAGGTTCTAAATCATCCAATATGGCTAATTAAGCTAATTCAGGACTATTTTGTGATGCTGGAGCTGCACATGCAGCTTAACATACCAATGTATCAGGCCCTATGAATTATTTAGAGCAATACCAGCAGCCACTATAGTCCAGACTGTACTGGAGTTTCCATTTTAAGCCCTGATCCTGCAACAGGATCTGCGCTGGGAAATCTCTGAGCCTGTGCAGAGTCCCATTGACTTCAGTGGAACTCTGTATGGGCATAGGGGTCCAGTCATGTGGATCTTGTTGCAGGACTGTCCCTGATCTGTGCTTTTTAGGATTCTGTATATTTATTGACTAGACCAGTGTTAGGAAGTGCCGTTTCCCTGCCTTCCAAACAAACATACCTGAAAGACAACTATCAAATATTTGTGTATAAACAAAAACCCAGGAAAAAAACAACTACTTTGAGACATCCTTGGTTTCAATCATTTCACCTTAAACTAATTCAATTTTAAAATAAAACTAAGCAAGTTGTTAGTAATAATCACTTTTGATAGTCTGGAAAAAAAATCTTCAAAATATTTAGCTTTCAAAAGCATTTAACAACACAAACCAAAAGAGCCGCATCTGGCAACCAGCAGGATTTCAAAATATATTAAATGGTATTTACATAAAAGTGAGGCTTTCGATACAGTATGACAATCACAACTTTTACAGCCAGGAGAAACCTTTAACATAAAAGAGAAATGATAAAAATTAAATTAGAACAGTATCAAGGGTCTGGCAAACCACCAAAAAGCCAGGAAATTCTGAGTTAATGCTGACACTCCTTTCTTGACTGTGCCTAAATATAGTACCATGTAGTGTATTGTATGGTAAAAATTATTTACTGCTCAGAGAACTTCGCAATTGTGTGATAGACTACAGCATGTTGTTAATGTGAGTCTGAATCTGTGTCCATACATTTCCGAGTTGGCAATATAAGTCGGAATCTTGATGTTATTTTAACATAGTTTGTGATAACAACATTATTTTATTAAGAATATCAATGGACATTGACCTCAATGGGCTACGGATCAGGCCCTTAATACCCATAGGAAGCCTTTCAAAAGCATTTATAATTATGCTGATTATTAGGCCAATTTATACAAATTCAAAAAGGTCTTATAGAATAACTCTTTACACAATCTATTCAGAGTCAACAACTTCCTACAAATAAATCATAGAAATTTGTGGAGGGGGGGAGGGATCTGATTTCTTAAGGGATCTATAATGGAAGAAAAAGCCATTCACTTAGTAGTTGGCCAGTTTGATTTTTGGCTACGAGTGGGAGTTACCCAAAAATATAGATGTTTGGTGGCCTACATAAAATGAATGGATGGTCTCAGTCCAGTTTCCAATAGACAGCTGTCCATGGTCACCACTGAGAGTCTTTGCTGGCTTCTCAGCAGTGAGCCAAAGGATTTAACTGAATGGACCAGAGACCAATCTAGGAGGTCTAGGGTTTGGTATCACTGTTCTGTGGAAGGGGACTTTTGTCTTCCTAGCTGTAAATCTAGCATTTTTCACAGGCACGAAGATAACATAAAATTTTAAAGAAATCTACGACACAGGCCCTTCTCATACCCTTCCACTTCTAAAGCCCTGAGAGCCAAAGGTCGGCTAGCAAAGACTACAATTTCTAACAAATCGTCCTGTCAGGGTAACAGTGTTTGCCACCCTCACAAACTTGTGGATATCCTGAGGCAAATTCCACAGATGCCTCACGGCTACTCTACAGGCCCCTTCTTCCCTATGGCAGCACAGATTCCAACAGCAGCCAGGATGTACCTAATCCAATCCTTCCATATAGAGAGCAATCTGATAGCTTGGAAAGGGCATCCGTATCATTTACTGGATCAGTCCCAGCATTAGCTAGCATAGTGAAATTCCTGGTGGTTTACAAGAGATATTACCCCTGCGGAGCATTTTCCTCTTTCTTGGCTCTACCCCCTCTCTAATCAGGCACACCCCCTAACACTACAGAGCTCCAGGCACCATGACGGCTCAACCCCTTCTTCTCCGTCTGACAGAAGTCTGGATAAGAGCAGGTTTTCTGCCACTTTGATCATTTCCTGTAGCAAAATGTGAAGGCGATGGTAAGACCCATTCCTCCCCCCCAGTTTTGCAAATAGCAAGGATAGCCTTAAATAGTCAACCTTACTTACTTTTCATTTATACTTTTGTGGCTAGTTTACAGGTTCTCCTGCAATTTTTACATTTGTTGAAAACAACAAGCGAATTCATCTTAACTTCTAAGCCCTTTCAGTTACTTATTTAGTCAAACTGCATTATAATGGAGAAACAAACAAGGTAACCGTCAACCTACAGACAATATGAAAGCACTTTTTCCCCCGTTTAAAAAACCCTCTATTTTTTAAAATAAATTGAATCTTCATCTGGTGGCGATAGCGTTCTTTTTGGCTGACATGATATTCCTTGCACAGTGAGCTTCAAAAAAATGGGTTAACCCATTTACTCAATGTACTAGTAGAATAGATCTGCTATAAATGGGACATAAACTGCCTGAAAAATTAAGTTTGCTGCTGTCAAATAACATTAAGGCCCTGATCCAGCAAACACTCTCACACACCTGACTTGACAATGAAATCAACAGCACTACTTGTTTGCATAGAGCTAAGCACACGAGTAAGTATTTGGACGACTGGGGCCTAAAGTATGAAATACAAAAGCAGGAGATAATCAAAGACCCTCTATAATGGCTCTCTATCTACAAAGGTGAAAGGAAAAAAACCCAAACTTAATCACCCTCACTACACAGACACACACACACCCATATAGAAATACTTCCTTCTATGACTCATTTTCTCTGACTTGGAAAATCCAAAGGGTATCAACAACATAAATACATTGCTGGAATACTTCCTCCTATACCACACTTGACTATTCCATGATAATTATCACAATATAAGTTAATTTTTTTATAAACATGAGACTAAATCTTTTTTTTTTGCTTTGTAATTAAATCATGCTTTTTCCAGCTGAAAAGATGCTATTTTTTTGGTTCCTCATTAACTCCATACACAAAAATATCCGTTTGTATCAGTTCATATCAAAAGTCTTTTCCCGCCCGCCCCCCCCCCCCAAATTTTTTTACATTCCAAGTATGTGAATCCATTTTCAGGGATATACTCTGAACTCAATCCATAGGCATGCAGTTCCCTTTGCCATCAGGGGACGTTCTGCTATGGAACGAAATTAGTACATGGCCTACCCTGAGTATTTTGAGAAGTGTTTAAATAATTAGTTTTTAAATTTATGGTAAATTATTTTTGCCAAGTTACTGATTACATTTTTTTTAAATCTCCACTAATGAAAATCATGACCCTGACAACTGTGTTTCTCAGATTTTATTCCCAGGTTTCATTTAACAGTGAAACATAATTCACGCCTCACAAGAAAAAGTAATCTAGAGCAGCACATTTTACTACAGAACGTCTAGAAAAACTAAATTCTGAAGTATGTTACATCAGTACATCACAGAGAGTGGAGAAAACTCTGCGGCATTACTGTTAAAACTAAAGTAATATACTAAACCACTAAACCACTAAAAAAAAAAAATCTTACCACAACAAAATCGACACTATTGTGATTAATAATAAATATATTGCCTTTCATATTCAGAGGTAATAAGAAGGCTTTACTGTGTTTCATATAACCTCACTAACAACATATAAATGCATCAAAATGAGTCTAATTATACAGCAATGCCAATAATTATTAAGTTCACACATAAAAAGATGCTTTAGGACATTACTTTTCTGTCAGTTACACTACAGAGCTGCCCTTCAGAATCCTTGGCTTTTATATCTGGAAGCAGGCCTGGGAAATTTAGGTCATAGCAAATTAAAATAAATTAGAGCGAGATGATACCACCTAGACACATGCACAGAGGGGACCCTCTGAAAGATGTCTCGTGGGAGGGAGAAGCAGGTTGGAGGCGGTTGCTGCCTTCACAGCACCATTCCTACAGATCCTACAGTCACCTCTCACTTGGTCAAGGGTCTGTGCTAAAGAAAAGGGTGGCGCCCACTTCTCATCCCCTATCCCTCCTCAGGGAAGTTAGTCAAAAAAGATAATAGCTGCTGAGACTTATCTTTTCCCCTGAACCATCTCTCCTTCTGCCCTAAGGGTGGCTATAATCAGCGGGAGGCCCTAGTAGCTTAGTTTTAATGGAGGCAGGCTACTATGAAGACAAGGAAAGAAGAGCCATATAAATCACTGACAGTGCAGCGGCATAGCACTCCATATAGATGCCCCTGGCCTGCTGTGGGTTCCCCAGGGCCTCCAAAACCATTCCTGAGAAAGACAAACCCTGCCATCCTAATGGGAATGTGCATGTGGGGAATCTGAGGGAATCCTCATGGAGATTTCCTCCAAGGGAGTTTCCTCATGTGGGCTCTTCCTGGGGGAGAGGATTATCTGAGCCAAAATTAGAAAGTTACGCCTGAAGAAACCATCAGATTGCATTAAGAGGGTTTACACGAGAGTTATATAGCTGCAGTCACCTATACCGGTGTTGCATAAATGACACAAAATAAAGTAATAACTTAGTGAGGAACACACAAAGACATTAAACTCAGGGCTGCTCCTCCAAAAATAAAAATCCTAGCCACAAAGGTTGCTGAACTCAAATTAGTTTCAATGAGGAAAATATCCTAATTTCAGGATCCATTGAATTTCACTAAGGAGAAAACTATAGCAAGCATCCTTCCAAACCCCATGAAATGCTGTACAAACAGATACATATAATCTCATCTAAAAAAAAGCTCAAACTGTTAGGGCCTAGTGAATCAACTGATCTTTTTCTTATGTTTGAAGCTAGGAAAATAAAAGCACCATATCTGCCACCAGCCTTTAAACAGTGATGTAATAGGAAGACACTTCAATAGTCTAGGATGGTTTATATTCTAATGCAGACATCAGCTTTACTTCTTATTAAACAAATATAATAGTCTATGGCAGTGGTCCAAAACATGGTAGTCATATTTTTAAGGTCCAGTTTTAGACAATTACTGTAAAATTCTACAGTACTGTTTATAGGCCAAGTCTAACTTCCATTGCTGGACCAGGCCTAGCGTAGGTCTCTGAGTCAGCAAACCTTTAATTGTACATGCATTATTAAACTTGTTATACATGACCTATGTCAAAGAATTACAAATGCAAGTCTTTGTGGGATCATAGGGCCCGATCTTGCAAACCTTTATGCACAAAGCAGGCCCAATGAAATCAATGGGACTTCATGTGCAGGTAAAAGTTTGCAGGAATATGTGTTCCTACCAAAACTTACAGGCTTAACACATTAGAATCCATAATACCAACAAAAGCTAAAATACACAGTAAAACTTCTCAAAGACTACATGGAATTTACTTAACTTGACAATATAGATTTGCAAACCCTCCCTGTGCCACCCAGAACCAACAACCACTTCTTTACAAGTGTGTGATCTCTACACATAGTACAGTCCAGCTTTTAAAAAAACAGACTAATTCAATGGATTCTCTTTTGAGGGGAGGAACAGGAGTGGGGAAAACAGAGGAAGAAAAGTATTTGTTAGAATAAAATAATTGAATTCAAGTCTGCATGCTGCTCTGTCTAAATTACAGTTGCATTTGTACCAGGCATTCCCTGGGGAAAGTGACATACAATGCAAACAGGCCTAGTTGTTCAATTATTCAGGTTTTAAGAGATTCACAGAAAGACATCTGAGAAACATAATATTTTAATAGATGAAATAAATACTCCAGTACATGCAAGATAAAAACTGACATTGGAAAAAATTAAAAATCATTTTAGTTATAGTGTAATTTTTTGTTTGTTTAAACACTCACAGTAGCTTTTCCCCCAGTTTGGAAATCAACACAAGGAAAACATAATCACAATCTCCACTCCTGCACACCAAATGCACTTCTCTAACCTAACACTTGATTCAAAAGAAATTAGATCCCCCATTCTCCCCACTCCCACCCCAAAAGTAGCTACATCCATCATCTAGGTGGTGTTGGTTTGTTTTTGTTTTTAATACGTGAAAACTGAGGTAACTTCTTTTTCCTGCACAACTGAACAGTGGAATTTAGAAGGGAAATTTTGGAAGACAAGACAAGACAAACTTTAAAAACCGCACCCAGCGCGATTAAAGCTTTTTAAGATTCCCCCACCTCCTCAGGTATAAAACTTTTTTGATTACCTTTTGTTTGTATATAGACCTTATTGATTGATGGAAATATATTTGTGAATAATTACTCAATTACAAAAATCCCTAAACTGGCCACTAATTATTTTGACCACATCTTCTTGTGTATATATAGTTTAAAGTATGTTGCCGCTGTGTTCCCTCACCACATAAAATCAAAGGATTGGGCTCATCTAAGCAAATTCTTTGGTATACAAAAACTAGGGCTTGGGGAGGTGGGATATTATTTTCCTTTAGCAATGACTGAGATCTAAACCGGGGTGGAGGTTAATTCACAGAATTGGAGTTCACTGGCGGTAAAGTCCTGGGTGAAGATCGTTCTCTTAGTGCCTGAGATAGCAGGTTGCAACCTTCTGAGACGGCGCAAGCCGAGTTCCTCAACCTTTCCCTGTAATCTGTCATTTTGGTGCTACTTTCTGGGTGTTGGGCTATATCCCTGAGGCATTGGGTCAGGAGCACGCAAGCAGATACCACGCTCATGGCCCCTCCTAGAATGGCAGTTTGCACAGCTTTGCCCTCTGGATTAATGGTGGCAGCTTTACCCAAAAACTGGGGCTCAGTGGCAAAGCCCACCAGAGCATAGACAGATTGCACCAAGGGTCCACTGAACAAGACGCACCGGTTCCTGGTCAGCTCACTGGGTGAAGTCTTGACCTCCTTGACACATGCCAGGAGGGCAGAGGCGCTGGTGCTCATGCACTTGACGCTGAGTTTGAACTGCTCCTTGGCAAACCTATCCTTGGATTTCTCACTGGCCAAGACACAGGCGTCTGTCAGGAATTTCAAGTTCTTGGACATGTTCTGGGAAACCTCCAGCAGGAGCTGAGGGCTCATGTCTGCCAAAGGGGTGTTTTTTAAGATCCCACAGCCATGCTCCACCTCATGCCTGCATCTGGTCACCTTGTAGCGATCCACCAAGCCGGGCAGGGCAGGCTGAGCCCCTGGGGTCTCCACGGCAGCCAGGTAGGCAGCATGGGCAGAGCACTCAGTGAGGGAGACCACCAGGTCCCCCATCTCCACCAGGCTGTCCCCCACTTCCCCGAAGCGCCCCATGTTGAGCTGGCTCTGGACATCGTGGGTCAGGATGGAGAGCCCCTTGGTCCTGGCAATGATCGTGTCCCTGCACTTCTCGAAGGACTCCCCGAAGACCGAGAGGCTCTCGGTGTTCACCGGCCTGGTCTCGCTGGACAGCAGGAGCAGATCCGCCACCAGTTGCATCTTGATCTTGCAGTGGTCGCAGATTGAGACGAGTTTCTTCCTCTGCAGCGAGCTGCTGCTGGGGACGGCGCTGCTGGACACCTCGCTAATGGACTTGCCAGAGCCACCGCTAGCCATCGCGCCGGGGGGGCACTCGCATGCCGCTTGCGACCCCACTGCCACCGCCTCTCCCGCCGCCCGAGCAGTCCCGACTGAGCCCGGCAGGATCGCTCTGCCTTTTCCGCACCATCATTCCATTAATCTCCGCGAGTAAAAAAAAACCCTCTGGGCGCCGGGGCTGGGGCTGCTGGGAGTGGGTGGGTGGAAAACAAAATCCTCCCCACTTGATCAAGCCCCGGCCTCTCCCCTTTGCAATGCACTGGCTAGACCTCCGGGCCAGCGGCGGGCTGCTGCTCTGGGGGAGCCACCGGGTCCCTTCCCGGCATGATCTATTTTTTTTTTTTAATTTTTAATTTTATTTTGCACGCCGATCTGTGCTGTGGGGGTTGGTTTGCTTCCCGGCAGCGGGATTTTGCAAAGTTCCCTCTTCCAGGTGAATAAATTACGGATGCAAACCAGTTTACATGAATTAGACAAGAAACATCCAACTTACTACCGCTTAACTCCTTCAAAACAAAAACCCCACTGGTCCGAAAGGAGGTGACTGCGGACCATGTGCTCCTCCTTTACATGCCCCCGAGAAGTCAGTCGCAGGCGGCGGCAGACCCGCATCTCCTGCTATCAGGAAGCGCAGCCGAGGGTGTGGCCCGGTCGCTCTGCACGAGCCCTGGAGGAGCCGGGCACAGACTTAGTGTTTGCGCCGCTGGGATCTCGAACCGTTCGCAGTGCACACACCCCAGCTCGGTGCAACGGGGGAGGGGAGCCAAAGAGCCACCGGATCCGGCTGCGGGCGGGGAAGGGAGGGATCCTCTCCCCTTCCCTCTGTGGCTTGCCTCACGCCTTCCTCCCTTGCTCATGCATCCAGCCGCCCCGAGCTCGCTCCCTGCCGCCTGGCTCCATCCCCTCCTCTCCGCGGGCCCTCCGGACGTGGGCGCATCCGATCCGACTCCCCGGTGGCCTCTGGCTGCCGCGGCACGAACTTAGACTCTCCCCGCAAACAAGGGTGGTGGCTCCGGGCTGCAGCAGCGGCAGATGCTGCGACCCGCTCGGCCTCGCTCTCCTCCTGCCATTTTTCTGGCGGAATCACCAACTTCCAGGGAGGAGGCGGGGGGAACAACCCTTCGGCCGCCTTCTCTCCGCCGATTCCTCTGCCCGGGCCCTAAAACAAACTACCGGGAAGAGGCGGCTGCTGCGGATCTGCCAGCCAGACGCTGCATGGCTCTCAGGGAGGCTGCTTGCTGCGCCCACTCCTCCCCCTCTGCCTCCCTCCCCGTTGCCTTTGCTGTAACCTCACTTCAGCCTATAGAAATCTTTGGTGCGGTGTCACCGCCCTTCGTTCAAATCCTGCCCTCCCCCCTTCCGCGCTCTCCCCGCCCGCTGCTTGACGCTCCTCCCAGGGAAAGGGGGCAGCAGCGCCTTGCTGTGGCCGGCCCCATCCCATTCATCCGCCCGGCTGCTGCCCCGGCGGCGCGCTCTGCACAGCAATGGCTCCAGACGCTGCTGTGTTTAGCATCCCCCCGCCCGGGGCTTGTCGCTGGTGCATCAGGAGCTTTCCTGGCTAGAAGCAGGTTCACGCGATCCCTAGGGAAGGTGATTAAAAAGGAGGGGGTCGTTCTTAATTTATTAATCAAGCTCAAATAAACACAAGAGGGAGGAGATTAAAGGGACGGCAGAACAGCAGGAAAATGAAATACACAAGGAAAGGGGGCTTGCCTCATGAGATCAGCCTGTAAGGATTGGCTTATGGTTCCTCCGTGACCTCTTAGGTGAAAGCACACAACATGCAAGACAGTCATATCAGTTGGAGATGGAAAAGACACTATGGTGAAAAAAGACAATTGATAGAAAAAAACATTCCCACACCCACACGCAAATTGACCAGTTCACAAAGACGACTGTGTCAGATAAATATAGCAAAGGCTCTGCCACAGGTACATGTACACTTCCCTTGCTGCAGATTTCCATGGCGGAGTGATTCATTCTATCTGCAACTACAGTACTGCTACTCTGAGTAGGAAGTTTTTAGTGGGAGTTTGATGTGCCCATTAAATTCCCAGCATTATCACAACGTGTTCTGCATTATACAATGAAGTAAAATACTTTGCGCAAGCATGGTCTAAAGTTTAATAGTCTATCAGGTTTGCAATATGGAATGCAATTTGTGAATTAGTAAATTGCAATAGAAGAATCTGGTTCATAGTTCAGTTAATATTGTAATAATTTATTGAAAACTTTTCATTGGGTTATTTTGTTGTAATGGGTTGGACCCTGTCAAGTCAGTTTAGGACCCAAACGTAGTTTTTATAAAAGGTAGGTGTTGTAAAACCAAATATAAATGGAAAAAATAGACTGTATTTATAATGCCAATTATTACCTTTTTCTGTTTATATCTAAACTTCCCCTGGACTGTTTGCAGTGGCCTTGTGCATTGGCTGAGGCAGGGACAAGTTTGAATCCTATATTGTTTTGGTGTGAAAATGAATTTTGCTGTTCTCCTTACATATGTGCACATCACATTTTAAAGATCTGTTGATATTTGTCAGAACTTTTTCACTGGGGAAGGCAGGATCCTGCCTCTGATGACTTTAAGGGTTTTTGGAAGGGCTGTGAGAAAAAAAACCTCTTTTCTCTGGCTGATTTCCCTTCCAGAACTTATCAAGGGCAGTATAAGAAGGTTCTTGGCATAACATCTCATCCAATACAAGAAAGTTTTGGAGGCAATAGAATTAAGTCTTAAATAAGAATGAAATGAGAATTACTTATTTTAAAGATACAACTGTCATATTTAATGGGACATTTCCATAGAAAATTTACATTTTAATGAAGTGGTGATGAATGATGCAAAATATTTGAAGTCCATAGGTCTGATTCTCAGCTATTACACCATTTTAATGCTAGTGTAATTCTGTTGAAGTGACTGGATTTCCGGCATAAAACTGGTGTAATGCAATGGAGACTCAGGCCCAAAGTGTGACCACAGCTTATGTTTTTATATATTTTGCTGCTGCTGTTAACTCATCAAAGCAAGGGTTAACTGATAATATTAATCTTTTGACTTCTTTCATATCACTTTGACTTTCCTATAAGTCAAACTCCTTGTTATATATGTGTATAATTTATTTCGCAATGTAACGAAGGCTACCAGATACATAAGTCTAACTCAATACATAGGGCCTGATTGTCATTTAGACTGAAGTCCTTTACATTTATACTGCCAGAGTGGTGTGTCCTTGGTTTAGAGGCAAATCAGGCCCATGCTGCACATCTGCATTCTTGACCCAGCAGTTTTTACCAACTGCCAGTTAGTGCTTTTTGAAAAGCTCTATAACGGGTGGCCAAACTTACTGACCTGTCAAGCCACATATGACAATCTTCAGAAGTTTGAGAGCCAGGGCACACCTGCCAGGAGTCGGGGCTTCTGGACCTCAGGATGCGCTTGCCGGGGCTCGGGGTTTCAGCCCTGTGGGGCTGAAGCCCTGAGACCTCCCCTCCCCGCTGAGCAGCCCCTATCTCACCACGCTGCTGCAAGGCAGAGGTCCTTAGTGCCCTCCCCCGCCCCGGTCTAGTAGGTGGAGAATGGGGGTTGGGGGACATGCGGGGCTACAAGATTCACACTTTAACTGTAAAAGAGCTGCATGTGGCTTGGGAGCCACAGTTTGGCCACCCCTGCTCTGTAAAATTGATTTCAAAATAGTCTGAAGAATAAGAATCAATGGCCAGATTCTGAATTAGTTTATATTTTCAAATATTTCCAGCCATACTCTTAAAGGAAAACCATATATTTTATGTACCAAGATGGGCACCTATTATTTAAATATGAACTTAGTTAATTATTGAGGATGGCCAAGTTTGAAGAAGGCTTTGAAAGGTCATCTTGGAAGCTGTTTAGTCTCTGCACTGGCAGAAAGAACTAGTAGGTGACCTATTAGTTCTTCTCCATTATATTAAGTCTGCTTTGTGCCATTCCTCCTGGGCCAAAGCAGACAGATCCTTGGGTTGGGTAGAATCTCTGTACCATCTCCTATATCACCTTTCCTCCCAGCTGCCAGCACAAGGGACATGGCTGATCTTTATAATCCTGATGATTCCTAGCTGCTGGAATGTCCCATGGGGCCATTAGCAACCCACACAATTTAAAGCAGACAACCTTTAGGCTTCTCTAAGTTGCCCCAGAAGACTGGACCACTGTTCACTAGCCTCAGGATTGGTGATGAGCAAAAATAGCAAATGTTGCCCTTCAGTGTTGTTGATACTCTGTCTCCAAATTACCATCTGTCCTTTACAGTGTATTTTTCCTCCCCAGTGACAGTTGATGTTCTGCTCCTCTGCAAATGAAATGTATGACCATGACCTAATGATCATGTATGACCATGATCTGATTTGATCTATTGCTAATCATAGAGCTGGGAGTATTTGTTTAGTGTCTCCTCTAATTTCTATACTAGGACATGCATAAATCTCTTGAGGCATCTGCTACTGAGTTCTTCCCATTGATGTGCTGCATCAGTGCCTCTGTAAGCACCATACATTGTGCACCACAAGCCAGATAGAGTGCAAGCATTTGTAGACAGAGATTTCGATTGATCTTGCAACAGATTTGTTTGCTCAGATTTTCAGCAGTTGACTGAATGCCCTATTGGCCTTTTTGACTCACCTGATCATTTTTATCTGAGAGTGATGTTAGCAGGATGAACAACCATTCTGAAAGCAATTATGTTAGCAGGATGCACACCGTTCTGAACAAAGAAAGTGTTGCCTCAGAGCTGGTGGGGGAACGTGGACACTGTGTTTTGGGTGGGTCCAGAATATGGCAGTTCTTCACCCCTCTATGCACCCTCTCTTCATAGTGACAATGCTGGTTATTACAGCAGTTTTGGGGAACGTCATAATTTGAGTTTAAACAATGTCTTATTTTAAGACAGATTCTCAGTAGGTATTAATAGGATTAGCTCCAGTGACTTAAGTGGGGCTACACCAATTTACACTAGCTAAAGATCTGCTCCTTACATTTTTAGGATCCAGTAGATGTATCTACCTTGTTTAAGATTAAACTTTTAAATGACTCAATAGTGTCTGTATGGGCTCTTTAGAAAGATCTCTGCACCTCTCTTCCAAAGAGAGCCTCTGCAGATCTGCTGGGCTCCACAGCTGCAGCGTTCAAAGAGTAACTCTAGGACATTTTTTAATAGTCCGTCTGACAAACTGGTCAACAAAGATATCATACCTCCTATTTTGTGCTTCCTAGCTTGATTATCAGACATGGAAGTCAGGTGGCAGTGCTTGAGAGATTCCACTGAGCATGTACGAGGCTCAAACGACTCTCAAGGCTAATAATTGCTTGCATAGCTACACTGGAAGGGATTAAAAATGCTTTTTAATATGGATTAGCAGTGTGTGGGAGGCTGACTCACTTGTGTGAGCTCTTCTCTTTGGCCACTTTCATGCTTCCCTTTCCTTGTGCTTAATACAACAACAAAAATGAAAAGCTTTAACTAGCTGGGTGGAGTTTTGTTTCCTGAGTCTTTCGATCATGTTATAATTTCTCTAGATCACCTTGGGCTTCCGTATTGCAGAAACTTGAACTTTTTTATTGCTTTATGGAAATGTGAAAGAAAGATTGATTTTCCAATGTGACAGATATGGAGATGCTATTTAATAATCTAAGAATATTGAGATATAACAATTTGATGAATTGTTCCCTGGTCAGTGAGGGGAGGGTATTATAAATTGGGTATAGATTATAAGATTTTCCTGAATGAAGGCACTCAGATAGTTTAATAGGGGCCTGTGGGAAGAAGAAATAGGAAGGCAACACAATGGCTCCCCAGATAAGTAACCTCTGACAAAACACTTGAGGTGGCAATTATAAGACAATGGCACTGGGATCCAGATTGAAATTATACAGCTGTTTTGCCAGGCTGGGAAGTAGAGATTAAAATGACATTAAACAGTTAAAAAGCCCTTTTCAGAAGAAGACAGGAGCATGTGTGTGTGTGCGTGAGAGAGAGAGAATTGTCAGAAGGACAGGCTAACTGACACAGAGAGAGGGTCTGCAGAGCAGTCTGAAAGAAATTGGATCTTCCTAGATCCAGGAAATGGTAAGCCTTAGGGAAACACAGGCAAGTGTGTAGACTACTTTCTTGTTTTTAAGATCTGTTTTCTTTTACATACTTTGATTCTAAATAAATAATATTTTACTTTAAGAAAGCTGTCTGGTCACTGGTTACAACTGTCATTGCTCCCTGAGCCTGAGGGAACACAATGGCAGGGTCAAAGCCCAAGTCAGATCTGCTGAAGTAATCATGGTTGATACACCAGGGATTGCAACCCAAAGCCTGGTCTGAGAGCAGGAGAATCCCATGATTTCATCCCATGAGACATGATTGCTCAAGTCCTGAGACCTGGATTGGGGGTGTACTCAGAGAGACCAGGAGGAGTCAGGGACCCAGTTAAACTGGTAACTGTGACGGTCAGCAAAATACAAATAACATAAATGTTATATCTTTGCACAAGTTTGATTTTTCATATTCTAAAATAATTGTATGTCTTTAGTTTTTGGCACAGTAGCAGTGTTCTTTAAAAAAAAAAAAGACCTGATTTTTCACATTTTGAGCAACTTTAGTTTCATGCTGTATAATCAAAAGTTCTATTTGTGACATGAGAAAAATACAATTAAAGAAAAATACCAGCACCTTAAACATCACAGTTTACGTTTGAAATATGTTTAGCTCCTGTTGCTGCACATGACATCTAAGATTACTTTAAACTGAAAGAGATCGGAAGAAAAAAAAACTTTTTCATTTTGTGCTCTTTGTTTATTTGACACAACTTTGTGTATAGTTGTTTTCACTGTTTCCCATATATAGTCAGTTTCCCCCTACTCTTAGTGTGGGTCTTTCACACAGCAACAGAGAAAAGAAAAACATTTAATTAAAAAGAAAATGTAGCTCTAAAACTGCTCTGCCACTCTTTGGAAGGCTGCAGCATACATTTTCTATGCTGGCCCAATCTGAGAGCTCTAATGACCTCCACCTCATGTTTCCATCTTCCCTCCCAACAAGCCATTTCATGAGGCTAGCACCTAGGGGTAGGCAGAGGGCAAAGTGGTTCCTTGTGGCCTCTCTCTTCTCTTTGCACACCCAAACAGGGCCAGACACAATCTAGCATGCTTGTAGACACAGACTGGTTTGAAATTCCAAAGCACTTTATACAGTTGTGAATACCAGATTGGTAAGAATGGTCCAGCGTAAATAGGAATCCCAGACCTTCCCTTAAAACCCTTAGGTCTGTTTTTGTTAAGATCAAAGTGTTCGCTACAAAATGTGCAGAGGCCCACCCTTCCTGGATTGCTCTTTTGGTAAATGGGTTGTGTCCTGCAGCTGTACAGCTCTGAAAGGCTTTTGTTTTTTTTAATGTATATCATCAGCCTGCTTTAATAGATGTTTTTCATGTTATCATTGCAGAAATTCCCCAATCCTACAATCTCCCCACTTTGTGTGTGTTCTGTAAGGAGAGCTGCTAATAATTAGAGGTACCTCATTCTGGCACCTTAACTCCCATTTAGTAGTAATTTACTCTGCAAGTAGTCCTACTAAAAATCAATAGGACTCCTTGCAAAGTAAAGTACTATTTACTCTGAGTAAGGGTGCCAGAACTGGGCTGTAAATAACCTAAAACCAAACTGAGACTCTAAAATTAATTTAATTTGGAATGGGAAATTAGACTACAACTGGAGTCCCTAGGGGAGATGCATGAGCCTCATCCAACATTCATTTCCCCTAATTCTTTCCTAACATGATAATCAGAATCTACGTGATCAATATGTAGGTATAATCCGTGAAAATTTGCAGTTGAAATAAAAGCAAATTTTACAATGAGACTAACATTAACATGGATATTCTACAGCATTGCAGAGATTAAAGATAACAGTGTCTAGCCCTACTGGAGCTGATTGAATAGTGCAGCACTTGGACAGAATCTATATCTATGGAATTTGTGCCAACTGGTGAAATCAATGGATTCCAGCAACAAAACTGGCACAGCACTTCCCCCAAAAGCTTGGCTTAATCAGTCAGGATGCAGTTAATTCCTAGTGTCATTATATATATAAAATACATTACTGTGTATGTATGTGTATGGTTAATTGTAAAGATATGGCCAAGTCTAAACTCCAGATCAGTATAGCCCTGAATTTTGGAGAAATCAGTGGCTGAATCAGAGCTTCATGGCTGGCTCAGACTATGACCTAGATCCCAACCAACCCTAACTTTGAAGAAGTTTGGATTCAGTCCTGAATTTTGCAGCTTGAGCCTATATCTGGGCTCTGGCTAGCTGTGGCAAACAACATATCTGTTCTCTAAACCTAACCAATCTACTTAGTGTGTATTCTCACTTCATGAGTGAAATGGATTCAAGGCTCCTGAAGTGATACTGAGGTCATGGCTAGACTACAAACTTTTGCTGTCGCAAGTTATATGGGCATAAAGCAACCACAGTTAGTTTATTGCTTGTGTGCATGTATACTTGGCTCCCCGTGTTGATGGTGTGCATACTCACCAGGAGCGCTTTTGTTGATGCACCGTGGGTAGGTATCCCAGTGTGCAACTCGTCTATGTTCAACACATTGTCTTTTAGGAAGTTTTGGCAATGCATGGTGGGGCAGAAACGTGCAGGGGGGACTGGGAGCTAAAGGTTAACTTCCCAGCAAGCAACTTTCTCCATCCCATAATATCATCCATATCCAATCATTCTAAAAAGAAATCTCGCACATCCATGTAACCCTGCTTGTTGTCCACCATCTCTGACAGAAGCTCGTGAGCATTGCAAACACAGGACGCATGATCCTCCAGCATTGCTATGGAACATAGTGAAAACCAATTCAAGGTTGTTGGTAGCATTCACAGAGCAGCTGCAGATGTTGGCATGCCGCTTCTGTCCCTCAGAAACAAGCATTGACGGATGGGGTTGCATTGTAATGCAGGTTTTGGCCGACAAGCAGTGGCTGCAAAACTTTCAGATGCACAACTTCCAAGGCCACATTCCTGGATCTCACCCCAGCCCTCCAGTTCAGGGACACCAGAATGAGAGCTGCATTGACAATAGAGAATTGAGTGGTGACTGCACTGTGGAAACTTGTAACTTTGCATTGATTCTGGTCAGTGGGAAAACATTCTGGAAGTGGAAAATCCATTGTGGGGGCCATTAAAAGTCTCCTGTTATGCAGCAGTGTGACTCTTGGCAATGCAGGACATAATGGATGGAGTTGCAGCAACGTGGTTCCTGAACTGCAGTGGAGCAACAGGTAGCACGTGCATTCCTATTTTGGCACTGGACCAGCTTGCCTCAGAGTATGTCAACAAAAAGCGCTACTTTTCTATGATTATGCAAGCATTGGTGTATCACCAGCGATGCTTCAGTGACATCAGTAATGGCTGGTCAGGGAAGGTGCATGATACTTGCATCTTGAAGAACACAGAACTGTTCAGAAAGCTGCAAGCCAGGACTTCCTTTTCCAACCAGTGTATTACCATTGGCAATGTTGAAATAATGGTGATCCTGGTGAACTCAGTCTACCCTTGCTTCCCTGGCTCATAAAGCCATATACTTGCCATGACAGCACCAAAGAAAGATTCAATGACCAGCTCAGCAGGGGCAGAATGACAGTTGAATGTACTTTTGGTAGAATGAAAGGATGCTGGCACTGTTTACTCCTAAGACTGGATAGCAATGAAAAAAATATCCCAATGGTTATAGCTACCAGTTGTGTCCTGCACAGTATCTTGTGAAGCAAAGGGGAGAAGGGCGCAGGTGAAGCAGCTATACGCTGAGTTCAAACAGCCTGACACAAGGGCATTAGAAAAGCTCAATGCAAAGCTATAGGGCTCACGGAGGCTTTGAAGGAGCACTTTAAGAGCCAGCCACAGTAATGTGTTATGGTGGACTGTGATCTACCTGGGCCCTGCAGTTTTGAGGGCTATTAGCAATTGTGTGGTGCTTGGTGTGCATCTATGAATATAACACGGTCAATGCACCTATTCATTTTGTGGTGCTCACTGTACATTTATGATTATTACACTGTCTCTGATCCTATGAGTTGTCATACTGTACAATAACGCGTAAATGCGTGCTTTCAGTACCACCAGGCATTCTGCAGCACATGGAACAGAACTTAACAAGGGGAAACATCCATTTTGGGGACACCCCTATAGCAACCATGGCTCTCACCGGTCAATGTGTGTGACGCTATGGTTGTCCTAACTGTCTCCCAGTATGGAGTGAGAGGGATGCAACCCCTGATGCCACATGGAATACTGAGGGGGATGTAGGGAGGTGCTAAAATTGAGTTATCCAGGGATTGCAAAGGAGGGGGCGAGCCCATGATTGTTGAACCTCTAGGTACACAAGAGTCTGCAGCATCTGTGGCTGCTGCTGGAAAAACCCCATTATATCCTGGTGAATCTCCCTCTCCTTTTCCTGTTGGAACTCCTGGGCCTCTCTCATGTCCACTCTTTCCTTCTCCATATAGTCTGCAATATTCATCCTCCAGGCCCTCTGCTCATGGTCTAATGAAGCACCAGCTTGTAGGATCTTGCTCAACATGTCATCTCAAGACCTCTTCTTTCTCCTCCTTATCTGGCTCAGGCATTCCAGGAGGTGTGGAGGGGGAACCCCTCAAGGCCACTACAGCAGCAGCTACAGATAAAACACAGAAAGGTACCACTGTCAGTGTAGTCACAATGGAAAGTGTAAGTTAAGATTCAGAACTCCCTTCCCTTGGTCCCCTAAAGTTTTAACCATACATGCCTATTGACGCTTTGCATGACACCACTCACAACACCAGCCATGGTAAGTATGGCCTGCCAGGGATAAGGGAAATGAGGAAGGAATTGTTCAACTGCATAAAACTATGAGTATAGGGCAATGGCATTGAATACTGGCACCATTGTCCACCAGCAGTGGTGATTTTAGCTGATATCTCACTTCTAAGGGTAACAAAGGTATGGAGAGCACAGCTGCTGCTGGCATCCCAAAGCCACCCAGACTCATATTCTGCTAGCCTGTTTACTGCAATGGTGCCTTCCGAAGTTATCACTGACTGGCATGGGAGAGCATCCTACCACGGATCCTACCTCTCTTTGTTGTACTGCTATCTTTTCTAGTACAAATTAATGAAATGTCGATAGTTGCATCCTATTAAGTTGGGGACACCATCATTGTAATGGGAACTACTCGTATAGCTCGAGTAGTTAGCTCGAGCTTCCTTCCCCTGCATCAAACTCACCTGTGCTCGACTGCCAGGACTGACTGGCCTGTGGTGTAGTCTCAAACAGGTCCTGGCTTGCAGCATAGCTGGACCTCCAGTTGCATGTCCTCCAGCTGCTGCCTCTTCCTCCTTCTAATATTTAGGAAACAGAAAAAACAGAGAGTCTTTCTTCAGCCAAAAACCAGGTTCTTTAATCTCCGAGTTCCAAAGGAACACGGTATACGCAACACATTTTGCACATGGGAAATAATTTGAGAGTTAAAAATATAGATACCAATTTAAATCAAGTAAAAAGAAAAACCCAATTTGGGATTCTTGAGGGATAAATTTAAGAACATCCTGACTTCTCTCAAAGGTCCACTTCCTGACCAGCCCACAGTAGATAATTTTGTTTTACATTAACAAGAGGGCATAGATTTACAGTCCTAGTAACTTTCTACCATAGCTTTACACTAACTGTAAACGTAACCTGTTGCACATGTTGTCTGGTATGACCGCATCTGGACAGCTCTCTAAGCCATTGGATAGACCACTGAATCTTCAGTTGGGGAGGTGGAATGCCTTACTTTTTGCTGTGATCTGCAGAGAAAATGCGTAGGCAACTTGACTGTAAGTGAAAGTTTTTAAAAAGCCTTTTCAAGTAATGTGAACGTTTTTAGATTTTAAAGTGTGCCTAATTTTTAAAAGTGCTCTTTATAAATCCATGTGATTTGCTGAACATAACCAATTCACTAAATAAAAAAACTTATCCCTGAGTAAAAATAAATGAAGTTAGAAGTTAATCAATTATTTACATGCACATCAATCTTCTATGGTATATATTTAGGATTGCATTATTCTTGTTTTCCATGAGTATCACTGGGGTAGGAAGAACCATAAAGCTCAGAAATATTCCCTTGCTAAGGCCCTGATCCTGCAAATGGCTCCATGCAAGCCATGATTGATTTGAGTGGGGTTCTGCCCACATGGAGCCAGTTGTAAGATCCCAGCCTTGTATAAGAAACATTCCTGTCCCTGAAATGCAGAATACAACATACAAAAGCTTTAGTACATTTAGAAGAAATGCATAATATTGTGCACTATAGGATATTCAGAACCACCTACTCACCTGACTCATACAAGTAGTTCTATTTAGGTAAAGTGAACTACTCATGAGAGTAAGGCAAGCAGAACTTGTATGTGGAATAGGAGCAACAGAAGACAAAGTAAAGAGGGTTTTTTTGTTTTTATGAGAGAGAATGTGTTAGTAGAGACAATATTTCAAATTAGAAACTTAGTGGACTGTATTTTTTATTTACATACACCAAAATCAGAGACAGAGATCCAGCTTTCTAAACTTTGACTATTTAGTCTGTAAATGTGAATGTTTTCAGTAAATGTAAACATCTTCCAGCAATAAAAATGTTACCAGAATCATCTTTAATAAAAGCAACATTAACTATGGCAATCTGATATACCAGACCAGATATTAGATACAGTGCCAAATCCTTGAACAAATATGTAAATTAATAATTTATGGAACAGCTTTGTGAAATGGCAGCTAATTAAAACACTGATTTGGTTACTGTTCATTTAACAAACTACAGGAATAGGCTTATGGTTTAACAACTTCCTGTTTCTTCTGCACATTTGTAGTAAAAATGTTAGAAAATGATCACATATTATGGTTTTTACAGCCCTAGCTGAGCACACCTTGGCAGACCAAGGCAGCTGTACCAGACCCAAGCCTTGGATCCCATGGGTTCTTAGATTTGCTGGCTCTGGAACAGAGGCCAGTTGCTTCCTTAAACTCTGGACTTCTGGGCATACACTCAGACACATCCTCTATCCAGCTGCCCTTCCTGTCATATGGACTCCAGTCCACCTGCCAAGGTCCTGAAAGCAGTGCTGGCCCTCTCCAAGCTGCCTTAGAAGCTATGACCCCTCCATCGATTACTGTTTCACCCTGCAGAGACTACATGTCAGTTAAAGCAAGACTTCTGCTACAAATGCATGAGATCTCTGGGACGAGTTCCAGAAGCTCTCCAACGCTGGGAGCCAATCCTTACAGCACAGACTAAACACATCTGCAGTATTGCCAACTCTCGTGCTTTTGTCCTGAGTCTCATGATAATTATTGTTTTCTTTAAAGCTCCAGCTCCTGGAGTCAAGTGGATATGTGATGATGTCAGCCTTGGCTCTTAAGGAAACAGCACATTTCTCGCCCTTGTGGCTGTGGAGAAAGCTTTAAAATGTGACCTCCCCACCCAGTGCGTCTAAAAGGCTCAAAAAGCAGATAGCAAATAAAAACACTACAGCTCTTATTTTTACATAGTCTCATGATTTTAAAGCCAATCTCAAGCTTGACTCATGACTTTTGAACATTTGGGGCAGCCGTTCACCCTGCTGAAGGAAAGGAGAGCGGTGAGCAATCTCTCAAAGACGTTAAACGTTTACATCACTTTTTGAACGGTCTTTTCAAACCTTGGGTGTCTTTTCATTACAGCGACCGGGCCAAATTCCGCCCTGGGTTACGCCCAGGCAGTCCCTCAGCCTCCAGGAGGGCTTGAGCTGGGCCTACGCGTGCAGAGGCTGGCCCCCAGTGTCACGCCCGGCTGGGAATCGAGGCGTGACCCCTTCCTGATAAGGGTGAGGCGGGCGGGCCTCCTGCCTCGGGTTTCCTATCCCTGACCGCTATACGGCCAGCCCCTGCTCCAGCTCCCTCGGGCTTCCACGCAGGCCGGGGGCAGCGGCTGCCCTACCGCCATCTCCCGCCGGCCGGCCGCCGCCCCAGCTCCCGGATCTCAGGCCGGGCCCCCGGGCAGAGGCCGAGCCGCTGTTGCCCCCGCCCCCCGGAGGCGGGACGCGGAGGAGCCACCTCCTCCGCGCGGAGAAGATGGCGGCGGCCGCGAGCTGGGCCCGCCTGGGCCTGGTGGTGCTGCTGCTGGTCGCGGCCGCCGGGGCCGGTGAGCCGGAGGGGAAGCGGCGGGCCCAGCCCGCCAAGAAGAAGGACATTCGGGATTATAACGATGCGGACATGGCGCGGCTGCTGGAGCAGTGGGAGGTACGGGCTGGGCCGGGGACCCGCGGCGCCCCGCTCAGGCCACATGGTGCCCCCGTCACTGAGCCCCCCTCAGCCCCTCACCGCTCCCCCTGTGTCCACGTCCCCGCTCAGCTTCCCCGCCCCCCACCGCTGAGCCCCAACTGACGTGTGCTCCCCGCTGGCCCCTCGGCCGCCTCCGGTCTCTCGGATCCTCCCCCCGCCATCGCTGTTCGCTGCACTCCCGCGCCCCGGGGCTCCGCGCAGCTCGGGCGCGGCCGATGGGAGGGCGCTCTGCTGCCCCAACGGGCGGCGGGGCCCTTCCCGCAAAGCCGCTGTTGGAGCCGGTGTGCGCCTGGGCGGGGAGCGCGATGGCCAGTTCCCGCCGCTGGGCGGGGGAGAACGGGCCGGGGTTCCCCTGGCAAGGGGGGGGGGGCGAACTGTGCTAGTGGCGTCGGGGTTCCCCGGCTGACCAAGGGGTTCGGCCCCGCTGTGACATGTTCCACCTCCATCAGGTGGTTGCGTTAAAAGGTTGGAGGGGGGGGGGTGTTGATGGAATAGGTAGGACCCTAGTCACCCTTGACCCCCCTTCCCTCATCTTCCTGAAACCCCCAGTTACAGTTTGGGCTGAGTACAAGTAACCCTGGGAGCGAGCAGTTTGAGCCCTCTCCACTTCACCATGGCCAGTACTTGATTCCCTCCCTGCTTGAGAGCTCTGCTGTGGTCAACGCTAGTGAGCAAGTAGATTGTTATTTTGTGAGATTGAATGAACAGATAAATGACTTCTACTAGGTAGTTGTGGTTAAGAGCACAAATTAAGGTACCACATATCACTCGGTTCAACTAATTGTAGCCCACTTTGTTCTCCACTGTCTCTTCCCAACTAGACTGACTTTCAAACTGGTTCCTATTTGAGGCCCCAATCTTGCAGACATGTACAACTCATACATGTTAATAACTTTATTTATTAAACAGTAATAAGTCACCGGGACCAGAAGATATTCACTCAAGAGTTCTGAAGGAACTCAAATATGAAATTGCAGAACTACTAAGTGTGGTATGTAACCTATTGCTTAAATTAGCCTGTTACATTAGCTATCTACCAGTCAGCTGGTAAAAGCCAGTTTTTTTAAAAAAGGCTTCTGAGGTGTTCCTGGCAATTACAGGCTGGTAAGCCTAACTTCAGTACCAGGCAAATTGATTGAAATTATACTAAAGGATAGAATTATCAGACACACAGATGAACACAATTAGTTGGGGAAGGTTTCAGAGTAACAGCTGTGTTAGTCTGTATTCGCAAAAAGAAAAGGAGTACTTGTGGCACCTTAGAGACTAACCAGTTTATTTGAGAATGAGCTTTCGTGAGCTGTAGCTCACGAAAGCTCATGCTCAGATAAATTGGTTAGTCTCTAAGGTGCCACAAGTACTCCTTTTCTTTTTAGTTGGGGAAGAGTCACTTTGAGAGGATCCAGTGGATATAGTGTACTTGGACTTTCAGAAAGTCTTTGACAAGGTCCCTCACCAAGGGCTCTTAAGCAAACTAAGCCGTTATGGGCTAAGAGGATGGATCAGTAACTGGCTAAAAGGAAACAATGGGAAGGAGTAAATGGTGATTTTTCACAATGGAGAGAGGTGAATAGCAGTGTCTTCCAAGGATCTGTTCTGGGGCTATTGCTGTTCAAACATATTCATACGAGATCTGGAAAATGGGGTAAACAGTGAGGTGGCAAAGTTTGGGGATGATACAAAATTACTCAAGACAGATTGGTTAGGGTTAGGGTTAAGACCAAAGCTGACTGCAGCAAGTTACAAAGCTGACTGCAGCTCTCACAAAACTTGGTGGTTTGGGCACAAAATGGCAGATGAAATTCAATGCTGTTAAATGCAAAGTAATGCACGCTAGAAAACATAATCCCAGCTATACATACAAAATGGTGACTGCCAGATAATGGGATGGATCACTTAGTAATTGCCGGTTCTGTTCATTTCCTCTGAAGAATCTGACATCGGCCACTATAGGAAGAAAGGATACTGGGCTAGATGGATCATTGGCCATACTAGGTCAGATGGTTCTTATGTTCTGTTAACTTTCCTTTATTGCCTGTTCCCTGTCTCTCCCTGGATCCTTCTGTTGCTACACACTCTTCTATTTCTTTCCTCCCCATCTGCTGTCTTTTCTATTTGCCTCTCCCAAATGCCACAGAACCTTCTGATTCCATTCCTTCCCCTATGGTTCTTATCCAGAATGTTTTGTTCAGTTTTTGAAAAGAGCAGAGGTGAAGATATATCACTTTTGTCTGTACCCAGTTACACAGGGTTCCAAGTCAAAGTGTGGGAACTGGTTTTTGCTTGTGCCTTTCACACAGGAGATTTTTGCAGAGAAGAGAAAAGCCACCTGATTCTGCTGAATTGAGTATTTTTGTTGAACAGCTTCTGGACTTCTCGTTCGATGAACTGGCACTAAGGCCTTGTCTACAGGAAAAAAGCGTTGCATTAGAAATTATGTAACCTAATATATTTTAACTAAAATGATGTTAAAACATGATTTAACCCTTGGTTTAAAATGATGGTAATCATGACTAGCTAATATATTTCCTTGTGAACAGCCTTATTTTTTTAGTGTTTCCTATCTCTATGGTAACCAACAGCAAGGATTGGAAAGTGGGAGTCACACCCTGCCTTCCCAGGGGGCTGCCAAAAGAGCACACAGGCCTTGGGAGGCTGAAGTGTTTGTAAGAGGGCTATATGTGCACTCTCCTCCTCCTCTTCATGTCCCCCTGCCTTTGTCACCCACTCCCCCAACCTTCTGGGTGTCGGAAGGGAAATTTGAAGTAGTTGTAAATGTGTGGGATGAGCAAACTGGAAGTGGCAGATAAAGGGCAGGGAAGAAAAGGAGCGTTATAACAGAGAATGTGATTGATAAAAATGAGACCATATGGAAGAATGGTTGGTTGTAGTGTTAGCTGAGCCAGGATTTGAATTTTAATACTTCCTGACTTCTCCTAACTTACTGGGTGGCTTTGGACAAGTTACTTTACGCCCCCTTCTCCCCCCCCCCCCCCCCCCCAGCTTTCCCACTTGTATAATGAAAATATTTGCTGGTCTCACCGGGATTTTGAGGATTAATTCCTGATTATTAAATAAAGTTTGTATTCATCCTAAAATAATCTACCATATATCTTTTTATATACACAGGGCATAATCTTCAATTGTTCTGAACTCATTCTTGACACAGATGAGGAAGGCAAAGTTACCACTAAGCCCCCTTTATGCCTGTCTCAAACCTGCGAGCTCATGGGACTGAACCAGACATGTAACAGTTAAAGGAATTTAAGGGTTTTTAATTTATGCTTTTAATGGCTCCAGGGGGAGTTAAAGAGGGCAGTGATTGGCCAGCATGCATTGTGCTCAGGCCTTTCCCATTATACTAGGGGGGGCAAGTAGCATAGAGCACAGTACATCTTCTTTATGCCACCCAAGGGTTCCAAAATGTCAGGGTAATCTCTAACAGCCCCTCCACGGTTGCTTTCCCTCTACTTTGTATAGTCTAAAGAGCATAAGAGAGCTAGAAGTGGAGCCAAAATCTGCGCCAGAATTCTTTCCATGGCTAAAACCTATATTCTTTAAAACCATTTATTCTTGCACTAATTTTAAACTTCGGCATTCCCCAGACTTGACTCAGAGCTAAATTCATAAATCATTGTAGTTTCTTTGGCTAATTCTGTAATAGAAATATATACAATACAGTATGTGGAAATCAATAACAGAGAGAGTTCATTTTTCATTCATAGTTCAGGAAGCGGTATGTGAGGAGAAAACAGATAAAGAAGAAATGTATGTGTATCATTTAATCCATTTAGTACTTTCTTTGTGAAACTTCATGTTCATACTTGCCTGGCAGACGTACGTATTCATTTTAAACTTGAAAATCACTTATTTGTCTTGCTTTCAGTTAGTAGTTTTGGACTTCACACAGTAATATGTATCTCTTATAAAGCTTTCTGAGAGGTCTTCAAGTGATGAAGTGCCATGTGGAGAAGCTGTCAATCACTCCTTTTGATGGAAGGTTATACTTACTCAAACCAAAGCAATACTACTTTGAGAAAACGAATAAATGTTTACAGCCATTCAGCTAATGGATATTAACAGGCATGTGTTGTTACTGCAGTCTTAGCCAGTTTGTGTAAAGTATAAGGATTAGCTGAAACTTTGTATTCCTAGCTCCCCTTTTCACAAGTACAAAATAAGCTACATTTGTGGGGCTTAAGCTAATTTTAAAATAGTACTGAGAATTGCTTTTCTGTTTCCGAAAAATTATTTCTCAGTAATATGCTTTATGCTTTCACAATACTTTACAAACATGGCTTTTCTTAGCATCCCCAAAAAGTGCTATTCCCAATTTGCAGGAATGGGGACTAAGACAGAGAGAATAAAGATGGGATTTTCAGAAGTGTGGTTTTTTTTTTTTTGTTCCCATGGGGTTTGTGGTATTAAATCACTTAGATGCTTGTGAAAAATCCACCATAAATGATTTACTCAAGGCTACACAGTAAATCGGTAGCAGAGCTGGGAACACAGTTAGAATTTCTGAGCTCAATCCATTAGGCAACTGTTCTCTCCTCCCTCCCGCCATGCTTTCTATACACAACTCACAAAAGTTCAATCAAAACTAGTTTGCAAGCACTGAAGAAGGAAAAGCTTAAATACCTATTTAAGAAGTGACACTTTAATTCCCCAAAGTAAAAGACTGGAGAACAACATTGTGATAGAGATTCAATTTAAAAACTTAGGTTAATCAGTAAAAAAGCAAACTCCACTTGTTCCAGACAGGAAAACAGCTGCACTCATTCATCCGAACCAGCCCCTTTAAAGGGGAAGATACATTGCATTGTCTTTTCCTGTCTCCATCTTGTGGTCAGAGGATAATACCTGATACATAAGATGGTATAGGGCATGGTGTAGAAATGAAAGTAAATGTACAGGAGACCTAAATTTAAAAAAAAAAAAAAAAAAAAAAAAAAGCTACTAACCCTGAAAGGGGCGGGGGGGGGGTTGTACATGTACATTGCAACACTGCCTTTGTTTGTTCCACAAAGTACACAAGATGCATTGAAGTGTTTATTGCTTCTTTGTGTCTTGCATAAATGAGTATATAGAACATGTGGATGACGTAACTGTCTTGGTGCCAATTAAATTACATTTCTTATGTAGTATGCAATGAATGTGTCAAATTTTGTTTGTAGTTTTTTACCCTTGTATCCCTATTGAAGTCAGTGGGACTTCAGGGGTGTGAATAAGGGCAGAATTCTTCCCTAAGCATGTGGCATATATAAGGTGATGGGGGAGGGAAGGGAAGGATTCACAGAAGGTCAGTAAATATCGCTTAAGAATTGGAGCAGTCTCCCAGTAAAGAGTTCAGGAGATGCAATTTGCTATATTTGTCTTTATTTTGGAATCCTCATCATTAAATCAAACACAACATTCTCTTTATCACAAGCAGCGTCTAATAATTCTCTAAGCTAAACAGTGACAAATATTAAAAGAATAGTTTTGCAATAGGTTGGAGTTTATATCGAGGTGGCATCTTAAGTTTTATGTGTAATTAAAATCTGTTTGTTTCAAAACAGAAAGATGATGACATAGAAGAGGGAGATCTTCCTGAACACAAAAGGCCATCAGCACCAATAGACTTCTCCAAAATTGATCCAAGCAAGCCTGAAAGTATCCTGAAAATGACCAAAAAAGGGAAGACTCTTATGATGTTTGTCACAGTGTCAGGAAATCCCACTGAAAAGGAGACTGAGGAAATTACCAGCCTGTGGCAGGGCAGTCTCTTCAATGCAAACTATGATGTACAAAGGTAAACAATTGTCTTCAAAGTTCTGTATTGCTTTGACAGGACCCTGATGTTTCTTTCTCAGAGTGTTCTTCAAAGCTGTTCTGTTTCTTTCAGTCCCTTTGCTCTCCTAAATCACTGTTTATACCTTTTTAACCTTTCTTCAAGCCTCCTTGGTAGTAATGTGGTCAGTTATACAAAGCTTTTTAAAACTTAGGGTATGTGTAGACCAGGGATCGGCAACGTTTGGCCTGCGTTACCCTGGCGGGCTGGGCCGGTTTGTTTACCTGCTGCATCTGCAGGTTTGGCCGATCACAGCTCCCACTGGCTGCGGTTCGCCGCTGCAGGCCAGTGGGGGCTGCGGGAAGTCACGGCCAGCACATCCCTCAGCCTGCGCCGCTTCCCACAGCCCCCATTGGCCTGACACGGCGAACCGCGGCCAGTGGGGAGCTGTGATCAGCTGAACCTGCGGACGCGGCAGGTAAACCGACCCGGCCTGCCGGGGGGCTTACCCTGGCGGGCCACGGGCCAAACGTTGCCGATCCCTGGTCTAGACTATAAACGTGAGTCAACCTTTATGAGGTCGACTTACAGCCATCGAAGTAATCTCTGTGGTGGTGCATGTCCACACTACCCTCCTTGGGTCAGTGGTGTGCATCCTCACCAGCAGCGCTTCCACCAACCTAAGAGGGGTAGTGTGGGGACCTGAGAACCCAGTCTCTCAGCTCCGCTGGTAGCTTCCTGCCAGTAGTGCCAGGAGCGGGCAGGGAGCCACCTGGGCTTCTTGCCCTGGCTCTCAGCTGGGGGCAGGGTCCAGCCGCCCAACTCTGCAGGGAGCGGGGGGGGTTTCTTTTGCCTGCTGTGAAATTGACAAGACAGCCAGTGTAAGGGATGCAGCATCTACACAGACACTGTGTTGCACTAACTATACCAACTAAGCCTTACACCTCTCATGGAGGTAGAGTTATTATATTGGCGTGGTAGGGCACTTTCATTGGTGGGAGGAAGGCTGGAATGTAGACGTTGACATAATTAGGTTGACATAAGCTGCCATATGTCGACCTAACTGTATAGTGTAGACCAGCCCTTAGTCATAGTGTCTGTATGGCCTAGCCTTTTTCTAACTCAATCCAGCCATCTGTCTTTTTAATTGTAATTGTTTATGTGCTTGATGGGAAAGCATTGCACCTGGAAGTCTGTGTCACCACTAAGCTTTTAATTCCTTTTACTAAAAATAAACGTTCAGAGATCCTTTTGAAATAGAAGGATGATGGATTGCCTGTGCTGATGAGAAGGCAGACAAAGTTCTGTTGTTATATTGATCTTACAACCAGTAATGGAATACTGTTTATTTCTTTTTATATGAAAGATTTAATGCATGTTGGCAGTTTATTTATGAGCTACTTAATGGAATTTTGTAATATTTTTCATATATTCTTAAGTATTCATCAACCACATTTTTGAAACATAGGCAAATGTGTCTTTCTGTGGTTTCCTTGAAGGCACCAAGTCTCAGTACAGCCACAAACTTTAGATAATTTAATGTCCTGGTTCTTACTTAGTTTTTGAGCTTATATTCTTCACTTTTCCTCTTTGCTTTGTTTTATACATATTAATGAGTATTTATTATAAGTAAGGCAATGTTTTAGTCACAGGTATTTTTAGTAAAAGTCACGGGCAGTAAACAAAAATTCATGGCCCGTGACCAGTCTCTGACTTTCACTAAAAATACCCATGACTAAAACTTGCGGGGGTGGGTTTGCCTACCTGCCTCCACGCCTCTCCCCACCCCCCCTCCCAGCATCTGCGGCAGCAGACTCAGTTTGGATGTGGGAGGGGGCAGGGAGTTGGGGCACAGGACGGGGTGAGCCGGGCTCTAGGCGGTGCTTACCTGGGGGGCTCCCTGGAGGCGGCGACACCCCCCTCGCTCAGCTCTGTCTTAAGCAGGGGGGCCAGGGAGCTCTGCCTGCTGCCTCAGCCTGCAGGCACTGGCCTCGAAGATCCCATTGGCCGTGGCTCCCTGCTAATGGGAGCTGCAAAGCCAGCGCTCTGAGCAGAGGCAGCCCGCAGAGCTGCCTGGCCATGCCTCCACCTAGCAGCTGAGCGAAGGGGGATGTCACCACTTCTGGGGAGCCTCCCAGGTAAGCGCTGCCCAGAATCTGCCTCACCCCGTCCCATGCCCCAACCTCCTGCCCCATCCCACACCCAAACTCTGCTGCTGGGCACATGGTGGCCAGACTGCCCCAGCAGCGGTCGATGCGACTGGCACAGGAGCTTCCTGAGCCGCCTCGAGCCAGGCACACTGGCCGCTGCAGAAGTCATGGAGGTCATGGAAAGTCACAGAATCCGTGACCTCTGTGACAAACTCGCAGGCTTAATTATAAGATATCAACACTTTTATGTGTAGCTAATAGCCATAGTTGTATAACAGCAAATTTTTGGAGAGACTAATAAGAAATTGTACTTGCTGCCGTGGTGTGTATTTAGGTTGAGCACTATCTGCTTTTTTTTAAAAAAAGCAGATGTACCACTTAATGCTACTAAGTGCACCCTACTCTTGGAATTGCTCTAAATGAAACATCATGTTTTTAGCACTTCAAAGACCTAATGCTAATTGACAGTATTTTTTCATCTAGGTTTATTGTTGGCTCAAATCGTGCCATCTATATGCTACGTGATGGGAGCTATGCGTGGGAGATCAAAGACTTTCTGGTAAATCAGGAGAGGTGTGCAGATGTAACTCTAGAAGGTCAAGTGTATCCTGGGAAAGGAGCAGAAGAAAGTGAAAAAGTAAAAAATAAAACCAAACCAGAGAAAACTAACAAGAAAAAAAATGCAGACAAGAAATCAAAACCCCTCGAAGACAACCGAGCTACCAAACAGAGAGAAGATCTATGACAAATAAATTAACCATACTGAATATAGTAAATAGAAAATCAACACTTCTATGCTGTTCACAGAGGAAACTAACTGTCTCTAAGTTTTGCAGCCTTTAGGGGGGCAGGGGTGGGAATAAGAAGAGGAAGGATTACTGGGTTTAAGAGACTGTATGTGTAAATGCACCAATTTACTTATTAATGTTGGGCATTTACTTAGTAACAGCAAAGTTAACGTTTACTGTCTTGGGATTGCCTACTTCAGATTGCAACATTTTTATGTTTTACTCAATTGGTTTAAGGTTAAAATAGGCACCAGTGCATCCAATTTTATGGACTTTGTTCATATAACAAGAAAGGAAAAAGAATTGCGATCCTTACAGTGCACCAAAGTTCATATTTAGTAGTAGTTGGCCATTGTGGCTAGGTAAGTCAGTTATATCAATGATTCACTGCTAGATAGTAGACTGAACTGGCACAGTATGTTCCTGGCAACCATTATACAGACTCTGCTCAGTGAGTAATGTTTGCTATGATTTTAATGAATTGTACTCTGATTTCAGGCAGAGTATACCCTCAAAGTACCCCAGCTGGCATTGAAACAGGTGCCTGCATGCATAATATATGATTGTTTTGTTTGTACTCTGAATCGGCAAAAACAAGGAGATTCTCAGGACCCGATTCTCTGGTCATCTGTATCTGTGTAAATGAGGCATAACCCTATGGGCATCAATGGAGTTACAATGCCAGTCTGAAAATGGTCTAAGTGAAAGAAGAATCAGGCTTTTGGCCAATCCCCAAACATATTTAGGTGCCTAACTGCCATTGAATTCAGTGGGAGCTAGATGCCTAAATACGTTTGGGGATCTGGGCCTTGGTGTGTAAACTGCCAGTCCAGTTTTTGTTTCAGCAAGCAGAGTTCTTACAGAGTGAAAGACAAGTAAGTTAAGAGAAGCAGCCTTAACTCTGAATTTGTTTTTTATTGGTTTGAGAGCTTTTATAACTCTCTCTATAAGTATTAATTGCAGTGCTGAGGAAAATTGATGTACTACTAGCCATCTAGGCCCTGACCATTCTGTCAGTTACATGCTAACATCTCCCATTAAAATGAGTTAGGGGGAGCATTTGTTGGTTTTTACTACTTAGCCCAGTCTACTTGAATACTTCCTCATTAAAATAATTAAATCAGTCTCCCTTTGCAATAACCATAAATACTGGGAAAGTTGATTGCGGGTGGGGGTGGGGGATTTAAATCCTCTTCGAAAGACACTTGTTTAAATAAAAGTTTTTTATTCTAACTGTATCGCATATATGTATGACTTTTGAAGTTTTTTCTCAAATATGTTGAGGAATACATGCATAATGACCCAGAGCACACATTGATTTCAGGATAAGAGGCACAATATTAGATGTTTGATATTACTGAAATAAAGTTACTTTGATTTTTAAGGTGCCAAAATTCATGTGTTTTGAAGAACTAAAAGGTCCTAACTTGAACCATAATGGTTAATCTTTTTACATTGAAGTATTTTGTAAGTGGTTGACTTAGTGTTTGTTTCAGAATAAGAATGTAACTAAATTTGTACACAAATAGAACCTGGTTTAATTTGTTTCAAAATTCACCTTTTACAATTGTGGGCATGATATGTTAATTTCAGTAAACTTATCTTTGGGCCACAGGCTAATCCCTCTCTGGTTTCCGTAATTACTCACAAATGAAGATTAAATTATGTTGATGAAACATGCAGGTATTAATATGCATATCTTCACTCTTCCCCTTGCAGGTCTTTGTGTGAATTAAAGATTAGATTGTTGTGAATTGCATTAGAAAAGATTGCTGTAAATGTATATCTGCGCAATACTTTGAATGAAAAGCTATAAAGCATTTGTGTCTTGGGGATTAATGATACCGCTTTTCTGTGCTACTATTCATGGCAAAGATACAGAGCAGTTCAGACAACTCTGTAGATATTTGATATTCAGAATGTTTTCTGCTCTTGTAAACACATTGTTGTCTCATCTATCATTGATCTGTTGCTTGCAAGTACTCATTCTGCATTGCCTTTATTTGGAGTATTGCATCATTTTTCAGGAAAGAATCACAGGCAAACTGAAGTGGAAAAACTGTAAGATCCAAAATGTTTCTTAGTGTATAACAAACAAGTTATAATTTACCTTGTAAATTATAGAATTCTCTTAACACAGGATTTGAATCCTTTAGAAACTAAGGATATTTTAGTATGGATATAGAGACTTTTAACATGGCTATTCTAATCTCTGAGGAGACTACGGAGTGTTTCAATTGTATAATATATACCAGATGCATGCAAGAACACTTTATCCAGTTTGACAAAAACTATGCAGTATAAGCACAAAAATGTAAATTTTAAAAATATTACAGACACTGTAAAAACAACTAAGTTTTTGTGTGTGCGGGGGGAAATCATTAAAAATTAAAACTATCCAAATACAACTTACAAATGAAACTTAAGCCAACATTTTAAAATTTGGATATCTAAAGTTAAATATCTAAATCCATATTTAGGTAAATAACAGTAGCCTGATTCAATAGTGCTAAACGCTCAACAGCAGGGATCTGTCTAAAATGGGAAAAGGTGTCGTTTTATTTTAAACCTGATCTAGCTAACATAATTTGAAACAACACTTACTGTCAGCTTTAGGTGCTAAATAGTGTTTCAAATCATGTTAGCTAGCTCGTTGGGTTTTTTTAGTATATAAAAAGTATCTTTTTCTCTAGACACACTTAATAGGCATATAGCTGACTATTAATTAGTTAATGCTTTTTGATCCTCAAATAATTAGAAAAGTATATGGTATTACATTCACCCAGATCTCCTATACTCCATTTTTCTTAACTCTCTCCTACCCACTCATTCCAGGGCCAACAGATAGTGTTATGTCTATTAATGTTACTTCACTGCACCTCTTAAATCTGTTATGAATGCCATGATCCTATTAAAAGCACAGGAAATTGTCACTTTGTTTATTCTCTTGACTGTTCCTTTTTCAGTTTTAAAAGGAAAGGAGTACTTGTGGCACCTTTAGAGACTAACAAATTTATTTGAGCATAAGCTTTCGTGAGCTACAGCTCACTTCATCGGATGCTCAAATAAATTTGTTAGTCTCTAAGGTGCCACAAGTAATCCTCTTCTTTTTGCGAACACAGACTAACACGGCTGCTACTCTGAAACCTTTCAATTGTTAGTATCCTAACTAGTATCTCTAAAACAAAGGTATAGGGATCGGAAAGGAAGAAGAGAGAGCTGAGTACTTTTAGTTTTGAATGCTGTCCAGCCAGACTGTGAGAGTCCTGCATGTGTTCTGGACATCCATTTTCTTTAATTCCATTTTAAGTTCTTGCACACAGTTCACGTGTATGTTTTCTTTCAATGATACTTTTGCATCAGATGTGATCTTGGAACAATGAGCAGAATATGTGTAATGAAGGGACAACTTA
The DNA here is from genome assembly GCF_015237465.2 of Chelonia mydas. Taxonomy (NCBI): domain Eukaryota; kingdom Metazoa; phylum Chordata; order Testudines; family Cheloniidae; genus Chelonia; species Chelonia mydas. The sequence continues at coordinate 67,510,040 of NC_051250.2, forward strand.
CAACAGTGGCTGAATATACTCAGTGAAGATGCTGGGGAGCAGTGAACTAAGCAGGAATCCAAGCCAACTGGTGGATCCCAACATGCAATTCTGCATTTGATATGCTGCTTTTAAGCTTAAATGGATGTCTGAGACAAGGTTGGCAGGTTTTGGCTACCGGCATAGCTTGTCTGGAAATATTCCCTGTACAGCCAAATGGATGATGTAATATGTATGTCAGTGAGCCACTTTAGAGAGAACTCTGTATCCTTATTTCCCCACCCCCTTATTTTCTTGTTTACACAGTTGCATAAAACCAAATCTGTGCTTTTCATCAAAGCTAAATTGGTGCCTGCCTGCCTTTGTAGCAGACATGCTGTAGCAGTAATACTGCAAAAAGTTTTCCTGGAAGATATAACATGCGAGTATAAATTATTTCTGTGGATTGCAAGTTTTACAAAAGCTAAATGTCGTGCCTAAGTTAGCCAACTTTGAGGTTCTACTACATAAAGATTTGTTACAGAACCTTTACAGGCAAGCTATATTGATAGTTCTAATTGTATAGTCAGCACTTACATCTCTGATAAATATAGGAATGAATTTTTACAGTACTTTCTAGAAACACAATGATGAACTGTTTTATCTGTTTCAGTGAGCATCATCATTATTCTGAAACTTCCTGGTTAGAAGTCCAGTACAATGATGCAACTTCCATTGACAGAGGACTTGATCTTGTTTCCATTGGTTTCAATGGAAGCTTTGTCATGGACTTCAATTGGAGCAGGATTGGGGCCCTTCGCCTTACACAAAAGAAATGCTGAATACAGGAGCTGAATTGAATGCCAGAGGCTGAACTTTTAGAGAAAGACTTCAGCATAATGCTGAAACACCATTGCCTATGGAGAAGGAGGTGGAGGTAGTGTTTACACAAATAATATTTCCAGGGCAGCATTTGTATATAATAATTTTTCAACAATGTAATGAATCATTTAAATAAAACTTACTGTAAAACTACCGTTAATTACTTCTCTCCTTAGCTGTTGCACAGTACTCTACTATTACAAACCACTTGCAGACAAGGAAGGTGACTTCCCATTTCTTCAGTAAGTTCTATTTAGCTTGTTTATGCGTTTCCTTACACTTCCATCTAGTGGTATAAATAAAAACATTTTAAAAACTCGACTTAACTCCATTATGGGACACCTAAAACTATACAGCCAATAATATTTTGTATTTTAACAGATGAATCTTTATATCTCTTCTACAAAGAGTAAGGTTGGTGTCTGCCCCCAAAAAAGACTTTATCAGTGGCAGATGCAAAAGATATTTTCTAAATGTTATCTTCCATTTTTAAACTTTCAGAATTAAACTCTTAAAAGCTCAAATGTTTCACAAAGATTTGGAGGAGCCTAATGACATCAGGCTTTGGATGGTGTCCTATGATAATGGTCTGTGAACTTAAAGTGGCTGTAGTGGGTTAAAGCAGTGGTTCATCTAGCTCAGTATCCTAATGTCCAGCGAGGGCTAGTGCCAGATGCCACAGAAGGAATTAGCAGAACAGGGTAACTTATTGAGTGATCCATCGTGTCATCCAGTCCCAGCTCTTAGGGACAGCCAGAGCAGGGGGTTGTGTCCTTGACCATCTTGGCTGACTGCTATTGGTGGACCTATCTTCCATGAATTTATCTAATTCTTTTTTAAAATCCAGTTATAGTTTTGACCTTCACAACATCCCCTGGGAATGAGTTCCACAGGTTGACTGTGTTGTATGAAAAAGTATTTTTGTTTGTTTTAAACCTGCTGCCTATTAATTTCATTGGGTGACCCCTGGTTCTGTGAAGGGGGAAATAACACTTCTTTACTCACTTTCTCCACACCATTCATGATTTTATAGACCTCTAACATATCCTCTCTTATGAGTCTCTTCTAAACTGAGCAGTAAGAGATTCCTTAATCTTTCCCCAAATGGAAGCTGTTCCATCTCCCTAATAATTTTTGTTGCCCTTCTCTGTACTTTTCCCAATTTTAATGCATCTTTTTTGAGATGGGGCAACCAGAACTGCATGCATTATTTGAGGTTTGGGAACACTATAGACTTACATAGTGACATATTATTTTCTGTTTTATTATCTATCCGTTTCCTAATGGTTCCTAACATTGTTACTTTTTGATGGCTGCTGCACATTGAGCCGATGTTTTCAGAGCGCTATCTACAATGACTCCAAGATCTCTTTCATGAATGGTAACATCTAATTTAGACTCCATCAGCTTGTGTGTATAGTTGGGCTTATGTTTTCCAGTGTGCATTACTTTGTATTTATCACCATTGAATTTCATCTACCAGATATTGTATCTAACTCTGCCTTAACATGGGCATAAATTGGGAGTAACTCCATTTTAGTCAATGGAGTCACATCAATGTAAAATCAGAAGTGGGCCCAGTAGCAATCTGAATTCCATAAAAGGCTTTCTGAACAAATTTACTTAGTAATACGTGATGAATTCAGGCTATATTGGACATTTCTGGCTCTTTTGCTTCAAATAGGTTGTGGTGTGCTTCTGACGATTGATGCTTAACAAATATTTTATGCAGTACGCATTTGGGAACATAAGCAGCTGCTTCATATAGACATATCAGTGGGTGCTGAAGTTAAAGTTAAATTATGACACTTAAATTTTACAACCACTAGTGATGCTAAATTGTCTGAGTCCACCATTTTGAATTTTAGCTTAAACTAAATATAGCATGGGTGTCATGCTCTAATATAGAGTGGAATGTAGTTACTGCCAACTGCATATTTATATATATAATGTAGTGGGATTCATGCTGTTCAGCCTGATGTATTTTTAAACACCCATTTGCCAATAGTTAACCCTGAAAGAGGATTGCTTGCATTATAAAAATAAAGGCCCCCAAATTTTCACACCCACTTGTCTACAGTGAGGGGCCTGAATCCATCTCTCAGCACCTACATACAAATAATCTGTTTTTCAAAGCTATGGTACATGTAAATATTTCCTGCTTACAAATTCTATGCAGTTCTCATCTATTTCAATAGGCTTTCTGCATGCTCAGCTTACCTGAAAAAATTGGAGGTCCTTATATTTAGATGGCTAAATATGGTTTTAGGAACATAAATGTATGCATGCAGTATAGACCATTTTGGCACCTCTTTATAGATGGGTGGCATTTCACTTTTGAAGTTGCGCTCTGTGTCGCTCGACAGCTTGTACCTTACACCACCAGAAGATAGTCCAATAAACGATACTAGCGCACCCACATTTTCTCTCACGGCCTTCCCCAGGGGAGCAGCAGGGCCTGGGACAAATCAGCCTGTATAGGCACCCCTCCCCCCCGCTTAACTTTTTTTATACTGGAGAAATCTGGTGTGGGGAAGGGATACCAGTGTGGTGTGTAGCCAGTGATGGCTCTGGTAGGTAGGGTACCCAAATCCCCACCCCAAGTTGGCCTGAGCACCACCTCCCCCGCCCCCGTGCAGAGCCCTCCCAAGCCCCTCTTCCCCACCCTCCAGGCTTCCCTCCCCTGAGCCTAGATACCTTCCCCTCCACCCCAGGCTCATCCCATTATCCTCTTGGGACGCTGGGCTCAGATTCCCTCCCCAAGGTCCCAAACTTGCTACCTTGGGTTTACTGGAAGCTGTGAGCGCCATGAGCAACCACAGTCTGCCTCTTTGTGGCGGTGCTCAGCCATGGCCTGGCACTGGCACCTCATCTGGGCACAAGCTGCTCGTGCAGAGGATGAGAACAAGCAGCATTGGGATCGGGAAGAACCTTTCAAAGGGCTTTCCTAGCCCCTTCCCTGCTCGGTATTCTCTATTAGGGCCTGACGCGCCCTCCTTGTGCCCCAGCTGAGCAGGACCTTGTGGCCGCCCCATCAAACGGTGACTCACAGCGCAGCTTTGCTCTAGTGTGTGACTGTCAAACTCACCTCGCGGGGCCCTGTACTCATCATCTCAGCCACATAAATGCCTCAAATGCCCCAGGAGCTAAGGTCTTCCTAGCCTGGTAGCCACATCCTGCGCTCGGTGCAGTGCCCCACCCCAACTGTCCTGTCACCTTCAGGTCACACCCTCAGGTGATACATGTGCAATTCCCCCCCCCCCACCATCACCTTTGGGTCCTGCCCTGAGGGGAGCCCCACATAGCCCTAACCCCCATTGCCTTCATTAGCTTACTCATGACTAAGAGCACTTGTCTCAGCTAACCATCCTGCTGGTTCCCTCTCCCATCACTGGGCTGAGTCTATATGACTAACAGGAGGGTTTGTCTCCCTGAGCGGTGACTATTACCGCCAAGGGGCAGTCTGTGCAGCATAAAGGGGCTGTTATGCTAGATGTACTTCTTGCTGCTAACTGCAACTGGTAACAGAGCTGACCTCTAGTCCTGCCCCGCCTTTCTGTGATGCCAGGTTTTTTGGGGCCCTGGTAGCCCCATATCCCCTCTCAGCAGCTCTACATGGAGGTTCCTGTTAGTGTGAGGCCCCCCTGCTTAGGTTTCAGCATGTCCAGACTCTGAGTGCCTTTGTAGGGTTGGGAGATTGACGCCTGGGTTGGGGAGCTCTCTAGCTTGCTATCACAGGGTTTTGTCCTGCTGTCCATCACCATAGTAGCTGAGCACCTTCCACATAAGATAAGGAAGTCCCTAGTGACAGGCTCCTAAGTAGGGAGTTAGGTACCAGGCAGGCTCCCATTAGCACCCTCACAAGTGGGGACATCAAGGCAGGCATTCCATAACTGATCAGTGGATGCTCTATACTTCATGAACCCATCCTGGCCCCCCCCGTGTAGTAGTAAAGAGACGGGGAGTACACACCCCGAGTGACGGGCCCACGGTTTGGGTGGAGGCGGGGGGGGTGGGGGGCCTGAAGAGATAGTAATTAATGACATTGGTTAAAGGACCCTAATGAGGAGAATCTGTACAGAATGGGAAAATAAATGCTCTAAACATAATGGGCAGCAAGCCCAGGGGCACTTGTTCTTCGGGTGTGGCCTTGAGGGAGTCTAGGGGATTGGGTTTTGTAGCAAACACTAACAACCTGATTTTTTTTTTAAAAACTACCTGATTTGGCTCGGTAAGTGCAAGGGTTCCACATCACTAGCCTCCTGGCATCAATCACATTCACTTTTAAGAATGATTGGCGCTCGTTGGAGTAGGCACCATCCTTTATTCTGCTATCTCTGTATTCTTATGAGATGGAGCCCTGCGCCTGCTTTAAGCAAGGGAACCACTGAGTTAACCCCTGCCTCCAGAGCCAGAGAAGGGGACATGCTGAGATTGTGGCCCACTTAAGAGCCTGGGCCACTGTGGGGAGCCCTGGACCCTTCACCTGCCCTGAGTGAGGGGCTGGGGAGCCTGAGAGCAGCCCCCAGCCTGTGTCTCTGCCACCCAGGGCAGGTGGAGGGTCGAGGGCTCCCCGCAGCGGCCCCAGGCTCCCTGGGCAGCTCTTACAATGGCCCAGCTCCAGCTTCTGGCCAGGCCAGGGGTCGGGGCCTTGTGGGGGATGGAGCAGGGGGCAGAGAGAGAGAGAGTGTGTGGCTCGCTCTCTCTCTTACTCTCTCCCAGGTCCCAATGAATCTTACACCGGCTCTGTGCCTAGCTTCTGTGAAAAATTCTGGTGGGGAGAGACCGGGGGAAAAGCTTCACCAGCTCCCAGCTGCTGGAGCCTTTCACTGTGGCAAGGCTCTGCCAGGGCGGGAGGCAGCAGAGAAAGGATGGCGGAGCCTTTCCCCGCTGTCCTTCTGCGGCTGAAGCTTTGCCCTGTGGCTGGGACGGGCTCCAGCAGTGGGGCGCTGGCACAGCCTTTCCCTGCAAAGTGAGTCTTTTCCTTCGGAGGGGAGCATAGCAGGGTAGCTGGGGAGGCATGACTTGGGTGAGCAAAGAGCTGTGTAGGGTATATACTCACGTACATCCCGTCACGCATCTTTCTTATTTATACCTGGGCTGGGTGGGGAGGGGAGTTATGCGGGTATGTATGCCGCACGCTGCTGAAAGAAGTATGCAGGGTAGGCATACCTGCGAGAAACGAAAGGGCTGTAAAACTTGCCTAACCAGCCTTCTAAGGATTTCCCCGGGGTCAGGGGGAACCTTCTTGTGGCATACGGCTGCTGTAGCAGCTCAATGGCCTTGTCCTCCACCACTAGGGGGCATGGCTGAGGAAACCAGCATGTGAAGCACTGCTAAACTCTAGCAAATCTCCAGCTACCCGAACGGCTCCAAAGGGCCCTGGGCAGCTGAATACAACTTAGAGCAGCCAAGTGTAAAGTCACTTTTGTGGCTTTCCTGCCAACTTCACCCTAGGCCTATGTCACGTGCAGCATGGGTGCACCAAACAATCCAGGCCTAACTAATCAAGTGGCTAAAGTTCATAGAAGTATATGGCACACCGGTCCTGTAACTCTTACTATAGCCAGCTAACAGTTTTTTTTTAAATACATTCTAGAAAATGGTGTTGCCAAAGTGTAACACACAATGTTTTTCGCCTGTGTTAGCAGGGTCAAATGCCATGCCCTCCAGTCATGTTGTTGGCTGAGCTTGCAAGGCTTTCCACTCAACTCGCCAGCATGCCTCGGCCTGCATGTGTCAGTAATGTACTGGTCAACTTTTGACTGGCCACATCTCATCAAGTCCAAAATTTCAGAGGATATGCTCGTCATCAGTGGCCAGAACCCTAGTGATTGGGGGGGGGAGGAGGGAGGGAAGGGTACATGGGGGAAAGGGGGAGGCGCTTTCAAGCCCCTGCCTTCTGATTAGCACAGACCAGGTGAAGCACCTCTGCAACTCTCTAGAGAGCAAATTAAATAACAAACTGATTGATGGCTCCCATTAATGGCTTCAAACATACCACCACCCACACCCTGAAGAGAGCTAAATGCATGCCCTGCTCGCAGCAACCAAACAGCTCAGCCAGAAGGAAAAGTTCTTCCGTCCTGCCTCCCTCCTCGCAACCTGCCTCCTCATGGCTGTTCGGTGGTGGGGGAAGAGACAGAGGGCATCAGCCTGAGCCCACCCTTTCCAAACCAGAGGGAAGAAAGATACCTGACAGGTACACAGATCTCCTGATAAGGTGGGGAGGAGGATTTGGTGGAGAACAGAGCCCCTGCTGCTGGGAAAGGACCAGAGTCCCTGGCATAGTGAGGAGAGTGGGAGACCTTGCTGTGCCGGGGGGAGGGGGAGCATGTGATATGGGAGAATGGTGGGTCAGGGGTATTGGGGGACTCTGCTATGGACAAGTGACACAAAACCCCCGCCAAGCAGGCATGGGGGTGTTTCAGTGAGACCATGAAACAGAGAGGGATGGGAGGGGGGCCACACAAAGAGCTTGTGGAGGAGAAATGAAGGATTGCCAAGAGTCCCATGTCCATAAAATGAGCTTGGCTACAAAGTGTGTTTGATTCTGAATACAACTTACCACTGAAAAGGTAGACATTCCCCTATTCCACTTGCAAATGTATAGCACCTTCTTATGTAGTAAGGAGTGTTTTTTCTCCCTTTTTGGGTAAAATGTTACATGAACTCATCAGAACAGTAGGAAAATGTTTAACTAGGACCGGGACTGTAGTCAGATCATTAGACCTTGAATGAAAGGCCTTTAAGCATTTTACAGTTACAGGTAGTGTAGCAGGGGACAGATTATGATGCTGCACTGTAAATAGAAGAAGTGTTTTCCCTCTGTACATTGTCTATTCCTAGGTTCGGCATCCGTCAGGAAATGGGCTGATGGGGTAAAACTATTTGTGTGTATAATGTGACTGTATCACAGAAGGGCACTTACTGCCGCCAGTAAGTCCAAAGTCATAAAAGCTACAGAAATATGTCCCTCTCCATGCTGACCAACCCTCAGATAACCCCACGTAATCCTTTGCCTTAACTGCATCTAGGTCTGTAGGAGTAGATGTCAATGTGAAAGGTGCTATAATATGGCAGTAGTGATAAACTCAGCCTATTTCATGCAATGAGATGAGGAAGTCAACCTGGGGTTCTAACATGGAAGAGTGTTCAGGACAGGTCTGATTCTGACCTTAGCTGTACATTGAAATGCTGGAGAGGTACCTCATTGAGATTAAAGGGGGAGAATTGAAATGTTTACCAACAAAAGGCTGGAGCAATGATAAGTCTCCTTTCTATGAAGTACCATCATTTTCTCTTTATTTCTTGAGTGAGAATAATGCCCCACGCTGTTGTATTCCATTGCATAGCAGCAACAAAGAATAAATGAGTGGGGGGGGGGGGAGAATGAGAGGGGGGAGGAAGAGTGTGTTTGTGTGTGTGTTAAATGAGTCTGTTCTACAGCCTTAGTTAAGAGCCAGTTGGCTTTTAGCTCATGTAATAGAGGCTCATGCACTAAGCTCCAGAGGTCCCACATTCAATCCCACCCGCCGACGTCCAGGGTCTGTCAGTGTTATATTTGCACATCTTGGCAAAGCAGCAAAGCTATTGATTTATGTTTTAAAATGAGCAGGATTATGTGGAATCCCTGTCATTGGCGGGGTTTTTTAAAGAACAGGCTAAACAAACACCAGTCAAGGATGGTCTAGGTCGGTGGTGGGCAACCTGCGGGCCACGTGCAGCCCGCGGGCTGCAGGTTGCCCACCACTGGTCTAGGTTCTAGGGTGCTGGACTAGGTGAGGTCTCGATTTTCCTTCCAGTGCTACGTTTCTATGATTCTGTAATTTCCTTCTGAATCAGGGAATTACATCTGGAACCAATTGCAGCTGCTTGCACTGCTTCCCCCTTGCCTGGTGATTTACACCAGCTGATGATCTGGCCCCATATTGTCTAAAACTCATCGTCGGCGATCCCTCGAAGTCAAAGATGATTGGCTTTCATGGCTTGTCCATTTCAAGTTAACTGTGGGTCCACTGATGGCTGCTACCACATTGCAGGCATGTTTTTCCGAGCAGGATGGGTGAACCTGCAATATTAGTTCGAGCCATGGTGTGCTCTTTCTGTTGCTCCTGTTTCACCCTTACACGTAGTCGTATCTGGTTCTCAGAGTGCTGAGATCCCTGCCTCAAGCAATTCCTCCAGGGTTGTTGGTTCTGGGATATACATTCCCATGAATGAATGTGGGTGATAAATGAGGTGGGGGGGGCAATAGTTCCCGTTTATGGACACCCAGCTAGCCAGTTAGCTATCAAGTCCCTCTTGGTGGCCGTTCTCTGCTTGCTTTACCTGTAAAGGAGGGATAGGCAACCTTTGGCCCGTGGCCCGCCAGGGAAAGCCACTGGTGGGCCGGGATGGTTTGTTTACCTACAGCATCTGTAGGTTCGGGCGATCGCAGCTCCCACTGGCCGGGGTTCACTGTGCCAGGTCAATGGGGGCTGAGGGAAGGGCGACCAGCACATCCCTTGGCCCGCGTCACTTCCCACAGCCCACATTGGCCTGGCGCGGTGAACCACGGCCAGTGGGAGCTGTGATCAGCCGAACCCGCAGACGCTGCAGGTAAACAAACCGTCCCAGCCCGCCAGCAGATTTCCCTGGTGGGCTGCGTGCCAACGGTTGCTGATCCCTGCTGTAAAGGGTTAATGAAGTCCCCCAGGTAAAGGAAAGGGAGTGGGCACCTAACCAAAGGAGCCAATGGGAAGGCTAGAACTTTTTTAAGTGGGGGAGTTTTGGTGTCCTAAGAGGTTTGTGCATGTTGTTTAATTAGCTGGGGGCAACAGCTAATTTCCTTCGTGTTATTTCTCAGCTCTTCCCCAGAGGGGTCTGTGAAAGGGCTTGAGGATACCCCACAGAAAGGAATTCCCAAGTGCGCCTTCCTGGGTTCCAAGGGGTTTGCATTTGGGTGGTGGCAGCATCTACCCATCCAAGGTCAGAAAGAACCTTGGGAGTTTAATACAAGCCTGTAGTGGCCAGTATTATTTTTTTGAATCCTTGCAGGCCCCCACCTTCTGCACTCGAAGTGCCAGAGTGGGGAATCAGCCTTGACAATGTCAATATTACATTACCTCTCTGTAGTGCTTTTCGTGCCCTCCTCTAGCACATTTGCCTTGGCTGAATTGAGAATTGAGATCGTGTTTTGGCAGTCTGAAATCAGGCATCCGGACAACATGACCTGTCCAGGGAATTTGATGACAGCTAATCATCATCACAATGCTCATGATATCGGCTTGCAAGAGGACACTGAGGTTAATGCATTTATCAGCCCATTTAATTCAAAGCATCTATGCACACAGCATTTATGATACTTCTCCAATGCCTTAAGATGTCTCCTCTCTATTGTCCACTTTTCAGTCCCATACACTAGGGCTTTGTAAGCCATAAGTTTGGTTTTAATTCTGATGTCGCAATCGTCAAACACCCTCCTTCTCAAATGGCCAGAAGCTCAGCTAGCACATTTGAGGCGGTACTGGATTTCTTCATCAATATCAATTGTCTGTGACAGGTGGCCTTCAAAATATGGGAAATGCACAAGGGTCTCTAAAAGGTTATCATGGAGCTGCATTGCTGGTGTTGGAAGTTGTGTACCAGGAGCTTGCTGACGGAGAACCTTTCTCTTCTGAATCATGAGTGCCAGTCCCATTTTCTGGTGTGCTTCCACAAAGACATTGATCATCACCTGAAGCTCTGTTTCCGAGTGAGCACATACTCCAGCATTGTCAGCATACTGAAGCTCGACGACTTGGATCAGCAGTGTTTTGGTTCTGGATTGGACGTGGCCCTGGTTGAACAGCTTACCATCCATTCGATAGGTGTAGCTACAACTACATGTGTTCTATATACACAGGTGATGGGATAAAACCAATTTCAGTCTCCTTAGCATATGTACAGCTCTAGGCTGTACGCTCTGAGTTAGATCCAGAGCTGCATTGGGACACAAGGCTGTCCTGAAGCCAGCTTACCTGGCTCCTGGAAGATCCCAGTGTAGAGAGGAGCTCGTGGGGTGAGGTGGCGGGGGCATAGTCATTGTAGTCACTTCTACACTACTGCTCCTGCCAGCCCTTCAGCCAACACAGGGGCGTTAAGGGAAGGGGGCACAGCAGAGCTTCCTCTGTTTCGGCAATCCACAGCTGCTGGACTGGTGCTTTGGGGCTGTAAGCAGCCAGTACAAATTCCACTGGCATATCAGTCTTGTTAAACATGACACACACAGTAGGCAGTACAAAGTGCAGCATGGGCAATACACTTTGCCCAAGGAACTCTGGGCAGGAGGGAGTAGCAAAATAACTAGGTCGTACTGAAGAGAAACCAGCGGGTTATGCCCTTTTGTTGGCTTGTGTTACAAGGAAGGAAAAATACCTTTACTGTATTTGCTAGTGAAGTTACTTCCGAATGAGCAGTAACTGAAAGTGACGCTTCACAGAGGATGCTGGATTGTGAGCAGTTTTAAACCCATTATTGTCATCGGGGGTTAAAAGAGGCCTTGCTGTAAGGGCATCGTTCTTTGCCTTTCTGTCAAGGATCAGTTAGTCAGTCTCTTGTCTTCCTTCATTTCAAGTTGCCAACAATCCCTTTGTTTTCCCATTTCATAAGAAAAACCCCAAAGAACAACAAATACCCTAGAAAGTGGGATTTTTTTAAATAAGGCAGATGCTGCCAGTAAACAAAAACAGTGCAACATGTGAGACTAGGAACATTCAACAAATATGTGTGAAGTGAAGTGTTACAAAGTGCTCATTTCCCCAAAACTGGATTAAGTCAGGCTACAGTTTGCTGCAGGGTGTGAAATGTGCAGAACTTTTCACAATGGCCGTCCCACATCCACGTCCCCTTCGCTTTCATAACGCGTTGCAGGCATCAGTCTCTCAATCCAGATCAATGAATGAAATCCCAAAGATGCTTCAGGTTCCACTGAGTGTTTTCTTCCTTTGGGGAGTTAAAGGCTAACGCCAGTGCAGATGAAGAATGTTCTTCAAGACTGATGCATGACTGCATCCCTTCTGAAGGAAAATAATAGGTGGATGTGACCATACTAAAATGACTCCAATGTCAGCGTCTTTAAACCCACCCCTCTTACTCATCTTTACAGATGGAGTAATAAATACATAATGATATCCCAAACTTAGGGAACACTGGAGAACATAATAAATAACAAAACTATACTCACCACTACTTCCAGTTTCTTTTAAAGACATCAGTGTAGCACTTTCTCTTGCTACAGAAGGGATTTCAAAACAGGTAATAATTATTCATTTCTCTTTCTTCTTGTAATCTATTAAAGGAATCAAATATTTACACCTGATAGAAAGAAAAGGAGTACTTGTGGCACCTTAGAGACTAACAAATTTATTTGAGCATAAGCTGATGAAGTGAGCTGTAGCTCACAAAAGCTTATGCTCAAATAAATTTGTTAGTCTCTAAGGTGCCACAAGTCCTCCTTTTCTTTTTGCGGATACAGACTAACACGGCTGCTTCTCTGACACCTGATAGAGTAACCCTGCAAACCCTTGGAAAATAATGTTTTGAACTGCCTAAACGAAACATTAAATAGCCACTAGAAGGCAGCCAAGTATAAGGGAAAAACTTCAAAAGCAGATTACTGTACCAGATGTCTCTGAACTGATTATGCGTGGCTCTCAGACGTCTAATTCTACAGTCATGAGTTGTGAGGACCCTACCTTGTTTACTGTACTTTTAAAGAATTGCTTTATGTGAACCATTAGCTTTCATAGCCAGTCAGAAGGGAAAAAAACCTGCATCTCTGTCTTGTATTAATGCTTTGCAGAAATACTGGTAACTTTTCAAAGATTGTCAGCCTTTTAGCTGGGTACCTGTGCAGTATCTGATTTCAGGCAGAATCTCTGAGGTGCAATTGCTAAATCAGCGGACTAAGTGTGAACATCTGTTACCAGGTCTAACACGCTTATAGACTATGAAAGCATGTCTATAATTCCAAGGGAAAGCCCAAGGCGAAGAATGCTGTCTCGGGATAATAGTCTCCTGTTGATCAGCTGAGGCATTTATGGAAAGTAAATGTGTTGCAGTAAAAAACCAAGTGGTGTATTTCTGAATCAAGAGCTATTAGCCCTGTGACAATCTTTTATCACATCGACTCTAGTTCTGTTCCATTGTATGAGTGGCCCAAATGGTCACAAGGGCACTTGCCAAACATGAGCACTGCGATGGTCAGTTTGTACGTACAGCTTAGGGATGTGCACGTGCACTTTGAGGTGTGGGGATTTGTGCTTGTGGGTAGGTGAGCATGATGCTTCAACAGTAAAGCAGTTTCACTGAGAGTCTTTAGTGCAGCCCTGTTAAATGCTGGGCTGCCTGAGGCCTGGGCTACACGACAAAGTTATGGCAGCCTAACTTGACATGCTCCAACTTCCTTTTGCATGCGCCCACACCTAAATGTGTCTCCTGTCAATGTAACAACCCTCTTACACAACACAAGAACACCACCTCTCCGAACCACAGTCAACCTGCTTCCATCGAAATAGGGCCAGTGTAGACACTTCATTACCCGTATCAACCCTAACAGTCCTCCAGCAACTGTCTCACAATGCCCTGGCCCTGCAACAGGGGCCACTCCAGTCACACTTTGAACTCCACTGCCCAGAGGTCACAGTCAACAGAACCCCCCCATGCTTTAAAATTCCCAGCATGGTTTGGAAATGCCTTTTTCTGGGTGCCCACCTTGGTGAGCATGCATACAGTGAGCTACACCTAGACATGTTCCTGCCTGAAACAGGACAGAAGTCCTGCATCCCCTCAGCCTGTGGGGAGACAAGACTGTACGAGCCCAGCTGCAGAGCAACCAAAGGACTATAGATAACTGTGCAGCTTGCACAGGGGATGCTACACCTGGGGCACAACAGAGATGAGACTCAGTGCTGGATGAAAGCCAGGGAATGTCGGGAGGCATAGCAGAAGACAAGGGAGGGCAATGACAAATCTGGGGCCACCCTGATTACCTGCCGCTTCACAATTAACTGCATGCCATACGTGGTGGGGACCCCCACCAACACCCTGGATGCAGGTATGCTGAGACCCTGTAAACCCTGTATATAACGGAAACCACTTCAAGCCAGGGGAGTCTGGCAGCACCCCCAGTTCCAGCTCCTATGCCTGAATGTGACCACGGACCCTTGGTGATAGCTGGGCGAGAAAACCCCTCCAGTGCACAGCGAGGAGGAGGAGGGGATATAGTGGGGAACACAAACAATGCGGCGACCCTGCAGCGCTTCAAAATTCTGCCAGAATTGAGCCAGTCCTGTCAGGTGAGTACAGGAGAGTACAGGTTATTAATCCTGTATAGGGATTAATAAGAATTTTCGTTATAAGCTGGGGACACATCAATTAGACGTAACGGAGGAGGAGAAGGCCCTTGGAGTATTGGTTGACCACAGGATGACTATGAGCCGCCAATGTGATATGGCCGTGAAAAAAGCTAATGCGGTCTTGGGATGCATCAGGAGAGGTATTTCCAGTAGAGATAAGGAGGTTTTAGTACCGTTATACAAGGCACTGGTAAGACCTCATCTGGAATACTGTGTGCAGTTCTGGTCTCTCATGTTTAAGAAGGATGAATTCAAACTTGAACCGGTACAGAGAAGGGCTACTAGGATGATCTGAGGAATGGAAAACTTGTCTTATGAAAGGAGACTCAAGGAGCTTGGCTTGTTTAGCCTAACCAAAAGAAGGTTAAGGGGAGATATGATTGTTCTTGAGAAATATATCAGAGGGATAAATACCGGAGAGGGAGAGGAATTATTTAAGCTCAGTACCAATGTGGACACAAGAACAAATGGATATAAACTGGACGTCGGGAAGTTTAGACTTGAAATTGGGCGAAGGTTTCTAACCATCAGAGGAGTGAAGTTCTGCAATAGCCTTCCAAGGGAAGCAGTGGGGGCAAATGATCTATCTAGCTTCAAGATTAAACTCGGTAAGTTTATGGAGGAGATGGTATGATGGGATAACATGATTTTGGCAATTAATTGATCTTTAACTATTCACGGTAAATAGGCCCAACGGCCTGTGATGGGATGTTAGATGGGGTGGGATCTGAGTTACTACAGAGAATTCTTTCCTGGGTGTCTGACTGGTGAATCTTGCCCACATGCTCAGGGTTCAGCTGATCACCATATTTGGGGTCGGGAAGGAATTTTCCTCCAGGGCAGATTGGCAGACGCCCTGGGGGTTTTTTGCCTTCCTCTGTATCATGGGGCACGGGTCACTTGCTGGAGGATTCTCTGCTCCTTGCAGTCTTTAAACCATGATTTGAGAACTTCAATAGCTCAGACATAGGTGAGAGGTTTATCACAGGAGTGGGTGGGTGAGATTCTGTGGCCTGCGTTGTGCAGGAGGTCAGACTAGACAATCATAATGGTCCCTTCTGACCTTAATATCTATGAGCCTATAGTCTATGAGCCTGCGGATGAAGAAGTAGGGAGCTCAGAGGTAGGTGTATTGAGGCATTAGTTCTTATCAGCATGTTTGTTTCCTTTTCAGTGTCTTCTCCTTCTGCTGCCTGCGCGCTTGTTTAAAAATGGTGCCCATCTGCTCTCCAGAGAACAAAGGTACGGACCTTTCATTGGTCACTTTGAAAACAGCAGGGGAAAGACAATTAAAATGAATACATTGGCAGGCATGTGTAGCTGCCCCTGCAATGACTTATGCATGTTAGGAAATGCATTAAAAAAGCTTAGGGTAGATTAGTCTGAATTACACAGTTCAATACAGACCATTGTCCGATGCTCAGCTTGAGCTAGAGGTGGTGGTCACTTTGCGTGTGTTGTTCTAGGTGGGGCGGGGGGAGTCTCCCCAGGAGGAGTGCTTTATTTATATGAACAGGGATGTCCCCTTTAGCCCCTTGAACAATCATGATGAAACTTTCATAGAGCTAATCTACAACCCTTTCCCAAATGTGCCTAGGAATGGTGGCCTGGTTTCTGCCCCCACAGTAGGAGACATTCCCATGCCATTCTCCAATGAGGGCCACTGGCACCATTACAGTAAACAGAACAAGAGCATACAGGCCCTGGTGGCTTTGGCACATCGGTAGCAGCTGCTTTCTCTGGGCCTTTATCACCCTCTGGAGTGAGATAACAGCCAAAATCAGGGCTGCCTGTGAAAATATTGGCAATATTCAGTGCACGTTCCGTATATGCATACGCAGGGCAATCCAGCATCTAAACCTCCCTTGCAACAAGTCCCCACCCTTGCTACACCATACTCACCATGCCGTAAGCTGTAGAGCGGTGCTGTAACGAGCTGCTCCAAAGTTAATCTGGCACTTTGCTTTCTATATTTTTACTGAAAATCTTTATGGGAAAAATGTCAGGAAATGTTGAGACATTTTTCTGTTATACCTGTAAATCTAACGCAGTATCTGTCTCTTTTTTATCAGCATCCTCCACCGAGGCACCCTGGAGAGCTGCTGAAGGCCGGAGCCAGATCAGGCCAAAAAAGAAGCAGAGCAGGGAGGAAATGTTCTATGAGCTCATCCAGTCCTCTGCAGTAACTGACCATGACCACAGGGGCTGAATGACCCAGAGCAGGAACAGAGAGAGCAGATGCTGGAGGAGGGCAAAGCTACCAAGAGGTGGCATCCGGGAGGGCACCAGCACATTATGGGTGTGCTCAGGCAAGAAACACAGATGTTGCAAAACGGAGGTAAGAATAGGTTGGACAAACATCTGTGGTTTACTTGGTCCTGCCTCAGTGCAGGGGGATGGATTCGATGACCGCTCAATGACATTTTCAGCCCTACATTTCTATTATTCTATTTTTCTAAATACCCAAATGACTCCTAACCCAGCAGCCTCTGTATTCCATGGAAAACGCCATGGTCACTGATCCCCATACCCCCCGCATAACAGGTGGCAGAGAGGCCTGAACCCTTAGCACTGCACAGCAGGGGGGAACAAGGAGAACCAGGATTACATCTACACTGACTTGTGGTACCCACAGGATCAGCCAGCAAGCACCGTGCACTATTTGTTTTCACCATGAATGAAGCTCTTTAGTATGGTCCCTGATGTTTTCTTATGTACTTTTTACTTGTTTTTGTTACAAATATGGATTTTCAACTTGTTTATTTGCCCTTCAGGTTTGTTGCTTGTTCATTTGCACGCAATAAAGTTTTAGTTTTTGAAAGCCAGAGTCCATTTATTTATTAGTTTGTAAAGCCCCCTCGCCCCCTCATACACACGATTTATAACAGCCATCAGCCCCCCCCCCTCCATATTTAATGTCTCTATACACAGAATCAGCAAGTGTTCAAAAGCATCACACGACACTACTGTGGCCAACTGCTAAAATGATCTCTTGAGACCTCTGTCAGCCAGATAGCTTCACAGTTGGCTTTTCTACTTGCCCTTGTGTCTGGCTGTTCAAAAGCAGCAGGCAGCCAGTCCATCTCACCCTTCCCCTTTGCTTCACAAATATTAAATAAAACACAACACGCTGCAGTAATGCTAGGAATGTTTGTCTCACTGAGATCCAAGCTAGTCATGAGACATTGCCAGTGAGTTCTAAGTCTATCAAGCGCACATTCAACTGTCATCCTGCATCTGCTCAGCCGGTAATTGAATCGTTCCTTGGTTCTGTTGAAGTGGCACTCTCGTTCCAGCATACAGGTTCAGGAGCTGTGGGAGCACGGGGCATTTCAGCATCACCAGCGGTACTATGCTAGTCAGGGAAGACAGGCCCTACTTGCAACTTCGGGAAAAGTCCTGTGTGTGAAAGATGCGAGAATCATGCACTTTCCCTGACCAGTCCACATTAACAGCAGTGAAGCATCCATGATGATCCACTAGCACTTGCATAACCATGGGACCCCTTTTGGTTTACACGCTCTCTAGCAAGGTCTGGTGCTGCCAGAATAAGGCTATGACCCACCATAGTGCAGGACCCCCCATGGCTTCAGATCCATCTACTGTTTCCTGCACATTGCCGAGAGTCAAGGTCCTGTGCCACAGGAGACACTTGATGGCCTTGCACACTTGGATGACAACAGTCCCCCACTGTGGATTTTCCAACTCCAAACTTGCCACTGACCAATGGCAATCCTGCGTTGCAAGCTTCCATAGCACAAGTGCCATTTGCTTTTCATGTTCATGCCGCTTTCATTCTGGTGCCCCAGGCTGGAGGGCTGTGGTGAGTGCGATACACAGAACTAGGAATATGGTCTTTCGCATCCGAAACTTCTGCAGCTACTGCTCTCCATACAATGCTATCCTACTACTCAGTGCTCGTTTTTCTGGCCTGTAAGTGCCTATCCACTGTGTGACATTGCTCAACCTAAGATTTGTATTCACCGTCTGCATCAGCCATTCCTCCTCCTTGGGTAGCTCATCTTTGTCACCGCACCACCAGTTGTAGTGGTAGTTGGTGATGTTCCACTAACACAGGAGAAGCCTGCATCCTGTATTAGCAACTGACATGAGAATGGCACTGTGCAGGGTGCAGGTTCCTGTTGGAGAGATTGCAGAGACCGAAAAGCGATGCATAGAACTGTGGGAATTTTAAAAGAGGCCTGAAAATGATGGGCTGGAATAAACATTATGGGATGAGAAAGTGAAATTGTGGGCACTTGACCCCTAGTTCCCAGAAAGCCCTGGGCAAATTGCTGATAGCCTACAAAGCACTTCAAAAATGTCCCAGAAGGTTTTGCCTTGGAAGCAGCCCAGGGCACACTGGGCTATGTACCCTTTGTACACCACATCTTCTGTCAACACAACCACTTGTGCTGAGGGCAGTACTGACACAACAGCCAAGCCTGCATGCACTCCAGCGACATACAAACATCAGCGGCTATAAGCGGACATAACTTCAGGCAGCCAAACTTTGGCATGTAGACACAGCCGGAGAGTCTGGCAGTGAGCAGGAGCACGGCAGTGACAACCCTGTGAGCACACAAAGGAGCACCACAGAATCCAAAGCCAGGGCTCAGAGAAACTCCATGCTGGGGATTATGCAGAATCAAGCCTCGTATGATCTTGCAGGGGAACTATCATGCTAAAGGTTTTGGGGTGCTACCTGTCCCACCTGAGCTACAGTGCCACTGGCTTTAGAAGCAGGGGCGTTCCCCATCCCTTAGCTTCACCACATGCCTTGCCTGGCGGCTCCTCATAGGGAGCAGCAGCTAACTAACACCTTGAAGACACAGGGCTTTGCAGCGGAATCCACCTGGTAGAGGCATAGACTGTTCACACCTTCCAAAGATCCCTAGCATGGGCATGTCTCCGTTGTCTACGTAACAAAAAATGAAGAGTAAGAATTATCCTGTAGCACTCAGCAGTCCCAACTATTCTGCCAGGCACAGGGCAGACAAAAGACAGTCCCTGCCCGAACAGCGTACAGTCAGAGCGTAAGCCAAATTGTGACATCAACCAAGAGGGGAGGTCTGGAGGATGGGGCAATGGTGATACAAACACAGTCACTAGCTTTGTTCACAGTTTGAAGGATTAAGGTAGGTGGCTTGCTTGGATCACCAGCCGTAGTCCTGGCTCAGAATTACACTCTCATAAAATCTCCATTTTTCCTTGGGCGAGTGTAGGCTTCTTAAGTGTAGCACTTCTCTCTCCTCCGTCCCACCCTCCAAGAATGGAGACTCAGCTACTTTCAGTTCAAAAGTTCAGCTATGTCCACACTCCCCAGAGTGCCTCGCGTTTCTCCTCTGGTGCGTTAGTTGTCTGTGGTTTCTCTCTACTCAGACTTATATAGTCCGTTGTTTTTTTTTCCAGGCTTCAGTTTGTCCTTTTTTCTCCTTTCTCTGGATTCCAATTATGCTCAGGGCCTGGCTGCTCTTTCCAGCTCTGCTTCAGATTTGGCACCCTGCCATTCTCCATTGTATCTGGGGTTTATTTTCTTTCTTTGTCTACTTCTCTCCCAGCAGAGGCTTCAATTTTTCACTGTCATGTGCCTAGTAGCTGACTTATTTCTGGTCTCTTTGCTTTAGACCTGCTGACAGGATCTTGTACTGCCTTTTGCTTTCATCAAACGCTTTCAAGTTTTTCCCTGTACATTTCCAGCTAGTCTTTCTGGCTCTGGTTTTGTTTCGGCACTCGTTCCTTCTTTCTCCACTTGCCTTCGGCGGCTTTGTTTTCATCCCAGCTGCCTGTTATTAGAGGCCAATGTCCTTTCATGCTCCAGAGGCCCCTGCCCTTTTTATGCTTCAACTTTTTAAAAAGGCTCTTTCCAGGCTCTCAAATGCCAGGACAGGCACCAGGAGCTAGGGGCGTTGAAAGTCCCCCGCTTTACACTGCAAGGTGAGGTTGGTATTAGCAGGCAAGTAGTTCAGCTGAGTCTGAACTGGAACAGCTTTGCTTAAAAGTGAAAAACCTATTTATATGCACCCAAAAAGATTTTTTATTACAAATAAAGGCCCCAGTTCTCTCAGCCAGCCAAGGTGGGCTTGGCACACCTGCAGGCAGAGGGCAAACATGGCCTAAAGACAATGGCGCCGGAACCTCAATGGCCATGCCCCTTACTTTTTAACATGGGTGTAGTTTGGGGGGGGGGGGGAGGAAGGGGGGCATTGCCCCTCCCAAACTGCAAGCCTTGGGCAGGCGCGGAGCATTGCTGGCAGGGGCCGTGCTTCATGGTGGAGGGGCTGATCACCGAGAAGCACAGCCCCCGCTAGCACTGTTCCGTGCCTACCCAAGGCTGCAGTTTGGGGGAGCAATGCTGTCCCCTGTCCCCCCAAACTACACCCATGTTAAAAACTGCGGGGCATGGCATGCTGGCCCCCTCCAGTTATGGTGCCCCCCCCATCCACCCTGGTTCTACAAAGGTTCCGGTGCCCTTGCCTTAAGCCCTCTTTACATCTCTCCTGATGCTATGATTCGGGGACAGGTACAGTGATCATGGACAGGGATTCCGCAGCCACACCTCTTTTTGCATGACTTTGCCCCTGCACCACGGGTGAGAGCGGGATTGCCTGTGTGTTGCTATGGCAACGCTACCACACCCGAGGACCCGCCTGCACTGGGGGAATTCTCCAATGGCTGGTTAACTTGGAGTTAGTGCTGCATGGTGACCCAGCTGGCTTCATTGGGGACCTTAGTGATGGGCAGCTGCAGATATACCCCCAAAGCTGCTGCCAGAGGTAAGGCTTTCCATAGCCATTTCAAAACTAGGCCTAATGGCCCTGAGTCAGCAAAGCACATGCTTAATTTTAGCGGCACTGAGCATGTACTTAAAATTAATCACATACCCAACTGTTAGGTAGTACTGGGGCCACTGAGCCGGCACCGGTGCGCCTGACCCAGGCTAGTCACCCATTGATTTCAGGGAGTATATGACAGAGTGCAGGACTGGGCCCAGTGTTTAGGCTGGACTGATGCATAAAGGTTAGCAAATTACAGAGGGTCCTACAAACCCAGCTGAGGAAGGGGCCGCATTGCCCCAGGAGCGGGGGCACAAGCATGTGAATGCTTCATCCTTGCACCAGGGTGAAGTACCAGCTCTTTCCCCAGTGCAGCGTACGCCCAGGTACGGAAGACTGCTGTCGGTCGCAGGGAAGAGGGGGTGACCCCGGGGTGCGGAGACAGTGCCAGAAGGGCACAATAGGCCCTGAGACCTGTGGCAGAGCAGCAGCTCTAGCCAGAAAGCGGGACAGGGGCCCAGCGAGCCCCTGCTGCCTGCCAGGCACTTACCCTGACCCCACCCTCTCTGCAGGGAGCGTAGAGCGGCCAGCCCACAATGCTCCTACTCATTACACAGGGGTCCAGACACCTCCAGGTCCATGAGCCCACCGCCCTGCTGAGCCGCTGCTGCCTCCAGCCACCACCAACCGGGACAGGTGCTGCCCCCCGCTGCGGCCTCCTCCATTCCCCTGCACCGCAGAAGGTGAGGCCTGCTGGTCGGGCTCAGTCACCCGGCAAATGACCCCTGCCACTGCCTCCCCCTCCCCAGCCTCCCTTGGCTTCCTAGTGCTGTCCTCTGCCCCTTGCTCGCTCCCCGGCTCTCCCTCTGTGTGCTAGCAGAGCTTCGCGTTCACCCTGCTCGTCCTCAGCCAGGCTTTGCAATCTAAAGGGCGAGAGAGATCTTGCCTCACTGGGGTTGGCTGTTGACTTTGGAAGGACGTTTGTGTCAGTTCCCACCCCCCTTTTGCCCTGGTTAAACCCTGTTGCAACCATTTGAGCTTTTCCTTTCCAAGCCCGAAGAGGAAAATCTCTCACTGTGCCTGCCCTGTTTGGTGTGTGCCATGCAAGTCACTGAATGTGAAAGGGAAAGCAAAGGGACTGCCACCCCAGCCCTCCTCCAGTTCTGATATTTGGTTCTCCCCGATCACTTGCTGCCAAGCCCGAGGGAATGTATTCTCCTCCCTCTCATTCGCCAGGGTAGGTGTATGTACTTTGTAGCATCACGTGATGAATATACCGTTTGCTATGTAGGCTTGGCAGAATTAATTTTCTTAAATATAATTTTGTCAGATAATGTCTGTGTGTTGGCAACACACCATATCACGCCACTCTTACTTTTGCACCGCTGCTGGTAGCAACGCTGCCTTCAGAGCTGTGTCCCCGGCTAGCAGCTGCCCCTCTCCAGCTGTCCGGCTAGCAGCCTCCCCTCTCCAGCTGCCCCGCCTGTGCTTAATTTGTGCCAGGGCTTGCCGGAGCTGAGCCCCAGCCCCTCTTTCATTACTAATTAAACACTGCCCCCACTTCCCCTCTCTCTGAAATGGGCTTTTTTTTTTGAAAGGCAGTGCTGGGTTTTTTTCCCTGCATGAGATGCAGGATGATGGTGGCACATGCTTGGGCGGGAGGGAGGATATGAGGGCAGGGACAGGAGCAGAGGGGCAGAAGACAGGGAGGGAGGGGACAGGAGCTGCAGAAGGGGGAGGATAGGAGCAGGATTTGGGGCATGAGCAGAAGCTGGGGACAGTGGTACAAGCAGCGAGAGGGGGATGGGGAAAGTAATCAGGGAGAAGGAAGTGTAGCCTACCAGACAAGACTCTCCCCCCCCGCCACACCTGGAATGGAACCCATTCTTCCAAAGTCTCAATGTTCCTTTGTTGTCCAGAAAATAGCTTTGAAACCCACTGGCAAGTTGCGTGTCTCCGTCTCTCTATGTGACAGGTCCACATAGAAGAGAACAGTCCTCTACTGCTACTCATTGTTCAGTTAGCTCACGTGGCAGAGGATAGTGCTGTGGCTTTAAAAAAGCCCATACCTGCTGGTGGTACATGTTGCAGGCAGTATCTTTCCCCATGATGAATTTAAGTTTTTAAAAAAACATAGGGGATTACAATAGTCACCATCAAATTTATCTTAACATGTTGCATTTTTTCCTCAGCGGAAGTCTTATGGCTTCAGTGTTGCCTTTGATCTCATCTTCAATTTGTTGCATGTAACCGATTTGGAGATTTCGCACAGATCATTGATTTCAACCAGGAGTGAGTTTGTAGCTGCCTTGCCTGAATCACTTACGAGGGTGATACCATGTCCTTTAAAATGCTAATTACTATCATGAGACTTGGGTGTGTGCTTGGATGTTGGAAATACTGATTTCCTGCCACCAAAATCTCATTTTAGGAATGCTGCCTTTTAGAGAGAGAGTTTGTTTGGCTCAACCCCACAATGGAAAATGTAACAAGCGAATATAATGATTGCCCTGATTATCAGGGATACATGGCTACTCATGAAAAAAATAAAACCAGGATTTTTTTTCTGCTGTATACTCACACGCATTTCACGAATGTAAAAAATAATGGTCACCTAAAGTACTCTAGGTGCGGGTTAACAGCTGTTCTAGAACAAGCAAACAGCATGGTGTGAACAAACAGGCACACAGTCAAAAAGATATGTAAACAAATACCAGTTCACTGCCATAAAGTTATAATGAAGAGTACAAGAGACAGTCATAATTTGGCATTGAATATTTATTCTGATAAACCTTTTTGTATTCCAAACTACTACATATTAATTCTGTTGTAAGCAAAAACTTTTGGAATGAATCTTCCAAAAGCTTCTGTCAGCATAAACTAGACAGTCAATGCATTGCCACATTCTGTGGACATAACTTTCAAGTGCAAAGCAGATTATCTGAAAAGACATATTTCCAACCTCCTTAACAGCTTGGACAATGCTAAAATCCAGTTACAGGTCTTCAAATCTCTGCAAATTTAGTTCTCATAGTGCCTTTGTAATAAATAAATAGAAAATATATCTTTTTCATTTTGAAGTCTATAGGAAAATGTACAAAACACTATACATCTAATTCCGAAAAAGGACCAGCTATTTCGGCAACAGGTAAAACAAGCATTTGAACTGATGCACCCCCACCCCAAAATTGCCCTAAGGATGACAACTGTATATGTAGGCTAATGTAAAAATATTTGCAGCAATTAAACCTTATAGACAGGATATTTGCAGTTTGTGAATGGACAGTTTAAAGAATGTACAAGCTACAAGGAGTCAGTCAACTCACTACTTGCAGAGGAGCACATGTACAACTTCTAGAATCCACAAATATTTAAAAAATGATATATCAGAACTATTGGTTGGTGATATTAGGCCAAATTCTACCATCAGTTCCATGCACTTAACTCCCATTGAGTCAATGGGAGCTGCTTGCATTTCAGGAGAGAATCTGGCCTATTACGCCATGCCATGTTCTCTGTCTAGGCTTAACAAGTTGCAGTGATCCTATCCTAAGTATTTACAGAGTAAGACCCCTCCCCTTCCCCCAGAATAGGCTCATGTGACTATCCTTGCATGACAGAACAAAATGGACTTTTTTTTTCCTGGATAAGATGTGATTTAAAAAACAAGCATATTTCCTAGAGCCAAGTCTTATGATTTCACCCTGAGAATTCCAAAAATTTTGAAAATTAGAAGCTACACTTCAGTACAAATGCAACTTGCCTTTTTGTATTAGTTAAACAAAGTACTCGACTCCTGCTCCATTGGGTTTGATTGTACTGAGTCTACAGGTGCTTAGCTCCTCCAATATAAAGACCTAGTCGGCTAGAATATCAAAGGGCAAAAACAGGATGTTTTTGGAAAACTAAATCCAAACCCAGAGGTGTTTTGATCCTGGTTCCTCTCCTAAAACCTTCAGAAATTTTTTTTCTGGTCTTGGCCCATTTCTAGTATTTTTCATTCATTATATCGTACGTATGATCTGCTAATACAGAGCAATAGATGCAGTTGTACCTACAGTACAGCCTCGATTACAGGAATGTTGTGGAGGACACTGAATCCATTCAGATAGCCAGGGTTCTGACTAATCAAGGATTTTTAAATGTAATTACTAGACCTAAGGGATAGGATCCTGTTTTGGCTAACAGGGAGTTTCAGATAAATGAGATTTGTATAATCGAGGTTGAACTGTAAGTGAGACTAATCTTTTTTTAAGGAATAGTTGTGATCTGGGGGTGGAAAGGACCCAAATCATCATAAGACATTGGCAGAGAAATGTATATTGCTTGAGAGCTATGCCCTTTCACATTGCATCCAGTGGAATTGGCCCAAATGGCACGAATGGTTTAGAGAGGACATTCCTTTGCTTGAACGAGAAATCCTTCATTAATAGACTGTAAAGAAGCCAGGGAAAAGGAAAATAACCCTGGATCCTTTTAAAAAATGCAACACTTGAAATTCCGCTAATGGAAAACAGTATATAAAAACAATATAGAGAAAAGCAATTCCAGTTTTAAAACCCAGGAAGGGCTGGAGAGGCACATACCTACAGTAGAGCCTGAACATCACTCATAACTGACTCACACAGCAACCTGGTCTGAAAACAGTGCCAGAAAGGTCTTGTGGAATTCAACAGCTGCACAGTGACAGCATGCGCAATGACACACAGATTCATGGCTGCTTCATTCCAATCCAGAGCTGACACTTCAGATACAGTGAAAAAAAGAGACACTCGGAAAAAAGACGACGACCGATTTAAAAAGAAACCAACAATGGTTTTCCGGGGGGGTAGTGGAGGGGAGGGAAACATAGCTGCTCTGGCATATGGACAATTTGCCTACTTCAAGAAGCCACTTTTTTTTCAGAAAGTTACCCGAACAACAGAAGCCACTTGAGACACCTGCATGACATCTTTGGGAAACACACAGCAATTCATCATGTGCAATTTTGAACAATATGCAGTGTTTTTATAAGGTTAAGATAAAATTTCCCAGCTTAATGAAGTGTGCTGGCAAGCAGCTCTGGTGTACGCTCAGCTTTGCTCATCATCCATTTTTTAAAACTTAGAACGTTATGTTTTGAAGGAAAGGGGGCATAAAATGTGCAAGATTACATTATCTGGGGAGGAGGGGTGTCTTCTGGGAAGCACAATTGAATCCTCACCCTTGATTAGGGATGGAGTAAAATGACTCCCCAGCATTCCCTGCCTGGGAGCGAGAGACCCAAGTGTGGATCCTCTCGGTAGCATGTCATGTAGGCACATTGGGCTGGCTCTGAAGATTTATATTTGAAGGAATGTGTGGGAAAGTCTGAGTAAGTGTGTAGTGCTTGGCTGTCAGGTCTTTTCCACCAGTCTGTGGCTGCTTGCCTGGGAAAAAACACAGAATCATGACAACAGCTATTTAAAAGCATAACCATGGGAATGCCAGTTGTTGGTTATGGGATTGATCAGAAATGGCATGTTCCATTATGACCATATTTGGTTTGCACATGTGACCCTAAGAGCACCCCAACGCCAGAGGACAAGGGGTGCCCTGGTTTCTAGTAGTGAGCCTCCACTGGCCTAACCAGCTCAGTGTACCCCAATTTACTGTATCTAAAAGGTGCCATGTAAGATGATATAGGCAAACTGGTAACAAGTTGGTCATTAATATTATTGCTGGTGCATGGATGCATGATGTATGAAAACGTACAAATGTGTGCTGGAAATATGTTCTTAAAACATGCTTGGCAGGGAGGGCATAAGTCACCCCACCCTTGACAAAGGAACATAGTCCCGCCTGCACAAATGTGTCTCCAATGTCAATTGAGCCAAGAGAGACAATGGAAGTACATTTACAAAAAAGGTAAACAAAGCCATCAAACTAGTGAGTTGAGGAAATAGCTACGTAACTATCATGACAGGAGGAGGAGACTGCAAAAATGAACATGGTCTCAGCTCCTGAACATGGACACAGCAAGCTGAGCCCTCAAGCGGGCTTCCTGACTTTGAAAATAAAGATAAAACTTTGAGGAGATAAGCAGAGAGAAAAAGTCTTTTTGGCATCCTTCATCTGAAGAGATGAAGAAACAAAGTGCTTTGAGCTCTGTGTTGGTTCGGGGCTAAGAACTGGGCAGCCATGCTGGAAGAACAACCATGGTGAGAAAACTACTTTGAACAAGAGACTCTAGTTTAAGCTAGGTTTTAGTCTTAGAAGTGTATTTTTCCTTTTGTTTGTAGCCATTTCGGTCCCAGTTCTGTCTACGTGGTATCACTTCAATATCGCTTCCTTGTTAATAAACTTAATCTTGTTTTAGTACACCACCATCTCAGTGCAGCGTTTCAAACGGACGAGTAAAATCCTCCACCACACTAACAGGCTGGTGCTGCATACGGTTTCGCCAAAGGAGTAGCAAACTTGATAAGGTTTGGTGAATGCTACGGAGAGCACTGCAGGGGAGACTGTTTTGAGTAGACTCAGGACAGAAGAGGCTGTTGGTGTCCCCCGGCAAGGAGTAATCAAGCAGGTGGAAGCCAGGGTGAGATCACTGAGCTCTGTGCAGGGTGCTGGTGTCAGAGTTCTGAGCCATAGCTGCATAGCACAGAAGCACCCAGGGTTACAGGGCAGGTGGTGACACAACCCCTTCTTGGTCTGGGTGAACCCCAAAGCATCACAATGTGTTAAATCACTCCTATGCCATTTCTTTCCCCACTATGTACCATCAGCTGAAATGTGATAACTCCCCTGTGGTTCAGCGTGTACAATTTAGTCTCAGGATTCTGCAGCAGTTTGACAGAATAGTGCAGAAAGTTTCAAATAAATTCTCATTGTTTGACCATGTTTTGCAGCTTTTAGATACTGACTATAATTTATGATTTCTGATCCAAATTTTCAGCCAGCCTCTGAATTTGCATTCCTGGTTTTGTGCGAGCAGCTGATTGCACTCTCAAAAACAGCAGAGGGTGGATGCAATCAGTCCCATGGGAAAATTCCGAGCCTTGTATGGCAATTAGATTTAACATTCATACCCGAGAGGCTCACAAGAGATGTAGAGGCAGAACATGACCAGGCCATGTAAAAGGCACTGACACCCTTCCCCCCACTATTTGAAAACAGTTTTGCCTCAGATATTAGCTTAGAAAATAAAGGTAAATCTGGTATCAGCAAGCAGATCAGTAGGGCAGGATCAAACAAGATGTGCAGCACAAGGAATGCTGTTTGTCACATGTGGCCATCTACCCACTTGCAATAAAGCTTTCTTCATGTACAGCAACAAAGAAATGCTACATCTCTGGAGACCTGTGGCATGGTGCCTATTGTGAGCAGTCAGTAGTCCTTTTCTATTGGGGCAGTGCTAACAGCAGGAAGGCAAAGCCTGGTGTCCTCATAATTTCATTTTCTTCACCACAGGGATTGGCACAACTTGATAGATTTTAGCTGCATCCTCCTCGGTGATCAGTTTCACCCAAACTGGTCGAAAGCTGCCTTTGAATCCGACAAAAGCCATTTTATCTGAAAACCAACAGCAATAAATTGGTAGTGCAGCTGACTGCAGACAAGCGGAAGCACTTTCATAGATTCCAAGGTCAGAGGAAACAATTGAGATCATTTAGTCTGCCCTCCTCTGTAACACAGGCCATAGAACATCCCCAGAATAATTCCTACAGCAGATCTTGTAGAAAAACATCCAACCTTGGAATTTAAAAATGTCAGTGATGGAGAATCCACCATGTCCTTTGGTAAATTGTTCCAATGGTTAATTACTCTCATTAAATGTATGCCTTATTTCCAGTTTGCATTTGTCTAGTTTCAACTTCCAGCCATTGGATAGTGTTATACCTTTCTCTGCTAGACTGAGGAGCTCATTATTAAATATTTGTTCCCCATGTAGATACTTCTAGCCTGTAACCAAGTCACCCCTTAAACTTCTCTTTGTTTTCATGCCACTCACACACATGCAAACTTCGTGGAGCTAACCACTATGCACTCTACCTGTGTTAAAGAGGGTGCTCTGGCTCTAAAATTTTCTGTTGTACGTGTTGGATGTTTGTAAGGTCATACTCTGCTGTGTGGCATGTGAGCTATTATCAGTTAATTAATTAATGCAGAGAAGAACACCACAGTGTTGAAAGGTCCTGTTTTTGACATTTTCCAAATAAAATGGTTCAACATTTAGCTTTGAAACAATCCTTTGTTTCACATTTTGTATGAAATTACGTGTTATAATCTAATACACATTTTGAAAGTCAGAATCAAAATGAATGGCCCAAAATATCACTTTTCAGAATTGTCCTTTGCAGAGAATTTTGAAATTTTTAGTTTTGATTCCTATCTTAAACAAAGGCAAATTTGAAAATCTTGAAATTCTTTGCAAAACAAAACTTCTGTCCTCCACACAGCTCTGCTCACAATGACTTGTTTTAGCCAAAACAACATGGTAAATTTGGTTCTTGATAAACAGGAACCTCTCAATTAGGTCTAAACCAATTGGACTCTTCCTCGGTCTGTAGATGCACTCTGATCTTTTTGAACCATCTTGTATGTAATGGTTCTGGCTGGAGACTCCACTTTCAGCTTTTACTGGTTCCTTTATCTCAAAGAAAATACTTGCTAAAGTTACAGTAGCTTCCAATGGTAAACTCTCTGGGGTTGGTGCGCACCTTGATGCAATGTAAATACGTGCAATTCCAGAGCAGATATTGATCAACAATTTTTCAATGACAATATTATATAGTCAGTTACAGACACATTGGATGCTGGGGCTAGGTGTGGTAGTTTGAATATATGATTTCTCTCTGAACCAATGGTCCTCTTAAAGGAAATCATTAGTGGAATCAGAGGACTAGAGAAGTTAGAGATGGCTCTGGCACCTCTTTTCCATCTCCCATGAAGTAAGTTCCCTACTTTCTCTAAAACTATGTCATTACTTTTGGGAACAGCCTTTAGCAATGGTCATTGCTGTGACAGTGTGCAGAGACGTATTGCCTTAGAGAAGATGTACTTTCAGGAGGGAACTCAAAGCAATTCTGTGTTAAGCATAGCACTGTAGGCACAGAATATTGTTAGGTAGATAGGGAAGGAGTAGGCACGTGCAAGCAAAGCAGGGGGAAGTTTGGAGAATTAAATAAGCCTTTGTTTAAAATAGCTGTTTAGTATTGCTGATACTTGGCACTCTGGTTTAACAGTCTGGATGTTTAGGAGACCCCTGGACACACTCAGATGGTCTTTAATTTGGTGTTTTCACTCCCCTCCGCTTGGAAGGGCGCTATCTGGACGCTTCTTCCAAGAAGGGAACCAAAATGCACTGCCTTCTCTATAGCTGCTGTGGATGCCATCTTAGCATCCATGCAGCACCAGGATATTGTAAGAGTGTGGCTTCTCCTTATGCCATATCCCCCAATGATAGATATCACAGTGAGTCTGGATGACAGGAATCCTGAGGTCTTTCCCAAACTGTCCTCAATGAGGGAGGTCTGCATCTCTCTCACCAACACATGAGTCCAGTTGAGAAGCACAGTGCCCACTCATTTGTGCAAGGTCAGTTTACTAGCAGAAGTTGATATATTAAAGGTTTTTAACTTGTTAGGTAAACAAATCAAAAGTTTGTATTTATGTTTTTAAAATTCCTTACCTTTTAACTTAAAACCCTTCTCAACTCCAAGTTTTTCCAGTACTTTAGTCCAAGGTCCTTTTGAAATGAATCTGCCTTTGGATGCCATCACCACTATAGAACTAAAGAAAACAAAGCCATTTATAAACAAATGAACAATAGTTAAACCTTTATCACTTGTCTGATTTAAACATTGGTGTCTGCCATCAGTGTGACACTGGGACACCTGCGAACCAGGTCATCGATGTTCTCCAATGACTTAGCCACATATTCACTTTTCCATATATGCAAAATCAATTAGGAAGCATATTTAATTTGCTCATTTTACACTGAGTTTCTAGAGCGGTTTAAATTTTCAAAATCAGCATTTCCATCACATGCCACTCAGTGGCAATTAACTCTTTGTTTTCATATCAGCAACAGACTGAATCTCAAATAAATTCACCTCCCTGGAATCTGTGCAGAGGATCTGACAATTTTCCTTCTCTTTGACTGCACGTTTGATGCAAAAGTGCATTATTAGTGTCCTTATAAATAGTATATGTCTTCCAAAGTCCTGGGGTGCTTTATAAACTCAGACTGAAATACAAATGATGTATGACTCAGGGATCAGATCATTTTACCTATCACAAATCTGCAGCCTCTGGGGTAAAATTCAGCAACTGTCTAAGCAACACTATAAAATAGGTTAGGGCAGAAGGTGAAGAAAAATCCCCTATCACATTGAACCTGGAAGGGGCATTCTGTAGACAGAACCATCCAAGCTGAAGTATAGGCAGGTTAATGAGATTAGCACCCCTATTCTTCTGCAAGGTGCCCAGACCTCTCCAGTGACTGCACCAAGAAATCCTGACCCGATTGAAGAAAATGGGAGTGACTTCAATGAGGCACAGATGCAGCCCCATTGTGTTACAGTAGTACAAACTGTCACTATAATTAGCCACCCAAGAATTCCTTGTTTTCCAGATATTACTACATAGAACGCAACTGCTGTGCCGCTGAATGGACTAGCTACATCTTAACATAACAATTCCATTAAAATCCATTGTAATGGGATAATGGCAATACAGCAATTCCAAGGAAAAACCAGGAACAAAAGGGTTAATAGTCACTAAGGCCTGATCTCCACCTAAAACTTGAAAAAATCACACTATTGAGAGATGTAGTTAAGCCAACCTAAGCCCTGGTGTAGACACTGTTAGGTCAATGGAAGAATTCTTCCATCAATGTAGCTACCATCTCTCAAGTGGGTGGATTAATTACAGCAATGTAAAAACTTCTTCCATCACTGTAGAAAGTGTCTACACTACAGTGCATCATACCTGTGCCATTGTAGTACAGACAAACCTTTAGTCTGTTTTTAGCTTAAACCTCAGAAGTTACGTTTAATACTTGCACTGTTAGAAAACTAATTGGGTTTACAGCATGTATTTAGTTACATTCTTGATCTGATATTAGATTTTTTTTCTTTCACTTTACTAAAAAAATCATTTATTTCAGCTAAGCCTTTCCTGTCTTGGAGCTTTCAAAAATAGCTTCGACTTGTTCCATCTATTTGCTTTGGGAAACTCATCACAAAAGTATGAACATACACAAAATATGACACTTGACCTGCAGTAAATTCCTAGAGTGAACTAATAGGCTCTGTCATTCCAGGAAAAAAAAAAAAACTATTAAAAATGTATAATTCAAACAAACAGATTCATCACAGCAGACCCCATTTTTCTTTCCTGGATAAATGGTATGTTTAACAGCTATAGCTAAAATGTCTGGCTATATCCCATTTCCAGAAAGCAGGTAGAAGAATGGAGTAAAGGGCTAAGAGAACATTTCAGAAGAGCAGGAGAATAATCCAAGGTTACTACACTATGCAAAATTAGGATCTGTGAGGTGCTAGTTGCTCTTCACTCCTATTGACTTCCATGGGAATTGAGGGCTCAGCAGGTCCAAAGATCATGTTCATAGGCCTTGCCCACACACACACACACACACACACACACACACACGTTGTACTGCTTTAATTTAATCCTGGGGGAATTCTGCACCACTGCGCATACACAGAATTCATGTCCCCTGCAGATTTCTTTGCTTCCCTGCAGAAAAATGACTTTCTGACAGAGAAGCAAAGGGAAGCTGCAAAACAGTCACACACAACTCCCTAGCAACCCAGGTACAACATTTCAGGCACTCAGAGCAGCCGGCAGAGAGGTAAATCACTGTGGGGCTGGGGACACTCCAGCCAGTGGCTCCTACCCTGAGCCAGGATTAGCTGCTGGTCCTGGCTGGGCTGAAGGCAGGAGAGGATGGGACTTCCTCTTCCCCTGCAAGGAGTGGCTTGGGCTGTGTCAGACCCACCCCCAGAAACCTCCCCCAGCTGCAGGAAGCTCAGCATCCCCCCACAGCTGAGGAGCGATGTCGGGAGGAGGGGAGCTGCTCCCCCATCCACCCAACCTCCCATACTGAGAGACCCCTGCCAAGCCTCACCCGGTACATCTACAACCCCCCTAGCCCTCCATACCCGAACCCCACGCCACTGAACCTCAACCCCTGCCCCCGCACCCAGACCACCCCCACTGAGTTCCCTGTACTCAAACCCCAACACTGATACCCCACCCCTGCATCACCCTGAGCCCCCACATCCAGACTCCCACCCCACTGACAGCCAACTAGCTGCACCCAGACCCCCATCCCACCAAGCCCCACTCCCCCAGAAGTCAGAAACTCCTGTTGAGACCCCCACACCCAGACCCCTCTGCTGAACCCCAACTACCTTCACCTGGAAGCCTCTGAGGAGTCCCATTGCTCCTGCACCCGGAACCCCACAAACGAGCCTCTGTGGGGAAAACACCACAGTGGCCCCAAACAGTAGCCTTTAATTTCAGATACTACACAAAAACGAGGAGGTTAGTTAAACAGAAATTAAAAGGTAGAGCACCAAAAGTAAAATCCCTGCAAGCTGCATGGAAACTTTTTAAAGACACCATAATAGAGGCTCAACTTAAATGTATACCCCAAATTAAAAAAAAACAAAGCAAAAGAACCAAAAAAGAGCCACAGTCGCTAAACAAAGTAAGAGAAGCAGTGAGAGGCCAAAAGGCATCCTTTAAAAAGTGTAAGTTAAATCCTAGTGAGGAAAATAGAAAGGAGCATAAACTCTGGCAAATTAAGTATAAAAATATAATTAGGAAGGCCAAAAAAGAATTTGAAGAACAGCTATCTAAGGACTCAAAAAGTAATAGCAAAAAATTTGTAAGTACATCAGAAGCAGGAAGCCTGCTAAACAACCAGTGGGGCCACTGGATAATCAAGATGCTAAAAGCACTCAAGGACAATAAGGTCATTGGGGAGAAACGAAATGAATTCTTTGCATTGGTCTTCATGGTTGAGAATGTGAGGGAGATTCCCAAACCTGAGTCACTCTTTTTAGGTGACAAATCTGAGGAACTGTCCCAGATTGTTCCAAAACCTCCTCTAAGGACACCTCAGATTCATAAACTAAACAGTAGTAAGTCACCAGGACCAGATGGTATTCATCCAAGAGTTCTGATGGTACTCAAATGTGAAACTGCAGAATTACTAACTGTAGTCTGTAACCTATCATTTAAATCAGCTTCTGTACCAAATGATTGGAGGATAGCTAATGTGACACCAATTTTTAAAAAGGGCTCCAGAGGTGATCCTGGCAATTACAGGCCAATAAGCTTGACTTCAGTACTGGCAAACTGGTTGAAACTATAGTAAAGACCAAAATTGTCAGACACATAGATGAACATAACTTGTTGGGGAAGAGACAACATGGTTTTTGTAAAGGGAAATCATGCCTCACCAATCTACTAGAATTCTTTGAGGGAGTCAAAATGTATGTAAACAAGGGGGATCCAGTGGATACAGTGTACTTAGATTTTCAGACCTACTTTGACAAGGTCCCTCACCAATGGCTCTTAAGCAAAGTAAGGTGTCATGGGATAAGAGGGACGGTCCTCTCACGGATCAGTAACGTGATAAAAGATAAGAATAAATGCCTCTGACAACAATTACATGTATTAATACTCTACAAACCAATATGAGCAGAGAAGACAATCCTCAATTTAAGAAGCATTGATATGGTTTCTGTTAGTATTTCAGGCTGGCTAGACTACTGTGCGCCAGGATACAGCTGCTTGGAACATGTGTTTGGTACTCAACAGTCTAGTTTCATTGCTCTGGATCTCTGGCTAGCATGCTTACAGAAATCAAAACACACTGAACGTGTGTTTAGGGATGGAACACATGCACGTAGCATGCATATATTTTATCAGTGGCATCTGATGAGAACTAACAGATTACTCCGGCAATATGAAAACAGATTAGGAGCACTGTGGTGTAGGAACTGATCACGAATATTTTTTTCACAGGTTTACCGTGCATGCCTTAGAGCTACTTTGAAACTCAGCATTTGGATTCTGATGAGGTTGATACTGAACCATGTCATGGAACAGGACAATTAAGATTTTGTAACTCTAAGCCATATCACATGACCTGGGCTAAGAAAAGGGGTGTTTCAGCAACACTCCTGTGTGCTAAAGTTTTATTACACACTGGATTATTTACTCACTTGTTTTTGATGTTGGTGACATAATTGTCTATCTGCGTTGGGATTCCCTGTAGAATAGAGTTTTTGAAACTTATTCGGTCAACAATTTTTCCATGCTTCCCATCAATCACAACTACTTGGATACCATCATCAGGGAGGAAAAACTTCTTACTATCAACCTGCAGAAAAGAAAAAACTCTTGATGTGCCAAAGAAATCCAAGTTCATAACAGTTAACTGTACGAAGCTTCATGATTGTGGCATGGCAGCATTGAACTGCCCTTTGCTTCAAGGAATAGGATTCCTATCTCCTACCTTGGATCAACTTGAATCTTTGCCTATTATGTTGTAGTACTACTCATTTTCATAAGAGACATAGCCTGAATAAACCTAATTCCTAATAACCATCAGTGGTAGTTTTCTCAGTAAATTCTGGGTGAAACCCCAGAATCTTAACCTATGTATTTCTAAAAGTCCAACAAATGTGGCTGAGAAGGAACCGCTTACCTCAATGTATGCAAAGTCATCCCTGAGGTGGAAGTATCTGGTCTTGAAGGTTTCTACTTTCAGCTCTAGGAAATGGTCCTTATTCTTCTGCTCAAAAATAGAAAACGGTGTTTACCACTTTTGTACATTTCCCAAATGCTATTTATTTTAAACCAACAGCTTCCTAGCAGTTTAATCAACAATAAAAAAGTACCTACTATGTTGACACTTGCCAAATTACATTGAGGAATCTGGGAAAAAGCTTAACCTCTGAGCTGATCCTGTCAACATTTAAATGTTGCTAGTTTCACAACAAGGAAATTTTTGTTTTGTGCAGTGATCTGTAGTTCATTGAGGCTTAGATCCTATGTGCCTGTTCCAAGTGAGAAAGGTCAAAAAGGGCTGGGCTGGGCGCAGAACATGAATCTGTCTTTCAGGACAATCCTTGATGTGCAAACGTCCACATCGCTATTTTCATCCCCGCAGCCTGAGCTCTGCGAGCCTGAGTCAGTTGACCTGGGCTCTGAGACTTAGTGCCACGGGTTTTCCTTTGCAGAATAGACATACCCTTAGCTATGCATTCCCCCCTCTGGCATGGCTTCTGCTATTAGGCAGGCATGGCTGGCAGCCATGCAGCAGAACTCTCATCAGAGCAGGAACAAGTTCTCCTGAGCAACCTGTTGCCCGGCTCATCGCTTTGTGTGTTGTGTTTCTGTGCACAGCACTCCACGCTTGACCATTAGGAGATCAAATTCGTACTGTGAAATGCAGTCTTCAGTACCCCAGAGCTATCCCCATTGCCCCATGAGTATCCAGCACCTATCCCTAGGAGGAAGGCATATCGTATCGAAAAGTAACGGTTAGGGAACACCTGCTGCAGCTTTATGTTTCTCTTCCTTTCATGAATCTGGGTTTTCTGTACTAGCTGGTGGCTGGTTTAGGTTGCTTTACACTTCTGGACCATTCAGGAAGTTATGCCCAGGGTAGAGTAGTTCTTATAGAGATGGTCTCCACAGCTACATGGAATGATGCATGATAGAGCTTGTAAATTTACAAGGAAACAGAACAATGGTAATGGAAATGTAGTAGCAACCAAGGTACTTTACCAGTAGTGAGTTAGAGAGCTTCTTAGGCATTGGCACATCTACTACTGGAGTTTCTGTGTATTTTGGATAGGCCATGGCTTCACAGTCACTGATTCCGGCGTTCTTTGGGATCACAGCTTTGATCCTTATTCTCTCGCAGCCTTGGACTGAGCAGAAGGCAAATTTCTCTTTCTCATTCTGGGCTTTGAGTTTCAGAAACAGCAGCCTGCAGATCGGGGGTGACAATGCATCAGTCATGGGGTGTTACACACCAAAACGAATAGGTCCAGGTTATAATAGAGTACATCTCGGTGCTTCGTGATAACAAATATGTAAGACAGCCATCCTAGACTGATGCTAATAGAATATTTATACCACATCACACATTGTGTATTTATATAGCTCTAGAGGTCCGTTATTTTTACATAAATCAGTGTGTGTATATATATTTATTCAGAGGGGGGGAGGATATTCCCTGTGAATCAGGGGTGGAGGGATAGGAGGGAGACCAAAAGGGAGTTACTGTACTGAGAATGGAAGTGGGGGGGCAGGGGAAGGTGGGCAGCCCATCCAGGCTGGGAAGGGCCTTCACGGTAGCTCTGACGGCCATTCCTACAGCAGTTCCTCCATGTCTGGTGCCCTGCACTCCTCCAACCCTCACCAGGTGCTTGGCGCCATGTGCGCTGTCGCCCCCTGTGCCATCCTCCACCCCACCTTGGCAGTTAGTGCATGTTCTCCTGCCCCTCCATCAGGCCAGGTATCTCCACTGGGACTCATGGTGACTGGAAGGTGGCACCAGACTGGGCCAAGGAGTTCTTCCTGCTCCCCAGTGGTCAGTCCAATCTCATGCACCACAGCTACTCCAGTCCCTCCTCCATGAGACATTGTGGGGATGGAAACATAAATCCACATAGATATCCTGAACATATCCATTGAGGGAGCGCTAGCCTCCCTGTATTTATTATAAATATACATCACTTTCTCTCTCTATATATATAAAAAGCAGCCTCAATTTCCTATGAGAAAGAGTCCTATCGCCCAAGGGGTAAATTCACCCTGTTCAAATCCATTAGGCAGCTATGTATCAAATATTTTTGATGCTCATAAATGATCGTGGTTTAAGATTCCTAGATCAAATTTTTGTAATGAGAAGGGTTTTATGCTTTTTGTTTAGTGTAACTTCAGTGCTATGAACTGGGTCCTCTTTCTGCTTTTCCTTTTACCCTGCTGTGCATTCATTTGGCACTGGGAGCCATCGGAGGCAAGTGGCTGTGGCTGGGAGCACACGAATGAGTGGCAGCCACCATGAGTCAGAAGGAAACGAAAAGTTGATCAGGTCTCAAGGAGTCTGTTTGTTGGTCTGGGCCAAACCACTTTCTGGTTCATATGGCTCTCTCATATCTGTCTAGTTGACCAAGGGCTATTTCCTTACCCAGTGTCCTCATCCCAGTAATAGTATCCTTTGTTAGGATATCTGTACTCCAATTTGTCCATCTGCAAGGTCCTATAGAAGGTCCCAGTTTTGTATGTTTTCTTCAAGAGACGATTGTGGATGTCTGAGAGAATGGAAAATGTTGTCCCTTTAGGATAACACAACCCTAGCTGGATCCAGTCATTCCTAAAATAGCAAAGAGCCACATTATAACAAATAATAGACACATGACTATGACTTTCCTGGGCACGTCATCAGCCAAGTTAAATAGTTCACTCTGAAATGTAACAATTTTTTCCTGGCTGGTCAACATAATTTAGCCTTTAAGAGAACATCTATGTGCTACTTAAGCAATATGGGCTACACTTATCCCTGATCTAACACCACTGGCATCTATTCACCAGGGATTAATTTGATCCTAGGCATCTAAAAAAAAATGTATCCGGGGGGACATAAGTAATCATGACAAATTAAAAGATGGGGCAGTTCAGAGTGGTCTTCATGGAATAATGATGTCAACCTGGAAAGAATGCCTCATGATTATTTCAGTAACATCACTCTTTAAACATTTACAGCTAACTTACTGGGTTGGGACGCTACTTTCATGGGGTAGAGGTTTGGAGGGATCACTCACTTGTTGAAGTTGATGAGCCATATAGCCAGTTCCTCAGGTGCGGTCTTGTCCCAATGGATGGTATAACCTTTCTGCAGCGTTATAACTGGTTGATACTGCTGGTAAGGAGAACTTTTGCTTAAAGCCCCCTCCAAGTAGAGTGGATGACTGTGGTAGTCATTTTTGATTATTTTCATTCTCAGGGTGGCTGACTTATAGGCCTGGATGTATATCTAGATTAGGGAAACAGTCACAATCGGTTTAATAAGATAGATGGCTACAAATTGGCTTTAAGTATGTTACTCTGAGAACACTTGCAGTACCTAAAACAAAGCTAAAAAAAGTCACTGCACATAGAGAGTGAAGGACTGGTTCTAGGCAGTGGTACCAGGTGCTTTTGTGGGAGAAAGAATAGTTTTGTGGTTAAGTCACAGGACTGGAAGTTAGGAGATCCAGATTCTATCTGGCCCCTACAAGAGACTTCCTATGAGACTGTGGGTAAGTCACCTAACTCAGCTGTGACAATTTCCTCCATAAAAATGGGGAAAATAACACTTCCTTACCTTAGAGTCAGTCTGTGAAACTTAATTTATGAATGCTTCTGACAGGCTTGGAGATCTTTGGATGGAAGTTGCTACAGAAGTGCAGTGTTCTTTTCATTGTTTCATATTCATGGCCTAAATTTTTTAAGTGCCACTGAAAATGTGTCATAATATTGACAGGCAAACTCATCTCTGTGTGCAAAACCATTCAGGCAGATGCACTGCCAAATGCTATGACACCCTGAGTGTCCTATAAAAGTGCATATTTCTGAGTTCAAG
Source organism: Chelonia mydas (assembly GCF_015237465.2). NCBI lineage: Eukaryota > Metazoa > Chordata > Testudines > Cheloniidae > Chelonia > Chelonia mydas. The sequence continues at coordinate 67,549,675 of NC_051250.2, forward strand.
ATGACCTTAAGCCCTACCGTACTGGGAAATTTAAAATAGCTATAAACCGATCACCTTCTACTCCTGTATTCCCAATGCAATGCCAGTGGAGTAATGTAAATTCTTTGTACCTGTGCATAGTGCCCACTGCAGATGGCACCTCTCCAGTCTGGCACATCAATACAGTCTGGGTGTTTGATCAACCAGTTATCTTCCTTTATAAGGTATGAGCCGGGATATTCTGACACAGAGCCATCTACATCATGAAAAACTGATGTTTTATCACCATCCATATTCAGGTCATTGAACCAGGGTCCAGGTTCACCAAAGAACACTCTTGAGGTAATCTAAACAGAACAGTGACATATATTTACATACCAGAGGAGCAATTCACTGCTTAGCATTTTAAGTGAAGGACAATTCTGTGGTTGTTGGAATGGCTTGAATTGTTTGATTTTAACTAGCACTGTAAAATAGTTTGGACAAGAAGCTGCATTTGGATTTGCTAGTCACTGTAGGGATGGGGAAACTTAATTGTACATTAGGGCCAATGTTTTTAAAAAATGGCCATTGATTTTGGGTGCCTCAGTTTGTGTGTCCTCAACTTGAGACATCTTAGATCTGGTTTTCAGAAGCTCTGAGCACCCACAACTCCAGCTGAAGTCAATGGAGCTTCTAGGTGCTCAGCACCTGGGGAAGGAAATCAGGCTCTGAGTATGTCAGGCTGGGTGCCCCCCAAAAAGGAGCACCCAAAATCCGTGGCCACTTTTGGCAGTGTTGGTCTTGTCAGCTAGCAGGAATGTCAGTGACATTTGCTAGAATATTTGAGTTGCCCCTTCCTTGTCTACATACTGCATGCATGGTCAGTGCTTGAGGCTAAAGCAGAGCTAAATCATGCACAGCAAAAGTCTGCTTGGTCATAAGCCCTTTCCTGTTGACCATGAACGGAAAAGGTAGAGGACAAAACCACCAGCATGCTACTCCTGGCCTCCATCCTGGGGTGTGGGGTTCACATTTTGGAGGGAGGTTCAGGGAAGTTTTTATTTTTATCTGACCCAGTTCATGTGTTCCTACTACTTCTTCATTTTTTTTAAATTTGTATGTTACATAAAGTTGCACTTACACTGGGAACAATCAGCGGACTCCCAGGGGACGTGGCTGCTTAAGTGACTTCTGACCAGTGGTTCTTATCCAAGTTAAATAAATTGAATGTCAAAAACCAGCCTGATGCAATGTGGCTGAGGCTGGGTTGGACACTTTGGGGGATTTTTTTTCTCCCTACCAGACAGTTGGCCAAGGATTTTTAATCAAGTTCTCTCATGAAATTTTAGCATATCTGGTATTTAGTAAACATGAGGCAATCAAAATCATTCGTTCAATACACAGATGTCTGTAAATAGAGTTGCAAGGCTTGTTAAGTGGATTACACAGCTGCTAGGTACATTTCATCAGGAAGAGGGACGCTCTCAGGAGCAGCAGTCATATATTTGTAAAAGCAGATGCAAAAATACCTGTCACTCTCTTTCTCACCAGGGTTAGTTCTAACTAATTACTTGGTTAGGTTCAAACAAGCACTCAAAAGTTCACATGCTTATTCAAAGCAGATCGGAAGCTTTTTAGCTCAATTCTGCTCTGATTTACATTTGGGGAACTGATGTCAATGGAATTACCAGATGTAAATAAGAACAGAATTCAACCTTGATTCTGCTCACAGGCATGTTCCTTGGTATTTCTTCCTTCTGACTGGGCTGGAACTTTTATAAGAACAGCCTTTCTATGCTGGCACTTCAACATCTTACCCCAGCTGGAACCAAAGGAGCCTTACTTTCTTTTCACCTATACTGGTTTTATTCTATTAACTTCAGTAGAATTACTCCTTGTACATGGGAATGGAATCAGGCCTATGGTAGTGCAGAGGCTCACAGAAATAGAAATGCTATTTATTTATAAGTGAAACAAACTTTTGGGGAAATAGGTCTGGTTCTGGTTTGCTCTGAGTTTGTGAGAAAGTTGGGCTTGTTTATTTTTTTTATCCAAACCAGTTTTCTTATCCCTAATTTACACCTAATTTGCTAAAAAGGTGGCAATCACTGGGACTAGGTTGTTAGGTTTCCAATTCTGATGTTGGTTTTTCCCAGTGGCCATTTCCCTGAATCACATTTTTCACCATCACACTCAAGTCCAAAACCAAATGACCAGGAGCCCATTTTAAGGAATAACTCACGGGAACGTCTTCAAATAGAACGTCTGTGACATTGTTATTGGGGCAGCTCTGCCAGGCGTTGTTGAGCCGGAATGCCAGGGCACTTGTGTGGCGACCATCCAGTGCAGCAAACTTGCGAAATGTACAGTTTTGGACATTGACTGGCCCATCATAGAACTGAATCCCTCGAATTGGAAAATTCCTAAAACATAGTTGAAAAATAGAGAGAGAGAGGGAGATCTGGTCAGATATGAGTTACCATAGGCATCAGTCTGTATCTTCGACAATGGATAGCTACACGATGCTTGCTGTGTAGCGGACATTATTTTGCCCAGCCAGCAGGATAACTGAGTTAGTGCTGCTTTTGTTTTAGCCTGTGTAATCCTTCAGTTCTTAGGAGTTCAGTCAAGGTCTCTCGTGTCTAAGCGGATCATCTTTATCTGTACTCCTAAAGGCAAGGAACATTGGATAATGCCAAGGCATTGACCTAAAAAGAAAAAATTCATGCTGCAGTCACAAACAAGTTCTGCAGCAGCCCCAAAACCAGTAACCGATCCGATCTGCACTCCTCATTCTGAATCACTGCAGGGCTGAAATCCCAAGGCAGCTTTCACGGGAGCATGGAGATAAGCCGTTTGGCACAAATAAAATAAAAACTGGCTTTTAAAGAAGCAAAATACTGTTGCACTGTCTAGGATACAGTTTTAAGGTAGCTGGCACACTCGAGAGCACTTTAACCCAGAGATGGTTTAGATACCAGTGGAAAGGTAGAGAAGACACATGCTTTTTCACATTCTGATTTGAGGGACTGTGACGTTTTAACCCTTTAACAGGCTTGGATAAAACATGTCAAAGATTGCTCATAATAAACAAGATCACAATCCCTTACTCACATGAGTGGTCCTTCCTCACACAAGAATTTCCCATTCAAGTGAGTGCTCCTTGCCTTTGGGAGCTCTTACACACAACTTCCACTGAAGACAAAGGACTGTAGAACGGGGTACTAAAAACATCATTTCACTGTTGGTATAGAGGATAGGCCTACTGTGCCTCCATTGACACGCAGAATTGGGGAATGCCATGCAGAAAGATACGGCATTCAAGCTCTTTGTGCACTGGAGGCTTCTCTTGGGGTGGTTACGTTTTTAAAAACAACAAGAATTTGCATTTGCAAAACCAACTCAGAGCACTAAGATCACGGACAAAGTCACCCGCGAAATTCACAGGCAGCTTGTAAAACATTTAACAAGGGCACAAAGATCATGCGAACCCAGCAGCAACTCTGCTTGGTCCAAAGCCCGGGCAGGGGTCCTGAAAGATTTCCTTGGTGACTGGCAGCTGATACGGGTGGAGATTGCTGCATTGCCCGATCCTTGCTGACTACATGTACACAGCCGAAAAGCTTGCCCCGTTAGCAAACTCTTCCTCTACTTTAGCCATCCCCCCAGCCCAGTTCACGAAGCGGGTAGTGATGCTGTCCTGGCAGCCTGCAAGCACATGCCTGCCAGCAGCAGCTGCACAATGAGGACCTTGGGAACAAGAGAGACATGAAACAAAATCCTCTGTGTATAATTTCTTCAGTTTAAATTACACCAAATAGTGCTGAAAAAATATGTAAAATGAAACAAACAGAAGGGATGGAAACTGTTCACTTGTGCAGGGCAAAAACTTACTGGCCTATGGGGAGAGTCCTTCCACTGTGATCCAGGCCTCCGGGCCCCCAAATGTGGTTGTCTATGGTCTCTGTCCCCACGTTTTTACTCTCACCGACAAACAGGCTGTTCTTTATTTCTTGCTTCGAACCATCGTCATGTGGGAAAGTTCCACCGCTAGGAGAGGCAAGACTGTATGTTAAAGGGGTTGCTTATGGCAAACTCTGTCTTGGAATCATAGGCAAAAGTAGGAGGATGGCAAACTAGGAATGAATAATGCTTACCTTGCCAAGGTCAGGCCAATGCCATTGTCAGCAAACCTGCAACGAGAGAAAAGAGTGGGGAGATGCTTCACAAGCAACAATACAGAGCCTTTGCTTTCCCAAAGGTAGGCAATGCCAAACTGAGATATTAAAATCCTTACTGGTTTGGATACGGAAAAGGAGGGCTGGGGTTAATTAACAAAATTAAGCTCCCTTATGTTAAGTGGGAGGTGGGGCCAACTAAAAGCTATAGCAATTTCGTTCATATTGCAGTTTGTGAAAAAAGTTTTCTAGCATGGCTCATAAGGTGTATAGCTCAAGTGTAGTGGTAGTTTGATAGATCCTTAACTGGGATTATATCCTGCCATTGTAGGGGGAAGATTTACTTATTGGATAGTGATCAGTCTTTCCCCTCACCCCCATCTCTGTCTACCATGATCCTTTCAAAGTTATTTAAGGAGGTCCTGTTTGTCTCTCACAAACTATTTTCTGTTATTTAATAATCCTCTGCCTTACACATTTCCCCCTCATGTAGCTCTGTGTTTATTACTCAAGTCATATAGCCTTTCTATGCAGTAGCTTAAAAAGGGGGTAGAAGGCTCTGACTTCTGTTTCATCAGTGATCAGATCCAGATTAGAAAGAGACCTGAATCAAAACTTTGGATCAAAATGCTACTGAGCTTCAGTGAGATTCAAACTCCGAATCTGGACCTGGATCTTAATTTTACAAACGGTTCCTATTTTTATAACGGGTCAAACCAGAATGCCAGTTCCAAACACTCCCAAACTTTGAGGATGATAGAATCCAGATGCAGAGATTAATGTTATCGTTTGAGCCCATCTCTACTGTATACTGACAAGCACCACAGTTACAACTTGGTGCTAGGATTTAAACTGTCACGCACAAGACAAAAATCAATGTAAAGCTAGGAACAGAACAAAAGCAATCTCCTTGATTGAGTCAATAGGTGGTAGTATATTACATGCTATCTACTTTTCATTTATTATTCTTACAGCCCCATGAAATGTTCATTGTAGTTTATGTACTGCATGCCACATTAGCATTTGTTTTGTTAATGTAATGCATAGGTCTTACTGTAGCAACAGAAATGAAAATTAACTCTGTGATTATGGCAATAAAAACAAGTTACAGTTTGAAGACTGCAGCCTCAGATGCACTCAAAAGGACACTGCCAAAACCTGATAAGATGGAGAAACTTGTGCAGTATTTAGAAACTATGTATCTCAGTAATGAATGCAAATGTCGAAATAACATGCAACTAATCTGAAAAGACAGGAATGTTAAACATTTCTGGCTAACACAGTCCATAAAGACAAATAAGAAGGCTTGATATTATATTTCTGTCCATTCTGACCTACTTTCATTCTTGCGAATCTCACTGAGTCACTAAGGCCAGTTTATAGCCAGTGGTCACTTTAAAAGGCTTGGATTATTCTAAGGTAAGGCAGTTTTTGCAGGCAACGGGATACCACATACAGGCAGACAATTGTACTAGCGTAGTGCACTGTACCCTGTAAACTAGCTTTTTACTTTTTTGCCTTGGTTAATTGAGGTTGCTATCAAGATACTGGATCAGAAGAGTATCCCAAGTTCCCAAGTGCAAAGAGAGAGTCTGTTCTGAGCAGCACAGGAAACTACTTTCAAAGGGCGTACAATGTGCATTTTCCCAATTCCTCTCCCTTCCTCCTGTGATGCATAGTTTTGTGTCTGCTTCCTTGGTACTGGCTTATTCAGCACAACACTGAACCACATAAAACTGAACCATGACCTAAGCTTAGCCGTGGAGGCTGGTTAAACTTATGGGTTTTTTTGTTTATTTTAAGCTCTTCATTTTTCACGTAGAATGGTTTATTTGAGTCCATTTTTGCTGCCGCTTTGAAAATCTGGACAAAGTCACACTCAAAAACAATTCAACAGACTCTTTGCTTTGGACAAAACAGGGTTGGTTTGTGTAAAATAATGCCTGTGTTTTCTTAATGTTTCATTTTTATTTTAATCATGACCATATGCAAGGTGCAAAGCGATATAAATAGTCTAACCACAACTATGCTTGCCATAAACTAGGAGTTGAACTTCTAGGGTTGAAATAAGGCAAAACTCACTGGCAGCCATCCAGCCATACATCTCCACCCCTCAGCCAGGCCCCATGATCCTGGTTCTTGTACGCAATAAAGTGCTCAATTATCGCAGGTTCTCTAGGCTTTAAAGGGTCAGCGTCTTTGTGCGGACTGTATCTGTAAACACAAGAAGAGCAGAAACTTGTCAGTGGAAGGCAGTCTACCCCAGGGAGATTCGACTGCTGTACTGACTTGTTAAACATTTGGTGGGATTATTTCTGCTAAACTCAGGAATTGCCAGGCTGGATCAGACCGATGGACCATCCAGTCCTGTAGCCTCTCTCTGACAGTGGCCAGTACCAGCTACCAGGAATGCGCAAGAAATGCTCCAATAGTCAGTCGTGAAATAACCTTATCCCAGGAAAAGTTTCTTCCTTGAGTTAAACGTTAGTTTATGTCCTGAAGCATGACATTGTATCCTTTCTAAAACTCTTGGGGTTATTTAAAATCCTCCCTACTATAACTCTGAATATTCTTATTATCCATACAAATGTCCAATTCTTTTCTTTTAATCTTGCTCAACTCTTGGTCACATGGATATATTGTGGCAGCGAGTTCCGCAGGCTAACTACACATTGTGTGGAAGCATTTTGAGGAGACCATGATGACATCTTTGCTGCCCCTACCATATGTCACCCAGGCCACTAATAATGAGATTTATTAGAGCTCTCACATATGATGAAATGATGGCCTGGTGAGCATGGAGGAAAAAGGCAGAGATAAATGGAAACGGCAGTAAAGCATTTCCACAGTTGCTGTCAGTCAGCCTGCACTTGGGTGACAGCATCTGTGCAAGCCCGGATAGAAAGATGTTAAGTTGGGTGACAAGGTGGGTCAGGTAATATCTTTTACTGTACCAACTTCTGTGTAGCTGGGAACCTCATCTCTCTCACCAACAGAAGTTGGTCCAATAAGAGATATTACCTCACCCACCTTGTCTTTCTAATATCCTGGGACTGACATGGCAACAACGACACTGCATGTTGGGGTGTCATTTATTCCTGCTCTTCGGGGGCAACTATCCTTATCATTACTAAGTGTCTTCTGTCAAATACAATGCAGTTCAGAAAAACCTGGCAGATTAGCATCCCCATCGGTGCCAGCAATGGGCAGCACAGAGATTAAAATTCATGGGTCAGAAATGGGGAGCGAGGTCAGGCTGTCAAATCATTAGCAGATATTCAACAGCATTTACCTAGGGAGGTGGTAGAATCTCCTTCCTTAGAGGTTTTTAAGGTCAGGCTTGACACAGCCCTGGCTGGGATGATTTAACTGGGACTTGGTCCTGCTTCGAGCAGGGGGTTGGACTAGATGACCTTCTGGGGTCCCTTCCAACCCTGATATTCTATGATTTTGTTTCACTTAATAAGCCATCACATCAACTTAAATTGAGCAGAATGATCATGAGGTTCCAGCAAATGAATATCACTTCGCCAGCTTCATCATTATGAAGTCACTTGGTATTCATGATGAAAGCACAGATCCTGGTGAATTCATGAAACGCTAACAAACTTTCACTTTGGGATGGATTTGGTCTCATTTACACCAGTGTATGTCATAAAAACATAAGAATGGCCATACTGGGTCAGACCAAAGGTCCATCCAGCCCCGTATCCTGTCTACCAACAGTGGCCAATGCCAGGTGCCCCAGAGGAAGTGAACCTAACAGGTAATGATCTCTCTCCTGCCATCCATCTCCACCCTCTGACAAACAGAGGCTAAGGATACCATTCCTTACCCATCCCAGCTAATAGCCATTAATGGACTTAATCTCCATGAATTTATCCAGTTCTCTTTTAAACCCTGTTATAGTCCTAGCCTTCACAACCTCCTCAGGCAAGGAGTTCCACAGGTTGACTGTGTGCTGAGTGAAGAAGAACTTCCTTTTATTTGTTTTAAACCTGCTGCCCATTAATTTCATTTGGTGGCCCCTAGTTCTTATATTATGGGAACAAGTAAATAACTTTTCCTTATTCACTTTCTCCGCACCGCTCATGATTTTATATACCTCTATCATATCCCTCCTTAGTCTCCTCTTTTCCAAGCTGAAAAGGCCTAGCCTCTTTAATCTCTCCTCATATGGGACCCGTTCCAAACCCCTAATCATTTTAGTTGCCCTTTTCTGAACCTTTTCTAATGCCAGTATATCTTTTTTGAGATGAGGGGACCACATCTGTACGCAGTATTCAAGATGTGGGCGTACCATGGATTTATGTAAGGGCAATAAGATATTCTCCATCTTATTCTCTATCCCTTTCTTAATGATTCCTAACATACCGTTTGCTTTTTTGACTGCTGCTGCACACTGCTTGGACGTCTTCAGAGAACTATCCACGATGACTCCAAGATCTTTCTCCCTATTAGTTGTAGCTAAATTAGCCCCCATCATATTGTATGTATAGTTGGGGTTATTTTTTCCCCAATGTGCATTACTTCACATTTATCCACATTAAATTTCATTTGCCATTTTGCTGCCCAATCACTTAGTTTTGTGAGATCTTTTTCAAGCTCTTCACTGTCTGCTTTGGTCTTAACTATCTTGAGCAGTTCAATATCATCTGAAAACTTTGCCACCTCACTGTTTACCCCTTTCTCCAGATCATTTATGAACAAGTTGAATAGGATTGGTCCTAGGACTGACCCCTGGGGAACACCACTAGTTACCCCTCTCCATTCTGAAAATTTACCATTTTTTCCTACCCTTTGGAATAACTTTCTTGGAAGTGGGAGTTAGCATGGATTTATACTTCTGTAACTGAAAGCAGAATATGAAGTTAATGGAGTTATTCTCAATTTACTACAGTTCTACGCAGCACAGAATCTGTCCCAGGACATCTGATGGTCATTCAGCAACACTCTAATTGCTCAGCTTTTAGGGCTCGTTCCAGCCTCCAAATTGGAAGGCACAAACTTTTTGGAATCAGCTCCTGTGCATATATGCCACAGCCAGTTTTCCAAGGCACATATTCTGGTATATGAAGAGGCAATATCAAACTCTCTGCTGTAGATGCTTACTGCAGCAATGGAGGGGGTTCTTCTGTTGTTATAGTAAATCCACCTCTCTGAGAGGCAGTAGTTAGGTCGACCAAGAATTATTCTGTAGACCTAGCACGGTCTACACTGGGGTTTAGGTCAACATTTCTCTCTCTCTCCCCCCTCCTCGATTTTTTCACATCCCTGAGCGACATAACTCGGGTACCTTAACTTTCTAGTGTAGAACAGTTCTCAGTAGAATTTGAGGTATTGTCAGGGGTTTTAAAATAATCATCCTAATGGGTTGAGCTTACACTCCTCACCAACTGTCTTGTAAAATCAACTACTCTGGTTGTACCTGGCTGTGTGGGAAGTAGGAGGAGTGGTAGATACGGTGGCAGGTAGGGATAGGATACAGAGGGACCTAGACAAATTGGAGGATTGGGCCAAAAGAAATCTGATGAGGTTCAACAAGGATAAGTGCACTTAGGACGGAAGAATCCAATGCACCACTACAGACTAGGGACCGAATGGCTAGGCAGCAGTTCTGCGGAAAATGACCTAGGGGTGACAGTGGACGAGAAGCTGGATATGAGTCAACAGTGTGCCCTTGTTGCCCAGAAACCCAATGGCATTTTGGGATGTATAAGTAGGGGCATAGCCAGCAGATCGAGGGACGTGATCGTTCCCCTCTATTCGACATTGGTGAGGCCTCATCTGGAGTACTGTGTCCAGTTTTGAGCCCCACACTACAAGAAGGATGTGGAAAAATTGGAGAGAGTCCAGCAAAGGGCAACAAAAATGATTAGGGGTCTGGAACACATGACTTATGAGGAGAGGCTGAGGGAACTGGGATTGTTTAGTCTGCAGAAGAGAAGAATGAGGGGGGATTTGATAGCTGCTTTCAACTACCTGAGAGGTGGTTCCAGAGAGGATTGTTCTAGACTGTTCTCAGTGGTAGCTGATGACAGAACAAGGAGTAATGGTCTCAAGTTGCAGTGGGGGAGGTTTAGGTTGGATATTAGGAAAAACTTTTTCACTAGGAGGGTGGCGAAACACTGGAATGCGTTACCTAGGGAGGTGGTGGAATCTCCTTCCTTAGAAGTTTTTAAGGTCAGGCTTGACAAAGCCCTGGCTGGGATGATTTAATTGGGGATTGGTCCTGCTTTGAGCAGGGGGTTGGACTAGAGGACCTCCTGAGGTCCCTTCCAACCCTGATATTCTATGATTATAAGTACCAAACCCACCAATGAGATTCATGGAGAGTGTCGGACTGCAACGGTACAGGTAGGCCACACCCCATCAATGGCAAGGAGAAAGTGGAGCCTTTTGCTCATTAAGAACTTTATACAACACCTACTGACAACAATGAAGACATTCCCATTGACTTCAGGGGGAGCAGGATCCAGCCCTCAAACTGCGTTATACACATAACTTTCCAAATAAAACCATGGACAGTGCATTACCTCCCAGAAATCAGTGTCAGGAAAGGTCTTTTGTCCTTAGCAGATGCTGGTGTGGTTTTGACTCCATTATCAATGATCATGCCAGCCTGAGGAGGAAAAGAAACTTTGTGATGTATTTATGCACTTTAAAATTATGACATAGTTTAAAGTTTCTGAGCCAAATTTTCAGCTGTTGTAAAACACCAGGGGTTTTTTTTGAAGTCAAAGGCATTATCCTGATTTACACCAGCTGAGGATCTAGCCTTCTACATTTAAAACACTACCTAGACCAACACCAGTGAAAGATGGTGCAGCATTTAAAGTACATGGCAAAGATTTCTGAGATGGACCAGAATTTTTGTTAAACTTGTCCTGATCATTTAAGCAAAACGTCACTCTCTCCAAAGTCACTAGCTCTCTCTGACTTGCGTACCAATCCAGGTGCCTTATGCTTTTGGAGAATCTTTAGCTAACAACATGGCTCTCCAGAAAAATATTTGTATTTCTTTAGAGTTGTTACCACTCCAGTTGAAGATGAATTGAAATACCAGCCCCTTGCTAAGTAAAAATCCATTCCCATTGATACTCAAAAAACCTGGCTGCGAAATCTTGCCCAGAAGTGCTGCCCCTAGAAGACGTGCATCTGAGAACTGTGTCATAGTATCAGCCACTCGTTGTGTCCTATAATGCATCATTGAAGCATGGACCACTTTCAAGGTTACTGGTTCTGCAAGTGGCATGCGAAACAGGAGGACTGTCCACTCTACCACCTTCTGTCTGCAGCCCCTTAAAAAGCCCCTTGTGTCTTCCAGCACCTGTTCAGCCCATCTCACTAGCCAATTACATACATGCTGCAATCTAAAGACATTAAGTAATAGATGAAGGCTCAGGAGCTCAGTGTACAGTTTCCCAGGGTAGTATGTTTGGGCTGAATAAGTAAACAGATTTAGGAAGTGATTAGAATGATCTTATATTATTTTATGTACCAGATGCTATTTGATCAATGGCTAACATAGGCAGCAGTGATCTATAATCAGGCAAGCTGCCAAAAGATGTGGCTAGGGGCACCATTTTAGAAGAGCGAAAGCAGACAGATGACCTGGTAGAAAGGAGTGAAAGTAACACCCTCTTGTCTCCCAACGTCCCATGAGAAATTTTAGCCTTTAGCTCAAGAATAGTAAAGTGAATCCAATGTAAACAGAATCTGTAATTCTATTACCCCAGCAAACAAGCCACTTTGTTTGTAGATACAAATGCTGAAAATTAGTTTGCAATTGCTTGTAGTGAATCAGAAATCACAGCACTTAATAGCTTGCAGACTCAGAAAGCTGGAGAGATCAAGTGGTGTTTTTAGACAGGAAGATAGTTTTCATTGCGTGCAGACTCACTCGGTAGTTGGAATGTGCCCGATTGTTGTAGAATTTTCCCATTGGAATGTGCTCAGTGTAGCCTGGAGAATACATTCCTTCTGAGGGGCCTGTAGGCACATGGTGAAAAACAAACCAAAACCCTGTTTCCTGCAAAAGGGAATACACAGCGTGAGCCTTCACTTGAACTTTACAGGTTTACATTAGTACGGGGGCTTACCAGGAAATAATGCAAGGTGAAAGCCAGCAGATTTCAGGACACAACAGTAGCTGGTATTGCTCTGTATCTATATGCAAAAGACACCCCCCCACACACACACATATATATGAAAGCAGTTAGGTCCAGCATTTTCAGGGCACCTCAAGTTAGCCTCCAACGTCCATACTGAGGCACCTAAATGTAAACTGGCCTGATTTTCAGATGTGCTGAGCACCCACAAACCCTACTTATGTCATTGAGAGCTTCAGGTGCTCAGCACCTTTGAAAAATCAGGCCACTTATTTAGGTGCCCAAAATTGATATAGGTGCCTACATTTAAGCCTGGAGATTTGGAAACTTTGGGCCAAATACTTTAGTTTGTTTATTCTGTAATTGAAAAAAATAAAGACAATTGAGCTGAGTTAGAATTTCTGTAGATTTGCCATTAGGATGGATTTAAATGTCACAACCCTACATGCCATTCCTGTACTGGGCTTAGGACTGTGCCTGTCCCCATTGTGGTCAATAGGAGCTTTGCCATTGACCTAATGGGAATAGGCGGGTTCGGTCTTTAATTTATACTGGCTCTGGTTTGGGAATTGTGTTAAAAGTAATCCAGATCTGCAAGCCCGAACTACAGCAAAAGACCAGAAGTGGGGAGGTGAAGGCGAGGGAGATTGCATTTGAAACACTAGCTGCATCAGTATATGGCCTGAGCAGTGGAAACAGCGAGAACCAGAAGTTGCAGGGCTACTACACAGTTGCTCTGAATTTTCCCAAAGAAGAAACCTTTGTACTCACTTCGGATCCTGCAGCCGCACAGTTTATAAGGTTGTTATGTGGATTGGCCATCCAGAAGGTGGATACAGCGCTGCAGGTGGGGAACAAAGATGACCATGAAAATGACACCCGAAGCGCACACAAAGGAGTTAACATTCCAGTGCATACAGTACAGGCAGGTCAGATCACAGAGCAGATAAGCTACTGCCCTACGGGGTGTAGCAACTGGGGTTTCTTTTTCTATCATATCACAGCTGTTACCATCATCTGCAGATGCAGCAAAATGGTCTTATCTTTAAAGACCTCAGGAATTAAATGAAGAATTTCTACTGAAATCCCAAACCTGGTGTGAAGCTGTTAGCTGTCAATTATATTTCATGATAAGGTGAATGTGTCATGGACAAGAAAAACCCTACAATGGGGCTCCAGGTTCCCTGGAGACGGGTTTAGCCAGGGATTTGACAAAGTGTTTCTGTGGGCTTTTCATAGCAACCCCCTAGCATCTGCTCTTTCCACATGCGACTGTGCTTCACTACCATCCCCCACTGGCTTCTCAATCCATGGCCAGATTCTCATATCCATCCTTAGGCTGAATACTCCCACTGAAATCAATAGGACTATTCACAGAGTAAGGTACAAGGCAACATGGGTAAAAATGGACAGAATCTGGCCCTATAATTTTAAAAATTCAGTAAGAAGCTGGAAGGAAAAAAAAAGAATAAAGAGAAAAAAAGAGAGAGTTAGCCCTCCGATGTCACAAGGCCTACAACTTGCTGTTAGCTAGTCGTAGTTACCAGTGAAACCCTAGCTCCAGACTGTGTGCATTGATTGTGTGGGGTTCACGTTTCTCCTATACTTCACCTAAGTCTGTCTTTACAGAGTAATGCGATAAACTGCAAAAAGAACTCTTGCTAAATCCTTTTCATTTCAACCACTACCGAGATCCATCCCATAAATCTGCCCCTGTTGAGGTTTTGTGGATCTGAAAAGGCATATTAGAGGATTGGATCTTGCAAGATGGGAGATGAGGTTGCTTAGCACCTTCTAGTCGGCACTCAGCAGTTTGCCAGGCTGGGCTTAGAGTTTGCCTCAAATAGAAACGGGCTTTAAGAACTTTCATGCACTCACTTATGTACGGATTAGTAGTCGGGACTCTATGCTTAGGCAATCTTTGATATTCCATAGTCATGTTCAAAGGTCTTGCTGAACTACATTGAATTCAACTCTGGTTTGAGTTTACTCCCTGTACAGTATATGCCAAGTGGATGCAAAATACAACTGTTGGGACAGATTCTGCCACCTTTCCTCACGTTGAGTAGTACCCTTACTCCACAAGGAATTCCGTTGTAATCAATGGTACTAGTTGCAGAATAAAGTACAACTCAATATGAATAAAGGTGGCAGAGTCTGTCCCATTCTGAATTTAATAGCATTTTATACGCACATATTGTTGGTATAAATGAGATGCAAGGCAATGCAGTGTCAGGGCCATTTGTCTTCATATTGCACTTTGAAAGGGATGCATGCAATAATATCTGCGATAACAAGCACTTTAGTTGACCTTACACTAAAAATACTAAGCAAAATTATACCCTGCATGTGTAAATGTATAAATAGCATGGAAACATCCTGCAGAGACAGCCACCCTATCTTTTTGAGCACATGGCCCATATTCCTGAAAGCAGCGTACTTAACTATATACACCCAATCCTGTGTTTCATGGATAAAAAAAAAGTCAAATCCTACAAGGCAAGGGAAAAAACAAACAAAAAACAAAAAAGATTTCCCACTTACTTGCAATCCTGCCTGGGTTTGGGGATGTACCCTGGGTATGCCCCTTCTGTAATCATCTTGCACATTTTACTGTCTCGGTCAGATGGCAGAAGAGTGCTAGGTTTAACGAGCAGTCCAAGGCAGTGATCAAATGTGTTGCGTTCCTCTGGCCCATCCTCAGTAAAGAAGCAGTGTCCCAGGGTGTTGTAGCCCACAACATCCTTAATCTGCATGTACAAAAATGGAGCTGCATTCAGTTTTAGTTTTCTAGACACTTAGAGATAATAATTAATAATAATAATAATGCTATTAATTATTATTATTTTACTGTGGAGCCTCAGTCAGAGACCAGGACCCTATTGTATCAGGAGCTGTACAAACACATTCAGCATAAAGGCGGTCCTTGCCCCAATGAATTTACATATTAAGTGATAGTGTAAGCTTTTAAGATTTAATTAGAATTTGCCATTTCATATGAAATGCTAATCACTCTCTGCTGTAATCTGCATGTTGAGCAAGTGATAATATTATAATAAAAGACAAAAGACAAAGAGACAGGAATGGGGGGGACGGGGACATCAGATGTTTAAGCCACATCTGGGCTTATTCATCTTTGTGCAGTTACATAAACTGCAAAGTTGATGGACTAAAATGTATCCCCTGAAGTGAAAAAAAAAAAATTTTTCTAGGCTATCAGAGATGCTGCTAGTTGTTTACTGGACAGGCTGGGTTGTTTTAAGTCTGACCTGACCCTTTTTCCAACTGATGACAAGAGCTTTACTTGAAATTCAAACAAACCAGCTGGTGTTAATCAGTGTAGCTCCATTGAAAACCCTGCAGTTCACATGTAGTTCACATTGCAGCCTTATTGTCTCTCACAAAGCTATTCTGATTTACCCCAGTTGAAGATCTGAGGTAAAATTTTCAGAAGCAACTAAATGACTTAGGAACCTAAAACCAGGGCAGGGTGGAAAACAACATTTCCATTTCATGGAAAATGTTGAGGTTTCAGAAATGGTTTTTGTTCTGATGTGGAACAAACTTGAGACCTTTCAAAGTTCTTTGTGAACAGTGCAAGAGAGCAAGAGATTTCTAGAACACTCAACAACCAGGTGATTAAAAAACTCCCGGGGGATGTGGCAGACCCAAGGTCAAATCCCTGTTCTCAATCTCCGGCCCAATGAATACTCATTTGTCTACACAAAGTGGAGCAGCTCAAACAGGAGACACTGAAATGAATTCTGGAGAGTGGAATGGGAGACCCAGGCTCAAGTATCTGTTCTGCCAGATTCAGAGCAGGTATTTGAACCTGGTTCTCCTACATGTCAGGTGAGTACCTTAACCCCTGGGCTACTGATTATTCTGGGGTTGCCATCTCTAGCCAGATATTCCACCCTGGATGTGAGAAACCTTCCTGATGAGATTTGTGTGGAAACCAAGACATTTCAACTAAAAAGTTCAGTTTAGACAAAACAGTTTTTCCAGTAGGAAGAAGTTTTGTTAAAAACTTTGCAACCAGCTCTACCTAAGACCCATTTTCAGAACTGATTTAGGCTCTTGGAAGTCCAAGTTCCATTGACTTTAAATGAGACTTGGGCTCCTAAATACCTATGTCACTTTTGATAATGGACGTAGGCACTTCTGAAGTGTTCTCTGATCTTTATCTCAGAGGTTACAGCCAAGGGGAATCAATTTCCAGGGCTGAACTTGACATGGTTAAATATATACACTCAGACAGAATACTGCCAGATCTATTTCACACTGCCATCTGCAAACACATGTATTATGCATAGACCATGGTCCAGTGTAAATATTCAAGCCTCTGAACACAAATCATCACAGTAAATTAAACTGTTAAAATGACATGCGGTGCAATACGTTCTATTAAATTACTTCTCCGAAATTTGCTGCTAACTCTCTCGATTCAATTAGATAGCCATGCAAGTCTGACACCATCAGTATTTCAGTGTAAAATGAGTGTGCTGCGCTATTTTAATAATCCCATCTTGAAAAGCATGAAATTTGCAAGCCTTGCAATTAGAAACACCTATTGGATACTAGAACATCTCTTGAAGATGGTTCATTTTCCTGAAGAGCATCCCCACACCTTTACCTCAGCAAGGCCTTTAGTCACAGGGATGCCAAAACTGCAACTGACCAGCTGTGTAACTCTCTTATTTTTCCTGAGCACACTGGCAGTACTTTAGAGATACATATATGTTGTTTCTGGAGCGGTTAGCTGCTGAAAGCTGACAAGTGACATCTCAGACAATTCCTCAGCTACCTGCTACACCAATTCATTACGCCAGTGAACTCTGGAACTAGATCTGTATTGGTGTAATACATCAGGACTGAAAAGTGAAAAACTGAGGTATTACTTAGAACATGGCTAGGGAACAAATCCCTGTATAGGTTCAGTACCATTGTAGAAAACATCTGCCAGTAATGTAAGAGGGAAGCCAATATATTGGCACAGGTTGGAATGCTGTACTGTATCATCCCCTTTGGCAGATATCCTAATGTAGGATTGTGGCTCTGGGGCCAGCTCCTCAGCTGGTGTAAGTCAGAATAGCTCCACTGAAGTCAAAGTAGCTACACTGATTTACACCAGCTGATTTACTTTCCACCCTTTACTTGATTAATTATCTTTCCTATTTCTGGCCCCTGGGATTACTCAGACTGGAAACAGACAAATGTGGAACTGTTTCGTTTTCAGATTCTCATGCACTAGCACAGTGCTGAAAAGTCTGGGAACTGCTGGACAAGGTTTATTTGTTAAAAAAATGCATTGGGGGAAAAAATTAAATTTCACAAAAACATTACAATTTGTCTATATGCTTATTTTAACTGTAATATATGGCTAGATTTGACAGTGCCCTTTTAAATAAAGCAATTGCCCTGTAGCGCAGTTGGATTACTGAGAGCAGATATCACTATAGCAGTTAGAGAACACTGCTGCTTATCCCCAGCAGCACAGCTCTCTCGAGTTCTGACAGTTTGTCAGCCTTCATTTAATGTCCATCCTCGATAACAACTTCCATTTCAGCCTACACATTATGGGCCAGTTCAGGGGCTCTGACCAGGGTATAAGTAGCAGCAGAATTTGATCAATGGGGTTGCAGTGGTATAATGGAGAGGGAAAGCTGGCCAGCATATTGCAGCAATCATGGACATTTTCCAATTACGTAATTATGGCAACAAGGCCATTTCAAGCAGTTTGGTTTCAGAAGGGCCATCTATGCCCTTAAAGTGAACATATGCTTGTCCACAAGCATAGAACATGTTTGGTTCGAGCCAACCATAGCTATTTATTTATTGTCCAGAGACAGGCTTTCAGCATCAGTGTGTAAATGCATAGGAAGACAACTCTGCCACAAGGAGCAAACAGTGACATCTGTTTATTTTTTACCTCTAATATTTTATAGCGTTGACATTTCTGAGCCTGCTGCCAAGAGTGCTAAAAGCAAAATAATTTGTGACACTAGTAACCTGAGAGCCCAGTGAGGAGCCTGCATGAGAATCTCTAAGCTGCTTTAACAATTACTTAACTGTTACAAAATACCCAAGTGCCTCCCCCCTCATTCACCAAAGCATTAAGCAAGCCCTTAACTATAGGCCTGTGAGTTGTCCCATTGAAACCAATGGAAATACTGGAAGTCAGTGGGACCACTCACATACCTAAAGATAAGCATCTGATCAAGTGCTTTGCTGGTTTGAGGCCTAATATTCCAGCAAATTGTGTGTGTGTGTGTGTGTGTGTGTGTGTGTGTGTCTGTCTGTCTGTCTGTCTGTCTAAGAGGCTAGTTCACTCAAAGATCACCAAGGCAACTGGTCTCCTGGCGGGTTATTCCTTGGATCTGTCTGCTCACAGAGGCATTGAATGATATGTGAGGAGAACTTAGCTAACTTAAATAAATGGTGCCCAGATACTACAGAAGACCATCTTAGAAGTACATGTAATAACAACAGTACTTTCCTCATTGGAGATTTGGCTGTGTTTTTGTGACTTCACGTAGTATCTCAAGGGGGAAAGGAAACTAGATTTCATAGCAGAAGAGCATGCTGCAGGATCAGCTAAGGAGGAATTGCTCGGGGTATACGTCCAATTACAGGTAATAAGATTGAGTGCATTTTTAATTGAAATGAACTACATCTGTGTAGTTTATCAAACTTTTAGAAATGAAACTTTTTTGATGCAGTGGGCCAAACAGCTAGACTGCACAGCATGGAATTTATTTCACTGGGCATTTCATTTCAACAGAGGGCAACAAACATGCAGCTGAAATCAAATGTGCAAAAATCAATTTTTTGGTGGTAATGAGTGTCGATTAGTAAATTATACATTTTTAAAAGTAAAACAATAAACAGATTAAATTATCAATGTAGTTTTTTTTATTATTATTATTATTATAGTTGCATTTCTCTTTTAGTGGAGGTTTCTTTTAAAGAACTTGCCATGGAACAAACTCCAAGGCCCCTCAAAGAATTGCAGTTGTTGAGTTACACCACCAGAATTAAGCAGTTTTCTTCAATCATATCAGCCTGTCTGCATTTCATCATTGCTGTCTTGGCTGGAAAAGCCTGAGAACAGGGATCCTTACAGTATTTCCTAGTCACAATGACATGGTTTTCATTTGGAAAAGGCACAAGGGACTGAAAATTTCCAAATACCCAGTATTAAATCCACCCAGCTGACCTGTGAAATACCACTCTCTGGGTATTTGGTTTGGCAGTAAGAGCAAGCATCGATAAATCAAGACACAGGGTTTAAAATTAGAATCAGAGCTGAGGTTTTAGTCAGCCCTCTGCTAATCAACAGCTGTGCAACCGCCACATAGCTAGAGGATGTGTTTATGGTGCCATTATTAGGAACCTTCTCATTACTTGACAAAAAGACTCCCGGCAATTCTCTTCTTCCACGCTGTTTTTTACTTACATTCTTAGCTACACTGAGCTGCTACATGGATGGCTTTAAATTGGAAAGCAGTCATACATCTCTGGATGCCTAATACAATTTAGATAAGGTAAAGAAGAACAGATTTTTCAGAAACCAAGTCGACAGCAGATTTTAGGATCCCGTTGAATACAAAATAAGGGATGAAAAATGTTGAGCTTGAACACTGCAAGCTCTTACAATGGTTCAATGAAAAGTTAGTGCAGGTGTGTTTAAAATACCAGTGATATACTGGGAGAATTCCTAGTGCTCAATTACCATCATTTGACACAGCCAGTGGCGTGGCATGCTGGTGGTCTCATATTAAAACACTGATCTCTTATGCACAGGGTTGAGATCTTGGCTGGTTAGAGACCTGTTAAAAACACTTTTGTATGTTGACTCCAATTCTTTTTTTCACATGTGGTGCCAACACAGGAAAAATGTGGGATTCCCGAGGAGCTAACAGGCATGTTGAGGCCACTGTTTTGGATTGATGCTTGGGAAAAGTTGAGAAGTCAGTTCTGATGTTTGTTACATACTTTTAAAAGCTTTGCTTTCAAAACACATTTCTGAACGTGGGCCAAGGTTTCTCTTTCTCACATTCACAAAAGGAATGTATATGGTGGTTAGTTATATGGTTTCAGTACTAACATCCAAATTGGATATCTAGGCCCAAGGCCAAAAAGTACACAAGCACTTGGGTGGAGTGGACATGGGGTCCTAGCTCTAATTTCTAACGTGCGCGGCTTGCAAAATATTCTTAAAAACAACAGAACGTTAAAGTTGATGAACACACTAAAGGAAAATGCGATCAACAGAACCTGCGTCTATTTGAGAAGGCACTAAGATGACTAACATGACATAGCCATGACATAGCCATTGGAGCTAGCATAACAATGATACAGAATGTGTGCATTTGCTGATCAAAGCCTTTCTGAATTAAACTCAGCTCCAGTCCACGTACTGTTCATGCCCCCAGGAAAGCAGAACCGATGGAGTCTTATGAAAACGTGAGAATGTTTTTCATTGTGTTCTTTATTCTGAAGTAGAGCGAGTGCCCAGGGGTGCAGGGAGTTTACTGCTGTCGCTACGTGCTCTCCTGTATTGTAACTTACCTGATAAATAGCTGTTGTACTATAGGAAACCTACAGGATTACCTTAGTGTTCTGACAAACAGTTCGGTTAAATCAGAGGTCTCTGACTGCTTGTGTTGTGAATGGGAATTTCAAACAAAAATCCTTATTAGCAAATTGAAGTAACCTTAGCTCTGGTGATTACCTTCTTTAGCAGTAAACTATTTGTTTATAGATAGATTCAACAACCCATTATAGATGGGATTGTCTGCAGGAATCTCTGAATACAATGGCATTGTGAAAGCCCTGTCAGCTCTGAGTCACGTATAAAATTTGGCCCCTGGTTTTACATTCTTATGTTGGATTTGTGTTTTAGACACATGTTGAAATATATTCATATTAATATCACTCAATAAATCCGGGTCAAAAGAGAAGAGCATTTGGTCTAACTCTACAATTCTATCAGTAATCAGACTTGTTTCAGGGGCCTCAGAATCATTTTCATGATATTAGGGGCAGCAACTGGGCTGGGATCAAATGACATCTTGATCAGGAAGGCAGTCATCAAACCGCTGTTTCTTACCAGCAAGCCATTGGAGCCGTGGACTGTGACACAGCGCGAGAAGGTGTGGTGAATGGAGACGCCCTTCACATAGGATGGAGGGTGGTAGCCTCCCTTCTCATCCACATCCCCAGCCAAGTGGAAGTGAATTGGATAGTGTCCCATTCTCTGCTGGCCCATGTGTTTCAATTCTAAACCTTCAATATGGGCAGCTTTAAAACCAAGACCAATCTGCAGAACAAAAAACACTAGTCAAGTGGCCATAGGAACATCTGGTGGCTTGTTTCATATTATTCACTGTTGCATGCAGTGTTGTTGTAGCTGTGTCTGTCCCAGGATACTAGAGAGACAAGGGGGTGGTGGTGAGGTAATATCATTTATTGGACCAACTTCTGTTGGCGAGAGAGACAAGCTTTCGAGCTTACACAGACCTCTTCTTCAAGCACTGTGTAAGCTCGAAAGCTTGCCACTCTCCCCAACGGAAGTTGGTCCAATAAAATATATTACCTCACCCCTCTGGTTTCTCTGTTTCATATTAGTCAGGCAGAGCAAGTCTTAGACTATGATGGTTGACAGGGGGGGTAAACCATTGCACAGCAGATGCTTCCTAGTTTGCAAACTCAGGCAAACCTGTTTGCATTTAATGCTTTTCATAAAGCAATTGTGCTAGATTTAATCCTGTGGGAAGATGGGCTTGAACTGAAGCCCCAGATCTGAGCACTACCAAACCCTAAGGAAGCTGGATTTTGGATCCAAACTCTGCAGCCTGTGAGTGCTGAGCCCCAGCCAGTCTAGCAAGGTAATGTTTGAATGGGTGGGGGGGAGCCCTGCGAAGAAAAGAGAAGCAGGAGGTGAATCTATGGTCTACTCTAGGAGGGGCTTGTTTATATTGCAGGCCTCGACTCACCGGACATGCCCTGCCATGTCATGGCCCCCTTACTAGGTGAATGTTGTTTGGCTCTGTGTAGAAGGGTATCAGTAAAGGACTTATACAATACCTTGATGTGTCCGCCAAAGGTGTCAAAATCAAAGAAGGTGCATAAACCATTGCTATAGTCATAGCATTGCCTCTCCATCTCTCCCATCACCACTATGTTTTGGCTTAGCAGCCCTACTTCTGCCCTCATGTCCACTCCGTCGATCACTTCTCCTGTGTGAAGGTAGGCCGCTCTCCCTAAGGGAACAAGATACATTTCCATGTTTATTCTGTAAACACTGCATATACCAGCTGACTAACTGCTGGTGGGGGCTGGGGCAGTAACGAACTAAGCACCTGAGTCCACAAAAGCTGTCGGCAGGCACCTCAAGGCTGGGGAAGCCCAGAGCACAAAGGCCGATGGAGATATCCTCTACAGAGGATGTAGGGTTTGTGGGGTTTGCTTGGGTCACTTCAGTAGGCCTTAAAGTAACAGCTGCTGTTAACTGTGTCCCAATTTCGCCACCTTCAAGAGAGACTCTACAGTAACCTAAAAAGAAAAATTTTTACACTGCCCGGACCACAGCTAGGTTTGTATGTAGCCTGATGCATCGGGAAAAGTTTAGCTGCAAGCGACGAGGTGTCTGAGACCTATTGAACGCTGGGAATCCTTCCACTGTACCAGCACAGAATTAGTTTTTCATAGCTGTATCTATAATTATGGGACATGGGAAAGACTCGGCGTGTATGACATGGCTCCTGGGCCACGGCTGGCCAAATTCCACAGAAACCAGTAGGTGCTTTACTCCTACCTTCATCAGGAGCAGACTGGGCCACTCTGTGCAGAAATCCTGAATAAACCGCAGCGTGTGAGCATCCCAGCTGCTAATCCAGCGGATGGGCTAGAAGAACCCACATGTGGTTTCCAAGCCACTTGACCAATGTAAATGCTGATTTACTGGCCCCTCCCTCAGCCCACACTCAATGCTTCCTTCTGTGCCAGCTTCGTCCGAACTGGTGGGGAGCTCTGCACGCAGAAGTGCGGTGGCCCCCCTGCCAGACCATGCTGCACCTAACTACCTTGAGGGTTCAAGAAATTAAAGAAAGACTTTGCGTGGGCTGGCCAGAAGGGGCTGAATTCCAGCCACCATGAACAACAAGAAAGCAAAATAATCTCAGCACTGTAATTTCATTAAAACATATGCATGATGCACTCCTTCTTCCTGGCTCAGCTCGCTTGAAGAAAAAAGCGGGAAAGGCTTATTTGACTGACTACATTTCACATTATTCCAGTAAAAATAGGGAATAAACTCGTTCAGTAAACACTGTGCTATAAAGAATGTTACACTGGCATATATTTCATTTCAGCAGAGACCTACACAGCAGTTAGTAGAAACAAAGGGCAGGCTTGATGCTGAGAGATCTCAGAGAGGCACTTTGTTTGAGCAGAACCATCATGCAGGAAGAGGAGTTTTAAAAAATATTGACATGGCCTCTTTTTAAATGAAACAGGATGTTCTCACTCAATAGTAAAGATAAATAGACACCAGTTTGATACAGGTTATCCTCCTTTGGCCTTCCAGTGGGAGGTAACATGGTTTAGGGGATAAGGCACTGTGCTGGGAGCAAGGAGAGTTACATTCTTTTCTGGCTCTGACACTGGCTAAGTTACTTGCATTTCTCTCTGCCCCAGTTTCCCCATCTGTAAAGCACCTTGAAATCCTTGGATGAAAAGTGCTAAGCTATTACATAGAAGCATTAGAATGACAGACACAGGACAGGCTTCCTGATTATCAGAAGAAGGGCATCTCTTTTACCCGCTATGTCTAGTAACTTTATTAATCTTCTAGTGAAGAATGGGACCAACTACACGCTGTTCAGAGGAAAAAGGAAGTGTAGACGAACACTGAGAGGGACTAATTCTTTGACGGGATGTTAGCCAAGAAAGAAAGGAACCACCTTCACCCTTCAGTTATTACCCCCTTCAAATCTGCATCATAGTGGTAGGCCTACATGTGGAACAGATTAGCCCATTTGTAGTGCTCCTTGAGTCAGCTGGAAGGGTTGCTAGAGAACAAACTAAGGTAATTCCCCTACCCATATGATGAATGTGCTGCTTCTACAGTGTTCCCAGACTATATAGACCAGGATTAAGGGCCCAAGCTTGGACCCTAGCCTCAGTTCTCTTGTGTTGTCACAAGGCCACGGGCTGAGTGTTTTCTTGCAGATGATCAGTCTGGGCCCCCCTAGCCTCACAAGATCACTCAGCTGGAGCAGGCACACCCTAACTGAAAAGGGGCGTTACTGCCCTTGTTTGTGCACATCAGTCAATGCACAGAACTGTCACTGTCCCCTGCACAAGGAGACTATATGGTGGATGGTGGAGACCCTGCAAATCCAGGGAGCGCCTTGATTTCTTGAATGCTATTTTCAGTTATCTCCCATAATTGGCCTCTCCCTTGCTCACTGAAACAAACAGAAGTTCAGATAATCATAAGAACATCTGATTTTGAACAGCAGCTCTTGGATTTGCAGTACTGCAATTAAAACAGACAGTTTTATTATTTAAGAGGAGTGTTGAGCTCTAGAATAATAAATGTCATGATTACATGTATTTAATACCAGCACAGACATGCACAAAATTTAAGCACTGACAAGAATGTTAAATATTCACTAACCAGCTTCTAAATAGAACTTTGTTGGGTGTATGCTTTTGCTCACTTGGCTTGATGTGAGATAAGACAATTGCCTTGAGTCTCTCTTTTTAAAATGTAAGTGTATTTCACATAATAGTTCTAAAATGGTGCCTTTAATGGGCTGTTGAAAAACAACAACAAACCACCTCTTGTAACAGCAGCCAGAACGTCAAACTCCCCTTTAACAATGTAATAGTAGGGCTATACTGCAGGAAAGGTAGGCCTGCTTCATGGAGGAGACTACTGCTCCAAAGTCCTCATGTACTGTAAATTCCATGTGGAAAACAAAGCCAGGCACAGAGTAATGGGGACTTTACTGCTGGCTATGCAAGCAGCTCATGGGGCACATTCAGAGACAGATGTGAAAGAAATCTGCTCGAAAGCTCACAAGGAGACAAGAACGTCTCACTCTATAGCACTGTAAATTGAGTTTGAAATTAAGTTGTTGCTTACAGCTGGCCTGCTGAGAGTTGCTAGCTCTCTAGTAGGCAGATGGCGGACAAGTGACATGTGTGACACCTGCCATAGGAAAGCCCAGTGTCAGTCACTTGCAAACCAGTTCCACTGTGGGTTTGGTAAGAAGAGAGAGAACTTTGCTGCTTTGAATATTGTAGCGTAGTCTTTATTGTTTGAACACCAGAGCTGTTTTTGTGATTGTCCAAAAATTAGCAAAGCCAGATGCAAAGCAGTTTACAATCAGTTTTCATGGGCTCCGTATTGCTGGCATCACTCACAGAGGGATGTCAAGTATCAGCTAGATGGCTGCCACCAGTAGCACTCAGCAGCTGAGCCGTATTATTTTCATAACCAGAGCGATGTGGTCAGTCACATTGCATCTCTATGTAATAGGCCAGTGTGGCAGAATAAAAAACTCGCTTGATTTATCATGTGCCATCATGCTAGAGAATTAAACTAACAAAATACAAATATACACAGAAATAAATCACTTTAGTCTGTGTGTCTATCTAACTGAGGCCCTCCCCGGTTTGGCAAAGCAGCTGCTTAAGTCCATCCCTACTCAGCAAAGCAATTAATCACACACTTAAAATTAAGTATGTGCTTAAATTCCATTAAAGGATTTAAGCACATTCTTAAAGGCAAGCATGTGCTTTGGTGAACAGGCATGGCTTGCTGCATCAGGGCCAGACAGAAGCCAAAGTAGAACTGCAAATCAGAACCACTCTAAATTCTATGGAGGTTCATATTCAGAGCTTCGTATCAGAACATAACCGTCAAGCTTTGATTCTGGGTTCGAATCAAAACCAGAAGGAACCTGGGGATCAGATTTTTTTAATGTATTTTTAGGCACCTAGTGGGATTTTCAAAAGTACCTTGGCACCTAACTCCCAATGGGATCTTTAGGGGCCTAGATATTATTGACAACTGGCCCTAAGTCATTTTTGAAAATGGCATTTTTGGCTCCTAAATCACGTAGGTGCTTTTGAAAATTGTACCCTTAATCTGAAAGAAACACCGCAGCCTCAGACAGTGTCTGATCTGTCTGCCTGTTTTTTCCATTTGGGTCTCTCCATCAACCTCTCTATCAGTAAAATACATACTTCACTGATGTACATATTGCCATTTTTGGCTATTTAAATTAACCAATATTCAAATTAAATTCATTTTCATAGATTTTTTTTTTGTGGGGGGGGGGGGGCGTTAAAGTCTCCCTGGTTTTCAGTTTTTTGGGGAAAACCCCCCACCATTGGCACCATGGAATATTTAAATTCTTCATTTTTCTAGCATTCAAGCAAAGCACCTACAACCACAACATTAGCTACAGTCTGTTGTAATGTGGCTGAAAGCCTTTCCCCACTTATCACGTTTTATAATCATCCAGATGTAAAAGAATTGTCATTTCTTTCAGAACAATATTAAAAATTGATTTCCTCTAGATCTGCATTCTACGCCCTCCCAGAGATTTTATGTCTCAAGGCTGCTCCTGGCCGTTTCTTCTCTCAAACAAAATATTTGGTTTTTTTAACGTCTAATCTTGCACATATCCTGGGCCTGATCCAAAGCCAGACTGAAGTCAACAGAACAGCTCCCATTGATTGCTACGTCATTTAAGCTGTGCCTACACTTGGAGCAAGGGGTGCAATTCCCAGCTCAAGCAGACATGCGCTCACCGAGCTAGAGTGCTAGAAATAGTAACAGAGCTGTGTTAGCACAGGCAGCGGGGAGCAGTAGCACACGTTAGCCGCCCCATTACGCGCCCAGGGGGTTCAGGCAGACTTGTACTCGGGGCAGCTAGCCTGGGCCGCTGCTTGCCGTGCCGTGGCTACACTACTATTTTCAGTTTGCTGGCTCAGTAAGAGCCAGTGTGAGTATGTCTACTTGAGCTGGGAAATCACACCCCTAGCTCCAAGGGTAGACACAGCCATAAAGCAAATGCTGCCCACCATCTTGCCTGTTGGATCCACATTTTCTTTATCTTGCTTATGTTTAATGGCAAACAAACACTCTTTCCTGCTATCCATCGTCCTACAGAATCCTCACTGGTCTGCAATATATTGATGGGGTTTCCCATTTTTATTCTGGCTGTAGTTGGCCAGCCGAGAATTCACCTGAACCACACACCCAGAATGCAGCCACTTAATTAGTTTTACGAGAGAGCCTGACAAATTTATGAGTGGGATTGTGGGATGGAATTGCCTGTGCTGGGAAGGGGCAGGGCTCAGCAGCCCTGCGGGTCTCTTACGGTTCATGTCTTATGTTCCTAAAATCTCAGGCTTCTGGGTTTCAGCTGTCCATGTGCGGGGGTCAGAAAGGGATCCTCCCCTCCCCACACCCAGTGTATCTGTTTTGTTTTGTTTTTTAAATCTCCTTCCTCCGAAGCATCCGAGATGGCCACAGCTGGCACTGGGACAGTGCTGCGAGGTCAGTGCTTAATTTGTAATGAGAGAGAGGTGCCTGGGCTCAAGCAATTTTTTTTTTTTTTTTTTTTACTTTCATAACAGACATGGCAAGCCCAGAGGTGCCGGGGCTATGAACTGCCAAGCCTAGAGACACTGTGGCTCAGCTGTGGCAAGCCCTCGCACCAATTAAGCGCTATGTGAGGTGGTGCGGAGAATTCTCTCTCTCAGGTTCTGGATTAGATGGTTCTTCCTCACCTGTTCAGGATCTAATTGATCATCATATTCGGGGTTGGGGAGGAATTTTCCCCCTAGTCAGATTGGCAGTGACCTTGGATTTTTTTCCCCCATCCTCTGCAATGTGGGGCCTGGATCATCTGGGAATCTCTCACTTAATCAATTCCCTGACATTGCAGGGGCCTCTGGCACTGGTGCACCTCAGAGCCTTCTATTCTCTGCCAGTGGCACACAATAATTTAGTCTCCTGAGGGTTGTAATAAATTGGATTAATTTAAATTGTTGGGTTAAGTGTGCAGGTGCTCATCTCATTGCCTGTAATTGTTCATTAGTACTTTCTGCTGTAGCTAATAAATCTGACAGGGTAGTTCTTCCTATAAATATTAGGTTTTTTCCCCCCCGCACTTGTCCATGACCCAATATGCCTCCCTCTTGAGGGCAGCCTGCGTTTTTCTAATTCCCCTTGACACTTGCACCTGGCATTGGGAGCGTGAGGTGGAAAAGATAGAGTTTTGATTGAGAAATATTAAGAATTTCTCCCTCTCCCCCATTTCTAAAAATCAAACCTTTCCCACCCTTTTTGAAATGCTGCGTTAACATTTATTCAGGGTGTTTTCTTTACATATGCTGCCAGACAATGGCCAGGACTAGAGGAAGAAGCATTAAAAGACGGCTGGAAAGGGCCTTTTTTGTGATGTTTCCTGCCTGACACAAAGCAGACAGTGCCAGAAATCCTGCAAGAAACATAGTCTCCTGAGGTTTCCAAGCTAAACGGTGCACATCTGTAGAAGGTATGGAGAGTTTAAAATCAGCACCTAAACTTTTGGGTGCATATAATAAACCTGGACATGAACTCTCCATTACCTTGCACTTTGTGCAATCATTCACAGGGCAAAGCTAGTACTAAGTGCTACCAAAACAAGAATGGTAGCATTTTACACTCTTTGCCATGGTATAAATATTTGCAATGGAGAATCCAGCTCAACACCTTTTGAGGAGATGGCTGAATCTGGCATATTTTAGAAGACAAGAGATCAAGAATTTTCCTACTAGCTTAGTGTAGAAGAGATCAATAAGCCAACTCACATGGAGGAGCTGGAATGGAGAAATTGTCCCCACATCTGTTCTTAGCTAAGTTCCTAATTCTAAAGCTTTTCTCATATATTTTAGCATTACCAGGTAGCAAACTCGGTAACGCTCCACAATTATTCAGTCTCTGCAGCTCTACCAGTTGGATTCCAGATGTGTGTGTGATGCAGTTGTAATCACAGATTTACTAACTGGTGGGATAATTTGAATTATTAGGCCAACCACAAGTAGGGTATTTTTTTTAAAATCATGCTTTATCAAGTACAGTATATGCACAAAAGGTTGTTTCATTATGTATATTCCATCCATGGTCAACTTATCAGCATTGTTAGTAACTTCATATACAGCCACAAAAAGATACAGATAAGACTGGTTTCCTGGGGAAAACCACAAGAAATACTTGATCTTTCATCCTATCCTACTGTAATAACACAACCCTTCCTTCCTCCTCCTCTCCCTCCTCTGACTTGCACTGTGTTCCCCCAGTTTTGCAGAGTCCAGAGATAAAACATCAAACAGTTTTAATCAATGCCCTCACAGAAAATAATCTAGACATAAAAATGACAAGTGAAGACAGTTAAAGGAGGAGGGAGGGGGAAGGAGTTCCATTTCAATAAATGACCATTTTACTGGGACTGGTGACCTCTGAGTTTGAGCCTCATGGAAGTAACAACTTTGAAATCAATACAACTACTCACCTGAGTAAGTGAGCGTTTGCAAGAATGGTTCCTTAGGTGCCTGATTTAGCTATTTTGGCTGGAATTTTCAAAGGACCATAAGAGTTAGCCAACTCCCACTGGACTTCAATAGGATTTGGGTGCCTAATTCCCTTAGGCTCTTTTAAAAATCTCAGCCTTAGTGCTCTAATATTCATCTTTTTACTGCTACTTAAGCCACTTCTAGTCAGTAAAGCAAGTGTGATTTCTCAGCAGGAAGTGTCAAATATAAATAAATAATTTAAACTAGTTAGCCAACTCATAGACTATCTGGCAAAATATCCAAAGCTGTATCTGTTAAAACATTAGAACATTGATGATAATTAGACTTTTGCTCTGCCAAATGGATGTTCCACAAAAATCCTTACAGCATGAGGATTTTTTTTTTGCCATATTGTTAAATGGACACTTGAGTAGTTTAGTCCTGTTTAGTTTATGTTGAGTTAAAAAAAGAAGAGAAAAATGAAGCTACCCCAACAAACCAAACTGGTTAAAGAGGACAAAACCTATTATCAGTAAAACTATTTTTATAATAGTTTGTTATTTCCAATGGGCAGATTTTTGGAGCTCTCAACTTGATTGTATACAGGACACTCCCTTGACCTACTTGTCTTCTTGTGAGGATGGAGGAGATTTCAATCTTTCACATTATTCCCTTCAACTAGACTGAACTATGTCAGTCATGCAGGATTCTTCCATTTTATTTTTAGTGTGTGGGATTTTGCTACAAGAAAGTTGGATGCAGTTATTATTGGGTCAAATTGTGTCCTGACTTATATAACCAGTGAAATCCCATTGACGTCAATGGAGTTGCAGGGATGTAAGGGGGGGGCAGACTTTGGCCCCAGTGTGTGTCATCTGTGGTAATAAAAAGGGATGTCCAAATTCTCCTAACAACTAATTGGAAACATAGAGCACAAATACTTTAAGTATTTCCACTTAGATCTCTACTTGAAATCACATGGCTTCTTTTTTTTTCCTGTCTGTTCACTTTCCTAATATTAACTCAATGGAAATTGTTGTAGAAGATGAATCTAAATTATAAAAAATTTAGAGATCCAGGAAGATACAAGGAGAGTCTTAGAAATGTATTAATCTATGGTCTTCATTTTTATTGACTATTTTCCAAGATTGTTCTCACAATGTACATTTGTACCATTGATGCAGTTTTTCCAATAGCTCAAGTGTTTCACGAAAATAATATTCGGTTGGTAGATGTGTTCTCTGGGAGACTGCTTGTCATCTTAAGTCATAGGACTATGATGAATTCAAAGTCAGAATAATATTTTTTTTGGCTTAACCAGTATCCCTCTTTTTCCCGGTTGAACAATGAATGACTAGAGTCCTTCCAAAAAACCAGTGCAGGAGGAAACACTTGTATCCTTCAGAAAGGGCTGCATCAAAGATAATGGTGCATGAAGTAGTTAATGTCGCAGAGCTAAGCAAACTGTCTGGTGCACTGATTGTTCTAAGTCGGAGTATGTTTTCTCAAAATGAATTTACATTAAGTGTATGTTAAAAATCTCTCCTCAGATTAATCTGACTCACCATTCTTATCTCTTATTTAAACACTGGCAGTTCATTGGCAATGTAACATGTCTGAATTACCACCATAAGCAATCAGCTATGGTGCATATTTTATATGAATTTTTGTTGTTGTAAAGGACAGTACTGGAAAGTCCTCCACCTACTGACAGAATGGGTAGCTAATGCACTATTTCTCCATATTGCCCATCAACGTACCGAAACCAAGTTCTGGAAGGCAAAAAGAGGACCTCACAGACTCAGGGGAAGATTTAAAAGCCATTTGTGGTTTTGGAAAATCTCTCCTTGACATCTTTGCCTCTCTGCTGAAATGGACAATAAGGGGTCACTTTGTGGTGGCTGTATTTTTTTAACTGGATTTAGAACAAAGACCACTGAAGAACAATTAGACAGCAATGATTTTTCACCACCAGCAGCCTGTTCTAGATTTGAGCTAGTCCTCCCGAAGAGAGAAAAAACCAACAAAACTTTGTATCTTATTATCGCTACACCCATCTTCCCATTTCCTCTGTCTCAGATCAATTCACTCAGCATTCTACAGCAACTCTGGTTTACTCAAGCATTGTGGTTTGAGATTCTGTGGCTGGTCATGTGACTGTAGGGATCTATAGTTAACACATATCCACTGTGATATGTGTTCTATATATAGATACTAAAAACAGATGGTTTTAACAGAGTAGTATTTTATAAATGTGATGCTGTGTTTCTGCCTAAATATATCTGCATGGCATAAATAACCAGCTCTACAATAATACAGAACCCTAAAAATCTCTCATGACCTGCTCCTCCTCCCCTTTTGATAAGAAAGGACTTCATCCTATGCTTTTCAGAAGGTGATCCTCTTCTAGAGTATGTGCATCCCTCAAATCCTACAAACTCAGGCCTGCCCTGCAAAGTGCTTGGGAGATAAGCTCAAGAGCGGGATGCTAGGGAAGAAAGATGGAAAATCCACAGATAAACCAGAAGGCACTATCATCACTTACAGATGTCAGGTGATTTTCAGATAGCAAAAGGTACAGATTTCACAATAGCATCAAACTGAAGGCCAAATTCAGCTCTCATTCACGTCTCTGCAACACCTTAGATTTAAATGGAGCTGCCTGGGTATGAAGGAGAGAAGAACGTGCCCATAGTAACATGTGAATGACAAGATAAATCCTCACCTGATACTTTGACCTCATTAGGCCCACAGGCTCTGCATGGCAAGACTTGGAATTCTTCCGCCTGGTACATGGAATAATCCGTACTGGCAACAACAAGTCTATCTCCAGCCTTCCATGATCGTGCATCGTCTGCCAGCCTCAAGATTGTGCTGTTCACATTGGTATCGATGGTTACAGTAAGCTTTGGTCTCACTAGGAAGCAAACAGGGGGATGGCAGAGAATTCAGCTCACTGAACCTTAAATTGTCCGCTAACTTTTCTGGGCATTTTTGTTACCAACAAAATTTAGCAGTTTACTGATCCAACACATATGATACAGCTATCCCAAGTATGGTCTTGGTTGGGTTTGATTTGTGAAATCAAAACAAACAAAAAAAGGCCTTTTCATTAGTTATTGGCAAGTGTATTTTCACTAGCCATTTAACTAAATTTAAATGTAGCCCTTAGTGGCTCAAACTTACCACACTCACTTAGCTCCAGGAGTTAGTGTTGCTCTGCACTGTTATTTACAGTAGCAATAAATCTCCCAAAAGTGGTCTTTAACATAATGACTGTTTTTCCCCAATGAAGATAACTGCATTCCATCTTTATCTCTCTACTAAATGATTGTTAAAGAATCACATGTAATGACCAGTATGAGGGCAGGTTGCTAAACGAATAATTGTAAAAGAAATAATTACTTTGAAAAACACGTTGCTTCCCAACAGCATTAGCAGGAAACACAGTCTCCTCGCTTGCTGAAGGAATAATCCTGCCTCATCTTGAAATGCTTTAGAAAGCATGGAGATTGTTACAGGTCTTGCCAAGTATCTGTACAGTACTACTGGGTTTTGGTGACACCATCACATCATTCCACTTAGTGCTCAAGAATCTCTCTTGAGATACTCTACTGAAGACTTGTCTGGGCTCACCCCAATATCCCAGCCAAACCTCAGCTTGAGGAACTACATTGGACCAAATTCAGTTCTACAGTAAGTAGAGGTTACTCCCATTGACATCAGTAGGAGGTGCTCCACCAGGTCTGGTTTGGCCCATCCTGTCTACCTGTGGCTAAGTGCTCAGAGAGGGGAACTCAGGGGACCTGGACATCAGAAGAAAGCAAAGAATGCAACACAGAAATCAAAGGGTTTCCCGAGTGAATTATTGTGTTTGGTATCAGATTTCTGCTTCCTATAAAATAGCCAGCTCAGGAGGTGGAAAATTCAAAATGGGATTTCTGCTCTGAATGACGTGGCAGATGGGCGTTAAAAAGTGAGTCACATACCAGGTTTGCCACACAGGAACCGCACTCGGTAATTTTGGCAGCCTTCGTCTGTCTGATCCTTACCATGGCACATAAACCTATAATCGTGGCCGCTTTTGTAGAAAACCTCAGTTGTTAAATTGGCTCCAGAAAGCGTAGCTGCCTAGGATGAGAATAGAAATGCACATGGGGCGGGCATTAAAACATGAATGGCGTTCACACCCTCTTACTCTCTCTGTGCATGGAATGAGGGTGATCACTTAGCATTAAGATGATGCACAATGATCATGTAATAAAACAGGATGAATGATCATGGGTAGAATCCATTTACACATTCTAGTTGGTTCATGCACAATAGCTTTTTATATGCAGACCACATGGATTTATCACTAAGTGAATCGTGTCACTCCCACATCTATATTAGGACTCAGAATTGTTGTTTTTTTGGAAACAGTACTCTGAGCTTTGCTAACCCTGCCTTGTTTCCCTTGATTTTAGATCTCACTAGTTTGAGGTCAGATTCAAACTCTGAATGCAGATGGATGGGCCCAAACAAACTCATGGCTTTCAAGCATCTTAACTTTGCTCATTTCATTACCTGGGGCCTGATTGTGTCTGTTCCTTGCAGGAGAAAGTGGTGGGAGTCTTCTCTCTCTCCCTTACAAGGGCCAGGGATAGTTGCTATCTCTATACTCAGGGAGCATGAGGAATCCTCCCCCATTCACTCTGAGGTCACAAATTGCCCCAAAGGGGGCAAGAGGAGGTGGGCCTCTGCTCTCCCACATGCAAACCAGCCTGTGGAGCTGGCTGGGCATGCTGGAAGGGGATCAAGTTACACCACCCCAAGGGATGATTCAACATGTCCAGCATGCGTTCCTCCTGGGGCAGTGCAGTCCATCCCATCCCCCCCGCAAGACTGGGATTCAATACCACAGTCTAGACCTCAGGTTTGCAACCCTTCTTGCCACTGCATAAAAATGCTACGCATTGCATAGGACCAGCCAAATAACCTTCATTTGAAAAATGCACTAGGCTCTTAAAGGAGTCACCATCTAAATTAGGGGTCTGATCCTGCAACTCCTACTCACTCATAGGCACGCTCACTGCAATGATGGGAAATGTGCCCCTGGCTACAAAATTTCTTGTTCTATTTTGATTCTTCTTGTGCTTAGCATCGTTGGGGCAGGGTAGTTTGATTCTTCGATATCCTCAGTTGGCATGAACTGATGAAGTCAATGGGCTACACAGATTTACATCAGCCGAGGATTTAGAAGCTCTTGATTTATAACTTTTCAGAAACAGAAAAATATTGCGTTTCTTGTTTCACTTTTAATACACATGAACATGAACAAAAGCAACTATTAGTTAAATTAGTATCTGGCCTAGTGGCTCTCGTGTTCTGAACTGAAATCCCTCTTCCAACGCATGAACAAAAGCTGAAACGCATGTGGAGTCAGTTTTACCATTGACCTGGCAAGTAATTGTGGAACAGTTTTTCCCCCCTCATTGTTCACTGTGAGATTAAATTGAAGACTCAGTCCTGGAAGCCCTTGTTCATACAGGCAATCCTCATTGCATGAGTAGTTCAATTAAATTTAATGCAACTATTCTTGTGAGCAAGGGCTACCCAGGTGAGTAAGACTTTGCTGGGTCCATTCCTACATGCCTTAATGCTCAAGTCAACCCTGTAAAAACCCCACAGTACCAATCATTTTATGGTCTTCTGTTAAGCAGCACTTGAGCTGCAGAATTTTATCCACTGGACATTTAAGTATGCAGCAGGAATTTGCCAATAAAAGCAATTTTTCCTTCACACATTAAGTAGCTTTTGCAGTCATAACAAGGTGTATGTTTTCCCCTCAACATGTGCATTCAAAGATTTAATTACATGTTTCGCACTGAATAGAAAAAGCAATGGACTTGAAAAAAATGACCGCAAGCCCAAAGACATTTCCCCCCATAACCTAATGCAACCTGTAGTTTTAATGTTATGGTCACATTTTGTGCTTAATTTTTCAGACAGCTTCCATTCTAAGGCCCTTTTAGACCCTTGGAAAATGTACATCCTCTCTTCCCCCGCCACCCCCCTCTTAATCTTCCTATAGGAAACTACATATTTTGTAGACAGCAAAAATGGTCCAATTCTACAAGCCTTCCTCACACCAGTAATCCTATTGACTGACCTGGGACTGGTTGTGTGAATAAGGGTTGCAAGATCAGACTCAGAATGAGGAATATAGTTTCTCGGTCTTATGAGCCTCCCATTAGTGTTAAACATTTGCCAGCATTGTGGCCAGTCTATGTGCAAGAGCATGAAGAGACGTCTAGAAACTAAATGCATTCACACCTCACAACACTGTCACCAAGAAGGCCTGAGCTCTACTAGAACCTTCTTGACTTTGATGCTGCAGTTGGTTGCTTATTATACTGCTATTGCACATCAGGCAAGCTAATCTATAGGGAAAATGGGGAGTTTGTCCTACCTGGATAGCAAGGGGATGACTACAGATTTTGCCTGGGTTTGCTGCTCTGAGGTCAGAAAGTTTCTCCGTGTCTTTGGATCTTGCCTTTTTGGGCTTCTCAAACCACTCTGTCCATTCTATATCTGGAGACAAACAGGAAAGGTCATTTTATAGAAAGCCATGCTTAATGCAGCAAAAATGCACTTACCAGAATTTAGTCTCAAATACCATTAACAAATTTCTTCAATAACTGCCTAGTTCCTCATTCTCCTTGCCAGTCTGGCAGCTGCTTTACTGATGCTATGAAGTGTAGCAAGGCAAGGGAGCATGGAGTTATTTAAAAGTTACATGGTTTGAGTATGTAGCATGAGCATTTCTAACAGCTATGGAACTCGAATTGTGCCCTTCTCCCTCGAGCCCTCTGTATGTATTCAAGTGAGCTTGCAATCAGCTGCTGTTTGTTACAATGAATGAAACACCATTCTGACAAGCGGTGACCACATAATCAAAAGAAATAAGAGGACGCATGTTGGTTTGATCTTAACACGTGGACGGTCACATTCAATGCAAAAAAGAAAGGATTCAAATTAGAGAGAGTCTTGCAGGGGTTGGAAATAGAGAGGCTGCTTGTGTTCTTGTTTGGATTAAAAAGCAACCTTAGATATCAGACCGTCTTTTTCTAAACAAAGGAATGGTGATTGGTGTGATAAAAAGGAATATTTCAAAAAGCGACTAACATGATTTAAGCTTTGTCACTCTGCTAGCACACAAACAGAGGTCTCACCTTGAACCCACTCACTGGTTGAAGACACATTAAAATGCTCTCCATTCTCAGCCTGGAATAGTTTGAATACTTTGGCCACAGCTGATCCTTTGTGTCCTGTAAAACAATTAACAACAATTTCATGGTTCCCAAGTGATAGAAGCTAAGACTTAATAGGCAATGGAGCAAGCCTGTGGTTGTGTCTCTTGGGAGACCAGAGCCGATTCAGTAATTGCCTGCAAAATTTCCAGCAAAATTGTCCTGCCTGCTCTTGGAATGATTTTTCAGACTCTGCCTTTGTAGAGGAGGAATTCTCAAAAAAAAAAAAAAAAAAGTGAATTAAGAAAATCATGTTTTTTGTTTTATTTTGCATTTTTGTTTGCTAGTTTACATTGTGGCAAACCAGGTCATTATCTTTATTTAGACAATATTGTACTATGGTATTCCACAGCAAATAGCCTCACAAACTAGTATAGGCTGAAAGGTTTTGACTATCATGATACAATATCATGTCTTAGATTTTCATCTCATATTAACTGAGATAATCAGGTTTCAGAGTAGCAGCCGTGTTAGTCTGTATCCACAAAAAGAAAAAGGAGGACTTGTGGCACCTTAGAGACTAACCAATTTATTTGAGCATAAGCTTTCATGAGCTACAGCTCACTTCATCGGATGCATTCAGTGGAAAATACAGTGGAGAGATTTATATACAAAGAGAACATGAAACAATGGGTGTTACCATACACACTGTAAGGAGAGTGATCAGGTAAGGTGAGCTATTACCAGCAGGAGAGCGGGGGCGGGATGGGGGGAACCTTTTGTAGTGATTTAGATGGAGATAAATCAGTGGAACTATGTCAAAAAGGTGGATGCATAATTTGGCTTCAGTGGAGCTATACTGGTATATATTAGCTGAGAATCTGGTCCTGTATGTCTGTGTACGAGTGGCCTGTGTCAGATCCCATCCAGCTGCATCACAGCACGGGGATAACGTAAGGGGGCAAGACTTCTGTTCACAGCTTCAATGTTGTGTAGTGTCAGACAGTACAAACATCAAGGAACAAGTTTATCCCTTATGTAATTACACAGACTTCCATGGAATTATACCAGGGAGGAACTTGCCCAGGCAATTCCAAGCAAGCATTTGCTTCATTTAGGGTACTGGACTAGATGACCTCCTGAGGTCTCTTCCAACCCTGATAGTCTAGGATTCTGCATTACCTAGATATTCCATGTGGTCTTCAACAGAAGAGGAAGGGTTTCCTTTTACTGTAATAAAGCTCCAAGGATGCCTGAGAAATCAAAATGAGAAATGATCATATTATTTCATCTGGCACTTGTATGCATCATTTGTTTTCTCCTCCCTGGTGCACCATCTTCAAAACAGACAGATTTATGTGACACTGCAGTTTGTTTTACACTTTCTATTTCTTTGCTAAATATGCAACAAGAGAAATGAGGTTCAAAAGACAAATATCTTCTTGAAATAATTAATCATAGCGTTGTATAAATGTCACCAGTGGACTTCACTTTTTATTGACTATCTAAAGAGGCTTTTGTGTGGTAGCAACATGGGACACTGGCAATGTCTCTGGGTGGCTGCAAAGGTTCCCCCCCAAAAAAGAACTTTAAAACAGCCAAATTTGGTTAAGCAAATTGAATGTGTGCTGAAATGTTGTAGGTCAGGTTTCAGCCTGTAGCGAGCTGTGGGAATTTATAAAGAACTCTGTTTTATTGATTTTCTGCCAAAAACTGCTATCAAAGGTGCATAGATATGCTACGAGAATATATTTTCTTCACTTCAAACTGATCAGGAATGGGGGTTTATGAGCCACGATCACTGGTTCAGCTCCAGCCCCAGGTCAGCAATAAGTAGAGTTTGTTACTATCTGATGGTCACAGGTGGAATCCGTCCGTATCTACTAGAGAGTTATCAGCAAGGCTAGAAACACTAGCATGTGAACCGAACTGGTTTGGGGAATAGAGAGTAAATTGCCCTCTCACCTTTGGAGATGGACCCTCTAGAGAAGGGCACTAATGGGTCAGAGCAGGGAGTTTTGTCCTACTGCTGCCTGTGATTTAGTGTTATGTGACTAAATAGACATCAGCCATGAATGCTATTAATCACGTGCATCACAACAGAACAACAAGGGCATTGTGGGACTCTCTCTATAGTTGAGAGGCCCCAACATTTAGCAAATAAAAACCCGGTTAGAGAAATCCTCTGTCTCTTGGCAAAACTTCCACTGATTTCAGTAAAGTCAGGACTTCATGCTAGGAGTCCAAGCCAGTACCTCACACATTGCATTTGATGGTAACTGGAATGTAGGTGTCTTTAAAACCAGCCCTCAGGCTTCTATGGAAAATATATATGGACGCTAAGAGCCAATTATCAAAAACATACTAGGTATTACCAGCCATCTCACCTTTATTAGGGCTCAATCCTGTTCCATTGAAGTCACTAGCTAAATTCTCCTGGACTTCAGCAGGAGCAGACTCTTAGTAGGCATGGTCCCATGGTGAGAATGGGGGTGACATATTCACCCTGTTAATCTAAAGAAAATGGCTTCTCACAAATCAAGGCAGCTCCAGCTGCTCATCAGTGGCCTGACCACAGGACAGACCCTGGGGAAGCTGAAAAGCTGCCAGCACAACTGCCTGAGGCGTCTGCCAGGGAGCCAGATGCTCCTGCTGGAAACTTTCCTGCACACAGAGTGCCAAAGGCATTGGAGTGCTGTGATCTCCATCCAAAAGAGAAAGAGGTGGGATGGTGGAAGAAATGACACTTGATCACTCAGCAGGCAGGACGGACTCCCCTCCCCACTTCCTTTTTTTTTTTTTGGTTAAAAATAAAAACAAATGACAAAAATGTGATTAAAAAAATAAACAAGGCCAAGAGCATTCAAAAATATTTCCAGAACAGTTCAGTTTGTTCTTAAACTAATATTTGCACCCGTTTCATTCTTTCCAGTATTTGGTTCCCCGCGTTCGTTTATGGTTAACAGCATGTTTAAGCCAGTTCATCCTAATGCACGTGGCCACACGTAACATGTCCTGATGGTGTGAAATGTGAGGACTGAATTTCACTCTTTTACACCTGTATGAGCCCAGAGTAGCACCACCTATGCCAGTGTGAGGTTCTGATTAGAACAACTGTCAGCAGCTAGTGCTGAAAGACTTTGTCTTGATTGATTGATTTTTTTGTTTTTTTAAAAAGCTCATTATTTAAAGGGCACATTCATTTCTCATTGAGACAAGGAAGGGGAAGCTCTTCTATTCATTCTGACTTTTCTGGATTCAGCAAATGGGCAACAGGAACAGACATTGTGAGCCAGATGCTCAGCTGGTGTAAGTCATCATTCCTTTGACTTTAATGGAGCAATGCTGATTTATGGCAGCTCAGGACCTGGTTTAGTGTGACAGAAGTGGGAAACAGATGGTTTCTCGCTATCTATCAATCTCCCTGTGTAACCCGCAGTACCAGAAAATTACCCAGGCAGTGACGGAGTAACCTGACTCATTTGGCACTTTCAAAAATGTGAAACAAATATATCTGACCCAAAAATTACTAGCTGGGGTTGCACCAGTTATTGTCTCAGCAACAGTTGCAAGCTGTCATTAGCAACGGACAAGGTGCTGTGCAGATCTGGCACACAGGTGTTTGATTTATTATTGTCAGCCCGTCATCAAGGCAACAGATGTTTTAGGGTGATCAGAAAAAGAGAGCAAATCAATCCACTGCCCATTGTCTGACTCCTCTTCTGCAGTGTAGTTTAGAGGGTGGATATATAATCTAGCAAATTGCCCAGAGTAATTTTTACAAAGCTACAGTTCTTTATATTGTCCAGAACAAGCAGGGACTTTTTAACCTTTGACAGGCCGTTACTTTAGCAGTACTAAAAATGTGCTTAGTGTTACTGAAAATCACTAACTCTACTACAGAGTAAAAACCCAACACAAGGCAGCGTGGCATTCAGACTTTCTTGATGATTATGTAGCTGTTGATATGCAGTATCCAGGCAGAGGTTCAAAAAGGACAACAAAAACAACATCCAGTCCCTTTCCCTCACTATTGACTGCACTGCAGAGGAGAAACAGGTCAGATAGGATGATCTTGGTTATTATCGGATTCTGGTACAAATATATATTTGCAGTTGAGTTTCTGCTCAGAGTAGAGATGGGTCCAAGCTGCAGAATTCAGAACCAAATGAGGGTGTTCCAATTCAGGCTTTGGGTTCAGCCTGGTGTAGAGAAAAGAGCCAATCACGCAATTTGGGATCGGGTTCTGAATAAAGCGTCAAGTTAACCCATTCCCTTCCTCCCCCTTTGGCCTCTCTTTGGCCTGCAAAAAAACCTTTCACTCCCCACTCACACCTTTAACCCTTCCCACAATCCACTCCACTACATATACTAAACTGCTTACCCAGGCGTTTTCTGGGGGTGGGGTGGGGAGACCATTATATTGTAACAAAGGCACCCCCAGGCTTCAGGGTGTTTGTGGGTAATTTGTTATTTGGACCAAACCTTGCAATCCTTAACTCAGACAAAAAACTCAGACTAGTGGCCTCAATAAATAATGACTTCAATCGGAATTTTGCCTGAGTAAGGATTCCAGGCTTTGCAAGTTTATAATTTGGAACAGAGAATCTTTGCTAGTTTGTTATCCTGATCTATTTTTAAAATAACATTTTAAAAAAGTGCCTAAGTTAGGTGTTTAACTCCCATTGAAAGTGTGAGGTTTCTAAAGATGTAGACAGGTGCCTAGTGGGTTTTGAAAATGCCACTAGGCAGCTGTCTACATCTTTAGACACCTAATACTTTTATAAATCTGAACCCAAGTGACACAGGAGACCAAAAAAAGTCATTGGGGACTTCAGAGATGATGTTTTCAAAAGTGGCGGACGCACCTAACTAGTACACAGGGATGCAAGTATTTTTACAAACCTGTATGTTACACAGTGGTCACCCTAAAAGGGCCAACATTTGCCAAAAATTACTACATCATAATACCCAAGATGTCACCTTAATTTCCGGTCAAGAAGAAGAGGTGCATTCTCCCCACACACTCTCCAGATTTTTGCACTTGCTGAAAATTACATATATAAATGGAACTGGGGGGACTGTGGCCAGACAACTTTTAGTGGTTCTGTACTAAATCAGTAAGGCTGCTGCCTGAGTGGTCTGGAGCAGCACTCTGGCTGTGTGGTCACAACACCACTGAAATTTGACCTGGCTGCTCCTCTATACAGACAGAGCTGTGGCCAGGCCAAATTTCAGTGAGTGGTATTGCAGGCAGGTGCACAGGGTCACAACGCCACTCAAATTTGGCTTGGCCACCCCCTTATCCAGACGGAAGGGCATCCATGCCAACTGATGTTGCAATGTGGTGCACGGGGAGTCCGTTCCTGTGGGGTGGAGTGCAGGGGAGCCTGCTGAGAACTTGACTCCTGGCAGCACTGACTCATGCAATGTGTGGGTAAGAGGGGGAGACTCCCCAGCCAAGGGAAATCCAGGGTCCCTGTGCGGGGGACGAGTGGGCACTGGAATGAGTTCCAGCCAGTGGGGCGGGAGGGGGAGGAGGAGAAGTTGCCCCCTTACTCAAGAAATATCTGGGTTGGCACCACTGTTTCCTCTTCTAAAATATAGAAGAATGCTGCAGTAGCTCAAGTAGCAGCATGGCAAGTGTTAACTTTTTGATGGCAACTGCTAGTTCATGGCAGAGCTGAGTCATAACATGATGAATCAGATTCTCTAGGCATTCCCATTATAAGTCCCTATTGTAAAGGAGCTGGAAACTAACATTAAAATGCCACTGTTGGATAAAAATACTAGAAGCAGTTTCACAAAAGTATGAAAAAAAAAATATCTTTCTTCCCCATTGCAGGACTGGAAAAAAGATGTAGGATTTTCAAAGTCTCTTTCTGGGTCTCAAAACTAGAATTACAGAAGCAGAAATCTGGCAGGCCATTGGGCCATCACATGGACTCTGGGTATCTGGGAGGAAATACGGGGGTTGTTTGTTTGTTCAGTCTGTCCTGTTTTTGCCGACGAGGTTATTTCATTTGGAATTCTCAACACAGAGCATCCAAGTCCCTATAACAGATAAGGGACTCTCAAGGCTAAGTTTCCTTATACACCACACTGAACATGTTCTCCATCTGCAGGTTCCTAATTGTCTCACACATGCTCACAACGTTTGGCCTTTGGCTCCGTTTTTGAAGGATTTTTAAAAAATGGTCCACATTGACCCCTCCGGACTGGACATAGACCATGACCTACTGGGTAACAACCACTTTTTTAAAAGTGCCTAAATGCAGAGCAGCATGATAAACTAGGACTCCAACTGGGCAAATACTGCTTTAGAGAATATGCACTATGTGTGCCAACATATACTGTATAGTGGCCAAAGGAGTTTTACAGTCTACAGGGTAAATATAATGCATACTAAATTATGTGCTGCACAAATCCCAAATATACATTTGCTTAGTTAAAACAAAATATATTTTCCAGAATGTCTATGTATTTAGCCAGGGCTATATGGCTGTTACACTAGCCCTGAAGTTTGTTTACCCAAGAGAACGATATGTATCTACAGTACACTGGATATATTTATACATACATCTTAAATCCCTAGGGTATGGCATGGCAACAAACAGGAATGGATAACTTATGGGGTTATCATGGAAAAATACATGCCTTTTAACATGAATCATGTGTTATTCCTCAATCTCCTAATAAAAATGCCCAATATAGACACTGAATGCATCTTAGGCTATTTAATTAACTGCTAAAAGTTCGCACAGAAAAAAGGAAAAAACTTTTCACAGTGTGAAAGAACGCTGTGCCTTTGAGGGAGTGGAATTATCTGGGTACATGAAAAGCATAATAAGGGCTCTGTGCTGGCAGAACTGGCAGGATAGGCACATACCTAAACCCAAGATGGAGGAAATGCTTGCTGCCCAGTTTGGTCATTGCTTTCCTGGCCGAGTCATCCAAGTTTCTAGACCCTTCATCATTCACCGCTACTGACAGGATCATGCCATTGTCAATTGCTCTCAAATACTGGACAAGACGGGCACTTTCCCCTTTCAGTTTGTAGGTATCGAACCTAAACGAAAAGAAAAGATGCATTTACACCAGGGAGCATCACACTATAGGTATTCTATAGAAGATCTTCAGGTTTGTATTGCTAAAGATATCATCCCTTGCAAAAGTGCTACTTAATAGTATAGTGAAATGGAATGATGATTATACTGGTTTGGTTTAAAAGAATACATTATGATTTTCCATAAAACTAATTCAGAGAATTGCTTAAGATCTAGATAATGAAACAGCAAAACTGGAACAATAATGGTCTCGTTTGAGAAATAGTGGCAGATGAAAAAAAGTAAGAAAATAGGTAAGTATGTAGGAAGAGAGAATAAAGATTTTTTCTTCCTTACGGATATAATTTCTAGGATGGTGTTTTGTTTTTCTTGGGTGCTTTTTGTTTGCTCGATTGTTTTTTATCCTAATTAAACAAAGCGTGCCACTCTGAGTAATACATTATTTATTGTGCAGTCATTTCCTTTTGTGACACTGTATTAGAAATAAGATGCACGTCTGCATTTAAAAAAAAACCTAGCTCTCAGACAAAACGC
Organism: Chelonia mydas; assembly: GCF_015237465.2. Lineage (NCBI taxonomy): Eukaryota > Metazoa > Chordata > Testudines > Cheloniidae > Chelonia > Chelonia mydas. Next base: position 67,594,344 of record NC_051250.2, read on the forward strand.
CTGACAATCAGCAGTTCTTCATAAACATTTTTAAAGCTTTAAGTATTTAAAACTGTTAATTGTCTTAATTCGTGGTAACATATTTTCGTAGAGAAGGGACCCAAGTTTGATTGAAGTGAACACAATGAAAAATGCACCACTTATTTTTGGTGTAAGACTACAGTGCTGCTTCAGTTGGAATTCAGCCAGCAGCTCTGAATCCCCTTTGAAGTCAAAGAGAGGTTTGTCTGAGGCAGTTCTTCAGGACCTGGTTCAGATACTAGTTGGCTTAGATTGTAAACTTGCTGGGGCCCAATCCATCTTTTTGTTCTGTGTTTTACAGCTCTCAGCACAATAGGGTCCTGGTTCACGACTAAGGTTCCTAGGAACTACCACAAAAAGAAATAAACAATGATTCTGTATGTAATAAATCTAGTACTTGCTAATGACCCATGAGAAAGAACGTTTCTGGGTAACTGCCGAGGGCTTTGGAGCTGTGCTCTGGCTCCATTCCAGCTCCAGGCAAAAACCTGCAGCTCCACTGTTCCAGAGCTGCTCTGCGCTCTAGCTCCGGGCTCCATTCCAAAGCCCTGGGTATAACTGTCTTTGAACCACATTAAGGGCCTGATCCTGCAAGGTGCTGAGCACCATCTACTCTTGCTGACTTTGCAGGGAGTTGAAGTCAATCATCATCTTGAAGGATTGGGCCCTACTTTGGTTATGGAGCCTATGGAATTGAGAAGAGCTATAGTGAGGCATACAATGAGACCTACATAAATATGTCACTGGAAATTGCCTTTGCCAGTCTTGGATCTGATGGTGATGCTGCTTTCAAGGTAATGTCAAAAGTTCCCAGATACTGATGGCTCTAAACTGACTCACCGATCTGAATGGATGACTGCCCCTGTCTTTGGGTCAATAACATGGACAATGACACCTCGATGCCCCCAGCTTCTCTCAAAGTAGTAGCCACCTTCTTCCATTCCACCAGGGTGAAGAGTCTTGTTTAAAAAAGTCCAGGACAACTTTTTCTCACCATGGATCTCAAGGGTTCCACCTCGACTGACCCCAATATATTTTTGGCCAAACTCAGCATCTGGCTGGATGTCTTCATCTGCTCTGTAGGGTAAAAAATACAGACACATATGAATCAGAATATTTTACCATCAAGCCAACAAGAAGCCTCCCACCAAGTGCTGGTACTGCCCAACAGGAGAGGAAGCAACATGGTTTAGAATGTATTTCTTTCAAGAGATCCTAAGGAATGCAAAATGCTGGGACTCTATAGAAAATAAATTCTTTGTCTGAAATACCACTAACAACAGGGGTCAGAGACAATTTAGGACAGACATGGCAGCTGACTCATCATCACTTTGTTGTTCTTTTAGATTACTATCTACATTCCACTACTACATTTGGAGGCTTGTCGACACACAAAAGTTGTACTGGTAGGAAAGCAGTACAACACCTCTTGTGGATACAGTTATATTGGTATAAATGGGCTTACACAAGGATAGCTTTTCCCATATGGGAAGGGGAATATGCTATGCTGGTATAGCTGCATGCATACTAGAGGTTGTAATTGTATAATTTTTTTTTTTAAATAAAGCAAACCACATCCCTAGCTGAAGTAGTTACATCAGTACAAAAGTGGTGTATCAACCAGGCCTGAGTGAATAGAAAGTAATATTGACCAACTTGAAACGTTAGAGCACTTTGCACAAAAGTGAAGAGTATTTCTTTGACCGAGTTACCTCTTGTGACACTATGCCCCATATTCTTCATCGAGATATTATATGACATGAATATGGCATAACTAAGATATGTTTTATGCGAGATGGATCATGTGAGGTATCATTGGAAAGGTTATGATGTACTGACTATGATTATCCTATTTGTATGCATGTATCATTTCTGTATCTGAAATTAAGAATATTGCCTGTGTAACAACTACAACTGTGTTGACACCTGGGGAACGCCCACCAGACAGTAGGCAATCAGCCTGGATGTGCCATTAGGGAGAACAATAGGACTCTGAAGATCTCCCACCTTCCTGAGAAGCTTCCTGGGATGCTGCTTTGACACTGCAGGGTCATGTGATCATGTCACCTGGTACTGGACCCCATCTTGACCTACTAGTATTTTTCCACTAATAGTGGTGGGGACCTAATGGGGAAAACAAAGGATTCCCACCATATGCAAGTCCTATTTAAGGCAGGGAAGTGAGTTAATCTAGGTCGGTTCTTCAGTGAACACCTACCTAAAATAACTGCTGGAAAACTCCTAAAACTGATCTAGGGAAGAAAGGACTGGACCCAGGCTAGAAGGTGTCCGGTCTGTGAAAGGAATATCTGGAGTTCTAAACTGCAAGCAAGATCAGTCTGTCTACAAGAAATTCTGCAACCTGCTTAAAACATTTAGGGTGAGAAATTACTACTTGAAGCGAGTTTCTTTAGTGTATTGAGCTTAGTTTGCGTGTTTGCTTTATTTGCTCAGTAATCTGCTTTGATCGGTTTGCTATGCCTTATAATCACTTAAAATCTATCCTTTGTAGTTAATAAATTTGTTTTTGGTTTCTATAAACCAGTTTGTGCAATTCATAACTGGGGGGCAAAAAGCTGTGCAGATCTTCCTCCACACTGAGGGAGGGAGACACTTTCACGAGCTTAAACTGTACAATTTTCTGTGCAGCGCAAGACAATACAAATTTGGGTTTACACTCCAGAGGGGGTGTGCACTTGAGTGCTGGGCAATTCCTGAGCTACATCAGGGTGTCTGTCTGTCTCTGCATCTCTCCCTCCCTTCTCCCCCCGTCCCATTTAGGCATGAACATTTTTAGACCGAGGTAACTGCAAGAAAATAATGGAAATGTTGGGCCTTTTTTCCTGGGACTTTAAAATATTTGAAAGAATGGATAGGCTACAAAAATCTCTTGAGCAAGACAGCTAATGAGATCAATTCGTTGTGAAACATGTGGCAGTTTTGTGATGTGTCAAACAGGACTCAAAACCAGGTCCCAAAGTTTCTCTTTTGTTTTGTAAAGTTAATCATCTCAATAGGCCAAGAAGCCTCCCACAAAGCATTGCTTGCATGGGTGATTTATGTTTAATGTCAGTGAAATCTTAATTGCGATTATTATTTTGTATCTCTGCATTGTGAAATGGAACATGTAATATAGAGATCTAGCACTAAATTAGGGGATTCATGTTCTTTAGGTACATACCGCCCGTATAAGATGACCACCACATTACTTTGGTATGGACATAGCTCACTGCCAATATGTAGCTCTCCTCCGTTTTCAATCAATATATGTCGAGTTCGCAAAACTATAGGCTGTGTATTGTCCTTAATCACCAGCTTTCCTAAGGAAAAAATAATGGTATGAAGTTTTAAAACACAGCAAGTCATCAGAGTTAGTGGTGCGACTGCAAAAAGCAGGGCCAGCTTTCCCAGTTACATGAGAAAGAAATGCCAAACATATTCCCCAAAACTGCTTTAGGGCCAGATCCTAAAGTGTTTATTTGGCTTTTACTCAGGCAAACTCACTAAAGTCAGTGGAGTTTTGCATGGAGAAGGACTGAATAGGAGACTGCATGAGGATTTATGAGTTAATGCTCAATAAAAGCGGTTAATGCTAGCAGTCATCAGAAACAAAATAGGATACTGTCCTTCCAGACAAAGAGTAAACACATATCTGACTTGTCCTGAGATCCTAAGAAAATCGTTGCTTCATTAGGATATTATCTGTACAGCGAATTACTAGGATAGCATTTACAAAGGAAACTGCAGGACTAGAACTATTAAGCAAGTTGATGTACTTTTGTCAATTCTCCAGAGAGGATAAACAAGCTACTCTTAGTTGCCCAGAGCGGATATCATCCCTACCACCACCCACCCTGGTATGAAACTGAACTGGCATTATCCAATATTTGCTCTAACTCAGAGCACCCTGCAGGAAGCTGTCCAAGTAGACCTAATGGAGAGTCCTCATCCCCTGGCTTGGCTCTCAGGCTGGCAGAAGGATTTACCTCCATCTGTAATGTGGATAGAGTGGACGGTTGCAGAGGAAGAGAGAAGGAGCTTCCTCCCTTTGCGGATTTCAATGTGTTGATCTTCATCGTGACCAGCATTCCAGGGTTCCAGCTCAGGATCCTGATCAGGACATGCTGAGGCTGCTTCTGCTGATAGAGATGAAGGGAGATAAAATTATCCTGGCTTCACTCAAGAAAGAAAATGCCACATCTATGCCCTTGACACTGTCATGCTTGATAAATTACATTCGAAGAGGATGCCTCTTCCCTAAAATGCAAAGATGTCCCACCTTGATTGGGCTGTATTTGGGTCATGATAAAAGGAAAATGAACGATATCTTTGGGAACATGCTATGCTGGACTCAAAGCACAAAAAACCTTACTACCCTGCACAGCAAAACATCACTGGTCCCACCGCATCAAGATAGTGGTAGAGAAAAGAGGAGGATTTTGCCCTTAATGTTACAGCTCTGCCTGTCAATGTCCAGCTATAATGTGGGCAGTCTGTCACTAGATGCACAAAGGTGTCTGCTCTAGGGAGCAAATGAAAAAGGAGAAAAGACCCAACCTGAACAGTCACCTAAATACAAGCTAATGCCAAAACAGTACCTGTGAGGTCTGGTAAACTTAAAGCGGAAAAAAGCCATACATTTCTACAGTCTTTGCTCTTCAGCTGGGACGGGAAGCATGAGTGGTTTAAATACCATAACAAGATAGTTCTCAGGGAGATTCAAGTCTGGCCAAAGCCAGGAAGAGCTAGAAATCTCATGAGAGAATGGTTGGCTTCATTATATCTTTCAGAAAAAAAAGAGAAGGATCCACCCACTCAAGAGTTGCACATCATTGGTCTCCACACACATACATCTCAACTGTGCTCATGCACCAAATCCAAGATAAAATATTTCTCTGCTTTAATCTTACCCAACACATTAGCTCCACATCTACTCTAGTTCAACAAGAGAGGGGTGTGTGTGAGAATATTTCATGACTGTTACAAACTTCCTAATTAAAGAAGATTGAGGACAATGGGGAGTTTGAACAATGAACCCTTTCCCATCAATGGGAGTTGCAGGTTCTCATCAGCTCTTGGTACTTTGCCCAGTGCGATTCACATGTTGTTCTTTCCCTTTAAAAAAAAAAAAAATGCAACTCTGTTGAGGTAATAGATCAATCTGCAAGACCACAGAATATCTAGGACAATGGATATGGGGTGAAATCCTGGCCGCACTGAAGTCAATGGCAAATCTCAAGGGGTTCAGGACTTCTTGCAAGGCATCTAGACCAATGAGAAGGTCTTTGTTTTTGTAACGGATACAAATACATTCCAACTGATGGACAAAGCAGCCAGTGTGGATCAGTTTTGAGACTCTGTCACCGTCAAGATGTTTTAGTGCTGACATCAAGAAATATTGTGACAATTAGGGAGCTATATATTCTGTATTCTTCTGCCACTAGAAAACCAGAAGGACAATTAGAATTCTGTAACATCCTGAACAAAATCTGTCCATCTGCATTCAGTTTCCTGTTAGATTCCAAATCAACTCCAACTCTTAAGAAAACAATAGAATTAGATCAGCCATTGGTTTGGTGTCTCTTAAGGACATCCTCTATTGAGACTCCAAAGGGCCAGTTACCCAGGGTAGCAAGTGACATTTCATGTGTGCAACATGTGTCCTGGATCTACAGGAGTTCTTTGACTTGATCACTGCATTTCTATGTAAAGAATGCCAATAATTGTTGAGCAGTGATTCAAACACTGAAAAATATCCAGGGCTCAAATCAGATATGTGCACCAGTTTCAAACTGGAGTGATATCAATGGTATTCCTCCTGATTTACACTGGAGAAGAAAAGATCAGAATCAGGCTCCAGATCTCTACTGGGAGACATGTAGAATCAATAAGAGTAGACTGAAAAAGATAAATAATTCAGGTGGTAAATGGAACTTGCATTGTAACCAGATGCCTGAAAAATAACACTAATTTGAATAGACAACAGTCAAAAGAAATGATCAAGGATTCTACGAAGGACAAGAATTGGAAGTGTGCTCACATAGAGATTATAAAAATCAGTCACACTGACATTTGAGTCAAATTTAAAGGTATAAACTTCGAAACAGGCTAAGTTGGATGGGTAGAAGCCAGCTCATTATTATTTGTTTATCGTGGGTGTTTTTCCAACATTCAAGAAAAGACAACGCCAGCCCTGAGGAATTCATAGTCTAACGACAGGCAGAGAAGTAGACAGAAGTTAGGGGGAGGGGATTTACTCTTATGACTTGGATTTAAATTAGCAAAAGCCAGGATCAGAGTTAAAGGTCCAAGCTCCTTTCTTAACCCATTCATTCCAGGAGCAGTGCAGAAACTCTACAGTCCAATCCTAGTCTGTGTTCTCCAGCAAGACATCCATTGTCAGCCACAGAAGGACTGAAACAGCTAAAGAGTTAACTGGCTCTCTAGTACCTATTTACTTCATCACAGATGAAATTTCAGCCTTATCTATGAATCTCTTGTTCTTTTTGCACTCAGATGCCAGCTCCCCTTCAGGGCACTCTGCAGAATTAGCTAAGTTTTCTTTTGTGCCTAAAATTCCCTAAGCACAGCAATGACAGTGTACCTCATGTTGTTGCTTAATGATAGCTTTGGGGGTTAAATTGCGGGGGGGGGGGGGACTAAAAAAAGTCAGAAACAAATCCACCATACATAGAATAGAGAGAAAAGCACAGTGAGGAGAGAAGTAGCTTGGAGAGGCTGAACATAATGCATGAAATGCTTTTGCTTTTACCAGCAAGACCCAGAGAAGGACCGAGGAAGCATCCTGGGACAGAATGGCTTTTTTGCTCTCCCCATAATTTCTGGTGTTCTATCCGTGAGGGCAGAGCTAGGACAATGCAATAAAAGGCTCAAAGCACGTCTCAGAACAACAGCTCTTGGGCTATTTTATAAACTTGTCTTATTCAGCTTCTTCACTTCACATAGCATTTTCAGCTGCTTAGTAGTTTCCCCCTTTGCCTTTAACGAAGCTGCTCTAAACTAGGGAGGCTGGGGAACTTGGGAAATGGATCCTGTTATGTATTTCCCCACATTGCTCGTGCTATAAGCTCCCTGCAGACACTGGATTAAGGGCTGAAAAGACACCTGACCTACAGCTGCATTTTCCCGAGTTACAAATACTGTTATTTATATACCGTCTGTTGGGTGGAAACTTACCTGTGCGTACAAAAGAGATTACAAATAGAAGAGAAACAAAACTGATGACCAGGTCCATCCTGGGAAGGGAGGCTGCTTTCAATATTCTTAGTTCTGTGGAGACCTGTGACAAAGAACGCCACGGCAGGAATTAGATCGTTGTCAACTCAAGTATATTTTAAGCAAAAAAGTTACACATGACACAGAGAAAGGGTTACATCCAGTTTTCACTTTTCACCCTTCCTGACTTGTTAGAGAAGAACACCCCCCCGCCGCACCCATCCAACATATTCCCCTTTGTTAGGTTTAATATTCAGATATTCAAACATGTACACAGAAGGAAATCACAACATGGGACAGGAAACTTCTTAGGAATGCAGTATAAAACACATACGGTATCAGGACAGTGGATGGCTGCATACTCACATGTGCAAAAAACAAAAAGCCAACCCTCTCCTCCCTCCCAAATAAAAACACTTAGGATCAAATTTTCAGAGTGGCCTCAACGTGAGTACCCTAAACTGTATGCCTGTGTTCTGGGTGTGAACTTTTGGCAACCATGTTCTGTGCATCCCAAAATTCTGACCTGTGCTCACAGTTGCTGTTTTGAATCTGCACCTTCTGGACTTTTGGGTGCTCAGTCACTCAGCCACTCCAAATTGCAGTTCTGGGAGCAAAGCTAAAGGCTGCTTTTAGAGATTTCCCCCTGAAGACCTAGCTTCAGTGTCATGAAATTTAGATTTGGAGTGGGCTGGAGCGCTGTCCTTAAGTAATCCCACTGCGTCTTGGATTACTGTGATTACAGCCCATATGCTAACAGGTCTGATTATGCAACTCTGCTTCATGGTGGTGAGAGGTCATGGATATGAATATTCCCATGGAGGTCAAGGGTTATGTACTTCTGTGTATACTACTTATGTAAAATGTTCACTCGTATGTATTTGTAAATTTGTTTAAAATTCGTATTCTTTATCCAGTATAGTATTTGGAGCCGTTACATTTCATTATGCAATTCTGTAGTGATAGACTTTTAAAGAGACTTGTTTTTAATCCACACGGCCATATAATGGTTATAACATAATATGGAGTCAGCATATGATGAGACAGATTGTTATATCCACAGGGTTCTTCTACATGTCAACACACACCAGTTTAGGCTCCTCTTCGTATTTACATATGTTTGCTTTTAAAGTCACCGATAGTTGTGAGAGCATCTTGAGGGCAGTCTTTTCCAACACAATGTTTGGTTGCAAATAAGACCATTAGGTTCTTTTCCAAATTCAATAAACCTCCCTATGCAGACACAAGGAACCTGTTCATATTGCAAAGTAATGGAATGTCAAATGTTTGTTTAGAAAAATCGCATTGGTTTGGAGTTAAACAGGTAAAAGAAAAAAAACTCCGGGGAGCTCCAATTTCTTACCTAAGAAAACTTCAATTATTGTACTTATCCTCTTGTAATTAAAAAAACCCAAGATTTAGTCTGGAACAAATTCCACAGCGGAAATAAATACAGGAGGTGTCCGCGCTGTGCATGTAAATGGTACAATTTTAATTACAACTACTTACCCAAAATGTATTGCCATGAAATTTAGGGCATTATATTAAAAGTAGCATTACAACCAAGTTTGTCAAGAAACATCAACAGAAAATACGTTTGCTTGTACAGTTGTAGGGCACAGTGGCATTAGGATTGCTGGTCACATGGCTCATGCCCACTGAGTGAAAGCAACATTCTATCCATGTGACAATACAGACAGCATGCCACGTGATACTCAGTGCTAAAAAGGATATTGCAGGATAGTAGAGAAAAAGCAATATACATAGTAATAGTAAACCTTCCTCCATGCCCCCCCCCCAAAATAAATGCCATTTTCATCAAAATCAAAATGCTTTGAAGAACATGCCAACTTTGACAAAATTTTGTTTAAAAAAGATTAGATGAAGCATTTCAATAATGTTGAAACATCCCGTTTGGGTATTTTCAGTATCAAACACACACTTTGATTTTTCATTTCAAAGTGACTTTTCCAAATGAAATAGTGTTTTTATATAAAAACAGTTTGAAGAAAGTTAAATAGTCAGAATTAAAGTGCAATGTTTCCGTTTTATCAAAACAATGTCCCAGGTGTCTAAAAAACATGACATTTTTCAGAATTTCATTTTTCTGGAAATTAAAAAAAAAATTCACTCTGTTTTGGAACTGGTGAAATTTCTAAATCATGGAATTTGCTGCAAAATGGGAAATCTATTGTCTGCCTAGCTCTACTCAGTAATGGCTTAATCTCTGAATGATGTACATTTTCAGCGAGTAGTAACCGTTCAATAGGATTGGGGTCAGAACTAAGCAACACGTGTCTGACCATTTAACAGTGTCAACATTTTATAAGCCAACGTCATAGTAAGTGTTATTGAAGTACAACAGCGACCATTAAAAAGTCAACATTTGCCCACTGTTATGACACAATCGGATTTGAAGTAGGGTAGTTATTGTCTATTTTAAGTAGAAGCACAAACTGTGCTGCTGTGATACCGTGGTAGAGCAGTACACGTGAAAGCTGTTTTGTAATGATGACAGACACAGTTTTGTTTGAAGGCATATACTTTCTAAAACGAATGGTTTGGTCTTTCATTTATAGCACATTGATTAGGTACAAAAAGGTATGAATTTTGACAGTGATAGGGTGCCCTTTCTATCTCATTATTGGGTAGTAAAGAAATTTCTTTGTTAGAATGCAGGGACAGTTGTCACTTCCTGTGGCCATTGCTTCCTTTGGAGACAACAGCTATGGGTTACTGCCAGCCAGTGCCAAATGGCTTTGTCCTCAAGCTTGTGCAACATGGTGTGGACTAAAAAAAAAAAAACAACCCAACATTTAAAACGTAGATATTTTTGGAAGATGCCACTTTTGTATTGGGCCCAAATAATTTCAGCAGAATCTAAACTGCAGTGGTTAAAACAAGCTCTTTCCTGTTTTCTGGCTAAATGGAAGGGGGGGCTCAGTTCAGCTCCCCGTGTTCACTATCACGGTTAGTATGAAAGGGCATCCTTGTTGGATGTCCCAGAGAGGCCAAGGAGAATGAATTCTGCTCCCACTACGAGCAGTGCCTCTGCTGGGCCAGATCTGAGTTATACTGACAGAGCCATGTGGGAAAAATACAGTTCCTGTTCTGGGGATACACAGAAGATCTCAGGTTCTGTGGGTGTCAGTTCAATACCCTTCACAAGTGCTAGAGTCAAACAATACAAAAAAAAAATTTAAGAAGAGGAAAAATGACTCTTTTCATGACCTTCCGTGAGGGAGAGTTTCAGAATAGTGCCTGCTACAAAACGGGTTGTTTTGTTAGCTTAGAGTCATGTGGGGATAAAGCAGTCAAGCTACATCTTACTTGAACAGATGCCATATTATTAAGTTCAACTATGATGTAATAATTTCTGTCAACAAATGGCCATATATATTGAAATGCTCTGTGTGTAAGGGCTGTGAAAGAATCCTAAATAAATCTTTAATGTTTCTCAAACTCCATCCGCAAATTCTCTGCTGGGTGAGAAAAGCTTTTTTGCTTAGCTGTTAAAAGCCACCTGGCAATTGAGAGTGGGATTCATATCCCTAAGTCTGGCAAGACACACTCTTTGGAAGGCTCCAACAGCCGGGAATCATTTCAAAAAGAGTGAATATTAGCAGACAATGCTAAAAGTAGATACAGGAAGCCATTAGTCAGACCTTAGACAGCTGCTACTGCAGGTGTCAATGGTCATAATGCACTAGAAAGCATTAAAGGATTCTGTAAAAAGGAGCCCCCTGATCTAGCTAGTTCCTTGTAGTTTTATGCTGAAGCAGATAGAGAACAGATGGTGCTGGGGGGAAAATGTAAACATACATTTAAAGACAGCTTGAGATTTTAAAAATTTCATAATGAAATCATAAGTGTGGGCTCCCTAAAGTTCCTCAGTCAGTGGGGTGGGGGTAGGGGAGGGAAGAATTACTCTTCTCCTCACTGGTACATCTCGTGGTTGTCACGGTAATAGCCCAATCTGACTGATGACTGCAAATAACATTGCAAGCCATTTCGCGTTAGAGGTCTTTAGTGCTATTAAATGGGTAACAATGTAGAGGGACATGCTCAGTTGAAAGAAGCCTGTAATCTCCACAGTGACTGGAAAGTGGAAAATGGGCAGAAACGGCAAGCATTTAAACAGGAGAGCTCCATTTCTTCTCTGTCCTCTCACAGTATAAGGGATAGGACGCTGGACTGGGACTCAGGAGATTGGGGTTAAATTTCTGACTCAGTAACGGATTTCCTACATGATCCTGGGCAAGTCACTTGGTCTCTCTGTATCTCAGTTCCCCTCTGTAAAATGGGGATAAAGGACACTTCCCTTCCTCATTGGGGTATTGTGAGGATAGTATTCATTACTGATTATGAGATATTCAGATATTACTGAAGTGCTGAAGCCATAGAAGTACCAAGACAGGTAGATCATTATTTAGTAGCCTAGACACCATAGCCAAGATTTTCCAAAGTGACTCATGATTATGGATACCTCAGATTCTGGGAGCCAATACGATACACCTTGAATAGGGCTGACCTTTAGAATGTAGGCCCTCAACATTTTCTGAAAATGAAGCTCCTTTAGGGTGTCTCAAGTTAGGCATCCAAAAATGGCTGGGGACACCTGAAGTCACTAGTAGTCACTGATGGAAATGTTGGCCTATGGGCCAGAGCCCCCTCACACTGAAGTCAAGGAAGAACCTTTATAAACTAGAATGGAAAATGGACATGGGAAAGTAGATAGCTACTCTGAAAACTTGAGCTTTCATTATACTTAGGAAAGATTAGTCTGAGCCCATATTTAGATTTCAGTTGGAAGCGTCCTTGTTCATATGCAAAGCGCTCTGGGCTGATGAGGAAACTGATTTCTGAGGAAGGAATGGGAGGTTTAATTAGCGCCCGTGCAGTCCTTTTACTGCCATCACACTTGTGATGAGTTCACATTCCCTATGCTGAGATAATATTGCTCTGAGTCTGTAACAGGCCATTTCACATCTTAACTCAAGCTGGGAAAACTGACTTGACAAGTACATTTGGCTTTCTTCACCTTGGATGTGTCTACCTTTCTTTACGCTGACGTTCCTGAACTAGGGTGAACCATTGCACACCTGGCTGCTAGTACATTTCTGTAGTTATTTAAAAGCCTTGATCCAGCCCTGTCATCATGCAAACAGATATCCAGGGATTTCCAATTCAAATGTTTGCACAACCTTAGCCCCAGTGACATAAATGCATCATTAAATCTTAAATGGTACTGTACGTGCATTTGATGTTGTTTTTGCCATCTGCACATTAGCCAGATTTTTGTGGTGAGGCAAGGGAAAAGGGAACCAAGAAAGATGATGCTCTGGAAGTAGAATAGTTGAAGTAATCATTCTTTACAATTGTCTTAATACTGGAGCCTGAAACAGAACCTGACCGCTCTCTCTGAACCTGGATTCCCTATCAATTTATCTAACATTTTCCTCTACTGGGAAGGGGATTTAGTCAAGTTCCTCTCTATGCAATACTTGCTGCAAGTTTTCATTCTTATTCCTCCAGGCAGACCCTGGGGAAGTGCTGAGTGCTTTTATCTCCTACCAATTTCAGTGGAAGTTGAAGGAGCTCAGCACTTCGTAGAATCAGACCTGCAGGCCTCTAAAGTTTTGGGTAGCATTTTTCAAAACACCTAGGTCATGTAGAAGCCTAAGTGATTTAGGCACAAAGGAGGCCACGTCTCACAAAGTCAACGAGACTTTGGTGATTTAAAATTTGTTATCCTTTGCCAATAAAGGAGAAGGAAAAGCCTTTGTGGATTACTCAGGAAGATGGCCAGTTGTCTCAGACTGGCAATGGGTGGCATCCTGTAACGCGCGTATTGGCTGCATTTGGAGGTGGGTGCATTTACCCATTTGCTAAGATGCAGCCTAGCATTTTTTGCAAACACTGCTAAGTGCCCTGGACCAAATGGGGCCAAGATTTGAAGAGGTCTAAGCCAGCATCTCTATTTGCACCTGCACACTCATCTATGCAGTTTTAGCGCCTGCGTCACTGACATTCAGAAGCAGCTTTTGAAACATTGGTCTCTAGTATCCTGAGTGTCCAGGTGGAAATAGTATCCTTTGTTGAATGTTCATCGTTTTGGGGGTCTCTTTTACCCTGACTGGAAGGAAAGTGTTTCCAGCAGCCCAACGGGATAGTCACACATCACTACCCAGGTTTCAGCACTGGGACACAAATATTTTTCTTTTTGCTTTACTCTGTGTGTCTGGCTCACCTTAGCTTCTCGCCCATTTCTCCTGGACACTTGCCACTTGGCTTAATTTTGGGAGGAAAGGTATTCTTCAGAAGGCTGGGTACACGACTCTTTTCCCCAGCTTCTCCTTCACCAGTTGTTAGCCTTAGACTGGGTTTAGGACTCTGCGTTATACTACTAGGATTCAGGATCTGGACCCACCTGATATGATCAAATACATCTCCAGGATAATAAAGAGCATGAACCATCAGTGATTTGCTCCAGTGTTGGGGCTCAAACTCACAGCCAATTAGCTCTTGCTCTTATGGCCTCAGAAAACAGAATTATGTTATAACCGGAGGTTCAAAAGGACTTAACAGTGCTGCTTGGAGGGTTCAGTCCCCATCTTATTTCGGTTTTTATAGAACAAGCACCCCGTCATATAGAGCTTGATCCTGCTTCCTTTTTCTCCAGTGGCCCATAAAGTTCATCACATCACTTTGTACATTATCTTTTGAACCTCATCGAGGTCTTCCTCAGTCTGGCTAATGATCCAGGAAAAAAAAACACACCAAAACAAAACACTGTTACCTGTTTTGGCAACGAATCCACTTTCCACTCCTCTCCTCAGGCAGTTTCTCTCTGACCACCTCAGGTCTCCTACCTCATAGGCTCAAGGGATCAAGTCACTCAGAGTGCTCTGAATCACATCAGCTCTGTAGCACAATGGCTTGGTCCCACGTCAATGGCATGGTGTTACTGGACAGCGAGCGGGCAAGCCATTCATCAGAGAGCAAGAATCTAGCCAACAAAACACTCACCTGAACATGTAAAAACCTTTTTGGTTGTTTCAGCTGTGAGGTCTTCAAAGCACAGAAGAGATATTAGTAATGCAGCCCTCACCTCCCTGGCCAAAATAACTTGTGCACGTGTATCAAAAATTCAAAAAGGAGAAACAAAGCTGTAGTGTAGAATATGGGTCTACCCAGTGAAATAAGGCTTAGCGTTAATATGCAAGACTCCCATTACTTAATATACTGAGGAAAGAAGCGGAGTTAATTCTATAGAAGGACTAGTAAAAACTTAGCCTCATAGAATTTATTTTGGATAAATTGGTATCTATCGACATGGATTTACACACACACTTTATAGACATTACATTCACATATATGTATAAAAATTTTATACATGTAGTATAAAAACGATGTCAACATCTATGCATTAACATTTCTGATAGGACTGACTCCATGTGAGTCAGAATTTCACTCACCTCCTTCAGTCTCAGTCAAGGGAGATGCCAAAGCAAGATGGAGTCATGATCACCACATAAGGGAAGAGTTTGAAGTCCCTTGGTCTGGCCTTTCATTCTGAACTATCTTCCCTTCCATTCAGTCTGTTAGACCCCCTCATTGAAGCTGAAATTGTCACGCAGCTAGACAGACAATTAACTGTTTCAATGGGGCTGAGAAACATGCTGCACCTTTGCTAAGTCTTTCTACCCAACCTAGGCATCATCTGGGCCAACAGGACAGGAGCTCGTATACCATGTGATGAAGATAATATAAACAGATAAACAACCTATACTTTAACTGTGTGTCACTAATAAGACAAAAATTACTGTTAGCAGTGTTCATTGACAAACACCTGCTGATACAGCAAGTCCCATTTTCCCCACTGAATTATGGGAAAGCTCTTGCTGCTCTCACTCAATGCACTCATTCTGCTCCGCAACAGATGAAGTGCTTCATTCATACCACTGAACCACACCATATGCATTTAAAAAAAACCCACCCATGCTGAGTGCATCTTCACATCTCTAGAAAACACCTAAATTGTGTCCATCAACTGCAGTGACAGAGCTTCATTTGGAAAAGATCGAATGGGAATGAGAAGCGATTCTGCTGCTTGCACCTAGGATGCATTTAAGTTCTTATTACAGTATTTAGGCCACTGGATGTTAGTTCTCTGATCTGAGCTGAGGATCACAGGATCTTTAATTCACATTAAGGACATATTACTTGAACAGTTTTACCTGTAATTGAAATTTTTCCATATATCTATTTATCTATCTTTCCTGGGAATTTAGTGTTGATTGACAGCTGAGGAGACCAGCACTCTCTATCCATACAGCAAAGATAACAGTATTGCAACCTTCCCCATCACTGACCTGCCAATGATCTGGAACTAGAAGGATAACCCCCAGGGATGAGAAAATATTCTGGATGATGACACAATCCATTAGTTCTTGGCCTCAGCCAAAACTGCTAACAAAGTTGTTAATTAGTGCTAGTTGTATTGCTGATTGTTCTACGAACAACTGCCTCCTAGAAAACGCACTGAGGAACAAATCATTTTATAAACAAAGAAAAAGAAATCAAATCAAAGTTATTGATTTATTTTTTGGGGTGCAAAGGTTATCAAAAGAGTCCCCTGGCACCTAACTCTCCATGCACTCTGCGGTATGTAGACACAGGAAACACTAACTTCAGTTTAAAATGATAAAAGCCCTTGTCCAGCTTTTGACATCCAGCACAGTGTAAAAATCTCAGATAAGTCCATTCCCTCAACCCCTCAGTAATAGCACGAACAAAATCATCATGTCATTTGTTTACACTGCACGTTTACTCTAGTCAGTAGCTGACCCAGGAGTCTTTAGGTGAAGTCCTGGGCCCCCTGAAGTTAATGGGTGTTTTGCCATTGACTTCAAATGGGAGCAGGATTTTACCTTTTCCCCTTCTCCCAAATAATATCCTTTCCTTGTTGCATCCACACACCCGCTGTTCAAATCGGGCCCATCACCAAGATCAGTGAAGCACCTAGAATGTGTCCTTAATTAATAGAGGTCTAATACCCTGAAGGATTTTGGAGAACATTTTACAGACAATTCCGTCATTATTAGCAGTCAGCCAAATCTAAATATGTTTCACATTTTAGTCCAATGTTTTTTTAAAATTCTCAGCATTTTGGATTGCTGCACCTGTCAAAACCAGATATTTACCTCCATGGTTTCAAAATGACCTCTCCTTTATTGTTATTATCGATAGCATAATGTTAACCAAAATTTCAGTGCAGCCACTACAGGATAAGTCAACAGCTGGTTGCCAATACCAGTTGTTCCCCACTTTCCAGTCAATGCTATTATGTCTTAGTTACGGCAAGAAGCAGCAATTTAAAGAAAAACCACAGAGAAAGCCTGTATGTGCCAGCAGTGGCCCAGACACTCTGCCTTACTCAACCAAACTGCTATTGACATCAGCAGGAGAAAAGGCCATGTGAGCATCACCTGAGGAAGTTACCAGACCAGGACAACTTATCTCGATTCATATACTTGGGAGTCTTTAATCAAATTTTCTTGCCAGTAGAGTAGACATGATTTTACCAGTCATTAGCTACAGATAGAAACAATTGCACAACAGTTGTATATAATAAGCCTGATGAGAAAGAAGATATTATTACAAGATTATTGGGAGCTTATCTGTTGATGTGCGTTGATTTTATTAACTTCAGTTCATCCAAGGAGCTGCGGGAGATGTTTTTTCTTGTTTGTTTTGAGTTGTGTTTTTAAAGCAGACCTAGATTTGAATGGAAGTCATTGGATTCTTGAGTGCAAATTAAAGGCAGAATGAAGGGTAAGGGTTGCCTACCTCTGATGGGGTTCACTTCCTTCCCTGGATACTATGAACTTTTCTTTGCCAAGTTTCATTCCTGGCTTATATGCTTCTGAGGAGAAAATTTTCACCTTTGGAATGCACCAGATTGTACCAAATGGCAGGTATGTTCTGGTTTCCTTGGGAAAAAGTAGCCTTTAACCATCTCCCAACCCAGCAAAACTATTCCATCCACACATTGCTTGAAAAAACAAAGCTTTACCCACACTTTGTAAGATCAGAATATATTTATTAGTTGTATTTTTTACAAGTGAAAAAACATCAGCCTGATACAAACCCATAAAAACACCACCATCCAAAGTTACACTGTGAGTTGTAGGATTTTCCTGGCTGATGTTAAGCCAACAACAATGTAGCAAGATTAAATTGTCTGATTTCCCTAGCCTCTCTGGAGTTGTTTTGGAAGTGGTTCAGATACAGAAAGAATCCTAAAACTCTGCAGAGTTAGCTGAACATTTGTATTCTCTCAACATCAAGGGAACATAATGCTGTAGAAAAGCAGCTTTCTGATTAGCAGCTTGGTTAAGGATTTTAATCCAGGAGGGTCTGGCCTGTCCTTTATATCCAAGCATAGCAAAACTCCCTGAAAAGGAGAGACAAAAAGAGTGACCATCTGTATCACTGGGTTAAGGGAATAACCATTTATTGTCATGAACCAAACTCACTGCACAGATCAAGGAAACATTCTGGCCATTTCTTTGCTTGGATTACAGTAACATAACGTTTTATAAAACGTAAGGAAGGATGAAGGAGGGTAACAATGCCTGAGATAAGCCATACTGAAGCAGGATTTTGATTGCACTGTCCTCAGGAATTTCAATTAACTGTGACGGAGGTCCCAGGTTTGAGGTAGCGGGACTATTGTTCTGTTTGTTTTTAAATGCTGTTATTTTTTCATATCTGACTGGATGAAAATGGCTAGGGAATTTTGAATCCTTATTTTATTAGGTTAGATCAGTTTTCTTGACTATGCCTAAGCTGTTGTTCCCTGTGTTGACTTCCCATAGGACTGTGCTGCACAGTCATATGTGGCTTTGCATTTTAATAATAGATTACATTTGTATGAAACCTTCTGTTGTAAATGATCTCAAGGCTTTTGCAAACTATGGGCTCAATCCTACTCATGCCACAGGACTATTAATGTAAACACTTTTCATGGAGTAAGAGTTGCAGTTCCAGGCAACAAGGTCCCAATCCGGTTTCCACTAAAGTGAATGGCAGTTTTGACAGTGGTTTCAGTGCCATCAGGATCAAACCACGTACATTTAGAGGAAATGTTTCAACCCTCATTACCATATAACCACCTCTGAAGTGGACTGTGCACTGTTAAAATAGGGACCAGACAATGTCAGAGTTGTGGAGTCAAATTCTGCATACAACTGAAACATCAGGGGGAATTTTAATAGAATTACCCAGATTCAACTTTGTCATGGACATCTGGTCAAACACCCTGGTGCTTCTGAAAAGCCAGTTCTTTGGTTTCTTATTTCATCCAAAAGAGCAGCAGCACACTGTCGCCTAGCATCATGCTAAAGTATTAGTTCATTACGGGCTCAAAGAATGCTACCAACCAAACTCCCAGCACCTTTTGCTTCCTGCAGCAACATGAATTTTCATTAAGATAGGGGTATTCTGTGTGAGGCATTTCCCACTTCTTTCTACACCAAAGTAGTGATGCCGAGAGCCATGGTGGGCGACAGAATCATGCATGTAAAGTATGCTGAATGCAGCTGATCAGGAAGAGTTTTTAGATCCCAAGAAGACTACAAAAAGTTTTCAACTTTCTTCAAAAATGTCTGTTTTCATCAAAAACACTGAAAACATTTTGGTTTCTGCCAAAGACTGATTTTTTTAGTGTTTCAATGGCTAAAAATGAAAATTATTTTCTGCAAAGTTTAAAAAAAAACAACAAACCACCAACAAAAAACAACACAGCTGCTCAGTAACTAAAATGAACACAAAGGCAAACCTGCCCTCCTTGATCTGAAGTGTATGCTCTCCACTCATTTTCAGGAGTAATATGAGTGAGCTAACATGGCCACTTAAACCAGGCAGAATAAGTTTAAAATATTTTTTTTCTGGATAAGTTACTTCACTGCTGTAAACAGATGCCAAAAGAAAGAAGCATGACTGAAAATACAGCCAACTCCACTTCTGACCTCTGCTTAAGAGGTATCAAACTGAATCACAGATGGCTGGATGGCTGATTTTCTTATCAATTAAAGGAATTACTCCACAAAAGTGGTACTTGGCCAACCTTCTATCTTCCAGCAGGATTACTGGATGGAAATATGGCACAGCCAGTACAGTGTGCACATGGCTGCTACATTCACACTAAACCTTTGACAAGAATTTCAGCTAAAAGCAACAAGAGACAGGAAATTCAAGATTAAGTCTGTTGGTCTGGGGCACTACAGCATAATCAAGTACCTCTGATATTCCTGGAGCTATGCAGTTCCTCAGCACTCGGTAGTGCTGGTAGGTACTCTGTTTCAAATTCTGTCCTTAGGTCAGTACGTGCAACTCCCTTTGAAGGGGAATTGTGTGCACTTGAGGGCAGAATTTGATCTGGAGGATGGAAGTGCAGACGTAAATCTGGATGTCCCTTCATTTGATTATTCTGCTCCCATGGAAGTCAATGGGAGTTTTATCTGCAGCAGGGTCCGGCATTAGCGCACTTTAAGAAGGTCTGACCTTGCTATGTTTTCTCAGTCTGAAGACAGCGGGTGTTTCGCCTGCCTAAGGACCAATTAATGGTGTTAGGATTGGGCCACAGTTTTGTATCACTATATTCCCTCCCTTTCTTGTTCTAAAATCAATAAAGATATTTGTAAAGGAGCAAAAAGGAAACTGTAGATGGGCCTGATTAAACCACAGATGCCAATGGAAAGAAATCCATTGACTGCAGTGGGCTTTGGATGAGGTCCCATCCCGGGAGGGCAACAAACTCTGGACAACCAACCAAAAGGCACTTCACCTTCCTTGCAGAAGAAGTCAATCCACTGACTGGAAACTGAAGTGTAATGAGGGTGGAATAGGTACCCCAGCAAAGACAGTGCTAGCAACCTCCATTACAGGGAATGATGAACAAACCCCTCCTCCAGCTTGCAATCTAGTTCATCCAAAATTATCTCAAGTTTTTGGTCTAGAAATAAGCCTGGAAAAAACTTTTGAGATCTGGGTTTCTTCATCTCCCAGTCGGGTTGTGACTACAGTGAGAAAAGCCCTTCTTATGGTATTTTGGAATGTCTGCTTCTAGTCTTGGAAAGTCCAGAGCTGCAAGAACACACTAAAACCAATGATCTCATTTCAGTTTTGAGAAAAAGGTTCAGCTTCTTATTTTTATCTGAACTGAAGGGGCATTTCATTATAGATTAGTTGATCACTGTAAAATTTCTTGCTACTGCAAATGATCTTGCAGGAAAAATCAAGTATAAGTAAGGTCATCCAAAACTGGTGATTTCCTTCCCCCCCTCCCCCCATCATGATCCACATTTTGCTCTCATCTGAATTTCATTTCAGGGTATTTTTCTTTTTTATTAAACTTAACTTCATGGCTGTTTTCTCCTCTGGAAAATGTTTGAATTTTAAAGTTGGAGTCTATCCTTTGTTCAGAAACAGATTCATTTCCACTGGAAAAACAGGGCTTTTTTGTTTTGTTTTTTGGAGTGAAAAGTGGACAAAATATGGCTATTTATTGGTGAGATGGATTCAGTTTTAGATTTGTAACAAGGGTAAAAATTCCTCAAATTTTCGCCTAGCTCTGAGGCTCAAGCTTTTCAACAATTTTCCTGAGATCATATTGGTATCTTTTATAGCACAGTATGTATTTATAAACTCAGAAGGTGGTGCTTGCACATTTTTGCTAGACAAATGCACTTTCAGTTTTAGTCAAAGAAGGCACGGCAGTGTAATTCACATAAATATAGTCACCTTTTTTGTGGAAGACAATAGGCTTTGCAGAACCTAACCTTGTAAAAACAGACATTTCGGAGCTTCCCATCATTTCTGAACCGTCTTTAGAGCACACAAGAACAACTGAGCTGAAAAGAAGGACAATTATTATAGCACAATATTCTTGCTAAGTGTCTGTTGGATCTTTATGCCCCAATTCAGGAAAGCACTTAAGCATATACTTAAGTCCCATTGACTTCAATCTCACATAACAAGGCTTAAAAGTTAAGCATATGCTCCAACGCTTTCCTGAATCAAGGCTTTACCTTGTCAATGTCACCTTCATTTCATTCTGAGCCAAAACAAAGCAAAAATGATTGAAAAAGCATATCCTACATAGGATGTCGATATTTATCCCCAGGAAAAAATTCACTTGAAACAAAATATAGTCCCAAACTCACAGACATTCATACCACCTGCATATTGCATCTGATTCTCAGTCAAGCCAGAGGCTGGCTTCTAACCTCACAGATGCAATTCTGAGCCCACAATGAATTGCACCTGCAATGAATTATCGGTACAGTTGGTAGCATTCAAGTGACTAACTGTTTGTGCCTGTGAAATATGAACCCAGACCATGCATGTATCTATGTGGGTATGTGTGCATAGATTATTTCATACATTCACATATAGATATGGTGGGGTGTCCACCCCACACAAGCTCTGGAGTGGTTATGGTGGCTACCTAGGCCAATTAACTCCTCAGGTTGCACCTGGAGGAGGAGCCTGGGAGCAAGGATTAATTAGATAAGGCTCAGCTAGATGGGAAAAAGAGGGCATTTATAAAGCCTAATAGCTGACAGCAGCAGTCTGCAGTTGCTCCCTGGGAAAAGAGAGATGTGAGGGGCTGGCAAACCCAGAAAAGGAGGGAAAGCCAGAAGAGGCTTAGGGAGAGGCAGTAAGGTCCAGGAGGGACCAGACCCTGGCTGCTGAGTAGAGGGTCCGAGTTGGAACCTACTGTTCTACTCCTGAGGGTGGATCAGGGTTCTCCTACCAGCCACTGGGGAAGTGGCTCAGAGCAGGCAGTGGAGAACAGACTGCCCTGGACAGTTTGCATGGGAAGACTTTGATACCCCAGAAAGGAAGACCATAGTGACCTGGCCAGAGGGCCAAGTCGCAAAGAGGAAGCTGGAGTGAGTGGGGCTGCAGGGTGAGAGAGAATGATGGGTACAGAGACCTTTAGAGGAGGGCACAGCACCTGGAAAGAGCTAATCCCCCGAGGGACCAGGAGATGGCACCCCTAGCAGTGAGTGGCTCCTGTGACAATACACATGGGATAGCTCAGCAGTGTTTGTATCCATGGTCATGAACTGCTCAGAAATGCCTTGGAGTGAAAGTCTGTTTTCTGGTTATTTGACCTGCTTTTACCAGCAGCCAAGAATTTTTCTATAAATCTCTGCTGTTCCATGTTTATGTGGTGACACAGAAAACCACAAGGAATGTGGAACAGACACAGAGATGGTCCAGCTCCTTGCTGAAGCACATCTAAGGTAACAGAGCCGGCAGGTCAATTAACTGGCTTGCCCAAGAAAAGTCCTGCAGGAGAGTCTGGCACACCTCTGATTCTTCTCCATCAAAAAAAGCAAACAGCCAGCCACCAGCAAGAATAAACAAACTCTCCCCCTTTTCAGCAATGGAAAAAAAAATGAGTCATCCCCTGCCAGGAAATTGCTGCCGTTTCAGTTGGACACCAGAGTAAATGAATAAAACTGCAAATGTCATTGCAAAAGGCCTTATGTATCTCAGGGTGGAAAACAAACTGTTAACTTAAATGGAAGTGCCAGTTTTCCAGAAAATGTGTCTCCGTCTGCAGTCTGTGTAACCCTCTAAGAGAGCATAGTGGGTTTTTTTTTTATTTTCTGGAGAAAAGCTGATTTTTGGAAAAGCCTCAATCGGTCAGATTTCACCAGGCACAAGATCAGCTATGAAAAGTAGGTCGTTTTCCTCTTTGTCTATCACCCACATGTTGCTACATAAACTTAAACTTTAACCCCTTGCTTACCTCTCTTCTATAGATGTTTGAACATAATCAGTTATTGCACTGGCAGCATCTATAGCACTCACTGTGTCAAAGTGCCGCCTACTCACGACTGCTCCTGAGCATGCGTCTAGCACCAAGAAGAATATCCCCCGGCTATTGAACAGGAAAATTTCATCATTTATCTGCAACCAAAATACAGGTTAGGATTAGCTGAAACAGTCTGTGGACTAATAGGACCAGAGTTTAAAGCTGCCTATCTCCTGTGTTTTGTAATTCCCTTCTCACAGACAGGCGAGATCAAGCATTTATACTCCATATAACATTTATAATTAATATGTAAGAGGTACCAACTCCTGAAGAGGTTTTTTATCACTGGAGATAATGAATAATAGTTTAACTTAAGTCTGGTGAGCTGTGTGCTATATGAAAATAGAGGCAGTCAGGGTCTGTGCCTCAAAGAGCCTCGTTTCTAAATTAAAACAGTAGGAGTTGTGAAACACAATCCTCTGGTGGTCATGTTTTCAGCCTACTTTTAATCAAGCCTCTGTTCACACAGGTGCATTTAAGGTCAGTTAGATGTCTCAGTACCTGGCTCTAAAAAATGATTCTCTCGGGACAAATGCAATTTTTTCAGTGGAAATTTGATTACTAAGAAATTTGTCAAACTGAAGTACTTTGATTGGGAAATGCTGCCGCCAGGCCTCATGGGAGTTGTAGTTCAGGTATCTCATGCTCCCGTTCTCCTCAACGGAAATTCAGAACTAAGACTACTCCATATCATGGCATGGTATTGAAGCTCATGTAGTTCTCCATCAGGGAGCTGTATAAACTATGGGTAAGGCTAAGATTTCGTCATGGGTATTTTTAGTAAGAGTCACGGACAGGTCGCAGGCAATAAACAACAATCCATGGAGGCCTGTGACCTGTCTGACTTTCACTAAGAATACTCTGGGGGAATGCTGCCAGGGCTTGCAACTGCTCCAGCCCCAGCCGCTGTTCTGGCGGCCCTGGGGCTGGTCGCCAGTCTGCTATTCAGGCGGCTGCTGTTGCAACAGCCCCAGGGCTGACACCTCCCGCAGAAGGTCCCAGAATCTGTGACCTCAGTGACAGAATTGTAACCTTAACTATGGGTGACCTTCGGTACTAATTAGATACCTAGGCACACTGATGAAATGGAAGCATTAACTCTAAATTTCTTTGCTCCTTCAATGTTATTCTTAAAGTCAGGTTTAAAAACAATACAGCAAGTGCCTGATAGCTTTTATTAGGATTTCTGCATAAGAGGCATAACATGGCATGAGGTGAATCTAGTGCTCAGATGGTTCAAAACCTTCTGGATGCTTATCACCATTATAGAGTTGCCAGTTTTGGTTGGACTTATTCCTGGAGATTTAACAACATGACAATCTTTAATTAAAGATTAATCTTTGGCTTGGAGTCTCCAGGAATTAATCCTGCAGGGTTGGCAACCCTAATCACCAATGAGTTCAAATCTCATGCTTCTGATGTGTGCTCTCCAGGGAATACAGGCCCAAGGTGGATGCGCCTGGATATACATTGGCCAAAACCCAGCACAAAGACTGCTAGGGCTGCTTTTCCCTGCAACAGGATATTCAAAGTTAAGAGCACAGAGAGATTTCAGGGGTAGAAGGAGGAGGGAGTTCCAACAGGAAAAAAGAATTGGGAAAGGGCCACTGCAGGGTCACAGAATAAAAGGAAAGGCAAGGATAACACAGGGTCAAGGGTAAGAATTAATTGTGGGTCATGGAATGGTGGAGAGAAGCTGTTTAGGATGTTAATATGAACCGAGACTTTTCTGACACAAATCACAGATGAATGTGTCAGCTTCCTAGACCTGGGAGAGTTCATTTTGCCAAACTTGGAAACAGCAGGTTATAAATTAAGACCCACACTTGAGGGTTGAGTTTTGTTTGGTAAAACAAGAGTTCTGGACTGTTGCATAGCTTGTTCTTTTGGGTGTTTTCCCCCAATTCTCTAGGCCTTTAGAGAAGCAGGGCAAGCAGGAATCCTTACTGTTTGCACAGCACTGCTTTCCATATACATGTTTTCACAATTAAATTTCCTTTGAAAAGTAATGGTTTGAATTAAAGCTTTGGAAAACTCTAAAGTTTTACGAAATGCCATTGGCTTCTCCCATCATCTCTAAGTAGGTCTGTGTGGGAACACCTTATACATACATGCATTTTACAGTTCAGTACAGCTGGTAATGCAGCCTCAGTTAACTCATCCTTGCTTTTTTTGGGCAGGGGGACAGAGGAACCAATGCAGCGGACAATAAATCCCAGCTACTTTGAATCCATAAGAATGCCACACTGCCTGAGCCGGCATTCATTAGCAGTAACAGCATCTCAAATGCACAGGTACACTCTGACAGTACATATGCAAGCATACTGTCTAATGAGGAAAACTTGAAAGATGTGTAGATATGACCACATAGCTGTAAATCCCCAGAGTACTAAATAGAGCTGGGCATAATAGTAATACAATAATAATTTTGGGTCATAATGGAAAATTAAATTTTGAAAAATTTCTAGTAAAAAGTGAATTCAGTCTGGGTCAATTTTATTTTCAGTTTCAATCATTTTAAAATATTTAAAAATAAATTCAAAGTTAATTTTTAAATTTCAAGCTACATCAAAAGGTTTCAGTTAGGAAATGTCAAAACATTTCCAATTAAACAATTCAGCAAAAACATGATTTTGTTAAGTGAATCTGCATTTAAAAAACAACCACTGAAAATGTGTGAAAATTTGCCCAGCTCTAAATGGTAATCTGCTTTATATCAGCTACAAAAGAGTGACCTGGGTTTTTGTTTTTACTTTCTCAAAAACAGAATGGTGGATTTTAATCCAATAAAAGTCTTCTTTATTAAGGCCCCCAATACTGGTCCTATTACAGTCAAAACTCTGACTGATTTTATTTAGAGCCAAATGCTAGTCCCCATAATTATAAATAAGAGAAACAACGCGCATGAATCTTCTAGTCTAGCTTCCCATTTCTATTGCTTTCACGGTCTTAAAGATTTTGCAGTAACTTTTACAGAAAAGGGAGTTCCCCTATTTAATCACTAATTCAAGTCTGGTAGAAAGCATACCTTAATGAAAGCTGACTTCAAGTGACTCTGTATGTCAGCTCTACTGGGAGACTGGATCTGGATTCTTACATATTTGATTGAGGGCTTACTAGTGATAGCAACCTGTAATTATATGAAGGGAAGAAGCTTGGGGTGGGGGGGGAAAAATGGCTCACAAACAATTGTTCATTAACAAAAAAAATTGTATCAACTGCCCATTCCATCCCCCACGCACCCCTGGAATGCCATCCTGCAAATACTCCAAAGTGTATATTTTTGCAGGTTATGAACCTTAATCACAAACAATGTCAAGCTCATTAAACATAATGACATAACAATGGCCATACTGGGTCAGACCAAAGGTCCATCCAGCCCAGTATCTTGTTTACCGACAGCGGCCAATGCCAGGTGTCCTAGAGGGAGTGAACCTAACAAGTGATTTCTCTCCTGCCATCCATCTCTACTCTCTGACAAACAGAGGCTAGGGACACCATTCCTTACCCATCCTGGCTAATAGCCATTAATGGACTTAACCTCCATGAATTTATCCATTTAGCTAGATAGGAAGAGATTAGGATAAAAATGGTAAGAGTTACTCAAAATCAATCTAAATTGAGAGCAAATACCTCCAAATACAGGATTGTCAGTGCCTAGATACCATGGTTATACTTGCCTATAAACTCCAGTTCTTTCTTACCCTCTCATCCTTCTGTATGGAAACTTGGTGCAGAATAAGAATGTATTTAGAAAAACTGATCATTTGTTGCTGAAAGATATGCAAAGGGGAGTGGACTGATTCAATAATCTAACCCTCTGCTGTTTTATTTGTTTTTCATTCTGATTCATCTCTTATGTCCAGCACCATATATGTCTGACTTTTACTGACAAGAGGCCTGATTCCACCATTCTCATACCTATTAATTAGTGCTATTTTGTAAGCAGCCCCACTGATTTCAATGGCACTCACTGCAGAGTAAGCATAAGAGCACATGCTTAATTTTACTTATGTGAGTAAAAGGTACTAGAACTGAATGGAAAATGGGACAATTTTCAAACATTTTGAATGCCAATTTTTTTTTTGGGGGGGGGGGGGGCGCGAAGGGGCAACTCTGGTAAAAGGAAGGGCAAAAAACAACTCAATCACTGTTGTAAAAATGTCATCCTTCGTTAATTTTCAGTGTTGATAATGTCATTGCCTTTGAATTTTGCAAATTCTAGATCCATTTAAAAAGATAAGCATGCGTAGATGTTTGCAGGATCATGGTATGAGGAACTACTTAGTGTGAATCTAAAGATGCCACAGAAAGTAGAATTGAGTTACTGTACATTTTTTGGCTACACTATTAAATGTTTAAGTAAGGCATAGCCATCCAGATTGCATCTTATGTTTAGATCACATATTGAGCCTCTGAATGTTTCATTAGAAACAGTCAGTTCTACAGGTACCATTCATGAACGGAAGAGGTTTTTCCAGGAATCAGATCACGTAACAATGATTAGCCAACATGGTGATTAGTGTCCTGGAATTACCACCTTCTGGAAGGGATATTTCCAAAAGATCTGGAAAACCACAATGTCCTCTGATCTGCGTGGAGTGCCCCTGCATTAATTAATTCAGGGAAGTCCTATGGACTGTTATACAGGTGATCAGACTAGATTGTCACAATGGGCCCTTCTGGCTTCATAATCTATGAACTGGTCTGCTTGGCTGATTCTGAAATTAATTGCATTGTATTTTTGAATCAGGATACTTGATTCAAGTATACTTGAATCGTATACTTCTCTTGGGCAATAGTCATTTTTCAAAAGACTTTCGTCACATTAGCTAATAACTGACTATATGACATTGTCTTCATCTTAGCGTTAAGGATGCACATGCCTTGTTTGTGCATTATAGACTAGATTCTGCTCTCAGTTACACTAGTGTGAATCTGGGATGACTTCACAGGATTTACAGTGGTGTAAATCCAAAGTAAGTGAGATCAGAATTTGCATGGCTATTAATTTATTTAAAATACAGATAGACTATGATCATCATGCCTTGGCTTGAAGAACAGCAAAAATATATATTGTACATTTAAATTCAAAGCTAAAATACATCTCAACAATCCCAGTGACAACTTGAGTTGCTACAAATATATGCTTCATTTGCTTCCAGTTAACGGACCTCAAAGAAATTGTCTGTCTCTGCAGCATACTATAAAATGCTGTAGAAAACCAGACCCTCATACTATGCTATCCTACCTTCTGGTCATGTTCAGGAGCAGAGGGAATTGCCTAAGGGCCTTCCGCATACCTTGTGTAAATTACCTTCTTATGAAGAGGCTGTAATGGTGCGGACTCACCCCTGCGGTGCCTCCTGCTGGTAGTCTTCGGGAATTAGCTCCTCCAGCTACCAGAGCACCCTCTGCAGGCCAGTGATGTGCCTTACCGCCGGCCCCCATGTCCCTTCCAGGGCCCAGTGCCCCTTTCTCTGGGGTGCTGCCCCCTTGGTAGTACCCCCACCTCTCAGGTTCTGGGTCTCCCCACCCAGGGGAACCCCCACCCTCTAACCCCACTTAGCCCCTTGTATCGGGGGCCAACTGTAGTATATACACCACTCATCGCAGGCAAGGGGGTTTTGGACCTGCTGCCTCCGCCTACCCATGGGCTGCCCCTCTGCAACCCTGCACCTATTCAGCCTGAGGCTTTCCAGGTCAGAGCTCCCAGCTCCTCTGGCCTTTCCCCAGCCCTGCTCCAATCTAGGTGTCCTGCTCAGCATCTTGCAGCCAAGCCCTTCTCCCTCTATAGGCAGAGAGAGACTGAGTGGGCTCCTGGCTCACAGCCTCTTATAGGGGCCAGCTGGGCCAGATTGAGCTGGCCACAGCTGCGGCTGCTCCCTTAATCAGCCTGGCTTTTTCCCCCACAGCCCCACCCTCTCCCAGGACTGGCCTCATTCTTGTCAGGGTCAGGGTCAGGGCCAGAGCAGGTAACTACCTTGCTACAGATGCTTACATTCTACAGAGGAAGTTCTGATTGGCATTGCAAAGAAGTAGTCAGTTCTGTACCTGTGGGGCCCCACACTGGCTGCAAGGCACAGTCAGTCGCTGAGACATTGAGTGCTGTGTAGCTGGTCTCCTGTTATTCTCCAAAAAAGGGTTAAGGGCACAACTCCAGGAATCCTTCGAGGACATACGTGTGACGATTTTAATGCGTTCACAGCCTCGCTGAGAGCAATAACTGTGCCCTTTTCGAGCTTCACGAGCTTGGAGGACGACAAATAGGTACCTAACAAATGAGACCATTACAAAACAAATGAAAGGATCACAGCTACCCGGGGAGCCATCAGAGGAGTATCTGGCAAGAGACAGGACCTGTACTGCATGAAACTCCCCCTTGTAATGTTTTTCTGAGGAAAGTTACTTCAGCAACACCTTCATCCTATTTAGTAACCCATAATACAGCACACACTATGGACAAACCAGCAAGTCAGGTTTTGCCTGGTCCCAGGGTGCTGGAACAGTTTGTTTAGTGGGGGCGCCGAGAGCCATTGAACCAAACTGTAAACCCTGCATATAATGGAAACCACTTCAAGCCAGGGGAGTGCAGTAGGGCCGTAAGCACCCCTAGTTCCAGCACCTATGCCTGGTTCTGCACGAGGGTGCAAACAGCTCCTCGTCATGGGGACTTGGTGTGGAGGCCTGGAACAACTGCTGTCCTTATACTTGTGTAGAATTTGTACTCCAAGTGCATTACCACTAGACTGCCTAGAGGGAGCCAGCCACCACCCTTCCAAAGGGCTACCGGAGCTGGGCTGCATCTGGCCAGAGAATGGAGTAGCAGCCATGCTCTCGCTATAGTCCTGGAGGTATTATGACTGGCAGAGGACTCCAGCAGCTCCCACTGGGGCTCTCTGCCTTTGCATTGCCTCATCCCAGACCGTCCCTTCCAGGCAAAATTCATCTCAAAGTGGGCAGAAACAAACACTTGAAGCAGCCACTGTACCAATTCTCTGACCCTTAGGCTCATTTTTCTAGCGGTTCTAAGTATGTTTTCCACTTTGTCTATTTTGTAGTTTAGGCTGGATTAAAATGACAAACAGCTCAGCTACAGTATCAGGAAAATACCTGAGCTTTATTGAAAAGGGTTCATTTTAATACTCCTTCTTCTAGGCAAATTAAAACAAATAAGTACACTTGGTTCATCTCCAGAGATCTAGCACACGTGGCTGAAAAGAGAAGGGGGAGCATCCCACAGATTACGAAATAAAAGCTAATAAAGCCTCCAAAAACTCAATGTCTATTTTCAGTCAGTCTAAAAAAAGCAAAGCTTCGCTAAATAAAAAACAAACAGCCCTATAGTTCCAGAACCAAGTCAGGTCAGGGCCCATCAATCTGCGTGTTCAAAGTCGAAAAGAACAGCAGGCAGCTCATGGCTGTCCCCTGCACACCCTCATGAGTAACTATTTTAGCATGCACTTCCCTGGTAAATAAACTGTTTGCACCATTTGGGTAACATGTTGTACAGATTGAAAGGGAGAACAAATGAGCAAATAATTATTTCACAGTTCCTATCATGAGAACACATTTATAGCATTGCTGAGTCCCACATGGCACAATATACACTCCAGGATTTGATTGGTCACATACAGAGTTTGAATGAATGACTATTTTCTGCTTTTATTTTAAAATCTGACATGTCTGACCTGACTTCAGTGTTCGTTGCATTGGTAGGTTAGGCACAATGGGCGATGCGTATGGCACACATTGTACCTTTTTTGCAAATATTTTAGCAGAACACTAAGCTGTGGTTTCTCTATTTTTCTTTAATGGAAGGTATTTGGGTCTTATTAATATTACTACTATTCATTATTTGTATGACAGTAGAACCCACAGGTCTCGAAAATCGCAGCCCCATTGTGCTGGTCATTATACCTGCACAGTAAGAGAGAGGTCTTGCCCGAAAGAGCTTACAATCTAAATAGACAAGACAAAGGATTATTTTCCCCATTTAATAGAGGGGCAACTGCATCAGAGCATAAATGACTTGTCCAAAGTCACACAGGAAGTCAGTGGCAGAGCTGGGCTTAGAACCTAGATCACCTGAGTCCCCCATCCAGTGTCTTAAGCACAGGACATGTCTATCCCAAGGATATTAGTCTAGCGGCTTGGAAGAGTTTCAGCAAAGTGGAGAAGGGTAAGGGAGGTTATAACATTTAGACTTGTGGAGATCCTGCATTTCCCTGTGATTCTTAATGCTGTTTCTGTTCACTGTTTTGTTTTTAATTCACTTTTTTTTTTGTTTTTGTTTCCCACAAGCACTGCTCTGCAAAATTCAATACTGGGGGCCTAATTCTGCTCTCACACATCTGTGAAACCTCTCACATACCTGTGAAACCCCACTGCCAGCCATGGGAGCCACACGGTTATAAACAGATGGGAGGATTTGGGCTCAGGAACACATTTTGTCTGCCCCTAGAATTTCTTTTGAAAAAGATACCTGGAGGGGCAACTCTGCCTCTTCTTTAAGGCTTGCCTCACACTGTCAAAATGTGAGAATTATCCAGGGCTTCCCCTTTTTAACCAGCTCAGGCACACAGACTGTGAAAGGTAGTTCTAAGTCTCTCAGACACACTGCACTGGAATCACCACCCTATGATGGTCACCCACTCCAGATAGTCAGTCTGTTGAGGTGTGATGGCTTTTAATATGTATATCAACACAGTGACCACCACTCTAGTGATGTGGACACCAGTGTGGGGGATGTAGTCCCCAGCACTTTCAAAGAGTCTGAAGCTTAGGGGAGAAAGAAGCAACTTTCTCAATGGGAGGGGCGGGGGGGGGGGAGGGGGAAATCATTGAGCAGTAGAATTTCAGCACAATTTTTGTGTTCATGTTTTCCCTTTAATTTTGCTTTCATGAATGACAGTTCAAGGTCTCACAGCCTGTCACAAAGATGCTCTTGATAACCCTGCATTTTATATACCTTTAATACAGACAGTGGGCCAAACTGTGCTCCCTCTGACACAAGTGTAAATCTGGAGCAACTCTTGACTTCCAAGAGGTTATTCCAAATTTACGCCAGAGCATAGCTTGACCCCCCAGTCTTAAATTTTCTTTTGGAAGGAGCACAGAAGGTTTGCAGAGTGAAGATGGAACAGTTATGGTGTCAGGCAGAGATATATACACTACTAGTGTCTGTCATGTATCAGCCTGAGTGACCATTTAAAAATCACAATGATAATATTTATGTTTTGAGATCACTTGACTGTCAATTCCAGCAAAAGGCTAAAATATATTGCTTCTGCAGATAGCACCTCAATAAATACAACTTGCAGACCTCGGCATTGGAGGTCAGATAAAATAAGACACCCACACACACCCTGAAACTTTGCCCAAAAGTCTAATCAAGACTAACTAGTTTAGAAGTTTGCAAATGCTTGGTTATCTTCTCTCCTTAATTTATATTTTCTGCACCCAGAATTCCCTTTCCCAACCGGAAGTGGGAGAGCCAAAATAGCACAAGACAGACTGTGCTGGCAGGATATAAGCTCAGAGAATGCAGATAAGCTTGTAAAACTTCTGGCTTGGGATTTGGTTCTTATTGGAATCAATGCCAAATTTTGAGAATCAAACGGCAGTAACTTAGTGCTGCCAAGTTCCGCCCAGAAGCTTGAGGAAGTTTTTTTGGAGGGTGATGGGTGGCTGACAGGACTGATGCCATTCCCCCCCACCCCCATTTCAGTTTCCTACTCTTATTAACGATCCAACTTCCCGCTTCCTCACCCTAGTGATGCCCAGCTGCTCATCACCAATACATTCTTTACTCTCAGAAACATGATTGAAAGACATTAAAGTGAGGAGCCTAGCACTGAACACAGAGGGAGCAGGCCGCAATGGGAGATAAGGGAAGGCAGATGAGGGAGAAGGGTCCCTAATGTGGGATGCTCTTTCCTTAAGATGGCTGTCCTGGCAAGTCTTGGGGCCTGTGGTTAGGAGTCAGTTATACAGTCCCACTCACCCCAATTCACTGTCAAAGTAGAAGAGCCGCTCGCCCGTCCTGTTGAGCACGCTTGGCCAGGAAGGGGCTGCTAGGTAGTGTTTTACACTGTGCACTCTCCCCGTCTGCCGCTGGTAGACGTCTGCCACAATGGTGAAAACCGCCTCCTTGGGATAACATAATGCAATGTGCAGCCAGTCTCCTCTGTTGGCAAAATGGTACGAGGGAGAGGGGAAAGAAATAAAATATATGCTTGTAAGTGTTCAAGGACTTGAAAAGAAATGAGAAAATGTCTCCTGCTGCAAGCCCGATATTCAAGGGGTAGAAAGTGTCTTTGTTTTCAACACCCCCTCCCCTTTTGAAAAAGCCCAGCCAAATTAACTTGTGCATTCACTTTGTTTGGAAGCAACTGCTTCTTATCACTATGGGCCCAAGCCGAAGATCGCTATCTCCACAGGAAAGACTCCCATTGACTTCACTGGGCTTTGAATTGGGCTCCAGAACTGCTTAAAAAAAAATTTTTTTTTTTTTGCTCTCATCATCCAACATGGCCTGAAGACAGCAATTCTCCAAGGCTTTATTGGAGAACAGAATTTCTTTTCATGATGTCCACTGTCATCTCCTGAAGGGCCATTAGGCTTGGTTTTGTTCATCTAGCAGGAGGAGCCGGTTTCAAGCAGACATTTCAACAAGGGCACGGATACAGGAATTATATCAAAACCTCTGAGCTGAACCAGAGCCATACTTTAAAGAGACTTGCTTCTTCCACTTTATAGCAAAGTTTATTATTGTGGTTTCCATTAAAATCCCTCTCTCCAATACTAAACTTATAATAAATAGGGTTGTAGTCAGAGGGTCTTTTAACTCCTGTCTTCCAGAATTTCAGCAATGTGCTGATGACAGCCAATTGAGAAGAATGCGAGTTCACATTACACCCTGGCTCTACCAGGGCTATTTCCACTGCCACTGTTGCCGAGAGGAAAACTGGTTCAAACCTGTAAACCTATGTTACAAGTAGCAGGGCCATGCAAAGTGTTACAGTACAGTTCAGAAACTGACTGGGGAGAATTTTCCAGCAAATCATAACAAAGCTTGGTTTCCAGATGCATTTAGCCTAGAGAATTTTTTTGTAGAACAAGAGAAAGAAGCTGAAAGTCACAGAAAGGTTACATAAGAGGGAGCGGGGGACACAGAAAAAAAAAAAAAAGTGTAGCTTTCATTGTTTCTGGTTCTCCTATTCAGTGTGCCACAAATAGGCATCTGAACCATTTCTGTGGTTAACTTTACTGATTGTCCCAAAGAGAAGATGGGATTCTGGGATTTCTGTCTGTTGATGTTTTAATATTTTTAAGAATACTTGGATTCCTGTTTACAAGGTGGGATGTGGTTCAGAGACAGAGAAAACTCTGCATATCCTCCAGTGTCTTTTCAAGCACTAAATACAACTCTGGAGTAGAAACAAATTTATTATTCCACTCAGCTGCTCTTTGAGGGCCCTATGGCTTATACAGTGTAGAGTTGCCAGCTACCCATGCAAATGTAACAGTAAATGGAGGCAAATGGATTTGGGTTGTGGAGTTCTGGGAATCTAAAAGCCAAGACTTTCGCTAAGTGTCTCTGCATTAGCTGCACTGAAGGCAAAAGCCAATCCCATTGGCTCTGTTCAAGCTCCTCCTGGTTTTTCCATCTTGCTCTATGGGTTTAAAACAAACACACACCACACATTACAAGGTGGAATAGAGGGCAAGCTGTTCTAGAATAATAAACCACATTCCTATACACAAGCCCCATCAACCTGAGCCAAATACTGCCCTCTAGATTTTAAGCAACTCCAGCTGTGTCACAACTCAGCAAAACTGGAGACCAGAGATATTTTCAGACATATTGGCCTCCAACTAGAGGAGCTACACTAGAGCCATGTTCATGGAATATTTTTACGATAGTGTCCCAAGACACATAGCTGTTTCTTAAGGGTGATTTCCCCCCCCCCCCCCCCCCGCACACACACCCCCCCCCGTTGCATTGCTTTGGCACATTGAGTTCCCTGGAGATGCTGCCACAGAAACATCCTGACACCTCCTTGAAAGGCTGGGAACTGACTCTTGTGCAGTGTTACAGACCCATGGGGAAGAAAAGCACTAAATACAAACAAGAAAGCGAAGGGGGAAGGAAGACACATGAGAGAACAGCTGAGACGGTTGAGTGTCCCCGGGCACACTGGAATATAATTGCTAAAGTCTTTTGCCAACATGACGGGGCTGACTGGGTTTGGGGAAGAAATTTATTGAGGGTGAGATATCTTCATGAAAACAAACCTCTCTTTTGGAATGTTCTCACAGGCATACATAAGCCTTAAGGATATTACCACAACAAAGCATTGGAACAGGGGGAGGGAGAGGAAGAAAAGTCTGGAGTCGTCCGTCAAATATAAAAACAACTGATTAAATACATTTAAACAGCATGCAATAAAACAGCCTCTTATTTAATCCTAGTTTTTTGTTTTGTTTTTAATTCTCATGTTAGCTACTTGGGCTATTTTGTAAAGGGGGTGGGGTGGTTGTTTTGTAGGAGTCATTGACAACTATCATCCAGACATTTTGCTTTGCTTGTCTGTGGCACCCAGGACAAGCAAAGCAGTGATAACAAGGGTATCAGAAGAGGATATGTAGGACCCTGCATTGCATTTGATGAGCAGAAATTTACACTCTGATTTACAAGGTCAGAGCCCCCCTGCAACCATTGCCTGGACTGCAAGGGAAATGCAGCCTCCTGATACAGTGGCTGTAAACAATCAGACAAGATAGCTTAATGGGTCAGCAGAAGATTTAGGCTGCGATGACTGCATGCAAAAGAAAAGATGGGAGCTATTCCTACTCACTGTGGAGTGTTGAATGTAGGGAACCTTGTGGCTGGAACTTTAGCTGCAGGAAACCTTACTCTCCCCCCCCCCCCCCTTGTTTTTTGAGAGAGAGAGAGAGAAAGCAGTTAAATTATGGCTCCTCAGTGTTTCTGAACTTAAACCTC
Organism: Chelonia mydas; assembly: GCF_015237465.2. Taxonomy (NCBI): domain Eukaryota; kingdom Metazoa; phylum Chordata; order Testudines; family Cheloniidae; genus Chelonia; species Chelonia mydas. The sequence goes on from NC_051250.2 coordinate 67,630,508, forward strand.
TCTGTTTGGACTCTCGTTTTCAGCTGGAGAAGTAACAGCTAGAACTCACAGATGGATCAAGCTAAATTTAGACTGGCATATATCTCTGAGCCAAACGGGCCATGTTCCACCTTTCCTAACATGTAAGCAATATCAGCTGGGATTTTCCAAAGCCACTAAGTGACCACCGATGAAGTGAGCTGTAGCTCACGAAAGCTCATGCTCAAATAAATTGGTTAGTCTCTAAGGTGCCACAAGTACTCCTTTTCTTTAAGTGACCACTGAAAGCCAATAGGGCTTGTGTTCTTCCATCACTTTTCTGATCTGCTCTAGTTATCATAAAGGGAAACATTTACAAATATTATATTTTTATATCTGTAAAGGGATGCCACTGATTTTAATTCATCTTTTGGTACTTCACCTGCGAGAATCTGCAGTTTTAGACTCCCTCATGTTGAATGAAAGATCAAAATAAAAGGGGATGGTGATTAACAGACTGTACAAAAGGAAGTAGTGAAACTAACTGTAGATAAAATGCTGTCAAATGTAGAAAGTAAACAGATTTTTTTTTCTTTCAGTTATGGGGATTTACTTGTAACAATGGGTTAACAATTTTCAAGCAGAAAGTCTGATTTTTTTGGAGTTGACCCTTTAAAATGAAATTAAAATCAAATTAATATTTTAGACGCTTTAATGAAAGAGAAAATAGCTGTGTTTACAACCTTTACTAGTGACATTATTCCATTCATTCTCATAGTAGGGGATTTAAAAAAAAACTTTTTGGGAGGTCAGTTTCCTCTCTGTTTTTTCCCCAGACTTTTGGCACCTGAAGAAGCAAAGCTAAATAAGAACTGGTACAAAGTCAAGGTTTACTGAGTCCTACCAAATATTTTCAAATATTAAACTGAATATTTAAAATGTCTACTGGCACAGGCATATCTCAACGCTGCAGCTTCTGCTCCTGTGTTACTGTCATTCAACAGTCCACACAGTGTGTTTCATATTTTTGTTTTTTTTAAATGAGTTTGCTTAGCACTGTTTATTTTCTCTTGGAAATGGCGGTCTTGTGGCCCTTTTTTATTGCAATATTGACATTTGCTGTTCTGACTCCCCAAGTGAAGCAAAAATACCAAAATGTTTAAAAAGTTCTCTTGGCTGTTGCCAGCTGCTGAATTTTTTGATCAAATTTACAGGAAGCAACAAGGGGGAAGTGGAAGAAGGAAAGAGAAGATGTTCAGAGATTTCCTGTTATTGGACACATGATAGATCTATAGTTTACTACTGTTGAGTCCCATAGTAATTCCAGCAAAAGCTGAACCTTCCTCTACAGCTGAGTCCAAAGCACAGCTCCAGAAGACCCAGAGGGCTGCCTAAGGCCCCAAATGAAATACACAGAGGAAAAAGTTTGACATATTCCCTTAGTACACACAAAGTATTTTATATTCACAGTTTCTAGATTTTGCATTTCTGATGCCAGTAGTTTTTACGAATAAACAAGGAAATACAGTAATGCGTGATTTTTGTGGCATGGTGATAAATCTGCCTCTGAAGTGAGAATGGTATAACTTGGAGTGGTACAGACAAGAGGTTCGGCTAAAGTAAGTTTAACAGGAGCGTACATCTGCTTGCTGCCCTCTCCTACAAAGCTCTTGCACCATATAGGTTTAGGTGGAACATTGCCCTCTAGAGGATGGAATGTCAGACCTGACCAACATGTGTTTGAACATGTCCCTGGGGCTATGTCTACAGTGCACTTTCATCAGGAAAGCTTTGGTCGCTCAAGGGTGGTGGGGGTGGGGAGAGGGAGGGGAAAAAAAAACAACCCACACACACGCACACCCCCCTGCCCCGCCTGACAAAAAAAAAAAAAAAAAAAAAAAGTTTTACCCACAAAAAGCACTGGTGTGGACAGTGCTTTGTCTGCGGGATAGCGTCTCCCACAGACAAAGCTACAGCCCCTCGTTAGGAGTGGTTTTATTTGGTCGGCAGGAGAGCTCTGTCCTGCCAACAAAGAGCGGCTACACCGCATATCTTACAGCAGCATGGCATTAGCGGCACAGCTGTGCCACTATAAGCTGCTCAGTGCAGACACAGCCATAGTTGCTGGCCTAACGAGAACATAAGGAGCCCTGATACTGTCCTAGCTACTGGAGGTTCTAAAGGTGCAGAGTTCTGCCCCTGAAAACAACCATGAAGATTTTGTTGACATGACTTGTTCTATGGCTGATGACTATGAAATCTACAAATCAAATTCTGATCTCACTGGTGTAAATCTGGAGTAACTCTACACCAGTGCAGAACAGAATGTGGCTAGAGAATTAGGCTATGTCTACACTTTGACTGATAAAAGTACTACTTTTGTCAGTCAGGCCTGTGAAAAAAAAAAACACAAAACACACCCCTGACCGACATAAGTTTCACCGACAAAAGCACCGGTGTTGACCGCACTATGTTGGCAGGAGACGCTCTTCCGCAATATAGCTACCACCACTCGTTGGGGGTGGTTTAATTATGCCGGTGGGAGGGCTCTCTCCTGGCAACACAGAACAGCTACACGGGAGATCTATACTATACTGCTGTAGGGTCTGTAGTGTAGACATAGCCTAAATATCAGAGGGGAAAAAATCCAATGGTTATAGCTGCCTGCAGCACATGCTGGGAATTAATAAAGATTAACTGATTTCCAAAATGTGGAAGTTAGGAGAATGGGAGATTTTTGCTCACTAGGTCAGTTTTCCCCAAACTATTGCTACTCTGATTTAAAAATGGCCCTCTAATTCCCCACTCCCCCAAACCTATACAAGCACAATTAAATGTATTTTCAAAGCGTGTGGAAGGGCTTAGCAATTTGATTCCTATTCACATCAATAGGAAAATTTCAAATATAAATCCTCACGCACTCCTGTGAAAGTTAATATCCCAATGGGTAATACCAATCTCACAGAGAGAATTCTGAAGTGAATAAGACTAAAAAATGATCATACTCAAAGTTTTCATTCCATTTTAGCAGCAAATCCCAAGGGGTGCTCAGCATCTGCATTTCCCATTGACCTCAGTGAGAAGGCAGTTTGAGTGATCAGTTCACGTCTCCTAGGAGTCTTCAGATACAGTGAACTGTCTGGCTGCAGGCTCGTTATCTGTCCACCAAAAGCTCACATTCAGCCAAGTTAACAATACAGCAGCCATCTCCTGAAGGCTAACTCCACTCCAGTGCTTGACTTGGAAAGGGGAGTGTGATGTATTCCCCACTCTCATGACTGGAAAAAAGGCTGAGAACAAACTGGACAGTATCTTCACTGCCCCCCCTCCACCCCTCTCCCAGTTCAAACCCCTTACATTTCAGCAGACTGGCCTTGAGTCCATGTTTCCCACTGGCTCACTAGAGCGGTCCATCCCACTCCTCTCAAATTTCTTTTTCAGGCTTTTTCTTCAGTTCCAGTCCATTAAGCACATTCAAGTCCTCACAGGGGCAAGACAGCTACCAGGCAAACAGCCAGCAATTTTCCTTTTCAAGGCCTTGTTAAGACTAGCCACTTCTGAAAACAACTCACTACAGTTCTAGTGACAAATGGAGAGCATGTTACGTTACCAGAGCGGTGTGAACCAAGCTTAAAATGGCCTTTCTGGAGGCTAAGAGAGCCTAAATTTGTCAATTATCTATGCAGAGATCGTTAATATTCACACAGACAGTTTCATTTTCACATTTATGCCACTTTAGGCAAAGGGGGTTATATCTGAGGTCCAACAAATTAAAGCTCCAACCCTACCGGTGATAGCTAGCATGCATGGAGGAGGAGTCAGCACAGTATTTGGCTCATAGAACCTTACATTCAGACTAAAAAGAAATCCTGTAATATTAGGAGTTTCACTGACATCATATTTTTTCCTTAACACACTGGCTTTCTTGACAGTAAATTTTTTTTTCCAATTTTCTCTCCTTAACTGGTTTATCCAGTACTGTATTACTATTTTTTCTGTGAACATGTCACATACACATATGGTGAGAACTAGTCTGTGGGCCCTGTGAAATTCAGTCACAAGACCCGCTGGTTTGGGGGAAGGGGAGAAAAAAAAATAAAGAAAAATCTCAGCTTCCAGTGGGTGAGAAAAGAAAAGTAACATGTCTAGCCCTTTTCCTCCTGGAGACAGCCTTGAAAATGAAACCCAAACTAAACCAAAGTAAATCACTTGCTAGAATAGAAAAGAACAAGCAGCTGGGTTCTGCATCTGCAATGGAAGGCTGGGGGTGGGGATGGATCTACAGATTGCCTGAGCCACACATTCTTTCCATAGGGTTATTCTGTAAAATGGAGTCAGTCAAGAGTCACCTCACGAACCTTCCCCAATGTCCTCAGGCCAGCCCTGAGCATAGAAGTGGACAGGTTTGGGGACAGAGGGTGACAAAAGCTATTTCACAGGCTTACTCAAAAACATTAGTGCCAGCTCCACAGATGCTACTACAGTCGTATGTAACTACAGCTAAGCAACTCGCATTCCAAAGTTTCAGTAAACATCTCAGCTCCTTTCTTAACAGTAAAAGATCTCACTACAGCTCCACTCTATTTGATTAACCTAATGGATCAAAGATAAGTAAGAAAAATTATTTTTGAGACACAGGGAGTTTAAATATATTTACTAATTTTTATGTTATTTGGATAATTGAATTTGAGCTGGGATATAATCAGCATATTTAGGGCCAGATTTAGGATACCCTAACTCACATTTAATAGCACATTATTATTTATATCCTGGCTGCAATAGAGGCCCCAACCAGCCATCAGAGACTCATCGTGCTAATTACTGTATATATATATATATATATATATATAAAAACAAAAAGATGGTTGCAGCCCTCAGGCTGCCAGTAGCAATTTGATTTGCAGAAAAGTTGTTTTCATCTGCCTGTATATTTATCAGTCCAGGTAATAATGGCAGAAGCAAAGTATTGCTCGTATACTAGTTAATATATAAAAGAATAAAACCACAACTTAAAAAAAGTCTCCATCAGCTTGGATGTTTGCAACAGGCTCATTCTAGCCTGGTCTTATTTTCTTTGTTTTTCTCCAGGTTGCATCACTGGTAAAGAATTTAATTGTACACAAGATAAGTAGCTACAAGCATGAATCATATTAAAAAAAAAAGCCGCTGTAGACAATAATCCCCTCAAAGTTGAAACCAGCTCATACAAAGCCAAATATTATTAGTGCCTTGGAGTTTCATTTGGGGAACTGGAGAATATAGATAGTTTGCTTATACTGAAGGGCACATGATGATAATTGAGGGCATTTAGATCAAAACACTCATCCAGATCTCACTTTGCTAAACATGGAGAAAGTGTTAAAGTGCCACCTTTTCATCTAGAAGTTAGTAATGGGCCCAAATCAGAACCTCAAATTTGGGGCATGGAGAATGGGGGGGGGGGGGGAAGGGAGGCGTAGAGGAGATTTGAACCTACCTCTGTGGTTTGAGTTCTGGGTCAGATTCAAAATAACTCTTTTTTCCCTGGTTTCTGTTCAGAAGATTTCAACGCTATTGAATATGGTCACAAACCCTAGCTCTGGTACAGCCTGGAACCCGACCTTCTGACCCCAGTCTAATACAAATGAGAATCCAAACACGGCCACCTGTGCCTATTTCTATAGAAATGTAAATATTCAGCCCTTCCCTATGCCAGTGTATGAGTGCAAAGAAAACATGAATACATCCAATTTCATTCACTTCCAATCAGAATAGTACAAAACCAAAACTCTCCAGTCCTTCCCCACCACTAAAACCTTTGCAGAGGTGCAACGAAGTTCTGAGCACCTCCTGTGAAGTGCTGAGTACATCAGCTTCTATTGATTTCAGTGGGCTCTTAGCAGCAGGCCATAAGACAGTACCGGTGAATAAAGCATTATGAAGACTGCCATGCGTGTTTCCACAGTCCGTGGCAGTAAGGCAGATCAGAGCATCTGCAGGGAGGTTTTGTGGGGGATTGTGATGATTTGACTATAAATGACCTCATCAATTTATTATGTCTGTCTGTTATTCAGATACCCCCTGGTATTTCTCTCAGTCAGCTGAATCACAGCGGATGGGGGAAAAGTGTTTCTTTCTAAGCGTTAACAGACCACGTACAGTGGTATTAGCTGGTGCTCATTAGTAATGCTGAACGTACAGCCTAATTGCTCTTGCTTTTCAGGCTATTTCCAGAGTACAATTTACCACATGATGCTTTAGACATTTATTTTGAGGTGATTTGAGCCCTCTTTAGATTTTCCTGATAACACAAATAAACCCTACTGATTTACTGCACTGCACCATGCATTTGATAATCATCTTTGCTTTAGCCTCTTCCAAGATTAGAGATTCTGCACACAGACAAAGGCTAGGTCATTAAATTGAAGGACTTTGACTACTGTATGAAGTGCCAATCTTTGGACCATTTCTCCGGAGTCTGAGAGGAGACACTTACCAGAGACACACAATGTTCCCCATAATCTCCACCTAGCTTTCCAGTTTCTCTCCCCCTCCCTTTCCCTCACCTAACAAGCTTCTCTGTGGTTCTTTGTGCTTCACAAATGGATATTCATAATGAGCAGAACCCTTAACCTAGTTTTTACAGATAATTTCCATCCCTCCATGAAGAACAAAAAAACCAAGGGAACATTGAAACAGCCTCGATGAAGAACATTGGCCAACAGAGAGATGAGACACATTGTGGAGGGGTCTTAGGTCTCCGTTCATGAAACTTTCACACACAATTTATGCTTGACAAGAACAGGCTTCAGAATATTTTGATAGGTTCTACAGGACTTTATTCCCTATAATTAAAATTCCAGTTGGTATTCTCTTTCTGTTCGTTGCCAAAATGTTTACAAGTTACCAGGTCCTATGTTAACAGTTTCAAGAGACCTCAATAGCACACCTTCATCTTATCCTTATAATAAAACTCACATCCATCTGACAACCCAGTGCACTAGAAAAACAAACAAACAAACATACATACATGTTCCTTTCTGAGCCAACCTGGACATGTGCACCACTAATTTAAAGCTCAGTCTGCAGACCTTAATGACTTTGGTTTTCTATATCAAATCAACTGCCATACCCAATAAGTCACATGTACTTCTCACTGGAAAGGAAATCAGTTTTCTTCATGCAAAATGCCCGTACAAGAGTTTCCACAGCAGAGCCATAAATGCAGCAAGTGGTGGTTTGAGAGGTCAAGTTCGTATTTGATTTCCTTAATCCCATTTTATTTCTTTTAGTGGAAACCGAAGGAATTTTGAGGGTGCGTGGGGGTCACAATTACTGTAATCCTCACGTAACCATTGAAATCAGTACTGAATAGGTACATCCATGATATGCCTTCAGTTAGTCACAGATAAAAGGAAGGGCTCCTCTTAAATGCTTGTGCTCCAAATCACATCCTAGATACACGCTTGTGCAGTGCTGCTAGACACACTGGGTTAGAGTCTCACCTGGAGTAAATTCACATTGACTCCAACTGAGGCATGTCAATTTACGCCTCTGGACCACCTAGTGAATTTCAGTGCTCCAGTCTTTTAAACCAGTGATACTTAGACTGAGGCTCAGGAGCTGCAAGTGGCTCTTTACTGTGTTTCCTGCCACTCACTGTGTGATTTAATTATTAGCCAATCAGGATGCTTTTACTATGTTATTAACCAATTGTAGAATACCTGGTAAGTCATTTTGCTCTGAGTACATTCATTCATTCACACACACAAAATGAAACTATGAATCCACACTACTGTGGCTCTTTCGGGCAGTGTTGATCACTAATTTGGCTCCTGAACCACCAAGGTCTAAGTATCACTGTTTTAAACAGACGTTTGAATTAAATGTAAATTACCGCTGTTGGGATCTAATAGAACTTCTGGTGGCAATACAAGAATTCAGCATAACTATTAATCCAAATCCTGATACACATCCCCCTGTCAAATTCTTCATTTCCCCCCGACCTTCTTTTAGCCAACTCAAAATAGTTATTCCAGAAACACCAGTGCTGCCTAGCTGAAATATCGGTATCCCTGATATAGCTATCCACTGCTCTAGCAATGCCAGGTAAAAATAATTTAATGATTTAATAAAGCTGCACTGCAATTATTACTCCCAAGACACTGCTATTAAGCTTATCATTCATTCTTCTTGGTTTTGCTCAATATGCAGTTTGTACATTCTTCACTACGTCAAGAGTGTTCATTTTCTGATTGATTATTCACAGTGCTGTGTGTTTTTTAAACACACAAAACAGGAAGACCTGTTAAGGCAGGTAAAAACTTCCCAAGGGGTCTAACTTGGATTGTCTCTATCTTGGTAATTTGTTATTTCTTCCATTTCCAAAAATAAGAATGCTGTGCTGAAGTAACGGTCACTTTGGAAATGCTTAAGAGACAGTGTTTTTAATCAAAATCCTCTTTTCCCCTCAGTTACTTTGCCCTTCCATGAGAGCCTCTTTTCTCAGTGCTTCCCCTGTGCAGCCTAAACTCTTCATCATTCCCATTACATCATTTGAGTTCTTGCCCTACTTAGAGGGTCTAATCTACTCAGAACAAACAGGGACTTGCTGCACTTGTTTCTTTCTAGACTCTTGCTAGTAAGAAGTTTTATATGAAGCAAAATTGTGGTTTTCTTTCTATGTATTTCTTCAAACCAGACAGCTTTCCCCCATTCAAATGATTTGATTGTGGTTTTCTTGTTGTCTTTTGTGAAACCAACCACACTGTAGGGTTTTGATTATGTGATGCATTTATGTTCTGCCAGAATAAAGGCCCAGATCTCTGGCTGGGTTTTGTCAGAGACCCAGGGGCTGCTTATAAATTTGAATCTGTTTTAATACTGTGGGCCAGAGCCTCAGCTGGAGTAAAAACTGGCATGGCTTCCCTAGAGTCACAAGTTATACCAGCGGAGGATTTAGCTCTATAACTGCAAGGAAAATTACTTTTAAAATAGGAAAATAAATGACAGAACTAGGGCTTGTGTCCACAGATGACAAACTGACTTTTCTTCTCTGTGAAAGTACAAGACCTTGAAAACTCTTAGACATATTAATAGCTCCTCCATGGCAAGAGAGTGTGCAAGGTGTGACATGCATACACCCCGCCCCCCCCCCCCCCGAGACCTATACCTTCACCTTCTCAGCACAGTCATGGGGGGAGGTTGCTGGGATTACGATGGAGCAGTTTATGCTGGGATACATGATCTCTATGAGCAGCATCTCCATGCTGGAGATTGGGAACGTCCTTCTCTGGCAGCAGCAGTGAGCCATTTGGACAAAGCTACCAGCAGGTATTCAAAATGGATGTTGTTTGGGCAAAGGATAAACACCTCTGCTGTGCAAGCATTGCCCACCAAAAAAAAAAAAAAAATCTCACCCGTACCCAGGAGTCCCAAGGAACCAAAGCAGAGGCATCAAACAGATCTGCTTCAGAATGTCTGTCTGGTGGAATACCCACTGTACAGCGTCATATACTCTTCCAGTGCTATCCACTGCATCAGGAATAAAAAGAAGATATAATCCTCCCCCTCGTACAATTCCATGGACATCAGTGGGGTTTCACATGTGTAACGAAGGGCAGAATTTGACCCACAAAATTTTCAGCACAAAAATTAAAGGAAACTAAACACCATTCAAAACGGAGCCAAAAATGCTACCTTCAGCTAAAACTTTGCAATTTAACTGTCTTGGAAGAGCTGAGTTAGATATTCTCTATGGGCTCGATTTGCATAGGTATTTAGGCACCCCCTAAAGATGCAAAGACTGCTAACCTGCTTATGGACTTTTGAAAATCCCACTACATGCCTACCTGCATCTTTGGCACCTAAATACTTTGTGACTCTTGCCCTATGTGATTAGGCAACATGTAATAATGAAAGGGTTTGTTTGCACAACTCTGCTCTTATCATCGTAACAGGACTCAAGAAGTCATGTGTGCTAAAGAACCTGTGTGTCAACTATAGGGTTTTCTATGTTGCTTATCACTATAGTACCTAAGTATCTATTTTGACAATGTAAATAATGGGTATGCCTCACATATTGTGAGGCTCTCTCTCCTCTCAGTTACACCAGTGCCAATCAGGTGTAACTGCACTGAAGTGGATGGAAGCATACCAATGTAAAATCCGTGTACATGTGATAAGAATCAGTCCCTTTACCCAATAGTCAAAACAGGAAAGATCTATTAAAAAAAAAAAAAAGGAACAACCTGCAGGGGAAAAATAAGTCTAAAGTGCATATGTCCCAGTTTTATATAGAGGAGGTGCAAGAAAACATGGAAACTGGAACAGAATAGAGTTTTATCAGTTTTGAAATATTTCAGCAGACTCCTGGTATTTTTAAACTTGATACAAATAAAGAATGAAATTGCAGTGTTTAGGAAAGAGAAAATGAGACTCTCCATTCAAATACATTTCTACACTTTATATTTATGGGAAACAAATTGGGTGTGCAGCAACTAGAGTGAATAAATGAGAGAGCACATGAGGGCTCCTTTGGATCCGATTTCAGTGACAGCAGGCCTGTTGTAAACTGGATTTTATTTCAGAACTTACTGGAAGGAGAAAAGTCTCTGCACATCAGAAAGGCTGCAGTAAAGTGAACACAGAGGCGTTTGTTTGTAATTGTGTCCGTCATAAACAACTTACTGCAGCTTTCTCAGAAGTTGCTGATATTGTGCCAAAAGAAAATCAGCAGGACCCTGGAAAAGCACCATAGTAATACTCATGTCAGAGACAGAACACTCTCAAAAGAAATCTTGGGTGGTACCTGTTGAAGTTGATTGGGTACAGAATGACATCCTCAGGTGCTCTCCCATCCCAGTGAATGGTATAGGCCTGCTCCAGCATGACTACAGGTTGGTACTGTTGATATGGTACTCCTCTATTCACTCCCTGCAGCCTCAGGGGATGAGAGTGATATGTCGCTCTGGCAATTGATAAGGTCAGATTCTCCGGACGTCTGGCCTGAATATAAAGCTGGGGGTGAAAAAAACAAACATACATTCATTAAGCCATCCGGGTCTCACCTTAACATGTGTGTTTGATCATCATTTCCTTTAAATGGCTTTTCTGAACGTTCCATCAGCACATTCTGCAAGCCACCGAAGCATTTCTGACTCAAATAATGCAGTACATCAAAACCAGATTTTGTAGCTGTCTGCATGTCATTTCATGGTGTACAAAAGGACCAGAGCACCAATGTTTACAACTCAAACTCTAAGCGAAAAGGGGTGATTCAGAAAATATTACTAGGTGCTTATTTCCTTATAAATGCAAAACAATTACATTTTAAATGAAGGGCCACAGGCCTGATCCAAAGCCCACTGAGGTCTTTGGAAGTCTTTCATTGACTTCAATGAACTTTGGATCAGACCCATAATCTGCTGTGGAATCCACATCTCTATTCCACTCTTTCCACATTCCAAATCGTGTGTTAATCCACAGCACTATTCTTCTGCATTGAGCCTAACAGGTGTGCCCCTCCCTCACAGGGATCAGGATGTGGATTGCCTCAGCACACTCCTAAGAATGACACCTTAGAGACTAACAAATTTATTTGAGCCTAAGCTTTCATGAGCTACAGCTCACTTCATCGGCTCACGAAAGCTTAGGCTCAAATAAATTTGTTAGTCTCTAAGATGCCACAAGTCCTCCTTTTCTTTTTGCAAATACAGACTAACACGGCTGCTACTCTGAAACAACTCCTAAGAATGAATTTTTGCCCTGACACTAGCTTCAAGTGAAGGGCAATTTTTGTTGAAAAGCTATTTCAGCCTTTAGGTGGAACTCCTAATGTACAGCAGCCTTCCCATATCGGGAATACCAAGGCAGTAGCTGGATAGATGTATATTCAGATCTGCTAATGTAATGTTAGCACTTTAAAACATTGTGTAGTGCAGCCACACTCCCTGGAAGATTTAAAATAAATTGGGAGCAGCTTAGGACACATACAATCTTGCTTCACTATCTCATATACCAGTCAAAAGGAAAGTGCACCCATCTTCAGCTGACGAGCACTTTAAAATGTTAAATAAAAAAAGCACACCTGAATACGCTTCTGTTTCTCCAAGAAAATTCATTTAGTACTACCTTTTCTAAAACAAAGATTTCACACTTTTAAGAAGAGCAAAATGGAGGCAGTCTTCTGTCAATAGCTTTTACTATCACTGGGGAGAATGTGAGGGGGCCAACAAAGACTAGTAGACAGAGCACTGGACTGGGAGTCAGAGACCCGGATACTGATCAAAGCTCTGCCATTAACCAACTGTGAGATCCGAGGTTCTTCACCTTTCTGTGCCTCTTCTTTTCCCCTCTGATCTGTTGTCTGCTTTGTCTATTTAGACTGTAAGCTCTTCAAGGAAGGCAGGGACTGTCTCTTACTAGGAATACGTACAACATCAAGCACATCAGGGTCCTTATCTTATCTCTAGGTCCTAACATCATAATAATAATAATAATAATAACAACAACAACAACAACAACAATTCTTCAACAGAGAATCTAGTGTATTTAAAAGGAGTTGCTCCATGGACATGACACAGGCTACGTGAAGAACCATAGCCAAGAAACTGGCTGTGGCCTGCACCTCACTTTTCTGTCTGGCATAACGTACAGCTCAATATGTTGCAACCAGTTGCTGCTTCCTTCTTGGAATCTAACTTCTTGGTGACAACAAAACTGATTTGACAAGAGACAGTGGTGGGGTGTCCAGCACAGGGGTTATGTAACCTCTGGTCTGCTTTGTGGCATGATATTTTTGGAAGTGTCTCAGCTTGAGATTTCATGCCTGGGTGTCTATAGATAGACTGAGCTCCACAACAAAAAAAAAGTGGCCTGATTTTCACTTGCAGGTCCTCTTGACTTCAATGAAGCTGAGGTTACCCAGTGCCCCCGAAAATAAGACCACATTTGGTTAAGTGTATAACTATGGGTTTAGCAGCCTCACTGTAGGCACCTAAGTTTGAAAAAATTGGCCTAAAGTCACAAGAGATCATTCAAAAAAAATTGATCCATAATTTTTAGACATTTGTCAAATCCTGCTCTCACTTACATTGACTTGGATAGGATTGCTCCAGAGTAATAGTAATTACATCCCTGGTCCTGGCGGTACATGACGTACCACTGGGGGCCGAGCACCTTTTAGGATCAGACCAAATATTAGAATTGACTCGTTCTCCCTCCCCCTCACTGTTGAAACCATAAATCGTATCAATTAGTAAAATAATTTCCCAAGTGAAGCACATTTGCTCACTCCTCAACGGCTCAAGGAAAAAAGAATTGTTTTTAAATTCAAATGAAAGACTTCTTTTTAATTTATGAAACCAAAGAAAATCCACTTTCCCTTTACATACAAGACCCAGATCAGGAGGTCAAAACAGTATTGATCACAGTCACTGCCACCAGATTGAAATTCTGTAGAACCCACACCACAGGAAGTCAGATTAGATTATCATAATGGGCCCTTCTAGCCTTAGAGTCTTTGAATTTGTGTATTATTTTTGAACTGAATGGTGTTTTTCTGAAAAGGAATGTTGGAATCATGTCTGACGCTGCAAAATAATACTAGTCTAGACCTCTTTCTGCATGAAAGTCAGTAGTATTCATCATGTCATTATAATCTTTATATTCCATGCTCTTTCCCCCTATCAAATACATGTCTCAGGCAATCAGGTAATATTTAGGTAGTAGCTGAAGTGCACATATTAGAAAAATCAAAAACTAAGGTAACAAAATAAGCCTTCCAAACAATGAAATACATTCAAGGATAGGCAGAAAATCCTTACATTCCAGGATGGAAAAGAAAAGCATCCTAAATTCTTTAACTGCTGAAAAGAAGTGGTCAAGGGTTGTGAACTAGGCTGTCCACTGCACTTACTGTTAATGGGTTCAAGAAAGTTTACAATATGTTCCAAAATATGTTCTTTATCATCTTGTGTCAGATAAGTTATCTGGCAGTAAAATTTTCTTAAATGTCTTGGGACAAAGTTATAGGCTTAACTAAAAGTATAATAATTACAGTTGCTTTATAAACACTGTATCATTCTCAAATAAAAATGCAAGCCTTGTGGTTAGCTACAAATATTTGTAAACTTACTTCATTTCCCATTCCAGCCAACACATGCAGGATTTCCAGAATTGTAATCAATTAACTTTTTAGCTACACAGGACAGAGTTTATATATGCTGGATACTTTGAAACTTGCCTGTTCATTTTTATTATTCAATTATCAAACGCTGAAAGTCCTCATCCAGCAATGAAATCCACGCAGACCGACCCTGGCACTAATGTGCAGTCCCACTGATGCCAAGGGGATTCAACACAGGTGTAGGGGACAGCCCATGGGGAGTTTATTGCAGCACAGGAGTTAAAGTCTCAGACTCACAGTCGAGTCCTCTTTTTATCCACAAGACTGAATAAGAAGCCTCAAGGTAAGTTTCCCCATGCCACCCTGTCTGTGGACTTCATCCCTGACCTGGAGGGATAGATCACACCTCGGGAAAAGACGGGAGCTAAGGCTATGTCTACACTAGCACTTTTGTTGGTCAAGGGTGTGAAAGCCCCCCCCCCCCCCCCGACTGAAATAAGTTTCACTAACAAAAGTGCTGGTGTAGACAGTACTATGTCAGTGGGAGAAGCTCTCCTGCCAACACAGCTACTGCCGTTTGTGGAGGTGGTTTAATTATGCCAATGGGAGAGCTCTCTCCCGTCAGCATAGAGTGACTAGATGGAAGACCTTACAGCGGTACAGCTGTGCTACCCAAAGGTCTGTAATGTAGACGTAACCTAAGTCTCTGCCTATTCAATCCCTGACATTGCCGAGTCTGACATCCAGGATGCTGATGAGCACTAGTTCCAGTGGTGATTTCATGATTTGGAAGCCTGTTCTCTGTGGACTGATCTTAGTCCATTTTATATAGCCCCAAAATAGCCAACAACAACTACTGCTACTTTTGGTTACTACTGAGCTGGCTGAAGTCAAAAGTCTACACAGCAACTAGACAGCCACTGCTGGGCCATGCCAGCTGACTCACGCTGCTGGAGGGGGGCTGTTTCCTTGCTGTGTAGGCTTCTGGGCTCAGGTTGGAGCTCAAGCCCTGGAACCCCGCCGCACCTCAAAAGGTTCTAGAGCCCAGGTTCCAGCTTGAGCCCGGAAGCCTACACAGCAAGGAAACAGCCCCACAGCCTGAGCTCTGTGAGGCGGAGTCAGCCGACACGGGCCAGCCCTGGGTTCTTCTTTGCCATGTAGACATACCTGTAGACTGCATATCATTACCCAATGCAGCCAGTCTCCTGAAAACTTGACATAGACACAGATATCTGCCTACTCTTCTTACAGTGTCATGACAGAGTCCCTTTCCTTTTTTTCAGTTCTTTATTCCAGGATATCTTTACTCTCAACTCTTGAAACTGAAAAAAAAAAAAAAAAAAATTTCCATACATTTCTGGAGCAAGAACTTTGGTATATGTGAACTAATCATCTCTCTCCAAGGAGGAAGAAGAGACATAGCAAGAAAACTTTGTTCTAGAATAATAGAAACTCAGCTTCCCTTTGCTCCAGCATATATGTTTACAGCTAACAAAACAAAAACAAACAAAAAAATCCAGCAGCAGGAAGTGAAGTGGGCAAAATATTTTAAAATGTGAGGAGTGATGAGAGCCTGATCTAGCAAAAGGGGAAGAGGCAGCTATTTTGTAAGAAGAATCTTAAAGAGAATCTTAAAATGACTCATTTAGCTGTGACTAACAGTCTAATCCAGAAGGATTTAGTCCCATCTCAATATACATTGAGAGATTACTTAGTAGATTGTGAAATTATTGAGAAATTCTCTTCACAACTCACATTATTTATTATCCATCTGGGTAAAGAGTGTGAAGATAAGCAACATACAAGGTGTATACACACACACACACACACACTAAATTATTGACTTCTGGACTGAGGCAAGATCTGTTCCCTTTCTAATGATCTAATTCAGCCACTGTTTTTATTCCTGGTATAGTGCTGACTGATGCTCAAACCCATCAGACCTCAATCCAAAGTTCAAAATTAAGGGCAAAACCTTGGGTCAGATCTAAGGTGCAGTTTTTCTTCAGACCCCATACACACCAGCTTCCCAGGCTCATGCAACTTCCAAATGAAGGGCTATTTCCCTTGACAAGAATTTTAGTCTACGGAGTTATACACTTGCAATGGCCAGTGATACTGAAGACCTCAATATTCCTTTGGAAGATCTCTTTTTAGTTCCATAAAACATGCTGGGACAGATTCTGATACCTATTACACCAGCATGACTCCAGAGGCGCTTCGTTGAAGTCAGCAGAGTTATTCTGCATTTACACTGGTGTGTAACTGAGATCAGAATGGGATCCCTTAATTGAACCTTAAGACACAAACTAGCTTAGAAAGAGCTCATTGACTTTTCATTCTAAGGACTCAACCCTGGGCGGTTTTAAGCCTCCTCAAATCCCAATGATTCATATTGAGCCCTAATGGATTCTACAGACTTCTCTATCTCCTCAAAAAGCAACCTTTCCTAGCATGGTTTAGAAAAATTCTGAGAGCAGCTACCTGCAATATTTCTTGGCTGCTTTATAGTGTATGCATTCAGGAATGATGATGGAAATATCAAAGTCATAACTGGATAACTAGGTTTTGAATAGGTCAGCAGATGACAGTGGAAATATATATATATAACTAATCAGAGGATGCAATAGCAAATATCCACTCTAGAATTGTGTTTGACAAAATAAAAGCATTAAGAGAGATGGAACGACTTCCTGCCTCTATTAGATGAGTACCCCAACAGAATGAAGAAAAATGGACCAAGTGGGGTGAATTTGTTAAAAATAAATAATTGCTCTAAATGTTTATAACAGGACATCTATTTTAGTGTAACCCATAAATTATACTGCCTCAACTCTGCTGCATTCCCCTATCTTTTAGTGCTTACATCAGAAAATAGCTTATTCTGCCAAATTAGTAGTTTAAAAAAAAAGTTTCCCAGCTTCTTCTGATTAACTCCTCAGGTGCTGCTTGGAAGGCACGTGAGAAGAGAATAAAAACCTGGATTAAACTGCTCAGCTGAAGTCAGCGTGGCACTGGGCAGGCACAACGTCTAACAATTTTAAAGCGCTCAAGTCACTCTTGGATCAACAGAATTTGAGTGTGTACTAGAGACTCTGTAGGAAACTCAGAGTTGCCAACACTCATGATTTTATTGAGAGTCTTGTTAGGTTTGGTAGTTTTCTTAAACCCCTAGCTCATGGAATCATATTATCGGAGAAGCTTAGTTTTCATTAAAAACAGAAAGGAGGTTTCCAGCAGAGTAAAGCATGAAAACATTGACTCCGAAAGGCTCAAAACTTAGAAAGCAAATAAAAGACTCCAGCATTTTTTTTAATCTCATGATTTTTGAGCATGTGAAGTTGGCAATATTGGAAATGAAAGTGCTGGTGCTCCTCAGGGACCCCTGCTGGCAGCCCTCTCCAGGCAGCAATCTGAAACCAGGCCAAGGAAGGGGTTGTGATGCTGGCTGCTTACAGGTGGGAGTAAGGGAATCTAGGAACAAAGACAGCTCTGGAATTCACACAGTGATGCATCAGGTAGGCTAGAGAAAAGCAACATGAGGGGAGAGAATCAGACCAGAGAACTCTCAGGAATGAAAAGCTTCCAGGTTGTCCTCAAAATCGGCTGAGTTAGAAATACTGCAGAAGGAATGGACTTTTCTATAGTATTTCCACTTCGGGTGCTCATCAAAGCCAAGGGGGGAAAAGCCAAACAAAAAAGCAGTGAACTGAACTATCAAAACTTTCTCAAAAAAATATTTGGCTTAAGCTCTGAAGGAAGGGTTTGGTTCATATTTCATATGACCTAGCTTGCCCGTCCCTAAGCTAAATACCTTCATCTCAGTTCAGCTTTGACTGAAATGGCACTTTCACCTGCTTATGCCATGGATGAATAGGATGTCTTGTCTTTGAGAGCTACGTGGGAGGGGAAAGAAAAGCACATTTTGTAATGGCGTTTCTAAGATTAAAGTAAACCAAAGGCTTCCTCATCTTTCTCCATGATTGGGTTCATTCTTTTACTCTTTTGCACTGAAATATATAGTGCCAGATTTAGCACACACAAATCATCAGAGCCAGCAACTCTGGTGTTGCAGTAAAGTATTCAAATGACTATTCTGCAAATTAAATCAGTTCCTATTATGTAGAACCAATGATCTTCGCTGCTTTCAATTTCAGATTCATATCGATTTCCCCACCTAAGGGCTCATAAAGTGAAGCTTTTAGTATGTACTTTATTCACCCAACTGGATGCTGATTGGGTGAAAGGAGCTGGTAAAGGGACAGATCCCAGGGAAGTGAATGTTTATTCTTGCCTGAATTCAGCCAAGGAAAGTTTCTATGGTGGAAAAACCACCTCACCCTGAGTGCCATAATGGGAAGAAAAGTCCTCCTTTTCTTTTTGCGAATACAGACTAACACGGCTGCTACTCTGAAACCTGTCATAATGGGAAGAGTATAAATAGAAATAAAAATTATAGATTCCAACTTGTTTATCATTCTGAATTTAACCCTTGAGTCACCAGAGATGGGGATGCCACTCACACACACACACAGAGTAAATCTGATTTATGGGGTTAATACATATGAGCCCAATCCTATTTCCACTGCAGTCAGCAACAAAAACTCTCACTGGACTTCAATGGGGCAAGATCAGGCTTATCCTTTGAAATGGCTGTGCTCTCCACTGACAAAACAAACCTGATTAATCAGTGCTGTATGGGGGCACCTCTAACACTGCACAGTCTTGAATAACTTCGGCAGGATTTTGTTCTGGGCTATACTGTACTTTGGCTGTCATCGTGATGACTAATGAATGCATGAGGAGACGTGCATGTGCAGTATTCTCCATCAGACGTACAAGAATCTTCTTAAAGAAACATGTGTCCTCACAGTACATACTGTGGACTGTAAGACCTTATTCCCACCTCCCAGATATACTTTCCTGTCTTTTATATCCATCAGTTTATTTTGGGAGAGGGGAACACTAGGGGAGGCAGTCTTGATCACATTTTTTGATAATTCAAAATGAAGATATTCTGTCTGAAGAACAGGTCACTTTAATGAATGGCTCAGGCATTTTCAGTATAACTCTTCTTGCGTATGGCATGTCTCTTTTGCACTGTGCCACTGCAGAAATGAAGTGCCCACCTCCCCATAAGTGGAGAGGAGAATATTACAGCTCCTTTCGAGAGCCACATCTCATCTTACGGGCTCAGATACCAGCTGTATAAACACAACCCACACCATGCCAGGTACATCTGCTGCCTCATGGTTCCGTTTCTCATGTGATTGCAGAGCATCTAATAGTTGCCATGTAAATAATAAATATGACAACATTTGGGGTGACTAATGTGTTTAGTCAAAAGGGCCCTAGGAACGCAAGAAACTAGTGATTTCCCCTCATAACCCATACATTTGTATTCACTGAAATGGCAATATAAAGCAAATTGTATTCTCTCATTTTCTCTTTAGGTCAAATATGATTAACACTACTACTTAGCACAAAGACAGGCCTTCTTGTTTTCAGGGCTCTTTACAAATACTAACTAAATGAGCGTTTTAATCTTCCTGTTATAGAAGCAAATAAGTACTACTAAGCCTCTGTTTATAGATAGGGAAATTGAAGTCAAGGGCCTAATTCTGGAGCCCCATTCACAAGGAGCAAGGGCTCCAGGATTGGGCACCATGTGACACTAAGTGATTAAGTCAAGGCCTCTTAGACAGCTGGCTTCCAGTCCAAACCTGGCTTCCATCCTGGCTTCCAGTCCAAACCTAAACAAGTTTTTTACATTATTAATGCCATGCTTTCCCTTAGTACCCTAGCTGGGTGTCACAGGACATACCAGGGTGTATATGCTCAGCATGAGGGCCCGGGCAAGATTTTCTACTAACTTTAAAGCAGGTTATATACTTTGCTGTATGGCTGTAAAAATATTCTCTAGAGGCGACGGAGGGGCATGGAGAGATGGATAGAGAGTCTGCTTTCTTTTTCCCCAGATATTAAACAAAGCCCTGGTCTACATTACAGAATTACTACTGTATAACCAACATCACTCAGGGGTGTGAACAATCCACAGCCCTGAGTGACGTACTTATGCCAACCTAAGAGCTGGTGTAGATAGCGGGAGAGCTAATCTCCCGCTGACATAGCTACCTCCTCTCGCTACCTAAACCAGATCCACGGTACTAATGCTTGCAGCAAGACTGATCGGAAATATTGCACTGGGGACGGTAAAATGCTTCATTTCCATTAGTGCCCTGATTCAGACCATTAGTAAAAACACCCTCTCCCAACCGCTCCAGATCCATTACAATCTCCCAGTGTTACCTGTGCATATTTCCCTCGGCATATCATTCCATTCCACCGTGGGACAGTAAGACATCCTGGATGACGAAGCAGGTAGTTGTCTGCCCTCCCTATGAAGGTGTCTGGATATCCCGTCACTGAACCATCCAGGTCATGGAAAATGGAAACTTTGTCACCATCATTATCGTTGTCTCCAAACCACTGGCCTGATCTGCCAAAAAACACCCTGAGTCCTACCTATAAGAGAGAGAGCCAAAAAAAAAGTTACTGGTGTAGCCATAACTGATTATTGGGGATAGATGGGACGTACGTTAATATAGCTCAGTCAGGAACACTTTTAAACGAGAAAGTCCTATGGGTTCAAAATCACCACACCAAGACTTAAGCTACTGATGCATCCTGGATTTAGAAACAATTTTGTCAGTATAAAGTTTATTTACTGGGATTTTTGTCTTCCCTTGTTTCTTAATGCTGAGGGATGTTTTCATGAAAACAGGATCTTTGGTTCTTAGATGTTCATCTGCTCCTGCTGCTTACTCCTTGAAGTAATAAACAGAAGAATGTGACTGTAAGGGGATAAAGCGGCACTGGAAGCCTATGAAATGATTAAAGGAACAACCATCCTTTACATGGAAATGTCAGGAAAGTACATTTTAAAAATGTTCCCACTTAATCTCATAAAACTGTGTGAAATAGCAGCTCTTTTCAAAATTCCCTTTTGTAGATATTCCAATATATTATTTGGACACGTCTTTTTGGAAAGCAGACAAAACAAAACAGAAGTTAAAACCTCAATTGCGCTCCCTATGCGTAACCCCAGTTTTTGAAATGGCTAAACATCAAAGCAAGAGCATAAGGCCGGTTATAAAAATACAACAAAGCAGGGAACCTGCGGACGTTAAGCAAAAAGGTGTTGACTATTTTCGTGTCTGTAGAAAAAGCAAATTAATAGGTCACAAGGTGACAGTGAAGGTAAGTGTTTTAGGTCAGGTATTTTTTGCTGAATCCCTGAGCAATAATGTGCGCTACACAAGACAATAGTGGCTTGATCATGCAGACCCAAGGAAGTAATCTTACTTCCATTAGTCCCATTGACTTTAATGGGACTACTCACATGAGTAAGAAATAATTACTCATTGAGCTAGGGTTTGCAGGTAAGGCAGCAAATCTACTATGGTCTTTGAAAGCTCAATTTTATAATGCCCACTGGATAAGAGCTTGCCAATATCCTTACTCACATGAGAAGTCCTATTGTTTAAATGGGACTACTCAAAGGGGTAACAACTACTTGTATGAGTAAAGATTGCAGGAATGGGCCCTTAAACTATGTTTTATTTAGTCTAGGTTTTTCCTATTACTTTACAATCAAATCAGATCCTATAACCACTTTTCTTTCCTTCTCCTAGTCTAACTCCTAGCCTCTTACTGAATCAGTCCTTTAAAAAAACCCACCACCAACCAATCAAAACATACTGAATTTTAATCTTTGTTTTTGAGCAGTTTCAACTTTTTTCTTGTTTCCCCGCTGGAAACCTCTGCCAAAGGAGCTATTTGGCAAATAAGAAGGATCCCGATGGGTACTTTTTTTGTAATATCTAAAAGAGGCAACATCAGGATAATGTTTACATTTTACTACAGTTCAAAGCTCTACTATAAATACCTTGCACCAGTGCATTCCTGGGTTTAAATATGGACATTCCAATGGTAAGAGAAAAGAGGCCTCAAAACAAAGTACAGTGTGTACAGCTTCCATTTAATTAGCACACTAAGTTTTTCCAGACACAACACAGAAGGTTTTATTGTTTAAACCCTAATCTTTCTCCTACATTCTCCTGTAAACTTTGAGAATGAGAAATAAAATGAGGACTTGTGGCACCTTAGAGACTAACCAATTTATTTAGTCTCTAAGGTGTCAAAAGTCCTCCTTTTCTTTTTGCGAATACAGACTAACACGGCTGTTACTCTGAAACCAGAAATAAAATGGCTATTCTAAAAATTCAAATTAAAGGTTACACTAAAGTTGACAAAAGAATCACTGCTAAACTTGTAAACTGGGAAATGGTCAGTTTTAATTTATGACCCAACACTGGGAAATACCTTCTTTTGTACTGTAAAAAGATGTAGACACAGAAAGGCATCAGCTTCCAGATATAAAGTTTTGGGAACAGGGATAAAGAGCACAAGACTGATTTATCTCTAGCTGTCATGACTCTTACGGACTTTAGTGGGAACTCTGTCTAAGTGAAGACTATAGAAGTTGGATATCATTTTGAAGATCTTCACATACATATTTACTATTTAGAGTGATAATACATGGTGGGTGATAGGTATAAAGATCTCTTTACTCAAGGGTTTGGAATATTAGAATAGCAACTATAGGGAGATGGATTAGTAGGCGGAGGATGCAGTCACAGATATGTGACAAATTTAATCATCAAATGCCTCTCCAATTTATCACATGGATATCACCTCCACATATACAGTACACACACACACACACACACACACACACACACACGAATGAATGAATGAACATGCACCTACACACCCTGATAGAAAAGCCCTATAGGCTTCAACAGAAAATTGTATCTTTTCTATAGATTTTTGTCAAATTAACCAATGGAATTGAAAAGGAATTGCATCTTTTCAACAGAATTCTATGGGATGGTGCAAAACACCTAGAAATAATATCCCTGTCTACTACGATCATCATCATCGTTGTCATAATCATTAATATTTTTACAGAAATGGGGTGCCAGGGTACTAGGGAAATTTGTCAACCAGTGTGGACCTACCCCTGTTTTACAGTCACAACTCCCAACTCTCATTTTGAAGCAGAGATTAAAGGTCCTGATTCTGCAAACTGATCAGTGCAGGCAGACCCTGATACCCATGCAGAGCCCCCCTGAATTTACTGTAGCTTTAGAGGGTGGGGGTCCACCTGCATGGAGCAGCTTGCAGGACCGGGACCCAAATCAGGTAAGAAGGAACAATCTCTCTCGTATTATAGAAAAATGTGGCTGACAACGTAAGGGATCAGTTTCTATGGGGTCTGATCCAAAGCCCATTGAACTCGGTGGAGTTGAGGGCTCAGTTCTGCTTCCTTTGGAGTCAACATAAAGATCCCACTGAAGTAAAGAGGCAACACATTTATCTTCCTGGTTTTTGTCTGGTTTTTTTGGATCTGGATTTGTCTGGTTGGATCCACCCTACCAGAATTGCAATTTTTAAAGTGCATGAAAACTTCTGTTTTGCCTGGCACTCAGGAAACACCATGGTAAGACGGAATAGTCTAAATATAAAGGCAACTGCTTATATTACGAAGTGCTCCCCTCTTATCCACATGGCTACATGAATCCTGTCAGCGTAAACTCCCTTTCAGCAATTGTGCGCGATAATGGGGAGTCATTAGGCTGGATCCAGGCCCCTCCTCCAAATATGACTCATCTGTGCACTTCCAGCAATGCAAAGAGATATAAAGCTGCCCTGAACAGGGAGCTGGGGATTCGCCTAGCATGGGCAAATCCATAAATGGTAAAGAGCTGACACAGCCTGCTGTAAAGGGGCCCAGCTCCATCTCTAAACTCCAGCTATTCCTGGGAGCTGGAAAAACCACCACAGGAGCCATTAACAGTCAAAATTAGAACATGCTCAGGGGACTGAACCAGTCCTGGGCTACCGAACGATCATTTGAGCTCAAATGGTGACATACCACTATCTGTCTCCCCCAGGAGCTGGCACAGCTCAGACAGACCCAAAGTCTGGGGCTGACATTTTTATTATTAATTAAAAATTTTTCCCCCATTTATGAATAGTCCAATGTAAAGCTTTCCTAGGAAACTATGCACAAACTCTGCGTATGACCTAAAGATGATATTTCCTCCTACCAGTGTAGATTCTAGCTATGGGACATGGAGGGTATGTCTACACTGCAGCTGGGAGCAAATGTCCCAGCTGGGGAGTCACTTGCACTAGCAGGACCCAAGCTAGTGTGCTAAAGACAGCAGCATGGATGTTCCAACTTGGGCTGGTACTCAGCCTCTCAGGCTGGAGTGCCCAGGTTGAAACATCCACATGGATATTTTTAGTGCACTAGTTCAAGTCCCACTAAAGCAAGTCTGTCTACTTGGGCAGGGAGGCTTGGTCCCAGCTGCAGTATAGATATGTCCACACAAACTAGGATGACCAGACAGCAAGTGTGAAAAATCGGGACAAGGGGTGTGGGGTAATAGGAAAAAGACCATAAAATTGGGACATCTGGTCACCCTAACACAAACCCATGGCACTACATGACCATCTGAATCTTGTGTAGGCAGAGGACCAATGACTGTTTTGAAGACTGCATATAAAGTGTTATTAAAAGGCTTTGTTATTCATTTTATTATCTGTAAATGCACACATTTTCCTTCCCTCATATGCAAGCTTTGTGTTTTTCAACAGAAATGTAAATAAAATACTTTTGTAGAGTGTAATGTTTAGCTCTTCTGTTCCACTTAACAATTGTTTTTATATTGTAATTAAGCAAGACCTAACTAGTTTTATTATTTAGTCATCTAATCAGTTAGCTGATTAGCTTGAACAGTCAATATGATTATGCACCCAGCATGACTAATAGCTTTAATATCACTATGCAACCTGCATCTTCTGAAGTGACTGTAAAAATAAGCCATCCTTTAGGGAACTTTTCAAAATTAATAAAAAGAAGCCTAAATATGAAAATTAATAAACAGTTTAGGGGCGCTATCTTAATTATATGTTATCCAATAAAGCAATTGGCCACATAGCAATATGCAAGAAGCCCTTACAGTTTTACTTCAGGATCAGATGATCTGGATTCAATCTGGATAAAGCAGAATCAAAGTGAAAGGTGTTTTTATTGTTTACTGCTATGGCAGAGGTGGTTAACTTTTTCAATTTAATTTTATTTTTTTTAAGCAAAGAGTTGGCAAAATATTAGAATAGTAAAGAGACATTTGTTGGGAATGGATAAACAGGAAGTAATTACTTGGATAATGTAACCAAATG
This sequence comes from Chelonia mydas, assembly GCF_015237465.2. Classification (NCBI taxonomy): domain Eukaryota; kingdom Metazoa; phylum Chordata; order Testudines; family Cheloniidae; genus Chelonia; species Chelonia mydas. The sequence goes on from NC_051250.2 coordinate 67,655,886, forward strand.
TTTTATAATAAACTTAGCATGTGTTATTTAAGCATGTTTGTCTTTAATTCAGATTGCAGCAGCATTTAATAACTCCTCTGAGAGGTTCTGCCTTGCAGACCTCAGATCTTAAAAGGTGCTGCTGTAATAAACTGTCTCCCAGACCTGAAAAGGTGCAGTGACATTAAACAGGCTCAGAGACCTCAAAAGGTGCTACAACTTTACACATCTGCATTTTCAAATTTTTCCACAGGTAATGATTCACTAACGTGCCTGCAAACACATGCATTTGGAGTTAAAAAAAAACCCATCTGACAGCCCTTCCTCAGGTTACATTCCCACTCTCCTCAGATCCACTGCAAGATCAGACCTGTGCATTTTATGTTTCCCTCTAAGCACACTCCTCATTCCATGCTCAATGTTGCATCCTCATTGTGGCTAGTTCTCCAGAGGGATGAAAAGAATGTACAACTAAATTATCCCTTACCCTCATTCTGGCTTCAGGTGTGACATACATGGGTAATAAATACAGCGATCTGATTTATTTAAATGCACAAGGATGAAGTGCACTATATTTTCACAAGAGCACCACAGAAGTGACTGTGCTAACACAACCTTTACATAAAATATGCTCCTGTCGTGCGGATAAGGCGTGATGGAGGAGAGGCAGAAAACCTGCCTGCTAAGCCAAAGAAAATGAGGTCTGTCAATATTAGAGCCGTGGAAACTTCCCTACAAACAAACCCAAACCGTGAGCTAAGGTTATAGAGGTTCATGAACCACACAGAGGGCCCGGGCCTTGTTACGGGCAGGCCTGGGCCTTGTTACGATCCCCGGAAGGAAGCCACCTGGAAGTCAGTAATTTTTCTTCATGGTTTCAGCCCAACCCAGGCAACTTGTAGTGATTTTGTGTGAGAGTTCGGTTCTGAGTTTTACGGGCTCAGATGAACCAAAAACCTCAAAAGCCAAACTCGAAGAGACGTGACTGCCACATGAATCCAAGAGAAAGGCTAGAACAGGTAAACCATTTTACAACTCCTGTCAGCACAAAAATATTGGAATTGATTCATCAGTCCTTCCTCTGGCTCAATCATCATTGTGATCCATAGAACTTTCAGTGAAGACCCCAGGATCAGGCCCAAGGTTCTCTCTATGTATCCAAGAATTGTACTACAACTTTCTGGCACTCATGCTTGTTGAAGTTTGATTTGTGTGGCTCCCAAACACTGGGCCAGATCCTCAACTAGAGTAAATCAGCATAGCTCCATTAAGGTGAATAGTGCTATGAATGACTTATATCAGCTGAGATCTGGGCCTCTATGTTAATGACCAATGTAGATTTTGCATCTCTGGTCACCCAGAAGTAAGACGTCTCTTGAGTAAACCTCTCAGCACTGTTAAAGACTTATGCAAGTCAGACAAGCTCAGCCAAAACCCGCACTCCTATTTTTCTCACTTACGTTTCTCTCCATCTTGATCTGGGACACGTTGTTCTGAGGGCTTATCTGCCAGGAATTCTTCATGAAGAAGCCAATGGCGCTTGAGTATCGGTCCGCAGTGGGAGTAAACTTTCTGAAAGTGCATTTCACCAGCCTAACAGGCCCGTCATAAATCTGGAAGCCACGGATAGGGAACGTCCTATGGAAGTTTCAAAATGAACAGAAATCCATTTTAGACATGTGGGCTAGATCAGTGCTTTCCTCCAAAAGCACAGAAAGACACTACATTTGTATCTAGCAGTTACACCCTCTTCATGTTCCCTAAATCAAGATCACGCTGCTCTAGGCCATGAGGTGCTGAACAGCCTCATCCCCTTGTAAGAGGCACCCAGCTCTCCCCAGCTAAGGCTCAGAAGAGGAGCAGTGGTTAAGTGAGTGATCACAGAAACAAAATCCCAGTCCAGAGCAGGATCTGGCCTCACCCCACCTTATGGCCCCTTACGGCCAGTCAGCAGGGGCAAAACACCTTCAACAGCTTCGGTCAGAGAAATCCCAGGGACTGTAGGGCCAGTGTAGTGTCTCCTTTGCTACTTCTCCAGCCCAGCCCAGCCATAGGCATAGCTGGGGGACTGTTATATCAGTCTGATCCCCTCTGTAATGGCCGCCACCAGCTGATTCAACTTAGAACAACTTGGATTTTCCTCTCCCCACAAGCTGCTTCAGGCATCACATGGTCATCCCCAAGAATATGGCCCATAACGTTTTATAATTGTAAGATTACATCTTCAGGGTTGGCCTGTGGAATATGGTCATGTTGCACGGGATGTCAAAAATCTAGAAGACGCCATTGGGGTCTCAAGTGAGTCTCGATCCCCCTTTTTTCCCCGTTTACAGTGCTGAATTCTGTGTTACCCAGGTGCTGTTTGATTAATGAATGGCCTACAGTACCTTCATAAAAGAGAACGAAGGGGGCCAGTAGATACATGTTTGCAGTTAATTTGTTCAGAAATTTAGGTAAAGCTGGATTGCTCAAGCATCAGAAACAGGACGCACACGTGTACCCTCTTATTGATTATGGACTCCACAGCTGCATGCAGTGTTGTATTATATACAGGGAGATGCAAGAGTGAGATTCTCTCTCTTTGAATTTGACTGTAAGTGTCTAAAGCACCTACAGCCTGGGATAACCCACTAAATTAAAACAAAAAAAATAGCACCCTAGCATATAGTGCAATGGGAAATCAGAGGTACATGTGGTGGCCATGTGGGAAACCCTAGTCCTTGATCCAGAGCTTACTGAAACCAATGGGCTTTGGGTCAGGCCTTTACAATGCCAGTGCCTGTGCTGTAGCTATTCAGCAGATGGGACTAAATACGCTTTAGGGTTAGAATTGTATTTTATTTAAAGATGAGACATTGTGTCCGGTAGCAATAGTCCTTCTTTCCAGCTTTGCAGTTCCTACCAGTAAACACAGGTTATTAAAAGGTGAACTCTGAAATGTAATGGAGCATTCCAAATAGTTGCCTGATAATAATAGTGGCTCTAATTATTCAGGGTGTTCTGCAGAGATTCAATTTCATAACAATAAGAGATTCCTGGCTATACAGGTCTAAGGGCTAATTGCATGCAAGGCATGTTATAACCAACCAGCAAATACTCCATCTATTGTTACTTGTTGCTTTTCTAAAACATTCCTTAATAGAGGTTTGTCATGAATGACAATTGTTTTGGAGTTTCTATTTGCTCAAGGCGTGAGAAATTGTAGAAATATATGGGAGGGGGGTGCACTGACTGTTGAAGAGGGGGCTGTTTGCCTGTAAAGGGAGCTAACTTACAGTCCTAGAAAGAGAAGTGAGATCCTGCGTGACTTTTCTTTTGCTTTCTTTGCCAAACTGGGTCATATGTTGTTCGGACAGAAAGAAAGTAAACATACACCCACTAGAAAAGGAAAATCAAGGAACTGGATACTATTTTTCTTTTGTTTGGGGACTTCAGTGGGAGCTTTGCCTGTGTGGAATGAAGAATCAGGTGCTGACTCAGGAAAGGGTATGTCTATACTGCAATTAAATGACTGCGTCTGGCCCACGTCAGCTGACTCCAGCTCAAGCTGCAGGGCTTTAAAATTGCACTATAGATGGTTGGGCTTGGGCCTTCTCATGAGGTCCCAGAGCCCAAACATCTACACCAGACTTTTAGAGCCCCATAGTCTAAGCCCCATGAACCCAAGTTACCTGACACAGGCCAGCCACGGGTGTTTAATTGCAATGTAGACATACCCTAAGGGAGATCAAATATGCGCGCTAAAGTCTCTTTGGAGTTGGATGCGAAGGTGTACAGGCAGCCTTGTCTCCCCACCTCTTCACTTCAAATGGAAATTATCCAGCTTTGCCTCTGATGCCACACTGGCATGTCTGGGTGCAGAACAATATTTACAATTGAGTTAGTGTCCCACCAAGAGAGCCAATCAGCCCGGACACTGGCTGTGATTGTAGCCCTGAAAAATAGTTCTTGGTTTCTTTCAAACTTTCTAATCCACTCTCCAGTGACTGATAAATTAGGCAGAAAAATTACATCAAAGACATCCAGTTGTTAAAGCTTTCACCGCATTTGTCTGGAGAATGGGTTTTATTTGGATATTCATTGGTTATGGCCTGTATAATAAATTTAAACATCCATTTACATTACCCTTTAGTAGCCACATTCATTTCAAAGGCTTTTATTCTATCACATTTTTCTTATGCTAATATCAAGGATAAATGCTAGATGAATAACCTACTTGTTTCTGGGTAGTGTTCTATATTCTCCATTTGCCCCTCTACCCCAGTAGCTGTTTTGTCCTCCCTGGGAGCCAATGTTGTTGCTTTCTCCGACAAAGATGGAATGTGCAACTTCCAGGCTGGAACCCTCATCTGTTGGGAAAGTTCCATCACTAGAATCAGACAAAGAAAAATGAAAGGTAACTATGTGACACAGTTCAAAAGAATAATTAAGGAATAATTTGAAAGAACTTTTTAATTGCACTTCTGAAACGGTCATTTTTAATCTGAAGAGATGCATCTGCAGGAATTAAAAAATAGGTCTTTAGAAATCAGCAAGTTAGTATTAAACACCAGTAATAATGCTAATTCAGTGGTTCAGGCAACTACAGTTAGGTCTGATTTTTATCTAGCCTCCTCCATCCTAAAGCATTTTACAAAGCATGAGCCAAACTCTAGTTCAGAATTAGAAAGTTACAAATTCTTTGAAAAGAGAAAAAAAAAACAAAAAAAAACCCCACAGCCAGGGTCTGATCCAAAGCTCACAGAAGTCAATGGAAAGATTCCCATTGTCTGTGACTGGCTTTGGATTAGGCTCTTAAATCACATTTAATCTTGGAGAGGTTTCTGGTTTACCACAGAACAAACCTTTCCATTACCTGCAAGTAGTAGGAATGTGGTCAGAAGAACCACTCTACAACCACACCGAGGGCTTTTTCCTGCCACTTCTGCATGGAAATATACCAAAAGGTATGGACATTTTTGGTCTTGCCTTGACTAGAATGAATACAAATCTCCTTAGCATACACCAGAATGTTTAGTCTAAGGGTTTAGAATCTACAGCCCAAAAGGAAATCAGACATTATGACATATTTCCCAGACATGATAAGGCAAAGAAATTGAAATGCCATATTGCCATTTTCATTAATAGCTATTATGGGAGAGACCTGATGTGGTTTGGGAAGGACATGTGAGATTTTCTTGCATCTTAATGTGATCAGCAGGGAAGCTCTCCTCACCTTCCATTCTTTAACGTTTTAAATTGTGGAGAACCCTGAAAAACACAGCATATTGAGCGAAATGAAATTACCTAGCTAGAGTGAGTCCAATTCCATTGTCTGAAAACCTAGAAAAGAAGAAACACGAATGTGCAAATTACTAGGAATGTCTGATGTTGTTAATTTGTCCTACAGACCCACTTATGTCAGTAATGAGCAGAATGATATAAACTGTAATTACATTCACCTACCCACAGTTGCGGAAAATAATGTCACCACCTCTGGCCCAGGCCCCATGGTCGTTATTTTTAAAAGCGATGAGGCCATCAATTAAGGCAGGAACTCGTGGTTTTACAGGGTCAGCATCCTGATGTGGGCGGAACCTGAAGCAAGGAATCTAGTTATTATACCAGAGCAATGGGAAATAACCTTAAACACAGGAGGTCCTGTCAGTCACCGCTAATGGTTTCCACATACTGAACTGATGGGTTTAAAAGAAGTCATTTTGTTTCTATTTTCAGCTGAACTTATGTATTCTGGATCACATTCAAAACAATAGCTTCATTTTGGTACTGCATCTTATTGCAAGGCTAACACAGAATAAACTTTAAGAGTGAAATTCTGGCCCCAGTGAAGTCAATGGAAAAGCACCCATTGATTTCAATGGAGCCAGGACTTCTCTCTCAGGATGGATTTTCAGAAGGATCTACTAGACTCAGGAGCACACAGTAACATTTTCAAAAGCACCTGTCACTTAGCTGCTTTCAGAAATCCTACCCACAAGCCCCATTGACTTTCAATGGGACTTATGTTCCTAAATCACTTTGGCACTTTGAAACTCCCACCCTGCAAGAACAAGATGCCAACTGAAGATAATTAAGTGACGTGCATGAGCTATCATTTCAGTCTTAAAGTGGGACTCCCATGTCTGAAAGCTTCACTAAGCATGAATCTATACGTTTTCCAATCACTTTCAGAATATTTCTTGCCACACTTGCTGATTACTGAACACTGCTGAGTTTGGGAGAAACAAAACAAAGCCCCTTATTCTTCCCCAGTCCATCTTCATATTCGGTTTCATCCTTCTGCAAACTCACAGGGCTGCATTGTCTCTTCTGCTTCCAGAATAAGGGGGCCGAGGGAGGAGGGAAGCCACAGAAAGGGGAAGTGTCACTTCTCCTGCATTGTGGTCCCTATCCTTCAACTCCATGGGAGACTATCAGTGCTCTGTGTAGCTCACAATGTACGCGTGAGGTGGGACTAGCCAGGACACAGCAGAAGAGAATGGCTGATCTCTGCAGCATTGCTCCACATAAGCCCACAGGATTCTAGTGAGTTAGCCAATGACATTAAGTACTCACTTTCCCTCTCTGTGACATGAATCCCTGGAAGCTTTTTTCCCCCCTCATAAATGTATAGGCAAAAGGAGACACTCACGTGTGAAGATTATTGCAAACAGATTATGTAACAGATGGCGGAGATAGTGCCTATGATTTTGGGTACAAATTATGTTGTGAAATGGATTTTATCATCTAGATTTCAACTCAGTCATTGAGAACAATAGTTAATTCCATTCTTTTCACGGACTCCTCTGCCAACATCTCAGAGCTCCAAGTGCACATTTAGCATTTTTTAAGCAATCCTACAAATGATCAGCACACAGTTCTGAAATATTTGCCTCTTTATATCCCAGGTTGTGCGTCTATATTCCTAGGATGTTCCATCCATAACAAGGTCCAGCAACCTGCTGAGTATACTGCAGGGTTCTGAAAACACTTTTATCCATTCAGTATTTACTCACCTGGCATTATCTACAGTAAGATACTCTCGAGGATTTTCAGCACTAGCTTTTGTCGTCTTTACTCCTTTTCCTATAAACAAGCCAGCCTGAAAAATACGTAGGAGTTCAATTATTTGAACAAGGAGACCACACAGCACAAGCTAAAGAAGATCAAAGGGTTATAAAGAAGATTATAAATGGAACACAAACATGGTGGCTGCCCATGCTTAAGGGACTGTAAGCCCTCTGCATGCCAGTGCTTTCCATCCCAAGTACTGGCCTCGGTGCCATTTGGATGTTGTGATATTATTACAGTGGCCTTCGTGTAATACGTCAAAGTCAGGGCAGAATGCTACAGTGCTATGCCCTTTACATAGTCATTTAAGTTGGCTTCTGAGCCAGAGCAAAGAATTTAAACTGCCTCATGCCAGGAAATAAAGCATTCCTGCTGGCCCCGGGGAGACAATTTGAAAGAATAATGTTGCAGAGAGGGAACAGTGCTCCTGCTGAGAGATAAGGCCTTAATTCCTCTTGGACTTGTAATTTCTCTACAATCAAAGCAGAACGTGATCCAGTGCAGTGAACTTAAAGATTGCAATGCAGTGTTATTGCAGAGATGAACCAGCACATACATGGATAGAGTAAGATAAAGTTGTATGAAGTTCTCTTTATCTACTAAAGTATATCCTAATAAAACAAAAACAACAACGTCCCCAATTTGATACAGTAATATTTGCCTCCTCTCCATCTGGAATCCTGAGCAATAATGAAAAAAGGATTCTTATTTGTAGATTCAGTCTTTATGCCTACAGTGCATTTAGGGAAAATATTTTCATGGAATTACCTTAAAGTGAGATTAAAGTTATCGCAATTATTTTGAAAAAAAATGGCAGATCAGGATTTGGCCCTACTCCAGCTATTTTGCAGGGCTCTGGCCACACCCCTCCATACCCATCCACCCACTATTGCAGTAGAGAGTAACACTACATCTACTGCTATGTGCCCTATGTCTACACAACATCTACTGCCGCATGCATTCCTCTGTGCTGTGTGGCACAGAGCAGCATACTGTCCACAGTCTCAGTTTGTCCATCTGTACAATAGGAATAATACCACCCATGTACATTGCAGAGATGTTGAGACAACTGTTTAGTCAATGTTAAAACAGCACTATGAAAGTGTTTCTAGCCCATGCGATCGGAGAGCTACCTACAGTAAGTGCTAAATCTTATTACATTTGTGCAAATGTATGAAAATCTTTTACATGCCTTGAAATTAGAATGGACTCTGTTATTGTAAAATATCCCCAAGGGAGTGAACTCCGCCTGTGCCTCTGGGTATTGTCCCTCAGACTGTCCGGTTGGAAGCCGGTGGAAGATGTACCATATCCCAACATCCTAAAACACAATAAACAGGTTGAGACTATGGGGCAGTACAATAAATTCTCAGACTCTATAGTATTTAGCTTTGCCAGGGGCACCAACTAAATATATGGAAACAAATTTTCAAAGAAACTTCTTATACAGTCTGCAAAATGAGCATACACCACTTTGTGCATACAAAACCAACACATCTGTCTACACAAGCTTACTCCACTTGCATGCACAAGTGCTCGTCTGGGCACATACCTGTGGATTTTGCATGCACATATATTGGGGGTATGAAGGAGAAGGGTAGATGAAATTTTGGCTTAGGGAACATGCCATTAATCATACACATGATTTGCATGTATAGCTGGGGTTCCAGTTTTATATTAAACATTATTATTAATTATTATTAAATACAGTGGTCACCACTAAAGAGTCAACATTTGCCAAAAAACCCCACCCCCACCCCCACACACTTTTTTCCTGTTTTACATAAGGGGAAACTCTGGTATCACATATCAATTCTGTGCACACGGATGATCTCTGGACACAAACAGAACATTCCAGTTCATAAGCAGTCATATTGTACCAGGCCAATAACTACCTAATTGCCTTATGCAGCAATAGGCACCTAGATTCTATGATACATTAAAAACGTGATGCCTTCCACACCAATGGCATCAGTAAGTGGTGCATGCATGCGGATTGAAGGTGATATATGGCCCTTGCTGTTTAATGATATTACCTGAGCACCAGCTGCTGCATTCTCTATCAAATTGTTGTTTGGGTTAGCAATCCAGAATGTGCTGACAGCCCTGAAAATGAAAAATAAAATAAAATTAAAAAATTATCCTAAGAAGTAAGAAAACAGGAAGGGCTAAGCTTTTATAGCATTGCATTGCATTGCATTTTAGCCACCACACTCCCTTTGATTTTAAAACTCCATAGGTACTCTTCATGAAAAATAAAAGAAATGTTGTCAGGCATGTTCATTTATGGAGCCACATACTGGAAGTTATATGAGACTATTCACAAAAATCTGTGCTCTGTTAAAAGCAAGTTAAGTAAACCTGAGGTCATTTTTTCAAGAATTTGCTAGGAACAGAATTAAATAGCTATGGAAAATGTCTAAAAAATGACCTTCTGTTCCTCTATAGAACTTGGAGTGAGGGAGGAAAGTCTAACCCCCTACAGCTTTATGATCCATTCAGAAGGATACCAGAATAAGTATTCTGTGCAAGCTGCTAACAGATTATTAATGGGATTAAAGAGCGATACTAATTCCTTTGCTCAAATTAAGGACACTATCAAGCAGGAGGATTTATGGTGGCACAGACAAACACTAGTTATATTTATGCAATTATTGTTTAAGAAAATAACTTGAGATGGACAATATACACCACATGTAAGAGTTCTGTTAATTTTTTTCCCTATTTACTCATAGCAGCTAATTTGATCATTTTTAATCAGAAAATTCTAACAAACATTTATTTCTGAACCATCCTATTACATTTGTAGTGTATTCATGCTCATGGGAACAATCCTAAATCAACATGAGTATCCTATTGGATCTGATGGTTTGCAGGAATGGCCCAGACACCTGCAATATAACTGTGCTAGCCACAAAAGCAGCCTTAGTATACTCACAGGAGTAATCCCAATGAAGTCAATGGGATTACTTATGTGAGTAAAAATTAGCAAGATGTGGCCCTTAAATTCTATCCTGGAAAAGTACCGGGGTCCTGGGCTAAACTACACTCTCATGAGCAACCCTAGCTGAGTCAATGGGATCATAGTAGTACCCATATTACAACGGACCATTTCTTCAGTTTGGAGGTGTACTCCAGCCACCAATAATAATGATTTTTTCCCCTCTGAGCAAAGTGTAACTAAATATGGCTAATTATAATTTATGCTAATCTATACATTTGATCCCCTAATGTACTCATGTGCTAATGGCTAATTTACTCTAGACGCTATGATCCAAAGTCATCCATGAAGTCAAAAAAACTCCCTTTGAAGTAAATGGGATTTATGTCTGCTTATGCCAGGCTGAAGTGAGCCCAATTTATCAGACAGATTTCATGGAGCCTTGATTATCCCAATTAAAAAGGACTCAGAGACGAGCAAGATACTATATTGTGTTTCTCTCTCTCTCTCACTAGAAAACCGTGACAGGAATGGAATTCAATAAATATTAATTGACTGAGATTCAGGTCTCTATTAGCAGAGACCTCCATGAGCCTTCACCCTCAACACACTTTACCTAGTAGCGAATATTTATTTAAAAAATAGAAAGTTACAGTAGAAGCTAAAATTTGTCACGATCCCAACAGCAGCATGTGTCAAACTTGGGAAAACAAACCCACTCTGTAAACACCTTAGTTTCACCTCAGTATCATAATTTAGTACTTTCAAGACCAGATGCAAGATGCTATATAAAAGTGAAGACCTATCATACTCATTTAGGGCTTACATGCAGTCGGTGCTTGGTATAGGTACATAATTCCCATAGACATTGCTACGCATTGCGAGGCACATGGCTTCATTGCGGTCTGAAGGCAAGATTGTTCCAGGCTTGGTAAGGAGACCCAAATTGTGGTAAAATGTATTGCGTTGCTCCAGCCCATCTTCAAGGAAAAAACAGTGACCCAAAGTATCATAGCCAATAGTATCTTTCACCTGAACCAATTATACAAAACATGGGTTACATGTTAACTACAAACAAAGATGTGGTTTTTAATATTGATAAACTTCAAAAACCTTAAGGACCAATTTTGCCACCCTCACTCACATTGAATGGTACTGTTATCTGTGAGTAGTCCTGGAACTAAATCCAGAGTAAGGTATACTCAGTAAGGGTGAACTAATTTGGCCCTTACTACATTCAGGGCCTGATCTTCCTCACATTGCAGTCAACAGCAAAACTCCCATTAAACTTTAATTTGAGTAGGATCACACGCATAATTAAATAGAAAATAATACAATTCTAGGTTTGAAACTGTACTGGAGTCTATGTGAGAATATTTGATACAGAATTGTGGTATTTATCAGCATGAGTGTGTTATTCATAGATAGTCTAGATTTCTTTGAGATACTTCTCAAATTGGGGGCGGGGGGGAGAGAAAGAGATTCAGTGTTTTACTGCAGAATAATTTGCACTACTAAATTCAATAAGATGTTTCGCCTACATTCTCTGGTTATTAATTCTCCTAATATTTGCAGAGGTTGCAATCCATCTTCTCCACCTTCTTAAGATTAACTGGACACATGCACAAAAATATTTCATTAAAACATACTTTGACTTAGCATAATAAGCCTGCTTTGATGTACAGCATTACAGTGAGGATTTCTAAAATTTGTCTTCATAACTGAAAATACTAAATCAGACCAGTTAAAATACTGAGTCTTTTTTGCCAAATCTTATTTGACAGGTTTCCATAAAACTTAAGCTAACGCTATACTTTAAATGATGTCAGCACATTTACTTGCTCCTTATACAAGCAAAAATTCCCACTGACATCAATCTGAGTAATGTCCATGTAAAGACTGCAAGACTAAATAATATGAACCTACTTGGTTTCCTCTAGGTACAGAGGGCTAGTTAAACCAGATACAGTATGTGAATCTGGGAAAAAGGATGATTATCATTGTAAGTATACATTACAGTATATGAATCTGGAAAGTAATATGATAATTGTATGATACACACGTATAACAGTCTGTATGGGTATCGTATTGCCAATTCCCACTGGCATTTATTTTCCCCAGATAATCAACTCTCTAAATTGGAATCAGCAGCTTTTGTATCTGTTTCAATGAGATGTCTAGAGAGCACTTAATATACAGGCAAACAAACAACAAAAAACCCCACTAATCTACTGGCTTCCAAAAACTGCAGTCCACTGAAAATATTCCCACTCAGAATTCAGGAACACATGCTCAGACTGAGAGGGTCAGTTGTCACAAGCCTGACCAATCTAGAAGCAGTGGCACTGAGGAGTGTGCTGGTCAGTTCAGCCTTGCTAATAGAGACAGCTAAACCCATTTCTGAGCTAACAATGTCCCATGTCTTTGCCAACCTCCTAAGAATGGTAATGCTCTATCTAAATATCCTTTAGTGTGATGGGCAGGAGCAGTGCTGAGGATGCTTTCAATCAGCAGTGGGCTAAGGAATAAACACATAAGACCAAATACTCCTCTTTGGAAGAAAATAATGATTAACACTAAATCTCTCCATGCCAGAAAGACAGAATTTCAGTTACATCCTTGGATTCTCATGGATCTGGCTAAGGGGTGCAAACTTGGATTTTAGAAACATGGTGAATGAGGAGCCAAAAGCTGGCCCTGGGTCTTATTTTATTTTTAATCCAGGTGACTTGTTCTGGCTTTAAAAAAAGAGAGAGAGAGAGACAGGAGCTCCCTAGTAACTTTCATATCTGAAAGGACACTGACCACCCACCTAACTGGGAATAGCACTGTTTAAAGATCATTTATATTTGCACTGAAAAAAATCAGGGTCAAAAGAAAATAGGCCAAAATTATGATTGCAGGACTGATTACCCTGGTGTAGCCATTAACATATATTACAGAGAGAAGCCAAAGGTTTGGAAAAGAAGTACTACCTATCACACTGTGATATTAGGGGTAGCAGAGCGTTGTATGCTTAGGAATGAAACTCTGTCCACTCAGCAGCCTTGTGCTCCAGTAGTGTTTCCAATATCAGATAATTAGGATGCCTCCAAACACTGAATTATATATAGCTCAGCAATACAATATAAGTGACCTTCATGCACTGCATCTTTATACAGTAATGACTACAGGGTTCGGTGGCATGTGTCGTGCATGTCAGTGAAGCAGCAGGCACGTCACAACCTGCTTTTCAGCTGTGATAAGTAACCGAAACTGTGCTGCAAGGCTGCTGACTTGTGACATGGCACAGTCATGGCACACACAAAGGCTGATATCTGAAGTGCCTTTCATCTCATTGACAAGTACACAGTTGTGCCACAAAATGCTGCATCCCACCTCATATTTTGTTAAGTGATCCAGTTTGTTCATTCACAGTAGCATAAAACTGGGGGAAAACCCTGTATCAAAGTTTCTCTGCTCTGAACTCTGAAGCATCACAACATAAGGCCAAATTAACATGCATATTATATAAACATATTACTCAGTTGTTCATGCACTGAGATATACGTTCCCTGCTGAAATCTCAGATTGGTCTGAGAGGACTAGCTACAGATTTATTTTTAATTACTGCACTGCAACAAAATGATTTCATTCACAGATTCAGCTAGTACATTTATCTACTCATTGATTTGTGGACTCATTGCCTTTGCAAACCCATATGCTATCCCCTGCAGGACTAGATTTTGCATTTGAGTTTCTAATTTAGTTGACATATGTGGAATCTCATAGTCAGTAGGGAGCTGTCTGACTACACTTTTGACAAGTCTCAAGAGCACAAGTTGTTCCAGTTAGGTCAACATTAATTTATTCTCCGATTGTTCACCTGATTCAAAAGGTCTAATATAAATAAATGATCATTTTGTGAGGAAGGAAAAGGAAGACACTACTTATTCCATCAACTTTTGGAGGTTCTGCCAACACAAACACTTAAGATATCAGGAAGTGACAATCAGCCCTTTTTGAAGGAAATCTGGACAATGCAAACAGATCCTCAGGCCCATAGAGGGTGCCTTCAGCCCCTTACACACTTACAAGTACAGTACCAAATGGGCAATACTGCAAAAGCAGTACGAATATATACCTGTGTTCTAGCTGGCAGCAGCTTTATGTACAGGGGCAAGAATAACGTTTCATGAAGAGTGCATATGGGTCATGGATAGATCAGGGTGGGGGAGGATTATGACTAAACACGGGTAACATGACCCACAAGTACTTCCAGTACTGCCAGTGGGGCCTCACTTCAGCACACCATACCATTTCATGGGTGGGATACGGAGAACATGGAGATGCAGTGGAGAGGTTTCCTGAACAAATCTTGGCACTCTCTTTGTTGGGCACACATTTTCAGGTGAGCCCCTTTCCACAATGACCTCTGCCAAACAGTCTGACCCAAAGCCAAAATTACCAAGCTTTGTTGGCTTTGCAGCGGGCATTTGGGCCCTTCTTGCTCACATGTCTTTCCCCTTGGCTTTATGAATATCTTTGGATTAGTCTAACATTGTTCATGGCTTTAACTATAGCTCTTGATTGTATCCCTGTTGGAAATTCCAAGGTGGTAACTTCACCATGTGTTTGATGAAGACAACAGTTACCCGGTGAAAGTTCCACGCTATCACAGATTGCTCAGAACAATCTCATCATGCTTAATTATAAACATAATATACAGAACTTGACATTTCTTTCGACTCGTAGGGCCACTACAATATCAATTCTAAAACTGAACTATTTCAAGGTATCCATCCAACAGATGCACTAGAAAAAAGAGTCATGCTTCAAAATACTTAATTGTATGGTGTTCAAGCGCCGCAGGATATATTACACATTTTTTAACATTCAGCAAAATAAAGGTAGTAGTTTGTCAGTAAAATGTATGTCTTACCAGAAGGCCATGTGTTCCATGTATGGCAACACACCTAGAGAAACAGTGGTGTATGGCCAGATTATCAAGGTAAGTAGGCGATTCATATCCTCCTTTCTCATCTACGTCTCCAGTCAAGTGAAAATGAACAGGATAGCTCCCTAGTATTTGCTGCCCCATGTTTTTTAATTCCACTCCTGCCATGTGAACGGAGGTAAAATTCCTTTGTATCTATTGAGACAAATATAGACCTAAGGAAAAAAATTTGCAGTACAAGAGTGTGACAGCAAAAAAGAAACAAATTTTCAAACAAGTAACAAAGTGCTTGATCCTGCAAAGTGCTAATCTGCTCCATTGACTTCAGTATAGGATTAGGCCCAAAGGTTGCATCTTTCTACATATGTCTCAACTTCCCAAATACCGAATGGGTAGTGGTGTCCAAAAGGAACAGTAATGAACCATTTATTGCATTTATTCCTGGCAATATACACACTTATGTAATAGCTATAGAGAAAAAAAAATACTACTGCCAGCTAGCAAAGAGTCATATTTAACATCTTTATGGTGCCATCAAAAGTCTATATTTCCTGGTAGCTACATCTCGATCTAGCTCAATAGCATTTCATTTTCTGCTTAGCCCCATTAATTTCACCACCTGACCTCACTGAGGCTACTCTGATTTACATCAGCTGAGGGTCCATCCAGTTATTTTTAGGGAAGGGGGAAGAGAAAAACCTCTCCAAAAACCACAGTGGCCCAGACTGTGAGTGGGACCTGCGTGGCTGCACAGAGGTAAAGCTCTAGCATGATCCTTGTTCCCTTGAACAGCTGCCCAGGGGTCGCTCACAATAGTAGGCCTTATGTTCTGGGAAACACAGGGAATGCTTGCTCCTGCCAGCCTACAGAGATTAGGACACTGAAAATGAAGAGGGATATGAAGGTGGGGTCATGACCAACCTCACCACCACATGGGCCTGTGAAGCAGGGTTGATGCCCTGGGGGAAAGCAGTGAATAAAGCAAACTGTGCCTCTGGAGGGAGTAAAGTCTCCTTTTTGGGTAGTGTAACTTCACAATGACCCCTATGGCTTACAAAAAACAAACTAACCCAGGGGAGGATAGAAGTGTATATTCAACCTTTATATTAGAGGTGAACAAGAGGGTGTAATTTCATTGTGGATCAAGTTTTGCAAATAGCTCAATAATCTTTGTAGTATTCTCTCTCATTACACACAAATACATACTTGCTGTACCTGGGGAAAATATGTAACTGTCATTTTACATTACTCATGTATAAAGTTGGATAGTAAATAGATATCTGAAGTTGAGAGAGAAAGAGAGCGCGCGCGCAAGCCACTTACTTTAATCTGTCCTCCAAATGTGTCATAGGAGAAAAACTGGCATTGATTTTGTCCATAACAAGAGTCCTCCATTTCTCCTTGAATAAGTATATTTCTAGTCAGGAGACCAACTTCTGCCCTCATGTCTATGCCATCTACAACTTCCCCAATATGAAGATAAAGTGGGCTGCCTGTGGAAAAAAATATTTAAATGTAACTAAGTTTATGATCCTCATTCACCACACAGTTCTAAACACATACACAAGTTTCTAACAAGATTCAGTCAGTCATTTTACTTATAATGAATTTCTGTGTGTTTCACAACTGTGAAGGGTCTGATCCTGCAAGTGCTGAGCACTTCTGTTGAAATCAATGAGCAACCAGCCAGCAAACACAGGTGATTAGTCTCATTGCCTTCAATGGGCAACACTCTTTTGTTTAAACTTATACGCCTAAAGTATTTGCAGGACTGGGCCCCAATTTTGCAAACTTCAGCTAAAGAGAAGTTAAAAAGTGAAAAATAATTTTTGCACAGAAATAGCTTAAGAACATATTTCATACCATCAATCTTCACTTGATTACTTTTACATTCAGGGCAAGGAAGGAGATTAAATTCTTCAGCTTGATGCATGGAATAGTCAGTGCTAGCAATGACTATCCTATCACCAGGTAACCAACTTGTAACCTCATCCACTAAGTTAAGAATTATGCCTTTGGACACTTTCACTCTAAATCCATTATGAGGAATCCCTAGGGGGAAAAGAAAAAAAAAACCGAGACAGTCAGTAGTTCTTTATGTTGTGTACCAGTGCATTTTGGATAATTGCAAAGAGCACCTACTGAACCAATTTTAATGAAATAATTCAAGGTCTCATATCCTTTTATGGGACATAAAGACTGTCCCCAATTGTTATTTCATGACAATGTTGGTCTATGATCCCCATGCATCTGACCAAGTTCTATAATATTAGTCTAAATTAGTTCAGATTTTAATGGCCAAAAAAAGAGTACACTACACCTTTTTCCCATCCACTGAAAGCAGTGACTCTAAAATGGATTCCTTCATAGGTTTGAAAATCTCTTCCTGCTGTTGCTAGCTCAGTTGTTCCATTCCCTGGATACGGCTTTATATCTTCTGTTGTTGAAAACTGACCACCTCCAAGGATCCCAACCAGAGCCCAGGGCTGCCTGAGTAAGATCAAGAAGAGTCTGATCATATTGACAGAAATACACCCTGTACCCTACAACCTTGAAAGATCCTTTGTATGCAGAGTCCCTGTTACAGAAAGTATTCTTAAAATAAAGCAAGCCTGGATTCTATAACAGTCTCTTATACAGCTCCCTTAATGACGGTTTTATTTTATACACCAGTGGCTTGAAAAATATGAATGTTTCCTATTTACAGAAGTTTGCTTGCTTTGATCTTATTAGTACACTAAGCACATGGGTATGAGTTTATATATAGTTTGCTGATCATGCTTGTTAAAAGTAATGTTGAATTGGAAAACCCCCTTAGATGATAGGGAGTTACTATTACAATCTGGAGCTGACAGCTGTCAGCTGTTAGGAAAGAGGCCCAGGAGCTGTCCATGGTGGTGCTACAGGTTTCCAACGCCTTCCTGCCACATGTCCAATAATAAAAGCTCAGCCCTGGAACACATACACTCTCCACAAGGACATGAACACGGTGTCTGTCCGCACTGGAAAAGCCTGATCCGGGCACTAGAAAAGTTAGTTCTAGCCCGGTGTCCCCCCTCTCTTTGGCTGTCACACACTAGTGCGGACCCCCCGCAGAATGAGCAAACCTGGGGCTAGTTTGCGCTTAGCTTGTGTTGTGATCCCACGTGGGCACGTGGGCTAGGCTACAGCAGATTAAATATTCTTTGCCCAGAGGGCAAGGAGTGAAGGTTTTGGGCTCGTGCAGGATTTCTGCACGGGACTGGAGCAAATCCCCACGCGAATACCCCCCCCCCGGTCTCACCTGTACCCCAGATGCAGGATGTGTTTGCTATGAAGAAGCTCCTTGAGGAGGAGTCGGGTCTCCAGAGTCAAACTCTTCGCTGCCGAGTCTCCTACTGCGGCTGCCACCACCTTGCCCGGAGCTTGAGTGGCCAGAAACTCCCGCAGCCGCCTGCTCTCATCGGCCAGCAGGTGCGTGTCAAAGCGACCAGCGGCCACCACCTGGGCTGTGTCCGCATCAATGATCCGGATGTTGAGGCCTCGGCTGCTCCAGCGCTTCTCGGACTGGTAGGATCCATAACGGAGCCCGCCCGCGTACAAGGTTTTGTCCAGCAGCGTCCAGGAGCGAGGTTTTCTGCCGTGTAACTCCAGGGTCCCCCCTCTGTCCACCCCGAGGAATTTCTCTCCGTAGCTCTCCACCTCCGGCCCCTCGTTGGCCTTCCCGTACAGCGAGATGGTGGCCCGGGAGCTGTAGGGGCACCGCTGGGAGCCAATGTGCAACGCCCCGCCATCCTGAATGAGGATGTAGCGGGCCCTTAAGGCGATGGGCTGCTGCCGATCTGCAAACACCAGCACCCCTGAAAGGGAAGTGGGGAGACTCGCACGTAACGCCAGCGACTCGTGCCCCGCTTTCCTGGCCACAGGGCAGCCTGGCTAGCAGGGCGCAAGCCCCCTTTGGCCACCGGCAGGCCCGGCGTGGCACACAGGATCATGGAGGCTGCAAGCGGACGGGACCATTACAGATCTCCCCGACACGCCAGGACATTGCTCTGACCCCCATCCCCCACATACAGACTACGGGAGACCTCGGGTAAGGCCCTGAGGCGGGGGGCGCCCAGGTTTAGCGTCCAGTGACCCACTCCCTTCCTTGAGGGGATCATCCCAGCGGGTCAGGCCCCTACGATTCCCTGGGGGTGCCTGCTCCCTTCCCAGGCTCCGGCCATGCCCGGCTGCAGCTCTCCCCCCAGACAGGGCTCTGAGCGGCCGGCCAGGCTCAGGGGGAAGGCGGGCACCCAGCCCCTGGGGGCTCCTTACCTCCGTCCTGAATGCGCAGCGAGTGGAGAGTCGCGGAGCTCTCCAGCCTCAGGGCCGCCCCGCTGCCGATGACCACGGAGCGGCTGCTGTTGTGCCCGGGACGCCAGGGAGCCAGGTGCGGGGCGCGCTCGGGACACGGGCCTGCAACACACAGGCGCACACGCCGGTTCAGTGCAGCCCGCCGCGCTCTGCCCGCAGCCCAGCTCCCAGCCCAGCGGATACGCACCTGTTGCGCTGGAGCTCGCAGGGGGCTCCGGTTCCCGAGGGCGCCGGGCCCAGGCGAGGAGGCGGGCCGGGAGCAAAGCCCTTGGCAGCAGGATGCCGCAGCACTGGCGAGACGCCCCCGGGGGCTCCTTGGTCGCTCTCGGACTCGTGCGCCCCGGGAGAGCAGCGGTTCCATCCGCCACAAGCGGCCGGTCCTGGAGCGCTGCCCGGCTCGCGGCGGGGCTTTGCCGGCCTGAGCCCGGAGCAGCAGCAGCAGCAGCTGGAGGCACCTGCTGCCCAGGACGGAGCATCCCCCAGGCGAAGGGGACGCCGGCTGGGATGGCCCCGCACGTGGCGATGGACGCTCCGAGCCCCAGCGAGAGAGAGACACACACCGAGACGCGTCATTCAAAGCATTTTATTCCCACCGGCCCCCGCTCTCCGGCCCCCCCGGCGGGGCGCGCGCCTCTGCAGCCACCTGTGGAGTAAAGCGGCGCTGGGTAAACGCTCCCCCGCCCCGCAAGCACGTGGGCTCCGGCGCCGGCGGGGGGCAAAAGCTCCGGCGCAGACACAGCGACGTCCCCCGGCAAAACCCGGCGCCGGACAGAACCCGGCTCCAGCCCGGCAGAGCCGCCAGAGGAACAACGGGCTCCGAGCCGCTTACCTATCCCCGGGTGCTATAGCCACAGCGGCTAGGCAGGGCTCCCTTCGCTGCTCTAAGGCGCGGGCAGTCCCCCCTCGGAGACGCGGGGCTCGGCACCGGACCAGGGAGAGCCCGCGGGCGCTAAGGTGAAAGCTGCTCCTGAGCGCCGGGCTGCTTCTCCACTCCCCGGCCTCCCTATTTATAGCCCATCTCCCGGCCTCCGGCGCTGCCCCCGCTGTTTACAGCCGCGGAGCCGCTGGCTCCGCCCACCCCGGTGACGCCGTCTCCTCCTGGACCCGCCGTGCGGCTCCCCAGCTGCTGGCGCCCAGATGCAAGGAGCCGAGCCGAGCTCCCGCCGGCGAGCATCCATCCCCGCCTGGCCCGCCGGGGCCTCGAGGGGGCGCGCGCCGGGCATTCGCCGCGCACGTGGCTGGACCTGTCAGGCGGCTGGAAGGAAATCCCTGAAATCCCGGGGAGTGGGAGAGGGGTGCACAGTCCCTGTTAACATCAGAGTGTCCCCTACGGGTTGCAGCTGCAGCCTCCGCTACCTTCTGTGAGGTTCACACAGGTCTGGAGATCAACAGAGGGAACGGGGGACTTGGACTGCCTCTGTCCTTTGCAAAGTAGAGTCTTCCCCTTACTGGGGGCATGAGCTATCTGGGGCCCCAGATCCTCGGCAGGGAGCTAAACTTTCTGCAGGGAAATTGGTAGAGGAGGTGAGCAGTAAAGGGAAAGTTGTTGCCAGGCACACAGGCTGAGAAATCCCAGTGCCCCAGGCTACATGCTGAAGGAGTGAGGTGTGTTCCCCTTTCTACCCTAAGCAAAGGTTGTGGGCAAAGTAGGTGGAAATGCCTAGGACCAGATTTGGATGCCTAAGGATAATTTAGAGAGACAAGGTGGTGAGGTTATATCTTTTATTGGACCAATTTCTGTTGGTGAGAGAAAAGTTTTGGAGCTTACAGAGAGCTCTTCATTTGTCAATCTTGCAAAATCAGTCTAATTAAATCAGCCTCACCCTTTTCTCTGGGATGTGTAGCCGGAGGGCAGCTGGGAACAAGTATTTGTTTAAAGAACTCTGATGGGGAGGACTGAGAACAAGAATGCATGAAAATCACAGGAGGTAGGATACCACTGCTCTGAGGCTGAGACACCCATGGAGAGGTCATCTGTCCCACAACAGTCACTGTAATGCCATAAAAGTACCTTCAGGGGGTATTCCAACAAGTCTTGGGCCTGATCCAATGGGCTTTGGATCAGGTCCCTTGCTCTTAAATGGTCTGCTCCTGCTCCCATTGACTGCAGTAGTCTTTAGACTGGAATAAAAAGTCCATTTCAGATTCCAATTTTTTTCTGAATCAAAGTTATCAGTATTTCTTATGCTGTTAAATGCAGCATGAAAGACCAGAGATTCTGCTAGGCGACGGATAAATATATTAAAGCAGAGATTTGTGGCCACTGAGCTGATTCATTCCCTCATCAAATCCCACACTACCCATTTAAAAACCCTCACTCCAGAGGAGAGGGACAGCTGGAAGTGAGGAGGCAAATATACCAGCCACAGATACCACACAGAGCCTAGGCTAAAGGGGAGCCCACTGTGCAAAGCCATAAGTGCTGCTGATCACAAACAGCAAGGGAAGGGAGATACATTCATGTGCCATCATCTGGTCACACTGTTTCAATCTGTTGCCTCAATTTTATTCTGGGGCAAGATTTCTTCTGAGGGAGGGGTCAGGGCCAATTAAATTGTTTGTAGATCTCTGGAGTCTGAATTCACCTGTTGTAAATGTGCAGAATTTCAGGTATAAGAGAACTAGAACTTATTTTCCATAGGCATTTATCCAAATGTCCGTTGCATCCCCTGACTGTCTTATTCACCTTCAACTAAAATGTTCATTCTAGAGGAAAATAAAAGGTTAATAGACTGGATAAAAATAACAGGTTGAGAAATTATATTCAAGCTGTATGTATTATGCTAATACATCAATACTGGAACTAAATGTATTCAAGGCTTGGGTTATCACTAAATGAGACCCCCCCCCAGCCTGCACTTGCCTTAGGGTCCTATGCAACAGGATTTCAGTGGGACTTTTGCCAGAGGAAGAACTGCAGGCTCAGCCTTTAAATCTTTATCTGTATGCTTGCGGAGATCTCCAGATTCTTATATTATTTAAGTAATTTCCAAAAGCCCTCTCTCTCTCTCTCTGTGGTGTTAGTAGCAGCACAGCTGTCGTGATTTGATCCTTTTCCTGAGGAAAAGGTTGCCTTGAGGTGAGCAATTTAGAGGTAATTTTCTCCCAGCATTGAAAAGGTCCTAACTGGCATATGGGCAAAACTGTGGAACAAATTAGACTAGAAACATCTCTATGCTTTTATAAGAATCCACTTCAGGAATATTTAGGAAAATGAGCTGAGGCCTATTACTATCCGAGAGCTGACACTGAAGAGGTGAAATGGGGCTGATTTCACCCTTGACAAACCTCATTTTCAGGATTATTTTTCTTTTTCAAATAAACTCCAATTAAAGTTTACACAATACTCTTCAACTACTCAGGATGCTTTCTCAACACAAGAACATTTCCAACCATGTGAACATCCTCACATCTGTCTCATCAGCCTTTCCTAGTGAAAGGACCTCATTTTGCTGTTACTGTTACTCTTACTCTCTCTTTTTTTTTTTTTTAGGCTAATCAAAAACAAAATGGGTCATGCCACTCTTTCCTAATGGACTCCCTGATATTAGGAAACTTTAATATTTCAAGCCCCAACATGTTGCAATAAATGTAATATTTTGCATGAAAATTTTAATTGGATTGACTGGGATCTAGTGAGGTCTCATTTAAAGGGAATGACAAAAAATAGCTGATTCATGACATAGACAATCTGACTAATAGTTTGTTCCCACAATGACCCTGACTTTCTTCTGGCAGTAGACACAAAATTCACACAGGAATAAAGGGATGGTACTTCCTGTGTAAGCGCTTTCCTCCCTGGTAAACTCCCTCTGTGAATGATATCCTGTTTCCTTAATACTGTGCAGAGGGTGGAAGGAAAACCAGGGTCAGTTTTCACTAAGTAGTTCCCATGGCATAGTTTGAACAAAAGTACCCTTCCTAAAGCAGTCCCTGTTTCTACAACACAACCCAGTCTGTCTACTTCAAATAAAAACTGGATACTCAGGACTGTTTTCAAATGCACACACTACAGATACATATTAGCATAAATTATATAAATGGTTTGGGCGACATATGTGTATGTATCTATGCATACACATTACATATATACATAGACACACATACATATAGAGAGAGAGGGAGAGGAGAGAGAGAGAGAGAATTAGTGTTTTGATCTCTATGTTGTTTTGAGATTCTTTTTTAATATTTCTTAATTACATGATATAAAATCAGAAGCTACAGAAAAGCCAATAGACTGGTTTACCAGATAGGGATGGTAATTGAGATTTGTCCACATCTGGTTTTAAATTCTACCAACAGGGGTCACCCTTGCACACGATTAGCATACTCAGGTCCTAATATCTTTCAGATCATCTCTCAAGGGTCCTTTTCATGAACAATACTGACTAAGTCTTATTCCAGGATTTGTACTGAATTAACTGCTTGCAAGGATCACTTAAACGACTATACCTGCTATGACTGCTGGTTTAGGCTGGAATGGGTCAAAGCAGGAATCCGTTTCATATGAATTCATATATAATGTCACACTTTATCCTGAAAATGGAAAACATGAGGCTCCAACTTATACGCCACCATTAAAACACAACATATTTTCAATAACTAAATATAAAACTTGCCTCTTCCCAACTGCAAATGCTACTGAGTATTCTGTGTTGATATTTGTTTTCTCAACAAAAGTTATATTACTTGCATCTCTCTGTAGGCAAATACATTCAGTTTAGTCTTGAGAAAATCAGAATACATCAAAGTATTTCAATTTGTTCTAATGGCTTAAAACCTTTAGTACAACCTCCTCCAGAAATGCTTTGTATAATATACAACAAATTATTGTTAATTATTTGTATTAAAGTAGCACTCTGAGACCCACAACAGAATTGGGGAGGTACTGTGCTGGACACTGCACAGCCATAATATTCCCTTTAATGGCTCTTGACTTTCAGAGGTGGTCTTCTAACAGAATGGTACTCAACCTTTCCAGGCAACTGTACCAGTTAACCTGTCAGCCATTGACCTCTACATTCTACATCCAGAATCTTTCTAGCATCCCTTACTCTGCAGCCAGCAAATTCTCCTTTCTCCTACCTACCTTAATAGGATCCCTTCCTACTAGATTTTGAACACCTTCATCTCCCTCTAAAGTCAATATGGAAATTCAGATGATCAGCATTTCGCAGGAGATGCTTCGCAATGCACTTTGTAGGTTTGGGGGTTTAGTGATGAACACTGGGTCAAGGCTTTGCAGGGCCGCAGTGAGACTCCTATAACCCTCTCCTACTGGATTCTGCATGATCCTGTCTGCTTGTAGCAAACTATCAGCATAGCAGGCCAGATTGCAGGAGGCTGGTTTACAGCAGCCCATGCTCCACTGTGGGTTATAGGTCAGACAAGGGAATGAGAAGCGGGCAGCAGTGCCAGAACAGAGGCAGAACGTCAAGCCTTTCATTGAGAGGCTGATCCTATAACCCCTGCTATTAACCTCACTGAAGCCGGCGAGTAAGCACTGCAGGATCGGGCCTTATAGTGTGGGAGTAAATGGAAACAGGGGAGGAAGATGGGCAACCAAGTACTAATCAATGGCAAAAGTTGGAAGCACCAGCACTTAGAAGCCACCATTCTAACATGTATCCTTAAGCTCATCGGGGAAACAATTAAACATCATTGGTCACATGAGGCTGGTAAACATAGATGCAAGCAGAAAATGTCAAGAACACAGGAAACGTGCATTCTCCTTATATACCTACCGCTTTGTTTCACTTCCGACTTAAACAACAGTCTCCTTCTTTTAAGCATTTGCTTCTTTAGCAGCGAGAAGGCTTTGGATTGCTGGGCTTCAGCCAATACTCCCATGTCGCTGAGGAGCTTAAGCACGCGGTATAACAACAGTGGCTTCCGTTTGGATTGCAGCAGCTTGAGAGGATTGATCTGAATTTTGGGTGGGTTGACTTTCTTATCACAGTTATGAAATCGAAATATTCTCCAAGCATGTTTAGGTCCAAAGGCATCCATAAAAACATATCTGTAAAGCTTAAGGAGCATGTCACAGGATACCTGCTCTTCTTTTGATTTCTGGGTCAGGTTCTGATTTGTTACCAACCTTCTTCTTTCCTCATGACTTACAAGAGCATTACTTCTAAGAAGGCTGGAGAGTTTATATGAACCAGGAGTCCCAGGGAGAATTTTCTTACTGTGAAATAGTCCTTCATAATCCATATCCCACAAAGAACAGTTGGGATTCAGGCTATTTTCTGAAATAATCATAAATACAGTAAAAACCTATTAGGCATAACGAGGGAAGAACATATTTCCTCCTACCAGATTTATAAAAGTATACATTTAAGAATGTTTCACTGTATTACTGAATATATTTTGGCTTACTGCACCATAAATGTATTTTGTCAGGCTTACAGTATGTTTTAATAGCCAAATTAATAGACTACAATGATGACTCCTGTATTTTAGCTATTGGTGCTTTACTCTGGTCAAAGATTGTAATCTAAGAACCCATTTTGGGTATTTTCTGGTCTAAATTAGTATCTTACTTACGAACAAGAACTAGTGACCATGACAATGCATTCTGTTCTGTATAATGTCTGCAAGCAAACACCGTGGTATCTACTACAGACCCACAATTTGACCCACATCCACCACCCCCCGTTCCCTGACCACCCCTGGACCCCTCACCCCTGACTGTCCCCTGCCGCCCCATCCAACTCCCACATGCATTGAGTGGCTTTGTGGTAGACTGGCCCTTTTTTTGACTTGGCTGAGAGGAGGGAAAGGCCATTTTCACTCCCCCTGCTTAGCGTACTCAGCTCTTGGGCCCAGATCTGGGGCCTGATTCAACTCTCATTCAAGTAAATGAGAATCTTTACACAGACTTGAATGAGAGCTGGATAGGGACCCTGCTGTAGAGTTTGCCCTCGCACTCTAGAACGGGGTGGGCAAACTTTTTGGCCTGAGGGCCACATCTGGTTTCCAAAATTGTATGGAGGGCCGGTTAGGGGAGGCTATGTCTCCCCAAACAGCCAGGCGTGGCCCAGCCCCCACCTCCTATCCAACCCCTCCACTTCTCGCCCCCTGACAGCTCCCCTGGGACTTCTGCCCCATCCAAACCCCCTGTTCTCTGTCCCCTGATGGCTCCCCCCACCCCGGGACTCCTGCCCCATCCACCACCCCCTGTTCCCTGTCCCCTGACCACCCCTGGACCCCTCACCCCTGACTGTCCCCTGCCGCCCCATCCAACCCCCACTCTCATTCCTGACTGCCCCCCCGGGACCTCTGCCCCATCCAAGCCCCCTGTTCCCTGCCCTCTGACCACCCCGACCCCTATCCACATCCCCAACCCCTGACCACACCCCGAAGCTCCCCTGGCCTCTTTCCAACCCCCCCTGCCCCCTTACCACGCTGCCTGGAGCACCGAGTCAGGACACGGCTCTGCAACTGCGCTGCCCGGCCCCCCAGAGCCTTGCACCAGTGGTGTGGCACACTGAGGCTGCGGGGGAGGGAGAATAGTGGGGGAGCGGCTGGGGGCTAGCCTCCTGGGCCAGGAGCTCAGGGGCAGGACAGGAGGGTCCCGCGGGCTGGATGTGGCCCGCGGGCCATAGTTTGCCCAACTCTGCTCTAGAATGTTTTCCCAGTGCGTAAGTGGGCAGCATTCTGGCTCCACCCCACTATCCTCCACTTGCCAGATGCAAGGGTCCAGCTTCACCTTTTCAAGAGCTGCAATCACTTAAGTCCAGATCCTCAATGGTATTTAGGTGCCCAATTCCCATTGAAATCTGAGGGAGTTTGGAGCATAAATACCTTTGAGAATCTGTGCACTACTTTCTCCCTGGAGCAATAGAGAGACAGGGGAGGAATAATGACTCCCTGAAATTTCCAGGTTTGCTCCTGAGGCAGAGCAAGTTACATACCACCCTGTACTCCAGGCTGGGCCTAAAGGCTCAATCTAGCCCCCTAACAATAATAAATACAACAATTAAATGTAATTAAATTCCCTCTGTCTTTACAATAAATGATACATCTTATCAGACTGCAAATCTCAAACACGATGACTGAAATAATTAAAAGGAATAAGAAAACTAAACCAACCAGCTGTGCCACCCCAAAGGCCTTTGAAATAGGTTTTTAAATAATATCAAGATATAAACATGGAGCCTTCCTGATCCACAGTTTCCTTTCTGTTATGCTTTTGAAGGAAAGGACAAGATTTTAAGGTGTTTTATGTTTGCAAAATGGCTCTGTCCTCTTGCATGTTTTAGAAGCTTCAAATGTATTTGATTTGAAAATAAAGGTTAACAGCTCTTTGCTGGATGGATGGGTGGATGGCAACATTAAACTCAGCCAATCATCAGAAGGTTGACTTGCATGTAGTAATCCTATTAGTAAAAATTCTATAAAATTGTTGGGTTTTTTAAACTTCAAAAAAGCATATCCAGGGCCATAATTTCATAGCTGTGCTAAATAACCCTTTACTACATCATAGCTGTGATATGACTGTTTTATTAGGTGGTGGTGGGAATGTATAACTATCTCAGAATTATTATGTCATAATAGTAAATAACAATACTTTGCATTTCTATAGCATCTTTCATCTGGAAGATCTCAAAGCACTTAAAAACTTTGTTAAATTAAAGCTCACTACACCCCTGTGACATAGATAACTACTATGCCCATTTTACAGATGGGCAAACTGAAGTACAGGGAGGTTTGCCAAAGATTAGATGATAAAGTCAGTCACAGAGCCAGGAACAAAGAATTCAGCTGGGGCCTAACTATCCTATTAACTGTGTGCACAGCTCCCCCTGAAATCAAATGACTAGACAGTTAGTCCCTAGGAGTCCTGAATTCCAGCTTCCTGTTCTAACCAGTATGGCCTTGATCCAAAACTCACAGATGTAAATGGAAAGCCTCCCATTAACTTTAATGGGCTTTGGATCAAAACTTCTGGGACACTATCTAAATAGGTTGCATTCTGCAGCCATGACATCACACTTTGTAGATTTAAAATATTTCTGGTTTGGAGTTTTTCCAATGAAAACCCAAAAAGTGTTGGTAGAAAATGTTAGTCATTTTTCCCCATGGAAAACTCAAAACATTTCCTAACTATATGTACTAATAATAAGCAATATTTTGTTTTAAACAATACATATATCTGCTAACTTTTTCAGATGAACCTTGCACTATGTCATGTGTTCTAAGCATCGGAGTTAAAGATAAACTATTGACGACTGTGACTTTATCTTAATATTATAATTATTACCAGCAATCATCTGAAAGATAAACTAAAGATCCTATTAGGGGCCTGCTTGTAACTCAAAAAGGGAAAAAGCACCAACAGGGTTCGCTGTCTCCACTCAAGAGAGATCCAGGACTGGAAGTGGAGGGGCAGAGGTGCATGGAGGGGCAGAGCTGTGTAATGGAAACTTGCACATGGCCTGTGTGTACATGCTTGAACCCAGCTAGTGCTCACTTTTGGGCTGGGGAGGGAGAAATGCAACTCAGATTCTGGAGAGAATAAAGGAGATAAATGTAAGTCAATACCAGCAAGAGAAACATCAAATAATAGTATTATATGTATTGGTCCTTCTCCCAGGGGCTAAAGTAGTATGTGTCAAGGAGGTGGTATGGAATCAAACCACAACATTCTGATCTAGATGTTGATTTTGGACCCCCGGTGGCCCCGAATTGAAGGGGAAATGTGGATCTGAGGAAGTCCAGAAGAATTTCCAAACAGCAGGAAAGATGGGAGTGTGCACTCAACATGCTGTGGCAAAATGGACAGAGCTCTGGGTTCTCTTGTTTTAAACGCCCAAGAACCGCTGATTCAGCACTTTTGCAGGCCTCCGCTTGAAAGCCAGATAAAGCAAGCAGCTTTGCTGCTAGCACTGCCCAGTGGAAAGCTTCTGCACCGTCCACGGCATTTGTAATTTGAGCTGCAAACTACTGGTCCTCATGTCACTCTAGCCAACCTCACGCGTCAGCTGCACCAAAATGCTACATTAACCAACCCACTGCGGAGCGCTTGCGGGAGCCCCAGACAACGTTTTACTAACTGTTTAAACTTGTCGCTTGAGAACCTGGGCAACGAGACAGGAGCAGCAGCAGGTTGGCAAGTACCAGGGCACGGGGGTTGGGTGCAGAGAGACGCACGCCGCTGCTGGCTTTCTTCTTCGGGCGACGCTCAGATGGCTGCAGCCCCGCTGATCTGCTCTCCGGCTGCAGGGGAGGCGACCTTGAAGCCATGGCGGCAGGCGAGCTGGCAGTTCTGCTAATGGGAGGCGCTGCTGCATGAAGGGACGTGGAGGGGGGGGGGGGGCGCAGAGGCCTGGGCTTTTAAACCTGCAACGAAGGGGAGATGGGTCTCCATCCGTTCGCGCTCTCCCCCACCCAGCACAGCCGCTGTCCTCCCCTGCTGCCCCGCTCCCCCCTGCCGGGACTCCGCGCAGCACAAGCCCGGGGGGTGTTTGCGAGCGAGCACCGAGCGGGGGAACCCGAGAGCTCCGACGACCCCCAACCCACCAGCCTCCCGGGACTGCCCGGGGCCTTTGGGTGGCTGAGCCTGGCTCCTCTCCTCCGCCCGGCTCCTCTCCTCCGCCCAGCCGGGCACTCCGCTCTGCACCAAGTCCCCTGGCTCGCGGAGCCCCTCTCCGCAGCGCCGGGCGCCGGGCTGGGGCGCGCACGATGCCCCCTGCAGTCCGCTTGGCACCTCCAGGCCACGTCTCAGCCCCGCAGCCCCAGCTGCGCTCAGCTCCCCTCTCCATGCAGGAAGCGCCAGGGCCCCCTCCCAGAGGCGCCTAGGGGGACGGGGCTACAGGGGGCAGCAGCCCGGTTCCTTGCCGCCGCGGCCCAGGGTAGGACTGGGAGCGCACGGAGCCGGGGCGAGCTCGGTGCTTGCCGGGTTTCCCCCCGGCCGCTGCTCTGCGCTTCTTACCTGGCAGCCCGGCTCCTGGGGACTCCCTTCCGCCCCCAGCCGCCTTCCCTGCGAACGCGTCCAGAGCGTACGGGGCACAGTAGCCAATGCAAACCACTCACCCCCTGCCGAAAGCCACCCACCCCGCCAGGGGCCCTGCTGTGCCACGAGCCGGCCCTGATGCAGCGGGCCGGCGCAGAGTGGCTGAAGCGAGGCGCAGAGAGGATGGCACCACCAGGCACTTCAGGCCGGCCCTAGAGGTCCTATTCCCATCCCCCCCAAAAGTCTTCGGGAACGTGGAGTTGCCAGGCAGCAGCATAGGACCTCCCCCAGCCCCGGGCCTAGGTAGATCAAGAGCAAAGGTGCCTCGAGCTGTTATTTTCTAAGCCACGGCTGTTAAGAAAAGAGGCAGCAAGAAGCAGCGGAAGGAAGAGGCTCCTAAAGGTGCCTTCAAGGGAAATCCAAAATGAAGGAGTTAGGTTCTCACTGAGACTGGCTAGTCCCCCACACCACACCTGGCTAGTAAAGAGACACCTCCACCTCCAAAATAAGGAATAGAAAGTGTTGCAGATCCAAAGCACTAATCTGAAAACAGAGTTTGGTGCTTATTTAGGGGGCTAACAAGTCAGTACCCCATGTAGGATTGCCCCAATTTAGGGGAAGGGCCTGGACAAATTCCAGCAGAAAGTAACAATCTCCCTAAGAGTAGAAGATAAGTCTAATTAGCCTATATCACAGTAGGTAATTAAGCAGTGGAGGGGTATAACATAACAGATATATAGGGAAGAGTCTGAAAATTAAGGGATAGGGTACCAACGTTAGAACCACAATGACTACATTAGAAATGTAAACAGTGTGTATCAGATTCCCAAATGCTGCCATACCAGCTGTAACTGAGAAGTCAAGAAAAAAAAAATTAGATATACAGTTGTGCTCCATGCCATCTTTCTACCCCCAAAATTTCTACCACATAAAGCTTTAACAGCTGTCCCAAGTGAAAAATAAATGGAAGCAACATACACACCTAAGAAAAAAAAAAAGTTAGGAAACATTACACCGTAAAAGACCATCTAAGTACTCCAGCAACACGGTTTACAGAACAGCACATAGACAGCAATTAATTTTCAGAGACATCGTGACAGCTCTAAAACATGCTTACACTGTGGTAAGGGCATATCTAAATTTAAGAACAAAATTATATTACAAATTTTTTGTTTTGTCAGCTGGAGTTTAGCAAAAGTCCCATTGATTATATTTTCTGCAAACCCAGAGCATTTTAAACAACAGTTCAAAGCCCCTCTCCCATAGTTTCACTCCATTACGCCTCTTGATACAAAAGGTCCTATGCTAATACTATTCTCTTTCAATAAAGGGTGTCCTGGATTTGCGCTTGGTTAAGCTGTTCCATGAGTCAGTCATGGATTTTTAATTAAAATTTAGTTCTGACATCTCATAAATCAATTTTTTAAACAGGTGGGAGATTTTTAAATGTATGAATTAGAAATATTCAAATGCCCAAAGTCAGGGAAGGATCATTACAAAATTATTGGAATGAAGAAAGAGGTCAATATATTTTATATATGCTTTTTCACCGAAGAGTTTGATAGCATCACACAACTCACAGAACTGATTCAAGCATGCTTGGATAGGAACATTGTTGAAGGCACTGAAAATTCTTTGAGGGTAAATTTATTGAATTGAAGGGAGAAGGCAACATCCTAGAGGGTCATGGCAAGGATCATTATTTAATGTTTTCATTGATAACAGGGAAAGTTTAAAACATGTTAATGAAATTCAGATTATATGGAATTGTAAGGAGTTACTGACATTGACCAGAACAGAGAAATATCAAGGGACCTATACATATTAAAAATTGGCAGAAAGTTTGGGTAAATGGAAAAAATCTGAAGGAAGTGTTAGAGAAAGATCTGGAAAACAGTCATGCTGAAAGAAATCTAGTGGTGAGGGTACCCAGGACATGTCTGCAATGCAATAGCAAATATCAGTGAAAAATACTATTGCAAGGTTGGGCTGAATAGGTACACATCATTTCAAGGAGCAGCAAAGAGATAGTAAGTAGTTCCAACCCTATATGGGGCTGATGTGACCACATCTGGAGAACTATATTCAGCTATGGGCACCTCACTACTAGAAGGATAGTGACAAATTTGACCAAATTCAATGACTACTGTATCAAGTGATTGAGGAAGCTAGGGGAAGTGATTTATAAAGGAAAGATTAAAAGAGCTACGTGGAACATGTCTAAGCAATATTTAAAAGTGACTGCATTATGCAGGGAAGGGGAAGAGATAATCTGGCCTAAATTTTCAGAAGTGACAAAGTGGTAAGCACTTCCTGAAAAACCAGGCCTCTAAATTGTCTCAAGTTGGACACTCAGAACTGGAGAAACTGAAAGTCCCTAGTCACTTTTGAATGCATAGGCCTATATCTACAAACAGAGTATGTACAGCAGGGGCCCCACTCTTTCATCACAGGGTCGGAACAACTCCCACAGATGTTAATAATGGGAGCTGCCGTCCTCGGAGATGGAAAGGAATTCTTAGGGGTTGTATAAAAGGGATATGATGAAAAGATGACATGAACACATATCATTTAGTTACAAAGCTCAGTCATCTGAAACAAAAAGGGTAATTTAAGATGAAGATTAAGCAAAAACTCACTTGACAGCATGTGGAATAGTCACCAAGAGAACTGCTGGAAGCCCCATTGCTTGGGCTATTTAAAATCTGACTGCACAAGGTCTATTGCAAAGAACCAGCCTGGACTGACGAGAGGGACTGGATGATCTAACTGACCTTTTCTATCTTTAATTTCTAGGATTCAGGGATAAAAATGAAAATTTCAATTTTACTTTAATTACTAGGGCACTACCGCTCTAAATCAATCTCAGAGACAGCATGCACACTTGCTGTGCTCACGTTAGTTAATTGCATTCTTGTCACAAGATCTCACGATGACCATATTTTCAAACATTGTTCCCAGCCATGATTTTCAATATTTAAACAGTAAGTCAAGAATCCTTACCAAACAACACCAGTTTACATTCCATTTACATAAAATATTGAGCAGAATGGCAGGTTTGCTCTTTAGGATTATTTTGTGCCTTTCTATAAATATTTAACATTAAAATGCAAGGTTAGGCCATCAGATTATTTGGTATTTTCTCCTCCTTCCAAAATATAATTTTTCCATACCTCATGTTTGCTGCTTTTGTATGAAAACGACAGTACAAATGAGATTCACAATTCAATATGCTCTAATCCATGCATCCTTTATTCCATTACAACCACTGTGTTGCATTCTAGCAACAGTACACAAACTGCAATCAACCGCAATCAATGTTTACAACAATCTGAGGCTTACAGTACATTTAAGGCCTTTAAATTTGGAAAAAATTAGACCTATGGTAGTAGTGTAACAATTGTAAGTGTCTTGCATTTCTGATGCATATTCTGTGTGATTCCAGTGTCAAAGAATCAAATTACTTCTAAACTAAAAAGATTAGTTCAATGAAAATTTAGTTACATAAATTCATCAAAACATAAAATGTTAATTTTTTTGTCCTGGAAATCTTATAAAATTTTAATAGCAAAATAATATAGGGATAAAAACATATTTTAACAAAATGTATTCAATCATATACAAACCAGAATTCTGCAGTTTATTGTAATTAGACTTAAATTAAAACTACCAATTAAGAATCTATGCACAATGTAAATTCAAATATGTACAGTACTTTTAAAAAGTCTACAGGAATGCTTTACAGAAGGAAATGTTATGGCTCTTATTCAGACCCTCTGAATATTAAAAGGAGTTTTCTATTAATGAATTTACACATTTATTTTTATTAAACAAAAACAATTCAGTTAATTTTTCCTTAAGAATATTCCAGTTATGTTTATACAGAAAATGGCTGAGAGGTTGTTACAGAATTTAGCCCCATGTAGTACATTTTTTTTTTCCAGGAAAGAGTAGGACATCTTAAATAAATTTACTTGGGAAGATTAGTAAGTTAAATAAAGACCACTAAGAGGAAAGACCTCGTCACAATAACTTGCCAGTTACATTACCACAGCTAGAAATTTACAAAGAAAGTACTCCCTTAGATTGAACCCATGAATCGATCGTTAAGAACAAGCTGTAGTTCACAACAATTGTGTTCCAAATACTGAGAACATTGAAAAAAAGTCTCATAGGACAGAATTATAAATGATCAGACGGTGGAGAAAACTGACTTTAGAATATTAATACAGCACTAGATTAAAAGTGTCCCCATATTCAGCTAGTATCCCCTTGTCCTCCAGAGTAATGAAACTAAAAATCATTGGAGTTACAGTAGTTGACCATATTGTGTGCATTAGTAGAATAATTTCCAGATATAAAAGACAAGTTTCATCAGATGTTTGATTAGAACACCCTCAAGACAGGTATTTCTTCATAGTATAAAGCTATTACAGCTATCCAGTTAAAGCATGTGCAAAAAACAGGTAGTTTCTTCCATTCACAGTAACTGAGGTAAAATCAAGTAGGCTTCTTCAGGAGTTGGGGAGTTCATGAGATATGAACTGTTTTAGTCTTTCTAGATATTGTGCATAAAGCTCTATGTCATTATGCCCAGCCCCTTCCACCCAGAGGGGCTCCACTGCTCGTGGACATCGCTCATACATTGCCAGGCCATGGGAGAAATCTATTACCTCATCTTCAGTACCATGAATTACCAACACAGGAGAGGTTACTTTAGATATCTTGTCAATGCTGGGCGGGGGGATGGAAAAGAAAAAGAAGTTACTCAGGCTTTTAGTTTTTACATTTGTAGTACCAAAGAAAACAAAGTTGAATTAATTACTAAACACATTTAAGTTGAATTAATTACTAAACACATTAAAACACATTTTTTTTAAATGGATGCCCCCCCCTTGATGCCCCACTGACTTATCCACAAAACAGGCACAGATAACGGTCAGTGCAAGCTCCCCTTTTATTGCCATCATGCTACCAATCTCTTCAATGGCAAGAAGTCTGTCCACTCTCCTGCCTGGTCAAATCTTTGGCTTATTAGTGCCTATCATACCAGCTGTCTACCTCAGAACCAACCTGAGCCCACCAATGCATTCCCACAGAGGATGAAACTTAAGTCACCATGTCTGAATTTGAACTAGTGACCAATGTAGCCTAGAGCCATTCAGTTCCCTAATTCATTATGGCCCTTTGACTGAAAATTCATTTAGAAAGCATTCTTATCTATGTTATTGACCCCAGAGATTAATACAGATTATTTTAAAGGATTAATTCATTTTAAGATTAGTTTTAAAATATAATTTTCTCTATTTACATTGGCTGTTTTCATTTTGCATTTCTGCTCGCACCATGAAAAAAAGAATAGGGTTATGCTACAATTATACTATACTTTTAGTCAGTCATTTTCACTTCCAGGTTCTCATATGCACTAGCACAATATTGCAATGTTAGGATTGAAAACACGAAAGAGACATATTTAACTGCAAATCAACAACAACAAAAACATACACAGGATTTGTTTCATGGAAACATTTATGTGCATCTTGGGTTTGGAAAAGGCTTATTTTTCACAACCTAAATTTAGGGAAATTTTGACCTTAAAGTAAACATTCAGCTTAGATGCAAGCTTCCTTTAGCAGTATAGTATTTCTATTGGACTTTTTGTTTTTGGGAGAGCAGGGTGGGAGGAAAGGACAATGATTAAGCTACTACAGTATCTGTAGTTCTCACGACTCTATTTTCTAAGCTCCAATATACCATATTTAGCCAACAGTTTACATATAGAATTATTTGTTGCTTCCCCATCAAGTACTAGAATGAACTAAACATACTATTCTTTTCATAATAGGTAAATACATCTCAATCTGCAAATATTTGATGGGTGTGAACACCAAGGAAAGAAAGGAACTATTTAGGGTGGTACAAGGGGATAGGACTAGAAATAAGGAGATGAAATTAGGAAAAGGCTTGCTTGTTAGCAAATTTTCTTAACAGTGATATCTATTACACTGTGGAACAGTTCCCCAAGTAGTGAGAACTCCATCGCTTTGGACATCTGAAATAAGACATCAGAAGATCTATTGTAGTGAACAATCTTGAACTGACAGAATAACTAGACTAGACAACTTTTTCCCACCTCTAATTTCTATGATTTGTTAAATAAAGTTGAATAATAATTAAAGGGAGTCAGGATTTTGATACTCTCAGAGGAAGTGAAGGAAGTGAAACATCTAGATGTGAAAGTGACAACACAAAAGTGAAACTATCTATCCAGTCACTCAAAATGAGTAAAAAAACAAAAAGATAGGCAAGCCAATGTGACAATTTACAAATAAATACAACATTTTGAAAATACTGATAATTCCATTCAAAAATTTAAATGTGAACTGGAACAAAGAATTTCACGAGTGTAAAAGCTCAGCATTTGGTGTACTGTGGAATTCTAGGTAACAGCTATTGCTAAACAAACGTTTTGGTCTCTCTACATCCCAGTATCTCTTCAAAACAGACTGTACAAGCTTAAAACAGTAAAAAGTTAAGACTTGATTTTAAAATTAGATTCTGGCAGGAAAACATTAAATATGGACTAGTCAGGTTTAGCTTTTTCCATGTGGAATACAGATAAGGACTTTAAGAGAGACTGTCGGTATAAGATGTACAATTGTAGTTTTTATTTGCATCCCCAGGTGAATACCATAATTAATGGCAATGTGAAATAAGCAAAATATTGACTAATTTAGTTTAAAGTCTTAAAACCCAATGGACTGCCTGCTACTGAGTAAAGATTTCATAATAGGCATGTCAGCTATGTGCAGTTATGTACACAAAAGTCTTTTTATATATCACTCTTATTAGCTAGCTACTGTTTTTAATATATAGTTTAGAAAGTTGGGAAATCCCCATCATTGCAGCATTCAGGTAACTAGCTTAATAGTCTGTGAATACAGATGAAGAATTGTCATTAAAGAAAAAAATATTTTTATTTTGCAAAAAATTGGACAGCATCCCATTGCCAACTCAGCTACTTGTAAAGCAGTATTTAAACTGCACATTAGCCTACTTGATATTCTCAGCCACACCACTCTGCATCTAGGAAATCTACAGAGACTACATTCTCATGAGGTCGCAACATAAAACACACACAACAGCCATTCTCCAAAAGTGTATATAAACATTGTTTCCTCCAGTGAAGGCAGACAGATGTGCTGTACACATTAATGAAAATGCACAAATGTTTATTTCCCTTGTTTTAAGTGAAGTCAGTCAGAGCAATGAACAGATCAGTAGAAGAGTAATAAAAAAATACCGTACAACATCTCTGCTGTCAAGTTTTAAACACCCCTTCCCCCATACACACTTATTTATTTTTTAAACTGTTTGACTTGGCTCGTTCAATCTAATCACTGCTACACAATCCTGTAAATAAAGTAATTAAAAACCTTAGCTTTTTCTCCTCTAGAAGTATTAATTTTAATCATAAATATTAGATATTTAAAAACTCTAATAGAAGAATGATGCACAAGTTTAAGAGCAAGAGCTTTTAAACTACTAAATATACCCTCAGTGAATTCATATTTTAATTTTCTGAGAAGTGTACTAAGGATGACGACTTCACAAAAAAATTGTAGCACTATAAGCTTGAAGATCATATATTTTAAGAAGCAGCTGTCTCACTAGCTACAGACGGTCTTCCTAAAACTCTCTCTTTAAATGTTAGCTCTTATGATCAAGTTAAGATAAAACATAATGAATAGAATGAATTCCACTGCTATATCCTAGCTGCAAAAGGTCTGCCTACGTGGTGAACCCTCCTCCCACCATCCCCGCAGCGAGCCCAGGTCAATACTACAGGCCTAAAAACAGCAGCGTAGATATTCTCGTTGAGGCTGGAGCCTGAGCTCTGAGACCCACCCCCTTTGCCAGGTCTCAGAGCCTGAGTGAGAATGTGCGTGTACACGGCCAATTCAGCTTCATAGTGGG
The DNA here is from genome assembly GCF_015237465.2 of Chelonia mydas. NCBI lineage: Eukaryota > Metazoa > Chordata > Testudines > Cheloniidae > Chelonia > Chelonia mydas. Next base: position 67,694,061 of record NC_051250.2, read on the forward strand.
AGCCCTGCAAGTCCAAGTCACTTGACCTGGCTCTGAGACTCACTGTGCCATTTTTTTTTTTTTTTTTTTTTTTTTTTTGCAGTGTAGATGTATCCAAAGTCTGCAGCAGGTCACAGAGCTCAACTCTGCACAAGCCTTTACGGAGCCTGCTCGTCTTCTCCCTTCCCTGGCTGCAGAAAACTACTTGGGGTATTTTTTCCTCTCAGACTTTTGCATGCATCATTGTCAGAAGATCAGTATCACTAGCACTTCATGACCGTCTCAGAAGACAATGCTACTATATATGACTTCTAAGCTCAAATGAGGAACCTTTTTCTGGAGAAAGTTGCACGGAATACTTAATAGCAGACACTCAAGTAACTAGAGAATCAGGGATGGCTTCTGTAGCTGCAAAGTACACTCTGCAGCATAGCGTCATAGTAGTAAAATGTTAAACAATACCGCTTCCACCACATGGCCTTGTACAGCTCAGATTTAGACAAGGATTAGAACTATTTGTACTGGAGAGATGCCTCCCAGAGAAGTCAAACGAGAATCTGGTGCTTATTAGTCAAAGCAAATTTGACTTCTCACTTAACAGTCACTGCAATAAGCAGCAGGTGGTTTAAGACAGTAGTTCTCAACCTGGGGTAAGCATACCCCTGGGGGTACGCACAGGTCTTCCATGGGGTACATCAACATATCTAGATATTTGCCTAGTTTTACAACAGGCTACATAAAAAGCACTAGTGACATCAATACAAATGAACATTTCATACAATGACTTGTTTATTCTGCTCTATATACTATACACTGAAATACAAGTAAAATATTTATATTCCAATTCATTTATTTTATAATTATGTGGTAAAAATGAGAAAGCAAGCAATTTTTCAGTAACATGTATTTTTATGTCTGATTTTGTAAGCAAGTAGTTTTTAAGTAAGATGAAATTTGGGGTACGCAGGATAAATCAGACTCCTAAAGGGATACAGTAGTCTGGAAAGGCTGAGAGTCACTAGTTTAAGATATTTTCTTACACTTACATCTTTAAAAGTGTAGTAAAACTATATCACAATGTTGTAATATGTACTGGTTTATTAAAGCAATTTTCAGATGCAAATTAGATAAAGTGTGTTCATTAGTATGAAGTTTTAATTATTAAAGCAGTAGGAGTTAAAATACATCTGGCTTCTTTGTCACAGTAGCCCCACAAAATTGATTCTTTGAGGTTCCAATGTGTGGAATTTGGGCCTCCACCTTTCTCCCTCACTCAGGAAAAAAAAAGAATGATTGTGTTCTGTAAGATGCAGTTTCTGCTCTGAACATGGAATCCTTGTGGACATCCCACCTACAAACATTTGTAAGTGTTGCAAAAACAACTGCAACACTGAAGGGTGCTCTCTGGTCACTGATTTTCACTCTTAGAATGTAAATTTCACTTGCTTTTACAACTCAGTGTTTGATGCAGTTTAGGATTCCTGGAACAGCTGTTAGCATCCAAATGTTTTGGTCTCTCTTTATATCTTAGTACCTCCTAAAACAGAATGTAAAAGCCCAACAATATAGACAAGCGTATTCGTTATCCGGAAACTAATCACATTAAACTTTCAATGCGGCATTTTAAAGATTTTAAGCTCATTTTAAAGACAACTGAAGTGTGCCACATATCTCATCAATTGATCTTAGGTGCCCCCCATTATGGTGGTATCCGAGCACCTCAATCTTAATGCCTTTATCCTCACAACACCTTTGTGAGATAAGGAAGTATTTTACAGATGGGGACCTGAGGCAGAGACACTCACAGGAAGCCTGTGGCAGAGCAGGTTACAGAGTACTAGGTTAGCGCCCTAACCACTGTGCCATCCTTCCTCTCTTCCTTTATGCAGTAGCAGACATTATCCAGCACTTTCAGTCTATTGTTTTTGTACAGCAGTATCAGCAGTTAACAAGAAGCCTAAAATTCTTTCACTTATATTTGTTGACACCACGTACCTTTTAAATCAGAATTGGCTAAACAATGTACACTTCTAAAGGAGTGTTACTTTTTAGCTAAAAGCACTTGACAGCGCAACCGTAGCTAACAGTTACCAGTCTAAATTTAACATACACAGGATCAGTGGACTGTGTACAAGCACTAAAAATTGAAATGATAAATAGCTGTGAAGATTGTAGGGTTTTCTTTATTTGCTTATTTAGCAAACTAGCATGCCAGTTTGAGACTACAAGTTACTCAGTGGCAAATGAATATATTTATTATCTGTTTTGATTTATAAGATATGCCTGTCCAAAGCTCAAGATGCACATCACAATACAAATAAAAGAACACACTATAGAAAGGTTTAAGGTGACCATAGAGCAATCCCTCTAGCAATATTTGCACATACCTTGGGAAAGCATCAAAGCAATATGTTTTCCTGGTGTCAGGAAAAGCTACCCGTAATCCAGACATTAAAGGAGAATGAAGGATTACAGCTGCACATTCATACCGAGATGCCAGGTCCACTGTCGGGACAGTTCCAATACTCTGACCATAGAGAATTATGTTCTCGGGACTCACACCATACCTGCAAAGAGAATTAGAAAATATATCGTTTAATTTTTTTTTTTTTTTTTTTTTTTTTTTACAACCTAGATCAAATGAAGAACAGCGACAGAAACAAAACACACATTCTACCCACTGCAGCTCTCCAAAATCTACTCCCAGTATATAGGAAAGTATCAAGTCTGTATGTAATAGAGTAAATCATTATCGAAGTATTATGTAGTAATTAGAACACTTTCAGGATTATCGGCATGCTTGTTACTCCCAACCATACTTGTGAATGTTCAGGAATCTAAGTTATCTTCCACAACACAGTGCAGTAAACTGTGTTTGACACTGAAAAAAAGCTATCTTAACGCTGACCCTCAGTCTCCTGTTTAAAAAAAAAAACTTCTTTGTTTTATAAAAACAGTTGGATTCAACCCAAGAGGAGATATAATCACAATCAAACGAACTGGAAATTAAGTACAATTGCCTTATTTACATATTTAGTAAATGTAAGATGGATGGATCTTAATTATTCCCATCCATTCTGTTAGCATCCTGGTTGGTGTGCTGTATAGTTTTCAGATCGTTACTTATAGCTCAAGTTACAGACTGATGTATAGTAATCTGCTGCTACAAAGTATCATTAATATCACAATCTTAGTTAGATACTCAGAAATATCAAAAAGTTAGTTTAAAATATGAAATTACGTTCCAGGGTAATCTAAAGTTTTTAGGATAAACAATATTTGATCACCACAATATTGAAAACACAAATTACAGCTGCAGTTCTGAGAGTCACAGGATATTACCCACAGATCTTCAATGTCACTTTATTACAAGAGGCACAAAGAAATAATTTACTGCAGAGGAATGCATGCTTCTGGTAGGAAATATTTTTAATCGGTTTGTAAGAGTGCATTTTTCCAATGATGATGGGCCCCATTGTCACTAATACAGCAATTGCCATGACACTGGAAGTCAGAACCTACAGCTGGGATTCCACCAGGTGGTATGGGGCAGGTTTTCAGTCCCTTTGGATATGAAATGGATAGCAGCCTGGTGCACACGTGACTGGCTGCTTTACCAGAAACCCACCAGCAAGCAATCAGCTGCTCCTATGGCAGCAGCAAAAGGGATAGGGAAGAAAAGTTACTGAGAAGGGGAAACACAGTACTAATTATCCTAGGACACGTTACAGTACGATATTTAATTTTATAATGGAGCAAGATTTATTTGGATTGTAGTCTCTTTGAGACAGGGACTGCGCCTTCCCAGATGTTTGTGCAATGCTTAACACAGTGTAACATTACTGAAACATGAGTAAGCAACTATAATAAAAATTTGTCCCTGGAGTGAACCCTATCCTCTTAGTGGTCTGTCACAACCAGAGTCTGATGTCTTTCAAGATCTAAAGCTCATTTAGGGCAAATTTTCCCTGGCTGGCAGAGAGGGTCCTGGATGCAGTGAAACCCTGTATGGTTGTTGCACAGGAAGAGACTCCGAGGAGTGAAATTCTGGCCCCACCGACTTAAAGGAGGGCAGGATTTCTCTCCAGAAGTCATTTGAAAAGAATCTGCACTCACTTCATGGTCCAGTGTAGCCGAGAGATTTGGGAGCAGTGCACCTAACTATGCTGATCCATCTACCAGCCATTTCACCCTGTTACTCAAAGATAGGTGCAGTAGGAGCAGAGACCACCACAACCCAAAAGTTGTAGCCGCAGTCACTATGTGGTGTGGGTGTGTGAGAGGGTGTGTGTGGAGCATTCCACAGATTATTAATATTACAGTAGGGCCTAGAGGCACCAGTCAGGCATCCACTGTGCTAGACAAAGTACAAACATACAGTGAAGAGATGTCCCTCTTCCAAAGAGTTTACAATCTAAGCATATGTGAAGACAACAGCAGGTAGATGAAGGAGAAGCACAATGCAACAGTGATCTGCTCCCTAGAGTGTGAGCTTTGCAACCCTGTCTTTGCCCAGAGACTAGGATTTTCCCCATTCGCTCATTTTCACCACTTTTGGTTTTATTTTGTTTCTGTAAGTGGTTTATGTAATTTGTGTTGTCAGCAAAGCACATAGCTACCACAGTGATAGGCCCTCTAGAAACAAAAAAGTTAAGGTACAATCTGCATTTCGCAGGAAGCAAATCAGTTAAAGTAGGATGCCGTGTGAAGTGCTATAAACATTGGGGATCTCTACATTGCAATCAGCCCTGTTTCACTGACTAAGCATCAGAGCCATTAAAAGTTTAGTTCTGATTATATCATAGCTGTGAAGTGGCATTTTTGCTATATTTGTCTTTAAAGAATTAAGACTAATATTGTCCTTTAAGGTATACAGTGAAACGTGCTGAAACATGCACTGAGTCAAGTGACAAGGGTGTAACTGGTACCAGAATTAACAGTGACACAAAGCAGGAAGGGCAACTAAAGATTGTTTTAGTTACGTAGTTGTCATTTCTACATCACTTCTAGCTAATCAGCATCAAGCAATGAGATAGTGGAAGTTCCTACAACTAGTTTAAGTTATCTTTCCCTTTGCCCTTGCTCCTTTTGATCAGAAGAGTGCCACACCTCTCAGACAAATTCACCTCCGAACAGCTGAACAAAACACTCGTGATTATATTTTGCACATTTACTGCGGGGCCAAAGGGCGTTTGATGATTCAAGAGCAAGGTCCAAGGTGAAACAGAATCTAAACACCTGCAGTTTTAAGTTTTGATTTAAGAGAATCATAGAATATAAGGGTTGGAAGGGACCTCAGGAGATCATCTAGTCCAACCCCCTGCTCAAAGCAGGACCAATTCCCAATTTTTGCCCCAGATCCCTAAATGGCCCCCTCAAGGATTGAACTCACAACCCTGGGTTTAGCGTGATGTCTCCGCTCCTTAAAATATTAAACATTTTATAAGAAGGGAGTAGTCAGGTGGAAAGTGAAACACAGGAGAGGACATGCATGGGTGGAAAGAGAGCAGATGGAGTAGAACCTGGAGTCATGAAGAGAAGAAAGGAAGAGTGAGGAAAACAACCTGGCAAGAAAGAGTGCAGCAGGGGAGGGGAGAAAGCTTAAAAAAAATCATATTTTGAAAAGACTAATTCTTTTCCTCAGGATCCTGTCACCACTCATTTTCCTTCTTAAAGGAAGAATGTTAGTCCACCACCTAAAGAATGGCTCTTAAAAATATCCTCCATGAAATAAGCTTTGGTCTCTGTGGAAACAGAAGTCCATGTGACTGAATGGAAGACCCAAGTTAAAATTTGTGGATATGCAACTGTGTTGCTCCTACGCAGGTCATCTTATCTGCCTGTAAGTCTCAAAACCGTTGGGGTGAAGAGTGCGGCGCAGGAGAACAGTGCAATTTGGAGAAAGGAGCAAATCTTGTAGCATCTACAAAAGTTACATAGGCACAAGAAAGACTACATGTAGCCTCACATACAAAACAAAGAGACCACATCTTTTACTTTAAAAATGGTTGACAGCTGCAAAACATAGCATCTTTCTGCACGAGAATAACCAAACACTTATTTTTTTTATTGACGCCACTCATAGGTGGAAAGATTCACAAGTATTTGCAATCACAATACACCCACTACAGCATGGTTTCTCAACCCATGGGTCGGGACCCAAAATTGAGTCACCAGAGTTTTTTCAAAGGGTTGCGTGGCAGCTCCAGTCCCACGGGGCTGGCTGGGCTTGCCTCCCTGCTCCAGGGACTGAAACCTCTGGGGTTCCAGCGTCACTCAGGTTTGACCCAGCCGTCATGACGCCAGGAGTCCAGGTAGGCCAAATTTGACTGAGTGGCAATGCCACTCTCACAAATTTGGTCCAGTTGGGGGATGGGGCCAAAACTGAGTGGCACTGCAATCCCCTAGGTCACAATGCCCACAGTGGAGGGCCAAGCCGAGCCAGGCCCACAGCACAGGAGCTGCCACTGTGGGGTGAATGCCGTGCAGGATCCAACCCCCCAGGGGGAAGGACCCACCTGAAACCACCCCAGGGTCTCCACCACCAAACTATTTACTGGGTCACGACAGGCCATAAACATTTACAAATGGGTCCTGAGCCCAACAAGGTTGAGAACCACTGCTGAGAGGACATAGTTGCTGACTACAAACAGACTGAACTTGGTGACTACTCTGCTTGTTCCCAGACACATCAATAGGTCAAACTCTGAAACAGAGACTCAGGCCATCTCAACATGTCTATTTTTAGATGGGGTCAGTCTCTTTGAAAAACCAGTTTTGGTTAGTCCCTCCCCACCGTTCTCATACCTAACATTTAGCTTTCATATTTACTATATCTAGGGACAGTTTGAAATGGAAGTGCCTGAATTGTAAGCAGAGGCTGCCCTGCTTTTTTTCCAGGGCCTCAGAAGTATAGAACAGTAAGTCCCTTTCAAAAGGAACAATTTTGGAATTTGATGGCATTATGTGTCCATCTCTCACGGGGAGCTCCAGTAAACCGTTTTCAAGTAACACTATATAATTTAGTCTGCAAATATGTAAAATAAATCCAGCACATTTCAACTAAATAGACAAACTGGCCATATTTAGAGGTGCTTACAGATTTCTAGAACATTTTTATTAGAGCACATCTCCTAACCTACGAAACATCTCATAACCTACTTCCTTTTTTAAAGTCTTTATTGCTCCCCTTTATATAAAAAACTCAAACCTTTGGCATGGATCCTTTCAAGGCACCTACTTTTCAAGGTAACTGCTATGCCTACTCGAAATCCTTGTGGAATTCTGCGCCACTGCGCATGTGAAGAATTTATGTCCCCTGCATATTTCATTGCTTCCCCACAGAAAAATAACTTTCTGACAGGGAAGCAAAGGGAAGCCACAAGAGCAGTCATGCAATCCTCTCTAGCAGTATGTTTCGGGTGTCCAGGGCAGCCGGCAGAGAGATAAATCACTGTGGGAGAGGGGGCAGGACTGGGGAAGACCTGACTGGTGGCTCCTACCCTGTGCTGGGCTCAGCTGCTGGTCCTGGCTGGGCTGGGGAGTGATAGGACTTCCTCTTCCCCTGCACGGCATCTGGGGCCAGGTCAGACCCACCCCCAGATTTCTCCTGCAGCTGCAGGAAGCTCTGCAAACTCCCATCCCCCTGGCATCCTGCACCCATCGTTGCTCAGCTGCAGAGGGAGAGATCCCGGTATAGGGAGCTGCTCCAACATTCGCCCAACCCCCATGCATCCAGACCCCCTCATACCCAAACCCTCCCGCCAAGCCTCACCCCCCCCGCACTCAGAACCCCCCCGATGAGCCCCACTCCCCCTGCACCTGGACCACCCTGACGAGCCACCCGCACCCTGATCCCCACCCCACCAATCCCCAACCAGCTGCACCTGGATCCCCATCCCACTGAACCCTACTCTCCCAGCATCTGAACCCCACATTGAGCCCCTCACACCCAGCCCCCCTTCTGAGCTCTATCCCCCACACACCCAGACCCCCCCCCCCGCTGATCCCAAATCAACTTCACCTGGACTCCCCTGCAGAGTCCCATTACCATTGCACCAAGAACCCCACAAACAGCTCCTGTGCATCCAGATCCCTGAGCCACCTGCACCCAGATTGCTTCTCAACCCACACAAAACCCTCTCGACTCACACTTGGATCCTGCCGTGCTGAGCCTGCCTGCCCACGCTTGGTGCACCTGGTATGGAGGGGCAGGGCTGGCCCTTGTGCTGTGTCAGGGTGGCTGCAGCCTCACCACTGAGTCTGTGGGGGAGGGGGTGAAGGAGGGGGGATTTCACAGTGATCCTCCACTCTGTGCAGCCAGTAGTCTGTGCTCCCCAGTGCCATGCTGGAGTTTCCACATTTGACACACACATTTTGCAGAATTTTAAAATATTATGCGCAGAATTTTTAAGTTTTTGAAACAGAATGCCCGCAGGAGCATATGTCTCATGTTACAAAGTTAGAACAAAGTTATCCTGCATATTTGTTTTTAAATTTTTGAGTTTTTGTAAAAGCATCTAGGATCTTTAGACAGTACAAACTAGTATAAAGACCTAGGGTCAATAGATAGCATGGAATTCAAAACTCAGATGATTTGGATCAGCTCTAAATTTCAGAATCTGGAAGTACTTAGTTAGAAATGTTTCCATTTCTTATAAAAAAAAATTAAATTGGTGGCTAGAGTTATCCTTTATAGAACTGCCTCACCAGTCTATAGAGAAATCCAGAGGAAGTCAGTTATTTTTACAATGGGGGAAGAGATAGACCTTTGACTTCTGTTTCAGAATTGGGCTGATTCGTGATTAGTCCCACTGATTTTATTTTATTTTTTACGTCACAGAACTTCAATAAGAGGACTCATACCACTAAATAAATACTACGCCAGGCAGTGTGTTTGGGGTTGGGAAGTTTTCCCTGAGGTCAGAGTGGCAGAGGCAGTTGGTGGGGGGGAGAAGTTTCGCCTTCCTCTACAACATGGGGCAAGGATCACTTCCTGGTTTGAACTAGAGAAGATGGTGAATTCTCTGTAACGTGATATCTTCCAAACAAGATCTGAGGACCTCAGTAACACAGCCAGAGGCTATGGGCCTACTACAGGAGTGGGTGGATGAGATTCTGTGGCCTGCAGCATGCAGGAGGTCAGACTAGATGATCACAATGGTCCCCTCTGGCCTTGAAGTCTGTGAGTGTTTGCAGGATTGGACACAAAAAGACTGCATTTCAGGTCATGCCTCAGCGGATCTCTCTCTTGCATTTAGACCAGAATACCACAGGTTTAAGTCCCTCACTAGATGCCAACAGTGACACTGCAAGGAATCTCTAGCTTGGAAGGGGTGGGATGCCACACTATAAAGGTATCAATCTTCAAATGAGAAAATTAAAATATTTTGAGCACTACAGAAAACCTGAAACTGCAGTACATAAGCAATATCCTTTTTGCCAGTCACTGGTGGAAGATTCCTCGACTTCACTTTAAAAAGTCTTAACATGCATAGTAAAACATGGAAACTGATTCTCCTTATGCTATTCTATTTTTTTTCATTGTAATGGAAAGTGTATGCTACCTTAGAACCTAGGGCTGCACTAATTCATCACTTTTACTGTTCCAATGCAGTAAGAGCAAAAAAATGTTTGCACAATAGCCTGGTTTATGAAGTTATATGAAAAATGACCAAACGGTGGTGGTTGGGTTAGGGGTTTTTTTTTGGCATATAGCCTAACATACTGAAACAGAGGCAGACAAAAAGTAGACAACAGTTGAAACAAAATACAAGACGTTGCTATGTGAATGTGTTCACACTTGGAATAATTCAAACAGAGGCCAGAAATATTTAAATCAAGGGATCTTACACAGTTTGACTTCACTAAGCCTAGATTATTTCTGATGATTTGATAAAATTGCCATTTATCATTAACTTATGGTGCTGGGAAATCCCGATGCTAATTAACATTAACACACACTGTAACCGTAGTATTAGTTAATACGTTAGCCTTTTAGAGACAGTTTCAAAATGCTATTTTGGAAGCTCTCTTATTTCTAAGATTTCTTAGAAGCTTAAAAATTTTTAATTCTCTTCCATTTGAAAAGTTGATCTTTACCCTTGTGCTCCCAATGGAGAAGGAAATAAATGTCGTTCCCTTTATTATGCCCCTGAAAAGAGAATAATTAATTGCTGCTAGCTTGCCTTTATATATTCACTGCCTTCCCTTCATTATATTTAGCTACTTCTATTATATTAATCAGTAATGCAAGGAACCTATGGGTTTGTATCCTGTAAGACATTAGCTTCAGCAAGTTAGCATAAGGCTTGAGACCAAAATAAACTTTGAACAGATAAAACAGCCCAAACCCCAAGTATTGGAGAGCTGAAAATAAAGTGTTTAAGGGGAATTTTTGACCACAGGAACAACCAACCACAGTGTCCAAGAGTCCAGCCACAAGAGTGTCATGATGTACATAACAGGTACATGAGCTACACCCACAGATACCCAACCACAAGAGGGTCACGGTAATGAATTGATGTATAGGATAAGTTGAAACCATTCATGTACTAACCTATAGGAGAAGCTTCTTAGTAAGTGACATTTACTAACCTTAGTAACATTAGTAAGGTGAGGCTATACAAATAAGGAAAAGGGGAAATACCCCTACTGAATATGCAAGCGTAGTGGCTTCAGCATATCATATTATAAAAGTTACAGCCCAGCCTCGGGGCAGTAGGAGAAGGAGATACAGTCCTCGGGAGATGCCAGAATGATGGCCACTGGTGAGGAGGGGGAAGGTGATGGTGATGAGGAAGATGACGGCTAACATTTCAGGTTGTTCTACAAGGGATGGTGTGAGTATATGGGTGTGCAGATGTACATTCTGTAGTATCTTTATCTACCTTACTGAGTTGGGGTGTTTGTGATTATGCTAAATGTATTAATAAACTATTTGTAAATACAGAAAAGTTCCTATCGTGTGAGTGTGCAGCTGTGCACATCGGGGTTCCCAACTATATAATAATTTGAATAATACTGGGCCTAATCTCGGGTCAAGAACTTGTCAATCCTCAAAGTGATAACTGGGAATTCTTAAGTAATCGACAATATATGATAGATCTTGCTACATGCTGGAGAAACAGAATAAAATACTGACTGTTTATATCCCAAGGGCTAGTTTTGTCCAATCCTAATGCAGTTAGGCAGCATAGTAGAGAAGGGAGCGAGGCCCCACACCAGATCATGTGGTCTTGTTAGGGCTGCTTGGATTATGGCACTAGTCCCCTGTGATACACCCAGTTACTTCCCTCCACAAGGCAATGGACGGGAAGTGGGAGGAGCCATGGCTCTACCAGCCCACTGGGTAGGAAGGAAAGCAGCACTCTTTTCACTATTGCAGCAACTCACTCTTCCTCAGGACAAGAGGAGTCAACTCCTTGTGGTAGTACAGCTACACGTCCTCAAATCCTCAGGGCTGAGTTCATCAATCTCACCCTAACTGCGACAATGGATTCTATTTCTTATTTATTTTGTTAAATCAACTATGAAAAACTTCAGGTGATCTATGGAGTGGTGAGTAACTAAGCAGTATAGAGCTTGCCCTACCCAGCCCGGATAGGTAAGAAAAGGACATTTTACGGAGTTTTTGGTGTAATCTTGCAGAACATTACATTTAAAGTTAGATTTATATCCTATTTATGTAAAAGAATATTATTCTTCCAAAGTTGATGGAACTTTTACTTGTATTTGCAGGTCTTTTAACCACATTCAGAATCCAGTGGATAGTCCACACTAACATAAGAATGTTTAATTTTGTAAGGCTGGTCAAAATTTGTGACCTAAGAATAATAAAGCTATTTTTAATAACAACATCTGCTTGTTTAGTCTTTGAAGCAGCTATGGGATATGTACTCAATAGTTTATATAATTACATATATATATTTTCAGAGACCCTCCCATATTAGTCTAAAATTTAGTTCTAAAAAAGCATGTATGTACCAGTGATTTCCATTAGAAAGTTATATATTTCAAGACTATATTCACTGCTCACCATCTTCCCCTGCAAAAAGATAAAGAGAAAGCATGCACAAGTATCAAATATTTCACTCTAACTGTAGGTAAGATTACACACAGCATTAAGAAAGGTCTTTGTAATGTGTGTAAGAACTAGGACTGTCAATTTCTGAAGCCAGTATTTTTGCAAATTTAGAGTCCAATCCTGCAAAAGCATAATACTGGGCATAATGCTAACTACCGTAAATAGGGCTTGGAAACAGCGTGTACATGCCCATATACCATCCTGGAATTTCTCTGAAGCTACTACCTTGCTGTCCGGAATTTGAACTTCCATTTAAAAATCTAAGGCCTGGTCTACACTTAAAATGTAGGTTGACACAGCTATGGTGCTTAGAGATGTGAAAAATCCAAACCCTCTAGTTCCGTAGCTATGCCAACCTGTGTTAGATACACAGCCACGTTTATGAAAGAATGCTTCTGTTGACCTAGCTACTGTCACTCCGGGAAATAGTGTTTCTACAGCAATGGAAAAATCCCTTTTGTCGCTGTAGATTGCATTCACACAAAGGCCACGTCTACACTACCACTTATGTCAGCAAACTTATGCCGCTCAGGGGTCTAAAAAAAACCATCCCGAGCAACAGAAGTTTCGCTGGCATAAGCGCTTGTTTGCACAGCACTATGTCAGCAGGAGAGCTTCTCCCACCGACACAGCTACCGCTGCTCATTGAGGTGGTTTTATTATGTTGACGGGAGAGCTCTCTCCCCTCAGCATAGTGTGGCTACACGAACAATCTTATTGCAGGACAGCTGCATCAGTACAACTGTGCAGCTGTACATTCGCTAGTGTAGACGTGGCCTAAGTGATGATGCTATCCTAACTCCGGTGCTGTAGCCATGCTGCTATAATCCCGGTAGCATAGTTGTGGTTTAAGAGTCACTCTCTGGCTGTTAATAGTTCTGACGAAAACCTCAGAAATACAAACAAACAGAGCCGACCAATGCAGAGAGGTCTGCAAACAGCCTGGAACAATGGAGGTGTGACTTGCCCATTACCTTACTGCAAAGCAGCTGGAGGCAGAGCAGACATACACAGGCTAGCTTGACTGAACTAACAGGCTAAAAATAACAGTGCAGTCACAGCAGCAAGGACAGTGGCTCAGGCTAGCTGAGTAAAATTCCACCTGACCCCTTGGGTACGTCCTTGGGCAGCTAGCCATGCTGCTGCGGTCACACTGCTGTTTTTAGCCCAGCTGGAAATCACACCTCCCAGCCGCTGTGTAGACAGACAAACCCTCAGGGAGATGTTACCATCACTGGGCAGCAGAGTTAATTTTATTGTTACCTATCTCATCCCTCATTTAAGAGCAGACGGGGAGGATCACAGCGCTATACAACTGACTCTGGGTGAAGTCTAATTTTGGAGTTGCAAAGTTGGTGCTGCTTGGGAGATATGACCATTTTCTCCCCACCTCACCCCCTTCCCGCATACGAGAGAAGCCAAGTCAAAAGAGATGAGCAGAACCCATGGGCATATAAAAGCTGCACCAATGGGGAGAGTACCCACGTAGCCCAGCAGAGACAAGCGGCACATATACTATGAATGTTTTCACAATTTACTGTAAGTGGTGTCTTATTTTGGCAAGTCATGTGAGTGAAGCTTGGAATCACCTCCACCAACAGATGACCCATACCTGCTGATGGGGGGGGCACAATTTAAAGGTTCTGCTGCCCCCAGAACAGCTCAAGTCATCCGCCACCCCCAACAGGCCCCTCCCTTACCCTCAGTCTCTCCTCCCCAAAAGCAGCGGCCCCCTCCCTGCAGCTCCCAGTTGTTGCTCCTGCCTCTCTTCCCGGGGTGTAGCTCGCTGGCTCAGGCAGCTGGCACGCAGGGAGGGGGCCCAGCTGCACCATGTGACTGAGTGGGGCAAGCAGAGCCTGGCAGAAATTTGGGGGGGGGGGGGGGGGCTCATGATCCTGCATGCCCACCCCACATGTTGCCTCTGCCTGTACCCCACCCCCAATTTAACCCAACTGCAAGCAGTGCAGTTGGCTACTCCATTCAAACAAATACCATGATGATAAATCCCCATACACAACATATTAGGAAGTATTATACTCATTAGTAAACAAACATTTGCAGGATTAGACTCTTAAAGAGAAAAATCCAGCTGTTTTAAGATGAAATTATGAATTTTGAAATCTGGTGAGGAAATGCCCTCCAGATTCTAATTGTGCATGCACATGATGAAAATAAACCATCCTTTTAAATATTAATTTTGAAGGACTCACAATGCGGCATCACTGTTCTCCTAGTGGAAATTCCATCTAGGTACCTATATGCTGTCTCACCATCACAGTGCCTGAGCATCTGCCATTCCTCTTGGCTCAAGGGTGTTATCAGGGCAAGATGAAACGATGACCTAGATTTCAAGTGTTTCATTTCTGCACTGCAAAGCTGGACTTCGCTGGAGTTTTGAAGTACTCCTAGCCTCAAGAGAGAGGTGATGTTGGGACATGAACAGAAATCTCATTTGTTACACAGCTAGTAGGTGAGAGGTTGCTTCTCTTAGTTGACAGTTTTTGGTTTCTTACATTTTAAGACTGTACTGAAGTATTTTCTTAATTAAGGGTCTCAACCTACAAACACTTACTACTGGGGCAGTGCTGGCACACTTTGGCAAACTGTAAAGAACATGAAATTATAAATTCTATGCACATACCCTGAGCTATATATGTAATTCCTAAAAATATCTGGCACAAAATTTCTAGATCCAAGAGCAAAAATTAAATAATTCACTTCTTCTAAAACTTAGAAGGGAACAGAACTAAAACTCTAGCTCATTCTTCACAAATAATTCATGGCTTATTCTATACTTATCTGCCTTTCAGAATCAGGATCAGGCTACTGCAAAAAACATTTACCACCTCTAAACATAACATCCTTAAACCAGACTGGGAGAAGAATAATCTCCAATTCTTGGTCTCAACAAACAAAACAAACAAACAAACCACATACCTGTTTCCCCAGCATCAATGGATACCCTGAGTTATCTTCACACACATGTGGTTCTCTTCCCTCCCCTCCCCCAAAAACTTCATTACACTGGGATTCAGATCACATACAGACTGCATGTCTGACATTCTTGTCTTTCCTATAGGGATTTTTATGATTTTCCAAATATTTTAAGTAACATTCTATTGCCAGGCTAATAGGCCATCCCAAGCAGCCTTAGGCAGTGTGTTCTGTTCTAAAAACTGTCTTCTATTACTTGTGCTCTAGGTTCTACCCATCCCAGTGTTTTATCCATTTTCAACAAGTTTATAATATATTTATTCTCAAACGAGAGCACACTATGCTTTCTCTCAGACTGCATTTATCTGCACCCATTTTCCCAAGCATTCTGTACAGTACAGGCAGAGAGGGAAGGGTTACAGAACATGAGCACAGAAATACAAAGTAGTGAGTCCAACTCAGTGGAAAAGAGGTTTGAACAGTGATTTTCTGGAAGGAGACAACTGAAAACTGGCTTCTGAAGAAAACTGAAGTGCTGCTATGACGGCTCCTCAGAAGCAAACAGAAGTGGAAAGTTGAACTAGCAGTAAATACATACTAATTCTGGAATACTCATTGCATTTATGAACCCATAGAGTAAAAAGTCCTTTTGTCGTCTTTTGCAATACAAGCTTGATTAGCATTTGTTTTAGAAGAATATGACACTTTCTGGACTTAATATAGGAAGACTAACAATGAGATAACCAGATTCCACCTTCTATCTGTTCTGTACTGGTTTGTTTAAAACTAGAGCTTTGGAGTTACTTTTTGCATTTAAGTAACTCCAAAATTAATTAAGGTGCTTTGTAGTACACAAACATGTATGACAGAAATCTTACATTTTATTTATCATAGACAGGAAGCCTTTATTGGCCGCTAAGAATTATCTTCACTGACCACAGCATTAATAACTCACAAAAACCCAGCCAGCTATATTCCATTATATACGCTTTATTGTAACCAGTGTACAAAATCTATACAACCCAGTCTCTGGAGTATATTTAAATAATCTGAGACATCAGAGGAGATGATGTTACTTTCACAGGGAACAAAGCCTACAGTGCTTTCTGGAATGAGGAATTCATTTCTTCCATTCCCAGTTTAATACTCTTATCCTTACCCTGTTTTATTTCTATTCGAGCAGCACACATTGCACTGAACGTTGTGTAATACAAAACAGTTGAGTAATATTCTGGTACACTCCTCACAAGGTGTCTGATTACAATGCCAGACAATTAGAAATCTGACAATGCTTTTATTGTTGCAGAAAGCCTTCACTTTAATACTCTGAATCCTAAACTCAGCAGCAGGAACCAAGAGAAAATGAGATGAACTACTGTCTCCAAAAAACTAGCTCTTATAAAAAGTTTGTTAGGCTATTAAGGAAAACAAAGGGAGTTTTATATATTTCAATGATCTTTTAATGCCACGATATAAAATGCTGTATATTATAAAAACAGATTTTAGACAACGTCAAAATAAGTCTATGCATCCCAGAACACTGTTACAGGAAAAGCAAGTGGGCCGTATCCCTCCAACAACATTAGAAGGTAATCGTAACAAACTAAATATAAGGCTTTACATTGCATGTGCAATCCCAGATGTACTCTTTCATAGCCATTTCTAAAGTTTCAGTCACTTCAAAGTGGGAGAACCCTACCCTACTTCAAAGGCTGGAAGTCTTTATGCTGAGCCAGGGTATTTACAACATTCTTGCTCAGTTTCTCAAAGTTAGGCTGCCTTGGTCATTCAGGGTATCCCCTTGCCTACCACCCTCAGCTCAGTAGTGGGAGACTGAAGGCTCATAGGCCAACAGGAATAAAGGTCTCCCCTCTCCCTGAAATCCCGATGCCCCTTTGCACCTTTACAGAGGAGCACTACATTATTCAATAAGTAATCTTATTCCACTCTCCTTATCAGGGTATCTGGGTGCTTAGAGTATTAACTGAACAAGGGGATTAACATCTGTCAAGTGGGGTTTCCCTCTTTACTGTTCTGCTAAGGTAAAACAATGCATTTTCCTTCTCAAGAATACAGATACACTACACGTTTTAAGAGAAAGCAAGGCAGAAGTGCATTTTGAATTTATATTGGAAGCCTGAAAGCTTGAAAAATAAAGGCCAAGGCTAAGACTGACAAGACTCAGTAGGGAGCCAGCAGAGCACAGCAGTAGTATGCACTCAGCAACCTGTGTTGCTGATGAGGCAAGCTGCACCATTCTGTACCACATGTAATCCCCCCCCCCCCCCACAGCTGATGGTTTCAAAGCACAAGTAAATTGCATTACAATAATCCAATCTGGAGTTGACAAAAATATGCATGATCAAGGGTAGGTCTTCACTGTCAAGAATGGGATGCAGTTTCTAGCATTTGGAGGGAGCAAAATGGGTTCCTTGCAGATACTGCTATGTGAGAATCCAGCATCAGCCAGAAGTCTAAAGCAGAGTTTCTCAAACTGGGGTCCCCAGACACTACTCCAGGGGGTCCGTGGGCCCTGCTGATCAACTCCTCCCCCTCCCTCCCTCCCAACACCTCCTGCACGCTGGGGAACAGCTGTTCCCCAGCATGCAGGAGGTGTTGGGAGGAAGGAAGAGGGAGGAGTGGGGATGAGGCCCGCTCAGGGGAGGGGGCAGAATCATGTCCAGGGCCGCTAGCCCCACTGACCAACTCCTCCCCCTCCCTCCCAGTGCTTCCTGCACACCATGGAACAGCTGTTCCCTGGTGTGCAAGAGGTGCTGGGAGGTAGGGGGAGGCGTGGGGATGGAAAGAGGCAGTGGAAGAGGAGGGGCAAGGGTGGAGCGGGGGCAGGGCCTGGGGCTGAGCGGGTGGATTGGGGGGTCCGCAAACATTTTTAAAGTCAAAATGGGGGTCCTCAGGTTGCTAAAGTTTGAGAACCGCTGGTCTAAAAAGTGACCCCTAAACTATAGCCTGGCTTACTGTGTGGAGACAGATCCTCTGCTGGTGGAGCCAGCACTGTAGCAACAAGTTCTTCCAAGGGTTTCCCCTCTGTGCCAACAACCAACCTTTACCTCCTCATTTGTGGAAAGATCTCAGCCAGGCCCAGACAGGTGGGTGACTCCGCACAGCTCACTATAAGTACAATCACTAGGTGGGACTGAAGTAGGCCCTGCCCAACATTTCACTATCCTATTGATGTCCCAGCAGTGCACAACTCCAGAAATCCTGATCACTTTTTGTGTCTACATTTCTGCTGCCTGGGGTTACCCTACAGATAGAAAACTATGCCACAGAACACGGAGACCCTCCCAGAGAAAGAAACACCTGGGATAGTCTTGGTCCCACCTAGTCCAGCAGCTGCAGCCCTCTCCCCAGTGAGGAGAGTGGAAACCTGAGGCAAGGTTAAGGCTAGAACATATGGGGGAAGGGGCAAATGACAAGAAAGGATAACATTTTGAAATATTCACGTCAAAAGTTATATCCGTTCCAAGTTTCTTTTCTCAGTTCCTCTCCCACTGCCCACCTGCAAGATTGGGTGGAGGAAAGCAGAGCTCCCTATTCCAAGAAATAAAATTAAAGACCTGCAAGATACGTGATATTGTGAAACAACTAATGAGACAATAATCATGGGCACCAGAGTCATTTTTCTAGGATTTCCAGCTCTAGTCAATTTCTTAAGTGCATTTTTTTTATTTTGTGCTCACGAAAAGAAGATTAACAGCCTTGGAGACTATAATCTTCAGATGTGTCTACAAAACAGGCACTGAACGCTTCACTTACTCAGTGTACCTCAACTCTGATCTAGGCATGAGTGGTAACTCAGTCTCCTTGCTCACTGAATTCTTAATTTCTGTTGAAGGCTTCAGTGAGTGTTAATTGTGGAAGTGTTTTTTGTACTGTGTACATTGTCCACTGGGATCAGAATGTGATCACCAAACCTATTGCATACAGAGCAAGAGAATTTTTGGTCAAAGCCATCAGATTAGACCCCTGCTCTTACGTAACACAGTAGGTCATCTTTAATGTCCAGGAAAGATGGACAGGACTTTGAATCTTTTAAGTTTTCACCTGAAAAAAGTCGCCCATTAAACTGCACTGAATGCAGTTTAAATTGCTCAAGAAGAACATAGGTTTATGTAAATTTGTCTAAAAGAAAAGGAGTACTTGTGGCACCTTAGAGACTAACCAATTTATTCGAGCATAAGCTTTCATGAGCTACAGCTCACTTCATCGGATGCTGTAGCTCACGAAAGCTTATGCTCAAATAAATTAGTTAGTCTCTAAGGTGCCACAAGTACGCCTTTTCTTTTTGCGAATACAGACTAACACGGCTGTTACTCTGAAACCTGTAAATTTGGCTGCAATTTGAACCTATGGTCCCAGGGTATTTAGACATTTCAAATTGGGTGCTTAAATTAATTATTCACTCTGGCAAGGTGCTGGGCTTTCAGAAGCTTTTATCTAGGCTACCATTAGGCCTGTCTTGGTAGGCCTAAAGATTGTGTGTTTTTCAACTGCATTAGCTCAACCAAGTTAGCTTAGCACAACAGAAAGACCCTGCCAAGGTACAGGTTTAGGCTATGTCTACACCACAGATGTTACAACAGCACAGCTATAGAAAGAGAAGAGGTTTTTCCATTGTTGTAGTTAATCCACCCTTCTGAGAGGTGGTTAGGTCAAGAAAAGGCTTCTAATCCCTGTTGCAGAGACCATTGGTGCAGGTTGACTTAACTGTTTCTCAGGATTGTGAATTTTTCAAACCCTTGAGCAACATAGCTAGATTGACCCAAGTTTTAGGTGTAGACCAGGCCTAAGGGCTTCTCTTCACTGAAAAGTTAACTCGCATGTTGACTCTAACTTGACTCCTTGTATCTAACTTGACACACACAAAAAATCTTTAACTAAAGCATTGTTGTGCTTTTTACTCAAATTGGCCAGCCCGAGAGGGAGCACAGGCCAGCGCTCAAGTGAGCGCCACTTGTCAGCAGCTAACATGACCACTTTGCAGTGTGGACACAGAGTAATGCCTACTCACAATTCCCCCGCATGTGAGCAGAAAGGACAGACAAGTTCTCCCACAATACAATGCAAAATAATTCAGAGTGCAACTCATCCTACCGCAGCACCAAGAATCATGGGGTCTGGCCTCTGCCATCTTAGTGCTACACATGAGTGAGGCAGCATCAGTATGGACACAGCAGCTCGAGTGTTATTTCACAGTGTAGCCAAGAAAGGCTAACTCAAGATGTATAATCTGAGTTAGACCTGAGAAAACACAGACCCTAACACACAGCTAACAGAACTTCCAACATGTCAGCCTGCATTCTGACAGGGCTTTTCATATGTTATGCTGACTCAACTGGGAAAAAAACCTACAACAACCTTTTTTGCCAGTCAAGGCGGGGCGTAAGTGGCCAAGTCATGAAGTTAGCTAGCCAAAGCACACTAGTCACCTACTCCTTGTGAACTGTAGTGCTAGGCTTTAATGTTAAACAGTGAAATTCAACCGTCACAGCGGACGGAAGTTTCAATTAAACTGTGAAACGTATTTGAAATTTCAAGCCTGTAGGTTTGTACAGCTAGTGTGTATGTGTTAAATTTCAATGAACTAAAAGCGTATGAGCACTTCATGGAGCAAGGGACAGAAACAAAAATAAACTTAAAATCCTTCCTTGGATGACTGACTATCTCCTGCCAAGTAAAAACTGTAAATGAAGGGCGTGAAATGTTAAACTAAAGACTGTCAGAAGCCCAGCTCAGCAGCAGAGAGCTGTTCCACCTGCCAGACATAAGAAGTTAAATGGTTTGCCTAACTGGAACTAACCCTTTAGGGGCTGACATTACAAAGTTATTTTTATTTCCCATCTCCACCTATTATAGGACAATTATAAGGCCCACAATCTGGAATGTATCATTCCACAGGACACAGAAGATGTAGACTGAAATCTGTAAAATGAGTGTGTACAACTGGTACATCATTTCTAGTAATGAATAACCAGTTTTATTTAAATTCTCCAAGAACACTTAACTTGAGACCCATCAAGTTGAGCATATTACTCTTTGATCCTGCACAGATTATGCATGTGCTAAACTTTATGCAGATAAGCAGTCTCCATTGAACTCAAAAGCAACCACAGTCGTTTGGAACTCTTTCCTTCCTTTCACTCTTCATTTTTCTTTCTACCTGTTTGTTACGTCAGGCCTTTATTTTGGTTGTAAAGTCTTAAAGGCAGGGATGTTTCTTCTAAACGTTCTACAAATCACATAATGAACTTTAGGATGCGATGAAAGAAATAGTGATAAATAAT
Organism: Chelonia mydas; assembly: GCF_015237465.2. Classification (NCBI taxonomy): domain Eukaryota; kingdom Metazoa; phylum Chordata; order Testudines; family Cheloniidae; genus Chelonia; species Chelonia mydas. The sequence goes on from NC_051250.2 coordinate 67,715,364, forward strand.
GCTAACTGATTATTTTAGCAATATTTTATCGGTGACATTCGCAGGCTATTGAACTTGAAATATTTAGCACTTATGCAGCACTTTAACTTAAAAGTCCTTTATAAACATTAATAAACTAAGTGAAGTAGGTCTTTATGCACTAATGTAATAATAAATATGCAGCTGGAGAAACTGAATAAGATGGGTCTATGTCAGAGCCAGAATCAGAAAAAGTTCTACAAGTAGGTGGACAAATAGGCTACACGGCCTCCTTCCATCCAAAAGCATCAATGCAGCTCTGTTAGCTCATGATTTGTGGCTCACCAACAGTTAAAGATTTTAAAATTAAGGGTACTTAATATACTATAAATCAGTAGGGTCTGAGCTTGTGGATCCTTATGTGACATCGGTGCCTATGTGTACAGCATTTAGCCTAACCATTCATCTCTTAATTGTTAAGAGATGCATGCACTTAAAATATTAATATATTGGGGATTGATTAATCAGCCAACACTGGTTGTTGAACATGGTGAGCCAACTAGAAGCAAGTTTTTAATTAGGTTTTCACAAGATTATACATACACATGAATACAAGATCAAATAAAGTTACTAAATAAGATTAGATCTCTTTCTAAAAGATACGTTGGAGCTGAAACAAGTTTATGGGCTTGATGAAGAAGCCACTTGGTGAAATGTTATGACCTGGGTTAGGTCATTCTTGCTAATCATAATAGTGCCTTCTGACCTTAAAATCTATAACCAAGTTATAAAAAAAAAAAAATCAAAGGAACGTGCAAGGTATCCCAAGAACTGGAGTGGGAAGGTACTGTCGTCTTGTGATTAAAGTGAGGAACCAAATCTGCCTCAGTGATGATCTGTCATATGAACCATGGGCAAGTCACTTAACCTACATCTGCCTCCATTTCCCCACCCGTAAAATAATGTTTCACCAGTCCCCAGGGTTGAGGCATAATCACTTGCATCTAAAGTGCTTTGGTATCACTAGCTGAAAGGCACTCTACAATGTCCTTATAGTAAATTGGGTTTTTCTATCCAGGTACATTACTACTCACGTGTGGTTTAAAAGTGAAAAAGAACAAACTTTAGTAAGTACTTCAACACAATGAACTTTGTTACAGTGAGGAGCTGTTCACACAAGTGTTTGCTTTGGAAGAGGCGGAAAATATTCGGAGCCTAACAGGGGAACACAGCCACTCTCCTTGTGATTCCTTCCTGCCTTTTCTTGGCTATCCTTTCCCAGCTTGTTCCTTTTAGGGCATTGATTAAATTCAGACAGAACATGTAAACGATACTGCCAAAGGAAGAAGATAGCCAGATGAATTCACAACTCTGGGAAAACAAGCTTTCAGGATTGGGGAGAACTAGAAAGGATTTTCCTATACCTTTATGGTAGCAAGGAAGTTTCCTAAGGCTGTGACTTCTCTGTCTCCCTCTTCCCTCCTTCCCCCATTTTTATGTTGACATTTAAGTCCAAGTTATCTGATTTAGGAATCTTTTGTTTTGATGCTAAAATCCTTATATACAGAATTTCACCCAGAGTGAGTTTTTATAGCCATGTTATAACCCATAAAAATGAAGCATTAAAATGGAAAGGTGATACAAATAGTGGATTAAAGTGTCTTTACAAACAAATGGACAAATAAGCGTTCATCTTATTTTGATGCAAAACCTACCACTGACAGATCTTAACCACCCTATACGAGGTCAACTGCAGAAGATCCCTTCCTTTGTATTAACTGTAGGTGAGGTGCTTATCTACAACTGAAGCACAAAGCAGGTAACAAGCATAGCTACAGCAAAAATTGGGACATGAAGGCCTTCTGCATCACTTTATCAATGTAAAATATTATTAAACGTAAAATATTTCATCTTTAAGCATCCCAAAATTCTTAATATTCTCTCTACATACACCTATGGTGGAAGGCAGCAATCAACTAAGTGCATGCTACACAACAGAAGCAGGAGGGGAAATTTTGGGAAAGGATACCGGGACAAATTCTTGCTCGTATGGAGTGGACAGTCGGATCTTTAATTCTCATGGAAAAGAGAGAGGTCTTTGGTTTTTAAGTTCTCATCTGATAGAATGAAAACTACACAGCACTCAGTTTATCACAGGACTGGAATCAAGATTCCTGGGTGGTAGTCCCAACTCTGCCACCAGTGCACCATATGGTCTTTAGCAAGTCATTTAACGTTTGGGTTATTTCCCCAACTATAAAATGGGGACAATATTTACCTAGCTCACAGGGAAGTTGAAAGGATTAATTCACTAGTATTTGTAAAGAGCTTTAACACTCCTGATAGTAAGCAGCTATTGCATTTTCTAACAAATATGAGCAACACTTCTTTTGAAGTGGGAAATCTACACTTATGTAATAGGTTGTTAGAAAAAGGAGAGTGATATATTGTTCTCCTTATCCACTGAGGACAGGGGGAAAAGTATGGGCTTAAATTGCAGCAAGGGAGATTTAGGTTAGACATTAGGAAAATTTTCTAACTGTAAGGGTAACTAAGCACAAGAACAAGTTACCTAGAGAGGTTGTGGAACTGCCACGATGGGAGGTTTTTAAGAACAGGTTAGACAAACACCTATGAGGGATGGTCTAGATCAGTGATTCTCAAAGCCGGTCAGCTGCTTGTTCAGGGAAAGCCCTGGCGGGCTGAGCCAGTTTGTTTACCTGCCGCATCCGCAGGTTCAGCCGATCGCGGCTCCCACTGGCCACGGTTCGCTGCTCCAGGCAAATGGGGGCTGCGGGAAGTGGCGTGGGCCGAGGAATGTGCTGGCTGCCCTTCCCGCAGCCCCCATTGGCCTGGAGCGGCAAACCGTGGCCAGTGGGAGCCATGATCGGCTGAACCTGCGGACGCAGCAGGTAAACAAACCGGCCCGGCCCGCCAGGGGCTTTCCCTGAACCAGCAGCGGACTGGCTTTGAGAACCACTGGTCTAGATAACACTTCATCCAGCCTCAGTGCAGGGGACTGGACTAGATGACCTACTGAGATCCCTTCTGGCCCTACATTTCTGTTATTAAAACTGTCCAAGCCATACTAAATGAAACCCTCACCTGACAGCAACCAGCTGGAAAAACCCAATTTCTTAGCTTGCTTAGGAAAAGTAGGCAACTGAGAATAGCACTTGGAGACATGACAGTATGGGAGTTGACAAAGTGAAGATCAAGGCACAGGAATGAACAGAAATCTTCCAGGTCTTTCTTCTCAGACAGTAGCCAAGCTGTTCTGGGAAACCATTCCTCCACCTCCAGGACCCTCACATTGGTGTCTTTCAAGGCTCAACTCAGGTGAAGGTGGTTGGGACTCAGCAGGGAGGGTCTGGGTGCGGGGGACTCAGTGGGGGATCAAGATGCTGGGGAAGTGGGGGTTCAGTGGGATGGGGATCTAGGTGCAGCTGGTTGGGGGTCGGTGGGGTGCAGATCCGGGTGGCTCATCAGGGTGCTCCAGGTGTAGGGGGATGGGGCTCATCGGGGGGGTTCTGAGTGCGAGTGAGGGGTGAGGCTCGGTGGGAGGATCTGAGTATTAGGGGGTCTGGATGCACGGGGGTTGGGCAGATAGGGGGGCAGTACCCTGTATAGGGATCCCTCCGCCTGCAACTGAGGAGCGATAGATGCAGGAAACTGGGGGGACGGGAGTTTGCAGAGCTTCCTGCAGCTGCGGGAGAAATCTGGGGGTGGGTCTGACCCCACGCCGGATGCCGTGCAGAGGAAAGAGGAAGTCCTATCACTCCCCAGCCCAGCCAGGACCAGCAGCTGAGCCCAGCACAGGGTAGGAGTCACCAACTGTGTCTTCCCCAGTTCCACCCTCTACCCCACAGTGATTTACCTCTGCCGGCTGCCCTGGGCACCCAAAACATATTGCTGGGGACGGTCGCATAACCACTCTTGGGGCTTCCCTTTGCTTCCCAGTCAGAAAGTCACTTTTTTCTGTGGGGAAGCAAAGAAATCTGTGGGGGACATAAACTCTGTGCATGTGCACTGGTGCAGAATTCCCCCATGAGTAATAGAATCTTGAGGGAATTTAGCTGAGCAAGTGCGATCTGCAGTTTTTCAAAGGCTTATTCTTTGGCTACATATGGCAAAAGGCACACCCTTGACACAAGGGCCCTCTCAACCCTGCAAAATATCAAGGCACTGCTCCAAATCATGGAGGTGCCAGAGCTTCTAAAACAAAAAAATGCCATGGGTATTTAACATAGGCAATATAATATTTTCCCAAGCCTCATTCTCAGAAATGTGGGAATCATTTTGGTTGAAGTTTTCCCAAGAAATTCAGCTTCAGGCATACACCGGAATGGAAAATTTCAGCCCAAACAGTTAAGTTTGGACAAGTTATAAGCAACTGAAAACAAGGAACATGAATGGAAAATGTTGGACAACCTTTATTATAGTCCATGCTACCAGTCCCAGCTATAACACACAATCTAAACCTGTTTCTTGCCAGGAGGAAATTAAACATATTTGTTGCTCAAATATACTCATGGGAGATGTTCAACTACTATAGTGATGGGAACCAACATAAAAACCTGCATATATGGAATTGCAAAATATTCTATTCTTACTATCTTGGAAGGATGATGGGTTATCTTGCCTGTGCCAGAATATGAATCCATGGCCTCAGGGAGCCTAAGCATATGAAGCCAATGCTTTAGACCACTAAGCTAATCCATGCAGCATTCTTTCCTACACTGGTTCTTTTAATGACCTCTTGGCATCTTAAATGTTTAGGCCCCAGTTACACTCACATACAAAAGTGAGATAGATTAAAAATTAGATTAAGAATCAGCAGGATTAGCAGCACCAGATGTTCTAGCAACAAACAGCAGGCTTTGGATAACTGGTTCAGAGCTTAAATCAAGTTTTCCAGCCAAAATGTTTATCTTCACATACCCAGGAACTGATCTGTTTCTTTCAGTTAATATTTGGAATTGTGAATATTAGGAAGTTAACATCAAGTTGCTTGGCTCAAATGAAAGTGTTCCTGAAAACCGCTTTGTGCTCTCCAGGCGCATGACAGCTTAACACTGGACAGAACAAATCAGTTACTAAAAGGCCAACGGGATTAGCATTTGCATTTGGTTGCTGGGCAAACAAGTTTTATACCACAAGTTTAATAATATAATTACATTACAATATCAGATACTAAACTAAGAAATATAAGTTTAATTAAGAAAAGAAGTGATCAACAGAGCATTTCTTTTTGGCATGGAGCAGGTTTGGGGGGCGGGGTGAGGGGTGTTTTGCTGGAATATGCTGGTCTCTAAATTTAGAAAGCGACTATGTTTCTTGGTAAGAAAATTCAGTCCTAAAACAAAATCATGTACATTTGTTCTCTGTCCCCAGTTACAGCTCCTTTTCACTGTTTGAGCTACTACTGAGTAAAAGGTATTTTGCCAGTATAACTTAAAAATAAAGGGGTTTAAATGGTCAAGTAGCTATGCTGCCTACCATGTACTCCTCCTGCAGCTACTGTATCTAGGTAACAGGACTGCCGTTAGTTCTGAAAGCAACTGGTGAAAGGTTTCACTGGTCAAATTTCTGATAATAGCATGTCTACCAATTATCATGCAGCTACTCCAGTAGTGACAGCAGTGTCTGGCTCTCGCTCAAGGATTATTAATATATTTGCTTAAGTGGTGCACTCCAACAGATGCTAGTCAGGAGGGCTGGAGGGCATAACATCAAAGGCTCTCCATTTAAAGATACACTTGCATGGAACAGAAGGAATGGCAGCAGATTTCTGCAGCTTCAAGTTGTTTGGTGTTCCCTCTAGCCCTATATGCCTGCCCTGTGTGGCCACCGAGGGGCGGATCTCCTCGTGGAGCCCCTGCTACACAATCCCCAGCTCCATGTGCAGGTGGCGAAGTCCCGCTCGGTGTGACAGAGGCTGGTCCTGGCAGAAGTCACCAGACTCAAAGACCTCCTGGACTACAACCGAGGAGACTGGCTGGATCCCCTGACGCTCGCTCAGCACATGGGGCTCTCTGGCCCTCATACTCCCTGGCGCATACTTCAGGAGGAGAGGGCCACTTTACTGGCCACTGCTTGGGCCTACCTCAACCGGGTCCTGCAGAGGGCACCCCCCGCCCACCCTACACCCCAGGCCCTCCGGACCTTTTCATCGGGCCCCTGCCCCGGGGACCCACCCAGCCATCCCACCCCTTCACCCTTCCGGACCGCACCAAGGAAACACCTGTACACACTCGTGCTCCACACCCTTCACATCCTCACCCTCGTAAAGGTGGCGGTACCTCCTACCACTTCTGGAGGGTGAGGAACCCCAGTGGGCCAGCCTATATTCCACCCTGGTCCTAAAGCCCGCCAGGGATATCAGTTGGTGGCTCCTTCACGGAGCCGTGAGCACAGGCATGTTCTTGGCGCGATTCACCCCCATCCCAGACACCTGCCCCTTCTGAGGCGTGAGGGAGACCCTGGTGCCTGTGTATCTGCAGCCCCTATTCTAGCTCCTCCAGAACCTCCTGCTGCGGTTCTGGCTGCACTTCTCCCCACACTTGTTTATATTTGCACGCCCTATTGGTGGCCCCACTAAATCGTGAGACCTCCTCGTCAACCTCCTCCTGGCCCTAGCCAAAGTAGCCATCTACAACACCAGAAGGAGGATGTTAGACAAAGGGGTGCTCTGCAACTTTGGGGCCTATTTCCACTCCCCCCTGGTCTCATGCATCCGGGCAGAGTTCCTCTGCGCGGCGTCCGCTGGCTCCCTTGATGCCTTCCGGGGATCTCTGCTTGGTGTCCTCGTCAGGTTACTTTCGTTTAGCCCTGTCACCTCACTCCTGTCCCTGTAATATCTTTAGTTATCCCCCGTAATTAATTGAGATCTCAGACCTTGTGGATCCTCCCCTTAGGCTGGGGAAGGTCCTTTAGCAGTGGGTGGGCTCCGCCCACCCATTTCTAGGATCCCAGCAGGCTGTGATTCTAACAATCTAAACAGGCCTAGTACTTGGGTGGGGCATCTCTGTGCAACAACGGGATATTACAAGAAGCTAGCATTAGCAGTTCTATTCAAGTACCACTCATTTACACCAGCAGGTCATTAAGCAGCCTTGTGCTGTTAGAAGTTACCAACTCTTGAATAAGAACTAAAATTGAAATCTTGATAATTTTTTAAAAGTGAAATATACCATGTCACTTTTTGAAAGAGTATATGCACTAATGTCCACAAAATAGCCACATTCCAGCTTGGGGAAATACACTTTGCCTATGCATATTCTCTGTGGTTTCAATTAAATAATGGACTCACTTCTAGAGCCACGCTGTTGCTGTGCACACATTTAACCCCAGAGGTGGCTGAATTTCAGTGGTGGGTGAAGAGCTGTTTCTTTCCTCCCTTAGCACAATGGGCGCCTTCAGGGTGAAAGGCACAATGGAAGTGTTGCAATAGCATCTCCTTGTACAGACAACACCATGAGTGGCAGAGATGCATACAGTGTGCCTATGCTTTACCTCAAAACTCAGAAAGAAGAGGGGAGAATAGCTGGTTAATTCCAGTAGGGAAAGGAAAAGAGCTAAATTTAACTTAACAGATTCCTTTCCCTGAATTAGCACTGTTTTCAGAATAAAACCCATTAGTGAGAATTACTGTGACTGTCCCATCAGAGAGACAGAACATCCTGGGTTAAGTCCCTGCAGCTGCTGACCCATGACTGATTTAGAACTGGATCCAGAGGAAAAGCATCCCAGATGCATACCCAAAAGTCCTCTATTCATTGTGAAAGTTGTTAAATTGAAGCATATTTAAGAAGACTTTTCTGGGAGGAGAGGACAGATTAAGTGGGACAGAGAGCTGGACAGTTCCAATCTAGGTCAGCAGTGTGCACTCAGTGGCCTATGTGAAATGGATTTGAGGTCTCAGGTCCGCTCTGGTGGAAAGGTGCCCAATTAAATTTGTATTTGGCACAAGTGTCCTTGTTGGCATTTTCTGCACAGAAGTAAAGGACCACAGAGACTGAACAACAGTCTCAGCTCCTAAAGGTGGTCTCTCCTTTACCATTTTCAAAAGTGCTCAGTGGTGGCGTAACTCTGAACTCACTGAAGTCAATGGTAAAATGCCCACCCTCTTCAATGGGAGCAGGAGCTCGGCCAATACTGAGTGCTTGTGAAAATCCTACCATTGACCATAAAACTTCAGATAAGTGACATTCGAAAGAAGGCCACATTTTTCTTTTAAGCCACCTCATTTGGCTTTCAAGCCAAGAAACAATTCTGACGGAATTTTATTTAAGAAGAAGCAATTGTATTTGATTCTGTATTCCCTCAAAGTTAGGACCCTCTGCATTTGTACTACATTTTAGTAGAGATCTTAAGAAGAGGCTGTAAAACTCCTATATTATTGGTTTTGCAGGTCAGGGGCTTTTCAAATGAACATTTTTCAAATAATTGTCCAGAGGGAGCTCAGGGAAGGGGTCAGAGGGTTACCATATTAGAAACTGTAACAAGTGGCTACAGGTTTACTGTAAATGTAAACCTTACAGTATACTGGCCAAATTCCAGACAAGCCCCAACTTGCTATTTTAACTACCTTACTGACATCTCAAAGGGTGATTCTAGTGTCAGTAGTTTCCTGCAACGTATGAAGAGTCACAGTGTAATTATTAACCAGTCTGAGGCAAAGGTCATATGCACGTAACTAGTGTACATAAAAATAGCAGAACTGGTGTTGAAACAACGGGACCTCTCCATGTAACAACTTAGAGAGCTATTCATGAAGTTAAACTTGAAATAGAACATTCATACCTAGATTGCTACAAGAGTAAAGTTCTGCTACAAGTTTAGCAACATTAAGGCTCTGACTTCAGTACAAAAAATAAGTGAGTTTTTACATCACGACAACTAACTTGATGTAAAATCGTTGTTCAGACAAGGAGCAGATAGATTTTACCATGGTGTAGCTAGTTGAGTTCAACCCAGAATCCCCACCTACCTGGGGTTTACCCCTATTAGTTATACTGAGCTAAAAGCTACCTCTCCCTAGTCTCAAGGATTTTACATCAAGTTAGCTATCTCAATGTAAAGCCACACTTTTGGCAGTGAAGACATAGGCATAGTGAATGAAGAGTATGCTGAAGCAGAATTTTCCAAATAAGCCCTCTAAAGTCACGCTTGAGAAACAAGAGGAAGAATTTAGAAAGCAGCCATTCATCTCAAGCTTTTTTTGCCCTTCATATTACATTATCTGCAATGGATTGCACAATCTAGTACTCCAAGAGAGACATATTCCACTTGAGAGAAAGAAGGTTTTATTTCCTTCTGAAACTTTTGTACCCATTCTTTCTATAAGTAACTCCTGAGATACTATAAAAAGAAAAGGAGTACTTGTGGCACCTTAGAGACTAACCAATTGGTTATTGGTTAGTCTCTAAGGTGCACAAGTACTCCTTTTCTTTTTGCGAATACAGACTAACACGGCTGTTACTCTGAAACCTGAGATTACTATAACTCCGTAGTTAGTGGATGGGTCATTACACAAAGCAAAACTATTTCCCCATGTTTATTCACCCCCTCCACCCCCCACTGTTCCTCAGACATTCTTGTCAACTGCTAAAAATGGCCCACCTTGATTATCACTACAAAAGGTTTCCCCCACCCCCCTGCTGGTAATAGCTCACCTTAAGTGATCACTCTCTTGTTACAGTGTGTATGGTAACACCCATTATTTCATGTTCTCTATGTACATAAATCTCCCCACTGTATTTTCCACTGAATGCATCCGATGAAGTGAGCTGTAGCTCACGGAAGCTTATGCTCAAATAAATTTGTTAGTCTCTAAGGTGCCACAAGTCCTCCTTCTCTTTTTGAGAATTTTCAAAGTGTCTATTTCCAGGCTGTGCACTGGACAGGGTTTTGTACATAGTTTCACTGTTTGTTGCTGGCGGACTCCCTCCCTCCCCCAGGCTCTTCAAGAAGGTGTTTACCACCAATAGCTAAACAGAACCTGATCCAGAAGCAGGCAGTTGTGTGCAGAGAGAAAGGGAAGGTGGAGGAAAGTCTTATGATGTGAGCAAAACCCCTTCAACCAATCCTATTTAAAATTAAAAAGGAATTTTAAAAAAAAACCTCAGAACATGCCATTTAAAGGGTACTCTGTCAGAAAAAAAAAAAGATTTTGGAAGTTAGTTTCAAAAGATTCAAGTTGAGTGTCCCATTACACAGCAATCCAAATTATTTTTTATTTTGTTGCAAATACAAATAAAATGGATCTACCATGTAACAGTGAATTTGATTTAGCAGTCATAACATGTTAATATCTGAAGCAGTTTTCTGTTAAAAAAATGTCATCACTGGAGAGTTCCTAGGTGACTATGCATGCCTTGCAAAGGTAAGCTTGCCTGACACAGATGCATGCAGCATGTCACAGCAAACAGCTGATAAATGAGCCTCAATTTATCATGCTTTTCATACAAGGGGGTCGAAGTTTCTAATGCAGAATTTCAACAAGTAAAGCTCAAACATTCTGCTGGCCCAAAGTCTTCCTGGAAACAGAAGCCCCCTCACAAATAAACCAAGGTGTCTGAAGAAAATCCAATGGATTTCACAGAGGAAAGTGAAAAACCAAGCTTATAACAAACTGAACAGTAAGATTTCAGAGTAGCAGTCTGTATCCGCAAAAAGAAAAGGAGGACTTGTGGCACCTTAGAGACTAACCAATTTATTTGAGCATAAGCTTCGTGAGCTACAGGCATCCGATGAAGTGAGCTGTAGCTCACGAAAGCTTATGCTCAAATAAATTGGTTAGCCTCTAAGGTGCCACAAGTCCTCCTTTTCTTTTTGAACAGTAAGAATTTACCAGAGAAAACGCATTGAGATTAAGGATACTTTAAATTCTTCCCTCTGCAGTCTGAGGTATTCTTAATTAACGAACTCATCTGGACTCAAACCCACGTGGGAGTTTCCTAATTTGCAAATAATTATTTTGTTGAACTGTTACAAAAACACTTCATGAACTGCAAGGATTCTCCCACATTCAAATGCTCATCTCAGCTAACTGCTACGGTACTGCAAGGAATAAAGTTATTGGGCCAGATTTTGCCATTTTAGTACAACTACTTTCTGCCTTTGCATGATCTGTCTTAAGGCCCACATATTCAGCCCTAGGAGGCTCACTCCAGTGCAAAGGGAAGACCTTCTGGTGATATAAAGCCAATTTAGAATCTCTTATGCCACTCTTCTCCCACCCCCTGCCCCTTCCCGCCACCATATACTACTGCCTACATAGCTGGGAACAGTGCTTATTTGTGAGAAGGCTTGCCAGGGCTGAGCCCGAGCACTTCCAGACTTGGCAGTTCATAGCCCTGGTACCTCTGGGTTTGCCGCATCAATTATGAAAGGGAAAAATTGCTTGAGCCCCAGCACCTTTCATTACAAATTAAGCATTGGATGTGAAAGAGGGACATCACCAGGACACCACTGCACTACACAAACTCATCTGTTCGTGTGCACCTTTCTGGGATTGTTTGCGGCCAGCCAAAACTAGGGCAGCTTAACTTAATGCCCAAGGGACCTGCTTGGCCAACAGCAGCCGTAGGAACAGGGTAATACAAGCTTTACGCTCCTTCCCAGCACCTAAAACTTGCATTGTGTTCCGCTCCTCTCACTGGGCAATTCTATATTGAAAAGCAACTTTCTTGTCCCTCAAATTACATCTGTAAACTCAGCAAACTTGACAGAAATCCTGCACTTCAACTGCTAGCCCTGCAAACAACCTGGAAGCTGAAAATCAAGCTGGGTTCTTTGCATGCAAGAACAACAAAACCCCGGTTTGACTATCAGATGCCGGGTTGAGAGGGACAGACTGGCAGTCAGGGGAAACATTTCTCTTGCTAACTGAACAAATCTGATATGGCTGTAATTGATCCAAGGACATACAGACCCTGCCCCATACCCCTTTTTTACAAGCAATTTTCAGAAGAGGCACGTACTTAAGAAAACTGATGCCACATTGTATCACTTACAATTGTTAATTTGCCTCAAAGTCTCTGGTCATTAATCTAAAAAGCAAAGAGCAACAGTCAACACAGAAGATGAAAGAACCACCGTCTGCTCCTGAAAATTGCTTATTCACAAACAGTTCCCATTCAGCACAACAATTAATCACAACTGGAATGCTAAACTTGCTACTCTCTCCTCCGCTCTCACATCAAGTTCAAGTTCTCATCCTCACGTCAAGGCCCTGCACTTGTCCACCTGGTCTCCATCTCCATTGATTCCCTCCTCCCTCTGCCTGAACTCCTCCCAAATTCTTCTTGTTTCTTTCTACTGCTCCCTTCCTATCCCTCCAACCATCCTCTCCATTCAAATGCCTCCTTTTAATTAATATGTAAATTCCACAATTCTAGCATTGGAGATTTTCCAGACACTGGACCTGATCATCTTGTGCATCATGCTAGTGTTCTGCAACCTGTGCAAGCTCCATAGGCAAAGGACTGTACATTGACAGCACTCAACTAATGAGCTTTTTACAGTAGTCACTCAATATTTTGCATCATACAGCAGGATGTTGAAGTTGCCATGAGACGGATAGTTGTACTATCTTAAGTACAATTCCCCACGTAATGCCTAATGAAGAGCTTTAGCTCAGCTATGTATCAGATAAGTATTAGATACCTGTAAGCTGCTCCAGGGATTCAGCAGTTTGATTTTAACTGATTGACAAATTTGGGGAAAAATTTTTTCCCCATGGAGTAGCATGATATTTTTCCAAAATGCATAAAACACACATATATACTATAAGTCTAGATCTTCCATCCTTTCTTATTCAGAACATCCTAAAGATAAAATCAGCAGTCAATATATTCAAGAAGTTAATGTAAAGTGGCCACAGATACACACTGTACTCAATTGTGAGAACTGTACATGCCACACTAAAGAGATTCTGTCAAACATATGGGGCCTAATCTTGCAAATTGATGAGTGCCTTCAACATCTCTGGACTCAATGGCAGTTAAGGATATTCGCAAGAGTTAGGTTTCAGAGTAGCAGCCGTGTTAGTCTGTATTTGCAAAAAGAAAAGGAGTACCAGTGGCACCTTAGAGACTAACCAATTTATTTGAGCATAAGCTTTCAGCTGTAGCTCACAAAAGCTTATGCTCAAATAAATTGGTTAGCCTCTAAGGTGCCACTAGTACTCCTTTTCTTTTATCGCAAGAGTTACTCAACATCCAGAAAGAAAAAAAAAGGCAGTTTTTTTGTGACTCAGAGGCCAAACAATGCCGAGTATGGGCATTGGTATGTTAATTTAAACTGGCACAAGAATCACTTCGTTCATGAGCTCTCTCAACTTCTCCCAAACACTGCCTTGAAACGATTCATCTTTACCTGTGGAGGAAGTGCTGGTTACTCATTAAATGGATCACTGGCTTGAGAAAAACAATGTTCTTTAACCACCCATTTATTAGTGTTTGCACAGTTCTGAGATAGGTACATTCTTTGCTGGGTGTAACTCAAACTTTACAGACTAATTTTCTGCTGATCCTCTTAAAACAAACTTGCAAAAGGGTTTACGGTGAAAATTACCATAACCTCACGTCCCGGCTTTCCTGTGGCAATCTAAAACAGAATTTAAAACAAAAGAAATTAAAGCAAGCTGGACTTCACAAGGCAGGTGCCATCAACATCTCCTTTAAACTACTGTATACTTAAGCAAGGAAGTCATTAAAAGAATCTTAGAATTGAAATAGACTTAGCTAGGGGAAAAAATAAACTTGTTTCCTGTAGTCTACTCAGTCTTTTATAGTCCATTTACTCAAACAGTGTCAAAGTTTGCCCACAAAGTTTGCTGACAGTTGACCCATATTTCTGTTGTAGTTGTAACATTTTCCCCCATATAATTTATTCATGACATGTATACCCTTGGTTCCCTGAAGTCCCAGATAACATTACTAATTGTGTTTTACTTGAGTGCACAAGTAACGAGCTACTGTAAACTTAGCCTAGCACTTAAAGACACACCATGGTAACTTGGAGTGCTGAGGGGTGCACTTTTATATTTAAAAAAAAAAAAACAACAAAAACACCCAATTGTGCCTACTTCACACTGATCTAAATGCTTTCAGTAGTATGCACACATCAGATCTTGCAAGCCAGCATTTTTAAGGCAGGTAATGGGCAGGTAGAAAAGTATCCAGAGAGATCACGTACCTCCGAAAAGGAGAAAGAATGGTTTTAGCCTTTCCCTTTCTCAAATATCTCATGGTATTTAATCTACTACATGGCACTGAAGGCAGAAGAATACCTTGAGTTCCTAAACACGGATGTGGGCACACTTCATGACCACTTAGGGTATGTCTACACTGCACCTGGAAGTGAGCACCCATCCTGAGTAGACAGACACACACTTGCTCTGCTCGACCTAGTATGCTAAAAATAGCAGTATGGACATTGTGCCACGAGCAGCAGCACTGGCTAGCCGCTCTAGCATAAACCCACCTGACCACTGGGTTTGTACTTGGGCAGCTAGCTCATGCCATCACCCATGCCACAATAACCACACTGCTATTTTTACCATGCCAACTTGAGAAGAGCATTCACCCAGCCTCCACTGTAGAGTTCTTTATATCCAGTGCTGTAATTAAGTCAGAACTATACCCCAGAACCTTTTATGATGAGAAGGTAAACAAAAAACTGATATGTCCAAGTTTGGACAGCTGAATTTTAAGACTGTTTACACCGAAGACAATTAAAAAACAAAAATCAAATTTTATTTTGTTGTCCATATCACCAAGAGTAGCTAAAAACAAAGCTAATTTAAAACTATTCTTGGCAATGAAATATATGGAAATTTAGCTTCCAAGTCTGCTTTGGTCTTACAGTCCTGACATCAGTGACAATTTTTGCTAAATGTTACAATTTTACTAAAGACAAAAAGCAATCTACATAACATGACACCAAAATCTGATGCACAAAGTTATTAAAAAAGTTTACCAGAATACCAGGGACAGCTATCTATTTGCCTGTGGCATGGTAATCATTTGCATTAACATATGTTCGTTGTGCAGTTAGCTGTATAATACATTCCTGCACAAAGTAACATTACCCTATTTTGCAATCATATTTTTGATCAAATTTGCGTTCCATGCGATTCTAATTGCACTGTTCACCAGGATATATGGGCACACTTTCAAAATTTTAGGGGGAAAAAAACCCCACCATTTCTCCAAAAATAAAGAGTGTACATTACATAACCGCTCGCAGCCCTCACACCATAATCTCCTTAAAAGGGCCAAAAATAGGAAATACCACCCAGTAAAATCCAAGAGTCACGCTGAGAATGCTTGGGAAAAATTCCAAATCCAAACAAATTTATGAAGACTCCAGTTTATGAAGTCAGATTCCAAGGAAGGGTATGCAGAGCAGGTAGATGCCAAAAGAGCCAGCAAAAAATAGTTTTTGAACTTTTGCAAACCATATTAAGGAATGAAGGAACATCATACTAATATGGAATCTTTTTCTGAGTCTCTCTCTTCCTATGCTATTTTGAAAAACCACAATATCTGCAGCTTAAACGGAACTAGAACTAAAATTGCCTATCAGGTGAAACAGCAAAAATGGGGAAGTACTGTACAGTAAACGCATTCTTTTATTATACTGAATAGATTTACATTGGTAGAGAACAAAATCGGCAATAGCTACTTAACATTATTAACTGGTCCATTTTTCTTACATTATGCACATCTAATTAAGTCTAGGATACAAACAGGTACAATGTGATCTGTAGCAAGTACTAGAACTATTACACAAAAAAATTAATGGAAACGTGCTGATAAATTATACCAATTAGTAGGTCACACCTGGATCATACTGTTTGAGCACGTGTGTGTATCTGGGGCGGGAGTTTACTCCGGAC
Organism: Chelonia mydas; assembly: GCF_015237465.2. Taxonomy (NCBI): domain Eukaryota; kingdom Metazoa; phylum Chordata; order Testudines; family Cheloniidae; genus Chelonia; species Chelonia mydas. Next base: position 67,731,232 of record NC_051250.2, read on the forward strand.
ATAAATTATTCCAGAGAGAGATACATTTGGGAGAAGGTTTGAGGAGTTTCAAGAATCTTAACTCCCTTCACCTCAAATGTACATAATATAAATTGCTCAACTAACTGGTTCCTGAAAAAGATGAAAGTACAAGGATGATGCTCTTGAAGTCCTTTCTTTTAGAGACTATGCTAATTAAACAAACCTCAAGTCAGTTGTTCAAATATTCAACTCAACTGAGTGATTTGATCTGAATTCTTTGGAACAAGATTTTATGCTAGAGGGCTGCGCAAGCAAGATTATGTCAAAGAAAATTAAAGTTTAAATATCTTGATAATAATAGTAACTACTATTTTCATCTCTGAAAAAATATACTAATTAACATGGGCTATACCTTTCTACTCAGACAGTCACTACTCTGATTTAGAAAAGTGCTAGGACGTCCTCAGGTGACTAGTTACCCTCCCTGCAAGAATTCAAGCAGTTATGCGCTCTGACTTTAATGAAAACTAGCTGTAATTTTTTTTTTTTTTTTTGGCCAAGTTTGGCAAAGAAAATTGTACTGGGTGGGAATGGGGTGTGGGAAGAAAACACCAACAAAACAGATACTTCTATTCCTTCCCCTCCCCTTAATGTAGCTTGCATAAAGTGACAATTCAGAATAGAAGAGACATCTTTAAAATCCCCATGGTTTGGGGAAAAATAGTTCCTGGACTGATTCATCATGAATCCTAAATCAATGGAAAATAATCTCCCACCAGAAACGCTTGGATCCTATTGTGTAATATCGAAGTCTGACTCCTTCAGTGGTGGTGAATCAATGGAGAGAACTAGCAGATCTCTACTGACTACGAAGTATAAATCAAAGTTGAACTGTTCTGATGCTCTGTTATGCGTTGAGAGGTCATACCTAAATAAATTACTCCGTAGATCTTTTGATATTCAAGTCTTTCAAGGATTCAGACATAACCAGCTACAAATTCTTCATCCATTTCACAGCATCCAGATAGCAGACTGAGGAGTTGCACTTTGATACTGTATTTCAGAGTCAAAGAGTTAGTGAAGTGATGCCTTCTTTCATTCATGTAGGATTTTTAAAATCACTTCACAAATCTTTCCTGGAGAGTTTAGGGAATGCATACATTGATTTTATCACTCCTACATGTCTGAAGCACATCAGCACACCAGTGTAAGCTAAAAAATATGAAGGGGGGGAGGGGCTCTGATTTATCCATCACTCACTCCCATCAACTCCAATCAATAACTGCACACAGCCCAGGAGATCAGTTTACGATTTTATCTAATTTATTTTCTATTGAGTGAAACTGTATGTAGAATTTAATTCAGATTTAACAAAGACATTTAATTAAATATCATGATGACAGTAAGAGAATACTATACCCATTACCAGAGTCTTCCAAGCATTACACAATCTGCAATTGACTCAAGTATAGGCAACATAGAAGCAGGAAAAATATAAAAGAATAATGATGGGAAAAATGTTTGTGGTCATGCTCAAGAGTTTAAACAGAATATGCAAACTGGATGATTGGAAATGTGTATCCTATTCATAAGGCTAACAGAATTCACCTTAATATAGGATTGTTGAAATGGTTTTAATCTTGCACAAGTAGTTCGGAAGGGGTTGGGGGGGGGGAGTTGAGCTATACGAATCCTACAAATCAGCCACTGTCTCAGTCAATCAAATATTAGGATAAAAGTTAATTATATCACCGCAAAGAACATTAACCCCAATTAGATCTTGACATAAAAGACACAGGGTCTCAAATACTTTCTATTATGCCCAGTTCTATTTGTAGAACAAATTAAAGCAAAATAGACAGACCAAACTGAAACAAAGAATCTAACTCACAGAAAGTCACCTAGACCTATAAATCCAAGAATTACCAATAGAAAATGATTAGGCACTTGATGGGTGTGTGTTAATTAACTAGAAGCAGATTGATCTCAGCCTGAACTCCTCGGTTTATGAGCACACAGTAATTATAAGGGCTCTAGCAAACAACTGTTTGTTAAAGTGCTGAACTAGCTTTGGACAGAAGTAGTCTTTTCTACAGATGCAGAGAGAATATTTTCTTCATTTCAGCTTATTCAATTAGTTCAGATCAATCACTGGTTTATTCAAAGTTAACAAACCAGTTGGGAGTAGAAAAAGCAGGAAGACTTGTTTTTCTTCTCCAATCTATAAATAAAAACTAGGTGAGAGAGGATGAGATCCATTAGTTCTAATAGGACAACAGAGACCAGAAAACAATCTGTTCAATTCACTTAGTATGGATAATACTTTGTTTAATAAATCAGTTAATTTAAAATGCAAAATATGTTTTCATGTACAGTACTTTTTGATAAACTTTTTTATGTGTCCAGCACATATGAAGTAGTTTTATTCAATAAACAATCTTAAAATGCCATTTTTGTGCACTATTTGTTGAATTCAAATTTCCAAAACGAACTTGACACAAATCACAAGTAAAAAAAAAAAAAAAAATCAGTCATCTAGTAAGAATTGCATCATTCACCATTTTTTAACATAATAAAAAACGTAAAAATTAAGAATCTATACAAATTTCAGTTAAGCTATATAGTTGATTAAATAAATGTGCATCAAGATAGTGTATTCTTATTAGCAATAAAGCACCAAGTTTAGTGTAAAGCCTATATTTAGTTGCAAATCAACATGTTTTAATGGTTACCGACAAGGGAGAATCAGCTTCTCTTTAGGAAAATAGATAAAAAGTACAAATACAAAACAAGATTAAAACTGATTATTAAAATCAAGGTTTCCTGTCTGCTTATTTAAATCATGATTAAAAATCAGTGATTTAAATTGCTTTCATTTAAACCAGTCCACCCTGAAGCAAAATAATTGGAAATACTGATCAATTTTTCTCCATTTATAAATTTACAAACAGCAAACCCCATGCTTCAGCCTCTGCAGATGTTTAAAAATAAATTAATCCCTTAAAATGAGTTTGTAATAGAAATCCTTTCAGATCTTTAATTGTAACAATGGTTAGAGGTGCTTAGCCACTGACTTCCAAAAGTTCAGTGCTTTGACTTTCTTTAAAACTTCAGCAAACATGTACAGCTTAATATGATTATTTTAATATAAATTATTTTAATAGATTATAATAAGATTAGGATGAACATAGGTTGTTGTAATTTCTAATTTAATTTTAAATAGGTTTATTTTTAAAAACCTGTATTTAATTTAAACAAAAAAATCCACTTTGTAATTTTTATCCACTGTATTTTGCTTACCTCCAACTCAGAGATAGACCACTTCATATTTTAAAAAATGACAGATTAATATATCTTCTAGTTCAGCGGTTCTCAAACTTTACCAACCTGAGGCTCCCCCCATTGATTAAAAATGTTGGGGACCCCTGCCCTGCCCCTTCACCAAGGCCCCGCCCCTGCCCTGACCATTCTCCAAGACCCCTCCTCCCACTCACTCCATCCCCTCCTCCCTCTGTTGCTCACTCTCCCTCACTCACTTTCACTGGGCTGGGGAAGGGGCTTGGGGTGGGGGCTCCAGATGGGGATATGGGCTCTGGGGTGGGGCCAAGGATGAGGGGTTTGGGATATAGGAGGGAGCTCAGGGTGTGCAGGCTCTGGAAGGGAGTTGGGGTGCGGGAGGAGACTCAGGGCTGGGGCAGGGGATTAGGGTATGGGGGGGGGGGTGTGAGGGCCCCAGCAGGGGGTGCAGGCTCTGGGCTGGGGATGAGGGGTTTGAGGCGCAGAAAGGGGCTCTGGGCTGGGGCAGGGGGTTGGGGCACGGGGGGCTGAGGGCTCCAGCTGGGGGTGTGTTCTCTGGGGTGCAGCTGGGGATGAGGGGTTTGGGGTGCAGGAGCGGGCTCAGGGCTGGAGGTTGAGGGGGGTGCAAGCTCCGGGAGAGCGTTTGGGTGTGGAAGGGGACTCTGGGCTGGGTCAGGGGATTGGGGTGCAGAATGGGAGCTGCAGAGCCGGAACTTGGGCAGCACCTGGGGCCTCCCTGGCCACCCATGCACCTAGGAACTGCAGGACATGGCAGCCGCTTCCAAGAGCGGCGCAGAACCAGGGCAGGTAGGGAGGCACTGGGAGGGAGGGGGAGGAGTTGATCAGCGGGGCCTGCAGACCCCGAGAAGTCACGGAACCCAGTTTGAGAGACACTGTTCTAGTTCACATATGGAGTAAAGAATTAATAAAAGCTGAGGTGCTTATGTAGCCTGATCTATAGATTAATTATACTGATTACTTAAGAATTCCCAGTTATCACTTTCAGAATTGACAGGTTTGTGTTCCAAGATCAGGCCCACTATTATTCAAATTATTATATAGTTGGGAACCCCAATGGGCACAGTTGCAACACTCACTATAGGAACTCCTGTATATTTACAAATAGCGGCTAGTGAACACATATTAAAACTACTTTTTATATGGTTTATTTTCCATCCATTGCCTATTAGAGACAAAATATTAAAAAACAATTTGTTAACATAAATTCATTGTATACACGTTCCACAGCTCAATGAACATGGTACAAATACATAGGGGTAAAGAGAACCGTTCCCCCACACTCCAATTAAGAATTAATGCCAGTCTTGCCTGACTACTGATGGTAATATTAAATATATATTGATAAAAATCAGTATTAACTTTACTAAAATTAGTAGTTCTTTACAGGGGAACTGTGCAACTAAGATGGAGTAAAATTCAGAAATGTTCTGAACATTCCCCTCCTGCAGCCAAGCAGGGGCCTGAGTGATTAGGCAAAAATGTTTGGTTTTATCATCAAAATCATCTTTGGGTTTCACGTCTACCCTTTCAGGCTAATTAGAGACATCCTGAATACTTCTTTCTTGGATGCCACCAAAAGTGGCAGTCATAGACAACAAATGACTCGTCCAGATCTGTAACATTTCAAGCTGAAGATTCTAAGGGTGTCTTTGGTGAACTCAGAAGAACCTATAGGGACACCTAAATGCTTCCTGGGGCCTCGTTTGCATGAGGCACTTTTCATATATTTCAGGACATGACTTAAGTTAGCACTGCACTTCATTACAATACGTCTAAGTATTGTGAATTTGAGGTGGAAATCACAGACTCCATTGGAGCAGTTTTACTGACACAAAACCAGGTCCAAATGAGCCTTAACTATTACTGTAATGGTATAGTGCACAAGTATAACACATGTATTTTAACATATTACGGGTCAGGCTTGCATTTTTATAATGAAAGCTCTTACAGATAGTGTGTCTCAGTTGTAATGCTGCCCGAAATTCTGAATAGTGGCTGTGAAACTGACCAGAATCTTGTTACTTTTGATATGCTGCTTAGAAAATATATGAGGAAATGTCTGCAGGCTCAGGAAGACACTTTTGTGCTGGTTCATATTTAAAAGATTTTCTTTACAACTAGGAAGCCAGAGATTTTTTAAAAAGATAAAAGCTTACATTCTGTAGCAACTGATCCCTTATCTGGCATCAGTACTGTACATACATTTACTACAGAAAACTTCCTCCTCACCAGCAGTGCTCAATGTACACACATGCACACACATTTAAGCACACATATCTCTGTCAGAATCATGTAAATCTCCATGGCCAGAATCAACATGTCAATAAGGCACCAAATTCATTGATTATAACATTTATTTTGACTCCTAAGAGCCGTGACAATTATAAAGTCTGAATCTGTTAATGTAATGTTAAGAATTGAAACATACACACACACAACAAGGAGCATCCTCCTTCACTGAACAAGTATCACCTTGTCTGCCTTAGGAAATAAAGTAAGAAAGCAGCACTTTTACCTGTGGGTAAAATAAGCCACAAAACAGGTTTAGATCAGTCTTGTAAAATTCTAGTCACTTGAACCAAATCATTTTTAAGTGGCAAGTAAAATATTTAGTCTTACGATCTAAAAGAATGGACAAAGAGAATGTGTCCCTAGATTGGTAAGTTTTCATGGCAATTTTTCAAGTCTGATTTAGACAATATTAAAGGTGGGGCTAGAGAGGGGAAAACAAACCACAGTCACCTTAACACTTGGCTCTTATATAGCATTTCTCCTCCCTTAGATCTTATCCACCATGTGCCTAAGTATTACAACACATTTGATCCTTTCTTTCATTACACTAGGCAACATCACATGCCCTAGTAGTTCTTTACAAATTAACTAACTCAATTTTTCAAGCAGTTTCAGTATTCTCAAGAGTTGCCCGAGAGAACTCAACTCAGTTAACCCACCAAACAACAGCTACAGTACATACAGAAAAGAGTATGCTTTCCTACACCTACTTTCCCACCCAACAGCATGCTTAAAACTTGACCAAGACAGGTCACTGCCAGAGGCAAGGGGATAGTTTGGACTCTATGCCTATTTAATCCCTGGATGCTCCATCTGCAAACAGGGAGATCCAATCAGTAGCAATTCTGGTAATGGTTTGTGAGGTGGACACCTGCCCCCAGGAAATAGGCTGAAACCACCTACTCATTTCACACTGGCCAGGTTGCTCTGACAGGCTGTAAGACCTCAGGATGCCAGGCAGGGAATTCTGCTACGAGTTGTCCTCTCCTCTTCTCTCCTGCCCTACTGCTAAAGAGGAAGGCCTGTGTTATAGAGTTTGCATGGAACATGGGGCTCCCAACCCCGAATTCCCATCAGATGGTTACTGTTTTTTTGGTCATCACTAACCTGATCTACATTCAAACTTGTTACCCAAACTTTGTCTATATGTGGGATTAGCCCCAATTCAGCCACTGCTGGCCAACAAATGCTGTAAGTGCACCAGTGCAAACCCCAATCATAGACAAAGTTGTGACTTGCAGCCACTAAGCTCAACCTGGTGTCAAGGTGGGATAAGCTCAACCAGTGCACATCACAGCTTCCTTTATCAATGGACATAGGCAGTGGTGTGGCGACATTGGTTGTTGGCTACTGATGACTGAATCTCACATATAGAGAAGACCCAATACGCAAAATCTCATTACCAATCCAAGCCATGCAGTTCCTCATGTAACTGTTGCTGGTGCCCCTGAAGAGGCCATCAAAAACAACCAGATACCTCTTAGCAGATTAAGAAGTGTATACAGACTTCTTCCTCCCACCCCTTAGCAGGTTAAGTATACAGATGTTGAGTTTAACAGGGTGAGAGCTGTATGCAGAAATACCCATATTCCTTAGCAGGCCAAGAGCCATGCCCTGGTACCTTGTCCCCAACACCAATTTACCTTGTCCTGAGGGCCTGCCAGGCTGCATCTATGTCTGCATACAGGTTTTTCTCAGAGGGTTTGCCTGAGCTCACCCCGTAGCCAGAGTAGTCGTAGGAGAAGACGTTGCAGTTGATGCGAGAGCCAAGGCCAATGTAGAAGCTGCACATCTGGCCCAGATCCACAGCATTGCCATGCGAGAAGAGCAGCGTATACCGGCTGGCAGGGGCACAGCGCACAAACATGCACCCCAGCCTGTTATCCCGAGATGTGCGAGAAAAGAAAACCTCTACGGCATCCAACTCCCGCTGTGAATACTGCCAGTCCGCCCGCTCACTCAAATGAAGACTGCAGCTGCCCATTCCTGTTGGGGTCCCAGACCCTGTTGCAGTCCCAGACCCTGTTGCTGCAGCCCCAGCCTCCTGCTGCTGCTGCTGCTCAGACTGCAGCACGGTATACGTGGGCTCCGGGGGCAAGAAAGCCAACTTGGCAGCAATGCGGCTAGGGCAAGGTGGGCAGCAGAACAGCCAGCACAGCTCGCCCAGAGAGAAACCGTTCATTCTGGGGCCTTGTTCTGGCATCAGCGACGCTGGATAAAAATTTACCCACACTGGGTGGGGGGGGGGAATTCAGAGTCCACCCGCAGCAACCCACTCTCAGCCTTATGAGAGCAATACCCCCAAAATGCAACTGTCCCCCCAAAACTGTAAGCCACCAAAACCAATCCAGCCCTCCAAATTTAAGAAATCCACCTAGTGTGTGGGGAAAGAAATACAAAATATATCTCAAGTGCAAGAAACTCTCCTTCAAAATCTACTACTAATCCTACAATAAATCCAACCCCATCAAATGGGCTGAAATCACTTAGTCATTTTCACACAGCCCAGGTTACTCTGGAGCACCTAAAAAAAAATAAATAAATAAGCAAGCCCCCCAAATCTACATCTGACTCAGTGCCCCAAAACCAAAGATTAAAAACTAATCCCCCTGAAATAAGATCTGCCCCCCCATGCAACTCCCCCAGACACCACTAAATGCAAGATCCCCCCCCTCGCAAAAACAATAATAATAATACTACAGACACCAAACGCAACTCCTCACAATCACCCCAAGCCCAGTGCGCCCGCCCAGCTCTGCACCCAGTGCCTGGCCCAATCCTGCAGCCCCTCAGTGGAGCCCCACCCCCAAACACCGACCAACTGCAACCGGTCGCCAGACCGCCCCACACACACACACACAGCCCCGAGCGGATCCGCCCCCCCACCCCAGGCAGACCCTCGCTGAAGGGCCCCCCCCCGGCCCGCGCTGGGAGGCGGCGCCCGGCCGCGGAGCGGGCTCAGCCTCGGCTCCCCCCGGGCAGGGCCACGCCGGCTGCGGCGCGGAGACAGTAGCAGGCAGCGGCCATGTCCCGGCTCCCCTCACCGCTTCCGGGTTAGGCAGGGGCCGCCCGGCCCGCCCCGGTACCTGCGGAGCGGCGCGGCGCACACCAGCGGGGCACGGCGCCCGGCCCCGGCCGCCCCCAGGCCCCGCCGCGCGGCTCGCTGCTGCCCCCTAACCCAGCGCGAGGGCACAGACTGGGGGGGGGAGGGGGAGCAGCCGCCGCAGCGCTAGAGAGAACCCGGACCCTCCGCGTGGGGAGTGTCGGACCCGCCTCCTGGCCCTTTAAGAGAACCCCACGAGAGCCTCCGTCACGTGCGAGCCCCCCCCCCCATCTCTCTCTCGCGCGCGCCCCCGGCCCATCCGTTCTGCGCATGCGCGGCAAGGCTGGCTTGTGCCCCCCACCCCGGCTGGAGAATGGGTGCTCCGGGCAGCAGCTCTGCCCCAGTCCGGGCGGCGGCGGCGGCGGCGGCGGCTCCCCTCCCCCCGCTGGGATTCTTCATGGAGAGGGCTGACTTGCTTCGCCCAGATCCTGCTGCCCCTGCTCAGGGCTCTTGCCTGGTCTCCTGCTTGTAGAGTTTGCCCCATCCCCGTAAATGAAGCTGCGGCCTCTGGACTCTCTCACCAGGGCCCACAAGCCCAGTAATAAATACATGCATAGGTGCTGGAACTGGCTTGAAGTGGTTTCCAGCATATGCACAGTATACAGTTGGGTTCGATAGCTCTCAGCACCCCCACAATAAAAATTGTTCCAGCTCCCCTGCATACGTGCAATTAAGGGTGAGACACTGAAAAGAAAAAGAAAATACTGTAGGTCACAGGCCCTTAAATCATCTCTAAAAGCTCCCCACAAATATTACACACATGCTCAACTTTTAAGTACATGAGTCCTCTGGCAGAAGTCAATGGCATACACTTCTGAACCCTTCAAGTGGCTAACTGGGCTGCAGACACCGATCTATGGAGGGGTGGATGGGCCAAACCTCTGGGCCACCCTGAATACCGGAAATGTTCTGCTTCAACCTGGATGGGGGTTTGTGGGTCGAAGGAGGACAGTCTTGCGAAATCTGGGACTATTGGGAAGTCTGCAGTGTTGGGGGGGGGGGGGTTGTTTTGTTTTATTTCCATTAAGAAATGTAATTAAAACATGTAAACAAAGGTGTCTTGCCTTTAGAATGAAAGAACCACAAACGATAAATACCAAAAAAAAGGAGTACTTGTGGCACCTTAGAGACTAACAGATTTATTTGAGCATAAGCTTTATTTGTTAGTCTCTAAGGTGCCACAAGTCCTCCTTTTCTTTTTGCGGATACAGACTAACACAGCTGCTACTCTGAAACCGGTAAATACCAAATAATCTTTAGTGTAATCTTGCAGACAATGAGAGATGCAAGCAGCATATGAGTCCAAGCTCCAGCTTCATCACAGGAGCCCAGGCTCCAGACTCAGGACAGCTATTAAATGATAGTATAAAAAGCAACTCCTGCTCTGAAGAATGTATATAGCTGGTACTGTATGGGTTTAGCAAATTCAGAATAACTAAATGCACCTATCCTGTGCAGTTCCTTGAAGTCTATAAGCAGCATCTCATAATACAAAGCCCTATAAAAAAACAATGCACATATTCTTGTGCAGAGATGGTATGGTGGGCTCATCAGACCCTGATAAGTAACCTGGCTGCTGAGTTCTGAATAAGGTGAAATCTGTCCAGCAATGCCTTTTTGTGTCACATCTAGAATGACACCGAAACTAGGGTAAAAGTTGGAAGTTTGGATTCCCACTAAGCTGTAGGCATGCTACATGGGATAAGTCAGTGTAAAATTTCTTGGACCACGTCATATCACTAAAACATCTAAAAGGGGCTATGACATGCAAGGAACTAGGAAGCAAAGGCTGAGAACTTACATCATAAATAGATTACTACTGCAAACAGAAGAAAATTAAAGAGACAACATTTCCCATATGCAGTGTTGTTGTAGCCGTGTTGATTCCAGGAAATTAGAGAGACAAAGTGAGTGAAGCAATGTCTTTTATTGGACCAAATTCTGTTGGTCCAGTAAAAGATATTACCTCACCAACCTTCTCTAACATTTCCCACACTCCACCCTGCGTCCTTCCTTAGGTCATATTTATAAAAGTGAAAGTCAAGTGTCCTCTTCTAAATGGGAAGTGTCATGTAATTTGCTCCTCCACTGAACTTGTCTGTGTACATGTAATTAATTAGTAGTTCTTCATTATTCTTGTTGTAAATTCTCTACCATTTAGGATAATCCCACTCTATCTCTTGTATAAAAAAAGTAGTTCCTACACTGTGGGTGTCTCCGAGAGAAAAACAACAATTGCATAGGGCTGGGCAAGTGAAGGAACTAGTAAAAAGGAGCTAAAAAAGGAAATCACCTTGAAAAGGGAAGGGTAGAGAATAAGGAGCGGAAAGCAGTTCTGAAGACAAACAGTAATACTGAGGTACTAACCTCAGCCTGGTCCAGTCCACACAAGAGATCCACTTCCTGGACACTACAGTGCTAATAAACGATGGTCACATAAACACCACCCTATACCGGAAACCTACTGACCGCGATTCCTACCTACATGCCTCCAGCTTTCACCCTGACCACACCACACGATCCATCGTCTACAGCCAAGCTCTGCGATACAACCACATTTGCTCCAACCCCTCAGACAGAGACAAACACCTACAAGATCTCTATCAAGCATTCTTATAACTACAATACCCACCTGCGGAAGTGAAGAAACAGATTGATAGAGCCAGAAGAGTTCCCAGAAGTCACCTACTACAGGACAGGCCTAACAAAGAAAATAACAGAACGCCACTAGCCGTCACCTTCAGCCCCCAACTAAAACCCCTCCAACGCATTATTAAGGATCTACAACCTACCCTGAAGGATGACCCAACACTCTCACAAATCCTGGGAGACAGGCCAGTCCTTGCCTACAGACAGCCCCCCAACCTGAAGCAAATACTCACCAGCAACCACATACCACACAACAGAACCACTAACCCAGGAACCTATCCTTGCAACAAAGCCCGTTGCCAACTGTGCCCACATATCTATTCAGGGGACACCATCACAGGGCCTAATAACATCAGCCACACTATCAAAGGCTCGTTCACCTGCACATCCACCAATGTGATATATGCCATCATGTGCCAGCAATGCCCCTCTGCCATGTACATTGGCCAAACTGGACAGTCTCTACGTAAAAAAATAAATGGACACAAATCAGATGTCAAGAATTATAACATTCATAAACCAGTTGGAGAACACTTCAATCTCTCTGGTCACGCGATTACAGACATGAAAGTTGCAATTCTTCAGCAAAAAAACTTCAAATCCAGACTCCAGCGAGAAACTGTTGAATTGGAATTCATTTGCAAATTGGATACAATTAACTTAGGCTTGAATAGAGACTGGGAGTGGCTAAGTCATTATGCAAGGTAACCTATTTCCCTTTTTTTTTTCCTAACTCCCCCCCCCCCCCCCCCCAGATGTTCTTGTTAAACCCTGGATTTGTGCTGGAAATGGCCCACCTTGATTATCATACACATTGTAAGGAGAGTGGTCACTTTAGATAAGCTATTACCAGCAGGAGAGTGGGTTTGGGGGGGAGGGGGTGAGAAAACCTGGATTTGTGCTGGAAATGGCCCAACTTGATTATCATACACATTGTAAGCAGAGTGATCACTTTAGATAAGCTATTGCCAGCAGGAGAGTCGGGTGGGGGGAGGTATTTTTTCATGCTTTGTGTGTATAAAAGATCTTCTACACTTTCCACAGTATGCATCCGATGAAGTGAGCTGTAGCTCCCGAAAGCTTATGCTCAAATAAATTGGTTAGTCTCTAAGGTGCCACAAGTACTCCTTTTCTTTTTGCGAATACAGACTAACACGGCTGTTACTCTGAAAACTGTACTGCTGATATCACATCAAGCTGTATGCACAGGATAAAGTTAATATAACATTCAATGGAATAAAATGATTGGGACTTAACTGATCACTCACTTGGCAAATAACCAATATTCCTGAGTTTCTAAAAGAGACATATAGCTTCTCTTGCATGTATGTACAATGGTTGTGTGAAGACAAAGGGACACCCTAATCCACACCTTTGTGCACCCGTTCACCCGGCCAAAATGTGGCTATGACCCTAATCTTCCCAGAATAGCAGTCAATGCTGAGAGGGTTGTGCAGCACCCTGCATAATTGAGGCTCACACACACACCCCTACCTAATCCTAGGCCAACTGCGGCTTGGTTTGGCCTCCAGCACAACTTGGAGCCGTCTCAAAGCTCCACTAAGTTGAAAAAGGCTGCAACAGGCCCCAAAGGACCAGTCTAGCAGTTTGGGATTGCCAGAGTACAATGGTGCTGTGGCCATGCTCCCTCACCCCAAGCTATGCCTATGATACACCCTCTGTTAAGAGCCAACATAAAGAGCTGCACAGAGAAAACCATTTGCAGGCCCAAGAAAAAGTTTTATTGGTCCTACAAAATCCAGAAACGACACTACATATTCATGAGCACCATCTACCGGCACCTTATCCATTAACTATTTCCAGATACACAGATATAGAGCTCTCTTGTAAAAACCCCTACACTGACTCTACTGGGATTCCCCATCTGGGGTTGTGCGGGCGTTAAAGTTGCTTCATGACACCAGAGCTCAGGCAGTGCAAAGGGAGCAGAAACTATCTGCAGCTCCCATGCTGGAGATTCCCTCGTGCAAGGGAGTCCCCAGAAACCATACAGTGGGTGGGCTATACCAGTTCCTGCACTTCCACCTTGGTGTCAGGGGCAGAAGGGTGATGGGCAGGGGGTGCCCTGCTAACATTTACAATTCTCAAAAGCTGAAATTGTTATTTGAAGAGCTGCTTTACTGGATCTTTCCTCTGTGTATTCCTCTTAGTATTATTAGCTCAGCAGTTTGCCTCTTGTGCTTTCTCTCTCTTTTTCCCTCAGCATTTCCTTTGCCCGGGTTTGTTTCTTTTCTCTTTCATATTCCACCCAGCAGGCATCTGCATAATTTTTACTTGACCAAATACTGTGGAAAACACTCAAGAAAAACAAATATTTCTGCTTGTTACTGCAGAGCTTGTCTTTGTAATGATCTGTAAATAAAGATGTTCCCACTGCTGCGCATTGTAACTAGCACGACACTAAGAATCACTGAACAAAGAGCACAGCTTCGTTGCTGAACTTTAATAATTGACCTGCAGCAGTGATATGTGTTGGGGTTTAATAGCTGTTTAAATCCCCTAGAGATGGGATGTAGCCCACTGGAAAATTTGTGTCTGCGGAATTTCTGTCAGATGTATTTACTGGTGAAGGTGGCAGTAAAAGGCCACAGGAAGAGCGGAGGTGAGCCCCCGCAAACAGCTGTCAACAGGACAGTTACATTACTTCCCTTAGTAACAAATAGAACACATCATTCTTATCTAGATATTTATTATTTCTTTTGTGTTCCTCTGGTCCTGTCCTGCCAGCTACAAAGGCAGAATACTTGCCATTCCGGTTCCTCTTTCTTGTAACATCAGATATAAGAAAGATCAGGCAAAGAAACAGTGAACATGAGGTCAGAGAAGATGCCTGGCAGCAGTAATGTGTAGAATATTTATCGTACACAATAATCACACCTGGTTTGTCCCAGCAAAAGAATGTAATTGTTAGAGCTGGGCAAACAGTTCACATCAAACACCCAAAACTGTGTCACATACATAAGAACAGCCAGACTAGGTCAGACTATGCATGGTCCATCTAAGCCAGCATCCTGTCTTCCGATAGGGGCCATTGCCAGGTGCCCTAAAGGGAATGAACATAACAGGGCAATCATTGAGTGATCCAGCCTCTGTTATCCACTCGCAGCTTCTGGCTGTCAAAGGCTAAGGATACCCAGAGCATGGGGTTGCATCCCTGATCATCTTAGCTAATACCCATTGATGGAACTATACTTTATCAATTTATCTAACTCTTTTTTGAACCCAGTTATAGTTTTAGCCTTCACAATATCCCCTGGCAACAAGTTCCACTGATTGACTGTGCGTTGCGTGAAGGAGTACTTCCTTTTGTTTGTTTTAAACTTGCTGCCTATTTATTTCATTGTGTGACCGTTTGTTCTTGTGTTAAGTGAAGGAATAAATAACACTTCCTTATTCACTTTCTCCATGCCATTCATGACTTTATAGACCTCTATCATATCCCCCTTAGTCATCTCTTTTCCAAGATGAAAAGTCCCAGTCTTGTTAATCTCTCCTCATATGGAAGCTGTTCCATACCCCTAATCATTTTTGTTGCCCTTTTCTGTACCTTTTTCAATTCTAATTTCTCTCTTTTGAGATGGGGAAGCCAGAACTGCATGCAGTATTCAAGGTGTGGGTCTACCATGGATTTAACTATTGACATTGTGATACTTATTGTCTTATTTATAGTATCCTAATGGCTCCTAACATTCTGTTAGATTTTTTGACTGCTGCTGCGCATTGAGCAGATGTTTTCAGAGAACTATCCACAGTGACTCCAAGATCTCTTTTTTGAGTGGTAACAGCTGATTTCAATTATTACGAACTTGAAATGCGGATTAGGTGCTTTCTGAAGTTTGAGAACCTTATGCGTGAACTTTGGCCAATTTATGGTGAAAAGACTGTAATTGTATTACACAAATGGGAAGCACAGGTATCCAATGAGCTTCATTTTAAGAGTTTGAGGATTCAACTAATCCCCAAAACAAAACTCAGGCTGCATGAACCCATGCAAACTGAAACCAAAGAAAACACTCTTCTAACCTCAAACTAAGTTAAACCAATGTGTATAACACAACTTTAGTTGCTAGATTCCATGGTTCTGGACACATTAGAAGACAGAACTAAAATGTGTTAACCATTAAAAGGGTCTGATTTTTCCAGTGTGGGTGCTCAGCACTTTCTAATAATCCATTTCCTTTAAAGCGTATCAAATTGGGCACCCAAAATTGAGGCACGTGAAATGTAGTCACTTCTGGAAATGTAGGCCACATAGACTAGATCTGAATGAAATGTAGGAAGTCAGTATCTTCCCTGAAGAAGGAAAGTGAAAGACATGAACTGGATAGTTTTAAAAGCTCTGCTATAAAATAGAAATGGACACATCCAGAATGCTGGATGCGAACGCCTAAAATCTGTGAAAGGCGCAATCTGGATCAGAACTTTATGGGGCAAAGTTATCTTGAAGGGTCTGAGCTATAATCCCAACTCTGGACCTTCATGAACATTTGTGTCCAATTCAGATCTGGACCCAAACTTCACGGTTCAAGCCCATCTAATAAAAAGAGGGATGTAAGTTAGACCAGACAGAAATTCACTGCACTGACAGAATCGTGTGAAACCTCGTGGAGGTTTGCCTTGGTGTGTGATTCTCTTGAATCTGCTGATTTCTTATGAAAAAGAAAGAAAGCATTATGAAAGAAAAAAAGCATATTAAAATAAACAATAATGACAGACATTAAAAATAGATCCCCTTCTGTGCAGCTTCCACTGCCATCCAAGAATGAGTTAAGTAATCTGTTCTCTTTTAAAGTGCTTCCCATCACCATAACGTCTGAGCTCCTGGCTCAGGCTTACAAGCAACTCGGTACCACTCCTGAGTCAGTTGCCTAAAAATGCCAATATTCCCACTGTGTAGTGTTCTGCAAGTTATTTTTCCAGAGCAAAAACCTAAAGCCGGGATGCAGTGGAGTGATAGAAAACACAGGACCAGTACTACATTCATGCACTGAGTCAGTGGGAATAGAATGCAGAGATGCAATTTAAATGTGTCTGGAGAGGCAAGATCACCCTATAATGCAAAAGAAATATTGCTGAGCAACCACTAGAGAGAGATGCTTAGTTAGTTTGGGGGATGCCACCATTTCTCTCAGCCAAATTCACCCATGATGGAATGCTAGATGAGTTTCAGTGCAATCACCCTAGGGATGAGTTTGACTTTATGTGGTTTTAAAACATAGCCACTCTTTAGAAATTTTAGTGGTTGTTCTTAGAGTATATACTGTAGGTCAGTGGTTCTCAGACTTTTGTACTGGTGACCCCTTTCACACAGCAAGCCTCGGAGTGCGACCCCCCCCCTTATAAATTAAAAACACTTTTTAATATATTTAACACCATTATAAATGCTGGAGACAAAGCGGGGTTTGGGATGGAGGCTGACAGCTCACGACCCCCCATGTAATAACCTCGTGACCCCCTGAGTGGTCCCGACTCCCAGTTTGAGAATCTCTGCTATAGGTGGATTGTGGCAGGAGAGGGCATCTGCATCTCCTGCTTCTCCTTCATGGACTCTTACAAAATCACAGAGATTTATCTTCAGATGCAATGTAAATACATGTAACACTAAGGTCAAGCATCTACTTGGAAAGAAGTGCGTAGCACACTTTATCTGAATGAGTTAAATAGGAAAAAATACCAGAAAAACTATTTAGAAAATTTGTATAACTGTTTTCTTTCAAGGGTAAAAGTCCAAGATAAAGTACACTGTTCAGGAGCTTAAAAGAGCTTTCTCTGAGGTTTGCAAGAGCTTAATCAAAACCCAGCTATCCTCAGACTTGCTGTGAATACAGTATGAGAAGAATGTCAACGGGAAAACAAAGATGTGCAAACATTAGAACTTGTAGTGAGAGGTGGGGGAGGGGGGAAAGACCAGCTGTGTGATATACAATAGGGTTTAGATCTTGATTTGCAGTGACTGCATTTCGTGCTTGTCACAGGCAAACTGGCATTTTAAAGATGGGCTCTTGATTGCTTTTTTCATGTCAATATCTTTTTTCAGGTTATCTGTACTGATGACAGGAATTTCAATTAAAGCAAAATCCTCTCCTTGCTCTACTGAGCTGCACAGGGTGGGGGGAGGAGGAGCAGGACTAGCTCTGTAGAGAGGTCTTCTTAAGGCATCTTGCTGACACAGGACAAGATAGCTTAGGAGGGCCTGGGGCAATGTACTCTGCCGGCAGTATAGCTCATTGCGCCTTTGAAAATGGGCAGCATGCCTTAGTACCTACAGCCTATGGCCACATACCATAACAAGCCGGGGAGCTAAGAGCTTAATAAGCCCCAGTCTAGCAAAGCAGTTGCTCTTTTGGCTTAGTGCTCAAGAGAACAACAGTCTGGAGTCATGCCCTGGTTCTACACAATTGTAATTCAGGGGTGGTGAGAGAGGATGGCCGTGCATCCTAGCAACAAAGGACAGACCTAAGAATGTAAGCAATGCTGTTGGAAATGAAACTTAAGGGACTACAAATCTATAAGGCTAGATTGAGAAGAATTGGGAGGAAGTGTTTGTGAAAATCTCAAGAACAAGAGAAGTGAGAAATAAATAGATCTGAATGTAGAATGTAGATTCAGGAGAGAGAGAATGCACAGTCTATGTCTTCACTGCATGTTAAGCATGGGGTAAGCAACCACAGGGTACGTCAACCCATGGTAGCCTAACCTGCAATAACACAACCACATTACCGTGCTGTCCTGCCCTGCATCCTCACTGGTGCTGTATCTGGCCGGGACAAGCAGTGCAGCTACCCGGGCACATATCCCAAGATTCATAGCAGCACAACACATTCTTCAATCTCAGGGTGTCGTGGGACAATGTGTCTGCCCACTTGAACGTGTGGCCAGGTGGCTGCATGCTGATACATGGCTTGTTAGTGGATATCAAACACTGGGGATGTGTGAAGCAAGAAAAACTGCAAGCAGGAAGCGGAGCAGAGAGGAGGGGGAGCTAAATGGAGGCAGATTGATAGTCCATGTCCAGGGCCCTAACAGATTCACGGTCCATTTCGGTCAATTTCATGGTCATATGATTTCAAAAATTGTAAATTTCATTATTTTCACCTATTTAAATCTGAAATTTCATGGGGTTGTAATT
This sequence comes from Chelonia mydas, assembly GCF_015237465.2. Lineage (NCBI taxonomy): Eukaryota > Metazoa > Chordata > Testudines > Cheloniidae > Chelonia > Chelonia mydas. The sequence continues at coordinate 67,749,705 of NC_051250.2, forward strand.
TCAGAGGTCCTGACCCAGAAAGGAGTTGTGGGGGGATCGCTGAGTTATTGTGGGGGGGGGGTTGCAGTACTGCTACCCTTACTTCTATGCTGCTGCGGCTGGTAGCGCAGGGCAGCTGGAAAGAGGCAGCTGTTGGCTGGGAGCCCAGCTCTGAAGGAAGAGCCACCACCAGCGGCAGCGCAGAAGTAAAGATGACATGGTATGGTATTGCCACCCTTACTTCTAGGCTGTTGCCTGCAGAGCTGGGCCCTTAGTCAGCAGCCACCACTTTCCGGCTGCCCTGCTCTGAAGGCAGCAGCGCAGAAGTAAGGATGGCATGGTTGCTACTGCCAGGCTTACTTCTGTACTGCGGCTGACGACTGCAACAGTCGCTGCTCTCCAGCTGCCCAGCTCTGAAAGCAGCTCAGAAGTAAGGGTGGCAATGCCATGACTCCCCTAAAATAATCTGACAACCCCCCTGCAACTCCCTTTTGGGTCAGGACCCGCAGTTTGAGAAACGCTGGTCTCCCCCCGTGAAATAGTAGAGGGTAAAAGCACACAAAAGACCAGATTTCACGAGGAGAGACCAGATTTCACAGTCCGTGACGCATTTTGCATGGCCATGAATTTGGTAGGGCCCTATCCAGGTCCAATCAGAAGGCCTAGGGGAAGGAACTGGAGGACCATCATGTCTCAATTGTTGTGAGTGCCTGTGGCTACAAGTATTTACTTCAGTTACCACGGGGTTAATAGCATTAATAGCTACCTCTGCTCCTGCTCCACAGCTCAGGAGTGGTGGCAATGAAGCAGTGTAACACTGACAGAGGCGCATGGATGTGTGAACACAGAGCACATTAAGCGGAAACCTGTGGCTGTGACTAAGGCCAGGTCTACACTACAGACCTATATCAGTATAACTATGTTGCTTAGGAGAGTGAAAAATCCACACCCCTGAGTGATGTAGTTATACCGACCTAACCCCCATATAGACAGCACTATGTCAACAGGAGGGTTTCTCCCCTTGGCATAGCTACTGCCTCTTGGGGAGATGAATTAACTATGCTGATGGGAGAAGTTATAGACTCATAGACTTTAAGGTCAGAAGGGACTATTATGATCGTCTCGTCTGACCTCCTGCACAATGCAGGTCACAGAATCTCACCCACCCACTCCTGTAATAAACCCCTAACCCATATCTGAGCTATTGAAGTCCCCAAAATCATGGTTTAAAGACTTCAGGTTCTCCCAATGGCATAACGTCTTCACTAAAGTGCTCCAGTGACATCGCTGTACCCATGCACCTGTGCCGCTGTAGCATTGTACGTGAAGACAAGTCCTGAGTTAAGTCCCTAGAGAATACAAACCCACAGTGAAAACTAAAAGCACTCTTAGATCTAGATGTCAGCTCGTTATCTGGGATGGCCTGATTTGTCAACAACAGCCAGAATTGTTGTTAGTGTAGCTTGCGCTCACATAAAAATAGGGAAACCTTTTTCTGTTAGATATATGTGGTGGATCTCAACGACCAGATTCCGATCTCTGAACCTGCATGTAACAGCCAACACCCTACCTGTTGAGAGCACAAAACTAGGAGAATGGGTTGTTTTATTGCTTAGAACTGTGGAAGTCACATTCATATGTCACATTGTTTTTATGAGAAAATCGAGACGACAATTGGCTTACTTTTTTTTGCACCATTTCATTTCCCCCACTTCTTAGAAAATGCTGAATAACTCTGTTTCATTTCATCATTAAATCAGCTCCAGGAGGTTTTTACGGTCAGTGGAGATGAGTCTCGGGCTTCCATTCATATGTTACAGTCATGTAATTTAAACAGAAGTGTGCATTTAGGCTTACGCAGACTCCTGTCTATCAAGATTCAACAAAGCTTTGCTGACTCTTGTGGAAACAGCCACACTGACATTTAGATGCTTAAAAGCAAGGAAAATTAGACTCCACATTTGAACTTTAGGCCAAATTCTGCTAGGTGTAAATCTACTGTCATCAACTCAAGTTTTATTCTAAAAAGTGTGTGCAAAAAAAAAAAGTAGATTTGGGGGTTTTCTAGTCTAAAAAATGTGTATATTTTCTTCCCAAAATAACTGAAACCCTGGTGACTAGAGATTCCTCAAATAAGAAACAGAAAATCACCGATTACTAATAATAAAAAGACAATTGCTCGACTCATTGAAACATAAGTATATCTGAGATGCAAATTCACCAGATTCACACTAAAGACGTGTGCTGCCCGACAGACTTCCATCACCAACTCTCGTTCTGACCTGTGATAGTCAGTCTCATAAGAACGGCCATACTGGGTCAGATCAAAGGTCCATCTAGCCCAGTCCTGTCTTCTGACAGTGGCCAGTGCCATGTGCCCCAGAGGGAATGAACAGAACAGGTCATCATCAAGTGATCCACCCTCTGTCACCCATTCCCAGCTTCTGCCTCCCCTCCCTTTCCCCCTTCCTCCTCAGCCTTTTCTGTGGCAGGCTGCAAGAGTCATGACCTGCTGTCCTTCCTGTTGAGTCTCCATTTTAGTGCTCAAGGGGAGCAGATAAAGGAAGGCCATTAATGCTCTTTTGGGCAAAAAGAGTCTGAAGGGAAGGGACAGACTGCCCAAGAGAGAAGAATTGCTGCGGGAAATCTCCCCATCCCCAGGGGGAACACAGGCTTGGGGAGGATTGAGAGCCTGGAGAGCTACTCTAGAGCAGCCTGGCCCCAGTGAGAGAAGCAGCTGCTGGGGGTGGGAGGAGTAGAGAGCTGCTGAACATTTGAACAATCCCCCTCTGGCCCCAGTGACAGAAGTTGTGGCAGCAGTAGGCGAGAGGGAGAGGAAGTTCTGGCAGTAATGGGAATGATTTTGTGTGAGTTCTGAACAACCAAGAGCAGTTTACAGTGGATGCTGAGCTGCACTGTCTCACCATTTGTTTTGCTGTAGAAGTTTGAATTCCCAGCCACTATCTTTGCAATTGTGCATTCTGCGCAGGGCCAAATCCTGAAGTCCTTACTCAGTCCTGGGAGATTTGCCTGAGTAAGGGCCTCCAGCTATGGTCCCTAATGTCTAGAGGAGCAACGCAATATAGTTTACACATGTAGCACATGCAGAGTTGCAAACAGATACAGCACTGATTGCAGGGGCTTTTATCAGCTCTGTGCTTTTATCAAGCACTTAGTATGCTCATTATTCAACACCCTCCCACACACGCACACACACACCTCTGTAGACACAACTCACATCACCATGGCTGTCTGCCACGCACTAGGGCTGAACTGTGTTTTCTGAGACCTCCAATAAGGTGTTCCCGGGCAGTCAGCAGGTGTCACTATTGAACAGCAAAATTCAGCTCCTGAACTCCTCCCCCCAGTTTCCAGGAGCTGATTGATTACAGAAAGAATGGCAGAAGTTGATACTGATGCTCTCCTAAAGGGATGAAAGGTTTCTCTTCTTTCTGACTCATCTCAGCACACACAAAAATAAAATAAAATAAACAAATATTACTTACCATCAGATGGGAAAGTAGTGGGAAAATTACTCCCCCCCCCCCCCCCCGAGCATGCTGTACAACATCTGCTATTGTATGTGCGGTAATTTAGGGGAAATGGGCTTACTTGCTAGAATTGGCTTTTTAAGAGCACAAAAAATTTCACAGAATTGCCCCAGACCTTGGAAAGCCTTGAGTCCTTCCTAGCATTTTGCATACAATTCACTAACTCCTCAGCAGGTCTGCAAACCGTTACAGAATATGGAATTGTTTGACGTGAAGGAACTTGGGAGTTCATCATACTGTTGCTTGAATGACACAGACATTTAAAGGGTTTTGCTCAAATGATAGTGCCAGCCTTGTTTTCTCTTTTATATGGGGAAACCACAACTAAACACATGCTGGGGTGAAAGTCTTTGCTCCAATCTGCACTGTGTTTCTCTGATGCTGTTCTGCGCTGTATGGGAATATTGAACTAAAGAAGAATTGTTTGCCATCAGCAATTATATGGCTTTTAGCCCATTTGCAGATAAGGCAACAGAGGGTTCTGTGTTTCATGGAAACTTGAGTCACCTGACATTCTGTAGGCTGTCCCTTTAAATTTCAGGGGTTTTCCCCTGACCTTGCTCACAGGTTAGGATCTGGGCCCAGCAGCAGTCAGTCTGAAGATACCCCACAGTAAGGTGGGGTAAGTTGTGCCTCTCTTTTAGGGAGTACCCTGCTTTGTCTCTTTTTTTTTTTTTTTTGGAGGGGGGGGTCTTGTGTGTTATTCTTCTGAATTCTAAGAAATAAAGTTGTGTTACGTTGCAATCTTCCAGCAAGAGTACGTTACATTTTTATCTAACTTCTCTGAGTGTATGTCATGAACATAACATAGAGGACAGTGGTGACAAGTACACACCCACACTGGCTAGTGCAAGACCACCCAATTTACACTAGGGGCAGCCCCACACATAGAACAAGGGAACCTGCATTACAGTTTCTCTGCAGAATCCTTATGTCTTGTGCCTGACTAGCTCAATGAGTCTGCCTGAGATGTGGGAGGAGAAAAATGGAAAATGTCTTACACTATTGTGTAATGCCTCCAGGCTGGTCTGTTTATGCCCCATTTAACATTTCATTGGATGGGTGGAATTTGAGACTTGCCCAAGTTTTTGTAGCTGGCTGACCCTAGAAACAGGCCTACAAACAGGATGCTCTATAAGCCCTATTACTTCACTGTACTGGGGATTCTTCTTTAGCTCAAATGGTAGAGACCAGTGTTTCAAGTAGTAAGGTCATACGTTCTGTTCTGTATTGTGCAATTTAGTTCAGAGATGGAGCTAGACCAAAATCCCTAAATCCAAACATCCTCTGACTCTCATCTTTATATAATAGGTCAAACTAAAATCCAGATGTGAAGATCCCTTAATTATGGGGATGTTTGTATCTGGAGACAAACTTTGCAGCTTTTGGTGGCTTTCTAGTTTAATTAACAACTATGAGGTACGTGCAAACATCTCCTGCCTCTCTTTTTCTTCCTCCACCAAATGACCAGCTAAACAGACCGAGGGCAGATCTTCAGTTAGTGTAAATGGTCATAGTTCCATTGACTTCAGCAGATCCTATAACTTCAGTGGAGCTGTGACAGTTCACACCAGCTGAGGAGCTGCACCCCAGAGCTGTCATAAAGCACAAGAGCTTACTGTAGGGTTTACATGTGGAGGCAGCCACAGAGTGAGTATTAGACACTTGGTTGCATCTACCTCCAGCCACAATATTTGTTATACGGTTACACAACAGAATCTGAGTTAGCTCACACTCAGGGAAGATTGTTTATGTCTTTAAATGCTAGATAACTTCCCAGTGAGTGAATGGATTTTTCACCTCCTCCTCCTCATTCTCTACCCGCTCTCTATATTTTTCTCTGGTTAGCATTACCATTTGCTAAATATACCACAACACACTTTTTGCTTTTGACTGCAGTTTTAAGTCCCTAGTGTAGCTTCCTCCATCCTAGGAATTTCACAGATCACTGATGAGTGGGATGAGTGGGTTGAATAACAGCTTCTTTGGCTCAAGCATTGTGGCTGCTATAGCAGAGAATTAGCACTGATGGATGGCATTTTCTCTGTGCCACAGCTCAGGAGGATCCTATGAATTCATGGATCCATAGATCTATGAAACATCAAGGGAGTAATAGTTTAAATAGCACCTTTTACCTAAATAGCACTTTAAATAGCACCTTTTACCTGAAAGATCTCCAGTGCTTTACAAATTATGTACATCTAGCAACAAGTTTAAAACTGATAAGAAGGAATGCTTTCTATAGGACACAATTAGCCTGTGAAACTCATTTCCACAAAATATCGTTACCCCCTTTTTGACGTGAATGATTAACCAAAATTCAAAGACCTGCAGGTTGTTTCTGTTAGGAGAAATTGATGAGGAGGTCAGGTATTTATTTGATGTAATCCTATTTATGAAGGATGTACGAAGTCCTGTTCCCTTGAATACAGGAGGAATTAAACAACAGGAGATAGTTTCTTCATTCACAGTTCCAAGCCTCTTTCAGCCAGTACTGAACCCAAAAGCTCTCTCTCTTTTTCAGCATCTTGCTATCAGTGCCTCTGTGACTGTGGCCTGATTCCACAAAGGGATTTAGGTGTTGTGTCAGCATCACAACTCCTAACTTTTAGGTGCCTAGAAAATCACAGGAATAACAATGCGAGTCATAAAGCCTGAGTTGGGCTCCTAGGCTTCCTACAGAATAAACTGGGAAAGACAGACACCTTACAATGTTAGCCACAAAAACCAGCACACTAGGTGGAGAGTTTCACCTAAACTAGTCAATCAGAGAAAAGGGTGCATAGGATGTGTCCTCAGCACCTCCTCTCTCTTGGAGATAGACACCTAAGTATGGGTTGCTGGGAGGTGCATAGCTCTGCTTGTGCTTCACGGCCAGGAACCCCCCTCCCAGAGCCAGGGGGCTTAGGCTTCTAAGTTGTTTCTTATGAGAACGAGTTAGTCACCTGCATCACTCTGCACAAGAGGGCCAGAGGAGGAGGTGGGGCTGCTTCTATCACCCTTATAACTTGTAGCCCAATGGTTGGGATGTGGAGACTGAGACTCAATTCCCCCCTCTGCCTGGTGGAGAGAAAGGATTTGAACAGGGGTCTTCCACCACTCAGAAGCATGCGCTAACCATTTAGCTATGGAATATTCTGCTGTGGGGCTCCACCAATCTCTTCTGTTGAAGCTGTTCCACTTTGGCTAACTACTAAGAGTCACTAGGCAAGAGCAAGGATGACTCTGTAGTCTGGTGGCTAGAGCACTCACCTGGAAGGTTGGAGACCCAGGGTCCCGTTAGGGTGACCAGGTGTCTGGTTTTTGACTGGAACACCCTGTTGAAAAGAGATCATAGTGGCTCTGGTCAGCTCTGCTGACCGAGCTGTTGACTGTCCAGTTGGTGGCGCTGTGCAGTGGGGCTGGCAGGCTCTCTGCTAGCCTCCGTGCCGCATGGCTCCCAGGAAGCAGCCTCCTCCGGCTCCTGGGCATAGGGGCAGCCAGGGGGCCCTCCATGCTGCCCTTGCACCAAACACCACCCCCGCAGCTCCCATTGGCTGGGAACTGCGGCCAATGGGACCTGCAGGTGTGGTGCCTGCAGACAGGGCAGCACGCAGAGCAGCCTGGCCACACCTCCATGTAGGAGCCAGAGCGAGGACATGCCGCTGCTGCCAGGAGCCTCCTGAAGTAAGCGCCTCCTGAAATCTTCACCCCTGACCCCCTACCATCCCTCAACCCCTTGCGCCACTTGAGAAATTAGGAGCCTCTTGAATGGTAGGATCCCCTACCATCCCCCCCCTGCCGCCCTTGAAACCCCTCAGTCCCAGACCGGAGCCCCCTCCTACACCCCAAACCCCTCATCCCCAGCCCCATCCCAGAGCCCGCACCCACCAGCTGGAGCCCTCACTCCCCCCCATGCCCCAGCCCCCTTCCCCAGCCCTGATCCCCCTCCCGCCCTCCCAACCCCTTGGTCCCAGCTGGGAGCATCCTCATACACCCCAAACCTCTCATCCTCGGCATCACATCAGAGCCCACACCCCCGCTGGAGCCCTCACCCCACCCAACCCACTGCCTCAGCCTGGAGCCTCCTCCCTCACTCTGAACTCCTCATTTCTGTCATTTCTGTCCCCACTCCAGAGCCCACACCCCCAGCCAGCACCTTTACCCCCTCCTGCACCCCAGCCCCCTGAGCCAGCCCTATGAAAATGAGTAAGTGAGTGAGGGTGAGGAAAGCAAGCGTTTGGGGGGGAGGGGAGAATGGACTGAGTGGGGACAGTGCCTCGGAAGAGGGGCGGGGCATGGGGTGGGGCTCGAGTGTTTGGTTTTGTGCAAGTAGAAAGTTGGTAACCCTGGGTCCCTTCATCCTACTCCAGTGACTCTTTGCTCTAGCCAGATTTTGAATGAGACCTGATCCAGTAGGGGCCGCCGAGCTTGCCTTCCAGATTGGGCCCCATCAGCAAGTTATGTGCTCCTCTATCTTCCCTCTATCAGGTTCCTGGATCACTCTGGGCCTAAGGGAAGACAGTCACCTGGCTATCTAAAGTGAGGCAGCAGTGTGCATGCCCGGGGCAGAAACTTAGGTCCCTTTAGAACTTTTACAGCCCATTTTAGGCACTTAGTGAATTTAGGTGCCTACAGAATTAGACAGCAGCCGAGCAGGAGTTTTATGGTTCTCAGTGGAGCCTAAACTTGGATTTAGGTGCCAAAGTACTTTTATGTGTCTGTTGCTTCCGTCTCTGTCTCCATCTGTGATCTTTCTTCTACAGGAACATAAACCTTCACAAACCAATATCTAGAAAAAACCCTCTGCTCACATGTGCCTTGCATGTGTTTGGGGTGGAGGCTGCTATTGTTTCAGAGTCCATAAAGAAACTTAACTGTTTCTTAAATTTATCAGTAACAAGGGGTGGTTACACCCACTGTTTTCAGCAAGGTTTAACCCAGCCTATAACAATATAAGTGAGGCCAGGAGCTTAGAATGATTTTTTTTTTAAAGTTAGACATTTATAGGGATATTGGAAACTGCCACTATTGAATCAGATAGGATACAAACCCTCTAGAACTTTTAAATTGTCTGGGTAGAAACTAGTAGAAACTTCCTGTGTGGGTAAACTAGTCAATAAATTGTTCATTACAAGGTTTTTTTGCACCTTCTTCTGAAGCATTTGGTACTGGTCCCTGTCAGAGACAGCACACTGGACAAGGTGGACCACTGGTTTGACCGGGTAGTCCTGTGTCCTTATTTGAAAGGACTTCTAACCTGGTACAACTGTGACCGTTTTGTTGACTTGCTGGAAAAGCTGAACAAATTATCCCAATCTAGTGTAAAGTGGTAGGAGGTGCCAGTAGCTTCTCTATTTTCTGAACCTACTGTCTCTTGAGGGCTGAAAACAATGAAAGACCTTGCTAAAACACATAAGCAAACTGTTTCCCTGGCTTAAGCTTGTAGTAAGACTTGAGTCTCTTACTGAGAGTGAGCCTGATTCTCTTCTGCTATTAAAACAAAGGTATAATAGTGCCATATTCAGGCTGCTATAATCATGGAAGGATAGGGAAGTCTGTCATTATTTCTGTTATTACATGAAAATCTTGGGAGGAAAAGTATGTTCACCTAGAAGATGTTAGGGCCAAATTTAACCCGTGTGTAACTCTATTGGATTGTCTTTTGGAGTTTGTGCAGTTGAATGAAGTGTAAAATACAGTGTGGTATTCAGTGTTCTGAGTCACATTATTGTCATGTGAGTGGATATGCTAACATAGAGATGTTCACAGTCATTTGCTGGTGAAGTAATGTTAATGAAATTAAACAACAGCAATGTGGAAGATAACAAACAGCCACAAAAATCATCCAAGTTTGGGGTGATAATGGATTAATGTTAAATACATAATCAGACAAGGCAAAATGAGTGAAAGAGGAAATAGAGAAAAATCAGCTTAATAGTTATTCTGCATCTTCATGCCAGATGGGTGTTATTAAAGGGTTTGCTATTGCTTCTTTGAAATCACTGTTTACTGAAACGCATCACATAAGGAGTGTGATTATTTTTTCCTCAAGTGCTTAGAACCCACAGATTCTGCCAAACGAAACTAATTCTGATAACCTGCCAGCATGCTAAATAAAGTAGTAACAACAAATACAGAAATACAAATAGAAATAACCATCTTCAGTTCAGAGTCTTGAGGTTTTTAAGACTAATGCCAAGTTACTGATAAACTACTTGGTAATTTACTGAGAAGAGATTAGGGATTTGTACAAGTAGATGAAATCCAAAGCATGTATCTGTCTGCTATTGACCTCCACCCATGAATCCAGAGTAATTGCAAGAATTTTGTGAGGATTACACTGTGTTTGAGGGCAATTAACAGATTGCACTGGCACTTGAAGTCACAATCAGTAGGTAACAGGGGACCAGATCCTATAAGCTCCATGGGAGATGAGGTCTCTCAGCATCTTGCAGAACAGACTTTCTGGGACCAATTTGCTCAGGTTAACAAGATGAGTTACCTCCTTCTCATAGGTAATCTGACTGATCTGAGTCAAGTTGGGCATTTGGTGTCTGAAGTAATTGGCAAAAATGAATTCTGGTCTAATGGCAATATGTTATGGTATCATGGGGAGATGTAAGTTTGGCAGCGAAGTCAATGCTGGAAAGAGGTTGGAGGATACTAATGGTACTTTCCCCTGAGCACCCTTTGCTTGGTCAATCCAAACAACATTATTAATGTGAGACTAGCGGCGAACAGCAGAGAGGCTAACAGAGGGAGTTTGCCTGGGATCTGTCTGAGAGGAGGTACTCTAAGGACTGCATTAGGGAGGCTGTGTTGGTGAGTATCTGAATGTCTGTTGTGGGGACACTTTGACAGTGTGCTTGATTGGTTGTTTGTTTGAAAAGTGTGAATTGGGAGTGCTTTGTTCCAGGTGAGCCTTGAGTGGGCCTGACTGTTATAAAAAGCCAGTCAGCTACGAACCAACTGAGCGGTGAACAGCAGAGAGGCTAACAGAGGGAGTTTGCCTGGGAGTTCACCCAGGGAGAGCCAGCTGAGGCTTACATCTTGTCAGCTTCTCTGAGTAGTTACTACAACTCCTGAGGAAGCTCGTAGAAGGAAGGTAATATGGATGGGGAGTGTTGTGACCTGCACTGGATGTGCCATGTTTGTCTTTCTTCCACAGGACAGAAGCGACTTTGTGTGTACAAAGTGCAAGCTGGTCTCCATATTGGAAGAGAAGGTTCAAGGTCTGGAGAAACAAGTATTGACCCTGCGTTGCATGAGAGAAACTGAAGATTTCCTGGACAGACATCAGGATATGCTTCTACGGGCACAATGTTCTGAAGATTCAGAGCAGGCTGCGCAGCAGGGACAGGAGGACGGTAAAGAAATTTGGCAGCATGTGACCGCCAGAAGAAGAAAGTGGAGCGTCCATGACCAGCAGCGCAGATACAGGTAAGCAACCGTTTTCATGTTCTCTCCACAGGTACTAATGCGGAGAGTGGACTAGATGATACATCTGAGGGAAGGGAACAGAAGGAGACTCCGCCGATTGGAAGGCATGAGATGCACTGTCCTAGGGATGGGGGTTCCACGACCACCGCTCCGAAGAGGAGGAGATGGGTGGTGGTGGTCAAGGACTCTCTCCTCAGGGGGACTGAGTCATCTATCTGCCGCCCGCACCGGGAAAACCGAGAAGTCTGCTGCTTGCCAGGAGCTAGGATTCACGTTGTGACAGAGAGACTGCCGAGACTCATCAAGCCCTCAGATCACTACCCCTTCCTGCTTCTCCATGTAGGCACCAATGATACTGCCAAGAATGACCTTGAGCAGATCACTGCAGACTACGTGGCTCTGGGAAGAAGGATAAGGGAGTTTGAGGCGCAAGTGGTTTTCTTGTCCATCCCCTCTGTAGAAGGAAAAGGCCTGGGTGGAGACCGTCAAATCGTGGAAGTCAACGAATGGCTACGCAGGTGGTGTCGGAGAGAAGGCTTTGGATTTTTTGACCATGGGATGGTGTTCCAAGAAGGAGGAGTGCTAGGCAGAGACGGGCTCCACCTAACAAAGAGAGGGAAGAGCATCATCGCAAGCAGGCTGGCTAACCTAGTGAGGAAGGCTTTAAACTAGGTTCACCGGGGGAAGGAGACAAAAGCCCTGAGGTAAGTGGGGATGTGGGATACCAGGAGGAAGCACGAGCAGGAGAATGCAAAAGGGGAGGGCTCCTGCCTCATACTAAGAAAGCAGGACAAACAGCAAGTTATCTCAAGTGCCTATACACAAATGCAAGAAGCCTGGGAAACAAGCAGGGAGAACTGGAAGTCCTGGCACAGTCAAGGCATTATGATGTGATTAGAACAACAGAGACTTGGTGGGATAACTCACATGACTGGAGTACTGTCATGGATGGATATAAACTGTTCAGGAGGGACAGGCAGGGCAGAAAAGGTAGGGGAGTTGCATTGTATGTAAGAGAGCAATATGACTGCTCAGAGCTCCGACTGCAGAAAAACCTGAGAGTCTCTGGGTTAAGTTTAGAAGTGTGAGCAACAATGGTGATGTCGTGGTGGGAGTCTGCTATAGACCACCGGACCAGGGGGATGAGGTAGACGAGGCTTTCTTCCGGCAACTAACGGAAGTTACTAGATCGCAGGCTCTGGTTCTTATGGGAGACTTCAATCACCCTGATATCTGCTGGGAGAGCAATACAGCAGTGCACAGACAATCCAGGAAGTTTTTGGAAAGTGTAGGGGACAATTTCCTGGTGCAAGTGCTGGAGGAACCAACTAGGGGCAGAGCTCTTCTTGACCTGCTGCTCAAAAACTGGGAAGAATTAGTAGGGGAAGCAAAAGTGGATGGGAACCTGGGAGGCAGTGACCATGAGATGGTTGAGTTCAGGATCCTGACACAAGGAAGAAAGGAGAGCAGCAGACTACAGACCCTGGACTTCAGAAAAGCAGACTTTGACAACCTCAGGGAACTGATGGGCAGGATCCCCTGGGAGAATAACATGAAGGGGAAAGGAGTCCAGGAGAGCTGGCTGTATTTTAAAGAATCCTTATTGAGGTTACAAGGACAAACCATCCCGATGTGGAGAAAGAATAGTGAATATGGCAGGCGACCAACTTGGCTTAACAGTGAAATCCTTGCTGATCTTAAACACAAAAAAGTAGCTTACAAGAAGTGGAAGATTGGACAAATGACCAGGGAAGAGTATAAAAATATTGCTCGGGCATGTAGGAATGAAATCAGGAAGGCCAAATCACACCTGGAGTTGCAGCTAGCAAGAGATGTTAAGAGTAAGAAGAAGGGTTTCTTCAGGTATGTTAGCAACAAGAAGAAAGTCAAGGAAAGTGTGGGCCCCTTACTGAATGAGGGAGGCAACTAGTGACAGAGGATGTGGAAAAAGCTAATGTACTCAATGCTTTTTTTGCCTCTGTCTTCAAGAACAAGGTCAGCTCCCAGACTACTGCACTGGGCAGCACAGCATGGGGAGGAGGTGACCAGCCCTCTGTGAAGAAAGAAGTGGTTCGGGACTATTTAGAAAAGCTGGAGGAGCACAAGTCCATGGGACCGGATGCGCTGCATCCGAGAGTGCTAAAGGAGTTGGAGGATGTGATTGCAGAGCCATTGGCCATTATCTTTGAAAACTCATGGCGATCGGGGGAGGTCCTGGATGAATGGAAAAAGGCTAATATAGTGCCCATCTTTAAAAAAGGGAAGAAGGAGAACCCTGGAACTATAGGCCAATCAGCCTCACCTCAGTTCCTGGAAAAATCATGGAGCAGGTCCTCAAGGAATCAATTCAGAATCACTTAGAGGAGAGGAAAGTGATCAGGAACAGTCAGCATTGATTCACCAAGGGCAAGTCATGCCTGACTAATCTAATTGCCTTCTATGACGAGATAACTGGCTCTGTGGATGAGGGGAAAGCAGTGGACATGTTGTTCCTTGACTTTAGCAAACCTTTTGACACGGTCTCCCACAGTATTCTTGCCAGTAAGTTAAAGAAGTATGGGCTGGATGAATGGACTATAAGGTGGATAGAAAGCTGGCTAGATTGTCGGGGTCAACGGGTAGTGCTCAATGGCTCCATGTCTAGTTGGCAGCCGGTGTCAAGTGGAGTGCCCCAGGGGTCGGTCCTCGGGCCGGTTTTGTTCAATATCTTCATTAATGATCTGGAGGATGGTGTGGATTGCACCCTCAGCAAGTTTGCAGATGACACTAAACTGGGAGGAGAGGTAGATACGTTGGAGGGTAGGGATAGGATACAGAGGACCCTAGACAAATTAGAGGATTGGGCCAAAAGAAATCTGATGAGGTTCAACAAGGACAAGTGCAGAGTCCTGTCTTTTGGATGGAAGAATCCCATGCACTGCTACAGACTAGGGAGCGAATGGCTAGGCAGCAGTTCTGCAGAAAAGGACCTAAGGGTTACAGTGGACAAGAAGCTGGATACAAGTCAACAGTGTGCCCTTGTTGCTAAGAAGGCCAATGGCATTTTGGGATGTATAAGTAGGGGCATTGCCAGCAGATCAAGGGACGTGATCGTTCCCCTCTATTCGACATTGGTGAGGCGTCATCTGGAGTACTGTGTCCAGTTTTGGGCCCCACACTACAAGAAGGATGTGGAAAAATTGGAGAGAGTCCAGCGGAAGGCAACAAAAATGATTAGGGGACTGGAACAGATGACTTATGAGGAGAGGCTGAGGGAACTGGGATTGTTTAGTCTGTGGAAGAGAAGAATGAGGGGGGATTTGATAGCTGCTTTCAACTACCTGAAAGGTGGTTCCAAAGAGAATGGATTTAGACTGTTCTCAGTGGTAGCAGATGACAGAACAAGAACTAATGGTCTCAAGTTGCAGTGGGGGAGGTTTAGATTGGATATTAGGAAAAACTTTTTCTCTAGGAGGGTGGTGAAACACTGGAATGTGTTACCTAGGGAGGTGGTGGAATCTCCTTCCTTAGAAGTTTTTAAGGTCGGGCTTGACAAAGCCCTGGCTGGGATGATTTAACTGGGGATTGGTCCTGCTTTGAGCAGGGGTTGGACTAGATGACCTCCTGAGGTCCCTTCCAACCCTGATATTCTAGGATTCTATGACTTGGCTGCACTTACTGTACATTCCTCCCTTCCAGCTGGAGGGGAAAGTACCACAAAAGTGGGAAGCAGAGAAAAAGAGGTCAGACAAAATCAGGAGGACACATAAAAGAGGCAGGATTCCACTCATTGAATAGTGAAGACAAATATAAACATTGCACAGGTCTTGAACTGCACGTCATCGGGCCTGTGCACTGAGGCTAAGACTCTGCAAACACTTACATATGCGAGGCCTGATTCTGCTCCAGACATATCAGTGCTTCACTTTACATGTGAGTAGTCCCAATGAACTCTTCTGAGCCCCCAAACTCTTTAAAGCAGGGACTGTATGGCTATATGTATGAACAGCTAGCACAATGTCACCCTGATTTCTTAAATAAAATAATAGGATCCGTTACAGAATATTGTTTAAGAAGAATTTGTAATCTTCTTTGAATACTATGTTATAACTCTGGGGATGGATGGTGAAAACATGTTAATTCCACTAAGATTCCACTAAATTCTTTTAGCTCACCAATCTTCTCCCTTGTACAATCAAAATTCAATATGTTAGAGAGAAAAGAAAAGATCACTACCCAAAGAATTTCAGTACTACAATTGATTTGCTGCATGCCTCCAAATGCACTTATTGGTTGCACTAAGTGATGATAAAATTAAATCAATCCATGGAACAGATCTTGAAATGTCACCATAGATAATTCTCTTTCCATTTTTTTAAAACTGCCTAGTTTCAATATTAATTTACACAATGCTCTGGCCTGTTATAAACTCACTTCTCTCCCCGCTCCTCCCCCAAACAATTCAGTACATTAGGATAGTACAAATGCCCAAAAAAATAGCTGTGAAATATATCGTGAACACAAATAATTCTAAATTACAAATTATAGTCCTTATCACACAAATCCATGTTCGTGTTAAAAGGCCTACTGAAATCAAAGTACAAGCCTGCAGGATAAAGCCAAATTTCCTTCCTTGCATTCTAATAATCATTATCTTCCCAATGTGGGAAAAAAACCCTCTACTGCGTTCCCAGCGTTTTCAGGACTGCTTCTTCCTGTACAGTTGAACACACCCCTGTGTACCATGTCAACCCACTGTTTTCCTCCCAGTAAACTCTGCTGGACATGGGTTGGTCTTCAAACGGAAATGGAGAAAGCCCACTTGCTTGAGTCATTTACACTGGATTGAACAAAGCACTGGAGAATATACTGTAGAGATTAATCCTGCACTGGAAAGGGAATGGACTAAATATTGTATGTGTTTACTGTGTTCAATTTCTGTGACCGACCCTCATCATTCAAGTTCAAGTCCCCTGTGTCCCCTCCACAGAAGGATCTTTCTTCACAAATCACTGTTACTTCCCATACTTCAAATGAGGAAATGGCTTGCAATTTATACATATGCTTACACACCATTACAATGTTGAAATTGGGGATATTTGGGCATTTAACTTGCAGAAATTGGCCAGATTTTGGCTCTGAGTCAGAAAAGTACTTAAGCATGTACTTAACTGTAAATATTTAAGTAGTTCCATTGACGTGAAGAGGATTGTTTACAGAGTTAAAGTTGCACAAGCGCTTTACTGGATCAGGACTTTGAGACCTAGTCACATGACAGCGATCACAACTCTGAGCAAAACTTTAGCCATTCTGAAGGGAAAGTGGTTTCAGAATGGAAACGTTTGCAAAACATGAACTTGGTTATGAGGCACAAGCCAGCAAACAAGCAAGCAAATAGAATTTGGCAGGAAGGCAAATTTTATGGGGTGGGAATTCCATGATTTCACACAGTTCAAATTTCCATCGCTTTGGCATAATCTGCAGCTGTTTTGTTCTTAGTAATTTTCAAGACTATTTTTGCATCTTGGCCACATTGGTGTATCATGAAAGCTTGATGCAGCCAACATGTGACCATCTTTACAGGGCTATGACATGCTGTTTTCATCTACTCCAAAAGCTTTTCAAACAAAAAAATCTGAGTTAAAGCAGCATGGGGCAAATTCACAGGGCCTGATCCTATTTCATTTACACTAGGAGTTTGCATGGATGTAACTCCATTGAGCCTTCCTTATCTTTCCAGCAAGTAATTCTCATTTAAGTCAACCATAACCTGGGGTGAAAGATTCAGACCCACTGTCCTCAGTGTAAAAAGAACATCAAGCCCATCTGTGACCTAAATGGTGCGTAAATTACACACAGGAGGCCAGAACTTCAACCAGCATTAAAGTCAGTGAAGCTTTGATGATTTATACCTACTAAGGATCAGGTCAAGGGTGTAAAGAAGGTGGAAAATGGGTGTAAGTGGTAAAGGAATGAAATGTCCACCAATCTGATATGCAGTGGGTGTGCAAAATGGATGTGATTTATATACAAGCGGGAAGATGTGGTATATCAGGAAAACAACAGCAGCATGTAAATTAGTGGGATGGGAAGGGTTGCCTCATTGTACATACCCCTATCCCGTCAGGGTTTTTTTCTGCAATACTCACTGAATGCCAGATTGGTAAAAGATTTGCTGCTTTGCTACTCACTAGTCTTCCCTAACCCCTGCATGTGTACCGTACAGCACTAGTTATATCCCCTCTGAATTTTGACCCAAAGATTTTAATGGGAGCTATAGCGGCTTCCACCTAAATGTGTTTGGCCCATTCTGATCTCTCTTTTACCACTAACTTCATCTGAGTGAAGTGGAGATACTTCAGATTTACACTGGTGTAACTGAGGCCAGAATTTGATCCATAGTGTCTGATGGTGGGTATCGCTCAAGAAAGTCTAAAATAAGCCTGACAGCTCAGTTTATGGAGTATGGTAACCTCACAGGGTGTGGCTATTGGTGTGTTACTGAGGCTTCTTCTAGTGGCTGAATGACACAGAAATGAAGCTCAAAATCCATACACACTGTTTTCAAATAGAAACCTCTGATATCACAGTGAATTTACTTGGGCCGTATCATGCTCTTGGTCCATGTGTGCAACTCCCAATGACATCACTGGCAGTGCTGTGTGCCCCCAACCCCTGCCAGTCCCTTATTAACAAAGTCGTGTTGAGATAATGCCATTCTTAGGTCATGAGGGAGGCTATCAGCTTCTCCTGACAGCCTCACAAAATCCTGAGGCATGAGATGATCCCATGCACCTGGCACCGCCTGTCATATTTTACAGCTTAAATATTAAAGGAAACACATTCTTGAAATGCTAATTGCTTCTAGGAGGATGTCAGCTCAGCATTTGCCTGACCTGGGGTTGGGGGGAACCCAAAGGTAGTTATTCTGGGGAACATTTGGATCCCAGTTACACTGGTGTAAATCCAGTCCACTGACTTCAGAAGAGTTACTTTGGGTTGACTCTGGTGTAAATGAGCCCAGAATCTGTTCCACATTCATTAGTACAGCCTGATGTGAAGAAATCCACGTACCTAGACAAGAAGACAGCCATGAAATATACAAATTAATCTAGGTAGGGAAGTAGCCGCAGTCATCAACATTAATGCTGCCATATTTATATTTTGGAGGATGGCAGAATTCCAGCAGATCATTAACAGGGGGCATAATCTCATAATCCCACAGCCAGAATCCTGTGGGCTAAATCTTGTTGTTGCTCCATGTGACTACCTTTTAGGTAACTGGGAATTTGTTAGCGAAAAGACTGCAGAACCAGTGCCAAAATCTGATGTCAAGAGACATTCTGAACATCCATCAGGGGCATGCTGTGACCCTAAATATACATTGCTTTGCCAACAGTAATAGAACAATACAACTTTTATCATTTACTTTTCCCTAATTTCACCCTAGTGCTTGTACCCAGTAAATTTACAGATCATGCTAGATTATTGCAGAGATATTTTTCTTTTACACAGAAGTTATCAGAAAGTCTATACTATATATGAAATCTGTAAATAAACAATGAATTAGTTATATGTGCAATACTGACAGGAAGGACAGCATATGCTGCAGCTGGAAAACAATATGATTACATGCATAAACAGAATGCATCCTGCTATTATAAAGAATAAGCTTTTAGTGGAAGAGATTTTCATTACAGTCTCATACAAATCACAACAGATTTTTTTTTTAAAAAAAGGTTAATTTATGAACTTCTGTGCAACAATTGTCAGCACATTTCTTTATGGAAGACACTGATGTCTCCAACTATTACTCAACCACTAGCATTAGAGACATAAAGGGTGCAGGAAACGCAGTAGATCTTTTGCGTAGTTTGGAAGGAGTTGTTTCCCGATTACCTCTGGAAATTGGATTTACTGCTGGGCAAAAAACCACAATTCACAAAGGAAGAGAATAGTTGATACATGAATACCCACCTAAAGGCTACTCATCAAAACAAACAACGTGTAAGAAAAACAGCCACTTGATGTCATAGCTTGAGGAAATTACTCACCAGTGTACTGTATTTTTTTTAAAAAGTAACACACAAAACACTAGAACTAGTTGATAATGTGTTCTTGTATTTTGATATTAAGTCACTTTACAGTAAGACAGACTGCAGGGTCCAAATGTCTGGTATTGACTGATGAATTGCCTGGCTGAATTTTCAAGGTTAGCATTTCAGAATATTATTTGATTTTAACTAGCATGATGATACTTTGTTTCCAGATGTTACCAGACCTTGCACAAGACTCTAGGTCAAAGTATACTTGATTGTTAGCACAGTCAACATCGGATACAAAAGAAAGGAAGGTGATACAGAAAACTGGGGCACGCATACGTCATGCATGGCACAGCACATCATTTAAAAGTCTCCTGGGGCAGTAGCTTCCTTTTGGTGTTCATCAGGCCATTTATTAGAACACAGTGAGATCTTCCTTTCTTTTTCCACCCACTGAGTTAATTATCATTATTACTGTGTGGCATGATTATTTGGGGCCAAATATTGTTGTGAGATAAACCCATATAAATCCAGAGTAACTCCATTCGCTCTATTGGAATTAAGCTAATGTACACTGTTGTACTCAAAAGCCAAATTTGTCACTATACATACACTGTGGGCTACAAGTACCAGACCACACAGTGTACAAACTCCTCCTGAAGATACACTTGTACATTGGAGAACAATGTGTAGAATGATCCAGGATGCGAATTTTTTCCCAACAAACAAGGTCCACTGGGTGAAAAGCTGGCCCCATTGAGGTGAATGGAAGTTTTGCCACTGGAGGAGGAACATATGCAATGATTTTGAGTGATTGAATTGGGATTTTCAAAGGTCTTGTTATTGATTTTTCCACTAACGTGGTTGGTTTTTGTATAATTCTAAAAAGGCAGAGCACACTTAACACACCATGTTGCACATTTTTACTGCACTGAACGGCACATTTCTTGGCCCGGTTTCTGACATGGCTCCTTGTTTCTTTTGTTACTTATGATTATACACTAAGGTCTAGTAAATTGGCATCATTGCAGACTTCTAATTTTACCGCCAAAGATCATGGTTCAAATGTTTTATTCTCAGCTTTTCATTTGTAGCTCAGAGATAAAGAGCTCCAATCTTCTAGTTACCAGAACCCCTCCCAAGATCAATGACATTCAGGCATTGGGGCAGATAGCCAGTATTGCCCACAGTACACCACACTGTAACTGCATGCAGCTTAGTAAATTAGCAATTGCTGCCAAACAGTTTGTGTGTAAACGAGGCAAAAGGCCAGTGCATTGGCAAGCACACAGGCATGTCTCACTGATACAAGTGACGTCTAGAAGCTGGAAAACATATCAGTCTGCCTGTGTAACTACAGTGAAAATGCAATCAGCATTTAATGCTTTGGCGGGTATTACAACTTTCTCTGCAAGTTTGCATAGGCCACCCAATATGGGCACCTGTTTATATGATCAAAGAGGGAATCCAGAGGAAGCTTGCAGTTTGCAAATCTCTTTATTTTTAATTTTTTTTTTTTAAAAATGTGGATATTTCATTATTAAAACACTGGGAGGGAAAAACCCCTATTTTTCTCCCCAATGAAATGACTCAATACAGCAGAAACATATTTGTAAAATAAATAGATGATGTTAATTGTTTGTGAGGAGTAAAATAAAGAAAACATGTTTTTGGATTTACAACTGGCTTGGCTGGATCTCCCAACCCTGGCTCTTCTTTGTCTTATGTTTCTCTTCTCTGAGCCTCATCCTCTCCTCCAAATTTCCTCTCTCTCTCTTACTGCTGCATTTTTTTAAAAGGTTGCTTAATTCAGGAAAACTAATCAATTGGTACAAAAAGTTCTGAAAGGGTTGGGGGGGGGGGGCTGCCTAGAATTTGATCAGTTTCAAGCCTTCTCAGGATACAAGAAACTCCCATTGAGCTTGCATCCTCTGGAGGGAGAATAGGGCTCCAGGGTTTATATGCCCTGATAAACATGAATAATTGCCATCATCTTCTACTACCCTTGTGAACATTGGCAACTGCGTTATAATATCCTTTAGGGAAAAAACCCCTGCAAAAAGTGTATTGATATTAAGTACTGTCCTTTCGTCAGCCAATCTGCAAACTTGTTCCTACACCAACTAAGGGAAAGATTCCGCCAACCTCACTCAAGTGAGCAGTGAAATAAATCGGCCATCAGGTCCCTCTATAATTTATACTATACTTGACATCCAGTGTGTGATGACTTTTGTAATGTCTGTTACCAACAATTGCTCACTCATGAGTGAGAAATGGCTTGAGATCCAAAAGGGGCATTCACACTTTTTGGAACTTACCTGCTCTTTGCAAAACTAGACAGCTTTAGGGCTACTGCAGTTTAAGATCAGGGCACGGGGCTGTCAGATGGTAATGAGGTCTGAACAAAGTCTGAATGAACAACTTTTCAGGGAATGTATTCAATTTCCTTCCTGGGCCATGCCATTTTATCCTTTTTTTTTTGTGCGCCTTTCTTATGAAGTCACCACCTAGTTTCCTGAGGCTGAGACAGCAGATAGTAATCATTTCAATGAAATAAAACTTCATGGCTGTATTATTTTCTCTTAGGAGTTCCCAGCTCTCCTTCACTGTATCCAGACTTTAGTAAATAATGGGAGATGCTTTACTATACATGTTGCTTATATGCCTACCTGAGTTACAGCTACAGGTTGTAACCAGTAAAATAAACAGACATTACCTTAGAGAGAGAGAAATCAAATCTGCCTTGATTTAGGTGAGAGATGGCGCCAAATCAAAATCCCAGGGCAAAATAAGCCTGAACTTTGGGGACATCCAGATCTGAAGCCAAATGTTGCCGCTGTCCCTCACTTCCATAAGGAGCTGAACTGATGGCATGGCTCTGAATATCCTTGGAATTTTGGAGATGTAAAGCCAGACCCGGATCTGGATCAAAATGGTGGCTTAGGACCATTTCTACCTCAGCTGGGTTAATACATTCACGTTTCCCAAGGGGAAATCCATTTTCACACAATCCTGAGGTATTTGCTTTGTCACCAACTTTTGTTTTAGCAACACGCGTAATATACATTGGCTGATGCATGTGACTAGCTGATAGATTTCTTCACCAAATAGTCACTGAACCAACAAGAGGTGATGCCATTTTAGATTTGGTATTAGTTAGTAGTGAGGACCTCACAGAAGAACTGGCTGTAGAGAACAACTTTGATTTGAATGATCATGAGCTAATAAACAAAAATAAGTCTGCAACTAGGGGTCTTGATTTCAAAAGGGCTAATGTTAAAAAAATTAAGGGAATTAGTTAGGGAAGTGGACTGGACTAAAGAACTCAAGGATCTGAATGTGGGGGAGGCTTGGAATTACTTTAAGTCAAAGTTGCAGAAACTATCTGAAGCCTGCATCCCAAGCAAGGGGGGAAAAATGTAGGGAAGGACTGCAGGCCAGATTGGATGAGCAAGCATCTCAAACAGGTGATTAAGAGAAAGCAGAAAGTCTGCAAGGAATGGAAGATGGGAGGGATCAGCAAGGCGAGGTCCCTGTTGGATGTCAGAAAGTGTGAGGATAAAGTGAGAACTGCCAAAAGCCAAGCAGAGTTGGACCTTGCAAAGGGAATTAAAACCAATAGTAAAAGGTTCTACAGCCATATAAATAAAAAGAAAACAAGGAAACAAGTGGCACCGCTAAGCACCGAGGATGGGGTACAGATTAAAGATAATATAGGCAAGGCCCAACACCCAAACAAATACTTTGCCTCAGTTTTTAATAAGGCTAATGAAGAGCTTAGAGGTATTGGCAGGGCGGTTCATGGGAACAAAAATATGGAGGTAGAATTAATGACCACATCTGAGGTGGAAATTAAACTCAAACAGCTTAATGTGACTAAATCGGGGGCCCCAGATAATCTCCAACCAAGAATATTAAAGGAACTGGCACATGAAATTGCAAGCCCAATAGCAAAGATTTTTAAATGAGTGTGTAAACTTGGGAGTCATACCCTATGACTGAAGAATTGCTAATATAGTCCATATTTTTAAGAAAGGGGGGGGGGAAAGTTGATCCAAGAAACTACAGGCCTTATAGTTTGACATCAATTGTATGCAAGGACTTGGAAAAAATTTTTGAAAGAGAAAGAAGTTAAGGACATGCAGGTGAATGGTCATTGGGATAACATACAGACAACATGATTTTACAAAATGTAGATGATGCCAGACCAACCTGATCTCCTCCTTTGAGAAGATACCTGATTTTTTAGACAAAGGAAGTGCAGTAGATCTAATCTACTTGGATTTCAGTAAGGCATTTGATACAGTCTCACATGGGAAATTATTAAATTGGAGAAGATGGGGATTAATATGATAACTGAAAGGCAGATAAGAAACTGGTTAAAGGAGAGACTACAATGAGTCAGATGGAAAGGTGAAATGTCAGGCTGGAGGGAAGTTACTAGTGGAATTCCCCAGGGATTGGTTTTGGGACCAGTCTTATGTCACATTTTTATTGCTGACCGTGGCACAAAAAGTGGGAGTGTGCAAATCAAATTTGTGGATGACACAAAGTTGGGAGGTATTTCCAATGAGGAGGTCCAGAATATCATACAAGATGAGCTGGACGACCTTGTAAACTGGCGTAATAGAAATGGGATGCAATTTAATAGTGCAAAGTCATGCATTTAGAGACTAACAACAAGATTTTTTGCTATAAGCTGGAGACCTATCAGTTGGAAGTGACTGAGGAGGAGAAATACCTGCGTGTATTGGTTGATCACAGGATGACTATGAGCTGCCAGTGTGATACGGCTATGAAAAAGGCGAATGCAGTCCTAGGGTGCATCAGGTGAGATATTTCCAATAGAGATAGGGAAGCATTGTTCTACCATTATACAAGGCACTGGTGAGACCTCATCTGGAATACTATATGCAATTCTGGTCTACCATGTTTAAGAAAGATGAATTCAAACTGGAACATGTGCAGAGAAGGGCTATTAGGATGATCACAAGAATGGAAAACCTATTTTATGAGAAGAGACTCAAAGAGATTGGCTTGTTTAGTCTAACCAACAGAAGGCTGAAGAGAGATATGATTACTCTGTATAAACACATCAGAAGGATAAAGGTCAGGTAAGGAGAGGAGTTATTTAAGTTAAGACCAATGTGGATCCCAGAACAAATGGATATAAACTGGCCATCAACAAGTTTAGGCTTGAAATTAGATGAACGTTTCTAACCATCAGAGGAGTGAAGTTCTGGAACAGCCTTCTCAGGGGAGCAGTGGGGGCAAAAAAAAAACCCCAACTGGCTTCAAGACTGAGCTTGATAAATGTATGGATGGGATGGTGTGATGAAACTGCCTACAATGGCACGTAACTGATCTTCAACTGCTAGCAGAAAATATCTGCAATGGCTGGTGATGGGACACTAGATGGGGAGGGCTCTGAGTTACTACACAGAATTATCTATCAGGTGTCTGGCTGGTGGCTCTTGCCACATGCTCAGGGTCTATCTGATTGCCATGTTTGGGGTCAGGAAGGAGTTTTCTCCTAGGTCACATTGGCAGAGACCGTGGTGGTTTTTTGCCTTCCTGTGAAGCATGGGGCATGGGTCACTTGCAGATTTAAACTAGTGTAAATGGTGGATTCTCTGTAACTTTAAGTCTTTAAATCATGATTTGAGGACTTAAGTAATGCAGCCAGAGGTTAGAGGTCTATTACCGGAGTGGGTGGGTGAGGTTCTGTGCCCTGTTGTGTGCAGGAGGTCAGACTAGATGATTGTGATGGTCATGGTCCCTTCTGACCTTAAAGTCTATGAGTTATGACTAATTATGCTGAGGTCTCCCACCACTTGGCCAGCTAGAGGGGACTTGGCCACTGACCAGGAAGAAGAAAGTGAGCAACACCACTCTTTGAACATCCTCTGATACGTAAGGCAGTCTTTGGGGGCATCCCCTCTTCACATGGGACTAATATGGAGTAGATCTAATCTACTTGGGGGACTGTGCAGCTGACACTCTGGGCAGGAGGCACAGTATCTCCGCACTTCTTCGTGTACTCCGGGCCAGAAAAATCTTCATAGGACCCTTGCCAAGGTCTTCTCTACCCCTAAATGCCCCCCAAAAAGATGGCTATGCACGAGGCTTAATATGGCCTTCTGGCGTTTGTGAGGCACTAGGAGCTGCTCTACCTTCTGTCCTTGTACTGGTGCAACCCGGTACAGGAGATCCTTTTTTTATAATGAAGTAGGGGCTGGGTCCCTGGGTTTTTCCTTCCACGGGGACCCTATCTATCTCTGTTGCCTCCTTCCTAACGTTGTCGTACCTTGGATCTTCAGCTTGGTCCCGTTCGAAATGTTCCCTCCCGGGGCTGGTCTGCCCGAGTTCTAGGGGATGGGTCTCTGCTTCTGCCGGTTCGGAGGCATTAGCGTTGGGGTCTGGCTCAGGTGCGTCTCCCTCCTGGATGGCCTCCTTTTCAACTGCCCAGGTCCGCCTACCTATGAGAGCGACCCTCTGGCTTTGGGTCAGTATTTGGATTCCCAAGGCCTTAGCTGCCCTTCTGTCTTTTTTTGTCTTTCTGCCCCACCTGGGAGTGGAGAAAATGTCTGGGGAAATTTCGGAGAAAATTGGGAGTTCACAGTCTACTGTGGACGCCTCACTAGCTTCAGGGTCCTCCCCTTTCTCCAATCCCCCTACTGGGAGTAAATCATCAAATCCTGAGAAGTCCTTCCCTATGAGCAATGGGTAAGGGAGTTTCAGCACTACACCTGCTTCTACCTCTGTAGCTTTCCCTTGGATTTCCAACATTTACCGGGATGGTGGGGTAGTAACTAACTGTCCCATGGACGCACGTCACCCCTGTGCGTTTTGCCTGTAGTAACTGACTGTGTTTCACAAGCTTTCCTGAGATGAACGTGATGGCGCCCCCCGAATCTATCAGTGTTGTGGTCTCTACTCCATTTAACCTCAATGGCCTGGTATATTTGTGTGGGGTTAGTGCAAGCTCCACAATATGAATTAGGGATCATGGGTTTTCCTGGTTGCCTAGGTTATGTTGCATAGACTCCTCAGCATTGGGGCACTGTGCAGCTATGTGTCCCCACTCCCCGCAAGCGTAACATCTACATGGGGCCCTAGGCGTTCCCCGGTCTCTCGGTTTGGTCAGTCTAACGTCACGATCCTCTTCGGCCTCAGTGCTTTGACTTTTGGTGGCCTCTGGTGGGCCTTCAGTCCCTCTCTTTTTCCACCTGGGCCTTCTTCGGGGCTCAGTTGCCTGAGATCTGGGGGGTCGGTGCCACTAGTTTAACCCAGGGCACCTCTTCCTTAACTGTTCGGGTTAGTTCCCTTGCCGTCCTTTGCCTCTCTACCAGTGCAACACCTCGTCATAGGTGGAGGGGTCGTTCTGACTTACACACGTGCGAAGGTCTGGCGGTAGTCCTCGCATGTACTGGTCAATGACCAGAATCTCTAGTATCTCTTCTGGACTCCGAGACTTGGTTCATAACCACTTTCGTGTGAGATGGATGAGGTCATATAATTGGGAACGCAGGGTTCTGTTGTCCTGGTACCTCCACTCGTGATACCATTGGGCCCATTACCCCAGATCTGGCCAGGATCTCTGTTTTCAGCTGGGGGTAGTCTGCCACAGCCTCTTCAGACATATCATAATAGGCCTTCTGGGCCTCCCCACACAGGAATGGGGCGAGGATGCCAGACCACTGTTCTCGGGTCTAAGACTCCCGTATGGCTGTCCTGTCAAAGGCCAGGAGGTATGCCTCTATGTCATCCTCCCGCATCATTTTCTGCAGCCAATTGCTGGCCCGTATGACCCGCATCCCATCATGGCTGTGGTTTAGCTCTGTAAGAGCTTTCACCTGGTTTATCAGTTCCTGCAACATAGCCCAGTCTTGAGCAGCCTGGTCCATTAACAAGCGATTGGTCTCCTGCTGCAGCCACACTGCCTCCTGTTGGGTGTCTGCCTGGACACGGGTAGCCTCCTGCTGGGCAGCCGGGGCTTGTATCAGTGCCCGCACTACGTCCTCCATTGTGGTGAAAAAAATAAAATAAACTCTCTCCCCCCCCCCTTTTTTTTTTTTTTAAAAACACCCTCCTTCTTCCGCCACGCAGTACACCCGATCCCACTTCTCACACCAGTGTGACAAAGTCCCTCCTCTGCCTTGGTGGGTCCTGCGCTTATTGGAGGATTTGCTTGCCTCAGAGATTCACCGCAGCCCTCAGTTTGGCCACTCTTGCCAGTGGCTCAAACCTGCCGTTCACTCAGCTAACCTCACCACTGGACAGCATGGGGGGAAAGGAGAACAATCTCCGCAGTCTCTGTGTCCCACCTAGTGGGTTGGGGACAAGGCAGATCCCTTTCCAATTTAGACTTTCCCTTCTGGTGTTTCTCACAGACCAGGTTCAACTCCTCCGGTGTCTGATCAGGAGTTGGGGGGGATGGGAACCCGGACCCACCCTCTACACCAGGTTCCAGCCCAGGGCCCTGTGGATAGCAGCTGTCCACAATGTTCCCTGTATCAGCTGCGTGACAGCTACAACTCCCTGGGCTACTTCCCCATTGCCTTCCCCCCAGCACCTTCTTTATTCTCACTGCAGGATCTTCCTCCTGAAGCCTGATCACGCTTGAACTCTTCACTCCTCCAGCAGCACGCCTTCTCACTCCCTGCTCCTGGTGCGCCCTCTACTAACTGATGGGAGATCGTTTTTAAACCAGGTGTCCTGATTAGCCTGCCTGCCATAATTGAATCTAGAAAGTTCTTAATTGGCTCCAGGTGTCTTGATTAGCTTGCCTGTCTTAATTGGTTCTGGCAAGTTCCTGATTGTTCTGGTCACTCAGGGAACAGAAAATTGTTCATCTAGTGGCCAATATATTTGCCTTCTACCAGACTCCTGTATCCCACTGGTCTGGGTCTGTCACAGTGGATATTTTAGCCTCCTCTAATTAGAACTCAAGTGCTTTTGTACAAATATGTAATAAAGAAAGCTTAAATCTAGTGGCTCCCTAGTGTCTATGCATGTGGTTGTCCCAGCCGTATCACCGATGACAAGGACTGGCTCCACAGCATCTCACAAGGACTCTTTCCAAAGCTGGAGGAAGCTAATGTACGTAGGATCCATTTCAGCTGGAGAAAGCCTTAGCATAGCTGCTACCGGCTTGATTGTGGAGGCTTCTTTTGAAGTCACTTTGAGTGGGTTCTGGCTAGAATCTATGCTGTGGTCCAAGTCCAGCCATGGGACTGGAAATTCCACTAACTGGTTTAATATACTCATAGTAAGTTGCCACTGTTCTACAAAATTAATGAGGGACAGGGATAGAGGATGATTTATAGCCAGTTTCTGTTTTTAATTAAATCAAATGAGCCTTTAACATCACATCAGGGACTTTGTGTTTGTTCACTTGTCGCTAGAACATGCACAGCCCGCAGGCTGAGACACCACATGAAGGCAACAGATGGTCAAACTCATCCTTCTTGGAACTCCATTAACTTGGCCCACATATTTTCTCGAAAGCTATAGAAAGACAATATTACCTATTACGGCTGATTATTATTTGTATTACAGAAGTGCCCTGAGGCTGCTCTAACTTGTACATGTTGGGCCAATGGAATGATCTTAAGATTATTGGAACACACACAGCACCCGGAAATCACCTCCTCGCTTCCTGACTCTTTCCACCCTAGAAAGGACCATATGCCTGGGGTCCAGAAGAGGGTGGCCTGGGGCTGTTTGAGGGACACCAAGCTAGCTGTTCAAGCCAGCCTTTCATCCCCTTTCTGCCACTGGATCTGGGCCGAGAATCAGGCCCTCAGTAGCATTTGTTGCTCTACTACAGTAGCCAAGTTTTAGTTTGGGGATTTTTTTTTTTTAAACGTCATGCTTTGAAAAAAGCACTGTGATTTTTTTAGTTTTCCCATCCCATCTAGTCCTTCAGGAAGTCACATTTTCAAAACAAACACACACTGGAGTCATTGGCCCAAAGCCTCCTCTTCTCAGGCCCAAGTTCAATAAGTCAACTTCAGTGGGACTTTAGCACTGCTTGCAGTTAAACACACACTAAGTACTTTGTTAAATGGGGGCTTGTCAAGGGGTCCACTCACCTCAGGTGCGCCTCCTTGTGGCCAGGTCTGGAAATTAGATTTTGCCTTAGCTGGCATTACCTTCCATCAGTTGTAGGCACTGTGGTCCCTCTCCCTCTCTGTGACTCAAGGTGCTCCCTCTTTGTGACTCAGCCCTCCAGTCACATCACTATGTTGTCCCCCTAGACAAACTGTCCAAATGCTGCCTCAGACAGTCTTCTGTTCCACATCTCCAGGTCCCATGCAACTTTCCCAGTGGCTAG
This sequence comes from Chelonia mydas, assembly GCF_015237465.2. Lineage (NCBI taxonomy): Eukaryota > Metazoa > Chordata > Testudines > Cheloniidae > Chelonia > Chelonia mydas. The sequence continues at coordinate 67,779,017 of NC_051250.2, forward strand.
CAGGAGCACCCAGGGACCTTATAACCAGGAGCTAAGGTCTGCCCAGTCCCACTCATCACTGCTGTTTCCCTGGGCTTCTTCCTAATCTGCCTTCTCAGGCTCTCTCCCCCATAACTTCTCTGAGTTGACCGTTCTTTCAGGGCTAGGAGCCAGGGTTTAGTACCCCCCCCCCCAATACCTTCCTTACCACCATTCTACTCCCAGAATGTGACTGACAACTCCCTCTCTATAGCTTCTTCCTGGCTCATAATCCTAGCCTAGCTCCTCCCCCCGGTGCACTTCATCTGCCATTAGATCCTATCAAGCCCTAGTTCTCCTCCAGGTGGCCATCTAAGGTTAACTGGCCCTTTCAGGCCCACATCAACCTGCTCATGGCTTGTGTGGGGTGGACTCCCCATCACAGAGCTTCACAAAGTTACTCGGCTAACATCACAGGACCAGCTCCTCAGCCAGCATAAATCAGCATAGCTCCAGCTGAAGATCTGGCCCAATGCACTTCCTCTGGATTTATACCAGAATAACTGAGAGCAGAATATGGTCTCTTATTTCGACTATTCAGATATTATAGCAAATAAAAAAAAAGTCCATACACTATGTGGAGGGCAGTTATATGCATGAGTGTCATTCAACAGCTAAAACCATCAATAAATATCCATTTGTTACAGAGTCATTTTGGGAATCAAACACTTCGCAATTTCCTTAGCCCCCATCTGTGACTTCTGCCTACTTCCCTCTACACTTGTGCAGTATCTATACGCTAGGGGCCCTATCCTACTTGCCTGACTCAGCTGAACAACCCTACTGCTATCCACTGGGCTGCTCAGCTGGGTAAGGGGAGCAAAGAGTTTGTCCAGTCTCAGTGGTAATACTGTTTGGCATTATAGTTCCATTTCCCCTTTCAACTCCCTATAAACAGAGATTATTAGCTCATTAATCCTCACAGCACTCCGGTGGGGTGTATTCTATATCCATTGTGTTTATAGATTCATAAGGCAAGGGACCATTGTAATCATCTAGGCTGACCTCTTGTGTAACACATACCACAGGACTTCCCGGAATTAACTCCTGTTTGAATTAGAGTTGGGCAATGAGAAATCAGAAAAAGGGGCATGAGGGAGGTAAACCATGAGTAAGTGATGGGATGACCCAAGCAGGAAACCCAGATACAAAGTAATTAGCCACATGATTTTCCTAACTGTGCCTTGCTTTGTGAGAAAACAATCTGCTCTCAGGTCTGGCACTTTTTATTTTTACTTTCACTATATTATACCCTCACGTGTTTCCCTTGAGCATCAGGTTTTGCTGCTTTGTTTACACACCTGACATTTTGGACACCATTTATTTTATTATGAATCAGCACTGTTTGCACTCTTGTGTTGCTTGGACTTGACTCCTTTTTCACCTGGTTCTTTCTCTCTCTCTGACTGCAGACTGAAAAAAATCCCCAGTGAGCACTGAGAATCCCATGTTGACAAATACCGATCAGTTGTAAATTACATGGAGGAAGATTGTTACTTATTTTTACCTTCCAATCAACAGCACAGAAACTGAACACAAATGGAAACCAAGCCACTCATAAGTAGAGGGGGACCTCAACATCATATTTAGGTGAACTATGCTACATTGATAAACAACATAAAAAATAACATGACTGCTAGCAAAATCCAAAAGCTGAAATGTGCGGTGGCAATCTGCTCCTGTGGATAATGTACTTACCTATCTTAGATGAGCCAGAATACACATAGCACAATCACTGAAACTCAGTTACTTGTTAACTGCATTGATAATATATGCTGAATCCCATACATTTAGTGATTATAAATTCTACTTCTTTGCAAGACAGTAATGCCTACTGGTAGGAGCAAAAGATGGCAACCTTGGTTCTAATTTGCAGTATGGCCGAGGGCAAGCCATTCAAAGGTGAACTAAGAACATAAGAACAGCCATATTGGGTCAGACCAATGGTCCATCTAGCCCAGTATCCTGTCTCTGAAGTGGCTAGTGCCAGGTGCTTCAGAAGGAAAGAACAGGGCAATTTTGAGTGATCCATCCCCTATTGCCCAGTCCCAGCTTCTGGCAGTCAGAAGTTTATGGACATCCGGAGCATGGGATCGCATTCCTGACTATCTTGGCTAATAGTCATTGACAGACCTATCCTTCATAAACTTAATCTTTTTGGGCCCGGCTATACTTTTGAGCTTCACAACTTCCCCTGGCAATGAGTTCCACAGGATTACTGTGCTGTGGGAAGAAATACTTCCTTTTGTTTGTTTAAACCTGCTGCCTGTTGATTTCATCAGTTGATTCCTAGTTCTAGTGTTTTGTGAAGTCACGTTCTCCACACCGGTCATGGTTTTACACACCTCAATCACATCCCCCCTTCGTGGTCTCTTTTCTAAGCTGAACAGTCCCTGTCTTTTTCATCTCTCCTTGTATAGAAGCTGTTCCACACTCCTAGTCATTTGCACTGCCTTTCCCTGCACCTTTTCCAATTCTAATATACTTTTTTGAGCTCAAGCAATCAGAACTACACGCAGTATTCAAGGTGTGGGCATACCATGAATTTATATAGGGGCATTATGATAGTTTCTGTTTATTATGTATACCTTTCCTAATGGTTCCTAACATTCTGTTAAGGGTTGTGGTTTTTTTTGACTGCTGCATATTGAACTGTTGTTTTCAGAGAACTATCCACAGTGATTCTAAGATCTCTTTCTTGAGTGGTAACACTTAGTTTAGATCAGTGGTTCTCAACCTTTGCAGACTACTGTACCCCTTTCAGGAGGCTGATTTGTCATGCATACCCCCAAGTTTCACCTCACTTAAAAACTTCTTGCTTACAAAATCAGACATAAAAATACAAAGGTGTCACAGCACACTAGTACTGAAAAATTGCTGACTTTCTCATTTTTACCATATAATTATAAAATAAAATCAATTGGATCAAATAAATCAATTCTGTTTGCCAGAAGCTGGGAATGGGCGACGGGATGGATCACTTGATGATGACCTGTTCTGTTCATTCCCTCTGGGGCACCTGGCACTGGCCACTGTCAGAAGACAGGATACTGGGCGAGGTTGCCCTTTGGTTTGATCCAGTATGGCTGTTCTGATGTTCTTAAATATTGTACTTACATTTCAGGGTATAGTATACAGACCAGTATAAGGAAATCATTGTTTGTATGAAATTTTAGTTTGCACTGACTTCGCTACTGCTTTTTATGTAGTCTGTTGTAAAACTAGGCAAATATCTAGATGAGCTGATGTACACCCTGGAAGACCTCTGCACATGTCCCAGGGGTACACGTACCCCTGGTTGAGAACCACTGGTTTAGATCCCTCATTTTGTATGTATAGTTGGGATTATTCTTTCCAACATACATTACTTTGCACTTATCAACAGTGAATTTTGTCTGCCACTTCGATGCCCAGTCACCCAGTTTTGTGAGAGCCCTTTATAAATCTTTGCAGTTATAGCATTGGGTTTAACTATCTTGAGTAATTTATGTTGTCTGCAGATTTTGCCACCTCACCGTTCACCCCTTTTTGCAGCTCATTTATGAATATATGGCACAGCCTGAGTCCCTCTTTTTATGTCACTCCAGTGTGAAAACCAACCATTTATTCCTACCCTTGATTTCCTATCTTTTAACCAGTTACTGAGCCATGAGAGGACCTTCCCTCTTATCCCATGACTGCCTACTTTGCTTAAGAAAGCAAAAGCTTTCTGAAAGTCCAAGTATACTGTATTGATTGGGTTACCCTTGTCTGCCTGTTTGTTGACTCCCTCAAAGAATTCTCGTAGATTGGCGAGGCACAATTTTCCTTTACAAAAGTCATGTTGGCTCTTCTCCAACATATCGTGTTCATCTCCGTGTCTGATAATTTTGTTCTTTACTACAGTTTCAACCAATAACTAGTATATAGTTAGTCAATAATTAGTATATAGTTGGTAGTTAGACTTCTAGCATTTGCACATAAGCACTTGTACGTGTTGTCAATCTGCACTTGCTTGCCTTCATGTATTATATTTTAATTTGAATTTAAAGCAAAAATAATGCTGCTCTTTTCTTTGTTGCTTTTAAACCACTTACCATGAAGAACGTGCTTAAATCTCATTGAAAACTTAAGCACATTCTTAAGAGGTATTTTGCTGACTAGGGATGGATTTCAGCATGTGCCGAGGTGCTTTGCTGAATCAAGGTCTGTAACGTGTTGCTAGGGCTCACCGTGCCTCTAGCTGAGCCAGCTTTCTGATGCGTTTAAGTTCACTGAGTTGGATTATTCACGGGGCCAGAAGAGAGAACATATCCAAAATAAGGAAAGTGGAGCACCCATAGGACACGGAGGTAAACCCTAAATAGCTGTACGTTTCTTTTTCATTTCTTATCTAAAAACCAACGCTTTTGGTACTCTTGTAATAGCCACAACCCACCCCAGAAGTGGCTGCACCTTCCTCGAGGATGAAAGGGTCTCTCCCTATATATGAATAGTTTGAAATTGAGAAATGAGCTTTAATGCTGATAAAAGGCATCAAATAAAACAAGAAAACAGCAAATTAAGAATATCAATATCCATTTCTCCCCCATTCAATTATAATATGTAATGTGTGTACATTATAGCACTGTACTCATGGTACTGGCTGTACTTCCTCTTATTATTATTACTACTACTAGAAAATATTAGGGTCTGATTTAAATCAAGAATAGGAATGCAATTCAAAGCTAAAACTCTGGCCTGAGTTTACCTCCCAGTGCTGTGGTGTTACTGTACATATGGCTTGTATTATACATGATTATTGTTGTACATATGGAATGGGTCACCTGGGTGCCACATACAGTACATATGGATAAGATGACATGCTGTTTGCAATGCATAGGCAGAACAAGGTGACTTAAGGGTACAGCTACACTGCAAACAAACAACAACCCGAGACTTGCGGCAGCTGACTCAGTCTTGAGCTACAGGACTAAAAATAGCAAAGTAGGCCTTCCTATTGGGTCTGAAGCCTGGGCTGTGAGCCCCCCACCCCTTCCCTGGGTCTCAGAACAGGACCCTTCCCTTGTTTTGGAGGATTTGCCACATGGTGGATGTTCCAGAGTTTTGTATTTCTAGAGTGTAAGCAAAGCACAGAAATATGATATCAGAATGGCTCAAATTTGACCACTAAGTTGAAGTTTAAAAAGCTTCCAAAAAGTGTACTGCTTTAATTTTCATGGTGAGCGATTTTAAATGAATGGGATTTCTTTATTTGACCACGCCTGAACCCCTGTAAAGAAGTGGAAACAGGGGGCTCTTAGACACTATAAAATAGAAAGGAAAAAATGGATTAGCCTTGGATTTTTTTTTCCTGAAATGGAACTAATGAGCCCCGATCACCATTGAATGAGTCAGTGAGTACAATTCCATTGAAGTCAGCTGAGCTGTGTTTTCTCAACACCAACAGTGAATACGTCACGAAGCTTTGAGAAGACGGAGACCGTCTGTTTTTTCAAAGGCACTGCTTTTCTGCCTTCCTAACATCAGTTCATCCATCACTGGAAATAATCCATGAATATAAAGCCAGTCCAGAAAGTTCAGTCTGGTAGGACTGATGTGGATCACTGATGAAGGGAATTTAACTTGGGAAGGTCACTGTTAGCCCTGAATACCAAAGAGGTATTTTTTTGTTTTTCCTTTCTTTACTTCTCTACTCTGTTTTTTAATTTTTGCCTGGGATGTATTTGCAAAATGATCATGTAGGGGGCAGAAGGGATTTTTGGCTAAAAACAAAATGGGCTGTGACTCATGTGAAGCAACCTTCACAGCTTTAGCAGTTTGGCATTCGAGTTTGTCTCTCAACATGTTTACGCAGCTGGTTAGCTCCTATGGATCCTGGCCACTGTGGATGTAGAAGCTCTCTACACCAACATTCCACACAAAGGTGGACTACAAGCCATCAGGAATAGCATCCCCGATACTATCATGGCAAACCTGGTGGCTGAACTTTGTGCCTGTCCTCACCCACAACTATTTCAGATTTGGGGACAATTTATACCTTCAAGTCAGCGGGACTGCTATGGGTACCCGCATGGCCCCTCAGTATGCCAACATTTTTATGGCTGACTTAGAACAACGCTTCCTCAGCTCTCGTCCCCTAACGCCCCTACTCTACTTGAACTACATTGATGACATCTTCATCACCTTGACCCATGGGAAGGATGCCCTTGAGGAATTCCACCATGATTTCAACAATTTCCATCCCACCATCAACCTCAGCCTGGACCAGTCCATACAAGAGGTCCACTTCCTAGACACTACAGTACTAATAAACGATGGTAACATAAACACCACCCTATACTGGAAACCTGCGGACCGCTATATTCACCTACATGCCTCCAGCTTTCATCCAGACCACATCACATGATCCATTGTCTACAGCCAAGCTCTAAGATACAACCACATTTGCTCCGAGCCCTCAGACAGAGACAAACACCTACAAGATCTCTATCAAGCATTCTTAAAAGTGCAATACCCACCTGGTGAAGTGAAGAAACAGACTGACAGAGCCAGAAGGGTACTGAGAAGTCATCTACTACAAGACAGTCCCAACAAAGAAAGTAACAGAAAGCCACTAGCCGTCACCTTCAGCCCCCAACTAAAACCCCTCCAGTGCATCATCAAGGATCTACAACCTATCCTGAAGGACAATCCCTCACTCTCACAGATCTTGGGAAACAGGCGAGTCCTTGCTTACAGACAGCCCCCCAACCAGAAGCAAATACTCACCAGCAACTACACACCACACAACAAAAACACCAACCCAGGAACCAAACCCTGCTACAAACCCCAGTGCCAACTCAGTCCACATATCTATTCAAGGGACACGATCATAGGACCTAACCACATCAGCCACACCATCAAGGGCTCGTTCACCTGCACATCTACCAATGTGATATATGACATCATGTGCCAGCAATACCCCTCTGCCATGTACATTGGCCAAACTGGACAATCTCTATGCAAAAGAATAAATGGACACAATCCTGACATCAGGAATCATAACATTCAAAAATCAGTAAAAGAACACTTCAATCTCTCTGGTCACTCAATAACAGACCTAAAAGTGGCAATTCTTCAACAAAAACTTAAAAAAACCAGACTCCAACGTGAAGCTGCAGAACTGGAATTAATTTGCAAACTGGACACCATTGGATTAGGCCTGGATAGAGACTGGGAGTGGTTGGGTCATTACAAAACCTAAACTTCATTTCCCCAATACTAATTTCTCCCAACTGTTACTCACACCTTCTTGTCAACTGTCTGTAATGGGCCACTCTCTTACCACTTCAAAAGTTATTTTTCCTCCCTTGGTATCCTGCTGTTAATTGATTTATCTCGTTAGACTGACCTCACACTTGGTAAAGCAACCCCCCCCCCCCCATCCTTTCATGTATTTGTACCTGCATGGGCTGTTGTAGCAGGGATAAAGGAGAGACAAAACAGAACTGGGGGGGGGCGGAGGAGGGATCAAATCAGTATCTTAGATGTCTGTATACTAATGAAAGACGTATGGGGAATAAGCAGGAGGAACTCGAAATACTAGTAAACAAACACATCTATGACATAGTTGGCATCACAAAGACCTGGTGGGATAATACACATGACTGGAATATTGGTATGGAAGGGTACAGCTCGCTCAGGAAGGACTGGCAGGGAAAAAAGGGAGGAGGTGTTGCCTTATATATTAAAAATGTACACTTGGACTGAGATTGAGATGGAAATAAGAGACAGGTCTCTGGGTAAGGAAAAAAGGGTACAAACAAGAGTGATGTCATGGCAGGGGGTCTACTACAGACCACCTCACCAGGAAGAAGAGGTGGATGAGGCTTTTTTTAAACAGCTAACAAAATCATCCAAAGCCCAGGACTTGGTGGTGATGGGGGACTTCAGCTACCCAGACGTCTGCTGGGAAAATAACACAGCAGGGCACAGATTATCCAACAAGTTCTTGGAATTTTTTATTTCAGAAGGTGGAGACAGCTACCAGGGGAGAGGCTGTTCTAGATTTGAGTTTGACAAATAGAGAGGAACTGGTTGAGAATCTGAAAGTGGAAGGCAGCTTGGGTGAAAGTGATCGTGAAATGACAGAGTTCATGATTCTAAGGAATGGTAGGAGGGAAACCAGCAAAATAAAGATAATGGATTTCAAGAAGGCAGACTTTAGCAAATTCAGGGAGTTGGTAGGTAAGATCCCATGGGAAGCAAGTCTAAAGGGAAAAACAATAGAAGACAGCTGGCAGTTTTTCAAAGAGACATTATTAAAGGCACAAGAGCAAACTATCCCACTGTGTAGGAAAGACAGGAAGTATGGCAAGAGACCACCCAGGCTTAACCAGGAGATCTTCAATGATCTAAAAATAAAAAAAAAAGAGTCCTACAAAAAGTGAAAACTAGGTGAAATTACAAAGGATGAATACAAACAAATAACAAAAGTATGTAGGGACAAAATTAGAAAGGCCAAGGCACAAAACGAGATCAAACTAGCTAGAGACATAAAGGGTAACAAGAAAACATTCTATAAACACATTAGAAGCAAGAGGAAGACCAGGACAAGGTAGGCTCATTGCTCAATGAGGAGGAAAAAATAACAGAAAATGTGGACATGGCAGAAGTGATTAATGAATTCATTGTTTTGGTTTTCACCAAGAAGGTTGATGGTGACTGGACGTCTAACATAGTGAATGCCAGTGAAAATGAGGTAGGATCAGAAGAGGCTAAAATAGGGAAATCTAAAATTACTTGGACAAATTAGATGTCTTCAAATCACCAGGGCCTGATGAAATGCATCCTAGAATACTCAAGGAGCTGACTGAGGAGATATCTGAGCCATTAGCGATTATCTTTGAGAAGTCATGGAAGACGGGAGAGATTCCAGAAGATTAGAAAACAGCAAATATAGTGCCCATCTATAAAAAGGGAAATAAGGACAACCCAGGGAATTACAAACCAGTCATCTTAACTTCTGTTAACTTCTGGAAAGATAATGGAGCAAATAATTAAGCAATTAATTTGCAAACATCAAGAAGATAATAAGGTGATTAGTAAGAGTCAGCATGGATTTGTCAAAAACAAATAGTGTCAAACCAACCTGATACCCTGTCAAAGAAAGCTAACAAGCCTTGTGGATAGTGGGGAAGTGGTAGACGTGGTATATCTTGATTTTAGTAAAGCTTTTGATACTGTCCTGCATTACCTTCTCATAAATAAGCTAGGAAAATGCAACCTAAATGGAGCTACTATAAGGTGGGTGCAAAACTGGCTGGAAAACTGTTCCCAGAGAGTAGTTATCAGTAGTTCACAGTCATGCTGGAAGGGCATAACGACTGGGGTCCCACAGGGATCCATTCTGGGTCTGGTTCTGTTCAATATCTTCATCAATGATTTAGATACTGGCTTACAGAGTACACTTATAAAGTTTGCAAACTTATAAAGATACCAAACTTATAAAGATACCAAACTGGGAGGGGTTACAAGTGCTTTGGAGGATAGGATTATAATTCAAAATGATCTGGAGAAACTGGAGAAATGGTCTGAAGTAAATAAGATGAAATTCAATAAGGACAAATGCAAAGTACTCCACTTAGGAAGGAACAATCAATCAGTTGCACACATACAAAATGGGAAATGACTGCCTAGGAAGGAGTACTGCAGAAAGGGATCTGGGGGTCATAGTGGACCACAAGCTAAATGTGAGTCAACAGTGTAATGCTATTGCAAAAAAAGCAGCTATCATTCTGGGATGCATTAGCAGGAGTGTTGTAAACAAGCCACAAGAAGTAATTCTTCCGCTCTACTCTGCGCTGATTAGGCCTCAACCGGAGTATTGTGGCCAGTTCTGGGCAACACATTTCAGGAAGGATGTGGACAAATTGGAGACAGTCCAGAGAAGAGTGACAAAAATGATTAAAGGTCTGGAAAACATGACCTATGAGGGAAGACTGAAAAAATTGGGTTTGTTTAGTTTGGAAAAGAGAAGACTGAGAGGGGACATGATAACAGTTTTCAAGTATGTAAAAAGTTGCTAGAAGAAGGAGGAAGAAAAATTGTTTTTCTTAACCTCTGAGGATAGGACAAGAAGCAATGGGCTTAAATTGCAGCAAGGGGGGTTGTGGTTGGACATTAGGAAAAAAGTTCCTAACTGTCAGGGTGGTTAAGCACTGGGATAAACTGCCTAGGGAGGTTGTGGAATCTCCATCATTGGAGATTTTTAAGAGCAGGTTAGACAAACACCTGTCAGGAATGGTCTAGACAATTAGTCCTGCCATGAATGCAGGGGACTGGACTTGATGACCTCTTAAGGTCCCTTCCAGTTCTATGATTCTCTGAGGCAGTTGGCCTAGTGGAATGAATATACATCTAGGAGTCAGGAACTCCCAAGTTGTAATTCCAGTCAGCTACTGATTTGCTTTGTAGCCTTGGCCCAGTTACTTATCCCGCTGCATGTCAATTTCCCTATCAGTAAAATAGGGTTAATGATACTTACCTACTTAGCTCACAGGGATGTTGTGAAGATTAATGTCTGTAATGTGCTTTGAAGATGCAAAGTGCTGTAGAAATAGGTAACTTTCTGGAGTGGATTTACTTAGTGGAGCCCATGTGTGGTTCACAGGGTAAGAAGTATACCCCTAAATCTGTACAGTGAAGGACAGCTGTGGCTCCATTTAATTCTTTTCCACACCCACCTCTCATAGGCTGGACTCAGCTGAACAGGGACTTTAAAATAATGTATATATGACCAATCACAGCCAACCAACTGAGCCCCAAATTTAAATAATTGATTGGACATTTGCCACAACATGCTTGCATTCCTCTTCACAGCAAAAGAATGTAAAAATCACTGCAGTTTTGCAAAGTTCTTGTGAACTGTAAAGCCAGCCCATTTCAGTGACAACGTTTAACCTAGATATGCACATGATACAAAAAGAAAGCAAAAGGAACAGGGAAAAAAGCACAAATGCACACTAAGGTGCTAGAAATTTTAATTCCCAAGCTAGTAAACTCTTGTCAGGCAATGGGAGTGCAGAAGCCACAGAGTGACCACAGATGTCTACCCTGGACTGTTCCAACTCCGATTTTTACCAAGTGTGATTCTCTTTATTCATTCCCGAGCTGTGCTCTCTGTAGAATGACTGTCTCTAGTGGGTATGTCAGATGCCCAGTGCATTTGAGTTGTGGTTATATTGAGCCCCATCTCATTTATAAATAATTATGGCCCAGATTCAGAAAAGCATTTAAACACATGCCTAAATCCTATTGAGGTCAATGGGATCTAAGCTTTCCTGAATTGGGCCTCTAGAATGACATTGGCTGAGGTTGTATGCTCCCATCCTAATAGTGTTATTCTGAGTCTCGTAACTTTGAATCAGGTGTTCCATTTTGCATAGCACAGCATGGAGATTATTCATTAGGCTTCATTTTTGAGCCAGAAAGACAGTATTATATAATTGTGTGGAAACCAATCCATATAGCTTCTGGGTACAGCTAATCAAACTAATCCAACTGTAGGAGGCACTTGCTGGCAGCTAAATTGTTCTCTAACCCTTCATTGTTTGCTTCTTCTCCCACTCATTAGGGCTGGTAACTGCTAAACTTGTGTTTTCAGTGTGCAGTGAAAATGATTTTATTTGATGGATTATTGGACAATACCCAGGAAAAATACTTAATTCAAGCTACAGCTGGTTTGTTTCTTCTTCGTAAGCATTCTCTTCTCTGGGAGAGTAATAAAAAAGCAGAGCCACTCAAACAGATTGGGGTGGATCGGCCTTGACTGTTAAATGCAGATCTGGATTAGAAACCCCCCTACAACTCCAGGGGATTTTGTTTGGGGCCATTTTAAGGATTTGGGGCCTGATCATCTACTCCCGTAAGGTCACTTTGCTTCAGAGGATTGCCCTGCTGTGAGCGAACGCTTGGATGGTATAAAGCCAGCATAGCCAGCCTTATGCCACCCATGCCCCAACTTCAGACTACCAGGAGAGTCAAGGACACCTCGGCATGGGAAAGGGACATGACAGTGACTAGAGGGAGCAGAGCTGGAATGTGATGTGCTCAGCTGTTCCCTGCCCATCAGAACAGTCCTTTGGGGTCCACTCCAATCAGTGTATGCTTAAGCAGCCCTGTGGCTGCTCTCACTTGCTCCAGGAGATGGCTTAGCCTCCTCACCTGGCTCACGATCTGAGAGAGTGTAAAATGGTATGTTTACACTGTATTATAAACCCAGGTCTACGGGACCTAGGTTATGTTTCCAAGCCTGAGCTTGAGCATCCACACTGCACTGCTTACAATTGCTGGACCTGGTCTCACAGCCATGTTAACGCATCCATACTGCACTGCGCAGCTCTCCTGACTGAGCTCTGCAGCTTGACCGATGTTCACACTGCAGAAACGACAGGGCTTGGATCCGAGTCACAGCAATACTTTGGCTCTGACCCAGTCTCCTAGCAGGTCCTAGGACCTAGGTCTTGAGTGCTTGCTGACCCAGATCAGACTGATGTGTGTGTGTGTGTGTGTGTGGACAGAAGGGGGGCTTGGGCTCAAACCTGAGACAGATTAGGCTCAGCATGCAGAGTAGGAATACCCAAAGTGGTTTAGTTTTGCCTCCACCACTCTCAGCTGTGCTGATCAACAGCTTGACACACGTGTGAGTTAAGACCACAGGCCAGCTGTGAAATTAATATCTAGCTTCCAAATCCTCACCCCTGCCTCCATTGCCCAAATGATGCGAGTGTTGTGGGATTTTGGTTCAGCCCCATCTCTAGGTGTCTACAAGAGGAAATAAGCTGTTTTTGTTAGCTATGAACAAAGCTTTTCGGAAACCTCGCAAATGGAGCTTTTGGTTCATGTTTACTTATTTAAAAACAATAAGAAAACTCTAAAAAGCCTTTTACCACATTGTTTCTAGAGATGCATTTTCTTCTGGGCTGTGGATCTGAATGGCAAGGAAGTTTTAGCTTGGAGGGAATCTTTAGCCCAGTCTTAGCAATCCAGGAAGACAGGAGTTGTTAATGGATTTGTAGCTAGATGCTTAGCTCCAGCTTCTTGAATGGCTCTGTAACATACAATCTGGGAAGACGGGCAAGTAGAAAAAAAAATTCTACAGCTAGAGAAAGACAAAATAAGAATCTGGTTTCTGTTACTTCCAGCTCTACTAAAAATGAGCTGCCTTATGATGGCTGAGTCTTGGTTTAAACATTTAAATATCTGACATTAAACATTAATATGGCTCAGCGTAATCTCAGCAATGATGACAATGCAGTAGAAATCAGCAAAATGTATGGCTTTAAAGCAGGCTTGCAAAATCATCATGACAGTTTACCAGCATAGCCACAAAATCTGCTCAGCTGCCCTTTACCATCACAATGATGAAGAAAAAAATGAATGAAATTTTACATGCCCATCAAAAGAAATTCCTTGACTGAGCTTAGTGGCTACGCAGAATGTTGCAAGTCTGCTGTAAAAGTGTCACGCCTATATAGAGAGAGACAAGGTGGGCGAGGTATCTTTTATTAGGCTAACTGGTGAAAGAGACATGTTTTGAACTTACACAGAGCTCTTCTGCACAGCTATGGCACTCTATAACTGATAGTATCTCCTCTACGCTGAATTAGGTTTTCCTTCTAGGTTTATTCCTACAAATTATACTTGCTTCTGTAAATTTACTACTGTATTTCATTAGCCAAAAGATATATCCAGGTCAGATTTGGTAGGTCAGCGCAGAACCCCACTCCCTCAGCAGGATCTGCAAATTTAGGTTAACTAACATAATCTGATGAATATTTAGAACGAAAATAATTTGAAGCAACAATATCCATTAACTCCCAAATTAGGTCACTGACCTCAGATCACGAAGGCCATGAAGAATATGTTAAGAAGCTGAACAAATTTCATCTCAGTACCGCTTTAGTTTAAGCACCTTCATGTAATCAATAGAATTATAATTTAATGGCATTGCACCACTTTGATCTTTCTTTTTAGAGTCTCAGTAAATAAAGAGTTTTGCAGGAATTTCATCGTTTCGAAAGCGCCCTTAGGGCCATTTTTTAGAAGTTGAAAAATGTAATAAACTAAAGTGAAACAAAAAAAATCCTTTTTGAGAAACTTCCTTTGCGGGCCCTTAATCCTCTAGTGTCAGGGCTGTCTGGAATAAACCAGCCCTGTTTCACTTGAACATTTTCTCCTGTTGCTGAAGGCTGTGAGGCCCAAACTTTTTTCTTTTTCAGGCTAGGGGCTGAGTTTGATGATTAAGTGCTATTTGTTAGAGGAAGCCACCTGGGATAAGTCCCAGCTGATTGGAAAGGCCAACCATTATGGCACCTGTGCTTGGGCATCAGTGAGAGAGAGAGGGAGGCGGTTAGTAGTTGGGCCTTGTAAGGCAAAAGTCCAAAAACACTTTTTTTTTTTTTTTTTTTTTTTGGTTAAGTAAGGGCTAGGTTGTGTCTTCAAGGCCCCTGCACTGGGAGCAGTGCAGAGCCACACTGTCCCTGGGAGAGTTCAGGGCGGGATTGTGGCTGGCCTGCTCTGCCAGCTGGTGCAGGCGGCCTCTTATTCTAGCCACCCCCTTTGCAGCAGTGTGTGCTCCACAGCACATATGGAGAGGGTCAGGCCCTTGTGAACCTGTGGAACTCCTTCCCAGAGGATGTTGTGAAGGCCAAGACAATAACAGGGTTCAAAAAAGAACTAGATACATTCATGGAGGATAGGTCCATCAATGGCTATTAGCCAGGATGGGCACAGATGGTGTCCCTAGCCTCTGTTTGCTAGAAGCTGGTAATGGGTGATGAGACAGATCACTTGGTGATTACCTGTTCTTTTCATTACCCCTTGGGCACTTGGCATTGGCCATTTGTCAGCAGACAGGATACCGGCCTAGATCGACCTTTGGTCTGACCCAGTAGGGCCATTCTTATGTCCATGAGTGCAGAGGCTGCAATTGTGACTGGCTCTCAAGTCAGGTGTGCAAAGTGTGGGAAGCTCCTTATTATCCTGCCCTCACACACAAAGGCCAATCACAAAATGGCCCTAAGGATTTCCACATCTTCACTCACTGAATCTCTCTCCATGTAGCTCTGGAGGAAGGCAGGCAGCAGAGGGATAGAGATACTTCTGAAGCATCCCTCATTTCAAGGAACATCATTTAATATGGTCCACAAGTTCCACACAAACTTGGTGTCTGCTGGCTTCTATGGTTTGAGAACTGTTTATACCAGAAATAAAGAACCATGACACTAAGGCTACATATACACTACTAGCCATGGGGGTAATGCCCTAGCTAGTAGTGTAGATATAGCCTGACATGAGACAGAGTGAGCAACCATTTGACACTAAGGAAGGAATCCCACAACATTTAAGGTCTGCTGCCCTTGTAAATTTTTTGTATCCCTCAGTTTGGGTCTCTGCCACACACTGTCCCACATTTAGGCCTGGGTAAGTTGAAAGGTATGAGAACGGAGAGAGTTTTGAAGGAGGAGAGGAGATCTGACTTTGGCATAAATTCCACTAATTCCTTCTCTAAGTATGGCTCATAATACTTTCAAACAATTTCTGCCCTCAAATACATGCTCTGAAGGCAATGTGGGTTGTGCCTATGTTGGTGGGAGATTTTCTCCTGTATGTTTATTTTGCAAGCTGGTGGTCTCAGTCATTTGCTTGGCCACACAAACACAGTGGTAGCAGAAATGTTTGTTCCTTAGAGAATACATCTCAGTGTCTAGCCAGCAATTCCAGGTTTAAGTGGAAATTACTGTACTATGATTTTATTTTGAAGACCAAAAGCTATCTGTCTGTTAGGCCACACATGGAACTAACTGTTTTGGACCATAAGCAAGAAGAAGAAGCCAGTAGCAAGTAGGCATGGGCAACCCTGATGAGGTTAAAAATGTTGTGAACGGCTCACAAATTTGGGAGGGATGGTCGGGTGCACCAGACTAATTCAACTTCTCCAAACTTTTCTGCTGTTATTTAAATCCATCTGGGTTTTTGAGGGTGTTGCAGTTATTTAAAAGCTACATTCTTAGCTGAAAATGGGAATCTGTGATAAGCGCTAGGATAGAAGTACCTTCTACCCGCAAAAGCTAACTTGGGACAAGGGGGTTTCCTGTATGCTGGGACACCGTTCTAAACAGCAGCTTAATGTTTTTATTTGCACATGCAAACTGTGGCTGCAATGTGGGCACAATCAGATACTTAGACCTCTACATTTTGCCACAGCAATAATAGCTATGGCACTCCTACACTTGTGCATTTTGTGTGTGTGGGCCCTTGGCTGACAATTTAAAAAACTGGCACATTTTGTATATTACCAGTGTTTAGTGTCAGTCCACAATTAGATAGTTAATTTTTGCATAGAGTTAATGAAAGGATGCCCTATCAACCTGTGGGTTTGATAGAAAGTCCATTAATACAGTTCAAATGATTCCATTTTATTTAATATAGGACAGAATCAGAGGCTTGTAGAAAGATGCTGCCACATAATTCCTACCAGGAAGGTGCTCAGACTACTGGAGCATACAGGATGGAGGAATTCACCCTTTATTTGTCCCAGTTACACCCAGTTCGGAGAAGAGAATGAGGAACCCGATGGACTAATATTTCCTGAAACATGACACCAATATTGATGGAACTGTGAAAATCAGGTCACTCGTATCTAGGTGTCTAAATATGAATCTGGGAGTCAGGTTTGGAAGTTTTGGTAGTATTCTGACCAACTAATCTGACTAAACCAACAAGAACGTGGATTATATTACCCCTTCAAACGAATATCATTTAAAACCAAATCAGTGCTACTGCGGAACTATCGGAAAATCGAACCACACCAGAATCCGCTTGCTTACCCATTCATTCCAAGTACTCCATTCATCATCCTATGCTTGAAAATGATTAACAGTGGAATGTTCAAAAGCACTTAAGGGGCTTTGGGTTCCAACTCCCGTTGGTGCCTAATTCTCTTAGATGCTTTCAAAAATTCCACCCTAAATCCATTACTAACACTTCCTGAGCAAACAGTTCTCACATGAATAAATAAAAGCCCTGCTGACGGAGGGAAGCCAAGAACACACAAGCAAAGAACTTCCACTAACAGGAAAATACCTTTTGCAAGTTTCCTTTTCAGGCACTTCTATTTGTTAAGAATTATGTAAACCCATTAAGAAATGACAGTAGGTGATGTAATGCACTGAGCAAACATTTTTTGATGTGTGAATTTCGCACTCATGAAGGGTCCCCTACTGACACTTCTTCCCCAGAACAGGTATAACACTGGCAGTGGCAATGCAAGCTTCCCCTTCTCTATGCTGACTCACCAACATGCCCCAGCCCTCGCATGGGATGACCACCCAAGTGGTGAGAGGGTAATTCAGTCTGTATACACTTCTTGTTTTCTCTGGTGGGCCAAAGGGCCAGGCAATGACAGTTGTGGTTGAGATGTTTGGACACTGGCCCACTGGGAATTGTACTGAGATCACCAAACTCATTTCACAAAGCCCGCTGAACAGCCATTTGATGGTCACAACTTTTGCTCATTATAATGCTGACCTGAACTGCTATAGCACTAGTGACTCAGAGATAGATATAAGTTTCTCTAACCCGCGATTACCAATCTCCTGAGCCATCTCATCCTCTTAGACAAAAATGAGCATCAAATGATTTTCGAAAAGTTCATGACTGCATTAACTCACTGCTCAGCCCCCTCGTGCCATCAATGCACAAACAAACTCTGAGCCTTGCTTAACCAACCTGTTCATAAAGAAAGTGAATAGACAATGGGAGACTGAAGTATGTATACACACAAAGGGCTGGATTAATTTCACACTGGTGTGGGGTCCCTTGCAATAGAAAGTCCTCAGTGAAAGTTGCAGCAGCTTAAGGGGAACAAAAATAGAACAGGTTGAAAAATGTAGTTTTTGGCCAAAATTTATGTAAGGAAGACATGCTTAAGTCTTCTTGATCTAGGATTATGAAATGCGTTTCTATACTGAGCATTATAAAACTAAGATCTGATTTGTAAGCATGAATATCAAAGCTCCAGATGTATCATAGCCTTCTCTTTGTGCCAGCAGTGTATCACAATTACTTATATAATGACATGAATTAATTACAGCTCATGACAGTTTTATTTTAATGAAATTTAAAAAGGCAGTTATTAGATATACATACACACAACTGATTCAGTAACTGTTAGTCATAAATATAGAACATTCAGAAGTACAAAATACACTTTATCCACAGCACAATTTCACAGCAATATAAAGAGTTTAAACAGATAAGTAACCAAGTGCCTAACTTGACAACAGAAGCCATTTTTTTGGCGTTTATTATTTTTAAAAAAGAGCACGACTCTAAGCAAACTGGTCCATATCTATGCAGCTGTCAACCCATGAAAATGTGCTCAAAGTTTGGAGCAGGAGGAGAGTGACCCCATAAACGTCATAGACTCATAGACTTTAAGTCATGGTACGCCCTCCCTTTTTTTCCCCTCCTTTTCCCCATTTTGGAGGACATTCTCCTCATGCACCTCCCTCTCCACCATTGGCAACAGTGAAAACTGGGGCTACAGCACAATCCCCTATACCCCAATTTGAGCACTGCTATGAAAATGAAAATATCTGACCTAAAAATTAACCCACTGGATACCTTGCAAACCAACCAACCGAAGAGCAACAGCATTATGACACCGATAAGGCATTAATGATTAAGTGGCTGTATTACTCTTGAAAAAGAGTATGCCTATGTATAAAAATATATGTTATAGCAATTGGGTAAATCCAACACTATATAACACTGTGCCAAAAGTAATTAGGAGTTAAAAAAGGCAGTACTGCAAAAAGTATTTACAGTTTCAGACTGGGCTTCAAGAAAAAGAAGGCAACAAAGCTAGTTATGGACATATCTGGTTAAAGTATAATTGTTGGCACTGTCATTAGTGCCTTTAACAAGGTTATGCAATACAATCAGTCCTGTAAAATACTTAATGTCAGGAAACAGGATTGATTATATGAACAAGTAAATACCTCAGCATATGAAAATGGTCCCAGTCTATAAGCTTACTCCTTGAAGTAACTTCCTCAGCTTGTTACATTCTCATTTGTAGCTTCTTGCACACTTGGTTTAAAAAGCAGAATGCTTCAGTTATGTATTTCCCACTGTTTTCAGAAACACTGTGTTTGCAATACAATCTGGTCAGAAAACACAACTCTGCAGGTAGAAAAAAATCTGCACGTAAAATCTGCAAACTCTGGCAGCTGACCTACCACAGGCTTTATGTTAACTGCACAAATAAAAAAAGGACAGTTTTCAAATGCACTTAGCAACTTCAGTCATTATACAGGTAAGTTGTTTTATTACCATCAAGACACACAAGAAAGATTATAGCTCCACTTATGCTAAAACAGCTGTTGCTGCCACAAGGATTAGAACGAGGAAGATATTTCAAAAGAGTCAGCCAGTGGCATTGAGGCAGCACATACTGTACAGGAGCCCTAGGAGCACGATTCACTTGGTCTCAGGAATAAGGTTGCCAACCATAATGCTCTTTAAGAGCTCCCTTCTTGCTGGCGTGAAACTAACAGCACCCTCAGAAAAGATCACCCACATCTTCCCTTCCAACGCAGGGAAAGCAATGTAAAGATACTGTGCGGGGGATCAGCTGAAGGGGAGCTTAGGGAGAACGGAGAAACAGGGAGAAAGATTGGCTCAGGATATCAGAATATAAACAGGGGCATACCGTGGCCCAAAGTGAAGTGGATGAAAGCCTTGCACTCTTCTAGACTGGCCTTTAACACTACAGTAATTCCCTTTTATGGCCATAAGGATGGGGAGGAAGAAGACAAGAAACAGACCTTGCACTGATGCCTTGGGCACTAGTAATACTGTATTTTAAAAAAATAGACATGCTTGAATATCTTTTAACAAAGAACTTCGAACTGTACTACCAAATACTGACTGATAAGCCTACTTCTACACACCGATAGCATAAAAAGACAGTGATATGTAGAGAAACTTTTCTGGGCTGGAAAAAACAGGTTTTCATAAACACATTATTTTAGACTGAATTCAGGAGCAACAAGTAAAGTATACATACACGCAGAGCAACCGGTCAGGTAGACTGCAACATAGGAACACCATTTTCCAATCCATTTTTCACTTTTAAAAAATCCTGAATGTATCATGTCCAGTGCAGTATATAAAGAGCTATAAATTGCTGGGCCACTCCCTTCTTCCCCCGTTGTTAGACCTGTCGCAGAATCAGGATCATCCATCTCTCCTTTTACTATCATTCCCTATTGCTCAGATGTCTTACCTCACCCACACAGGCATCTTTTAGGGGGGTCAGTGAATTCCACGGACATGCTAACTACAGGGAGCAGAGCTTTTCTAGTCTCACTCACTGATCAGTTCTTTGTCCATGCAGTGTGCACGCAATGGGAGTGAAGGGTAGCAGGGGCAGCTTCAAGAGAATCAATACCCAGGTATTAAAATAAATATAGTTTAAGTGCATGGTTTCCTCAGCTAGCTGAGTATTCTCCTCATCCCCTGGGGCACGGGAAGAGGTGCCCATTTTTAAAACAGGATGACTCTGCCGAGACAAGTACAGTCCAGAGATCTGAGGCCTCTGCAGTTCTTTATCTAGCTTTGAACTAGATTCAGTTTTCATTAAAAAATACAAGCAAAAGACACATATACACAAACCATCCCTCCAATGGCACGTAGGGCTAGGGACTGGCCCTGGAAAATGAAGCGAAGAGACAAATGGCAGGCAAGACTCTCACTGAACACTGAAGACCACTTACCCGACTCTGTGACCGGCCAGAAAGCAGAGTAGGGTGAGAAAAGCCCCAGTCACACGATTGGGGTTGGGAACAGTGTGTCTGTGGCCTGCTAGCTTTGGTCTGCCAGCCTGTGGAAGTCTCTCTGGATGAGACCCACATGGTCAGAGCAGGCCATGAGTTAGGGAGATGGCTGCTCTCAATGGAGTCATCCACCCAAGGAACCCCCAGTGATTACCCACATAAGACAATGCTGACACAGTGCATGCCAATAGTCCTCCCTGCTGGAAGACACCTCTGAATTCAGAGGTAGCTTCAAGTAGCCAGGCAACGGCAGCATGTAGGTTGGCAATATGTGGAGACACTGGGCCTCTGGGTGGGTGGCCGTGGCTTCCTGTAGGTGTCCAGAGATTTGCATGGATCCCAGGGCATCCACAGGTTTAGGCAGCTGCACCCTCTTCCCCTTTTTCAAGGGGGCTGAGCTGCAACCTTCACAGGATTTCAAAGAAGCTCAGCAAGTGGGAATTTTGAGTTTCTTGTCCATGGGTGATTTTCCCCCCAAGCAGGGACTATATGGCCCTAAATCTTCATTTTATATCAGATCTCTGTAACTCAACTAATGTGATAAAAGAAATAAAGGAACAGAAATTCTAGAAGTTTCTGATGGAGAAGCCAGGCAGCAAGACTCCAAGCCATGGAAAAGCATGCAGCCTTCTGGACGGCCCGAGTCTCCAAAATGCCCAGTGAACTGAAACCCTTATACAGTGGGTTTAAACAGAAGTAGGTGGATGCTCAGCAATTTAGCATGGAAGCAAAAATTCAAGTTAACTCCACTGTGTTTTTGGCAGACAATGGCTTGACTGGCTGTTTCCTATTACAAATTAGTTTTAACAACATTGTTTGGCACATGAAACAAACTAGCTCACTTTTCTCAGTAAATGAGCCTAGATGATTCTGTTGTAACAGGGCACCTCTTTTAACTGTCAAAATGTAATGTTGCACAAGATATAACAAAGGGGTTCACAGACAGGAAATGCAACTGGTGCTGAAACAGTGTTCTTGATATGTTGTACAGTAATTTTATAAAAGGATCTTTTGGGGGATGTAATAATAGACGGCAAAAAATAAAATAAAACCAGGTAGTGAGAAAATTAGAGACATATAGGTCTTACTTAATAAATTCAATGAAAAAAAGAACAACAGCTTGCATAAGTAAATATATGGCATAAATCAGAATGACCAGAATTAACCAATTAGTGTTATTTCTACGTAAAGTGATGCAGAATCCTGCAATATCTAAGTTCTGCAATACATTGTCACCCCTTTCGGTACACTCTGGAATGGACTCATTTCATATGTTAAAAAAAAAAAACCCTACCAATACAGGAAATCACATCATACAGCACAAGATATACATACAGTACTAAAATGTACACATATTCAAGTTTAACTGGGTTAAGAGAGGGGAAAAAAGGTGCTGAATCTTCTGGTCAGAGAGGACTATATTATGCTGTATAATCTCACATTCAAACTGACCTAAAATTCTCAAGAATCAAAGAAATCAGAATACTGAATCTGTTTTCAGAGAACGAAAGCTTATGCTCAAATAAATGTGTTAGTCTCTAAGGTGCCACAAGTCCTCCTTTTCTTTTTGCGGATACAGACTAACACGGCTGCTACTCTGAAACCTAAGATTAGAGCAAGACATTGAAACTGAACAGTAGACCCTGTAACTGGATGTCACCTTACCTTTTCTCTGTTAGTCTTTGTTACTTCATTATCTATTTTAAATTTACCATTCAAAGGGAGCATTAGGAATTGTTCACATTGAGATATTTAGGACTCAGAGATTTTTCACAATCAAGCAAAAGTTTTTCATCTCTGAGGTAGATGACAAGAAAATACAAAATGGATCTGTCAATGACCACCACCAAGTGGTGTAACTTCTTCAGCACTCACACACCAGAAGGGAGAGAGATCAAACTCCTATTATCACTATCCAAAATATGAGAAACATGATTTCTTGTTAGTAGATTCTACGGTTATGCAATACAGGAAAAGCAGAACCAAAACCACACTGAAATGGTTTTGTTGAACTTCATTTCACTGGGTTTGTTTGCGTTGTAAATTACTCAGAAAATGGTGGAAACATGCCCAGATCGGCAAAATCTTCAATGTTGTAATTGCCAGTGCCCTGTGTTGGATCCCCCGGCATAGGCAGCATGTCCTGTATAAGGAAAATCAAAGTGAAGTGTTACTTTATATGCTATGGAGAGACAAACTTTTTTTTTTGTTCATCTTTTTAGTTTAAGACCAGAAAAGGCCAAAGACTGGAAAAATAAAGTGAAATTCACCCCATGCAGATGGCTAGCCTGAGCCCCCTGCACTGTTTAAAGTCTCACTTATGTCTTCTTTCAAGGACTGAACCAGGACTTAAGCAGTGTGTAGGCTTTGTGCTGGCCTCTGCACAGGTCTGACTGTCCCCCATACTGCACATTCTTCACAGATCTAAACATACACCATTTGTTACAGAAGGTGGTTTGTGATAATATACTAAGACACAGGATCAGCAACTGCTGAGAGACAATCATAGCACCTACTGCAAGGATGCCGTTGGGAGTAGCAGTTGCTTCCTGGTGGCTGTTGACAGCAACAAGTTAGACATTTCAAACCAAAACAGAGAGTACACACTAAGGCATGTGCTGCTCTGCCTTTCCTGGTGATGCTTCCTCAGCGTAGGTAGCATACATCCCTTCATGAAACCAAGACATGAAGGGTTTTAAAGTGTTGGTGGGTTCTATCTACATGTCTCAGTTATTCTTCAGTGTGGCATGAAGGAAAATCAACTAAGGGCCTTTATACAGATGATGGGAATGTGTGTTGTGAAACAGAAAGACGTTCCGAGACCCTTCTGAGAAGGGCAGAACACCCTCATCCCTCACTGACGTCAATTGCAGTTGCAGAAGCTCAACACTGCTAAGGAGGTGTTCAGCCCTCCACAGGCTCATCACCCTTCCGCCCTTCATACAACCTAGGCAGCCAAGGAACTGATGGGCAAGCAGTGGCCATTAAGCATCATGTGATTTGTGTGTCTCTTAATATGACTCAGCCCCCTTTAATTTGGATCATGCCCCTTTTCTGACATGCTATGCTGGGAGCATTGGAGGGAGTCTCGCCATCAGAGTTCTGTTGTTATGTAGCTGGTACCAGCACACATTTGTGGAGGATCCACTTCCTCCTGAAAAGCATGCTGTAAGCAGGGGCTACGTTTATTCTGACTGCACCTCTGCTGAAGAATCCTGGAGGTCTTTCCTCCAGGTCAGTGAGCCTCCTTGTATTTCAGAAAAGGGAGTGGAAGTCAATAGCATTTCTCTGGTATAAGAGGAGTTCATGATAACTGCTCCCAAATCTGCTGAGTCACAGGTGGTCCCTGCAGGAGGCATAGGGAGTACTGACCCTCCTTTTCCCAGTCAGGGACAAAGCCTGGGGAAGAGGTATCCCCTGTTGGGAAAACGATCATGCTGTCCTTTCAGCTCTTACAATAACAAGCTCTGGCAGAACTTGATTTTGTAGCAAGAGAGGGACCATAATAATACAAAATCTAAATAGCAAACAAGAAACATGATAACATATTGGCTCGAAGCATCTGCCCTCAAGAGGATGAACTACCCTCATCTAAGAGCAGCATAATGAGGATTTACCCCAGGAGAGGGCAAGCTTTAAATCTAACTGAGGACTTGTGGGATCCATTAGAGTGGAGATAGATGATGGGATGGACTGAAGAAGCACATTTCCCGCCTGCCTTGGCCAGCCCTGTGTTCCTGGTCAATGCTGCACATTTCTAATGCTGCACTTGCCACCCGCGGGGCTCTTTCATCCCCCATTGCCACCCAGAGAAGGAGAAGTTGAAGCTGCTTTGTGCTGCTGAAATCTCCATCCCCTTTGGGGAACTTCTGCTGTTGAGGCCCTGCGCCAAAGATTACACTGGTGAAGGCCTTGCAATGAATCTGGCCCTTTTCATTTACTTATGTCTTTCCCTTTTCCCTTGCATACAACTATCCACCCTCCTCTTTTGTTGGTTGGGTTCTTGATCTAATTTAAATGATAAACAGATTATAAAGGGCTAAAGGACCATATCAACTTGCTTGCTTGTAAAGTGCCATGCTCATCTATCATGAATAGTTATAACAATAATTAATACTGCAAAATAACTAACGTAACTGAAGATGATTATTTGCCATTCACATGGCTTCTCAATAGTTGGAGCATTTAAAAAAAAATCGTTAGTTAGTATCTTCTCTAAAGAAACAGCCTACTCTCCTCCCTGACTTTTCAAGCGGAATTAGACCGAAGTTTAACTGACTGGATTTATAGATCTGGACCAGGGAATGAGGAGGGACTTCTAGGCAGGACTGTCTACCTACTGATTTCTCCCTAAAATGCATAGCCCTTGTGCTGTGGAAGCAGGAAGGAGAAAACATTTCAAAACACAGACATTTTTGTGCTCTGGCAGAAAAAATGCTTTGAGTTCTAGCGAAGACTATCCTAATCCCAGCAAACATCACTATAAACACCAGGGCAGCATATCTCAAACTGAAGGTTGGTGCTTGTCATGCACAGTTTCCACACTGGGCATGATTGGCAAAGGTTGTTGTTTGGGTAAGAAGACTGACTTTCTTGTGACAACTGTAGACACAATGAATCTTTGACTCTACTCACTTGGAAGACTTCAGTCTGACTGGGCTGCTGGTGAGAATGCTGGTCACTGCTTTGCTGATTATGATGCTGGCTTTGCCACTGGGACCAGACCTCCGAAGGTCTCCCTTGGAATTGTCCACTGCTTTGGCCACTCTCAGCTGAAAGATTCAGATTTACACAGACAGTTCCTTTAAAAGGCACAGATACGTTTTTTGAGACTTTTTCTAAGAACTTTGATGTTCAGAAGTAAATTTTATAGCACAGATACTCAGCAAGGACCAGTTCCGGTGGGAGTGAAGTCAAGGGGAGTTTTGACACTGCTCTCAAGGGAACAAGATAGTGACCAAAGAGAGCAAGGTGAATTACTGTGGCTGCACCAACATGACAGGGACAACATGCTTACTTACAGTAAAGAACAAAGTGAAATAATGAAGAGTGTAATGAAACCTAATCTGGCCACGCCAGGGTTTTCTCCAGTCCTGCCTCTCTTTAATAGCGAGAGGAAGTACCAGCCATTTCACTTAAAAACAGAACGACAAGATCGGCATTTTAATGCACTTCCTCTTTAATAAACTCTTGGAGCAAGAGCTGAACCAGAAGGAGCACTGTCATCTGATGGGATTATATAATTCAAAGGCAGCATGTCAGCACCCCATTTACAAAATCTGTTGTTTCATGACCTTTTAAATAGTAAGATAAACAGGTGCCAGCCTTGCTGTCTTATTTAAGTGTAAAAGTCATGTGTTTAGAATGCTGGTTGGTGAGCTACTTTGTCCTCCGTTATTATAGGTATATAGCAGCTATTTACTTCTTGCGGCTCTAGTCTCAGAACTGCAGAATTGCTCTGTTCACATGGTGCCAACGGTTTCCTAAGCGTGCGGGTCCACTTGGGTTTTGAAGGAATAAAGACGTTTAATGTTAAGAAGACTAATGTTGTCAGAATGACCATTTCAGGATTATGGATCTCTCTGCTGGTACTTCAACTTATATCACATTCTGCATCTGTTAGCTACTTCACCTTTTACGAGTATGTTCATGGATTATGTTTACCAACTGAAGTCAACTGGATTTCTCTTTGTACTTTGGTAGGCAGAATTTAGCCCTAAATATATAAGATATCACCCAGGAGATTTTCCTTTTGCGTTGGAACCAACAAACTGGCTGTTTGTGGAGTCTCTTTCCAAGATTTTCATCTTTCATAATATTTTGGAGAGTTTCTGGCTGGAGCTGCCACGCCAGGAAATGCAAAATTTAACATTATGCAATGGCGTTTGAGCCACTGCTGGCGCTCCCACAGCACAGCACCATTGCTTTCCTTAGGCTGAGATAGGAAAGGGAAAGTGCATCTCCAGTGAATAGCTCATCTCTCAGTGAATAGCCCACTACATGTATTTATTTTCAGTAGTGGGTGTTGCATGTCTTGTTCTGTGAATTAAAAATGTTTCTAGCACACCTGAGAACCATTTTTCCCAAAACACTTCCCTTTTATTGCTTCTGTTTTTGCCTTTTTTCCTTCAGACACACAAATCCAAAATTTGGGGGTCACTGGTAGATCAGGTTACTGCAGGTCAGAAGCACTGGCCAACTTCCTAGCCATTACTGCAGAAGCACGCCGTTCTGAATGCCACGTTGCGTTAGACTCCTGACAACCACAAACCAAAATTTCCACACAGAAAAATGGAAAGAATGGCAAATGGAAGTAGCCAAAATGCCTGACTCCACAGTTTGTCATTGCTCCATAACATACAAGATCGCAAACGCCGCCACTTTGACTCCAGTCTCTCTCTACTATCAGCTACGAACAGTAAGCAGTTTCCCAGAAGACTGATGAACTGCAATGGCATGCTTCTGTCACATCTGGGCTGGAGAATTACTACTCCCTTGCTGACTGTTACAAATAATTCAGCTGACTCAGAAATTCTGCAGTCACACTATTGGTCACAACAAAGTTCATTTAAGTTACCCCTTAAAAGAAAGCTGCACCAGTTTTGCTCAGTACGATATGCCAAAATTTACTCAGTGAGGCAAATGAGCCTTCTGCTCAGCAAGACAGAGGTTGCCAGCAGAAGGTTCAGGCTGCTCCTTTCAGGAATAACTGTATTTATTAATAGAATTCAAACTGATGTAGATCAGGAAATATTTCCCACCAGATGAACAGTCATTGCCAAGTAGTTTGGGTCTCCAGTCCAGGTCTTATAAACAAACGTACAAAGCCCAGTGGAATAAACTCAACGAGACGTTAGCCATTTTGGTGTACACATCCCGCACTGCTGCTGAGTCCAGGCAAGGCAGCATAATGCTAGTGAATGAGGCCTAAAGACTGAAAAGGGCTTGAAATGAAACTGGTCTAATTTCATTCACAATGTTGAGTGAAAAGCAAAGAGTGCGTAAATTAGCATTAAGGGCAAAAAGAAAAATTAGTGTTTTAACATTCCACCTGTCGTAGTGATGATAACCTAGGTAAGGGGAAGCAGCTATTCCTGCTTCCTGACATATCTGCAAGGGGTGGCCAAAGTTAAGTTCAGTGGAATACAAGCCATTATTTTTATTTTGTTCCTCCAACAGTCAGAACACGGTGCTGAGGAAACCGAGTGGAACTTTCTTTAAACTCACTGCATTAATGGCTTGATCCAAAGCCCACGGAAGTCAGTGGAAAGACCCCTTCACTGACTTCAGTAGGCTTTGGATCAGTTCCTAATGTAAACAAGGTACTGACTATGATCACCATGTGATTTTAAATCTTTTGCTTAGTGTGTATACAAAACTTTATATGACCTTGGCCAAGGATAGCTGAGTGCTCTTTCTTCACCTTTTGTTCCTGGCAGCCTACCTCATACTTCTGCAGCTGATTCACTGACTGTCCTGAACTACCAGCATGTCACGCTGGATTTAGGAATGTTGCTGTTACATTTGCTGGCTGTAGAATTCCTTAACTCAAGCCTCAGCATCTATCCAAATTTTATATTCTCTCTAATTGCCACAGCTGACTACATACATTCTTATAGGCAGATTACTATTGAGGTCACTGTTTTAGAGATTTGTGCTGATGTATAGGTCGAAGGGAACAGGGAAGTGTTTGTATTTCATTATTTGTGCTCTCATTTCACTTATTGGATTTTTTTTTCTGTTCAAGCACTGCCTCAGGAACAGCTCATATTAATGGCATAACCTGAAGACACTGTGAACAGCACAATTATCCTGAACCATTCTACTTAACTATCTATGGAGTAATGTAAGCAACTGTGGAGTTTCACACACTCCAAGTATGATCATGATGAGGCTCAAGTCTGAGGGCTTCCAGCCACCACTAAGTACGTCTAGAAAATTGGGACTGAACCCATGACCCTTGTGAAGGAAATAGCATAAATCAGTGAACAATAACATTGCTGGATAGCTCCCCAAAATATCAAAAAGTTGATTTTGCTGTGCTGTTGAGCAGTTCCAAAACACTCCTAAAGTTTTGCATGCTATAAATGTGTATGGGCACTGGCCCTTTCAAAGACACTGCTAATGCTACTCATGTTCCTGAAGTAGGATGTATAATGTGCACTTGGATTTTTTCAGATTTAATTTTTTACAAAGTATAAAATATATGTGAGGCCTCAGATTATCAGCATGCATGATTACAGGCTGCATTACCTTCTTAAAATTACAGACAGAGAGCCTTCCAGGCATTCCATAACAGGCAGCGTACTGTACAACAATGTAGTGAGTTTTGAGAAAGGATTGGCATTAATATCTTTATATTTAAAAACAAATAAAAAAGAATGAGTAAAGACACCAATTCTGCCTTCCATCTGTGTCATGCAACTCCACTCCACTGACTGTATATAACCATAGCTTTGGGAGATGACCAAATGTACAATAAAGTGCTTCTAATTCTCCATTATAATCAAAAAGAATCAAACTGCAACAGGTACAGAGAAGGGTTAGTAAGATGATCAGGGGATTGGAGAGTCATGGTAGGAGACTAAAGGAGCTGGGCTTATTTAGCCTAGCAAAACGAAGGCTGAGAGGGGCTACAACTGCTCTCTATAAATACACTGGAGTAAGCACCAAGCAGGGACAAGAGCTATCTCAGCTAAACAACAATGTTGGCACAAGAATAAAGAGATCTACGCTGGCCATAAGTGAATTTCGGTAGAAATTAGAAGAAGGTTACTAACCATCAGAGTAGTGAGATTCTGGAACCATCTCCCAACAGGTGAGTGGGGGCAAGAAACCTAACTGGTTTTAAGATGGAACTAGATCAGTTTATGAATGGGTTATATGATGCCGTTGCCTGTGAGGGTAGGGGGCTAGACTTGATGACCGAGGAGACTGCTTCCAGTTCTATGTTCTTAATTAGTAATTAAAACAACAACAAGAAATTGTTGTTATTGAAATAGAAAAGGCTGGTTTTTTTTGTTTTAATGAATCAATGTCTGTCTCATGATGATATAATCCTGCCCAGGCAGAATTTGAGGTGCCCTTGCTATCCCTGTTCTCTAATACACATTCCAAAGCTATGGTTATATCTTAGCTCCTGAACATATCCCATAGGGCCAAGTCCTAATGTCTCTAACTCAATTCTTACCCATGCCTTACTCGGAGGGGAAAGAAATATACTGATTTAACTTGAAAGCTTGAAATCACTGGAGCATTGCCTGGGTAAATAGAAGTAATGAGTGAAGATATTAGGATTTGACCTTTAATTGATTACTATCTCCTGCGACAATAAAAACAAGAAATGGACTATTGCCATGTTCTGCTTTAGACAGTAGCTGAGAAAATTCACATTAATATTAGTCTTAGTGAATGTAAAGTGTTCTGCTCAGAAACACACTGAAACACCCCCAGCTGTTTAAAAAGCGAATTGTTTAACCTCACAGTAGGAATAGCAAAGGTAATTGACTGCGTGTGACTGAGAGTGAGGGTGACAGAGGTTATCTGCACAGAATGAGAAATGATTAAGTATCCTGGGAGAGGAGCAGTTGACACGGCAGTGACAGGACACAATTTCTCACATTCAGGTTGGTTTAAAAAAAGTCCCTGTTCTGGATTGTGCCATTTTGGGACTCTTCTGAGTCAGAGTAGAGTGGAGCTGAGCCACCCAAAAGGAAGTTTGGGAGGGATTTTACCTCAGGAAGGGAGTGCAGTGCATCCATCCTTTAGGATGCTGGAGGTGGAGCATGGAGGGAGGGGTCCCTGAACTCATCTCAGTCCATTGCGTCAAGTAGTAAGAAGCTTTGCTTCCTCTCTTTTGCCCTCCCGGCAATCCCTACACACCCACACAAGGGCAGAGACAATCTCAACCTTGGCATACATTCAGAATAGAGGAGCAGGTCCGAAGAATTAAAATACAACACGCATTTCACTTTCATGTTCACTTGTGAGATACATAATCTGAAACCTACCAAACCCTGCACCTCTGTTTGCTAGGCTAGAGTAGGCATTTCCACTTGGGGAAGAAGTGGCTGGGCTAGAGAGAGGGCTGTACGATGATGGATCAGCTGGATAGGTATGACTGGTTCCAATTCCAAAGGGTGACGATTGAGTCTTGCCAGATTGTGATGGGATTTGCTGAGGTGAGGGGGAGAAAAAGAAGAAGTTATTTTCATTGCTGGCATAACAGCAGAGCAGCATGATAGACCCAAGTTTTAACAGTGTAAAATCAACTGCTAAATAAACACTGCCGATGAGATTAGGCATATTATCCCTGTCTCAGCCATATTCAATTTCCATTAACATGGATTTATGGCTATTTAAGTTAATGAAAGCAACAGATTATAACTGAAAATATAACAGCTCTCCTGATGATTAATATCCTCCATGCATTCAGAAAGAGAATCACTATTGTTCATTACCTGCTGGTTTTCCCCCACCTCTATTAGGACATAGAAACTAGGAGCAAAGATTAAAAACGTACAAAAATGAATCTTTATTTGCCAGATGCCCTGTTTTTAATACTACCCCAGTTATCTGAATGCCTTGTAGGATATACCTCATACCTTCAGATAATCGGGATTTTCGATAATTGGGAGAGCTGGCACAAGAGGCTTCCAAGTGAATATTCTAGATCTCCGCACAGGTTGAAAAGCCTGCTGGGTTTTCTCGCCTGATTTTAGAGTATGAAAACCAGCTTGCCCAATGGATACGTGAAACACAATGGATATGTTCTATCTTGCCTTAAGCAAGGCAGTCAGCAATTGCATGAGAGACTTGGTGGGGATGCCCAGCACTGCTACCGCAGGGGAAAAATAACCAAACTTTGCTTAAAGGGGATGGTTCAGCTAAATCAAGAACAATAACACTTTACACTTTTATAATGACTTCAAAGGATCTCAAAGTATGTTACAAATAATTAAATAGTACAACACCCCTGTGAGATAGTTAAAATGAGACAAGAAGTGGGTAAGTGTCTCGCTCAAAGTAACAAAATACACTAGCAGATAGCGCCAGTAATTAAACCCACTTACCAACAATGCAGTCCCTTTTCCCCTATCAACCAGCCCAGCAGCTCTACAGAAGACTGGCATTTAACAAGTTCTGCTGTTTGAAATTAAAAGCAGTAACATCTCTAGATACATTTAATGGTGTGCATCTTATAGGCAATCAATGCACTGAAGTGCAGCTATTCTCTTGGGCAAATGAGGGGGGGAAATAGATCCCAACAGGCAAACAACATGATGAAAATACAAGTCTTCAGTTTACTTACTAGCTAAGAAGTAACTTAGCTTTGAAGGTCCCCATTATGACAATGAAAGCAGTCTTCAGTAAGACTTTATTGATTTTTTTAAGCTGGTAAAACACATTCTGAGCTCCCTAAATTTGTACTCTGGTGATGCAAACTTGACCAGGCTGATCGTTTAGGTTAAGGGGAGATGTCACATTTTTGATCAGTAATCATTAATGTCCTTTCTATCCAGCATACAAATGAAAATGTGTCAAAATATTATTTCAAGTTGATTTCTTTAGGATATGGAATAGATATGGCAGAGTAACTGATGCAAACTGAGGACTGGTCAGCCTGTGTGTGAAACTAGGAAACTAATATGGAAATAATTAAGCTGCTGGTAAAATGATTGAGTGCATACCTTAAAGTGCCTTTATAGACTACATAAGAAAATTGAATGCAAACAATTATTATTAAAATAGTATTAATACTAGTCTTGTTTAAACAGATTAAAACAAGAGCATTTAATGATTGGGTTGCTACTCAGTACTTAACACACTGGCTTCTGCATGGTACTGTATTCAGATCACTTGTCATTCTCAGTATGTACTACAGGCTGTGTATGGCAGAGTTGGGCAAATTGGTATGCCTGCATTTTAACTGGGAGCCTCCCAGCCTGCGCAAACAGACTCATGCTAGCTCCACTTGAGCTAGCATGCTAAAAACAGTGGTGTGGACTGTGGTTTGGGTGGCAGGTTGGGCTCTCAAGCCCACCTGGCCCCTAGGTCTGAGTTCAGTGGCTAGCCCGAGTCTTTGTCTGAGTTGCAACATCCACACTACTATTTTTAGTGTGCTAGCTCGAGCAAAGATAGCGTGAGTTTGTCTACTTGGGCTGGGAGGCTTGCTCCCAGCGGTAGTGTAGACATGCCCATTTAGGCCTCTGTCCAGCAGAAACTTAATGCCCAAGCTTAACTGTGCATAGTCCTGTTGATTTCACTTAAAACACACATCTATACAGGAATGAAGATTAAACTGGGATTTCTGTGGGGGCCATGTATGTATACATAGGGTGACTAGATGTCCCAATTTTATCGGGACACTCCCGATTTTTGGGGCTTTTTCTTATATAGGCACTTATTACCCCCTACCCCCGTCCTGATTTTTCACCCTTGTTGTCTGTTCACCCTATGTGTATGTGTGTATATATATATATATATATACACACACACACAAAAAAATATTTGCCCAAATAACCCTGTTTTTCCTTCAAAATTATGCAAAGGAGCATCCAACCTTGAGCTTTTCTATTTTGACCAGATAAATCAGAAACGGAGGAACTGATTTAAATACCATTTTAAAAAAAAAATAACATAAAAGATACATTTTACCAAATTTTAATCAAGGAGTTTGATTTGTTCTTTTTGTAAAATCTGCTTAACTAGAATGCCCCTAAAAACCTCCTAATCAAACACACACCTGTCCTGGAAATGGTGGACGACTCCCTGTCCAGGTGACTTGACTCTGATTTAACTGACGAGAGATCTGTGTCAAATTTTGGCCTGTTGAAGAAGAGGACTGGATATCATTCACACCAGGCACATGTACCACAGATGAGCTAAAGGGGAAAGAACAGAAAATGGCTTGTAGGAGATAATACAATATTTATGATGCATAAATTGTATGCCAGATACTGAAATTTTGTTAATCAACCCATTAAGGCAAGTTGTTCCAGACTGTCTGCATAAGGACTAAATGAAAATGACATGACTTCAGTATTAAAACTATCAGGTATTTTGAAATTCTAAAATATCAGACTGATTATGCAGACACAGTGCGCCAAATTCTTCTTAGTTAGATCCATGCAATCTCATCCAAAGGGCTTGCATGAGTACAACCAAGGGGAGGATTTTAGAAAGATGTGTAATTAAATTATTTTCCATATTGGTTTGGCCCCCAATTCAGGAAAGTAGCTCTCCTCAGGACCACACTTAAGTATGTACTTAACTTTAAACATGTGCTTAAAGTCAGTGGTACTTAAGCACATGCTTAAATGCTGTCCTGAATCGAGGCTTCTGAAAGGATGCTGTTCATAAATATTCTTTAACCTGTTTCTTGTCAGTGTTGCATTCTTTCTGTAAAAAGAAGAAAATATGTGTTATGTAACAAAGATGTATGTTTGATTAGCTGCTTTTAATTCTTGTTTTCTCCCAGTGGTGCTAAAAGATATCACAGTTACAAATCAAACAAACTAGTGTTTTGAGCCCTGGAACAAAAAAGCAGAAAAATACAAATAGGAAAAAATGATTCCTAACAGAATTTATGTAAGTCACAATTTATTGTTTCCCAGATCTTGAAATATTTTAACCTTATAATGAAAATTATACTTTTTTTTGTTCAGTGTTCTTTGTATGGAAATCTTTGGACCTAGTGACTATACTAGCTATAAAACACATGTTGATACATAAACTTAAATATACATCCATGAATCCCAATATTTTATCTGAAAGAACATGTTCTGGATCTCATATATGGACTGCACTTCATAAGTGATTTGTTGTTGGGTTTTGCCCAGGGGTGGAAAGGGGGAGCCTCTGTAGTAATTTTTTATCTTTGCCTTTACTCTTTCTGTGTTAAATTATTGAATAATTTACAAAAACGAATAGATTGCTGTTATGGATTCATGTATGTCTGTATCAAACTACAACCTCCATTTTGCTTTTGTGAATGTCATTTTGATTATAAAACTGTTTTTTACTCCATCTTGGACTGGGATTCCAAGAAGTCTCTAACAATACAGAGCAATCAAGGGTTGTTTCCCATTCACATGCAAGCACCATAAGACAATGAGTTAGCTGCAGCCAAAGGAATCAGTTCAACTAGGTAAGCTGGTAACCACGAAGTCTCTGATAAGGGACTTGAAGTCACTGAGGAAAGTTACCTGACAAACAGGACTGCAGCTATTTTAGATGGGGAAAGGAGGGACAGGGAGCAGACCCAGGACCAGAAGCAGTCAAGGCTGAGCAGGATGAAGTGAGGAGGAATTCTGGATTCCCTGAAAAGATACCGACCAAATCGCAAAGGGCTCTTGGAGTGGTAGAGAAATTGAGGCAGGGATTTGTATGCTGGGTTTGTTGTTTTTTTGTAGATCTGAATATCTCTTGTGCTATCTCAATGTAACATGTGTGTGTTTAGAAATTCCTTTGCAGAGTCTGTATTACTTGCTTTCACTCTCATATAGTCCCTGAAGAGGGAAATAGGAAACCGGAGGGTTCACAGCTTCAGTGGATCTATAGACGCATGCAACTATTTGGGAGTCTGGTGCTAGTTTCTGGGCCTAAGCAACTATCCGATGGCATCCCCACTGCCAAGAGGGGTGTCAGGCATGGGGTCTGCACCTGGAGTATGAGAGTAGAGGCCCAGAGCCATAGAGGCAGTGTGCCACAACTCTGCCCAGCCCCCAAAGGCCAAGAGCACGTGGGATATAAAAAAATAAGAATGGCCATACTGGGTCAGATCAATGGTCCATCTAGTCCAGTATCCTGTCTTCCAACAGTGGCCAATGCCAGGTGCTTCAAAGGAAATGAACAGAAGGCTAGGGGCAACCAGAGATTGTATCCTTGCCCATGTTAGCTAATAGCCATTGATGCACCTATCGTCCATGAAGTTATCTAATTCTTTTTTGAACCCCATTACAGTTTTGACCTTCACAACATTCCCTGGCTATGAGTTTCACAGGTTGACTGCGTGTTGTGTGAAAAAGTATTTATTCACTTTCTTCACACCATTCATGATTGTATAGATCTCTATCATATCTCCCCTTACTTATCTCTATTCCATGCTGAAATGTCCCAGTCTTTGAAATCTCTCCTCATACGGAAGCTGTTCCATACCCTTAATCATTTTTGTTGCCTTTCTCTGTACCTTTTCCAATTCGAATATATCTTTTCTGAGATGGGGCAACAGAACTGCACCAGACTGCTATACTGGATCCAAAGTTGGGTGTCCTAGTAGGGGAGCTTATCAAGGCATTTGTCTTTGTGCCACTAGTTAATGGGGCAGATTACAAGCTACAATGAAGCTACAGTTAAATTTCCAAGAAACCCAACAAAATAAAAACAACAAAACATGCCACACGTCAAGATGGCTACTGACAATTTACATGTTGAAATATTATATAAGATCTAATTAAAGAAAACTTGTGATATCATTGCCAATTACAAGGTTAAGAACACATTGATTTCTATAAAATTATAGCATGTATTAAATTTCTAATTCATAGACCCCATAACCAACAGTTATTGCATTTGAATGGTTGTTCCTTCATTTTCAAAACATTGGCTAGACCAAAGTATTAACCTAACGACAAACTCATTTACAACAGCTACCTGCATGCATAGCTTGGGATTTCATAAATAGAGTTCATTACAATATAGTTGCTCAAGACAGTTTCTCTTCGGTCACTTTAAGCAACAGGAGAACAAAGAGGAACAGATTAGCCTTCAAGCAGGTAGGCTTCATTAACAGCTAGGCGGTTCAGTGAACAGTCATAAATCTTCTTTACTAAAACAGGACTAATACTAAAGTAAATCTATCCACAATGGCTACAGAAATCTCAAGGGTGTGCCAATTCCTAAACTTCAAGTAGTCTGTCAAACCTATAGTATCAGCTAGTAGACTCAAAAATATTTCAGAAGCTACTCACACACCCAAATTATACATGTTTGAAAATGACCTACGATAGGTCTTGCCTACAGTCTGATTCTTCCCGATGAACTTTTGTGTGGGAGCCAAGCTGACACAAAGGAAGAATGATTCACGCTGTACAGGAAATGTGTTAGCGTTACCTGTATTCTGCCTCCACAGAATAAAAATGTCATTCCCTTTCGTGTACGGAAGCTATTGGTGCTGCCCCGGGTACTGTACCTGAAAGCCTTTCCTGAATGCCCTGGCTGGAATGGGCTCCCCTGAGAGTAAAGCTGTTGGTTTCCTGCCGGGGACGCAGAGGCCATCATTTTTTTATCCGCTATAAAAAAAACAAACCATCAAAGAAACTCTTAGGAGAGGACGAAATAAATTAACAATTTGTTCACCAGAAAATAACATGTATACAAACTAAATGGTGTGAGTAACATTCTCCTTTTTAATCCCTTATGGGAAGGCCCTATGGAACCCAGTATGGATGAAACCAATAGTGCTGTATGGAAATTAAACCAAGGTCAAAAGGTGCTTTCTATGGAATTTTTAAATCAGTCCATAGGATGTAATAATGAACTCTCTCTCTGCTACAGAATGCAACAGGTTGGCTTAAAAATTCTACAGAAAGGTAACCATTTTCTATTAATTCCATTAACTCTTTTCCAGAAGAGACTGAATTAATGTTAATGGAGGTTACACATTTGCCTTAGGAAGAGACTATATCCTTCTGGATGCAAACCACAGATATTTCTTTGACATTCGGGCTTATTCAGTGTGGTCTAAGGTTACATCAGCATTGAAAAGTCTGTTCCTGACTTGCAGAGCTAACAAATCTGTAGTAACAGTGACTGAAGGCTTATTTCTTGTATGGGAGAGCTATTTTTATTATTTATTTTTTAAACAGTCTTCGAAAGAAAGGGCCTCCTCAGTTTTTTAAAGCGGGGTGCACAGGTCTTGGATAATCTGCCGGGTGTGAGACAACACTACTATTGTTATTAATATAGTATTAACTATTTGTATTGTTATAGCAGCTAAGACTAATCTGTGTTCGGCACTGTACAACCAGAACAAAAAGCTGTACCTTCCCCAGAGAGCTTACAATCTACTCCCCTCAGCAGTAGCGGGAGTTATAGTCCTGGTTCTTCCAGGCACTATGGTGGAATTTTGCTCACAAATCAGGCTGATCTGTAGCCCCTTAAATACAGATTAATCCCACTTTACTCAGTAGGAATTTTGTCTCTGTGAGGTCTGCAGATCAGATATGTAGGCAGTAATTTAAGGCAAAACTGAATCTCTCCGGGACACAGTGAAGCTTACTTTCTTTACTCTGACAACAAACTGGCTTGAGCAGGCCATGAACTAGGCTGTGTCCCAATGGAATTAAAGATTAACATAATCATACAAAGGCACTGTAAATGAGACGCATACAGAGATGCCATTGACTTTTATATTCTGTTCTTACACTGTAATAAACACATTTACTCTTGTGATCAGTCTCTTCATTTGCTAAAACAATGCAGGGCAAACATGGCCATTCACTTTTTTAATAGGAAGTTCTCTTGTGTAATTCTAACAGCTGACACACCAGGGATTGAACCAGGGACCTCCAGAACTAAAGGCATGAGCTGCTAAAGCTTGAGCTAAAAAATATCTTCCCGCCCCAGTGGGGAGATGTAAGAACTCATATCCTCTGCAGATCAGCACAGAGGCAGCCCTCTAACATACACACTCACCAGTAGATTTCTTAATAGTACCATGACTGGGATAAAGCATGAATCAACTTTGAATTTATATTTTGCTAACTATCTCGGCTGGTACTTTGAGAAGGAACAGAAGGTCTCTGCTCTGAGAATCCACTAAGAGATCTGAAAATCTCAGTAAACTATAGAACCTCCCCTCTGAAATGCTTGTTTATACAGCTACAACTGCCAAAGCTACTGGCAACCCTCCATTCCCCTTTAACAACGTAAAGGCCCTGCTCCACCTTTCCTCCTCCACCTCCTCTCTGTCTTCCCTCATCACCTTTAAGTGCAAAAAACTTCTGATCTTTTCATGACTGTCTGCTGCCACACACCTCCAATAACTCTATAAACCAGGGACGCCCCTCCTTTTCCTCTGATTTCACTTGATCCTCTCTTGGTGATCATCCTCTCTGTATTTAGAAAGAGTGGGTCAGATGGATCCCAGGATGTGCTGCAGCAGCGCTGCGATATGAAGCTGCTCTAGATACTCTAGAACTGGCTGACCTCAGCCAACTGGAGGATTCCCTCTGAAGGGGAATTCCTCAGGTGTCACAGAATTGCACAAGAGAGTGGCACAGGGGATGGCCGAGGTATCCCTATGCTCCTGCTATCACCAGCTGCCAAAACAGCTTCTGGGGACCACTGGCAGAAGATGCAGTTAAAAGTAGCTTCCAGGTGCTGAGCTACTGAGGACTGGGAGTGGTTTAAACAGAAACTTTGCTCCCTCCTGAACTCTGCTGAGTACTCTAGTCACACCTCAGAATCCAGCCCTCCGCTTCTTGCCTTTTCCCCCTCTGCCTCTCAGCACTTCCCTTATAGCACAGCAATAAACGCACCCTTGCTATCCACTGGTATTTTGCCAGGTGCCCTCTAGTCTGCTAGGCTCAAAATCCCACTACTTTCTATCCCCATACCCTCACTAGTTACTCATTTACTCTTCCCCAACCAGGGCCTACATCCCCCTTTTTGACTCCTGCAATACCCAGACCGCCAGAGGCGCAGCACGCAGCGGCAGGGCACTGGGGGCACTGCCCCACTGAAGTAGGGAAGCCGACACATCCTGTTTGTTTAATATATAATGTGAGAGTGAGAGAGAGAGAGAGAGAAAGGGAGAGAGACTAAATCCAAATCACAAACACAGCAAATATAGGGCAGCCTGCTGTAGATTTGCTGTGTTCGTAATCCGGATTTAGCAGCAGGGCATTTTTCTCCTCCGCCTCTGTGGCGAA
This sequence comes from Chelonia mydas, assembly GCF_015237465.2. Lineage (NCBI taxonomy): Eukaryota > Metazoa > Chordata > Testudines > Cheloniidae > Chelonia > Chelonia mydas. Next base: position 67,818,837 of record NC_051250.2, read on the forward strand.
TGTGCAGCCTGTGCAGTCAAGGTCTGGCAGGAGGTGAGGCAGCAGCGGTTCCCTGTGGGGTTTGTGGTGCTGGATTTATCACCCAGGCCACAAGGCAACCGTAGAGTGCTCTCAAGTGCTGGGCTCTACCTGCACCATATAGACCATGCTGGTAAACCAGGTACCTTTTAGAGCACACCAGCAGGGTTTACATGGGGCAGCTGAGCGCAACACATTAGGACACTCTACACCTTACACTTCTGGCCAACCACTGGCACAGACTCCAGGGGCACAATGGACGGGAGGGGGGCGGAGAGAGAGGCAGGCCCTCCTTGGCCACAGTGGGAGCGAAGGGGGAGAGGTCTCACCAAGTCCCAGCCTCTCCAGGAGGCGGGGAGCATGGGGCAGGGAGAGGAAGAGATCCTACCATGAACTCTTACTCCTTCCACTGGAGAGGCCAGGACTGGCTAGGATCTCTCCCTCCCTTCTACTCCCCTCCTAGCAGAAATGGGACCTCTCCCCTTCCCCCCGCACTGCTGCTGGGACCGGTGGGGGTGGCTCCGTGGCAGATCAGCACAGAGGGAGCTGGGATGCGGCAACTGGGACCAGGCAGTGGAGATTGGGGCCAAAGCCGCTGACAGCCTGGAGTAGAGTAGCCTGGACAGTGGAGCTTCCCACAGGAAGCAGGAGGGAAGCACAGGTAGGGGGAGGTAGGGACGGGATGGGACGTCTTTTCCCTGCTTCTCTCCACTGAGTGGGTAAATTGCCCAACTTGCCCCAAAGCTCACTAGTGATCAACGGTGGCACCACATTAAACAGTGCTGTATCTCAAAATGGCTGCTGCTCAGAAGGCATGGATGGGTAAAGCATGAGGTCTTTTATTTTAATAAAACGTGTAGCTGATGTAGTGCGACAGATGCAGGGCACCCAAAAATCCTGTGTTTGTCAGCGCTAAACTATTTTTATAAGCCAAACTGCAGAAAGAAGTCTAGTATCAGTACAAAGCGAGTGTCTGCAAGCGGCATGCAAGTTTGTCAATATTGTTTTTGGACACTTTAGCACACCTCTAACTGAGAACCCTCCCTTTTTATCATTAAAAGAGTCGTTGATCATGGCTCCCATGAGATACTCACATAGGGAGCACATCCAAAAAAAAGCACAGCTTGTAAATTGATAAAAATGAAAAGTGAAATGGCATTTCCAAGAACACAACTCCTGAGCTCACCTCACAGCCTGCTACACCCTTAACCCTGACCTAGTCACACAAACAGTTCAGAGCTGTTTGAGTATTAGCCAATAAAGCAGCCAGAAAGCAAGATGTTCTCGCTTGGAAAACATTGTACCAGTGTTTAGGGTTGGAGTCTTGCTACCTTCCAGCAGACCCCCTTTATGGCCCCAGACACTGACTTCACTCTAAGAGTAAACAGACAAGGATGAACAGGAATAGCATAAGTCTCAGCAACAAAGAGACAGAATATCAAGTCTATATTGAAGTTACAGTGCCTTCACAGTTTGAAAAGGTCAAGCTGTACATAAGAAACTCATACAGTGAGGTCATCTCCTTATACCCCTGTAGTTAAACACAATGGGTCATTTCCTCCCTCACTGCAAGACACTTGCGCATTGATTTATTTAAAACAATAAAACTTCTTCACTCTGGGGGAAGTGGGGAAGGTTAAGAACAGTGAACACTTAAAAAACAAACAAGGAAAAATATTACACTTAACATCATCTACAAAAACAGATTTTTTTTTTTTAAATGGTAAGCCAATATTACACAGTCTTCATAGCATTGCTACTCCAATCCGTCTCAATGAGCCACACTGACATATACTGTCTGAGAAAGACGGTTACTTCCAATTTTAGAAGCTGGAAGACCTATTAAACGTGTTTACATCCTTTTATGAGTTGCATTGAGAAGTGTGCCTCTGAAAAAAGGTTTCAGATTACCAGCCGTGTTAGTCTGTATTCACAAAAAGAAAAGGAGTACTTGTGGCACCTTAGAGACTAAGCAATTTATTTGAGCATAAGCTTTCGTGAGCTACAGCTCACTTCATCGGATGCATAAAGTGGAAAGTACAGTGAGGAGATTTTATATATACACACAGACCATGAAAAAATATACATTGTAAGGAGAGTGATCACTTAAGATGAGCTATTACCAGCAGGAGAGTGGGGTGGGGGGAGAGAAAACCTTCTGATCTCAAAGTGAGTATCCTTCAACAAAAAAACTTCGAAAACAGACTCCAACGAGAGACTGCTGAATTGGAATTAATTTGCAAATTGGATACAATTAACTTAGGCTTGAATAGAGACTGGGAGTGGTTGAGTCATTATACTAAGTGAAACTATTTCCCCTTGTTTATCCCCCCCCCCCCCCCCACTGTTCCTCAGACGTTCTTGTTAACTCCTGGAAATGTGCTGGAAATGGCCCACCTTGATTATCACTTCAAAAGGTTTTCTCTCCCCCAACCCCACTCTCCTGCTGGTAATAGCTCATCTTAAGTGATCACTCTCCTTACAATGTATATTTTTTCATGGTCTGTGTGTATATATAAAATCTCCTCACTGTACTTTCCACTTTATGCATCCGATGAAGTGAGCTGTAGCTCACAAAAGCTTATGCTCAAATAAATTGCTTAGTCTCTAAGGTGCCACAAGTACTCCTTTTCTTTTTGAAAAAAGGATGGCTACTTCAAAACTGCATGGGAAAGATGTGGCTACTAAGTGAGAATAGAGGGTGGCTTCTAAGTGGAGCTGGACAGCGTATCAGCCTGTCCTCAAACCTTCTGAGTTTCGTTCAGCTTCCTTTTTGGGGAAAATGTCTATTTCCAACAAATTCTATGCATCGTTCTTTGAGACTCACCTGCCTAGTGACTTATCTGCCACAAAAGCATTGTTTTGTTCTTTCAAAACAGTTTAATATTATTAGGGCCCTTCATTTTCAGTTTTTATTTTATTTAATTTTCCCTGGGAATTTATCAGTGTTTATTATTACAACAACAAAAACAGGTGAAAATCAGTGCAAAAAACTGTTAATTTTTCTGGGTAAATATCTGGGTTTATTTTTGTGGATGGAAAGACAGAGAATTCTGTTCATCAATGTGGTTTTCTGCAGAACTAAAAGAGAACTCAAAACACAATGCCACCTCTGAGTTTAAGAAACAATATATCTCTAATCCCCAAATGAAACTTTTCATTTGAATAAATAAATAGTTTATTGCTGTAGACTTAGAACTATTCCCCTATCATAGAATCATAGACTATCAGGGTTGGAAGGGACCTCAGGAGGTCATCTAGTCCAACCCCCTGCTCAAAGCAGGACCAGTCCCCAATTTTTGCCCCAGATCCCTAAATGGCCCCCTCAAGGATTGAACTCACAACCCTGGGTTTAGCAGGCCAATGCTCAAATCACTGAGCTATCCCTCCCCCCTATAAATATATTTACATTTAATATTTGGGCCACACCGCTTGCAGCGCATACACTCAGCTTTATCCTTTTCTCCTGCTTTTGTCTTCTTAAAACTTTAGAATACTTTGTGTTCTGAAATGTATAGATTTGTGTTTTCTTCCCATTGTAGCGTGTCAAATCTTTAAACCATTACCTGCTAACATCTTGGAATGTGTATGTGGGTTGGCGTGAGATTCATCAGTACGTTCAGATGTGCATGTACTTCAGAACTTGCGTGCATGCCTGTTTGTTTACTGTGTGTATCTTGTAGACTAATACATAGCCTTCCTTTAACAGGCAGCTTTGTATATACACACAGAGACTAATGTATTATCGTAATACACATCTCATGCAACGGATTGTATTTTCCTAACCAAACAACGTTTTTTAAAAAATATATTTGAATGACAGAAAAGTAGAAAATCAGAAAAAATGGAAAACTACTTTTTGTAAAACCCAGGAATTTTTCGGTAAAAATTGGTTTAAACTGAAAATGAAGGGGGGCTTGCATATTACGTAATCATACTTAAGGTCATGACTACAGCTTACAAAGACAGTATTAAAAATTAAATACCAGAGGCTCTCACTTACAAGCAGTTATTCCTGCAAACATCTCAGCAAACCTAGGATTCTGCTCCTGGGAGAAGATAGCATCTGGCTTCTCCACTGGCTTTCCACCCTCATGAACGTTAGCTGGTATATTTGGAACAGGTACCTGTTGTTGACACATGCAAAGAATGTAATTCTCCCCTTCCATATTTGACACAATGAGCTCAAGTATAGCCACAGTGTCTTTTTGTTTTGTTTAGATTCTTAATCACTTTGTGTTTCAAAGATCAGAGAAACCAGTAAAAAAACAAAAAACCAAAAACCACCCAGAAATATCACCTGAGATAAGTCATAGGAGGACAACCCATCTCTCTGATGTACTTCAAGCTCGGCTTGCTGTTGCTGAAGCTGTCTGCAAATTCGAGAGGAAATGACAAGAGTTACAAAAAATATAATTAAGAAACTGAGAAGGAGGCTTGGCTCGCTCCTTTAAATTCCCATAGCAAATGTAACCGCTTTCAGAGTCTTTGTTGACAAGCCATTTCCTGCAAAGCCAAAATATTTTTAAAGATTTCTTACTGAGAAAACCTCAAAACACAGTATGGTTCTTGCTGAGCATAACAGGATCAACAATGCCTTGCACACCAAAACTCCCATTGACTTCCAAGGAGTTTTGGGCTGCATCCTGCATTCCTTACACACCCAACTTCTTCATAAATGTCATTTATTTTTAAAATGCCAATTAGACTTCTTTAATCTGCAAAGAGCAATACGCATTGCCTGTTCCTGGACTTGCTGAAGTCAATATTAAAGTGCCCACTGGCTTGAATGGGAGCAGCATCGGGCCCACAGCAATCAACAGGTGGGAAAATTATTTCCTCGTTTTATAATCTCGTAGATTCCTGTGCAGATTATGGCAATATTATGGCAAAATAATAATAAAATACTACTACTACTACTACTTATATAACTCATATAGTGCTTTTCATCAGTAGATCTCAAATTATTTCACAATCTTTTAGTATATATATCCTCACAATACCCTTAAACTGGGGCACAGAGAGGCTAAGTGACTTGCCCAAGGTCACACAGTAAATCTGTGGCAGAGCACATAATGGAACGCAGGTTTGCCGAGTCCTAGGCTATTGCCTGAACCACTGGACTGTGCTTTCTCTCTAAATAATCCCCTCCCCCCCAAGGTATTTACATTGCCTGGTCACATATCAATGTATGTGAGTGTTGGGGTGGAGGAGGAGGAGGAGTGTATCAAAGCAGATACTTCCATATTACAGATTTGAAGAGTTTTGCAGGGAAATAATTAAAAGAAAGGACAATGTATTGCATATAAAACCATTCTTAATAACCCACCCCATTCAGCATAATTTTGGTTCCACTCTCCTCTACATCACAATACAGATTCTATTTATTTTCCCAAAGCTTTGTACAGCAGAGGGTCTCCAGAAATAAATTAGTTTTACATTTACTAGAAGACATCTTTTATAGAATCAATGTGTGGACAAATGCTGCAGAAAAAGAGTAATTTTTAATACAATGAAAAACAAAGGAAATAAGTAATTTAAACGAATAAGAGTCACTTCAGATATATTCAATAAAAATGAAAGAAGCAGCACAATCTACCAAAATTTTCTGGGTAAATCCCTGAAACACAGTGTCAGGCACTGTTACTTAAGCACACCAAATTAGTGAAATACCAGCAGATATAGTTGAAAACTATAATTAATTAGACACATTTATTGTCTATGAAGCCTTCTAGGGACAGTACTAATACATAAATATATAATCTTATTAGCATTAACTAAGTGTAACTTACTTACTAACATTTTACAAAATACATAATACAAATTCTATAACGTAGTTATAGAAATGGATAGATCTTTTATATTTTAAATTAATATAGCCATTAATATATTTTCTGCACCTTTATCTTTACCCACTGTGTTTTTAAAAAAGATATAAACCCGTAGGCACCTAAGTAATAACTTCACAAATACTTGAGCCAGCTACATTAGCTAATACTTTATGACACCCAGAAGTTCAGAAATCAGACCACTATAATGCAAAATGCCATTGCAGAATCAGTTTTTCCTCATAAGGGCTAAAATCTGATCCTGCTAAAGCCAACAGCGACCCCCCACCATAGACTGCAATGGGATCAAGATTTTCCCTCTAAAATATATCTTACACAAGCCTTTACTTTTAACTAACTGACTGCATCCACAAATCAGGTAGTTGGAAATCTTATTCTAAATTATTACATGGCACCTATGACTGGAGTAGGAGAATCTCCAAAGAATTAAGAAAGCAACATCAACACCTCTCTCTCTCTCTTCCTACCCAAAAAATCAGAATGAACGGTATGGCTAGATCTTTGGAATTGTATGTGTGTTTTCTGCGTGAGGTGCTTACTGAGGGAAAGTCAATTTGAAGAGAAGTTTTGCGTTTAGTTCTGAACATGGTACGGTTACTGGTCTTTCTTCTCTCTCTGGATAAGGAGTTCCATAATGTAGGTCCCGCTGCCATAATTTTTTTTCTGCTATGCTCACATGTCTAATATGCTGACAAGTTTATGATTCCAGTAGAATGTAGCTGTCATGGGCAGGTATCAGTCATGGAGAGAGACATGATCCCCCATATAATTAGGGACCAATCCCATGGATGGCTTTGAGCACTAGGACAAAGACCATGAACTAGATTCTGTATTTAATGACAGGTTTCAGAGTGGTAGCCGTGTTAGTCTGTATCAGCAAAAAAATGAGAAGTACTTGTGGCACCTTAGAGACAAACAAATTTATTTGGGCATAAGCTTTCGTGGGCTAAAACCCATTTCATCGGATGCATGCAGTGGAAAATACAGTAGGAAGATATATATATATACACAGAGAACATGAAAAAATGGGGTGTTGCCATATCAACTGTAAGGAGACCAATTAATTAAGATGGGCTATTATCAGCAGGAGAAAAAAACCCTTTTGTAGTGATAATCAGGATGCCCCTTTTCAAACAGTTGACAAGAAGGTGTGAGTAACAGTAGGGGGAAAAATTCAACACTTCAACCTCCCTGGTCACTCAATTTCAGACCTAAAAGTCGCAATTCTCCAACAAGAAAACCTTCAAAAACAGACTCCAACGAGAAACTGCAGAATTGCAGTTAATTTGCAAACTGGACACCATTAAATTAGGCTTGAATAAAGACTGAGTGGATGGGTCATTACACAAAGTAAAAACTATTTCCCTATGCTAATTTTTTCCCCTACTGTTACTCTCACCTTCTTGTCCACTGTTGGAAATGGGCCATCCTGATTATCACTACAAAAGGATTTTTTCCTCCTCCTGATAATAGCCCACCTTAATTAATTGGTCTCCTTACAGTTGGTGTGGCAACACCCATTTTTTCATGTTCTCTGTGTATATATATTTTCCTACTGTATTTTCCACTGCATGCATCCAGTGAAGTGGGTTTTAGCCCACAAAAGCTTATGCCCAAATAAATTTGTTAGTCTCTAAGGTGCCACCTGTATTTAATGAGGAGCTAATCCTGAAACTGGAGCACTTGGATGGTGTGTTCTGGTGACCTATGTGGCTAAGCAGATGGACTGCTGTGTTTTGTACCAGTTGGAACTATTTTGAGGTGAATGGCTTCATTTCTAGTTATGAACTGCAGTAACCAAGCCTGCAGGACATAAATGCATGCAATACCAGAGCCAGGGCTGTGACCATTAGAATGGGGACACAATCTTTAGGGGGCCAGCTGCAGGCAGACAGAAATGGGCATTTTTACTAACACAGCTATTTGGGCATCGATTAACACCAATGGGAAGGAAGGTTGCAAACTGACTTAAAAATCTGAGGGCAGATGCCCTTGATGGTGGGAGGATCGCGTTTTAGCCAGCTGATCTTCATCCAAGTACTGATTCTGGCTAGCGGCTGAGAAAGCTGGGGGACGGTGCTGTTTATGCTGAACATAAAGGAGACGCAGAGCTGGGTGTTGTCCAGGTGCTGCTGTCATTTCAGTCTGTGTTGTTTCAATGGCTCTACTGACTGCTTTATGTAGATGCTGAATAATATAAGGAAGAAGATTGAGCCTTGGGGGATTTCTCAGGTGAGGGTTTTGGAGGTGGAGGAACACTTCACTCGCCCATAACAAGTATTTGGATTTGGTCTGAGGTGAAGGACCTGAGTAGTCTCAGGGCAGTTCTGTTTTAACCATTCGCCTCTTAAAGGTGGGAGAGGAACATTTGTCAATGACACCAAATGTTGCACGCTGAAAACCGTCCATAAATTAATACTGTTTCTACAGAGTATCAGCATTTATCTGATTTTTTTGGCTTCTGATGGCTTAAGACAATTAGAGGCAAATTTGGCTTGTACTAGTTCTGCTAATGGTTCCTTTCTGTCTCTTGGTCACATCTAGTGATGCTATTTATGGCATGAGGGGCTCAAAGGCAGTTGACCCATCCACTGTGGTCTAACCCTTACTATGACCTATACCCAGCCACCAGGGATATTTTTCACAGGAAGACAGACATCAAGACTGTGAGATAGAGGTGACAGCAAGACCAGAATTGGATTGATAGGAAAGTAGGCCACCTGTAAATAAGATCCAGTGTTTTGGTGGTAGCATGCCCCTGGCCTCCTCCTGAAGAAGAACAAGGCTTCATAGACAGGAATTGCAAACCATTGGGCCTTTCCCTCAAGCTGGAAGATATTACAGATGGATTGGGTAGTAGTGGTGGAAAAAAATGGGGTTCAAGATACCAGGGAGATGGACCTCAACTATCTGGATAAATTCTGGGCTATGGCCCAAAAAGTTAGATCCTTATCAAAACCATATTTTAAAGCTGTCCATTACTATCAAGAACTTGAATCAGAGATTCAAATCCCAAACAGCTGGAGACATACACCATATAATAAAGAATCATTTTTGTACCAGGTGGTGCAAACAGAAAAGGTATTTCCCAAGTATTCCTTGGACCATGGATTTTCATTAATAGTTTATCAAATAGAAAATGAGTACGTCTAAAAAAACCCACTACTGTATGCAAAGGGATTATTTATTCAGTAAGCAAATACATGCTTTTCCAACAAAACTCCAGGAAGCAATTTAATCACTGAAAATATATGGGGAAATTTTTCCAAACACCATTCTTTGGACGATAAAAACCCATTAAATTGTGTTGTTAACGTGAAAGCTAATTCCATTGTTTCAATTGTTTTTATTACTGACTATTTGGTGCGTGTGTCAATAAACAGTACTTTAGGTTTCTTCTATTAAGTATAAAGTGTGTTCTCTTGATTCAGTCACAGATATACAAATGAGTCAAACAAAATAGCATACTTAATTAGCTCTGTTTGTTTGCCAGCACTTGTCTAACCTGGAACTCCTCCGCCTGTCTCTATTTGAAGATACTCATCAGTAGCATTTGTTAATCTACACTACAGAATAAGTACCAGACTAGATCAATATTTGCTTACAAGGCAAACTGTACAAAATCCAACTACTATAAAGAACAAATATTTAAATGCATCTTCTCTGCATTGCATTGTACTGTACTAAGTTCATTGTACTGTACTACTAAGTTCTAATTTAATTTTAAAAGTGGGTTGGGTTTCTCATTTTTAGCAAGTATTAATATCAAATGTGGTTTTAGTTCTTTAAGAAAATATGCAATGTTTCAGAGAACAGCCATACTAGGCACAGTTGAATCTTGTTGTTGGGATTGGTTTAGATACTCTTTCACCTGCTGCCCTTTTGAATGGATGATTATTACATATAGATTCCTTTAGTCATTAGATTTCCAGATCAGATGTGTAACAATGGGACAAGCCAGGATGGTTTTGGAAAAATTCAATCCTCTTGTTTTGGTTTGCAAGTGAAAGCCAAAACTGACCCTGCTTTTGATTTTAGGATTCACGGCTTAGAGGAAGCCATGAAAGATGAATTTTCTGGTTCAAAAGATGATATCCTACATAGCAAGTGGAATATTGTCTGGGTCAACTGAGAATTCCCCAGGTAACTGCTAGAATTCCTGGCTCACGATGGGAGTCCCTGTGAAAACCTCTCACTATGCTGAGGATATTCTGTGAACCTGAAGGATTTAATTGCTAACATTGATTTATCTAAGCAAATACTGGAATAAAAGACTCTATACAAGTTTCCTTTTGAAACTGGAGAATTTTCTAGTTGAATACCGGTGTCTCGCTGCATAAACTCTGGAGTCACCAACTTATTGTCCTGGCTTCAAATTGGTCAAGAAGAATTCAAACTTTAGAGTGGGCAGTTTTCTTGTTGGGGAGAAATGAGTAGATGTAGACTTGAGATATCACCCCTAGTCCATTTTTATTAGTAATAGATAGCCATTGTCCCAGTTACTACTTTGAAAATAAGGTTTTGCTATCTTCACTATCATGGGATAGAATCTCACTGAAACAGCTGATTTCACAACTGGTCTACTCTACTGCACCTTAATCAGAGGCAGTAATCAACCAGAGCTGTCCATTGATTCAGCCAGAATTCTGCCTCTGGTAGCAACCTGCACCAGATCCTTCGGAGGACTGCAACTCTACCACTAAAATATTTCAAGACCAACAGAAGTCCCGGATTCATCAATACACACAATAATCCAATCAGGCTCATGAAAAATGAAAACATCAAGATCTCTAAAGGTTACGAAACAACCCATTTCTTCTCTCTGTGCATACAAAATTAAGAAACTGTTCATTCATCTCAGGGTAGATGGGCTCATTCAAAGGCACCTCAACCTGTGTGTTAAATAAATGTTAGTCAATTTTTTCTGGAACTCGAAGAGGAAGATGATGTGGTGAGGTGACGTGTAGCAGTCTCCTTTTCAGCTGAACACAGTACAAATGCTAAACGTTAAATACTTCATTTCTGCAGGAAATGATTATATCCAAAAGAAACCAAGCTAATTTTTCTCTTTTTTTTGGCAAGGTACTAAACACAGAAACGAAGTTGGGAAAGTCAACTGCTTCAAGTTCCAAAACAATATTCTAAAAAACAACCATGACCACCACTGCCCTCTACAGTCCTCTTTGGAAAACAAACTGCATTCACTGGGCAACACAAAATGAAACCTTTCTAATAACAGAGATCACTGGCAGGCAAAACAGACTTCTCTCTGAATTCAATTGATAGCTATTTATCAACATATATCTATATATCAAATCAAACGTATTAATATAGCATCAGTCTCAGGTCAGAGTGCCTGTAAGATAAATACATGGTTTAAAACTAACAGCTCAGTAAAATGAATACGAATTTTAAAATGAAAAAAAAAAAAGAAAAGAAAAGAAAAGAAAAAAAAAGCCTCACAAGATAAACCCTTCCTCCAAGAGCTTTAAAATTATCACCCTAAAGCAAATTCTAAAAATAAAACAACAAGGGTTAGAAATATACTATTTAAGCTAAGTCACACACTCTTTTCTTGTTTCTGTGGCTGAGTAGGCAAACAGGGCCACAGCACACACCATCAAAACATTTTCACTACATAACCAGTATTCTAGTTTTTAAGCTGGTGAGGTAAAAGGCATGTGAGCCAGGAATGGGGCTAACCACTTATTTTTCAGGTGACCACAGAGGTTTTAAGAAAGTAGAGCATGTATAAATCTTCAATCTGGCCAGACCTACATAGACAAAGACAATTATGTCTCACAATACTCGCATACCTCCTTGCCAGGTAAGCCATCTGCATAGTTTGAAAATGCAGAGTTGTAAAGGCCTTTTTAACCGATTATTGTTCAACATTTCCAGATATTCCTTAAATGAGAAAGCCCAGGGGGAATATTTGTTGCGTGGACAACTGCCATATCCAGTTGCGTAAAGATATAGACAGACATAGAAACTAGGATTTTAAAAGGGATATTGTCGAAATATAGAATAGAATTAAACATATGTTTACCTGGTCCCTTGTCTCAAACAAATACTTGTGGCCAAATTTTTAAGCAATCTTGAGCCAATATACTATGGTGCTAGATGCATTATAAAATGTATACACAAATCAAAACCTGTTTCTGATTTTGCATACACAGTTGACTGCATCTGTAAAAGAGAATATGCACCCCCTGTGTCTTCAAGTAAATCAGCCTGTTGGGCCCAGTGTCCATTTGCAAATTAACCATCTGTGCATGCAAGAGATGAACCTCCACTGATTCAGTTACAATTAGACATGCAAAAAATGGGCATGCAAATCAGAGGCTAATTCTGAAAAGCTGCCCTTCAGAAGGTGAGCGTCATATACATACACAAATGGCAAGGGAGCAGAAGTCAGTAGAGCTGTGACTATTTACTCAAGCTGAGACTCTTCCCCAAAGTATCCAGAAAATAATATATCCATACACAGGTGAAGCATAGCAATAGCTAGTGAGCCATAACAGTAAGAATTGCACTGTGCATGTGTGTATGGAGGAGAGAGGAAACGGGAAAAGAAAAAATAAGTCAGTTGAACACAACCTAGATAGATGTTCTGTTCCTTCTAATCTAGTACTTAAATTTACAAGCTTTTTTTTTTTAAAAAAAAAAAACCCAAACCAACAGACTTTTTTTTATTGTGTCACAGCTCTCCAAAGAAGGAGGGAAGGCAAAACATATTTAGCAATTTCATTTTGTATAAGAGATAACGTGGAAACATCTGTCAAACTAACAGCATCCAATCTCCTTATTAGGGAAACATCTCTGGTTTGTTTTTAAAACCAAGTAAGGATAGATATGACAGGATCCAGATACTAGCACAATTTTATTCATCTCAGTCTGTGCTAGGGAGCCAAGGTATCTTGAAAAGGAAAATATGGCACAATAGTCAACACTACTTAATTTATAGGTCAAAATTTAGATCTCTGGACTCTGGAAATAAAAGCCAATTATTTCAGTTGGTATCCAGTTATCAGCAATTGTCTCTAATTTTGCACGCTTGTTTTTATGTATGCAAATGATTACGTGCAAAAGTATGGGTGTGCATCTTTTCCACCCCCATACATAAATATTTGGGTGTACAAATGAGGCAGCTGAATAACCAGCTCCCTGATTTCAATAAACAAGATTTATTTGCTCCAAATGGGTAGAATGTCCTTTTTTTCAGGCACGGTTGATATGTTACCAATAAGGGTTTTAGTTGGCAACTAAAGAGACCTCAGAGCCAATTCTAACCATTTATTTTAAGTAGTGTTAGGTCAGTGCATAATAGAACAGTGCATACCTCAATCTGTAAAAAAAAAAAAAAAACCTTTTGCAGCCTGATCACAAACAACTTACACTGTTTGACACCGTTCTGAAGTTAGCTTACAATTTGGTACATTTATAGGACTTTGTATATTTTCACTGTAACTTATGTCTTCTTTTTTCACAGAGGAATTTATTTTTAAACAACATTATTTTTGCACATAAATTTCCAGGACATTTGAACATCTGTTTATCTGTCTGGCACATCAGATTTTTGCTGACTTAAGCGAACATTATAGTTGTTTGTTAGGACGCTACAAAAACAGTATTCTTTCCTGAACAATTCTTGTAAAGGTTACATCTTTCTGGTAATTCTTAGCAAACCAGCATTTTTTCTTCTCAGCATGATTCCCAGGGCACTATGGGAGTTTAACTCATAACCAAGTTACAAGCGTTATAAACTCTGGTGCATAGGCTAACAGGTAGGATATGCAAAAATGGGCATATTGAGGGTGAGGCTGGGTTTCAAGTGACCCTTAGTGTCCAAGTCTGTGTTATTGTCAAAACGCTCTCCTAAGCAACAAGATAGAATATAGGGTGATAGTTGAAACAGAGGAAGAACACTTACCATATTTATAAAATGCAAAGCCAGAGGAGAGTTGGTTGTGATAGTGAAATTATCAGTGCCCATCTACATTAGTTAAGTGCCTGTTTGAGATCTCCATAACACATTCTAACAGGACTGTAACATAGATCTCAACTTTCCCTTTGAGTTTTAAACATGTTAAAAAAAACCCACCCAGCTTAGTCCAAAGCACTTTTAAAAATATCAGATTATTATTTTGTCGGGAAAAGATCCATAACAGAAGAAAACATCTCACGTTAGCTTCTGCAGCTGCTGGCTCTGATAGTCTGTGTTATGAGGTTATGCGGTGAATTAGGCTGCACTGGATTCTTAGGAGAACTTCTTTGGAAGCAACTCTACAATACCAGTTTGGGGATTAAACATCTTAAACCTCTCTCATGGGTATAGTCACAGATTGTGCCCAGAATAATTTAGACTCACAGTTATTTGAGCACATGGCTCTAAAGGACCGGGGAGGCATTAAGATGCCAACCTAACACAAGCTGCTGATGTGAGCCTGCCAAAGAAAACAATCAAAGGAGCTGTTCATCTTTGTAACCTTTACCCCCAACACCAAGTAAGTGCCAGTCTTCTCCTACCATGGTCCGTTCAGGAGTTACTCTAGCAAACTGCCACTGGCTGCAAGGACATAGGGATGAGTCAAGGAGAGGAGGAACAGGTCTAGGACATGTACACAGTTATAGCACACAAGAGGCAGGAAACTTGTTTATGTGAGCTTGCCATTCCTTTAAGCCGCTCTGCAGCTTTCCCTTTGGGCTTATGAACTGGGCTAACTTTTCTCCAGTCTCACAACTGAATTGAACTGGATTTGGACTAGCTACCAAGAGGTGAAAATCGCCACCCTTATTACTAATTCTCTAAGCTATCCTGTTCTTGGCAGATATTGTGCTGCTGGAGGCCTTATCCTAGCCTTCAATGGAGGCTGGATCAAGCCTGTTGGGCTTTTCTGATTTCATGAGTTATAGTTATTTGTTTTAATCTGTGCTGCACCCATATGCTAATGACACATAATATATGGCAATATATGTTAAACAGAAACATTTATTTGTGAGAACTTGTATTGTAGACAACCCGACTATAGTTTGGGGGTAAGGATAAATGAATGCAACTGGAAATAAGCCACCACGAGAACCTGACCTTGAGTTTTTACATTGGTTTTAACCGCATGTTTTTAGATTAAATTCTTTAAAAAAAAAAGCATTTCAAACTCCATGAAAAGCACATACTTAACGTTAGTGTTGGTGCAAATGATGTATTCAATCTCATCAGAATAAGGATTCTGAAAAGTGAAGCTGCTGGTCCTGATTAACATCCACTCCCGGTTTTTGGTACGAAAACGATACATCACTGACAGGACTTGGCCCTTCAGTTTAACAACCTAAAAAAGTTTTTGTAAAGGTTAGAGACAGCTGACTGATACCTGATGTAGAAACAAATAATACACCACCAATAACTAGTAGATTTCATACTGAAACTGTGCAAAGATACAGATGCAATTTGGATGTATTCTTTATATAAACCCAACAACCCAAATCCATTCTGTGTTTTCAATTAGCCTCTAAGGACAAAACTGACATGTCCTGGATTACAAAATACTCTCTTCCAATTTACATATAAAGACCAATGGACTGTGTCTTTATCCCAATGGGAAGGCATTACAACAAGGCTTTAACGTGGAACATATATCAAAATATATTATGAGAGAAATAAAACCACAGCATCTTTTATCAGATGAATGTTTAGAAATAATCAGAAAACAAACTTTACAAAATGTACAAAACAAATGCCAAGAAAAGACATTAATTTTCATTAGGTTGTCTGACTACTTACAATTCCACTTGGCTGCATGGCTACCTGTTATATTTGCACTGCACCACTCACACTTTAGCATCATAGCTAAGCAAAAACTCTGAGGAAGGGATACTTAGGAAATGTAATTTGCTTTTCTTCAAACATGCTAGAACTCAGACACGCTTCCATTGCAATGTTTAAAATTTTCTGTCAGACGTGGCATGCCAAAGCATCTGATTCTGAAGCACCTCTGTCTGAATGTGTGTCTATGGCCATTTAAATTCCTGAATGTCCACCTCCCATATCCCCCTGGGTAAAGTCTATCAATATATCCCTAGGCTACATCCTTTCTCCTTGGATGTTTTTGAAAGACAGCACAGTCAAAGCAGCTGGAGCTCATACAACTGTTCATTACAGTCATGTCTTTTGAAGTCTGGACAGTCAAGTCATATCTGCCTATCTTCGGGGTTGGAAGATTCTTTGTTCTCATGTTCACATGTTCGGACACAATCTATCTATAGGCTCCAAACACATTATATACTCCCTCTTGCAATACCCATGAACATCACCACACAAATATAAGGTTCTTTAAAAATCTATTCCCTCTCTCAAGAAGCACCCATTCTTATCTCAACATGTGAGGAAGTCACATGCGTAAATCCTTGAGCACCAAGAAAGAGCATACCACAGGGACTTATGAACACATAGCCACAGGGCCTTTGGTCACTTTTTAAGCTGGAAAATCAACTGAAGTCAACTGAACTTTAGGGCATTTTTAAGTCTCCTTTGTTCTGCTCATTAGCTGGGGCCGAAGATCTGGCTCTGCTCCTGTATTCCTTGTATAGCCAAATCTTCTGTTGGACTTTCTTTCACTTGTTCTTAGCAGTGATAGTGAATGTTTTTAAATTTTGCCTATTTCTTATTATCTCTTTCCTGCATGTAGGTAGGTAAAAAAAATATTAGTTTATTTCAGGTTTTGTCTCCATTGTACCATCATTTTTACAAAGAAAGAAAGAAAAAAAAAGTGGTATAGAACAGCACTGAATTTATCCAGCTTTTTAAACTCCCATATAACACAACAATTCTCCAAAAAATGATTAAGAGCTTTGAAGAAATCCCAAGAGGAAGAATTCAAACACTGATCTCATGAATAAGCACCGGCAGGAAAATATTGGCCAGGATAAAGATGATGAAATTCCACAGTCACCCCACTAAACAGGTGAGACAATTTCCAGAGGGCGGAAAAAGAAACAAACAAGATTTGAATGCAGAAATAAAATGTACTGTTTAAACCTGCACAAAGTAATAGGAATAAAGCTGAGATTAGAAATCAGGAAGAACATTACAAAACTTTACCAAGAAAACCCTTGAGTAAGAAACCGAGCACTAAGAACAAAAACTACAGCGAGGAAAACGTTTAACTGAAGATCCCGAAAAAGACAGGAAGGATGTGACGGGGACAAGATAAAATAATCACAGAAAAGTGAAAGACAGAGACAAAAAACCACGAGGAGGTATAGGGTGAGCACACTGCCCCGACTGGTACTGCTGCAGGGAAAAATGTCTGTCTCCGGTGTGCTAGGCATGAACAACTGAGAGGAAAATATGTCTGCAACCGCTCGAAGAAGAAATATAGCTTCTCTGGGTTTTGGTACGACTTGCATCTTATGACGAGACTTGGAAACAAACAAACAGGCAAAACAATAAATCAAGACAAAAGACATCTCTAAGACTGAATAATTGGCATGGTAATGTGCCAACAATTTCACAAGGAGGGGTGGAAGACAGGCTATGCTTATAGTGGAATGAACACCACGAATACGTGCTCTATTATAATACAACTTAAGGCATTTGTGATGAAGACGGAGTAACAAGTTAATAGTTTGTAGGGCCTACATGCTTATATCTAAACAAGAATTGGGATGTTTGGTAATATAGGACCAAAGTTCTACCCTTGATTGCACACGTTCCACTGAAGTCAGTGGTGTGTGTGTGTGTGTGTGTGGTGTGTGTGTGTGTGTGTGTGTGTGTGTGTGTGTAATAAAGGAAGAATTTGTCACAAGAGTGGAACTTTGTCCTACAGGGGACACAATGAGGCTTTGATGACGAAACAACAGATGATCCCAGAATGGACCATCAGATCCCAGATCCCAACCCCATGAACTCTCTCGAAAGCTCGGATCTGGATCCAAATTTTTGGCTTGGGCCCATCTCTCAATGTGACATGTACAACTGACTTTTAAACAGAAATAAACTAGACAAATAAGGTCTAAAGCAGTGGTTCTCAACCAGGGGTCCGGGGCCCCCTGGGCGGCTGTGAGCAGGTTTCAGGGGGGCCACCAAGCAGGGCTGGCGTTAGACTCGCTAGGGCCCAGCGCAGAAAGCCAAAGCCCTACCACACAGGACTGCAGCTTGGGGCTCTGAGCCCCACCACGTGGGACTGAAGTCAAAGCCTGAGCAACTTAGCTTTGCGATGCCCCCTGTGGCATGGGGCTCTGGACAATTGCCCCGTTTGCTACCCCTTAACTAACGCCCGCCCTGGCTTTTATATGCAGAAAAACAGTTGTTGTGGCACAGCTGGGCTGTAGAATTTTTATAGCATGTTGGGGGCGGTGGAGGGGGGGCGGCGGCGGCAGATTCAGAAAGAAAAAGGTTGAGAACCCCTGGTCTAAAGAACCTTTCCTCACATAGCTGCACTGTGATCATGTTATGTCTTGTCCATTATCTGATGGTCTGGGTCTAATTCAGAAGAAATGTTATGTTTCTTGAGATCTGGCTAAGGCATTCAGCTGAAACTTACCTGGGCCACATGCAATTATTTTCTGCAGTTTTACAGCAGGCTAGGTCATGTAATGCCTCAGGAAGGAAGGAAGAAGATTCTGTGCAAATAAACGCTGCACTCCATAGCGGAATCCTAATCCTCACCCATTCGGATTGGTCTGTTTATTAGTAGTCTGTAGCCTGACTTTGCTAACAGGAGTTATCCTGGAAGAAATCTGGTGTTTACTCCATGTAGCTGCTGACAAGCAGTTGTGGAGGGAGAATTGCTCTAATCTGACTTTTTCAAAAGGTTCTATTTTAAAGTGATCCACTGGATCCCAGGTTACATAGACAGAACATAAAGAAGAGACACAAACTTCAGTAATGTCCAGAATAATAAAACCTATTCATCCTACTGACTATGCCCAGAACAATAAAACCTATTCATCCTACTGAAAGTTCAGGGTTAATGTTTTTCTTAAAATACATCCTTTTGTAGTTTCAATCCAATAAACCATATCCTTTTATCAACAAATGTTCTACCACCACACCCACTGTAAAGAATACAGAACTTGTGTTAGCGTCCATTCTGAACGTTTTCCTAGTGGATATTAGATAGCTGTCCTCTGGAACCTTCTGATACAGAACTCTATTTGTTGTTCTTGGCCTTGAGAACATATCATTCTGGCTTAATTTTCCCACCCTGATGAATGAATTTATCTTCTCAAGGAAATAAAGGCTCTGAGATGGATTCTGGCAATCAACCAACAACTGCAAATCCCTCTGACTCTGCTATGCACCAACCTGCTTTTGACAGCATCAGCAATTTAAAAATGTCAACTTTACCAAGGATTTTAAACAAAGTTCACTGGAAATAATAGTTACCATTTTAATAAAAAAAATTCTTAAGGCCAAACTATCAATAACAAAACAAACTGTAATGATCTATTGCTCTGCGATCTGAAATAAGCAAATATTAACTTTGTAAAAATATATAAAGCATGGAAGTCTTTGGTGGGAAAAACCTGAACTGTCTTAAAACAGTGCACACAAACACGATAACACAAGAAGATTCAAAGCTAATGTTTAACCTCTATCAAAAAACAAAAAGATTCTTCGGAAATGAAAACCATCTGGTGTACAGATAACTTGTTTAATTGTCTTTTAGTCATTGATGGAAATAGCCTGGATTGCATTGCTACTGTACTGAATATTCAAAGAAGGAATTCTCCACCGAAGATAGAGGCAAAATGATTTAGTGGATTGAACCTGGGATGCAAGGCCTGTAACTCCACACTTTTAATCTCTGGCTCTTCCAACAGCTTGCTGTGTGAACCCTGAACAAGACACTTAGGCCTTGATCCATCAAAATACTTAAAACTAATGAATAACCATAAGCACATGAATAGTTCCAATGGAGTCAATGACAGAACTCCCACTGACTTCAACAGTGCAGCATCAGGAGACCCTTTTGGCCTGATCTAACTCCCACTGAAGTCACTGAGTGCCTATTCATTAACTTCCATAGCAGCTGGATTGGGCGTCTCGGGATATGCTTACACTGCAGTCAAGATGTGCGACTGTTTACAGTATGTGTAGACACACCCAAGATAGCTTTGATCTAGCTCGCTTGCTAAAAATAGCAGGGAAACTGCAGCAGCACAAGCAGCAGCATGGGCTAGCCATCCAAGTATGTACCCAGGGTCCTGGGCAGGCTTGTATTTGGGAGGCTAGCCCATGATGCTGGAACTTCTCAGCTGTTTTTAGCAAGCTCGCTAGATCAAAGCTAGCCCAGGTATATCTACACATGCTGCAATCACACTCCTGATTGCAGCACAGACAATCTCTGAGCTGCAGATTTACAGTTTATAAAATGGGAATAATATTGTATGAATTATCTTCCTCATACACGTTTTATGGGGTTTAATTAGTTTTGTGCCATGCTTTAAATAGATAATCATCTATATAAATCCACGGCTAACCTGAATCCAGACTGAGAACCTCTTCCATATGCTGTGTGCCTTTTATTACTTTATTCTGTATTTAATTTCTTTAAATGATTTATAAGGGCCAAATTCATAGCTGGGTAAAACTGGGACTGCTCCACTGAAGTTTATGGAGTGGTGCCAATTTACACCAGTGGAGAATTTAGACCACAGGATCTATTACAGATGGGATTTTCAAAAGCACTCAGCGCTGGCCTGTGTGTATTCCCGTAGAAGTCAATGGTAACATTCCCAGTTGGGACCGGAGTTAGGCCAGCCCTGAGTGTATGTGACAATTCCTCTCTCTGGATATGTGTGTGCCTGTATCTGTTTCTGATTTGCTGTTTTAATGTTTTCCTCTTAAATATTTGGTTTAAAAAAAAAAAAACACCACGGGAATGGAGCCAGTTTCAACTCAAAATACCATATTCTTGCTGAAGACAACCAACCCCTTGTGGTTCCCATTGACGTCAGTGGGCTCTAGGCAGGCAAGTCCGGAGCCACACTATGGCTCTAAACATGCCCTGAATATTCATTTATATTTTAGAAATAAGAATGAAAAGAACATTTAAAACAATGACAGGTTTCAGAGTAACAGCCGTGTTAGTCTGTATTCGCAAAAAGAAAAGGAGTACTTGTGGCACCTTAGAGACTAACCAATTTATTTGAGCATGAGCTTTCGTCGGATGAAGTGAGCTGTAGCTCATGAAAGCTCATGCTCAAATAAATTGGTTAGTCTCTAAGGTGCCACAAGTACTCCTTTTCTTTTTATTTAAAACAATGCTATTTTTCTGAAAATATAGCACCTTGAAGATGTGTGTATAATCCAGTTTAAACTACTGGATTTACAGACATTAATATTAATAGGAATTACCCCATGAGATTCACCCTCAACTCGTAGATATCAGAACTGACCCCTGGTATTGAGAAATGAACGTTAGGTTCTGCATAGAAACTAGAAAAAAAAATGTAGGACAGTACCTGTTGGAAACTCTCTCTCAAATGGCTTTGATCTTCCGGATGGCAGAATTCTAAAATGTCTTTTCCCAGAAGATCCTAGTAAAGCACAATATAAAACTATAAAAATACAAACCTGTGTGCTGATCCTACAAGGTTTTAGTTTAGAGAGTAATCCTTGCTCACACACCTAGTCACATTACCTTCAATTGGACTACTCACCTGAGCGAGGGTTTGCAGGATTGGTGTCCTACATTGCATTTAGGCTGTTGCAAAGACATATATCTTTCCTTTAAAAACAGTTTTAAGTGAATTTTTAATGCTTGTTAAAAGGTGCCAGGTTGATAGCCCTGAGGACACTGAAATCCTCTATTAATCCAGCTACATTCACTTTAATATACTGTTTTGTTTGACAAATTTACAGTAAAGCTAATTCAAATCAATATGAAAGTAAATTGATCAGATAAGGACAAAATGTCTTGCCTGCGAACAACAATTGTTTACATATGGAAACTGTTTTCTTTGAGATTAAAAGATAACATGCTGTTATCTGTAAGAAAGCCATCACATAGAGCTCATTTAGTATCCAATTATATTACCTTAATATTTATTCAAAGGAGCAGACATGAGCCTCAAGGAAAATAAGCTTCATAATGGAGGTCTGCTTGTTGTTCGATAAACTGGTAGAGAAGTTAAAATCGACAACTGTAACAATCTCTCAAAGCAGAATTTATATTGCTTTAAGAGAAATGTCTTAATTTGAAAAATAAAATTTGAAAGCTGCCTAGGATTTGAACCAGTTCAGTGCTAAAAACCAATGAATCCAAAAAGGATACAATGAAATCCCCTGTAATTAAGGGGAAAGCTCTTAATTCTAAGGATGTGTGCACAGTATGGCAAAATAAATGACACAACATCAGACTGTGATAAGGTATAGAATACAGACAGCTGGAGATCAGCTGAACTGTTGCATCTTTTGGAAGTTACGTTTTTATTTGCAAACACAGAGAGAGAATTTCCTTAATTAGTTCTCACCAATCTCTCAGTTTTAAAACTAGCAACTGACCTGTGGTTGGTAGCCAATCACACTGATACATCTTGGATCAACAAATGTGATTATTCCATCGGAGTTGTGTCTAGACAAGAACTCGGTAGGAACAGACATTCCATTCATGTCCATGCACACAGGTGAGCTAGTTACCTAGGACAAACAATCAGATAAATATAATTCGGAAAAGGAACAGTCACCATAAGTAGAGGTTGCTTTTTCATTTAAAACAACACAATCTGTTTATTGTCAACTATTTAAAGGGTTCATAAAGAAAACAAGGACACAAATAAAATGAAACTGAAATGGCTTCAGTCTAGTCCACAGCACAAAAACATCGCTCCATTACATGCACCCTGGACTCACCGAACAATACGAAAACAAGCCCATCAAAGATGCCTCACAAAGAAGGTTCTAACAGCTAACTCAAGTAAGTTCCCAAAGAACTGTGACATAGGTCTCTCCCATTGGACTCTTAGGGTATGTCTACATTGCAAGAGATGTGATTGTAGCAAAGGCATGCCTCCCCATGCTACAATCACACCTTCGCTTTCAGCACGGACATAACGTTAAGGGCATAATGCTAGCACAACAGATATCACCGTTGAAAGAAAAAAAGAGATTTACTGTAAATTTTCATCAAGGTTCTTCAGAAAGAATGAAACTTTTCCAGGTTCCTACTTGAGATCTATGCAGTCAGCCAAGTTAATCTACTTCTATCCATTTCTACACGGGCTAAGAGTGAGAAAAGTCTTTGCTTTGACTTTTTCTTTCATCCTAAACAACCAGGTCTGTTAAAGAGGCACAAGGCAATCTGTACAAAATCTCTTTTTGCTCTCTGCTCTGTAGCACAATAGCATCAAAACACCAGTTAATAGAGCAGGGAGGTGATTAGCTGTGACTTTATGGCTTACTGTTTGGAGTGCACAGTTCTAAAATTTGTACACCTTGATTTCTTTATGATTAAACTTGTCCCCTGAGCCACTGCTTGCTTGACCTTGCCTTCACTCACAGAGGGCCTGCTGGCTATTCTCTTATGGAACAGATGTTTTGACGCTCCACAAGTTATTAATGGAATTTCTGGGCAAGAGTCTATTTTGGCAGCTGTAACATCTGCAAACTCCGTAATTTCCTTCTGTCCACCACTTAGGTATTTTATCTTTGAACATAAGTGTGATTAAGTGAAAAATGTCATAGCAATGCCACAAAAATATTGTATCAGACAGGAGACACTCTTTGCCGAAGTGGTAACGTTTCCAGTATGATGCTCATCTGAACGGATATTGGTTTGGCAGCTACACTCCAATGACACTGTCATTCTGCCATTAAGAGTGAACAATGCCATCCTAACAGATGGGCATGAGTGAAGGCCAACAAGAAACCATGCACTAGGATCAAACGTTTTTTACTAATGGCATGATTCCCAGACAGGAACATAAAAATGGCTTCCTTATTATGATTGAAAAGGTTCACCACTGCTACTCCAGCTCCAGATCAAAACTCTGATCCACTAGGACTCCATTAGCAAGGGATGAAGGGAGGAAAAATACAGTACATATAAAATGCCTCAAATTTGCATGTTTTGATCAAATGAGATGTAAAATCTTATTTACACTACTTTCAATGGACTTCTGTGCATGGATCTGCCATATAATATTTCAGCAATATTAAGTGCTTGTGTGTGTAGTTATGCTTTGTAAAGCATTTAAAGTACTTAGGCCCTCTTGACTGCATTAATTTTATTGTTTTCAAACGAGCTTTTGCAACTACAGGTTTTCCAGCCAGTTAATTAGCCTTTTAAATCAGCAACTGGAGAAAATCTATTCACAACAATTTCCACCCCCTCATGTTTCCCTCGTCAGGTACCCAGGAAACTTCTAGAAATAATCATTTCTGCAGCCCATCCAACTCCAAGTGAGTCACTTGACTGGGCACAGCCACCATAGCCTTGTGCTTTTTGTGGCATGGTACAGACCCTAATCTGACCCTGTCAGAATCAGATATATAAAACTGTACTACAACATTGACTAACATTTTCAGCAGCAGTGGATGTAATAAAGGAGCGTCTTTACCTGAAGCCTCCCTATTGCCACAAGGCAATATTTGCTACCTTGACCCACATCTGTATCTTCTTCTGGTATAGTCATTCCTAAAATAAACAACAACAACAACAAAACCATTGTTACTGCTGGGAAAGGTGAAAAAGCAGAATCACTTGCCTTTTTTCATAGATGGTTTCAATTTCACAAACGAAACTAGTCACTATCTTCTGGCTTCAGTTAGACAAAGGGAAACATACACAACAGCCGCTAGACTCTGATGCCGGCAATAATATTTTGAGTAATACTTCTTTTCAGGTTATTACCGCAAGATGTAATTTATGCATTTTTCTTTGGTATAGCATACACCAAATATCAGCTTTAAAAGAAAGGTACAATGTGGATTACACACCAACTTCAACATTTAGACTGGTTACCTGCCTTTGAATTAAATGGATTCGTTTCCTTTATTATAAAATATCCAGCATACTTTGTTATGCTAAAAGGAAACAGGAGATTGAAAAACATACGGATTTCATTAAACTCTATTTGTTTTCAGTTTTTCAATGGGATTAACTATTACAGACGTGAATAAAATCAAAGCATACGTGTAGGCTATTTTCCACTCGTGTTACACAAACAGAAATGCTCTTTACATGAGTGTTGTTTAGATATTATTTGGTTAAGCCTTTAGTAAGTAGATTTCTCAATCTAAGTTTTGAGTTATCCACTTCCTGTGATACATTTTAGAAAAACTCTTCTATTGTTAACACAGTTGATTTATTTTAAACTATTTACAAGCTCTCTTCCCAATGTTTCTTGGCATTAAGACACAACAGAGAATGAATTACTTAAAAAGCAGTTTAATGTGTTAGTGAAGTTAATTGCAAAGTCAGCTACCGGTTATGAAGCAACAATCATGTTTAGAGATTATCCTCTGACATTTATACTTCCTAATACAAGTCAATCACACTGCAAGGAATCTTGAACTGTTTAGAGGAGAACCAGATATAGCTTTTTAAACATGATGCACGTGGGATAAAAACCCTAAAAACACTGGTAATTTTAGTGACGAGGTTTTCCAGATAAACTGTTCCTACTAATAAGAAGTGTTATTTGATCACACAGTTTTTGAACATTACACAGTATTTTCCACTTTCCCACAATTATAAGATATAGTAAACTATAAATGAATATGCAAGAAAATAATGAGTATTTTGTGCAATATACTCAGTTGTCATCTTGTTCATTGCTCATAGCAAAGGTTACACTCCGAGGCCCAAATTCTGACTCTCAGATAATTATAATTAGCCCTGATTTCACCTGTAGATTTCAAAGGAACTTTACAGTGGAGAAAAAGATTTATTGTTCCCCTTCAACAGACGGTGAAAGTGAGGCAAAAGTGATTTGCCCAAAGTTACACAAGTTAAAGAGACAACGTGGGTGAGGTAATAATTTTTATTGGACCAACTTCTGTTGGTGAGAAGGAGAGCGCGACAGAACTGTGTAGCTCGAAAGCTTGTCTCTCTCACCAGCAGAAGTTGGTCCAATAAAAGACATGATCTCACCCACCTTGTGTCTCTAATATCCAGGAACTGACACGGCTACAACACTTCATACAAGAACTTAAAAGCAGAGCTGGGAATAGAACCCACATCTCCTACCCAATGTGGCATCCTTCCTCTTAATGCATGCAAAGACCCTAATCTGGCCCTTAATGAGCTTCTTTACATGTAAAGCTCTTTGATGTCCCTGAATAAAAGCCATACACTTCCTTTGACCAAGCACAGTGCAAGCTAGTATACGAACTTAAGGGTAAATTTTAAAAGAATCACACATTAAATACAGAGTTTTAAAATACGTTGAGTTCCATTTGTCCATACTATTTTTCAAATAAATTTTTTATTTTGCAGACTTGGAAAAGGTGATCCCTGGATAATTCAGGATTTGAGTCTCATTTTCACTAAGGATCCTTACACAACTCTGGCAAAGTAGAGAACTCTTAACATGAACATAAATTACAGTTACACCTCCTTCAAGGCCCCTTTACACTCTCGGGATTCAAAGGGGTCTTAATGTTAGTAAGAATCAGGCCCATAAAACAGTTAAGTTAAAAAGTAATACCTTTAGTAGAACAAATATGACTACCAACTATAACAAATATAATTACAATCTCTGTTCTATTACAACTACACATCCCATGCTGCCTAAAGAATATTCATCTCTGTACATAAATGAAAGCCATTAACACACGAATGCATCAAGGATAAAATAAAGCACCAATATAGAAAGAGCTACTGAGGCACGGTGTAGGGTTTTTGGTTTTGTTTTCACTGCTGTGTTTATGCACAGTGGAAGTCTTTCTCAAGTACTGAATTTAGTCGTCATCTGAAGGCATAAAGCAGCTTAAAAATACACACAGGGACAAAATCTGGCTACCTGTTGTGAAAATGGAGGTAACTGTATTGTGAAAAAGAAGGACCAAGCATATATACTTAAAGCTTTGTACACTGACAAATAAAATTCTGGAATCAGGCTATTAGTTGAGGCCACGCTCCAAAAACATATAAAAATCCTTTGCATGCGCACACTGTATTTCCTCACAGATGCAAAAAGTAGTCCACCTGTGGATTGTGTGCAATCCGCAGAGATGTTAAGCAGAATCCATTATCCCCTCCCCCATAATGCTGTGAACAATAATCTGAAAATAGAATTGTATACAGGACAAACAAATGTAAAAGCCATGATGGACAAAGAAAGAAATAGAAATAGCAAGAGGAGCTATTGGTCTCAACGATTATTATTAATACAACAATGTCACCTATTTTGAGCTGCATGCCCCCCCGCCAATACTTTTAAAAATATAATGAGGCACCTCTGCCTTGAGGTGTTTAGGGGATTAATTTTCAGAGATGCTGAGGACCCGCTTTTCCCCACTGACTTCAATGGGATTTAAGGGCACTTAGCTCCTCTGACAACTTTTATTTTTGGCCTAAATATGTATTTAAGCTCTTAAATTTAGGCAGTCAGGTTGGATAATGTTAGCTGAAGGGTCTCATTTTTATAATGGTGTTTTCAATCTAAAAACAACATTTTTAAGGTATTTTCCCTCAGTTCCACTGAGCTTTCTTACAGTTTCCTTAAAGACCCAATATACCACAAAAGAAGGCAAAAGCTAAGCAGCTGGATGGTTTCCATTTCTCATAATCTTTTTGCTGATGTGTTCAATAACACTTTCCCTTTTTGGAACTTGGTTCAGGTCCACGACTGCCCAAATAAACCCAAAGCAACATAAACAATCTCCAGAATTAAACCTAGCAAAGAAATGCCATTCCTCACTGAGCTCAGGGTTGGCCAGGGGAGCTGTTGTTCCAAAATTCACTTTTTTTGTTTTTTTGTTTGCGAGGTGGATTACATTAAGTCTGTGCAACACAGTGGAAACTTTATGAGCTGGGTTATCCCACAAGACACACTATGCATAAAAATCTCACTGCCTGGAATTAATCAGTACATGACCCAGTGAATTGCTAACCCTTCCCAAAGCTTCTAGAGCAAAAAATATGCCAAAATGATTACCTGCTTGCCTGCTCAAAGTAATTTAGGTGCTATTATTGGTAGGATTCCATGAAGTCTATTTTTGTTCTGAATGGAAATTGTTTTCCATATTCTCTTGCTGATGGTTATAAAGATGCTATTTTACACTGCTGTGAATGTGCATAGGGGATCTGTACTTCCCCTATAATATATTCCCTATTAAATGTACTTAGATTTCATAAGGATAGGTCAACAAGATCTATGCACTGGTACTATCACTACTTCATCTAACTCTTAACACAATGTGATTTGTTAGAATCTGCAGTTGCCTAAAAATTAGTAATTCCAAAAGCGTTCCAAAAATTTGTACCCAGGAGAAAGGCTATGAAACTGGCCTATTAATAACATCAACAGAATAAAAACACATTATTCACATTCTTGCATGTAGCCAGTAGAAAACTTTATTTCTCAACACCAAAACATACGCTACGACTAATAAACAAATGTAGCACTACGTTTGTCCCGATTAACATCGACAGAGCTAAACATGAAAATGAACCACAAATAGAACACTGTGCAACCAGAGGCCATGTTTAATTTAACAGTATCACTGTGTGCTAGCAAGCAGTTTCCCATAAAGTAAAGGCATGTGTTTCAGTGGACATAAGGAAGTGACTTTCTAAACAGTCCCTGATGAATTTCCAACTTGGTCCTAACAACAGAATGCCATTATCTCCTGTCCTTCTGCAACCCCACAATCCTGTACTCCATGTGTATGTATAGGTGCAGAATAATGACTTTGTGGATTTTGTGGTTTCACTGTATCAGGGGTTCTCAAACTTCGTTGCACCACGACCCCCTTCTGACAACAAAAATTACTACAGGACCCCAGGATGGGGGACCGAAGCCTGAGCCCGCCCAAGCCCCGCCACCCCAGGGAGCCCCATCTCCCCAGGCCAGGGATCTAAAGCCAAAGGGCTTCAGCCTCAGGCTGGGGGCCTGTAACCTGAGCCCTGCTGCCCAGGGCTGAAGCCCTCGGGCTTGGGCTTTGACCCTGGGTCTTAGCAAGTCTAAACCGGCCCTAGTGACCCCATTTTATCTGTCCTGACCCACAGTTTGAGAACTGCTGCAACTATATTAAACTGCAAA
This sequence comes from Chelonia mydas, assembly GCF_015237465.2. NCBI lineage: Eukaryota > Metazoa > Chordata > Testudines > Cheloniidae > Chelonia > Chelonia mydas. The sequence goes on from NC_051250.2 coordinate 67,847,918, forward strand.
ATAGATATTTTATGATTGTTCATAAAAATGGAATTAAAACGTACATGATGTACCATTGCATGGCTACACATTATTTTATACCTCCATCAATTATTATTACCTGTACAGTACCATTCATGTGCATGGCACTTTAAAAGATCATAATACCTCTTGAATAGGTGTATGCAGGAATCTAAGTCCTCAAAAAATAAGGACCAAAAAAAATTTCAGTGGGTCTTAAAATGGGGGGACGGGGGGAAGAAGTACTTGTGAAAAATTCCAAAGAAGAGGGAGTCATTTTTTTAATAAGCATTAACAATTACAGTGCTGTAAAGAGTATTCAAGCAACTATTTTTTGTTTTGTTTTGTTAAAAGGAACAGTTTTGCACAAACTTTTTGATTCAGGCCAAAATTTTAAAATAACCTAACTACTCTGGCATTTTGTGGCTAAACAGTTACTGTAAGTCTGACTTGGAAGACTAGAAATGAATCAATAGTTGCAAGACAAAAAACTAAAGACAAAACCAAAACAACTCCCCACAAAAAAATCACCCAAAAGAAATACAGAATTCTGTATTATTTGAAACTTTGTTTACTAGGATTTTCAATCTTCAAGTGCCCTAAGGTACCCATCTATTTGACCCTTCTGATGACAATGACTGTAGTTTCCCTTTGGAAAAAACATTGGCCTTGGATTTGATTTATTCTTTGCAAAACCAGTAACATGCTGACATACTGTAGTTTCTCTCAACTAAATATTTCCATCCACTGCTATGTGATGAATAAAACTATTACGAAAACATCACGTGGACTGCATAAAACTCATTTCCTTCCAGGAATATGATGCTTTAATTGAAAAAAGGCAAATGCTTGTTTTAAATTAAATTTTAAAATAACAGATTGGAAAAAAGTAGAATTGGTATATTTTGTACGTTTGGTTATTAGTTACAACACTTCTCATGCAATCAGAAGCACAGGTTCTTATAGCCAGTTGGCAGCAGACAAAACAAATGTAGGATCAAAGTCTGGAATGGGTACTCAGCTAGTTTCAAATAGTGAGTCTTTTCCCCATATTGAAAATATTTTAGCACTGTATTTCATTGTTTAATAAATCATCATCACATACAATAAGCAAATAATATAACTCCCTGGAAAAGAGTCTGGATTTTCCAAAACCAACTTTTTCATTTAGTTTTTGACAAATGAATAGTTTTGAGAAATCCACCCCCTGTGCAGACAGTCTGCACAAGGCCAATATTCCACTTGCTCCTAAAAACAGATCCGCATTTCCCCTACAGTTACTTACCCAGAAGCAAAGCCTGATGGCCAGGTTATGTACTTTGTGATCCTACCCAGTTGAGGGGTGGTGTGGTGCTGCATTTCCCCATGGGGAGCTCTAGTTAGGACTACCATGTTCCCCCCTATGCCCAGAGAGCACATGGAGTTTGCAAGCTGCTCCACACTTTGGGACTGTACAGCCTGCACCTCCTAATGTGCCTGGCCACCTTTCCAAGAGAGTGTGAAGAGGGTGGATGTAGGGCCATAGCTTTGCCTTCTCCTGGAAGTGCCCACATGCAAGGACTACGGAAGTCCCCAGCTCTTGTGTGGGGTACAGTGGGTACACCCCCTTTTCTCTTCCCACACCCATGTAAGGGCTAGGGACAGTCTGACCCTGAGAGAATATGTAAGTCTAACTGTTCTTTGAAAGTAAAAAAAAGATTTGGGGTCTGACAGACCATATAGGCACAAGAAGAATATAGTTATTTCATGTTGGAAACCAACACTTGAGGGTCAGTCCTGCAGTCCTTATTTAGATAAAACACCCCATTAACTTGAGCGGCAAGTTTTGCTCGAATGAAAACTGAAGAAGCAGGTCTCGTTATCAGAATTTCCTTTATACTTTACATGGTGTCAAGTATCAGGGGGTAGCCGTGTTAGTCTGTATCCACAAAAACAACAAGGAGTCCGGTGGCACCTTAAAGACTAACAGATTTATTTGGGCATAAGCTTTCATGGGTAAAAACCCCACTTCTTCAGATGCATTGAGTGAAAATTACAGATGCAGACATAAATATACTGGCACATGAAGAGAAGGGAGTTACCTCACAAGTTTGCTGACAGGGCCAATTCGATCAGGGTGGATACAGTCCACTCCCAATAACAGATGAGGAGGTGTCAATTCCAGGAGATGCCAAGCTGCTTTTGTAACGAGCCAGCCACTCCCAGTCCCTATTCAAGCCCAAATTAATGGTGTTAAATTTGCAAGTGAATTTTAGTTCTTCTGTTTCTCTTTGAAGTCTGCTTCTGAAGTTTTTTTGTTCAAGTATTGCTACTTTCTAATCTGTGATAGAATGTCCAGGAAGACTGAAGTGTTCTCCTACTGGCTTTTGCATGTTACTATTCCTGATGTCCGATTTGTGTCCATTTATTCTTTTACGTAGGGACTGTCCGGTTTGGCCAATGTACATGGCAGAGGGGAATTGCTGGCACATGATGGCATATATAACATTAGTAGATGTGAATGAGCCTCTGATGGTGTGGCTGATGTGGTTGGGTCCTCTGATGGCGTCGCTAGAGTAGGCAACAAGGTTTGCTACAGGGATTGGTTCCTGGTTTAGTGTTTCTGTGGTGTGGTGTGTGGTTGCTGGTGAGTATTTGCTTCAGGTTGGGGGGCTGTGTGTAAGCGAGGACTGGCCTGCCTCCCAAGGTCTGGAAAGGTGAGGGATCGTTTTCCAGGATAGGTTGTAGATTGTTGATAATGTGCTGGAGAGGTTTTAGCTGGGGGCTGTACGTGATGGCCAGTGGTGTTCTGTTATTTTCCTTGTTGGGCCTGTCCTGTAGTAGGTAATTTCTGGGTACCCGTCTCAATGTGTTTCCTCTCTTCCCCAGGTGGGTATTGTAGTTTTAAGAATGCTTGATAAAGATCTTGTAGGTGTTTGTCTCTTCCGAGGGACTGGAGCAAATTCGGTTGTATCTTAGGGCTTGGCTGTAGACAATGGATTGTGTGATGTGTCCTGGATGGAAGCTGGAGGCATGTATAGCGGTCAGCAGGTTTCCGGTATAGGGTAGCCTACTTTTGTCATCTCCAACTTAAGGAATATTTTCAACACACAACTGAACAGTGCACTGACCCACAGGAACCCTTCTACCAACACACAAGAAGAAGAATTCTGCGTGGTCTCCTCCTGACGGTCGAAATGACAGACTGGACTTCTACATAGAGTGCTTCCGCAGGCTGAAATTGTGAACAAACAGCATCACTTGCCCCATAACCTCAGCAGTACAGAACGCATTGTTGTTAGGTTACTTTAAGCCATGTACTGCATTTGACTGCACTTTGCTCCATTGACCCTGCTTTCATTCCATGTTACCACTGTGGTCCACTTCAACGAGTGTTTTTCACCAGTGTACGGTCTGCAGTGATGGGTGCCAATTAACCATCTTTACCACCCAAGTAACCCATTAAGCATGACTAGGTGTACTTCTTTGGGTATCCATTTTGCATATGACCATTTAATTCACTTGCATTTGAAAGTATCAGGAGAAAAACTCTAAAAACTGAACTTTGCTTAAAGTAAAAAAGTACATTTTGTTACAGGACTTAAAACCTCTGTTTACTCTGTCTGGAGATAAAAATGACTGAAATATTTTGACAGTTACAGTACACTAATTTAAATTGTATGAGGTTTAGCAATCTTATTACCAGCCGTTAGGAATGCAAAGAGGGACTTTTACACTTCTTTGTGGTTCCAAAGTACAGGCAGATGACATGTGGTCTGAATTATGCTTGTCTGAAGGCTGATAAAATTCCAAAAGGATGCATCATTTTAATTTTTGTAGGTATCTCTCTCTCTCTCTGTGTGAGAGAGTGAGATAATTATATAACCTTTGAAAATATAAATCTGCACAGAATCAATAAGAAATATAAAGCTGCATGTTAAAATCTGCACAAACAAACAACGTACAGATTTAGTGTAATGGGATTTTTGGCATTCCTAATCCCTGGAGTAGCCTGAATAATGTTTGTGGTATACTCAGTCTATAACCACAAAAGGGCAAGACCTCTTGTTCAACAGGAATTGACATATTAAAAAGAATATTAAAATATTCAACTTCTGCAAATGCTAAGGCCAGTCAAACTATCCCTTCATGATGTTGGACGGGTCTCCATTTAGTCTCCCTTTGTGTTCAGACTCTTCCCATCTATAAATATTCTCATTTGTAATACTGAATTACAGTAGGTGAGTGGTTTTTTCATTGCCGTTCAAAGTAGCATGTAAAGACTTATTTCCCAAAAACCCACATTCAAAACAAAATAACTTAATCAAGATGCAGAGATAGTAATATTCTCCACTCAGTAAATTACTTGTAAGTGAGTGTACCGTTACCTAAACTGAAGCCAAAATTTTCAAACATGGGCGTCTAAAAATAGGCACTGGCTTTGGCCAGTTTTTCAGAGGTGCTGAGTACCTGCTGCTTCCACCGCTTCAATGAGAGCTGCAGGTCCTCAAAACCTCTGAAAATCAAGCCATTTTTATTTAGGCACCTAAGTTTGAAAATTGTGGATTATACTTCTGTAGTCATATGGTACCCTCATTCTGAGTGTGCAACTCTTGTAGATGACAGTTGATACTCTGCCAGTGTACATCAATGGCCGTCGTATGTGGAGAATGAGGGCAGTATATTGAAAGACTGAGGAGAATATGGATGCGCATTAAAAGTGACGCTGACTGACTTTCTGATTTGCAGGAAAATGTACATGGACTAACCAGCTGAAATCAGTCAAAGAGTGTGATCAGTTTTTCTGTACCTCTCAGCAATGCTAGCTTTAGAAAATCATAATACAACCACATGCACTAGGGCATCACCTGCACACCACAGGGAGCAAATCTGGTCAGGTGTTTCATGGGTTCTTTCCACCTTCCTCTGAAACATCGAGTGGAGGAAACAGGGTACTGATGGCCCGTTGGCCAGATCTGGTATGCCAAACCGAGCAAGTGTAGTAAATAAAAGTTGCACAATCAAGTTGAACACAACGAGCTACCTGGCTGAGATTATCAGTTTATCAGACTGAGGCTGGGATTTTCAAAGGAGCCTGTGGAAGATAGGTACATAAATCACACTGCACTTAGGCTCCTAACTCCCTTTGTCTCCTTTGAAAATCCAGCCACAGATGTCTAACTAGCAAGTTGGTCAATAGATTCTAGAGATCAGTTTGGTCTTGTACATAGTACTATCTATACTGCCCTTAATGGAACTTTTACCTGCTGGTGGCCAGGCCTTGATATATCCAGTGCAGTGGACTACTGCATACTGTGCTTCTCCTTCTTTTACTGGGCCTAGGCCATTCCTATATGAGAACAAACAATAATATTAACAAAATGTTTGATAGCCAATAGAATTTTGTACTAGTACCAATTTTTAATACAAATTTACCAATTACACTAGTAATAATACTTAATACAACTCTTACATAATGTTCAACAGCTCAAGTGCTGTATAAGCCATATCTAATTATACGTAAGTATCATTTTACAGATGAGGTACACCCTAAGGAGTCAGTGACAGAGGCAGGATTAGAACTCAGTGGTGAGCTCCCAATGCTGTGCTCACTCCACTCTGATGGGATCTCATGCTATTTGTGAAGCGTGAGTCGGATTCTGATATACAAAGACTTGTTCGGGTAAAACTGGGAGATTTAGTGCTAGTGATATGGACAACTAGAAAAGTTCATTATGATATACTGTAGTGGCAACTGAAACAAACTCACCTGTATCTTTTTCGCATGGTGGTTATTCTGTTCAGAGGTAAATGATCCAAAGGGGCATTTCCACACCTAAAAACAAGCCAGCATTTGAAAGATAATATAAATGCCTGGGGAAAAAAATCCAATTTGAACCCCTTTTAAGGATATATATTCAAGTAATATTGCCAGGTTTCAGAGTAACAGCCGTGTTAGTCTGTATTCGCAAAAAGAAAAGGAGGATTTGTGGCACTTTAGAGACTAACCAATAAATTGGTTAGTCTCTAAGGTGCCACAAGTAATATTGCGTTTGTTTTTGATTGCATGTCTTAGAAAAGTATTTTCTGAGAGCTTGTCTACACTTACTGGGGGATTGACGTGCAGCGAACAATGCATCGGCAGTCGATTTAGCGGGTCTAGTGAAGACACACTAAATAGACCGCAGATCGCTCTCCGGTCGACTCCAGCACTCCACCTGAATGAAAAGCGCAAGGGGAGTCACCGGGAGAACGATCAGAGGTCAACATTGAGTAGTGTGGACCCTGCGGTAAGTAGATCTAAGTACGTTAACTTCAGTTACATTATTCACGTAGCTGAAGTTGTGTAACTTAGATCGATCTCCCCCCGTACTGTAAACAAGGCCTGAGAAGTTGCTATTACTATAACCCTCACATTGGTTGTTTGTTTGTTTGTTTTACTTTTTAGTGCCCCAACTATTTTCAAGATGTAAATAATAAAAAAAACACTAAGAAAACTACTGACTCACAAAAGAAAATCCTACAGTTAACATGAGGCTAAACAAGAAATACAAGAAGAAAACACAGCCCGAAGCAGAGAATCCCAGGATTGGTTTAAGCAGAAACGGGCTGCAGCAGATCACAAACACTTTAAAAACAAATACGAAAACTAGACAAACATACGATTTCGGCCCTCAGCTAAACCATCCAAAAATAATTCCAGCTTCCAGAGGATTTATTAGCACAGAGAATTCGCATACTATATACTTGTGTATTCACCAATTATTTATGTATTAGACACTAGTCATTTGTATGTACACCCATATACAACAATGCTGACCCACATGTGGTATAACCCTTTCTATTGGAATATAAGATAGATACATCAAATATCTACAAACCCTAAACTACTTATGTACTATCCATGTAATGTCACAGAAATTTGTATAAAGAAAAGGAGGACTTGTGACACCTTAGAGACTAACAAATTTATCTGAGCATTTGTTAGTCTCTAAGGTGCCACAAGTCCTCCTTTTCTTTTTGCGGATACAGACTAACACGGCTGCTACTCTGAAACCAGAAATTTGTACATATATATTGGCCCAATATCTGACTACCTGCTACTTGTGTTCCAAACAGAGCTAAGCAGAAAAAGATTCTCTCATCCCACAAAACATTTTGAGATTTCAAAGTTTCTCCCTGTTCTGCACTGGGATGAAACTGACTTTTCAAAAATCTCAAAAATCAAAGAGACACCCGCCTCTCTGCCAAGAATAAGCAATAGGCCAGCGGTTAGGTCACTCACCTTAGATGTGGGAAACCCCAGAACTTGAAGCTGGGTTTTAGATGTGAATGTTTTGAACACTGGGCTAGTGTGTCAATCTCTTTCTCTGGCCCAATGAATTATTTCATTATTTATACAGAATGGAACAGTTCCAACATGAAAGACAGGAATATCCAATTGCCCGTTGGTTAGGGCACTAACCTGGAATATGGGAGAGTCAGGTTCAAGTCCCTGCTCCAAATCAGGCAGAGCAGGGTCTAGAACAGGGATCGGCAACCTTTGGCATGTGGCCAATTAGGGAAATCTGCTGGTGGGCCGGGACGGTTTGTTTACCTGCAGTGTCCACAAGTTCGGCCGATCGCAGCTCCCACTGGCTGCAGTTCACCGTTCCAGGCCAATGGGGGCTGCGGGAAGTGGCGCGGGCCGCGGGATGTGGACGCTGCAGGTAAACAAACCATCCCGGCCTGCTAGCAGATTTCCCTGGTGGGCGGCAAGCCAAAGGTTGCCAATCCCTAGTTTAGAACCTTGGTCTCCCACATCCCAGAGGAGTGTCCTAACTACTGGGATAGTAACTATTTTGGTCTGTGGCTGGCACCCTCTGCCTCTCCCTTTCCCCCTAACATTCCATCCTGGACTTGAGAAACTTGACAGAAGTTTTATCAAAACTAGAACATTCCTACAGAAAGCTCTGGTATTGATGAACTGGAATTTTCCAATAAAAAAACATTTTGTTGGAAAACTCCTGACCATATCTAGTTCCAGCTGACTTGTACTGAAGTCAGCTTTGACTACCTAATACCTGGCTAACAGCTATTAATGATACCAAGTAACTTTCTGTTTACGACTTTGATCTGCATACCAGAGTATATTTATTTGTATTTCCAATTGTGTGTCTAACTGCATTTTAATTGTGCATCCATATGCAATTATCCCTTTGAAGCCAAATAAATGGTTTGAAAAGACAAAACTGAGTTTACTTTCATTAAAGAGGAGGAACTATATGGCAAAGAAAGAAGAAATCATGCAGCAAACATGGCAACCTCAAATAATTCACAATATTTGAGGATGTATTGGGGTTCAGGTACGAAGACTCCCTCCCCACTAAGATTTTTTACTAGTCACTGCCAGGAAGTAGGAAGAGAAAGAAACAGTAAAAAAAAAAAGTTTAGAATTAGACACACAATGGGACTACACACGTGTGTAAGGTTACTCACGCACATTAGTGTTTGCAGGATCAGGGCCTTATAAGTAACTGTGATTTGGATGGCTGTTTCGAAAAGCTGGGGAACAATTGTAAACTGGATATTAGGTCTGGCTCCTGTCTGGTCAAAGACCTCATCACATGATCGGTAAACATGGGCCAGAGGATAAAGAGGTGCATCCTAAATGACGAACAGCAGACTGAATACTCTTACTGAGTCAATATTTGCCTGAATTAATGAATTTTATGTAGCTACAAATTAATAATAGAAGAAAATATTCTTGGAGTACATGAGAGGATATGGGTATGATACTGGTTTCATGATTCCAAAGCACAAATGTAATTCCTGTTGCTTAGCCCTATAACCATGGGGCTAAGTTGCAGCTTGGAGCATTGTGGAGCACTGGGAGTGGTATGACTGGGAGTGGTATGATAGTGCCTTAAAGGAAACAGGCAGGGGTTTTGCTATACTGAAAGGAATGCTGGAACCTGCTCTTCCTCCTTGCTGAGCAGCCTCCTGTCCTATCACTCTGCTGCCATGCTGACATTTGCCCCTTGTTTGGACAGTGCTACCACCACAGCTAGAGTCTCCCTGTTGTGCTTCTCAATGCGACTAGCCAAATTAGAGCTGCCGCCTCTGTAGATCAGCAGGGGTGGTAGTGTTTCTTCACCCCTCCATAGGACCCATGTAGGGCCAGCCATAATATTGTCTAAAGTAAGCAAGCGACTGTTACATTTATACCACCACTACTATGACACTTCCAAAGCACCCTCAGATTGAAGGCTCTCAAGCAGCTTCACACACTTGAATTGATTAGATTTAATAATTATATTTAATTAGGATGTGTGTCACTTTATGTGTTCAAAACATTATGCACATACAAATTAATCAAACAGGCTGGTCTTGGGCTTGATTTGACCTTCAAACCTTTTGGTTTGTTTGTGTTTTTGCATAATTTATTCTCAGCATACAAACTGGAAACAGGAAGCAAATGCGACAGTGTGCTTGTCCCCCTCAAAGTCACATTGATGGACCTTTCACCGCATTATATCTACTTAATGTTGCTACTACAACTATTCATTTCTCTTACAGGGACACCAAGAGGCCACATTCAGGATCAGGCTCCCTTGTGCAGGTGGCTCCTGTTAATCACTTTCTTGAGTGTTATTTGGCAAACAAACCTGGGAACAGTCACAGAAACTTACCAGAAGTTTGAAAATTGTGAAATAACTCCCACCTCCTCAGCCCCCCCAGATCTAACATTTACTCATGTATTTAGAATTAACTAGTTGATCACTGATTAATTCTCACATAGATGGCTAACTCCATAACTAAATTCCTGCTCATCTTCAACCTATTTTTAGTATTACTGGTTTGTTGGGGAAAAAAACAAAAAAAATGAACCCACAGAGCCAAGTTTCCAGTCTACTTTTGAAGGCTTCTTTCCAGAAGCTTTGATTTAAATAATCAAATTTTAAGAGACAACGGCTTACACTCCAGTGGTTAAGATGGTCTGAGGCTCTCTGGAAAAGCGTACAATACAGCACACTAGTACAGCTATGATTTAATGACTTACTTGTTAATTACAGGAATTGCAGATTGCAAATTGATACTAGATACAAAAGCAAGCACACTGGAAATGTCTAATCAGCACATGACAGTACATCTCAGATTTTTAAACGAGGTGACAAAATGGGCCAAAATCTTGAGGTCTGAGAAGGGATAAGAGTATTGAAGGAATAGAGAATTGTGTACCTCATTCTGCAAATGAAGGAACGCCTTGATCCCATGCACATCCTCATTGAGGACTGCTGACCTTCCTTCTTTACTGTTCCGGTCTTCAAGTCCAAAATTCGCCCTAGAAAAACCAAGGAGAGCAATTCATGATCTTGCCTTTTGCCTGCTAAGAACTGACACAAATTAATTTTACATGGGCCCCAAAATGGCCATCCGATAGGTAAAAAATTCTGGAAATTATTAACACAATGTGAAAATGAACCAGCGATCTGGATAAGAAATGCTTCATATAGCATTAAGCAAGACCCTCTTCCCTCTAAGTTTTTTCAATGAGAACAGTAGCTTTCACTAATACAGGCTATATAATTTTAATAGGCTATTTTTTTTAAAATCAACATTTTTTTTTTGGTATAGTGTAGCAACAAACCTAGTTACCGTAAAATAAGATGCAGCTCGGTTGGCATTAAAATGAATGGAAAACCTAGAATATAAAAAAGTCTCCCCATAAATACACAATGACTTAGTTTGGAAATAAATTTATTCCCACAAATTAAGCCCTGAAATTACTGTCAGATATTTAGATTCACAGAATAATTTTATTCCCATGGGGAACAGGAATTAATTGAAGACATGCACATCCTTGAATGGGACTAAAATCTTTACAAAACACTTTAAAATTGAATATTTTATAAACAGAACTAAGTAGCAAAGAGAATTCCCTTTTGACTATCAAAGGTTTTTGGTGCTATAGGAATGTTATTCTTACTAACCAAGGGCTGGACTGTGCCTTCACAGCCTTGAGCAAGGGGTGGTACATAAACCACACTAGCCCAGATGTACTCCTGGGAGGCATTGTTATTTGGAGACACCCCCCTAAGGCACAATTCCCTCTCAGTTCCTGCGGTGGTCACAGGATGCAGGTCTGTGCTACCAGCAAGTTATGACACCATCTCCCCCAGCTCAGCTGTGCTGGCCAATGTGTTAGAGGGATTGGCCAAGGCTCAACCGCTCTCCACAGTCCAGGTAGCTTGCAGAGGAATATATGTGGGGATAGTCTCTCACTTCTCCATTCTTTCTGCACTGGCCTGTTTTCCTAGGGCCCCCCCCAAATTAATAACTAAAGTTTAGAGGGAAAAAAAATCACTATACAAGAGTCAAGTTGATTCACAGATGAAAAAACAATACATGAGAGTGCAGATAATTAATTTTAGATACTGTAGAGAACATGTGAATACGAGAACAATTTCCCATCCATTTCATCAGACAAATCAAGTTAAGCAACTTTAGGATTTTTTTGCCTTCATAGCAAAACACTTCCCTGTACACGAAAAGGAGGAGAAAAGCTGCTTTCAAGGAAAAGAATATTTTTAAACTGAAATAGCCAATATAAATTCCTGCAGTGAAGCTTTTCGTAAAAACCAGGAATAAAAATGTTTTTCAAAAACGTAATAGAAATATTTCTGCTTTTATCACTAGGCAGCATACCAAAAATATATAAGCACCCTCCAGTACTAGATAGCTACTAACTTTAAAATTGCCCATATGTGTTCCTTTGGCACTGAATGCTTTGACAAAGCATGCTACCTGAAAGTCACAATTTTAAGAGTAGCGTTTCACTTTGTAATGTCTTAAGAAGATGTGTCAGATAATACTTAATGGGCCAGATCGCGCCCTGACTTACATCCCATGTAACCTCAGTGACACGCATGGGGAGTGAGTCAGAAAATTATTTTGAGCAATAGATATTATGACACAGCTCTCAAGCAGTTTGTTTCAATTGTCACTCAAATGTTTATTAGCCTTTGCATAGTTGGAACAATGTTTATTATTACAGTTTATGAATAAATATATAATTTTAAAATAAAGGGGAAGGGGGGGTTAATACTAATTAAACAGATAAAAGGCCAAGTTTTCAGCTGCCCTTCAACTAGTTTCAGCTCATGAATATAGACTCTCTGGGGGCAAGAACTGTCTCCTACAGGACTGGGTCCTCTAGGGACTGCTGTAATACAAATAAAATAATCATCATTATAGCGATGTTAGAGCTGCAGAGTATGCATGACTGTAAACTGGGCAGATGCCTCCCTACCCAGCCTGCATATACCAATGTGTTTGTACACACAAGCAGTGGTGCAGGAACATCTGTGGACACAAGTTTAGAGGCTAGTTTTAAAAACATGAACCATGTAGCATTTGGAGCCCCCGATGTACTATATATGTTGACAGTACTACACAGACACCATTAGTACAATTATAAGAGGGAGGTCCTGATTTCTAATGGTGCCAATTAAGATACATGCATCTCAGATTGCCACTGATGTAAACCTAAGACTGTAAAAGAGGCTGGAAGATAGAATGATATGTGTAGCAAAATGTATTTTTCAAGAGCACTAGAGGAAATAAAAAAAAACAGGATTTCAGCCTTTATCTGCACTCCTAATGAGGTCTGGAAAGCCACAAAATGCTGATCTAATGCTGTATCACAATGTCTGTCATGATATTTTATCAATGTGATGACACAGGACTGCATCAACATAACATCACCAGGTACCAATGACACATTACAGCCTCATCCCCTTCTCTCTCACCACTCCATTCTTGACTACGTGGATTGCTCCATTCCTAACTGCACTGGGTTAAGAAATGAGGGTCCTGGCATTTTTTACATTGTTGGATCCAGTTGCTCGGCACTCCCCACTTCGTCTGGCACACACTTATCAGGCAGCTTGGATAGATCACCAGGCACTGTTGCTACACCTGGGAGCAAGTACCTATCAGAAGTATGAATCTCTGATAGTCACATGTAGGACTCTGAAGATCTGCTCACGGCTCGAGGATCAGTGACACAGACGGACATCTGCTTTATCAACTCCAGAACTACAGTTTGCTACAGCTGCTCACGTGGTGGACCCTGGAGTATGCCAAATTACAATCAAGCACAGAGCAAATAAATCACAGCTGCATGCCATATGAGCAGCTAAGATCTATATTCTGATGATAATTCTGTCATAAGATCATAAAATATTCATCCCTCTGTGTGCTTCTGCATCTGTTACACTAATACCGTTTCGCTGGTGATATATGTTCATTTAAAATCTCTCCACAGGAAACACATGTGCAAAACACATTTGATTCTGATGCCAGCAACAATATTCTGATTAATAAGAAAATTTTGTGGAATAGTAATACAAATTACTGTAATATAATACTATACACATTATGTGCATCTTCTCTTTTTTTCTAGTATATTCCGTAGATCAGTCTTAAGAGAAAAGGTCCAAAACAGGTAACACATCAACATTACCATCTGAATCACTGATCAGCTTTGGCAGTAAACTGATTATTTTGTGTGTAGTTTATTTTAGTTTTAAACTAAATCCTTCCCCTGCTCCAGATCTAGCAAGCACAGTGCCCACTTCCCAGCCACAACACTGCTCTGAATGACACTTGGGCCTCATCATCATTATAGCATCTGCAGAGCTTAAATTATACTGTAGTTTGCTTTGCAGAGGAAGAATGAATGAAAAATTGAGCAGAATACCAAAAGGTGAACCACAATACAATCCAGACTCCTGATATCAGCTGCTATTGCTGTTAGATGCTGCCAAAGTCAATAAGCATGACGAGGGACAGGGTTCAGAAGATTAATTATCTGTGTAAAATTAGAAAGAGCCATGCAAGGATCTCACCACTAATAAGAATGGCAAGTAACCAATCCAAAACAGTGATGATACAGGCCACAGACGCTCCTATACTGTGACAAATTTTCAATCAGGTTCTAAAAATGTTCCCATAATGATCACAGGTGAATCTGTATACAAGTACAAAAACCTGACCCTTGTATGTGCAAACGGGTATTTGTGTATGTAGCGGCTCATTTTCCATTTTGATACTCCAATCCTTTTTTCACAACAGAATATCTGAGATGGACCTACGCCACAAAGTTCAGACCCAAGTCTGGAGTTTCTCAATGTTCATTGGGTTTCCAAGCTGGGATTTTGGCTCAAGCCTATCTTTATGAAATAGCTGCAGACCTTTCAAAAATTTGGCCCTCTGTGTTTAAACATTGCATGCAAAATTTTATAAGCAGATAATCAGACACAACCTATGCTTTCTTACTTTTTTCCCATTCTTTCTTTGGTGAATTTGATTCCCCCTAGAGAGAGAGAGACAAGGTGGTTGAGGTAATATCTTTTATTAGACCAACTTCTGTTGGAGAGACAGATAAGATTCCCACTAGACAGCTAAACCTAATTTCTAATTCCATAGCAAGCTCTTTTCCTCTGTTTGATTCCTCGCTCCTACAGTGTCTCTTCCTACAGGCAGTAATTTAAGGACAAAAAAGAATGGTATGGCAGGGTAGACAGTTACAGCTTTACTTCTTCAGGAATCCTCCCTACAGAGCGTCCTTCAAGTCCAGTTTCCTTCCAAATGCCCTTCTTCCCAAAGATAAAATTATCACCATCTGACAATATTATTTTCACAATGACCAACTTAGAGACTGGGGTCTGCTGCATGGCAGTGTAATACCCCTCTTGAGAAACAAAAGGCCTCCTGTTCTCTAATCCTGGAGAGATTTCGTTTGTACAATTGGCAAGGTGCATAATGGGGCTTTCTACCTAACTCTGAAACATCCGATAGGCTGATGCAAGAGGCAGAATCTTGGACTTCATAGAACAATGGTCTGATCTGGTAGTAAATCTTACATTCCCTTGGACATCATCACTAACAGCAAATATCAAGCTTCACATAGTAGGCCACAGAGTCTCATTTTTAAAGGACAAAGTTAGCATTTTTACAATTAATCTCAGCCCCTTTATTTTCTAAATATTCTTTTTTTTCCCCTGTAAAGATAAAATAAATGACAAAATTAAAAGTTTGGTTTGGCCAACATAACAAAAGACGACTTTGTGCTCCTTGAAAATACTCCACATGCTGCTCAGGGAAGACAAATAGAACACAGGAATACTGCACCAAAAGAATCCTTATGAAAACCCAAAACATCTTTATTGTGGTATAATAAAAAGGAGCAAACCAGGATAGGGATGCAGGAAAACAAGAGGAAATGATTAACAATGAAAGCAAACTAATGGTCAAGTGACTGATGCTATCTGATGTGGTTCCAAATATAAGCTGACCGCTGAATTTAAGGGTCACTGGACAAAAGACTATTCTACAATGATGCGAGTCATTAGAATTTTAATACTTTTAAAAGGTAACAGAGCCAATCTTACAGATTATGTGCATGGAGAGTAGTTTCAAATAAAACTTCTAGTTGCAACCCTACCATGCTAAACAGCAATGGTCAGAAATAAATTATTATTATATTTGTATTGCAGTAGCACACTTGGCCCCAATCAAGGAGCAGGGCCCCACTGTGCTAGGCACTGTACAAACGATGCTCCCTGATCCAAAGAGTTTACAACCTAAGTAAATTCTTGGGAGAATTTCAAGAGCACGATACAAAATGAAGTGCACATTACAAAGTTATCTCTATTATGGTAGCTCAATCAAAGAACATGAAAGGTTTGGATGGAGACAACGTGATAGAAGAACTGCTCCTGTTCCACTGAAGTCCATGGGGAGCAGGATCAGACCTGTAACATGACAGTTACTCATTCTTGATTCTGAATAAGTGATCAGTTAAGTTCCACAAAGCTGAATTTGGGAGCATTGATGAGCAATCAGAACAGAAGATTTTCTTTTAGTTGACTATATGCTAGTATGGAGTAATGTGACAGACATCAGAATTTAGATTTCAGCAATTTTAATTTGACTTTTGGTTACTTAATCCAAACTGTATTGAGGATTTCTGATATACACCAGTTAAGTTTATTTCTTCATTGACGTATTTCATCGCCAGTTTACTTTTCAATTGTCATTCTATCCACACTCACCGACTGGTATTAAATATTAAAGGCCATATCTCAGCTAGTGTAAATTGGGATAACTCCATTGAAATCAACAGAGCTGTGATGATTTACACCAGTGGATCATATGGCCTGAAATGCATAAATACAATGTTTCAAACGGGTAGATAAAATGGTCTAAATCTGACTGATTCAGCTATAGCTGAATCAACCATTGGATATTAAGAAGCTAATTCTGACTCATCATCATCATTTTACTGCATTAATACAAAAATCAAAAGGAAAAAAAAATGGGTGTTTACATGTTACGCTCTTAAAATCATTCGTAAAGACCACCACACAATTAAGGCAGCTCGGCCAGGGCTTTAAGCTATATTAAGTTACTACAACAGGATATATTTACATCTTCCCCATGGATCCTCGGTGTTTCCAAATTGGCTTAAGAGTAATATATTCCTAACCTAAGTGGGAAGAAAAACACGATACTCCGTGACTCTCCTTCCTCCCTGAAACATATACATGGCCATGAGCACATGAAACAGGATGGTCCTTTAGAAAATGTCACCTTCACATCAGTTGTGCTCCTGAAATTAGTATGTTATTTAATATTTGTAGGCAGGTAATGTTCACCATGTGCTAGGTACTGTCTGCACACATGCAGGAGGACACAGGCTCTACCCTTGCTTACACTCTAAGGCCCCAATCCTGCAGGTGACAGTGCACAGGCTGACTGCTGCACTCACAAGGAGCTCCAGAGACTGAAACAGGGTTTGCTGTGGATGCAGCACAGAGCCTGCATGCTGTCAATTGCAGGATAGGGCCCGAGGAAGACCAACAAGCAAGCAAGCTCTTAAATATCTGAATATGAAAGTTATCAAATATCAGCAGTACGCATTGGGTTATATTACAATGTTAAAAATATAATAAACTAATAAAATAAATCCAAGAGAAATGTTCATCTCTGGTCCTCACTGAGATGAAGAGAGACTTATAACACTGTACAATTAAGAAGAGCAACAGCATTTTTACTCCAGGCTATGCATTCAAACATTGGGGTGAGTTTTAGACTAGCCCAAGTTTTACATAGCCACACAACTGTCTGTATTGTACACAAATACCAATGTCATGGCACAGATCTCTCAGGCAGAACCTTGTTAATCTTCTGTTCATTATACCACTACCCCTTTATGCTCCCTCTTGAGCTGGTGTCCCCTTTTCTCTCTTTAATCTGTGACAAAACTACATGAATTCTTGATTATGTTTAAAATACATGGGCCGGGGGGAGCATGAAAAACACATTCAACACACACTGCAATATGACAAGCTGAAGAGATAGAGAGAGCGCGCTAACCTTTTATGCTTGACTTCCTCACTGCAAACCTCTGCCACACACAACTTCTGCAAGATGAGAGTGGCATTCTTTGAAATATCCCCTTTCCATTGATTCAGACATACCATGCACATGATGTAGAGCTGCTAGTATTCTGTGCCTCACGTAATTGATATATCATGCAGAACAGATGGGCTTGATGGCTTTTGCATATTTAAATATTTATTTTGTATTATTATTTCTAGGAAACATTCACATTTTAAATTCAGAGAAAAAAAGAGGTTCTGGGTAGTACAATAGGTGCCGGTTCAAATTCTAGCTTAGATTATGAGTAAAATGAGTTTGATGGGACAGCCTCATCCCATGCTTGCATTTGGCCACCATAACTAGCATGAATACAATCCCTGCTTCAGAAAAGACTCGAAATTGAACAGTGAAGGTGGTGAGGTGAGAGAGGGATGGGTTGATTCGGGTCAGCCCTGAAGTGTACTGGCAGAGAGGGAAGGGGGGTAGAACTTGACTGGCGTAATGCCTGACTCCTGCCAATGCTATTAGTTTCTCATTTTCCCGAGAATTAAATGAGTACACAAATGAAAAAAGAAGATGAAAAATTATAGCTAGTGAAAAGTGTTAGATGCAAGGACCATAGCATTGTGTGTATAATATAAAAATGCTCATCCCAATAAATACAAATGCAAAATGAATCAACTTTCTTCAGATTGTAACAAATCCGTGACCACGTATGACTACACAGTTGTCAAAGTACTGCAAGCCATGGCAACTCAGAACCACATGGGGGCAGCACAGATAGAGCTCAGATCCTTCTGCTTCAAAATCAGAGGTTCCTACTACATAAGTGAGACACTTCTTCAGCTGTGAGCAGTATAGGGCCTATGAAACAGCTTAACGGTTCTAGTTCTGTCCAGCAGACAGCAGTAACAGCACACAGTACATTACAAAATCATAAGTTCTCATTACACAGTGAGTTTCTATGACTGCAGATAATAGTTCCCAATAGCCTAACACATTATGATTTACAAAGAGTCCTGATCAATTATAGCCATCTCTGTACACAAATAGCACAAGTAAGAAATACACATGCTCATTACTTGATACATAAAGAATACAGGCTGTACTGCTGATTTATTTTTCTTCACAACTATAGATATGATATCTTAAGGAATGAGTGGAGCAACTATAACCTGTTAGCTCCAAATAAGTGAAAAGAAATCTCACCTTATCAAACATCCACGCTATTAAATATGCTATTTAGAATGAGCATATACTCTATACCAGTGGTTTTCAAGCTGTGGGTCGTGACCCAGCACTGGGTCGTGGAATGTAAGGCACTGGGTCGCAGCGGCTCTGATCAGCACTGCCGACCGGGCCGTTAAAAGTCCCGTCATTGGTGCTGCCCGGCTAAGGCAGGCTAGTCCCTACCTGTTCCAACACTGCACTATGTCCCAGAAGCCGCCAGCAGCAGGTCTGGCTCCTGGGGGGCCCACGGCAGAGCTGCCTCTGCTCCCCAGCTGCGCCACTGATCTGGAGCTGCCGGAGGTAAGCCTGCGCCCCAACCCTCTGCCCCAGCCCCGAGCCCCCCCTCAAACCCAGAGCCCCTTCCTGCACCCCAAACCCCTCATCCCTGGCCCCACCCCAGAGCCCTGGCTCCCTCCTGCACCCCAACCCCCTGCCCCAGCCCTGAGCCCCCTCCCACACTCTGAATCCTTCATTCCCGGCCCCACCCCAAGCCCTCACTCCTGCATCCCAACCCTCTGCCCCAGCCCTGAGCCCCTCCCACACCCCAAATCCCTCTGCCTCAGCTCCGTTGGGTCACAGGCATCAACAATTTTCTTTAACTGGGTCGCCAGAGAAAAAAGTTTGAAAACCACTGTTCTATACTGCACATTTTTCCTCTGTACTAATTAAAAATTCCTCAACTATCTATCACTACATGATAGACAATGTAAATGCAAGCCAGCAAAAGCTGGTTTTCTTCACTGGCTCAGTCCTCAGTGGAATTATTTTAAGCTCTGTATTGCTGTTAATGTTTACCGCATTTAACTGTGACAGATGTTGTATAAGAATTAATGTCATGCTATGACATTCTTACAACAGAATGAAGTGTGGATTCATATCAACACCAATTAAAAGCAAAAAAAAATAAAAAGTAATATGACTGAAATGTAGCGGTTTTTGTAAATTTTTCTTTCTTCTGTTGGCAAGAGGAAGAGCTGAGCTGTGGTAAGGGAACTGTAAGGATTTTTTTAAGTGAAGTAAAACAGCCCATATTGCAGATGTTTTCCTCATTTAACTTCTTACAAAGCTCAAAAGGCCAAAAGGTCTCCATTATGTCTGCCCTCATATTTGACTAATCAGTCTGCATCACGTAATTCTCCACAGTGTAGGGCAAACGTGCATCATCACAATGAAATTAAAAAGGAAACTATGTGGGCTTTTTGAGTCTTGCAACTGCGTTATTTTTAAAAGGCTAGTTTTACTTATCACACGTGAGCTTTGCTGCAGATAAAGCCTGTCAAAACTGAAAAGGAACAAGTAAATGATTCAAATCACATGTTTAAAGCTAATTAGGTTACAAAATAACAAAAAGGAGAATAAAGATCTTTTAAGGGCAATTCTGCATTAATGTATACTCAAAACTCCCACTTATGTAATGATCATATCATTTATGTAGGAAGAACAAAAGCTACGCTAAGCAGTATATTGGTGTGACCTTAAACAAGTCATTTAAACTCTCCAAGGCTCAGTCCCCCATTTGTAAAAATGGGATAGTAATCCTTCCTTTTCCTTCTCTTTGTCTGTCGTGGCTATTTAACCTATGAACTCTTTGGGTCATGAACTGTAACTTACTAAAGGCTTGTACAGTGCTTAGCAAAAGATCTCCTGATCTCAGTATATATCTCTAGGTCAGTGGTGGGCAGCCTGTGGCCCACCAGGGTAATCTGCTGGCGGGCCGCGAGACAGTTTGTTTACACAGACCATCTGCAGGCATGGCTGCCCGCAGCTCCCAGTGGCCGCTGTTCGCCGTTCCTGGCCAATGGGAGCTGCGGGAAGCAGCATGGGTCGCAGGGACATGCCGGCCGCCGCTGCCCACAGCTCCCGTTGGCCGGGAACGGCAAACCGCAGCCATTGGGAGCTGTGGGCGGCCGTGCCAACGTAAACAAACTGTCTTGCGGCCCGCCAGCAGATTACCCTGATGGGCCGCGTGCGGCCCGCAGTTTTCCAACCACTGCTCTAGGTCCTACCACAATACAAATAAATAATAATAGGGGTTAATAATTCCATCTCCCCTATACAAAATGAGGTGGGCAGTTGTACTGTGTGTTCTGTTACAGCTTCCAGATGAATTTCAAGGAAAGTCCAAGTAGGAGAAAATTACAACTGCCCAGCCTGTAGGTGAGCAAGGCATGAATGACTGTAGGTCCACATTAGAGTAGACTTTCCAGAGCTGGAGATGGAGCCCAAAACCCAGAGACGGAAACAGCTACTCCAAAATGCTTTCTCAACATGGAATTCCATGCTGGGAGAACACTCCGAAGTAACTTTATAAAAATACTGTAACTCACAGATTAAAACCTAAACCAAAGAACAAGATGTGAACCACATTCAGTTTTATGAACTGCATGGGCATTCCTACACCACCAAAATAAAATAAATAATAATAGTTTAATATGAATGCTACCAACCTCCATTAAAATTATCTGCCTGCTTAAAGATCTCTTGAGAAATACTGCTGCTAAATGAGCTCCAGTTTCCTGATGCTGCTCTTATTAGGTCATCAAGATCATGTCACAAGTAATTTCCCTGGCTACAGGATTTTCACAGGTTTTAATTCTATTAAATAAAATAAAGTATAATCTGGTACCAGAATTTATCTGTGGTTTCTCTGTCAACATGAGCCAAGTTTAGATTTAACGACCTCTAATGATTTCCAAACTAATTGCTGGGGGACACCAAGCCACAATGAGGGAATGACCATGCTAGGAGGTTCTACTGTACAGTGGCATTCATTTTCCATCAAAAAAATTCAGAACAAGCTAAGTTTGAGAGAGCACGCTGTAGAACAGGATGATGAGAGGAGAATCTGCCATGAATGCTTACTGTTCTTTTAGCTGTGTCTTTGGCAGCTAAGAAGTAATTAGTAGTAACGGAGAGTTTCCACAATGATATGCTACACCGCCTCCATGCATAGAATTCCCTTTAAAGTGCATGCAAAGCAACTGTAGCAGCAGGCACTGCAGCATCAGACCCACAGAGGATGTTATTTCTATTGTTTCCATTTAACGAACGTAAACTTCAGTTTGCCCTTTCTATTGCAAATCTCTCTTTAAAATGCCTCTGCATTACTGAAGTGTTATTACTCCCACTTTATCTGAAGGTTGATCTTACATGTGGTGAAAGATTGGACAGCTATAGTCAACTTTTCAGATGTGAAGTCTGTGGCAAATTTAACTGGACAGATAAGATAAAATGTTTTGGCCCTGATTCTACTCTCACTTACACTGTAACTCAAATGATGTCAGTGGAATTACACTGGTGCAAGAGGAGAATCAGGCTCTATTTTTTGTGTTATTCTTTCCTCATGAAACACAGTTTAAAAAAAAAAAGCTTCTAAACTAATCCATAGAAAGTGTAAGGTCACAATGTCTCCCCCCGGTCTTACTATCTGCTGTTTGTTGTCATGATGTAATGCTTCTAGCATGTGTTTCATTATTGTGAGAGTTGTCTCACTCTGTGCACTACAAGAGAGCTTAGCGGGTGGAATTTAGAAAGGGACTCCATTTCTTATGCAGCTTCTATTGAGCTTAGTTTGAAATAATCTCCCTTAATTAAAACACTGCTTGTTTTTCTAGTCTGCCTCCAGAGAGTTTTTATACTTCACATAGCATCATAGAAAGGTGGGGCTGGAAGGGATCTCGAGAGGTCATCTAATCTAGCCCCCTGAGCTGAGGCAGGACCAAGTACAGCTAAACCATCCCTGGCAGGTGTTTGTCTAACTTGTTCTTAAAAACCCACCAATCACAGGGATTCTAAAACCTCCCTTCGAAGCCTACTCCAGAGTTTAACTACCCTTATAAGTAGAAAGTGTTTCCTAAAATCTAACCTCAGTCTCCCTTGAAGCAGAGTAAGCTGATTACTTCTTATTCTCCATGTCCACTGATGGTAGGACAACGGATAACATCCTCTTTATAAAAGCCCTTAACATAGTTGAAGACTTATCACATCCCCACTCAGACTTCTTTATTCAAGACTAAACATGCCTAATTCTTTCAACCCTTCCTCCTAGGTCAGGTTTTCTAAACCTTTTATCATTTTTTTTTGCTCTCCTCTGGATGCTCTCTAATTTGTCCACATATTTCTTAAAGTGTGGCATGCAAAACTGGACACAGTACTCCAGATGAGGCCTCACCAATGCCAAGTAGAGCAGTTATATATGATATGCCTGTTAATACACCCTAAAATGATATTAGCCTTTTTCAAAACTGCATCGCATTATTGGCTCCTATTCAATTTGTGATCCACTATAACCCCATTAGAGACAACTTCCCAGTTTGACAGCATATCATTGATAACTACTCTTTGGGTACAGTTTTTCAACCAGTGGTGCACCCACCTTATAGTAATTTCATCTAGACCCCATTTCCCTAGTTTGCCTATGAGGATGCCACATGGAAATGTGTAAAAAGCCTTACTTAAATCAAGATATATCATGTCTACAGCTCTCTCACCCCCATCCACTAGGCTGGTAACCCTCTTGAAGAAAGATTAAGATTGGTTTCGCATGATTTCTCCTTGATAAATCCATGTTGGCTATTATTTATCACACTATTATCCAACAGGAACAAAGGAAAATATATAGATCTCAGAAGCCAGACATTGGGCAACACTGACTTGGCTTACCTGCCTGTGAAGGCACATGAGGGTGACTAAGAACTCTCCCCACCATGTGCCCCCGTGCAGGATCCCATGTAGGAGTTAATGGGTGTTATGTGCCTGCTATTTCAAGACCCCAAGCAGGTATTTGTGGGAGTTTAGGGGAAAGGAAGGGAGTGGATGGAGCCTTGCCTCTGCTATCCCAGCACACCGGCCAGTGGGGAGATAGGTGGTGGCAGGGACCAGCAGCAAATAACTACTCCTCTGGAACAAGAGGAGACTAGGGATGGAAAGGTGCCACACTGAGGCACCATTCCTTCGTGGGGCTGCTCCTGGGTCAGTGCACCAACAAGCCACCCCACACACTGAGCTTGTAGCATAATCAACATTGAGAAGGTACCAAATGGAAGTTAGTTTGAGAGAAAATTCCCCATTCCAAAGGAAAGATCTCAAGTTCAACGTTCCACTTTCCCAATATCTGTGAAACACCCCTGGAGAGCAGTGAGCATACAGGGATTACAGAGGATTGAAGGTGAGTTCTGCCATAAGGAGCTGAGAGGAGAACTTTGACTGCTTTATCTGCAATGAGTTAATGAAAAGTGAACTCAGACAGACATTTCTATTAAGTATTCATGAAACATTAGAAGTTTATAAAAAGGAGGAAAAAGATTGCTGAACTGTATATATTTCATCATGCCATGAACACAGTAAAGCAAAACAAAGCAGTCTGAGTAAATATTTAACAGCAAAAGCTGAAATTGATCCTTTTAAACATCTGTGATAACAGACAAATAGATTGCAGTTTCCAAGTGGGAAATTTGCTGTGAATGTTACCAAGAAATAACAACCACATGATTCTTATGTTCACTTTTACATGAATACCTTCAACACCTTCTGAAAAATCATATTAAATGCATTTGCTGGACACCTCAAATTATTAAACTGCAATGCGGCTCTCTCTGAGGACTCAGTTAAAGCTACTTCATCTAGCTACCTTTACATCCAAATGTCAGAATTAGCCAAGTGATTTTGAAAATGCAACTTATCATCATCATTTTTCCTTTCAGACTTGTAGCCCAATCGTGATATCATCTTGAACTGAAACCCATAGCAATGGGGATGACCACTACATTTGTGTAGGAGTTATTTAATGAACAGATTTATCCACAGCTAATTTGTTCCAACACTTGGAATTTTATTTTTCCAGCAACAGCCCCAGAGACCAGAGCAACACAAAATTCTCTTCAAACAAATTAATGAGATCAAACAATTCCTTGTTCCATACATTTAAATTACAATCATTTGAAAAGTCAATTATTGTGGGGTCTCTTTTCTCTTGGAGACCAGACTAGCTTCTTCTACATGGCAGTGATCACGTAGAACGTCCTCTTGGGTTACAAGGAAATTAGAAACTTTTCCTTTTTCAGACCTTTAAGTCTTCTTTCCTATACACCCAACACACACACAGCCAAATTCTATCCTCAGTTTCATCTCTGCAAGTTCATGGAGGTCAATGAGGCTACATGGCAGTAACTGAAGGCAGAATTTGGTTTACAGTGTGCGTGTTAGGCAGGACATATGGACAACTTACAGTTTGAGGCACAGAATATTCAAAAGCTTTCTTGTCCCGCTTGTTGCATCCTAGTCTGATCATAAAATTTGAGGCAGGTCTCACCTGTTAACTCTGCTGCTTGGACACCTGGGACAGCAAGCTGCTCTAGCTGAATCAATGCATGAACAGCACCTGAAAATATTTAGGTTTGAGCTTCATTTTTCTAATGGTTTCTGAAGGGATATCCAAGAGCACAGACTTCTTGTTTTATGCTCTTGCCTAACCATACACAATCTGCTGTTCTCATTCATCTGCTTGAGATCATCATGGAAAGTGACAATGCCTCATTTCTCTAGCCTAAACTTGAAAGCCTACCACTGAGCATAGTGAATCTGGAAGGCACTAACTCTGATACCTGAAACTAACCAAAGATGCAAATTCAAAGGCGATCTGCACCATAGCAACTTTCCTGCTACAAGAACAAATAGTTCACAAAGCCATAGGCAACTTTTTCACTGGAACAGCAGCAATGGCAACTGGCGGGTGTGAATGGAAATTGTTGCTTTTAACATTCCTTTACTTATACAATATGCCACGAGGCTCATAAAACCCACGAGTTTGCTGAAAAACAGGTATCACATGCTGATTTGGTAGTGTCGCTAGAATGAGCCAAATCTCCCCCAGATTTCACACTTATAAATAGGATAGAATGTCTTGCCAGGATTGGACACTTCTACAGCAAAACCAGGCTGAAATATGAATCCACAGTGTTCACAGTAATCACTTTTGTAATTGCCCTCTGAGAGAATGTGGCCACTGTGCATTCCAACACAGTCCACATCCTGACAAGAGGGGATGGCTTAGTGTGTCAACTTCTGCTCTTAAATATCTCAGTTCCCTGGAATCACAGGCTGGAATCCTGGCATGGCTGGCTCATCCCTTCATCTTTCCAAAGAAGATAAACTGAGTACCTACACGCATAGGGGTGTTTTGAATGAGAATTTAAAGAGTTGAGGTTCTGACTGCTCTGCTTGGACATGAAAGAGTTCATGAAACTTTTCATAAGGGGAGTGTTTTTCTTTATGTAAGTTTCCCCTTCTCCTCCTCTTGGGTAGCATGCAATTAACCGTTTAGCTGCCAGCATCCACTGCAGACGTGACTGCAGTTCACTGTTATTGCATAAAAATAGTTTATGAAGAATGATGGCTTTACTTCCGGGTAAAAAGCATTATGTAAATTAAACTACTATAACTTCCAATCCGCGACTAGTTACTGACAAAGTCTATCTGTCCCTATCTGCCCACTGGCCAATATTGTCATTAGGTCAGGCCAGCCACCTACTGATAAGGATCTATGATTCAAGGAGAGAGATCTGGATTTGATTCAACTCTCCATCACTTCCCAGGCTGCAAAGCCTGGGAACCTTTCAAAGGTATATGGAGCCTCAGAGTTTCACAGTATACATAAAACAGTCACAGGATCGAAAAAGGAAATAAACCATTGTCCCTAGAAACAAGATTACACGCTGCCAGCATTATACCACCTCTCTGGTACGGAACCAGCCCTGATAAACATGTACTCCACGGTACCAAATGCTACAGAAGAGATTCCCAAAGCAGCTTCAATAACGCTTTTGATTTAGCTGATTGTCTTACAATCTCTACAATAGCATGTTTATCTGACCAGAACAGAACTTGGTTCCTTTAAGGCGTTTCCCTAACATCAATGTGACACTTAAAAGCAGAAGGAAATCTAGAAAAGCTTTATCTTTGGCCACACCAGATAAAACCCATAAGGGAGTCCATCTCTGGAGCCACTTCTAATTCCCGTAACATTCAAAGAAGACATTCAAGGGCACCCACCATGTTGTACTTTCTAGTAGAAAACTTTTTGCTTCCTCTGAATTTTAAGCATTGTAGTTTCTTTTTAGCAGGCTAGTTTGTATTGCCAAAGAATCTGAGCCAATTCTAAACTATCACTGGACCAAGAGAAGATCCCTTCCAGTTATGGTAGAAAACATCTTGTAAATTAAACTTCTTAAATTTTGTTTTCAGTGGATGTGTTCACTGACTTTCATTTTCATTCATCGATCATTATTTTTTATTACTGTTGGCATGGTACCAGGAGAGGGTAAACAAAATGGGATTTTCCAGCATGAAGTTTTCAAACAGCTTCAAGGGGGTCTCCAAATGTACTTCCCCACTTTGCCACAGGCAACTGAATAGGGGTCTCACCCAACTCCCCTTTAAGTAAGCAGGAATCTCTCCATTGACATCAGTGGAATTGGATCAAGTCAGAGTCTACAAACAGGAACATGCACAACATCCACATCTGCATTCACACATTCTTGTCTGGGCAAAGGAAAATAGGTGTACAAAGCCAGAAGACAGAGCAGGAAAGATGACACTAAGTAGAAAAAGGAGCTGACACAAAGTCCTGACACAAGTTTTCAGAAAAAATGTATTTGATCTAAAGGAGAATATGTAGCATTGTTGTAGCCATGTAGCCCCAGATATTTAGAGAGACAAGGTGGGTGAGGTAACATAACTGAAAGCTTAAACTTAAAATCTAAATAATGGCAAAATCAACAGAAGAATACTGTTTGCCAGAAGGCCAACAGAGAGGAGGTAAGGTAAAGTTTAAACTTTACAGAAGTTGATCTAATAAAAGATATTACCTCACCCACCTTTTCTCTCTAAAAGAGAATACTTATTCCTGAATTTCTCTCTCAGACGGTGTTATTTACTGTCTGTTGAGCACTGACCATGTGTTCATTACTGTACAAAACATCTTCCTTACCACCTCTCTGTTGGCCTTCTAGCAAACAGTATTCTTCTGTTGATTTTGCCACTATTTAGCTTTTTTATTTGCACAATCTGACTCTGTCTACAACACCAGGACTGCATACAGATGCGCACGCAAGCCAGGTAACAGAATCATATTCAATTTCATGTCTAGTTGAAAAGGAATGCTTCTATTGAAGCCATCCTCATAGGGTAAACTTGCCATTTCAGAGTCTGTAAGGCAGGTTCCCCAAGCCATACGTCTATCCCCCAAATAAACTTTCACAATACTAAAGAAATATTTTTGTGAAAAGCTGTCATAGAAAATATTTTCTTTAATTCTATAAAGGCACCTATCAGGTCAACTATAGCTAAAGAGTCTGTCATTGTTTTTGTTATGAAGCCCTACTTCTAGTTATAAAATTTAGCTATAAAAATTTGTGCCAAGATTAAACTTGGCACATGAGTTCTCTGAGCAGAAGTTAGCAACCAAATTCACTTAATCACTGTTAAAGCATGAGTGCAAAAGTTTCTGGTTTTGATATTTTGTTTTCCTGCAACTCAAATCAATGATTCATAAAACGAAATATTTCAAACCATGAGCTTGATTTTGATATAACTCCACTGACCTTCACAAAGTTCTATTCCTGATTTACACTAATGAGAGATCAGAGTTAGCCTCATTCTGAAAGAATGGGGCCTACTTAGTTTTGGTGTATTCTCCCATCCACCCAACACCTTTTAAATAAAAACATTATATCAGCCTAATATTTAATTCCAGCTTCTGGATATCTGGATAGTATCATTTTTCTCTGTAGAACTGATATGTGCAAGATTGGATACACATCTGGTGTATGCAACCAGTTCAGGTGCTCACGATGGGAGTACACTCAATTTTATAGGTGTAGTTCTGAACACAAATATGGGAGAGACGGTCTTTTAGACAGGCTGTAAATTTAGTCCTAAAACAATTAAGTAGGATCACAGACTGCCCTTGATTCACTTTGATATCACCTGGAAGTTTCTGCTAATCTGATGCTGCAACAAACGGAGCTGCAAGTGTTGACGGGGAGCAGAATTCTTCCTTTAGTTTTTCTTGGAAAAGATGTTACTGAACATGAACAATAGCTACTTTGCATCTCAACTTTGCTATATACCAAACTGAGTGCTGATGAGGGAGTTACTTGGATTGAAAAGCATCATTCGAAACCTCCTTTTAAGTTAAAAGCAAGTGGAGTTTATATTAAAGTCTTGGCAGAACATTGGCACCCAGTGTATTTAAAAGTCTTGAATATTTTATAAAGGGGAACTGCCTCTTTTATGAAACATAATGCACAGCTCAGGATCTGATCTCCTAAAGTTAAAAAAAAAAACAACGAAACTTTAAGCACACAAATTTTATTTTTCAAAAACAAAATGCCATTATTAGTATTTTTCTGATTTTCTCTCCGCTTCTTCTCTCACAAGTTTGGAGCCAAATTTAGGAATAGGAATAGATGGCCAGGCTCCTCAGTCTACTCGCCCATACTTCCTCCAGCTATGCCCGTGAATCTCATATTTGAAGAATTGTGAGGCACAAACTTCAGTGCTCATTCTGCGACGCCAATGCACTGCACGTATCAGTTTGCATCCCTTTCGGACCAAATGACCAACAAGTGGAATATGGTTAGAGAAATTCCTCTCTATTAAAATGCCTCCAAAGAGGCAGTAATCTTTGTCTCCATATGGATATTTTTAGACAGTAATCCCTCTAGCTTTCATGGACTTCAACATGGCTTCTAGAGCAGGGGTGGGCAAACTACAGCCTGCGGGCCACTTCCGGCCAGTCAGACGTTTTTATTTGGTCCTCAAGCTCCCGCCAGGGAGTGGGGTTGGGTTCTTGCCCCACTCTGCCCGCCTGGCATTCCCCAGTCCCCGACTCACAATTCCCTTGATGAGCACCATCTTCTGGCACACAGAGCCACACTGTGCAGGTGTGCCTTCACCGCGCTCTTTCCGGGATTGGAACCCCACCCCTACATGGCAGCCCCCACCCAAGCATCAGTGTGCCCAATCCCTTCCTGGTCTCCTACGGCCCCGTCCCCCCCCCCCAAAAGTCTTGAAACCGCCCAGGGGCTGCACCCGTCCCAGCTAGGGTGCCACCTTGGTGTCACTGCCAGCAGGACCCCTAGGAATCCCTGATACCATCCCTGTAGAGCCCCTCCCCGCACCACACCCCATGAACCCGCCCTCCCTCCACCTCGGTAACATCCCTTATAGAGCCCCCCACGCTACACTCCATAGAGTCCCCCTCCCCCACCGGGCATTCATGGGCCGCCATACAATTTCCATACCCAGATGCAGCCCTCAGGCCAAAAAGTTTGTCCACCCCTGTGCTAGAGTCTCAGAGGATAAGAATCTCACCCCCCTTACAGACAATTTAACTGGCTAATTGAGGATTCCCCCGCATTATTACAATAGCAAACAATCGCAGTGAGGATCTGGGCCCCATTACGCTATGTGCTATATGAACATACTACAAACGTAGTCCCTGATCCCACATTGGAATCAGATAGTACAGTCCCCTGCGTCCGTACAGTATCATCAACTACAACTCTCCAAGAGCACAGTTCTGACCAACTAGGTTTTAAATTAAGAGTCATTTTTCCTGTTTGGATACTTGTAAGAACAAAAAAGAAAAATTCTTTGATTATTCTCCTGAATTTCTTCCCTTCTCAGAATGTACTAACTCATCTAGCACATGTAAACACCTTCTTTAGGAGCACTGTTTGTCACTATCACATTTCAGTCCTCGCCTTTCCTAGCTCATCTTGATCCATACTTTCTTGGTGCTACAATGTGTTATCAATTACCCTACAATAAACATGCAGACAACTGTTCCATCCCCAGACCTCCCCCAAAATCTCCATGGCTATGAAACAACATAGAAATCAACCATTTTCCCTTTAGCCAAAAATAGATACAGCACTCAACTAACTCTAGGAAAATGAAGTGCAAAAGGGGAAGATGACCCTCTTTACCTCTAGGACTTGTTTTTGCCTATTTAATTAGACACTTCTATTATGCCCATTGCTACAATATCTGTAGCAGCTCTAATACCATTACATTAATGAGCCTTTGCATATAGTTATGTGCCTACATGATCAGCAACAAGCCCACTGCCCTCCCATGGTTTGGAAGACTGTAAAATACCACCACTGACCTGACAAAGTGAGTCAAGGGCTGAGTAAGTGTGTGTTTCTAGTCACACTTATCTCTTCCATACCTGCCATCTCAACCACTGAGAAGAAGTCACTAGTCATCTAAAACATAGGTGGAAAGTCCCCAGTTTTCTCTGCAACTTCATGCCTTTAAACTGCTGCAGGATCTAACTTAGACCAGGTTAAAAACTCAACACTACAGAAATCTCATGTCCTCTCTGTTTTCCCTCGTGACTCCTCACAAGATATTTGCTAGTCACATTTAGTGCTAACAGTACAGACTCCATGATGCACATGAGGGAGGCACAGGTACGCAAGGATGAGGCTGCGCTTGCCCTCACAGTAATGGAGAGAAGATGCAGCTGGGCAGACTGGATCCTGGTTTCAGAATCCCCTTCTGCTAGAAGGCACTTTCTGGCCAGGGACCAGGCTGATGTCCCAGATGTGAAGCCCAGCATAGTTTGGTTTGGGCCTTGGTTTTCTCCTCAGACTGTCACTGGCCTTCTGAGGAGTCTCGTCTTGTGTCGTGAACAGTAGGACAACTTCTTTGTATCACATTCACCATCCTTCAGTGAAATCACTGCACATTTCTCCTCTTCACATGGGATCAGGATGGAAGCCGCCTTTCACTACCTCTGGGCAGACAGCATCAATAGTTTAGGTCCATGGGACTGTGCATCCATGTCCCAGTCTCACCCTCATTTATTTCACCTTTGGGTGCAGAAATGCGAGAAAGAGCTTACTCTCTCACTGTCTGTACATCGTACTTGCCAACGGTAGACCCAGAAACGCTCACAATGTGCAACAGCCTCTCTGTGTCCAGGGATCACTAACAGTCGGGGCTAACTGGGAAAGTCAGAGCAATGTAATAATAATACTGAGCATTCATATCCTGGTGCCATGCACATACCAGAGGCTCACG
The DNA here is from genome assembly GCF_015237465.2 of Chelonia mydas. Taxonomy (NCBI): domain Eukaryota; kingdom Metazoa; phylum Chordata; order Testudines; family Cheloniidae; genus Chelonia; species Chelonia mydas. Next base: position 67,879,649 of record NC_051250.2, read on the forward strand.
CCATGTGATCTGATACAGGACAGTAAAAGTTGCTTCTGTGGAATTCTATTGTGTCTGTTCCCAAACCTCAACAGGTGAAAAGGGTATTTTACAGGGATGAGGAAATGTACACTTAGAAGGGGGGAGAATATTAAAAATCGTAACTTTTCTAAACTGAACTTTCACCTGAAAAATCCCCTTGTTTCCCTGTGTGGCCCCTCTGCTCAACAGCTGGTGACCATGGAAGGATGTGGGATTTTCCTGCTGCCTGTGGTGAACCGTACTTTTAGCAGGAAAAATCAAACAAGCAGCTGGCTGGCTTGCAGTTTGCTTCTCTTTCAAGCCTTGCATTGTTCTGTATAAAACAGTAATCTTGGAAAACAGAGTGAGGCTTAGGGACTGCCCAAATGGTTTGATAAATACTAGCTTGAGGCAAACACTTCTCTGCGTGGTTCTTTTAAAAAAAAATTAATTCATTCATTTACCTACATTATTTCATTACACTGATGTAGAAGTTACAACCTGCTGCTGAATTCAGCATGTCTCATGCTAGAGAAAGGGTGGTGTCTTACTGCGTACATTAGGTGTGGTGCACTTTGGAATATATATGGCCACACTACTCAGAGAGGTTTCAGAGTAGCAGCCGTGTTAGTCTGTATTCGCAAAAAGAAAAGGAGTACTTGCGGCACCCTACAGACTAACAAATTTATTTGAGCATAAGCTTTCGTGAGCTACAGCTCACTTCATCGGATGAGCGAGATCAAGGGGCAATAAAATGGCTGTTGGAGTACCACAGCATGCCATCTTACAAATGGATTGAAACTGATCTGACTGTCTGAAAGGAGTATACCTAATTTTAGTTTATGGTAGACTGCAGAATCAAACTACTTAACTTTAAAACTGAATTTCAAGAGTTTGTTTGTTGCTGTCTGTACTAACGCTACAGTATGTAAATCTCACTAGTGGTGTCTTCTTTTAAAAAGAAAGACTCAAACTGCAGCATAAGAACATTTGACAAGGATTGTCACTTACTTTAGACTATTAGCAGTAGCATTAATTCTTTGTATTATCAGAGCTCCAAGGAACCCCAATCATGGACCAGGACCACGCTGCGCTAAGAGTCCCTGCCCCAAAGAGTTTATAATCTAAGTATACGACAAGAGACAGCAGATGGCTACAGACAGATGGGAATACAGGAAAACAATTAGACTAATCTTATACAAACTCCAGTTAAGATCCCAGAGATACCCTAAAAGATTGGTTTTTTCTGAGATGCACATAAACGGTATGTGCGCGTGTGATAGTACATGTCTAATGTGTACATGCAATTCCCAGCACTGCACGTAAAAATCAGGCTGCTGAATGCATTTATGGCTGGAGAGATATTTAATTGGCCATGTGAAGGGTGAAGTACTGGCTCTCTATAACGCTACACAGAAACCGGGTTCACAACGTCTCGACAAACTTGTTCCCATGCACTCCTCTTGTCTGCACCAGCTTGTACTGGCACTAGACTCGGCGCCTTCAGCACCTTCCCATGCCCAGCATGGCCCCTACACCACGGGGTGAGGCAGGAGGGGCTGGCGTAGGGACAACTATTTAGATTTTATACCAGCTGAAAATTTCCTTGGACTTGGGGAATCCTCAGCTGTCCATTGAGGGCAGATTTAAATCCCTTTACGCTGACCTAGTCGCTCAAAGGGACTTTTTCAGGGAGAGGATTTGACCCCAAATGTTTTCAGTTTTTGAAGGTTTTTTTCTCCATGCAAAGGAAGGTTCAGCTAAAAAGCTGCACAAGTTTAAAACTGAATGAATATATTTAGAGTTGGATTTTCAGAAGTGCTCAGCATTGATCTAACCTTGCTCCAGTCTGAACAGAGCTAAGCGCTTCTGAAGATCCACCCCTAAGCGCTAAGTGAGTCTCTGGGATAATTGCTTCTTAAAAGGGAATGCTCTGTATTAAGTGCTATATGCAATGGGAGCGTGTATGCTATATTTTTATTAAACAAAGCACAAAGTTTTAGAGCTATGTGGATCTCAGCAGTTTGCCCAGGTTCTTCTCAACATTCTCTTGGTTTTGATCCATATGGATTTTCACAGTTGAGTTTTGCTTTGAGTTTCTGATTTGAATAAAGCAAATCTTTGCCAAAACCACATGACTCCAAAACCCCATGGAACCATGAATTTGGCACTCTTTTGAGATGGAAGCTGTAAATTGTGCCCAGGTTCACTTGAAACAGGGTCACAGGCCTTTCAGTTATGAAACACAGAAAAACTTCCAGCAAACAAGGTCAGAAGTTTGAGTTCCTAAGGAAGTGAAAACCATGTGAGCTTTGTCTTGTTTTTGCACAGCTCTAGTATTTTTCTTTAGCCTGAGTATTCCTCAGATATACACATACTGCATGGCTAGACAAAAGGAACAAGCCTACACATTCTTTAAGTAATTCTGGTTTTCTACTTTACAAGTTTCAGTGAAAATGGGATTTAGCTCCATCTTGCTAATTCTAACACAGCCTATGCCCTATTAACGAAGGTCACATCTCCGATTGGTGGTACTCAGCCTTGATGGCTTTACATGCCACAATTACAAGATAAAGATATGCATCTTTTAATTGAAAAGTAGAAAACCACAAAGTATGTTATAAATCACACACTAGCTAAGAGCAGCAAATGTCTTGTTAAAAAGCCACATGTGACTCTGAGCTGCCAAGCATTAAATCTTTTGCATATGGTTTTTCTTAACAGACCAAATGAAACTTTTAGAAAACACAGAAGTGTGGAAAATTACTTCAGGTTTCAAAATAGACACAGGCATAAAGAAAACACATATTTGTGAAGAAGATAAAAAGATCAGAGAGTAAGGAAGGAAAACAATGCAGAATCCACACCTGGGTAAGCCAGAGATGTGAAGGTACAGCTAAGTTAAGGAGGGGAGGGGGGCGGTGTATACAAGCCAAACCTGAAGTCAAGTAAGTGGGGAGCAGATTCTAACACCACACATAAATGAATAAGCTCACCACCATCATTGCACAGCCAGCAAAACAATGGCAGCCTAATCTCATTGAATTGAATTGCCGTTATTCATAGATAAAAAAGGCTAAACTGACCTAGGCTTTAATCGGGATTTTGAACTTCAGCTGAGCTCAGAAGGGAACCATAATACAAGGAAGCACACATCAGACATATCTGACCTGTCATAGAGTTTTCAGATGTACACAGTTGCTCTCTCAGCTTTTCCACATCGTCTGGATGAACCTGCTCATAGAGCGTGCTGCCAAACCACTCTGACTGTGGCTGGTTCAGCACTGGAGTAACGGAATCCGATACGTAGATGACTCTCCCGGTCTCAGCTGCAACTACAAACAGGAACCCATCTGCAGCCTCAAGGATAAGATGTTTCAGTTCCTTGCAAAGACAGGATTTAATTAGAAGGCGACCAAGAAGAGAGAATTAAAGAATACATCTGTCACCCTCAACTCAACACTTTTTTGTGATTCGAATGGCTGGTCAAATAATAAGTGAACCACATTTTCAATGTGGTACTGATATAACAATGCATCCCATTTTGCAATGAAACAAAAATTGTTAATCTTAGTAACTACAACAACATCTTTTATCTGATGAGCTCAATGCAGTTTAGAAAAATTAACTAAGCCTCGTAACTCCCCTCTGAAGTGGGTATCATAAAGAAAGGCACAGACAGGGGAATGACATGCTAAAGATAACACAGCAATTCCATCCTTATTGAAATGTTCTATAGGATTTAACAGAGATTAAAATCAACACAATTCTTTTGAAGTGTAATATGATCTTTTAGCTATTATTCAAATCTGTAAAATCTCATAAGGAATGATATTCTTTTAATAGGTTTTTTTTTAAAACTTTCCAATAGAAATCTATAGCAAAGACATAATAAAAAAAATTATTGAAAGATTATTAATCTCTATTAAATTCTGTAGAACTTTTCCACATAGGAAAGGAGGGTCACTACTGACATTTTCCATTCCCTGAATCATCTGAATGCTAAGGGCCAGTTTCCAAACAGCCTCTTTTTATGCACAGATCTCCGTGTTCCTGTTAAAGAGCACCTACCTTTTTTGTGTGCATAATGCTCACTGCTGCATGCACAACCTGGGCCGTTAGTCGCCCAGCAGCTTGACCGGTGTGCACAATTTGTTCTTTGCACGTATCAAAAAAAAAAATGTGTAGCAATTTTGGTGGAAGCAATCAGTTGTGCAAAAATGGTTGATGAGGAGTGAAAAACATGGCCCTATCTTTTATTTCTGTTTACTCAGACTCCCTTCTTTAACACCCACCCAAATCTGTTGCAACTGAAACATGTATAGCAACAAACGAGGTTTCTCAAGCCAGTCTCTTTCACTGTGCACTTTATTGTTTTGATTAAATATTTTAGTGTCTTATATAAGGGTCTCCAGGTGCTGCTGCTTCAAACTTTTGCGACTATTACTTACCGTGGAGACAGGTGCCTAAACAATGCATGTCTGTGCTAGACCCTGCTGCCCACCCACTGTACATCTCACATTTAATATCACACACTGACCTACAATGGAGCCTTAGATAGCAAGATACAGTTTAGGGACATTCCAAGCTCCATTGTGGGTGGGAGTGCACAAAATTGAACAGAAGGTGGATGGTACTGGGTGATAAGGAAGAGATCTGAGTCTGGTAAACTGATACCATTGCCTTAAAGAGCTGTAACTGCTATGAGAAATACTGCTAATAAACTACATGCTTCTGCTGACATGTATCTTATTTTTCACCACAATGTCAGTGTATCCATTTCTGAAACACCAACTAAAAACAGGATGATTTTGTTAAAATGGCCCACCTGCCTCTATATTAGCTGCAACTTCTGGAGGATTTATGGCCCCATTTTAAATCCAATATTAACACAGTTGGAAATAGAAAAAAAAAGCGTGAGCCATTCTGTAAGTCTCAAAATAAAAAATGATACAATGAAAAGTGACTAGTCTGCCCTAAAGAAGAGTAACTAGGTGGGTGAGGTGATATATTTTATTGGACCAACTTCTGTTGGTGAGAGAGAGAGAGACAAGCTTTCAAGCTTACACAGAGGTAAGACGACGAGTCAAGTGACAACATTTGCTGTCCCCCAGAAGCAAATTTAGAGAGACCCAAGATAAAAGTGTGACATTTCACTCCATATTCTTTATGAAAATATGCTTATGATAAGAATAAGACACAACTGAGATGTACCTTATGCAAGATGGGTCTCGTAAGGTATCATTGGAAAGGTTATAATTTACAGAATGTGATTATCCAATGTGTATGCCTGTATCATTTCTGTATCTGAAGTTAGGAATATTGACTATGTATCTGTATTTCAGTTATGCTACTTTGGGTCATGCCCACTGCTAACGCTTCAGGTACAACAATGGAAAAGCCAGACAGGGCGGATGGCCCATCAGCGAGGACAATGGACTGTGAAAAGGCTTGGCTTTCCTGCGGGGCTCCATATTGCCACCGACTCATGGATGCTGTGATACTACAGGTTTCAGAGTAACAGCCGTGTTAGTCTGTATTCGCAAAAAGAAAAGGAGGACTTGTGGCACCTTAGAGACTAACAAATTTATTTGAGCATAAGCTTTCGTGGGCTAATGCATCCGATGAAGTGAGCTGTAGCTCACAAAAGCTTATGCTCAAATAAATTTGTTAGTCTCTAAGGTGCCACAAGTCCTCCTTTTCTTTTTGTGATACTACAGAGTCAGGTGGTCTTGTCACCTGACACTAAACATTACCTGGGAGTTCTTGTAAATTTCCACTGGAAGGGAGGGGGTGAGGGGGTCAAGTTTGGGAAACAAAGGGACTTTTTCAGGGATCCTATTTAAGGGTGGGGAGGAAAGCAAACGGGACTCCTCCTCTCCATGGCCTGTCTGCCAAAGAAGAAAGACTGCTAAAGCCAACTGAAGGGAAGGCCAGGGTGGAGTCCAGACTGAGACAGGGGTCCAGTCTGAAAAGAAATATAACTGGAACTCTGAACCACAAACTTTGTAACCTGCCTAAAAGAACATTTAGGGTGAGAATTTACATTTTGTAACCTGTTTAAGTATATTGAGCTTAGCTTGCGTATTTTGCTTTACTTGGTCAGTAATCTGCTTTGTTCTGTTACCTCTTATATTCACTTAAAATTCACCTTTTGTGGTTAACAAACTTATCGCTTGTTTATAATATAACCCAGTTTATGTAATTTCTAACGGGGGGGGGGGGGGGATATCTCCCTCCACACTGAGGGAGGGAGAGAATTTCATAAAACCTTTGGGTTTGTCCCCCTTAAAGGGAGTGGGCATCAGAGTGTTGGGGCAAGCCCTTAAGGCTGAATCTTTCCAGAGCGGATCTCTGTCTCTCTGTCCAGCTGGGTGTGGCCCTGCCTGTGTGCTTGCCTGGAAGAGGCTTGTGAACGTAACCCAGCAAGGCCAGGTCAAGGGGACCCAGGCTGGCAGAACAGGCTGTCTCAGTGGCACCCCAGCACATCAGGTGACACCCCAAAGGGGCCAAACCCATCACAAAAGTACACAGAGATATGAGCATTGCAAGCTCAGCAGCTGCTGGTATCTGTCTAACAGAAATATGCATTGCTTCAAGCCATTCTTTACATATGTAAGAACTTTACTGTTAAGAGCAAAAGTGCGTCAGTTACAGCCCTCTGGATTCAAAAGTACCAGCAGGCATGAGGACTTTCCAGTGGATAAGACTGAACCTGGGCTCCCTTGAAATACCAGTTACATCATCTTCCCTATAGCCAAAAGAAAACTAAGGAGGAGTTTCATAAGTTCAGATCCAAGCTCTCCAGTTCTGAGTTTTTATAGATGGGTGCTAGCCATATAGTTCAGATCCAAATCTGAATTTTCTCTAAATCTGTCTGTGTTCACACCTGGGATTGTGTGCCTCTCATTAATGAAGCAAGGAAAACAATGTGAAGAACCTACTGACCTCTCTATCCCACCTCTCAAAATAATAGGATTATTTAGTCCGGAAGAAATAACATTTATGAAGCAACTACCTGTTCTGTTAGGAAAGAAGGCTTATATGCCCCGTCAGTAGATTTATTTCCAGTGCCCCTCATAGACTTCATGTGCGAAACAGCCATACGCAGAATTGTCAGCTTGTCAGGTTTACGGGCCAATGCACTGCAGGTGGGCACCATGTCCGACAGCTCAGTGATATACTGTGTCATCTTATTTCTCCTGCGTCTTTCAATTTCACTGTGATTCTCCCTAAACATTTAAAGAAAGATCAAGCCAACAGAAAAAGCAAAGACAAGATCAGTATAGGAATTTTCATTTGGTATTATAAATAACAAATAAATAAATAAATAAATAAATAATAATACTTTGCACTTGTGTAGCATCTTTCATCCAAGGTGATCAAAGCGCTTTACAGATGTAAGCATTATTATCCCCCATTTTACAGGTCGGAAAACTGAGGCACATGATGGTTAAATATGACTTGTCCAAGGTCACACAGTGAGTCAGTGGCAGAGCAGAGAAAAGAATCCAGATTTCTGAACTGCCAGTTCCTGGCTCTAATCCTCTAGAAATTCTACCTCAGTTGGTTTAGAGCACCAGACAGAAAAAGGAACGTGAGGTGCTGAGGGCTGTCAACTCCGGGGGAAGTCCCACCTTTCAAGAGATGTTCTGTACCTCCTAGCATAAGGGCCTTAGTGAGGTGTTCCTTGTATTAATATAGATCCTGATCCAGCTCCTGATTAAATCAATGGGAGCCTCAAATGGACTTCAGGTTCACAGTAAGCAACAGCTCTGACTAAAATTTTGTAATGGCGATATAGACCGCAATCTTGTAATCCTATGCAGCAGACCTCAACCTCTGTGCTGCCGCCCGCTCCTAAGACCTCAATAAGGTTATGTATGGATGCAGGGATCAGATTGGGACCATATTTGGATGCGCAAGATTGGGACCATATTTTGTATAACAAGTAAATACAATATCTAAACCAAATATTAAAGGTAAAGTAGGTCCTGACTTGCCAGACACTGAACAGGTAATTATATAAGAGAAAATAACTATGACAATATTCAACCCTAATATAGTGCTTTTTATCTTCAATGAGACTTACACAGATACCTAGAGCATCTTCACAATAACCCTGTTTCACAGAGGTTAAATAACTTGACTATAGCTACAAAGGAAGTCTGAGGAAGCCAAAGAAAGCTAGAGCTGGGATTAGAACTCCGGAGTTCCTGAATACTAATACTGTGCTCAAAAAACATTCAAAAGAAAACATTATCAGAAGCTTTGGTTTTACTTTGTCTTCCATGAGTGACAACATTTATAATTATAAAACGCCACATCTTAAAGTTTTTACTCAGTCAAAACTATCATTAAAGTTCTTCGGAATTTTACCTGATAAATAATTGAGTTAAAAATTGTGTAAAGACTCCAGGATTTAGGGTGTGATTTTCAAAGAGGTCTAACAGAGTTAGATGTATAATTTCCATTCTTTGAAAACCCCAGCCTTAGCCTACAGACATTAATTTTCATGGCAAAACACTGCACTCAGTCCACCTATCAAATTAAGAAAAACAAGTATCCAGTAAATTAAATTTCTTCCCTCCACTTCACACTTCCCCATACCCTACAACAAGGAGGATCACTGACTCATTTAAATTTTATTTCCAAAGTTCTCAGCACATAACAATAAATATATTACTGAGTTGGCCAGTTGCATTTCAGGGTTTTTCAATTACCAGCTGTCAATACTGTATATAAATTAGGATCTATGGGCCAGATCCTCAGCTAGTGCAAATTAAATAGCTTTATCTAAGTCAATGGAGTTGAACCAATTTACATCAGCTGAGGAACTGACCTACTGAACCCAGAAAACTACACTGCATCATAGAGGTGCATTTCTTTATTTTCTGACATGGCACCAGCATACTGTACCTGTAAAGCGGTAGCTACCTACAAGCATGCCCAGGACAGGTGTTTGCCACTTCAGATGTCAAAGCAGCTTCTTCCACTGATTTCAATGAGCTGTGTATGGAGTTTTCTTGAGGGATAACTGATTGATCCAACAAGATGTGAAATTGCAGATTACCACATGGAGAATCCAGTAATGTTGACAGGTACAACATGCAGTATTGGAAGAGATTAATTTATTCTGATTTAGCATAACTCAGGGCTGAATAATTAGGGAGTGACTCATGGAAGTGGACTAAGCAAAGATCAGAATACTTTTCACCCACTTTTCACAACTAAGCTTTTTTTTTAAATTTAGGGTCGGGATCCCAGTTGCAATATGTATCTCTTTGAAATACCCTAGCAAATAAGCAAGATCATAGAACACCTAGAAGAGTTGGAATGCACTGGCTTGTGTTGCTTTAGAAGATGCATCATATGTGCAGGGTATCATATGTAGGTATTACATGTTGGAGTCACTGTAACAGAATCAACACATTTTAGAGTTCTGTCTCCACATTCACAATTCCCACTGATATCAATAAGGACCTTATAAGTAAGGCTACGTTTCAGTCACGGGTATTTTTAGGAAAAGTCATGGACAGGTCACAGGCAGTAAACAAAAATTGACGGCCCGGAACCTGTCCATGACTTGTACTATATACCCCTAAATAAAACTTGGGCCGGGGAGCTGCAGGTGCTCTGGGGGGTTGGCCCAGGACCCCCAATGGTGCTGTGGGGGAGGCGGGCGGCAGCGCACGGCCCGGGACGCCCACTGGTTTGGGGGGCGGAGGAGGAGTGGACTGCAGCGCGCAGCCTAGGACCCCTGTTGGTGCTGGGGGGAGGGTTGGCGGGGCTTGCAGACTCCCTACCGGCTCCACATGTCCCTGCAGCTCCTAGAGGGAGGGGTGGCTAGGGGGGCTCTGCATGCTGCTCCCGCCACAAGTGCCAGCTCCACGGCTCCCATTGGCCGGGAACCACAGCCAATGGGAGCTTCAGGGGCAGCACCTGCGGGCGCTGGCAGTGCGCAGAGCCCTCTGGTCCCTCTGCCTAGGTGCTGCAGGGACATGCTGGTGCGAGCTGGAGACCCCTCCCTCCCCGCACCCCGGTAAGCGCCACCCCATATCTCCACCTCCTGCCCCAACCGCCTCCCACACACCCAAACTGCTGCTGCTGGCCTGAGCCACAGGCCACTGCAGAAGTCACGAAAGTCACGGAATCCATGAGTTCCATGACAGGCACGCAGCCTTACTTAGGAGTAAAGCATCAATGAGTATACAATCAAACAAGTGTATTGCAATGTCAGCCCTTAATGGTTCAACAAATTACAACCTCTCTCTTTTGTTAAGGTTACCGTATACTTTGTTTATCACATTCTTCCTAATGAAGGACCTGTTTCAGATTCTCAACCGTCTGTGAGTGAGATGACGTAGCCATGTTGATCCTAGGATACTAGAGAGAGATTAGATATGAGAGCTCTGTGTAAACTCGAAAGATTGTCTCTCTGACCAACAGAAGTTGGTCCAATAAAAGATATTACCTCACCCACCTTGTCTCTCTAATATCCTGAGACCGACATTGCTACAACCACACTGCATAGTTAAAAACAATCCCATACAGAGTAACCAACAGACAACAGAACCATTGCTGCATGGAAACAGTGACAAAATCCAACATTCCATGTTATTTATTATTTTAAAACTTTAAAATTATTACATTAATCCATAGGTCAGTAAAGGGCCTGCCAAAGAAATAAATCTGACACTGACCTGGAAATCACTAAAGTTGAGCTTAGTAGATAGCAAGAGGGACCACAGATCCTGGCAACTTCATGAACAAGTTTAGAAGATGGAGTCCTGGATTTAGAATTCCTAACTGGTTTTTAAAGAATGTTTTTGAGGGTATTAAAATCTGGCCATAAGGGGCTGATCCAAAGTCCCCAAAGTCAATAGTAGGTGGGAAGTCTCCTATTGACTTTAATGGGCTTTGGATCAGGCTCTAGATAAGTGAACCTTACCGATTTGTGATCAGTCGGAATGTTATCATATAAAATAAAAGGGTCAAAACGTATGTGATTTTCCTTGTTCCTACCTGGCCATCCTCCCTGAATCAGCAGTACTTTGATATTCTTCCCACCTGGAAACAAAATAACCAGCTCTCTAAACTAAGGCACACAGACTGAGAATTTTTGGATACCACTATCCCCCTTCTTTTCTCTCAGCAGAGGATCTCTACAGAACACGCCTACCTTGCAAATTTTTCTTTATCACCAGAGATTTGATCATCATCATACCAGTAAACAAATTACGGTAAGTAAATTCAAAAGGCTTATGCAAAACTAGAAAGTCAATACAAAGCAGAAGGTGAAGACAACACTTGCAACTGCAAACTACTACAAATTACACCAAGAGAAGCATGATATTATGGGAATGACGGAACGGAAAGGAAAAGGGGACTCTGGTGAAACTTTTTGAATGACCAGGAACCAGTTGTTAAAAACTCTCTTTGTGTATTAATATGAAAAAGGTCAAAATATGACCCACTGGTTTCACTTAAAATATTAGAGCCTTTTTGTATATTGCTTGAGGAAGTTGTACAAAGTGCCATTAGTCTGTTACTAATAGTAACCCATGAAATATTCCTGGCTGCACAGCTGTAGTAGGGACATCTTCAGCAGGCTGCATCCACTAGCTATGGCACTCAGTAGAGGGCAGTGATGACATATAAATTGTGGAAAGACAGAGACATCCAAACACAGTTCATTATTTTATGGACACCTTTGTAAAAAGGTTTAATACAGACACTGTACACTCCACCAAATATTCTTTATGAGATTCTGGGCCAGATTGTCAGCTGGCGTAAGTCAGTATATCTCCACTCAAGTCAATGGCGATCTGCCTCTCTGTATTAGAAATAACATACTGTGTTTGGTGCAAGCGTCTGTCATTTCACAAGGCATAGGTATCACCAATGACGTCTTCTGGATTGAATGTCAGACCTACTTCCTTGTGCATACATCTCAGAAGGCTAAATATTATTACACCTGAGCAGATACTAACCTCCCTAGAGCGTGTATAATTTGTTGCATTCTAGCCGTTGCAGCCTACAGAGGACAGAAGCCTAAAACCTACTATACAAGCAGGAGTATTCATGGATTACTACCGTGATTAATCAATCATACATAAATAGAAATCTTTTCTGTTTATTGCCTGAGCAATTTAAAAGTGCATATCTTCTTTTCAATTAATCCTATTCAAAGATTATTATATAAAAAGAGAATATTTCACTAATAAAATGTTGTTAATATGCTACAATGCTCTGTACACTTGCAAAGTTAACTTTCCACATAGACCCAAATATGTACATGCCAAAAGTTATAAGAAAGAAAAATAACAGTTTAAAGTGGGTTGCATAAGATATCCTCCCAACTCCCACAGCCCTTTTAATTTTCTAGGCAAATGAAGGCGTTAACACATGTGTCAGTGCATATCTATGTGCTTTCTATTCTGTTCCAGATGTAGCAAAGTTGCCTTCCACATCTGGTGCCCTTCTCATGCCCTCCAACAAAGTAGAATTCTGCTTTTGCATCAGAAGCAATAGCAAAAAAGTGTAGTATCTTTCTCCATAGAGGTGGTGGTTAATGATCATGTGTCTAGCTATGACCCCTTGCTAAAGTCACTAGAAACTCCCCCTGCCTCCCAAAATCTGGTTATACTCAGGAGTTATACACACCAGGCCAGCTCTTCAGTTGGTGTAAATGCACCAGTTTTATGTACAGTGCCTATTTAAAAAAAAAAAAAAAAAAAAAAGATCTGGACAGATAAACTGAGGGTTGTATAGAGAAATAAAGCAAAACTGTATAGACGCCTACTAGGTGTGAGAGTTCTTAAAACAAGTATAGAGTTATGCTCAAGTGTCAAATACAGGCACTAAAACTTCTTATTTTCTCTTATATGAAACGACTGAAATATGGTCAATCAGGTAGCAGGAATTTATAATAAATCACATCATGTTATGTATTATAAATTAAATTACACTAAATATTTTGAGTGACTTCCCAATGCAGCTGAAGTCAATGGGAGTTTCACCTCTGTCTTAAATGGAGCTAGGACTTCATCCTTTTTGTAGTGTTCTCCAAATAGCAGTCAGGGGCATGCAACATTACTTATAAAATGTTACCTTTTTTCTCGCTCTCTTTTCTAAATATATATTCATCATTTGGAATCAGTATTTCCTAATGCGGACATGAAATAAAACAATATCTAAAAGAAGATCCTACTGTTGGAAATAAATCAAAATACCTGGTCCCAATTAATGTTTATTTTTTGAAAAGTTGAGACAAATAAACAAAAAACTATGGGTTGTCAAGAACTCAATAATAGCGCTAAATGCTTTTCTGAAAATAAAGAGCATTAGTTCTCAAGAAAAGCCATTTGATTTTCTATATTATAATTGCTGCTTTACCACGATAAGTACAAAGGCACCACAGCTTCTTTACTAGTGTCTTTAATCCTTTAAAGCTTTCATGGGAAGTACAGTATAAATAAAAATCTTTTCTTTCTTTTTTTTTGAAAACTTAAAGGGTCACCATTAACTTGATTTTTTATTTTTTAAAGTGAGTTAAAAGTACTTGTAGGTAATAAATTTTCTCATGAGCCCTCCAGAGAGTTTTTTTTCAGTCTTACAGTCACATTTCCTTTTTCAGGGAGTCATATTTAAATCCTCAAAATAGAGCTCAAGTAGGACTGAATTGGTGTATTTTGCCTTAAGCCTTTCATCCTGTAGTCGCCATTCACGCCAATAATCTCAGGATCAGGCCCTTATTTTGTACTGACTACAGGATAAAATGCTACTTCCTCTATTTTACTTTGCCTTCTGGGATGTGGTCACGCCCTGAAAACATAAAGGAAAAGGATCGGCTCAATGGAGAGTGCCTGTGTCTCTAAATAGTGTATACTATTAGATGGAAACAAAGTAATATGTTGCACTTTCCCTCAAAAGAGTACAGAGTTAAGGGGCTAGAGCACTAAAAACAATTAATCACCAAATTCTGTCTTCAGATACATGAGCACCTGAATTTAACATTACATAAGAATTTGGCTCCAACAAAAATAAAAACAGGACCCCCACAGGGTCAAATTTTCAAAGGCTCTGGCAATGGGTGATGTCATGCAAAGTGCATATGTAACACTATGCCTACAAAATCCTACATTTTCGCATGTGAACAGACATCTGCATGCACAAATCAGCTCAATATAATAATATTTTACTTCTGTAGCTGCTGCCAGAGGCACTTAAAGTCTGTGAAGTTCTTTAACACTCACATTTTTAAAATACCACTCAAAAAGTTGGATTGGGATATCCTTTCTGAGAACAGCACTAGCTAAACAGAGCTACTGTTGACCTTACTAGGTAAGTCATGACATGGTTTTAGAACTTGGTTCTAACACAATATCACTGTCAATATTAGGCAGGAAAACCATTCTAGAACCCTATTAATGACAACTGTGATTAAACATGGCTGTTATCATGGTTCCAACTGCAATGTGAGTAATAGTGGTGGGCTTCTAAGTACACACGGTGTGTCCCACCATATTTTTCTAATGGGAAACTGCAAACAATGTAACCAAAAGTGAAATGAAAGGTGAAGGATGGCAATGTCACTTAACTTTTGTTTTAACTTTATTGGAATATTATGTTACTCCTCAAGACACACACACACAATATTTAAAGTAAGATCTGGCAGAATATTTGAATCGTCAATTAAAAAATCTGAACTATCATAAGCAATATAAAACTCATTCAACCAATAGGAAACTTATTTTCAGTGGCAGAAAGACAAATTCAGCAACCAAGAATAATGAGAGCTTCTCTCTCAAAGTTGGAATATTGTAAGTAAAAGTCACAAATGTCCTTATCTGAAATTGTTTCTGTGATATATGTAACGTTTCATATGATGATGCAAAATGCATTCTGAGTGTCGTGAGCCGACAACTACAGTAAGCAGATTCATCTGAAAAAATTTGCTCATCAAAGAGTTCCTGCAGGGCTTGACACTCTGTGGGCTGAGATCTAGTGGATATCAACCTAGTTACTGGCTATTATGTGCCAGAATGTGGTATGCCTAATTTGCTGACACAGAAGATGTTGCCAATGCAATTCAACCCAACCCGTTAGCATTGGGAGATACCAAACACATTTCAGCCTATGTGACTGTGGTTTTGTCAATATTAGTAGTTTGCTAGTTGTCTTCCTGCATCGAAAAAGCCAATCATTTAGCCAGGTACTTATAAAAGCTCACCTTGAAAATTTGCTAGGACCTTCCCCATCTTCATCATCAAAGTCCATTCTGAAAAAGCAAAATTTTTGAGTAAGTAATCGTTATTTAAGAAGCCAAGAGTTAAATTAAAATATTCTGTCAACAAAAATCTGCACTGCTGCTATTTTCTTCTTAATTTTAAGTGAATGTAGTTCCTTTGAAGTGTGCTGGATTAGCAGCCCTCAGGCCTGATCCAAAGCCCACTGAAATCAATAGGAGTCTTTCCATGTATTTCAGTGACCTTCTTTGGGTCAGGCCGATATATAATGAAGTTCTCTGTTATCCACATAATACAGATGGGGGCAATAGTCATACAGACTTCCCCGCACTATCCCGCCCACATGCTTTTGCCCAGGTCTGGAGAGTTCACATGTAACAGTGAGAGGGAGCAACAGGTCAATCTCTACATCTAATTGTTTCTTGGCCTCTGCTAAAATTGGCTGCCAATTAGTCCCAAATGATTGTAACTGTGGTGATTTTTGGACTTGTCCATTAGAAACCAAGATCACCAACTCATTTCACACAGGACGTCTGTCAGCCCTTAGATGCTGATGACTTTCAATCACTACAGACCTAGATTTAAATGAATTAGTGACTTTTAGCCACTACAAAGCCATGTAATAACACTATTACTTAAAACAGACAGCATTTTTACATCTCTATATTTCTATACTTTATAAAGGTTGGCAAGCATTGCTATACGAGCTTTACTAATGGGGAACCTTTGGCATAATGAGACACTAAGTGTCTGATTCTGATTGCACAATGATTTTACTGATGTAACCTTATTTACTCTAATAATCAGACCCGATTTACAAAAATGTAAGTGAGATTTGATTCAGGCCCTAAGTAAGTGTCTTATCCACGGTAGGTATTCCATTATCATGCCTTTCAATTAACAAATCAGAGTTTTATTTTTTTTAATCCTTTTTGTTAGGCAACACAAACACTTCTAAGTTTTCTAAAATTTCCGACTGCAATAAGACTTAAGGAAATTCTGGATTCCATACGCCCTCAAGTTTTTTATAATCATAAATGCAATAAGCTATAGCTATGGCAAAAGAAAACTGCAAAGACAATTTAGGTCTTCATATTAAAAAAATGTTTCACTGAATTAAAAAAAAGATTTTTTAAATTAAAACATATATTAAAGAATAGTACTACACTGAGTTCTGGGCACAGAATAACTTCTTTGAAACTAAAAACCAAAATATAAATGATCAACTACACAATGTAAGCGCCAGACTCCATCAGTGTATATTACTTTACTTCTTAATTTTTATATAAATGACCAGATGCCCTCTAAAAGATTTCTTTGGATGGTAGTAATCTATGTACAAATGGAACAAAAACAGAAAATAATCACAAGAACTGAAAATCTCATTAGAAAAGACACATTAATATTTCCAGACGGTAAGAGAGATTGTTCATTTCTAAAGGAAGTGGTCAGGAAAACCACTTTCCTAAAAGGTCTCATAGAAAAAAAAAATGTGGTTTTGTATTTAGTTTGGTTGAAGTCTGATTTCATCATCGATGTTTCCACTGCAAATCATGTTGCGCTCTTCTGCTCATTACCAAGCTCTGTTTCAGAATCACTTTCTATATGATCAACAAGGAGTCTGGTGGCTACCCACAAAAGCTTATGCTCAAATAAATCTGTTAGTCTTTAAGGTGCCACCGGACTCCTTGTTGTTTTTGTGGATACAGACTAACACGGCTACCCCCTGATACTTTCTATATGATGAATGGCCTTTCAGTTGTATTTTTGTGGAGCAACAGTGACCTCCAGTGGCCAGCGAGGCTAGTTGTACAGAGATATATACGGCTAATTCATGGCCAATCTACTCTTCCATAACAATGCTGTTTTCAGTAGGGGGCTCTCCAAATATTCTGAATTTGCTCAGACCAGCTGCATGGGAGATATTTCTAACAATGTACATGTTATCTTGTTGAAATTCTCCTGTGATCCTTGTCCCTGCAATTGATTGGGATAGCTCAGTGGTTTGAGCATTGGCCTGCTAAACCCAGGGTTGTGAGTTCAATCCTTGAGGGGCCATTTGGGGATCTGGCAAAAATAAGGGACGGTACTTGGTCCTGCTGTGAAGGCAGGGGACGGGACTTGATGACCTTTCAAGGTCCCTTCCAGCTCTATGAGATAGATTTGGACACTTTCACCTACGTTGGTGCCACTGAAGTCAAAAGAGCTCTTTACAGGCACAGGGGTCAATCTATGAAGATTCAACTGCAGGACCCTTGTCTATAAAGCAAATCCTTCCCTAATCTCACTGGCTACTGAAGCGCAATGGAGAGAGTCAAGAGTTTACTGTAGGTGCTACACATCCCCTTGCCCTGGGGGAAACCAGCTGGGGAGACCTGGATCAGGGCTGGAGGATACTTTACTGTGTAGCGCCTCCATCCTTCCCTGTGTGGAGAGGTATTAAAGGGGCTCTTTCCTTGGTGGGGTTTTTCCAGATCCCAGCCAAAACACACAGGGGGGGAGAGTGTTGAGAGCTGCATCTTCCCATGAGCATAACATCCCAGCTTTATTATGTTTGGTCCACTTTATTATTATTGGAATATGCAACACTTGATAACAGTGTATTTAGGGCCTGGTCTTGCAGCCCTTACTCATGGGACTCATCCCAATGGAATAAGTGAAACTAGTCATGCAAGTATTTATCCAGCTAGATAGAGCTGAGTTTCTTAAACTGAAAACTCTTTGGAGTTAAGACTGCCAGTCAGTCATATGTACAGCAGCACCTACCACATTGTGTGGGAGACTGGAATGCAAATAGAAAATAAATCTAGACATTTATACCATGCGTACCTAAGTGCCTAGAACTGTGATATCAGGCTTTAACATACTGGACTTTAATATATACATATCACTTTGTTAGGCTACACTGTAATTGCATTTTTATTACAAATGTAAAACAATGCTTTTTTTAAAAATAAGGACTTAAACTAACTTCATAGAACACTTGTAAAAATGTGGCACAAAATTAATGTCAGCTCTGGTCTTTGTTTTTAAGATAAAAAAAAGGAAGAAGTGGAAAGCAGAGATATGTTAATTATATGACATGGAAAAACTCAGATCATCTTGAAAAAAAAGCCAGTGGGTTTAAAAGTAAGAGATGCTAACTGGTTGCCTTCCACTAATATATATTGTTTAAAATGAGGCAGAACCCAGAAGGATAAGGAATCAGTTTTAACCTTTAGCATTACACAGCACAGCATGTAAAAAAATATTCCAACAAACTCACCTTACCCCAACAGATAAGATCCTCTATTCAGAAAGAGTAAATTGCATGTCAGCAATACAGCAGAAGTAACTTCCCAGAAGACAAATGACATCATTTCAGAAACAATACCTTTTGTCTTCATTTAAAATTCCCATTTTAAAAAGGAACTAAAAATATGCTATCCTGGGCTCTCATACTGAAGAGAGAAGAATAAATCTTGTTTTCTTCTTTCAGACAGTATTCAGCTGTTGTGAAAAGGCCAGATAGTAATAATTATATTTATAAAGTGCCCCATGCAAAAGCTTTCTTGGGTGTCAAATTATATACGAATTATGAAATATGGTAACATTTTAAGTTAAAAACATGTTCAAGCAAGAAACACAAAAGGAGATGGGGACAGGTTGAGTGGGAAAGATGGAAGAAAATGGATTTTAGGTAATGTTTAAAAATTGGGGAGATGGTTTGAGGTAGCTATTCATGAGGGTGCAGGCAGAAAACGAGTTCCACACCCTAGGACCCATCATAGCAAAGGCAAAAACACTTGCTGACCTAAGGCCAAAAATCAATGGAACCCTAAAAGAAACAGGTTTCAGAGTAACAGCCGTGTTAGTCTGTATTCGTAAAAAGAAAAGGAGTACTTGTGGCACCTTAGAGACTAACCAGTTTATTTGAGCATGAGCTTTCGTGAGCTACAGCTCACTTCATCGGATGCATATGCATCCGATGAAGTGAGCTGTAGCTCACGAAAGCTCATGCTCAAATAAACTGGTTAGTCTCTAAGGTGCCACAAGTACTCCTTTTCTAAAAGAAACAGACACCCAGCCAAAAAAAACCCAGAAGAGGCCTGAAATATAGCCAGTGCCTACACTGATAAGGACTTCAAAAATCAGCATAAGCAACAAAAATAAATTTAAATAAGTCTACATACTCTTACTGCCCTCATCAATGGAATATCTTATGCACTTGTACCTTTTTTTCTTCCCCACAAAACGTTTGGCACAATCCACAGAGAGGAAAAACATATTTCCTAGCTGCTGATGGAATGGAATCCTTACCTTGCAGAAACACCTTCTGGACAGACAATGAGCTTAACCTGGCATATATTTAAGCCTGTACAACAATTATTTTGCCAGAGTGCATCAGCAATTATAAGCAAAAAACAATTTTCAAAAAGATACCAAAGTTGGGAAAGAAAGCCATGTTGCTGGGTGCATTCCTTTGTGTTTGATCAGAAGCATTCATTTCTAAAGTGCCCAAGGAGTTAAGTGTACAAAGATGCATCACCAGGGGAGTAAGGAAAGGACTAAATGCTTGTTACAGCTTTGTTCAAAGAGAAAGTACAATGCATTAGACACAGCAGGCAGACATACCAGGCATTCTTTCCCTGGAGGTCTGAATACATAGACTGAATAAAATGCTCTCTCTCCACCACCTTAGGGAGGGCTTTCTAATCTAGAACTAAGATTCACTGATACAAAAGTGCCCTCTGTACAGCAGCAAACCTACAATATCTAATTCAGAGAATTTTTAAATTAAATACATTTTTAAATAACTCACTTTTACCTCCCCCTCCCCCCATCTCATTCTCCTGCATATAAAAGATACTTACAATGGTATATTTAAAACTCAGGACCACAACATTTTGATTTAACTTTCAAGTCAATATTTTGCAAAACCAGCAAACTTCACATTTAGCAACATCAATCCTTGGCAGTCACTACTTAGTAATTAGTATTAGCAGCTGACCTGGCTGCTGCTCAGCAGTGAGATCATTTGTCTGGTCACGTAAGAGTCCAAGACTTAAAGTTAGACTCTTTGTAAAGTAGCCATTAAAAAGATGTTAAAGCTTTCTCTTTTTTTCATAGATTCCAAGGTCAGAAGGGACCACTGTGATTACCTAGTCTGACCTCCTGTAGATGCAAGCCATATGGAACTTCCCCAAAATAAGTCCTAAGAGCAGATCCTTTAGAAAAATATGCAATCTTGATTTTAAATTTGTTTTTTAGCATAAGCTTAAAAAGGCTTTTGTGTTCAACAGTTTTAACACAAAATGTAGCTTTTTCAAAAGGGATAGTTCATGATTTAATAAGATCAACTGCATACAGTTAGTTCAGCATGTGGAAGCCTACTTCAGAGGTAAAGCAGATCAAAGGAACATATCACACCAGCGCTCCACACGCCTCATCTGGCTGCCAATTTAATTCCAGGTCTAAGACACCGTCCAGATCCTCCTGTTTTTATTCACATATGGAGTGGGACCAGCCGTCCTAGCTACTGTCTCTTGTATTCCCCTAGAAGACCATTAAAATTGACAGAACACTTTGGCTGGCAATCACAAGAGGAGAACTCACAGGAATTGGGTCAGGGTTCTCTCAGTGAATCCTCCTCAGTTGAACGATCTTTACTCTTGATGAGCCCTGTTATGGCCATATTTAGGGGCAAATGTAAGACAGACCCATCTGCGTGCGTATATGCCTTCCCCTAACAGAATAGTGAAATCTCCAGGAAAGCGATCTCCTGACCACCATCTGGATTTCGTCTGCCTATGAAAGCAGTTATTTCTAGGGAAGAAAGCGTTTTTCCCCTGTGAAACCCTGAGGTACTTCTACTCCAAGTTGAGGGCACTCTGATATTACAATGAGAGAGGCCATAGAACTACATGTGATTAAAAATATATATATATTGTCCTGCTTACGGACACAATGTGAGGAATGAGCAAAAATGGTCTGGATAAAATAAGAATTTCCTCTTCCCCAGCAAAACCTCCAGCCATGTTAAGAAAGGACACTTGAACCAAACCTCTCTCAGATACTAAGACATTTTAACTTCTGGTTTCCAATCAGGCCCAGGATATGACAAGCCAAAATACCTTAAGAGAGGCTGTAGTTATGGTTTCTGCACCTACGGCAGAAAATGGAAATAATGTATTAGAAATTTAAGTAAAAAATATGTAGTTGGGAGACTCCAAGCCCAATTTTCAGACCGAGCAGGTTTGGATAAATTTCCTTATGCAACTAGAATCACATCTTGCTCCACTTATTCGCATGAGACATCTCATTGAGACCAGTGGGATTACTCATCTGAGCAAGTGTCATGTGCTTACATTGGTTTCAAGACCACATCCCTGAATTTTGGATGCTTAGCCAATCCATAACGCCGTAACCTTCTGAGGCTTGCCCATCACTAAACAAAATACACACACAGCAGCAAGTTCAGTCTTACAACATACATGGTGAAAAGAAAACCAAAACACAGCTAGCCAGCGTTGTGACGCATATTAGTACATGTATGCATTTAATTTATGAATGCAAATAGTTTTCAGTTTCACCACTGATAAAATGAAATAACTTACCCAGAACGCCTCTTTCCTCCTCTAGCAGGCATGGATCCTGCCATTCTCACCTGTCCTGTTGCCATAGGTGCAACTGGCAATGTCACCGATCCAGGAATATCTGAAGCCATTTCTGTAATACAGAATGAAAATCATGTTATCCACTATGAAAGGTAATGATGTACAGAAGGCTCTTTTAAAAACACTCAGTGCAGAGTGATCTTTCCTTTTATTTCTAAAAGAAGACAAATCTATCCTTTGTGGTTTAAAGGACTGTACAAATGATGGCAAATTCATTACACTCTTGCAATAGCTTCAGTTTTGTCAATAGATATCCTGAGTGCAATTGGAGAGACAGACAATCACAGCATACACAGCTTCCTGTGTATTTCTTTTACGTATTAGCTCACTGTACTTTTGTTCCCTACTGTACAGAAGCTGCCAATGAAGCCTAGCAGTCTTTCACAACACCTAAAAAATACCCTGCGAGGAAGCTTATCAATGCAGAACTACTGAAATTAATTAGGTGCTGGGGCATAATTTATCCAGATCAGGCAAAATTTTAAAATATATTCAAATGCAGTATTAAAAAGTATGACAAACCCTATATGCTGGTAATTGTGGGTAGCAATGCGGTCTAGTGGCTAGAGCAAGAGATTGGGCCTCAGGAGATGTTATTTACATTCTGGTAGCATTTAGAGACCCTAATCAGAATTCACATCCCAATATGCAAGGTGCTAGGAAGAGTTTACACTCTAGGCTCTTATTCACATCTCTGTCAGTGCCTCGGTGTGTGACGTCAGGCTAATCCGATCTCTATGCCATGCTTTTCCAATCTGTAAAATGGGGATATCAACACTCACCTTAGAAAAGTATGTTGAGATCACAGAACTAAAAGGCATTTTTATTATCCAAAGACAGCAACTGGATGGGAAACATTTTATTATACTTCAGAATGAAATACACTCCAGAAAAACAGAACAATGTAGTTCTTTCCCTTCTTTCTATCCCATAGATTAAGTATATGTATGGACTTTGTGGAATCATTATATAGGATTTAAGAAATGAAAAGTCTCTCTCCCTCTAAAGCATAGAGATTTCACAGACCATTTGCTGTAGCAAGTGGCTGAGATACTACCAACCGAAGATCACAATGTCTAGTGGTCACAAAACAAAAAACCCAAAAATGTTTTGTTAAACTGTACAAGGATTGGTTTCAGAGTAACAGCCGTGTTAGTCTGTATTCGCAAAAAGAAAAGGAGTACTTGTGGCACCTCAGAGACTAACCAATTTATTTGAGCATAAGCTTTCGTGTGTGTGGGGGGGGGGGGTGAGAAAACCTGGATTTGTGCTGGAAATGGCCCAACTTGATTATCATACACACTGTAAGGAGAGTGATCACTTTAGATAAGCTATTACCAGCAGGAGAGTGGGGTGGGAGGAGGTATTTTTTCATGCTTTGTGTGTATATAAAAAGATCTTCTACACTTTCCACAGTATGCATCCGATGAAGTGAGCTGTAGCTCACGAAAGCTTATGCTCAAATAAATTGGTTAGTCTCTAAGGTGCCACAAGTACTCCTTTTCTTTGTACAAGGATTGTGCAAACTGGATGTATATTATTACTATTCCCCTCCCCCAAAACAGCTGGTAGGCTGGAGCTTGTGGAAGGATGGAGAGGAATCTGCTGAGAGTGAGCACACATTAAGAGAAAAAAAAAAGAGACTGGATGATAAAAAAAAAAGTGTTCTCCCTCACATACACATACAACGTCTCATTACCCCGCCCCCCCCAATGCATTCTCCTCCAAACTTCAACCTAAATATTAATTCCGGTATTTTAAAATGTTATGGGGTTTGGTTTTTTTAAATATCATTTAGAACCACACATATCAGGGTTGGCAAAGGCATCTTCGGTCACCTGGTCCATCCCTGGTAGCAACATTTTTAAGGTCTTCAGTGGAAGTTTATTGATTAGGGGAACAGGGATTGAGGGTTGTTCCCATTTTTCATTACTCAGTGCCATAGCCACGATGTTCCGTAACAGAGTGAGAACCAAACCAGTAACTCTAGAGGTGAAACCAGGGGCTTCTAAGGAGATGAGCATAAGGAAGGTGTCAGAGCTGCTACGCTGCCTCCACTCCACAAACGGATCCCATTAGACTGAGCAGCCTACACCAGCTTCAGGGACGTGCCATAAGTCAACCCTAAAACAGAGAAGAATCTGGGCCTACGAAAGTTTCTTAACAGAAAGCAAATTATTCGAGAAATCCCGTTATTTTTCTCAACAGACTAGCACAAAAACCCAACTGTGACGGGGAAGCAGAAACCCACTCTCTTTCAACAGCATTTTCTTTCATGTTTGGAGAGCACTTCATTCCTGACATATTTTATTCAAATCCCTCATTCAATAAATGTACATTTTCAGTCCCATTGTTTCCGTTCACTGCTGCTAGGAATTTCTTCTAGCACATTTATTTTATTAGCTGAACTTCTTTTCAGCCAAGAAGCAACAGAGCAGAGAACTTAAAATAATATGCTTCAAAAATGCATTCAAGGATTAAAACAAAAAAAAAAAAAGATGTGTCTACAGTGTCATAAGACAGACATAGTAGAGTTACACAAGAACGGAAACATAAAAGCTAAACCGTTATTTCTGAAAATAAGTTATCTTTGAAATATACTGACAATCACCTCACATTTGAAACATATAGCTGAAAGTCATCTTCAATTGCTCTGCTGATTCGTTTGTTAAAGCAGCTTTTAAAAAACACTAATAAGTATGCTTTTACAGTGTGTTTCTCACTAAGAGAAACACTGAAATACACACCACTAAGAGGACTGCTCTTTTAACCAGCATGCAGCCCTAGAGCAAAAAGGGATATTTTAACAGAATTTCAAATAAATCCAAAAGTGTCCTTTATTATTTTTTAATACCAGAAAAGAAACATGAACACTCATGTGTGATGAGGCGTTTGTACAGCACTATTTTCCTTCGATACAAAATAAAGCACATATAGTACCTTGAAATGACATGTTGAAGGTAAGAGGGTCAGAATGGACTCGGCACATTAGACCCCAAAAGAGTCTAAAATTTATAGAATAAGTATCATCTAATGAATGGTCTTTCTACTAACAACAAAGGGGGTGGGAGGGATAGCTCAGTGGTTTGAGCACTGGCCTGCTAAACCCAGGGTTGAGAGCTCAATCCTTGAGGGGGCCATTTAGGGATCGGGGCAAAAATTGGGGATTGGTCCTGCTTTGAGTAGGGGGTTGGACTAGATGACCTCCTAAGGTCCCTTCCAACCCTGATATTCTATGATTCTATGAAACGCACTTGCCACTGCTCCAACAGTACATTCCACCCTTGACAGCGTTCCAACCAGCTCACCTTGCTTATTCAAGGAGTCCCACTGACTTTAGTGGATTACACATGTGAAAAAAATAAGCAGTAACTGCCCCTCATGAGTTGTTCCAAGCATTAACTTCACTGCTGAAGGGTCTCAGGATGCAAAGAGAAGAGCATTCAGCTTCAAGCTAAGGTAAAATAATTCACAAGGAATTTAGTTTGTAGGGGCCTTCATTTTCTCCCATCCTAGGAAAGACTGTATGCAATCAGCTTTACAGTGCTTTCCACCAAGAAGCAAAAACTAGTGGAAGACAGAAGATAGAGAAGGGTAGATTCCTCAGCCCTTCAGATATTTTTAAACCTGACAACATTCAACCTAAAGAGGATCCCTCAGAATACAAAGTGGGAGGGGGTGATGTAAGAGAAGGAAAATAGTGCTCATCACTTTTCACTGTCCTCTCCATCCGGCAGAAGTTTCCAAACAACCAGCAGATGTAGCTAGCAGACCCGAAGAGGAAGCGGACCTCGCTAAGAAGCAACTTGGATAACTTTGTCTCTTCTGCCTATCACCACACAGGAATGCATTCAGAAATGTGAGGCAAGGACAATCTACATGGCCTTGAAGTCTCCAGCTTGGTGAATTTGTCCCACTCAGCTCAGGTGGTGGAAATTCATCAAGCAGCATGGCCTTTTGCGGGCATCTTGATCATCCGTTAATAATACATGATTTTAACCAAATGACTTTAAGGCATGGTAGGTAGAGACCTGTATTTCAGGTCTTTGAAATGAACATCTATTTGTCCTTCTAAAGAGCTATGCACAATGGAGATTAACCCTAGCGGCTACCTTTTCATCCAAGTATTGAATCCTTTCCAGGGGAAAGAAAAAAAAAGAAAAAAAAAGGAGAGATTTGGTTAGAAGTTAGGCACAATCATGGACTCATTCATATAGAAGTCCAAAACCAGTTGAAAGAGGATTTCCTGAAGCACCTGAAACCTCACATCCATCCAGGAAAAACAGTAAGAACAGAGCCTTGCTCACCAGGAAGATTAAATCTCCAACAAGACACACCAAAGAGCTACTTCCAGAGTCAACAGATTTCATGTAATTTTTCATGCATGTCCTCAAGAAACTATGAGCACGGAAAGCAGAAGCCCATCAAACCCCAGAAAGTCAATATACCAAAACTGAAAACTTAGAGGGGAGTTTCAGGCCCCTCATAAAAACAACTCAAATAAACCTGCTGTAGGGAACAGCTTGTGGACAGGATATGCTTGCATGCATAGCAATACAGCATAATATACACACACAAAACATTATGACCGTGACCACTACGGACTTCACCATGGCTCTAGAATGCAGGATGCATCATAGCTTAAAGCAGCTCGCTGTCCAATACTCAATTCCTTCCCTAAATACCCATGGTGAGTTCTGCAGATCTTGAATCCTGGGGGACGGTAAGGTCTAGCTGTCCAGCTGTATAATAAATGCAGCGACGGCAGCACTTCTAAGGGCCGTGACTGGGATATCAAACACACCTCAGAGTGGAGCTTTCACTACCTAATGACAGCATCATTACTATACAGGGTTAACTAGGGTTAACACATCTAACAAGGGGGCACTACTACTGAGTCACAATATCCTGCGGAGCGAAGGCTACATTGCTGAGATCAGGTTCTCCCCCAAAAATATGCACTCCAGATTCCGACTGTGGGGAAAATCCACCCAGAATGTGGCCAAACTATACATTATAGATTCCAGGGAGTCTGACTAGGAAACTGGTTCAGATTTGAACTCCTTTTCAAAGCAGTTATCTCCATCCTGACTTGCCAACAGTCACCCTGCAGGATCAGAGCATCAATATAATTTCTCCTTCACATGCTAGAAAGCAGATCCTAGAGCTCCGTGGGGAGCAGGGTGATTAGAAGTTGGATGGATCAGAGAAGCAGAGGACAGAAACATGCAGCCTCACAGAATGAGGTACTTGTCTGTGGAAGTCACAGTCACAAGGAAAATGTGACTGGACAGCCTGCTTTCTCTGAGGCTGGACCTGCTGGCACTGAAGGACACCAGAGATGAAGCTAACAGGCTCAGAGAGGTCTACATAGTACTGTACTAAGGGAAACCTACAGACATAGAATAGAAATGATGTGACAAGCAGGCCACAAGAAGTACTGCTGCCAGGAGCCCTCTGCTGTATGGAAGACGGAGTGCAGCAGAAAAAAAGGACACCAGAAAATCAGAAGGGGATACTCGCCAGTGATCTAAATTACATTAGTATAAACGGGGAGCAGCTCCATGGGGGTAAACTGAGTTATTTTGGTGTAATAAAACCAAAGCCTGAAAGTGCATGGGCAGTTATAGCATTGGTTGTTTGGTTGTGAAAAAAACGGTTACCCATTTTTTTGGAACTGTTGTTCATGTCCATTCCATTCTAGGACGCGGGCATTCTACTTAGATAGAATGAAGCCATTCCGTAAGTCAACGCAGTTATTCATTGCAGTGGCAGACAGGATGAAAGGTTGTCCAGTGTCTGCTCAGAGAATCTCGTCCTGGATTATGGCCTGCATCCGCTACCTCTATGAGCTGGCAAAGGTGCCCCCGCCGGCGATCATGATGGCACACTCAACTAGGGCATAGGCATCATTGGCAGCCTTCCTGGCACAGGTGCCAACCCTAGAGATCTGTTGGGCCGCTACCTGGTTGTCTGTCCATGTTTGCGTCGCATTACATGACGACTCAGCAAGTTCGAGACGACGCTGGCTTTGGCAGTAAGCAGACACTGGACAACCTTTCTCCTGTCTGTCACTGCAACAAACAACTGTGTGGACTTACAGAACGGCTTTGGTCAATCTATGTAGAATGCCAGCACACTAGAATGGAATCAACATGAACAAGCACTCGAAGAAGAATGGAAGTGCTTGATGTGTGGTACTTGTCAATAAAGTGCCAGAAAAATACAGCTCTCAGGCTCATACACAACCACATACACTGTTGCTACTGTTAACTCAAACAGAAGTATTTAATCAGCACCGGGAATTAAGAAATGAGCTGGGCTCTTACTTAGGTTGGGAAGACTCTTTTCTTTTGCAAACAAAAATAAGGGCATATCAAGCATACATAACCCTCACTTAAAAGTGTGAAGGAGTAATGGTCAAAGTGAAATTTGTAGATGAAGTTTGACCATAAATGTTGCCTAACATTGTGGACACAGTAGAGTGAAAAATATCTGTGCAAATACTTTAAATAGCTTTTTTTACAAGAAAGTTTCTCAGTTGTAAACTATTTTTTAAAGGTAAGACATTTGCTTTTGCATTGCAAATCACAGGGTTACAAAAAATGGAGGAACAGGCTTATGCCCAGTAAGACCAATGGTATTCAGACCCATCTGAGTTAGCAGCAAAGCCAGAGAATAACTTATTGACATAGAGAGCAATTACCTAACTTCAATGGAAATCTGGACCCAGTTTCTAGGATAAAGAATGCTGAGACAGCTCAAATAATCTCAGACTTTCATTCCACCTGACCGCTCCACTTTTTCCCTCCTTCTTCCCACTCCCACCCCCTTCAGTCCGCTTCTTTCCTTTTTTGCCTGTAATCTCCACCTTTCTATTTAAATTGTTACCCCATCATGTCTGTGTAACATTGTCTGATTTTGTACTGTCTGGTCCTGCAGCTTTGTCAAGTTGTAAAGTTGTTTAACTACACAATTTTATTGGATATCCTGTGAAATGCATGGTAATTGGTAACATAGACAAGCTGTGAGTCATTTACCTGTTTCTATTTTTTTTTTTTACTGTTTATTTCTTTATGAAAATTAATAAAAATTAATCACAAAAAAAGGAGAAAATTCACAGGGTCTTTATTTCATTAACAGGGTACAAAAAGAAAAGTAATCCAAAAATCAGCCAAATAGCATCAAAATGCCTTAAAATTAGGATTCAAGAAAGCACTCATTCGGTAGGGAATAATCTCCAGTGACAGATTAGACTTCTCTTCTATCTCCATCATCCACGGGCCTGATCCCGCTAGCTGTTCTCATGTTGACTTGTACATCAGTCCATGAGTAGTCCCGTGAATTCAAGAAGAACGGTACTACTCGATGTGAGTAAGGGTGACAGAATCTGCCTTGTGTGTCTGTGTCTAGAATTATATTCATGGCTGTAGGCCTCTTTGCTGCCACTTCCCCACTTACAGAATATGGCAGCATTTCGTTGATGTCGCATGTAGGTCATGCCAGAGTGCTTTGGAATCTTTTGAAATGAAGGACATTTTACAAATGTACATTTAAAAAAAAAAGTATCGATAAATTCCAGCTCCAAATAAAAGATGGTCTGTATATGTTCTGGCCTTTATAATAAAGGTTTAGGTCTATGTAACTTAAGTTACATTTACTCCACGAAGTGAAACACAACATCAGGTAAAATCTGGTCTCAAGGTTTATTCTAAATAGATTTGTGAATATATGTATGTGATTTTTACAATAACCTGTTTCAATTCTTTGTACTGCTGAGTGTGATATCCTCCAACACAACAACTGAGGGGCTAAACCTCAGCAATCTTAGTGCAGTAAGATCACTGGATTGAACTGTAGGGGGGAAATATTGATTTTATTTTATTTTTAGTTGAATCTTACTTACCAGAGATTGGCCCCTAAGCCAAAATTTCAAATTCAAAACACCTCCCAAGCTTCTGAGTATTCAGACTCCAGATCTGGATTTGAATTTTGAAGCTTTATCTCAGCTCTACTACAGTACATGCTTACGGCTTTTAGACAGACACAGATTTCAGAGGAGCACAACTGACCAGTTGCACATCTTCACAGTGTGTGTCATCCAGCTGCGGGGGAGATTCTGCTACTGTAGTCAGAAACCTCTGCTTCTTGTGAAACTCCCAAAGGAACACGCTCTCTCCCATCTAGAATGGCCATTACCCAACATTACTTTCAGTCAGTGTATTACAATCTTTGCTTCAGACCAAGACATGCATGATCTGCATAGGTAATGCTGGCCCCGATCCAAAGCCCACTGAAATCAATGGCAATCCTTCCACTGACTTCAACGGGCTCTGAAACGCTTTAACTTTCAAATCTTGTGACAAGCGCAATATTTGCTAGTAAATATTAGGGGACCATTGAGGATGCTCTTTCCAGTATTCTTTAATCCTTTACAAGTCATTGTAATATGATAGGTTACATTAGAACTAAATATCAGTGCATGACTAAACCTGAGAGCAGACGTGCTGGAACCATTTTTATAGTGGGGGTACAGAGAGCCAGTGAACCAAACTGTAAACCCTGGATATAATGGAAAACACTTCAAGCCAGGGGATGTGGCAGCACCCCCAGCTCCAGCACCTATGCCTGAGAGATGCCAGTTATATAAATGTTACAGATTTGACTGCCAGTCCACAAACTGACTGAAATGGCAATCATCTCAGAGTAAATCTTAGTCTAAGGTTAACACACGTGCCCTGTCCCTTGAACAGAAACCGATAAAAATGTTTTAGATGTTCCAGAAAGGTAAAGTCTAAAAACTTCTTTAGGTAATGGACAAATACAGTTTTCAAAATCATGAAGAATTAAGATATACAACCACTAACAGATCACAAAGGATTTTACCACCTAGTATAGGCACATTTAAGAGGAACAAAATAAAATCACATTTGTGAATTCAGAACTTGACAGGTGAAAACATAGCCACCATGAAGAATATTTCATAACACCTACAGTAAAATCTAATTGTAAATTTAGTCACATCACTTTGGCATGTTAATTACAGAGAAAGAAAAAACCCAGAGAAATTCCACACAGCAGTACAAATTTAAAATAAAATTATTTTACAACTTTATTAATATTATTATACATACATACCATTAACAGGTAGGTTAAATAGACAACAGGTCAGAAAAATTTATCATTACATAGGATATGCAAAAGCAGCAATAACCTTTAAATGCTCTTAACTCAGCACAATTATCATATCAAATAAGTCATAAATATAATAAATCCCACCTCTACAGAAGAATTTCTTTCCTGTGACCAAAACCTTCTTGAAAGAAATTTTATCCGCATATGAGAAACATCAGAAACCTCTGGGAAGAAATGCAACTGCATTGGTATTCTGCTCAGAAAATGTCATCACAGATCTGTTTACCTTAACTGTGGACCATGATTCAGCCAGCAACAACCATCTTGCATACTGATCAATTTATTTGCAGCAAAATTACTAACATTTTCTAAATTAACCACATAGATTCTGGAAAATAGTTAATACATTTTTTTTTAAATTAAGTATATAATATGGACACTATTTTGTTACATTTTTCATTCCAGCAAGATGCATTGTACTTTATGGAGCTTCTCCTGTTATTCTATTGTGCATAATATGACATATTATATTATATACAATTATTAAAGGGACATTTGAGGGAAGTTTAAAGTAAGAGCTTTATCATCTTTAGGATTCACAGGTGAATGTTAATTGCATATGAAAAATGTAAAACAATGCAAGTACATACGTAATTCTTAATGGATCTGTTTTTACAGCATGTTTGGCAGTATGTGCGGTCCTGGAACCTTAATAAGAGTGCAGGAGAGCTGGAGTATCATTAGCGTAGTTCAGCAGCATCAGGAAACCCCAAAGAGTCCCTGCCCCGAAAAAGCTTTAGGCTATTTTTTGGGGTACATCAATTTTTGTGTATTCAACTTGAGACATATCAATAGGGCCTGATTTTCAGAAGGTGGGTGGAGGGTGTCTCAAGCTGGGCACCCAAAAATGGTGGTACCCAAAAATAACTAATCTCTTGTGAAAATCTTGGCCTACAATTGTAATTTATCAAGTGAAAGGATACTCTATTTTTGAGGCATGGATATGAAATACTACTTTTAAAATTAAAAACAAAACCCATATTATCAGAGCATGAAGCTATTTACATGGCAATTTCTGACCTTGGATAGGAACGTGCTATTCCAGCTGACTTCAATAACTGTTATGGATATGTATCCGAGGGCAGAACCTGGCCCAATAAAAGCTCACTAATCTAGAATATTATAGGATACCAAATAAACAGTGTATCAGAGCCAAGTTCTACAATGAGAAACACAAACTTCACTTATGAAACAGCAATTTTAGATAAGAAACTGCTTTAATTGCTTCATAAAAGGACAGAGGAAGTTATAAATTTTATTATTCTACAACTATTACAGCAGACTGCCAAAAAACCATAAAAAATAATTATCTAACACTTAAAGTGTACATTAAGTAACTGTCCCAAAGGAAATTAAATATTTTAGTGCATTTTTAGAAAAGATGTTTGTAATGTAAACTGGGAAATTAGGTGCCAAATTTAATAAAATGGGTCTATGTGCAATTCTACACTTACATTAGCTCACACAATTTCCACAGTTGCACAAACGTTTTTGTATGCAGCCTGAGGCCTCATTTTTTCCCACATTTGGCCCTAAAAATGCATCCTTTGTCTATGCAACAGTGACCTGTGCTAATAAACGTGCATACTGTAGGCTTCTCTAAGTGTACTACTTCTGCTTCCTGTGCAATTTGTAGCATGCTGTACTAAAGGCCATTCACAACTTTAAATAGTTCTCTTTTCTAAACTGGGAACTATTTCTAATTTTTGTTTTAATTATAGTAACAGTCCAGAGTTTTCAAAACTACATAATTCAAGGCCAGGTCAATGCTAGAAACTTTTATCAATACAGTAACATTGGTGAAGTGTGTGATTTTTTGTAACATTTCTATATCAGCAAAAGCCCTACTGCAGACACAGACCAGCATAAAAGTGCCTCTAACCATGTAGCTTATTTCACTTGGGAACCTGATTTATACTGCCAAACACGCTCTAGTGCACCCCTGGCCAAAAAACACATTTTGCAGTGACAGTTTGAGTCAGCCCACGGTAACAGCCATCAGTGCTGGTGACGAAGTGAAATGAGAGGGTGGTTTCTTTTCCCAGTTGATGAGTGAGAAACACCTGAGTAAACTGGGGAAGTTGCCAAACACAGAAGCTGAGCAGTATTGCCAATGCCAGGAGTTTAAAAATCATGAGTCAGAACCCCCTCACCCACCTCCCACCAAAATAAATATGATCGTCTCCTAAAACTCATAGGATCTTTCAAAAGACTAAATCATGGTTTTGGGGGGCCGTCTTCTGGTTTTTAAACTCCCTCTGTTCATCCCCAACATATGTGTGATGATTAAAGGCTGAAAATTCAACATTATTGCATACAAAATGTGCACACAAATATGTAGGCACCAGCTTCTATATGCTCCTTCTCCTTGACTCCTCCCCACCTCCGCAGCGAATGGTTCATCGCTGATTCACCTTAATCACTTCTCTTATTCCCATCCTTTTCTCCTCATTCCCATTTTTTTCATCCCTCTCTTCTTAGCATACTAACAGCTTCCAGCTTGGGAAAAGAGGCGCTTCTTGCATCATGCTCCAGCAGATACGTACAATGGGCATTGCCGACACCTTCCAACGAGCCACCCTCATGGTTAAAAGAGAATTTGCTCGGACTTCAGTTGTTCAAAGGAGCAAAGGATAAAGAAGAATCCTTAGTGCTCTATTAACTTCAGTTGAACTGTGACACTAGACACAAGTGGAGGGTCTGGCCCCTGTTGTTTAAAAGATTCCATAAATTCCAGGGACAGATTTTCAAAGCCAATTTTGCAGCCTCTCTGCAAATTGGCCAGTGGTAAGAACCATGGGGTATGCCCCCAGAAGTCCCAGACATGGGGGAGTGCAGCATCAGTGAGGACACAGTAACTCGAGTACAGCTACTCACACCTGGACTAGGCTAACCCAAGTGCTCAGACCCGCCTGATGCTGATTGCCCGAGATAACTCTGCATACCCTCAGTCTTAATTCTGAGTTTTATTTTGTTTTCTGGAGAATGGGAGCAGTCCTTCAGAAAGCAGTGCAAAATGTGGATCACGGTTTTTGTACTTGGGTCGGAGCATAATGAAGTTCAACAATCGAATAAGAGCCCAGGTTAGCTCTGCAGTGAAGACATACCCTGAGTGTCAAATATCTAGGCACAGTTACACTCACAAATGGGTAAATTGGGTAGTCACATAGCTAACGGCCCAATCTGCATTCTCAAAAGTAAGGATTTCATGTGAAGTTCACTGGCCAATCTGCGGAGGCTTCAAAGTTGACATTGAAAATCTGTCCATGGAATTGATGGAATATCTAAACAACAGGGGCCAGACCCTCAACTTGGGCAAAGTGTCATAGCTCAGCTGAAGTTAATAGAGCTATGACAATTTTCACCAGCTGAGGATCTAGGCCTAGGCCAGGGGTTCTCACAACAAATTTTTTGGTGGCCTCAAAGTGCGGCCACCAACTCTTGCTGGGGATTACGCTGACAATTTTTCCTAAAATACTTAATTTACTTTAGGAAAAATAAATATATATGCACATACACATGTCCAAATCATTGTAATTTATTGAATCTTTTTTGCAGACTCAATAACAAAAATAACATACAGCTGTCTCTCTTCTTTACTGGACCTAAACAGAATAGAAACACAAATAAGGCGCTCTGCAGGTTATTGTCTTTTTTGTTGTTGTGTCTTTTCCTTTTTTTGGTTGCTTTTTTAAAAAAAGACTTGCTAGCTAGTAAGTCTGCTGCTGCGAAAAGTGATATTAACAAACATAC
Source organism: Chelonia mydas (assembly GCF_015237465.2). Taxonomy (NCBI): domain Eukaryota; kingdom Metazoa; phylum Chordata; order Testudines; family Cheloniidae; genus Chelonia; species Chelonia mydas. The sequence continues at coordinate 67,914,504 of NC_051250.2, forward strand.
AAATATCACTTTTCACAGCAGCAGACTTACTCAGTCCTGGCAAGCCCGGGGACAAATTAAGTCTTGAATGGGGAGGTCGGTAGGGGGGAAGTGGGGGACAGGGGGGAATGCATAATGAGCTGGCGGAGGCAGCGGGAGCCAGGGACAACGGGGGGTGAGCCCCACTGCTAGGGGTTGGAGCCCCGGGGCCAGAGCCTGCTGCCCGCTACACCAGGGCTGGAGCCCAACCCTACATCCCCAGGAAGGTGGGGAACTCACTAGCTGCCTCTTCCTCCAGAATTTGAGTCTCCAGAGGGGGCAGGGTCCAACCCCTGCTGGTGGCCCTTGGGGAGGGACCACTGCTTTGTCCCCCCAATCACTGCCCAGGAGTCTGTGGCTGCAAGAAAAGCCCCTCGTGGCTGCATTTGAGATACGCTGGCCTAGGCCCTCACATAGCACAGAATATATTGCCATACATAGGTACAACAGGAATCTTTAGGGATGCATATTTTAATTTGTCCTTGTTTTGTTGTTTAGACATTCAAGATCATTTGATCAATTTTCCCCCGTTTAATAAGTATTAATCAAATGATTCTCCATCACAAGATTAGGCTTCCCACACAAAGCAGCGTTTCCATTTAAAAGAAATTATCATTCTCCCTGCCCCTATGATATTTTGAATGTGCTTAAAATAATGGCATAAGTATAAGCTGTGTGCAAGAACAGCAAGAAAAAGTTCCTCTAATAATTTTTTTTCGTAAATTTTACATACTCTATTAGAACTAACAAATGCAATATAGGATTGTTCCATCATTCATGCAGCACCATATCTATAGAATCTCAATTTTATATGTAATGACTTTATCCATTAACATACAAATTGAAGCAATGTAACATACATCCAAACTGTGCACATAAGCACAAAAAGGAAAACTAAGGAAGTGTAATGACTCTTCTTCAAACTTTCTCAAAGATAGATTGTGCTTAGTCCATTAACTCATCATTTAACGTTTTCATTTAGTTAGTTTGTTTAGTTTATTTTGGTTGGCATTCCACCAGAAATTCATGTAGAGGAAATGTGTTTTCCTTTTTAAAATGGAACACTTAGTAGATGACATACAGCAAAACACCAGGAGGTAAAGTGGAAATTGTAACACAAGAATATGTTAAAACTAGACATAATAATATTGCATTAGATTTTAAAAAATTACACACACACACAGATTCCAGAGGCCACCATTATTTATTACTTGAAAATGATGTGAGTGAGATTCTTGTCTCTGTTCCCACCAGTACACAAACAGCCTCAGTGGAGTTACTCTGGATTTATACTTGTATAACAGAGTTCAGAGTCTGTCTCAGTGTGAGCAAAAAAATTATCTTACTGTACTTTGCTAAGATCCAAACTGTGCCCAAATCCTGTCGCATTTTCCTCCACAACATTTCTAAGATCTGACATTTTCTGTCTAGATAGCAAAATTCTCATCTAGGCTCTCTATCTCCAGTCTTACCTGCTGTAATTACTTGTTCTCCTTCCCCAAATCCCACTTTACTGTCTTGTTACATCGCTCCACCTTATTATATCATGTTTGAGATGACCTGTAGACTCTTCTGGGAAATCGTGTCTTTTTATCCATTTGGGAGGATGCCTAGCAAACGTTTGGGCTTTGTAACAAATAAGCAATTATAACTGTTCAACACTTTATTATTCACTATTACAGACTATTTTTTTAATCCACCCATCTTTAAATTATTTATTAAAAATCAATACTTCACTATTAACTTCAGTGTCACTATCACCAATCTCTGTCCTTAACACTGACCAAGATGTAAAGTTAAATTACTTTGGTCAACCGAAGTCGATTTAGATCTCTACCAAAAGTCAATTTTTAATCATTAGAATCCAGAGCCATATGGTTCATACAAAAGATTCAGCTGTCAATTTCCAAGAATTATTTTACAGTTGCCTTTAGAATATTTATGGTGCTATATTAAGAAAAAAATAAGCCAGATCAATATTATTCAGCGCTGTTCCAAAGTTTAAATCACAGCAAGATGGCAAAGCATCCCATTCTGAGAGGTGCTGAGTGCCCTCAATTTCTATTAACTTCATAAAGCATAGTAAATAGTAGTAAACAGACAATGAATTAAAGTTAATGGATACTAAATCAACTTAAAATGTTGACTGGGATTGATTTTAACCAACTGCAGCAAGACACCAGTAACTCAGCCTTCCTGGGTAGCCAAACCTTTTCATTGCTCCCCCAAGCTGTTATCTCCACCCATCAAGATACCAAAGTCATATGGAAGTTTTATTCCATGATTGGAGATGCAGTAGGTTCACAATCCCTGCCCATACTTTCTGTTAAGCCAACTGCATACAGTACAAACTTGTTGTCAAAACATCTTGATCCTGGAGTCAGAACAATTTTTCTAATTTTAACTTTCAGCTGGAGAATACTGCCAGCAGATTTCTGCTGATAATTATTCGTGTTTTTAAATGAATTTCCTTTCATCGTTCCTGGCCTCCAATTATAATTGCTTTGCATAAGCATCCTTGCAGTCCAGTTTTACTGGCACAAATATTCACAGAAAGTATAGTAGACACCAAGTTTTAAATTTGGCTCAATCACTAATTCATTCTGACAACCAAAAGATATCACGTGACTTACTTCATCAAATAGAACAGAGTACACATAGTGAATACTGAACGTCAAATACTCAGAGAAATACCGGTAATCCATAAAGCTAAACCATTTTCAAAATTTCATCGAACAACTGAACATATAGTTTTGATGAAATCATAATCAACTTGCAATTGATCAAGCAAAAAATTTAATAATTTTACCACTTAAATTATTCATTGCAAATAACTTACTTGCATCTTTCAAATGATTTTGTAAATTTATTCATTGTAGCTGCATAATAAAAAAATTGTGTTGCAGTAGGGATGTACAACTTTTAAGTTTCATTCAGAATATCATGCTGGGTTTATCAAATACTTAATTATCAGTATATTTAGGGTATTACTGGGCATGCTTAGTTAACCAGTGTCTATTGTATTCAAAAGTTACTGTATCATTAAACAATATTTTACTGACTGAACTCGTGTCTGCAATCCTGCTTGGTCAGCAAGTAAGGGATATTTATTTAATGTTATGATACTGAACTGACCTTTTGTGTGTTTCCAAATCCCTATTCATCATCATAAGTCAAACTGAAGAGAAAATTAATTAAAGTGCAGTTGCCAGAAAAGTCACTCCGTAAAAATGACCATATGAGAGTTCCTTATTGAGTCTCTCCCCCTGATTTCCAGTTTGAGGTTCCTTAGTCTACAAAGATTTCCCACGCCCTTCCCCGCGCTTTAAACTCCAGTTCTGCAAACTCAGCCTGCGTTCAAGACATTAAGTTGTGTCCTTTTGCCCCCTACATCACCACCAGTAAATAAAGACCCTCTGATTAGCATTTAGAGGGCTTTTTTTTCTATTAATGAAGCAAGAAGCAGAAAAGAATCCAGCACTGAAAAAATGCTTTAAAATAAACATTAACACTATCCATTGAATTCATATAAACATTGAATTCTACCAAGCCTAGGTAAAGTCTAGTCTACAGGCTGCAGGAAAGGGTTGGGAACCAGGAAATCATGGGTTCACATATGACTGATGCTTGGACAAGTCACCTAAAAAGGGTATTTCATTATTGCCCCAAAACTGCAGTCGCTGGCATTTAGCAGTGGATTCTTTCAGTCAGACATCTAACTGGAGATTCCAAAACACTCCATTCTACAAAATTAAGTGCTCTAACATTTCACGTATTGACTCTTTTCAGAGTCTGTCAGTCGTTCAAAATTATCGTAAAAAGGTCGAAGTTTTCTGCAGTTGAAAAGATTTGGCCAAAGGAAGATTATGATTTTTCTGCCCTTTGCTGCGCCAGTCACATTTATTATGCTGTTAAGAATGCTAGTCTCTCCCCCTTGCTGTCTGAGTATCACACCCTTTATGTCTATGAGTAAAGAGGAACAAATAAAAACCCATCCGTTTTTGGAAGTTCCGAAGGTAATTGCAGGGGTGGGGTGGTTGTTTTTTTTTTTATTTTTAGATTGTAAAAATCTTTCATTCCAACTGGTGCCCCAAAGAGAACACCCTCAGAATAAGACATGACGGAGAGCTTTATAAGTAAATACACAACTCAGCCAGCCTTGTTATAGGAGAATCTCCGGGGAAATATTCGTTTTACCAAGAATTTGCTACAAATGTTGAGAATCTCAAATCCTGCTTAACTTCATCACAAAGAACTGTTTCTGAACATTTACTCTGATCTAAACTAAAATAAAGTAAATTAAAAGTAAGCTTTCCTATGTTTTCAGAAGGAGGTTGTTACCCTTAGAGACCACTATTACTGCATTTTCCAGAATTACAATCACAGGGTTTCACTAGCAATTTACCATCGGAACCACTAAGCAGACATTCTTTCCCTGACTTTTTAAACAATTGAAGATCTAAAATAATGGAAGATTAAGGGAACATGGAACGAGAAATATTCAAATTAAACATTACGTCACGTTCACTAGAAGCTGCTTGTTCCCAGAAGTACACAGTCTGTAGATGCTTTGAACTTGGAAGTGAAGAATGTCATTGAATAAAATTTTCTACAAACAAGCTAGATGTTTATATACAAGCCTTGACAAAATTGAATTTTTCACATTTATATCTGGAAGAGCAGCAAGACAGCCTTTACATATGTAAACATGAAGGAAACATGAAATCACACCAAATGTCAGATTTGGCAATCAAGTTCTAGCTAACAGCAGAATTCTCCATAACTACATACCAAAGGACCTGTAGTTTTCAGCTATATTTTATAAGAAAGAGCTATGGGAAGAATATTAAGTGCCAACATCAAGAAGAAAGACGGCTTGACATGGGACCCTTTTCAGTGTTCATTTTATTTATTTGTAAAGACAGACTAAATCGCCTATTTCAAGGAGCAGTCTTCTACAGTTTATACACCACACAACCGCACCAAACAGAGTGGTTTTCCTTCCTCTAGCAAGCCATCCCATGCTTTCCACAATAAAGATGAACAAACGCTTGAAAGATGTGTGTGTGCCATTTTTCGGCTTTTTAAGTGTGCGTGTATTTTAAGTATTATTGAACCACTTGGTAATGTTGTGTGTGTGTGTTCAATATTTCACCCTCACTTTAAAATCTAATTGTAACAACCCAGTAACAGGTTGGAATGCTTTCAAAAGCAGTGAGCAGCTGACGGAATGAGTAGGCAGAGAGCGAGTTGCAAAACACATATTAAAACTAGAAAAGACATGGGAGCTCTAGCAGTTTAGTAGCGAAGGATCACTGGTGGTGTTCCCTTGCCTAGGTGTATATTTTGTTAAGACAATTAAAGGATAAGTGTTTTGCCTTATCACTAACATATCTAGCATACAGAGTGATGAATGTGAATATGCTAAATGTAACAACTAACGTCCCCGGAACGAAGGATACTTGTTGTTTCCAGAGTAGCAGATTTTAGTTTTACACCTACATCTTTTCTCCCTAAGCTCCAGCAAAAAACCGATAACCAATGAAAGATACAATTGGTGTCATGCTTTCACGGTCGTGATTCAAATATCAATCCTGCAACTGAGCTATTGGGTAACTGTAAGTACTTAGAGAAGGAAAACTTGTAGAACTTAATAACATACATAGAAGGCTAGCAAAGACTAGTTCAGAACAGACATGGATGGCTGAGTTTTGTTTGTGCCCTGAGCAACATTTCATGGTCTGGGAAGGATTCAGATGAGTTCACGTGTGAAAAGCAACCCTGGTTTCCACATAGGAAAGATTCTAATCACTCTAAATATTAGCATGCTGTGGAACAGGCTTCTTCACCTTATTGCTGAATATAAATAATTTTTATATCAATAATTTTGTTCTATCACTTTGGAAAAAAATGGATACACTGTTTGTTCCAGGTCCAGACTCTCTGACATCTCTCCCTTAAAAGTAAAGTTCAGCTTTGAAACTTCTCCACGTCTACACCATCATTTATGTCGGTGTCACTTATGTCAGTGACATTTGTGAATAAGCCAACCCCCCCGCATGATGTAAGTTATACCGACTTAAGCACTGGTGCAGACAGCGCTATGTCAGTGGGAAAGCTTCTCCTGCCACAGCTGCCAATGCTCATTGGAGATGGATTATTTAAGTCAACAGGAGAGCTCTCTCCCATCAGCTTAGAGCGGCTACACAAGAGAGTTTACAGCAGCACTGCCTTAGACTACTATTTGTATTACTGTCATACCTAAAGTGCTCAACCAAAACAGAGCCCCACTAGGCTAAATTCTGTACCAGTGTAATGGGTTTGGAGAAGGCAATATGCTAACATCAGGTATAGCATTTCTTTCCCTTTTTTGTACCTCAGCTTACCTTTCTGCTATGAAAGAGACCAGAGCTAGGTCTGTTCAGGACTTCCATATAATGCAGAGTTAATCTGATAAAAGGAGAGTGGCACACAATCTCTAAAGGAAAATGTTCACTAAATCTATCTATATGAATACACTACAGTTCAGGGATTGGCAACCTTTGGCACGTGGCCCGCCAGGGTAAGCACCCTGTTGGGCTGGGCCGGTTTGTTTACCTGCCACATCCGCACGTTCAGCCAATCGCGCCTCCCACTGGCCCTGGTTCACCGCTCCAGGCCAGTGCGGGTGGTGGGAAGCGGCGCAGGCCAAAGGTTGCCAATTGCTGCTATAGTTTATGACCCTTGAAACAGCTGTGAATACTTTCAACAACAACTCTTGCAATATTTCCTTCTCCCCTCAAACTATTAATACTTGTTACGATCAAGTTCAAATGCAAACTATAATTATGCACATGCATACATACATTCCCCCAGGACTCTTCTCTGGGAGGATTTACCCTTCTCAGTCTTGGTGGAATGGGGTCCTAACTCTCTGTAGGGCATGCAAACTCCTTAATGTCTGGGAAACTCAGATCCAACAACATCCTCTGAATTTTTCAAAATTACAATATGTTTTCTCTACCATCACAAAAGAGCGTCAATTTCAAAACCATTTCCATTTTTCATGCGCCAGTTGCAGAAGACTTAAAGGAGGGAACTATATTTCTTGATCTTAATGGGTTCTGAAACAACAAAGGCACACTCAAGGAATGAAAACTCAAAATTCAGCTGAGTTCATCTCATGTACATTTGCATGACCAGGATTTTAATAATGTCAAGGTGCAGCACTGCAAGTTACATGACTGTAAAATGAAATCCTGTATTTATTTGTTTTTCAGCTGAATGTTACAAATGGCAGCTGAAATGATAAAACAAAGTCAGAGGAAGTTAATTGGTTCTCATTATTAAAGCAAACTGAGATATCACTCAGAGTTCTCATATCGATACATTTTATATTAATCTCTCTCTCTCTTGCTATTACCATCACCACCACATGAGCAGTTTGGGGGGGGGGGGGGGGGGGGGGACAAAAGGCACTGAGGGTGAAGAAAAGCAGCTCTGTTTTGCTCCTACCTAGCACCTTTAACTTTGCCATGTTTAGTCATTTGTACCCAGGATCCACCATTAAAAGCATGTGCCTCTACTATTTAAGCTAAAAGAGAAAAACTCAACAGCTGGTAGCAGTAATAGGCTATTATACTCTATGTCACCTAGCCACTAGAGCAGGACACAGTACACTTGGCTAATGTGTTACACACCTCCTGACACTCTATACTAACTTAGAATACAAGTTCTGTTACTGTAACACTTAATACTTTTAATAGCTCCTCCAAAAGTATTGAACAGGTGTCCCCTGTACAGAGAAGCTATAATTCTATATTAGCTATTACTGTACATTGCCCAACACACGTCTCTTTATTACAAAGTGTTAGCGTATTCAAACAATTGGGCAAATTAGCTGAACAGTGCTAATTTGGTGCACATTCTCACAGCACCCAAAAGTCCCATGAAAGTCAGTGTAAGTTTGGGGTATGGAATCTAGTTTCCTATTGTCCACCTCAGTAGTTGCCATAGAACTCATGGAACATTTTCAAGGCGACACAGTCGGTCAAGAAATTTCAAGCACCATCACAAAGGTGCTCTCAAAAGTGAACTTTGTAAAACAGCATCTTGGTGTCCAGGTTTACTGACTGTCAGCAGCACTCATCAGGCTGAAATTTATTTTCCTGGCCAGTCATACGGGTCAGCATCCACTGACTTCTGTGGTTACGGTTACATGTGTTACTGCTTAGTGTTTAGGAACTTAGACATTTTCCATTTCAAAACAAGATTTTTCTAGCTGACAGCACTTTATGGTCAACCTGCTTTCTGACAATTAAGCAGTGTTCTCACATTACCATCAATAACAAAGATCCTGTAGCATGCATGAAACAAAATAAAATCCAGCTCTTATTTCCACAGCTGTATCGGCTCTGCAGTGCTGAGAGGAGTAAAACTTGTTTTTGTCAGTAAACAAAACAAATGTGACTCAGAGGACACAAAGAGTACAGTTAGAAGCAGTAGCTAAATGCCATTTTTATAGCTACTTTCATGACTAGTTTCCAGTGGCTACTGTTACATGCAGCAGCTAGTCAGTGGACTATACTGACCTCTGCCATGTGACAATGGTATGAGCTTTGTAACCCAGACTCATGTCAGGTGACTGGGGATAGAAAACAAAATACCAGTCTCTTACCAGCCTTCCTATGTGCCACGACTTTATTACACTGCCCCTCTTCAGAATGGGAGGTGTTGTACTGGATCACACAGTCAATGATGTTTCACCCAGTTATTATTTCTTCTTATTTTATATTGCCATAATATCTGGAGGCCCTAATCCCAATCGTCATATGATCTGATCGTAAGAAGTTACTTTACTTCTCCCTGCATCCTGAAACAATTTGACCCTGATTTTTAAATATGGCCGGACCTCAGCCTCTGATTGTGCACCCAGATACAACAGTGGGTGCAACTTTACAAGCACACAGCACTGCAAGTCCATTTTACTGCACTCAGACAGCTACCCATCTACCTAGACAGTAATATATCTAGGTGATATAAAATGCACATGTAATTATTTGTGCCCCAAAATTGTGTTCCTAATTATTTCTGGGATCAAAATTGGAGGCCATTTTTCGTCCACAGATTTTTCATTTATTGTATATCCAATAGAAAGGGATTTTGGTTTTTTATCCTCCGTAATACAACAGTGCAGTACTTTAGGCCTTTGCAGCATCAGTCATTTGTTGGCATGTCTCTGCCCATAAACTATTTGCATGTAACTGACAGTCAAACTCTACAGATACATTTTGAGTCTGCCCGTAAGCAAATATTACTGGTAAAGTGTAAAGGAACATTTAAACAAGCACATGTACCAATAGCAAAGAAAAACAGACAAATTATAGGGTAATTAACATACGAATGACGATCCAGTTGTTAATTACTATCTGTTCCAGGCGTTCTGTATGAGCAACTTACCTTAAAAGCCTTACAATATGTATACAAGTAGAGTCAGCAATTAAACACTTCAACTCTCCTCTGGCTTTATTAGAGAAAGATGACAACTTCTGCGTATGATTCTATTTGTCAGATGTGTTTGAAGTTTAGCTGAGGGAAGGACTGGCAGCACAAATCTGTAATTTAAAGTGCAAAATTGTGACCTGTCCTTGAGCAAAACAGCAAAATGTATGTGTTCATGGAGTGCACATCTAACTTAACAGACGTTCCCAATCTTGAGCCAACTAATAAAAATAATACTCTGCACTTAAACAGTGCTTTCCATGGAAGGCAGTGTGGTTAGTGATTAGAACAAGAAAGCCTCACCTTCCCTTAGGGAAGGCTGCTGGCTCTACCTACTGAATAACGATGGGACTTTCTTAAATGCTGTCTTAGCACTTGAGAGAAGCAACAGTACAAGACTAGCATTTGTTTAAACAACAGTAATTGAGAAGCAAGAATGCTGCTGAGCCCAGTGCCAGAGTTAACTCTGACAGAGTGGCTGTACCAGATGGAAAGGAAATTGAGTAGTGAGGAGGAAAGTGAGACAAGAAGGAGAGTGATCTGAACAAAAAGGCCAGGGGAACAGAAAAGAAAAGAAAGGGAAAAAGCAGACGAAAGAGAAGGAAGATGGGATTGCAGAAATAGGTTAATAAAAGGAGGCCTTCCTAGACCTCCAGAATATGAAAACGTTTCAGCAGTACTAGATCTAGACCTACTTACAATGCAAAGGATTTTCCTTTGTATGCACTTTCTTTCTCAAAGAAACACTGGTTTCTCCTGGATTCAAAAAGGAGCTCGTAGATACCTGGAGATTATCTTTCAATGTATAATCTGAATACTGGCTGCCTTCAGCAATCCACACAGCTAGGAAACCCCTTCGTAATGATACTCTAATAGGCGGATCCTCTGCTGATGTAATTTACCCCAATTTCCACTGAGGATCTGGCCTTACAAGTCCCTGTTGATATTTAGAAGCAGACATTCCATTTGTTATGGATTGCTAGTCTGCTAGCTTTTCCAGTGTAATTTGTTGCACTTACATTTATTATTAGGAAAAAGAAAACAATTCCAAACTGCATGAGCAACACTGCACTGAGGACAAGGAGAATAGAACATATAGTGAGAGATAGGACCTGCACCACCGAGCATACAATCTAAATAAAAATTTAAAAAGATAGACAAAGAGGGAGAAAAAGGGAGTCATTTTACAGAGGCACAGAAAGATTCACTGACTTACCAAGGGTCAGACAGGAAATCTCCAACAGAGCCAGGAATTAAACCCAGATCACCTAAGTTCCAGTCCAGTGACTTAAATACAAGATCATCATTTCTCACCTTACTAGCATTGATTTTATTAGCATGCTAATTTTTATAAGTTAGTGTTGAATTAATGTATTTACTATGATCTTCACTTTGTAATTATTTAAATCTAAAAAGCTACCCACTGCCACACACACCTTATCTTCACAAACCATTAAAGTAAAAAAGAGTTGAATTTGTCTTCACCATGACAAATAATGCCAGATCTGTCCTCCTAGCAACTGGCTATATCAATAACCTTATTTTGCATGTGACTGTTTTAGAAGGACTTTTGTTTTTCCTTGTTTACCCAAACCTTACAATATTTTTCTTACTGAAATGAAAAATCAGCAATATCGTCTCTACAGCAAAAGTGTCTTTTTTATTAAGAAGTGTAGTGAAACATTAAAGCTTGAAGCATCATTTGAAACTAACCATATTATTTTTCATTTGCATATTCAAACATATCCAAGATCAAAATTATATTCTGAAATTCATCGCTGACTTTAATTTAGAAATATCAGAAAAATATATGCTTTTAATATAAGTTATTACTTTGCAGACAGTTTTAAAATTAAACTGCATCACAGAATTGAGTCAAGAGGCGCTGAAATAATACATTGTACTATGAGTGAATTAAGAACCAATTGAGTAGTAGGAAAGCTATGAATATCACAGGAGAAAAAGGTCTTCAGTTTAACTAAGCCTGATATTAGCTAATGCATGCTGAGGATAAGGATCTCTGTTTTAACATTATCTTGGACACAATTTCTTTGCATCCCACATACTTTTAAAGCCCATTACATTCTCCATCACTATAACACTCTGTTTATTCCCAAGGATGTTGTTAAATTGCTTTTGGAGTATACTGACTAGTCTACACTACAGTCAGAGCAAAGGTGTTACTACTGTAGCAATAAAGTAGAGAGGTTCCAGGGCTTAGGTTCAAAGGTATTATATAGACTCAAAGATTTCTGAAGCCTAACACACTGGAGTAGGTTAAGCAAAAAAAAAAAAAAAATCAACAATTTTTAAAGGCAAAATTAATGCTCATAAAAGATGCCAGATGGACAGCTTAAAAAAAAAAAATCAACAGCCTCTGCACATCTACAGAAGAGGCAACAGCAGTAGATCAAAATCTAATGGATCATTAGGAGGGCTAATAATGAGATAGGATATATTATTTATCTCCATTTTATAGAGTAGGAATCAGAGGGTAAGTTGCCAAATGTCACACTCAATAAGCTACTGGCAGGAACAGAAGAACCCAGATCTCCTGATACCCAGTCCAGTGCTTTAATCACAAGTCCAGTCTTCCTCACTTTCAACACAGAACAGGTAAAACACTTATGTGGGTGACATAATACTTTATTCACCTCAGTTTCAGTCCTTGGCCTCTCTGCTGAGAATTCCAGTAACAGAGCTGGAGGGCTTGTCTAGACAAAGAGCGTGCAGCTCTGGGATGTCAATCTACCCAGCACTAGCCTGCCATGCACTAACTGAAGTGGACCAGGCTGCTCTGCACTAAAAGCTCCCAAGTGTGCTTTGAGCTACCCCACTTTGAGCACCAAGCACACAAAGTTTTAGTGCTGAAAGTCCACATGGACAGCACAGCGGAGGTGGGGGGGGGGTGGAAGAGATGATCCCCGGCACTCTGGCTGCTCCCCCTTCCTGCAGTGCAGCCACTTGGTCCCCACTCTACTCTCCCCCCACCCCCTCCCAGGGGCTGCGTTTGCACAGACGCCCAGGCTGTGTGCACTGTCAGGGTGATGAGTGGGAGCTGGCCTCAAAACTTCCCCGCAGCCTCCTGGGGATCCCTTATCCCTACTTCCCTGGGGGGTGCTGAAACACACTGCGCCCCAAGCCCTGGGGATGCACTTCCCTGCTCCACAGCCAGCAGCAGCTAGGCGTGCGTGCTTCCTCTGATACCTTCATTTTATGATGAACTTCAAAACAAACAGACAAAAATAAATAAAAACCCAACCAAACCAAAACACCTTAATTGAACATCCTGTTTAAAATATTAAGAACTGCAAAGTTTCGTTTTAAGAGTTTGACAGCCCTGCCCCCTGATGCCCTAATTAACCTCAGAAAAGGTGCACGTGGACATTTTCCTGCCACTGTGACTCAGCCTAGAGGTGGAGACCCCCAACTCTCAGATTAGATGATAGTTCAGTATAAAGCCTTCTCAAACTACAGTCATTCTAAGGAGACAGCCACCAAAGGAGCTAATTATGTGGTTTATGTACTCATGTGCTCCTTATGGCACCTGAGTCCCATCAAGAGCACTGCCACAGTTAGGAAACAAGGTGGGCAATAGAGTTTTCCCCACAGTGCACCACATTCCTAGGGCTAGAGTGTCGACATGAGGGAGGGGGGTGCTTTAGGCACTTTGAGATGCATTTACTTTGACTCAGATCTGTGCAGTGCAGTGTGGACCCCAGAGACCGAGGTTCGAGCACGGGTCAGAAAATTCTTAACTTGGGTTAAAATGCAATGTAGATGCTCAAGCCCAAGGTTCCCCAACATGGGTCAGCTGACTTGCGTCCCATTAAGCCTAGGCTTACGTGGCTGTGTAGACATACTTTTAGTTCATGGCAGGCTAGTGCAAGGTAGATTTACACCCCAGCCTGCCATGCACTAACCTTCTGTCTAGACAAGCCCTTAGTGTTGACAACTCTCACAATTTTAATCATGCTCATGATATTTGATGTTTTACTTGGAGCCCCAGCTCCTGGAAACAAGTGATTACACGAGAAACTGAGCTTTTTAAAAAAATAAATCATATTTAAGATTCCAGCCCTCATGGTTGAAAAAAAATTCAAAAAACATAACTCAGGTGTACCCTAAAGGATCAAAAACCAGAAGGCAAATAAAAAAACCCCTCACATTATTATGTATTTATTTTTAATTTTATTATTTTAAGTCAATCTCGTGATGGGGGGTGGGGTGCCTGACTCATGAAGTTTTGAAAATTTATAAGTGGTAATATTGTGGTGCTAGCCTTGGTGGTGGCTTTGTACCATGGACATTTCGGCTCAGACCCTCAAAATGTACTGATTTCAAGCCACTAGGAATTGGCTTACTCAACACATTTCACACAGGATGACAAAGAGGTTACAGCTTTCAGTCTCTACCAAACTGAGCTAGACTGGAACTGCAACTGAAATCTCCCGAGTGATCCAGGCCTCACTCCATCTCCAGAAAAAGCAAACATTTATTGCATTCCATAATTTACATTTTCACAGTATCTTGGCTAACAGCAAACATCAGTAGAACAGGAATTTAACTTCTGGTTAATTAGCAAAATTTTATTTGAAAGTAACAATGTGGACAAGCCAGTATACCAAAAATGTATACATTTAAAAAAAGACCCAACAGATGCAGCACTAAGTTCAAACGTCACAGCAAGCACCATTTTATGAAAAGCCTGCTTCACTGCCACAATTTTTGGTTCTTAGGTCCCATTTAGCTTGTCTTCATTTAATAAGTCAATCATATTTTAGGAGGAAATAAATTATCTTTCATTCTTCGTGACAATGCAGAAGAGCTTCCCACACACCTGCAGCCTGTTTCACAGCTTTAGATACTTCAGTTAGTCATCCAGACCATGACAAGCCAACAAAACACCTATAAGCTAGGGCCAGTTTTCCCTCTCCCATGGTAAAACCTGCAGGAGGGGGGGAAAAAAAACACAAAAACCTGAGGATCCCCTAATGAAATTTCCCCTACATTGTTCTGTCAGTGGGGTGTATAGTTACACAGAGAAATACAGATAGCAGAATGAGCAGGTCTGGCTCCCAAGCTTCACAGGGTATGTCTACACTGCAATTAGACACCCATAGCTGGCCCATGTCAGATGACTTGGGCTCATGGGGTCCAGCTGCAGGGCCTCTTAATTGCAGTATAACTGTTCCAGCTCAGGCTGCAGCCCGAGCTCTGGGACCCTCCCACCTCACAGGGTCCTAGAGTCTGAGCTCCAGCCCGAGCCTGGACATCTACACTGAAATTAAGCAGCCCCACAGCCCCAGCCCAAGTCAGCTGGCATTGTCCAGCCAGAAGTTTTTAATTGCCATGTAGACATACCCACAGAGCCTAGGGAATCCCTGCAGAAGCCTGCGTCCCTGGACATTTAGTCCCATTCGAACTATAATCAAGGTTTCTTGGCCACTGCTAATTCCAGCTGTGATACTGACAGGCCAGCTCAGGTTACAGCAATAGGCAAATTCGCTTGTGTGTAAATAGCAAAGAAATGTTAAGCGTAGTAATTCACTCGAGTGTTAATTTAGTTCAAAGAAAATGTGACTCACATTGTCTTCACTTATCTATAACCTGTTGAATGCTATCACATTACCTTATGTATATCCATGTACTGAATTAACCGTAGATCAAACGTTTATGTTAGTATTAAGATGAGAATTTACTTGACATGTAAACTTCATGAAAACTAATGGAATGTTGGTTGTATTGTTCTCACTTATCTGTTCCTCTTAATGGCAGGCATTTGCATGATGTATATCCTTGTAACTAAATAACCCTTAAATGCAGATGAAGCCTTGGGGGATGCAAATAAAGAAGAGGTTAACTTCAAAGCAAGTGGCCATTGGTGTAATAACTGGAGGTCAAAGATTCAAGACACATTCCTCGCTCACCGTCAACAAGGAAACCCACACCTTGGTAAAAGTACTGACAGCTTGCTTTCTGTGTGGAAACACTACAAATATGGAGTCAGGGAACGATCCTGCATCCTGTTGTTTGGACACTCACAGGGAAGCGTTCCAGATGCAAGACAGAGATTCCCAAAGTTATTTTGGATAACTCTGAAAGACTTATGGAAAACCAGCAGATTACCACAGCTCTGCTATTATTTTGGACTTACAATACCTGTTAATGTATTTTACTTGCTTTAACCTCTCCATAATTCATTTTCTTAGCTACTAAACCATTAGTTAGTTAATTAGAGAAATTGGCTGCCTACGTTGTCTTTGGTGTGAGATCGAGAGTATCCATTGAGCTGGAGTAAGTGACTACCCTTTGGGGCTGTGAGTAACCTAATGCAATGGGATATTTGGTATAGCAGACAGTATCACAAAGTCCAGTTTGTCAGGGTGGCAAGGTAGGCTAGAAACCTGAGGGGATTGTTTGTGACTCCATGGTAAGACTAATACAGTGATCCAAGAGGGCACACTTGTTACTGGCTTGGTGAAATCTAATTATTGAATACACCACCAGTTTGGATGTCTGTCCTGTTTTCTGACAGTCTGACGTGGGATTGGCATTCACAGTTGTGAGCCACTCCAGACACCGTGACACAGCACTTTCCTTAAGGGGGGGTTCCCCACTACAAAAAAAAAGGCCACATAAAAGCAAATATAGTGGCAGGCTGTATTCCTTTCCCAGATATCTTCTGTGGAAGAAGATCACGCTCTGCATGGACACAAGGTTCTGTACTATTAGATCCCAATGTAGATTCCTGGCTAAGATCACATTTAAAAGTCAGATGTATCTACTATTACAGAACACCGAGTGTTTCCTTTTCTGATGTTACATTCCCCATATCATGGTAATTTTCTTCCACTAACCTGGAATTTGACTAATCTACAGCTACCATATAATGTGTGGTGCCTAAATTATCAGCTGTTATGAGAATAAAAAGCTATTCAAATTAGAAATTAGAATGATTAAAGGCTCTTAAATTAATGGCTCTATTGTCCTTCCATAACACAATGAGCCAGGACATCAACTGGTATACATTGGCACAGCTATCACTGACGTCAATGGAGCTGCCACCAATTTACACCACCTAAGGATCTGGCTCCAAACAAATACAGCCATAAAATCCTACCACTAAGGCTACCACAACACACTGCCAAATTTGCAATGACTTTCATTGCAGTTTGTCTGCACTGCTTGGCAGTATACCTATAAACATGTTTATTCTCTGTGGCTTGTATTATGTTACGGCTACAGTGGAAACCTTGGTAGCTCAAACATGGTGCTGCAGCTCTCTATCTTTGTGCCTCTAAAAAGACTTACTAGTCACAACAGTAACTTTCACACACTGAGAATTCGGGGGTGTAGTAAATGGGCCTTTCAGCTCAGGAGGTCTGTGCTTAGCTCACGAGTGAAAAGATGTCTGTCATCTCAGCATCATCAGTGGGGCATATTGGTTCACGTCACAAAACCACCACACAATTCTTCACACTTCAGGATGGCTGGCAGCCTCTGCTTAGGCAAATTAAGTTTGATAGGTAATCGTTGCTTCCCAGGAAGGTTTACATACACCTTCATTATGTTTGCCTCCTGCCTGTCTCATTCCTAAAAATTAAATCCAGAATGCGTCCCAAAATGAACAAAGTATATTTAAAATTCCTATAGGTAACCATCAGTCACAGCATAGAGGTACAACACAAGGATCTCTACACCTATTATGGCCTACGTCGTGGCTACATAGGGTATGTATGTTAAGACAAGGCAGCCTCTCAGGCCTGACTCCACATCTACATGCCCCAGGAAACTTTGTGATAGTCACAGATAGGTCAGCATGGAGAGTATTGAAGAGGGAGCGGCCAAATATGCAGTAGCCCCAGCAAATGGTACAAGTAGCACTGAGAAGCTGTGGTCCCTATTATACTATGTAGCCTGATACAGTGGCTAGGAGGCAGGATGCAATCTTGCACCCTTGACCCTAAATTGGGGAAGGTGGATTTCAACTGCTCATTCTACTTCAGTTCACATACGCTAAAGCTCATTTACTCTGACTCTGTGTGGGTGAAGTGAATTTCACCTTTAATACATATGATATTGTAGGTTGGGAGCTAAATAACATTCACTTAATAACCTTTCATCAAATATTGATTTTCACTGACTATTTTCACTGGAATTCTGAAATTAAAAATTAATCTTAAGGGGTAAGGGCCTCAGTCTACTCTACTAACACATGAAACCAAACACTCACTGAGCCAAATTCATTGCTCACATAATTCCACTGAATTCAGTATGAATACACACATGAATAAGAGTAGCATTCAGTCCCAAGAATATGGACCAAGTTCTTCCATCATTAATCAAGCAGAACTCTTATTGCTTCCAACCAGCGTTTAACTAAACCAAATTGAAGATACAAGAATCTGGCCATATATTATTAAACTATCAAAAACTAGAATCACAACACTGTAGATTTTTGTAAGCCTGCCACTCATTTGCTTGGAGCCCAATAGAATTTCAACTGCCCCATTACGATTTAGTTAAGGATTTTTTTAATTAAGCAAAGCACGCTTTTATAAAATGCACATTGACACTTTGCATCCTGTATTAAAGCAATTTTGAGCATTCATTTAAACAATGCTGCGGGAAGGGCAGCCAGCACATCCCTCGGCCTGCGCCACTTACCCCAGCCCCCATTGGCCTGGGACGGCGAACCGCGGCCAGTGGGACCTGCGATCGGCCAAACCTGCAGACGCTGCAGGTAAACAAACCAGACCAGCCCGCCAGCAGCTTTCCCTGGAGGGCTGCGTGCCAAAGGTTGCCGATCCCTGATCTACAGTAATGCTCCTAAGAATGAGCCCCACAAAAATCCAACACAGGAGATGTTTCTGAGTTCCTTCTATTGATAAAAACGGTTAAGAAATGTATGGCTACACTTGCACAGGAAAAAAAACAAACAAAAAACCCCACCCTCACACAAAAACCACCCACCACACACATTGGCCAAAATGTATGTCTTCAATATTTTGACTCCAAGCAAAAGTTTTACAGCTCAGTTATACATTCACCCTCCCAACTTGCCCTCTCTCTCTCTCTCTATAAAAACAGTAGAAATTCTGATATCCTTATCTATAGTACGGCTAAGGAAGGGCTGTTCAACAACACACAGTATTGCTCTTACATTGCATCTCATATGAAATTCACTCATTTTATATTACTCAAACCTATTTTCTGCTTATAACCCCATATTCTCTCTTTTCCCCCCAATTTGATTGTTTATGTTTATGTAGAATTTTGTCACCATTTACCCAAGAAAGTCAATGTAAGCATTCTGAGTTAGCTCTAGGTAGATGGGCTACTGGAAACTAACAAGATTCTCTTTAGAGGTACACAGTGCTGTATAGGAACCTCTATTTGTGAACCCCTAAAACATTTTGAATGCAGGCAAGGACCCCTTTGAAAATCTTAAGACATAGTCTGGGGACCCCCGGGGAGCCACAGGCTGAGAGAACCACTGATCTCGGAAACACTTTGGCTCAGTGTTATTTTATGATCAAAATTAAAGGAGTGAAAATGGCTCTGTGCCTGAAACAGACAGGCTCTGTTACATCCCTGAACTTTCCTCCATTGTTATCCACCAACAGTGAGCTTTTTTTTACAATTCTAGAGAGAGAAGTGATCTCTCTCTCCATCCAGGGGAGTGGCCTTGGAACCATATAAAACTCTGGAAACTCAGGGCCAAGTATCCCTGGCCTTATTCCAAGTAAGGGAATGGAGATACACCCAGCGGTGAATTGGGTCCAAGGAGATGCCCACACAGAAAGCTGGCCCTGCGCTGTTGGATCCCAGGCGAGAAGGGGGAGTGGGACAGATGCTGAACCTCGGGACCTGGGATGGCTGGTCAGTGGTTACTCCTCCCCACATGACAATACGCCGCTCTCTTCCCTACCCCTGCGCGGCCGCTGCCCCCTCGGCGAACAACCCGCCCACCTAGCCCTGTTACGGCAACGGGGGGGCACCGCGCATCGGTAGCGCCCGGGCTGGGTGACAGCGTCCAGGCTGCTCCTCCTTCCCCGAGTCCCTCTCCCAGCCCAGGGCCCGGCCAGGCTGCACCCGCGCCTGTGCGGGGCCAGGGGCGGGCGGAGGGGCCGCGGGGGCGGGCGGGGGGTGGCGCCGATGTCCTGCCGGGCAGGGGGCGGCCGCCGCTACTCACCGGGAGGATTTACAGCCGCCGGCGTTGCCATCTTGTCTCGGAGGCGAATTAAGATAAATGCAAGCGGGGGATGGGGGGGGGGGCGCAGATGGGGGGGACGATGCTCTAGGCAGCCCGAGCCGGCGGGGGAGGAGGAGGAGGAGCGAGCCCCGGGGCTGCCAGCCACACAAAGGGCCGGACGCGCAGCGCCCTGGGGACGGGACGGGGCGGGGGGGGGCGGCTCCTTGTTGCCTTGGCGCTCCGGCTCCCTGCGCAAAGCGGACCTTGCAAGATGTCTGATGCTCCCGCTTCGCTTCTGCTCATGCTCCAACGCCCCGGGCGGCCGTAGCGAGCATGTGCCGGCCGCCCCGCACATGTGCGTTGGGACGGGGAAGCCGCTGCCCTCTGCCTGGCTCGCTCACGGGCAGCGGGGCGCGGGGACGCCCGGCTCTACAGGTGTGGCCCAGGGGTGAAGGGACACCGCGCTGGGGCCGCTAGCCTCGGGCCCAGGCGGGAATCAGCTGGCCGGCTTGGGGCCGCTTCCCCGGGGCCCATTTCCTGACAAAGCAGCAGGTTGCTGCGCAGCCTGAGTCCGGTCTTTCCGTCTCTCCCTGCTTGGATGATTTGTCCTCTCCCTGGAACTGAAAAACCAGTCATGGTGCGTGTGGCTAGAGCTCTGAAAACATCCGGGCAGTGGGCAGCGGCCGTCAGAAGAAGAGCTGACACTGTGCAGAACCATTGGAATTCCACCATGAGTTCAACAATTTCCATCCCTCCATCAACCATAGCCTAGACCAATCCACACAAGCAGTCCATTTCCTGGACACTACTGTGCTAATAAGCGATGGTCACATAAACACCACCCTATACTGGAAGCCTACTGACTGCTATTCCTACCTACATGCCTCCAGCTTTCATCCAGAACACACCACACGATCCATTGTCTACAGCCAAGCTCTAAGATACAACCGCATTTGCTCCAATCCCTCAGCCAGAGACAAACACCTCCAAGAGCTCTATCAAGGATTCTTAAAACTACAATACCCACCTGCTGAAGTGAAAAAACAGATTGACAGAGCCAGAAGAGTACCCAGAAGTCACCTACTACAGGACAGGCCCAACAAAGAAAATAACAGAACACCACTGGCCATCACGTTCAGCCCCCAGCTAAAATTTCTCCAGCGCATCATCAAAGATTTACAACCTATCCTGAAAAATGATCTTTCACTCTCACAGATCTTGGGAGACAGACCAGTCCTCACTTACAGACATCCCCACAACCTGAAGCAAATACTCACCAGCAACCATACACCACCCAACAGAACCACTAACCCAGGAACCTATCCTTGCAACAAACCCCATTGCCAACTGTGTCCCCATATCTATTCAGGGGACACCATCATAGGGCCTAATCACATCAGCGACACTGTCAGAGGCTCGTTCACCTGCACATCTGCCAATGTGATATATGCCATCATGTGCCAGCAATGCCCCTCTGCCATGTACATTGGCCAAACCGGACAGTCTCTACGCAAAAGAATAAATGGACACAAATCTGACATTAGGAATCATAACATTCAAAAACTGATAAGAGAACACTTCAACCTCTCTGGCCACTCAGTAAAAGATTTAAGGGTGGCAATTTTGCAACAGAAAAGCTTCAAAAACAGACTCCAATGAGAAACTGCTGAGCTTGAATTAATATGCAAACTAGATACTATTAACTTGGGTTTGAATAGAGACTGGGAGTGGCTGGGTCATTACACATATTGAATCTATTTCCCTATGTTAAGTATCCTCCTCAAACCTTCTTGTCAACTGTCTAAATGGGCCATCTTGATTATCACTACAAAATTTTTTTCTCCTGCTGATAATAGCTCATCTTAATTAATTAGCCTCTTACAGTTTATATGGCAACTTCCACCTTCTCTGTATGTGTGTATATATATATCTCTCTTCTTACGATATGTTCCATTCTATGCATCCAATGAAGTGAGCTGTAGCCCACGGAAGCTTATGCTCTAATAAATTTGTTAGTCTCTAAGGTGCCACAAGTACTCCTGTTCTTTTCATTAGAAAAGAGAATCACACAGAAAATATCATAATCTGTTACATAACGCCATGGTACCCATCCACCCTCCTCCCCTCCCCCAGGGTTGCCAACCCTCCAGGATTGTCCTAGAGTCTCCAGGAATTAAAGATTTTTTAAAATATTATGTCACGTGATGAAACCTCCAGGAATACCTCCAGAATTGGCAACCCTACCCCCACCTTGAATACTGCGTGCAGTTCTGGTTGCCCCATCTCAAAAAAGGATGCATTAGAATTGGAAAGGGTACAGTGAAGGACACCAAAAATGATCGGAGGTATTTTCAGCTTGGAAAAGAGACGACTAAGAGGGCATATGATAGAGGCCTATAAAATCATGAATGGTATGGAGAAAATAAATAAGAAGTGTTATTGACTCCTTCACATAACACAAGAACCAAGGGTCATCCAATGAAATTATTAGGCAGCAGGTTTAAAACAAACTAAAGGCAGTACTTCTTCATATAGTTCACTTGTGGAACTCGTTGCCAGGGAATGATATGAAGGCCAAAATTATAATGGCTTTCAAAAAAGAATTAGAAAAGTTTATGGAGGATAGGTCCCTCAATAGCTATTAGCCAAGACTGTCAAGGATGCAACCCCATGCTCTGGGTGGTCCTGGCCTCTGACTTCCAGAAGCTAGGAGTGGACAACAGGGGATGGATCACTCGATGATTGCCTTTTTATTCCTTCTGAAGCACCTGGCACTGGTCACTGTCGGAAGGGATTAGATGGACTATTGGTCTGAACCAGTATGGCTGTTCTTATGTACAGTGCCTTAGTCTTTCCTTTCTCTCCCACTGATTGTGCAGTTACTCTTCTTTGAGTTTGCAATCCACAGAGCACCTTTCAATTTCCACCTCTCATTTATGGTCCTTTAACATATTAGAGAAGAGTCTGTATTAGCTTTGCACATTTCAAAGCAGTGACGGAGAGTAATAGTGTGATAATTCTATACAGAGAGCTGTAGCAGTCTATCTTATTCTTGTAGATTTGGCAGTTCTAGACACTTATACAGGGGTATTAGGAGTTAGAGGCCCATTTATAATGCAGGGGTGGGCAAACCTTTTGGCCTGAGGGCCACATCTGGGTTTGGAAATTGTATGGCGGGCCATGAATGCTCACAAAATTGGGGGTTGGGGTGTGGGCTCGGGGGTGGGGCCAGAAATGAGGAGTACAGGGTGCGGGAGGGGGCTCCAGGCTGAGGAAGGGTGTTGGGGTGCAGGGGGTGAGGGCTCCAGCTAGGGTGCAGGCTCTGGGGTGGGGCTGGGGATGAGGGGTTGGGGTGCAGGAGGGTACTTTGGGCTGGGACTGAGGAGTTCAGAGGGTGAGAGGGGGATCAGGGCTGGGGCAGGGGGTTGGGGCATGGGAGGGGGTCAGAGGTGCAGGCTCTGGGCAGCACTTACCTCAAGCAGCTCCCAGAAGCAGCGGCATGTCCTCCCTCCAGCTCCTACGTGGAGGCGCAGCCAGGTAGCTCTGCACGCTGCCCTGTCTGAGGGCACTTAGGGCGGGGGCAGCGTGCAAAGCTCCCTGGCTGCCCCTACACGTAGGAGCCGGAGTGGGAACATGCTGCTGCTGCTTCCGGGAGCCATGTGGAGTGGGCCAAGCCCCGATCCCGCCCCCTGGCTGGAGTGCCGGAGCGGGGCAAGCCCCGAACCCCGCTCCCCAGCGGGAGCTCGAGGGCCAGATTAAAACATCTGGAGGGCCGGATGCAGACCCCGGGCCATAGTTTGTCCACCCCTGCTATAATGTCTTAAGCATTTTTCAATTTGGGAGGGGGGTGTTTGCACCTGTCTCCAGGAAGCTAATGTTGCTGACCCCTGCAAGTGATAATATTAGATCGAGGAGTAAATCATAGGTTTAGAGCAATCCCATTTTTTTGTGAATTGGTTACTATTTCTCAAGGAAGTGTCCAGATTTGAGGATGAAGGGGGTTATCTTCACTGACACAATGGGGGTTGGTTTCCCCTCCCCCGCATAGGATTTAAACTTCTCAAGTGGAGAGAAGGCAGATGTAGTTTTGATTTTGAGACAGCTAAGCTCGGTCAGCACTAACACCCCCCCATGACCATGGTTGACCACACCTAGTTTACCTAGAGTGCCTTGTCTCCACTGTGATTTTACAACAGGATAGCTTTTGCATGTTATTAATCCCATGGTAAAAACACACTATTTTTGTTAGTCAAGACATAGCCCAGGTGATTAAATAACTTTAAAAGGTTAGAATAACTTTATGTATTATTCAATATGTTATCTGAGCCACATGATTTCCTGATTCTTGAAAGTGTGTCCTTGATACCTGTGTGGTTATAGTTCTGCTGTCTGAAATGCCATCATGTGGATTGAGAAAATGAGAGGTATGGAAGAGGGAAGTGAGGGGAGGTGTGCAGAGGAGGTGTTTGGGGCTGTGGGGAAAGAGAGCTGCTATCTAACTTGTGCAAGAGATGCTGGCTGGCCTATGTAAAACAGAGAGAAAGATTCTCAATGGCCTGTATGAGAGTGAAAGGTAGAGATGGGGAAGGTGGTAGTGTTTTGTTTTTAAATGAGGAGGAAGATTTTAATGGTCTCACTAAAATATACACTTCACAATCCTTCTGCAAAAAGAGGGTGATGGTTTTAAAAGTTGCCCTAACTGGAGGTATTACCTCATAAAGATATATCTCCACTAGCCTTTTTTACTGTGTGTGTGTGGGGGGGGGGGGGTGCAAATCTATATTTAGTTTTAGTTTACTGTAAAGTAAAGAAGCAGGAGTTGGTTTTGGCTTCATTTCTTTAACACATATCTAAAGGTTTCTTTAACCCCAGGTTCAAGCTTTCTGTTTCAATAATTTACAGGATTTAATAGTGAGATATAAGATGGTTTGTTTTAAATGTTCAATACATAGAGTTTAAAAGGAGCAATAGACCTTGTAAAGAGGTCCTGTAAAGGCAATAGCATTGCTTCCACGTGCTTAACTATATTATTTTTATTTTGTGGATTAAGATGGAGGAGACGGTGCCTTGAATGGAAATATATTAAATACAAAAATCTTCCTTAAAAGTAACATTAAGGATCACATTTAAACCCACAAAAGCTTTAAGAATTCAGAAGCTGAATCTGCCATTCTATAGTCTAAGCAGAACATTCACATGAATTACATACTACTCTGCCAGACCCAGTCTTACACACTACCCACATTCTCAAACATAAATAAGTGGATCCAGGAACATTAGACAGCCTTATTCTTATTTTCCTTGATCTTGTGCATTTAACTATTATTCTGCACATTGATGTATTGCAATTTCCTTTGTTGTTTTTCAAGTTTAAAAAGGTGCCATAACTTTTATCCTTTGTAACAGAAATGTTTGACATAGGCTACAGGATAACAGAAGTTATATATATATATATATATATATATATATAAATTGCCAAAATGTGTGTATCACACTTAATAAGCAAAATCACATTAAAATAATCGGTTCAGGGGTTCCAGCAAGATTGTAGCTTTCTGATAAGAAAGGGGCATCCTCACCTTACAGAGTACAACTCATACATGCCCTATTATCCAAAAAACATCTGTGATTTCCTCAGTAATGTTCAAATTTATAACTGTTTCTAGTATCATGGTTCATCATTCAAGAAGATTGGCATATATTATATTTGTTCCTCTTGATAGTAATCAGAGTAAGAAGCTT
Organism: Chelonia mydas; assembly: GCF_015237465.2. Classification (NCBI taxonomy): domain Eukaryota; kingdom Metazoa; phylum Chordata; order Testudines; family Cheloniidae; genus Chelonia; species Chelonia mydas. Next base: position 67,939,942 of record NC_051250.2, read on the forward strand.
GTATGCAGCTGAAGGGTATGAATCCTTTTCAGATTGTTAATTTTCCTCTGTGTTTTCAGTTTTAAAATCAGCTGTATGGTCAGAGACTGAGATGTGACCTGGATTTTTATTTTTAGTTAGACCCATTGTCTCCATAGTTGTACAGCAATTCTTCAAATATTTCTTGGTTTAATCTTAAACATAGAAACACAGTCAGAACAGAAGGAAAATGAACAAAGGAAATGGAGGTTCAGTAGCACATGCTTAAAAAAATGGATTCGAACTTTTTGCCAAAAGCTGAAACAAACAGTCACAAGGACTCAAATGCAAATTTAGTTTTTAAAAGTTGGCAAGTATTCCCATAATTTTTAAAAATGTATTTCATGTTATAGAGAGAGAAAGCGGGTATATATTCAGACCCTGTTGTGAACATATAAACCCACAAAAGCAAAGAAGTTCAGAATAGACACCAAAACTCAGGCTTTAACTCATTCTGTTGTGCATATGGTATGTGCAATATCCAGGTATAATGGGATGACTTTTGTCCAAGAATTTTAGAAGTGAGTAGTGATTTTGGGCCCCCACCTTGAGATGCCTTAGAGTAGCCTGGTTTTCACAGGGTGGTGTCTCAAATCGGGCACTCAGAAAATGAGGCATCCAAAACCACCAGTCACTTTCTGAAAATCTTGGCCAGTCTTTGCTTTTATTCTTCCTATAGTATGAGTTTTATTGTGTAGAACAAATCAATTCTCGACTCTTCAAGAAAAAAATATGATGGGAAAGCAATAACTATCCAACATGTAAAGGAAACCTACACAATTTTCTCCTAGTTCCATAGTCTGACACTCCAGTTTTATTTTCACATTTGTTCCTTGTACAACCTGTAAGAATTGCTGATCCTATTTGTGGTGTACACCCTGCCTCCCCTGCCCCATATACAGTTCTAAATGAGGTTTTTAAGGTGATCGCTAAAGGCTCAGGTCTTTCTGCTGTTGTTACTAGTGGAGTGATTTTGCCTGGAGAGGTTTTTATTTTTTTGAGGTGGGTGGGCGACAGACATTCTCCTGCTTCTGTGAGACCATCCTCCTTCTCTGCAGTGCACAGACAATCCAGGAAGTTTTTGGAGAATGCTGGAGGAGCCAAGTAGGGGCCCTGCTCCTCTTGACCTGCTGCTCACAAACAAGGAAGAATTGGTAGGGGAAATAGAAGTGGGTGGCAACCTGAGTAGTAGTGATCATGAGATGGTCGAGTTCAGGATCCTGACAAAAGGAAGAAAGGAGAGCAACAGACTATGAACCCTGGACTTCAGAAAAGCAGACTTTGACACCCTCAGGGAACTAATGGGCAGGATCCCTTGGGAGGCTAATATGGCGGGGGGAAAGGAGTCCAGGAGAGATGGCTGTATTTTAAAGAAGGCTTATTGAGGGTGCAGGAACAAACCATCCCGATGTGCAAAACGAAAGAATAGCAAATATGGCAAGCGAGCAGCTTGGCTTAACAAATCTTCAGTGAGCTTAAACACAAGAAGGAAGCTTACAAGAAGTGGAAACTTGGAGAGATGACTAGGGAGGAGTATAAATATATTGCTCGAGCATGCAGGGGTGTAATCAGGAAGGCCAAGGCACAATTGGAGTTGCAGCTAGCAAGGATGTGAAGGGTAACAAGAAGGGTTTCTAGAGGTATGTTAGAAACAAAAAGAAGGTCAGGGAAAGTGTGGGACCCTTACTGAATGAGGGAGGCAACCTAGTGACAGATGATGTGGAAAAAGCTGAAGTACTCAATGCTTTTTTTTTTGGGGGGGGGGGGGGGGGGGGGGGGGGGCTCAGTTTTCACAGACAAGGTCAGCTCCCAAACTGCTCCACTGGGCAGCGCAGTATGTGGAAGAGGTGAGCAACCCTCAGTGGTGAAAGAATAGGTTAAGGACTATTTAGAAAAGCTGTACATGCACAAGTCCATGGGGCCAGATCTAATGCACCAGAGGGGACTGAAAGAGTTGGCTGATGTGATTGCAGAGCCATTGGCCATTATCTTTGAAAATTCATGGCAATCGGGGGAGGTCCCAGATGATTGGAAAAAAGCAAATATAATGCCCATCTTTTAAAAAGGGAAGGAGGAGAACCCGGGGAACTACAGACCGGTCAGCCTCACCTCAATCCCTGGAAAAATCATGGAGCAGGTCCTCAAGGAATCCATTTTGAAGCACTTGGAGAAGACGAAGGTGATCAGGAACAGTCAACATGGATTCACCAAAGGCAAGTCATGCCTGACCAACCTGATTGCCTTCTATGATTAGATAACTGGCTCTGTGGATACGGGGAAAGCCGTGGATGTGATGCATCTTGACTTTAGCAAAGCTTTTGGTATGGTCTCCTACAGTATTCTTGCCAGCAAGTTAAAAAAGTATGGATTAGATGAATGGACTATAAAGTGGATAGAAAGCAGGCTGGATAGTCAGGCTCAACGGGTAATGATCAACAGCTCGATGTCTAGCTGGCAGCTGGTAACAAGCTGAGTGCCCCGGAGGTCAGTCCTGGGGCCAGTTTTGTTCAATATCTTCATTAATTATTTGGATGATGGGATGGATTGCACCCTCAGCAAGTTCGCGGATGACGCTAAGCTGGGGGAGAGGTAGATATGCTGGAGGGTAGGGATAGGGTTCAGAGTGACCTAGACAAATTGGAGGATTGGGCTAAAATAAATCTGATTAGGTTCAACAAGGAACAAATGCAGAGTCCTACACTTAGGACGGAAGAATCCCATGCACTGCTACAGGCTGGGGACCAACTGGCTAAGTGGCAGTTCTGCAGAAAAGGACCCAGGAATTACAGTGGACGAGAAGCTGGATATGAATCAACAGTGTGCCCTTCTTGCCAAGAAGGCTAACGGCATATTGGGCTGTATTAGTAGAACCATTGCCAGCAGATCAAGGGAAGTGATTATTCCCCTCTATTCGGCACTGGTGAGGCCACATCTGGTGAGGCTCAGTTTTGGGCCCCCCCACTACAGAAAGGATGTGGATAAATTGGAGAGAGTCTAGCAGACTACAGCAGTGCCAGCAGGGCAACAAAAGTTATTAGAGGGCTGGGGCACATGACTTATGAGGAGAGGCTGATGGAACTGGGCTTATTTAATCTGCAGAAGAGAAAAAATGATGGGGGATTTGATAGCAGCCTTCAATTACCTGAAGCGGGGTTTCAAAGAGGATGGAGCTCGGCTGTTCTCAGTGTTGGCAGATTACAGAACAAGAAGCAATGGTCTCAAGTTGCAGTGGGTGAGGTCCAGGTTGGATATTAGTGAAATAGTTTTTCCCAGGAGGGTGGTGAAGCACTGGAATGGGTTACCTAGGCAGGTGGTGGAATTTCCATCCTTAGAGGTTTTTAAAGCCCTGGTTAGGGTGCAGATTGGGGTTGGTTCTGCTTTGAGCAGGGGTTGGACTAGATGACCTCCTGAGGTCTCTTCCAACCCTAATCTTCTATGATTCTCACCCATTCCTGAAGTGTCCCAATATAAGTTCCTTTCTTCTAATTCCCTTGAGAAAGGAACTCAATACTTACTTTGGCCTCTTCTTGTCTCTTATTGTACGGTAAAGTCTGCCCTAGTCTACACTAGAAGTGCTATATCTGCGCATCTGCACCAATGCAGCTGTGCAACTACAGTGCTTCTGGTGAAGGTGCTCTATGCTGACAGGAGAGTGCTCTCCTGTCAGCATAATAAATCCACCTCTGCAAAAGGTGGTAGTTAGGTCGTCAGGAGAAGCTCTCCCGCTAACAGCGCTGTCCACACCAGTGCTTAGGTCAGTGTAACTACATTGCTCAGGGGGGTGGCTTATTTCCACCCCTGAATGACGTAAATTATACAAAAGTAAGTCGTAGTGTAGATCTGGCTTTAGACTGTCTCCTGTTCTGCACTGCAGCAATCATCTGCCAGCCTCTGAAACCCACTAGTCCTCTCTCCTCCTGACTTCTCTCCAGATAAAGTCTTCCCAGACTCCCTTATTTTCCACAGCCTCCTCCAATGTCTCCTCCTTGAACAACCACCCCCTTTCCTCTCCCAAGTTTCCTCTTTAGTCAATTCCAGTCTTATCCCAAGAGTCCCTTCTCACCTTTACTCTGCCTCTGGTCTCTCCTCTCTCTAACCCCAAACTCACCCTAATTCTCTTTCCCAAAATGCCTCTCTCCCATCTCCAAATTCTTCCATTTTCTTTACCTTTTCCCTCTCACAGCTGCCTCCAAATGCTTGTATCCCATTACCTGTCATTACTGTCATCCCATTACCTGTCCTTACCGCTCAGGCTCTCTGGGCAAAGCTGCCCAAGATGCCATAGGCACAAATAAAGGCAGGCTGTCACCCTTATAAGTGCACCTTCCATTGTGCTTGTTGCCCTGATAGCTGTGCCAGATTTTCCTAAATGCTCAGCTCCCAGGGAATGATGATGGAGAGGGGTGCTGTGGTTCTTCATGCCAAGAGCTGGGTGCTGTGCACTTTGGAAAATCTGGTCACAGATGTAAATCTCAAACTGGAAAGAGAAAGAAGAGAGAGAGAATGATTATGCCAAATGTTGTCAATTACTGCATTCGCTTGCAGCGGTGCACCCCACTGGCATCTTTTTTTTTAAATTTTTCATGCTCAGGGAGTATTACCAGCTTCAAACATTCAGAAATCACGAGTCAGGCCACCAAAATCATGAGATTTTAAAAATTATACATTTGGTGGGGTGGGGGGAGGGTATTTGCTTTCTGGTCCTTTAGGGTGTATGTAGATCAAGCTTTTTTCAAGCTTTTCTTTGCAAACGTGAAGGCTAAAAACTTGCTTTAAAAAAAAAAAAAGGAACTCTGAGGGTCTCATGTAATCACACAGCTCCAGGAGCTGGGGCTTTAAATAAAACACCAAATATCACAAGACCAGTGATAAATCACAAGAGTTGACAACACTGACTAGCACAGTAACTAGATTAGCAAAGCATGAAATAATTCTATCAGAGAGACTTTAAACCAGCCTTCCAGCCCCCAAAAGTGATTTAAACTCCTTCAAATTGCAACATTCAGTTGTCACATGATACAAAACAACTACACTAGCTTCAGGCCCTTACTCAGGAGAGCAGTCCTTTTGACTGGAACTACGCACAGTCAAAGGCTGCAGGATCAGTCCCTTCCTTTGCTGAATGAGTTGTCAAACAGTTCAGCCATTAAGATGCAAATTGGCATAAAGATAAGAAGGCATGGAGACTACGTTTCCTCATTTCCTGCAGATAGTTTTGTCAGAGACACATTAAAATGTTCCAGCCTGAGAAAGTGCTTCCAGTAGAAATTTCAGTCTACTGATGGTTTATTAAGATTTTACTTGAGAGGGTTTTTTTAAATATTGCCTTATACAGTGGCTGTCGCTGCCACAGAGGTACGGTTGCACTGCAGAAATTCCTAATTTGTAAATGTCTCACTCCACTGAAAGTAAAGGTGAACTGGATTTAATTTACTTCAATTCAAAAATGGTTTTTGCTAATTAGCATGGTGAATTATGTGATGATGGCTTATCTTCATACAGCTTAATTATGGGGAATGATAGAAAAATATTTAGTTGCAGCTATAGATCATCTTGATTACAGGACTTCTAAAACCATATCTTAGTGGGAAAGCATCCTATTAAGGACCTAGTTCTGTTTAAGGAGATTAGGCACCCAATTTTCTCATTTTCCTTTGAAAATCCCATGCATAAGCACAAGTAACTCTACTCATGGAAGCAATCCCATTAACTCAATGGAGCTACTCCCATGTGTAAATTACACCCATGCTTAAGTGTCTGTGGGATTAGTCTATAATAGTGTCATTTAAATATAATGCCATACTTCTAATAAAAATATTATGCATTACAACAGTGCCTTCTTTCAGAGTAGCACCTGTGTTAGTCTGAAGATCTCAAAACATTTTACCAACATTCGTGGAATAAGCCTCACAACACTCTTGTCAAATGTGTATTATCATCCCCATTTTGCAGACAGGGAAGTTGCCAAAAAAGACACCAGAATTATTTGACAACACTTTATCCTATCTTACTGTACATGCATGTACAATAGACCTAAGGTCAGAGATTAGTAAACCAGTGAAGCCATTCATGTGTGTTGCTCTGTCCTTGCATAATATTCCATGAGATTTCTGACCGTCCTGGAAAGAGCATATTAAAAGAGCTTGTACTGTTTGTGTGTTTGATACTCTACCCCATGTAAATAAGGCCTGAATATAAGGAATAGAACAGGGCTGTCAAATAAAAAAAATTGTAGTGTGCTTGAGGTTTGCTGCAATTTACATACAATAATGCAAAAACAAGACTCTAAAAATCTTTTGCTGGCAAAAGCATTGACGACTTGTTGAATTTAGTTTAAGAGGCAATTGTTCATCCACTTTTAGGTGGCTTAAGAAATTAGATTTGTTTTCTCGCCCCCCCCCTTAATGGGTAGCATCAATGGAAATATTTTTTCATCAGTTCGTGTGTGTGTATAGTGAAATTGACCGTAGCAGCATTGGCACCCGCCTCTCTGGCCAATACGTGCCTGCAATCACTCAGTTTTAAACAGAGGCGGCACCCACCTCTTGTGGGTGCCCCCCCGGCCAATGGTTGTTTGGCAGGTCTTTAGTGACTCAGCCCTCCAGCCAAGTCACACACACTGTCCCCCGCTTCCAGGTATATAGTTTCTAGTTCCTTCTCATGGCCCTGGCATGGGGCCATAGCACCAAGGCTTCCCTCCTGGAGACACTGCCTTCTTTAACAGCCCAACAGGGGCCCATTTGGGTACCCTCAGTTGGTGTCCTTTTGGTAGCCCTCCCTGGGTTCAGTCTTCAGCCAGACCAGCAGGGCCCATCACTGTACCCTCGCCCAGTCTGGCTAGGTTCTGGGCTCAGCCTGCCTGCACTGACCTGTCCATGGTTCTGCTGCTCTTCTAGCCAGTCAGAAACCCAGTTCTCCCTCCTCAAGCTCCAAGCAGCAACTGATTGCTCTGCCTCTGCTGCTCCTTTTTATATGGCCCTTCTGGACCCTGATTGGTTGCTCCAGAAGCCCCTCTGATTGGCTGCTCCCCTTTAGCCCCACTCTAGGCTGCCTAGAGGACTTCTACCCTCCTCTTTTCTGGAGCAGGGGGAGGCAGGGCCACAAGACCTCCAGCAGAGGGCCTCCAAATCTAGTCTACCCTATCACATCAACATTTACCAGTAAAAATCTAATCCTTCCAAGCCGTCCCATAACTATCACTCCTGAAAATTCAGTTTTAAAATAGCATCATTTGAACTGAAAACCCCCTTTTATATGCAACCCCTTTTACCCTAAAAATGCCATGTCTGTCGTTCCATTTGAATAAATGAGTTTCTGCTGTTTCATGATCAGGACAGCTACAACAGAGACAACAGATGCAAGTTTTCCATTCAAATACTGTAAAACATGAAGTGTCATGGTACCATAGGACCTTAAGTTCCAAGGAATGTTAGGAAATTAACCTTGATTGGAGCAAAGGCAAATTAGAGGGAAAGGTAAAGACTCATGTACCATATTAAAATGGAATTCTATTTCAAACCTTTGAAAAATGGTAACATGGGGCTGCATATTCAATATCTCTCAATGCTTTTCAGTTAAAAAATACTACTTAGTCAAACTGCCGGCCCAGCAAATTCAGTTTGGAATCTGAAAGTCAGCCTGGATTCTTTTGGACTCACACATGACCAACAGTAGACAGCCTGGCCAAGTTTTTCAAAGAGGCAAAGGTTTTTGGGAGCTCAACATGAGACACCTTAAAGAGGCCTGATATTCACATGGAGGGTATGAAGAACCTTCTGAAAATCAGACCCCATAACAAGGTATGTCAAGCTGGGCACACAGAAGTTGAGGTACCCCAAAAAATTACTAGACCATTTTGAAAATCTTGTCCCTGTCTGCAGTCAGGGTTAAGGGCCTGATTCAACTCCTACTGAAATCAATGGCCAGACTCCCATTAGTTTCAGTGGTGCAGGACTGAGCTGTTAGTTAACAATTCTGTAGAGAGTACTTGCAACTTAAGTCATAATAGAACCCATTTAACTCACTAGTTCTGCAATACTAACAGGAGTAACAACTTAAGTCAGCTGACGTATAACTCTGAATACAAAAAGGGAGGCCTATTAAGAATGAAAGTACCATTTGTATATGGTCACTGCCCAGAGTGGAACTGCACGAACATTTTACAGATTTCCCTTTTTTCTCTCCATTACCTGCTGTCATGCTGTCTGGAGTGGCTCATGACCATGAGTGCCAACCTCAGGGCAGACTGTCAAGAAGCAGGGCAGATACTTCACACTGGTAGTATGTTCTATACTTAGATTTCACCAACTCAGAAACAAATGTGAACTTCTGAAGCACTATAGCCAGTATTACTATGTAGTCACATACAATCCCATTACATTACAGTCTATCTTGTCACCCAGGCAAGCTGGATTTAGTGTTAGTTGGTTACTATACACTGAAGATCACAAAATATTCAGGTTGCTCCCATTTCCAAGAGACCAGTCACTTATCCCAGGTCAATCAAAGACCCCTTAGATCTCACACCAAAGACAACACTTGTAGCCAATTGCATAGTAAATTATCTAACTGATTTATTAACTGAGACGAAATGAGAGTTATTACAAGGTTAAAGCAGGCAAAGATAGACTAACTCATTTGTGGTTTCAAAAGGTGACAGAATTGTAGTAATCTATTAGCTCTGAATGTCTTTTAGGGCTAGCCCAAGTTGACCCTGGGGATCTCTCCTTCCGTTTCATAGCTACAGCCCCATGAGAGTCCAAACTGCAAAAAGATAAAAATAGCTGATGAACATTTTTCATTTCCTTCTTCCAGAATTCAAGCTGATGGGACGAGCCCTTTTGCATGTAGCCTCTTCATGGATGTGATGGGGCAATTAAAATCTTTGTATTGTGATGTCCCACAATGGCCCATTTAGTTTTGATAGGCCTTCGTGATAGGCAGGAGATGATCCCTCCTGACTAGGTTCATGGCCTCAGAACAAACATTTTTTACAATTACAAAGCAAAAATGCGATAAAGATATTATAAGTGAAATTAATGCATGCAGCAACTTACAAGTAAGTCTAAACACAAAACCACATTATTGTAAGTCCAGTACCCACCTTAATCCTACTAACACACAGGTGAAACAGACTGGTTTCCAGCCATGAGTTCATCTATGTTTGTCTGAAGCCTAAAGCCTTGGCAAGAGCTGGCACCAGTTCTGCCAGCGTCATGTCTGCTTTTTCACAGACTGTGACTGTAGCAAAATGTGAATATTTACATAGTTGTGACATCTCCACATCTTGAGAAAACTATTTTATTTACTAGTTCTCATTTTCTTGGCTTACAAGCATATTTCCATAAGTCAGTCTGTCTGTAACCCACAATAGACGGATTTTTGTTTGACATAATAAAACCAACCATAGACTGGAACAGTTTTACATTTATGGCAATGCCATTTGAAAAGCATTATTTTATTTTGATATATTAAAAAAATATCACTGCCAAGGTACAGGAGGATTTTGCTCTGTTGAAATGAGAATTTATGAAGAACACTTTAATGAATTTTATAGACAATTTGATTTGCATAGTTTTCTTTATCTCTTCAGAGAGATTTGCTGGGCATCATAACTGCAATAAGAGTAAAACGGTTGAACAATCTCTTGGATTTAAAAGTACTGAAACAACCACAATCCTAGGTGATGTGAAAGGCAATTCTCTCTTTAAAAAGGGAAGAAGTTATGATGAGTCTGAGTCATGCTACACCATTCAGTTTAACACAGAGCACATGATAAAAGAGCAAGAATGGGAAGAAAGTAGCTGTCTAATAACCTCTCTTTTAATCAAATATGTTCACTCTTTCTTTTTTTAAAGACACAGTTCCACAAGGTAGTGAGTTTAAAAGAATCCTAAAACAGAACAGAACACATCCACTTAATTGTCTAATAATTGTTGATAAATTTATGTTTGATTCTACAGGCAATGATTAAGAGGTTATGCAGATTCTTAGCAGACCCTTACATTTATGAGCTTGCACACAATATTTTAATTGCTTCTTTGCCAGTTTCATTTCTGAAGTTGACAAAATGTGCACGTGTAACCATGGCTTAATGACCATATAGTATATGTTTAATTATGTTCAAAAATATAATCTCTAAATGTTGGAATTTCATTTCATAATTTGTTTTTATGTGCTTTAAATGGACTATCTCCAGTCATACGCTTTATGGTTCTTTCATCTCCATTTACAAAATAAGAACCACCATCTTGAATATTTTAATAGCTGGACATATGGTCATAGATAATGTTTTCTTCTTTATGTAACCCTTCTGCCTGTCAGAGTTGGCAGCAACAAGGGCCGGGTTCAATATCTAGGGGATCCATTCCAATAACACAATGCAAACCAGCTCGAGCCCCCACCCAGTGACCTGGGACAAATATATACCACCCCCGCTGGGGGCCTCCAAGAGGCAATACTTCCCCTCTCGCAAGCACATAGTCCGAGTGTAGCAAAAAACCTTTTAATAACAGAGAGAAACAATGTGGCATTATGTTGGGGAAACACCACCAACAGGATTCATAACACAACCCATGAGCAAAAAAAAACCCCACCCCAAGCAAATTGGGGCATGCCCCTTTCCCTTTGGTTCTTGAGTCCAGCAACCCCAAATCACCCAAAGTCCCAAAAGTCCAGTGACCCAAAAGTCTCTGTCCCTGGTCAGGGCAGCCCCAGAGTTCGAAAGTTTATCTGCGGAGCTTTACCTCCCAACCTGGGTGGAGATGGGACAGGGATAAGAGGCACCTTACATGATCTGAAGCTGACCGCCCCACAGCTCCATAGGCCTTCGCTCTGTTGTGCTCCGCTCCGCTCCGCCAGCCGCCCCACGAACTCCTTCGCTCAGCTCCGCTCCGCGGCCCACAAGCAGCTCCTGCCGTTCCATGAACTGCTCCACCAGCCGGTCCACAAACTGCTCCACGTCCCACCAGCAGTTCCCACCGTCCTACGAACTGCTCCACCAGCCTGTCCACAAGGCACTCCAGCCGTCCCGCAAACTGCTCCACAATATATCTTCAGGCTCCCCCACTACTTAACACAACGCTCAGTGATTTCAGCTCTTAGTCAGTTCAGCTCTTTGGTGAATTCAGCTTGTAGTAGGGGAGCCTCAGTGCTGGTGCACTGTTAACCCAAAGTGAGCTCAGCAGCCTGTAACTAGACTTCTAATGAAATCAAAATTAGCTCTGATATTCCACAGTAGAGAGAGGAGGAAATGCAATTAGCATGTAAGGCCCTCACCAAGGGGCCCATGCCACCAAGTATTAATACTTGTCCCCAGCCTCTCTCAATTCACACAGTTTTGGAACCCATGACCCTTGCCTAGCAAGTGCCACTTTGTTGATGGTGAGTCCCTCTATCATAACAAAAGGCCAAGTACAGTTCCAAGCACAGTTCCCATAATCAGGGTAATAACAATTTATTCTTCCTGCCCCAATAACAGAGACACTGGGGATCCCACAGCAGCCAAAGTGACCATTTGGGCAGCTATGGCCTCATTCTAGGCGGGATGGGTGTGCCTATGCAAATGAGATCGGCCCCTGAAGTTCTTTTCCACAACTTGCCACACCTCACCACCAGATGTCAGGGTGGAGCTCATCCTGACATTGCTTACATCTATTTAAATCTCCAGATAGCCTCGAGACAGGTTTTTTTTTTTATTTATAAACGTGGCCAGGTATACAAATTATGTTAGCTAAGTTCAAAGCTAAAACCTTCTCTGTATTAGTTCAGTCTCACACTAATTAAACTTTAACTTTTACCTAAATTAGATCATGCATTGCTCTTACTGGAATGCACAACTCAGCATAATGATTTTAAAGCTCTTAGTGTGATGATTCACAGTCTCTCTACAGTTTGCTGGTTTGTATCATTACCTTTGGGAATAAGAGAAAGATCCCGTGAATGATGTATCAGCATTAATCTGCGTGACAAAGAAAGAGGGAGCAATCGCTACATCAAATGCCCTGCTCTCGGAATTTAGATTCACCACGTTCACACATTTTGAATTCTCTTGTTGAGAGCATTCATAGGTACAAAAGGTTTGTTCATACAGATCTCTGTGGAAAAAGAATGAGGCAAAATTATGTGACCAAATTTGCTTTGGGTGGAAGTGGAAGTAGTAGTAGGCTTCTCTCTTTTCCCATTGATTTCCCCTCCAAAAGATTGTTGCTTCTTTGCACAGATGACTATTATGGTGTGCTACCATAGGTAAAGTATTGCCAGGTGTAGATGAGTGACAATGAAGATGTGCAGGTTAGCGCTCTCCCTTGCTCTCTATTGGCACATGGGACAACATGTCTTTTTGGAAGATCCCACTCTTCCTCCACTGCTGCATCTCTTCCTCACTGTGGGTGAAACTCACCTCTGAGCGGGGAGTCCATAGAAGGCCTATTTGCTGTTTAAGTCCCAATTAAGCCCTCAAATTGGGATTTGAGCGGTGCATAGGCTTTTTGTAGAACCTCTTCACAGCCATGAATTTCACCCTTTGTGTGTTGATGACTGGTGAAGGCAGCTACAAAGAGAACAGGAGAAAAGTGGTGAATAATTCCCCAGGCCAAAGCCATGAAAGAAGACACTGATGAGGATTCAGTTGTACTCCTCCCAGCCTGGAAAACACTTGTATTCCTGTCACAATTGCCATGTATCAGTTGATATGCTGAATGGTGTGTGAGAGAGAAAATTAGAGCCCAGTATTCTGGCTAGGCAACTGAGCCCTTCTGCACTGGAACGGTGCAACCTGAAGAAGAGCTCTGTGTAAGCTTGTATCGTTCACCAATAAAAGTTGGTCCAAATAAAGATGTTACCTCACCCACCTTGTCTTATATACTCCATGACTCTTTTCTGGGTTACCTGAGGTGTCCAGAATGAATCATTGTCACGTGCTTACAGCATAAGAGAGCCTTGTCTGTGACCACCAGGGGAAAACCTTTCCCGACTACCAGCTGCTGACAACACAAGCACTCTACTCTGTGCTCCACAAGGCCCACACACGCTCTCTCTCTGCTCTGCAGGCTGGCAATTTACACATCCCACTTTGTTACACTCTGGTATCCAGTCCTTTATCTCCTGGACATCTTCTATGTACACCAGTCCACTGCCTCCAGGGAAGCAATGCACCCCAATGCACTGATTTAATCTCAGTTCAACACTTTTTAGTTTCTTTAGCACAAGGCTCTAGACAGATTTATAGTAAATTGAAATTGAAGATTATTAAAACAGAGCTTGAGATAGAGATTCAAATAAAAGCAAATGTAAGGGTTTGGAAATATAAGGTTACAGGTAAAAGAAAGACACAAACTACAGTCTATACTTATTAACTAGATACCTTATTAGACAGGAAAGTATCTCTCCCCAAAAGATTCTTTCTTGCAGCACTTGTCCAATCCAAAGAGCAGGGATCCACTTTTCATGAGACCTCCCCACCCCCACTGGTGGAGAGTCTCCTCTTGTAATCAACAACAACTTGAGCCATTTATTCTGCTTTTAAAACAACAAGCCATTGTTTTTTAGTTCAGGGGCCCCCTCCTTCAGAGAGCCCTCCTGGGGTTCGTTTGTCTGAGGGTATGTCTACACTACGAAATTAGGTCGAATTTATAGAAGTCGGTTTTGTAGAAAGCGTTTTTATACAGTCGATTGTGCGTGTCCCCACAAAAATGCTCTAAGTGCATGTAGTCGGCAGAGTGTGTCCACAGTACAGAGGCAACCATCGACTTCGGAAGCATTGCACTGTGGGTAGCTATCCCACAGTTCCCGCAGTCTCCGCCGCCCATTTGAATTCTGGGTGGAAATCCCAGTGCCTGATGGGGCTAAAACATTGTTCCGGGTGGTTCTGGGTACATATTGTCAGGCCACCCTTCCCTCCCTCCCTCCGTGAAAGCAAGGGCAGACAATCGTTTTGCGCCTTTTTTCTTGAGTTACCTGTGCAGACGCCATACCATGGCAAGCATGGAGACCGCTCAGCTAACCGTCACCGTATATCTCCTGGGTGCTGGCAGACGTGATACTGCATTGCTACACAGCAACAGTTTATTGCCTTTTGGCAGCAGACAGTGCAGTATGACTGGTAGCCGTCATCGACGTAGTCCAGGGTGCTCTTTTAACTGACCTCGATGAGGTCAGGGGCGCCTGGGCAAACATGGGAGTGACTCAGCCAGGTCATTTCCCTTTTAAGTTTCGTTTCATGGCCATTCAGTCCTACCGGCAGTGCACTGTCTTTTAATCTGCAGCTAGCAGAAGACAATGGCCAGCAGTCATACTGCACCGTCTTCTGCCGAGCACCCAGAAGACGATGATGGCTAGCGGTCATACTGCACAGTCTGCTGCCAGCAAGATGTATAAAGATAGATGAAGTGGCTCAAAAGAAGAAATAGACCAGATTTGTTTTGTATTCATTTTCTCCTCCCTCCCTCCCTCTGTGAAATCAGTGGCCTGCTAAACCCAGTTTTGAGTTCTATCCTTGAGGGTGTCATTCAGTTTCTTGCAAAGCCACCCCCTTTGTTGATTTTAATTCCCTGTAAGCCAACCCTGTAAGCCATGTTGTCAGTCACCTCTCCCTCCATCAGGGCAACAGCAGACAATCGTTCTGTGCCTTTTTTCTGTGCAGACGCCATATCACGGCAAGCATGGAGCCCGCTCAGATCACTTTGGCAATTAGGACCACATTAAACACCATGCACATTATCCAGCAGTATATGCAGCACCAGAACCTGACAAAGCGATACCGGGTGAGTAGGAGACGTCAGCATGGTGACGTGAGTGATGAGGACATGGACACAGACTTCTCTCAAAGCACAGGCCCTGGCAATGTGGGCATCATGGTGCTAATGGGGCAGGTTCATGCGGTGGAATGCCGATTCTGGGCTCGGTAAACAAGCACAGACTGGTGGGACCACATAGTGTTGCAGGTCTGGGACAATTCCCAGTGGTTGCGAAACTTTCGCACGCGTAAGGGCACTTTCATGGAACCTTGTGACTTGCTTTCCCCTGCTCTGAGGCGCACGAATACCAAGATGAGAGCAGCCCTCACAGTTGAGAAGTGAGTGGCAATACCCCTGTGGAAGCTTGCAACGCCAGACAGCTACCGGTCAGACGGGAATCAATTTGGAGTGGGCAAATCTACTGTGGGGGCTGCTGTGATGCAAGTATCCAATGCAATCAAAGATCTGCTGATATCAAGGGTAGTGACCCTGGGAAATGTGTAGGTCCTAGTGGATGGCTTTGCTGCAATGGGATTCCCTAACTGTGGTGGGGCCATAGATGGACCCCATATCCCTATCTTGGCACCGGAGCACCAAGCCAGTGAGTACATAAACCGCAAGGGATACTTTTCAATAGAGCTGCAAGCACTGGTGGATCACAAGGGACGTTTCACCAACATCAACGTGGGATGGCCAGGAAAGGAACATGAAGCTCGCATCTTCAGGAACTCTGGTCTGTTTCAAAAGCTGCAGGAAGGGACTTTATTCCCAGACCAGAAAATAAGCGTTGGGGATGTTGAAATGCCTATAGTTATCCTTGGGCACCCAGCCTACCCCTTAATGCCATGGCTCATGAAGCCATACACGGGCAGCCTGGACAGTAGTCAGGAGCTGTTCAACTACAGGCTGAGCAAGTGCAGAATGGTGATAGAATGTGCATTTGGACGTTTAAAAGCGCGCTGGCGCAGTTTACTGACTCGGTTAGACCTCAACGAAACCAATATTCCCACTAATATTACTGCTTGCTGTGCACGCCACAATATCTGTGAGAGTAAGGGGGAGACATTTATGGCGGGGTGGGAGGTTGAGGCAAATCGCCTGGCTGCTGGTTTCGCATAGCCAGACACCAGGGTGGATAGAAGAGCACAGGAGGGCGCGGTGCGCATCAGAGAAGCTTTGAAAACCAGTTTAATGACTGGACAGGCTACAGTGTGAAAGTTCTGTTTGTTTCTCCTTGATGAAACCCCCCGCCCCTTGCTTCACTCTACTTCCTTGTAAGCTAAACACCTTCCCCTCCTCCCTTCGATCACCGCTTGCAGAGGCAATAAAGTCATTGTTGCTTCACATTCATGCATTCTTTATTCATTTGTCACACAAATAGGGGGATGACTACCAAGGTAGCCCAGGAGGGGTGGTGGAGGAGAGAAGCACCAGGAGGGGTGATGGAGGAGGGGAGGACAAGGCCACACAGCACTTTAAAAGTTTAAAACTTTAAAAAACTTATTGAATGCCAGCCTTCTGTTGCTTGGGCAATCCTCTGGGGTGGAGTGGCCGGAGGCCCCCCCACCGTGTTCTTGGGCATCTGGGTGAGGAGGCTATGGAACTTGGGGAGGAGGGCGGTTAGTTACACAGGGGCTGTAGCGGCGGTCTGTGCTCCTGCTGCCTTTCCTGCAGCTCAACCATACGTTGGAGCATATGGGTTTGATCATCCAGCAGCCTCAGCATTGAATCCTGGCTCCTCTCATCATGCTGCCGCCACCTTTCAGCTTCAGCCATCTCTTCAGCCCGCCACCTCTCCTCCCGGTCACTTTGTGCTTTCCTGCACTCTGACATTGTCTGCCTCCACGCATTTGTCTGTGCTCTGTCAGTGTGGGAGGACAGCATGAGTTCAGAAAACATTTCATCACGAGTGTGTTTTTTTCGCCTTCTAATCTTCACTAGCCTCTGGGAAGGAGAAGATCCTGTGATCCTTGAAACACATGCAGCTGGTGGAGAAAAAAAAAAAAAAAAAGAGACAGTGGTATTTAAAAAGACATTTTCTAGAACAATGGCTACACTCTTTCATGGTAAACCTTGCTGTTAACATTACATACACAGCACATGTGCTTTCGTTCCAAGGTCGCATTTTGCCTCCCCCCACCACGTGGCTAGCCCCTCAACCCTCACCATGGCTAACAGCGGGGAACATTTCTGTTCAGCCATAGGCAAACAGCCCAGCAGGAATGGGCACCTCTGAATGTCCCCTTAAGAAAAGCACCCTATTTCAACCAGGTGACCATGAACGATACCACTCTCCTAAGGATAACACAGAGAGATAAAGAACGGATGTTGTTTGAATGCCAGCAAACATACACTGCAATGCTTTGTTGTACAATGATTCCCTAGTACGTGCTACTGGCCTGGTGTGGTAAAGTGTCCTACCATGGTGGACGGAATAAGGCTGCCCTCCCCAGAAACCTTTTGCAAAGGCTTTGGGAGTACATCTAGGAGAGCCGCAAATGCCAGGGCAAATTAATCATTAAACATGCTTGCTTTTACACCATGTGTAGTATTTTTAAAAGGTACACTCACCAGAGGTCCCCTCTCCACCTGGCGGGTCCAGGAGGCAGCCTTGGGTGGGTTCGGGGGGTACTGGCTCCAGGTCCAGGGTGAGAAACAGTTCCTGGCTGTCGGGAAAACCGGTTTCTCCACTTGCTTGCTGTGAGCTATCTTCCTCGTCCCCAAAACCTGCTTCTGTGTTGCCTCCATCTCCATTGAAGGAGCCAAACAACACGGCTGGGATAGTGGTGGCTGAACCCCCTAAAATAGCATGCAGCTCATCATAGAAGCGGCATGTTTGGGGCTCTGACCCGGAGTGGCCGTTTGCCTCTCTGGTTTTCTGGCAGGCTTGCCTCAGCTCCTTAAGTTTCACACAGCATTGCTTCGGATCCCTTTTATGGCCTCTGTCCTTCATGCCCTGGGAGATTTTGACAAATGTTTTGGCATTTTGAAAACTGGAATAGAGTTCTGATAGCACGGATTCCTCTCCCCATACAGCGATCAGATCCTGTACCTCCCGTTCGGTCCATGCTGGAGCTCTTTTGTGATTCTGGGACTCCATCATGGTCACCTCTGCTGATGAGCTCTGGCCAGCGTGGCAAGCTGCAGGTGACCATGCAAACAGGAAATTGAAATTCAAAAGTTTGTGGGCCTTTTCCTGTCTACCTGGCCAGTGCATCTGCATTGAGAGTGCTGTCCAGAGCAGTCACAATAGAGCACTCTGGGATAGCTCCCGGAGGCCAATACCGTCTAATTGCATCCACAGTACCCCAAATTCGACCCGGCAAGGCCAATTTAAGCGCTAATCCACTTGTCAGGGGTGGAGTAAGGAAATTGATTTTAAGAGCCCTTTAAGTCAAAAAAAAGGGCTTCATCGTGTGGATGGGTGCAGGTTTACATCGATTTAACGCTGCCAAATTCGACCTAAACTCCTAGTGTAGACCAGGGAGAAGGCTCAGTTAAAGCTCAACTTGGACTGACAGTAGACAAAGTGCTGTCTCCATGGATGTCCATTGGTCTCAGCATTGATTGTTAGCCTTGAGACCCCCACTTCACTTCAGGTGACAAGTCTCATTTCAACAGCTTTGCAACCTAATATTCTAGCTTTTAGATATTTCATAAACTATTGCTCAGACAAACATCTCAAAATAACCATTTCAATTAGCAGAGCCCACACACAACCCCCTTCGGTATAATATTGAGTAAATGGTCGGACACAGATATAATTTACCTGCCAGAGAGCATACCTGTGTCACGTACTCCTGTGCTGGAATTACAGCCCTAGTATTTGTGCCAATGACTGCTGTCAATGGAGACAGGTGATGAAAGATTGCAGACTGCAGCATTGGATAAATGCCACTAAGACAAAGGTGGGTAAACTATGGCCCGCAGGACCATGCTGCGCAGCCCCTGAGCTCCTGGCTGGGGAGGCTAGTCCCCAGCCCCTCCCCCACAGCCTGAGCGCGCCGCGCTGACAGCGCTCTGGCCCGCCGCTGTTGCCCGGCAGTGTGGTGGTGTGGCTGGCTCCGGCATGGTAAAGGGGCGGGGAGGTCCCGGGGTGGCAGTCAGGGAACATGGGGCGGCTGGATGGGTTGAGGGTTGGGGGGGCAGGAGGGGACAGGGAATGGGGGGGTGGATGAGTGAGGGATTCTGAGGGGGTAGTCAGGGGGCAGGAAGTGGGAGGGGGCAGATAGGGAGTGCGGGCCAGGCTGTTTGGGGAGGCACAGCCTTTCCTACGTTTTCCTCCATGTAGTTTTGCAACCCCGATGTGGCCCTCAGGCCAAAAAGTTTGCTTACCCTTGCACTAGGAGATACCTGAAATATTGCCATGCAGTGCTTAAACAACAGCACAGCACCACAGAGAAGTTTCTGAAATGGTTCTATACGCACTTCATCCCTTTCTACATTTGCAGTTAAATCACATCCAGCTCTAGTTTAGGGCATCCATTGTTGACACCTCTTGTCTGCAACAGGTAGCATCCCCAGAGAAGACAAGGATTTACAATTTTGCTTGATTTTGAACTAAAATTATAATTGGCCCAGATTGAAAAGGTTAATGAAATCTTTCAGGCAAGCCTGGACACACCTTTGGGTTTGTAATGCAACCTGAAAATCATCAAGTTTCCACATAGCTTCAGCTTTCATCACAAAAATTTCACATAGCTCTAAAATTCACAGGCAATGGCAGAAGCACCAGAGGGGCAATAAACCACCCAAAAAAGTATTTTATTAGGGTCTCTTCCCAACTCTGCTGCTGGCCTTCTGGGTGACCTTGAACAAGTCACTTCACCTCTTTACCTTGGTTTCCTCATCTCTAAAACGGGGCTAATGATACTTGTCGGGCTTCATAATGTGCTTTGAGATTGACAGATAAAAATGCTCTATTAGAGCTAGGTATTATTATTATAGTCAGCACTGCTATAATGACCAGTGTACCCTTCTCATTCCCACTATGCCAAGGGTTCCCAAATTATGGGTCACGACCCCAAGTGGGGTTGCACCATCAAGGACGGGTTGTGGCATGCAAAGTCATGCTGTGCAGAGGATGCCATTTTGTAGAGCAAAATGGTGTGTTCCGTGCAGTGAGACCTCACTCGTATGGTGCATGCAAGAGCAGGCTATGTGGAAGACGCCATTTTAAAATGGCATCCGCCACGCTGTCTGGGGTTGCAGGAAGCAATAAGTCAGAAAATGGGGTCATGCAGGTGAAAGGTTTGGGAACTGCTGCACTAAACATAACCACCGGGATTCTCCCAGGGGAATATGGGAGTTAGGGTCTTAACTCATTGAAAATCCCATCCTGAAATGAGAGTTGGGCAGCTAACGAATGCCACTGCACACGACATTTCCCCAGTGAATCAGTGAAGAAAAATGAACACCCCTTGAAATCTTTTGATAGGCCAATCCTCTCCCCTCCCCAGAGCAGCCCTGGTTACAGGGTAACAAAGATTAGTGTCGGGGGGGGGGGGGGGGGGGGGGGGGGGGGGGGGAGTCTCCCATGACCATATTGTCAAGAAAAATATTTTGACACAATAAGAGACCTTCTCACCATTATCATGTGGTCTATGGCCAGCATTAAATATTAAGAAGGACTGGTGAGAATATGATCCTGTATTAATAGGATATGAATTCAGAGACACACGCTAGTAAAATGCCCAAATGGAAGGCAACTTACCGTTATCTTCTGCTACACAAAATAAAAGCAAAATAGCCACTATCTGTGTAATTACCAGTTTGTTGATGACACAACTCAAGGTCATATTGATTGGGTCAGGTCAATCATTGCCTGGCACCATACAGCCAGATGCAAAACCGTACACCAACAATGCCTGCACCAGGTAATACTACCATTAAACTATTATTTAAAAAACAACAGACACACATTTCTTAAAGTACCAATGTTACCTCTAGAGCAGTGGTTCCCAAACTTGTTCCGCCGCTTGTGCAGGGAAAGCCCTTGGCGGGCCGGGCCGGTTTGTTTACCTGCCGCATTCGCAGGTTCATCCGATCGCGGCTCCCAGTGGCCGCGGTTCGCTGCTCCAGGCCAATAGGGGCTGCTGGAAGCGGCGTGGGCTGAGGAACGTACTGGCCGCCGCTTCCAGCAGCTCCCACTGGCCTGGAGCAGCGAACCGTGGCCACTGGGAGCCACGATCAGCTGAACCTGCAGACGCGGCAGGTAAACAAACCGGCCTGGCCCACCAGGGGCTTTCCCTGCACAACCGGCGGAACAAGTTTGGGAACCACTGGTCTAGAGTATACATAATGTGTATTGTGACTGTAAGCATAGCATAACTCTGAATTTCCTGATTTCTTGGATCATGGCCTAAGCACCAAATTTTGGTCCCTTTGAAGTCAATGGGACCAGGATTTAACAACACAATTCAATGTTTTTAAGGTCCACTTCTTTAGTAAGAGCCTCCCCGTCTTGCCATGGAATAAGAGGAGAGGAGAAAAATTGAGAGAGTTATGTGAATTTTTTTCAGTGACTAATAAATTTGCCAAAAAGGCAGTTTGGGGGCAACTGAAACTATTCATGAATTAGAGTTGAATTCAGCAAATAGTTTCAGCTGCATTTAAAAAAAGGAATTTTTTGGAAACGTTTTAAACTGTTTCAACATTTTCAAAAACAAACCATTTTGACATTTCATTTAAAAACACACTTCAAAATGTCATTGCCAACTGACATTCATTTAGAAATGTCATTTTTCATTCAGTGCAGACAGAATGTCTTTTTGTTTAGGTGAGAACAAAAGTTCTTTTCAGTTTAAAATAAGCAAATTTTCTGATTTTTCAGCTTGGCCATTAACCAAATCCTTAATTTTTCCACTCAGCTCTAGCTGTAGCATTAGCTTTTGTTTACTCCCAACCTTCAGAACAAAAACAAACATAAAATGTGGTTTTACAAACTGAATTTTTGTAGAATTTTTTTCTGTAGGAAATTACAAGTTTTTGGCTTACTCTGATTCAAAACAAAAACACATTTTGAAATGTCAGAATTTTCCATAGTACAAAAATTCTATTTTCTGACCAACTCTACTCCAATAGGTGTGAGCTGCTCCAGTAATCTCACTGGGTTAACAATGTTGACATTTGATTTGTAATTATTAGGTTTCAGAATTAACCGAGTCACTGCTGATTATTTTAGCAGATGCAACCAGCTAATATGCTTATCTCACAATCCCAAATAGCATAACCATTTGCCCAAAGCTCCAGCTTCCATGGGACAACTTGGCGATAATTTTTTTTGTAATGATAACAAATAAGTGTAACTCAGTAAAAATTGAAAGAGCGGAGTCAGTGTAAAAAACCAAAAATAAAATCGAACTAAATACACCCATTATTTATGTATTGTGCAATTCACCTGCATTTATTAAGGGTCTTCCTTTTAAAATTTAAATTAAGCTGCCATAGAATTTCCTGTCTATTACACAAGGTTGCCACAGAATTTAGGTTGAGCTTGCTGCAGAGAACAGGGAGCCCTGACTATATATAGCGCTTCCAATTTCCAAGCTTGGGACCAGTCATCCAGTCTTTACACTTGTAATGCTCCAACTGAAATTAATAGGCAATTTCCCTGAATAAGGAATGTAGCAGTGAATCCTTAAAAAGCATATGGCAAAAATTTTAGCACCCAAGTCCCTTTTGTCCAGTCTGTTTTTAAGAGTGTATGAATACCTTTAAAAAGCTTTTGATGTATTCTAGCTGTTAGCTGTAATTATTTATGGGATTTTTATCTTGTTTCAGCTGTTTTTTGGTTGTATGTTTTAATGTTTTCTGGTTTTAATGTTGTTTGTGCAGTGACTGGAACAACAGACCATTAAAATAACGTTTATTATTCTCTTCTCTTATTTTGTTATTGTTATTTTTGGAAGATATCAGGCCTCTTTTATGCAGTCTCTTTGAATAGAAACAAACACTGTTTTCCTGGGAAAGTTAGAGCTTTTGTTTTAAACCAGCATGAACGGCCTGTTTGGTTATTATAATGTTCCTGATCTCGAACATTAGTTTTTCAGGTTTCAGAGTAGCAGCCGTGTTAGTCTGTATCCCCAAAAAGAAAAGGAGGACTTGTGGCACCTTAGAGACTAACAAATTTATTTGAGCATCGGATTTGTTCTTGTGCTTTTTCAGGGAGTTTCTTGAGCAAATGGTGTAGTTTTTCAGTTTCCCAAGACAGTATGCTACTTAGGACCATGTAATTAAAAGCAGCACATTACATATAGCACCTTATCAGAAAGGTCCATTTTCACAAGAAAAAATGGTTTCTCTAAAAGAGTACACCCCAGCTTTCATTTGGCATAATTAAAACAAATGCCATCATTCTAGTGTTCTTTAAATTACATTTATTAAACTGTATGCCACAGTGTGGGAGCCAATTTTCTTGAATGTCACAAGGGATACATCTGATATAGTTGTATTTAATATTTTAGTGGCTAGTACAGGGGCTAAGGTTAGGCAAGCTTGTCTTAAATTAAAAATTTAAGTTGAGCTCAGTGAATCAACCTGTTTTGGCAAGAATCATTCCTTCTGTGTTTTATATTCTTTTCTATCTTAATTACATTTCAAAGTGCTGCTCTCTAATTCCAGGGGTTAGTGTCAGTTTTTAAACCAGTGCCCTACAACAACGCAGAGCAATAAAATGTGAATAATCCATTTGATCCCATGGCTCTCATTCATCAAAAAAAAGGAGGTGTTCTTATGGAACTCATTGTATATGTATAGTTTATGGGCAGGATCACTTGTACATAATTACAGAGACAGCAGTATTTAGACTAAGGGCATTGGAGGTTAGTTTAATCGTAAATGACAGATACAGTGGGCCAGATTCTGCCACCATTACTCATTCTGAGTTGTAATTTACTCTGAGCTGACTCACTGAAATCAACTACTCAGGAAGTAAGATTCTACTCAACATGTATCAGAATCTGACCCACAGAATCTAGAGTGCATCATTAAATACTATTTCAAAACTATTTGGTACTAGTCCTCACAGACAGGTCTCAAAGCAACTGACGTGAACTTCTACAGCTCATGTAACACAAAAATTTTCCATTAAAAATAAAAGTGCAAAGGGGTGTGATATGCCATATTATAGCATTGCTACCTGAGGAATGTCACTCACAGATTTCATACCATTGTATCAAAATCAAATAACAAACCTAGGCAAACATATTAGAGGCAAACGTATTAGAGCCCAAGCCCCTTCTTCATGTGAAATCGATAAGACTGCTCATGTAAGAAAGGGCTACAGGATCAGTCCCTTGGGATCAACAGAAGTTCTCAAAGTGGGGCCTCTGTCCTCTAAATCATTATACAACGGAATTGTGTGATCCTTCCTGCTCCAGAGGCATATCCTACTGTCGGTGCAGAGCCCACAACACTAGATTACTTTGTGGATTTCTATATCAAAAGAGGGAGCAATGAAAGGACAGGGCATTGGACAGCCCATTCCATTCTATGTTTTTTGTTCATTTTTGCTGACAGCTCTTGCCTACTAAGCCAAGGCAGTTCACCATACAATCAACCCTGGAGCCTCAGGAATTCAACAGGCCAGAGTCCACTTCCTTGCATCACCATACCTGGGTGTTTGGACGTGACTGGCATAGAGAGGATGTAATCTTTTAATTATGCAAGTAGTCTTTATTCATGTGAGCAGTCCCATTGATTGTAATGAGATTATTTCTGTGAATAAGGATGACTCACTAGTAAAGGTTGCAGGATCAGGCACATAATTTGCTTTTAGACTTCCATGGCAGGGCAGCATTTCTGTAGCGTAAGCCAGCCTGAGGCAGAACCTATCAATGGTTGCAGCCAACCAGAGACTGCATGACTTGAAAAGCTGTGAGTGCCTTTGACTGGAGAGTGCCCATATGCTTTAAACACTACCAGGTCATTGCATTAAAAGATGCAGTGATGGAGTCTCAGGGGGAAATTTGCTGCCTATTAAAGTCAATGGCAAACTTCCACTGTCTACAATGAGGCTAGGGTTTCACCACTAGAGGGTCAGTGCATTTAGTGATGGGAAGATGAGGGCAGCTGTATGTCCACCTGCTATACCCCTACCTCTCAGCAGGTAGACCCAAGCTCTTGACAAGAATGAAAGATGATTTAAGTTGCAGTCTTGGACAAATTGCCTTGAAACACCCAAATACATAGCAATGCATTCTGTGTATCTAGGTACAGACTAGATCAAATACAGAGAGTAGCAAATGGACATTAAATTGCCTGCGAAGAACATTCTGATATGCCAGAAGAGCGATAATAATAGGAAGATAATATTTTCATTCCTTGAAAATCCTGTTGCTCCTTTTTCAGTTTCAGGCATGCTAACTTTTTCAAAGCAGTGATTTTAAAGAACAAATGAATTATAAGTGTCTAATATACATAGGGCGGTGCTCCAATTCATTTTGAAAACTGCCATTTTAGTTTCTGTTCTAAAAAGGAGGGATATGCTTTGCACTTCTTATAATAAATGCTTGGTGTGGTTCATAATACTATGTGGGGAAAAAAGGAAAATCTGTATTTTCTGAATGGTGAGCAAGTACTAAGACTTTCAGAATTATGATTTTGAAGCAACTCCTCCATAGGAGGAATAAGTATGAATTTAATGCAAATTAGAATTAGCATACTGATCTATAAATTAAAACACAGGGAATGACTAAATATTGTATAACCTACAGATATAAGAGCCAAAATAGAAAGGAGTTGAACAAAAAGAAATACCACCAATGCTACTACACTGTGTAAAATCTGTTCCTTCCTTGCTTAAATATATTTTCATTTAACTTCCCATGTCATCAGCACTCCTATTTTGATAAATGGTCATGCAGTACTCTAGTCATCAGTGAAGTCCTATTATTTCAATGCATATTGAGGTCCTCCTTATTGAAAATGAAAGGAGGATGAACTAGGGGCCTGATCCTGAAACTATTACTTGCATGAGTAATTCTTAGTTTTGTGAATAGTCCCATCAGCTTCAATGGGATTTTCACATGAGTAAGGGCTGCAGAGTCAACCCCTAGAGAGTTTTGCCTTACCTCGTGTGGGAGGTCAAGCGCTGGGGCACTAGAGATGGATTTGAGAGACCAACCTTCTCGTCCTGGTTCTGCCATGGACCAGTCATGTGACCCGGGGCAGGTCACTTCACCTTTCTCTGCTCTGCCTCCCCTACCATCTTTGTCTTGTCTATTTAGACTAAGCCTTTCAGGGAAGGGGACCCTCTCAGATATCTATCTATCACCCCCCCCCCCCAAAGCACTACATTCATACAATAAACGAAGGATACTCATTTTCTTTTGAAGCCTGTTTGATTTATAACTAAAGAGTGGGCTTCTTATAGGCCTTAAGTGATCAGAAAAAAGGCAGCATGCTCTATAGCATAAGATACAGATTGATTAGTAATAAATTATAGAATATTTGACGTCTTTCACCCAGCGAGATCCCAAAGTGTACACCTGAAAATGTATATAGATACTACAAAGAAGGTTTTCTTCATTCGTCAGTGAAATGCAACACCCTCCAGAATGAAATAGTTACTGATGTAGGTAGTTTGAAATGAAAAAAAAAATAATTGCATGACTTATCAGGAACATGCTTAGGCCCAGATTACACAATCTATGGATGCAACTCTCACTGAAATCAAAGGCAAGTTGTGTCCATGGACTGAGGGCAGTATTTGACACTATCTGTATAAGAGGCTTTCAAGGACAGACTGTTAAACTGGGGTCTTGGAAATTTGTCCCTGAAATAAAGGATCTGAGCATCAATTTGGACATCAACCCTATGGGGCAAATTCAGCTCAGGTGAAAAGCAGGTGCAAATCATTAAAGTTACACCACAGCTGAATTTGATTGTGTTGGTAGAGTTTCTTTAATTTAAAATTTGTTTCAATTAAATGTGAAAGAAAAAACCTCCAAACGATCAGCAACTTGAGTACAATTAAATCTTGAGCTTTGGCTTGGTCATCCATATCCCACACACTTACAGTGGATAAATAATGAAGTTTGTTATTAAGAATTTTGTAAGCCAGAGATCCCCAAGTATGAGGAATGCAAAGACAGTGGAAATGTTATATTATTGTATTTGGCAAAAATAGAACATATCTGCTCAGACAAGAATTTGGCTTGGATGTAGGCATATTTGTTGACTTTGTACAGCTCTTTGAGGCCCATGGAGTTATATCTGATCAGAATTTCCAGAAATGCCATTAAAAAAACCAAACTAATAAACTCAGTGGGTTATGAAATAACTCTGGATGGCAGAAGCAAAACACAAAGATAAAATATGTATCTTGTTTATTTTATTAGACCAGGTGTGATTCAGATGTTACTGGAGAGTTACATGTTTGGAGACAAGAAAACAATGAAAGGCGACACGGAGACATTGTTTTCCTTTCCTGGGGTTGTATCAGAGCAGTTGGGAAGAAGTAAAATGAGATTCTGGATTATGAAAATGCTGCAAGCAGCTGGAATTGATTTCTCTCGCTGTGGGTCACATTTTTAAGGGGTGTCAGTAGCAATACAAAATACATTTAGGGTTTGTTATTCATACAGTGCTGGCAGAAAGAGATAGGTCTGGTAAAAAGACTTTTTCAAAGAATTACTGGAGATCAACAGACATATATAGCTGTTTTTAGTATCCAGCTATTGCTGAGGCTAAAGTTATGGGCCAAACTGGAAGCTTTTATAAATCCTCCCCACATTTTGTAAGAATTTGGGTTCCAGCTACGATCAATGAGATTTTGCAGAATCAAAACCATATCCAAGCCTCCTTGGTCCACCTCTGATCGATCCTCTGACAGTGCAGAGTGTATCATCCCTATTAAATAAACTCCATTTCCTAGATGAGAAAAGTGGGTAGGGCATCTTAAATACCATCTGGTAGAGCGGAGTTGTGGGGAAAGATTACCATGAAATTCAGTGTATCAGATAAATCTATTTAACTATCAGTCCATCCAACCAGGTACTTCCATAGCCCTCATCACATTATGATCTGAATATTTCTAAGATTGTTTAAATATCACTGATAGTGAAAACATGGCAAACTACGTATTTCACTCACAGCCTTATTTTACTGGCTGTGGGCTGGATGTAACTGCCAAGGGAATCAATGCAAAGACTCCCTTTGACTTCAGTGGGTTGAGCCTTTGTTGAAAATGTTGCATGTGTTTATTTTTAGTTGCTTGTTTCCTCGGAAGATAGTTTCTTTTTTGATGGGCTCATTAGGTTTGAAAACCAAAACTTATGCACAGTTTGGTGACATGGAGTATAAATAGAAGGAGAAAAAACCACAAGAAATCATGAGAAGGGTCAAAAACCAAGACAACGGAAACTTAAAAGTTACAAATGAAGGAGCACGGATTAACTTTATCAGAACCAATCACAGTGCTCTTAAGATCTCACCCCTTTCAATTGGTGTACACTAGCACTGCAAAACCAGTATTAATTCTGTGGTCTGGCTGGTATGATCCATACACAGCCCCTCCATCCTCTATGCAGATTATCTTTTGCCTGGAGCAGACATTTCCAGGGTATAGTGGTATTTAGGACTATGGCTGGGTCAGGGTATTAAAGCACTAAAACACAAAGATCATGATCCAGTCTCCAGTCCCTACCCACACATTGAACATATGTGGAGGGCTTTCAGAGCAGCTCCTCAAGGGGTATTGTGCAGTGCCAAGATCACTAATTTCATCTTTCAAATCCCCCTTGAAGACTCACTTCTTCCAAGAAGTCCACAAATCACTGCCAGCAAGGATGTCATCATTACTTGGAATTGGAATCAGAGCTCTAAGATCTACCCTTCCTTTGGGTCTCTCAGTACAGTCACAGTGTCTGATCTGTGCTGTCTGTTTAAATTGTAAACTCCTTTGGGCAGGGATTGGGTTTTCCTCTGTTCTGTACAGGGCTAAGAATGTTGCTGGCACTTAAAGAATCACTGAGAACTGCATCAGTGATATTAAACTTGAAGTGGAAAAAGAGTATATACCATTTTGAAATTTACCTTGGGGAGGGGGGAGGAAAGAGGCGTTCTGCTGGAATTTTTAAACCTCTGTTGCATCCATTCGCCAACATGTCTGAAAAACAAATCTATAAATTACACTGGTGCTTAGAGGTATGTTTAATATATACCTATACACCATGCATAATCAAACAGTTTCCTGTATTATAATGGGAGGGAAAGTTACTGATTGTCATGTTGTGTGGTACTTAGTTAAAATGAATTTGAGAATGGATTTGGAAAGCTGGATCGTGAGTTGACACAGACTGGTGCTGAGAGTATGCCTACAGTACAGTAAGCACACATTCATTTTGATGAGGAGAGTGGGAAGGATTCAACTACAAGATAAGAGTCGAATAGCTAATGCTCGGCAAACTGAATTACAATAAAAGTCCCTTGAGAGAACTCAAGGAATCCATACAAATGCTATTTTTATTCTAATATTCTCCAACGATTCCATTTGGGGTGATGACCTTTTGCCATGTGTTAAACTAGAGAACCATATTTAGAGCATATTGTTCTGTCTATACAGAATCCAATGCTAAAGTATCTTTTGAATTACCGCTGTTCTGCCTCAGGCTACACCTTATGCATTGAGGAGGGTGTTTCCTTTCAGAAAACTTCACATTTTCCTGAAAATGTGGCTTAGAAATGCAGAACTCCAAAAGCAATAATTGACTGCTCAACTCAATCCCATTTGATAAAGCCATTATTATTATTATTAACATTTATATAGCACCTAGAGGCCAACTAGCTGGGGGCATTGTGCTAGGCACTGTACAAATGGTCCCTGCCCCAAAGAACTTACAGTGTAAAAGACAAGACATAACAGATAAATGAGACAAACAAGGGGAACAGGGGGGAAGTGGGAAGTGCGGGAAGTGCAATTTTCTTAATCAATCAGAAGAGTAGGTTCCAAAATGCTTATTTATAAAAGGGTTTTGCTACTTCAAAGACGTATGCATCACTCCAAACATAAACCGTCACCCTACGTACTATGTGCCTGTACTTACTGCTGGTGTCTCAGTAAGGTCAAGTCTTAACTAGGAAATTTTATCACATTTGAACATGATTGTGAAGAGCTGAGATAGCTGACACAATGCTAACTGCGACTGACCAAGCAGTATGGTGTGGCTCTCCATTGTATCAGATTATGACTGTTCTTCCTTGGGGTAAGAGAAAGCAAGCTCCGATCACCTAACTTCTTGAATAATGAATAGGAAACTGATGGGATCCTCTGTCCCTTGTGCTGGAATAGCCATTGATTTCAGCAGGAGCAGGCCCTGGCCTCTTAGACGGTAAGCTCACAGAGGCAGGGGGCTGGGTTCCCCCCCCGCCATGTTAAATAAAATGTCAGCATTAACACCACCTTTTGCTTTCCATGAAAGGCAGTTTTGGGTCACAGTACAAATAAGATCTTAAATAGCTGCATTTATTAATGGTTGCATGATGACATGTCTGAAGCCTAGTGGGAACTTATGTCTGTGTTTTCCATCTGTGGCAAGGCTTTTAAAGTGTTTTTAAAAAAAAAAAAAAAAACACGACTTCTTTTGACAGATGAATCCTCATGAGTAAAAATTAATAAAAATTAGTTCAATGCTGGACCAGTCTTGATCACTTGAGAATATAACATACAAAACTAGTCATCCCAAAAATGTTATTCTTCTCTAGGGAATGGAGCTTTTTGTTTGTTGTAATGAAGTGTTATAATTGAAGTCAGTTTTGCTGGTGTGTAACTTTTCTAGAGCTAAGAAACCAAAGTTTATTATGAGGCTTAGTGTTTGAGAAATCTTCATACCATGTAGCAAACGAGTGACACAACTCAAGATTCTTCTCTTTGGAAAATATACATTCTGTTACTCTTTTCAATCCCTTCTCTTCCTTGAAAGTCCATTCAATGGTTTTCATTAATAAAATGTATTGGGCATATGGATTTTTTTTTTTTGGCAGTTGTAATAGTGACGAGTTCTCTACCTATATGTACTGGTGCTTCTGATCTTTGCCTATTACCTGATGATTTCTTTGGAAGCAATGGATATGTTGGCAGAAACATTTAGTCACAGTGGATGCCTTAAGTTAATTTACTTTATCTCTAGGCAAGAGTGATCTTATTAAGATCTAGAAACGGAAATATGTCTAGACATTTTCCTACATCTATAAAACCAGTATCTGTGAAATCCTGATGGGCAATCTACTGGGCAAACAGTCTCTCGTAGGACTTCATTGTCTGAATATGTCTCGCCCTCCACTTCACCTGTTATGTTTAAGTGATTTTGATGTTTATAAGTGAGAAGCTATTTGCACTGGGTAAATTCAGGCATAGATCAGTATCTGTGCCAGCGCTCCTCAGTCTAGTTCTTATTGGAGACAGTCAATCATGCCACATTGTGCCTTGATTTCATGCCACAGACAAATAGGGACTGTCAGGGTTCCTTCCCCACTCTGAACTCTAGGTTAAAGATGTGGGGACCCGCATGAAAGACCCCCTAAGCTTATTCTTACCAGCTTAGGTTAAAAACTTCCCCAAGGTACAAACTTTGCCTTGTCCTTGAACAGTATGCTGCCACCACCAAGCATTTTAAACACAGAACAGGGAAAGAGACCATTTGGAGACGTCTTCCCCCCCCCCAAATATCTTCCCCAAGCCCTACACCACCTTTCCTGGGGAGGCTTGAGAATAATATCCTAACCAATTGTTACAAAATCATCAAAGACCCAAACCCCTGGATCTTGGAACAATGGAAAAAATCAGTCAGGTTCTTAAAAGAAAGGTTTCATTAAAAAAAAAGAAAGGTAAAAATCATCTCTGTAAAATCAGGATGGAAAATACATTACAGGGTATTCAGATTCAAAACACAGAGGATCCCCCTTTGGGCAAAACCTTAAAGTTACAGAAAACAGGAGTACACCTCCCTCTTAACACTGGGAAAATTCACATAAAACAAAAGATAAACTAATCCGCCTTGCCTGGCTTACTTATACTGGTTGCAATATTGGAGACTTGGATTAGGATGGGTTGGAGAAGGTAGATTTCTGTCTGGCACCTCTCAGTCCCAAGAGAGAGCAACCACGTAAACAATGAGCACAACAAAAGCCTTCCCCCCAAGATTTGAAAGTATCTTGTCCCCTTATTGGTCCTTTGGGTCAGGTGCCAGTCAGGTTAGCTGAGCTTCTTAACCCTTTACAGGTAACAGGATGTTGCCTCTGGCCAGGAGGGATTTTATAGCACTGTATATAGAAAGGTGGTTACCCTTCCCTTTATATTTATGACAGGGACCCAAAAGAAACCAAAAAGCACCCTATTCACAATTTGATCCTAGTGCTAATGATGTTTGTGAAGTGCTCAGATCCCAAAGCAAAGCAATTGGGGGAATTTAAGTACCTAGACAGATAGAGGCTTGTAGAAATAACAGGTTCTGGGCTAGATCAGGGCATGACCTACTCTCCTTTGATATCTACTAGAAAACTTGGAGGACAATCTTTATAAATGATTGATATCTAAAGGAATTCTTTTAATTATGGTTATGACTCCATGTCTGTCATGGAGGTTGTGGAAGTCACGGATTTTGTGACTTTCCCCAACCTCCATGACTTCTGCAGGGTCCGGTGTGGCTGACTGCAGGGGTCAGCTGCTCAGGCGGTCCCTGGCTGGCCAGCCGGAGCAATGACAGTTAACAGCCCCTGGCAGCTGGTACCTCTGGCCCCAGGCACCCCACCCAGCAGCACCCCCCACGCTCTTTCAGCACCCACACCCCCAAGATTTAGTCATAGGTATTTTTAGTAAAAGTCATGGACAGGTCACGGGCCGTGAATTTTTGTTTAGTGCCTGTGACCCGTCCATGACTTTCTAAAAATACCCATGACTAAGTCATACACTTAATTATGGTGTGTGTGTGTGTGTGTGTGTGTGTGTGTGTGTGTGTGTGTACACACTTTATGAAAGTGAATGTTAAAAAAAATGATGTAATACATAGGTTGAGAAAAGAGTGTCTGTACAGCTGGGTATAGTACTTAGATTATCCACAAATACAGAGTTTGTTTTTAAAAGTCATAAGATATATATAGTGCATAATCAGCAATAGCCCAAATTAAGGTGAATAAATTTAACAATACAGTTTATATATTAGAATCCGAATACTAGGGTACATCTCTCATGAAAAGCTATACAGGGAGTTGGTTGTAGAAAGCAAATACAGCAACGAGTGTAGACTGTGCCTCAGTAATTGAGCATTTAGGGTAGATTGTCCATTTGGAAAATACAATCCATGAGGAAAGTATTTCAGTTACTTTCCCCACTGCACTTTTCATTGGCTCCCCAGCTCATCCCTCCTGGTATTGCCAGTGTCTGGTGATGCGTTGTATGTAGATGTCCCTCAATCACCTGATAGTTTCCGACACCATGAGTTGCCACATCAGCCAAGTATACACTGACCAATTCCGCATTCTCTCAACACTCGCTCGTTACCATACTGCAATACCACTTAGTGCCAGCTTCCATAGGAAGAAGACACCCGTGAAGTAACAAGTGTTGTGGAGTCCCACCCAAAGCCCAAGGCTTATTGGCTCAAAGCAAGGATCAGTTCCCTAGTTCAAATTCAAGTCCACTGGAACTAGAACCTCCCCATGTAGTCTGTTACAGAACGACTAGAAGATCATTGTACTTATTTTCTCTCTCTTCCTCTAAATCCTAGACTGAATGAAGGTGT
Source organism: Chelonia mydas (assembly GCF_015237465.2). Taxonomy (NCBI): domain Eukaryota; kingdom Metazoa; phylum Chordata; order Testudines; family Cheloniidae; genus Chelonia; species Chelonia mydas. Next base: position 67,973,435 of record NC_051250.2, read on the forward strand.
GGTGCCTGCCCAGGTTAATTGTCTCACGGTCGTCCCTGAGATATCAGTCCTCATTTCCATTTGCACTAGGGCTTCTTTACACCAGTCTAGTAGCTGTGTAAATAGACTTTAGGGCAAATATGATTCAGACCCTCTTTCACCATGTATTCCCAGACTATCTTTTTTAATTAAAAAAAAAAATCTAGTTTCCTTCATGCCGAACTAAACAGAATGAGAATAAATAAAAGCCCACTTTTATTTCTTATTTATAGGCACTTTACACCATCCCTTGCTCCAAAGGGCATAGCTACCCTCTTTATACAACAGAAAGGTTAAAAGGAACATATCCTTTAAAGCTATTTTCCCTTCATTATCTGGATTACAACAGTGCATCTGCCTCCTACACAGAAATCCAGGAGCATCCAGGGAAGGAAGGCAACATCTGTCCTCCACCATAAACCCTCCCATCTGGCATGATGACCCAATTCACATTCCAGGCCCATAGTTCTCATCTTGGTTTTTCTCAGTTATAAAATGTCTTGTGATGCTGAGTAACAAACAATCTGGAGGTTATACACAGATGATCCGGTTTAAAACTGCTATCCCTCATTCCAAGAGTTACACAAGTACCACAGGTTATGCACTGTTACTTGAGTGGTGTTCCAAGGAACACAGTGGCATGTTTTGAAGCAAGCATGTTTTTAAACCATGCACACCCATTATCCACTATTTTTATGATCCTTCCTGGGATGGGGTCAACTTCATATCTTAATAAATTCTAGCTAATTTGTTCTGTTTCCTTACCTGATCTTATTTCCCAGCCATCTTGAAACAAAACTTTCAAGCTACTTGTTTAACTTGCAATATTAAAACCCTAATCACATCTAGCCAGTAACTCCATGATGTATTCTGACATCAGCTGATAAACAACAGCCAGACCTCCTAATGGGTGGAAACAGAAGTCAACAAGCTTTGATCTCCTCAGAGCACATTTGAAATAAAAGAAAGATCCTCCTTTCTTCTCCACTTCTAACTAGACCTTTGTGCAATTGCCAGAGTCACCGACCTTCAAGAAAATGACTGACTTCCTCTTGAGCGTGACAATGCTACTGCTAAATTGACTACATGGGTTGTTGCATAGCAACAAGAGGCATTTCTTTCCTTGAGAACTGAATTTGACTTTTGTGCATTGCTCTCTGCCCCTGCCATTTTGGAATGATAAAGACCAGAATCAAATCAGTTGTCTCCTGTAGCAACACTGAGCCATCAAGATAAGCACACCAGGTCATTTTTAAGCACCTGATAGATTTTCCAAGGCATCCTTAGCACAAAACTACCATCACAACTGTCAGCTACAGTGGCAGTCTTAGCAGAGAACGAATGGACATGAAAGCTGAACTCCCCACTCATACGCAGAGGTGGGTGGTTGCTTTCAGAGGGGTAGCCACGTTAGTCTGTATCAGCAAAAACAACAAGGAGTCTTTGTGGCCCCTTAGAGACTAACAAATTTATTTGGGCATAAGCTTTTGTGGGCTATAACCCACTTCAGATGCATGGAGTGGAAAATACAGTAGGTAGGTATAAATATACAGCATATGAAAAGATGGGAGTTGCCTTACCAAGTGGGGGGTTAGTGCTAACTAGGCCAATTCAGTTAGGGTGGATGTGGCCCATTTCCAACAGTTGACAAGAAGGGGTGAATATTAACAGAGGGAAAATTACTTTTTTGCCAGCAATGCCCCTCTGCCATGTACATTGGCCAAACCGGACAGTCTCTATGCAAAAGACTAAATGGACACAAATCAGAAAACAAGAATTGTAACATTCAAAAACCAGTAGGAGAGCACTTCAATCTCCCTGGACACTCAACAACAGACTTAAAAGTGGCCACTCTTCAACAACAAAAAAAAAACTTCAAAACCAGACTTCAACAAGAAACTGCAGAACTGGAATTAAATTTGTAAACTTGACACCATCAAATTAGACTCTGAATAAAGACTGGGAGTGGCTGGGTCAGTACAAAAAATAATTTACCCTCTGTTGATACTCATACCTTCTTGGGAATGAGACTCATCCACCATGACTGAATTGGCTTCGTTAGCACTACAAAAAGTAATTTCCCATCTGTTGTCCTTTGTATCCAGGTTCAAGAACTCAAAAAGTCATGCAGCCTGTAATCAAAGGAAAGGTCGAATGCTCCTGGTCCATCATAACTTGGCTTAGTGCTGGTGGGGACCTGAATCACCCGACTCAGTTAACCAAGGCCTAAGTCAGCTGTTACAGTATCATTCCAGCACAACACTCACTTAAAAAAAAGCCATCAACACTTTGATCCACCCACGCACTCTCCCGTCCATTCCAGTGGTTTTAATTTGTTTTGCTTTCCCCTTGTAGTCAGACTCTGTGTTTTGAAGCACACAGATGTGAATTGCCATCTGCATTTTTTTGTTTTCTTATTAAAACAACATCAGTTTCTTTGCCCAGACTTGAATCTTTGGTCTGTAGCCGACGTTTCCCCTCATAATTCTTCTTCAGGATTGGGTTTTCAGACTGATAACTGTTGCATTTTGCACACATGCAAATCTGATCTCACACAAACAGGTGAATACTTCATTTCTGTAGTAGGCTTCCCTTTGGGACACAGTGACAAACAGATTTTTTTGGAATTAGGAGCCTTTCATAAAATACACACTAAAGAATTCCATTTCCAACGCAGGTTTTCTAAAGGTCTAGGAGAAGAAAGGACTGCAGCTCCATTTGAAAGCTATTGTCAAAACAGGAGTACTTTCAGTTTGGCAAACAGATTAATTAATTGGAGATGGATGGTCTTGTGATCAATGCACCAGACAGAGACTCAAAAGCTTCCAGCTCTGCCTCAGACTCTTCCAGGATATGTTTACACTGCAATAAAAAATCCACAACTGACTTCGGCTCACAGGGCTCAGGCTAAGGGGCTGTTTAATTGCAGTGTACACATCCAGGCAAGGGCTGGAACCCAGGCTGTAGGATCCAGTGAGGTGGGAGGTTGCTAGAGTTCAGGTTGCAGCCCAAGCCAGAATGTCAACACCACAATTAAACAGTCCCTTAGCATGAGCCCAAATCAGCTGGCACGGGCCAGCCACAGGTGTCTAACTGAAGGGTAGATGTACGCCCAGTGACTTTGGGCAAATCATTTAGGACCTCATCTAAAACCCACTGAAATGACTACAATTGACTTCAGTGAGCTTTGTATCTCTAATTCTCAAGTCCCCATGTGTAAAATGGGAGGGATAATCCTGGCTTTCTTCCAGCCTTTTATCTGTCTTCAGCTCTGCTGTAAGCTCTTCTGGGCAGGAGCGCTCTCTTGCCATGTTTATGTACAGTGCCTAGCACAGGGGAGTTCTGATCTTGGTTGGGGCTGCTCAGTGCTACGGTTATAAAAATGATGGTATAATAGAGCAAGCAACCAGAGAAAGGCCTAAGCAATCTTTTCTAAAGTGAATTCACGCTTTAAGGAATAATAGTTCCTTGATAAGACTTTTATATATGTCTTTTTGACTTTGATTAACAAATAGATATGCAATACAAACAGATACAAGGACGAGTTCACTTTTCCTATGGACAGGAAGTTTGTTATGTATGGTACTCTTCATATTTCATGGCTGGAGTCACTTACAGCCCTGTCCTGCTTCCCTGACATCCAGGTTAAAATTCAAAAAAGTTTTGTTGCAGTTGTCAAATGCAATATGCATTCCAGCTCATTTGTAAGAGATCTTCAACTAAATCACCATGGACAACATTGCTCCTTAGGGACTCTGATAATTCCCTGCCTGGCAACACTGCACTCAGTCAAGTGTTTAATCTGTAATACAATAAACATCACATTTTGGGACAGATCAATAATTAGATGTGGAAGGGAAGAGGGGTGGGATGGGGGGCTGCAGGACATGGATGTGATGCGAAGTGGCTGGGGGAGCTGGAGAGGAATCTGAACATCCTTTGCAAATAGTCCTGAAAGACCTGGCATTGGCTTTTAGTAATGGGTTATTTTCACTACCAAAACCCAAAGATACCGCCCAGGATATCAGTATCTCATTGAGATTAGACCATCATCTGGTCAACTGTTTCGCTTGTCTAACCTCCGGAGGAGCATGCCAGCTTGGGTACTGTGTTCACCTATGTGCGTCTGAGGGCTTTGAGTGTGGATTATAGGGAGGGTTGGGCAAAGGCGCACAGCATAACCTGCAGTGAGTCAGCACTGTAGGTATATCCTCTCACAGGATGATGGCCCCTTTAGGAGGGAGCAGGGGCCAGCACAGCTGGACTGATTCCTTACTGCATGGTCTTAAGGGGAGGTGCCTGGGCCTTATAAAAGCAGGAATCAGGCAAAGGGCAGACAGTGGCTTCCTGTGTACCCCTCTCTCAGCCCAGAGAAATAAGGGAAAGGATTATCTAAGGAGCTGCTGAAAGAGACCTGAAGGAAATAGCTAGAAGAGCTGCCGTGAGCAGGATTTACTCAGATCTCCTATAAGGACCTTGACCAGGGAAGGTGCTTGAGCCTGAAAACCAGGGAAATAGGCTCCAGGGGAATAGAAAAGACTCAAGCGGAGAGTGGAGTTTGCCAAAACAAAGAAGAGTTGCAGAGATGAGACTGTGGCAGCGAGGGCGGGGGAGATTGAGCATTGTGATGTGTTTTGGGTCAATAAGAGAGACACTGGGACAAGGGACATTATTAGAAAAAAAAATCAAAGCCTGTTTGGCATTTAAAGGAGCCCCATGAAAGGAGAGATACAGACTGGGCTGCTGCAGAACCACACCTGGCCATCAGGGGCCACTACAGGGCAGGGTGTCCACCTACACATACCATGATACTGAATGCTTCTTCTGCCAGAACTGTGCCCTCTTCAGCATGTTTTATAAGCATGCAGGGGGCTTGATGCTAACACATGATAATTGTATTAAGTAAACTTAAAGTTTCAGGTAAAGGCCCCAGTGTTGATACTTCTCTGTATACAGCTCAAAAGATACACTGCTCTGATGTTTCCCATCCCCATCCACCATTTGAGTGCAGAAAAAAAAATAGTCCCCCCACACTGAGGTGGGCTCACATCATTTTATAAAGACCCAATAACAGTGGCAAACCTACCATTTGCAGAATTTCCCTGTCTAAAATCCTTCAGTGCGCAAATTAGTATACTGGGGTGGTTCTGATTTATAAGATGGTGACTCAATCTTTAGTCTTTATATAGGTGAGAATGCAAAGAATTGTAAACAATATTAAAAAAAAAATCTCAGAGTTGAGAAGGACACAAAGCTACATTCCCGGGACAGTGCCACAAAAATCCCAGAAGGACAGGAAAAAGCTTAAGTGCTGCTGATTGACACACTGTGGCTCTACCTTACAGATAGGCTGTGCAGCTGTTAGATGCCTGCCCTTGACTGCCCTTTCAGGATTCAGTTAATAGGCCTGTAAAGTAGATTAATCCTCCTGGCTTGGGTGCGTGGGTTTTTCTGGTGCTACCTGAATGGATACTCACCTCCAGGAATTCTCTGACAGCAATGAGACTGTTAATACCTATACACTTGACAATTTAAAGTCATTCCTGTTTTTGAAGGGGTTTTCGTGCCACAGTCACTTCTTGATCAACTCTCCAACATCCACAGAACTCTGAATAATGATTGGAAATAAGGGATTCCTTTTAACAGGTTTATTCTTAAAAACTATCACTGCTATTAAATATTGGGACAGCTAAGTGGGCAAAGCATCCCACTTTCACCACAAGGGCTACAATTTATTTGACGACACAAATTTACCACAAGCAGTTACGGACAATTAGCTCTAGCAGGTCACAAGAGGCCCTGCTAACGAGCAGAGCAGAGATGAAATGGGTTCTTTATCCCTAAGAGGTTCCCTCGAAGGCTGGAGTTGAAGGCAGAACAATGCAAGGAAAAACGCTACAGAGTCCACAATTTTTGCTGAAGTTAGCTAGGGAGATGAACAGTTGCACTGCCCTCATGATGCTCCCCAAACATTTCATAGCCACATGTGTCTCACTGGAAGGAAGTCAAGACTGCCTTAAGGACAAGATTTTTGATGCTAGTACCTGTTCTCTTCTCCAGCTTATTATTATTGTTCATTATTTCTGTTATTGTAGAACATCCCAACCCCACTGAAAGATCAGATCCAACTGCTCTAGGCACTGTACAGGCAAGTAAAATGGTGTCTGAAAGTTTAATTTGGGATGTTAATCCCAGAAGTTTTAAATTCCTGCTTCCCCCCTCAAATATACCATTCCCATGTAGATATTATAAAGTGTCAAATCTAGGAACCCCTTGGGCTTGTACTTCCCGGTATTAAAAAGGTTGGAATGAAATAACTTAATGCTCACTCAAAATCCTACAAATCTGGGCTAATGCATTTTAAATGTAAACCCCAAATCTCTCTGAAACATTGTGTTATGTTCCTTTATGCCTTCTATTGTGATACAGGATGCATACAAATTGCTCTGTAACAGACAACAAGACAGCATGAAGGCTGCCACAGCCCCTTTTGCCTTTAAAATTGTATGGATGCAGTGGGTATTGCTACAAAACCCTCTTAGCTGGTCTCAAAAGCTGCGCCTCTTCATTCTTTCATTACGAAGACCCAGTGGATTGCTTACTTAGCACACACCAGAGGCTATAGATAGGGCAAGCAGCCACTGCAGCCAGAAAGCCCCAGTACAGAACAAATGCCATTACCCTCAACATGCAGATACTTTGGAGCTGAATTGTGCAGAAGAGAGAAACCCTCCAGGTGACAAAACCATGTGTGGCTGAGAAGAACAGCCACTGCCACTCAGCTGAAAAAGCAATGCAGTAAGTGACTCTGATATTGCAGCAGGCACGGCCGGTTTCCTCCGATTAGTTAGGAATTGAAGATCCGCAGCTTTTTTTTTTTTTTTTAGAGAGAGAGAGAGAGGGAGAGAGAGAGAGAGAGAGTCTCTACAGTCCAGGAGCAGCGGCAGAGTTCTGTGAATGTCTCATAGTTCTCTTGATTCACAAACTGAGACGACCAAATTTAACTGATATGCATACATCTTACATGGTGTGTGTGTGTATATTGCAGAGGAGGAGCGTTTGCTGTATGGTTCTGGGCTGAACTAGTATTGTTAGCTTTGTTATGCTTTTCTATAGTCATTTTGACAGCGATTAACGGAGGGATGTCACTTAACATGATAGTGCACACCTCTATATTACATTATACATTGTAATTTATATGCTGGGGTGCAGGTTATTTTCCATGCTCTCACTTTAATGTTTAGATTTAGAGGGACTTTGACTGGCAAGTGTTAAGTTGTTTGTTGCAACTATCAATGTGAATGGACACAATAATTTTGATTTGAGTAGATAGGTCTAGTTTGTGATAAAATACTTAAGATAATTGGTCTAAGTAGCAGCTGATATTTGTAGGTAAATACTTGCAAGCAGTACTGAGTCATACTGTATCTTTGTGTTTTTATAAATTCAGATGTTCTTCTGATCCCACATTCTGCAGTAAGAGACTGTGTAATTTATAACATGTAGCTGAGTGATAGCATGATTTGAAGTTTAGTTTATCATGAGACAGAATTTGTTTCTCATTTTGCAAGTATTAGAAGAGGAGGAGTTTGGGTTATAATCATAGGCCTTCACTAGAAACTCAGTTAATCTTTAGAGGCAGATTCAACTGCACATCTTAAAATTTGTTAATTTAGGGCTAATTCTGAGCTGCATTTATTCTGTATTTTGTGGGGTTCTGGCTTTAGATATATTTGAATCTGGCTATTGCGGTCACCACTGCCATTTTGGGTTGTGAAAAAAAGTTTAACAAATATAAAAGGCATCATTTTAAAGAGTTAAAGTGTTACCAATTAATTCTAGTTAGAGATTCTCCAAACCATTGAGTCAAATGTTAACATTAAGCAGCTGTGAGGTCTTGTTAAAAAAGCCACTAAATTTAAACACTTAACTTTGGTCTAAGAGTTATTGTCTGAACTACTGGAAAATGAAGTTTCTCAGAATGTAAAAGAGAAAGATATCTGGTTCATTTACTTCATCATGTTAGTTCTGTAAAAATTTCAGTGTAAACCACTGTTTACTGGGAATTATAGTGTTCCAATGACATGACTGAAGTAAAATTTTTGTTGAAATATTTTATGCATGGATATTGTTTTAAGCATAGATGTTTTAGCCTTAGGCAAAAATGAAGAAATTGAGAAATACATTGAAATTACAATTGAGGGGTATCAGGCTTTTCTTCTCAGATGTAATGTACATAAATCTTACTGTTCCCTTCCCCCCCACCCCCCACACTTAAGTAGGCATACAGCTGGTTTTTAGATCTGCTCCCTCTGAGAAGGCAATCTAGAGAAATTTCTCCATCCAGTCTAGGCGGCCTGTGACATATGGTACAGTCAGGCTAAAGTCATTAAGATGACTAATTAATAAGTTAAAGTTATTCCTCAGTAATAGTACAAGAACTGTCAAGAGGGACAAATCTGCAATTAGAAGGGACTGCATCTAAAGCTACTTCTCCACTTCCCTGCCCCCTTCTGTTTACAGAACTTGATAGTGCTTCCAGCCCCTCTTGTCTAAGGCCCTGAGTCAAAGCCCACCAGAGTCTTTCAACTAATGTGTTTTGGATCAGGGCCTTTGTTACTTTGAGATCCTGTTATAGAAAATGAGTCCATAATCTCTGCATAGTTGTCCAGCAATGAACCTGGAACATTAAAGGGTTAAATGGCTAAAGGCCTTGAATGTGCCTTATAAAAGCTTAGTATCGGTTAACTATCCTGTATGAACAGTAGTTATTTCATCTATAGTGAGAATGCATTTAAGCACACCCAGCCTTGACACTACCACCAGACTCATTCTGTGGTGAACTTTGCTGAAAGTGAGACAGTTTTCCAAATGTTTTCCCTAAAAACAAAATTTGGGAGTGGGAAGACGAGAAAATGCAAATAAGAGCTGGTATTGGGAAGATCCTATATTTGTAGTAAGAAAAGGAGTACTTGTGGCACCTTAGAGACTAACCAGTTTATTTGAGCATGAGCTTTGGCTCATGCTCAAATAAACTGGTTAGTCTCTAAGGTGCCACAAGTACTCCTTTTCTTTTTACGAATACAGACTAACACGGCTGTTACTCTGAAACCTATATTTGTAGTGACAGTCACAGGAGGACATTGGATTCAAGTGACAATTACATGGAAGCATGAAAACTGCTGAGGGTCTTTAAGTGTCCTGAACTGTGAATTTAGAAGAGTTTTTCAGTGGTGATTGTTCAAAGTGGAAATAAATTAAATTGACATGTTAAATGTGAAATCCAATTAATCTGCCGTGTAGAATAAGAATATTGAGTGTAAGTGCTTTAATTTCTGCTTTGCATCCTTTAAGCACAACTTTAAGGGCAAACTTGCAAAAGCCCTGACTCATAGGCTGAATTAACTTTATCCCATTTACAACTTTTACATTGGAGAAAGATACAAAGGAATGTTTCCCAGGTTTAACTTTCATAATAGTTAATTGTAGTAATTGATCAGCATCATTTAAATCACTAATCAACATCATTTAAAGTAATCGAGTCACAGTAACTTTTTGAAGGATATTTTCCTGTAGCTATATCTCTTTACCACTTGTTTCATTTGCAGATGCACTGAAATAGATGCTCACATACAACATGAAATGTGACAGCACCATCCTGTGGCTGGTGAACCAAATATCTGAACCAAAACCTCCGATACAAAAAAAACACACCAAAGAGCATACAGCAGTTGGATCTATATGCTCAATAATTTCAAAGTGCAATTTAAAGGAGACATGTCCCATTTGCACCTGAAGCCAATGGCACAGAAAATGCAATAAAAATATATAATAGTCAGCATATTGTCAAGGGACATACTTGACTATATTCTAACAGTTTTTAATAGCATTTTTAGTAGAGCTGTCATTCTTCATTCCTGCAAGGATGAAGAATATTTGACAGTAATATGCCCTAAAACATAGCACACATTTTCCAACAAAATAAAAAAGGTGACAAACAGATTTCTCCCCTTCCCCCCCATTCTGTTATTCAAAGCTTCTGGATAGTTTAACTGTCTAGATACTCTTAAATGCGTATATTATTCTCATTTATGAAAGAAAATGACTTGGAACTTTCATTATTCTAGCCTGCTGTGATCCAGGGGTGATTTCAAATCAGACCCCTCCAGTGTATTTCGCAAAACATCTTCAAATACTCGAGCCAGTGCTTCAAGCATCATTTAGGAAGAAATGTAATTAAATATCAAAGGTAATTGTTTGATACTCCATATTAGCTACTGTTCACAACAGATGCGTTCCTCTCCCCGCACTGATGGGCAATATTTTTAGACAGCTGAAACACTGGATTTCACACACAAAGAGTCCCCAGACCTACAGTGCATGAAGAGCAGTGCACTATATTTGAGGAGGTTAAAAGGGTAAGATAGCAGTGTTTAGGAAGTGCTCTGACTGAGCGGATTTGTGCAGTTTTTTTTTAAAAAACAAAATTTACTCCTCCTTCCTAATGCAAGCATTAACATAGCTATAATGTAATGTATATACATCACTGCAACTGGAAGTGAGCCAAATGATACTAGCAGGACCAGAGTCAGGATCTTCCCCAATGACATACTCTGGGGCAACCAGGGAAGAGGAAACTAAACCACTAGATCAGAGGCATATTGGAGAAAGAAAAGCAGTTTGACTCCAGTCCTTTTCAACTAACTTGTACACGTTTGCCAAGTGACAATTGCCACAGGGATAGTGTGGAATCAAACAGGTTAATAATTGGTGGGTTGGGAAGGGAGCTGATCTCATGTAGTGAAAAAGTTACAGAATTGCAAACCCCCAAGCATTCAAACTCAAATCAGATTGTCTTAATCACATGATTTTAAAAAATACATTTTGCATTTTTTATTTGCCTTCTGGTTTTTGAACCTGTAGGATTTGTTTTCAAGCTTTTCTCCACAAGCCGGAGGTCTAGAAAATTACTTTAATTTTTTTTTAAATCATCACCCAAAAACATGACTCCAGAAGCTGGGGCATTAAAAAAAGCCACCATCTATCCCAAGACTCATAATAAAATTATGAAAGCTGAAAATGTAGAGTGAGATGATCCCTGTATTAAACAATTCACATTTACAGAAGTTTAAAGAGTCTCCCTTTTGCAGCTTTGCCTTCAAGTCTTTTAGCAATGCAAGAATCTCCTGTGATAAGAAACTATAGACTTTTCCTCTCTGCTTCTCCTGAGCCATCAGCTAATCCTATTTCAGGATCAGGACTGAAGTCGGCTATTGAGTTCACCTTATCAAAAGTTGTAATGACCTGCTCAACAAAGAACAGATAATGAGTATTTGGTCCTTATCTAAAGGATATTTTGTTACAAGATTCTTTTGCTACTTTTAAAAAGATCTCTTTCCTCTTCTCCCTTCCCCAACCACTTAGTTTTTTCCTTCAATGTGTTGACCAGACATCATTATCACCAGCTGTTCAGCTTACCTCTGCATTATGTGATCTACTCAGGCCACTTGCCCTCTATCATATCATACATATTACAGCATCAATGATGAGAGAGACAAGGAGGGCGAGGTAATTCTTTTATTGGACCAACTTCTGTTCGTGATATTAAATAAAATGAAGATTACCTCACCTGTTCATCTCTCTAATACCCTGGGTCTGACACAGCTACAACTACACTAGATTAATGATTGTCACTGGGTATGACAGCGTCTATATCTTTTGGGAAGAAGCAGATTCTCATTTGCAAAGAGCACCTGCCTTCAAATCATGTTCTCAGTGCTGAAATTTGTGTAGCAAGTTTTTTAAAGAAAAGAATGTCTGGAGAACAGCAACAGATTAATAAGCACAGTCCTGCAGTTAAGAAGTTTCTTACTAATTGCTGCTATAAAGGAGTTTATTCTCAGCACTGTGTGACCCTAGGGCTTGATCCAAAGTCCACTGATGGCAATGGAGAGATTCCCATTGTCTTTGGATCAGACCTTAGAGTTCCATTAAAAGTATATTGAGAACTTTTTTTTTTTTTAAGCAATTAGGAGCCATTTTCATCTGCAGAAATTATGCTGATTGTGGCTTGATCTGGTTGGGAAGCCAGATGTGGTATAGAATCTGATCTTGCAAACCCTTACAGACATGAGTAGCCCTTATTCACAAGTATCTCTGTTGACAAGAGTGGCCCTATTTGCAAGGCAATGTAACATTTGCAGAATACAGGTCATAGTGGGCTAAGATGTTACGTGGCATCCTAAATTTCCAGTGTTATTAGTACTATCAACGATTCAGTTTAAGCCTACTAAAGAAAAGCCATAGTACAAGCTCAGGACATTGTTAAAGTTCTTAATTTTTAAATTGATCTAACAACATATGACTTTAAATGTACTGTCTCTGGATATTTCGTGTACCAATGCTGCACAGTTAGGGACTTCAAATGAACTGTCCTTTAGACAGCCTTAGCTCTCTCACATTGCAGGCCACTGAAATCAGCCAGCAAGGGCATCTTTCTTTTATTAGCAAAATCTCAGTGTTTAAAGTTTCGGGGGGTAAGCACATAGTGTCTCCTAAAAGTAAAGAGGCATTTTTAAATCAGAAATCAGTGTTTTGAAAGGAAATAAAGCTGCATCTGTTTAAAAAAAACAAAAATGTTGTTTTTCAGTCAGGAATTGCCAAAAGGTAATTACTACTTTATAAAAGGAAAAGCAACATGTCACCTTAATGGATTCCAGCTGGATGTGTTTGTCTCTCATGAAGAAAGCAGCTGACCATTACAGCAGGCAGGTCAGGAGAAGAGTGACATTTGTGCACCGCTTCATCCCAAGTCTCCATGGCAGACCACAAAGTAGTCAGAGGAAAGGCTGATACCTCAATACCATTTGTTGCCCTTCTGGCCTCCAATGTTTCAAGGGCTAGGGTAGTCTTGCTCTATTCTCCCTGAGTGTGTTGAAACATGGCTGTGAGGTGGTGTTCTGTATAAAGTCTACAGGGAACATGACCACCAAGAAAATCCATCCACAAAAAACAAGAGCTAGAACGATAACATCTTGCAGTTTTTTCGTCCTAATCTTTCCTGCAGTTAATCCTTCAACTAGAAATGAGCCAGGATTAAACCACCTGGGTTGCATGGGTCTGTGTTAGATAGATATATATAAAAATAATGTGTGTGTGTGTGTATAACACACAGGCTCAATCTCAGCATTTCCTTTGGCTGTACAGCTAAAAAGCTATGCTACAGAGACAGCTGAGGATTCCCCCTGATCCAAAGAAACTGTCAAGTTATGCAAAGCTAGCGTTACTGGCTCTACACCATCCATTCCCTCGTCCACAAAATAGCAGGGGGCTATCAGGCATGCAAGCTGACAGAGTAAGATACACAAAGCTCTTCTAAATCCTTGGCAGGTGGCTTGCCTGCCTGCAGCTAGGGCAACTTTCAGCAACCCCCAAGCTGCTCTAAGTTCCAGCCACTTTTTCTCACATATCTTCCCAGCTGTGCAAAGGGAACATTCATTGTAGGGGGGAAAAGTGAAAGAAAAAAAAACAGAACCCCGCCCCCCCCCCAGCTCCTGGGTGAAATCTGGCTCCACTGAAGACAGCGGAAGAGCTGGTTAGAATGAAGTGAGCAGTTGTCTATTAAAAAAATGCAGCCTTTGCAATGACAGGACTGGTCACTGAAAGTTTGTTTTGGAGGGAAAAAACGGTTCAGACAATGTTGAAACATCCTGTTTTGACTAGTCATTCAAAGTGACTTTCAAAATTTTTACAATTTTGAGTTGTAAGATATAAGGTACCTTATACCTCTTTGAGGTCAATAGTTTCCTATCAGATTTACAAAAAACATGGCTTTAATGGAAGAGTGGATTCCGAAACTACAGTATTTCTGTGTTTGAAATATCTGGATCTGTCACAGGTGTATGGGCCAAAGTCTGGTTGCTCTATTTACCACTTTTAACAACTTTATCCATCTGTAGATAGAAAGGGGAGCTACCTGACCTATGGGTACACATTGTTATGTCACTCCAGTGCTCTGGGCTCAGAATTAAGGTTTATAATATAAAAACATAGGCCAAATTCTTCCCTTATAACATCCCCAATACTCCATTGGTGTCAATAGGGTCACATGGTTATATCAGAGGGCAGTATTGGGTTGCATTTTACTTCAGATGCATGTTGGTTACAGGTTAAAATCAACAGTCAAATAGAGGAAAAGCTTCCCCCTTTCCTCCCCCGACCCCAAAAAAATCTATGCATGAGATCTTCCTGCACTGACAGTCTGACTATAGAGCTTATTCTGGTAAAAAGCTTTCCTTCACATCCACACATGTATTCTTGTGGTTATGCATTATGTGAATCTTTATTTACTCTGTACAATAGATGGAAATACTTACCTTTGCCCTAAATCACTCTAACAAGGCTCTATTGGCCACTTCGCGTGCTGAATGAGATACCAAATGAGATGTTTTGTAATACACCTTCCAATGAAGCCGGGGCCTCCTAGTACACTTTGAAACCTTGGCCATTCGGAAACTCACTCTCCAGGAAGCTGCTGCAGAATCCATTCATATTCTGGCAGTAGCAAAGCAATTTAAACAAGCAGATTTGGCAGCTAAAGGGGAGGTTTTTGTGGTGTCAACACCTTGCTAAAATTGAAGATTGAAAGATCTGGCAAGGCGTATGAAGAAGTAATCTTAAATCTCCTATTTCCCATAGCCAACCTAGCTTAAAGAATTCTTTGAAAGGTTCCCCATACTCAGAAGTCACATGGGTAGATGAGTAACTCACAGCATTGCCTTTGCTCTAAGTTACTGCAATGCTCTCTCTCTAGTTGTAGACAATTTATTGAACCGTAATTTTTTTTTCATTGCTTTGTGACTGATTTCTGCATTCCCCACTACTGCCCAACAAAGATAATGAAACTTCAAACAACATAGCATACGGAAAATTAATGTGGGTAGCTTTGGAGGGGTTGAAAAGGAAGCAACTATGCCTGCTATTAGGTTATGCAAATTAAAACGAGTAATGCTAGCCATCATACCTCAGAGCATGGCCTCAGGATGGGGAAGTGCACTATTGCTTTGCTAATATTTTTGATATTTGCAGCTGAATTTTCCCCAGCAGATTTCCAGCTTGCACCAAGGAAATATTGCCTCAAGTTTACAGATACTCTTATTTATACATGGACATCTATTTGTAGCTTAAGCAAGCACCAGCAAAGCGTGAATGCCCAATGCTGCTCACAATTAACCGCAGAGAAGCAAATTACATTGGCACTGTAGGCAAGATTGTAAGTTGGTAACAATGGGATATTCAAGGAAATTAAAACCGTATAGCTAAAGTCACATTTGCTTATTTGCGTAGGGACTGGCATTTTTTCCTTCTTTGGCGATGTAATTTAATCATATTCATGTTTTGACACCTGGGGCCAAATTCAGAGGTCACTTAATTGACAGCATAGCTGCATGTTGCTAAGAAGGGCAGAAGGAGGTGTAGTAAGATGAGCAAAAACCAAGAAACTAGTAGATCCCCTCAGCTTACCTAACGTTACCTTACGTTCTCCCTATTATTGCTACATCCACTTCTTGCACTCAATGTACAAGTTACACATATTGACACTGACTTATCAATGTCTACAGTAATTTAGGCCACCATTTACATCACTTCTGAATTAGGCCGTTGGCATTTTCTATTTCATTGTGGCATTCCAATAATGGCCCACAGAACCACATGACAATTGGAGGATATCCAAGCCTGTGCTGATCTCAATTAATGAAATAGCACAAGGATTTTATGTACATTTCCCATGGAGCAACTGACCTTGCTTTAGGGATCAAGGATTCCTCAAAATGGTTTAGCAGCAGCTGGAAAAAAGTCTCCTGACATTAAAGGTTGATCAGTGTTACAAAAGAGCAACTGACCGATCACACAATAGACAAACTCCAGAAAATTCTGCTTCTCAGAAATAGGGACACCATTTATATAGTAGCATTCACAAAGCTGCTGTTATTCATTATGAACTTGAACTTCAATTTTCACAATTGAACATAAACACTAAACAATATGACATTCCCCCTAAACTGTACTGATTTCCTGAAACTGGTACAGAACACAGAAGTACAATATATGAATCACACTCTGCTTATTAGCCTAATTTGAAAGGACTCTGTGTGTGTGTCCATTCACCTTTGTTTGGTTAAAATAAAAGTTTGACCTCCGACCATAAATCAAAGCTTAAACCTCACAGCTTGTATGTTCCCATATTAACATTTGAGACAAACATTCTAGTTAAACTTGTCAGCAGTTCTATTACATACATCATTTTCTAGATTTTGTTCTCATACTGGCTGCATCTGAAACTTGAGGTCTCAGATTCCAGTTTATACATTTATATACATTTTTTAAGATCATGTAAACTTCCAACAATTAGCTATTATTTTGTAACATACAAAAACATACAAAAATAATCCTGAAAGCCAAGCCACAATTGTCACCTTGTGACGGCATTGTCCCGCTCCTGACTCTTTCCTAGCCACAAACTGCTCCAAAACCTTCTTCTGGTCAAACATCACATGCAATTTATTTAGTGTTCTTCCCACCATCCTTACAAACTTGTACAGCTCTGTATATACATACACTCCTTAGCTCACACTCCTTCGCTCAATCAGCCAAGGAAGAGGAGAGACAGATGGTATCTTTCTCCCTGGGAGATCTCTCCTGGCTCTGACTTCCAAAAGCCTGACAGTCTCTCCTTGCCTCCTGAGCACTTCCCAAAAGGCTAATTGGCCCAGAAAGTAGAAAAGGCACAGGAAGGCTCTCCTCAACCCAATATATCAACTGGGCACAGCTTTTCTCCTCAGGTTTATTTTGGGTAGATTTACCAGTAATCTGGAGATGATCCAGTAAACCGAGTGCTGGTATAACTGCTGTTGCCCAACACTGTCACACCTGAAATAACTAACGTTTCCTACCTGAGCACTGAATATTTCCATTTTGTTCTTATTTAACATAAAGTAGACTTCTTTAACTAAAGAAAGTTTCAAACCAGACATCCAACTAGCCAAGCTGAAAGTGCAAATTAGTTTTATTGCACATCTAATTGGAAATGCAGTTGCTATGGTCACAATGGAGACTATGACCCTTGAAACTTTCATAGAAATGTAGGGCTGGAAGGGACCTCAAGAAGTCAAGTCCAGCCCCCTGAGCCGAGGCAGGACCAAGTAATAAACCTAGACCATCCGTGACAGGTGTTTGACAAACTTGTTCTTAAAAACTTCCAGTGATGGTGATTTCACAACTTCCCTCGGAAGCCTATTCTAAGGCTTAACTATCCTCATTGTTAGAAAAATTCTTAATATCTAACCTGAATCTCCCTTGCTGCAAATCAAGCCCATTACTTTCCTCTGAAGCCAGCCCTTCTAGCCCATTTAGTTATTTTTCCAGCTTCTCAGTACTCCCCTCTTTCCCATTAAGGAAGTTACCATTAAAAAGACTCATGACAGTTAAGATGAGTTATGCACCTTATCATTTATGCATTAATGGCTATAGCGATCACCCACCTACTCTGTATTATCACCACAGGGATTATTAACCCTGGCAAGATGACAATTAGTATGTATCAACAAACTGACTTATGTTACTGAGCCATTTGACATACTAGCCGCACTTGGGTTTTCTTCAGCAATGGTTACAGCATCGATTTATAGAAAGACTTGTATAAGTATATATTTATGGCTAAGTTTTGTGGCAATATCAAGCTGGCTTCCATTTTTGTGCTCCCATTTCTGCATATGTAACTCAGACTATAAATGCACCTGTTTTATGCAAGCACAACCCTCATTTGCATGCACAATTCAGACAGATGGTTACCCCACTACCTGGTCTGGGTACATAAATGAGTTTTGCAACTGTAGAACATCTGCATAGTGAATTTTGCATGTACAGACAGTTGTATGAAGAAAAATGAAGGCCAGAACTGAAAATCTGACCTGTAGTGATGTATCCTCTAAAGTCACCATATGATAACATTGCTGGAGGTCGGTCTGGTTCACATGCTGTGTGCGGCAAGCTCCCGCGGGCTCTGCTATTAAAAAGAGCTTAAACTCTGTACTCACGTCTGTGCCTGATTTGTTTCCACATGACCCCAAAAATGACTTATCTATTCATGAACAAGAGTAAGTCACCTCATTTTGCTTGAATATTTTAAAGGCTTGTCTGTACTGCAGAGTTAACGTGAGTATTGCTCTAACTCAAATCTCATTCATATACCAAAACCTTTAACTGAAGTGTATTGGTGTTTTTAATTCAAATTGGCTGGTCCCTCAGGTGATATAGGCCAGGGGTTACCAAACTTTCTTTCTGAGGCCCTTCCCTACATGCTATCAAAACTCCACGGCTAAGCCGTGACATCGGTTTTTCTGCATATAAAAGCCAGGGCCAGCATAAAGGGGTAGCAAGCAGGGCAATGGCCCAGGGCCCCACGTCATGGGATGACCATCAAGCTAAGTTGCTCAGGCTTTGGCTTCAGCCTTGGGTGGTGCGGCTCAGGGCCCCTGGCTGCAGTCCTGCACAGCAGTGCTTTGGCTTTCTGCCCTGGGCCCTACAAGTCTAACACCAGCCATGTTTGGTGGACCCCCTGAAATCCAGACCCCTGATTGAGAACCACTGATATCGGCTACAGCTCAAGTCAGCACAACTCATCAGCAGCTAAGACTGCTCTGTGTAGCTGGAGTGTTATGCCTCAGTGTGGCTGCTCTCATTCAAGCTAGGCTAACTTAATGTGTTATTAAAGATCAATTTGTGGGTAGGAAAATATAGGATTGGGGTTCATTGGATGTCAGTGGGAAATGTAATGCAAATATAAGCATGTAATACTCAGGAGGAGTTGGAAAGTTTCAAGTAAGAGATGACCAAGTTTTATTTCTGGTTTTTTTATAGCCTGTCATGTCTGTTCTCTTTTTTAAAAAATTAGATTTACAGAAAGAAACTGATCAGAGTTTCTTTACCATGTATAGTGTCCAAACATACTTTGGAAGTATTCCATCCTCAAACAGTTACAACTAATAATCATAATTATATTGATGGGGATAGGGAGAAGACCCTAGTAATTCATGTATCTGGTCAATTAATGTTCAATATTACCCTAGTACTTATTTTTTGAATAAGACACCACATTTTAGAAATTCGCATAAAGAATGTTACAATGCCAGGGAAGACCAAAGCTGATAATCATGAAATATAGAGTGAGAGTGACATAGAAACGGTATCAAGCTAGGGCTTGACCCAGCACTATATTGTGTAATTTAGAGATTTTTCATAAGGGTTTATGAAGTTTTATCAATGACAAGGGGGCAGGGAAAGGGAAATGTAAGACCTCCAGATTTTAAATGCACAAAACTGGACATCTTACCCTGTAGGGACTGGGCTACAGCCTGAAACCCCCCTTTTTTGAACTGTTGCCTTTTAAATTGGTACGGTTGGTTACTCAAGGACTTCTGGGTTTTCCTTTAGGTAGATCATTTGGTTCTGGAGGCCCTGTATTAGTGCATCAAATTAATTAAAACTAAGACAAAAGACATTTTAGCAGACTTCAAAAAAAAAAAAAAAAGAACCATTTTGTAAAATGACCCAATCCTGTTTTGCAACTGTAATACAAAAATAATAGTGAAATACAGGAGTCTAGCTGGGATAGCTATTGATTGGATAAATTTGAGGAACTTCTTTGTCACTCAGTCCATTGGTTTTATATTCACAGATTCTAAGGCCAGAAGAGATTACTGCAGTCATCTGGTCTGACCTCCTGTATAACACAGGCCATAGGACTTCCCTGAATTCATTCCTGTTTGAACTAGAGCAAATCTTAGAAAAAAGATCCAATCTTGACAGAAAATCTGCCACTGGCAACTTTTAACTCCCAATCTTTGGAAAGTTGTTCCAATGGTTAATTACTCTTGCTGTTAAAAATTTACACTTTTTTCCAATCTGAATTTATTCTAATTCTATGATCCTAACACAAGGGAAACCAGACTAATAAGGCAACTAAAAAGAGAAACTCAGTTTGGGCTAGACCTTCTAGACAATCAGTGGGGGTTTCCGCCCCCCCCGAAGTAAAGTGCTTTTTGTACATAAGACATGTCAATCTGCTCATTCAGATGAAGAGCTCTTTGCTCCTTGTGCATTATGTACATGAAAGTGCATCATCTTGGCTAATGGTATATCAATCAGATATTATCTATGCTTTGTATAGAACTGTTAGATGCTACGCCAAAACAAACCTTTTACAAACTGAACATGATCAGAGTTCTGACAGCTCGATTCCCAACGGTATATTGACAAGCTACTAATCTATTTGAAGACAGAATGTAATTGCACGATTAATCTTTTGAATCAAGCACCACACTTTCAATAGTCTGCTGAAGTAGCAAAGAAAAAGCCTGACGGTCTGAAGCACAGGTCTGGAATCAGAGCTCCTTTCAGTAGCCTGAAACAGTAGCTCTAACAGCACATTTGATATAGAATCCAGGTGCTTACAGCATAATCCTCATCGGAGACGACAGAATATCTGTACACATTCAGAGTGCATCAGCAAGGAAGCAACTTGCAAGCGTGGACAAGAGTCCAGACTCTGTTGCCCTTGGTGCAGAGTGGAGGGGGGGGAAAAAAAAAAAAAAAAAAAAAAAAAAAAAAAGAAGAAGTGGTGTTAATCCATCTTTGTGCCCACCCCACCCGCAACTGAGCACTCATGCCAGGGCTGGGCTGGCAGCTATTAGAGCAGCTTGAGGCTGCTTGTCTTCACTCCAGCCACAGCCCCCAAGGGCTGTTTTAGCAGCCAGGGATCATAGAGAAAGATGTCCCAGCCATGCCTCCTTTCTCCCGAGCCATGTCCCACACGCCAGGGGCAGGAAGGGAGAGTGGTGCATAAGTCAATATGGTGGCTCAATGTCAACCACAGATTCCTTAATGCCTGGGGAGTCTGCAAGGTGCTGAATCTGTCCCCACAGAAAGCAATCAGAGAATTGACTTAGGGCCAGATCTTAGCCCTTGCTCTGATGGCACAAAGCAATGTTTTAGTTGCTTGGGCAGTTTTCACAGGAAATTCTTGATTGCTCTCTATCATCTGACTAGATATAAGACAGAGTCAGTGTCCTCTGAAAGGCAGCAGCAGCAGTTCCTAGAATGGTAGTGCAATGCCACCAGATTAACATTTGCAGTGCTATGGTACAGTGGTTTTGAACTTCCCTTTGGGAATCTTAGATATATCCTGCAGACCTCCAAGAGTCCACAGACCACAGGTTGAAAACCATTGCTATAGTATAATCACTATATATATATAGTGTGTGTTTGTGTGTGTGTGAGAGAGAGAATTTGGCTTCTATTCTTTTTGGCAGAGTAATGTGATCTTGCACTTTAACACAATTAATCAATTTGGGGGAGGGAGGAAGGAGGAGTGGCCGAGAAGAAATCACACATTAACCAAGACAGTCTCTCTGTGACTAGATTAACAACATCATCCCATTTTATAGCTGGGAAAATGGAGGCAGACAGAGATGAAAGTACTGGTCCAAAGTCACATGAATTTTGTGGCAGAGCTGGGAATAGAATCCAGATCCTCTGCCTCCTAATCCTGTTCTTTCACCCCCAAGGCCACTGTCTCCCATGCTCATGTTGTCGTTACCTAAAGGACTGACATGGAAAAATTATGTTGCTCCAGGGAGTTGTACCCATAGTTTACTTTTAAATTCATGTCACATTTTAAATCAGTTACAGTGGAAGATTTCAGAGATTGATCTGAAGTTATTTTTCTGGTCCTTATACATAAGCACATCACAGCATAATCATCCAATACAAATCTATGGCATCAAAGCTCATTTCACACTATGGATTTGGGACTGCAGATCTTCATGCCTATCTTGCACCCAGTGTGACTGCACAGCCAGGTGCTTGTACATGCAAATACCAGCCAGCTCTTACATAGTGCTTTAGAAAGTGACCCAGTAAGACAGATCATTGCCATTACCGTAAATTACCGCAGTTGTGGCATTACATACTTCCTTTTTTAAAAAAATGGACCTTGCCTTTCTAAAAGCTTGGCCCTCACTCCTTTTTTATTAGTTTCAGACATTGCTCTGTGGAGCTGGAGAGGTTTTGTGGGGGAAGAGATGGTGGTTGTGTATCCTGACTAGGCCGAGATTTCTTTTTGGAGGTTGTGTGGCCAGGAACACTGCTATTATTTAGTACCACAAGGCTTTAACGTACAGATTTAACAGATGGGAAACAGACATAAAAAGATTAGGAATGCATGTGTTGAAAGAAAAAAGAAAAAAAGACTGCAAGTCTACACAAACCCAGGACCCTTCTTGACTGAGCCCTCTACTCTAACCATTAGCTCATACAGACTTTCACCAGATCTTTCTTAACATGCAAAAGAGAATATTTGCAATCTGATGTGTTACACACCTGCAGAGTCAGAGGCCAGAGGGGTCATTTATTCTCAAATACTTATCAGGTTCCTTCATCCCAGCCAGCGCCGTCAAGTAAATGCAATGCATTTCCCTTTTATTACAAATGGGCCAAAGCCTTTCAAAGTCATCTGGCTTCTCTCTGAAGGAGAACGCAATCCATCCCACTGGGAGACAGCTGAAAATATGGTTTATCCAGATACTAACTGGATCCTCACCAACAGGATGCTTTTGTGCAGTAGTCTCTATGGGACTGTATAGAAGGGTTGTCTGGAAATGATGTGGCCCAATTTTCTGTGGTGCTGAGCACGTGGTAAGTTCCCCCGTCTGCATCTCTGAAACAGAGCATCTCAGACCATAGTGATTATCATGGCAACTTAAAGTGTGTTTGCCCGAAAAGATACCAGACAGGAAATAGTAATGAAATTCTTATGTCTCCCACTGCCAAAGCACCATCAGACTTAGCTAACAAACAGCTAAGAGATGACCAGCCAATATAAGAGGGGACAAAGAATAGCTAGACGATTCTCTACGGGGTTTTGCCTGACACAAAGTATCTGCTCTCTAATAACTTCCTAAAATAGCCATTTATGTCAGATAGCCCATTGCAAGCCATTTTGGGGGACTCTTGCTTCTGTTTCTAGTCTGCAATGCCCCTTTTCCTCTCATTCTTTAGGCCAGTAGAGAATTTATACCTTTAACTAATAGATTGTTTTGCCCGATGTTTGTTTGGTTTGCCCTCGTGATAAGTTTGTAGCACTTGTCTGTGTATCTGGGCTTTTTGGCTATTCTTTTGTACTGGGAATTTTTGCACAGGGCTTAGATACTGGTTCTGGGTGTCATATAGTTTACCTTGATAAAAATGTATAGTATTGCCCTGATTCTCAGGCATGCCTGTATTGAAATATAGTACGGTATAAATGCTTATGTATCTTACATGGTCAGCCATCACAAAGCCATAGTGTCTTTGCACTGTAAAACCCTTGCAGATTTGTTCCAGATTAAGAGCATTATATACACACACATACACTTCATAAATGTAGCTTTTTAAAGGTAAAAATGCAACAAATTTGCCTCCTGGGAGAAATGCACTTTTTGTGAGAGAATTTGGGCTTTCATCCACCCAGACAGATTTTTCACAGGAAGAAAAAGGTGCTCTGCCCATAAAACATACCTTGCATTTCTGTAAAAATATTTGAAGCGTGAGAGGAAAAAACACATCTTGCTTTTTTTCTTTTCCATCTTTGCCTGCAGGGAGAAATTTCCACATAGTTCTGCTTACAGTTCTCCGAGCACTGATTAATTGGTAAAACGTCACAAAATGAGGACAACCAATACTTGCCTCATTCTGTAAAGTTTAAATAGGATGGAGCAGTGGTTTTCAACCTCATTGGCAGACACCTGCTCAGGGTCACATAATAGCTGCACAGCATTTACAAGCCTTGGTTTAAAGGCCAAATCCATTTATTTCTCTAGGACTTCCTGTATTGCCACTCAATATGTTTAAAGGCTAAGTGTACGTTGAGGGTTATCAGCCTTCCTTTCCTGACAATATGTATTCTGCATTAAGACATCATTAGAGGATGGCTATTCAAATCCATCTAATCTCTAGGCATCAGGTCTATGACTTGGCAGTTTGATAGCACCACACAAGAGGATCTCAAAGCCCTTTACAAAAGCACAGAAGTTAAGCCCTACAAGTATTAACATTAAAAAACAACACAGCAACAGCCAGTATTGCTGCAGAAACATATGGTCACATTCATGCTGGAAAGAGATACACTGCACGGTTCCCCCAGTCTGACCTATGCAGAAGACCACTTCTTCCTGGGGCTGGGAGGGACTGGTGTGTCTACCATTGTTCGTCAATGAGCCCTTTGGCCACTTCAGGACAATATAACGAGTCCAAGCCAGCCCTCCTCAGCTGGAAGGACGGTGACATTAATGGAATTAAGTACAAAAATTAAAATATTTAGGGCTCCGTTATAGGTGTGAGGCACCCTGAGAAAAATATTTTTTTGGAACTCAGTCTCTGCTTGGCCTGTCTTTGTCTCTCTAAATGCACATTACAATACCCCCCCTCCCCTCCCTCAACCTACCTTACCAACATACCTTCCAAATTGTCTTTTGGGGTAGAGGGTAAATCATGAGTGCTCATATCCCACTCCATACACTACTGCTAATCCATGATTTTCATTATTCTTTTGCTTTACTTTGTGAGGCTTTAGACATTTTCAGGTTCATCATGAAGCAGAAGTTTGACCAGGAGTTATCTAGTGGTGAACTAAAGCTTGGAAGATGCTTGTTCTCCAGAGTTTGAGATTCCAGCCATCAGCTTTTTAGCTCTAATCAGTAGATCTTCCTAACTCAGGAACATTTGAGTAGCCTGAGAAATGGCTCACCTTGATCATCACTACAAAAAGGTCTGTCCCCCACCCCGTCCCACCCCGCTCTCCTGCTGGTAATAGCTCACCTTACCTGATCACTGTTGTTACAGTGTGTATGGTAACACCCATTGTTTCATCTCCCCACTGTATTTTCCCCTGAATGCATCCAATGAAGTGAGCTGTAGCTCACGAAAGCTTATGCTCAAATAAATTTGTTAGTCTCTAAGGTGCCACAAGTCCTCCTTTTCTTTTTGCGGATACAGACTAACATGGCTGCTACTCTGAAACCTGAGATCTAATGTAATTACCAGTAACTCCTGGAATCTTTGCTCCGTTGTTGGGCTAAACAACATTTAGCTAACAGTGCCAAGTGCTTCATAAGTGAACGAAAGAGGATCAGCTATTTGATCTATTTAAGGGGTGGGGGGTACTCACTAAATTGCAACAACCAAAGTATTTTAAAAAATATCTTGAATCATCTTCCAAATAAAGATTATGTGACCGAAGTTTCTCAACATTAAAAGTCAGAGAAAAACGTTGGTACAATACAAGCCTTTAATGCTTTCTCCAGGCTGATTTATGTGTTCATCAACTCTTTGGGCAATCACAAACGATCTCTTTAATCTTCAAAGGAACTATCAACTGCTAGTAATTTATTATATAGATTTGTTAAAACAAAATGTTCTGAGGAACACTTCTCTCTTGTTCATATACAAATGATTTCAAAAGCAGATTAACTCATGAAAATGTGATTACTCAAACTGATCTGAAGCTTTTTGAAGTACCAGTGTATGAATTAGTTCTGACTGGAGAAAGGGACAAAAAATTAAGAAAAGTTAAAAACAAACCAACCAACCAACCCACCCACCCAGAGACACCTTACTTTATGCTACAGGTAGACAACAACAACAAAAAAAAAAGGAGTACTTGTGGCACCTTAGAGACTAAAATTTATTTGAGTAATCAGGATCACAGGGTGTCTGTGCTACTAAAATAGAGTATTGATTTCCTCCTGAAAGAATTTTAAGTATAAAAGGACAATTAGGTTTTTTTTTTTTTTAACGGAGGCAGCAATTAAAGAATTGCTTTCTAGTAGGGCTGTCAATTAATCGCAGTTAACTCACGCAATTAACTCAAAAAAATTTATCGCGATTAAAAAAAAGAATCACGATTAATTGCACTGTTAAACAATAGAATACCAATTGAAATTTGTTACATATTTTGGAGGTTTTCTACATTTTCAAATATAATCTATTTCAATTACAACATAGTATACGAAGTGTTCAGTGCTCACTTTATATTATTTTTATTACAAATATTTGCACTGTAAAAACAACAAAATAGTATTTTTCAATTCACCTCATACAAGTACTGCAGTGCAATCTCAAGATCATGAAAGTTGAACCTACAAATGTAGAATTATGTACAAAAAAACCCCCTGCATTCAAAAATAAAACAATGTAAAACTTTAGAGCTTACAAGTCCATCCAGTCCTACTCCTTGTTCAGCCAATCAAGTTTGTTTACATTTGCAGAAGATAATGCTGCCGGCTTATTGTTTACAATGTCACCTGAAAGTGAGAACAGGCATTTGCATGGCACTGTTGTAGCTGGCGTCTCAAGTGCCAGATGCGCTAAAGATTTATACATCCCTTCATGCTTCAACCACCATTCCAGAGGACAGGCGTCCATGCTGATGATGGGTTCTGCTTGAAAATGATCTAAAGCAGTGCAGAACAATGCATGTTCATTTTCACTATCTGAGTCAGATGCCACCAGCAGAAGGTTGATTTGCTTTTTTGGTTGTTTGGGTTCTGTAGTTTCCGCGTTGGAGTGTTGCTCTTTTAAGACTTCTGAAAGCATGCTCCACACCTTGTCCCTCTCAGATTTTTGGAAGGCACTTCAGATTCTTAAATCTTGGGTCGAGTGCTGTAACTATTTTTAGAAACCTCACATTGGTACCTTCTTTGCATTTTGTCAAATTTGCAGTGAAAGTTTTTGTTCGTTTTAAGAACACATGTGCTGGGTCACCCTCAGACTGCTATAACATGAAATATATGGCAGAATGCAGGTAAACAGAGCAGGAGACATAGAATTCTCCCCCCAAGGAGTTCAGTCACAAATTTAATTAATGCATTTTTTTTTAAAATGAGCATCATCAGCTTGGAAGCATGTCCTCTGGAATGATGGCCGAAGCATAGGGTGACCAGATGTCCCATTAAGTATCGGGACAGTCCCTATTTTAACCCTTTGTCCTGCATCCTGATTGATGTACGATTGGGACCCCATTTGTCCCGATATTCAGGTAAGGAGGCGAGAAGCGCCAACTCCGTAGGTGCTCTGGGGCTGGAGCACCCATGGGAAAAAATTAGTGGGTGCTCTGCACCCACCAGCAGCCAAGATCCCCCCTCCTCGCTTCCTTCTCCCCCCCCCCCCCCAAGCGCACCACATCCCTGCTCCTCCCTCTCCCTCCCAGCACTTCCACCCCCGCTGCCAAACAGCTCTTTGGCAGCACTTAGGACTTTCCGGGAGGGAGGGGAAGGAGCGGGGATGTGGTGCGCTCAGAGGAGGAGGTGGAGAAGAGGCATGAGCATGGACTTGGGGGAAGGGGGTGGAATGGGGGAAGGAAGAGGCAGTGGGGAAGTTGGCGCTGTAGACAGTGAAAAGGCGAGCAGCGAGCCAGTGGCGGGCAGGGAGGGTGAAGAGGTGAGCGATGGGCCAGCGACAGGCAGGGGGTGTGAGGAATCGAGCAGTGGGTAGGGGACTGAGGAGGGATGCAGCAAGCCAGCAGTGGGCCGGGGGATGAAGAAGGGCATGGTGGCGGGGGGGGGGGGGTGGGGGAGCTGAGACCTGGGGCAGAGCCTTGGAGGAGCGGGGATGGACTGTGGGCAGGACTGATGTCACCCCAATGTGTCCTGATATTTTACTGTTGTGATCTGGTCACCCTACCGAAGTATGAAGAGGCATATGAACATTTAGCGCACCTGGCACACAAATATCTTACAACACCAGCTATAACAGTGCCATGCAAACGCCTGTTTTCACTTTCAGGTGGCACTGTAATTAAGAAGTGGGCAGCAGTATCCCCCATAAACGTAAACAAACTTGTTTCTCTTAGCAATTGGCTGAACAAGAAATAGGACTGAATGGACTTGTGGGCTGTAAAGTTTTGTTTTTGAGTGTTTTGTTTTTGAGTGCAGTTATGTAACACAAAAAACCCTACATTTGTAAGTTGCATTTGCATGATCAAGAAACTGCAGTACAGTACTTGTATGAGGTGAATTGAAAAATACTATTTCTTTTGTTTTTTACAGTGCAAATACTTGTAATCAAAATATAAAGTGAGCACTGTACACTTTGTATTCTGCATTGTAATTGAAATAAATATATTTGAAAATGTAGAAATCATCCAAAATATTTAAACTATATTGTATTCTATTATTGTTTAACAGCGCAATTAATTTTTTTAATTGTTTGACAGCCCTACTTTCTAGGCACTGAAAAGTTAGTCTGGATCCAACCACAGTATTTCACTTCCATTAAATACTTACTATCTCGGATTATAAAGTTGAATTATTAGGAATATTATGGTAGGATTAAGTGTCCAGTCGCCTATTTTATAGATCTGAAGTTTAAATTAGTGGTGAATTCATTTGACATGCATCTGGGGACAAAACTGAGAAAAGAGATCAACTATTTGAGCAATTTTTATATTAGCTGATGAGATTACAGTTACTTAAAAAGTTCAGGGGCAGGACTGGCCCTGGGGTTTAGCATCAACTGAGAATCTGAATTTGAGTGTTGAGTCCAGTCTCTAATTCTATGGCCCAGCAGAGGTTAGAAGCATTAAAGGAGGCAACACACTGAGTTCCTAGCCAGAGGAGCAAATTGTGATACACATGAGAATCCCCTTTGAGTGGACGGTGGCACTAATGCACTCAGGAGGAGCTGTATCTAATCCTCTTTGGTTGATATCATGGGATCTTTGAGGGGGAAAAATAAAAACAGGGGAAAAACATTTCCTGAACTGGGACAAAGTCAAAGACTTCAATTTTCACAAAATAAAAATTAAAATAAAAAATTCAGAACATCCTTTTTTTTAAAAAACTGTAATTGGCTTCCATTTCGAAACAGTTATTTAGAGAAAACTTTGAAGTGAAACATGAACAATTTCAAACTTCTTTAAAAAAAACTGAGCCAAAACATATGGAAACTGACCCTTTTCTGCAAAGAAATTAATTTTCAACTAATTGGTGTTTTCCAATGAAAAATGTTTTTGGGAGGGGGTGGGGGACGAGGGGAAAAAAAAAAAAAAAATGTCCAGCCAGTTCTAAAAGGCAGCCGAGGAAATGGGGAAGATTCCAGAGACCTATTAACTTATAACTTTATCTTTCACTCTGGATGAAACATTGTTTACAAAAATACATCAAGAATGTTGGATTTAAATAAAATCCCCATTTTTGTACCAGGGATGTTCTTTTGGGGAAAAGTTGGATATGAATAAAAATGGAGTTTCTCCTTTAAATCAGGGGGATCCGGACCGAATGTCCCCTCAGTCTCTTGCTACAGAGTCCCTGCCGTGTAATGGAAATCGGTAACATTCACTGTGCATGTGCAAAGGAGGTTTTTTGGGTTTTTTTGCAGGCGACCTAGGTGACAATAGAACTGCTTCCAGGTCTGTGTGGAAGTGAATCTGATTAGCGTCTACATGCAGGTAAAGCCGTTGTGAGCACCAACGAAACTTTAGGTACATTCACAACTGGGACTTAGACCCACATTACTGGAATGCTAACATACGATTGAAAGCCTCATATCTGGAAGGTATGGATGCAATTGTATTTATGAAATCCAGTGTGGTTTCCCTGTCCTCCCCTCCCTGTACACTGCCTATATTTTATTACAAGAAATGAGAGAAAATTTTCTGTTAAACAGGGAAGGGAGCGCTGGGTACAAAGGGCAGTTAGGAATTTGTCTGATGGACTAATGACACCGGGGAGCTTAGGGGATGTGCATGCACCCACTAGGACAGATTGCTTCTGTTGCTTGGGGATCGTTGCAAAATGGGTCTTTCCCCAGGCCTGAATATGATCTGCATGTAATTGGATATTCCGTTAAGCAGAATTACTTCTGATCAAAAGCCTGTGTAAGTGACACAGTCCATTTCCAGCTGGAGGCTGAGCAAACCATCTTGGATAAAATTAAGAACGGCCCTTAATCTTCATCAAAAAACCAGAAACAAGCCATTCTGAAGTACAATCAAATGTTTTCATGCACTCTTGGATGTTCTGGATGCAGCCAAATTAAGGGCTCTAAAAGCTCTCAGAGGAAGACAGGGACAATTCCACATACTGTTATCAGTCATGTAAATACAGAATCTTAGATCAATATACTGTGGGTCTCAGTCCCCTCACTGAGGCCAGCATGTATTCAGAGTAACTCCACTGAAGTCAGTAAAGCTACACACCAGAGTAAGAGCAGTAGAAATAGAAGATAAACTGACCTTGTATCTAGTCTCAACCTTTATCTTTTGCTTGACTCCCATCAGCATCCCTTCTCCTTGCTTCATTAGAATAGAATATAGGTGTTTTATGTGCTTGGTGACTGCCCAGAAAGATACAGCTCAAGCCCCAAGCATCTGTTTGGCTACACCACAGTCCAGATATCTCCCTGAGCCATCCCCCTGAATTGCTCTCACAGCAGACTCTCCAGCCAGCTCTCAGCAGTGAGCAGAGTCTAGAAGAAAACTGAGGCAGAGCTATGAAGAATTCTATATACCTCACTTGACATGAGAGTGAGGCAAGCCCAGCAGGCAGCCAGATGAAAATGTCAAATTTCTTCCTTGCTGCAGCTATTTAAGAGCCATTTATTAAAATGAAAGAAATTAAGACTAAAAATAAAACAGCTGAAAGAAACTCATAACAGCTCATTGGGTGTTGATAAATCTCACACGCACAGTGCTTTCAGCTGCCAACAAGATGGAAATTCATGTTTAGATTTCTATGAAAACACTAATTAACCACAGTAGGCACTGTTAATGTTTATGCAATCCACCTGTAATGCATTCTTACTGGGGGAGGTCGTTACCATATCAACTTTATTAGGCCTCAAGCAGCACTTATTTTGAATGATTAATTTTTCTTGCCTGGATGAGAATGAGCATTGTCCAGATGCAACTCTTGCTGCACTGTGGGGGTGAGGCTGTTTAAAAGCTGATAGAGAAATTTCATTAATACTGTTTCCTCTGTGTGCTTGTCTGTAAGACATTAGGTCATTATACAAAAAATGCCATCTCAATTGTGGCAGTCCTCTAAGGAAGAGCAAGCTGGGGAATATCTTGCCTTCAATGAAAATAAAGGCAAAACTAAGCAGCTTTGGCCAGATTCTCACCTGGTGTAAGTCAGCATTGCTCCCAATATCTTGATCCTAGAGCCATACTCTGACATTGATTTTGTTTGACCAGATGATTTCTGTGACTCCTTATTTTGCCTCACGCAGTAGCGTCACAATGGCTTACTGTGTTGCACCTTGAGAAGGTACTGCACAGAACTTGCAGCCTGAAGCCACCATCACCTTCCCACCCGCAGGCTGCAACAGGCAAGAGCTGTGCCCTCCCAATTCAGGGCTGCTCTCCAACTCCTGGCATAACAGACAGGGCCCCAGCCTGGTCAAAGCTGGGGACCTGTCTGCAAAGCTCATTTATCCTCGGGTTTGAGGGCAGTTAACGGAGCACAGATCTTATTGTATGGGGTGAGGAGTTCCACTGGAATTCATGGAATTTGATTCATAAGGAAGTCATTTGTTTTCTGGATTTCCCTTTCATTTGTTCAGTGTTTTCAGCCAAACAGTCAGACAATGACTGACTAGGTATAGTCATTTACTGCAATTCAAAGGCTAGTGTTTCATAGACGTGCAGACTGTTTTACTGATTTCCCTCCCCTAGGGCCCCCCCCCCCCCCATGTGTGCCCACTGTTAGCCGATTGGCTGTATCCCTAAATTAGAGCCAGGCATCCACCAATCTGATTGTCTAACACCCCTTCTATTTCTATACTGTCCACTGGAAAGGGCTAGTCTCAATATCATTGAGTTTGCCTGACAGATTTCAGAGAGCCAAACTGGGGCCCATAAGGTATCCCTGTATCCCCTGCAGTATGGGTAGCCAGCACAGGGAACAGTGTAGAGAAAAGAAAGAACAGCCTCCATGGGGCTGCTACATCCCTTTCCATGCATGTAGCAGTTAGTGGGTGGGACATTCTCCCCCCAGTCCTACATGGTGGGGAAAGTAGCCTATCATATATAGGGCTGGTACAAGGATCTTCCCCCTGGAAGAGAGGGAAAGCAAGCAGCAGATTGTCACAAGTGCACAAAACCATGACGAGCCCCAAATTTGAACCAATCCAAGTTCGTACATTTCTGTATTCCCAAATCACATTAACTGTTACTCTCAGCCTATGGGGTGTTCTCTTTTGAAACTGGAGAGTTATATTCTCTGGGGTTGAAAGTCACCCTAGTGCAATGAGCCACACCAAGCCCCATTCATCACTGAAGCCCTCAATCAAGGCTATCTTTAAAAATTCAGCTATTTAGAAGCTATTAATTTTACTCTAGGTTAATTGTATCCTACACCATGGTGTTTACATTTGTATACCAAAACACTTTGAAGTTGATCTATTCCCTCTAGTTATTCTCTTATCTTCTAGTTTTTAAGGTACTCAGATGTTCATGAATTAGGACACTGCTGAGTTTTCATTAGGCTTTTTTTTTTATTATTAAGTTTTGTTCTGTCCTTTTCTTGCCCTAGGTTCTCTTAGCTGGCATAGTTCACACGCACATCCATTTTGCTGCTGTAATTGAGAGCACATCCTGTGAAGTCTACCCTAATCAAGCAGACCTCCTCTCGTGGATCAGTACACTAGCCATAGTCTTTGGATTGGCATCAAACGTGGCCCCAGGGAAGCTCACAGTGAGTTTGGGTACATGTCTGCCATTTTACTACAACATAATTATGGGGAGTTTCACTTTGGACATGAGTTGACCCACATGAAGGAGCCAGAAAACACGTTTAGTTCACTAAAGTCTCAGTTAATCCTGTACATAGTCAAGGAGTCTGTTGCTGCAGATCCTGTATGATACCTGCAATGGTTAAGCCAATTCAGAAAAGCAGTTGAGCATATGCTTAAACGGTATTTAAACATGGGCTGAAGTGCTTTGCTGAATTGGGGTCTTAATGGAAGGGCTGATGCCACTGCTCTTCCCCTTCCCCAGGCAATGATATAGAAGATGGTAGTTACTGTGTATTGTAAGTTGGCAGTCTGATTCAAATAGGAAAAAGCAGGGGCAGCAGCAGGATACCAATAGTAGCAATGATAAGTCTGATGTTTCCACATCAGCACAGAGCTCAACCAAGGGAGCAGAATTCAGAGAACTGAAATTTGTATCATTTTTAGGATTTCAATGAACGTAGCTGTCTGCGGAATGCTTTGACCAGTGGAGTCAGTGAAATACATTGGTCATGAGACTTTGCTTTTTCCATGTTTGTATTATAGAATAAATCTATTAACTGATACAAGAGAAATAAAAAACATAAAACAGTCATGTAAAGCTTAGTTTCCTGCTAAGGAACAGTAGGAGACAAGACTGATTTTATGTACTGGAGAGTTCATCAGTACCAGGTCAGCAATAGAAAACAGGCAAGTGAGAGATGGTAGAACAAATGAGCTTATTAAGACCCTGATCCTGCAACAGTATTGCTAGTCCAAAAGAAATCACTAATCATTAGTCAGGCCCCATAACTCCTGAGATTGGCAGAACAGTAGGAAACTTCAAAAAAGTTGGGTGGTTTTTTGTTTGTTTTTTTTTATTTGCCTTCTGGTTTTTGTACCTTTAAGATGCATTCAGGTCACATTTTCAAGCTTTTCTCTGCAACTCCGAGGTCTAGAAGCCCCCTTTTTTTTTTTAAAGGGAAGCTGGAATTCTGACAGTCAGAGGATTTCAAGGGCTGGTGTGTTTAAAAAAAATAAAAATTTAAAAAATAATAAAGCTCCAAATATCATGAGACTAGTGATAACATTGTGAGAACTGACAACTGCAACAGGGTTCACATACCACCAGGGCACCTCCTCATGGCTATTCTGGGGATTAGCTCCTTCCACGTCTGATACCCCCTTCTGCTGCTCATTCACAAGCACTGAAACTTCTGTTCTGCAACTCAGGGTGCTCCTTCTTGATGCCTCAGCTGCTCCCTCTTCATGGCTTACTGCTCCAGCCAGGTCATTATGTGTCTTCTCCCCAGGGTACCAAAGGATCGCTGGATCAACTGTACAGTTACCTTTCTAGGCTGTCCTATAGTTGAAGACTAATGCCACTTTCCTCCATGGCAGATAAGAAAACTCAGGCCTGCCCACTACTCTGGGTTCCAACACAGGGACCCTCTGTTCAGCAGCCACAGTCTGCTCACTCCCAGACTCTGTTATTATTTCCCTATGCTCCTTCCTACTCTTCTTTTCCAGCTCCCTGTGACTAGTTCACTCCACTCAGGTTCTTGACAGAGTCACATGCTCACCTAGGGAGTGACTACAGAACATCCCCTGCATCCCCTTGCTGGCTTTCTAGCAGCTCAGCCTGCATGGGCTCATCTGAACTTCATCTTCTATTAGGGCTCACCTAGTCAGCCTGATTCTCTTACAGGTGCAGCCTATTAGTTGGGAAGGGGCTAATTAACCTATTTTAACCCTTTCAGATGAAGTGCGGAGTGAAAATGTAAATCAGGGGCTATATTTAAAGTGTGCAACCAAGTCTGTGAGTTACCTCTTTTTTAAGCATAGCAACAACTGAAGACTCAGGTTCAAAATTGTGATCTGTAGTCTTTATTGCACATTCAAATTTCCACCTTAATAGCAATTCTTACCATAACTATCACTGTCCGTTATACTGAAGTGCTACATGAAAATATACCTTGTCCTTTGATATCTCTGCAGTTTGTCTTTTCATCTCTGCAGGATATTTGGATTACTTCTGCTCATCTCTTAACTTCATCTGAATTTTGCCATGTCCTAAAATAGACACTTCATTAACTTATTGCTATACTTGCATCAGGTCTTAGGGACATATCACATGTGGGATAAGGGTATAATGTGCTCCTTAATTCTCAAACCCCTCCCCCCCAATCCTAAAATAATTTTCTCATTTCCCCCATACCTCCTGGAGTACAAGCATTAGATCTCCAGTGCTAGCCTTGCACTGGGTCGTAGAACTTCCAGTAGAAATGGATGGCTGTCTTGTCACAATACCTGCTATAATAATACACCAAAATAGGCAGAGATAATCCAGCCATTAGGGGCGTGAATGGTACTGGTCTGTGTGTTAGTTACTCAATAATTAGCAATACTTGTGGATTCCCCCACCACTAGTATTGCATATGCTGCTTGTACTGTTTAGTCTTGATCACATGCATATTTAGCAGCTTTTCATGCTCGAGAGCCATGGCACAGATCTTGCTCATCATCACTTGACAACATCAGTATCACTGAGTATTTCATGCCCTGGTCTCACACCTGCCACTATTTGCAATTGTATGTAAGGGCGGGGGCTGTTCCTGTGGTATCTGGATCCTTTAGCTGTTTACTGTCATTGGCCCCATTTGGGTCACTTCCCCTCTGATTATGGTGACCGTCACACGATGATTATGGCAGCAATCTCTTAGTTAAATACATGGGCGTGGTGTTCAGAAGGGGTATTTACTGGGTGTTACTAGATGAAGAAATCAGTCAACTGTCCTTGTACAGCAGCTATGTAATGGTGCTGTCTTGTTGATAACGCCTTTCATTCACACTACTGTCTGTCTCCTGCCTGATTCCAATGGCAATTTAGGGCCTGGTCCTGAGAGTTGTTTAGCACCCTTATGGGGAGGAGAAAGAGGCTGGTGACATCAGGCTGCCTTAGCCAATCCCTTTGTGTTGTTTGGATCCTTGGTAGTAATAATGCAGTTTCTACACTGCCAGTTTTCTGTAATGCTCCAGCAACCAGCAGTGCACAACACTGTCAAATACCTTCTGCTAATCCATCATGTAATTCAGATGAGCACAAACAGCAGACAGGCACACTCCTGTATGGCTGGATTTACAAGAGGATTTTTCCCTTTTGGCAGTGTGAATGGCTGGAATAATGTGGGTAATTGGTCAAGCCATGGGTTAAGCAGGGTGACTTGCAATGCTGGGCCATTCCTCCAAGGACTAGGGTCTAAAGCACCTCCTTTGACTGATCTGAGACATAAGTCACTAAGGATCAGGCAAATCAGAGGACCATCTGTTGTGTATGGATGAATTAATGCAGAGAGTAGAGGGAAGAGAGCCATGTGATTATGTGATCCATGCAGAACTCATTTATGACATTGAGAATAGAACTGGTGGGAAAATAGCTGGGGGTGGAGGGAGTTGGGTGTTCCCTGCAGAAAATGTTGACTTTTTGGCAAAATATTTCAGCCCAAATCAGAAAAAATGCAATTAAAACTGGCACCATGGGTCCTTGTGGGAGTTGTATTTCAGGTACTTTATGCTCACATTCTTCTCTGTGGACGTAGCACTCTGGCTGCACTACCTCTCCCATGATACACCACTTGCTGCCCCTGTGGGGAGCAGAGGGGGTGCATCTAGACATGGTGCAAGGCTGGAGATGTAGTTCAGTCAGAGAGCCCAGCCCATGGAGGCGAATAGGAGCATAAGGCATGCGAACTATAACTCCCATGAGACACCACAACGCCCTTTTAGATAGAATGTGTCTTTTATAAAATATCAACATTTTCTGTGTAATGTTAATACTTTTCATGAGAAGTTCCATTTAGTCAAAAACCAATTTTCTGTCAAAAAACAGTTTCAATGGATAATTTCCCACCAGCCCTAGCTGAGAATCCATATGTGGGAATCTGTAACAGGATAACAACATTGGAGAGAAAAATCAAGTCCAAGCTAGCTGGTCACTTAAACCTCCGATTCCAGACAGCTTCCCCATTCAGCACAGCTCTTAACTTTACCTGCTTGAAGTCCAAGGGTTGTCAACTTGAGCTTAAGTGCTCTCCTGAATTGGGCCCTTAGTCCCAATTCAAACGCTCTCAATTCTGATGCCTTTGGATGTTAGCTCAAGAGCAGAGCGAGGCTCAGCTATCCTCTACCACCACTAGTACTGCCTTGGAAAGTCTGAATAGCACAGTTCTAGAATTACTGTCCTACACCAGATTTTTGGAGCGTGAAGGTGATAAGGCTCCATAGCTCAGAACATTTCACCGTGGCTTAGTCTACATTAGAAAGTTTTACCAGTAAAATGTTACTGCTATCACCACAGGCTTCCCTGCATCCACACTCAGATCTGAGTCCTGCGAACAAAAGCCTGAAATTTTGCTGGTAAAATTAAACTAGTCTTCAGACGGTATGATTCTACTGGCAGGATGCCTGTTGGACGCAGCAGTACCTGAATGGACAAATACAGTCCTCCAGCAACAAACCCACAATGCAACAGTCCCTGCAGCAGTGACCTCTCTGGTCAAAGTTTTTAACTCTGCTGCCCCGGGGTCACAGTGACTGAAATCTGCCCCCCCGTAAAGCATGTTCTGGAAATACCTCTTTCCCCGCCTGCCACCTTTACAACCACAGCTGAGCAAGCATGGCTCCAGCTGAAGCGTATGCTGCCGCCTGTCGGGGAAAGGCGCTGCCCAGGCACAGCTGTGGACTTCCCACAGGAATGAAGATTTAGCTATTGACATTGCAAAGAAGATGCAGACGCTGGGTTACAACAGGGACAAGAACCAACGGTGGGCAAAGGGGAAGAAGCTGTGGCAGGTTTACCAGGAGCAAAGGAGGACAACAGAAAGTCTGGCACTGCTCCCAACAAGCTATTATAAAGGGTTCAGTGCCACACTGAGTCGGGATTGCACCCTGGACCTGCAGGCTGAGGAGAAGCTGAATGAGGAGAGGGATGTGGAATATGCAGGCCCAACCAAGAACCAGGGGCCCTTGGAGACCCAACTGAACCCAAAGAGAGAACTCAACACTGGGGAAGGGGCCTGAGGTAGGTGTAATTTCCTGTCCGCCCCCTCCCCCCCCAGTAATGCACAACACACTTTCTTCAGAGCTCCTGAAACTTCAATCTCCTCCCTTTTTCCTCTCCCCCTCTCAAAATGGTAGTGGACTCTGCAAGGAACAAAGGAATTCTGTTTTAAAGTAGCTGGTTTATTTTAAAAGCATGAACTGGCAGTAACAGGCAAACCTTTTGCCAATACTTTTGCTTCCATTCAAAGTACACACTTCTTCCTGCAATGCTTGCGGGTAACCAAATCATATGCACTCCACAGAAAAATTAAAAAAAACCCGATTGCATTGATTGTAAGCTCAATGCAAACCAATAAGTGACAATTCAAACTACATGATTTTGCAGAAAATGCTTTGTAAACGGATTGTTTTCAGGTGTTCAAGACCAGAACACGTTACCTGCAGGCTGTGATTAGATGCAGGAAAGTGGTAGAAACAGTGTGTGGTTAACTGGTGGGGAGCTGGCTTGGCCTGGCTCACATTGCTATCTGGCAGTCATAGGGGCCCTCTGCCACTTGTGGAAGTGTCCATTTATCTGTGCCCACACAGCTTTCTGGCCCTCTGGGACAATTTCACTGAACTTTTCACTCAAGTAGAATGGGATCTTTGCTCAGACATTTCTCCTGCCAGAGTAGGGCACCTTCCCCACCACTCTGTACAGACCTCTCAGGGGATCATTGCTATAAAGATGCTGTCAGTACGAAGAGCTCCAGGCAACCATGTCCCTTTCATTTCAGAGCCAATGAACAATACGGAAGACTGCTTTGAATACACCTTCTCTGACCTGCACCTTGCACCCAAAGCAGCTAGCGCCTTGCACTTTCTTTTTTGATAGCAGCCAAATGTGAATGCACTCTGCCAAAATAGCTGTGTTGGCAGGAGTATTCTGGGAGAACTTTCGGCAGTAAAACTTTCGAATGTAGGCAGGACCAGTCTGTAGGCATATTTCACTGCATTAGTGCCTGGTTCCCACCCAAACCACCACGCTTATTCTAGCTCCAGTTTCTTTCCCCCAGTTGAAGTGTTTTTGAATGTTATTGAACAATAAGGAACTGTTTAGGGCTAATAGATGACTAGTTCCAAAGATGTTTAAAGACCAAATCAGTATTCTTGTTCTTTTCCAGCAGACGCCCTCACCTCCTTCATCCACCAGCCTGACCAAGGGTGGATGTCAAGGGAAATCTCTCCCACCGCTCATTCTGTAAGTCGAATCAGATTCCCTCCTTTAAGGCTCCAATATAAATCAGTTGCATTAAGAGCTAAAGAATTTGCAGGCTACGGCAACTGGCCAGCAAACACTGTTCTGTGCTCAAGCCCACTTTACTCACAAATTTGGATAATGGGGGTTGAGAGTCTCTCAGATGATATAGTGCGTCAACCCTGCGCTAGTCACACCATTCTGAGCAGTGTGGTTGTCGATGCACCGTGAGTTTAAAAGTCACACTGCCCCCCTGGAAAGCATTAACTGGCAATACTGCCATTATTGCCAGTAACTCCTAAAATTGCTGCAGCTGAAAGAGAAATGTATAGGAAAAAAGGTTGGTTTTTTACTATTTTTCCCTTTGTTTGCTTTGCGTGAGTGACAGCACTTTGACTATAGACAGTTTCCCTAACAGTTATCTGGGTCTTTTACAGAATAACAGTGAAAAGTAAACTATTTTAAAAACAAGAGACTGTAGGGACAGGTGGGGTCATTTGATTTTTTTTTTAAACAGCAAACAATGGATTAGATTTCAAGTTGATGGTGCCCCTTTAACACTGTTTTCCTGGTTAAAAAAAAAAATAAAACCAGCCACTCTTTATTAGCCTCTCAGGAGCAAACAGTAATGAGATAATTTAACAAACATGGGCATCGCCGCAGAAGAGCCAGACCTGGTTCTATATCCCTCTTTGCCGGCTGACCCATAACATTTCCAGCCTTTCTTACCCACCAGGATGCAATCCTGCCCATTGAAGTCAATGGGAGTTTTGCCATTGACAACAAAATGCTATTTTCCCCATGCTTCACGATGCATATCAACTGTCCTGCTGTTTGACGGCATGGTTGTTTTGCAGGTGTATGATGATGGTAGCAGTAAGCACAAACCCGGATGAGGAGAGATGCAAACAATGGAGGCGCCAACACCAGAGCCTGCATATGTTGATGTGGACAAAGGACTAACATTAGCATGTTTTGTCTTCCTTTGCCTTTTCTTGATCGTCATGATTATTCGCTGTGCAAAAGTCATCATGGACCCTTACAGCGCCATCCCAACTTCCACATGGGAGGAGCAGCACCTGGATGACTGAAAGGGACACTGCGGGAAGCTTTCACAGCACAATCTGGAAGGCCTTTTCATTCAGAGAAGGTGAATGTATATTAAACCGAAATACAGAGTGGTGCAAATACCTCTGACAGCATATTGGTTAAATTTTCTTGCATAGCAGGTTGTAGACATCATTGTGTCCCTATTTGATGGTACAGCCTATTTGTGTTATAACCTTCACATATTAACAAGAGAAATTATGATTGTAACTTGAATAGCACAAAAGCTTTCTAGGCAATAAGGCTCCCTTAAAGCTTCTAATATAAACCTCAACCTGGCATTCTTCTTCCTTAAGGAATATTGTCTGTATTGTTTCCAATAAATAAGGGGATGGGTAGCTATCAGTACTTGGAAAAGCAATAAGGGCATTTGATCTTTCTTTGACAACGGGTTGCTTACAATATGTTTGTCAGTTATTTTTGTGTGGTTCTTAAGGCTATGAAAATGCCAGACCTTATAGGTGTGCAAAGTCTAAGACTATGTAAAATGCCACCAAGGTCTCCTGGGAATTTCTGCCCCTGGGATGTCAGGGAATGTAAGTCCTAAAGAGGTATATACGGTGGAGTAGAGAGATGTGCACAAACTTATTCTTGACTAACTGAGTTCTAGGCACACACTTCCCCTACAGTATTTTAGAAATGTACTTCCAAGAGTCACGATTATGAAATACACAAAACTTGTGACAATTTTCAAATGATCAGATGTACAACAGATGTCCCATCTTTTATTTACAGTTGTTAAGAGTCAGCCTTGCTGCTACCCATCTGGGTTGCACAAGATTAAAGGAGCAAAGGCAAGAGAAGAAGAGACATATCTCAGAACTAGCTACTCTAGATAAGATGGGGTTTTATTTTTCTACTGGTCAGTAAGAAAGAAGAGTATTTAGCAACAAATTATAACATGCATTCTGCCATGGCAAAATTAAGTACTTTTAATAGAAGAACTTTTCACAAAATTGTAATATAAATATCTGCCCAATTTCCCCCGTTAACCATTCACTAATTATTGCAGATAAGGAAGAGAAAGGGATTCAAAGAGCTCCCAGATTATATTGTGCAGTTTTGAGGTTTGGAGGGAAAGGAATTCCCTTCAAAAATAAATCCTAGGTTCTATATTCCCTGAAGACTTTCAATCCTGTCTCTATTGCAAAAATTCACCCACAGCTGCCTTCCTGCAGTGACTACAGGTTTTGTTCAAGGGAGTCCAAGGAACTACTGGAGTAATAAGGAGTTTACCCTACAGGAGTCATCCTGCAGATTCTAGGTCTCAACTAGAGCAGTCATGGGTGCATCCGTGAAGAACCAGTTTCCACCAAACCTGGAGGTATCCAGCTACTCACACACAGAGGGGGGTATTTAGCTATTTGCCCCCTATATTCCCAACTCTGTGACCATGCTGCCAGGTGCCCTTCTTTGATAAGGTTGCCTCCATGTGGTAGGGTGCATTGTATAGGAAGGGGGGTATCCAATGGTTGGAGCAAGGAATTAGGAATCAGGGCTCCTTGGTCTCTAGTCTCAGCTCTGTCACAGATATGCTACATGACCAGGCAAGTCACTTCATTTCTCTGTGCCTCACTTTACTCATCTGTAAACTGAGCCACCATAATATCTGCCTGCCTCCCACTGAGCTCTGAAGCTTAATCAATATCAGAAAAGCACTTGGAGATCCATAAATAAGAAGCACTGCATATAGGTACAAAGTATTAATTTATTGTAATTATTTGTGAAGTTGGAATAAAGGGATTGGTTGAGACACATTATAGGGTAGGTTAAATTCCCCCATTTCAGAGGAACCCCATAAGATGCTCTTCACCATTTAGCCCCTGCCTTAAGTACCAGATTCTGCTGTTCTTACTCCTGGTTGTTAGCACCTTGCTCCATTAATCATCCTGTTGGTTTCAGAAGGATTCTTTGTGGAGTAAGATGCTATTCCACATGACTAAGGGCATCCAAATCTGGCTCTAAGAGGTGTGGAGAGTATTGTGCAGAACTTCTGCACTGGGATGAATTTCACCCTCTGTTCATTTCTGGTGTTCATTTGGGAGAAAGAAGTTTACTATAGATGCTAGGATCTACCTGGATAGTGCAGCTCTCTTCCCAGCTACCTGACCTGGTTCAATTACCCATTGCCAGTAATTTAGCTGACAAGTTTAGCTCTTGTTTCTGTTGGCCAGTTGTGGATTTTTACAACGTGAACGTTATTCAACATAGTGTGTGCAAACAAATTGCTGTCTATTTTGTTCCTGGCTGGGGCACTACGAGCATCTCTTTACACTATATGAGTTATTGCCTAGGTCACATGGTATTGTTTCTGCTCCCTGACTGGGTGGCTCAATTTTGTCACCCATAGTCATGTTGAATAGTATCTTACATTGAGTTTACTGGGACTACTTGCAGAGTCCAACAAGAGTAAGGGGAACAGAATCAGTCCCTTGATTGGCAAGAGTCACTTTTTTGTTTGCGAGTTATCTGCGCGCCTAACTGCTCAGCCAATCGACAGTGCAAATGAGGGTTGTGATAGCCATTTTCAGTGTGAACACTCTGGTGAATGTTTATCTGCACCCATGATACTTTGGCTTACCATAGGGTCACAAACAGGACCCCAATCCAGCAAAACACGTAACCACCTTAGAGCTGCTGTTTAGGAATTCAACACAAGGGACGCTATCTATGGATATGTCTATTTTCTACTAATAATGCATTTCTGTTTCAGCTGTAACCTCCCTGATTCATCCTTCTGTTGGTAAAAGGGGAAATCCTCATGCTTAGGCTTTCCATAAGCATCTACCCAGTCATCTAAGACCTTTCCATTTGAAGTTCATATCTACACACAGCTATTTCATTTCTTCACTGATCATGCAAACATGACCTGATTTCTATGCATCCCAGTCTGCTGCCACCTCACTCGCATAACCCCCAGGTTTCTTTGGGGCTATCTGTAAAAGGGAATGCTAACTTCTGTGTCAAAAGCAAAAACACTCTTTATTTCTTGCCTTCTGAGTGTCAATTTGGCAATTTCTCACCTGTCTTTTAATCAGCACACATTATTCTAATGCACACATAATCCTGATCCTGCAATCCCAACGTCATATAACTTCCCTTGAAGTCAATAGAAGTTTTGCGTTAGAAACACTGCAGCATTGAGCATAGATAGTAATTTAAACTGCATGTAACAAGTGCCTCGGCTACTCTGTTTTATTTTAAATAATTATTCTCTACTTACAATCAGCAAACCTACTCATCTTGTAGTGAATGTGTTTATCTAATACAATAAATGGCCTCAGCACAGAACTTGTTCTTGTTTTTTAAAAGTAAGGCCATCCTGGTTCTCTCCTGGTCTTCACAATCCATTCTGCTGGTCTCTACTGTCTGAATTGTTCATTGGACTGTAAAGGACTAGATTGTAACTTTATCCTCTACCCAGAGTAAGAGGTGGCAAGTAGAGCAGAGACTCAGTCACAATTCCTGCCTCTTTTGTCCAAGAGAAGAGTAAGTTGCTTCACTCCTTTTCATAGAGCAGCTTCACCCCCCACAGCTACTATGGCTGGCAAATGGGAGCGCCTCCCACTGTCCCCATCCTTCTTTTCCAGCTTGCTGACAGCCCAGTGTGTCAGACAAGTAGCCAGTGCTCTCCACACCACTCTGGAGTCACAATCTGAGCAGGGCCAAGCCAGGGGAGTCAGAGGGAACCAATTCCCTTTTAGCCCCTGTGTATGTGAGTAAGGGCTGTGGCAATCTAGCCCGAAGAGAGGTGTCCCCATGGTGGAATTATGGGGGAAAATTTTGT
Organism: Chelonia mydas; assembly: GCF_015237465.2. NCBI lineage: Eukaryota > Metazoa > Chordata > Testudines > Cheloniidae > Chelonia > Chelonia mydas. Next base: position 68,017,447 of record NC_051250.2, read on the forward strand.
GGGCCAGATTTTCAAAGCTGGGGTGAACTGGAGCACAGTTGTTCTCGCTGCTCCTGCAAAATCCACCTTTGTGCATGTAGCTCGCCCACGTAATCACTGTGTCTGCACTAACAAGTGGCCAGTTGCATGTATGTGCCTGTCCTGATGAAACTGCTGCACTCGTCTTTGAAGATCTGGCCCTTTGTACCTTGATCCTTTGCAATTTTAACCCTATTGCATAACGGGGGAGGTGTGTGGACAAGGATTCTAAGCAGGTGCAAACTCAATTAATGTACCATCTAAAATAATCACGGTACAGAGATTCTTTTTTGTTCCCCTGGTTTCATTTAGCAAAATCAATTTGGCACCAGTGAAACCTGCAACTATGACCACTTTGTTTTACACTGGCAGGATTACAGCTGCAGGACTTCTAGAATTCCCTGAGTAAATCTGTCACTGCTCTTTAATAGCTATACAAGAAACAGGAGGTTCACAGCACATAACAGGCAGCTACAAATCCTTGCCTCTGAAATGGTCCCACCGAGAATGTGTGAAGTCCTGAAAGCTTTGGTTAAAAAAAATTAATGTTTGCACGACGGTCTGGCTTCACAGGCTTAACAAGGGGAGAAGATCACAGAACCCAGTCAAACGGTGGGCCTTTAACGTTTCAACGTGCAAGAGAAATTGAATAAAACAATGCATTTGTGAGCTGTGGAACCTCTGGCTTTTCTAAGCCTACCTGCCTTTCTCAAGCAACAGCAGTGACGGGGTAAGATCATCATTTTATGCAGCCACTTCCAGATGGCCTGTTCACCAGATACATAGAGGAGATCTCAGAGATACTGGCCTCTAAGTGTTCATAAGTATGGGCTGGAGTGTTCCTGCATAAAGGGACATGGAAGGCGGCAGCTGTAGACAGAGCCCCTTCTCCCTATGCTGGAGTGGGAGAGTAATTACTACCATCCCCCTTTCCCTAGCACAATACAGGGGTTCACACACAAGGAGCAGTGTGGGGATTGGAGTTAGAGCAGGGGAGTGGCCATTCTCTGTAGCGCTGCTCCCTGTAGACCCTATATGGAAACCATGAGGGAGCTAATTCTGTCCCAAGAGGTCCTATGACCTCTAGGTTTGGAGGCCAAACTTTCCCAGGCAGCCATTCTGATGTCCCTTCCCCAATCAGCTGTGTAAGAGGGGTGCTGAGCTGACCTGATGTTAAACCTTGGCTCGCGGGGTACCCTGTCATGTAGCCTGTCCTAATGATTATTCTGCAGCACTATGGTATAGATGCCTAAGCCCCTGCAATTGTTTACTTTGGACTGAACTTGTAGTGAGTAACGTTTGAAAACAAGGAACATTTTGGGGGGAAAATATTGATGCACATTTAACATCCACTGAAACACATCGGCTTGGGCTGGTATGTGCTCCATGCGACCTGCCCAACAACAGTATTTCATGCTATTTTCACCCTGGAGAGGAAACCCTTTGAAAGTACTTTCTTGCAGGTTGGTGACAAACAGGTAAATTCTTTCCTGTTGTAAATGAACCCTATTCCTGAAAGACTCAATGGAATTATACTTGTTTATATCCGCAGTGAATCTGCAGGGAACTGGAGCGGGAAATATGTGGCTGAGTTTGCAACAAAGACTCTTAAAGAGAAAAAACAGTAAGATTTATAAGCATATTCTAGCAAGAAACAGAGGTTTGAATCCTCTGAGTTCTCATAACAGGCTCTATAGCTCTGAGCTAAAGATCAGAGCTTGAGTGAACAACCTGAGTCACTCTAAATGCATTTATGAGAGAAGTAACTAACCCTGAATTTACAGAACAGAGACCTTGTCCAATGCTAACTTACAGCTTTTCCTGAAAGAAACAGAGGGATGTGCATGATGCCAGCTAGGGAATTACAACAGCAGCACATTCCTGCTGACTCAGTGTGGGTCTGAGAGGGTAACTCAGTCCCCCACTGCTTGAGGCCAATGAGCAAGGCTAGTGCAGGAGTTGCAAGCTTTGGTGAGGAGAATGTGTACTTGCGCTCTGGACATCCAGATGCCATAAGAGAGTCTTGATTTATGCACATTGCAGGCTGCGTAGGTTGAAGTCTCTATCGTCCTGAGAAAGGGAGATGAAGCAGGTGGCATCGAAGCATCTGGCTACCTGTATTATATATGACATAAATGCAAGGGGAGGAGAGGAGCTGTCCAGTTGCATCTCACACTGGTCTGACTTTTAACATGAACATGGTAAATGGACTTTGCAAACACTGCAGAGCCAGGACAACGTATTTAATCTGTTTAGTGGCCTCTGGTGCCCATTAAAAATGGTGGGGCTGCAAGAGGGGGAGAGGCACCAGTGACCATGCAAGACATCCCTAGCTTTAGTTTTAAGAGACTGATAAGTCTATGAGCAGGATTATCTGATGAGGCTGCCTGTGATAGCAGGGGACTGGAGTCAATGGCCCAGGAGGTCCCTTCCAGTCCTAGGTAGCCCTCTACTTTGCCTTGTGGAGCAGAACTGAAATAGCTTCACAAAAGCCTGTATTCCTGGCTCTGAGCCGCCGCCCTCTGCTGCCTGCAGTCCATATGTCATCAGTCCGGTGTAGCACAGCTTCCAGCAGCAGGAGCAACTTCACCAGGAGCTCTCCAGTGGCAGCAGGCGGTACTGCACCTTGCAGTACGTCCGCCACACAACATGGATGTGATGTGACTGGCGGGGCTTAGCTCCATCGTCCCGGAAGGATTAGCTGCCCCTACAGCTTTGCGCTCGAGCTGATCACACATAGCTTAAACCCCACACACCTTTTCACAGCTCTGTCCTGCTTCCTTGGAGGCACTAGACCCAATTCTGACATCACCTACACCAGTTTTACACAGGCATAATTTCACTTGAATTCAATTCACTCCTGATTTAGAAATGCGTTGAATCAAAATCAAGCCAGCTACCTATACAAAAAGCCCCATTTCAGCTGATTTCTGGAGAGTCAGCACTCAATGTCTTTTGGGGCTAACCTAGGTTGACCCTGGGGATCTCTGCTTCTGTTACATAGCTCCAGCCCTGTGAGAGTCCAAACAGCCAGAGAGAGAGAGATCCAATTTCTCCTTGTCTGGGATTATTATCCCTTCCACCTCATAGTCCAAACTGATGGGATGCGTGTGACACTGCACCCCATATTCTTCATCGTGATATTATTATATGATATGATTTAGCATACTTATGATGTATTTTATGCAAGACAGGTCATGTGAGGTGTCATTGGAAAAGTTATGATTTGGTGAATATGATTATCCTATATGTATGCAGGAATCATTTTTGTATCTAAAGTTAGGAATATTGACTATGTATCTGTATTTCAATTGTGCTTACACTGTGTGACACCCACAACTAGCCTTTCTGGTACAACCATGAAGAAGCCAGACAGTGCTGATGGCCCATCAACAAATACAACGAACCCTGGAAGAACTTAAGGTTCCTGTGAACATTCCAGACAGCCTGTAAGTAATGGCTGCTATGACTCTACAAGGACATGTGACCAGGCCACCTGATTCTGGACTCCATCTTGGGATGTCAGTATTTTTCCACAAACCAGTCTGGGAACCAAGTTTTGAAACAAAGGGTTCCTGCCATATGCTAAAGCTATATAAGGCAGGGAGTGACATCATCTGTTGTTTTTCACTCCTCACAGAAGAAGGCTCCTGGAAACACCTGAGGAACAAAGACTAAACTGGGGGAAGTGCTAGACCCAGGCTAAAGGGATGTCTAGCCTGTGTATGAAAGATCTGGGAATTCCAAGCTCCAAAGCAAACATGGCCTTTGCCTTAAGAATCTACAAGTCTGCCTGTACCATAAGTTTGGATATGAATAGCAGATTCTTACCCTATCTATCTAGTATATTAAGCTTAGGTTGCATTGTTGTTTATTTGCTAGGTAATCTGCTTTGATCTGTTTACTATCACTTATAATCGCTTAAAATCTATCTTTTGTAGTTAATAAATTTATTTTGTGTTTTAATCTAAACCAGTGAGTTTGGAGTGAAGTGCGTGGGAATCTTAGTTCAGAGAGGCTGTTGCATGTTCCTCTCCACACTGAGGGGGAGGAGAACTGGATAATAAATTCATACTGGTTGGGGTTTGGACCAGGGCAGGATGGTACTGCTCTGGAGTCCTAGGCTGGAAATCTGGGGATTATTTTGGCTGTAGTCTCTCTATTGTTAGTTCAAATGTAGTAGCTGGTCAGAGCACCTGCATGTAACTGCAGCTGGGTGTGTCCTTACCTGCATGTATGCAGGTGGAAATGTAAGATCGGGAGCATATCTGCAGCTTATCACAGCAGCACAGTGTGAGAGGGAGCCCAGGCTGGTGGGTCAGAGGGCTCAGTGGTACCCCAGTTCCTGGTGGCACGCCGGGGGGAACCCGTCACAATATGTTCACATGTAGATCTCTCCTTCCTGGAGGGAGTTAGGAATGCAGTTAACAGGGCATCTGTCCTTTGATGCTACACAGTTCCTCGTCTGCCTTTAACTGGCCATCTTGTATGCAGGACGAGCACTTTACCTTAATTAATGCTTCTTGCTCTGTATGTATAAATATCTTCTTACTATATGTTCCATTCTATGCATCCGATGAAGTGGGCTGTAGCCCATGAAAGCTTATGCTCAAATAAATTTGTAAGTCTCTAAGGTGCCACAAGTACCCCTGTTCTTTTTGCTGATGCAGACTAACATGGCTGCTACTCTGAAACCTACAATTACAGAGGTTTACAGTGCAAACACTCAAAATACAACATTATACCATGGGCTATAGTGGTTAAAAATGAGATCAACACAGGCAGCATCTTACAAGCATTTCATAAAGTCTAAACACTAAACACATTCTTACCAACTTAACATCTAATAGCTATTTTGATAATGCTAACATTCTAGGGTTGCCAATTTTGATTGGACGTATTTCCTGGAGGTTTCATCTCATGACATAATTAATTATTCCTGGAGATTCCAGGACAATCCTGGAGGGTAGGCAACCCTATAACACACAGCTAAGCAAGACTGGTTTCCAGCTATGCATTTGTAAGTGTTTGGTGAGGGCCTTGGCATGAGCTGGCACCAGGTCTGCCAGCATCACATGAATATCTTTAATCTCGCTAGCTCCATTTTGAAGCCATGCTCGCAACTGCTTCTCTCTGCTCCCTCTAGATTTTGCTCCTCTGCTCTGTTACAGCTCCTGACACCATCAGCTGAGCACCACCAGCAGCCGTAAATGTGTTTCACCTACAAACAGCATGGCCAGGTCCTCAAAGGGATTTAGGAGCCCAGCTCCCACTGAAATCAGGATCTGAGCTCAAATAAATACATTAGAGGACTAGCTCATATTGTTTGTTCTTCACAAGGCATTTTACTTACACAGCAAATCAATTAATATGAAGTGCATAACAGAGGCAAAAACAGAAGGAAGAGGACTGCATTCTCACTCCCAAAATGGGCTGACAACTGAAAATCGAGAATCTGGTTGACTGGGGACAGTTGGAATGGAACACGTTGTGACAGCATACTTCATCATCTCCTTTCAAAGGAAGCCACGTGATCTTAGGCAACATCAGAATGACAAAATGCAGCTCTATTTTAATCAATAAGCATCAAGCTTGTGGCTGGGTATATCCAGAGAGCTTATTCATAAATTAATTGCATGGTGCTACTTGGCTAGGTACAAAGGCATTTGAGACAGCATGTTCACACGCATATTCCTAAACTAGCCGCAGTTGTTATGTAAGATTTAAGCTAACATAATGGGGAGGAGAACCTCAAAGGAGTAAGAACGGTCACTTCTGTAGGTTACCAGAGCAGTCCATTTCCCCAAGCTGTAAATCTGGCTTTTGGGCCTTCAAGGAAGGCTAGGGACCAGATAGGCAGGGAGTAGCACTAAGGTATTGTGGATTATTGGGATTTGAAGAACTTCAGCTTTTGTTAAAGGGGAAGTTAAATTTATTGGATATGAGATAGACAAAAAATTATCCGCGCAGGAAACTTAAAATGCGGAGGGGCTCATTCTTTTTGCCTAAGTAACTCTTCCTAGAGTGGCACCTTCATAGTTCTTTGTTTCTGATGTAAATATATTTCAGCATTAAAAGTTGACGGGAAACCAAATGTGTGTTGAATTCAGCCAAAAATGAGTGATGTCCCTCGAAAGGAGGAGCATCTGAGTGGTATGTATGGATTATATCCAATCTGTAATTTAAAGTAATGGTAGGGCAGCCCAGAGCCCAGCATGGGTACTCTTAGGTGAGGTTTGATACATCTAAATACACAGGTTTACTTTAAACCAGTATGTATTTCTTGGTGAAACTACAAATTATATTCTACCTTCCCACCAAGCAGCAATGCAGCTAACATCCTAAACAGAACAATTAGTTTAACCTAACATATATGCTTCTGGCTTGGAATTGAAAGCCAGGATCAATGTAAATTTGATCTACCAATTTCTCCTGAAGTTCCATTTAATGAGGTCACTAATTCTACTCTGAACAATTATTGAAAACCATTTCATGACCAGACATTTTGGGCTTCGCTAATTAAGGAGTTATGAGCTGTGTGCATGTGTTTTATGGAGGTGTTTGCAGGGTGAGCCCTGGAAAGAGAGATCATCGGCATCTATAAGCTAACAAAGAAAGAAAATTTAACTTATTTCTCCAGGGTTCAGCAATGATTGCTCATGGATTCAGCAGAAATCCATACTTAACCTCTCAGACCTTTAATTGTATGAACTGACAATATGCACATCAGAATTCTGTCATGATCTTGACACCACCAGCATGTGTGGCCTGAAAGCATAGACCTCATCAAGTTCTAAAAGCCTGACTGTGAAGCATAAAGAAGCTCAGGGTAGGAATTAAGACTGATCATTTACCTTCTTGATGCATGTTTCCTTTATATCTTTTCCTCGCCGGTCCACAAAGCATTTTCTTTCTCTCTCTTCCCTCGCCTCTTACACTTAATAAATAAACACTCAGGTGTTTTGCCAGAGAACAAGGACACATCCTCTTTCTGGGCTTTTGGGGATCCAGGAAAAGATAAAGGATTCTTGGGAGCATTTCCTCCCCTTGGAGTTATAATTCCTTTCTGTGCTCGATAGTTTGCAAGCCCACAAGAGTGGAGCTGCTGGAGAGAAGAGGATGTGGGAGCTCCATTTTGATTTTATTTTTATTATTTTGTCTATCTTCTCCTGTAAGCTGGGGACCCATGAGAGTAGAAGACTGTGCTTTGATGAGCCCCCTTTAATGTTTAAGGAACCTAATTCCACAGAAAGCTTTTGCAGGTAAGGGAAATCCTTTGGCAGGGAGGGTCAAACCATTGAGTCACCGGAGTGGGGAATAGAACTTTGAAAATAAAACTGTCTAATCATTGTATAAGTTTACAGACTGGTGCATGAGCTGAAGCTCTCTTTTGCCCCGCGATCTCCAGGATATTTGACAGATGCCCTCTGTACCGCTGTTGTGTAACTTAGTCTTGTGGCTTAAACAATCCCCGGCTGCGTTTACAGCCCAAACACTGCAGCTTTGGGCACTTTTTCTATTGTTGCTACATGCTTTATGACAATGGCTCTCAACCTTTCCAGACTACTGTGCCCCTTTCAGAAGGCTGATTTGTCTTGCGTATCCCAAAGTTTCACCTCACTTACAATCTACTTGCTTACAAAATCAGACATAAAAATACAAAAGCGTCACAGCACACTAGTACTGAAAAATTGCTGACTTTCTCATTTTTACCATATAATTATAAAATAAATCAATTGGAATATAAACATTGTACTTACATTTCAGAGTAGAGTATCTAGAGCAGTATAAACAAGTCATTGTCTGTATGCAAAATTTTAGTTTGTACTGACTTTGCTAGTGCTTTTTATGTAGCCTGTTGTAAAACTAGGCAACTATCTACATGACCTCTGCGTACCCCCAGTTCAGAACCACTGCTTTATGAGATGAGTAAAGCAAAACTGGACAGTCAAGGCCAGCATGTGCCATCGATTTATACCATGGCAGGCTAATGCTGTCAGTGTAATGCACTATTCCTTTCATTTAAAAATGTCTCTAGTGATTTTTAAACTATTTTTATTTAGTTGTACTAGTAGCACCTGTAAACCAAAATCAGGAGTCCACTGTGCTAGGCACGTGTGCATAGTAAGAGATTTACCGTTTATATAGATAAGCCAAAGGGTGGGAGGAGGAGCAGAGTGGTGAAGTAAATTGTCCAAGGTGACAGAGCCGGTCACTGGGCAGCCCAGGATTCCTGAGTCTCTTTCCCACTGGACCAGGCTCTCCTAGCAATAATACGAACCTGTGGGCGTGCAATGAAACAGCTCTTGACAGAAACAAAGCCTCTCTTTCTTAATAACGCTCAACATCATCTTGTTTTTTGCCCTTCATTGTGTATTGAGAAGATGATGTCACTCAGCTGTCCACAGAGATGCCAAGTACTTTCTCCTGCCTGTGTTTGAAATCTGCACTCTATGAGCCAGATCTGATCTCATTTACATGCGTTACTCCATTTTGACGCTTGTGCAGAGGAGATCAGAATCTGGCCCCATGTGGCCAATGAAGCCTTGCTCAGACGGTACTGGATGCAAGCCTGAATAGTGGATGCATTTTTTGTAATGTTCTTATATATAGTGGGTGAAATCCTGGCCCCGGTGAAATCAGTGGGAGTTTTGTCTTTGATATCAGTGGGACAGGGATTTCATCCTGTACATCTGAAGCCATCATCCTCCCTCTGGTGGAGAAGTTATAAATGACAGTACTGCTGGTTTTCCATAAGGGCTATACTAGGAGCAGGATTGGCATGGACTGGCATGTTGACCTGGATCCTGCATGTGTTCCATTCAAAGAACCTCTCAAACTTCAGGGGGTATTCAGGTCTTGAGGGCTTATACCAACAGAATGGAGCAGTTTAAAACATTGAAACACCAGACTCCATGCCCTGATAGTCACTTAACCTTTCCCGCAGCCTGCTCTCCCGCTCGCTATTGAAGCAGAAAGCGCATTTTCCGTTTGTCATGCTGGGGACAACTGCACAGATGAGATTTCTCTTTGAAAAAGAAGTTCACCTCCTGGGAATGGTGGCTGCCTTTAGTTCTGCAGGAAATGAGAACACAACACAAAAGATTTATAGGTTTCCAATAAACACATCTGTCTTCTAAGACCATTGCAGCAATGCTACTACCTGAATGAAAAAGGTAATTAGTATGTGTACATCAAGATCAGAGCCCATTAATAACAACGTGCTGGGCTGGCTGGCCATCAGCAGCAGCTGTTGTCAATATAGATTTTACCCTGCCTTTTCAGAAAATACCTTTCCCTTCAGCATACAAGAAACTTGAGTGAGACCATAGCATCATGGTGTCCATACAACAGTAATGCTCTTAGGCCAATGAAACATTCCCCACCTCTTAAGCAATGTTTAACATTATTGGATGAAATGCTGGCTCCATTGACTTCAGTGGGGTCAGGATTTCAGCCACACTTGATGAAGAACTAATTGCATGGGACTGCAGAAGAGATGGATGCTAGCACTAGAAGAAGAGGAAATCATGTGTTGAGGCATGGGACCAGAGCTCAGGAGATCTGTGGGCTATTCCCCACTCTGCACTGACTCCCTGCGTGACCTTGAGCCAGTCACTTGCTCTCTGTGCCTCAGTTCTGTGTATGTAACAGCCCAGGGGTCTTGGGAGGATAATTCCATAACGACTGCAAGGCACTCAGCTGTCCGATGGGTTACACATAGGTACTAGTGGGAGAGGTTAACCAAGAATATCTGAATTGGTAATACTGGACCACATGTTTGCTGATGGTGATTATCAAGGAGAGCAGGTTGCTAGGTGTCCCTAAGGAAGAACTGTGAGCAATTTCCTCTGTTCAGGCGCTGAGCTTCTAGGAGCGCACCATGCGCATAGGAGGTTGGGAGTGGAGTGGGGCTAGGTGTCACCTCTTCAGAGTAGCTCCTCAGTGCCCCACTGAGTTATTCCGGCTGGGCACTGGGGAGATGATTCGCCTTTCAGTGAGGTGTGGCGACAACCACAGCCCAAACAAAAGAAAACAGGTCGCACCTGTAGTGCAGGTATGTCCTATTTCCATCATCAAACTCAGACGTTAGTCTGAACCTGGGCATCTCACAGGAGCACTCCGCACTGGACAGGATGGAGCCCTTCATCAGCTTCTCACCATTGCAGCTGCTGGGGTAACATGAGCCATTGTTTGGAGAACCCTGGGGAGCAGGATAACAAGGATGACATTCCTAAGCACAATGTAGATGAGGTGGAGGGTGTTTTCTGGATGTACTTTGGTGTCACCTGGCTGGCTGAAAGCACAAAGGACAACTGAGAAAGTGAACAGGGGAGTGTTATCAACGTCTTCACATAACACAAGAACCAGGGTTCAACTCAATGAAATTAATAGGCAGCAGGTTTAAAACAAACAAAAGGAAGGACTTCTCCCAACGCTGGTCAACCTGTGGAACTTGTTGCCGGGGGATGTTGTGAAGGCCAAAAATATAACTGGTTTTAAAAAAAGAGCTAGATAAGGTCATAGAGAATAAGTCCATCAGTGGCTATTAGCCAAGATGCTCATGGATGCAACCTCATGTTCTGGGTGTCCTTAAATCTCTGACTGCCAGAAGCCAGACTGGACTGGATGAAAGGGTATGGATCACTCAGAACTGCCCAGTTCTGTTCATTCCCTCTGATGCATCTGGCACTGGCCACTGTTGGAAGACAGGATATGGGCTAGATGTACCATTGGTCGACCCAGTATGGCCATTCTTTGTTCACTGTTGGTATTACCCCTACACTCGGGAAAACTGGAACACAGCCCTGAGCACAGGCTGAACTGCAAGGAGACACTCATGGTAAAAGGCAACCTTTCTCGAGTAACACAGCATGAGACTAAAACCGAGGCCTTCCCCACTTGTGGGCATTAATGAGCTCATGGGCTTTTCCACAGGAATTGAGGCATTGACTTTTGATGTCCTGACAATTGTCTATGACCTCCCCCCTCCCCAAGTTCCAGCAGAGAGTGATCTGCACCTGTGGATCCCTGCTGTGGATTGACCCTACTGTGGCTGGAGATTGTTCCTTGCATGTCATTCTTTCTCTTTCTTCTTTACCCTATGGAAGCCCTCTACAAGGCTGGGGAGGAAATAGGAGCAGGAGGTCTCTGCCAGAAACTCCACTTCCTCAAATCTGCACAGCAACATAGTGTACGTTTCTACAGAGTCTACAGTCACTTAGTTAGCTCTCGCTTTGCCAGCTCACATCCTGCAGTGAGGACAGGGACACAAGCGTCACACGCAAACTTCGTCACCTTGCTGTTGACCTTTACAGATCTATAATATATCTATTATAGTGTACTTTCAGGGCACTCAGCTATAAACCTCCTCTACTGAAAACAGACCATTTATTACAGATCTGTTCTCCCCCCTCAGCCAGTTTCTTACCAAGGACAAAACGTTCTCTCTCAGCCCAATCACTCCTTAGATTCCTGAAGAGCCTCATGCCAGGGACTTGAATGAAGAGGGTTTGAAAAGTTTAAGAAGTTATTGTGACGGTGCCCCCCATGTGCTTATGAATATATATATATATATATGACATAACTGGAATATGCTTTATGTTACATATGCCATGTAACATATCTCTGTAAAGGTTATGATCTACTGAATCTATTCATCCTATTTATATTCATGTATCATTTTTGTATTCAAAGTTATGAATATTGGCTGTGTACTTGCTTGATTTTTAAGTAGCCTTAGTTAAGCATTTGGTCAGTTTCTTGAGAAAGGAATGTACAAATTAAGTGCCCAATCCAGAAGCACTTAATGCACAATGGATCTTGAAAGGCTCCAATCCACATAAGAAATCTACATGAGGATGTTCAAGGTAACATGCAAACAGTGGCTGCTGCCTGTAAAAACTGAGTCATGCATGGACATATGACTTGCCCAAGTGACTCTCAAACTCCATCTTGGAGCTGGACTTTGCATAGCAGAGAGGAGGGGATCTCCACCCACAAGAGAAAGTCTATTTAAGCCCATTGGAGACCCCTCCCTTTGGTCTTCAGCTGGCTAAAACGATAGCTTCTCCACCCACAAGGATACCTGAAGGAAACTGGAACAAAGGACAGTAACTACAGGGGGTGTGAGTGATTGCTGAACCCAGACTAGAAGGAGACTAGTCTGTAAAAGGAAGTTTACTGGAATTCTTCTGAGGATGAGGTTTTTATCTGTGTTCAGTTTTCTTACTGTATTAGACATAGACTTGTGTGTTCTATTTTATTTTGCTTGGTAATTCACTTTGTTCTGTCTGCTATTACTTGGAACCACTTAAATCCTACTTTCTGTATTTAATAAAATAACTTCTTACTTATTAATTAACCCAGAGTATGTATTAATACCTGGGGGGGGGGGGGAGAGGGGAGAACAGCTGTGCATCTCTCTCTATCAGTGTTATAGAGAGCGATCAATTTATGAGTTTACCCTGTATAAGCTTTATACAAGGTAAAACCGATTTGGGGTTTGGACCCCATTAGAAGTTGGGTATCTGAGTGTTAAAGACAGGAACACTTCTTAAGCTGCTTTCAGTTTATGCCTACAGCTGTTAGGGGATGTGGTTCAGACCTGGGTCTGGGTTTGCAGCAGGCTAGTGGGTCTGGCTCAAACCAGGCAGGGCACTGAAGTCCCAAGCTGGGAGGACAGGGAAAGCAGGGACAGAAGTAGTCTTGGCACATCAGTTGGCAACCCCCAGGGGGTTTCTGTGATCCAACCCATCACAGTTATATCTACTGCTGACTCCCATAAAGAATTCCAGCAGCTTAGAGAGGCATATTTTTCCAGTACAGAAGCTGGGCTGGTTCATCGCCATATTATAGCAGACTCAGTTAGGTGTTTTATACCTAGCTTTAATTGTTTTTCAGCTAATTTACCTGCTACTGAAGCAAAGCTTATTGGTCTGTAATTCCCAGGATCAACCTTAGCAATTAAAAAAATAATTAATATGACGCTGGCTGAGCTCTAGGTCTCTGCTAGAATAGCTGATTTAAATGGTAAATCATGTGGGTCTGATTCTGTGCTGAGCTTCTGGGATGTGCAGCCTGAGGTAGTAGGGCAAAGATCGCTTTTATGTCTGGATTTCGGGAGCAGCCCCCAGCATAAATTAGAGCAGCCCTGGGCGCTGTTTTCATTTATGGCAGCCTCATTGAAGGCTGCCTGTGAACTGCTCTGCAGCCCAGTGTCCACGGCAGTATGCACTATGGACATGTATCCTACTGCTCCCAGCACCCCACCTACACCAGGGCTAGTAAAGGGTACTTTGCACTCCTCCTGCAGCAGAGGGATTCGCTCCTGGGGTACCTGTACAGCCAGAGCAGTCTATAAGGTGTGGAGGTGGGGGGAATTTCTCCCTGTATTTCTGCCAGCAGTTCACCCACTTAATTCTTAAATTCTTTCAGAGTTCCTGGATTAACCATCCCATCCTGGTGACTCTTTGGCATTCAAGCTATCAATCTAGGCAACACCTCAGTCCCTAGTACTGCCTCCCCTGTATTGCCTGCAGAAGAGTAACTCTGGGGCAGGTATCTCCCAATTATTCTCTGTGGCGAAGACTGATGCAAAGATTCCCTTATTCTCCTTGCTTGCTGTCATGCTTTTAACTGCCTCAACAATAAGGAGCCCCCAATTCCCACAGAAAGTTACTCTACAAGATCTCACCCCCCATTCATGGTTCAAAATGTTCGGTCTACATTTTCTTTGCTAATGTAATCCATCTGCTCCTGGCTTGTACCATGCAAAGCTCCTTCTCTGACTCACTGGTGTTTACATCCGCCAAGGGACTTGGAAAAAATAAGGCTGCCCCAGCTCAGAATGCCCACTACTGATGGACGGTGTACGAGGACTCTACTTACATCTATGGAGCTTAACCAGGACAGCATCACAGTCGGCGTCAGAAGAAGGAGAGAACACCAAAGGCAACTGCATCATTAAGGTATTTATTGAGAACAGTTAAAACACTCGGGAAACTCCAACCATTTATATAAAAAAAATACGGATTTGAACACAATGCATGCATGCACACACACACACACACACTTTAATTTCTTCAGGTCAGAGAACTGTTACATCAGGAACGTGGCGAGGCTTCTTCCCTTCCTAAAAAGTCACCTTGTGCAGGCAGTCATGGAACAGAGATGGCTGGAAGCACTTTTCCTGAACATTGGCCAAATCCCACTCGGTACCCATTTCCTTGGCAGTGACCTGGAATGGGGAGAGGAAGAGAGTCACAAGAGGGGCACCTAGTGATTTTTACAATAAGTAAAAAAATAAAATAGCACAAACTGCAGTACCAACACAAAAGGGAACAAAATGAATGTAAATACACTGATGTAGGCCTAGCTCCTTAGCTGTGCTCAGTTGGGGTGATCCAAACTCCACTGACCCAAAGTTTCCCATTGACATTGAGGGGCTTTTGATCAGGCCAGTACACACTGAATACCACTGAGGGGAGGGGCCTGTAAGGCAATATTTGTGGGTCCCCAAACCTGGGGCTGGTTCTATGCTGGCCTGGTCCCTGGTGTAGTTTAGAGCAGCCTTAGGAGAATCCTCAGCTTGCCAGACCATCAATGGGATGGCTACATTTAAAAAACCAAAACTAATGGTCAGATCCTCAACTAGTATAAATTGGAGTAGCCCATTAAATTGAATTGGCACAGCTCCACTGACACCAGCTGAGGATCTGGCCCAAGACGTCCGGCTATGCTCCATTATATAAACAGACAATGAACGTCTACAACTGCTGCCAATGTTGCTGGTCATTGATTACATCTGCAACTACAGAATGATTTTACCTCTCAATACTCATGCAAGCTGTGAGTTGACATTCTGACTTATTGTCCTACATATTTATTTTTTTAATTCCACAATCCTGGGGTATGTGGCTGCTGCAAGTTCCCCCTCAGTACTGGTGCATTCTGCCATGTACTGTACGTATTCAGAAAGAGCAATCCATTAGTTCAGCTTGCAGAGAAAGCAGGAAAGGAAACTCAGCTGAAGGCATTTCATCCCGTATACATCAGGCATACCTGAAAACGTTATACTGAGATGAAGCAACAGATAGAATTACTGCAGACCTCAGCTGATAATGTTTAGTGAAGGGAAAGACATCAGTGATATAACATGTCCCGTGAACAGTTTATTTTAAGGAGCAATTTCATTGTCAAAAGATGGATTCTTCAAAAATGATGAAAGATACACTCTTCCCTGCATGTAACTAAATGGTACAGTAGTTCCAGTGATTCATCTGTCTCTGAATTTCTATTAGAGAGAGAGAGTTAATGTTATTCAGATCATTTGTATCTTCTCACTGAGGGCTTGTCTTCACTGCAGTGTTAGCTCAAGATATAACTCAATGTTACCCCTAACCTGACTCCTGTTTACACACAAAAATTTCTAGCTCAGGTAAAGTGACGCTTTAAATGCGAACTAGCTGGTCCACTGGGGTAGGGGCGCGGGGGTGTGCACTGAAGCTTGAGTGCTGCAGACACTTAAGCTAGCAATGCAGTGGGAATGCAGCTACAGGCTACGACTTGTGTTAGCACAACTCACCAGGTGCTATGCCAATCAACCAGCCTATGTAGTTCAAATGTTTAGTCATGTGGCCACTCTCCCTTGAGCTAGGCTCACAGAACTCGCAGCCCAGAGGGACAGTGGGAAAAGCCACCTTTGGGTTTTCCCAATCTTCACAGAATCATAGGACTGGAAGGGACCTCGAGAGGTCATCTAGTCCAGTCCCCTGCACACGTGGCAGGACTAAGTATTATCTAGACCATCCCTGACTGGTGTTTGTCCAACCTGCTCTTCAAAATCCCCAATGATGGAGATTCCACAACCTCCCCAGGCAATTTATTCCAGTGCTTAACCACCCTGACAGTTAGGAAGTTTTTCCTAATGTCCAACCTAAACCTCCCTTGCTGCAATTTAAGCCCATTGCTTCTTGCCCTATCCTCAGAGGTTAAGAAAACAATTTTGCTTCCTCCTCCTTGTAACAACCTTTTACATACTTGAAAACTTATGTCCCCCCTCAGTTTTCTCTTGTCCAGACTAAACAAACCCAATTTTTTCACTCTTCCCTCATAGGTCATGTTTTCCAGACCTCTGATCATTTTTGTCACTCTTCTCTGGACTCTCTCCAATTTGTCCACATCCTTCCTGAAATGTGGTGCCCAGAACTGGACACAATACTCCGGTTGAGGCCTAATCAGGTGGAGTAGAGCGGAAGAATTACTTCTCATGGCTTGCTTACAACACTCCTGCTAATACATCACAGAAGCATGTTTGGTTTTTTTTGCAACAGTGTCACACTGTTGACTCATATTTAGCGTGTGGTCTACTATGACCCCCAGATCCCCTTCCGCAGTACTGCTTCCTAGACAGCCATTTCCTATTTTGTATGTGTGCAACTGGTGGTTCCTTCCTAAGTGGGGTACTTTGCATTTGTCCTGATTGAACTTCATCCTATTTACTTCAGACCATTTCTCCTGTTTGTCCATTTTGGGCTGCTTTGGGGGCTAGAGAAGCCCCTTTGCAGGTCTAAATTACTGTAGCTTCCCTGGGCTGTCCTAGAGGCTGCAGCCCTGACCCAAATTTTTTCCACAGTGCTGCAGCCCCTTCTGCTCCCGTCATTCCCCTACACCATCCGAGGGCAGCCTTCTGGCTGTCGGCCATAGTGCCTGCATCAGGGAAATCCTCCCCCAGCTGATTATGGGGCATTTATTTTGCTCTGGCCCTTTTCCGCAGCATAAACAGGCTGAACCAGGGAGTGAGGATCTCATTCACGGTGTCTGGAAAAAAAGGCTTTGCAGCATTCCACTGCGGTGATTCATAGCAACATTGTCCTTACTTCCTAATTATATACGTAGCGGAGACTGTCCTCTTACTTGATTGCTCCCAAAGTAGAGTGTGTTATTGCTAGTTTTTACAAGGCACTGAAATCATTCAGTTGGCAACAGGGAAGGTGACTATTCACTTAAGCAGCTTCGGCATCTGCACTCCCTTTCCTGACATTAGAGGCTTCAACAGGACCTTAAAGGAGATTTTTCAGCTCTTGACTTTACCAAGGAGTGCTTTTCAGAGAAACAAGTCCTAAAGAAATAGAATTTCTCATTCCCTCTTCAGTCCACTCACACTCAGGGGTTGTCTCTGAATCATATCACAGAATGCCTGCATCTATGCTCTGTTCATCCCAGAGATTCTTTGTAATGCTGATAAAGCAGTGGAGTTTTCCTTGAGAGAGCAGATTCCACTTCTTACGAGAACTCAGGCTGTGCAGTAACCCAGAGGTCTAGGGAAACTCTGTCTCTTTCCAAGGATCAAATGTTGAAAAACTTAGTGCAGAGAAGTGATCAGGTCTGAAACTCAAGTAGCCAAGGCATAAAGAGAGGAATAGATACTAAAATGGAGAAAGCTATCTTTGACTAGGTCAGACTGGAGTGACACTTGGATATAATATTTAATGAGAACAGTGTCACACTGGCCACCTACATGCCAAAAAACCTCCAAGAAACCATGACTTTGGAAAAGAAAATGCAGACTCTGAACTTTATAACTGGCCAAATTCCTGCTCAGGTTTATTGTAATGACTGTCAGTGAGGTTAAATGAGTTGGGGGTTAAATATTGAACACATTTATTCAAAAGGGCCTGCTAAGCACTAACAATCAACACGTTTACTCTCGGGGTTGGAAACCAATTCAGATTTCACACAGCAGACGAACATACACAAGGAAACCTTAACGAGGATAGGAAAATGCAACGTTCCATTTGCTGAACATCATGAGTACACATGCTCTTTGCCCCCAGAATATTTGCTGTTTTCTAGTCTCACCAACTGGATACTCTCATAAAAAACCAACCTTCTACAACTTCCTCGTGGCTGGACTTTACAAAAACTAGACAAGCCATTTACAACACACACTTTGCTTCTCTACAAAAGAAAAAGGACACTAAACTACCTAAACTACTACATGCCACAAGGGGCCACAGCAATGATTCCCTTAACCCACCCAGCAATATTGTTAATCTATCCAACTATACTCTTAGCCCAGCAGAAGAATCTGTCCTATCTCGGGGCCTCTCCTTCTGCCCCATCACCCCCACGAACATGATACAGTTCTGTGGTGACCTAGAATCCTATTTTTGACGTCTCCGACTCAAGGAATATTTCCAACACACCTCTGAACAACATACTAACCCTCAGAGACCTTCCTACCAAGACTACAAAAAGGATTCTGGGTGGACTCCTCCTGAAGGTCGAAACAACAGACTGGACTTCTACATAGAATGCTTCCGCCAACGTGCACAGGCTGAAATTGTGGAAAGGCAGCATCACTTGCCCCATAACCTCAGCTGTGCAAAACACAACGCCATCCACAGCCTCAGAAACAACTCTGACATCCTAATCAAAAAGGCTGACAAAGGACATGCTGTCGTCATCATGAATAGGTCGGAATATGAAGAGGAGGCTGCTAGGCAGCTCTCCAACACCACTTTCTACAAGCCATTACCCTTTGATCCCACTGAGGGTTACCAAAAGAAACTACAGCATTTGCTCAAGAAACTCCCTGAAAAAGCACAAGAACAAATCCGCACAGACACATCTCTGGAACCCCAACCTGGGGTATTCTATCTGCTACCCAAGATCCATAAACCTGGAAATCCTGGGTGCCCCATCATCTCAGGCATTGGCACCCTGACAGCAGGATTGTCTGGCTATGTAGACTCCCTCCTCAGGCCCTACGCTACCAGCACTCCCAGCTACCTTCGAGATACCACTGACTTCCTGAGGAAACTACAATCCATCAGTGATCTTCCTGAAAACATCATCCTGGCCACTATGGATGTAGAAGCCCTCTACACCAACATTCCACACAAAGATGGACTACAAGCCGTCAGAAACAGTATCCCCGATAATGTCACGGCAAACCTGGTGGCTGAACTTTGTGACTTTGTCCTCACCCATAACTATTTCACATTTGGGGACAATGTATACCTTCAAATCAGCAGCACTGCTATGGGTACCCGCATGGCCCCACAGTATGCCAACATTTTTATGGCTGACTTAGAACAACACTTCCTCAGCTCTCGTCCCCTAACGCCCCTACTCTACTTGCGCTATATTGATGACATCATCATCTGGACCCATGGAAAAGAAGCCCTTGAGGAATTCCACCATGATTTCAACAATTTCCATCCCACCATCAACCTCAGCCTGGACCAGTCCACACAAGAGATCCACTTCCTAGACACTATGGTGCAAATAAGCGATGGTCAAGTAACCACCACCCTATACCGGAAACCTACTGACCGCTATTCCTACCTACATGCTTCCAGCTTTCATCCAGACCACGCTACACGATCCATTGTCTACAGCCAAGCTCTACGATACAACTGCATTTGCTCCAACCCCTCAGACAGAGACAAACACCCACAAGATCTCTATCAAGCATTCTTACAACTACAATACCCACCTGCTGAAGTGAAGAAACAGATTGACAGAGCCAGAAGAATACCCAGAAGTTACCTACTACAGGACAGGCCCAACAAAGAAAACAACAGAACGCCACTAGCCATCACCTTCAGCCCCCAACTAAAACCTCTCCAGCGCATCAAGGATCTACAACCTATCCTGAAGGACGACCCATCACCCTCACAGATCTTGGGAGACAGGCCAGTCCTTGCTTACAGACAGCCCCCCAACCTGAAGCAAATACTCACCCGCAACCACACACCAGAACCACTAACCCAGGAATCTATCTTTGCAACAAAGCCCGTTGCCAACTGTGTCCACATATCTATTCAGGGGACACCATCATAGGGCCTAATCACATCAGCCACACTATCAGAGGCTCGTTCACCTGCACATCCACCAATGTGATATATGCCATCATGTGCCAGCAATGCCCCTCTGCCATGTACATTGGTCAAACTGGACAGTCTCTACGTAAAAGAATAAATGGACACAAATCAGACGTCAAGAATTATAACATTCAAAAACAAGTTGGAGAACACTTCAATCTCTTTGGTCACTCGATTACAGACCTAAAAGTTACAATTCTTCAACAAAAAACCTTCAGAAACAGACTCCAACGAGAGACTGCTGAATTGGAATTAATTTGCAAACTGGATATAATTAACTTCGGCTTGAATAGAGACTGGGAATGGATGGGTCATTACACAAAGTAAAACTATCTCCCCATGTTTATTCCACCCCCCACTGTTCCTCAGATGTTCTTGTCAACTGCTGGAAATGGCCCACCTTGATTATCACTACAAAAGGTCCCCACGCGCCCCCCCGCCCCCGGCTTTCCCGCTGGTAATATCTCACCTTAAGTGATCACTCTCATTACAGTGTATATGGTAACACCCATTGTTTCATGTTCTCTATGTATATAAATCTCCCCATTGTATTTTCCACTGAATGCATCCGATGAAGCGAGCTGTAGCTCACGAAAGCTTATGCTCAAATAAATTTGTTAGTCTCTAAGGTGCCACAAGCACTCCTTTTCTTTTTGCACATATACCTAGTTATCTGCAGGGCCAGCTGGTCCAGCACTGTCCCTTCTCTGGAGATGAACTCCAGCCCTGTCCCCATCCTACAGGCATACCAGGGTGGAGGAGGAAAAGTTCTCATAGTATTGATACCCTCACCCTTGTCCTTGGCAGTGCCCCTCCTCCCACAGAACCCAGCAGACCGGGTGCGTATATAGTTCCTGAGCGCTACTCCCCACCCCACAGACCCAGCTGAGAGGTTCAGTAAAAATCTCCTGGCACCCTCATCCTCCCAAAGGTAAAGCAACTTAGAGTGAGCTGGTCTTCTCCCTTCTCTCTAACAGACCTGGGCTCCCCGCTAGCCACTCTGACCAGGAGCTAACTTGTCATATGAATGACATTCAAACAGCAGCCTGTTGGCTCATCACTAGTAAACACTACTTAAGTCAGTCACAGGGCTTTGAGGAGTCAACGAAGTTTCCATTAATCTTTGTTAGGCTTCATTGCTGGTGATTTTTAGCACAATGTGCTATCCTTGCGGTCCAATATACTTTAGAGCAGTAACAAGGTGCAGCACAGTTAATGGAGCAGGCTCTGTGCACCAGTCAGCCAATACCACGGCCCCCAAGGAAAGACTGAAGGAACTACAGACACATTTTGAAATGTGCCACAGTGCAGTTTAGCGAAAGAAATCTTGTAATACCGGCTCCCATGAGAAACATTTCTCAAGAACAATACATTGCTCTTGGTTTATTTATGTTAGGTTTCTCTGAAATAGCTTAAGGAGGAGGGGGGAGGGGTTAATTCAAGTGGAAATTTGAAACAAACAAAGTAGGCAATAAATCATTGGTTGGGTACTTGGTAAGACAGGCCTTAGTCCTGCCTTGGGACAGGCTGTAATAGGCCTACACTCTAACCTGTGCAGTAAAGGCTTTGGTTCGACTTACCATACCTCACTAAATATGAGGGCATCGCAAACTAGCTCAGGAGCCAGCCCTGGAGCATACATTTCCTTTTACATACATCAGCAGTTGGGCTTTACAAATGTTTTGATCTATTGTAGCTGTGGATCATTGTTTATTTCAAAATAGCACAGTGTTAGCATCACGAACTTGGCTTAATGCACATCTATCAACATGCAATGTTCTGTGTTATGTTAGCGTTATGTTATATTATTTTAATTGTCCCACTGATAAACGACATTCGAGATTTAAAACAGCCGTCTAAAAGGAAAGTTCTTATTAAGCACCAAGGAGATCGTGGGCCACATTCTAATGCCCTGGCTCATGCAGAGTAGCCACTAGTTGATGTCAATGGAACCACTTGAAGAGTAAAAATACTATTTATTTACTGTGAGCAAGGGTGTCAGAATCTAACCTATGGTGTAGTGGCTAGAGTATGTCACACATATTCAGGACCCTGAGGTTCTATTCACAGCTTAGCTCCTGATGTATTGTCGGACCTTCCACAAGGCATCAAAACACCTGTGAGGTTTAGTTATTAACCTAGAACTCTCAGAGCATCAGTCAGGGCTACAATGGAGAGCCCAAAAGGCTTCTATCAAACTGGGTGGCAATTACAGTTGGCTGGGAAACAATTTCATTTCCTGCCAAAAATGTTGAACAATGTTTCCATTGAATATTTTCCTAACTTGGGGGAGGAGGCAAGGGTGGAGTGGGTGTAAAAACAGCCAACCCCCCGATTTTTTTTTAAGTGAAAACTTGACAAAAACAGATCTTTTTCATGAAAAATCTTTAAAAAAAAATTCTGTAGCCAAAATAACAACAACAAAAAAATACTGACAGCAAAAATGTGACCCACTCCATTTTCAATGATCTATTAACACATTTCATTAAAATCCAATAGTTTTACACCAGCTTTCATCCAAGGATCTCAAAGCAGTTTACAAACAGCAATACAGACAGTCTTGGCATCCTGTGAGGAAGACATTACCCCTCCAGACCCATCCAGCCCGTGCTGTTCATTCCGTTAGGAAAATGAAGCACCAGGCTGAGATACTCAGTATCTGAAAATCAAGCTACTTATTCTGGTGCTTGAGCACGGACTGAGTGTCCAAGCACCGAGATTTGAACTTTTCTGATCTAACTGACCTTTCCTAGGTGGCAGAATCTGTGTCAGTCAAGAATAATCTCATTAAGTGGTAGCTGTTTTGCATCAGATAATGCACAGTGCATATCGAGATGGAAGAGGAAATGCTCCCCTTTGTTCCACATTTTGCTTAGAAGCAGACAATAACTTGAGTGGTATATTGCTAGCTCAGCTCTGGCCCGCAGAAAGAGGAGACAAGTGTAGGGTTACCATATTTCAGGTTCCCCAGAAGAGGACACTGCGTGGTCGGGGGGCTGAAAGCGGTGGTACCCGTGGCAGGGGTACTCGCTGGAGGTGGGGGCCAGTGTTGCTCCCTGCCATGGTGGCAGGCACAAGAGCAGGACACAGCGACAGCCATCAGTCAGGGCCTCCCTGCGGGATCCCCTCCCCACGGCTGGGAGTTGGGCAGATGTGGCTGCAGGAGAATGGACCAATCAGCTGCAGATGCAGAGGAGGGACCGATCAGGAAGTGGACCAATTGGGGCTCTTTCTGAGCTACATCATCTGCTCTGCAAAAACCCAGGACATTTCCTGATATTTGAAACATCTGCCAGGACAGAGGATGGAGACTCAAAAAAAAGAGGCAATGTTCTGGAAAAACAGGACGTATGGTAACCCCAGACAAGTGGAATCTGCCTATTAGCAGGTGGTGGGGAGTGGTAGTGGGGGCAGCTGCAACAATGATTTAAAAAGCAAGAGGCAGTTCTGAAATGTCACTACTACAGGATCTGCACTTCACTCACACTAGTGGGCCCATTCACCTCACCTAAATACCCCACTTGGTGCACAGAGGTCACCGCAGTGCAACGGTAAATTCCACAGCCTCTACTCGGTGCTCTCCCAACAAACCCAACCCACAGAGAAGTGAACACGAGGCGAGGCTCCATGTCCATCTCTGCACGTAAATCTTCATTGCCTTCTTGTCTATCATACTGTCACCATTACCCCTCTGGATATCTCAGCTCACTTATTGCATCTGTTGTCAGTTTCAGTAACATATTTTCTATTTCCGTTCTTGGTTCAGGGGATCTATTACAGGGCCCGCTCTTGTGACGTCAGAGCTGTTAATCTTGCTGATGCTTTCGAAGCAGTTAATGGGCTGTACTGATGTGCATGCACCACCGTGTGCTGGATTTTGCCACCTCATTTATTTCAGCGCTCTCTTTGTAGGGCCCCTGCAGTGTCTGCTTAGCTTCATACTCAGACCTTGCACCAATGCTCCCTCACTTGGCTAGAATTATTTTCCTGTGTTCATTCCTTAATTGCTGAGATAGCCAGCTGGGTAAGGCACTGTAGTTTTGCCTCTGTGCTGTAGGTATCCCCCGCCTATGATAGTCCTTGCAAGTTTCCCAGTCCCCAAAAAATGTTCCTTTCACCAGACATATGTACCAGCCTCCATGACTTAGTCACAATTGTTTCCTCTTACTCACGTCACATTCATTAATTCTTCCTAGCACTTTGGCAGCTTCGTTGTCTCTGTAAATCCTGTGGGCTACTCCACTTAGTATGTGTAAGAACTGGGGTGTGGGGGAGAATGGAAGAAGCTGTTCAGATCAAGGTTAGGTTCTGGCTAGTGAGATTTGTTGATACGAAAAATTTCACAAACAGTTCTCTAAAATGGCCAGCAGAGGAACTGAGGAGATGTCTGCAAAATTGGGTCAAAAAATCTCACAAGAATAGCTTTACCCCATATCAAAAACAGGAGGAAAAAAGTAATTTCTGGTTCTGAATCTGACCTTGAACTAAAAACACAGGAATCGGGTTTGGATCCAGGAATCTGAACTGGAACCCCCTCTACCATATTCAAAACGGTTTAGATCTAGGATTCTGGGTTTGGCTCCTGCAGCCAGGACAAATGGCTCAAGGGCATGGAGGCTTTGGCTGGGAGTTTCAGAGGAGCCTAAGGGAGGCAGGCACTCAAATCCTATTGAAATTCAGTAGGCACCTGTTGTGATAACTGGGCCGACAAATTTACCCTAAGTCTGAGCTTAACTGTGAAAAGTGAGTGAAAGTTCATAAAATGTTACAATAACCTACAACAACAAAACGTTGAAAACGGGGAAAGATGGGAAAAAAAAAGGCTGAATTAGCCCAAACAAAAAGGCCTACTGATAAAATTCAAAGACTTTATTAAGATAGTGTCTGGTAAACCAGAACAGTGGGAGACCGGCAATCAATGAACCAAAATTGGTGTGTCCAAAATTAGGCCCATTGGCTGATAAAATAACGAAGGAGTGAATGACTCTGCCCATCGCTCCTCCTAAGGGCTCCTTAAAATAAAAGTGTTTGAGGAAAACTGGTAGAGAGGAAGCGAAATGGAACAACTGCTGATTCAAAGAAGGGAAAGGAGTGAGCTTCACCATCATGGCTGCCACCTTCACTGTCACCTGGGACCCTGGGATCCATTGTAGCATCATTGGGTCTTCATTGTTCTGATCACAAGAAATGTCCCAACTAGATCAAGCCAAGAGAGGGAGCCAGAGATGACATCACTACCTCTACTGGCTTCGGCTAAATCCCGAACACCACAAGGTATGTGGAGACTCTCTCTCACATTCACGCTGTCTTTTTCCTTTCCCACCTTATTTCTTCTCTTTCCTATCCTCCTTTTGCCTTCTGTCTATGAAAAGTCTGGCTTAGTCAGCCAAGACTGTATATTTTGCAACACCTCTGTAAGCCTGTGACCACAGAAGCAGATAAAAGCAATGCCCTAAAACATCCTGATGCTGGTATGAGTTTGCCAGGACTCGGAGTGGCTGATACAACTGTGTGCTGTGCCTGGGTTTTCCAGCAGCAAGGTTGCAACGGAGAATCAACACCAGAGACAGAAGCTGCCCTTCCTATCTTTAGGTTTCTGTCTGTCTGTCTTGTTTTCTAGGAAATGGGACCAGACTTCAACAGCAGCAGCACCAGCTCATTTCAACTAATTTTTTCTTTTCCCCAAAAAGGACAGTCATTATGATCTTCAGTACCACCTAAGAGACTGTTAAACAAGTGGGGGTTTCTGTCTAAAAACTCTCTATAGCTCAAGGGGAAATGGAACAAGGGATGTTGTTAAAATGAAAGCCGTGCTTAATACTTTACATTCCAAATACTTAAACCATTTTTCCCTTCTCGTTCTGTATCTTTAATAAGAGGCTTAATGGTGTTTGCCATGGTACTGAGCAGGCTGAGGTCTCTGTATACCAACCCTTGTTTGAAATTGTTTAATGTTAGACCATGTCAGGGGCATGTTAACACCTCTGACTCTTTGGCTCCATACGTTCTATCTAAATTACACCACCACACCTAACTCTTTAAGGCTCCTTTCAAAATCCCAGTCCTTAATGTCATGATGGAAAAAAACAAACATCTCCTTTGCTTTCCATAGCAGCTTTTATGCTACCTAAAGGAACAACACTATCACACATCTCTATGGGGAGGGAAGTGTCAAAAGAGGAGTAACAAAGTATCACGTGTTATTTTTAGTTTGCAAAAAACCCCAAATCAAAACTACTAGCCCCCAAAGTATTTTTGTGCATTGCACACTATATATGACTAGAGTTGTGTGTGTGTGTGTGTGCGCGCGCGCGTGCGTGCATGCAGTAACTACTTAAGGGAAAGGCAGGCTAGTGAAAAGCATTACCATTCCTGCTCTGGTGCTGTCTTTTCAGTTCATTCAAAAATATCTGGCAACTTTATTTGATATAAAGGCTATAATTAAGTGTGGGGGGGCAGGGAGTGGGCAGAACACCAAAATCCTGGCATCATGCTCAAAAGGGATCTCTGAACCTGGGAAATGGGGAGCCCATGTGCTTCAATACTACGGTAACAGGCACTGTATAATACCCAAAAATAGACAGACACTTACAAACAGACCCATACAGCAGATATAGCAGGGGACAGTTTATCCCCCTGCCTTTACCTCCCAGGAACCAGGAAGGGGTCATGTGCAGCTAGGAATTCACAGGCAGCCTGACTCCCACTAGAAATGCTATACATAAAACAACTAGGGGCCACACGCCGTGGTACTAGGCCAGTCCACAGTACCCAGAGAACACACTCATAATCATTTGGTTGTTACCTGTTATAATGACTTCATCCCCATCCTGCAGAAATTTACGAGAATGTCCATTCCCAAGGTCAACTACTTTTGTTCCCTTCCAGGACATCTCCAGCAGGGAACCAAAGTTCTCCGGATCCTTCAAAGCATAAGTTAGTAACAGAATTGTAAAACCATTCCACATGTCTGTACTACCATTAACCACCAAGCCCCTGCTGCTGGGAGTGAGAAAACAAATAGAGTATATTGCTGGATTCTGTGCAATGGAACCTTGCCAGTAACAGTCATTGATCCAGTTCATTGATGTGCTAGCTTACTCGCCCGTCTTGTGTTTTTAACTCCTTACTTGCTGGAGGCCACAACTGCCTAAAGCAGTCTTCTCTTTGGCATCATTAGCTTTTGTAGTGGGCACTATAAGGAAAAATTGGATCCTGTTCGAGGAAGAATGGAGCTAAATCTAGGGCACTATTTCTGCCTCTCAAGTATCTGTCTATTGCTACATTTCAGAGTCCTATTCACATTTCATTGTACAGAGGAATGCTAAATGTTGGTAAATGTTAAAAAGATTTTAATGTAAATCTGCAGCATGGTGTATTAGAGAAAAGAAAAAGCACTTCATTTATACATGTGTACCCCAGCAGGATGGTGTAAGTGCTTTATTACGCTGGCACACTACTGGAGCCTTATAGAAGGACAGATGGCGATGCACTAGGAGCAAGATCCAACCCCCACTGATGTTTCCCAGTGGAAAGTCTCCCGATGACTTTATAGGCTATTAGACATCAGGGTATAAAATATTAACCTGTCCTTATTTTCTATTTCAGCACGAGGAAGGAAAACAACACATCACACCTCAGTCCACCACTGAACAATGTCCAGAATGTGCTGGTCAGGAGACAGAGCTCCATGAATCCCAAAAAATACATTGGAGAAAGTGGGTTTTGCATTTTCTAAGTAGAGTGCAACACCAGTGCAGTATAAATGAAAATAATGGACTATGAAACTAGGTTCATACAGAATTGAGAGACTTGGAAGCGTTAACACTTTGAATAACAGTAACAGTAACACTTATATTATCTAGAGGTTTTCCCTCCATAGATCTCAACATACTGTTGCTGTGGGGTTTGTTTTTAACAATGAGATAGTAGCTGGAACTCACACAGCAGGATTGGGCTACTTTTGTGCAGGAATACTGTTGCCTCTAAAATACCACAACCGGCTTTTATGGATACTGACAGTAGGAAGGCTTAAAAAATATGTACTCCAAAAAGACTAAGGAAGAACTACAAAGATGTCCATAATAAAACAAAGTGGGTTGAAGGCTAGTTTCTAGTTGCTGAGTGCTTAGTTATTAGTGACAGCTGTTCGTGAAATGCTTACGGGTCCACTGATTGTTCCAGATGCCAGGAGATCTCCAGGTCTGAGGTTGCATCCATTGATGGAGTGATGAGCCAGCTGCTGTTTCATGGTCCAGTACATGTACTGGAAAAAGGGGGAAGTGAAGGACAAACATGACTCTCAGATGACACTAGTCTGTACAAAATGCATTTCATTCTTTCTGGATCATACTGTTAAACATTAGCCCTCAAGAACAACATCCTTATCTAATCAGGAGCCTTCAGCAGCCTAAATGGAACATTTGTAATTACTTTAAATTGATCCTCTGGCTCACTGATTAGTCTCCAGATGTACGGCCTGAATACAAATAGTTTGAAGAGGTGAGAAGCAACTTCTGTAACCCTACTTTCACAACATACAGCGTATTAATACCACAGCTCCGTAGGCAACTGGCCTGGTCCAAAGCTCAGTGGAATCAATGGGAACCTTTCCAATGACATAATAGACTTTCAATCAGGCCCACTCTATATGAGTATTTGGCCCCTCAGCAGGAATAAGTAGATGTCAATGGAATCCTGTGTAGAAGGATTTTAGCACTTGAAGGCGTGGCATTAATGTTGGGGTTACTGGCAATTTGTGGCTACCAGAGTCAGCTGTTTCTGCGCAATGTAACCTGTCCTAATAATTGTTAAATGGGTAACTAGACAGAAGAAGTGCAGGTACCTGGCAGTACAGCACAGACAACATCAGTCATTTTACTAATATGACTTTCAAGGGGAAGAGCCTCTTTGGCCACTGACTCAGTAACCTAGTGTGGGGTTTTTTAAATGAGGTTCAAAGGAGACCAATGAGAAAAGCCCACAGGTAGGTTTAAAAAAAAAAGTGACCTTAACAGAAGGCCAGGTGTTGACCTTAAGAGTATGTCTACGTGCAATAAAAGACCTGCGGTTGGTCTGGTCAGCTGACTTTGGGCTATACAATTATATGTAGATGTTCAGAGTTGGGGTGGAGCCCAGGCTCTGTGACCACGCCCCCGCACTGGGTCTCTGAGCCTAGGCTCCAGCCTGAGCCCAAATGTCTACATTGCAATTTTATAGCCCCACAGTCCAAGTCAGCTGACCCGGGCCAGCCCGCGGGTCTTTTATTGCAGTGCAGACATGCCTTAAGAAGGCTAGATGTTGGGGGCAGGAAAAATTACAATAGGGACATAGGAGCAATAAGGAGGAAAACAATGGGGAAATCTGCTCAACATCTTAGGTGTTTATGCACAAATGCAAGGAGTATGGGGAACACACAGGAAGAACTGGAAGGCTTAGTACCCAAGCTACATTATGATTTAATTAGCATAACAGACTTGGTGGGATAAATCTTGTGACTGGAATTTTGGTATAGAGGGGTAATAGTTTGTTCAGGAAGGACAAGGAGGGAAAAAACAGGAGGAGGGGTTGCTTAATACACCAAGAATATACACACTTGTAATGAGGTCCAGAAAGAGATGACAGGTTTCAGAGTAGCAGCCGTGTTAGTCTGTATCCACAAAAAGAAAAGGAGTACTTGTGGCACTTTAGAGACTAACAAATTTATTTGAGCATAAGCTTTCATGAGCTACAGAGGCAGATCAAAGATTCCGGATGAAGACGAGAGGGGAAAATCGAGGGGTAATGTCATGTTAGGGGTTTACTATAGATCACCAAATCAGGAGGGGGTGGATGAGGCATTTCTGGAACAAACAGAAATATCCAAAACCCAAGCCCTGATAGCAATGGGAGACTAACTATCCAGACATCTGTTGGAAAAGTAATATGGCAAAATATAAAAATCTCAAATTCTTGGGATGTACTGAGGACAGCTTCTTGTTTCAGAAGGTGGAGGAAGTAACCAGGGAGGCAGCCATTTTAGACTTAATTCTGACAGGGAGAAATTGGTTGTGAATCTGAAGGTGGGAGGCAATTTGGGTGAAAGTGACCATGAAATGATAGATTTAATGATTCTAAGGAAAGAAAAAGTGAGAATAGCAGAATAAGGACTATGGGCTTTAAAAAAAAAAAAGCAGACTTTAGCAGACTCAGATAACTGGTAGGTAAGAGCTGATGCGAAGAAAACCTAAGGGTATAAAGGAGTTCAGGAGAGGTGGCAGTTTCTCAGAGAGACAATATTAAAGGCACAACAGCAAACTATGCAAAAGAAATATAGGAAGAATAGCAAGAAGCCAATATGGCCATATGAGGAGCTTTTAATGACCTAAAATCAAAAAAGAATCCTACAGGAAAGATGGAAAAATGGCTAAGATTGAGTCCAGAAGGGTACCACAAGCATAGAAGGACAAAAATCAGAAAGGCTGAGGCACAAAATGAGTTACAGCTAGTGAGGGACATAAAAGGCAATTAAAACAGGTTCTATAAATACATTAGGAGCAAGAAAAAGATGAAGGAAGTTGTAAATCCACTACTTAGTGGGAAAGAAGAGCTAATAATAGAGGACATCAAAGCATTTAATGTCTAGTTTACTTCAGACTTCACTAAAAACATGGTGACCAGATGCTGAACACTATTAATATTAACAAGGGGGAAGGAGCACAAGCTGAGAGAGAGAGAACAGGTTAAAAATATTTAGATACATTAGATGTATTCATGTCGGCAGGGCTTGAGATAATTCATCCTAGGATACTTCAGGAACTAGGCTGCCCTAATTTATATTGAGCCCACTTTTCCCTCACCTTTCTGGGTTCGGTACCCAGTGGAGTTGAGTAAAACTCAAGGCTTAGGCCCAATGTTAAACACTCGCTATAAAAATAGCTGCCGAGAATTTGTCTCGCAATTGTTTAAACTCTTTGGGTTAGAAACCAGGAACTAAAGTCCAGTGTGGACACAAAACACACTATGAAATCCTGCAGCTGGCATGTCCACATTTATTTGACTGGTGTCCTCCATCACACTTGGACTGGGGCAAATGCTGTGTTCACCTCTGTGTAACAGCAGTGATGTTGGAGGCAAACACACACTGGGTGGAATTGGGATGTTTTCATCCATCTTTGTATAGTGTGCGCCCTTCCCCTACTCTGCCCTCGCACCATCTCCAGCAAAACTATTATAGCACACGTAGAACTTTTTTGGTGCTAAGCCCTAGTTGCAGGAAAAGCCAGTCTCTGTTCGGCGCTGAAGCTCCCAAGTGTTTGTAAATCAGCTGGGACAACAGGCATCACCAACTTTCCTCTCATAACAGGCCTGATTCTCAGCTAGTGTAAATCAGTGTATGCTGATTTATACAAACTGAGTATGGGACACAATGTGCCAGCATCATTTGAAATGAATGAAATTAAACCATACTCTTACCTTAAAGTTTGATTTGCATATTGTTGCTGGGTTGCTCATTCCTTCTCCTAAAGGGACAGGGGGGAAAAGCAATCAATGGGAAAATTGCACTAGGTGAAGAGGTCTATGGCATTTTCATTTTATGGCTGGACAGAGGCTTCCATTGCTTATTTTCTGCTGAGCCTGACAATGGCAATGACATACTCTGTCTTGGTAGGAAGGGCTGCAAGGGGAGGAAGTATGCCAAACAATCTGGTTTCTATCCCCTGCTCTGCCACAGACTTCCCCTATGACTAAGTCACTTAATCTCTTGTACCTCTGCTTCCCTCACCATAAAATGGAGATATTATTTCCCTATCTTCTAGGGGAGTTGTGAGGCTTATTTCGGACAAATGGCAGGATCTACAGAAATACACAGTATTATTAAAAGGAAAAATCTCCTTTGCTATTTTCATGATACCTTACCTTCAACATGATTCTAGCTTAAGTCCTTATGTGGCCCTCATCAGTAGAATAGCATTCCGATTTTACGACGACACAGAGAGACTAAGTGACATGCCCAAGGTCACACAGGAAAACTGTGGCAGAGCAAGGAACTGAGTCTGTGACTCCATAGTACAGGGTACTGTCTTAACCATTGGCCAAACCTTCCTCTGGTTCTCTCTTTGATTCTCTGTATCAAACTTTTGCTGCATCACCAAGAGCCCATGAACTGCACCCGTGAAGGGGATGTGTTGGGGATTGAAAGGCGAGAGATGGCAGATACACAATTTCCTGCACCCCCTTGCTGGCCTGTTCTACTGGGCGTTAGGGCGCCGAGCTCCTCTTCTACTGACACACATGCAACAGCAGGACCATGACAGTCCCGCACATTAAGCATAGCATCAGAGGGTCATGTTCTGATCCCTATACTCATTTCGGGACATACCTTACTCTACACGTCCCAATGAAGTCAGTCATCTTTCACCTCTAGTAAAACACACATTCTTAGTACTCTTTCCCTAGTCTTCCCTCTCTCCATTCCTTCTGATTATTAGTTACCACTTGTCGCATCTTGTTTTAATTAGACTGCAAAGCCATTGGAGTACCGTGGAGCTCTGAGCCCGCTTGGGTGTCTAAGTGCCATCAGAATAAATCAATCAATCTTCAGGTTGTAAAATGGCCATATGCAGCCACCGCAAGGGGACTGTTTCCCACAGTACAGCACTGCACTAATGAGTGGGCACATTATGAGCTTTTTGACCTTCCTCTGACTCAGCAAGTATTGCCCTATGCAGAAATCAGGATCCCAGAATGGATGGAACAAATGTCTGAAACATGGCGGATTCTACATTACTTTAACTCCACAAATCATGAAGCGTTACTGTACCTTTGATAGCGACAAAGAGATTTATGTCAAAAGCATAGGGCTCTTCATCACAGAGGTATGGCAGTGGCTTGGGAACCTAAAGCACATAACAAGCATTACAGCCCGAAGGCCAAAAGGAAAGAGAAAAGTCTGGCACATACCTGGGGACATTTAATAACAGCTCTCTTCCCATTCCCTTTGCCCTCATGAATAATTGCCTACCCTACTGCTTCACATACACAATTATTGAACAAATGTTTACACCACTACCGAGGTATTCATTTAAGCAAATGCACTTTTTCTCCTGGCCTCCAAAAGCGCTCTTGATTTTTCACATGGTTGTTAAACCCAAACAAATAAAATTTTAGTGCACCTTTGTCCTGATTTGGCACACCGTGTGTACTCAAAGTTGGCAGAAGGCTTGCAGTTTCAGACCTGAGAAGAGCGATTTGTAAACTCTCTTCACTGTATTAAGTCTAATTAAATGGCTACATGCCATAGAATCAAATACCCTCAAACTATGGGTAGGCTTGATTCTTGATCAGAACGTTTTAGCTAGAGCCCATCATCCCTATCACTTACTGTAAGCACTTGAAGTGTTACCAAATTCTAGAGAGAAGCCTGCCGATTAGCATTGTTTCTAAGCACATATGTTTGAGAGAGATGTTCTTCTTGTGCTGTTCACATCCGCAGATGGTTTTCTAAGCTATGCAGCCATACTCACCATGACTGAAAACCTGGCCCCACTGAAGTCAATGGGCATTTTCCCCACTGGTTTCAGTGGGGCCAGGATGTCATTCCCATTTTGGAGGCAGGATCAAGCCTTGAAGTCAGTAGAAAGGTGCTGGTACAACCAAGAGTTTCTGTTCTCAGACCCTACAGACCCTCATTCTATTTTCACTCAAATCATTTCTAGCAACCCAGCTGTTCTCTTGCTAACCTGGACTGGGTTTGGCAAAACAAATGGCATGAGAGCTTCCATAGTAACAACCCATGGAGAGATGGTTGTGCCAAAGCTCTTGCCCAGAAATGGACCCAGTGGAACATATTCCCACTTCTGAATGTCACGAGCTGGAAAAAAAGGAAAAATCAAAGAAATATAATGAAATTTTCAGAGAGTTACACAGACTTCAGGCTAGTGATGGAGTGCCGGATGAGAGCTCTGCACACCAACAGCCAGCACCATCCACAGAACAAGCAATGAAATGCTACCCACTTGCCCAGGGTAGGTCAACCATGACCTAAAGCAGTCATCTGAAGGGCTCAAAAGCACAGTTCGAAGTCCTCTGGGTAGGTCTGGCTTCGAAAGAGCAGCCAAAGTTAGATCAGGGTTCGTTAACTCCAACCCAGCCAATATTTTTACCCTAGCCTAGACACTGGTTAACATCTTTTACTTCCATTTAACTAGTTAAAATCAATCTTAGGGTCCATCTTGATGAGCTACAAAGTGTTCACCTGTGTCTACACTAGGGAATACGTTGTAATTGTTAACTCTTTTCCCTCTAATCTACAGCTACCCTCTGCTGAGTGCGCCAGCTATGGCAACGATTTATGTCACATCCCTGTCAATCAGGAATTAGACCTAAAATCAGCTCGTTTCACGTAGACAGCTAGATGACCTCCATTAGGAGTAGCTCTTAGTCATTACTGACCTGAGCTGGATTTGAACCAATGCCTGAGAGTTGTAGACTGTATTCTACTCCCACACCCCTCAGCCCATCAGTGTCGTGAGTAGTTTACATTTCCATCATTTAAAACAAATACAATATCTGTCAATATTTTGAATATCTTGCAACAGCAAAAAGCATTCCCCCAGGGAATCAGAGTAACGCTTATTACCACTCCAGTCATTCATAAGGACCATTCCAAAAATGTGCTCCTGAGCTTTGTCGACTGGGATAGGCTTCCCAAGCTCGTTTCCGGGGCCTACAAAGAACGCCTGAAATGGAAAAGAAAATGCTTTAACCAAGTCAAAGTTTTGAAAATAAGACCTTTGTTTACACCAAGACAAATCCCCTGCAGGTAGTGCTACTAAAGAGGAGGGCAGACAAGACAGATAGGGTAGAATGTGATTTTACTTGCTTTCCGCATTAACCTGAATTGGAATCTCCTTGTGCAGATGAAACAAGTTACAGTTTTTTCCTTTCCCCGTGTGAGAGAGCAGGGTTGAACCACCTGAATAGTAGTGAGCTGATAAGACTCAGTTCTCTGGGGAGGAGGGATTGCTCAGTGGTTTGAGCATTGGCCTGCTAAACCCAGGGTTGTGAGTTCAATCCTTGAGGGGGCCATTTGCGATCGGGGCAAAAATTGGGGACTGGTCCTGCTTTGAGCAGGGGGTTGGACTAGATGACCTCCTGAGGTCCCTTCCAACCCTGGTATTCTATGGTTAAACTCAGGGCCTGAATTTGCCAAAAGGCACTCTCATCTAAACTGCAGCTACCACATGCACAGAGCTAAGAAATATGATCTAGTCTCCCTATGCAGAGGTTCTAATTTCCTGTAACAGAACCTGACGCAGCGAACTCTATGCTTCCCGTTTGTCCAACCAAGGGAATCTTCCCTTCTTCTCTCCATCCCACTCTGCTTAGACCTTTGCAGCTACAGCGATCAACTTAGAGACTGGCTAAGGGGCATGCCATGGGCTAACAGAAAATGAATATATTGGGTATTTCCTACAAGAGTCTCACTAAAATACACCATCCCTACCAGTCCCCAATATGCAGCCACCGTCTTTCACACCCCTTGCACTGGAATGATACTGAAGAGAAGTTAACCTAGAATTGCTTTCTTTCCCATGCAACTCTTAGGCATGGAATTCTCCCCTTTGAAGCAAGTTCTATAGCAGGCAATATACCGCCCAGATGGAGGTGCTATAAGAATGGTACCTGTATATAACCTATGTCATGTTACGTTTTCATAACAGGCTCAGCTTTTTACTCTCTTTTATTAAAGGGAAAGAGATGTAATATAATAAATACATCCTACCATTTCTAACTCAATGTCCAAAAGTTTGCAAGCACCAAACACTGGAGGTTTAGCTGTGAATTAGACAGAAAGGTGCATTATGAAGCTAAAAACAAACAAGCAAAGAAGCTAGAAAAGACAAGATGCAGCCAAACATATTCCAATGCCATGCTGCTCGCTAAGGAGAACAGTGCATTTCCATGGCATGACCACGAACTCACCATCGTCAGGTCGCATCTGCCCTACTGGTCTTTGAATTGGTGTCCCAGACACCACAACTGAAGATGCACGGCCATGGTAACCAACGGGTAAGTGCAACCTTGTTAAAGCAAAGCATTGATTGTGTGTTAAATGCTGCATTACAATCACTAGAACCATGCACTGTGGAAGCTCAAAGCACTCTACAGTAAGTTACTAAGTTTCACTGTTGTCTAACTACTTTAGAATACATTTGTCCTCTGAATGGTGCCACCTTTTTAGGCATCCATACTTACTTACTGACACTCAGTCATTGGTTTCTTGCTATATGAGAAGAACCAGCTCTCAGATTAAACTGTCTCTGAATCAAGGAGCTGCAACTGACTCCTTGCAGTCACTCCTTTCTGCTACAACTAAGCACAGCTCAGACGTAGCGGAGAATGGAGACATGGAGTTTCAGACACTGTGGGACAGATCCTTAGCTGGTATACATCGTCGTAGCCATAGCAGAGTTATATGTACACTAGCTAGAAATCTGTCCTTGGGGGATTATTTTCCTGGAAGGTTACACAGACCTTTGCAAAATGTGTAAAACATGACGTGAGAAAAAAAATAACTGAACTACAAACCAGTTAGGCATCAAAGCATTCTCCTTCCCTCTGAACATGATCCCAACATTTGTAGCATGTTGCCTTGAAGAATAGAAGTCAGTGTAGTCTCCTGGGAAAAAGAAAAGCACAAAATATAGATCAACTGTATGAAAACCCTTATCTGGTAGGGTGAAGGAGCATAAACGTTCCACATTCTGTTACCCTGAAAAGGATGGGGAAGGGGAGAGAGAAGTAGAGGAGTTTGGAAACATGTAGTCACAAGACTGTAGTAACCATACAGATGATCTATAAGAGGGGATGGTTGCCAGCTGCACATGGAGGGTAACACACTGCAAAACTGTTTTTTTTTTAAACTTGCAGTGAAGAGTGGCAAGAAAAAACCCCATTTCAAACCATTAGCTACAAATATATGAACAAGCCACGTGCTTTGTACAGTTTAACCATTTTCTATTGTCATTTTCATTTTGCTGATGCTATTGAGAATGCAATACTGCTAACAGAGGAAACGATTTTATAAACAGTGCATCTACTGCCCCCTGGTGCCCTTTTTGGGAAACGGTTTGACTCACACTTCAATTACCTTGGTAGCCCTGATGGAACTCAAAATGTATGCAGTGGGAATGAAAAATATCAAAGATTGTAAGAGACTTTTTTCCTCTTCCTAGCTCCACCCTGACCTGCTGAGCCCACACATGGTTTCAGGTTCCCAGTCTAGCACCAGTTCCAAAGTTATCGACAGAAACAATGTTGCCAATTCTTGTGATTTTAATCACACGTCTCGTGCTATTTTGTTACAGCTCCAGCTCCTGGAGTCAGGTGATTA
Source organism: Chelonia mydas (assembly GCF_015237465.2). Taxonomy (NCBI): domain Eukaryota; kingdom Metazoa; phylum Chordata; order Testudines; family Cheloniidae; genus Chelonia; species Chelonia mydas. The sequence continues at coordinate 68,054,734 of NC_051250.2, forward strand.
TGTGAGAATCACAGCTTTCATTTAAACAAAAAAAAGGCTTCCCTTATAGTTGCAGAGAAAAGCTTAAATTTTGACCCACATGCACCATAAAGGCTCAAAACCCAGAAGGCGAATAATATTTTATTTATTTTTAACTCTCACGATTGCTGGTGCCTGACCTGTTTGAACATTTGGGCTTGGTAGTACTGCAGAAGAACTTGCAGGCCACAGTGGTAGAGACAATTTTTGAAATTCAACTGGTCACAGGTTAGAAAATAAGGCCGATTTCACCCTGTCTCCCTTCCTTGGTTTGTATTTATCAGCTCTGTTAAAATCAGCCTCGATCCCTCATGAAAACACACACACTCATACAGGTCTTGACTTTTCCTTCACCTGAAGGTCATAATATATGTGCTCAGATACCATAGTGACCGACAACCCTATAGAAATACGTGGAAATGGTTGCTCTGGTGCTTTCCAGAATTGTCAGACGTAATAATTTAACTTAATGAGAGTTACAAGTCCCCCAGGCACCCAGCCTCCATAAACCCAGGACCTGCAGGAGTCATCTTGCAACATCAATGCAAAATTCAGCCCAGTGCTCACCCTTGGGGCAAGCACGACACTGCTCTGCTAGGGAGGATCTAAATGGCACAACTGAGCCTGAAGTTATTTGTAGTTACCTGACAGCGTTCTGAAATCAAGATAATCATCTGCCTAAAGAAAAGGGCTTTGAGCCAGTGGGGTCATATGGGCCTTTGGAGACATAGTTCTGACTTCAGGGATTAGGGGGACCAAGGAACCTTGATTTGATTAAGTTAGTAAAAGTTGCTTACATCGGTGTTAAAATACGGCACACACGTTTTATTTGTGACATCAGTAATATCTGCAATTAATCCGCAATATCTACTTTACACCCATTCCTTGTCACAGCCACAGTCTGACCATCCAGTACATTTGGGGCATGTGGGAGTCTCAGTGGATACAAGCAAATCGTGTAGGTATCAATTCACGAGACTTACCGATTTTAGCTGGAAGGTGCATTATAGTAGAGGCCTGAGGTACAAATGCTCTAAAAATACAAAACAAAGATTACAACTCTCAAAAAAGCCGGTGTCACCCTCGGCTGGCTTAGAGGAAGTTCAGTCTCTTTTTGCACTAACTTCGTTCTGGCATCTGCTTTGAAAAATCTTGCCTTGCTGCAATTCTGTGCTAGCTCATGGTGTATAAAGTAAGTGCACAGAGGGTACAGGCTGCTATTGCACTGAAGTGGTTAACTGATTCTACAAGATCCTGTGAGGAAATGTACAATAGTGCACAGGAAGGGTTGCATGCCTGGAAGACCTCACTTTTTTCCTACAGCAGCACATGGGAGGAAATGCATCCATTGAGGTGCACTGGAAGGTGAGTATAGATGTGTCCTCACTGCCCTCTACTGGATGGAAGGTGTGATCTCAAGTGTTTTAGTTTCAGTTGCCCTCCTGCAGGAGGCCTACAAAGACACTAACAGCCTGTATACTACTCACAGCTGTAAAGCTCAAAAGGTCTCCCCTTAGCACAGGTGTTAAGAGACCCTTGTTTTCTGACCTCACAAGTGCTAAACCCTTCAGGCCTCTGGGGGTACGTCTACACTGCAATAAAACACCCGCAGCTGACTCAGGCTCGCGGGGCTCAGGCTGTGATTGGGTATAAAATTACAGCGTAGAAGTTTGGGCTTGGGCTGGTGCCCAGGCTCTGGGAACCTGAGGATTAACGCTGCAATTTTATAGCCCCCCCGCATCCTGAGTCAACTGACATGGGCCAGTCACAGGTGTTTTATTGCAGTGTGTAGACATACCCTGACTTTCATGCTGCATGCATGGGATTTATGGGACCAGGGCTGCTGGCCTCATGTATGGGCGACCGCCCTCCCCCTCTACCCCTCACAGCCAGCCCAAGGCCCCTTTAACCCCCAAGCGCTAGGCCCAGAGCCGGGGAGGGTAAGGGTTGGAGGCACCCTGGCCGGGGGCTCCTGTGGTGCACCAGGCTCCACTTGCTAGTCCTGGCAGGAAGGGGAGGGACAGTACTTCCTCCTCCTCTGCACTGACCATTCCCAGGGCTGAGTCAGACCCACCTCTGGGAACCTCCCCCAGCTGCATGAAGCTCTGCATGCCCTGCTCCCCCTGCTTCTTGCGCCCATCACTCCCCAGTTATGGGGGGAGCTGCCCCTGCATTTGCCCAGGGCACCATTTTCCCTAACGCCGGTCCTGCATGGGACTATACGGATATCTATATATGCAGCCAGCTCCGATTTCATTACAGCAAGGAACCCGCCTGAAAGTTTACCTCAGGTTGATACTGTATTGTGCCTTCTAAATTTACAAAAGGCCTTGAGAGCTACACAACAGATCCATCTCTCCAGAGCTATGTTAAATATTTACACAAGGCCACTGTTAAATGAAGTATTGAGGGAGGGAGAGAAGACTGGAACTACAGTGACATTCAACTACCCTTCTCCATGGAACTGGATTCTCTGCCAGCGAGGCTCTAACACCTCTTTAGGTGATGGACTGATTGCTTCTGTTTACACACCAGCAACTTCTAACACTAGTGTGCAACTAACTCCCAAGCCTCAATAATAATAGCAACCAAACTGCTCCTCTCCTCTGACTCTCCACGAATATCTCCTCCAGCTGGGAATGACACCCCAGCTCAAAATACAGACAGACCCTGAGAAGGCTGAAGAGCCAAATAAAAGTGCTTTGTGCATGTGATGAGGAACCACGAGTGTTAATCTTGAGTCACTTCCAGCTCCCAAATGCCTCACCTTTTCCGTAGCTCAGAGTTGTCTCTCAGTGTTGGCTCACTGGCTGACAGTAGCTTTTGGAGAAACGTTCTAGCTTCCTTCCAAGCTTCATGGCCCAACCCCATGAAGTCATTAAGGGTTGGCTAAAACACAGTATGAAGGTAGAGATGTGTGAGAGAACATTTGTTTTCTCAACTCCCTTTGCTGTACATGTGGGGTATCTCCTGTGTTACCAGTACTCAGATTACATTACTAATCCTGAAGTAACAGGCAGCTCCATGCACAGAGACCCTGCCTATCATGATCATTAATATGGTCTTATTGTTTCTTTGTGCTCCCCCACTTGTCAGCCAGTATACATCTGTTGTATCTGACTCATACTTAGATTGCAATGTCCCTTCCCCAAAGAGAATGTTTTTGTACAGCATTTATCACTATAGGGTCCTGATCTGTGCGAGAGGCATCTAGGTGCTCTTGCAAACCAAATAAATAAATAAATCGAATAATAATTAAAATCATCATCCACCTACATCTTCAAATACCATGGAAGCTTGCAATGACAAGACTAGTTGTGATCTGAGATATAAATTATATTCACCCCCCATGCAGAGAGCCAGCAAGGGCTATGTACCACTTAAATCCCACTTAATCCAAGTTGTTTCCTCTTGGAGATTCCTCCTTATGAAGATGCCAGAAACGTAGGGGTTTAAGTGGGACTGGAGTGGTGCATAAATCTTGGTACTGGCCCTCTGAACTCGGTAGATTTCACTCCGTAGTGCACTTCTTAATCAGCAGAAAGAAACTTTTAGGAGAGCTCATTTATTTTACTTCTGTCTAAATTTTAAATTGCAGGTGCTCTTTGTTAGTGGCTCCATTCCTAAGCGATGTAGGTTCCAATTCAGCAAAGTGTGCGCTCCCCCTATACCTGCCACTTCTGCACAGGAAGGAGAGGCCTGCCTGTGCTTTGCTGAATTGGGGCCATAGTTAGACCATCTAACTCTCTGCTTCTGTGGATTGCTGCAGAATCATCTGAGTAGCCATGTGCACTCAGTGCCAACCCAGCACTGTTACACTCCACTTTTAAGCCAGTAATTCCATTCGGCAGAGTTACACTGACATGAAACAAGACCACCACAGTGGTGAATCAGTCCCAATTCCCCATGCCCCCCACCCCTTAAAAAAAAAAAAAAAAAAAAAAAAAAAAAGGACAAACCAGCAACTCAAGCATTCACATGTAAACTACCACAATGCTCTTGATCGGAGTCTGGGTCACTAAAATTTCACATGGCATTTCATTTAAAACATGGTGGAGATGGACATTGTCAAATTGTATGATAAATACCTGGTCAAAGACATCCTGGTGCTTGGAGAGGGCTGGTCCACTAAACAGATGTTTAATAGCACTCAGTTCCAATACCTGGTCTCCAATTGCCACCCCAATCCTGTGCCTAGGCTACAATTGGAAAAAAACGTGTTTATACCTGTAGCCAATAATGCTCTTATGAGGGTTCTGGGGAAAAACAAGGGAGTACAAGGAGTTTAAGTGGGGCAGGAGTTGAGGCGCTACCTTGGTGCCTACCTTACCATAGTTATAATTGATGGACAAAGGCTGCTGATTTTAAAATTTAAGAGGAAGGCAGAGGAAGCTGCACTATTTTTTTTTGGCAAATTCCTCACAGATTGAGGGTGGAAGGACTCCCTTCCACCCCAACCTTCCAGAGGTGGGGTAAGGGGAGGATATTGCCCTTCCCTCCTGCCTATCTATCCATGGTACCCATATACACCCCCCACCCCATCACCATAGTATCAGAGGGCCACACAACCTTTGTGGGTTCATCCCCACGTCCCCATGAGGTAGGGAAGTGCTATTATCCCCATTTTATAGATGAGGCAGAGAGAAGCTAAGTGATTGCCCAAGGTCACACAGGAAGCTTGTGGCAGAGCAGGGGACCGAATCTGAGTTACCCAAGTCCCAAGCTAGTGCTCTTATCACTGATCCATCCTTCCACATGAGGAGGAGGAAAGGCTGGTGTGGAAGGTTCCCTCCATGTGTATATTTACCTCTCTATCACTGAAAAATGAAAATAAAAACAAACAAAGCAAAAACGCTGCTCATTTGTGACAGTTTTTAATAGGATCCACACAAAAACTCTGTTCAGAACTTGCACTGCTATCTTTGCAGTGGCACAGACTACATCCCCCCTACCACAGCTGTGCTGAAATCAGAAAGATGCTTTGGCATTACAAACAGAAGCTCCAACTGGTAGTGAATTTAAATGAAATATAGCCATAGTAACCAGTTTCATTCCAAAGAAAAGTACAGATATTCAATTTGTCCCAATGAAAATAGAATAAAACCAGTACAGATTAAAAAACAACTGCTTTCAGCCTCTCTTCTTTGAGCAAGGCCCCAAATCTGATTTGCACAAATATAATCCTAGATGTTTATTCAGCAGGCATTCCTGCCAGAAAAATCTCAGGGCCGGACAAGTTAATTTGTAACCTGTAGCCCTAAATAAAATCTGTTATTTTAACAGAGCGATTATTATAATATTGCGATAGGACATTAATTTCCAAAAGGTATAAAATTATTTGAATCAACTTTAAAAAAAATTGAGACATTTGCGCAAGAATAGTTACTAGGGAAGGAAAAAGTGCACTATGTAGTAACACACAAACACGCATCCGGGAACAGATTAAGGGCACATCAGCACTGCAATAAAACACCCACGGCTGGCCCACGTTAGCTGGCTCGGGCCGTGGGACTATAAATTTGCAACGTAGGGTTAGCTGGCTCATGTTAGCTGCGTCGGGCTGGAGCCTGGGCTCTGGGACCTTTCCAACTCATGGGGTCCGGTCCAGAGCCCAAACTCAGCTTGAGCCCAAATCAGCTGACAAAGGCCAGCTACAAATGTTTTATTGCCATGTAGACATGCCCTTAGTTTCATCATCCAGCTTTTATCTTTGGAAAACACCAGATAATTAGAGCCAAGGCTCTTCTATGCTGGAATTCATTTTTAAACTACAACTGAGAGGCAAAAACAATGCTAGAGTAACTGAGAACCATTATGATGATTCTGCAATGTTCATTAACCATTGATAATCCTCCAGCTTCTGTTTCCAGAGGTATCTGCTTGCCAGCTCTCTCTTTTATGATGTGTGTTGGGGGGGAGGGGAGGGGTGTTCCAGAGGCTCCTGTCCTTCATTGCTAAACGTGCACATGAATGTAATCTGTTGCAAACAGCAGCGCTGTACAGTAAATTGGAGGTACATGGTGTGATTTTCAAAAGGAGTCTAAGGGAGTTAGGGACCCAGTTCCCATTGAAATGGCAATTGGGTGACTAACCCCATTGGGCTTCTTTCAAAACCCTAGTGATGTTTTTCTTGTGTGGCCAGAAAATACAAGTGTTGCTCTAGCTGTGTTGGTCCCAGGATATGAGACACACAAGGTGGGTGAGGTCATAGCTTCTTCAGGTCAACTTCTTCAGACCTGAAGAAAAGCTAAGTGTAAGCGTGAAAACTTCTCTCTCCCACCAACAGAAGCTGGTTCAATAAAAGATAGGCCCTCATCCACCGTGTCTCAGAAAATATAAGTCCCACAGTGTGGTCCTTGCACATATGCATTGAACGGAACAGTAAATATATAAAACAATGGTTTTCAACCTTGAGTTATTTGCGGACCACTACAAAATTTCAAACGGATGGGTGGACCCCTTTGGAAATTTTAGACATAATCTGTGAACCCCCGGGGTTCATGGACCACAGGTTTAAAACCACTGTTCTATGGGAATGACAAACTTTTGCGGCCCCCTTAGACAGTCTGTGGACTCGCAGGAGTTCACAGACCACAGGTTGAAAACCACTGATATAGAAGATACAGAAGAGACTTGACTTGTCCAAAGTCACTCAGGTTAGTCGGTTGCAGGGTTAGGAACAGAACCCAAATCTCCTGACTCTCAATCCAAAATAGGGGGAAAAATAAAAGGGTAGGCCCTTAATTTATAGGATTAGAATTGTGGTCCTGTAGACCACTATCATGTTTAAAACAAACTTCACTTGAAAAAGATATTTAGCTTGGAAGGATTTGATTTTTAATCAGTAAACATCAATTCCACTGTATATACAGGAAATGACAAAAATATTTAATCAATAATAGTCCAAATTTACTGACATGCAAGGTAAGACAAATGTTGCTTGAGAGCTTATTAAAATTTGATTTAAGGATATTTACTGTGTATATTGACATCTGATATTGACAATTTGTGTTTTAATGCTTATAAAACTAACTTTGTAACTCAATAGCTACCGTCACAGCCTAATTATATTTTACACAGATTATTTTTTTTAATCAAATCTAGCTTTCAGATACATCAATTCATATTGCTTACAATGAACATTCCACAATACAACTAAGATTAGTAGTATATAGGATAAAAGTTAAAATGGAGCTTTGAGAGGGAAGAGGAAGGAGAGGTTAAACTCAGCCATAAAGGAGATAATAGAAAATGGTGCTGGTAAAGAAAAGTGAAAACTTTATAGCATACAGAGGGGCACGAGGAAATATAGACTTTTATACTCAAAAGCAGAAAATATATTATATGCATTTAATATGGATTTAAAGTAAAGTACTTATAGAAAATATTAATGTTCTTTAAAGAAATAGCCCTCAGGTCATCACATCAAGAAAAGACAGTATAAATGTTGAAGCTTCCTAGTGTAAACAGCTAACCCCTAAGATTCCCAGCCAGGAAAGCCTTTCCTGTCCCTGGCATCTGGGGATCATCACACAGCATTTGAAAAAAAGAAAAAAAACAAACAAACTTTTCTCCTCATTCATAGCCTCTGAACTTCAGAGCAAAGATTCACCCACAACAGCAGCAATCTTTGCAACACAAAGACAAAGCAGCAGATAACTCACCTTCTCCTCTGTAGAGAAAACCCCATAGGGAAGGTTCTGAAGAGGGAAATCTGAGTTCTCTTCTATCTGGATGAAGGACATTTTGAGCTCAGGGCAATCTATGGTGCAAACACGCTCCCAGCTCGGCTACAACCACACCAGGAGAGCCTCCACATGTTGCATTAGACAATGTGGATCTGCCAGGCCCACCCTCTCCTTCAGCCTCAAACCAATCAGAAGCCACTCTCCAGCCCACCCCCTTCAGCCCTGCTCCTGCTTGTAGATGGTTAATTAATACCAGAGTTCTGCATGACTCAGCAGCAGGGGCCTCTGCACCGTTAACCGTTTCTGGCTAGAGCCTCTGTGAGAGGAGTGTATTGTATGGTTACTGAGAGGAAGACTGTTCCCCCTTCCTGAACCCTTGATTACTGGGAGAAGCTATAGATGTGCACCTGCTGGGCCAGGAGACACATTTATTTCCCATCTGTTGGGGGCACTTGGCTATAGAAGTGATAGTAACAAATGACCCTACAAGAACCCAGGCACAAAAGGGGTAGCTCAGATACCATGGGGAAAGCAGACAGTTTTTATTTAGAATTTGTTCAGTTTAGAAGTTCCACAAGAACCTGATTCCATCTATAAAGCTCCAGCTGCTGAGGTGCAAATATCTGCAAACAGTGGCAAAGGACAGAAACCACCACCTCACTCTATCCCATATCCTTGCCAGCCCTCCTAGGTCCTTTGGGGGAAAACCTAGACCAAAAAATTAAAAACCCAACACCACTGTTCTACATGTGGACACAAGGCTGAATGTAAAAGCAGGACTTTTTAAAAAGAAGAAAAAAAATGAGGTAGGATGGGGGAGAAGATTCTTTTTCAATAAAGATTTTTAGACTCCTGGCTATCAAACCACAAAGCTGATTATCCCAAATTGATTTTGGTGGGGGATGAGTAGTTAAATGAACAAAGATTTGCTTGGATTTATTTTGACTTGCTCTGTCTGCTCTTTAATGTGGCAATCGTAGGACCAGACTCAACTACTTTAAATTGGCACAGCTTCAATGACTTCAGTGGTGCTATGCTAGTTTACATGAGCTGAAGCCTTGGCCCATGTAATTTCAGGAATGTTCTTTGCATGGAAAAATTAGCTTCCAAGCAGTTATATACACTATGTTTAACTGAAGTAGTATCATAGTATACCGTGAGATTTGAATACCTACATTATTACAGTAGCCAGCATTTATTGCTAAACATTTCCACAGCTGATTTGATTTTATCTATGCCCAAACAAGAGTCGTAGTTAAAGCATTAAGTTTTGAGAATGTGTTTCATTGAAACACACTTAATACCCCTTCCAGAATTAGGATTTCTTATAGCATCACATTTAATGATGCAACAGATGCACTGGTATAAAGGGAATTAAATGCTCATCCACTAGCATCAGGCAGACCATTTACTAGGATGTGAAGCATCAATGGTCATACTACTGTCATTAAGTGCAGCAAGAGTCAAATCAAGCTCCAGTGTGATGTGCTATTTCTATTTTAGTGCATGAATAGTAGTAAATGGTGAAGGATGTTGTTCAAAGTCTATTCATTGTATCCAATGCACTTAACTCCTAGAGGAATTTTTGTAAGCTTGAAAGACAATGATAGCATGCCCTCAACAGCCAGGCTGCAAAGACTTATTTCATTGGTTCAAAATAGATTTGCATGGAGGAGGAGCTGGATAAGGTTGACTCTAAATCTTTGTCAATACCCCCATCTGATTTTGGAATAGCAGCATTTTAAGCTCTAGTTTCCTCCTGCTTAAGGGTGGTGGTTCCCAATATGTGAGGTAGGGGGCACAGTCGTTCCTGCCTCATGTCATAAGTGCAGAACCAAGTGGCAAAGGGAGCATTGGAGCTCCAAAGGCAGCTGCTTTCCCTGCACTTGTGTCCCTCCTCCTCACTCAGGGATGTCAGCCTTACTCCTGCTCCTCCCTCCTCCATGGAGCAGAGAGATAGCAGTTCCTTTTAAGCCAACCAGCTTCTCTTTATGCATGTTGTGCCTGCTCTCTGGTCAGTCCTGCAGCAGCACCACCACACCTATGGGTCACTGTGGTAAATATGTAGTGGAGATGGAGGAAGAGAAAGGAAGCTGGGGGGGGACGGGGGACAGACATTGGGGGGAGGAAGAAGATAAGGGAGACGGGCCAAAAACTTGAGAAGGAAGATGCAGAAAACAGGAAGGGAACTGGGTGAAAGGGTAGTAGGGGGAGGGTAAAAATGGTAAGCAAAACCTGCAAAAATATAAAAAAAAGACAGGGAAAAATACAAGAATCAAGGGAGATGTGACTACCATGCTATGCCATTGCATGACGACACGTGGATGCACTGTTCACAATCATCATAAATGAGGATCTTTTTTAACCCAAAAAGACTGGGGCACCATTGAAATATCTTGATTTGCAAGACCTTGATTCATGCCCTCCCCCCATGTTCCATAGCCAATGAGTCCTTAGGAATGCATGGTTCAAAGTCCATATCTGATTTTCAAAGTTAAAACCTCCATATGATGTTCCTGAAGGTATAAAATGGTTCTCTCCATCATCTGAAGTTGTAGATTACCTCACATGCTACCTGATGTAGTAAGACCCTTTGTGCAGTCCAATGTACGGTACTTATCTGGTAATTGTCAGCAACCACTTTTCCCGCAGGGTTCAGAATTTTAAAGGATGCATTCAGCATTATTAAAGAAAATTAACATTTTAAATAAAGCCAAAATCCTGAATGGCTGAGCAACTGCACACAAAATCTCATTTGTTCCACAAATATTTGAAAGCTGTTTAATCGGAAGAAAGAGTCACCAAGAGAAAGGTAAACTGAGGATCAGATCCAGAGAGGAATTTGAGTCCTACTTCTGCATATGTGTAAGTTTTGAAGAGAATCCATTGTGGGGTGAGCCTACACGTGCAGTTACAAAAAAGTCACATACATTGTTATAGCTATAGCACATAGCCTTTAAACAGACATTGGTGATTAGGTGGGTGTGAACATCTGTGGGCAGAGTGACTATCCAGGACTTCACAAGAAAGGCAGATATGAGTCACAGAACAACTGCAAGATAGCCTTGTCTACACTGCCACTTCACAGTGCTGCAACTTTCTCGCTTGGGGTCTGAAAAAACAACATCCCCCTGAGTACTGCAAAGTTTCAGCACTGTAAAGTCGAAGTGTAGACAGTGCACCAGCCGTGCTCCCAGCGCGGTAGCTACTCCCCTTGTGGGGGTGGTGCCATGACTACGCAGCCACATTGAAGTGCTAGTGAAGACATACCCTGAGTGAGAGAAGTTGATTCACAAGCCACCACGTCTGTTAAATGGACACTAAATCTGAAAAACTGCCTAAGGGTTTCTAACCTTTGTATAGCGTAGATCACATCTTAATGAAGAAGTTGTCTCAAGGGCCAGCTCTCCCAAACAGAACTGCACAGACCAAATCCCCTATGTTAAATCATCACAAATTAACAACAGCTACAGCAACTATTTACATGGAAAAATAACAATATATGTTTGGCTACTTTGAATGCAATTTAGCAGACTGAAATCATGAGGAGCCATCATCCTGTGACTGCCTGGTTCTCCAAGCCAGAAGTGGCTCCCACCAACTGCAATGTTGGAACCTCTGATCCAGTCAATTTCACGAGGCTAGATGAAAAACAATTTCACGTGCCTCACTTGCCCCAGGAGTTCCCTGTCACCTTTTATGATCACATTTACCTATTTTAAAGCGCATTTTTATATATCTTGTTGCTGTGCAAAAGACAAGCGGGGAGAAAAAAAAATCACTGACTGTATACAAAAAGTGTTTTCAAATGGACAAGTTAAGAATGCCGATAATGACTTTATTCCCTCCAGTCTTTCAATAGGTAGGTGTTACTTGTAACAGTAGGTAAAATAAATTCAGATAAAAGTTGATTTAATTGCCATTCAGATCTACAAGGGTATCAGAATGCATTGTACCTGGAGAAACCAGAGACAAGAGGTCCAAATCAAAATAAAGGGCTGAAAAGCAATCAGCGTGACAGATACCAGTGATCAACACAAAATACCCCAATTTTTTAAAATTTTATTTAATCAAAGTTAAGACGTGGATAAACATAAATACAGCACAGTTACTTCAGATCATTCTTCATATTTGTGTACATACAGACTGATGAATGTAATCCCAGTGAAATCTTCAGTCAGCAATGAAGTGCATACTAGCCTACCCCGACCCCACACACACACAGAAACAAAATCTAATTTTTTTTTAAAAACCACACAAACTTATAATCTCAGCACACACTCACTCATTACAAATGATTCATACATAAATAGGTAGTGGGTGCAAACAAGCTAATATGCTAACATGTATAACCTTTCTTGTTAATGAAAACCAGAAGCAGCCATAATGATTAAAATACATTCAGTTACTGATAACTAGTTGTGCCATGAGGCATTACCAAAAAAGAAATCGTGCTGCAGAGAAAAGCTATATACAACAAGAAAATAAACTGCAAAGTTAATGCATGCATGTTTTGTACTGGAAAAGCACAGCCCTCCCATGTTTTCTCCATGTTTGTTATAAAAGCCCTCTGCACTCAACTAAAATTAAAATGATCTTAAAGGATAATACTTGTAAAGTTTACTTAAGTCTTCAGCCACAGAAAACTGCAATGAAAATAAATGTTCAGAGTCATTTTCAAAACAAAAAACAAAAACAAAAATCTATTCTTCTGATGACATGCATGATTAAAAGGTCTAGGCAAGATACACTGCTCTACATTCCTGATGACTAAGGAAAAAGCTCAAGTCAATTTAATCTGCAGATGGTCAGGGGATTTTATATTCCAGCAGAAGTAGCAGTTCAGATCTTCTGAATCTTCTCCCCAACAACTACAGGATTTTCTTTCCTGATTTTCTCAGCAGCATCAGCTTTGTAATTGTAAGAGCAACTGTGTACATCTGAATAACGGTGCACACCACAGTAAACGTTTCCACACCGGCATTCAAACCCTGTAAACAGAAATATTGATCTATTAAGACAGACACTAAAGATGACTTAATTCTACAGGTTTGGCCTTTTTAATATCCTAAATACTACATTCACATTCGGTATCAACTAATCTCAGTTACCAGCGTCAGTCAGTCAAAGCCAGTTTCTGCTGCCAAAATTGCTGACATATAAAGCACCAAAGTTATAAATCTTTGTTGTAGTGATTATTATAAAGAGCCCTCACTTCAAATATGCATTGCTATACAGCACTACAAAAATACAGTCCCTCAAGACTTACTGCAGACATTTTTTCAGTCACCAAGCAATGGAACGACTCAAGCGATTTTCAAATACTTAAACTGAATCATACCACTTCATTATGAAGGCTGATTAATTAGCAGACTATTACATTTACCTCAACTCTCCAGGCCATTATATAAGAGCTCCCAAACAGGAGCATTTGTAATGAAGAGCATTTTGCTTAATAAATGAAACAGTTAAACACAAGGACATATGAAAAGTCCTCTTTAATAAGAGCTACTGGTTGAAAACACCTTAGGGCCAACTTTTACTTCAAATCCATCAAAGTCAACAGACTAACCCACATGTGAATCTGAAGGCAGAATTTGGTCCTTTGATATTAATTGCATAACTTAGTCTTGGACTAAGAAAGAAAATGAAATATTTCTTACCAGTAAGTCCCACCTTCTTCCGGCACATGAAACAGCGATTCTTTTTCTGTTTTGGTTTGTCAAGTGACTTGTCTTGTTCTTCAGATGTAGACTCTGCACTCTCTGACACTAAAGCTAATATAAAAGAGATAAAACACTGAAAAAAGAGTGGAAAAAATTGCAAGAGATTTGTTTGAGCCACAAGAGAAATCTGAAGCCTATTTTGTAAATTCAAGCTCTGGGACTTGTAACCTTGTTGTAATCAATTTTTCCGTCCATAATCTACAATCCAGTCATGTGTGGAACTCTGCTTTAGCAATATTTCTGCATCACACAACAACAAGTGCACTTGAGCTCCCTCTTTCTAAATTTAATTATCCAATCTGACTCATCCAAGAGAGAAGTCAGTTGACAGTGCTAAATGTTTTATATACAATTCATAACCTACAAACTACTGTAAGGACTAGTAAGATAAAGAAAGACCAAGGTTTAAATATACACGCATTGTTCCTTTTAAATCTCAAAAACCAAGATTTAAAAATGGCTGTGAAGTTACCAAGTTTGGCAAGATGCAAGTGTAAGGTTTAACAGTTCCATAAAACTGTTACAATTAGCAGTATTCAAAGCTGATTCAAGTCAAGTGAGAAGCACAGATAATTTACCAGAGTTCAATAAAACACTTCTCCCTTCCGCAATGCTGCCTCACAATGCTATCTTATGGAGGATAACAATATTGGATCAAACAACTTTCAGTATGTCAGATTTATGCTACTGAAGGCTGAAGACATCCATTGCCAATGGAGAAAAGAATTTAACTATGAAATCTGAGGGAAAAGGAATTACCCGAAATGAAAACTACATCCTTTTGGGAAGGTGGAGCTGTAATGTTTCCAGGCAATTCTAATCTTCTCTCACATCTGAAAGAGACTTGGGCTGCATATGGGAGAATCCGAGTAGAGAACATACAACTGAACAAATTGCCTGACCCAAGAAAAACAGGAGTGGTATTTTGTTCAGTTGCTGCCCTTTTCTCTACACCTTGGTGTATCAGAAACTTACAAAACTGACAGCAAGGGAAATTAACCTGGTTTTAAATGGGTCTGTAAGACAAACACTACCTACCAGCTATCTGCTAGGTCACAACAGGACAAGCTTTCACTGCCTACGGTGTAGGAAAGTGAACAGAAGAAATAGGGTGTGTAAAGGAAGGGACAGAGAAAGAATGAAAGGAGGCCGCAACTGGGTGAGTGCCAGCAAAAACAGGGCTAATCACATGAATTACTAAAGAAGGGATACAGCAGTAGTCCTAAACGTTTGTCTGCAACTTGGCTACTTTTTCTGACAATACACACACAGCTGCATGCTTACCAGGCAGAATCTGTCAGAGATACGGTGAAGTATCACTTAACAGCTCTCTACCAATTTCACTACTACTCCTAAAGACTCACCTGACAGTTCATACTTTTTCACCCTCAATAGTATCTGAATGTTTGGGGTGTCTTTACTATGTACATACAACTTTGAAATTATCAGTGGTCCAACTATAACTGTCAAGTGTTTGTTAACTAGAAGACCACTTTGTAGAATGGCAATCTGACATGTTGAAAACTAATAAAATCAAAGGTTACAAGAGGCAGGAAAATAAGTTTGGATGCAAAACAGAAGAATCTAAGTCTTTTAGGACTAAACAGGATGAAATTCTAAAGTAACCAACTCCACGGATCTACTCAAAGAGACTTGGGACAAAGCAGGACATGCAACAGCATGTACAATAGCAGCAAGGTGTGCGCAAGAGAGGAAAAACCTCATTTTAGTGAGTTATCTAAAAGTTACTATTTAAGGAAAATTAGCGAGCTGCAAAATAAAGATTTGTTACAGCAAAGACTAATGCAAATAAATACATCAATTTGGTTGAAAGGTTAACCTAGTGAGGATAAATATATAAATGAAACATATCCATGAAGACATTCATTCCATTATAAAGCAATATTACCATCATGACACATTTGTACCAAAGAATTTTATATAACCTAATGTGTGTGTCACCAAATGTATAGTATTTAAGTAAAACTTTCACTTACCTATAGTACATAGTTTAAAATCTGTATCATACATCTTTCCTCTCTCTCTGGAGCCTTCATCTAGGAAGTCAGGATCATCTACATTATTTTCTATGCTTGTATCAAAGTGTACTCTGTTTCTGAGCCCCTTGTAGTATCAAGTAAATCTAAAATATCCATCAGCAAGTCCTCTCCCATATGGCCTACTGAAATACTCTAGGTGAGGTCCACCGACGTTGACTGGGATGGGACATTTTAGATCCATTTTATTTACATGTCCTAATAATCTGTGCTCATTTTAAATTACTTGTTTGCACTTTCTATTTAGTTTTAACTACTTGCATTTCAGGAGTTATGACGGGTAGTCTATGATCGCTGCAAACACTACATTTTATATTGCTTGTTCAGCAGTGGATGGGCTAAAGGGACATCTTAAAATATTCTTTGGCTGCAGCAACAGTAGCACAAGAAAGGTCAGAGGAGCGTGAAGCAGGGGAAGGCGAGAAATAAGCGAGAGGCAACGTACTTTGCCACTTACCAGTTATTTAAAGTGGCACTGCCAAAGTTTTCCTTCATGCAAGAATATTGAGCCTAATCCTCTGCCCCTCCTCATTCCATTCCGTACTTCTTAAGCACTAAAGCTGATCTAGCTTCCACTTGTGTTACAGCAGCACTAAGGCTACTGAGGCCCTAGTAGCTCCCAATATCGGGGGGGTATTGGAAAGATAGCGTTAAAGCCACTTACACTTCCCTCCCCAGCGTAATCCAGTCTTCTTAGAGGGAGGGTGGATTCCTAAGTAGCAAAAAGCTTGGGAAACAGTGGAAGCAAACACAACCCTTATTTAAAAAGCAAAACAAAAAACACTACTAATGGGAAAGCAGCATAGCAACACTCTGCTAGCACGTCTTCCCTGTTACATCCTCCCTATTCTTGGGTTTCAAAGTTTCATGTAGCTACATTATACATGAAAGTCAGCAGCCCCCTTATAATGTGTGTTTCAGACACCTTTAAACCTCTAATTTGAACTCTAGCCCTACTGGCCTGTAACACCTCCTTGCACTATAGTTGCAGTAGCAAAGTAACACCTCTAGACTACCCTCCTGAACCCAACTCTTGCAAGAATACGCTGAACTGTGGCACTGAGTTTGTGTAAAACAGCCCCACTATAAAGTAAATGATCTCTGACTTGCCTAGGAGTCATGACTATTAATCTTAATTACATAAACCAGAGATTTGGAGGCATAGCAGGGCTTGCTGCCTGTATTAGAGCAAGTTGCAAAGGAGAGCTTTTGTATGCCTAATTGGGCCTGTCCAACAAGAGAATCCCATATTAATGCAACAAGGCTGGGGACCCACCTGAGCAAGGAGTGAAAATGGCTGGTGCAGTACTAAGTATTTAGACTGCAAAGCCCAGAAGGGTCATGCAGTAACCAGATAATGTCTTTACCTGATTAATACACAGAGAAATCAAGAGCCTCCAATGCTCCCTCCCAGAAACTCAAACAGTTTTGATAGTTAACGTTCAAAAACATGAGGCTAGAAGTATAATATATTGAAAAGAACACTTCCAATGACCAAAAAGGTCTCTTCCACTTTCAATTTCTATAGGACCGGTTGTACATCCTAAATCTGCAAGGTAAAGGGTCATCTCAATGTGCAGATCTACCTGAGGCTTTGCTTAAGATGCAGAGATTGTACAACAGTACAAACACAACTTCACCATCTGATTCTCCTACAGTTTGCCAAGGAGAAGCCCTAATCCAATGAACCCACTGGCTAGCTCAACAGATTGAGAGTCTCACTAGCTAACTGTAGCAGGTCCAAAGGAGACTTGGGGTGGAGGGCACAGTGTACTATGATACATGTTTCGGAAGCGACAGGGAGGAGCTCGCTGGAGAATATACTTATGGAGATACACTGGGCAGCTCTGCTGGGAATCTGAGCTTTGCTGGAGAGACTAACTGGGGAAGGGTGCAGAAGACATGGAGCCAGACAAAGTAAAATGGAAGTAGACTGCAAAGATTGTTCTATCAGTTTCCACTGCAGAGAGGAAAACAAAAAGCACAGGATGGAGTAGTGTTATCTTTGGATACTTTAAGTCTTCCCAGGTGATGTAATGCTGGGTCTGAAACATAAAATGTTGTGTGAAATTTGAAGTTCATAACTGTTATCATTGTTAAACTACAGGAGTTCAAGAAAGCCTGAAAGGACAGTTGTCATCTTATATTGGTTGAAGCAAGCCTCCTAGGAGTCTGACAGTGGCCTAGAAATTTCAGGTTTGTACTCCTTATTGAAATAATCTATTTTTAGAATGATCAATGTCAGGTTTTCTGTTTAAGGGATTTTAGCACAACTCTAAATGGAACACACAAAATATTCATAACTGTGGAGCCACTAGGGTGCTTCCCTAATTTTGCTCCATGTTGCCTTTTGCAATATAAGTGCTCTTTTAAGCAGTAAGGGCAATATATGCAAACTGAATATGAGCAGTTCTGTCACAGCTCTGATCCAAAGCCCTTTGAAGTCTATGGAAATGTTTCCATTGACTTACATGTGCTTTCAGTCACACCAGCAGATATTGTGAGCACCATACCATTTATCTAAGATATTCTGCATACAACGTGTTCCATGTAGTTAGTCCATTTTTATTTTAATTAATAGTCCAGCTCAAAAGCTTATTTACCTATGGACTGGACAGACCAAGACATGCGTCAAAAGTGGGCACCTTCCAGTGGTCAGACGAGACAGACAGACCTTTCATACATTTTGCCAAGTTCATTTTCATTGAGCTCAGTCAAGTTTCATGATGGTACACAATGCCCAGTGACTTAAATCAAACTATTTCTACTTCCTAGCTATCTACAGAGGAGGCCTGAGCACCTGTTTTTTTGGTCTCAATCTTTTGCCGTTCTGGGCCAATGTATCTACCATAACGTTGAGTGCACGTATCAAAAAAGCTCTCAACCCTACCACTTGTTGAAACCCACTCCCATCCTAAAAGTTATGCATATATTGCCACAGAGCAAGAAAAAAGGTAGACCAACTATGCTATGTATGCCCTTAAGTGACCTTTACATTATAGTCAGAAGAAGTCAAAGAATATTGGAGAGTTTAACTGCACACGAACAAAAGTATTACTGTGTTACCCTGCATTTAGCAGGGAGCATACATGACAATAATGAATGGTTTGTAGCACTATAACTTGCAAAGTGGTAGGCAGATATTAATCTCCATTTTACAGATGAGGAAAGACTCTGAAAACTAAGCAAGGTAAAAATTCTAGTAAATATTTGTTCAGCAATCTGAAAACAAAGTCTGACTATTACCTGAACATTTCTAGGGCAAAAACCTCATGAGGGAAAAAAAAGTTAGGTTTTATCTTAATGCATTTTATCTTGTCATATTAGGGATAATGTTCATAAGATTTGAGAATGTTCACAATTAATTGCTTTTAGAGTTATTTAATGTTTTTGGCTTTGCTACAGTATTTAATATTTGCAAACAGTTTGAGTAAACAAACTGTAGAACATGCTGACTATTTGAAAGCCAGGTTCGCTCAAATTTCCTACCTCTTCCTTGATCTGTTTTGCAAGACATAACACAAACTTGGGTGTATAAAGGGCAAAGCCACACAGACCAGATCAACTCAGAGCCATCTGAGGGATTTGTAACCTTGCAGTTTTACCTAGGTTGCCTGACATGTTACATATCATCTGCACAAATACAAATAATACTCCATGTGTCTGTTTGCTAGTTTGTTTTTTTAACTTCTAGGAGTGTCTAAGTAAGTGTGATTTGTCCAGGCTCTCATTTACGCTTGCAGCTGCCTATAGCATATGCGTAGCCACATGCCACAGGGAAAGGCAGGCTGCAGCCACAATGCTGTGTGTAGCTACATGTGACAGTGAAAGGCTCTTGCAGTGGGGCAGTACACTGCTAAAAACAAAGTGTAGATGTAGAGGCTCAGCTTGGGCATGTAGAGACCCATGCAGGGTATACATCCTAGGGTTCTGGCATCTCTTTACTCGCCTAAGCAGTGCCTCAGTGTCTACACTGCTATTTATACCTGTGCTAGCTGGGTATGCAATGTCTGTACTCTGCACACTGCCTTAAGTGCAGACCTACCCATTAACGCAGCCTTGTGTGTTCTGTTATACAAATCTAATAGTAACCAATTTAGATTCCTACAAAAAACAGTGTGTACCTTAACCTTTATTAAATGACCAGTATGGAACATACTCAAAAACGTCAAATGATTTATTTGACTGAGGTATGGTTATATTTGGGTTATGTTGATTATATTGTGCAGTATATTTTCATTTTGAATTCTCAGCTGATGCAGTGTTCTATGCAATAATGAACTAATGCTTCAATCTGGCACTAATTCCCCACACTGCTTTGATCAGAAATTACAAGCTATTTTTATGGTATCTATTGAAGCAGCTACCAAAACATGAAGCTTTCTTAATCTAAGGTGAACAGGTACAACTTTCTGATGCACAAAGCAAGAATTCCTTCTTAGAAGTAGGAATTTTAGAAAGCTGGGGTGAGTAAAATGGGTAAATTGCACTGTGCTACTATAGATCAAACAAACAGTTTTTTGAATTTAATATTACCTTGTATTCCCCAAGAGATTCTAATAGATCCTCCAACTACTGGCATGAATGTGAATTTCATTCAAAAAAATGTTTTTACATTATCTTACCTCACAAAATTGTTACACTAGCTTGAAAACATGTTTGTGTAGAGTATAGCTAGCTCCCAGCAAAAATTATTTTATTTGCTAAGCATCTAAACAAAAAAATTAACTGTTACCTGCAAAACCTGGAAGTGAACAGACAACTTTGTGTTTGCAGTGTACAGTCTAAGGGTCTGCACAGGAACTCCCTTCAAAAGAGAGAGAGGGCTGACTGCCACCACTGGAGAGCACTTATGAATTTGCTTGTGACAGGGAATTCCATGTCTGGGTCCTCATGGTTTAGATCTGTAGTTACTAGGTGCTGGTGATCCTTACAGTGAAACAGGCAGTAAAATGAGGTAGGAGACCACAAGGTCCAGAGTTCCTCAAGCACTGGGCACAGGAAAATTCCCATTACAGTAACTCCTCACGTAACGTAGTCCCGGTTAACTTTGTTTCATTGTTACATAACTGATCTATTAGAGAACATATTCATTTAAAGTTGCACAATGTTTGCTTATAATGTTGTTTGACTGTGGGGGCTCGGAACCAGGGTGGGCTAGCAGCCCCCCTATCAGCTCCCATCCACCTCCCCACCCCAGTACCTCCAACTGCCGGCGGCCCTGCAGGTCAGCAACTCCCCCCTCCCTCCCCATGCCGCTTGCTTGCGGCAATCAGCTGTTTTGCAGCATTCAGGAGGCTATGGGGGTGGGGAGGAGCGAGGACGCGGCACGCAACCTCCCCTTCCCTCCCTGTGCCTCCCACCCACAGCAATCAGCTGTTTTGCGGCATTCAGGAGGCTGAAGGGAGGTGGGAGGAGTGAGGACGCGGCGCGCTCAAGGGGAAAGGGGGTGGAGCAGAGGCAGGAAGTGGCGGGGTGGGGGTAGGGCCTTGAGGGAAGGGGTGGAGTGGGGGCAAGCCTAGGGCAGAGCCAGGATTGAGCACCCCCCAGCACTTTGGAAAGAGGAGCAGCAGGATGATCCACCCTCTTTCACCCTGTCTCCAGCACCTCAACCAAGCTTCACAGTCATCATTACTGAGTACAGTATTAAATTGTTTAAAACGTATACTGTATATGTATATAATGTCTTTTGTCTGGCAAAAATAATTTCCCTGGAACCTAACCCCCTATTTACATTAATTCTTATGGAGAAATTGGATTTGCTTAACATTGTTTCGCTTAAAGTCGCATTTTTCAATAATGTAACTACAACATTAAGCGACGAGTTACTGTATCAGGGTTTCTAATTTATGTGAGCCTGACCTCTGGTGAAAAAACAACAACCAACAATACACTTTTCACTCTTTTGGGTGAGGAGGGGAAGAGGAGGAAGCAGGGTCATCTGTCAGTGTATCCAGAGGAGCAAGCCTTGGAGGCAGGAGGAGAAAGCTCTTATCAGCTGATTACCAGCTCTATATTCCAGAGCAAACAGAATGCTAGAGCATTTACAACTGATATCCAAACTATGTCAAAAAGTTCACCATCTAGTTTGGGCAGATTTTTTTTTTTTTTTTTAAAAGACCATTGTCCATTATATATATTTTTAACAGCACCAAGTTCTTTCATCACTCCACAGTGAAAATCTGATTTTAATAATGTTTTAGTAAAAATTAATCAATCCACTCAGAATGTTAGCTAAATGCATATTTCCCCAACCCCAGTTAAAAACCCAGCACTAAGGCACACACTGATTTTAAGCGCATTGTATATAGTTAGAATTCAAAGTCAACTGAAATGTGAACATTTTTGTCAACCTTATTTGAAGTTTCGATACGTGTAGTATTTCCACATTAAAAGCACATGCATACCATGTTTCATTTT
This sequence comes from Chelonia mydas, assembly GCF_015237465.2. NCBI lineage: Eukaryota > Metazoa > Chordata > Testudines > Cheloniidae > Chelonia > Chelonia mydas. Next base: position 68,076,643 of record NC_051250.2, read on the forward strand.
CTTTCAGCTTTATGCAACATTGTCTTTACATTGCTCAGAATGAAGCACGTTAGAATTTATTATAAAACTAGTCAATGTGTAAAAACAGCATATATATTTCATACATGCTTTAATTATGCAAATTCAGACACTAACCTTGCAAATCTTCTGTTTCAGGTACTGTTTTGTCCACAGCTGTAATTTCTGCTTGGGATGATGCTACAGATTCTGTTAAAAGTGACTGGTTTGACACAGGACTAGGAAGAAAACAGTTGAGAATTCGTAAGAGCCAGGTACAGGCTTTATTTTCACAAACATTGCTCAGATATTATCATAGGACAACAATGCAGTGTACCAAATCTTTTAATTTACAAGTTAAGGACTTCAGTGGCAAATTACAGCACTAGTTAGTGTTTAAACAAAAACAAAAACTGATGAGAAGCCAAATATTTTCAGCTTCCATTGTAGCACACACTTGAGTTAGGAGTAGGCTTGGCAGAATTCAATTTTTATTTTCTTATAGTTTTAACTGATAATACTGATGTTTATTTTTAAGTATTTTATTTTTACCCATTTGAATTTTCATAGTTTCAGGAAATTATGGTGGGGATTAGACAATTATTATTTAATGACACTAGGAATTGAGATTCAAATAGTTAAAGCTTTATAACCTTTAAAGCATAAATTGTCAACCAAATCAAAATAAACAAAGTATGTATACTTAAATCAAACCCTAATAAATTCTCAAGCAGATTTTTCTTACTTTGCCTATCTGTAAATTTTGATTATTATTGATAGAAATATTTTGTCAGAGAGAGAGAGAGAGAGAGAGAGAGAGAGTGTGTGTGTGTGCGCGCGCGCACGCGCGCGTGTAGTGAAACCAATGTTTATCAAAATTCACAGATAATCTAATACTTCCAAGCCTAGTTAAGAGTAATGCCAACAACTAGCTGAAGTAACCGTAGTGGCTACTAAACCTCAGATTCGTATACTGGTGTGTTTAACGTGAGTAAGAAAATTGCAGCTTGTCCCTGTGAGTGGTCATTAGGCTGTAGCCTGAATCCAGGAAGATAGGGGAATCTACTCAAATACTTAGGACTTCCACAGAACATCTTGCATTCTTCTCTTCCATCCTATCATCCCCTGTTGCATAAAGAAGCCTATAAGACTTTGTGACTTGAGCCTTCAGCCACACTAATTATGCACTACTTAGAAAATATCAAAAATCCCAGGTGCTGTTAGAGGACAGGGCAGGGGTTAGATTTTCAATTTTATTTTCAATTTAATACTTTTCTAAATAAAACTGAAGTTGAAACTTACTGAAGTCATTGAGGGTGACAAGTCCACTTCCCTTTTAGGAATCCACTAACCCAGAGGTGGATTACAATTTTGTGGGGCTCTGGGCCAGAGCAAGCAGGGGGCCCCTCCCCTCCCCTTTCGCCTGCAGTCCCCCCCCCCAGCACTCCTGCCAGGGAATGGGGTCAGGGCACAGGGGCTTGCCCCTCCTGTCAGGGAGCAGGGTTGGGCTGCGGGGGCTTCCCCTGCTCCCCAGCAGGAGCGCCAGGTGAGCAGGTAGAGCAGGGCAAGCCCCCATGCCACAACTCCGCTCCCTGGCAGGAGCGCAAGGCAAACGGGGCAAGCCACTGCATCTCAACCCTGGCAGGAGTGCTGGGCGAGCAGGCGGAGCCGGGCAAGCCCCATGCCCAGACCCCGGCAGAAGCACCGGGTGAGCGTGTGGGGGCACCGAGGTGATTATTTTTCCAGGACCCTGCATTTGGTTGGTGACCCTGGACATGGGCCCCGTTGGCCCAGTACCTAATCTGCCAACCAAGCCAGAGATTATCAGAGAACTGACTGAAGGAAAGAGGCTGGCTCTGGATACTAGCCAGGATGTGGGGGAGGGGGGAAGGGTAAAGGCGCCTTGCATCACTTCAGAGGGTTTTCCTCTGCCCCTGGGCCTATAATACTTTGACGCTTTTCCAGACCTGGCATGAACTTTGTGCAGTTTGACTGGATAGAAAGGCAGTATTAGTATGAAGTACAAACCTTCCACCCAAGCTGGAAATAGAAGGATAAAAGGCTCCTAGATCAGCTAGCACTGCAGATGGTATTCAGCTCATACTCAAGTTTACAAGTATGAGTTATCAAGTTAACAGCTTTCATAAATATTGACTGAGAAGCTGTAAACTAGGACTGGTTGTGTTCAGACGACTATAAACGAATGATTCTAGTCTTACCTAACTGTAGTCTATATTATGACATTTTTAAAAAGGAGAAGCTTGGTTGATGAAGTTAGAAATTGCAAGCCAATTTACTTAAAATTTTAATATAATCTGCTTGTCTAACGTCTTTCATGCCAAAAGATCCCAATGTCCTTGAAAAAATTAAACGGCTGTTGGGTTCATGTCATTCAACACTGAAATGCAGCTACCAAAATAAATAAGTAAATATTTAGCTCTTACATACTGCTTTTCATTTGTAGATATTGGAATGATTTACAAAAAGACGTATATCCTTTACTAATTCTGACAGAGGTGAAGGAGACAGCAGTTGCGTAGCAGAGCTAAGAATAGAACTCAACTCTCCTGTATCCTATTCTGAATAACCTATCCTCTAGATGAAATGATGAGATGAACTGAAGCAAGCAGTTCAATATGGAACATTGCGGGTCAGTAAAGAGAACTGCAATTAGAAGAGCTTTCCTGTCCAGTTTAAGTATATATAATTAATAACTCCTATTTCTAAGATAGTTTCCCCTCAGAAAATCAACCGCCAAATTGCATGTTGTGGAGTGACGAGGCTTCACAGACTGTTTTAGTGCAGATATGATGTCTCTATGAGCAGAGAGGTGTCACTGCAGAGATTTTGGTATTTGAGACTTTGAATTAAAAATCAGAATTTTGTTTGTTTTCAAATATATTTATAAGATGATCTTGTTTGTATAATAGTAATTGGTAATTACTTAAAGAAATCTCATCTTTAAGCATGCAAGATCAAATTGCTCATTTCTCATCCCCAATTTTTAATACCTAATTACTCAGCCTCAGGACATAGTTGAAACAGTCATGTTTATATCATTTTGTATGTAAAATGTTGACTAACAAGCATAGACAAGCTAATTTACCTTGGCTGTGTAGACTGGGTAGATGTAGAGTCTAATGTTGACGGAGTTTCTGGGACACTGCCTTCTGTGTGCTGTACTGGTAAAGACTCGGTTATACTACTGACAGAAGTTGCTGGAAGAAAAACACTTATGTAAAACGGGTTTCACTGCCTTCTGGAGTTACAGAATTTATCCATAACAAAGATTCTTCTGCACTCTGGTCACAATTCAGCGTACTATTTTAACATATGGTGAAATTCCTTGCTGAATCGGAGCCTACATTTTAATGGATTTATATTGTACTGTAATTACTTAAATTAATTATGTCTGGTCACATTTGCCCACTTCCCACCCTTGTCCAACGAAAGCCCACACTGCATATATTTCAAAAAAGCAGCATTAAACAAAGGAAAGCATGACTGTTTTAAATTACTCAAAAGCTTCTATGAATAACTGGTATTTCAACTTCACATTTTTGTAAGAGACCAATACCACAGAAGATATTTTAGGATATTTGGGACCAGTATCCAACTTCCCCTGTATGCCCAGACATCTTTCATCCAGGTATCATTTTACTTAACCCTTTTCACTATGGATCCACCACTGCACTTTTGGAAATGCATCAGGCAATAACATGCCATTGAACTGAACAGAATGTTAGGGCCTACATGAAATGACATTTAGTAGCACAAGTTATGCTTTCTGCATGGTCTACTTCCAGTCAACAAGTAGTTAAAAGTACATAACATACGACACAGCTATACATACAACAAAGAACTATACAAGTATCTCTGTGAAGATATTGTACTGTGTCTACATCCAAAGAAGTCTGTAACAGACTGCCTGTACTAGAAGGCAAATTTCTTCATTTGTTTATTCAATTGTAAAGAGAGACTTAGGCCATGGGAACACTATGGACGAATCTCTGTGTTCACCCAACTTATTATTGAGCTAACTGGCAAGTAGCTCATTGAGTCATACTACCAGAAGCACTGCGTCCAGGATCACTTAGTGTAGCGAATCATGACATCTCCACTGAAAGAGGTACAATTCTTGCCACACTTTCGCTGTCTGGCCAAAAGAAATAATTTTGAAATGGAAGAACCACCTTCTCTAAGGCCAAATACTATACTCCTGAAGGATCTCCTGGGTTTTGTAAAACAAAACAACAAAAACACAAAAAGCCACACACAGAAATAAGCAACACACACTACTACAAGAGGGAACATTCGTCAATATAAAATTGCAGTAACATACAAAGATTCCATTGAAAAACTCTTTGAACAGGTCCACATCTAGGGGCCCAGATCCCAGAGTCATGGGATATCAGAACGAGAGCTTTCCGTTTAAATGAGGCTCTAGCCCTGGTGGTTGTGAAAAAGCTTAAAAATGTGACCTGAATGTAATCCATACCATGAAGTTTACCAGAGCCTGCACGCAGTTTCCAGCAGAAGAAGCAGCTGCCATTAGTCATGAAAAAACCAGTCTGGCCCCACACTCACCACAAGAGCAGGCCAGGGTTTAGCTACACCATGAAAGACCACCATATCATGGGGCTAGTGGGACCCTGCGGCTGCTTTCACCACTGCTTGGAATGAGGGGGACACTACCAATGGTTCAGAGGGGAAGGAGTCTCCTAGCTCCTCTAGGCAGCTGAGCGTGAGGAAGGAGAGGCCCCTGGTCATAACTGTTGCCCATTCCAAGTGGTCAGGGAACAAAGGGCCTCTGCTGCTGACCTGGAGCAGGGCTGAAGTGCAGGAAGCCCACATGAAGCGTGCCTAAAGCTTTGGGTTGTCTTAATCCAGGTGAGCGTAAAGACGGCTATGGGAACCTTTCTTTCTAAAAACCAGTGCTTCCTGAGTTGTGTTTGAAGTGTCAATCTTAATACTGCACCAATTACTTCCAGAATTTAGATTTTGTTCTAAATATTTTTCATCTGCCCAAGACAGGTTGTTCTCTGTAGAGTCAGTAATTCCTGATAAATCTTCTCTGAAAAGAATTTCTAGCATTTTTATAGTGATATTAGACACCTAGTGCTTATTATATCTTGCCAGAAATAAATGCAAGGCACAAAAATATAAACTACAATTACACTTATAAAAAGATTATCCACAGTATGTTTATTTCATTTTAAAGCGGATTCAAAAATTCTGTAAAACAGTAGAGACTTTTTGGCAGCAGTAAGTGGATTGCCCTCTCTCTCATTCTTTATCATCGGCTGCTGAAAAAAAATCAATCAAATCCCCACTTCAAAAAATGGATGAGGCAGGGACAGGAATAGAATCTCAATCTAAATGTAGCACACAAGGTTTGCTCAAATGGGAATCAAGATGTTAGATATTAATCTAATACTTATTAGTATTACTTACCAGGAGGGCTAATTCTACCATTACTACTATTCTGCCTTTGAAGGTGTTCTTTATAGCAAATTGAACACATTCCATTTGTACGAGGGTTTCCATAAAATCCGCATCCAGTGGAACAAAGCATAGGCACTTGGCTATGGTTAGTTTCTTGAGCCATTTTCCTCTTCTGTAAACCTGAAATTCACACACACAGCCAATTATCTAATGAACTCAGACGATTTTCAACTGTTGCATTTTAAAATACAAAGGTTCCTACTGCTTTGGCATCATCTATTCCAGGCACAAAAGTCTGCTTTAGAAAAAAGGATCTTTGGGTCAAATTCTCTACAATTGTTTCATGGAAATCAGTGTCTTTAAAAAATAAAACCACCACCAAATTTCAAGACCCTGGTTAAAAACAAAAGTTGCAGAAGAATGAGTGTCTTCCATTGACTTTGGTGGTAAAGACTGTGCAGGACTGAGCCATCTTAAATGAATGTGCAGCAGGGTGTACATTTTCATAAGCAAACAGTTTTTTACTTTCGTGTGGAACATTCAGTAATTTATCACTTTCAGAGAGACTATATTAATTCCTAGCCTACACCCTGAAAGCACACTTTTTGAAGCTTGTACTCATGACACTACTCAAACTCTGAAAGTATAAACTGAAGACTAAAGAAGAGAAATATTCCTGCTTACTTCACAACATTTAATCATGAACAGCAACTACAAAAATTTTCAGGCTATTTCTCTGAATTTAGGAATCTGTTACATTATAAATTCATATTTAGATTTTCATATTCAGAAGTTACCATTTTGGTCAAGACTAGCATTTGAACAGATACATTCCTCCATACCTCAACTCCAACAAGATTTTTGCATTTTTAGAATATTCTTTCATACAATTTAAATCGTATGTGGTAGTCAATTTGGTAAGGGTTGCTTTGCAAGTTACCCTGTCTCTTATTTGTATTTCTCTCCTCATTAACAAGGAACATTTGTCTTGCAAGCTAAAAAGCTCAGGTGGCCTTCTCTATCATGAACTTTTGTGATGAGTTGCCTTAGCAGTTCTCAAGTGACCCAAGTCTTAGATTAAGCTATTGGAATCTGTTTCAGAGTAACAGCCGTGTTAGTCTGTATTCGCAAAAAGAAAAGGAGTACTTGTGGCACCTTAGAGACTAACCAATTTATTTGAGCATGAGCTTTCGTGATCGATCTTCTACACTTTCCACAGTATGCATCCGATGAAGTGAGCTGTAGCTCACGAAAGCTTATGCTCAAATAAATTGGTTAGTCTCTAAGATGCCACAAGCACTCCTTTTCTTTTTGCTATTGGAATCCAGACCGTAACACATGAATTCAATACAATCACTTTGTCTTCTTCACCCTCAATCAAACCTCCAAAACTGACCATAGTATATAGTTCAAGGTTAGTCAATACTACACTGTCAGTTTCAAATAGATCATATCAATGTGCCATTACCTTAAAGAATGCCAAGCTGACTGTAAAGTACAAAATACCACAGAATTGTTAGGCAGATATCAGGTTGCTTAAGCTTGGTTCATAAAATGCTCTCACTGTACAATTTATTCAGCTAGAGAAGAAAGGAAAAATACTCTTATAGCAGAGTCAGTCAAATTTATCTTTTAACTTCAGCTTCTTAAACATCTGGCAAATGCTCAAATGTTTTCCCCTCATGGTCACAGGTCTTCAAATACTGCCTTACAAATTTTCAATGGTAGAAATTTCTGAACAACATCTTTCTTCTACAGCTTAGTTTTCACAAGTATATCAGTGTAGGGAGACTGCCCTTTCATTAGGAGTCTAAAGTAATGTGAATCCAACCTTCCGAATCTAAGGAGATGTTATGAATTAATATTTAAGAAGTTTTCAGACCATTACTGTTTGTACTAATATAGTACCTAGAGACCCCACTCAACAAAATGCCCCTTGTGCAAGGCATTATGCAAGCGAGTTACTCTGTGCCCCCAGGAGCATAAAAATCTGGGTTTGTGACAGGGCACAAATATGAAACAGACAGACATAGCTGGGGATGGAAGGATTGTTGGATCATATTAAAGAAGTTCTGTATTAAAATCACAAATGAGTTTGATTCCCCATAGTTTAAATTCCAGGGTATTACTAATTAAGAGGTCTCTTGGTTTTTGGTACTGTTTCTCTCCCTCTATGTGTGAAACTTGCAAGCTGCTAACTGCGTTAGTACATTCTAAGACAGAGTCTGTTTTCAAAGCAATTCGCAGAGAGAGAGAGAAGGACTCAAAGCAATACTCTGTAACAACAGAAACAGCACCCAGAGACTCCCCGCCCTTTTGCTGTATTAACAATTGTGATTAAAATAGAGATAGAGGATGTATGGGGATGGATGCTTGGTGTGGATAATAACTGAATGATCAGGGAGGTGCCAACCTAAGAATCCAGTGTCTATCGGCTGAAGAAGGTGTCAAGTGGAAATAACCACAGGACCCCTGGAGGGCATCCACCCAACAGCCTCAAGAATGGGAGAACCAAAGAACAAGATAACATCTAGCAGCACAGAGCCATCAGGAATGTGCTATCTGCTGACTGATTCAGCAACAGCATGATGAAGCAATTCCCATAGACTGGCATAGGAACAAATTCCTAAAAAAATGGACTCTAGAAAGTGAGAACTTTGGGGTCTGATTCTGCAAACCAACTTCCGGGAGCATCAGATGAGCATCTGACAAGGCCCAGCTCCCTCCTCATGTCCAGGCCACCTGGCCAGTGGCTTGGCATGAGCAACTCTAAGGCTGGTAACTATGATAACAACCTTGCAGAACCTCTCTGTGTGTGTTTGTATGAATGATTGTGTGAATAAATATGAGATTGAATGGAATGTTATAGCTATAACTAACTGCTTACTATGATTCTTTCTGTATTCACAATAAATGTGGTATTTTGCCTTTTCCCCTTTAATAAGATCCTGCTGGTTTTTATTTTATTGGTATAACAGGATGAGCTAACAAAAAACAAATTTAGCATAAACAAATCTCAGGATCACCAATTGCCTAGTCATTGCAATGGTCCATTCAAAATGTATACAATATACACCACCCCAAAAGGTGATACTGTTGCACACTGGAAGCTTATCAAGACTTGACAGTTGAATTCGAGTAAGAATGATTCAATAGGTTTAGACCTATGGACATTTGGGGAAAGCAGATATTGACTGTATGGAAGACAAATCCATGTTCCTAAGTTTTCCTCATCACAGGCATAGTCAAACTATAAATAAAATGAACAGTGGATATGTCAGAATGGGTTTGAAGTGATCAAGGCAATATAGTAAACATGAGACCAAAGGCCTGTTTCAGCAATCCTAGTCATTTTCCAAGCAAGGAAATGTCAATATATACTAATAAAATAATTTTACCACTAACAGCAGGTGCTTTGAAACTAGAGAATAAAGTCAATGCTTTTTTCACCAATTTTATACAGGCAATTTACTATAGGAGTACTACCAGTGCTCTAGAATGCATGGAAACTTTGTGTAGATACTAAAGAAGCAGAGGAAAACTTACAAGTTCAGATATATAAAGTCTCCAACATTTTTATCATGAGAAAGCCGCCGGACTTTTTGTATACAGTACAACCTCAGAGTTACGAACACCAGAGTTACGAACTGACCAGTCAACCACACGCTTCATTTGGAACTAGAAGTATACAACCAGGCAGCAGCAGAGACCAAAAAAGGCAAATACGGTACAGTACCATGTTAAACAAACTACTAACAAAAATAAAGGGAAAGCTTCTGCATAGTAAAGTTTCAAAGCTGTTTTAAGTCAATGTTCAATTGTAAACTTTTGAAAGAATCATAACATTTTGTTCAGAGTTACAAACAACTTCCATTCCCAAGATGTTCGTAACTCTCAGGTTCAGGCCTCTCTGCCACTGCTAGGGCTCTGGTCCGGGACGTAGTGGAGTGGGTGGCAGTCTCTCCCTCTCCTCGGCAAGAAGCCTGCACTTGTCAGCCCTCCGCCAGAGCCAGGGGGCCCGACTGTTTGCTGCTCAGCCTGATTGCAGGCCTGAGCCCTCAGACTGCCCGGCCCCAACCGGGGGCTGGGGCTCTGTAGCTGTTTGTTGTTTGGCCCTGATCAGAGGCCTGAGCTCACGTCTCTCGTTGCCCGCTGATTCTCCATGTCAAGCGAACCCCGGTGCTGTAGTGGGGCGGATTGGCCACCCACAGACCCGGAGGGGGAGGAGCCACTCCCCCCAATGGGCTACAGGCTCATGAGCTACAATGTCTCTAAAAGAGCCACATGCGGCTCATGAGCCGCAGTTTGGCCACCCCAGTCTAAAGTTTCATGCTTCATGTAACTAAAACTTGGGCTTAGTTGAGGGTGACCACTTTTCTTTAAAACAGATCAGAGACAGAAGAGCAAGACTACTAAAAACTCGACCTGGGCTGGGAGGCTCCCTTCCATGAGCTGTCTAGCCATACCCTCAGTAACTAACTTGAGCACTCCACACACTTACAGTGATTATTATTGCTATCGATATTTTTGTTCATACATTGCTCGTTTAACAAATAGTGTCACTGCAGCTAGATAAACCCCCTAACATTGTGGTTCTCAAACTGTAGTCTGTGGACCACTAGTGGTCTGCAGCGCTGTCTGGTGGCATGGTGCTATATCATTCTGTTCTCACCTGCTAAAATGCACTGAAAGACAGATAAGAATCCATCTAAATCTGTTCCTCTCCCACAGCACAAAGATAACGGAATGGAATAATATAGCTCATAGGCTTCCTAGTTACAGTAGAACATCACATGTAATTTACGTATCTGTACAGTCCCTATAATTCCTATCGTTCTTCTCCTGCACAGAAAGTTTTCACGGGTAAGTCCTTTCTTACACTTCATCATGTAGCAGACAGCACTCGGTGTCAGATGAATCTTTATACACTTCTAACTTGATTTATAAAAACTTGAAATAGCGAAGAAAGTAAAAACAGACTAAGTTTCTAGAGTAAGTTTCTAGACGGTAAGTTCTTTGGGGGCAAGGACTAGATCTTCCAAAAAGGCTCTGCATTGCACTGAGCATAATGGTTATGTTCAGTAAGATAATTCTTAGTACCGTTGTATGGTGTATATCCTGTTATGGAGAGTAAAATGGATCATGATGCCAGATAACTTTAAAAGTATGTGCATTTGGTCTTTTAGTTACTACCGGTCTCAAACACTCCATACTTGTTAGTGTTCATAGGCTTCAATCATCAATCAGTAGGATCAGGGACAGCGGCATTTAGTAGGATTAGTCTAAACCTCAGGTTTTTAATCTACTTTAAAAAACAAAAAAAACCCTCCACTTTTTACTCTCCCAGCATTCCTCCCCAGAACAGAGGTATGTCTCCTTGCCCCTATTCCTTATTTGCATACTTGTAAGTGTATATCATATGTGCAGCTGTTACTGTATTACTATTATTATAAAATTTAGTGTAGTGAGGATGCAGATGCAGATCAGCTAACTCTGCTTAAGCACATACAAATCATGAACAGTTTTCCAGTTCCAAGATGTCCTTCAGGTTCCAAAGCAAGGTTTGAGTTGTACAGGTGCTCCCCATATATTTTATGGAGATTCTGGCCCCCATAACCACTAGAGTGGAGCAGACCACAAGAATGATTTACTGGTGCCTCAACTACAATAACAAAGCTAAATACTATTTGTACCATGTTGTTATCAGTATACTACAGTATCACTACTGGACTGGAGAATGAAGGAGAGAAAGCTTACATTAAACTACATACCTGTTGTATTAACAAAGACTATTGTCAGTACTTTAGTTAGAGCCTTCCATTTCAAATTTCACTTGAGAAATGAAATCTGACTAGAATACCATTAAATGCAGACTTTAAATAAATTAAGTAGCTAAACTATTCCCCCACCACCACAAGCACACTTAGACTGGTCCACTGTGGGACCGCTAATGGTAACCTTCTACCTTTGCTAATAAAACAGGAAAAGAAACTGCAGACACATCCTTCCCCATTCAGCCACCCCAGTGGCTGAGGGTAGTACTTGTGCTGCTCACTCATATTGTATTTTCTCATCAGAAGCAATGTTTGACAATGTGCATGATTAAATCATTTTCACTTTATAGCACCTATTGGTATTACTATCTGGTAAGTCCTGAGGGTCTGAAAAGCATTAAAGGGGCAATGCATACTGTGGCATTATGCCACCATATTCTTCATAGAGATATTGTTATATGATATTATAGCATAACTGTGATGTATTTTATACTAGATAAGGCATGTGAGATATCACTGGAAAGGTTATTATTTACTGAATATGGTTATCCTATTTGTATGCATGTATCATTTTGGTATCTGAAGTTAGGAATATTGTCTAGGCATCTATTACAAATGTGTTTACATCTGGGGAATGCCCACTAGACAGAATGGATGGTGGTTGGGAAGGGCCATTAGGGAAAACAATAGTTCTTTGAAGATGCTAATCACCCACTGAGAAGTCTTCCTGGGGATGCTACAAACAGCCTCTGAGTTCTGGCTGCAGGGTCATGTGACCAAGTCACTTGGTACTGGACTCCATGATAATACTAGTATTTTTCCACTAATGGGGGTGGGAACCACACTGGGAAACATAGGATTCCCACCATATCCAAAATCTATTCAAGACAGGGGAGTAACATCATCATGGCTCATCCGTCATTAACTCCCCAGCCAAGAAAGAAGACTGCTGGAAACACCTGAGAAACAGAGACTGAGCTTTTTTTTTTTTTTTTTTTTTTGGGGGGGGGGGGGGGAAGAGGAGAGAGAAGGGCTGAGTCCAGACTCGAGGGGGTCTGGCCCGTGAAAGGAATATCTGGAGTTTTAAAGCCGCAAGCAAGTGCGGCTTGTCTTCAAGAATCTCTGCAATCTGCCTAAAAAAAGTTAGGGTGAGAATCTGTTGCTTATAACCAGTTTCTTTAGTATATTAAACTTAGATTACCTAGCAAATAAAACAAATATGCCATCTGCTTCTGTTTGCTATCCCTTATCATTTAAAATCTATCTTTTGTAGTTAATAAATTTGCTTTTGTTTGGTCTAAAATTATTTTGTGTATAAATCCTACCTGGGGGCAGAAAGTGGTGTATACCCCTCTCCACATTGGAGGGAGGGGGGGCGAATATCATAAGCTTACACTGTACAGTTCTCTGTGCAGCACAAGACGGTATAATTTTGGGTTTACACTCCAGAGGGGGGTGTGCACTTGAGTACCGGGCAGTTCCTTAGTTGAGCCTTCCCATGCAGGGCTGATCTCAGCATCTGTGTGTATAGCTGTTCCTACCTGTATGTGTGCTGGTTAAGAGCAGTCTGAAGCCTGAGGGAGGGAGGGTTTGGCTGGCTTGCCTCAGCAATACAGTGTAAAGGGAACTCAAGCTGGTGGGTCAGGCAGGCTCAGTGGTGCCACAGTCCCAGGTGGCACGCTGAAAAGCAGGGGGCGGGGATAAGAACCCATCACATACTTGTGCAGCATTTTCAAAAGGTGAAGGGGTGTTAGAAAAAAGTAAGGAGGAGAGAAGGAAGTAAAAAGGATTTCTCTCATATGTAGGACAGAAATCCTGTTTGTTTATATATGTATAATATATATATATATATATATATATATATATATACACACACACACACACACACAATAAGTGTATATTTTATATTACATTACACTGTTTTCACTACATGTATCACATGAGCAATATCACTGCCTTCAAGACATCTAAGCAACTGTACACAGGACTTCTTTATCACGACTTTAGAACAAATTAATCTCTTTTGAGCTAAACATCGTATTGGATTTTCTCATCTAGGAAACATGGGAGTTATAAGTGTAGTAGCTCTTTCCATTTTTTGTTGATAGACTTCATGGGAAGGAGTTACATGTAAAGTTGCTACATAAAACCCAGTCTTCTAGAGAAGGAGAAACTAACTGGTGTAAGAGGCAACTGCCAAGTCTACTGAGGGCCAAGAACGTAATTGACTTAACCACATCTACTGAAAGAAAAACATTAAAAAACAATAAGCGTTCATGAAGAGAACCAGAATAAAATGTTACTACTTTGACATTCAAGAGATGCAAACTCCTTTGCTTGCGAAGGGAAAGAGACCAAAGCTGGAAACAGTGACTACATACACAGAAGTCACAAATGCTGCAAGTTTAGACAAAACAGCTATGAGTTTATATCAGTCTCCGAGAACAGGTTACCTCAGAAGTACTGTATAGGCCCATGACTAAACAGCAGGAGAGAACTTGTACATTTTAAAAAACAAAAACACTTAATTTTGGGGTGATCCCACAAAAGACAGCAGTCAGGTTTTTTCCTTAGACCAATTCTAAACTCTGGTAAAATCAGAATTTCACGTACACTTTTGAAAGAAACTTGGGCAAAGCCATGCTTTTTAAGTGAAATACTAGATATTTAGATCCTAGACCTTGATCCATCTTGTTAATTTCAATACAGGAAATATGGCAAATATGGATGTGTGTAAATTAGTTCTTACAAATCAGATAACTATATTGGTAGAGAGAGCTTGCTTTATGTGAAAAAGTTAAAACAAAATCATCAAAATAAATTTTGTAGAATTTAAAGATTAACCATGCTGGTTTAGTAAGTTTTAAACCTAGTTTCATTGAAGTCAATTCTCAATATCCAGGTTAGCAGGACAACATTTTAAAATATTTACTCACACAGTTGGGGAGGAACAAACAGCTTAACACATGCACACTAGCTTCCTGACTTCCCTATCTACTTAAAGTACATTTTAAAATCTTGTTTACTCCAATAATCTTCAGTTTTCTTCCTGTAATATTTAATGTAATTGATTTATAAATTTTTAATATTATGTTGAACCACTGAAGCAGTCATATTGCCTTAGTTTGGATAATCACAATACTATTTCATGTTCCATATTAATGCCCACAAACTATATAAAAATGTATTCTATTAAATCACTTTTTAATAAGTCAGCTACCTGATATTCATTTATGATTTCCTATCATGCAGTCAATTTCTGGTGAAAGATGTGTTTCTTCCGTGTTTCATACATGTGGCCTTTCAGCTAAAATCAAGTTTTATATCAGACCTATCCTAGTTGGAGCTCTGCAGAGGATGGAAAGGACAATCCTAATTGGTTTTCCCCTTAATCTCCAATTCCTGTAATTTTACTGGAATTTGAAAGTCAGCAACCAGCAAATATGCAATAAGGACTGTTTTTTTGATACAGTCCATATTTGGAACCCCCCAAAAATCCAGTAACATAGTAAATCTCCACACTGATCTTGTTCATGGGAGGGGAGGAGATGAATGGCTTACTTACCTGGTTCACAGTCACACTGCAAAAAGGAGGGGAAAACAGCAACAAGCAGGGAGGTAAGGATGAAGGTGGAAGGTCAGCAGGTAAAGAACTGGGTAGGGACAGTAGGTAGAAGGAGGGAAAAGGATGCAAGTGGTGGTTTACCTCTGATCTCACAATCCCAGCAATGAGCTGGCCACAGGACAGCAGGAAAGAGGAGAAAGATCAGCAATGATTATGTCTGATCTGGGCTAGGACACAAGTTACTATAATTAGTAGTATTACCATATAACACACCTAGTCATAGTAGACCACTGAGCTAGGCGCTGTACCAACAGCTAACAAGATATCGCTCCCTGCCCCTATATTACTTACTACCATAATCTGATGTGCTCTTCAAAATTTGATTGCATCAGGACTGGCTGAACATATATTTCATTACTACTCCTACACAAAATAAAGAAAGTTACAAGAAAAGCAAACTCTCTATATCAATACTAAGAGAATCACTGATTATGAAGATTTAGCTTTCAGCAAATGTCTTTGCATACACTGCACCATGAATAGCTGTTACTTTGAAACAGTAATTACTACTTACAGCCACACTCAACATTCACATAAGACAGATTAGCAAAAAACTGTTTTAAGGATCAAAGATCCTAGCTGCTGAAAATAAGGCACTTCAGGAACTCCGGTTCATCTCATACCGGTAGAGCAAATTACATACAATGACCACTCAGAAAGAAAAGGAGTACTTGTGGCACCTTAGAGACTAACCAATTTATTTGAGCATAAGCTTTCGTGAGCAACAGCTCACTTCATCGGATGCATTCAGTGGAAAATACAATGGGGAGATTTATATACATAGAGAACATGAAACAATGGGTGTTACCATACACACCATAACCAGAGTGATCACTTAAGGTGAAGTGAGCTGTAGCTCACGAAAGCTTATGCTCAAATAAATTTGTTAGTCTCTAAGGTGCCACAAGTACTCCTTTTCTTTTTGCGAATACAGACTAACACAGCTGCTACTCTGAAAAATGACCACTCAGAGGATATAAGTGGTAAGCAAAATCACTTTTTGTACAAAATGTATTCATATCAAGCTGCATTGAACAAAATGAAGTGGTGGTTCCATAAAGTTTCACTGCTCTAGTCAAGCTGCTCTAGCATATCAAGACAGAGAAAATCTACTGAAAGATGTGTAAGTATTAGGAATATCAGCATAATAACACACACACACTCAGCTTTATTGAATACTAAGAGAAATCACATTTTGTTTACACCAGAGATTTAAAAGAAGCAGAGCATGAACAAAAAAAAGTGTTTCATGAAAACGTTAGAATTCCAGAAGCTATAGGCTGTTACACAGAGCTATTGGTTTTACATAGTACCACTTCTTTATACTGAAGCATCTGACATACCTGTTGCACTGCATAGGAAACCAAATGCCCCAGTCCAACTATACAATCTCAGAGTTCTTTCCCAGTTTATACATACTCAGTTCAAAGTAGTGAAATAAAAATCACAAGATGTGTTTCAGATGTCTATTATAACATCGTTAATGTGTTTAAATTGTGTATATTTCTGGTTTCCAAGTTCTTCAGAAATAACTTTGCAGAGTTAGGGCCGTAAAATCTCAAAAACTTAAATCACGTTTTTCCAAGTCAGTTTGCCTTGTCCTACTGGTGGGACATTTTATGAGAAAAAGCTAATAAAGACAAGGCCAAAGAGCCTAGAGTGAACTTGTCAAAGCAGTGTGGGAGAATTAATCTTAAAGCAAAACCAGGAAATTTTTAGTTCCCAGAAATGGCAAGAAACATTGCTGTTTATCATCTGACTGAAGTCATAGTACCAATAGCAACACACCTCTATTTTCCAATACTGAAGTACAGCATTAGTACTATACACAAGTCCTGATGAAGCCATAACATTGTGGCCCAAAGGTGAGTGTGCTACCGAGAGCGTCATCAGGACATGTTCAGAATTTAAGACTAAAGGGCACTGCTGTAACATTTTAAATTACTTTTACCCCCTTGACAGAGGAGTGTTAAACTGCCAATCCACATTTATAAAGCTACAAATCACAGGAAAATAAGAGCTTTGTCACTAGAGCTGGATTCAGGCTGACTTCCCCAAAACAGGAAATAAAAATGAAAAATAATGTCTATTAGGTTAAACAAATAGCAAACAATGCTTAGAGTAAGCATGCTTATTTTGCAATAAAATGCGAAGGCAGAGGTGGCTGGAACACTGGTATAAACTAAATAGTAATACAGGAACCAAAGTTGTTTGTACAAGCAAAGACTAATTCTGAATAAATTTCAGACTCATAAATATGGACATTACATATGAGATTGTCTTATCCATCTCTGAAGGGACTTGTGTGAATATCTTTCTAGGGGAGGTCATGAGGAACGATGGAATGATAAAGGAAACTTGAGAGGTATAACTGAGGGACACCAGGGATGCAAAGGGGATGGTAGGGAGGAAAAAGATACCGGATATCAGAGACTGTCCGGGACACACTGTCCTACTGAAGTGTCAGGGGGCAGGGGAAGCTGAAGCAGAGAGGATGTGTTCTCATAATGTAAAATTTTGCTATTCGGTTTAGCTAACCAAAGGGGTACCTATCTAGATTAGTTTAGGATTTTAAGGATAAGACCAGGTATGTTTTGAATATCATTTATAAAATGTAAAGCAGAGTAGCACAACTCCAAAAGCTGTCTTGGATCCGGTGTCTGAAAACCGTTCTAGCTTTGCAAGATGACAATCTGCAAAGTAAATTCAAACATTTACAAAATTATTCAAGTAATTGCTGGGAGAATTGTTATAGCTTTAGTTTATTTTGAGCCTCAGTGAATTGATTATTCTATCTACACTACAATGTAAGCCAGGATTTGAACTCTGGATCAAGCCTAACCCCTCTTCTGTCTACACACAAATCATGCTGATCCAAGGTCCCAGAAACCCTGGGGGTGGGAGTATATCTACACTGCAATAGAACACCTGCGGCTGGCCTGTGTCAGCTGACTTGGCCTCAAGCTGCAGGGCTATAAAATTGCAACGTAGATATTTAGGCTCAAACTAGAACCCTGTTTTTTGGCCCTTGCAAGGGTGGAGAGTCTCAGTCTGGGCTGCAGTCCAAATGTCTACACTGCTATTTTTAGCCCAGCAGCCACAGTCAGCTAATCTAAGCTCTCAGACTCAATGCTGCAGGTTTTTTAAAATCACAGTGTAGACATCCCATAAAGGTATGATTACACTGCAGTTAGACTACTCGCAGCTGGCACATGTCAACTGAGTCAGTCTTGTGGGACTTGGGCTGCAGGGCTGTAAAACTGCACTGCAGATGTTCGAGCTCAGGCTGGAGCCCAAGCTCTGAGAGCCTATGAGGAGGGAGGGTCCCACCTCGAACATCTACACTGCAATTTTACAATCCACTGCCCAAACCCTGCAGGCCTGAAGCAGCTGACATGGGCCAGATATGGCTGTTTAATTGCAGCATACACATACTCTCCTGAAGCAGCCAGGGTCTCACTTATTTTAAACAGTTATTTAAACCTAGAGGAAAGAGGCAGTTACAAAAGCTGTTTTAACACAAGTTCTCAAAAGATACCTGTCGCAGAGAATTTTGACAGCAAGAACAGAAACTAAGAGCAATTGCTGCATAAACAGTACAGTGTAGAATTTGAAAGTCAGTTTATAGAATTGCAGTTGTACAACTAGCACAATGGAATCCTGGTCCCTAACTGGGGCTCCTCGGTGCTACTCCAATACAAATTATATAATTTAAGATAGCAATTCAAGACCTGGGGATGTGGTTAACTTCCGGGGTTACTGCTATTACCACTCACAATAGCGTGCTATGTTGCTTCCATCTGGAGTTGTGCACCATGTCTAATTTAAGTGTACAGAATATACAATATTCTCACTATGATCACATGCTACATGGGGCACTCAGCTGAAAGTTACTGCCTTGCCAACTGTAGAGAGGATATGTAGGTACACATTTTCAGCATAGTGAGAAATATAAGTATTCAGTTCCCTGCGGCAAGAATCACTTTTCCATGCACAATGCACTTAAATTTATCCATTGACTCAGAGGGTGCTCCTCTGTTTTTGTATTTGGCCATCCAGTAACTTATGCGGTACATTTTAAAAGCCTGTTCTCCAATGATTGTAAAAAGTGAGCGTAACCATAGGACAAAAGTACTGATTTTGCATGCCGGCTAAGAAAGTCTTGTGCTCTGCGTAGCTTGAAAGGTTGTCTTTCACCAACAGAAGTTGGTCCAATAAAATATATTACCTCACTCACTGTCTCGTGCAGTTTAGTTCGCCAGAACCCCATCTGCACAAGTGAAGTTTAATTATTCATTGCCCGTAACACAAGCTGCCAACTTGCACTTAAGCACTTGGGCACTGACTGATTGGCACATCCAAAGTCACACTGGAAATGAAAGTTGGCATTTTCGACATCTACAAGGAAACTGAGGAAGGAGGCCAACCGCCACACATTAGACAGGGAGCACAAAGCTGAATATGTATATAGTCTCCCTGAAGTATAGCTTGGGGATCATTTACAAGAAATACTCAGGCAGGTCAGATTTCATTATCAGCCTCAGGTTTCAGTCTTGTCCATCCAGGATTTATGTCATGTCAAATCAGCACCTTGTCTCAGAGGGAGGGGTGTTTATTTCACTATACTGAATCTACAACAGTTTGTGTTTATGTAGTGACTTGCCTTTTGAAGGTTCCCAATACACACCACTCTGCTAAAATATGGGCACTGCTGGGGCAGCTAACTGAAATCATACAACAGTGGTGTAGGAAAGCCCATTTAGCCAAGGACACTAAGGCTATGGGCTGGTCTTCACCACCTGGAAGATCCATGCTGCTGAAATTGATGCAGCAGCTGTCGATTTAGCTGGTCTAGTGAAGACCTGCTAAACTGACAGCAGAGCGCTCTCTAGTACAGTGGTCTCCAAAGTGGGGTGCGCGCACCGCAGGGGATGCGCAAGACCATCCCTGGGGGTGCGCGGCAGGAGGAGCGCCGCCGGCACAGCAGCAGCGCTCCTGGACCTCTGATTCTTTGGGCGGCACGCCGACGGCAGCTGGGCTCTTCCCCGCTCCATCTTCAGCGGCACGCCGGCAGTAGCTGCTCTTTTTCTTTTTTTTTTTTTTTGCTTCCCTAGAGCTGGCCCTGGGGGTGCACGATCCACAAAGTTAGGAGACCACTGCTCTAGTCGACCCCAGTACTCCAGCTCTCTGAGAAGAGTAAGGGAAATCGATTGGAGAGCGTCTCCCATCAACGCAGCACAGACACCAGGGTAAGTCGACCTAAGCTACGTCGACTCCAGCTACATTATTCACATAGCTGGAGTAGCATAACTTAAGTTGACTTACCCCAGTAGTGAACCCCAGCTATGCCACTGTAACACTGTAGTGCAGACACTACAACACCAGAAGCGTTTTTTTTTGTTGCAGTAGTAAATTCACCTCCTTGAGAGGCAGCAGCTAGGTCAATGGAATAATTCTTCCATCGATCTAATGTGACTATACTAGGGTTTAGGTTGGCTTAACTACATTTCTCAGAGGTGTGAGTTTTTCATGCTCCTGAATGCCGTAACTAGGTCAACGTAATTTTTAGGTGTACATCAGACCTCAGACAAATCCTCCAGTCTTCGGAAGAGGCCCAGGGTACTGTGTGTTTTTAAAGATCAGCATGGAACAGACACATTTTTAACATCTCTTCCTAAAGCCCATATAGAATAAACTGCATGGATTTCAATTTCGCAACCTCAAAAGGATGAAAGAGAGTTGACTGTCAGGACTTGAATAAAAGTCTACATACCAAACCTAGTGCTTTAGTCACTAAATCAACCTTTCTATCCAGAACACAATATAAGTACTCGGTTTGGGTACAAAAAGTTGTCAACCACCTTTTTTGGACAACCAAATATAATACACATGGTTTTTGGACAAGATTTAGGGCTTGTTGACACTATCGCTTAAGTTGATGTAACTTATGTCATTCAGACGTGTGAAAAAGCCACCCTCAAGTGATACAAGTTACACAGACTTAAAGCGGTGTCTACACCATGCAATGTTGCCGGGAGACGCTCTCCCGCCGACAGAGCTTCCACCTCTTGTTGAGGTGGAGTAATGACATCCAGCTGTGCCAATGAAGCACGTTAGTGAAGACAAGCCCTCAGATATGCAACTCCAGGTTAATTGCCTTTCCCCCTCCCACCATCCCCCTACTCATTTACCATCCAGAATATTTAGATGAGCAAGTTAAGATCACAATGGTCTAAAAACAATATTGCTGGATGCCACTGTTTCTCCTCTTAATACGATGGCACCTTTGTACAGAGTTCTTTCCGTAACACTACATAGAAAAAAATATATATGGCCATATGGCAAGAGGGAGCAGATGAAGGGGATGGAGGAAAAAGAAAATCTGTGGAACTAACAATATGCATGCCAAATATCAACTCAGTCATTTTGCTTGCATGTTATATAATTCCTTCCCCTCTGTTTTGTGTGTTTAGACCAGCGGTGGGCAACCTGTAGCCTGCACGCGGCCCATCAGGGTAATCCACTAGCGGGCCACTAGACTGTTTGTTTACATTTGCATGGTCGCCCGCAGCTCCCAGTGGCCGCGGATCGCTGTTCCCGGCCAATGCGAGCTGCGGGAAGGAGCCTTCTGGTCAATTAAAGCTTACCAAAGAGTTTCAGTCAATTATTATGACTGGATAAACAGCATTCTAGGGTCTTGACAGTGAGAAATTAAACTGTCATCAAGGCTGAGTCAGGAACTCTCCAATATACGGGACAGACTGATATCACTTCTGGAATTTGTGATTGTGCAATGAAGAATTGATGTAAAATTTAGAAAGATATAGGGATAAATGGGCAACAGCAGCATGCAAGGACTGGTTTACGTACTATGCATACAAAACTGAGGCCATAGGTCACACTGTGACTTTGCAGAATGGCAAGCTAATTGCTGTAGTAAAATCAAACTAAGCATTAGCCATGTCAGTTTGAAACCTCTAAAATGTAGTTTTGTAGACAATATGTACAAGTCACTCTTTCTGGCAAGTTAGAAAAGTATACTGAGCAATTCTACTTAGATATATAGGAAAAAAACATAGGGTGGAAGTATAGCAATGGAGAGAGAGAGCACACAGATGAAAATGAAGGAAGATACGTTGTGATTAGTTAAGAGAACGGTGTGACATTAAGGATAATAAAAAGGATAGAACAGAAGCAAGTTATTTTTTAAAATGCAAAAGATAAGAAATTTAGTTGACTGTTAACAATATGGTACATAACACCTAGTTTTAAATCAAACTTACAATCTGGACTACACCTACGAAAAGGCTTCAATATTTGAAAGTTGGGCCAAACCACAAGAATTACTTAAATATAGTGAGATGAAAGCTTTCATCCTTTCTATTCTGACCTCTAAATCTTATTGGGAAACTGATTTGTTGTAAATTAGTTGACTGCTCATTTTTAGAAATAAAAGAGGGTCTTTGTAACATTAACAGCAAAGCCCAAGCAAAGTGTGTTTTTAATAGAAGTCTACTGTTTAAAAACAGTTGCTTATGTGTTCTGTAAAATAATTCACGATCCCCCTCTTTAAAATCCCTGCTGCTCTACCGAGGTGGACATAAGTCTCATTTTGGACTGTCGTGTTTCATTTTGTGTTTCACCACCTCTTAATAGGGTTGCCAACTTTCTAACCACAGAAAACCGAACACCCTTGCCCCACCCCTGCCCTGAGGCCTCTCTCTCCATCGCTCGTTCTCCCCCACGCTCCCTCCCTCCACGCTCGCTCACTCGTTTTCACTGGGCTGGGCCAGTGGCTTGGAGAGCTGGCGGGGGTGAGGGCTCCAGCATGGGGCCAGAAATGAGAGGTTCAGCCTGTGGGGAGGGGGCTCTGGACTGAGGCAGGGGGTTGGGGTGCAAAACTGGGTGAGGGCTCTGGCTGGGAATGCAAGCTCTGCGGTTGGGCCAGGGATGGGGGAATTGTGGTGCAAGAAGGGGCTCCAGGCCAGGGCTGAGGGTTTCAGAGTGTGTGAGGGGGTTCTGGACTGGAGCAGGGGGTTGGGGTGCAGGAGGGAATGAGGGCTCTAGCTGCAGGTGTAGGCTCTGGGGTGGGGCCAAGGATGAGGAGTTTGGGGTACAGAAGGGGGCTCTGGGCTGGGGGTTGAGGTGCAGGAGTGTGTGAGGGGTGCAGGCTGTGGGGGGTGCTTACCTCAGGCGGCTCCCAGGAATCGGCTGGCATGTCCCTCAGGTTCCTAGGCAGAGACATGGCCAGGAGGCTTTGCACGCAACCCCTGCTTGCAGGTGCAGCCCCCACAGCTCCCAGTGGCCGCAGTTCCTGACCAATGGGAGCTGCGAAGCCAGCGCTCAGGGCAGGGGCAGTGCATGGAGCCCCCATGACCGCCCCATGCATAGGGACCAGAAGGATATGTTGTTATTTCCCGGGAGCCACACAGAGCTGGGTAGGGAGCCTGCCAGCCCCATGCCAACCGGACTTTTAACAGCCCAGTCAGTGGTGCTGACTGGAGTCACCAGGTTCCCTTTTTGACCGGGTGTTCCAGTCAAAAACTGGACACCTGGAAACCTTAACTCTTAATAAAGTGGGATTTTTGATACTGTGTAGTGATTACATGACCACTTATCTTTGAATTTTACTCAGCCAAAGTTGTTGAACTGTTAATGGATTACCATAAATATAACTGCAAATCAATTTTATTCCAAGATTTAACACCAATATCCCACGGTATCATGCAATTATTGTTGGAACTATCCCAACATAAAAAGCCTAATGCAGTTCTTAGAAAATTTTAATCATATAAACTCCCCTGCACCGACAACAAAAGCTACCTTGGTAAGCTGCTTACTTGAATTCAGAGAAGCTAGACAGGAAAAACCACCTTCAACTTCTCATTTTGCATTCTCACCCTTTAACAGACATACCAATTTACCAAAAAGCTGCAGATCTCTTGTTAAGAAATGTTCACTGTATTGCCACACCTGTCCTCCTAAGCTGCTTTAAATAATGTTCTACTGGACAACAGAAGTACTACAACATTAAGGACATAATTCCATGAGAC
The DNA here is from genome assembly GCF_015237465.2 of Chelonia mydas. NCBI lineage: Eukaryota > Metazoa > Chordata > Testudines > Cheloniidae > Chelonia > Chelonia mydas. Next base: position 68,100,537 of record NC_051250.2, read on the forward strand.
TGTACTTCTGAAAGCAACTTCATTCACTCCACCTCCTACAACAGTTTAATACAAACTTGGTTACTTTTTTGCAATCTGATACTTAGCCTTATTTCTTTTGCCACCAGATACACAACATGACCAACAACTGGTTAAATGTATCTACATATTTCTAAATACATTTAGGTCAAAGATATATAAATTACTCCTTAGTTTGAAAAACTACTACTGCCAGCTTGATTTAGTTCCAAATGCCTGTAAAAATAGGATTTTTATGGGAGAAACTTTAAACATCTTTATTTCAATTACAATAGTCCAAAGTTGTGTTAGTACTCAACAGCCAGAAAGTGAGTGTCTAGTCTATTTTCTTTGCCAAAGTTAAGTGTAGCGCAGACACACATTTGTGGCTGAAAATAGTTATTAGTAAAAGAATTTCAGAAGTCCAATACAGCACATTCAAGTATGCTGGCAATAGCTAATTTTTGGCCTAAAAAATACTAATGTTAAGCTCCTACTGTAACATGGCTTTGAATTTGTATTTATCTCTCTCCCCAACACCTCATGTGGCTACACAAATTAGCACTATGAATCACAGAAGGCACACCATAGCATTACTGTCTTAAAACATGGGCTACTTAAACTGTTTGGGTGGTTGTCAGAGCCCGCCAGGCCAGCCATGCTGTTCAGAGTTTGGTCCAGCAAACATGGTATTACTACATATTAGGCTATCCTTCAGGATGTGCTATTTGTCAGTGTTACGATACAAATGTGTCATGGCACAACATAAGATGGCTGGCCAGGAATCACCCTGTGCACAGGAAGCCCAAACTCTGAATGTAGAGACAAGTTCAGGTTCTGCAAATCTTGACAGGTTAACAGCAGAAGGGGTAACTTCTATGGATTTCCCATTTAAAAACTACTGTATGGGAAGTAAATATTCACCCTCTTATCCCCCTCATCACCACCTTCTGGCAAATATGAAGCTTTCAATCCCTACAGCTTGTTTAGCATGTAAGGGCTTGTCGACACGAGCACTTTACAGCGCTACAACATTCTCACCCAGGGGTATGAAAAAACACCCCCGAGCGCTGCAAGTTTCAGCGCTGTAAAGCGCCAGTGTAGACTGTGCTCCCAGCGCTGGGAGCTATTCCCATTGTGGAGGTGGTTTTTTTAGAGCACTGGGAGAGCTCAGTGCTTTAACATTGCTAGTGAAGATGCGCCCTTAAGTTCAAGGCTTCAGTTATTTAGCAAAGAGCCTCAAGAAGTTGCCTGAAGCGGTCTTAAAGGGGTGGGGGAAGAAATTAGGTTTTAACTCATTTTGTTTCTTCATGATGAATAAAACCTTTTTTAAAAAGTTCTCTGTATGTAACGTTAAAAGTTCGTGTCTTGTTTACCCCATTTTATCTGAAAGATTATGAACAACTAGAGAACTAGGAACATAAGAAAGTGAGGCCTGATTGAGGGAGGGAAATGCTTTTCATTTAGACTGTATAAAGCATGGTTTTTGCTAATCCCTATTTAACTCAAAAGCCCTATAAACACAGTTGAAATAATAGATCACCTGTCCCCCACCCTTCAATTAAGGGTTGAGAGGTTACCACGTATATCTGAGGGTACGTCTACACTTTGAGTTGGAGGTATAAATTCCAGCTCAAGGAGACACACTCATGCTAGCTCAATAAGAACAGAATATAGCCTCAGCAGCACAAGAGGTTAGCTGCCTGAGTACGTACTGCGGTCTTGGATGGGTACATAGTCAGGGTGGCTAGTCCCTCCCACTGCTCATGCTGCTATACACTATTTTTAGCACGCCAGGGGTATGTCTCCTTGAGCTGAAGTTTACCCCCTCAGCTCAAAGTGTCCACACACCCTCACACATCCAACAAAATCAGGGAAGGACTTAACATTTCTGATATTTCTAAAGTAAAAAAACAAGCAGGAAAAAAAACCCACGTTATGTTGAAGAAACTTTTCAAGGCTCTGTTATATAAATCTTAATGCAGCTAAAATGAGCAAAAGCTATTTTTTATTGTTTTACAGGTCATTTTATTGATTGATTATACTGTAACAAAGTTGTGTGAAAATACTCAACTTCTTCCTCAGCAAAATTCCACACCATGGGAAGCCAAGGATATCTACTTGAAGTCCCTGTTCTTATGTATGAGCTCGGTACCTCCAGTATCCTATCCCTAATCCACCTGCTGGCAGCACAGCACCAACAACCAAAGCTGCCCCTTGGATCCCCATTTAGGCCCTGTCTTCACTAGGAAAATAGATGGTAACTAACATGGTAAACATTCTAGTATGGACAAGGCAGTTTTTACAAATCTATTAATACTACACCACTTTTCCTAGTTTGGACAACCTTAAAGCAGTATCCTCACCATGAAGGGAGTTCCACGGGAAATACAATACAGCCTCAAATTGTACTAACTTTCCCAAGCAGTTTACACAGGGCTGAAGGGGCGGGGGGGAAGGGGGGCAGTGTGCTTCAGCTACACCCATACTCAATGCAGGGCCATCCAATCACTACTCCATGGAGTGACTTCAGCAGGTAGGTGGGAGGAAGAATGGGTCCATGAGGTCACCGATGCCTTTGCCCTCTTTTCCATGAATGGATGAAGAAAGCATGATCTAGCCCTAAGTGTCTGTTAGGAGTTTAATCTTAAAGAGAATGTAAACTTCAGTTACATCAGATGTGTAAATTTCCATCTTGACGTAAGTAGTATGTACATGAATCTCCGAACACAGAAGATACACCCCTCAGTGTGTAGAAGACTTGTCTGTGTAAGATAATGTTTTACTAGTATAAATTGCTGGAATAACTAGCAAATGTATTCAGATTGCTTATCTGCAATTCTGAATACAGGCAAGGATGCCTGCTGTATCTTGATACAGAAGTTCTCCAGCCATGCCAGCAAAGTGGTACGTTTATCCTTTAGGGCCAATCAGAATTATATACGTGAGGTGAAAACTTGAACAGGTCACTTCTGAAAGTTTAATGCATCAGGAAAATTACTGGTCCCATCTTTACTAGCTAGGTAGATCATATAGAAGAAAAATTAAAGAATGGTTGCTTCAACCACTGACTGGTTTGAAATAAGTTAAACTGGAAAAGTCTGCTGAAAATGTCAGCTAAGTAAAAGCAGCATTCTGCATAATTAGTATCTAAAATTACACAAATCTGTATGATTTTGCTTGTGTACATTAAATATACATACATATAATACATGCTTAGTTTGCACAAATATAAGCCTGTCATTTATTTTTTCTTTTTGCTTTCATTTGAAACATGAACTCTGGTCACTCAATTAAGTCCTAACTTCAGCTGAAAGATCTTTGTGATACTTTGCACTTAAAGTCAACTTTTGTCTAAGTACTCCCTTTCTCCTCTAATTAAGGAGTAGCCATTTAAATAAGAGGCATCTGGCCCAAAGGCCGTTAGAATGGCCAGTAGAGAGCTACTGAGGAGTATTAAAAATAATTCCATAGTTTGATGTCATACATTTTGTAATAATACTTACTAGTAGAAAAACACATTCCCAACAAAATTTAGAAAGTGAATAAAATTATGCTATAATAAAATCAGAATATGTAATAAGTGTGCGTAAGCCTATAAAATACCAAACCAAGCCTGAGATGCCACTGTATTAGGATGTACTTAGACAAAAATGAAACCAATTTATAATCCAATTTTTTTTTAAAAGAAAATTAACTAATGGAAAATTGAAAATGTGTGAAGTGTACTATGTTGACCATCTCTAACTATCTTGTGAAATGCTCTGCGTGGTCACTTGGAAGATCCTGGTTTGATTTTCATGTCTGTTCTTGTATTCCCCAAACTTCCAGGTACTGCCACATCTTAGCTATTTGTAATGCATCCATCAACTTGGTATCTAAGCATTAAAGTTAATCAATGTCAGAGAACATAACATAGTATTTCTTTGATCCCAAGGATCAGGTGTGCATGAATACAACTGTGTGTGCATGCACACATGCGTATACAGACACTTTTGTGAAGGAAGGGGGGGAAATTAGGGACGGCTTTTAAAAAAATAAAAAGGATGCCTTGCATTTGAACCAAATACCCAGACTTGGGCACTATCTGATCTCTCTGTCTAGGAATAAAAAAGGGATCACAGTAAACACTTTGCAATACTCAACAGAAACTCCTCTCCATAATACTAATTTATAGCATGTTCCAAGCCTGAAGACCCTTGGGACACTGAGAAAAGGTATTACTAAAAACTCATCCCTAAATATGAAAGCCGAAAGAAAAAAAAAAAATGGTGTAGAAACTGAAGATAACCCTCACCCCGCTCCCAAACAACAAGTAACCACCACACTATGCTCAACACATAAGATTCAGGGTGGTAGGGTATTGATTACTTTTGAAGGAAGCCCCATCTTCAGCTGGAAGGACAGCGGCTGCAACAAACACAAGAGGAATTAATTTCCTCCCCTGGCCCCCTTTTGTTTTGTTTTTTTAAAATCAGAGCTCTGATGGTCCTTGATATTCCAGGAAGTTGTATTAAGAGAAGGGGGGCCAGGAGAGGACTTAGAATACATTAAATCTAGCTTTTAAACCTCTTTGCATACACTGTTCCTAATACACCAAAATCTATACAAAGTGTTCTTCTCCTTTTTAAGTACAACACAAAAAATAAACAGTATCAATCTTAAGTGATATAATCATGGACATGACTTAAAACAAAGGCAGATGACTTTAAACAAATGTTATCATTGTATAATCTAGTAGCAACTGTCACATTCAGTTAATTCAAGTCTCATCAGAACCAGAGAAGTTAGAGTTAAAAATAAAGCTCTTTTGGAGTTACACAACATTATAGAAAACAGCAGCATGATCCTCAATTTTTTTACAATTAACACAACTAGGTAAGATATTGTTGTACAACTCGACTTTTTCCAAATAAAAATACCAAACTTTAAACTAGCAATAAATGATAAAAGAAACTCAATCAAGTTTGCATCTCTCAACAGCTTATTTCCTGCCCAAAGAGCCCTTTTGTTCTGCTTCCCCGCATACATTTTAATATTCTGCCAGCACTGGAAAACAAAACAATCATGAAATTTGGCACACACATAAGCATAAGTGCCTTAAAGGGTAAAATGAAGAAATACAACAAGATTAGAACAAAAAAAAAATCCTACCAAGAAAATCTGCACAATTTTCTGTTTGCTTCACCCCAGATTAACTTCACTGGAAGCTGTACTCCTGAGCAACCTAACCTGAACAGAAAGCCCCACCTTCTTCAGTTCTAGTGGCTGAAATGGAAAAAACTCCACCCTTTCAGTAAAACTAGTATCTCTCATTGGTAAAACTTAATATCCATTATTTAAAGAACTTTTCCTTGCTAGCAGGTTAGGTTAAGCTGGTTAAAACACCCTGGACTAGCTGGTTTCTTAAAGAAACAGCACACAAGCCTTCAGTTGTGCCAAACTACAGCATTTTATTACATTATTTTGACCAGCTTCATACCAATTAACATTACATAAAACTGAACAGTGAAAGCCTAGACTTTGCCACTCCAAATCTTGAACATAGCACTCAAAACCATATGGATTCACAGGGTTTTATCTAGAAATATAAAAGTGATGTTAAAGAATACATACTTTTGACATATCTGATCAGTCTATTATTAAAGAACTAGATGTACTGTAAAACTTCATGAAGTGAAATTGAAAGAATTCTATCTATATAAAGCTTTGCTGCTTGCTTTTTAATATAGGATAAAATTTAATTCAAGCTTCAGGAACAAATTCACTATTTAAAAATCACAGAATAAACTAACTGAAAAATTAGGCACACTATACGTAACTTTCCAGGTATGATTTAGTAATCTAAACTTGAAAATATGAATAGTCAGTCACTTGTTTCAACCTGCTTTCTTCTGCTAATTTAAGACATGACTCAGCAAAAGCGTTTCCATAGTGTGGAAGCCAATATCTAGATCTTACCAGGGTCTATGTATGTTTCTGTGTCAGACAGTCCGTGGTTTTTATTTTTTGATGATCCAGTCTTTAACAGTATTTTAAAGCTATTTTTAAAAGAGAATTCTAATAATTAGATCTGATAATTAGATTATGACTAAATATTCCATTAATCTGATCTTTATGCTTCATAACTGTATAATACAAAATACTATGTTTGTATTATCAAGATCTTAGGCATCATTGAAAAAAAAAAAAATCTAAACAGTTCTCTCCCCACCAGCCAAAAAAGTCTACCTAACTGACAAGCCTGACATTCAGGGGGAAAAAGTTACACAGAATAAAGAGGCATCTCACATCATGTCTCACAAATGCACAGATCACTTCAGGAAGACCTCTCCCTGACTCAACCCAGAAAATGTTGTAATCTGGAGACTGACAGATGAACAGGATACCTCCCCCTCTTAGTGCCACCACAGTGTGCCCAGTTAGTGTTATATTACATGCAAAATTTTCATGGGTTTAATATTTCATCAGTTTCAAACTATATCCAGGATGGTACAAGCTGTGAATTATCTGAACATTTGTACTTTTTGTCGTGGTTTTTTTGTTTGTTTGTGTGTGGGGGGGAGGGGGGGGGTTAATTTTGTTTTTTTAATACAAGGGAAAAGTTAGAGGGAGGGAGAGAGGAGGAGGAGGAAACAGATCTCCAGGGAGAACAGCCAATTCCCAGCCCTCTTTCACCCCTCTTTTCTCAAGACTCCATTGCAGCAGCTTTCCTTCTGAAATAATTAAGGTCTAGGCTATACTGCAAAATGGATGCCAATTTCAACAGTGTTGAGGGATAACTGTTTTAAATAGGGTCTCCAAGATTGTATTTGTAGAGCAATGGGCCCTTCTACACTATTTTGCTATTATAGATTAAAAGTCCAAGATAATATAGTATTTTGCTATGACTAAATTATTACCCACATTCGAGGGAAATATTTACAGCAAAGTACTAGGCTGCATTTTAATGCATGCACCACTTTCTAAAAAAAGCTTCTTTAAAAAAAACACTATAAAAGGTCTAACTTTAAGAAGGCTCTACATGTGCACAATGTATTATTGTGTCTCATATACTAACTGAAAAAGTCAATTCAGAGGCCTAATCGCAAGATGCTTTGTGAGAATTCTGTACTTTGAACGCACAGAACATTAAGAATAAAGTTACTCAGATCCTCTTCATACAGTTTCACAGCTGTATTGCAAAAGACAGCATTAAATCATAAAAGTGCAATGCAATCTAAGCAATCGATGACAAGAACATAGTTTAGGCAAATAAAGCAACATGACTAAGAATTGTAAAGGGTCACAACGATACCCAGGACAAACTTCTAACTTTCGGTTTGGAGTTCATGAAGTTGCACGTCTGTGAGAAAAATAGCTGCAGTCACAAAAATCTTATGATCAAAACCACCCTACTCTGGAAAGGCAACATCTTCTGCCCTAAAAACAAGTTCTGTCGCTTACACCATATAAGGTTGTATATATTTACATAGTACCTTTCCTCCTGAAGAATCCCAGAGTGTTTTAAAAATCCATACCTATCCATCACCACAGAAATGCAGCCACCATCAGGCAATCTGCAACATCCAAACAAATAGCACACTGCATAGTAGTGAAAGGGGAGAAAATTTTGTCCAGGGATACCCTACTTTTACTAAGTGGGCAGGGAATAGTCTGCTGCCCTTGTGAAGTAAACCAACCCTCCCCCCCAAAAATCAGAGAAGTGAGATAAGGACACAACTGGCTTGGATTCCTAACTATTACATATCAAAGTTCATGTGTGAATACAGCTGAATTTAGGGGTTAGACATCCAGGTTGGAATTTTGTTGCTCAAATCCCTGTCCAGCCTCAAAGACGACCACAATCAGGACTGTTGAAAATGAGCATGAAGGACACCAATTTCATAGGTTTAATTTCTGCACACATCCTATATTCGTCTGGATCAGAGTCTGAAGAAATTCACTGTATTTCAAACTCAGAAGGGAAGTTAAGCCTCTGCTGCTCTTTAACATCGTCAGAGACAGCAGAAACTGGTGTGATCATCATAGTTGCAATCTGCTACTTAATTAGGGAAGCTCTGAGCATGAGCAGCCTTGAAGACAAATTCAAATTTTAGCTGCTACTGTAACTTGCACTGGGGACAGGAGTAAGAAAAGAAGGTGCCTAAGTCTCATTTGATTATTTTAATTGTAGAAAACCCAGAAGTCTATTTCTGCTGCAATATTAAGATACATAAAAGATACAGCAAGTTAGTGAGACTAGATAGCTCAGGAAAAGAAGAACTGAGCCGGTTACATTTAAGTCTCCAGTTCAAACAGAACAGAATGGTAGTGATCAAAAGCTTTCATCTGATGGCTGTTCAGTGATCTATGTAAAAACATGTCAGTCACAGTCCAGGTCCCTATGGACATGTGTGAATCACAAAAGCCTGCCAGAAATTGGTACCATTTGTGAAGGAGTCTTAGGAAACACATAACACTTACCTCTAGGTTTCTAATTGCAAAGCAATGTAGGGAACTACAGACTTCATGTGCTGTATCTGCACTGTGGAAAAAGGTCCTCAGCCTCCAGGGCTGTCAATATGCCAGTACTCTTATGGGGTTCATTCTTGGGTGTGTTATTTTAAGAAATGCAGCTCTAACTTTTAACCTGTTTTCCACTGTTAACTATTACCATAACTTAAAATTAAAAGGCAGATATTTTACTTTCCCACCCCAGGCAAATTGCAAAATTTATGAATATTTACACAAACAGTAATTATTCTTTTGAAGTTACTATATACAAAAAGTTTACTATTCTTTATCATTTTGAAAATAGTATACCTATTGATCACCAGATTATCTCTGAATACTTTAAATTATTCTATTAAAATAGCCACTCTCTCAACAGATGACTTACTTGTACACTAGTGCAATGACTACATGAACATACAAATAATTGTTTCAAAAGTATATTCCAAACACTATTCTGTTCACTTTCTTATACCATGGTGATGGGCATAGTATCTGGGCATCATCCTCAAAAGAGAGTGTCATTTACATCACTGATGTATTCTATTTATACCTGCTCCTCCATGAGTTAGTTGCATGAGATTGCATTTTTCAGATATGCTAGTAGGTTATGAGAAGCTGTGTGGAAAGATCAAAGAATGGAGATTTGCATTTTCAGCTGAAAGTTTTGAAGTTAGTGTTCATCCTTTGATCCTGTGGGTGTGAATTCCACCACCAAGAACAAACTCTCCCCTGTGCAGATGAGCTTCTCCTTAGTGATATACAATTCCATTATTCAAAAGGAGCAAAACCGTCAATGGCAGTCAAGCGCCTGGATAGTTAAGCAGTATTTCAGGTATTCTAGGGTAAACCCAGAGGATTAGGACCAAGACCTTGAAGCTGACTATGTGTTCAACAGGAAGCCAGCAGAATGAGCAGTATATAGATGTGCTCTTGGTAACATCGCAGTCTAGTGCTTGTCTTGATGTTTTCAACCCAAGATATATTGCAATGCTACAATCAAGTCTGGAAATAACAAAAGTGCACATGACCAAGTCCAGCCCTTAGATGCCTGGCTAGCCATAGAAGGTCAAATGTGTTTTTGTGACTGATGCTATAGAAAAGTCTGACAAAATATCCTGAAAGACCCTATACATTAAATACCCTGAAGTCTCCAATAGTCCATAATTGTCAGTGTGACAGAAAGCACCTCACAGTGCTTCCTTCTGCCTAGAAGCATAAAACAGGACAGAGTAGCTGCAGGCAGTTCCAAACCCAGATGCTGGGATACCTGGGTGACAGAGAGATTTCACGAAGGATAAACAGTTGAGTATTGGTTACATCTTTCTGACAACTGTAGCTTCAAGAAATCTCATTCACTCCCAAGGGTTATGATATTCAATAGGACCAGGAAAGAGTAGTGACTATTATAGAACTATATAGGTGAAAGTTCTGGTGGTAGACATCATACATCATGCCCTTTGGCTACAGCCCCTGTGGAAGGATCCAGACCATTCCCTTGACATCAGCCATCTTGCTCAGGTGGAACAGCAGTATCCTACAGTATGGTTGAGCATGCTGAATTCAATGGCCTAAGAATATGTATGTACAGTATCAATGTATGCCCTTTTCTCTAAACTGAAATAAGCATGTCCCGTAAGCCTATATAGAACAAGCCAAAATTTGTTCAACACCTGATTCAGAAAGGCTACTCAAGATCCAGGTGCATATAACTTTATCCCAATTAGCTGCCAAGTGTACTTACGATTCTTTAAAGAGAAGTGATTAATATAGTTGCTACAAAAAAGCACACATTTTCACAGGAACAGGAGGTATCCTAATCAGTAACCATAGTAACTTCTCAGTAGCTTGTGTTAATATTTCTGTCCTCTACTGATAACTTTAAAAAGAGTGGTAAGTTATCTGTATGGGGTTTTGTGGAGACAGTTTGAGTTTAAGGTAGTCAGATGTTGAATTTATAAACACTGTAAGTTCTTACATTTTCTAATATACACCACTTGAGTTATGAGAGCAAAACTATGACAAACTAGAAGCCACTTTCCATATGTATAATATACCAAACTAATTGCTTATGAAGACAAAAAAATAATACAAAGGGACCTGAAGACATAAACACATGCAGGAAATAGTTTGGGATTTCTTTAAAAAAAAAAAAAAAAGTAATGAAAGTTGGAGAAAAAAAAAGTCACAACTATTCAGTGGTGAAGGAGACACCTGAAAAGCAGTCACACCAAAAGTGACAGAGGGGCAGTAGTGAATATCAAATCAGATACAAGCTTGCAGTGATATATAGCAAACAAACAAAAACACTATACACACACCACACAATGATACTTTGGACAGAACAAAAAGGCATATTATGGACTAGATCAGGGGTTCTCAAACTGTGGGTTGGAACCCCAAAGTGGGTCACGAGCCCATTTTAATGGGGTCACCAGGTTTGACTTAAGACCTGCTGGGGCCCAGGGCCAAAACCGAAGCCTAAGCGTCACCGCCAGTGGCCAAAGCCCAAGCCCTGTGTGGCAGGGCTCAGGTTACAGGGCCCCTGCCTGGGGCTGAAGCCCATTGCCTTCAGCTTTGGCTCCCTGCCAGGGGCGGCAGGGCTCAGACTTTGGCCCAACACCCCTCCCCCCACCCACCCACACAGGGCAGCAGGGCTCAGGCTTTGGCCCCACGCTCCTCCCCCACCCAGGGCAGCAGGGCTCAGGCAGGCTTAGGCTTCTCCCCCTCCCCAGGATCATGTAGTAATTTTTGTAGTCAGAAGGGGGTCGCAGTGCAATGAAGTTTGAGAACCCCTGGACTAGATAGAAGGAGACCATCCCCTTCTAAAGGACACATTGGAGACCATTTCTAGTGCAAAATACATTTCTATGTACCTCAATACCAGAAAGATATCAATAGATTAGAGAGAATTCAAAGAGCAGCAATAAAAATCATCAAGGAGCCTGAAGGAAATGGATAACAAATTAAAGAAAGTTTAGGACTAGATACATATAACTCTGCTAATCATCTAAGGGAATGAGATTATGATTAACCATCTACAATTCAAAGAGAGTGTAAACACACCAAGAAAGGAATTATTTAAGGTTGAACCAGAAGGATATCACAAGGAATAATTGGATGAAAGGGAGAGGACTGAACTTCAGTTTTAAAGGTGAAGGCTACAAAGTTAGGGATATATACTACCCTCAATACACTAAATGTTAATAGAAGTTTGACAATAACTAAAAGTAGATTATATACCCGCAGCAGAATAGAAAAAACCCACCAACTAATTTCTCTACCCACTCCCCCCAAGCCTTTTGGGCACGGATTTCAGTCACAGAACAAGTGCAGACAAAGAGTCAGGGAAAGCAGTGCAACCGTGCGAGACATACCTAGTAGTACACGTTTATAAACCCTGGGAAAAAGAGGTGCAGCCGCTTCTGCCACCACCATTCCTGGGGAGTATCTGCCACTACATAAATACATTTGCTGCACGCTTGTGTAAAAAAAGATCAGTGAGAAGTCATTCTTTCAGAGTTAACAACCCACTGAGACAAAAGGGGATGCTCACACCACTCAAACCTAGCATTTCAGGCTTTTCAGAGACTGGAAAGAGAGCACTGCATCAAGGTTACATTTGGAAGGTTATTTTCACAATTGTAAGGACTAGAAAAAATGCAATATTTTAAAATGAAATCCTAAGTCAATCATACTCACTGGTTCGACTAGGAGCTTAGTACCACAATTTAGATTGTTCAGGAAGCAAAATTCATCCACATGCTCCCAAACAGCCAGATGTTCTGGATTGAAGCCATCCTAGTAATCAATATTTATATTATAGTACTGTCCTAAGGCCCTAACCCTCCCCTCCATGGAGTGCTGGTTGCTGTATAAAAACCACAGACATACAAACTCAATCCTTACCCTTACAACAGAAGCAGCAGTCCCCCTATGTTTACATGGCAGTAGAGCTGGTTGAAAAAACAATTTATGAAAATTCTCTCAAAAATAATTTTGGATTGGTTAAATAAATCAAGACACTCTATTCTGGCCACCTCTATATAGCACCTTTTGTTCAGAAAGATCATATAACACTCTACAAAACAGATGAATCACATCACCTCTGAAATTCAGCCATCCCTACGGTAGAAGCCAACATACCTGCAAACAAGTTTAGTAACAACAAGGGAAGGGGAACTGTCACTGAAAGACACTAGTAGAAATCCTACCCTAAAAGTGGCAATTCTTCAACAAAAAAACTTCAAAAACAGACTAACATGAAACTTCAGAACTGGAATTAATTTGCAGACTGGACACGATCACATTAGGTCTGAATAAAGACTGGGAGTGGTTGGGTCATTACAAAACCTAAACCTAATTTTCCCCCTACTGTTACTCACACCTTCTTGTCAACTGTTTGAAATGGGACTCTCTCATTACCACTACAAAATTTATTATTTTTCCTCCGTTGGTATCCTGCTCTTAATGGAATTGTCTTGTTAGACTGACCTCACACTGGGTAAAGCAACTCCCATCTTTTCATGTATTTATACCTGCTCCTGTATTTTCCACTCCATGCACCTGATGAAGTAGGTTCTAGCCCACGAAAGCTTATGCCCATATAAATTTGTTCATCTCTAAGGTGCCACAAGGACTACTCATTGTTTTTGCCCTTATAAAGTTGCCCTTGGGCTTTCATGCTATTAGTGTTGGGGGTTATGGGGGGGGGGGGAAGAGAAGAAACAACTCAAAAAAGGGAGAAACCACCAATTAAATACAACACACAGTGTGGAACTCAATTTTGATTCTTTCAACCCTCTGTATCTGACACGCTGAGTCCAAGCCCCATATATTCCCCCTCCCCCCGTGCCCCACAAATTACAGGAAGTCCTAGAGATTGAGCCACACAGCCAGGTGCTCCTTCCTGGACGCTCACCTGACTCATCCACACAAACACCCAAGGACTGGGGTGGGGGCAACAGCAGCTTCCTTGGGGGAGACTCACTTCCTATGTTTGTGTGTGGGAGAGGTGCGCCCCACCGTACTCCCCTATGGGGGGGGGCTCCTTAGCCACCCCCTCGCCTCCCTTTACTCTTCCCGAGGTCCCCTTGCTGTGGGGCCCCCCTCACCCCTCCTGGCCCCTCTCCTCACTCCAGGGCCCCGCTGCGGCCAGGGCGCCCCCCTCACGCCGGGGCCGCTAGCCCCTTTACGCCCGGGGCTGGGGAGGGGGGAGAACAGCTTGCCCCCCATCACCATGCGGGGGAGCCGCCCCTCCGAGGCAGCCGCCCAGCGGGCCCCCGTAGCCTGGCACCCGCTCTTACCTGGCTCCGGGGCCCGCTGAAGCCCCCACCCCGCCTGGCCGCCGCCGCTGGCCCCGCTCGCTCGCTCTTTACGAAACTTTTTTTTTTTTTTTCCTGTTTCGTTGCCCTGAGAGTGACGCGGGCGGGCGCTGATTGGCGGAGCCGGGAGGGCGGGCGGGAGGGTAGCACCGGCTCCCGCAACTAATTATTACAGGGGACGGCGGCGACGTGAACCACAGAGCTGGACAGAGAGGGATTTAAAGGGACAGCGCCTCGGTGCGCAGCAGCCGCCTGAGCCAGCCGGGGGAGCAAAAGAGGGGGGATGGGGTGCAGCGCAGAGGGGGGTGGGCAGTAGGTGAGGTAAGGGCGGGAGCGTGGCAGAGGCTGTGGGGGGTGGGGAGGCGAGCGGCAAGTGTGGGCTAGGAGATTGGGAAGGAGAGCGGGGATGTGGAAAGGGTGGCAGGGGGTAGGGCTGATGGGTAGGAAGGAGAAAGGGGAGATGGAGGGAGGAGGGATAAGGAGGAAGAAGAAGGCAAGGGGCAAAGTGCCAAATAGGAAGCAGTTTTGTGGCAACTGTAACATGAATCATAACACGAGACAAAAATGTATTGTTAGGTCAGGGAAATGCCCCCCTTCTTCCACCCCCCCCCCCCCCCCCCATCCCCATGCATTAAATGTTCAGTAACTCCCCAGCCAGGGCACCAATGCTCCCTCCTCTATATATTGCTCTGCAGAGCTGTGCCTCCAACAGTGACGATCTAAATGGGGAGAGCTAAAAACAAGCGATTCTATTTTAAAATGTGTCAGGGACCTTACATATTGCAGAATCATACTCTTTAAAAGCTACCTTCAGAAGCTGCCTTGGTCCGGAATAAGGGATGGAACCACCTTCCAAATAAATTAGACTTGGCACGTCTGTTTCTGTGGTTTGTGTCATTGTTTGTTACAAGTTTCCTGACGTATTATTTACCTCGGACCAGAGCTTCAAGACCTTTGTGTGGCTTCTTTCCATTCCAGGAATATTTCACGACTAAATCATTGTCGCACGCTACCTTATATTCAAAAAACTTTGCAGCTGAGTGCTGTATGGAGAGGGAGGAGAATTCCTGTGGCATCCCCTTTGAAGTGAGCCTAATTAAAAGATTTTGCTCACTGAAACCAGCATGATCTGTTAGTATTTTTTCCTTTAATTATTTATTTATTTGACTGCTGCTACGAAGATTTTACAGTTTCATCTTTTCAGCTCTCCACTCTACCCACTTCTGTATAGGAAGATGTTTGGAGTTTATGGAGAAAACAAGAATGATTCTGGCTTACTAAACTGAGATAAATTTTACCGTGTAGCCTTTTTTATTGTTCTGTGGACATTAGAAGTATATAGTCATGTCAGTCAGTTAATCAAATACATCCATGGTCATTTGCTTTTAGTTTAGTTTAGCTACTTTATTTCCCCTATAAAAAGTCAACTCCAGATTTTGAATATCTTGTAGTTCTATGCAATATGTCACACCAGTTTTATTTTCCCATGGAGAGCTGAGACAATATACCACATCTTATTTTTATATAGTGATTTTTATATAGCGTCTTCAGTTCACAGTATCACATAACCACACAGTCAGCTGTAAATTAAAGCATAAAGGAAGGTTTTAAAATGAGATTTAAAGAGCATGAATGACTCAATGGCTTGAAGGCAGATAGGAGAGGTGAGAATTCCAGTTAGATGAAACAGCACAAGCAAAAAAGCAACCTCAGCTATTGAGAATTGAGGGGAAGAGGTCAAGATTGGAGGTACACACAGGATAATAGCTGGATGATGGGTCAGAGAAGTTAGGTAAAGTGAGCCCACCGGGAGTTTTTTTAGGGAAGAAGAACAGTTTTGAAGTAGATTCAGAAATGGAGCGGAAGCCAGGGAAGGTGATCATGGATAGGACATGTTTCCAGTTCTTGGAGGGAAAGTTTAGCCAGATTGCTGCATTTTAGAATCTCTGAGTTTAGATCATAGAAATTTGGGAACACCATGAAGAGAGGATTGCAACAGGACATAGATCAAGATTTCACAAGAGATAAAATCAAGGTATGGATGATCCAGTAATAGACTTATAGACAGAGAAGATTCAAAGAGTGAAAAGGTTCAGCATGAAGATGATTTATGAATGATAATTTCTAGGTTTCTGGCCATGGTATCTGAAACCATGTCTATACTAGAAAGTTTTATTGGTAAAATGTCTGCTGGCAAGCATCTGCCAAAAATAGCTGTAGAGTGCATTCACATTTGTTGGCTTTTGCTAGTGCAGTGCTGCCTCACAGTGCCAGGTTGTACTGGCAAAAGATATGTGGTATTGTGGGTTGGCATCACCGTGTCCCCTGAACAACTGTCTGGCACACTACTTTGTGGGAAAATTTTGTAGTGTATTGTGGGATACCGGCACACTTCTTAGGGAACTGTGGGAGTTTGGGTCAAGTTCCCACCATTTCTTCTGTTCCATCCTATAACCTTCTCTTTTTCAAACCGTTTTTAAAATTCCCATGTTTCTCTCTGGTCCATCCCATAGTCTACCCTCCTTCGTGTAGGTTTTCAATCTTTTCACCATCTCGCCATCAGAAATATGGATGCTGAACAGATTAGTGGAGCTCTTGTGTCTATTTCAGAAACAGGATGACTGATTCTTTTGCATTTGCAGAACCACCACAGTAGCTGGCCACGCAGCAGGGAAAATGAGAATACTGAGGAGGAGTAGGTGATGCAGGCAGCAGTGAATGAAACTGGACAGCTGCTGTAAGTATTCACTGAAACCTGGAATGATGCAGAACTTTTGGGTATGGAAGGCCACATTCCTGAAGTTGTGTACCAAGTTTTCCCCCAACCATTCAGTGCACACGCACCAAAATGAGAACTGCTTTGACAGTAGAGAAATGTGTCAGTTAAGGACTGATAGTGGAGCCAGAAACATGAGACAAAGACTCATAGACTTTCCTCCTTGAAATATTTAGATTCAGGACGTTATCATGTAGCTAACAGAGCCAAGAAAGGCAGCAAAATGGAAAATAGAGAGAGAGAATAGGAGAAGCACAGTTGTGTGTCATCTTCATAGATAGTACCTACATTTGAAGCTAGCAGTGAATTGTCCCCAAGGGAGAAGTTATATGGAGAAGAGGCCCAAGGAGAGCATCTTACAGTAACGGAGGAGATAGAGGGTAGGTGTAAAATCTTGGTCCACTACAAATGGGAAAGCTTTGATTAAAGAAAGAAGATTCAAAGCAAGAGAGGAAACCCCATTTTTCTCACTGGAGGAACTAAAGAAGGATAGCACCATCCATAGTATAAAAAACTGCCCTGAAGTCAAGTAGGAGGAGAAAAGAGATGGATCTGTGATCAGAGGAAAGAATAAACTGCTAAACACTGAGAGAAGGGCCCTCTATTCTCAATACTGAGAAAGGGTCAGAAATCAGCGAATGAAGATGCAAAAGGTCAACGGCTGAACTGAAACAGCTGGTGGAAAGATAAATTTATTTTCTCTAAAACATTGCTGAGGAGGAGCAAGAGACTGAAGATGAAATGGTAAATATCAAGTGAGTAGTTTGTTTTTTTGTTTTATTATTTTTCCCAAGAGTGAGGTAAAGTAGCAAGTTTGATTTTCAAAAGGAAGAGTGTAGCATGCTCCTCCACAGGCTCTGTGGAGAAAGCAAAAGCGGGAGAAGTGTTGAGGACATGGTAAGGATTTAGTCACAGTCTGGATTTTAGAACAAGCAGTAAAGGAACTAATACCATTAGTGAATTAGGACTAGGAGTCATGATCCTGTGAGGCACTAAGCACCTGCTGCTGGGTGATGAGTGCCCCGTCTCTCATTAATTTAAATGGAACTAAAAAGTCCAACGCCTGGCAGGAGTTTAGAACCTAGCAGGATCTGGCCCTAAGGAGCCAACTGTTCCTTGTTTTCCAGAGCTGAGCTCGTTACAAAAACAGTAGCCCATTGGCATGGTTAAAACATGATTTGCTCTTGCAGTATTAACATCTATTGACTGAAATCCCAAACTTTTGAAGAGCTGTAGCACTATTTGGGAACACAGTTAAAATACAGTGCTGTCACATCTACCCTGCAAGACACAACTGTATTTCAGCATTGTCGGAAGACTACTGTATTGTAACCTTCCTGAACATGGGAGGAGTTAACATATAGATGAGACTTTACACTGCACATTTTAACTGATTTTTCAACTAGGTTGTGATACAATTGATTCCCCCCATGGTTTGTGTCTACTCACAAAATATTAATCCATGATTCCTAGCTGTGTGGTTGTACTGTATTTTGAACCTGTTCATTATCTGGGGTTGTAACACAATTAGGCTGAAACTGGGTTGCAACATGTTTCTTCTGATCAGCATACAGAACCATACAACTGTGATTGTGTAGTTGGGTTAACCAGTTCTTTTACTTTCCAACTCTGCATGGGAAGCTATCCCAAAATGGATTGCACTATATCATGAATATCTAAAATCCTGTGCCCTCTGACACTAGTAGCTGAGGCATTATGGGATACTTGCACAGACTTTCCCAGGATGCACTAACACAGTGTGCAGCATGGTAGGTGTGGACTGGCCAACAAAACTGGCACAAAAATATACCAGGATAAATGATGTTATGTGGACACATAGAAGAATGTGAGATGAGCATGTTGGAGTCTTGTTGCTTAAACATGGCTTTTTCTGTAGGGTAGATGGAGCCTTTACTAGATTTCTTTCCCTCTGCCCCTGATGTAATTCTTTCCCTGGGCATCATCAGCTAGTAGCTTTCTCTCTAGATTCCCTGAATCACTGCTGTGTGACTTTCGTGTCACGCTTTTCCGTCCCTGTCATTCACTCGCTCCAACTGAGTGATCTTTCTGTTTCGCTTTTCTATTATACTCATTTGCAGCCCCAGCCTGTTGCATGCTATCATCTTCCTCGTTTGCCTCGTCCATTTCTGCTCTTTTCTTTTCCCCAAACCGTTTTAATTCCAAAACTATTATTAACTAGAAAGGGAGACTTTTATGTCATATGAATATAAAGCATTGATTGTTTTCCTGAAAATGCTAGCATGTCTATTTATTTAGCTTATGTCACATATAGACAATCGGCTCATTACTAAATCTGGTAAGCATAAAGCAGTCTCTGGACCTGCTTCATGTAGCCAGATAATGCTACCATGAAATGGAGTAATCTACCATACATAACATTGTGTACTCCAGAGTTTTCTCAGCCTTTTTGATACCAGGGACCAATTTGCTGCTGTCCTAAACTGTGTCAGAGAGACCTCAGGGACCAGTGCCAGTCCACAGACTGGTGGTTGAGAAACACTGGTCTATTCAATACTGCTATCAGAATGTGCAGTCATGTCATTGTCTATTCAGTGCTTGCCATCTCTACTTGCTGTATATAACAGGTTGGACAGTCTCTGAGATTGCAGCTCAGCAGGACACAAGAGCAATAGGGGCAGTTGGAGCTTGGCACACATTGGGGTAGTTATCGTTACACATAATTTCACTTTAGTAGGCCTGACATTTTGCCTCGCGTTTGTTAACAAAAAGACTCAACCCACTAAGAGTGGGCCTCAGTGGAAATTCAAACCACAAGAGAAGGGAGAACATTTTCACCAATTTACTGGCAAGTTGACAATATCCTGGCAAAACAGAACAACTGGTGAAAGGTGCTGGCATGTTTGTAGTACATCAACCAAAATAATTGTTAATCTCCCTGACCTGTATTATCTACATTTGTTTACATTCTGCCATATTCTAAGGCTCCTATCACCCTGGTATCTCAATATAACATATTCTCACACTCTTGTCTTAAGGGCCATCTGCTCATATAACTTTTTAGAAAAGATGCATACACAATTTTATGAAAGAGATTCCTCTAATCTCCACCCAGAAAATCTGGTTAAACTATCTAAACTATCCCCTTATTTTTGTTTCTGATACAGAATCTTGCTAATTTCCATTCTTTTGCTAAAGTAGGGCTAGAATTCTCTTCTAAAATATTAGAAACATATTCATTTAGGGACAGATCCAGCACGCACTGAAGGAAATTGAAATACTCCCATTGACTTCAGTGGGTTCTGGATCAGGCCCATAATGCACTATATGGCTTCCAGTTCTTTTAGTCTAATTTTCTTAGGGCTTGATCCTGCACCTCTGCAGCCCGCGGGAGTTTTGAAGTTGACTTCAGTGAGAATAGAATTGGGCCCTCAAAGTCCTATATACATATGAACAGGCTGTCCACTCCCAACAGAAATAAGTGCAGGACTTTCCCATGCAATAAAGTTTAAAATTTTTATTTATTTCATTTGATTCTGATTTTTTTCCATGTACCCAGTCCTAGGTCTCTACTTTGCCTCCTATGCTATTCTCTAGCTTCAAGAATAAGAGTCTTGACTGCCCCATAATTACTACAGATGTGGCTCATGAGTTGGTTGGCAGTGGTGTTTCATGAGCAGGGTAGCCAAATTTCTGTTACAATACCCACATTCAACAACTTGTAAAAATTGTCCAAATTCTGCTCTCATTTGCAAGCATGCAACTCCATTGATTTCAATGGGGTTGCATATTTGTAACCTAGAGCAGAAATGGACCCAGGATTCTTGAGATTCTCTTATGTTACTGTTTATATGCTGTTATCATAAGGGGTAACAGCATGGTTCATGCTGTATTCCACATTTAAATTACACTGAGGAAATGTATTGTGCAGATGTCATTTACTTTGCGATATAAGCTACACATATGGAAATGAAGAAACACTCATTAATTAGCATTAGGGCTTCCAGTTTTCAGCATTTATTTTCCAAAACATCTCAAGGAGTATTTTTTCATCAAAGAAATGTAAAGATGAAAATTCCATTTCTTTGCATTTATATATGCCATTCTGGAGATTTACACATCTACTCATAGGGGTCAGTCCCATGCTGTTTCCTATTGTGAAAATGATCAGAACTAAAAGGACTAGAAATGTGTGAAGATTAAATACCATGGTGCAAGGACCAGGAATTTACTAGTATTTTTTCTGAGCTGGGGAGGGAACCTTGGTACAAACAAATATTTTACTATCTTCCTGTTCTTCATGGGTGAAGAGGACCTACACAAATCTGTCTGTCCATCTGTCATGGCCTTCATTGCCATAGTATCAGTGGCCAACTTTTTTAAACCATAAATTTAAGCACCCAAATCCTTATTTAGGCACCTAGATAATTACAGTAGTTTGCTTTTCAAAAGATCCAAGCACCCATTAAGACCGCTGACTTCAATCAGAGCTGATGGGTGCTCAGCACCTTTGAAAATCAAGCCAGTTATTTATGTGCTTTAATGTGGATTTTGAGTACATAACATTTGGCTCCCTTTTTGGAAATGTTGGTATGAGCATCTTTAAGCACTAATGAATCCCTATTTAAGATCTTAATATGTGGATTAAGTGTTTTAGGGCACTGGCATTCTGGAGACCCGAGTTCTATTCCTGGCTGCTGAGCAACGTTGGGGAAGTCAGTCTCTTTACATCTGACTTTGAGTGCTGAAATAGAGCCCAAGCAGCCTCTACATGTTTGAGGCGGCCAGCTTTAGTATCGTGGAGCATCGTTAGGTCCATGCTCGCCAACAGCAATTAAAAAATGGTGCTAGCCCAAACAGAAAGGAAGTCTGGGGTGGAGACAGAGGAATCATGGGATTTTAAAAAAAATTGAACTCACCTTGCTTTCTCTGTACATCCCACAGTGAGAAAAATCCCAGAATGTACACTGTTCTGTAGCAAAGGACCATCATAGGAACACCATGCCCTTAGTACATTACAAGCCACTACTGCGTGTACACAATGATGCACACTGAAAGAGGGCACACCATGCTGTGTGCAGGGTAATAGCGAAGCATGCATCGTGTGTGTTACCTGACACTAGTATAAAAGCTGTGGATTAAACCTCTGTGTAGACAAGGCCTCTGTTCCTTTGCTTCCATTCCCTTTGTCTGTCTTGTCTACATAGACTGTAAGCTCTTTTGGGGCAGGGACTTTCTCTTATGATGTACAGTATTTAGCACAATGGATCCCTGATCTCAGTGGGGGCCTCTGGGTACTACTGTAATGCTGCTACTGGTTTTTAATTTTACCGTCATGTTGAAACAGATTTTACTATTAACTATCAGTTTAAACTAAAATCTGGAAGCCCTTAATATTGGAACACTAAAATGCCAATCTATGATGCTTGTGCAAACCCTTATTCACAAAGAGATCAAAACACAGAGAGTTCAGATCCTGGCTCCTGCTCTGGCCCCATACTCTGGCAGTGCAAAGGGGCTGGAAAGCTGACTTAACAGGACTGCTAAGTACTCCCCTGGCATGGGGGAAGTCCCAGATGTCGCAGAGCCAGCTCTATGCTACCTCCTCCTAGTCCCCTCAGTTTACGGGGCAGGAAGGGTTCTGGCCAGAGTACAGCTCATTTTGGTGATCCTGGGACAGCTCACTAGTCCCCAAGGTACCTTTCTAAGCCAGTAGAATTTAGAGCAGCCCTGAGGCTGCTCTGGGCCAATATGTTGCTTAGGGCCAAGTTGGCCCTTGGGAATCAGGGGAGCACAGGTGGCTTAAAGGCCAACTCTGCAGCAACGAGCAGAGTTCTGGCATAGCTGAGGTTCTGGATCTACACTTTCAGAGTTAGAAGTAAGGAAATGGATGGACTGTCCACGGAAGCAATCCTGCCACCTAACCATATCCTATGGCCTAGAATCAATTTTATTTATTCCAGTGCAACAGAATACTTGAGAAATCTCTTCAAGAGCTAGATATAGTTGCTAATGTAAGATGAGAGAGAGGCTAATATATAACACAAAAGAACTGCTTATGTTGTGTGTGACTGTATGTCTACACTTGGAACTAGGAGTGTAATTCCCATCTTGAAGAGACATTCCTGTGCTAGCTTGATCAGAGCTAGCATGCTAAAACTAGAGGGCAGCCATGGCAGCGCGAGCAGCTAGCCACCCTGAGACATGCCTAACATCTCATATGCCTATATACTTGGAACGGCTAGCCTCTCATGCTGCTGTGGTTATGTTCCATTTTTATCACGCTAGCTAGATGAGATCTAGCATGGGTTTGTGTCCTTGAGCCAGGAATCACACTCCCAGGTCCAAGTGTATCCTGGGAGGTTGAAGAGTGAGAATTGTTAACAGATTTAAAATGCACATATGCATTGTGATTTTTTAAAATAAGATAGGACTTTTTGTTTGTAATAGAAAGTTACTATATTGCTGATTTCACATGCCGTTTTACTGTACTACTTATGGTATGAGATTGCACCAGCAGCTATCAAACACTATTTAATAAATTACAAAGTGATATGTTATAATCAGGCACATTTGCAGGTCAATGCCAGGAAGCCATCAATGCTGCTATTTGATGATTAAATAGAGGATTTCAGTCCTAGGGGCTGTCAATTTGCTGCCATTCAGGAATAGTACATCCAAATGAAAAAGTGTTGTAAAAGAAAATGACATGAAACCCTTACTAGTGAGAATTGGAGGTACAAGTTTATGGTCCAGATCCTCAGCTGGCATATATTGGCATAGCTACACTGAAGTCAGCTGAGGATTTGACCCATACTGTTTAACTTTCTTTTCATTAGTTACTGGTATAATTTTAAAAAATCATATTAGCAGATGAAATGTGTCACTGGTTTATCATATTATTGTTACTGTCAGAGGAAGCTGACTAGAACGCACCTTCCATATTTTAATTCTCAAACCACCATAGCAATCTACTACCATACATAAAATCTAAAGCTGGACATCACCAATGCAATGGCAATATGTCATACTTTTGGAAATCTCTTACAATAGCAAGCTAAAGGAAAAGAGAAGAATTTTTCATGAGTAATTTTGTGATATTTCCTCAAGATATCCAGAAAAGAAAATAAGAATGCTTTTATGACCACTAATAAATGTTCATTGTATGTTCTAGGGGACTGGATGATTCTAGACATGTAATATGGAGCCTTTCCCCATTAAGTCTCTAGTTCATGTTTAGCACAAGTTGGCAGCCGTCAATGGCAATTGCCACCATCCTCATACTAATCTGCAGTGTGAAGCAAGTTGGTGATCTTTGATCACTTATTAGTGGACCAATATTCAGAGCAGGAAAACCACCTCCACCACCATAATTGGCATTAATTGGCACCCTTGTTGGCAGTCACAACAGAGGCCAGGATTGTGCCCCATAGATTGGCACGTGGTGGGGTCCTTCACTCAGATCTGCCTTTCTCTGTCCTGAAAAGAGGCTTGGGGGTCCATGACACTGTCTGCACTCCCATATGTGACTGAGCTCTCTCTACACAATATGGTGTCTGTGTAAGGGGAAAGGGTGGACTTAAGGCAGGAAAGATGTTCTGGAAACATTTAATACAGTCCTAGACTGTATGAATTATCTTGAGGATTCCCCACCTCCCTCCAGTGTCCACAGGAGCATTTACAGTCAGGCAACAGAGTTGAGGGTGGGGAAGCTGTCAGGTTTGGAGCTGCAGGGCCTCCTCATGGATAGCTTTGGCCTCCTGTGGATCCTGAGGGATCTGCCAGATTTGGAGGCAGCTTTTCCACAAGAGCAAGAGAGGCAAACCTCATCCCCAACAGGACGGGGTGGGAGAATATCTGTGAGGAATTCCTTGCTGAGTTTTCCTCACAAAAATTCTTTCCCCATAGCTTTGAACATAGAAGGGAACAAACTGGGCCGGAGAGTCCAAGGATTAAAGGGGAACGATACTGAACTATCCTTTCATTAGAGGCCTGATCCAACTCCCATTGAAAGTCAATGGAAGGACTCTTACTGACTTCAGTGGAGCTGATTCAGATTCTATATAAAGTTAGCCCCTGCCCTCAAGCTAGGTTGGAAGTACATTAACAGGGCATGCAGGGAGGTTGTACTGCTGCTGCCCATGTTATCAATCCTGCTTTGTGCATGGAAGATTTCAGTCTCTGGGACTGTCAAATTGGCATCTACCGTGAGTACCATATGCACTTGAAACATGTAAGGGAAAGGTTCTGTGTGTGCAATGTCAGTGCTTACTCACTTATCTAGGTACTTATCTGGCCCCCATCATGGTACTATCTGAGCATCTCACAATCTCTAATGTATTTATCCTCCCTCAACCCTGTGAGCCAGGGCACTGCTATTATGCCCATTTTACAGATGGGGAAATGAAGCACAAAGAGACTACATGACTTGCCCAAGGGCACACAGGAAGTCTGTGTCCCTCATTTGTTCTGTGACTGTCCCTCTAAGCTTGCTGTTTCAAAAATGCTATTTGTCAATGACAGAAGAGTCTGCTGCAGCTACAGAGGGAATATCTTGTGTCAGAATCTCCAGCTTCATGATGGAACTGGGTCATTAGGCAGGCGAAAATGTCCCTCTGATTGCTCACAAAGTAAACTATTTGTTCTTCCAAAATCTCCAAGCGGTTATCTACTTTTTGTGAATTATACTGCCTGAATTCCTCCCCATAAGAAAATATTAAGGGTTGAAGTGACTTGAAATGTACAACAATTAATAAAAAGTTTTACAGCAAAATAGATCTGATCAGTGTTTCCATAAGTGATCCAATTAATCTTCACTATGAACAATTTATCCGGTTTTTTTTGGGGGGGGGGAGAGGGATGGGGGAAGGCTGGGGGGTAGTTAAAGTAAATTACTAGAGAAAAATCATAAAACAGAACATATCTATGGGTCCATGGATATTTATAATGCTTTTGAGACCTTCTGAGTGCTCATTAGTAAGTCTGGAGGAAAGCCTTATAATATACCCTGATGATGGTGTATTTTTTCCCATCAATTGCCATCTATTTTGCCACATCCCTTCTGTTTTGGGTTTTCTTATACATACCTTAAGTGTATAGTTGATCTGACAGAGGGGAATGCTGCACTGACTGTCTGGCTCAGAAAAGAAATTCATGGATTTTTAAAATTAATAACAGTATGTGTATGTGGCTAGCACATTTCATCCAACGATCGCAAAGGCTTACAACCATTCATTAACTCTACCACCAACACGGACCTCTGTGCTCCAGCCATAATGCAAGAGGCACAGAATCTGGCCCTGTCACCTCTGTCGGTGGATAATAGATCCTACACCACCCTACCTGCAGTCTCCAGTGCAGAAGGCAGAGGGTGGGGAAAGCAGAGGGACAATAGGGATGAGGATGGCTTATTCTCTGCCGGCGGCCAGTCACTTGAGGACCATTGCCAGCTGGTGCACATGAGAACAGCCCCCAAGCTACTCTAACCTGTGCTAGGGCCATGACCTGGCAGAGAATCAGGGAACTATAAGTGGCTCCCTGAGCACACTCGTACCCATCCTGTCTCTGCTACACCTTGTGGAAATTTGGTCCAACAGAGAATCAGGCCCCGCATGAGTGTTAGCTACATCCTAATGCAGCACTGAGTTAACTGCCTAACTCTCCTAGGTGCCTTTGAAAATTTCATCCAATATGCAAAAATATAATAATATATATCAGCAACACTTACCAGTCTTACACCACAATACATGCCAAGCTGGGCTTCATAAGTAACTGTTGAGGAAGTCTGTGGAAGAGGATTATGATTACTGAAGACTGTATGGTAGAAGATAGGCTTCTCCGTAACATCACACTCAATGAAACGTTTTAACTCCACCACTAAATAGCACAGCTAGTGATTCATAAGGTGTGTCAGTCATCTTAGAACGCCAGACCTTTTTGGCCCCTCCTTCCTTCCCCTCTTTCCCTCCCCCTCTTCATCGTTCCTCCCTCTCCACTTTTCACATTCCTCTCCTTTCTTCTGCTGCCCTGTGAACTACTCACTGTTGAGCAGCGGGATTGTGACATAACCGATAAGCAATCGCACTATGACATCAGAGAGACAAGTCAATCCTCTCTCCCAACTTTCCTCCCTCTACCTCTTTTCATCTTCTCCTCTACTCAAGAGGATGAGAGGGACTGTGACATTAGCAATAAGCCACATCTTCCTTACTTCTCTCCTATTGTTACTTCTGCTTCATTCTCCTTCAGTTATTTGCATTCTGCAGATCTATTTGTTGAAATGTGTGCCATATAAACAGGGATATGAACACAAACAAAATCGTAATACAACCCACATGTGTTAAACAGCATACGTTGTGTCCTGATTTGCTCAATCAGAAGTCATTTTGCAAGTGCATATTTGCTCCTCCACAGTTTGCACTGACCATTTTTTCCTCTTTCTTTCCTTTTTTCTTTATTTATTAGGTTTATCTTTACTAATATAGGGTCACATCTTTATCCCTTCATTTAAAAATCTTTGGAGACTGTGGATGTATAATTATGTCCTCCCAATCCTTCATTTGGCTGGCAATCTTCAAAATGAATGTACTGTTCTAAGGGTTTGTGATTTGCATAGTAGGAGCCATTTGATCTAACCCTGAGCACATTTTATGGGCTTACTAAAGTTTCCCTGCTTTGGGAAACTGCCAATTAGTAGAGTGACAATTGTAAGTGACAAATTTTGTAGCATGAGAGTAGTTATCAGGCACACAGTTCATGCACACACCTTCACGCAGTGGTTGTCATTTTCTTGGCCAATGGTCACTTCAATTTTTCTGAAAGCTACATCTCTTTACTACTAGGAGTCAGTGTACCTTAAATGAAGAGATCATAGATTCCAGTGTATCTATCCCATTCAGTCAGAAGGAACTTTGGGATATCTAGGTATATCCAGTTTTTTGGAACTTCTAGATCCCTAGTATTATTTCATAAAATACACTTTGCAGTATACATCACTCTCCTCTGTAATACTTTCCTCTCAGAACTGCATAGTAGTGCTCATCTTCCCTATTTTTCACTCACTACCTGTGCAGAGTAGCGTGTGTGTGTGTGTATGTGTATATATAGAGGTAGATAGATAGACAGATTAGATAGATATCTACACACACTGTGAGACTGTAAAAAACCCAGAAATTCTGTATATCTATAGTGATTGATATCATTGCTGTTAATTTGCTGAAGTACCTAATTATACAGTTGCACATATTGGGTCTTGGAAGAAAGGAGTGGGGAGTCATATAAACCCATAACATAGCAAGCTGTGCATTAGGAGTACGGCTTTGTGTAGTAAAAAAAAATCAATATTTAGTCATGTTATATCAGAGAGAACCATAAAAACTGATGGTCCTTGTACTAGTCCATGTCTAAGTTTAATTAGATCTAAGAAGAATTATGTCCCCTCTATATAGAATATGTACTAATGTTCCCCCAGAACACTTGAAATACACATACAATACAACCTGTATAAACTCTTTCCCACTGGTATAGAGAAAGGATGGTCTTGCAATTTAGGCAAAAGACTGGAACCTAAGATATCCTGAGTTTTTCCCTCCAGCTCTGGTGCAGACTTTCCTTGTGAACTTGGGCAAATCACTTAATTTCTCTTTGCCACAGAGGTAATAATACTTCCCTACCTCACAGGTGTGTTGTGAGATGGTGAGTGGCACACACAATCCAATAAATTAAAGTAAATAAGTTATATTAGCGTTCCCTCCCAGACCAAGGACAGTTTTAAAACTGGAGTGTTATTAAATTAGCATAAAACCCAAACAACTACATCTTGCACAAGCCCCATGCTGCTTAGTCCTTTTAGAATACACACAAGTCTGTTGCTGAAACCAGAGCTACCTCTTTTGAGCCTTTCAGCAGACTTTCAATTCTTGAAGAGACAGGGCACAGGTCAATCTAACTCTGACATTCCGTTATGAGTTGTATGCTCCCTGCTCATAAATGTAATGTTATCCTGAAATTTCTATTAACAAAATATAACACACAGCTCATCTATTTGACTTATTAGCAGTCATCCATGAGTTCCACAGCTCATAAGAGTGGTCCTCAAGTCTTTGGGTCTCTCCTCTGTCAGAATTTACTGATGGTGGAAGCTTCTACGTCTCTCTTCAGCTTATTTCATATTAAGCTGAAAGTTTCTGTGGCAGTTTTAGTTCCACTATCCAGCTAAAGAGTCAGGTCTGAACACCTTAAATCCCCAAAGATAATCATTCATATCTTATGAAATAAAATTTCCTATATGATCAATGTTATAACTATGAAACTCCAAGTCACTGGGCATACGGAAAGCTATTTAGAAAACGTATTAAATTAACATAAGTACAAACTATCCAGAAGTATAAAACCCTTCATTTACCAATATTACTTTAGACTTGGGCACAATGCAGGGTAAAGTACAGGAATAGGCACTTGACATAGCAAGGGACAAACATGAAGACAACCCACCAGTCCAAAAGTTAAATTCAGATACTGATTAATAGGTGTCCCTAACTGTTCATATGTCAGTATCTGTGGGGCTCTTCTCTCCCTAGTTGGACAACCTCAGCAGTCAGTGGGTTGTTCTGATGATGTGTCCTGTTGTGCGCTACTGGTTCCACGCTGGCATTCGTGTCTTTCTACAGCTGGTCTGAATGTCACATCAGTCTGATCAGCAGTTTCCAAGTTTACCAGATCAACAACATCCTCATCTCCCAAAAAAGAATGGAATGTGATGTACACACAGATTTTACCACTTTTAAAATGTATTCCAGAAAGTTGGCAGGGTAGTAGCTGTGGACACATCTGGATGGACAGCAAAAGGAACATTTATATAGAGCGAAGAGAGTCTCCAGGCTCTAACAGTCCTTAGTTACTGCTGAATTACTCTAAGTGACTGTGTATTTTTTTATGGCAAAAATGTATACTTTAAAATGCTTTACCATGTAGCTGTCTCAGTGTCAGGGTACTTAGAAGAATGCTGCTATACCAACCAGAACTATAAAAAAGTCCCTATAAAAGACTCAGCAGTATTTAATATTTTATTCATCGTCAGGTTATTATGTTTTGCCTGCAGTACAAAAGCCTCATAGAAGTGAGACATTATGTACAGTAGAGGGATGACAAACATTTTCCCCACAACTCACTCAATGAGTTCCCCACCCCTGTTTTGAATCCTTGTCTTCCAACAATTTTTCTGCTTTCAAGGAAGAAAAACCAAACAAATAGTTTATTTTATGAGTAGAAAGGAATCAGAACAGGTTGTGTTTAAGCTTTCATCCCTTTTTCATTTGTGCAGTAGATAGTATGTAAATATTTTTTCTCCAGGAAATATATTCCAGGCTTTAATCCTGCTCTGTCTTAGAAATTGCCTTGCAGAGCACTATCTCTCCAGTTAGTGACTAGAGAACTAAAAGAAAAATAAACAAAGTTTAATATGTATCTGAATAATGATGGTAGTTTTATTGCAAGAGTTGTAAGCCAAGCTACACAAGCATAAATGCAGATATTAAAGGGAAACTGTGTGATTGCTGGCACCAAGGGTTCAAAAATAACGAGTCAGGCCCCGAAAACGATGTGATTGGCTTACAAATTATTTAAAAAATAGTACAGTTTGATGGTCTTTTTATTTTGCTATGACCCTTACCCTTATTTTGCTTCTGTTTTTTGAGTCACATTTTCTAACCTTTTTCTGTAAGCATGAAAGCTAGAAACTTTTTTTTTTTAAAGCTGAGATTCTTGAGTGATAGTATGATTCCAGAATTAGGAGCTTTAAGAAAAACAAACAAACAAACAAAAAATCACAGCAGGAGTTGGCAATAAAATGGTGAGAGTTGGCAACACTGTTTTTCTGCATAGGTTTTTATATGTTGCTCATCACTGTAGTATCTGGGTGTCTTCCAGTAGTGCATGACTAATAGCTGTCACGTGTAGTTTGTTCTCTCATCCTCTCCCCTGGGGAAGAATTGTGTGTGCAGTGGACTGTTTTGGTGGGTTTTTTTTAAAATGTATATGCTGCTCTGTGTTTATATTGTGGAAGGCAGGTCAAAGAAGTGCACCTTGCAGGTGGCATGAAACGTGGTGACGTTTGTGATGGTCCTCAGTTCCTGGGAGAGCTCATTCCATAGTCAGGGACCCCCAACAAAGCTCTGCCTCCTGCACAGGCAAGCATTATCCTTATTGTAAAGAGATCCATTGTGTCAGAGGAACAGACTTGTCAACCAGAGCCTTCATCCTGGATTCAAATATCTTAGGCCCAGGCCATTGAGTGCCTTGCTCAGTAAATAGTGTTCGGTTCAAAAATGAGGTTCAAAGAAGAAAAGGAAAAGGAGTACTTGTGGCACCTTAGAGACTAACAAATTTATTTGAGCATAAGCTTTCATGAGCTACAGCTCACTTAAAGGGAATAATTCCAAAATTTAATGGGTGAAATTGACTAATGGCAAAAGGCCCAATTAACCAGGCTGCATGCAGGTGGAGTGCAGGGCAGTTGGAAAGTTGAAATCACTACCTCCCAAGCCAAGGCCAGGATGCAGACCCGTTGTGTTGTCCCCTTGAGGCAGTTCTTCCAGCCTATGGCTGGCCTCTGCATTGTTCTGAATTTCACCCAACATGAACAGAAATATTTACACAACTGAAAAAAACGTCAGCGAAAATGGTCTATCTTTTTGGATTAAAACTTCCTTTGATGATTTTAGAAACCCAAACACAGAGGCACAGATGTATAAATCTGGAAAGTGAAACTCACTTTAAATGGGAAGGGGAAGTTACCCGTCTAAATTCAGTGACAGCATCAGTGTTGTCAAGTCTTGTGATTCTATTATGAATCTCCCAATATTTGGTGTTTTTCCTCAAGCCCCAACTGCTGGAACCAAGGGATTTTTATTTGAGAATTTCAGCTTTCATTTAGATATATTATTAAGCTTCTAGCCCCATGGTTGCAGAGAAAAGTTTGAAAACACGAAGCGAGTGCACTCTAAAGCCTCAGAAACCAGAAGGCAAATATGAAGTATCCACATTTTATTACTTTAAAACAATCTCATGATTTGCGGGAGGGCGTGCTGACATATTTGCAATGCTGGGAGCTGGCAGGACTGCAGCATGAATGATGAAAAGTAAATTAGATTCTCCAAACATTACTTCCATGCTGATAAAATCTTACTGGGAATGTACAGAGGGAGAGATTCTAGGCTAGCGGGAGGGAGTGTGCTCTAATGATTGTACCACAGGACAGGTAATCGGGGATTCTCAGGATAGTCTTGATCCTGCCACTGGCTCACCCCTTAAGCCTGATCCAACTCTCACTTCAGCAGAGATTAGAGTGGACTTTTAGGGTCAGATTCTGTGGCAGCTTTACTCATGTTGAGTAGCACTTTACTCCATGAACGGCCCCACTGAAATCAATCTATCTACTGGAGGAGTAAGGTACTACTCAGTACATAGAAGGTGACCAAACGCTGATCTTGTGCTCTGTTTGCCCATCCATAGAATGAGGACAATAAACACAGAAATGTCCTGAGGCTTAATTAACTAGGCCTAGACTGTGTCCTAGTTTTACTAACCCATGAAGGGGCATGAGAGGGATTAACCCCTCACTTCCCCCATCCCTGTCCTTTCTGGATCGGCTCTGGGTGTGGTACAGAACACAGCCCTTGCCCTCTGGATGCGCCCCACTATGAACAACTGGGGAGGGATGGGGTGGAAAATGGATTGCGCTTTAATTCCACATGCACACTCAGAGGTGCGCTCTCCACAGTAGCTGGCCAAGGGGGAGGGCATAGTAAGCAGCACCTTTGTCCTAACTTACTTCCCAGGAGCAAGAGTGGAGAACGGGGAGAATGACTGTGAATTCCTTTGTGAGGGCAATCCTGGGTCAGGGCAGTGACTTAGAGCTGAGCCTCAAAGCTCAGGGCATGGCTACACTTGCAGATGTAGAGCGCTGTGAGTTAAACCCGCCTTCGGAGAGCGCAGTATGGAAAGCGCCGCAGTCTGTCCACACTGACAGCTGCAAGCGCACTGGCGTGGCCACATTTGCGGCACTTGGAGCGGTGCATTATGGGCAGCTATCCCACAGAGCACCTCTTCCCGTTCTGGTGCTGTGGCTTGTGCGTCCTGTCCCAATGCCCCGTGATGCATCGGTTCGCATCTCAGCATTCCCTGTGCTTCTGTCCACGTTTGGCACCATCTTTCAACATGTTTTGTACTGCACGCTCTGTCTTCCCTTTTGGTCTGCGGGAATGGAGCCCAAACTGCTGAGGAGAATGCTGACGAGTCTCGCCAGCATGTCACGTTTGGCAGTTAGGATCCAAAGTGACAGTGAGGGCTCCGACGATTTTATCGACTCGAGTAACGCATACAACACGAGTTTGCTTGTGGCATTCACGGACATACTCAGCACCGTGGAACACCGCTTTTGGGCTCAGGAAACAAGCACTGAGTGGTGGGATCACATCGTCATGCAAGTCTGAGATGACGAGCTGTGGCTGCAGAACTTTCGGATGAGAAAAGCCACTTTCATGGGACTGTGCGAGGAGCTCAGCCCATCCTGCGGCGCAAGGACACGAGATGGAGAGCTGCCCTGATGGTGGAGAAGTGGATGGCTATTGCAGTCTGGAAGCTGGCAACTCCAGACAGCTACCGATTGGTCGCTAACCAGTTTGGAGTGGAATCATGTTGATGGAGGTTTGCAGTGCCATTAATCGCATCCTGCTCAGAAGAACTGTGACTCTGGGTAACGTGCAGGACATAGTGGATGGCTTTGCACAAATGGGTTTCCCTAACTGCGGAGGGGCAATAGATGGCACACGTATTCCAATTCTGGCACCAGCACATCTAGCCTCCGAGTACGTTAATCGGAAGGGGTATTTATTGATGGTTCTCCAGGTGCTTGTGGATCACCGTGGGCATTTCACAGACATTAACGCAGGCTGGCCCGGAAAGGTGCATGACACACGCATCTTTCGGAACACTGGCCTGTTCAGGAAGCTGCAAGCCGGGACTTTTTTCCCAGACAAGTAGATCACTGTAGGGGAAGTGGAAATGCCCATTGTGATTCTTGGAGACCCCGCTTCCCCTTTAATGCCGTGGCTCATGAAACCCTACACAGGGAGCCTTGACAGCAGCAAGAAGCAATTCAACAACAGGCTAAGCCGGTGCAGAATGACTGTGGAGTGTGCTCTTGGCCGTTTAAAGGGCCGCTGGCGCTCTCTGTATGGGAAGCTGGACCTGGCCAATGACAGCATCCCCACGGTTATATCCACATGCTGTACCCTCCATAACATTTGTGAAGGGAAGGGTGAATGATTCACTCAGGCATGGAACTCGGAGGTTCAATACCTGGAGGCTGAATTTGAACAGCCAGAGAGCAGGGCTATTAAAGGGGCCCAGCGCGGAGCTGCAAGGATTAGGGATGCCTTGAGGGAGCAATTTGAGGCTGAAAGCCACCAGTAATGTCTGGTGCCCTGCACGGGAGTGAAGTACAGTGGTTCTAAAGTTAGTAGGAATCTGTGTTTGCTATGCTGACTTGCAGTGCCTGTTTCTTTCCTGGGCTAAGGTATCTTTTACTTTATGCAAAAATAAAGAATGTTTTTGAAGCCAAAAAATCCACTTATTGAAAAGAAAATTCATTTATTGAAAAGAAACACAACTGCTTGGGAATCAGAAAGGGCAAGGGGGTGGGGTGGGGAACTGTACAATCACAGGTTTGCGTATGTCCTGTCCGGAGTGCTGTGCAATGGGTGCAGCACTTCAGGATGGCTATACTGCATGGTGATGGGGGTTGAGTGCAGAGGGTAAGGGTCATAGTTTTCATGGCTGGGTGGTGAAGCTACAGGTGTTGGAGGCACCTGGTGGCAGTAAGAACCCAGATATTGAGGAAAGTGGGTTGGAGGTGACATGGGGGCACAAGGGAAAGAGTTTTGGGACAAGGGTTGCAAGGGGGGATGGGGTGGTAGTGCTCCGCCTGCATGGCTATGAGTACCTGGATAGAATCCACTTGGCACTCCATTATGCTTATCAGCCGATCTATGCTTTGCTGCCAGAGCACTGCGCTTTTGGGCCGGCGCTCCTTATTCTGCTGGCAGATCCTCGTTTCACTCTCCAGCAGGGGCGCAGCAAAGGTTATTCCTCTCGCCTAGGTGGAGTACCAGGAGCGCTCTAGCCGCGGAGTCAGAGCACTCTACGTGCCGTGGCAGTGTGGACGAGGAGTGAACTAGTGTGCCCGGGGCTCCTTTATTGTGCACTAACTCGCAAGTGTAGCCAAGCCCTCAGTCTGACCCTCAGTGTTTGTAAGGATTTCTGAGTGCCTTGAATGGAACTACACATCGCACAGGCACCAAGTGTTATATTATTATTAATTATTGCAGCCTATAGAATGTCATTCAACAAAGGCATTACTGTGTAAATGTCTCCATTTTAATCAAACAATTTATCAAAATATATTTTTTTAAATTCAGTCAGATCTGTAGGCAGCTGAGGGGAATTATTTGACAAATACATGTGAATATCAATTTTTTAAAAATTTGGCCAGCTTTAATTAGTATTACATATAAATACACTTTTTGGACCAGGCACTTTACTGCTCCATGCCTCAGTTTCCCACTCTGTAAAATGGAGACAATGATGCTGACCTTAGTTGTAAAACACTTTGAGATCTACTAATGAAATGTACTATATAAGAGCTGGGCATCATTATTATTTCAATATATATAAGTACTTGTCTTGGCAGGGTCCCCTTAAATATAGTGAGCCAAATCAATATCCAGGCCAACTCCTTTGACTTCAAAGAAACTAGAATGGGGAACAATTTGGGCCAGTGTTTTATTTGCACCCACATCACTCTTTGCAGCCCTTAGATTTTTGCTTTCAACTAAGGATGTTTTGCATTACTTTCCTCTGGCTGGTGACCTTTAAAAAACATTGGCTTGCTATACTTTCTTAGTACCACTGAAATCTTGTTCACATTTATTTTCATTACACCAGTACACAAAAAGCATGCCAGGTGGTTAAAGATCATTCTATATTAAATACACATTTCAGAACTTACAGCCACAATAAAACTCTCACCTTTACACTTACTGGCTCAGGAATTTCGTTTCCCCCCTTTATTATACATCTATAAATTACAGTGACATAAAACATATTATGGTTTTCCTTCATAATTTTGCCATTGTGCTATTTTATGACCCAATAATCCAGCTCCCAAGTGGTTAGTCTATGAGGACAAAAGCCAAGTGATGTATCATGGACAAAGGAATGGGATTATTGCCAGATAAAACAATCAGACTATTATTATGGCTAATACACTAAAAGTGTTTACAATAGGTTTTTAAATAATCCCTTACATTTATATGGTACCATCTGTCCTGAATGATCCCAAGGTTCTGTGTAGATAGATAATGGGGTCATGCTACCCACCACTGAAAAGTAACTGATGGTGGCTTGGAAAGCTGGTGACTGTTCTGCACTAGCAATCTTACAAAAGTATAGTTAAGAAGGGAAGCAAAGAACAACGTTGCTATTTGAAACTATGGGGAATTTTAGATAGGCAGACTATAGTATAATTATCCTGGCTAGGATTTGGCCAGAACATGAGTGTTATCAGGTTTATTCTTGAAAAAAAAAATGCCACAAAGTATTCATGGACCAAGTTCCATAGCTCATGTGAAAGACGGGACTTCCACAAGCTTAATTCTCCTCACCAGCACAGTGATCAGGGCATTGATTTCACACCATTCTGACTCAGAGGAGGGAGTGCCACTCACAGAATAAAATGCCCCACTTCCTGTATTTTCCTTTGGGAATCTCCCATCCAAGCCCCAATTAAGTCCAATTAGCTTATGAGATCTAAAGAGTTCACAGCTTAATCAGATATGGCTGCAGAAAATTTTACAAAGCAGAGACTGTGGGAATCCCAAGTGTACCTTCACCTGTAATGAGCGTGACAGTCAGCAACAGAGCAGTACTTGGCCAGTGTAATGTGGGCACCTTGCTGATGTTCAAGTTGTAGAGAAAATATTGTACATCTAAGACAGAGCTAATGTTTCCTAAATACAGTAGAATATGTGATACTGTCATGACTGAGATACATCATTAGCCTATTGCTACTATTTTACTGAGTAGTTTAGAGCTGCTCTAAGTTCTGCCTTGGTACCAGCCCTGCACAGATCCAGGAATAGGAAAGAGCAAAGGTGAATTTTATACTACCTGTGCAACTCACAGAGCTCGGGTCCACACCTGGACCCGAGCTGTGTGCCCTTGGGCTGTTCCAAGGAGCTGGCCCCGGATGATTAACCTAGGTTCGTTTTATAATTGGATCAGGGAATGTCAAGTATGGACTCAAGTTTAAATTGTGTTTGTTTCTTTGTGTTTAACAAAGATCATTAGGCTAACGTGTTTAGCATGGTGCACATGAATTTGGTAGTGAGAGCCCCATTAACATTGCCAAGAGATGTGTGGCTAACCCCTGCACTGAAATTATATCCCTTAATAGATTTTCCCCCTTCCAATAGTTTCTTTAATCTTTTCAGAATTGTTATAACAAAACAGGCTGTAAGGCTGCCTGGTCTTCTTATCACCTTGGAGCTGGTGGTCCCGATATCCCATTGTTGGCACTAAAGAAAATTGTGCTAGTTCATTAAGTTAGAAAAAAAACATGACTTCATGTCAAAGGGACAATAGAACCAAATTGCCAGTATAATAATAGACAGAATCAATTGTTATTGATCAACACTTCCTAGGTTGATAACTCAGCTGTTTGTTTCAAGGTAAGTCTGAACAAATTCCTTAGGAAACACTTCCTGATACCATCAGGTCATCCAGGACCAAGAGCTGTGGCCTACACAGAGTCAGCATTCTTCTTTTTTCCTCTAACTATAACGTATATATATCCTACAAGCAGGGCCGGATTAAGACCTTTAGAGGCCCTAAGCACTAAAAAGATTATTGCCCCCCCCCCCGATCTGTAATTCAAAAAAAACCCAAAACAATTCTATACCATAAAATAAAATTTTATTTTTTGAAATGACATAAAACTTACATGTATGCTGAAATTAAAATAGCTTCTTTCTAGCTTTTCTGATTGCAAAATTCTGGATAAGTTCATCGAAGCTGACTCGACGAAGCATGTCGGCTTCCATACACAATAGGGAAAGTGAATTAAGTCTGTCCTGACACATTGTTGTTCTCTGAAGGTTTTTTATTCTTTTCAGCTGAGAAAAAGAGCATTCTGAGGAGCAGTTAAAAATCATCAATGTTAGAAAAATACGTTGTGCAATCTCTACATTTGGAAATACACGTTGTATTCCGTCTTTCAATATTGTGTCATGAAGATCAATGTGACTGAATTTCATTTTTCCTGTTTCATTAAACTTTGTGCGCATATAACAGTGGAACTGCCGTACTTCTCTACAGAGATTCATGTCAACAGGGTATGAGTCAACTAGCTTTTGGGAACCTTGTGAATATTGTTCATCAGATAAGTCTATATTGTTTAGAAAATAAAATCTACTTGATACTTCTTTGTACACTTCACCTCTCCTCTTCATATGAGCTTCAATGTATCAGTTATAGTGCAGTATGTTGATACACAAAATTTGTCTCTAGGATTCAATGCTGTTTCTGTTGCACTTCTATCCTTTGCTTGTTTTTTCCTGATTCGCTTGCGGGACTGGGCTTCTTTGTAGTTAGTATGTCTTTTGATATGTCTTCCTTGATAACGCCCTGACATGTTGGCAGCGTTGTCATAAGATTGACCTCTGCACTTCAAGAAATCTATTTTGAAAACTTGGCACAGATAATGCAGTACTCGATTTGCCATTTCTTCACCAGTGTGGCTTTTCAAATTGAGGAATGTTATAAATCTTTCAACTGGTTTTCCATCTGTGGGAGACACATATCTTAGTATGTTGCGGTCCAAATACAAGACAGCACAAGGCTTTAAGCAAGCAAGCAGGCTGGTCTGCCTTGTCAGCTTTCCACCCTCTCTTTTATTCTCCTCCTCCTCCTGCGCATTACATACTCCAACCGATAAAAGGAATACACTGGCTTTGTTTAATATTCTTATTTACCAGTATCTATCTACGGCATTCCTTGCTCTTGGGCCTTGAGCCCAGTCCTGGGAGGCTTCCCACGGTTCATGTCATCTGGGCGAGATTCCAAGGTTCATGCCCTTGAGAGGAGCCGTGTGTGCACTGCTCCTACACAACACTCCGGGTGTGCCCTGAATGTTGCCAAGTGCATGAACCCTGCATGAATCCTACATTAGTACAATACTCAATTGATCAACATGTGAAAGATCAGGTGTAGAGTCGACAGATAAACTGAAGTACCCAGCAGTACCTACTTCATCCACAATAGCTGAACGAACTTTGTCACTCATTAGACCAAAGAGTTCATCACATATTGTCTTGGATAAGTATAATGAGTTACCTTTGCCAGCATTCCCATATTTTGAGATATGGCCTGCTAAAAATAGGTCCAACTGAGCCACAAGCTCCAACAATCCCAAGAAATTTCCATTCTGCAATGATCCAAATGTGTCATTTGATCCCCGGAAAGGCAGACCACATTCAGCTAATGTTTGAATAACAGCTATAACATACTGCAAGACATGTTGCCAGTATTCATGCTCCCCTTTAATTTGTTCTTCCAATTTTTGTGTCAATCCAAAGCCCTGTCTTCGATTTAAATATATCACCATTGAATCTCTGTGAGTATTGCTATTTTCATGTTGTTCAATTAAAACAGTATTCTGCCAGTCACTAAATCCATCTGCAGCAAACCGGGATGTTGAAGGTTTATATGTAAAAAGTTTGCAAACAAAACAGTACACACACCCTGTTGATGGTGAATACAGTAGCAATTCTCGAGTGTATTTCTCAACATTTGCTTTCATGCTGAAAAATATTTTTTGTGGACAATATCTTGTTTGTTTGCCATTGGTAAAAGTCTGATGTGATTTCTCAAATGGCCCAGTGTGGTGTTGACAGTCATTTCGTCCACAATCTATCCAGTAAGCTACATCATCAGTACTGAAACCAACCCACATACCAGGATCTTTTCTCCAATTATTTACAGCATGAGCAGGTTCAGTCTCTGACACATCCACACCTTCTAGAACAATGTCTGTTTTACCCCGAGGAGTAGGATGATCAGTTACAGTCTCTGACACACCCACATGTTCTGGAATGGTGTTTGTTTCACCAATAGAAGAAGGGTCAGTCTCTGAAACACCTACAGGTTTTTGAACGATGTCTGTGCTACTGAGAGAAGATGTTTGCGTCTGATGGATTTGCTTTGAAAAATGATGTCAGCTTTGGAAGATTTTGGAAAATTTCACTAGTTTTTTGTTTCTTTTTCCGCCAGTTTACATTTCTGTGCTCCACTCAGTTGGTTACATTTCATCCTGCCCCTTATCTCAGTTATCTGAACTTAAAAAAATAAATTACACAATGTACACTATTTTTATGTATATATAATATATATATATATATATATATTAGAAAGAAAAAAACGAATCACGTATGTATAAGTCAGAAGAATATATCAATAATAAAACATAAATTTATTGCATTACATGACAGGATCTGATTTCCTCGCATTATTTCGATCTACATTAGTAGGACGCCCCCCTAGTTTAGGTGGGGATAAGTAATAAAAAGAGAACAGAAAAATGGGGGAAGAGTGTGTAGTGGAGTGTAAGGAAGTCTAACAAAGTTCTGATTTTTCCCATGATGACTATTTCAATGCTTTTTTTGAAATATCAAATATCAAATTTTTTTTAAAAAAAAATCTCATTTTTTTTAAGTGCCCCCTGCTTTGCTGGTGCCCTAAGCACGTGCTTAGTCTACCTACTGGATAATCCAGCCCTACCTACAAGTAATCAAAACCATAAAACTATATTAAAATTAGTTTATGAGTCTGACTAAATGCCCCAAAGCTAAGTTATTCAGAGTGAGAGGTTACAGAATATCTTGATAACACACTACAACTCAAAAAAGTGTGCAAATGGTGAGGGGCAAGAGTAAAGGAGAGCATCAACCTGGGGTTTTAGCTTTTACGACGTATTTCCTTGCTATAACCCTTGTTCTGACACTATTGAAGTCAGCCAAGCACAAAATGTTCATTGACTTCAGTGATGCCGAACCCTTAATGAGTCTCAGATACTTAGGGACAGATGCTGCTGCCCTTATTCACATTGGATCAGGAGGGAGAATGCAAAGGTGACATACAATCATCCTCTCCTCTGCCTTGAGACTTGTGTCCAGCAAAGCTCAGCCAGATCCAAAGATCAGAGCCCAAGATCTGATTACTGAATTCTAATTTGTTACACTTGCCTGAAGAAGAATGAGATTGCAGAGTTGTCAGTGAGGGCCTGTTGTAATAATTTGGCCTAAAAATTTTCCCCAGTTGTAAGCTTCAAAGTAAAAAGTATGTGTAAATTCATAAGATGTCGCAATAGTATATAATAACAACTGTTGTTGGGAAAAGGAGCGTGATGGGGTGTCCCCCCAACACAGGATTAGAAGGGGTTAAAGTAGCCAGGTTGTCCAATTAACTGCCGGGCTGCACCTGGAGGAGGTGTCAGGGAGCAGGGAGTTGATTAAATGAGGCTCAGCTGTGCAGGATTAGGTGGGGCCTATAAAGCCCAGGAGCTGAGAGCAGAAGGGAGCTGCTGGGAAAGGCTGCAGGAAGGCAAGCAATAGTTACTCCCTGAGAAGTAGGAGGAAGGTTTGGAGCTGGTACACCCAGAGAGAGACAGGGAAGAAGCAGTGATAGTAGAGCGAGGAAGCCCAGAACTGCTGAGCTGAGGGTCCCTGGACTGGACCCTGGAGAAGAGGGTGGGCCTGGGTTCCCCTATCAGCCATTGAAGGTATGGCATAGAAATAAGATAGTGAATGGGAAGACTGCCAAGGACTGCTGATAGACTGTACCCAGGAAGAGGGAATGCTGAGTGACTCAGCTGGAAGGCAAAGGAGGTGCTGATGGACCTGGAATGAAAGGAGCTGCAGACCAGAGTCGGGAGTGATGGCATGCAAACCGTGGAAGGGGGTGTCCACCTCAAGAGCTAATCCTCAGAGCGACCAGGAGGAAGTGCCATCCCAGAGGTGATTGGAGCACGCTGTCACAAGTGGTGAAGAAACAGACACATGGTTGTCCCTGATACAAGGGGAGGTTGAACCCTGATGCAGGGGGCCATAATAAAGAAGGAGCCCCTAAGGGAAGATGAAAATGAAAATGCCTCCAGCACAGAGTTTCTTGGCTGAGGGAAGTTGTCTCCTACTAAGGTGGATGCCGGAGTTGTTGCTCCCACAGAGGGGAGAGGAGAACCAACAGGGGTGGGTCTGTGCTATGTGGGAACAGATATCAGAGAACCAGCAGAGACTGTGGGAATCCCAAGTGTATTTGCAAGACTGTATGCTGTGGGTAGCTAGTCAACAGCAGCAGCTGTACAGAATCCTGCAGGAAAGAAGTAGGAGGAGATGTAAGGGCCAGGAATGGGAAAGGTGCTCTGGGACTAGGAGGGCAGAAGCCCAACCGCAAAGGGGCTACAGCTGCAGGAGCAGGGAGCACCTGAAGAGGGACGGCCCCTATTTAGAGGGAAGGAAAGAGACTTCCCAGGAGGCAAGGACTGAGACAAGGGCCCAGAGAGTCCCACTCGATAAGCAATTGGGTCAGAGGAGGACCTGCTTTTGGTGTGTAGAAAAGGGCCATGTAAATAGACATTGTCCCCACAGGGAAAAGACAGATCCAGGAAAAGCACAAGGGTCAGAGCCAAGAGAGAAAAGAAGAGCCAGAGGCCTGTAAGGAGCTCATAAGAAGGTGGAGAAGTCCAAAAGGCACGTATGAAGCATGAGGTGAAACTGGGGGGAGGGGGAGAAGGAGAGAGACCCCAGGAAGGAAAGTAATTAATGCAGAGACTAACACCGAGATGAACCACAAAACCGTGGGGACTCACACCCTTGGGGCGAAGGTGCTGGAGGACTTGGTGGAGCAAGTGGATCCTTGACAAGGAGACAGAAAAACTAAATTAGTTTAAACAAAAAGACCCATTGATATGGTTGAAGGACCATGTTAAAATCATGGTTGGTAAAAACAGAAGACATGCAACTAGAAATGAATTAATCAAAACTGGTGTGTTGGATATCAGGCCTAATTGGTGGACAAAATAATGAGGGGATGGGCTAGTCCGCCCATCACTCCCTTTCTGGGTCCTTAAAGAAAGACTTTGGAGGGAGAATATGGAAGAGCAGAGAGGCTACTGGAGTGGGCTACACCATCATGGCTGCCACACCCAGCATCTCCTGGGACCCATGACCTTCTTCATCCTAATCCTGAGGAATATCCTCACTGGTATGGGCCAGAGAGAGACCCAGATAACACTGCCACCCCTACCAGCTCCAGCTGAATCTCAAACACCACTTAGGATGAAAGGGGATCAGACTTGAGTAGCAACAACCACAGCTCCAGCCCATCTCATCTAGCTTCTTCTTGTCCCCAAAAGGACAGTTATTACCATCTAAGGGACTGTCAAACAAGGGAGATTTTCCTTCACAGCTAACGGGCACAGGAACCAGACATCTTGTTAAAATTAAAGCCTTACTTACTACTTTACATTTCAAATGCTTTGACTGTTTTTCTGTATCTTTAATACAAGGCTAA
This sequence comes from Chelonia mydas, assembly GCF_015237465.2. Lineage (NCBI taxonomy): Eukaryota > Metazoa > Chordata > Testudines > Cheloniidae > Chelonia > Chelonia mydas. The sequence continues at coordinate 68,143,788 of NC_051250.2, forward strand.
AAAGATTTTTAGTGGCATGTTTTCCAGGGTACTAAGCAGACTGAGGTCTCTGTATACCAGGGATCGGCAACTTTTGGCCCACGGCCCGCTAGGGAAAGCCCTAGCTGGGCCGAGCCACTTTGTTTACCTGCAGCATCTGCAGGTTCGGCCGATCATGGCTCCCACTGGCCGTGGTTCACCGTCCCAGTCCAATGGGGGCTGCGGGAAGGGTGGCCAGCACATCCCTCGGCCCGCACCACTTTCCGCAGCCCCCATTGGCCTGGAATGGCGAACTGAGACCAGTAGGAGCCGCGATCAGCTGAACCTGCAGACGCTGTAGGTGAACAAACCAGCCCGGTCCACCAGGGCCTTTCCCTGGCGGGCTGCATGCCAAAGGTTGCCGATCCCTGCTGTATGCCAAACCTTGTTTAACACTGTTTAATGTTGGACAGTGACTGGGTTATACTAACACCCCTTTGGCCCATTTATTCCATTTAAATTAATACAACAAGCCTCATTTGGCTTGTGGAACCTGTCTCAGCCAGAAATTATGGGCTAGAAGCAGGAGTTAGTGGATGAAATTCTATGGCCTGTGTTATGCAGGAGGTCAGATAAGATGATCTGGCCTTAAAAATCTGCGACTGGTAATGATGAATGAAAAGTAAAGAACACAACTCGACGCTCAGGACCTGATTCCTGCCTTGCAAGTGTCTAATGTGTAGACATTTACACCTGGGTAATGTGAGTGCAAAGTGGATGTAAAACACTACAAAACCAAAAAGAAAAGGAGTACTTGTGACCCCTTAGAGACTAACAAATTTATTTGAGCATAAGCTTTTGTGAGCTACAGCTCACTTCATCGGATGCATTCAGTGGAAAATACAGTGGGGAGATTTATATACACAGAGAACATGAAACAATGGGTGTTATCACACACACTGTAAGGAGAGTGATCACTTAAGATGAGTTAATACCAGCTGGGGGGTGGGGGGGTGGAAAGAAAACCTTTTGTAGTGATAATCAAGGTGGGCCATTTCCAGCGGTTGACAAGAAATCAAGGATTATACAAAATTATACAAAATCAGGATTATAACATTTTACACCTACTTCGCACAAGGTGTAAGGCAATGGAGAATCAGGCACTGAGAGCACAAGCCATTTGCATGGCTGGCAGTTAGAAAAAAAATTCTCTTTGTAAACTGAGCACATTTTATCTGATAATAAACCTACAGCCAGACAATGACAGTTTTACAGAGAAACTCTTCATGGCAGCGCCACACTAAGTGTTACTGGGTTGTAAAATGTTTGTCCACCCAGACTGCAAGCCTACCATGTGAAAATGATGGAAGAACTTTGTCACAGCTAAAAAACTTCTCCAGTGTGGGCCTCTGGATTCTTAACCAGCTCAATTTTTCTTAGAATATGGTAGCGATACTTATATATTTGTTTTAAATGCAGAGGATGAGATAAGGACCTGATGCTGCAATCCTTTACTCACCCTGCAAGGAGAAGACTCCTTGTCTATGTCTACACTGCAAGAAAAAACCCACAGCACCAAGTCTCAGAGCCTGGGTCAACAGACTGGGGCTCAGGCTGAGACACCCCCACCCTTCCAGTAGGGTTTTAGAGCCTGGGCTCCAGCCTGAGCCCAAATGTCTATGGGCAATTGTTAGCCCTGTGCCCAAGCCCCATGAGTGTGAGTCACCTGAACTGGCCGAGCCCCGGGTCCTTTACTGTAGTGTAGAAGTACCCTTTCAAGTCAGTGGGAATTGTCACATGACTCAGGTCCAGTTGGGTTATGTATGAGATTGCAGGACTAGGTCTTAAATTTGCAGGGAGTAAGGAACAGGAATTGCTTAGAGATATTTCTTTGGACTCATATGAAGGCTGAGGTGGGTCTGAAGATCAGACAGATTGTTGATGTTCAACTCTATAGCTGAAGGGAATGAATGCATCACAATCAAAAGAGCAGGATTTCCTTTGCAGAGTAACCAGTTGCATATTAGTAATAGCCACCTTGTATACCTCATGCGCACACTCTGTGCAACTTACCTGCCAAGGAAGAATAGTTTATAGTTACATTACATCACTAAGGCAAATCCCAAAGGGACACAGCCTCCTTGCAAATCAAGAGCCACCCAGATCGATCACTAGCTATGCCCTTAAGATGGACGGGCTGGATGTTCAGGCTGTGTCCACCCCGTCAATCTTGTTGCACTACTGAAGCTTTCAGTGACCTCATGATTGTCAACCGTTTAGTACCATAATTATATTTTTAATCAACTCTAAACTTTATTTAATTTAAACTTGTGAAAAATATATTTAGAATTAATTCAGTACATTTTTAACAGTGTTTGCAGGGCTGGAAGGGATCTCAACTCCAGCCCCCTGCACTGAGGCGGGACCAAGTACACCTGGACCATCCCCGACAGGTATTTGTTTTACCTGTTCTGAAAAGCCTCCAATAACAGGGATTCCACAACCTCCCCTGGTAACCTAGTCTAGAACTTAACTCCCCTTATTCTCATAGACCTGGATGTAGGCAGGCATAGCTAGTGGTCAAAGCAGGGGCCATTAGGCCTCATGATCAGAGAAGGAGTCAGAAACCAGAGGTCAGAGACAGAGCAAGGTTCAGAGTCAGTCAGTAGGCTAGGGTCGGGGCATAGAAGCAGGAATCTGGAACCAAGCAGGACAGGAATGAGGCAGGGCTCAGGAGTCAGACAAAAAGGGAGTCTAACGTAGAAGCCAGCCAAGGATTCATATAGTTGCTCAATTTCCTTTGCCTCCTTCTGGCTTAAAGAGTAAATCTGAGCCAATTGGAGAAGCCAGATGTCTAATCCAACTGGGAGATTTGTGGGCAGAGACTATGGTGAGATAGCATCCACCAGCCCACACTCCCTGCTAAGACCAGTGAACTGCTAGGTGATAGCTATGGTCTGGGAACACAGAGATCTGGATTTGAGACCTCCCATTCCTCACATTTATACTTACAATTTTTCTTAATATCTAATCTCAACCTCCATTGCTGCGGATTAAGCCCATTACTTGTTATCCTACCTTCAGTGGACATGGAGAACATTGATTATCATCCTCTTTATAACAGGCCTTAACATATTTGAAGACTGTCCTCAGGTCCCCATCCCAGTCTTTTTCTCAAGACTAAATATGCCCCATTTAACCTTTCTTCATAGATCAGACTTTCTAAACCTTTTATCATTTTTGTTGCTCTCCTTTGGACTCTCTTCAATTTGTCCACATCTTTCTTAAAGTGTGGTGCCCAAAACTGGACACAGTACTCCAGCTGAAGCCTCACCAGTGCTGAATAGAGTGGAATAATTATCTCCCGTTTCTTACATACAGCAATCCTGTCAATACACCCCCAAACGATAGTAGCCTTTTTCACAACTGGATCACATTATTGGCTAATATTCAATTTGTGATCCACTATAACCCCAAAATCCTGTTCTGAAGTACTACTGCCTAGCCAGTTATTGCCCATTTTGTATTTGTGCTAGGACTGTTGATTAATTGCAGTTAACTCACGCTATTAACTCAAAAAAATTAATCACAATTAATCATACTGTTAAACAGAATACCAATTGAAATGTATTAAATTTTTTTTTATTTTTTCTACATTTTAATATTTAAAAATAAAAATATTTAAATGCTATTCTATTATTGTTTAACAGTGCTATTAATTGAGATTAATTTTTTTAATCATGTGATTAATCAAGATTAATTTTTTAATCGCTTGACAGCCCTAATTTGTGCATTTGATTTTTCTTTCCCAAGTATAGTACTTTGCACTTGTCTTTATTGAATTTCATCCTGTTGATTTCAGACCAATTCTCAATTTATCAAGGTCATTCTGATTCTGCCCTCCAACATGCTTGCAACACCTCTCGTCTTGGTGTCATCCACAAACTTTATAAGCATACTCTCCACTCCATTATTCAAGTCATTAATGAAAATACTGAATAGTACCAGACCCAGAGGGACTTCACTAAATATGTCCTCCCAGTTTGACAGCAAACTATTGATAACTATTCTTTGAATGCGGTTTTCAACCCGTTGTGCACTCACCTTATAGTAATTTAATCTAGAACACGTTCCTTGTTTGCTTATGAGAGAGTCAAGTTGGACTGTCAAAAGCCTTACTAAAATCAAGATATATCACATCTCCTGCTTTCTACCCCTCTCCGCCACCATCAACTAGGCCAGTCTCCTTGTCAAAGAAGGAGACTTAGGTAGGTTTGGCATGATTTGTTCTTGACATATCCATATTGGCTATTACTTATCACTGTATTACAAGGTGCTTACAAATTGGTTGTTTAATAATTTGCTCCATTATCTTTCCAGGTTTCAAAGTTAGGCTGACTGGTCTACAATTCCCTGGATCATCTTTGTTCCCCTTTTGAAATATATGTACTATGCTTGTCCTTCTCCACTCCTCTAGGACCTCACCTATCCTCCGTAAGTTCTTGAAGATAATCACTAATGGTTCTGAGATTGCTTCAGCTAGTTCCTTAAGTACCTTAGGATGAATTTCATCCGGCCATGCCAACTTGAATACATCTAAGTTACCTAAATATTCTTTAACCTGTCCTTTCCCTATTCTGACTTGTGTTCCTTTCTGCTTCTTATTAATATTAATTGTGTTAAGCATCCATTTACAATTAACTTCTTAAGAGAAGAGTGAAGCAAAATAGTCATTAAACGCCTCAGCCTTCTTGGTATCATCTTTTATTAGCCCTCCTTCCCTGCTAAGTAGTGGACCTACACTTTCATCTTTCTCTTGTTCCTAATGTATTTATAGAACCTCTTCTTATTGCCTTTTATGTCCCTAGCTAGGTATAATTCGTTTTGTGCCTTCACCTTTCTGATTTTGTCCCTACATGCTTATGCTATTTATTTATTTATTTATTTTGGTACTCATCCTTAGCAATTTGTCCCTCTTTCCTCTTTTTGAAAGATTCCCTTTTGATTTTCAGGGCATATAAGAGCTCTTGATGTAGTCATATTGGTTTCTTGCTATTCTTCCCATCTTTCCTTTGCAACCAGATAGTTTGCTGTTATGCCTCTAATATTGTCTCTTCGAGAAACTGCCAGTTCTTCTGAACTCCTTTTTCCCTTAGATTTTCTTCCCATGGGCTTTACCTACCCAATCTACTCCAAGTTTGTTAAAGTAGCCCTTTTTGAATTCCCTTGTCCTTCTTCTTCTGCTTTCACTCCTTCCTTGCCGAAGATTATCATGAAACTTATTGTTTCATGACCACTTTCACCCAAGTTTCCTTCCACCTTCAGATTCACAACTAATCCCTTCCCTGTTAGTCAAAATCCAGTCTAAAATGGCTGCACCCTGGTTACTTTCTCAACCATCTGAAACAAGTTGTCCCCACCAGATTCCAAGAACTTATTGGAGATACTGTGTTTTGTGTTATTTTCCCAACAGATATATTGGTAGTTAAAGTTCTGTATGACTGTTAGGTCTTGTGTTTTAGGTATTTTTATTTGTTCTAGAAACGCCTCATTCACCTTCTCTTCCTGATTTGAGGAGATGCCTCTACCATGACATTACCCTAGGTTTTTCCCCTTTTATCTTCCCCCCCAAAGACTTCCAACTGTTCTGCCTCTCATCTCCTTCTGGACCTCAGAACAAATGTGTATATATACTTAATGTATAACACAACACTCCTCTCTTTTTTCCCACCTTGTCCGTCCTGAACAAGCTATATCCCCCATACCAATATTCCAGTCATGAGATTTATCCCACTCAGTCTCTGTGATGCCAATTACATCATAATTTAGCTTGTGTACTAAGACTTCCAGTTCATCCTGTGTATTCCCTATACTCCTTGCATTTGTGCATAGACATCTAAGATAAGGAGCAGATTCCCCCACTGTTTCCCCTCTTGTTACTCCTATGTCTCTATTATAATTTTCCATTCCTCCTCTTCTCCTCCCCCAAACATCCAGCCTTCTGTCAAAGTCACCTTTGTTTTTTAATTCTGAACTCTGGGCTTTTGTCACCTGCCCTCTTTGTACCTAGTTCAGTGCACTTTTTTTGGTCATGATTGCTGTCATTTATTAAACCTCACTTTTTCACTGAACTTGGGAGGCTATCCAAGAAATTAATTTGGTAAAAACAGCAATTGAGCTGTCCATTAAATAGATTGACCTTGAATGAATATGAACCATTATTGTGCAGGAGGCATGATTAACAAGTGGCATCAGAAACAGATGTTGCTACACTGGACAAATTGGTTCACAAAGGTTTCCAGATTGTACAAAATTGTCTGAACCATAAGTGATTAAACAGAAGAAGAATATTTGTAGCTGTTATATAGGAACAAGCATCTTGGAGCAAAGTTCAATATGTAAGAGAATGAATCACCTCAAAGTGCTGTAACACAGTTTAACAGAATAATTTTACAGCTGGTAAACCTTAGTGGGGAAGAAGAGTGATTTGAAAAGATGGGCTTGTTAAGATTGTCTTGCAGAGTGCCTCTAACTGTTTAGTCTTCTTTGGTATCTTAACCAAAGTATATGTTCTAAGACTACTGTACCCCTTTCAGGAGTCTGATTTGTCTTGCATACCCCAAGTTTCACTTCACTTAAAAACTAGTTGCTTACAAAATCAGACATAAAAATACAAATATACAAAAATACACACTAGTACTGAAAAATTGCTTTCTTTCTCATTTTTACCATATAAGTATTAAATAAATCAATTGGAATATAAATATCTGTATTATATTTCAGTGTATAGTATATAGAGCAGTATAAATGAGTCACTGTATGAAATTTTAGTTTGTACTGACTTTGCTAGTGCTTTTTATGTAGCCTGTTGTAAAACAAGGAAATATCTAGATGAGTTGAGGTACCCTGGAAGACCTCTGCATGCTGCCAGGAGTACGCATACCCCTGGTTGAGAATCACTGCTCTAAGAAATCTTGAGGAATTCTGCATCATTGGCATCACTGGGGCAAAGCAACCCCCAATCTGTGCAGTGTCAGAGGTGAAAATTGAGATTTAAGGTATACATATGAAAAAATATCCAGAATATCTCTTTCATCTTCAGTGAAATTTCTATTCTGTATATTTATAGTAGCACCTAGAAGACCCTGGTGAGGTTGGGGCCCCATAGTGTCAGGTTCTGGACAAACACATAGTAAGGGATAGTCTCTGCCTGGAAGATCTGAAGTTTCAAGGCCCCAACTCTATAACTGATGGTATGTGGGCACACCCCAGCTCTGCATGGAGCCTCACTGACTTCAGCCAAAGATGGAAGAAAAGAAAAAGTATTCCCATTTTGCAGATGGGGAACTGAGGCAGAGAGAGATCAGATGATTTGCTCAAAGTCATGCAGGAAATCTGACAATTGAATGAATCCAGATGTCCTAAGTCAATTAATATTTATAACAATCTTTTCCCCTGTTTTACAGATAGGGAAACAACTCAAAGAGGTAAAGTGATTTACCAAAGACCACAAAAAGAGCAAGTGTGATATGAGGTATTAGAAATCAAGATTTCCTGACTGACTAGCTTTTGTTCAGACCACAAGCCTCTTCCAGTACCTTCAACCTACCCACAGAATTGTATAGAATTGAAATCAGATTTTCCATCCTCTTTAGATAACTAGAGAAAGGCACTTCCCTCTGAACTCCACTGCTTATTTATTCACTCAAGAATATGTAGAGGATAAATAAAAGCCAACTAATTAAGGGTTTTTTTGGATCAGAGATCTGCATTTCAAAGCAGATTTATCATTTATTGTAAAACCTCTAAAGGAAAATTAAATCTAAAGAAGAAACAAGGATGATGCTATTATTTAAGTTATTTGAGTAGTTGCACATCAGACCTGTATTTTCTCACTGGATGATTAACAGCTGTCCAACACAGATAGCAAAAAAGCCTGTTTGGTTCAATAATGCATGTTCTTTCAGATTGTGCTGTAATAAACCAGATAACACTGAACATGTTGGTCATCATGGCTGCTGAGTATAATATTGTGCCATGATGTGATGTCCCAGTGCAAAATCAGGAGTAAATGGGAAAACACAAAAGAGCTTGAACTAAGGTCCCTTTCTCTAACCTATCTACCACCTTAGGCTCCACTTAGCTCCATGCAAGTGGACTCATGTCCCCAGGCAGATGGAGCTACTAAAGTCAATGAAGTGCCACTCAGGCACAGGGGATCAGTCAGTGCAGAGCTTCTTTGATGTCGAGGGCTTTGCACAGGTGCAAAGGTCCACTCAGTGCAGGATGTGAGCCTTAATCTGGATTTGAGTTTGTGAAGCTTGCATGGGCTCTAAATAGACTGTAAAACTCCTGATGAAATCAATAAAAGGCACTGTCTGGAGAATCATGGGAAATACAGCCAATTTCTTACTATAATTTGCAGCAATTTATGCATAATCTCCATCTGTTGAAAATAATATCTGGTGTTACCCCTCCATAATCTGCAAAGATTCCAGCCACAAATCAATGCAAAGGCAGGTTTGCAAAAGACTTACAGGTATTTTGTGGATCAACGTGGGACTACAAAATTATCACCCATTCCTTTGTTGCTACTGAGTTTACTTGGTGCTGATATTTTATCAAAACAATTTAAAATTTGACTTATAATTAAATATGAATCACAATTGCTGCATAATGAGTGAACACTAAGGCCCTGCTCCTGCAATTCACTGAAGTCAATGGGGCTCTTTGTGGGCTTAAGAGCCTGTCCACATGCAATGAATTACAGGCTCACGTCCTTGGCCTGTAAGTGCTTCAGGGCAGGCATCACCTTTTAGATATAAATTTGTGAAGTTCCCATTGCCTAGTACAATGGGGCCCTGACTGAGGCCTCTAGGTGCTGCCACTATACAATAATACATAATAGTAACAGTCAACAACAGGCAGCAACAGGGTTATGTTGAAAAGACTAGAAAACTCCTAAAGAACTAGCCTTTCTAAAGGACAAAAGCTCTCTGGGGCCCAAATTCAGCTTACCTGCAAACATATGCTTAAGTCTCATTATTGTAATGCTTAAAGTTAGGTTCCTAGGGGCCAAAATATGAAAATGAAGTGATGGGCAAATATAGATAAAAACATAATGCACATTGAAGCTAAGTGATACAAAAAAAGGGTCTGTTAGGACATTTGATTTTTGCTCGGAAGCAAATTTCTATATGCTATGGTTAAAGAATACCCATGAGTTTGTGTAACTGATAAGCGAAGCATCAAGCACCAGTTTCGCTTCACTCTTGTTTTATGGGATACCTTTTACTTTTATAAAGTTGAGAGTATTACTATGTGCTCAATAACACAGGGATGAGTTAGGGGACGAGAACTGAGGAAGCGTTGTTCTAAGTCAGCCATGAAAATGTTGGCATACTGTGGGGCCATGCAGGTACCCATAGCAGTGCCGCTGACTTGAAGGTATGTATTGTCCCCAAATGTGAAATAGTTATGGGTGAGGACAAAGTCACAAAGTTCAGCCGCCAGGTTTGCCGTGACATTATTGGGGATACTGGTCCTGACAGCTTGTAGTCCATCTTTGTGTGGAATGTTTATGCGAGGCTGGTGCAGAGATCATTTCTGCAACACGCAAGGGCACAGAGGCAAACTGGTATGGCTGCTCAGGGGACAGACTGCCCCACGTGTTTTTTCTGCACAGAACCCAAACCAGATCATGAGTTGTTCTGTGGATTTCATCCTGTTTATATAGAGCCTCGATTCTCAGACTGTATGTGGGTAGAGTGAATTTCACCTCAGACGCTTTGAGACCCTGGGAAGAAAGGGGTTACAGAAACTGAAAGTGCAAAGTAGTGTCACGTGTTTCTGATCTATTGGGTAGATTACAGGGTTCTGAAAAGAGCATGTAAACGTTCAAGATTAGCATCTTGATATTTTCATGAAAGGATACATATAGGAAGGCAATCAAATTCCTGAAAAATTTCTGAGTTAGGGTTCGTGAATATAGTTTAATATGCTACATGCTTTATTTATTTATTTATTTTCAACATACCAAAATTAGTAAAACCACATTCTAGATTTATCTCTTTAAACATAATTTAAATTCAAAACAGATTTGGATGGGTTAAAGAGTAAGAAGTATCTCTAAATAGTAGATTTGAATTTTTCTGTGCTTTAGTAACTCAGAATAGTTCAAGACAATTTAAAACAAATGTGCTCCTGGACTGAAACTCTGAATATAAAGTTTTTCCCACAAGCAAACTTTAAGGATGAGCTATGAACCTCTATCAATACTGATTTATAATGGAAGTACTGGTATTGATACAGCCCTCTTTACAGTGTTGTGAACAGAAATGATATTATAGAAGAGTGATGAAGGACTGGATTTGGTAAAAGAATATATTTTCTATCTTCTAAAGGAAGATATTTGATTTCTGAATCACTAGCTGTGTGATGGGGTGTACAACCCCCACTCTGGGGAACAAGGAGCAGCTCTGGTCATAAGAGGCTCTGCCCAGCCGTGCCTGCTGAGTGTGCTTTCTATCGACGTGGAGCTTAAAAGGGTGTGGCACAGCTCAGTCTGGGTGGTCAGTGGAAAGGAGCGGACTTTCCTGGTAGCTCCTGCTAGAATACAGCAGGAGCCCCATGCTGTACCATGCTGCCCCAAAGCAGACCTCAACTCAGAACTGCAACCCATTGCAAAAGAGAGTGGAACATCTACTTGTGAGTTGGGGAAGGAACCTCCTAACCCTCTTTCTTGTGGAATATGTTGTGGACCAATAGCCAGGCCTTCACCAGGACTCTGGAGCCATGAATACAGTAGCAAGTGACCGGGGGAGTAGGCTGGATGGTACCCTTACATAGGTTGCACACATGAACTGCCTGCCCCAGGGCCCTGGGTTGGAACCCAGCGGAGCATGAGGGCCTTGGTTCCCTTACTGCCAACCCTGGACTTGAACCACTAGGGGATGTGTTCTGGTGAGATGATCCCCCATCACAAGCAGTTACCACTTATATATAAACTTTTAGTATGAAATAAAATAAAATTTCAAACTCACTTACTTTTTTAGCATTGGCTATTTAAACCTGTCCTAAAAAAATAGAAATAGTATCTTAGGCCCACTTCAGCAAGATACTCAAGCACATGCCTTACTTTAAATATGTCACTAGTCCCACTGAAGTCAGTGGCTGGGACTCTTAAAGAAACTTAAGGAAGTTAGGCACTCAAATCTCATTGAAAATCCTTGGGAATTTTGCACCTACTTTCCCTTTGTGCCTTTGAAAAATCTCACCCAATGCTTAAAGGTAAGCATGTGATTAAGTAATTTGCTGAAATGGGACTTACATGTGGCAGGAGTTATCCATTGACAAATCACCATGTAAAGTACCTTTGTGCTCACGCACGCAGCCCGGCTCTAAAGCATTTCAGGCTGCAATAACACTCTCTCTCTCTCTCTCTCCCCCCTGCTGGCATTATAGTTGGATATAGACCTGAACCAATGCTATTGATCCACTTGCAAGTGAACTTTGCAGGTATCCAAATTTCCCTTGTTTTATAATAGGCCAAACCCAAACTCAAGATCTGAGAACCTTAACACTTTGAGGTGTTTGAAAATTTTGCTCTTGGATCCAATGCTGCAACATAATGACACTGATTCCTGCAAGCCTTTTCCTTTGCCACGTAGTACCATGGTGAGATGGATATTTAGAATACCAGAATGAATTTGGCTGGAGCCTCAAATTTACCAGTGACACATGAAGTCTTTGTGGAGAGTTTGTAGGGCTCTAACAGGGCTTCACTTAGAATCATACTCCACTGCAAGGGAGACTTGAAGAGACATGTATATTGCTTGTTTCACCATTGGTAAAATATAGGGATCATTCAAACTGGCTCAGTGCTGGGTAAAAATCTGGAAAGGAAGGTGAGGGAGGGCTCGGATAAAACCACGCATAGAGGAACACTCCAGAACAGTGTCCCCTGGTTACCAACCACTCCAAGCTCCATCTCCGTATCTTAATGATGAATTTTGGTTCTGGGACCCAGTATGTTGCCATGCCTCACCTCATGATTACGAGGCTGGGTTTGGAGAAAGCTGAGTTTTATTGTGGGTGAGGCTATGTACTGTTTAGTGGGAGGTGGCAGGCAATGAGTAGTAGAGCCAGCCCCAGCCCCTGCTATGGCCTCTTTATGCCATTCTAGTGGTGGAGAGAGGTTGCAAAGGGGACCTGCACGAGAATTCTTTCTGTGCAGGGGCAGAACAGGAGCAGCATACGTAGCCTTACACTGGGCATCCTTAGTCTCTGGTGTCTGGGCATGCTGAGAGCAGATGGATTGTTTCAGGGACTGGAGGGGGAATGGCTAGAGTGCTCAACACCTGGCAATGGTGGGCTCCACTGCAGCCCAACGGCAGCTGGGCAGAAGCTGCTGTAAATTAGAGGAGCCCCTGTGGCTCCTCTAATTTATGCTGGGATCCACATTCGCCTGCACATTATCCCAGAATATGTAAGGGGCAAGAGTAGCTTTGTCTCACCCACCCCTAGGGCTGTGCTATCTGTGCTGCATCTCCTGAGAGGTGCAGCACAGATTCTGGCCCCTGCCCACAGTCTGGTGAACTGGTTCAATTGTCTTAAGAAGCTGAGAACTGCTACCCTACTGCAGCTATTTCCTCTTCCATTTCTCTGTCACATAAAGATTAGGAGAAGAGAAATCTTTTACACTGAACTGGATGCACATCTCTATTTAAAGAGATGAGCATCCCAAAACTTTGGAAATGAACTATTTAGTGTTTCTAGACTGACTGAATACCCCAAGAGATGCAAAAAATAAAAATAAAAAATCATCTAATCATTTATAGTGAGAGGCAGTGGGTCAGCACAAATACCATTGTGTTGCTGTTCCTCGCTGTGCACACAGACAGACACAATACACAGAACCCCTGAACAGATAACTGCTGTGACATTATTTCCTATATGGCTGGAACATTTCTGGTCATGCAGAAATGCTTGCTGCAGGCAGGTGGCAGCACACCACTGAGCAAACCAAACCATATTTTGCTTGACAAAAACATAAATTAACCATTTGTGCTCTCAGAAAGGTTGGATCTGATGTATTAATCATTTTCATTAATTTAGGAGGGGAAGTCACTTAGACCTCACAAAGGCCCACAGGTCGCCTCTGCTCCAAGATCTTTTTTGAGGGGTAACAGCTAATTTAGACCCCATCATTTTGTATGTATAGTTGGGATTATGTTCCCCAGTGTGCATTACTTTGCATTTATCAACACTGAATTTCGTCTGCCAGTTTGTTTCCCAGTCAGCCAGTTTAGTGAGATCTCTTTGTGACTCTCTGCAGTCAGCTTTGGACTTAACTATTTTGAGTAATTTTTTATTGTCTGCAAATTTTGCCACCTCCTTTTCCAGATCACTTACGAATATGCTGAACAGCACAGGTCCCCTGCAGACTCTTGGCAGTGGCGTAGCCAGGTGGAGAAAACGGGGGGGGGGATTAAAAAAAGGCGCCACCCGCTACTACTCACCCGGCGGCGCTCAGAGTCTTCAGCAGCACTTCGGCGTCGGGTCCATTACTCGCTCCGGTCTTCGGCGGCACTGAAGGACACCCCCCCCCCCCCGCCACTGCAATGCCGCTGAAGACCAGAGCGAGTGAAGGACCCGACGCTGAAGTGCTGCTGGAGACCCGGAGCGCCGCCTGACCCGCCGCCGAAGACCCGGAGCGCCGCTGGGTGAGTAAAAATTAAAAAGGCACCAAAGAATTTAAAAGGGGCCACTTCTGCTCAGTGGGGGAGCGGCCACTGCCCCGCTCCCCCCCTAGCTACGCTACTGATTCTTGGGGGACCCTGCTATTGACCTCTCTCCATCGTGAAAACTGACCATTTATTCCTCCCCTTTGTTTCCTAACTTTTAACCAGTTACTGATCCATGAGAGGCCCTTCCCTTTTACCCCATGACAGCTTACTCTGCTTAAGAGCCTTTGGTGAGGGACCTTGTCAAAGGCTTTCTGAAAGTTCAAGTACACTATATCCACTGGATCCCCCTTGCCACATGGTTACTGGCCTGCTGTAATTGTCAGGAACTCCTCTGGAGCCTTTTTAGAAATAGGAGTTGCATTAGTCACTCTACAGTCACTGGGTACAGAAGCCGATTTAAATGACAGATTTCATACTACAGTTAATAGTTCTGAAATGTCATGAGTTCCTTCAGAACTAATTTATCAGTTGTTTCACAACGTCCTCTCCTGACACCACAATCTGGGAGAGTTCCTCAGATTTGTCATCTAAAACGAATCGCTCAGGTGTGGGGATCTGCCCCACATCCTCCGCAGTGAAGACAGATGCAAAGATTCATTTAGCTTCTGTGCAATGGCCTTCTCTTGCTTGAGTGCTCCTTTGGCATCTCGATTGTCCAGTGGTCTCCCCGACGGTTGGGCAGGCTTTCTGCTTCTGATGTACTTACATTTTGTTGCTGTTAGTTTTTGTGTCCTTAGCTAGTTGCTCTTCAGATTCTTTCTTGGCCTGCCTTATACTTTTATATTTGATTTGCCAGAGTTTATGCTCCTTTGTATTTTCCTCACTAAGATTTGGCTTCCAATTTTTGAAGGGATATCTTTTTGGACAAGTCAGAGGTAGAGGAAGGCATGGTTGTTGGCCCCTACCATCCAGAGACCCTGCTCTTCTCTTCTGCTTCCCAAGCACCCTGTTGACACCGGGAGCACCAATATCTTTCTCAGCTGCTGCCCAGTAAAGACCCCTGTAATTTGTGTGTGTTCACAGTACAATAGGCCATATCACTTAATGCTGACTGGATCAGTATTCTCTTATACCTGGATTCCCTGAGGGATGGAGGAGTTGTGAGGGGGAAGAACTTTGTCACAGTCAGTCACTCCATTCCAATCTTCAGAGCCTGATCTTCACTCACATGGGGGCTTTTGTAGGAATAAGGTCAGCAGTATAATCTTGTAGAGCTGACACCCCCTTCTTCCATAGGCAAGAGGAAAGATATACCAGATTTGGGTTCCCTCCTATCACTAACGGTGAAGATTTAGTCATCATCTCCATGCAGTCCAGAGTGAAGCATTGGCCCCTGCTGTGGCAGAGTATTTCTCAAGAATTGCATGTTCCAATAGTGTGCACTTTTCTTTTAAAAAGCAAAATGTGGCAGCTCCTCAACGGGTGTAAATCAGCACAGGTCCATTGAAACTACACCAATTTACACCAGCTGAGGATGTGGCCCCTACTAATGTATTCTTGTAAGGCCTTACTTCCTGCATAATACATAATTTAGGATAAAGTTTTTTATTTTTTGCTTCTCTTTGACCTCAGTGAGAATTTTTCTTTCATTTCTGAACTCATAGCGACACCCACACATTCATTTAAGGAAGCTTTAAGTCAGTGGGTTGTACAGGAACTTCTGTGATGCAGGTACCTAGCTTGTAGTTATTTAGTTCAGCTTTCAAAGTGGATTAGCAGTTTCACACTGGTCAAAGGCTGTGCTTTGCTCTGAGTCTGCTTCTAAATGGAAAGCTCTGAGTACCGCTATGTTTACTATTTAGTCCAAGATTATCTGAAATACATTCTTCAGGAACCACAGCTTGGACCAGCCCCAAGCAGAGTTGCTCATGTCTTAAGAAACGCTGCATCCTTTCTGCAAAAGGAAAATGAAGAGAGTCTGAAACCATGTTTGGACACACTTGATATTACCTCTGTAGATTCTGCCAGAAGAATTTTCACTCAAATCATGGATAAAGAATTTGCTGATGGAAACACTAACTGGGGACGGATTTTGACAATATTTATGTTTGGAGGAATTCTTTCTAAGAGGCTTCAAGAACACAGAGTTCAGCTTACAGGAGATAATAAAGAGCAGATTTCTTATTTCATCACGGGGTACATTATAAACAACAAGGCTGAGTGGATAGAGGCAAATGGAGGTTGGGTAAGTTTCAGTGCTGTATTTTATGACCATTTTTCACTGCTGTCTACATCAGGAGAATTTTCCTTAATAAATTTTTTAAAAATGCTCTTTTAACTACTGTCAAAAAGAATTGTCAGCTTAGCCAGGGCTTTACCATTTGCTTTATTTAAAACTTTTATATCTTGAATTCTTCCTTGAGACTTAAAGCAAATATCTTGCTTCTGATATAAATTAGAGGAAAATACAAGACCTTTTTAAGGTGCTTGTGACAGTATAAACCACTAAAGTAAGCCCTGAATCATTTGTACAGTATACTTTCCAAACTGAAATTAAAGTGAAAGGACGCAATAATAATGCTATGATCCAGAGCCTTTTGAAGTCAATGGAAAGGGAAATCTTTATAGGTTAAATCCTGTCCACACTGAAGTCAATGGGAGTTTTGCCACTGAGCTCCATACAGCCAGGTTTTCATCCCCTGTCAATTTAGTTGTGTGGTCTGATAATTAAATATAATTGGGGTCAAATCCTTCTAACCTTATTCGTGCACTGAGACTACTTGTGTGAGTGGAAATTGGCTGAGATATTCCTAGAACTTCCCCATGGTTATTTTACAAAAATGAGTAAAGTATCTGACAAACAGTATGTCTCTTTTTCCAGCTTCATATATATGACCATTTAATTAAAGTCCCTGTGCTGATGCAGAGGAAAGTTGTAGGAAACTCCGCTCTTCTGCTTTGCAGGGTTTCATCATGCAAACTTGATTTTCTGTAGGAGTTTAGGGGAAGTTGATGGTAAATGCCATCAGAGCCTGAGATCCCCTGATATTTTGTGTGTGTGTGTATATATGCAAATGCTACTTTCTCTTTATATCGCCTCTTTGGGCCTGATTCTGCTCTCAGTGCAATGACTTTTGATTTATACCATTGTAGATGAGCTCAGAATCAGGCTTATTTTCTCCTTTCTCACTTGTCCCCCTTTACTACTGTCTTTGTCCTTTCCCACACTTTTCTCTAGCTTGCTTTTCTCTGTTTCTGTTGGGTAACAGTTGTAGTGAGTTAGTGGTGCTTCATACATCACGTTTATAGAGGCTCCTTTGCCTGCCTCTTTCAGTCAAACCTGTTTAAGGTCAGCATCTATTCCTGCCATTTTTTTCTCACAGTATCTGGAATTTTCAGTAAGTACCTCATAACACCAGAAAGAGAAGGCTTAAAGGGGGAATATTTATAAGCATATTAAAACTGAAACACAGTTATGTTACTTGCAGAAATGAGCCCGAAGTTTAAATCCAAAGTTTAAATCCAACCTAAATAATGAACCTTCCCCAGAAGGGAGTAGGCAGGGAGGGAGCAAATTTGGCCATGTTATAATCTGGAGATGAGACAGGCATTGCATGATTTGCAAATAGTTTCAGCTATTGTTTTTAAAGCCCAGTTCATCTTTTTCTGAGGTAGTTGTCAGTAAACCTGTCTCTATGACAGCTCTATTGAACAGAAAGCCTCCTGCTATCATGAAACAATGGTGCATTTTTCACGAGCTCATTATTTTAAAGCTATAACCAGACTGTACATATTCTTCTCCACAGGAAAACGGCTTCCTACCTATGTTTGAGGAAAAACGATCATGGCTGTCCTTATTCAACATTAAAGCAAAAATCATGGATGCTTTTTCCTTCTTCAGTCAGTACTATTGACAAGATGGAGATCAGCCTTCCCCATGTAAACTGGATGTTGCCACAAGACTCATTGCAGGGCTTTCTTCAAGCAAGAGGAAAATGAATCAGTCTTCTAGAATTAAGGATATGTTTTCTTGCTTACATTATATTTTAATTTACGTATTTACTAGTAAATGTTTAGGTGCTGGCTTATTTGACAACACTGAAGACTAGAGTCCTCCTGCCATCGAAGAGATACAGAACTGACCCCCAATATGCCTCAACCCTGACCTGGAGGGAATACCTCTTGGAGAGACAGAGAGCAGCTCAGTGTCTATCGCCTCTGATGCACCCTCAAAGACGTGCATTGTTTCACCTACATATAATCCAATGGGTTAGGAGCAGTATCAGTTTTAATTCTGAATTTTAAAAATTTTGTGAATTAAATTTATTACTTGATTGCATTTTGTTGTTTGCTTTATCAGCAGAAGACTTCTTAAATAAAGGGGCTAAAACACTCACTGATGAAAGCACATGCAAGTTCATGAGATGGATCAAATGATCACTTGGGACCAGCAATTTAAAATGTGTGTATATATTCACTAATCTGTACAATGGCATCTGTTTAATAATTCCTTTTTTTAAAAAAGGTTCTTCATATGCATGGTGCTCTTTCCACCTGCAATGACCACTGACTTATTTGTTTAAAGAGATGCTTTTAAATGGCCAAGTGCAAAAAGTTTATTTGAAATCAATAAACTATTTATATCTTCGATAATTAAAATGTGATGAATGGGTTTTTGGAAAAAAGATTAAAATATAAACATATACTTAGGCTGAAAGTTTATTTTTACCAAGTTTCATCTCTGAAAAAACATTTTTTTCTTTTCAGCTGAGTTAGATACACCTGGTAAAGCAAGTGTGGGCATAGGTGCAACTCTAGGCCGTATAGGCCTGATCCAAAGCCCACTGAAGTCAATAAAAAGACTTGTTTACAAGCCAGTCTGTAGCATTTTTGGTGCATTATCTGGCAACGTGTATGAGCAGCCTGTTAGATCTTGATGAAATAATATATATGGATCAGATTTGGATGGCAGTACTAGATATTTAGGGGATACATTTAGTGAATGAAGTAGGAGCCTCTGAAAAGTCACAGGAACACCCTCTTGTTAAAGATTTCAACTTATGCTAAGTAAAAGACCTTTTCTTTAACTGTTAGGACCCTAGGATTCTCCTGGAATAGCTGATGAGAGTTGAGACTCACTGGTCTCCTTCCCTTACAGGAATGGAGAGAGTGAACCGGGGTAGGAAACACCAAGTACATATGGGTGGGGAACAGTGGCTCTGTGCCATGCCACTTCCTTTCCAAGAGCCCTCTATATAAGCAGGGTTCTGTGGTGTAGGATGTGCCATAGCAGGAAGGCAAGCAGTTGCTCTTGGAGGGCATGTTCTCTATGTGACGTGGTGGCTTTTTGATAGAAAATACTCAACTGTTAAAAAAAAGTTAAAAGCAGTATTAGCTCCCTCCACAGTTTCTCTTCTCACTTGAAGATGGGATACTGAGCAGCTGTGAGGGTATGTTTACTGACAGTACAGCTCCTGGAGAATCTAGCTGCTGTTAAGGAGGCGGACTCTTGAGAGCACAAAGAGGTGGAAAGCCATCTTCAAAGATAGCCCGGGCTCTAGATAATGTGACATGTCTTTCCTGTGGATCCTTGGCATCCCTGAGATGTGCAAATCCAGCTTCATGTGACGAACCTCATGGAGTTTCTGTAGCACATTGTCTCTTCCTACAGGAGTCCTGTCACTAAGTCACTGACCCTGGTCATTCACCTGCAGGGAGTGGTGCCTAAGATCTAAGAGTCCAGGTAGTTGTATTCCTTACACCGTGTTAGATCAACAATTGTAGCAGGGAAAATCCAGAACCCAGGATTCAGGTCTCTTAACAGGTATATTTGTGTACATATCACGAGTGCATTATGAATGCATTAGAGAGAAAATAGACAGATGTGAAGGAGGATAAGTGTCCATTATGGGATTTTACCTTTTCCTCTGAAGCACCTGATACTGGCCACTGTAAAAAGCAGAATATTGGACAAGGCAGTTCCTATGGCTTTTTAAAAATAAAATCTTTAATGTATTTATTTGTAATCTAACCCTTCATATATATTTTCTGTTAAGGATTAGGGATTTTAAAGCATTTCAGTTCACCTTCAGACACAATTCTCAATGTTTATTTTAGTTGTCATTATTATTACTATTGTACAGGCAAAGAACTTCAGTAATTCCTAGGAACTATAGATCAGCAGCAGGGAATCAAAAATGACCTTACCACTAATTGTGAACAAAGTGGTTATAAATTAAGTGTTTAAAGATTTGTATTTAGCTCTCCTTGTGAACTTCCTCTGTCAACTAAATGACACATTCATTGACATTCTTTGGGTATATTTTGCCCCAATGGAAAAATACAAGTTCATTTTTTGTCTAATAACTTAATATATTAAATATACAAAGCCAGACTTGGCCTTTTATATAGACATAGAATTACAGATAGACAGTGTAATGGTTTTAGCACTTGTCTTTCATCTCTAAAACATGGGTTTAATAAAGGAAGGTAGGATTATCTGCTAAATGATCCATTGGGACTATGGACTATCTTCACCAATAACAAAATCTAAAGCTGCTCTGGATTTACGAAAAAGAACAGCTAGTATATCCGGTACTTCTTTTTATTATTTTATTATTCATTCTTTGTACTATCGTAGTTTCCAGGAGCCTTAGGCATGGAACAGGACTCTAGTGTGCTAGAAATGACAGACCCTGCCCCAAGGATCTTACAGTCTAAGTAAAAGACAATAGACAGCAGCTGGATACAGACAGATGGGGAATTTAGGGAAACAATGAGACAATATTGATCAGCATGAGAGGCAGTAGTCAGCACCCCAACAGTCTAACCATTGTCAAGTTTTTGTAGGCCTCACGGCAAGAGTTTTTAAGAAGGGTTTTGACTGAGAATAATGAGTTTGTTTTGCAGATGTTTACAGGGAACTTTTCCCAAGGCTGAGGGGAAGCATAGGAGAAAGTACAAACATGCTTGTTTGAAATTTAAGAAGTGGTCAATAGAGGTGGGCATTATGGGCCAATCGGAGGCAGAAGTCAACCTTTTGATACTGAATGAAAGACGATAGGTAGGGTAGAAATAGGTCATGAAGGGCCTTCAAAGTGAACACAAGTAGCTAACATTTGATACAATAGAGGAGAAAGTCAGTGAAGGGATGCAGTTACGCTGGTATATCTTGATTTCTATGTGGCATCTAAGTATACGTGTAGTATATTTTAATGCTACTGCCTCAATCGTGTAGAACACTACTGACATTGTTTGGTTACTGACATCATGTTATGCACCACCACATCTGCAGTGTATCTATACCACAGCCATTGAAGACATCACTTCAACTGTCAGGCAAAATATTGGAGCAGCAGACAATGCTCTGCTTCTCGAGGAAAGGCCAGTCAAACGGCAGTGGAGCAGCACAGAAGATGAATACATCAGTATAGTGGTCAGGTAGTATCAGGATGTCACTGCAGCACATGATGGCATTGAGACCTACCAGATCACCTAATCCCATTTTCTTACCAATGGAGCACTGGTCATTATTGTATTTACTAGTGTTTGGTCAGATGTTTTAAATGCCCCAGGTGATGTGGCTTCTGCCCCTTTCCCTGGGAGATTGTTGCACAGGTTAATACATGTTCCTGACAGGCATGATGCAAGACAGCACAAGCCACAGAAGCTGCTGACACATACTGAAAAGGAGGAATCACATTGACAAAACAAGCCATCTTCCATTTCTTGTAACTCAAAAAATTCCCCTAATGTTCCAGACACTGTCTCCTACTCTCCACCAGTTGCCATTTAGTCAGTATGAGGATGGGAAATCACTTGGTCAATGGCTGTTAAATTATATGAAGTTGTACTCCCCCTTTGGATAGCAAAACCATGATGGGGGTGATTTCTTTATGATGTTCTGTCTACACGAGGCAAAAATGATTTGCAACCAAGTGTTGGATGGGATGCCTTTCTACAAACACAACAGTCAACTTCAGACTAAATTATGGTGGGGGGTAACATTAAAACCATCTTTGCCACCTGCCTCTGGTCCTGTGCTGAGCAAAGCTCAGGCAGGCCAGTGAATCTGGAGCAATATTTCTAATAGTGTAGCAAAAAACCCAAAAATACAGTAAAAAGTACCTTTCAGGTCTCTTCATTCATCAGAAAGAAACAACACAGGTCCCGGACATCTTCCAAAGTATTTTTGACAGTCACTTTCAATTGGTTGATTTAGTAGTAGATGCTAAAGTCTGAAGCATTAAAATAAACCTCACAGTAGTGAATCACCAGGCATTCTAAAATCAGAAGTCAAATCATGAGATTGGCTTAAAAATCACAAGACTTTAATTATTTGCCTGGCTTCTGACTCTTTACGGTGCACTTGGCTCACATTTTCAGACTGTTCTTTGGAACCATGAGGATCAGAAGTTTCTGAAAGCAGAGACTGTTAGTCATCACTCGACTCCAAAAGCTACAGGTTTAAGAACATCAACCACTGCACCACTGGTGATAAAACCAGAAGAGCTGGCAAGGCTGATTTCAAGCTTACAAGGATTTGCAGTCAGAATGGGTGGGTTGGGGTCTCATGGGTGTCCAGAATCACAGAATCATAGGACTGGAAGGGACCTTGAGAGATCATCTAGTCCAGTCCCCTGCACTCATGGCAGGACTAAGTATTATCTAGACCGGTGTAGGCAAACTTTTTGGCCTGAGGGCCACATCGGGATTCTGAAACTGTATGGAGGGCTGGGTAGGGAAGGCTGTGCCTCCCCAAACAGCCTGGCCCCCACTCCCTATCCGCCCCTTCACTGCTCCCCTCAGAATTCCCAACCCATCCAACCCTCCCCCGCTCCTTGTCCCCTGACCGCCCCCTCCTGGGACCCCCTGCCCCTAACTGCCCCCCTGAGACCCTACCCCCATCCAACCCACCCTGCTCCCTGTCCCCTGACTACCCCCCGGGACCCCTGCCCCTTATCCAACCCCCCCCCCCCAACCCCCTTACCATGCTACTCAGAGCACCAGGACTGGCAGCCGCACTGCCCAGCCAGAGACAACCATACTGCCGCGCAGTCTAGAGCACCGGGGCAGGCTGGTGGCTCTCGCAGCCGCGCTGCCCAGCAGGAGCTCACAGCCCCGCTGCCCAGAGCGCTGGCAGCATGACAAGCTGAGGCTGCTGGGGAGGGGGCACAACAGGGGAGGGGCCGGGGTCTAGCCTCCCCGGCCGGGAGCTCAAGGGCCAGGCAGGACAGTCTCGCGGGCTGGATGTGGCCCAGGGGCTGTAGTTTGCCCACCTCTGGTCTAGCTCCATCTCTGAACTAAATAGCACAATAGAGAACAGAACATATGACTTTACTACTTGAAACTGGTCTCTACCATTTGAGCTAAAGAAGAATCCCCAGTACAGTGAAGTAATAGGGCTCATAGAGCATCCTGTTTGTAGGCCTGTTTCTAGGGTCAGCCAGCTACAAAAACTTGGGCAAGTCTCAAATTCCATCCATCCAATGAAATGTTAAATGGGGCATAAACAGACCAGCCTGGAGGCATTACACAACAGTGTAAGACATTTTCCATTTTTCTCCTCCCACATCTCAGGCAGACTCATTGAGCTAGTCAGGCACAAGACATAAGGATTCTGCAGAGAAACTGTAATGCAGGTTCCCTTGTTCTATGTGTGGGGCTGCCCCTAGTGTAAATTGGGTGGTCTTGCACTAGCCAGTGCGGGTGTGTACTTGTCACCACTGTCCTCTATGTTATGTTCATGACATACACTCAGAGAAGTTAGATAAAAACAACGTATTCTTGCTGGAAGATTGCAACGTAACACAACTTTATTTCTTAGAATTCAGAAGAATAACACACAAGACCCCCCCCCAAAAAAGAGACAAAGCAGGGTACTCCCTAAAAGAGATGCACAACTCACCCCACCTTACTCTGGGGTATCTTCAGACTGACTGCTGCTGGGCCCAGATCCTAACCTGCAAGCAAGGTCAGGGGAAAACCCCTGAAATTTAAAGGGACAGCCTACAATTGTAACACAGTTTTCAAAACACCACACACTACAGGATAGAATGTCAGGTGACTCAAGTTTCTGTGAAACACAGAACCCTCCGTTGCCTTATCTGCAAATGGGCTAAAAGCCATATAATTGCTGATGGCAAACGATTCTTCTTTAGTTCAATATTCCGATACAGCGCAGAACAGCATCAGAGATACACAGTGCAGATTGGAGCAAAGACTTTCACCCTAGCATGTATTTAGTTATGGTTTCCCCATATAAAAGAGAAAACAAGGCTGGCACTATCATTTGAGCAAAACCCTTTAACTGTCTGTGTCATTCAAACAACAGTAGGATGAACTCCCAAGTTACTTCAGGTCAAACAATTCCATATTCTGTAACGGTTTGCAGATCTGCTGAGGAGTTAGCTAATTGTATGCAAAATGCTAGGAAGGACTCAAGGATTTCCGAGGTCTGGGACAAGTCTGTGAAATTTTTTGTGCTCTTCAAAAGCCAATTCTTGTAAATAAGCCCATTTCCCCTAAATTACCGCACATACAATAGCAGATGTTGTACAGCATGCTCTAGAGTGGAAAAAAAAAAAGAAATTTTCCCACTACTTTCCCATCTGATGGTAAGTAATATTTGTTTATTTTATTTTATTTTTGTGTGTGCTGAGATGAGTCAGAAAGAAGAGAAACCTTTCATCCCTTTAGGAGAGTGTCAGTACTGTATCAGCTTCTGCCGTTCATTCTGTAATCGATCAGCTCCTGGAAATTGGGGCCGGGGGAGGAGGTTCAGGAGGTTGACATTTTGCTATTCAATAGTGACACCTGCTCACTGCCCTGGAACACCTTAATGGAGGTCTCAGAAAACACAGTTCAGCCCTAATGGCTGGCAGACAGATATGGTGATGTGAGTTGTGTCTACAGAGGTGGTGGTGGTTTTTGGGGCGGAGGTGGGAATCAGAGGAATATGGGGGAATACTGAATCATTTAGGAAATTACATTAATGTCCAACTAAATTCAGTAGCAGAACAGATTGTAGGGAGAGTAGCTCTGTTGTATCTTCAGGTTCTCAAGTGAGAGAAGGCAGGGAGTCCATCATAAGCTCAGAAGTTTTTCATAGAGAGCAATCTGTGACTGAGTGAGATTTGCCAAGTAGGTCACCATCAGCAGGTCTCAGAGTAGCAGCCGTGTTAGTCTGTATTCGCAAAAAGAAAAGGAGTACTTGTGGCACCTTAGAGACTAACCATTTTATTTGAGCATAAGCTTTCATGAGCTACAGCTCACTTCATCGGATGCATTCAGTGGAAAATACAGTGAGATTTACATACACACAGAACATGAAAAAATGGGTGTTTATCATGCACACTGTAAGGAGAGTGATCACTTAAGATGAGTTATTACCAGCAGGAGAGTGGGGGGGGGGGGGGGAGGAAGAAAACCCTTTGTAGTGATAACCAAGGTGGGCCATTTCCAGCACCTTGATTATCACTACAAAGGGTTTTCTTCCTCCCCCCGCCCCCCACTCTCCTGCTGGTAATAGCTCATCTTAAGTGATCACTCTCCTTACAGTGTGCATGATAAACACCCATTTTTTCATGTTCTGTGTGTATATAAATCTCCTCACTGTATTTTCCACTGAATGCATCCGATGAAGTGAGCTGTAGCTCACGAAAGCTTATGCTCAGATAAATTGGTTAGTCTCTAAGGTGCCACAAGTACTCCTTTTCCATCAGCAGGTCGTTGATACTGCTGTTCAGCACTGTCTCAAAGTCCTCCAGTGAAATCCTTGGCACCTGGTTAATAAGATCCATCAGGAAGTTCCCAACAGTGTTGTCAGCAGCCACTTTATCAGATAGCACATCCTCTGCGTACTGCAGCACTATGCTCAGGGTATCCTGGATCCTGGCTGACGCTGCCCCCACCTGCAAGTCACTGGACAAGCCAATCACTCAACTGGGACTCAAAGAGGTGGGGGGTTTGAATAATGAGCATGCTAAGTGCTTGATAAAAGCACAGAGCTGACCTGAGCAAAGCCCCTGCAATCAGTGCTGTATCTGTTTGCAACTCTGCATGTGTAAACTATATTGCGTTGCTCCTCTAGACATTAGGGACCATAGCTGGAGGCCCTTACCCAGGCAAATCTCTCAGGACTGAGTAAGGACTTCAGGATTTGGCCCTGTGCAGAATGCACTATTGCAAAGATAGTAGCTGGGAATTCAAACTTCTACAGCAAAACAAATGGTGAGACAGTGCAGCTCAGCATCCACTGTAAACTGCTCTCGGTTGTTCATAACTCACCCAAAATCATTCCCATTACTGCCAGAACTTCCTCTCCCTCTCGCCTACTGCTGCCACAACTTCTGTCACTGGGGCCAGAGGGGGATTGTTCAAATGTTCAGCAGCTCTCTACTCCTCCCACCCCCAGCAGCTGCTTCTCTCACTGGGGCCAGGCTGCTCTTGAGTGGCTCTCCAGTCTCCCAATCCACCCCAAGCCGGTCTTCCCTCTGGGAAGGCCATTAATGCTCTTTTGGGCAAAAAGAGTCTGAAGGGAAGGGACAGACTGCAGCAGTTCTTCTCTCTTGGGCAGTCTGTCCCTTCCCTTCAGACTCTTTTTGCCCAAAGGAGCATTAATGGCCTTCCTTTATCTGCTCCCCTTGAGCACTAAAATGGAGACCCAACAGGAAGGACAGCAGGTCATGACTCCCACTGAGGCCCCTCTTGCAGCCTGCCACAGAAAAGGCTGAGAAGGGATGGGGAAAGAGAGGGGAGACAGAAGCTGGGAATGGGTGACAGAGGGTGGATCACTTGATGATGACCTGTTCTGTTCATTCCCTCTGGGGCACCTGGCACTGGCCACTGTCAGAAGACAGGACTGGGCTAGATGGACCTTTGGTCTGACCCAGTATGGCCGTTCTTATGTTCTGATGAGACTATCACAGGTCAGAACAAGAGTTGGTAATGGAAGTCTGTCTGGCAGCACACGTCTTTGTGTGAATCTGGTGAATTTGCATCTCAGATTTACTTATGTTTCAATGAGTCGAGCAATTGTCTTTTTATTATTAGTAATTGGTGATTTTCTGTTTCTTATTTGAGGACTCTCTAGTCACCAGGTTTTCAGTTATTTTGGGAAGAAAATATACACAGTTTTTAGACTAAAAACCCCCCAAACCTACTTTTTCTTTTCCACACACTTTTTAAAGTAAAACTTGAGTTGATGGCATTAGATTTACACAGCCAGCAGAATTTGGCCTAAAGTTCAAATGTGCAGTCTAATTTTCCTTGATTTTAAAGATCTAAATGTCAGCGTGGCTGTTTCCACAAGAGTCAGCAAAGCCTTGTTGAATCTTGATAGAGTTTGCATAAGTCTAAATGCACATTTCTGTTTAAATTACATGACTGTAACATGTGAATGGAAGCCCGAGACTCATCTCCACTGACCGTAAAAACCTCCTGGAGCTGATTTAATGATGAAATGAAACAGAGGTATTCAGCATTTTCTAAGAAGTGGGGGAAATGACATGGTGCAAAAAAAAGTAAGCCAATTGTTTTTATGAGAAAATCGAGAAGACAATGTGACATATGAATGTGACTTACACATTTCTAAGCAATAAAACAACCCATTTTCCCAGTTTTGTGCTCTCAACAAGTAGGGTCTTGGCCAGAGGTGGGCAAACTACGGCCTGCAGGGCACATCAGGCCAAAAAGTTTGCCCACCCTGGTTTAGCTGGTCATTTGGTGGAGGAAGAAAAAGAAAGGAAGGAGATGTTCGCATGTACCTCACAGTTAAACTAGAAAGCCACCAAAAGCTGCAAAGTGTGTCTCCAGATACAAACATCCACATAATTAAGAGATCTTCACATCTGGATTTTAGTTTGACCTATTATATAAAGATGAGAGTCAGGGGATATTTGGATCTAGGGATTTTGGTCTAGCTCGGGGATGGGCAAACTTTTTGGACTGAGGGCCACTTTGGGGTTCCAAAACTGTATGGAGGGCCGGGTAGGGAAGGCTGTGCCTCCCCAAACAGCCTGGCCCCCGCCCCCTGACTGCCCCTCTCAGAACCCCAACCCATCTAAACCCCCCTGCTCTTTGGCCCCTGACCGCCCCCTTCCAGGACCCCCCACCCCTAACCGCCCCTGGGACCCCACCCCCTATCCAAGCCCCCCTGCTCCCTGTCCCCTGACTGCCCCCACCCCTATCCAGACCCCCACCCCCTGACAGGCCCCCCTGGACTCCCATGCCTATCCACCCCCACCCCGTTCCCTGTCGCCTGACTGCCCCCCAGGACCCCTGCCCCTTATCCAACCCCCCCCACTCCCTGCCCCCTTACCATGCCACTCAGAACACCAGGACTGGCAGCCGTGCCGCCCAGCTGGAGCCAGCCACGCTGCCGTGCTGTCTAGCGCACCGGGGCAGGCTGGCGGCTCTCGCAGCCGCACTGCCCAGCAGGAGCTTGCAGCCCCGCCGCCCAGAGCGCTGGCGGCATGGCGAGCTGAGGCTGCGGGGGAAGGGGGACAGCAGGGGAGGGGCTGGGGGATAGCCTCCCTGGCCGGGAGCTCAAGGGCCGGGCAGGACGGTCCGGCGGGCCGGATGTGGCCTTTGGGCCATAGTTTGCCCACCTCTGATCTAGACCATACCTGACAGGTATTTGCTGAACCTGCTTTTAAAAATCTCCAGTGATGGAGATTCCACAACCTCCCTAGGCAATTTATTCCAGTGCTTAACCACCTTGACAGTTAGGAAGTTTTTTCCTAATGTCCAACCTCAACTGCCCTTGCTGCAAGTTAAGCCAATTGCTTCTTGTCCTATCCTCGGAGGTTAAGGAGAACAATTTATCACCCTCTTATTTGTAATATCCTTTCAAGTACTTTAAAACTGTTTTCATCTCCCCCCTCAGTCTTCTCTTCTGCAGACTAAACAAACCCAATTTTTTCAATTTTCCCTCATAGGTCATGTTTTCTAGACCTTTCCTCATTTTTGTTCCAGAAGGGTCCTGTGCAAGAGCTTCCATTTTTTAAAGACAGTAATACATGTTAAAAACAGCTAGGAAAAGTTTACATTACAAAATCACATTGGACCCATGCGTCGCCTTATTGCCCCCCCTCCCCATCCTGCAAACACTTCCAGGGGCTTAACCCTCAGCATGTGAGGAGCCCCAGAACACTGTGGGCAGCAGGAACCTGGGTGCTGGGCCCCTGGAGTCAGAAACCCCCTGGGCAGCAGGAGTGTGGGAACTGGGGCTCCCCCTGGCACAGGGAACCTACTAGAAACCCCCAGGGCAGCGGGGGCCTGGGGATCCCCCTGGGCAGTTGGGTCCTGTGGATGCTGGGGATCCCCCTGGGCACACAGAACCAGAAACCAATTGGGCAGCGGAGGACTGGGTGCTGTGGATCCTGCTGGGCACAGAGAACCAGAAACCAATCCGGCAGTGGGGGCCTGGGCGCTGGCGATCCCCCTGGGCAGGGGGAAGCAGAAACCAATCCAGCAGCGGGGGCCTGGGCGCTGGGGATCCCCCTGGGCACAGAGAACCAGAAACCAATCCGGCAGCGGGGGCCTGGGCGCTGGCGATCCCCCTGGGCAGGGGGAACCAGAAACCAATCCGGCAGCGGGGGCCTGGGCGCTGGGGATCCCCCTGGGCAGGGGGAAGCAGAAACCAATCCGGCAGCGGGGGCCTGGGCGCTGGGGATCCCCCTGGGCAGGGGAAGCAGAAACCAATCCGGCAGCGGGGGCCTGGGCGCTGGCGATCCCGATGAGATCTCTAGCGATCCGGGCCCTGCCCTAGCTGCAGCCCCCTGAGCAGCAGGCCGCGGGGCAGCGGGCGCTGCGGGGCGGGGAGCGGCGCGCAGAGCAGCGAGCGCCCGGGGGCTCATTCTGCGCACGGAGAGCCAAGGGGCGGGACGCGGCCCGGCTAGCGACTCCGGCGAGATGGCAGCGCCGCTGCGAGCCGCCAAACAAGCGCTGCGAGCGGAGCTGAAGCTGCGGCTGAGGGGGCTGAGCGAGGCGGAGAAGCAGCGCCAGTCCCGCCTGCTGAGCCGCAAGGTGGGTGCCCGGCGGGCTGAGGAGCGGCCCGGGGCCAGGACCCTGCCTCGCTGCCCTGCAGCGGGGCCTCCCCCGGCCCTAGGACTAGCAGCAGCAAGCGGGTGAGGTCGGTGGCTCACGGGCTTCCCGCGTTTGCGGGGCAGGGACGGAGGCCCCGCCTGCGCCCTTCTCAGCCCTGATCGCCTTCGGGGCTGGAGCCCTCCCGCGGGCTCCAGCGTGCCCCGGTACCAGCCGCAGGCCCTACCCACCGCTCCTGCCCTGAGCGGGCCCCGCGAGTCCTCCAGGGCCAGGCCCGCGCTGGGCCAGCCTTGCTTTGGGGCCCCTTCCCCGCGCCCCGGGTGCAGATGAGCCTCACGCTGCCTGAATCTGCTGCAGAACCGCCCCCCAACCCCCCGTCTCCCTTAAACCTCTGCTCTCCACTCCTGCCTCCAGACCTATGTCCCACAGGGGAGATGATCTCCAGACCTCTCTCCCCCCCCGTTCATATCCCACCCAAAATATATATTTCTTCCTCCACGCCTACAAGTTGCGAGTTCATAATATTAAAATAATGTATAACCTTTAAATCAGCTCCTCTGGATTTTCCAGTGCAGCCTGTTAACTATAGGCCTGGTTAGGATAATGATGTATTTCTTTAATAATAATAGGTAGCTAAGCTAGCACGTGTTCTAACACGTTTTTAAACACTACTGTAGTGAGGGGAGCGGCGCATAGAGTTCGCCTCAACTAATTAACACATGTTAAAATACAACTTGCCCTGTCTCCCTTAGGGTTTAAAAACCTGTCGGCTAGCATATTCTAAATATACACCTTTTATTCCAGTGTGGACAAGCCCATAGCCTCTCTTCTACTGAGAGCTCTTTCGACTGACTGCTGCTGTTTGTGCCTTGAACAGCACCAACTAAACTGATGCTGCTAAACGCATAATTTAAAACCAATGAGAAGCTCAGAAGCTTTACAACAGGCCTTTAAATGAATTTGGGCTGAGTTGTGAGGCCCTGATAATGCAAACATTTGTGCGTGTCCTCAACTTTACTACTGTGAATAGTCTTATTACTTTAAGGGACTACTATTCATGATGGTAAAGTTAAACTATGTGTGTGTGTGTGTGTGTTTACAGGATCAGGGCCCAAGTTTGTAAAGAAACCCAAAAGCAATGGCATTTCACATGGTTTCAGGTTCTGTTGTGTATGTTTTATTCAGCTCTAAGTTAATAGGCTGTGCCTTGCAATATTTATAAATAAACATCTAGCATGTGCTGAAATGATTTCTCTCATCTTTGCTTTTATTTTTAACTCTATCTGTACCTTCCACGTTTTTTCTCTGTGTAATTTTATTGCTAATGTTATCATTTAAAAGCTATCATACTGTATTTATACAAATAATATGCTAACACTGCATGCTAATAGTTTGTATTTTTCAAATACCCAGTGCATATGGATTAACAAAGTTGTTTTATAGATATTTTATTGTTTTAATAAACCTTTAATAAAATTTTATTATAAAGTTGCTGCATGTAATCAAACACAGGAATTCTGGGGGAATCACATTTGTATTGTGTCTTTCAGTCAAAGGATCTCAAAGCACTTTATAGACTCCAATTAGCACCAATTGCTTCCACCTCTGGAGTGCAATGTGACAGCACACAAACATTATGTAAGAAGTATAGATTTCTACCAAGTCTGAGCAAGTGGAACTTAAATAGGTTTCTCTCTCTGGGAATCCTATTCTTACAATATTTAATATGAAACATAATTTAACATGAAAATATAATTCTGAGTGAACCTCAAGTGCTTGGTTAACTTGCAATCTTTGAATTTCTTCAGTAGGACAGTGTGCCCTTACTTTTGTTGAGAAATGTACATAGCATTTCCTGCCATCTTTATAAATGGTTAATTCACGAAGGGTACAGTTTTCAGCAGCACTTGGCACTTGCCTAATTCCGGTCCTATTGAACTCAGTAGTAAATCTCCCATTGGTATCAGTGGAGGCAGAGTTATGGCAGTGCTGAAAGGTTTTGAACATCCGACCCGGAAGTGATAAAGTTGGGTTCGCCTAAAGGGAAGATACTGGGCCACTGTCTAGTTTGCAACAGAATGTGTAAACTGACTATGGCCTGAGTCTGCAAACACACAAGGGTTTAACTTTACTGCCGTGAGTAGTGTGTGTAAGAGTTTGCAAGGCCAGGGACTTAAATATTTGCAAAATATACAGTGAAAATCTAAATGCAAATCTCTTTTCAAACAGATTTTAAGTGGTAAATGGAGATAAAGGAATTACCTTCATTATCAGGAGACAAGTGTAGTGGGCATCGAGAAATGTTTGAAAATGTTGAGAAAACATCTTGAGCAAAGGCTGAAAAATTAACTTCATAAAAGATGATAGGAATTGCAGCTGAGAAGGATAAAAGAGACTTGGCTACTTTACTTAGAACTTGAAGAATGCCTTTACGTAAATTCCCGTCTTCGAAAGATCTTAAATTCAAATTGGAATAGCTGCACTAGGCTGACCTTCTTACTAGTATTTAATTAGCTACTGCGTGACTGCGCTTGCTTAATGTTTGTGTTCCTGATTAAAGTCATACTGTTTGCATGCTCTGATTCTGCAATAATAGTCATCAGCTAATGTACAAAGGTCAAAGCATTTTCTCTTTGGAAACTTCTGGGGTGTGACAGGAGCTACTGTCTGGGCCAGGGAGACATCTTCAGGCTGTTGGTACTAACATGAATGACTGATTGTATTTGTCTTCAAGGGCACAATGTAACTGCACAATGCATTGATCGCACTATGAATTTTCTACACTGTGGAAGGGGAGGAATAGGTGGAAGAGGGAACCTGAAGAGAGAGGGAGAGGAGAAGAGTGGAATGGGATAGTTATTTTTAAAAAAGGCAATAAAGAGATACAGTTGATTTAGTTTTTATATATAACACACACAGAAAGGGGGGAATAGCCAAATAACGGTAGGCTTTTTAAATAAACGTAAGAGACGTAGTCAGAGGTGAGGGAGAAAAATTAAGCAAAGGTTAAAAACAGATGCAAGGAGAAAAGGAATATAGGTGAGAATTAAAGAACTATAAAAAAAGGAAAGTGACAAGGTCAAAGCGTAGAAAGGAAATTAGCCCAGGATTATACAAACACACAAAAGAGAATTCTAATTCTGGTCTGAATACTCCAGTCCCATTAAATAAGACTAAATTAATAAATGTAGCCCCTATATTGCCCTGCATTTTGCCATTTGCACCACTACAAAGTTGAGTGCAAATCACTTTCAAATCAGAATGGAAGCATATTACACTTTCTTTGTACTGTTGTAAGTGATGACAGAAGGTGCAGGGCAATCAGGACCCTGGCCTTAAAAACCCTTTTTTAAAATTTCAGTGTGGTTCAGAAAGGTGTTATGCAAGATCTGAAACTTTTTACATTTTATCATGCACACCACATATGCAATTTCTAATTCTCTTCCTAGGTTCAGCCCTTGTCCAGCTTTTTGGTTTAGAGGGCCTCTTTTAGATCAAACATTCCCTAGATCATCTAGGAGAGCGGGCAGCAGTAAGACTGCCTATCAGCGAAGCATTTAGGAAAACACTTTTGGGACCTCAAGTGTACAGAGGTCAGTTCAGGCTAAAGAATTAAGGGCCTGATCTCGCAAGGCATTGAGCCTCAGTTTATTTTCCTAGGTAGGCAGGAGGAAACAACTTTTGCCTGAGCTAAAGCTTTTCGCTAGTGTTTTCTTTTTGAGTTTTGGACATTGACACTGTCATTGACGTACTTCTCACCTGTCAAGACCCACATGTGGGACAAAATGTATGACTTAAAACATAAATGAGGAATACAGACACTTTCTCTGCTCTGTGGACTAGCATCTCCCCATCCCATGCACTTTTTTCTGCAGTGATGTTGATTGTCTGAACATGCTTATACTACACATTTTAAAAATACATAAAATACAAATGGTTATAGGATCAGCAAAATACACTGAACACTGGTCCTGTGCCAGTGATGAGGGAAATGTTCCATCCATAAGTTATCGCACAAATGCTGTCCCAAAACTATGTTGCTATATCCTCAGTAATGCTAATATGGTTTATAAACTGAGTATACAAAATAATCTATGTTAATTTCACTTTTAGTAAACAGAGGGGTGGAGGGGAAAAAGTTTTCCTGATATGAAACATTAAAGAGGGAGTTTATATTTTCAAACTTTTCACGGAGAATATTGCTTAAACCTGATTTTTTAAGTAAAAAAAATAAGTGGATCTTTTCATAAGCTTTTAAACCTCATTGCAATAATTTCCCATGTAGGTGATTGGGCATTCCAAGTACCAAGAGTCCCAAAGAATTGCAGTCTTTCTGAGTATGCAAGACGAAATTAAGACAGAAGAAATCATTAAGGACATATTTCAGAGAGGGAAGGAGTGTTTCATTCCACGGTACAAGCCCCAGAGCAGTCACATGGATATGGTCAAGTTAACT
Organism: Chelonia mydas; assembly: GCF_015237465.2. Classification (NCBI taxonomy): domain Eukaryota; kingdom Metazoa; phylum Chordata; order Testudines; family Cheloniidae; genus Chelonia; species Chelonia mydas. The sequence goes on from NC_051250.2 coordinate 68,177,937, forward strand.
TCCGCTGAAGAAATTTGTTCACTTCCTTTGACATCTTGGAACATTCATCAGCCTTGTGATAATGATGTAAGGGAAGAAGCGTTGTCTGTGGGTAAGTGTTTCCTTCTTTCTGATGCTGAATCTCGGGTGATGCCTACACTAGAGAGCTTACTCCAGCCCTCACAACTGGCGGTAGCTCTCCCGCTGACATAGCGCTGTCCGCACTGGCGCTTAAATTGGCGTAAGTTACGTTGCTCAAGGGGGTAGCTAATTCAATCCCTGAGTGACACAATTTATGATGATTTAAGCTGTAGTGTAGCCATAGCCTCAGACTCAATGAGCAGGAGTTGCCTTGGGTCAATAAGAAGCTATTAGAAGGGAAGGACAGTGTGTTAGAATGCACTCTGGTTCCTGGTATCCTAATTTCTGGAAGTTGTAGGCTGGACTGTAGGAATTTTTATAGAATCTTGGATCCTAAATGTTGTTGTGTGTCGATGTATCCTAATGTCTTCGCAGAGCCTGCAGAACAGCTTTCAGGATTAAGTTCTTAGACTGCAAAATAAAAGCACTTTCTACTAGAGCTGGGTGAATATTTCAAATTATTTTCGGTCATTATTCATTCACATTTTCATTTGTTTGTTCATTTCAGTCTCAGGCTCTTGGCACTTTACAAGATCTAAAAGTTAGTCCGTTTTATAAGTCAATATAAAAATTCTAGTCTGTAGAAAACTAATTTTACTGCCATTTGACCTCCAAATCAAACCCCACCACATCCAGCTCTTCAATCCAACCCTCTCCAACTGCCCACAAATTATAAACAAACTTGCTTTGCTTTCGTTCACATTCCTTCTTTGTTTGCTTTCTGCAAATATTCCAGTGAACATCGTCACTGGCAGAAATATTTAAGAATATTAATGGAAAGCAAATGCTGAATTCATGTGAGAAACCTGATTCTGAGGGTATGTTTACAGTGGTGAGTTTCTGCGCAACAAGTTATGCCACTTTTATTAAAGCGCTGGAATTAAACCACTGTTGCGTGTCCACACTGTGCTCCTTGTGACGGTGGGGCCCATCCACATTAGCAGCTCTTGCAACGGCAAAGAGAACAGTGCATGGTGCAACTGTGCAACTGGCCGCAGGGTGCTTTGGGAAGGATTTGCAATGCCTCATGGGGCAGGCACAGTGTCACATGATATTGGTTTCCCAACCACATTGTTCTATGGGCATCCTACTATGTTGCCAGCTGCTTTTCAAGGACAGTCAGAAACAGAGCTTTGAAAGTGGAGGGATGCATACCTTCATGGCAGCTGGCCGAGTTCCAAACAATGAGCAGAGCGGTCACTTGAGGGATTATGGGACACTTCCGGAGGCCAGTTGATTGCTTTCTGTGCTGTAATGTGTTTACACTGCCAATACAATGCTGGAGCCTCTGTGCTGTAAGGCTTCCGACTCTTGTCAAGGTGTTTTTTTTGCAACGCTGCAACTGAGGAGTTTCTGCGCACAAAGTGGCTTGGCACTATGTACACCTCGGGAGTTACACCACAGAAAGCTGCTTTACTGCACAGAAACTTGCCAGTGTAGACAAGGCCTGAGAGTTGCTCACCTATACAGAGACTTACCAGATTGCACACACTGGGTGAAGTTGACAACAGCTCCTGTAAGTTGGATACTGCAGCAATTCAAACCAATTCAGTTTAACTGGATTATAAATGTTTCTTATTAGCATGTTCTTTTCCCAGAAGCATTAGTTTTCTTTCATGGGAATTCTCTTTAGTCATTTAGTGTTATCAGCATTAGCACCAGTATTAAGTCTCCATCTATTAGCATTTTCACTTTATTTTGCTTCAGTTGATTGACTTGTTAATTTCTTCTCTTTTGTCCATCCTTCTCACTTTAGAATTCTCTATATTCACGTTAGATGGCAGGTGATTTCATTTGCCTCCTATGGTCATTCTTTCTTTCCCCTGTATCCAGCATTTTTTGTTGTTACTTCCTTTCCTGTTGTCTGTCTTACATGCAATTCTGTAAATCATTAATCAGCAGGTTTGAGGCCTTTGAAAGGTGGCTTTTAAAATGTCTAACATTTTATTTAGTTAAGCTTAGTTCAGCCGTAAGAGACAACTTACTACATGTTTCAGAGTAACAGCCGTGTTAGTCTGTATTCGTAAAAAGAAAAGGAGTACTTGTGGCACCTTAGAGACTAACCAGTTTATTTGAGCATGAGCTTTCGTGAGCTACAGCTCACTATGCATCCGATGAAGTGAGCTGTAGCTCACGAAAGCTCATGCTCAAATAAACTGGTTAGTCTCTAAGGTGCCACAAGTACTCCTTTTCTTTCAACTTACTACATGTGAACTATAGTTAGTTGCATTTAACAAGCCTAAGTTAGAGATCAAAATGAGAAAACAGGAAAATCATAGGGCAAAACTCAACTACAGCTGGGGGGAGGAGAATGGCAAGGAGGGGTAATGTAGGGACCACTGTAGCTCTTGTGCACTGTGGAAGGAGCCTGGCACAGAAGTCTGCAATAGGGCATCCCGGGGAGGCAAGTTTACATGGATCCTGTACCTCCCACTTCAGGTAGTGCCAGAGGGGCTGGAATAGCAGCTAAAGCTGGACAGAGTTTTTCAAATTTCAATGTTTTGATGGAAGTTTGAATTAAAAAAAGAATTAGGAAAAAATGTTCCCAAGTTTCAGCTCTGTGTAATAATGACTGGTGTGTGTGTGCGTGCGTGCATGGCAAAACATGTTTTGGTCCTGGGTTAAGGGGGTGGAGTTTTCCTCCTCAAGCTTCATGTATGGAACCTTATTATTATCTATTTGTGGTATCTTTAGATGAGTTCAGGGGTTATCCTGTTCAGAGACTGGAAATGCAGACCTCCTTCCTCTTCCCCTGAATAGCTTTTGAAAGGTTAGAAAGTGCATTTAGGGTCTTTGAGGCTATTGCATGATGAGACACGAAGTAGACAGACTATTCCTAACAGAAAAACATACAGAACCTGTGCAAAAAGTTGTTGCCATATTTTTATTATGTGTGTTGCCATATTTATTTAACTTTGGTCCATTTGCAGGAATGCCAAACTGCTTTGTTACCACCCTTATCATCCATTGTAATTATGAATGTCTGAATCCTTTATCTCCATGATGTGATCAAATACTGTAGTGATGCATGGTATTTACATTGTTATAAGTAGATAACATGGTGTTTTAATAGTAAAGTTCCCATTGCTTGCATATATTGCAATTTATTTTCCATGAAATATCTTGCAGGTACACAAATAAGTTATGTCACCACTGACTATATTCATTTATACATGACAAAACACAAAGCTCAGATCTAGACTATCCGTAAAACTTCTTTGCTTCTCACAAGTCTGACTCTTAAGGAGGATATCTATTCTATGCATGGTGTTGTTAAACCTTGGGTATGCGTTGCAGGTTCTAACACAGAGGTGGGCAAACTACGGCCCATGGGACCGTTCTGCCCGGCCCTTGAGCTCCTGGCCGGGGAGGCTAGCCCCCGGCGCCTCCCCTGCTGTTCCCCCTCCCCCGCAGCCTCAGCTCACCATGCTGCCAGCACTCTGGGTGGCGGGGCTGTGAGCTTCTGCTGGGCAGCGCGGCTGCGAGAGCCGCCAACCTGCCCTGGTGCTCTAGACTGCGTGGCAGTGTGGCTGGCTCCAGCCGGGCAGCACGGCTGCCAGTCCTGGTGCTCTGAGTGGCATGGTAAGGGGGTGGGGAGCGGGGGGTTGGATAAGGGGTAGGGAGTCCCGGGGGGCAATCAGGGGAGAGGGAGCAGGGAGCGGTTGGATAGGCGTGGGAGTTCCGGTGGGCCTGTCGGGGCGGGGGTCTGGATAGGGGTTGGAGCAGTCAGGGGACAGGGAGCAGGGAGGGGTTGAATAGGGGGTGAGGTCCCAGGGGGGCAGTTAGGGGCAGGGGGTCCTGGGAGGCGGCAGTCAGGGGACAAGGGGCGGGGGGTTGGATGGGGTGGGGATTCTGAGGGGGGCAGTCAGGGGGCGGGAAGTGCGAGGGGGCAGATAGGGAGCAGGGGCCAGGCTGTTTGGGGAGGCACAGCCTTCCCTACCTGGCCCTCCATACAGTTTCGGAACCCCGATGTGGCCCTCAGGCCAAAACGTTTGCCCACCCCTGTTCTAACAGATAGATACTCCCTTTAATTATAGTCCTTTCTCTGTTAGATCAGGATTGTCCATTTTCATTTTGGCCGTGCACAGCATTACACACATTATTGATGTAAAAATAGATCAAGACAATTTCTCTAAGAGGAAGTCTTTCATCCTCTCTACCATGTAAAAATGACACAGGTCATTTGTCGTTTACAATGTTGCTTTCTGTTGGCCTTTCTAGATACACTGGACCCCCGCTAGAACGCAGGATTTGGGATCCATGCCAAGTACCGCGTTATAGCGGGGACTGCGTTAAAATGAAATTCCTATGTACAGTAAATGTCACATCCATAAAGTATAGAAAACCTTAGAAAATAAACTCCTACTTGAAGGAAACAATAAATGAGAAAAAAAGTGTTGCTTTATTCGAGATTTAAAGTAGACATTACAATAAACTAGTCTAGTTTTTCTTAAAAAAGTCGTTGAGTTGCTTTTGCTTCTTGCTGCTGTGCTGCTTCAGCTTAGCAAACTGCAAAAGGCTACGTAGCTGCATAATTTTTATAGGCTCAACGCCTTGCGTCTCGAACCATCTCAAAGCAGTCTCTAAGCCAGCTACGGTCGCAGTTGATGTTGGAACGACGTCCACTTCATCTTCCTCTTCTTCTTCCACGGCGAAGGCCAATTCTTCAGCTTCTGGAATGTTGTTTGGTCATACTGCCTGAAGAATTTGGTCATCCGTTAGACTTTCAGCAATGGGACAAAATTCTTCTGCTTCATTGTCGCCTCTTATCCAGGACTCAAATATTTTGTGGCAGAACGGTTACCCCGAGCGCGGACAGTTGCGGGCACAGCTCCTGCATCTACTCCATGTCTGTTCTTCCAACTTCCTCCTCTGTAAATCCCTTGAAGTCGAATTCCTCGTCAGACTGATCTGCTTTCTTCATTTTCTTCCAGGAGCGGGTGGCCAAACGACTCTCTCAGTCCCACCATCCAACAGCGGTTTATTGTTTCAGCATGTAATAAATTCCAGGAATCGCCGCCAATGTAAAAGAAGTCTTTTATAGTCAACTTCTTCAGAAAATCGGTGACCGACAACTCGCTTTCTATCATGTGTCGTACCAAGTTCCGTTGATAGTGCAGCTTAAAAATGGCGATAACACCTTGATCAAGTGGCTGGATTTTGGAAGTCGTGTTTTTAGGTAAGTATACAACCCATATTTTACTGTCACAGGTTCTGAGTCTTTTGGCTGGAGGATGTGCTGGGCAGTTGTGTAGCAAAAGAACAGCCTTTTCTTCTAAGCGTTTTGCCCGCAAATGCTTTCGCATAGAAGGGACCAATTTGGTGAAGAACCATTGTTCAGAAATCTCTCTTGTCATCCAGGAAGTTCTGGAGTTCTTGTACGAAAACGGCAGGCAATTCACATTTACTTGATGAAAGCACCAAGGCATGCAAGACTTTCCAATGCACAGTGGTTTTAATTTATGCTTGCCTATTGCATTCACACAAAACAATAAAGTAAGGCGATATTTTGCCTGTTTATATCCTTCTTTCTTATGTTCATCTGTTCCGACAGCCGGGGTTTTATCGGACAACATTTTATAATAAATTCCTGTTTCGTCTGCATTGTAAACCTGTTCCTCCGAGTAACCCTCTGCCTGTAAAATTTCCCTCAGCTTCACAGGGTACGATTGCGCATCGTCGTCATCAGCAGAGCGTTTTTCTCCCGAAACTGCAATCTGAGAGATTCCGTGTCTTTTCTGAAATCGCCATAGCCAACCTGAACTCGCCTTAAAATTGCTGAATTCACCATTAAGTTCCCAGTCGAATTTTTCGCTTGCATGGCTTTTAGCAGACTAGAGATCAGAATGCCTTTCTGCTGTTCTTGCACAAACCACATGTACACCACAGAATCAAGATCAGCAGCATTCGATAAATGGGCTCGTTTTCTTTGAATGCTGTGCTCTTCATCCAGGTTAGGAATGTAAGTTCCGAGCTTGTCAGCATTCTTTAGCCATCCACGAAAGGTGGACTCGTTAATGCCAGTATCATGGCTAATCTTTGCCTGGGTTTCGCCATTTCTAAGTCGTTTGATAGCATCCAGTTTCTCCTGCACTGAGTAAGCCTTCCTTTTGCCCGACATTTTTGACATCTTTCTAAAGATAAATACAGTACTGTACCTGTAAATTTTTATTACATTACATTTGTATGGCATTCTAGGCCTACAGCAATCGTCTTAGGGCTTGTCTACACTACCACGCAGGGTCGATCTAAGATACGCAAGTTCAGCTACGGGAATAGCTGATGCTCTCTTGTCGACTGCACTTACACTCCTCGTTCTGGTGGCGTATTAGAGCCGACAGGAGAGCTCTCAGCGGTCGATTTATCGCGTCTATACTCAAAAAAAATTGTACTGTGCTGTACTTAAAATTGGGATTCATGGCCGCGACCGCGTTATATCCGAATTTGCATTACGTAGACGCGCGTTCTAGCGAGGGTCCGGTGTACTAAGCAATAAAACGAGCGAAGGTGCAACAGTGGCAAAGTCAAAGTTCAGCCCCCTTGTGAGTCTGCGTTATGATTCAGTCTTTAATTACATGATAACTTACTATTTTTAACACACAACTCCTGTCTAATTCAGTGCGCAGGATGGACCTGCTCTGGGGATGCATTAGGGTTGCATAGAGCTGCTTACACCAGTTAGCATGATCCCATTGAAAGGAAAATGGATACTTTCAATTTACAATTGCAGCAACCCACTGGTAAGTACTTTGAAATTGTTACTGAGGGAGCATTAGCCCCATTTCAAAGTTTGCCATTGGGAACTACCTTGCGGAAATATTTTTAGCTGGAAATACTCTGTTTTAGTCACCTTTAAAGTCCTACTATTTATTTATGTTGCACTCACTGCACGCAGGACTTTGGGAGCTCTAGTCAGCTCAGAATTCTTAACAACTTAAAAATATATAGAGCCTTTAGTGTTGGGACATATGGATTGGCAATATGTTCTTGAGAGGATCACATGAAACATACGGCTACAAAAGAAAGCTGGCATTTTAAAAAAGATAAGAGGCTGAATTTTAAAAACAGTGCACCAGGAATAAGAGAACTTGGAAATATGAGACATATAAAGGAGTTTAGAAATAGAAAACAATATAAGAGGAAAATAGTATAACTGAAAGTAAAGTAAATGTCTTATATGTCACTTCAGACACATTAGTTATTCAATAGCTATACATGAAAATATGATGGTAGCTTATAAAACTGTGTTAGGCATTCTGAAATAAGACACATTGCATACAATACTCTGGGGGTTACTGAGACAGACTGAAAGAAGATATGTTCTGAATGTCAGATGAATGGAATGTACATATGTTGGAAGCAATGGTGTTAAATATTACTGCATAGTGGGAAAACAGAAGGCTCCAAACAAGATTTTAAAGTGATTGAGGGTACTAGTAGATTGTCTTCTCTTTGGGGAGACTTGATTAAAACTTACAGTACAATATATGTCAAGAGATAGATTATAATTTGAAATCTCTTTAGAATGGTCATAAAAAGAAAAGCTGAGACCATGGCATGAAACCAAATTGAAAATTGAATCTTAGCTCTTAATGTAATTTATTTTTTAATGAAATGATTTAAAGTTTGGATTGAACTTCTACTTGAAGACAATGAGCCATAATGTATTGTTGCATAGGAAGAGTCAGTTCAGTTCTAGTGAGTTGTTAACATTCTGGTGTTGACTTCTTTGATGAAGAGATGATTCTTCCTCCCTTGTAACATAGGAATTGCCATCCTCGATAAGACCAGTGTTGCATCTTGTTCAGTAACCTGTTTCTGACAGTGTCTAATATCAAATACTTACTTCAGTGAAAGGTGCAAGAAATCCCTGAGTGTGTAGCTATGTAATAATGTGTCCATATTTTCTTTCTTTCTTTTCTTTTGCTCTCATCATTATTATAAGAATCTAATCCTTTTCGGAATTGTAGTTAGCTTTTTGTCTTAATCTTACCTGGTGGCAATGAGTTCCACAGGTTAATTATGTGTAATGTAAAAATATATTTCCTTGTATCAGTTTTAAATTTGCTACCTTTCAATTTCATCAACTGGCCTACTGTCCTTGTATTATGAGAGGGTAACTATGACCACCTGATTTACCTTCTCTATACTATTAATTGTTCTTTTAAAGCTCTATCATATCACCTTGTATTTGTTTCCTCTCTAAACTAAACCATCCCGGTCTTTCCAGTCTCTTTTCATAACCGTCTTCTCTGGGCCACTGATATTTCTTCCCACTGGTCTCTGAACCCCTTCTATTTCTGCTATCTCCTTTTAAAGAGAGGGTGACCAGAATGGAATCCAGTATCTGAGGCAAAGGTATATGTAATTTGATTTATGTAATGGCTGTGTAATATTTTCAGTATTATTTCTTTTCTATTTCTGTATACACCCTAATGTTTGCTTTCTGACATCTTCTGCCCACGGAGCAGTCCACATGGATGCCCAGGTCTTTTTCCTGAGTTGTTACAAAAACTACCCTCCATATCCTCTAGGTCCATAAAATACATTATTTGTTATAAGGTATGTCTACATTGGAGCTGGGAGTGAGCCTCCCAGCCTGGGCAGACAGACTTGCACTAGCTTGGCTCGAGCTTTCCTAATGGGTAAGGCTGGAATAACACCTGTAGCCAAAACAGTACAGGTTTGAGACCCAGCCATGACAGCAGCCATGTCCCACTGGCCTTCTTTTGTTTTCCATCCTTTGGCTGAGTGATGGGGACTTCTACCACCTCCTAATATGACATTCCACCAGCTGGCTCCTGGACTGAGGACATGAGAGTCATACAGAGTTGCCTGCTGTTGATCTGGCTTCTTCACTAGCTTCTAGCACAGGGGTGGGCAAACTTGACCCAAGGGCCCCATCTGGGTATGGAAATTGTATAGCAGGCCATGAATGCTCATGCAACTGGGGTCTGGGGTGTGGGAAGGGGTGAGGGCTCCGGCTGGGGGTGCGGGCTCTGGGGTGGGACCAGAAATGAGGAGTTCAGGGTGCAGGAGGAGGCTCTGGGCTGGAGCAGGAGGTTGGGGTGCGGGCTCTGGGTGGGCCTGGGGTTGGGGGTGCAGGAGGGTGCTCCCGGGCTGGGACCGAGGGGTTTGGAGGGTGGGAGGGGGGATCAGGGCTGGGGTAGAAGGTTGGGGCACAGGAGGGGGTCAGGGGTGCAGGCTCCAGGTGGCGCTTACCTCAAGCAGCTCCTGGAAGCAGTGGCATGTCCCCACTCCAGCTCCTACGTGGAGGCGCTGCCCCGTCCGCAGGCGCTGCCCTTGTACCTCCCATTGGCCTCAGTTCCTAGCCAATGGGAGCTGCGGCGGCATCGCTTGGGTTGGGGCAGCGTGTGGAGCCCCCTGGCTGCCCCTACATGTAGGAGCTGGAGGGAGGACATACTGCTGCTTCCAGGAGCTGCGTGGAACGGGGCAAGCTCCTGACCATGCTCCCCAGCTGGAGTGCCGGAGCGGGGAAAGCCCTGGACCCTGCTCCACAGCAAAAGCTCAAGAACCGGATTAAAATGTCTAAAGGGCCGGATGCGGCCCCTGGGCCATAATTTGCCCACCCCTGTTCTAGCAGCTACCTGAACCTGTTTAGTAACAATCAGCACCCACTCCTCTGGATTTTTATGTGCACTTTTAGTTGTGCCCTTAGCTCTTCTTGTGCTCAGAAACACATATGATACTAAAGTCCCTTTTCCCTCACCACTTCTGCTTTCCCTTTCTTTGGAATGTAATAAATAAATGAACTGCTGAAGTACAAAAGCAGGTGGATTTCATTGGCATCATTTTGTAATGTTTTCAACTTCTTTACTCTGAACTCATTTAGTGTAGCCAGTAGAACATGAACAAAATATGGCTTAATCCTAACAGCACATCTAATCAACAGCGTGTTGTTGAAGTTCTAAAAGCATTTGGAATATTAAAGCTGTTCACTCTTGTAAAGTTCATTAACTCTTTGAAAGGTTGCTGTTCCTTCTAATCACACTTAAGTGTTGTATCACTATTCTCCGTGCATAAAATGTCCTTGTTAATGTCTCTCACTCAGCAAAACAACTGAAAAGATTACTTCTATAATTAATTGAAGTGTAAAGGAAAGGGGAAATGGCATAGTAACAGGTTGTAAATACACTGTAAGTGGCTCTGAAGTGTTTTGTCTCAAAGAGGGCTAATTTTATTACAGTGTGAAGAATACCACTGTTATTTTCTTGGTACTGTTTCCTAGATACAGAAGTCTTTCAAAAGCAAATCATGGGTTAGCATTTGTTCTGGATTATGGCCCGAGACATACATCAGAGTTTTAAGAGAAAAATTTGAACATGCGAGTATTACTTTCTACCTCCGTGAGACTAAAGAGAGAGATTTTATCAGATTATTTACAGATTATTTTTGTTCATGACTTTTGGAGTAAATGTAGAGCTGGATTGGCAGCACTGGAGCCTGTACCCCTCTCTTTGTCCACAGAGTAGAGACAGTATGGGCAATAGGAGTGGATATGTCTCTGTGCTGCCCAAGAGTGTGCTTCAGCCTGATCTTGGATGGACCATCTCTAGGGAGGGAAGATCTCCCTCCTTGGCCCATTTAATCCTCATCCTCTTTGGTGAGATGACTAACAGTGGACCAGTTTGTAATACAGTTAACTCACAGGACCTCCTCATTATGTACGCTGGGAAGTACCTTGGAGCCTGGAGAAGGAGGACTCCTCAGCGCTAGAGTGCGGGATGGTTCTCCTGCTGCTTCATAATGTGAGTAAGGATATAACTCAGCGTGAGCATCACATTCTGGTTCAACAATTCCAGCTTGTGCTGACTCTAATTATTTTGAGTATTTGTGATGTGAAGACCCATCAAGCCAGCACTTTCGTGCTCTGAAGTGATGCAATGATTTCCCTTTACCAGCAGGTGTCAGGATTCTACAGATTTAGTAGCGTGAGCTAGTGTCATTTTTGCTGTCTCCTATAATTAAAATCTTGTTTAGGCATTGCAGTCACACACAGGGGAGAGCAAATGTTCCAACCTAATGTCTAAAATAATAAGCGATCACGGAGTGGGTGCTGGGATTCTAGGTGTGGTCTTTTTTATAAAGCTGGTCATCTGTACAGGGCTTGTGTGTAAGAAATATAGTGGGAGAAATCAGCCATTCTCAGAGTCATTGTGATGATAAAACATGTCTGACACAGATGGCAGTGGTGCAGTCACCTGCTGATTACATGCACAATAAACTTGCCATATAAACTTTCCTAACCTTTCTATCCTTGGACTAACTCTTTAGGGGAGTTATGTTTATGCATCAAAGAAGAAATTAATGGCTTACATCTTAATGGTTTATATTTCACAGACAATTTAGTTGCTCCAGCAATGGCGTAGAAATATTGATAGTAACACTGCCTAATCTGTTATAAATAGTGGATAGTTTGGGGATTTTTTTTTATCTGTCATATTTCCATTTAAAGTGTACAGATAATAACAATACAGAGAAGCAGAATAATAAGATCTGAAAATGTCATGTACACTGGGGGTTTGTTCCCCCCTACAGCACTGCAGAGGTGCAGCAGCAGTACTTAATGAAGACGCTACCTATGCTTCTCCTGTCAGCGTAGGTACTCCACCTCCCCAAGAGGCAGTAGCTGTGTCAACAGGAGAAGACCTCTTATCTACATAGTGCTGTCTATACCAGGAGTTCGGTCGGTATAACTGTGTCGCTCAGGGGTATGGATTTTTCACATCTCTGAGCGTGACAGTAATACAGAAATAAGTTTGCAGTGTAGACCAAGCCTAAAATCCTCATATTTTTATACTGTTTTACAAGTATAAGGTCCATCCTGGCATGAACACTTCAAATGCCAGTGCTGTTGCAAGTTTCTTTAAAGCAGAAGCTTTGTGACTAGCATTTGCTGATCTAACAAAAGGTATCAACATGTTGCAAAGTTGCTCTTGCACAGATTTGTCCTCCTCCTTTTGGCTCCTTAGCACGTGCTCTGTATTTTGCTGTCTTAACTTTGCATTTTGACCCAGGTGCAACCCTTAACGCCAGAAAGCTTTCACTATCTGTGTTTTCCCAGTCAAGTTATTCTAGCCTCTTTGCTCAGGAATGGGGATTATGGGAGCAAATAACTCACCTGTCAAAGAAGGAAGTATTAAGGCAGATAACCAGAGCCTTTCTAAGCAATTATTTCTTTTACTTTGGACTTGCAAAACCAGAGAGTGTTTTAAATGGCTTTAAGTGAGGAATGTGGCTTATATGCTTTGCTTACATAATATACTTTATGAAAATACTTCAAAGAACCACCCCAATTAAATTGCATTTCTCCTAGCAAATTCTGAAAAGGGGACGTACTAAACTTTAAACCTGAGCTAACATATAGCTTAAATCACAAGCGAAAGGCAGCATGTGATGGTTTCAGTCTGATCCCTGACATACTCTTTTTCATATTGTGAAACCAGCTACAGTTTTGGCTCAAGTCTTAAAGTGATGCCACCAGAGGCCATGATTGTAAATGAAAGGATATTTATAGGTGAAGCTAGTAGGAATGTCTGTGCAGTGCGGACATGTACTCCATATCTGGCTCCAGCCAGCCTCTCCCATTCTTAGGTACTAAATTTACAAGAATGTATTTTTTAAAAAGGGAATAAAAATGGAATGAGACTGTTTATTTGTATCTCAGGATATTGGAATAAAAGCTGAGCAAAGAGCATTATTAGTGTATTTTGCAACTTTATTAATGAAAGAATTACTGCCACTCATCTGTTTTAAACCTGTATGACTGATGGGGATCATGTAGTTTCTCAGGGAGAGGTGTAAATATTTTAGTAAGCCATAGTTCAGCAGGACAAGTGTGAATTGTGAAGACTAATGTTTCATGCTGACACAAAACATTGACATGGATGAGTAGACGGATAAATGATGAGTTGCTCAATACCTGTTTGTTGAGTCCACTGATGATTCTGTTTTCTGCAAAATATTTTATTCAAGTAATAACAAAAAATATTTAACTTACTCTGAGACATTGTATTGGATGGATATACTTTTGGGGGATCTTAATGTATAAAGGGACAGTATTCCACTGGGATTTTTCTGAGTGAATGGTATTGCACAGAGAATATATCAACACAGGTCACCACCACCTCTTGTGGACATGCACAAGGCATTGCCTGCAGTGTAACCAGTGTGATTCCACTGCTGGGGGGCAGGGGCTCCAAGGGAGCACATCTTGTGAGCTATGGAGCCCAGCTCTGTCGGAACTCCCTGTGCAGTGGGGACTTGGCAGTGAGGTGGGCCAAGGAAGCAGCTGTAGCAAGGACTGTGGACCTGCTGTGATGTGAATTCACTGGCCATCCCTTCTGCAGGAGGAGTGGTGCACAGGCACCACAGAGCCTGTTCTGGCCTTGAGGTCTGGAGCAGTGTTTCCGAAGCAGCAGCAGAATCATCCTGCACTGTGGTGGTAAGGAGCTCTTCTCCAGGCTCCAAAGAACTTCTCAGCATACAGTGCAGTGACTCAGGCTTTTGTGCTGGAGGAAGGGCTAGGCTGGAGTGCTTAAGAAAGAATTTTGGTTTTAGCCCTTTAAAACTCAGGATGCTGCTTAACATTATAAATAAATCAAGTGCCAATAAACTGATCAAGAGAGTACTGGGATTCACATGGAGAGTAGAGGGAGGAATTAGTTATCTAGTATTTTCTACTCTGATAGGCCCCAATTCAGCAATGCATTTGAGTATGTACTTAAGTCCTAATAAAGTCATTGGGACTTAAGCGTGTGCGTTAGGGCCTGATCCACAGCCGATTGACTTCAGTGGTCTTCAGAAGGAGGCCCTTACTCACTAGGGATGATTTGCTGAATTGGGGGTCTCACTATCTAGCATGAGGTTGCCAATTGTCCTTTTATTATAAGGGACATCCCTCGTTTAAATAGAAAACTGTCCATACTAAAAATCAGTATGGCATGCCTTTTATCTCATATTTCAACCAGGATCGTAGTACTGTCATACTGGTCCAGAGTGTTGCTCCAGCATCTGAAATCCAGCAAGGAGCAGCACTTCACTTTGCAAAGTGCTGCTGATTGGCAACTTGACGTGACGCCCCAGGTCACACCACCACTCAGATTTGGCCTACCGCCCCTCTGTCTCCAGACCACCGCTGCAAGTTACCCTTCCCATTGAAATCTGAAGATTGTGGGCGTAGCTTCCTCCAGGTTCTGCCTTCCTCTAGTCCACACCCCACCCCTTCTTTCAGCAGCAGGCAAAGACCAGCCACTGCAGCCTCCAGCTCAGTTCCTGGTACTTGCCTGAGGTCCTGGGTTCTCTGCGGCACCCAGTGCTGGAGAGAGAGAGAACCCCTAGGAAGGACTGGGGAGGAGATGGGACACACCCCTAGAGGCTCAAGGGAAGACTGAGGTCTGTGCCATATTTTTGAAATACAGTAGTGGGAACCCTAATCTAGCAGTTCGTTTTGAATAGATACCCTTGAATTGATACCCTGGCATGTGTTGAATAAATGGTAGTCTCTCTTGGGACCTCATTCCAAAGAAATAAATGGACATCAATAATTAGAATAATTAGCATCATTATTAATAAACAAAATAAATGCTGCCAAGGTGCCTGGAATACGGCATTGTTAAAAACATTCATTGCATATCACACATCTGGAGGGAAAGGCATTTAAATAGTCACCATTTAAAATTAGCTATGGTAGTTGATTTTTTCAAATAAAATCAGATCTGAAGTTTAGTCCCATAATACAAATGTGTTTGAGATTGTAAGGGAAGTATGGCAGTGAGAACTATAGAAATGTCTACATGAAAAGCAGCTTAAAATCCCCCCAGCAAATACCTAAAATGGCAGAAAAAGAATCAATGATTTTTCTCACGTAGGTAACTTGTTTGTTGTGTCTCGCATGTAGTTCATTATCTCAGCACAGCAAAGTGGAGACAGCGTGGAGCTATGCGGATTTACCCCAGCCGAGGATCTGGCCCTTTGTGCTTTAGGTTACTATTTCCAAGGAGGTGTGAATTTTTGCTGAGTGACGGGTATTGATTTTCAAGGGCTTGACTGTGTGAGCTAACATGAGTTATTAGATATGAATTTTCTTTCTGTTCAGGGGATTCTTTCTGCTTTTTAGCAGACTGGCTGGGGGAAGTTGAGATACATAATTGCTGGTGTTTGTGTAATCACTTGCATTATTGGTAAATGTCAGCATAATTGGTTCTGGATGAATAACTTTTCCAAATAGCTTATTAATTGCAGCAAAGGGCAATGTTTTTGTCTCCTTTCTCATTAGATCAGGGCAGATTGATAAAACAGTACATCTCCCACTGTTAAATATGTATACTACGGGGCATGGGTTCCAGACACAATGATTTGGGAAAGTGCAGCATAGCTATAGGGTCCTTCAGGACCAGTCAGGGTCCTTCAAGTTTGCTCTCAGTACTGATTGCTTTAGCTGTTTTTATTTCCTCCCTACCATTTAGCCAGAAGGGCAGACAAATGGTTGTCTCTGAAACTGAGCCCTACAATTCTGGGACCATGTTCCCAGCTCAGGATTGTGGACTTGTTCCTGTTGATCTCAACATGCTCAGGATTAGGCCCTATAGTGAGCAGGTTTCTCATTTACACCCGTCATCTCAGATAGTGCAACCTCTGCAAAGACCAAGACTCTGATTTTGAATTCAAAGATTTCCACAAAAGCTCAGGACTTTTCTAAACTTTAGAGCTGAAGTATTAGTGTTATTAACAACTGCAGCAGCTGTGCTGGCCCCATCCCGACCATGCAGGGAAAAGGCCCCTCAGCCTAGCATCACTGCTACTTATCAAATTATTTATTTATTTAGATATACCATTATTCTTATCTATTATCTATATTGTGGTAGCACCTAACAGTCCCACTTGTGGAGCTGGGCACCATTGTGCTAGGTGCTGTACAAACACAGAACAAAAAGACAGTCCCTGCCCTAAAGACCTTACATTAAAAAAGAATGCCCATACAAAAGCTCCCAGCACCCTGACAATAATTAAACTTGCAATAACCACCCAAAAGCATTAATACTAATATACAAATAAATTAACTTCATTAATCGAAGGTAGCAATTTACCTCAGTCAACAGAAGTACAGATACTCCAGAAAAGCTTCTCACCTTCCCCCAGTCATGCCCAGGCACATACCCAGGTCCTTCCCCCCAAACCCCACCAAACAAGTGGCTGAGCTAGGAAAATTTATATCAAAGGTAGTCTGGGGCTAAGCTAGCATGGGAAAGCACAGCACTGGAGACAAGTGAGTCTCTGAGCCAATGAAACTTCCAAATAAATGTCGGTAAACTTTGTGTGTGAATGAGGAATGATGTTAAGTGATAACCATGAGTGTGCCCTAACTGGCTCAAAAGGAAGTACCCCACTATTAAAGGGCACTCCTAGATTACTCACATCATTAGCACCCATGGCTGGATCCTCCAATCCATAAAAAATCATCTAAACTTCATCCCCTGGATGTCAGTACAAATGATGTCTTGGGTCAGGTGTTCAAAAGAGCTCTGCTTCCATTTAGGCACCAAAATAAGCAGCCAAGTTTTAGAAGATAGATTTTAAAGAGTTCAGCATCCTGTCTGAAAGAGCCATAGTGACAGCTACTAAGTACTGCTGGAAATCTGGCCCCATGTCTAGTGACTGTGTAGCACTTTGTGTATTTCCCACTTCCATCCATTTGTCACAACTGGGGATGCTGTTGAATGGGTTTATCTTGGGTAAAATTTTGAAAAGCACATTGGTGATTTAGGAAGCTAAGTCTCGTTTTCAAAAGTGATTTAGGCAGTTAGGATCCTAAGTTTCATTGAAAGTCAATGGGTTCCTAAATGACTAAGTAATTTTTGAAAATGAGTCATAGAATGGGATTTTCAAAAGTGCCTAAGCAAGGTAAAGTGCCTAACTCCAATGGACTTTCAATGGCACTTCTGCAAATCCAGTCGTAGTCCCCTAAGTCACTGAGTCCCAGATTCTCAAAGTTACCTCCTAACTCCCATTGAATATCTTTTAGGATCTGGGCCTTACATGTTTTTGAAAATTTTACCCATGTTTAAATGAATCTTATGCTAAAATTTAGAGAGAGATTATTTTTAGAAGGAAATAAAGAATTTCAATATGTGATGAGGGGCATAGATAGAGCCTTTGCAAGCCCTTAGCCTTTAGTATTAGAACTTTCCCAAGCTAAGCAAGCCCTATCTCCAGCTGCTGGTACCCGTTTCTGTGTTTTGTATGCCACCAGGATGGATATCTTTAATGTTAAAGGCAATTGAGTGTGTTAACTTTTGTTTCTATGCAATCAGAATAGAACTGTAGGCAGAAAGCAGTTAGAGTTTTTTTCCTGTTTGAAAAATGAATTTTTACAAAAAAATAAAATGTAGATATTTTTATTTCTGTGATCTGCCACCCAGCTGAGCTGCATAACTCGGAGATCAAAGAAACTTTTCATTCCCTGATGTTGGATAGGTTTTGAAAAGCAGTCAGCAGTGAATGGTGTTGGAAAGGCAGGCACATAAACTGGTCTCCTGTTGCTTATGGTGTCCATTCTATGGAGAGAGAATATCTTTCCAGGAGGATGGCTTAAACACAAAAGTAAATGATGCTCTCTGGGCTCGATTCTCCATTGATCTGCAATCATTCACAGCTATGAAAGTGGGTGGCAAATGCTACCAAATCAATGTGTGATCTAGGGATTGAAAGCGCTGTATAACAAATAAATATTACACAAGCTGCAAGGCCCTTTGTGCGGATACAAGAATTAGGGCTGTCAATTAATTGCAGTTAACTCACACAATTAACTAAAAAAAAGTAATCACAATTAATCACAGTTGTAATCACATTGTTAAACAATAGAATACCAATTGAAATTTATTTAATATATTGGATGTTTTTCTACATTTTCATAGATACTGTATTCTGTGTTTTAATTGAAATCAAATTGTATATTATTTTTGATGATAAATATTTGCACTGTAAAAATGATAACCTAAAGAAATAGTATTTTTCAGTTCACCTCATATAAGTACTGTAGTGCAATCTCTTTGCTGTGAAAGTGCAATTTACAAATGAAGATTTTTGTTTTGTTACATAACTGCACTCAGAACAAAACAATGTAAACCTTCAGAGCCTACAAGTGCACTCAGTCCTACTTCTTGTTCAGCCAATTGCTAAGAGAAACAAGTTTGTTTACATTTACAGGAGATAATACTGCCCTCTTCTTATTTACAATGTCACCAGAAAATGAGGACAGACATTTGCATGGCACTTTTGTAACCAGCATTGCAAGGTATTTACATGCCAGATATGGTAAACATTCGTATGCCCCTTCATGCTTCGGCCATCATTCTAGAGGACATGCTTCCATGCTGATGATACTCGTTTAAAAAAAAAAATGTGTTAATTAAATTTGTGACTGAATTCCTTGGGAGAGAATTGTATGTCCTCTGCTCCGTTTCACCTGCATTCTGCCATATATTTCATGTTATAGCAGTCTCCAATGATGACCCAGCACATGTTGTTCATTTTAAGAACACTTTCATTGCAGACTTGACAAAACACAAAGAAGGTACCAATGTGAGATTTCTAAAGATAGCTACAGCACTTGACCCAGGGTTCAAGAATCTGAAGTGCCTTCCAAAATCTGAGAGGGACAAGGTGTGGATCATGCTTTCAGAAGTCTTAAAAGAGCGACACACTCATGTGGAAACTATAAAACCTGAACAACCAAAAAAGAAAATCAACCTTCTGCTGGTGGCTTCTGACTCCGGTAATGAAAATGAACAATCGTTGGTGTACACTGCTTTTGATTGTTATCAAGCAGAACCCGTCGTCATCATGTACACATGTCCCCTGGAATGGTGGTTGAAGCATGAAGGGACATATGAATCTTTAGCACACCTGGTACTTGAGACACCAGCTACAACAGTGCCATGAGAACACCTCTTCTCACTTTCAGGTGACATTGTAAACAAGAAGCGGGCAGTGTTATCGCCTGCAAATATGAGCAAGCCTGTTTGTCTGAGTGATTGCCTGAACAAGAAGTAGGACTGAGTGGACTTGCAGGCTCTAAAATTTTACATTGTTTTATGTTTGAATTTAGTTTTTTGTACATAATTCTACATTTGTAAGTTCAACTTTCATGATAAAGAGATTGTACTACAGTACTTGTATTAGGTGAATTGAAAAATACTATTTCTTTTGTTTTTTTACGGTGCAAATACTTGTAATAAAAAATAAATATAAAGTGAGCACTATACACTTTGTATTCTGTATTGTAATTGAAATCAATATATTTGAAAATGTAGAAAACATCCAAAAATATTTAAGTAAATGGTATTCTATTATGGTTTAACAGTGCGATCATTTGCTTGACAGCCCTAACAAGAATATAAGCAGCACAAATGCTGTACTTCAGGAAAATGCTTAAAATGCCAAATGGCTGCTGTGAAAGGAGGAGACGACGGTATATAGAGCTGGTTACTATCTGAGCTTTTTTAATGACAGGCTTCAGAGTAGCAGCCGTGTTAGTCTGTATCCGCAAAAAGAAAAGGAGTACTTGTGGCATCTTAAAGACTAACAAATTTATTTGAGCATAAGCTTTCGTTAGCTACAGCTCACTTCATCGGATGCATGTAGTGGAAAATACAAGTGGGGAGATTTTATATACACAGAGAACATGGAACAATGGGTGTTACCATACAGACTGTAACAAGAGTGATCAGGTAAGGTGAGCCCAACAAAGAAAATAACAGAACAGCACTAGCCATCACCTTCAGCCCCCAACTAAAACCTCTCCAGTGCATCATCAAGGATCTACAACCTATCCTGAAGGACGACCCATCACTCTCACAGATCTTGGCAGACAGGCCAGTCCTTGCTTACAGACAGTCCCCCAACTGGAAGCAAATACTCACCAGCAACCGCACACCACACAACAAAACCACTAACCCAGGAACCTATCCTTGCAACAAAGCCCGTTGCCAACTCTGTCCACGTATCTATTCAGGGGACACCATCATAGGCCTTAATCACATCAGCCACACTATCAAAGGCTCGTTCACCTGCACATCTACCAAGGTGATATATGCCATCGTGTGCCAGCAATGCCCCTCTACCATGTACATTGGCCAAACCGGACAGTCTCTATGTAAAAGAATAAATGGACACAAATCAGACGTCAAGAATTATAACATTCAAAAACCAGTCGGAGTACACTTCAGTCTCTCTGGTCACTCAATTACAGACCTAAAAGTGGCAATTCTGCAACAAAAACACTTCAAAAACAGACTCCAACGAGAGACTGCTGAATTGGAATTAATTTGCAAACTGGATACAATTAACTTAGGCTTGAATAAAGACTGGGAGTGGATGGGTCATTACACAAAGTAAAACTATTTCCCCATGTTTATTCCCCCTCCCCCCCCGTTCCTCACACGTTCTTGTCAACTGTTGGAAATGGGCCACCTTGATTATCACTGCAAAAGGTTCCCCCCGCCCCCGCCCTCCTGCTGGTAATAGCTCACCTTACGTGATCACTCTCCTTACAGTCTGTATGGTAACACCCATTTTTTCATGTTCTCTGTGTATATAAAATCTCCCCACTGTATTTTCCACTGAATGCATCCGATGAAGTGAGCTGTAGCTCACGAAAGCTTATGCTCAAATAAATTTGTTAGTCTCTAAGGTGACACAAGCCCTCCTTTTCTTTTTATCTGACCTTTTGTGATGCTAAGCTCAGGAGGCTTATGTGCTGAGAGCATGCATTTTTGACATACGTTGCCACTTCCTTGCAGGGACACAGGAAACGCTGTGATTCTACCTCTGACTACCAAGGCCCAGATTCTGCCTCGGCATTGTGTGGGCGCAAGGGGGCGGGGGAATAAGGAGTCTTCCCTCACGCTTTGCATGGCCCATGTTAGGGACAAACAGAATTGCAGGCCTTTTGCTTTGGGGAGTAGAGGGGCTGCTCTTTCCCTGATTCTAATGGCATATACGAAGCCCCAGAGGGGACAGGAAAGGTGGGAGGAGGTGAGATCATGCCTTCACACAGCCTAATGAGGGCAAATCCACCACAGCAGTAAGAGAAAGCGAAGCCTCATTGTATCACTGTTTAAATCAGCTTAGAGTGGTATCCGTGTTTCAGCCCACCACTGGCAGTGACTGTGACCTAACAGTGATTAGGGCAGGGGACTGGAAACCTGCGTACCAGATTTCTGTTTCTGCCTTTACCACTGATTTGTGAAATCCTTGGGCAAGTCACTTCACCCCTTTGTGCCTTATTTTGCCCATCCGTTAAATGATAATTGTACTTTCCAAACCCACTGGGGTGCTGTGAAGCTTGTGTAATGTTTTTAAAATATAAAGTCCTTGGAAGGAAGATGCTATATCAGTGCAATATGTTATTGTATAAGTAGGCAGTGAATACTGCAGATTATATATTTTATGTATTATTTTATTATTAAATGTTCTCATGCCTTGTGACACGAGGCAACCCAGTGTTTCCGCCTCCATGTGTCTAATGCCATGTTTCTTGCTTCCTCGTAGTCTGTTTCCATGACAGCGACATCTTTCTCAAGGGTGTTCTCATATGTCATCTGTTGTCCTTCTCTTTTCCCTCTTCCTCCAAGTGGTATCCAACGAAGGTTTTGTCTAGGAATAGTTTTTTGACATCAGTACAACATGGCTAAACCGCTTTAGCCTTCTTTCTCAAATCATTTTCATTATAGTCTTTTGGCCAGTCCTTCGTAACACGTCAGCATTACAGTAGAACTTCAGAGTTACAAACACCAGAGTTATGAATTGACCAGTCAACCATACACCTCATTTGGAACTGGAAGTACACTATCAGGCAGCAGCAGAGACCAAAAAAAAAAAAAAAAAATAGCAAATACAGTACAGTACTTCGTTAAACATAAACTACTAAAAAAAATAAAGGGAGAGCAGCATTTTTCTTCTTCATAATAAAGTTTAAAAGCTGTATTAAATCAATGTTCAGTTGTAAACTTTTGAAAGAACAGCCATAATGTTTTGTTCAGAGTTACGAACATTTCAGAGTTATGAACAACGTCCATTCCTGAGATGTTTGTAACTCTGAGGTGCTGCTGTAGTTACTTTATCCCACTAGCTGACACCAAGTATTCTCCACAAGCATCTCTTTGCCAAGTTTCAGAAGCATGTAACAATGTGAGGATCACAATAACACTGTATAGCTTCATCTTGGTTCTTGTATGAATTTCCTTATTTTTCCAAATATTTGCCAGTTTTGAAAAACTCCACTTGCCTTTCCAGTTCTTGCTTTCACCTCCTTATGGAGATGGCCATCAGCACTGCTTGTGCTTCCAAGATATACAAGCTCATTAACTTTGCTGTATTCTTTACTCTCAGTCACATGTGCATCATCATTGCTGATTCCTCTTTCTAAGATCATGACTTTCATTTTCTTTTCACTGATTTTTAATCCTACTTTGGCAGCCTCATATTTGACATTGATAATAGTCTTTTTTGTGGACACTGCAGAGAAGAAGGAAAAAGTCGATAAGGAAAGGCAAATGAATCGGGCATTCTCTCCTTTCCAGTTTAAACTGCACTTAGGTTTTGAACGATAATAAAAATAAATCATTGTTTACATAGTACAGCCCAAATCCCCACCCTGTCCTTCAGTGGACGTGGACCCAGCTGTGTGTGGAGAAAAGGGAAAGAAGAGGCAAGGGTCCATACTGGGTGGAGCATGGTTCTGTGGGGGTAGGAGGTGCTAGCATGTTCATGAGTGGCAGCTACTTGGGAGGCGGGGCTGGAGGTGTCACTATTACCGCAAGGATCCTATGTATGGGGGCAAGTGCTATGGGGGTGAGAGGGACTTTCCCTTCCCAACCTTGTACTATCCTGTTGAGGCCCTGTTCAGTGCAGATGTTGGTCTTCTGCAGCTTCATTCCTGGTACCCCTGTGTGAATTATCTGGTTGCACCTCTGATCCTACTATAGTTGGTCCCCAACCACTGTCATAAGGGGCTTCACTGCTCCCCTGCAGCCTGAGGAGTGGAGGACTCTTCTCCGATGGAGCTCTCCAGCACTCAGCCAAATTACAGAGATTAGAGTCTGGGGGCAGGATTTGGAGCTAATGCTACCTGAACTGACTTTAGTTTCCTTGCAGGGTAGCACCCATGGCATGTCATGTTTCTACTGAAATCCTGTTGGGTATTTTACTTTACTTGCGCTGCGTGAGTTGTTTTGAAATCAGACAGTACATTGTGAGTCAGGGCAAAGAAATTCTACAGCACTCTGGCATATTGAAAAGTGTGAGGGTGCCTATTACAATATTTACAGCATAATTTTTCATATTGAAGATTTGCACAAGCTTGTTTGAGTTACTCAGCATAAAATCAATGATTGCAGAGGGGCATACTGATTAGAACAGATTCTGGTTCTCTAGAGATCCCAGAAAAAAATCCAACAGTTTCTTAAACTAATACATCTAAATTCATTGAAGCGTGGCTTGTGCCACCAGTGAAGTGATACAGAAAATTTATTTCTTCCAGCATTGTCCCTGCCAATTCCCTCTTTCCACAGCACTCCCACTCGCAACGCCTTCTTCCTGCTTGCAATATACATATAAAGTAAAAGGAAAGTGACTGCGTAAAATGCACCTTGTTACTCTGGAGATTTGCCCCTTGTATATATTCATATCTGCTGACTTTAGTGACTAAAACAAGTTTTTACTGCTCTTTACCTTATGAGCTCAAGCGAGCTGAGAGAGAGTGCGCTTGAGGCTATTCCTTGTGCATCATCAGCAGAATTGTTTTCTAAGTTCCAGTCGCAGGGTCAGTCATTTATAGTCATGCAGCCCCAATGAAAGGCAAGAGTTACCGGAGGCATAATTTGAAGGGAATGGGCTGTACAGGGGTAACTGGGGGGAGAATTTGACCTTTATTACTGGTGACAATGCTAAAGGAGGAAAGAGATCACTTGACTCTTAGGGTATGTATACACTGCAATTAGACTCCTGCAACTGGCCCGTGCCTGCTGACTCAAGCTCACAGGGCTCAGGCTCACAGGACTGTTTAATTATGATGTAGACACTTGGGCTACAGCCCAAGCTCTGGGTCCGTCCCAGCTCAGATCCTAGAGCCCGGGCTCCAGTCCGAGCTCAAACGTCTACACTGCAATTAAACAGCCTCTTAGCCTAAGCTCCACCAGCCCAGTCAGCTGGCATGGTCCAGCTGCAGGTTTTTAATTGCCATGTAGATGTACCCCTAGATCCCAGACTGAGTTTGCAGGCTTGTCAGCAAATGTATCTTTTGACTTGTAAACTGAGCACATATGATCTCCAGTGGCTGAGACACCATAAACATGGAACTTCATGATGCTGTTTTTACAGTGTTACTTTTTAAGGTACAACTGAATTTTAAGACCTCCTGCTCAGCTCTTCTGTGTTCCTATTTTACTCTTATTTGCCATTTGTCTCCCCTTTTAAATCAAAATGTTCAGACCTCTACAGTGCTCTCACTTCCCCTTTTATTTCAGGTCGGAGGGAACCAATAAACATTTCACAGCCTTCCCATTGGCCAATTCCCTGCTGTTCCTCCCTTGGCTTTTTTGAAAGCAAGATGACTAAACTGGCCCAAGCCATATTTGCGAGATACAACTTCCAATATCTCACTTTGCATTTTTTATATTCTAATTAGTCAGAAGGGTAGAATGGATGGACATTCACACCAGTAATTCTTCTTTCAAGAATGATGAGCAGTGAAAGGAAATCGGACAGTCTGCACTGTTTGTGCAAATGAACTGGCCTGAGTGTATTTTTTAACTTACTTTCCAGAGTTTAGTGCTTGTACATGGCATCAAGTGGATACCCTGGAAACATCCCTACTCAGCTGTAGCACTTCCAGTGTAACCTTCCCTACACCGCCTTGTGTGTTAAGCCTTATCCCTGACTCACAGATGGGAGGTAGTGCATTATCTGTCAACTAGGTGTCCCGTTTTGATGTTGGTTTGTGATAAGAACAATGCAATTCAAGATGGTGGCAAATGCTGGTTTGCAGTTAGGGCAAGATGTAAAAATACCTGGAACTAGTGAAGTAACCAAAGTAACTTTAATAAAACACCACTGCTGAAACACCATTATTGGGATGCAAATAAGGAACAGTAAACAGGATGTTAATGAATGCCCTATCCAGATTCTTACAGATCAGCTGTGTTTTCTAGGCTTCACCCTATATTTCTGTCTTCCTCATTTTAATCTTTTTTTCTGGCATAGCAACATCGGACAGAACACTGTTTCCTTACACGGTGAAACAATAAGCGTGATGCTCATGGTTCCAAAGAGCTGCACTAGCTTAGCCAGGCTTATTTGTTCAGACGATACCTTTGCAGGACTTTTCATACTCCCAGGACAAGCAGTCGTGCTCTACATGTTGTCTGCCTCTAAACTTGGCAGCAGTTCAGCATAGTCGGTTTCCTTTTTCTGCCTGGCAGAGATGTGAATCATCTTCCAAAACAAGGTGGGCAGCAGACTCTAAATTCTAGTTGCCCTACTGGTTTGACCCCAGACCACATCAGTCTCCAAAGTATTACTAATGATGGAAAAATGGTTAATCTGATCCTGAATGTACTGTGCCATTTTTTCTAGTCTGGTTGGGTGGATCACCTGTAAAGGTTTTACCATTTATACATTAGACCACATATCTGTTTTGTTTAGGAGAATGACTTCTTAGCCAACAGCAGTTTGGTTTCTCTCCTATCCAAGCTAATTGCTAACCCACTTGGGATTAGAAGCTCAGTCATGAAAGGATAAACTCTCCCCTCCTGTGGGAAAAACATAGAGAAAAAAGCTCTTGTAGAATTTCAAGAGGCTGAACTTCTGGGGTTTCAGAAGACTGTTGCCCTCACTGGGGAGGAATGTGAGCATCATAGAGGGGCAGGGGCCTGGCCTTGAAACCCTCAAGCTCTGAGGAACTCAGTACCAAAGCTGACAGATCCTGATGCAACCACAAGGAGAGTCAACATCTTTGTGCTGCTGCCTGGAGCCCCTAGCAGCTGTTCACTGTTGCCCAGACCACTGCCTCCCAGAAAGGGATAGGCCAAAGAGAGGAATTAATACCGCTTACAGTAGCGTTGCGTCCTCTGTACATTTCTGCTCGCAAATCCTTTGAACCTTGGGGAACATGTCATACAGAGTGGCTGCTCCATGGCTCCACGATGGTGCCCCCTTCCACACAAACTCAGATATCCTTGGGGAAGGTGGGGAAGCATGCATCCATTCCCACAATTTAGCCCCTATTTGGCCTTTGCTCCCCACCACAGA
The DNA here is from genome assembly GCF_015237465.2 of Chelonia mydas. Lineage (NCBI taxonomy): Eukaryota > Metazoa > Chordata > Testudines > Cheloniidae > Chelonia > Chelonia mydas. The sequence continues at coordinate 68,204,388 of NC_051250.2, forward strand.
ACAGAATGGGACCCCATAGCATATAAGCCAAAATTTATGAATCAGGGAGACTGGGAGTAAGAGGGACCTGGTTGTAGATTGAGCCATGGGAGCGACAGAGATGGCTCAAGCAAGATTATTACTAGTACCAGTGTTTTTTCCCCCAACCCAATAACTGTGGGTAATCATTTCAAAAAACCTGACCTAGCTAACAAGAGCATACAGTGTGTCCTAGATATAAAATAAAGTAGCAAGTTTGTCACAGTGGCCTATGTTTAGAACATACCACATCCCTTGGCTTGGTTTATGGGGAGCCAGGAGGAGGTTCAATTACAGGAAATTCTACCACTGTGCTGAGAAGTTTCCTCCCACTATATCTTTTCTTTTAATTTCTTTTTCTTCTACGTTTTATGGCTGTTACTGTGGGTTGCTCTTCTTCTTCTTCCCACACTTACTAGGGCTTGTTTGCAAATAGGTGTTTTTTCCCTTCAGGCTTTTCGTAGGCCTAATTATTTTGCTGCTGATCTAATAGGCACTTGATAAGGTGACTATGTAAAGTTTCAGATTTAATATTCAAGGTATTTTTCATCTATGCAAGAAAAAGGAGGCATTTGGCAAAATATAAAACTAGCATTTTAGCTTAATGTCGGCAGATACGTGTAAATATTTAAGCCATAAGGAAATCCACAGCACTGGTTTGTTAATCCACTATTCTTTATTTCATTTGATGTATTTTTTTTCCAACAGGAGGCCTTGACCTCATCCTCATGCCAGGCCTTGGGTTTGATAAAAGCGGCAACAGATTGGGAAGAGGGAAAGGATACTATGACACCTACCTTGAACGATGCATGCATCATCCCAAAGGAAAACCTTACACGATTGCCTTGGCTTTCAAGGAACAGATCTGTGACTCAGTGCCAGTGGCAGAAAATGATATCCAAATAGATGAAATCCTTTATGAAGATAGCTAAAAGCATCTGGATACCGCTGACTACAAACTGACCAACCAAAGATTTCATATCAAGGCACAAACTTGTAATAGTCATACGTTATTTTTGTAGCAATAAAATACACTATTTTTAACACAACAAAACAAAAAAGCCCTACATTCATGTTAATAAGGACTACATTGATCTCATTCTAATTATCAAATATCTATTGTGAAGTCTTATTCTAGAATAAATAGAAACAAGAATAGGTGACTATTTTATTAAAATAAAGATAATTTAACCTAATTATGTTTCTGTTTGTTGAATTACCCAATATTTAACATGACCGTTTTATTGCCCTGCTTTAAAATCGAGCTCAGTTACTAATGAGATTTCATGATCCAATCTGAAAGCAACTATTTGTTGGAAGTAAAGTTTCAAATATGGCCATAGCACTTACCAATTATGCATGACCATCAACAAAACATTAGTATCCAAGAAATCACCACTTAAGTCATCAACTAACATGATCACAAAGGGGTAAATAGAAAAAGCCTTTGATTGTAAAATCAATTTAGATTACATACTTGGTGGTGTGACGGGGCAAGGCCAGATGGCTATAGAAAAGTAGTGGGAGATGGATATATTAGCTCCAGGCTAAACAAATCCCTGGTACCAAGATAAGTGAAATGGCAGCTGTTCCAGGTCAATTAAGACACCTGGGGCCAATTAAGAACTTTCCAGAAGGCAGGGAGAATGCTAGGTTGATTGGGACACCTGAAGCCAATCGGGCTGGCTGAAACTGGTTAAAAGCCTCCCAGTTAGTCAGGTGGGTGTGCATGTCAGGAGCTGTGGGAGGAAGTTGTGCTGTTGGAGAGACTGAGTAGTACACACCATATCAGGCACAAGGAAGGAGGCCCTGAGGTAAGGGTGAAGTGGAGCTTGAGGGAGTGAGGGCTGCTGTGGGGGAAGTAGCCCAGGGCATTGTACATGTCATGTTTCTAAAAGGTCAGCTAACATAGCTGATACTATTAGGGTCCCTGGGCTGGAGCCCAGAGTAGAGGGTGGGCCCGGGCTCCCCCCCCCCACCTTTGCCCCCTGATTAATCACTGAGACTGGGAGACAACAGAGACTGTGCAAGGAAGATTAACTTCTCCTCACCTCCCTTGCTGGCTTATGATGAAAATGGCTCAGTAGACTGTGACCCTTGTCTCTAGAGAAGGAAGGGTTACGTGCAGGGTCACAGTGAGCCTCTGAGGCTCGCGAAATCCGCCAGGAAACGCGGGACCCACGGAGGCAAGGACAGAGCTTTGTCACCGTGGTTAAACCATTGTCTAATTGTAGGAGATCTGTATGCTAGCAACTCTGTAGTTAGGGATCTGACCATGTTTTTAATATATACCCAATCTCCATGTTTCAAATATAAACCCATAAAAATTCCCTTGGGCAGAAACTTGGTAGATGAGTTCTCAAGCTGAGCATTTTTTTAAACTATAACTCAGAAATGGTTTTGATTTAAAACCTACAATTTTCCATGTCATTACTCCATAATGTATTGGACTAGTGCATGACATTTGGGTACAATATGTTGAAGAAAGGCAAGAGAGAAGCCTAGAGGAATTGCAGGGAGAGCAACTACTGTAGGATGATAGGGTTTAGAAGGGATGGATTCAGAAAAGGTTAAAGGAATGAAATAGGTACAAATTGGTGAAAGGGGTTGTTGGAGATGGTGGAAGGGAATGTTTCTGGAATGCAGAATAACTTACATAAAGGGAGAGAGAACAGGATAAATTGTTCTCATTAGTTATGGAAAAAGGACGAGGGGGCTGATCCAAAGCAAACGGAAGATAATGGAATCTTTCCATTGATTTCAGTGAGATCTGGCTTCAGATAATCTATTCTTTCTTTGCTTCTTCAGGGCTGAATCATGGGAGAAGGAAGACCCTTACTCTCTTCCGTGGGCTATTTATGCTCCAGGTAGCAGTTCAGGAAGGGAAGTGGGCAGTGCAGAGCTGCTCTGTCCCTTACCCTGTGCAGGTGGGTGGGAAAGTGTGGAAATGTTCTTACTGGCAAAGCTGCGCTGGGTATAGGCCTCATATGGCAGGGATCAGCAACCTTTGGCACGCAGCCCGCCAGAGTAAGCCCCCTGGCGGGCCGGGCCAGTTTGTTTACCTGCCGCGTCCGCAGGTTCGGCCGATCGCGGCTCCCACTGGCTGGGCTTCCCTGGAGCAGCATAGAAAGTGGGAGGAGCACTGTGCGCTCTCCTTAGCGGGCTGCTCCAGTGGCAGCACAATAGGCTGTTGCCCCTGGCTCAGGACAGATTCGATAGTCATGATTTAGCCCGTCCTGTGGGTATTTAGATTTATAAAATTGTCTGTGCGCAATTCAGCACCTAGCTTTTTTGTAGCACTATGCCAGATAGCTCTCTGTACATGTCCCAGGTAAGAAGTAGCATTGGAGTGCACCAAAATATTCCCAGTATTGGGCTCCATGCACCGTCCAAAGTAATTGTGTGAAGACTGAAAAATATCCATTGAAAGGATGTGGTGGTAGTTAGCGTTTTAATGTAATATTCAGATCTGGGAATTAAACAGAAGGTAACAATGAAAGGGAACACAATCTTCATTTTATTTCAGTCCTACCCTTGCCTCCTTCAGAACATTTTTTTGTACATGTATAATTTCTTTCAACCCGCACATTATTTCATTCATTTTAACCAATTCAGTCTGTTTGCACATTAAAAATTCTATGAATTCTCAAGCACTGACTATAGAACAGAAAGCCCTTAAGACTTCACCGATAATTTTTGTGAACTAAATCATGCTTACAATATACATGGGCTTTTAAATCTAGAACTGTTGTATTCAATTTCACTTCTATTTTTGATACCATAGTAACTCAATAACCACTTGTTAAAAAATCCTATGTAATTGTAAATTCAGTAGATTTGAGGGTTTGCTTCAGGATGAAGTTAAATTTCTCCCAAATATAATGACGGTATCCATGGAATGGAAGAAGCCACAAAGAGATCTGACAGAATTCTCTGTTTTGAAACAGCCCAGGAGAGTATTTGCATTTGAAAGGTCCCAGTGCAGATGCATTGCTGATCAGCTCTTTGGAAAGATCTGTTGCTGCAAAAAATGATCAACTCTTTGAGTTCAACCTCCCAAATAAATAGAGCTCCTCAAATAGTGGATGCATCGGCTGATAATGCATATAGGGCTTAATTATACAACCCTGCTGTCTTCGACCAAATTTCTTGCGTGAGTAAGGATTGCAGGACTGGCCCTCTTGAATTTAACCAAAAGGGCAAATTTATCTTGAAGAAGATATGAGTAATAATAATATACTGTCATCCAAAGAAGGACCCTTATGGAATTTTTAAGTGAAATTGAGTTGTACCTCTAGAAAATGGAAACTTTAGAGAGAGAGAACATGAAGATGCTGGATAAATATGTACTGATGTGAGTTTGGGGTGGTCACATTACCCACAAATGCTGAAGCAATGAGTGAGTTATGCAGATCATTGCAAACGAGTGCCGATAAACTAACTGATAAGCATGACTGCTATATGGAGACCTATCAGAAATGAGTTAGTGGCCTCAGGCTAGTTCTTAGTGAACTGATGCCCCTGCCATAAAGTCAGCCCTTTAATTGGTAGGAGCTGGTGATCTCACTGGCAGTCTCAGCTTAGAAGGCAATAATGGACGAAATGTGGAGAATGAAGGACTCTGAGGCCACCTAGAGGCAGTCCCGACAGAGCAGGGTTGATAATATTGTTGGGCAGCACAGAGAAGCTTGTATTATCATTGCCTGTGTCCAGAGAACTCAACCTTCCAGCATTAGCAAGCTGAAAAATTTCAGGAATAATACTTAAGTGTATATAATATTAAATTGCTGTGTCAATGCTCATTGTTTCATATAGGGTCTATTTTAAAGGCTCTACCTTTGGGTAGGTAAATATATAGATTAATTCATACATCTTAAAGCCAGGGGGCCATTGCATCTTCAAGTCTAGCTTCCTGTATAACACAGGCCAAGGAATTTCACCCAATTACTCCTGTACTGAGCCCATTTACTTGTGTTTGATTATGGCGTAACTTCCAGAATGGCATCCAGTCTTGTTGTGAAGGTTTCAAGAGCTGGAGAATCCTTCACTGCTTTTGGTAGTTTGTTTCAATGGATAATCACTCTCACTCTTATAAATTTGCATTTAGCACTAATTTGAAGTTGTCCGGCTTTAACATCCAGGCACTGCTTCTTGTTATGCCTTTCTCAACTAGGTTAAAAGAGACCTTTAATACCTGATACTTTCTCCCTGCGGAGATACTTACACACCATAGAATGCAGTCAGAATGGGTGGGTCGGGGTCTCCATGGGCAGCCAGAATCGTAGGACTGGAAGGGACCTCATTAGGTCATCTAGTCCAGTCCCCTGCACTCATGGCAGGACTAAGTATTATCTAAACCATCCCTGACAGGTTTTTGTCTAACCTGTTCTTTAAAATGTCCAATGACGGAGATACTGTACCTTCCCTAGGCAATTTATTCCAGTCCTTAACTACTCTGACAGGAAGTTTTTCCTAATGTCCAACCTAAACTTCCCTTGTTGCAATTTAAACCCATTGCTTCTTGTCCTATCCTCAGAGATTAAAGAAAACAATTTTTCTCCTTCTTCCTTGTAACTACCTTTTATGTACTTTAAAATTATCATGTCCATCCTCGGTCTTCTCTTTTCCAGACTAAATAAACCCAATTCTTTCAATCTTCTCTCATAGGTCACGTTTCTAGACTTTTAATCATTTTTGTTGTTATTCTCTGAACTTTCTCCAATTCGTCCACATCTTTCCTGAAATGTGAGTCCCAGAACTGGCCATAATACTCCAGCTGAGGCCTAATCAGTACGGAGTAGAGTGGAAGAATTACTTCTTGTGTCTTGCTTAAAACACTCCTGCTAATACATCCCAGAATGATGTCACCTCTCAAACTTCTTTTGTATAAGCTAAACAGTTTGAGCTCCTTAAGGTTCCTGTTTGTGGGTGGATGGATGGATAGATGGTGTAAGACCTAACAGAATTAGTGATAGCAATTTCTGGTATGATATAGTTAGTAAAATTATGGCTCCCCTGCATTAGTATCTGATTTTTATTTTTCAGTTTTGTAAACTGAGTGTATATAGATTTTATTAGAGAGGATTTGCGTTTTATGAAAGATGGATTATGCACCACTTTATCATGTGCATTGAACTGCTTTGTTTGGCTTTTGATGTGCTGAGGATCTTTTGGAAATACAGGATTTGAATGTAATGTATGGCGTTTGATTAATGTCAGCCTTGTGCATTATTGAATGGAATTTAATAAAATGTAATTAATGGTGTTGTAATGAAATGGATATTTTGCCATTTCATATATAGTCACTTTATAATATTGAGGATTTGGATTCAGTTAATATATTTTATATGCTCTAAGAAATGACTCAGGAAATGGAACTGAAACGCTCAACTATGAACATAGTCTGTAAAAACAATGCAGTGAATGTCCATTTTTCTTTGCCTTCAATCACTTTCATACCAAATTGGCTCAGTTTACCAGTGAAAAGATGATTTTTCTAACTTCCCATTTTGCCAACTCAGCCTGGGATCTGAAAGTCAAGCTGGGTCTTTCTGTTTCTTGCATCATAAAGACTGCAGCCAGAAGGCTAGCTGACAATTTTGGTGATGATGCCCGACGGAGAATAGTCTCCAGCTTGCTGTTCCTTACCTGTATTGGCTGGCAGCTGTACAAACTTGGTTATGTCAGTAAGTCAGGCAGGTACAGTTCAAGACACGGAGTAGACATGCTGAGTGAGAAGATGCAGATTTGGTACAACTCCTGTTCTGACTATTATAATCCTTTTCCCATCACTGAACTTATGTTAATGTATGAAAAAACGGTTGCAGCATGTTTGTGAACATTAGTGTGCAGGAGTAGAATTCTAGCTTCTTTTTGCAGACTGATGCACACTGCTCATTAACCCCTTGTGAGCACTCAGCTGTTAGAAGTTTGGGAGCAAATTCTTCTCTGTTATATTGGTGTGGCTCCATTGTAGTCAATGCACCTGCACTTGTGTGACTGAGACCACAGTTCAGCTAAACACTTCAAGCACAATCTATCCTTATTCAGCAAAGCACATGCTTAAATCCCATTAAAGTCAATGGGACTTCTGCAAATGCTTTAGTGCTTTGCTGACTATGGATGGTTTGCGGAATCAGGATTTGAAAGCGACATTAGGAGCTTTGCCTTTTTTGTTAGACACCTAATTTTGACTGCACAGATTCTCTTGTAGTTTCATATTATACATAAAATTAAGATCACACCAGTGAAACAGAACATTGTCAGAGGATAATGGTTTCCTGCTGCTACATAAATGCTGAGGCAAAGCCATGGTGTTTGTTTTCAAACTAGGACATCATAATCTTTTGACCATGTTCTATTAGAATGACTTATTTCATTTAAACAGGATGACTGCTGTAGATTGAAACATTTTATCTGATGCTTGTTGGCCCAGTGTAATAATGGTTTCAGGATGTACCATTGATGTCCTGTGGCATTCTTTATGGAAGAGATTGATTATTGTACCTTAGCCAATTAGATATCTCTTTATTCACAAAAAATTTACTATCACCTTTTTGAATAAACTCTTATCTGACTGTTTAGAGTTTGATTTGTTAACTTTAATAAATGAATAATGGCCAGGCTGACTGGTACAGATTCCATTCGGATTATAATAGGTAATCAACCATGGTTTAAAAAAGTATTATATGATGAATAGGTTCTGGGGACAGCACAAAATACTCAGCACAGGAACAAAGTACTGAGATGGCGCTATGGGCTCTGTTATAGATTTTACTTCGTGTTTTTGTTTTGTTTTTCATGTGGAAATTTGAGGGGGAAAATGGAAGAATTTGGACTAAAAATATAGGCCCCAATCCTGCAAAGACTTGTGCATACGCCTAACTTTACTTGCAAGAGCCAACAGAAGTCAGTGCAACCACCTAGTGTACAAGGTTAAGCACATGTGTAAGTCTTTGAAGGATTGGGGCCATAATTTATCAGGGGCTCTCAGACTTCTTCTGTTGCGGACCACATTTTAATACCGAGATTCTCCCATAGACACTTTCCCTCCCAGTCCCAGTTGCAAACCATTCCATGGCTATTACAGCAGTTGTTTACATGGGAAAGTATTCCCTGTATTTTTACTTGGGAACAAGCAGGAGATGTTAGTACTATGTGCTCAGCCAGCTCTCAGTGGATCACCAAAGGTGTTTTGTAGGTCAACAGCGCTCCCTTGGCCACAGTTTGGGAACCACTGGATACTGGTTATTGTGGGTGACTCTTTCAATTTGGTGATAGAAAAACATGAACTTATATTATCTTGACAATTGTGGAGCTCCATAATTAGGGCATTTTAGCACCCGGTGTGAGCGAGCATATTTGCATCCCCTACTGTATTTTTCCTTCATTTCTCTGCCCCATTTTTCCACCTCCACGGCTTTGCGTCTTGGGTGGCTGCCCCATTTGTCCTGTCCTGGTTACAGCCCTGGTGAAGCTAAATAAATGCAACAGCTTTAATTGGACATCCAAGCCTTCCTGCTGCCACTCAATTTTTTTTTTTTGGCCATATATCCTGATATCATTGTCAGCTTTACAGCATATAACAGTGTTTTCATGGGACAGGGTTAAGGAACTGGAATGCAGGTCAGAATGATTTAAGTTTACTCAGCATACAATATCACTTGGGGGAGCAGGGCAAACTGCCAAAACTGAATTGACTGGTTCTTCTACCGTATCCATTAATGCTGGAATGTCACGTTAGGAATTATAAAAATGTGTTCTAAATGGTTTAATCTTTCCCCAAATGGGTACGCTACGGTCTGTTTCAGTCTCCAAATACAGTGAACATCATTATCGCTCTTCTCGTGACAAAGCAGTCGAAGCAGTAAAGTTCCACCTTGTTTATAAACAAGTCTGCCTGCCTTGCATAAGAAATGGATAGTTGAAGGGAAAATATCATTACCAAAGAAATAATTATACTTCAGTATCCCAGCAGGGAATGCTATCGCAGAGTTTTCACTAAGATCTGACCAATGGAGGAGTTAAAATTAAAAACTGTCCCTGGGGAGAAACTTGAAAATTTTTTATTGCAAGGGGCTTTTCCAAGATATTTTAGTTTAATTACTCTCTCCCCAAAAGAAAGGCCTAAGAGACAAATTAACTTAAAGGTTGAAAATGACTCTTTTTAAAAGCACATTCATGTCTATGCGAGGTGCAGATTCTGTGAGTGAGGCGCAAATGTAAGGCAAAATCACTGGAGGCTTAAATTATTTATGATTTAAAGTGGTTTGCACAATAATACATGGTGTTATACGCATATGGGCCTGATCCAAAGCCCACTGAAGTCAATGCTCCCATTGACCTCTGTGAGTTTTGGCTGAGGTTCATAGGCCTTATCCTGAAGTGAGCCTATTGCAAATGGACACTTGCTCATAGCTGGGACTCTATTGACTTCACTGGGGCTTTGCAAGGGTGCAGATGTTGGCTTGTGAGGACCTCATTGCAGGATATGGGATCACAGATGGACATAAAGAGAGGCGGCTGGGTGCCAGTGGATGGACAGACACAATGTTAATGGCTGGTTCATCCACTTGCAAATGGGTGAGGTTTGGCTATTTTGCCCTCTTCTGCAGAACAGATATGGTTGGGATACTTGCCACTCAAGCTTTTCAGGTGTTGAACACTTCCTGAAGGGAGGCAGAGAGATTTAGCGCTTTGAGGAAACCGGGAAGTCAGGAGACCAGAACTGTTTACCTGGCCCTGCCACCCTTCGGGAGTGGAAGGTGAAATATCTAACTCTCATCTATTTTGCCAGAGGATGAGCCAGTCCTTACTACTGAGTCTGCTCATCTGTTGGTGCATGTAATGTGGTTCCAGAGCTCGCCCGTAAAGTCACTCCCCTGTCCTTCAAATTCCTCCATAAGACACACTTCTACTGTGATGACACTAGGAAACTGTCAGCTGGTACCTAGGGCAACTAAGTAGGGACTTCTGATTTTTATCTTATTTATGGACCTATGTAAATGCATGTTCTATTCCTCTCTCCCTTGTTCTCCTTCCCACAGTCCTTCCAGTTGTTTGTTGCACGTACTCGTAGCTTCTTGTTTTAATTAGACTGTAAACTCTTTGGGGCAGGGTACATCTTCTCCTCTTTGTTTGCATAGCACCCAGCACAATGCCAGTTCTGATTGTGGCCTCTAGGGGCTGCTGTAATGCAAATAATAACTCTCCACCAAGCAAGTTGAATAGAAATCGACACACAAAAGCTGCTTAGTCATTCATCAGGTAGCTGAGATCTTAGTTTTTACTTTGTTATGGTGTAAATTTGCTGCTTAGTTTCTCAGCCTTTCTGAAAACTATTGAATCATGAAAAGAAAAATGCTTGTAGCAAATGCCATCTTGTCTGTCACCAGGATAATGCATTAAATGGCTTATCAATTCCAGGAGAAGACTACAGTCCCTGTGAGACTGCTCCGATGCATATTTAGGGAACAAAATATGTTGACGACTTCAGAATAGCTTTGACTGCAAGATTATGGTGCATAAAATAAACACATATTTTATTCTACCACATCCAATAGTACCTGTGGGAATAAGAAAGGCATGCCGACATTTCTATAATTTAGCTTATTCATGGGAAAGTGACAAATGAAAAATGCATGCAACACAAATTTGAAGAACGGTTATTTAATGGATAGCGCTCTATGGCTTGAATGTTATCAGCTGAAAACAAGGAGATTTAATTACTAGGAGTGGCAGATCTATATTAATATATATGGAAATGTCCTATAGAATATAATAAAAATGAAAACCTTTCTATAGGTTTTTGTTACCACCTTATAGAATTGAGTAGAGAATTATACACTTTCTATTGAAATAGTTACAAATAAAACTGTTGAAGAGGATCATTTGCTATTAAATATTACAGGTTTATAGAGTAATTGCTATAGAGACCGATTCAATTGGATATTACTTTTTCATTCTGGATTTAGATAGAAATACAATCCATATTGGATTTATGTAATTCCTTTTACAAATCTTCTTGCTTTTGTCTGAATTTCTTTCTTGTCAGGAATTTGTCAGGATTTTAATCAAGATCGTTGTTTCCCTTCATGTAATTGTTGGGGTTTTTTTTTTTGGACCTTACATACCTCAAGATTTTTTCTAGGCCTGAATGATGTCACTTTTTGTTTGTTTGTGCTGGGTGTATGTATATCTGAGTGTTATAGCCAGATTGTATGCTGTATATGAGCAGCTGAATGCTAGTAATATCCATACATACATGTAGAAGAAAATTACATGACTCTGTTTGTCTACAGCACAAAGGCAGCTTCCCACTATTCCCTGCACATTATAGTCCTGATTCTCCAATGCCTTACACACAGTGTAGATATTTACACCTATGCAAAATGAGCACAAATCAGAATCTTCCATTCACACCAGTTGCTTTTAAACCTACATTGTCCAAGGGCAAATAACTTGAGAAAGGTGCAAAGCAGTGGAAAATCAGGCCCAATAAAAGTGTTTTACAAAGGTGGGGATGTATCATGATGCCCATTTTACAAATAGAGAAACTGGCCTAGAGAAGTTGTTTCTTACTCGGGATGTTACAGCTAGTTAGTGGGATAGCCAGGAATAAAACCCTGCTCTTCTGATTTCCACTCCCAAGCCCTATCTTCTGGTCAAGGCTCCCATCAATGTGCTTTAGCTCTGAATTGTAGGGTGATCTAAATTGTACGGGACCGTCTTTTTCTTCTATGTGAATACAGTACACAGCACAATCAGGTTCTGGTCTACAATTAGGGCTGCTAGGCTCTATAGTCATTATAGCAATTAATAAATGAGCAGCTAGTTCAGTCTCAATAGGAAGTACAAACCTTGGTCTCCAATGAGAGTGCTAGCCAAGTGGCTAATTACTGCTAGCTGTAGCGGTGGTTTTTGTCATGTGGACACTTGTGGTTTGGGGACTGGACTGAGACCACTAAACTCACATAGGCCTGCAAACAGCCATCAGATGTGACTTCTGGTCACAATCGGCTTGGGTTGGATACAAACTAGGGCTGAAAGGCTCTATCCCAAGCTGCTGGGCCATCCATACCTTCAGCTGTTGTTATTGTCTTGGGTAACGATTCCACAGATCGCTGCACAACAACACTAAAACAGTCACATGAACAAAATGGAGTTTAATAACAAAAAAGGGATAAACAGCAAATGCCACAGGTTTCTGTCTTGTTTTAAAGTCACTCCTAGTCCCCATAGAGAAGGAAGCCAAAAGATGGAGATCCTGACTGGAAAATCTACGTATAATAAAAACAGCAAATGCAGGGAGAGCAGATGAGTCTCTGAACACAAGCTATGAAGGAGCCTGTTTAAAAGTCTAGTCTAAAAGAACAAATAATTCTGGAGCCGTTATAATCAATTACAGTGTAACAAAGACACACTTTGAGTGCATTATGTCAATGGAGACCAAGACCACCACCTTCCAGCTGGCTAATCAGCTGCCATGGCTCTGTTTCCCCAGGCCTGGGGCTGCAGTTTATGACTCGCTCTCTCTATTCATCATTAAAAGAGGGAACTTGCCCTTCATGCCAGAAACCTGCTGCGGCTCAGACTCATCTAACCCCGTGGTGAAGGTGACAGTTCAGGCAGAGATGTTAACAACACACTAGGAAGCTGTGCTGTATTTCCTCTAGCTAAGGATTTGGAGCTGCCATAGCCGTTATGGAGATGTGCCGTCCAATCAGGCTGTGCTGTGGCTCTGGCAACGGAGGATGACTGTCATCTGGGGCTACAGAAGCACTGATGAGCTGCCAGAAGCTCAAGAACCGGTTCCTTCACTTGCTCCGGGTCTTCAGCGGCACTTTGGTGGCACGTCCTTCAGTCCCTCCAGGTCTTCGGCGGCACTGAAGGACCCGCCGCCGAAGGCTCGGAGTGCCACTGGGTCAGTAAAAATTCACATGGGAGCCTCCCCAGCCGAGAGCTCAGGCGGGATGGACAGGACGGTCCTGTGGGCCACATCCTGTCCGTCCCGCCTGAGCTTCCCCACTCCTTTAACAACCGGTTCTAAACCGGCTTCAAAATTTAACAACTGGTTCGTGCGAACCGGCTCCAGCTCACCACTGTACAGAAGTGTTAGTTCTTTACCATGTCAATCTTCTTTTTAGGGTTTTTTGATAATGTCTCAGAGAGAGGAGGGATACGATCAATAATCTTTAGGGGGCATCATTTTGTGAACCCATCAACCCTTTAAAAAGATTAGAGATGATAAAAAAAAAAACAGAAATCCAAGAAATTAAACAGATGGAGAGGAAATGAAGCAAGTCATTTCCTAGTTGTTCTGCAAATCGCCACCTGGTGATTCCTCACAGAACCTGGTGTGCAGATGTACTACTCATTCAGTTTCAGGATAAATACTGTTCTTTCTGCAAGTGTTAAAAGCATCATTACAGCTTATTAAGTAGAAGAAAAGGCTTGTTTCCCTGAAACTTTTGCTGCCTAAAGTGACTTCACTTTAATATGTTTTCTCTGTTTTGAGAGTATGTAGCCTTGGAGAGGTCATTTAATAGCTTTGCCTCAGTTTTTGCAGTGGGTAACTGAGCTCTCAGAATTAATAGCAAAGCCTCTTTATTTAATGTTTGTAAAATACTTTGAGATCATTGGTTAGAAGTCTCTACAAATGCCTGTTTTCATTGTTTTGTTCTGCACTGCATCCTGAAATGAATTGGGCCTGTTACAGCTCCCAGTAACCACTTACGTGACAGCCACCATCTCGGCCAGCCCCAGGCATTGAATCAGGGACCTTGGGAGCTGAAAGTGCAGATTTCCACACAGCTTGAGTTAAGAAGCCAAGCGCGGTAGCTAGAGGCTGTAATAAACTTGCCTTTTCTGTGAATCAGGCACAGAACACACGAGCAGTGGGGAATAACAAAGGCAGTTGTTGGTTTGCAGAAAATAAATGTAAATTAAATTTTAAAGTCAGTTTTTGGCTAAAATTAGAACTTGTGGGCCTGATTTGCTGTAATTTGTAACAGGGGACATCTCCAGTTGTAAACTAGTTTCCACCATGCTTGCATACTGTTGTGGCACTAGGGTTGCCAATTTTGGTTGGACATATTCCTGCAGGTTTCATCACATGACATAATCTTTAATTAAAGATTAATCTTTAATTCCTGGAGACTCCAGGGCAATCCTGGAGGGTTGGGAACCATATGTGGCACACAGATTAACATTACTGACTAAATATGAAACGTTATTTAAATATTAAGCCGTGAAGTTCTGCCTCTGATCACTAGATCACTGTGAAAGCAGGGTAGAAAATGGTTTCTAATCTCTGACTCAGGGTGCCACATCCTGCCAGTGTCCATCAGCATGGTGGCTGCCAGTAGGAGGCTGTGAAATGGCAGTTTCAATTGGCTGCTTCGTTTGCAGATGTGCTTTATAACTAGAGCAATGTGTATCTCTGACAGCTAAACTCAGCAAAGTGAGTGCACCGCAGCTGCCTTACAATAGATCCAAATGGGCTAAGCCCAAGCAGCCACATCCTCCTACCTTGATCCAGTACAGGAGGCCCTCTCCCACACATGGATCTCTCGTGAAGAAGTGGTGAGTACTGCCTCTACACTAATGCCTCTCCTCCCTTCCCTTGCTCAAAGGCGCTGTGCTGGAGCGTCCCATGGCTGGCACTTCACAGCCTTCCAGTGTGTTTGGACATAGTGAGGAAAGGGAAAGATGGTGTGGTGCTTGGCGCGGGACCTAGCGTGTTGGAGAGGAAAAGGTGGCTTAAATACACTTTCCGACTCTTCTGATCATTGACCAACCCCTAGCATATCTTAGAATTCCCCAAGGGCTACTGTAAGATACACTGGCTATAGCAGGTCCTAAGGGAAAGAATTTAATAGTAATATGTCATCATTCTGCATCTCTGTGAGGCTCTTGTTTGCTGTTCATTGGTTCTATTTGGTCTTCCACAAAACAGTTTGTTGTCTGTAGCCTTAAATGTGGGACAAGGTGAGTGTGTATACTAAACCTTCATCGCTCATTACTCTGTCCTATTGAATCTCATATCCCAAATGGCTGTAGTGCTCTGCTTTTTATATACAACATTTTGCTAAATATAAACTCTGTTTAACAAGTGAACAATTCTGTTGCAAGGCATACAAGATAATGACTTTCAGCCTAAGAAATAGTAATGGTGACATGCCCAGCCACTAAATCAGGAAGATCTGATTTCAAGGCGGTGGCTATAACAGGTTGAGTTTGGTGATTTCTTTCCCCTCCCATAATTTGTATGAGTGTAGAAAGTAGGTTACTAGCATAATGAGTCATAGCCCTATTGACTGAGGACTTTGAGAACGATAAAATTAAACTCTGCTCTAATGCTGCTTTGCTTCTCTGCAAGAGCGCAGCAAGTTAATCCACCACCAAAGTTTCACTCTGTTCTTATTCATCTAGAAAATATGTACAGCAAGTGAAATATGTGCTGATAATTATTTCGACAGCCTTCATGTATGTACATCGTAAAGGATTAGCACAGACAAGCATGGGTGGAACAAACTTCAGGATTACGATAGCCTGTGGCAATTGCAGTGATTAAGAGGAAGTTAATTAGAAGGCACTACACAAATAGACCCTAGAGTTTATTTTTTAAATTTGCATTTGGAATGGGAGCCTCATTTTTAATGTGTGTGGTTAGTATTCCCTATGGACTTCCCTGGCAGTTATACCATTTCTGTTCACACCAGCAGGTTATATTCAGTAACCCATAAAAATAGTGTCTTTCTTTAAAAAAAAAAAAAGAAAGAAAGATTTTTCCTGGTTCTCACAACAGACAGGCATGGGTGGAACCACTGTACAATATTTATGTAAGATCAGAAATGCTCCAGGTTGCTTGAGAAAATGTATCCAATCATTTTTGTTGGTATTGCCTGTTTTAGATGAAAATTGGTACAATATCACGCTCATGCAGCTGAAGAAGAAAACTTCCTTTTTAAACAGATAAACACTGGATTTGGGATTTATGCCTAGCAGATGGAAGATCCCACTTGGATTTTCAAGCATGTTTTTCTTACTTATTATTGGTGGTCATTGTAGCACCCAGGAGCCCTAAATGTGGAGCAGGGCCTCATTGTGTTAAGAGCTGTACAAAAAACTTGTGCATACCTCTGCATTATGAGGTAACCCACTGGTGAGTTTGTGTTGCAGGTGCCACTCTGTGCAGAACCCACAGAGGATATGGGTTGCTACAGGCCCACCTGGAAAGCCTTGGCTCTTTAGCCAAACTGTAACAGCTCGTGCTTTTGGCTATGGCGGCCCTCCATTCAGTCCCTCGAATGTTAGCCGTTAGTTGTGGGCTTATGTTATCCCTGGAAGGAGCAGGTCGGTTGATATAAAAAGATCCATGAAATAAAGATAAGCAGACAAACATTTAAGGCTGTGATGCTTCACTTTACGCACTTAAATAATCCCATTGAAGTCAATAAAACTACTTGTGTGTCTGTATAAAGTGTCGCACACGGTTAACTGTTACCAGGATTGAGGCCTAAGCTTGTGTTTACGTTTATTTTCAGCAACCAAATGGAGAAACTGGCCTTCCTGTATCTCATAGCTTTGCTGCAACTAAGCCCAGGGAAACAGCAGCCCTGGAACATCTGCTCTGCAGTAACACACACAGCTGGCTGAATGGTAGAAAGAGTGGGTCATATGCCATCAGCTTTTAAGCAGAGCAAAATGATTTCAGTAAGAAGTTCTGCTCAATAATCTGTGTTGTGATATGGCCCTCTAACCTAAATACCTTCTGCAGGTATAAAGTACTGTTTCTAGTCCATAGCACATTAGAAAATATTAACAGTTAGGAAAGGTTAAAAAATGGGGCATGTTTAGTCTTGAGAAAAGAAGACTGATGGAGGGACCTCAAAATGGTCTTCAGATACATTAAAGGCTTTTATAAAAAGGACAGTGATGAAATTGTTCTCCATGTCCACTGAAGGTAGGACAAGAAGTAATCAGCTTGATCTGCAGCAAGGGAGATTTAGGTTAGCTATTAGCAAAATCTGTCTAACTATAAGGATTGTTAAGCACTGGAACAGGTCACCAAGGGAGGTGGTGAAATCCCCACTGTAACAAGGTGGTTTGCCTAGTGGCTGGAGAGCCTGAGGCTAGCCGGTCAGGCTTACAAGATGAGTCCCATGGTCCCACCAGAGAGGAATCTGCTGATCCAATGTAAAAGGCAGCAGGAAGCTGCAAGGAGGGAGGTGGCTGAGACTGCCAGAGGCAATAGGTCTGGCAGTAAGCTGGAGAAGCTCAGGGAACAGGAGATTGTG
Organism: Chelonia mydas; assembly: GCF_015237465.2. Taxonomy (NCBI): domain Eukaryota; kingdom Metazoa; phylum Chordata; order Testudines; family Cheloniidae; genus Chelonia; species Chelonia mydas. The sequence goes on from NC_051250.2 coordinate 68,221,706, forward strand.
TGGAGCTAGGTCTGATGGAAGGAGCAAGGGAAAAATTGGGCTGAGTTTATATTGTGCATCCTGCTTTAGTGAGGATTTTTGATCATTTATACTAATTTGAAACACATTTCATCCAATCTCGCCCATTGTATTGACCTTCCTTCCAGAATATCTAAGCAGATGAGTTCCATTTTGTGCTCAGAAATCAGTATTATTGTGTATATTACAGTAGCACTGAGGAGCCCCAGTCATGGGCCAGGGCCCCGTTGAGCTAGGTGCTATACAAACAGAACAAAAAGATGGAATATATTTCCATATATTTTTCTTACCATACAAGCTTACTGAGAATCCTTCTGAGCAGTGGTTCAACAGTGCTAACTTTGAGCAAACTTGACTTAAAACTAATAAATTATTAAGAGGCAAAAGGGGGGAAATAAATTAGCTCAATTCCAAAGTTTGTGAGAAACTGTAAGACAAAAAATATAGAATTTAAAAAAATACTGCTAATTTTGGAACACTTATCTTCATAAGATCCACTAATTTTAGAATTAATTCTGTTTAAATTGCAGGGCACTGCACTTGACCTCTCAAGGTCCCTTCCAGTCCTAAATTTCTACGATAAACCTTTCTTCCTTTTATTGAGATTTTGCATTATTCCCAATCGAATGAAGAAAGATGGAACACTTTTTGAATTATTTTTTTCCTTCCAAAAAAAAATCCCTTGGTTTTGAAGATCACATTGTAATATGCAAGAATCCAGCCAAGGACATCTTATTTTCCTTTTAATGTATTAAATGTTGCTTAGATTTCAGCTGAATATGTAACCCTTTATTAAACTATGGCTAATGAGATAGAACTCAGTTAGGAAGACTAAAATATAGAAAGATTAAGTCAGAAGACCAGAATGAACACTTGTACTCCTTTACTTTTATTAAATCCATTTAAAACTAACTTTTCCATTTATCTTTCTTGAGATTTTCATTACTTTCTTATCCAGTGAGGACCAGATGCAGTTGTTAGTTTTATCGCTCATTTGTCTAATCTTCTCTTAGCTGTTGGGCCATTCAGGCATTGGATGTGATATTTCACTGCCAGTCTGAGATATTGTTTTATCCCCTTCCTTCCACTATATCCTATCTCCTCTTACTGGCTGTCATTACTGAGTCTTTCTTGCAGTTAGGAGGATAGAATATCCACCTCTAAGATCCTGTTCAGAGTCATTCCAGAAAGGAGCTAGCAGAAGACGCTATAAAAATGGCTGTTGGCCATCCAACTTCCCTCTAGAAGAGTCATAGAATCATAGGACTGGAAGGCACCTTGAGAGGTCATCTAGTCCAGTTCCTTGGACTCAAGGCAGGACTAAGTATTATCTAGACCATCCCTGACAGGTGTTTGTCTGACCTGTTCCTAAAAAGCTCCACCGATAGAGATTCCACAACCTCCCTAGGCAATTTATTCCAGTGCTTAACCACCCTGACAGTTACAAAGTTTTTCCTAATGTTCAACCTAAACCTCCCTTGCTGCAATTTAAGCCCCTTGCTTCTTGTCCTAGCCTCAGAGGTTAAGAAGAATAATTTTTCTCCTTCCTCTTTGTAACAACCTTTTATGTACTTGAAAACTGCTATTATGTCCCCTCTGAGTCGTCTTTTCTCCAGACTAAACAAACCCAATTTTTTTCAATCTTCCCTCATAGGTCATGTTTTCTAGATCTTTAGTCATTTTTGTTGCTCTTCTCTGGACATTCCCCAATTTGACCACATCTTTCCTGAAATGTGGTGCCCAGAACTGGACACAATACTCCAGTTGAGGCCTAATCAGCATGGAGTAGAGCAGAAGAATTACTTCTCGTGGCTTGCTTTCAACCCTCCTGCTAATGCATCCCAGAATGATGTTTGCTTTTTTTGCAACAGTGTTACACTGTTGACTCATATTTAGCTTGTGGTCCACTATGGCCCCGCAGTACTCCTTCCTAGGCAGTCATGTCCAATTTTGTATGTGTGCAACTGGTTGTGCCTTCCTATGTGGAGTACTTTGCATTTGTCCTTACTGAATGTCATCCTATTTACTTCAGACCATTTCTCCAGTTTGTCCAGATCATTTTGAATTATAATCCTATCCTCCAAAGCACTTGCAACCCTTCCCACCTTGGTATCATCCGCAGACTTTATAAGACTCTCTATCCATTATCTAAATCATTGATGAAGACATTGAACAGAACAGAACCCAGAACTGATCCCTGCGGGACCCCACTCGTTGTGCCCTTCCAGCATGAGTGAACCACTGATAACTACTCTCTGGGAACAGTTTTCCAACCAGTTTTGCACCCACCTTATCGTAGCTCCATCTAGGTTGCATTTCCCTAATGGTGTGTGAAGAAGGAAAAAGGGATAAATTCATAACGTGTTATTTGCAAAGAATAATTCCCTCAGTTCCATTCCTCTGCCACCCCTCTCTGCAAATAATCAGCTGCTGGAGCAGAAGAACTGAAAAAATGCTGTAGCAGTGTGTGGCAGGGAGAGACTGCAAGAAAGCGCAGCAGAGCACAGATCTGAGAAATAGAAAACTGGGCCAAGTTGCCCAAGCCTCAATCTCTACCTTAGAGATCTGGGGTTTGCACCTTCCCCTACCCATTATTATAGTGAAAATAGTGCCATGCACACACAATAAAAACAGATGTGTATTCTTATTGTTTCACTCTCAACAGCTAGATTACGTTGGTTATAATAGCTCAGCAATTGTTGCTCGGAAGTGATTTACATTAAACCGTTGCTTATTTTATGTGAGGTTTCCTTTTCCTTTTAAAGAAACCGCTTGATCAGTAATAATTATGCTTGTAGCAGTGTACTGGCAATTGGGTTATTTTCCATCAAAAGACCCACACTATTATTTAATGAAAAGAAACCTGAGTCTAAGGCCCCAGTCCTTCAGTGAGGCCCACACAGATATCCAGGACATAAATCATTTGGTCGGCTGCTCAGACAAGTTAGTGAGGACTCAATCACTGTTTTTTCAATGTGCATGGCTGAATATTTCTCATAATTTCTTGAGAGATAGTAATTAAATACCATCACATACGAATTATTTAAGCTCAGTACCAATGTGGACACAAGAACAAATGGATATAAACTGGCCATCGGAAAGTTTAGACTTGAAATTAGACGAAGGTTTCTAACCATCAGAGGAGTGAAGTTCTGGAATAGCCTTCCAAGGGAAGCAGTGAGGGCAAAAGACCTATCTGGCTTTAAGATTAAACTCGATAAGTTTATGGAGGAGATGGTATGATGGGATAACATGATTTTGGCAATTATTTGATTTTTAAATATTCATGGTAAATAGGCCCAGTGGCCTGAGATGGGATGTTAGATGGGGTGGGATCTGAGCTCCTACAGAGAATTCTTTCCTGGGTATCTGGCTAGTGAATCTTGCCCATATGCTCAGGGTTTAGCTGATCGCCATATTTGGGGTCAGGAAGGAATTTTCCTCAAGGGCAGATTGGAAGAGGCCCTGGGGTTTTTTCGCCTTCCTCTGTAGCATGGGGCACGGGTCACTTGTTTGAGGATTCTCTGCTCCTTGAAGTCTTTAAACCATGATTTGAGGACTTCAATAGCTCAGACATAGGTGAGAGGTTTATCGCAGGAGTGGGTGGGTGAGATTCTGTGGCCTGCGTTGTGCAGGAGGTCAGACTAGATGATCATAATGGTCCCTTCTGACCTTAATATCTATGAACCAATGTGTCCCACCTAGAGAACAAACTCATGCTCGTAATTATTTAGCCACCGCATTAAACAAACTAGCTCCTCATTAAAAATAGATGCAGAAGATTCAATTAGATGTAACAGTGTATTGTGAATTTTATGAAGTGCTGGCTTTATTTCTACTGGTCCTTGGCAATAATGAAACAGTCTTTTATATTTACACAGGAGGAATATTTTTTCTTTTTAAATACTCATTTCCTTCTTAATCTTAAAGCCACGGTAAACCAGTTCTTCCTTCTCCAGAAGCCATAGGGCAGGTAGTGGGGAGAAAGCTTTTCCTTGCATTCCAACTACATTTACCCTCCATAAAGTCCAGGACAATGGAGTCCCAGTCCATACCCAGGCTCTGAGGTGCTACCACAGTACAAATGATAAATGATTATAAGAGTGGATGATCAGGGCCTCTTATCTGGTTGTACCAAGCTCAAACTCCACTGAAATTAATGTAAAGACTGGAGAATCAGTCCCATTACAGAAGAGTGTTGAATATATGGAATTCTCTTAGCTGTTATTCTCCCTCCCCTAGCTGTGTATGTAAGCTTAATGCCAGTAGAGCAGTGTGCTATTCTGTCCAATCAATCTCCCTGGATGACAGATTTCAAAGTTCCCTGGTGTCTTTATTTTAGTGTATGTCCTGTAGCATCCCTCCAGCCATTGGCTGCCTATGTGTCAGAAGACTACAACTCCTTATTAATCATTACAACAGACCTTTCTCTCACCAACCAGTTTTTGTCTCTTGCCCTAGCCCTTGTGCTTTGGAAGCGCATTACCTTTCGCCGAGAGATTGGAATTACACCCAGATCCATAAGGGCTGCCCTTACTGCTCCATGAAATGCTAGGATAGGAAAGAGGTTGTAAATTGGACTTGGAGCTAGGACACTCTACCCACACCTTAATCCGTCAACTCTACAGCAAGTGCAGCCCCTACCAGCCACTGGAGTGAAGATCAAGTTTGCTCTTTTTCTTAAGCTCCTGCATGACACTAACAATAGTTATGAAACTCTTTAAACTACATTTATAAAATAGTCTGATGCAACCGCTGTTAAGATGGAAAACTAGGTACAGATCAGAATGGAAAAGTATCTCAAACACAGGAGGGGTTGGATCCTTGCATACAGTTTGTATATCAGTCTTGTCCTTCCTTGAACTGCTTGCTTGAAGCTGTGAAAGTGGAACTACGAATTTCATCACCAATTTGAACAACGCCTGTTGGTTTATGTCATTACATCACTTCACAGAGATGCCACCATCCAGAGATGGTACTTTTGGAAATATGGTGAATCCTAACTGCTTTGGAGAGTTTGTAATGTTGGTCATTTAAAGGACTGTGGTCATCTGAGTGACCATTGGGTAGCTCCTTAACGACCCATTTCTCGCTTCTACTTCACAAACCAATAAGCTCTAGAAAATAGCATAAGAGTTAAAGTTGTCCACACAATATGTTAATCTGGAAGGTGATATGGAAAGAGGGAACATTATAAGTAGTTTCACAGTCAAATTTTGGGTTTTGCTAATTAGTTGTGTCTATATTTAGATGCCAAATTTCTCTTGCTTTTCAAGGTGGGTAAATGTTGTAATGTGAGAAACATCACTGAGACATATTTAGCTTTCACTAAGCACCCACATTCCAGGAGTGTTGCTGGAATGAGAAGAAAAGTTTAGTTCTGGTTCAAATGAGCTCTAAATGAAAGCACATAGCTGGCTAGGCTCTATAGATTTACATTTCATCAGCACACACAAGTCACATTTATATTGCTCTGGGGTCTGAGGATCAAGAATTGTATATTCTGAAATATGAAATAAAAGCATGGGCATTATTACTAAAACTGACTTCTCTCTCTCTCTCACACACACACACACACACACACACATTTCAACACCTATTCCCAAATTAGAAACCTCAGGTTTTTTATTTTAAAAAATGGACATTTCAAAACAACTCAATTTTCATGAAAATATTAAGTTTTGTTTTTGTTCCAGGGTGGAATGAAAACAAATATCAAGACCTGGAAAGTTGCCCGGAAATACAATTGTCATCTACAGTGATCTCTAATTATTACTATCTTACCTTAAGTGAACTTCCATGTTACAGCCTGGGTCCTTTCCATTTTAACCCCCCTTTTTAATTGACAGTTTAATTTGCAATAGGAAACCCTGAGTTAGGGCAACCACCTTTGTTATAAAATTGGAGTTACATTTTGTGTACACTTAGTCCTTTGGTGGGCCTTCTGCTCATCGTGCCTCAGCCAGATCTGAAAAGCTCGGACCCAGCCCAGCCCAATCAATGGGCCTAATCTAAAGGCCATGAAAGTCATTGAAAAGGTTTAGCTGACTTCACTGAGATTTGCATCAGGCCCCAAGAGTCTCCTCTGTGCAATCACCTCCTGATGACCTTGGGCGTCACTTCCAACCTCAGATCTCTCACGTGGCAGTACATCCTAGGCTGTTCTTTGGCAGGATACATACAATAACTTGACAATAGACAGGCAAGCCAGCCGCTGAGACCATTGCCTATTATGGTGACCGGTATTGTCTCATTGTTTACTTGTGCTCTTCTTGTCTGTTTGTTGTATCCACAGGTTGTCTCTTGTCTTATACTTAGATTGTGAGCTCTTTGGGGCAGGGATTGTCTCTTTGTTCTGTTTGTACAGCACCTAGCACAATGGGGTCCTGGTCCATGATGGGGGCTCCTGGGTGCTACTGTAACACTAATAATAATGATTAATAACAGGCTGACTTTTAAGATTGTTTTTCTTCAATGTGTTAGTACCGACAGTTGTCTCAGATGCTTTGAAAAGCAGAATTAGGAATTTAAAAACAAACACTGGACCAAAGTCCTTCCTTGAATGACTTCCGAGTAGTTCTACTGAGGTCAGTTTGATCCGTCAGTGTTAAAATGATGTTAACGGCCAGAATGTCCAGGTTGTACCCACACATTTTGCATATGCAGCTATTTTTATGTGTAAAAATGCACTAGCAGACACAAGTCTATTAGGTATAGTCACCTGACCTGCAGGTACAAAAGCACATTTGCATGCACTAAATACGTATCTCATGAGTATATGGGATCACATTCAACATTTGCAAAAGGGATGAATTTAAAGACCCATTTGAACATGTTTCCCAGATTAGTTTTTCCAGCTGTTCTTTAGCTAAGAATTAAGGCTGCAGCCTTATCTTGGTGCTGTATATAGTTATGTGAGAGGATGTGTTTTCCGACAGAATGGGACTAGGAGCAAGGTGTGCTTCTTTGACTGCTGCCTTTGCTGCTCTTGTGTCTTTTGCTCTTTATGCAATGAAAGAAAAACACCCGGGGTTGGTGAGGTTTCAAATAAATATGTTTACCAAATATATCCAAACATACAAGACCTAACCACCTGGATACTGCACTGACTGGTTTCTGAAACACAGAACACAGTGAGCACCACTAGAGGGCTCACAAACTATTAAAGGGATACTACCTAATTCCAATACACAAGAGCTTCTGATTTACTATATGACCTTGAGCAAGCCATTTATCCTTGAGATGCTTCAGATTCCCTGCCTGTACAAAGATTACATGTAAACATGCGACTCCCCAGCCCATGTGCCCCATATTGGGTAGGTGTTGTGGCGCAGTCACACTCTCCTCGTTTAGCCCTCCCTGCTGACAGCCATTCCAGGCCTGTGGTGGTCTGCTGCTTTTTGTGAGCCAGCCCCCTGGCCAAATCACACAGGCCAGGTCTACACTACAAGTTAGGGCTGTGATTCACAGATTACATAGACCTACATCTGAGCTCTCATGAGAAAACTAGCAGAGTAGCTGTGGTAGTGCAGGCAGCAGGCGTGGTAGCCCGAGTTAGCGGCCCCGCGTACGCACCCACGGAGTTCGGGGGGGGTTGTACTCAGGGCAGCTAGCATGGTCCCACTGCTGCCTGCGCTACTGCTATTTTTGAAGTGCTAGCTCAGAAGGGAGCCAGCACAAGTATATCTGTGCAAGCTGGGAAACACCCCCCCAGCTGGTAGTGTAGAGTAGCCTTAGAGTTTCACCTCTTCTGGGGTACCAGCAGTCCAACAAATAATACACCATCAACTTCACATTCGGTCTTCAGTCTGAGTCTGGATTCAGTAGTCCTACTATCTGGTGAGTTACAGAAGTCCTTACCCCTTGTCAGAAGTCGGTTCCGTTCTAGCTTCCTCACTGCGCTGGTAGGGGATCCCAGGCCCTTTCTCTGCACTGCGTTCTGATCCAGGAACCCTTGACTAGGCAGTCAAGGCTTGACTACACAGACCCCTGCCTGCCTCACTGAACCACTTCCTACCTTGCCCTGTCTTGGGCCTTTCCCTCAGCCTCTTCCTGGACTCTGAGCTTATCAGCTTTACACTTTCTAAGCCTCTTCCACCAGCCCACTGCAGAGCTTCTTAGCACTTTCTACCACCCAGCTGGTTCTGCTGGAGGGGAGTTTTCTCCACTCCCTTGGCAGGGCAGTCCCTAACTCAGTTGGCCCCTCCACCAGTGTGCAGAATCCTGGGCAGACTCACTTCCTCATGCTGCTTTTCAAGTGCCTTGGGCTCCCTGCTGCAGGTGTACATTCCTTTGCAGAAGCTCTGTCTGCCAGCTGTTCACCTGAGCTCCCTGACTCCAGCTGGACTTCTCTTCCTGGGTGACAACCAGAGATCTGCTTTCCCTCCTGGTCAGAGTCTACCTGAGCAGGTTCAGTCCTTTTAACTCCTTCCTCCAGGCTTGACACCTACTGCTGGTGTCACAGGGTGAGGCTGATTGCACCCATGGGCTCTCATTAACCCCGTCAGACACACTGTGGTGTTGGTACACCTTATTGCAGTAAATAATATTGATCTACCTCAGAAGGGAGTTATTAGGATTAATTAATTAAATTTTGTAAAACTCTTTGAGATCCTAAAAGGAAACGCAAAAATATTCTCTCGTGTTGAGACACATGTTATTTGCTATTCACTGTGTGAAGGCTTGCACAGGTGAAAGGGGATGTATGAATAAAGATTACAAAAAGCTACTGTACGTCTCATGGACCCAGTCCCAAACCATTGAAGTCAATCGGTCAATGCCTCTGACTTTAATGAGAGCAGGATCAAACTCCATATTAACTGATTTTGGCTTAACATGCTCACATATGTCCAGGGATCATCTTTCCCTGCTGACCCTCACCTTCCCTCGAGCTCTTCATCTACTGTTTAGCAAATAGGGTCTGGGACAGATTGAATTTTTAATCCATAACAGGACTTCACCTCTCATTCTCTTGTTGCTGAGCTTCTCAATAGCCCTTTGTGGTCGACATTATCTAAAGCTGTTTGAAAATCTAACTAAATTATATCTCTTGATCTAAATAAATAGCCATTGATTCTCCTTTAGCCATTGTTTTGTTCACTTGTACAAAGAATTCCAACAGGTCCAGGAGGCATGAGTTACCCAGGTAGTAGCCATGCATGTTTGTGCCCATCACAGCGTGCTAATCTAGGGATTTCTACAGTTTTCAAGATCTTTTTAGCATCCTTTTGTAGATGGATTTGAAATTGGCTTCCCTTGGGTAACATCTAGTGCACTACCCGTGTATATGATAAATAGCATGTTTTTGCTCCTACCTCAGCTACTTCACTCTTTAGTTCTGTCAGAGATCTTGGGTGAATGCCATTCGGTACTGATCGTTTACTGCAATTTAATTTTGTGTGTCATTCAATCACTTCCTTTTGATTCCTCTTGTCTCTGACAGTGACTCACTTTCACTGATTGTGAAGAATTCAGGGATTTTCTTATCATACCCCATAGTGAAAACTGACGCATATAAATGATGTAAGCTTTTCTGTAAGCTCCTTTTCCTCCTTGAATTGCCCACTACCTGCAGTCTTCAGTAATTTGATCTAAGGGATTGTCTTTTCACTATTATTTTCACACTGCCTAGCACAATCAGGGATTAGGGCCTCTAGTCTCTATTGCAATACAAATACTACATTTTGGTGCACTTCAAGAATTGTTCTTTATATATTTGGCCATTTATTCTTCATTTTCCCCCTTAGCTCTCTGAATTCCTAATAGTATCTTCCTTATCTGCCAATGTTTATATACTATTCTATTACCATTTCTTGGTGTGACAAGGTGGTCTGATGTTTTGTGGGGTTGTGTACATTAGGGGAGGTTTTTTCCTCCTTACCTTTAAGAAATTTCAGTAATTTATAACCGTCTTATGTCATGGGGCACCAGCAACATTCCAGTGCCTTACGAACCTAGTATGACCTCACATAGGATATGCTGCGATGGGTCCAGATGGTGTGAATATGTACAGCCCTGACTGGGAGAGTCACCTGTAGCACAATGTGTTGGTGATAGGCTAAAGTTGGCATAACTATTAACCAGAGAGAGAGAGAGAACCTGCTGTGCTTTTGTTGTATAAAAGCCAGACCCACCACTCGAGATGTCCCTGCAACACTTGGGCTGAGCTTCCAAGAAGAGAGTGGAAGCAATCAGTGTGAGTGTTTCTTCTGCTGAACAAAAGCTATGCCCTTCCTTAGCCAAGCTAAAGCTGGACAGCTTTACCTTTGTATTATCAATTGCTGTGTTCCTAAAGAACTTAATTAAAAAACAAAAAGATTTACACAAGTTTAGATTTTCTTTACACTCATAGTGCCTTCCACCTTCTGATGACTGTATTGACTTCATCAATAAAGTACCAGTCTCAGAGGATCCCACCCTTCTTCTAGATAGGATGTGTTGATTTGTATTCTATGGCTGTTTTCTGTAAGATCACAAATACAGGAAAAGAACATCAATCCTGATTTTTTTTTCTTTCTTTGTCTACCCCACAGTCTTCTATTGTGCCAGGACTGCTAATAGCATTCTGTGTTAGCGGTAGACTTAATAGGAGCTGAATGCGGAGTAGTGTCTTTTGTTACCTGTTACACCTTCACAAATGCTCAGAGCAGACTCCTCCCCCACCACCCAGTTTCTATCTGAATTGAATTCATTTTCCATAAAAATCACATATCTGCAGTCCCAAGTACATTGGATCAGAGAATTATATAGAGGACATATGTAGTCCACTGACCTCTCATATATACTCCTATGTTGTCATCTCTGTGACCCTTTCTCCCTTTGAGCAGGAAAGATAAGTACTCAAGCTTTTTACTTAAATTTCATACCATTTACAAAAGTCATTGTGTGTAACCAACTTTAATTATTTATAAAGGCAAGACTGTGTATGAATATTTGTACTCATAAAGAGCCAGGGATTCATATTTCATAACACTGGGAACTAAATTATTTACCAGCCAGATATATTGTGGGAGCCATGGTGCAGATGTGCTTGCTAATGACCTCAGTCAACCATAAGCATCAGACACTCATACCCACGTAGTCAGACCTGGTGGATGGAGCAGAGTCAGAGCCAGATATTGGGTCGGGACCAGGCTCAGGGCAGCATTGGAACCACGGTCCAGGGACAGGCCAGGGTCAGAGGCTGTAAACAAGCCAAATCAGTATCACAGCCAGAGTTTGTGTGCCAGGCAAAGGTCCAAGCAATGGTCGGAGTCTGTGGGTGCGGGGGTCAGGAGGCAGATGTGGAGCTGAAGCAGGTCATAACGGGTCTGGAGTACTGGATCAGAGTAGGGCCTGGACAAGGCTGGAACAAGGCTTGGGCAAAGCTTGGACGGAAACAGGAACCGGATCAAGAGCAGGCTGGGAGACTAGGGAATCAAGCACACTGCAAGGCTGCAGAAGGGTTCCTGGCTGGGTAGTACTGTTGCACAGACTGATCTGCAGCCCTGGAGGGATTGGGGAAATACCTGAGCCTGGGGGTCATCTGACCCTTGATTTGCTCAGGGATAGGCTGGTACTGCCTGCCTGAGGAATGAGTCACTGCTGGCTCTGTTGGAGGGCTGAGTTATGGCACCTGGTTTGGCTGTGGGTTTGCCTCACACTAAGGACCATCATCACTAGGCCTGAGAGGGGATTTAACCTTGTAGTTGCCATTCTCTTCAGCCTTCCTGACTAAGGAAGCCAATGCGTGCCACTCAAACGTCAGGTTTAGAAAATTGTTCATTTACTGCCATTAAGGCTAAAAAAACGTTATGGCTTCTCAGCTGGTTTTGAGAATTAGGGAGTACAAGGCTTGCTTCCCCTTCCACCAAAGGGAAATAGAAAAGACTATTGGCTGAAGTCCTGGGCCACTGCCAGGTCAGCGTCAGTGCTGGGGGGCAGCACGTCGCTCAGCCACTGGAGTCTACAACCCGACAATGTTGCCCTGATCCTGCGGCCTTTAATCATGTGGAGCAGCGCTCGTTCACATCAGCAAGTCTATTGCAGCTTACTGGAATGATAACTTTCCAAACTAAATTATTTATCAGCCAGATGTATCGTGGGTGCCATGGTGCATGCGTGTGAGGGTCGCCGTGGTCAGGCCAAAGTTGTTGGGCTGCAGGTTTGACTGGCTGATTTCGGTCAGAGTGGTGGAACCCACAGTTACTGAGGAATATTCTTTTGTTTTCCCCTGCTGGTTAAACAAGCTGCTCAGGAGTTCTCAACCTCAAGAGGGTTAGAGCGTGATTCACCAAAACCATCCAAATGGGTGGGATGGATGGCTGAGCAGTTTTAACCTGTGGAGATTCTGACTCGGCCCCCAAGACTCTCTGACCTCACAAAGCTCATGTCCACCAAGACCTCTCTCCGATAGCACTGCATCACCTCTGCTGTTTGCCTCCCAACGTGTGGCTGAGGTGAAATGCCCTGTAAAACACTGCCTCTGAATTTTTGCAGATGTCCAACCCGAACTTTTTTTCCCCCACCGACGAGTGACAAACGTTTGGATGATGTGAAAAATTGTGTGTGTGGCACCGGCGTGTTTGTGGAAGCTCTGCAAACCCCACAAGCATTTTTAATTTGGCATTCAATATTTTACACAGCTGTACAAATCAGAACCTTGACAGGTACAAACTTGTTGTTCCATGCAATTGACATTCAAAAATAAGATTTTTCCATCCCAGGCGAGGGAAGCTGAATTGGAAGAAGGAAAAAAAATTGCCAGTGAAGATCATGATGAATCTAGAACTGACTAGTGCATTCATAACTCTGCCCTTCATGAAGAATGGGTTTTTGGAAGCAGAAACTCATTTGCACGCACCAAGCAAGGTGATATAGTGCCAAAGAATCAAATGCAGGAAATGTTGCCCAGTTTTGTATTTTTTTAAGTAACTGAGATTTTCAATTTATGTTCAACAAGGAAAAAGCTGGTAGAAAAAACCCCCTCAACTTCTTCCATCATGCAATACATATTCTGGCAGCACACTGCATGCCTTATATCAAAGGATCCATAGTATTGATTTCTTGAAATGAAAAATAAGTTTAAGGTGGAGTGCTTGAAAAAAAATCAATATAATGTAAAGTGACTGAACAGAACTATCCATTGTAATGACAGCAGTCAAGGAGGCTTATCCAGTTCCATAACGTGTTGGTATCTGGACCTTTATTTTCATTAGGTTTGCCATTGACAAAACGCTGACCTTACCCCCCCACCAACCTGCCTGAAAATAGATTAAAATTAGTGCTGTTCAAAAATGCCCATTGTGATTCCGTAAAATGTTTGCAAATGAAAATGGAACACACCGTGAAAATGTCAGCATTGCCAAGTGGGATGATAACAACCAACCAATCAGTCAAAGCATTGGAAATTACCTCCTGGGACTAAAAAACCACTGGAAACTTTAACCAAAAGCCAATGAAAGCATCCCAGAGGCTATTAGCAGAGAGCGCCGCGTATGAGTTCAACAACTGGCGATGACAGAGAAATGTAAATTTCATCCCTTGGCTACTTCAGGGCCTTGGCTATGTGTGGAATGCTCCCCATCCCAGTTCACCTCCTTATCCTCATTTAAGACCCTCCTAAAGCCTCACTTTTCCTCAATACACACAAGAACCAAGCAAATAACATTAGAAAATCCAACCCGTGGATGGGACTAAGGGTTGGTGGGCTTTTCTGTAGGATGAGTTCTAACTCTTTTTGTTAGGGTTAGTGGGTGGGGCTTAGGTATAGGGCCCACCCACAATCCCTGCCCATCTCCATGTATTTCCTAGAGGACGAGCAGGGAATCAGGGCCACCTGCCAGCTCTTTATCCTGGTGTCACAGCTCCCCAGAGCCTGGCAGATGGTTTCCCCAGCCCATGTCTGTCCCCCATGCCGTTAAAAGAGGATGCTGAATGATAGATACAATGGGACTGTATTAACATTCCTGAGGAATTTCCATGGGGCCAGAGGGAAGAGTACCAGAAATGTCAGAAGAGCAATGGACTGCATTCCCCTAGCCCAACCCCACTGCTGCCTCAGCCTGATAACACTCCACCTTCTCCCCAGGCCAATGGAGAGCGCTCTGCTGTGTCTGGGCAAGGACAGGGGCTGCAGTTGTTGATGCACCTGAGCCCTCTTCCGCATAGGACAGTTACAATCTCTGTATGGAACCACCGTGACTTCCTGTTCCGCATTTCTAAGTATGCCCTGGCTTCTGTGTCTGTCTTCCAGACAGTAACATCATATCTCAGAGGCATGAACGAACTTATTTTGTGTCCTCTAGAGTACCGACTGCATTGTCAGCATCTAATAAATAACTAGGCCACTGGAATATGTTAACATGGCCAGTGACATGAATACCATAGAGGCGTCTGAAGCACACAAGAGAGTGTGTGTTGCCAATCAGTGGGAAAGAAGACCTGTTGTGTCACACATTTCCATATCACTTCGACAGCACTGGGCAGTGATACATCCTTCATGTATCTAACTCTAGCATACGTGTGCACAGCACGTAGCACAAAGGGCTTATTCAGCCTTCTGGATACTATTGCGATTTAAATATTAAAGAATAGTTAATATTGTATAGTTCAGCAATGCTGGGAAAGGAATGATGGGGGTGACCGGCGTGTGCAACACCTTGCCGTTATTCAGGGGAGATTAATGCTGGCAACTCCAGTTAATATTCGTAGGATTTTATTATTTATTTAATTGTATGATAAATAATGTAAATAGCATCATTAATTTTCACCAGCCCCGTGCTTGCATGCTGTACGTCAGCTCCCTGCACATGATTGAGTGGCTGGGCTTCTCTGTATCCCACTCTAACACCTACTCAGTGGGAAGCCGGCACACACCATCTAGAGACCTGGGCTCTGAACTGTGCCTCTCACTTTTTCCAGTGCCCTGCCATAGTGGCTTATTGGTTTGAGGCCTCATTCATTCTGCTCATCTTTCTTTTCTTCTCATCTTGCCCACTATTCTTGCTCTTTTCCCCTTTGTTCCCCAAAGCAATGCCTACCTCTGCTGCCGACTCAGGAAGTCGAAGAGGCCATCCACTGAGATCCCAGGCGATTTCACTGAGAGCTCACTATGAGAGAAGAAGCTACTGCAGTTCATACATACAATCATACATACATACAATATCAGGGCTGGAAGGAACCTCAGGAGGTCATCTAGTCCAACCCCCTGCTCAAAGCAGGACCAATCCCCAATTTTTGCCCCAGATCCCCTAAATGACCCCCTCAAGGATTGAACTCACAACCGTGGGTTTAACAGGCCAATGCTCAAACCACTGAGCTATCCCTCCACCAGTTGCCCCTATTCCCTTCACTTGCTTTTTTACTCTATTTCTTTCCCAAAGGGAACTTGGAGGGATTTCTTTGCTTTCAAATCCCATCCCTTAGCTAGTTTTTGTCTCTATTTTTCAATCATCCTTTTGCCTTTCTCATTTTCATGGCTACATCCCTCTTTTGTCACAGACTCCCAACCCCCTCCGCCCTGGAGCACCAAAATGTACAGTTATCTCCCTATTTTCAGGAAAATAGACGGGGCAGAGTGAGAACATTAGGAAGCTCAAAGTAACTGTCTGCACCTATTTTTAGCCAAATTTACTTGAAATGCCTGTGTGATCTCCCTACCTTGACAGACTCCCTGCTGTGCAGGGAGCTACAGGAACCTTAGAGAGCATGATCAGAGCAAATCCAAATGGCACAGCAGCAGAAACTTTACCACAGCTCAACTCCACTCTTCTTGTGATGCGTCACTTCACTTCTGGGCACAGCTACACTCAAGCAGCCGGTGGCAGCTCGGGATCTGGATTTTGATCCCAAAATGGGAGGGTGCTTCAATCTGAGGGTATGGTTTGGCCCATTAGAAAGATAGGATTTTTTTTAAAGAATTCAGGCATAGGCCAGGGCTTGGATTTCAAACGCCCCATCCAGAGACACTTTGTCTGGTTCTGGAGGTTGGGTTCAGGTCCATCTCTGTTTTGGGAATGTGACAGTCAGTTTTATGTGGGTGAATGCTGGTTTTGCTAGACCTATCGTAACTCAGGATGGGATTACGTGCAGTTTCTTACTGATTTCCTGAAAACACGAGTACCCTCATTGTTCCAGTGATGTTTTGTAATGCCTACAGAAAGCCTGACAAGGGTTAAGCAGCTGGTCCACTGAAACCACAGCCTATCGTGCTAACCAATATTATCTCCTTGATCCCTTCTGCTCCCCTGTCTGTATCCAACTATTGGCTCTCGTCCTATGCTTAGATTGTAAGCTAATTGGGACAGGGACCGTCTTTTTGTTCTGTGTTTGTACAGCACCTAGCACCGTGGGGTTCTGGTCCATGCCTGGGGCTCCAAGGCGCTATGACAAAACAAATAATAAATAAGAATAATATAGTCAAGTTCTTCAAAGCACCATCGTAGGGTAGGAGTCGGTCTTCCTTTCTGAAGTGAGTGGTATTAAGAGGTGGTTGACTTTTTTTTCCCACACAAAACATTTAGAAAGGAAATGAACAGTTTCCAGTTTGTTTGAAATTTTTCACTTTTTTGTTTGTTTTTTAATGAAAAAATTCAAAACAATTTTTTTCTGAAACAAAAGGAACATTTCTGTTTTGCAGATTTTTGTTTGAAATGTTCAGGGTTTTCTCGTTCTTCTCTCCCCTTTTCCTAGTGGAACAAAGGGGGGAACAGGGCTGGCCTTACCATGAGGCGAACTGAGGCAGCCTCGGGGGGAGGGTGGGAGGCCACTAGGACCCAGAGTGTAGAAAATTATGTGTGCTGTTGGTGCATATGTATTCTCTCTGCTCTAGATGCACAGAGATGGTGGAGTGCTGTGCTGGAGGAAGGAGGGCACAAGAGGCATAATAGGCAGGCAGGAGAAAAGGTGAGAGGGAATAGCAGCAGGAGCTGGAGAGAGAGAGAGGAGGAGGATCCTCTTATTTACCTCTCTAGCACCCCCAGGAGCCTGAACTGATTAACACCAGCTTCTCAGGGAGCTTCCTGTTTCCTGCTGCTTCCCTGAACCCACCTGAGGCGAACAGGGAGTCAACTGAAGTAGTAGGAGCCAGTTAGGCCCTTAAGATGCTGATATCTTCCCTCACACAGGCCCTGCTACCAGCCTGCTTATTTGTCCCCTTCAATTGAGTGTTGAGAGCCACTATAGCTGGCACAGAACAGCAGTCATGAGTGAAAGAAGAAAACGCCCCTCTGGGGCAGCATTCAGAAAAAGAAAGAAAGCAAAGGAAGCGTTTCTATCTAAGCAGAAAGGAGCTCTCCTGAGATACATAGACACAAATGTTTACAGTGAGCCTTCTGGCCCCAGTGAGGATGTGAGTGGTGAGGAGATGCCTGATCTTCAAGTTAGTCAGAGTGCAGATGAGCTTGCAGCTGCTGCAGCATCCATGTCTCTATCTCAAATGGATGTAACCATGCCCATTCCTGAAGAAAAGTGTAGATCAGAGAAGAGTGTGGTGGAGGCGCAAGAAACAGCTGCTGCTGAGTTTAGTTCCTTAAGTCTAGATGATCCAGGACTCTGGACCCACTTGAGCAGTAGCCTGAGGGACTTCCTTGTACTGCATGGGCCACAGCAAGTGAAAAACTTCATGTTCCCCAAAGACAATGAAAATAGAAATTTCCATCCAACACATTACTAGCGTGAAATCCCCAATGGTGACAAAGTGGAGAGGCCATGGCTTATATACTCAAAAACCCAGAATGGTGCAAACTGTTTTTGTTGCAAACTCTTTCATTCTCTAATGTTCCAGCCACATTGGGTTCTACAGAAACAAAGGACTGGAAAAATCTGGCTAGAAATCTGGCATGCCATAAGAAGGCAGCAAATCACCAGAGAGCATTCCATAGGTGGAAAGAGCTTGAGATGAGACTAAGGTTAAAGACCACCATAGATGATCAGCATCAAGAGAAGATTGCATCAGAGTCTCTTGACTTGCAAAATGTTCTGAAAAGGCTCATTGCCCTTGTGAGAATGCTTGCTACCCAAAACCTAGCACTGCGTGGCACTTCAGATCAGCTGTATGTGCCAAACAATGAAAACTTCCTTAAAATTGTGGAGCTGATGGCTGAGTTTGATGCTGTACTCCAAGAGCATCTGAGAAGAATCACCAACCAAGAAATGTACACACACCACTACCTTGGAAAAACAATTCAAAATGAGATCATACAGTTACTGGCAACAAAAGTCAAACAGAAGATTGTGCCAGATCTGAAGTCAGCAAGATATTACTCTGTTATTCTGGACTGCACACCTGACATCAGCCATACGGAACAAATTACTTTAATGGTGCATTTTGTAACAACAACAGAACATAGTGAAAATGTTCCTGCAATGATGACTGTCAGAGAGCATTTTCTATAATTTATTGACATTGATGATACTACAGGAGCTGGTATGAAAAATGTGCTTCTTAAAAAGTTGGAAGATACGGGAATTGCGATAGCTGACATGAAGGTCAGGGCTACGATAATGGTGCCAACATGAGAGGAAAGAACAGAGTGCAGACATGGATCCGAGAGTTAAACCCTCGAGCTTTTTTTGTCCCATGCAGTTCTCATTCATTGAACTTGGTGGTCAGTTATGCAACATCAGATTCTAGTGAGGCTGCTGAATTTTTGAATGTAATTCCAAGCATCTAAGTATTTTTCTCTGCATCAACTCATCGATGGCAAATTTTGAAGCAACATCTGGGAACATCCTCTCTAACACTGAAAGCACTGAGTGCCACATGATGGGAAAGTTGAGTAGAGGTGATAAAGCCTATCAAACACCAAATTGGGAAGATAGATGATGTCATAGTTGCATTATGGAGGATAATGCTATGACAGAAAGTGTTCGTGGGAGAACAATGGCAGAGGGAAATGGAATCACCAGAAAAATACATAACTTCAAATTTCTGTTTGGCTTAGTGTTGTGGCATGACATACTGTTTGAAATAAATGTTGTAAGCAAGAGACTCCAAGGTGTTGACCTTGATATATCTGGAGCAATGGAACAACTGGACAAAGCAAAGTCATACCTACAGTCTTACTGGTCAGATGAGGGATTTCAAAACGTTCTGAAGAATGCACAGAAGTTGGTAGAGGAACTTCACACTGAAGCTATTTTCCCACCCATTCCAGAATACAAGAGTTACCTAAGACGAAGACATTTTGATTATGAGGCACGGGATAATCCCATAAGAGACCCCAAACAACAATTCAAAGTTGAATTCTTTAACCAGGTGCTAGATTGTGCAATACAGTCAGTTGAATAATGTTTCATGCAGCTCAAGGAACACAGCAGTATATTTGGGATGTTGTATGATATTCCAAAACTCCTCACTATACCTGAAGAAGACCTACACCAGCAATGCAGGGCACTAGAGACAGTGTTGACACATGATGACATGCGTGATATTGATGCGAGTGATTTAGGTGATGAACTGAAAGTACTTTCAAGATGCATTTCAGCAGGATCAACTCCAAAGGCTGTTCTGGAACATATGTGCACAAATAAGATGACCACCCTCTTTCCAAGTGCTTTTGTTACTCTGCGCATACTTCTAACACTTCCTGTAACAGTTGCCAGTGGAGAATGCAGCTTCTCCAAGCTGAAGTTAATAAAAACACATCTACTCTCCACAATGACACAGGAGAGGCTGGTCGGCCTTGCAACCATCTCAATAGAGCATGAGCTGGCCCAGATTGTGGACCTTCAGCAGGAAGCAGGTCAAATCTTTGCAACCAAGAAGGCGTGGAAAGCACCACTTTGATTATTCAAACAGATAAAAATGCCAGTATTTACTATGCAGACAAGAAAAGTTACATTTGCTGTTCAGGTGTTTGAAAGTTAAGTGTTACTTAAAATTTTGGAACAAGGCATTTTAAGTTGTGTTCTCCTTTATTGGGGTAGGTAGCAGAGCAGTACCATGAGAGGAGTAGAACAGGAAGAAGGCAGAATTGAGATCTTTCAAAGTTTTGGCCCAAACGAGGGGGCATGGGGGCATCATTTGAGCTCCCCACCTCAGGTGCCAAAATGTTGTGGGCCAGCCCTGGGCTGGGGGAAGTGAAGGAGACTTTAAAGCCAGAAGAGACCATCATGGTCATCCAGTGTGACCCCCTGCACAGTGTAGGCTACAGAACCTCTCACTCACCCACTCATGCAACAGGCCCATAACCTCTGCTGAATTATTAAAGTCCTCAGATCTTGATTTACAGATTTCAAACCAGAGTAAATGTTGGAGTTTCTGTAGTTCAAAGTAACAAGTGACCAGTGCCCCACACTGCAAAGGAAGGTGAAACCCCTGCAGGGTGCCTGCCAATCTACCTTCCCAACTCCAAATATATTCTCTCACTATTATTTTAACCTTTTTCACAATTTTTCACTAGGAAGTCTTTGGTTAGTCACCTTGGTGCATGTAAGCAATTGCAGCACTATAGGACTAGTCAACGTTTTTCTATTACACAGCATCTTGGTCAGGATGGCGTGTTGTAGAACTTGCAGCTTGAACAATAGCTTCCTGCAATAACAATAAGTCATTATGAGTGACAGACAAACCTCTAAAGGTCTGGCATTCCTCTTTGGCTCAGAGTAGAAACCAAAGCTTATCTGTGTTAATTCATTGCTCTTCTTCTGGAAATTAGGCTGGAGGCCTTATGAGATTAGGTTTCCTTGTGACATTTCTGGTACTCTCTGGTTTGCTCCGGGACGGAAATAGTATGAGAACAGTGTTTCTGATTCTTGCAGTAAGGTGCCTGCTTATTTGGGAGAAAGTATTGATTAGCACAAAAGACAGAGAGGCAAGAGATTTGGGTTTGAGTCTCAGGTCTGGAACTGACTCTTGCCGTGACCTTGTGCATGACATAGGGCAAAATATAATTTCTATTCTGTATGGCTGCAGACTAACCTGATTAGGATGTATGAAATAGACTTCTGGTCTTATCCGTTTGACCACCAGGGCATATATCACAATTTGCAAGCAAATCCTAGCACTTCTAATCAATAATGAGGTCTGCATGACATAAATTTTTACCATAGTCATCCTTGATCATCACAGGTCTCGTTCCCTTTAATACTTGGGCGGATTTCTCTTCTCTTTCCTTCAGAATTTTGGCCTTTCCTCTGAGTTACATGGAGACCTCCCACAGCCAGAATGTACTTAGAGAATCAAAATTAAAATGAACGTTGCATTTTTGCATTGAAGAAATTAAAGGAGGCAAATAGGAAGCAAAAGCGATTTTGTTTTAATATATTTGTTTTAAAAGATTTTTTAACTTTTCCAAAGCTCACATTGATTTCCATTGAGGTTCAGATGTTAATTCAGGCTGGCTGTTATCAAGACCTGTTCAGTTGTCCTGTGTCACTGCATTTCGCATTCTATATTCAAGAGTACCTTGGCTCTTCACTGCCAGGTTCCCAAAGGAAAATATGGGCTTGTATAAGGCTCTTATGAAAGTAGGCGCAAGTTTCCCAAAAGTACTGGAGTTGATTCACAGGAAAAGGTCCAATTTTTTCTTTATTGTTTTGTTGTTACAGGGAGATGAATTACCCATGGCATAACGGCAGAACAAAAATAGACTGCCTTTGTAATATACTACACAAAGGACTGGAATACATACTTCATATGCCTTCCCCCGCCTCCCCCCCAACAGTTCTTTGACAAATGAAAATATATCTAGCTGGATTTCCCTCCCCACTCCCAAACTGAAAGGGTCCATCCTTCTACAGCATGACTGTTAAAGGTCATGCATATTTTGTAGCTTTGGACATGTGTCTGAATCCCAAATCACATTACTGCTGAGATGCTGCTATTGGAGATATGCAGAACAATTCAGTGCTGTTTTGAACACTCAGCTACCTGCTGTGCTTGCTGCTTCCTGAGTCCTCTCATGTGGGGGATACTTTCCATTTCATGTCTCTGTTAATGAGAACAGTTGGTTGTGATAGGGCAATTGGTCTGTTGGACAGGAGCCGGTATTGCTTTCTATTATATTGGTAGTTGCTGGGCTGCATTTTTCAGTCTTACAGTATAGGGCAACTCACAGCAGCACTACACTGAGAAAGCACCTCTTCCTGCTCAGGACTGAAGCAGGACAAAGCATTAAGAAAATGTCTTGTTCCATAGGTAATAAAACAATTGTTCAACTCTCAGCGTTGAAAACAGAGACTAATCACTGTGGGAAGGGAACAGTTTCTTCCTCTGGAATGAGATAAAAAGATGCCATGTCTACTGAAAGTGGGGGGAGGGGAATATCCCTTTTTTGTTGGATCTGTGAAAAGCACCCAAAAAAATGTGTGTGGCCAAACACGCGTCGTTTCACTGTGGTGAAAGGCCATTTCTTTTTAGCAAGAAGGAATGTTGCTTTGCCCTTAAGCAAAAGCCCCCTCTATTTTTTTGCCAGTTCACAAAGCTGGCATTGCTGGGGAAAAGGAAATCGAGACGGTCTGAAAGGGAAACAATTCCTCCTCCCCATTTTTCATTGCAGTGTCTACATTTTCTCACCTAGTCTAAAAGGCCTCATTTCGCAAAACCTCTGTAACCGATGGCAAGTCTACCCTGAATTCTACTTTCCATTTCAAGAAGAGAATGTGAATGTTACCAATGTAAACACGAATGTGTCAGCAGGAAATTCTGCACCAGCCCCAATTTCACCCACTTTTGACACTTAGTTAAATTGTCTTTAACCTATCAATTTATACAGCAAACATTGGTGAACATTTGTTAAGGCCTTGATCCTGCTAATGCATAAATGAGTAGTCCCACAGAATTCAATGGGACTACTCACCTGTGTAAAGTTATGTATGTTTGTATTTGAAGGATCAGGACCTTAGATTGGAACTAAGCTTCTGGGGGCAGAGACAGTCTTATGTTATGTTTGCAGAATGCCCAGCACAATGGACCTGTGGTCCTGATTGTGGCCTGAGAGGGCTAAGGTAATGGAAATGCTCTAGAATAATAGTGATGGGGAAGATGGGTGGTTAGGCACCAAGCTCTCTGTAGCTGATATGTGTACTCTGTGGATCAGATGATTCCAACATTTGTGGCTATTCCCATAATCTCAGTGAATTTCAATAGTTGTGCAAAACAGAATAGTCAAAGATTTCTACTATAGTCACATCTGGTTTCATCCAAATCATGGACCGAATCCTAAACTCCATATTCACGGTAAGGACTGTGTAAAAATGAAGTAAAGATTTGGCCCCATGATGAAAATTAATTTAAAATACCCTTGTAGATATCACCCAGTCACTAACAAAAACCTATTTTCAAATGAAAAGGAGGACTTGTGACACCTTAGAGACTAACAAATTTATTTGAGCATGAGCTTTCGTGAGGTACAGCTCACTTCATCGGATGCATACAGTGGAAAATACAGTGGGGAGATTTATATACACAGAGAACATGAAACAATGGGTGTTACCATACACACTGTAAGGAGAGTGATCAGGTAAAGTGAGCTATTACCAGCAGGGGGGGACTTTTGTAGTGATAATCAAGGATAGCTCACTTTACCTGATCACTCTCCTTACAGTGTGTATAGTAACACCCATTGTTTCATGTTCTCTGTGTATATAAATCTCCCCACTGTATTTTCCACTGAATGCATCCGATGAAGTGAGCTGTACCTCACGAAAGCTCATGCTCAAATAAATTTGTTAGTCTCTAAGGTGTCACAAGTCCTCCTTTTCTTTTTGCGGATACAGACTAACATGGCTGCTACTCTGAAATCTATTTTCAAACGGTTATAGTTTAACTATTCCAGATCTTCAAATGCATTGCAGACAAACTCAAGAAGGATTAGACAGGCCTGACTGTATTTCATAGAATCATAGAATATCAGGGTTGGAAGGGACCTCAGGAGGTCATCTATTCCAACACCCTGCTCAAAGCAGGACCAATCCCCAATTAAATCATCCCAGCCAGGGCTTTGTCAAGCCTGACCTTAAAAACTTCTAAGGAAGGAGATTCTACCACCTCCCTAGGTAACTCATTCCAGTGTTTCACTACCCTCCTAGTGAAAAAGTTTTTCCTAATAGCCAACCTAAACCTCCTGCACTGCAACTTGAGACCATTACTCCTTGTCCTGTCATCTTCTACCACTGAGAATAGTCTAGAACCATCCTCTTTGGAACCACCTCTCAGGTAGTTGAAAGCAGCTATCAAATCCCCCCTCATTCTTCTCTTCTGCAGACTAAACAATCCCAGTTCCCTCAGCCTCTCCTCATAAGTCATGTGTTCCAGACCCCTAATCATTTTTGTTGCCCTCCGCTGGACTCTCTCCAATTTTTCCACATCCTTCTTGTAGTGTGGGGCCCAAAACTGGACACAGTACTCCAGATGAGGCCTCACCAATGTCGAATAGAGGGGAATGATCACGTCCCTCGATCTGCTGGCTATGCCCCTACTTATACATCCCAAAATGCCATTGGCCTTCTTGGCAACAACGGCACACTGTTGACTCATATCCAGCTTCTCGTCCACTGTCACCCCTAAGTCCTTTTCCGCAGAACTGCTGCCTAGCCATTCGGTCCCTAGTCTGTAGCGGTGCATTGGATTCTTCCGTCCTAAATGCAGGACCCTGCACTTATCCTTGTTGAACCTCATCAGATTTCTTTTGGCCCAATCCTCCAATTTGTCTATTTCCAAAACATTGTCTGTGAATCAAACTTCATTTACACACGCTGCCAGTAAGCCTAGCTACTTTGCTGCTACCCTGTTCATAGTTTGCAATTTGAGTTTACAATTACATGCAAGGCAAACCTATCAAGCAGTGAATTACAAAGCTGCTCTCAGGAACATAATATTTATATTCAGTGCAGATAGGCGGCAAAATGTAAATAGCCAGTTTAGCACCACTGCAGGAGATTATTGATGATGCTATTTGCATGTCCTTTATATTGAAAAATTGCACACCTTTTGAAGTCACAGACCCTTGAGGAATGGACTGACCCAGCTCTTGGGGTGAGCACTGCCAGAATTGGGGTTGCGGCGGGTGGAATACAGATGGCAGTCTCAGTTTGCAAGCTTACTTTTCTGCCCCGCAGCCTGCTGGGAAGGATTGATTACTCTGCTTAGAAAGCAGAATCAGCAGATGTTATTGATGTGGGACCAGCGTTATGCACAGCACATGCTGTTGATCCGGAGAAATACCACATATGGCATCATATTTTAAATTCACCCTGCCAAATATTTTTAAACGAACCTGCCATTTCTATTTGAATTGATCCAATTTTTCTAATATCTCTTTTTGGTGTCTAGGTTACTGTTGTGATAAAGAGCGAGACACATTAAGCCTTTGTCTTTGGCTCAGTTGCACATTGTGAATCAATTGCCTAATGCAAGGAAATGATTTCCCGAAATCCTGTTATGGTGGGAGGGAACTTTGCTTTGTTTTTGTTTGGATTTTCTTTTCACTCTATTCTTACTGCTCTATTTAACACCAAAATAACAAGGCTGCTGGGCTGGCTACCAAGTCCCCAGATGGCCATATGGAGAATTTTGTGCTATATTTATGTGATGGCTGTATCATAAAAATGGATAAACAAATGATTTAAGTGCAGAGCTGGGTTTGAACTAAACCTCAAGACCTGGTCACTGTGTGGAAGTGGCTGCAGGGGAAGTGTTCGCGTTTAATATCCAAAAGAGGATCCAGATCCATATTTCCAGCTTGTATGTGTGTGTGTGTGTGAGTGAGTGTGAGTGTAATCCCATAGAACCAAAGTAAAATCTGGAGCTGAATTTTGCAGGTGCCCCTTCCTCTTAAAGAGGCTAATCTGGAACCCAAACTTTGGAGGGTTTAAAATTCTGCCCTGGATCTGAATTTCCCAGCATGGCTCCATCTCTGTTTCTAATGCACATTGACACCATACAAATAGAAAACAGGATTTTGGCTTAGTCAAGTGCTTTGCCATGTATTTTCAGGGCAAGAGTTTGCACTTATAGAGGATCTCAGAGCATTTGACCTAATTGAGTGTCTGATCCTATTCCCATTGGGGTCAAAGGCAAAACTCCCATTGGCTTCATTGGCAGCAGGATCGAGCCCTCAGCCTCACAACAGCTCTGTGAGATAGGTATTGTGACCCCCACTATATACATAGCTAGAATGAGGCCCAAAGAAGTCAGTTGACTTGCCCAAGGTCACATAGCATACCAGTGGCAGAGTCAGGAATGGAAGCCAGACTTCCTGATGCCCTCCTCTAGCCCCCTCTCTAAAACTAAGCATTCTTCAACAGTTTCACAGAACCTGGCTTCCTCCACGCCCTAAGCTGGCTGGATCTGTCTGAACTATGTTTGCTGTATGTGCCCTGGGAGCACAGGGATTCCCATTCCGCCTGGTCCTTGTGCAGGCTGTGTGTGATGGGAGGGGGAGCACTTTATGCCGTCCCTTCACTGTTCACTCAAATCAGGGCCAGGTAGAATCTGACTTTGTGCATTTAGTTGCATTTTATCCCAGCATGGAACCACCAAGCACAATGCAATTAGCAGAGAGAAAGGATGATCTTGTGGTTAAGGCACTGGACTCAGGAGATGCAGGAAATCTGGGATTTTAACTGCCAAGTGCTGCCACAGCCACCCTGCGTGACCTTGGGAAAGACACATAATCTCTCTGGGCCTTAGGTCCTTGTGTGCACAAGGGACTGATAAAACTCCTTTTTCCCCACCCTTTCTCTGACTTGTCTATTTAGACTGTAAGCTCTGTGGGTTTGGGACTCTTTCTTCCTATCTATGTACTGCAGCTAGTGCAGTGGGGCCAGGATCTTGGCCTAGAGCTATCGTAATAAAAATAGCAAATACTAAGAATGAGAGATTCAGTCTAATTTTCACAGGTCTAAAATATGCAACCACGTCCGTGCTATGTGTCTATAGCTATAAATGCAGAGCATACAGATCATCTGTTTTCATTGTTGTAACATTTTTAAGGATAGTTGGTGGATTTTTCCCTCTTTGCTTTTACAGTATTCAAATAAAGTACTGTATAGAAGAGCGGATAATGGAAATCCACCTGCTGCTATTACTTTGGTGGCAGCCTGTCTGGAATACAGCACTCAGTTCAGGCCACTTCATTACCAGGAAGAGCTAGACAAATTGGAGACAACTCAAAGAGCAGTTAAAATGATTAGGGGCTAAAAGGATTGATACATGAGAAAAGACTATGAACTAAATATATATAGCTTGGATGAACAATGACTAGGAGCACGGTAATCATGTTCAGATCTAGGAAATATCAGGACAAAAGCTCTGTTAAACTGTGAAATAGTCTCCCCAGGAGAGTGGGGGAAAGTGTCATCGCTGGGGATAGTTGAAACAAGATGTTCGAAAATGACATACAATATAGTTATTTAGTTTATATTTGGCTTCTCTCTAACAAAAAAGGAAAAGGGAATGCCTCTCCTATAAGCTAAGTATTTCTTACAAAAAACAAAATAATAATGGCAAATAATAAAAATATTGTAGGGAAGGACCCTGTGATGGACAAAGTGGCCTATCATAATAGGTCTTGTTCCTTTCATTTTTCTAATCCCTGTGATTCTCTGAATCTGTCACCATGGAAGGAACTTCTGATATGAAAGCTAAGTAGCCCTGCTTTTCAGTACATGTTACAGAACATATGACAAAATCTAAAGCATTTTTACCAAATTGGACAGTACTTTATTGTTGGTAGAGCTTAGTCTGTCTATAGACCTTGATCTGAGGGTTTGTCTTTTTGGAATGAGTCCCTGTTTGCGTTACCCAGTGCAATGTGTGTGTTTTCATAGTTTTATAGGTTCCAAGGTCAAAAGAGATCATTGTGATCATCTAGTCTGGCCTCCTGTCTAACCCAGGCCAGAGAACTTCCCCCAAAATAATCCCTAGAACATATGCTTTAGAAAAATATCCAATCATAGAATCATAGACTATTAGGGTTGGAAGAGATCTCAGGAGGTCATCTAGTCCAACTCTCTGCTCAAAGCAGAACAAACCACAACTAAATCTAGTCCAACCCTCTGCTCAAAGCAGGACCAACCCCAACTTTGTCAAGCCGGGCCTCAAAAACCTCTAAGGATGGAGATTCCACCACCTCCCTAGGTAACCCATTCTGGTGCTACACCAACCTCTTGTAAAATAGTTTTTCCTAAATCTTGATTTCAAAATTGTCATTGATGAAGAATCCATCATGACTCTTGGTAAATTGTTCCAATGGTTAATTATTCTTACCATTAAAAATTTACACCTTATTTCCATTCTGAATTTGTCTAGCTTCAACTTCCAGCCATTGTATCATATTATACCTTTCTCTGCTAGACTGAAGAGCCCATTATTACATATTTGTCCTGCATGTAGATACGTATAGACTGCAATCAAATCACTCTTAACCTTCTCTTTGTTAAACTTTGATAAACTCTTTGAGTTTATCACTATAAGGCATGTTTTCCAATCCTTTAATCATTCTCATGGCTCTTCTCCAAACCCTCTCAAATTTATCAACATCTTTCTTCATTTGTGGACACCAGAACTGGAAACAGTATTCCAGCAGGGCCAAATACTGAGGTAAAATAACCTCTCTACTCCTACTCCAGATTCGCCTGTTTATGCATCCCAGGATCACATTACAGGAGTTCTTTTGGCCACAGCATCACACTGGGAGCTCATGTTCAGCTGATTATCCACCACAACCCCCAGTTTTTTTTTCAGAATCACTGCTTCCAAGGATAGACTCCCCCACTCCATCCTATAAGCATGGCTTATATTCTTTGTTCCTAGACGTATACATTTATTTTGACCAGTATTAAAACATATATTGTGTGCTTATGCATAGTTTACCAAATGATCCAGATCACTCTGAATCAGTGACCTGTCCTCTTCATTATTTACCATTCCCCCACTTTTGTGTCATCTGAAAACTTTATCAGTGATGATTTTATGTTTTCTTCCAGGTCTTTGATAAAAATAAATAGTATAGGTCCAAGACCTGATCCATGCAGGATCTCAGTGGAAACACAGTGGCTCGATGATGATTCCCAGTTTACAAATGCATTTTTAGACCTATCCATGAGCCAGATTTTAATCCATTTAACATGTGCCATGTTCACTGTATATCATTATAGTTTTTTTAATCAAAATGTTGTGTGGTACCAAGTCAAAAGCTTTACAGAAGTCTAATTATATTACATCAACACTATATCCTTTAACAACCAGACTTGGAATTCCATCAAAAAGGATATCCAATTACAGGATCTATTTTCTATAAAACCATGTTGATTTGCTTTAATTACACTACTCTCCACCAATTATTTGTTAATTGAGTTCTGTATCAGCTGCTCCATTATCTTGTCTGGGATCAATGGCCAGCTGACAGGCCTATAATTACCCAGATCATCCCGTTTATCCTTTTAAAAAACTGGCACAACATTAGCTTTCTTCCAGTCTTTTGGAACTTCCCCAGTGTGCCAAGACTTATTGAAAATCAGCATTAATGGCACAGCAAGTTCCTCAGCCAGCTCTTTTTAAACTCTTGACTGCAAGTTATCTGGACCTGCTGTCTACTGTGAACTGAGATGACCCAGAGGTTGGGACCATGCAACTATGTTTGATCTCTGGCTCTGAGAGCCTTAGAAAAAAAAT
The DNA here is from genome assembly GCF_015237465.2 of Chelonia mydas. NCBI lineage: Eukaryota > Metazoa > Chordata > Testudines > Cheloniidae > Chelonia > Chelonia mydas. The sequence continues at coordinate 68,251,323 of NC_051250.2, forward strand.
AAGTACAAAGAAGTGCAAGGATGGAGTGAACCTCCTGGTTCTTCCCCAAACCAAACCCTTGTCTCTGGTCAGCTGAGCTCAACTTTTCAGAAGATACAACAACAGGCAATAAGTGTATGTCCATCCCTGGTATCAGTTAGTCAATCAGGCAGATTTGAGACTGATCAACTGAATAAGACAGACTTGTTGGGAAAACACTGCTGTCCAGAGACGAAGTGCAGAGCAGAACTGGTCAGAATTTGCCAATTCAGCAAAATTGAAATATTTTGCAGAGAAGGCCTGATGCAGCCAAAGTTCCAGTGGAACCCGGTCATCAGTTCAATCTGTGTGGTTTGCTGCCAGCTCACCTGCTTGTCTCCTTGACAGCCAGCCATGAGGATTGTCCTGGAGTCCAGGCTCCATTCTCTTTCACTGAGAATTTCTTTTTTTTTAATTTTAATTCCTAATCTGAATGGAACCAAATATTGAAATTCTCCATAAAACAGAATTACCTTTTTCCACCCAGTCCTACTGCAGAGCCTTGGAAGAGGTGTCTGGTGGGGAAAGGGATTGGAACCATGTCTGGAAAATCTCAAATCAGCCCAACTTTCTGTGTGGTTTAAAGTGACAACACAAGCTGTGCGGAAAATAGCAGGTATCAGGAAAATGGCTTAGGTCTGCATGGTCCAAATAATTATTATTGTTATTACTACAAATATTGCCATAGTGCTTGGGAACCCTAGTCATGGACAATTGTGCTAGGCGCTGTACAAACAGATTGTCCAGACAACTCACGTGTGCACCTAATGTGCTACATGAAGAAAAGCTACGTAGTTTAAATCAGTAAGTTGGCTAAGGCAGCAGTTGTTTAACTTAAATCCTAATAATGCAGGGACTTTGAAAACAATGCCTGTAAGAAAGTGAAGGGAGCAAGGAAGATAAAGTGATATAAATGAATGTGCCATTAAAGAACCAGAGAGCTAATTTTTTAATGTCATTAAAAAAACCCACACTCACACCCACAACAAAAGCCTCATTTAAAAAAATATGTTAAACCAATTTAACACATTTCTGCGCACTTCTGAAGTATGTTAGAGGGCTTATTTTATCTACTCCTATCACTGTTAAGAGCTAATCAGAACATATTAATGCACCCACATTATGAAAATCTCTTTTCCATTCCAATAAAGCAGTGAAATGAACTTAAAGATTTTACATACTTTGGCTACTGTGGATGATCTATTTGTTGTCCAAGTTGAAGATACAGCTAAAGGAGGGAATGTTGCAAAGGAATGCTGAGGCCATAACGGTATAGGCCCTGATTCATAAGTATTTAAGCTTGTGCTTACTAGGCAGTCAATGTGAAGCAAGTGCTTAAATGCTGTCCTGAATGGGGATGCTTTCCTGGATCAACGCCATAATCAGTGAAATACTACTAAAAAATCCCCCCACAAAACAACAGCAATGTCTCCTAAGAGGAAAAATACCTGGCCAATAACATCAGTTGTATCATCTAGCATCACTACACCAGATCAGGTCAATGAGAACAAATACAACACATGTTCAAGTGGGTGAAATTCACTCCCAAACAACAGTCCATATACTACCACTCAAGCCCTCAAAATGAAAATGGTAAAAGCCTTGTGCAGGCTGTACATAGGACTGTACACATAGCCTGAACCTAGCATTGCATATTCTATTTGCATACAGATTCTACCCTGGAGGGTTGTTTTGTTATTTTTTTGCAAAACTCTTTGTGATGTCAGTGGGAATTCCGTGCATAGCTCAAGGGCAGTAACCAACATATTCAGGGAATCAAAACATGCTGAACACACTAATAGACGCAGGAGCCTGGGTTTTGTGGTTATTTACTCTTCTTGCTTAAAGAGAATTAGAAATCAAAACAGCTTTAATTCTCTTTCTGATGCAACAATTTAGGGAGAAAATGTAGAGGGGCTGGGCATGACAGACTGTAGAGCAGTGGTAGGCAACCTGTGGCCCACGGGCTGCACGCAGTCCATCAGGGTAATCCGCTGGTGGGCCACCAGACAGTTTGTTTACATTTGCACGGCCGCCCGCAGCTCCCAGTGGCCATGGTTCACCATTCCCGGCCAATGGAAGGTGAGGGAAGTGGCAGCCAGCACGTCCCTGCAGCCCGCACCACTTTCCTCAGCTCCCATTGGCTGGAAACGGCAAACCGCGGCCCCCGGGAGCTGCGGACCGCTGTGCAAATGTAAACAAACTTTCTGGCGGCCCACAAGCAGATTATCCTGATGGGCTGCGTGCAGGCCACAGGTTGCCCACCACTGCTGTAGAAGGTTATTATGGCTCTGGAGGAGTGGGAAAGTGTGAAAAAAATAGATTAGAAAAGCAGAAGGATATAATCACTGTGCAAAATGTGGAGGATCTGAGGAGACATCTGATGCCTGCAGAGAAAAAATGAGCGTGTGATAAGATTTTATTTCTAACAGCAGAGTTTGGAAATTCAATCCCTTTTTCATAACATCAAATAAGTCAGGGTGTCTTCCCCCCAACCCTTCCCCATAACAAAAAGCACAGGTCAAAAAGGTCAGCAGATGTATGGCTAGTTTTATATCAATGAAGTCTCACCTGGAAGGCTGAGTTTTGAATGTCTCCAGGATGGGGGGAAAGGTGTAAATTATTCTGATACAGTGGTTGTAAATAGCGGAGAGATCTCAGCCCAATTTCTAAGGTGTTGCACGCCATAAAGTCTGATAAATTCAGCAGTCTCAGTGATGGGGATTTAGGCAATAGAGAAACAAAGCTGTAGAGCTGTATAGCAAGATGCTTAATGGACATTTCTCACCCGCACCCATTGCAACCCCTCACTGAAGCAATTTTGAGATTTAATTACATTTAGTCACCTGTGTTTTGCAGTTTAATATAAATGGCTTTGTACACTATTGTGGAGTGCTGGGAGAGCTTACATTAGCCTGTAGGGTTTTAGCATGGAGTTCTCCTGACTAATACAGTTTAAAGTTGTAAGGCTAGATCATTCATCTAGGAAGAGATCAAACTTATACCAGTTTTAAAAATTTGCAGTGACAGCTCTTTGGACTCATGCCTCTTCGAAAGAGCAAGTGGATGCAACAACAATAACAGTACAGTGAACCACAGCCGCCTCCTTCCTACACTGGTATAACATGGGTTGAATTCCATTGAAGTCAGTGGAGTTACTCAGCATAGGTGGGAGCTGATTCAAGCCCAGAGATCTGAAACTCACTAGATTTGGAGGCAATCCCCTCCCCAAACATTAACATAAATATCTAGGCAGCCCCAGTTCTGCCCTTTGTTGTCTTTCTGTATTCTGTGGATGTAAAACATGACTAATAAGATTAAGCTTTTTATATGTAAAACATAAATATGACTTTTCAATATAAAACATAAACGTGGCTGATTTTGAAAAAAAGCTTTCATTAACTGGCTCTCAACTTTGGAAAAAATATCGACACGCTACCTGTGCTGACAGAAGCATGCTGTATTGCAGAATCAATGCCCGCTTTGCCTGCTTCTGGAAATTTTAGTAACCAAGCTCATTTTGGAAACCAAACTCATCAAAATGCTGCTTGGTGTGACCTTAGCACAGGACAATTATGTAGCTGTAGCACGGGTTGGTGTTATCACTAATATTTAGGGGCAGATTTGGATCCCCTCACTCACACTGAAATCAGTGAGTGTACTTGTGGGGGCAGGGGCCGTTAACACGTGTAAGGGAATCACAATCCAGTCGCTAAGCAGTTAATCCAACCTGTGCTCTCAGCCATCTTCCGATTATCTACAGTATTTTATTTGAAAATAAAAGGGATATGGTGCCTGGAGAAAGTACAAAGCTTTTAAAGGAAATGTTACTCTGAAAAAGCATGTGTCAATTATCAAAAACGTATTAAATTATAGCAAACAAGGCTTCGGAATCACCTACAACCATTTTCTTTCCTATTTTCTTCTCCTTCGGCCACATGCTATCTTTATTCAATCAGGGAATTGACAAATGATTGATGGTCTCCGTTCCTTGAAAGTCACCTATACAATGCTGGATAAACCAGTCCCAGCAACAAACAAAAAAAGGCAACAGGAATAGGAGCTCAGACAGTGTGTGTGTGCGTGCATGCACTGATTGTGCAGGTGCAGCTGAAATGATTTGGGAACCTGTGAACATCACAGGTAGTCAACACGGCAGTGGAGCAAAACCTGGGGTGCACTGTAAACTAGACATGGAGGACCTGCTCTCTGTTGCTCCAAAACTTGTGTCACCATTTAAACCAGTGCAGAGAGGTATAACATGCTATCATTCTGATTTGGCAGCGTTTTATACCCACTTGGCACTGGTGCAAAGGAGTTCATAACTTGTTCAAGAGTGGTGAAGAATTGGGCCCAGAATACAAGTTTAACTTTCCTCAGGAAAATAAATTACAAGATAATTGTGCCTACTGTATTCTGCTCTGGTGATACTTTGCTTACTTAATGCATTTCTAATGCACTCGTATTTTATTGGCTGCTGCTTGCTGTCTGTACATGGTGGTGGCTTGTTGCCAGTGCATTGGATTTCAGCAGCAGAAGTTGTCAGTTCAGAGCTTACTTGATATTGTTCTTTGCTCTGGAGAACTTTTTTTTTTTTCAGTTGTCACAAGGCTTCTCTGTGCTCTTATCACTGTTCCATCAGTGCCGAGAAGATTGATTTTTACACATTCTAAAATGTGCTACATTTAACAAAAAAGGCGTATGTCACTAAGGAAAGAAATACAGTAGGTGGTGTGGAATAGTGTCCCACCATTCATGTGGGTGAGTACATAAAACTGCCACACGTATTACACCCATGTTCCTCGCTATCCTCTGGCTACCATTTGTTTCTGGGCACAGTTAAAGGTGCTGGCTATAGAGACTTGAACAGACTGGCTCTGGGACATCATAATCTGAAAAACCTCCTCTGTTCTTCTCTCTCTCCATAGCAGTCAAGATCACCTGGATTTGTGAGGTCTCTGATTCCAGAGAGAATTTTCTTGGACCAGTGGCAGTGCATTCTGAATAAAGGGTCCTGACTTCCTTTGGCTGTTAGTTAGAGTCAGAATGTAGCAGCCTTCAGGGCAAAACAGAAGGTGCATCTGTTCAGATGAGTTTTTGGTGAAGGCAAGTCATCATTGTGCTGAAAGAGCAATGGAAACATGACTATCTATTCTCTTCTCCACAGGTTCTCATTCTGTGCTCATCACCATATTATCTAGCACCTTCCAGGAGTGCATTAAGCTTTCAGTGTAGATTATTGTGCTTTATATTCATTGAGCTGTTTAGAAATAATGTGAGATGTCCAGATGCTGTGGTGATGGGCATATATAAATACCTGTACAGTTAGGCAATAATCATCCCTCAGAGGCTGTGCGAAGTAAACCTGCCTTAAATCTTGAACTCAGTCAAGCACTGATCCTTTAGATGAGGGAAAAAGACATTTTTGGGGGAGAAGTTACTGAGCATTCAGCAAAATTCTATAGTGAGTCAGCAAAGGGTACTCAGCCTTGAGGTTTGTATACATGGAATAGTTTGGGTCTATCCACAGCTGACACCTCCACCTGGATGGTGGTGATTTAGCGATAACCCTCAGCTGTGAGATAGAATGTATGCAGGGATTTGGGCTAGCTTTTGGTCTGGCCACATAATTGTTTCCAGTTCTTCTGTTATACACCATTCAGCAAGTGCATTTTCAAGACTCCATGGGTATAGAGTGCTAGCCAGCCAAAGGCATGGAAAGCTCGTGAGGGAAAATAATCCAAAAGGAACAAATGGGATACAGTGTGTATGTTTGGAAGCTGGGAATCCCCCACACTACAACCCAGGGCAGTGCCAGGAAGTGGCAGATGCACACTGCATGAGCAGAGGAAGACAAATGAAATGTTGTTGTGAAGACCGGGATGGCAGTTTCAAGTCTATGTGCATTCCTCCCAAAGGTGCCCTTGTATATTGTAGCACATCTGCTGTGCATAAAGAGAGGTATCTTTCTAGATAGCTATGGGACCTCAAGCTAAAGAGGAGCTGTAAGGCATTACAGCGAAAGTAGGGAGAATTAGGTTTACTCATGGAGAGAGTAATACCTACTGGTTACAACAGGGACCGGGGAATCAGGTTTCCTGGGTTCTTTTTCTACCTCTGTCACTGATTTGCTGGGTGACTTTCAGCAAGTCACTTGGGCCAAAATTTTCAAGCATGGCAACTAATGTTGGATGCTGTAATTTTTGAGTGTCCAGCTCGAGGCACTGAAGGCTTGATTCTCAATAGTGACTTACTGACATGGGGCCCAGATACTACAGGGATGGGCAGCAGTATAAGATAGAAGTGCTAAGCACCCCCAGCTCTCGCTGAACTCAATGGGAGCTGTCGATGCTCAGCACTTCTGAAAACTAGGCCCAAGATGTCTCAAAATGGGCAGCCCCAGAGAAAAAAGATCACTTTTGAAATTTTTGACTACATGGCTGGGTGTAGCCATCAAACAAACAGGGTAACACTCATTATCTTCCTACCTATAGGAATATTTTGTGAAATATTTTCAGATCCTTGCATGACAACTCCTATAGAAGTGCTAAGTCTTATTCATTATGATTATTTTATTAGCCAAGTAACTAATGAGATGGGATAATTCTAAAGGCTGGGCCTTTGTGACTTTCTCCTTATCCATGTTCAGTAATTTGTGAAGAGGAAGGACTTTGTTTTAGTGAGAGCAAGCGCTTGAATACCGTGTATCTCTCTTTTTCCTATGGAGCATATCTCCAGTTCACTGTCCTAGCAGGGATGAAGTCCTGTTAATGAAAGCGGCCAGGGAAATCACTTGAAAAGGTGACATTAGAGGCAGATAGTCTGAACTAATACTTTGGGGAAACTAACCTCCCCTCCCTCAAAAAACAGCAGTCCTTGTGAAAGTCTTTTCTATTTGCAGACCATGGATTCATAAAGGGCAGCTATCTGACCTCATACTGCACTCCAGATTAATCTGGAATTAATTGGATTAATTGGAGCATGGTTACCTACTCTCAGCAGCAATGTAATTTTCTGGGTGGCTGCCCATGGCCAGACCCTGACAGTTTTTCCCGATTGGTGGCAGAGTCCAGCCACCAACCGCAGGTAGCAGGGCATGACTGGTGTAAGCAATTGTTTCTGATTGGACCCCATGCTCATCTGCTTGATAACAGGGAGACCATTACGGTACAGTATAAGATAGCAATTTTCATCCAAGGATCTCAAATCACTCTACAAAGGAGGGTAGGTATCACATTACTATGTTAAAATCATTTCACAAAGCCATGAAGACTTACCACAGCTGAGGACATGGCTTGCTAGCTCTGAATCTGGACCCAGGTGTCTATCTGAAAGTGCTGGGATGGGAATGTCATGGGGGCTGGTGGCCTGGAAAAGGTGAGCAGAGAGCACACAGAGAAGGAGGTGGCTACATAATTTTTCTGAGGGGAAAGGAGGATTGAATATGGACACTATGTAGTTTCAATCCACCCCAAATGCATATCCGTACCTGAGCACTGACGGCAGCAGTCTCAGTGCGATAGTAAACAAGCAGAGAAATATAATCCATGTTACTTCTGTGTTTCAGGGGGGGATAAAGAAGAGCATGAAGAAAAGGAAGACACAGCCATGCATCACAGGATACAAGCGTATGGCTCCATTTTAGCCATCTGCTAGCTGCCATAATATGTGTGTTTGCTGATGCATTGATGGGGAACTACCCACTGTATGTTACAGTAGATTGTCTTTTGCCTTCTCTTTACTGTATTCCTTCTGTGAATATTTCAGATCATTCCCCCCAATGCCTTAAATTCAGGTGCTGGATTACAGTCGGGGCAGGGGGTAAAGGCTACCACTCTGAAACCAAGCACAAAGAAACTCTAGTCTCTTAGCACACCTGTGTGGGAACAAGGTCAGACTGGAATCTCAGGCTACTCTCACACAGCTCTCAGGTCCCAGCCTGCATAAAACAGCACCATGATCCAAGAGAGCAAAGATTGAGCTTTAAACCAGCATTGCACAACATTGGAGGATCTGTCCCTGAGTCTATAAATTGCACCAAACTGTGTTAGGAGCATTTGTGTTGATTGGAATCTTTGCCTGTCTACGTTGCTGCATGTATACATTCACCCAAATGTATTTCTTTTACATCTCAAGCCAAAAACAGCTTGACGCGATGCTTAATTTGTGGTGTGTAATGTTGTGACACATTGCAGTCTAACGATGATATAATATGCAGAGATGAGCAAAAGGAGCACTAAAATGCAAGCCCACCCTGAAGTACGAAGTGCCCAGCTTGCAAGCACTTATTTTACTGCCGCTCAGATTATTTTCATACATCTTTGTATATCTCTAGCGTTATTGTTATTAAGAGCCAAAGAGAGACAGTTTACTTTAGTGTAAGGCAAACAACCTTTTAATAAGTGCCCGGCATGCATTTGAAATTGCATTTCCCAAAATACACCTGTCCCAACCACATTAAAAATAAGGGGAAGGCATGCCAGTCACACACTCAGTTCTTTGGGGGTTGGGTGACCAGATGTCCTGTTTTAAAGGGGCAGTCCCACTTTTTGAGACTTTTTCTTTTATAGGCGCCTATTACCCCCCCACCTCCTGTCCTGTTTTTTCACAGTTGCTATCTGGTCACTCTATTTGGGGGTAGTTTCAGTGAATCAAGCCAGACCATGACTGACCTTTGATTGGATGCACAGGAGGCAGGGTGCAAGGAAGTTAATCTGGCTTGAGCACTCCACATAGGAGCCAGTCCTTGCTCCTTTGGTGAACACCCAGCGTGGGTGGGGAGTTTCAGGTAGGTGGACACATGGCTCCATTCTTCTGTCCATACAGCTTGCAAAGGATGGTGGAGCCTCCTAAGAACATAGCACTGGAAGGGACGTCCTGCGCCCTTGATTCCAGTCCTCTGCTATCATGGGCAACCTCATCATGTCGTCCCTTTACCACATTTACTAAGCTCCATCTTAAAATAAGTTAGGTTTCTTGCCCCGCATTACTTTATTGGAAGGCTACTCTAGAACCTCCCTCCTGGAGGTTTAGTAACCTTCTAATTCCCAGCCCAAATTTACCCATGGCCAATTTATACCCAGCTGGCTGCCAGGGGAAGGATTATACCTCCCCATTATTCTTATTTAATATTGACATTGAGGTAGCCCTTCAAATCTGCAACCAAGTTGGGTCCTGTTGTGCTGTAGCTCATGGAGTGGGGTGGTTTGCATCACCTCCAGCGCAGGTCCGTGCAAAATGACACACTTAGTCCCTCACTTAGTGTACAAACTTTAATACCAAGTGAAAAGCAGCTCAGGCACAGGCGAAGTCTCTAAGGAAATGCCTACCCGATAGAGCAGAATATCATTACTGCCAATGGCAAGCGTTTAAAAAATCATGAACCAGGCTCCAAAAAATCAGGAGATTTTTTACAATAATCTGTTTGGGTTTCTTTTTATTTGTCTCTTGGATTTTGAGTCTTTAGGCCCCACCCGGGTCATGTTTTCAAGCTTTTCTCTGCACCCATGAAAGCTAAACACTTTGTTAAAAAAATGAAGGCAGAAACTGTCTCAAAATTGCTCAGCTTCAGGAGTTAGGGCTTGAACAAAAAACACCAAATACTGCGAAACCTGTTAGAAAATTGCTAGACTTGGCAACATAATATAGTTAGAGTCCTACCTTCTTCCTGTCTGTTCATTATTGGCATTAGAGAAATAACAATTGCTATGGAATAGTAACAAATCACATAACATTGTAAGATTTTTTTCCAAAATAGGATATTAAGAAATTATTTGGGATGCTAACTCATAGCTGCCAGGTCTGCTTGTCACACCTATCAATGGCTTACATAATTTACTTGCCCCATCATTTCTTACCACAAAAAGCCAGTGGCAGTTCTTAATGTTGTTTCTTTTAGTCTTTTTTAATTGATTCAGTTCATTAATTGGATTCTCTTTGGGTTTTTCTGTAACTGTGACCACTGCTATTAAAATCTGCAATTTGCAGGAAGTTGCTAATTTAGCAGTCAGGCTATCTTTTAACACTACAGAGAATAATAAAATGTTCTTAAATCAGTATGAATTATTAAAAAGAACTGGTTCATAAAAGAGGCAGGAAGGATCTATTTTCATGAAAGGTTTGTTTTAAAAAAAAACACTCACAAGCTTTGCAGTTTCAATGAAGGAATTTCATCTGGACTCTGCTCTTGCAGTGGGATCTATTAGCTGGACCATCAATGCTCATGCACCCTCATTCACCCAGTAGGCTTCCGCAAAAGGACAATTGCAAGACAGGACCCTAATATGTAACTACATTAAGGTTGCACATTATGCATTTGTGCAGACACCTGTTGTACTGTGATATGCTGGAGATGTATAAATAAAGGGCAAAAATTATACCCTCTATTCCTAAACTCAGGCACTTAACTCCATAATTAGGTGCCTACCAAAATGGCCTGATTTTCAAAGGTGCTGAGAGCCTGTAGCTCTCATTAACTTCAGAAAAGGTAGTGAGTACTCAGCATTTCTGAAAATCAATCCACGCACATAGGAGTTCCATCCTGCACTGATTCAGCAAACTCATGGGGCTACTCTCATGCTTAAAGTTAAGCATGTGCTGAAGTGCTTTGCTGGAGTCGGGCAGCATGCTCAGCATCATGCAGGATTGAGCTCTGCATGTCTAAATACAGATTTAGGTGTCTACATTTAAATCACTGGGCCAAAGGCAGCGAATTGCTGTAATGTTTTGGTCAGATAATGATAATCTGGCAAATTTCCTACTGCTCAGATTATATTCCCAGTTTGCCAAATTGAAATTTAAGTAAAGAAAAGGTAAAATATCAGTCTTTAATATTACAGTCACAGTGTATGTCCAGGCTACCTTTATAGACACTTTATAAAGGCTAAATGAAGAATGAATAGATGTTTCAAGAAATGGGTAATTAAATGTTTTGGATTGGTCTAGAGTCCAACAGGTCAATAGGTTGGTCGTGATCTTGGTTTATACCATCTGCAACCCCTTTAACTGAGGTGCTCCTAACACATGTTACTCATGTCTGTAAGATGCTTTTAACATCTGCTAAATACCTAGTAACTCTTTGTAAACCATTTATAAATAGAACCCTAATATAACGTGTGACCATACTAGGAGAGGGTAATATGTGAGGAGCATTAGGCTGCAGGTTGCTCATTTGAAGAACATTGTGTTTCCAGAGAAGTGGAAGGAGATGTTGACCCCGATGAATCTGAACTATGAGCAAGGAGTAGAATCTGCTAAATAAACAGATTACAGAGTGAAGTGCAAGAATTACAGATCTGGAAGTCGGTGGACCAACTGGGAGGTAATGCTGTTTATTTATATATTTATTTGACTATTCGGAGATTTTCTCCAGGTTTGAGTTGTATGTTTAATGTCTACCCTGCTGTTTTAAAATGAGAGCTTTTAGAGCAGGTCATCTAGTTATGCCAGGAGGGCTCCTGCTAGAGAAATCATTCTTTCATACTATCACCTTGTTACTTTACAATCAGTTCTGCTTTTAAATAGCAAAGGAGCTCCTTGGAAGATGCCAGTTCTGATTACAGTTTGAAATGTCTAACCTTGGTTTACAGCATCTAAAAGTCTGTTTCTCACAGCTTGAGACTTACATGGACTGAGACTGTGTTCAGCTAATAGGGAAAAGATCATCACTGCCACTTTACGGCATATACTGATCACTCATACGTACAATCAGCTTTACTAAATGCAGCAAGATGGAACCTTGCTGTAGGTTAGCTCTAAAACTGAAGTTCTGAAATGGAATGACTAACTCGGAATATTACAGAAGCACTAACACAGGTGCAGCTCATATCCTCGGTGTTGTAAGAAGTGTGTGACTTATGGCTGGTCTCCCTAGATATTTTTGATTACCATTGATTTTGCTTGCTTTACACACCCTTAGCTTTGTCTTGCTAAAAAGTCTCTGTGTCTATGTGCTCATCTTAATCAAAAATGACACACTGAATAAAGAGAAAACATGCCTGATTCTCCTTCTCACTGTGCTGGGGTGTCCACCCCACACAGAGCCTGAAGGGGTTAAGGCGGCTATGTGGGCCAGTTAACCATCGGGCCGCACCTGGAGGAGGAGCCAGGGAGCAAGAAGAATTAATTACAGATAAAGCTCAGCTGGACAGGAACAGGAAGGGTCTGTATAAAGCCTAGTAGCTGAGAGCAGAAGAGGGCTGTAGGGAGAGAAACTAAGATAGAAAATAGCCCAAGGCTACAGCAGTAAGGTTCAGGACTGTACAAACCATGACTGCCTGTTGTAAGGTCCTTGGGCTAGAACCCAGTATAGAGGGCAGGTCTTGGTCCCTCTACCAGCCACTGGGTAGTGGTGCCATTAAGGGGCAGTGAATGGAAAGATTCCCTGGGACAGTGGGTCCTGTGGGACTTTGATTTCCCAGAAGGGGAGATCAACAGTGACCTGGCTGGAGGGCCAAGCCATGAAGTGAGAGCAGTTAAGTCCTGAGGAGAGTGCGACCACAGGAAGGGGCGTTGGCCTGGCAGAGCTAATCCCCAGATGTGGCCAGAAGGAGGCACTCCAGTGGTGAGTAGAGCAGTCAGTGATACTTGTGTACCCTGGTTTAACATCACTATAATTCTATTAATTTCCATGGCATCATTCCTTACTTACACCAGAGTAAAGAACAGAAGAATAGGGTTTAATGGGCTAAATCTTCAGCTGTGCTGGAGCTGAGATCAATGTAGCTGTTGCAGGGAGACAAAGGTAGTTTTATATGGCCTTTCCTCCCCTTGCTGTTATGGGGCTATCCAGGGGTCACACTGGTACAAGTTAGAGCAGCCTACAGGCTGCTTTAACTTGCCCTGGCTTCTAACAACCACGAGGAGCTACCATGCTGCCAATGATTTCTAGAGTGCCATGTGCTTCGTTTCTGACATGCTCTCTTGCTCCTGAGATGTACCTGGCGCAGCAGTAGAACCTGCTATGCCAGTTCTGTGCCTGCTGAAGATACCCCCTTTAGTGCTTCTTTTAGGTCCCCTGGCACTGCTCCAGCTCTACAAAGGGACATTAGCATGAGCTGGGATCTGGCCCAGAACTTCTGAACAAATAAGTTGTGTCGCACCATTGACTGCGTTTGGGTCTATATTAATTTTACCACCTTCCCTCATCTCTTGTCTCTGAGACTGTTTGTTTGCTTCTAAATTTTTTCAGTGAAATATGTGAACATTATCAAGTGCTTGCTTGGGAAGCAATAATGACCACGTACAAATCTTACTGATTTCAGCAGCAAGCTGGATATGTTATTGGAGTCTGCCTCTACAGACCTTTAAAGGGGTGCCAGGTAGGGTGACCAGACAGCAAATGTGAAAAATCGGGATGGGGGTGGGGCGTAATGGGAGCCTATATAAGAAAAAAAAACAAAAATCAGGACTGTCCCTATAAAATCAGGACATCTGGTCATCCTAGTGCCAGGAAAGAAATTACAGATGTGTTTGTAACCTTTACAGGCAGCGGGAGCAGCCTTCCCCTCGTCTGCATTCCTTTTTCAGAAGGATGACCCACGTGGAAATGATACAACACCGGTAGCTAAACTGGCACCATTCCTGAAGCTACTCCAGATGATTTCCAGGACTCATGAATCAATCTCCCAACCCATAATCCCATGTGAGTCAAGAGCCCAGACAGAAGAATCCTTTCCTCTTTGTAACTTCCCCCCCTATAGAAACCCAAAACTTCATGGTAAATATCGGTGTGATTTTTATACTTTATCAGAGGCCTAATTACCAGAGTGCTACGCCTGCATATTTTTTCATGGATGCTCAGGTGTCTGCACATTTGAGTCATGACTTGATTTGACCATAGCTAGGCATGGTTTGAGAGTGCCCATAGGGACAGCAAGGGAGAGAGGAAAGGATAGTTCCTCACAAGCTGTGGAGTGGTAGGGAAGTTTCTCCCTGGCACTACTGCTACAGATTTAGGCTTCCATATTCCCTGCCGCTACTGCACCTTCACTCCGTGGGAAGGTAATGGCTGGTGGACATGCACAGCAGGGGTTTCCTGGCCTTATCTTGCTCATTCAGAGTCTATTGACACAGCGTTTTGCAGCCCGTAGGAGTGAGCCTCAGACACCAGGCTGCAGAGACAGCCCTTTGAAGTTGCAGCTTGGGATGGAGCTCAAGCTCTGAAGTCTAGGGAATGGGGTGAACTTCCAGGCCCCGCTTCCAACCCTTGCTACATACAAGTGGCTGAAAGATCTAACCAAGAAGCTTAAAAAAATCACCCTGCCAACTTGCCACTGCCTCATCATGCTGACCATACGGCCAGAAGCACAAGAACTGGACTGAGCACTTGTTCTGTGAACAATGGAAGGAATCAATCAGTTCACTGAAAGAGGGGTTTCAGAACTGATGTATGGTGTTCTGTTGGCACTAAGTGCCAGTTCGGAGAATGGGATGTTCCTCACCAAAGACGAATTGTGTCCCTTCACGCTTCAGGTGATAGTGCAGCTGTGAACTGTGAGGAAACAAACTTGCTGAGGAAACAAACAGGCAATTTGAAATGTAAGTGCCTGCCAGCTGTAAGTTTCTGTCATGCTTCCAGAGGCAGGCATGACTGCTTTCAAGTGACAAGATTTGGGGCCTAAACAGGAAGTTACAGGTGCCTTCAAATGGTCACATTCAGAAGGAATCTTAGCATTTATTTTTACTTTCAACTGATCATTGAAACCATGAGGAAACAAAACCAGACTTGTTGCCTCCTCATTTTGGAACTCCGCTCCCACAACATAGTGCACATTCTGTTATCGGATTTTTATTTTTTTTTGACAACCCACCTACCTACTAACTTTTCCCTTTTGTTTTTTCCCATGTCAGACAATGGGATCAGATGTATTTACTTGCTAAGAAGATGGTTTAAACATCTCTTGAAATAAAAACACAACAGTCTGATTTGGAAAGCTTTTTTATTTTTCTCCCAGGGCAATTTGGTTGTCTGTCTCTCTCTCCCATTGTGTGGTAAACCCAAAATGCGTGATTTTTTTTTTTATGTACATTGTGCCTCATTTGTCACTGCAGTATATGGACCTTATTCTCTACTGCCTTTACACTTGTGAAAAGCACGTGTAAAGTGTTGCCACTGAGGGCTGGGCAGGGCAGGGTGGATTGTTTCATACACTAGAGCTGCAGTTCTCAAACTGTGGGTCAGGACCCCAAAGTGGGTCATGACCCCTTTTTAATGGGGTTGCCAGGGCTGGCATTAGATTTGCTGGGGTGAAAGCCTGAGCCTCATCTCCCAGGGCCAAAGCTAAAGCCCAAGGCTTACAGGCCCCCGCATGGGTCTGAAGCCCTTGGGCTTTGGCTTTGGCCCCCCTGCTTGGGGTAGTAGGCTTTGGCTTTGGCCCTCATGCCTGGGGCTGTGGGACTCGGGCAGGCTCAGGCTTTGGTCCTCCCTCCTGGGTCATGTAGTAACTTTTGTTGTCAGAAGGGGGTCATGGTACAATGACGTTTGAGAAACCCTGCACTAGGGGAATCCCCAGGTGATGTATAGACGATATATCTGCTTGCAATTCACTGCTACCCTGGCTGGCCTCAGTCACCCCACTCCTAAGGGGCACGGCTGGAAGGAAAGGGGTATGACTGAAGTACTGCTGAGTTCTGATCTTGGGGGAGGTCATCACAAGTGATGCAATTCAGAGTAGCCCTGAGAATGTTCTAAATTTTTACTCAGGGCTGAATTGGTGGTCAACAGAGTAAGGATCAGAGATCCTTAAAGAGCATTTCCTGGTCCCACTTCTAAATATACTGTGCATTAAAGGTCCTATACTGAGGATCTGGCCCTTCAAGTAAAATATTGCATAACATCTTAAATATTTGTATAAAATATATTCTGCGTCCCAGGCCTGAAAAAGGCTTTGTGAAGGATGGAGTGTTGGTTGCAGTTGTCAGAGAAACAGCTTAAGGGAGAAAAAGTTGAGTATTACCTTATAAAATGGGAACTATATTTCATAAAGCAACTTTTATTAGCTGGTGCTGCTGGTCTGACTAGTAATAACCATGTGGGTTTGTAGACTTCTAATGTGAGTTGCTCTTTTTATTACCTGTTGGTTACAAAATGTCTGTACTCTGTCAGCTGGGAAATGGAAAGACCTGATTTATGTCATTATTTCTCTTCTTATTCTACTGGGATGTTTGAGGCTCATAGAGAGCCTAATACAAATACCTGAGAAGTAAAGGGAAATCTTTTCTTTGGCTTTGAGATTTGGTCAGGTCCAGATTATGGGACATTCTGGAGGGCATGTTGTCTCCCACAAGTTTTTTATTCCTGTTTGTGCTTTTAGGGCTGCTGTTCAGAGAATTAGAGAATATCAGGATGGGTATCAAATAGACAAATCTTGAGAAATATATTTGGCAAGTTATCTTCATTTGTTTCTAACTTTATCTGATCATAGAACAATTCACAGGCAAGAAGTCCTCTATGGTCTTCCTATGGGGAGCACAACTTTTCTAGATTGCTTGTGGTAATATCCATTTCCTTAGACTTAGGGGATGGGTTTGAACTCTTTATAGATCCATTGATCATCATGACCTAGAATACTTATTCAAGGTTTATTGATTATTATAAGCAAATCCTCTGGCTATCACCATAATCATGCCAGGCATAATATGCTATATTGCTAACTTCTTAGTAAAAATAACATATCTATTTTGATTTTTTTCCATTACAGTACCCAAAAGTACCAATATGAATGTAAAATTACATTCATGGTTCTACAGTCCAAGGCTGTGTGGAAGCTATTGCTAAACTGATCATTGCTACACCATTTGCCTATATACTTCATGCTCTGCTAGCATTAACATAATCACTTTGTAAAGGTGCTTGGGACTCCTGGATTATGAAAAGTGCTATATTGTATAAAAACAAATTTTAGCCTTTGTAAAACTTCACTATGTACAACACTGAAACATTCTTGGTCCTTTAAAATGATATCAGCATCATAGAACAGAAATAGAATAGATCATCAAGTACATGACAGTGCCTTGATTTGCTTTCTACTTCACAAGGATGCAATAGAATAGAATGGTACTAAAAGCTGGTTAGTTTTTTTTTTTTTTTTTTAATTCTTCAAAATGCAACAGCTCTTCAGCACACTTCTGCAGAACTGTTTCCAAATAGCTTTGTCATTGTTCTGTCCCAGTAGCAAAGGTTGATATATCAGCACAGGGAACTTTGGATCTCATCAATATTTAATCTGTGTTTTGTTACCACACATCTGTTTTCACTGATAACAAATTCTTCCTTTGAAGTAGACCCTGTCTGCTTGGATTTTGCAACTTTCTGCAAAATAAGTATAGAGTTTTGTAACTTAGCCAAGCGGTACTTGTAGGCATTTTATGTCAATACCCCACTGATATATTGGAACACTACAAAAGGTTTACATAGAATGTTGCAAAAGCACAAAAATATGCATGTGGGTTTTTTAAAGATTTGGATTATTTCCATGTGCCATCTGGGCTACGTTATGTCCTCTAGAATACTGCCACTATTTTGCATGTAATCGCTACTTGAAATATATCTATGTTTCTACAAGTGATTTTTTTTTTTTTGTATTTTCAGTTCTATTGTGGAGTGCTACAACAACCATGACATTGATAAACTACATCCACAGCCTAATGCATATTTCCTTTGCTGCTTCAGGAGATTTTGTTTCTGATTCTTTCAATTTCTTATTTGAATGTAATAGATCTCTTTATTTATGAAGAGAGAGCTACAATTCAGAGAGCTATTTATATCTCTGCTTACCCCATCACCTTAGTATCTGAGTGCCTCACAAACAGTAATCAGTTATCCTTCCATCATGCCTATAATTCCAGGTAGTATTATCTATATCTTGCAGATGAACTAATGCACAGAGAGGTTAAGTGACTTGCCCTAGGTCCCACAGGACATCTGTAGTAGAGTCAGGAACTGAAGCCTGAATCCTAGTCCAGTGCCTTAGCCAAAAGGCCCCCTTCCTCCCAATGACTGGATGATATATGGATCCTAAAAACCAATTTAGGAGAGTATGTTGTACAGAAATCCTTAGAGGAATTTTTCTTGCATAAATAAATGTAAAAGCAAGACAATAAAATAGGGGATTGCAAAGTTCAAGATGACTCAGTTGGATTCTCTCTTCTTCTAGATCCATCATGTGCTTCTTAGTCCTTCTCCTGCTGAGTCTTATAGGGAGGGGAAATAATTGAGTAACTTACTTCTTATTAGTAAGAGACAAGCTAAATCAAGCTATGATTCATGCTTCCAATTTGTGTCTTATTTTTTGTCAATGGCCAGTGAGAGAATTGCAAAACACCACTGACTCAGATGCTTCAACAAGGACTCTGGTTGGTGATTAGTCTTTCAAACCGCACACAGGGTCTTCCCTGTGATCATAAGTTCATCACAGCATTGGCTCAGAACAAGCACTCTGCCTTTGGGGCCTCAGTAGGCCAAACTCCTTCCAACTCTTCCCTAAAGATTAGGGCCCACTCTGGACCTGTATGTTTGCTGGATCAGAAAGGAGGCCCTGAGTCAGTTTAAACAGGTGGTTTGTTTTTTTTTTATCCAAAAATTCTGTTGATCCCTGGAGAATCCAGTTTGAATTAGTAGATGCAAACCTATCCCAGGCATCACTTCAAAGGGCTGATAACCAGAGCCAAATACATTAGCGTACCCCCTCCTCCTCAAGAAGTTATATGCGATAACACACAATTGCATTTTTAATATAATGGATCCCCAGCATATCAAACTCAGTTCAGTTAGGCTTATCCAGGATATTGCAGTGTATTGTTGTATTTGTCACAGTCTTTTCTTTTAAGGAGGCTTTTCTTTCCCCTGTTGGTCTGACAAGGGCTTACAGTGTTGCTTCAGTCATAGTTGGACGTAGTTTCTAATAGCTAGTAGTTAGTGATGAAGCTCTAATTACAACAGCAGTAACTAGGCCCACACTAGAGGAAGCGAGTCCACTCCTGTAAGGAGTTGTCCTTATGGGAGCAGTCCTCACTCAATGTCTGATTTTTCAAAGTAGACCTCCAGTTACGCAGGTAGAGTTCAGAGACTGCCACTGAACTGCACAGACTGTTTTATGCCCGCAATACACTGCTGGGAAAAGGCATGAAATATGCCTTTGGAATTAAGGGTTCAATTCATTGCGGGCCTAAAGTGGTACCTACAGCTTGGAGCGCAGTCTGAAAATCAAACCTGTAAGAATCCTAATGAAAGCAGTAAGGCTGCTATCTGTAAATAAGCACATGCAGGATCAGACCCTGGGAAAAACAGTCAGAAATCTGGATATAAACAGCCAGTACCAGGCATTAGACACCAATGTGGATTGTTTTGTACATTAGAATAAAAATGATTTACCCACAGAATGACACAGGGCATGGTGGGCTTCCATCCAGTAACATCTGTAAAGCACTGAGACATAGAGAAGAGTCCCTACAGAAGAGCAAATTACTGATACAGGGCCAAATCCTGAAATTATTACTTGTTCTTTTTATTTCTACTGTGGTAGCACCCAAGGACCCTATCTGGGAATCATGACCCCATTGTATTAGGTGCTGTACAGATAACACAAAGTCCCTGCTCCAGGCCGCTCACAATCTAGAATTGGTGTTAGACAGAATTTACTAAGGGAAAACTCTCTATGAAGTCAGTGGGAGCTCTGAGTGGTGGAATCTGTTTATTCATGGATGCTACTGGCTTCAGCCCACTCCACTCCCCTTGCCTGAGTATGGTTGGAGTAAATCCTGAATAAGGACTTCCAGCTTTGACGCGATAGTTTTTAAATTAAGCCTAAATATGGTTTTAAAAATACTACTCTATTTCCTTTTTCTCTCTAGGTATTGTCAGGCACTGTAGCTGATATAGGTTATGTCAATAAGTTGAGGAAGAAGATGCTATCACATACTAAGCTTTCTCTGGGAATTTAAATATTGCAACAGCATCTTAAAAAATTATACTTTGCTTTATCAGCCAACAGGTTTGGACAATCAATGCTCACATTCAAATACCTCATCATGTGAAGCGCTACAGTTTCACATTGGATTATTACAGCCTGAAAGTCTGATGTCTCCTTTGACAAAATTGTATGGATGCATCCATAAAGGTTAATGTTTGCTTCTGTCATGGAGAGGAACAGTGGGATATGTTATAAGGCAACCTTTGACTTAATAAACTACAGCTGACTAAACTGGGAACTGAGAATAGAACAAAACAGCAGGAACCATTTATCAATGATAAAAATGACTTAATATGTTACTTTGCAGACAACAGGTTTCTCTGATTAAAATGATCTTTCCTACCTATCTAATACGAAAGGTATCACAGCATATGATATGCAAAGAGCATTTTTGTCCAGGACTTCTTGTCCCAGAGTCACAACATGGATTTTCTGTTCAATGGAAATACATTGCTTTTAAGATCATTAGCTGATGAGGATGATAATCATAGAAGTGTAGAACTGGAAGGGACCTCACTTGGTCATCTCATCCAGTCCCCTGCATTCAAGGCAGGACTAAATACTAACTAGGCCATTCCTGACATGTGTTTATCTAACCTGTTCTTAAAAACTTCCAATGACAAAGATTTCACAATTTCCCTAGGCAATTTGTTCCAGTGCTCAACTACCCTGATAGTAAGGAAGCTTTTCCTAATGTCCAACCGAAACCTCCGTTACTGCAATATAAGCCCATTGCTTCTTGTCCTATCCTCAGAGAATGGAATGGCAACATTTATCAGCTTATTCAGAATCACTTTTAACAAGACACCTGTTGGTTAATGTAAGTAATACTGCTGTACTACTAAAAGCAAGAATTCAGAATGAAAATGTTTTGATACTGTCACAAAGGACATTTGGGCCATTATTTTCAAAAATAGGTGCCTACACTGAAACTCTTGGGCACCTAAATAAGTTACCTGATTTTTCAAAAGGGCCAAGCACTTAACATTTCCTATTGACTTCAGTGAAAGCTCAGACCACAGATTTAGATACCTAAGTACTGATTTAGGAGCAGGGGTGCTGGAACAATTTTTATAGTGGGGGTGCTGAGAGTTATTCAACCAATCTGTAAACCCTGTATGTGGTGGAATCCACTTTGCGCCAGGGAATGCGGCAGCACCCTTAGTTCCAGCACCGATGTTTAGGAGTCTATCTGCAGGAAATCTTGGCTGTGGCTTTTTCACATTAAGCATTACCACAACTGCTTTTTGTGTAACTTCAGATTGTTTATTATCCCCACAACATGTTTTCTGTTAGCCTAAATATCATTAATAAAGAGCCTCAGTAATATGATGCTGCTCATTAAATTCAGAGAGCTCCTAGGGAACTTCACTTCTGCAGTCGTATAATATCATACTGCCATGATGTCCTGCTATGCAGAACATGTTTGCCGTTCCTGTATTTGCATAATTTTCAAAGAACACTACACTTCTCAATACTCGCCTCATAAAACTTTTCGCCCATGTTTCAAGCACTCCACAGCTGGCCCCTTGAGAGGACAAACCAAGCCAATAAGCCTGACTCCCAAAACCACCCGCTATCTTTCTTTCACAACTGCCCCTATTCCTGCTGAATCTGTAGAACTAGAGCTAAATCCTTCACAAAGCAGAACTTCTGTCCTCTGCACAGCTCTATACTGAGTGTTATCTTCTCTATTATATTGGATATAATTTGTTTTTAAATAAAAAAGGAATGTCCTACTTCAAACCCTTTTTTCAGGGAGGAGGGCAGCGGTGGTTCCTCTTATCTCTAATGTTCAACACTCCTATTAGTAGCTGTAGTAAAGGCTTGTCTTACCTTTTAATTTCATGTTTTGGCGATCCATGATGCTTTTTCACTCTCTCTTGCTGGCCTTGGCATTCTGCACAGACACAGTGACTAGATAAATCACAAACCCTCAACTTGGGCATGGGGCACAAGAACCTTACTCCTTCAGTTCCAAAACCACAGGCCTCTACCATATGAGATAAAGGACATTGCACTAGGTGGCAGCAGTCTTTCATCCTACCTGTGGGCATGCCACTTGAGGACAAGCTCATGGACAAATCCATTACATTACAATCTGCTTCTAATGTGTTGGGTTCAACCCACAAAGTCTTGAATGCTTTGGAATCTGTGAGACCACCATACTCCCTCTAAGATACTAGTACACTTGCCAACAGCATTTCTGGAGATCTGATTCCCTTCCCTTACATCAACACATATCAGGAGAAATCAATGGAGAAACACCAGTGCCCAACTGTTGGGTCTGTCAGAGTGAAGCTGAATATTTCACAGAGGATTCTTTGACACCGGAGTGGGTGTTATTCAATTGCCTGAATTCTCAAAGTATAATTAGAATATCAGTTACAAGATACAAGGTTCCTCCCAGTGTTTTCTTGCCTTTCGTCTCAGAAGGTTTGGCTATCTAAGTTTAACACCAGCCAAACACATGGGCAGTTTAGAGAGAATCTACAAAGACATTTGCTGAAGCAAACAAATGAATCTAAATGTCTGCAGCGGAATATGGCTATGATATAAATGGGAGTAGGTTCAGACTCCAAGTCTGGCTGTAATATTAATGGTAATAATGAATGGTTCCAAACAGGATTTAGCTTGTTACAAAACACCCATAATAAAGGGAAGATGCAAACTTCACTAATGATACAAATTAAATGCAAGGAACTCAATCCACAATCATTTCAGAAAGACCTGCATCCAACTGGAGGCCATCATAACTGTGTGGTTCATGGTACCAAATACAACTAATAAATCGAAAGACAGCAGCCGAGACAAGCACTTATTACTAAATCAAGGAGAACAATCTCTGTGCAGTCCTGGGTCAGCCATCCTGATTAGAATTAATTAAAATTCTGATGATCCATGTGGCTCTAAAACAGAATGGATACAACTTAGGAAGTATCTTAAGTGAAGTAAGAAAGGTTAGTAATGGCATGATAATTAACAACGTCTCCTGCTATATTTAAATTTTTTACCCTTGAAATTTTCATGAAAGATTTCAAATTTGCTCGCAGTTTTCAAGTAGCCAAAGAGAGATTAATTATATGGTTTAAGACTATTGGTGAACTGATTCTGATAAAAATTATATGGATTCCATGGTTACAATATGGGATGGAGGAACTGATCCAGATAAAATAAGAACTGACTGAAACTTCCAAATCAAGCCCTACCTGAATCTTTTTGTTTGGATAACTTTTTAACTTCTCTTTTAATAAACAATAATAATAAACCACTTTGCCTCTTCATTTCCTGATTTCAGCTGGGACAAGAAGCAAGGTGAGATAAAGCAGCCAAACTTTAGACTATTGCTGATACAAACAGAACCTCTTCACCACTGGATTTTGCCTATGTCTAGAGCCTAAGAAAAATATCCAAAAAGAATTGTGAGAGGAACACTAGAGATCTAGCCTGGAAGCTGTTGATCTGGGCTATAGGATAATTTCACGCAAATCATCAGCAAGAAGCAAATTTTACTAACCAAGATCAGAGTTACCAGAATACAAGGAAATATAAGATAAAGTCAGATCGCTACAATTTGTCAAACTGGAAGAAATGTTTATCCCAATTATCTTCCCTTTCAATCTGAAAAGGCTAGGACTAAAATTTGTGGCAAATCTTTTGATGCCTAGGAACAACTGGGAGGATAGATTAAGGAGAAAATTAATAGTCTGAAATAAGGATGCAGAGCAATTTCTTCACTTCAGCATCACACTCAAATAGAAGCCAGCCTTAATTTTCTTTTAGACACCTTAATTTGATTCTTCCATATCTACCTTAGATACTTATATGGTTCTCATTACCATGTAAAACTATGGCACAGACAGACTAAGGCCCAGTTCCACAAAGGTATTCAGACTCCTAACTTCTACTGATTTCAGTGGAAGTTAGGAGCTTGAATACCTTTGTGGATCTGGGCCTAAGTGATTTGCTGACACAGGGTGTCTACAGAAGAGCAGAGGATTGAATGCAGGTCTCTTGTCCCAGGCTGTCTTCCTAACTATCAGACCACCTTTCCTATATCAAAATGATCGGTTAGGCCAGAGGCCATGCGCTGCATCTCCATTTCCTTCCATCTAGCCTAATCTCTGAGCACCTCTATAAACTTGGGAGAGTGATACATCAAAAGGATAGAGTGAGTCTGTGAAAGAACTGTGCCACTTATAATATTTGCTCATTCAAGATTGAACAGATCATAGGCCTTTAGATCAACTGGGAGCAGAGAGGACTAAGCTGTTTCCAAAGATAATCTTTCAACAGAGTTGTAAGAGTAAAAATAGGATCTGGTTAGTGGTTTAAAAAAAAGCAATATTAACATGAGTATTAGTCTTTAATGTCTCAGAAGGGTACAAATCAAGTGAGACAACAAGAGCTGGAGTGCCAGCAATGTTTGTTCTGAGAGTTCTGAGCACAAGAACCAAAGGACCTCAAAGCTGCAACTTAACTTCACAAAGTGAATGCAGATCCTCTCAATAGTTGAGCATGTTACAGAGGAGGCAAGTTCTTCAAAATGCTTCCCTCTGTCTACACGTATCAGTCTTGCACAGGTTTATCTTTAGCTGCGTGCTCTTCATCTACATGTTGATTTCAGTGGCGCTCTCAAGCTCTTCCACAGTATGGGCCACATCTTAATAAAGATGTCACATAGACTGCCCTCTCCCTTCCCTGTGGCAATAAAGTAACATCCCAGTGGTAATACAGCAATTGCTTACATGGAGAATTAATATCAGGGAAATGTTTCATGTGTCTGTCTTTTAATGCAACTCAGCATGTGAAAACAAGGGGTAGAAGACACCACCATAGTCTAGGTTGCTACCCACTGATCACCAGCAGGTGCTGAAGGACCAGCCATGGGTGGTACATGGATCACAGTTTGGGAACTGCTGTGCTAGGCACTGAGAAAGCTGGAGAAGTGATGCTGTTTAGGTTCAATTTAAAGGAGATGTAGAGCTCTGTATACTGCTGGCATTTCAGTCCATGCTGTTTCATTAGCTCTCCCACTGGCTTCATCTAGATAATTAAAATAATTAATAAAATAAATAAAATAATAAATGAATAATTAAAAGGGGTGGCAGAGGACTGAGCTTTGTGGGATTCACTGTCTGAGAGCACTATTGGAGCTAGAAGAAGAGTTGCCCCTACTGACTCCTTGGGTTTGGTCTGAGAGGAGAGACCTGAGCCATTTAAAGGCATTTTCATTCATCCCTGCAGGTGGGACAGGAGTAGTAGGTGATCTACAGTACCATATGCCAGACAGGTAAAGTGAGATACATATGGATGTATTTCTTTTGCCTACAGATAAGTGGTAGGTGACCCACCAAAGCAGCAAATGCTGTCTCCGTGCCATGCCTTGCCATGAACCTGATGGAGAGGGATCCAGGATATATGTGCTGCCAGGTGGATGCCTATGGCCACTGAGGCTGAATTTAAGCCTTAGTCCGTACGTTTTTTTTTCTTACATATTGGTGTGGTCTGGAGTATTTTTCTTTCTTGTCTTGTCCAAGGCAGCTGATGTATTTTAAATTCTTGCAGTGTTAAATTTAGCATCTATAATCACAGCACAGTAGTTTCTTGAAAGCTTCTGTGTATTTTCTCCCACCTTGGATTACCAAATATCTCAGCTGCGGAATTCTGTTTACTCTGAGCCGTCTTGAATCAAAAACTTGTATACATTAGAGGCGTGATGGGACCTAAGCCTAATTTCTCATAGTGTGGATGTGAATCCACCATCTGGAGCTCGGCCCAATCATAGGCCAAACAATTCTGGAAAAATAGAACAAAGGTGGAGGTACTGCCAAAATTCTGGCTCGCATAAATCTTTGTCTTTCTGTAGCCCTGTGGATGATGCAAACCTGCTCTTTTATAAACGTATCGTGTAGTAAATTCCATCCTCACTCCAGCTCTGGCAGTGCAGTCTCATTTCATCAGTCATGGAAATTAAAGAATTATTGCAGTTACATGCTCTTATTTGCAGACCCAGTTTTACTCTTAGCCCTTTCTCTCTCATACAGTGGCCTCTGTTAATAGCTAACTATTGGGTTTTTGATTGTAAAGTCCTTGAGGGATAATAATAAGTCCTAAGTATGGGGAAGGATAGCTCAGTGGTTTGAGCATTGGCCTGCAAAACCCATGGTTGTGAGTTCAATCCTTGAGGGCCCATTTAGGGATCTGGGGCAAAAATTGGGGCTTGGTCCGCTTTGAGCAGGGGGTTGGACTAGATGACCTCCTGAGGTCCCTTCCAACCCTGATATTCTATGATTCTATTACATAAGGCCCAGATGATCTATTCTGCCATGTAGAATTGGGAGCAGGGGAAGGAAAACTGAGGAACTATCATATAGATGGGGGTTGATCACACGGGGATGGAGCAGAGAGAGGAAATGCTGGTTGCATAATTTTCTCATATCATATAGCAGCTTCTATCCCCTCCGTGGCCAGGATGCTTAAGCTCAGTGCTGCATGACAGTGGGGCAGGCTGAGTGGCATGCCCAGCTAGAGGCAGCTACAGGGAGAGCATGTGCCCTTCTCAGGATGACATAACTTAGTAAGCAATATCGCAGACCATAAGAGTGCGGGGCCCAATGTTACACTGTAGAAGCACCTCACTAGGCAAGCGTGCCCTGTCATAACACTATGGAAAGCATACTGCCTTCTTACTGCCCCAGGGAAGAGTTCTTATTCCTCAATGGCAATGGGAAATCCTTTATCTACTTCTAATTTTGGGGAGAGTTCTACTAGATTTTATCCTCTGAGTCCCATGCTCCAATATTTCAGCATCCATTATTCAGAAATAGAGCTGGATCAGTCTCTTTTGTTCATTCCCACACTTGCACGATTCAGGATACCAGGAGGGATGGGGTGTGGCAGGTCTTGTATTCAGGCTGAAGGATAGGTTCACATGCCTGGTTGTTAGTTCTCCACCCTTTTTTTTTTATTAACACTTTTGAGACCCAAACAAGGGGTGGCACAGGTGGATTGCTAAACACCGCCATCTGTCTAATTTGGAGGAGAGCAGCAGGAAACTGCCAAGGACACAGCTGAGCATCAACTTAAACATTGTTCACACAAGGTGAGAGTACATGAAGAGCAAGCAATGGGACCAACTCCAGCTAGATGTACAAAGTCTCTTTCTCCTGCTCCTTGTGACCCTTTTCCATGTAATGGCAGTGCACATTTCAGGGTTTGGGCTTTTGTTTAAAGTCAGAGAGACTGGATTCATGTTAGGCTTTTATTTCCCTGGGGTAGGTGGCTTGGTCGGACATGCTATCACAGCTGAGGGATTGGGAGCCATCTCTCCCATCACAACTGATCAGTCCGAGGAGATCATGACCCTTGAAATGTGAAAGCTTACCCAAATATATGGCGAGATGCAGATGCAGAGTATTTCTTGCTACAGCCCAGCATTGTTCTGCCCTGAGGTCAGAGATTCAGCCTGGAGATACATTCCTTCTTAGGGGATGGCTGCTCTTGAATGGGTGCACTTGGTGCCAGTCAAGCAATCATTGATGTGATCAACTGCTAGGTGACTCTCACAGGGAGTTAATATCTAGAGCTATTTTGGAATAGAGTTAGGGAGAGGTGAGAGCTCTTTCTGTTTGCTGGGAGATGGAGCAGTTCTTGACATGACAGGATGGTGAATCCCACTGGGAGAGGCTACTGGGAAGTGGTCCAATGAAGCTTGTGTTTAACTAAAGGCCTGACACGGTTTTTGCCATTAACTCCAAAAGGAGTTGGATGGGTACGTTATTGTTGGAAGGCTAGATGACCACTTGGTAGTGAGGATTACTTGGGTTCGTACCTATACCTGTTCTGTCTGCACTCTCTAAAAGATTGCAGCCAGTATGTCGTTTTTCCACCTAGAATTTAACTCCATCCTCTTTTACAACGGCCTTGTAGCAATTTCCCCCACACCGGAGCTATTAGCAGGACAGAAAGATAAAACATCCAGTCTCTGCTTTTATTTTTGAATAATATTGCTGAGCAGTATTTACCAACTACAGTACTTTGCACTGTCCCCTTTTTATTGGCTGGAAGGCTCAGTTTCCCTCTTTCATGTATCTTCTTTCATGGTTTAAACAGAAGTTTAGTTTTCTCCCGTGATACCTAGACTTGTTAAGTAATCACAACTGCCAGAGCCTCACACTGATTTCTCCTGTGCATTTTTCATTAGAACAATGTATTATGGATGATACTGTTAGAGTGAAATGACATTGGCTACATGATCCAGACCTTTCCACTACTGTCGAACTAAAGGGACCTTTCCTCATTGCAGCGTGTCACACAAGTGACATTAATAGTCACTCGGAAATAAAGGTAAAGGTTGAACTAGTTTTTAATGAGCACGGAAGTTCTGAGTCACTATGAGGCTGAAACAAAGCACAGTATTTCATGATTAATTATATGCACATTGAGCGATACCTCCTCCCCTCTAATATAAAAGAAAAACAAAGTCAAAACATTTCACTTTGGAAAAAGAGTGAGTAATAATATAATGGAATGTCATTAAATATAGATGCCTTCTTCACTCTGTCGTTGTGCACTACAGGACACACAAGTCTGAGGCTCTTTTCAGGTATGTGCATGCGTGTACATAAATACACATGAAATAATAGCAACAATAATGATTAATGAATAAGCCTGCTCAGATAGGGCTAGTTGTCAATTTCTCTGCTGCTGTTTTTCCTGTCTCAAGAGCAGGAGAAACTACTGTGTTTGTTGTTCTTCAGATGTTAGCTAATCTTGTGTAAGTTGGTTGGTGGACATGAACTCAAAGTAAGGGTCACGTAAGACATCTCACTGAAATGAAAACTTTGCCTCCTTAACTTAAATATCCCTTTTATAGTGGTAAAAAAATAGATTACAGGTTCTTTTAAGGAGCTGGTTGCTTGAATGCTCTACAGTCTCATAACTGAATGGGTCCAACATTTCTGAGAATCAGGGTTTTGAGTTGTTGCACAGACACCCCATGCATCTGACACCAAAAATTAATAGCAATCACTTATTATCATTTGGTTTCATATGACTACCCCACTGCCTATTTCTCAGCAATATTGTTCATTACTGTTAGAGTAGCAAAAAGAATTACATTTTAGAAAAGGAGTGTGCTTTTGGCCATCTTTGCAGGCTTAGCAGCAAGCCAGAGACATTGCCAAAAGGCAGCAGCTAAATCCTCAGGGATTTATAAGCAGCTTAAGAAACTGCACAAAAGGTGGAGAAAATCAGAACCTGGGCAACCTTGACTCCTTTTGATGAATCAAGTCTTAGGTTT
The DNA here is from genome assembly GCF_015237465.2 of Chelonia mydas. NCBI lineage: Eukaryota > Metazoa > Chordata > Testudines > Cheloniidae > Chelonia > Chelonia mydas. The sequence goes on from NC_051250.2 coordinate 68,280,615, forward strand.
CTGCTTCAGTGTCAAACTAAATCCCAACTATTCAGAACAGACATTGGCAAATTATTGTTGTGGCTGCTAAAGTAGATCTTAAAAGCATAATAAAACATTTTTAATATTGATAAATTTTATATACATAGTCTAGAGAGACCATAAGTCTGAGCTTGGGGTGGCTAGATTCAAACCTCATGAGTTATGTAACAAGTTCTCCCAGACAAATGTCAATAAAACTTTTATCCTACTTCACACCATCATGTAGTCTGGATATGCCACATTTTATGGACAGGCTGTTTTAGAGATTTTTGTTTTTTTAAAGAATGTATAAGTACTAGTTTTTGTACACCTCCCCCTACACTGACACAGGAAAGCTCTTTCAATATAATGAGTCTAAGCCTTCAGAAGGAGAGGTAAATTCTGACTGATACATTTAAAAAAAAAAACTCCAAAATCCTATAAAATACCTTTTTGTCTAGGTAGAATAGCTTTTGCCTACATCAGAATGGAATGAGTTTAAGGCTCAGTATCTTATTAGATGCCTGAGCTAGAAATAAAAGCCTTATTTCATTGGAAGTGAAGAGATTTCTGACTTTCAAGTGACTAAAACTCTGAAGGGCCCTAAGATTTCAGATAAAACCATCACTGGTTTCACTGTGAACATTGCCCATCCTTGGCCTGAGCCCCGTGTAATCTATATTGCAGCAAAGAGGGGAAGAGAAGGGACTGTAACAAGGTCAGGGCAGAACAGTGCACAAATCACCCTCTCCATGTAAAAAGAAAAGGAGGACTTGTGGCACCTTAGAGACTAACAAATTTATTTGAGCATAAGCTTTCGTGAGCTACAGCTCACTTCATCGGATTCATTCAGTGGAAAATACAGTGGGGAGATTTATATACACAGAGAACATGAAACAATGGGTGTTACCATACACACTGTAATGAGAGCGATCAGGTAAGGTGAGCTATTACCAGCAGGAGAGTGGGCGGGGGGGGAAACCTTTTGTAGTGATAATCAAGGATAGCTCAAATAAATTGGTTAGTCTCTAAGTTGCCACAAGTACTCCTTTTCTTTTTGCGAATACAGACTAACACGGCTGCTACTCTGAAACCTGTAAGGAGAGTGATCAGGTCAGGTGAGTTTCAGGGTAGCAGCCATGTTAGTCTGTATTCACAAAAAGAAAAGGAGGACTTAGGGCCACAAGTACTCCTTTTCTCCTTACAGTGTGTATGGTAACACCCATTGTTTCATGTTCTCTGTGTATATAAATCTCCCCACTGTATTTTCCACTGTATGCATCCGATGAAGTGAGCTGTAGCTCACGAAAGCTTATGCTCAAATAAATTTGTTAGTCTCTAAGGTGCCACAAGTCCTCCTTTTCTTTTTGCGGATACAGACTAACACTGGCTGCTACTCTGAAACCTCTCCATGTAGGATTTTACTGAAGGAGTCTTTGCCTAATGTAAATTGACTCCACCTTCTTAAATGCCTCTGTAGCTGCATATCCTTGCTTTGCAGGCAATAAAACGCTTACAAATACAAAACAAAAAGTATTACCCCCCTATTCCCTCCTACTGCCAACCTCATTTGCTCTCCTTGTCTTTTAAGGTGTTTGGTCCTAAATAAGCTCAGCTGCTGCCTAATTAGCTCCCAGCTGGTAGCGTCCCTGTGCTGCCTTTGAACTCCTGACAAGGAATTAACCCCTGAAATCCCAGGTTGTTAACTGGCTCAGCCAAGCTGCCTAGAGACTCTACTAGTGGGATGCACCAGCCCGGGCTTTGGGACTTTGTGAACACCAAATGACCTGTGTACCCAGTCACACAAGGGAATTAGGAATCATTTCTATGATGGGTTATTTTTCTTTTCCTTTTCTGCTAAAAAATGGCATCTGTCTGAAACTGGTTGGGAGAGGGATATCAGGCATAGACCTGGCAGAGTGCAGTTGAGGCAACCAAAGGTGCATAATAAATGGAGTTTATGTGATGCACATGTGTACATATAGAGATTGTGATACATGGGGGTTATGGGCCCCTCAACCACTCCCATTGAACTAAATGAGAATTTACCCTTGATTTCAATGAGAGCGAGATCAGCTGTAACGCAAATAGGGGACCCTTAGAGACTAACATCTGATGAAGTGGGTTTTAGCCCACAAAAGCTTATGCCCAAATATATTTGTTAGTCTCTAAGGTGCCACAAGTACTACTCATTGTTTTTGCAAATAGGGGAGAGTGAAGGGCTCAGTTTGTTCTGTCTCAGTCAAGTGAAAATTAACCTGAGCTGCTACCTTATGTCATGGGAAGGTTAACCACTGGATAAGCCATTTTTGTATGGGCATTGTTTATTGTTGAAACCTATAAATAAAAAAATAAACACAGACAGGTTGCCTGTGAATGGGTGTTAAGTAAATTGTCTGATCCTAAACTGTGTTCTTATTCGGAATCTGATTATGTGCCTGTGTGTACTCAGCTATACAGAACTTCAGCAAACATTTTCATTTCTCTTAATTAGCCATCTTCCCTATTAATTTTTCTTGTGTTCAGTAAATGATCCTTCTGCCTTTTGGTTTAAGGCTTCCATCCAAGGGAGTTTTTTCCTTTTCTATCAGCCAGACATTTTAATTTCTTGCACTATGCCTCATTTGCTGGTAACAATGATGTATTTTCCCTTTCCCTGTGTATTTATTTTTACTGAGAGAAGAAGCCGTTTGTCACATTCAAATGAGGAATTATGATGTATCCATTATTATTATTGTTAGTGATGGTATGTAAACAACTATAATGATGTGGCTTATGTGAGAGCAAAATCCACAATAAAGGCGATGCCTTGTGGGGAATGAAGGCAGCAAAGTATCAAGATTTAACCAGTGTTCCCTCAAGAAATTCTCTTTGTGTTCTTGTAATAGGGTGTACCAACCCCAAACTAGGGTTGCCACCCGGCTGGGTTTTACCCAGACACTCTGTTTTTTGGCTTCTGTGTCCGGGTGCCATTTAAAGTTGCCAGGTGCCTGTTTTTTTTATGGCACCTGAACCAAAAGTCCAGTTATCGTGGGTTGGAGGAGGTGACGAGTCATTAACCTGCACCAGCCCTTGCTCAGCCTTATTCTTAAGGTCTTCTCCCTGCGGGCAAGCTCCTTAAAACCATCCAGTGAGTAATGAGGGTGGGCAGCCTTGCGGAAGAGGTGGGGCAGGGCCGGGCCGGGCCTTGAGTGGGACCTCAGGGGTATGGTTACCAGCAGTTAGAAAGGTAACCCTAACCCTATCCCGAATTGGGCCACAAGAGGTTAATGAGAGCCTGTGTGCTCAATCAGTCCTGCCCTGCTACACCTGCAGTACACCATCAAGTTTGGAGGGAAGCTTAACGGGGCTCACCAGGTCAGGTGTAGGAAAGAGACTAGGCTGCTGGCTCTCATTCAATGAGAGAAACCTGTCTGGAGCTGGGGTGATGAGCTAGGCTGCTGGCAGGCATGGCCTTCCTCAAGGAAGCTAGGCATGCAGAGGGGAGCCTCAGGCAGCTGTTAAGGGAAAGGGGGGTGGGAAGTGAGTCTGCTCAGGATTCTGTGTGTTGGCAGAGAGGCTTGTGGGCATCAGGAAGATTCCTGCTGGGTTAAGGACTACTTTGTGAGGGGAGCAGGGAAAACGCTCCTGCTGTACAGCCAGCTGGGTAGTAGAAAACGCTAGGAAGCTCTGCAGTGAGCTGCGGGGGGAGGGGAGACATGTTGGTACATTGTGAGTCTGGGAAGAAGCTGTGAGAAAGACCTCTTGCTGCCTCCCAGGACCACTTCCTACCTTCACCTGTCTTAGGCCTATCTAGATAGACTTTGGCTGCTTTGGACTGGAGTCCACTGGAGAAGGGGGGCCTGGGTTCCCCTACCAGCCTAATGGGGAAGGTGGGGCAGAAATCCCCCTGATAGAAGGGGAGTGGACTAGTGAATCTGGAGTCGGGCTGAAGACCCGATAGATCTTATGCAGTATTGTTCATTGTTTTTCTAGGACCAATACAAGTGCCCTGCAAAGGGCTTCCCCTTTGTGCAGTTTTTAATCTTTGCTCTTAGCAGCTAGCATACATCCAGAGCAGGACTGGAGAGTACCAGGGTGACTTAAAACCTTAGAACCTCTCCTGTTTAGAGGATATTTAGTTATTTTGCTATGTCCCTTAATACCAACTCACTTTTGTTTAAACTTCCCTTTTAAAATGTACTTATTGATTTTATGTGCGAAAACTTCAACAAAAGCCATTGTGAATAAACAAAAAGAGTATATGTGTTTGGAAGTGGAGGGGGGAATCCACATCAGATCTCCCGTGGAACGTCTTCTGACAGAGAAATAACATAAAAGATATCTTTATGCATCAAGCAGCATATTCTTGAGACATACACGCTGACATTCCACTTTCCCCAGGTATGCTTGACCCTGACTCCACCCCTAGCCCTGCCCCCATTCCACCTCTTCCCCCAAGGCCCTCCTTGCCCCACTTCTTCCTGCCCACACCCCGCCCCACCTCTTCATATCCCGCCCTCGCTCCTACCCCTCCTCTCCAGCGCCTCCTGCAGGCAGGTGATCACGGTGAGCGGGAGGCACTGGGAGAGAGGGGGAGGTGCTGATTGACGTGGCTGTGGGTGGGAGGGAGAGGAGCTGATTGGTGGGTGCTGAGCACCCACAATTTTTTTTCCCCTTAGGTGCTCTAGCCCTGAAGCACCCACAGAGTCAGCGACTAAGTTCTGGGATAAATATTTTATCCATTCTTCTGTGAAAAGAGGCGCGAGAAAGAAGGGGACACTAAAAATTTACAAAGCGGGGAATATGGCAGTATCTTTAACCAAACACCTTGAAGATTTAATATGGTCCCAGGCTCCAAAATGCTTTTGTATTTCTCACCATTATTTTGCAGAGTTTCTATTTTTCTTTCAGGAGAGCCTCCCTTAGTTAAAGAAGATTTTGTCTCTGTTTGCCGCTGGTAAACCAGAATGGAGCAAATTTGTCTCCACTAACCTTAGTAGTTACACCAGGCATGAGTTTGGTCCAATAGTTTTAAAAATTCTAGTGGCACCATTCTTGGATGTATTCTGCAATTCAGAGAAATCATGTGGAAAATATACTTGGGACAAAGCAGGTATAATTCCACCTGAAATGTTCTGAATAGTTGGCTTCCAAAAAGCGGTGTTTGAGCATTCCCACAAATATATAACTTCCTACTGTTGGGACTGTTCCCATTCAAGCCCCTATTTCCTTTATTCCCAATTAGTAAAATGCAGATTAAGTCTCATGCAGCATATGTCGCAATCAACACTGCATCACTTTGAAATTTGCATTTCTTACCCCCACATATTCATGATATGTGACCAATCCGTTTCTGATTATACAATCCCTACATCTTTTTCCTGTCTGAACTGTACAATTGATGGAGTTTTGGACGCAAGATTAGACACTTCAGAAAGGGAATCTATAATTTAATTATAGATCTGGATAGAGCATCTTAATATCTTATAGGATAATCTGTTTTCAGATCTTTATCAGATTGCACCATCACAAATGTCCAGTGTGCACAGAATAACAATGTGCTCTTCAAAATACTCAGGGAATATAAACAAAGATGTAAATTAAGTATAATTTTAAGAGCAACATGCTACTGAGGCCCAGTTGCACCCTCTTACACCAAGCACATTGGGTCCATAGTTTTGCATATGGCAGTGACCATTTCAGAGAGTGAACAGAGAGACACACCAAAATCCAAAATGTGTGCATCTCAGGTTTTTTTAATTTGAGAGCCTCTAATTCTGGGGCAGACAAATGTACATACATTCTGCTGCCATGAAAGCCAGAGCAGGGAGGTAAGATATAACCCAAAGTGCAAAGGAATCAGGAAAGAAACTGTTCCACAGCATGGACTGTCTGAGTTCCCAGTACTGTGTAATGTATGTTCCACGCAGAGACAATCCCTCTCCATGCTGCCCTACACTCCCCTCACTGCAGCCAAAGTCACATGGTAGCACTCGTAAATACACTGTCACTGGCTGTCTGTCGGTCTGATCTTGCTCCCATTTGGTTAATGGCAAAACTCTCATTGACTTCAATGTGTCAGGGTCAAGCTTGGGGAGTCACAGGGCATGAAGTGGGAGCAAAGACCACAGATTAGCTGCAGGTTTGCAGCAGCCTTGGGGAGAGCAGGAGGGGCTAAGCATGCTATTAATATGGTTCCTTCCCTCCAAACATTGGCCCTGTCTACTTTTTCTACAGAGTACAGGGCCATCTGGATACTTTCTAGAGCAAGAAAAATGGCATTGCGGAGAGGGCAGCATTTGGCTTAGGCTTCCGCAGAGCTGCATTGTGGCTTTCTCCCCTCCCCTCTGTGTGTGTGTGTGTGTGTTCCATTCTCCAAATCATGCCGAGTGTTCATTACCTGTCATGCTTTGCACATTCTGACCTACAGAATGCCATTTTAGACTTGTGCCCTTGAAAACACAAGGACCTCCCCTGTGCTAGTCTAGCTTGCACACTTCTTGCATATCCATCTGCAATAGGGTGACCAGAGAGCAAATGTGAAAAATCAGAACAGGGGGTGGGAGGTAATAGGAGCCTATATAAGAAAAAGACCCAAAAATCGGGACTGTCCCTATAAAATTGGGACATCTGGTCACCCTAATCTGCAAGGAGAGAGGTCTGCTCTCAGCTACCCCAGTGTAAATTCACTAAATTCAGTGGGCTTCCTTTGGATTGGCAGTGGGGATGCTGAGAGCAGAATTAGGCCCCTACTGTTTAAGATGACATCTGTTATCTCCTATCCATCCCTCCCTTTCAAAAAGCCCTGGTGGATTTTTTTTTCCCTTCCACAAGGGTCCTTGAATAAAACCCGTTTGTCAAAAGCAACTCTCCTACATTTCAGAAGTCCTATTGCTTCCCAGAGCAATTTATGAAAATGGAAAAGCCTGTCTAGAACCTAAACCAATTTGTTCTCTTAGCATTGTAAGCACATTTAGAGCTTGATAAGACAATTATCACAGATCTCTAATACCTGCAATTTATAGTTAAAAGGCTAATTCTGATAACTCTGTTTTCAAGTGCCATGTGTTTAAACTAAAACTTATTGGGTTGTGAGATGGTGGCAAACAATCTATTCGGAACACTTACCCAGCATGCCAAATCCACCTATTGCGGGGCAAATCCAGAACTTGCTCCATGGGGAGGATGTTCCCCTTGCAGCAGAACTAGGGGCAGGAGGAGAGGGGGACTGGGTATGATAGGCCATGCAAGGGGTGTATATTCCCTGGGTGGCATAGCACAGTTCTGGGTGGCTCCCCTGCACAGCAGAAATGAGGCCAAGGGGGAGGGCCATAAGGGCTCCTAATGGGCTACTCATAACTAGATTCATGGAGTGGCTCTGTTACTCTCAACAACTTGACAGCAAGGTGCATTTGCTTTGTCCCCCTTCTCACCTGCCTAGTGTTCTGCCTAACTATTTAGTTCAGGTGCTGGGCTCTGGATTTTGCCCCATTTCAATGGGGGAGCAGGGGTGGGGAATGGATTGTTGTTGCAGGTTAAGTGCCAGTATCTTATGTCACAGATCACCATGTATTATGTCACTGTAAGATGATGGAATCCCCACTTTGCTCCAGACAGAGTGTATGTATACTGCATATTGTCTGATCTTGCCCTTTTCCAGGGGTTTAGCTTTACTGATAACCCCAATAATAACAGAGCAACAACCTCAGCTGAAGCTCCTTCACTAAGTATAAGTCAATGGGGTTGCATGCGGTATTAGTCAGATAACCCAGCATCTATAATTAGAGAGACTCTCCCTTAAACCCAGCTCATTCCTCTTGATTTATTCAGTGCTGTCGTGGTCAAGCGTATTGACATCAGAAGTCACTATTCCAGTAGTCCTTTACCTTTGTAAAATGCCCAGAGAGAAGGTTGCTACAGAAATGTGTTTTCTATAATTGCATTGTCATAATATTTAATGGATGTGCAATTAACTTGTACATACATTAAAAGTTATACGCAATATGGAAGACAAGTATTTTAGTGTGGTGTTCATTTCTGACCATGGAAGAGCAAAGCTTTCAAGCAGAACTCGGTGAAGTTACTGGAAAGTCCTCAAATATGCATCTTACTTTTCAATAGAGTACATGAAAAGTGATATTAATACACAAGTTGTTGATGAGTAAAATCAGATTTATAATTGAATCTCTAGCATTTTGCCATCATTTGACTCTTGGTACAGAATTAAGGTGCTCTAATTATTTCAGAGGAGGAAATTAAACTGGGAACTGATGCTTCTATCATAAGGAATGATCTCTAATTGATATACATTTTTAAAGGTATAGTCTGATCTGACCATGTTTTTTCCTCATACATGTACAGAAAGGAACTGCGAAATGACTTGTTAGTGCTTAAATTTAGTCTAGGTTTGTTAGCTGAATTTCATGTACAACTGTAATTCCTTGAAAATATTTGGTGTCAGTGCATTAAGAGTGAGCAATCACGCATGCTATGATATTAGATACATTATGCATGCCATTTTTCTATTAGATATAAGGCAAAAATTAACTGATTTTAAAATTCACATTTTATGAAAGTCACACAAGTTGAAGAGCCATAGCACATTTCATAGTTATGCATATAGGGCTTCACCCTACTTTCTTATCAATGCAAACATAAGAATAATTTAATAATTAAAACTCTTTGATGTTTGTGCTTCTTTGGTGAATGTTACTAGGAAGATCTTATATCTAATGCTATTTTAATTATCTCTTGATAAAACCAAGCAGTCAGAATATCTTAGCTAAGGAAGTCTGTTGTGATTTTCTTTAGGGACTTCATTAGTGGAAGACATCTTGACTGAATGAGATATTTTTGATGCATCATTAATATATACAGTATTCAAACACTACCTAAGTGGGTGATATTTTGTACAGCAATTTATAAGTAACCCAAATAGTGGCCTTGAATGAAAAGTATTATTTGTATTTATAATGTTAAGTAAATGCATTTGAGTCATAAAAACACCCACTTCCAGCTCATAGCCAACTGACAAATTAGCTGTTCCCATAGTTCAGACTGGATGTACTGATCTCTTCTTGAATCTAATATACATGAGTCATGGTCACTGAGGAGAGTTGGAGTGTGGCTGCCAGAGAGATAAGCATGTAAAACACTTGAAAAAAGGGCGGGATGTGTGATTCATTTTACTTGGTGCCTAAAATAACCAAAGCTGAGAGCAGGTAGCTAAAGGGGAAGGTTTTCATGTCAGTTAAGTTCCACACAATCTTGCTCAACAAAAATTGTCTGGGGACATTAAAAAAACTTCAGATAAATGGGATGTGCAGGTAACTGGAGACAACTTCCTGATCAATATGGACCAGATGGTGTAAATGAGTCTATTTCCACTGAAGTCATTAGGCTCAGTATGGGTATTTGGGTGAAATGCTACTGGCAGTGTTATACAGGAGGTCAAACTAGGTGATCTAATGGTGCCTTATTACCTTAAACTCTATGACACTGTGACTGACTTACAAGAGCTGAGGATCTGGCCCTCTGTCTATAGGGGCAATGTGGTTCATTGTCTATGGCCATTGAGTGTCTTCTGGGTGGTAGTGAGATTTTGTATGTAAACACTTGTCCTCTAGTAACAGTCTTAAAACTACCAATTCATTGCACATAGATAACTGCAGCAACAGCTATTGACCTGAAATGGTTACTAAATGGCAAAAGGGTTTGTCTTAATAATAACAAACAAAAGGAAGCATTTCTTCAGACAATGCATAGTCAACCTGTGGAACTCTTTGCCAGAGGATGTTGTGAAGGCCAAGACTATAACACAGTTCAAAAAAGAACTAGATAAATTCATGGAGGATAGGTTTCAGAGTAACAGCCGTGTTAGTCTGTATTCGCAAAAAGAAAAGGTGCCACAAGTACTCCTTTTCTTCATGGAGGATAGGTCCATCAATAGCTATTAGCCAGGATGGGCAGGGGTGGCGTCCCTAGCCTCTGTTTGCCAGATGTTGGGAATGAGCAACAGGGAATGGATCACTTGATTACCTGTTCATTCCCTCTGGGGCACCTGGCATTGGCCACTGTCAACTGCAGCGATTTAGTGATTTTTTTTCTAATTTTGGTATAACTGAGGGTGCTCACCACTTTTAGAGGATAAGGCCCCATATGCATGTGTGTGTTCTATGCATTCCAATGGGAACTGCAGATATTTATCAAGAGGAGAAAAGACTCCACATATAAAGGAAATTTTAGCTCTTTCTTGACTTTTTTTTTTCTGGTCTGAAGACAGGCAGAGATGAACCAATCACTATGCTATTTATTTATACCTTGAAGCGGTGACGGGCTGCCTTGAAAAAAATAAAAACAATCCTCCGGTTTCTAGGCGGTATGAGGTTTAAAATTCGGCACTGGAACTAATAGGCTGCTGTTGTCTCATAATATTTGACATGATGCTCTTGGCTCCTTTTTGAAAAAAACCCATCTTTTGTCAAATGGAATCATGATACCATAACTATTATGCCGCAGCACATATCAATCACTGATGTACTTATACCACGGGTGCTGCTGTTTTCATCCTCACTGAACAATTAAAAAAAAGAGACAGTCCAATAGAAATAGTCTGTAAAGCTTTCTTTTGTTACCTCGATGGATGTGTGTAACACTAAAGGGCAGGCAATGCCCTGAGACATTCCCCTGAATAAAGAGACCATGTGTAAGCCCTGTGAGGCACAATCCTTCTCTGCTTCCTTTTTCTTGGGGAAGGAAGCAGAAACTTTGCTGTTGACCTATTCCAGCAGCTAACTCTAACACCCCAAGAGTCTGCTCAGCTTTGCTGCCCTCTGAGTAGAAGTAGAAGAGCCACGGCTCTGCTCACTACTTTCCCGCTTGCTCTGTGGCAAGTGGGCAGTTGTGCAGCCTCCCCTAGTTCCTGTGTCTCAGGACCCAAAGTCTGGGTTCCCCATCCAGGAGTGCAAAGGGGGGGTTCTTACTCTCCTTTACTGCCTTGGCAGGCTTTGACTCCAAGTTGTAACCTAGCCCTGTCTGAGAATTCTGTGTGCTGCTGGTTTTTTAGCATGGGACTTCTGTAAGAGTCAACCCTTGTGTGTAGTTTTTTGTTTTGTTTTGTTTTTTTAAGTTGTAATGGAAGTTACTTTAGTTACAAGGTGTGATGGGCCCTTTAAGGGCAAGGTGCTGCTTCCTGGCTGTTACTGAAGCATAGACCTTTAAGGAAGGGCATGTTGGGAGATGTAGTCCCCCCCAGAAGCGGGTTTGTGACTATATCTGTTCATCCTTGCTGTCTCTTGATGGAAAGCCCCTTCTCCAGGTTTCAACCCCTTGCCTCCTCAAGTACCTCTTGCTCCCTGCCTGTTACCCTTACAGCCCCTCCTAAGGCTTTTGCAGCTCCCTTGGCTGACAGTTACCCTCCACCTGGATTCTCTAAATGAGCCAAAAGCACCTTCTTTAATAGTCCTACTAGTTGTGATGTATTGAAAACTCGGTTCTAATTGTAGGCTTTAAATTTCAGGGGGTTTCTGGGTTCTACTTGCGGACTAGGGGGTTCTGTAGGGAAGCATGTGAGCTATGCCTAGCAGCAGATGATCTGCAGACAGCCTTGGATGGGGTGAGTTGTGCCCCTCTGTTTAGGGAGCAACCTGCTTTGTTTCTCTTGCAAGGGGGCAGGGGTGAAAGGGAACATTCCCATGTGTTCTAAATGCTAAGAAATTAGGTAGCAACATTCCAGCAAGAGTATCTTATTTTTAATCTAATTTCTCTGTTCGAGGTTGTGAAATGTAACAATAGTTACATAGCTCTTCCTGGGAGGTACATCTCCCAACATGCTCTTGCTTATGAGTCCTAGTAACATCCAGGTGGCAGCCCCTTCCCTTAAAGTGCCCATCACACTGTCTTACAGCAGCAGTTTAGGGCTCAGTTCTTCATGTTCAATAGAGCACGTTCAACTGCAGTCACTGGGAATTAAGGGGACTCAGTACCTGAAGCCAGGCTCTTATTAGATTTCTTTTTATTTTCAATGTGAACTAATCCTAATAAATGTGCTCTATTAAAAAAAGTACAATTTCTGCAAATGTTGATTGAGCCCATTTCATAAGGAGCATTTTCATCTGCAAACAAATTACAGATTCTCAAATTACATTCTCAAAATGGGTTATTGAGAAGTTGAATATGTTCAGTGTGTAGGATACTATGAAATTTGCATAGATTAATATTACTAATGTGGCAAGCTGAAAGTTAACATTTTGGCAAAAATAAAGTCACCTGACTATTGGAAGTATTTATGATGTACAATGTCTAGATATTCCAGCGTTATGAGTTCTTTAAAGCCAAAAAAATAGATTTGTCTCCTTGTCCTTAAGTTTTTGCACACAGCTCTTGAAATGCTGACCTTCAAAGTATTGCACCAGCAGCTCCTGCCTTTCAATAAAACAGGAAACGGTTGCACGTTGTATGCAGTGTTACTTACTTTTCATTCTTTGAACTCTGTCATCAGTGTTCTAACCTTACCTACTTGAATTCGCCAGAGCTGTGGACTGTAGCACTTACTGTAGAGATCTACCCAAATGAAGGAGGATGGCAGCTGTCCCTGCCTAGTTAATGATTTAATTTTCCCTCTATTTAGTTCCCTTTTCTAAATCTTCTCTCCTATTTTTGGCTCCTAGGCCATGTGGCACATGCACAAATACTAAAAACTACAGCTGGGGAGGCAACCATCGTAAGCAGCATTTTGAACTTTTTTAGTAACTTCTCTTTCTTTGCCTGGCTTTGTTCTTTCAACTCAGACATGCTGCTACCTCTCACTTATTGATTGCAACAATTTGGCAGTAGTTGAATGCAAACCAATAAGGAATTTTGGTGTGGCTGTGTAAAGCCAATAAGCTTGTAATAAGCATATTCAAAAGGGAAATACGTGTGTCCCTGAGAGCTTCCTTCCACATCTGCCTTCAGATATGTGCTCCACTGAAGCACAGTGCTTCAGCATGTGAATCCCCTGAAGAAAGTGAGTAGTCCTACTGAAGTCATTAAGTTCACCAGTTTAAAGTTATGCGTGTGCTTAAGTGCTTTTATGGATTGTGGCCTTTATTGGGGGAACAGAAGAAAGCTCTTGCTGTAGCTATTATACAGAATTCCACTTAACATAGAAATTGTTGGCTTTGTTTAGTTGGGTGGCAGTAATAAACAGATATCAAAGGCATATAAGAATTCTGTTGTGTTAATTAACATTATTTCAGTAGTGGATAATGTACATGGGAGACAAACACAGACAAGTTCATTTTTAAGGTATAGAAGTCCCAGAGGAAATGTCATTGTATTTATGGGTAATGTTCCTCTCATGCCCTAGATTTCTCCCTCTTGGATGTTTTTACAAGAACCTTCCAGCTCCTCTCAAGAAATAATTTTCTTCTGCAATAACCGTGACCCTGAATGCACAATATATAGTCCACATATATCTTATTTCTCTGATCCCCTGCACTCATGCATTCCTAGCTCTTAGCTAGTTTCCCAGTCTGGCTTCTCTTTGACAACATATCCTTGTTCACTAGGCTTTTGTACCTTTGCCATTTCTGACCTAAGGCTGCAGTCTCCATCTGACAAAAGCAGAGCAAGAACATAGCTTAATTATTTTTTTTGGATATCACGGTTTTCTCTCCCCATACTCCGCTCCAGGCTGTTTTTTGCTCTCAGAAATAAGTGACATGAATTTTCCCAGTTGGAGCTTGATTTTTGGTTCGCTCAGTGAAAATGCCCCATAGCCAACAGCTTCATACTGTACATCTGGCCTCCAGCCTATACCGCAACTCCTGCAAGTCATTGTTTTCCCTCAGTACCACCATGGGAACTGATTTACTTCTGCCCTCAAGGCAGAGCCATTTTTTAAATTAGACCTTCAGGACTGCTGGGTGTGTGTGTGTGTGTGTGTGTTTTTAAGTGACATGAGATTGATTTCCCCTACCTCACCAGGAAATCAATGTTGGTACTACAATCTGTTTGAATGCTCATTTTTACCTTCCATTTCTTGTTGCTTGGCCGATGGTACACCTCAGGAAAACTGCTCCCTAGTAGACCTCTGTAACCTGGTGCCTGGATGGGCCACACTGAGAATGCTACACTCAGGCCAGACTGCAAGAAATAGGGCAGGCAATCCCCCAAACTGGTGTGTGTTCTATAATTAGATTCCCCAAGCCAGTAACAAAAGAGCTTCTGCAGTACCACACTGGTGGCCAAACTCAGTCCCTTTTAGGCATTCCAGCCCTTGGCTCCCATCCAGACAACCAAGTCTAGTATAGTCAGGAGTTAGAGAAAATCCTATACTTAAAATTCTACCAATCCCAAAGGATTGGACACTTACCCTCAGGTCAATATGAATCTCTGGTCTTACCCAAATACAGCCATACAGCCAATCCTTAACTAAATCTAAGATTTATTATTAAAAAGAAAAAGAAAGAAGAGTGCTTTTAAATGGTTTAAGGAATCTTATACATACAAGAGATTGCAAAGTCCTTATATCGTATTTCTTGCAGTGATGGAATGAACTGTTAACTTGCAAAAGTCTCTCTGGAATCACTCAAACAAATTGGGGGGGGGGGGGTTATCAGTCCTTGTTTAGAGCTTCCTTATTAGAAATCCAGTCCAGAGAAATGAAGCAAGAAATGAAGATGTCTCCGGTGTGTCTTTAGATCCTCTGCCATGTGGATAGAATTGTACTATCCCAAACAAAGCCCACAGCTCCTGTTTGTGGAAAGTTGCTGGCCCAAGATGGAGTCCAGGGTCCCATGAGCATATCACATGGTCTTTCATGGTATGCTGACTCATAGGGGTTGGCCATTGGCCCCTCCATGTCTGAGGCATCCTCAGGGAGAACTATCTGGGTGGAATGAGTTTCTTCTATGGCCCATTGTTAGAGTGAAGTGTCTAGCCTTGATGTAAATCTATTTGTGAGGCATCACCCAGGAACAAATACCTTTGAGATACAAATATGTAGCCAGTGTTCATAACTTCAGATACAAAGATGATACATGGATTTAACTAGGATAATCCTATTTATATAGAAAATAGAATATCAGGGTTGGAAGGGATCTCAGGAGGTCATCTAGTCCAACCCCCTGCTCAAAGCAGGACCAAGCCCCAATTTTTGCCCCAGATCCCAAATGGCCCCCTCAAGGATTGAACTCACAACCCTGGGTTTAGCAGCCCAATGCTCAAACCACTGAGCTATTGTAACTTTTCCATTGACCCCTTACGTGATGCACTTTGTATAAGAGTTGATGGTTTGTATAACAGTGGTAGCAGCAATGATACAAATGGTCATTTTCAGACATAAAGCATCACATCCACCATCTGCTGTGTCCCCATTGCTAGGGTTTTTCTTGAGTGTTTTATATGGTAAAATGCCATCGCAGTAGCCATTTATGAGCAGAACGTTTCGTTCCTCTTTCCTTTAGCTGCTTAAGGAAGCCTCTGTGTTCCTGCTCAACATCGTATCCATGTGCTGTACATCCCAGCCTGACTTCCTTGTACAGACGCTCTCCGGGTTACGCAAGACCCGACTTACGCAAATTCACACTTATGGAAAAAGTACCATAAGCTAGAAATAAGAGTGGTGTGAGGGTTGTTTGTTGCATAACATTCGGGTATAAGTTTCTGACTTACGCAACATTCAAGTTACGCAAGGCTTTCCGGAACGGAACAATTGTGTAAGTCAGGGAGCGTCTGTAGGCCATTTATTATTGGGTTGTTAAATTCCTGTTGAGAAACATTATGGTCAAAATGTTAAGTGCTTTTGCACAAGCCCACCATAGGCACACAGAGTCCTGATGTGCGTGCACACCTGCAACCCTGATTTTGTGCACACGTGACCCTATCTTGTCTGCATTAGACATATGTGCGCAAAAGTGCAAACATACTTTGGGACATACTGTGACAACACAACGTTCAGTTTAGGCTGCGAAATCAGGGCTTATCTCTGTTCAGCAGAGCCCTTCAGTGCGTCCTTGACGTTAAGGCATGGGCTTGAGTCCCAGAACGCAATAGGACTTTAGCACCTGCTTAATTCTAGGTATGTTCTTTAAGTCCCATTGAGTTCCAGGACAAAGGCCAGACCTTAAAGTTAAGCATGTGCTGAAGTGCTCTGCTGAAATGGGACCTTAGAGAAAGCAGTCATTTGTGTCCTTAAACTGTTTGTTTGTTTGTTTTTTCTGTGCAATTAACAGCTTCAGAGTTCCAATTTACCTTTAGGACAGTGTTGCTCTACAATGTGTGATAGAAGAATTATTTTCAACTCAACCACCTCCCAGAAATGATGAGAATAAATTTGGAGATATTACTGGGAATATCAGAGATCTAGCTATAGTTGATATGTTAGATATACTCGTACAGCACCTGGCCCAATGGGGCTCTGATGTGGCTGGCCTCTAGGTGCTAATCTATTATAAATACTAAATAACATTCAAACTGTTGTATCAATTAAACATCTTGACTAAAACCCTTTGAAAGGAATTTTCTCAGGATAGCACAATTTTGGAAGCATCAGCTATTCACCAAAATTATGGGATGGGTGACATCACTGTCTGTGATTGACCCAACTTAATGGGATATATCTCAGCCTGGCACCAAATGAAAACATTTGAAAAGCAAAAGTAGAGTGCGAGGTAAAACCACTGCCCTCCCTTCCTACCTTGCAAGTGTTTGTTCCTTTGGTTTGTATGCAAAATGTCTGTTTGATCTCACTGCCACACAATAGTTTTCCCTTCAGGATAGTTTCATCTAAATGCCATTTAGCTTAATTTGAATTGTCTTGTCTGTCTCAGTTAGTGCTCTGTTGCTACCTAGAACAGAAATATGTGTTGAACAAAGGAATCCATCCTTTAAAAAAGGTGGCAGTGAGAAATCCTAGTCTACCAATGTCCCTCTTTATTGCTCAAACCGCCTCCACTGCTGAGATTGAGGGACACGCTGCACCTGCATTTAGATTTGATGCTGCCCTAAATGCTTTCAGTGATGTCCAGCAGCCACAAGATTGCTCACTTGAGAGCAGGGAGCAGATAGCGGAACTTATCAACTGAAGTCAAGCTGTTTTAGAAGCAAATGAAGTGGGTCTTCTAGCTGCTGCTGCTTCCTTCAAAGCAAAAACACAAAAGGATGCAGCACAGATGAAAAATAAATAAATAAACTCAAGGAGGATGCCATGAACTGAATTTTATGCTACTTACCATGCATCAGCATAAATGAGCAGAATTTAGCTCTCTACTTATGTTTTGTGTATATTTTTTAAAAGGAAATTGAATCAGACCTAACAAGATCTGATGTAAGATTCATATAAAACATCACCTCTAACTGCACTTGCCTTTGTTTTTCCCTAATCTATTTTTGCAACACAAAGCAAGGATTCACTTCCAAACCTCTCATTTCCTGTGTTCAGGGCCACCTACTAGCGAAAGCTGATGGCCAACTGAGATTTTTATGGTGAACTGTATGCTATTGATTTTCTGCCTGATCCGAAACCCATTAAAGTCAATGGAAAGACTCCTTTTGACCTCAGGGGGCTTTGGATCAGCCCCTTTGCCCACAACCTTCTCCCCTCCATGACCCTGTCCTATTACCATGCTCTCGCTCCTGCAATTTGTTGGACAGTTAACTCTCTCTTGTATACCTTCAGATAGCCAGGGACATAAAGCAGCTGCACAAATGGGTGTTCTGTCCTCTTCCCTTAATATTCTGTCAGCACATTGGAAGCATGTACAGGCAGCCCTCCCCCAAAGCTATACTTCAGCACAGGTTTCTGACTGGGCTTTGAGGGCACCTCGAATGCTCTGTGCAGCTCTGTGGGAACAGGGTATTTGACTTTTATCTCCATACTTTTGGGGTATCATTTTAACTGACCAGGTTGCTCTAGCAGTTGAATCTCTGCCATGTGGTATTGTCATGGGAATTAATTTTTGGATACTATTTAAAATGAGTTTTTTATTCAGAGAAAAGAGCTGGCACAACTGTACTTTCATGGCAGGTGAACGGCTTAGTTTATATGTGACTCTGAGACAAGACACAGGCTAGAGTCACAAGACTTAACTAATGTGTGTCTGACTAAAGCTATAGCTAATACAGAAACCAAATGCTTGGTGTTTTTTTCCCCTGAATTGGATGAAGTTAAGCTGCTTGGGGACTAAATTATGAAGCATATTTAGAGTAGTGCTTAATGGCCCAACTGAGCTCTCAGTTCCATTGAACATACACATAATAGATAGTTCCTACTCCAAAGAGCTCACACTCTAAAAGACTAAACAACAGGGTGGGGTGAGGCGCAAGGATGTATTATCCCCATTTTACAACTGCGGCACAAAGAAAGAGGCTTGTCTTCACTGCAGGGTTAGCTCAAGTTATGTACACTTGAGTTAATGTCTCTTGAATTAGCCTGGCTTGAATGAGAGCTGTCACCCTGCAACACAGTACTTGAGCTGCATGGAGTATTTGGATTACCAGCGCGGAGCAGCTGAGTCCCCACTGCACAACTAGCTCTGGCCTGAGCAGCACTCATGCTTCACCCCCACACAATCTGACAGGTCAGTTAGATTGAGTTTAAAGCACCACTTCAGTAGAGCTAGAGATTTGTGTGTGTGCATGGGAGTTGGGTTAAGGGCTCCACTCAAGTTCTACCTCGAGCTAACACAGCCGTGAAGACCAACCCTATGTGACTTGGCTCAGGCCACACAGCAAGTCTGTGGCTGAGCCAAGATTTGAACCCAACTCTCCTGCGGATGATACACTGGCAGGTCTATCCTCTCCTCCTACACACAGGGAAGCTAGAAATTACTACAGAAATCTAAAGTCCACTGCTTGGACAGCAATCCAACTCCTGGCAGGCTTATCAATCTGCCCGGAAAGAATCCAAGACTTTACTTATATTGGCTTAATGTTTAATGGCAGTAACTAACACCACTAATGTATTGTCCAACAGGGTTCTCTCTTCTGCTGTAATAATGGTAATGACAATTTTCTTGTTTGTTTAAAGATTTGTACACAAGCAAGAGAGTGGATTTTCCTGTGTTAAAGAATATCAAACACCATTACTCCAAACCATCTATTTTATCACAAAATGAATACACCTGACACTGCTGTATTGTTACAACCACATATTCTGCCTATGCACAGAAGATACTGTTTGACTTTCAGGCAGTAACTGTCACATGGCAGTGTTCCATGGACTGATCAGGGAAGTATTAAAAGGATGCAGGCAGCAAACATCTGTTGTTTTGGGGGGAAGGTTTGGCTCTTGTGCCACAAGTAGTATCTGACAGTCATGGTTGGAGGCAGTGAGCTGCTTTGGCATCTTCTGCGCTGGCTGAACCCCAGCAGGAAATGCAAGAGAAAAGATTTTATGAAACTACAATAAAACAGTAGTTCTACTCTGTCTTCAGAGGAAACTCCCCCTCCATTTTGTATTTTCTCAAAGGCCTGTTAAAAATAAGGCACATCTAGCTGCCTCTTACTAATCTGCAACCCCCAGAATCTTAGACAAGTCTTATTAAAATCTTTCCTGTGGGGTAGTGATTAGAATTGCGCAAGACCCACGCTAGGAGATTGTGGGTCTTTGTCCCCCTCTCCCGGCTTGTCTACATAGCAAGTTAATGAATCTTCTTCTGTTACACACAGAGGAGTAAGCTCTTTAGCTCATGCAATCGAGGCTCATGCTTTCAGTACTGAAGGTCTGGGGTTCAGCCCAAATGGGGTCAGTTAGGGTAGGTCAAGGCTTAAAATGATGTAGCAGAACAGCTGTGCTCTTGTAGAGCTTCAGTGAAGACACTGCAACACTGACTTGAGAGCTTCTCCTATCGGTGTAGTTAACCCATCTCTATGAGAGGCAGTAGCTATATCAATGGGAGAAGTCCTCCCGTTGACATTGAGCTGTCTATGCTGGGGGGTAGGCAAGTATAACTGTGTCATGCAGGGGTGTGGATTATTCATGCCCCTGAGTGACTTAGTTATACCGATGTAAGTTTGTAGTGTAGACTTGGCTGTATGCACCAAGGTCTCATACAGCTTCACTAATGCTTTGCCTGACAGCACTACTGGGCAAGCATCACATATCCAGCATTGCCAGCTCCGGTGACCTCTCACCAGTCCTACAGTTTGGCTTGAGCTGCTGCCATTCTCCTGTTGGTGTGACAAGCTCCAGCCCCGTTCTGAATTTCAGCCCAAGCCCTGCCTGGGGGAGGAAACTTCCTTTGACTGGCTGCCTTCCCTGTTTCTCCCCTCAGGGGGAAGAGCAGCCAATCAGCTGCTTCACAAAGAAACCAGACATCTACCTCTACCCAACCAGCCCTTCCCCTCTCCCCTTTTCCTCAGCAGCCCTGCCTCATTGGTGAGAAAGAGAAGCCCAGCAACTCAGAGCAGTTCCTCCTTCTCCCCTCCTTGTAAGCAATGGAACTGCTCCTCTCCCCTTCCCTCTCTGCACCCCCAGCCTGGAAAGGAGAGAGGAGATGCAGCTGCAGCCCCCCTCCCAGGCCTTGGAGAGGAGGTGAAGAACTCCAGGAGCTGCAGGCACAGCACAGGTAAGGCTGGCGGGGCAGAATTGGGCAGGGGGTTGGGTGGGTGGTGCCAAAATCACATTAATAAATTTGGGAGTGTGCACACACATACACAAAATGGGGATATCAAGAATCAACACAGAGCAAATGCCTTCCTTCCCCCACCCCTCTTTTCTACAGCCAGGTATCTTGTACATGGCACAGATTCCCTTTAATCACTTCTGGTACTTTTCATAGTCAGCATGTTGCCTGATTTTATTTTCCCTCTCTCGTCTCATTACTTAACACATTGCTGCACTAAACTCTATGGGTCTTCACTCTAGAACAAGCCTGACACTACATCATCTTTGTTGTCACCTCCCTTTCCATGCCAGCAGCAAATGTGGCTATGCTTGCGATTGTATGTGCAGGGTAATAAAAAAATGGGTTCTGTTTCACTCCCATTCTTTGTATCACTTCACTGTTCATGTTCTACTTCCTGCTCCCTCTGTTTCCTACCCTGAAGAACTTTAAATCCATTTGACTGCCTGGCTTTGCTGCCAGGCTGACTGATTTAGTTTATGCATTATATTGAGCTACCATCTTCTTGTTCCGTTCTTATACCTATTTGAGCAGCTGTAAAAGTAGCTGGTTTTGAAGACTGAATCTACTGGACAGTCTAGTTGGCTTAAAATAGGGAACATTCTAGTGATATGGGGAAATGGGTCATAGGAAGTGTGTTGTATTTATCTAGTTCTAAAATGTTGGGCTCCCTTTTTTATGAACCCTGTCTGTTGTCATTGGACTTGGGTCTGAGCTACAGAATTCAGTTTGGAATGTGGATCCAAACTTCTCTTTTTAAAAATAAAAAATTGGGGTACTTTTTGGTGTCAGGATTTTGGCTAGCTCCATTATCAAAAAAGGGACCCATTTTAGGTCTCTTATTCAGGATGGAATCTGATCTTCCCATGTGTCCAAGCAGTCTGAAACTAGGGTTTGAAGGTCAGGATTGTTCAGAGGGGCTGTTAAGCTGATATTTGAGCCTTCCCAAGCAGCATGGCTGAAATCCTCTCCCTACTGAAGTCGATGAGAATTTTGTCAAGGACTCCTGCGGGACCAGGATGTCAGTGCATGTCACCCCATTAGTTTCTCTTTCCTTAGTGTTGCTGAGTATACTAGCTTGACTGTGAAGTGGTGATTTTATTTTTTGTTCTTTAATTTTATCTTCCCTACTCTTGTGAAATATGCAGCTGTTGATCCGGCATGTTGCTGGTGTTTAGAGTGGCCTTAACATCCCTCATGCTCTGCCCCTACCCCTCCACTGCTTCGCAGCTCAAAAGACATTGGAGATACAAAGAGGATGAGGTGGTAAAGGATGGCTGTCTATACAGTGCTCGCTGTTTTTGTCTTGGCTCCTTATGTGCATTCAAATGAAGGAGCTCTCCTTGGCAGAGACGCGCTCAGAGGGAAATATTAGATGAAGGATTTTTCTGACACTTCTTACGTGCTCCCTCTCAGATGGACCCTGTAAATCTCACCTTGCTCTTTGCTGTTGCTCTCATTAAGAATGATCAGCAGATTGTTAGTACTCCGGGGGAGCTTGATGTGCTATGCTCTGCATATGCCTCTCCACGTTGGTGCTCTAACTCCTTGAGCGGTTATCCACAACCCTTTTTTTCACCCTTCTCCTCCTTCCACACATCAGAGGGGTAAAAGGACAGAAATGTCACCCACTAATTTCTGCACTGGAGCTGGAGAACTGCTTTTCCTTGCTAAATGTCAGGATCTGTGTCCATCCTCCCAGAGATTAAATAAACCTAATGAGCTCGCTGTATAGAGTAAGTGGTATTGCACTTGACCCTAGGGAGATGGACAGGGAGACTGGAGGAAACTTTTTGACCTCGTAATCTTGTTTGCAAAGTAACTTTGTCCTCTCTGCAGCTGAAGACTGTGCATCTAATTATTCCATGCTGACCAGCGATGCTCCCCATTCAGAACTGTGTTTAAGCATGTGCTTAAGTGCTGTCCTAAGTGTGCTTTCCTCAACTGGCGGTGTACAGGATTCATAGAGGGGGCAGTAGTGTAAAAAAGGCAGGTACACTTCATGACTCAAGTCCTCGTAAAAGAGTCTCATCTTGTCAATGTTACTTTTGCTCAGCATCCATGTTAGAACCATTGAAAATAATGGCTGTCCCATTGCATACCCCTGGGGATGAAATAATTAGAGCACTCAAAGTAGCATAAGCACCAAGAGGGAGACTTTTCAAATGAATTCAAGGGAGCAAAGATCCAAGGCTGAAGCTGGAAAGTGTAGCGCCAATAATCTTCAGGAACAATAACTTGAGCAGCTGAACATGTGACAGTGAGAGAGTTCATGATGGTACTTTGGTCCAATAGGCATTCACTCCAGTTACACGTTTGTAGCTGTCGTGTGTTTTACAAACAGTTGCCAAGCCACCAGTTAGCCATATCTAAGTAAGGGCATACTATGTACATAACAATGGAAAATATAAAAAAGGGTTTAAAAGTTTACACCATAAAGCAGCTGTGAGCATACGTTCTACTTTGAGTGCAAAGTTTATGGTGTCACATAAGTAAGCACTTTACACGTACTCCAGGCACACTCATAGGTATATTTCCATGATTACTGAGTAGACTACAGTAATTATTTTGTGTATACGAAATAAATATTTGTACAGTATTTTGAAGATGTTAGGTAGACCTGTCTGAATTATTCACTGCAAATGATATTCATTGGAAATGTTGCCCTCTTTTTCCTGTTCTTGAATCATTTGTGAACCAATCTGCATTTCTCTGAATGCATTTGTTATTGACTGGACACTATTTCAACACTGTTTTCTGCTCCCTGATTGTATTGTTCACTTTTCCCCTTGAAAAAGTTTCAGACCATACTGATGTTCTGATATGAATGCTTTTCTTTTCTTTACGTGAGGTCTGCAATATCCTCAATTCCCCTATATTATTGATTCTCTTTTGTCTGCTATTGCCTGCAAAAGTTAGTGTACAGCCAAACTCTGACATTTTGGAGTTTCATTGAAGGTACGGTAGATTGCCAGTTTCACTGGCAGCTTTGGTCTCAAGGGCAACTGAAGGTAAGCCACTGTTTACGTAATCTGCAAAATCCTTGTTATAAAGTTCAACCTGCTTAATGAGCCCCTGCAGTTTGTGTTCACTAATACTAACTGATGTCTGCTCGATTTCACCTAGTGTCCCTTCTGGAGGTATTCTGAAGCTTTGATGGGAGCATTGCTATTAATCTACAATGAGTGCAGCTCTTTGCTTGATGTTAGTGATGTTAATGTAGGAACTTGCTCTGAATTGAAGAACTTTTAACTACTGCTTTGTTCATTGTTGTTTGTGGTATGAAATAATGGTCTACTGAAATCAATGAAGCAGTGCAGATTTACACCAGCTGAGGATCTGGTCCATTATGCTTATTTAAGTTTAATTATTTCCTATGGAGTATTTGGGCAGCAGAAGATCTCTGGGTATTTAGAAAGGTTTCTCCTTTAGTACACAGTTCAAACTATGGGGAAATATTTTGTAGCTTTATTTTTTAAGAGGAAGCGAAAGCTGAATATATTATCTTGGACCATTAACCAGCATCATGTTATGTAATGTGATCAGTGAAGCTTGGTGTAATGTCAAAATGTGATACCATGTCTCAATCAGAGCATTTCGGGGGGAAAATTAGTTTCTCAAAGCTGCAGCTTCATTACAGAAGGCAGTCAAAATCAAATGGCTCCCTTCTTGTTCTCAAGGCTTAGAACAGACTCCAGTTTAACACTAAGAACACTCGGGGATTATTTAATGCATCTGTGGCTAAAAACAGCAGCGACTATGGGGTGGTAAGGGCCTTGAGACCAAACCATAGTCCCCAGGTGTAGTCTAAGTACAAATGGGATGGATGCGGGAGTGAGACGGGAACCTCCACCCGTAGACTACAAAGGTGCAACTACAGAGCCGCAGCTTCATAGGTTCTTTGAGTGTTCCATTCTCCCTTCTCAGGAGGCTTGAACTGACGATCTGGACACCCATGGATTCCCAGGCCAAGCCTGTCCACTGCTTGCCTGTCCTGTCCTGCCTCACGACCATCCCTCTTTCCCTAATGAAGCACTGTTCTGTGGTACACCACAGGGTACACACAATCAGCCCAGGCTCCTTACATCTTGCTTGCTCCTCCTCCCTAAAGGAGGGGAGAGGAAAAAATGGCTTATCTTCCTTTTTGAGTTTTAAAGGTTTTCTTTGGTGCTTTTGCTATATGGCGAGCCAAGACTTTAGCAGTATGAATCCTATTCAATTTTACATGGCTCCACAGCTAAATCCCTGTTCATTCCTTTGGAAAATTACCTCTAAAAACATGACTTGCACCATGCAGATCCAAGAATGTGATATGGTAGTTAAGTCACTTTCCATTTAACCCCTATTTTTCAGGTTTCATAACTTGATGGAAAAAATTGTTTTTGTGTGTGTACCAAGTTTCTGCACAGATCTCAGTCTGAGGGCAAAATTGATTTGTTTTTTCACTTGAGAAAGTGCAGGAAGTGGGTTCCAGACACGTCTTCCTGAATCTCCAGAATGGTGGCTTATGGAATAATGACCTTCCCTTCCCCAACCAATTC
Organism: Chelonia mydas; assembly: GCF_015237465.2. Lineage (NCBI taxonomy): Eukaryota > Metazoa > Chordata > Testudines > Cheloniidae > Chelonia > Chelonia mydas. The sequence goes on from NC_051250.2 coordinate 68,305,747, forward strand.
ATCTGCAGTGTTCAGACCTAGAACCTGTAGCATCACATTATAGCCCTCTTCTGTTTAAGCTGGTAGTAGGCCTTATTCTCTAGTTGAACACCCACTGTGCGGGGGATGTGCCAGTATGTTACCTAATTGTACTTTGTAGATACTTAAACTTGTAAACTTAAAATTGTAACTGGAAGTTTCTGGTTAAAGTTACATCAAAACTTGGGCGGGGAGGGAAAATACTATAAAGAAGAATTTTAAAAGCACAAATACATGTAGCCTTCTGACCCACCAAATCACTGGAAGGCTATTATGAGCAGGTGAAACTTTGTGGGTGGAGTTAAAACCTTGTTGAGATTGATGGGTGTGACACCCTCCAATTAACACAACAGTAAGGACAAATTAATCGCAGTCCTCCACCTAAGACAAAAGGGTTACGTGAATGTGCCCAGGAGCTTTTGAACTGTGAGCAGGGGGGTTAGTGTCAGCCTGAAGAAATCCAAGCAGAAGCCTGTAGGTTTCTCTCAGGGTTGGGGTGCTGGCTGAAAATAAGCTTGAACTTGTAAGCTAAGAAACTACTTCTTTTCCCTTTGATTCCTCTTGCATTCAGAGAAGCTGGATGTTAGTGCAGTTGTTTATTGATCAGGAACATATCAAAACACTGGACTCCACCATCAATTTCTACTTCCAGCTGGAACATGTCCAGGGCCCAGAACTTTGACTAGCCACTTGGGTCAAAAAGGATAACATGGGTGTTTGGTCCACCTGATCTTCCCAATAACACCAGCCTGTCTGACATCTTTCCCCCTGTTTGCCAGTACAGTGGTATAAATGATAGAGACCACTGAATGCTTGCTTAGTGCTTCTCATTCATAGACCTCAAGGGGCTTACCAAATGAAGGTAAGCAACATTGTCTTCACTTCATGGCTGGAGAAACTGCACCTAGAGAGGCTAAAATGACTTGCCCAAGGTCGCAAAAACAGTCCATGATAGAGCTGAGAATAGAACCCTACTCCCAGGCATGAGCCCTATTCAATGACCTACACTGCTCCAAAGAAAAACCGTCACTATCACAACAGTCATAGAAAACTATGAACCTCCTCAATGGAGACTTTCAATAACATTCCCATGACCCATATTCAGCAACTGAGTGGGGACAAGCCAGAGACTTGGTCGTGCAGGATGTCTAACTCAGTGTGGCGCAGTGGCCAAAGAGCAGCAAAGAAACCTGTTCTCACTACTGAGCACGGCACAGATTTCTCAGCCCTATACAGACTCCTCTCTGTACAGATACTTAATAAGCACTCTGCTCTGAACATTGACACTTTGGCTTGTTGCTGAGCAGACTTCAGGATTGAGCCTCTGGACCTGTATGAGAATGATGCATGTGTTTGCACCCTTGTATTAACTCTTTGTAGCTATGATTGTTTATCTGAGTTTAATTTCTATTCTGAGAACCTCCAGCTGCTCTAGTTTGTCAGTGCCCTTGAAACTTTCCAGAAAGGGTATTAAATATTCTTTTCTTATTTATTCTCTAATTCTGTTGGAAGTCTTGTAATTTCTAAGTGCCACACTTGCATTGGGCAGTCCTGCATAGCTCTCATTATTCTGCTCTGAACATAAGGTTCTATTAAGAATTCTGCCTTTTTAATTCACATCTTAGGAATGCAAATTAGAAATTTTTTCTAATGTTCCGGTTTCTTTGATTTGAACAGAAACAAACTTTCTAGCTGTATAAGCTATGACCTTATTCTAGCTCTGAATACTTGAAAAACTATTTGAATCACTTGAAGTATTTTTCCTTGGGGCCAAATTTTTGTCACTTGCTTTTTATTGATAATAGTGAGGCCACAAATATAGTTTTCATGCATGCCTCAGAACCGCCTCAAAGGTAATCAGGAGAAACATAACGAAGGTGTCATGCTACATACACTACGAAGCAAACTTATGCCTAGCCTGGGATACCACTGCTGCATTAATGGCATTTGTTCCTTTAAATTTTCCTTGCTTTTCTCCCACTTTCCCCATTCAGCATTTCTGTTTAGGTCTCTACTGCTTTAGGCAGCATTTCCTCTGAAAAGTAGCAAGGTGTTAATTGCAGACAAGCCAAACTGTCCAGCTTTCCTCACTCATCTCAGCTAATTCTTGCTGGGCATATTGTGCAAACGCTGCAGCTGCCAGCTGTCCAATCAATGTGAAATACTTTGATACATCATTCATATGTCCAGTGTTATGCTTGGTGGCGTGTGGCAGGAAAAGATTGACTTTGCCTGTATCCATCAGGGTCTCAGTGAGTATGTGAAAGTGACAAGAGACCCTATATGCAGATGGATCCCTATCAAAGGTGGTCTACATAGACACAAATGTCCATCTGTAATAAGCTTACAGACTCAGAGGCTGAAATGTAGGCACAGTCCTAGCTGAGTAGCAGGTGGTCAGATTTTTACCTGCCTCAGTTAATTGCCTCTGGGATGTATATTCTGATAAGAGGCACTGGGGACTCCCTGCATTGTCGATATGAAATGTACAATTTCCAGCATCAATAAATACATAGAATCATAGAATATCAGGGTTGGAAGGGACCTCAGGAAGTCATCTAGTCCAACCCCCTGCTCAAAGCAGGACCAATCACCAATTTTTGCCCCATATCCCTAAATGGCCCCCTCAAGGATTGAACTCACAACCCTGGGTTTAGCAGGCCAAAGCTCAAACCACTGAGCTATCCCTCCCCCCGTGAGCTTGAATCTCAAATTTCACTTGAGCTGGTTGAGATTTTTTTTTTTTAATTTAAAAACTTCTTCAATGAAGTTTCAAGTGATGGAGTTTTGCTAGTGAACAGTAGAGCTGATTTGAAGAACATTGTGCATAATTGTTCATCAACATTTTTTCCCACTCTTTGGAAAAATTTCATCACTGACAAAATGTCAAAACGTGAAACATTTCTTCCATCTCTATCTCTGGTTGAGAAATGGGAAGAATATTTTAGGAAAATGTGAAAGGTTTTCTTTACTTTTTCATTTAAAAGAAATTCATACATTTTCATTGACCTTTCAAATGTCTACAGACAGACACTTGGTGACATTTTCTTTCCAGCTGTAGAAATGCTTGAATTTTTCTAAATATCAACAGATTTCAACAACCAAAAGAAATGGAAAAAGTCAATAGAATTTTCTTTCATTTTTTTGACTAAGTGCTACTTTCCACTGTCAAATGTGACTGCTTGAAACTTCAAAAAAGCTACCAGAAAAGGGATGCAGTAATCACAAAGTACACTTTAAATTCAAGCAAATAACAACTTTGTGGTATTTTTCCCAGGGCTGACCTAGGATTTTATTGACTGCAGAGTCTATAGGGAAATTCTGATTTAGGTTCTAGATAAGCAACTTGTAAAGAGGACACGCAAAAGAATGTATGTTTACAATTGATTTTCCTGAAGCTAGCATATAAAGCAGCAGAGATTAAACACTGGAGTATTTCATGACTCCATGAAGGATTTTGGGAGTGGATATTTATTTCCTTTTTTTTTTTTTTTTTAACTCATTCATGTGTGTTTACCTCAATCCTTCCCTCATTTGACATCAAGAAGACACTAGGACTTATGACTGCCTCTGTAGATACAGCTAATGGAATTGATGAGTAGAAAGTTGAAAATGCACCAGTTAATTACATGCGAGCAAGTCATGAAGGAACATAAATGGCCCACCTTGATTATCACTACAAAAGGTTCCCCCCTCCCCCCCCCCCCCCCCCCCCCGCTGGTAATAGCTTACCGTAAGTGATCACTCTCCTTACAGTGTGTATGGTAACACCCATTGTTTCATGTTCTCTATGTATATAAATCTCCCCACTGTATTTTCCACTGAATGCATCCAGTGAAGTGAGCTGTAGCTCACGAAAGCTTATGCTCAAATAAATGTGTTAGTCTCTAAGGTGCCACAAGTCCTCCTTTTCTTTTTGCAAATACAGACTAACACGGCTGCTACTCTGAAACCTATAAATTGTTTTGTCTCTCTAATGATGATCAGATTACTGGTTTTTGTATTTTAGGATTTTTGAGTGCATTCTAGTTTCTTGGTTTCACGTAAATCTAGCAATAGAGATTTCAGATGAAAAATCCTGTTCTCAGTTTAATACCATGTTTACAGTAGCTGTGAAGGCTTTGAGAAGTGTAGGGGGATGGGAAATCATTTGGGAGTTGGAAGTTCATAAATCTGAAGACACTTCACTATCATCCAGTCTAGGATGGATCTTTTTAATAATTATTTGCTGTCAATTCCATCTATAGTGAGTTGATTTACTTAAATTCACTGACACTTTCTCTGGCTGTATTGTAATACATTCTATGAATATTTAAGGATAAGAGATCATGAATAGTGTTGTTGTCTAAAAATTCCATCCCATGACAGAGCCCAATGTAGCAAACCCTTACTTTCCCCATGTAATCCTTATTCCTGAGCAGTTCCACAGAAATGAATGCATTACTCATGTGAGTAAGAACTACTTGCCTGTGTAAAGTTTTGTAGGATCAGACTCAGAATTAATACTGTGCGATGGAATTGCACATCATGGGTGAAATCTTGGCCTCCCTGCAGTCAATGGCAAAACTCCCATTGACTTCAATGGAGCCTGGATTTTGCCCCCTATGAATTATGGGCCTCATCTGAAGCCTGATGAAATCCAATGGAAAGACTCGTGTTGACTTCAATACTCTGTTTCAATAGGGCCAGGATTTGTCCCAGAGTTTCTAAACCCCACCACTTTCTCACTAAAGACTAACATCCCCTTCCTGGGAGGTGATAGGAAGCACTGAGTTACAAAAGGAATAGGAAAGGGGTAGTTTACCACACATTTCATTTCCGGACTCTACTTAAGCAAATGATCCAAGGTAAAATGGCTACTTGTGTGTTACAGGATCCCAAACACATTAAAAATCACAAATCATTAGGTGCCCTGGCTGATGAGTTCTGAAAACATTTGGAATTTTGAAACTCTGCTTTTGTAATGGAATATAAAGCCATCACAAAGCAGAAGCAATTGAGGAGTCTGACCATATGCCCAGGGCTGATTGTACAGAGAAGGTAGTCTAAAGGAGAGGCAGCTGCAGCGGTTGGAAAGGAGAGAAGCTGAAGATGATGTGCTTGTTCAAACTACATGTAGTAAAAAGCACAATAATTATGAAATGCATCAGAAGAAAAGTAGAGGTAACCTTTGCCAGGAAGATGCATTGTAAAAGCATTAAAAATCATTGCCTACATATCTGATTTTTCTCCTAGTTTCACAGGCTTATTACTTTTTTTAAAAAAATCTGTAGTTCACTCTAATTCCAGTAATGCTATGTATGGGTTGTTGACACTTATACTGAAACTGCCATATGTTTACTGGAATTGCCAGTTGGTTTTATAGGTGCAGATGCTGACTGTTCTGAGTGACTTTGTGCAACTCACTAAAGTTATAAAGTAGAGTTTGTAAGACTGATTTAGGGTTAGATTGTACCAACCTACTCTAGCGATAGTCAAGAAGCTCCCCAACCACAAGTACCCCCTAGACAGCAGTCAGGTAAATTCTCTGTATTAATATTCTTCCAAGCACAGGGAATGCTCCCTCCTAGCTCACTCAGGAGGGGAAGACTGCCAGAAGAGAGAAGTCAGAGCCCTTGCCCAACCCCTGTGCACAATGGCCAGCAGAACTGGCTGAGTGCACAGCAAGGAGTACACTGCGCCCCACCAAGGGCTGCAGCAATGACGTGCTACAGGGGAGATTTTGTATCCTACAGGGCTGGGAACCGCCCACTCTCAAAGCAGCCCCATATTTCGAACTTAAGTAATTTCGAGCTGAATTGGCAGCCATGTCATAGCATTATCCTTACTCTGTAGCTGGCCGTGTCTTAGATGTTGCTCTCTGTTCGATTCCAGGAGACTGTGAAACAAAATAAGACTTCTGGTGTACTGTCTATTTTACATGAGTGTTTAGACAGACATTTGATATCAAAGAAATTTGTCATCCTACATTGGAACTCCTTGTGATTTAACAGCGCAATTCAAATCGTGACATTTATTCCTAATGGCACTTCCCCAAACTATTCGATAAGAGCTCTGCCGTATTGTGGAGTCAGGCGCACAGCTAAACATGCTGCAGCCCAAACACAACCAGCAGCGTTTACTTTTGGACAGTACGATATCAATGATCCCAGCAGTAGCTCTTTGTATGGAGGGATGCTGGACTTTTATCTTGTCGCACACTGTGCCACAACGCTAATAGTTCTTTTGTGGTTTGCTCCTGAAGCCAGGGTGGCCCTGTAAATGAAGCCCCATGTAAACTACACATCAAAAAGAACAAATCCAACCCACTGTGTGCCAAGGGAATGTTAAGTCAAAAATGCTGCTTTGCATGCCAGAGGCCCGATGCTACTGTCTTTTTTTTTTTTTCTTTCCACTGAAGTCCAAGGGGGGTGTGGGTTTGCCTGTGTGGAATGCGCACATTAGCAGTAAATGTGGTAGAGGCATTAGTTCAAGCAAGACCTGGGTGGTCTCTCTCTCCCCCCTCTAAGATAGTTATGGGAACATGAATGCTTCACTGTAATTTCTCATCATAGAAAGTCTACCCCTTTATATACTGTTTATTTGTGTTTCTCCATCTGTCTCTTGTTTAATACTTGGATGATAAGCTTTCTGGGGCAAGAACTGTCTTTGTTCTGTACAGCACCTCGCATGGGTGGGGTCCTGGTCATCATGAGGGCATCAGGGTGCTATGGTAATACAAATAAATTGTAACATAACAAATAACGGTGTGATGGGGCTGAGGTACATGTATCCTTCCAAAGAGTAAGCGCCAACAAGCTGAGAACTTCCTCTGCTTCAAAAGACTCAGCTCGATGGCCATATGCAGGAGGACACTATATCCAATGACCAACAACAATCGAGGAGAGGGAGTGAATGAGTGGTTTATCAAGTTTCAGAAGAATGTGCAAGAGGCTACAAACTGTGCCACTGACATTCAGCTCTTTGCCTTGGCACTGTGGACTGTGTCGTCTTCTGCATATGCTTGTGGCTGAGTGAAATGAGGACCTGAACGGAGAGCAGCTGGTTCAAAATCAAGCCAGGCTAAATAGATAGGAGTTAGATAACAGAGGGGAGCATTTTGAAGTAATGGAAAATAAAAACCTGACCTCACCCTCCATGCAGAGCATCTGTCCAATGTTTGTCAAGATGATGTAGTCTTGGGGTCATGCTGCACTCACCCCAGTCCCTGGATGCCCAGGCAGCAGCTGTAGTCAGAGCACTACAAGAAGTTGTTTGAATTTAAGTATATTTGCACAGCATTTATGCTCCTTTAGTGTTCACTGTTTGCAGCTAACTAGAGAGGGCCTGGATGTGGGCTGCTCAGGGCAGCAGGGAGGTATATGGTGCCCCTTTACTCCCATGCACCAGCTACCCTCATTGAGGGAAGAAGCCTCTGCAAGAGCAGTTACTATCCCTGTTTTTTGGAGCTGGGTGGCAAGTGAATGGTGCTTTGGCTCAGATCCCTTCCCCATGGCACCAGCATGCTGACAAACATGAGCTGGGCCAGGTGTAGGATATGTGTAGAGAACATTTCTCCCCGAAGAGGGGAGGAAGCCAGGAGACAGATTGTGACAGAGTTGCAATCTGCTTCCCAGGCTGCTCCTGAGACCACACAATAGCATGCTACTGCCCCTTGCTCGAGTCGTGGGGGCAAGTCTAAGGGCATATTTGCACAGTCTATTTCAGATTCACAGCCTATTACTCAACCCAGCATCTTAGGGTATGTCTACACTGCATTTTAAAACCCAGGGCCGCAAGTCTTAGTCTCAAAAGAGCAGTGTGGGTGTTTCAGCCTGGGCTCTGAGCCCGAGCATCTACACAGCTTAGTAAGCCAGTGGCTATAGACCCAGGCTCTGAGATTTGCAGCCGTGGGTCTTAAAACGCAGTGTAGACATATCCTTAGATGCCTGGTCATGCACTCAAGGGTCAGAAACATGCCATGTGACCATGTGCTCAATCACTGTTCAAACATTTGACGTGTGAATACAGAACCCCGGAAGCAGTATTTGCAGCAACCAGTTCACAAGCAACCCACGGGCTGCAATATGTTTACATAAAACACCCTTTGCACAAACTTGAACACCACACAAATCTGTGGAAATGGATGATAGGTTTATGGACAATTCATAAACAGAGGTAAGAGCTATATTAACAAATGGCACACCACGCAGTGGCCTACCTGCTAATTCACATGAGCTGAGGAAACACATTTGATTCCTGTTCTGTTCAGTGTCCTTTGCAAGGCTCTGGTACTTCATCTCTCCAGGATTTGGAACAGCAGCTGCGATCAGCAGGAGCAGAACCTTACTTCTTAAGAAAAGCTGACTGAGCTTCTCCTATCTATTTCTGGATCCCTTATCCTGGTTGTGCAGGGGAAGCACAACTCCAGGCTGCAAAGCCCAGAGGTTGTTTCTGTCCATTTGGGCACTTTCCATGGCTGAGGGTCATTAAGTGCAATGAGATACTTTTCCCCAATGAAACTGGCGTGTTGCTAAAATGGGAGCAGGCCTTGTGCCATCCTAACAGATGCGTTTGCATGTAGGCAAGCAAAGGCCATGTTTGAGCATCAGGCATGAAGGCTAGATTGAAATCTATTTGGACCTAAATAGTCATGATATCTATAAGATAATTGTTTTAGGAAGATCAGCATAAATTAAACCACGGTGCAACCTGCTTTCAACCCAGGGTATTTTTGTTTGCTCTCTCCTCCAAATGAACACACAGTTTTCGAGTCAAACTTCAGTAAGTGCCACATTCTTACAAAGCACGGGAGGCTGAGCCAAAAAAGGTGAGTGTATATATAGTATTTGCAGGCCCACATGAAGGACCACTCACACCTGGCAGCGACAAAATCCCCAACGTCAGCATCCCCATCTGATGTGCTGAACTTCTTCCAGGCTATCAAAGCAGATATGCCTCAAACTATTTATTTGCAATAAGATAATGAGCCATGGCAAGTCTATAACCCATGCTGACACAGTTATGCTTGGGCTCTGTCTATAAATATCCATCAGTGCCAATGACTTATTGGCAGCCAATCTCAGGAAAACGGTGATACCCTCAAGACAGTGGGCCCTTGTTGTTGTCTGTCTTTCTCCAGCAAACAAACTGTCAAAAGACTAATGTTAAGAGCTGTGTAGTGCTAACAGGAATGAAAGATGTAGCAGGTAGTGCCACCTGTGCCCATCAAATCGTGGCCAAAATGATCTGATGGGCAGTCGTGAAGAAGAGAATCTCATCTGACAGTGAGTCAGTGTGGGGAGGGGATCAGAAACTGACTCAATTATAGCGCTTGTCATGGGTTCCTTCTGGTGGTAGTGGACAACTTTGTAGCGGATGGACAAGTTTCCTAGGTCAGTAACTCTGCCAACATGAGAGGTACAACTAAGTCTTCTAATCACTTTCCACCCTGGCAAGTGCCTGGGGTTGCTTTGGATGTAGTGCTCTTGGTCCCCAGGAAACCCTTCTGCATCATTTGGTACAGTAAAGACGCTAAAAGCAAAGCAGGATTGATGGCATACAGGGTCTGATCTAGCTTTTCTCTGGCAAAAGAAGATTGATGTGATGTGCGGCCTTGAGAAAAAGACATGTGCAAGCCTGGGGAGCGAGAAGATTCTGTGCGGGACCCTGTGGGGGGAAAAAAATTCTAAAACTCTATTTCTGTGCTATAGCTCTCTTGACTTCAGTGGGCCAGGATTTAGAACAGAGAGATTCTCATAACTACAGACGATGTATGTCTTGTGCACAGGGCACCTACTTGTGCCATCCTAAACTTCTGGGGTGTTTTTCTATCCTTAGGGCATTGCACCGGATTCTCCACTCCTAGAAAATCAAGGGCTTCTGCTTTTCCTTGAAATTGAAAATCCTTGAAAATAATACTTAAAGTTAAATTAACGGGAGGAGGGAAATAAATGATCATGATTCAAAGTGAGTTTTGTGAACTCCCAGAAACATTTGCCCAGTCACAGCAATGAAACTCTGAGGCTTCCCATAGTCCAGTCGATCAGAGGGAGATTCATGATCAAGAAGAGTTCACTTCATTTATCAGGGGTACCATGTGTCCTTTTCACTTTATGTACTGCTTACATGTGTTAGTGTCACTTATTTTTGCATAACTGGAATACTGGGGAGGAAATATTAGGGATCCTGGTGGTACCATACATGTTGCGCAAACAGATAACTGGAAAAGAAGTTCTCTTCCGCAAGGCACAGCAGGCCAGCTCATCATCCCTCTTCCTGCTCCTCCTTTTCAGATAAATTGAAAGAGAATGCATTGCTTGCCTCCCATAGCTCTTCCCATGGTCTCTTTCATGCTATGGCAGCGCTGATGAGATAACCAAATGGAAGATGCATATTATGCTCCGTGTTATCAGAAGATGGCACAATAGAGGTGTGGTAAGCTGGCAGGCGGTCCTAAATGGTTCAAATCTCCAGTAAGCAGAACAACTCTCACCAACAGGAGTTACATTATGTCCCTAGAGAGAATTGGGCTCCAAGTGCTCTTTCTTTTTGTCTGCTAGATATCCTGGGGCTTGAGCAAGCAGGCTTCATTTTGCAAAAGCTGCTTTTTAAAAAAACAACAACAAACAAACGGCAGTTGGGTGCAAAAACATGGAATTTCACTTCTGAACCTAGTGAAACTTGATTATTCATTGGTTTCTCAAGAAATATGTTTCATCAGTTATTGACGAAAGCTCTACAATCATGTCAGGGCAGACGCCCATGGAAGAAGCACAAAGCCTGAGCAATGTAACAACTGTGAGTGAAAGCTCTGGAAAAATAGAGCGTGGTGAACAAATCTGAAATTAGATGCATTTCTCAAAAAAATCTGACAATAGTGCAGCAATTTTTTAAAAAATCCAGTGCAAATCACAGACCGTGACAGACAGATGGAGCATATGCAGAAAGGTCAGAGCTCTGTATCTGGTTCCGGTGATGGCTCAACCCCTTTGAGGGATGAGCCCTTCCTGTATATACAGTGGGCCAAAGATATGAAATGTCACTAATTGACACCAGCTCTGGATCTTGCTCCCAGTCTCTGCATAGTGCCGTGTCAGAAGATGACCTTTCATTACACGTGTGTATGGAGGTGGGGTTGTCTTTTATAGCAAAGTCAACAAATCTGAATCCCAACTGCCGAGAAGAACTTGAACTTAAACCTTAGGTCCAAATAATCCTCTTGTGAGAAAACAGTTCAGTGACTGAAAACATGCTCCAAAATACGGCGACAAACCACATCACTATGACTCCCTCATTTCTAGGTCCATCTGTCATGAGCAATAACAAGTTGGTTTGGTTTCATTTAAGAGGAAAAGTCCAAAAAAGGAAACAGCAGTGATTCCCAGCAGTAAATCCAGTAAAAACAGCTTCGAATCTCCTGGACACCTGAACCACAGAAGAGTACAAATAGCTGTAGATGAGTTGGAAACACAGTTTAATCGTATGAACCTGTTAAACTTTAGAGCCTAGCCTAGCCCAGAGCCTGGTTTAAAGATAACAATGGTATGTTTAACATCAGACCTTGAAGAATGTTTGAATATTTCAGACTGGGCTCCTCCAGGATGACTTGAGCCTGGGAAGCTTTAGACAAAGGGTGGGGTCTTCATTTGGTGTGAATCAGCATAGCTCAATTGACTCCGGTGGAGCTACACTGATTTACACCAGCTGAGGATCTGGTCTGAAGTGTCTAAACCTTGCAGAGCTGCTGAGCCAAGAACTCCTGCTGCGAAGTACCAATGTATTTTGCATTAATGGTTAATGTAAGAGAATCTGGATTCTCGATGGCATGGGAAAACCTTTTTCCAAAAGTCTTAACTCTCCATACTTTAGTGGAACAAATACTTTAAATCCTACTATAAATGTGTTTGTTGGGTGCTTACTGTTGGAAGGCAGGCTAATCACCTGTGGGTACTATCCTTTAGTGTATCATTCTTGAATACAGAATGTAATGTTTCTTTGATATTACAGGTCCCTATGGCACAGCAAATCATGGAGTACTCTCCCCTAACAAGCGTTTCACAACTGCTAACTCCAAATACATAAGGATTCTAAATAGCATGTGTCAGGGTTTTCAGGAATTCACATTTGCAAAGCAAGGAGTGTAAAAGTGGTGCTGGGCTCTTAATGTCACGAAACCCTTCCACTGGTACTGTGCTTTCAGATAACTCACGGAGGTGTACTTACAGACTTACCAATTTAAGGGAGGAAGCCATTGCAGAATCAGGGATTGCATTAAATGGTTTGTTGCATGGTTTGTCCTTGCAGTAGTTTAGCTTGTTCCCACAGCTGTCCTGTTGTCGGCAGAATTGTTCTGGCGCATGCACGCACTGCACTTCATTAAGCTGTTGTTCTGGTGCATTCTGGGAGTCCTAAAGCTCCTACCCCATAGTGTGGCTGGGAATTGTAGAATGAGCTCAGGAGGACCAGTGAATGGGGTTCATCTACAATGATTTTGTTAAACCATTGCAAACGCAGTGTGCAGACTTGGACGTTACAAGTGTCATGTTTATGAAACACGTGAGATGGCTGTCTTCTGTGGCAGCAAGACATACCAGCATTCCAAGCAATGCGTGGGTCTCTGCTTCATCTGCACACATCACTTTTCCACTGAAGCGAGGCGGTGCCTAATAGCACCAATATTAAAGGAGTTAATGTTGCAAAAGGAAGTCTTAATTGCTAACTCCAGAGTAACAAAGGGCCAAATTCTGAAGCCCTTGTTCAGTCCCTGCTCAAGTAAAACTTGCACTGAATTCAGTGCATCCAAGGGAAGCCTGAGTAATTGCAACTGAGCACCAGATTCTCATTTACCCTAAGTCCCCTTTAAACAGCTAGGACACTGCTAGTTTCACCCTAAAGTGGGTGTAAACATTTATAGCCCATGTAAAAGGGTCTTAGTGTAAATGAGAAATAGGTTTGGAATAAGAGTGCCAATTTTTGGGCCAATGACTGTACAGAGCACAATTACTGTACCGAGTAGTCTCACACACCGCTGAGGGTTACCGCAGTGCATTGCTAGATGTTAGTGGTTCATTTTTGAATTCTTGTGCATGGAGTGTTATAGGAATGTATGGGCACCAAAGGCCAATAACAAGGACAGAAGAGATTATTAAACCAATATTAAAAAGTATTTAATCTTCCATGATGCCTTTTCCCTTGTGGGAGAAGTCCTATGAAGCCTAATAGAAAACAATAACCTCTCTATTGAATGTTTTCCTATAAAGTGCAATAAAGCTGTAGCACTACTATAAAACTGTGTAGGATGGCTTAAAAAACTCAGTGGAAAGGATCTTTCTCTAGGCTTTTAGGATAATTTCAATGGAACCTTATTAAAAATTCTACAGAACCTTACAGGTTTCATCCCTACTAAATTCTATGTGGTTTTTCCATAAAGAATATTCCTGGAACAACCTCCCTGGTCTTTGTGGAAAATGACCATTATCTCCTGATCAGACCTTAAATGAAGGGAAATAAAGCAAGGAAAATACCCCCAAAGAGGCAGGGGGTACACACAATATTGTACAGATAGGCAACCTAAAACTAATTATAAAAAGCAGATGGCACCACTCTACTGAATTGCACTTCAAAGAGTTAACTTTTTGTGAATTCTTATGCTTGTAGCAGTGATAATGAAAGTGATTAGCAAAGCTTGAATAAATTCCCTGTAGGTTATCTTTTAGAAATAAAAGGTTGGAAGTTGGAATTATCCTCTTTTTGTAATGACTTTTGGATTATACTGTCTGAGCTGTATGTCTTAAATGTGTACAAAAATATTAACCCAGGAGAGCAGCTCTGGAGCTCCGTCATGTTATCTGACGTCTGGAATCCAATCCAACCTAATTTAACTTTCAACTGCTGGTTTTTTTCCATAGGTTTAAAAAAAACAACCTTAGTTCCATTTGTTTCTTAATCTCATGATATTGGAAGTGATATCAAGTGTAATTAGCCTCCTTCTCAGCACACTTCAGCTTCCTCATCCTCAGCAAAAGGTTGTTGAATTGATCTGAGCACAGAAAGAAATATCTTTTTAAAAAGGGAGCATTCCAAAGACTAAAAGCAAGATCCTGCTCTGGCCACTCTGTACTGCTCTGGCTGTTTTGTATGGCATAGTGTCCCTAAAAGCCCCATATCCAACTCAGGGATGATTCCCTTGGGACAGGCACTGTGATAGACAGCAATAAGGCTGCCTCCTGAGGGTGTCTTCACAAACCCCCGTATAGGAAGCTGGTCAGGTGTAGGACTAAAGCATACAATGCTGAGGGGATTCCAGGCAGTGCTGCAGACCTCGGGACAGCCCTGGGGAGGCTTAGATAGGCCCCCAGAGCTGTTCTAGTTATATTGGGGGCCTTTCCAACCCCTGGAGCAGCCCACAATCAGGAGGGCACAAAGTGTCTTAAAGCTACCCTAGCCCTCCTGCCCTCCAAGTTAAGCAGAGAATCTCACTCTATGGCCTCAGTCCTATAATGAGCACTGCATGGGCATACTCCTAAATGTCCACAGAGACCCACTGAAGTCACTGGAATTCTGTGCAGGCACAAGGGTGAACTCCCATGCAACCTTACTGACTTTAGTGCTCAGTCAATGGTAAATGGGACAAAATACAACATGGTTTTACAAAAGGTAGATCGTGCTAAACCAACCTGATCTCTTTCTTTGAGAAAGTAACAGATTTTTTAGACAAAGGAAACGCAGTGGATCTAATTTACCTAGATTTTAGTAAGGCATTTGATACCGTGCCACATGGGGAATTATTAGTTAAATTGGATATGATGGGGATCAATAGGAAAATTGAAAGGTGGATAAGGAATTGGTTAAAGGAGAGACTACAACGGGTCCTACTGAAAGGTGAACTGTCAGGCTGGAGGGAGGTCACCAGTGGAGTTCCTCAAGGATCGGTTTTGGGACCAATCTTATTTAATCTTTTTATTACTGACCTTGGCACAAAAAGTGGGAGCGTGCTAATAAAGTTTGCGGATGATACAAAGCTGGGAGGTATTGCCAATTTAGAGAAGGACAGGGATATCCTACAGGAGGATCTGGATGACCTTGTAAACTGGAGTAATAGTAATAGGATGAAATTTAATAGTGAGAAGTGTAAGGTCATGCATTTAGGGATTAATAACAAGAATTTTAATTATAAGCTAGGGACACATCAATTAGAAGTAACGGAGGAGGAAAAGGACCTTGGAGTATTGGTTGATCATAGGATGACTATGAGCTGCCAATGTGATATGGCCGTGAAAAAAGCTAATGCGGTCTTGGGATGCATCAGGAGAGGTATTTCCAGTAGAGATAAGGAGATTTTAGTACCGTTATACAAGGCACTGGTGAGACCTCACCTGGAATACTGTGTGCAGTTCTGGTCTCCCATGTTTAAGAAGGATGAATTCAAACTGGAACAGGTACAGAGAAGGGCTACTAGGATGATCCAAGGAATGGAAAACTTGTCTTATGAAAGGAGACTCAAGGAGCTTGGCTTGTTTAGCCTAACTAAAAGAAGGTTGAGGGGAGATATGATTGCTCTCTATAAATATATCAGAGGGATAAATACCGGAGAGGAAGAGGAATTATTTAAGCTCAGTACCAATGTGGACACAAGAACAAATGGATACAAACTGGCCACCAGGAAATTTAGACTAGAAATTAGACGAAGGTTTCTAACCATCAGAGGAGTGAAGTTTTGGAATAGCCTTCCAAGGGAAGCAGTGGGGGCAAAAGATCTATCTGGCTTTAAGATTAAACTCGATAAGTTTATGGAGGAGATGGTATGATGAGATAACATGGTTTTGGTAATTAAATATTCATGGCAAATAGGCCCAATGGCCTGTAATGGGATATTAGATGGGGTGGGATCCGAGATACCCAGGAAAGAATTTTCTGTACTATCTGGCTGATGAATCTTGCCCATATGCTCAGGGTTTAGCTGATCGCCATATCTGGGGTCGGGAAGGAATTTTCCTCCAGGGCAGATTGGAAGAGGCCCTGCAGGTTTTTCGCCTTCCTCTGTAGCATGGGGCATGGGTCACTTGCTGGAGGATTCTTTGCTCCTTAAAGTCTTTAAACTACGATTTGAGGACTTCAATAGCACAGATATAGGTGTGAGGTTTTTTGCAGGAGTGGTGGGTGAAATTCTGTGGCCTGCGTTGTGCAGGAGGTCAGACCAGATGATCATAATGGTCCCTTCTGACCTAAATATCTATGAATCTATGAATCTCTGCCCATTTGGAGCTCATTGCAGGATCAAGGCCTTTCTATACCAGTAGTTTTGTGTTTGTGTTCAATATTTCTGTCTCTGATGTACAGGGCTAGGGCAGTGACTAGTCTGGACTGACTGAAGATAAGTTACAGTTGCAAACAATACATATTAGAACATAAATGGAACTTCAGGCACAAATGCAAAGAAGTCTAGCTCCTTCTGAGAGCCAGGTTAGTTCTGGCGAGGAAGAGGTAGTATGCTCTGATACCTCAGCATGCTTACACCATGTGATTGCAAAGACAGAAAGATTAATAGCTCTTCTTGTTCCGAGCTCTGGTGAAAAGCCTTGGTTCCATATGGTTAGTTTGTTGTCCGCATTTGATTACCTTTTTCTCCGACTATAAATGCAAGCAGACAAAAATAATTCTGCTTTTGTAACTAATTGCTGCTTTTATGGTATACAGTTTGGACTCTTACCTGCAAACCTTTATTCACGTGGGATAGTCCTGTTGTTGTCAGTGGCTACTTGTATAAATCAAGGCCTCACAGGAGAGAGGGTTTTGCGGCTTGGGGATAGAGCTGGTTGGGAATCTTTCCACTAAATATTTTTCATCAGAAAATGAGACTGAGAGAGAAATCGAGACCGACCAGGTCTCCTGGTGGTGAGGGCAATCGGAATGGGAGACCCAGGTTCAAAGCTCTGTCTCATATAGAGCAGGGCCTTAAACCTTGATCTCCCTTAACCCAGTGAGTACCCAACCTCTGGGCTATTGGCTATTCTGAGGTAGGCCTCATTCTTTCTTGAAAAATTTACTTTCCTCAGTGTTCTGTACAGACCTAGAACCATGTTGGCACAAAATAAATAATTTTGGTGTGCTTTATTGTGGCACAACAGTTTGACAGTTGAGTTGTGTTTTAAGGGTGGAGGGTGGTTTACCTTTTCTTTATTTTTTTGTTCTTTTATTCCTGACAGCAGGGCTGGGCCCTTTT
Organism: Chelonia mydas; assembly: GCF_015237465.2. Classification (NCBI taxonomy): domain Eukaryota; kingdom Metazoa; phylum Chordata; order Testudines; family Cheloniidae; genus Chelonia; species Chelonia mydas. Next base: position 68,322,968 of record NC_051250.2, read on the forward strand.
GGGAGGAGCACAGTTGTGATTGTTTAGTGTGGCCCTTTGGGGAAGAGGTTGCATCTATGCTGTTGGTAGAAGTGCTTGGTAGCTATGGTGGGAGGCATGCTATAAACCAATCAAATATCTGCCTACACATAGATGCTATGGGCTGGATTGTTATTCCCTGACATGGACACATAGACCCCTTTAGACTCCGGTACAGGCTAGCTGGACCTTGTGTCTGGGGACTGAAGAGTAGGCAGGCTACTTACCTGCTTATTCCCTCACCAGAGCAGGTGACTGGGGAGTGTGAAGAACTGTGGCTCCACCACCAGCCCCTCACGTGGTGGGCAGAGTACGTGTTCCTTAGGGCTTGGAACTTATCACTGGCCTGTACCATTAGTAAATTGCTACCCTCCACAGAACAGCAAAGAGGAGGCAGAGAAGGAATTGTGGGTCATAAGTGAGTCTGATGTTGATTTACAGACTAGGATGGGAAATACTTGAGCCTCTTTGCTTCAACCATCTAATTGAAGATCCTCCTTATGCATCAGGAAGTCCTAGGCTCAAGGTCCGCAGGGCCTCACAGCTGCTGTTCCTGCTTACATTGAGGCTATTGGATCCAATTTTCTTCTATGTTATGGTCTTTCCTATATTTCCATGCGTTGTGAGAGAGATGGAATAGAAACTGTAGAGAGAGTACTGCTTTGTAAGGGGCTTTAATGTATTTGTGTTTTCTAATGGCTTTGTACGTTGCTGGCAGAGCAGCCTATTTGCTTCAAGGCCTTAGAAGAATTAGTCTTTACTAGACACCCAATGTTAAATTGATGCTATAAAAGTTAATGGGTGAGAGATTGCATCCATTTTGTTCTGGAGGAATTTATCTCATGTTGTATGTATTATGTTGTTCCACAGAGCCCCTACTGGATGAACAGCAGGAAGTGGATTTGCCTCAGTTGGTTCTTGCATCCGTTCCAGGGTTGGGATCTGTGAGAATGCAGCTTGCCTCTCCGCTGTCGAGTGCATGGCCGTATCTCAGTCTTGCTGAGGATGGTCTTCCCTGGGCTTGTCGGGTGATTTTTCTCTTCCTTTCTTTTTTTTCTTTTGGCTTTCTAGCCAGGTCATGGTCTTCCCCTTCCAAGACAAATAGAAGTTCAAATTGATAGTAAAGACACACAACCCTTCATAGCCTGGAGCACTGGCTCCACCAACAGCACCTTGCCCTCCCTGGACCAAGCAGTCATTGTTGTGCTGTGATACAATGCTTTTCTCTGGGTCAGTGGCCTTCCTGTCTCCTCTTAGCCCCAAGGTATCAACACAACCCTTTTTTGCTTATCAGTGTTCAGAAGGATCTTGATCATTCAATGCAGAGGAATTTCCACACCATCTCTCTCAATGGCACCATAGAAGGGCATGTGCCCTCCATCTTCTACGGACTTCAGCTCTGGGGCCGTACTTACCCTTGGGAAACAGCGACTCCCTACAGCGTGTCTTCAGATCTCATTACTGGCTCCCTCTCTAAGGGAACTACATCTCCCCTAGCCCAGCCCCAGGAGAGCTTCCCCAGGACTCTCTCCCCTACTGAGGACAGGACACTCTTATACTCTGCTTTCCCCTTCCCAGCAGGCATTGTCTTTGTGTGACCTGATCTTGGACTACCGTTCCATGATCTGGGAGGAAATCCAGGCACAGGTGGGTGCTGGGTCTGTTTGATCCCCTTAATGGCCCAGCTCTCACCACAATAAGGTCCCAAGGACAATTAGTCAGAGACACCAAAAGTAGAACCCCGCATTCAAAACTTCAGATCTGGATACCAACTTCATATCTCTATAATGGGCAGAAACAAAACTCCCGACCCAAACTCTCCTGAATACATGGGGTTTGAAATTTAGATCTCCAAAACTAGAAAAGTCTTTTGGATATGATCCTTTTATACAGATAGTCCTGAGCTGAAAACTCAGATCTCAGCCTGGATCTGGGGTTCAAACTGAAGTTTTGATTCACACCTATCTGTATGTTCACCCTCTGTTACAGCTGAACTTCACCTGTGACAATTACTGCTTTCCCCTGGGGCACTCAAAATTCCTTCAGAAGGTTACTGCATTGCATTGTTATTGCATTGGTTTCCTTTCTTCTAAATCCACATTCCAAGAAAAAATAAGTAATTACATAGTCCTGCATTATAGATCTAAAGTAACTTTGCAAGGTAAACAGAGGGAATACCTGAGTACACTTCATACCATTAGCACTGGAAATCTTTCTCCAAGTGTCACTTGTAGATTGGTATATACTTACAGAACCTTCTATGCATGAAACAGAACTGTCTTAAGCCCCAGATGGAGTCATTCTACATAGTGGTGAGTTTTATACCAGAGGAATTATACATAATCCTTTTTTACTATAGTGGCCCTGTGTTAGATGCTGTGGTGATTGGAGCTATATAAGTACCTAGATTGTTAAAATAGGTCTCAGCATTTTCACTACACCTCCTGGCAAAAAAATTCACCTCTGGGTTGAAATGGCAAATACCACTATACTTTCCAACAACTGCCCGTGACTTAATCATACAGCTCCCATTGGCTTTAACCCCATTGACTTTAATGGGAATTGCGCAGCTAAATCCTTGTGCATCTCTTTGGACATGAAGGTGATACAATACTGTTTCTCTTTCTCCATTCCAGCTCTTAATAGATGCTAATGTAACATTATATCCAATTAACATTCTTTGTAACAGATTTCCTTTGCTCCCTAAAACAGCTGCTCAACAATAAAAACAACCCACCCAATAATATTTAAAGTGTGGTACTGGAAAAATAAAAGCACAAAAGTACTTTCTTATTCAGTTTTATTGCCTGCACGTATTCAGTCATATTTGTTCACTTCAGTGATTGCTTTTTTACTCGTATTAACCCTGCATGGCAGTAACAGCTCAGAGAGAGAAGGGGCTGGATTCTATTTGTGACTGGACAACAGCAGAATTGTTTCCAGTTGGTTACAGCTGTGCAAATCTGTTGATGGCAATGGTTATACAGGTGTCACTTGGGTTTTGATTTGAAAACCCGGGGGTGCACAGGTGTGACTGAGGGTCTGCAGAACCGTTATTAATGGTAGTGAAGGACAGGAAGGAAAAAAAGCCCTAGCTTGATGCTCAGATCCAAAGAGTGCCCCCCCTTCTGTTCAACCAGGTAGTTTGAGTACCCCCCCAATAACCGTAACTATGTTGGCAGAACATATGGAGGGAGGCCATCTGGACATTAGAACTGGGTTACAATTAATTAAAAAGAAAAAGCTGTGAAAAGCAAAGTGAAACATGATACATGGGCCAAGTGTAGTTGACTTTAACAGGAGCTAAAGATTCTTCGCACCTCACAGAATTGAATTGTGCTCAGCCTGACTGCACATTAGCACAGGAGATTTCTAAATCTCTGCCCTTTAGCATTATGTGCACCAGCATACAATTGTAGCAACTCCAAAGCTAATCTTTGCATACAAGAAGACATACACACATTTATATAAATGTGTGTGTTTTTGCCTTTCCCCCCCACCCTAAATACATAATATGAATTTAGGATCATTTCTCATGCTTAACTTTGAGTGACATGGATCTTTTATTTTGTGATTTCCCATTCCCAATGTTTAAACTAAAATTGGGTCCATACCAAACCCCAAATCTACCTTCTAGGTGTCTTTGGAAAATGGAAACTGAATCTAGATTCTGAATTATTACCCCTAACTTTATATTGTGGTCCAAATCAAATCTGCCCACCCACACCCCCACAATCTGGATTATTCACAGTCTGAAGCCACAGCCCAGAATTCACCATTTGAGTTATTTGCACTGGTGCTTGTGTCCTACAGGGGGAATGCTGTCTTTGAGTTTATAGAAGAGTAATTCATTCTCTCAGTATTTCTGCAAGATTGTGCCAGAGTGAAAATATTTCTTCAGAAATCACTTTGATTGTTTTTCTGACTATTTAGCTCCTGTTAGTTGATCACCAACACGGTCATCCGATCCTACCTCTATGTCTGCTGCAAAAATACCTCACTTTGGAGGCAATAATGTGTTCCACTGTAATGCCCTTAAATGTTATCATATGCCTCTTTTAAAATAGTTGTTCTAATCGTGTGCAAAATCTAACAAATTACTGTTTTGTGCAAGTGTTTTTTCAGCTCTCATAAATCAAGGCTAACTATATGCAGCCCAACTCTTCCTCCTGAGGTCTGAGACTTTTCTGAATGACATGCATTGCACTTTTCAAACTGTACCAGCTCTTTCTACCCATTAACCCAAAATGAATTAGGCGAGAACTTCTTTGCTTTAACACACAACTTCCTTCACAAATCAGATTCAAGCACGATCATGGAAATACTGCACAATTGCTTGAAATTAATCACTTCTCATAAATCTCTCTCCTGTTTTTACACTAAATGCTGAGGAAACCAGTCCGATATTTGCAAAGCAGGGGCTTGACTGCTAAGTGCTGATTGCCTTTTTCTGGGGATGGGAATTGAGGATATTCTGGGCCTGTCTGGATTGGGCCTTAAGTGTTAATGTTTGATCAGTCCTTTGCTAAAAAGGATTATTCGTCCCTTACACAATTAGCATTTAGTGTTGTTTGATTGCACAGCAATGCAATTAGCATGCAACACTGACTTCCTGAGTTTAGTAAAAAAAAAAAAAAAAAATCAGAATATCAGGAGTGGCACCATAGAATTCAATGGAGTTAAACTGGTGTAAAATTGATGTACGTGGCAAGGGAATCAGGCCACAAAAGCTAACTGGAGAATTTGGGGATAAATCCATATCTGGTGAGAAACAGTCAGAAGTAGATATGAGTGGCCTCTTGGCCTGACTGAAGTCAGTGGCAAAACTCTTATTGATTTGAATGCAGCCAGGATTTCACCTGTGGAGTTCTGCCAGTTTCAGAGTAAAGAGCTAAGACCCAGGAGGGCGATGCCTGCGAGATGAACTATTCAGAGAAGCAGAATTAGAAAGTGTGTAATTTTCCCTTCTGTATATATAAAATAAATGCATAAAATATAAATGTATAAAATTTACAGATGGTAATTTCAATGGCGCTAAAGCACCCAAATCCCCTTGAAATTCAGTGGGAGCTGGTCTCCTAAATTCCTTGGGTGCTCTTGAAAATCCCAGGGTCAGTGTTTGTAGTGTAAAAGAAGAAAATTGTGTATGGCGAGGAAGTAGTGAATAGGGGAAGAAGATGTTGCCTAAAACCTAAAGCAGGAAGAAAACTGGCTGAGTATCTCAGGAATTGAGCTGGCCAGGGAGCCAGGCTAAGGAAACTGAGCAGTCATGAAAACAGTATATCTGGTCATCTTTAAACTTTAAAGCTGTGATTGTTTTTTTCCAAACGCTGCCTAAGAGATTTGGACAACTCATTCCCATTTAACAGTAATTGGGCATTCAAATCCCATAGGTGGCCTAAAAATCTCAATCTAAATCTCACTGCAGTGGACAACCTGACCTGCAATCTGTTAGTCTCCTTCACCAGAAATCTGTGTACAAAATGGTGTGTATAAAGATACATGTCAGTAATATCTCTAAATGCCTTTGCTTAGCAGTTTGTACTATACCGGTGATCAGAGGTTTTTGAAAGTCAGTAAATACATAGACGATGTTGATAATCTCAACTCTGCCTTTTGATTTCCAGACGGTGTGTGGTATATGATAATGCTACGCTTGTAATTTGGAGATAATTTGTCATCAAATGATCAGTAATGTGGGAAAGTTGGAGTTAAGGTTGTGCATTGTTGTGATATCCACCCCCACCACCCCCGACAGCTCTTTGGTGTGAGGGTGATAGTATTGTAGAAGTGATAGCTGATAGTGAATGTGTTGAATAGGGTATAAGTGTGTGGGTGTGTCGTGATGGCTGAGGGCTAGTGCTTTGGGCTGGCTGTGAACGCTGTTTTAACTTATGACCTCCTTATTTATGTTCAGCTGGTTTGAGGAAATAAAAACCACTTGAGCAACATTGATCCTAAATCAATAACGGTTTTTGGTGGGGAATTTAGAATGTCATAAGAGGGCACTGTCATGTCCAAAGGTATTAAAAACTATTAAAATTATCCTGGTGCCACTGAATTCAGCCTTCAAACTGAGCTGGTGCGTAGGTCCCTTGTGCATGGGAACCCATTGTTTGTTCCCTACTCTGCTGCGCAAGGCATGATAAACAAGGGTGAAAATAAAACATTGATTTTTCTGGTGCACCCTTCCTCAAATAAAAACATGATATGCTATATTTCCTTGGCAACTTTATTACATCTACTAAAACTTTCAGATGAACCTAGCAGCAGCAGCAAAATCAAACCTTTTCTTCTGTGCATAGAAGCAAAAAAGGAAGGGTTAACCTCCGAAAATCCCACCATGCTGAATAACCTACTAGACCATTTTTATTCTCTAGCTCAGTCTCTTCCAGATTATTTTCTATCAATCTTTTAATAATATTTCAGCAACCAGTATAGTGTCTTCCATAAACACAATCGGCCAAGCACATCCTGGTGAAAGCCCACTGAAATCAATTCAGTTAGACCAGGTATATATCTGACCTATGGATTTCTTTAAACATACAATAGTCAATCTTATCTTTTTTTTTTTTTACACATGCTGCAGTTGCACAGAATATGCTCTTTCTGCTAAGCAACCTTCAGTAGCGTAGCTTTTGGTAATGCAAATACTGACATGCTTTGTTGCAGTAACGGAGTCCAAAATATGTAAATATTTGATAAACAGATGCTTTCATCAGAACATTAAAATGTTGAGTTAATGATATTTAAATTTTACTAGTTAGCAACCTTCAGCTGGGAGGATACTGTCCATGGGGCCTGATTCCCCCCGCTCTTATTCACATGCATAATCCCACTTTATGTCAATGGCACTGCTCACCTGAATAAAAGCTGCAGGATCAGACCCTGTAGGTGTTAACTGTTTGAAAACTTCAATAAAATGTTACCCTGAAGGATCTCAGGGTGCTGTAGAAACTCTTGGTTTAAGCCTGCAAGTGTTCACTTGTGTACATAAGGGCCATAGGCTCAAGACCTGTGTATCATAAATTAGAATTCACTTCAGCTCCCATTGAAATGCTTCCCCCAATTCAGCAACTGTTTCCATCAGCTCTTAGCAACTTCATACAATATGTCAAGACAAGAATTGACTATTATATCCATTGAACGGTAGAAAAATGTACTTATGCAAACTGAAATCTGGTCAGGACTATGGGACTAATCCCCCATCTCTCCTGAAAAGTGCTGCTCTGTGCAATCCTAAAGGCTTTCAGTTCTCCAGTGCTCATGAAAACCTTTCCCTTGGTTTTGATCCACAACTAGAGTTCCCAGCATGTGTTTTGTGCTGAGTTTAATTCATTTGAGTGATGATTTGCTCAAACCCAGAAACTCAAAGTAACTTGATTGAAACTGCTGAGCTCATGAGCTAGTCATGCAAAATCATCTCAGGTTCACTCAAAACAACAACTAAGGGCGTGAGCCAAAGTCTAATGAAGTCAGTGGAAAGAATCTCAGGCCTAAATTTATAATGAACTCCAATCCCAGGCAAGTGAGACCTGCTTTCTGGAGATGAGTTGGCTCACTGGGTTAGTGTCCTGAAGCGCTTAGATCAGCGGTTCTCAAACTGTGGGTCGGGACCCCAAAGTGGGTCACAACCCCATTTTAATGGAGTCACCAGGGCTGGCGTTAGATTTGCTGGGGCCCAGGGCTGAAACCGAAGCATGAGCCCCACCGCCAGCGGCCGAAGCCCAAGGGCTTCAGCCTGGGTGGCGGGGCTCAGGTTACAGGTCCCCGCACCTGGGCTGAAGCCCTTGGGCTTGGCTTTAGGCCCCCCCCCCACACACACACACACACACACTTGGAACAGTGGGGCTCAGGCTTTGGATTTTCCCCCTTCTCCCCCCAGCCCAGGCAGTGGGACTCGGGCGGGCTGAGGCTTCAGTCCCCCCTCCTGGGGTCGTTTAGTAATTTTTGTTGTCAGAAAGGGGTCGTGGTGCAATGAAGTTTGAGAAACCCTGTCTTAGATTTGTACCACATACTTTTCTTTCCTCTCCTTACAGTCCTTACTATCAATATGTGCATAGGAAAAGTCAATACTGCTCAGAATGAATCATGCTGGTTCTAAGCCCCATCTTCTCCAAGTGAAGTCGCTGCGAGTTTTGCCTCTTGCTTCAGTGGGACCAGAACAGAGACTAAATAAATCTGGTCTGTGCTCTCTGATGTAGCTTTCTCTACACTTGCTTCTAAACCACACAAGGGAATCCAAATCTACTTGAATCCCTCATAACTGATCTTCTAAGGCAGTTGAGCTGACATCAATAGCAATCTCATGGTACAGGCTGAGTTGTTTCCAAGCTCTTGTATTATTTAGGAAGCCTGTAGCCATCCTGATGTGTGGTTTACTTTGGTAAGTGGCTGGTTTGGGTCATTCATCAGTATTCATCAGAAGAGCAGTCACTTTTTTTATTGTAATAAGTTGCCTTGATATATTCAAAGGAACAAGTGGGGAGTAAGGGGGAGAGGAAATCCTTAAAATTTCAGGTACTCATTTTGTCACTCTCCATATGTGCCTGATAGGTTGGTTGGTTGGTTGTTTGAGTTGCTTGGCTGCAGACAATGGCCAAACATTCAGTGAAATTTACAGTATAGAAATCCCAGCTGTAGTGGTAAATGATATACCGTCATGGGAGAGCTACTGGTTCTGCTGTGATATAGCAGCGATTACCAGGCCATAGAAGTCCTGTGGGAAACATAGCAACCATTTGAGTGTGTGTCTTTGTAGGAGTAGCCCAAATTATTTCTGCCATCTTCTTTTTTGGTGGTGTTTTGGGGGGCCTACAAAGGGTTGAAGGTTATGGAGAGGGCTACAAAGAGATTATCCTGGCTGGGGGTGATCATCTGAAGCTTGTCATAAAGGGCTTAGACTAGAGTTAGTGCAGGTCCTTAGTTAAATAGGCACCTGGAGCCAGGAGGAGCTTGGACTCATAGACCATATTTCTTTTCTTGACTGAGAGCATGCAGAATGTAAATGAAGACGGGGGGAATTTCTGGGCATTGGGTTAGTGGGTGACTGAAGCTTTCTCTAAAAGTCAGCAGGGCTCAAGTATTATCCTTAAAGCTAGCTAACTCCTTATTTTACCAATAAAGAGATAATTGTTGTTAGGTTTATCTCTTGCTGAATGTGCATGCGCCTGACTTGGGGCTGAAATCGTCTCTCCTGTGTGATAAATGTGGGTATGTTTGAGCCATGTCCTGAATGCTGCATGCACAAATATGAAAACCATTCAGCACTCTCAAAGCTTTCTATGTGCTTTAAACACTCTGTAGAGCTAACCTGTCCTTCCCACACCTTCCCCCCCAAACAGATCCATTATTTACATATTAGATTAAAACATTTTAAAGTGCCTAAGTCCCACTGATTTTTAAGCAAGCTTATCCCAAATCTATTTGGAAGATGGGACTCGGGCACTTCTGAAAATGTTACTTCTTGTGACTACAACATTGCTTTCATTTTATGCTAGTAACTGTCTCTTTTTTAAAAAAAAAAAACAAATTCCTTCCTGCTTTCCTTCAAATTTCTTGTGTTTCTCAAATAGTTTCCCAGACTTCTAATGTAATGATAGATCCACAGATATTAAGGTCAGAAGGGACCATTATGATCATCTAGTCTGACCTCCTGCACAACGCAGGCCACAGAATCTCACCCACCCACTCCTGCGATAAACCTCTCACCTATTTCTGAGCTACTGAAGTCCTCAAACCATGGTTTAAAGACTTCAAGGAGCAGAGAATCCTCCAGCAAGTGACCCGTGCCCCATGCTACATAGGAAGGCGAAAAACCTCCAGGGCCTCTTCCAATCTGCCCTTGAGGAAAATTCCTTCCTGACCCCAAATATGGCGATCAGCTGAACCCTGAGCATATGGGCAAGATTCACCAGCCAGATACCCAGGAAAGAATTCTCTGTAGTAACTCAGATCCCACCCCATCTAACATCCCATCACAGGCCATTGGGCCTATTTACCACGAATATTTAAAGATCAATTAATTGCCAAAATCATGTTATCCCATCATACCATCTCCTCCATAAACTTATCGAGTTTAATCTTGAAGCCAGATAGATCTTTTGCCCCCACTGCTTCCCTTGGAAGGCTATTCCAAAACTTCACTCCTCTGATGGTTATAAACCTTTGTCTAATTTCAAGTCTAAACTTCCCGATGACCAGTTTATATCCATTTTTTCTTGTGTTCACATTGGTACTGAACTTAAATAATTCCTCTTCCTCTCCGGTATTTATCCCTCTGATATATTTATAGAGAGCAATCACATCTCCCCTCAACCTTCTTTTGGTTAGGCTAAACAAGCCAAGCTCCTTGAGTCTCCTTTCATAAGACAGGTTTTCCATTCCTCGGATCATCCTAGTAGCCAATCACAGGTGCACTTCCCAGAGACAGCATTTAAGTGTTTTCATAGGTCAGAAATCCACATGTTCTTTCTTTTTATAACTCACTATTCATGTGAACAGTCAGAATTAAGAACAATGAAATTATAACAAAAGTAGAACAGTCATGCTGTTCTTTTAAACCATGCTACCAGAAAAACTCTCATAGCTATAGGGACCAATTAAGGCAAAAATCTTTAGGCTCTGTGGTGAGTGCTCTGAACTGGCCCCAAAGAGCAGTGAGTTACTGAGAAACCAAGGGCCAGATCCTCACTGATGTAAACTGTCATTGCTCCATTGGTGTCACTGAATCTATGCTCATTTACACCAGCTGAGGATCTGGCTTCAGAGATTATGTAGGAGAAGGGGGCAGGAGGAGAGCAATTGTATTAAATGAGGGAGGAGAGAATACGTCTGTGGAAGAGGGTCCGGGAGAAAGATTCAAGAAAGCAGAGAGGTCAAGATGTCAGCCTAGGAGGTAGAGCCCTCGTAGGGAGAATAGCATGTCTTACAAAGGCTAGCCTTGGTGAGTATGCATCCCGTTTCATTTTTGGCTATTTATGCAAAACTCAATAGAATTTTTCATGGAAAGTTTCATAAAAGTAAAATGGGAATTCAAATCCTTCCTTAGCTAAGAGGGCTAAGCCCATATGGCTCACGTTAACAGGGAATGTATTCATCTGCTGTTTTGTGCTCATTAAATATGGCTTCCGATGCATGAGCTATACATGTATAAAGAGGGACATGTTTCTTTGCCTTATTCAGTGATACTCAGACTGAGCCTCGGGAGCTGCAAGTGGCTCTTTAATGGGTCTCCTGCGGCTCTTTGCAGCACATGATATTAACCAATCTGGATGCTTTTACTATATTATTAACCAATTGTACAATACTGGGTCAGTCATTTTGCTCTGGGAAATATATATAAAATGAAACTATGAATTCACACTATTGTGGGTCTTTTGGGTAATGTTGATAGCTAATTTGGCTCCTGAACCACTGAGGACTGAGTATCACTGCCTTAGATAGACAAACAGGCTTTCTTCCTCTTCTCGTGTGCCTGTTTTCTTCTGGGTATTCTGTCTAAAATCATCTGGCACGTTCAGTTCTTCACTATCAACATTCAATTCTACCAGCATCTTTAATCCCTCACCATTCTGCAAACAGACCATTGGCAGTTGATCACATTAAGGGAAATAGAGGATGATTATGGATTTCATTTATTAAAGTAATACTAGACATGCTTTTGCGAATGATTCATTTCTTATTTAAATTGCTTGGTGGAGGAGGTGGTGATGAGTTGTTTATACTGGTTTAATATCAAGAATCATCACATTCAAAAAGCCTAACCTGTCTGTGTATGTGTCAGTGACAAAATTATAAAATTAATACATCATGATCCTAATCCTTCTTATTAGATTTTAAAAGCTTGGGGAAGCTGTGCATTTCCCCAGGGATTTTTTTTTAAGCAATGCCTTATAGTATGGTTCATCTGGAGTCCAGTTGTAATACACCATGACAACGTGAAGAACCAAAATAATAAAATGCCAGCTCTGCACTGAAAGTTTCATGCAGAATATAATCTCTGCACTTGAAAAGCTTTCCAAGATGAAAAGGAGTAGGCATGCTAACTAAGGGCCTGTTCATCAGATTCCGACTATATTCATATTTGGGGTCTGAATGTTACTCCCCAAAAGCCTCTCCCCACCTCTCACTCCACAAGGAAGAGGTGAAGAAATATAAACTCCATACAGCTATAACAATGCACCTTAATCCTGACTTGAAATAACCCACCTATTCCATTCTTACTGCCTCTTGAGCTAAAGCTACAAATTATATAGGCACTATTTGCTAGTTTGGGATTTGCAGACAAATATTCAATAGAGACTAAAAGTGTGTCCAAATCCAAAAAGTTGTTTTTCACTTTTAACTCTCAGCCTTGATAAGTGTAGTGCCCTAATGTCCCAGTCCTGCGCCATTTGAGACATTAGGGGTGCAGTCCTGGCCTCATTAAGGTCATTGACAACATTCACATTGACTATTTAGAGCAAGGTGTACAGCAAGGAGTAACGGGATGTAAATAGGAAAAATGGAAAATATTCCTGAAAGTCATCTTCTGTCTTTAATTTTACAACACTCAAGGGTGTGCTAGGTACTTCACCATCCAGGGTTAAGGTTCCCATCAGGAAGGTTAAAGTTGTCAGACATCCAACAGGACACAGTGCAGTGTGTCAGTATGTTCCAATCTATGGTACTTTAAAATCACAAAACGGTTAATTTTATACGTTGTATGAAAGACATGACATTTCATACGTGCCTTCATAATGTTGACATCTGATATTATCACACAGAGTCGCAGTCAGAGAATACAACCGTGCTAGATTACAGCAGCAGCAGCGGTGCTGCTTACCCTCTATATTATTTCTTCATTGATCTTTTCCTTCTCTAATTCCTGTGTTTCTGTGATACATGGAGCTTTACAAAGTATAACAGAAGCCAGAGTTCCTTCACTTGCAATCTAATTGGGGATGTTAGCATGTTAGTGATAATGTACCAGGTACACGAGACAGCACAGGAGGTGTTTGTGGCTTGAATCCAGTACTTTATGGCTAATTCCAATTCAAAATTCAGCAGACATATCCTATTTCCACTCGATAGGGGGAACCTTCAGGGAACTAAGCTTTATAGTGGCATACCCCATAAGAATGGAGAGTTTGAGGGGTCGGGGGAAGAGTGCATGGGCAAGCAAGGGTGTTGGTCTATGAACTGCACAGATCCATTGCATCACGGCCAACCATAGCAGTTGCAGTGACCCACACGCTGCAGTAATGACCATAGCTAGGTGTTGCATATGCACCGTGACTCACTCGCTGATTAGTGCAGGAATGCTCCACTGTCCTCCGCAACGGTCAGTCACTTTTCACTTGGGCTTCAGCAGAGGGCCTGGATGGAGGCAGAGATGACATTGTTAAATTCAGTTTCCAGGACTTCCTTCAGCTAGACAATGACTAGAAATGCAATTTATTCGTTAAAATTCTACAAACGGAAATCATCTATGCAGCATCCCTTTGAATCCAGCCCCAAGCAGCAAGCAAAGCAAAGATAAAAATTATCAGTGGAGGGAATTAGTGGAAGTTTTCTCTTCTGGCGCTACAAAAGCAAGCAACTTTTGTGTTTAAAAAAGACATTTCCTGATTGCAATCATCTGAGTTAGAAGTTCATAAGCTTTTATTAAAGGCTCAAACTAGAACACTCAAGTATGTGATTAGTCAGCATTACAAAGACAAGTTTGAAATGTTGTCTTTCCTACAATACCTAAGCAAGTGAGCTACATCAACCATTTTGTGGTGGTTTTTATTTTATTTTATAATATATTAATACATATTGAATAGACCTAACCCGGCCAGACAATGCATCCTAATGTGTTCATGGTGTCTGGCTAGAGAATGAGAAATGTGGGGTTAGCTCAAAGAGAAACAACATCTTGGGGCTTCCCACCATGCTCCACAAATCCCCTTATTTAATATCAAGGATAGTTAGAGTAGTACCAGCCTTCTTATTCCCACTTATTTGTGCTGGGACACTTTTACCTGCTCTGCACACAAAAGCATAGTTGGCGATTTCTATCATAAGACAGGTCCCTGCAACGCAGAACTGATTTCTTCAGTGATTTATTTATGAAATTCATAGAAAGGTGTTCACTCCCCAGCACAAATGGGTCTCAAACAAGCAGATGCAGATAGACAAGCTGGCTGAAAAATGAGAACCTATTTTCATGAAAAAATTTAACATTTTCAAGCTTTCATTTCAAACTGTTTGAAATGTTTTTCATTTATCTGCAATTTTTCCCCCACTGTTTTTGAAAATGATTTTTAGCACATCAAAAATGTCACTAATATGCTATCAATATGTTTTGTTTACTGAAAACTCCATTTTGGTGAATGAAAAATATCAATGTTTATGATAAAAATTGATTTGTTTTTAGAAAGCATATTTTTCATGGGAAAAAATGAAACATTTTGATGGTTTCAACAATTCTTCACATTTGTTAAATATAAATACAACTAAAAAATAGCTTTTTGTAAAAAATTTTCACTAGAAAAAAAATGTCAATCGTTCTCATAGCTTCTTGAAATCAGTTCTTGTAACCAAAAATGGGTCTATACGTAATCCTCAAAACAAGTGTTTGAATATCTAGGAAATTTAGGCTTCAGATCCATACTCTTGCATCTCAACCCTGTCTCTAGTTGTAATAGGCCAAATTCATCCTTGGTGTAACTTTGACTTCAACAGAGACACCCCAAGGAAAATCTAGAGAAAAGGACAAAGATACAGACAGTGGTTGGGAAATTATTGCCAGGGTCAGATTCTCAGCTGTTGTAAATTGCTGTAGCTCTCTTGAAGTCAATGCTGCTACACCAGAATACACCAGCTGAGAATCTCTTTGGGCCTGTATTTTCAGACCCAAGGTATAAAGTTTTGGGTTTCCCCTACTACAAATAATTAACTGCATTTCTTCTCCAGTGGGTACTCCATCTGCTCCTGTTATACAGTTCATAGCTTAGAGAAATATTGTCAAAGTACATTCTGGTTTTCATTTGGAGGAGCAATTACTTTCCTTTTGATCCCTTATCTATTGAGCTTTATTGAATGACTCTGGATGATGCTCCAAAGAAGGAAGCCCATTGGGAAGGCACTTTCCTAGTTTCATTCCATAAAATTGGTTGTAATTCCCAGGCCCCCTCTGGGTAGTACCTTTTGGCTATAGTCCTGTTTATTTGTTAATTTTAATATTTAGCTCCCCATGAGACTATGTATTTACACTATTATTTGCTACATACACTAATGGTGGTAATAGCAAGACCTAAGCTTTGGTTCTTCACAGTTTATACCTTACTGTCCCTCTCCCTCCAGCAGCCCACTGAAATAATAGGCTCTGTGAGGTACAACAGTAATGTAGCTGCAATAGTTATGTTGGAATAATCTTTCTCACTCACCTGGGTGGGAATGTGCAGTGATTTTTTCCTGACTGATTTTCATGAAATGAGCTCTTTGCTATTGCTTTAGTATGTGTTGTGAATGACATTTTACATGACAGTACCTTCAGTTCAAACAGTTAAAATGCAGTACATTTAATACCTCTGGGGTCCATTGTATTAAAAATGCAATTGTGTATGTTGTTGTGGAATTGCATGTAACTTCTCAAAGAGTTTGATTAATGCAATCTCTGGAAAGCATTAGGAATGTCAAAGGGCTTTTGGGGACAAGTCACATGAAATGGATTTCCTAGAAAGTACTCGGGAGGAGGGAAATGCAAATTCTCCCATCAGAAGCCAGCCTGTTAAAGTTACACCTCAGGAGAGAGACCCGTTGTCTACTATTTATCTGTTCATGGAAACGCCTAATTAAAGACCCCTAAAATGTTTAAAGGATGGACTAAACTTTTCATGAGTGTGCTAGTTCTGAGCTGAATCAGGTATGGACTTGTGACCATAGAAGAGACTCCTCTGTGGGGTTTTGAAGAGCTGCTCCTTCCAGAGCCCAGATTAGAGTTGGGGTGATTTCTGGTAAACTTCTTAGCATGTGTGTAGGTTATCTTGTTTGATTTTTTTTTAATGCTTTCTCTGTAGTGCTTTGACCTTAAGACTAAAATAAGCTTCCACAGGAAGTGCTGTGTGGCGACTCATAAGTGTTGGCAGGCATTTATGCTGTGTACGGTCTCTGAGGGGAGAAGTAAGCAGGCCTGCTTAGGCAGACTGTCTTTTACTGGGGATAACACAGTGAAGGCTGGGAACTGTTTGGCCTGGAAATACCCCTGTTAGGAGGCAAACAGACTCAAGTCTCCACCCAGGAAAGGTAACAGCTAGGGAGCCTGAGAGTGGATGCCCTTGTTGAACCACTAAAGGGGAAATACAGATGCAGCTGGCATAAACTGTGACGCCTGATGTCTATCAAGCATCACTATACATACTGATGATCAAAAGGCAAAGTGCTGTATTCAGAAAGCATCTGGCAGGTGAAACAGACTTGTTCCTGTCCCAAATGAAAGCTTATAGTGCTAGCAAATTTGGATCAAAGGCAGTGGGTCAAAAGTGCCTCTAACTCAGGGATCGGCAACCTTTGACATGCGGCCCGCCAGGAAAAGCTACTGGCGGGCCAGGCCAGTTTGTTTACCTGCAGCGTCCACAGATTCGGCCGACCACAGCTCCCACTGGCCGTGGTTCGCTGCTCTAGGCCAATGGGGGCTGCAGGAAGTGGCGCAGGCTGAGGGATGTGCTGGCCTCTCTTCCCGCCGCCCCCATTGGCCTGGGACGGTGAACCGCGGCCAGTGGGAGCTGCGATTGGCCGAACCTGAAAACCTGCAGGTAAACAAACCAGCCCAGCCCACTCGCGGCTTTCCCCGGTGGGCCATGTGCCAAAGGTTGCCAATCCCTGCTCTAGCTAGTAAGGGTTTGTGCTCTTGAATATGTTACATCTAAAACCTTGTCTCTTTCACCATCAGAAGTTGGTCCAATAAAAAAATATTACCTCACCCACATTGTCTCTCTTAAATCTGATAATCCATTTTAAAAGAGAAAATATTTTACCCAAGGCAGGACATCCAAGAAAAAGCACAAAATAATGGGATTACAAATTTCAAACTGGATTAGTTTTTTTTGTACCATTGGTTGTTATTGTAGGAATGTGTTGGTAAAGGACAACTCATTTCCTGTTCTCATTAGTCACCGTAAGAAGAATGGAGAATTAGAAGTTCTAATGGCTCACACATTCTGAAAAACATGATTGTGAGTTGTACTGTTTTGGACAGTTTAAATGCTTTGTTTTGTTGGCTCTTCTTATTCCCCTTCACTTACAAGGTATGTAACTGTCACAGGGTGACTGGCTCATGTAAGGGAAATGGGTCCAGCTCCCTTGAGCAGGAATAGGTATCTTCCCAGATGGATCTGATGAGGGGTAGCTGATATCAACAAAGTGAGGAAGGGCAGTTTAAGAAGGTGGAGGACCTAAAGGGGCTGGAGAAGCTGCAAATATGGGGAAGCTCTGTAGGCCCACCATAAGAATAGGGATGGGATAATCTGAAGTCAGGGGTTCAAGCAGGAATCCTAGGATGTGCCGGTGAAAGGAAACTGAAGGAAACCCATAGACTCTTGAAGGGGTCCCAGGGTCTAGGCTCAGAATGAGTAAGGAGGGAACTTTTAAAATCCAGGAGAATTCTATGGTGTGTGGACAAAGAGAATCACAGAATCGTAGGACCTCAGAGGGACCTCAGAGGTCATCTAGTCCAGTCCCCTACACTCAGTGCAGGACTAAGTATTATCTAGACCATCCCTGACAGGTGTTTATCTATCCTGCTCTTCAAAATCTCCAATGATGGAGGTTCCACAACCTCCCTAGACAATTTAGTCTAGTGCTTAACTACCCTGACAGGAAGATTTTCCTAATGTCCAACCTACACCACCCATGCTGCAATTTAAGCCCATTGCTTCTTGTCCTATCATCAGAGGTTAAGGAGAACAATTTTTCTCCCTCCTCCTTATAACAACCTTTTATGTACTTGAAAACTGTTGTCATGTCCCTTTTCAGACTTCCCTTCTCCAGACTAAAAAAAAACAACAATTTTTTTTCAATCTTCCCTCATAGGTCATGTTTTCTAGACCTTTAATCATGTTTGTTGCTCTTCTCTGGACTTTCTCCAATTTGTCTTTCCTGAAATGTGTTGCCCAGAACTGGACACAATACTCCAGTTGAGGCCTAATCAGTGCGGACGGAAGAATTACTTTTCATGTCTTGCTTGCAATACTCCTGCTAATACATCCCAGAATGACGTTTGCTTTTTTTGCAACAGTGTTACACGGTTGACTCATATTTAACTTGTGATCCACTATGACGCCCAGATCCCTTTCTGCAGTACTCATTCCTAGGCAGTCATTTCCCATTTTGTATGTGTGCATACATACAATGGTTCCAGGGGTGGGCAGTAGCCTGGCTGAAGACCCTGGACAAAAGAGGACTGACTCAAAAAGGTCTATCTCAGTGTATGACCTAAGAAGAACTATTGAATAATGAACTATACCATAAGCCCTGAGTGAAGGGGAATCCTCAGGTGGCGATAGGGCCACACCCCTCTGCAGAACACAGATACAAGATTAGCTCAGCTCTGGGAATGCTCAATTAAAAGGGACTTGCCCCAGCACCCAACTGCACAGCCCCAATGGGACCTCAACCCCAGATAAATTGGCCTTATACTGTATAAAGTTTTACATAGTATAAGTTCATATTATTCGCCCTCTTTCTCAATGTAAAGAGAGAGAGATACAAAGACTGTTTGCTTCCCAAGTAACGATTACTTACACTGGGTTTATTAATAAACAAAAGTGATTTTATGATATATGGAAAAAAAACCACGTAAAAGCCTATATGAGGCAGCAGAGCTTCAACTTTTTGTTTTTCACAAAATAAAGCAATGGCATGAGGGAAAGGCATCAAACTGGATTTGACACAAGGTGTCTGTCGCCTGTGGTAAGAGGAGAAACTGAGGCAGGACACAGTTGAAACATTGTGACCGGCCAGGAGGGGATGCTCTGGGATGTTGAACTGGTAACAGTAACCTACAGGAAAAGATTTCTAGGAAGCCAATCAGTCAAGCTGCGAAATATTTACAGGTTTCTTCTCTTTTTCATAAGCTATAGAGAACATTAACATTCTGATGCCTTAGCCTCTGAGGATGGGAAACAATGAATTCTTCCTAAGTCATGATCCCCAAAGATCTGTTTTTCCATCCCGACAAGTGTCTTGTACTGCAACCATTTTATGTTCCTGAAACAGTAGTAAAGAGCTCTGGAGTTTTCCACTTATCACTTAGATGATGAAAATGACTTTTCCTATGCAACAGCCTTTTGTCAATGGCTATTATTAACTACTGAGACTATGCCTATCCAGTAATAAGTTTTAGAGTGACTGGGCCAAATCTAAGCTGGTTGTAAATGAGTGTGACTCCACTGTCTTCAAACTACTAGTATTGATTTACTGAAGTTGGGCTTGCTTACACCAGGTCTCAGTTGGACCCAATTAATCTCTTGTGTAACTCCATTGATTTTAATGGGGTTACACTAGAGGATGCATTTGGCCCACAAAATCAACTGATGATACAAATGGCATGAATTAGAAAAGCAAATGGAACCACTCAACAATGCAGAATCTCTTTAAGGCAATTGTGTTTACTACATTACCTCATTGTCATTTTCTTCTCTAATCAGGCCATGCTGTTATGAACTCCAGTGGTGTTTCAGGTCTGCTAAGTTTAGGTATGGAAATAAAAAAGAATCTGTTTTTAGTCGTACTATTAGAAGAGAAAAGTTAAAAGGGGATATTTAAGAGAAGTTTGGATGATGGTAAGAGATGTGCCCGTACAGCTCCATCCTCTCAGCCTACCCCAAGCAATAACGAACCAGGGCCATTGAGCTACCAAAAAATTCCTGCCCCCACTCAGTACATGGCTAAGGATAAACCATTAAGAATGACCATTTTGTTGAATGCAGCTGGTTTCATTTGAGAGAGAGTGAGATACTGATATTAACACTTGAATTATGAACAAACCACACAAAGAACTCCAGGGAAAGCGGTGGGACACAGTGTTACTAATTCCACTTATTGACATGAAGTTGCAATGTACAAACCATCCTATTGTCAAGAGAAATATATTTAAATTGCTGCAGTTCTGCATATACATAACAGAAATTGAGGGCTGGATTCTAATATGATTCATTTGGGTACCGCTTCAGTTATGGTGACCAGACAGCAAATGTGAAAAATCGGGACGGGGGTAGGGGGGGTAATAGGACCCCATACAAGAAAAAGACCCAAAAATCAGGACTCTCCCTATAAAATCGGGACATCTGGTCACCCTAACTTCATTCCACAAGTAGTTCCATTTATTTAAATGCGAATATTTGTTGAATAAAGTGCTATTCAAAATAAGGGTACCAGAATGTGGCTCTTAAAACCTTACGAAGCGCACGGCTGATCTCATCCCCTGCATTTTCACATGGTTTGCAGGTTCACTGGAAGAACATAGCTTCCAATAAGCTATTTATTGCTTAGTCCTAATTATGAACTATATAAAAATATGGCTGGCTCTGAAAGCAATAGTAGCAAAGTATTGCCCGGTGGTGATGGAGTGTTTCCTGAGACTGTTGCAGATTGGCTCTGAGCAAAATTTCACAATCAAATTAACTATTTGTACCCAAGGGCAATTTATTTTTAAAACCTGCTATTGCACCCAGAAATGGCATGTTCTTTGTTTTACTGTCAGTTTGAGATTTCTCCCATCACTAGCAGCTTAATTTTGGGGTGAAGGAGCAGATTTTAGGAGGATACTTTTAGGGGGATGCTCTAAGTAGTAGCTTTTGAAGGAAGGTCTGAAGAAGTTCTATACCTCGTCCCCATTACAAAAGAGAAGTGGGCTAAGAGAGTGTTAGCAAGCTGTGGGGCCTTCTCCGAAACACTCATGCTAGCTCAGACACAGAGTTCATGGGAGAGGGAAGGGAAAATCCTAGCAACATGTCCTGTAATCAGGCACTTCAGCAAGAAACGGCTTCTCTTCGGAGCATTGGCTGGCTCTGAGAATGGGGTGCACTGAGAATGGGGCGACAGTCCGTGTCCCGCGGAGGCAATTCGGTGGCAGCTCCGCTGCTGTTCCCGGGGCGGTGGCTTTTGGGCAGCAGCTCCACCACTGTTGCGGCGGTGGCAATTCGGCGGCGACTGCTTGGGGCAGCAACATGGGTAGAGCCGCCCCTGCCTGCCATCGTGGGACATGTCGGGGCTGGGTGTCAGTGGAGGGCGCATCGGAAGCTTATCTTAGCTAGTGTCAGCTCTCAATAGCTGCTGCCACAATCCTTTCTGCTGAACATATTGGACATCGTTGTCATCTTATACCCTAAGCCTGTGCTCTGTTGTCTGCTTGGGAGGAAGGGCAATAGTGTGTGTCTAGATTTTCATTTGTGACCACCTATCTCGGTGGGGAAAATACCTGCAAAAGTTAATAAACAACACAACGCATTTGCAGGTTTTGTGTGTGTGTGTGTTTAGGGTCTCAATATCTCTACCATCTGTGGGCTGAAATCATAGAAAGATAGGGCTGAAAGGGGCCTCAAGAGGTCATCTAGTCCATTCCCTGCACACGCACACTGACGCAGGACTATATATACCTAGACCATCCCTAACAAGTGTTTGTCCAGTCTGTTCTTAAACACCTCCAATGGTGGGGATTCTACAACCTCCCTTGGAAACCTATTCTAGTACTTACCTATCCTCCAAATTAGAAAATGTTTCCTATATCAAACTGAAATCTCCCTTGCTGCAGATTAATCTGATTACTTCTCATTCTACCTTCAGTGGACATAGAGAACAGTTACAGAGTCCAGGGGAGTAACTATAACAGCACTTAACATATTTGAAGACTTATCAGGTATACCCTTAGTCATCTTTTCTCAAGACTAAACATGTCCAGATTTTCATGTTTCCTCGCAGGTCAGGTTTTCTTAAACCTTTTATCATTTTTGTTGCTCTCCTCTGGAGGCTCTCCAGTTTTTCTATATCTTTCTTAAAGAAATACCATGAGAAATTAATCTCAAGAGATTTTGGTTCATGCACTAACTGGAGCTGGAAATAAGGACCCTAGAAACAAAACCACAGGGCTGGCTTTGATCCAGGGGCTCCAGATGAAGTGCCACTAAAAGTCTGGAAGAGGGTTTCCAAATGTGGAGTTGTGGCTCCATCCCAACCTTTGGGATTTTTTTTTTTGGGGGGGGTGGATTCATTAGATTGAGTCATTCAAAAGTACATTCTGGAATCTTTCTGTGGATCTTTTATATGTAGGTCTGGGTACTTCAGAAGTGATTGACTCCATAATGAAACTCTGTGTAGATGCCTGTGAGGATGCAATGCTTAACAGGATCAGTAATGCAGTTATAGGCAGTAGGCTTCATTTCTGAAGCCTCTTTCAAATGTTGTTCCGAACAACACACTAGAGCAGGGTGGGCAAACTTTTTGGCTTGAGGGCCACATCGGGGTTGTGAAACTGTATGGAGAGCTGGGTAGGGAAGGCTGTGCCTCCCCAAACAGCCTGGCCCCCACCCCCTATCCACCCCCTCCCACTTCTCGCCCTCTGACTGCCCCCCTCAGAACCCCCAACCCATCCAACCCCCCCTGCTCCTAGTCCCTTGACCAACCCCTCCCGGGACCCCCCACCCCAACCACCCCCCCGTGACCCCAACCCCCTATCCAACTGCCCATGATCCCTGTCCCCTGACTACCCCGACCCCATCCACACCCCCACCTCCTGATAAGCCCCCCGGGACTCCCACGCCTATCCAACCCCCCCATTCCCCATGCCCTGACCGTCCGCCGAGAACCTCCGCTCCCTCCAACCGCTCCCTGCTCCCTGACTGCCCCCCAGGTCTCCCATGCCTATCCAACCACTCCTGTCCCCTGACTGCCCCCCGGGACCTCCTTCCCCTTATCTAACCCCCAAGCTCCCCGCCCCCTTACCAGCAGGAGCGGCAGGCCAGAGCACTGGCGGCACGGCGAGCTGAGGCTGTGGGGAAGGGGGGACAGCAGGGGAGGGGCCGGGGGCTAGGCTCCCCAGCCGGGAACTCAAGGGCCAGGCAGGACGGTCCTGTAGGCCATACTTTGCCCACCTCTGCACTAGAGAAATCACTCACAAAAATTAGGAGTTACACTAGAGAAATTGCTATCTGGAGAGTTCCCCGAAGAAGTTACCTCCTGAAATTCTGGACTGCTGACTTAACTTTCAGTGCATTCCTGTGCAATCAAGCCAGCCTTTGGGCCCCCTACTTCTGATACATGTACTTTGGCAAGTGCTTTTCTTTAGAAAAGTACTGTTTATGGCACCCTTAGTTTCAAAGCAACAAGATAAGTCAGTTTCTGTGCTAAATACTTCTGACAGGGTGCACCTGGCCTATGAAGCTCCTTATGGGAGGCCCAGGGGTCCTACTAAACCCTTCCAGCTGTGCAGAAGAAATGGAGCCCTGCAGCTAGGTCCTCCAAGCCTGCCTAGAGAGGCCTCTCCCAGAGCAGCCATCTTGCTTGCTGAGAGAGAACCATGTGGGTACTTTTATATGTAGCAATTACACTGTTCTGTCTCTGAAGAGGAAAATAAGCAGGTGTCCTAGAACAGTGGCTCTCAACCTTTCCAGACTACTATTCCCCTTTCAGGAGTCTGAATTTGTCTTGTGTACCCCTAAGTTTCACCTCACTTAAAAACTACTTGCTTACAAAATCAGACAGAAAAATACAAAAGTGTCACCCCACACTACTACTCAAAAATTGCTTACTTCCTCATTTTACCATATAATTATACAATAAATCAATTGGAATATAAATATTGTACTAACGCTTTAGTGTATATAGAGCGGTATAAAAAAGTCAAAAAGAAAAGGAGGACTTGTGGCACCTTAGAGACTAACAAATTTATTTGAGCATAAGCTTTCGTGAGCTACAGCTTACTTCATCCAATATTCCGACCTAGTCATGATGATGACAGCACCTCCTTTGTCAGCCTTTTTGATTATGATGTCAGAGTTGTTTCTGAGGCTGTGGATGGCATTGTGTTTTGCACAGCTGAAGTTATGGGGCAAGTGATGCTGCTTTTCCACAATTTCAGCCCGTGCACGTCGGTGGAAGCATTCTATGTAGAAGTGCAGTCTGTTGTTTCGACCTTCAGGAGGAGTCCACCCAGACTCCTTCTTTTTGTAGTGTTGATAGGAAGGTCTCTGTGGATTAGTATGTGTTGGAAATATTCCTTGAGTCGGAGACGTCGAAAATAGGATTCTAGGTCACCACAGAACTGTATCATGTTCGTGGGGGTGGAGGGGCAGAAGGAGAGGCCCCGAGATAGGACAGATTCTTCTGCTGGGCTAAGAGTATAGTTGGATAGATTAACAATATTGCTGGGTGGGTTAAGGGAACCATTGCTGTGGCCCCTTGTGGCATGTAGTAGTTTAGATAGTTTAGTGTCCTTTTTCTTTTGTAGAGAAGCAAAGTGTGTGTTGTAAATGGCTTGTCTAGTTTCTGTAAAGTCCAACCACGAGGAAGTTTGTGTGGAAGGTTATTTTTTTATGAGAGTATCCAGTTTTGAGAGCTCATTCTTAATCTTTCCCTGTTTGCTGTAGAGGATGTTGATCAGGTGGTTCCGCAGTTTCTTTGAGAGTGTGTGGCACAAGCTGTCAGCATAGTCTGCGTGGTATGTAGATTGAAATGGATTTTTTACCTTCAGTCCTTTTGGTATGATGTCCATCTGTTTGCAGTTGGAAAGGAAGATGATGTCTGTCTGTATCTGTATGAGTTTTTTCATGAAGTTGATAGATTTCCACTCCATACAGCTAAATGCAGTGCCTTGCATAATGACAGGGGATTGGTCCTGCTTTGAGCAGGGGGTTGGACTAGATGACCTCCTGAGGTCCCTTCCAATCCTGATATTCTATGATTCTATGACAGGTTTCAGAGTAGCAGCCGTGTTAGTCTGTATTCACAAAAAGAAAAGGAGTACTTGTGGCACCTTAGAGGCTAAAAAATTTATTTGAGCATAAGTTGTAGCTCACGAAAGCTTATGCTCAAATAAATTTGTTAGTCTCTAAGGTGCCACAAATACTCCTTTTCTTTTTGCAAATACAGACTAACATGGCTGCTACTCTGAAACCTGTCATAAAAAAGTCACTGTCAGTATGAAATTTTAGTTCGTATTGACTTCCCTAATACTTTTTATGTAGCCTGTTGTAAAACTAGGCAAATATCTAGATGAGTTGACGTACCCCCTGGAAGACCTCTGCGTGCGTATCCCCAGGGGTACACGTACTTCTGGTTGAGAACCACTGTCCTAGGACAACCTGTCTGTGCAAGGAATGACAGCATAGGCGGGGAACTGTCCAGCCTGGGAATGCCTCCGTCCGAAGGGAGACAGACATAGCTCTCCACCCAAGAGGGGCGAGAGTTGGAAGCCAGAGTGTGGGAGCCCTTACTGAACTACTGAGGGTGAATCCGGGTGCAGTTGCCCTGAACTGTGATAGCTCCTTTTCTATCCAAAATCCTAATGTACTTCTAGCAAAACAGCAGTACTGCCCATTCAGCATCTACTGTGATATGACTACAAGTTACATACGCTGTTCACGTTACAGTAGGGGAGTGTCCTCTTTCCTCACGGGTCGTAAGCAATACTGTTTGTTGTTCCCTTCTCCTTTGCCGAGCTTTCACGGTGCTGTTCGATCAGTGACTGCTCTATGATTGCTGCAGCCAGGTACTGTGGAGTGCGGGTTGTGCTCCAGCTGCTGCATTCCTGCTGCAGGGACGTAGCATTGCTAATGTGCAAAATCCACTCCCCTTGCACTGCTCCCGTCCCAGGATATTGAGAAACAAAGACTTTAACGCTCAGCTGTATTCTGAAAGTGTCATTGATACAAAATGCGAGAAGGAAGGCACCACAGTTTAATATGTGGTGTTCAAGAGGGTACTTGGGATTTTGCTGTATAATTAAACAATGCAACTAGGTATCCGTCAACATGAGATCCCAATATAATAACCTGCTCATTGAAATGCCTTCTCCTGATCATTAAGGAAAGCAAGTGCAATGCAAAGGTTTCTCTTTTGGTATGTTTTTAGCACAATGTATGTCATGGCACGTCCGTGAAAGGAATTGTATTGCTTTTGGTAAGGATTCGTTTTACAAGTAAAATGACATCATATGCCCAGTAGGGTTCTGTTTAAAATGAAATCCATATTGCAGTGTTAATGAAGCATGAGTTCAGCTGAATGAACAGAATGGAAATGGCAATCATTCAGCCATTTTATTTGCTTTTACACATTCTTTCAGAATAGTGAAGTCATATCATGCATTGTTGGGATTCTCCAGCTTTTCTGTCAACTTGCATAAATGCTGCTAACTCTGTTACTGTGTTCATGTGGGTCTCAGTCCAGCAAAATGAATAACCACATACTTAACTTTAAGCGTAGGAGCAATCTCTTTGACCTCAACAGGACTACTTGTGCTTACAGGTAAGCACATGCTTAAGTGCTTTACTCAGTGAGGGCCATGGGCCCTAGAAAAAGTAATAGACATGGAAAGAGGCAAAAGGCATGTTTGTTTGACTAGCCTATTTTCCTTTTTTTAACCAGAATATTTCCATTACGTGGTTTTCAAAAAGGTTTCGTCCCTATAGCTGTTCTTTCATTTCTGATTTGTGCAGTGGCTTGAAGATCGATACAGCGTAAACCAGAATGAGTGGTTGGTTATTCAGGAAGGTCAAGTACTGAGGAAGGCCGGACTAACTCTCTTAACCCTAAAGCTTCGTGGAAGAGTTCCTCTGCATTGGGGGGGTAGGATAGTACAAAGAAGTTTGCACTGCTGCTGTCTGGACTTAACCTACTTTGTGACTAAACAAAGGACTTCAGTTTCCAGTGTGGTCATTTGGGCACCTCTTGATCAGCAAACTTCACTTCCTTTAGTAGGATTCTCCTAAAGGAAGGTATTTACACTAAAATTTCATGTTACATTTCTCTCCTTTTACTCCATGTTCTAAAATGCCAAACATGGATCCTTCTTGCATAAAGAAAAATGATTCTTCTCCACGTCATAGAATTATAGACTATCAGAATTGGAAGCGACCTCAGGAGGTCATCTAGTCCAACCCCCTGCTCAAAGCAGGACCAATCCCCAATTTTTGTCCCAGATCCCTAAATGGCCCCCTCAAGGACTGAGCTCACAACTCTGGGTTTAGCAGGCCAATGCTCAAACCACTGAGCGATCCCTGCTCTTAAAAATCTCTAATGATGGAGATTCCACAACCTCCATAGGCAATTTATTCTAGTGCTTAACCACCCTGACAGTTACAAAGTTTTTCCTAATGTCCAATCTAAACCTCCCTTGCTGCAGTTTAAGCCCATTGCTTCTTGTCCTATCCTCAAAAGTTAAGAAGAACAATTCTTCTCCTTCCTCCTTGTAACAACCTTTTTATTTACTTTTTTTTCCAGACTAAACAAACCCAATTTTTTCTATCTTCCCTCATAGGTCATGTTTTTTAGACCTTTAATCATTTTTGTTGATCGTCTCTGGACTGTCTCCAGTTTTTCCACATCTCTCCTGAAATGTGGCACCTAGAACTGGACACAATACTCCAGCTGAGGCCTAATCAGCATGAAGTAGAGCAGAAGAATTACTTCTCGTGGCTTGCTTACAACACTCCTGCTAATCCATCCCAGAACGATCGCTTTTTTTGCAACAGTGTTACACTGTTGACTCATATTTAGCTTGTGGTCCACTATGACCCCCAGATCCCTTTCTGCAGTACTCCTTCCTAGGCAGTCATGTCCCATTTTGTATGGGTGCAACTGATTGTTCCTTCCTAAATGGTGTACTTTGCATTTGTCCTTATTGAATTTCCTTCTATTTACTTCAGACCATTTCTCCAGTTTATCCAGATCATTTTGAATTATAATCCTATCCTCCAAAGAACTTGCAACCCCTCCCAGCGTGGTGTCATCCTCAGACTTTATAAGTGTACTCTCTATGCCATTATCTAAATCATTGATGAAGACATTGAACAGAACCAGACCCAGAACTGATCCCTGTGGGACGCCACTCGTTATGCCCTTCTAGCATCACTGTGAACCACTGATAACTACTCTCTGGGAATGGTTTTCCAACCAGTTTTGCACCTACCTTATAGTAGCTCCATCTAGGTTGCATTTCCCTAGTTTGTTTATGAGAAGGTCATGCGAGACAGTATCAAAAGCTTTACTAAAGTCAAGATATACCACATCTACTGCTTCCCCCATCCACAAGGCTTGTTACCCTGTCAAAGAAAGCTATCAAGTTGGTTTGACACGATTTGTTCTTGACAAATCCATGCTGACTGTTACTTTTCACCTTTATTATCTTCTAGATGTTTGCAAATTGGTTGCTTAATTATTTGCTCCATTATCTTTCTGGGTACAGAAGTTATGCTGACTGGTCTGAAATTCCCTGGGTTGTCCTTATTTCCCTTTTTATAGATTGGCACTATATTTGCCCTTTTCCAGCCTTCTGGAATTTCTCCCATCTTCCATGACTTTTCAAAGATAATCACTAATGGACTTTTCAAAGATAATCGCTAATAATACCTCCAAACCGTTGTTCTTCTCTACCAAGCAGAAAACACTGGGAGAAATCCTGGTCCCACTGCACTCAATGGAAGTTTTGCCACTATCTTCAGTGGGACTGGAATTTTACCTATGCTTTGCAAATTAGGCAGAGGAAGTTAAACAGGCCCTAATGTTACTATTCTAGTGATATTTTCCCATGTCAATGATTTCTTCTTTGACATAAAGACCCTAGTTACTTTTTAGCAAGAGATGGGAGAAAAATCAATAAATATTAGAATTAAGAAACATCAGCGTAGAAAAATGTTGCTAATTGAAATGAAACAAGGTTAATTATAGGTTTGGGGGTTAAGGTAACATCTCATGCCCTAGATATACACACAAACGCCATGTTCTACAATACAGAGACCAACTTAAGACACAGCCATTCACTGATCCTTCTTATGTACAAAGTAGCAACTGTAGCCTGGGCTGAATAAATCCAGAGACCCAGGGCTGAGGTGGTGTTAGCTGCAAGTACGGTTATTCCCCTCTCCATTCCCCTGTATAGGCTTTTCCCTCGGATACCTACAAGGGCGAGATCTAAATCAGCATAGCTCCACTGAAATCAATGAAACTTTACCAGTTTATGCCAGCGGAAGATTTGGCCTACTATTTTTTGTTTATATCATGGTTCGAAGCTGTGATTTCCCAGGGGAAACAATCACGGAAACAGAAATATGATCCATAGTGCACAGCTAGATCCTGCTGTTCTACAGGGGGGAAGGAGGGCAGAAGTGACGCTCTGAGTGGTGTCCTGCTCTATTCGACTTCAGTGATATCAAACATATTCCTAAAGGAGGAATTATGAGGCAAGAGGCGATTGTGTCTAAACAAAACTTTCCCTTTCATCAGTTTCATGGCTCTATTTCCCCTTGCTTTTTGTTGTTGTTCTAGCTCACATAACTTTTTAAGTTTTTTCTGCCACCACACCAGGGAATAAGATGCTAAGGCAAGAATCTCTCTGTTGCTAGCAAATAGCTCGAAAAATTCTTCGCAGGGGAGCAAATCAGAGCAGAGGGATTATAATAGCCAGTGCAGATACATTTGCATATTCAGAAGACTGTAATTGAGGAATAATAGTACTGTAATTATGCAAATCCCTGCACTCTGATAGGTTAAGAATGATTGTGTGACCCGCTTATGGCATAGTTATTGACAAATAACCATAGGATGATTAGGTAGTGCACATAACCATACTCAGGGAGCAGAGAATCACATAAATGGGAGAAAACTGCACTGAAATGATCAGTAGCTAACTGTGCAGCATCCCTAAAGTTTGAGTGGCTGGGACAGTTCCTTTTCAGAACAATATTCGCTCTATTTTGAGCTCTCAGTACTTTTCTGGGGCTATTATGAACTTCCAACCCTAAACCCATTCATTATTTGAAATGCCAGATCTGTGGGCCTTTCTGATTTCTAAAAATGATTACAAAATGATTGTTTGTGACTGAGGAAAATGCCATATAGCTATATCAACGAAAACCTCATCACCCTTTCTTTCATTTCCAGAATGCATTAATTCCAGAATGCATTAAGCTTTTTTTTTAAACCCTTTCCCACCTCTAGATCAGCAGAAGTGAGCCATATTAAGTGTATTCAGTACAACAGAATGAGTTTATATTTGTAAATTCCTTTTTCGAGATCAGCAAAAGTTACGGACACAAATCATGGTCTGAATCAGCATCTCTTGACTATTTTTTTAAACATGGCAATTGCTGAAACATTTTTCACTGAGGCTGCCCGAAAAGTTTCCATGTATTCTGAACTATTCAGTTAAAATCTATAACATATTAAAGATTATCTTTTTACACAAGACATGGCTGACCCTGTACCAGCTATTTGTTGATGAGCAGCTAGCTACTCCATTCCACTGTTTCACACATAAGGATGTTTCACTCACTTCCTACTGTAAGTACAAGTCTAAACATATGGGAGTGAATTTGTAATGAATTAGGACTGTATATTATTGCCATGATTAGCCGTATTTGTTATCCAACAGCTGTTTGGGTATTAAACCCAACACATACACACACACACCCCGGCCCCAGAGTACAGCATCCTGGGTTTTCCAATTCCCTGATAACTGATCCAAGAATTTCTTGTTCCTGCTGTGCTCTGATCCTATGGCCCATAGCAGATGTTCACTGGTTGTCTATCTCAGTATTTATACCACACTCCTCATCCTGGGATCTAAGCAGCTAAGATACTGAACACTGCACTTCATCCTTTTCTTTTCTTTTATCCTCAGCTAAAATATTTTCTGTCCCCTTCATTATGCTTCGTGCTATTGAAACACTTTTGACATACACCTCGGATGAATTTGGCTCTGTAACATTACCAGCACCAATGGAGTTATGCCTGAGATGAATTAGGCCCACTGTTGTAATTAATCATTGTTTGTATTATGGTAGTATCAAGAGGCCCCAACGGAGATCTGGGCTCTATTGTGTTAGGGCAAAACAGTCACTGCCCTAAAGAGTTTATAGTCTAAACTGACAAATGGTGGAATAACTGGCAGGGAACTGAGGCCCAGAGAGATTGTGATTTGCCCAGATCCTTTGTCTATGGCAGAGCCTTTAGTACCTTAACACAATATTATCTTTCCTCCACTTCTACCTTTCCCATCTATGGATGAGTTATTTTTATCCACTAGTGCTTTCCAGGGAAGGCAGAAAGCAATGCCATTGTCACTGACATGGTTCCTGGCCCTGGGGAGACACATGAGGTAGATGTTTTAGTGTATAGGGTTTTTTATTTAAACTACTCTTTTTCCATGTATCTGCTTCCATGGAGACTGCTGTAACTTATTGTGTTGTTGAGTTATGCTATCAAGCGAGCAAGCAAGGTGGAGATTATGGTGTTGAGCCAATTTAACTGTACCATACAGTTAGTGTATAGCGTAATTCAGTTTAACAGGTGCACACTCAGTTGTTTGACACTTCAACCACTTTCTTTGAGTCCCAAGTGATCAGATATCATCTGATAAACCCCTTGGAATATTGTACAAGAATGTGTGACCACTGAGTTACTTCTGGCTATCAAACAAAGCCTTTCAGAAGAAGGAAAACATCACAAGGTATCTCCTGAATTCCCATCTCTGTTCTCGGAAGAATATTCCCCAGAAGCTTCTGATTTCTTCAAACTGCAGAAAAGCAAACTTGCTTAATTTATTATGAGTTCCCAAACCTAGACTCATTCATTACTTGAAATGCCAGGTCTGTGGGCCTTTCTGATTTCTAAAAATGATTACAAATATTAATTGAACCTATAAAATGAGCTCGCTTAATTTTTTTGCTGAGCACAAACTAAACTAAACTGTACAGCTAACTACAGGTAATTTCAACTAATTTGAGCACTAATAAAATTCTTCATCTTCAGCAGCTTCAAAACTTCATGTTGTATCCTATGTAACTCACGTGGCAATATCTGTGCCTATGCCAGCTCTCTGTTGTCCACCAATAATTGCCCCATGGGCCACAGTTCAAGAACTGCAGTTTTAACCTATTGCATACAAAAGGACCGTCTGCCTTTGAAATTGTAGGTGAAATAACATACAAAGAAACTGAAATCCTTCTGTGAACCAGCTTATAGTATCAGTATTTTAGAGGAGTTATAGATATCTTTTTCTCTGTGTATGTATATTATAGTATGGATTCTTTTTTAACAGGCATCTACTATGTTCTTTAATGAATTGCCATTTCAAGGAATTAAATATACAGCAAGTGTGAGAGAACACCAAGCTCTGTTTTACTGAACAATCACTTGCCCTAATATAAACCTCACCATCATATCATAAACTTTGAAATAGCAAGACTGTGGCCCCAAACTGAATTAATGCATGCAGACACATTTTCAATGCACTAATAGTTTTTAGTGATGCAATTTTACAAGCCTCTTAAAAGGTAACAATCTCAAAAAATGAGTTATAGGAAAGGCTGATTAAAGTTCAACAGCAATAATTCATTATTCGGTCAAGGAAAGAAGAGCTATAGCTCAGATTACTTGCTTGGTTCTTTTCCTCCCTCTCTACGTAGGTTAAAAAACACTCACCAGAACAAAGATTTGTTTTATTGCAGCAAATGTGTCGGCACTGTAGGAAGCCAGATCAAAAGATTTTCAACATAAGCAGAGATTTAGTTGCCACTGAAGCAGAGTTTACAGCAAACCTTGTCCGCAGAGACTGGCCATCCCTTCTCCTCTGACATTTTTTCCAGATCTATGCAGGTTCATTGGCATTTCTTGGGTACTGTTTGTGAGTTTGCCTGTCCCATGATGGGCATTTTCCATTTTTTCACTCACAGTAAAACAAAGGGAAAAATCTAAGCTAATGTCTGTTGTTTATAATGAAAGTGAGGTAAAATCCTCCCCTGTCCGGAGAGGCATAAGGGGGCCCTATGCACCACTTACCTGCTCAAAATAGGGCTTAAGAACTGTTACTAACTCTCATAGTTTTATCACACATCTAATGCTGTTTGCTGTTGAAGCCCCAGCTGTTGGAATCACGGCATTACCTGAGAATCTCAACTTTTGTTCTTTAAATAGGTAACTTTCTAGCCCTCCTGGTTGTGGAGAAAAGCCTGAAAATGTGAGCCCTAAATACTCCAACACCAGACAGCAAATAAAAAGAACCCCCAATTTGTTTATAAATCTCATGATTCCTAAGGCAGTCTCTTGATTTCTGGGGTCTGACTCATTATTTTTGAATGGCGATACTGCATGAGTGACATATAGGCCTTGTGCCTGTGCAGAATTTTGACACACATGGCCAAAGTCTGAACATTTAGGATATATCTGCACACAACAACTACATGCCCATGGTTGGCCTGTGCCAGCCGACTCAGGCTTGGGCTGCAGGGCTGTTTCAGTGCTGTGTGGACTTCCAAGCTTGGGCTGGAGCCCAGGCTCTAGGACCTTGTCGGGTGGGAGGGTCCAAGAGCCTGGGCTCCAGCCCAGAAGTCTACACACCAATGAAACAGCCCCGCAGCCTGAGTCCCACAAGCCTGAATCAGTCGGCAGGGCTAGCTGCAGATTTTTCTTCGCTCTGTAGACATACCCTTACAGCTTGTCCCAAAACAGACTTCTCCCCTCACCTTCCATACTACACATTTTCACTCTTGGAAAACTGTGTTCATTTTGGGGAATGGCAGGATTTCACCGCTGACCAAATATCTAAGGACCCGAGCAGCGCCTCCAGAACAGGGTCTGGGGCCTGCCCACAAACCTGCATCTCCCACGGTGGGCAACTGGAGGCCAGGCCCTTCTACACAAAAGTCCTTTGCCTCCATACTTGTCCCCAGCTGCCTCCCACCACTCCTGGGAAGTGATGTTGTCCCCAGGGCCCTCTCTCCTCTAACTTAAGAGGTTTCCCACAGTTAAGAGAAAGAATGGAAATGAACACACAGCCCAGTGCTGTAACGTGTCCAAGGCAACCTCTATGAACCCGTTGGGGAACCATGTACATCTTCTAACCCCATCTACTACTTGCACCTCTGCTACATGGATACCTGGACCCATAAAGAGTCCTTCAGGGGATCTGGGTGGAAAAGGCATTCCTTGTTGCAGAGATGGCTCCCTAACCCACAGCATGGGGAGATCTATGAAACTCTGGGTCCTCTTTGTGCATGGATCTTGGGGCATAATTGTTACAAAAGTCTGAAGGCCTGGGGCAAATGGAAAGTGAAAGTAGATTGGTTCAAACAGATTTGAGATGATTTAATAGAAACTACAGTAAAGCCACACAAGGTCTAACAAAAAGCTGCATGCAGGGTGAAATTTTCAAAGCTAAGGGATTTGGATACCCATTCCCATTAATTAAGCAGTATTATTATTAACAATGCCTAGCTATTATACAGAGCTTTTCATCAGTAGATCTTAAAGCGTTTTACAAATATCAATATGAGGCACAGAAAGATTTTAAGTGACTTGCCCCAGTTCACTCAGCAGACTAGAGGTAGAGCTGGGAATAGAACCTAGATCTCCTGAGTCACCATCCAGTGCACTATCCACTACACCCCATTCCACCTCTGCCTGTAAAAAAGCATAAGCCAGGATCGCTTTTGGATCATTTGACTCATGCCTGTGACTCTCATAGTCATGGCTTATGCTGAAAAATGGCGATCTCTGATTCCAGGAAAAACCAATAAACAAAAAAAATGGGGGACTTACCTGTTGGAAAAGCATGACTGAGACTTGCATGGAGACCGTTCACTTCTCTTTCTCAAGCGTTTGGCTCCAGGTACTAGGCAGAGTAGAGGTGTGGCCATGGAATGTTTACATGGCAGTCTACCGCGAGTCCATATTTCCGATAATGAATCAAAGCAATCAAGCTGGTTTTACAGTTAATGCTCCAGCAATACTGTAAGATTTAACATTCTATCCTGTGAAGACAACAAAGAGAAAATTAGCTGAGAGCAGGTGCCCCTTTAAAGAAAGACAAGCATCTATGGGAGTTTTTCTAAATTGTACACTGATGAAACTGACCTTTACTTTGTACAGGAACATATGGTAGACAATTCAGCAGGCTGGGGGTTAAATTTTGTCCTCTGATGTGTGAATTCAATGGGATGCAGTCACATGAGCACATGAAAGGGCAGGATCTGGCCCTACGACCCAGTACTTTTTCTTGTGGCTCTTTTATGAGTTATAAAGGGCTATTCAGAACAAGTATATCTGAAATAAAGTGTGTGTTCATCCAGAACAATTGATTTCTATGAACAATACATTCAAAGTGCAAAATCCATAGGATTGTGTCCTTGGCACAGATGCGCTGTTGCATGTAGCATTTCCCCCCATACCATGTGAGAATTAGTGGCACTACTAAAACCTGGTAGCTGCTATAGGCTCCATAGCATAATGCCCTTTGAATGGGGATTCAAATCAGTGTAGATCCCCTCAAACACCCTTCCATTCTGTACAAAGATGTCGTGTGGCCAACTTTTGTGATTGTTATCATGAGGCTTGTGATATTTGATGTATTTCTTAAAGCTCCAGCCCCTGGATTCATGTGATTGTGTGAAAATCTCAACCTTAATTTTTTTTAAAAGTAAGTTTTTAGCCATTGTGGTTACAGAGCAAAACGTGAAAACATACCCTGGATTCACCTGAATGGCTAAAAAAACCAATACAATGATTCTGAAGTTATTTTATAAAAGTATGATGATTTTCAAATCAATCTCATTTTTTGGAAATAGGGGATGCAGCTCCATGACCTGCAGGGGTCGCACAGAGACAACATGGGACTCTCCACATCTTGCTCTCCCATTCTCTCCTCTTCCCCCCACCCCCCATGCCAGTTCTGCTGCACTTCAGGCTGCATGCAATCACTGGAAGGAAGGGGCAGGATTTGCCCCATTAGAATAGGTGAAATGATACAATTTATTTCTTCTAGTGTTGAAGTGATGGATTTCAGGCCTGATTTTCCAGAGTGCTAAGCACCACCTTCCACGTACTGTATACTCTCCACGCTGTGACTTCCTTGGGAGTTGAGGGTCCTCATCATCTGTAGGATTAGGCCCTGAATGAGTTGCAAAGATGGGAATGGAAATGAATACATTCCACCACACCAGTAACCTCCATCCTGCACTAGGTTTGTAAGACAACGTTTTTTTTAATGGATCTCTAAGGAGTTTTTTCTGAAGACCTTGCTGCTATTAGGCTAAGCTAATTTGGAAATAAGCCTTCAAAGGGGGTATTTCCTTCGAGAGGAGGTGGCCAAGAACTTGTGATATGTTTTAATTTCAGTGTTGTCAGGTATCTTTTGAAGTTCCTCTCTACAGTCTGGTGCTAGAAAACCATCAATGTGGTGCAGCACTGTCTTTTATCTCTTTAAAACCAGGTAATCTTAAACGTCCAGGTTTTATTAACAAATCCAGCAGCATTTAAATCTCTGTAGAGCTCCTAAACAAACTGCCTGCTGATATGTGTATGCAGTGGTGTTGTAGCCGTGTCGGTCCCAGGACATTAGAGGGACAAGGTGGCTGAGGTCATACCTTTCATTGGACCAACTTCTGTTGGTGAGAGCGATTCAGCTTTTTAGCTTACACAGACTTCTTCTTCAGTTACTGATATGTGAGTATTTATATGCTACACGTATGCATTAATACTTACAACAGACAGTATCTGTGTAAATGTACATGGAGAGTAGACACCAAAATATTAACTATGACCCTGTTAAAATAATTGATGATATAGCATAACGCAGACATGAAATAACCTATCAAATGAAATATTATTAGAGTCAGAGAGCTAATCTCCCATAAACCCTGGGAATTTTATGCAAAGGAGCTATTATTTTAAATTAATTTTTCATTATCTTTTTCCATCTTATTATTTCATAAGTGAGAAATCCATTAAAAATCCTGCCAAAAACTATATAGAATGGTTAGTTTTCTAGCGCTGAGACTTTCACACCATGGGAGCATCTTGATGTCCCTGGGGAAAAAAGGAAAAGTGACATAGTGATCAAATATTATTTATATATTTCATTAAGACTTAGAAGGACACTTGTAATTTTCATATTTATTTCGTGTTATATTTAAATGAACCAAAAGGCAATGTTGTACAATAAATTTTATAAAAGAAAATCATTTGTTACATGTTACATTAACCAAATGCCCCATTTTTAAAAAAGAAAACCCTATAAACTTTATCAGGGGCAGATCCTTCTCTCTCTCCTTACTCACAAGAGTAATCCAGCTGACTGCAGTGGGACTCTTTTGTCTGAGTAAGGGGAGCAGAATTATCCCCCCAGAATGTAATTTCTTTTATATTACTTGCAGTCTCATTTCATAATGTATATAACAATTTTATTTATAAGGCATAAATACGAAAAACAGCTCAATATGTTCATCGTTATTTTAATTGAGTAACACTGTCTAGTACACTTTATTCAATTACACCAAGGATTACAATGTACCTATATCTTTAATATTTTTAAATACAAAAGTCTATCATATAGTATACAGCATATACTAGTGTGGTAACTGGTTCACAAGATTGACCACCATATTCTTGCAGGTCAGTACGGTCAAAATTTCACCTAACGTATATTCTCTATGTAGGACTTTATGGATCCACCTGCCATGAATTGCTGTACTTACGGAATCGGATGCTGGGTAAAACATGTCAGGGCTCATTGCATTATGTTAATTATTTTAAGACAATAGCTCTTAGCCAGATTTGTAACAGTGCTGGTAATACTGTTAAAAATGCTGTGGTTTCTAAATTATCACTTTTTAACATGAATCTTTAATGTCTAGATACCACCCAATGAAAAATGCAGCCCTCTGTTACCACACTGTCTCCATCTAGCAGCACCTTAGTCCAAGGAAGAAGTTTGATATTAGAAAAGGGCCCAAACCAGAACATTTGGATCATGATCTGCACTCCTGCAAAATTCAGAGTTGTGCAGATCCAAGACTAAGATTAGGGGCTGATCTTTATAAGATATACATGGATGTGACACCCAATCATATATAAGAAATTCGTGTTTTTTTTGCTGAAAGATCAATGGTGGCTGATGTCTCCTATCCATAAATAAAACATAGTGCATGAATAGTTCTCCAACGAGGAGGAGGAACTGATGCAAATTTAAAATGGTCATATATCTTCTCTTCCCACTCAGCTTTTCATTCACTTTTTTCAACCACCAAAGGTGAAAGGTGAGGGAGTGGCACACCTGAAATACCCACCAGCGATGAGCAATGTGGCACACCTGCATAACCAGGTTGGGAACTGCTTCTAAATAAATCAAAGTATCCTATTTATGGGTGTTCATTAAGAAAAGTTTCCTCTTTTTAAAATAGGAAGGGCAGGATCATGTTATTTCCTGAAAAGAGCTTTTAAAATGTCTATTTATTCCTATCTGACTCAAGAGAAATATTGTACAGGTATTTGTTTTCTTTAGGCATGGGTTAAATAGGCTACTTAGGTCATAATTTGAGTCTTCCCTTAACCTGTAGCCCTGATTCAGGCTAAAGCATTAAATCAATGTTTCTGGCAGGACATGCTGACCAAGTAGACCGCTTGCTGTACAATAGAGTCACAATGTTATTCTTTAAGTTCAATATTCATACTGAAGCTAAATAACCCCTGTGTAGAATGTATTGCATTAATAGCAAGTTTCCACTAGTGCTGAAAAACTGTGCCCTTAATATAAGTGCTCAGTAGCCTGCTATTTGGTAAGCACTCAAACCTGTAAAGAAGGCGTGTTGAAAATAATCCAAATTGGTTACCTACTATGCTGTGATTTATATTATGGATTAAAAATATCAAAATTAATCAATTCTATTAATCTACATTCTAAAAGGCACGAAGACTTGTGACAAAATTATAACTGTTCAGATTACATTCGCAAGAACCGCAACAGAGCAATAGGTGTCACTTGGATTTGCCAGTTCAGTTGGCTGGAAGGAGTGAAATCAAGACATTTTCATTGTCTGTGGAGGTAAAGAATACCCTTTTGGCAGGGAGCATTTGCCAACTCTTCACAAATGTTATTCCAATGTAAGCCACTGAAACCTCTGTTGATTGCTTTAAAACATAATCTTTTTGGTCTGCAGCACATGGCACTTCACCTAAGTACTCAGTGATAATAAAACGGGTCTCAGGGCAAGACCAGGTAATAAAGAGCCCTCATTGAATCTGAACATAGGAATGAGCTGCTTTCATGATCACACAATCTGCTTTCAATCAAATGATCAAGGAATACATAAATACTACAAAGCAAATAAAATACATTCATATTTTTTCACATTGTAGAGTGCTTTAATATTTCTCTTGGCTCCCTAATGAAATGCATATAGCACATTCCCCTCTATACAGTGCAAATGCCAAGTATCCATATCTTCATTAAATGCCACACAGCTGAGACAACTTTCCTCTTTTGTCTGGATCCCCATCAGTTTCCAATTTTGTAAAATGATTTATTGATTCTCTGGGGGGGGAACACACTTCTAAAATTTGAACTGAGTTACCATAACTCTGCCAGGTGTTTTGTTATTTAAAAGAATACTCTTCAAAAATTTATCTTTGTCATTTACACTATTCACCAGATATCTCAGCACATTCTTCCCCAGCAAATTGTTACAATTTTGCCACAAGGTGTTTAAAATACATAATGAAATATCTGGAATGTATATACACAGTTGGAATTCATGGGGCTGTCCACAGATTCATGATTTCATAGTACAAATGGGAACCACAATGACCAGGATAACTGTACAAGCTGCAGCCGCAATCAGGGCAGCTATCTTGCAGACTTTTGCTCTTCTGAACTCAGCTTCTTTGCGTTTTAATAAGGAATCATAGCCTGGAGTATAAATGTCTTCCATCCAGTATTCTAAGTTGTTTGGATTTAAAGATTCTTGAGTCTAAAAGTCAAAAGGAAAAAAAATTAATTCTCTGGGCTCTGTCAGAATAATTCAGGCAGGACTGAAGCTTTCCAAGGTTGGTTGTGTGTCTACTGTAGAGATAAAGTCAGGTTAATGCTGCTGTCTCACTGTCACAATCTTTCCCTCTACCAGCTTCATGAACTCGCTGAAACA
This sequence comes from Chelonia mydas, assembly GCF_015237465.2. Taxonomy (NCBI): domain Eukaryota; kingdom Metazoa; phylum Chordata; order Testudines; family Cheloniidae; genus Chelonia; species Chelonia mydas. The sequence goes on from NC_051250.2 coordinate 68,363,137, forward strand.
GACGGCAACATATTGCCAAGTCATAACAACACCCCGTGGCTCCAAAGTCTCTTATGTATTATTGGGTTCCTGAAAACTTTGTTGGGTCTAAGTAAAACCTCTTTAATCCATTGAATAATTGAGGTGGTCATTAGTCTATTATCATTTGTAAGATTATTAAAACCTACTTGATGGGAAAACTTTTCTTAACTGGCTCATAAACTCAGTTTTACAGAGATAACCCTAACCTCGTTACTAGGACCTGCATGACAAGAGAAGTCTCCTCATCTTCCTCATACAATTTCTTGGATGGCTATTGTCTAGCGATGAACAGTGCATTGTACATAATGGTCCAAGTAAGGTAGAAGTTTTTGTGCGTGTGTTTATTTTAGAAAGACACACCTCCATCATAATGTACCACATTTTTCTCCTCTCCTTTTAAAGCCCAATGATCCCCTCTACAGATAGAAACCCACAGGATGTACCAAACCAAGACAAAAATTACCACAGAAACCCCAGCGTACAGTAATGTCTAGAGGTGGGCTACCAATCATGTGAATCTTCGGAACATGGCCAAGCCCAGTCAGACCATTAGGAGAACTCAGGGCATCTCCACAAAAGGTGAGCCTCTTTCCTGTGATTTTTAGGCTCCTCTCCCCACCATGACTGTACATTTGGCTTAGTGGCCATGCTGCTATTAGCCCTCCAGTTCACAGATGCAGACTGCTTCCCCCTTGCAAGATCTGAATATATAATACTGCAACTATCAGCAGAAATTTTAAACAAGTACCATGGGTTTTCTATGTGATCATGCAGGGCAGTGTGGCTACTTCCCAGCTTCTACCTTTTCTACGCAGCTACATCCTCCAAAATTATGTAGACCCACAACTATACTGGTGCTCACTATGAGTTTCCATATGCTTGGTGGTGAGGGGAGGAGAAGTGGGCATGCAGCATACATTCTACTCCCATGTATCACACCTTCATATTCAGAATTTCACCATCTTCATGCATGGATGCCTTTTTGTACCCCAGTATTTGATCCTTAGGGCACAATCTGTATGTTTCACTGGCAGTAATATACAGTGCTGATTGCTCATGTTTTAATGGTTTAATTTCTGTTATGTTTCACACTATTCTAATAGTACATTTAAAAACTAATAGACTTTGCCACTGAACCATTCAGGGTACGTCTACACTGCAATTAGACAACCGTAGTGAGCCCATGCCAGCAGATTTGGGCTCGTGGGGCTTGGGCTTCAGGGCTGTTTCATTGCAATGAAGACTTCCAGGCTTGGGCTGCAGGTTTTTAATTGCAGTGTAGACATACTCATAGTTTCTTCTAAATGTAATATGATTGAATGAAAAGGTGAGAGCTAGAGTTGGCTGAAAAACAGAAAAAAATTTTGTGAAAAATGGCAAAATTCCAGAGGGGTTTCCATTTTGCAGGGTTCAAAATGGAAGAACGTTTGGCGTGTATTTTTATATATATATATATATATATATATATATATATATATATATATATATATATATATAATATGTATACGAACAAATCTGAATTTTCTTTTTTCCCTTTCCTCTCCTTTTTGCTAGTGAGTGCAGTAAAATGAATAATGTCCAGGTTTCTTGGTGGTGGTGGAGGGGGGCACCTACTTTGTCATTTTTCTTTCTGCCACATGGTAACTTTTCCAAAGTTGAGGAAATTTTTAAAAGTTACAAAGCGGCAAAAGGAAAAAGTGGAAAAGCCCTAAGCATCATTCCTTCCATAACACTCAACTGTAAAAAAGAATAAAGAAAAAAAGGCAGGAAAGGGAAAACAAAACAAATTTCAAAATTTAAAACCATTTTGATGAAAAATCGAACATTCTGAAAAAAATGAAAGCTTTTTGCAAAAGTTTTAAGTTTCGAAAAAAGCCTCTTTTGTTTGAGAAATACATAAATAAATAAATGATGCTTTTCAAATTTCTAGTGAGATCGTCATGTTATAGTTGTTTCAGGTTTTGTACTCCATTATAGCCCTGATCCAAAGCTCATTGAACAGAAAGACTCCTATGGGCTTCAGTGGACTTTGGATCAAGCCCTTCATTGGCTAATTCAGGTATTGTAGCTAATGTCTGGAAGCTTGCTCCTCCCATTTACTTTATGCACTGAGTTACTTTGGCCTGTGGAAAAAGTGATTTTACAGCTACTATAGCAACACTTAGACAATTAGAATCAAGTAACAGTTAACATTGTTTAACGGAGAGCTATCTGCCAGTGCCACTCAGCCACAAATCAGACTATTGGCGCAGTCTGAGTTGGCACATGCGTACTCTTTCTCTGCTCTGCCTATTCTATTCTTCTGAACATATAGGATGTTGAAAAATGAATGTGACTTGTTCTTTGAAGGCTTCAGAAAGTAGGATTCTTGTACCCTGGTTCCTCATAAGAATAGCAGAGCAGTGGGATCTCATGGACACCCAACGTATATGTCATATGGAATATACATATGTTCTCCCTTGTAGTTTGAAAACAGTCTTGTGAGTGGGTCAGCCAGCTGAGAATCTTCACCTAGAGGAAGCTGAAGCCTTCGTTTTATAGAGGCAAGAGGACTGACAGGTTTATAAAGCTCTGAAAGGCATGTTAAATTAAAACAAAACTGTGCTGTACTTTCAAGGCAACTAATTTTGGACCTACCGACCTTGATATTGACCTGTTACTGACCTCAGGAGGAAGAAGCATTAGTAAAAAAAAAAAAGCCCATTACTGTTAATCAGCTCTTTTTCCATTTCATTGCCAGCCATAAGAATTTTGATTAAAGCATAATGTATTTACATTCAGTTCTAATAAAGTCAGTCGCTGGGAAGAAAACACACATCAGTGAGTGTCTGTTTCCAGGTTAAGTTTGTCAGTAAGCTTCATTATAGGGTCTAGACATGGGCTTTGCAGAGCAGACGTAGTAATCTGACAGTTCTTTGGAGGCAAAGGAGCAAGTTGTTGCTATTGCGTCATGGTAATACAAAGTACACGTGACTGTCAAAATATACTGACTGGTTTCTCTGGTCTGCTAAGATCACTTAAGTAGCCTTAAAATGGCCAGAGACAGCTGGTGGAGAACTCTGCCATCAGAGAGTTTCCCCTATGCAAAGAGAGTCAAGTCCTGTGGCAGCTGACACTGTCCTTTCCTCCCCTAGCACAGTGGGAGGAGAGCTCATGTCAGGGATATTCTGGGGGTGGGAGTGTAGTGCTGGGGTCTTCCACCATGCCTGATCCTCCACTAGTGTAAGGTCTGTTATGCCACCTGTATGCCTGTATGCTTCAAACCATCCGGTGGAGCACGGGTTCACTGCTCTATCTTGACGTTTATCTATCCGCCATGCATCCTTCTCCACCGGAGAACCGGCAGGATTTGGAAGCCAGGGTGGGTGAGCAGCTGTGGAGATGGACAGGACTGTTCCGGTGTCTCTCCCTGCGAGGGAGGGCGCTGGTGCTGGACCAGCTAGTCCTGTCCATGCTCTGGCACTGGCTCAACACGCTGAGCCCGGCCCCAAGGATCCTGGCCAGGCTCCAGAGGATGGCTTTGGAGTTCTTCTGGCCGGGGCTGCACTGGGTCTCTGCAGGGGTTCTGAGTCTTCCCCTGGAGGAGGGAGGACAGGGCCTGGTTTGCCTGTGAAGCCAGGTCCATGTCTTCCACCTCCAGACCCTGCAGAGGCTCCTTTATGATGCATGTAGCCCGGTGCGGAGCACGTTGGCGCACGCCTTCCTCCGCTGCCTCCGAGGGCTCAGATATGACCGGCAGCTCTTTTTTCCCCATCGGAGAGGTCTTCCAAGAGACCTCTCCGAGCTGCCGGTCTTCTACCGGGACCTCCTCCGGACCTGGAAGCTTTTTTCGGCGACCAGGTCCTTTGTGGCCACCGAGGGGTTGGACCTCCTCGCAGAGCCCCTGCTACACAACCTCGATCTACGTGTGCAGGTGGCGGCGTCTCCCTCGATGTGTCGGAAGTTGGTCCTGGCAGAAACCACCAGAGTTGAAGACCTCCTGGACTACGACAGTGGGGACTGGGTGGCGCCCCGCGTGCTCAGTCGACGCATGGGGCTTTTCACCCTTCCGACCCCTAGGAGCGTACTCCAGGAGGTGGAGGCCGCCTTGTCACCCAATTCTCTCGTTTTCCTGCGGCGAACGCTGCGAGAGGGTGCTCCCCACCCACCCCTCGCCTCTGGCCCTCCAGACATTTTTCTTCGGCCCCTGTTCTGCGAGCCCCCACAGCCTCCCCGCTCCCATACCCCGAGCCGGCTGCATACCCTGCAGCTGGTCTGGTTTCGAACCGTGCCCAGAAACCATCTATACACTCTTGTGCTCCACACACTGCACTTCCTCACCCTTGCGTCCCACCCCAACACCAAGTAGTGGGACTATCTTCCACCTAAAGAGGGTGAGGAGCCCCGGTGGGCCAGCCTTTATTCCACCTTGATCCCACAGCCCACCGGGGACATCAGTTGGCAGCTCCTTCATGGAGCCGTGAGCACGGGCATGCACCTGGCGTGGTTCACCCCATACCTGAGGCCTGCTCCTTTTGCGGTGTGAAGGAGAACCTGGCGCACGCCTATCCTGAATGCACCAGGTTGCAGCCCCTATTACAGCTCCTCCAGAACCTCTTGTTGAGGTTCTGGCTGCACTTCTCCCCACACCTGTTCCTCTTTGCACACCCTATCCGAGGCCCCAAGAAGTCGCGAGACCTCCTCATCAACCTCCTCCTGGCCCTGGCCAAAGTTTCCATCTATAATACTAGGAGGAGGATGTTGGATGAGGAGATGCTCTGCGACAGTGAGGCCTATTTCTGTTCCTCTCTAGTTTCACGCATCCGGGCAGAGTTCCACTGGGCAGCGTCCACTGGCTCCCTTGACAGCTTTGAGGAGCAGTGGGGGCTGTCTGGGGTTCTCTGCTCAGTGTCCCCATCCGGTATCCTCATTTTGAACCTATGACCTTCACTCCGACCCCTGTTTTTCATTAGTTGTCCCCCGCAATCAGTTGGTCCCTGGGTCCAGTGGTCCCTCCCGCTAGGCTGGGGGAGTGGCCGTTAGCAGTGGGCGGACTTGTGCCCGCCCACCTCCCCGGTTTTCCAATATGACCCGTATGCCAGTGACCCCCTGCTGCTTTAAATTCCACAGGGGCCAGGCAGCCAAAGATCAGAGAAACTCAACCAGCTCCCCATGGCCATCATTCTCCACTACAGCACAATTCAAACACAGTGGAGAATTAGAGCTGTCTCACTCTTGATATCAGATTGTGTAAGGTACATGAAGTGATGCTGGTGGCATTCTTAGCCCTGCAGTGCTCCATATGGGGAAATAATCCATATTTTGGTCTAAAAAATTGCTTATCCCATGTTCTACACTCATGAAATCCAAGCTGATTTCTCATGTAACAGTCTGTCTTGTGTTTTGTCACCAAATGTTAGTCTCTGTGTGACTGCCTTAGCATGGTTTGAATGGCATTTTATACATTTCTCTGTGAAATTAGTGATCAAACGTTTTCTTGCTAATTACATTTCAGTCCTTTTCACTGGAGGTGGGATCAAAATTTGGATCCAGATTTAGAATATCCCAAAGTTCGGGAATACTCAGTTCCGTAGTTTTGGTTCAGTCTACTATGAAGGTAGGGACCATGTGCCATGCAGGTTGGGATTTCAAACACCCCAGGGTCTGAGAATGTTTGGATCAATGTTTGGGTTTTGGACCCATGTCCTTTAATAGTTCACCCTGCTCTGTTTGTTGCATGTACACAAGTCCAGAGTGCATGCTGGTAGTTCTCTAGCAAGATCTAGGAAGCAGTTCTTCATGAGACTATTGTTCTCATATTCACTCCAGATGCCATAACAACGATGTTCAATTTTAAAAGAGTTTTTAAAATGTCTCCCTTCATTATTTTTAGTGAATTTCATGCTTGTGAAGAGGGCTAGACTGACAGCCCTACATGCTCGTTCTCTATGTACAATATGCACAGAACATGTACAGTCGAATCAGCAGCAATGCCGCTTCTCTGCCCCACCCCACCTTACTAACGCACATCAAAACTGACCTAGAATAACCACCATTTGGGGGATAAATGCTCAGTTCATTCTCTACGTCCATTCATTCTTTAACCGCTCTTGCGAGACGTCTAACGAGGTTCCAGCGGTGGTGGTGGTGGTTTTATAGACAACTGTCCACTAGGAAATGGACTGAAACCATCAACTATTTCAAAGGTCACAGAACAGTGATAGAACGTTAACAGTTGTTCTTCACCACTGGTCTGGGATGGATCTTGAGCCAGCAAAGTAAAAGTTGAAGGCTTAACTTCCTGCGCTATCTAAATGCCCCATTAAATAAACATTCTGGTAAACATCCTTCACAATTGTGTCACTAAAATGAAACAAACAGGACTCACTTGTAGATCCAAAGCTGCAAGCTTGCCTTTATCTCCTGAGTTCCTGGTATATTCTTCTATGGTCCATGATGGCTGGGCACGTTTAACTTCAGCCAGTTCTGTCAACCTCATGTCTGTGTAGAGTGGGTTGCTTTTCATATGTGACTTGAGTGATGCAGGGTAGGGATGAGGACTAAAGACTTGTTCAATCAAGAAAGCATCTTTTGGTTGTTTAGAGAGTCTATGTGGCTGTGGGATTTCATACTGCCTGTCTGCCTGCAACGAGGTTCAAAAGAATTTCAGAGAATAAAGAGGACTTTGGGGGGGTTAAATATGAGAAGGGAGAGAGATTTTTTTTTCACCTCTACAGCTCGAGACTGCCTAAGCCATGATAACAAACCCACAAACCAGAGCCACGCTTTCAGCTGGCCTTAATCCAACCTCCATCCTTGCTCTCACCAATAGACTGATTTTCACAAGCACAAACCTGCATTCGCACTATTGTGGGCACAAAGTTAGAGGTAGCAGCTGAAAAGTTGATCCTAGTACTGCTTACAGGTTAGATAAACTGCTCTGGGATGCTTCTGCTGTAGAGAAGACTCGCTGAACTGGAAAGCCTTTGGACTAAGGGCTGTTTGAAGACACTCCTCTACCAAGGGAACTCTGCTCCCCACACTGACACTGACTGGAAGGGGAACCATACTACATGAACAGTCACCCTTACACCAGACTTTCCACAATGCTGCTCCAGTGTTAGCGATGTTCATTTGATCACATTCTAATTAGTGATCAGGGCATTTCTAAAGGTCCAGAGGATCACGCTGGCTCGGATAAACCTATGAAAGTTTGGATGCTTCAAATTACTGAGGGTCCCTCCCCACCGTGTTTCTACAACCTTCCAATAAGGCTTTGGTTTCTTCTCCCTTATTTCACACACATCCACTAAACCCCTGGTTCTCCCTTCTCCCCAGGAAGTCTCTGACCCCACCCCATTCCCTCCAAGAACTCCTCCTTCACAGGCCACAGCACACCCTGCAATGTGTTCCTGACTTCTGAAGAAATGTTGCAAGACCCAGCAGCCCTGTCTGTTGGGCCCTAATCTCAGTGAAATACAAATTGCTCAGTAGAGGAGCCAAGGTTTAAATTTAGCAGCAATCAGAGGGGCTGCTGACCAGGGATAGAATTTCCAAAGGTGGGAGTGGTTAGTTGCAGGGAGGAAGGAACCACGTCCTCCTGGGTAACTGAAACGGAACCGCAGCAATGGTGTAGTCTAGACAATGGAGACTTAAAACACATGTTAGGAGAGATGTAAATGACTGTGAAAGTCAGAGGAAAAAGGAGGTGTAATAACAGTTTGTATTTTAGTGTACGCATACTAGGATTTTTTCTTAGGAGAGTCAGAGCAAGTCATATCTTTTTCTGGTTTTTTTAAATCTATAATTTTTGAAAGAAGATACCAAAATGGACTTTTTACTATATCCCTTTTAAAAAAAAGAGTATTGCAGATGGTCACAATTTTCCTTACGCTCTTTTCACTTGTTTAATTATTCCGTGTCCTTATACCACCAGTGATCATGATATGAATGACTTTCTCTCCTGAACCTGCCATTCAAACCTGTCCCTTTCTAAAGAGCTGGTTGCTTTCAGGAACAGCTTGACCATTTCATACTGTGCAGTTGCCAAGGAAGTATAGGTAAGAAATCATTCAATTATGATAACTATGAAGACTAGCATAATACAGTAGGCAGAGTATTACCAAGCCCTGAAGCTTCATATATCACCAAAGACAATCATAGCTAGAGTGGTTTAAAAAAAAAAAAAAAAAGCTTATTATGTAGGTTTAAATAGAAATTACCTCTTTGGATTTCCTGTGCCAGTCCTTAGTTTCAACTCCACCTCTGTCTTTCATCTCCTCTTCTGTCATGCCAACTTGGTTGGTATATGTGATAGCTCTCCAGTCTCGAGGAGAGTTGGAAATACTTGCTATTTTGGATTCAGTGGCGCTGTTCTCCTCAGTCAGTGACCGTGAGGACCTCCTGGTAAATAAACTTTTTTTTAAGGCTTTTACCCGAAGACTTTCGCTGTTACTTCCGCTGGCATCAGAACAGCACCAGTCAGGGTTATTCTCCAATTTGCCTCCGTGAGAAGCATTATGACACTGAAATACCCGTGGAGAGGTGCTCTCATCTGACTGAACCTCACTCGTCAGGGAATTAAGATCTATTTGTACATTGACCTTCTCTGGCTGCTGAATTTTTTCATCCAACTTATTTAGTTTTCCCAGGACTTGGGAGATTTCTTCTCTGACGCCTGACAGAGATTCTAGTTTCTTTTCTATTTCACCAATCCTGAGAACTAACTTGCAGACACTAGTTTTTAGTTCATCATCTGTATTGTTGATATCTGCCCGGACCACTTTATCTAGCTTGTTACTAGAATTCCCATTGGTTATTTTAGTTAAATTGTGTTCAGGAGAGCTTTCACAGTCAGATTTACGTACCTGAGACAGTGACCCAGTGCTGTTGTAACAGGAGGATTGCATAACTCCTGTAGATCCACAGATGCTCATATCGTCCAGAAACCGAAAAATGTCACTGATATCATCACTCACAATTTCAGAGTCATCATCTGATTGCTTTAGAGAGTGCCTCTCACCATACTTAGTTTGGCTTGGAGCACATAACTCCTTGCATTTTTTGTGTTCCAACCCTTGCTGCTCTGTTTGTGTCCCAACACTGGTGGTTTTGTCAATGCTTAGCAGCTGAACAGAAGTGCAGTTAATGCTTTTATCCCTAAACTTTTTGATTGGCTCGTGTTTCTCCATGTCTACGATGGAGGGAATTTCCTTGGGTTTGTGTCCATTTTGTTTCACGGCATAGTTAGCCTGCATAATCGGTGTTTGATCCTTGGGATTAAGATAGGTTTGGTGCCTATCTGCTGCAGGAAAACTTGGTGACTGGTTGTTTGAACTCTGATATCGCTGCTTCTCTTCAGCTTGCTTCCTATTGAAAAAGGATCTTTCAAAATCAGGTACCTCCTCTGTGTTTAAGCTCCAGCTTTTTGCTGGCCATGCAGCTTGTTTAATCGGTTTTCCTGCCCATCTTTTTGTATCTTGGGGTCCAAGTATAGTGGTTGGGCCAAAGTATGTAGAAGCTTGGAGATCATCTAAGCTTTCATGTTTTACTCGTCTTTTGTCTGGTATCGGAGAATAAACTGGGTTCAAGTACTGGCTGCTGTACGGCATTTCAAAACTGTGGTTGAAGAAACCCTGTTTGGAGATTTCTTTCCTGTTCTGAGGCTCTACATGTCCATCTTCTGGTTTTTTATTGGGCAGCATTAAATTGGGAGATATTGTGATAAGATTATGAAAATCTTCCTTGAATATGTTCCTTTTCTGTACACATGATTGCAACACAAATGGCTCATCATTTGAAATAAAAGTCTCTTTTATAGCTGCATTGATAGGCAATGAGTCCTGGTCAGAGATTGATTCGTTCTCAATGTTCATTGGGAAGTATGTGCTCTGCATTTCACAGGGCGGAGAGTTAACAATGGAATAGGATGCTAGTGCCTGCAGCCTATCAAGCGAGGCAGCTCGGCCTTTCATTTCCTTATTAACACCAAGCAAAAAGTTAGGTTCTGAAGTAGGTACAAATTGTTGACAATCTTTACAATCCACCTTCCTGCATTTGGAAGACCTTCTACCTGAGTAGCCCCTGTTAAACTCTCTGTCTCTCAGCTCACAATTAGTCACACAATCCACCACGTTGCATATTTCTGTGTCAGACCTGCAGGACTCAACTGATTCTTTCTTCCTCATTTTTTGTCGTGCAACAGGGAGTTTTTCCTTGGCCACTCCCCCATTCATTTGTATGAGGTTGAATATTGTTACTATATCTGCTGCAACCATGATTTTCTTTGATTGCTGATTGTTTACAGTGCATCTCATTTTGTCTTTGAACAAAGTCGCTGGGAAATTAGGATCCAAGCAAGCTGTGTAAAAGAGCACACTTCTGAGCTTGGCTAGCTGGGACAAATCAAACCTTGCACACAGCGATTTGCAGAGATCCTGATAAGAAACGGTGTTTTGCTTGGTATCCAGCTCTTCCAGAATCTTCACCAGGAAGAGCGAGGATTCCTGGTTGGTCTCCATGCTTGATGTGTGCTAAGTTTTCTTGTTTAGTCTGAAAACGGTACTCCAGTTCTGCAGTTCACACAACAGCAAACAGAAAAGATGGTAAATCCCCTTTAGATCAAATCCAGGACATTCTTTCAGCCATACACGGAATTTGACTAACCAGCCATACAAATTTAGGGCTAGGTCGTGCAACCTGTCCTCATGTTGGTGAGCACTTACACACACACCCAAAGGGTGAAATCCTGGTTCCATAGAAGTAAATGGGAGTTTTGCCATTGAAGTCAGTGGGACCAGGATTTCACCCAAATAATCTCATTGACATCAATGGGTGTGCTCATATGTGAGCAGTCACCGACATGAGTAAGGGTTGCTCAATCTATCCCTAAAATATCAACACAAGCTACACAGACATGAGAAAGCTGCTGACATAAAATCCTAACATACTTGCTAATGGACTTTCTCAAAATGGCTTATGAATCTGTAAGAGGATTTGAAAGGTTCAGATGTGGCTATAATTGCAGTACCTCACTCTTAAATCAAAAAGCAGCCCCCACATTACGTGAAGCACAGATGTTTCCACATCTGATTTGCCAGTGACACTCAGGAAGGCTCAGGTAACCAAACTATGAGATGCTGGGAGGAGTTAGCTGAGCAGTTTACTTGAGCAAATAATCCTGACATGGAATTGTGTATTTTTATGATCTTTTTTGGTGCTTTGCAGAAATGGGTTTTCCTAACTTTGAGACTCAAGGACTGTGAGTTTAAGATAACCCACCACACTTGTAAGCCTAGGAGAAGCTTGCTTCAGGAATAAAATGTGGACTAATGTTAGAAAGGGGAAGAAATAGTTTAAAAATATATTCCCACTAGATCTTGAAACCCATCCAGGAAATGAGAGATGGCTGACTGCCAGTTGGCTTAGTTTGAAGAATGGGCTATTTCAAGGGCAGAGAACGTCCTCGACTATGACATACTACCAGAGAAACATGGGGAATGGAGCCCCATTTGCCATCCATAAACGGCAGGAGAATGGTGGAAATGGACACTTATATGGATAACCAGAATAACCAGACTTATCGTACATAAAACTAACAAACATGTTGGAAGGGATATAAAGCCTTGTGCTTTCAGGTCCTAAGCCAATTTCTAACTATTAGGGATTAGGATGAGATCTTCATTGGGGGGGAAGATTATACACCTACCTACTCTTTGGTTTCTTGCACCTTCATCTGAATATTTTGTGCTGACATACTGGATTAGATGGACCATGGATGGGTCTGATCCAATCTGGCAATTTCTATGTTTGGTCACAATCTTTGTATTATTCTTATTTACAGGAATGGCAAAAATCCTTCCCCAAAGTGCTGTGGTATCTCCCCATTCTCTCTCCTCTCTAGTCCAGCCCTTAAAACTATTCTCCCCACCATATAAACTGCTGTGTATCTACCCAAATGGCAAAGCATCAAAGATATGAAGTCAGGTTTGTGGTATTTTTCTTTTAAATTATCTGTAAGAAAGTCATCTCCCAGTCAGAAATGTCAGGACTTTTTGAGTGCTGCTCTAGAACACGGGATTTCTTTTCAGCGTGTTGTAGCCTTTCATCTTGAACTGACACTACACACTAGTATAATGACAGGTTTCAGAGTAGCAGCCGTGTTAGTCTGTATTCGCAAAGAGAAAAGGAGGACTCAGTCTCTAAGGTGCCACAAGTACTCCTTTTCTTTTTACACACTAGTAATCCACTGTCAGTGTCAGAGGCCAGCATATATCCGCATCAGTAGCAAATGCCACAGCAGCATCTTCCAAAGGAAGAGTCTAGGTTGCCTTTATGAATCAAATGTACATTCAAACTTGCTTGTTGATTTAAGAAGCACCTTCCAGCTGGCCCGATATGCTGGAAATTGCGCAGCTGCAGTACAAGCCAGCAGTCCTGCTGAACGCAAACCCGACTTTCAGAGACCCATAGACCTGGGGATTCTCCTGGGCTGCTACTGTTTGTATGTTTGCTTTTAAGAGCTGGGTGGCAAGAGAGTAGCGCTGAAAGTAATACTTCAGCTCTACACCACAAATTAAGTGTGTGTAGACAAACCTGTACTAGCTTTAATTTAGCAGATGGGGTAACAATGGTAGTGAGGAAGTGGCAGTATGGGCTTCACTATGGCCTAGCTATCTCTCCCCCCAGCCTGCCAGGGAAACCGGGTGTGTACTTGGGTTGCTGGCCCATGCTCGGGTCCATACCGGCACTTTGTTACTGTGCTAGCTAGATTAAAGCTACAATGACACTTTCATTTGGGGTGTAGACATACCCTTTGGGCTACAGGAGGATGGGTACATCCCTTTTCTCTTCATTAGTGTGTGCTCCACGGCACAACCTCTTCATCAACACTTCTTTGTATTCCTCTGATGTGTCACCATTTGAAAGTGAGACTTTCACGAAGTGTTGGGCCCAAATAATTCTAACTGCCAGCAAAAATACAACATACTTGGAGAGTTTACTTCACATGAAACAGTTCGGGGAGGGGGGGGAATGTAATCCCCAGTGGAAAGCTGCCTCTTCAAGAGGCCATGGGGATGCCTGGTGTTGAAAGTCAAATATGGCCACACTGCTCTGCCAGCCCAGCAGACTTGAAATGTGCCATTTTCACCACCAACATGCAAAAGACCAGAAAAGGCAAAACCTTATCTTCAATAAGTCTTCACAGCTTCTCTCAAGCCCTCGTGTGGATACGCATTTTCAAATTTAAATACACAGAATACCCCCCCTGTTATGCCACTGCCTTCTCTCCATACAGGCCCCTGCTACAGGCTCATTTCCTTCCCAATGCGTGCAAACAGTGAGTCACTAATGGTAAGTTGCTTGAAAGTCGCACTCCATTCACTCCTCTAGTTCCGAATACATCCTGCCTACTCTGTCTTGAGGAGTAAGGTATTCAGGGTAAAGATTGGCTATATTTTGTGTCATGGGCTACATAGCACAAAGCTGGCACTTAACTATTATTAGAATAGCACCAAGGTATTGGTTTCCTCTATACAGATGACCAAAGCCAAAATTTGGCTCCCAAACCATCCTTCTTCATATAAGCAGAGGCAGTGTGTCCTAGTGGATAGCGCATCTGACTAGGACCCAGGACACACCTGTTCTATTCCCAGCTGTGATGCTGGGCAAGTCACTTTACCCTTCTGTGGCTCAGTTTCCCCCTGTGTAAAACTGAAGTAATGATAGTGGCCTCATTTGTAAAGTGCTTTGAGATCTACTGACAAACATTGATATAAGTATTATATTAATAAAATCAAAGTTTGGCCTGATTTTCATACTTCTACTGAGTTACTGGGAAGTCTTCATGTTCAGCACCTCTGAGAATCAGGATACTGTTTTTTTACGGGGGTGGTACAGATTAAGGAGCCTAGCTTTAGACATTCAAGTAATAACATTCTGGTCTAAAAGACAGACTGCAAAATCTGACTGAGGCTTTCCGTAAATGTGCACTATCTAGGAGCTAGAACACGTTCTCCTTTGCCTGTTCTCCATGCAGTCATATGAATGGCCTTTTGGCGTGCGTGTAACAGAGCTGCATTGCGATGGCTCATCTGGTTTTAATTTGGGTAAATTGTTTATCTTGTGTACTGATCCTCATAATATACAGACTTCATCGGAGGTACTAGAATGAGTACAGAATTTGTGAGCTTGTGCCAGAAGAATGTTATCAGTACAGTCATCCTTGCTAGAAAGACCATGCACTGGCAGACTCTGACAATGAAAATAATGTTTCAAGTCCTGTGTAAAATAGCATATTCTGTACCCCTTTTTCACATTGTCTGAGATAATAAAACCAGGCAAAGAATCTGAGCACAAACCACATCTTTATTTGGTGTTCACACCTTTTAATAGCATGTTAGCTAATGTGTGGTCTTTGTCAAGGCAAAACCCACCAGTAACTCCCTGTAGCACCTGAGACAGATGCTTTCTGAAATGACACCCAGTAAGCCATCAAATCTAAGTAACCAAGCATTTGTCCACATATTGTCTTAGTTGTCCGTTCATTCTGTCTCAAGGCAGGATGTGGAACACAATTGTATAATGTGTATATATTTATATGTGTGTGTGTATATAGAATGATTGATTGTATAAGGTATACATGCATATACATGCAGCAATGTAAAGGATCCAAAATATGTATAAGAAGATATTTTAGATTAGTGCACAAGGGTAAATCTATGTGTATGGTGTGTCAGAGGTAGATGGTTTCAGTAGTTTGTTTTCTGCTATATGGCCTCTGACCAAACGAGCTACTTAATAAAATCAAGTCATAAAAGATTAAATGTTAACACTGGGAGGGTCACTTTGAGCTAGAGAGCTTTCTCTCCTAAGAGTCAGTTTTCTCAGCCTTAATAGCACACCTATACCGTCGCACAGATACATATAGTATCATATGGCACCGCTAGTCAATGGGGGCCGAGTCTCAATGTGTTCAAATGAGCTCCAGGCTTACCACAGATCAATCCTTTTTTACCCTACATGGAGTAACACTGAATATTTCTCCCATGTTAATGTGAGAAAAAATTAACCCATTGTTGCAGAAGCAGTCCTGGAGTATTAACATTCCATCTTTCATTCCCAAGACTACTTTCTGTTCTGCAGTGGGCATGTTCTGCCTATTTTCTAGTTGTGGTAGGACTTAACTCCTCCATGCGGTTTCTCTCCTCTGACTTCTGCCCTTGTGGGAAATCTGTGTACGTTGCTCTTTGTCCTTCCCCTTGGAGGAGCCAGAATATATTTCTCTTTTTCCTAATCTCCCAAATAAGTACTCAGACTCAGATTTTGCTAATTTATCTACACTGGGAATTCAAAATCTCCAGTAGATTGTTCTCCCAGAACCACTGCTGCTTCTGCCACTACATTCAGCAGCACCCACATGTGTAAACAAATCTGCCCTCTGTTATGCCTGTAAAAGCCCATGTCCATTGTGCGAGGGCTTGGCTGTGGCAGATGAATCGCACGTGTGGCTTGACAGAGTCCCACCACTGTACTGTCATGAATAATTATCGGATAGGAGGGTTCCTTAGCTGAGCCTGAATTATGCCCACTGACTGACAATCCACATATTCTTCTCCAGCTCTTTCCTTCCTTCTTATTTGTGTTTCTGACATTTGCTCTGCCTCTTTCCCACTACCCACAGCAGGTGCAGCTAATGCACAGATGCAGTTGCTACAGCCATCATTTCCCTCGGCCGTTAATTTGCTAATAGAAAAACAGCCCTCTCTGCTTTTTTATAGTGACTAATGGGCCACCCTATAAGACTACTGCAGAGGTGATAGATTGATAGAGAGATAGACAGAGCTATATTCACATAAATTTACACACTTTGAGCTAGTTACTTCAGTACTGAAGAACATTAATTCAAATCTCCCCCCCACCACCACCACTATGCTGTTTCACTATTAATCTGAACTCATAAATCTTCAGTTTGTCCCAGTGGTGCCGGCTATAACCCACACTGCCACAGCCCCCACACAGAATGCTGAAATGGGCTGTCGTTTGCCTTTTCTCTTGTGCTCACAAACCCATCTTCATGTCACAGCATTCAGAAACCTTGCAGCACAAAGCATCTCCAGCTGCTTTTTTTTTTTTTTTTTTGACTCCTACCCCACCCGCTCTCAGGATCTCATACTCTGGAAACAATGCTTTATTGCCTCACTCCTCGGCTCTTTTGTACCCTAGTCCATGCTATTTGTAGTTGCTCCTTTCCTCCATCCACTCACAAGACCAAATCCTGCTCACAACCAGCCTCTGACATGTTGGTCTCATTTAGACTGTCACCTTGTGATTTCAGCAGCTGTGTTGACTCCCACCCTCCGGGGCAGGTAAGAAATTCTCTGCTGGCAGTGTGCCTCAGCAGAGTGATTTTTATTCACTCCTCTAGACTCTAAGAAGAAGAATGCCATACAGCCTGGGGCTTTTTCACTAGCTGTGGCCAACGGCTTTCTGTAATTCTGCATATTCTGCATAAAATGAAGCATGCTTTGTGCTCTGTGATACATAGAGCATCCTCTCTACAAATCTAAGCTGGAGTTGGGTTTGTTTTTGTTTTTTTAGATGGGCTTGGAAAGAAGTTGCTGTTTCTTGGCTACTGTGTATGAAACAAGCCTTATAAACTATTCCATTTACAAACCTGGCTTCCCAAAGAAAGCAGGATGTGCTGTTTTATGGATG
This sequence comes from Chelonia mydas, assembly GCF_015237465.2. Classification (NCBI taxonomy): domain Eukaryota; kingdom Metazoa; phylum Chordata; order Testudines; family Cheloniidae; genus Chelonia; species Chelonia mydas. The sequence goes on from NC_051250.2 coordinate 68,379,853, forward strand.
TTGTACAACGCTCAGCACTCAGTCAACAACTCCCACAAAATTCAGCACCTACTGAAGTCCACCAGTGCATAAATTAAGTTTGAACTTGCAAATAAAGCCAGCATTTTCTCAAGGCCGTGTCACAGCTCAAGTTGAACGATGTTTGCCATTTGATACAGGATTTTCCTTTCACAATAATGCTCAGATTCACACTTACATTGTTCAGTTATGCAACTGAAACCCTGCATTCGGATCCTCAGTGTGACATGGAAAAGTGCAAGTTATCATTCTAAATCTGGAATGAATTACTTGATTTATTACTGCATCACTCCTTGTGGTTATTATTCAGCAATCATTGGCAATATACACACATGGAATTACTGTCCTGTCAATAACATATCAGAACTCCTTCAAGTAAATTTTTTTGCACATAACAAGGCATCCTTGCAAACTGTAACAGACACTGAAATAGCTAATCAAGTTACAAATGAGCCCCAAAATATTTCACCCTGTCTCTGGCCAACCTGGGTTTTGCTTTTCCATTTTGCAAGGTACAGAGCTAACAAAGCCGACTTTGCACAAATTGCTTTGCAGATCCAGTGATCTCTGCTTCTCTAGCCAGGGGACTAGTTATTGCCCCCTTCATCTCCCCGCCAACCCCCATTATTTCCAATCCTGCTGAGCTCCCTGGGGCTAGGTACAGTGGCACCTGGGAAAAGGCAAAGTGGTTGGAACATTATTCCCTCCATTTCTCAATAGACTGATTTGTAGCAGGATTCGAAGTGGAGCTGTCCCCAAAGTCGCCAGATGAGTTTCAACATTTTGACTCTCTCTTTCCCCTACAAGGCTGCAAAGGGAAATGATGCCTAAAATGAGCCAGGGAGACTGCAGGGCTTGTAACTTAGACTTTGGGATTCATATGTTGTTGATCCCAAGCAGGGGAACAGAAGGGGGGAGGGTCAAGGTAGACACTGGGGACTACTCCCCAAAAACCCTCACCCCCTCTCCCCTGCCCCTACCCCTAAGAAATGAGAGCTAGATACGTTCCTATGAGCTGGAAATAGTAGGGATCAGCCTGGTTGTGCAATGGGGTGCCATGGGGTGGGTGGGGGGCTCAGCCTTTGGACCCCTTTTTCTTTCTGGCAAGTCCCTCTTCTCTCAATCCCCTGCAAATAACCCCTCTTCCCCCGCCTGGCAGCACGTCCCACAGCGCCCAGGACTCCAGACTCGTACCCGCTCTGCCAAGCAACAGCCCCGGCCGGCCGGCGCATCGCTTACCTTGAAGTTGCCACCTGCCTCTTGTTTGGGTGTGTGCGTGTGTGTGTGTGTGTGTGTGTTTTCCGTTTCATGTCAGGCTTGTCTGCTGCAGCAGAGACTTTCCAGCGGGGAGGAGGAGGAGGAGGAACAGCTTCAGCTGGAAGCCACCGCAGGGTCCCATGGTGCCAGGCTGAGATTGCAAAGCGGGCAGCAGGTTGGCACTGGGGGGCGGGCGGCTGCACTGGCCAAGCGCCCCCCGCCCTGCACAGCGCGCCACTGCGGGCAGCGCCGGACGCGGCGGCGGCGGCTGCTGCTCCTGCCGCTGCCTTTGTGTGGAAGACGTCAGCGGCTCAGGACCTTCCCCAGCTAGGAGGGCCCGGGAGCCGGAGCATCGCAGGCAGAGCAGGGGGGGGGAGGGGGAGGACGCAGCCCGCTCCCCCTCCGCTGGAGAGCCGCTCCCCCCACCCCACCCCCCTTTCGTCCTCCCAGAGCTCAGCCAGGCAAGCGGGGCTGGGCTGGGGCAGAAATCCGCTGCCAAGGAAGCACCGGGCTGAGTTTGAACAAAACCCCAGCAGAGGGGCAGCTACAAGGGATGCGGCATCCAGGCTGCTGCCCCCCAGGGGCCGAATGAGCCCCCGCCTTGGGGGGCTTGTCCGCAGGCAGTGCGGACTCGCAGGCTCTCCTGGTCACTTACATCGGGTGTGTAAGGCGCAAAGAACGGGGGGGGGGGGGGGGAAGAAATCCTTGTTTGTCTGTCTAGCCCCAACTCCCTTTGCAGCCCACAGGGATCTGCAGCCGGCAGGGATGTCAGAGTGTATCGTCAGCTCATCCAGGCCCCCCCCCCCCATCCTTTCTGGAATCCCCCAGGCAAACCGGCTCCGAATCCTCCTGCCGGCCCCTAGAGTTGTCATTGGTACCCAGGTTGCATGGAGAGTCTGTCACGTGACCACAAGGTTCCCCCACCAATATGCAGGGCAGGCTGGCTTGATTTCCAAGTAAGAGCCCGTGTGCAAGTAAGGCCGGTGCAACTCACTGTAAATCACACCGCTCTGTGTGTGCGGCACCACCCAAACAGATCTAGCTCTGCAGCTGGCATCCAAAGGCCTTTCAAGAAGTGCCATGGGCCATATACTAACGAGTCTCTTAATCCACTGACCACCAGAATATTTTGAACCTAATTTAATTTCAGTCTCAGAGCCCAGCAGCACTCCATTTAGCTGTGCAAACAAACAAAAACCCTAGTCATCCAAAGAACAACGACATGCTACCGAATAGCTTCCTTTTGCACACTTGCTTTCATAGCCCTTCCCAGTCTTTCCCGGTGAGTGCAGCTGCTTGCTTGTAAGTGAACTTTTGCGGGTTTCTCAAATCAGCGAATACAGCAAAAATGAATTGACAGTGAGCAGTTCCACATCTCGAGCATCAGGAATCAGATTGTGCATTTGCATTGTAAAACTACATATTGTGGGTCTGATTCACCCAGCACCACAGCGGTGTAAATTACACGTCACTCCATTGATGTCAATGGGCCTCATTCTCCGCTGTCCAATAAAAGATATGACCTCACGCACCTTGTCTCTCAAATATCCTGGGACCGACATGGCTACCACTACACTGCACTGCATTGCCCCAGTGTAGTCATTTCCACCAAGTGCAAATTGGATGTGTGCTACATTTTCTTGTCTCCCTGTCAGAGTGACAGATAAAAAACCCTACTAAGAATAGGACCATTTTTTGGAGTCCCTTGAGCAGTGGTTCCCAAACTTCTTAGTAAGGAGACCCACCAGCTGCATTTCATCTTTTTTTTTTTTTTGTGACCCACCATTACATATATGCGCCCTGTACCCTGGCACTTCCCCTGTGGGATGAGTGCAGGGCAGGCTCACTCTCCAACATCCCCACATGGGGCCTCCCTTCTGCACTGGGCCAGGAGAAATGTACATTTACCTTAGCCAAGGCCCATTTATGAGTTAATCTAGCCCTGCATGTGGTGACCCATCTAGAGCCTTCCTGTGACCCACTGGTGATTTGGGACCCACCTTTTGGGAAACACTGCCCTAGAGAACCCTGATGATAATGGTGCAAAAGTCATGGTGCTTAGAGCATGGCTCTGGGAATCAGAAGCTCTGGGTTCTATATCCAGCTCTGACACCCACTGTGTGAGCTGGGAGAAATCACTTAGCCTCTGTAAATAGTATCCTTATCTGTAAAATGGGGATAATTATTGTGACATTCTGTACCTTGGGGGAGCACGCTATAACCCTCCACATTCCTCATCTGTATATAATTGTGATATTACATATAAAGCATGCCTTGGAAGGTATCAGGGGAAAGGTTATGATCTGCTGAAAGTCATTTCTCTATCCAAAAATGTATCTCATTAATGCATGTGAAGTTATGAGAATTTTGTTGTATGGTTGTCACTAAAACATGCTGTAAATTGGGGGACCAGCCAGATATTCGCTCCCCAGAGGCAACAGCAAGGAAAGTAGCCAACACCCAGGTGGGGTATGAAACAACCCATCAACAACCATTGTCCAGCAAGGGAGCTACAATTCAATGACTCACCTGCATGAGATCACACCAGGGGGATTGCTCAACTTTGCCTGCAGACTCAGCAGTGCCCCCCAGACATGCCTGGACTTGTGTTCTACAAGCACATAGAGTGGATTGAGGGTATAAAACTGAACACAGGGGGCCCAGGCTTGGCCCTTCTCCATCCCCCACCTATGCTGCAAGCAGCTAAGACACTGAGAAGAAGACAAGACTCCAACAGAGGAGATTGTCCCAGATTTCAAGGGTGAAATCTGTATACTAAGGACTGCAATATCCAGTGGGTAAAAACTGCTTAATCTAGTTGTTGCCCAGTCTAACAGGGTTGAGAGTTTAGCCTGCGTGGTTATATTTTATTTCTTTTGGTAACTAACTCTGACTTTTTGCCTAATACTTAATATCACTTAAAATCTGTCCTTTATAGTCAATAATTTTGTTTTACTGTTTATCTTTACCAGTGAGTTTGTATGACATGTGGGGCAAATCTGCTCAGGGTACAAAGGCTGGTGTATCTCCACTTTCCATTGTTGAAGTGGTGAACTAATTAATAAATTTGCACTGCTCATCTTGAGCAGTGCAAGATGGTATATTCCTGGGGTACAGTTCTGTGAGCTGGGGGGATTTGTCTCTGGTGCCTTTCTCTGTGTGATTCATGAGTGGCTCTGGGAGCATTCATGCAATCTAGCTGGGTGTGGGGTCTCCACAAGTGGTTGTGCTGAGTGATAACAGCGCCTGGAGGGGTTGCTGCTGGTCACTAGCAAGGCATTGTGAGAGACAGCCCAGGCTGGAGAGAGTTAAGAGGGCACAGCGGTCCCATGATCCCAGGCTGCACCCCAGGGGGATCCCGTCACAATTATTATTATTTATTTGCACTGCAGTAGCATTTAGGAGCCCCAGTCGTGAACCAGAACTCCATTGCGCTAGATGCTGTGCAAACACGGAACAAAAGGACTGTTCCTGTCCCAAGAGCTCACAGTTAAAATGGATATCACAGCTACGGTAATACTTACACACGTTCATAATGCACTTGTGAGACCCTTGGATGAAACACTTTGTACAGAAGTGAAAAGCATTACGTCTTTGTCGTGTAAGCTCAGCGAACCGTGGGACTCAGACAATCACATCCCTTTTTATTAGAAGGGATGTGAGTTGAGTAAAATTCTAGTATTTAAAGGGGGAGCCTTTTTTATGGCAATGTTTTAAAACATGTTCCATCCTTACTGCCTTTTATTTTGAAACTAGAATACTGAGCTTCCTCTGTCCCAACACACATACACAGAGCACGTTAAAAGGGATGTCCAGAGGGAGGACATACAAATGTTGTTGGACAACCTGGTGTAAAATTACTAATTTAGTATATTCTGATTTAATCTTTGTTTTCATCTTTCTGCTTTCCAAATAATCAGAAAGCTATGGGCTCTGATTGGAAGCCCTCTGAAGTCCATGGGGAGTTTTTCCATTGCCTCTGGCCTTTGAATCAGGCACATAGTACTTATGATATCTACAAAGATGATTATGCACAATGAAACAAACAGTGTTAGGGGAAAATAAATGCTAGAATAAGTCTTTACAGTCAGAGAAAAGGGTATTAATTGGATATTAGTTATCACAATCAATTAAAATCATTATAAAGGGAATGTCTGCATCTTTGGCCACCATTTTACCAAGCCATCTTTTAAGGCTGTTTTATGTGTATAAACAACCATTTGCTTGTAAATTGCACAGTCGGGGGACTTTAGCCCTATTACACGTCCTACAGGACATGCCTCCAGGTAATTAGAATGTGAACAATTCGCTGGTTTTAAGGGTCTCTCCGTTACCACATTCACACAGGAGAGCATTTGGAAGCACTCAGAAACTGGAAAATATGCCTTTATTCCCAGTTCAAGGGCTAGATGGTCAGATTTGTCCTAGCCCAGGAGCCCTGTGCACAGAAAAGTTCTAATCATTGACAAATCTCCCCTTCAGCAGCAATATCAATGAATGCAGTAAAACATACCTAGTGTTCAAGCATTCACCTCTGTACCCCAGGTTGGCATGTGCTTGAAATTAAGGCCCACATTTTAACAAAAGTATAAGCCTAAGAGTTCATGGCTGGATTTACTGTAGGTGTGCAAACCCCAATCCCCACCCTGATGTGCTTTCACTACCCTGACTTACATGCATTGGAGGAAAAGGGGTTGCACACCTAAGTGAGGCATGAATAAAACTGAACACACATTTAGCCATGCAGCCTTGAGGAATTGGCCTTACACTTGATCGTGCAAGGAGACCGGAGGTAGTTTGAATGAGAATCTATTCACCCATTGCGATATTTGGGACAGGCATCCTGTCAGTAGAAAATTATCAGGGAAGAGATTAATAAAGGATGTAGCCAGTCCCTTTGGCTCACAGGGAAAGCCTGAGAACCGTTATACTGTACTGAATGAACTTCATTAGAACCAAATGGTATCAGTTTCTATGCTGAGGGAAATAGAAGGGGGTAAACTTTGAAGAACCAGTGTCTTATCCAAAACATTTCATGTAAATCATTTAACAAGTTAGAAAAATGAGAGTTCATCCATCTGAAGATGTTTATAAATGCATGTGTGGGAGGAGGGGGTTAGTAAATGGTTATATATTTAAACGCTCTCACTTTCTTGGCTACCACTTGTAAAATTCACAAACCCAACTATGAGATCGCTGAAAAGGGGAAAGGTGGCATCTGAAATTGTTTTAACGCCTTTAGACTAAAGTGCAAAGACACAGCAGCATGTACATGATCCACATGGCACCAGAGGCACCATCACAACAGTAGATGGCAGGGCTAGTCCACGGGGCAGCAGAAGGCTCAAATCAAAAAAGGCCTTTCAGTTATATTGCTGTATACATTGTGGTTTGTAATTTATACTCGCTTTAATCACTGCTACTCTCAGCCTTAGCCTGACAGGACTCTTGTCAATGTATCATGTTGCATAGATTGTAATTTTTTTGCAAGACACTGAGAACACACTGGTAAGACAACATCTTAGCATGACCTACAGTTCCCATTAAGAGCATTGCGTTGACTCCTGTGAGGGTTTATTTTTGTTACACGTTGTTCAGTACCCTGCATTACTTGCCTGTTGAGAATTGTAGCTGTGTTACCAAACAGCCAACAATAAAATCTTCGCCTGAATTTGCAGCGATTTAGAGAGTGTAAGGCTTTAATGGGACGGATATAAAGAACCTTATCTGCAATATCTTTCCCAGGATAGGGTAGAGGGAGATGTTTCAGGTTATGGCTTGTATCCAATAATATTGCGTCCAGTTGTGTACAGTGGTCACAGATGCAGGCAATTCTATATTTGTCAAGTGGTATTTTGTATCATCACTGTCTGAAACTGAAGTTCTGGCCTTAGGATGTTACCTGGCAGGTTCCCTGAGCTGCAGCTTTTCAACACGCTTCTTTTGCCTTATGAATTACATGCTTTGCAACTGAGAGTATTTTTCTCTCATCCACTCCAGCATCTGTCAATTTGCTTTCCCCTAAGAGAATGAAATGGAGACAGAGGTGGTACTCTGAATACAGGCTCATGCTTGAGGAAACTCTGAACACCTTCCCTTTGTCTCTAGCCTATAGTACTCAAAAGGCACACTTAATCGTGGCCTTCAAGTACATAGGGCTCAGCACCTGGAAAAATTGGTTTTAAATGCTTTAAAAATGCTTTGAACTTGTACATGCAATATGATCATTACAAAAGTTCCTGGCAGTGGGGAGGAATAATGTTCTCAATGCCAGCGAGGTCCTCCCAGCTACATGGGGAAAGGGAAGTTCAAGAGAGGGTGGGGATAAATAGTGTCTCTTTGTGGCTGTGTCGGAGACCTGGAGGAGGAGGAGTTAGGGGGAAAGGTGGGAGCTACAATTCCAAGTTCGGGAGCATTTAACATGTCATCCCTAAACACCACTTTCAATAACGTTTTGTGAGTCTGAAGGTTTGTAATGAGTCTCACTTTCCTCCCTTAACTCTCTAACGCCTGCTTCCCACTTTTGTGCTTTCCTTCGGCCCAAATCCAACGGTGGGTTCAATGGAAGTTTTGTCTTTTAAAGCTAATTCTATTTTCATCATCTTCTCTTTCCTTTCCCCACTTTGTTTTGTATCTCTGCCTTGGTCTACTTTCCCTTTGCCTCTTTCCTGCGATCACTTTGTACATTTTCTTTTTTTTTTTTTTTCCTCTGTCACTCATTTCTGGAATCCCTCCTTCTTCCGATCTTCCTTAGCATATTCCTAAGCTCAGATAAGCAGCTACTGTCACCTCTTTTATAGCTATTCTCCTTTAGTGGCTTGTAACAACTTAAATAGAACACACACTTGATGGATGAGATGTCCACCTTGAGGTTGGGATCCATACACCTTTATTTCATAAGTTTTAAATGACAGCACATTGCTTTACAGCTGATTCCCATTCTTAACAGACAAACAGATTCAGCGTTCCAAGGGGTAGTTGTATTTCTTTGAACATTCTCATAGTGTCATAAGGAAAAGGGAGGGCATTTCTGGTACTGATATAATTGAATATTACTTCTTATTCAAGTGTAACAGCCATTATGTTAATATTAATTAATGAATATTAATCGCCATATTTTTTCATAAATGTCCTTTCAATTTGTACATGCTGCTTTTCATGGGACAAAAATCTCTTTACCAGATTTTGGCCCCGATGCTGGGCTGTAGTGGATGCACAGACAGGCATGGTCAGGAGAGGAAGGTGCAATGTCTTTCCATAGGAAAGACATTAAGGACCTGATCCTGCACACATGGGGCCTGGTTTTCCCCTGCATTGTAGCGTGTGTAGTCATTTCCGCGTATGCAAAGTGGGCGTACAGACCAGAGCTTCCCGGGCTTACATCAGTGGTGGCATTTTGCAATCCTAGTGCCCGTACTTGGCACAGGTGGAAGTGACTGTTGAGGATGGGCTATTCCAGCGAGAATCTACCTTATTCAGCATCATTGCAGACTTCCACAAAACCCCTCATGAGCTTTTTGCCTTAAGTGCTCTGGTTCCATGTCATTGTTGATCACTTTTTTCAGCCTGCGGAATCTTGTTTTTTCATTGAAGTCTTGTCTATACAATTTTGCAAAACTTTCCCACTGTTACTAATACCATCAGTAGCGCTGAACTGATGTTGTCAACAGTTAGCTACAGCTTAATGCTTCCAGCTTCAGTTCTATTGTCAGATACTCTGTGTATGAATTTGTGGTACTGTGACACTTTGGGGGTTCAACCCAGACCAGGAAGGGGTTGAGTTACTGCCTCCCCGGGAACCCAGGGTGTCTTTGTGCTTTGCAGCCTGAGTTCAGGCAAGCTCATAGCTCATTAACCCCACCTTGGCTTCCACCAACCTTGGTTACGCCTTGCAAGGTGAGCCCGCAAATCCCCCAGTCCCGAACTTCCCCATAATTGGCTGTCCTGTAGTGTCCAGCCTTCTCCTGGAACACACAGAAATCACTAAATTCACTGCTCCTTTGAAGAGACAGTAAACAGCAGCTCATTAGTTTAACTGGCGTTTGACAAAACCTCATTTCAGTCAAAGCACTGGATTGGTTTATAGTAAAAGTAAAAACTTTATTAAACAAAAGGTCATAGGTCTAAAGGATACCAAGTATAAGGAATAAAGGTAGAAAGGGTTACAAAGAAACAAAGGTAAATACACTTTATGACCAAAACTTAATTTCAACAAGTTACAATCTTTGCCTAAACAGGCCTCTCACCTATCCTCAGTTCCCAGAGACTTCAGCCCCTTGGCTGAAGGATCCAGTGCTCTGTGATTTCCAGAGCTCTGACCCCTTCAGTCCCTCAAGTGATGGATGTCAAAATGCCTTTTTCCCTCTGCTTATATCTTCCCAGGGTTCACTGAACCTGCTTCAAGAGGCAGGAAGGCTTCCTGGGGGTGCAGTCTCCATCCTCCCTCGAGATTGTTAAGTGGCCATCTTTCCCCACTTGCTCTGTGGATGGCTTTGTTTAGCTTGCATGTAAATGTGTCTTCATTGACTCTGCCTGATGACGGGCAGGTCAGACCAAGCAAATACAGGTTCCTTTGTCTAGGCCTAGTTGGGCTTATGCATCGTTTGCCGAACACATTTTAAGAATGTGATTCTAGCACACATCCATAACTCTTTGTACACACCCCATACATAGATCACACAGGAATATTAATGATCAAGGAGTTACTAGTTTTCCAGTGATATATCACATGCCACCTTTTGAGTATATATTGTGACAACAGAGTAGTGATTGTAGGTTGTAGGTGTAGTGTAGTGTAGTGTCGTGTAGTGATTCTGTCAGGCCTGACAAGAGTTGCTGACGCAGAGAATTGAACCACCACTGGACCCCTGTGTCACAGGTACCACACAGTAAGTTAGGCCCCCAACCCTGCAAAGACTTACAGAAGTGCCTAGTAGTGCCACTGACTCCAAAGAGACTCGTCACAGATAAGCCCTTGTGTAAGTCTTTGCAGAGCCTTTATTTATTTATTTCAATTTCTTGCAATCTCTAGGCACATATACACAAGTTTGAAAAACCCCAGCCAACTGCAGAGCTGTCCCAGGAGCCCTCCGAGGACCTGATGAAATTAGTTTTAAAACCGTGTGCCAGCTCCTGAGAAGTGTCTTTTACTATGTTGTACAAGAGAACAGTTTTTGTATTACCGTGACATTACTGTACTCAACTACTGTATCTGCACAAACATCATCCTAACTAGGAACCATCCAGCAAAGAGAATCAAATGCTATTATTCTTAAACCAGTGTTGTCGTAGCCATGTCATTGCCAGGATATTAGAGAGACAAGGTGGGTGAGGTAACATCCTTTATTGGACCAAATTCCACTGGTGAGAGAGAGACACGCTTTTGAGCTACACAGAGCTCTTCTTCAGGTCTGGGAAACTTACTCAGAATGTCACAGCTCAATAGAAGGTGGAACAGATTATTTAGCATAAATAGTTAATATATATTTCAAGGGACCATTCAAGGTGAAGTGGCCTGTTAACACCCCTCCAGTCATAGGGAGGGAGGAAAGGAAGGGGGCAGGGAAGAAGCTTGCAGGGGGTGGGTGGGGAAAGGTTGTTAGTGGGTTGCAGATTGTTGTAATAAGCCATAAATTCAGTATCTCTGTTCAGCCCATAATTTTTAGTTTCTCACAAAGTTATGAATTTAAGCTCCCAGGCTCATCTTTTGAAAGTGTTCTGCTGGTTTCTTCGGAGGATGAGGGCTCGAAAGCTTGTCTCTCTCACCAACAGAAGTTGTTCCAGTAAAAGATATTACCTCACCCACCTTGTCTCTCTGTTATTCTTAAATATTATTTGTGTTGTGGTAGCACTTAGGTGCCCCAGGCATGGGCCAGGACCCCAGTGTGCTAGGATTGTACAAATGCAGAACAAAGAGAAGATCCCTGCCCTAAAGAGATCACAATCTAAGTAAAAAGATGTTTTGACATTTGCCAGCTTGCCATAATGGCTCCTCTGAATGTCTCTGTGCACACTTGTAGGACATTCAGGAAGCTGGGAACTAAAGCATGGATCCGTGCTAGAAGTCCAGTGGATTAACACTTTATTGAACAAGAGAAGGGGATTGTCTGACTAGACCAGAGGTCCTTCACTCCCCCAAACAAATGATAGAAGCCCCAGCATCAACACCTGGGCAACTGCCCTGGTTTTCTTCTCTATTCCTCCATTTCACAGTAAGGGCAGGAGCTTTGCCTGTCTCTGAAATCAAGTACTCAAACTTCCTGCAAGGATTATATGGTTAAGCAGCTTTTAGCAATATTTCACCTGCAGCTTGCTATTTTTATCAGGCACTTCATATTTGCACTTCCTCTGAAATCTCTGTAGGGTATCAATATTGTTAACTAGGCTTTTGTGACCAGCATGCATAAGACCATCCCCTAGAAAGATGTGTCTTAGAGTTGGCAATGGCAATCAGCGAGTGAGTGATAATGGGCACAAGTTCTTGTTCAGCTAAAGGCTTGTTGGCATAGCATTGCTTGAAAAATCAATCTGTTGAATGATATCCGCCCCTGCCAGATGTGCTGATTGAAGAATATGCCAAATTCTTGAAAGTACAGTACTTCGTGCCAGATCTAGGCAAGAGTGATTTTTTTTTCCAATATATTTATAAACAAAGCAGGATATAACTCTAGAGCTAGGTGAATAACAAAAAACATTTTTGAGAACATCAGTGTAAATTGAATGTGTTTCCTTCTACCGTGTTGACTCTCCTTTGTATTTACTTCCCACAGTCAGCTGATTGAGGGGCACAAATGTCTGCAGAAAGCAAACCACAATGTTTCTGGAGTAAGTGTTTGTAGGAATAGAAATTAAAATTCACACATGCAAGGATTTGAACCAAAAGTGGTTGCAGGCTGATCCTGTCAGGGCAGAGAATCATTATAATGTGACTTGTCTAACCAATCACAGCTGACCCTGCACAGCTCATATTCTGAATATTTGTGAACAGTCCATTTATAAATGAGCCCCACACTGGGCATAATTTTTGCACCCACAGGTAACTGTGTGTACAAAGGATAGGATTTAGTCACTTCATTGTCAGGTACAATCAGGTTACATCAGCAACATATTACAATTAACAGGTGGGCACACAAATAGTGGTGCAATTAATTACAGGTGAAAAATTGAACCTACCAAATTAGGGGCTGTCTTTCCAACTCAGCCTTTGTGAGGGAATGAGAGTCTAGCTGAATACTGAAAAGCTGCCCAGACAAAGGAATGCTGTTTCACATTTATCTGTTTAGACATTGCTTTATGTGGTTAGACATTGGTTCTTCTTAGACTGATGGGTGAAATCAGTGGCTAGAGTGACAGGTAACCACTTGCAAGATTTATTTGACCACAGCTAAACAACAAGCTGTATAAAATCTTGAGAGTCAGTGCCACAGACATATTTGCAAAAAGAAAAGGAGTACTTGTGGCACCTTAGAGACTAACCAATTTATTTGAGCATAAGCTTTCGTGAGCTACAGCTCACTTCATCAGATGCATACTGTGGAAAGTATAGAAGATCTTTTTATACACACAAAGCATGAAAAAATGAGTGTTTACCACTACAAAAGGTTTTCTCTCCCCCCACCCCACTCTCCTGCTGGTAATAGCTTATCTAAAGTGATCACTCTCCTTACAATGTGTATGATAATCAAGTTGGGCCATTTCCAGCACAAATCCAGGGTTTCTCCCCTGGGCTGGCCTGTCTCCCAAGATTTGTGAGAGTGTTGGGTCATCCTTCAGGATAGGTTATAGATCCTTAATAATGCGTTCCACACAAACTTCCTCGTGGCTGGACTTTACTAAAACTAGACAAGCCATTTACAACACACACTTTGCTTCTCTACAAAAGAAAAAGGACACTAAACTTTCTAAACTACTACATGCCACAAGGGGCCACAGCAATGGTTCCCTCAACCCACCCAGCAATATTGTTAACCTATCCAACTGTACTCTTAGCCCAGCAGAAGCAGCTGTCCTATCTCGAGGCCTCTCCTTCTGCCCCTCCACCCCCACGAACATGATACAGTTCTGTGGTGACCTAGAATCCTATTTTCGATGTCTCCGACTCAAGGAATATTTCCAACACACCTCTGAACAACATACTAATCCACAGAGACCTCCCTACCAACACTATAAAAAGAAGGATTCTAGGTGGACTCCTCCTGAAGGTCGAGACAGCAGACTGGACTTCTACATAGAGTGCTTCCACCGATGTGCACGGGCTGAAATTGTGGAAAAGCAGCATCACTTGCCCCACAACCTCAGCCGTGCGGAACACGATGCCATCCACAGCCTCAGAAACAACTCTTCATAATCAAAAAGGCTGACAAAGGAGGTGCTGTTGTCATCATGAATAGGTCGGAATATGAACAAGAGGCTGCTCGGCAGCTCTCCAACACCACTTTCTACAAGCCATTACCCTCTGATCCCACTGAGAGTTACCAAAAGAAACTACAGCATTTGCTCAAGAAACTCCCTGAAAAAGCACAAGATCAAATCCGCACAGACACACCCCTGGAACCGCAACCTGGGATATTCTATCTACTACCCAAGATCCATAAACCTGGAAATCCTGGGTGCCCCATCATCTCAGGCATTGGCACCCTGACAGCAGGATTATCTGGCTATGTAGACTCCCGCCTCAGGCCCTACGCTACCAGCACTCCCAGCTACCTTCGAGACACCACTGACTTCCTGAGGAAACTACAATCCATCAGTGATCTTCCTGATAACACCATCCTGGCCACTATGGATGTTGAAGCCCTCTACACCAACATTCCACACAAAGATGGACTACAAGCCATCAAGAACACTATCCCCGATAATGTCATGGCTAACCTGGTGGCTGAACTTTGTGACTTTGTCCTTACCCATAACTATTTTACATTTGGGGACAATGTATACCTTCAAATCAGCGGCACTGCTATGGGTACCCGCATGGCCCCACAGTATGCCAACATTTTTATGGCTGACTTAGAACAACGCTTCCTCAGCTCTCGTCCCCTAACGCCCGTACTCTACTTGTGCTATATTGATGACATCTTCATCATCTGGACCCATGGAAAAGAAGCCCTTGAGGAATTCCACCATGATTTCAACAATTTCCATCCCACCATCAACCTCAGCCTGGTCCAGTCCACACAAGAGATCCACTTCCTGGACACTACAGTGCTAATAAACGATGGTCACATAAACACCACCCTATACCGGAAACCTACTGACCGCGATTCCTACCAACATGCCTCCAGCTTTCACCCTGACCACACCACACGATCCATTGTCTACAGCCAAGCTCTGCGATACAACCACATTTGCTCCAACCCCTCAGACAGAGACAAACACCTACAAGATCTCTATCAAGCATTCTTACAACTACAATACCCACCTGCGGAAGTGAAGAAACAGATTGATAGAGCCAGAAGAGTTCCCAGAAGTCACCTACTACAGGACAGGCCTAACAAAGAAAATAACAGAACGCCACTAGCCGTCACCTTCAGCCCCCAACTAAAACCCCTCCAAAGCATTATTAAGGATCTACAACCTATCCTGAAGGATGACCCAACACTCTCACAAATCTTGGGAGACAGGCCAGTCCTTGCCTACAAACAGCCCCCCAACCTGAAGCAAATACTCACCAGCAACCACATACTACACAACAGAACCACTAACCCAGGAACATATCCTTGCAACAAAGCCCGTTGCCAACTGTGCCCACATATCTATTCAGGGGACACAATCACAGGGCCTAATCACATCAGCCACACTATCAGAGGCTCGTTCACCTGCACATCCACCAATGTAATATATGCCATCATGTGCCAGCAATGCCCCTTTGCCATGTACATTGGTCAAACTGGACAGTCTCTACGTAAAAGAATAAATGGACACAAATCAGATGTCAAGAATTATAACATTCATAAACCAGTCGGAGAACACTTCAATCTCTCTGGTCACGCGATTACAGACATGAAAATTGCGATATTACAACAAAAAAACTTCAAAACCAGACTCCAGCGAGAGACTGTTGAATTGGAATTCATTTGCAAATTGGATACAATTAACTTAGGCTTGAATAGAGACTGGGAGTGGCTAAGTCATTATGCAAGGTAACCTATTTCCCCTTGTTTTTTCCTACCCCCGCCCCTCAGACGTCCTTGTTAAACCCTGGATTTGTGCTGGAAATGGCCCACCTTAATTATCATACACATTGTAAGGAGAGTGATCACTTTAGATAAGCTATTACCAGCAGGAGAGTGGGGTGGGGGGAGAGAAAACCTTTTGTAGTGGTAAACACCCATTTTTTCATGCTTTGTGTGTATAAAAAGATCTTCTATACTTTCCACAGTATGCATCCGATGAATTGAGCTGTAGCTCACGAAAGCTTATGCTCAAATAAATTGGTTAGTCTCTAAGGTGCCACAAGTACTCCTTTTCTTTTTGCGAATACAGACTAACACGGCTGTTACTCTGAAACAGACATATTTGTTTCTTGTTAGGACTTTGGAGGGTATTACCTCCATACTGGGGACTGGAGAGAGAAGATATTTCTAACCTGTGTAAAGTAGAAGTTGATTTCAGGTGAATTTTTGTTGCAATCTGTCTCCCGGTGGCTTCCTGACTCATTGCCAAATACTACACATCAAGATCTTCTAAAAGAAAATAAAAATAACAATCCACTGAAAGTTAAAATATGAAGGAAGCAACTATATCCAGGAAAGTCCTCCATGCCGCAGATGAAATGTTCGTCATCCCCACACCTTCATCCCTCCCATAATTGTCTGCCCTATGAGGATGAGCCAATGTCTATTGAAACCTATGGGAGTCTTTCCACTGACTTCAGTGGACTTAAGATCAGGCCCTATGGTCATCAACCATTTAAGGAGGACTAGATTACAGCCCCTTCAGAGCCTGTTAATGCCACTTATAATTCAGCTGCCATATGTAGGATCACCCCTAAGAAATCTGAGGCTCATCCTGTGAGCTACAGCAGCGTGTGGGAGAGCCACTTGAGGCCCCAAATGCATGTTACTGCATTACAACCACGTAAAGGAGGTACCGGTAAATAGTTTTTTAAGGCCCTGTGGTCTCCTAGAACCTTACAAACATCTTGATCTTTTCCTGCCCTGTTTTAATCATTTATTGGGAACTTTTTATAGAATTACCTTAAGATGATCATCAAGAGTTATAGATTTTAATGCCAGAAGGGAACTTTAGATCATCTATCTGATCCCATGTATATAACTCAGGCTATAGAATTTCATCCAGTTACCCCACTGTTGAGACCAGTAATTTGTGTGTGACTAAAGTATATACTCCAGAAAGGCGTCCAGGTTTGATTTAAAATCATCAAGACTTGGTGAATCCATCACATTCCTTGGTAGTTTGTTCTACTGGTTAAGCAACTTCATGGTTAAAAATGAAATATATTTACCACAGAATGCCCCAAATATTCAAACTGATATAACCACTCCATTGATGGGCTCTGTGATAGGATTTTTACCCTACTCCAGCAAGGAAGAGTTTAAAAGCAGCCTAGGGTGGCTGCTCAGGGGGCAGCCAATTGGAGAGAGGCTGCATGGAGCAGCCAATCAGGGCACAGTGGCTCATATAAAAGGGAGCTGTGGGGCCAGATATAGTCAGTTACAGTAGGGAGCCCAAGGGAGAGGACTGGGTTCCTAGTGGGCTGCAGGAAGGTTGCACCTTGGACAGGGCAGCTGCTAACAGGGACCAGGGGAGCTAGAGAGAGCTCCTGGCTGGCTGCTGTGACTTGCAGGTTGAGGACCTGAGAAGAGGGTGAAGAATGTGCTGGGGCTGTAGGGAAATGGCCCAGGGAACTTCAAGCAGCACTAGTGGAGAAGTTAAGAAGAAGCAGCAGGAGCTGCTAGCTACAGGGTCCCTGGACTGGTACCCATATTAATGAGTAGGCCTGGGCCTCCCCCACTTGCCACTGTGAAAGTGGATGGACTGGAAGATACTTCTCCCTCTCTTCCCTCCCCCCACCTCCACCCTGAAGGGGGGAAAACATGGACAGTGATGTGGCCAGAGGACTATGTCATGAAGAGGATGCTGCAGTACTTGGACTGAGGTGAGTCTGCAGATGGTGATAAGGATGGGTGAGGCACCACCAGGAGGGGGCATGCTGGCTGAGCAACCTAATCCCCATGACAGTCAGCATGAGGCACCACCAGTGAGTGAACCCCATGACAGGCTCCAATAGCTAACAGACGCATTACTACTCCGTGTTCTCTCAGAGTTATGTCTTCAAAATTAGGCTTCACATGACAGCACTGAAAAATTTGGGATTATTCTGCAATTGCTGACATGAGTGCCAGGCTCCTTTCCACCTGATTTAAGTCCTGCCTTTAAGTAGATGAAGAAATGTCTTTGCAAATGAGCAGATGAATATGGTACTCACCATGATTTTTCCCAGGGTTGCTTTCTTGCTTGTCTGTGGGCTCCTCTCCCCTCTCTGTCATTGGCAGGAAGCTCATCTTGCTGCTGAAGCACAAGGAGTTAGGAGAGCTGGATTCTAGTCCCACCTCAGTCACAAGTCTCCTATGTGACCACTCAGACACAGGCCCATGTGCCTCAATTCCCCCATCTCGAAAGATGTGGACAGTGATACTTACAATATAGTAGTGTTCAGTCTTACTTCAATTCATTAACAGTGTTTGTGAATAAAACTAATTGGTCATCCCCTGAGGTCTGTAGTTGAAAGGCACGATAGAAGGGCCAAGTGTTAGTATCACTTATTGATCATCTTTCTGTATATTGCAGGCTGGACAAGACCACAGCTGACACCCCAGTCTGGGCAATGATACTCCCTCCTTGAAACAGATCTTGCCAATTCTTCAAAACTGTCTTTAAAACCTGTTAAATATAAACTGGTTCGCACCCCTCCAGATACCTTCAGCCATGTGCTTCAGAGGTTACACTGTTTCTAGAGATATTGGGCCAGATTCTCGGTTAGGGTCTATCCCCCTTGTGCCACCCGGGTAGTGCACAGGAGTCCGGTTCTGGCCATAACTGGCTAGCTGAGAATCCTAGTTGGGGAATCCTAGTTGGGGAATCCTAGTTGGGGAATCCTAGTTGGGGATGGGGTGACTTAGCTGCAAAGTAGGGTCTGCCTGCACTAACTCCCCTCCCACAGCATAGGGGGAAGGAAGAGGCGGGGTAGACATCTGCTTTACCACCCTGCTGTTCAGCTGGCATGGGACCATGTGTTGTTGTCATCAGTCAGAGCAGCCCCTTGGCAGCTCTATGGCAGATGGGGGCCAATGCAAACTGGCCCTCAGAATCAGGGAGCCATAACAGTTTCCTGATACCCTCCCTACCATTCACTTGCAGGGTGCTGCAGGAGAAAGCCTGTCCCCCATCTCTGTATAATTGGGCCTCTCATAAATGATTGCGAACAGGGATGCTCCTGCCAATCTTCATCATTTAAGATCAGTCTTCTAGCTTCCTCGATTTTATTTATAACCTTTCCTGCATCATCATCTGCATCTAAACCTGTGGGAATCCACCTCATGCATCACCCAGATGCCCTAGAATAGATATCAGGCTCTCCCTGATTAAAGACCACAGTCCAGATGGCTCCATCATGTATCATTCAAGGGGGAAAAAAGATAGTCAAAAGGAAATGTGGCACATGGCTGTTATGCCAAGCCTTCCTGCAGGGGTGACATTCTGCTGACCTTCTGCCCAGTGAGTCACTGAGGCCTGATTAAGGGTAGTGTAACGGACTTGGGGGCATGACCCATATGCTTCTTAGACTGTAGACTCTTTAGGGCATGGACTATCTTTTTGTTCTGTGTTTCTACAGCACTTAGCACAATGGGGTCATGGTCCATGGCTTGGGTTCCTAGGCACTATCACTATGCAAATAATAATGTTTTAACAGCAACCTCTGGATCTGCCTGAGACCAATTTTTTTCCTTCTCCTTGCAGATTACTCTTGCTCTTGCATTACAATAGTAAAGCCTGGGGAGGCGGGGGAAGGGAATGCAAGGACTAGATCCTCAGTTTACATAAATCGGCATAGTTCCATTGACTTCAAATAAGCTGCCGAGGATCTGCCTCAAGGTGTTTTTGAAGGGATATGTACCTTCATGCTGCAGGACATAAGACAATAATTAATAATGGAAATTAGGAAGAACCTACCCTGTGGGCAAGTTATTCCATAACCGCTTACTTCAGACCATCTTGTACCTTCCTCTGTAGCAGCTGGTGCTGGCCACTGTCCAAGACAGGATGCTAGACCAGATTGTCCAATAATCTGATGCAGGATGGAGAAATCCTAAATCCCATGTCATAGCATTTGGAAGGAGTTAGCAATTTTAAAAGGATTTTCATAGATTCATAGAGTGAGATCCTGGCTCCATTGAAGTCAATGGCATAACTCCCATTGACTTCACTAGGGTCAGGATTTCACTCAAAGACTTTAAGGCCAGAAGGGACAATCATAATCATCTGGTCTGGCTTCCTCCTGCATAACACGGGCTATAGAATTTCATCCTGAATTTTCTTTCTCTAGTATTCTTTTCTGCTGTGTTATACCCCTGACCTAGCTGTTGCTTGATACATTAAACAATACAATAAGTGTCATGAAACCATATGCTTTATATAAATAAAGTTTTGTTTACTTAATATAGATCACCAGAGTAGTATGTAATAAACAGATTATTGTACAATATGTCATATAAGTAGCTGAGAGCCTTTCCAAAGTTAGTCTTTCCTTTCCCTTTCCTCCACCACTACCCCTGTTATCAATGGACCTTTCTTCCATTTGTATCTCTGCTGAATTTAATTGTGCTTGCAAGGTTTGCTCCCCAGGTGGGTTATTTTAAGTTCTTACAACTCTTCCTTTAATATCTGGAGAATTAAATGCCCTTTGAAGATAAAACACACTGAAGTGTACAGCTCTTCCATAATTGCTTTATCAATAGGGACCTTGTATAACCATCTTTTGGATGACAGCTTTGACACAAAATGTTCTGGCACATTTGGCTGGAAAGAAATGATATTTAATGAGCTCACTGTCATCAAGTTCTGTACAAACAAAGAACGGCAAAATCCCACTGCTTTCTGTTGGATCTGACGTGCCTGTATGTGACTATATTTAGGCCCCATCCTGTAATGATCTCCATATAGGAAATGATCTCCGTATGGATACATTGCAGGGGGCTACCTGCATGTAGCTGATTGCAGGATCAGGGCCATATTAGCTACATGCAGAAAAATATTGCTCCTGACAGATGATACTCCATGGGCATCACTTTAAATTGCTATTGCTCCACCAGGGCTGGCTGTGTGGGAAAGAGCCAAAGCCCCACCCTCTTCCATTGGTGCTGGCTAGGAGAGTCAGAGCTATGGTCCCACCTCCTTCCTTCCTTTTGGGCCTGACTGAGCAGGAAGAGAACATTCCTTATGCTGCCTTGAGCACAAGGGCGGCTACTCTGCCTAACCTACGTGCGGGCTGCACTAGAGAGGAATGCTCCCTACTTGCCCCACGACACTACATACCCACACTAAGGGCCAGGCACAGTCTGCCCCTAAATTTGCAGTTGTGTATTAGAGAGAGATTTTTAAATCTTTTTAACTGGATGTAGAGCTTGTGAAAGGGCTCCGAAAGACTACCTTGGAGACATAAGTTCTCCAGCGACAGCATAGACGTCAGCAGTGCAAACTTCCCCACACCATTGAACAACTGGCCTGTGGAACTCATTGCCACAATATATAGCCAAGGCCATGAGTCTGATAGTGAAAGTCAATGGGCGTTATGCACCTAACTCACATAGGCACTTTTGTCAATCCTACTAGGTGCCTATCTGCATTTTTAGGAGCCTAAATACCTTTGTAAATCTAGCTATAAACCCTTCAAATGCTTCATGGCTTAAGTCAACCTCTAACTTTGGGGGAATTAAAGTGGAACTTTCTTCCTATAATTGTTTCTTGTACTTTCCTCTGAAACATCTGCTACTGGCCAAGGCTGTGAAAAGGTACTAGTCTAGATGGTCCGTTCTGGCACTTCCTGTCTTCCAGTGACCCACCAGCAGGCCTCAGATTCTGGATTCCACCTTTAAGAATAAGAAGGTAATTGATTCCCATGGAGGGAGAAAAACTGTCAGGTAAAGACAGACAGATTCATGCTGTAAGACTGTAATTCTTATACTTTTGCCTAAATCAATATAACTACAAGATGCCACCCTGTGCGTGAGACTCTTAGCCAGGCCTTAGACTAGATTTGTGCTTATACCACTCACTTTGATTTTCTCTCTCTCCTCTAACCTGACTAAACCAGGTTGTATTGAAGATAATAGTGGAATTATTACCTCCAACTCTGAGGTATGTTCTCAGAGGAAAGGAACCTCTGAGATCTGGTGAGAGAAGTGGAAGGAGCGCAGAAGCAGGGTGTGCATAAAAAGGGACCTACGCTGGAGCAGTGCTTTGAAGGCACCAGTTCCCAAAGGTGCCATAAATTTGCTGGCTACAGTTTGCTGATGTCCTGGGAAAAGTTTAAGAGGTCACAAGGAGTAGCATGAACACGGGGACCTCTTTGCTCTGCGCATATTCCTCTGTGTGCTGATTGTGATAGAGGCTTTCAGGAGGTGGATCTCTAGCCACAAGGACCTGGGCTGAGATGCAACAATTCATTTTGCATGAGACCACCTAACAGATGTCATTCAGTCTAGGCTTTTCTGAACAGGGGCATATTGAACTCCATACCCAGGAGGTAAAAGGCACTGACACCCACCCAGCCAGTCCATCTGGACATTATTTGTTTTTGCTCCAGTGGCGAGCAGCATGATGTGGATTCATAGTCAAATAAACACTAACAATAATGTCCCACAAGAGCTACAGTAGTTTTTCTGTCAAATCTGAATTGAAATAGAAGATAAACCAACTGCAAAGAGTAATTTTTCCCTTCACCATTCTCTAAACTAAATAAACCAGGAAGTAGAACCACTTAGTGTAACAACAACAGCATGAATGCTTTGAAGATGCCTTAATCTCCTTTAATTATATTTCTCATCTAATTACATTTCTTCCATTGCTTGAGAAGCTAACATCTATTGATTTACATCCACTTTGACAAGAAGAGGTGTTATAGGAAGAGCAGAAGGCTCGTCAGGTGACTGTCAGCTAATATGGCCGCACAGTAAGGAAGCAAACAATTAAAAGGGGACACTTGCTGCTCAACTTATCATTATCTAGGAAGTGTAATGTCCTCTGAGGCTCTGACTTGGTGTTCGGGTCCAGGCTCAGTATGTACAAACCACACCAAGTCTCCCCGTGCTATTGGGCAATGCATTCCAATGGAGCTAATTTTAAAGTTTTCAGAAAATTGACCGTAAAGCCTGCAAACATGTTTTCTATTTAGTGGAATGTACAATGTCTTATTTATCATGAGTCAGTTGATGACTCACTCACGCAGCAAATTCATAAAAGCCTTAGTTTGTATTTGTTGTTCACATTCAGAGGCATTATACATCAAAAAGTCAACACTTCCCAGCTAATTCAATTCTAATGCAGTCATCTATCACACTAGTTCAGTTGTTGCCTCTCAGTTTTTGAAGAATGATGCAAGTTGGTATGTACACGGTGGATACTCCACTTTAATTACAAGCCCTCTCAGTGATACAAAACTACTCTGTGCTGGCTCACTGCAAACCCTGCGGCAGGCATTCTGCTCACTATGCTTTTGTATAATACCCTCCAGGATTGTTTTTCAAGGTGGCAGTGTGTGCAACCGCTGAGACTCCGTCCTACACTATATACTGAAGCTATGCTACATCTATGCAGCTTGGAAAACAACAAGCACTGCAGCTGTTGTTGTATCTGCCTGCAGTGTTATAAAAGGCCTGATGACTTGAACGTATTTGTTAGCCTTGTTAAACTATGATCACGGGAAGATATAGTCCAGCCCCATGTTTAATGGGTATAATTCCTGCTGCTGCTACTTCGGAAATCATTCTGCATGAAGCCCTTTGAACCCTACATTTCAGGAATGTTTTTTGAGGTTCCCCTATGTTCTGCAACATTATAAGCAAAGGTGCCCTTATATAGCACCATTCATATGAGAATTTCAAAGCACTTTACAAAAGTACACAATTCTTACCACAGTGTTAATTCTTGGGAAACTGAGGCGCAAGAAAGCGGATGGCCCTTGTTCTGCACCATGGATGTTAGTAATTGTTACTCAGTTGAGTTGTTTTGTTGAAGATTTACAGGGCTGCGACTTAAGGGATTTGCTCAAGGTCACACAGCAAATTAGTGGCAGAGCCAAGAATAGACTCCATATCTCCTGATTCAGCATGTCCTTATTCTAACCACTAGACCACACTGCCTCCCTGTGGGTTACCACAACAGTCCGGGAAGTCATTTTTTTTTGTTTTGTTTTTTTAGTCTAAAGTGGTTCTAAAGCTTTCAGCACAGCAAATTATCACTGAGTGCTAAAAATCTCCTTCTTTGTCAGACAATGTATTTAATCATCTTCTCTTCCCTGAACAGCTTTTTCTTGGGACAATCGCGTCATGTTCTGGGGTATTTTTCAATTATTGGAACAGAGTTGATTCAGTGACACGTGATAAATGCAGGATTTTGTATTTCCATTTTCATTGCAATTTGTGGTAAAATTAGATGCATAACTCCTGAGATATGTGCATTTAATTTCTTGAACATCACGAGCTGGGTAGCATCTTCTGATCTGCTGGCAATGAATGAGCCAACCTTATAAGCACAAACTTTGAGGTATATTGCCATTTCAGAGAGTGGGGTGATAGTAACATAAGTCTCATTAATCTTATTTTAAATCTTGCATGAGAACTCTGCTGCATATCTAAATGAAATTACATAGTCCTAAATGTGCATAGGAAATGTAGTCCTCTAGTCTGGACATTAACAATTAATTTCTGTATAGCTTCCTACTGTTTGTATCATCTTTCGGGTTGATATTACCATTTCTATCATTAAGTTTATTTTTATTTGCACCAGCTGAGCCATTTCCTTTAATACAGACCATAACTGATCTTTATTAATCTTATCCCAAGAATAAATCAAGGGTAACATTTATATTTTTGCCAGTCAATGAATCTGCATCTGATGTTTCTAACTGTATGGTGTTTTATGCAGATCGTGATCTTTCCCAGTGCATTTCTATGCAAAATCATACTGTGTTTCAGAAAACACAACTAATTTTCAATTGAAACCCTCCAGATTTCCTGTGTATGAAAGCAGATTTTATTTGTGCACTTAACAAACACTTGGAAAAGGAATATATCCATTAAAACACCTACTCTGGGCATCAAAATGCGCATTATTCTATGTAAAGAAAGGAGAAAATGGGCAGGATATTTGTTCCAAAACTTTAGCCCTTTGATCTTACTCTCTGACACATATGATACATGATGGACATCTTGGTTAATGATTAAATATGCTAAATGCGTAGTGTCTGATGCCTCAAGATATGCAGCAATGCTCCATGTGTCAGCAGACAGTAGGGAATCCAAAAGATCCAAAGTGTCTGGAGTTTCCTTCTAGATCTAACTATAGAATGAGGGAATGCAGTGAGCAAAGTGGAAATTGCAATGCCATATATTGCTCTCAATTCACATGGGCAGTGCCCGTTGACAAGAACTGAAGTCACCAAGCAAACAAAATACACACACACAAAAAAATCTTTTATTCTGGTATCATCAAACTGAGCAAAGCAAGAAAATAACAAATATCACTGATGTTAACGCAGCTAACACTGGAGCCCAAAATACACTGGTTGAGATTTTCCAAAGTGCCCATTATTGGCCTAATTCTATTGTCATTGACGTGGGCAAAACTCCCATTGACTTCAAAGCACGGACAGCCCTTCTGAAAATCCCACCCTAGAATGCCTGGCTCATAGTCAGAGCTCTAAAAGTTTCCGTTGTCATGGAATACATTGGAACCTGATTAAAGGACCTGCTGCTTCTTCCACAAAGCCAAGATAAGTCTTGCTATTGATCTAAGCGAGGGCCAAGATCTGACCCTTAGGGAAATTGGACATAGAGACGTTCATTTGAGAATGAAGCTGAAAGCAAGTATAACAAATCCAGGTCCTCATTATTTCCCCAATACACTGCAAAATGAAAAGCTCAATGTGGTTGTACTGTGGGGGAAAAAATGACTTTGTTATAATGGGAATCCATGGTATAGAAAACAAGGGTGTGTAATGTAAGTGAGATGCCACTTGGGGATTACTGGCTCTTTCTTCTCTTCCCCTTGCATGATATAAAGGTTCTATTAAAGGGAAAAATTATGTCAGCACCTTAAAGGAAAAAATAATGTGAATTCAGAATAAATATAGATCTGTCTAAAATGATCATTAGAATGATATATTTAAAGTTTTTAAAAAGGACCAATACACACTGTACTGTTCCTTTGCAAAGGATTTGTGGGAGCAAGGGCTCATTTTCTATTGTTCTCTCTGTTTCACTTGGAACGAAAAATAATCAATTTTTATCCAACAAAATGATTTTAGGAGTTCTGTTATCAGAACCTGCTACTGGATTTGGGCCATCTGTCTCCTTTGGCCTCCAGTATGTTTTCTTATAAGATGCTCTACCAACTCCAGCCAAGCCTGGGAAGAGAGCTAGCACGAAGCTGGTATATATACTACCACTTTTCCCATTGTGATTAAACCTGTCATTAACAGACTCTCTCAGTCCACTTTGAGAGAGAGAGAGAAGAGCTTTCTGTCTGTCTGCCTGCCTGTGTGTGTGTCTCTCTCTCATACACACACACACACACACACACACCCATTTTCTCATAAACTATTCAGCTGACAGTAGTAAACAGAACTCCCAGCTGCCAGCTCAAGTCCAGAGCACTTGTATACACACACACAAGTCACAAATCATTCTTATATGATGGCTGAGCCTGTCAAGGCTCAATTTGTCACATACGTGCAATTGTTCCTCTCGCTCCTTTAAGACGCACCCTCGACAAACAGACCAAAAGTGAGCATATCTAAACCGCACAAAGAAAGTCAAGGCTACCAGTGCAGTTTTCTCCAGATAGTCTTTGGCCCTTCTGGAAGAGGTCATCCCTGCATTCGAATGAAGCCAAGATGCTTTGCTGCTTCTGTAGCCACAGCCAGATATCTAAACTACTAGTTGCAGGATAACATTTTCAAAAACACCTAAGTCCCATTTTCAGGTGACTTAGGCACTTGCAAGTCACATGCACCTTTGGTTGCTAAGTCCCTCAGGTACTTTTGAAAACATTACCCATTGCATGCTGATGGCTGGTTACATCAACACCCATACAACTTGTTGCCTGATAAATAATTGTCTCCCTGAAACAGCCAGTAATGGCATTTTGCTCTTTTACGACAACTCACTAGAATAGCTCTAGCTGCCTTCTCTACCTCACACAGATGTAGCCCCTATGCTGAAAGTAAGGGTGTCTCAGTAGCTTGTGGTGTCTATAATAAGATTTCTTTACAAACTGATTGAGGGAAACCACCAGAGATTATTACCTCTGGAGGGATTGCTCACATTTTATTAACATAAACGAGCTAATTGTCTGCAAAGCTATTATTGCTAATGGAGTATCATGCACATATAGTGCTTTACACTTTATAAGAGACATGGGCCCAGATCCTCAGCTGGGGTTCAAGTTGCATGTTTACAGCCTAAATCAAATGTAACAGATAGAAACACAGAACAGGCATGGGGACAGGGATGGCTGTGAGGAGCACGCTATCCATGTTTGGTAGGCTTCACAAAGGGCGTGGATTTGAAGGAGGAAAGGGAGGGCACTTGGTGGAGAAGAATTAGAGGATGTTTGAAGCCTAACAGGACAGCACAAGAGAGGGCAAGAATTAGTGTGGGGAAAGGAGTAACCCTTACAAAACAGGATGACGCAGAGCGTGGAGTAGGAAGACGTGAGAGCAGAGAGGTAAGCAGGTATAAAACTACAAGGATTTGCCACATTACCTTTCAGTGGACACTGCAGATTCAAAGGCAGTGAAGGGGTTAATAAAACCTTGAAATGAACAAAGTCTGGGTGGTTCTTACAAAGGTTCTCTCTCTTGGGTAAACATTTCACAAGGATGAAGAAACAGCTGTTAAACTGAGAGAAAAGATACAATATGGAAGCAATATTAGAGAATTCAGCTGGGTTTGCAATATGTTGTTGGAACAATTTTGTTCTTAAATGTATAATGTGACTGAAAGATCTCTCAAAAGAAACCTGTTATTTTGGAGTAAAAGAGATTAGTCACAATCAAAGCAGTAAGGCACACTCAAAAATCACTGAAAACCAATTGTGGATTATATTGATGACTATCACATGGGACAGAAGGAGTATTTTTAATGAGGCAGTGCATTAATTTAAACATCCTTTTTTACAACCTGGTATAAATGTAACGAAAGAGGTTTAAGGCATGTGAAGCAAGCAATGCCAAGCAAACTGTAGAGCTAGCTTTCTGGTTCGCTCTCCCACTTGAGGTCATTTGCAAATTCACACCCGGATCTGGATTAGTATTTCAAACATCTCTGAAAATCTGAGAATGTTCAGGTCTAGTTTCCATTTGGACTCGTAAATACAGTACAGTGAACTAGAAATCTGACACTACTACATATTGTGTGCCCTGCAAGGTGCGGTCATGTCATCAGTACTGAAGAACAATGGTTTGGAACTTCAGCTATTCAGATAAAATAACAACCAGTGCTGAACTTTGACCAATATTTGAACCAAATCCCCAATTTTTTATGAGGTTTGAGGAAAAAATGAGCTGAAATTGTATAGGTTTTTCTTTGCTAACTTCTTTTTGGACATGCAAATATTGCAATACCATAAGAAAGACTGTTCCCATTCTATTAGACCCTAAAATGCCTGTGACTACTTTAACTCTCTTGAAAGTCTGTTCTTCTGAGATTCCCAGATCACTGAGGTTTTGGATAAATTCAGGTAAACCGCAACCAGATAACTTAAATAGTAGATGCTTAGTGAAAATTGAGAAACTTCCAAACCTAAATCCCTTATGACTGTTTGTGGAAAAATATCTTATTACTGACAAAACATGGCTTGATTAGATGGAGATATCCACAGATTCATAGATTTTAAGGCCAGAAGGGATCATTATATAATCTAATCTGACCTCATGTATAACACAGGCCATAGAATTTCATCCACTTACTCCACTATTGAGCCTAGTAGCTTGTATATCTTTCAGAAAGTTATCCAATCTTGACTTCAAGATAGGAAGAATCCACTACCATATCAAGGCCCATTTCTAGGCATATTCAGATGTATTTTGTGTGCATGGCTTAATTAGCTGCTATTTTATTTCAATAGATTACAAACGTATTGGTTCGTTCGTACAGTACCATGGATTGGAGACATTATGCTTATGTGAATTTTACTCTTAGCATTGGTGTTTTGTTATATGCTTCCACTGATTATTCATAATGTTTGTTATATCAAGGCTTGCTCCTCACAAAAATTAAGGCATATCCTCAGTGATTTCCATCAAAGGAAATGCCATTTGAAGTTAATGCAAAAGTTACTAAGTGACTCAGGGTAGCAGGTAAATGGTGGCATGTATAGTATTTCTAAGTAACTCTTTCTTTGAAGGACTATTGCAATGTTAAAATAATATAGATTTGGTAGGGGTCAGTATGATTTAAAGAATATGGTCCAAATTGAGAGGTGAGTAGCTTACACTCTCTTGCTTATCACCTCTGAATGTGGCTTATAATGGAGCCTAAACTGGTATAAATTACATTCTATGGGGACTGGAAGAAGATGCAAGTTACATGATGGCAAGCTGGTGAGAGTCTAAGAGAGTCTGAGTGTAATTTACATGACGACAAGGCCAGACAAATGTATGAATTACACCATCTTAAACTTCAATTTTCCCCTATGATCCCCCCAGCAAAGGCGGCATGATGGAAGAAAAGGGTCCATGGCCCGACCACTGCTACAATCTGGTGATCCCATTCCTCGGACACCAGAACAGCCCTCATGGGACTCAGGCAACTGAGCATAAGTCAGAATGGCCCTGAGTCTTCTTTAAATTGCACCAGGGGCCAAACCAACCCTTCGGTATATGTCTACACTGAAGCTGAAAGCGAGCCTTCCACTCCGGGTGGACAGACTCATGCTAACAAGGCTCAAGCTAGCATGCTAAAAATAGCTGTGTGGACACTGAGGCTCCAGCAAAGACTCAGTCTCGCCACCCAAACTCAAGCCTAGGGGATTGAGTGGGCTTGTGCTCGGGTGGCTAGCGCAAATCTATCTATCTGAGCTGGGAGGCTTACTCTCAGGTGCAGTGTGGACATACTGCTAGTGGCCTCAGGATAAGGGAGCTGCAAAGACAGCGGCTTAACAAGAAAATCTGACCCCTAGGCTCCTTTCTGAGTTTGGCCTCGTAGAGCATCTGTGTCTTACGTAGCAACTGTTCAGTCCCAGGCCCTTGGTCAGATGTTAACAACACTAAGAGCCTTCACAGCAGGAAAAACT
Source organism: Chelonia mydas (assembly GCF_015237465.2). Classification (NCBI taxonomy): domain Eukaryota; kingdom Metazoa; phylum Chordata; order Testudines; family Cheloniidae; genus Chelonia; species Chelonia mydas. The sequence goes on from NC_051250.2 coordinate 68,409,661, forward strand.
GAATTTGGATTTTAAAAAATTGCAAATTACCTCATTATTTTCTCAGCTAGTCATTTTAACCTCATTTTATCCTGTTAACTGAATGTCCTGTGTGATTCCATGCTGAAAGAAGTAGAACGTCAAAGACATTGATCTTGGCTCTGGCTTGGTTTTTACAGGTTTTGGATCTACTCCATCTTGGCACCATGTTGCTGGTTTTTATTAGAGTCAAAGCACCTGCTCTACTTAAGTGACTTTATTTTTTCATTCCTTTTTCAGTGAAGCCCTCTTAACCAGTGCCAGAATGAGAGCCTTGGAGATGAAAATCCTCAGGTAAGCCATAATGGGTAAGTGGCAGGTCAGGCTTCCCATATACTGCCATCCTTCCCCATATGCTCCAAGCGTGACATGGAGGGACCTCCCTCATAGCAAGATGGGAGGCCACTTTCCTTGCACACGTCTATTCTATATACGCTTGTATACTGCGCTCATCGCTGTAGTATCTGAGTGCCTTCCAGTTGTGTATTACACAATGTGACTACACATCTGTCTCGTGTTGGTTGTTCTGTCATCCTCTCCCCAGAGGGAGAAGCACGTGGAATGGATTGTCTTGTTTGGTAGGGGTTTTTTTAAAATGTATTTATATTAATATACCTGTTGTTGTGTGTTTATATTAAAAAAAGACACGGTCAAAGAAATTCACCTTGCACTTGGAACAGAAAGTGGTGAGGTTTGTAATAGTCGTTACTTTTTGGGGGAGTTCATTCCTCTGTCACGGACCATCCTCAGGGAAGGTTCTGTCTCCTGCACAGATGAGCTTTACTCTTGTTGTGCCTTCACTGCTCAGCATCTCTGCTGAGATGCTCAGAAAGGATGCTACTGCCAGTTGAGATGGTTTTTGTGGAGTACCCTTATCTCAGGGCCGAACCTGTGGATGCGGCAGGTAAACAAACCGGCCTGGCCCGCCAGGGGCTTTCCCTGAACAAGCTGCACCCCTAGTTTGGGAACCACTGGTTTAAAGGCTCCAGGATGGGGGTGAAGACCCTGCAGAGGGCCAACCATTTGTTGAATTTTGTTATCCTGGGAAGGGGACCAACCTTGAATGAGTAACATGGCTGGAGACCTGGGGTGAGAAGAACTAATAAGGTAAAGAGTCTCCAGGGAGAAAGCCCTGAGAGCACTGCTTCATACCACGACAGGGATGGACTTTAAGCTAGGCCAGAAGGGGCTGAGAACTGAGCCCAGAGACAGGGCTGCAGCTACGAACCAGGATACAGTGATAGGCCCTATTGGACTTTTGTCACTCCAGATGGGGTTCCTTCATGCATTTAGACCATATGTAACTTAGCTGGAGGGCTGAGCCAATGAAGACAACCGCTGACAGGGGGCACCACGAAAAGAGAGAGAGGTGAGTTCAGGTTTGTGTGCACCCAACAGAGGTCACAAGTGGTGACCAAAATTGGACACAATACTCCAGCTGAGGCCTAAGCAGCACTGAGTAGAGTGGTACTATCATAGAATATCAGGGTTGGAAGGGACCTCAGGAGGTCATCTAGTCCAACCCCCTGCTCAAAGCAGGACCAATCCCCAATTTTTGGCCCAGATCCCTAAATGGCCCCTTCAAGGATTGAACTCACAACCCTGGGTTTAGCAGGCCAAAGCTCAAACCACTGAAATATCCCTCCCCCTCCACCTTAAGTGACTTGCATGCTATGCCTCTGTTAATGCAACCAAAACTGTATTTGCTTTTTGTTTGTTTGTTTGTTTGCAACAGCATTGCATTGTTGACTCATGCTGAGGCTGTGATTCACCAAAACTCCTAGATCCTTCTCAGCAGTGCTGCTGCCAAGCCAGTTATCCCCCAGTCTGTATTTGTGCATTTGGTTTTTCTTCCCTAAGTGTAGCACCTGACATTGGTCTTTGTTGAATTTCTACAGCCCAGTTGGGTCTATAGCCCAGTTCTCCAATTTATCAAAAAATTTAGCTCTATCCTCCAAAGTGTTTGCAGCCCCCATCCCAACGTTGTGTCATCTGAAAATGTGATCAATATGTTCTCTATTCCTACACCCAGGTCATTAATACAGATGTTAAATAACACTGGACCCAGAACAGATTCCTGACATCATTCCATTCATAATTATTCTTTCTTTGTGGTTGTTTAACCAATTATGTATCCACTTAATGGTAATACTACTGATCCTGCATTTCTCCAGCTTACTTATGAGAATGTCACGTGGGACTGTGTCAAAAGCCTGGCTAAAGTCCAGGTATACTATGTCCACCGTATTCCCCTTATCCACCAAACTAGTTACCTTCTCAAAGAAGGAAATCAAGCTGGTTTGGCATGATTTGTTCCTAGTAAATCCATGCTGGCTGCTAGTGATCACCCCTTCATCCTCCAGGTATTTGCAAATTGAATGTTTTATACATTGCTCTGGTAACTACCCAGGTATCGAGGTCAGGCTAACTGGTCTATAGTTTCCCCGGCTCCTCCTTTCCCCCCTGTTTAAAGTTGGGCATAGTGTTAGCCCTTCTCCAGTCTTCTGGGACCTCTCCTGTCATCCAGGAGTTTGCAAATATTATTGCCAGTGATGCTGAGATTTCTTCAGGTAACTCCATTAGCAGCCTGGGGTGAATAGCATCCAGCCCTGCTGATTTGAATACAGATGGTGAAACTGAGGCACAGGGAGGTTACTTTAAATGACTTGATCAAGGTTATACAGTGAGTCAGTGGCAGTCAGGAATAAAACCCAAGTCTTCTGACTTCTAGCCCCAAGCTCAATCCATTTAACAGCAGCTACCTGCACCCTCCTTCCTTCCTGGCTGAGGCACTGTATGCTCCTCAGAGCAAAGTGCTCATTTTCTACAGGTTTGTACAGCACCTACCACAATGAGTCCCTATTGCAATATAAATGCCAAATAATAATGAAATCATCATCACATTTGCTCCATTAGCAGAACCGGTTTTCATCTGCCTGTGATGATGTGTTGCTGTAATGCCACTTACTGGTAAAAGTGTATCAGAGGCAATCAAAGAAAGATGGCTGAGTCCCAAAAACATCTAGGCTCACGTTACACTTCCCTCTCATGAATAGTTCAGCTATAAAAATGGCAAACTAGGTGCAGTTGTATATTAAATAGCATGGCATGTATCACTATTTTTAAAAGCATAGAGAAATCTAGGGCTTGGTGTGTGAAAGAATTTAAGGGTGTGAGATGCCCAGCTCTCTTTAGGAAAATCCCTGTGTAAAAAGCTTCCTGTTAAATACTCTTTCATACAACTCCTTTTCTGCATTTAAAAGTTTCTGGTCCTTTTATTTCTCTCCTTTCCCTTCTCCCTCCCCATCCCATCGTCGTCGTCCCCCCCCCCCCCCCCCCGCCCCCCGAAGGCTCCATTTACTGCTTCCTGTATATTGTCTCTAGAAATGAGTACAAATAAATTTTTCTTCCACAATGATAAATTATACGAGGCACATTAATGATGAGGCTCACATTCATTTACTCACAGTGTTATAAAGAAGAAATATTCTCTATTTTTGAAAGTTAGCTTCTTGGATGAATGAAGGCTGAGGTGCCAAAAGAATGAGAGGGAAAAAATTACCTCCAAATATAAAACAGAGCAGAATATTGAGCCAATATGCAATATTGCCAAAATCACTTGGAAGACTTTCACATCTGAAACAAGTATGGAATAAAACAATAGTAAATGCTAAATCAATGGGCTGAACAGTTAAGAACAAAATTAAAGGTGAACTGAAATGCTGTCTCAAGAAACTTATTTGAGATCCCAAAGCATTAGACGTTATTAATAGATTAAAAGACTTTAAACACTTCTAATAAATGCATTTGAGTTACCACTCCTCTCTGAAAGCATTAAAAGAAAAACAAATGGTCCTATTTGGATGACTTACTGATGCACACTGTTCTTAATAGGCCAAATCCTGTTCCCTGAGCACAGCCAAGTAAAAAGGAGATGAGATTGGGGCAAGAGAAATGACAGAATCCTTCCTCCAGACCATAGAGCACTAATGGAGCAATGTCTTAGCTGCTACTGTGGTCTCAGAGCTGGACTAGCTTCTATGGCCGCTGATTCCCCCAGCACAGGAATTTGGCGAGTAGAACTTCATTATTGTGGATTCCCTACACACACTCATGCTTCCTCCATGCTAATGCAGATGGAGGTGTTTATTTCTGAACTTCACCAAATAAAGTCAACCCAAAATGCTGGGGGTGGGGGAGAGGGGGGACAGCTTTATGGCAGTTAGGATATTTTCTCAATAGGTTTCTAACACAACTGCATTGGATAGGAGCAGAGAATTCACATCTCAGTGTTTCAGAGTAACAGCCGTGTTAGTCTGTATTCGCAAAAAGAAAAGAAGGACTTGTGGCACCTTAGAGACGAACCAATTTATTTGAGCATACGTGGACTCAGTGGACTCTCTGCACACACCTCCCATAATTAATCATTAAAGTCTGACGCTTCTACCAAAATCTGTCGACAAGTTAACTTCCTGAAGCCCACTTGGTGGACTATTCGGGAGGAGAGTTTAGTGTCTGCAGCCTTTCCTGGGCTGAGACTGCTAAGGCAAGTGTTCTGATGATGGTGGGTTTTGTGATCTGGACCCAAGTACAAAAGAGACTGACCTGAAACACCAATTCATTTTACCTGGGCCACAAAACAAGCATCGGATCACAACAATTTCCAATTACTGGGCCAAACCCAAAGCAGTATCTTTGTGATGAAAGGCTCCCTATTGCAGGCCCTGAGCCATCCATTCTCATTTGCTACAAAGAAATGCATTTTAGAGGTGAATTCTCTTTTCATTGGTTGGAACTACAGCAAGGATAGATCAGCCACGCCTTTCTTTCCCACAGCGATCTGGCATCTCGTGTCACCTCCATCTGCTTAGAGACCAGGAATCTCCAGGTGAGCTCTCTCCTGGACTTTCTGCATGGCACCTGTAATTATTGAGTGCACAGTAGGAGCCTAATTTGCCTCTACCTTTGCACCTGTGTAAAGTGGGTGTAAAATGCTACCAGTAACTTGAGCAGAGAATTCTGATCTGGCAGTATTCTACATCCACTTCACACAAGTATGAATGACAACTCAGGGTAGAAGGCATTAGAGAATCAGCCCTCTGGATGCCAGTCTTTAAATACAGGTGTCTGAGTCTAATCAAGCATTGGTGGAAATCAGCGGGTAAGTCCAGTGAAGTAAATCAGGAGCAAAGGAGATCAGAATCAGGCCCAGAACCTCATCTTATGGACAATCACCCCTTCCTTCCACTGGGAGCAAAGGGTGAGTTTATGCACCCATTAGAAATGTGAAGCTGGACTTGTGTGAGGGCCTGATCCAGCTCACACTGAAGTCTTTCATTGGCTAGCTCTGGCCCCTTAAAGCACTCCAGAACTCTAGGCCTTAGGTAAAACATGCCAGAGGGAATTAACAGATATGGAGACTAATAGAGCAGAAAACAACTATAACAGTCAGGAAGAACAGGTAAAATGAAGGGAACTTGGCCTGTGTAACAATCTAATAGAGATACTGGGGGACTGGTTTTTTTAAAGCAGATTTGTTATCTGGGCAGAAGCCTCACCCCATGTAATGTGCAGACACCATGCAATTAAAAAAAAAAAAAAAAAAAAAAAAAAGCTTTAAACAGACCAGCAAGGCTATTGTTCAAAGTCTAAACCTTAATTAGGCTTTTTCTGCACAAAGTGTCATAGATAGCAAATAAAGATGTCTCATCAGACTCCTCTCAAGTGCTTTGCTGCATATCTCTGTAGCAGAAAATGTGACAGTAACCATGATTTATGAAGGCAAGCGTTATCTGCAAACCACACAAGATGAACACGTGATTAAGTGAATAAAAATCATTGTGTGGAGGTGGTCTTAATCAATTAGTTTCCGTTCCTTGAATGACAGCCAATATAAAATACATTCTTCAAGCTATTTCCAACTGACCCAGGGGCCTTAGGTTGCCAATAATTTCCTGTACTGGGCAGAAAGCATAACCACCTACAAAAGAGAGAATGTAAGTGAATTATTAAGTCTTCAGAATTCCTTGTTTGCAGTCCAAATCAGTCATTATTTTGTAGTTAATCTTCTGCCCATTTGTGGCAATGGGAGAGGCAGATGTTTAATTAGTTTTAGCAAAAAAATCCATTAAAAATTGTCTTGCTTCTACTGAACTGGATTTATAATCTTTGTAGGCAGAGACAATTGGAAAAAAACAGAGAAAAATATTCTACAGGGAATCCAAGGAAATCTGTGTCTCAGAACATTCTTTCCTGCACTCTGAGACCTTTGGGACCTGCAGAATCTGATAGAAAACACCTGCATTTTCCAGCTGTCACAGGCACTTATTCCATTTACAAAGGAGAAAAGAAATCCTAATTAATCACGGGTCCATTTTTAATTTGCAGGGTTAGTGATGTTTGAAAAACACAGATGACTTGCCAGTGTGTTGTATAGCAGGAAAAAGGATACAAATGTCTCCAAGCAGATAAAAATAGAAGGGAAGAGCTGTGTTCAGAAAGCACAGAAATCAATGGAGTTACTCCAGGCTTATGCTAACATAGCTGAGAGCAAAGTTTGGCTCTGAACCTTTTCTTTCAACAGGAGATTTTACTTAGGGCCTGATTCTGCAGTCCTTGCTCACACAATCCTCATTCACGTGAATAGTCCCACTGCGTCTACTTGTGTAAGTTCCCGTTGTGAGTAAGGTGTACAGAATTGGGCCTTTAATGCAGCATTGCCCTAGCGTCCCAGCCCAAAGCAGTCCTAAAGTCAGCAGATCCAACCAGTGGAGGATTTTCCCCACATAAGGAATTCTTGAGGCAGAGAGCTATCATACCAATTTGTATGCCATCACCCCTGCGACCCACCACACGGGGCAAGTCTGGAGAAAACTGGATATAGTCCAGGCATCCCTATGCTCTGCTAATTCCCAGATGCCAGAATTCCTCAAAGCTATTACCAACTACTATTTCAACACTAGAGAAGGCCTGAAGTAACTCTAATTTATGCCAAAGACTGGCACTGAATAGCTGTGGATAGGGGTGTTACATAGGTGGCTTAAAGCGAACTTTGGCTACCTCCTTTTGCTCTGTGCACAGCTTAGCTGACCCAAGAGAATCTGGGCCTAAATAATTAAATCCCAACCCCAAAAAGTTTTGACTGTATTTGACCTATACAAAGCATTCTCTCCCTCTCATTTTTTGTAGTTAATAGAGCACAGCTGGCATATATGGTACATGGTTAAAGCTGGTGACAAACCTTTTGGAATTAGGGAATCTCTACCTACTAGAACTCTAGGGTGGGATTCATAACAGTGCTTGGGCACCTAAGCCCCCGTTTTAGTTGCCTTAAATCCCAGTTTTGACTCCACTACAAGCTACCAAACGCCCACTGAATTCCATAGGCACCTACCCTCATGCTGGGCTTAAGTTTTTCAGGATAAGAGTTCCCTAGGCCTCTGGGCATCCACACTGCTGCCTCACTCTATAGCAAGGGGGTATGAGTTTGTAATCCAGTGGTTAGGACACCCACCTAGGAGGTGGGAGATCTGAGTCTAATCCCACTCCTCTTTCATTATTTAGACACAGTGGAACAGCTTCAGCTGGAGAGGCTGAGGGAATCCTAAATCAAAATATCCCATAGCTCAGTGATTAGAGGACTCAGCTGGGATGTGGGAGGACCCCTGTTGGAAGTCTTTCTCCCTCTTCTGAAAGACATGGATGAATTGAACCTGGATCTCCCAAACATCATTAACCCAGCTGAGTCCTCTAACCAGAGGACTGAGAGTTATAAGGAGGGCTCCTCGTCCTCTGATCATTTTCTGTGGAGCAAGGGAGGTGTCTATCTCTCCCTATTCATTGTATAGGGAGTATAGGCACCTAACTCAGCTTTGTGGATCACAGTATAGTTCCTGGATTTTCTAGGCACCTGAAGTTAAGTGTTGTGAAGCTCAGCATTGCAGTGACTAAGTCCCTTCATGAATCCCACCCTTGGCATTTTGGCAATTACACTTTTTCAAATAGCCCTTTGAATGATGTCTGTTCAATGGGACTGAGACTATGGTCCAGTTCTGTTCTCTGTTGACTCAATGCAGATCTACACTGTTGTGACCGGGAGCAGAAACTGATCTGATCGCAGTGGCTGCCATTAACATCTTTACATTTTGTTTTTGTTTTTTACTCTTGCCTAACAAACATTGCTAGCACTTAGAGCTTTCTCTTTATGGATAAATGATTTCACGTAGCAATGCCACAATCCCCCCTAATTAGTTACTTTTTAATGCCATTTTAATTGTGGCCATTGTACATTTCCAATTAGTGCAAAAGTGGCCTAAAATCAAAGGGAGATTAAAAGGAACTGATCCTGCTCATAGAAAGGGATTGGAAGAAACAAAGCTCTTAAGTCTTGTCTACACTACATGTTCCATCATGTTAGGAAACTGCTTTCTAACTCATTGTTCTTAAAAAGTGTTTCAGTGAACACGGTTGTTTCACTGTATTCTTCTTTTAAAAACAATTTAACAAAGTGTGATAGCATGTGTTCCCATACTCACCCTGAACGGGTTAATGTAGGTCCCAGGGGACAATTAACCTATTAGGCTACAAATTGGGGAAATTATGGCTGAGAGGAAAGCCCTAATTAGGGGGAAAACAACAAGGAGTCCTTGTGGCACTTACGACTCCTCATTGTTTTGCTAATACAAACTAACACGGCTACCATGCTGAAACCTAATTAGGGGAAGCTCACCTGTGTAGGAACAGGCGGGGCTTCTATGAAGCCAAGATGCTGATAGCAGAAAGGTGCTGTATGGGAGTACTTTGCAGTCATTTCCTGAGAGAAGGGAATTTGGCTGGTGAACCTGAGGGAGCCAGAAGGAATAGGAAAGGTAGCAAGGTTAAGATGGTGCAGACCTTGGCTGCTGATAAGAGGGTCCCTGAGCGGGACCCTGGAGGAGAAGGTGGGTCTGGATTCCCCTGCCAGCCACTGAGAAAGTAGCCCCAGAGGGGCAGTGAATGAGAAGACTGCTGGTAAGGAAAGAGTTTGATACTTGAAAGGGGGAAAACACCTGTAGTCACCTGACCAGAGGGCTAAGTCACAAAGAGGGAGCACACTGAGTTGCAGAAGGTGAGAGGGAGAGCAGAAGCAGCAGTAGAGGGCGCAGCAAGCAGCAGCGAGGGGGGCCTTGGACTTGGAAAGAGCTAATCCCAGAGCGGTCAGGAGAAGGGCACCGCTTGTGGTGAGTGGACCCCGTGATGCAAAGTTAGCCCCCTCTCCACAGTGAGCAGGAGAACCACCTTACCTAAGGCTACTCTTTAAAATGCTCTTCTTTAAAACAAATACTACTACTTTCACCAGCACTACCATTTGTGGGTTGGATAGACCCTTTTAGGGAAAAGACTTGGGAGTCATCCTGGACAGTTCAATGGCTGAGTCTCCTCAATGTGCAGCAGTGCTTCACCAAAAAAAAACCCAAATAAAATGTTGGGAAATCCTGGCACCATTCAAGTCAATGGCAAAACTCCCATTGGCTTCAGCAGGGCTGCAATTTCACCCTTACAGTGCATACGGAAGGGGATGGGAAATAATACAGAAAACGTTATAATGCTGCTAGATAAATCAATGTCATAGCCTCAGCTGGAATACCGTATTCAGTTAGTCACCCTGTCGCCAACAGGATAAAGTAGGACTAGAGTCGGTTCAAAGACCGGTGATGAAAATGATGGGTTGCTTGGAAAAACTTTTTTGTGAATAAAGAGACTGGAAAAATTGAGCTGTTTATTTTAGCGAAAAGAAGAAGAGGGGACATAACAGATTGGTCTAGAGAAGGGAGATCAGGAACTTCTGTTCACCTTTTCTCATAATACAAGACTAGGGGGACAGTCTTTGACATTGAGAGGTAGCCAATTTATTTCAACCTATTAAAAGGAAATGTTTTTTCTGCACAAGACAGAATCCACTTGTGGCAGGGAGTTCCAGAGGCTATCACTGAGACCAAGAGATTAGCAGGATTCAAAAAGAGATTGAACATTTATGTGGATCAGAGTTTCAATAGGACAGATTTTTTTTTTGAAAGCCCTCAAACAAGCATTCAGGTCATAATCTAGCCTCTCACTAATGGGGGCCTGAAAGAACCTTTCCTTGAGAATGTTATTCTATGCCTGCCTGTCACAGGGTTTCTTGGCCCTTCCTTTGACACACAGCGCTAGCCAGTGTGGGAGACAGGATGAGATAGTCTACAAACAAGTCTGATCCAGTCTGGCAATTCCTGTGTCCCTATGCTGTAATTCAGACACTCATTTAGAATATGTTTTAAGAATATGTCGTACTTTGGCAGGGCACCGAGCTAAAGAAAATGTGAGTCAGAAGAGAGAATGTACTTTATCACGCACAGTGTAAGACTTATTTGTTTGGAAAGGCCTTTGATTGGCCTAATCAAAGGGGGAGGGCGGGTTACTTAACAAGCAATTAATTGTCTTGTTACTTGTTACTTAACAAGCAATTAATTGTTTACCGATGCATTCAACTGTCCTGGTGATCGTCACCAAATATACATTTCTAAATCAGTAAATACCGTTTGGAAAGCTGCCTAATTGCAGTTTGCCCTGGGCACTGCTAGAGCTGCAGCTGCATGCAAGTCCCTAGCTCCCACAGAAGCAGTGGTAAAAATCTTGAATGTACAACCTACAAGAAGAAAAGGGAAAACAGCATTTAGACAAGCTGTTCTCGCGGCCCACCTGCTCTTGACTCAGGGCTCAGCATTCTCGCGCTCTCTCATACACACTAACACCTGCTGCTATCTTACATTATTTTTTAATGAAAACACCTTTTTTCAGTGGAAAATTGGTTGTCCCTCTGGGTTCTGGTCTATTTTCTCCTTTTCTTTTATTCCTTGTCTCATTCTGTGTGCCCTTGTACTAGGGCCCAATCCAAAACCCATTGAAGTCAAAGGAAAGATTCCCACTGAGTTCAACAGGCTTAGGATCAGGCCACTAGCGACCAAGCCAAACCAGTCATGGCCAGCTTCAGGTCTGTTTAGCACTTCTGCCACAGCTAGCCACAGGGGAGGACTCCTGCTAACCTGTTTCTCAGTGCACAAAGAACATCCATATAATTCCACTCCGAATTACTGTAACAAGGTGGACTGCCCCTTTGGCTCAGGCCTCCTGGCCCTTAATCAGCCCTGTTCAATTAGCCCCACCCTACTAGGCTGCCGGGCATAAAAGGACAAAGCCCATCAGGTGAATGGTGGTTGGGGAGGAGGATAGACAGGTTGTGCCCAACTAGCCTAAGGAATTGAGAGGCTGGGGAGACAAAGCTGGGCCAGGAGGAGGCTGGTGAGGCCAGACTTGAGGAGTTTTTTAAAGACTGAGCCTAAGGGACTCAAGAGGAAGGAAGCCCAGCAGCAGTGAGGAGCTGGAGGAGAGCACAAGGCAGCTGGAGGCCTGTGAGAGACTCCAGGGAGAAAGCCCTAGGTGTGGCTACTCAGGAACTAGCAGGGAGCCAAACCCAAAAGAGCCCAGGAGGGGCTGAAGGAAGAGGCTTACAGGAGCCTGACAAGGGTGAAAACTGTGCCCAGAGACTGGGCAGAAGAGTGCTTGATCCAGAGGAAAGAAGACAGACCCCTTGGGAAGGAGGTGATGGGCCCTGTTTGAGAGTGTGGCAAAGACTGTGTGTTATTTGGACACACGGGATTCCCTGGCAGGAGTGGACTTTTATTAAGGACTTAGCTGCAGGGCCGAGTCACTGCAGCAAGTCACCTCCGTGGCGGGACGCACAAGAGTTAGTTAAATACACAACACGTATATAGGACACACACGCTGCCACTGCAGCCCAAGAAATTTCATGGGAGTGATGATGAATGTATGGCAAAAGTGCTGTGTCAGCAGTCTTGGGGCGGCTGGACTCCTGCTGCTGTGCCCTCCTTAATTCAAAGTAAAGCTTGGAACTTTAGTGGACAAAATAGTAACTAGAAAACTGTGTTGTATTTATATATTCATAGGATTTTGTTATGTTTCTGGCTGCACTTTTCCCCTCACCTCCTTATCTATGCACTCACTATCCATGGCCCCACAAAGCCATGGGACCTCCTAGTCAACCTCCTCCTGGCCCTGGCTAAAATGGCTATCTATGAAACCAGGGAGAGGAGGTTGGCCGATGGAGACTCCTGTGACTGTGGGGCCTATTTCCGATCCTCCGTCCATTCACGCTTCCGGGCAGAATTCCCCTGGGCGGCGTCCACTGACTCCCTTGACACCTTTGAGGAACAGTGGGTGCTGTCCGGGGTTCTCTGCTCGGTGTCCCCATCAGGTTCCCTTTGATTGATCCTTTGACCGCACTCCTGTTCCTATTATTTTATTAGTTGTCCTCCGAAATCACTTGGTTTCCAGGTCCTGTGGATCCCCCCCTTAGGCTGGGGGGGGATCCTTTAGTGGTGGGTGGGCTTCCGCCCCCTTCCTGGATCAAAAAAAAAAAAAAATAAGGCCAGAAGGGACCATCGATGCTGATCATTTAGTCTGACATTCTGCATACCCCGGCCATGTAACTTCACTCAACAATTCTTCCATCAAGCCCAATACACTCCAGCTTAGCCAAAGGTTCTTTTAGAAAAAGAGCCAGTCTTGATTTAAAGACTTCAGCCACCACATCCCACGTACTTAGTTACCCCTACTGTTCAAAATTTGCATCTTATTTCTAGTTTGAATTTGTCAAGCTGCAGCATCCAGCTACTGGATCTTGTTATGACTTTGTCTGCTAAAGACCTTTCTACTATCAATCTCCTCTCTAGGCAGATACTTACAGACCATGGTCAAATTGCCTTTTCACCTCCTCTTTGATAAACTAGATAGATTGATCTTCTTAAGTCTCTCACATGTTGGCATGTATTCCAGTCCACATATCATTCTTTTAGCATTTTCTGAACACTGACCAATTTTCAACATCCTTTTTGGAGTACGGACAGCAAAACTGGACTCAGTGTTCTGGTAATAGCCTCACCAGTGCTTTATCCAAAGGCATTACCACCTTCCTATTTCTGATTACCTAACTAGTACGCCTGTCAGCTGAGGAATTTAAAAGATTTGACTAATGCAGGCATCCATTAGTTCAGTTTAAAAACCCCTGAATGAGGTACAAAAGTGGGTGAGGTAATATCTTTTACTGGACCAATATCTGTTGGTGAAAGAGACAGGCTTTAGAGCAGGGATTGGCAACCTTTGGTACGCGGCCCACCAGGGAAAGCCACTGGCGGGCCGGGCCGGTTCATTTACCTGCAGTGTCTGCAGGTTCGGCCGATCGCAGCTCCCACTAGCCACAGTTCACTGTCCCAGGCCAATGGGGGCTGTGGGAAGGGCAGCCAGCATATCCCTCAGCCCGTGCTGCTTCCCGCAGCCCCCAGTGGCCTGGGACAGCAAACCACGGTCAGTGGGAGTTGCAATTGGCCGAACCTGCGGACGCTGCAGGGAAACGAACCGGCCCGGCCCACCAGCGGCTTTCGCTGGCGGCCCGCATGCCAAAGGTTGCCGATCCCTGCTTTAGAGCTACACAGGGCTCTGCTTCAGGTCCTGAAGATATTACTTCACCCACTTTGTTTCTCTAATATCCTGGGTCCAACACAGATACAACCCTGCAACCAATGCTTAATAAGGTAGGTATTATTGTTACAAGAAAATCCTGATTCATGCTCTGTTATTTTCAGCAATGTGTCAAGTCAGCACATTTTGATTATCTCCTCAGAGGACAATATTGAGGTCAGAATCGTTGTTCACCAACCAGAACTTGTACACAAATTGCTGCATCCTAACTGGCTGATGCTGATTTCCATCCAGATTTTTTTCTCTGGACCTCTAACTTAAGCTCCTGTCTAAATATTAATTTGAAAGGATTAAGCGTGCTACCAGTTTTTGCTGATGGATGAATTTTTACCCTAGCTTTCTGGGTGTTTAACAAAAGCCTTTCACACAGCCTGGCTTCTTGTTTTACAGAATATTAAGATTTATTGTCCTTTAAGGTGAACATTGACTAAAGTGAAGTTGATGTGAATTTTTTTTAATGATTTTGTGTGAATTTTAATCCTCACGAAAGGTGATGGCCTGACAGGCCTCATGACTTGGCTTTTTAATATGACCTCAGCCCAGCTTCCCTTTTCTCTTCCCCTCTGCCTTCCGCAGTTGTGTGAGTTCAGTCAGGTGGGCACTGTGATATGACCTGGGCTGGCAAAGAGGGAGCACAGCACTGTACCTGCATAGATGTGTGCCTTACAGGCACCAAAAGAGAGGGTGGGCAGTAAAAATCTGACCCAACAACCATTGAATGAGTAGCCATAATATCCAATTCCCTCCACCGATGCCTCAGTCCTAACCGGAAAGAGCCTTTGACAGTCATCTCGATGTCCACTCAGTCTACAGGGGAACCCATTAATTTGTGCTCTGACTGGAGGCTTTTGTGATGTTGACACCTGTCAATAGGGCTCACACTATTAATCAGCCATCAGATGGTAAAAGCTTTGAATCCCTATGGATATGGGCTTGAGTGGTAATGAGCTACTGGGCTTTCCCATGATAGCTTGTTGGTTCCAATCTCCTTAGTCATCCAACCTCCCGTAAATCCAGTATAAACAGTTTGAGTATCATCAGTATGGGCTGGCAGTACCTGTTTTGCAGATTGGACCACTGAGGAACTGATAGGTTATGTGACTTTCAGTTGTCACACAGTGCATCAGCAGCAGACCCACAAATAGAAACCACGAGTTTTGACTTCCAGTGCCTTCCCTACATACGTACTACCCCCACACTAGGACTAACTGTTACTTAGCAAACAATCTAAGATGCTAGTGTGGACCAATTTCCCAGGCAAAACACTATGGGCCAGACTGCCCCTAGTTTTTGTGCAGAGGTGCTGTGGAAGGAGAGTACAAGGGGCTATTTGCATGCCGCAAGCACATATCAGAATCAACTGTAGTCCCTGCATTCAGAAGCATGCAAGGATGAGATGGTCACTTCCATGCACCCCTGGAGACCAGAAGAGGCAGGACAATTGCCATGCCCAATGGCTCACAAGATGAGCCATCCATGGAAAGAGAAGGCTGCACCATTCTCAGCGGTCCATCCTACCCTTCACATTCAGGAGCACAGTCCCTCTCTGAGCTTCTCCTGGGCAATGTGGCTGTTCAATGCCACAAGCCCACACTGGTGCCTTAAAGGCACAGTTTGTCCCCCTAATAGCAAAGTAGCAAATACTTCATCAACCTGAAAGCAGCTGTGTGGCTATTAAAAAGTAAAATCAATCAAGGCTGCACACCAAGTGGCACTAAACCGCTATAAAATTCAAATAGGGCTGCAGAGTGTGGTACAAATCCACCCCTCCCCCCCATAGCACCATTATTAAATGAAAGTGATTCACAAGCGCTGTAGAGAAAAACAATATGAAAATACCAGAGAGAGAATGCATAATTTTCCCATCTCAAGGCTGTAAAATGGCTGTGCTAATAGGCTACCTATTTTGGAAGCATGAAATGGGCACATTCTCTCCCCAGTCCCAGCACATTCTGATCAAAATCAGCCTGATCTTGGATTCAATTGTTGTTTGTAACCCGTGACAAAAGTGAGGCGAGCAGATTATAACACAACATGGTTGAGTTTTGTGCTAAGAGGCACTAACTAGATCTGTCACCAGAAACATAATGTCTTATATGTTCTAATATCCAAACCCATCACTGGCAGAGGAGATGAAATACAACAAACAAGACATTAGCAACACAATCAAGCCAGGCCTTACAAGATGTCACTCACTTAAAGATATTGGGGCTGATTCTCTATTTCCCTGATTCTTGATAGGGGAGTGTCAAATGACAACATTAGTGCCTGGGGATGGAGAATCAGGCCCGTAAAGAGAAGGCAAATCTGGACATACAGTTATGTTGATGAGTACTATTTACTGGAGACAGTGAACTAGCCAGCCCTGTGGGAGGATGTGGTTTTAGATGGAATCTCCAGATTGATCTCCCTTCAGATTGCGTTGATTTCTATAAGCACGCTGGAGTAACTAAACTTAAGGTAAAACATTCAGTGCCAATCCTTCAAGCCAATCTGAATCGCTAGTTTAGGTGCTGGGCAGCTGCATCTGCTGTGGTGCTCCACGAAGGATACTTTAGCCTACAACAACCCTGAGCAAGCCAAGCATTCTATGGGGCAGAGGTTGGGAGGGCTCATGCAGTGTGGTTCCATCTCTCCTTTCTCTGTCCCCTTCCCTTAATCTGGGGGGAGGAGGGGAAGTTAGGTATGGGTTTAAGACAGAATCTAGCAACTCTTGGTCTAGTTCAAAAGTAAGAAAAATGTATAAATTAAATTTAAAGAACCTATCTATTTATGACGAGATAACTGGCTCTGTGGATGAGGGGAAAGTGATGGACGTGTTGTTCCTTGACTTTAGCAAAGCTTTTGACACGGTCTCCCACAGTATTCTTGCCAGCAAGTTAAAGAAGTATGGGCTGGATGAATGGACTATAAGGTGGATAGAAAGTTGGCTAGATTGTCGGGCTCAACGGGTAGTGATCAATGGCTCCATGTCTAGTTGGCAGCCGGTATCAAGTGGAGTGCCCCAAGGGTCGGTCCTCGGGCCGGTTTTGTTCAATATCTTCATAAATGATCTGGAGGATGGTGTGGATTGCACCCTCACCAAGTTTGCAGATGACACTAAACTGGGAGGAGAGGTAGATACGCTGGAGGGTAGGGATAGGATACAGAGGGCCCTAGACAAATTAGAGGATTGGGCCAAAAGAAATCTGGTGAGGTTCAACAAGGACAAGTGCAGAGTCCTGCACTTAGGACAGAAGAATCCCATGCACCGCTACAGACTAGGGACCGAATGGCTAGGCAGCAGTGCGGCAGAAAAGGATCTAGGGGTTACAGTGGACGAGAAGCTGGATATGAGTCAACAGTGTGCCCTTGTTGCCAAGAGGGCCAATGGCATTTTGGGATGTATATGTAGGGGCATTGCCAGCAGATCGAGGGACGTGATCGTTCCCCTCTATTCGACATTGGTGAGGCCTCATCTGGAGTACTGTGTCCAGTTTTGGGCCCCACACTACAAGAAGGATGTGAAAAAATTGGAGAGAGTCCAGCGGAGGGCAACAAAAATGATTAGGGGGCTGGAGCACATGACTTATGAGGAGAGGCTGAGGGAACTGGGATTGTTTAGTCTGCGGAAGAGAAGAATGAGGGGGGATTTGATAGCTGCTTTCAACTACCTGAAAGGGGGTTTCAAAGAGGATGGATCTAGACTGTTCTCAGTGGTAGCTGATGACAGAACAAGGAGTAATGGTCTCAAGTTGCAGTGGGGGAGGTTTAGGTTGGATATTAGGAAAAACTTTTTCACTAGGAGGGTGGTGAAACTCTGGAATGCGTTACCTAGGGAGGTGGTGGAATCTCCTTCCTTAGATATTTTTAAGGTCAGGCTTGACAAAGCCCTGGCTGGGATGATTTAATTGGGGATTGCCCCTGCTTTGAGCAGGGGGTTGGACTGGATGATCTCCTGAGGTCCCTTCCAACCCTGATATTCTATGATTCTATCTAGTTTAATATTAAATCTGAACAGAAAACTATGAGTTGATGCAATCCCTGAATGCCACTGTTTGGGCACAGTTAGTAGGCGACTCAGGTTTCCCTACTAGAAGGGCATTTTATTGGTTGTAATTATCTCTGGTGGGTCTCTCATTTCCTTGGCCTCTCAAGTGCCAGATAACATTTCTTCCATGAATATGTTAACACTCATCTGAAATGATCCTTACAGAAATGAGTGGAAATTTTCAGTAGGCAAACAGCAGCCATGGATCTTTATACTCTGAGTCAGCGTTCTCTTATTACACACTAAATGTGACATTACCTCTTTGCAGAGGGCCATTACTTGGGCACTCAAACTAGGGCTTAAGCAGTGCATAGGCCTTGGGTTAGCCATCTGCCTAGGGGTGACTTTCAATCTCATTGTTCCGTAGGATTTCCATACGAGTATGAGCTATATGCTCTCGACATAAAGTAAGGCGGGGAAGTGTGTGTGTGTGTGTCAGCGGGGAGGGGCAGAGAGGGGACTCACTGAATTAGAAAGCACACATGAATGGAAAGATACAGATTACAAAAGTTATGAGTCAACTTTCCAATTGCAGCACAAGGAAGTTCAACCCAAGCATACTTTGTAATGAATTAACTCTGTTTTAAGCAGGCTCATAAATATGCATTAGCTGACTCACAGCCTTGCCTTAGCTGAAACAAAAGTTTTAATCATTCTAGAATGAGATGCAGCGTCTCTGAACGAGAGCTATACTGTATATTATGACAATAATGATGAAACTGCCATTTCCTGTGGAAGGTTGCTAAAAGCCTTGGCTAGACCAAGTCTAAATTGGATCCTGAGACATTCTATCTTTAAAGAACATACATTTAACTTCTGTAAAAGGAATAAAGTAGTAATCAAATTTATGGATAAAAAATATATGCAATCCTGTACCTACACTGATGATCATTTCTGACAGGAAAAGTAAAGCCATTTCATATAATCATGAGTACAACAGATCATATTCAGACACCGTTAAGGAAGGAACTTCATAAATCTACACTTTTTAATCTAGTATGACATTCAAACAGTAGGTAAACAGTTTATGTTCCACCATTACAAATATCACTTGTACTTAGGATAAGGCAGATGCAGTGATAGGTTTTTAAGTGATTGCAGTATGAAGTTGGACACAATGACAGAATTGAGGTTGGCTCTGCAATAGTATTTAGAGAAAATCTTTAAAAACAAAGACGTATTTCAGAAAAATGGTCCTTTGAATGTCACTGGTAAAGGTGTAAGAAATTATCCTCAGCTACACACAACAGAAAGGAATAGAAATTCATAAAAGCAACCATTTGATTTTACAAATTATGGTTCAAACAGGCAAATATTAAGATTTCAAGTTGTTTATGGGGGGGAAACTGAGAACTAGGCGATATAAAGAAACATTTTATAGTGTAACATGATCGTAATATGCAATATTGACTTTTGTGGAGATGAATATCAACACTTATCATCCTGAGAGGTAAATATTGATTATAATCAACATTTTAGTCAAAAGGCAATAAATCTTAATTTTATTACAACCAGAAGTCAGTACATGTATTTGTCACATACATGATGAATGTCTCCTTTATCAGAAAAACTTGGAATACTTTCCATTGGAGCCATGAATTTTTTTTAAAACTGCAAGTGTTTCCTCA
The DNA here is from genome assembly GCF_015237465.2 of Chelonia mydas. NCBI lineage: Eukaryota > Metazoa > Chordata > Testudines > Cheloniidae > Chelonia > Chelonia mydas. The sequence goes on from NC_051250.2 coordinate 68,428,909, forward strand.
GAAACAAACATTCTAAAGTAGAACTTAATTAGGCATTCAGAAACACCTATTTTCTTTTGATGAAGCAATCAGGAAGCAGAGGTTTCAATGACATCTGATTGGCTCAAAGATAAATAATAGTTTTGCTCAACATGTCTGCAGCCAATCGGAATACCCACTTTAGTATCTATGATCTGATTGGCTAACCCTGTACACTCAGCGTTTGAGCATCGGTAACCCCACCTGAAGTCAATGAGCTTCAGCAGCTCAGTACCTCTGAAAATTAGGCTTTTTATTGTCTACCCAGTTGCTCAGCTATTTGCTATCTTCTAGCCAACCTTATACTTGGCTTTGGTTGTTTTTTCTGTATCGCTGAGATAATCCCTTAACCATCTTCTTATGCTGATCTCCAGCACTTTGTGGAATATCCAAAATACTTTCTCCCAACTTCAGATGTTTCTTTCCAGAATGATTTAGCTTCCACTCAATGTGTCTTTGTTTCAGTAGATCTCTTAAGTTGCATGAGGAATGTTCCACCCTTGCTTCCACACTTAGCACTTCCACTGGCACTAATAAAGGCTCCAGACACAGATCTAGGGCAATACAATCCCCTAGTAGTCATTGACACTGTACCATATATTTAAAAGCCTGAGTTCTTTCCCTTCCTGCTGGTTTTATGGTTCAGTTTTCTTACCCACGCACAGCAGTGGAACGAGTCATTGTCTAATGCCATTGCCAGCCAGACATTTGAACGAGCCCTTCTAAGCAGGGAGATGAGTACAGTAAAGTAATTAGTGCTAATGGTGAAAGTTGTCAAATTCTTGGTTCTAATGGGAAACCTGACCCATTCTTTTCTTTACATTTGCCATTCATTCTATTGAAAGCCAAGCAGGATGTCAGCAAAGTTTTGAAACTCTCACACCTTCAAACACTATGAAACTGAAGCAGCCAATAATCAGCGGCAATTCTACCAGAGCAATTTTTTCCCCGCTAGTGGAATGCGCTGTCCCCTGCTCTAGGTACATGCATATCTGAGGGATCCGCTCCAGGAAGTTCTGCCCACAATTGTTTGCATCCATAAAATTCCCCCCCCACAATTATTTCCAGGTGCAAAATCTGGTGAAACGTTTCAAAACGTCAGGCCCACAGATAACATTAATAACCACTCTAGTGTAAAATAACCCTCAAATAAGGCCCATTTGTAGAAAATATTTCCATTGTCCAAAATCTCACGTCTGCTGAATCATTAAACTCTCCTAGGACTTGCCCCTGAATGCTTTGTGTATTCATGTGAATTGAAAAAATGGAGTATCAAGATTCTAATGTAAACCATTTTCATCTAACTCCCATCCTAAAGCAATTCAAATAGAGTCAGATTCATTTTAAAATCCTTTAGTTTTGAAGGAAACACAAAAAACATTGTAAATCGCTAACAGATTTTCTTTTGAGTTATCATTTGTAGGAAATGAGAGAACTCAGCCCAGAAACGTATCCTCCGGTTGTGGTTCACTCAGTGCTTAATATGCATATTATCTATAGCTTGCTATTATTCGGCACCCACTTGGGTAGATAAATACAGTTCAATGAGGAACATAAAAACATTTTCAGTTTAGTGATTGTTAATTATTATTACTTGTGGTAGTGGTCGTCTGGTCAAATCGGAATCCAAGCAGAACACCAACAGTAAGTCAGTCCTTAAAGAAGAAGAGATGGAAAAACACTAATCAACACTTAAATAATTTTGTAATGGTGTTTTATAAACTTCAATTTCTGTTAACACTGCTTCCTGTAGAGAACAAATGGCTTAAAATGGCACGCTTCAAGCTTCTCTTTTATCTGAAATGCTTTCTATTCTCTGGGTGAGAATTAAGCACAGTATCAATTTGGTTTTCAGGGAAGCTCCAAACACTAAAATCAGTGCAGCTAAACTGTTTAATAATATATTTGCCAGTATGAAAGACTCTTGTACAGCTTCCGTAGGGTTTGCTTATGGTCCATGGAAGAATGATGGGGAGAAAAGTTTATTAAAGACAATACTTTGCAGCCAGAGACTTACATAGAGTAGGCAGAGTGGTTTGGCGGAACAAGAACAGGTTAGGAATCAGGAAGTAATGAGGTCCGTTCCCAGTTCTGCTACTCACTTGCCATGTGGCCTCATGACAGTCACTTTACCTTTCTGACTCAGTTTCCTACCTGTAAAGTGGGGAGGATTATGCTTCTTACCCACCTACTTCATGGGCATATTATGAAGATTGATTCATGTCTGCACAATGCTTCCAATACATAAGGTACTAGATAGAGCTCCCATTCAGCAAAATACTTGTGTGTGAGCTTAACTTTAAGCATGTGCTTACATCCCATTGAAGTTAATGGGAATTAAGCACATACTTAAGTGGGTTGTGGAATACAGAAGTCCTTGCAGAACCAGGGCCTAATTGATAAGTAACACTTTAATTCCTTTTATTGTGTTCAACGTTTAGAAATGGTTTTGTTTTTAATTTTGCAGGAGCCTGTTTGGTAAAAGACAGCAGTGATGACATGATGCAAGAATTAGGATTAACGTACTTAATGAAAATTCACTCACTCACCAGCCTGTACAACTTGCCTCACCAATGCATTGCTTGCTCAATATAGGACTTAACATCAATTTGCATTGGAGCTAGGCTGCACTTTACATAATTTGAGAAGAGCAAAAAGAATGATCTGTTTTCTCTCTCTTTTGATGCATTCCCCCACTTTATCATATTAGTTTAACACCATGGAGACAAACTCATACACTTAAAAACTAAACACTTGATATGCTCAGGGGCAGGTCAAGATTCAAAGGATGACTGATTATCTTCACTTTAAGGTGATAATGAATCTTTACAGACCTAAACCTTATTTAAAAGCTAGGCTATTCCTAAATCTGATGTAGACATCCCCTTCCCTATACTGGCCCCTGGCCCCAGATTCAGCCGCTTTGCACTGTTCCAGTGATGCAAAGGGGCTGTCAAACTGCTCGCATGGACAGACTTGAGGAAGTTCTCAGCACACTGCAGCTTGCCATGGAGATCAATAGGAGCTGTGAATGCTGAGCACATTTGAAAATCTGGCCACTTCAGCAGGTGCCTATCTTACCTAAGTGAGAGTGGAACTGTTTTCAAAATCATGCCTGAAAGGAGGAGCCACAGAAACTGGGGGAGTAGGGAGAGAAAGTAAAACCACATGTATGTCCCCCTCCGCTTCAGGTTCCATTCCAGGGGAGAGATAGCTCAGTGGTTTGAGCATTGGCCTGCTAAACCAGGGTTGTGAGTTCAATCCTTGAGGGGGCCATTTAGTGGATCTGGGGCAGAAATTGGGGATTGGTCCTGCTTTGAGCAAGGGGGTTGGACTACATGACCTCCTGAGGTGCCTGATAATCTATGATTCTATGATCCTGAGTGCAACCTGACAAGGACCAGGACCTGGCATGACGGAAGAAAAAAGTGGTGTTGTGGTTTTGTTCCTGTCTTAGCCCCAAAGCTCTCCTCCCACTAGTAAACTATCAAGAACTAGCCATTCCTAATGAATATAAATAGAACATATATTTAGGTAATTCATAACATTGACATCTACCAGTGCTTAAAATATCTACATTCTTCAATCAGGAGAAAAATCACTCAGTCAATCATTCTGCTATCAATATCTATCACAACATATTAACCTCAGTGATCGAATTAGTTTTAGATACGTCCTATAACCTATCTCTGGTGCAAATGAGTTTACATGGTCTGTACTCCTGCAATCCCCATGAGAAGCAATGAGACCTGCTACCTCCAATTTGAATGATGAGCACAGACTGCATAGCCATATTTTTATAGACACCCTGGAGAAAGGTGATTGTAATATACCCTGCATGAGCCTACTGATGAGTTATGTAGAAGAGCTGCCAGTATCTATTAGACCCTCTAATATGCTATAGTCTATTAAGATGGATACTGGGACTCAGTGAATTACTGCACTTAATGTATTTTATGGGTGTTAAGTGAGTGTGGATATGGGCAGAATAAAAGTTCTTTGGCTAATTTTCTAATCAGATGGCAATTAATACAAGGTTTTTACTAGGAAAGGCTCCAAGAGAGAAAAATAATGATCTCAGCTGGCAAGTCAGGCTAAGAAAATTTACTGTGGTGCTGGGAGAGAGTTCTGGGGGGCATATTCCCCATAGACTTCTACTAGCTGATTCAGTTTAGCTGCTGTACAGTTAGGAGCATAAAGTCTATCTAGTTGGTATTACTGAAAGCTGATGGGGTGACTGAAATGTTAAAATCAATGACTGTAACCTATTTAGGAAGGATTGAGTGGGCAAAAGGGAAGGGGGAGTCGCACTCTGTCAGAAATAGCATTACCTGTTTCTGAGTCACTGATAACTCACCCGAAAATGATCTTGAATGTTTATGGAGCAATGTTCCAACAACACAAGATGGGGTTTTAGTTGATGTCTGCTACAGACTACCAATGGTCTATCTAGCCCAGTACCCTCTCTTCCAGCAGTGGCCAATGTCAGGTACTTCAGTGATCCATCCCTGTGACCCACTCCCAGCTTCTGGCAAACAGAGGCCAGGGACACCCAGAGCATGAGGTTGCATCCCTGCCCATCCTGGCTAATAGCCATTGATGGACCTATCCTCTATGAACTTATCTAGTTCTTTTTTTGAACACTGTTATAGTTTTGGCCTTCACAACATTCCCTGGCAACGAGTTCCACAGGCTGACTGTGCATTGTGTGAAGAAATACTTCCTTTTGTTTGTTTTAACCCTGCTGCCTATTAATTTCATTGGGTGACCTCTAGTTCTTGTGTTATGTGAAGGAGCAAATAACATTTCCTTATTCACTTTCTCCACAGTATATAATTTTATCATATCCCCTCTTAGCCATCTCTTTTCCAAGCTGAACAGTTCCCGTCTTTTAAATCTCACCTCATATGGAAGCTGTTCCATACCCTAATAATTTTTGTTGCCCTTCTCTTACCTTTTCCAATTCTAATATATCTTTTTTGAAACAGGGCAACCACATCTGCCCGCAGTATTCAAGATGTGGGCGTGCCATGGATTTATATAGAGGCATTATGTTATTTTCTGTCTTATTTATCCCAGAACTAAAAACTAATGGTAGCTTAGATGCAAGTGATCATGACTTGATCACATTTATAATATGCAAGCAGAATAAAGTCCAGCCCAGTAATATATATATTTGGCACTTTAATAGGACCAACTTCCCAAAGCTGAAAATAACTATGAACCAATTCAGATGGGAGTAAGAATTTTATCCCAAAAATGTGAATGATAATTGGGAATCATTTAAGAATACCTTACTAGATGCCCCCAAAGCCAAAATCCCAGGATTGAGGAAGAAGGCTGTGCTGGTTAAGAGTGACCTGGTTTAGAGGGGAAGTGAAGGCACCTATAAAAATGAAATCTCTCTCTCTCTCTCTCTCTCTCAAGCAAATGGAAGAAAAGGGAAGTTGATAGCAAAGAATATAAATCAGAAATTAGGAATCGTAGAAAATTGATAAGGGAAACAAGGAGAAATCTGGGCAGAATTAATGACAATAAGGAGGAGTTTTTTAAATATATTAGGAACAAAAAGAATCCTGACATTGGTACTGGAAGAAAGCTAATGTTATGACAATTTTTAAAAAGGGTAAATGGGATGACCCACGTAATTAGAGGCCTGTCAGCCTGATATCAATCCTGGGCAAGATAAAGGAGCAGCTGATGTGTGACTGGATTAATAAAGAATTAAAAGAGGGCAATGTAATTAATGCAAATCAACATAGGTTTATGGAAAATAGATCCTGTCAGACTAACCTAATATATTTTTGATGAGATTACAAGTTTGGTTGCTAAGGATAGTAGTGTTGATGTAATAAACTTTTCCTCTCAAAGGCACTGAGTTGTTACCACATGGCATTTTGATTAAAAAACTAGAACAATATAAAATTAGCATGGTACACATTACATGGACGAAAAACTGATTAATGATATGTCTCAAAATGTATTTGTAATAGGGAATAATCATGAAGCGGGTTTCCAGTGAGGGATCGGTTTTTGATCCTATGCCATTTAACATTATTATCGATGACCTAGGAAAACACACAAAATCTTAACTGATAAAGTTTGCGGATGACACAAAAATTGGGGGAATGGCAAATAATGAAGAGAACAGGTCACTGATTCAATCTGGATCGCTTGGTAAACTGGGCGCAAGCAAGCAATATGCATTTTAATCTGGCTAAATGTAAATGTATACATCTGGGAACAAAGAATGTCGGCCATACTTACAGGATGGGGGGACTCTATCCTGGGAAGCAGTGATTCTGAAAAAGATTTGCAGGTTGTGGCAGATAATCAGCTGAACATGAGCTCCCAGTGCGATCTTGGGGCCAAAAGAGTTAATGTGATCCTGGGATGCATAAATAGGGGAATCTGGATTCGGAGCAGAGAGGTTATTTTATCTTTGAATTTGGTGCTGGTGCGACCACTGCTAGAATAATGTGTCCAGATCTGGTGCCCACAATTCAAGAAGGATGTTGATAAATTGGAGAGGGTTCAGAGAAGAGCCATGAGGATGATTAAAGGATTAGAAAACATGCCTTATAGTTTCAGAGTAGCAGCTGTGTTCGTCTGTATCCGGAAAAAGAAAAGGAGGACTTGTGGCACCTTAGAGACTAACAAATTTATTTGAGCATAAGCTTTCGTGAGCTACAGCTCACTTCATCGGATGCATTCAGTGGGGGCTGTGGGAAGCGGCGGCCAGCACATCTCTCGGCCCTCGCTGCTTCCCGCAGCCCCCATTGGCCTGGAGAGGCAAACCGCGGCCCGTGGGAGCCGTGATCGGCCAAACCTGCGGACACGGCAGGTAAACAAACCGGCCCGGCCTGCCAGGGGGCTTACCCTGGCGGGCCGCATGCCAAAGGTTGCCAATCCCTGTTCTACAAGATCTGCTTAAAAAATTAGTTGTGGAAAGTTCTGTGGCCTGTGTTGTACAGGAGGTCAGACTAGATGATCACAGCGGTCCCTTCTGGCCTTGGGATCTATGAATCCAGGAAGGAAGCTGTGGGAATGGAGGCAGCGGGTACTGAGGTCAGCTGTAGATACGGTGACCAGATAGCAAGTGTGAAAAATTGGGACAACGGGCTGGGGGTGGGGGGAAATGGGCTTCTATATAAGACAAAGCCCCAAATATTGGGACTGTCCCTGTGAAATCGGGACGTCTGGTCACCCTATCTATAGAACCAGCTTCTTGTCCCCCTCAAATCAGGGGCAGAGCTCCATGCTCTGTGATGCTTGTTCTCCCCCATTGTGTGTTCCCTAAAAAACTGGATTCGCTCCACAGTGTTTACAAGATCCTGCCAGGGGTGAAAAAGGAAACGAGGGGATAGCTCCCAAGAGTCAATTAAAAAGAGCCTTTGTTCTCAGTGTGATGGGCTGTTCACCCCACACAAGGCCTGGAGGGGTTAAGATGGCTAAGTGGGCCAATTAACTGCCCAGGCTGCACCTGGAGAAGGAGACAGGGAGCAGGAATTTAAGTAGAACAGGCTCAGCTGGGCAGGAAGAAGTGGCAGCTATATAAGAAAGGAAACTGGCAACAGAATAGGGGCTAGAGAGAAGAGTCGTCAGTCACTTCCTAGGAGGCAGGTGTGTGGTTTGGCAAGCCCAGAGAAGGGGGAGAGCCAGAGAGGTAGGCACGGCTCAGGGGAAAAACAGGGAAGCATGGGGTAGGTCAAACCTTGGTTGCTGATGAGAGGGCCACTGAGTTGGGACCCAGAGTAGAAGGCAGGCCTGGGATCCTTAGCAGCTGCTGATGAAGTGACACCAGCGGGGCAGTGTGCAGGAACACTGCCTGAGTCCCTTTGTCACATGGGACTTTGATACCCCGGAACTGGGGAACACGTACGGTGACCTGGCCAGAGGACCAAGTCACGAAGAGGAGACTGTGGTTTCTGGAGAGAGAGGGGTCCACAAGGTGAGAGGACGATGGGAGAGACACTGCTAGAGGAGGGTGCAATGCCTGGCCAGCACTAATCCCCAGAGCAGCCAGGAGGAGGTGCCACAGGAGATGAGTGGACCCTGTGACACTCAACAAAATAATTTTGCAGAATACTTTCCTTTTTATGAAATTTTCTATTTTTTTTATTGGAATTAAAAACAAAAGTAACCCCTCAACCCCATTTTCCCTGGAGTACCAGAACATTCTGTGAACATTTTTGGGGAGGAAAAAAACAATTTTTTTAAATTGATTTCTGGATTTTCCACAGCAAATAAATATCACTTTCCAACCAGCCCTCTGTACCAGAAAACATGTTGGTTTGGTTCTAATAGTGCACAAGACCTGAACAGTGTCCATTAAAGTGAGGGAAGAGATTTAAAAGGCTCAAATTCACAGCAGCGGTGAAAAGCAAAATATGGCCAATTAGGACAAGATGTTCATTCCATTTCAGATGGTTAAATATTGAAATTAAATGTTATGAACTATTAAACAAAATTAAAACCAACATTAACTAGCATGCATTTCATGCATCCCCCTATAATTGCTTTTTATTAGTGATGTTCACAAAGGGATAGGCTTCTCCACTTGACACGTAGAGATGGAAATATCCCTCATCATTTGGGGCCTGAATCAGTTGGTGGTGTGCTCTCTCAACTCCCACTGAGATCAGAGGGAGCTGAGAGAACTCAGCACTTTGCAGCATGGGACCCTGGGGAGTGTCAATCACCGAGTTTGAAACAGCTGGTGATGCATTACAACCGATAACTATCATCCTAATGACAGGTTTCAGAGTAACAGCCGTGTTAGTCTGTATTCGTAAAAAGAAAAGGAGTACTTGTGGCACCTTAGAGACTAACCAGTTTATTTGAGCATGAGCTTTCGTGAGCTACAGCTCACTTCATCGGATGCATAGCATATCGTGGAAACTGCAGAAGACATTATATACACACAGAGACCATCGGATGCATAGCATATCGTGGAAACTGCATTTCATGGTCTCTGTGTGTATATAATGTCTTCTGCAGTTTCCACGATATGCTATGCATCCGATGAAGTGAGCTGTAGCTCACGAAAGCTCATGCTCAAATAAACTGGTTAGTCTCTAAGGTGCCACAAGTACTCCTTTTCTTTTTATCATCCTAATGTTTCAAATGGCAGCCCCTTTTTCAGAGCAGCTTTTTTTAAAAAAAAAAATCACCCTCCACATGTTCACTAATTATTCTCTCCTAAAAATACATCACTTGCCCTGGACACCAAGAGGGGATTAAGTTACAGATTTTTAAAGAAGACAAGATATTTTTATGTGAAGAAAAATTCATAAATATATGGAAATTAACAAGCTCTCAGAAAACGTTCTCTAATTTTAAATGAAGATGATGGTTGTGCATCACCAGCTGTTTATAATGCACTGATTGAAGATCTAATTGACAAAGGATAATTGCTTATTCTTCCTCATATATGGTGAAATGCATTTTTCTTACTCAGCACATAGTGCTGATGAAGGGCCTTGTGATGGCAGGCAAAACATTTATGACAGACTCCATTTTGTTTTGAAACTACTGGATGAAGATTCTTCAGCAGGAGTAGGTCAGTTGTCACCATAATTTTTGGGTTTTGCTGCAGTAAGTTTTGTGGAGAATCACACTCAATTATGAAGCAAATCTGTGACAGTGGTAATGGCTGGTTGTCCATAACTATGTGGCATAGTTTAGATGAGTTGCAGTATTATGACAGAATCAGCAAATCATTCTTAGTGCAGGGTTTGGACTCAAGAGAAGATGGATATTTTCTTCAGAAAAAATGTAAAATAAATGAGAATAGGGCTTAAACCAAAAAATGGCTCTTTGAAATTCTTGGGAATAGAGTATTCTCTACAGCTAGGGAATTAATTAATGCTGAAAGACTGATTTAAAAACAGCTAAGTGTGAGCAACAAGAATATTAATTGTTGATCACTAAAACTAAATGTCCAGCCGGTATTAATTAAAGATGGTTGATAGCTATGGAGAAGGATCATCAAAGAATGAGGTACTAAATCTTGAAGACTGCTACAGCAGCTGAAAATAAAATTAACAATGTGAAAAGGGTTTTGTCTCTTTGATGATTAGCACCTTTTTAAAGGCAGTGTGAAAAATGGTTTTGGAAAGCCAAACATCCTAACAGAGCCTGGGGGGAGGGGGGATTTTTTCCAAAGCTCTCATGCTCCTTAATCCACTATGTGCTTTTGAAAACCTCCTTCTCGGAGTTTTGGGGCCACTAAGCACCTCTTGTGTAATGCCGATTGCCCTCAAGTCCAGTGGATTTCACAGATTCAGGCCCAAGACAAGTGAGATGTCACAATCCCCTATAATTATTTTTTGTATTGCCGCACAGAGGCACCAGTCAGGGTTGGAAACACATTGTGCTAAGTACGGTACAAACACACCAGTAGACGTGGTCTTTTACCCTGATGAGTTTAATGCTTTGGAACTCATGCAAATTCTCCACATTGTGTGAAATATTTTTACTGAAATATTTTTACTGAGATAAAATTTTCCAGTAATGCATCTTCTGGGGACTATTACAACTGCCTCTGCCTCCGCCTCCGTGGACACTTGCTGCAGAAAGGGACTGACCCAAAGCTCACTGAAGTCAATGGAAAGAGTGCCATTGACTTCCGAGTGTTTTGTATCAGGCTGCAGATATTCCACAGTGATATCTGACTCTCTCCCTTGTGAGACTTCCCAAGATTTCAGTTTGTGAGAAACTTTTGAAAAGATAGCTAACTATTTTCTGTTTGCTTTTTTCCTTGAGTAGAAAGATGTTCTGTCCAATTTTTAACTCTGGTTACAGTGAATAATGGGTTGAAACAAGCAGATAAGTAGCTAAATGAGTCTGGATCCTCTTTTAACTGTCTCTCTTGAAAATAAGCTATAGCACATTTAGTGGACTTAAAATAATTAAAGCTTTATCAGTACATTTTTCTGCTGTTCATTCCTTTTTTGTACCTCAGCAGCACTTCTAATAGTTTGAAAGTAACTATGGGCATTTCTTATCATTAAAATTTGTTGTGGTGAGAAATAGCATTCCTAGTGTGTCCTTTAGACAAAAAGCAAAAACACATCTCTTGAGTAAACTTGTATCCCAAAGAAGAGTAATAAGATCTTTCAAGTAAAATAAGATTAATAAAAGAAGAAAAATAAATTCCCACTTTGAATTCAAGGGTTCTGCTTGCTTTTTTAAGTTGATTATTTACTTTCCTGATTAAACTATGACAATCATGATGCGTTCATTAAGGCCCCAATTCATACTGAACTGGGCCTCAGCTGCCACTTGCCCTATTATAGATGGCCCCTGTTAAATGAATACTAGCTGCTTGACTTAATCTGAGATCAATCAATCAATTAAACAACCTCCTCTGGAACGATCAAAAGCTGTGTAAATCATGCAGAAGCGTAAAGGATGTTACATTAATCACTAAGAGTGTTTTACATTCAAATAATCCTTGGCCAAAAGTTTCATACCTTGCTGCTTAAAATTAAGACCCTAAATCCTTTATGTAAGCATGCAAATAAAAGTGGCCTTTTGCAAGAGCTGAGAAACTGTAGCTTCCATCGAATTCAATGGGATATGTGAGCACTCCCTCTATGAAAGAGGACAACGTTTTTTCACTGTTGTTTTAGGAAGCCTCTATAAGATAGCTAACCTGTATTATCAAGAGGGATTATAAAGAATTGAGGTGTGGATAGCTAACTGCTTGAAAGGAAGATCAAAAGATGGTGGGAATATCCCTCCTGGAAGGTTCCACTGAATTCCCCAAGATACAAATTTATTCTGAAGTTCCAGTATTTAGAGCCACGGCAAAGCTTTCCATTGAATTATGGGCTTTCCTGAGCTTTCTTATTTAGGTTGGGAGTGACAACTATTGCCATACCAAAATTTGTGCTCATTTCTTCAGTGAGGGCCCACTCACTCATATTGAATAGACTTTTTCAGCTAGTGACAATGTAAAGATACACAAAGTTGGTCAATCTGAGGAATCTGACCCTTAGTAGTTGTTAGTTAGTATAATGCTTATCAGGTACTATTAAGTGTGCTGTAATACAGTTTGCATTTTACTACAGCATCTTGTTTTTCAATGTCATTACAGCATTCTGCTTTAAACCTTTGTTAAGTGCAAACTGAAAACGGCAGATCAGAGAGGTCCTATTGTATATTTCAGGGCTCTGGCAATGATGCCTGATTAAGACAGCAGCCAAGCACAGCACTACTGCTGAGAGTTCACCTGACATGGTAGACATAGATTTTATTGCAGCACACTGCAAGGTACAAACACCACCCTACCATTTCCATTTATCCTACTAGTGGTGTTTTCCACAGGCTCTGGTGGTATCTCAAAGAAGCTCTCTTCTTAACTCACGGCCTTGGGCTACAAATCTGGACCAAACATAACAGAAAAGAGAAAATCAGTACAGCAGCAGAAGGAAAATCATCACTACAACCACAATCATTTTCTCAAAGGAGCTTGGGTTCATCCGTCAGTGCATTTAGATGGGGGCAGTGACTCCCCCATTATGTGGTATTATTGAGGTTCTGTCCCATAAAATGATACAATAGACTAGAAGGATGCTACATTTACCTACCTCTCAGGGGTGATGTCAGGCTCGGTTAAGGTTGTTTGTAAAGGTGAAATGCTTTGTGATCCTTGGGTGACAGGTGCTCTAGAAAGTCTGTGCTGCTGCCCTTTGCTTCAGAGGGAAGGACTTGCACTAGCACAGTGCCAGTCACTACTAGTGGAGATGTAACACCCTTGCCACCCACTAATGTCCCTTTGCTCTCCTGGAGCAATGGAAAAGAACCTTAAACCAGCCCTAAATAGTCAGCTGAGGGTCATTCTGTTGACTTCAGTGGGGTTACTGCAATGTAACAGAGGGCAGAGGTTTGCCCTTGTTGGCCAGACAACAGTTAAAGTTGAGGGTCTGCCAGTGTAACCCGAACACCAGGTTACCAGTAGCAGAAGTGCCCAGAGTGCACGTGGCAGTGGCAGATAGCATCACCAACCACTGCTCCATCTGGAGGCCCACAGCCTGCTGGTGCAGAGCAGAAAGGGCGTAGTTCTGCCCAGGGAAAGGGCCTGACCAAGCCACCTGAGCAATGGCCAGGAGGGTTCTTGTGGAACCCCAGCTGCACTCTAATCACTCGAGTAGGGACGTGGCACACACTCTGGCACCTTCCCACCACTCAGTGTAAATCTGACTTTGGGCATAGCAACCCTACTGGCATAAGCAAGAACTCAGCCCTTTCTATGTAGCATAATAGTGATAATGTACCATTCTATATAAGGCACCAGTTACCCAAGGGCCTCTTTCTGGAGGGCTATGTGCACAAGCAATTGCAGATTAAAATAATATTCCTTGCCTGCTTCTGCAGAAGTGAAGATGACTTGGAGTAAAACTGGAGTGCGAGCACAAGAGGTCAGTGCGACTGCAGAGGAGATACTCAGTAGCCCAAGTGCAAGAGAGAAGAGGGAGGAGTTAGTGATACAGGAGAGAAGGCCTGACTTTGAAACAACATGATCTTCACTATGTCTGAATGGGACCATGGCAAGATATGAGGATGAGGTGGTGCTTCCCTCAGTTTATAACTTGTATCCCAGTGTTTAGAACACTCACTTAGGATTTGAACTCAGGTCTCCCATGCCCCTTCTCCCCCTCTGGCAGAGCACGGGGAATCAAACCTGGGTCTCCCATATCCGAGGTGAGTGCTCTAACCACTGGGCTAAATGTTATAAGGCAAGTTCCTCCTCCTCCAGCTATTTTGTGTGTATAGAGACAGGGACCTAATTCATTCCCACAAAGAACACCTTAGGCATCTAACCTGCCTGACTCCAGGCAGCTGGTTCTCATTTGTAGATAGGTGCCTGCCGGTCGCCTGGACTTAGGCGCCTGTCTCTGAGAGAGTGAAGGGGCTTAGTACACCCCCTCTTGACCACATGTCCCATTGGCTAGTTTAGGCAACTCCCTCCCTAGCACAGTGGTTTTTGTGGATCACATTCTCAGGTGCCTGTCTCTCCCCATTCATTGTACAGGAAACCTTAGGGGGAACTCAGGCTTTGTGGACCCCAGTGTTGTTCCTGTGACTTATCTAGGTGCCTAAAAGTTAGGTGCAGTGATGCGCAGCATTGCGATGTCCTACATCCCTTCAAGGATTCCACCCTGTGTGAATGGGTCTGGGCCTACTCTCACTTACTTCTTTTCCCCCACATGGTGTAACTGAGATCTAAAGGACTATGCCAATTTATCCCAGTTGAGGATCTAACCCTTAAACTTGGTCCCTGGAAGAAGTCCAGGGCAGCATAACAAAGTGCAGTGGTGTTAAAGGCATCTGATCAAATGAGTAAAGAGACATATGAGAGAAAACAAAGGTGATTGTGCTCGAGATACAAACTACATAATTATATCTGACCCAGTTGTTTATTCCTTTAAACAGGGAGGTAACTGAACTTGAGATCATTAAGGGCCTAACAAAGGAAGACCAAATGACCTCAGAAATGTTTGATCTAAATAGATAGTAATAAATTAGCTCTTAAGGTTCATTGCAGTTTTTAATTTCATGCATGTAGTTGTCCTGTGTTGGGGGATAATCACTTTTCCATCAAAGAAGCGCACACAACTGGGAAACAGAGATGTGAAAGATAATCAGTTTTCCCTGAAAATCAATCGGAGGAGGACAGCAAAAGCAAAAAAAGGAATATCAGAAAGTTTACCAAAGAGCATAATGACAGCATGTGCAGTAATAAACTACTGCCTGTCTCAAGTTTGCAGCAACCAGAAGAGAGATCCATGTAGCTCTGCAGCATCTCAGGGCTACTATGCAATCTTTGTACAGGCCAGGGCTCCTAATTGTAGCACATTGTCAGCCCCACCTCCCTCTCACCGCCAGCCAGACAGGAAGCAGCGGTGGTGGCTTGGGCCAGAGCTGAACGCCGAGTGAGAGAAAGGACATTTTTGTGGCTAAGGCACAGGACTGGGACTCAGGAAATCTGGATTTGGTTCTAAGCTCTTTGGGACAGGAATTGTCTCTTACTAGGCATTTGTAAAGTGCCTCGCACAATTGGGACCCTGATCATGGGTGGGGAATTTTGCTACCACTATAAAAATAGCGTACTTTGGTGCAGGTGTGAGCATGGCTGATGCTGTCAGTGAAAGAGAAATTTGCAGCTTACTGTTTGCTATGGACCCTCTCCGTCTGGTGGGGAGTAATTTGGGTACTGTTAAGTGAATGACTGATTTATCTTTATCCATCTTTAGTTTCATGGCAACATTTTCTGTGAATGTTCAGTAAATCTTTGAAAATCAAACAGTGTTGCTTAGCTGGGATTGGTCAGGTAAATTACAAGGTATCATTTCTATTCCCTGATCTGATGTATGTACAAGCAGTTCCAGCACAAATACTTGAGTGTGCATGTTTAAAATTTGTTAATACTCATGCCAGGAAAAATTGATTTCTCCAATATTCATGGAAAGCAGAGGGCTCTGAGCAAGGCTGAAGTGAATTCAGTTGAAATGGGAGAGGACCAGTTGTGTGTAATTATTTTGCAGTATTTATCTAGCTTTCTTTCTGACGCTAAGTCAATATTTGTAGCAATTCATTCTCTTTACTAAGAATCCTGTTGGGTTCCCCATGAGCGTAGTGCTCTCTTAGGCCAATGCTTACTAGACTACATCATCCAGATCATCAGGCTTCTTAGACAGTTTTTGCTGTAATTTAGGTTTCTTCCCAAGCAATTACATCCTTCATTTGTCTTCACTCTTTCCTGATTGCTAATTCAATTTGTGCATGCTGTTAATTTTGGAACATAGTTTAAATTTTTATCAGTTTTAAAATGGTTAGAAGTGCTGCTTCTCCTTGATCTGTCCATGCACCTGACTCTTTTGGAAAGAACATTTTGAATCTTTCATCCCTCCCTGTATTCTTGATGGATCAGTTTCCCTATGATTTTTTTCCCCAGTATCACTAGAGATGTTGAAAATGAACAGGAATCCCATCTGAAGTCATTGCCATGCCCAAGGCATAAAGGGTGCCTCCTGCAGGGTGCTGTGCAGCCTTGAGTCCCATGGGAACTGAGGATGCTGGACACAGTGCAGGAGGCACTCAGTACCTTGCAGGATTAAGTCCCAAATCAGGATATGGTAAGCAAGTTGTCTTACACTCAGCAGCAAGCAATTCTCAAGCTTCCAGCCCAGTCCACCCAAAAAGGGTCACTGCCATCTTAACAATGGACAGCCACAAAACCTGCTCTTTAGCAGCCCCATTTAAAGGACCAATTTAAACATAGTAGTGATGAAGGGCAGTAATGAGTGGTAGTAATGAAGGGCAGAATAGTGTGGGGGCACTGCACGCTCTGGAAACACATCGGGCCTGATTCACCATTGTTCTGTACCTTGTGCCATCATTTACACTAGTGCAAAGCAGGTGCAACACTACTGTTTTGGTACTGTTGGGCACTCACTTTGCATTGGTATATTGTTTGGATTATGGTAATTTCTAGACGGCCCATCTGATATCAGGCCCCATTGTGCTAGCTACTATTCAAATGCATAGTGATAGACAATCCTTGCCCCAAACACTTTACAATCTAAATAGACAGGACAGACAAGAGGTTGGAGGGAGAGGAAATGGAGGCTCAGAGACACAAATTGGCTTGCCCAAGAACACCCAGGAGGTTAGTAGCAGGGTGGGGAATAGACTCTATCTCCTGCCCTACCCACTGGATCGTTTTTCTTCTAACCAACATGTAGAACAACTGAATTGGGCCCTGTGGCCTCAAGCAAGTGGATGCAGAGGGGACTCAGAACTGTGCAGTATCTGACTGTTAAATGATGCTCACAATGGACTACTCCACCCATGGTATTAGTTTTTATTCACTATATCCAATGTAAGTGGTATTCAGGCAAGCTAGAGAATGTATGGTGACAACACATGGGTGGATTTAGCAGCTGGTCAAAGGGAGTGAGCAGCCATTGTAAAAATGAGAGAACCTGAATCTCTGCCCAAAAAATATCTCTCCCTTTAGTGAACACTAGTCTAAAATTATTTTTCATTTCGGGAATGTAATTTTGCTTCGAAGAACATTTCTACTGGAGGCAACAATAAAAATTGCTGGTGGTTCGGTGAAGCACCTGATCAAAGAGAATACAATTGTTACTGTAAAGTTTTCAACAACAAGGTAAAATCTTGGGGGGGTTCTTTCTGTAGCCTTTGCTGTTAACTATAGGATATTTAGGCAGCTTGTGTCGAATTATTCCATAGGCTCTAATAGCCAGTGTGCAATAAACTTGATCATCATGTGTACACTGCGTTGGGACAGTGGCTATGTCATGACTCCTAGATCTCAAACCCGGATCTGCAGGGCTCCTGGGCATCATCTCGATCCAACCTCCACGTGATCCTCATTGGCATGTGTTAGGATCGGACTAGCTGAAACCCAGCTCACATAGATTGCTCCACCCAGGGGCCCCAATTGGTGAATACTGGAGTTCCTGACTGCCTTGCTCCCCCTTCTTAAGCCAGCAGGAGAAACAGGAAGATGTTTGTATAACCGGGCTCCACCCTGCTTTGGACTGCTCATCCAGCGCTACTGTCTCCTGACCTCCCGGTTTCCTGATTCTTGGAATCTGACTCCCCTTGGTATCCTAACCTCAGCTCTTGGCCTCCCGGTTCTGAATCCTGGCTGGTGTGGCCCAGACAGCATAGGGGAAAGGCAACTATACAGTACTGCACGCCATTTTACTTTAAAACTTTAAAAATGGAATAAAATTCAAGGAAATTTTGTACTGAAATTGTCTCAAACAACAAACTCAAAAGATTTCATTTTCAAAATGTCAAAAAAAAGTTTTTATTTCTTTAAAAAAAAAAAAAACACAACTTTTTTAGTTTTTTCCTCTAAGTGACCAACTAAGTGAAATTGACAAAAATTTGCAAAATTTTCTGGAGTCGCGGAATCTGCCTTGTTTTGCCACACACAAAAAAAAGTTTGACGTGAAAAATTACACCCAGCCTCAACCTTCCCATAACCATCATTTTATTTCCCCTTTAAGGCTCTCCCACAGCTTCCCAATGACTGCTACTAAAACGACAGGGCCAAGCAGTTGTCAGCACCTCTCTGCTGAGCCAGTGCTTGTCTGAATTAAAATGCTGCATGCTCTTGTGTGCAGTGGCTGCTGGGAGCCGTAATCAAACAAATTGGAATTAGGAACCTGAGGCAATATTTAAATTTTGGCTTGCGAGATGCACAGAGTCCTGCTATTCCTATTAGTAATGCACTTAAAAGGCCAGTTGTGGTTTGTTTTCTTTGCTAAATGTTCATATAATTCCAGTCAACACCAGTACAACAGACTCTCTTTTTAATCCTGTGTCTATGCATGATGGCTTATGATTCTTATTTCTCATGTAATTTTAAGATTTACACTTCAACATCTCTCTCGCTGTTAAGATCAGAAATGTAAGGCTGTTTTCAGCCGCAGTCATTGCCTTGCTTGGTTTGTCTAATAGATCTTTGAGTGATGCTTTCGACTACATGGTTGTTGCTCGATCCCGAGTTGTTGCTCTGAAATACATCAGTTACTCTAGGTCAGAGAAAACAGCTGGCAAATGGCTAGCAGCATTCCAGTTGAGGAAGTGAGGCAACAGAGCTTGCAGAGCTTATTTATCGGACTACAGGGAAGCTGACTTGCCTGCTAAACAGTTGTGGTTATTATTTATTATTCAGATGGTCTTGAAAAAGAGTAAGTATATACTGATTGCTAGAAAGGAACAGCTTCCTACCCCGTTGATAGTACCTTCTCCCTTACCTAGTGCTCTCCTGACAGCTAGGATCTATTGTTTTAAGTTTTTCCTAGAGCAAAATGAATTGATGTGCAGCAGCAGTCCCCATCATTAACTGCACAGTGCCAGAAATTTGACTCTCATGTATCACTCATACAGCCCTCTTAAAAATGGAATGAAGGTTTCTGGGCACTGGGGTGAGGTTTCTGATACGAACCTTCTTGAGCAGTAACAGGGACCATACGTCTCCATTACAATGTAGAACCAGAGTCTGTGCAAATGTGACCTTGAAGAACCTCGATGTCACGGTCTGATATCCACCTTCCTTTGAAAACATACATCGGGGTGATGGCCGTTTCCCTTAGCATTTGTAGAACTCTAAGATCATAGCCTGCTACCGTACTTGGAATGAGCTGCTGAGCATTTCAGTCATGAGCTTGCCATCTAACCAGAGCCCAGCTAGCAGCATTTGCTGGCCGGCCTAGGAAACTTTGGCTCACCTGCAGTCAGCACTGAATGTACCTGATCACTTACTGAGAGAAACTAAGGAAACCAAAATGTTTTAATGGGCCATCTCTGCTATCCCTTTCCTGGCTCTATGAGGAGTCCTAGTGTTGCCAACCCTAAATGCTCAAAAATCATGAGTAAGGCCCAAACCAGTCAGATTTTAAAAAATCTTGGGATATTTGGAGTTATTTTCATTTGCCGTCTGGTCTGGGGGCCTTTAGGATGCACTCAGTTCATGTTTTCAGGCTTTTCTCTGCCAGCATGAGGGCTAGAAATGTACTATTGGTTTTCTAAAACTCAGATTCTCAAATAGTCTCATAACTCCAGGAGCTGGGGCTTTAAGAAATACAGTAAATATAGTAGGACCTGCAATAAAGTTGCAAGAGTTGGCAACACTTGACTACCTGAGAGATAAGGCACTGCCTTCAGTGTGAGTAAGAGTATCAGATTCTGTAAAGTCACATGCAAGCCAAGATAACTTTTTCTTTTTTTCTTGTCTATTTCGTGTACTGCATTCTGAGAGAGCCTCATTTCTGTGCTTAAAGTTAAGCCATAAAATTCACATCTAGATCAAAAGTTTGGAGTTCTTCAGATCTGGGGTTTTGATCTACTGTCCTCCAGTTTAAAAAAAAATCCATATTACAAAGAATGCAGCAGAAGTCTGAATTCTTCCACTTCCATGTCTGAGCGAATGAGTCAATGTGGCTGTGCACCAGTGACTTCAGCTTCCCTATTCACGATGATGGACAAGTTCCATTTCCTCTAATGGAAATCGGTTCTCACACCTGGAAAACTGTGTTCAGCTAACAGCTACAGCAACAGAAGTGTGGGAGGAGGAAAAATCATTTAAAATATTTTCCCCCAAGCCAGTGAATGCTGAATTTCCCCGGTTTGACAGATGTGCAATAAGAAACATGACTAACTCCTGGAAGGTGCTCAGTGATGACTGCTGTATAAGAACCCATATAGCATGAAACTTTCCCCAAAGTCCTAACCAGAGCATCAAACTCCAACAGTCATCAGTGAAGATGAGATTGCTAGCTACCTTGAGTGATTATCCCTCTAACCCAGGGGTAGGCACTTTTTGGCCTGAGGGCACATCGGGGTTCCGAAACTGTATGGAGGGCCGGGTAGGGAAGGGTGTGCCTCCCCAAACAGCCTGGCCCCCGCCCCCTTCCACTTCCCACCCCCTGACTGCCCCCCTCAGAACCTCCGACCCATCCAACTCCCCCTGCTTCTTGTCCCCTGACTGCCCCCACCTGGGACCCCCTGCCCCTAACCGCCCCCCTCCGGGACCCCACCCCCTATCTAACCTCCCCTGCTCCCTGTCCCCTGACTGCTCCCTAGGACTCCCCCCCATGCCACTCCCCGCCCCCTTACCATGCCTCTCAGAGCACCAGGACTGGCAGCCGCGCTGCTCGGCCAGAGCCAGCCACGCCACCGCGCTGTCTAGAGCACCGGGGCAGGCCAGCAGCTCTCACAGCCCTGCTGCCTGGCAGGAGCTTGCAGCCCCGCCACCCAGAGCGCTGGCGGCACAGCGAGCTGAGGCTGCGGGGGAGGGAGGACAGCAGGGGCGGGGCCGGGGACTAGCCTCCCTGGCTGGGAGCTCAAGGGCTGGGCAGGACAGTCCTGCGGGCTGTAGTTTGCCCACCTCTGCTCTAACCATATTCACTGGTAGTTAGTTTCTGTGGAGTGCAAGTGATTGCTAGTCAGCAATACTCAGATTAGGTTTTAAACACCCTGATTATATTTCACAGCACAGAAATCATTTCCATGTAGATTAAAGGACTGATCTGAAGTGCATTGAGGTCAATGGACCACTGGTTCCAGTAGCTTTGGATTGGACCCTGGCAGGAAAAGGAGATAGAAAGATACCTTTACCCTAATTTCTATTTTTAATAGAAATTTAAAATATAATATTCTCAGTGACCAATCAGCCACACTGCATTCACTTTTCTCATTTATTTTTTGTTTCAGAGAATAACTCTGTTGGAAACCTCTCACTGTGTACACCCAAAGAAAATCACATCATTCATTTTGTTATTTTGATTGACATGTCAAATAATAAGAATTCCTCCTAGCCAGTGTTGTAAATGGCTTTGATAAATATAGAAAGCACTGTGCTTACAAATATCCTGAAAACCAGCCGCCTCACCTCAACTCCAGAACCGACATTAGCCAACCTGAAAATTGATGCCTCATGTCAAAAGAATAGATGTTTTTAAAATACCACCTTCTTCTCTTAAATCCCAGCCCTCACCACACACACGCACTCCCCTCCAAGCCTGTGGAAAGTATGTAGTGTCTGAGAAAAAGGTCCTGCAAACACCTCCTACTCACCTCTCTCTTCCATAAAAGAAAACAGTGGGAAAGAGTCAAGTTCCTTCTAGGATAAATTGTTCCTTTAAGGCCTGAGCTAAAGTCCATTGAAGTGAAGGGAAAGGCTCCCATTCAGAGACAAGAGCCTGCAGAAATAAATAAGCCATAAGTTCTGAACAGCAACAAATTCCATCTCTTTTGAACTGACTAGGGAAGCAAATACTGGTTGAAGATACTCCACCAAGAATACCCTGCCTCCTTGGAGTAGGACATGAGGAGAGAGGCAATCTCGGAGATATTAAGCTATTATCCCTATATTGACAAATAATAAGAAAAAGCAAAGCAAGCCCAACAAATCTACCTCTTGGATGAAAAGTAAGCACTGGATATAAACTTAGGCCATCGGCGCTTCTACTAACTAATGTTCATCCAGTCACACTTAATGGCAGGTCTACACTAAAAGCTGTAGCACATCTGGTGAAGACTCTCTATGCCAGGGGTGGGCAAACTACGGCCTGCAGGCCATATCTGGCCCATGGGACCATCCTGCCCGGCCCCTGAGCTCCCGGCCGGGGAGGCTAGCCCCCGGCCCCTCCCCCGCTGCCCCCTCTCCCCTGGAGTTATGCCCACCTCCCAGGCTTTCAAATAAGCCTGTCCTGCCACTCTGAGTGGCCTGGTAAGGGGACGGGGGGAGGGCAGGAGGTCCTGGGCGGCAATCAGGGGACAGGGGGCAGACGGATGGGGCGGAGGTTCGGGGCGGGCGATCAGGAGACAAGGAGCAGGGGGGATTGGATAGGGGGTGGGGTTCTAAGGGGGCAGTTAGGGACGGGGGTCCTGGAAGGGGGTGGTCAGGGAACAAGGAGTGGGGGAGGGAGGGAGGGAGGGAGGGAGGGATGGATGGGTCGGAGGTCCCAGGGGGCCTGTCAGGGGGCGGGGCTGTGGATAGGGGTTGGGGCAATCAGGGGACAGGGAGCAGGGGAGGTTGGATAGGGGGTGGGGTCCTGGGGGGGTGTTTAGGGACAGGGGGTCCTGGGAGGGGGCGGTCAGGGGACAAGGAGCAGGGAGGGTTGGATGGGTTGGGGGTTCTGAGGGGGGCAGTCAGGGGGCAGGGCCCAGGCAGTTTGGGGAGGCACAGTCTTCCCTACCCGGCCCTCCATACCGTTTTGCAACCTGATGTGGCCCTTGGGCCAAAAAGTTTGCCCACCCTGCTCTATGCCAACAGGAGAGTGCTCTCTCATAGGCATAATTACTCCACCTCTGCGAGACATAGCACTGGGGTGGACAGCGCTTAGGTCACTGTAACTTGCGTCACTCAAGGGGGGGTCTTTTTCACACCCCTCGAGCAATGTAAGTTAGATCTACTTAAGCGGTCGTATAGACCTGCCCTCTAGCAAAGACTTACACACATCCTTAACTTTAAAGTTTACACACTGCAAGTAGCCCAAATAAAGTAAATGAGACTATTCACAGTGCATATAGCTGAATACACATAAGTCATTGCACACTCTGGGCCTTGGAACATTTCAAAGGTTATAGAATGCAAGCTAGTGTATTTCCATCTGTCATATACAATATCTGTTTTGTAACTAGGAATTATAAGATATGTGTGGTCATAAACAATGGTTAAGGATTTCTAAACAACCCTCAATAAACCCCAGAAAAGGAAAACTGGTACTTTGTAGATACAGAAAATGCCTGCCTTAGCTGAATCAATTAGCATTTCTTGCTGCTGAGTACTAGAGATTTATTCCATGGTCCCTCTTGTATTGGTAACACTCAATACTTCAACACATCTGTATTGCTCAGTCTTAAATAAGCATTAACAATTCATCTGATAGCCAACTTTTAAACTGCCTACCACATATGGCTGACACATCGACTTGACAATCTTCCTCCTCCTTCTTTATTGCAGCACTTTGTAAACACACTCACCGCAACTTGATTGATTGGAAGTTCTCTTCAATGACAAAATTTTCACAGAATTTGTCTTTAATTAAGAATCCATGTAGCCGTCTGGAAAATTCACAGTTGCCTTTTTTTTAATTTGGGGTTTATTAAGGTTGAAGTGGCCTCTTAATATGCAGTTGCTATCAAATCAGTTGAAGATGACCTGGCCACACCCACAATTTTTCTTTATCTAGAATAGACCTGATGATTAATGAGACAATGCCTTGTGCATGATGTTGTCCTAGAGGGGGGAGGGGTGTGTGTGTGTGTGTGTGGTGTTTGCAATTGACAGTGAATAGCTGTCACAAGCCAGAATTAGGCATTTGAGTTGCAATTTTAACCTGACCAGAATGTTTGGAAGGATACCTGGAATTAGCAATAGACTTAAAAAAGACAATTCAACACATTCAGTTGAAATGCTTTTCATTTGACATTGTAAGCGTGACAATAGCCATGGTGTGGCAATTTAAAATGGAGGAGGGGGAATTATGGAGCTACTCAGCTTGGGCCTGATCCATATTCCAGTGAAGTCAGCGGAAAGGTTTCCATTGACTCCAATGGACTTTTGATCAAGCTGTTCAGAAAAGGGATGTGAACACGTTGTAACATATATTCCCTAAAGGAAGACCATTTTAAGGGTACGGTCTGCATCCAGTGCATAGTGACTAATTAATTGTGGTAGATGTCACACTCAAACTAGTGTATTTAATTACTATATACATTTGTAGCCTAACCACCCCAGCTGCTTTCTAGTACCAGGTGCAGAAGAAGCTGAATCGAATTTAAGCAAATGACCCCTTGAGATATTTAAGCAAATGATACTTTCTGCCTTCAGGGCTTCAGCAGAAATGCGCTCAGTGA
This sequence comes from Chelonia mydas, assembly GCF_015237465.2. Lineage (NCBI taxonomy): Eukaryota > Metazoa > Chordata > Testudines > Cheloniidae > Chelonia > Chelonia mydas. Next base: position 68,453,341 of record NC_051250.2, read on the forward strand.
TTCTGTAGCTGTGGCATTTGCTGTGAAACTAAGCATTGCCCTGGAATCATGCTTCCAATTTTTAGCATTAATTAAAGGGTAAAATTGACAGGTACATTCCAGCTGCACTGCACCTCTCTGACCAAGCATGCATCCATATACCCATCTGAACACTGCTGTTTTGGATGGCTGGAGAGGCACAAAACAGCCAGTGTGTACCAGTGAATCTGGCCTTATATTCCTAGTGCTCACTGCTGCAAAGATTGTCTTCCAAACAAATGTAACTAGTGCAGTCATGTCCCTAGGAGTCTGCACGCAGACTGAAACAGTAGCTATCATTTCAACTGAGTGTTAGCTCTAGAGCCTAATGATGGCTATTTAAATGTCAGCATTAACTATTTCAGTGCTGAGCATTTGGTCCTGATTCAGGAAAGCATCCCTTATTAGGAGAGCATTTAAGCACTTTCTTGCAGTGAAACACATTCTTTAGTGATGTCCTGAATAGAGATGGATTCAAGCATGTGCTCTAGTTCTTCCCTGAACTGGGGCTCTCTGCAGAAACATCCAGCTACTGTATTTATCCCACAGTCACAAATTGCCACCCACTTGCCTCAGGATGCCAAAAGCCCCAATTGCCCTATACTCAGCCTCAAAAAAACACTAGTTTCTTCTCCTTGCACATTTCCACAAGACACTTCTGCATTTGCTGCAGAGGGGGACCCAAATCTCCAGCATGTTGAAAATCAAAAATTTAGGGGCAGAGTAAAATAAATTAAATTTAATGCTAAATCACATAACACAAGCAGTGCTAGTCTGATTATGATTCATGTTTAATCCAATAAAACCTTCAGATATTTAATTTATCTTTAGTCTGCTATGCTGGAGTCCTGCATCATCCAAGGATTTTGACATAGGATATAGGACAAGCTTGCTGAATAGTACAGTGCAGTAATGTGGTACATAAGAATGGCCATACTGGGTCAGACCAATGGTCCATCTAGCCCAGAATCCTGCCTTCCGCCAGTGGTCAGTACCAGGTGCTTCAAAGGGAATGAATAGAACAGGCAATCATTGAATGATCCACCAGCTTCTGGCAAACAGAGGCTAGGGACACTGAGACCATGGGGTGCATCCCTGACCATCTTGGCTAATAGCCACTGATGGACCTATCCTCCATCCTCCTGGCCGCAGTTGCATCCCAAGAAGTATTTGCATCGGAGTGTTCTTTCTGATCATATAAATCATAAGAAGGAACCACAGTGCATATGAATTCACCGATTCTCCTGCTTTGCACCTTGTGCTATCACATCGGTGCAGATGGGTGTAAAATGACCTCCAACCAAATTGGAAAGGGTAGAGTCTCAGTCCATCAGAGCTTCAGCCACTTATAAGTCCCTTTCTCACTGAAGTAGTGGTACAAAGGGGACTTAAAGCTGCCTAAAGGCAGCAGCAATGAATTCCCCTCATAAGGGAATCCTCCCTAGACGAAGGCCTGAAGAACGCCGGGCATAAGGGCATTCTGAGAATGGCAAAGCCAGGCTGGAAGCTGGGAGGATGTACGAGAGTGACAGGAAAGAGCCTGAGCAGTGTATGGGGCTGGGCTGGAGGAAGAATCCCTCGCTGGTAATTTATCAGGAGAACAATTCTCTAATTAGCTTCCGTCTCTGCCCAAAGTCACACTGAGTGACAGCCAGGGGAATATTTATGTAGTTCATCGTTTTCACAAACTCCCTGCAGTTTCCCCTCCTCTCCCTTCTCCCAAAACCTCCTTTCCTTTAGTGTCTCACTCTCAGGTATGTCCCTTATTTTCTATATATAAATCTTTTGACAGGACCTCTTGCTCTATCCCTTCCGATCATTCCCTTCCCCCCGCCCCACTCCCTCTGGCACCTTTCCTGCTGTGATTAAGACTTCCATGATATCCCCCTTCTGATGAAACTTTCCTTCAGCCCCACTTGCCTCTCCTGTTATTGTCTTGTTTCTCTATTTCCTTATGTCTCCAGGCTCCTCCTGTGCCGGCTACCCCTGCTGCCTCAAATTCCTCTCTTCCAATTCCCTCTTAGATCCTTCTCCAACCTGTTTCCTGTTCTGCTGTTGCCACGGTCACCATTAACCAACCCCTCCTAGACAAGTCTAAGGGCCTCATCGCTATACTTACCCTCCTCAGTCTATCTGCCACTTACCCACTAATGAATCCGAGCTCAATGTCACACTGCTACCTATTGGTATTTTATTATTTGACAATACTTATGTTTTTCACAGCTCCATAAGAGGTGGGCTATTTTTTTACATGCACAGTAAAACACTCACTAATAAAATCACTACACTTGGGGCTCTCTTTCACCTCCCATTTACCTTCTGATCAGGGAATCGTAGCATATTTTGGGTGTGACTCCGGAAAGCACAGTGCAATTGTCAAAGCAAACATTATGATACGTCGGAAGGGACCTGAGGAAAAAAAATTTATACCAAGACAGCTGAGATGAAAACTACTGCATTGAAAGTAATATCCCCAAAGGCTAAAATAGTGAAAGACTTTGAGGAAACAGATGCCCTTCATTTCATATGCACTGCTTTACACTTGATATGCCATGGCTCCATTGCCCATGGAATTTAACAGAAGATTATATGTTATACCAAGCAAAATGTGAGACTGTAGTTGTTATTGCTATATGAACCTAGCCCATTTGGAATGATGAAGGTATGATTTACATATCACGGTGCAATGAATTTAAATTCAAAGTTATAATAGAACTGTCTGTTTCCTGGGCAAGTAGCAAGCATTGTGTAAGGAAAAGTTAGCTCTGAAGGAGGTGGTGAAGCAAATTACTGCATTAACTTCACCCTCTGGAGTTAGTGTTTAAAGGGTAGTTTGCAGTAGTTCACAGACAACATTTGTCAGTAACACAAAACCAACACTCACTCTGGAACTAATCAAGATCCAGCACTGAACAGGGAGGAGCTGTGTACTATGCTACCAGATCTTTGCAGGGAAGCTTGTTCGTTGCCTACCCATACTAGCCAGATTATAGAGATGATGGGGAATGTTTTCAGGAGATTTTCAGAATATTTTCCCTTTTGCATGCCACAAAACTTATGCATGCATCTTTGCTCCTGACGAGGAGTTGTGCAGTGTGACAAGGTGCACAGCCCCCACACTGGAAAGGAAGCGGTTAAAGAGCTACTTTGGAGCCAGGCAGCCCCACCCTATCAGACTAGCAAAGCATGCTGGGCTGGAGAAAGAGCTTAAAAGGGAGCAGCTCACTAGGAGGTAGACAGGTAGTGGAGATGAAAGGACTTCCTCTCTGAGGTCTGATTAGAGTGACTTACTTGGTCAAGGCCATAAAGGAAGGACTTGCGACTCCTTGAAGGTTTGAGACTTTGTCTGAGTTCAATTATTTAATTACTTGACTTTATCTGTTGGGAAGAGAGGGGGACTGGTAGGAAGTGATCCAGGGAGGCAGCAGAATAGCACTTTGGGGTGCAGGACTTAACTGCCTACCACTGGGCCCCGGAAAGGAACCTGGTGGAGAGGCTGGGCCCAGGTTCTCTTATCAACACCTAGGGAGTGTTGAAGACAGAAGTCTACTCTGGGTGTGAGGAATCTGCTTGAGGGAAGAAGGCTCTGCAGACACAAGAATCTGGACCAGGAGATCCTGATCCAAGGGCGGAAGCCTGAAGTCACTTGCATAACCCAGAGGACTACCCCATTGCTGGACTCTTTATATACCAGATACACATGAGTGTCCTGGCCGGAGGGCTGAGTCAAAGAACGGACAGACCACTACAGGGTTATAGGCCATTAACAGAGGGTGCCAAGAAAAAAAGAGTGCCTGCCATGCCCCTCCTTGACAATTAGGCGGTGCCTGCGGTGAGTAAACTCCTTCCATGCAGACACATCTGAGTGCTTGCCTCTCTGAGTATCTGAGCCATACAAGTCAAGTAGTTAGAGTCTAAGCATCTAAGTTTGTGCCTGCAGTTCATTGTGGCAGATCTAAAGATGGTGCATTAAATTTTAAGGGTACAGATTATACCCACAAAAGGAGGTTAAGCCTCAGCCCCTGCCCCATACCTATATATACGTTACTGTCAATGTGAAGCCCATGAATTAACTTGATGAGCCATAAAATTCCTTTTGGGGCTATTAAAATCGACCAGCTCAGTTAAAGATATAAGAACTGTGCTGTCTTCATGCACATGGCTGTCTGCCTCATTTCTTTTATTGCACAGTGGCATAAGACAAGACTGAAAATGTCCTTTCACATTAGCCTGAAATATGAAATATTCCTTCTGTGTAAATTGTCAGGCACCTAATGCTATTTTAACACATTTATTTTTCTTGAATTCATATTACAACTATAGCTGGCAAATACTTATTCTCTCAATTATAACAAACTTGAAATGATCAAACATTATTGATGAGAACACAAGTTAGTCATTGGTCTTCTCCCTGTTTTCAAGTCTGAACTATACAAATGATTGATTTTTATCAATATTTAAATCTCTGGATACTTCCTAGAATTGCATCTGATTCCTGGCAGCAAAAGGAATAATCTACTGCCTTGCCTGATGGAACTGATAAGGCATTCCTTTTTTTATCTTTTTATGCTATATCTTGGTAAATTAGGATGGCCTGAGATGAGGAATTCCAAATATGTATAAACTCTGTGGGGCAGGCTGCCCTGTTACTTTAAGGGCCAGGAGGCCTGGGGCTAGTCAGCCCTGTTCAATTAGCCCCACCACCTGACACCTGTAGGAGGTGTTGGACTTAAGAGGAAGACTTGTGGGGGCTGACTGGGGAAGAGAGCAGACAGGCTGTTCCTATGTGGGGCAAAAAACCTGACTCAGGCTAAAAATTGTCTGAAGGTTACAGCCTGGCAGAGGACCTTGGTAGGAGGACAGACCTACCAGGATTGTCAGGTTGATTGGAGCTAGCAGTTAGGCAATAAGACGAGCCATTGCTTCTAGGGCCTACCTGCAAGGAAGGGGACTGAAGACGGAGCTGAAGAGTCTTTTGGTGCTGTTTTTGGACTTGGATTAAGACTCTGTTGTGCTAGACGGGATGAGAATACAAATGAGACCTGGCCAGACGGCCAAGTCACCACCCCAGGCCACAAGGGGCCTGGAGAAAGAGAATGAGGTGGAGAGGCTGCAACACCATGTTATACCATGAGGGGCACTCTGGGATGGTGAGTTTTGTACACTCTGTAATGTTGTTCCCTCTGAACGTTATCTAGGTACTAGCTAATTCTTGTGAAAACTAAATCTCAATGAACACTTATGATGTCCCATCTATTTATTTCCAGGTTTCTTCAAATTTATTTCAAACAGTGATTACTAGACTCTAACAGTAGTAACTCTTGAAATATAGCAAACTTTCCATTGTTAAATCTCAGACTTTGACATCTATCGATAACTGCAAACATTTATTGCCACAATGCCATTCCAGTCACATGGTTTAAAAAAACGTAACTATGAAAGGCTTATAAGAAAAGGAATGGCTGACTCTCTAAACTGTGGAGCAGCCAATGCATTCCTTTGTTTTAAGGAATTCTTTAATTTAGTTTCCTTTATTGATACAAGCTATGCATTCCTAAGCAGTTCAGTTGCATAATTGTAGCTGGAGCTATTGGCAAGGATAGAAACAACTTAAGTTCAAGGTTACCACAAAAGGATCAGGCTATTGAAATCTGAAAGTACTGTAGATAAATAGGCCAAATAACATCTTATATTAGGACTGTTAAATAAAAGTGCATTAAGTAAAGCAGTTAGCATGACGTTTGAGCCACCGTGCAATTTCACCCTGTGCAATAAATAGATTAAGAGTACTCTAAGTTTGTCATCTTATATAGATCAGTTATGCTAAACGTCTGAAGAGTTGGCTTTCAATTCCTAACGGACAATTACCTTGTCTCTCTGCTGGCTCGCCAGCACATCCAGAGAGAAACCTCAGGGACTCTGTACTGAGGTGCAAAGCCCTCCAGAGGACTGTCCTGAGTTACCACTAGAACGATACAACCGCTGACCAGTAGGGGAGACCTGTGAGTGTGAGAGACAAAACTTTCACAGAAGGCTGGCTCAGGCCTGGTCTACGCTAGGAAATTAGGTTGGTATAATTCCATCACTCAGGAATCCACACCCCTGAGCGACACAGATAAACTGACCTAACCCTCAGTGTAGACAGCACTAGGTCAACGGGAGAATTCTCCCATTGACCTAGCTACTGCCTCTTGGGGAGGTGGAGTACCCACGCCACTGGGAGAATCCCTCCCATTGGCATAGGTAGTGTCTTCACTGGCACCCTACAGTGCCACATTTTGCAATGCTGCTGTAGCGGTTTGTGTGGACAGACCTTCAGACTCTGGAATTTACTCCCACAAGAGGTCTGACCATGAACCTCACAGTTTTCAGAATTAGGGACCTGCTTCAGCTCCCACTGAAGCCAATGGAAAGACTCCTGTTGATTTTTACGGGACCTGCATTTGGTTATAAATGTAAAACCCATTTTTTTGACTTGGCTTTCCCACAATATCCCTTCATACACATTTTGTAAATCTATTTTACAAGCTACTATTGTGGATGGATGTCAAGTGGGGTCCTGCAGGGATGTGTCCTGTGTATGATGCTATTGCATATTTTCATTAACTATTTGGATGATGGAGTGGAGAGCATGCTTATAACATTTGCAGAGGACACCTACTGGCCGTGGTTGCAAGCACTTTGAAGGACAGGATTAGAATTCAAAATTATATTTATTTCAGACCAATTTTCCAATTTATCAAGAAGATGAAATTCAATAAAGGCCAGTGCAAAGTACTACCCTTAGGAAGGAATGATCAAATACAAAATGGGAAATAATTGACTAGGCAGCAGTACTGTAGAAAAGGATCTGGGCATTTTAGCAGATCACAGGTTGAATGTGATTCAACTGTGTGATGCTGTTGTGAAAAAGGCAAATGTCATTCTGGGGTGTATTAACAGGAGTGTCATGTATAAGATGTGAGAGGTAATAGTTCTGCTGTACTTGGCACTGGCGAGGCCCCAACTGGAATTCTGTGTCCAGTTTTGGGCACCACGCTGTAAGAAAGATGTGGACAAATTGGAGAGTCCAGAGGAGAGCTGCTACAGTGATAAAGGGTTTAGAAAATCTGACCTATGAGGAAAGGTTGAAAGAATTGTGCATGTTTAGTCTCGGGAAGAGAAAACTGAGTGGGGAGGACACCATGCTCTTCAGATATGTAAAAGGTTGTTAAAATGAGAACAGTGGTCGACAGTTCTCCCTCCCAGCCATACATTTCTATGATTTTATGGAGGTGGGTCTGTGTGTGTGGTAGTGTTTGTGTTTGTGTGACAGTGTGTGTGAGAGAGAGAGAGTGTGTGTATGAGAGAGAGAGAGAAGATCATATTTGGTAAGTAACTAAACAGGTGTGGAAAGGGAATTTTTAGGGCTGTCGATTAATCGCAGTTAACTCACACGATTAACTCAAAAAAATTAATCACGATTATAAAAATTAATTGCCATTAATCGCAGTTTTAATCACACTGTTAAACAATAGAATACCAATTGAAATTTATTAAATATTTTGGATGTTTTTCTACATTTTCATATATATTGTATTCTGTGTTGCAATTGAAATCAAAGTGTATATTTTTGATTACAAATATTTGCACTATAAAAATGAAAACAAAAGAAATAGCATTTTTCAGTTCACCTCATACAAGTACGTAGTGCAATCTCTTTGTCGTGAAAGTGCAACTTACAAATGGAGATTTTTTGTTGTTGTTACACAACTGCACTCAATAATAAAACAATGTAAAACTTCAGAGCCTACATGTCCACTCAGTCCTTCTTCTTGTTCAGCCAATAGCTAAGAGAAACAAGTTTGTTTACATTTACAGAAGATAATGCCGCCCTCTTCTTATTTACAATGTCACCAGAAAATGAGAACAGGCATTTACATGGCACTTTTGTAGCTGGCACTGCAAGGTATTTATGTGCCAGATATGCTAAACATTCATATGGCCCTTCATGCTTCAGCCACCATTCCAGAGGACATGCTTCCATGCTGATGACGCTCATTAAAAAAAAATGTGTTAATTAAATTTGTGACTGAACTCCTTGAGGGAGAATTATATGTCCCCTGCTCTGTTTTACCAGCATTCTGCCATATATTTCATGTTATAGCAGTCTCTGATGATGACCCAGCACCTGTTCGTTTTAAGAACACTTTCACTGCAGATTTGACAAAACACAAAGAGGGTACCAATATGAGATTTCTAAAGATAGCTACAGCACTCGACCCAAGATTTAAGAATCTGAAGTGCCTTCCAAAATCTGAGAGGGATGAGGTGCGGAGCATGCTTTCAGAAGTCTTATAAGAGCAACACTCCAATGCGGAAACTATAGAACCTGACCCATCCAAAAAGAAAATCAGCCTTCTGCTGGTGGCATCTGACTCAGATAATGAAAACAAACCTATGTCGGTCCGCACTGCTTTGGATTGTTATTAAGCAGAACCCGTCATCAGCTTGGATGCATGTCCCCTGGAATGGTGGTTGAAGCATGAAGGGAGATATGAATCTTTAGCGCATCTGGCATATAAATATCTTGCGATGCTGGCTACAACAGTGCCATGAGCACTTAATCTCATGACAGCCCTAGTAATTTTCCTTAAAGTTATCCTCAGGTTCTGGATTTCACCTAAGGTCTTGTACTAGCTTTCAAATGCTAGTTAATTCTGGGGAAATTTTTCAAAGGCCCAAAGGGCAATTGGGCACGTAACTGCCATTGACAGTGAACTGGAAGCTGGATGTCTAATGCCCATTTGTGGCACTGGCCCATGCATAGAGTCAAAGAGACTTTTTTGGAGGGTTGTACTTTCTAGATTTTTCTACAATGTTCTTAGTATATTATGGTTACAATCAATGTAGGGATAGAGTTGCTTTGAAAAAAGGGAAAATGTCTTCCAAAAAAATCCTGCCTTTTTAAATTAAAAATTGACCAACTCCTTAACTGATTTTTGGGGGGGAAATCATGAAAATTTATTGTAATTTCTCTGAATTCCCACCCCCATTTCAACTTTTTGCCAAAATGTGATGTATATGTTCTGCGGAAAAGGACCTAGGGGTGACAGTGGACGAGAAGCTGGATATGAGTCAGCAGTGTGCCCTTGTTGCCAAGAAGGCCAATGGCATTTTGGGATGTATAAGTAGGGGCATAGCCAGCAGATCGAGGGACGTGATCATTCCCCTCTATTCGACATTGGTGAGGCCTCCTCTGGAGTACTGTGTCCAGTTTTGGGCCCCACACTACAAGAAGGATGTGGAAAAATTGGAGAGAGTCCAGCGAAGGGCAACAAAAATGATTAGGGGACTGGAACACATGACTTATAAGGAGAGGCTGAGGGAACTGGGATTGTTTAGTCTGCAGAAGAGAAGAATGAGGGGGGATTTGATAGCTGCTTTCAACTACCTGAGAGGTGGTTCCAAAGAGGATGGTTCTAGACTATTCTCAGTGGTAGAAGATGACAGGACAAGGAGTAATGGTCTCAAGCTGCAGTGGGGGAGGTTGGATATTAGGAAAAACTTTTTCACTAGGAGGGTGGTGAAACACTGGAATGCATTACCTAGGGAGGTGGTAGAATCTCCTTCCTTAGAAGTTTTTAAGGTCAGGCTTGACAAAGCCCTGGCTGGGATGATTTAATTGGGGATTGGTCCTGCTTTGAGCAGGGGGTTGGACTAGATGACCTCCTGAGGTCCCTTCCAACCCTGATATTCTATGGTTCTATGATTCTATGTGTTTGCAGGATTGGGGCCTTAGATTGCAAGATCTTTGGGGCAAGGATTGTTTCTTTAATATATTGAGAGACTTTTAGGGCCAGAAGAGGGACCATTAGATCATCTACTCTAAACTCCTGTATAACACAGGCCAGAGAATTTCATCTAATTATTACCCCTGCACAGAGCCCAATTTCTAAGTGTTTTTACGGCACCTAATGCATTGGAGCTCCAGTCTTGGTTGGGACCTCTAGACCAGTGGTTCCCAAACTTGTTCTGCCGCTTGTGCAGGGAAAGCCTCTGGTGGGCCAGGCCTGTTTGTTTACCTGCCGCGTCCGCAGGTTTGGCCGATCGCAGCTGCCGGTGACTGCGCTTTGCTGTTCCAGGCCAGTGGGAGCTGCTGGAAGCGGCGGCCAGTACGTCCCTCGGCCCGCCGCTTCCAGCAGCTCCCATTGGCCTGGAGCAGCGAACTGCGGCCTCTGGGAGCCACAATCAGCCGAACCTGCAGACGCAGCAGGTAAACAAACCGGCCCGGCCCGCCAGGGGCTTTCCCTGCACAAGCAGCTGAACAAGTTTGGGAACCACTGCTCTAGACATTATCATAATACCTCATTGTTATTATTAATAGTTATTTGTATCTACACATGCAAAAGTGTAGTAAATATGTAAATTTTGCTATCTTTTTAAAGCATTGTCAGTTTAAAGGCTCATACTATTTTCCAGTTCCCTTAATGAGATTTGCTTTGCTTTTTCCCATTGAATATATTAAGCAACATATGAGCCACTAGATTTTTTTCCCCAAAGGAAGAGTTACTAGCCGAACAAATATTGCTGTGTCATAAAATGAATGATTAGACAGCTAGAGTAGCGGTGCACTCACGATTAATCTTCCCTAAATATTTCATTTCGTTTCTTTGAATTATGAACCTCTTTTTATACAAATAGCATCAGAGTTTATAAATCATTCCTGCATGGCATAATTTTGATAAGAAAATGAAAAACACCGGGGAAAACTTAGGCCTTAACTAATGAACAACTTTGTCACCCACTAAAGAATCTATGCAATGTCAGATGAGTCATTTAAATAAGTTTGATAGAACATTTATTTTGACTAAAAGTGTTATCATATGAGTCTTGTGCTACTTTTGCAGTTGTTGGCTTCATGTAATAAAACATTTGCTTGGGATAGAACTGTTAGTCACAGTCACTGAATATGTGTGAGATTAGCTGTTCTGCAGAATTTTAGTGCTCCACGTACAGCGGGTATTTTGTAATTCATTGAGATAGTTGTCAATAAACATTTGCTTCAGAAGACTGGGGAGTATGAGAAACCCTGAGGCAGACAAGATGCATGACTGCTGGGCTTCAATCAGTATAAATTACAGTGTTAGTAACAGATAAAACCACCTCTATCCTTGTGTACTGGAATCTATTATAATCACGTACAAACCCAGATGCAAAACTATCTTGTGGAAATCAGAGATTCTTTTATTTACAGTTCATTTTGGGGACGTCTCAGTGAGACCTGTTTGTGCAATAACAGTAGAAAGATTTACAGAAAACACCTTCTTGATAGGAACGCTGATGTCTGGCAGTGGTGCTGGAACTAGAGGTGTTGTGGCACCCTCTGGCTTAAAGTACTAATAACAAACACCAAATACATGGTTCCATCATCAGTATCCCCAGTCTAAAATCGTTCCAGCACCCTGGATGTCTGGTTGCTATTTCTATAATGTAATATAATAAAAATGTGGCTACAGCACTGTCGCTAAAGGGACTCTCTCATTTACTAGCTATCAAGTGGAAAAGATGACTTCAGTCTGCACTTGGAGTAAAATTCCTGATCTCAAATACCCGCAAGTTTCACAATACAATGCATCATGTATATTTTTTCCTGATATCAGTGCCCGGCTGCAATAAGTTGATTGGCTTGAAAATGGAGTGCTTTAGGGCAGTATTTTCATACAGGAACTTACAGAAAATTAGCATTTTTTTCCTTCTTCCCCAGAGGTACTGTGTACCTGCAATTCCTCTTTACAATGTTTTGTGCAGTGCATGAATGTTCAAAGTAAGGCAAAAAGGTTGCACTCCTCAAATGTGCATGCGCTCATGGAACATGTATAGACTTCCATATGCAGCTGAGGAGGACTTGGGTGTCTTTCAGGTGAAGTGCAAGGCGAATCCATACTCTCCAACCTAAGGCCAGAGGTGGAGCCTGGCAGTTGCCACTAGTACTCCTGCCCATGTAATGACTCTGCAGTCATTGGCCAGTCCTGTGATCCAGATCCAGCCCTTCCCACAACTCTGCCCACCCCACCAACCTATGCAGGGCTGCTACAGACTAGAGCAGTGGTTCTCAACCAGTGGACCTCAACCATGTACCCCTGAGGGTACTCAGAAGTCTTCCGGGGGTACATCAACTCGCCTAGATATTGTATATTTATATTCCAATTTATTTATTTTATAATTTATATGGCAAAAATGAGAACATAAGCAATTTTTCAGTAATAGCGTGTGTGACACTTTTGTATTTTTATGTCTGATTTTGTAAGTTTTTAAGTGAGGAGAAACTTGGGGGTACACAAGGTAAATCAAACTCTTAAAAGGGGTGCAGTAGTCTGGAAAGGTTGAGAGCCACTGGACTAGAGGCTCCCTCTCTTGTGGAAAAAGAGCCCAGAACTGCATGATCACTCCTTTGGAACCATCTTGCCTATCATCTTCAGCCTATTCATAAGGCATCTGCCAGGGGCCCCAAGCACAAGGGTGAAGGTCAGCCTTGTTTCCACAGAATCCATATCTGAATGCACAGACTGTTTTGTGTGCCATGACCTTTTTTGCACATGCAAGCAGGTGATTATGGATGTTTTGGGAAACAGCAGGTGGTTTTGCCTGTTTTCTAATCACATGAGCTCTGCCCTGCTGTAAAACGAAGCCCTTAAAGAGCCCCTTGTCCTTGTGTGATGTAAGAAGGAGAACATTCTGGTCTGTGGTCACTGCTTCCAGTAGCCAGGTGACAGTATAAGAGGAACCCATACCCATGCTCTTCCATTGGTTTTCCAGCCCTGGGAACCCTACCACAGCTGAGTGTCTGCATCCAGTAGCCTCAGCCAGGCTGTCTCTCCTTCTTATGGCCTCTTCTCCCCTCCGCCCCCTGGGTGGCTGGGCTCGGGCTTCGGCTTCTCCTCCTGGGATCATGTAGTAATTTTTGTTGTCAGAAGGGGGTTACAGTGCAATGAAGGTGAGAACCCTTGGCTTTAGTCACATGATCTGCCAGTCATATGACTCCACTCATTTCTTTCATCTGGGGAGACTAGCTACGCCTGTCAGTGCAGCTGAGTCTCAGCCTTACCCTATGACAGGGCCCAATCCTACAAGGATTAAATGAACCGACATAGCAGCAAGAGTTTGAAACTGGGTATTCAGGTTGATTTAAGGCCTTCTCTCAAAAACAAACTCAGAAAAAATTCGCTCTGATTTCCAGCAAGTTACACTTTTCTTTTATTAGCCCAAAACAGGCAGTCTTTTCCCCCAGGTTGAATTCTACCCCCTTACTTAAACACACCCTCACACACCTACTAACTTCAATAGGACCCACAAATGGGAAAGGTCAGAGGAATCTCTTCTCTGGTGTAACTCCCCAAATTCTAATAGAGCTAGGCTAGGGATGAATGGGTCCCAGTATCACTATACATTCAAGAAATAGCATAAACCAATATAATAGGATGCTAAATTATGGATTGTGTTTAAAGTTCCATGTGCTTACTACATCTGGACAATCTGGGTAGCAAATCTCATCTGACAGCTTCCTTCAACAACAGATAATAAGTGCCATTAATTACCAACAGACCTGAAGATATCCCTTCTTTCCCCCCGACACTAATTGCTTTTACACTGTTTGAAATGCTGTTTCTGATCTTGCAGGGGAAAGGGTTTGTATCTGCCACATGTTAAATGGTCTAAACCTGGTTTCAACATAGCATTTTGTAAGCTGATAATATGTAGAAGGTGCTTGCTAAATTTGATGCACTGTGTCTTTAAAAAACCTGCTTTATACCTTATTTTTCCTGCACAGTTTATCAAAATTTATATCCCATTTTTGTGCTTCTATATTCCGTCTTGAACTGACCAATTTTTCAGTATTCTATAATCAACTCCCCAGAGCACAGTGATTTCTTCTGTGCAGTACCTCCGCGGCTCTGAAGCTGCTGAAATAAAACAGCAACTGTATCACACTGGTAGAGGAAAGAAAATCATATGGACTCCAAAATAAATTGCTTTAATTCTTGTGCATAGGCTTTTGTTATCCGGAGACTGTTGTCACACTGTAGTTGCTCTTTAATCTTTTAATCCATTGAGTTATTGTGACACTTAGCACAGTTTGGTGCGGCACCCTTATATCCGTTTTGTTTCCTGAAGTGGGGCAAGCTTACCAATGGATTGTCACCATATAGTAATTACAAATATAAATGTCACTGCTGTCAAATGATATAATATACCTCATGTGTCAGGACACAAGCTGTTTAAAATCAAACTTAGGGTAAAGCCGCTGCTGTGTGAATATGCGTTGATTAAATTCGTAGCCATTAATCATTTTTAATAAAAACTGAATTTTGTCAAGGCAGCGGTGCACTTTCAGAAAGATAACAGAATTAAATGCATTCTCCACAAAGCACTATGCAAACCTATGCTCACATATACAGTAACTTAACTAAGTATTTCCATTGTAAAGATAAGAGAGAGGGAGCCTAAAGCTGCAACCCTTTTGAGTGTGAGAATTGGTTGCATGAATAAGAGTAGGCCCATTAAAATCAATGGGATTGCTTGCATGAATTAGGACTGCTTGTGTGAGAAAAGGTTGCAAGACCAGTCCCGGGGTCTATAATGATTAGTTTTCACCGGGCTGTCAGTTCCACCCCTGGGGAGAGATTTCATTGCTAGCCTGTTCAAAAATGCCGAGACATTTTCCACAGTAAGTCTTAAATCCTATCAGATTTCAGGCGTGGAAGGCAGACCTATCCAGGCAGCCTGAGATGGATACACTGTGGAGGATTGGCTGGGTTCTGGCATAGGAAATGCTAAACTTATTTCCCTTAGGCTCTTTCAAAGCTATCAGATCCATCCATGGTCCTCCTGCTGCTTTAATTTTTCTCATACTCTGTAACTGTGACCCCGAAAGAAGAGTCTGTTAGGCAATATATTAACCAGGAGCATTGCTACACATTGCACGACTCTGATTCTTTTTCTTTGCAAAGGGGGAAGATCCTGGGCAAACAATATTAGAGAAGTTATTTTACATCAGGATCAAATTACAGTCACTGAGTGGACCAGCTGTTTGGCATCAGGATAGACTGATATATCAATCATACCTGTGAAATGTATTTACAGAAGCATCACAAAATATTTGAGTGGGCAGCCATCCCATTTTGACAGCAAATATAGCTAAACAATTTTGCTTTTGTCCAGTAGAATTTACAACTTTTAAAATTAACTGTGGTGTGCATTTCCCCACTTTTCATCAGCTCCTGCCTGGCCTGTTTTAAAGTCATTTCTTTCCCTTATTAGTCACAAAAATCGAAAGTGTTTGTCAAAACAGAAAATAATGGTTTGATGTTGCACAGTCCATCCATGGAATCCAACTCTCCAAGACCAAGAGCATATGAAAACAGGGGGGAAACATGTCCGTAGTTTATGTATGCATGCATTTATTTAGTTAGATTCTCTTCTCAGCTAGCTGTTGCTAATCCAGTGGTGTTGCTCTGGATTTACACTTGTTTAACTGAGATGGAATCTGATTCCAGGGATCTTAATCAATTTTAACGATTTGTATTTCAAATGATAGCTTCCAGCGTGGGATTTGCATAGGACTGAACTCTGTCTGGCTTAGTGTCGGAAGTAGGGAGGCCATGCTGGAATGCTGATGTAATCCAGAACAACATTTGCCATCTCTGGGGAAATCTTCCCTGTAATAGCACCTATTGTGGCGAGTGGAGACAGAAAGGAGGCAGCTTGTACTCCCCCTTATTCAGATACTGCTGGTGGCCAAGGTGGGTCCTGGTGCAGGTTAAGGCAGCCCTTAGAGCTGCCCTAACTTGCCCTCCTGCTTCAAGGCCATAATGGAGCTCAGAATTGGCAGAGTGAAGGTCCATCCTGGCCATGTCCCTCCTGTGCCCTCCCTCCTCCATCCTGCCCAAGTGTGCCACCTCTGCGTGGGGCTCCTGGCGAGGCAGTTCAGAGATGGTGGAACTGGGTGTAGGCGTTCCCAGTACCTGGGGTATCACCTAGGGAGGCCTTATACCCGCCTTTTAGCCCCTTTGTGCCGCTTTAGCCAGGTAAAGTGGCGGCAGGGCAGAAGTGAATAGGGTGCCCTGAGTATAGGTGCAGGTGGTGACAGAGGGCTATCTTGGGCAGTGGTGCTGTCCATATCTCAGGAGGCATGTTTGGATGGGCTGGAGATGTGGCCAGGGTCATGCCTCTCTACCCTTGGCTCCCGGGCAAAGGCTGATATGTGCCCTTCTAAGGCATGATTCTACTTCAACTTTGTGACTGGGTGTAGCAGGCCTGACCATCACCTGCTGGAGGGCTTGTGAGCCTACCAAACCCTGCCCTAAGAAAAGAGCAGAAGAAGTGAGTCATCCAAGCTGCTTAGAGAGGCTGTGTGGGAAGCAGCCAGTCAGAGCCCAGCAGGCTCATAAACGGAGCTGCTGGGCCTGAGCAGATTCAGTTGCTGGCTGGAGTCAGAGGAGCAAGGAAGATGCTCCTGACTGACTGCAGCAGTTCCAGTATCTGGACAGAGCCATCACTAGCAGAGACCAGGGGAGCAAGGAAGGTGCTCCTGGCTGGCTACTGGGACTCAAGCAAGGCTTCAGCCTGAGGTAAGGGTGAAGCTGAACATGCTGGGGCTGTGGGTAAGTGGCCCAGGGAACAGTAGCAGCAATGAGTTAGTTAAAGGGATGCAGCAGGTGGCTGTTATTTGTAGGGTCCCTGGGTTGGGACTTGGTATAGTGGGTGGGCCCTGGTCTCCACCTGTGGCTGGTGGGGAGTGGCTGAGTGCCCCGAGAAGGGAGTTTACATCGGCTCAGGAAAAAGGCTGAAGACCCCAAAGGAATTAGTATGTATTGAACTTTATACTCCAAAAAGGGGATGAACTGAACTGCAGCAATGACTCAGCTGGGATTGATTGAGGCTTGCTATTGAATGAAGAGTCTCCAGGGAGCAAACCCAGGGACACTGCTCCCTTCCAGAGCAAGGACTATTTGAGAACTAGCCCTAGAGGGGATGCAGAAGACCAACCAGGGTACTGGGATAGGCCCTGTTAGACTGTATACCCCAGAAGGGGTCTATTTTGTTTTGCCTGTGGACTGTATGTGACTCAATGGAGGGCTGAGTCACTGAAAACGCACCTGTAAAAGAGAAACTCTCCCTAGAGAGCACCGCAAAAGCTGTGAGAGCATGCACACCCAACAGGAGGCGCTCACGTGACGTGAGTGGATCCCCTCACAGACTTGCACGAGTGTCAATTGAGCATTACCCCATTGCAGTCAGGAGAGTAAAACCAGTGTAGACGAGATCCAAAACAGCTCAGCACTGCTGAGTGGGGAGGCGGAGAAGTGGCACCAAGACACCTTTCTGGTTCTCAACCCTGCGGTGAGAGGAGGGGAATTCAGCCTCACAGCTGCTCTGCCTTAAACGGCCTGGGGGCCATTCCCGTGTCACAGCAGTGCTTCCTTCTGCCCCCAACAGGTTTCCTTTCCATCCTTTGTGCCACAAGGGGGAGTAGGTGGCATAAAGCCAGGGGAATCCTCAGGAGCTGGTTTAACATTCCTTTGTGCCACTTCAGTGGCACCAAGACACCAGTGGGTGGTTGAGGACCTTGCCCAAAGCCTTTTCAACGGAGGCGAGAGACATTCTAAGGCCTTGTCTATGCCGGTGGCAGCACGTAGGGGATGTGTAGCTACATGCTGCAGTGAAAGGCTCTGGCAGTAGGAAGGCAGCAGGAAAAGGCTCCACAACTGGAGCCTTTCCCCACTGCAGGGAGATGCCAAAGCTGCCGGAGCCTGTCCCTGCAGCAGGATGCTACACTGCTAAAAATAGGCATGTGGGAGGCACTGCTTGAGTGCGTAGAAAGCTGTGGAGGGTATGTGCCCTAAGGTCCAGGTGTGTCTTTACTCACTTAAGCAGTGCCTCGCCATCTATATGGCTATTCATACCCATGCTAGGGGGGCATGCAGTGTGTTTTCTATAAGGAGTGTGCAGTGTAGATCTACCCTAAATGTGTGTAACCCATACTTACTGGGGGCTCTCTGTCCCCCCTTAGTGCCTGGACCACATAGCTGTCTGAATGGCTACCTGCTTTACGTTAACAGAGCTGGGTAGCCCAGTAGCAGGAGGTTATGCTTTTTGATCCAGAAGGCCATGTATTCCATCCCCGCTGCTGACAACCCACACGGAGATACGTCACATGCACGCCTGGAGACCTTGGATTTGATTCTCTCAGTTACATTGGTGTCAGTCTAGATTAGAGTAACTTCACAGAATTGCATTTATCCCATTGTGACATTGCTCCATTCTGTCTGCCTCCTCCCTCCACTGGTAGAAAGCCTCCAACCGCTTTGCCAGTGTGGTACAGCTCAGCATCTGCATCTAACACAGGTCCTGCATTAAAGCTGCAGTAGAAATGATAGGCCTGGGTTCTTGTTTGCTTTGCACTGGACCACCGCTATATAGCAGCCATAAACCAACCAGATTCAACCTATATAGGTCCCACTGCTTAGGAGCTGCTGTGTTTGCCCTATACCATTCTGTGTCCTAGCACTAGGGTATGGTCAGGGAAAGGGAGTGCAACTAAAACCTCCCTGCATCTGAGTAATTCCTGGCTACCAGAACAGTCCTTGAGGGCTGTGGGCAGTCAGCATGAAATATCTAATTGATGCAAGCACCAGCTTTGAGTACAGCTGGTTCCAGGACTGGGGCGCCATAAAGATGGCCAAAAGACACCTTTTCCACCACCACAGCTTGCTCCAAATGCACACAGTTCAGGATCTGGCCCATAGCATGCAAACTGGAGCTTGCGTTGTTTTTAACAAAAATTCTCATTTTGGAAAATGAATGCAGCTGAAAACCTTCCCAAATATTTGCTCTGGTAAGTCATGTGGGTGCTGGGGATGTATTGTACTGCATCTCCAGAAAAAGGGAATTTGTTTTGCCAGTATGTAAACTTTGCCATTTCCTTGCTGTTATAAATGCCACTAGAAAATGAAAAGTGCTGGTCAGCAGGGAGAGATTGATACTAGCAAAAAGAATAAGCCATTCAGGTGGGAAAGCATTCTAAAATTATAGCTACCCACACACAAAACAAATTACCTATTATATTTTGTTTGGATCTGCTTTTCTTTAAAGGTCCAAGCAGACAATTGCCATGAATTGGAAAGGTGCTTTCTTTGGTGTATAAATTTTAAAGAGCTTTAAAACATTTTTATAGAGCCCTGAAGAAAAAACATTTTATGACATAATAATAGGAGCTTTTAAGAGAAAGGATTTGCCTGGGTAAATTGTGAGGTCTGTGAGTGCCTGATGAACCCTGAACTAATATTGACGCACAGGCACAATATGGCTTGGGCACTACACTTGATGGTGGGCTTGGTTTTCTTTAGTGTTTTCTGTTTTGTTTGTTAGTTCCTCCAAGATTTGCTATGTATTATGGGGGCAAAGCTATAACTAAAATTCAGCCTTGGTGTGAGCAGATGGGCAACACTCAGTCTTGAGAGTGCTTCCCTCTCTTGGCTGGTACACATGGGGCCAGGTGTTTGCTTATTAGACTGAAATTTCCCATTAATGCCTTGGGGGACACCTGTTAAGGTTGGTTTGTTTTGGCTGAACATCTTGTAGAAGTCTATGCTCTAAAGCATGAGCAGCTCAAACATTCTCAAATGTGTTGCCCAGAGCTGGTCAAAGCTGAAATTTTGGAGGGGGAAAAAAATCTTTTTTCAACTCTCTTTGGCGGGAAAAATATTCGTTTTCCCACAGGAAAGCTCTAACCAATTCAGAACGAAAGCATTTTGTTTGCAACTGAGCTCTTGGAAGGAAAATGTTCACTCAGCTTCAACTTCAGGTGTTTCAAAATGAAAATTTCCATTTGGAATCTGTTCAAAATTCTTCTGTGGGGAAAACCCAAAACTTTTTCGTCAAAATTGATACTTCCTCATGGAAAAATTTCAGTTAGGGTGAAACTGAATTATTCTGATGGGAAAACTTTTGGAGTAAAAATTTCAACCAGCTCTATTATTGTTCAAAGAACAACCAACCCCATGCATACATTATATTTCCATATGATATCTGCATGGAAACCCCATATTTGCTCCTGTATTCCAGGAAATGTCACTGCTGCAGATTGTTCATCCACGGAGCTAAATCCCTGGTACCCTTAGCATAAAATAAAGCTGTAAAGGGGGGGAGAAGACACCTGGGCAGTGGTAAGGCAGCCAATTAGTAACTCCCCCGGTCTCTTCATAAACTATAAGCACCACCTGCAGCCAGCTATACTCAAGAGTTCACAGATGTTCAAAGAAAGGACTTGAACAAACATTTTTATTAAGGGACCTGTCATTGTTTTAAAGCTCTTTACATTTGGCACATCAGTGGCACACAATTAAACTAGGAAATGGAAGTACATGAGTGTATACAATGGAAATACATGAGTGTATACAATGGAAGTCCAGGTTGTGACCCTGTTAATCAACCCTTCACTGCGGGCCAAAGGAGACATGCAGGCATCCAAGCAAATCTCCTTTCTTTGGGACTGGATTCTGAGCTGAATAGCCCCTGGTTCCATAAATAATTCCACTGATGTGAGTGTGATTACTGGTGGAGTAAGGTGCTCCCTAGCATGAGTAGCGGGTATCACAATCTGGCCCTTGGTCTCCTTAAACTTTAAAGAAAAAATTGCACCTTTCTAATGGCCTCAATGCTGCCATCCATAGGCTAGGTAGCATCTTACTCACAGGTGTTGGATTGGAGCTAATTGAGTTGCTCACAAAGGCTAGATTGTCAGGTAAAGCTCCCTTGTCCCTTTGGCTGCAGGAGGGGAGAGTAAGGGGTAGGAAAGTAGGGGCTAGTCAGCCAATATGTCTAACAGCAAACAAGTGGTTGGGAAGGCCCAGGCAAGGGTGAGCAGGGTGAGGGGTCCTGGCTTCCTTCCTCCTCCCCGCTTTCTGGCCAGAGTATCTGGCTGGGCACACAACGGCCCCACCAGAGGGATGAAGTATTTTACTTCACCTCTTGAGGGGCAGGGAGGGAGAAGCAGGGAAATAGGGGTAAACAAGTCTAGCCTGGAGTAAGGTACAGGTCACCATAAAGGGTGGCAGAGTTGGGCCCCCTTTATAAGTGCTCCCCTTAGTTAATGTAGTTGGCATTGTGGTAGCACAGAAATCCCCAAACTGTGGGGCGTGCCCCGCCTAGGAGGGCACGGAGGAACATTCAGGGGGGCATGGTGGGGCCCAGGTCAGCCCCCATGGGGGGTGAGGAGGGAGCGCCACCCAGCCCTGCTCTGTTCCCACCTCCTGGCCCAGCCCTGGGCCTAGCCACGGCTCTGCACCTGCACTTCCCGGCCCCAGCCTCAGTCCCCTTGCCCCTGTCTGCACTCCCCCTGCCCCAGGAGCCACAGCCCTGCTCCCAACCCCAGCTCCAGGGCTGTGTGTAGACAGGAGTAAAGAGAGCATGACCCTGAAAAGTGTGGGGACCGCTGCTGCAGCAGGAGATGGGAAAGACCCACTGGATTGCGGAGCCAGGCAGGGTGCTCCAATAAAAGATGTCATTTATTCTAATCATACCACAGTGATGTATCTGCCATGGCCTAGACGGTCCCTCTCCCTAATGTGCCTGCTTTGGGGAGGAGAGGGTGGGAGGATGGGTTCTCTCCCCTTATATGACACAGGCTTGGGTGACCCACACTCTGATGCCCAACGTTCAGAGGAGTGTAGATACTTCCCTGGGGAGCACACGAGTTTGGAGGGTTTGGAAGTAGACAGAGCTGTGGCTGTGCCCTTCTAGGAACTGGTGAGCAGAGCTGGTGGGATGCATGGGGTGGAGGAGAGTGATATGGTGCATGCCCTAAAAGGGTGTAGGAAACTACTGCCCATCCCAGTGCAAGAGAAGAGCCCTGGGAGACTTTGTCTGAGGCACAATGTCCAGCTCCCCTTCAGCATAACATGCCTACTCGCTACCCCTTACTTTGGACTCTGCCTAAAAGCACATCTATCTTGTGAGGGGAATAGTGCAGATTATCTTTCTTATCTCTACTCCAACCCTCTACACCAGTCCCCCTAATGCATTTAGCTGGCTAGAAAGACCTACATGCCAGTGATATAATCCTCAAAAGTCATTCTTGGGTTAGTATTCTAGGTATCCTCTGTCATTAGAAATATCAGATACCCACACTGCTGCTTAGGCATCTTAGTAGTAGTAATATTACCTTACTGTAGCACCTAGTAGCCCCAGTCATGGCCCAGGATCCCATTGTGCTAGGTGCTGTACAAATACAGAACAGACTGTCCTTGCCCCAGGTTGCTTACAATCCAAGTATAAGATCAGGCAACAGGTGGATACAGGCAGATGGGGGAGCACAAGCAAGCAATAAGAGGATGATAGGCAGCAGTCTCAGCAAACCCACATCTTAATCTTCAAACCTGGCCTTTCTAACTGGCTGACTAGGCTGGGCTTTTGCTGCCATTCTTTCTCTGTGGCACCAGAGAAGAAATAATTTGCAGAAACTCCAACATTGCGTGGGAGTCAGCAATGTCGGTTTGTCTCCTTCAGTTTTCAGCGTTCCTATACTTCCATGGTACCCTGCACCAGCTGGCAGCAGAAGTTCCAAGGTATCACACAAGATGCTGTCCTTGTGGCCTGTCCATCCTAGTCAATATCAGGGAGTATTCGAAATTGCCCAGAAAAGTAGCTTCACCTTATGAGAGATGTAGAACAAAGAAGTTCATAAAAACGTCTCCATATTGAAGGATATAGACTGTTTTTCACAACTTCAAAGCTTCTCAGGTCCACTCATTATTAAATGAAATGCCCACACAGCTCTAAACGCCATTCCTTTCCACTTCCTCTTCCAATGACAAGAATTAGGTACTATAGGTAGTTAAGCTGCAGTGCCTTTTTAACTAAGATTGTAGTATTTTAAACTTTCTGATAATGGTAATAAAAAGCGCCCTTAATTGATCGAGGGTGTAATAGCTATGCTAGCAAATGGAGCCAGATCTGACAAGAGAAATTACTTCTGCAGAAACATAGCAATGAACCTGTGTGCAAATCACAATACTGATAGGAATTATGTACTGCATCTGGTTTCAATCTGTAGGTCTGACCTTTAACTGAAAATGAATTTTAATAGGCAATTGATTTAAATAATTGGTATGCTTCAAAATCAATACTGGAACACAATGGGTAAGTGGTTAAAATAATTGAGGTGGGTTTTTTGTTAGACTTTAAAATTCAGGTCATAGCTATAGTGTGTATATAGTTCCATTCCAAATCTGTACTATCACTAAAGCACCGTATTTGTATACATAGCTTTGGCAAAACTGTCTTTTTAGCCCCTGGAGCACTCTTAGCAGAGACTTATAGAGTGAATGATGACTGACTTAATTTTTAAAAGTGTCCCAATTCACAGTTCCTCTGTTCATGCGCTTGGGATAGAGAAGATGATGGCTTTATGCCCCTTCTGCACTCCCCATGATCTGGGGCATCCAGGTGCCCACCTGGCTACCGTTTTTGAAAGGTAGAGCAGCCTTCTGCCTCACTGCCACATATGGGTTTTGGGAAGCAGAGAATAATTGTAGCAGAGTGCACTCTGGTCACATCCACAGCCTGCCCTGGGGTTCATTTAGGGCACCAATCCTACGAACACTTAAGCCATGTCTACACTACAAAATTATGTTGACCTAACTTGTCGGCATACAACCACCACAGTTATTAAATTGCTTGTGTGTGTGCACCCTGGGCTCCTTGTGTCGGTGGTGTGCGGCCTCACCAGGAGTGCTTGTTTCAATTGTATTGTCAGGGTGGGGCATTGTGGGATGGCTCCTGAAAGCCAGTAATAGTCTACTTAAACAATGCAGTGTCTTCACTGACACTACGTTGATCTAATTACATCAACCATGACTCCACGCCACTCAGGAAGGTAGTGTTACTAGATCAGCGCAGATAGGCACTTCATTGGTGGGAACCAAATTCCACAGCTAGGCTGACATAAGGCAGCTTCTGTCAACCTTATCCTGTAGTATAGGCAAGGCCTTAAACTTGTGTATGTGTGTAACTTTGCTACCATGAATGGTCAAGGCCCCATTGATTTAAGTAGGACTGCTAACAGTAGTACAGTTAAGCAGGTGCAGAAATGTTTGCAAAATGGCACCTACGAGAAGAGATTGGGTCTCTTCTCTTTAAAAGGAGTTTGGGCGCAGAATAAATGGAGGTGCAGAGGCCCCAAGGTGGAGAGTGTGCCAGGGAGGGAACTTGAGGTGGCAGAGGGCAGCCATACCCGCTCCTGCACCGGGGACTTATGGGTAACTCAAAGCCTAGTGAATAGTGCTCACTAGGGAGGGGACATCACCAGATTTGATGGAAAAATTTTCCCCAAACCCTCCTATTTCAGGGCATAAGCCATTCCCAGTTCCTCCATCTGTTAAATGAGGATAATGAGAGAGGCTTCCTTTTGTAACGTGCTTTGAGATGTACTGATGAAAAGTACTGCATAAGAGCTAGCTGCTGTTGCTGCCATCTCACAGGGGTTAGGGAGAACTTCCTATAAGGACATTTGCCACTGCAAGAATTTAGTCCCTTCATTTAAAACCACCATGGAAGAGAGGATCTTGGATAGTTGTATCCTCACGTGAGATGGCAATCCCTGTGTTTCTAGGACAGTGGTCATGGCAATGTGATGTCTGAGATTGCCTTAGTTTTCTTGTATATGGGGCTTTGAAATGGAAGGGTTGTGTGTTTGTGTGTGTGATCCTGCCAGGTGTTGACTAATTTTGTGAGGTGCAGTTGAGCAACCACAATGCCCTTGACTTCGAGGGACTGGGGCATCTTACAGGTTCAAGCTTTATGAGGACAGTTTGATAAAAACATTGGGTTTGTTTTAATTGTTTCTTATACCTGCTCCCACTCAAACTTATTCTCAAATGTCCATTTCTCTTCTCCGCCAAGTGCCCATCTGTGGGGGTTTAGCCCTTGCATGGAGAAACAGGACTATTCTGTGGACTCAGGCTGATGAAGCTAATTAGCTGTAGTCCAAGTTAGAAAAGGTCTTGTGCCTCATCTGCTGGGAGCCCATCAGGGGCAGAGTATTCCAGGGAGAAACATGGACCTGAGGCATTAGCTCCTGATCCCCATAGGGTTCAGGGCTCCCCTATGGAGGGTGACAGGGACAGCTGAATTTCTGGCTCCAATCAGATGCTTCTGTTTTCGGTGGCTGCAAGGAGAACAGCTGTTCGAGGTGCTTAGATGTAGGTCACTAGGGTAACCACTCTTGCTTCGTTTGTGTTCAGAACAGCTGCCGCATGTTGAGGCTGAATCTCTAATTGTAGGAAAAGCCACTGAAGGGGGGAGACAGACATGTGCTTAGAAATAGCGAACAAGAGAGCTACAGTACTTACATTCAGCTAACTGCTGTGATCCTTCTGGGGTGCATCTGGATTAGGGGATGGATTGCTAGTGGCTGGAAATCAGTGTAGCTCCAATGCTTCCATTAGAGCTATGCCAGTTTACACCAGATCTGGCCTGTATGTGTCAGAAGCCTTCTCCTGAGGGAGAAGAGGTAGATGCCTGAGGTGCAGCATTGTCCATACATACCTTAGAGCCTTGTATCCAGAGAGTACATTATTCTATAGCTTTCTTTTCAGTGGCTTCTTAACTTGGGGGAGAGAAATACAAGCTGCTGGTAGTTAAATGGTTCATGCCGTGGTGGAGCTGTGGCTCCAGAATGAGGAGGAGCACATTAAAGGGAAGCTGGCCTCTCTGGGGAAGCTGATAGAAACCACACTGCTTCAATGCGGTGCTTTCCGCTATTAGGCTGTATGTAAAAGATGAAGATGAGCAGCTAACTTATAACAAGTCAGTCTACAAATGTCACCCATTTGCAAAGAGAACAGCCATGATTGTCTCAGTTCTGGCATAAGTGCCTCTCTGATCCCTTCATGGCATCATCTCTCAGGGCTCCAGCCTTCACTCCTCTTGGGGCAGGAACTCTTGTACCTCTCCCTCCACAGCAGGGATTTAGGCTGCAATTTCCTTCTGTGACTCACTCTGATCCCCTTAGCAAGTCGGGGGGCCTGAGTCTCCCAGTGACCACGCTATACTTGTTCTAATTCTGCCTTGCCATATCAACCTCTAGCCCTTAGGGCAATTCCACTGCGTCTTGTGGGTCTGAATTTAATAAGTGAACCTGTTCCAAGAGTTGCACTCCATCTGTTGGGAGTAGCCCTGAAGAGATGGGGTTTAATCATGCCTAGTCACCTTCACCCTTCCTATTTAATTTCCTTCTGTGACTCATCAGTAACCTCTGAGATCTGGGGGGAGGGGAGCTCTCCCAACCAATGTGGGGAGTGGGAAAGAAGATACCACAGTAAAGGGTTCCTGTTCCTAGGAGTGTAGTTTCCCTGCAGAGAGGAGATCATGGCCTGTTCTCTAGTACGCTGGAATAGCTTCTGTCTAAAAATATGCCTGATTTTAACCTATCTGGGTGGATTATTATGGGAAAAGTTGGACGGAAGGAGTGAGGTTTAAGGAGGGTTTAGAAGGAACTCCAGCTTTTGTGCCCATTCAGATTTTGGACTCTCAGCTGAGATTGTCAACGGTGCTAGTTAATGGCAGCAGTGTTAGTGGCTTTTGCAATGTAGACGCCTCACTAGTGGGAACAGACACAAGTGCTCCACTTGCTTTAGCTAGGCCAGCGCATGGTAATAGTCATCCATCATGGCACAGGTTAGTCAAATATCCAGGTAAGAGGTTGGGCTGTTGCACCTGCTTCAAAGCTAAGCTAGCTCCATGTGAATGAATGGTAACTGGGGGCCATGTTCCCTAAGGGTTAGGGCAGGGGACTGGGAGTTGTGTAACCTGGGAGGGCTCTGACACTGCTTTACTGTGTGATGTTTGTGTAAGTTACTTCACTTCTCTCTGCGTCACTTCCCTCCTCTTTAAAAGATGAATAATAATACATCCATACTTCCAGGGATGTTGCTAGGCATTAATTCTTATGCACCACTTAGAGATCCATGGCCAGAAAGTGCTAGGCCTTTTGATGTAATAGTAACTTGCAAAAGGGAGGCAACTCAAAGTAATTTATAAACTGCTAGGATCTAGTAGTTAGAGAAAGAAAAGAGGCTCAGCTGAGGTCACCCAATATCAGGGTCCGCGACAATCCCAGGCAGAGCATGGTGGTACTCTTGATCTTAGATAAAGAGCGGCTGAAAGCAATTTATGGGGTTATCAAATGATGTATTACATGCACCATGGGTCCAGGTTTGCAGTGATTTAGCCTAGTATTGATTGAGGAGAGACTGGGGCATATTCTGCCACCTTTTTTTAATTTCAATCTGCGCTGGCAGTGACTTTGGGTCAGAGGGGGGGTTTAATGAATCGAACAACACAAATCAACCAGTGGAGCCTCCCAACAGGAGTCAAAATCACCTGCTTTTGAAAGAGCTTGGAAATGATTTTTAAGGGGGGAAAACAGAGAACAAAATGGGTCAGCAATCAAAATCAAGGGTAAAGTTTTGCAGTGCGTATAAATGGTTCTGTGACAGTTGTAAATGGTCTTCACTCAAATACTTTCGGGGGGGATGGGGGCAGGTAGCAAACAATATATGCTGTCTGTTTCCTTCTATTATTGTGCTAACTTGGAAACGTAGGGCTGAAAAGGACCTCAAGAGGTCACCTACTCCATCCCCCTGCGCTGAGGCAGGATTAACGTCTATCCAGTTAAAATCGTTGTAGATGGCACAATAAAGCCAAAGTACACATGGGCATTTACAAAGGCTTGTAATCGCATCATTGCAGCAATGGAGTGAGTTGGTAGAGTTCCAGATCATTAAAACTGGATGTTACTCTCCTGAATTCTGTGCGTGAAAGGGATCACTCTGAAACTACGTACAAAGCTAGTGCATGTGCATATGTGCACTGATTGTTCCATTCAGAGACGGTAATGGTCAGAGCATTAATCAGGTAGCAGGAAATTAGGTTAGATATTAGAAAGTTTTTCCTAACTGTAAAGATAGTCCAGTGCTTAACTAAGCTTCCAAGGGAAGTTATGGAATCCTTGTCATTGGAGGGTTTTTAAGAACACATTAGACAAACACATGGTCCTGCCTCAGCACAGGGCGTTGGACTAGATGGTTTCTCCAAGTCCCTTCCATTCCAATGCTTCTGTGATTCTAGGTAGGTGTGGGTGTGGGGAGGATGTAATTTTATATCGATTATCTCTAGGAAGCAGGGATTCGGTCCTCCCGTTGATCCCTCCGGGGGGCAGGAGAGGGAGGAATAGCACTGCAGATCATCTGATGGTCTAAAATCCTTACATGTAATGAGTGGCACTGTGTAACACTGTGTAACGTGGCTCCAAGAGGTGAGTGCCCATAGGGTGAGGGGCAAAAATGACTTTAATCCACCTTTACCACCTCCCTTTCTGAGCTGGTGAATGGCCAAAATGATTCCTGTGCCTAACTTGGGCACTGCTTTGAGTTACAGCAGCTTCCCCAGGGCTGCCTGCAGGTGGCTGCCCAAGCCAGAGGTTCCCCAGAATCTCTCTAGCATTTTGCACTACAGCCCTGTCCCCATGCACCCCCTATAATGGGGCTTGTAAGGGGCCTGCCCAAGGCAGCCTATGCCTGTCCTATGCAATGCATCCCCAGGGGAGATTCCCCAGCTAACTAAAAAACTTCTATAGCCCCTCTATGGCTTAGGAGGAGGGAGAGTCCTTCCCAGTGCGTCAAATTTAATCTGTGATGTAACTCCGCTGGTATTTCTGATCCGGTTAGAGGGCTTGTGTCTGTGTACGAGCTTTAGGTATCAATGCACTAGGAAAAAGACATCTGTGTGAGCTGACGGTGAGCATTTCCATCCACCTGCTGTGGGAATAGGGAGAGAATGAGCCCAGCAGCTAGTTTTCTTGAAAACTGTTTGTTTTTTTCTCCCCTGCATTCATGAGCAAAATGGAATGATTTTATTACAGGTTCTGCATGAGTTCCAGGATCTCATCTTACGAAATGCTACCATGCTGCTCCACAGGAACCTAGATTAACCTGTCTCTGATTGGGGAGGAGGAGGGAACAAATACAACTGGCTGGGTAATGCAGTGCTCGAAGGCCAGTTTGTGAAGACTGTATTCACAGGGGAGGTCTCGGACGTGATTCTTTGCTTGCTCTGGCTGACTTGAGCCCCGGCTGCGGGCATTGATGGGACTGGCCCGTCTTGCAGAATCTCCCACACCGATGGAAGGACAGCATTGCATTGTCCCCCAGGCTCACACGAGTTAGCAATGGTCACTGCTGTGGCAGCTAGAAGGAGCTTCTTGCAGTGTGCATATGCTTTGTGGGGTTGGTAGGGCGTGTATGGACCTGAGAGCCGCAGACACTATGGATTGAGCCCTTTCTGCGTGCAGGTCTGTCATCAGATTCCTGTGAAATGTCTACTCAGAGGGAACAGATCTGTGTGCACGGTGACTTGGGACTCAGTCACTGCCCTCTCAAAACTCCCAGGAGGCAGGAGAGGTAGGAATTTAGTCTGGGCTTGATACATCCCACCCCCACCCCCCACTCCTGAGCAAGTCAAGACTGCTAGTGAGTCAGCCGGAGCAGGGTGGTGTGACTGATACAAGGCATTCCCTGTCCAGTGTGTCTAGGCCCCGCTGCTCACAAGAGTGAAGGACCAAAATCAGGGCTCAAAGAATGATTTATTTTTTTGTTTGGCAGCACAGTGCAGTGCCCGGCGTGGCCTCTGGGAAGAAAAACTAATTCAGCATTTCTTGTTTCCTTATGTGACTTGGTTTTCGTCTTGGGAAGAATAAAGCTGACAGCTTGGACCATTCAATAAGGTACTCTCCTTGGGCAAATGTTCCTATGAGTCATGTTACATGTGAGCCTCTCTTATCAGCTTCCCATAGATCACACACTGCTCTGTTTTCATAATCTCTAGAATAATCTTTCTCACAAAGGAGGTTGCTTCAGAAGCAGCATGGTAAATGCGGGTCACCTAGAGCCAAGAACTTGATCGATATTATACTGAAAACCACACTGAATGGCAGTAGCACTCCTGAGATCACCTCTGCAAGCTGCGTGTATTGATTGCTTAGGTCATAGGCACAGGTACAAGTAAAGAAGATCACAGAGCTTACACCAACTTTCAGGTATTGGATAAAAATAGATTAGCCCGATCTATTGTATGACTCTCAAAACCTGATATTTGTAGTGCTGCTTCGCAGTGCATAGGCAGGTGCAGAGGAGGAGTCAGGGTGGGTGGGCGAATTGGTGTCTCAAAGCACTTTCCTGTTTGAAACATTTTTCTGTCTCTAAGTGCATGCTCATTTCAGTCATTCACTATTGCACCTGGGTGGCTCTTCAGAGACATGAGCAGATCCTATGAATAAAGGGAAACATGCAACTGTAGTCTAGTATAACGGGTTGGAGACCTGAAGCTCCGGTCTATTGAAGCTGAAGAGAAGACCCAAGGGGATAAAGCTTTTGGATAATCTTCCTTGAGATGAATAATACTGGATCCACTGAATGGGTCCCCTTGAAGTCAGTGGACCGCTCAACGTGTTAGTTATTCAAGCTGAGTATCAGAACTTGGCCTATGGTGATTCAGTGTTCAAGGGCCAGCTGTTGTTTGTTTGCTTGTTTATGGTACAGTGGGCTCACTGCACCTGCCTGCCTGTTTGCCCACAGGAGATGACAGGCAAGACACAATCTTGCAGAAGGGTTGGTACAAACCAAACTCCCAACGGATGGCTCTGGAAGGAAGCAGCCTCACCAATAGCATAGCTTAACATCTCCTCCTGCTGCAGGCTGCAGAGCAAAGCCACGGCCCTATCTGCATGCCTGCGTGTACAGGGGTCATCTAGCAATCCCCATGTGGTAGGGATGCTGGGGAGTCCATCTCTGTTACCTGATTCCCCACCCCCTGCTGTTGACGGACAGTTATTAAAATAAAAACCAAACCACCTGGGTACCTCCATGCCTTTGTTTAGCCCAGGATGTCAAAGGCCTGGAAAGTTATTGGCAGTTTTAATTAAATGTTAGCTCTGAGGTACAGAGCAAACCATAATGGTGCAGTGCTCATTCCAGATCATCTTGTAATAACCCTATCTCCCATTAAATATAGTAGCAATATTGTTCACCAGAGATTAGGACGCTAACACAAATAATCAGCCCAGCCTAGCCTAGACAGGGTGGGATCTTCAACCAAGAGGAGGATTCAAATGATCACTAAAAGGCCATGGGGAAAGAAATCCTGGGCGAAGGCATTCGCTCCTGAGAGGGCAGGCAGCCTTCCCACCAGACCCCTCCCCTAAGGGCTCCATAAGGGGAGGGCAGCTTTAGCTTATAGCCATGGGCCCAAAGCAGGCCTTCCATCCTCCCCAGCTGATCAGTCACTGCCTTGTCTGGCTGGCTTGCCCCTACTAAGTGTGAGTGTGTGTTCAGTCTGCATGATCCAGTCAATCCTTGGCTTCTGCCGAGTCTGTTTAACAGGGGCCAGTTGTGACATAGACCTGTCTTTCTGTCTGTCTCTCTCACAGACCTCTCCGATGAGTTTGCAGGGGGAGCAACTGCAGGAGGAGCTGCCTGTGTGGTCAGCCAAAGTTATGGCAAAATCTTCTGATCTCTGGCCCCAGACTCCATTCAATGTATCTGCAGCAAATATTTGGGCCCTCAAATTTTAACTTTGTTGGAGTGTCCCCTGTGGAGGTTTGGGAGCACAGTCACACTGCTTGCTCTGATCTGCTTTGGTATGGGGCATAGCTTGACTGCGCTACTAAAAAAACCACTTTACTGGCCATTCATTAGGTCCCACTGTTACTAATGAGCTCTGTGGCATTATATGAAGCAAAATTTGCCGTTATGGCTAAGCAGCTTACTACACTGATGGACCACAATGGCTGAAGAATCTTTTAGCAGCTGTATTAGTGACAACCATCCATAACAGCTAGGAGCACAGTGCTTTTTCAATAAACTTTGCCTTCTCTTACAAACCCACACTATGGCTGGAGATAACTGAAGGCAGTCCAGGGGGTTGAATGAGACATAATTATCCCTGGCGCCACTGCCGTGAAGTCACATCAAGAATGGTTTCCCCTTAGTATCTTTATCTTTGCTCATTTTACCTTGGCCCATTTATGTATTCACTAGCACAGTAGGATCTATGAGCCAGTGCTTTCAAAGCTATTATTTGTATTGAGGTTGTGAGAACAACAGAGCAGAATTGCCTGAAGTGCACCATAATGCTCTCTATGTTGTACCTTTGTCAGCAAAACACCTTCCAAATGTACCTACAATATCCCTATTTTCAAAATATTTAACTTGCCAAATCTTGGGGGTTTTAAAAGTAATTGTCTTAGACAACTGTCTTAAAGATGACTCCTGACTGCTGTGGAACGTTCTGAAATGCCTCTCCATGCACTGAACCGTTGTGTGTTCAGAAGGTCTCTAGTGTGGGAAAAGGCATTCGTCACTGAAATAGATATATATTCCATTGATTTCAATGGAGCTCTGCCAATTTACACCTGCTGAGGATCTAGCCCATAATATGTAGTAACCCATGCAAACTTCCCTCCAACTGAAGACTTCAGCCAAACTTTGAATGCAGGTGCTGAAAAATGCATTCACAAACTTTGTAAGCTCACACATTGGAATGTGCAAAACCACACATTTTGTAGAATAAGAATATGTAACTGCATGTGCATATGAATATCGAAATGACCAATTGGACTGCGTGTACATTTTTAGACGCTGCTTTGAAAAGATGGCCCTATACCTCATGACTGGCAACAATGCAGCAACCTGTGACGGTGTTTTCCCTTTTGTAATGCCATGGGAAAGCCTATTCTTTGTTCCCAGACAGGACTTTGGAATAACCTAAGCCAAAGTAGCCCTTAAAGAATCCTCTCAGTGCAAATGTAGAGCATGCTGGGAGTAAACTAGGCTAGGCAGCTGATCTAGCACTCTGATCACTGCAACTTCAATTAGTTACCTGTGCACACCTGAAAATGGGAACTGTGCCATATTGGTAGACTGATTATAGCTTGTAACTCTCTCTCCAGCCTAACCATCTCATGAACTCAGAAGGTACAAAGGCATAAGAAGGAAGTGCAAAAGGGGGAAGAGAGAAAGTGAGAGAGCTGTAGGCTGGTAGAGTCTCCCCTGCTGGGCTCAGGAGCCTTCGAGTCCCAGAATACTGTTAGGGCTGGTACACGATCTGTAACGATGGTGGGAATGAACTTTGTATATCAATCACTGGGTGTTCTAGCTGAAGAAGGTCTCTGAATAGTTTGTCTGGAAAGAGGCAGGAGTGGAACATGCCCTTGCCACACCCAATTAGAGTGTTAGTTGTTACCAGGCACATCGCTAGCTAAGCTTTATGTACTCAAAGCATCAAGGCCAATATTTTACATATCCAATCCAAAACACCTTAAGGGTTCCTGGTTTTAAGAAGTTGGGAAGGAA
This sequence comes from Chelonia mydas, assembly GCF_015237465.2. Taxonomy (NCBI): domain Eukaryota; kingdom Metazoa; phylum Chordata; order Testudines; family Cheloniidae; genus Chelonia; species Chelonia mydas. The sequence continues at coordinate 68,486,808 of NC_051250.2, forward strand.
ACTCAGCACTTCCTGAAAACTCAGTCCCTTTGAAGGTGTCTCAAGTTGGGCGCCCAAAAATCACTAATAACTTCTGAAAATCATGACCCTAGTTCTTTGCCTTTAATAATACCCCTATGCCTAGAGCTGGTTTGACTTTTTTATCTAAAAAATCTATTTCAAGCGGGGGAAGCATTTTTAAAATAAAAATCTTGCTGAAAATTTTCATGTTTTGGCGAAATTTTCCAGGTTTTTTATGGGAAAAACCCAAAACTGGGGGTAGGGGGAAGGAGTGGGGAAAGAGATGCTTTTTCCCAAACTTTATCTCGGTGGCAAAAAAGAATGGGGAATGAAAAATTTGGAGGGGTTCTTTGAAAACCTGGGAAAACTTAGAAGGAATTGTTTTTGTTTTTTTTTAAATAAACCTTTTCAAAACATTCAGTGAAGAATACTTAACCATTTTCCACCCACTGTACCCACATGTATTAACCAAAAACTCATGTTAACTTGAAACTCCAGATATTGCTAGACACTCTTGTATGCTAATAAATAAGTAGACTTGCTGAAACAATTATTTTAAAACAGGTGGATGACATAAAAGGCAAATGCCTGGTGTTAAGAGAACCTGCCTGAGTAATGCTTTGGAAACTTTATTCAAGAACCGTTCACCCTTAGGAAAACAATGGGTGGAATGCTTCCTGAATCCATAGTTTAGGCTGGATGGTACATTTAAAATCTGTATGGAGGACTCTGAAATTCATCCCAGTGCTTGATCTATCTTCAGGTCAGGAGTAGGTCTGTTTTGGAAAGACATCTAAAATTTTAAACTGCCCTTTTCACTGATGATTTTCAAGGGTGCTTTTTTGCACATATGGGCAACAGGTTTAAAACAAATAAAAGGAAGTTCTTCTTCACACAGTGCACAGTCAACCTATGGAACTCCTTGCCTGAGGAGGTTGTGAAGGTTAGGACTATAACAGGGTTTAAAAGAGAACTGGATAAATTCATGGAGGTTAAGTCCATTAATGGCTATTAGCCAGGATGGGTAAGGAATGGTGTCCCTAGCCTCTGGTTGTCAGAGGGTGGAGATAGATGGCAGGAGAGAGATCACTTGATCATTACCTGTTCGGTTCACTCCCTCTGGGGCACCTGGCATTGGCCACTGTCAGCAGACAGGATGCTGGGCTGGATGGACCTTTGGTCTGACCCAGCATGGCTGTTCTTCTGTTCAGTTGCATCCAGTAGTTTTGCCAGTGCTTTATAACGGCCAGATGTTCTTTGAAATAGCAAGCTGGGCTTCTGCAGTAGCTGTAAAGGATGAAAGTATATTTCCAGGCAAGGCTGGGAAATAATTGTCACAATGATCAAATTGCAAACTGTCCTCACTCTCTTCAGAAGACTCTGAAATGAGCATCTGTCAGCAAAGTGATTGCTGCAGTGAGACTGCCCTCACGTACTGTGTTGGGGAAATCTATTCTCATGGTGATGCCTTGAAGGACGATGCATAAGGAAGAGCTGGACCCAAGCTACAAAGCTGGAATCCAAATACCCCCCCCTTCTCCTCCCCCCGCTTCCGGGTGGTTGCATCAGCCCATTTTTAGAGAGGCAAAGGGTCAGACCTTGATCTGGACTGTCACAAAAAGTGGGGCTGCACAGAGCACGGGCTTTGGATTCAGGCCCGTTTTAAGGAACTGTTTAGCATTCCCTCCTTTTATTATCCAGTCATCCAAGTTCTCATGTTGGGGTTTATTGCCAAAGAATCTGAGAACCTCCCCTGACTAAAGAATAACATACATGGGACAAAATCAAAATACAGCTTGTTCCTGAAAAATAGTGATCAGGAATTTCTTGGCGGGGAGGTGGGGGAGTATTGTAGCAAAAATTCTGGGTCTGCTTCTCCTCTTGCTCACACTAGCTTTACACGGTGTTACTCCATTGACTGCCGTGGCGCTGCTCCTGATTTACACTGCACCAGGTGTGCAGCCTTTAAAAGTGAGCAGCATAGTTTTGCTTTTTCAGATTATTACTAGTGCCAATAAACTTTCTATTTAGCAAACCTTAAAAACAAACCACTATGACCCTCGCTGTGATGGGTGAAGGCAAAAGAAGACCAGGCAGGTCAAAACTATAGAGCCCCCCAAGACCACTCACATGGACAGCAGTGCTATGAAAGGGAGATGGTACTGCAGTGGCTTGAACTCTCTGGGATGAGGCTGTGTTGACAATCAGTTCGATCAAGCCTAATGCACTCTTGTAGCGGCAATAATCTCTGCCAGGATTTGCTCTCACTCTAGGCCCTTGGGAAAAGCTCTTTGTATATAGGTGCCCACTGTCAATGGAAGCTGGGTACCTAATTCCCATTTGTGCCTTTACAAATCTCCCCCTTAATCCCAGTTGTCTTTCTGTATTTCCCCACTGCATTATCAGTCGATTTTTCTCAGCCACGCGGACTCTGGAGAGGATTTCATATTTGTCATTAGCCAACTATTGTCTAGCAGATTTCTCTTCCCTGTCTTATCGCTGTTTTTCCTTGGGACAGTCTTCTCCCCACAGACCTTGATTTCCAGTGTAAACTCCTTTAATGTCCCCTTCCCCGCCCCAAAATGAAGCGCATCAGTATTGGTGCACAAGGGGAATAGCCATTGGCTCAGGTGCATGGACACAAAGTTTCTAGAAAACTTTGTTCAGTTTGAGCAGCTTGGCATAACCACATCATTTCATACAAGTCAACCAAGACTGTTTTGCCATTCAGATAGTACGTGCTGCTTATTAGGCAGCCCTGCCGTGATGTGAGTTCTCAATTTAAACATAGACATATGGGGTGGGAGGTGGATCTTCCTTGCTCTTCTGGCAGTGTATCCTCTTTTTTTCATTACCAATCTCCTTCCCCTGAAGCATCGCCCCATTACTTGGCCCCTGTAGGCTGTAAGATCTCTGGGGCATGTGCCTTGTTTGTCTTTAACTATGTTTCTGAAGTGCCATGGATTATTAACCAGGCTATAGAAACATGTTCACAATTGAACCTTAATGATCATGCAAGTCTGTCTCCTCTGATCAGCTGTCATAAATCCCTCTGCTCTGGTTGGCTACAGTCCTCAAGAATTCTGGCCTGCCAACAAACATGGTTGACTCCCTATTCCCGGGCCTGATTGTTCTCTCACACCAGTGTAAATTGGAGTAACTCTCTGGAAGTCAAGGGAGTTCCTCTGATGTCAGTGAGATCAGAATCTGGCCCAAAGGGTGGCTGAATCAGGCCCTATATGATTTAGGGCAAGATTATACCTGGCTTGCTCTGCACACCTCAATCCCAAGAACACAGACAAACTGGGGGGAGTTCAGAGAAACTCATTGAAAACGGGGGCGGGGCCGGAAGGACTAGCCCAGAGTATTAGGGGAGTGAAATGAACAAAATATGTAGAGCGTGGCTGAGTGATGTACTGAGTACTGGAACTGTCTACAAACACTTCAAGAGCTTAAGCACAAGGGAAGGAGAAGAGCCGTGTAGCCTGGTGCTGGGACCAGGGAACTATTGTTGAGTAGCATGATGAAACTAGGCTGTACAAAGCCACGGGGAATGTGATGGGCTACATGAACTCAGGCCTCTTCCATCTCCTGTGATTCTGTCATAGCAGTGGGGCTACTTGTGGTGAGTGAGGGGAGTAGAACTGGGCCCATAGGGAGGAGCTCTCACCTCTCTGCTCCATGATGAGATCTGGATGCTCTCTATGTGCGGCCCAAATCTGGTCTGGGCTTTTTTGCTGCTGCATTGCACTGCATCGCTAAAGCACAACGGATCTGTCCTTCACTATCCCCCTAGTCTGCTTCCCCATTGACTGGCTTTGTCTTAGATGATCTGGCTTAATTATTATCTATATTACCACATGAACTAGGCCCCTTTTGTGCCAGGCGCTATACAAACACAGAACCAAGAGCGTCCCTGCCCCCAAACAGCTTCATGTAATTTTCCATGTTGGCTCTCATTTCCCCTCCTGCCTACAGAGTGATTTCCTCCCCAGCCCCCTTGTGTACCTCAAGGGAAAGATAGCAAAGCCTGGGGCTGTATTACCCTTTCTGCTGTACCTCCTCAGCTGTGGGGCACCTTTGAAGGGGACGTTTTCTGAGGCAATTGTGGCCAGGGGATGCTCTGATAGCATATTCACAGTGAGGGCAATTAAGCATTGGAACAAGTGAAGAGGGATGGTGGTGGATTCTCCATCACTGGAAATCTTTAAATGAAGATGAGATGGCTCTTTCTAAAGGATATGCGGTAGTTCAAAGGGAATTTTTTGGGGGGGCAAAGAATTTTGAAGAGCAACTAGCAAAAGACTCAAACTAACAGCAAAAAATGTAAGTACATCAGAAGCAGGAAACCTGCCAAACAATCAGTGGGGCCACTGAACGATCAAGGCTCTAAAGGAGCACTCAAGGAAGATAAGGCCATTGCAGAGACGCTAAATGAATTCTTTGCATCAGTCGTCACTGCAGAAGGTGTGAGGGAGAGTCCCACACCTGAGCCATTCTTTTTAGGTGACAAATCGGAGGAGCTGTCCAGACTGAGGTGTCAGTAGAGGAGGTTTTGGAATAAATTAATAAATTAAACAATAATAAGTCACCAGGACCAGATGGTTTTCACCCAAGAGTTCTGAAGGAACTCAAATATGAAATTGCAGAACTAGAAACCATGTATGTACCTATCACGTAAATCAGTTTCTGTACCAGATGGCTGGTGGATAGCTAATGTGAAGCTGTATTAGCACTGGAAAAGATACAGAGAAAGGCACCAAAAATGATTAATGGAATGGAAGAGCTTCCCTATGAGGAGAGATTAAAAAGACTGGGACTGCTCAGTTTGGAAAAGAGATGACGAAGGGGGGATGTGATAGAGGTCTACAAAATCATAACTGGGGCGGAGAAAGTGCTAAGGAAGTGTTATTTACCCCTTCCCAAAACACAAGAACCAGGGGTCACGCAATGAAATTAACAGGTAGCAGGTTTAAAAGAAACAAAAGGAAGTACTTCTTCACACAACACAGTCAACTTGTGGAACTCGTTGCCAGGGGCTGTTGTGAAGGTCAAAACTATAACTGGGTTAAAAAAAAAATTAGATAAGTTCATGGAGGTTAGGTCCATCAATGGCTCGTAGCAAGATGGTCAGGGATGCAATCCCATGCTCTTGGTGTCCCTACGTTCTGACTGCCAGATGCTGGGACTGGACGACAGGGGCATAACTTCGATTGCTCTGGTCTGTTAATTACCTTTGAAGCACCTGGTATTGGCCGCCGTCCAAAGACAGGATACTGAGCTAGATGGACCATTGGTCTGACCCAGTAGGGATGTTCTTATGTTCTTAAGTTCTGTTGCCGAGGTTAGACAGGAGGTAAGACTAGATGATCACAGTGGTCCCTTCTGGCCTTGGAATCCATGAATATTTCCAGTGGAGAAATGCTGCCAGGGACAACAGGAGCACCACTGTGGGCCGGAGGTGTGGGGGCCTCCAGTTGAATGGTCCTGGCCTCCTCCTGGCCCCCACGATATGAGGAGTGCCACCCCTTCCAGCTGTCTGTATTAGTTTTCCCTCCTCACCTGTGTTTGCAACACTCACCACAGAGGTACTGGGGAACCCACCTTTTCCTTGGCTGGTAAATATTTCCTTGGCTGCCCCTTTGTTCAGATGTGAACATAATCCGAACTGGATCAGTCTCAGATTCCCCATCGCTGCAGCAAAGCTGAGTGAGGAAACGGGCAGGATGTGTGTTTGGCTTCTCAAAAGGTGTAGCAGACAATTTAGTGACATTAAAGCAGAAAACTATCTCCCATAAAAGCATTCACTCCATGGAATCACTCCTTGTAACAATCCGCTTTCTCCAAATTGTGCTGCTTGAGCTCCCCCATGTGGATTGTTTGTGTGCTTGCATAATCCTTTGAGTTCACTACGTTTTTTTTTCTTTAAAAGATCATAGACGGCTAAGTTCCTCACTCAGTGAAACCCATGAAGCTCCTTTGACTTCACTGAGGACAGATTTCAGCCCCTCCAAAAAGAGCAATCAAACCCCTGATGGATTTCTCTCTCTACTTTATAGTGATATTTACAAGGCTTTTCATTAGCTCCCAGTGGCGGCAGCAGGATCATGTCCCCAGCTCTGCAGTTAACCTAGCTGCTTGGCTCAAGTACTTTGAGGCAGTGGGAGTGAAAGGAGTGCCCCTTAATAGTGGAAGATTAGCTGCCTAGGATCCTCTCCAGAATGTTTATAGAGCTGTTTACTGCGCTCCAAAGCACAATGTACATTTTAAATAGCTGATCATACCAACAATTCTGTAGGCCTTCGGGGAAAGGGGAGACAATTGGCCTGCATTAAAGTCATGACTAAAAATTAAGACACTTCATCAGCATCCTACAACTGGTTATTCCTTTCTGTTCTGCATGGTGTCTCCCCGCCCCTAGTTATCTTGGTCAGACACATTAATGGGGCTTTATCCATTACAGTTCTTTGTTTGTTCATAAGCACGTCTGGGGATAAATACATTCAAACAAACTGACCACCTATTGAAAAGGTGAATACATCTGCGCCCATATCATGCCTCCTCTTCCAGGGATGATTGCCGTGAAGCCACAGTTGCTCTTTGGGGGACAGCATCCGGGCGTGTGGATTTCCCAGCCACGGATCCTTGTCAGTGTGTGTATGGCAGGAGGGTCGATCTAGCCTTCGTGCTGTTGTAGTGGCCACATATCCTCTCCGCTGCCATTCTGCAGCCCAGGAAGCAAGGTGGGGATGGCGAATCTTGCACAAAGGAAACACAATGCTCAGCTGCAGAGTCAAGCTCTTTATTTCTTGCCTTCCCCCATACTCCCTTACTCTAACTTAGTGTAGGATAAAAAAAAAAAAATAATGAGAGTTTGCTTAAGTTTTGATTAAGGAAATATCTGGGTGTTGTAAAGAGAGGCCCTGACTAGGAGGTAGAAGGATGGCCTTGAAAATGAGTTATAAGGCCCAAAGGGAATGCAGTAGGGAGGATGTCTGGTTCAAAGCACAACTAATAGAATAAGGGGAAGCTTCTAAGAAGGCCTCTGACTGATAGGGGTGACTGCAGATGGTTTTCAATAAGAATTTCTCTTAAACGGAGCCAATGTGGAACTTCCCACCCCACAGACCAGTGTTATCTCCAGCCTGCGTGAACCCAGCTGCAATGAAAAGTTGACCAGCAGGAAGGAGGGGAAGAGATTAAGGAGGAGAGACCTGGTGCGAGGGGGAGTGGGGGCGGGGGGGAAGAAGGAGCTTGTAAATCTTATTTGGATCAAAATTAGGATGAGTTGTCTAGCTTACAAGTGATTTGAATGTGGTAATTGGCTCTGACGTTTGTTTGTTGCAGGGTATGAAAGTTATGAATTTGAAGGTTCTTTGTCAGACCCTACTATCATGCTGGAGTATGCCAGGGTGCGACTGTCATCCCTAAGTCTGGCCTCTTTGTAAGCATACTGATCACATGCTTATGAATACTTTTTGTTACTGTATTGGGTATAGTAAATTGCGGATTATTTAGGCTTTGTAGGTACATTTAGAGCAATTGTATAAATACCATTTGGCCTTTGGATTTAATAAAGGAATTTATAGTTAAATTAGTTTTTGGTTTCCCATAACAATATTAATTTCAAATAATATTATTTCCAACACTTAGTAACACACACCTCTCAGCGAGGGTGGTAGCTTTGAATGATTAAAGCTAAATGAGTTTTGAAAGGCAAAACAAACATCTGAACCTCTCTTTAAGTGTGAAAAGGATCGTTTTCTTTCCTACTCGTGCCCTATGCTTTGCTAGCTGAATGGGTTTTCTTTACACTCCCCCCCCCCCCCCCCAGAAAAAAAAAAAACTGCTGAAACCACCCATGAAAACTTAGGCCAAAACAGAGTCCTGTTGGGCAAGTGATAAGTGCCTGAACACGGGAGAGACAGGGGCCTTGCAGTGAAAATGGGCATCTCCCAAAGTGGGCTGGTGTTACTGGGGAGCCACAAAAATTCTATGAAAAAAGAAAAGGAGGACTTGTGGCACCTTAGAGACTAACAAATTTATTTGAGCATAAGCTTTCGTGAGCTACAGCTCACTTCATTGGATGCATTCAGTGGAAAATACAGTGGGGAGATTTATATACAAAGAGAACATGAAACAATGGGTGTTACCATACACACTGTAATGAGAGTGATCAGGTAAGGTGAACTATTACCAGCAGGGGAGCGCGGGGGGGGGGGGGGGGGGGGGGGGGGAAGAGAACCTTTTGTAGTGATAATCAAGGTGGGCCATTTCCAGCAGTTGACAAGACCATCTGAGGAACAGGCCGGGGGGGGAGGGGGGGAATAAACATGGGGAAATAGTTTTACTTTGTGTAATGACCCATCCACTCCCAGTCTTTATTCAAGCCTAAGTTAATTGTATCCAGTTTGCAAATTAATTCCAATTCAGCAGTCTCTCGTTGGAGTCTGTTTTTGAAGTTTTTTTGTTGAAGAATTGCCACTTTTAGGTCTGTAGTCGAGTGACCAAAGAGATTGAAGTGTTCTCCGACTGGTTTTTATAATTCTTGACGTCTGATTTGTGTCCATTTATTCTTTTACGTAGAGACTGTCCAGTTTGACCAATATACGTGGCAGAGGGGCATTGCTGGCACATGATGGCATATATCACATTGGTAGATGTGCAGGTGAACGAGCTTCTGATAGTGTGGCTGATGTGATTAGGCCCTATGATGGTGTCCCCTGAATAGATATGTGGACAGAGTTGGCAAGGGGCTTTGTTGCAAGGATAGGTTCCTGGGTTAGTGGTTTTGTTGTGTGGTGTGTGGTTGCTGGTGAGTATTTGCTTCCGGTTGGGGGGGCTGTCTGTAAACAAGGACTGGCCTGTCTGCCAAGATCTGTGAGAGTGTTGGGTCGTCCTTCAGGATAGGTTGTAGATCCTTGATGATGCGTTGGAGAGGTTTTAGTTGGGGGCTGAAGGTGATGGCTAGTGGTGTTCTGTTATTTTCTTTGTTGGTCCTGTCCTGTAGTAGGTAACTTCTGGGTACTCTTCTGGCTCTGTCAATCTGTTTCTTCACTTCAGCAGGTGGGTATTGTAGTTTTAAGAATGCTTGATAGAGATCTTGTAGGTGTTTGTCTCTGTCTGAGGGGTTGGAGCAAATGCGGTTGTATCGTAGAGCTTGGCTGTCAACAATGGATCATGTGGTGTGGTCCAGATGAAAGCTGGAGGCATGTAGATAGGCATAGCAGTCAGTAGGTTTCCGGTATAGGGTGGTGTTTATGTGACCATCGCTTATTCTATGCTGAGCCTTTGAGGTTTGGAAAACTAATATCTGGGGGTGTTAAATTAGCCACTAGAGGCAGCCTATCATGCAAACAGTTACAAGCTGCTAATATAGGGGAGATTCATAGGGAAGAGTTCTATACGGGGCTAGGGTTTATATTCCTGCATTTGCAAGAGCATTCTGCTATCTTGGCCCGTTCTGTCGAGGCTGGGCTTCTCTCCTAGCTTCTGTATAATGATCTGAGGCACCACCCTTTGCTGCTGACTCCTGGAAGCCAACAGGACTACCGTGGTCATGAGAATCACATTTTGGTGGTGTTTAAAAGATCAGACCCAAGGGCTACATTTTAAAGGCTTTTAAGCACAAACTTTTGGTTTCAGTTGGAGGTGGGTGCCTAAATACCCTTGAGGGTCTGAGCTCAAGTCTTTGGTAAAGAGACACATACGCTTAAGATGCATTGTAACTAGAAGCATATGCAAGCTGAATAGCACTAGGAGCAGAAGGATGTCTGCTGTTGAGTCACAATCTCTGTGCAGAGTCCGGGAACCAGCCACAGATGTAATTTATGACAAAGCTGGGCCTAAAAAGTCAACCATTAATGTGCTGCTTTATTGCCACCTTCCTGGGGAATTCCCCATAGATGAAATGGGCCCTACTAGCCATTGCATGGTACTCCCATAGGTCACAAAGGCCACAAACGTTCATGGCAAAATGGCTTGGTCCTCACTTGGGCAAAACACCCCGGTTTGAAGTCAGAGGGCGAACTACTTGAGGAAAGCCTGTGGGATTTGAACCTGACTGCAACCCAGTGACTGCTGCCCTGCCTGCTGTCGCAGATCCCTGGAGGATGTTGGTCTCTTCTCCCCAGATCTGCCACCTGCCTCCAAAGGGGAAGATTGCTTACTGAAAGTCAAAGCATTCAGCAGTCTGCAGCCCACTGTTCTAGTGACAACAGCTGACCACAAGGAGGCAGCAGTGGCACTGTCTAGTGCTAAATTATTAAGGGCTGACTTTCCCAAGGGGCAAGCTCTCCTTCGCAGCTGCAGTTTGTGCTTGTTCCTTGTGCCCCAGTGATGGCATTGTGCCTCCAGCTTACGTAGGCTGGGCCTCAGCCTTTTGGCAAACGTACCCCCAGAACTAAGGACTGATTGATTCAAAGCCTGCTGAAGTCATTTGGAGTTGCAGGTACACAAGGAATGCAGACCTGAGCCATAGATCAGCTCAAACCAAAAACACATTCTCTGAGCTCCCTCTGCTGCTCAGTGGAGTCATCTAACAAACACAGAGCCTGATGCTGCTGCTCTTAACATCTGCTTCTAAGCAACCCGCAGGGTGGGTGAGTGTGGTTCTAGCTCTCCCCGACCCATGCAGCCCCCAGGAATCCTTTAGCAGCCTCTCGGGTCCAGAATGACTCAGTCTTCTTATTGATTCCTCAAGGAGCAGCTGCTGGGTCCAGGCAGAATTGGTGATCAAACAGGAACAAATCCTGAGCACCACCAGGTTTGCCTGGCTCTGGGTATCCAGCAAGGCCTAGTGTGGAAGTTACAATCCTGAGAAAGTAACAGCGGAGGTAGCTTTTGAGGGCAGTGCCCAACCCCATATGTCCTACCAATAACTAGCACCTCCATGGACTGCTGGGAACGGAGTCTGACTTTCCTGGCCAAAGGTGGTCAGTATTTCTCCATTATCACATGGGACTCAAGTCCAGTATCTTACTCCTACACCCTCTCAGACCCAGGAGTGTCACAGAGGCAGCTCTGTGGGCTGCAGGCACTCCCTTTCCCTGTCCGGGAATAATGACTTTGCTCTGTATAGTTCCCAGCTTAGATGGCAGGATTAGTGTGGCTGCAAGTAGGCGAGACTAGAAATCAAACCAACCCGCAGCACTGTTCTGCTTCTCCCTCCCATCTCTCTCAGGCCTTCCCGCTCTCTTCTGTTCTTCCTCATCCCTTCCCCATGGCAGGGGTCCAGATACCACAGTGCCAAGGACCTAGATAAATGGGTAGATCTCATTGGGCTGACTGAAGATCCAGATGGAGAGCAACACTTTCCTCACATGGGGTTTGGGTAGAGAAGTGATACTGGCTGGAAGAAGCATCTAGAGGCATGACCAGTGCCAGCATAGGCCTCTAACACTGTGTTGGCCCATCCTTGGTCAATAAAGCTTATGATTCAGGGGAACATCTGGATTCCCTGTTGCTGCTAAAGGCCACCAGTACCATGTGGGACAATGGTGCCTTTGTCCATCTACATTCACTGTCCTATTCTCTCCCATCCCCAGGCACCAGGCTGGTTAAAATGCAAGGGGATGAGCATGTGGGGAGCCCCAAAGCTGATGGGATAGAAGAGCAATCCCACTTCAGGGCCAAGCCTCTGAAGCACCACAGACAGACGGACGGACGGATGGACGGACAGTGTGAAGTCCTTTACTGAAAGGGAGGGATGCGGATCTAACTGCATGCATGAAGCTGCTGCTTAGGCTTGGACTTTCCACGTCCATGTGGGACTCAAAGCTGCACTGCACCTTCTCTAGCTCAACTGTCTGGGCTGCTGGGTCCCTCCCTGTGATGAGCAGACACTGCTATCAGAATGCCCCCAACATGGTGCAAGTACCCTTGATGAATGAGGGGAGGAGGCTCTGCTCCCTGCTGGCATGGGCTGATCAGTGGGCTTGGGTAAGAGGTGGGAAAGTCAGTTAGTGGGCTGAGCTGCCTTGAGGTGGAGATTAGTCAGTTAAAATAAATAGTTTGCTGTTAAAATGCCAATGCTAGGCCAGGCTTGTGGGCCTACTGCCAACCCAGGGCTGTGAAGTTGATCTTAACTATAGCTCCTCCTGCCCCCATCACTTCTTCCGGCTCTCCCTCTGCAGGGCGGCTGCATGCTTCCGCAGCTGGCTCCAGCACTTGGGTACCTGCTGGCTGAGTCCTGGCAGGCGCTGCAGCCTAAGAAAGAGAAGGCAGGGGCTCAGACTTTGTTTTTTCCCCGTCCCTGAGCCCTCTGGGCTCTACCAAACCAATTACAAATAAATCCGTGCGAATTGACCACCACCACCTCCAGTGCAGACCGAGATCTAGAACAGCCAGACACCTCTTCATGTGCCATTCAGGACACTGAGATGGGCTGCTAGAATGTCAGCAGCCAAGCTGCCCCCCCATTTTGTGGTCTCATCCGATAGCCTGTGTGAGCACAAATCAGGGTGCTGCATGTGTACCTGCTATGGACTAAACTAAGGTCTGCTACAAACTTGTCCTTCTGTGGTTGGTGATTTGAGCTCTGTCAGAGCAATGGGCTAAGGGGTCGCCAATTTAAATAGTAGAACGCTGCAGGCTGGAAAGGCTTTTCCTTGGGACAGATCTATGGAAAGGGGAGGCATTTCTGAGCTGGTGCTAGGGATGAAAGGCTCTCTGTGCCCTGAGCTAGCCTGCCACTCTCCTGGCTCAGGCCTAGAAGGAGAAGAGAGAAAGGTGTTAGGTAACAGAAACCTGCTAGGCCATTTCCCCCCACCCCCACCACTAGGCTTCAGCCTCTCAAACGTAAGGCCTGATCCAAAGCCCACTGAAGTCAATGAAGGATTCCCACTGACTTGGATCAGACAGTCTTCCAAAAGTAACAGCTCAAGACACAGGTCATCCAGTAAATGATGTAACACTGCCATCTAGTGACAATATGAGATAGCAAAGTCTCTGCCTAGCAGGTGGAGTTAATGTAGCCTGAATCAAAGATGCAATAGCTCCTATTCAAGCAGAGAAACCTACTGTGTATGTTCAGTAAAGGAGGAGTCTGCCCTGCAATTGTGTGCATGGGGAAACAGAATCATCTGGAGAAATCCACAGTCTCTCCCTTGCTATGCCCAGAGCAGTGTCCCCAGGGGCAGAGCTGGATGCTTGAGGTGGAGTGTCTGTCTGCTCTTTGGCACAGACCCAGCTCCCCCTGTATAGCCCAGAGTTTATTCCAGTCTCACCCCAGTGATACGTAAGAACAAATCATCACAATCCACACAATCCCGCCTCAGGCCATTCTGGAACCTCACTGGGCCCTTTGTGGTCTAGGGCAGGACCTGCCCTACCAGGAGTGTGAGCCAAGTTCCAGCTTCCAAAACTGCAGACTTCCTGGTGGGAAAAGCTTACCTGTCACGGAGGAAAATGTCACATCTCTCGACCCATGGCAAGTGCTGCAAGGACTCAGGAGGAGGCTCCGGTACTGCTGGGAAAACTTCCATGGACAGGTAGGAATCAAAATTAAAAAGGAAGATGGAGCTTTGCTTGTCTTTGGTCTGGGTCTGGGGACCAGCCTGCTGCTGCTGCTCATCCCCTGTGTGCCAGAGGAGAGGACATGTAGGATGCACATTCTGCAGAACCATCACAGGGGGCCAAGAGTGACCCAAGGCTACCATGGAGCTGGCTGCACCAATCTGCGTACACTGTTCTCAAGGCTGCTCTGATGTCAAGCTACTCAGCTGGGGAAGACCCGAATGGCCTCATTTAGAGCAGCGATCACCACGAATGACCAAACAGTCCTGAGCCACCAGCTGGCCACACAGGCCAAGGTCTGGAGTGGGTTCTGCTAGAAATCCACCAGCATGGATGTTCTCGCATCATGGCCTGTGCAGCACATGGGGCTGGCAAAGAGTTGGCTATGCACGTGGCTATGCACTCCTCCTCCCCAGTGTTCCCAGCTGCTACATCACCCTAGAGAAGCTACTAATACATCAGTACTTTCCGAGTGTTACTTGCAGCAGTGGGCTACCTGAGAAACTATCAGAAGGGATGTTCTAAGATCACAAATGGGAGGGAGGAGGGGCCAGGCGATGGCTAACAGGAAGAGCGGTGCAACCAACTGATGGCAAGTAGGACGGAAGATGTCTAGAAAACATTCCCTCAACTAGCATCTTGCCCACCCTATGAGTAAGGCTGAGGACTCCTGCACCAGCTGACGGGGAATGATACAAGCACTCAGAGTCAACCAAAAATTTCATCCTAGCAGCACCAGTACCCTCTTCTCCAGGAGACCAGCTTCAGGGAAAGGGGAGGCAGCCAGTCTACTCAGCCTGTTACCTTGGCCCAGTTCAGCCTGTACAGTGATTGAAGCATGGGACGCACACTGCAGTCCCCATGGCCCCAGCAATGATGTTCGAAGCTTTCAGTCCCTGCTGCTCCATGCAAGTCCTGCTGCCTCTCACCAGTAGGAGGCACTGAAAGGCCAGCGTACGACTTGTGAGCAGCTTTCAGGGGGGCCAGCGTGCAGACAGATACCGGCGCACAGATGCTGCACAACAATGCTAATCGGCCTAGCGTCCAGGGCAGCTTGTGCAGATCTGGCAGCCACATGGGGAGACCCCACCCCCATTTCATATTGTGAGTTGACCCTTCTGCCTCCTAGGACTTGCTAGCTTGAAACCACTCCAGGAGCTGGAGACCCAGGGCCCCCTTTCCCCTCCCACCTGTGACAGGAGTGCATGGTAGCAGGTAGTTCTCTCCACCCGTTACCTTCTGTGCCAGACTCCCTACCTCGGAGGAGCAGGCGGTGGTTCGTGGTATCCACGGTAAACACCGGTTGCCAGGGCGATGCTACTGTGTGAGAGGGTGGGGTGATGAAGTGGCAAACAGGCCGTGGCGCGGCAGTGTCTGTGAGGCACACTGTGCCATCCCAGGAGAACACCAGCACCTGAAATAGCAGCAGGGCACAGAAGCTGCATGGAGAGCACTTGCAGGGCCATCCCCGTTTCCTTGGGCTGGGTCTGGGGCAGGAGAGAGAGCCCTGAAAGCCTTAGCGGGATGCAGGAACCCTGCAGACCGGAAATGAGGAGCATGGGCCGGAGCTGTGTGGAGAACCCAGGGCTGCAAGAGCAAAAACGCTGTGGGTCAGGATTGAGGTGCAACAGCAGAGCACTGCTTGCTGCACTAGGGCTGGCTCCGGCCAGATGCTTTTAACCCTTTATTTTCCACAAGGTCCTGGTGCCTGTTTGGAAATGGCTGTCCATCTCCGCTGGTCACAGGGCTCCACATTCCACCTGTAGTTTATAACTGGGTTGGGCTGGACTTGCCTTGTGACCTCTCCACACCTCTGGGATTTCCTGGGGGTGCTGCCACTCAGGCCTCACCTCAGTGCTTGGTGACTGAGGCCAGCTGCTAGTGCTGTGCCCCCAGGCCCTACTGTACAGTCATGCACTTCAGAGGACACCGGGCCCTAGAGGGGGTGACTTGCAACACTCACTGCACCAGGTAAGGCTGGAATCGGTGCTACTGCACTGATGGTCTGATCTGGGTCCTCCGACCTGTAAAATAAACCCACCCTTAGGATGCTGCTTGAGTGCAGACGCAGCACTTTGAGGAGCCAGGAGAGCGAGAGCTGCACTGCATGACTCAGGGGTTCACAGGGGATTTAGGCCAAATGCTGCCCTTCTGAGAGCAGCAAACTGGGAGCTGGCCCTACCATCAAAGCTCAGATTGGCAGGAGCAGGAGCAAACGGGAGTTAGGCAGGCACAAGTCAGGGAATTCCACCCCAACTTCTGTTCCAAGCTCTCCTGGAAGAAGGCCAAGCAGGCACCAGCAACACCTCACGGTGGCTACTGCAGGGACAATGCCGGCTGAGATATGGCTCCAGGCAGGGCTGTAGGGACAGGCCAAAGGGCAGCCTGAGCCTGTGGTCTCATGAGCTCGTGTCTCACTGCGCATCAGCATCAGCCAGAGCTCAGAGGGAAGGAGATGCCCCGATCCATGCCTGAAGGACTGTGATTGTGTATTGCTAAACAAAGTGACTGTTGCTGCTAAGGTTGAGTGTTTGGTACTGATAATGGGGTGGGGGAGTTTGCTGGGTGGCTTCCTGCCTCCCCAAAGACAGTGGTGAGGTCTCCCAAGGGGAGGGAAAGTGTTTACAACTCTCTTCTAGCAAGGGGAACCCCCACCACGCCACTGAGACAATTTATCTAGCCTGTGACCAACCTCCCTTTGGCCTAGCAGAACCCACCTCACCTGTCTGCCAGAAGCACGGTCCTGGACTCTCTGGGCCCTGATATTATAACCAGGTGGAGAGACCCATCCGTACACAGCACCAGAAGCTGCACTTTGGGCCTAGGCAGCTGGTCCGTTGGGGCTGTAGATGTCTGCAGGAAGTGGATGGTGCGGCTGAGACATCCCTCTGGAAGGGCAGTCACAGCTAGCGGAAACCCTGGGAAAGGCACAAGCATCCAACAGTCAGGAACAAACAGCAGTTTGGAGTTACAGGGGCCAGCACTGAATCTGGCCTCCACCTGAGAGAGAGACAGCCTGGCTCCAAGGAGGTGACCTCCATGTGAGGGAAGCTCAGCATGGTTCCACCCCACCCATGCTGAATTAATGGGCACCTCTGTTAGTACCATAGATAGCTAGTGACTTGTATGGGAAGGAAGTTGAGCATGACTCAATCTTATTGGCTTAGCTAGGAACTGGGCCAGGTTCTGTTTTGGGCTCATTTTGCTTGCAGTCCTCCTGGCTATGGTGCAGCATGGCAGGGTTGCCACCTTCTCAGCTTTGGCCCGAGGGACCCAAACTTTACGTTGCCATGTAGCGGTGCAGTATCACAGCCTGCTCACACTGCATCACCAATGGATTTGGGTGGGACTGTGGCCTGCTCTGGTGCAGTCAAAGGACCGGCCCAAGTACAGAATAGGGCACGCTCTTGAACTTTGCTCTGGGAGAGTCATTGCATCACAGCCCGGTGATGCTGTGAACTTGTCATCGGGAATCAGACTGTCAGGATGTAGTGACACTGCTTCAGCCCCACAAATAGCGTGAGGCTACGTCGTCCAGATGGGGGAATGTCCCAAAACCATCCAAGCAGGGGACTGGGAGCTTAAGCTGCTGCAAACATAACTGTGGGCCAGCCCCAAAGGCATTTTGGTTTCACTGTCCTCTTGCAGGACAGGGGATAGTTCTGTCAGAACTGGACCTGGCCCCTGAAAACTCGGGCCATGTGACATGACAGACTCTGCTACTCAGCTAAGGCCACCTGGGATGTTTGGCCACCTGTGGCTAGGAAACAAGCAAGCCTGCAGGTTTTTTTGGAAAATGTTCTTGAAAACCCCTCTGTGATCCAGAGCTTGCACATCCAGACCCCCAAGTCCCCAACAATTCCAGCAATGGGAGAGCTCACCTAGACTTCTGTCCCACACCGTTATCATCCCATCTTCACATGCCAGAGCCATGTAAGAGGAGCAGGAGGTGACAGCTGAGCAGATGATTGGAGCAGCACATGGCCAGACAGTGTCAGGTTTTAGCTCAGCATCTGGAGGGAGAAGCATGGCCTCTGAACAGCTGAGCCTTATCTTCAGGGAGAAGGGGAGTCCCCATCCCCATCCCTCCACATCAGCCCCTGGTGTGTGTCAGCCTTCTGGGGCTGAGTACAGTGGGTACAGGTCAGGAGCTGCCTCCTGCAGTGGCCTCACTTGGGACACTGTCCATCTGGAAATCCTCACCATCCAGCTGCCACCCTGACCTAATGGAGAAATGTAAGCCATGGGGCCAGTTCCTCTCCTCTCCTATGTCTCACTTCTTCTAGCTAATGAAAACTGGCTCAACCCCCTCTCAACATTGGCCAACCGAGAGTGAAATGAAGTACTCCCTGCCCCCCAGCCATGGGGCTAAGGATGCTGCCTTTACAGGGTTCCCATCCCAGCTTATCTGGGAGAACAATCCCCTTCCTGGTGTCATTAGACTTTTAGCCCTTAAGCCTCTTCCTCCTACCTGGGCAGGGTGGAAGCACTCTCAGGTCAGACCCAGTTTCCCTCCCTGCTGTGAGCTCACTGCTGGTTGCTATGAATGACTGAATCAGAAATGCTGAGGCTGTGGGAGACTGAGCTGCATGGGGACAAACATACGGTGCCCTACCAGGGCAAAAGGTATGGAAAAAGTCAGGGGCCGTGCCCTCTGGGAAATGTCAGCCTGACCGTGGGGGCCTTTTTCAGGTCAGGAAGATCTAAGGGGGCCCTATTGGGAAAGGTCAGAAGATCTCCTGCCAGTGCAGGGTTAAAGGGAAAAGCCTTTTAGTACAAACCACTTTCTTTTGAAATCTACAGCAGAAGTTTGAAAATAAGAACCCTCCTGCCCCCCATCCTTTCGCTTCTTACCCGTTTTCTCCTTTGATGGCCGGGTGAGTAAATACAGGCAGAGATTGTGGCTTCCTTTCCAATGCACAGTGATGCCAGTGGGCACGTCTGGAAGAGGGAGATCAGAGAAAGGAGAGGGGAGTGGGCAGCTCGAAAGCCTGGGTTGCTTCCCCTAAAAACAGTCCCAGGAGTTGCGGGAATCTGAGCTACACAGAGAAGTCTCCTGTGCCAGCTGCATCAGCACACTGGAGAAACTTGTCTGGGCTCCGCATCCCTTGGAGTTGCTCATTCAGAGCCTGAAACAGAACAAAAGTTCTTATTCTTGGTGATATTTCTTTCCCTGCCTGTCTGTTCTGACTGCCTATGTCACCCCCTCCCCCCAACAGCTTCTCCCCCACACCTGGCAATCCCCATTACAAGAGGTGGTCCAGGCAGCAGGAAGCCCAATCAACCCAAACCCACTGGGGACATAGACGTGTTTGGAGAGAGAGATTTGCTGTGCAATGGTGTGAGAACTATGCCCTTCTACCTTCAATAGCCATGCCCCCCAGTGCCAGCATATATTGAGAGCAGCAGGCACCTGACCTATGACAACTTCCTTGGGGTCTGGGCCACACAGCTGGTTTGAGTGATGAGACGTTGACACAAAGATGGCAGGCTAATGCACTGGTGCCACTTGCTGGCCTGCCTGAGGACGGGAACTGCTGGTTAAAATGCTGGTGACACCAGTTAGTTCAGCAAGAGGAAGGCTGTTTCTTTTACTGTATCCACAGCAGCCAAGCTGCCACAGTGACTCAGCCAGTCAGGAGCACGGGGCGTGCTCAAATGTGTCCACAGTGGGAGCCACATATTAACAGGGAGATTGTCTCAGGAGATCGCCCCTCCCATTCCCCATCACCTGGCCCTGACTCTCTGTCATTCGTAAACCCAGAGCATCCCTCTGACAGAGTACTGGGGGAAAGCATTTAT
Source organism: Chelonia mydas (assembly GCF_015237465.2). NCBI lineage: Eukaryota > Metazoa > Chordata > Testudines > Cheloniidae > Chelonia > Chelonia mydas. The sequence goes on from NC_051250.2 coordinate 68,506,125, forward strand.
GGATTTGGGGCTTCTTTAGTGCAATAAGAACTTTTCTTCACAAGGGACAATTAACCTCATGGGCACCTTCTGCTCTTCTCTTCCTCCCTCCCGCCCTGTTTCTCTCATCTGGGAAGAAGAAAGAGAGCCAGTTCTCCATGCATCACCGATTGAGAACATCTGTTGCAGCAGTTTCTGTGGCTGCTAAATTATAAACAAAGAGACGGCTGGACACGGACAGAGAGCTTCACCGCTGAATCATGAACCAGAGGAAGGCAGTAAGCAATGACACCTGTTGCCCTTGGCCCACTCACAGCACTTCCTGGCCTATGGCAGTGCCCACTTCACCCTGCTTTGGTTAGGGCCACAAGAAAGTAGCCAATCATCCCTCTAGTCCCGCATCCTCCCTCCCAGGGTGACCAATGTCAGATGCTGCAGAGGATATAAATCTTCTCTTGTGCAGTAACAGACCATGGGGCAAGTTCTTATGAACCCAGCTAGCATTTTACATGTGCCTAGTGCATGAGGATTGATAGCCCTTATCATTTTCATCCGGGCTTATGTCTTTGCAGATGCTATTCTTTGTCATAACAGTGCCTGATCTAGTTTGAAACTCAATATCCTGCAGCAGTAAGTTCCACAGGTTAATTATGCATTCTGTCTATCCGCTTTATATTACCTGGCTGTGCTTTGATTTCAGGTCCGATCTGCAGTATCCGGCCGGGCAGGAGAAAATGAAACACAGCATGGCTGAGAAACGAAGGGATAATAAATACATGCTATGGAAATACCTTGATAAACAGGGCAATTCAACATGATCAGGAGTGGCTGTGGCTATACCCTAATGGCTTGGGACCAGGGAGCCAACGTCTTGGGCCCCAGTTCAGAGTAACAGTTGGGAAGTTCCCTGGAGATGGGGGTGTGTGCTGGCAACTCCTGTGAATCCCTGGGCTGAAATGCCAGCATGCAAGGTTTGGAGCTGCACTCCTGCATCCCTCTCACCTGGGTTTCTCCTCCTTGTTGTCAGGCTCACTTTCTCTCTCCAGATGCTTTTGGAAAGTGCTGCGAAAGATTGCGTCCTGCTGTTCCCATTGGTAGTCTTTGATCACGTGATTCTGTCCCAAGCCGATCACACTGCCATCATCAGTCTTCATCAAGGCCTCCAAAGGGCTTTTAAAAGTGCTTCCTGGATCGTGAACACCAAGGGGGGGGAGAGAGACCCAGAAGAAGCAGAATCCATTGAGATCTACGAAAGCTCTTGGGGGAGGGGTAACCCTTCCCCTTTCATGTAGGGTCATACCATCATGGAGGTGGGAGACTTGAGTCCATTCTCCTCCTTTGGGTGGAAGCACCTCTCACAGGCCTTTGACCTAGCATAAGGCCCAGGTCCATGGCCAGGAGCCAGCTCCTTTTACAAAAGCAATGGTGGCTGCTTTCTGCCTCACCTATCCCTGGGGAAAGGGCCTAAACCCCAGGCTGCCTCCCTCTGTGCTCGTCTCTCTGATCAGCTGTTCTACCCCTGTATAGCTGGTGTTGGATAGGGATCATGTGGGCTCGGACAGCCAGGCTGGGCCTGGCACTGCTTTTGGTAAGAATAAGGGTGGAGGAGAGGAAAGGCCACGAAGACCAGGCAGTAAGCAAGAGGACGAGATTCAAAGCTCCATGGGGTAGGGATCATATCTGCATGTGTGTGTGCCGTACCCCACTACCATAGAGCCTTGGTCACGGGTGGGGCCTTTGGGCACCACTGTAATATACATAATAATCATTAATAGAGGTGATGCATCACTAATGCAGCTGGGATACTACCAGCTAAGTAAGCAGCGAGTCCCACTCCAGGATCAGAGATGAGCCACAGGCAAGGGGCAGGGTGGAGCCAGTGGGCATTTTACTGTAAGTTTTGATCTTTATGTTGCCATCCAGCCACTCACACAGAGAGAAACACAAAGAGACAGACACATACAAGCACCCAAAGAGAGAGAGAAATATGCAGAGAGACACAACCATTATTATTTAACCAGACTTGAGTAAATTCCCACTTCCCCACCACAAACAAAGGGCCCGAGAGAAGGGACCTGACCTGTCAGAGGTTTGGGTGACCTGACCTTCAGCAGCAGCACTGGGGGACTCAGCTTAGTTTCAACTCTGTTTGCAGACATAGGTGATTCCTGCAACGGAAGAGACAGTCACCCTGAGCACGGGCACTTCCAGGAGCTGCTCTGTGGCCTATGCTGCCTCATGCTACCAACAACGAAGTTGTCACAGCTGAACACCTGCAGAATTGTTCCCCTGGGAATCAAACCCTCCTCCCAGGAAGGGTTTGCAGAGTTCCCCTCCCAGCATGCTGCTACCACTGTCACTGTGTCCACTATGTAGGCCATGCCCCATGGGCCTGAGGGAGCCAGAGCTTCCATCAGAAGGGAAACATGCACAGCCCCATGGGATCCTGCTTGCATTAGCGCTCCACCCTCAGCTCTTCCCCAGATGCCCCATCACCCAGTGCTCCAAATACCCTACCCTTTAGGGTACCCTAACTACCATTAAAGATCCCTCCCCAAAGGTCCCCGGATACAGCATGGTCCTGGGAACAGTATGTGATGTCTTCAGGCTCCAGTGAGAGTGGATCAGAGGTGAGGGATACTCAGATTGCTGCTGAGTACAAGAACCAGTGTGGGCTTCAAGGGACCTGTGATGGGGTAGAATCCCCTCTGCTTGGTTGGGAATGGGGAATCGGACACTTGCCACAAGCAGGAGGCCAGCATCAGCTTCCTGCCCTCAGCACTGGTCCTTGCACAGAGACGTGGCTAGGTACCTGCATGGGGATTAGTGAGACTGAGGACCTAGGTGTATGCAAGGGCGAAGGGGAGTTCTTGACATGAGTATTTGGAGCAGTAGAGAAGGGAATGTTAGATGTTCATTTGCCTTGGGTCTGAGTCATTGGGGGCGGGGAGCTGGCCTGTCAGTGCTGAAGAGCAACTCCTGTTAAATGGCAAGGCCAGCCTCTGCTGATCTCGGGTCTGGCGGGGACTAGCCCAGGTGAACACTGGAATGGATCTACTGGATGCTTAGAACAAAGAGTGTGACCCAGATTCCTGGTGCTCCTCCCCAAAAGGTGGGATGCAGGGGGTTCAAAATGCAGCCACCAACTCAACAGCTATAATCTTCCTGGAGAGCTTGGTAAGTTCTCACTCAGGCCTTGGTTACCGTTTCTGCAGAGCCCTCTCCCGGCAGTTCCAGACTTTTCTGCCAAGGAAAATGAAAGAGGCTGTGGTTAGTTCATACAAGCTGACCATGGTAATCCAGAGCATCCCCTTCTCCACCTGAGCAAGTGGGGCTCTGACACACAGCCAGGTCTTCTCTTTGGCATGGGACTGAAAAATGAAGCCAATTCAAAGAAGCCCAGACTGGAGGATCAGCTTCCCTGACTCATACTTGGAGATACCTCACCCAATTCTCAGTTACACTAAGGCCCTTTTTGGCCATTCTGCCAATATGAAGGGCATTTCAGGGGGTAGAAATGGCTGCCTGAGAAACCACCCTGCACTGGATGCCTCCCCAGTTGGGGGCAATACTTATGGGGAGGGGAGCACATTGAATTCTGGCCTCTGATCTCGAGGAACCTCCTTGGAAAACTTGTCCTGTGGATGACAATAGTGGCCCAACAATACGAGGGGTTTGTGAAATTTGGGTTGGGTGACAATGTCCCCACTTTCTTCCCCATCAGTGTGCTGACAAACCCGCTCAGCCTGGTGGCGCTGTGAGAACAAGGGCTATGGAAAGAGATGGAGGTGAAAGGGCAAGACAGAAGATATCTCGGTAGGAAAGAAAAACATTTTGCACCGTCGACGCCTGGCTGAACCTCCTCTCTCTGAAAGATGACACTACTGCAGCTGCCTGGGCGTGGTCTGTCTCCTTCAGCCAGGAATCCTTAGGCAATCGGTAGATCTCCAGCCAAGCCTCTGTGCTGCCTGCATTGGGAAACTGCATTGAGCAATTGGAAAGGAGGAGAAAAGGTCTCTCAGGCAAGAGGACGCTGCTGTTATGTACCCTCAAGAATGGGATTAGGGTTCCCTTTCAAATGTAGGATCCCCCAGCTCATATTCCCACAAAGCCCCGTGTCGGGGATGCTGATCTAGGGACTGGAGCTATACTCACTGGGTCATGTTGCAAAGTGGTCTCCTATTGGCTGCCTGTGGGGTTTCACATGTCCTCCTTTTCTAGCCCTCAAGGTTCCACCAGAGCCCCTTTGTGGGGCACAAAGACCCTGCTGGGGCAGAAGAGGGCATTCACGTGGCTCTCACTGCTCTGAGACTAGAATTGTGACGAGGAAACCCCTGTGCTTTGGCAAGGGTTGTTTGCTGCAGCAGGTTCAGGAAGAGCCTCTCTGTGCAGTTCTCCAGCCTGTGTCAGAGCAGAGAGCCTCTCAGTATACAGGCCCATATGCTCCCAGTGTAAATGTGGGGCCTGGGGACAGGGTTGAGGAGCTGGGGTTGGTGATTAGAGCAGGAGGAGAGAGTCTGCTTTGCTTTGAATGGCCTGTCTGGTAGACCCAGAGGCACCACTGACCAGCCCCAGAGCGAGCTGCCTTCCAGGATTAGCTGGCCGCACGGGCTGGGTCCCTGCCGGGCCTTTGGCAGATGAAAGGGAGAAGTGTCAGCCCTCCTTGGCTGGAGGGACACGTTGGGGTGACTGAGGAGGGCACTGGGGAATCCCAGAGGATGCTCCCTAGACTGGTGAGTAAGTTTTACAAAGCTCCATGAGCTGCAGGCCCCACCCATTGAAGCAGGACAGCCAGCATCTGATACACTTCCTGGATCCCAACAGGACTTGCCTTGCAGCAGGATGCCTGCATAATCGCCCCCCTGGGAGAGCTCCGCCTCCACACAGGTGTTTCTCTTGCTGATCTCTTCCTGCCAAAGAAAGGCATGCCAGCATCAGAAAAGGCTGGGGCTGCTGAAAAGGGACAGTGATGCTTGCTGTGGTGTGCCCTTATTGCTAATGGACCTGGGAATTTGACTGAAAAGAGGCAGGCGCCCCGGGAACAGGTCTGGGAAGAACGTTCCATGTGCAGAGGGTTGGTGTAGGAGCAGGAGGGGAGGAGAAGATGCCCTTGTTCTTGGGGGTTTGCTCCTGCACCTCACAGTGCTCCAGGATTCTCAGGTAGGGCTGGAGGCCAGAGGTGCCTTTTTCTGTGCGCATTGGGCTAAACTGTTGTGTCCATTTTCTTCAGCTCCACACCTCATCAGAGTCAGGCCTCCACCGGCTTAGTGCAGCGGGCTCTGCATTGGGCTACCCTTGAAGGCCACTCACGCGCACCAGCAGGTGCAGAATGTATCTTCCACAGGGGGAGGAGCATGGGAGAAAGGCAAGAAGGAAGCAGTGGCATGGGCAAAGCAAAGGTGATAAAGGCAGAGAGAGTTGAGAGCACAGACTGGCAGGGGGTAGACGGGGCAGGGCCTTGAAGACTGGGACAGGAATCTCTACAGCCACTTATGGTTTTGGCCCTCAGTGGGGAGCCTTCAGCCCAGAGAGGCTCTTCCCAAAGCCTGAGCAAAGGCTCGTTCCTTTGGCCATGGGGCGTCCAGGGTGTCTGTGATCCATGTAAGGCTGGCCTTGGGCAGTGGGGGTGTTTGCAGAGAGCATGCCTGCAGGGTCCGTGTGCCTGTTGCCCAGCCTGAGGGATTCTCTGAAGCCAGGGATGGCAACAATGGGACGCCCTGCTGCCCTGTGGGGTTTGTCACAAAGGAGGTGTGCAGCGCACAGAAGGGGAGGGGGGCCAAGGACCTGCCGGGTGGCCAGAGTCCCCAAAGTCTTGACATGCAGCTATAGCCCGAGGCCCAGCCCCCTGTGGGTGGCTTGGGAGGGCCGAGAAGCTTTTCAACAAGCTAAAGAGGGGAAACAAGTACAAATTGTGCCCCAGCCTAGAGCTCCCTCCAGCCCAGCCCCCCCCTCCAGCCCAGAGCCCCCCCACCCCACCCCTCTGCCCTAGCCCCCCCAGCTCCCCTACCCCTTGGCCCAAGCCCCCCCAGCCCAGAGCCCCTCTGCCTGAGCCCCTTCAGCCCAGAGCCCCCCCACCCCTGTGCCTGAGTCACTCTGGCCCTGTCCGCCAGAGTCAGACTCCACATTTTTGAAGACAGGCTTCTTTAGTGTTGAGTTAGTTTGTTGCTGAATGCTGATGTACTCTGGGATTTTGACATCTCAGAGGAGATTCTGGGCATAACCTGGGGTCTGTACCAGGGATAATGCGGGTTCAAAGGGGATTACAGGTGAGTTATGCACCACTGATCCAGCTACCAGGACCTCTGATCTCCATTCCAGCTGCTGCCCTTAGCCACATGTTTCCTGGGTGCTGTTAGTAACCATGATTATTTATTACACAGAAACTTTCGCCTCAGTGCCCATGGCACACACACACAGGACTTACCACTTCGTTTAGGACTTTAATGAGCAGCAGGCTGTCTTTGTAAAAATAAAAGAGACGGGCAAGTCCTGGAAGAGAAAAACAGAGGCAAGAAGTGGGTGGGAAGAGAGTGAGGGGCGCAGCTCAGCTCCTTTGGAGGGTGCAGTAACAGCACTAGGACTAGGTGCCTTCTGTGGCTCTCAGAAGACTCGGCCGCAGCTTGCTGTCTAGTGACACACAGAGCAGTGCTGATGGCCGCAGCCAGAGGGAATACAGACGCTGCAGTGGGAGTGTGCTCCCCAGCCTGGGCAGACAGACTTATGCTAGCTCCACTTCGGCTACCATGCTAAAAATAGCAGTGTGGACGTTGTGGCATAGATGGCAGTTGGCAACTTGGCCAAGTCCAAGCCTGCCTGACCCCCTGGCTCTAAGTTCGGGTGGCTAGTCTGAGCTGCTACTCCTGCTGCCTCATCCACACTGCTATTTTTACAGTGCTAGCTTGAGCCCCACTAGCGTGAGGTCTGTCTGCTTACTGGGAGGCTTGCTGCTAGCTGCAGTGTAGACATAAGCAGAGAGACCTGCATCCAGCCCTCCTCCCCAAGGAAACAGAGCTTCAAATGGGAAAGGGGGAGGTGGGTGGGAGCCCCAGGCATTTTCATGCACTTTTCAGCTATTGGAGTCAGTGCAGCGATGCTCAGAAGTTGGAAAGCATCTATGCATCTGTCTTGCTAGGGGTGTTACACCAGCACCCAGGACATGGGATTTCACACGTCCTCCCCCCCACGCACGCCCTGGGGTGGCCACATTAGTCACAAGTCCAACATGGAGATGGCCTGTGCTCCAAGGGGATTTGCTCAGATCTTCTCTCTAATGGAAAGAGAACTGAAGCCAACTTCATTAGTGTTGGACTCAACCAGAAGCCAATGGACCCTTCTGGGACTGCTGCATACACTAGTATCATGGTAAGGCCACTGGACTCAATATGGAGCTGACATCTTTTCTCCTCAGCCTAACCTCCACACTGCAGCACACTGACTGTCCCTGAAGTGGAAGGGCTGGATGAAAGCCTCCGCCTTGAAGCCCAGCAACATTACTCCTTGACTGACTCAGGGTATTGCTACAGAATGTGAGAGGCGCTGAGTGTGCTGCTTCCCCCATGTGACCAATCTCTGTTGCGCCACAGGGAGGGCACTAGCTATGGGGCCACCCCCTCTCTGAAGTCTGTTGACTAGTCCCCATTATTTGCAGGACCCTCTCAGAAATGTGTTACTCATGCTTACTTCCACCCTGCTTTAGCTCTTTTCTACTGAGTAGATGCCACTTCCCCCACCACCTCCATTCCATCATGGTGCAAACTTGTCCTCAGAGTTCTCCCCATGTGGGACTTGAGGAAGCTCATGGGGCACCTACCCATCTCATCCACAGTAATGAGAAGGTGAGTCTCATTGCCAAGGTTGGAGGTACGGATGGCACAAATCTCTAGCTTGGCTGACTCCCAAGCACAGACCCGCTTACAGTTGGGCATGCTGAAAACTGCAAGCCCTGTGGAGAGCCCAACAAAGACATGCTGTCCAGAGGCTGCAAGGCAGTTGGTTCTTCCCATCACCTGCAGAGATAAAAAACAAAGCAGAAGAGAACATGACCCTGCCCCGCCACCCCCTGACAGGGGGACTGATCAGCTATACCAGCCATTTGCCAGCGAAATCCTATGACCTTCACTAGGGCATGAAGTCTAGCTCCAATTTCAGAAAGATCCCACCAATATCAAGGGTGAGGAACTTCTTAAAGGGAAGCTTGCCCTGTCACCGCCAGTGCTAGGGATAAACAGAAGCCTTCAATCTCCAGGCACTGTTCAGCAGCACTAGAGCTTTCCCACACCCCGCTACCCCCACAGGGAGAGCGGAGCAAGTGCAGACATTCTCCTCAGGAAGCCCACACAGTCCCTGGGCACCATGCAGCTGCATTCAGTGTTGCTCTACACAATTTCTAAAGTATTATTTTTAAAACGCAGTTGAGTTTGTCCATATGATAGCAACAGACTCATCAACCTCTCCAGAATAAGCAGGGGGTAGGGTCAGTCTGGCGTAGAAAAGCAGAGGGTGAGCCTGACATGATTTAATACCACCTCGCCTCTTTCAGGAGGGTGTGATGGGTTCTGAAATGGGCCATGTCCTGTACTTCTCAGATGAGCAAGCTTAGAGCTGTAGCCTTGTGGAATGACACTGAAAGCGAGGGAAATGCTAATGGCGTCTCGGGAATTTAAATGGGCAGAGGGGTGACAATGGAAGAAGAAAGCAAAAGGAACTAAACTGACACTGCCTCGACAAACTGTTGCAATGACAGGTGGCAGCTGTGCTATGAAGGGTCTCGGTACCTGGAATTCAGCTGTGGGCAGGTACAACTTGGGCTGGACCTTCAGTGTCTGTGCCTCTCGAAGTGCCTCCTTTTTCTCAATGATTTCCCAGGCCTGCTCGAATACTAGGGTCACCAATTTATTGATCATCCGGAAAGGCTGAGGCAGTGAATCAAAGATTTGATCGGGATCCTGCAGGAAGAAATTTTCTTCCTCATCCTTCTTAATCCAGTCCTTTTCAGAAGGTGGAGGGATCTCCAGGGGATGTTTCCGGATATATACTGGCATCTTTCTGTCTTCCCTGGTGTGATGACAACACAGGTGCCCTACACAGTAGTCACAGTAGATGGAGAGACCCAGGAAATCCTACAGTAAATAGATCCTTGAGATAATGGGAGGAAACAGATGATAATACTTAGGAACTAGCTATAACAAAGAAGGAAGCTTCCTATCTTTATATGGAGAAATGACTATATCTATTTTGTAGGACTCACTTCTGCTTTCCTCATTGTCTTCCCATGGTCTCCTCTACAGCTCAGTGCTGTGCCATGTGAATACTATCCACGTGGATATATGCAGGTTAAGTACACAGGTGATTAGACATCTAAAATGCACAGCTAGTTATACAAGTTTTAGGTGTGGTGTTACAGATCAGTTAGGATACAGGTAGACTGGTTTTTGCCTGTCTCCCTGCTGACCCAGCCTGGAGAAAGTCAAAGATATGATTTGTTTCAAAGGAAAACTTTTCAAACTGCTTAAAACTTTATTTATTTCTAAACCATGTTTCTTCGCACTAGTCAAAGGCCTGTGTCAATGTGAACTAAGCTTATGGCAAGTTAGAAGCTCTTAAATTAACCGACAGGGCCTGTGACTTCCTAGATGTTTGTACAGTGCCTAGTACAATGAAGCTCCAGACCTGATAGGTGGCTTTGGGACTTTACCACAATGATCAGAGCACAGAAATATCGTCTAAAATGACACTTGGAAAACAAAACATTTCCTACTGACACAACTCAGAAAGGGCCAAATGGAACTGTACCAAAATTTCCCCTTTGGGCTGAAAAAAAAGCTTAAAAAAATCCAGCACAAAAGAGTCATTGTCCTGCAAAGTTACAGAGAGCTGTACACAGATGTTGCAAATGGAAGAGTTTCCTGCCCTGTAAACTGAAGGCTGCTAGCACAGTACTATGGGATCATAATACATGGACTTTAATCAAACCCAAACACCTTGGGCATGCTCGTGTTTTCTTCTATGGCCTTGTCTTCACTGCTAAAGCAGATGTTTTTCCTTCAGGGTAATTAATGTGCATGAACTATCTATCCCAAGGTAAAAACACAGTGAAGACAAGGTACTTTAGTTTTAACACAAGGCACACTAGATGAGATGTAGTGCTGACCTCAGTGAGTTTACCTCACAGCAAAACTGAAGTGCCTGATCTTCACTGTGTTTTTACCTCAGGACAGTTCAGGGATGTTAGTACCCCATTTTTATGGTAAAAAATGCACCTTTTTAGCAGTGAAGACAAGGCTTAAGAGCTGTTTGTTTTTAATAAATGAGCACAGACCCCGTTGAGCTTGCATGTGCTTTGCTGCTACCTTAGCCAAACACCTACAGGCTGAGAGCCCACGCCCTAAGTTATGCAAGCTTTTTCCACTCTGCCGCAGGCAGTGATGATGCTGGAGGAGTTCTAAAATGTCCACAGATAAACGGGTGCTGTGTAGATTTATTTGGCTCAGGGCTGCAGGCCATCTTGACTCAACTACTCATACAGAGAAAGTGGGGTGAGCGGCCAGCGTGTGTGAGCTGGCAACTGCAGGGTTGCCATTTACCACCCCACAAACAAGCCTGGGAGCAGATAGTAGGCCCTAGACAAAACAACTAGAACTGCTTAGGTACAAATCAGGATCCATGATGTCTTCTATAATGAAGGGCATGTCAAGGGATAGAGAGTGGGGGAGATAGATAAATGAGAGTCAGGCTTTGATGTGACCCTGAAGACCAGGTGATTCTGGGGTAAGTGCTGAGTCTTACTGCAAGGTTTAATTTTCAAAGCTGGGAGACCCAGCCACTGGATTTTCAGGGGGTCTCCTGGAATTAATTCGCCCTGTTCATGGGGATGGGCTATTGCTGAGGAGATCCCCACTTCTGGGGAGGGTGTGGCTGAGGGGATCCCCATTCCCATGTTGGGGATAACCATTCACTCGGAGGTGCTGCTGAGGGGGGGGTCCCCATTCCTGGGAAGGGGGGGAAGCTTGCTGAGGACACCTCCCCGTGATTAGTCCCCTCCCCCTCACTCACCTGCAATCGAACGTTGATCGGTTGCTGTGGTAACTGCTGCGCTAGGTCCAGTCGGAGCTAGGTCCGGGTGGAGACAAGGCCCCACGGCGGAGGGTTCCGGGCCCAGCTCCATGGGGCGGAGCCTGTCTGTGTGTCCCGGGCGGCGGGCGGGGTAAGAAGCGGCCCCGGCGTTTCGAGCACGGCCGGAGGCTGCGCGGGCTTCGCTTCTCTTCTGCCCCGCGGCAGCATGGAGGCGTTTGTGAACTTCACCAACCAGACCCAGGGCCGGGACCGGCTCTTCCGGTGAGCGGGGCCGGGGGCTCGGGTTGAACTTGGCCCCTGCCGCGGCCGGGGTGTGTCGGCAGCTCTGCCTGGTCCCGCCTGCAGCCCCGAGCCGGGCGGGCGGTTTACCCGAGCCTCCCTTGACAGCGCTGGGAGGGGGGATTTCTCTGCGGTGCTGGAGCCACTGCCGGGGCCTGCGCGCAGCCAGCCCTGACCCGGCGCCTGACCTCAGTACCCCAGCGCGGTGCCAGGGGGTGCGGTGGGGTGCGGGGCTCAGTATGGGGCACGCTCCCCCCACTCAGTGCTGACCCCAGCGCGGTGCCAGGGGGTGCTGTGGGGTGCGGGGCACACTATGGGGCACGCTCCCCACACTCAATGCTGACCCCAGCGCGGTGCCAGGGGGTGCTATGGGGTGCGGATTCAGTATGGGGCACACTCCCCCCACTCAGTGCTGACCCCAGCGCAGTGCCAGGGGGTGCTGTGGGGTGCGGGGCACACTATGGGGCACGCTCCCCACACTCAATGCTGACCCCAGCGCGGTGCCAGGGGGTGCTATGGGGTGCGGGGCTCAGTATTGGGCACACTCCCCCCACTCAGTGCTGACCCCAGCGCGGTGCCAGGGGGTGCTGTGGGGTGCGGATTCAGTATGGGGCACACTCCCCCCACTCAGTGCTGACCCCAGCGCGGTGCCAGGGGGTGCTGTGGGGTGTGGATTCAGAATGGGGCACGCTCCCCCCACTCAGTGCTGACCCCAGCGCGGTGCCAGGGGGTGCTGTGGGGTGTGGATTCAGAATGGGGCACGCTCCCCCCACTCAGTGCTGACCCCAGCATGGTGCCAGGGGGTGCTGTGCTGCGGGGCTCAGTATGGGGCCTGCTCCCCACTCAGTGCTGACCCCACGTGGTGCTGGGGTGCTGTGTGGGGGCTCAGTAGGGGGCAAGCTCCCCCAGTCAGTGCTGACCCAATACCCCAGTGCGGTGCTGGGGTGCTGTGCAGCAAGGAGCTACCAGCCTTTGGATGAAAAGTAAAAGTCAGGTCCTTGCTGCCTGTGGCTATTACTGATCTCTGGGTACTTTCCCCGGGTGAGGGGGTGTTTGCCCCAACGGCCTGCCACCATCCATCTCCAGTTACTTAATTGTTCTTCTGTAAACTCCCCCCAGTTTCAATTCAGTTCCTTTACTCAGTTGTGTCTTTCTCCTTTGTAAGCTACCAGATTCAGTTGGAGGCATTGATTTTTACTTCCAATTCCAAATTGTGCAATGTTAGTGTGTGCTCATACAGCTCCTGTGTTCCACACCAGAGTTGGCTGGGTTTCAGCAGTGGGTTAGGTGATTTATGAAGCTTACCCCTTCCATGGGATCTCTCCATATTCTACCTATTGCAGTGGATATCTGTTGCTGCTTAATGATTGCTGGTGCCACAATACAAATAACAGACTCTGGAAAAAAAAATTCTACTGTTCTGCATCTTGTTCCATCAGGGACACTGGCTTCGTCCCTTCATAGACCCAGAGCCTTGCTGCAAGCTAGCATTTTTGCACTATTTGCCTGTGGATATTTCAGGAAGTATTTGTTTACCTTGCCACCGAATGTGCCCAACAAAACCCTTTATTGGCTGCTTGCTGCTCAGCTGCATGGTCTCCCGTTGTCATGTTCACACTGTATTTGCGTTTTTTCTCACATTGCATGCTGTAGAGTGCTGACGCTAACAAGTAATATCATGTGATTTTTATACCTCGCGGTGCTGTCGCATGGCTATGGTCCATGGGGAGTCCCTAACTTGGGAAGAAATTGTTCCTTTCTCTTCTCCCCCTCCCCCCCCCCCCGCCCCGTGATTGGTCCTTGTGTCCTGTGAACCATTTTCCTCATTTTTTCCATTCCAGAGCCATTCAACACACATGCATGTTGCTTAGCTATTTATTAAAGCATAAGGCTGACAAAGAGACGGTGATAATGAAGCTCAAGGAGTTGGAATCTAGCATGCGCTCTGGCCGCAAATGTAAGTACTCCATATCTGGATGGATGGTCCCTCTTCGTATTGCTTATTCCAGCTAAGCAGATGCCAGTTGTGCCGGCTCTTAAGTAGTTAACTTACCATGCAGCCTCGGATCATAGGACCTCATTTTGCATACTCATGGAATAGTAGATACACCCTTCCCCCACCACATTTGCACTCACTTTATTATCTGCTGTGTTGTATGGTTAGTATTGCTCAAAATACACATGGCAGAGCCAATGCTGTGGAGTAAGTGAAGCCAGCTTGTTGTAATCCATGCTGTGAACTGAAATATATGATACCTGTGGGCTGGGAACTAGCTGTAGCATAATTCCCCTAAAAATGTGCGCCTGAGGAAAGGTGTTGTTCTGAGTTGGTCAGACTGTGAATCATTAGCCCTCAAGAATAATTTAGAAAGGGTGTAGCTCAGGGGTGCAATGGGATTGGTACACTGGCACCTTCCTTCCAAGAAGCTGGGTTACATCCTCTTCAGGTTACAGCAGAGTGTCTGTCTGTATCAATCTTTCACTTACACCGTAGAACTTAGCATGATCGGTAGTACCCGTTCAGAAGAGACCTCAGAATGGGACTGGAGTAGTGGAGGGTGTTCTAGGTCACGACAGACAGGCGGGCATTGGCAGAGCTGTGTGGATGTCCCAGACTGGAATGGCAGGGGATGCTGCCAGTGAGTATTGAGGTGCATCAACCAAACGATATGGGGGAAGCTTGTATTGTATCTGTCTACTATACATGGCTCTACTATTGCCAGCCTCTTGCTTCTGCAAATACAAAGTTACCCTCAAATGAAAAGACAATATTTAAATATACGAGGCCCAGAAGACCAATTAGTTGTTGAAAAGCAGAACTGGATGGCAGCCTACAGGGAGTGAGCCACACTAACTTCTCTGGGTTCTCTTGCAGTGTTCAGACTGGGCAACATGGTGCATGCCATGGTAGCAGCCAGGAGAACTACTCAGCTACCAGACCTGGTGCCCCGTCTCTGCCTGACAGCCTCCAACCTCAGCCGTGTCCTGTATTTCATCTGTGACACAGTCCTGTGGGTGAAGAGTGTTGGACTCGTCCCTGACATTGACAAGCAGAAGTGGCGGAATTGGGCTACCAAATGCTATTACTATTCACTGCTGATGAATTTGACCAGGGATTTGTATGAGATCTCCTGGCAGATGGAACAGGAGGCTCAAAGGAAGAAGGCAAGGAAGGAGAACTCTTCTCAATGTGACAAACAAGATCAGGACCTGTTCAGTTTCCATGCAGATGGGTTGCAGCCCTTTCTCCTCCTGCTGTACCGCACACTGAGGAAACACCCTCCCTTGTTGCTAGACACAGTGAAGAACCTTTGCGATCTCTCTAGTCCTTTGAACCAGCTGGGAATCTACAAAACCAACCCAGGAGTTATTGGGCTCTGTGGCCTCCTCTCATCCCTGGTGGGGATCCTCACAGTGGCAAGTCCACGTATGAAGTTGAAGCACTGATCTGAGAGCATCACATACGGTGAGCTGGCAGATTTGCTTCTCTGACCGTTTTCATTCCAAGATGGTATTTTAAAAATGAACACATTTGATAATCGCTCTTCGTATGTGTTTTTTTTTCTGGAGGAGTCAGCTTTACTTCTTCCTACTTCCTGATATCCTCTCAGGTGAGGAGCTGCCCTGTGCTGTGACATTCTACATGATGAAGGAGAATGGTGAAGAGGCTGAGTAAGGACTGAGCAAAACATCCCTGAAGAATATTGTGAACCATGGAAATCAAGACTTTTTACAAATTGCTGCTAGTTAAGGACATGTTGCTGTCTCCTGTATTTGAATAGAGATGTGGAATAGCTGCATAGGCAACTAAAATTGTATAAAAAGCCATAAGGAGTGGTGCTGACACTGGAAAAGCAGAATTCACCAACAGGGGTTCATACAATCATTCGTCTTTTTTGAATACATTCAAGCATGTTGGTACCAGAAAGGCTTTGGGAACTGTAGTTCAGATGGCCTGGATTAATACATGAATTCTGTGAGGGGACTGGATGATGCCCGGGGACTGTTAATTGGATATATGGAGCTTTTCATCTCTAGGCAGTGGTTCAAATCCATCCCAGGCTTATAGTAACTGAAGAGTGCTCCTGTTTGGTGATATAGTGGCCACCATTGAATATGTATTGGTGGGACTGGATCCAGTTCCTAGTGAATAGATGTCTATATCCCAGAAACCACCACTCCATCTGCCCTCCTTGTTGACAATACAAGGCCAAGGATTGCTTGGGCCATGGAATCTGAATTCCTCTCTAGAAGGATTCTTCCAGGTCATGGTTAGGTACACTCTTTTTCCAGTGTATGTGGGTAGCTTACTTCAGTGCTGCTCGTGCTGGGGATAAGCAAAGGATTTCAGTCTCCATGATTGCTGATCTGGCACCATTCACCAGCACTAGCCTTCTGC
This sequence comes from Chelonia mydas, assembly GCF_015237465.2. Lineage (NCBI taxonomy): Eukaryota > Metazoa > Chordata > Testudines > Cheloniidae > Chelonia > Chelonia mydas. The sequence goes on from NC_051250.2 coordinate 68,521,855, forward strand.
CAAATACACACACCAAACCCTTGTAATCCCAGGAGGGTGATGATTTCTGTACTCTCTGAAGCAGCTTTTGAACTGATATCACTTTAGTTTTGCTGAAAGTTTTCAAATATCAGTTTTAAATCCTTATGCTATTGAGAGAAACCTGCCCCAGGGCTGCTGATGAGTGAGCTGGAATGACACTGCCAGGGGGTGTTGTCAGAAAAGGGAACTTACACTCTTGGACTGGGATGGGCTTGCTGATGCCAAAATCCTTTGATAAGCACCTGCAAGAAGAGAATCCTTTTATCTGACCCTCTCTAGAGTCCACCCCATCATGGCCACCTGCTTGGATAAGGACAAGTGATTTTTCTCATATGTCACCTCTCTGTTTGTGAGGGTTCTACCACTCTAATGTCCCTTTCATTCTCCCAGTTATCTAGGTGGAATGTTGCTTTGAATTATTACACAGGTTCCGAGAGAAAATACAGTCTAGTTTTCTAATGTGTATGATGTGCATTGTTTGACATCCTTTTGGGTGAGGGGGACTGACTTTACAGAAATCCCCGTTTCATTAGCATCTGTGGTTCAACTCCTGTAGATTCTACTTGAGATGCAAGAGCCAAAATGAGCCTGTTCTGTGATCTCTGCTCCCCACCAATGCAGAGACTTCACTCCTCCCTGCAGCTGGGAGAGCAGGATGGCGCGTTTACGACCTTTCCCAGCAGTTTTCTGGTACAGAGGGACTGTCGAAGGGCCAGCCTAGTCACACTGACTCCAGGTGAGCCAGCCTAAGAGTGAAAAAACTCTCCTGTGCAGAGAAGGGGGATAAGTGAGGAAAGGTTTTCAGGCTGGCTTGCCTCCTCAAAGCCTTTCCCCACCAGGGGCTGACCTGTAACACCACCACCTGGTTCTGACAAGGATGCTCGGGCTTCCAGGCTCACTGCTGTGGGATTCCAACAGGCCTGTCTTAGTCCTTTCCTTAAGCAGGTCAGTGGATTTTAGAAGCTAATACTTGTGGTTCCCCCTGCAAGCAGGAAGCTATGGGTTTAATGTATTTAATTTAGCTTAACATAACGAAAGCTGGAGAATTAACCAAAAGGAGAGAATTCTTTAGGTCAGCCTCCTCCAGGCTTCTGGAATAAGGGCTGCTGCTGCTGTACATTGTCTAGGGAAACACAACTAATAAACTGAAGCGAGTTTGAATCTGTGTCTGTTTCAGGGTTATGTGCAGAGGAGGTGGCTGAAGGTTGAATCAGCAGCGATGTGCTGCCTATGCATGCAGCTGGATTACAGACCTTTCCTCTTCGGAGCACTGGGAAGGGGGAAGGTCAGCCACACTCCTCAGGATTGAAATGAGCATGATTTCATTTGGAAAGGAGTTGGGGGAGCAAATATGCTCCAGGTGCTTGACATCTTGGATAACAAAATGCACCAAGGCAAATTCTGTGAGATGGTCTATGTGAAATTGAAATAGATCTGACCTACTGCCACTGAGCAGGTCCTGAGGGCTGGAGGCCTTCTGTCCAACACAGGCAGCACTACTGTCATCAATGGGTGCTTAGTATCTTCTGTGTATACGCTGCCCTTCACCCAGAAGGGTCCCAGAGTTCTAGGGGGAACTGCAGCAGCTGTTTAATAACACACAACCGTTTAGGACCAGGAATGAAGAATAACTTTGCCAATTGCAATGGGAGATGGGGCACAGTGTAATAATTAAAACTGGGCCTTAAGTGAGCCCTGGCTGCTAACACAAGGAGTCACACACAGCTTGAAAATGGCACCTCCAGCAGCATGGTGCCCTTGAACAAAATGCAAGGAATTGAGTTCAGCGCTGATTTAGAAAGAGAGTTTCCTCCGCTACTGAATCACCAGCAGCCAGGTGATCCTTGAGAAATTTTACAATATCCGTAATCCCGGTGTCTCCTGAGATCTGGCTCAACCCTTTCCTCCTGCACTGTTAGTGGGTCTGTAGCAGACTTGGAGATGCTAAGCTCCTAAAGGCTCCAGGTCTCTGATCCTAGTCAGTTATGTGAGCTTTAGCCATTGTCTACAGAAGTGGAGATGTTTCCTGTGCCATGGACAGAGCATGCCTGGCTAGCTGGAGAGGGGCAGTGGTCTGAGAACAGATAGTGGATGGAGAAGTTTTGATGAGGCCTTTGTGCTGCAGCAGGGCTGGGATGGACAGAGGGCCAGGACAGTGCTGGGGTGGCCTTTTCCCTGCACTAGGACAGAGAGGGATATGAAATGAAGACATTTAGCAGGGCAGAGGTTGTGTTGTGTCTTAATTCCCAGCTAAGGCCAACAGGGAGGGAGGCTCAGCCACATGCTTCCCCGCCCTGTTCAGGTCAGTTGTTCTTTTACTTAAGGCTAGCAAGATCCAGCAGGAAGCCCATTGCCAAATACATGCTCTGCAGCTCTGGAGCAGCTGCTGTCCTTTGCCCTGCTGTCTGGAGAGCAGTGACTCATCACAGGGATGGCCTGGAAAGTTTATACAGGGTTATGCTGCCTTTCCCTTTTCACCTCCATGGCATGAGGAGCTCAGCCAGGAAGGTAGAAGTGCCAGCCTCATGCAGCTTGAGGTGTGTGTGTGGGGCTGGGGGGCAGGTTGCTCCCTGTGCTCTCTACCTTCTTTAGTATGGGGAATGTGTCTTCCTCAAGGCTCAACCTCTGAGTCCCCCATGCCCCTGTCTGCCTGGGAATATTTTTGCTAGGAACTTGCTCCCCATACCACCAAAGCAGGGTGGGGGGGTGAGTGGGTCAGCAGGGTCTCTGTGTGTGTCTGATTCAAACCTCCCTCATTATCCATCTTGAGGGAGGCTGTGAAGCTCTGGGTATTCAAGGACCTGCACTGTCATTCCCCATCTGCTGGGCTGGGGGAGCTGGGAGCATGAAGCAGCCACTCAGCAAGTAGAGGGCTTTCTACTGTGGTGGCAAGGTGCTTCCCCTGCCCATCTGCTGCTGGCTGTTTCAAGACACCCCAGTATCATGTCTGCAAACAACCAGTGTCTTTCAGCCATTACTGACCCCTGGATTCCTCCCTCCCGTTAAGTATCTCTGGGCTTCTCACCTCACTAGGGCCCTTTGCATTATTTCTCTGTCCTCTGGCATTCACCACTCCTTCCAACTCGGTCTCTCTGAATGGTGCTGATGTGACACTTCCAACTGAAGTTAAATAAATCCAATCATAACTGCGATCTCTGTACTCCCCCACTAAACCCCTCTCCCAACTTAATACATCCCTTTTACCTTTCTTCTTTACAGCCTGTTTTCAGTCCACACAGCAGTGTCTTTGTCCAATGAACTAAGTTTTCAAGTAAGATTTTTGTGAGCTACAGTCTCAGTCCTAAATATGCGAGCCCTATTGCACTTCATCCATCCACCAACATTGTCACTCTGCCAGCGAGAGCCAACTGGGCTGGCAAACAAGACTTATTCTTCCTGACTGCCCCGAGGCTGCCTATTGCTCATGGTTCCATTTGAGTGTTAATGTCAAGGGATTTTTCTCTCCCCGTTTGTTACATTATTTTGATAGAGTCGGGTTAGATATCCTGTGTCTCAGTTCCTAGGATCTGCAATGAGACTGGGCAGGGGCGTTTTCCAGACTGGTCATGCAATCATCTGTTTTGAATTTGGTATGGCCGAGGGAGCCATTTGTTATGTTACCACAGCAACTTGCAGACTCCTTGGCCTGTGCGGCTAGGAGGTGGGGCTTTGAGGTGGTACTGTCTGGGGTAAGCCGCATCTTAGTCAGAGGATCTGCTCTGGGGACAGCACGACCAGACGCTCTCAGCTCCTGGCACCCTGCTGAGGACAGCGTCTGACTGCTGCTCCGTGAGTACCCAACAGCAGGCATATGCCTAGTGTACAGTCTTTCTAATGCTGGGGAGGGAAGGGGCAGGGGACAGCTAGCGAAGCAGTTCTGCTTAATGGTTCTGCATTTAATCGGGCTGGGAAAGAAGGAATCTGTGCTGGAAGTGGCAATAGGGGGTGTCCGAAGGGATGCCCCTGAGGTGACATTAGGGTTTTGGAGATTGAAATAGGCTCCTTCCTGAGATGGCTTTGGGATGCATTGGCCACAGTGGGTGGAGCATGCATTGTGCTGTTGCAATGCATTGGACGTGGCATTGAGGTGTCTTGGAATCTGTATCTGAACTACAACTGGGCTGTGCTCCTGAGTAGGTGGAGTGTGTCTGCTTTCTGTGTTCTCCAGAGCTGGCACAGCGTGAGTGGATTGTGCTCCTTCATTCTTGAGCTCTGCCAGTGCTCCTTCATCCTGACCCACCATGGCACCATCTAATCTAGCCCTGACCATTATCCTCAGCTTTGCCAGTGTGCCTCAATCCTGACCTGCTGCACCTTTTGCTACTCTTGACCTGGGCTCTTTGCGCAGTTCTGCTAATACTGCTGCAGTCCCCACCCCAGTCCTCTACCTCACAGCTGTACTGCTGCACCTCAATCATGACTCAGCACCCCCGCTATTCATATCCTGAGTCGTTTCCCCCCCCCCCCCCCCCCCAAGCTCTTCAATGCACGAGCCCTGGCTCACAGGACCGTTACTGCAATTTTGGACTCCGCAGCTTTGCTGATGCGTCTCAACCTCATCTTTGAGTCCCTGTGTTGCAGATGCTTTCTTTAGCTGAGGAAGGTCATTTGGGACTCTTCTTGGAATCCCCAATTCTGCTGCTTAATTGGATAGATGGCTTGCTGTTAAGCAGTACCAGGTCTCACCCACTCAAGGCACTTCCTGCCTCAGCATAGCTCTCTGCCCTTGCCAGTCTAGGATGCAAAAGGTCATAATGTACCATATAGCTTGAGACTCCATCAGAGCCACTGGGTTGACTACAGACCAGTGCTCAGACCATTTCCAGCATTGTTTTCCCAGGGAGCTCCTTGACTAGGCTCTGAACTTTGCTTTGCAGACTGATGTATCATGATGGCAGCAAACAGGAGCCAGAAAATGCAGAATGGAAGCAGAAAGGTGAGTGTGGGCAAGAGGTGGAGAGGCAAAGACTGCTGTGTATGAGCAACATCAGACTGGCTTGAGGAGTAGGGGGTTGCTAATGCTGCCAGTGGAGTATTTAATTCAAATATTATGCTGTATTGTGTTCCGTTGAGCAAGGCTGCATTGTCTGTGCAACAGATCTGTAACTAGAGCAATATACAGTGTCTGCTGGAAGAAAACAATGATAATCTTTAGCAAGATCTGTGTTTTTAAATGCTTTCTCTTAAAAAAAAAAAAATCTAAGAAATTCTCAGACAAAATCTTTGATTCAATCAATATTGTAAATATCAGTTAAATTAAACATGGTTAGAAAATTGTAGTTATTAAAAACCCCAGCTTTCTCATCCCCCCCACCCGCACCCCCAAAAATTAAAGTCTAGAAACTCAGTAGTTCAGAGTCCAGAAGCAACCTTAACTTTGACCCTTTAACTGCCTATATATCAATAATCTCTGTGCACAGTGACTGACCTTACCCACTTTTGCAGTATGGACCACAAACCTGCTACCATGCTGAGAATACAGTACAAATGTAAAGAACCAGAGCCATTCAGATGGCCTTAGTGTAGGAGTTATGTGATTGCTAGCCCTGGAAATGCCATCAACTACCATGTTTCTTGTATGAACAGACCTATAGTCAGCTCAGGACATATGTGGGCACCAATCCAAATACAGAAACTCTCCTCGCCTCCCCCACACCCACCTGGAGATCACTGGAAACTCCAACATCTCTTACTCTGCAACATGCATTCCAGGAGCAGCACTTGCCTCATAGCCACCATTCGCCAAGCCTTGATTAGCCCAATCTACTCCATTCCTCCTCCCACACTGAGGTCGTATTGGAGAACCTCTCCACTTCTTAATGTCCTGATCAGACTCATGTACTGCACTGGGTGATGGGGGCCAGGGATAAAGGGGCAGAGCCAAGGTGTTTTCACTTAGCTAGGAAGGTCTTGATTTTTAGTGCTTGCTTTGTATAAGCACAATGTTCTAACAGTGCTTTCAGTTCAGAGTGCTCTGTCCAGCTGTAATGTCTTACTGACTCTTGTCTGGGAATTAGCATTTTTACCCCCCACACTGCAGAGCCCGTGCAAACAAGATCATGGACAGAGGCATGCAGTGCCCAGCCTTCCAACATGCTGCCTGTGAGCTGCATGTGGAAGGGCTCTTCTGCAGAGAGCGCTGCCCCTTAAAGGGGGCTGTACTGTGTCTTTACAGATTGTCCCACTCACCTCCATTCTGTTCTGTTCAGGGTCTTATACCTCACCCACCACTATGGTGACAGGATGTGCTGGAGCCCAAGGTTAAGTGTCAGTGGGTGCAAGGAGAGGAAGGTTAAATAAACACGTCTCTCCTATCTTCCTCCCCACCCCCCTCCCCCAAACCCTGATTGCTGCAAAGAAACAAAAGACAAGCCCCCCGGTCCCCTCTTACAGCTGCAGCAGGAGCTGAGACACTGACTGTTGTAGTTGACGGGGGAGACCTGTGTGGCCGTTGTTACGTAAATGGTGTCACTGAGATTCCTGCTCCTGTATTAGCAAGTGTTTCCTACAGGGCTCTCTCTTGTACACAGTCCCCCAATTTGTCCCCTTCTTGCTGAGCACAGGAGAATGTGCTGCAGAGGGTCTTGCAGCTGCCGGTGGTGAACGCAACCTGTGAAAGCCTTCAGAGGACGTACACCAGCACCAAAGAGGTACATCCACTCGTGGCATCAGTGTGTGAGGCCTATGAGAGAGGAGTCAAGGGGGCCAGCTCGTTGGCTGTGTGGAGCATGGAGCCTGTGGTGCGCAGACTGGAGCCTCAGTGTGAGTATGGATTCTTCCCAGCTGCGGGGGAGTGGGGCACGGGGAGAATGTGGGAACCAGGGACTGTCAGCACATGGGAGTGGCCAGAAAAGAAGGCTGCAGTGGAGAGATTCTGACTAGCAGCCAAAGCACAGGCCTGGGAGTTGAGAACACCTTGTTCTACGCCTGGCCCTGCCACCAACTCACTCCATGGCCTGGGGCAAGTTTCGTAACTACCCTGCCTCAGTTTGCACTTGTGACTCTGTCAGCCCTCCCTGTGCTGGGTTAATGAAGGAAGAACAGTGCCCGTACATGTGCTAAACATTTCCCACGTAGACTTAGGTAGGTGGTTGGGCTTCAAGCTTTGCCTGGCCTGGTTTAAGCTGTTGGAGACCTGTGTCTATAACACAGCAACAGAGTCAGTCCCTCCTCTCTCTAGGACACAGCTGGAACATCAGGACCCACCCTGGCCCTCAGAGCAGTGTGTCTGGGCCTGGCAGCTGTGGATTCCCCCTGGCAGACCTGCTAGTAGGGCCTGGCCACCCCTCTAGCCCAGCCTCCCTCCCCCAAAGAAAAAGCCCCTGCAGCATCTCCAGAAAGGAATTGTGGGAAAATCAGTGAAGGGTCAAGCCCAGGTCTGTCTGCAGTTCTCAGATCACCATGATTCCATCCCACGGTGGGGAGGGGGAGAGTCTTGCGGGGGAGGGGAGGAAAAGAAAGTGCAAAGTCAGCAGCTCAGCACAAGGCCCGAGCGCTCCATCCAGCTGGCTCCTTCCCAGCTCTTTCCCAATGCTAACTGCCCAAGCCGGGGCCAGTGTGCAGCAAATCCCTGGATGCATCCAATCTCCAGCCAGAGCTCAGCTACTCAGCCAGGCACCTTTCCCAATGCCCGCCCTCACGGCGCTAAGCGGGGAACATGACACAGGCCGGCAGGAGCTGTAGTCTGTCTGTTGGGGACCTGGCCGCACCCCTTTGATTGTCCCCTCTGACCCATGTGTTTCCTGCACTTCCCCAGGACGCATCAGGTTAGGTGCGGAGCAGGAGGGTGCTAATGCAGCCGCCAGGGGAAGCGGCAGAGGGAGGGTAGAATCCATCAGTACTAGCTCTACTATATTGCCTGCCTGCGCCATCCAAGCACCTTCAAGTGCTGTACAGACAGTACGAACTCATTCAGCCTGTGTCAGGGACGAGGGATCCAGGGCATTGCACTTAAATCGTCTTCTGAAGCGTTGCACCTCCCCCTTCCCACCCCCCCCCCCCCAGGCTCAGCACCGCTCTAGGGCGTTGCGTTTAGTACTGACTCAGAGAGCAAAGGTGCCCTCTACGGTGCCACCTACATCCCTCCCTGCAGCACAGTGCCTGCTAGCTTTGTGGTGGGGTATCAGGATCTGCACTGACAAAGAAGAGGGACCCCCCTACTGCGTCATCCACACCCCCCACTCCATGCAGCACAGAGCCCCCTGCCACCATGCTAATATCCAGGCTTTGTCTGGTTCAGTCACAGCTGCCAACATCCTGGCCTGTAGGGGCTTGGATCACCTGGAGGAGAAGATCCCTGCCCTCCAGTACCCAGTGGAGAAAGTAAGTAATGGACCCAACCCCTCTCCCCCATCAGCCTATGGGACCCATCTATTCCTGGGCATCACCCACACCCATGTGGGACCCATCCATTCCTGCCCTTCACGCCCCCCCCCCCCATGGGACCCATCCATTCCTGGATGTTGCCCACCCCATGAATCTCCCGGGGGAGAGCTCTGTTTTCATGGGACAGTGGGGGCATTGGCTTCATTCCCAGATTCCATGTGGGTGATAACTGGGTGGTGATGGGCTCTTCTGAGGCTAATAGGGTAACATGCTAGGAGCCACTGGTCTCCCCTGGGCCCCCAGAGAGTCATCCACAGTTAGGGGTGAGGGTTTGGGGGGGGCCCCAAGGGTCATTCCTAAAGACCAGTGAGGTCATGTCACACCTGCTCATGCTGCTCCCTGTGCTCCATCCCCTTCAGCATCCTTCAACCCAGAGTGAGACCATCTAGGTGCTGATGCTCCTCTCCTGTGGGGCTGCCTCTGAGCCATCTCCACACACAGCCATGCTTTGGGTTCCATTGGTCACTGTATCTTCACGCAGTGAGACCTGGGTGACTGAATCATGTTGCATGTCTCTTCTCCATCTGTTCTCCTGCAGATTGCATCTGAACTGAAGGACTCCATCTCCACCCCCATTCAAACTGCCAGGAGCACCATTGGCAACTCCATAGCTGGCACCTTGGACAGGGTCTTGGGGCTGACTGCTGAGGGTTATGAGCTGACCAAGAGCGCAGCAGAATATACCTGGAGCAGCCGGGTTAGCCAGATGGCAGCTGCCGGGGTAGACGGAGCCCTGGGACAGCTAGAGAAGCTGGTGGAGTTTCTCCTGCCAGAAGAGGAGCATGAGCCAGGTAATCCTGCCTCCTCAATCATCAATGGATGGCGTCGCGAGTGGGAGGGGGGCACTTGGTGCTAATCCAGAAGCCTTTCCTTTGGGGAGACCTGGTCTTAAATCTGATTCACACGAAAATGGCTCTGGTGGCCTTTGTCTGGGACACAGCACAGTGAAGATTGCCCAGTTCAGTGAGTTTGTCAGGCCTCTGCTCAGACGCGCAGGACTGGGGTAGTGGGGGAGGGGCGGGAGTTTGAAGTCCGGAGCTTGGACAGGTCAGTGTGAGGGCTCCAGCACCAGATTAGCAGAGTTTGCTGCCATTCAGGACTGAGGTGCACTGGCAACGTTTCCAGCCTCTGTCTGCACTGCGGCTGGTTCTGGCCAGGACCAAGGGAGAATGTCCCTTTTGTGCTGTCTTCCCCGCACGCCTGGCAAATGCCTCCATGGGAACGTGTGAGGATTTATGTGCACTGGGGTTGGGTAGAGCCTCCTCCTCTCTCTCACCTAGCCTGCTCGGGAGATCCCTTGGCCGTGTACTGAGTAGCAATAGGGAGGGTGGGGTGGCCCTGTGAATACCCTTCTTCTCAGGTTATTGTTCCTTCTTCCTTGTTATGTCCTCGGACACAGTAAATGGCCCAGCAATTCTGCCTATGCGAGGGGCCCCACATGATGGGCCCTTTAAACACAGGTATGATCTGCCTCCTGCAACCAACCAGTTCTCAGGGAGCCAGCTGCTGAGCTTTCCACAAGGTGGCGCTGTCACCCTGGTCAGATGCCTCCTGCAGATGGAGCCTGAAAGAAGAGAGAAGGGGGCTGATTATTCCTCGGCAAGGTGCATCACTTGGCTGGGTGGTTGGAGCTGAGGGGGAGGCATGGAGGGCTGAAAAAGAGGCTTCTGAAATGAAAGCCCTAGGGTGCCAGGTGCTGTACAGGGCTGTATGGGGCTTTGCTGTACAGCTGGGTAGCGGGGCAGTCCCAATGCAGAGACCTGCTTCTGTGCACCACTAGAATTCCACCCCCAGAGATCCCAGGAGAGCAGTTCCATGCCAAGTCTCCCATGGAAAGAGGATGCAGAGCTAGTCAGGTGAATCCCAGGCCACGTGTGCTGTTCCCACCTCTCCCCATACTAGTTTCATGCCCGTTCCCAGTTGGCTCTGCCTCTTTGCCTGTAGCTCATGAGCCCACAAGAGTGCATGGATCTGAAGTGACGCCCTCCCAGCCACAGCCTGGCATCTTCACCAGGATCAGTGCTTTGGCCAGCACCATCTCCCACCGCGCCTACCAGCAGACAGCCAGAACCATCCAGCGCACTAAAGCCGGAGGGCAGGAGCTGACCACATGGATTCCAGGCTTGGTGAGTGCCCCTGCACAGCACAGCTAAGGGGAACTCCTGGGGACCCTGGCAGCAGCTTAGTGCCGGGACTGATCTGCCATAAAACGTGGGCTGATAGCCCCTTGGACCCATGAAAGTCTGGATCCCAAGCCACATGAACGACAGCCAATGTTTAATGGAGGACCTAGACAGAATCAGTGCTTTGGGGCCCCCTGCTGGTGTAGCAGCAGTTACTGCACAATCTCCATCTCCTGAACCGTACTGAAGGATGCTAGCACAGAGACAGGGAAGTAAACATAAGTAGTAATACTAAATTATCCTGTGCTCTTCTCATCTTTGCATCTGTCTATTTTTGTCTCTAAGGCTCTCTGAGTGGTTTACACACTCTACTCAGTTAAGCATCTCAGCAGGGTAGAACGGGGTTTTATCCTCATTTCACTGAGGAGAAACTGAGACACAGTTGCCCAAGTCACCAAGGTCACAGCAAGTTCATGTCAGGAACAGAACCCAGGCGTCCTACCACCCAGCGTCCTATTCTAACTGTTTAGGCCCATCCAGCACTGCCCCGTCTAGGAGCTAAGCCAGTACATTTCAGGGCCTCACGCTTGGTGGAGAGCAGGACACTGGGTATTGCTGTTGTGAATTGCTTCACTTGCTCCATGGGAAGAACCAAGTGGCTCTTTGGCTCATGCTTTGCTGCTAGCTGCTCACTTTCCCTCCAAGGCAGGCAGGGTCCTGGCCCCTTATAATCTCTGTGGCATCAGCGCACACAAGACCCCTGCCAAGCTAGCAGGCTGGATTATTTTTAACTGGCTCTAAATTTAGACGGTTAATTAGTGATCTTGGCATAACATCCTTCCCAAAGCAAAAGGCCCCAGTGGAGGCACAGATAAAATCAGGAGTAAAAAGCCCGCCTCCAACCCACCATCTCGCCACTCTGCTCCCCTGGGGTTGGAAACCACCCCCAGCCCCGCCAGAACCCACAGCCCCCTGCTGCCTTTGGGATTTCTTCCCATGTGTGTCTCTGTCCTCTGACCCTTGGACATCCCATTACAATTACAGCACTGACGCAGAATGGATCCTGCGAACCACTCATTCCGATTAGAGCTCCCAAGCTAAACAGAGCTGGCCTGGGTTGGCTGGGAGACCACCAAGGACCATGGAGCTGCTGCAAGGGATGGGGTGTGAGTGACTCGTTAGAGGACTCTCTTGACCACAGTGCCCCAGTGTGACACGAGGGGTGCTGTGCTGCGCAGAATGATGTGAGGGGAGAGAATCGGAGGGTACCTAACTCCAAGGTCTGGGGTGGGTGATTGGGGTGATTAAAGATCTAAAGTCACTTTTGGAAAGAGTTAGGGTTTTGACCCCTATGTTCTGGCCAAATTCTATCCAGGGTAATTGCATCTCGGCTCGCCAAATCCCCCCTGTGGTTTTTAATGGCTCTGGAATTCTCTTTACTTTCTGTCCTAAACTGGTGTGCACCTTTGTTATGGATCAGTTAAACAGCTGCTGCTTTGCACCTAGATGAGGCAGCATGTCAGTGGTGGGTGAGGGTTCCCTGTGTGTCCCTCAGCTCTATCGCAGGGCGGGGACAGGAGGCTGACGGGAAATGTTGGCATTTTAACAGATTTATTGCTTGGCTTTCCCCTTAGCGTTCATCTCCTCACTGTAGTACCTGAGCCTGCAAAGCATCAACGGGCCTAGCCTCGCAGCTCCATCAGTGCTGGGTCAGCAGCACTGTCCCCCATGCGCAGGTTGGAACAGATGTGGATCGGGGCTGGCTTGCCCAGCATGAAGCACAGTTAGGTCCTCGCATGGAAAGGTCCTGTGTTGTGCTGTGTGTTAGTGCAGCTCCCCCTCCCTTTATGCTGGCCCGCAGGCTCCCCGTGGACACTCCGCTTTGCTGTGGGAATCTGGAGCCCTGGCAAGGGGCAGTGAACTCTGACTTATCAGCCTAGTGCTGGCCATCATGCATTGCCATGGTGGGCTGCAGAAATACCTGGATTCAGGAGCCAGTGACAAGCACAAGGGATGCAGTCAAGAAATCCCGAGTGCAGCCACAATGCAGCAGCCACCCTGCTCCATGGTGGCCCTGGTGAGGTCCCACCTGTGAGCAGGGGCTCTCTGCTCTCTCTCACTGCAGGGTGCCGTGGCCAGGCAGAGCACGGCCAAGGCCCAGCAGGTCCTGTGTGATGTGCAGAATGCAGCAGCTGGTTGGCTGAGCAAGGAGCAAAGTAAGGAGCCAGAACAGGAGCAAGAGAAGAAAGAGCTGGAGAAAGAAGAAACCAAAGCAAGTGAGGTACAGAGAGGGGCAGAGCAGTGAGCACACCTGCTCTGATGGGTCAGCGAGGGAACCTTTACAAAGCTCCCTGCAGGTCCTGTCCAGTGGCCAAGGCAGCAGTTGTGGCCCTTACTACGATCAGGGATCAGGTACAGAGGAGGAGGTGAGGGAGGGAAGGGCGTGATTCTCCCAAGGCTGTAGAGGGAATCAGTAGCAGAGCTCAGAGTCCTGGTTTCCAGGCCCCTGCAATAACTGCTAGACAACACTGCCACATGAAGGGAAACAGTTCTATTTAGAAGCCACTGATCCAATGGGCCATGCTCCCCGTGCCCCTCAGCCACTTGGTCTTTATTCCCAAGAAACAGGCTTGGTGACCTTGGGCAGCTCTCGAGGGTCTCCTCTGCTTGTGCCCTCCCAGGTGGAGGTGTGGAGATGGCTGTTGCAAGCTGAGGGTTTGGAAGCCCTGGCGGTGGGACAGGAAGTGACGGTCTTTAGCCTCCCTCACTTGGTGGAGACTCTGGAGAGGCCCCTGTCCTACAGCCACTACCCTTGAAAAGGGAGTTGGCAGCCTCCAGGCCTGTCAGATGCAGAGGCCTGGAGTCTCGGGCCTGGCTGAGCTGTGTTTGTTGCAGTGAGGGGTGGTGAGCAGGGGAAGCTGCTCCAACTTCCAGTTTTCAGCCCACAGCCCTAGGGGGCAGTTCAGGCAGCCAGGGCTAGCTGGTGAGTAGGGATGCCCTGCTAGGCCGCTCTTTGCCCTAGGGGGCCCAGGGCCTTGCACTGGGCACAGAGGGTGGCATAGAGCCACTACTAGTGAAGCTCTGACACCTAGGGATGAGGTCACTCTGCAGGGGAATCCTTGGGAGGCTTCACAGCTGCTTTGTGCTGCCGGACCAGGACCGAGAACCTGGCCCAGAGATCAAGTGCTGGAAATGGCTGAGTGGAAACTTTCCCCTTGTAGGAGGTCTGCTGGGACAAGGAAGAAGGGAAGTGAGGGCCCTCCACCTTTGCCCTCCCCACTCTCAGTACAACTAGGGGAGTTGGACAAACGTCCGCCGGAAATACAGCCTTGAACCAAATAGCTGGGGGGGGGCGCAGGCTTGTCTTGTCTCTGGAGGCCTGGGGGGTTGGGCGAGGGAGGACAGGATAAAGCCCCAGTGCAGGCTGCTCAGCCCAAGGCCAATGGCTCTGGCTCTGAATCATCTGTTCAGTCTTTGGGTTTCTGGGAGCTGGGGCACTCAAAGGGAAGGACAGGGCTGCAGGACAGAGATGGGGCCTGCTGCCCCCCAGCATGGGCCATGCCTGGCACTTACCAGAAGGGCTGGGCATATTTCTCTTTGCAGATGGCTGAGGTTGCCAAGACGCCAAGCCTCCTGGGCAGCATGGCCCAGAACCTACAAACTGCCTATCTCTCCACCATCTCCAACGTGAAGAGGGTCCCCTCTGCTGCCTGGGGGACAGCTGGGGAGCTGCTCCAACTCACCCCTCGCAAGGCAGCTTCCATAGCCAGAGAGAAGGTGGGCGCTCTGGGGGATGCCCTACGCACTGTTACCGGGAGCATGGTGGAGACCCTGTCCCACTACGTGCAGGTGAGTTTATCCCTTCCTCTGAGAGCTCCCTTCCTGCGCTGCAGTGTGAAGGCAAGACACGCTTGGCCAGGATCAGCCTTTTCTGGCCTGGGGCCTGTATCTTCCCCCACCTCTGGCTGGAGCCCCTCCCTGCTGGGAATCCTATCAAGGGCTCCTACGCACCAGACTCACTGCCAGTCTGGAGTTCCTTTGGGCCATGTTAGAGATGCCTCCTTCAGCTCAGAATGGGGCAGTCTGGGGGAAGGGGGTAAGGGGTACTCCCTGGGCTTGTGGAAGCGATGGACTCTTGGCTTTGCTTACACGGGCCATGGTGCAGAGGGGTGCCCTGTTGATGCACCCCAGTCTTGGCCGCCTCACACCCAGCTGTGCCAGTGCCCTTCAGTCCTGATCTGCAGCCGCCCTGCCAGTCCAGTCCTTTGCCCCCTTCCTCCTGTGAAGCCAAAGTCATGATTGAGGGTCCCTGGAGACCGTTGTCTGGAGCCTCAAAGCAGGGGCTACTGCCAGTCAGCTGTGAGATGCACAGCCAAGTGCTCAGTCACACCCCTTAGCTAACGTGGCCTCTCAGATTGGCTGGCCCAAAAGCCCCATACTGCATGTGGGGTCTGTCCTTCCATTCACCAGACTGATGCAGCCAGGCCCCTGGAGCGCTGCTCACGTGGACTGTCCTAGGAAATCCCAGCTGAGAGAGTCTGGGTCTGTGATCAGAAATTCCTGGCAAGGTGAAAGTTCAGGGAGTGACCAACCTCCCCTCCAGCTGATTCCTGCCTCCCTCTCTCCCTCCCTCCCTCCCTCCCCCTGCCTGAGCCAGGGCTCTCAGCCCATTAATCATGTGTCCATGGAGATGCAGACTGCCCACTGGGCTCCACTGCCCAACCCCTGGGGATCTGTCTGGAGTTGAGTTCTCAGCTGCTGGCTTCAGCTGCAGGCTTTTCCGCTTTGTGTGGCAGGAATGGCCAGGAGCCCCAGCTCCGTGGTGGGTGTAAGGTCTGAGTAGCCTCACGGATACAGGGCTTTGTGAGGGATAGAAGATAGAGATTGGGAGGGGCAGGGAGAGGGGCCCATTGAGGAGCAGGCAGTATTGTCAGATCAGTGTGTTGGTGAATAAAGACCCAAGGTCCCCCGAGCCCCTCCTAGTGCAGAGCCCCACTGGGAGGGCTGGTGTCTGGCACCTACTTAACTGGTCAGTGTTTGTGACTGTGTCAGTAATAGTCCATGGACAAGGCAGTCACCTGCATGCAGGGGTCCCCTGGAATGGGTTGCATTCCAGTGTGGGCCTGGGGTCCCATCATTCTCCAGTGTGCACTATACTTATGACACACAATGCCACTGCCTCAAAGGGTGGGAGGGATGAGGATTGGGGAGAGGCCCTTGCCTCCTGGCAGGGGACGCTCTCCAGTCTCCTCCTAGCACTCTTCCTGCGGAGTGAAGGGAGCAGGTGCCTGGCAGGGAGGGGCCATCTTTGCAGAGTGGTGGGGTGGGGAGGTGGGTTCTTTCAAACACCAGCCCAGCAAAAGCACTGGCACCTCCTTACATCGGTCCCAGTAGCTCCTAGGAATCCAGCCAGAACTGCCTCCCTGTCGACAGACCCCTTGGGCTGGCTCAGCAGTCAGGAAAAGCCTCAGTGCCTTGATGTCACCCCCCGAGCACTGCTCCCCAGGGCATCTGACCCTGACTCTTCCTGTCACACTGAGGCACCTGGCTCTGGGTCCCTGCTCCCACGGCTGCAGCACTCGCTGCCCTGGGACTGGTCACCTTCTGGGCAGCTCGGCAGCCTGGCTTGGAGCAAAGAAGCCAAGATGGCTAAGGGGACCAGCCCCAGCATTGAACCAATCACCCTGCTGTGTCTGGGGCTCAGTCCGGTGCCTGGGCCAGACTCCACTTGGGAGTCCAGGCAGCAGCCACCCTCCTTGCACGTTACTTGCAGGGCAGATCCTGACTGGGGATGGAGTAGGGCTGGGTCTAGGGGCCAACCTGGTTCTGTCTTTGGGAGGCTTTACTTGTGCACCTCCCCATCCCCAGGCAGCGCTGGCCCTCTGTCTTTGAGCACACAAGCTAGGTGGGGAACCCTCAGCCCCCTGGGGTCTGCCCCCTGAAGCCAGCAGGCCTTTGGAAAAGCCTTGCAGTGAAAATCCCAGAAGCAGCCGAGACCAGAACAACCTGACCTAATACATCCTTCATCTGGACAGTGAGAGACAACCCGAGCTAAGGGACCCTAACCCGGGGTCCAGCGCCCACATGGCTGGAGAGACAAGTCAGAATCAACTGTTTAGAGAACCTAGCTCTGCTCCTCTAGCTGATCACTGCATCTCCCAGCCTCTGTAGCAGCCTGTCCCCTGGTGACTGAGCAGGGCTGGAGGGGAGTAGGTCTGGTCCTCTGGAGCCTCCGGCCCGAGGAGGGAAGAGTCCCCTGGAGCCTGAGGGGGAGGGGTGCGTCAGCTGAAGGTCCCTTGGAGCCTGACAGCAGGTCTGGGCCTACCAGCGCTGCAGTATCTCCAGACCTGAGTTGGTCCTGAGGGCCAGCCTGGGCCCTTTGGCCAGTGCGCCACTCTCCCTTTGGTATGCTGTCCCAGGATGAACAGCGTGACCTCCTAGGCTGGGAGCAGTCACTTGTGGGGAGGGGGCAGGGAGGCTTCTTGGCTCCAGTCTGAAGCAGGAATGTGTGGGATGGGGGTGGGGGGAAGCTAACCCCACAGGGTCCCCCCACTGAGCAGAGAATGAGTTTGGTGCGGCTGGTCCTGCTGCCCCTTCTCCTGCAGGGGAAGCGGGGAGGATGCTGAAGGCCAGGGAGGGCATCTGCGGGGGCCATGCTTTGCAGTCTTGGCATTCCTTACCCCCCGAGGCCACTGCGCCAGCTCCCCAGCCCCCTCCTAGCCCTTTTATTCCTGCCAGGTTTGGTTGAACTCGGTGTGTAAGAGCTGCAGTGAAGCCTGCTCATCCCTGACCAGCGCGTGGGGATTTAGCTAAAGGGATTAATTCCCTCTGAGCAGAATGGTCCAGATGGAGGCCTCTTTGGGCTGAGGCTCATGCAGCCCCCTCACACTCTGCACCCACCGAGGGCATGGGGAGGCTGGGCCTCACAGGGCAGGTCTGGAGCAGAGTGGGTTTCCTCCCACTCTCTGGGAATGAACAGGGGGGTTCAGCCAAATGCCAATGGGGACCTAGGGCATAGGATGGAGGGCCAGACATGCCCTTCCTCTGGTTATTTCCATAGCACCTTCCTGCACATGCCGAGCCATTGAAATGCAGCCACTTCTGGGGTGGGGACAGTGCGGCAGTGGTTTCTGGCCAGACCCGGGGCAAACCACAACTCTTTTGGTAAGTGTCGGGACCCCTTTAGTTATGGTGCAGAGCAGACAGGAGCTAAGTGCAGTTTCCTCCGTACTCAGATGTCCCTCTGGCAGCCATTGGCCAAGGGGCAGGGCGGTGCTTCAGGCCATACATAGGCAGGCGGGGTGTTAACACGTGTTCTCTTGCTGTTCAGCTTCCCAGGCTGCTGGCAAAGAAAGAGGAGACGGTGCATGAGAATGATCCCACTCCTGAGCAACACCGAAGTCAGGAGGGCTCCAGGCCTGTGGCTTCCCCGTCCCCGGAGAAATCCCAGCTGCGAGGAAACTGGCGAGCCAACCGAGCTCACCATCCCCTCTCCTTCCTGGGGCTGGAGGATCCCTTCTTCCTGCAGCCGAGCTCCTTCCAGCGCCAGGCTCCACAGCGGAGCCCAACCTTTGAGCCCGACCACCCCATGACCCGCAAATCTGCCTTCTCCCCCTATAGGGGGGGGCTCAGCACCAGGAGGGTGAGCAAAAATTCATACCGCTACAGCCCAGAGCCTGTGTACACCAGGGCTAACTATAGCAACCTCTACACCATGGCCTTCAAGAAGGACTGAACGGGGGCGGGGGCCGGAGCTCGTTCACTCCCTGCTTCATACATGCCAGCCTGCATCTGCTGCGCTTAGTGCCTTGTCGAGCATCATGCTGTTGGTTTCAGTATTAGACCCTCAGGAGTTAATCTCAAAGCAGTGTTCCCTCTGTACAGCCCCAGCACAGACAAGGGGACAGGGACGGGGACTTACCTTCACCTCTGGCACCAGGGTCACGTGCAGCTTGAGGCCAGGAGTGAAATGAGTTTGACAGTCCCAGCTCATTCCCTTTCCCAGCAGGCCGGGTGCGTTCAGGCCTGTTTGTGTGTGTCTGCCCGGAAGGGAGCTGGCATGGAGACTGAGACTGACTTGAGGCCCTGCTTAGTGGGGAGGCCTGCTGTGCAGTATCACAATGGCCATGGAGGGAAAATGAGGGCAGGGTTGCAGTTTTGTGTCACTGCCCATCCCTCCAAGGTGACCCCACAGAGAAAGAAATGGGGTTGTGCCCTGTTGGCTTCTTTCTGAAGAGAGGTCAGAGGGTCCTCAATCCTAAATGCTGCTGGTATTTTACAGCAGGCGCTGTGTCAGGAATGTCAGGGCTGGTCTGTGCTGGTTTTACCAGTGGAGCCACTGGGGCTTTTGCATTATCCTGGGAGTCTTCTCAGCCCTCAGTTGAAGGGACAAAGTGCTGAATCCTTAGCAAAGATGGCCTTTCTCCACCAGGTTCACTGGTCCTTGTAGTTACATGGCTTGCCATGTGTGTCATTCTGGGTTGCTTTTATTCCCCCAAACTGCCTTGTGAGGTAGATGCAATAAGCAGGCTGTAGTGTGGGGTGGGGGCGGCGGGGGGCAATTTCTGGCCCCCTCTTGCCTGTGATGGGTTGAATGGCAGTGACACAGTAAGAGGCAGTTTCCTGAGTGGGAAGGTGAGGACTGGAAGCAGGAAAATGAAGGAAGAAGCAGCTCTACTGTGAAGGAGCAGAGGAGGGGGGAAGAGGGAGCAGAGGAGGGGAGAAGGAGGGGGAAGAGGGAGCAGAGGAGAGGGAAAGGAGTGCAGGAAAGGGCAGGAGCTGGGAGGCCATGTTGCCTAGGGCTGGGCCTTGCTCAGTAGTGCTTATCTTGCATGTACCCTGTGTGGGTAGCAGCTGAGGCGGAGGCTTGTCTTTGCACTGTAGGCTGGGGGAGCCGGGTTCTGCTGCAGACCAGCCCCTCCCATCAGACAGCAGCTTTATAAATGCCTGAGGGGGGAACGTGGCTTCCCATCCTCGTTCCTTCCCACCCTCACCCCGCGCAGGCCAACCCTGCCTCTGGCCTAGTCTTCCTCTGCAGAAGTCACTTGAGGCCCAAGGGAAGAAGTCCCTGCTGGACGGCAGGATCCATGGGTGGGAGCTCCCCAGAAGCCAGGCCATCTCCTTGGCCCTCCATGTGGTGTTAGGGCTTTGTGGAGTCAGTAACAAGGCATGTGTTATGCAGTCTATGGCATGGGGGAGCTCTTGGAGCCCCTCTCTTCCTATCCTGTAGGAGCAGCTCAGTATCCGGGTAGGTTCCCTGCAGGACGGTGAGCTGCATCCCCCTGCCAGCTGTGTGTTTCCCCATCCCCCACTCAGGGCAACCGGCTCTTCTATTTACTGCAATAATAAACATTCCCCACTTGTCTAGTGCCTGGTATGCTCGTTTCCTCCAGGTGAGTGAGATTGTGCCACTGGGGCCGTCCCCACTGAACTGGATCAAACTGCAGCTGTCTTGGTCCCTGCATCCCTGGGTGGCACAGGTCCAAAGACCTGATCCCAAAGGCACAGCCACAGACAGGGGCCAGGGGTGGCTGCAGCCCAAAGAGCATGACATAAGCTGGGGCAGAGCTTCTCCACGAGCCTATAAACAGGGCTGGGTCATGCTGTGTATGGTCCTGGCAGAGGAGGCAGCATCTGGGCCTTTGGGGCCAGCCGCTCCCTCCAGCGGTTGGGGAAAGGCTGCGTGTTGTGCAATATTGTGACTAGTGCATGCCAGCTCCTCCTCTTGACTCGGCGCCAGCTCCCCCCAACCTGGCAGTGCCTTGTGTCAGGCTGGCTAGTGCCCTATACTTCCTGGCCTTAGGCAAAGGGGAGTTTGTGCCAGGGTAGCAGTGAGGGGAGAGGAGGGTGTGAACCTTCAGTGGCCTGGAGCCTGGGCCCTTTCATTTATCAGACGGGATGCCCCTCGCCCACACCTCAACCGTCTCCCCACCCCACGCACTAGGTGATGGGAGGGAACAGGCCAAGCTGGAGATGCTCCTCCCCTCCAGCTCTCTGTCTTTACGGAGGGGTGACTATTTTCAGGAGGGCTGGGGCTGCCCTGATGGATGTGACTGACCTACTCAGACCTGGAACAAGAGGGCAGTGCCAGACGGAGCTGTCCTGTCCCATACTCGCTGCTGGGAGCTGCTAAGGCCGCCTTCCAGCCATAGGCAGGGAAACATGCACCCACCATAGCTCTCTCTGCTGAGCTGCTGTACAGCAGGGACAGGAGATTCCTGCCTTGCCTGCCCTCGCCTGCACTCCACAGTCACACAGCACAGCTGCTGTAGTGTTTTTTCTTTACGCTGTATGGAGAAAGGCTCAGGCAGCACCTGCTCCTACAGCTTGGATTTCCAGAGCCCTGGCTCCCAGGTGCTCCAGGCAGTGCCAGGCCCCAGAGGGCTAATGGGCCAAGACATTTGGGGATTCTGCAAATCCAGGCAATGGGCCCCGCTCTGTAAGCGTGGACACAGGGACAGTCCAACTCATTCTCCAGCGCTGCAAGGACCAGTCTGAGCCAGGCTCTGCCTTCCGTCAGTACTCTCACAGGTTTGATCTGAAACCCAAAACTATTTAAAATCTGACAAGTTAGTGCCACGCAGCAGCACAAGGTTGGGGGGCCTGGTCCTAAGGGGCTGAGCCCCTCGCATTGCAATGCCAGTCCAACAATAACCACACGCAGCTCATCGTATACATGCTGCTCCATAGCACTCTTATCCAAACCAGGGGCTGTGTACAGAAGCCAAGGGAGAAAAGAATAGTTTGTCCAGCTACTCACAGTTATCAAACTGGCTGGATTAGCTGGGCTGCCAGCAAAAGGCACAAGTTCACCCGGACAGTTTGAGCTGACTTGTGCTGGATTAATAGTGAAGGGCCTGGGACTACAGCAAGAGGAAGATTTAGCCAAATTGCAGCAGGTGCCCAGATTTCTGCCCTTGGTCTGTCACACTCTAGGGCAGGCTAAGCCAAAAGGCAGTTATCCTCACCCACCTCCTCCATAGGCGAGTTCCCCCTTCCCCTGCACAAAAACCACAGCTGTGATGAGCCAGGAGCTTCCTATAAAAAGGGGGTTTATTGCAGTAGAAATCACTGTGTTTACAGACGCACCCTCTTATTTATGCTCAACCTTTACAGCCCTGGGGCTGGGGTAGAAGGAGCAGAGACCCCGCTCCACGTTCATAGAGAAATTTTACTGGTTTTCAGCCCATCTGTGGGGAGAACCTAGCCCTTCCTTCAACTCACAGGCCCTGCCTGGTGACCATCTAGGGACAGACAAACTGTGGCTCCCAGCAGGGACTGGGTTAGCATACACTGGATCCCACGCTAGAGCCCTGGAAAACAGCCAAGTCTCCAATCTTACATGCATGTCTAATGCATCGTTTAAACAACAGAAACCTCTGCTGTCAGCAAAAGAACCGGGGGAGGGAGCTGGTCGGCACAGACGACACCAGGCACTGTGACAGCTCAGTAACTAGTCGAAATTGCACAGAGAAGAGGGACAGAACCAGAGGCTGACAACGTTCCCTGAATCCCAGGGGCTTTGGTGTCAGCTGAAGATACAGACATTTGAGATGCTGAGAAACACCAATGGGCAGATACAGATGCCACCCTCTGTACATGCGGCGTGCACCCACTAGCCACTCCAGAACCACATCAGCATCAGTCATGCTTACAAGGAGCATTACCCAGTACCACCTCCCTGTGAAGGGGAAGGAAGGAGGGTCTACGGGTCAGGGCAATAGCTTGGGACTCTGGAAACCAGGGGTCAATTCCCTTATCTACCAGATTGTGTGTGACCTTGGGCAAGTCACTTAATGTGTCTGTGTCTCAGTTCCCCCTCTGTAAAGTAGGATTAATAGCACTGCCCCACCTCACAGCAGTCTTGTGAGGTGCTCAGATGTTATGGTGATAGAGACCATAATAAGTACCTAAGACAGATACAAACAGCCACATGCCCAAGTCATTGCTCCTAGATTCCCAGTTGAGAGAGCTGAGATTGGAACAGAGGGCTAGGAGACAGCTGGTCCTTCCCACTCATTTGTATTGAGAGGAAGTGGCAGCTCCCCACCAAAGGAACTGGGGGAGGTAAGATCCTCCCAGAAGCAGCAGAAAGATGCTCTGGTATTTTCCAATATTAGGGAGGGGAGGGGAAGGGAGTTATTTAGCAGAGTGAAAACTAAGAGAGACTGTGAGCTCAGCACAACGGGGCACCAGTGCTGACTGGAGTCTCTGGATGCTATTGTAATATACATAATATTCAGACTACTTGGCTGAGGAATCCTGTCCTCAAGGGAAAGGGTGGGAGCTCAGAGGTGGCGCATTTATAGCTAAATTGGACACCATGCTAGTCACTGTATAACAGGGCCCAACCCCCTGGGGATGGACAGTATGGACTCCTAGGTGTTGAATTATAAAGACCCCAGGTTGCACTGGTATATATATGATGGCAGGGGCAGACTCAGCCATTTTCCTGAGGCTCTCAGGTGTGAGGTTGGGGGAATCCATTTGACTCCTCATATAGAGTACATGGCTCTTTTCACAGGGGTAGGAGGGCTTAGTCAAGTGAAGCAGGCTGGGCACCCTGGTCTTTCCAGCTGGCAGCACATGGGGAAGTAACACACAGGCTCCAGCTCAGAGCGAGTCCGTCCTCTTCCGGGCAAACACAGCCGACATGCTTTTGACAATGCTGCGGATCCCAGTGCCCTTCTTCAGTGCCAGCTTGGCCTCGCAGATGCGCTCCGCCAGCCCCTGGAAGACCATGAGTGCCCCATGATAAGCCTCAGCTGCAGAGACCTCATAGAATTCACAGTCCATGGAGAGTGCCAGGAGACGGCCCTCCTCACTGGAGACCGCCCGCCGGTGGTGTAGGTCCCGCTTGTTGCCCACGATGACGATAGGCACCTTCTCCTGGCTTAGAGCCTCCTTGGCTGCCTTGAGGACCTGGACTTTGGGGCGCAGCACATTGAAGCTGGCACGGTCGCAGATGCTGTAGACCAGGACGAAGCCATCTGCCCACTGGACTCGCTTTTCCTTGGCAGAGCTCTCATCCACCCGGTCCTGGGGGAGGAGAGATGGGACAGGAAGATGGGGTGGAATTTGATAAATGAGTGAGTCTCTGGGGAGGATGTTAGTGCTGACAAAGGTCACACGATCATCCGGCTGGGCTGGAAACTGAAGCTCCTACACTCCCCTCTGAACAACATACAGGCCAACTGCAGCTGGGTAGTGACCTCTGCCGGTCACGTCAACCCCGATCTGGAAACACCAGCTGCAGGAGGAGAGAGACTTTGATCCTGGTCTTGGCCAGCACAGGGGCTGAGCCCCGACCATAAACTAGACTGGTACCCATAACCCAAAGGTAAAGTTTTTACCACCTAACCTCCTATACCCAAACCCAGCCACCTTCGACTCCCAGGAGGGGAGCGGAGGGGCCCTTCCACCAGTTCGGTTCAAGGAGGCTGTGCTTGCACCTAGCAGCAACTTACGGCCCTTCTGTGCAAAGCATCCAGGCTCAAGAGCAGCTGGAGGCTTCTGACTCCATGCTGGCAGAGATGCAGCACACCCTGTCTTTGGACAGGCGGGCAAGGGAAGGGGGTGACAGTCACATCCTCCCCAGGGAGGAACACCCTAGTGGGCAGAAAGAAACAGGGAAGGTGAGGGGGAAATGAGAAGAGCAACAACCTCAATGTAAAGGGAAGGGGAGGAGCGATACCTGGCAGAGCCCACCAAGGCTAGGCCAGAACACTTGGGAAGAGACAAGAGTCAGGCTTACTATCCTCACCTCGCATCGTGTGGAGCAAAGAGGGCTTTTGGCCATGCTTGCTCTGGCCGCAGGTTATACGAGTTTGGCATTCTCAGCTTAGGACCTTGCTTGGCGCTCCCTGCCACGTCCACTGAACCAGTATGGGGGGGAGGGGGATTCAATCAGGTCCAGCACTGAGCTAGCTGCTGCTTCATCCCCTTTCTTTCCCATCCAGGACTAGTGGAGCAGGGTGGCAAGTTCTGCACTGGTGCTAGCCTGGGAATACAGTCTTTGCTGTCCCTAGGCCTTTACCCTCCAGCTGGAAGCACGAGAGAGGTGCCATCCCTGCAAGCTGCCTACTAGCCACCTGGTTGGCCCAAAGGTTAGTCATGCTGGGGAGAGTCGGAAGTAGGGGTTACAGTCTGGCTGATGCTTCAAGTCCATGGTTTGCCTTTGGGTTTTCTTAGCTAGGAGAATAGTTTTTCCTGGGGGCAAGAATATGAGACAGCAGCAGCAGAGGCCCCTCACCTGTGAACAGGGGACGTCCCATATGTGGACGAGGATCTCTCTGCCCTCCATTGCCAGGCTGTGGCTGTAGATGGATTCTGCCAAAAGGCACAGAAATCACTGCATGTATAGATCACAGACAACCAGAGAGCCGTGTCCTCTCAATGACAACCCTGCCACGCACTCACTGCCTCCCTGCTGCACACACGCCCTTCAATCCAGGTGGGAGATCAGACTCCAGGGGGCAAGGACCACGGCCTTTGTGCTGTATGTAAGGCACCAGCCACACCTAGCATGTTGGCATTCAGCCAGAGAGTCTGCCATCCAATAACCCAACCTGTCGGGGTATCCATCTCCCTCTTGTCCTTCAGTCAGTGCACTTGCACCTGCGTCCCCACTAGCTGCTCCACGCGGGTCACGCAGGAGCTCCTCGCATCTCTACAAGAAACGCTTCTAAATGCACAAACTGGTTCCGATGAGTAGATTTAACCCTTAAGCCTGCAGTTAGCAGGCAAGAGCCCTGGAGAGGAAAAGAGGTGGCTCAGGAAACAGCCAAATCCCACAGATAGACCCAGTCACACAAATCAGGACTTTTCCAAATTGGTCAATTCACACTCCACAAGGACAAGGGGAAGTTAACACGCAAGCCCCCAGCATGGCACTCACCCATGTCTCCATATTCCCCAATGAATCGCCTGGTAAGGAAACGCACCGTCAAGGCTTCAAAGAAGAGAACAGAAAAAAAAAACCCTAAGGATTTTAAATGACATATTTTAGCTCCCTTGCAAACCCGAGTGGAGCGATTACTACCCTGAACCCAGCTCAGCACCAGCCACCAGCCTGGTGTGGACAGCCTGCTCTGCAATGAAGCCATCTCTCCATTTCTGTATCCATTAAACTCTCACTGAGCTGTGTGTGAACAATCTCTGTATTTTATTTCACACGTTGCCGAACCAGCAAGTTTGCTAAGAAAGGATGAATAGAGAGGAACTCTCCAGAACCAGCATTTCAATGGACTGAAACTGACTAGGAAGCATTTTCACTTACAGAACATACCCATCACGAAACTCTCTTGTCTCAGAGGATGCACTTTGCTTTCCCACTTTGAATCACAGCTCTTTGAGATGGAATAGACCAAACAGGTCCCATCTCCGCTGTCTTTTGGCTATGGCAGGGTTGTTCCCTACAGCTTATTCTCCAAGCTTTGTCCAGTTCAATTTTAAAAGTCCCTAAGATTTAGCTCACGGTCATATCCCTTCCCTTGGGGGAGCTTTCCCCAGCTCCAGGGATCTCCCAACTAGGAAGTTTTCCATGTTCTCCCTGCTCTTCCTTTGGTGATTAAAGTTCTTACCTGATTTCCCCACGCTGTTTGCTCCCATAACTAGCATATTCGCTTCCATTTTCAGTGCGGTGGGACTGGACACCTCCATCAAGGGCTGGTGGTCTGGGGTGAAGCTGGCACTTCTGCGCAGAGGGATTCGGAGAACCATTTGTAGATCGATCTCTCTCTCTCTCTCAGCAGGGTCTGTCTGTCTGCCAGTCCTCTCCACTGTTTGAGGTAGAATGACTCCCGTCTCTTCTTATTCTAGCCCTCACTGAGGGAGTAATCTGCATGGGCCATACCATTCCCAAAACTTGCAGGGGGTGACACACCAAGAGCGGCAGACCTAACCATTCATTGTAAGATTCCCAAGATTAAAAAATCCCAACTTTGATACCAATCAAATCATCCTAAAAGAAAGACCCCAAACCTGACCCTGCAGTAACAGAGGGCTGGGAGGATCCTGATGGGGCTAAACAGTGTCTGACTTCAGCAGCTGTTCTCCAAACCATGTCCAATAGTGGATCCTCAGCTGAGCAGGCCACCAGCTCCTTCCATGCTTTTGGCATGTCACTTGGAAGGACAGTCCATCCATGGTACCTCACCCCACAGGCATCACAGGGCTGCATTCCTCCCACTTTGCTCTTACATCCTTGGATGTATTATGGGGCTTCTGGTGAGGAAGGTGGGTATTTCACACACCCTCCCATATCTCTGCGAAGACACCTTGATCTTGACCTGCAGCACCCCCTGCTATTCCAGTGCTTCCCTTCCCACCCCCCGCCGCTCTGCTGATACATCTGTTATGACATACAGCTCCCCACTCCTGTTCCAGTCTGCCACCAACTCCCCCCACCACACACACACACTTCATTCCTGACTATAACATTCCCAGACCTAGTCTGTCGCACAAGCAGGGACTTCTAATTGTGCCGTTACGTGCAATGACTCTGTGATGTGGACAAACACTCACTAGTTGAGATCACCAAGCTCATTTCACTTGTGACATGAACACAATTAACGCAGTTGTCCAGAGCGGTCATTCAGCCTGTAACTCCTGTCCATGACCTCTCACCAGCGCCGAGACTGCACCGTATTTTGAATGAGGGGATTTGTACTGGCTGAGCGGAGTCCCAGACCCCTGTCAGGGATGACATCAAGGAGGTGTCTTTGTGCCAATCTCACCCACGTCACCCCTCCTCAGACCACAAGACTGGTTATCTGCTTTGTCCAGCACTCTCCCCATGTCACCTCCACCTCCTTGACTTCCTCCACTGGCTCCCCGTCCTCTACCACACCAACTTCAAGCTTCTTGCCCCAACCCTTCAGAGCACTTCACAACTCTGCCCTTCGCAGTTGGCAACACATCAGCCCCTGGCCCCTCTCTCCCAGCCATCCCACCTCCTGAGCACCTCTCTTCACACCACCCTCAGCCTGGCACACCCCATACCAAGGGGGTTCATGCAATAAAACCCCTCCCCGCACTAAGCCACAAAGACACCGCCATGTAAGCCCTTCCCATCACTCCTGAGAGCCAGAGTGCCTACACCAGATCAGGCAGTGTTTAACTGGCTGGGATAAGGGGTGGTTGGGGAAAGGGGGTGGCTGGGTTGGGGGAGCTGATAACCCTGGCTGGAATACGATGGTGGCAGGGCTTGGTGGGGGTTGGCAGGGCTGGGAAGGGGATGGCAGGGATAGGGGGCTGATGACTCTGGTAGGGGAGTGGCAGGACTGGGGGGGATAACCCTGGTTTCGGAGGGGTGGCAGGACTGGGGGGGGGGAGTGTCTGACGATGCTGGTTGGGGGTGGCAGGGTTGGGGGGAGTGATAACCTTCGTTGAGGAGGGGTGGCAGGGCTGATGACCAGGGGGAGGGTGGCAGGACCGGGGCGTGAGGGGTCATCATAGAATATCAGAGTTAGAAGGAACTTCAGGAGGTCATCTAGTCCAACCCCATGCTCAAAGCAGGACCAATCCCCAATTTCTGCCCCAGATCCCCTAAATGGTCCCCTCAAGGATTGAACTCACAGCCCTAGGTTTAGCAGGCTAATGCTCAAACCACTGAGCTATCCCTCCCCCGACCCTGGTGGGGGTGGGGTGGCAAGACTGGGTGGGGGGGTGATGATCCTGGTGGGGGCGGGGTGGCAGGACTGGGTGGGGTCGGGGTATGATGGCCCTGGTGGGGGTGGGGTAGCAGGACTGGGGGGGAAGGGACAGGACTGGGTGGGGGGTGATGACCCTGGGGGGGGGGGGGCGGGGTGGCAGGACTGCAGGGGGGCAGGAGTGTGATGACCCTGGTGGGGGTGGGGTGGCAGGACTGCGGGGGGGGGGGTGATGATGACCCTGGTGGGGGCGGGGTGGCAGGACTGCGGGGGGGGGGGTGATGATGACCCTGGTGGGGGCGGGGTGGCAGGACTGGGGAGGCCGGGGGGGGGCGATGACCCTGGGGGGGGGGCGGGGTGGCAGGACTGCAGGGGGGCGGGAGTGTGATGACCCTGGTGGGGGTGGGGTGGCAGGACTGCGGGGGGGGGTGATGATGACCCTGGTGGGGGCGGGGTGGCGATGACCCTGGTGGGGGCGGGGTGGCAGGACTGGGGGGGCGGGGGTATGATGACCCTGGTGGGGGTGGGGTGGCAGGACTAGGTGGGGGGTGATGATGACCCTGGTGGGGGCTGGGTGGCAGGACTGGGGGGGGGCGGGGGTATGATGACCCTGGTGGGGGCGGGGTGGCAGGACTGGGGGGGGCGGGGGCGGCTGATGACGCTGGGGTCTGACGCGGCGGGAGGCAGGACGGGGACACTGGCCTTAGCACGGGCCGGGCTGGCGGAGTTGACGCCCCTGGCGGGGGCGGCGCTAGCGGGGCGGGACTCGAGCCCCCCCCCCAGACCGGGGCGCGCGCCTGACGCCATCCCAGCGCGCCCGGCCCCTCCGCCCGGCCCGGGGCTTGTTAGTGTCCGGCCGGCTCGAGGGGTGAGTGCGGGGGCTGCCTGGGCTCAGCGCCGCGGCCCCAACCCGCCCCCGGGGCGCTCAGTGACCCCCCGGCCCCCCGGGGCGCCCAGCACCCTAGGGGGCTCAGTGCAGTGCCCTGCGACGGGGGTACACGCCCAGCATGGTACACACCCACCACCCCTGGGTCCCTTGGCATCCCCTCCCCGCCCCCCCCACACACAGTCACTGCCCTGGGGTCAGAGTGGTGACCCTCTTCTCCCACCTTGCTCTCCCATCTGGAGGGACTCAGGGCACCCCTCCTGTCTCCAGCTGGCTCTGTGGGGCAGCAGCTTCCCTCGCCCCCCAAAGCCCCTGGGGAGATTTAAGGGTCTGTGTGTACCTGTGGGAGTGGGGGTTTGCTAGGGCCGCCTGGATAGTTACAGAGAGCACTGCCCTCTCTGGTTAGTGGTGGTGCCTGGAGGCCTTGGTAGGTGGCACCAAGAGGCACAGATTACCAGGTCTGGCCGTGCCCCCAGCCTGTCCCCATTTTAATCAGATGAGTGGGGGAAAGAGTGACCCTCCAGTCACCAGGGCAGAGTCAAGGTGAAGCAGATGAACTCCAGGGACGGGAGGCATCGTTCAGGCTGTGCATGGGGAGCTGGAGGAGATTAACAATGGAGAAATGCAGACCGACTATGAGGATAAAGTCCTGGCTCTGAAGTTGAGCTGGCTGGGGAATAGCCCCTCAAGAAATGTGTGAGAGCCCCAAAACTAAGGAAATGTGAAAAAAGACTGGATAAAGCTCCAGTAAATGTACAGTAGGGCCCAGCCCTGCACCGACCCCTGGTAGCTGGATCCTAGATTTTTTCCAGCTCTACTCTCTGCAGCCCTCAATCAAATCATCAGGAACCTTTCTTGATGGTTGTTCAGAGGCAATTGCTGGCCTGAATCTACACTAACCCACTTCTCTCCTTACAGCATGTGGGCAGAGAGATGGTGCCGGCACCGGGCTTGGGGCTCTCCTGACTTTGCTGCTGTTGCTGACCATGGGTCTGAAAGCTGAGGCCCAGCCTCGAGCTGAGGAGACTCCCGTCAGAGTGGCCGTGCGCATTCGACCCCTGCTGCCCAAGGAGCTGTTGCATGGACACGAGGCCTGCCTGCACGGGGACCCAGAGACCAACGAGGTGACCCTGGGGCGTAACCGCCATTTCCACTTTGATGCTGTCTTCACCGAATCCTCAAACCAGGAGTCTGTGTATGGCGCCTGTGTGCAGCCGCTTGTCGAGGCCTTCTTTGAAGGCTTCAACGTTACTGTGTTTGCTTATGGCCAGACAGGCTCGGGCAAAACGTACACCATTGGGGAAGCAAGTGTCTGTGAGTATCTGGAGAAGTAGCACCTTCCTAGTCTTGTCCCCCTTGATGCACGTGTGGCAATGGTTCCCTCCTCCACCCACTGCCCAGGGCCTGGCTGTGAGCAGGGCAGACAGGACTTCTTGGGCTAGTTTAGTAATAATAGCATGAAAAGCTGGTGATAGTGCAACATCAAGGCTGAGAAATGAAGCAGGCAAAAAGTTGAGGAAATTCAAAGGCTCCTCAGCTTGGCCATACTGCCTGTCCTGCACTTGTACCAAGAGAGTACACATCTCTCTCTGGTGCCCCGTGGATAGTGAGCTTTTATGTTTAGCTGCAAAACTAGGCACTGCACATTTTCCTGTGTCTGATGTAATATTCCCATAGGAACCTGACTTAACTTTTGCAAAACTATTCATCCACTGGCTTGGGATCAATACCTGTGTTTGAGCAGCACGTGAAGTATGGTTACCACTTGCTTATCTTGGGAAGGTCAAGCAAGGAGATTGTTTTGTGATTTCCTAAGGGTGCCTTCACCTTTGACTTTCCTGAGCCTTGCTTCCTTTATTTCTCAGGGCTGTTCTGCCCTAAAAATTTACATCAGCATAGCTACATCTCTTGGAGTGTGAAAAATCCACACCCCTCAGAGATGCTGACCTAACCCCCAGTATAGACAGTGCTAGGTTAATGGAAGAATTCTTCCATCAGTCTAGCTACTGCCTCGCAGGGAGGTGGATTAACTACAGCTATGGGAGAACCCCTCCCGCCGCTGTAGCGAGTGTCTATGCTGAAGCTATAGCTGTTTAAGTGTAGACATACCCTAAATCAGCCTTAACAGAAGGAGTTTTGCATTTCATTTCATTTCATAGGTTTTTGTTGTTGCACTTTCCTTTTCCCCCTTTTCTTGAGCTTCTGCTGTTCAGTTCCCATAAATGCTTTAATACTGAAGGGTTGGCTGTTTTGGTCCATAAGGCTCCTTAAAATATTTACTGCGCATGTGCAGAAAGATAGCTATAAAAATACTAAATTGCTTGTATGTGTTCAAGCTTGGCTGGACTTTTCCTTTTGCAGTTATGGCTGTCTTCATGCCCAGTTTGAGGCTTACAACTTCAGATGGTTTGGGGATATTGGAGACTCCCCACACACACCAAAAATCAATGTAAAATGTAATTTAAAGAAATTTTCAGCCCAGAAGAACATTTTTTTGATTGGAGAAAGTTCTGAGCAGAGCTGGAGTCAAAGGAAATCACATTTCAGCCTCAGCCATAATGTTTGCTACCTACGGATATTATAATTTACTTTTCTCTCCTTAAGAAAGCACTTTACAACTCTATACATGCAGTACCACTAAGGATATGTCTTCACTGCACAGTTAACCTGGGTTCTTCGCCATGTTTTAGCCCAACTCCACAGGACTTCCACACAGAAAAATCTCTGACCCAGGTTAAACCTGGGCTAGTTATCCTGGCTAGGGGTGTGGGTTAGAGCCCAGATCTTGCTTTCACTTAGGCTGCAGCCTGTCCATTTTGCAGTGAGGATTCAGGCTAAATCACTCAAGTGTTGATAATCCTCCAGTGCCGTCCCACTATTCTCCCCAAAGGACAGACAAGTTTTCCTGCAATTGACACAACTGGCTGGGAAAGAATCCTAGAACCTCTCAGTACAAAGAACTGTGGGATGTGCCTCCAGACACAAGGGCGAGTGCAGAAACAGTGAGGACATGGGCATAGTTTGGCTGTGGGAACACTCACACCCAGGCTAAGTTAACTGTGCTGTGAAGACATACCCTAAGATACACCACCTCTGCATGAAGGGCAGCAGTAATGCACCAGTGGGTTGAGGGGAATTTTGGACAAGGACCCTAGGACCTCCTATGAGAAGTGCTCCTTGGGGCCTTTAATATGGACCCTCGCTGCTGAGCACATGGGATGGTGTAAGGCTGATCCCTGTGGCATACTGTCCTTACGGCATGAGATGTGCTCTGCTTTGATTGTCGCCTGCTGCATGCCATACTAGAGTTGGCTCTCTGGGCATCCACTGCTTCTGGTAATTGTGTCTCTTTCTCGGTGCCAGCTTCCATCAATGAGGATGAGCAGGGCATCATCCCACGTGCCATGGCTGAGACCTTCAAACTCATTGATGAGAATGACCTGATTGACTACACAGTCAGAGTCTCCTACCTGGAGGTGTATAAGGAGGAGTTCCAGGACCTGCTGCAGGTGGAAACGGCCAGCAAGGACATCCAGATCCGTGAGGACGACAAGGGCAATATTGGTACCTGTGGCTGCTCTTAGACTCCCCTCCTGGACTGACTCCCATAGCCAGGGCTGGACGTGTGTTCCTGCAAAGCAGTGCACCGTGCTTCTGCCCTGACAAAGAAGCGATTATCTCCATTACTCTCCCCCAGCCTCTTACTATGAAACTTATGAATGGTGACCATGGCTGGGACTCAGGTTTTTGGCCACAATAGCATGCAGTTACAGAATACGGGGCATAATATGTGCTCTGACTGGGGGGTCCCAGCTGTGAGGCTTTATCTAAGGGCTTTTTTTTCTGAACGTGGGTGGAGCAACATCCCTTCCAACATCTTCAGCAGCTCAGCCGTTCAGGTCCCCCGGGGCTGGAAAGTCGTTTCGCAGGTGGCCATTTAACATGGGGGCAAAAGGAAGTCTCCTGGCACCTGAGATCTCACTCGCTGTCCATGCAGCTGACCTTGGCTAGCAGGCTCTGCTGAATAGTGCAAGGAGAGCTTTTTTATAGCCCCATCTGCACTGGGCTCTCTGAAGCAGTGCAGGGGCCTCACCTTTGAACACTAGCCATGTGCCTAGTAGTTACCTTATGCACAGAAAGTAATTGTGGCCAAACAAACCCACCCTAGCCTTGTGGTAGAGTCTCTGTCTTCTAGGGGCAGCTCCGGATTACGTATTCTCTAAGGCAAGTGGAATATTTGAAGGACATCTGGCATTGCTAGGACAATACTGGATGAGACACTGGCCTTAGTTCAGTACTGCTCTGCTGCTTGATGTCTCTGGTCCATTCCCTCTGAAATTCCTGGGGTCCAGCAAGACCATGTGAAAGTGATGGCAGCAGTCGGCATGGAAGGGGTCTAA
The DNA here is from genome assembly GCF_015237465.2 of Chelonia mydas. Taxonomy (NCBI): domain Eukaryota; kingdom Metazoa; phylum Chordata; order Testudines; family Cheloniidae; genus Chelonia; species Chelonia mydas. Next base: position 68,555,321 of record NC_051250.2, read on the forward strand.
AGGGACGCCCTCAGGGTGCCGGTCTCCATTTTCAGCAATACTTGAGATTTGTGGCCCCTCGCCTTTCTTAGGCACCGTCAGCTCTGAGAAGCTCAGCCAGGGTGTGCTGTGGAGGCCTCCAAAGGGATTGTATGTGATCGGGACCAACATTTCAGTCCTGGGGCTGTTCCCAAGGATAGCTAAGCAACCTCATTTTTCTGCTTTGCTGTATCTGTGCTACGCCCATTATTTATTTGGTGAGGCTGGGCTGGAAGGGTTTGTCCCCCAAACAAATGAGCCAGCGTTGGTTGCTTAAAATAGATGCCTATGGCTGAATGCAGGGGCGTGGCCCATGATGAATTAGCTGGGTGCACAGTCTGGCCCTTTCGAGCAACCCTACAATAACAAACCGGTGTACCCTGCTGACTGGAGGAAAAGCCTTTGGGTAGGAAACAGATTTCCCTTCTGGGAGTTACTCTATGTGTGAGTCCCATCTGCCCTTCCACCCCCACTGAACATCCTAGCTGTCTCTTTGTGTGGCTTTCCCGGGCAGTGTGTGAGTATCCATGCCAGCACTGTCACTGCTGTGTTTGTCTCGTTACAGTATTGTATGGGGTGAAGGAAACCGAAGTGGAGGGGCTGGATGAGGTCCTGAGCCTGCTGGAAATGGGCAACACGGTCAAGCACACGGGAGCCACCCACATCAACACACAGTCGAGCCGTTCGCACACCATCTTCACAGTAACCATGGAGCAGCGGCGCGGAGCTGGCCGACTCACCCGCCTCACCCTCCACGACAGGGCCTCGGTCCCGGCCTCCGGCCAAGTCCTGGCTTCCAAATTCCACTTTGTGGACCTAGCGGGCTCAGAGCGGGTGGTAAAGACTGGAAACACAGGGGAGCGCCTGAAGGAGAGTATCCAGATCAACAGTGGCCTGCTGGCTCTGGGCAATGTGATCAGCGCCTTGGGAGACCCCCGCAGGAAATGCAGCCACATTCCCTACAGGGATTCCAAAATCACCAGGTACCCCATGGTTCCTGGGCCACACACATCATGCTGCTCATCTGGCTGGTGCTCTCTTAGCCCCGTAGCAGGGATAACAGCCTTCTCTACTCCTTCCCAGCATGCCGAGGGGTTTGGCTGGGGCTTGACCACCCTTGCCCAGTCAGGGTTGGTGGCTGCCACAGTTAAATTTGCCAGGTCGCTTGCCCCTGCTGCTCTCACTTGGAGGCTCTCTGACTGGTTCTGAAGGGGTCAGCTGTCCATCTCTCCAAAAGGCCACAGGTATCCAGGCCTGTCAGTCCATCCTGTAGGTGTGTTTGGCTGGAGTGGTCCCTGAGAAGCAGGGAGCCAAGGATAAGCGTGAAAGTCCAGCTTGTTCCAATGCTGCTTCACTATAAAACATTCGGCTGGGTGACCTGTGCTGTGGCTCAGGGCACTGGGAGTGGGGTATGGAGGGTCCCATCTTTTCCTGCCTAGCCGAGACTGGCAGATGCTCCCATCAGATGGCGGTTTGGGGCCTGTGTGAACTAAGGTGGTCTCAGTCTAGTTCCTAGCCCGGACAGGGACACATAACTGGTTCCCTTGTTACCATGCCCAGCAGAGGTTATTGGAGCCCCTCTCATCCCCAGAAGGGATGCTGTACTGGAGGCATTTTCACCAGAGATCGGTATGAGGGACGCTTGCAGTGCTTCAGGCTGTGCTCTTCCTCTCCCGTAGGAACATACAGGAGCTCAGGGCTGTCGTGCTGGCCCCTTTCCCCAGCACTGAGCTGATGATAAAGCGTTTTGTACCCCTGGGTTTACCCTGTCAGAAGGGTGGTGCTGTGAATACCCTGTCAGCCCCTGGCATGTCTGCCGTAGCATGGGCTGCAGCCCCTTGCTCTGATCTGATGTCTCCACTCTTCTCCTTAGGATCCTGAAAGACTCCCTGGGGGGGAATGCCCAGACTGTCATGATCGCCTGCGTCAGCCCTTCCTCCTCTGACTTCGATGAGAGTCTCAACACGCTGAACTACGCCAGCCGAGCTCAGAACATCAAGAACAAGGCCATGGTGAACTGCCGCAGGGAGACAGAGCATGTAGAGGAGCTGCAGCTTCAAATAAAGAACCTGCAGAGGGCGCTGGAGCAGCGGCACCGCTCGGAGACCCGTATCATAAACCGCTCCGACGCTGCCAAGCGGTGCCCACAAGACCACACGGCCCGCTTGCTGGCAGAGTGCGCTCACTACAGGACATGCACGGACGCTGCCTACCAGCTCCTGATGGAACTGCAGGGGGAGGGCAACCTGACCGTGGAGCAGATCCTGCGAGTAAAGGAGTGGTTGTGTGCGGTTGAGAGCGAGAGGAGCGAGCTGACCTCTGCCTCTGGACTGGATAGCGGCATTGAGAGCACCTCAGCAGAGGATCGGCGCCCCCAGGCACAAGGCTCAAAGCCACCACAGACTCAGGTATTGGGGTGTCACCCTTGTTTGGGCACTGGGCAGTGAGAAGTGTCAGTATGGTATCACCTGCCCCAAGCCAGGCTACGCAGGCGGTGATGCTTGGTGCGAGAGCAGAGAGCTGAGAAGCACCTGGGAAGGACAGTAAAGGAAAAGCTGCATTGGCAGAGGGAAAGAAGAGAATGAGATGAGGTTGTCTCTGTGTTAGGCCCTCATTAGAGCCCATCTGTGGGTGGGCGCAGCCTCCTGGGGGTAGAGGAGAGTAGTACTCCCTATAAGAGAAGAAGGATGGGCCAATGGTTAGGGCTAGCCTGGGATTTGGGAGACATAGGTTCAGTTTTGGTTTCCCCTGAATAACTCAGCAGTCCCTGTCCTCCACAGAGGACAAAGTGCTTCTTAGACATCAACTAGGAAAGCTTCCCAATCCCTCTTAGGTCCCTCCCCCTGCCTCCCCACTGAAAGGCAGCTGCTGTTGGGGTGGAAAGCAGCATCCACACAGGGAGTGTGGCCGGGGAGTGAGGGAGAAGCCTGGATCCTGCTGGCAGATGGTAGCGAGGCCGAACGGTGGCTGGGTTCCAGTGGAATTTTTTTTTTAAATGTGAAATTAAACTAGCTTCCAATGTAGTTTGGAACGTACCTACTCCTCTGGTGGAGAAAGCGGTTGTAGAACTAGAGAAGTTATTTCAATGGGGCGGGAGGGGGTGTGTGTTGTGGGAGCCCCACTGAGCACAACCTGCAGAGGGAATGGCCAGCACTGCAACTCTTCCCTCCCAGCAGTGTCCCCCATTGCAGCCTGACTTAGTAACGGTCTAAATAACATCTTTCCTCTCGGGCCTGTCACGCCAATCACATGGGGAGAAGTGAACAGGTCTTTGTATCCGACTGGTGAGTGGCACACCGTACAGCAGACATACCTGTTTGTGCCGCGTGTGGGGCGGGGAGGGGGGCACAGTGACGTTTGGGGGGTTACTGATGCCGTCTCTCTTCCCTTCCCTGCGGGCAGGTGAGCACAGAGAAAGCATGTGAGGCAGCCAGAGACGAGCACCTGGCCCAGCTGCAGAGACAGGTGGAGCGTCTGGAGGAGGAGAACCGTGACTTCCTAGCTGCCCTGGAGGATGCCATGGAGCAGTACAAACTGCAGGTACTGCTGGCCTCTGCCCATGCCCAGGGGAATATCTGACCCAGCAGTCCCCTCCCCTTCCTGTTGCCTGCAACCTGCACCTCTCTGTCCTGGTGGGCAAACCCTCCCTGCACCCTCCTGGTGTCCCTGCGAGCCCTTGCTCCCTTTTCAACCTTCATCGCACTGTTATTCCTCAGAGAATAGGCCCAACTAGGGAGCCTTTAATTTCAGATGCTACCTGGCCCAGCCTGGCCTGTGCTGTAGATTCTCCCTTCTGGGGTGGGATTTTCCTGTTGGGTTTTTAGTGCCTGCCCCGCTCCACTCCCCAAACCCAGCCAAATCTCCCTGCCCATCTCATCTCTCCTATTAATCTGCCACTCCTTTTCCGGATGGCACAGAGAGCGGGGGCGGGGAATCAGGGAGAGTGCAGCATGTCCTGTTTGCTACTGTGCTAGCAGCATGCCTGAGAGATGTGCGTGGGAAACCCCATCTTCCGTTGTTTTTCAGAGCAACAAGTTGCAGGAGCAGCAGGATGCCATCTCGGAGCTACATGTGTGCCTGGAGATGGCGATGCCAGACCTGCAGGTGCCGGAGCTGCTGCAGAACATTCACCTGGTGGAGCTCGCCCAGAGACCTCACACGGCCCCGCTGGATACCACGCGGTCCCATGGCCTCAGCCTGGTCCAGTCGAGGCCGTCCCACACGAGCCAGAGCAGAAGAGTCCATTGTGGAAAGGTGGGGGTGTAAGTCATTTCCACGGGTGCTTGCTCTTGGGAAGGGCTGGTTTCTGTTCTGGCTCCCCTGATTGGAGGAGCTGGCCTTTCCCATGTTCAGTCTCTAACTCAGCCCTAGGCGTTGGTGTTGTCCTCCCTGTTGTGAGGCCTTTGCTCACTTTGGGGAAAAACTGGTTTCAGCCAAGTCTGAGCACTTACAAATTGCATCCCGAGCCCAGGCTGCAGGTAAAGCCTGGTGTGCTGAGCAGCTGGCTGGGTCCAGAAACTCACCAGCCCTGCTCACAAAGCCACTGAGCTCCACATTGTCTCCCTCTTTATAACTCAGTGCCCCCTCCTGAGCCCTGGCCCTTACGCAGTTTGTTCATCTTTCCGTGCATGACCACCCGCTCTGCCCCAAGCAGCTCAGCAGCAGCCCATCCCACCTGGGGGAGGATCTGGTGGTGCATTGCCAAAGCCGTGCCTGCAGTCTGGAGGCCAAAGACGTGATGCTGATGAGGGAATGCAGTGAGGACTCTGAGCCATCCTTGGACGGAGAGGGGGAGCAGAAACGGTCCCTGCACCAGCGCAGGTGAGTGGAGGCTGCACACACGGGAACGTCGGCCGGGGCCACTCCCTGAACACCATGTCTGCTTCCCCTGATTAAGGACTTGTCCAATCGCCAGCCAGAGACTCCTGCACCAGGAATTGGGCTGGCTCTAAATGAGCCACCTCGGAGCCCTTAGCCAGGCGTGTGCCACGTCCCCTAAGCCCGAGAGGTACTTGTAGAACTACAGAAGCCAAACCGGAAGAGTCAGGAAAAGTGAGTGTGTTTGTAATGGCTGAACTGCAGATTAGCGTCTAACTGCTCAGCAAGGCTAGTGCTGGCGGAGGCCTGATGGCCCCAGAGACTGAGCCCACCCTGCACAGCACAGGCAGGGGCATTTCAAGCTTCCTCCTCCTGTATCGCTGCCCTGATTTGGAGGGACCATTTTTAGAGTTGAGAGGTGAGCTCCATCTCTGGGGCCATTCAGCCCTTGGCCAACTGCTGGCTTGGGGGATGTGAGCACCTGTCCACTGGAAAATGGCCTGAGATGGATTTGAGTCTGCTGCTTCATTCCTGATCCCAGCCCCTCTGAAACCCATTCCCACAGAGCATTGGTTTGCCTGATAGGCCAAGGGCAGTCTCGTCCCTCTCTGTTGGGCTAGTGCCATGTGGCAGGCTTGGAGCAGGTTCCTTCTTCCCTCAGTTGTAGCGGAGCCTGCACTCAGCTAAACTGATTTGCTGCTGTTCTAGAAATGGGATCCGAAGCTGGAGCAAGAAGGACGTTTCCAGCAAGGTGTGTGAGGAGCAGAGCAGAGGCAACTCATTGCACAGGCAGGAGGAGCCCCCGGAACTGGCCAAAGGTGAGTGGAGACTGTGTATCCCGGGGGGGATCTTCCGAAGGTTCGTGATGCCCTCAGTCCCTATTGGCAGTGGTGAGGAGCCCAGCCATGTGCTCTGCTCTGGAAAAGAAAGGTGGTGCAGGGGCATCCAGACTAGCGCAGAATGGAGCAGATTGTGGCCCGGCCGCTTTTCTCAAGATGGAGCATTGCATGCTGGGATCTGTAGACTGAGGGTTGTAGCGGTGGTATTAAAGATGAGGGCAACCATGGACTGCGTTCCGCCTGATCTGGGCCACAGCATTATTGGCTTGTTGTCCCCTCTCCACCTTGCTTTTGGGACGGCAGCTTCCTGGGCGAGGATCTGAAGCAGGCTTGCTCTCTGTGTTACAGAGGCCTGCGGGAGAAGAGAGCAGGCTGGTCCCAGGGAAGGCCTTTCAGGGAAGGACTCAGAGCGGCGGCTGGTGCAAGCCCAGCAGAAGATCCGGGAGCTTGCAATAAACATTCGCATGAAGGAGGAGCTGATCGCAGAGCTCATCAAGACAGGTGCAGAGCTACTGGAGTGGTGATGTTCCTACCAGGGAGGCTTTGGGGCTTACACCTATGGGAGGAGGTGCTGAATCTCTGCCTGTCTTCTCTCCTGGTGGGACATTGTTCCCTCTGTTCCTCCAACTCTGCATCCCTCCCTGTGCGCCTTCCCCATTAGGCCAGGTTCGCAGTGCGCTGAGTGACCTTCCCCGCCACACTTGTTACCACGAGCATAGCCCCACTCCCTGGATCTGGGCTACGCTCTCCTGCATCTTGGGGGGCTTGCTCTTACTGCTAGCAAGGGGACTCTCCCTCCTCAGCAGGGAAGTGGGCCCTGTGCCCAGCTGCTTGCCTGGCCTCAGAAAATACTGATTAAACCCTTGCATGCAGTATGAGACAGTCCCCCCCTCAGCCATCTCTCTCCCCCACTGTCCACTCTAGTGCTGCTTCTGCCACCACCTACTGGTTGAGGTCCGTCTTCTTGGCTTCTTCTCTGGCTCTCTCAGGGTCTCTCTTTGGAGGAGCTGAGGGAAGGAAGGGTGCTGACTGGAAGAAGGGGAGGAGTCACAGCATCCAGCCCCATCTCAAGCCAGAGCAGGGATTGCTGGAGATCAGACCAGCAGGGCTGGTGGCCTACGTGGTATGCTGCAGTGGGGCTTCCTGCAGGATGAGCCAAGAGAACGTTGGGGCAAGGTGGGAAATCTGATCCCCAGGAAAGGGAAGTGACTCCTTGCCTGTGCACCTGTGCAACAGGCCCGGGACAGCCCCAGTTTGTGCCCTGCGGAGGCTATTCTAGCACAGCCCAGTGTCCTGATGCCACAACTGCTGCTCTTGAGGGGCTGGCGAATGCCTGAAACTGCCAGGTCCATTCAGTCCCTTGGCGTTGCTGTCCTTCCAGCTGTGCCTCCTGGAAGGGAGGGGGCGGGAGGGTGCAGAGCAGTTGGTGACAGTGTGGATTTCCTGGTGCTTTCAGGCAAGGATGCCCAGGCCATGAACAGACAGTACTGCCAGAAGATCTTTGAGCTGGAGCAGGAGGCGGAGCAGGTGCGAGCAGAGCTGAGCAGTGGCCAGAAGCAGCTGCAGGAACTGGAGGGGAAGGAGCCCCAGGATGCTGGAGAGAAATGCAAACTTCAGGAATATCGCACGAGGGTTGCAGCAGCCCAGAGCAAGGCACGGGTCAGTGTGAGCGCGGGGTCCTCACCTCTCTGCCCCAGCTGGGAGGAGTTGAAGCGCTTGCAGGTTGAGCACAGCTTGCTTGCCCCCAGGCTGTGGCTCCTGTGTCTGAGGGGTTGTCGAAGGAATAGGGTTGGGGGCTCGCTCTCTCTCCAAAGGCTATCAGGGATTCTCCAAAGGGCAGGGTGGTGTCCAGTTTCCTGGCCTCGAGTCTGAGAGCAGCTGTCCCATGGCAGGTGCTGCGAGAGAAGAAGCAAGCGACGGAGAGGCTGGTGTCGCTGTCTGCCCAGAGCGAGAAGCGGGTGCGGGAGCTGGAAAGGAACGTCGAGCTGATGCGGCGGCAGCAGGGGCAGCTGCAGAGGCGCCTGCGTGAGGAGACGGAGCAGAAACGCCGCCTGGAGACGGAGATGCACAAGCGGCAGCACCGAGTCAAGGTAAGAGCGAGACCCCTGGGGGCCAGCCAAGGGCAGAAGGTAGCTCTGGTGTGTGTCCGTGCGTCCTCACCAGCAGCAGGTTGCGGAGGGAAGCCTGTACTGCCTTTTCTGGAGTAACAGCTTGGCCCAATGAGTTGAGCTTGAGGCTGTGAGGGCTCCAGCCCCGTCTGTCAGTCTGAGCTCCTTGGCTCGGGATCAACCTGTTCTCCCCCCACTGCACCCCCAAACTAACGGCTCCTCCCCCCTGCGCAGGAGCTGGAACTGAAACATGAGCAGCATCAGAAGATCCTGCGCATCAAGACGGAGGAGATTGCAGCTTTCCAGAGGAAACGGAGGAGCGGCAGCAATGGGTCTGTGATCAGCCTGGAGCAGCAGCAGGTACATAGCAGAGACCTGCCTGTTCCAATGGGGGGGGGGGGGGCACTTAGGGGAGTCCTGCACCAGATTGGTAATGTCAGCAAAGGTGTCTGGCCCCCATGCCCTCATTGGCAGCTGTCACTGGAATCTCCCCCCAGGCAGGACAGACTGAGCTTGACCCACACCCCTAACATTCACTGTATCCTCCTTCCCCAGGGGGCAAAGCTCACATGCAGCCTCTGCTCTGAGCCCCACATATTCCTGGGACCTGAAGTGCACTGACCTGTCCTAGCCAGGACCCTCCTGAGCCCCAGTAATCCCAAATGGCTGGGGCATGGAGCAGCTGTGGGGAAGCCTTCTCTGTCGGCCGGATGACAGGAGGGCCGGCCCAGTTCTTAGGACGCTAACCTGTTACTCAGGAAACCTGGGTTCTGTTCTCTATTCTGCTACGGGCTTCCTGTGTGCCCTTGGGCAAATCACAGCCTATGCGTGCCTCAGTTCCTCCTCTGTACACTGGGGATAAGAGCACTGCCCTAGTTCAGAGGGGTGTGTGAGGATAAATCCATTAAGGGGTGAAGCATTCAGATCTGCAGTGATGGGGCCAGAGAAGTAGCTAGTAGAAGCCTCCGCCCCCCAGACCTAACGTCCCTCCTATCAGTGACCACATCCTTCCCCCATCCCCTACCTCTCTTCCTTTCTTTCCATCAGAAAATTGAGGAGCAGAAGAAGTGGCTGGACCTGGAAATGGACAAAGTCCTTGAGCAGCGTCGCGCCCTGGACGAGCTGGAGGACGAGCTGAGGAAACGGGAAGCCATAGTGGCCAAAAAGGAAGCGCTGCTGCAGGAGAAGAACGGCCTGGAGAAGAAGAGACGCCGGTCCAGCCAGGTGGGATGCAGGAGGTCCCTCGGACACAGCTGCTCCTGCTGGGGAATGGGGAGGGGGAGAGTGCTTGCCCTACGCTTGCAGGAGTGAGGTGCTTTGGCGGGGCTGGGGATGTGGTCTGGACTGAGGCAGCATCAGCAGGGTTTGGGGTAGGGAGTAGTGCCCACACTGTGTGACTTCTGCTGACTCTCTGCCTTCTCCTGACCTTTAATCTGAGCCACATCGGCCTCTCCATTAAACTCCTGCCTTGGAATCTCCTCTCGCTGTGGCTTGGGGGGTGGTTTGGTTTAATTGCCCTTGGCTTGCATGGGTGTCGTGGAGGGCAGTTGCAGGGCTGGGTTTCCCTTGGGGAGGTGCTCAGGTGAGGTGCTCAGGTGAGGTCTTGTTCCTCCTGCTGCTCCAGGCCTTGACGGATGACATCGTGCGTGTGTCCAGCCGCCTGGAACTCCTGGAAAAGGAGCTGACGGAGAAAAGCGGACAGCTCCGTCATGGCAGCGCCCACGATCAGCAGCAGATCCGGCAGGAGATCAATAGCTTGCGCCAGGAGAAGGACCAGCTGCTCAAACAAAGGCTGGAGATAGACAACAAGCTGCGCCAGGGCACCCTGCTATCCCCGGAGGTAACCAGCTGCCTTTTGGGCCCACCCCACAGCTCGTGTAGATAGTGAGAGGATGTCTAGGAAAGGGCTGTGTGCTAACCTTTCGCGCCTAGCCTGAGCTACGCTGGTCACATGGAAGAAGACTGTGATGAGCCTGATTTTGCACATTACAGTCGATCCAAATCTAGCACAGTTGAGTACAATTGTCAGCCTTGGAAGAGGCCTGAGGCTGGACATATCCGTTTTGGGAGGCCCGTGTCTGTAGTAAGGTGCATTGGCAGAGCTCTGTGTGTGTCAGATACGAGTGGAATAAGAGGGGGGCTCAAGAGTGAGGGGCCCCGGCAGGGCTGAAGCCTGGGTGTAGCTTGCAGATCACCTACCTGACTGCTCTGGGTGGATTCCGTTCCCCCTCATTCTAACCCAGGAGTAACTGCAGCTCCCTTCCTCCCCCCGGGGCGGCAGGAGGAGCGGATCCTGTTCCAGCTGGACGAGGCTATTGAGGCTCTGGATGCTGCGATCGAGTACAAGAACGAGTCAATCACATGCAGACAGCGGGTCCTGCGGGCCTCGGCCAGCCTGCTGTCCCAGTGCGAGATGAACCTCATGGCCAAGCTCAGTTACCTCTCCTCCTCCGAGACCCGAGCTCTGCTCTGCAAGTACTTTGATAAGGTAGGGTCCAGATAGGTGCCCTGCCCCAGCCCTCCGCTCAGCTTGGGACCGTGGTGTCTAATCAAATGGCACTTCCCTCCTGCACTGTGCAGTACCTTTGCCCAGGAGTCCTGGTCCTTTGCTGGCTTTCTACTGTGAGGGGGCAGCCTCCCGCTATTCCTTTTGTAGCCTGGTTTCTGTGTGACACACAAGCCCCCAGTGTTGCAAACACCCTGACTGGGGCAGAAGTGCTGGGTACCCCAGCTGGGCTCTGCTCTAGCTGGCCCCCTGACCTTGCTCTCAGATGCTGCATGGCTCCCCCTGGTGGCACTGAGGCAGCTGTGGCCCTTTGAAAGTGCTGGCCTCTACTGAAGACCAAGCCCTTTTTGCTCCTTAGCAAGAAACTAACTTGATCAGCGGGGAAGAGCAAAGCTTCCGAGCCTCGGTGAGGGTTTGACATGGGGCCTGCTCTTGGGCCCGGGGCAGGTGGTGACCCTGCGAGAGGATCAGCACAGGCAGCACATTGCTTTCTCCGAGCTGGAGATGCAGCTGGAGGAGCAACAGCAGCAGGTGTACTGGCTGGAGGTAGCCGTGGAGCGCCAGCGCCTGGAGATGGACCGCCAGCTCACCCTGCAACAGAAGGAGCACGAGCAGAACATCCAGTTCCTGCTCCAGCAGAGCCAAGGTAACGCCCCTGTCTCCCTATGTCCCTGGAGGTGGACCCTGTTCTTCCCTCAAGCCAAGTGGGCTCCTTGATACCCCTGCCTTAGTTAACCCTTCCATGATGGAGTTCTGTGGCCCAACGGCTGCTCTGCTTCATGTACCCTTTGCAGGGCAACTACAGCGCAGTGTCTAAGCTCCACCGCCTGTAATAACACTCCTTCTCTTCGTAGAGCACATGGGCGAGGGGCTGGCCAGCAGCAAGCTACAGTTTGAGGGAAGAATCCAAGTGCTGGAAAAAGAATTGAGCCGCTACGTGTGGGCAAACCAGGTGCTGAACCAGAGGCTGAGTAATCTGAGCCACCCAGGACAGAGCAAAGGTGAGGAAACCCCTGCTGGTCAGGGTAGGGAGTGCCGCTTGAGCTTTACCCCCAAGGTATGCTTTCATTTGCCTGCACGTGACCAGGTACAAACTCCCATTTCTGTAGCAGCGAGAGTTTGAAGGGCGGGGCAGTTGCCTCTGGATTATTATCCATGCCCACTCTTTCAGTGCAGAGGGAATGGAGCCCTTCAGCAATCTCTTGCTGTAACTGGCACACACTTGAGTTTCCCTGACTTATCTAAGGGTCTCTCCAGAGAACCACTTCTCTAACAGCCTGTCTTCTCCAGCAGGAGCGGACAGAAGCATGCTTGGAGCTGGGGACAGACCACCTGCTGTACTTGGGACCTGTGAAGAATCGGGCACTGGTATTGTGGAACAGCAGGTGCAGGTGGCTGTCACTGAAGGAAGCCATAAGTGCAGGGATGAGAATAGGGAATTGGTGCATGCACCTTTACCATCCACATGGAGGCGCTCTTCACTACCCAGTGACAGCCCTTTGGGCCCAGAGGGGATTCAGCAGAGAGAGGCAGAGTACCTGCTGAGACTTGGGCAGCCCCAGGAGGTGGTTCTGCCATGGAACCTGGCTCCTCTGCCCAAACCCTGGAGGGAGCTGCGCAGAGCCAGCCTCAATGTTGCTCCAGTGCCCTCCCATCCAGGAATGATTGATGTCAGGAGAAACCCAGTCTAGACTCAAGCTTTGAACCCTAACTAACTGTGCACAGCGCTGGGAGGAGCAATCACTGCAACAGGTAGCTAGTAAATACCTTCCTGCTCTGCCTAGGCAGCTTGGCTACAAACATACTGCATTTCATTGAGGACTGGGCTGGGACATTTTCACCACAAGGAAAAATTGTTAAAAAGGCAGCTGATGGGAGGTGTAGTCAGTTCCACTTTGGTGTCCCAGCCCAGTTGTGTTAGCTGGGCAGTCTTCCCCTTCTCCCCCCTCCCACCCCATCCACAGCAGCTTCCCCAGGCAGAGCTCTGGTCAGGGCCTCTACCACTATGGACTTATGTTTACAGTTCTGGAGCCTGCCTGCTGGCATCTCCCTAGGGGAAAGCCTCTATTGGCTGCAGCAGGGGGAGCTGCTTTCTGACACTAGCACTACGTGTAGGGGGACTTGTAAATATCTTTGTAGTAACTTTTTTACATTTCTGCTGTAACTTTCTAATAAAGCAGCCTGAGTTTTATTAAATCACTTGTGTCACAGCCTCCTACACTCTCTCAACCCCTGAGGGTGAGGCACTGGCTTGGGAACACGGAACCTCTCAACTGGCTATGGTCAGGCAAGGCATCTGTGTGCTATGTCTTAGCCAGAACCTGACCCTTATGACCAGACTTAACCTTTTTCTTGTATTGCCTGGTGGTAGCAGCACATTACACAGAGCTCCAAAGGTCCTGGATCATCATTTCAGAGGCTGGGTTTCATGGCTGTTTCTTTCCCAAGCTTTTAACTCACTTGCTTTTTCTCCTTCTGTACGGAATAGCCTCCAGCAGAGGAGAATCCATTGCATTCTGCCTCAGGTGTAATTGCTACAAAAGCCCTACTTATACATCTTCCCGAGGGAGGGAGGTGCAGGCATGGGACTGGCATTTGTTAAGTGCCATCTGATCTTCCTTACCCAGGGGAAACTGAAATGAGAATCTGTGAGGCTGAAGCTTGGAAGGAGCCTGTCATGCTATGGAAGTGCACTTCATCTCCTGCCCCCAACCAGTGAGATTTTACAGGAGAGAGAAGTTACACACAACAAGTACAATCCACATAGCACTTAGCCACCTTGCTTTTCAGTGAGGGGAGATATATACACACCCTGTCATTTAGTAGAAAGAGAAGCAGCTGGGTCTGAACTGTAATCTCAAGTGTTCCCTTGCAGTATCCCACTCAGAGAATACAGCTGTTGCACGGTTAAGGCCAGCCCACCCATCGTAAATTTGGGAGAGGGGAGAAGAGAAAGCTCTCAGCCTTGTATTAGACTAGATTCACAGAGAGGAAGTACATGTTATTTAAGAGCAATACACAGTATATTCCCCCCACTGCTCAGGCTTAGAGGACTTCATGAGATCATCCAACAGCCCTTCAAACTCCCAGAACCAGATCCACAATTCCTAACACACAGCACAAAAGTAGCAGTTCAGATTAGTTTATTTTTACAAAAGAACGCTAAAATAGTGACCATTCTCTTCACGTGGTCGAACTGAATCTGTGGCCCACAAACCCCAGCAAGGAAACACCCATAAGACAGAACCAGGATTAGAATAGATGGAGATACATCCCTACTGAGTTAAAAAAACTTTCTAGTGAACCCTAAGGAGCCCTCCCTATTCCCACTGCCACATGACTGCCTCTTTCCCAGCCAAATGGAAGGAGGACCTTGTAGGGCTGATTCAAACACTGATTCCTCATTAAACCCCACAGGTGTGGAGATGAGGATTCCCACACCCTGGCTACAGACAAGTCCCAATAGCAATGAGCCCCCCATGAGTTCAAAAAAGCAAGCTCGCTCTCTTAGGGACAGCAGCATGTACCACATAGTGGGCGAGATCATCATTCAAGTACTCTCTTTCGCTGGCTGCAGAGTTCAGCTGAGTAGCTTCTTCCGTGAATAAGTCCTGCTAAGGGGCCGCCTCCGGGAGCTTGCACTGGAGAACGGAGACACTTCTTGGTCTGTAATGCTTTGAAAGACATCCAGCTCATCTTCTAGAGAGGGCAGAAAGGGTTAGTGAAAATCTACCCTTTCAGGTTTACAGCTCAGCACCTGCCTCAGGAAACCCACTACCAGTAAACTCCATTTCCCTTCGAATCATTTTAGCCCCATGCTACTTCCCCACCCTCCCAAGCAAACGTAGCTCAGTTTTACTTGAGTTCTAAAGCCAAACTCCTTGGCAACAGGAGCCCGCTGGGCACAGACACAGCAAATCCTCCAGCTTTTCCCCACACCCCCCTTTCCTAGGTACAGAGCCTGTGCTCTTTCCACCTCACTTAACTGCAGGCAGATCACAGGTCTAGTATCTGTTTGAGTGCAAGGCTTTATGAAATGACAGGTAAAGGTTACCCTTGGCACACTTCTTCCGAGATGGTGTTTGTCCCTGGTAGAGCAGCGGGGACTGGGTCAGTGCTCGAAGACCACTAGCGGAGAGTGAGCCCTTCACTGGTGGAGTTGAACCTGGAAAAGCACAATGAGACGTGAAACTGCAGCATTCCCACCAAGGCCTCTGGTTACTGCAGCACACTGGTGTGGCACAATGGAAATTTTCAAGTAAGTCAAGAGCTGGCTTTTACGCTGCCCTATGTCAACAACTGCTGGTTTGAGATGGTCAGGGGAAACTGAGAAGTCTAGGAAGGAATCGGAGACAATTTGGGATATGCGAATGATTTTACTAAAGTGATCAGCAGAGAATATAAGAACCACCATAATGGGTCAGACCAATAGCTCATCTAACCCAGTATCCTGTCCTCTGACAGGCCAGTGCCAGATGCTTCAGAGGGGTTCAACAGAACAGGGCAATTATTGAGTGATCTATCCCCATCATCCAGTCCCAGCTTCTGGTAGTCAGAGATTTAGGGACACCCAGAGCATGTGGTTGTGTCCCAGACCGTCTTGGCTAATGGCCATTGATGGACCTACACTCCATGGACTTATCTATTTTTCTTTTGAACCCAGTTATACTTTTGGCTTTCACAATATCCCTGCCAACAAGTTCCACAGGAGCTCTGTGCATAGTGTGAAAAAGTACTTCCTTGTGTTTGATTTAAAACTGCTGCCTATTTATTTCACTGGGTGACCCCTGGTTCTTATGTGAAGGAGTAAGCAACACTTCCCTTAAGGGCATAACTAAGCTTTTGAGTTAACAGAATACCCAGGAAGAATTGTCAGTTTGTAACTTTTAGTACTTATTGTTTCAGGCTGTCTGCAGACTCAGACCCGGCATCAGTTACTCTAGCATCACAGTTAAGGGGCTCTTTGCAACCATAAGGAATAGAAACAATTCTTAAAAAAACAACATCTTAAGTTGTAGAACAAGGGATGGATTCCAAGGACACGAAACCTATGAGGCCTTGCTTACAATACTGACTATGACTGCCAACCCCCTTAATAAAATTAGTTGTAATTTCCAAGTCTGTTGCTGACTTGGAGTTACTGCTGGCAAGGACATGGGCATATAATTGCAGTTGCCATGTCTGCATCTGAAAATAAGAAACTGCAAGTGCTAAGGGCCAGTTGTCGACATGGCCATCTGCACACAGTTGTGGTGCTTGCATGTACAATACGTACGTTCTTGCATGCGCCTACTTCAGAGAAAAATCAACCTCTTAAAATGAGTTTAAAGCGTGAAATGCATAACGCTGAAAAAGGGTGAGTGGAAATAAAGCTATTGGTACCAGAGAAGGCAAGCCTAGGGGTGAGAAGCATAGAATCATACTCCATATCCCATGAACCCATGCAGCATTCTTCCAGGTGTCTAATATATTGCTCAATTTAAAGTGTCCAAGGCCTGAGGCTATTACACCCCAGCCTAATACATATGTCAGGGAGATTCTCCAATCATATGCAGCTTACATTCCTCCCATTCCATTACTCCTAGTTTCACCACATTGCTACCACCCCAAATTACAACTCTCCTATCATGGGTTTTAATACCCTTTCACTATGTTAAGAAAAGGGACAGGGATGTGACTCCACAATCATTTTAGCCCTTAATCCCTCCCTGTAAGAGCCTCCAGCTGCCAGTCAGTTTATCCTTTTCTCTGATCTCTCTCCAATTTGTCAATATTCTGTTAATAAAAGTTTCTCACAACAGAGGCAAATATTCTGATGCTGCAGAGCTACCTACCCAGTCCATGACATGACTGCATATACACCCCAATCAACACTGGTCTTTTTAGCTGCAATATGGCATTAGGACTCATGTAATTTGCTATCCATTCACACCCTTCCATCTCATTCCAATGGATCTGCCTTTCAATTTCTTCTGATGTATTAGCTGCATGTTCCCAGCTGCATCTCACTTTGTTTCCAAATTCCCAAATTAGCATCTCTGCATTTCAGTAGGGTGACACTTGACACTGGATTACCTGAAACACTGAAGACATCGTCATCCCCTATGGAACTTTGTGGCCCAGGAGTTCTGTTTGAAGACACGGTGGTTCTACCAGGAGGCATTGTGGATATCCTCCTTTTGCTTGTGCTGCTCTCATCTGTGGAAGAGCTGACCAGATCCAGGTAGTTTCTAGTTGTGCAAGACCTCTTAGCCTCTCCTTTGGTTTCCTCCTCTGGAGACAGGAGATCAAAGGCCCGCTTCCTGGATTTCAGGCCAAAAGTCCCTGTGGAAGCACCCTCATCAGCTCGGGGCTCAGTGTCGCTGGAAGGTGACTGGTCCTGAAGCCTGTAAACCCCTTCCAGTTCAAAGTCAGCCAGCCGCAGAGCTTTGCTGCCGATGCACTGGTCAGAAATTGTTCCTCCCTCTTCACTTGCTGACACATTCCCTGTACATTCTGCATGCTTCTCACATCGACCGCAGCCACCATTGGCATTGCTGTTTGCTGCTTTTTTCCTCCGTGGCCAGTCCTTGATGGCATCGGGGGTAGTCTTCCCTTTGTGCTTTGGAGATGGTGTCCAGGGAACTCCAGCATCCACATGAGATGGGGAGGTGGTGTTAGAGGCACAGCTAGTTGGGGTGTATGACTGGCAAATGTAGGTCTGCCCTCCACCCTTCCCAGGCGTACTGTGGGAAGAGTGACAGCAGGACGGTGAAACACAGGCAGCTGCTAGTTTTCCTGGGTGTCTAGCACACCAGGCCACAGCAAGTTCACTAAAGGGACTTTCCTCTCCACTGGGTTTGCTGGTCTTCAGCTGTGACTGTACTTCCATGGCTGAGCCAGAACCAACCCTCTTAATGCGAAGCTTAGGCAGGCCAGAAG
Source organism: Chelonia mydas (assembly GCF_015237465.2). Classification (NCBI taxonomy): domain Eukaryota; kingdom Metazoa; phylum Chordata; order Testudines; family Cheloniidae; genus Chelonia; species Chelonia mydas. The sequence continues at coordinate 68,572,531 of NC_051250.2, forward strand.
CTTGCATCTCAAGTTCAACCTCATAAGTTGGTGGACTAGCAGAGGCCAACTTATAATGACTTTTAGGAGTAGAAAACTTTGCTGGAAGTTCAGGATTCCCTAGCCGTGCTGCAGCCTCCCGCTGCATTCTGTCTGGCGTGCAGCGCAATGAGTAGGCAGGAGAGGCAGACTTTGAGGTAGCAGGCAAAGCATTCAGAATGTCAGATCTGGAGGGTTTCTTAACAGTAAACGTCTTTGACTCTTTAGGCTCTTCTGATGGCAAAACTCTAGCTTCTGAGGCATCACTCTTTCTGCTGTCTAAAGAAGAGGAATCTAAGTGCTCACACTCACTCACAACATCTGAGATCTGCACATGTCCTTCAGGAGACAGTTGCTTTTCCAAACTCTGATCCTTTCTTGGGGAGGAGCCCTGAGCATCTATACCCACTAGTTCACTTCTCTCTAACATGTGGACACTTTCAGAAGCCTTGGGCTCATGAATCAGAGAGCTTTGTGCAGGAAGCCTAGCATTACCATTACTATGATGTTTCTGCTTATTTCTAGCAGACTTTGAGAGCGAAAGAGCAGGATTTTCTTCTCCACATTTGGTGTGCCCAGGTGCACAGATAGGAGACCCTAGGGCTTTCCTTGGGGATGTGCCTGCGATGTTTTGAGATTTCAAAGGAGGTTTTTTAGGTGTATTAAACTCCCAGTCAAGGTATCTTGTTTTACTGTGAGGAGGAGAATCTATGGACAGAGTCTTTATGGAAGATTCAAAAGGAGAATTAAATGAAGACTGTGTTTTCAAAGTGGCTTGGGCTTCTGGAGATAAAGCAGCAGCCACTCCACCCACTGGACTCAAAGATTTTGGAGCTGCACATCTAACCTTCCTGGGAGTTGCTTCCATTGGCTGAGACACTGACTCTAAATGGAAATTTGGCTGTGGATTTCTCTGAATCTCCACGTGGAGAGTCTGCATCTGAATAGAAGCTGGAGATGCTGTTTTCTGGAAGGATCTCAAGGAGCGTCTTTGAGTCTGTTGATCTGTGATAAATTTTTCATTGGTAGTACAAAGCAATTGTGCTGCTGTATATGAAGCAGTTGCTGGACTGGAATCTTTTAGAGGTGCACTAAACACATCATCAAGCACTTCATTCCCAGCCTGCTCTTCTGGAGTCAGTAACCCAACCTCCTTGTAAGGGGAGGATAATCTCACTGGAGAAGAATCTTTCCGAGGAGTTACTTGTGCTAAATAAGCCTTCTTCCTTTCATTAGGATCAGGTGGTGGCTTCTCCTGTCTGGAAGGAGAGAAGTACCTTCCCAAACATTTAGCTGCAGTCTGCTTAGCAGCTGGACTTTTGCCAGGAGTCGTCTTCAACATTTTTGGAGTTCTGTGTGGAGTACGAGGGGATTTCCTTGGCATTCTACTGGCTGAGCTCAGGGGCTTCTGGGGAGTCTAAGGAAAGAGTAAGAACAGAACATACTTAATACTACTGTGTAGTGGCATCTTAAAACCCATTTCTGGTGATAAAAACCACAGAAGCTGTTTGACTAGAGCCGCACAATTTAAGTCACACACAAACAGAAGGAGCTATTTAAAGACGCACAAGTCTAAGTACGTATATGCAATGTAGTTGTAGCCATGTTGGTCCCACGATATTAGAGAGACAAGATGGGTGAGGCACTCTCTTTTATTGGACCAACTTCTGTTGGTGAGTGAGACAAACTTTCAAGCCACACTGTGTCTTGTCTCTCTCACCAGAGAGAAGCTAGCCCAGTAAAAGATATTTCCTCACCCACCTTGTCTCTCTAAGTACATATAAGCAGAGGGGGAGAGAGTGGGAAGGTGTTTTTACCTGATAGGCAATTGGTTCCTCCAAGTCTGAGCTGTGTCTTGTTCTCCTTGTTCCAAGTGAATCCTTCAATTTAGGGCTATTCCCCTCAAGAACTGCTCCAAAGAGAAGCCTCTTGGGAGACGGGATGGTTGGGTTATCAGGATACTGTGGAATGCCTTCAAAAAGCATAGTGCAGTTAGATTGGCACCAAGCATTGACATGTGATTGGGCACAGTTGTTCCTGGCACTCAGATGGTCAGAGACAATTAAAGGGCTACAGTATTGGCACCACTTGCTCTTTGCTGGCTACCCGAAGTTTCACATCCTGAGCTAATCATTACTGTTTTCTGTACTAACACTAAACAGCTGTTACTAATCGCTGAACACACACGTGTGGAAAAAGTCCTCAAGGACAAAGCTGTTAGGATGAATAGCACGACTAAGTCCTGAACTGCTCAGTAGAATCAGTTTATAATCCTTCTGAAGAGTCCATCAAGCACTGCATTATGCTCCCCCAGAGAAGACCTGGGTCTGGCAGCAGCTTTAGGACTCCTGCTGCTGACAAGGTTATGTTACGTTTAATGGGTAAGGCAGTTTCTTGGTTTGGGTCAGATTGTTTCTTGGCTGGCTGAGTAATAAAGACCTTCCTTTTCTCATACGAGAATGGAACTACAGTGGTTCCTAACACAGAGATTCCAAATACAAAAATGCTATATTCTGCTGGCTATAATGGATGCCATCTGGCAGTTCTCACCGCAACAGATGCCTCAGATCCTTAAGAGTTCTGTCTGTAGTGCCAACCAGAAAATGCTTCTGCACCAGAATCTGGCAGCTAGACTACCTACGGCAGTTAATGCCAGGTAAGTAACCCCAGTACCTGTTATGTCCTGCTTAACACAGGTCACTTCTCGCTGTACCAAGTGTACTCGTTGCATATTCCGTGAGCTGGGCTGTGCGGTGGAGTAGAAAGAGCCCGAGTGTGTCCTATTCAGCGACAGCTGTTTGATGCGCGGACTTCTTCTTAAACCCACTTCTGGAAGTCAAGAGTAATACTATCAGGGCTTTCTCTCTCAAAACACACACCACTTCCAAAAGGAAGCTATAGCTGGCAGACAAGTGCCTCTGGAAGGGATCTCTCTGCAGCTATCCAACGATCATTTGTTCACTAACCCTGTCTCAGGCAGGGAAGGGGCTAGTTTGTGGAACATTCAGCAAAATCAGAAGATGAAAAGCGTTAAAAGGAAACCCAACTCCCCAGCTTCAGTGTGGAGTTCTAATACTACAACATATGCTTCCTTCCAGTCCAAATATCTTCATTGCAAAGACCCCCCGCATCTAAACAGGTGCCTCATGGCTACATCTCCTCCCATTCATAATCATTCAACATTCTGTGGCATCTACAACAGTTGTTTATTTAGAAAGGAATATTAGGAAAATGTGTTTTTGGCTTCTTTGGATAATAAGAGTTTTGTCTTTTGACTAGTTAATCCCATTGTTGGTTTTTGCTCTTCATTTCGTCTCACCCCAAACCCACCTTGCTGTTCTATTCCTTAGCTGGGGGCAAGACTGAGCAGCTGGCACCACATGGTCTCCTAACTCTCTGCAGAGCCTCAGACACTATGCTGTAGTATATTAGAGGAAAGAAACGAGGGCGTCCCAGCACAAAGCTAGGAGGTAATGTCTTTTAAATGCGGCTTCAGCGGTCCAACAGTCCCACAGCATTCCTGGCAAAAGTTGAGATGTTCATAGCTGTGATATGGCCAGTTTGGGGAATTATGTTCTGCCTCCCTAAAGTTCTCATTCTTTCTTAAAAGCTCTGTATAGTTCACTGTTGCCTTCCACTCCAGGGGTGGAATGTTCTCTATATATTGTAGTTTAGGGTCCTTGGGGATCATCCAGACTGAAGGGTGCTATCTTAGTATGAACTGCAGCAAGGTAAAAAAAGGAAAGTGATCAGTCTGTATTAAATTAATACCTACCACTCATGGCTTTCTCTGGCGATTCTTCCACAATACTGATGTCAGAGCCAGGATTAGAACACCTTGGAGAAACAATGAAAACGTTTCAGACTCCCCATAACACCATGCCTAGTTTGTGAGTAAACTAAACATTTGTTCTTCAGAGCTGCAGAGAGCACCATTTGCTAACAAAGGCCACATCAACAAGTTGTAAGGTAGTCTCAACGTGTGATTAGTAGGCATTGCCTCCCATCAAGAGATCAATCTGGCCACAGGATGTCTTTCCAGCTGTGGCACAAACAAGAAACAGACAGGAGAACAGGCCCAACTTCAGCTGAGATTTCCCCTGGTTCTCATTAGTAACTCACTGTATAAAACACACCACCAAACCAGTCTTTGTAGGGGAACCCTAAGAAGTGGCACCCAACTTTGCCTAAGGGGCACAATGGCAACTTGATGCAAGCATGAGAGATGCACTTAATATGCATGATGAAGCAGGTGGTAGTTGTCCTCACTTAAATGCTGGGACCTGTAGTCTCCACAAATTGTCTTGCTGTATCCACACTGCTAAATTCCATAGTACTTGTTTGGTCTGAAGTCCACATCTTGGCCACCCAGCACTTGGTTAAAAACATTTCAGAACTACCCAATATCATTCACTCACCGGCCTTTGATCTGTTTATGAAGCAGCCTCCTGGAGATCTGTTTGTGCAGCGGCGTCTCTGAGACTCTCTTGGTCAGTAGCTTGCGATGATCTGAAAGTGACGAAACCACAATCAGACATTTAAAACAAGCCTGAGAGGTGAGTTGGATAGGATTGAGGGAGTGTGAAGATTTTAGAGCCTTATAGATCACATCTACATATTATTTAGTCTCTATTCAGGGCAGGTGGGCAATTGTACACTTCAGTTTGAACCATCAAAACAACAGCCACGCTGCTCTCATGGCACACCTCACACACAATATAAATTTTACAGTTAAAGGTGAGTTTTATACATAAAATCTTGAAATTAGTCCATTCACATAACTTATGTTACATCCCTTTGTTCCCTCGTTTATTAGACCTAATTTAAGTCCTTATCTTGCAAGTAGCCCAAATAACTAAACCTCTACCCCGATATAACGCGGTCTTTGGGAGCCAAAAAAATCTTACTGTGTTATAGGTGAAACCGCGTTATATCGAACTTGCTTTGGCCTCGAGCATTTCCATTATTAATAGCCACTTCCCGCCCCCAGACTGACCCCCAGAACCCCTGACCCATCCAACACCCCCCCGCTCCTTGTCCCCTGACTACCCCTCCAGAGACCCCCTGCCCCTAACCATCCCTCCCAAGACCCCATCCCTTATCTAAGCCTCCCTGCTCCTTGTCCCCTGACTGCTGCCTCCAAAGACCCCCCCCGTCCCTAATCACCCCCAGAACCCCGCTCCCTACCCAACCCCCCTGCTTCCTGTCCCCTGACTGCCCCGACCCCTATCCACACCCCCGCCTCTTGACAGGCCCCCTGGGACTCCCACGCCCCCGTTCCCCGTCCCCTGTCCGCCCTGCCCCCAGAACCTCCGAACCATCCAACCCCCCATGCTCCCTATCCCCTGACCGTCCCCTAAGACCCTCTGCCCCTTATCCAAGCCCTCAGCCCCGGCCTGGGACCCTTAACATGCTGCTCAGAGAAGCGTGTCGGAGCCAGACACGCTGATCTGCCGGAGCGCGCAGCCCCGCACCCCAGAGCGCTGCTTTACCACGTTATATCTGAATTTGTGTTATATCGGGTCGCCTTATATCGGGGTAGAGGTGTACTTAAGTTGTTAGTTGTTTGGGGCAGGAACCTTGTCTTCCCATAGATCTGTAATGCACTGAGTACACCTACAGTGCTAAAGAAATAATAGGTAGCATTAAATGTAAAAGGAAGGGATCTCAAGTTAAGCAGGTTTGTGCTTAACTTTCGTTGTATAATTATGGGACTTAATAGTATAGAAATACAGACACATGGGACTTCAGGGGATAGCCCTGATATCTATTGAATTGAGTTTAGTGACAGATAAATGCACAGTACCCTCACAGACATCCACATTTTAATGGTCTGTATAAGGATTCAACCATCTCTCATTTTTCTTGTACCACAGCAGCCAGACACATGAAAAAAAGATTAAAAGATCCAAGCTGCCTTCCGGACAGGAAGGTGAGTTATTTGCACAGACTCCATTCCTTTTATAGAGGCGTGAAGTCAATGAAAGTTGAATGTGATGTCTGAGTGTTAAGGTACGCTAAACGATCTCTTACATGGATGTTTTCTTTAAGGGTTTGTGTGGGTAGGTTTTCACTTCAAGCAATCTTAACTGATTAACAGTTGCTTTCTTTGTGAGAAAATATTTAATTTACAGATGAAAACAGGTTTGGATTTAAATATTACCCTGCACCGTTTGCAACCCAATCACTGCAGCATTGAGCTAAAAATACCATCTCCATAATAGGAAGCAAATTCACTTTACAGGTAACAAGAGATGCCAGAAATTCTTGTTTTGTTTTGTTATGGAAGCGGGGGAAGTAAATGCAAGTTTCTCTTGCAGATCCCAGACATAAGCAATTGCGTAAGCTCATATCCCACCTCTACCATCCTCATCAGAGCAGCGGCGTTTGTGTCTCAGACCTTCCACAGCTGATACTGACTGGCTTCGAGGCATCTTCTTCAGGGATCTTTTTGATGGAGAAAGCATCTCTTCATTGAAGAGGTTCCGTCGCACTTTTGTCACCTCTGAAAGCACCAGAAATGGCAAAAACTGAGTAGATATACCACAAAGGTAATTCTCTCATGGGGCACTGGAGGTAGGAAGAATGTAAATAGACCCGACACTTATGAAAGCAAACAACTTTTCAAAAGGTGTGAAAAAGCCAAATAACTGAAGAGGTAGTTTGTACTGGTGAAAACAGTCACTATCCATGCCCTTCCCCAAACCCACCCTGGAGTTCTCTTATGAGGGTTCCTTTTTATTTACACTTGTCAGCTATTTAGGGTTCCCTTGACAGTAACCTACAGAAAGAGGCTAAGAAGGAGAAAGAAGGTAGGTCGAGTTCAAAGCACCAAAAGGATCACGATTAGGGCCATGGGAAATATCCACGACAGAGAATCTGAGCTGCAGCACCGGTGGTCGTGGGGTTTGTTACCTAACATTTTATAGAACACTTGAATTTTGAAACTGACATTAACAAGTTTCTAGTTGCAAAGATATCCTGAACATGACACTTATGAGAGCTTTGAGAAGAATGGAGTATGAACTGCCCCTTCAGCTCAATGGGGTGGTGACTGAAGCCCAATGGTTGTTATATCAAATATCTTTGTGGTCCTCTGAGCATGAATCAGAGGCAAAAGGACAGAAGATCTAAGGAAATTGGCAGATCAAGGGAGACATGGAAGACTGACATTTTGTATATTTTTGAGACTACACTGATTGAAATTAGTCATTTTTTATAAAATTATTCAGTAACTTACGCAACAGCCTATCAGCGTGTTAAGTGAATTAACTCACGAACGCCAATAGTTTTCCCCAAAGTTTCCACAGATCGTGGGAACATTTCCTGCAGATTTCCTGTCTCTTTATTTGTGGAACACTCCTGGCTCACTACAATGTACAATGAAATCAGCCGTGTGTGGAACCACTCAGCTTTCTATGGAGAAGCTAGTTGTCATACCTTGCACTGCCTCCTTCTGCAGGGGAAGCAGCTGTTGGGCTTTTTCCGTGGCAAAGTAAGAGAGAGAGTTTTCCTGAAATGAAGATGTAATAAGTGTTAAACTGCTAGTTTATACTTAAAATCATAAGTGTGAAACATTTAGACAAGTATTTCAGTTTTCAAATTCTGCCTCACAATGATTTGGACCTTTGTGCAGCTGATACAGGGCACTCAATAAGCAAAGAACACAATGCACCCACATGTGGTATTACAATGCTGCAGATACCCCACCCAATCCCCTAGGAAAGCTTTACCTTTCTGATGGGATTCTTGGGTAGTTGGGGAATTTCAATCTGGCGTAAATTCTGCGATGTTTCTGTCATGCTCCTGTGTCTGGCTAATGCATTATTCCTTTAGAAAGGGTACAAGAAACGAAGATAGAATAAAGACAGACAAATGTAAGTACCAGCTCTACTGATATCAGTTCTTATATGGAACATAACTTGAGTTTGTTTCTAGTGAGGCAAGCAGGTCATATTACAGACTTCATCTGTATTAGGATTGCAAGCTCGTTGGGACAGGGACCTCATCTATACTGCAAGGAGCCTTTGGGTGTTTTGATAAAACAGCTCCAACTATAATCCAAAAACAAGGCTGAAACTCAGTCCTTAATTCATTCAAAACCATATCACCTAGGCTCAGCCACTACAATGAGTAATTCAGTCTCATCTTTAACTTCGCAGGTTCCCGAAGAAATATATTGCACAGTGTGACTCCTCCACAGAATGGACTTGGTATCTGTACAGATCAGTGACACTATTAAGACTGCAGGATACCCCAGAGCATGCAAAACTTTCAGCACACATGGAATTAGATTGCAAATTCCTTGTTTGTGTGGATTTCATTTAACTCCATTGTAGTCTAAGAAATCTGGTGGAGTTTGATTTGATTTCTTTTAGAAAATAAACAAACACTCCAGCCTGGGGTATGGAACCCCTCCCAGAAGAGAAATTGGGCAACAGATCACAAAGGCAGGATTCAAATTCATTTACCTGGCTAATCAATTTACACAATAGGCCACAATGTTCCCATGGAGCGTGATTAAGTTGTTTAAAACTAGCATTAGTCATTAATCCAGATATAAAGAAAGTAGTTTGACAAATTTTTAACTAAAATGTCTTCTGGGTTTAATTTATATCAAAGGCCCAAGCCACAATTCTCTCTTACAAGCCCATCATGGCACAGTTCCATTTCCATGGACAAAACAACCATATTCCCAGAAGCATGGCATAGCTTTTAATGTAATTTAACGGATTTAGGGCCTGAATAGCATGAACTAATTCATTAGATACTTACCAAGATCAGCCCTGGTTAGTTATCCAGCAACTGAGCTCACCATGATGAGGACTATAGATTAGATAGCTACTCAGTCACAGGGTTGTGAACAAAATAAAACCCTCCCCCTTAGGAAATACCTCCTCCTCTTTTTGGCAGATCTGGTGCGCAGCTCCTCCAGTTGATCAGTCTCAGTGCTTAGGGAAGCTGTGCTGTGAGCTGGGACCGATGTCACAGATGGAGGAAGAGTTGGAGATCTACTATCCAGAGTCATCGAGTCATCACTGAAGAAGTCTGCAGGCAGAACAGATGCCAACTTCGGAGGAATCTGCGTACCCAGACTGTAGTAAAGACCACCAAGGGTCTTCGGTATGGAGTCCATATATCTAGAAGGTACCACCGGATAAACAACATAGGTAAGCTTGGCAGAATTCAAATTTTTATTTTTACTTTTGACACATATCAATGTTTGTTTTTAAGCTCTTTATTTTTATCTATTTAAATTTTCACAATGGGGGAACTTATGGGATGATCAGACAATTATTTAATCACCAATACTGAGATTCAAAAAGTTAAAGCTTTATAACTGCTGAACTGCAGCTTGTCAAAATAGCCTTAAACCAAATTTTAATAAGTTCTCAAGCAGCCCTTTTATTGCTTTGTCTATCTGTAAATTTCAGTTAGCATTGGTATAAATATTTCTCATCAATTTGTGTGTGTATGGTCAAATCGACAATTACTGGGGGGAAAAAAAAATAATCTAACCCTTCCAAGCCTGAATACATGTCAAACACACAATAGGTAGCAAGAGCCACAAAATCCACCCCGTGATATTTCACTTCTAACTTTTGTACCTATGCTTTTACCATGACTTAAAATTCTACTTGTCCTAAGCAAGTAACCGTTTTTGATGGGCAAGTAAAATATCATGTGTCTTTTCTTTAACAATAAGGATAAAGTATGGCAAGTGGATTGTATCTGAGATAGTACATTTTCATGACAGTTTTACAAAGCTACCTGAAATCAATGCTCAAAGTTTGCTATTTACCTATGACAGGTACCTAACCAAGCCTATATTCCAGTGATAACATTTAATATTTAACCACCACCATAAAGCACTTACGATACTAAGACTTCCTCAAGAAACTTTGTAAGGTACCCTGGGTCTTCAGTGAGACACAAAATGCGCAGCATCTCGGTCATCTGTAAGAGAAGATTAGATGGGGAGAAATGTCACAGATCAACCACTCCAAGACCGAGCCTTATGGTGTGAGCAAAGAAAATTGGGCTGGGAAAGCTACGTGTTCCAGGTCAACATTTCCAATCCCATCTAGAAGCCCAGCCCTATTTACTTGCCTCCTCCACCAGTTGCTCCATTTCATCTGTTCTGCTCTGTAGCGAGGGACACTGCAGACACATCTCAAGGCGCAGAAATACCTGAAGCTGACACCTACACAGAAACAGTAAGTAATTTATTGCCATTCTTTCTAGTCAAACAGTCGCATTCATGTTACTGCTCACCGACTAGAGCTTTCAAAGATTTGGGGGGGAGGGGGGATTATTAATATAAAATTCATTTGGTTAGTTTTCTTTCCTTGAAAGGAGTGACATGCTCTCTTAAACACTGTATCTCGCTGTAGTAAAGCTTTCACTGCAGTGGATATTCACTCACTTTGATACAGAAATTATCCCAGAAGATTTGCCCATAGAAATATATCTCTAGTTGTACTGCAAAGTGACCTCTAAAATAGCTAATCAAAACTGCAGTGGTTTTTAAGTTGCAGTAAATAGAATATTGTGCATCATACTCTCTGACTTTGGTTTCCTTGTTAGGATTGACATCATACTGTTGTCGGAGAGTTTTGCTGGTCTTCAGGAGATGACTTCGGACTCTGTCCAGCCAGGCCACCTGCAAATACACAGAAACATAGCACAGGGGCTCCAAGGTACTTTTTTCCTCATCATGCAGCAAGTTCTCATTCTAACTTGTTCAGTACTATGGAAAACAACTCAATAAAAAAATCCAGGTTTTGAAGCTAGTAAAAATAGTACAAGAATGTACAATAAGGAGTAATGGGATGAAAATAAGCAGGGAAAATTTAGACCATCAGTTAGATCAGTGGTTCTCAACCGATTTACCATTGTGGGCCGCATATGCGGCTCGCTGTGCGATGTGGGCCTCAGCCACTACCTGTATAGCCCTGAGGAAGTCACATGGGTCACAGCTATGTGCTGATTGGGCCGTGGGTTGAGAATAGTAGACCGTAGAATAATTTCCCAACAGAAGTGGCAGACATTTTAATGGGAAGGGATTTAAAAAAAAACCACCCCACAATCCTGCCCTGGCCTCTGGCAGAGGAAGAACTAAATGTGACATAATAGGCCTTTTCCATCTCTGTCTATGAATAATCTGGTGTGTCTGAAAGGAAACCAATTCAGTGTTATTGCAGTTCATCCATTCGTGTGGTCTTATCTGTACTAAAATGTAGCTAATGTAAGTACTCAGGAGGCAGGAAAGTGTGCAGACATAGATCTGGTTTTGACTGGAGGACCCTCAAAAGAACTTTGGAATTTTGTATCTTCCACACTATTCCTCCCTTCAATTATTTGTGAACCAACCAATTTTTTATTTCTAAATAGCCTTATGAACCCACAACTCTCCAGCTGTTGCTTCAAATATGAACTCAAATACATTTTCTTTTGAATCAGTACCAAATCAGTTTTTAGTTTACAAACAATTTTCCGGAGAACTCCATGGCAGTACATTTCTTATAACGGTCTGATTCTTGTATAAATGAACCAGTTCAGGCAGAAGAGCGAAGGTTTCTGTGTGTGCGCCTGAACTGGCTCATTTATATACACACACGCACGATGAAATAATTCTAAAATTTAGTGAGTTTTTCTTTAATCTCGTACTTCAGCAGTGATCCCGGCACGTAATTTTAACCAAACACCCACATCTCTAGAGTTTAAGAGCCTGGAGACAGTTTTACATAGATCTTTATCCACGTGTGGCATTAACTGGAAAGACCTGCGTCACTGAAAGCACAGCCTCAGCATATGCATTTGTCAACAGATTTGCCTACCTCTCTTTCTTTGGCATCTTTTGGTTTCAGAAAGCTTTTAATGGCTGTGACCATATTCCGTGCACACACAAACGTCAAAAATTCTCCATTAACCACAGCCTCTTGGTAATTTGCAGTTAAATGGGAAAGCATCTCCTCTTCAGTTTTGAAATCTGCAAGGTAAGCAGAGCAAACGAACTATAAGCAAGAAGTAATGAATGGGCAGATACAGCTGTCCTCTCCAATAACCAGACCCATGTAACAGAGTGGGGTTGTAACAGCAGTTCTCTTGCAACATGAAGGCCCAGGCCAACAGAAGATTTACAAAAGTAGTCCCTCAGGAATCCTCAACTCAGACCCAAGGCAGGTGAACCGATAAAGCTCTCAGTCCTTCTCAGACCAAAACAGGCTTCCAGACTACCTCTAATATGCCAGTAACAGACACCAAGCCCTGGGGGCAGCAAGGCCCTGAAAGACCTACTGTCTGGAATGGCAAGCACTACGCGAGCGTCCCCACATGCACACAGGACTATTCCTATACAGGATAGCAGTAAAAAGCTATAGTACCTATAGCTGGCACAGCCTTCACTTCCAAATTATGAAAACAAAAGCCAACACCATCAGATTAAAATGAAATCCTGCCTGGGCTCCTGGGGCTTTAGCTTCAGTGCCACCCAGTCAAATCCTCCTCAAATTCTCAAGAGGGAGGACAGGAATAGATCAACACCAGAGGTAGCTTCACAGGGCCCTTTCCTTGCCTCAGAATAAAGCCTAAGACAAGAAAATCCCCCATATCATGGGGATAACTATTTCCACCTACACCTAGATGCTTGGACATCTTTGTTTCCTCCCATATACAGTCTCACATTGCTTTCAATTATTTTGCAACTAGAGGAGTAACTAACCACATCCTATGCTACAAATTATGCAGTCCACTAGGTCAGTATAAAGGTCTAGAAAGCAAACCTCAGAGGGAAAGAACTTCACCCCCACTGGCATGAAGAGATAGAATCTCAAGAGAGTGCCCCAAACCTGTATCTGCTGCTATGCCACTTTACCTAATTGCTCTGCTCTGCCCCCGTCACAAACACCAGAGCCAATAAACCTGTCTGACATGTACCTATGGAGATTTTCAGCACTCTTCGATTTTCTTCCAGCTTATCATCTGATCTCCGTAACAGCTTCTGGGGTACCTTCTCACCAGCTGCTGGTGGCACTCCATCTGGCTGAAACTTTTGAGCCTTTACATTCAGCCTTGCTACATTCAACATCTGCAGGGAGCGGGACATGGTCTTCATCTTCTGCCTGACTGGAGTCCGGGGGACCCCCCCTGTAGGATCACAAAAGGTTAAATTCTCATTGGGCACAGAGGAGCTGGAATTCAGACGGAGTGATCACAAGACACCATCCGGCAGAACACTGGCACCACAAGACAGGCTAGATGATACATCGTTAAAATAAATTTTTGGTTGTTTAAAATGAAAATTTCAATACAGCAATGTTAGCTTCCCTCGGCACCGTGATGGGGCAAGAAGAATTCAGAATGTGAGGGAAAGACTCAGGCAGGTGGTTCTGCCAGTTTCACTAGGCTCAGCCTCCTTTTTGAAGGGTGGATCTCCAGCTCACCTAGGAAGGAATAGAGACTGCTAACTGTTTTCAACTGTTTATGATCTTGGAACGTATGCAACACATGTACCCAACGTAATCGTAATGTATAGATACACTGCTCTCAAACAGTTATTCCAGGCACCTGGCCTTTGCTCAGTGCTTTCTACAAGAGAAATGGTATTAGAGGGGCAACCCCATGAGTGACTGAAGAGGAGCCAAGGGCAAGTAGCTTCATCTTAGAGTAAGGACGAGAGTACCATGTTACACAAGGGGGGGAGAATGTTAGAGCAAGCTCAGCTTCCTGTTTTCAAGACAACAGTTGTATCCTGGACTAAAAACCAGGCTGGAAACCAAACTGTTTTTAGCTCAGAACATGGTTTTTACCAGCTTAACAAAAGGTTTCCCCAGTCTGTTTCAAAATGGGCTCTCAAATTGAGGGGGGCAAATGGCTTAAAACATTAAAAATTCTTTAAAGGTTCTGTCATTCCTGCCTCCCTCTCCTCAGCCTCTTTTTCCTTAAGCGTCAGGCTCATGTCTTCTGAATGATTTCAATACATTTTTGTTTATCGACAGTGAAGGATGGACAATATAAATCCAGATATATGAGTTATGGTGGGGACAAGTGCCCGGCTGGCTTGTAAACAGGGAAATACATTTTTTTAATTTTAAAAAGCAAACCCCACTTTTCAGTGCTTTCTGGGCATTTTCTCCTAATGTTTAAAGTACATTTTAGAGATGTTCTGCTTCAGTGAAGAGAGAATGATGATTAAGTGGTATATTTGTTGCAGGCAAGCAGCTTGAAAATCCTGAGTACAGAGTCTAATTAGAGCAGAGGGTTTATAATACAGAGTATAGAAATCTGCATATTAACTGAAATGTCACTGAGAAATAGCTATACAGGGATTATATGATTCAGATTCTCCCAGAGTGCAGCTGCTTAACCGGGTAAAAACCCTAGTTCTGCATTAGAGACTAAAGCATCCTTCCCTATGTCAGAAAGAATTCAATTTCTGTAATATGAGGCAGCTTCTTATTTATATAATTCCACCACTATATCCCAGCTAGGTAAATTTTCCCTGAAAATGTAGGGGATTAGCAGCCCAAGACATTCATAAAGTATCCCTGAATTATTATACTGAAATGTCTACTGCTTAAATATTGTGAAAAGAAAGCTGGTTAAAATGTTTTCTTAATTTTTTAAAATTAGAACAAAGTGGAGAAGATGTGATGTCATGTTAGTTGTGGGCAAAAAGATGAGAAGTCCAGAAAGCAATAGGCAACTAAAGTGCAGAGATTTGCATATTGCATGGTTATTGAAAATGGGTTTGTCAATAACTGTACAGCTTTGCTTGGGTCCAGCTGGGGCTCAGGATTCATTTTATGCATAAATAACATTGCCCTTTAATAAACAAGCTACATTGCCACCATCTGAGGCAGTTCAGAACTGTGCCTTTGCTCAGGGAAGGTCAGGTGTTCAAATTTCAGGTTACCAAGAATGTTGCTGCAAAATGCCAAAGACTACAGGATGATGGGAATGCTCAGCACTCACGCAATCCCCGTCTAGACATACGTCTTTTTTTGTGGTCCCTTGGCTCAGCTGTGGCAGATGCTTCACTTGATTTTCTCTGGTAGAACTCAGATAGACAGTGTGTCAGCTCCATTTCAGGCTGGGAGGCCTCTTCCTTCTCAGTAGCAGAAACAGCCTGCAGCAGCCTGTACAAAAGTCAAAGCAATTAAAAATAGATATCAGCAGAAGCAGGGAACGAGAAGAATTCCATACCCCCACTGCAGGTTGCCCACCCACCCTCATCTCAGGAAAGTTCAGCCTGATCCCCTGCACAGTACCTGCTAGAGAACCCCTACTTTCTGCAAACCCCTTGCTCTCAAAACTTTGCCTAGAGTTTGTGTGCTGGCACAGAGAAAAAGGAAAATATTTTCAGTTTATGCTAAGGAGGTGACGCTCAGAAAAAAAATAAGAATTCCTCTTGTATAATAGACATGTCACTGACCAATGCCAAGAACACAGTTTCAATAATCTAATCACATCCTGACCCTCAGTAAGTATGTTTTGCATGTTTCACACAGCAAGCCCATTAGGAGGATTTCACTATAATCAGTCAGCATTCACGGGGCACCAGTAAGCATAAATAGAAACAAAGTTCCTTCTTAATGAGCCAATTGACTTTCACTGTATTGCGCTGGATTGTACTAAATCTTAAGGGATGAAGTCTGCAGTATCTCGGTCTCATTTTGGTGTCCTAGAAATACCCATCATCACAGTATCAAAGGACATAGATCTAGTTCAGGGGTTCTCAAACCTCATTGAGCCGGGACTCCTTTCTGACAACAAAAATTACTACATGACCTCAGGAGGGAGAACCAAAGTCTGAGCCTGACAGAGCCCTCAGGCAGGGGCAGGGCAAAGCCAAAGCGCTTCAGCCCCAGGCAGGATCCTGTAACCTGAGCCCCACTGCCTAGCACTGAAGCCCTCAGGCTTCGGCTTTGGCCTCGGGAAATGGGGCTCAGACTTCAGTTTCAACTCCAGGCCCAGCAAGTCTAAGCCAGCCCTGATGAGCCCATTCAAATGGGTTCGCAACCCACTTTGGGGTCCCAAACCACAGTTTGAGAACCACTGGTATAGTTTTTAGAATGAGGGAGCACTAGTCAGGATTCCAGCCCTGGTTCTTACTCCTCTGTAAAGCAGGTACAGTAACATCTACCTATTTAACAAGCATTGCAAGTATCAGATAATTATGTAGAGTTTAGAGATTAGTTAGAGAAGTGTAAGTGACATTTCCTGGTCTAAAGTAACAATGTCCAAATGATATTCAGGGATAGGTGAAAGAGAATTACTTGAATGACTCCATTAAATCTGAACTTGCTCCACAGATGTTCGATAGAGAGTACCATCCTTCAACTATGGCAGGATTCCAGCCACCTGTGCGGGACAGTTCTTGCTGGACCCACTCTGGGACTGAAGGCTCTTCTGGACAGAAAGGCAAAAGTTAGAATGCAACTAAGGATATTTCAAGTGGCCTCAGCACTCCCAAAGCCCCAAACGCTTCTACTACCTGGCACGTGTCACCGAGCCTTACCAATAAGCATAGTAAAGCAAATGCTCAATCAACAACAACACTTACCACCCAACACAGTAGCCTGGGGTCCAGCAAACTTGGACCCTGGCAGATAGCCAGAGAGAGCAAGTTCCAAAGCCAGAGACGCTCCACTAGGAACACCAATTTTCAATCTCTAAGAATTCAGACCTAGGGACTATCAAAACGAGATTCATTTTGCATTCTACACACTTACCAGAACTAGCTAGATCATCTCTGATTGAAATATCAACTTGACTCAATACACTGCTCACAACTTCTGGGAGATGAAAGGCATAGTCCTTGGAAGAACTCTCAGTCACAGCTCCTTGGAGGAGACATCTCTGAACTTCAGCAGCCTTTTCAGTGCAGAATAGGGTAAGGACTGCAACAGTGTCAGAGAGTGGGGATAAAATTGCAGTGCAGGGGGACCAAACTTCAGATGCAGACACTTCAGCAATCTATATGAAGGGGAAAGACATCTAGGTTATCTAAAAATACTAAATACTAAACAGCCTTCAAACGGCAGAAGAAGCAGCTCACAACTAGGTTAGAGACTGAATTTTTTTAAAAAGTTTCTAAATTTAGAACAAAATATGAGTTTGTGGAGCAGACTATCATAACATTTATCAAACCACTAAGATAGCCCTCATCACTGTAATATGAGTGCCTGCTATTTCTTTGCAGTTTCTAGAGAGGGTAGTAGCTAAGTACAGGAAGGAACATTTACCATGTGTAGTTTTTCAGTAATTAGCCTTCTTACAAGCTGTTGAAACAACATGTCTTGTTCTGATTGTCCTGCCTGGGAGCTTTGCAGTATCCAGCTCTCAGTGAGGAAGTTGTCAGCCTTCACCAAATTCCAGTCTGTCAAGATGCCTTTCAGGAAGATGCTGACTGGACTCTGGAAGTGTCTCTGGTTCATGACTATGGGCTCCAAAATCACTGCACATCTCCACTGCTTCTCTACTCCTATTCAAGGTGAAAAAACAAACAATGGGTGAAGGAACAGAAGACTCAGCAGCAAGTGTAAAAAAAGCTCATGGATTAGGCAGGCAGTGGCTCTGTGGTAAGTATGCTATGGGACCACAGGAAAGATCTGAGCTTTTGTGGTCCTGAGCACAAGGGCTGAGAGCAATGTGGAGACAGCAAACTCAGCTCATGTTGGAGAAAAACAAGCACTGCATATCACTTGGAAAGCTACACCCTGTAAGCTGATCTAATCAGCTTTGAAGGAGGTCTCCCATTCAGCTCTCTTTGGCCAAAGGAAAGCTAAGGGAAAGTGGTGCAGATTAAAGAGAGGAACCCACACAGGAACCCACACACATGCATGTGCACAAGGCTCTGCAATAGAGGTATAGGTACTTCAGAAGGTCTCAAATCAGGCTCCTGTCCATTACTTATCTGTATTCATTCAGAAACAGCACAACAGAGGCCAACAGTTATATTTACGCTGGGCAGAATTCAATCTGTATTTTTTATAATATCAACAGATATTAAATTAAAAATGCTTTAAAATAAACTTTTTATTAATTTAAGTTTTCACAATGAGGAAAATTATGGGGGGTGTCAAACAATAGAAGAAGTCAGACACTAATTATTTAATGGCAGACACAAATTCAAAAAGTTAAAGCTTTATAACCAATACCGTTAATCAACATCACAAATATACACCGTTATTATCCTTAAATCAAACTCTAATAAGTTCTCAAAAAGCATTTTTCATACTTCGTCTATCAGTAAATTTTGATTATTATCGATGGAAATATTGTTTCTTTGGTTTGTGTGTATATGGTGAAACTGACATTCACCCGTAAAAACGTAATCCTTCCAAGCCTAGTTATGTTGGCTCACACATGAGTGGCCCCTTTGGAGTTTGTTCAGGGCACTGTCTTTCTATTTTACTGTCATCATTTGAGATCTCCTTAAATAACTGGAATCCTCTACATAGGCTTTTAGCAAGAGGAAACATCATGGCTCTGGTCTCTAACACAGAATCCATTATTAAGTAAAGTCTGGCCACCCCTTCCATTACCATGCTTGCTGAGGAATAATGCTCCTTCTTGCTGTGGGAATGATGCCTGGAATACAGAAGGCTTAGAGAGCAGACAGTTCAAGGTTGAAGCAAAGGGCAGGATTGTGGTCCATGGCACAAACTGTGGCTTAGAAGAGCTGGACTCCCTACAAAAGAGAGGGGCTGCCTCTGTTCTGTGGTGACTCAAACCCTGAATTAAGGTCTCAGATGGCAAAATGATACCGCCCACCAGACAGATCAGTTCAAAGATTGTCCAGTACCCAGCATGATCTGGAGACTCTAGCACCTGAAATGAAACAAGGAAACAAGTTAGTACTGGCAATAAGATGATCACTATCAGGAAATTTAAATAGTTGTCATTTAGAGAAAATGGTGCAAGAGAATGTCTAAGAAGGTACTGGGGCGAGGGATGGCCTATTTGCCTTTTTTCTTCTTAAATATAGCTTCCTGCATCCTTAATTTTTATGCATAATTATATTTTATAATTATATTCAATACAGCAGGGTTCTTCAAATGCTTTATAATCATTATCTAGCAAATCCTCACAACCACCCTGCAAGGAAGGTATTATCATTCCTATTTAACAAGGTAAGGCCACAGTTTTCAAGCTTGGATGCCTGAATTTAGGCACCCACGTATTTAAGCACCTGCAGGCTGTTTATTAAAGCACCTGCACTCCCACTTAAGTCAATGGATGAGACATCCCACAAATAAGCACCCATCTTCCAGTGTACCTAAATCTGAACAAAGGTAATTGCCATTCCAGTCATGGGCCTCAGCTGAGCAGGGATGCCCATTAGCTATTAAGCAGATAATTCTACTCATTTCATTTGTAATGAAAGTCACCTCACACCAAAAGGTTAGACTATAAAGCCACCTGACATCATCCTGTGCAGTTGGATAACTGGTAGAAGGTGGTACACTATCACTGGTCTTAAATACTCTACTGCATTCTCTCTCATTACCTTGGACCATTCAGCAGTGTCTACCCAATACAGAGTGATTTTCTGGCCTGCAATCATCTCCTGGACTCTCTTGGGTAAGAGTTTCTCTGCCACCTCTTGAGAAGAGGGCAAATCACAGCATGAATGGACATCACTTCCAGACACAAACTGCAGTAGCTCCCTCTGAGAATGAGGGCAGGGAGAGAAAAGAAAGATGGCATTCACAAAGCCCTCAGAGGGCATATGGCTCTCAAGTGGCTCATCCGGGGCCACAATCAACCTGCTCTTCTGGCTCCTCAAGAATGGCTTGGCTGGTGAGGTGATCTCAGGTCGATCCCACTGGTAATCCAGTAGTGTTTCCTTCAGCACATTCTGGGTGAGGGTGGCTCTTGGCACTGGGCCAGGTAAGTGAGATTTGTGGCTCTGCACCCCAAACCTGGACTCCAGTTCTTCCTCAAAGTCTTCCCAGCTGCGGGGCCCAAGCTCACAGAAATCACCCACGCGGGCGGCTCTGCCTCGGGCGCCCAACGAGTCAAAGAACTTGAAACCCCATCGGACCTTGGCCAGGCCAAACCTGCAGCCCAAGTAGTTCAGAATCCTCAGGCAGCCCAGCTGGAGCTGGTTCTTCTGCAGGGAGCTGGCCACATCCAGTAGAAAAACCACATTGTGGGAGCAGGTCATGTTGCCAATGAAGGAGTTGTCCAATCACAAAGCACCTCAGGGGGCAACCCCCCTACCCGGCACACACCCTGCTTCTCCCTCCAACGCACGCACCCTGATGCCCCCTCCAAGTTAGCCCCTCACATGCACAGAGACTGCCCACCCCTAGCTAACCCCCCTGCACACAGGCTGTTGCCCCCCAGCTGCTTCCTTGCCTCCAACTAGTCCCCCCCACGCACACACCCTGCTGCTCCCCCCAGCTAGTCCCCCCCCACACGCACACCCTGCTGCCCCCCCAGCTAGTCCCCCCCCACGCGCACACCCTGCTGCCCCCCCAGCTAGTCCCCCCCCACGCGCACACCCTGCTGCCCCCCCAGCTAGTCCCCCCCCACGCGCACACCCTGCTGCCCCCCCAGCTAGTCCCCCCCCACGCGCACACCCTGCTGCCCTCCCAGCTAGTCCCCCCCCACGCGCACACCCTGCTGCCCTCCCCAGCTAGTCCCCCCCCACGCGCACACCCTGCTGCCCTCCCCAGCTAGTCCCCCCCCACGCGCACACCCTGCTGCCCCCCCCAGCTAGTCCCCCCCACGCGCACACCCTGCTGCCCCCCCCAGCTAGTCCCCCCCCACGCGCACACCCTGCTGCCCCCCCCAGCTAGTCCCCCCCCACGCGCACACCCTGCTGCCCCCCCCAGCTAGTCCCCCCCCACGCGCACACCCTGCTGCCCCCCCAGCTAGACCCCCCCCCACGCACACACCCTGCTGCCCCCCCCGACCCAGTCCCCCAGGCACACACCCTGCTGCCTCCTCCCACACGTATGGCTAGAAGGGCTCCCTAAGCACAGAGCCAACGACCCCCCGGGGCACCCCCTCGACTCCGCCCCATGGGCCCCTTGTCGCCCCGCGGACTCGCTGCCACCTGCCCCTCTCAAGGTGCCACCACCGCCATTGCGATCCTTTTTTGCCCCAATCCAACTGCTCGCGCGCTCATCCTCCCTCTGCTCCCATTGGCTCCCGGCTGCCCCGATCCCGCTTCTCCAATTGGGCCGAATCCCCTCAAGCCCTGCCCTCTCGCGATGTTTGTGTGACCCCCCCCGCGCCCCTCCCTCACAGGCTTCTGATTGGCTCCTGCCGAACAGGCTCCGGGCGGAAGTACCCGGGCGGCGCAGTCTCCTCAGGAGTCCCTATTCCACTCCCCGTTGATAGGTCCGACGGAAGGGATTCCGGCTGCGATTGGCGGTCATCCGTGACGCACAGTGTCAGCCTGTGGGAGAGAACCACTGATTGGCTGGTGCCCTGAGTTTAAAATTTAAAGGGTGGAATGAGAGGAAGCGCGAGAATGGTAAATACGGGGACGGAGGTGATGACGTCATCGCTGGGCAATGATGAGGTAATTGCTAGGGTCTTCTATGCCCTCTCTAGAGCGTCACTGCTGCCTGGCCGGGCGACCACGTGGTGTCTGCCCTCCCCCTTCACACCCTAGCTGCCATCGCAGCAAGGATGCTGCCACGCGCTCATTGGTCTCTGAAACGCTGATGTCATTGTGATGTCACTATGGTGGTATCCATCACTGGAGCGTCAGAGCCTTCCTTGCTCTCCAGTGAAACAGCCCCTTGGGTCAGGGCTCCTGCTGCCCAGCCCCCTGGGGCCGCATGCGGAGACCCTCTGCCCCCCAGGGGCCACAGAGATATGCCAGTTGCTTCTGGGAGCGGGTGTGGAGTCAGGAAGCCTGCCTTAGCCCTGCTGCACTGCCGGACTTTTAGTGCCTAAAATCTCCTGTTTTGGCTTCAGTGGCCTCTGGGAGATAGAGCCTGATTCCGGGAGACTCCCGATGAAGCCAGGAAGGTTGGCAACCCTAGTCACATTTGAGGATGAGTCCCCTGAACTGGTTGAAGGGTTGCCAACCCTCCAGGATTGTCATGGAGTCACCAGGAATTAAAGATGAATCTTTGTTTAAATATTATGTCATGATGAATCCCCGAGCAATACATCCAGCCAAAATTGGTAACCCTGGAAGAGTTGCCAACCTTCATGATTTTTATCTCAAATCTTGCAATATTTGGTGGAGAAAAGCTTGAAAATGTGACCCCTAAAAGCTCAGACTCCAGGAGGCAAATTAAAAGAATCCTGCATTTAATATTTTTAAAATCTTGTGTTTTTTAAAATTATTTTATGATTTTGGGGCCTGACTCCTGATTTTTGGACACTTGGGATTAGCAGTGATGCAGTTCACATGACGTGGGTTAGGGTTTCAAAGACTAACACTCCGGTGTCATGGTGGAGGTCTTTCAATTTTTTTAAAAATCAAAAGCAAACAAAACATAACAGCCAGAAACAATAACCACAGACTAGTACAATGAGATGAAAAATGGAGATAACCTGAACTCCCAATGAGGGTGCGGGGGGGGGGGGGGGGCGGGGGCGAGGATTATGCTGCCTCTTAGTGGACATCTGTCAGTAGCCACCAATTCTTATTCTCCACGGCTTTGTGATCTCATGGTCATTTGTTCTCAGAACAGTTCCTTCAGCAGGGCTCTGTTTGGCTGCTGAGGTGGATCCAACACCTGCAATGTGTGTTTGCTGCGCCGTATGTTATTCTTGGTCAGTGGCTGGGGTGGATGTATGTTACTTATGTCAGCAGGATTCTGGATTTCCTCAACAGAGCACTAGCTTTCTCCTTGGTTTTGTTTAGATGCTTCTGTTCTATAGGCATGGCTCTCAGGGTAACTATGATGAATGACTTTGGTTTGGATGGTGTAGCTCTTACTTTGTCAGAAGATTGCCAGTAGCTTTCCATTTCGAATTTAACATTCTCCCCTCGCAGGGATGGAGGCTTGGCATTCATGTCATGGTGTTTCTGCTACTCTAGTTTCTTGGCATATAGCTTTTTTGTAACTACTTCAGGGTTAATTGTCCTTGGCTCAGGAAGCTTCTTAGATGTTGGCCCCTTTTTTTTTTTTTTTTGCTTTGTTCTTCTGCCCATGACTGTCTGAATGATCAAGCATTTTGAGGTGTACTGAGCTATTCTAGCAATGCTAAGTGTATATTCCTTGAATCTGCTGGGCTGTTTGAATCAAGTTCTTTGGTATTTGTACTGACTTTTCTACTAATCCAGTCCTGACCTGCAGAACCCTCTGCTAATCCAGTTCCAGGCCCTCCACTTTTCTCCCCCTGTACTTCCTCTAGACCTGTAGAACCACCTGCTGGTCCAGGCATGTTCCCTCACTCTCCCATGGTTCTTATGGTCTGAGTAGCAGAATTTATTTTAGCCCTGCAGTTTGCTGCTAAGATTTGGAGATCATAACAGCCTATACAGGCATGAGAACCCAAGAGCCACGGTCCCCTCTCCCAGTTGCTAGATATTTGACTCTCTAGAGAGAGGCACCAGCAAATTCTGGATTGCTCTGTATAGTGTCTGTGATTTTACTGTTTTTCTCACTACACGGTTTTCTTCCCACTCTTGCACCCCTATCGCTGCTTTGGCATTTTCTCTCCTTATACGCCCTTTGCCTTTCACCTTACATGGCTACTTTAAACATACACATGTTCCCCACTAGAGGTCACTACACACCCAAAAATCAGACCTTGGGTCTTGTGCATAGAGGTGACTTTCTCCATCACTCCAGTCCTCACAGTTTCATGTGGAGGCCTGGCTCCTGTGTTGTTAACGAACAAGGCTGGGAAATAATCTACTACTCCATCTCCACTGACACATGTTGAGGAGGAAAAGGGGCTGGGAATAAAGAAGCCCTGCTCAACTACTCTAAAGATCCTGCCAAGGGGGAGGAATTGGGTCTAGTGGGGGGTAACCTGTTGGGGTTAGCATGGTGGGGAGAGCAGCCACTTCCTAGAGCTCACCCTCAGATATCTGATGGATGGCGAGTCTCCTGGGATAGTGTCTGACAGTGCTGACCCCAGGCAGCTCTAAGGAAATGGGACCTGAGTGGGGGTGCTGAGTCCAAGTGCATGGGATGCTGGTAGGGATGGGGAATCGAGCTGGAGGGGACAATGTACAGTGGGAAGTGGAGTCAGGGGAGGGAGCGTGGACTGCGGTGGAGGAATGGAGCTTGAGGCATAATATTAGCTGAACAGAGCCAGGGTAAGTGGGATAATTAGTGAGGAGGATGAATGCAGCCAGAAGAAACAGTATACTGGAGAAATTGTGGGGGGGGGGGTCTCCGGGGGAGGGGTTCAAATGAATGGGCTCACAGAGGGAAGGAGCTGGAAGGGCTGAGATATGGGGGTGGGAGAAATGAGGCCAGGAATGGAATATAAAGGATGGGAAATGAGGGTGAAGTGGAACCAGAGAGGGTAGAATAGTCCAGTGTAATATCTATACACTGTGGCCTGATCACAGCTGCCCTCCCGCTTCCTCCACTGTAGTCCACCCTCCCTCCCCTGACTCCACTCCCCACTGTATGCTGTGCCATCTAGCTCCATTGCTCCTCCCCCCGGCATCCCACGTGAGACCCTGCCTGCCTCGGTCTGGAGAGTAAGATTTAGGTTCAGTCCAGGTACTGATGGTTCTTCTCAGTGGAGAAACACAGAGGGGCTGGGAGGTGTATTGGGGAGGAGGTAACAGTGCAGACTGGAGCCACCTGCATGTCTATGCCATGCTTCTCTCCAGAGCTTGCACACCCCAGTTTAAACCGGTGTCCCCAGCAACCAGTTGTATTTATAGAGCAACAGAGATAAGTGTGCAGTAAACTGCCCAATCAGTTTTATTATTGTCTATGGAAGCAGGTGCTTTTAATGGCCCAGAACCAGGAGCTGGTCCAGTCAGGGGCTAAGAAGAAACTACCAGCCAGAAGTAACTCAAGGACACCCGATTTCAATTAGCCTTCTGCATGTAGCAAAGTGGCTCCCTAGAGAAGCTCATCCCTCCTGTGATATATGACATCTGCTATTAGACCATGGAATATATCAGATATTACATAGCATGGACCTGGGTATTCAGGGCTTTCTGAGTTCAGCCAGAGAGGAGTGATCTGATCCATGCGATCAGGTCCGAATGGCTGCTGTCTGATTTGCACTGGCAGAAATGACTGTACAAGGTGCAGGGCAATGGAGAGCCACTGTCTGTATTTGGGGCAAAACACTTCACCTTTCTGTACCTCAGTGTCCTGCTCTGAAAAATGAGGCGGTAATAATGGGGGGTGAGATGATTCCCGAATTCGGATCTTGTTCAGTGTGCTGATACATTGATTCACAATCCCCCTTCCATCGAACGGTCAGATAATAAAGTAACGTGGCAGAACGAATGCCTCCTCACCCCCCACCAGACCCTTGAACAGCCTTGTCATTGGAGGGTATTGGCTGTTGGGCCCTTCACCCCACCCATATTCAGTCATTTTGATGGGCTGGAGGCCGAAGGAGGTCCCCCCACCCCATGATATCTTTTTGGTGGAATGGGTGTGCCCAGTAGGCTGCCCACGACTGACTGTCCACCATGGAGTGGTGTCCTGGGGATGAACCAGGCTTGCAGCTGGAAGCTACTTAGATGCAGTTGAGCACTTTAAAAGAAGGGGGTGTTGCACTCAGGAATGTGACCCATTGCTAGCTGCAGAGAGACCACTAACAGGTACAGCTGAAACACTTTGTCCATGGCTAGAGTTGCAGTTGAACCGTGTTTATCACCAGAGCAACTGTGCCACCTGTTGGCATCTGTTGTCAGCAATGGCTTCTTTTCCTAGGGAAGACAGGGGCAGGGGGGTGGGCTGGCCAGAAGCCAGGCCAGTGAGCCCTGGGGAACCTAGGAGCTGTCCTGTTTTATTTGTACTTCTGGGGGGAGGATTGAGTGTCTTGTATTTTCTGCTGCATGGGTGTCAGTTTGGGCTAAAGCAGAATCTCTGAAATAAACCAAGCCCGGTGCGGGTGACTTGTGTTCAAACCTGAGCTTTCAGTGAATCTTCCCAGGCTCTCAGCTGAGCCAAGATTGAGTGTCATTGGCTGGCCATGGTATAGCCCCTTCCACTCTTAGCAGCTGTGGGCTCCACCACCCCTCCTTCCACTGCTTGGTCTTCAGTGGGATGTTGTGTTTGGCCTCTCAAAGGCCAGCACTTACTTTCTCTTAATAAAGCCTCACCCCCACAGTGGGGTTAGGACCCCATAGCGGGTAGCAGAATCCCTCCCTGCACCAACTGCCACTTGCCCATGGGAACACCAGATGGTTCCTGTCTAGCAAAGGTGCCCTGTGTGCCAGGCTTCCCTCCAGGCCGATCCTGTCCCAGCAGCTCAAGAAGGGCACTTAGCGAGGTGTGACCAAGACCTGCCTTATCGGGGATTGCTTGAGGACAAAAAACAAGCTGAGCCCAGCACAGTTTCTCATGGATGTCTCCTTGAAAGATGCTGTTTGCAAACTCCCTGGATTGATTGCCAGAGTCCACAGCTGCTAATATGGCCTCCAGAGCAAGGGCTGCTCCAGCAGAGTTGTCCCGCTGGAGTGCGTCACTGAAGCCTCTTTACTCCTCTCATGTTGATCGCTTTAACGTCTCCTTCCTAGCTTCCCTCACTGACATTGCCCCTCCTTCGGTCCGCACAAAGCACAGCCATCATGATCATCTCCCTTGGCCACTCACCTGACCACATCCCTCCCTCTTTGAATCCCCCTTCTCCAAGTTCAAGCTCTTTGTCCTCACCTGGCCCTCCCAGCTTAACTGTGCGTGAATTTTACAGCCTGAACCAACTCCCAAAGAAACCAGTTGAAAGACTCCCAGTGACTTCACAAGGAGTTGGAGCTGGCCCTTGGCGAGGCACCTGCTCTGCCAGTGATGCCAGATGGGACTGCCTGCTCGTCTGCTTCTCCCACAACTTTGTCTATGCCTCTTTCATGCTTCCCCCTATGAGACGCTCACCCTTTCCATGCTAGTCTGCAAGGATGCTGCCCTTTCCTCTTTACAGGTGCTCCTCAAGATCCATGTGCAATGCTTAATTTGTGCCAGGGCTGAGCCCTGCCACCTCTAGGCGTGGCACTTCATAGCCCCCCGGCACCTGCTGCATCAGTTATGAATGTAAAAAAATTGCTTGAGCCCCGGCACCTCTTTCATTACAATTAACCACTGACCTTGGGTTATGCAGAACCGACAGGAAATGAGCCACCTTTGAAGGCAGGGCAAAGACCAAATCATCGCTCACTGAGCAATTGAATAACATCCTTGGGGTCACCTCCTACTTTTTCTCCCACCACTCCATGCTCTCATCACCCCTCCCCACATCCTCCTGATAGCATCAGGTCATCAAATTCATGTGTAGGGATCATTCCTTTGATCCATAGTAGGATGCACCTTGTGACACTTTTGGTAGTAAATAATAATCATAGGTGGCTCCTGACCCCAGATGAGTGCATGAGGGGAGAGAGAGCATTCAGCATTCACCCCTGCTGTATTGGACTGAATGGAGCTGTGCCCACCTATATCATGGCCACATTTGGTCCCAGGTCTTGATGCCCAAAGGCCAGTTCTAGTGGGTGCTGCTGGGTTTTCTCCTGTGCTCATTCAGGCTTTGGAGTGTGGGGTCAGGATGAACAAGAGGTCTTGGATGTTTTCAAAGGCAGGAAATAAGTAATCAACCCCATCCCTTGTGAGTGTGACTGAGCTCCAGGAAGAGAACTGGGGCATTGGGCGAGTGCGGGGGTTAACTAAACTGCCTTGGCACTACGATTCCAGAGATTGCCCTCTCCTGACCGGGTGAAGATTGTGTTACTACATCCCTGGTTCACTGACACCCTGTTCACACCCTGGCCCCCAGAGCCAGGCAGATGCAACAATCAGGTTCTGGGAAGGGGAATTCCCACAGGGGGTCATTCAGCACCGTCTTCCTGTGAAGGGATTTGAGCGGCCTCCACTCACGTCTTACTAAAACACACTGGGCCAAATTAATCCCTGGTGTAAATCCAATGATGTCTCTGGAGTTATGCCTAGGAAGGATTTGCTCCACTGCCCATGCTGACCCTATCTTCTTCCTCATCTGCCCTTGTGTTCTTGCTCAGAGAAGATTCAGATCTTGGCTGCATTTACCTCATTCTCCTCATTCCAGCAGATCCCAGGGAGCTATCAGAAGTTAAAGTAGAAATGAGAACTAAACAGGGCAAGGGCTACACAGGCAGGAATGCCACCAGCACCCTGAGCCAGGGCTGCCCCTGGCTCACTCAAGGGCCGGGGATGCCTCTAGCTGATTCAGGGCCAGGGCTGCCTGCACAGGGATGCCCCTGGCTGCCTTGGGGACAGGACTGCCAGGGAAGGGATGTGCTTTGGGGACATGGATGTGGCTGCTTAGGCAGAGATGCCCCGGCTTCCCCTGGGACCAAGGCTGCAGCTGCCTGGGCAGGGATCCCCCAGGTGCATCAGGCATCTGCTCGGACACTGTGTTTCCAGTTCTCACGTTCCAAAGTGCTTTGCAAGGCCCCAGCCTGGTCTCCATTGTTGGCTGGTGCAGGAAGTTCCAGTCACTTGCATGAGCAGCAAATTCACCCCAAACATGGTAAACAAAGACAGGCCTTGTTCTCCGGAGCCTGCAGCCCTGCAGGGCCGTGCCCTCCCAGCTCACTGACACCTGTCTGCAAGGTGCATCAGGACGTGGCTCGCCACATCCCCTCAGAACACGAGCAGCCTGCTGCCACATGTACCTTCTGGGGTCAGCTCTGTGTCAGCTCTGTGTCACCCTCCTGGAATTCACTGCAAGGGGATGAGCTGAGACAGCTCACAGCCAACCAAAGAGCCTCTTTCCTCCCCTGCCTCCTTGGGGATTCTACCCACTGAATCCAGGCAAACGGGGAGGGGTTCTGTCTTCTTTTTAAAATACTTAATGCTCATAAAAGCGAAGGACTGAGAGATCCAGCTGTGGCCAGGCATGGTGCAGACACCCCCCTACTCAGCTCTGCCAGTGAACCTCAGGCCTGACCTGCAGCACCCTCTGCCATTCCTGTCCTGTTTCTCCTGAGCAGAAATGACCAGTATTTCCAAACTGTGTGGTAGGGCCGTGCCATGGACTAATGTCTGCCAGAGTCACCCAGCTGATTTCCCCATTAGATCTATGGCAAATTCTGACCTGAGGAGTCCTTCAGCTGGCCATTGGGAAGTTTAGACTTGAAATTAGACAAAGGTTTCTAACCATCAGAGGAGTGAACTTTTGGAATAGCCTTCCAAGGGAATCAGTGAGGGCAAAAGACCTATCTGGTTTCAAGATTAAACTCGATAAGTTTATGGAGGAGATGGTATGATGGGATAACATGATTTTGGTAATTATTTGATCTTTAAATATTCATGGTAAATAGGCCCAACGGCCTGTGATGGGATGTTAGATGGGGTGGGATCTGAGTTACTACAGAGAATTCTTTCCTGGGTATTTGGCTGGTGAATCTTGCCCATATGCTCAGGGTTTAGCTGATCGCCATATGTGGGGTCAGGAAGGAATTTTCCTCCAGGGCAGAT
The DNA here is from genome assembly GCF_015237465.2 of Chelonia mydas. Taxonomy (NCBI): domain Eukaryota; kingdom Metazoa; phylum Chordata; order Testudines; family Cheloniidae; genus Chelonia; species Chelonia mydas. The sequence continues at coordinate 68,602,131 of NC_051250.2, forward strand.
TGGAAGAGGCCCTGGAGGTTTTTCGCCTTCCTCTGTAGCATGGGGCACGGGTCACTTGTTGGAGGATTCTCTGCTCCTTGAAGTCTTTAAACCACGATTTGAGGACTTCAATAGCTCAGACATAGGTGAGAGGTTTTTCGCAGGAGTGGGTGGGTGAGATTCTGTGTCCTGCGTTGTGCAGGAGGTCGGACTAGATGATCATAATGGTCCCTTCTGACCTTAGTATCTATGAACTGTCTGAGCCCTTCCCTCCTGCCCTGGAACCATAAATAAATACCAGATCTTTCCCCTCAAGGGATTACTGTCCTCCCAGGGGTCAGCAAACTGCCTCCTGGTGGATTGATTTATCCCTAGGCCGTCACAGAGGAATGTGTGCTAAGACCTCTAGGGCAATGTTCTCAGCCCTGAGCAGAGAGCATGGTGATATCCTGCAGCAGGAACCCACACCTTTTAGCACCTTATTACCACCTCAGTAACCTCCCCAACCCTAGCTGCTATGCTGCCATAAAAAGCCTAATACAGTATTTTGACACTAGCAGACAAGGTGCCAGCTCATGCCAAGGTCCCCATGCCTCAAGAGAACCCTGACAAATACACGGCTGGAGTCAGTCCGGCTCACCTGGGTGTTAGTATTGTAAAAATAGGAATTAGAATGATAAGAATGTGTGTAGTGTTCAGACTTTATTGAATGCTTGTGAGTTGCTGCCTGCATTAATCTCACTTATAGCATCTGTATCCCATATTGTAAGGTAATATTTGAGTGTTTGCATTGTAAGTCTCTGTGACTATGTAAATCACCAGACAGGGGGGAGACATTAACTAGTGTGAACTGCTGATCTCCAAGAGAAGGTGTTACATCCTGCCCGACAGGAAAGGTCAAGACCCCAGATGGAGTAGTGTGGAACGTTAAAGAGAACAAAAGACTTCATTGTTTACTTTCCCCAAACCATGAAGAGCAGTCTTGCAAGTGATTTCCTCCCATCAGCTGAGTTTGCAGCTCCAAGCAGAGCTGGGGAAGGGAATAAAAACTCCTAGCAAGGAGGAACGGTATCTTTATGCTGCTTGCACTCTGAGGGGTCAGGATTACTAGGCATATGCAAAAGATCCCCAGGGCTTAGCCTGGGTTAGCCAAAGGACATATAGAGCTTGCTTATCATAGAAGCTTCTATTACTTTTCAAAACTTAAGATTGGAATTCATTTGTGTGTATATATGTTTAACTGCTTTAACCTTGTAATTAACTCTCATATTTCCTTTTCCTAATTGTTAAATCTTTAGCTAGTTTATTATAGGATTTGCTAGAAGCGTTGTCTTTGGTGTAAGAGTTAAGGAGCAATTGACCTGGGGTAAGTGACTGGTCCTTTGGGACTGGGAGTAACCTGAATATTGCTGTGATTTTTGGTGTAAGGGGCCATTTATCACAAAGCCAGGTTTACCTGGGTGATGAGACTGATCAGAGTATCCAAGGGGACTGTCTGTGAGTCTCTATTTAGGCTGTTATAGAACCTGAGGAGTTTACACTTGATAAGTGGTTGGTGAAATCTAAGAATAGAACTCACAACCAATTTGGGATTTGGTACTCATGCTCTTGAGTCACTGCAGAGAGCTTTACACATGTGTAGAGAGGTGGGAGGGTCCCAGAGCTCGGCCTGCAGCCCAAGCCCGAACGTCTACACTGCAGTTAAACAGCCCCTTATCCCAAGCCCTACACGCCTGAGACAGCTGGCATGGGCCAGCTGTGGGTGTCTAATTGCAGAGTAGACCTACTCAAAGTGATCTAAGGCTTAAGACTGAATCCCATTGGACAGTGCAGCACAGGTGCATTATGGGATCAAGCCACTGTTGGAGACAGGAGTTCAGAAAAGGGGGACTATTAGTCTAGTCTATGCTGGTGAATCCTCTGTTCCTCTACCATTTTGAGTCCTGCATTCATCCATGGTCAGAGAGATCCTCCAGCTCTCACGTCAGTGTGGCCTTTGGGCCAGCTTATTCCAAGGCAAATTCACAGACCATGTTGAGAAGCCATGGGACAGTAGGGACCAGCTTCCAGGCTGCTTCTCCCAGGAGATGTCACTCAGGGAACAGGGCAAAGGCACCTTAATGCCATCTTTGCACTTTCCTAATCCTGGCTGCTTTGGGGGCCGGTGCAGCTCCCAATGTAAATAAGAGCAGCTCCAGGGCACACTCTAACCTATGACAGCCTTGTGTCCGACCGACAGGCTGTTCTGCAGCACATAATCACCAGAGCTTTCACTCTTCCCTGCTCCTGGAGCAGCAAAACAGGGATGTAGTGGGGGCCAGAATCTGTCCCATGACAAGTGTCCCCTCCAGAGTGTCCCAACAGATGTGGCCAGCTAGGTCTGGGAGAGGTGGGAGGCTGCTGTCGGGGAAGAAGATATTTAGGAACTCCCATGCTGCTGGCCGACAGCAGCTGATAATAACGGTGAACTCTTAGCCAGGACAGAATGACTGCCTGGAGAGGGGGACTCTGATCAGGCCCATGGATTCCAAGAGGCTGTCTGGTGAACCCCCACTCCTCAGTACCCCCTCCCAGGTGTGGCACTGCACAACCTCTCCTCTTTGGGACAGTTCAAGCTCTGTGGCACTTAACAATGCTGCTCCTGTTTCAGCCACTCCAGCAGCACTGTTCCCAGGGCTAGAAGCCTGAAAGTGGCTGCTAAAGGGACAGTCTCCCCATAGGGGCTTTTCACGTGAGAGTGGGAGCATGTGTGCAGAGGAGTCATTGGAGCATGCAGGCTGTGACTGGACTCTGGTGGCAAAGCACTGATCTGCAGGCTGATAAGGTGGGAATGCTGAGCAGTGCAGCAAGGTGAGACTATCAGGCCAGTGGAAAAGACATTACCTTTTGCCCCATGCTCCCATAATGGGAGCTCCGTGCTTAAACAGCCGGTGAGGAAGGGGGAGGCAGGGTGGAAAGAGAGGGGGTCAGTAAATGAAGCTGTTATGATTCATGCATTCCAGAGAGTGGTAATTGTAGGGTCTAGGAAGGGAGCTAATGCCTTTGTCTCTCTGGCCTTTCACACGGATCTAATGATCTCTGTAGGGGTAGAGAGCATCTTGGGGTGGTTTTCAGAGGATGCTGCTATTCAATCAGGCTCTGAACTGAAAACCTGTGTAAAGTGTCTGGCCAAAGATGTTTGGTTCGAAGCCCTGGAGATGAGCTGAGATGACCTAGTGCGTCATGCCTTCCACTTCAGGGTAGCTGGGTTCAAATGTGGATTGGGGCACATTTGAAATGAGTGTGTTGGGTCTCAGTGCAGGAGGTGGGATGGCAGCATGGGGAGCCCAGGACTAGAATAATGGGGTGTTTGAGGTCAGGACAGAGGAGCAGCAGCCCAGCTGTGGTGGTGGGGGGAACCCAGGACTGAAATGTCAGGAAGTTCTGTAGGACAAGGTTGATCCCTGATAAATCCAACCATAATTGCCCAAATGGCTTCCTTCAGCCTAGCTCCCATCACAGACTCAGGACCAATGCATATAATGGCACAGGCCCCTGTGACACACACTCATCAGTGTGAAAAGCAGTTGCCACTTCTAATTATGCAAGTCCAGCCCTGCAAAATGAAGCAGAAATGAAAAGGGCAGTGAATGGAATGAACCGTTTCCTCCCCTGAAACCCAGTTCCCCTTGGGCCTTTACATGGAGATGATCTGCCATGCCAGCCCCGTAAAATGCTTTCCTTCCAGCTGCCCTATAATTAGCTGAAGTTTTATGGTACACTCTTGGGGGCAGGGACTGCCTTTTTGTTCTGTGTTTGTACAGCGCCTAGCACAACAGATTCCTGGTCCGTGATTGGGCACTACTGCAGTACACATAATAATAAATGCTCTCCATAAAAGCTCCACTCAACCCCCTGCCCAGAAGAATAAGTGGGGCATTGGGGCTTTCTGGGCAGCAGCCAGGCCCTAGAGAAGCTTTGCAGAGCCTGTTCACTCCCCACCGGGAGCCTCCCAACCCTACCCTGTTCCCAGCACCCTGATGGGACAGAGGAGGTGGATTAGGACATGTGGACTGTGAGAAAATTTCACTTCACTTTCTTCTGTTACTTATAGTTTCCAGTGGGGACAAGGAGAGGCACCCATGGGCCCTAAGCCAAACCCATGAGGCTTAGGTGCAATCACACTGATTTCCCTCTCTCTACACACGTGCAGCTCTTGCTTCCAAGTTCTTATAGTAACTGCAACGGGCAAAATTTGCCCTTGGGGTAAATCAGTGGATGTAGCTAGACTTGTGCCAGGGAAGAATTGGGCTCAGAATCAATAGTTAGCCAATGACCGACACTTCTGGTCCAGCTGGTGTGAGGTTGACACTGGAGGTTATGGAAGTGAGATGGTGCCAGCACGTGCATTACAGCACATAGGGTGGTATCACAAAGGAATGTCCCAGTCTCGCTTCCAGAGCAGGAGAGGGCTGGCAGGGGTCAGGGAAGCCTAGCACTGGGTGCCAGTGCCAAAGAACACTGGCATAGCACAGCCACAGATCCCTAAATCAACCCCCCCACTCAGAAACTGACACCTTCGGGCACCGAAGGAGCCCAGTTCTCTGCAAAAATGCCTCACCACTTGTGTCCCATGTAAAGCAGGGCCCTGCCACTTGGTGCTTACTCCATAGTATGCCAATGCTGGTGTCTGGCAAACAATTGATGACTATGGCAGTCATTCTATGCCCAGGATAATGATGATTCTATAGCACTGCCTGTATCAGCTAATCTTCCCAGTGACTCTCTGAAGAGCCGAGCCATTAGCATCATCACCAGAGGCAGTGGCATGGTCCCCAGGATGCAGGCCTTTCCCCAGTGAGCTAGAGAGCCAGCTTTGCAGAATCGATATACAAAAGCAATTCCGGCCTACCCAGCTAGAGGGCAGTCACGCACACACGCCATGCCTCCCAGCAGCATAGCCAGCTGTGACAGGACTCCTTGTGTTACAAGATTCTCCCTTGAACCCTGCATGCTCATTTATCAGAGACCTTCTGGAAGTCACTTTGGCAGCAGAAGAAAACATCTGGACTGGGCTGCAGGGCAAAGGGCTGGTTCCCCCATATCTCTGACAGGGGGCGTAACAATCCTACAGACCAGTGCTCATTCCCTTAGCTAATGCAGGGAGCAGGTGCCTGCCAGGACTGGCTGCGGGGGACATCAAGAAGGGATCTGAACTCTGTCTGGATCATGGCCCAGGTCATGCCCTGCACTGGAGCTCCAGGTATGCATGTCGCTCAGGCGTGCAAATGCAACCAGAGTCACATGGAGGTATTAGGAGTAGGACTCTGAACAGCCTCCCTACAGGGAGTGCCAGCTTCTCAGGGCAACTAAGCTTGTCCTCCAAAGATCCTCCTTCGGGGAAGGTGCTCGGCCTTTGGTGGGAACCTGCAAGGACAAACGCAGTCTCTACATGCATGTTGTGATCTGGGCGCTGGAGTAAGCCAAGACAGATGCTGCTAGCTGTAGTGTTCCAAGAGGCTACTCCAACCCCAGGCTAGCTAGGCAGACTCCCTGGGACAGCAAGTGGCAGGTACACCTCAGTACCATAGCCAGGAGTCAGGGTGGTATAGTCAGATGGGGAACAGAGAACCATTGTCAACTACAGTCCAGAACACAATGTGCTGGGTTATCTGCCTGGGTGCCAGGGCCTCTCATTCACAGGTCCTGCCTGATGCAGGATGGCCCCTACCACAGGTGGGCCATGCACAGCCCTGGAGGAAAGAGCTGTGATCAGATATACAAGCTTGCTTTGCTCTTTCTCCCTTATGAGAAATACTCCAACAGTGTATGGTAACAATCTGGAACACTGCAGTGAGCTGTTGTGTTAGGAGAGCTTTTTGTAATAATGGTATCATGTGTTAATGGCCTCACGATGCATGCAGGACCTATCTTAGGGGATTGTTTAGGATGGATGGTGCTATCAAGCCCTCAGGACAAAGCCATACTCTCTCAGGCTAGATTGGCAGTCTAGAAGCAGGCAATAAGGTTAATAGCTGTCCTTCATTTTGAAGATTTGGAGCCAAATGCAACAGTGATGAAAAGAGCTGGCATAAATTAAGCATCTTGTATGAACGAATCAGGGTGTCAGGTGCTAGGACCCCCGCACAGAGATGAAGAGCTACTTTGCTGACTCACTTGGAAGCCAGATCAGCTGTGTCTAATTAGCTCAACCTCAGGAGTTTAAAGGGTTCTTTTAGCGAGACAAGCTGGATGAGGTAATATCATTTACTGGATCAGTGTCTGTTGGTGAGAGAGATAAGCTTTTGAGGTACACAGAGTTCTTCTTCAGGTCTGGGAAACTTTAAATGTCAAAGCTCAATACAAGGTGGAACAGATATTTTAAGGGACTGTTCAAGGTGAAGGGGCCTGTTAACAGTACTCCAATCATAAGGTGGAAAGGAAGGGGGAAGCAGCTTCGAGGGGTTCTTAGTGGGTTTTAGATTGTTGTAATAAGCCTTAAATCCAGTGTCTTTATTCAGTCCATGATTTTTAGTGTCTAGAAAAGTTATCAATTTAAGGTCCGAGGCTCAACTTTTGAAAGTGTTGTGCAGGATGAGGACTGATAGTTCAGACATAGAGTGATCGCTTTTTGAAAAGTGTTCACCCACAACTGATGTGATGTTTTTGTCTTTTGTCATTTTCCTGTGTGAGTTCATTAGAGAGCGTAGTGAGCCACCAGCGAGCAGGGTGTTAGGGGGCTTATTCCTTCACCCACTCACTTCCCTGGTCCTTCTCGCATGAACAGAGAGCAACAATACCCAAAGTCCAAAGGTGCAAACAATTTGATGTTTATTGGGGTGAACTTCCAGCAAGCATGATTCCAGTTTCCTTCCTTAGTGTCCCCCTTCCCAGCTCTGACACCACAGAGCCTTACTTGTGTCCCTGTTCCCATTTCCCCCCTTAGCAAAACATTATTCCAATTTCCCCACCCCTGTTCCCATTTTCCCCCACCCACACACTTCCTGATTGACTGCAGACTATATAGTAAAACTTGAGTTCTGCTTAGCTATACCTTAACCAATCATTTTCCTGAAATTTAACTAACCAATCCTAACATATTGTAACATGATTATGTAACCAATTATATCCCACCACCTTAATTAGTTTACACCCAGCAAAATTAATTATACAGCAGACAGAAACAATCACAGAAGCAGAGACCATGCAAATAAACAATAGGAAAGTGGGAACTATAATGACAAAACAATACAGAAGTGAGGATTTCACATCCCAGCTATTGATAAGCGAGTTCTTGCCAGACAGGATTCTATCAAACTAAGTTTTCTTTTACATTTTTTAGGCACTTCCCTTTCTCTGGAGGCGATAGGCATTATCAGGACAGGATTGTATTCCTAACAGCCCAATAGCACCTTATTTCAATGTGACTAGTTTGGAATGTGAGGATGTGACCGTTTGCTTCCCAGCTTATGGCTGTCTCTGCTGCTTAGCCAAAGGCCTTAGCCTAAGCACAAGGCCTCAGACTGTCACAGTAAGAAAAGGCCCTTACACCAGCAGACAGTGATTTTGATTCTTTCTTTTATACCTCTATAACTAGCTAAGTGATAAGAATACACCTAAATTCTTAGAGTATAGGCCTTTACAGACAGGTCTGAATATCTATATCCTAACACAGGGGTTCTCATGGGGGTGTCTGTGGCAGGGGAGTGAGGAGGCGAGCGGTGGGGGGGGGGGAAGTGGCAGGTGGGGGACTGAGGAGGGACGCGGCCTGGCCACGGAGTAAGGAGGCATGTGGCAAGCCAGCAGCAGGGTAAGGAGGCAGGTGTGGGGGTCTGGCTGCAAGTGGGGGAGTGAGGAGGTGAGCAGTGAGCCACCAGTGAGCAGGAGTTCCCGTGGCGGCAGGGGGGTGTCTGTGGCAGGGGAGTGAGGAGGCAAGCGGTGGGTGAGAGGAAGCAAGCAGCAGGTGGGAGACTGAGGAGGGACACAAGAGGTGGGTGGGGGGTGAGGAGGTGAGCAGCAGTCACATGGACAGCGGGTGGAGACCCCTTTGGGAAGGCTAGCCACTGACTCCCCCCCGGCAGCTAGAGCTCTGGCCCCCCTGCGGTTGGAGCCACAAGCCCCCCGTCGGGAGAAACCCTGAGTACCACGCCCCCAGCCTGGCTGGAGGAGCCCCTGGTTGGCTGAAGCCCCAAGTGACACACACCCACACACACCCCTGACCAGAGGAGCCCCGGACTGGCTGAAGCCCGGAGCACACCCACCCCACCACCCACCCCCAGCCAGAGGAGCTCAGGGCCAGCCTGAGCCCCGCCACCTACCTGGAGGAGCCCCAGGGCCAGCTGCAGCCACAGCCATGCCTCCCCTCCTCTCCCAGACCCAAGCCACCCAGATATGTTTTTCATTACTATTTGGACTTCTATTATGTCAAAGCTTTTTAAAATTTACTTCAGAATTGTTGTACAACCACTTTTACCAAAAAAGCAAAAGAAACAATAATAAAAAAAGACAAGAACATGCAAAGCACCTTATTTGTGTTTCTAATCTGTTAGGTCCAGTAAAGAATAGGGATAACTGTGCATTATTTTTATTATTGAGTCTGGAAAAAAAAAACCCCAAAACCTTACATAAATCAATTACAATGATTTGGATGTATATATGTGCATATTACTTTGTTAATTTACGAAAAATAAATACTTTTAGGAAAAAGCGTCAGTGCAGCCACGAGCAAGAGTTGGTGGCTGCACTCTGAGGCCAGCAAAAAATTTGTTGAGAACCCCTGGCCTAGTGGTTACAGTAGGGAGGGATTCAGGCCTCCTGGGTTCTATTTCAGATTCCAGGAGGGAAGAGTGATCGAGTGGTTAGAGCAAGGGATATGAGGCTCAGGACTCCCTGGCTGTATTCCTGACCCTTGGAGGGGAGCATATCTAGTGGCTACTGTGGGGAGCTGGGGTTTGGGACTCCTTGGTTCTATTCCTGCCTGTTGAAGGACACTGGGGTCTAGTGGCTAGAGTAAGGGAGTGGGGGGGATCAAGAGTCCTGGGTTCTGTTCCCTGCTCTGCAGCCAATTCACTATGTGATGGTTGCCCCTTTTTGTGCCTTGGTTTCCCCATCTGTAAAGCCGGGATAAGTATAATCCTCCTAGGTAGGTTTGAGCTCCTCAGAGAAGGTGCTGGAGATGTGCCTCCATGCTCCCAACCCCCCTTCTTGTGGCTGGAAGCAGAGAGAGTTCAAATCTATTAAACTTGCCATGAACTGAAATATGAGCCTGCCCCAGGCAGCTGTGAGGACTGACAGCTCCCAGCACCATGCCCCACATCGCCAGACCTATATAAATGGACTGAGTCTCCCCAGGCATCAGGACTGGGGCTCGTGCTGTCTAGGTGCCTGGACCCCCTCCACCCCAGCGGGTTCTCTGGGATCTGAGCGGGTGAGCTGGTCTGGGATGGTGAAGAACACATATATGCGCTGGCGGCTGCCGCTCGTCTGCCTCCTCTGGGAGATCGCTATGATCGTCCTCTTTGGGGTCTTTGTGCGTTTTGACCCCGAAGCCGATGCACACTGGAAGGAGGAGCGGCGCCAGAAGAACCTCACCAGTGACATAGAGAACGATTTCTACTTCAGGTATCCATGTGAGTACAGCTGGCAAACACCAGCCCCTGCACTGGTAAATGCCAGACCCCCCCACAGGCCAGCCAGGAGGAAGGTGAATGAGACAAATGTCACTGAAGTTCTGGGGCTCGTGAAAGTCCGAGACAAGCAGCCCCAGGATTGTGAAGGCAGGTGCTGCGGGAACTTCCCCCGGAAGCTCTGCTCATGCACCTCCATCCCAGCCTGCAGTACCCCTGGCTATTGCTGCCCTGAGCCCTCCCATTGCCCCTGCCCCCCCAGCTCTGCCCAATCTTGCTCCACATCCCCCTGTTCTATCCCAGTATTAGGTTCCCCAGAACAGCCCACCCAGAGCACCTCACTCCTGACCTGCAGCTCCCCCCACCCTCATCCCAGTCCTGGGTTGCCCACCCAGCTCTACCAGTGCACCTCAGTCCTGACTTGCAGCTGCCCCAGCCCTATCTCCTTCTTCCAGCTGTGCAGATGTATTTCATCCCTCTCCTGCAGCAAAGACTGAACTTCTTGTGGGGAGAAACTATGTCAGACTGGCTGGTTTAGGGATTTAGATACTTGCCTGCTAGAGACCAGGTGGGACTGAGCTCATTTCACAGTCACATTAGTCTGCACTACCTGCAGACATGGGGGGTGGATGGGGGGAAAGCATCTGAAGGGCTAAAGGAATGTGGGAATGTTGTATCTATTGCTGGGATCCTTGAGTCTAAGCCTAGGGCCCCCCTGCTTAACAGGCTGTAGGACAGGGATCGGCAACCTTTGGCCCACGGCCCGCCAGGGTAAGCCCCCTAGTTGTTTACCTGCCCCATCCACAGGTTCGGCCGATCGCGGCTCCCACTGGCCGCAATTTGCCGTCCCAGGCCAATGGGGGCTGCAGGAAGCAGCGGCCAGCACATCCCTTGGCCTGCGCCGCTTCCAGCAGCCCCCATTGGCCTGGAGTGGCAAACCACGGCCAGTGGGAGCCGTGATTGGCCGAACGTGTGGACACAGCAGGTGAACAAACCGGCGGGCCGCGTGCCAAAGGTTGCCGATCCCTGCTGTAGGACATCAGAATGCTCTCTGCTTGTCCAGTGAAACACACTAAGGAGAAGAGGAGGAAACTGTGTATGAGTCCATAGCAGTTGGGATGTGGTATGTGGGACGCAGGGTTAATATTCTCTAGCCCGTCCCTGCTGGGTTCCAGCTCTGTGTGGACGCGTATAGGCTGAGATGCACACCCCTAGAGGTGTCTGCATTCACCTGCTGCTTTATGTATATAGTTTGAGAAGTACCTGGGGTCCTTTGGGAGGAAAGGTGCTGGTGGCTGTTACCTTGCCAAGCAGCACACATGCTTGTGGCTTCTCCCCTCCCCCCAGCACATCTAGCCTGGGAGAAAGCACATGGCTGCCCGTCAGTCCTTGCTTCATACAGTCCTGCCACCAGATTGAAAGGATGGCTGTGGTGATTCCCTGCCTCCGGTGAGTCACCCCTTCTGGCCTCAGCCCCATCATTCCTGCCAGAGAGGACTTATCACATCTTCCTAAGGGGCAGCCCTTTTGCCCAGAAACTGGGCTGGTTACACCAAAGGTGCGTAGCCTCCCACAAACTCTTCCGGCCCTGTGACTGGAGCACTTTGCCATGCCAGTGCCATGTTTCCTATGCTCTGCAGGACCAGGGGATAAACTTTCCTCCATCCTGCAGGCTTCTGTGTGCTGCTGCCTCCCATGGGCTGTGCTGGATAAAGCATTTCTTCCTGTATGGAGGAACAAATCCCTCAATTCTCCAGCCCTTTCCTCAGCCCAGGACATGACCCTGCCCCACGGAGCTGAGTGGGGATGGGTGTGACAGCACCTCGCTGACCAGCAGGCCAGATCCAGAGCATCCTCCCTGGAGGAGATGTGGGTGCAAAGATACAACACCTGGTCTCCCCTCCCCATCCCTGACTCCATTTTCCTCTAGCTGTCACTGACCTCTAGCTGCCATGAAAGCCCCTCGCCCAGGAGTAGCCCTGACCTCCTCATTTGCGGTGGAGAGAGGAAGGCTGTTTTTCCCAGAGCTCAGTGCCGTGGAAAGCTGGCTCAAGGGAGAGGCTGGCATCCTGGGCAAGCAGCAGCAAACACCTGTGTGGCTCAGTGCTCACCAAGCTGGGTAGCATGAGGAAGTGCTGTGCCACCCAGAGGGAATAAACAGGTGCTGAATGAAGGGCTGATGTACTTAATGCTGGCTGCTTCGCCCTGGGCTCAGCTGAGGGCAGGGGGACATGTTCTGGGAGATGACTGACAGGGCCACAATAATGACTCATGGGTGTAACATAGAAGTTTGATCTGCCTGCAGTGTCTTCGAGGCATTCCCTTGCCTTGCACAGGGGCCCTTCCCAGTCGCTCAGGGCAGGCAGAGACAACATCTGAGGGACTCAGGACTTTGCCGTTAACACCCTTGCTTGGGTTTCCTGAGCAAAATGCTTCACTTTGCTAAACCAGGAGCTAACAGTGAGAGTGGCCCAGTCCCGACAGCTCGTCGTGCTCCGAAGCAGCAGTGCTTTGCTCTCTGACAAAGCCTCGCTCCCGCTACTTAAATGGCTGCAACCTAGCATATGCTGCAACAGTGTATCCTCTTTTACAGCTAGCCAATAGGAACAAGCTCGATTTCACTCATGCACACCTAGGGTGGGACTCCTTAGCCCCTGACTAGCCAGTTTAAAATACGGCGTGGTAGCACCGATGGGCAGGGTGGTTGTGGGTGGGAGGCTGACCAGCTGTGGGGGATGGAAAGCCAAAGAGTGAGGTGGGCAGCAGGGAGGGTGGCAGGAGCTGATGGGGGTGGAAATAGGAGCTGACACAGGGAGGATCTAAAACATTGTGTAAAATGGCCAGATGGTGGGTGCTGTGTGCACAGAACCTCACGGCTTGGCGGAGATGCCCTGGCACTTGCAGCGGGGGCTGTCAGCTGGGATAGACACAGCTGCGTTAGGAATGGAATGGAAAAGGTGCAGAGTAGGCAGGTGGTGAGGTCTTCCCTAGTCAAGGAGCATTTATCAGTGTCACGTTCACATCCAGCCCCGAGAGCTTTCAGCAAACTCTAAGCTGATATGCCAGCACCAGGTGAGGACTCTGCCGCTGTGTCCCCTAAGGAGCCCCAGTACCTCAAGGCATGTTTAGGGTGGTGCCTGGTGCAAATGGATCTCTGTGGAAACCTTTGAGCAGATTCAGGCGTTAGTATTATTTTGAACTCCTGTAGGGGGTGGACATGGTGATACAAGTGGTGTCATAGGGGCCTCCTTTCCTTAGATGAGAAGGTTTCAATTGTTCTGGGTTTAGCTGGCATCAGAAGATTAGTGGGGGCAGGTGAGATGCCCTCTCTCCCCAGCAACAGGTAACCAAAGCCAGTTTCCTGTGCCGTCCCACCTGAGTATAGCACCGGGAGCAGTGCCAAATGCCACCAGCCAGCCAGCAGTGCTTCTGGGGGCAGCACTCCCAGGAGTGGGACATGCAGTTCTTTCAGGGATAGGGGGAGGGACTGTGCTCCTGAACACAGAGTGTGACAGACACCAGCCTTTGGGTCACTTGAGGAGGGGAGAGCACACACCTCCCATAGGCAAGGCAGCTGGGGGATGAGCCATTTCTCTGGAACAAACCAGCTGTGGTGTATAGTGGGGGAAGGGAAGGAGGCAGGTATGTGGAGGGTGAACTGGGTGCATGAGGACAGGGGGAGGCAGTAGCATTTGCAACCAGAAAAAGCCGACTCCTGCAAGCTCTGTTGATAGGAAATTCCAGCTGAGAGGACACGGTACAATACAGGGCCAGGACTCCAGGTCACCCATCCCTGTTTGGCACAAGATCAGCGAGACGTCAAAGGCAAATGAAAATTACTTTGGTGTTTGAGCAAGTCACAGGGGAGAGGACAAGATCTTCCAAGGCCTGCAGGCAACTCCGGGTATTTCAGTGAAACAAAGGGAAAAGGACCCCTTGGTGGGAGTGTGCAATATAGTCGTTACAGTTGCCGTAAGTGTGACAAACTGCAGCTGACCTTGAGGATTTCAGATACAAATCCCTCAAAGAGGCTTGCAGGTCCCAACCCAAGCAAGTATCTCAAGCTGGCAGCTTCCTCGTTAGGTTGTGTCCTTATCAACAAGTGCATGCAAGATTCATGTTGAGTGCCACCGACCCAACGCCCATGCCAGACCAAGCTGGGAGGCGTGCAGGTGTCTGCCAGGGCGGGAGTGACGATGAGGCTGAGACTCCAAACTAGTGTCACCTTGTTTAATAAACTGGATGTACCCTGGAGGCCAAAGGCTATGCCACTGATTAACCCCTTCTAGGTTTGTCTTGTCCCAAGCTAGGGCAAAGGGGACGCAAAATACCTGCCATTCTCAGATGGGGAGGTCTAGCTTCCTAGGGAAACTCACCTGGATTGCTGATCCCATCCTGGTGTCTGAGTCCTCCCTGGCTCACAGCAGCTTCCCTGTGCACTCGGGCCATTGTCTCATGTGCAAACAGGGATCATTCAGCTGGCTGACCCCTTTACAAAGGGCCTGAGCCCCTGTGCAAGCCATCCGGTGGGAGTCACCTGGTGAGTGGCAGCTCAGAAAAGTCTGCAAAGATAGACGACCGTTTCCAAGGCTGCATGAGGGACTGAGCCACGGATCTGTTTTGAACAGTGGTTCTCAACCAGGGGTCCAGGGCCCCCTGGGGGGCAGCGAGCAGGTTTCAGGGGGGCCGCCACGCAGGGCCAGCATCAGACTCACTGGGGCTCAGGGCAGAAAGCCAAAGCTCTGCTGCATGGGGTTGAAGCTCGGGGCCCTGAGCCCCGCCACCCGAGGCTGAAGCCGAAGCCTGAGCAATGTAGCTTTGCGGGGGCTCCTGTGGCATGAGGCCCCAGGCAATTGCCCTGGTTGCTACCCACTAACACCAGCCCTGGCCTTTTATATGCAGAAAACCCATTATTGTGACAGTTGGGCTGTGGATGTTTTATAGCATGTTGGGGGGGCCTCAGAAATAAAAAGGTTGAGAACCCCCAGTTTAGAACACTTCCATTACAAATACAGTGTGTTATAGCTAAAACAAAGAAGCCTAGAGACTAGCCCAGTTGCCTCTAAGGATTGTCTTTCAGAACAGGGTTTACTTATGAAAGCCATGTGTCCAACCCGTGTTCGTCCAAAGTTGGCCATGTCTACACTACAAGCCGTGCTCACTAACTCTCGTCGTGCTAGTGCAAGTATATGTACCTGAGCTGGGAATTACACCCCTAGCTCATAGTGTAGGGGTAGCCACTGTGCCTATTTGTTAAAATCTCCCATGGTGGCATTAGCCCCAGTGTGGCTCTGTGGGTAGTGGCAATGAGGGCCACACTAGTGTAGATAGGGCAGTGGCATTTTTTCTGTGTCACCTCTGCTTAGAGCAGGTCTAGGTGGTTGAAATGGTTTTCATTAGCGTTTCCATCCATCAGTGGAACTGACCTGGTTTGTGCAGTGGTGGAAGGTGCTCACAAAATAGCAGCAGACAAAGAGTGGACAGTGGGAAACTCTCTCTTCTGGCCCTAGAGATGGTTCCTCCTGGGTAGGGTTAAAAAATGTGGGCAGGGAGGAAGGTGTGTATAACTGATCTAGGGGTGCCCATTTCCAGGGCCGTCAATTCAACCATGTTCAGCAACAGCACTAAAATTCACTTGAATTTAACATCAGCTGGTGAAATTCCCTGGAGGATGAATCATCTGTTCTGAGTGCGGGGAGAAGGGATGAAAGATTCTTCAGTGTAGACAGTATTCCAGGGGCCATACTCTTCCTGCAGTAAACAGTGAAGGTTGCTAAATGACAACAAACTAAAACCCAAGTACTTAATTGTAATGTAATAAAAAGTTAAGGGCATCATGACTCCTACTCTGCCCATGTGAGACACAAACACGTTACTCTTCTCAAGGGCAAACAAAGTACAAAACTTTCCTTAGACTGTAAACTCTTTGGGACGGGGGGTGGTCTTTTTGTTCTGAGTTTGTACAGCTCCTAGCACAATAGGGTCCTGGCCCATGAGTAGGGCTCCTTCATGCTACCACAATACAGATAAATAATAATAAAATAATATAATTAATATCTCAACCCCACCACCTGAACTATGACTTTTGGGCCTTATTTTATGTATTATTTCTCATGATCTTGATTTTTGTCTAAATATTTTTGTTAAAGTGGGAAATGTCAGTTAATATTATTTAATTGGCAATAGACACATATTTATTGCTTCTTTCTTTTCTTTTTAGAATGGTGTTGGATATGTAGCCTAATAGGGGAAAGTGTGTATCAGTGTATTTATGGTAAAATTTGTGTGTATGCAGATTGGCCTTTGAGATCTATATGGTCTGGATCCTCGACTGGTGTCAATCAGCAGAGCTTTGTTGGAGCAAGTGGAACTATGCTGACTTACACCAGCTGCGGATCTGGCCCTGTAGCTCGTCTGTATGGATTTTCCTAGGTTTTTCCGAAAGAACAAAAAAAAGCCAGAGTCTGGCACAGCGTGACTGGATCCCATCCACACCCGCGTCCCCCGACACCTTGGTAGAGCTTGTGAAGTGCACAGTAACTGAAACCAGGACTCCTGCAGAGCCTTGCTTCATTCAAGGCCTGATCTGACTCCCATTGAAGTCAATGGAAAGAATCCCATTGGCCTCAGTGGGAGCTGGATCAGACTCTCGTTCCACTCAAGACGTGCGCTGTCACTAGATGGCAAACTAGCCACAAAAACGCAGCCGGCCTTCCCTCTGAACACTGGGAAAAGGGCTGGAAAATCCATTGTAAGTGTCAGCGCCTAGACCGGACTCCACATGATTTAGCTGCACAGTGTTTTCCTTTCTCTGAGCTAGCCCACTCTCTAAGCCAAGCTGACAGTGCCCAAGCATTTAAACAACAAATATGCTATGCTGTTGTGCAATATTCTGCACACTGTGTAGTACGGACATTGACGTATCTGAGCAATATGGAATGTTTACCCATTCCATTCCACAGTGGCAGAGTGCAGCACATGCTGGTTTGCTCGTGGGATCCCCCTGGGAACTGGTGGAGGGAACCGGTCCTCGTCGTCCTCCTCTTGCTCAGGAGGCTTTTGCACATGTGGTTTTTATGGTTTAATTTATAACTGTGCCCAAGTTTCACTTTACATTGCTGTGGCTGATCGTTATCGGAAAGAAACCAGCAGTGCTGACGTCCACTCCAGGTTTATCACATCAAGGATTCCTCTCTAGAGGCTCATTTTCCTACCAGAACGTATGGAGCGGTGTCTGAGCTGTCATGCCCTGAGTACCAGGCTTATTTAGTACAAGTGTCCGGTAAAGCGGCTGTGCACCTCCAGTCAGATGAAGGTTCACTTTCGATTAAGAAAACAATGAAACAGAGAATGAAAATCTCTGGGTGAAATCCTGACTCCATTGAAGTCAATGGGAGTTTTGCCATTGACTTCACTGCAGCCAGGATTTCACCCTCCATTGAAGTGAGCAGAGTGTGTGCCTCCTCTCTGTCCATCAGTTCTCTCTTGTCCTGTACTTAGATTGTAAGCCCCTAGGGGCAGGGACTGTCCTTTTGTTTGCTGTTTGTACAGCGCCTAGCACAATGGGGTCCTGGTCCATGACTGGGATTCATTTGTATGTGCTATGATAGTACAAATAATGGCTGCTAACAATAATAGTTCCCAGAGCAGGAAGGACCAGAGCAGTCAGTGACACTGGGTTCTGACCCAGCACAGACAGGTTGTTGGGCAAAAAATTATCAAAACTTTTGTTTTTTTTTAAATGAAAAGGGGTTTGTTAGTAGAGCAAAAGTGTGCATGGAAAATGTTAATTCTGATTCAAAGTCTCTGGGGTTTTTTTGTTAAAAAATGGAGATTGAAAACAAAGAAATGTGTTGGTAGATGTTTGTGCTTTACAGCTCAGGTTATTTTTATACAAGTGTTTTGTTTTCAAAACTGAATATTTTCACTGAAATGAAAATCAATGATGTTTACTGAAAGGGCTTTCCAAACACTGATGGTTTTTCCTCAAAGCCAAACTATTTTACCAAAAAGCATTTCCAAAAACTGAAGGTTTTTCATTTTTCAGCTTGTTTTAAAAATGTTTGTGTACAATTTAAAATGATTTTTTCTTTCAAAATTTCTCCTGAAAAATCATTGGTATTTCTGACCTAGGGGTATTGCCAAGTTCCTAAACTGCAGGAGTCCCCGCCTCCCCTCCCCCCATGATAATGATGAATTCTCCTCCCTGACACAGCTTTCCAGGATGTCCACGTCATGATCTTCGTGGGTTTTGGCTTCCTGATGACATTTCTCCAGCGCTATGGCTTTGGAGCTGTTGGCTTCAACTTCCTCCTTGCCGCCTTCGGGATCCAGTGGGCTCTCCTGATGCAGGGCTGGTTCCATTCTTTCGAGAATGGAAAGATACTCATTGGAGTGGAAAAGTAAGAGGGTTTGGGACTGATGGAACCCATCTCCTGCTGGACAGTGGAGATGCAGGGAGGGAGGGGACCAAGCAGCCTGGAGGTTCTGCCCCTGCTCTTTGTGGAGAAAGGGTGCTCCAGATCATATTACATCTTCTGCCCTGCCTGCTGTTAAAGACCCCATGGAGCCTGTTTCATAAGAAAAGGTCTTTGGTCCCAATTCCCCCTCCCCTCCTCAGCTGTGAGGGCGCTGTGTACCTGTGACTGGGTTCCACCCTCCACTCCAGGGGTGACTGGCTCTGGTGGATGGTGAGGAAGGAGCCAGGTAAGACCAGCCACGTGAGACCAAATCTCACAGGCCCCAGGCCAAGCCCCAAGTGTCAGGGCCATTGTTTGTCCTCGGTCTTGGGACTTTCATTGCTCAGGTCCTTTTGGACAAACAGCCTCAGATCATTATGCCATTCTCCACATGCTAAGGACTAGGGTGTTACCTGCACAAAATTCTCTGTTACACACACTCTAGGACACCCACCTTTACCCTTCCATGGGCTCAAGGCATAACCCTGTTAATTTAGGCACTCCACCCTTTCCCAGTTCTTAGGGCTCCGGATATAAGGCACCCAACTTTACCCTAAATTTGTTGCTTGCACATTCTAGGACATGCCACCTCTACTTAGTTCCTAGGACTCAAGGCTTCCACCTCTACCTAGTTCCTAGGGCTCAAGGCATATAACCCAGTTGATTTAGGCACCTCCACCCTTTCCCAGTTCCTAGGGCTCCAGACAAAAGGCACCTAACTTTACCCCTCCGTGGGCTCCGGGCTCTACTCCTCCATGGGCTCTGGGTAAACACCCATTCCCTGTGGACTGAGAGCAAACACCCATTCCCTGTGGACTCAGGGCTTAATCTTTTGCGGGTTTACAGGGTCTTCCACCAGTGAAAGAGTCTTACACAGTAATATCCTACTTAACCTCTATTTATTAACAATCACCAAAACAGAATGCCCATGCTAAGCATATAATGTTCACCACTCCCAATAAGGCAGACAAACTTAACCTGATCCTGACTGGCCAGCAGGAAATCTGCGGGACTCCAGTTTTTACATGGTGTAATAGCAGGGTGTTGTGGTCTGGCAGCTCTGATCTTGGGGCTGTGTCCTGGAGATGGTTCTCAAGAACTTCCTTTTGGATCCAGTTTAAATAGTGAAACTTGAGTCCTGCTTAGCTGTACCTTAATCATTTAACTAAAATATGATTAAACAATTTTCTAACCAATCCTAACATATTGTAAAACAATCCCTTTAAGCAATCATACCCCACCACCTCAATTGATTTACACCCAGCAAAATTTGTTATGCAACAGACAAACAATCAAAGAACCAGACAGAGACCATACAGATAAACAATAGAGAACTTGTTGATAAGTTGCCAGACAGGATGCCATCACACAAAGTTTTCTTTAACCATCTTAAGATTTGTTTCTTTATCTGGTGATGATGGGTACTATTAGGACAGGATCGCTTTCTTAACAGCCTGATAGTACATTGTTTTAATGTAATTTAGATAGAATGTGAAGATGTGACTTTCTGCTTCTGCTCCTGGCTGCTGCTCTCCTAATATGGCTGCAGACAAAGGCCTCAGACCTTACAATATGGCTATAGGAAAAGGCTTTATCCTTACAAGAGGTCTCCTAACTTCCCACTGGGAGCTCCTCTGGGGACCCCAGTGAAGAGAGACCCATAACTCATCTCACCCTTAGCCATGCATATACCGAGTACAGTGACAGCAATTAACCACTGGAACAGTTTACCCAGGGTCGTGGGGGATTCTCCATCACTGGCCATTTTTAAATCAAGACTGGATGTTTTTCTAATAGATCTGCTCTAGGAGTTATTGTGGGGGAAGTTCTGTGGCCTGTGTTAGAAAGGAGGTCAGACCAGATGATCACAATGGTCGCTTCTGGCCTCCATCTATGAATCTATGCTGCCACCGCCCAGCGGGAGGGGGATGCAAAAGTGGTACTGTCCCTTAAAGGGACCGTGTTCTAGTCACACCCAGCAAGGGGGGTGTTGGTGGGGAAGCCAGGATGAGGTTCATGTCCTGGCAAGGTTGAGACTCTCTGGGAGTGGTGGAGGGGGGGAGGATCTCCATTACTAACCTGCATTACTAACCTCCATTACTAACCTGTTTTCTCTCCCATCCCCTGCTCCCCAGCCTGATCAATGCAGATTTCTGCGTTGGTTCTGTCTGCATCGCCTTTGGGGCCATCCTGGGCAAAACCAGCCCTGTGCAGCTGCTCACCCTGACGTTGTTTCAAGTCACGCTCTTTGCTGTGAATGAGTACATCCTCATCAGCCTGCTCCACGTAAGGCTCCCCTCGAGTCAGAAAAATCGGCTGTCTCCTGCCCTTCCTCTCTGGCAGTGCAAACAGGGTGTCCGAGCCAGGTAGAGGGGATGCAGGTCCGGAGTGAGGTGCAGCAGCAGAGTTGTCTGTAGGCTATTGTACAGTGCCTGGCTCCAGTCAGGTCCATCAGCTCCTTGTTTGGCTAAACACACAGGGTTAATTCCAGCCACAACAATTCAAGCAGAAATGTAAAAGGATTCCAAACACATCAATGAGCAAACAGCCGGGGCTACTTCTCCCACCCTTTAGCTTCTCTCCTACCTTAGTCAGGGAATGGGAAATCTCCCAGGGTTCTGCAAGCAGCGGCAGTGACTTGAGAGCAAGGGATCCCCTCTGGTGGGGTTTTCCTAAGACAGCCAGGGAGTTTCCACACAGAGGGCCTGATGCTCTCTTTGGGTATGTCTACACTGCAGAAAACCCTAGCAGCAGCAAGTCTCAGAGCCTGGGCTCCAGCCACATCGGGAACATCTACACTGTTATTTTTAGCCCTGTAGTGCAAGCCCGAGTCAGTTGACCTGCGCTCTGAGACTCGCCACTGCAGGGTTTTTTCTTGCGGTGTAGCCAGACCCTTTATGGCTGTACAGTATTTCCCTCTTGGCTCCTTCCCTTGCTGTAATATTTCTTTACCTGAAGAAAATCAGAGCACACCATAAAGTGAAAACCTGTCTGTAAAGGAGCCACAGGGCCTCTGGCAGCATATGAGAGATTTTTGTTCTGGTGGAGGAAAAGAGATTTGTTCTGAAAGGGGAACCCATTCACCTCAATCCTAAGTGCAGATGGGGTCAAAACTGGGGTGGAGGTGGAGGAAGGATACCTCAAATGCAGAGAAATAATAATCCCTAGGTTTTATATATTACTTTTCATCTATAGATCTCAAAGCACTTTACAAAGGAGGTGAGCAACACTATTCCAATTTTACAAATGGGGAAAGTGAGGCACAGAGATGTGACATGACTGGCCCAAGGGCACACAGCAGGCCAGTGACAGAGTCAGGACTAGAACCCAGGACTGCTGGTCTCCAGAGTCCCAGTCCAGTGCTCTAGGTACCAGGGCAACAATTTCATGGTTTAAAATAAAATTATAGTACAGATAAATCCTCCGCTGTTGGGAGCCCAAATGCACAGGGGCATCTGAAAGGGAACAAGTGAAACTGATCCGCCCAGCTGAATGAAACACAGAACATCAGCCAGCACAGGGAAACTGGGTTCTTTGAGGTGCCAAATGTCACTAACCTAGGTATGCAGTGTTGTTGTAGCCGTGTCGGTCCCAGGCTATTAGAGACACAAGGTGGGTGAGGTCATATCTTTTATTGGACCAACTTCTGTTGGAGAGAGAGACAAGTGTTCGAGCTACACTGAGCTCTGCTTCAGGTCAACTTCTTCAGACCTGAAGAAGAGCTCTGGGTAAGCTCAAAGGCTTGTCTCTCTCACCAACAGAAGTTGGCCCAACAAAAGATATGACCTCACCCACCTTGTCTCGCTTACGTAGGTGGCCTTAGTAACCCAGCAGAGGGAATGCAGGGGGGGCAGGGGTGGTTAGTAGATGCGCATAAGCTAGGAAGGGTATTCTTGTTTGAATATGTGATGATTATCTTTACTGTATCCCTTTAAACTCTCATCTCTGGAACTCCCTCCTGTCTCATTAGCGAATAATTTAAGTGTCCAGACCGGAGCTTGTGTGTGGGGGTGGAAGTTCAACCCTTTTCGTTTTGGGGGACTGCCCATTATTTCCATCTGCATAGTTGTTCCTCCCGACACCAATGCTCTGGGTGAACTTAGCTAGGGAGAATGCCTTTGGAAAGCTCCCTTCCAGGAGAGTTCATCTCGGCAGCTGCATGTGTGTCTTGAGGCAGAAGAAAAGGATGGAAAACAACAAGCACAAGTGTGGGAGGCAGCAGCAGTGAAGGGAAGAGGGGGAGAAGAGGAGGAAAGTAAGAGCTGAGGGGAGAGATGACTGGGGTTCATTCCTCATGGTGGCCAGATCCTGATTACTCCCCTCCCTCAAAGTTCTGGGGTGTTTGCACCTCGAGTTCTGAGTCAGCCCCTTAGAGAGATAAGGGCTAGCTGGGAAGTTTGGATCCAGATCTGAGCATTGCCAATGGGTCTGCAGTTCTGGTTCTGCCCATCTCTGCTCATGGGCTTTACTGGGAGTTTTGTGGCTTTTTAATATTTGTTCTAAAAGCCCCAGGTTTCAAGGGGCAATAAACTCTATTTAAAAACCTGTTCTTTGTCTGCCCTTTACCTGCCCACGCTGGGACTGCCACCTTGGGGTAGTTCTACTCTGGGATGCTGTTGGAACCCATGCGCCATGGAGTCACATGATGGAGGGGCCAGAAATGCCCCTTTGCCATGATGCCTTCCACAGAGGAGGCTAATTGGAAGGATGTGGCTGAGATGTTCTGCCTGCCAGTCGGAGGGACCAGGAGCATTTCTGTTCCCCTCCTGTAGTGACCCAGCACTGGCTGGATGGACGGACAGTCGATTGGCCAGAATACTCCCAACATGTGAATTTTCCTCTGCTCTGTGTCCACAGGTTAAAGATGCTGGTGGATCCATGACCATTCATACCTTTGGAGCCTATTTTGGCCTGACAGTGACCAGAATTCTGTACCGGCCCAACCTGGAACAGAGTAAAGACAAGCAAGGCTCTGTGTACCACTCCGACCTCTTTGCTATGATCGGTGAGTTAACTGTGGACTTGGAGACTTCATGAAAGCTGTGCTGGGTCCCTCCTACATCCCACAGGCTGTGTGAAACCAGACTGGAGCCAGTGCCCTAGTGATGAAAACCTGTGTATCCCATTTCCTAATCCTGACACCTCAGAGCTGGCCAGTCCCCCGCCCCCAACCCCCTGCCCCAGGGCTGGATAAAATTAGAATTAGTGCCCTAGAATTGTAAGGCTCCATGTGCCATTCCCAGACACCCCACAGCCCTGTACTTCCAACCTGGGGGCTGACTGGAACTGGTGCTATGAAGTGAGAGGCTCCATGTCCCATTCCGAGACACCCCAGAGCCCGCCAGTCCCCCCAGCCTGGGGTCCAACCACAATTGGTGCCCTAGAAGTGAAAGGCTCCATGTGCTATTGCAGCTTTGAGTTCCTGGTTGGAGTGTTTCGGGAAGAGGGAAGAGTTGGCCGTGGAGGCGGAGCTGGGGGTTTGGGGCACGGCCGGCTTTAGCCTCCTCGCCATATAACTATCATCTCTTGTGGTTTCTTTTTAACCCCCCTTCCCCTTGCTGCTCCCTGTTTTCCTTCCCCTCCCTCCTACTCCTCCCCCTCACTGTCCCACTCCTGCCCCTCCTCTCCCAGGTACCCTGTACCTGTGGATGTACTGGCCCAGCTTTAACTCAGCTGTTTCAAACCATGGGGATGCGCAGCACCGAGCCGCCATTAACACCTACTGCTCACTGGCCTCCTGTGTCCTCACCAGCGTGGCCTTCTCCAGCCTGCTGCAGAAGAAAGGCAAGCTCGACATGGTAAGCACGGACTGGAGATGCCTGCTGTGCCCTCTCTTGGCTCATGGATGTCTGAAGGGCCAGGCAGTCTGATTGGGGCTGCTTCCTTTGGTGAGCGTGCACCGGATTTCATGGGATTGCATCCAGGGCTCCTAGCCTCCTCACAGCAGCTTGAGACATGTTAAGGGAATGAATTGTTTTGCAAAGCTCTGTCATGAAAACCATGTGCGGTTTCCATGCAGCAGCAGGTATGTGAGCATGCTTGGGCAAATGGAGGAGCAGATATGTGTGATCACCTGTGTGCCGATGGATCCATAGGACGGCAGAGCCATGCAGGCACCTGTGCTGCAGAGCCGGTGGGAATGGTCCCATGGTGGTGGGCATGTTCCAGGGTTGAACTGTACGGTGTCATGAAAGCATATGGTGTTAGGTGTGTGTGCTTGTGAGGGAGTGGGGCCCATACAGTGACGTGTGTGTCAGAGCAGGGTGTTTTCTGGGTGTGTGCTCGTGTATGGGAGAGACAGCAGGCCCCATACAGTGCTGTGCTTGTGCCAGCACCAAGCTTTGGGAATATCTGTGCAGCAGTGCACATGTGTGTATGCAGTTTTTTGTTTCTACAACATGAAAATGATGCCCCAGCCCATCAGCTGTTGACATTTCATCTTCAGTCTCCTCCCATTCATGTAACTTTTGGTGGTCAAAAATCTCTGGCTTCAGGCAAATCCAGTAATTTGGAATTTGCGATGGGCAGGGAGCCAATCCCAATGCAAAGGAAAATGGGCCCAGATCTTCATTTTCTCTGTGAACATTTTCTCCCCTGCTTTTCTCCTTGGTTGCCTTGAAATGTTGCCACTAATGGGCTTAAAACTCTCTTGTCCCAAAGCCGAAGTGGTAAGACGTGAGCGTTATTTGCACAGGTTCATATCCAGAATGCAACGCTGGCTGGTGGTGTGGCTGTGGGGACCAGCGCGGAGATGATGCTGACTCCATACGGATCCCTCATCGTTGGATTCCTCTGTGGCATCGTGTCCACCGTTGGATTCGTCTACCTCATGGTAAGTGCTGCTCAGAGGAATTCCAGGCTCTTGCCTCTTAGTTAGGGAGAGGAAATAATCTCTCTCTCTCTCTCTCTCTCTCTCTCTCTCTCTCCCCTCCATTCCCTCCAGCCATTCCTGGAGTCCAAGCTGAACATCCAGGACACCTGCGGCATCCACAACCTACATGCCATGCCGGGGCTTATTGGGGGGATCGTGGGGGCTGTCACCGCAGCCGCAGCCACTGAAGAGGTGTATGGAAAGGAAGGGTAAAATGGCTTAAATCTCTCCCATGGCGATGGGGTGGGTTATGGGTCAGCGTGTGTGTTGGGGGGGAAGGAGATGAGATGAGTCAGTGGCAGCAGCTGAATTGCCCCTTACAGATATGCATCCTGAGTGGTGCTGGGCCTGTAGGGCTGAGTCAGGCTTGGAGGATTGCAGCCTCTTCCAGCTGCCCCCTTTTGGGAGACCCTATAACTCCAAGGCCCACCTTCATTCCGGAGGACTCTGAGCAGGGGCAGTTGGGTTCATGAAGGGGCATCTCTTTATCTCTGTTGCTTCCTTTTCTGGGTCAAACTCCGGGATAAACCGTGAAGGTCTCAGTCACCCCGGGTCTCGTTGTTTTTGGAGCCCTCTAGTTTGCAGCCTGTTGGTCCAGGCTGAGGCCTCTGGGGGTGGGAACGGACTGGAAAAGAAGGAATAAAAGCAAAGAGGCTGGGCTATGTTGCTACAATCTCCCCACTCTCCGATGGGAATGTGTCCTCTCAGTGCCAGGGAGATGGTTTGAAGGGGCTGTGAATGCAGCTCCCCCGTCCTCCACAGCACGGACTCCCTGACTCAGAGGAGTGTCTCTCTGACAGCTGGTCTCATCATTTCCCTTCCTCGCAGGCTCATCAGTGCCTTTGATTTCACGGGTGACTACAAGGATTGGACGCCCACTGTCCAAGGGGGGTTCCAGGCAGCTGGCATTTTCGTGTCCCTGGCCATGGCCTTGGCTGGGGGGGCCATTGTGGGTGAGTGCGCGGGGTGCAGGGAATGGAGGAGAAGGCCCGGGTCCAGGCTGTGGTTGTAGAGTGGCCGGCTCAGCCACTCGAATTGCTCACACCCTGGCTTACAGGAAGGGTCCATCTCCTGGGCTAGAAGACCCTTCTGCTCCCACATGCAGCCCCTGAAATTGAGATGAGCCCTAAGGCTTGCAAACATGTGGCATTCCAAGGACTATTTTGTTCCCCACTGGCCCTATCACAACAACCCCTTAATACCTCTCCCACCCCAGCATCGCAGGAAGTCCTACCTCCAAAAGTGGAACTTCCCGATGTCATGTGGGAAATGTTGATTGGTTGAAACTATGATGTCATTTCCAAAACTACTGCCCTCTGGACGTAGGCCTTCCTCGTGTGGCAGCGCAGCGCTGTGCCCTGCAGGTCCCCAGCAGAATGGGCAGATCCTGGCTCTGGCACATTGTCCACCACGAGACACACTGGGATAAGGCACATCTTTGACAGCCTGGAGCGGGGAATTGCCCAGATGTTCTGCAGCCCCATCTGCTGCTCCATCCCCTTTTAGCAGGCAGGATGAGACTTTGGGGCATGTTCTGAACCAAAAGGGGGGCTGGAAAATAGCAGCAGGAACCAGGAAGGCTGCAATGAATGGGGAACATAACAATTTTAGAGGATCAGTTCTGTATCCCAAACAGAGCTGAGCGTTTCCATGGAAAACAGGCCAGGGCTTGTGAGGTCCCAAAGGCTTCTGCTTCCAGCTGAACTCCCCCAAGTCCAGAAGGGGAGAGGAAATAGATCAGCGAATGTAGAACCCTGAATCTCAGCAGATTCAGCCTGAGTCCTTGGGTTAGTTTGGAAGTTGCTGTCTGGTTCTGTTTGTGGCTGGGTTGGGTTAGATGTGAGTCTGGTTTGATTCAGTGCTGAGCTAAGGGTGAGCTCTAGTTCTAATTTTTTCTGTCTCTGATTGGCTGCCCCGGGTGTTACACTTGCGGTCAGATGCTCTGCATTTCCCCATTTGACGTTTTGCTGCTACCATCCTGTGGGTGGTTGGGGTACGGCGGAATTCTAGCCCACGCCTCGCCTGCTGCCTCCCAGGGATGTTGCTCTCTCAGGAGCAGGTCTCCATTTTAGGAAGCACTTTTCTGCTTTCAGCATCTAACAGATAGTAGGAGAGGAGATGGCCCCTTCCCCAGATGTTTCCCATAGGGTTGCCCCCATTGCTATAATGCACCACATGATTCACGCTTTAAAATTACCCCCAGCCTGTGAACTCCACTTCACTGACTTCCCTGAAACAAGACCCCCCTAGGCCTGCGGGGCAGGGAGAATATGAAGGGCCAGGGCTAGACATGCTCAAAACTGACCCAACCTCACTTCACCTACAACACAGGAAGGGAATAGTTTCCCTGATCCCTCTCTCCCCCAGCCGCTCACCCCAGTGGGGCTCGTCCCTGGCCGCTTTCCCCTGGCCCTGGCCTGCTTGTTTCTCATTGATTGAGGCATTTCCCATCTCACTCTCTGTTTTGTGGCTTTAAGGTGCTATTTTGAAATTGCCGTTCTTGGGGGACCCTGCTGATGAGAACTGCTTTGAGGATGATGTCTATTGGGAGGTGAGCTATGGGGGCTGGTCCTTGTCACTGTGGCCAGGGCAGGGGAGCTTTGGGGCCTGGTGGCCTGTTTGCAGGAAGTGCAGGGGAGGGTGTCGCAGTCAGGTGCCCTTCGGCTGATGGGGATTTGGGGCTCAGTGTCCATATGGCTGGGGTAATGGGGTTTGGTGATGGGGGCTGGTGCGTGGCAGAAGGAGGTGTTGGGATCCTGTTTGTGGCTTTAGGCCTGAGCTCTGTGGACTGTTTGGGAGTTGTGGTGTGCCACAAGGTGGCGCTATTGTCCATGACATGGCCGCACCATTGTTTATCGTTTCCCTCCCCAGCTGTGTGGCTATGGCACCCCCCACTGGCAGGAAAGCAGGCTCTGTCGATACCTTCATGACAGGGCATGGGAACCTGATGGAAGTTTCGTTGTCTTTGCAGGTGCCTGAGGATGAGGAGAGCGGCCTGTACCACATGCATGACCCCACCCTCAAACCTGTGACTTCCTAACCCACCTGGGTAGGCAGGGCTGAGATGCATAGGGAGGGCAGGCCTTCAAGAGCCCAAGAGCTGGTCGGGCAGAGGGTGCCCCTAGAGCACTAGCACCCAGCACTTGGAAGTCTGCATGGATAGGGACTAGTGGATCCTGGTTGCCCTCGTGGCAGCACACAGGCACAGGGCACTGGCCAGTGCCATGCACACATGGGCTCATCCATCAGGGATCCATGACAGCATGCTTGTCTCGTGGCAGAAATGCTGGGCACCGAGACCTTTCTCATGTGGGTATGGCAGGAAGGGGGCTGGGGAGTGGGTGTATATGGGTGTGTGGTGTGACTGTACTAACTGCCTGTTATTGGTGTCACAGTAAAGGGCAAGATTTCACCAGGAGAAGGGTAAGGAGAGGTGCTAAATGGCCCAGCACATGTCTCTCAGGCCATGGCCAGCCTAGTGAAACCTTACCCCAAAGGCGACTGCTCAGTCACTAGCCCAGTTGGGGGCGGGGGAGGGGTGCGGGTGCCGGGCAGCTGCCAGGGGAATGTGCCAGGTAGCCGGGGGGCGGGAGGGATACTCTCCATCATCCTGCTGTTAAGAGGTCACAGACAGACCCCTGACCTGCCTCTTCCTCTGGGTTTCCTTTAGGTGGCATTTGGACTCCTCCTCCGTCTCTAGCTCTCCAGAGACACTACTGGTGTATTTTGAGAAAAGGAGGTGCCCTGCGACAATCCCCAACTGGACACAGACTCTTTGAGTGCTTCCGAAGGCCCCATTTCCTTTCCCACATTCCCCTCTGTGGTGGGATAGCTTGGAAGAGGCCCTGTTTACACTAAGCAACACACTGGAGAACAGCCAGTGAAGCCATATGTCTTTGCTTACCTGAGAGCACGGGGCCAGAGGTTTGAAACAGACACTGCGGCATCTCCCTTAGCACTGCCACAGGGCAGCGGCAGTGGGAGGGGGCTTAGCACCTATGGGGGGAGTTGTTTTACTAGGTGCTTGTTGGGTGGGATCTCTCAGGTTTCAAGTTCCCAGATTTCACACGGGAACAATTCAGCTGGCGCTGTGTCTGGGCCCAGAGTTAACTGGACCCCACGACACCTTGGATGCTGGGGATTGTGGAGGGTGAAGGGCCAATAATAATGGATCCAGTTCGGGGGTAAGAGAAGCCTGTCCTTGCAGCTGGGGGGCACTGTTACACTTAGAGGAGATAATCATACTTGGCACATATCCAGTGCTTTGCAATCGTTAATAATTAACCCTCCCAACACCCCTGTGAAGTGGGTAAGCATCATTACTCCTATTTGGCAGATGGGGAACAAGGGGCACAAGGAAAGAAAGTGACTTGCTCAAGGGATTAGAGTCTGCGTGCCTACCCCCTTTCTCAGTTCCTTTGCGATGCTGACTCAAAACAAATGTTTGCTTTCTTGGCCTGACCACCGGGTCCCTGACTCCTGGAGCTCCCCGACTCCTGGAGCTCGGTTGCCCTTCTCTCACCTTCCTCTTTGTCATTAGCTCTTGCTCCTGGACGTGTGAATAAAAAGCACTGTGTTATTCTTTCCAGCGGTGTGCTCCGTTGGGTAATGAGTAGGGTTACCAGATAGCAACTGTGAAAAAACAGGACGGGGTGAGGGGGTAATAGGCCCCTATATAAGAAAAAGTCCAAAAAACAGGACTGTCCCTTTACTAGGGTGACGAGATGTCCCATTTTTAATGAGCAGTGACAGTCAGGTGGGACTCTGGCCATTGCCCCATTTCCCCCAGTAGCAATACAAAGGGAGCCATGGTGGGAGGATGCTGGGATAGAGACAGATTCACTTGCAACATGATTGGTTCATGGGAATTTTTCAGCCTTCAATGGAAGGTTTGGTGTGGGGGAGGAGGGAGGGTTGATCCCTGTTTTTGTTGCACAGAGCCCCATGCTACCAGCCTCCTCTCTGAGCCAGCGCAATCAAGGGGCTGATCAGGCCAACAGCCCCCTCCTGCTACTACACTGGGGCAGGGAACGGGAATGCTGCTGGTGAAAACAAAGGAGAGAGCATCTAAAATCCAAGGACATGGGGTGAGGGGAGCCAGTTGGCCTATGGGCCCAGCACCATGTTCCTGAAATACATTTCAATCCATCTTTTCCCAGATGCTGAACCCCCCTCTCCTCAATGCCCCGTGAAGTCAGGGGAGCTGGGAAGCTCCACACCTCGGGGACTCCGGCCCACATGGTCTGGTTTCAGACTGACTTCAGACACATTGTGTGTTTTGAACACCATGGGCTGACAATGCTGTTGTGCCTGGGACATATCAGGGCCCAGCTGCTTAGAGCTGAGCACTTACATGGGCTCAGATTTCCCAGAGAGCTCAGGTCCCATTTTAGGCACCAAAATAAAGGGCCAGATTTTCCAAATTGCTCAGCAGGTGGGGTGCTGGGCCCTTTTGGAAATCTGGCCCTCATGGCAAATGCTGAGCACTTGAAAATCAGGCCCATCTGTGCTCACATTCCAAGCCAGTGCCCGTATCAGTGACTGGTTTGAGGTCTGGCTGGGCCTTTGGGTGCACAGCTGTACTCGCTGCATGTGAAATCACAATAACCATGCACACAGATATCACACCTACATGGTTCCGATGATCTGGGCCTAGGACTGCCTTGCGGATCATCTGCTTCTCCAAACTGCTGGTGTTCGGGTCCAAATGGTGTTGTGCTGGCTGCTTGGTGGAAATATTTTTGCTGCACGTTGATCCCTTGCGAAAATGGGTCACTTTGCTCTTCCAGTCTGAGCAGAACTGCTGCCTCTGTTGTCCCCACTCCCATATTCTCCAGGCTGCAGTGACCGGGCCTCTATCGCTCTCCTGGGGAAGCTGTTTCACTGCCCAGTCACTGACTATTCGGAACTTTTCCCTCTTTGTTGGTTTCAGGCCATTCCTCCGTGCCTACCCCTCTCTTGGGACAGATCATTCCCTTCTGTCTAGATGGTTATGCTGGAGGGTCCTGATCCGTCAGAGTCCAAGATACAGAATGTGGATCCCTTTCCCATATTAATAATACCTAGCTCTTGTACATTGCTTTTCATTGGTAGAGCTGAAAGTGCTTTACAAAGGAGGGCAATATCATTATCCCCATTTTACAGACGGGGAAACCAGGCACAGAGGGGGGAAGTGGTTTGCCCCAGGTCACTCAGCAGAGCCAAGAATAGACCCCAAGTCTCCTGAGTTTCAGTCCAGTGCTCAAGTCACTCAACCTTCTCCCATCCATCAAGCACATAAGTGAAAAACTGGCAATAAGAGAGGAATTTGGGGGCAGGGGAGAAAACCCGTTCTGGAGCCAGTGTATTTCTCAGGGTAATATCTGAGGAACAGAGAGCGAAAAGGAAAGAAAGGCGGTGGGAGGGGTGATGGGGTCTCTTCTCTATGTCTCTCTGTAATTCTCACACCTGAGAGGGGGAGGTGAAAGTAGCTATTCACGCCCCCTTGGGATGTGACACCCTCATTTTCCATGCTGGGTAAAGACAAAAACCCTTTACAACATGTTTCTGGAATTTGTCAGCAGCTGCCAGCGGCAGCATGTTAATTAAATGTCGGCAAAGATGGAAGCAAGAGGCCCTGCTCTAATTGGACAGTTTGCTTGGTGGAACTGAAAAACATTGTGACAAAGGAGGAGGCTCTGAAATGCTGTGTTCCCGGGTCGAGGAAACCCAGCGCCAGGAGAGGCTCTGGTAGAAATCAGGGTTTGTCTTGGTTTGACCTGAGATGACCCTGCTATTTAAAAAAAAAAAAAAAAAAAAAAGGACTGCCATCCTCTGCAGTAATGGCGCAAAGTTTGCAGCTTGGAGCACTGTGGCAGTATGGGCCAGTACTGGACATGCTTGGGCACAGTGGTGGATTAACAGACTGCTGGGGGGACCCCTGCACGGTGGGCTGGGGTACTCGAAAGCAGCCCCCAGCCCATGTCCTCACACTGCTCAGGACAGGTGGTGGGCCTGGGGCTCCCCACAGCAGCCCAGGCTCCCTGGGCAGCTCTTACCGTGTCTTACCATGGTCTGGCTCCGGGTTCTGGCCTGGCCAGGGGGCAGGGCCTTGTGGGAGGAAGAGGAGGAGCAAGGGACAGGGCCTCCTGGTGAAGAGGGTGTGGGGAGCCCAAATGTTCTTTGTGTCCAGGGCCCCAATAAGTCTTAATCCACCTCTACTTGGACAGGGTGGCAAAAATTAAGGGGTGGGCTGCTGTGGGGCAGTTTGGATCTTTAAAAGGGGAGCTCTTCCTGACACTCTCCCCCGTCCAAAGGCCCTGAGTCAGAGTCTCCACTGCATGCACCTTAGAGCAGTGCAAAGGGAGTGTGAAACATGATCAGATCCAGGTGGCAGGGTTTTGCCCTGGTGGACATGATTGCACAATGTGCAGGGCAGTAAAGACTCAAACCCTTGTGACGAGGCTGGTAGCAATCAGCGCCACTCCTGGGTCAACTGGAGAGAGGGAGATGAGGTGCCCCTGCCTCAGGGGTCCAGCTGGCTGAATTGGCAGGGATCCTAGCCCCCTTCACCCCCATGCCTGTAGGGAGCCAGGGACAGACCTTGGGAGCTTCAGTCTTTTGTGCTAATAATTCTATTAATGTGATAAAAAGCCATTCCAGTATTGTGAAGTAGTTCCTTCCCTGCTTAACTAACTGATCTGGTGGCTTGGGGACCTTACTGCATTTTCCATAAGAACAGCCATACTGGGTCAGACCAAAAGTCCATCTAGCCCAGTGTCCTGTCTTCCTACAGTGGCCAATGCCAGGTGCTTCAGAGGGAATGAACAGAACAGGTAATCATTGAGTGATCCATCCCTGGCACACAGAGGCTAGGGATACCATACTAATAGCCACTGATGGACCTATCCTCCATACATTTATCTAGTTCTTTTTTGAACCCTGTTATAGTTTTGGCCTTCACAACATCCCCTGGCAAATAATTCCACAGGTTGACTGTGTGCTGTGTGAAGAAATATTTCCTTTGTTTTAAACCTGCTGTCTATTAATTTCATTTGGTGACCCCTAGTTCTTGTGTTATGAGAAGGAGTAAATAAAACGTCCTTATTTACTTTCTCCATACCAGTTGTGATTTTATAGACCTCTACCATATAGAATCATAGAATATCAGGGTTGGAAGGGACCTCAGGAGGTCATCTAGTCCAACCCCCTGCTCAAATCCCTAAATGGCCCCCTCAAGGATTGAACTCACAACCCTGGGTTTAGCAGGCCAATGCTCAAACCCCTGAGCTATCCCTCCCCTTAATCCCCCCTTAGTTGTCTCTTTTCCGAGCTGAAAAGTCCCAGTTTTATTAATCTCTCCTCATATGGAAGTTGTTCCACACCCCAAATTATTTTTGTTGTTCTTTTCTGTACCTTTCCCAATTCCAATATATCTTTTTTGAGATGGGGCAACCACATCTGCACACGGTATTCAAGATTTCCCTGCGATGCTCTTTGTTTACAGAGCATTTCACTCAAGTCTAGAGTGACCATCCATCCCGTTTGTAAAGGGACAGTCCTGTTTTTTGGGACTTTTTCTTAAATAGGTGCCTATTACTCCCCAACCCGTGTCCTGTTTTTTTCACAGTTGCTATCGGGTAACCCTACTCAAGCCTGATGAGTTTCACTTTCTATTTTGACTCATGGGGCTTGAGTCTCAGTTTTGCTCACCTCCTTTTTATGCAGCTTTGGCACCATAATGGAGCCTTCAGGGTGGTGGAAATGGCCCCATTAGGAATACCTCCGCCCACCGAGGGCCTTGCTGGCTGGTGTAGAGCAGACGTAAGCACTCCCAGTCGGGGATTAGGTCGGAGTATGTAAGGGGCAGGGTGAGGTGCTTAAAGTCACTCTCCGACCCCTGCCCCAAGGGCAGGAAGGGCGTGACTGAGGACTAGGCCTGGGGCACATCAAGGCTCCCATGCTCTAATTTGGTGCTGTGGTGTTTGGGTTCCTAGTGCTGCAGGGGAAAGATTTAATCTCACCTCCCTCACTCCCAGGAATGGATTAACCATTAAACACACTGTGCGGTGGCACAGGGCCTCCAGCAACAGGGGGGCCCCCAAAATGCAGCAGCGCAGCAGGGCACAGGCAGGCAGGCTGCCTGCATGCCATGGCCAGTGGCACCGCGCTACTCCCAGAAGTGGTTGGCTGCTGGCACATCTCTACGCGCCCCTGGCTGGGGGGAGGTGGCTCTGCACGCTGCCCCCACCCCGAGCAGCGCACGGAGACCCACTGCCCCCCTCCCCTAAGGGGCACGCAGAGACACACCAGCAGCAGCAGAGCAGGGCTAAGGCGGCTCCCTGCCTACTCTGCCTCCGTCCCTCTGTGCCGCGCCGCTCCCGGAAGCGGCCGGCATGTCCCTGCGGCCCCTGGTAGGGGGGTGTCTCCGCGCGTTGCCCCTGCACCGAGCACCGACTCCGCAGCTCCCATTGGCTGAGAACTGCCCCCGCCTAGGAGCCACTGCCAGAAGGGTGTGCCGGTCGCTTTGGGAGCCGCGCCACCAGAGGTAAGCGCTGCCCCCCTGACTCCCTCTCACACCCCAACCCCCTGCCCCAGCCCAGAGCCTGCACACAAACTTCCTCCCAGAGCCTGCACCCCTCCCAACCCCTTGCCCCAGCCCAGACCCCACATCCCACACCCAAACTTCCTCCCAGAGCCTGCACCCCTCCCCCAACCCTTTGCCCCAGCCCAGAGCCAGCACCCCTCACCCCCTCCCATACCCCAATCCCCTGTCCCAGCCCAGACCTCACACCCCACACCCAAACTTCCTCCCAGAGCCTGCACCCCTCCCCCCCAACCCCTTGTCCCAGCCCAGAGCCTGCACCCCTCAGCAGCTCCTGCACCCCAATCCCCTTCCCCAATCAAAATACCTCACTTTATTTTCATTTACTTCCTGTTACTTATAATATAGGAGGAGGATGAAGAAAAAAAGAATGTTCTTTTTCTTTGCTGGGTCCCAAGGCGGGGAACCCGAAAATGAAGCTGTGCACAGGGCCCCACCAACTCTAAATCCGCCACTGCTCACCCCGGAACCTGTTTTCACTGGGGAAGGAAACAGCAGGCCTTTCTGTGCACATACCTTCATCTGGGGGAAATCTGCCCAGCTAGAATTCGGAAACCTCTTAGGTGTCGTAAAGTGCCCCCTTTTAAAAAGTGAATCCTAAAATATTCAACCCAAAATATGGGAGTGAGTCTTTTTAATGGGCATGTTGGTTGCCACACCAAAGAGGGAGCTCCCAAGGAGCCAGGTGGAGCCAGGTGTCGTGGTTCTCAGGTTATTCTGGCCCTATCCTTACCCTGTCTATTTATCTCATCTCCATCAGCTTATCACCATGCAATGGAACTAGTGCTAGTGTCTTCCTGTGCCCTGCCTTGCACAGTCCCCCAGGTCTGCACCATAGGCTGCTCCCAGAAGTGTTGCCTTGCGTTATGCTAGGATTGTGTGTTCCCTGCCCCATGCCCTGCTCCAGACTCAGGCTAGCAGGGCTCACGCTGGTGCTCTAAAAAAGAGCTTTGTAGATGGTGCAGCCCAGGTTGGAGCTTGGTCTCTCAAGCCCACCGTTCACCCCCCAGCTTTGGCCAGCCTGAGCCGCACTGGCTATGAAGCTGTTTTCAAAATGAGTCTGTGGCCCCGGGCTGGGAGGCTCACTCCCAATGCAGTGCAGACATGTCCTTCCTGGCAGCCCTCTCACTGCTCCCCGCGGCAGAGGAGGTCAGCGCCCAAAAGGTCAAACAGCCCTCATTGGCTTAACAAGGCCACTACCTCGTGTCTCCCGGGGGGGGAGAACACTGTGTGAGGGCCCTTTGCTGAACTTTATGAGTCTGTCCTGCTCTCTGTGCCTGCGTCTGACAGGCAGGCAGAGCCTTGCACATCTCAGCCCCTCCGTCCCTCCAAATACATTTGCTCTGTCCACTCACTTTCAATGGACTGTTTTCCTCCCTGGTAGTACGTTCCCATGCCTGTCCCTGGGAGATGGTGGACTAGGCTCTGTAGATTTTCCCCCTTTTGCTTCCCACTACCCCCAACAGAGCCTTGGTAAAGAATGTCAGTCTCAAGATGGCGTGTGTGAAGTTCAGTGACAGCCGGCTGGGAGCTTCCCATTGAGGGGCTGGTGAGAACATAGGATTGGCCTCTTCTGGAGGGCAGGAGGATGTATGGGAAAAGAAGTCATGGAAGGCTTCAGGCCCAGGCTCTTGGGGATTAGGAGGTACCAGTTGGATGGGAAGGATGAGGCCACTGGCCAAAGCTATCCAGACAGGTTCCCATAGGAGCGTGGGCTGGATGGACAAACCCACGTTCACATAGGCTCTAAGGCCCAGCCTGGCAGTTAATCCCCTGGGATCTATGGGCCGAGAAGCAGAAAAGATAAAAACAACTTCTCATGTAAAGATGGTGGATTCCTCAGGGGAGGCCATTAAATGGCGCTGGAACGGGGCAAGGGGCAAGGTGGGGAACAGCAGCACTTAATCCTGTGGTGACTAGGCAGGCAGGTGGGTTTAGATCATGTGCCAGCTGCTGAAAGGGCTGCCACAGAGCTACTTACAAGAGCAAGGCCTGTACTCAGCTCACTAGCTCCCCCGGAATAGGAACTCCACTGTGCAGCTGTAGGGGGGGCGTCTGTCAGGGTGTGCACGTGTGTTTGTCTCAATGTGTCTGTGCACACGTGCGTGTGTGTCAGGTTGTGTGTCAGTTGTAGTGTGCCTGGGTCGGTCTGTGTGTCCCTGCATATGTGTGTGTGTGTGTGAGAGAGAGTGTCACGGTGTGTCTGTATGCACGTATGTCAGCCACAGTGGAGCTGTGCATTAGTCTCTGTGTCACCTGTATGTGTGTCAGTCACGGTGTCTCTATTCATATATGTGTGGGTTGGTCTCAGTGTGTCCATGCATGTGTGTGTGTGTTGGACCCTGTGTCCCTGTGTGTGTGAATGGCTCTTCAGACCCTTCTGAAGGAGCTCTGTAAATTGTAATCAGATTAAGGCAGCCAATCACTTAGAGCCCTTGAAAAGGGCATACGTTTTCTAATCAGTACCTAGCTTTGAGTCTCACAAAGGGTCTAAGTAACTTGGCAGGGGTCGGGCCCTCTGGAGCACAGGGGAGGGGGCACTCCTTTCTTTTCTCTCTGTCCCTTGTAATTATGTCAATTTGCTAGCCAAATTGTTTGCTTGAGTGGACAGTGGGGGCTTGCCTCCCCGGCCCTATTCATGTGGTAATGTGGGAAGGAACATGGCGTCCTGGCTTCAGGAGATGCTGCCGGCCTCCTGAGGAACAGCACACACTCCCAGAACAGGGACCCAAACCCTCAGGGGAGAAACTTAGGCAGGCTGCTGGCTGCTAGTGCCCTTCCAACGCCCAGCTCACAGGACAGGAGCAGATCACTGAAGGGGTGCTTGGCTTCCACACAGCGTTTGCTTTAACTTTCATTCTTCTTCCATGTGGTTGAGTCTTGAGGTTCCTTTCCCTGTCCCAGGGCTGCACAGTCACTGGAGGGGACACCGCAGACACTGGGGAATTCAGCTGCAATAGGATGCCGCCATGTTATGTACGGCATCTTTCATATGGTGCTTTAACGAGTGAAATTCTGCACTTATTTACCAGAGGGAGCGAGGCAAGGCAAAGACAGGGTGCTGCAAAGGAGCAAGAACTTGCACCAGTAGCAGTAAGACAGTGGAAAGGGAAAGACAAGAGGCCGGTGCTAGACAACTGAAGAGAGGTTGAAAGAGAAGGTCTATAAGGATGGCCGAACGGTGGCAAACACAAGGAGGGCAATGCTGAGCTAGATGGGCTGGCCAACCTGCTTTGTATGGGTGAGAAGGGAACAGCAGTATTCTGGGTGTGCTGGAATCTGGAAAGGTGGGACCGGGGTGTGTGTGAGGGGGAGAAGGGAGTTGCAATAGTCTACGCAGGAGGAGATGTTGACCTGCATGAAGACTCCTGCAGGGAGGCCATGCTACTCTTGGTCAAGGTTGCAGAGACAGCCAAAGGCAGGTCTCAGACCTCAAAAGAGAAGGAGAATTCAGTGTCAAGGATTGCAGACTATGCAGTCAAATGGAAGCTCTGGGTTGAGGAGGGAGAGGGAGGAAATGGAGTTTCATTGGAGGAGGCTCCTCTTGCCCGTCTTGTGGCTTAGTGACATTTGGCTAAAGGAAGTTGCGATGAAGCATTTTCTAAGGTCGAGACAAGCAGAGAGGAAGGTCAGGGGGATTCTGCAGAGAAGGAGGCATCCCCAGAGATGGATGCAATTCCTGAGAACATTGGTAATACAGGGTGAAAGAGTGGGAAGGCAGGATGAAACAACAGGGAAGAGGACCACAGCTGGAGGCTGGATGGTCTGGGGGAGGAGATGAAGGAAGAAATGCCAATGTGCGAAATCGGAGCTAGCTATTGTGAAGGGGACATTGTGGAGAATTCATGCAGTCTTTGATTGCCATCCATGCACTTTCTCTGGGATGTAGGCTACCGGGGGTGCCCACAGGACATCTCTGCGACAGATGTGCCCAGGGCATCTGGACACCATCTATGGGATGGACATGAATGGGGGTTGCCGTACATTGCCCCCTGCTCCACCTGCGACACCAGCTTTGTCTCCCATTTGTCAGCTCCTCACACAAGTATGTTTGCACCTTCCTCTATGTTCCAAATGCCCTCCCTGAACTGGCCCTCAAGGCCATTGCCCCTGCTTGTTCAGCTCTCCTCGGGAGTCCCACTCTGCTATGGCACCTATGAGGAATCAGCCTGTGAGCACTGCTGGGGAGAGCTGGCACTTCACCTGTTTAGAAGAACAAAGGAAATTTGGTTTGCAAATGTACACGTGTCTGTCCAAACTGTACACACTTGATTGTATCCGTCGCCGACGCCTCCACAGCCAAACTGAATCTAGGGGACATTATCCTGTTTGTTTTAGTCACATGCCTGGGAGGCAACGCAGCTCAGTCCTGACCTGTAGCAACCCCATGTTGGGTCCCCCAATAGCTCTGGCATTCTGGGCAGCACTGTAAAGTGCCAGTGTAGACAAGCCCTCTGACTGGGAACATCTTCTGCTGTCTGCTTGTGCTCCACCCTCCGGCAGCTCTGCCAATGACTGGCTAAACTCCCTGCTATTCCCATCCTGGTCTCCCATGCACCATTCTGCTGCTGCACCTCAGTCCCTACGTGAAGCAGTCTCCTGCTGTCCCTAATTTAGGCCACGTACACAGCTCGGCCCAAGCACTTCCACTCTGACTTGCAGCACTTCCCACTACTCTAGTCCTGGCCCTCTGCTGCAAAGAGAGTGTGAATCATGCCAAACTGTGTCATTGCTTTTGTGACACACCTAACCACCCACACTGGGATGAGCATTTGCATATATTTTGCCTGCAAGCCCTTGTAAAGGGGAGCCTTTATTGCCTGTATAGATCACAGTGTGTTAGTTAAGGGCTTCTTTGTATTGCATCAGACAGAAGATTGCCAGCTGGGGTCATCAGAAGTCCTGGGTGGGGAGAAGAGACAGGAGGAGGGAGAAGCTCTGACAATACAGACTGGAGGATTAAAGGAGCATATAACGTTCCCATTGAGTGAGACAAGAGGCTGTTCACTCAAAGATTGACAGCAACCAGGAGGCGATTCCCAGCACAATATCCAATTAATTCTCTACCCTCTTCTACACTGTCTCCTCCCCCCTTGGGCTGGTACATGAGCAGGGAAGGGCTGAGGCTGAGATCCTCCACAAGGTCATTAATTACTCTTGATTAAGAGGAGATTGTTGAGCCTGGAAGGATTCAATCCAGGCACCAGTCTAAGTGGGCACCCCTTGTCCCATCCTCACCAGACTCTCATCAATTTGGCCCGCCCCAATAATCCACCTCCCCAAATCTCAAGCACGGAAGAACTGTAAGATTGAGGGTTTATCAGTGCTGCAGGCTGGGCTTGAGGTATTGTTTCATGGTGTCTGTGTATATAATGTCTTCTGCAATTTCCACAGTATGCATCCGATGAAGTGAGCTGTAGCTCACGAAAGCTCATGCTCAAATAAATTGGTTAGTCTCTAAGGTGCCACAAGTCCTCCTTTTCTTTTTGCGAATACAGACTAACACGGCTGTTACTCTGAAACCTGTCAATAAAACTGTGTGTAAGGAGCACAAGACAGGCCCAGCAGGGGGTGTTATGGGACAAAATGGAGGTGCATTAGCAAAGTTGGCTGTAAAGAGCCCAAAACAGGCCTACCAAGGGGTGCTCTGGATGAAGACTAAGGTTCAGACACTGAGCTTTTTGAGCAAAGATTATCCAGGACTTCTGCTCTCTGCTTAATAGGGCTCGTCAAAAACTATTTTTTGATGGAAAATTTGGGTTTTTGACGAAGAATTTTCCTGCAATAAATATCTGCTTTCTGCAGAAAAATTTGAATTTGAGTCAAAAACTTTTTGGCTAGAAACCAAAATTTTTCAGCCAAATACTGAACACTTCTGGGGTTTTTTTGTTTCAGGCGGGTGGTTTGAATTTTTTTTTTTTTTTAAATGCAAAATTTTCTATAGAAAAAAGAACGAGGAGTCCGGTGGCACCTTAAAGACTAACACATTTATTTGGGCATAAGCTTTCGTGGGTAAAAAAACCCCACTTCTTATACCCACGAAAGCTTATGCCCAAATAAATGTGTTAGTCTTTAAGGTGCCACCAGACTCCTTGTTGTTTTTGTGGCTATAGACTAACACGGCTACCCCTCTGATATAGAAAAAAGCCACATTTTCCAGCCAGCTGCACTGCTTAATTCCAGCCAAGGCTTTCTGTCTCTAGCACTAACATTCTTCATATGAGGTTGGTTAACATGTGAGCTGCTTCTTCTGTGCCATCCTCTGAACTCCATGTCCCAGTCCGATCTCACACCAGTTTTACAACAGTGCAGTTCTGCTGATGTCAGTGAAGTCCCAACTGATTTATATTGGTGTGAATAAGAGCAGAGCTGGGCCAATCAGTAAAATTTCTGCACACCTGCGAGAATTTGCTGGTATCTGTCAATCTCTCCTCTTATTCCTTTGCGATCAGCCTGAAAGGTGTTTTTCTGAGATGTGCACACTTTGGCTGGCGCTGCTTTGTGAGCTTTGACTACAGGTGCCAGTGCTTTCAAAGCGGGAAACTTCACAAAACTGCAGGGAAGCGACCATGAAAGCACCACCAGTCCTGCAAGATCTGGAAGCAGCCAAGTTCTTATACCAGTGGGCCCCTGCATTTGGCCAAGCTTCCTGTGGCATTTACATTGTGGCTCATTCACCTGGGTGATGTCAGATTAATATCCTGCTGCAACCTTCTCCCACGTGGCTGGAAACTGGCCTGTGTCCTCTTCCCCCCTTGACTCTTTAGTTAGTGCTGGGGATTGCAGTTAATCCTCCGGGGTTTCTGGGATGGGGCAGAGACAGCATTATGGATTTAGCTGCTTGGTATGTCCCTACAGAGCGCTGCAACCTGGAAGTGCCCTCCTGCAGCCCATGACAGACACAGAGGAAAATGCACGTCTGGCTGTGCCTTCAGCAGCCTTCATTGATATGCACCATGGCCTGAGCGTCCCTCTGCCTCCCGCCTGCTTCCTTCCAGACACACACACACAGTAGAGTTGTTTGAAAGTCCTCTGGCAGTTTTAGTGGCAACGAATAACAGATTAGCCATGATCTGATCAGCCCAGTATCTAAGCTTTATTCTCCCTGCTGACAAGTATTTGAAAGAGGGGAGGGGCCACTTTCAGCCCAAACGATGAATCTTTCACAGACAAGAATGGGCCTTTTTTCTCCAGTGAGGCCTCAGGCTGTTCGGTGCCCTGTTGCTAGGCAAGGCATGGAGCCCGTGATTGCATGCCGGGCCTAGTCTGGCAGAGCCCTCGGGTTAACGGGATCAGGAGATTCACACCAGACATCTTGTTTTGTGGGGTTTCTTTTTGCATAGGCATTTGATTGACAGATAACAGCTCACCCCCGATTCCAGTCTGGATAGTCCCAGCAGTTTCCTGTTGCTTCGCGGGCTCTGGTGAGTTATGGGCTACGAAAGGGAATGTGGGGACTTGTGGGAGATGCCTCGGCGGGGGGAAGGGTGGGACACTTTCTCTGTGGCCATGAAAAGACAGCCGCAGAGGCCTTTCCAGAGCGGTCCATGAATCAGGATGTGTGGAGTTTGGGCCTCAGCAGCTTGGCTTTGATTTATAAAGCTTGTCCCCCAGGAATGGCCGCTGTACTCCATTCCCACACACATTCCCTTTGCCACTTGAGACACGCAGCAGCCAATGGCTCCCAGCTTCTCTGGGGAAGCCCTTTCAATGGGGTGTTTAAAAAATGTCTCCCCTGAAGATTCATTTATTCCCAGCCTCTCTGATGGGGAACAGGATCTAACTGGAGGGCCCTGTCTCTCTCTGCTCCCGCATTGAGAAATCCCTGTCCCATACTGAAATGCCTGGCCCAGCCTGTGTACAGTGGGTTTTGAAATGGTATGGTTTTCATGACCAGTGAGACCCCTTTTAACCACAAAGAGAACTGAGTGTCCCAGGTGCTATTATTGAGAGATTGCAAGAATGAAACTCGAGTCCCCAAGACCTCTGGAGACAAACCTCAACCCTTCCCTTTCAGAGAGATTTTCATTTTGCTGACACTCCTTGGGCACCAAGCCACTCAGACACCAAATCTATCAGACACCAGACTCAGACACCAGTGCTATCTTCATTTTCCCGCCTCCGCAGCTCTGGGCATTGGCTCTCCCCAATTTCTTTCCTGTCCATCAGGTGTTCTAGCAGCTCAGAGAAGGTTCTGCTGCAATCACCATCATCCACATTTGGCAGTGTGAATTCATTGTCTGAAACCACCTCCTGTCATGTTGTGATGTCTCGTTACCGTCCAGGACATCCCGTTGTCACCCAGTGATGCCCCAGCTGGGATGGCCTGCCAGCTCTATTGCTCTTGCACTTCCTCTGCTTGGCTGTATAATGAAATCTCAGACTGCACTGTGCATCCACAGTCTCTGGGTACTCTGGGACTCGGCTGACCTCACGAGAGTTTGCAGTGGGAGTTCTGCCATTAGGGCACCTGGGCCACCACCCGCTCACCCATTCAATCTAAATAAAACACAGTCTGCACCCATCCCCCATCTCTGCCCCAGCCACAATACAGTGAGATTCCAGAGCGCTGGAGGAGCCTCTGCCCCAAAGTGGGGGCTGAAAGTGGCTGGCATGGATGGGCAGGGGCAGTATGGGAGAGACTGTTGCGCTGCAGTGGGCTTAGCACTGGTGTCAGGAGTAGCCAACTGGAGCGTTAACCAGGAGGGAGAGAGGGAGGGATGTTCCCTACTTGC
This sequence comes from Chelonia mydas, assembly GCF_015237465.2. Taxonomy (NCBI): domain Eukaryota; kingdom Metazoa; phylum Chordata; order Testudines; family Cheloniidae; genus Chelonia; species Chelonia mydas. The sequence goes on from NC_051250.2 coordinate 68,645,363, forward strand.
TGGTCATCAGGTGGGATATTACCCTGAACATGCCCTTTGGTGCTCAGTGGCATTGATAACAAGGACAGAGGTGGCTACTGGCCCAGAGACCAAAACCCCTAGAGGGGGCCCGGGAAAGCTCCCTGCCATCCCTGTCCTAGCCGGGCGCCCAGCCTTCCCCTGTGTGAACTGTTCTCTCTCCGCTATTCTCGGCAGTGGCTCCAGGGGACTGGTGCTGCTCTGCCCTCTTACCCAAGTATCAAGTTCAGGGGGTACCTTGCGCTCAGCTGCAGGCTTGGGACCCCTCCCAGTGGTGAGCTGGGTGGAATTGGTATCACAGTGAGCTTTACTGGAGGTCTCATGAGGATCCACATGATGCAGCTTCCCATCAAACCCTGATATGTGAAATATGGGACAGTAACATAGTCACTGTCTAAGGCAGGCTGGGCCAAACTCAAGCCTGGTGTAAGCAGGTGCAGGGTCCTATAAAGCCCCATGCACCCCAGTGGTGCTATGAAGTATTCCTCTGGGCTGCTGTAGCCCATTCCCAGCAGGGAAGAAGCTACAGGTCCCTGCATGACCCAGAACAGGCTGACCTAAGAGAAGAAAGGCAAATAATTAAAACCAAGGGTTTCCAGGCTATTTCTGGAGCTGCCAGCTTGAGGCGCCCTAGGCTAAGGCACAGCACTCTTAGCTCCCTCCTTTTCCACCAGACAGACAGGTGTATGGGGGGCTGGCTGGGCTTTGTGTCAGGGCCAGAGCACAGAGCAGTGTGGAAGCTGTCAAGTTCCCAGCGCAGCAGAGGGCTGTCACTTTCCCAAAGTGCTCGCTCTGCAGCAGGCAGGCTGTGGAGGGGTGGAAAGGGAGGGGGTTATTGCCCTCATAAATGTAACCCCCACTGTGCATATCACGCGCTGAGACATGGTGCTACTTACCCACCTCTTACCTCTAGGGAGGAGACAGAGCTGGGGGATGTGGGTGGGAGGAAGGGGGGGGATCTTGAGCCTGAGTCTCTTTGGCTCATGTTAGGGTTTCTCTAGTCATCACCTAATGCCCAGGCTCCCTGCCTCAAGGTCTCGCCCATTCCCTACCCTAAAGCTGGAACCACTGCATTTGTTGCACTTGTTCTAGAGGTCAGAGGTCATTGTTCAGTAGTGGGCTGATCCTTCATCCCATAGAGCTAATGAGAGTTTCGCCACTGGGCTCTGGGTGAGTTTCTTTTCCCGAGGCTCCGAGAAGCGCTGAGCTCAGACTAAACCCAAGGCAGGAACTGCTTTGTCTCCTGCTCCCAGGACCAATTTGTGCTTGGTTTCATGGCACAGATTTGGCAGTCTCAGGTGCTTGACACTGCTCCGTTTCCAGGGGCATAGACAGCTTTGTTATTTGGTGGGGGCTAGAGTTAAAAATAATGTCATAGCTCCTGGGTATCATTTTTGTAAGTAATTGTACCCCATGACTACATTTGTGCATGTTTCATAAAGTGAGAGAAACGCGTGTCTGCTCCAAATTCAGGGCGTCCTTAGTGTAAGCCCAAAATTTTCGGGAGGGCTAAAGTCCCCCTATGTCCCTAGTTTTCTAAGTCCGTGATCCCAGGCTCCATTGTGCCCAGCTGGGGACAAAAGGTATGAAACAACAACTGAGTGGTTTGGCTTCCACTCCGGGCCTGGCAAGGGAGACACTTTTCTGCAAGTGCCGATGCTCAGGGCAGGGTTTTAGGGAATTGCCTGGCACCCCACAAAGAGGGCGAGAACCCAAACCAGAGGAAGCCATATATTGTTTCAGGTGTTAGAACAGCCTTTGAGCCTCCTCCACGCTCCCAACAACAAAGCACAGCCTGCTGCAGATTCCACCCAGTGCTGTAGGGCCAGGCTCTTAGATTAAAACAGACTTTGGGGGAATTCAATGACTGCTAGATCAAGTGGTGAGCTATGGACACGTCCCTCACAGACAGCTCTGCCAGTGCACCTCATCATACCACCCAGTCCTGACCTCCCCATTCTTTATGCTGAGCCAAAGTCCCCTGTTTGGCATCCTGAGCCCATCCTTATTGGCTCGGGGGTCAGGAATTCCTCCCTCTTGTCTGTTTTTATGGACACTGTGAATGGTCACCCATGGAAAGACCCTCCTTTCCTGCCCTCCCTCAGCCGCTGGAGAATTTCAGGGTATTAATCTTGTGAGAGCACTTGAACTAAAGATTCTTCGCTGACATGAAGATGGCCAGCTCCTGGCACATGACCTTTTAGATAGTGCTACTCTGCATTGCAAGGCGCAGAGGGAAACAGAATTGTAGGTAATGTGCTTGAAGGGGCCCACACAGGAACTGTATTTCTCCCTCCTTGTGTAGCCATTAGGAGCTTCTCTCCAGCACGGAAGAGCAGCAGTGATGTCATATGGACTGGAGGGAAAAGCATCAGGGAGAAATCTGTGTTCCCTGCCAGAACAGTTACACCCAATGGTACACAATGCAGTATAAGCTGCTGCCACTCTGAGCAGTGGAATCTCCCTTTTATGTGCAAATGGGAAGAAACTGGCCTTGGCTTTGAAATACAAAGGGCCAGATCACTGGCCATGGTAGTGCCCTGTTGTGATGCTCCAGTTGCACAAAGGGGCTGAAAAGTCAGCTTAGCTCATAAATTGAGCATTCCTTTGGCCTGGAGGATTCCCCAGGTGGAACAGAGCCAGCATACTGGCCCTATGCCATCCCACTCAAAGCACTTAGCATAGCTGTGGCAAAGGGAGTACGGCCAGAGAGCTGGTGCCAGAACAACCTTTAAGACATAGGCAGCAGGGTACAACTTAGAGCAACCCTGAGGCTGCCCTAAATTGGACCAGGCACCAAACTGGCCTCTGGGCAACCCCAGGACTGGGGTGGGGTGTGTGGGGGGAATAAAGTCTCTTTTTACTTCCACTTGGGGCCTGTACTGAGCAGAGCTCAGCGGAACCAGAGAATTGGGCCCATTGTACACTGAGGTCTTGTCTACATGGGAAAGTTTTACTAGTTATACCAGTACAGTTATATAGATAAATTATGCCAGTATAACTCCTCCCCTGCAAGGAAATTCTTATTCCAGTATAAGAGTGGTTTTTTTGGTTTAGTCTAACCCCCTTCCAAATATTATAAGCTAAGCTGAAAAAAGTCACTCTTCTACTGGAATAAGAGGGTCCCCCTGGGGCTTATACCAGTATAACTACAGCAGTTTAAATTCACACCTTAACTTATACCAAAAAAACCTTCCCATGTAGGCAAGGCCTGAGCTCCCTTTGCTCTTCCCTGGGTCCCCCAGCCACTCCCAGTAGAATGGATCTTTCACGGTCTGCAGTTTCTCCAGGGCTGAGACATTCCAGCCACTGCTTGTGCCTGACTTTCAAGCCATCAATGACCAGGTCCTAGATTTACTGCCCTCTTTGCTATAGTTCTCTTATAACCCTACAGCATCCTGTGTGCTCGCTCTCTGTCTCAATTGCTAATTTTTGTCTCTTTTTGATCTTCTCCTTTTAGGAATTTGGTCAAGTCTCCAGGAGATCATAACAGCTCCATGAGAGTAGGTCACAGCTACCTGTACGGATCTTGCGTGGGGCCAGCATACTGATTTGACTCAACTTCAGACTGATCTGGGGCCTGTTGTCTGAAGCAAGGACCATGAAGTGCCCCCGTCCTTGGCTCACTAGAGAAGGACACTACCCTGCTTCTAGCTGGGTACACAACAGTGAACATAAGAGGGAAGGAGCAGGGGTAATTGGAAATTAGACTCATCAGTGCACAGGAATGACAACATTGAAGGGGCTAGCTTCCCACATGCTGAGTCACTATCATGCTCAGTGGCATGGGCTTCTGGCAGGCTCTGCAGGGCCAAACTCCCACATGACAGACTGCATCCTCCTTGGTTACTTCAGGTGGGCAAGTGTACCAGTTACCAGACTAAAACCTCAGCTGTAACAACCAGTGCTTCCCCACTGCAATGCGAGTGCTCTGGCTCACAAGGCATCTGTCACTGTAATTACAACATCCGCTCAAGCTGCACGGCTGGTTGGTTAGTATCGGAGATGGGCGGCAGTTGCAGCATGCCGTGGCCCAGCCTGGAGGCCCCTCAAGGTGTGGAGGAGTAGGCACGAAGGCCTGAGGTGCCAGCAGCCGGCAAAGCTGTGGGGCAGGTGACTGGAAACCTCTTTGTAGCCCCTGCTCTGGAGGATGACAGCATCTCTGAGGTGTTTTCTAACCTTCCCATCCTAGTGCCCTCATGGGTTTGTCAGGCCCACAAAGAACCTTAGTGTATCTTCTCTCTCTCTCTTCTTCCCTAGAGATATCTCAGTCTACCTCCCACCCACTTTCTCCAGCTCCCAGCCTGCCTTCTTGTGAAGCAACTGGCCCAATAGCTCGCAGTGGTGACCGTGTTTCTAGAAGCACCATGTGTGACATCTGGCAAGACAGGCATCAAAAATGGCACCTCCTGACTCTATTCCTCATCCCACAGCTGCTTCGCTTGGCTTCACCTTCATGGTTTAGAACAGCTAGTCACACTTGACATAGATAGACATGAGGAGGAGGCTTTATGTTTGTGTGTGGAATACAAGGAGCTATGGTTTTTGCTTCATTCTTCTTTAAGGAGTCCTGACCACCAGAACTGGTGTGAGACTCATGTCAGACATGCGGGGCAACGCCTCTTACAGCATAGAGAAAGAAAAACACTTTTTGGTTCTGGGCTTTTGTGTTCTAGTCCAGTATTTCCCAAACTTGAGATGCTGTTTGTTCAGGGAAAGCCCCTGGCAGGCCGGGCCTGTTTGTTTACCTGCTGTGTCCGCCGGTTCGGCCGATTGCGGCTCCCACTGGCCGCGGTTTGCCGCTGCAAGCCAATGGGGGCTGCGGGAAGTGGCGCGGGCCGAGGGATGTACCGGCCGCCACTTCCCACAGCCCCCATTGGCCTGGAACGGCGAACCGCAGCCAGTGGGAGCTGCTATCGGCCGAACCTGCGGACGCGGCAGGTAAACAAACCAGCCCGGCCCGCCAGGGGCTTTCCCTGAACAAGCAGCGTCCCAAGTTTGGGAAACACTGTTCTAGTGCTTAGATGCTACTGTGCTATATATAATCCTTAGCTAGGTTGTATTAGATAGGTAGGTACTATAGAAAACATGACCTACAGAAAATGCAAATGAGTGTGTGCAGGGGGCTCTGGGAGAGGCTGGTGTCTTGTGTCTTGAAATTTGGAACATCCTCCTGGGAACAGGACCACCTACAGGGTAGAAAAGGTGCATATTTACAAGGCTGAAGGAGGGGAGGGGTACTGTGTCACTACAAGAGAGGAGAGAAACTTTCCTTCAATGAAACCTGAATTGGAAATTCTTTCATCAGATATTGGAATAAAATATTGTGTGCGAGGGAAGAGAGAATACAACATGAGCAAGCAAGAAACAAGGAAATTATTTCATCCTGATTTTTAATAACACTTCCCCAAATCATAACTATCCTCCCATAGATGCAAATGTCATCAGAAACAGAATCATTACATACGCCACTCTCTCTATGTAACTATCAATACTCTCAATATATATATATATGACCTATGTCTATAGCTACACCAGCTGTATCTATCTACTTCTGTACCCTATAGGCTAAGATCCAGCATGGTATGAGTTTGGTATCTGGAATATCTTTCCTCAGGGGACTATAGCTAGCCCTTTGCATGCGGGGATGAACTCCATGCAAAACTCAATGAATGACTATACTGAGTTCTGGGACCAAATGGTGCGTAATGATTTCCTTTCACTTCTCCTTGCATTGGAAGCTGTCTGCTCCCCAGTGGGAGTCCCTCCCAGTGGAGGAATCTCAGACTGGGAGCCCTTGTTTTGTCTGGCCAGTCAGTTCACTTCACCCCATCATTACTTGACCAAAGGTGACTGAAAGAAAAAGACTTAATGCAGCCAGAATGGTGGTTCTACGGGGGCTGGATGGGGAACTTTGCCTTTCATGACGATGCTGCAAACAACATAGATGTCCTTTTCTAGTGAGCCAAGGAGGGGGGCACTTCATGGTCCTTGCTTCAGACAACAGGCCCCAGCTCAGTCTGAAGTTGAGTCAAATCAGTATGCAGAAGTGGTAGCCACTTGCCAATGGATTAGCATAAAACACTCTAGGAGGTAAATAGACATACAAGCAGCCACTGTGTGCAGCGTAGGGATGCCTTTCTTTCAGGCCCACTATTGTCACGGCCCCGACTGAACAGTGACGGAGTGGGGCCTCTGTGTTGGTTTCTTACACTTTTGACTGCTGGATAAAAGGGGGGAACATAAAGAAAGGGGGAGAACTGTTTTTTTTTTAAGTCCAGACGAAGTTACAGATGTCTGTTAAACGTCAATTACAGCTGAATAAAGACGTCTGCTTAAGGCTTAGTTATGGCTCCTTTCAGCCAGGGAGATTTTTCCAGGGCTGGCCTGGGATGCCTTCGGCAACCTAATTTGGAGCTTGTAACTCTATAAACAGGCACTTGCATTAATCAAGGCTGGTGAAAATGCAAATGAGTGTGTGCAGGGAGCTCTGGGAGAGGCTGGCGTCTTGTGTCTTGGAACTTTGAGGGCAGAGAGTGGAAAAGAGAAAAGGGGCCACTCAAATGAACAGGGAGTTGGGATGGGGCTCATGCATACAGAGCATAATGTACTTTTTCTTAGTCTCATCTTGCTGTCTTGGGAATGTGGTTTCATTAGGAACCATTTGCACCATCCACCACTTTCCCTTGGTGAACTTTTGCCCTTGGCTATAGCTCTGCTCTGCCCTTACTGTATGAATTCAGGAGTTGGTCTGTCTTGTGCCCTGTGATCTCCTCCTTGCGCAATACATTTACAAAGGTCCTGTCCGCTCTGCAGTTGGGACCATGCAGAAAACTATCCTGCTTCTATACCCTTAGCATCATTATCATTGTTTCTTATTATGGGCCACATTGTACCACCCTTGCTTGGGCTGAAAAGTGCCTTAGCACAGAAAAAAGGACAGTCCCTGGCCCAACATGCTCGCAACCTAAAAGACACCCACCTAGCTGGTCTGGAGAATCCCAGGTGGGGGGAGGACTTAGTGGTCTTTTGTTTGCTTGTTTTAATCAAAAGTCTCACATCTTGTGGGCCTCTCAGAAGGAGTGGAGTATGATAAGGTCTTGAATGAAGCAAGGGTTGTGGTTTGGTGAACTGGAATGGGGAGAGCATCTCTGGACTTGGGTCCAGCCTGGTAAAAAGCATGCCCAAGGCAGTGGGAGAAGAAGACCAGTGGACATCAAGAATGGCTTTGGTGGAGGAGAAGGGCACAGGTGGGGACACAATAAGCAAGGTTGGGATGCCGTGATTGTCAGACAAAGGGCCCATCCTTGTTACAGTTCCCAGCCATGTCAGGAGGCCGGGGTGCCATATAGCACCACTTGGCAGTGCAGATGGCGTCCAACTGTGTCCCTGACCCCAGTCAATAGCCTTGGGTTGTAAGCAGGGCGGGGAACAGCCATGTGGAAATCAGGTTCCCCTCAACTCAGCTGAAGTCGTAGTGTAAACAAGCCCCAAATCCAGGACTGATAGTAGCCACCACAGCCATGTTTAACTCTGGTGATAACACAGTTTTTGTCACAGGGTGGCTGGGGTTTACCATCTGGCTGTTCACGAGGGGAGTCTACGTGGTAACATGGACTCTCCTTGTTGAACCAGGCCTCAGCTTTGAGTTGGCTGTGGGCCCAGAATTCTGATTAGTTCTGTGGGCTCTGGAGTTTGGCATTCTCACCCCTGGATTGTCTGGAGTCCTCTCTGTACCTACTAAGGCTATCGCTGATCTGGGGCTCAGAGTTGGAGATAGAGGGGCAGTGTTGCAGTGGGAAATTTGGAAATGTGGACTCCTGTGGTGTTGGGGAGGAGACTGCTTACTCCCTAGTGGCCTCTAGGATAGGAAGCATACATCGCAGCTCATGCAGAATGACAGTGGCCAGGGGAGACAGAGGTAAAGGGAACAACTAGATTTAATGGAGGCTTTGACCCCAAAATCTCAACAGGGTCCCACGAATCATCCGCCCCCAAAGATGTCTGGAAAAAATGATGCAGTCCAGAACCATATTAAAGGTAAAAGTAATTGGGCTGCCCTCTGGGGGCAGAATTTTATCCCTAGAATTCCAAATTCCTTTGAAGCCATTTGCTTCCTCTGCTGGCCAGAAAGAGAATTTCATGCACTGATGGAGTTTCAGAATAAGGCTCAGTAGAAAGAGGACAAAAATGGTGAGGTGGCCCTGGAGCAAAGTGTGGGGGAAGAGAAGCCCGTTTAATGGGATTTATACAGGGAATAAAGTCTCATCTCATTTACTCTAGTGAAAAGAGTGAAATCTGGTGACTTTGGGCTATATGTCAGGTTCTGACATCCTAACCTCGTAAACCAGCGGGATTACACTACGCTGATTAATGAAAAGTGACTGCATTTTGCTTGGCTGGGTTGCATCATGTTGCAGTTCTACAATCCAGCAATGAGCTGGAACCTAACCTGCATGTTCAGAGAAAACATTCAAGGTATTTCCTCCAGCATGTCTTAGGCTCGAAGAGGGTGAGAGGGGCTTTGTGCCAGAGGGACACTTCTTTGGATGGGGTTTAAATAATATGTTTTGCTTGATGAAATATTCCAGTATCCTTCAGATACATATGGCACGTCCCAGGAACGTGTGAACGCGGTGGGAGACATGTCCCAGGGCTCTGGTGAGTCACTTGATGGGTGGTAAAAAGAAAAGGAGGACTTGTGGCACCTTAGAGACTAACAAATTTATTTGAGCATAAGCTTTCGTGAGCTACAGCTCACTTCATTGGATGCATGCAGTGGAAAATACAGTGGGGAGATTTATATACACAGAGAACATGAAACAATGGGTGTTACCATACACACTGTAAGGAGAGTGATCAGGTAAGGTGTGCTATTACCAGCAGGAGAGCGGGGGAGGGGGTCGGGGGGGGGAGAAAGAGGAAACAGGTGTGTGTGCCTGTGTATATCCCAATGTCGCTGTGTACAAGCTTATATAGAATACTGCATATTTGTTCCTGGGGTAACATACATGTTTGATTTTAATAACTTAGGAGCCACAGATCATTGATGAGGCCAGGTCCCTCGGTATGTTTTTTAATACCTCAAAAGCCAAATGATTTTATTTCTAACCCTCATTCTATGTGTGCGTTAGAGAGGGTGGGGATAAACACTCTGTGGTGTGGAAAGGATGGGGAGCAATTGCTGATTCTACATTTGCTGTGAGTGTCTGCATGCTGCATATCCTTGCTGAGCTGTCTTTATTGTGGGGTTGTGTGTTACCTAAGGCGTATGTTCTTCATACCTCATGCCTGGGAGCATGGATGTGCAGCTGGCTTCCCCTAAGGCTAGGAGTAGTTTTGTGTTTGAATTTCCACACGTCATCATGAGATGGCAATGGAGACCTGAGTGGAAATACATACACACCTTAACTGAGGCTAAGCTGACATTTCTGTGGCCCTGTCTCTGTGACAACTGGTCATTGGGAGAGATGGAGATGCAGCCTATCAGACAACAGATTGGTGGCTGGAGCCCACCAAAGCAATGGAAGACCCACCCCCCTCAGGTAAGGGAGGGGCCACAGAATCCAGACATCAACAAAGTACAGGGACAAAAACATGAAAAACCCCAAAACAAAACAGGGATTGGGGTGCAGGTCCTGGGTCAAAAGCAGGATCCAGAGGGGGACACTAAGCAGAGAACCCTGGAAAACACCCACTGCTCCCAGAAGGAGACAGTGGCCAGGCGACAGCTGGGAAGGTTTAATTGCTGCTCTAGTCTGTGGCAGATCTGCTCCACTCCCTCCCTCTCAGATCTGCATTTCAATGTGAGAGGAACAGTAAGTGGGATGCTGCTCGAAGGGGTTAGAATGATTAATCATTTAAAAAGCAAGATCTTAATTACAGGGTGCAATTTTTGCTATTTAAGGAGTCCATTAGTTTCCAGAAAGGGGAAAAAAAAAATGATCGCAGGTTATTCTCCTTTTAAAGAAAATTGGAGGGGGAGGGGAGCAGGAAATCTCAGAGCGCGGGCTGGTGCTACAGCTCCTGCTGGGGTGGGGGTGGGGGGCTGGGAGCAGGAGGATTTGGGGAAGGGGAGGCAGAGTCATTTGTTTTAAAAGGTTTTATTTTTTTAGGGTGCTTGTGAATTATCTGCTCATGAATAGTGAGCCCTCTGCTTCACCACACACCTGGAACAGCCTGGGCAGGGACAGCGTACGCTTCCCTTTCACTACCTCAACCCCTGTCCTGAAGGGACCCCCCTCTAGGGGTGAAATGGGAGGTTAGCGTCCAAGTGACCCATTCAGGCCTCGGCCTCTCTGCTAAGGCTGCCAATGAGAAGGTTAATTGGTGCTAATAATAGTGATAGTCCACTAGGAGCTGGTGTGAGACTCTCCCAGGACTCATATCACATAGACCAGGAAACAAGTAACAACTTTTTCTCTTTATTGATCAAAGGCTGGATTGGAGATGGCAGCCCAGAGGTGAGAGGCTTTTTAACCCATTGCCTGTCTCCTGGGTTTAAAATTGCCTTCACTTTCCGTGTAGAAGCAAAACTATCGCACCCGTGACTAGCTCACATCCTGCTAAACGGCGAGGCAGGGAAGCAACCTCGGACTGAGCAGTGCTACGCCGAGAACAACTGCCGCCAGAAAGGTCCACAACAGCGCCTGCCTTGGTGGATGAAAAAACTGGGACAGAGCTCATCTTTGCATAGACAGTATGGGAGCTAGTGGCTTTGCTTCCCAAAGCAGAGCCAGGCATTGAGCTCCCACAGCCCAACCTCAAGTCAGTAGGTTTTCTTCTCTGCTGGGCTGGACCAATTGGTATATTTTTGTATCTCACCTGATCTTGGTCTCCAGAGCTCTTATTTCTGAGCGTTTCATGGCGGCTGGTCAGGCCCCTTTGTCTGACCCTTCCCTGTTGACTGAAGAGGGGTTAGGAGGGTTAATCTCCTATTGCATTCCCTCTGACCCCTGTGTGGGTTTTTCTCTTGTATGATCATTTAGCCATTCCCCCGCACAAAAGGGAGCCATTAAACACAGCTCAGGCCCTTCATGCTCTAGTGGATTAATGTACTGATCCCCTGTGGATTAAAGGTCTCTACGAGATCAGCCATCCCAACCCCAAGAGAGGGTGAGCCAGCGCTAGTCCAAGGCAACCTGAAGACAAGAAGGATTTCTTCTCCTGCAGGAACCCTGGCCCTCCTCCCCTTTCTGCATCACTGAGACATGTCAAGGTTCAAATAAGCGGAAGCTAAACTAAATAGCGTTTCCCCAAAGCCTCTCGTTCACTTCACTAAACAAATGGCTCATTCCCCTGTGGGGAATAGGACTGGAGCCAGGGGAAAAGAGAGTGGCTCTCCCCTCCCCCTGCCCAAAGTCAGGCTGTGCAGCCTCAAGGCTGCTGAAATGCAGTGAGGGCATGTGCTAGTGCTGGTTTGGGAATTACAGGGTGCACAATTAAAAGGGGTGATCTGTGTGTCAGCACGGGTCTGTGTGTGCATGTGTGAGAGTGCTTCTTTGCATGTGTCAGGGTGCATGGCTGTGTGCGGGGGGTGTTCTTTTGGGCATGTTTGAGGAAGGAGGACGTGTAGGTAGTCTGACCTGCCGTGGGCTAAAACTGCTGAGGATGGAGGGACAGAAGCAGCGCTGGAGAAGTCTTGCTGCTCCAGTGGTGTGACAACGAATGCCTTTGCAGCTGCTGAAGATAGTGTTTTGCATTCCTGTAATGCCTTTCATTTTCAAAGGAGCCCAACGCTCTTCGTGAACAATACGTACACAGGAATCACTTCCCCCGCTGCTGGAATGCAGCTACCTCCGCGGTAGAACATTGCAAGCTGTTTCACAATGCACAGTAAGATTAAGAACAGCATAGGGAGTGAAGAAGAATCCTCTCTCCAGCTGAAATTCCAAGATAGGTGAGCAGAAGTGTAATGACCCAAACTGGAATGTGGTCAGAAACTAACGTTAACAGCCCCATTCCTGAGAAAAGCGCTTTGAGATCTTATGGAGCACAAATGGTAAGTATAATGCTGCCTGAAGTGACTTGAGAGCGTGAGTACTAAACTCAGGGCAGACTGTTAGGAACCAGGCACAAACCCCACATTGGCTGTGAGTTCTATACTTTGATTTCACCAACTGATTAACAAGTGTAAACCTTCATGCGCTATAACAACCTTAACATGGAGTTACAGTTCCTTTGGGTACTCCAGTCTGTTTTGCCACCCAGGTGACCCTAACTTTGTGATTGATGGTCCCTTACACCAAGACTCACAGCAGTATTCAGTTTACTTCCAGTCCCAAAAGACAAGTCACTTATAGGTCAATTGCAACTTAGATCTCACACCAAAGACAACGCTTGTAGCCAGTCCTATCGTAAACTATATAAAGATTTATTAAGTAGGAAAAGGAAATGACAGTTATTTGCACTGTTAAAGCAAGTAAACATAAGTACACAAACGAGTTACAATCTCAAATTTCAAAAGGTAATAGAAGCTTCTATAATCCATAAGACCTATATAGTCTTTAGGACTAATCAGCTGGGGATCTCTTCCTTATGCCTAGAGGACCTTGCATCCTGGAGTCCAAGCAGCACAGAGATACCAAGTTCTTTTGGTTTGGGGTTTTTATCCCCCTGCTACCATGTGCTCTGAGCTGCAAACTCAGCTGATGGGAGGAGTCCACTTGCATGACTCATCTTCAGAGGAAAGGAGAGCAGGACAACATAAGTCCTTTGTCCATTTGTTGATATCACATAGGGAAATTCCAGTTGCAAAGTCCTACAATTGTCCATCTGGTACTGATGGACCTTTCCTTTTGGGAAGGGCATAATATCTTCTGTTTAAGAAAAGCCCTTCACACTAACTAATCTCTCTCTCCTGACTGGTGATTTACATAGTCACAGGGGTTCACAATACAACCACTCAAATATTACCTTACAATATGGGAGACAGATGCCATCAGTGAGATTAATGCAGGCAGCAATTTACAAGCATTTCAGAAAGTCCAAATACTAAACACATTCTTATAACTCTACTCTTTATTTTAACAATATTAACACACAGGTGAGCCAGACTTGTTCCAGCTCTGTGTTTGTCACTGTTCAACTCAGACACGGGGCCCTTGGCATGAGCTGGCATCTGCCAGTGTCACAGTTAGTCCCTATTGTTAAGGCTAAGATTATATCATGATTATTTTTAGTAAGAGCCACGAACAGGTTACAGGCAATAAACAAAAATTCACGGAGCCTGTGACCTGTCCATTACTTTACTAAAAATAACCGGGAGTGGGGCTAGATAGGGGGGAGAAATAGAGTCCCATGGAAGAGGGGGGACTGACAGGCCCGTGGGGACGCAGCCACGGGGGGCACGCAGCCCCCGCTCCAGAGATGGGTGCATGGACCCGACTGCAGACCCTGCCAAGCCCTGGCCACAGCAGGGCTGGGTGGGTGGGCACATGGCCCTGGGAAGCCACAAGGGAGGTGCATGGCCCCAGGTGCAGCCACCTGGCAGGGTCGCACAGCCCCAGGGGCAGCCCCTTGCAAAAGCTGTAGGGTTTGGGCACATGGCCCTGGCTGTAGCCCCCGCCAAGTCTGGGATGCCATGGGGCTGGAGTACATGGCACCATCTGCAGCACACGGCCCCAGCTGCAGCCCCCGGAGAAATATGCGGGGCTGGGGCATGTGGCCCCAGCTGCAGCCCCCGGCAGAAGCTGCGGGGCTGGGGCTGCAGAGTCCTTGTTCCAGCCAGCCCCAGTTGCAGAGCAGGGGCGCACAGTCCCACCTCCTCCTCCTGAAGCCCTCGGAGTCACAGAGGTCAGGTAAAGTCACAGAATCTGTGACTGCCGTGACCTCCATGACTAAATCGTAATCTTACCTATTGTATATCTCATCCCAAAGACAAGATGGATAGGAGCTGTGCTAACTAAGTCTTCATCCTGAGATGGGCTGAGGATGGCTGGGATGGATGAAGGATCCAGACTAGAATAATTTGGAACAGCCCTTCACAGTGCATGGGGCTGGGTATACAGAAACAAGCTAATGAGGCTTATCAGGAGGCGGAAGGATGGGCAAAAGGGAAGAGCTGGAGAACTGTTCCCCTGTAGAGCTGTTAAGAGCAGTTCAGATGGGTAAACAGAAAGGAGCAGCAATGGAGAGGCCTTTGCCAAGCTGAGAGAGGCTTGATATGTATGGGAAGCATAGCTCCAGCTGAGTTTTGAGAGCTATATCCTTGGTCAGGATTGTGGTGGCTCTTCCCATGCCTCTGAGAAGCAACGAATGCATCTGACTTTAATTACTCTCTCCCTGATGCTCTTGCACCTTCTTCACATGAATGCTGATTAATTGCAGGGTTAGGCTCTGAGGCAGGCTGGACCACATTATTTCTGATGTTTGCTCTTTTCAGTGGGAGAATAAATGCCATGAATCCACAGTAATCAGCAGCTTTTAGCTTGTCACTCTTATGACACTCTTTACTTAGACCAGGAAATGGCAAATGTGGTGGAAATAAGAACTTTATTCCCCTTTGTTTTTGTTTTTTTAATCTCTTCCCAAAGCGGGAGGTGGGGAGAAGAGTTGGTATCTTTCAAATGCAAGGCAGAGAGGGGCTGTGTGGGAAGCTAGGGCTGTGTATTTCAATCTCCTCCCTTTAATCTGAGGACCCTTGCTTGGCCACATTCATCGAAAGAGAGGAGAAGAAATGAAGGGCTCTATTCCTTACTTAGGAACAGGGATGGTCATAGAAAATATGAAGGAACAATGCCCATGTTTGATATTTAAAAGAAACCACCTTGAAAGGAACTTTAAGGCCACCGTGTTATACTGCTAATTTGCACCTCAGTCGTTCACAAGCCAATCGGGCAGTGATTCTCAACCTTTCCAAACTACCGTACCCCTTTCAGGAGGCTGATTTGTCTTGTGTACCCACAAGTTTCACCTCACTTAAAAACTACTTGCTTACAAAATCAGGCATAAAAATACAAAAGTGTCCCAGCTCACTGTTACTGAAAAATTGCTGACTTTCTCATTTTTGCTATCTAATTGTAAAATAAAATGATTGGAATATAAATATTGTACTTTACACTTCAGCATATAGCATATATGACAGCAGTATAAAACACGTCATTGCATGAAATTTTAGTTTCCCTGGTGACAGCTCATGGTGCTCTTTTGCTATTTTGTAGCCTGTTGTAAAACTAGACAAATATTTAGATGAGCAAATGTACCCCCTGGAACACATACCCCTGGTTGAGAACCACTGCCATAGGGTGTGACCCCTGTAGGAAAGCTGCAGCCGCTAACACATGCTAAGAATAATGGGGGTGCATGCTGCTCCTTTGCCTAGCAGCTGTAAAGTGCCAGGGCCCCAATCCTGAAAGGTATTTAGGCTCCTAACTTCTGCTGAAATAAATGGGAGTTAGGTGCCTAAATATTTGTAGGGCTCTGTGCCTAGAAGCCTGCCTTGAGCCATGCTGGTTTGTAGCAGCAGGATGGCGTAGGGACTAACTCAGTCCTCAGCATGGCTCCTCAGAGGCAGGACAGGGTTTCCCTCTGTATACATTGTTATTGTTATTAAATGTTCAGACAGCGTCATAGCTCTGCCTGATGCTTTACTGGGGACGTGAGGACAGGGTCCCTGCCCTGAAGGGCTTACACAGCATGTCCAGCAAACACATGAAGTAAAGAGACAAAGAAAGGATAGAGGGCAAGTGTGATAAAACTAATAATGAATACGCAAATTGCGTCATTGTGGGGCTGGAGTGCTGGCGCCTTTGAGGAGACGGAGGAGAGGAAGAGATAAGCAATAGCCAGCCCAGGCGTGGAGTGAGAAGGGGCTATTTGGGTTTGTTACATATAGATGCGGTCTCTGGACATGTCTGCATGTCCCCTGTATTTCTTTGTATTCATGATGGGGATGGCTGAAGGTAGGAAGGGAAAACTGACAGGGAAAACGGTCTCCAAGCCAGTCCCAGCAGCAAATGACGCTTCCCCCCCTCATTGTGCCTCCCCACGATGCACATGACAGGGAATATGTGACTGCATTGAGTATATTTATTATTTCTATTCCAGGAGAGCCTTGAGGCCCTAATCAAGGGCAGGTCTCCATTGTGCTGGGCACTGTATGTGTATTAGAAGAGACAATGCCTACCCTGAAGAGCTTGCAGCCTAAAGGGACAAGAGAGAGGAAACAGAAGAGTGAAGTGACCTGCTCAAGGTCGCAGCTGGGCATAGAACCCAAAGCGGCTGAGTCCCAGTCTAGTGCTTTACAGACTAGCCCCATTGCCCCTCTTACACTTGCTGTACTAATCTGTCTAGTGGGCACTATGGGTTCCCTGGGTCGGAGGCCTTGTTCTCCCTTCCTTTTTCTAATAAATTGGCAAGCTCAGCTGCAGGCCTGGCCCAGCCCATCAGCTCAGGTGGGAGCCTCTTTCACTGCATTCCTCAATGCTCTGCTAGTGATCTAATTACCATCTCTTAGCTCAGTGAGAGGGCAGCCCTCAGCCTTTCAGCAGCAAACATCTGGTGTACAGCATGTGGCTGGCTGAAAGACACAGAGCTGGGGCTTGCCTTTCTCCACCCCCTGCACTCTACTCTGCTCAGGGGAAGCTAACAATTAGTGAACCTCCCCACAGGGTCTTACCCAGCTCACCTATTGAGTCCCAGGAAGGTGGGCAGGCTTACCCAGCTCAGGTGAGTACAGCTCACCCCAGGAAGAAAGTGTAATTAAGGTCAATAAGGGGGTTATGGGTCAGGGCAGTGGTGGGGGAGACAGTGAGAGTCTAATGGTGGCCATAATTAGACAGCTGTGGAGGAGAAGCAGCTAATGAACAAGGCAACTGCTAATAAAGCCTCTTCGTGAGCAGCCTTCTGGCCTGTGTAATTGAGGGATTTGCAAATGCCACCTCCACATTTACTCTGTAATGAACAGGCCTCAGAGTGGGAGCAGGTCAGAGTCAGTGTTCAACCCCCATCAACTCTTTGATAGAGCTGCACATGAGGGGCAAGAATCTGCTGTATCTACAAGCAGCAGCTAGGGGGCCTCCACATGACATCTGGTCAGAGGAGACAGGCCCGCCCCTCCTTGTATGCTGGGAGGGGTAAAGGTGAGCGATTAGGGATACCGGACTGGGTCATGTGGTTGGCCTGGAGGGTCAGGGATGGGATAAGTCTTTTATTCCCATGTCTCCGTTTCCCTTCAGCCAAGGCAGTTGTTATTGTCTGATGGCTGAAATAAATTGGTGGGAGGGTCTCAGGGGCCAGGTCCACATCATAAAAGTTAGTCTGCTATCTGGCACTAATTGTACCCTCACACCCTGTTGTTTGCCCTTCCTGTGCCCTCCTCGCACCTGGTTTGCTTGTACTCTCAGTTGGGATGAGTCTGTCCGGGCTGCACCACCTTTCTGGCATTTCTGCCTGCAATGATACCATTGCCATGGTACTTTTATGGCCAAAACGGTTCTTGTCAAATAAACTCTTCTAGCTGCTTTCGTTGTTCTGAGCTTACACCTCTGCCGTTTCTAGTGCTGTGGGAGATCATTGCTACACATCCAACTCCCCCCATCCTTGTACTGCTATTATACCCACCCAGTCTTGGCCTAGTTCCTCCCCTTCCTTCCCCCTCTGCTACCTAATCACTCCATCCCTGCTGGCCCTTGGGAGTGTGTGTGTGGGGGGCTCATTCTGCCATATCTGGTCCTGTGCTTCTGTCACTTTATGGGCCTGGTGCACACTACTCACAGGACACTCTGCTCTTGACACACACGAGGGCCTGAGCATGGTTAGAGGGTGCTGGGGGTCATTGGGTACTCCCCCAGCGCAGCAGGCTCATGGTGCTCTTTTGCTAGAGAGGGGATGATTTTCCCACAGTGAGTAGAATGACAGCAAGGGATGGGGTGGAAGAGAGCTCGAGACACAGTACAGGAGACCAAAGAGAAGGAAAGCTGAGGAAGGCCTGGATTTCTCCATGCCCCCCACCCACCATCCCCCTCCCTACTAGGCTGGTGGGAGAGGACCTGAGGCTAACTATGAGTCTCCTCTGGTCACATGACCCTCCCTGCGCTCTCTGCCCCCATTTGATTCCCTGGGATTCCTTTGAGTGAGGCTGAAAGCAGTTGGCAGAGACTTGTACAGCAGATGCTTCGGTTTCCCACGCCTGCCTCTGTCTTGTGCAATCCCCCTTCCCGCCCTGCAGCATTGCAGTGATGTCATCATCATCCCAGGCCCTGGGAACTTGCATTGTTAGCTTAGCAAATAGAGAAATCCCCACTCAAGCATTGCAAATGAGGGCAGAGGGGGAGCTGGGGAAGGCACAGGCTGCTGAGGGCTGCGAGGTCTCTCTCCTCTCCCTGGCTCTCTTTGAGTTGTCAGATGAATTCAGCGGTTAACAAAGAAAGAGACCCGAGCTGCTAGCGCAGCTGGTGAGGGTGAGAGGGGGGAGGGCCAGAGTGTGGCTGGCAGCTGCCCCTCCCACCCCTCTGAGTGGCACCAATATAATGTGCAACTCCCCGTCCCCAATGTGAAAAGCAACACATGAGTGGGAAGCTCACAATGCCCTCTGGGTTGGCGATGCCCAGAGCTCACTCTGTACCCAGCAGCCAGCTTGTTCTACCGTGGCAAGGTCTGGTGACAATGGCGACACCACGCTGTGATGCCATTGCGCCCTCTGAGAGGCCGTGCTTCTGAGAGGGGCCTTCCCCTTCCCACTGAGCATTGTTATTTATTATAGTTGCATTATCATAGAGCCTGGAGGTCCTGATCAGGATGGGGGGGGGGGGGGGCTTGTGCTGGTGCAGCACAAACATAGGAAGACAAGACCTCGCCCAGTGGAAGATGAGACAAAACAGTTGCATATCATGCATGATGGGAAGGAGGACAAGGGAAACCATGTCCCTGTTCTATCCCCCTGTGCCACTCCTGGAAGCACCAGCATGAGCTGCTGCTGGGCTGCCCCCTCCAGGAGGGAATGTGCACAGCAAGGTGGTGGCGATGCTCCCCACAGGCAGGCAGGTGGGTTGCGGTGTGGCTCCCGCCTTTGGTGGCACGGTGGGAAGTTGTGGCTCTGGCAGGGGATGAGGAGAAAGGTGGGACTGGGAGCCAGGACCATTGAGTTGTATTGCCAGCTCTTGGAGAGGAGCATTGTCCGCTGGTTAGAGCAGGAGACTGGGAACCAGGACTTGTGGGTTCTATTCCTGGCTCTGCCACTGGCTTTCTATGTGACCTTGAGCATGTCACTTAACCTCTCTGCACCTCCCGTACCATCTAGAACCTCTCTGTCTCAAACGGGGTTGTGAGGCATGTCTTACTCATGTTCTCCATTATTTTCTTAATGTTTGTAGAGTGCTCTGAGGTTGTAAAGCGCTGTATACGTGCTATATGTGAGTCACCCTCATAACGCACTGGGACATTCTCCTATGAAAAGGAGAAATCTCAGTGCTCATTAAAATAGTATCAGCAAGTGGGGCAGAGACACTTTGGGTGGGATCCACGAAGGTACTTGGACTCCTTAGTCCTGTTCTTAGGCACTACGGTGGTCCACAAAACTGCTTGGCTGGCACCTAAACTCACTTGGCATCTACATTTTTTCCTCTGGGCACGTGCGCTGCAGCCTCACTCTAGGCCTCAGGCTGCTATTTCCTGCCTAAGCCCCAGAGCAGGCGTGGCCAACCTGAGCCTGAGAAGGCACCAGAATTTACCAGTGTACATTGCCAGAGAGCCACAGTAATAGGTCAGCAGCCCCCCCATCCACTCCATCCCCCACTCCCAGCGCCTCCTGCCCACCAGCAGCCCCGCCAATCAGCGCCTCCCCCGCACCTCCCGATCAGCTGTTTTGTGGTGTGCAGGAGGCTCTGGGGGGAGGAACAAGGGCACAGCGGGCTCAGGGGAGGGGGCAGGAAGGGGTGGAGTGGGGGCAGGGCCTGTGGCAGAGCCAGGGGTTGAGCAGTGAGCACCCCCGGCACACTGGAAAGCTGGTGGCTGTAGCTCCAGCCCCGGACTCAGTGCCGATACAAGGAGCCCCATATTAACTTCTGAAGAGCCACAGGTTGACCACCCCTGCCCCAGCGTGATTCACAGAAGGGGAAAGCTAGGTATTCAGCTGCCCAAGTCATGTGCAGGGGCCCAATCTGGTGAATAGCCTCTGAGCATGCGTCCTGGATCTGACCCCTCAGGTGAAACAGGGAAGGAGTTCCCTTAGCTTCTGGTCAATTTTCTCTGTAGCTGGCAAAGGGATGTGTACAAGGATCAGCAGCATCTCAGCCCACGCCACTGTGCTATGGAATATTCTGATTTGGGGGTCCCACAATCTTTCCTGTTGAAGCTGTTCCACTTTAATTAAACAATTAAATACTTAAATATTAATTGGACCAGCGACACTGTTAGAATGACTTTATAGCCCAGTGGTTCGGGCACTCCCTTAAGTGGTGCCAGATCCCCGTTCAAATCCCTTCTTGCCCCTCAGGAGACAGAGGGACATGACCTGGGAGTCACCCACATACTTGGTGAGAACACTATCCACTAGCGAGCTCTCCCCTGCAGCTGTTTAGTTTCAAGTCCTGCAGGGCACTTGAGTGGCTGAGCATCGATCTTACCCAGCTCGTTGATCACTGGCAGAACAAGGAGCAGCCCTGCTGCAGGGACTTAGGTGCCTATCTCTGAGGGAGGGAGGGGGCTTAGCACACACCCCTCTCTCCAGCGTCTCCCATTGGCTAGTTTAGGCCACTCCCTGCCTAGTGGGATGGCTTTGTGGATCACAGTCTAAGGTGCCCATGTCTCCCATTTGTTGTATAGGGAGCCTTAGCACTTAACTGAGGCTTTGTAGATCTCAGTGTTGCTGTGATTTAAAACTTTGTTGGGACACCAAAAGCCCTTTGTGGAGCCTGCCTTCAGCATCTCCACCTCGGGAAAGGGTTCTTCACGTCCCCAGTAGAGCCCTGGGGAGGAATTGAACCTGTCCCAGGATGTGCCTGTGTCCCAGGATGTGTCTGGAGACTTGTTCAACAAAGAAAGGGAGCCCTGATATAATGGGGCAGATGCAAAAGGGGGCGGCTCCATTTATAATGGAGTCAGTGGAAAGACAAATTTGAGAGCAGAGACCTGGAAAGTGAAGCTAAGGGAGCAGAACAAATATACAATCCCTGCCCAGTTGCCAAGCAGGTCAACAAGCAGAAAAATGCCTTTGCTTGCTAGGGAGCAGTTGTATTCATAGAACCCCATTTCTTCCTCCTTCTAGACCCTGCTCCTCCCAGCATTCCCACTGAACTCCATTTAGCAGCTTCTGGGCATGCTCAGCTTCCCTGTGTTCTGCCCTCTTCTGAGGTCCAGGGAGCAGCTAGATTCCCACTGTAGTGACTTTAATGCTCTCAATGGAAACTCTTTTTAGAGTGCAGTGAAGCAGTTTAGGAGTGGGAGAGAGAAACAAGGAAGGAAGGACAAGCCAGGAAGCAGATCCCAAACAAAGTCCATCCCGCAGCCAACATGGACCCAAAAGGTATTTCCTCCCTGAGATAAGATACAGATGGTCACAGGAAAATGGTGATGGTGTTCTTTGATTTATCTGAATGGTACAGAGATAAGGCTGCATGGGACCCTGGCTGAGCAATCTGTATTTGGGGAGAGCCCACAGTTAAGTAACTGGACAAGGACAAGGTATTATGTTCTGTGAGAAGTCTCTGATTATGCATGTGGGTTAGGCTGGTACTATGGAAAACATAAGCTTCAAGGAAAGAGGAAAGGACTGGGATGCAGAAGGGCCTGATATAGCAAAGTTCCTATTTGCTTTAGCAGAAGGTTTTGCCTGGGCAAGGATCTCCAGCTCAGACCTCCCCCATATTCTCCACTCAGTCTGAACCTGGGCCTGAATTTTGAAAATCTATCTTTGCAGCAGCTAGAGCCAAAATCCTGGCTCCAAACATTCTCAAACTTGAGGGTGTTCAAAATCTGTATGTTGTAGCTTCTACGACTGACTCCAGACACAGTAGCCTGGAATCCTGAGAAGACCATGGTGTCTTAAGATGTCCTGAAGTTTAGGCCTGGTGAACTTTCCTTCCTCTGCATTTTCTCAATCCAGTGCATTGTGGGTACCTATGCTGTTGCTCTATTACTCAGCAAGGGCTGTAGTTCAGAAACATGAACTGCCCTTCTGCTTCATGGGATGAAAGGGATGTGACAGCAAATCTGCAGTCTACTGGTGGGAGAGGAGAACACTGTGGCTTGTGGTTTGTCTGTTTATGTCCGTGCACAAGGAGGGGAGTTGGAAAAGGAAAAGTAGTGGCTGCAATTTCCTTTTGCCAATCTGTTTGAAGAACAAGGAGAAATCTTAATAAATAGAAGCAGGCAAGGAAAGCGTAGATCTTTTTTTCTGTTTCACAGACTCTTTGACGGAGGATCTAGAGAGGAGGAATCTACGGGGCTAACTCCCTCCTGGGATGGAGACACATTAGCTGTCAGACAGCAGAAAAGGTTATTTAATTGTCTGTCTCTTTAAAAGAGTCCTGGCATCTGCCTTTGCATGTGTCTGTATCCTGTATAAGTCATAAATAAACAGTTCCTTCCTCCCGCTAATATCATTCTGGGGTGTATTAACAGGAGTGTTGTATGTAAGACACAGGAGGGAATTGTCCCACTCTACTCAGCACTGTCCCACTCAAGCTGTCCAAGTCTGGGTGCCATATTTTAGGAAAGATGTGGACAAATTGAAGAGAGTCCAGAGAATGGCAACAAAAATGATAACAGGTTTAGAAAACCTGACCTGTGACGAAAGGTTAAACAAACTTGGCATGTTTAGTCTTGAGAAAAGAAGCCTGGCGGGTGGGGAGAAACCTGATAAGTCTTCAGGTATGTTAAGGGCTGTTATAAAGAGTACGGTGATCAATTGTTTTCCATGTCAGCTGGAAATAAGACACGACATAATGGGCTTAATCTGCAGCAAGGGAGATTTCGATTAGATATTAGGGAAAACTTTTCATCTGTAAGGATAGTTATGCACTAGAATAGGCTTCCAAGGAAGGTTGTGGAATCCCCATCACTGGAGGTTTGTCAAACACCTGTCAGGGATGGTCCAGGTTTACTTGGTCCTGCCTCAGCGCCGGGGGCTAGACTCAATGACTTCTTGAGGTTCTTTGCAGACCTGCATTTCTATAAGGGTTACCTATATCAGAGGTGTCCAAAGCAGACCTCTGTGGAGAATGAAAGTTTTATTTTGCAATGGAGTTTGAGATTTTTCAAGTTTGGCTTTATTCCTAATCAAAACACCCCCCCTCCCCCCAAATTTCAAAATTCTCTGCAAAAGGAAAAACTCTGGGGAAAGAAATCATTTGGATTTGATCTACAAGGTTTGTTTTTGTTGTGACTTTTATTTTGTATTATATTACAACAGTACATTAGAATGCAAAATTTGTAAAAACTTGAAGTGAAAAGTCACTTCAAAAGGAAAAATCAAAATATTTTGTTGCAAAAACGTCAAAACATCCTGTCAGAACTCTTCTGCACCCAGCCCCGGTTTTCTTCCAAAACACAATTCTGGTGAAATTGATCTTATATCATGAAGCATTTTGACGGAACCGCATTTTCTGATGGACTAGAGTTCTGTTGAAGTTTTTCTGACCAGCATGAGTGCAAACTATGGTCTGAGAGTGATATGGGCCCCACTCAGCTCTCCAATGCTGCCTACGCAGAATGCTGGGCACTGCAGATCTTCTGATCTAAGCGTCCTGTGCTTGGATCAAGGCAGAGTTCTGTATGTTGGGTTCTGTAGTAGCCATGGCCTGCAGTACCACATGCAGGGGGCAACAATGTGCCCCATTTTGTACAAACTAGATGTTACCCTCAGGCTCCAGGCCTGTTCTGAGCTGTGGTGTCTTCAGGAGGAAGTTATCTTGGTGCCAAACATCTGAGGGGGAAAATACTATTCGGACTGAAGAGGAGATGGAAAACAAGCAACGAACTAAGGTTTGTGAGGAACAGTAAGTCTTGGGGTCTTTGCTTTTGTGACGCTGGCAGACCTGGTACCAGTTCATGCCACAGTCCCCATTTCTCAACTGAACACTGACAAACACATGGCTGGAATCAGGCTGGTTCAGCTGTGAGCTAGTATTGTTAAAATAGGTATTGCAGTTATAAGAGGGTGTTTAGTGTTTAAACTTTTTTGAATGCTTGTGAGTTGCTGCCTGCATTTAATCTCACTTATAGCATCTGTATCTCATATTGTAAGGTAATATTTAAGCATTTGTATAGTAAGCCTCTGTGACATTGAAAATCATAAGACAGGAGAGAAACATTAGCTAGTGTAAAGTGCTGATCTCCCACAGAATGTTCTGGCCAACAAGGAAGGTCCATTGACCAGACAGACTATTGTGGAATATTAAAGAGGACAAAAGACTCCGTTTCTCTGCTCTTTCATGCAAGTGGATAGAACTGGCTCATCACGTCTGTCAGTTTGAATGGCTATTGCATATTACATTGGTCTGGGAAGATGTGCACCTACCAGCTGCACTGGGAAAGCCAGTGATGGAACAAACAAGGGCAGCGAGGTGCAGTATCAGATTTGACTGGGGAGGACCAAATCCAGCATAGAGGACCAGTGATGCCAGCTCAATGCACAGACAGGGAGAATGATGCCATCTCAGAGCTTCTCTGTTTGTGGTACCTGCCACTGAAGTACACATAGCACTTCTATTTCCGAAAGTCACAAGCTGAGTTTATTCTTTTTGGATGGACAAAGGCTGTTGTAAATACAAAAAACTTGGTTACTCGAAATCTGCACTAATCAGAAGAGCCCTGGGAAACACACAGGTTGTGGCTGGCAGGGAGACAGTGCAACACAGTCTGATATCAATTTGCCTGAGTTCCAGGTGCAAGTGAACCCAAAATGCAAGGCAAAACTGAGATCTCTCTGCAGAGCCTCCCTGGAATTTTGCATGGAAATGATGGGGAATGATGAGTTTTGCAAGGTTTTAGAGGGTGGGAGAAATCAACCACTGGCTCACTGTAAAGGAGCTTGAATCTTTTGACAGACTGGGCTGAGTCTGACCCAAATCCAGGTGTGTCAAGAGGCTGAGGGTTTTGTCTATTGTTTTTAGTGCCCCCCCTCCTCAATTGTAATAGGTGCTTTCAGTACAGATAAGAACCCAAGATCCCTGTCCCAAACAGCTTGCAAGATGATGCAATAACATGATACAGGCTGGTGCATTGCATGATGGACAAAAACCCCAATTTGAGATAAATGGAGAGGAGTAAGTAGAAGATATAGCGGGCATCATGGCAGAAGTAGGCCTTCAAGGAGGAGTTAAGATGCTGCAGGCATTTTGCACCACTCTGTGTATTAGCGGTGGGTTGGTGCACTTCTTTCATGGGAACACATGTTCCTGCTTCACTGGGATTGGGGGTCCAGAAGGGATGAAGGATTCTAATTTCTGGGAGGTTCCTGCCTCCTGCTAACCTGCATAGTCAAGGGGAAGGAGACACAGAGTTACTTGGGGTCTTCACTGCTTTAGCTGAGATCAGATCCTGGCCCAAGCTGTTCAAAGAGGGAAGAAACGTGTGTTCTTCCTTTCTTGGCTTCCAAGCAAACAAGCTGTGGGCCTGGTGCCTGCGACTGGCTGTGAAATGGCTGTGGAAGCGACCTATTTGTTTCAGGAAATATTGCTATGGCTGACATCCCTGGGCCAAATTGAACAGTGAGGTAAATTGTGTTGTAAGCAATAAAGCTGTGAAACTTGCATCACTTTGGCATTTTGTGAATGTGTAAAATGAGGAACTTACACCATTTGGTGTTCCGTAGGGACCAAATTCATCTCCTAGTGTAGCAGGTATAACTCCTATTGAAGTCAGTGGGCCTGAACTTATACTGCTGTAAATCAAGAGTAACTCTATTGAAGTCAACAGCATTACATTCCTTCCACACTGGTGTATGTCTGAGGATAGAGGGTCAATGGGCCAAATTCTGTTTTCAGTTACACCAGTATAAATCTGGAGACTGGACTCTATTCATTTACTCCAGATTCTTCCTGGGGTGAGTGAGAGCAGGATTGGGCCCATTGGGAGTTTCACCTGCTCACGCTAGGCAGAGTTTGGCTCTTTGGGTCTGTTTTGTTTTCCACGCTCACAGGCTGACCAATCCTTAAGTGTGCGTTTCACATGGGTAAGTTACTCCATGACAAGTACAATAGACCCAGAAGGCACACGGAAGGTCAACATCAGTTAGCACCTAGAGGAAGTCCAGTGGCCTTCCATAGAAACTTCAGCAGGGACTTCAGTCTTGCACTTGTTCAGTCAGTATTATGGTCATGTGGGAAAGCCTAAGAGCTTACAAACTGGTTGTAGTCTGGTGAAAGGGCACAGGGATTGAGGAGCACTTAGAAAAAACCCCCCACATGTCAATTTCATGTTCCACAACTTTTCGTGGGTATCGAACAGAGTAGAGGCAAGTAGATCTTCTCTTTATAGACTTCTATTGACCACTGATTATGGGACCCTTGCAGGAAGTGTAGTTTAGAGCAGCCCAATGGTGGTTTTAACTTGGAGTTACCTTTCCCTCCTTCCCTCTCCTCCGCTGTGCCAAGCCCAGGTGTTAAAAGTGCTGTACAGGAATCAACTAACCCTCTCACTCCTCCTATGAGAGTGGTCCATGTTGTTAGCCACAGTATATTGATGGGTAATCTGAGTATTGAGGGGGAGGGCCAAATACTGCAGCCAGTTACACTAGTACAAATCCAGAGTCACTCCAATGAAGCCAATGTAGCTATTCAAGACCTACACCCTCGTAACAAGGGAGAATTTAGTCCTAAGTGACTTGCCCAAGGCCACGTAGTAAGTCAGTGATGGAGCCAAGTGATCTGGCTCTCAACCCTCTGGCTCTAAAGCCATCATGATCCTCCCTCTGTTACTGTACAGACAGAAGGTGCTATATAAGAGCACAGAATGGTGATGATTCCTATTGCATGCCCTGCCTTGGGGGTGTGTACAGGACAGGAGCTTATGAGAGGAAAAACAGATAAAATAGCAGCTTGCAAAGCCCATGTTTTGAGGAAGCATCTGAGGAGGGATTTCCTGTCTGCCCTCCTGCTAGCACCCCAAGTTCAATGTCAAGGGTGCAGCCTCATCTTGCTACCAGCCCTGAGAATCCAAATCTGGTGACTGCTTTGCAGCTGTTACCAGATCACAAGCTCATCAAACCCCCTCCCCCCACTCCCAGCCCCTCGAGAAATCAAGGCTGGTGACTGACAGTGTTGGCTTGGCCTGTGATTCTGCTATGTTTCTGCTCAGTTGTGTGAGGCTGTCATCTCGCTCTGCTGTCATCTTGGCCTGGCTTCTGAGCAAAATCCATAGCTGATTACTGTGATAAATTAGCGCATTCAAATCTGGACGCTCTTTTTAAGACAGCCTGCTCATTGGCTCTGTTTTTAAACTTGTATAAGCAGGTTTCTCCTAAACCAAGCAGACAGCTATGGGTCCTTTTCTAAACGATTGCCCCATGCCAGCCAATCAGGATGCAGCCTGCATCTGCTCCGCAGCCGTTAATCAGCAAATGAGCAGAAATGCTCTGGCTGCAGGGGTGTTAGAGCTGATCTGAGGGGGATTCATTGTGTGTTTTACACTTAGCTGCATAAATTAGTCGTTGCAGACATCATTCCCTTTTAATTCTGGGCTGCTGTTCTTGCACCATTTCTATCCACAAGGTCCTGCTCCGAGGTTCTAGCCTGGTGAGAGGGGTCAGTGAACCAGAAGCCTTAAGTTAATAATTACCTCTAGCTATTTTAGGGGGAAAGAGAAAAATCCTATTATTAAAAAAGTGTAAATAAATAAAAGGTAGGCAGGGCCTGGGGGTGGCAAAGCTGGATAAGTTCAAGGTTGAGGTCTATTCATCTAGGTCAGGGACTATTTGGTAATAAATATATCGTCGTACCAGCCACTGACCAGCAAAGCTGCTTTGGTGGCGTGGTGACAAGGACAGACGCCATGCTGAAACGAATATATAGATTTCTATGAGGGTTGTTTGGCTCTGTGCTCCTTAAAACACATTTCCACAGACACATTAAAAAGAAATAAATAAAAATAACCCAGCTTCCCAGCCTGGCTTGTTTCTCTGCTCCTCGCAATATGGAACATGACAGGGGATTTTCAGTGCTATTTCTGTACGTTGTGTCATAGCCTATATTTAAAATAGCATTTAAATCTGCCAAATGGTGCAGCGTTAAACGGCTGTCAGACTGAATTTCTCCTCCCACATACAGTCTATTTCAACTATGGCTTAGAGACAGCTAATGGAGGGTAGGGGGGCATGGAAGCAGTCTACAGGTATCCAAAGAGTGTTAACAGCACAGCGGATGTCACAAGGACGCGTAAAACTAGGGATGAAATGAACAAAGGGAAAATTTAGGGGGGGGATAGCTACCCTCTTTCTCGGGAGAAATGAGAGAGTTGGATGAAATGAAACTTCTGGTGGGCTCAGGGGCTGCATGGTGGCCCACTGAAATGGGGATGACTATCGCATCAAGAAAATAGGACAAATTCTGTTCTCTCAAAAAGCTGTCTGAACATGGCTTCGTTTCCCCTTCTTCTCTGGTGGCTTTGCCAAAACGTGGCTTTAGCGTCATTCCCTCATGGTTGGTTTCTGTAAGATCAGAGATTGTTCTATAGTTCCTGCCTGAATCAGAGCAAGAGAATTTCAACTAAGAAGCTGTTCTGCACACCGTGACGCTAACCAGACGCTCTCCTGCTGGGAAGGGGAAGATTTGCTGAATTTCTTCCCCTGGCCTGCCAAGTCATTGAGGCAAATGCTGCACTGGGTTATGTATTGTATTACTGTTAATAATAATTGAAGGGCCCGATTCTTCTGTGTTACATTGGTGTAAATCTGCAGTAATTGCCGTGCGGTCAGTGGCTTTGCTCTGGATTTACACTGGCGTCTCTGAGAGCAAAACTTCTCCTGAGCTTACACTGGGAGGGTACAGACTATTCTGAGTAGTTGGGGTGGGGGTGTGTTTCATAGAATCATAGAATAACAGAATCGGAAGGGACCTCTGGAGGCCATCTAGTCCAACCCCCTACCCAGAGCAGGACCAATCCCAACTATGTCATCCCAGCCAGGGCTTTGTCAAGCCTGACCTTAAAAACTTCTAAGCAAGGGGATTCCACCACCTCCCTAGGTAACGCATTCTAGTGTTTCACCACCCTCCTAGTGAAAAAGTTTTTCCTAATATCCAACCTAAACCTCCCCCACTGCAACTTGAGACCATTACTCCTTGTTCTGTCATCTGCTATCACTGAGAATAGTCTAGATCCATCCTCTTTGGATCCACCTTTCAGGTAGTTGAAAGCAGCTATCAAATCCCCCCTCATTCTTCTCTTCCGCAGACTAAACAATCCTATTTCCCTCAGCCTCTCCTCATAACTCATGTGTTCCAGTCCCCTAATCATTTTTGTTGCCCTTCGCTGGATTCTTTCCAATTTCTGCACATCCTTCTTGTAGTGTGGGGCCCAAAACTGGACACAGTACTCCAGATGAGGCCTCACCAATGTCGAATAGAGGGGAACGATCACGTCCCTCGATCTGCTGGCAATGTCCCTACTTATACACCCCAAAATGCCATTGGCCTTCTTGGCAACAAGGGCACACTGTTGACTCATATCCAGCTTCTCGTCCACTGTCACCCCTAGGTCCTTCTCTGCAGAACTGCTGCCTAGCTACTCGGTCCCTAGTCTGTAGCAGTGCATTGGATTCTTCCGTCCTAAGTGCAGGACTCTGCACTTGTCCTTGTTGAACCTCATCAGATTTCTTTTGGCCCAATCCTCCAATTTGTCTAGGTCCCTCTGTATCCTATCCCTACCCTCCAGCGTATCTACCTCTCCTCCCAGTTTAGTGTCATCTGCAAACTTGGTGAGGGTGCAATCCACACCATCCTCCAGATCATTAATGAAGATATTGAACAAAACCGGCCCCAGGACTGACCCTTGGGGCACTCCGCTAGATACCGGCTGCCAACTAGACATGGAGCCATTGATCACTACCCGTTTCCGTGGCCCTGAGTAGTAAAAGCAGATTTTGTCACAGCAAGTTTGGCTGTTTGGTTTTCTCCTGCTCAGTGACAATGTTGCACTTCTGGCTAGCAGCCCCACTTGTGTTATTGGCATTGGTTTGCATTACTTGGTATGGAGGCATTAATGAGTGGGACAGGATGATTTGAGATAGCTTAAGGGAAAATGCTGGAGAAGCTTGGACCCCTGTATGCATTGCTCACTCTCTCTCTTTTCCCCTTTCCAAATCGCATTCCCCTATGGTCAGTCCCTCTTTCCAGCCTGGAGAAGCCAAGCTCGGCTGGATCTGCACTGTCAACCTCTAGGAAAACAGAAATGGCTAAACACGCGCTGTTTGTCAGAGGGAAGGATCCCAGGGGCTAGTCGATAATGTACCTTGGGACCAGACTTCACTTTCAAAATATGAATAATCTCCCAAAATAAAACTAATCCTCTTGCGTAAATACAGATGGGTACAATGTGATTCAGACTCCATTACACTGAGAACATTGTACAGTAATCAACCCCGAATGGCGTGAGCTGCAGGGGGAATGGAGGATTCCCCTGCCTGGGCCGGGCCTGGGAAGGGTTTCCCAACACCTGAGTTTTAATCCTTCTGCTTGGATCCTGATCAATCAGCCCTGCCGGGGCGACTCCTATCTCCATCTCAAAGATATTTCTGGATGCTCATTTGTTTATAGATCTTTAGAACACACCAGACTCTGCCAAATTAGTGTTTA
Source organism: Chelonia mydas (assembly GCF_015237465.2). Classification (NCBI taxonomy): domain Eukaryota; kingdom Metazoa; phylum Chordata; order Testudines; family Cheloniidae; genus Chelonia; species Chelonia mydas. The sequence goes on from NC_051250.2 coordinate 68,676,109, forward strand.
TATTGCAATAATGCCTAGAGACCTCAAGCAGGTTAGGCCCCCATCATGCTAGATGCTATACAAACATATGGCCTATGTCCATCGTTGCCCCCAGGGGGATTTTTTTCCAGTGAAATGTTCTAGGGAGTCCCCATACAAAGGCCTCATCTTTCCTGATCCCTGTTCAGATTCCTTCTTCTGAATGTTGATATTTAACAGTCTTTCTGGGTTGGTAGAGTTAACTTGCTTTCTGGCAATTCACATCTCTGCTTCGATGCTATGCACATCTCTGCTGTGCATCTGATGAAGTGAGCTGTAGCCCACGAAAGCTTATGCTCTAATAAATTTGTTAGTCTCTAAGGTGCCACAAGTACTCCTTTTCTTTTGGCGGATACAGACCAACACAGCTGCTAGTCTGAAACCTGTCATCTCTGCTTCAATTTCAGACAGCCGCCGGCAAGAGCTTTAAAAATGCCCTTCTGCTTTCATCCTGTCGAGAATCAGTGAACTGGTAGTGCGGAGGGAAGGGACCGTTGCTCAGTGATGGGGAGGGAGTTTCTTCTTTTAGCCAGGGGATCTGTGGTGGCTTGAAGCTGAGCAGGACAGTGCCTCTTTCTCAGGCTGCAGCCTTCCCCTCCGTACCCTCCCTGCTCACGGCTACAGCAGGGACACTGAGTTCCCTCTTCCAGAGCTGACCATGTGCCCATGGTCTCACTCATGTGGGGGGAGACTTGCATTCCCTTCTTGCCGCAAATGAAAGTCTAGAAAGACCATGGCTATCTCTTGGCGACAACCACTGAGCGGGAAGCAGAAAGATTCACTCCCACTGCCTGCTTGCATGTGGGTCCTGGCTGCTTGATGGGAAGGGGTGAGGGATGCTGTGTGTGTTTATAAAAACTGTCTCTTTATTAGCCGAAACCTGAGTCTCTCCTAGCAACAAGACTATTGGCCATTTAGTTCTCTGGCCGCAGCGTTTTTCTCTTCCCTTCCCCTTCCTGTTGGGGCAATAGCATCAGCCAAAGAAGACCCTGAAGCTAGGATGTTTCTATGGAAAATTCCATAGTTTTCTAGGACCCTGAAGCTAGGATGTTTCTATGGAAAATTCCTGGGGCTCTGGAACCCGAGCTTTACCTGCAGTATAATTGGGATATTTACAGCCCTGGTCCATAACACTACTGTCTAAAGATAGGTATGGCTGCATCATAGCAGTGTATTCGCACTGCTGGAGAGTCTATGCTCTTCTCCAGAATCCCACCTAGCTCCCATGACTTTTAATGCCTGGGGAGAATAACTCCCTCCCCCCAGCCCTCCATGGTGGTTAAAAACACTGCTTGGGGCATGTTTAATTTATTTGCTTGATTTGTTAAAGGGTTTTTTTTTATCCAACCTGAATTCCATCTGTTGCTGATTCTCTCCTCCCTCAAGGCTTTAAAGTCCATCTGGAATGCCTCCCAATACCCTGTGATTTTTATGAACAAAGAGAACTTGATGTTCTTGGCAAACAGCACCAACTTGCTATCCATTTCCTCCACCAAACAATTAGTAAATGTATTATATAGCAATGGGCCCGATATAGATCCCCTAGGCTGGTCCAGTATTAACCTCCCTCCACTCTGAGGAGTGGCCATTTCTCCACTGTTCATTGTTTCCCGTTACTTAACCGGATTTAAATCTATAACAAGACTTTGCCCCTTATCGCAGAGTTATTTAGTCTCCTTAATAGCTCTCTCATAAGAGACTCACTGAAAGCTTTATAAAAACCCAGTAAATGATGTTTTCTGGATCACCTTTCTCTACTGTTTGATTAACTTAACCAGGGAGCCCTACAAAGTTAGAAAGAGACAATTTTTTCCTTTACAGGATCTGTGTTGGATTGACCCAGTCAGATTAGCTTTATTCAAGTGCTGAGATTTTAGCTTTAAGTCAGTTCTCGTGGCCAAATCCTTGGCTGATTTGAGTCAGCATAACTTCACTGAAGTTAATAGTGCTAGATCTACTCAAACCAGCAGAGGGTCTGGTCCTCAGTCCACTTCTTCTCCACATGGCCTGGTCACCCTGAGTCTTCATGCTTGTTCCAAGCCATTACACCTCCCACTTATGCCCAGGCTCTGTGTAACGCCATGCAGCCTGCTTAGCAAAACTCTCTTGGATTCAGTCACAGCGCAGCCCCCAAGAGGTGCTAACCAGAAACTCAAACCTACGTTGTACCAAATTTCCTTTTGCCTTCAGAGCCCTATAAAACTGTACCATGTGTCCTTTGCAAACTGGTATTTGTATGGCCTTATGGATGCTCTTTTGGATGCCCTTGAATTCCACTGAGCAGTGCTCTGCTGAAGTGCCGCAGTAGCTGGGACTTTTCAGCACTCAGAAGTTAAAAGCCAATAGGCAACCATTACACCAGTCTATAACATTTGCCCTTGTAACATATGGAAACCAAACCAGCTGTGGCAGGACTCAAACCTGCAATCTTCTGAGCTGCCATCAAACACCTTCGCCCTTAGGCCACACAGCTGTTCTGCTTTCAGGTGCTTTATGAAGATGACGAATGTTTCGGCATTAATTTTCCAGTCCCAAGCAAATACTTGTGCCTGTCCTTGACTGGTGCCAACACCTCTGTGCACTGAAACTATTCGTGTGTGTGTGTGTATGTGTGTGTATGTACACAAGAGCTAGAATTTCTGCCCAGACATTCTAACATCTGTGTGCACTATTTGAACTCTGCAGGTGTTTGTGTCTGCAAAGCATGGCGGCATGTATGCAAATATGCGGCTCTGCATGCACTCACGGATCCCTGGTAGAGTCGCTGCTGCAAATTTGACTGTTTATGTTTGTTGTTGTCAGTTCCCTAAAGGAAGGTCCCCCTGTGTCAATGAAACACTCCTGCAGGAAAGACTTGGCAAACACATAGCAATTGCTGTAGTGGATCAGACTCCTGGTGTGCTGGTCCAGTATCCTGTCTAGGAGAGTGGGCAACACCAGGCGCTCAGAGGAGACAGCAGGAAACCCCACAGTAGTCAGATGTGGGAATAATCTGGTCCTGAGAAAGTGTCCCCCAAACCCCTAATAGTTAGAGACTGGCTTAAGCCATGAAAGCAGGAGGCTTTTTATCTCCCTTACAAAACTTATTTAGCATCTACTAATCTAACTCTAAAAAAGAAAAGGAGTACTTGTGTCACCTTAGGGGACACCATCATAGGGCCTAATCACATCAGCCACACTATCAGAGACTTGTTCACCTGCACATCTACCATTGTGATATATGCCATCATGTGCCAGCAATGCCCCTCTGCCATGTACGTTGGCCAAACCAAACAGTCTCTACGCAAAAGAATAAATGGACACAAATCAGATGTCAAGAATTATAACATTCAAAAACCAGTCGGAGAACACTTCAGTCTCTCTGGTCACTGGATTACAGACCTAAAAGTCGCAATCCTTCAACAAAAAAACTTCAAAAACAGACTCCAACAAGAGACTGCTGAATTGGAATTAATTTGCAAACTGGACACCATTAAATTAGGCTTGAATAAAGACTGCGATGGATGTGTCATTACACAAAGTAAAACTATTTCCCCATGTTTATTCCCCCCCACCCCCACTGTTCCTCACACATTCTTGTCAACTGCTGGAAATGGCCCACCTTGATTATCACTACAAAAGGTTTTTTTTCTCTCCTGCTGGTAATAGCTCACCTTACCTGATCACTCTCGTTACAGTGTTTATGGTAACACCCATTGTTTCATGTTCTCTATGTATATAAAACTCCCCACTGTATTTTCCACTGAATGCATCCGATGAAGTGAGCTGTAGCTCACGAAAGCTTATGCTCAAATAAATTTGTTAGTCTCTAAGGTGCCACAAGTACTCCTTTTCTTTTTGCGGATACAGACGAACACAGCTGCTACTCTGAAACCTATTCTAACTCTGGGTATTCTTGTAACCTGTGTTAAATATCCAGTCCCTCTTTGAATCTTGCTAAATTCTTAGAGAGAGAAACCTGTGTAATTTCTTCAGTGCCAGCTCTGCTACGTCCTTATTATCTGGCCAGCTTACATAGGTGTCTCTGGCCCCTTCAGAATAGTCTGTGAATTCTCCTCTGAGCGCTCCTCTCCCTTTTCAATGTGTTTGTCTTCAGAAAGCTACTCCTGGATATATACAGATTTTCTCTGACATTGAGTCGTTGAGATCCTCCTCTCGCTATTGTTCTGGCTACTTCTGCTTCTCCTTTCCGATAATATCCCTGTTACGAGGAGGTGACCCGCTCTGTGCACACAATTCTAGGTGTGGCCCAGGGCCATTTCCTCTGAACTGGCTCCCGGGCTGTGCTGATCAGACTGCCCTCGCTCTGCCCAACTTGCCTGAAAGTGTTTGTTCGGTTGTCTCTGTGTGTTCTGGGGTTCAGTCCTCTCTAACTGTACTCGGTGTTCTCTCCCCAGCGGAGCCCAAATTCTTCTTCTCCTGCTCAGGGGCCATACGCCACAAAACACTGAAGATATTTCCCACTCTCTTTGGTTCTGAGTCTTATTTCTTTCTCTCTCTCCTCACTGACTCGTGTAGTTCATCTGTCTGTCCCGTGCTCTGCCTCTGTCCGTATAATACAGAATTGCATCTCCTATTCCATTTCTGTGTCATAAGTAAACTTCATGATGGAGCCAATGAATTTCTGCTTTTTCTGGGTCACTGGTATAGAAAGTGGACAACATTTGTCCTAGCTCTGATCTCTGTGGCAGTGTCCCAGCTCCCTCCCTCCATCCCCCCAGCTTTCATTCTCCAGTTACCTCTGCCTTGGTGCTAATAGCAGCAGTAAATATTTATATTATGGTGGCACCCAAAAACCCCAAATGGGATTGGTGCCCCATTGTACTGGATGCAAAATACTGTAAACAGGGACAGTTCCTGCCCAGGGCGAATTACAATCCAAAGCCTACAATCACCAGTCTCTATCACTTCAGGTACAATAGTTCTTCCCCTGTCCCCTAGTTGTGGGTCCTGTTCCTTGCCTGGTGTTTATATCAAAAACTTCAACTAAACTTAAGGTAGAAGTTTTCTCCAGCAGCACGTCCTTGACACCCTTATATAACTCTTGGGGGCGGGGAGAGGGCCTCCTCTGTTCTGACTAGTACTTCCTGTACCTTCCCCTCTGCTGATGTCATGCTTACAGGTCTGGAGGGCTCCTAAATCTCCTCTACGGCCCATAAGTCTGGTTGTGTCATTAAGTGCTCTCAGCCCATCGGTGCCTCCCTTTCACTCGATGTACTGATGGCTCTTTGTTTTCCTGTCTCATCTGTCAGAATTCTAGGGCAGATCCCGCCTGGGCCTGCAGCAGCTCTGATTTCCTGGTCCAGGGCAATCCCAATTTCCTTTGTCCTCTCCGGGGAAATGTGTGCTTGGGTTTGATATCTCTTCCCTGCCCTCCTTTGCAAATACTAACTGAGGAAGGAATGTATTGAATTTTTAGCAGCGTGCTCCTTGTGTCAATAATTCCCCCTCTTGCCTTCTCAAAGGCAGCACCGCTATCTGCTTTGCTGATCTCCTGTTCCTTATTTATTGTTATACAGTTTTCCTTTCATTCTCGTCTCTTCTCTCTCTTTTATCATTCCCTTTCCTACTTCTCTCCTGCACCTGAAATTTTTCACCTCTCAGAAGCTGCTTTCTTCTCTGCAGTTACTTTCTGGATGTTGGCCTCTTGCTAGCTTGTGGTGTTACTCATAGTACAACTCTCACTGACGAGACATTCATTTTATTCTTGGACCCTGTCCATTTTTCCTTTCAATTCTTTTCCCATCCATTGTTTTAATCAACTCCATTTTCACCCAGCTTTTTGTGTCCCCTTCCAAAAGTCTCCCCTCCCGTCAACTGAAATCCAGATTTGCCCCACTTGGGTTTACAGAGGTTCCATTTACAAATATTAGTCTCTCATGGTCATCGTTACTGTACTAGCAGCTCCCCAGTTCTGTCTCCCCAGTTTCTGTGCCATCTGCAGTTCTCTAGCTCAGTCCTATATTGTTCTCGTTCTAACTCCCTTCCGCCATACGATCTTTAGACTCTTCTCCCGCCATGAGCTGCTTTCTCCCTGGCATTGTTAGGGTTGCTGAAATGGCTTCTCTTCAGGCTCTGGGCTCCAGGTTTCTTCTGAATTTCTCAGATTCAGCTGCAGGCCAGGCTTACGTCTGCTTATGTCTGTGCTTCCAATGTGGACTCAGGGCTTATCTCCACTTACCAGGGGATCGATGTGCGGCGATTGATCCACCAGGGGTCGATTTAGCGGGTCTAGTGAAGACCCGCTAAATCGACTGCCGATCACTCTCACGTTGACTCCGGTACTCCACCGGAACGAGAAGCATAAGGTAAGTTGATGGGGGAGTGTCTCCCGTCAACCCAGCACAGTGTAGACACCGCAATAAGTCAACTTAAGCTACGTCAACTCCAACTACGTTATGCATGTAGCTGGAGTTGAGTAACTTCGGTCAATTTAGCCCCGTAGTGTAGACCTGCCCCCAGATTACTGACTTCTGTTGTCTTCAACCCTAGCACCTGGGCGACAGTAAACCAGATATGTCTGTCAAGCTGTCTCAGGTGACTCAAGAGTGTGAGTACCAACCTCAGAGCAGACTGTTCAGAAGCAGGGCACAAACCCCAAATTGGTTGTGAGTTATATGCTTAGATTTTACCAACCAATTATCAAGCGTAAACTCCTCAGGCACTATAACAGCCTTAACATGGAGTCACAGACAGACCCTTGGGGTACTCTGTTCTATCTTGCCACCCAGGTAAGCCTGCCTTTATGATAGATGATTCCTTACACCAAAAATCACAACAGTATTCAAGTTACTCCTAGTCCCAAAGGACCATTCACTTACCCCAGGTCAATTGTACTTTAGATCTCACACCAAACACAACACTTGTAGCCAGTCCTATAATAAACTATCTAAAGATTTATTAAGTAGGAAAAGGAAATGGGAGTTATTGACAGGGTTAAAGCAGGTAAACATATATACACAAAAATGAATTCCAATCTTAAGTTTCAAAAAGTAATAGAAGCTTCTATGATAAGCAAGCTCTCTATGTCCTTTAGGGCTAACCCAGGGGGATCTTTTGGTTATGCTTAGTAATCTTTGCCCCTCAGACTCCAAGCAGCATAAAACTACAGTTCCTCCTTGTGAAGGGTTTTTATTCCTTCCCCCCCTTCTGCTTCGAGTTGCAAACTCGGCTAATGGGAGGAATTCACTTGCACCTTTCCTCTTCCTGAGGTGTGGGGGAAAGCAAGCAACAAACCCTTTTGTCCACTGATGTTCTGCAATAGTTCGTCTGCTGTTGATGGGCCTTTTTTGTCAGGCAGGACATAACACCTGTTGGAGACTAGTATTTTACACTAGATAATGCTTCGCTCCTGTCTGGTGATTTCCACAGTCACAGAGGCTTGCAATGCAAACACTCAAATATTACCGGGAGACAGATGTTATAAGTGAGATTAATGCAAGCAGCAATTTACAAGCATTCCATGAAGTCTATACCCTCAGGACATTTTTTTTATCATTCTAATCCCTGTTTTAACAGTAAGCCAGGCTGATTCCAGCTCTGTGTTTGTCAGGATCCAAGTGAGGCGTGGGGACCTTGGTATAGGCTGGCACCTGGTTTGCCAGCATCACAGTGTCTCGGACATGTGACTGCACACCAGACTCTAACACTTCTGCCTAGTGTGCCCCCCCACTCTCATGTGACTAATTCTCTTTCCGTGGCTAGGGTGAGGGGTGTGCTACAGGGCTTCTCGGTGCAGGCTCCCCACACTACATGCTTGTCCCACATCCTCACGGACAGTCTGGCTGCTAGGTTTGCCTTCTCTCTTAGATGGCTGCATTTACAACAGCTTCTGTTGGCTGCTCCCTCTTCCGTCCCATCCACTGGGGTAGTGGTCATCTCTCTAAAAGTGTCCGATCTTCTACATGCTCTGCCTGGCACCTCTGAAGGTCAGCACTGTGCTTAGTGTGGCGCTTGACCCATCATCAGCACTGGGTATCTTTCTTTAGGTGGTATCCGATCCTGGACTAGTTCTCTGTTCCAGGGTTCCCCTCCACATTGCAGGTCTTGTCTCTCTAGCATGTGGCTCCTTAGAAACTGGAGAGAACAGAGCTGAAAGGGAAGAAGAGAGAATGGATAAGAGTCACTGTAATGTCTCCTGTAACTTGCCTCAGATAGTCCACGTCGGATGCCGATGCCACCAGTACGTGCTTCCCTTTGGGGATCTCAGCATACACACCCACCACCAACAGAAAGGCAAACAGTGAATAACCTGGTGCACAATCCATACCACCACTGAAGTTCAACATTCTGGCCCAGCCCTTGGTGTGAATCCCAAAACCAGCACAGATGGAGAGCTGCTGGTTCTAAAGTCTGATTCCTTGCCTTGACTCTGGGCCCTAAAAAGCCATTGCCTTTGGCCCCGTCTCCATTAGTTCGACTCTATCATCCTGCAAGGGGCAGAGTGCCTCCTTCTCCCACTGGAGTGGGATGATCACCGAGGTCCAATCCTGGGTACCTAGGCCCTGCAGCCAGGATCATTCTGATGTGCCGCACTCAAGCATTTCTAAGAATGAATTCTAAGCGCCTGAATCCCTACCGGACTGAGCCAGGGAGCCCTTCTCTGCTGGCTCCCTCTCTATGATAGAAGCCCCATTTTCTATTGCCTCTAGAAGATCATCGCATGGAGGGCTTGTGGTCTGTTAGAGCTGAGCTGCAGCAACATGAAAGGAAGGCTCTGGCATGCCTGTTTCTGAGAAGCATGCCACACCCTGTTCATTTTGTGGGGGGGTTGTTGTGTTGTTTATTTATCCGTTGCATTAAGGAGAGATTCTGAAAAGGGATACAGCAAGCTCTGCGTATTGCACCACAAGCCTGATCATCAGGCACATTAAAATTCCAAGACAGCTCCTGACAAAGTCTCTCTGTGCTGTGAAAGGTGGCTTGGAAATGCTGGGGAGCTGTGACAGGCAGGCGCACAGGCAGACAAAGAACTCACTGTGTCAGTCTCTGTCTGCTCCAGGAGGAGAAAAAACACATGCTCCCCCACACCGATGCACATCCCACTAACCGTCACGCACACACACACAGGCCTTCGCACGCGCACACCCGCACAACATCATGAGAAGAGTTTGCTAACACAGCCTGGAAATGTAAGGCCCCAGGAGAAACGGAGAACAGGCACACACAGCAGTAAACATTGTCATGCAAGTGTGCATGCGTGCACACACACGTGCACACACAACTTGGAGCCCAGCCGGCTTTCTTTTCATGGGAAGGAGCACAGCCAATGACCACTGAAAAAGCAAATTCCTCTCCAACCATGTGTAGGAGAGCAGTGTGTATGTTCTAAGAAGGATTCTCTGTCTGGCTTTACCACTAGGAATGAATCAAAGCCCGCTGCACGCCTGCGGGGTAGGTAGTCTAATCACCATTTTACCAACGGGGAGGCTGAGGCCTTAGGGCCCCATCGAAGGTCACCTGGTGAGTCAAGTGCAGAATCAGGAACGGAACCCCAGCGTCTCATTCTAACCAATGGATGGACTTCCTCTCGAGCGACTGTCTGACTCAAAGTTAGGGGTGTGGGTGTGTGCGGAAGGGTGGGATCTATGGGAATATGCCATCAGGCTAATGCAAAGCCAAATGCTGATATTCCCTTCCATTCCTACAGGGCCCTTCATCCCGGACGCCTGCGTCAGCAGGTGAATTACAGAGCTCTCTTGCCCTACTGCTCTGCGGGGGCGGGGAAGCAGCTATCCTGCACCAATGAGCCACACAGGAGCAGGGTTTTTTTAGAAGGGCAGGGGAAGTCTCCAGTTCAGACTCTGGGGGATTTTGTGGTAGGAAAAGAGAGCTCAGTAGAACAGGAACGTGATCATTTCTCCATAGTTGTGCGGAGCTGGTGGATCCACATTTGCCCGTATAATGGGGCTACATACTGTGTGTGGCCCTATAATGGGGCCACATGCTGCCCCCTCTCAGGGTTATACAGTCCTCAGAGGCCTCCTTTTTTCCCTTCTAAAACCTAAAGAAGCTGCAGTTATGGTGTTTCACCACTAGGTGCCGCTGTGGCAAAGCTGTAAAAAGCAGGTCAGGCCTGTTCTGACCTGTTTGGCTGCTGCTAACATTGCAGGTGTCTCCTCGTACGTTTTATTTATTTCTATTTTTCTTATTTTGTCTGAAATCCTCCCAAACTGAAAAAGCTGGTCTGAATATTAAACCGTGCTCCGAGACTAGACTGTGCATGCGGTGGGGTGGGCACGTCACACGAGATCAAGTGGGGGCTTGAGCCTGGGCAGACAAGGGCATGGCTGGGCGGGTTGGGGGAGGGAATCACACATGCTTCCCCGACACACGTCCCTTCCAGCACAGGGCTCAGAGAATCCAACCTGGCTTCTTATTCTTCTCCCCTATCCCCAAAGGAAATGGATTAGAGTTCTCTAGACTGGGGTCTGTGTGCCCCTGTAATTGAAAGGCAGGTAGATGCCCTTCAGCAAATGTGTCCCCTGCCAGAGATCCCAGCCACCCAGTCACTGGCTGCAGGAAGGGGCAAGGATGAGAGGCTAACATGCTGATGATGCTTAGCTCTGGGTCTCCTTTCCTTTGGGGCTGGTGCTGTTTCCTTGCTCCCCTAATGTCTGGCACAGGGTGGGTGGGTCCTGGTGAAGGCCAGCAGGTTTAGATGCCATCAAGAGAAGGCGGAGGAGTTGCTGATTGCCATGGGGAGGCATTCGGAGGGCCTGGCAAAGTCTGTATCTGCTCTCTTGGTCGAGGGAGGCTGTGGTTCAGGATCTTGCCCACAGCTGTGATGGCTAGAAATTCCCCCATCAACGGATGACTGGCAAAGAGAGCCTCCCTTCCTCTCGAAAGCAGGCCTTAGCCCTGTCACTCATCTCTTGTGCTGCAGCGTACTCCATCCGTCCTCAAAGGTCACTCGGAAGCCTTCGAGCAGGGAAGACTGGTGTGAGCAAAGGTTCAGGCAGACACTACCGTGCATGGGTCTTTTGTAAATACCTACATAGACATGAGCTGGTCTCCATTCTCTGCACCATCTGCCTGTTCAGTGGTCAGTTGAATTCCGTGGTGAGTAGCTCTGGTTGACAATGCCCTTAAGTGGACTTGTCCTCTCTGCCCTGCCTGCTGCGTTTCCCTTTGTGTCGCCTTAAGGATGCTGTTCATGGAAGACAAGGCTGGAACCAACAGGCCCCAAGTACAGCCATCAGTGCCTGTGGACAGGAATGGATTTAGGGACAAGTGACCGCCAGGGGTGCTGGGGGGTGTGTGGGAGGATGCCGGGCTTAGGTTGCTGTTTTTGTTGTTAGCGACAAAAGAGAAAATAGAATGTTTGAAGTAAAATGTTTCAGGTATTCTGTATTGTGGATTCATTTCTCACTAAGAGAATTTAAAAGTTTCTGTAAGCATAGAGGAAGCTAATTTTTTGTATTTGCTTATATACGGCATGAATAAATACAGATTTACAGATCCTAGCGTGTAAATTTATCATCTTATAGGACAGGGATAAATCATGCATGCAAATCGTGCGTCCAAGTCGTGAAGTGAGCTACAAATGCAATAAAAAATAAGATATTCTAAAGTTCAGTACCTGTGGCACCATTTGGTCTAGGGCCAGCCCAGCCTCTGTATCCCTGAGAGATGGGACTCTAGGGGATTTACTAGGGTGCCAGGGCCATCCACAGAGAAGCTAATGGTGCTGCATAGTGCACCTGTCTGATGGGGCTTTGGTGGGTCCAGGGTAGGGTGGGATTCTGCTGTGGAGGTGAGCAATTCCCCTATACACTAGGTAGCATGCCGGGGAATAAACCCTTCCTTCCTACCCTCCCCCAAGTAGTGACTTCAGGATTTGGCCCAGATGGCATTTTGCTTTTTCATTGTGTAAATTGGATGTTGCTCTGATTGTTAGTTTGGAAAAATTGGCGATTTCCTGGTATTTGCAGGGTAAAATTGACCCCTTCTGGGTCTGCCTGAGTCCTCATAGAGGACAGGCTGTGGTCTGGAGATTAACGCTGTTGCCGGCCCAGGTTCCATGACCCAGTCTAATCCTAAAGCAGTCTGACCCCTCTCCAGCACTCCCTGCTGCCTTCATGGCTCAGCTCCATCCCCAGCAAACGGCTCGTTCTCTCTCTAGGCTAGATCCTGCTCATTATACTGTGTGTGCAGCAGGGGTGGCAGGCGTGTCGCTGGGAGCAGAATCGTCTCCCCGCTCTCGGTGTCACTTTGTCTCTACACACTGGTGAGGGGAGGACACCAACTCGGCCCACTCTTGCATCCCTGAGGCCTTTTTCCCCCCCTCCCATATTGTATGCCTCTTCCAGTCCCCTCAGCCTCCTATTTACCTGCCAAGCCCTCAGCACAGATCCTCAGCACAAATGCCAAAGGAGGCCCTCAGCTCCTAAAAGAGTCACATAGCCGAGCCCTGTGGAGACTGTGCTCTCCAGCTCAGGAGGGCTTCACTTCTGCCCTTTCCTCAGTGCCACACCAAGCAACAGCAACGCTGCCTCGCCTGCATGGCTGAAGGGAAACCACCACATCTCCTTCCGTATGCACGTCCCTCTGGCTCTTGCCCCCTACGTCAAACTGACAGCAGTCACAACGCACCCAAATCATCCCCCCACTTCACCTCTTCTGCAGAACTGAGCCCACTAAAAGCCCCATTCCAGATTGATGCTCGCTACGTCCAGTCCCTGATTCTGCGCACACCCGTGTGGCATTACTCACGTGCGTAGCTCTATTAAACTCAGAAGAGGAAAGTTGCACCCATGTTGGAAGGATCAGGCCCTAAATCTGGGATCCTTTGGGATGACAAGCATTCTAAAACTGTAGGGCAACAGGATTCTTTTGAAACCCCTCAGTACTAAGTTATTGGCGGGCTGAGATAAAAGAGGAAGATTCTCGTCTTTCCTTGCTAATAAAGTCTGGCTGGAATGACACAGTATAATCAGTGTTTACCTGGGAGTTTACATACAGTTTATTGTAATTATAGTTTCAATTCCTGCTTTTGCTTTTTTTTAAAACCTCTATTTTTCAATCAGTAAAAGTAAATACTATTTTCAGCCCAATGCAATTCTTCCACTCCCGTGGCCACACACAGCAAGGAGAGAGATTCCATTTGTGAGCTGTGCAATTGAGCATAGACAGAGCCTGATGACTGCAGGGTGTTAGTAAAGTGAGAGCAGCCTCAGAAAGCTGAGGGCCTGATTCTCCCCGGCATGTCTCAATGTAAATCGTGAGGGACTGCACTGGAAGCAGCGAGGCTACCGGTGTAAGTGAAATGAGCATCAGGCTCAGAAACTGCTTTCTCATCATGCCTGCTTCTTTTAAAAAAACATTGGGCTTTTTCATCGGAGACATTAGGGAACAGAGAAAAGCCTTTGAGGTCTCACATAGACTCTTTCCTGGATGGTAAAGGATTGTTCCTTACTGTATGTTAACTTGGGACCAAAAAACAGGTTTGTGGTTCAAAAGACTGAATTTTTTCCTTTTCCTAAAGGTGTATTTTATTTGGAATAAAAGGTCTTCGGCATGTCATCCCTTCTCCCCACTGGAGCTCTGTGTCACATACATCCTGATTAAACCGTTACATACTCCGTCAGTCATTTTTATAGGACAAACTATGCCCGTTAATTCACACTGACCCAGATGCATATCCAAAATGTTGGGGTCACTTTTAAGCCAAACTTGGCTACTAAACTGACATGCTGAATTTCCTGTTTTATGTCTTATTATTAGTGCACAGATCCTTCCAAGGGGGATGGGAACTCTGACCTGAGAATGAAACTGATCAGCATGCCACAGGGAGGTACAAAACACCTTCATGCCTGAAACACAAAGAATAACATTTGGACATTTTGTGTGTAGCCCAGGGCAAGGGAAGGAGGTACAAAAAGCAAACTCTTCTTCCTTATAGGCCTTAAAAGCCTTCCTCCACTCCACAGAAATATTATCTAGCTGAGGGTTTTCTATACTGCTGATCACCATCGTATCTAAGCACTAAGCATTTAACTACTCAGGCAAAGATTCAAGAAAACCAAAACCATTACAAAAAACAACCCTGTACAGCAATGCTTTACTCAGCTCAGTGCTGCTTACCTTCCCCAGCCTTTGCTATATATTACCTGTTTAGGATCTCAATCCCCAACACATTACTTCTGTGAGTACACCCTGTGTGCGAGTAGTCTCATGGACTTCAACAAGGCAACTCGTCCAAAACAGGGCTTGTGGAATACGTCCGTAGGAAGTAAGTTGTTGTCCTCTTTGGTTGCAACCTTTGATTGCTCACTGTCAGTGCTATAGAAATCATAAATCTATAGTTTTACTTCTACATGTTTGGCTGTTTTTCACTATACCAGAAAAAAGGCAACTTTCCTAGCAGGTGAAAATAGGCAAAATTTTGCCAGGGCAGAAATGTCTGAAAAAAATAGATGATTTATTCAGAGTTTAAAAACAAAACCAAAAACCAAAACAAAAAACCCTGCCACTAAAAATGATGTGTGTCAGGGAGGAAAATATATATATACCCATTGCCCAAACTTGCAAATTCTTGTGACAAATCTTAGAGCAAAACCAGATCAGGCTGTTCTCAGTTTTAGCAGGTAATATCGCACCTTTCCGGTGTCCCTCATTTCAAAAGACAGCAGTTGTTTTAATCCCAGAATTTCCTGCGTTCCACACAGATTTGATGCCCCGATTCTTATTGTTGAAAATGTATTGACCTCAGAAATAAAGAATCATGACGTGGAGTTCAGAAAGGAGAGTAACTTAAACTAAAGGCTCTCTGAGCTTTTTAAGTTTCCTGCATGAATAATGTTTTGTGTGTGTCCCCCTTATTTGGATCTTTTTCACTCATTGTGTTCCATATGCGGGCTCTTGCCAGGCTGAAAGGTATGGATGATATAGTCCTGTGATTTTCAGTACAGCAGGAAGAAGAGGATATCAATGATAGATGATCCTTTTCACAATGTCTTCTGATTCCATATAGATTTCTGACCATACCAAGGAGAAAGAAAATTGCAGCTCCTCTCTTTGAGCATTTTAAAAATATGCTATTTCCTTTTTTTCTTTTCTTGGACAACAAAGCTCTTCTTCTTGTCCTTGTGTGTCTTAACAGACCCTCTCAAAAGAGCCTATCCAACACAGCTTGTTTCCCCTGTTTTAAGAATTAGATGTTTAAACAAAATCACACAAAATATTTATCATTTGGAACAAAGACATTAATTTTTTTCTTCAGTTTGGTTTAAATTCTGTTTTCCAGGCTTTTATCTTTTCACTCCAAATTTCAGTGACAATAATCAGATTTTGATTGACATTAAAATTTATTGTCACACTGTAGCTGTTTAATAAATCATGTCTGCTTTTTAGTTGTATAAATGCTCCATCGTTAGCTACCCTGTTGCTTATTTCAAGGGAAAGAGTCCTTTGTGAAGGCCAACTTCAACATGCTTAGCATGAGACAGGACCGTCTTTTGTGCAGAGAGAGGGCTGAGAGCTAGTTGCATGTTTGTACCGATTGACACAAATTGACAAGATCTGATTTGTTTTAAAATTTACCCTATCTTATTTGATGGCATATAAAGTACTTGTGAGCGCCTACAAGAGAGAGAGGTTAGTCTCTGTTCAGCCATCAGAGAACCACTTGCTTGCCAGAATTACTATTTTATTTTTTTAAATCGGGAAAGCAGTTTGGGTGAACTTTGTTTCATCATTCAGGCCAAACCCACTCCTTGAATGGGGCAGAGTGGGGGAATGCCTCAAATGTGGATCACAAAGTCTGGAGAGGTTAATTTGAGGGGTTGTTTTTAATTTTGCTTGCATTAAATTTGAATTAATTTTGCTCCTTCTTTATCTCAGACTCCTGGAAAATGAAAGAAATATCAACTTATTTTACTGAGCTTTAAAAAACACCTCCCCCCTCAAAATAAATGTTAACAAACTGGCCAGAGCGGATTTCCGAATCTCTTACGGCAACGTGTGTGTGTGTGTTCTCGTCATTGTCTGATTGGAATGCGGTTTCATCGGCGTCCTTACTCCTTTGGAGCTGAGTTTGGAAGCAGTGCGTTATTTAGTGACATGGTGCTGTGGCCAAAATTCTGAAGAGCCCAGCATCCTCAACCAGGCCCCGATTTTCCAAAGAGCTCTGCCCATTCGGGTGCTTGGCCCGTTTGGGTGCTGAGCCCTTTTGAAAAATGTGTCTCAGTGAGAGCTGCTGAGTGCTGGGGCACGGTGTCTCATTATGGGCCTGATCCAAAGTCTTTTCAAGTCAATCGAAAGACTCCCATTGACCGCAATGGACCTTCCATCAGGCCCTGTGAGCACAAGTGGAGAGAATTTGAACCGACCAGAGAGATGAGGCTGCTGCAGGCACAGTACTGGGCCGTGCGTCGTTCACAGGAGGGCAGTACTGCTCATGCCAGTCAAAGAAGGGCTGATCTTGCTCCCGTTGAAGTCAGTGGTTTAAGTGAAGGTAGAATTTGGCCTGTGCTGCTCAAACCCAGGGAAGAGTGATTTCTTCTGGGGGATGTGAATTCTCCAGATAACGGTCCATTTCTCGGTACTGTTTTGCTTATTTTACAAATGCTAAAGCCATACGTGTAGCTCTGGCATGTTGAACCTGGAGAGTACAATGCTCCACAGCACGGCCCTGCTGTCCCATCACCTGGGCTGTGCTCAAGGGGATTGTACATTGGGGAGCAGGATCGGGCCCCTCAGCTCTGCCATTCTGCTCTCCCTATGTGCATGAAGTGTCTGGCGTGTACAACAAGAGTGGAATATTGGCGTGGATAATGGAGCTAGACGGCACAATGGGCCCTCTGTGCAGCCGGCCCCTCTCTTCCTTACAGCAGGAAGCCTGGAGGAAAGGACAAAGTAAAATAAAAACAATGTACTATACCTACTCCCTGCTCTCTGGGGCAGGAGGCATTTCAAGCTACTTCCCCTACTCTTGCACCAAAAGATCAGCCGTGATTTTGTCTGGGAGGGTGGAATTTCACTATATTGGAGGCAAAGAAAATGCACTCACCCGTTGGAGAAATAAATTTACAAACCTACTTCAGACTCGTGCCTATTTCATTGAGAGTTTGCTCTGCTCAAACTATGCCAGCATTAGAGACCCATGAGTTATCTGGGCCAACACACCACTCCCAGCCTGGCCCTAGGTAAGTAGGCATTTGGGCCATGGCAAGAAAGCATCTTTGCCCCTCCCATAAGATAGCTGTCTGATTCCCATGGTCTGGTTCTGATGCACAATCCAAAGAGACACCTGACTTAGAGTGGACAGTATCCACTGGAGCTTAGGACACTTTGCAGCAAATAATTTATCTGAATATAGTGCTTTATTTTTCTTATTTAAAAACCACCTGCAAACAGATGTATTTTGACTATCATTATATGTCCTTGTTCACACTTGTTTCAGCTACTAGCTTGGACCATCTGCAGCTATCTGATGTTATCAGGGGCATATGATCTTGTTTCAGCTCCGGAATTGGAGGTCTGGAACTTTATACATTGGGCAAGCATTTCCAGCATGCAGAGCAAATAGCCCATAGTGACGCCCAGTTCCCTTTGTTCGTGGTTAGAGGTGTTGCACAGACAGCAGCTGTTCCCCCAACATTTGTGTGAACAAAGATCCATTTGCACGGGTGTTCAGAGAAAAAAGTGAAAAATGCGTGTGAATGTGGACAAGATGGAAGAGCGATTGAGAGTTGATGCAATGCCTTTGAATAATTTCCCCTGCTATTCACCCATCACCTGAGGCCTCCTGGGCTAGAAAGAGCTACAATTCACTCCTTGGAAAATCCATCCCTCGCCATCCTAGATAAGATTATCTGCTGCTTCTCCGAGTGCCAGGCAGCAGCAAAGGCTATGGTGGCAGGATTTGTTTACAGGCAGCACTTGTATTAAAATGGTTCATTATTTTCCTGACTGGCAGGTTTCCAGAGTCCGTGCTGGTTAATAATTGCAGCCAATTAAATGTTCCCAAAATATGCATCAGGAGGGGGAAAAAGAATTTCTTACAAGGCATCACCAGGCTTGAGTCAGGTAGCTAATGACTCTGGGCCTGGCTTATGCTGGGTCAGGTAAGAAGGAGAAGACATGGAGGGAAGGGTTCTTCTCCCTGCTCCAAGCCCTATGTGCTGCTCCGGCAGGGTATAGGAGCTGTAAACAGTCAGCCAGGGGCTGGGGGAGAATGCCCCCGAAACAGGCCCTGTGTTGCCCCCCTCGCACATGCACCATTGCAAGCCCTGGTGTAGAGTGCGTGCCGGGGACGGGAGGGGGTGGTCCTGTGCATTCTGGCTTGTGTCTCAATCCATAGGCAGCACTAGGGAAACTGTTACAATCTCCCCGCACTGCCTAAATTACAGCAGGGCCATTTAAGCCCTTGCAGCAATCCGCAATCAGGAGGCTGCAAAGGTGGCTTAAAGCTACCTTAGCCCTGCATAGCACCGAATTTGATCCAGAGGCTTGGGGCTTGTCTTCATTGGTTTTGCCTGGTGTCGCTGCCCTAGCGTGAACCACTACTGATGTGCTGCACTGGTATAAAAAGAACAACTTACACTCGTGTGGTTTACCCCAACCTCAAGCCCCTGTGGGGGAAATCAGAGGCAGTATGCACCATGGTGAGCAGAGGGGCAGAAAGGCAGCTTTGCAGGGAGTCTGGGCTCAGGATTTACCCTTTGAAAATAAGGGCCTATTGTAGAAGTGGGTGGAGTCTTGTGGGAATCCAGATCTGCAAGACTGACCCATTTGAAAGCTGTGGATAAATATTGTGTGGGTGTTGGGGGGGGGGGGAAGGGGGGAGGTAACAGCACTATGTAATCTTGACTCTCTCTCTTTCTGCTCCACCGAAATCTCCTCAGAAAATAATGACGATTATGAATTATACTAGCAGTGATTTTTAAGAGTCAATTTTTGCTGACTAGGTTTTTTTTATTCACTGCAGTATGATGTCCCTCCAATACCCCAGTACTGGGCTTCCTACAGCACTCCAACCCCAACCAGCAGCTGCCCCTGCAATTCCAGTCCTGGGGCTAACCTGAGTAGAAAACACTTCATTGTGCCAAAATTAAATCGGACTCTGGGGTGGGTCAAAAAAAAAAGTTTTTTTCAGAAATATGGACAAACGTCCATTAGGCTGATATCCCCACCCCCAGCCCCACGCTCATTTCACATGTGGCCTCAGGTACTTTGTTAGGCCATACATACCATTTATTTACAATATCTTGAAAACCAGCCAAAGGGAATGAATAAAGATGCATTATTTAGTTAATGTTTGTACGGTTCTTTGAAGATGTAAAGCTCCATAGAAACAGTAAGTGTTAATGCTTAGTGTTGGGCTATTGGAGAGTTTTACAGATATATATAGAGAGAGATGATGAAATCCCTGTAAGAAGAGGGGGGTGGGAAGATGGGGGTATCTGCCTCTGCTAATGGGGAAATGCTGCCTTTTGGAAAGGCAAATAAGCGCAGTCTAGGTTAGGTCTTCTGTCGAGAGAATAATTGTGCTTCTAAAGGGCCTGATATGCAGAGCAGTGCTGCTTTGAAATAGAAATAAATACATAAATAAATCAGGGACCTTGCACTGATGAAGGCGAGTGCTTCCCTTGCTTTCTCATTCCCCGTTGGGGCCTGGTTCCCAGAGCCAATTACATATTTAAAAAGTTTCTCTCTGAAAAGGACTCCAACTCTCAAATAAAGTTTCTTTTGTGGTTGCCTAATGAACTGTGAGGGCTCGGGCAGTTTACAGCTTGCTGACTGGTTTTCAATTGCTCCGGCTCCTGCTTGTAACATCTTTATGGAGTGACCACAATGACAGTGACCTCGCAGCCGCTGGGCGCGGGGTCACCGTGTGACCGGGTGGCGACTGGTCAAGGGCTCATTGTGTGAGGGGTGAGCTGCCCAGCCCTCCTCCCTTGTCGTCTGCCCCTCCTAGTCCTGCCCGGCCGGTCAGCTCCTGAAAGGGACCCCTGTTGCTTTGTCATGCTGCGGCTAAGTGGACTCTCATTCAGGCTGAAGCAGAGCCGTAACCCTAGAGTGTCTCTCCATCAAGGGCCGAGAATCCTTCTGGGTAGGAAAGCACCCAGAAGAGTGAAGTGGCCTTTTCTGTCCCCCTGCCCTCTCCCCAAACCTGGGGAGAAGCTGAAGGAATCCAGTCCCCCACTGAGCTCTTGTGCTGCTGTGTGGTGAGGTTGTTCATTGAGTCTCAGGCTAACTGCTCCTTGGTGCTCCAGCTCCTTGTGAGTGAGAATCCCCCAGGCTGGAGGAGGTCTGGGTCTGGCTCGCCACCCGTGCGGCTCTCTTCCCATTGGGCTCATCGTGAAAAGCCACCCTGTGCACTACTCGTAACCCTGACCTGTTGCAGCTTCAGCACTGGGAAAACTGGGAACGACTACATGCAAGGCGCTGCCCCCACCACCGGCATCACCATGTGTGTGTAACCGGTCTGGGACACTATCACCTGACCCGGTTACACCACCCACAGCAGCTTCCCTCAGAACCCAGCTGGGTTTTGTGTGTCTCGGCCAAGGATTTCTGCCTGCCCATGCGTATCTGTGTTCTGGGGAAATCTAGGCAGCTCTCCTATATTTATAGACTGCCATAAATGTTGAGGACGCCCTATACACAAATAAAAGCAACCAGGCCCTGTCCCAAAGACCTTATAACCTAAGGGTCTGATTAGGCAAGCAATGCCATCAAAATCAATGGGTATCTCATGCGAAAGAAATATTTGTGTGAGTAAAGCATTGCAGGATCAGACCCAAAAGATAGGGCATGTCTGAATCGGTGACCGATAAACACAGGGCAGGGAGGGGATTTGGAGGACAAAGAGTAACAGTGGTTAGAAGCCATGCTAGCTTTAACTGATGGTGCCTGAATCAGAGACATGCAGAGTATTTTCCCCTTAAATAATCACAACATTTTACCACATTGATGTCTTACTGACAGATTTCCAAATGGAACTGACAACCAAGGAAAAAAGGGTTCAGATGTTAAGGGCCATATTTGTAACTTAATCGGTGGACAGATGCCTATGCATGCCTCATATCCTACATTTGTTTCAACGTCCCCTCTCTGTAAATTTGGATTATTAGCAATGGAAATTATTTTGATTGGGTTTTGGGTGCAGTGCGGTCAGAAATGGATGATTGTTGACAGTTATCAATTAAAATTGGATCCTTCCAAGCCCCAGACTCTTCTTAGGTTTAAAGAATGTGTAATTATATATATATATAGTGTGTGTGTGTGTGTGTGAACACACACACACACACGGTAATGAGAGGAAAACAAGCAAGTAACCCTACATCCCAGAGCTAAATCTAAATCTCATGGAAAGCTAGAAATGGATATCCAATCCACAAATGACACAAGCCGTTATCTGCACCAATAACATTTCACTCTCTCTGTCTATAACAAAGTGGAATGTTAAGAATTGTGCAGTCTGGATTAATGTTTACTGACTTCTCCTTGCCCATAGATAAAAATGTCCCGCTGGATGGGTGTATGTGTGTATTTAGATACCCATATAGATACACAGAGACCCAGTGTCAAACTTTATGTAGTATTTTAAACATCATATTAGTTTTACAGCTCACTAAATTATTCAACACAAGTAATTTATTTGATGCAGTTTTGCTATTTTTCATTTAATAAATTATTTGTGAATTTGTCACTGTTATCTGATCATCTCTACTAGTTTTATAGAGTACTAGGGAACAAACTTACCCTGGCAGGGAGATGACCTAATGGGATCTTTCTCCATCTGACTTCTATGATTCTATGAATATTTTAATAGATTTTAGATTTCAGCCCATGTGTCGTGAATGTCTGTACAACAGAAAAACAAAGTAAAGATCTATAGGAAATTGAGGTGATTTGTCAGAGCTGCGTGGGGATCGAGGACTGAAAAAGTAGGGAGGTTGTGGGTGAGGATCGAGGGCTATTGGCAGAGCTGTGTATGGCAAACCCAGTACTATAATAGCCGAGGATTCTGTGGTCCAGGACTGACGAGCATTGGCAGAGCTGTATGTAGGTGGATGGGGTGATGCAATTCAGCACTGAAATAACAGGGGGTGCTGCAGGCCCAGATTGGAGGGCATTGGCATTGCCATGGGAGAAGCTCGCACATTGCCTCTCAGCTCTAGCCAGTACTATCAGTCCATCACTTCCTTGAGCAAAAAACAGCAAGAGTCCGTGGACTGGCACTAAACTCAGCAACGAGAGCATTGACCCTCAGGGCTCTTCAGACCATGGCTTCATTCTCTCCACTGGAAACACAACTCAAGCATTGGATGGGGTTTAAGATAGAGTTTAAGAGATTGCAGTCCTGCTTTAGTTCCCATCGCCTGGGAATTTCCTGGCCTTTCTATTACCACAGGAGGCTGGGTGGGGGGATGGACGCATGTGGGACTTCTGTTGTCCTGTGTGCCTTAGTAACTCCTCTGTGTCTCTTGCCATAACTGCCTAGTTAAGTAAGCCAATATAACAGCTCTGGGACAGGTGTCCCTGGGAAATAAAACTTTCCTGGGGGAGCTGGAATCATTAACTCTAAGCCACCTGCAGGAACCTTCCTGATGTGGCTGGTAACTTCTGGGCAACCTCGCCTCCTCTTGTAATGTCCCCTCCTCTATTGGGGGCAGGGGCGGGGAACGACCCAATCACCAGAGTTCCACCTGAGCCAGTGAATGGCAGGAGGGAAAGCCCATGGTTCTCTGAGTGAGGGAGGAGAGACTGGGGACGGTGCCCACAGACCAGGGTTATAGACCACTGGACCTTTAGTCCTTCAGAACTTCAGTTCAGCTTGCTGTGGCCTACACAGGGCCTGGAATGTACAGTATGTGCTTTGGGGCAGGCACTACCTTTCTATGCTGTGCTTGTGCACCACCTATCACAATGGGGTCCTGCTTTGTCGTGGAGCTCCTGGGCAGTACCCCATACAAATAATACTATATAAAGCCAGAGTGATGGCGGAGGAGGAAACCCAGTCAATCCATTCAGCACCCAGAGGGTTGTTTATTTACTGGGCTTGCAAAATCCCCACTCCCCCATCCCCCTCTCTCCCACTTCCTTCCCTTTTCGCCATCACTTTCTTCTTCCCTCGCTCTGAACAGCCTAAACCAGAAGGGGCAGAGCCCTCACCGGTGGGTCAGATCTCACCCACTCAACATCCCGAGAGGCCCCACCTGATCACAGCTGCCAGGGTATCCGTTGGGGAAATCAAAATGACGATACTTCTCTGAGCACCTCCCCTGGAGCACAGGAAGGGAGAGAGCACATTGTGCCTCTTTATTACTTCTGAGTTCCTCGCACTAATGCCCGGTAAATGGCTGAATTTCCTCCGAGAAAGGGATATTCCATCTGTCAAGTTGTCCTTTGCTGTCAGGAGAAGAATTACAGCTGGAGCCGCTCTTGGGGTAGGGTGGGGGAGGGGCACAGAGTGGGGGGAGCCTGGAGCAGGTAGGAGTTGGAGGGAGACCGCATCCTACTCCAGCACAGGGTCAGGCAGACCAGCTTCCAGAGCATTACAATGATGGTTCCACCATTAATTGATCAGTCACTGGATGACAGTTAATTAAGTAGAAAATAAAGCTGCTCGGCCCAGCCTGGTGTTAGCAGGCAGCGATGTTAAAATTTCTGGATTAAAACAACAAAAAAAGCCACAACTGTTGGACTTAAATAGCGCCAGACATCTCCTAAGCCTCTGCCTCAGAGCCCAGGGAGAGAAATTCTGCATGCCATCAGATCACAAGCCCAGGGTCCCTTTAACCAAACTGAAGGTGGATTTTCTGGCTCTAAGGCCCGAGGTAAATTTTATTAAGATGATGTTGAAGTAAAAAGAAAATGGTACAGAGTTTAAGCATAGAAGTTTCTGGTTATCAGGGAATAAGGTACAGATTATCAAGGAGTGCGAAATTTGGTTTAGGAACGGGTGGCATAAGGAATACATAATCTGCAATCTTCCCGATTGGGGGGAAAAGTTTAGTGGGTTAAAGTACAGACATTGAGATATGGGGGTATGTTGTTCATGTAATGGCTATGTTCAGGTGTGGAGTATAGCCCCTTTCCCTGTAGGTTCCTTCCCCACTCTGAACTCTAGGGTACAGATGTGGGGACCTGCATGAAAACCTCCTAAGCTTACTTTTACCAGCCTAGGTTAAAACTTCCCCAAGGTACAAACTATTTTACCTTTTGCCCTTGTACTTTATCACTGCCACCACCAAACATTTAACAGGTATATAATGGGAAAAGAGCCTGTTTGGGAATGTCTTTCCCCCCAAAATCCTCCCAAACCTTACACCCCCTTTCCTGGGGAAGGTTTGATAAAAATCCTCACCAATTTGCATAGATGAACACAAACCCAAACCCTTGGATCTTAAGAACAACGAAAAAGCATTCAGATTCTTAAAAGAAGAATTTTAAAAGAAGAAAAAGTAAAAAGAATCATCTCTGTAAAATCAGGATGGTAAATACCTTACAGGGTAATCAGATTCAAAACATAGAGAATCCCTCTAGGCAAAACCTTAAGTTACAAAAAGACACAAAAACAGGAATCTACATTCCATTCAGCACAGCTTATTTTCTCAGCCATTTATAGAAATCATAATCTAACGCATATCTAGCTAGATTACTTACTAAGTTCTAAGACTCCATTCCTGTTCTGTCCCCGGCAAAAGCATCACACAGACAGAGAGAGCCTTTGTTTCTCCCGCCCTCCAGCTTTTGAAAGTATCTTGTCTCCTCATTGGTCATTTTGGTCAGGTGCCAGCGAGGTTATCCTAGCTTCTTAACCCTTTACAGGTGAAAGGGTTTTTCCTCTGGCCAGGAGGGATTTTAAAGGTGTTTACCCTTCCCTTTATATTTATGACACGTGTTTTGTCCTTTTGAAGGGGGGAAAAGTGAATCTCACTGTCTGCTTCGGCTCTTCATTTCCTCTCCTCTCCTATCTGCTCCATTTCTCACAGCTGGAAACCCATAGGGGGTGGTAAACCTTGTGGGGCCGGGACTGTCTTTGTTATAGGGAGGCACAATGCCAGCTGCAGTGGGGCCCTGGCCTTTAGGTGCTAGTACAATACAAAACTCATTAGTGATCAGCATCATGGGCCCAGCCAATTTTCCGTGGGCCACCAGAAAATGCTGCACAGCTCACCATGGCCCATGAATCCCAACTTGGTAGGGAGTTCCCTTACACACCTCTCCATGCACCCACAAACACACATGCTTGTTTGCTCCAGCTCGAACCTTTGGGCTGCCCTGGTTAGGCCTGCCCCTTGCTGCCTCTCCCACATTGGAGAATGTTGAGCTTGCATTGTCCCATCTTAGCAATGCTTCCCTGCCACGCCTCCCGTTCACAACAGACACTGTGCAGCAGCGTCAGTCATGACCGAGGTCCAGTCTGAAGGACCCAAAGCCAAACCTGGCCTGGACCTGAGGAGTGTTCTTTCCTTTTGTTTCCACTTTCCCTCTTTCTTTCAGCACCCCCACGAAATGCCGGGATTTCAGGTTGGTGTGTTTACCATGGGGTGGCAAACCAAGTGAGGGGGAGAAAGAGAGAATGTTTATAAAAATGTGCCAGGAATTGTCTTGATTTAAAAAAAATAATGTTTTTTTGTTAACACTATTCCTAATGAGGCGTCCTTCCGATCCTTAAGTGTTGCCAAGGCGATGACCCCAGCCAGCCATCTTTAATTAACTTAGAATAGATCTCTTGAAATGAGTTCCTCTGGTAAATTGTTCACCAAGCCTCTTGGGCACGAAGCAGTGTTTGCCAAGCCCACTCACTCCAGCATTCGCTGACTGTTATTGTAAAAGGTCTGGAGATGGCTGGCTACCTCCTGTCCATCTTCTCCATCCTCTGTGCTCTCACGGGTGCTACAGCGCCTGAAAAACAAGCCATTAGGCCTCTGGCATGGGAAGTTGGTGAGCTTTGTGCAGTGATCTCCCTGGTGCAGCAGTGCCTGAAAAATAAGCCTTTTTTTTCCCCCCTGGTTTTGTGCAGAGAGGATTGGGATAATTGAGGGAAAAATGGGTGAGACTCAGACATTCAAAGCCCTGGAGAATACTATGGGGATCAATCCGGGAATATGACTCAATGGGGCTTTCCCATGTCCAGCGTCCATGTTTCATTTGGAATATCTGTTTCTCCAGAATGAGGGAGGCTGGCTTTGCAGCAGCAAGGTCTATTCTGGATCCATTCTGCTCTGACGCTCGCACTGGGTAGCGTGCGGGTGACACCAGCCGATGTGGTACGAGGCGCTCCGCAGCTGGGCTATTCTCCAAATAAGCGGGGAGAAAATCACATTTCCTGTATGATAGATAATGGCGGTCAAGAGAATGCCAGGACAATTCTGGAAAATGCCATAATTGTCTTAATCTGATCGCGGATAAAAGATAATGATGCTAACAATATTTAAACGTAATTATAGTTTCCTGCTGCTATTGGTCTCTCTGAATGCTCTCCATTCAAAGGGCTTTGTTTATAAGAAGCCTCGATCTAATTCAGGATGCTCTATGACTGGTGCGTTTTGTATCTTTATTACAATTTCCACCCGCATCTTCATCAAATCAATAGGGATGGGAGCTCTGCAGTGAGGCCCTGTCCTCCCAGATTAGGGGATGCCAGTGCTAACATCACAGCAGGTAAACACTTTGGTGTCTGGGATGGTACCTTATGTGGTTGAATTTGTTTTGTTAAGATGAATGGCCATGTGGTGCTTTGCTACCCCTCCAGCTTTCCCACTTTTGGATAGCTTGTTTTTTGCATTCTTCCTCTTGCAATTTGATGCGTGTTTTGTGATACTTTCCAAGAATGCAAAAGGTGACTAGAGGAGAATAAAACTAACCATAATTCGTATTGCTTCAACACCTGTAAAGCAGGGCTTCATTTTCCAAGACACTGTACAAGCACATAGTCAGAGACAATCCCTGTCCAGAAGAGCTTACAGTCCAAGTAGACAAGACGAGGGATAAGGAAAAAAGAGGTGCAGAGAGATTAAGTGACTTGCCCAAGCTTGTATAGTTGGGCAGAGGCAGGAATAGACCTCACAGTCTCCTGAGTCCTAATCCAGTGCCCTAGACCATGCTGCTTTCTCGAATAGAAGAGAAATGACTGCTCAAGATGAGGGACAGCTGCATGTATCCATAAAGGAAGGAAGTAAATGACAAGAGCAAAGGGAGGAACTGGTCCACATGAGCAGGTTGTAAACATTGGGCTCTGTTTCCAGATATAAGGTCCTTACTAAGCTGTCTGAGTCCTTCGCTGGAGGCTCAGGTCGGCCCTTAGGAATATAGTGTGGCCATTTATGTGCTTAAAAGCTGATCTGCATTTCCCCATATGACATTCCCGACTCCTGTTAAGGTTCCCAGCCAAATTCTTCACTGACCAAAGTGGGTGAAACCCAATTAACTTCAGTGGCATTGCACCCATTTACACTACCCTCCCTGGAGGTTTGGAAATTGTGTTTCCTTTCTCTCCAGATGAGTTGGACCAAATTCTCTTGTTTAAACCACTGCAACAATATTAATGTCCGTGAAGTAGCCTGGGTGCAAGTGAGGGTAGGTTATGAGGGGGTAGGTCATGCTCTTGGTCCATGGACACTTAATAGATATCTTAAGGCTTATTGGCCTTGGCTCTCTTGCAAGGGGGTTATTTGCACATTGCTAAATGGCTCTCATATCATTTCTGCAATGACAGGCCCAAGCAAGATAGTTTTTGCGTCATCCCACAATCGGATCTTGTCTTTCCATCTTTCTTACCCTCACATATCCAGTTGCATATGACCTATGTGTGTACCTCAGCGTGATAATGTGGACAGAATATAATGCTACATTTCCACCCCTTTGGGGCTCCACAGCCAAAGAAGAACTAGTAGTGATTATTGATCGTCCCCACACCTAGACCCATGGAATTTGCCATACTCCCTGCCTTTGGCCTCTCTGCTTCTGGCTCAGAGCTAAGCCCTGCCTGGAGCTAGGAATTACGGCCTCACCCCCATCACCAGCACATCACTCCCCAGGATCAGTCTGGAGCCTGGCCACCTCCACTGAATTCCCTAGAGCCATTCCCCCAGCTGCCCCTCCCCCAGCTCCATCACTTCTTCTAGGTGTGCCCTGCCATCCACCTCCTGGCACCTCTGCTCCCCTCCAGGAGAAAGCACCGGCATGATGCTAGCTCTGCAGGCCAACATACTTGAGCACATACAAAGTTACTGGCCCTTCTCTAGGCCCTGCCAAAGTGCCTTGTGGACATTCATACCAGGAGCCCTACCGCCCCCTATGGGACTGGTGAGTGTCACTCTGATGTGCCAGGCCCACGTGGCGGACTGAGTGTGTGTAAAACAGGCCATAGGCCAAAGCCAACCAGAGAATGTCTTGCCTACAGAGAAGGAAAGAAGGGGCAGCCTGGCCTTCTTGTGCTCAGTCCATCTGTCCAGATGGAATTCAGTGTCAGATCAAACATAGGACAAGCACCTGCCAGAAGGGGAACGGAGAGCTCAGCGGAGAGGCTATGTTGGCAAATGTAGACAGTGGCAGAACTGTCCCAGGGCCAAATGATATGCCTTCAAGTGAACAAGGGGGTGTCAGGGTGAGTGGGGGAAAAGCCTCTCTCCTTCCATTCCACCTAGTTAGTTTGCCAGGGGGCTACTTGCTAAAGCTAGGGGAGTCACAGTCCTTCTGCCCTTCTGGTTCCTAGTCGGTGATTTGAGCCTTCCCACCCTGTCTGCTTCCCCAGGTCAAGCACCTGCTCCTTGTACCCAGAGAGCTGACCAGATTCCCCTTCGGAGTGTCCTACAATAAATATTTGTGGTACCATCACTATTTACATTCAAAATAAAGAACATTAAAGTCAGCTGGAGTGGGGCTTTAAGCAGGACCCAATGGCTCAGGTCTTCCCCCATTATCCGCAGCATAACATTAATATCCCTGGCTTTCCCCAGTGCAAACAGGCGCTCCACCTTGTATCTTCTCCATAAGCCATAGGTGTTCCCACCACTCCTAAACACACTGAGCCAAAGCAAGACCAGAATGGCTCTAACGCACAAGTTCGGTAGATCCGACTGCGCCACTCAGTTCTCCAGGGTTTTCTACCAACCAGTTTAAAACGGAAACAAAGCAAAGAAAGAAGCAGCTGCATGACCTGGTATAACCCCGATCCTTGAGAGAAGCGAACAGTAATCAAGTGTCTGCTCAGGTTCTTCCCAGCTCTTTTTAAATTCAAAGAAAGCCTAGTTTTTCTTCAGACATACTTCTCAGCAATCTCACCGGGCTTCCTCCCACCCAAAGCGACGTTGACCAAGTTTTGAGCATATGAAATGAGTGTCTGGAAACTGACCTTAACTTTCTCAGGGCTGGAGGAAAGAGATTCTCTATCGAGCATTTGGGTTCTGGTGTTTCTTGCCATTTCAGCACCAAATGATCGGACAGCGACCTTTTCACCTTCAGGGAAATGCAAACACGGAAAGTTCCTTCAACCGACCTCCTAGCCAGTAAAGCCTCGATATTGGGTGGGGGGAGGTAACTTCATTATCTAACGTGTTTATATGGTAGACAAATACACTGATATTGCATCAGTTAGTATGTTTCTAAACGGACCTAGCTGGCTGTATAGATATAGTTTAATTACAATATGGTAACACCTTTCCCCTCTATTTCTGAACGTTACTTTTTAACAGAGTTAACCTTCCTTTCTTTTAATCGGAGAGTCTTTCGTTCCCTTTCCATGAGATATATTGCCCCAGTGCCACACGCAAGATTTAATAATCATTCGATTTCATTTTAAACTCGAATTTGTGTGTTGTTCGTTCGAGTGGGGTTTTTTTTTTAATAACATGTTAAATTAATTATTTTTGGTTAGTGTATTTAACTTATTTTTAAGTGAAAGGTGCCTCAGAAAACCCCCTACCTTTACTATGAATCGCAATCTCTGCCTTACACATGAGTCAGTTCTTGTATTCTTTTTCACTAAGTTGTTCTATGTTTAAAAATGGTTTATTACGGCTGTGCTAATTTTTCCGGTAGGTCTTTTTAATAGAAATCCGGTTGTAGTTTATGAGCGGGTCTTTTCCTGAATGTTTAGGACCGAATTCAAAGCTTTTAAAAATATTCCTCCAGCAATATTAAAATATCTCACGATTTTCCCCTCACTTAGAAGTGACTCTTTGACACACAATATTGGAAAAACAAACGGAGGGTGCGATTTTTGCGCAATACACAGCGGCTAGAGTGGTGAGAGACAATCCGAGCAGTCAGTTCGGCCATCCGTTTTCTTTTCTTATCCTAGGAACTCTCGATGGGGATTTGGTTAAAATTCATCTGCCTTTGAAAACTTTACTCCTGTCCCAATTAAATGATTTCAAGTTACGTTTATTAAAATAACTACCGGGACTATCCTAAAGATCTGTATTTCTCGGCGGAAAGGGAATGCGTCGCAATAATGAAGCGGGGACCCTACGAAATAAATTGAAGTACAGCCCAGAAGTGTGTGTCTGGCTCTTAGTTTGTAACAAATATGCAGCCTCGGTTGGGTCCTTTCTGGATTCAGGGACCCATTTTTGCAGAGGAATTCAACCTAGGCACACGAACTCCTCTCCGGGGGTGGCATTTCGGATTTTGGCATCCGGCTCTGTCGCCTAATTTCCGCCTGGAACGAATTTAACATCTTCTCGAGACGCTGGTGCCTTTTGCGGATCTGGGCTGCGAGCCTCTGGGCAGAGGAGGGACAGTTGAACAAAGGCTCATCCCCTGGGTCCTGCCCACAGCCGGGGAAGGGATAGAATTTGGGGGCGGCGGGTCGGGGTCAGACGGATAGGTCTTTAATGTGAGTGCCGGCACGGCGCTTTCAGGAAACGATTATACCTTTTGGAACGGCTGGGGGCTGGGGGGGGGGTTATATTAGGATCATTATTTGTCATGGCGCCTTTGCTGCAGATCAGCACAGCTGAGCTTTGCTTTCTTATCCAACTCCGGAGGAAATCTATTTTGAAGCGCTAGAGAATGAATCTTTTCTAGCCCTCCTTTCTCACTCAACATAATTCTCCCCAGTGCATGGAGCTCGCGTTGCCCCTGTTTCTCACAGGAAAGAGGAGCAAGCCGGGAAAAACTGTGTAGACAGGAAAAATAAAACGAGCTCCAGGAGTAATTTATCCCGTGCAAAGTCCTTTGCTACCTTTGGGGCAGCTGGAAAGAAGGTTTAGGAGGAAGAAAGTGGCTCGTGGATCTCTTTGGGTTTGGCTTTCCTCTGTCACTGGTGCCTCTTGCTTGTGACTAAGGTTTTTGTGGCGCACCTGTGTGCTGTGTACCTGGATATCCTACACAGTCTCCATCATTGTTACTTGATAATTATCGTATAGCTAGCACGATAAGCAATGCAATTCCGAACGTGTATTTCATTGGTGCCCAGGTCAGTTTGCCCGTTTATAAACAGGAAGAAGGCAGGAAATGCCAACGCTCGCTCGAAGCGCCCTTAATCCAGCCACCGCGCGCGGCGGGCATGCCCGGGAATGCCCTTCACTTCGGATCAATCCTCAAAACGCCCCCAGATGTACCACCTGGGCCAGGGGCGGCTGCTGCGCGTCCCCTCGGGCCCTTCTGCGATCTTTGCCACTGCAGCCCCGTGGAGCAGTAAAGGCAGAAAGGGGGGAGAAAAGCCACGCTGTGGGGTGGTGGGTTTGCACAACTCAGCCTTGGCTCTCCCCTCCGGACTCTGAAATTGCTCCACTCCGTAGAGATGGCAGAGACGAACCCGGGTAATTGCTCATTTCCCTGGACGGCGGGCAGTAAAGGGACTAAATAACCCTAATCGGAACGGCTTACGGGGGTGACATTTTAATGGTGCCATTACTTCGTTTCCCCAAGAAGTGATAGGGCCAGTGTCTCCTCGCGGGGCAGCTCAGTTTGACCCAGTTCGAGCCGGGTAGATTGGAGTTATTTGCGCCTCTGAGAGCCCTTCTTTGGTTTGAAAAAGCCTCTTGCCAAAGAGAGATGTCCCTGCTCCCCTACCAAAGTGAAATGACTTAGAAATTGAAGGGGGTTTGCTGGCACTGCGCGTTTGGGGCACGGACAGTCTGGACACAAAGCAGGGTGTGCGGGGGAAGCTAATTCCGGGGATGGAACTGAGAAAGTGGAGTTATCAGATACAAAATCTTTTGCTCAGCAAGTTGCCATTCACCGGCGGAGCATCGCTCCGCTCGCGGCTGCATTAGTCACGCATCTCCCTCTTGCTATCTTCTGAAGTGTAGCTAGTCCCCGGGGTGCACCTCTTCCCCTCTTCAGGGAGATGAGGGCTGGGCTCCTCTATCTTTTCTTGGGAGCCTGCTGACAGTGTTCACTGGACCCGCATTTTGCTCACACTGTCTCTCTCTCATGGACTTCAAAGCTCCTTCCTCGCTCTGCCAGCTCCGGTCTGCGCTCCAGAGGCGAAGCAGAAGCCAGCGTGGGCGGTGGATGTATTTTCATACAGTGGGAGACTGACTAGCCCCTACGAGATGGGGAAATAGTACCCCTGTAGATCCCCTGGCGAGCATGACAGAGGGGTGGGAGATGCGCCTTCTTTCTAAAAATGTCCCACGAGGCGGTGCTGCCGCAAAGATCCCACCGCTAAGACCCGATCCTGCAACGATTTCCGCGCTGTGCTTAATGCGGCGCGCCCAGCCCGCGTTGAACTGGGTCGAACTAGGCGGGGTAGTGAAGCTGAGCACGTCTGTGCAGGACCGGGACCTCAGCAAAGGCTGGAACGATTGAATTGTAATAAGCAGCTCTCTGCCCTGTGCCTGGCCCCAGCCCCGGCTCGGAGGCATCAGGCTCGGAGCTGGGCTGGAGCGGGGAGGACGGGGAGGCAGGAGAAGCCAGCGGGGGTCCTTAGACAGCAGCCCATTCCCTGGCAGGTCAAGCCCGCCCTGCCCGGTGTGTCATTCCCGAGCTGTCCCGCCTCTCCCGCCAGGCAGAGGGGTAATAGTGCGGGCACCTGCGGATCACAGAGTGGCGGGGAGACTTTTTTCATAATTACGAGGAACAAACTTTGTAGCTGCCTCTGGCTGTGATTAAATCCCGGGCCCCCTGCGGCGTGTCCCGTCCCCCCGCGCCCACCCCCAGGCGGGGCCTGGTCATTAGCCCTTGTCCCCGCTGGGAACAGGCCCCCGTCGCAGGGGGAGCGCTGCCAGCAAAGGCTGCCCGCGGCCACCGCGCCAAAGTAGCCAGCGCACTGGGCGGCCTTGGGAGCGCAGGTGCTGAGCCAGGGCCTCCAGCCTCCCTGCTGCGCTCCACCCTGGCACAGCAAAACAGGGCTCTGCGCTGTTCTGAGAGCGCAAGCGGGGGAAGGGGCGGAGATGGGGGGCGAGCAGAGCAGGGGAAGAGCATGAACTAGAGAGGCCCAGAGAGAACCCCAGGCGCCAGGGAACCCCAGGCGGGAGCGGCTGGCAGCAGGCGTCTCTCGCCACCCCAGCCGCAGAGCTGCGCATTCCCGGAGCTCTCTTGGTGACCAGGGAGCCTCTCTCCTTTCCGGGGAGTGTGTCAAGAGCCGCCTGCCCTGGTGCCAAACGCTGCAGCAAAGCCCAGGCTGGGAAAGGCCGGGAAGGGGGCAGGGGAAGGTCCTGACACTCGTTAGCAGGAGTCACTGGGCTCCCTGCAGCAGGCCTTGCCCCTCAGCAGGGTGATAAAACGCGTCGCGGATTTTGACCTTCAAACCACAAAAGGGGGAAGCTTTGGAAGGCGGACGGCAGGGATCGGCTTTAGCTAATCCACCGTGTCAACCCGGCTCCTTTGTGCGCGTTACAGGAGCTGCCAGCGCTGCCGCTTTCTGCCTCCCGCTCCGCTTCCCGGGTCCTGCCCACACAAGATTCACCTGCTTAGGTAGCTCCCGCAATGACACCGTCAGCCGGGGCCCGCACAGGTACAGAGCACACGCACGCACCGCACCGTGCATGTCTACACGCGCAGACACGCCCGTGTGCGGACACGTCGGTCGGGCGAGGTTCCTGCCCCACTCACTCAAACCTCTCCAGTACGCCAACATATGTAGCCTCTCGCCCGCCCAGGTGCGGAGTCATCGACACCTGGAGCAGGCTGGCGGCCCCCGGGCTCTCACACCGGGGCGCGCCCTTTTGCAGGCGTTGCGGGGCTGCTTGCCCAGCTCTGATGGGGACTTTCCCTGGAGAGCGAGGGTCAGATCCCTGGCAGCAGTTGGCAGGGGGGAGAGCGGGCAGGGCTGGACGTGTCCGATTCCAGAGGCTGGATTAGCTCAGCCCAGAGCCTGAAATCCGGCTTTGATCTGTTTTAAAGCGCCTTCCCCACACACCTGGTTGTCCACGTGTCCATCTAATTCCCCACCCTCCCCGACTCTGCGAAGCACCAAAGCCCCCTCTTCACCTTTTGGACCTTCCCGCTGAAATAGCACGGCAACGGCCAGCTAACCCCAGCCCTCTGCAGAGTCTCCTCGCCCCTGTCCACGGGGCACCATGGCTGCAGGACCCCTGCATGGAGCGGAGATTTTATTAGAGACCCAAGTGCGTTCCAGCCCCACCGCGGCTCAGGGAAATAGCCTTCCTGACTAAAGCTGCCTAGACAAATGGGCAGCCCCGCACCCGTGTGTACCGGGGCCACGCCTTGTAAATAACCTCCCAGAGCGCCATGTAAGCTCCGGTCTATACAAAGTGCAATGACATATATAAACAAAATGCTAATTTCAAGAAAGGCAGGGCTGCCCGTCCATGCAGAAAATTAAAGCTGACATCGAGTTTAATTAAACAAAACAACCAGACTCAGAGTTGAATCTGAAAGTTAGATTATAGCAGTTGGGAGAGCAGGAATCAGCAAAGCCTTGGGTACGATCTGATCATAAATCTTCAGTGCCCGCTCCCTTAACTACAGGAACAATCAGCTGGAACAGGGCGGCCTTCTGGCCAGCCTTGCCCTCTGTAGTAAGTGCCACGGCCAGCCAATGGCTTCGGATAGTCACCCCGGTGCCCGTATGACAATGTATTGGTGTGAATTCCAAACAGCAACAGCCTCTGACTAAATAAACCGTGAGTAAAACCCCAGCTCCGGCCCTGTTGAAACAGAACAACGCCAATAGGTTGTCTTCAGGTGAGACTCCAGACGCACCGTGTCCACACTCCCGCAGCCGGTCGAAGGCGAAGTGGGGGGCTCTGTGTTTACATAGACCGATATAAGGTTGGTGTGCAATTAGCGAGGTATTCGGATTATAGGGAATTGCTGAATTCTATCTATTTTGCATGATGGGTTAAAAAGAATTCGGCTGAAGAACCCTCAAGAAGTAAGCCACACACACTCGTGTTTGTGTGAACACTGTCACACACACGGGGACACGCGCGCGCACGCACACACATATGCGCGCGTGTGTATTTTTGCATGTTACAAATAATTCGACTGAATATCCCATGGAAAATAAACTACAGATTTCTGTGTTTGCTAGGGCTCTGTGTCTGTGTGTATGCACACCGCTAGATGATATGTCTATGACAGTGTACACAGACACAAAGTCCTGGCACATACGCTATTTTGCGACTCACTTGCCAAGGCATATGCAGGTGAATTCTTTTTAACATATCATACAAAAATGTCCATACAAGCACGCACACACATTATACCTCTCTCACATTAGGATTAACGAATACAAAATTAAGTAGTTTACATTCCAGGGATTATTCGGCTGCTTTCTTTTAAATCGATCATGCAAAATATATCTCTGCACTTACCAATATTTTGTAAGCGCATATTTTGCATGACCTTTCAAAGAATTCAACTCCCCGACATCTCCTGGGTACACAGAGACACCCTAATAATTCCTGCATTGGAGGAATGGTGGATAAGAAACTCTCATAGTTTTCTCTCCCTCTCTTTCTCTGAACACAAAGCATGAAGCACCAAACAGACTGGAGTGAAGAGCCCGGCATTTCCCTGACTCTTCTTCGCTGTGTCAAAGTGAGAGTGAGAGGGAGGAAAGGGGCAGCCCTTTTCCCCCCGCATCGCTATGTGCGTTTTCCTTTCCTATTTCTGCTCACAGAGCTGGGAGCACTACAGAGGACTGGAAAGCCTTTCTGCGTCACAGCCAGCGACCACGAGGCATCGGTTTTCCCACTACAAGGACTAAACGTTATTTTTAAACGCCCTGCCCTCTTTGCAAGGCCTGTGAAGGGAAGCAGAGACCAAGTCCGGCCGTCACAGGCTTCCCTGGGATTTCTTTCACCCTTCCTCAAAAAAGAGATGGGACAATGGGCTCGATCTTGCACTGTCCACGTGTCCCAGTGAAGCCCGTAGCACTTCTCTGGCTCACGAGCAGAGAAATCTGATTCGGTGGAAGGGGGCAGGCGAAAGGATCAGGAGCCCCAGCTGATTTCTGTAGGAGTGTTGCCTGATGAAAGGAGGGCAGGTCTGAGCCCGTTAACCTGCCGGGACTTCCCAGCGGCAGCGACTTGCTTTTTAACGGGGGCTAGTCCAGGGTGAGCCTCGAGTTTCCTTCATTTTACTCCTTTGGAAACTCCCCCGGAGATGTCAAATTGCCCGGGTTGCCTATGAAGCGAATTCGAGGGGGGGCATGGTCAGATTTCTAAGGGGGGGGTGTGTTCAGTGTGTGCTCCAGTGTCGTCTACTTTCTTGCACTCAGGCATACCCGTCTGCGCCCTTGGATCAGTGCGAACTCGCTCTGAACCGCGTTTGGAGCGTGCAGAGAGGAGGATGCCAGCAGTACGGGAGGAAATGTCCCTTCTCCCGGTGTTCTCCCGCCACGATGTAGGGAGCCCGGCGCAGGGCTGAGGGCGGGCTGGCTTGTTTGGAGTAAGTCCCTCCCTGTTGCAGGGCAACTTGATCTCTCTACCTGCCGCGAACAGCGATCCGGACTCACTCCGAATGCTCCTGCTCGCCCGAGGATTTAAACCAACCGTTGAATATAATAGTCCCTGCATGGCTGCCAAAACAAAAACCTAAGAGGGTTCCTGCCCACTTTTGTTGGGAACCCAATTCCCAGGGAGACTCTAAAAGAACAGGATTTCAATTTTTAAAAATCAAGGGGATTTAAAAACACTGCCACGCTGAGTTGCCAGAAAGTCATTTGCAGTCCAGCTTTCTGGGGCTTTATCCCTGACATTTAAATAACCGAATCACTAAGGTCTCATCAGCAGTAAGGATATTTGGATATTTAAGGTCTCATCAGCAGTTTGGATATTTAAGGTTTCACTCCGGTTGCACTTGGATGAGAATAAACGTGAGGGTGGAAGTCAGGGACTGGGGCATCCCAAAAATGCAGCCCCTCGGAGCTGTGAGCCCCTCGTAATCCTCCCCCAGTTCCTTTCTCGAAGGAATCAATAACCAGGAACTGCGAGATTGCCAAAATGTGCGAAAGTCAAAGCAGAGTGCCCCACTTCCAGCATCTGGAAGCCATAAGTGAAAGTGGGTGGGAGCGAATGTTTTCAACTCACATGTAAGATGCTGTCCCTTCCCCTCAAAGGGCAGGGGAGCGAATTTCTTATTTCACCTGTTAATGATTTGTCACATAGAAATGGATAGAGACTCTGCAGAGAGGCTGCAATTGCTGAATTGGGAGTTTTATCCACCAGTTGGATGAACGTGTATTGTCCGCTGTGTGTTTATTTTATCCTGAGTGGTTAGATCCTGTCAAACTTCTGGAAGCGCCTCTAAATGTTATTCCTCAATAATCCACAACAGTCGCTTTATCCCTCCCTGCTTTCAGATCAGAGAACAGCACTCCTCGGATGAGGCAAAAACAATACCCGCTCCAGTAACAAAAACAAACACACACACACAAACAAAACCCGGGAAAAAACAAAGGAACACAAGACGGCGTGAGGATGTGGAGCGGAAGAGAGAGATTTTTTTGTCCAGAGACGCAACGATTTGTTAAATGTTGGTGGACAGAGAAAACAATCATTGCAAGTATTAAAGAAAATAGGAAATATTATCCTGATCCTTCCATCCTCAGTGGTGTGAAGTAATCCTTGCTGGGGTGATTCGTCCCATTGATTTAAACAGAAATATTAGCGTGCGTAAGGACTGCACACAGGAAAGGTGCAAGTTCAAGTGTGAAATGGTTCACATGATGGCATTTTAATAGAGATTTGGGGCATGGAAGGGTATCGTTTTTGCATCGAGCTGGCTTTAGGGCCCTGCACAGAGCTTGTGTGTGCCGGTGCATTCTGCATCGCAGGGGTTCTATCTTATGCTCTTGGAAATTATATAGACACTTTTCTAAAATAATATCATGCATCAAACCGCGAGAGATGAAATTCTTAAGATGATAAGAGGGTTTCCATTTGTACATTTCGGGGGCACACAACACATTCGAATATGAGAAACCAAATGGTGATCATACAAAAATGATATTGACAGGGCAGCCAACAGAAATCCGAGCTGTAGCTTGCTTAATATTAAGTCTTGGGTGACATCGATTTACCTTCCCCCCTTCCCCAACGGCAGATCGCAAACCGTGATTTGGGCTTTTTTCTTCTTCTGAGTGTTTATATAGATACATAAAGTTGCACTGAGGTTTGACGTGGCAGAGATCGCTTCTATCGCCCACTTTATCCACTGCAGCAGGCTGTAAATCTCACCGGGCCTTAGAATGGCAGGGGGGATGTTAGTAGAAGGGGGGTTTCCCCTTCACGCTTTCCTGTCGTTTGATTTTGGGTGCAGTCTTTTTGGCCAGCGGTCCGCAGAGGTGTGACTCCTTTCCACACTGACAGGTAGACAGGGTGTCGGCTGATCGGGGGAGGAAAGTGAGACAGTGAGCTCATGAAACGTCGTCTTTGAAGGATATTTGTAATAACATAACCAGCAAAATGAATGTCATATTTTTGCTCCAATGAATTGGATTTCCTGAAATATTGTCTCGGTAATGATGCCTCTAGGCTCCTCTGGATTAGATAGCTCTCCAACCACATCAAGAAGGCTAATTATCCCCAAACCACTTTCCCACATTTTCGCATCTTTTTATTTTATGCTTCTGAAATCTTTGCCCAGCGCTCGCTCGCTCTCCCCGCCCCCCCCCCTTAGATGGTTTCCCTGCTTTTCAGGCTGTTTTTAGTAGCAGGCTCCGACTGTTCTGTGAACCACACGGCGCAGGTGTGAGGGTGCGGCGGGGAGGCTAGACGCTGGGCCCCAATCTCTAGGAAAACCTCCGAGACCTTAGGGCAAATGGGCCGGGAAGTAAGGGAGCGCTCCTGCAGTGCTGACAAGGGGGGATTCGACACCCGGGGTGTTGTGTTGTGTAGTGACAGGGGCCTCTCTCACAGTGCGTTACCCCTTGCGGGGTTGCCCGGTTTGGGTATCAAAAGGTGGCTCCTCCTCAGCCTCCGTCTGATCTTTGCTCACCAGCAGATTCCCCCGGTGCTACAGTCAGAGATGCCCTGACCCCGCTGGCGAGGCGTGGTCACCCATCACCGTGGTATCTGAGCGCCATTCCTACAACGGGGCAGAAACCCGAGCTGTCTCCGTCTAGTTTCCTTCCCCGGGGGCTGGAAGGTGAGCCAGGCACGTTACCCTGGCTGGGGCCCAATCCCTCTGCTATCCAGCGGGTCCCCCCCGTTTCGCCGAGAGCTGGTCCGCGCAGGGCTCTCCCTGCAGTTCTCCTAGTGTGTTCCTGGCCGGGCAGGAGCCAGGTTTGAAAGGACCCCAGAGAGGAGGCCTGCTCTGGAGCCCCGGGGTTGCCTCGTGTAAACTGAAGGTGCAGGAGGAGCATCGGGGAACGCAGTGCTGGTGAAAAGAGCCAGAAGGAGAGTCCTGAAGTTCCCAGTTCAGAGCAGATGGGACCCGCCAAGCTCCCTCCACCCCTACCAATGTGCTACGCGGCGCATTTGGGCCCGGATCCTGCAAGCACTGGTCCACCGCTTGGCTTTATTCTCCTGACTAGTCCGTTTGACTTCAATGGGACTAGTGGTGTAGGTAGAGCTGAACGCGGAAGTAAGTGTTTGCAGGATTGGGACCTAGACATGACTCCCTTCTAGGGCTCAGAGGGGAGGTCAGTCTCCATCGCCGCTTCTTAGCCCCTAAACTCCGATTGCCCAGGAGGGTGCCAGCTGTGGGACTGGTTTTGTAACATGGACACCTCCCTAGTTTACATCCCCTTTTCAGGTGGTCTGTGATAACCCTTTGGGTCTGTAGGTTACGTCTCAGACAACTCCTGTTCTGAGGGTGAGGATACCCCAACTGCCTAGCTATTGCATTAGTGCCTTCGAAAGACCCCTGTATAATGCAACTCCTATAAGATGATTTTTCCTGTAACCCACCTGAGGTTAGTCACATCTCCCGCAAGCGCCCTGCAAGAAATGTCAAACAGGGACGGGGAAACCACGCTTTTCCAAGCCTGAAACAGATCCGAACTGCAAAGTAAGGGATAAGGACCTGTCGAGGTTTACACTGGACTGCTAAAAGAGAGTAACTGTGCAGGCCAATCCAAGGGATTGAGCCCGCAATGCCCCTCACAGCCCGGCAAACCACTGATGAATCTGACGGTTGAGTTTGGTTCCCCTGCACTGTTCTTTTGCCTGCTAGTTACCACGTGTGGTTCTGCTAAGGGACCTATGGGGCGCCATAGGGAACTATTTCATTGCCAGGAGGGGGGCGTCTTCAGCTGGTGTCTTTGCTTTTGCCTTGATCATCCCTCCAGCTACAGCTCGCATGACAGGAGGCCGTAGAGGGAGTCCAGGCTAGCCCCGACAGAGGGTGTCATGGAGAGGGCCTGGATCCTCTGCAGTTGCGTTGCCCGTGTTGGGATTTGCCAGCCCGGCTGGTTCCTGCTGTGTGACCCCAGCTCCCTGGCACCCGCGCGGGCGCAAGCCAGTGCCGAGTACCTGGGGGGGTTGGGGAGCAGAGCACCTAGGCCGGGTCTCGCCGATCGCACGCTGCCGGCGCGCTCTCGACAGGAACATAAGATGAGCCCCGACGGGCGCTGCTTTCCCAGGATCGGGGCCCACTGGAGCCGGAGCCACGCGCCTCTCCTACTGGGCTCCCCGCCGCCCCCTGCCCGTGCCCGTGGGACTGGCTGGCAGGCTCTCAGCAATGCCAGCTCCCCCGGCCAAGCGGCTCTGGGGCAGGCGCGCAGAGCCCCTCCTCCTGCCAGCCTGGGAGCCAGGCCGGGCTTGTCTGCTCGCCCTTGGGCGAGGGCGAGATCCAGCCTCGCCTGTGCGCTCAGCCAGCGCCCCGACCGGCCCCGGCTGCCTCGGGCGTCCGCTGGCCCATCCACTGCGGCACGGACGGGGCAGGGCCCTGGCTGGGGAGTGGGCGAAGGGGGGTCTGCTCGCCCTCCCGGGTCAGCTCCCTTTGGGCCTCTAGAGGGCGGTGTACGGACAGTTATGGAGAAATGCCGGGTTTACGCTGTCTCCAGCGCGGCGCGCAGCCTGGGGCAGCTCCTCTGTGCGGAGCTCGGCCCCGGCTGCTACCTGCGAGCCCTGAAAGCTCCCAAACCGGGGAGGTGGGACCGTGACAGGTCCCCGCCAGGACAGCACGTGCCCTCGTCCTCTCCCCACCGCTGTGGGCCGGCCCCCAGGGCACGGCGAAGGCCCTGAAAAACCAGAGCAGAGCTGGCTCTGCTGCGGGTATGACCGGGCAAGGAGGGCACCTAATGCGGAGGCGTGCGGAGGGAGCAGCAGTGCTGGGACGGAGCCTGGCATCTTAGCCAGCCCTTCCTCCTCCCCCTCCCCTGCCAGGCCTCCCCCGCTGCCCTCTGTGATCTGATCCGGGGAGGGCTGGTTGTACCGCCGAGGGAGGGGAGGAATCCAGGCACTCCCCTCCTTCAGTCACTAGATTCCCCCCTCCCTCCTCCGGGCCTGCGAGCAGCTTAGCAGAGAGTGGGGGTGGGTGGAGAGAGTCTCCTTCTACCAGCCGAGGCCAGGGCACCCTCCCCACCACGGTGCAGCACACAGGGGGCCCTGTATTGCCTCTCAGGTGTTCTAGTGGAACAGGCCTTGAGCCGGGGCGGGAGGGGGGGGGCTGATTCTGTAGCCCGGCGGTCAGGGCGACTCCCTGGGAGGGGGGAGACCCACGGCCTGACACCAGCCACTTTTTCTTTGTTTCGCTGCCGCAGAACCGCTTCAGCTGGAGAGAGGGAGGGAGCCCCCCAGCAGAACTCCCAATCAAGGCTCCAAAGCGGTGGGAGACCCCCGTTCAGATCCTCCCTTCCCCTCTGGCTGAAGGGGGAATTGAACCTCTCTAACCAAGGGGGGTGCTTGTGTGCAGTAAGGCAGCATAACTCATTCCCGCAAGAACCGCCTTAGGCCCCTAAACTGCCTGCCTGCGGGCAACAAGTTGGGGCTGGAGCTCGCCAGCAGAGATCGGTGCCTCCCTGCAGGCTGCAGCTTGGCCTTGGGTGCTGCTCCTGAGAGAGGAGAGGGCCCCAGCACCCACGTCTCCCGCTGGCTAGCTTAGGGGGCTGCTGGCTTTGTGCACCAAGTTCTTAAGCACCTCTCTCCCCATTCATGGTCTCGGCGCCTAACTCTGTGCATCCCAGTGTAGTTCCGGTGATTTTGCTAGGCGCCTAAAAGTTAGGCCTTGTTGACTCTCAGCAGCATGGCCATGCCTATGTAACTTCATGGATCCCACCCAAGGTCTTGTGCTTTCCCGCGCCTGAGAGGCCTACACCCAGATACGAGGCGCTGAAAAGTAAAGGAGCATTGCCTTCGGAGAGGCTGTGTGGCCTAACAGGCAGGGCACTAGAGTAGGATTCAAGTCACCTGAGTCCTCTCTCCCCCACCTCCAACACTCACCTGCTTCCTGCTCTTGGGCAAGTCACTTTATCTCCGGTTCGCTATCCCTGTGTTACAGGTGGGGATACTTACCACATCCCCGGTAAGGAGCTTTGAGATCCAGGGGGGATAAGAGCGATGGAGGATTGTTGGTTGAGCAACTCCTGAAAGTTCTGAGCTCCCTTGACTTGAATGGGAAATTAGGGTGCTCAGCACTGTTTAAAATACATGGTGTGTGTGTATGTGGGAAGGGAAGAGTAAGGGAAGAGCCAAGGAAGAGTGTTGTACAGAACGAAGGCATCTTTCTGACTGTTCTGCAAGGCTTCATCTGCAGCAGGGGGCAGAGCCATTAGCGTGTGACGTTACAAAGCCCAGAATGATTCTGTGAAGGGGGCACTGGATCTCCCTTAGGAGGTAACCAAGAAAGGCAGCATCAAAACGGAGCGCATGCCAGTCAATTGGCAGGGCAGAGAATCCTGCTGTCTCCCCGCACTATCTGCTCCGACCAGGCAGCTGCTGCCAGCTGGAGATCATACAAACCCCCACAGTCCTGCCAAGGGGTTCGCGAAACTCTGTGTCATCAGAGGTGTGAATGGGAACCTCCCCAGAGGCTCTCCAGCCCCCTCCACCCTTGCTGCTATTCCGGATCTGCTGCCATCTATCCGAGGTGCCAAGCCTGGGGAATCCAGGGGCCGACCCAAACCCCCTTGAGGTCTTTCCTTGGACTTCAGTGGGGTTTGGAGAGAAGAATCCCAAGGCTAGCCGCTTATCAGCAGCACCCCGGGCATTGCTGAGCCCCATTGCTCCTTGGGTCTAAACGGCTTTGGGGAGGGTTTTAAAAACGCTCGGTGCGTCGATCCTTGTTGTTTCGCCTATTTAGAGAGACGCGCTGGCTCGCTCGCTCTCTTCTTGTCTACATTACAAAAGTCGTGAGGCGTGAGAGCGCCGCCCGCTTTGTCTGCAGCTGGGCTTTGTGGCTCTTGGCCAGCCTGCGCTCTTCTTTTCCCCTTTTGCAGGCTGCCCTGAAAGGTCCCTTTATGCAGATGCATTAAAGAAAAAGGAAAAAAAAAAAAAAAAAGAGGAGAGAATCCGTCTAGGCCTGTCTGTGGGGATGCACCGCGCATACTAGTTTGTTGGCCAGTGTCTTTCACGCCCCAGCAGAACATAAATCACGGCAGCCAAGCCGCTGCAGCTGGCAACCGCAGCCTTCCCCCGGCGACTTTCAGCGGCAGCTTCCCACGTGCGAGGAAACCCCCCACGAGGGCCCTATTAGTAACTCACAGACTGAAGGCCCCGTTTGGGAGTGCACGTAGGCGGGGTGCTCCCGGTAGGAATAATGACATGGGAGCCCAAGGGGGGGCCCCGGAGAATTCCCACGTTGTCCACCCGCCTCGGCCTGTAAAACGCAGGACGGCGCGGAAGAACGGGAAGGATACAGCGCAGTGGGGAGCTGCCTTGATGCGCCTTGCCCGCAGCCCCTGAACCGGCGCTCGGGTCTGGGGTGGGGCGGGGGCCAGGTTGTGGTGCTGGAAGGCAATTCTCAGCTCGTGTGCTGTTACCGGTTACCAATCCGATACCGCCGCGACTCCAGTGCAGCAGAAGGCAGAAACGGAGCCCGCCTCTGCTACTCCGAGGAACCCACGCACTGGTAGCCAGTTCCTCCTTCCCCACTAACCCCCTTCTCCTCCCAAGACCATTAAAGGACTCTCGGCTGGTGGGCTCTTGGGGCAGGGGCTGGTTTACAGGATGTGTCTGTAGAGAGTTTAGCAGCGAGGCCCCATTTTAGCTAAGCTCTTTAGGCCCTCCTGTAATCGAAATCAGTCTTAATAATAACAAATTAATGCTAGCAACAGTGTTTGCGGAAGCCAGATTTGAAATGGGCTGTCACCCTCCTCCAATCCGGAGACTGAAACCAGGATGATCGGCGGTACCTGGCCAATGAGGACTAAGCGGCACCGCTCTAATCTGGAATCCCGACAGCCAATCCTTGGAATAAAAACATAAAAGGACAATACATTTGTCAAATAAACCCGCATAAAATTAAATCCAAGCGAACTGCTTCCTGCGGGCCGATATTTCATAAAGAGACTAGAGGAGATGCATTAATTGTATCTACTAATTGTGAATTATTCACTCAGTTATACAGAGAGCCAGGTCTGGGGGGCACTTCACTGCGGACTGTCCATGTAAACTGGAGTCAAAAATCTGCCGCAGCTCTGCCGTCAGCGGGGATGTAACTAGGGGGGGAGTATTTGACCGTGGAAATTATTAAT
Organism: Chelonia mydas; assembly: GCF_015237465.2. Taxonomy (NCBI): domain Eukaryota; kingdom Metazoa; phylum Chordata; order Testudines; family Cheloniidae; genus Chelonia; species Chelonia mydas. Next base: position 68,721,089 of record NC_051250.2, read on the forward strand.
GGAATTGGAAGCTTCCGTCCTAATCCTGCAGCTTCTTCACAGAACAGAAATGTCCATTTGGTCTTTTAAAGCTCATTTTAGAAGACGGTAATCTTGGAATTAAGGTTAATAGATATTAATATTAATATAAATAATATGTGTGTGAATATGTGCACCCGCAGACTCGCTTTCTATTCCTAAACTCTCTAACATAGCTATAGGTTCCCCTGCACCTAGAGATATGGACACTTACATCCCACATACATACACTGCCTCTTTTCTCAAACACACACTCCGTCCGCTTGTGCTGTATATACTTAGCTTTTGCAAACTACATCTAATCGATCCGTCTGTCTGTCATCAGTACATGTCACACTGGAGGTGTGGAGAGATGGGAATGGACCTGTTAAATGTTACCCTGACAGCACGTGTCCAGGTTAATCGTTGGAGCTGAACAGATACTTGCGGTGAAAGCTCCGAATATTCGTTTGAACTTCGAAAGAGAATTTTGATCCAACGGTGTTTGTGATCCTTTTGCGTTCACTTTCTGGAAATATTGCCGTGCTGGAGTTTAGTAGCAGGATTCCTCGAGGAAAGCGGGTTTTAAATGTGAATGGGCAAATTATTGCAGAAGGAGATTTTTAAATGGTGGATTCGATTGTGACACTTGAAATTCACCCTGTGCTGGTTAATTACATGGGTCACCCAATCCCCGAACTGAATCCATACATTTGACTAGGCAACTGACCGACATAGACACAATGTGGAAGTTTGATTTCTGAATATGCGCAATGAATGAGCTATGAACGCACTATTCACAGCGGAAACCCTTCTACAGAAATATTCACAAGCGATGAATAAATCTGAGACTTTCACTGACATTTTGGAAACAGAAAAATAAATAAAAGTTTACAAATCAGTTATTTGCTCGGTTCTAGCTAAGCTCATTACTTTCTCTTCGCGGATTCTGCTCAATGGGGCAGGATATTTGAGGGTTTTATTTTCGATTCTTTTGTCTTTGCCATAAATCTTTAAATTCTGCTAGTCTGTGAGGAAATTTGATCTCTCCATGTGATATGTGTTGCCAGCGAATAGCAATTTTCTCGCATGGTACCACTTACAGGCAGAGGGATAAAGAAAAGAGGATCTGGAAAAAGGAGGGGAAAAAACCCAGGTCGGAACAAATGGGATAGGGGCTGGAACAGACTTGAAAAGATAAAAATGACTCCGAGCTAATTGCAAGTCGGAGTCAATTTTTGCAATAAGTATTCTTTATTAAAAACCTGACTGGGTTAAAAGTGGGTCTATTCCACTTTTAATTAATAGGCACACAGACCCGATTCAGCCATACAAACCTGTCTCTGACACACCAGGTCCTACGGTGATGAGCAATATAGATATTGTAACACAGTAAATCATATTACTACACAGTAAAATAATACACATCAGATTCAATTAACGGTCTGCTAGGGACAGGTCTGTGTGCCTAGTTAAGGTCTGTGTTTCTGCCTGTCTAATCTGCCTCTGAGAACTGAGAAATCCCAACTAGATCACCCGCCCCCTTGCAAATACTAGGGGCCTATTCCACAAAGCACGTTTTCTTTTCCAGTGCCACCACATCTGAGTGCGGCTTAGTCAAAGTGAAAAAGTTCGTACAACCTCCTCAGGCCTCATATAATCCACCTTCAGAGTTTGCGCCTTTTTGGTTGTTTTGTTATGCGATTTTCTCCCTATTTTCAAAAATAAATTCCCTGCGCTGGTGGGGAGGGGGCGGGGAAAAGTGCGCACTTCCACCCCACCCCCCAACCAGGGCTGCCTAGAGGTCCATCTCTGCAGGAGAGTGGGGAGGTCACTTACTCCATCAGTGTAAAGGGACCCTCCTTTTGGGCCACCTCCTGACTGGAATCATCTCCAGTAGCCCAAGCGCTCTTCCTCGCAGTTTAGCTAGGCTAGGGTCAAATGTAATTTTTCATTGCGTGAGTGTGTGTGAAATGGATAGACCTGTACCGCTTTAAATCCGAATAAAGCCATTTGCCTTCTAAAATATTTTCTCCCCCCCCCCCCATTTAGTCAAACATCGACGAGCATTTTTGAAAAATGCCATCCGATCCCCATGCCCCTTCAAAATACGAGTTTGCGGCGATCCGGTTGGAATGATAAGTCTTTTCATAAACAATAGCACGTGGGCGGGGGGGGGGGGTTGTGCATGTTAAAATATATAATAATAAATCAAGTGTGCAGGAGCTATGGGAAGGCAGGAGTATGGGGCAAGTTACAGCTTTAGTAGGAGTATGGGGCAAGTTAGCTTTAGTAGTTACAGCTTTAGTAGGGGGTTAATGTGGTGGATTTTAAAAAACCCCACATATTCGCATGTGCCTATTAGCCCCCCAGGTCTATCCGATCTCCTCTCCTAGGGGCAAGGGGAACTCGTCCCCCCACTTTCTGGCCGAGGCTGAGAAGGTTCCTGAAGTCAGTGAATCGCTGAGGGTCACAGTTTGAGACGAAGAATTTGCCCTTCGAGTAACAGGCTAATTAACCCCCCACAGTTGCCGGACTCCTGGTGGGCTGGTCAATCCCAAAGTACCCGAGGACCCTAGTTAGAAAGCTGGGGGCGGTGCAGGCGCTGGATCTCCCAACCTAGGTGTGTGTCGAGTAGTGCCCGCACCTACGCTTCGCCCAGCCTGGCATGGGCAGCCTGGATCCCTGGCTCTGTGCCCTCCTTGTTTGGCTTGTGTTTCTGTATTTACCTTCCTGCGTGTCCCTCTCTGAGCCAGGCCCCTTCAACTACCTGCCACAGATCCTCCCTGGGCTGAGCCGCGCAGGGGGCCTGGCCTTTCTCCACCTCCCCTCCCCTCCCACTTAGGCGTTTGAAAATAGATCGCACCCGGGTGGGCAGCTTTCACCTTAAGGCTTCTCTGAGGAGGCGGCACCCGTCAGTTCCTGCTAAAGGGGAACAGCAGCAGATCGGTGGGGCTCAGGGACTCGCTATTGGAAGGGCTTAATGCCATGCTGCCCACATGGCCTCTTTAGTTGGGAAGCCTCCTTCACAGCTGGGGCAGTAGCCCGTTTACCAGGCTCAGCCTTTGCTGTGCTAAGCAACCTTCCACCTTGCCTGCACTCCTCACAGCTGCAAACCCCGGTTCTCTGGTGCAAACCTAGACCGAGGTGAATATAAAGACCAGACCACGCGGCCTAGCAGCGCCGGTTTGGGACCTAGGCGTTGGGAACTGATCCAACCCAAACCCCAAACCCTCTGACCAAAAGGCACATTTAGCTCCGCCGTTAGTTAAATAGATTTGCCCATGGGCACTGCAGTGAAGAAGATCGGGATAGATTCGTGTGTGCAGCTGCTGGGTGCATCCTCTAGGAGGATTCGAATTGCAAACGGCCCAAGAGCTACCAATGGGACTAGCCCGTGGCTGGTGAGTGCTGTGTACTTGTCAGTATAGTATCCGGGGCTTGGAGTGAAATGTTTTTAAAGCACCCCACCCTCTACCACCATCTATGTTGCTTGCAAAAATCCCCCCAAATCCTGTGGTCTCTTCTTCTTAGCAGTAGGTCTTTCAGCTAGAAACAGTATTGGAATCTACATCATCCTGTTTCCCAGTAGCCCTCTGCTGTCTCTTTAGGAGCTATGTACCTCTCTGCCCTGCAATGTGTGGGTTGTGTCCCCCTGTAGTCCACACAGAGAGGGCTTGGCCATATAGAATGTAGCAGCCCACTAGTGTGATTGATTATGCATTTAGCTCAGGTGGTAAAGAGAGCTCAGAGCTGTGGATCTAAAGGTCCTGCAGTCCTCTGTGTGTGTGTGTGTGTGTGTGTGTGTGTGTAACTTGATAGACCTATAATGCTGATCTCTGCGGATAGGGGTCGGTATAGTTGCACCTGATGCAATTTACTTTTTTCTGCTTTCTTTTTAAAAACCCAAGGAAGTGACATACCGAAGGAAGTTAAAGTTGCAAAGTCATGCACTCAAAAGATAAGGAAGGAGGCCCATGACCTTAACATGGTGCATATTTGCATTATGCGTCCGTTTTTAACTACATGATCATACGCTATTTGTTCTACATGCCCCTGCTTCATACAGTGCACGGGATGGTGTGTGCAGGAGGTAGAGGCCTGTAAGAAGAAAAAGGATGCAAATCACAGACTTCCTACATGATGTCAGGCAAGACTCTGTCCTAATGCGTCCTTACAAGGAAGGTGAATTAAGGTTGCATGGACAATTTTAATCCTGGCATTTCCTAACCTTTCAGTGCTTGATTTTGCTGTCATAGTGTTTTTTTAACCTAGTGTTTTGGCAGTGATTATATTAATTTTGTGAAAATGTGAGTTGCAGATTACCACAACTGTTCTAAGGATAGGAGACTACATGGACCACATATAAAGGGCCAAAGAGAGGGCACTCAGATACTAAGGAGGCCACTCACTTATAGGTGACATCTCCTGTTTCTCCAGAATTGGTCAAACGCTGCTAAATATGAAAATGTTCCTGATTTCTGTTCCATATGCACCAACTCATCTCCATAGGCACTCAGGGAAGCTATGCTAAGCAGTTGTTTCCTATGTGTGTGTTTTGTAGACAGATCCAAATTTCCACCAATTCGCTCACACATACACACGCACATGTGCGCACACATGACTCTGTATGGGCCCTACTCTCAGTGGTGCTGGAACACTTTCAATAGTTAGGGTGCTGAAAGCCAGCCCTCTTACCCTGACTGCTCCCCCCACACCCCAAGCTAGGGCTGGGAGCAGAGCTGTGTCTCCGGGAGGGGTAAGGGGACCGAGGCTGAGGCCACAGCTGGGGATGAGTGTGGGGGCAGGAGCGGAGCCCCCGGGAGCTGGGGAGTCAGCTGGGACCCCACATGGGGGGGCCAGAAGCAGAGCCACAGGCATGGGGGCCAGCAGCGGAGTCCTATGCAAAACCTGGGGGTGCTGCAGCACGCCCCAGATCCCTAGTCCCCACGCCTATGCCTACTCTGACACACAGGCACTGCAGAGGCCTTGCTCTCACAGAGCTCTGCTCTGACACACAAACACACAGCTAAAACTCTACTCCAGGCTCCATTATCTCACATCTGGATAACTACAATATCCTTTTCTCTGGATGTGGCAAATATTATCTTCCGTTGCTCCTAACCACTCAGAATGCTGATGCAAAGATGTTTTCCTAGCCTGTCGCGTTGACCACAGCGTCCCTCTCTGTGCCTGCCCCCACTGGCTCCCCTTCTCTGTCATAGCAAATATAAGCTACTTGTCTTCACTTTCAAGGGCCTTTATAACTTATCATCGCCCTACCTATCATCCCTCATTCACTATCAAGATGTTGACTCCTGCCTCTGATTGGCCTATGATGCCAGCCTCCATCACCCACTCGTTAAATTTTCACACAAGCAGCTTTGTGCTTTCCCCCGTGCTTCCCCTCGAATTTGGCAGGTGCTCCCTGTAAGCACCCACAAGTCAACTGCCTCTTCCTCCTCCAAATCCCACCCTGAAACTCTCCTTTGCCATGATGCCCACAAAAATACATGACAGTGATTAGGCTGCTGGTGTGCAGAGACCACTGCCTATCATGCTGACAGTATCATCTCATTGTTTCCTTTACTCCCCCTGGGCCTGTCTATCTGCATCTATCTGTTGTCTCTTGGTCTTATTCTTAGATTGGGACAGAGACTGTCATCTGATTCTGTTTGTACAGCACCTAGCACAATGGGGCCTGGTGCAAGACTAGGGCTCCTAGGTTCTACAGTAATATCAATAATGAATAACCAGAATAGTCAAGCTCTCTGAAGTGACTCAAGAGCGTGAGTTTACCAACCTCAGGGCAGACTGTTAAGATCCAGGGCACACACCCGACATTGGTTGTGAGTTCTGTACTTAGATTTCACCAACCAATTATCAAGTGTAAGCTCCTCAGGCACTATATGGAACATGAACATGGAGTCACAGACAGTTCCCTTGGGTACTCCAGTCTGTCTTGACACCCAACTAAGCCTACCTTTGTGAGAAATGGTCCCTTACACCACAAATCACAGCAACGTTCAGGTTACTTCCAGTCCCGAAGGACCAGTCACTTACCCCAGGTCAGTTGCACCTTAGATCTCACAACAAAGACAATGCTTGTAGCCAATCTTATAATAAACTATATACAGATTTATTAACAGGAAAAGGAAATAAGAGAGTTATTTACAAGTTTATAGCAGGTAAACATATATGCACACAAATGAGTGCCAATCTTAAAGTAAAAAAGTTCCTATAGTAAGCAATCTCTGTATGTCCTTTCTGGCTAACCCACTCTAAGCACTGGGGATCTTTTGCTTATGCCTAGTAATCCTTTCCCCTCAGAGTCCAAGGAGTATAAAGATACCGTTCCTCCTTGTTTTTATTCCCTTCCCCCACTCTGCTTGGAACTACAAACTCCGTTGATTGGAGGAATCCACTTGCAAGATTCCTCTTCATGGTGTGGGTAGAGTAAACAAGTTATTTTTAACTTTCCACTTTAGTCTGTCTTGTGTCGATGGGCCTTCCTCTTTGGCCAGCATGTGACACCTTCTTTCGGAGATCAACACTTTACGTTAGTTAATGTCCCTTTCCTGTCTGGTGATTTACTCAGTTACAGAAGCTTACAATGCAAACACTCAAATATTACCTTATAAGATGGGATACAAATGCGTAACTGAGATTAATGCAGGCAGAAACGTACAAGCATTCTATATAGGCTAAACACTAAACACATTCTTATAATTCTAATCCCTATTTTACCAACACTAACACACAGGTGAGCCAGCCTGATTCCAGCCGTGTATTTGTCAGTGTTCCATTGAGGCCTGGAGATCTTGGCATGAGCTGGCCCATCACAACCCAACGGAAAAATGGTGTAGGAAGGGGTGTCACCAGTGCTCCTGAATATGCCCCAGAGCACTGTATTCTTAACAAAACATCTGCCACTACATTTCCTTTTCCCTTGATATGGACTATTTCCACGTCATACTCCTGTAGAGCTAGGCCCCAATGTAAGAGTCTCAAATTGTCCCTTTGGCCTTCTGCAGCCATATTATCGGGGAGTGGTCCGTTAGAACCTTGCATTTTTTATTATACAGATAAGGTTTAAGTTGCTTAATGGCCCAGTGACAGCTTATTTCTGTTCAGCAGGGGTCAGTTTTTCACTCAAGAAGGCAACGGATGCCTCTTGTCCCCTACCCCAGCTTGGATTATCACTGCGCCTCGCCCAGTACTAGAAGCCTCCGTGCACAGCACAAAGGGTTTGCCCGAATCAGGGCTAGTTAAAACTGGCTCTTTAGACAAAGCTTCTTTTATGACCTTGAAGCCTTCCTCACAGGTCTCAGTCCATCTCCCCCAGTCTGGCTTTCCCCTTTTAGTAAGGTCTGTTATGGGGGCCACAACGTTGCTAAACCCCTTCACAAACCTCCAGTAATAATTGGCCAGACCAACAAGGATTGGACCTGCTTCTTGGTTTGTGGGGCAGGCCAATTCTGAATGGCTTCTATTTTTAAAGGAGCAGGGCAAACAAAGCCCCTGACCACCCTGCATCATAAATAAGGCAACACCATGGCTGCCATCTTGCATTTGGACACTTTGACAGTGAGGTTGGCTGCTCCAGGCCTCTGCAATACAATTCCCACAAGGTTCAAGTGGCCTTGTGAGGAGTCACTAAACATAGCCAAGTCATCTACATAGGTCCTGGCACAGGTCTGTAAACTTTGCAGCACCTCATTGACAAGCCTCTGAAATGTAGGCCTTGCATAAATTAATCCAAAATCCTTAAACTCATATAGGCCAGATTCCATTATGAAAGCTGACTTTTCCTGGGCATCAGCATCTGAGGGAATTTGCCAATATCCAGGAGTACATATGAATTTTGCACCCCCCTCAACAGATCCAATAGGTTCTGTATCTGGTGTGTGGGGTAAGGATCAGGTTAGGTGATGGTGTTTACCCTTCTGAAATCCACACTAAAGCTCATGGTTTTTTCCTTCTTTGGTACCATCACAATAAGAGACACCCAGGGGCTTTTTGATTTAGTAATCACCCCCATTCCCAGCATGCTTTCCATCTCATCCTGAATCTGTCTTTGCATTTCTCTGCTGTGCTCTGCTAGGGGCAGGGCATGTCTCTGTCCCTGGCAGGTTGGAAAATACCAGCCTGTGGTATCTGAAGACCGCCAGCATCGAGTCCTGCTTTTGGGTTGCAATCAAATCCTCCCAAACCTCAATGCTCTCCAGAGAAGTCTGTTCCGTACTCTTCCTGACCAAATGAATTCCAGGGGCCATAAATGTTTCCTCATTGCACATCATATTCACCACCATCTCTCTGTCGTGGTAAGCTTGCAATATATTGACATGTAATTTTTGCACTGCTCCCCTGCCATGGGGTTTCCTTACATCAGAAGTGACCTAATTCATTCTATCACTTCCAAAGGTTCCTCCCAACAATAGTGCATCTGGTTCTTCCTCACTGGAATACACAATAACACCAAGTCACTTATATCACAAAATCTTTCTCCAGCAGGCCTGTCATACCAAGCTTTCCGAGATGCCTGACTCCTTTCAAGGTTCTGGTGCACTAAGTCCACCATGCCCTTTAAATTATCTTTAAAACAAGTGATATATTCCCCTACAGGCTGTCTTGACTCTTCTGTACTACCCTCCGAAGAGCCTTACATTAAATCTAGGAGTCCCCTCCCTTGTCTCCTGTAAAGGAGATCAAAGGGGGCAAACCCCATAGATGCTTGGGGCATACTCTTGTCAGTGAATAACAAATTGTTACTTTCTGCTGACAGAGGACTGAGGTCATTTCTCTCCCCCTCACAACCCTCTCTGCTGTCCACAGACAAGTCAGGCAGGGTAGAGCTATCCTCTTCCTGGCTGTGAGTTATGATATTAACCTGCGTAGACATGGCTAAAATATCATTACCTATTAGATTCCTCATGCCCATAATAATATATCCTTTAAAATCTTCAAACACATGGCAGACCTGGGCCAGTGGTACATTTACAGGGAATTCAGCCAAAGCTAATATAGGTAGACTCTTGCCAGGAAGTCTGCCTTCCTCTCTAGCCAAACTTTCCTTCACCAAAGTGACTTGGGACACAGTGTCCCTCCAGCCCTATGCCTCTTACCTTAGCATTTCTAATACATTCTTCACTACCCTCTCTTGGCTCACTCCTAATATAGTTCACTACAATTTCCTCCTGCTTTACTGCTGCTTCTGGGGTAATGGTAGTGGCATTCACTGTGGCAGGTTGGGGTGTGGATTGTGGGTTTACCTTACATTTTGGGCAATTTGGTTTCATATAGCTGGGAGCCCCACAATGATGGCAGGCTGCTTGCCTTCCCTTTTGGTAGGGGGATTTAAACCTGGGCTCCTGTGGGCTTTTTTTTAAGTCAAAGTTGGGATTAGGTTTGTTTCCAATTCCCTTTTAACCTGGGTGACATGGGGATTTTCCTTCCCCTGGGATTTGTACCCCATGGACCCTTTATTCAACATGTTCATCAGCAATTTCTGCAGTCTCTCAAACTGGGGCTGTTTTTTTGTCACAGATGGCTGCCTTCACCTCATCCACAACTACCCATAACAATTGCTCCTGGGCCATCAGATCAAACAGTTTCCCATAATCACCTTCAGCCCCCACCCCCATTATCCATTTTCTTATAAAATTACACATTTTATGCACATGAGTGCTATTGTGAAACATTTTGAGGTTTCCATCCTTCAGTGGATAGGTCTCAGCAATAATCTTAACTCTTTCCAATACATTTTCTTTAAGTTTTTTGATAGGTTTCAGAGTAGCAGCCGTGTTAGTCTGTATTTGCAAAAAGAAAAGGAGGACTTGTGGCACCTTAGAGACTAACAAATTTATGTGAGCATAAGCTTTTGGGAGCTACAGCTCACTTCATTGGATGGACTGAATGCATCTGATGAAGTGAGCTGTAGCTCACGAAAGCTTATGCTCAAATAAATTTGTTAGTCTCTAAGGTGCCACAAGTACTCCCGTTCTTTTTAAGTTTTTTATACACCTTAGCATCCTCCTCCTCCTCTATATCATTAAAAACTTGTCCAGCTTTCCCAGTTAAGCTGGTTAAGAGGATTGGCAACTGTTTATCGCTGGGATATTGTGCATCCCACATAGTCTCTCAAACGTGGACAGGAACTCTTCTGTACAGTTTCTTCATAAACTGTGCAGACATTCTCCCACTCCCTTGTGTTGTCTGTGTGTGGGGGGACGGGGGGAGGGGACTGTGGGGAAGCTCCTTTTGCTGCTCCAGTAATTTGAGCTGCCATGTTTGAACATCCATCTGCCTCCAGTGTGCCCTCTCCTCAGCATCTTCGTTGTCTTTGACGACTGGTATTTGTTCCATGCACCTTTGGTGGGATTTCTCCCCAGCTGCCTAAGTCACTTCAGTCTCCCTGAGCTGCAATTCTCAGTCTCTTCTACTTGCAGTCTCTTGTACTTGCAGCCCTTGTACTTGTACTCTTGTACTTGTACTCAGTCTCTTGTCCTTGCAGCACCGGAGAGCCTCTCAGGTGCCGCAATCAGGCCAGTTCCACTGTAATGTTCTCCTCTGCGGTGACTGGAGGGTTCTTCGGCTTCACCACCTCTTCTTTACCTGCCCCCTGGTTAAAAATTATGGGCAATGCTCAGCTCCTGAACTTGGACTTTCTTTGGGTAGGATATTTCCCTCTGCAAACATAACTGTTCAAGTTCTTTTCTCACAAGACCCTCATATGACTGTGGTTCTCATTGCGTCTATTCTTTAAACTTTAAAACTCTCACTATGAAGTTTAAAATCTTAACAGCGCTGGGATTCTGATCTATAACCTTAACTGACCTGTGGTATGTGAATCCTGCCAGCTGCACCAGTGTCAAGCTGTCCTGCTGTGGCTCGAGAGCGTGAGTACCAACCTCAGGGCAGACTGTTAAGATCCAGGGCACACACCCCACATTGGTTGTGAGCTCTGTACTTAGATTTCACCCACCCATTATCAACTCCTCAGGCACTATAACAGTCTGAACAGGGAATCACAGACAGCCCCACTGGGTGCTCCAGTCCTTCTTGCCACCCAGGTAAGCCTGTCTTTGTGATAGATGGTCCCTTCACCATGAATCACAGCATTATTCAGGTTTCAGAGTAGCAGCCGTCTTAGTCTGTATTAGCAAAAAGAAAAGGAGGACTTGTGGCATCTTAGAGACTAACGAATTTATTTGAGCATAAGCTTTCGTGAGCTACAGCTCACTTCATTGGATGCATTCAGTGGAAAATACAGTGGGGAGATTTATATACACAGAGAACATGAAACAATGGGTGTTACCATACACACTGTAAGGAGAGCGATCACTTAAGGTGAGCTATTACCAGCAGGAAAGAGGGGGGCAGGAGAGGAGGGGAAAAACCTTTTGTATTGATAATCAAGGTGGGCCATTTCCAGCAGTTGACAAGAATGTCCGAGGAACAGTGGGGGAGGGGGAATAAATATGGGGAAATAAAAAGAAAAGGAGTACTTGTGGCACCTTAGAGACTAACAAATTTATGTGAGCATAAGCTTTTGTGAGCTACAGCTCAATTCATTGGATGCATCCAATGAAGTGAGCTGTAGCTCACGAAAGCTTATGCTCAAATAAATTTGTTAGTCTCTAAGATGCCACAAGTCCTCCTTTTCTTTTTGCGAATACAGACTAACACGGCTGCTACACTGAAACCTGGGGAAATAGTTTTACTTTGTGTAATGACCCATCCACTCCTAGTCTCTATTCAAGCCTAAGTTAATTGTATCCAGTTTGCAAATTAATTCCAATTCAGCAGTCTTTCGTTGGAGTCTGTATTTGAAGTTTTTTTCTTGAAGAATTGCAACTTTTAGGTCTGTAATCAAGTGACCAAAGAGATTGAAGTGTTCTCCGACTGGTTTTTGGATGTTATAATTCTTGACTTCTGATTTGTGTCCATTTATTCTTTTATGTAGAGACTGTCCAGTTTGACCAATGTACATGGCAGAGGGGCATTGCTGGCACATGATGGCATATATCACATTGGTAGATGTGCAGGTAAACGAGCCTTTGATAGTGTGGCTGATGTGATTAGGCCCTATGATGGTGTCCCCTGAATAGATAGGAGTACACAATTGGCAACGGGCTTTGTTGCAAGGATAGGTTCCTGGGTTAATGGTTCCGTTGTGTGGTGTGTGGTTGCTGGTGAGTATTTGCTTCAGGTTGGGGGGCTGTCTGTAAGCAAGGACTGGCCTGTCTCCCAAGATCTGTGAGAGTGATGGGTCGTCCTTCAGGATAGGTTGTAAATCTTTGATGATGCGCTGGAGAGATTTTAGCTGGGGGCTGTGCGTGATGGCCAGTGTTGTTCTGTTATTTTCTTTGTTGGGCCTGTCCTGTAGTAGGTGACTTCTGGGTACTCTTCTGGCTCTGTCAATCTGTTTCTTCACTTCAGCAGGTGGGTATTGTAGATGTAATAATGCTTGATAGAGATCTTGTAGTTACTTCCAGTCCCAAAGGACCAGTCACTTACCCCAGGTCAATTGCATCTTAGATCTCACACCAAAGATAATGCTTGTAAGCTAATCTTATAATAAACTATATAAAGATTTATTAATAGGAAAAGGAAATAAGAGAGTTATCTACAAGTTTATAGCAGGTAAACATATATACACACAAATGAGTTCCAATCTTAAGATTCAAAAAGTAAAAAAGCTCCTATAGTAAGCAAGTCCTATATGTTCTTTAGGGCTAACCCCGGCTAAGCACTGGGGATCTTTTGCTTATGCTTAGTAATCCTTGCCCCTCACTGAGTCCAATCAGCACAAAGATACTGTTCCTCATTGTTTTTATTCCCTTCTCCCACTCTGCTTGGAGCTGCAAACTCCGTTGATGGGAGGAATTAACTTCCAAGATTCTTCCTCATGGTTTGGGGAGAGTATACAACAAAGTATTTTGTCCTCTTTAATGTTCCATTCTAGTCCATCTGGTGTTGATGGGCCTTCCTCATTGGTCAGGACATATCAACTTCTGTCAGAGATCAGCACTTTTCACTAGTTAATGTCCCTTTCCTGTCTGGTGATTTACACAGTCACAGAGGCTTACAATGCAAACACTCAAATATTACCTTATAAGATGGGATACGGATGTTATAAGTGAGATCAATGCATGTAGCAACTTACAGGCATTCCATAAAGTCTTAACACAATCTTATAATTTAAATGCCTATTTTAACAATACTAACCCACAGGTGAGCCAGCCTGATTTCAGCTGTGTATTTGTCAGTTTTCCACTGAGGTCTGGGGACCTTGGCATGAGCTGGCACCTGGTCTGCCAGTGTCACAATAATTGCCCAAAGGACTGTACAATGGTTTCAATGGCTCCTGCACACAAGGGCTTGCAGGATTGGCCCTCGATGTAATTTGCTTAGGAAATATACAAGGGTGGGTAGAAGTGGCAAAATAGTCTAACTGGCATGTGGATTGGTTGCAAAATGAGTGTGATTGAAGTGACTCCTGTTATCCAGAAGAAAGAAATGGACTTCAGGTACATTGGGGTGGGGTTAAAGCAGAGAGTGCTGCTTTGTATTACACCTGTCTATTCATTGATTTTTCTGGTAGACCCCTTTCACCCTGTGGTGGCTCCGTTTTTTCCCCACATCTGCCTCATAGTCTAGGGATATGCTGAGGAACTTCAGGTGGACTTTTAGTTATCCTGCAGGGGAAAATAGGGTTGTTATTATTAACACATAAATTGCTCTTATTGGGCCAAATCCTGTCAATGGGGGTTTAATATTCCCACCACAGGATACCAATACCTCAATGAGAGTTCAATGGGATTGTTCCCCCTCCACAGGATACAAACAAGGTTGCAGAAATTTTGCCTTTGACTTCATGGCACAAAGATTGGCACAAGTCTCACAGGCACACAACACCAGATCACTGCAAGATAGGAACATAGGAAATGCCATATTGGATCAGACCCAAGGTCCACCTAGTCCAGTATTTTGTCTCTGGCATTGGCTAGCACCAGATGCTGCAGAGGAAGATGTAAGAACCCTGAAGTACGCAGAGGTGGGAAAATCTGTCCCCTTCATCCTGATGCCTAATCATTAGAGATTGACTTTAGCCTGAAGAATGAGGTTTCATAGACTTGAGCCTGATGCAGGAGGTTCCAAAAGTTGTCATCATTCATTATGAAAAACTCTCGATAGTCTTGATATCCAGGTAAATATCCAATTCCTTTTTGAGTCTTGTTAAGTTATTGGCCTCAACAACTTCCTGTGGTAATGAGTTCCGCAGTTTAATCACATGTTGTCTGAAAAAAACATTTCCTTTGATGGTTCTGAATGTCCCACCTTTTAGTTTAACTGATTATCCCATTGTGCTTGTGTTATGAGACAGGGAGAATGGAAGTTCTTGATCTACCTTCTCTATACCACTCGTTACTTTATATATTTGTGTCATGTTCCATCTTATTCATCTCCTTTATAAGGTAAACAAGCCCAATCTTTGCAATCTCTCTTCATATCAGAGTTTTTCTAGGCCCTTGATCATTCCCATTGACCTTTTCTTAACCCCTGCTAGTTCTTCACTATATTTTTGAAGTGGGGTGACCACTAGTGCACCCACTATTCCAGAGGAGGGTGCACCATTGATTTATATAAAAGCATTATAATATTCTTTGTATTATTCACATCCCATTCCTTATGCATTCAAGTTACTCTGCCTTACTGCTTACACCTGTTTCCTGACCAACTTCCATTCATCCTACCACTTACATTGACATGGCTGCTGAATTTCTCCTGGAGAACTGCCATGAGGAGTTGCACCCGCTTTCTCCAGGCCCTGAGTCTGGGAGCTCTGCACATGCAGGGAGAATGGGGTCTCAGTGTTGAGATATACAAGCGGAGCCTGGGAGTAAAAGGTTGATCTTTGTGTGCAAAAGAGCGGGTATAATTCAGAAGGGCCGCACTTTTTCTGGTTTGAGCCAGGCCATTAGAATGAACATAACACTGAGTTATAAAATGCAATGCCTTTTCTCCCCTACAGTAGTGGTTAAAGTGGAAAGAGGAAAACAGTCAGGATTTTTTTTAAAATGCAGAATGCCCATTACTAACCCCAGTGCATAAAGCCCCATAAAAAGGTCTCCTGGACCATCTAGTCTGACACCCTATATTGTGCAGGACATTTCCTTACATTCCTCCCTCTAGTGCTTTATCTGATCTCTTCTCCAGCCTCCTTCTCGTGAGGTTCTTTGACTTCTTCCCTGGGGACCCTATTTCAAGGCCTAATTGCTCTTGCAGTTAAGAAATATCCTTCTTGTCTAGTCAGAACATTTCCATTTTTAGCTTCAGGCCAATACCCTGTGTCTTATGATTTCCAGACCATGTGAATAATCCCTTCCTTTCCTAAAAGGAATTCAGATGGTGCAGTGCTACCCTCTTCCAACCAGACCCCTCCTCCCCATCTGCTTTAGTCCAGTCTCCCCTCTTCCTGCCTGCCCAAGGGAGGACGCCTATCTAATCACTCAGAAAAGGGTGCAGAGCAGGGGCTGCAGAGACAGGGGACGAGGAATGGTCCCCTCCCCCTCTCCGTCTGCCTTCCTTGGTGCCCTCTGACTGCAGGCCCGCTGCTGCAAGGGCCTGTTATCTGGTGCTGATCTGTCACTGTCCAGCACAGGGTACACGCAGAGCACTATCTACATCATTAATCAATATCCCTCTCCCACTGGAAGGATCCCAGGGCACAGCTGCAGCCAAGGGGCCAGCGGCAGCCCTGCCACAGCAGACCCTGCGGCAGCGGTGGAAGGAGTCGAGTGCAGTTGGAGGAAGTGAGTGCAGGGCGGTATACCCCAGCCATTGCTGCTCTTTTGGCCTTGCCCCTGGAGCCTACATGGCACCACTACCAGGAGGCAGCCCACAGGTGGCTTCAGGGGGCTTTCTGATCAATGAGTCCCTTTTCATGTTTGACACAGGGCCAGAGGTCAGAGTCCCATATAAACAGGGCCCCGTCTGACCAAACTCTGCAGAGTAGTTATTGAGTGGGCCTTGGGTGATACCAGGGCAACTTTTTTAGCTGGCATCTGCCATGTTGCCAGAATTCTTCATCACCATAGCTTGTTTTTATGAGCTTGGGCTAGGTGCTTTTTATGAGATAGATACAAATGGAGGGAAAGAAAATAAACATGACTCATAATGGCAAAAATCCCAGTAAATGGGAAATCTCTTGTCAGTCTCCAAGAGCCTGAAGATCCCTGGGACGTAGGGTCATGGAGAGCACATGCAGCCCTGTGAGAGGAGTATTGCTATAGAGGTGTCGGTACTTTCACTCTTCCTGAAGTCAGAGGAGTTTGATATCTATTTTGTATATTGCCTATAATGGACCGGTTGTTGTTATTGTAACTTATTAATCTGTTGAGCCCAGTGTGCTTGGCGCTGCACAGAACAAGGAGACAGCTTTGGTATTTAGACAGTGCCTACCACCATGGGTCCCTGAGTGGGACCTCTAGGCATTACTGGTCCAAATCTTTAAGCGTTCTTGGGAGAAGTGCCTCAGACACAGCTCTTTCTCTGGCTGTCTCCTGTGAAGCCTGGCAGATTCGTGTGTTGTCCCATACTTCAGGAGATACTCGGTTACGTCTTTTTAACTGTCATTCATTATCAAGTTATTCCTCCCCAATTTTTGATCTATCTTAAAAAGTTGCTATGGTCTATTTGAAAGAGTCCCCGGCTCTGAACCTCTGTATTCTGTCCGAACTGAGTGACTAATCAACCCCTCCTAGGCTCCAGCGACAAGAAAGAGACTAGCTAAATATGCCAAAAGTTTTTGCAGGACCTACCAATATACAATATTTTGGGCTCCCCCTGCTGGATGTTCGGCAGAAGCGCACACCCAGACCCCATTCCCAAAGCCACAGATATGAAACACTGCTGAGGTGGAGGGACAAACCACACTGGCTGTGGCAGGACAAGACCTATTGTAAAGTGAAGTTGTCTGACAAAGAATCTTCAGCATTTCATAGCAGGGGAGAGAAAAGGGCAGAAGGAAGGAAAGAAATGGGATTTTCCAGCTTCCATTAAGTTTCACAAACAATAGATATTATAAAAATACTTATTTAAATATTGCTTGAGAATCTCCTTTTAATTTTTAATCTCCGCACATAGAACTCTCATTGGCCGAGTGGATTAAATGGCTATTCTCTAAGTAAAAATTTAAGTCTTGTGCAGTTGAAAGATAGGACGTATTCCTCTCTCTCTCTTTCTTGTGTGTGTGTGTGTATGTGTGTGTGTAAGAGAGAGAGAGAGAGAGAGAGAGACTGTGTATTATGTGTGCGTGTGAGAGAGCTTGTGTTTGTTTAAGACATGAGCACCGAGGGTGTGTGTGTGTAATTTATACGACTGTGTGTGAGGAGGAATCTGTATGTTTCAATGTGCATATAATATGAGAGTTTGTATAATAGATGTCTGTGTGCATGTGTGTGTATATGTCTGTGTACATGATGTGTGAGTGTGTATTATAGATGTATCTGTGTGTGTGATCTGTGTGCATGTGTGTATATCTCTGTGTGCATGATTTGTGTATATGCATCTGTGAGTATGATGTGAGTATCTGTGTGTGAGTGTGTATATGTGTCTGTGTGTATGATGTGAGTGTGTGTATAATATATGTGTGTATCATGTGTGTGTGTATAATATAGGTGTGTATGATGTGTGTATATGTATATGATGTGTGTGTGTGTATATGTGTCTGTATATGTGTCTGTATATGATGTGAGTGTGTGTGAGGTGTGTATGTGTGAGTGTGTGTATAATGTGTGTATGATGTGTGTGTATAATATATGTGTGTATGATGTGTGTGTGTATGTATAATATATGTGTGTATGATGTGTGTATATGTCTGTATGTATGATGTGAGTGTGTGTGAGATGTGTATATGTGTCTGTGTGTATGATGTGTGAGTGTGTGTACAGTATGTCTCTGATGTGTGAGTCTCTCTCGCTCTCTTTGTATATTTTAAACAAGCCCAGTGCAAAGCCAGTTCCTTTTTAGCCCCTCAGTCTGGGTTTTGCAGCTTGCTAGCCTAGCACTGCCAAGGCCTCCTTTAAACTCCAGGCTATTTGCTTTGGATGTGGAGTTTATAGTTTGGGATTATTCGTCCCCTGCAAGTTTTTTGTTAAGCAGCCCTGAAAGGACTCAATGGCTGGGAATACCATTCTAATTACAGGGAAGCACAGCTTATTTAGAAGATAAAAAGAGACTTGTAGTCTCATAGCAGCTCCTTACATCCCTCAAATAAGGAGCTCTAATGATGGGGTGAGAGCCAGTGAATGCCTAAAACAAACTAAAAAAGGAGCGAAAATAAAGCAGCTAGGGGCTTAAGATATATTAAATTACCCTGGTTAGGAATTTAGGCATGGCTCAAGTCTGCTGGAGAGGCTGGGGGGGGACGGAAAGTGCTGCTATTCATTTCTGTGGAGAAGGGTCAGGAGGTCGGAGGAGTTCACAGGGCCTGGCTCTATTCTTATGCTAACAGAGAATACAGGCGCTGGCCTGGAAAATAGAAATGAATTTGCAATAATCCGAGCCCCTCTGTTTGCAAGGCGAGCGGCTCTATAGCTAATTGCCGTCCTGCCCCCCTACTCCTCAATGAGTGCAGTTATAACGATGCCCGGGAGATTAGACCCGAGGAGTCGCGCCCCCCCCCTCCGCCCCGCCCCTCCGGCTAGTGAAATATTCTGAGACAGACGCTGCTGTTTGGGCTGGGCTGGGCCGCAAGGATCAGGCCAGCCAACTTCTTGAACTTTTCCAAAGTTAGCAGGGGATGGTCGGAAACTTTTTTTTTTTTTTTCTGTAAGCCACCACTTTGCCATTGCCCGCACAGCATCTCTAGCCCATCCCACACCCAGGGAGCGCCCAAGGCCGGTGCCCAGGGAGAGGGGACAGGACACACCCTGCCGCAATACGGATACAGCTGAAACAAACGACACGGGGGGGGGGGGGGAGGAGCACATACACGGCTCAGAGAGCAAACACAACACAGAGACACAGACAGCAGCACACAGGCCCCAGCTCACACACACACACACACACAGCACAAGAGTCACGCCGGTGGGACGCGCACACAGGCCCCGCTCCTTGTCCGGCTCTCGGTTCATTCTCCGCTGTGAGTCAGCGCCGGGATGAAGAAGCGGCCCAAGCAGCGCTGCCAAACCACGCGTACACACTGCTGCGCTCAGCTCCCGCTCCGGAGCGTTTCCTCCGCCCAGAGCTCGTTTAAACCACCCCATCCCTTGACACATATTTCCTGACATGGCTCCCTCCCCCACGCGCCTCCATCTAGGCATTTACTGTTGGGTTTGTTTTTTTTTTGCTCTTGGGGAGGGGGGGTTGTTGGCGGGGAATGTGACTGCTCCCACACGGCCCCAGCCGCTTTCAAAACAAAGAGCCCCCCCGCCCCCAGCCCCGGCGCTGCCGAGTGGGCAGGACTCCCTCGGAGTCCTTCCTGAGAAAGCAGTCAGGCTAAGGCCTGCTGGAGGTGGCGGAAGCTGGGGGGAGGTGGGGGAAGAGACTAGTGTAGACACACAACCGTTTCTGCAGGGCCGGGGCCAGGCAGAAAACCAGGGCAGAACACGCGCGTTCAAACAAGTCATCCACTCGGCTCACGTGACCCGACACGGGCAATCAGGGGCCGGCAGCCGCAGCCGGCCTGTTTACACGAGCTGCTGGTTCCCATCGCCCGGAGCCTCCGTCCCCTCCTCCCGCGCTCTCTCCCTCGCATCCCTGCAGAAAGGAAGGGCCGATGCCCGGGCCCCATCGTCGCTTCGCTCCCTCCTCTGCGGAGGGACGGGCTGAGCTGCTCGGACCGCGGGACGTTTGGGGCCCTTGGACGCGAGTGAGAGAGCGGATTCGAGCTGGTCAATGGCTTAGTTATTGGCGTGGCCATAATACAGCGCGCAAGGGTGGTCTCCCCCCTCCCCCCGCGCGCTATGAGCATGCAAAGGAGCTGGTAGAATCGATTTCTGCAGGCTGTCCCAGGGCTAGCATGCCTTGTGGGCTTTAAGGATCTGCCCTGGGATGGCAGACCTGGAAAATGATCTGACACGCCAGTCCTGGAAATCATCTTACATCCACGGGCAGGTCAGGGGCAGAATCGCCCTTTCTCCCGAGTTACATGGTGTTGTCAGGAGAATTGGGGGCGGGGGGGCGAAAAGAACCCGGCTGGCCGGGACGCGAACAGCTCTGTCTAGAAATGCTAGTTTAGAAGGGGTTGCAAGAAGCACGTCATTGAAGCTGCAGGGGGGTAGCTGGTTCAAGTGCAGGGCCAAACGAAAACCATATAAAAGGCAGATACAGGTGAGGTTAGAAGGTCATCCACGGAGCTCTCCGTGCACATAAAATAACATATGGAGGGTGTGCGGGACAGAGGCAGAAGGCGCAATAGCTACAGTGATGTTATCTGTGTTGGGAAGCACTCTTACATATCACGATCCCTAGCTTCTTACCCTCAGCTTTTATTTAATTCCCATGTTAATTCATTACTTGAATCTACATGTGAGTCATCGCATCCAGCAGGACCCAGTGCCTATGATTACGTATAGAAGGGTCACAGTTTTGGTTACCATTGCACACTATTGTATCTCAGAGGCCAGTGGTCCTCTTTTAAAATCCCTCCTCGAGGCTCCATTTGGCTGAAAGGTGACTGCGGACGTCCTAGTCTCTCAGCTAATTTTTGAGGGAATATTTGGTGCCTTTTTTGTAGTTTGAGGGTGAGAGAACGCGAAGTCTGTGCGGGGATCTGGCACCTCCCTAAAGATAGTTGAGCTCCTCGGATGCTAGTGGATGGATGATAGTTAAAAGTTGTTAAAACACCAACTGTCAAACCTACACATTAGGAACATTGTAATAAAGTGGGTAGAATTGCAATTAGCTTCCCCAGTTAGTTAAGAACCCTGGTAGATGGGAAATCGTGCAGCTGTATTCAAGCCACTTGAATGATTTTGGTTAATTTAGTGTATATTCCGGTTTGAAAATTATATCTAACCCAGCCGGTCAGTTAGGAGAACTTGCGAATGATCTGAACGATGAATTCAAGGGCAATAAGGAGTAAAAAAGATTCCCAGCGGTGGCCCTGATATCTAAATAACTCCGGTATAGTTGGCGTGCTCCCGAAACTTACAAGAGCAACGTTGGAGGGTAACCTTAGTGCTGCTGGACGGTGTGTCGCTGTGTCCATTTGCTCCTTGCACCAGCGCTAGCCTGAGATAGCTAGGAAGCGACGGACACATGGGCTGAGGACAATCGTGGCATTTTCCCTGGCGCCTTTTAAAACGCTCCTTCCCCTTGTTTCGTCTCTGATGGTGATTCCGCTCGCCCTTCTGGTTTTGTCAAGACACACAAAAGCTGCGAGGTGCCCCGTTCCCGCCAGTAATTCTACCTGCCTAAGAAGCACACACCTCAAACCGCCTCTCCCCCGACCACTGAAATATCCTTTGGTGGGGTGGGGGTGGGGAGGGCTCCCTTTCAGGAAATGCACATGTAGGGTATAGTTGTCCTTGTTTCTGGGAGCGTGTGAAAGCGACCGGTTTCGGTGCAAACAGGCCCCAAGCCGGCTGCAGAGCAATAGATGCAAAAGAGCCACCCCCTGAAACTGTGCTCAGTCCCCTGCCCTCAGCCAGCTCTGTTGTTCACCACATGCACGTCTCCTTGCCAAGCTGACCTCCTCCGCCCTACAAGTCTAATGTTGAATTCCCTGACAATGACCTTTATATATATCAAAATCTGGGGGAATCTCCTCTGCCGGCTTGCAGCCTTCCCAAATTCCTGTGCACACAGCTCTCTCGTGTGCAGTTATTAGCGCTGATAATAGTTTAGACTTCAACAGACCCAGTCTTTAAAACAAAAGCTACCCAGCAGAGCCAGGCCCTGCTTTCCCAGGCAGTGTGGAGAAAGGAAAGCGCTCTTACAAAGAAGTCTGAAGAAGGATTTTGTCCCCTGACGTTACAGTGTTACTGAGACATCAGTGTTAGTACCAGGCTTGTCTGGTGTGCCTTAATTAAATCAATATTCTTCTTGTACAGCCTTGTCACTCAATCGCCTCCTTTATGAAGGACAAGGTGTGAATTCTGGGCCTCTTAGAACACTAGACACCCACTGAGACGGGCAGAGGGACAGTTCCCGTGAGCGCGCTCAGAGACCCCTATTTCAGCACCCTGGACAGGAAGGGAAGCAGCTCCTTCCTTTCAGAGAATCATCAACTATCAGGGTTGGAAGGGACCTCAGGAGGTCATCTAGTCCAACCCCCTGCTCAGAGCAGGACCAATCCCCAACTAAATCACTTTCCCCAGTGTTAGAGGGGGACCCCCTCTCTGTACGTTAAAGCTCAGTACACAAGGAAGGGGAAGAGCGGGGATCCGGTGGGATTATCTTCTTCACTGCCGCACTGGGGTATCACCCGCACCCCGAGAGGGAAACAGGGCCGAGGGAAGTTCCATGCAGAGATGCCCAGCGGTGTCTGTGCAGGGGCTGGGGCCGCTGCCAGGGCTGACTGGGCACAGGGGAGCTGGGTGGATCACACCCTCTCGTCGCCCCTCCAGACTTCCGCTGCTCAGCTGCAGCCACTGAGAAGCCAAAGATTCCCACCCTCCGCGGGGAGCTGCGGAGCCCGGGCTGAAGGGGTTTGGGGAAGGGAGAAGGCAGCAACATTAGCATTCAAGTCCAGTTCCCCGAGGCTGGACCCTCCTGGCTTGACATTGCTCTGGCAGGAGGGAGCTAGAGTCGGGGAGGACAGAGAACCCTTGGAGCGGCAGGGACACCAAAGGCAAAGGCTGGAGCTTGGCCAGGCAGAGCTAAGGGCCTGGCAGTATTTCCCGCACCCAGCCACGGGCCCGACAGCGTGCAGCAAGGGAAGGAGCTGGTGGTCCCCAGGGCCGGGGGAAGGTTATGTTGTGGGGGCTACTCGGGCAGCAAAGGGCAGGCTAGTAGCGTGAAGTCTATTGCCCCGTTTTCCTGGGGATGTTTTCTTCCTTAGAAACACACATCTGAGATTCAAGTCAGGACCATCAATTGGTTATTTAGCCTCACTTCTCACAGCTAGGAGCCTGGTCGTCACTCAAATACAAGCTGGCTTTCTTTCTTTCTTTCTTTCTTTCTTTCTTTCTTTCTTTCTTTCTTTCTTTCTTTCTTTCCCATAACTCCATGCAATTTACTATCGTGCCCTGCTGTTTTCCTCAAGGTTACTTCACTCCTAAAAGCCCACCCAGCCCAGCGCGCTGGGCAGCCCATCCACTTCCATCACAGGCCTCCATTTTCCTCTCTCCCTACGGGGACTTGCAGAAGAGACAAAAACTTCCCAGCCTGGCAAGTGACACGAGCAGCTGTTTTAATGGGCTATTTAGGAGACCCTCTGTATTTGTCTTCACTGCTTTCCCCAGCTACAAAACTCTCTGCTGAGGAGCAAATCAAAATATTGTGTTTGGGGAGCGAGGGGGGGAGAAGAAAAGGCGCTTGTATTCGGCGCCGGTGAATGGTAGAGGCACAATGTGCTGTGTATCCCGGAGTGGGGGGATGCGGAGCTGTAGCCCGCTCCTTACGCCCTCCAGTTAGACAGTGAAGGGACGGGTAGCGGTTTTTCCCTGTTCATCACAGCCAGGTATGCAGGCAGGCGGCATAGGGAGGGGACTCATGTTCTGCCTTTACCACAGGTGGGAGGACCCTGATCCCTGGCCCTTGAGCCTGGTGAGGGCTAGAGCAAGCGAAACCCACCGGCTTTTCGGGAGAGAGACTTCCTAATCTCCAATATTTCCAGTAGACTGGTAATCAAATACCTGTCCAGTATACAACATTACAAAGACATGGGTTTTTTTAACTAGAGCGCTAATAAAAGAAAGAAAGAAAGAAAGAAAGAAAGAAAGACTTCGACTTTTTAATTACATCTCACTCAGACTATATATTTCTGCATCTCGCTTGAGCCGGATCTGCTTGAGAAATACTTACGAGCGCTGCGTTAACCTTCCTACCTGCCCTTTAGTCTGTAACCTAACTCAGGAACAAAACTTCTGTACTTTACCCCAAGGCATTTTGATAGCCGATTGCTCCGAAAAGTGCCGAGGGGATTGGTCCCTGAGATCCTTTTCGTTAAAATCCTAGTAGAGGCTTTTCGGATCAGAGGCTGGAATTAGGAATGGCTGGAGAGATGGATTTGGGGGAGTTGGGGTCTGAGGACTTTCGTCTTGCAGTGTAATGCAGATAGATGGACAGTGTGTATGCAAACATGATGTCTGCAGAATTACAGGCGTGGTATTTCCAGTAATAAATGCAAAACTCTTAAAACGCGGGTAGTAGGCAGTCAGCCCGAAGGAATTTTTCTCTAGAAAAATCCGGTCTCAAGTTATATTAGGGGTGTATTTATAAATAGTTTATAAAGGGTTAACATGTGATTAGCAGATGTTTTAGTAACTGGTTAAGCACTTGCTGTAGTGTCCACGAGGTCGGTTTAAACCATCTATAACATATTCGACCGATCTGCATATAACCATCTGTAACGTGCCTCGG
Organism: Chelonia mydas; assembly: GCF_015237465.2. Lineage (NCBI taxonomy): Eukaryota > Metazoa > Chordata > Testudines > Cheloniidae > Chelonia > Chelonia mydas. The sequence goes on from NC_051250.2 coordinate 68,745,623, forward strand.
ACACCGTCACTAGTGTAGTCATGTAATTGTTATCAGCTATTTATAAACGTACATTTAATGTAAAGTGCTACCAACCCCCTCCCCGAATATTACACATAATGATACGATTATATCTGATCAATAAGAGCTGGATTATTTTTGGAAAGAAGGGTTGCTGCAGATACAAGCTGATGTTCTCTATGTTTTTTCCCTTAAAGGGAAAAAAATAAATAAATCCGTGACTGGTGTGAACTCTCAGCCATGACAAAGTAGTAACATCCTGGTTTGGGGGAACTAAAAGCATCTTGGGATGGGTCTGAGACTCTGTGAATCTGGATCCTTTAAAGATACCCTGCTTTCTCATTACTCTCTACTGCGTCCTGTCCCGGCCCTCCTACTCGAGAACTGGGTCTCTATTATCTCTATAATCATTGTGTCTCTATTGTTAACCTGATAAGAAAGTTTAGTGGGCGACAGGAATAGGTTAGTGGGCTACAAAGACTAGGCTACCTGCCTAAGCAGAAACCTTAATGAGGCAGGAGCTATCCAACACTTCAATCAATCATTCAGTTCAGTTAATAAAGAGCATCCTCGCTTTATTAATTCGGAGGCGACTGTTTATCTGAACCTCGCAAAATTAGGAGGAAAGCGAGTCCGATGAGAACAGCTGGTGGGAATGACGGAAAACCGATAGCACCGACTGTGGTCTCAGAGTTGAACCAAAATCCCAAATAAGCAGGGCTTTGAAAGAGATCGGGCGCCAGCTTAATGAACTGAATCTTATTACTACACGTATACCCCCCACACTCCCTTCTTTGTAATATTATTTTAATAACAATTGTTTGAGACCTTGAAAATTGAGTTTATCCCCAAATCCAGGGATATGTTTCCCTGTGGATATTGGTCCCGATCTTGATTTCATTGCAGCTGAATCAGTCAAATGCAGAAATCAGTGGGAGTTTTGCATGAATAAGGAGAGCAGGATCTGTCCTATTGTGTGTCTGGAGGCGGACTGCGCCGTACACACGTGTGTCTCTTTGCTGTGTGTTTGTTTGTGTCTAACTCTCTATCCATGTGTTACTGTGCATTTGTCTACAGGTCGGTGTGTCTGGATCCCTTTTGCTGCCTGTCTGGTATTTACCGAATTTTCTCACAGGATTTAATTTTTTAAAAAATAAACAATCTTATTCCCATAACCTGCATATTACTGAACGTTTCCACACTGAAACGCTGCATTGTCCCTTAATGGATGCTTCGCCTGGAGGTTTAACCTAATAGTTTGTCTGTTACAAAGACAGAAGCCCGGGTTATTACGCAGCTGGCTGTTCTGAAGCGCTTTCTGATCGCCTGAAAATTATATTTCAGTTACATTTAAAAATCCATGTGCCTATTTTCCAGTTGTGTGTTGATGTGCTGAGGAGGAGATCCTATTCTTACTAGTTATAATAGTAATAATAATCTATTCACTCTTTCTGGAAAGTATTTTCAGTTGCAAGAATTCATTGTGGAAGTTGCTTCATGTATTTCAGACACCTGGACAAAATATGGAAAAGGATGTGGACACGGGAGGGTTGGTTTTTTTAAAAAATTGTTTTAAAAAAACAAATAATTCGCCTACTGAATATTTTCTTTTCTGGAACACATAAAAGGGCTTGTACAATTGTATTTCTTAGTGGAAGCCACGACAGATTGTATTTTCAGTGGAAACACGTGACACCCAAACTAAATATATTTCTAAAGGAAAGCTACAAAAGTCTAGGGGAAAGAAATGCAAGGATAAATATATATTTCGGTATATTGTATACACCTAATATACTATATATCCTTCTCACCTTATTAAGGACAGTACGTCTATTGACTACGTGTGTGTATACTGCCCACAATAGTCTATGTATAATAACAACATCATATTACACAACAAAGGGTTGACATTTACATGCAATATATAATTGTCAATGGCAAATCCATCCTCAGAAAAGTACAAAGTCCCCGGTTTATAACGTCCTGCAAATCTCTACATACTGTTGTTCCTTGTTTACAGAACTCCTGCTTTTACGTTTTATGTTACGCTTTCACCCCCACTGTACTTCTGAAGCCCACTCTTCCAGGCGGCAAAGCAAGAGAAGTTGGGAATTAAAGGCTCCGTCGAAAGCCTCGGTGATTCAGAAACCGAATCTGAGGCTGAAGGGGGCAGCCGAATTATGGCAAACGAGCGAGGCTGCCCAGTGTAACTGGGACCGGGTAACAGGACTGGGCCACTTTGTGTGGGAACCTGCAAAGTTTCCAGCTAAAGTGGGAGATAAAGGGAGGGTACTCTGCGTGTGTACACAGGTACACATGCTTCTGCCAGGCAGAGAGCAGGAGCAGACAGACGGGTATATAGGAAAAGCCACGGACAAGCTCTGGACAGACAGCGAGAAGAGAGGATCTTTTTGTTGCAGACCTTATAACATAGGGTGGCTGCTTTAATAACATTCCGATAAATAAATAGCCACCATTGAACTGCTGCCCTTTATGCCTCTCCTATTACAGCAATTAAAGAAGTCACTTACATGAAGAAAAACGGGTTTATTTTACAACAAGCCTCTACAGAGTGTGTGTACACGGAGACCTGCTGCTTTTTTGATATCTGGAACAGGGGAATCTTGTGGATTGGTTCGGAGGGACTTTAAGAAAAGGGCCAGTTTCCCAGCACAATGGGCGCTAAGTACCGTCTAAATGGAGGCTGGTGTTTATTCATGAGCAGGTACTTCGGCGATTGCTATTAAAATAGCCTGTGTCCTCTGCCTGCAAAGGTACTTAAGCCCGAGCAGGTGCAGCGGAGAGGGAGCACAAAGAATGCAGCCGTGTAGAAGGGAGAGTGTTAATGGAAGGTTAGGGCTGGGAACACACAGAGGCATCAGCGCTTTGTTCTTCCTTAGGGGCCACTTCCACTTAACTGGAGGTCTTAGCCCAGAAAAGCGTTCCTGTTCATTAGGAAGAAATTCGAAACGCCCCACTCCCAATCGGCACCTATTCACAATGCGGCGGAGAAAGCCCCGAGTGGGCAAGGGAGTTAAAGACCCTTTTCTCCATTTTCGAAGAGAACTGGGATTGGAGAAAACGGTGGGGAGAAAGAAGAGGGCCTATGGACGTTTGGGTAGATTTCCAGTGGGGTGAGATTTCCACTGGGCTTTTGCCGCCGGACCCTTTAAGGAACTTTATTTTGCCTCTCCCTTCCCAGTGTTGCGTTCTTTATATGTATGTGTAGGGGTCCCCCATGTAAGCCACAATATCTGACTGCATTTGAGGGGAATCCTCCACCCCCAACCCACTGCACGGGAGGCGTTGGAAGACAGGAGCTCGTGCTCTAAGCACCTGAGGCAAGGGGACCTTTCCCTTCCAGGCACAAACTGTATTTTCTGCTCTAGCTCCCCGCGTACTTGTGGGTTCGTGTGCGCCCCACACCTATAGGTCGCGTGTGCACGCGTCATTTTGTGGGTCCAGCGTCTGTGCTGTGATGGCGGCGCGTTTGCGTGTCGACGCACTAGTGAGTGTGTGACCTGGGATTGAGGGCGCTTAGTGTACGACCCCTGAGTGTGCTTGTGTACCGAGCGTGTGCTCCAGTTGTGTGTGCAGTGGGGCCGCGTGTGCATCCTTCCTGCACGGTGACGTGGACTGAACAGTGCCCAGGGTTCTGCTAATAAGGGGTTTTAATCAATGAGTAGTCCTGCCTCTGAACCAGAAGACGACTTTTAAACCTTCACCAGTGCTCTCTCCCTATCATCTTAGCAGGGCTTCTCGGCTTCCTCTTCCCCACGGCTGCTTTCCCACGTTTTAATCCCTTTGAACTCCCTGCATGCGGTTATTGTCACCTCCAGAAGAGCCTGAACTGGGGGGGTTATGGTAGGACAAGCGCGATTACAAATCGTGGTGAACGCTTCTCTCCAATAATTCCCCGGGAAGGAGTCGTGTCAATTAGAAGCTTTCTTCCCGTGATTGACATCGGAGCCAGGGTGTTTAAATGGCCTATCAAGCTAAATCTTTAATTGTGCAATTAATGCACATTACGGCTTATTACTGAAAGATGCAGCACTTCAATCAATAACACAAATAAGGGTGAGAATGAAAGGAAACCCCTCGTTGTGTTTACGGAGTGAAGCAAGGTTCCTCTGGGTGCCCTGGCCGGGAAGAGCTACAGCTACCCCGCAGTCAGTGGCAAGTAAAGGGAAGCCTGGCCTGAAAAACAGTGTGACACTCTTTCAGAACGGCCATCCTGAGTCAGACCAAAGGTCCATCTAGCCCAGTGGCCTGTCTTCCGACAGTGGCCAAGGCCAGGTGCCCCTGGAGGGAATGAACAGAACAGGAAAATCATCCAGTGATTCATCCCCTGACATCCACTCCCAGCTTCTGGCAAACAATGGCTTTAAAAGCCAGTGCCTCGCTAAAGGGTCGTTAGGAAGGCGCAGATCGCAGGGCGCTGGTGAATTGGGTGGCTTTGGGGTGTGTAGAGGGGTGGTTGGCTGTCTAAGGGGTGCTATGTACATGCTCGTTAGGGAGGATTTAATCCTCTGCAGATCTATTTGTGCCTGCGTGTGTGGATGGATGGACGGATGGATGGATGGATGGATGGATGGAGAAGGATTTGAACCAGTTTCCCCAGCCTGGCGTTTCCCAGCTCTGGGTTCTGGCCTTGTCTGCAGAGTGCAGGACCTGAGTGCTAGGGTGTCGCGGTAATGTCATGCCAGTCACGTTTGCCTCCAACTAAGCTTTGAAAGGAAGGGATTTTTTTACGGGAAATATGGATCTAAATACATAGGAAAATAGGAAAGCGATGCAGGAACTTGTAGGCGCCGCTTGCAATCTCCTTTAGCAATGGCTGGTGTTTGTGTTTTGCATTAACACATGCTGCACTGCGCACCCAGGCAACCCCCTCCCCCCATCTGCCTGTATGTTAATAGCATGCAAATCGCCTCATTTGCATGTTTATCTCTGTCAATGGGAGAGGGAAGCGGGCGAAGTAATATATTTCCCACCGAAAGGAGCCCCTGTAAGCGATTGGGAAGGAGGCAGGGCTCGAACAGCTGGATGGAGGTGGGGGGTGTGTGTGGGGGGGGGCGACAGAGCTGCCTTGCGCGTGTTCTGATTCGGCAGCCCCTCCTGAGCAGCCCTGTGCCTGGCATAGCAGCAGGCACCTGCTACAAAATGGCTGCCTGGGAGGGGAAAGGGCTCTGCTCGCCCCTGGACAGGATGCGATTGGGGGGCATCGCACAGCTGAAGGAGAGGGGAGGCGTGTGCACGTCCCCACGGGAAGGGGGCATCCCATCGCCGAGCCTCGGCCTTCATCTGCTAAGAGAAATCCCTGATCTGACTGGAAGGAGCTGGTTGTCTACAAGGTGCAGCTCCCTCCCACGAAAACCCAGCACAGGATTTTGTATGAAAGCAGCCAATCCGGGCTTCTCTCCGTCCTCCCCCCCGCCCCACGAATCCCTGCCAGAGGAGGGAGTTCAGGCTGATTTGTAGTTGCTACTGAAGTATCTCCCACCCTCACCCCACCTTGTGCATGGGGCAGATGCGGGAGCGCTGAGAACGGAGGAATTCGTGACCAGTGTGTCCCTGAGTTGGATGAAGTTCAGTCTTTTCTCCTTTTCCATCGTGGTGGTCTCAAAGTGGCGCCATTCCTTTATTTTCGAAACAGTTTGTTTCAAGTGTTTGGCGTCTAGATTCTCTGTATTTTGACGACTGTTTTAAATGCAGGCGTGCCAGGAAAATAAATAAACCTTAGAACCTCCTAATTCCTTTCTCCTGCGGTGGTCACCATGGAGAAGACCTGCGATCGCATAAGTAAATTACAGGCCCGTCCTTAACATCCCTGCATAAAGAGGTCAGAAGTTTGGGGACGCTTCTACCGGGGATTTGTTTGTTTTTAAAGAGCAAAATAGATGCTGAACTTTTAGAAGGAAACCCTTCGAAAATAGCCCCATCACTTTGATCATTCAATACTTAAGAGGGTGTCGGGAGGAAGTAAAGATCCCAGAAATGCCATCGCTTGTTGTTTTTCAGAATGAGGGTTTTATAAAGACAGAAGGGGGGCGGTGGGAGATGCTCGTTGCTATGTTTAGGAAGCGCGAACACTACAGTGCCCTTCTGCTGAGATTTCAATCCTTAGTCACAGCTCAGAGTGCAACAAAAGACGACTGCGTTTGAAATGTATAGACCCCAACAGCCATGCCTCTGGGAATACAGAGGAATCGATCCATCTATCTAGGGAGAGGGCTAATAAACGCGCCGGAGCTCTAAATGGCACCTCGTTTAATCGATTGGGGTGAGACATTACACTGAATTCCTGTCTCTCCATTTCAAGTGACCCGTCCCTATGGCACTAAGACGGGAAAGGGCTTTTCCGGTAGAGCTGGGGGAGAGGGAGGAATTCTGGTGCCCTGGCCGACAGTCCAGCCCCCCACTGTAATTGGAACAGGCTGTAATTAATATCCCAGGCTCTGGGCGCTAGAGGACGGGTGCCATGCTGACCTACGCGCGCCCCACTCATTCATCGCTTCGGGAACATTTTTAAAAAAACAGTCACCGCTAAAGAGGAACATGCATAGACACATGCCAAGCCCTTCGCTTACAGCAGATGTGTGCCGAGTCCGTCATATATAACACTCCCCCCGAAGCGTTGGTATAAGTATACAACCCCACCCCCAGAAATGGGGATGTATTCTACCCATTAACCCCTCCCCCCATTTCCCTCTCTGAAGTGTGTGAATACGGTACCTGAAACCTCTGTCCAGAACTGTAGAGCTGGCTGTATAATCTGTCTACCCACCACACTCTACAGGATAACCCATACACCTAGAAATGTGCGAATCGTGCATTTAGAAATCCCGAGAAATGTGGCTAGTTGGCACAGACTACTCCACTCCAGAAATATGGTACTACAACACGTGTACCTCCCCCCCCCCCAGAAATGTGGGAACACTGTACAATAGAATTCCTGAAATATGAATGGACTGTGCAGATGAATTCCCACTGCAAAGGTGGGAATACTGTCCATAATAATACCCCAGAAATGTGGGGACATCGTACAATATAATTCCGCAGAAATGTGACTGTACTGTCCAGTATAATGCCTCTCCTGAAATAGTCCACCTAAAAAGGTGACTATATTGCACACACAATTGCCCCCGGAAATATGCGGATATCTGTTTAAATCGCCCAGAACTCGTGTTATACTTGTTTTAACAACATACTGCACATCCAGAGGTCATCGATACACCCCAGATGAGTGACTAGGGTACTGTAAAGCTTGATCGCCCCGGGAAATGTGGCTGTAACCTCCTACCCTAGGTGTGGGTATTTCTCCATGGCCCCCAGAAGGGCGAACAGCTCCACTTTTCTTCCATTGCGGGGTTTGCTCTTAGCAAATGGATACAAATTACCATGTTTTGGTATTGTTTTGGGTTCGGTGTTTAAGGAAACAGATCACTTTTAAAACAGATTACAATTGATTTTTATTCCCAGTCTGGGGGTATTTTGCAGTCTGTAATTCTCTGGAAGCCAGTAATTCAAGTCCTGCAACTTCCTCACGATCTGGCTCCTCTTCCTCGGCCCCACGCAGTTCTTTTTGCTTTATTTTTAACAGCTGCTCCTATTTACTGGTTTATCTTTATTTACAGTGTTTTTGTGACTTCCTTTCCTTTTCTCTATTTTGATGGCTCGGGCTATGAGCCAGGACGATACAATGTCCTGGTCCTTTCCTGAAGCGTCTCTCTCTCTCTTTTTTTTTAAGCTCCTAGAATATTAGGGAGGCGAATGGGGGGAAAATCCAGCTGTATTGATCGGTCTGTAGGATTTTTACTGATCAGGTTGTTTTAGTGCTCACCAGACATCATCCGTGCCAGCCAATCAAATGCCACCTCTCATAAAGCCCACCTTAGGTGGTTTTTGTGTTGAAGTTGCTCATTGGGATTTTCAAAACAAATACATGACATGAAGGAAAGGAGCTAGAAAGAAACTAGAGCCGCAGAGCCGAAGCGTAAGGTTCGATGGAGGTAACCGGGGGTGGCCTTGCAGAAGGCTGAGGTTCCTTTCCTGCAGGGTTTCTAATAGCTTTAGCCACCCACCAGAACCCCATCTTGCCTGTTTGCTATTTAGCATGAGAATTAGTCGGTTTGCAAATGCACCTGTTCTTTCTCCCTATTCCATGGACCCCCCACCCCGCCCCAAAGTCCATTCTAGTAGCAAATAGTCTCATCTCAAGACAGAGAAGCTCTTGGTGAGTGTTCACGGGTCTCTGGACAGGGGGCGGCTGTTAGTCCGGTGTACCCTGATAGACTGGAAGAGCGAAATGTCATCTCTAGCTCGATGTCAGCGTGTTGGTGTCTGTGTTCTGTGTCTATGTAAGTGTAGCTGCGAGTGTGTATTTGCCTGGGTAGACGTCTCTGGTGTGTCTGTGGGTATATGTTTGTATGTACGTGTATAGGCGTTTCCCTCCCCAGTGCTACGGCCCGAGCTTATGCAGGGCGCTCTTTACATTCCCCCTGCCGTGCTGTGCCCGCCAGCCGCAGCAGCCGCAAGCCGAAGCCAGCTTTTGCAGGGCGTTTTCAGCAACGCCGCGACAAGGTCCAGGTTTACTTCCCAGTTCTCAGCAGCCCGGCTGATCTCACGGGCGTCGCCACCAGGCACCAATACAGAACGAGCAGGGCCCTGGCGTTTCTTCTTGTCAGCAGGAAAGGGTGGGGGGACTCCAAAAAAGGGGAGGGCAAAACATTGGGCTGATCGGGGGGGCCCCCTCTGCTCCCCAGTGTTTGCAGGTGACAGTCACATGACTACTGCGCACCCCTTACTGCGCTGGACACAGCTGGACTCCCGGCGGTCAGAGCTTCTGGCCCATGCGGGTGTCAGCAGGAATCTCACAGCCCTGAACTGTCTCCTCCGTCCGGGAGCAGCCATCTGACTTCCGTGGGACAGGGGAAGGGGGCTGCCGCGCAGACCGGGGGCTAAAGAGCCAAAGGAGAGGCCCTGCCTTTAGCTTCCAATATTCGGCCTGGGGCTGGTCTGCTTCTGACATGCTGCTTCTGGTGTTGTGGGCAACCATTGCATGGAAAGGACGTCTCCGCTCTAGAGCAATGAGCAAACCGCCTGCGGTGTGTGCGCCGCGGTGTCACGCACCGACAACGATCTACCATCACTCGCCAGGACCGTCTAGCCCTCCAAACAACCATGTGCAAACATTTAACCCAAACAAGCAGCTTCTGGCTGCAGAGGCGCTGCTTGCACAGAAAAAGGCCAGTGCGCTTTGACCTCTAGTGCGCTCCGGGGTCCTGCCCCCCGATGTGTGTCCCGGTTCGGTTCTCTGGTCCGTCTGGGGGCCCCCCTGCGCGGCTGCGGTTGAAACTGAAGCCCGTTTATTCCGCTCCCGACTTTGACAAGGGTCTGCAAAGCCACCCGCTTGTTTGCGGTGGAAGCGGAGGAGGGCGCGCGGAACCTCCGCAGATCGCCTTATCCCTGCATCTCTCCCCGGCTCGGGTGGCTCAGCAAAGGGGTTTTAGAGAACGCCACTCGCTAACACGCCCAGTGGGGCTTGTACCAAGGCTAAGGCTGCGCTGCCCCCCCCGCCTCCCCCGGGTAACCCCGCCGCCTTCCAACGGGCACCGGTCTTTGCTTTAAGGAGCTCAGCTCTCTTTCCCCTCGCTGGCTGCGCGTATCTGTCCCCGGGACAGTCCTGACCGCTGTGGCTGCTGCAGGGGGTGGTCACCTCCTAACCAGGGGGGCTTCTGAAGGGGAGGCAGAAGTAGCCGAAAGTCTCTGTTTGAGCTCCCAGCTCTAAGTAGCAGGGGGAGGGCGCAGAGCCGGAGAGCACCAAGCGCCCTGGGAACCTCGGATCACCACGTGTACTTACTACCGAGCGCTCCGAATTGCAACCACCCGGCTACAGTTTGCAGCCAGAGGCGTCGTGCGCCCTAACTTGTGTCCCGCCTGCTCCCCTGTCCCGCTCCCCCTTCCCCTGGAAGCAGCCAGAGGAAGTGGCGAGCTGCCCCGGACCCGTCAGGAGTGGCGCGGTGACACCAGCCCCTTGTAAGGTGACTGGCTGAACCCAAGGGGTGAGAACTTTTTTTTGTAGCCGCGGCCATTGTGTCACCAAGACACTTCATTATTAGAGCATCAGCTCGCGAGCCCCGGCTCCGGGAGTTGGTCCCGGGTCAAAGTGTGACACTTAACCAAATAGCAACCGCCAGTGACTTCTGATTTATGCAAAACGGGTGTATTGCCTGCCGCTTAAGGGGGGAGGGGAACCCCCAGAAATAGGCCTGAGACCGTAAAGTGCAAACCTGTCATCGCTAAGCCAGTCTGCAGCTCAGAAAGTGTGGCATCAAAGAAAAAAAGAAAAAGAAAAAAACACGACAAGTAAATGCAAAGTTCTTCTTACCTGAGCGCAGTCCCGCGTCTGCCTTGGCTTTGGGAAGCCCCAGAGAGAAGAGCTGCTGAATCTTTCAGGCTTATTCTCTCCTCCTGCTAGCACAGTGTCTGACAGACTTTAGCAGCAAGTTGTCTCTAGGGGCTTTGGAAGCTTAACTTTGAGAGCAAGCCCCTGAGTTCCCGTGTGAAGGGACTCTGGGTCGTGCACTAGGGGACTGGCATGGCACCCCCGAGCCCTTGTAGCAGGGAGGCGCGCACTCCCCGGGAAATGTATATATGTAGAAAGAAGGGTAATTTGAGTGCTTTTACCAAGAACCAGGGTTGTTAAGTTTGCAGTCAGGCTGCTAAACGGTGCCAAGTACAGAAGGGAGGGCGGGCGGGGGTGAGGGGGGGGGGAATAAAGAGCAATTGTCAGAGGCGAACAAAAGGCGGGGATGGAAAGGAGTTGAGAATCCCATGGCAAAGCCCGTCAGCGCAGACTTGAACTTGGGACTTTGTCTGAGAGGCCGGGGAAGCGCTCTGAGCCTGAGAACCTGGCTGGGATCAGGGCACCTGGGGGTGCTCTGTCTGCCTGTGCTGGGGGTCGGGGGCGAGGGTCACGCTGGCTCACAGCCCCGTGGCAGCATGTAAGGCTAAAGCATTGAGAGACACTCACCCCAAAGTCAGGGTGTGGGGAACACGGACCCTTCTCCCAAAGCAGCTTCTACCGGGGGGCGGAGGCGGGGGGGAGAGACCTCCACCACCACCCGGGACGATTTCCACACTCTTCTCTCCCCACCCCTCCCATCTCCACCTGATTCAGGCTCACTGGCTGCTGTGAAAAGTGGGGTGAACTCAGCAGGGCCGAGCCCTCCAGCGCAGCTAGACCCATTGCCTCTCTCCAAGGCGCCTCTCCCGGGGAGTGGGGGCACTCTGGCCCCCTCTCAGGCTCACACCCAGCCTTGGGGTGCTGGCTTCTGAACCTGGGCAGAAGCGATTGTCTGGAGGTGTCTCCCTTTAGTCACAGGACACAGAATTTAGCCCGTAGGTTTGCTAAGACAGCCAGGCATATGCCTGGCCTCTGGGGGGCTAAGGCCAGGCGAGACTTGTTTCTTGGGGGGGGGGGGGCTGTAAAAAGCTGCCGGGGCTGAGCTGGCCTCTGGTTCTCACAGGCTGGGTCCCAGGCTGGATTCTCTTCACGTCCCAGTCTGCTCACCCATTGCCGCTATTCAGCCCCTAATTGAACGTTAATGGCAGCTGCGGATGAGGTCATTGGAGCCGGCTTTTCTCACACATTTTTCATGCAAATCCGCGAAACTCTAAACAAATTTGAATAAAACCCCCCTTTGTGCGGGGCCCTGTATGGGCAGCGCCGCGTGTTTTTCCCTGGGCCCGTCGCGCCGGTCTCAACAGAGCCCGGCCAACTTTATCTGGGGAGCCGGAGCAGGTCACCGCGGAGTGTTGCGTATCCTCTTTCTTTCCCCGGAGAAAAGGGATGTCTGGAGCCGGCTGCAAACGGCCCTTCGCGAGGAGCCGCACAATGGGGCTAGCGGGGGGTTGTTCCGTTTGGGCTATAAATAGTGGAAGGGGCTTGAATCCCTGCCATGGGCCTCGTTAGGATCCTTCGGAGGAAACAAGCCACCGAGCAGGAAACACGTCCAGCCGCGGCGGGGTTTGTTTGGCAGCTGGGTGGTGCGTGTGATGGGGGGCGCGGGGCTGTCTGAGTGTCAGGGGTTCATAGATCATAGAATATCAGGGTTGGAAGGGACCTCAGGAGGTCATCTAGTCCAACCCCCTGCTCAAAGCAGGACCAATCCCCAATTTCTGCCCCAGAGCCCCTAAATGGCCCCCTCAGGGATTGAACTCACAACCCTGGGTTTAGCACTGAGCTATCCCTCCCCCTCTCTTGACGCCCCCGAAGCCTAAACTCCACGAGGGAACCCCCGGCCGGCTCCACCCGCCCTGGCCCTGGGCGAGCCTTCGGCTCAGCCTCCGAAATATCCGCTCAGCAATACAGCCAGACGCGGGCCAGATTCCCCAAGCCCCCTGAGCCGGCCCTGCGGGACTGAAAGAGGGGAGAACATTCGCCAGGGCTGGCCCTGACTCTCCCTGTCCCCTAGGCACCCCGCGCCCGTCTCCTGCTGGGGACATGGCGTGTCTCTGATGGTCTTATCGCGGGGATGAAACACCTCTGGGGGCGGATCCCGCAGCCAGGCCCGGAATGGGGATGTTAACCACGGCCTGCCCTAGCCGGACCAGCAGGCCTGTAGCAGGGAACTGAGACCTGCCGTGTTTATCAGGCCCCCGCACAGCCCTCCCCAGAGAAGCGGGCCCCAGCGTGAGTTGGCAGCTGGCGCTGATGTTAAAGGCACTGGGGGGGAGGGCATTCCCCCCCCCATGCATTGCCACTTCCCAGAGTAGGGGGACGCCAGAGCGGTGCCCTGGCCTGTTTGCCCGAGCAAAGACTGCAGGGCTTGGTCTCTGCTGAGCGCCCTGTTCGCGCAGCCCGGGGAGCTGCCTAGGTGAGATGCTCGGTTCTGCCCGCCCTCGTTCACCCCAGTTGAGTCCCGGACACACCGACCGGGTGACTGCGCTGGGGAGCCTGGCAGACCTGGGGAAAGGCTAGGTAAAAAGGAAGGCAAATGGAGCCATGTGCCAGGTACCAAGGCGGGGGGACTCCCGCCCCTAGGGCCCCCTTGGGTCAGCTCCCATGTGGCCACATCTTCATCACCTCCCTGAGCGGCCTCTGACCGCTACCCCCCCACCCCCTCCCCCGCCATGCCAGGCCCAGTGCCAAGGACCCCTGGTGAGGCTCTGCACCCCAGCGTGGAGGCCTTCGGGGGTGGCGCAGGCCCCTGCACAGTCCGGCTTTCCAAGGGGCAGCGCTGCCACCAAAGGGCTCGATTCGGGGCTGGAGATTCCTAGATCCCCAAGTGTACTTGAGGGCGGCTCTCCCCTGGCCTCTAGAGCCACTGAAGGCAGGTGTAGGGGGGGAGAGAGGGGGGTAGCACGCCCGACCCTCCTCCCTGCAGGCAGGCTTCATCCTCCTCCGTATTTGGCTTGGTCTTTCGCTTCAGAAGCCAGGCTCAGGACCCACCCCGGCTCACAAGCGTGCGTGGCTGCAGGGCACCCCCAGCCCCGCCCCGCCCCGGGAGAAGGCCAGGAGTGACCAACGGGGGATTAAAATATAGAGAAACCGTGTTAGCTAGAAATCACCTTCTTCCTGTAAGGGGGAGGGATAAGAAGCCCCCTGGATGCGGGTCATCTCGCTCCCCCCCAGTTCCTCTTCCACGTGCTGTTCGGGAAACACAGTTGAGGGGCTGCTGGGATCGTGCAGAATAATCCCAGGAGTGTTTTCCAGGCTCGGCTCCTCCGCCAGGCCCCAGCACAACGCAGATTACCCTGTCTTCGACCCCCGCCCCCAACCCAGCCTTGAACTTGGCCTTGCTGGGCTCTGCGCCCCTTCTGCGTCTGCTGGCTGGAGGCAACGCGGGTGTGGGCCCGACGTTTTGGTTTTAGGGTTTCATCTGGGAAATCTGTCACCTCGGGCAGGGCGGAGAGAACGTGCCTGGAATCGGCACCACGGGGGAAACCAGCCTCTGTAGGCAGAAGGGCTTCAAATCATTTTAAAGACATATTCATTACAGTCTTTCCTGGGGACTGTTTGCACTGGGTTTAACAGCTGTTTCCCAGCCATCTAAAACGGGTCCAGACCAAACACTGATCATTTAGCAGCCAGGAATTCGTTCGTTCTTGGGGACGGGGTTACTTTTGTGTGTGGGATCGTGCGGGGGGGGGGGGGAGGGCTTGGAGTCTGATACTGCATTCACTGCGCTTCTGTGGCTGGATTTATTTTTTGGGGGGGAACCCAAGTTATATTCCTCCCGTTGCTAGCCTGGATGAAAACACACGAATCATCTTAACAAGTGAATTGTTTATTTTAACCATCTTTGTTTAAACAAGTGGGGGAGGGAGCGGATGTGTCTTTTACAAGAATAAAGACATCTGAAACACATCCAAGGGATCTGTACAGCCACAGTTGGGCATGTTTGCACCGTAAGAATAAGTCTGCGTTGAAGAATCAGTATCTATTCAAAAACAAACAAAAAGAAGGATAAAATAAGCTGGGGGCGGGAGCACGCGTCCCCCAGGCCACAGTGAAAATACAGCCCTACATGTCCAGTTTATTCTGTAATGACAGGGAATCTGTCAAGGTTTCAAAAACACACAGGAGGTACAGTTGTCTCGGGCATTCACTAACAATGCGGTGCCGTTCTCAGTGCAACAAAGCAAAATCAATCAGCCCAAACTTTTCCACACTGAGTCCAGGGGTGCTTTCTCAGGACTTCGCACGCCTACAGTCAGACATGCAATAGATCTGGTCTTTTCCCCAGTCCAGGCATTTGCTTCCCGGGCTCTCCCAGGATAGGCAGGGCAGTTTGAACAGGAGAGCGAAGAGGTCTGCGATATCCGGGGGTTACAGAGCAGCAAAGGTGACCACAAAATATTCACCAGTGATGCATTCATTGTACACGGTACAGCAAATCAAAGTTTTCGCCTGCTCCACACACCTCACCCTCTTCTGCTGCAACCCTGAAAGCCCTCGAGGTCCAGCGGCCAAAGCAGCCTCTTCGCTGGGCCAGTTGCGAACAGCTGGCCGGGACACGCGTCGATGAGTAGTTGTATGTGACGAGAAAAGTCCCCGGCGGTTTTCCTCTGTGGTGAAGTTTAACGAAGAACCCAAAGGCGTCCGGCCGCTCGCCATTCGCCATTCGCAGGAATCTACAACAAAGCAAACACCAGCCCCAAACATTAGGTCCCACGTCAATAAAACAATCACACCCGCAAGGAAGTAATTCCGGGAGCCTCTCAGCCATGGATGGAGCCAATGCCAACGCACACTCCCCCGTGCCAAGGAACACCTTTTACACCCACTCCCCAGTAATGTTTGCCATGGCCAGAGGTTACGCTTTCAGCCCAGTTCTGCCGCTTCAAGCCTTTTGCTTTATAGGCTGCAGCGTGAGCGACAAGGCCCCTGTGCTGCTGAAATGCTGGCATCCCCTCACTCCCTATGGCTCTCTCTTTCTCACTGGTAATACTTTCCTGGGAAATCTCCCCACCCCTCTCGGTGAGGGGCTGAGGAGTTCTGCGCTCAGAGGTCCTGCATGTGGCCAATCAGTGGGAGGGGTCACTGTATGTCCTACCTCCTAAGGCTTTGGGGCATGGGATTACTCTGCATGTCAGAGCCTCTAAAGAACCACCTTCTGTTGTTTTAATCCTCATGTTCACTTTCCAGGGTCTCAAAGCCCTTGTCTTTGGCAGGCCCTTCTGTAAAGTGATATAGAACGATTTAGGCTGGATCAAAAGCCATTATGGTCAGGAAACAGGTAATCTGAGCTATTTTTCCTGGTCTTTCTTATTCGTCTCAGTACTTCTTTCCCCTTGTTTTCTCCTGGGTGTTGTTAGTTTCTGCCAGTGGCAAGCCCCTAGCTACTGGGACTGCATGCAAATCCAGTTCCTTTCCTTTGTCAATTTCTCTGGCTAGGCCACATCCACTGGTGATGTAACCGGTGGTAGTAAACCCAGGTTAGGAACAACGCTGGGTCAATAATTAACAAAGAACCATCATTCAGCTAGTTTCAGCTCATTTTTTCACCAGCTCACAATTTCCTAAAATATTCAGAATTGCCCACAAACTAATTTTTGTGAATAATTCTTGCTATGTGTCTCTTTTGTGAGTTACCTGAGAGAATTCAATGTTTGATTGGACATCTAGAGAACATTTTTGTTCCTTGATTGGATGAGTGAGTGTAATTGTTTGAATCATGTGAATACCCAACATCTATGAAGCCAGAGTCTGATTTCCAGGGACCTTCACTTGAAAATCACTCTCTCCAGGAGCATCCCTGCTCCTAAGCATCTTTGCTAGGATATTCATTACCAACGAGAACCAAAGCTCATTGACATCAGTGGAAAGACTCCTCTTTGCTTTAATGGGCTTTGGGTCAGGCCCATAAAACAAAGCGGAAAGGGATACATCCAATTCTGGGTGAATTCATTCTACATTAAAACCTGAAGGTCTTCCTACTGGTGGAAAGTCTTCTGTACTGGCCTAGCTCTGCTCAGAAGTAGAGTGGTCATAAAACAGGTGCAAGCAATGCAGTGTAACTCACACCCATCTGACATGCAAATCCCCTTGAAGTCACTGGACAGAACCTACTTACTTCATTCTGCACTTGGCTCACTGTCTCTCACTCCAAGTCCAAACAGGGGCTTGATTCAGAGCCCACTGAAAACAATGGGAGTCTTTCCACTGACTGCAAAGGACTATGGATGGGGTCCTAGGTCTCAGTTCAGCTGGTGGTCCCTGATCCCCTTCCTTGCTCCTCCCAGTGGGCATCTGTGTGTGGACATGACTTCATATTGATTTAAGTTTGGATTGTGCTCCATTTCCCATCTAGTTTCATTAAGCTCTTACTAAGCAGAGAAAGCAGAGTCATTTACTCTCCCACCTGTTTAAAATTCCAGGCTTGCTGCACACCCAGGGCAGCTGGGGATTTCCACTGAAACTGAATAACTCACTAAAGAGGTCACTATCAAAAGAAAAAGGAGAGAAGTCTGCACATTAGCGGCCAGCCGGGAAGAATTTAGGCAGGCCAGCCTGAAGATTCCACTCTCCACCATCACTCTGCTCCCCCTGCAATCGAAGCAGGCGGGAGCAAACACAGGACTGATGTTCCATGCTCCCTTGCCCCTCCACCCTGGCAGTCTGTCTCAGTCTGCTGCAGCCTGAGGGGCTCCTCTATTGTGCAGACAGAGGAGGCACTTACTGGTAGGGGATAGAAACCCACTCCTGAAAGCAGCAATGCCGTCTGCTGCTATCTGCCATCCTGAGAAATGTGTACCTTTGTGCATCTAATATTTGTGTGTGTGGGCGGGGAGATTGGACAGACTCCTCTGATTTCAACACCCACCTCTGCCGGGGGGCTTTAGAAAAGCTGAGGTCTATTGCAAATACGCTGTCCCTACACATTGTTCAGTGCCATGAACCTTTGTCTATCTGTATCAAGAAAACACGCAGAAAAGAAACTCTGTGGTATATTTCCAGTACAGGCCTGGGACCATTACTAACCAGCGCTGGGAAACACAAAAACTCACTAGGGACCTGATCCCAAGCCAGCCAGGTTTTTCCACTCACTTCGGTGGGTTTTGGATCAGGCAGTAGGTGAGGGTTGAAAAATAGCTTTGTCTTCCCATAAAAATTCACAATTACTGTTCCACTCCCTGCGTTAGCCTGGGCCTGTGGGAGACAGCCAGGGACCTTCTTCTGTTACTTTCTCCTGTTGTTATAAATCAGCTGAATGTTCCGCTAAGGTTTGCGGTTCTTTTCTTTTCTTTCTTTTTTAAAAAGCACCTTCTCCACTGATGAGGCCCCCTGCAGAAGCAGCATTGCTGGAAACATTGCAGGGCACAAACCCCAAACTAACAACAAATAAAATGCAGGGCTTACCTGCCCAATCAGGTTTTTTTTTCCTTTGCCAATTTCCTACTCATGCCCTTTGGAAGGATGGACTCTGCCCCTCCCCTTCGCCTCACCCCATCGCTCAATTCATAGACTCACAGGGAGAAACTTTCTGGACAATTTAATCTCGCCGGGGTGTTACTTAGCAAAACCCTTTTCACTGTCAATTTTTTTCACTCTACTCCCCCTTCCCCTTATTTTCCTTCCAACCTCGACTGAATTTTGAAAGCCCCTGATATCTTTCTTTTTGTACAGACACATGCTGCGTATGCAAATAAGAGTCTTTCATACTGGCTCCCTGGCTCAAGACCTCTGACTTGAATGTGACCAAAAGCTGTGTTCTCCCCTGCTAACTCCTTAGCACAATTACACCTCCATTCTGCTCCGGGGGCCTGGGGAGGGAGAAACCATTTGAAACTAATAACACGTGCTGTTTGCCTTGGATAATTACAAGGGAGCTTCAGCTTCTAAGAGCTAGGAAATATTCCATTCAATGGGGTAAGAAGGGAGGCTGCGAGTGTTATGGCTACACAGCTTGTTTTATCGTGTGCACTAGAGACGTGTGTGTGCAAAAAGACATTCCCTGGCTTGCTAACTTGTCCTGTGCTCACGCGCCTAGGCAATCATTTATATTTTATAAGAAGGAACTTTTCTGCACTTTGTTTGCGCTGTTTGAGTCAGAGAAATGCAGCTGACATATTCTTATCTCAAATTACAATTTCCTGCAAATATCAAGATAATAAGAATATCAGTGATCTGAAATCCAAGTCAAATGAGAGCAGGGTGTCTCTCTCTCTCTCACACACACACACACACACACACACACACGGACCAGGGAACAGAGTCTGGGCTAGCTAGAAATGTTGGGGAAGAAGAACCCAGCAAGGGACCCAGCCAGCAAACACCAAGTGATCCAGCCAGTCTGACTGGGCCTCTGGTTTGAATAGACATCCTGCAGTCATTGTTCCTCTCCCTGCCTGGTCTCCTGGGGAAGTTTATGCAGAGGCAAGGAGGCGGAGGGGAGCTTTCACCAAAGGCACCCAGGAATGTGTCAAAAGAGGGATAGAAAAAAGAAGAAGAAGAAGGGAGACAGAGAGTGGGAACGTCAAGGACCCCTGACTAATGAATAGCAAGTTTGCCCTTGAACCTCACTGGGCTTTGCCATTCCCAGGCTCCAAACAAGGGCTGAGGCATGCCTGAGCCCAGCTGCAGGGGGACTGGGCTATGGTTCATCTCAGACACTTTGACAGGCCAGGCCTTTTCCCTGCATAGCTCAGACTTGTCTAACTGCTCCCCTGGCAACAGCTCAGTGCAGGAACCTAGGCAGAGGCCCTGTCTGCTGCATACAGAAGCAAAGAAGAGGAGGGGAGCTGGCTTGCAGAAATTAGCTGGAGACCGTGTTAACCCATCACATGCTGGGCACCCTTCATCATAAACCTAAGTGTCCTCCCTCTCGATATGAGAGTATATTTATTTCCGCCACACAAGGCTTAGTGGCTGCGCTTTATTGGAATGGTGGCTGCGCTTTACTGGAATCAGGGCTGCCAGTTTAGCAGGGTACTAGGAAAGGAAGGAGATGGGCTAGCTGATAACAGGAGACCATGGCATTAACCCAGATCTGGGGGGAGAAGGATTGCCCCTACTGCTTAATGGCTTGGTGCTAGCTGAAGGCACGTTAGATATTTGGGTGTCAAGTAGATCAGTCTAAAGTTGAATCTTCTCACGTTGTAGCCACAGTTCTACAAAGCAGCCAGTGGCCACTCTCCCCTTAACTAGTGATGTAGGATCTGTAGAGACGATAGATGCCATGTGCTGCTCCAGCAGCCAGACTACTTAAGTCAAAAAGACACTTGGCAGTCTGGATCTGGTCACCTGTGCAGGCCACCCCTTCATGTTAGAGACAGGAGCAGCTGAGAAGTGCTTCCTGCCATGCAGACTAGATGCATCCCTCAGATTCCTGGCCAAGCTCTTGGTTGGACAAAATTTGGGTGCCTGCCTCTGCCCTTACTCTAGTTCGGATGCACAGCAGACACTCAGCTCTGGTATCTGCCATGTGGCGCTGAGAGAGGGAGTTCTGTCACTAGTAGAAAGGAAGAGTCAAGCTGGGTAAGAGACGTTTTGACTTGCCAAGACCATAAATTCAGGAAAAGAGACTTAGATCAAAGAAAGGGAAAGTGGAAATGTTTGCCTCAGAGATCCTAACTCAATCTCAGAGCGCGAGCAGTGGTAAATGTCCAAAGACTCCAGAGTAGAACCTCAACAACCACTCTAGTAATGATCCCATTCAGGCCACTGGTAAGTCATGACATGGGGGGAAAGGGCTTGGTAATGTTCCATATTTTATGGAGTGTCTTTCCTATGCAGACCCGGAGAGCAATGCTTTGCAGAGTTAGTTACAGAGACTGATACAGGCAGAAAGGGTGAAGGACTACATGAGGTGGAGAAAAAAGGAAGAGGATGCTGAAAATGGGAAATTATGCAAATAAGTATCAAACAGAGTAGTTCCAGCGGGTGCGATGGGAGGAGACGGCAAAGGGAGGGAGGGAAAAGGCAGTGCTGGGGAAGGTGAGTGTGGGCGTGTGTCACAGAGAGGAGGGATGCAAGGAGGCCAAACACAATGGGATTCCAGTCTCAGCTGTGGCCTCTAGGCACTACTCAGATATTAATAGTAAAGAAAGAGAAAGGTTTTAAGATGAGAGGATTCAAACTTTAGCACTCAGGTGACTAAGATCCATGGTCTCTCCCCTCAGTGACTCTCATTACTGCTTCTTCAGTTTGGTTAGGCAGGGTCTCCCTCTCCTGTATCCAGGTGAACTTCTCCATCTGATCCTGCTTTGCAGCCCTGCTTAGCATTTCCTATCTAAGCCCACTAATGAAGTCACGTTTTCCTATGGCTAGCATGAGGATGCATCCGTTCCTCTCAGATTAGCTGCTTGTTGCCTCTATGATTGAGGAACAGGCTTTTCCTGGGGCTAACCCTGCAAACACCGCTGAAGTTTCATTTCGCACAGAAAGCAGGATCCCAGAACAAAAGTAGGCTGACGAGAGCATGTCACACCTTGGCTAAACTCTGGGGGCTGGTTAACCCCTGGGTGAAATTCCAGGTGATGGTGACTATCTACAAAGCCCTAAATGGCTTCGGGACCAGCTATTTTAAAGTCCAGCTCTTCCTGTCTGATCCGCAGCATCCGTGCTGGTCCAGAACATTTAACCCACCTGCCCCAAGGCTGAACCTCAAGGGAGATGGGTGAGGCCTTTCTTGAGAGAAGGCCCTTCTGTATGAAATTTATTCCCACTAGAAATAATTTGGAGCCTGAGCCGGGCTCCATTAGAAAACATTGCAAGAGGCAGCTATTTGTCCAGGATTTTTGTGATGTGTGGCAGAATCTGCAGCAGCCGGAGTATTGAGTACGTCTCCTCCAGTTCTGTGGTGTGTTTGAAAAGAAGGATGGTCTTGGGGCTAAGATGCTGGAGTGGGATTCAGGAGGCGTGCTCGCTTCTCAGCTTTGCTACAGACCATTTGTGTTATCTTTGTGCCTCAGTCCCTTTTCTGTGAAATGGGGACAATGGCACTTTGCTACTTCACAGGGAACTCAGATCCTATGGTGATAAGGGTCAGATAAACAGACATGTTTTTGTCAAGGTTTTTGCTTTTAATCAATGAAAAATGGACTCGCATACCGTGGAGAAGGGGGCCTTATAATAAATGTTTGTAATAACAATTGCTAGTCTTCTGAATGGTCTCGAAATCCCTTCAATATGAATGGTACATCAGCCTTCCCTAGTCCATCAGTACGGCTTTGGTCCACAGCCATCCTTCCTTGGGCTGTGACTTGAAACTGAGCAGAATCAGTACGTGTATGAGCCCCAAAGTAAAACTCAGGGTGCTGCAGAAACAGGCAGGGTTGACTGAGTAGGTGTTCCAGCTGAGTCAGAACTGACCTCATGCCCAAGTACAGTGTGGGGTGCTAGGCTGGCTTTCAGCAATGGATCATGAAGGCTCTAGTCACTTGTGGTGATTAAATGGGTGTTAATCCCTGGCCACATTCCAGTCTGGGAGATTACATTCTACCCACTTAAACTCCATCCTGTTGTTTCAACTGGAGATGTCAGCTTTCACTTTTCATCCTGAGAAGCTGCTGTGTCATGCTGCTGGTGGAGAATGACTGCTGCTTCCACTCCAGAGCTGGCTGCATTTCCACAACGGGTGATCAACCCTCCACACTGAAATGTGTGGAGTCCTTTATGCCTATATATGCAGAGTTATTTTCCAAGAGGTTTTGAATACATCTTCTATAAACTCTTCATGTCTTTGCCTCTTCCTTCATAATCTTGGGTGGATCCTATCTGGACCTGCTCTTTCTTCTGCTGTGATCCTGATTCCTTCAGGGTTGTCTTCTTCTTCCACTAAAAAATCTTGCATCAGTTCCTGGCCTGAGGACTCTACGCACCTCCTGAAACCGAGCTAACCATTTCATTGATTTAGGCATTGCCTTCTCCTCCATCTCTGAAAATCTTCCCTTCACCCTTTCTAGGAAAACATTCACCAATTTCTTGTTTACGTAATAAACAAGAATAAACAAATAATACATATTGATTATCTTCCTTGCTCATTCAATTTTCCCTTTCAGATCCCTTCTCTGTCTGATGGATTGGACCTCATCTATAACTCTACCTGTCCTCTGAATTCCCTTCGGCAATCATCCATTTATCTTTTGAAGAATTCGAGTGTTCAGTGCTTGTTGCTGGATGGCCTTCAGGACCCTCACTGGAGAGATGATTGTTCATCTTTGTCCTCTCTGTCCTCTCACTCAGTTGTTTTAACCAACTCAGTTTCACCAAGCCCTTTCTGCAGTCTTCCAAAATACCCTTGCCTGAAATGCAGCATCTTTATTTCATCCTTATTTGGTGTCATCCAAGTCCCAAATACAAACATTGTTCTGGTTGCCATCCCTGAGCTGCTTCCCCATGTCTATGCCTTTGGTGAACATGTCCTATCAGCACTCTCCAAATTGAAGCAGCTCAGTTACCCTTCTAGCTCCCTCTTCTATATGTCATGTCAGGAAACCATCCTCTACCAGGTCACCAAATGGATCACTCAGTTAATCCCTTCCCCTCCATTTTCCTGTCTTTCTGATAACCCAGGGAGGTGAGAAGAAGCTTTCCATATAGTTAGAGTCTCGTAGTCATTGCTTCAGATGCTCATTCTGATCAGGCATGGCAGAGTAAACCACCATCTACACCCTGACTTTTAGTGATAATTTCAAACCATGAGCCTCTTGTCTCTCCAGTTAATTCCACCAGAGTCTCTTTCCTCAGGTAATGTGGACAATAAAACCCTTTGCACTGATGTAATGACTTTAATACAAGAAATTTAAGGCACTTTACAAAGGGCAGGTTTATGTCACACTTGGAGAAACTGAGTCCCAGAGCACTGCAAGGGATTGGCCCAAGGTCACAGGTCGGCGCAAATGAGCCAAATGCTGGTCACCTTAATAAAGTTGCAGCCACTTACATTAGGGCTGAATTTGGCCCAATGTATCAGTGGAAGAGGTGAGACTAGAATGCAGCCGTTCTAACTCCTTGTCCCCTGGTCTAACTAGGAGTACTCACTGACTTCCTCTTTACTTTAATTTACCACAAAAACTCCTGCTACATGCCCTGAAATTAATAGGAACAACTTGAAGGGAGAAGTTTTCATCTTTTGCTTGCAACTCAAACTTTAACCCTTTCTCTAGGAGCTCACACCAGTTTTAAGAGATTTCTAAGAACAGACAGGTTTCAGAGTAGCAGCCGTGTTAGTCTGTATCCGCAAAAAGACACCCCCTCCCCCCCCCACTGTTCCTCACACGTTCTTGTCAACTGCTGGAAATGGCCCACCTTGATTATCACTACAAAAGGTTTCCCCTCCTCCCCCCGCCCCCGCTCTCCTGCTGGTAATAGCTCACCTTAGTGTGTATGGTAACACCCATTGTTTTATGTTCTCTGTGTATATAAAATGTCCCCACTGTATTTTCCACTGAATGCATCCGATGAAGTGAGCTGTAGCTCATGAAAGCTTATGCTCAAATAAATTTGTTAGTCTGTAAGGTGCCACGAGTCCTCCTTTTCTTCTTTCTAAGAACAGACAATGACCTCTCCTACCCGTTTCCTCCACTCCCCCGCCCATGTTCATATACAGAGATTAATACATCCACACCAATGCATGAATACACACAGTGATGTGTAACTACATAGGCAAATATACATACACGACCATTACACACATGCACAAATACAAATACACACATGGCTCTGTCTGCATTCTCTTTCTCATGGATCCAGGATTGCACAAGTCTCCAGAGAACTACATCATTGTCCCCTGTTGCATTTTGTGGCTCAGGTCCTTCAGAACATGTAACATGGCTAGATCAGCCTTAATTGTAGATCAATAGTAGAGTTTAATGTTTTGCAAGGCACTTGCCCATTGGCTAGGCTTCAAGGAAATATACAAATCTTTCAGACTTGGCACAGGCAATCTAAATAAGGGAGGGATAGCAGCTTAGCTCAGCAATTTGGCTGACCTAGCAGATAAAGAGTGGGTAACATTTCATAGAAGGGGGACCTCAGACAAATTTGAAAAGATTTTTAGTAACCTTTGATTAATTCTTAGGGGATGTAAACAGACATGTCACGGTCCTTTTCCCTCTCTAGACCTCTTCCTTCCCTTCCCTTCTCTTCCCTGTTCTTTACTTTTTGCTCTTTTGTCTTTTTTTCCAGTCTCCACTTATTTTTTGTTAAAAAAAATCAATAATATTATATTTATATGGGCAGGTCATTTTATATATAAAGAACATGCAACATGGCAGCTGCACTGAATCCAAAACTTTTGTCCAGTATTTCAGAGTCACTAGGAGAAAATGTGGTCCTGTTCTACCTTATTGTTCCTCATGCAATACACTGGAGCAAGGCTACACATTGTGGCCACGTCCTCACCAAAGCAGTGTAGTGTGCCATAGGCATGAAAAGGAGGGCTCAGGCAAGCAATTTACCAATTTAGCTAGCAAGATAGAAACCCCCTGGGGTGCAGTGGGGAAGACAGACCTTTCATCCCTATAAGGACTGGTTGCATGCCACTCCATAAACATGCAAAGGCAGTGTGGGTAATAATTAAGAGCTTGCTTTTCAGAATTACGCACTTGCAACTCCATACCTAATTTGCTTATTTAGTCCCCAGGATTATATGCACCAACTGGATACTCATCCATGCAAATAATATATGTGCCCAAACATGGGAGTCGCATGCAAAAATCAGGAGTACAATTGCACACGCAAACGTGCATATGCAGTTGCAAACACACAGTTTGAAAACAGCTCCTAGCAGTTTCTACTGGTGGAAGCCAGTTGAGCTGTCCCTATAGATCATGGGGCAAAACCCTCATGAGGGGACCCACATTCCAATTCTCCCACCTCTTCCCTGGCCATCTGATACATGAATTGCCTCCGATGCACAGAAGGTTGATTTAAGGATGCTCAACAGCCTTGCCAGCCTGAGGTGTTTCTGCGGTGTGGAGGAAAGGAAATGTCACCGGATCACCATGCTGGGAAACCAATGCATCTCTACAAGCTGTCCCAGCTGAGGGACCTGCTGAGTTTTCACTGCAAATTTCCATCAGATAAAACTAAAGATAGGCCAAAAGTAGATCCTTGAATCCAACCTTCTTTGAATTCTGGCTGGGTTCAGGTTCAACTTCCCAGACAGGAAACTGCCCCAACAATTTTCATTCCAGGTTGGGTCCCAAACTGGGAAGGGCTATTTCCCATTTCAGTGAGGATACATCCAGAATTTCATGAGAACTGCTAACAAGGTGGCAGCTATCAAAGCCGCTCCCTAGTCCTGATCTGATCTGAACCCAAACGCCAGTCCCTGTCTTGACCCTAATCCTGATCCATTCACCTTCTCCTTGGCCCATCTCTCTCAAAAAACCACTACCGTAAACCCAAACAAAAGCAAAGGAATCCCCATTGCAGAGATAAACCTTTCAAATAAAGGCCTCTCTGTGTGGCCGTCTGACTTTGTGGAAGAAGATCTTCTATGACCATCCCCACATATTTAATAGAAGTGCTAAGTCCCCCAGCTACATAAGACACCAGTATGCTATTGTATTATCCATCCTATATAAATACTAAGTATTACTACATTTCCCCCATTACTCCCTATCCTCACTTGCCCCACTTCCAGCAACCCATCCTCTGGACAGGGATGAATGGATGTGGCTCCTTTAGAAGCCAGTCAGAACTGCCCTGAGCACTGGAGAGTGATGTGCTTCCTCTCCCACAGGGGCTGAATGTGCTGCTCCTACAGTGCTTGCCCAGGGAGCAAGCCTGAAACTTGAACTTCCGCCACAAGATTGCCTAGAACGTTTTATTGGGAATTGGTTCCACAGAGGCCAATCATCTAGTTGTCCCAACACCATGACCCATGGGAGGGGGCGTGCAGAGCAAGTGCACAAAGCCCACAAAGGAAATCTACCAACCCCAATTTTGTAGCTACACAATCTTATTTCTAATGCACCACCAGCACTATTGCTAATGCGCCAGATCCCATCATTCTGGCCACGCCAGGAGTCTGTCTAGTAACTCAGCAGCTCACATGGTCACCCTAAAGTTTGGCCCGTCTCACTCCTAATAATGCCGCGTGATCATGCCACTGGTTGTGGCCCAGGCTCGACAATTATTGAACTGCATCAACCTGGCATCATCACCGGTCAGAGGAGAGGATTCAAGATTTCAGGTCCTGATCTGGAGTGAGTGACTGGTGCTAGGGCAGAGAGACGTGCTCTGCAGAATCAGCTGACAAAGAAAAATCTTTTTTGGATTTGTATTTCAGAGCCCCCTCTGAGTCTTTAGTCCAGTTATGGATACTTCAAATTAAAACACATTCCTGCTGGAGTTACCAGAGACTAGCGTGGCCATGGCCCATCTTAACCAAATGTTTCCCATGTGGATGGGTTAAGCTGGATAATTGTTTGGCCGCCCTGTAGAAGTCAGGTACAGAGAGCACCTACCACTGTGTCTGCAGCCCTTTCTCATCATTACAGTGTGCTAGGCACTGTGCAAACATAAACAAAAGCATGGCCCTGGCCTCTCCCTACCCCTTGCTCAGTGACCTGTACATTATACCCACAATCTATCGGTGAGACCTGGGGGTGCAATACCCCAGGAGAGGGCAGGTCATTTTCAATTATTCTACAGGAAGGAGAAAACTTTGGCATCAGCTCATTAGCTCTTTGCTCAGCCAGGCACTGTGCTGCCCTAGCAGTTCACTCAGAATGAAATGCTGGCCTCGCTGAAATCAACAGCAAAACTCCCCGTGACTTCAGTGGAACCAAGAGTTCAACCTCAATCTTATAATGCAGGGACAAAGTAGAAACATTTCTAGCAGGAGCACGCCATAGAAGCTTGTTTGTTCAGGGATGTCATCGGTTTCCCTGGGTATGGGAAAGGGGCCTTGTAGTGGGGCAGCTGCCCCACTCCCGCAGAATGGGGGTTAAAAACAGCCCTGGAGAGGGCTGCGGCTGGGAAATGGAGTGAGAACCACTGGGGGAAGCCGTGGGGAAGCAGCCACAGCTGTGGCCAGCTCAATTAGGGCCCAGCTGGCCCTTATAAGAGGGCTGTGGGCCAGAAGCTGAGGAGTCCCACTCTAGCCCTGGAGTGGGAAGGGTGAGCTGCCTGGGAACAGGGTGCCTGAGCAGCGCAGCGGAAGGGAGCTGGGGAGCTCCAGCCTGATAAACCCTCAGGCTGCAGGCCTTGGTGAAGGCCTACAGAGGCACTGGGGCTGCAGAGGGGCAGCCTGAGGATAGGCAAAGGCAGCAGATCCTAACCCCTTGCCAATAATGAGTGACCATTACACTGCAGTCTGCCCCAGTGAACAGGGGCTAGATGATGGCTGGCAGTAGCCACTGAGGCAAGGTGGGTTTAGAGGGTTGGGGTTCCCCTGGGAGGGGAGACCCAGAGTGGGGGTCCCGCTGGGGCAGAACCCCAGGCAAAAAGGCACCGGGGTCCGGGAGGGACATGGGGCCAGTGGCAGGTGAGACACCAGTGAGCAGAGGGCGCTCCAGTGCTGGTGAAGAGCTAATTCCCTGGACGACCAGCAGGAGGCGCTGCACCAGTGAGTCTCGACCCCGCTACAGGCATTCTTTGAGAAGGGAAACATGTGCCTAGATTCTCCAGCACCTCTCTCCGAAGTGCACCCTCCGTCCTGGGTTAGCACACCATCGGGGACATGTCTTTTTTCTGGGAGCCTCTGGTGAAATTACTGGCATCACTTCACTGCTCCTAATGACCCCTTCACCCCATCAAACCAGCAGAACACATTCACACGAAGTGGAAATAGAGGACCTGAGCCTTCACTCCATCTTAGCTGCCCACCTGTTGAAAGACATCATCTGACGGCCTGATCCTACAGCCCCAGTGATTTCATTGCAGGACCAGGCCTAAAAGGCAGCCCTGGAATTATGCAGCTCTCACAGTGGGGGAGCAGCGGGGACATTCAGGCTGAACGAATGAGTCCCAGAAGTGCAAGGAAAAGCCCCATTGCCACTTGTGAAGACAGATCAAATGAAAAGGAAGTGGGGCTCCATCTTAGCGACTGAACCGCCCTCCTGCCAATGATCAAGTCCCATTGGCTGTGGCACGGATCATTCCACCCGAGACAGGTAGCAATAACTGCAGCCTAGCCCCAAGCCAATACTTAAGGCCCAACAACCTGCAGAGTTTGGCTCCCAATTTTTTAAGGGCTCTCTTTGCTTCCAGTGAAGCATGCTGGCTTCCCCACCCTAGAGGCTGAAGGCCTCTCTCCACAGAAGTACAACATGGGCAGTGGAAGTGCAAGCTTCCGAGTGTACTACCCTCTACCACTGTGCCACGGTCCAACACTGGCCTCAGACTTTGGCCTCTCCATTGAGCCTTTCAGTAGGGTCAGTTAGTATGAGAGGCAGCAGTGGTAGGTTTTGCAACGTGGATACTTGGCCTGCTAAGAGACTTGCCTGCATAAGATGAGTCCAATGCTCAGACTCTTGGCCTAACAGATGTCACCCAATAACAGCATTGAGTCGCTACTAACTTGGGCTGCATTCAGGCTAATGATCCAGAAGGGGAAAGTTCCAGATCTCCCTGCCAATTCCCTGAGCCCTCTCAATCGCCTTCCAGAACAATAACTTTGCCTTCATGTGGTTTCGGGGCAATGGGTTTCGTTTTGTTGGAAGACAGAGGAATTGGGGCCTCTAAACAACTCATTTGCAATGAAGTGAAATATCAGGAGAGCTGGCGAGATGCAAGGAACCAAATTCAGCCACAGTGTGAGCATAGGGAAGTCAATGAGAGTCTGAGCCCCTTAGATCAGGGCTCACACCTTTTTATTCAATGCCGCTGTCTGCAACTCCACTGTAGGTTGTGAAATGGGCTAGTGAATCTGGATTTTTTTCCCCCTCCTTTTCCGCACCATAAGCAAAGTCCTAATAAAGCTCCCATCCCTGCACCATGCTTCCAGCAGAAAAGAGATGCAAAGCCACGCTTGGAATCTGATTCCCCGGCTTTAAACGCTGCTCTGCCAGCAAAGTGCGACTTGAAAGCTCCCCTGTCACAGTTACAAAGCTCAGAACAGCCCTTCTTCGGATAATCACGCTTATCTCCAGATTAAGAAAGAGAGAGCTGCAGCTGAGGCTGGTCACATGGGCTGGGATGTAGGCAAATCTCTTTTAAACAATCCCCATATAGCTGTGACCTCCACCACAGCCAAAATATACAGCCCCTCATTCCCACTTGAATATCCAGCTCTGGAGACATGAAAGAGTGAGTGTGAGGGAGGCGTGTGCAGGGCAATGGGGCGGGGGGAGGGGACAACACAGGCGAGCAGGGGAGAGACAGAGAGCGAGAGAGGAAGGAGAATAAGAGGGTAAATAAAGAGATGGAGAACCAGACTAAGTAAGGGGAATATTGGGGTTAGGGGGAGGCAGAGAGAGAGGGGTGGAGAAATGGATAGAAGGGGATGAGGAAGATGCAAAAAGGTGTCTGTGTGTGCCTGGGCGGGGGTGGGTGGGAGCTAGATGAGAATGAAGGGAGAGAGAGAGAACTGTGTTATGCTTCGTGCACATGGATTAGTGGCCCCCAGTTTAACTCTTCCTGCGCTGTCCCTTGCTGGCACACTAGTCCGGTTACGTGACTTTAGCTGTGCCAAGCAGCCTTGGCAAGGAGAGCGCGTTACCCACTTTGCTGCCACGGATTCATTAAGAGGCTTTGCTCAGATGGCAATATTTCTCCCAACAGGCCCACTCTTCTGCAGATCAACCCGGCAAAGAATTTCAACAAAGCAAATTTGTGTTTCGCTGTGAGGGG
This sequence comes from Chelonia mydas, assembly GCF_015237465.2. Classification (NCBI taxonomy): domain Eukaryota; kingdom Metazoa; phylum Chordata; order Testudines; family Cheloniidae; genus Chelonia; species Chelonia mydas. Next base: position 68,775,879 of record NC_051250.2, read on the forward strand.
GCGAGGGGCTGGAATTAACCAGAAACTGGATGGGTGAGCGATGCAGCAAAAGAGGAAAGGTGGGGCAGGCAGGAGGAGAGGGCTTTGTTGGGACAGGTCTGCAGAGGGGTATCTGCTCTGAGGCTAGGCACAAGCAGCGGGAGGAGGTTTCAGGGGCTTTGTAGGACACTTTTCCACTGTCAGTCAAAGTTCTTCCACGCAATCAGAACTGAAGTATTAATGGGTAAATTCAGCCCCTGGCCATTCCAGAGGGCAAGACAAACATTATAGCCACCATTTTAAGTCAGATACAGCTTGGTCTTTAGCTGCACCCTGGCTCTGAGAACAACACAGAGTATCAGTTTTTCCTACCCACTATTAGGTGTCACCAGACTCTACTGGAGCTTGGAATTAGGGGTCTCTTCACCTTGGGCATTAAAAAGACCAAGTGTCAAGGCATCCAAAACCCATCAGCAGCTGGTGCAGAGTTCCTGTATAGGGTGTACCAGGGCTAAATGTGACTGGACCCAAAAGCTACGTTCCTGCAGCAGATTCCCCTCACCATATTTGAGCTTTTCATTGTGAATTTTTGTGTTGGTCACCTGAGAGGAAGAACTGAGCAGGCTTAATTGGTATTTCCCTGGCTTGGCTGTGGGCCACAGCTACCGGAAAGAGCTTGCCTGGCTTCCAAAGGCATAGCAATCTGCTGCTGAGAGGTGGACACAGCCAGTGAGAACGGAAGCCAGGCTGGGGCCAAGTGCCTTTCTCTGTGCCCAGGGATGAAACTGAAGTGCAGAGACATTCACAGAGTCCTTTGTTGGACTCATGTAACCCAGCACCCTCCTCTCCTGCCCTGGCCTGGACTTCTTCTCCCTGAGACAGCATGGGCATCTGATCCAAATTCTACCTTAGCTCAGTCATGGCCCACGTTAATGGTGCCTTAGCATGTGCTGCTGATCATTATCATGGCTGTATTCTGATACGTCCAAGAGACAGCTGGCTTTTTTTGTGGCTCTGAATTCCAGCTCTGACCTGAGAACTGGCCAAGATCATGCAAGTCAATGGCAAGCTAGGCATGACCCTGCTGGCATGGGTCAATGCTAGCTGGTTGCTGGAGAAGGCAGAACCTGAGAATGCGGGGTGGGTGGGTATCACTGTTCTGTTTGCTGAGACAGTTCTGTTGGTAGATTCCCTGAGGCCACGGCTTGCAGGCATTGGGGCAGCTTGTGTCTGCATGGCCCTCAGTAATGTTCAGAAGCCAATTTCTTTGAGTTCTGCTCTCACATGTTGCCCTCAGCTTGCCAGGATGCTATGACCTAGGCAGCTGGGCTGGAGGTGGGGAAAAGGTTCTGACCTAAAAGCAAAGATATACTCAATATGCCAGTTTAGAATAAGATACGAGTCGGTCCTTTAAATCACATTGCCTGTCACCTGGAAATAAAGAGTAATAATAACCTGTCCCTTCCCTAGCACCTTGCATCCAAAGATCTCAGGGCAATTGACAAACACCAGACCAAGGCAAAGCTTGACTCCTTCCTCAGGCAAAGCTCTCACAGCCTGATTCACCCCTTGTATAAGCCAGCTGAACTTGGCAAGGGGTTAGTTTGAGTCAGGGCAGAATGCGGCCTGGGTGAGGACATCTGGATTTGTCTTATGAGTGAATTAAGATTCACAACTAGGGCTAGGTGAATGAGTCATTTGGAACCATGTAGCTGATTGATTTTAACTTTTTTCATTCCATTTGCAAATTATCTCCAAACAGCTTGTAACTTGCAAATTTGGTTAGTATCCCAGTGTTGCCATTGCTTAAGATTTTATCACAAGCCTTTTGATATTTGGTGTCTTTCTTTAAGCCCCAGATCCTGGAATCCTGTGATTAAAGGAGAATCTTAGCTTTCACTTTATAAGGTGGTTGTGGAGAAGAGATTGAAAACGTGACCCAAGTGCCTCTAAAGGCACAGAAGACCAAAGACAAACAAAAAGAATACCACAGTTAGTATTTTTTTAAAAAATCTCATGATTTTTAGCCAATCTCATACCTTTTGGGGCCTGACTCATGATTTTTGAGCCCTTGGGATTGAAGTACTGATATTCACCAGACAGTTTGCTTGCACATGTGCTAGACTATGCTGGTTCATTATTCATACCATATGATTGGTCACCTACCAGTAAGTCACATGGTATTGGCCCGACTGGCTAAGCGGCAGCGCTGCAGAAAAGGACCTGGGGATTACAGTGGACAAGAAGCTGGATATGAGTCAGCCGTGTGCCCTTGTTGCCAAGAAGGCTAACGGCATATTGGGCTGCATTCGTAGGAGCACTGCCAGCAGATTGAGGGAAGTGATTATTCCCCTCTATTCAGCACTGGTGAGGCCCCATCTGGAGTATTGCGTCCAATTTTGGGGCCCCCACTACAGAAGGGATGTGGACAAATTGGAGAGAATCCAGCAGAGGACAATGAAAATGATTAGGGGCTGGGGCACATGACTTATGAGGAGAGGCTGAGGGAACTGGGGTTATTTAGTCTGCAGAGAAGAAGAGTGAGGTGGGATTTGATAGCAGCCTTCAACTACCTGAAGGGGGGTTCCAAAGAGGATGGAGCTCGGCTTTTCTCAGTGGTGGCAGATGACAGAACAAGGAGCAATGGTCTCAAGTTGCAGTGGGGGAGGTCTAGGTTGGATATTAGGAAAAACTATTTCACTAGGAGGGTGGTGAAGCACTGGAATGCGTTACCTAGGGAGGTGATGGAATCTCCTTCCTTAGAGGTTTTTAAGGGCTGGCTTCACAAAGCCCTGGCTGGGATGATTTAGTTGGGATTGGTCCTGCTTTGAGCAGGGGGGTGGACTAGATGACCTCCTGAGTTCCCTTCCAACCCTAATCTTCTCTGATTCCGTGATTGCTTTTGTCCTCTGATTGGATGACCCATGCTTTCTAAACAGGAGGCATCCCCTTTTCTGATCACAAATTATCCACAGACTTTCATGGTTGTGCAGCGAGTCTAGTGAGCACACAGCAGAGAGAGTTTTGAAAAGAACTTTTCACAATGACCATGAGAGAGAAAATGTGCTCATACACACCCGCTACCAAACTGCTACTGGCTCACACACTCATGACCACGTGCACTCACACCCACTCTCAGTGACTTTTCTAAATGCACAATAAAGCTCCCAATCCCTGCAGTCATTGCCCGCATTGCTAGGAATAGCTCAGCTCTCTTTCTCCCATCCCCTTGCATTACAGGTGACAGTGCTGCCTGGGGGATTTCCCTGATTGCCTGGTTGCTCTAATAGATTCTCATTATTTCATGGGAGGCAAAACTTCCAACCAAAACTCTGAGACCCTTGTTACAATAGAAGGGGACAAATAAAATCACTGGCTAAACACAAAAGCATTCATGTAAGAAGATTATCTGAGTATCCGAGGTGACTTAGAAATATACCCTAGCAAGTACAGCCCCACAGTATAGAAGAGGCTGTCCTTTGATTCTTAGCAATCTAAATGCCTGGACCCAGGGTACCACAAGGGTTAAACATAGGAGGAGGGAAGCTGCTGTTTGTGTATAGGCAATAAAGAATTCAAAGGAACTCCTAGAGAATTTTGCATGGGAGTGCAGAGGAGAGGCTAGAGAAAAGCCCCCATGGGTGGGCGTGTGTGTTTAGGTGGCTCTGTCTTTAACTCCGTTCTTGGCTGGTAGTCCAAGATGTCTGCCTGCTGCTGCTGAATGATCTGTGAGTTTCAGAGAGGGATGGGACAGGTGAGCGACAGAGGAACCAGGTTCTGGCAAATACAGGACAAATTCCCTTTGCATGTAAACACACGCACTGCATACACAGGCTCATGCTACACGCCAGCATAGAGAGTGAGATCCTTGCAGGCCTGCTATACAGAGGTGCTGGAACAATTGTTATAGTGGGGGTGTTGGAAGCAGAAACCATGGATTTGGTTGTTATTACTACGTCTAGCCGGGGGGTGCTGCCACATGTCCAGCACCCCTAGTTCTAGCACCCCTGCTTCGGTACACATCCGTTGCTGCTACACCTGGCAGCAGGGATACAGGAAACACCATTCGGAGCACAGCACACACAGAGCGATAAAGTCAGCTCAGTCCTAGCCTGCCAACCTCCTCTGGACAAGCACACAATATTTCAGTGGAAATTGACCTCAGTGGGCTTTGGATCAGCCCCTCAGTCCAGCACTGCCTCTCCTTCTGTATTACCAAAATCCACCTTTCCTCTTTCCCCACTGCTGAAACCTGGGCCATCTCTTGCCTTGATCACTGCAACCTTCTCCCGTCATCTACCTCATACTGATGAAAGGAGTCACCTCCCTCTCTTGCCACTGTGGTCACATCACTCACCCGCCTCCAACCCCATCATCGTCTTTCTGTCCATCACTGCACCAAGCTTCCCATCCTCACCCTTAAGGGCCTGCAGCATCTTAGCCCCGCTTCTCCACCGCCCCTTCTTGCCCCTGCCTTGCTGATCCATTCATCTCCTTCTCCATCTCTTAGCTTTATCCTTTCTATCATGCTGCTCCCTTACCTGGAACAATCTCCGAGTCAGAGCCAGGATTCAGTGATTGCAAAGAGATTTAGAGAGAAAGAGGCAAAACACCCAGGAACAAGAGCTGAAATCCTGGCCCCATTGAACAAAACTCCCATCAACTTCCAGAGGGTCAGGGTTTCAGCCCAGGAGTCTAACCTATGCTGCAGCAGGACATCTCAGGAACACCTTCAGCTCCACACCTGACATTTGATCAGTCATTGTACAGCCATGCAAGTCCCTTCTCTCTAGATCATTAAAGAGGGGGAGTCTTTTAAATTTACTCATTAAAGAAGTTTGTACAGTTGGACTCAGGGTGCTCAGGGTGCCTGACACTATAGGTGGAGGGATGCAAAAGTTAGATTATGAGCAATAAACATATGTGTATAACTCCCCAACACTTCCTAAAGTGCTAAATATTATTAAGTCTGTGTCATATATAGCCTAAATGCCTGGGCGGTAGAAAGGGCACTGGTGCTTAATGAGACTATCCCAAACAAATGTCAATAAAACCTTTTGACCACACCAACTATTCTCTCTATTTTCCTGCTTCTCTATTTTCTCTGCTACCCTCTCCCCCAGCCACATGGCTCATCGCCTGTAAAATATGCTCATTATTGCCAGTGGATTTTTCACACCTCTCTTCCGTGTATTAGGCTGGGTGTTTGTTGCTGTTAAGGCTCTGTGTGTGTATAAAAGTGTGTTAAAATCCACTGGAAATAAACAGCTTTTAAAGGAGTTGTGGGATATATGTGGGGCAGTGAGGAAAAAAGACTGACAGACGAGCAGGCCGAGAAACAGAAAAGATGTAGAGCGAAGGAGACCTAGCAAATAAAAATGGCTGCAATTTTTTTTTAACCTCTCCTGAATTAGCAACTCATATGTCAGATCACATTTCCACAAATCATAAGTCCTAAGATGCAACCTACATGCCCCCGCTGAGAACTAAGGAGTCACCTTAAACCTCACCCCTTCTTTTTGTGGCTGCTAATTATCCAAGTCTGCCAGGCTGCATCCAGCACACAGCCACACTCCACCTCCAATGTTCCCCTCCCCCTCCCCCACCATTAAAACAGCTTTTGCCAGTGGAAGGAGGACAAACATAGTCACTGGCACCTTATCAGACATGCATGCAAAACTAATTAACATGGGGAGACATGCAAGCTGCCACCCAGCCACACAAGGCCGTGCCCGTGCACACACACAAGGCAGGCCTTGTCTGCCGGGGACATTCAAAAGGCTTTGTCGCTAATTTAGGCATCTGTCTCAGTCTGGTCTGGTCCTCCTGCCTGGGCAAGGGTTGTGGGGTTTTTTTTCCCACCCCCCGTTTGACAATGCTGGGAACATGCCCGGAGACCCCCCTCATTCAAATCGCCCCTTGACAATGGTCTCATTGTGTGAGCATCTAGACAAGGGAGAGGATGGGGGGGGGAGAAGACAGGGAGGGGGAGGGGGAATTAAAATGTGAACCCAAGAGAGTGTTTACTAACACAACCCTGCAGCTGCCCCATCTCTCTCCCTCCCCCCCAGCCTTAACAGACACAGAGAATCAGAGAGAGGGGCTGGGGAGGTGGGGTGATTAGAGGCTCATGACGATGTGGAGATTACATGCTTGGGGGGGTTGAGACAGGGCGTTGATAAGCACAGAGGAGTTATAGGCTCCAGAAGGGAGGATGGAGGTTAGGGGCCTATGGGAGGTGGGGAACTTGGTGCTCCAGAGGAGAGAACTAGAGCGATCTGATGGGCTCAGAAAGGATGGGCTGAGGGTGGTTATAAGTTCGGGGAGGAGAGCACCGCGTGGAGGAAGCAATAGGCGCAGCCAAGCTGGTATTCTGCAGATAAAATAACATTTGCTTAAACCTGGCCTTGTGGATCAATGTCACAGCAACAAATCAGACACTCAGCGTTGGGATTTTTTGTAATCACTGCTTCTGGTTAATGCAGAATGGGAGCAGGCAGGAAGGGAAAATCAGGGAAGGCCGCTGTGGCGCTTGTAGGGCTGCGCTAGGGAACAGGCTTCAGAGGTTTGTTTTCTTCCTCTTTCCAGCTAATCAGGTATGGGAGAAATTGTTAGAAAAATGCCCCATTTCCCTATGGAGGAGCCACGTCTGTGACCGTTGAGTAGACAGGGCTTAGCAAGGCGACCTTATTATACCTGGCTGGAAGGGCAGCGTGTGCAGATACTGTTCACTGGGAAATACCCAGAGCTCTGCAGAGCCAAGGAAAAAGGTGGGGAGGGGAGGGCGTAAAGTTTTCCAAATATGCAAATACACACAGAGAGAGCCAGACAAAGAGACCTCCAAGGAGGGAAGGCGCCAGACAGACACACACCCACCCACATGGGCTGTGCATTCTAGTTCTCCTAGAACCCACACAAAGCCAAATATCTCATGACTTGTAAGTATGTTTACACTTTTCATTGCTCCAGGGAACTACTTATGAAGCCTGCACAGCACAAGATTTGGACCTTTGAACTTCCGCCATCCAGAACTTGAAATACCATCAGCCTAGATCTTGCATGATATTAGCCCAACAGGGATATTAAACAAATCCAGCAAAACCCGTAAACACAAACATCCATACACAAACAAAAATACCCCTACTACATAAGTGTGCTCACATTAGAAGTGAGCAAGCTATTCTTGTAGAGTGCTTTTTCCAATTAATCAGTCCCTGTTTTTCAATTCTCCATGAAGAGACCTTGATTGGTTATTCATGGCATGTGATTGGGCACTTGTATCACATGATATTATTTCTGCACCTGGATCCTGAAACTTTTATAAAGAGGAGGTAAATCAAAGAGCTTTCAAGATGGCTGCTTGAACAGGCCAGGGGCAAATCTTCACACAAATGAATGAATGTGCATGAGAATTTGTGAGACTTGTTTCCCATGAACAAAAAAGGGGAGGAAAAATCACATGCACAAATGTTTGTGGAATACAAATTAAAAGGGAAGCTAATGCCAAGGAAGCATGTCTGTAAATGAATGGGTTTATTGACATATTTCCTCAGTTCTAACCCAGAGATAAACACATAGACATACACTGACAGACACACACACGGGAACAAAGCTAGATTAGTAATTAATGCAACACAGGCACGGCGTTAAACCTATAGAGATCAGTTCAGGATAACAACACAAGGACCCAAGAAAAACAAAATAATTCAATACTAAAGCAAGACAATTACAGCCATAATTATATAGGACAACATTCTGCTCCCATTTCCATGGGTGTACATTACAACAAGTCTATTGAGGTCAATAGAGTGATATAGGATTTAAACTAGAGCAGGTGAGAACAGAATTTGGTCCATTTGGGTCCCAATCCTGAACCCCTCCTCACGTGAGTAGTCCTACTGAGCCGAGCGGGAGCCAGGCAGACATGAAAAGCAGCATACTTTTATTTAGCTGCCTGACTATGGTTTTAGGTGCCTAAATTTAGGCACCCAGGTTTGAACATGTTAGTCACAGTATCCGCAGCCCAGATTCTCAAAGGTATTGAAAGGCCTAATGCCTATTGAGTTCAATGGGAATTAGGTGCCTAACTACCTTTAAGGGCCTGGGTCTACAAATATAGACTGACGGGCAGAGAAAGCCCAGATCGCCAAGCAATTTACACTGGTGCAGCTTCCACCGGCTTCATCGAGAGAAGAATTGGGCCCTGTGTTACTAAAATGATCTCACTCCTAAGCAGACATGGCCACTTCAGAGTCCTTTCCATTCAGTTTTTTGTTATTCTCTCCTGAGACAGAAGATTCACTGTCCTGCCTCCTCCTTCCCCCAGACCCTCGGTTACCCAGGAAAGTCAGTGCCAATCTTTCTGTGAGCCAGTCACGGTTTAACATGCCTATTGCAAGCATGGAGCAGGCACGCCATTTCTCCCAAACACCAAAAGAATCACAGTTCTAAAGCTGAGTTTATGCACTCCTGAAATACTTGAAAAAAAAAATTCGTTACTCTTTTCAAAATGCAATTTAAGATCCCACCTTAGTCGTATACCATTTAGACAATTTTAAAGCTGCACCTGATTTTAAGGCAAAGTTTTTGAAAGTCTATTTTAATGATCAGCAAAGAACCAAGTTCAGATTCTAGGTTTCCGAGGCAACACATAGGAAAATCCTAGCTTACTTGCGCCATTTTAGGCAAGAGTGAGGTCATCAGCTGCTGTAGGAAACAAATGGAGAATCCTGAATTCAGGCCTAGAAAGCTCAAAGCTTTTCTGGTCCCTTTAAAAAGTAATATATATTTCTGTCCTTCTAAGACCTTGCCCTGTAGAAATCTCAACATCTGCATTATTCTAGCCCTTCAAATCATGTAAAATAAATGTGCATTATAGAATAAAATTTCCAATGGCTTCTATAATTGAGCATACGATTTTGTGTTCGGGCATGACTTGCGTTTATTTCTAGACAGTTAGATGTCTCGCTTCCTTACTGGAGCATGCAAATGTTGTTTAGCTGCACAAACGCAGGCAAAATTTTAAAGGATGGGTTCAGACTATTTGGATAAGGCATCACTAAGTGTATATCTGTACATGCTAATACAGGGATCGGCGACCTTTGGCCAGCAGCCCACAGGGAAAGCTCCTGGAGGGCCAGGCCGGTTTGTTTACCTGCAGCGTCCTCAGGTTCGGCCGATCGTAGCTCCCACTCGCCGCGGTTCACTACCCCAGGCCAATGGGGGCTGCAGGAAAGGCAGCCAGCACATCCCTTTGCCCATGCCACTTCCCACAGCCCTCATTGGCCTGGAACGGCAAACTGCAGCCAGTGGGAACTGTGATCGGCCGAACCTGCGGATGCGGCAGGTAAACAAACCGGCCTGGGCCACCAGGGGCTTTCCCTGACTGGCTGCGTGCCAAAGGTTACTGATCCCTGTGCTAATAAATAGACTCCGTAGACTGTAAACTCTTCAGAGCAGAATTAACTTTTGCTGTGTTGGAACAGTGCTTAATACATTGTGTGTTAGCACCTGTTTGTGTGTATACACATGCTTGAGAGTACACTTCATTCACCACTCTGAGTACAGTTTAACACCATTCTGATTCCACTGATTTTAGTGTAATTCAGTGGTTCTCAAACTGTGGGTGGGGAGATGGAATTATGGAGAAATCAATCCATTTCCCCCCCGGCTGCTATGGTAGTTGCTGTCTAAGAACTTGGAAGTGGATGTGCTTTCCCATCCTCAGACATGAGCTATGGACTCTCTCGGAGTGAGTGTGAAAAGTAAAGCCTAGCAGCTGTTCATTGCCCCAGACCTGCCATCAGACTGGTGCCATTAATCCAGTGCAAACCCATTAGGTGCCACAAGTACTCCTGTTCTTTTTGCTGATACAGACTAACACGGCTGCTACTCTGAAACCAGCCAAAATAAGTGTCAATCCAGCAGCAACGTTTTCAGCAACAAGGCTCAGCCCTGGCTGTCAGGCCTTCAGGACCTGGCTTTTGCTTTAGGCATGCAGCGTAAACAGAAGCCCACATTTACCAGGGAATTACCATTGGCAGGTCTTTCATGTTCTCTAGTTATCAAGGCAGCTGCTTTCCTCACTGCCCACTGCCATGGTTTGGTTTGGCATCTGATCACATCTGACATGGCTAGAAGCCCATGTGGATTCTCCTTTTGATTCCTGACAGAAATGCGTCACCAACAGCAAAAGAAGAAAACAGTAAAGGCTACAGGCCAGATCCTCAGGTGCGGGCAAGATGCAGAAATCGTAAGTTAGGCTGTCATGCAGCCTCTGTCTCCTCCTGACTAGAGTGGCAATGTGAATGTTCATCAATGGAGACTTCCCTTCTCCCTGTCCTGAGAGGCCTTGCGAACTATTGCCCAGTGTCTAAACCCCCTTTTCGAAGCAAAGCTGATGAAGAAGTGGCAATAAAGAGGTTCTAGTCCCACCTGCCAGTATCCTGGATCCCGCCCCCTCCAGCTTCAAGACAGAGACAGCACTTGTTGCTCTGGTGAACAACCTGTTCCTGTCCAAAGATAATGGGAGTATGTCTGTCCTTATGCCACTGGGTCGGTCTGTGGCATTTAATGCTGTTGATCAGGTCCCACCTCCACAGACTGCTGGTGTTAGCAATAATGTCAGCTCCTTTCTCTCAGACTGAGCTCAGGGAGTTGTCATGGGCAACAGCTCCTCTGCTTCCAAAATCCTTCACCTCTCCAGTCCCACAAGGCTCCGTTCTCCCATATCTATGTGAAGCCATTGGGAGAGCTACTGAAATGACACAGGCTTAAACACCAGCAGTGTACAGGCACCACACCGCTCCCTGACCCCTTGGCATGGAACACAAACCGCACCATCTCCCATTCTTCTCTAGGAGTTGGCCAAAATCAGCCGCTGGGTGGAGAGCAACTGGCTCACCCTGAACCCAGGCAAGACTGGGGTGATGCTGGCAGGAAAAGATTCACACTTTGAGGAATTTGTCTCCTCTATAACACCACCTCCCCCACCATCGAATTAAATCTGTCTAGGGCTTGTGGGGTTCCTCCAGCTTCCTCAGTGCTGTTGGGAGCCCGAAGGGCGGTGGTGGCAAACATCCCACTTCCATCTCTGATGACCAGATGATCGCATCCCATCCTATCAGACACAGAAGCAGCCAGCTTGGGGACAGACTCTCATGTTCCATTCTGTCCAGGAATGAACCCCCTCACACCCTGAAAGCTCCAGCTACTACGAAATGCACAGTCACCCAGGACACACATCACCCCAGTGCTCCGCTCCCTGCACTTGCTCCCCACTGCGTACAGAGCCTTAGTCAAGGTCTCTATCCTGATACTCAAAGCCCACCATGGACCCGGCTCCTGTTAGGCGTAATCGCCTCACCCTCCATGACCGTGACCTTCTACAACAACTAAATTGCACTGGATTAATGTGGACCAGAATGGGGAGGCTTGTAAGTTCAGGGGATGGAACTAGACCTTGGAACTCACTCCCACAAGAAAGAAGAATGAGCACAAACCTCCCCACATTCAGAACTGAAAGCAAAACTCTTTCTTCATCTTAGCTCTAGCTCAACAAGTCATTGACACATTGGCTTTGAGGGCACAGCAGATCCATGACCACGGGTCCATCTGGAGAACCAAAGGACTTAAAGGAGAATCTCAGCTTTCATTTTTTAAGAAAGCAAACTTCCAGCCCTTTTCCTTGCAAAGATGGCCTTGAAAATGCAAGCCAGTCCTGGAGTCCAAAAGCTTGTCCCTGATTTTCCTTAAAAACACAAGTTATTGATAGCGCAATACAACCACTTAAGACTGACCTTTGAGAGCTCTTGCTAGATATAGGCCCACTGAGCTGGGATCTTCCCAAACAGCAATCTTCCCAAACAGCAATGCCACCCAGGGGCTGTCGATGAGCTAATACCTTCCCTGTCGACTGCCTGTGGCCAGACCTGCATCTCTGCTAAGCAGCTAATGTGACCCTTGACCACAAGGATCGGTGGCTCGATAGGATGGTCTCAGTGAGAGGCAGCATGCTCTAGTGGACAGAGAAAGAGACTAATCCCAGTTTCAACTCTGACTCCCTTTGCTTGGCCACATAGACAAAAGTGTCCAAAGTTAGAAATCTAAGGCTTGAGGTGCAGATTCAGGTAATTAACAGTATATACCCATGTTTTTAAATTTGAGCCTCTGTGCCAGTTTCCACTTCTATAAACTGGGGCTACCAATGCTTCCCTACCTCTCAGAGTCATTGTGACAATTAGGGAATTGAGCTGTGTCACATGAATAGGTCCCAAAATTCACCTGAATGTCCATAAAGCCCTCCAGTGGCTGGGGACCCTAGCAGCTCCCAGCTTACATGGACAACTATCCCTAGCGCATTTTCTCTAAATGTTGGCAGCTACCCACGGACCCCAACACAAGCAGCTGGACTGGGAGGCTCTGGGAGGAGCTCAGGAAATGGAGGGGGGAAAGACCGCAAGAGCCCATGACACACAATGTGCATCAGTTATAAATGATGCTGGAGAAATATTACAGTAGTACCTGCAATATGCTAAGCACTGCCCAGGCATAAAATAAAACGTCACCTCCCTTGTCTAACAACAAACATTAAATGGGGTTGGGGAGAGGGAGGAAACATACAGTCAGCATTTTTTGTTTCTGTTTTTCCCGATCACTATCAGCTCCCGCCAACTTGGTTAATTTCTTGCAGGTAACAAGACAGAAATGGGTCTTGAGGATGTGTTCGAAGAAGGGGAGGGCAGAGACTGTAGATCAGCTCAGGGAGGGTGCTCCACATGGGAAAGGTGATGTGAAAGAAAGCACAGACAGCTGTGTGAGAAGAGCACAAACAAGGGGTCCAGGCTGGCAGCACTGAGGAGTGGAGGGGTCTGGGTGCGGATGCAGTAAGATACAAGAATGGATAAGCAGGGAAGGCAGGATTAAATTTGGGCTCTATGCCAGAGAGTGATGGGGCCCAACTCTTCCCCATCTCCTCTGGCCAGCCCTGCCCCTAGGGGTGCAGGTATAGTGGGCAAGTGTCCTTTACAATTGGAGGAGGATGGGGGGGCGTGGAAACTGTTTCACATGCTGATCTAAAAAATGCTGAGGCTGGCTCTGGTGTGGGTAGATCAAGAAATACTTACAGATAAAATAAATGGCCCTTCTGGTTTTGATGACTAGAAAAACCAGCTCCTCAAACTTACACTTGGTTGCCTATGGCCAAGGCTGTTCTGGGAGCCAGGGATAGCCAGAGCACAGAGATGATCTAGTCACATCCCTTTCCTCCAGCCATATATCCCATACCGTGTGCTACGTGGGGGGATGAAGTCCCTTCACCTGCTCTAGTCCAGTTTCCCACAATGCCAGCTCTGTTCACACACCCATAAAGTAACACAAAAGCAAAAGGCCTTTTGAATTATCAAGTTATTTCTCCTGCAGGCGAGCAGAGAAAGAGATGGTTCATTCTATTTTCAAATGCTTGGGGGGTGCTCAGATGCCATGTGATGGGGGTTATATAGGTACCTACACAGACAGTTACTTTATTCCCCAGTCACATTGTATGCTGCAGAATAGTGAACACTGACCAGCCATTTCCCATAGCTTTCCAAGTCCAGGCAGCTAAACAAAGCTAAATAAAGCTGCATTGTAACATTTGAGAATGGAAGGAGGCTCAGGCAATCCACCTAGTTCTGAAAGCCAGATGTAACCTACAGATACACAGGGAAGGGTACTGAGGTACAGGGAGACTTATTTCCCCTTTCTCTTCTTTGCAAACAGACTGGAAAAGGGCATTTTTGGAAGATATTCCCACCCCAACCACATGAAATATCAGTCTCCTCCCAATATATTTAGCTTTCTATGCATGGGCACCCAATCAATTTGATCACACGTGAGATGAGTTTGATGGGTCTCAGCCTAGCACCTAGTCGATAGCTGTCCATCTCACATGACGTACAAACACGGCTTGGGGAAGGCACAGGACTGGACTAGCTGGGGCTGCTTGGAGTGAAGACAGAGATTCATTGGCAGAGCTGTGTGGGATAGAGCAGCCCCGGATTGGAATAGCCAGGGGTGCTGCCAGTCAGGATTGGGATGCAATGGCAGAGATGGGGGAGGGATGAAGTTTGCACAAGGCCTGACTCTAGTGTGTGCTATTAGCCCTTCATTTTCATGAGATACAAATTCACTTCACTACAAATGATTTAAAAACACAGTAAAAGCAGTGGACAATAGGGGCAATGGTAAGCCGCACACAATGGATCACGGAGATGCAGCCAGGGAACAGATAAAAGAAACCTCAGGCAGTGTATTGGGGATTTGGGGGGTGAAAGAGCCCGACAAACATGCCAGCCTGACACACAGTTGTATTAGCTGAGGAGAATTCCTCCCCAATACCTTGAGGGTAACACTGTCTTTGTTCAGCGATTGCGTCTCCGCTCCTGTCTCTCACACAGATCCTACTCCTAGCTCTGCACAGGCTATCCTCATCCACTGCTCTGAGCATAACACCTCACAGCCAAAGCAGGGCCCATGTAAAACAAGAAAGCAGAGGTCTGTCTTCTGCGTCCTGGCAATAGGGCACCTGGCCCCATGCTCGGGTGCCATGACCTTGCAGGGCCTCTACTGCCCCAGCTCAGGAGACTGCGAAGAGTGGTGGCAAAAGCTGATCCAAAAGCAGGCCAGCATGAAAGATGAGTGCACATGGGGAAGTGCTCGGAGACACGTGTGCACTCACACCCCCGTGCATTCATGCATGCACCTGCACCCGCACATTCCCCCCTGCTTGTTCTCTTACAAAGGGGAGTCCCAGCAACCAACAGCAAGAACCACTCTGCTAAAAAAAGAAAATGAACACAAAAGCCACCCCACTCTCCACAACCCTTTGCCTGCAAGTTTCAGAGGAATACCCCCAGAGAAGCTGAAACTTTCAAGCAAAGGGTTGTGGAGAGGGGGGTGGCTGTTGTGTTGATAATTTAGAGAGTGTGTGTATGTATGGGGGTGGGGTGGGGGTATAATAAGCAGCACTTCTTGTGAGTAAATACAGCAATTCCTTCCCTTAGGGGCCAGCCCATGCCACTTGCCCTAAGCTCCTATTTACCCAGAGAACTGTCTATGGTACTGGCCTTCCCAAGAACACAACCCTGGGCTTCTCCCCCACTGTGCTGGGAAGTGGGTTGCTGGGAGTGGCGGGTTCAGGGACTAGTAAAAACACAAGGTGCAGCATCGTGGCATCAGTTTGCTGCCATAGCCTCCTTCCCTCTCTGCTAAAGAAAGGGAAGGGAGCCCTGGCTTCTAATTCATCTGACCCCTCTCTATTACCTCTTATCCCCCCCAAAAACTACAAGGACAGCTCCAAGGGGTGTTTGCCACAGAGTTCCTGGTGCTGGTGATTTCTTTTGCACCAGATCATGCAGCTAGTAAAATCTCAGCCTCTCCCCAAATTCCCCTGAAGCCAGTAAGCTAGACACACACACATGCATACACTGTAATTTGGGGAGGCCTCCCACCCAACACGGGCCAAGTTACCTAGTAACCGCCTTGCGATTGTATCACAGCAGATATTCACAACCCTCCACTTCATCTCTGTAGGAAGCCCACGAGATGCTCATGGGAATCATGAGCATGTCTGAGTGACAGGGAGAGGAGACATGTGCGCCCACCACCTCCTGCCCCACATATATTTGGGCACTCACTTGACTTGAACGTGTTCTGCACATCCATTGTATAACCGAAAGCCAACCCAGTGCTGTTACTTCTCAGGAGCAAAGAGGCTGCATGAATGGCTGGCATTGACTATTGTTAACTTCTTTGTCATGGCCACATTTGGAGTTGGATACATTTGATTCTACCTCCCTAAACTCCAGGTGTGGTTTGATTGGCTGCAGGATTCTCCTTTCCTCCCTGTTCCAAACAGTTACGCAGCGTTCAATATGGCCAACCTCAAGCTTTCAAAAATCATAAGTCAGGCCACAAAAAATTATGAGATTTTTTTAAAATGATATATTTGGGTTTTGTTTTTGTTTTAAAATTTTCTTCCTAGTGCCTGAGGCTTTATTGTACGTTCACTTTGTGTTTGCAAGCTTTTCTCTGCAACTGTGGTGGCCGGACCGTTAAAAAAAAGGATGCAATTGCTTGCTTCCAGGGGCTGGGGCTTGAAGAAATACACCTAAAATGATGACACTTGTGATAAAAAAAAAACGAGGGTTGCCTGCACGGAGCATTGCCGGGTGCTTGGGAGCTGCTGCATTTCATCCTAAAGGCGTCTGCAGATCAGTGTTGGCTGGAGGGATGCCTGTTTGTGCGTGTCCCGTCTAGAGATTTATATACACAGAATGGAAGGTGATCCGCACGTGCGGGTGTGAACAGGAGAACAAAGTGTTTCCAGAATTTACGAACAGCCACCCCGCTGTGGAACAGCCACTGAGTGGTGAAATTTCATCTGAGCACATCTGTCTCTCTCCTGATTGGGCCAGGTATTCCTCACTCATTCACCTAATGTGATCTGCCTATAATTAGCAACATGGCCTCTAAAAGAGATAACGGATATGCCCCTGCTGTGTAAGCTATACCAAGCGGAGGTTTTACACTAAGCAGGGGTGGACAGGACTATACTACATAGTTCCCATGAGGAAGCACTTTGACTTGGGCCTGAGTGGAGAACTGACAGGGGCTAGAGAAAATGATGAGCATTGTCTTAGGCCTGACTCTCCCAAGTCCTGCTTCCATTCCCCTCTCTCCCAAAGGAAAGTCCCTGGCAGGCAAATCTCCCTAGTAAGTGGGTTTAGGTCCAGAGACAGGTTCTGACAGACAGCTGTGGAGAGGACAGTCCTTAATCTAACCCAGAATTAGCAAGCAGTGCAAGCTGCTGCCCGCAAACACACGAATTAATGTGCTACCACCGAAGGGCATGAGGGGAGTTCTGTGGCTATGGTTCATTCAATCCTGAAAATGATTGTCCATAAGGGAGGCCCAGCCAGTTGTGATGGTATTCGTCATGACCTGGACATCTGCCCACTAGAAATGGGACTTTGGACACCCATCTCATTGGTGCAGTTTTGCTGTACAAACTCCCTGGCTCTTTAAAAAGGCACCGTCCTTAGCAGACCCCAAGGGAAGGTTCCCTCCTTTCTGCAGTCCCCAACAATGACAGCAAGCAGGAAATATTAGACACAGAGCAAAGTGAACACCAACGCCTACAACATGTGCGCAAACTCAGGTTGAGATGCACTGGCACCTGTCATATGTATGTTCCCACATGCACAGCCCTCGCACATGAACCTGCTCAGGTGCACACCCAACACTTATCACAAAACACGACACACATGCACGTTCACATGCATGCAACAGAGCTACCCACAAAATCCATGCCAAATGATTCCAAGAAAAATACTCTCCTTTAAAACTGTAACCTAAATCCTAAATAATGGATTGCTGGGCATGCATTAGAAATATTAGACAATGAAGACTGTGAAGCTGGGCCTGGCAGCAAGCCAGCTAGGCTCCTGCCCCTGGGAGTCTAGTAAGTTTCCTATTTAGTTCGTTTTCACCCTGCTAGAGAGACAGCCAAAGCCTTCGTAACCCAGAACCTAGGCACACATGCTCGCCCATATGATTCGAGTATCCGGGAACCACCATGACACAGACTGTGAATGTATAGGGAGGAATGAAGGGGGTGATTATTATTCATCATACACAGAGCCTCATCTCTCTCACAAGAGCATTACTCGCTCTTTAATTGGTTCCATTCATGGCAGTCCTTCAATGCCTTCCATAAGTGTAATTATGCCAGGTTCTCTCCATCTGGCTGGAATCAGGAATAGCAGTTGTTTCTAGTGTTTATATTTTGAATCGGTATTTCTGTAGCTAGATTTATTATTAATTATTATTATTATTATTGCTGGACTGTTTTGAGCTCTCAGGCAAGAATTCTCCCCTCACTGATACCCACTGCAACTCCCATTGACTTTAATGGGAGTTGAATTCCCGTAATGAGAGTAGGATTTGGCCTTGTCTCTCTCCTGTCTGGGATCTCCCTGGCATTGTTCATAGGAAGAGCCCAATACTTTATCAGTCACTCTTGACAGCTGCCTCCACCAAACTCACTGACACCTGTGTAGGCAGGTTTCTTCACAGGCATATGAGAGACATCTGAGAGGACAGAAAATAGAGAGGTGCTTCAAGCCCCCACCCCCACCACCCCGCAAATTGCAAAACCCAGGTAACATCAGAATCATCTTTAAAAGCACAGGCTTTTGAACTGCACCCAGCTGGAGTCTCTATGGTGGGGGAATGCAAGTTCAGATGGGTTGAGGCCCAGCTTCATGTGAGGGCACAATTTGTACCTACAAAACTCAGGCCCAAAGTTTTGTACCCGCAGACTAGGGTGACCAGATATCCCGATTTTATCGGCTCCTATTACCCCCCACCCCCATCCTGATTTTTCACACTTGCTATCTGGTCACCCTACCACAAACATAAATTGAGGGAACAAATCTAAGTCCATGCGCCAACAGATCTGAACCCTCCGTTGGGCAACCAGAGGCCCAGACATTTATGTCTGCATCTCACATTGCCACAGTGAAGTCCTGCCTTCTGAAAATGTTTCCCTTGCACAGTAAGTTATCTGAGTTCACTATGTTTTTCTTAGAGAGATGAACCCTAACACTAAGGTGTTTGCTGGCTTTCAGAGAGGAGGAACCCACAAACAGGAATGCTGGACAACTAAGCACCATCTGGTCAATGACGGCTCCTGACACAATGGCTCGTGTTGGCATGTTTATGATGCAGACCAGAGGCATATTCTCATTATCCCCATTAAATACTGTTATGTGGGATTCAGAACAAGGCACCACAAGAAGCAGATGGGGAGGCAGGAAAGAAAAGAAAACGAGTGAGACAGACTGACAGATTTATCTGAAGCTTAAGTCTATACCCATAAACATGGGCTGATAGGTAAATAGCCACGTAAGTATGAAACTAAATGGTGGGAGCCCACAGTATCCAATAATCATTCTTGTACCATTTTCTGCTCCTTTACGGTTCATCATCAGCATTTTTAAATAAAATATTTCTACCAATACGTTACACATCTGTATATTGTAATTCTAGCAATCCTGGTTAAGATCTGAATGACTTGCCCAAATGATTTGTTTTTATCGTTATCTTTTGGATTCCTAGCTTTTGTGGAATGCTGTCTCTCTGTGTTGGGTGGTATGTGCCTGAGATGTATTTACAATGCATAGCATTTGTATTCTGCGTTACATACTTAGGTCATGGCTTTCAGTTTTCCTCCATATAAAAAATAGCACAATATTTGGAAGCCCCAAACTCTAGAGCCCATAATAACATTATTGCTGCATTTTCAGTGTATTACGGCAAAATACTGTCGCATTTTTTAACATAAAGCACAGAAAAGCCATCATCACGGATATGTGGCCCCATTAAGTAGGAAAGGCGGGGGTGGGGGGGGATGTACTTTGTATGACAGCAAATGAAAAAAAAATTGTTTTCTAAAATAGTAAACACAAATATAATGTGGTTTAAACAAAGAGAGAAGATGAGGAGGGCGGTTCTCTTCCTGGTTTGATTGCTCTTTAGCAAATGGACAAATATTTTTAGAAATAAAAAGCGTGGCCTACTTCCCGGGTGCCGAGCTCAGCGCTTTCGATTTAATAATATGTATTTAAGTTCCTTTTAGGGGAAAGCCTTCTGAAACCACTGGGGGGGGGGGGAGAAGAAATAAACAATAAATTGGTTTTAAAGGCTTTTGTCCTTGTTGCGTGTGAGTCTAATGGAGGGGCTCTCTCTGTCACCGAGGCGCTGGCTGGGTTGTCGGAGACAACTTAGACAATGAAAAATCACATGCGGCCTGTTAAGAGGAGCACAAAACTGCAGAATATTGGTGGGTCTCGCCCCCTCCCTCAGCCCAAAAATAAATAACTAAATAAGTGAACACAAGGAAAATGGATATTTTAATCTGCCAATAAAACGGCAGCAGAGACGGTTTATCTCAGTGTATTGCGAGGTCTGTGTGCCAAATCCCTGATGGGTTGTTGTTCCACCCACCCCACCCCTTTTATGTGTCATTAAGGATTTTTCGCATGCAGCCGAATGGGCAAATGGAAATAAAGCGTTTGTTCCTGTCCTACCAGCTGGATGAGCACAACAAGGAGGATGGGAGCAGGCACACAAAAAACACAGGGCAAATTAGGAAGTATGTTAATTCAATTAATATCGCAGAGGGGCTGGAGGGAGGGTGTACGTGCAGATTTTCCGCCTGAGGAAGGAGGTGGCAGAGAAAGAACTGGGGCATGCCAGCTCGAGTTATTGTTCTGCCTTCATTGGAAATTAGCAAGATAACAAGGAGACGGGCGTGATGAAGGTAGCATGGTAAAGATTTAGGCAGCTCTGCAACCTACCTCGTGCCAATGCGGCCATCTTACAAACAGCACTTGATTCCATCAAAATGGCTTCCGGGCACCTAGCAGCCTACAAACTGCAGCAAAAATGGCCCGGTGTGGCAGAGTATGTCTTCACAGGGGCTGCCCTTCTCCCTCTCGCTGCCTCTTTTTTTGTCCTCCTCCTCCAGCTCTTGCTTGTCGAGGGCCCCACGTGGAGTTGATGGTCTCGGGGAGAGGGGAGAATACCAGAAGGGACTGGGAAGGGGAGGTTAACCGGGGAGGAGCGACTTTCCACCTTTCTCTCCTGTGCTGCTTGTGCCGAATGGGAAGTTTCTTATCTTTGCTGCAGAACGTCGCACAGGCTCTATGCAGGAGAGAATAAGGCACAGCCATTACTCACCGAGACCTGTACATGGGCATAATGCCATGGTTACACACAGAAAGGAGAAAACAGATAATCCCGGTTAACTGATTGATCACTGTATTGCACCCCATGGCTGCAGCCCTCAGCATATGGGACTGGGGCAAAAGCGTAGCCCATTTGTGACCGGCTTGTCCTTCCCCCCAACGCTCTCCTCTAAGGCAGAAATGCAGGGCGTTTCCCTTGTTTTGCTTAGACTCAAGGATGAATGAGACTCCTAAGCACCTGTTTATCCAGCTGTTTATCTCCGGGCACATGACTCCACCAAAGACCTAGCACTTGGGGTATTTACAACTAGACTGGACAAAGCACGAAGAAATGTCCTGTATGGAACAATCCTGCCGTGGCCATTGAGGAGGGAATACGTAACCTGGGCGCCTCCCATTGCTAAGGCCTTGGCGACAGCCTACTGAAGGTCTAGAGATGCAGACGTCTCTTGCGACATGCAATACATTGAAGTGCTTGTTGAGCCTGAAGACCCAGGCAGGCCCCGTGGGAAGTACCACCCGCTATGCCCTTACTGCAAGAATTAGTGTTGGGCTCTGTCCCTCTGACATACAAAAAGAAAGTTTAAAACAGAGACATAGGACCTGAACTTGCAGTTCTTGTGCAGTCAAAACTCCCACTGCAGTCCATGCATAAAGAATGCAGGATAAGGCCTATACTGCATGTGTGTGGCATAAACACTGTAACATAGACCCAGACATGCCTAATGCTATTCTGCACAGTACCATCTCCCTAAATACAGTACTTTTATACAGTAGGAAGTCCAACTATAGGGGAAAGAGATAGAGCTGAGAGCTGTCCAGCAGGTCATTACAATATTTCCTGGGCAAGGTTGTGGTCAGAAGAAAGAGGAGTTCACATTTCTACTATTTTTGGAATGTAAAACTCTGGCCCCTATGATTTCAAGGCTAGGCTTACAGAAATGATGGCTCATTATGTCAGCGTAACTCTCTTCTAGGGTCAAATCCCATAATCCTTTGTTTTGACTCAGTCCTTACCCAGGTACAACTCCTGCTGACACCCAAAGATTTAGCTCACAGTGAAATTAGGTTTTTCAACACACACTTTCACTCTGAGTAAAATTCACCCCACTGCCAAGGGTCCTTAAACCCCATGTAAGTTCTTAGCATGTCTTGGAGGTGGTGTGAAATGCTTTGCACAAACTCTCTGATACGCAATGAATTTTACCCTCTCCCTAAAATTTTCACTGCATCTGGCGTCACAGTTCAGTATAAGTGGGAGCAGGATCAGCTCCCTACTTATGCATATGGGTCAGCATTTTCAGCATGCTGTAGAATTTGTGAAGACATTTAGCATGGGTAATGACAAGTCCCACATCCTGCTTGTGCATGCATTTACCGGTTTTACAATCTCAGGTGTGGGATTTTCACATATAGAAGGATGCACCTACACATTTACAAATTTAGCTGATCCATGTTTAGAGACCAGAAAAGAATATGAGCACTGCTCTGTGGATGGATTTAATATTATTAAGTACATGCAAATTCTCTCTCTCTCTCTTTTCCTTTAAAAACCAAGAAAATTAAATACAATCCACCCCCAGACCTATGTTATTGCAATGCTAGAGTCAAAACAAAATAAGTCAGAAAATGCAAACATTAAGGTTACACCAGCAACACTGACTCAGCCACCTTGCACTTTCTGGAGATTTGATGATGTAGTCAGGTGTTCTTAAACTTTGAGGGGGGGGTGGCGCGAAGGAGGGCAGGTTTTAAATAACACAGACTTTATTTAAAGAAAGAGTGTCTCTTAAACACCTCCCCTCCCATTCAAGATTGAATACCATCCCTGAGACAATTTACAACAATCGCTTACATGAAAGGCGACATCAGAGAAGTGTTTAATGTATTTTTAGCTTCAGCAGGACATCTGATGTGTGGAAAGTTAGGCACATGCTTATGCATCTTGCTGAATTAGGGTCTTAATATGTGCACAGCTGATAGTTCTGTAAGGTGGTGGGGATAGACACACAGACATAGGGAGTTCTGTGCTGTATACACACCTTTGTTAGGCAGTTAAACAAAAGGGACAGATGGCTAGCTCCTAAACCCTCTCGCCTACACAGGAATTTAAACTGCTATAATTATACCAATATAGTTAAACTGCTAGAACTCTGTGTGGACACTCTTATTCCAGAATAAGAATAGCTTTTTCTGGTTTAGCTTAAACCGCTTCTAAAAGCGATATGAGCTAAACCAGAAATAGGCCCTCATCTACTGGAATAAGTGTCCACATGGGGAGTCCTATCAGTGTAACTATAACTTTTTAAATTCATATCTGACCTTATACCCGTGGAACTGCCCATGTAGGCTTGCTTTCTGAGTCACCTTCCTATACTTAATATAACTCTGGCCCTTTCACTGTGCCGAGAAACACTGTCACCCTCTGCTTTCTCTTGATGCTAGTCAGAGAGAGTCTACCAACCCAAAGGAGTATGTAGACAATGGCTTGGCATTTTGATTACACAATGATCTGTTTGAACCTTCTTTTAAAAACTGGTTTGCTGTGTGTGCAAATTTTGCGGGGATGTGGGGGAATCTTCATATTTCAGAATGAAAACATAGGCTAAAATGTTGAAATATTTCTAATGTTGTAATTGATCTCTAAATATAGACAGGGGAGGGGACGTACTGCACCTCCTAGAAGAGTCATAACATGCCTGCTGAACTAAGGACAAGTATGTCACTGAACTGGGAATGCAATGGTGGCTCCATGTCTCTCCAAATTTGTGGGAGCATGTGTTCGCACAAGTATTTGTGTATATGCATGCTCACATACATAAGTGGCATATACCTCACATTTATGCAAACATCAGCATTCATATGCAAATGAAAATACAGCCCTGTTCCGTTCCAGGCTCTGTCCCAGCCCCTGACATTTGGAGATTTCTGAGTAGTACAAGTAGACCTCAGATCAAACATTAGCCCTAAGGGGTTCCCTTTCGGGGAAGGAGCAGCTGCATGACAGGTCTCTTTCCTCTGTTCCACCCGTGTATCCAAGCCCAGCATCCCACTGGTTTTGTGATCAAGCAGACAAAGGGCACACACAAACACAAAAATCTTCTTTCCAGGCGGCTTTGGGAACGGAGCTCAATTTCTTTCCCATTCTAAATCAATTGTCATACAATATATTTGATTTTTAACAAAGCAAGAGAAGACAAATCTGCTCACAGCCCTTCCCTCTCCCTTGGCCCCCTTCCTTTATCAATACCAAGCTGTCATGTGTCTTCAGATGCTTGGAGTATGGGGTGAGGACAGCAGGGGTTTGGAGAAGTAGGTCCTGAGGATGTTACTTCCTAATGCTGCTGCCCTTCTCGTATCTTTCTGGCATGGCCTGTCACTGGTCCGTCTTCCCGAGCACTTTTGCAATCCTCTTTCCTACTTTTTCTTTTTATTAAGCTGTTATTTTTTGGGAACAGAAATACAATGGGATGAATGGCATTGCTGGTTGGTAGGGAGCTCTAGGCTCCAGCATGCTGTAGTCACCTTGCTCAGGGCACCCCAGGACAGTGCGAGCTCCCCAATCCCCCCCCAGCAACCATACCCCTCAACTGTCCTTCATAGCATACACCCACATTTTGCCTCCAGAAACACAACCCTGGGCTTCTCTCACTAACAGAGACAGAGGATACAGACAGAGAGGATATCAGAAATGCAGCACCAGAAAGCTGAAGGCCAGTGTGACTCATGTTACAGATATTAAGCCATGCTATTGAAACTGTTCCTGCTGCTGAAGTTGTGTTCACCCATTTTTTGGGCCATCCAGACGACTAGGCATATTCATGCCCTTCAGATGAAATGGTCTCTTCCCCTCCCTGGCCCAGCCATGCAGTGACACTCAGTCGTGCCACACTGGTGAAGGACTCAAGTGATCATGAGGAATTTATGGATAAAGCCCGAAAGCGGGTAACTGGAAGAAGAGCAGGTACAGAGCGAGACACTGGGTCAGATGGCAGGCAAAGGAGGATGAAGAAGGTGGAGAAAATGGGCCTCAAGATGAAGGCTCGCAAAGGGCTGGTTTCATTAATAAAGCATTCCCACTCCGTCTCCTTCTTATTTTGGTGACAGAGTTAAACCTGTGTGGGCAATGCTCTTTTCTGAAGAGGGCAATTGTATCCATCTTTGCTCAGTCGCTGTGCATGTCTTGCACACTTTGATCAGCTCTCTTAAACCCTTTCCAAAGCATTCTCTCAACTTCCCAGCATCTGCCTGAATTCTGCTCAGATGAGGAGATCCACCCCACCCCCACCTGCCACAAGAAAGATCAGACTGAGCGAAAGCAGACTTAGGGAAAAGGCTCTTTCAATATAGATCACCCCCTCCCCAACACACACACACACACCCCCACCCTGAAAGATTAAAAAAAACCACAACAAACTCTGATAACCTCCAAGGCTCACTGACTTATACCCTAAATTTTCCATTCCAGGCCTCCCACTTAGAGAGAGATCATCCGGGTAGCAAGATGTATTTTTTCCTCAATTCCTTATCTAAAGGTTTAAGAAACACTAAATTCTGTGACCTATTTGAACCGATGGCCCCTTACTCCTTCCAGAGGTGCGTTTTATTGAGGGAAATCTCTTCCAAAAAGGAGGAGGGAAATACTACACACAAATGAACTACCTAGAGGGTTGCCACGGGCTGGAGTAGTCGTTTGCACACATAAGAGGACGTAACTCCAAAACACTCCAGGTTTTGCCTCCTGTGAGTTATAGCTCTACCCTTCAAGAGCAGAAAAATGCTTTATCCCATTGCTCCCTGCAGTGTATTCCAGATGCCCTTCCAGAGCAGAAAAAATGCTTTATCCCATTGCTCCCTGCAGTGTATTCTACCTAGATGGACTGATTCCACCTATTGTTCTTAATAAATCCTGGTGCATGAAAAAACCCATTGCACGGTCATCTTTCCTTTCCTGTTCTACCTTGCAGAAGTCATAACGACGATTAGAACTGTGGTGGAAGGGCAATACAGAATGTGGTGCTTTCCTAGATTTAGTGAGCATCAAATAGGATTGAGAGTCATGGTCTGGCTGGATCCCAATCAATTTATCCTCTCAGGCTACGTCTAAACTGGTGAAAATGGGACCCATCTTTTGCTACAAAAGCCACTGTGTATTTCCACCCAGTAGCAGCAGTAGAATAGACAGGGCTCAGGTATTTTTATCACGTCGGCTAACTCTGCTCTAAACAGGCGCAAAGAACACCTGAGTCCTATCTATACCTCAGCTGCCATCGTTGCTACCACATGTGGAGCTGCCCCAAAAGAACCAGTGGTCCTTCTTTTGACAGGGCAGACAGGGCCTCGCTCGCTACAAAATCATAGAATATCAGGGTTGGAAGGGACCTCAGGAGGTCACCTCGTCCAACCCCCTGCTCAAAGCAGGACCAATCCCCAATTTTTGCCCCAAATGGCCCTCTTAAGGATTGAGCTCACAACCCTGGGTTTAGCAGGCCAATGCTCAAACCACTGAGCTATCCCTCCCTCCAAATGGCTGTTCCCATCTGACATCTGCCCAGTGGCCTATGGGAAATGAGTTGGTGATCTCTGCCCACTGCTTAGCAGGCAGATGCCGAAATTTCAAAAACTAGCAGTAAGCAGCCCCTTTGTCTTCTCTGCTGAGCACGTCCACAGAGATCAGCTGGACCTGCCATTCCCTCTCCCGGTTGGGAGTGCTGACTCCAGGTCAGAGGCGAGGCATGTTGCTGGGGAGATATGAGAAAACTTGCTCTGCAGATGCCCATATCACACAAACCAGTGAATAAACAGAGCAATTCAGACTCCACGGCTTGGAATAACTCAATAAACACAACAACATTTCAAATCTTCAGGTTTTGTTAATCAGAATTTAAAAGGAGGGTCTCCCTCCCCACGTGCGTTTTCTTTGTGTGCAGATTACAATCATTTTCTTTTAGAAAATACAAAAATTCTACAAGCTTCTTTTCTTCCCAGTTCACAAGAAAGTAAGAGATGCACGGCTATGCTTCAGAAGGCAGATGGCTGCATTCTGACCTGCCTTGGATTCCCACCTCCCATTCTACTTAGGGTACCGGAATTATTGCTTCCTGTCTTACATAGCAGCAGCAAACATCAGCTGGCCCAATTTCAAAAGACTAGCCAGGGAGGTTTGGCTGGCTGGGGTGTGTGTACGTGTGTGAGGATCTGGCCTCCAGAGCTAAGTTCAATTTAGTCCTCTAACTAGATTCATTGACTCACCTCTCTTTGCTCACCCAGAGATGTCCTGTCTCTTCCCATTGCATCCCACTCCATGAACTTTCAGTCACGTCTGATTAAAGAAGAGAGAATTCATCTCAATTAGAAAGATGCTCCCACACACGTATGGACGGATGTCAAGTAATTACTGAATGTCCCCCCCAGAGAAATGGCTGTAAAACAGCTCTCATATTTGGGACTACACACAAACACACATTTATATTATATATACCTACATGTGCACACACATAATTGTGTGTATGTTACATGCATGCTTCATAGCACACCTCACGCAAATGCTTTTGGATACCGGTCCCTAGTTGAAACACATGCAGTCATGTACAAGACAGCAAGACACTATCATTTTCACTAATAAGGAAATAAAGCAAAGTGTATCTGTGTAGCCAGAGCCCAGAAAGCAACACTGTCTCTTTAATTTTCTCTCTGGCTAGCTCATCCTTTGCACGAATCCTTTCCTCCCCATGGCTTCTTCCAGCCTGGTGGGCAAAGTGGAAAAACATCATTAGGGAGGAAAAATAATTTAGTTTGTTAATCAGTATCCAATGGTGGGAAACTAGAGGCAGAGAGCAGGGCTGGCAGTTGGAGCTCAGGAAAGACCAGCACAAAGCCACCATTCATGACGTGCGGGGCTGGGGTTCTCATTGAATTAAACAGACACAAAGAGCAGAGGCATTTCATGCTCTCTCCACAAGAATTATCATATCTTCCTGGCACTAAGAAACCTTCAGCATGAGAGAGAGAGAGAGAGAATCAGGCAGGCTGGGTAGAAAGATGGTCCAAGGTACAAAATACTTTGTTCTAGGGTTGGATTTATGGATGGGGTGCAGCAGAGGGCTTTGCTGGGGGTGACTGGCCTTTGTGCACCGGATTTAATAAGACTCAGCTAATGTGAAACAGGGGGCCCAGTGTACCACGTAGCAGGGAAACCCCGCTCTGAAAACAAACAGCATAACTTTGCATTTCACAGCTGTGGAAGGGTTCAGAGGCCAGTGCAAAATGTGTCCTCTGTGTGTGTACACCTGCACACATGTCCACATGTGTGTTTTGGGGGAAGAAAAGGGAGGGTGCAGAAAAAAGACGAGGCAACATAGTTCAGTCATGAAAGTTAATTAGCTAATGTGCAAACCCCGGCTGACTCTGCCTGCTGCCCTGCAAGTGTCCCCACCAAGCTACACTGTCTGAGGACTGGGACTGCAAATAGCAGGAGCAGATTAAGACAGGCTCCTTGGGATTCAAGCCTGGCAGTGTGAAGGGGCCTGGTACAGCAGTGAGAAACCAAGAGTCCATGCATAAGGGATGAGAAGGTAAGATCAAAGATATGGGTCAGGGAGGAGTCCAGGGTACAGTCTATGAGGAAGTCTCTATCCAGAAGCGTGCAGGGCAGGGGTGTATATTTATTGCAAGCCCAGATGTTTTGCTGGGTCTCAGCCCTCTCTAGTTTTAATCAGCTTCCAGTGGGCAGTGACAGACATACAGAGAACCAGGAAGCCTACACTTTTTTAGACAGTAAGCTCTCTGGGGCAGGAGCTGTCATTCCCCAGATGTTTGCACAGCACCTTGCAGGGTAGAGGCCTGACCTAGTTGGCCTCTAGGTGCTATCAAAATAAGAATGTTCAATAACCGTTCAGTAACTGAGAACCATGGCCTGGGCAGATGTCTTCCTCATGCCAACACTGTCCACACCACACTGAGCCCTCACTCCCACGCCCTGCTTATAAAACAGTACCACAGCATCAGTGTTACTGTGGGGTTGCTACTGCAGAACACAGCAGTGTTTGATGCAAGAGGGTTATACCCTCTCCACTGCAGGCTGCAAGAAGCTCCTGGGTCTCAAATACCTTTGCTCCAGGGATAACTGCTCTCTGGAAGACCCTCAAACAATGTGATGCTGGGGGCCATATAAGCATCTAGAAAACAGACACGAAGGGGAACGAGCAAAAGGAGGAAACAAGTAGGTGCACTGGTGTCTCTGGAACCATTCAATCTAGACATGCTCTGTTGACCAGAAATGAATGTTTGCTAACATTGATCATGGATAGGGGACTGTCTCTGCCCTTATAAGGTACCCATCACCATGGTATCTGATCTTGCTATAGTACCAAGCCCACTCCCCCCAGCAGAGGGAGGTCACTTTTGCTATGGGTGGCCTTGTGAGACATAGGATCAGTACAGAAATTACTGAGAGTGTGAAGATGGTGAGAAGAGGGAAGTGATACCTGAAGAACACTGTATGAACCCAACGGGAGGGGAGGAATGACTTGGGAAATAAATGATGCCTTTACTTATTCACTAATGGATTTATCTGTGTGAAGAGAAACATACTGAAAACAAAGGGAGCTGGGTTGGAGATCTTAGTGCACATGTAGGTAAAAGTTGAAAAGGAAGCACTAATTAGCGCTAGGTCCATCATGTTCCATTAATAGCTTGTCACTGTTTCCTTGATGTTGCCGAAGGCAGAAAAGTTGGTATGTGTGATGCTTACCTGTCTCTATCTCATTAACAGAAGGCAGGGTGAGAACAGACGTTTTTTGCCTGCATCACAGATAGAGACAGGTTCCTTTTGCTCAGTCTAATTATTGGATCGACTTTTGTGGAGGTAAGGAGGGGGGAGATATTTAAAACATGCACAACATGTATACACATACACAATGGACACACAAACATTCTGTACACACACACACACACCATGAGACACTGATGTCAGGGTTTAGAAATCCCTTGGGGGAAAATATGGTTTCAACAGACCACAGATATTTTTATCCACACCAAATACACTGCAGGCCACAGAAAACTCTTTTGGATCAGAAAAGTACATGCAACAGGGGCCAGAACTGGGGGGTGGGGGGGAAGGTAAAAAAATTGTATTGTCCAATGAGTAACAGAAATATCAGCTACTTCCCTTCACATTAACACAAACAAAAACTAACTAAATAAAAAAAAATTGCTCAACCAGAGTCCAGTTGGGGATAATCTGATTATCCGTTCACTGACATCAGAACCCAAAGTATGGAACTTCCCCGTAAAGAAAGAAAGAAAAAAGCCATTCCAAGCACAGATAAATCTGCATTGTGTCTTATCATTTCCAAAAAAAAATATGGGCAATTCTTCCAGCAGTTAAAAAAGATTAGATCTCCTGTTTAATATACAAAGGCCTCCCTTCTCCTCTCAACACGTGGAACAGCCTCCATTAGTGACAGTGGAAAGAACAAGCATGCAAATCAAGGAAAGAATGCAAGGGCAGCAAATATTTGTGAGTGTGCAATGTGTATCTGTATGGCGTGATTACAGGTGAGTGTGTGTGTGTGTGTGCCTGTGCGTGCACACAGCACATACATCCCCATGGGCATCTATTTCTTCATGAGTGTGCACATTCAATAAACAAGCTGAAGATTCCTCAAGGTAAGAAACCAAAATGTCCATCTGAAACAAGAACTGTGCAGAACTGAAGGCAAAGAAAACAATAAGCTTGTTTCTCTGGGAACAAAGAAATTTCCCCTTCAGCATGCCTATGTCTTCTTGCTTTTTGGCTAAGATCAAATGTAGCATCAGTTTAAATTCGGGATATTTACTGAGGGGCAACCTATCCTAAATCTCAGTTACTGAGGGACAATCTATACTCATTGCTATGTTTGCTTTCCATAACCTACTCTTAGTATAACCTTTTCTGAGTGATGTACCCGGAAAATTTGGATGTTAATATTTTAACTATATCGCTGAATTTACTAACTTTAATTTGGGATATTGCAGATTATGTACTATATGCATTTTATGAATTTTTAACCAAACTTTGTTCTTTTGGACAATGTAAGCATTATACCCAGATGTATAGATACTCTTTCCTTAAAACATGTATAGGATAGTTTTAACATTAGCTTTAATAACAAAAATTTAAATCTGTTCTTATCATTTTATTCTCCCCATCTGGACAATTGCTGGTTTGTATTTTTTTCTCTTCTTTTGTTATTCTTTTTTGGTGTACATGAACCAATATGCCTCGGGTATTTGTAATATGCATTCAACAATTTATGTGTTTTATAATTTTAAATATTTTCTAATACAAGTTTTAATCAATTTACTCTTCCCATCCATCCAAGGAAACACATTCAATAATCTAGTAAATCATTTTCTACCTCTAGCTTCTATGTTCCTATGTCTGCTACTACCTGACAATGTAGATTATATTCCATGCAAAAATACTGCATTAAAAGAAAATTTTTAGATTGCAAAATCAAGCACTTGCAAGCTAGGAAATGCAAGATTTAAGGCTGCCCATGCAACCTGAATTCAGCCCCTTGTATGTCCATCCTTTGCTCTGAACCAGGCTTAGAATATGTGATCATGTAATTAAAGACTGGATCATAATGCATATGCACAACAAGGCCGACATAAGATTACACAGACAATCTTAGACCTGGCATTTCCTAACTTTGAATGCTTGATTTTGCAACCTAAATAATGTATATTATATCTATATATATCTATATCATTTCCTATATTTTTTAAAAGAAGGTTAAAACAAAATTATATTTTGTGCAATTGTAACAACCCTGCTTCCCCTTACCCCCCTCCCCCCCCCCCACATCCTACATTGCGAGCAGAGTTTCAAACCTGAAACTTCAGCACAGACTTCTACCTCTTGAACTATGGGATTAACATTAGCTGACAGCAGGAGAAGGCTGATATCCTGGGGAATGTGCATGCAGAGGGGAAGAGAAATTGGCCACAGGGTCCACATGCTGAGGAGCGGGGGGAAGTAGCCGGAATCTACCCTCCCAGTTCCCTCACCTGCTACAACTCTTCCAGGAGCTCCCAGGCATTCCCAGTGCAATGTCTGATAATGATATAAACCCAGCTCTTTGGAATGTTTGTGGTTAGTTATTATTTTGGCAGGATGTCAGATTTTTCCTGAGGTATACAAGCAACAGAAGGGTGATTTGTAATGCTTTATAACTCAGCTAAACCTGAATGGAATTTCACGGGACAAAGGAAAGGCATTTTTCTAGCCCCGGAGCTTCCCTCTACTGAATTTCAAGGGCCTGTACAAACAATGGCAGTGTCAGAGTATCTCAAAAAAAAAAACCAAAAAAAAACCAAAAAAAGAGGTTACAAGACTCTTATTATAAAAAGGCATTAGGCAACCCACATAGAGTGGTCACTACCCGCTCTTCTACAATAAATGATATGAATAAATTTCTCTATTAGGCATTTAATGCAGTATCTAGGCTCAGTGCTAACTACACTTCTCTCCCATATTCTGAGCATAAGAAAAACCTGTAATCTGTTAATTATAACAGAGATGTGGAGTGTAAAGAGACCCTGGATAAGTAATTCCTTTATTTCTCATACCCTACAGGCTGTGTTCATTTCTGTCAAGGTCTCCAAAAATGTGCCCTAAAAGGGATAGTATCAAGAAACTATGCTCCCATAAGTTGTCCATGCTTCCAGGCCATGCTTTGCAGCTCCGCAATGAAGTAACTTTTACTGATACAGGAGAGAAAAAGGTCACCGAGCTATTGGACACAATTCCACCAAAATTCAACATAGAAAAAAAAAGAAAAGAATTCAGAGTTAGTGGGCCCAGTTCTGCTTTCACACCAGTTGTACAGCAGTGTAATTCTGGTCTCTCCTGATTTGCACTCGTATCTTCAAGATATCTTGTGTGGAAAAATAAATAAGTAAATGAATAAATGAGTAAATAAATAAAAATACAGTTGTGCTAATCAGGTAAGGCCTTTCCTCACAGCCTGTGGAGACAGGACATCTGGGAATTAAGCTTTTAAAGGCTGTGGTCAGACACTAACTCAGCCCAAAGCAGGTGGGCTTCTGTGTCATTACTTGGGTTCACCTACTAAGCCATCTTGTTCCACTCTTCCCCACCCTGTACCCCCCACCATTCCCTTGAAGAGCCAGGATCTGGCGTGGGAAAGACATCTTTGGGCTTTTCACAAATCCAGTATCCCCTTGAACCAAAACCAATTAGCCCAGCCCAAGGTCCTGCCATTGAAGGACTGTCCCTGCTTTTCAAACCCCTGCAGTCTCAATTGCTCTAAGAAGCCTGGATGTGAATGAGCAGAGCCCACTTAAAGTGGTGCTTAAGCCAGGACCAGGGTGAAGGGAAAGAGAAAATCTCTATAGGAACAGCAATCGGGGTTTCTAAGAGACAACTGACCAAGATTGTGTTCAAATCTTTTTTTTTTCTCCCCTTGAGTTTTGAGACAGACGCCCCTAACAAAACCTGAACTAGTGAATAAACACAGCCAGCAACACCTGGAATTGTGATTCCTCTTAAAGAGACCTAGAGCCAGTTCCTCAGCTGTTGTAAACTGCTCTAGCTTCATTGAAATCAATGGCACTATGCAGATTTACACCACCACAGGATCTGGTCCATAATATTCAAATTAGGGTCACAGGCCCAGCTACAGCTAACATTGTGCTAAACAGTTTGAATAAACATTTCTGCTGCCTAGATCCTTGGACAGCAAATACTCTCAAGGTAATTTGTCTCAGAAAAGCATATAAGAGAAGACAAGGACAAGAAATACCCAAAGCTACAAACAAGCCTGTAAACAGTGACTCCATTAAGCCACATGGTGCAGAGAGAGCCAGCAAAGGCAGCCATCTTACATATTCTATACACAGCAACCACACACCTGCAGGGACCTCATGGAGGTTCAGGGCAATAAAAAGGACATTTTACAGGAATTTTGTGAGGCCCCCAGAAGATGAAAATAGGGTACTGGGGCCCAGTCTCTACTCAGCTCCCATTTATGCATCTGCTGAGCTATGCATACGTACCCGCACCATCACTTGGTGCAAACACGTGAGCTCACACTTTAATCATTCTCACACTTGCATGTGTGCAAGGCTTACAACCTGCAACCACAGAGGCATTGTTCCCCGGGGGATCTAGAGAGGCAAATCCAACATGCGCACACACAAAGGTGTGTTTGCACTTGTGGAGGCCAGAGGCTGAAGACTTACCCCATTATGTCAAACAATGCCTCATTGCTTGAGCATTTAAAACTACATTAGACAAATTACTGGAAAATGCAAGATAGAGAACACGCCTGCACTGGCCACCAACAGGTGGGTGAGTGGGACCCAATAGACCTTTTTCATCTCTAATGTCTATGATTTTATGGACAAAGCTAGACAAGAGAGGTAATAATACGGAGGGCAAACTAGGTCACCTGGCATCATGAGCCCAGGAAGGGGACAAATAAAAGTAAAACAAATCCTGGGCACTGCTAACAATCTTGATTCCCATCAGCTTTCGGACCAAAGCTTACAGTGATTTCACAGAAGTGCCCAATGGTGGAATTTCACTCGCTCATAACACAATGTTAGGGCTCAGGCAGCTTGTTTAAATACGTCCAGTTATGGGTACATATAGCTTGTTTAAACAGCAGGAAGCAAACAATCTCCGATCCACCCTGTGGGGGCCTCTGTGTTTTGGCTAGCCCTACAGCCTGAAGCAAGCCTTGATCTAGACTGAATGGAGGATTGAAAGGTTAGAATATCAGGAAGAAAGAAAAGAGATTGGGACCAGAGTGTGGCAGTACAAGCACTCCAGCTGGGGGTGAAGGTATGAGTGATGGTTCGCTCTCCTTCCCACCCACCCCCCACCATAAACTTTTTTTCCAGATCATCTTTTCTGCATGTTTTCAGCTAGTATATGCCTCCCCACCTTTACCTGCCCACTCCAAGCACTGCCTGAAGGGCAAAGACATAGAAGCCTTGGCTAGAGCTTTGTGGAAAATCTCATATCCCAATTGCCTGTGCTGAATGTTAAAGAATAAACAGGTGTGGAAAGGAACTAAAGCATCCCTCAGAGGAGAGAAAGCAAAGGGAAAATCTAGTAAATGCCCAACCTATTGTCTTGTTCTGATCTATTCTTTTCAGCTTCCTATATCACTTCCATCACTGTGGTATCTGATCACTATGCCGGCATCCGACCCATATAGGACAAGAAGCACTCACAGACTTTAAAAGACTAGGACATGCCCTTCCTTGTAGGTTTTAGCCCAGATGTGCCACACAGGATCTCATTGAAGCCAACAAGAATTTGGTAAAAATAAAGAGCTGAGGACTGGACCTTGGATGGACTTTTGTGGGCCTGGGAATTCTCGCAATCACGTTGCAGTTTGCCACACTCTGTGTCCTGATCGAGGAGAGATCCTACGAGATGCTGATGCAGGCATCTCATTTTAGGAAAAGTCGCAAGAAGCGATGCAGTGAATAAAACTGACCTACAGCTTTTGGATAAGCTGAATGGTAACCCTGTGATGAGGATGTCGCTTCTGTGAATTGTGCAAACAACCAGCAACAGCTGCAGAGGGAGAGAAGAGTGAAGAGCTAGAGGACTTTGAGCATTATTTCTCTCTCCGCCAAATGGAGTGTCATTCCATCTGTGGAGAGATTTTGACACATAGCATTGCAGAGAAAAGCCTCTCCTTTTGTTTTCTTCTGGGAAATGACAAATTAACAAAAGATTTGTAAAATATGTCCCACAAGGCATGAAAATTGGGAGCTATGTGGTGAAGTGTTTAGCCCCTTTGTCCAGATTTGCATCTCCAATTTTGCATGTGAAACTGATCACACCTATCCACTTGGGCAGGCATCCGTTTTGGGGATGCAAACAAACACTTGCATGCAAAAACCAGATAGCTGAGCATCCACCCACTTGATCAAAATGTGTACAGAATTTTCCATGTGCATCTGCCAAGCTGCCTGTACAAATGCAGAGTCCGATTGAAAACATGGCTCCAAATATTAGATTTGGACAAAAGCCTTATGAACCTAGGAATTTAAAAAACTGGCCAGATATCAATATGAAAATACTTTATGTGCATTAGATTCTTTCTACGAGTTTCACATGTGGACACCAATTTCTGCACTCTATTTTTTATTTAGTAATGTTATAAATTTGATTTTGTGTGTGTGTTTGTCTACACACACACACACACACACAGAGTTCATCTCTTTAAACTGCCACCTTCATCCAATTATAGAAGTTAGAGATGGAAGAGATCAGCTAGCTAATCTCCCTGGCAGTGCAGAATTGTTCCCAACAGAATACATATTCTCCAGCTCAGCTGGTAGAATAATTCTTTGTGAATAATATTTGTTGTGAATTTTGGCATTTTCAATCAAATGAATCCAGTGTTTGTTAGCAGTGCAGTTCTGTTCTCCATTGCCTTGTTCAGTCCTGTTTTAAAGCATCTCATATTATGCAGTTTCCATCAGGATCAATTTTATTATTTAAAAAAAGTGCCATTGCCCATTAGCATGGACTCAGCACTGGAAAATTATTTTTTAATAATAAAATAAAAAAAGGAGGGAAACTGCTAAATTCTATTCTCCCTACCTCCACTCCTTCCAAATTTTCTGGGATTGCATCAAGAACACATATTTCAGATGGTTTGGAGAGAAGAAAGTTGGACTCTTAACAACACTTTTTTTGCTGTGTTTGAAATGAACGATTCATCCTGACCTTGGCCAGACTTTGTGCCACCGTTGAGTTCCATTTCTAGAAAATCCGTTTCTTTAATTCTGGCTCTGCGTGTGGGACCCAGCAAATCATGGAATTACTGCTGTAACTTCGGATTAGTAACGCTTTCTAAATGATAGTCTAATTCCAGGCCTTCATGCTTTTCAGCGTTCAAACTCACACAGCCTTTTCCCTGGGAGGCCTCCTGTGGAATTAGTGCAGGCGTCTTCTTCTTCCTCTGCCCTTTTTAATTTCTCCAGTGACTTCTCATTAGAATATAAAATAATGAGAACTCCTCAAAACTTTTTTCTTGCTGTATAGTCACAGATTTACTCTAGTTCCTCCTCCCCTTATTACTAATTATTATTATTACAGGTTTTTTCACCCTCAGTTGCTAGACTGGGGCGCACGTTGCTATAGCTTGGGAAATATGTGGCTTCTGCCACAAATGTAAGGTGGAATGGAAGTTCAAAATGGCCACAACAAAAGATCTCCAGGGTTTCCCAACTCTCCCTGTCCTTTTCAGCCTGTTGATGTAAACTAAAAGCTCACACCAAGCAAAGCCCTTCTCTCTTGGGACTTTGGCATAGCACGAGTCTGCCCACACACACACATACATGCATGCTCTAAAGAAGATTTGGGGTGGAAGAACTGTCAGTGGAGAGGTTGGCGCTGTCTGAGAAATGAAGAGTTCTTGCTCCCAGAGTGATCTACTTACTTAATATTCAGGACAAGAGTTTTAAACTACTAGTGTAGCCAGACGCAGAAAACAATGCCTCTCCTAGAGTTAAAGCCAACACTTCTCCACACTGAACTACCCGCAGCAGAGTCTGCAGAGCCCACATTGCCCAGGCGAGCAGAGCATTATATAATCAAGAAAGGTACAGGAGCTGGAGGCAGGGAGGGCAGAGAAAGGATGTTTGAAGAGCAGCAAAGGCCCCACGAAAGCTAATAAACACACTGGGCCAAATCTCCACAGTCCTTACTCAAGCCAAACTGCTGTTGAAGTCAATTGGAGAGTTTGCATTGGCAAGGAACAAATAAAGGCCCCATGATGGGGCACCAAACCAAACGCCCCAGAGAAAGAGAAGACAAGAACAGCCTGTTGCATGCTGAGCCCTAATGCGCTCCAGGGAGCTGGTAACATGCTATGCTTCCTCAAGAGCAAACAAACACACACACACACACACACAAAAATTAAAAAAAAAATCCGGCTGTAAAATTGGGAAAGGGAACAAGAAGACAAGGATTGCTCTTGTAAACCTTATTGGAGCTCTCAGTGTCAGGTGCCTTCAGAGAATTCCCAGCAGCATGGGTGAAATCTCCATAGTACTACAGGTAAGGATGGCAAGAAGGCGGTCTGGGATGAGATACCCTGCTGTGTAGGGCCTGGGATCTGGGCACAGTGGGTTGCTAATTGTTCATACCCCCACGCAGCTACATTCAAAGTACACCACGCTGGAACTGTCCGATGAAGAACTGCGTGTGTCACAGAAACAGCCCTGTCTGGGCGGGGAGGGAGGGCCCCTGTTTGCAGCTCCAGCCGGCCATCTCTTTCCAGCTCTCAGGCAAGCCCCAGAGCCAGCAGGGTGCACTCGCCAGGCTGCTGGCATCGATCTGAACCACAAGGATGGTCCTGCTGCTCAGGAAAACGAATCTAACCGAAGCCTTCTCCCCTTTTAAGGAAACGCAGTCCAGTACAACACTGCCCCGTCCCCAAATGGAAGCCCTTCCACTCCCTGCTGAGCACCCACAGGCACCCGGGGAAATGGGTGTAATTTTTCAGCTGGGAGCGGAGCCCCTCAGATTGGCATCCTCGCCCTTCATTCCTGCTCGCTGGTTGGGGGTGGCTTCAGCCAAGTAAGGCAAAGAAGCCGGTTTGCCTCAAATCGGCTGCCAAAATGTGCCAGAAGAGACTTAGCCGGGTGCACGGTGCTTTGTGTTACCATGGGAACGGAATGCAGATTTCCCAATTGCTTTTTTATTTGCTAGACAGTGTAATATATATTATCTTTCAACTTCTCGGGTTTGCGGTGGAGGTAAAGAATCCTTTCTGAATGTTAACCATTCAGGCGACTTGGCGAGAGAAAGTCCCAACAGTTAAAGCAGGTAGTTTGTATGCAGGCAGAGTCTCAATGTTAAGGTCTGCCCCTAGGATCCAGCCCCCTTCCTATTGAGAATACCCCCCTCTTCATTTCTGCTCCAGTTCACTCTGCACAGAGACCCCCAACTACACACAAAAGCAGCTGCCAAGGCGCATGAAAAGTGATCAAATTATCAAGAACTTGACCTCTCGGAGGGGCAAAGCTTGGGAGACTTGAATCAAACCCCAGACCAAAAAAATCCGAATGCTAATGCGCTTCGGGGTTTGACTCGCCGAATAAATTTGATCAAGGGCCATTGTTCCAAGGAGTTGAGTCTTAGGCACCCCATCCCCTCCTCCCCTTTCGACTGTCTCACACGAGAGCCGATTTCCATCCCCTAATCCAGGAGCGAATTCCAAGGCACGTTTACCAGATTGGGGCGAAACGGTGCATTGGGCAGTAAAAACATTGGTTTCACAGCTCACCTTTCCTGACCGCTTCCTGCCCCCTCTCATCCTGCTCCCTAGGCTGGGGCAATACTCCTGCCATTCAGCTGCCCGGAAGGAAAAAGGCGAAACATCCCCTGGGGCGTTTCTGAGAACGCCACAACAGAGGCTGCAGAAACTTACCTGGGTCTGGAAGGACTCCGGCGAATCCTTGGCAGAAGGTCGGAGATGATCTGGGGATAACCTTGCTCTGCTCCAAGGTCCATGGCGCGTCTGGCTCCACGTCCCTCCTTGTCCATTGGCTTCCCAGCTCCAGGAAGGGTTGGAAGTCATTTCTACTTTCGGTTATCTAGCTTTATGATGGCTTAATAACACTCATACAGCTAGATAACCAAAGACAGAAACAGCCCTCCTTCTCAAGGGCCGCCAAAGGCTGGAGAGCTCTCGGGGTGGGTAAGGACCGGGGCCCGGCTGCGGCGTTCTTCTGTCTGCCACCAGAGGAGAAGAAGGGGAGAGAGAAAGAGAGAGAGAAACCTATGAACGCAATTCATTCAATGGAAAGACAGGGGCATGCTCTGCTCTGCTCTGCAGGCTCTCGCTGGGATGGAGCTGCTGCTGCAGGGGCCCTCAGCACCTCTGGAGCCCACCCATCGCTTCGTAGAGGTGAGACACGCTAGGGGAAGTAGCTGGCTTGCATGGCAGTCATGCACTGAGGGCTGAGATGCCGGACAAGGAGAGAGCTTCTCTCTCACTCACTGCTGACCAACTTCGACTCTTTTCTAATGTTAATCACCCCTCTGGGAAGTGACATCACCACGGGCAGAGCCAATGAGAGGCCTTGCATTCAAATCAGAGCTCCTTCCCGCTCTTTTTTTCCCCTCCCAACAATTAAACCCCAACAATATTTCAGCTAAACTTTTTTAAACTGCACGTTCTCAGCCACATCAACAAATCTTTCCACCCTCCCCACCAAAGCGTCTAGACCAGTGCATCCGTTCCGGACTGGGAGGTTAGGTCCCTCTAAAGGAAGTGGGGAAAGTCGTAGGACAAACTACAAGTAATATCCCTGCACCAGTTTGGCACAGGGAATGGGGAAAGTTCAGGGCATTCCCCACCTCCCTAGCTATGGCCTGGATTTGGCCAGCCTTGTCTAGTAAGGTATATCATTGTGATGGGGGTGGCGGGTGGGACTGGAAGGTAGCGGAAATTTAGTGCGAAGATCTCAACGTCACCTGTCCATTTGTCTTTGCTGGAGGGAGCCCTTGCAAAGCCCGGGGTACAAGGGGAAAACAGCGACTGGTTCAGGTGGACTAGGATGGGTTGTGGTTTTTTTTTTAGTTTGGGATCTAATCAAGTCATTCTTTTCCAATCTTGCCATTTCACCCAGAGCACCGATTTATGTAGTGTGAAGGCGGGGATGTTACTGGCCACGGGACATTTTCATGAGGGGGGGAAATAACACCACCCACGCGTATCGTGCCAGGCACCCAACACACTCACACGTGCACGCGCTCCCTCCTCCCCCAGCCCCCAAAGGAACGGGCAATCGGACGGAGGAACTCAGCTTCACGTCGCTAAACACAAGCCCCACCGCCCAGTGTGAATCGCATCCCAGGACTAACTGGGACTCTGCTACACCACTTCTAATAGAACTACTATCCGACATGGAAAATGAATCTAAAGCGACGTCTTTACCAACATGCAATTCCCTTTCTTCTCTGCTACTTCACATCCTCATCTCTCTGCCTTCCGAACACGGGCTTTTAACGCGGTATGTATGTAGCGGCATGTAATACACATGTGAGAAATACACGAGGTAAATGTGATTATCTTGGGTCATCTGACCTAAACCCAACATCAACAACAAATACGTAATCTCCCTCCATTTCTAGCGAGTGCTCCCTTAGATCTGATGGGGAGGGGAAATGTGACCTTCTGCAAAACAGAAAATATGTAAAATGCGCAGATTAGAGAGATAAAAGGCACCGGCTAAGCACAAACATCCAGATTCCCTGCAATTCTAGGCTGATAGTTACATTCTCTCTCTCTCTCTCTCTCCCTCCCAACCCTTCAGAAATAAACTGGAAACTCAATCAGGTTAAAAGCTAAAAGATCAACTCTATCAGCTCATATTTAGAGACAACTGTATAAAACGCTGGAATAATGAAAGCTCCGCGCTGGGTTTTGGCACTTCCCCAATGAATGAATTCGGTGTCTTTAAGCACGCGTTTTACAATACGCCAGTTATTTCTCTCTTTCTTGTGCAATAGTCAATCAGATTTTCCCTCGTTCAAATTTCTAAAGGGAGCACATTTCTATTACCTGTTAATTCAGCCCGTATACAGCTATGTATTTTAAAGCCGTCTTTGTTTATTCTCCCGTCTCTGGGCTCCTTCGCACAGCCCCGAAGAGACCAAACGTTTTTAATCTTCCTGAGCAATGAAATCTGCATCAACCCAAACCCCTCACATGTTTTCTTTTCATATTTCTAGCCCGAGATTTTTAGCTGCAAGCCTGAGAGGCATTTGGTGACAGACAGCTTTGACGAGTCTCTTCACCTGGACGCATATGGCAAAAGCCGGCACACTGGGACTAAAGAATATAGATTTAGGGCTAGCACCTCCCTCGCTTTCTTGATATGTTCTGTGCAATCCAGCCACTCACTGATATAGGCACGCCAAAGAAAAACTCTCCCACTATCTGCATTTGTGTACCCGGGCACTCTGTGTGTCATTGTGTGCATTTGGTAGCACGCAAGCAGCAGTTGCCTAGTTCACTACATACAGGACTAGGAACTACCTTGGAGCTAATTCCACCCTGCCACCGACTCGTTGTGTAGCCTGGGACAAATCCCTTAACTCCCTTGCCTCAGTTTTCCCACCTGGAATTTTGGGGTTACACTATTTACTTACCTTAATGCTCATTCTGTACTCAAAAAGTCGGGTGCTATCGACGGGCTATTAGCTAATAACACCTGAACGAAATATACAATCATTTAAAAAATACATTTCCTTGGCCTCATTGCACCGAGGAAGAACATTTGGATTGTAGCACATCGTTAAATACTAAAAGCCAAAACCCCCAAAAAAACAGGCAGGACTAGACAGTGCGAGGGCGCTTGGTCCCACTTTGACCGGGTAACGAATAAAGCTTTCGGTTGCTCTCTCTAAGGTAGACATCACATAGAACAATGAGGAGAGCGGGCCTCCTTCTAAATCTCCTACCCGGGGTGTCTATTCTGCATGAGGGATAGGAATTGTCTTAAGGATGACCAGATACATTGAGGGGGGATCCTCACGGCCTCTGTTATTTCACCTCCGGCAAGAAAAGCAGATCATATTTCCAAGTAATTTTTACTGCATTGTGTTTGGTTTTTTAGTAAAATACCCAGCTCTTCTGTACAGTGGCAGGATGTGTATTACCAGGGCACACCTCCATCCTACTGCTATGGACAGGGGGAGGCATCCTACCTGAGAGAAAGTGGCTCTTTTGGTGCAATTTAAGTAGGATGCTCACAAAATGGCTTCTTGGTATACTGCAAATAACTAACAAGCAGGCTGGGGGACGCAGCCAGGCCAATGGCAGGGTTCGATTGCTCTGTTTGCCAAGGATTTCACTGGGGGCAAAGGAAGGGGAAACCCCCCCCCAGTATGAGCGTAGCTCTCTGGGACTCGCCTCCCACAGGCCGGTATTCCTGGGTGGCAGGCAAGTCAAAGCCTTTGTAGATCCGGTCCCCTGGGCAGCTAAAAGAGGCATCTGAAGAAACCGGATCAAGTTGGAACACTGG
The DNA here is from genome assembly GCF_015237465.2 of Chelonia mydas. Taxonomy (NCBI): domain Eukaryota; kingdom Metazoa; phylum Chordata; order Testudines; family Cheloniidae; genus Chelonia; species Chelonia mydas. The sequence goes on from NC_051250.2 coordinate 68,818,724, forward strand.
ACTCAAACTCATTCCTGCTTGTAGCTGACATTACAAAACCAGCCCAGCCGCCGGCTCGCTCGGCCTCCGCTCATCCCAGCGCCTGGCGCCGGGGAACCCAGGTACCGGATTCGACCCCCACATCAGGGAGCAGGCCTTTCCCGAGACAGATGGAAATGTTGGGAAACGGGATTTAGGAGGTTAATCCCTGTTTGCGGCTTTCTTCTCTATATTTAAATGCTCATTAAATTAATCCCGCGCGGATGTCCCAGAGTTGGAACGACACCGGGATACATTTTTTACTTATCGGCGCCTTTGTTTCTTTCCCTTTTCTCGCCGAGAGATGTCAGAGCCTCAGTGGGGCTATTTTAATCGCCCCAAACAATATTGTATTTATATGTAAATATAGAGAGATAGCCATAGATTTTAAACATATATACACAGAGAGAGAGAGAGAGACATACCCACAGATAGATAGATAGATAGATAGATAGATAGATAGATAGATAGATAGATAGGTAGATAGATAGATAGATAGATGCAGAGGGAGAATTTACTTTTAAAATCTGAATAACTAGAACATCAACTATTAAAACAACCCATCACTTCCTGCAGAGCCACCGTTAGTCATTGGTCACGTACGAATAAAATGGACCCATACAAACACCACTTTTGCCTGATTTAAAAAAAAAAATGACCCCGATTTTAAAACAAGCCGTATCCATCTCAGCTGCCCCCCGAGTTCCCAAACTTGGCAGCTGGCAGTTTCTCAACAGGCAGCAATGCCTCTGCCCACAGAAGAGGGCATCTCACTCCGAGACCTGGTTACACGGCTGCCGTTGGTTTAATCCAGTTCATGGTGGAATGAATCCACGGACGGAATGTGGACGCGGGGACATTCTAGAATTAGCCCTCGGGCAGGAAAAGGAGCCAAGGCGCCTGGGAATGAAGCGACCCGGGGCCCCTTTTCATTTGTGTGCCACCAGGCCAGCTGCCTCGCCCCAGCCCTCTATTCCGAGAGGAAGCGGAGCGAGCCGCCCCGGCGCTGACATACATCGGGTGGCTCCATTCTGTCAGGCTGCCTTGGAGCCAGGAAACAAGCCCAGACTCCTTCCGCCCGCGCCGGGCACAGAGCTACCGCCGCCGAGCAGTGGCACTGACCATGGTGCTGCAAACCTGCTGCCAGCCCCCGGCGCTGCCGTTCCCCTAGCAGGGCTTCGAGTAGCCCCCTCCAGCGCCAGCTCCATCCCGAGCCTGCAACAAAACCCGCCGCGGACTGTCCCCCGATCCAGATATTCTCCAGAGATCCCAGCCCAAGCCAGGCCCCCTCCGGCGCACCGGGGGGTTCTCTCCCGGGGGTGGGCTGGGGAGACACTGCAGCCCGGCAAGCCTTAGGCAATGGGGGTTGAACCCACCTGATCAGGGGGCTCCTGCTACCTAACTAATCCATCAGGCCTGAATGAAATCCAGTGCCGCGCAGCAGAGGCCAGATAGACCGCGCGGCTCGGCCACACGCTCCCCATTCGTGTGTGTTGGATGTGGGAGAGGCCCTGCTACAAGGGCACGCGTCTGTGGTTCCTCCAGGTTTCAATCAAGCAGGCGCTCTGCTCCGGATAATGCGCTTCACAGCCCCATCTCCCTGGCGGCCCGGTCCGATCCAGCAAAAATATCGGCTTGCTGTGGCTGGGTGTGCAGAGACGTAACTGGAAATGAACGAGGAGCTTTCACTGGCAAACACATAGCCATCCACAGGGCGCTGTGCGTGCCTGTCTCTGGGTATCTATATTTAGAGATGTAGAGGGAGCTATGGATATAGGGGATGCATGTGTGTGTGTGTGTGTGTGTGTGCAGAAATATGTTCCTGCCTGCATAACAACAGCGCCCTGTCTCCGTGTGCTCGGGAGCATGTATACGTGCCCGCGGGCGGCACATATACACTGCCCTGTGAAATTAACAAATCTGTATATGTTGCGCCTCTGTGGATGCAGAGAGCTGGCGAAAGATACAGATGCTCAGTGTGTTCTAGTGTGTATTTCGCACCCAGGAATCAATGGAGCATCACATTCCCACGAATCCGAGCCTCTGAAACGTCCCCCGTGCCAGCCGAGTTGTGAAGCAGCCAGCATAAAGAAACGCTGCTTCTCCACTCCTTGAAATCCTCGTGTAATAATCAGGCCGCTCCTGGATCATTTAATTTGATCATCCTGTAAAGAGCCCCCTGCCTTTCCCCTTTCTACGTCCTGCACGTCTGACGTCACTTTTCTTTAATTAGGAGAAGTTATTTTTAGCCAACCTAGAGTAACCCCAGTTCCTTGCAGTCTCGAGTGCGTCTCGTCTTAATTGTTTTTCTTTGCCTCTCTCAATCGGGGCTTTGCCAACTTTATACTGAAGCTGCAGCTCCCGGTGGGCATTTAGGAAACGTGTTGCTTTATTTAGTAATTAAGAGCCATATCAATGCAAGCCATGCACTTGAGAAACAGAGCAACAATGGCACAAGGGCTGTACCGCTCTCTTTATATCGTCAGGGATTTGAAATCGATACATAAACTATGAAATTTTCCCTGGGGTGATCTGCTCTTTTGCGGGCTGTCTGAGTATACAAAATCCATACAGTTGTGAGTGTGTGTGATTTTAGGCCGCAGCTTTAAGAAAAAAATGCCTATAATGTGTATGCCCATACACACATTCTGCTACATACAACCGTATGCATGCTTGAGGCTGTGGCCTAACATGGTTCTATTTGTTCCATTCATTTGAAACCCGAACTTAAGAATTTAAAACAAAAAAAAATGGAGAACGGGGTAATATGAACCATCCCGAAAAGCTGTAGGAAAAAAATAAATAAAAGAAAAAGGGAAAAGAGGGAGGAAAGTGAGGAGAGATTTCTAGCAAAAGAAGTGCATTCAATGATCTCTTTGGTTTCCAATATAACCATTCATTGGGATTCAGTCCCTAAATGGAACAACTCAAAGGGCAGTATACATGTGACAGTGAATATCTGGGAAGTTAAACACTGTCCTCGACATTTTTTCTAATGCAAAATTCCAGGGATCCACTTTAATAATTTCTGAAATTCAGAGACTGTAATCATTCAAGCAAAGTGCATGTAACCGCAAACCTCTCTTCTGTCTGACACCCAGTTCGCCAGACAGGCCACTTCGCAGAAGGTGAAACTTCCCTTTTTGTTATTTTATTTAACTCTAGGCCCAGACGATGGAATCACGGGCCCTCAGTACTAAATTTTTTTCCCCTTTCCGTTTATTTTAAAGGTTCGGTAAAATTTTAATTCACCTTACTATTAACCCGTCTCTAAAAATATCTATTGAGATCTATTGATATTTCAGAGCAATAGCCAATCCTTTTCTATTCTGTATTACACACAGAGAGAGAAACACAAACACACACACACACACACACTTAGATATGGGTCAGTATAAGCGTTAGAACCCGCTTTGTTTGTTCTGAACACTGTAATAAAATGGACACTACATAACAGACAGACACACATTCGCACCAAGCCTGTTAAGATTGTTTAAATCACAGCTGGATTCGTCTAGAGTTTAATGGAGACACCTTCCAAAAGCCGATGACAAAAGCTCTGATTATAAATTACCAACTTCTCGGGTATCCGATCAGCTGAAATCCTTGGAAGCAGACTCTGACCCCAGCTCACCCAATGGGTCTCAGAGAAACAAAAATTCCAAAAGGAATAGGAGTTGATCTATTTCCCAAATTACATATTCTAAGGCCTCCCTACAAATTATCCCTTTTACAACAAAGGTCCCTTTTCTCGCCCTGGGTTGTTTCCTATGACCCTTCCCTGGGGGAAGAGGGAGCGAGAGATGCTACCCCAATGGATACACAATCGCCTACTGGAATTATATTTTTGCCCTCAATTTCTGCTTAGCCTCCTTCTCTAAAGCATCCATAATCGTTCATTGGACCCAAAGCCGCCCGATTCCTGTTTGGCCCCGGATCATGCCTCTTCTCCCCCCCCCCCCCCCCATCCCCAGCTTATGGACTTGGCCGTGGGATTGAAGAAGGAAGAAGAAAGAGTTTCCATTGACCACGGCCTTGTCACGCTTCACTGTGCCAACCGGTCAAGCCTACAGCCCCGTCCCCAAACACACACCTCGCCTGGCACACAGAGCGACAGCTCCATCCCTCTGCCCTTCCCTTGTTTAAACGGCACATCCAAGAGCAGGGCGGAATCGCCCCTTCCCAAGTGAGTCCCCCAAGAGCCGAGCTCCCCCGGCCTCAAACCAGCCCCACTGGAAGCCGGGGGGGGGGGTCATTGTACCAAATCCCCTCACGCTGCCCCCCTGCTGCCCCCAAAGCAAGTCTCCCTTCCTCCTCCGAGGGGCGACCCCACGCCAGCCGCGCCGGGGAGGCGGAGAGGCAGCGGCCAGGGGCGAGCGCGCACTTACACTCCGCGGCCAGGCGTGGACGAAGGGGAGGGAAGGAAGGAAGCAGGCGGCAGCGATCCCTGGGAAGGCGAGCGAGGCGGAGGCCGTGGCAATCCCCAGCCAGGCGGGCGCTGATCCCCGCTAGCGGCTCCTCCTGCAGGGGCTCGGCCCTCTACCCCGGACCTCTCTGGCGGCGAGGCGCGGGCAAGAGAGGAGGGAGCCCTGGCTGGGCTCTGTGCGTCTTCCCAGCTTCTCTTAGCTCCAGGCTCTGGTTCCTCTCCACGAGCCTCCGCTGCTGGCAGGCTGAGCCCGCAGTGACGTCAGCCCAGCAGCGTTTTACTCACTCCAACCATGGCAGAGGGGAGGAGGGAAGCTGGGGGGGGGGGAGGCAGGCGGGGGCGGGGGGGGCGCCTGCAGTCTCCACCAAACGGGAAGCGCAGCCCCCTGATCTTACCCTTTAATTAAGGCTCCGAAGGCGTTCCAATTAAACCCCGGCAATTCTTAATCTGATAGGCTGCTCGGGAAGCCTTTTAAAAGTCCAGCTCTCCAGTGAACCCCTCAAACCTCCCTGGTTAGCCGCTAAACTGAAAGGCAGAGATTTGATTTCTGGGAAGGTAAATGCTTCGCTCTAGTTTTCTTGGGGTGGGGAGTCGGAGGGGTGGGGTTAGGGGAGTGCATGCCAGCCCCAACCCCCCCCCCCCCAGCTAACTGGGGTTTGGATTGCGATTGCATTTCTCCTAGATTTCAGCATATCTCATGACCAGGCTTGGGTCATAAATGCTTCTCGGAATAGCTTATTGTATAGGGTTTGCATTTGATTCTGCATTTCAATCCTAATAATATTATTAGGATCCCAATATCTATAGCTCCTGGAGGGTATTTACATCCCATTGTACATGTGCATCTCTGCATGTTCACAGTAATATCGTCAGCCACATCACACAGAAAATACCGAGAGGGAGATGGGCGAGATAGCAAGACACCCGCCTCCCTCTCTACCTCACCCCCTGCTATAGGCAGTGAGAAAACAATGCGTTTAGGAGCAAGAAATTCTAATCACCCCAACTGCAACATCGCCTTCCCCAGTCAACCAGATCGCCGCTTCTCCCCTGCCCCTTCCAGCCGACTGGGGTGTTTTGTTAATTCCCCCCTTCAGAATATTGCCACTAATTCTACTCCATTGTGACAACACAAGACAATTTCCCTGGGTCAATGTCATTTCTTCCCTGGAAATGTTGCGGCTCCCCCAATTCCCTTTCCTATCCGCTGTCCAAATGCTGAAAATTAACTCAGATTAACAAAGTACAAAGCTCTCGGGCCAGCCAGGAAGCTCTGCAATGGCCGGACGCACAGTGGCTCTGGCATGAAGCTATTATAGTCCCAGCCTTCCTCAACAGCAGGTGGATCGGCGGGACTTTCAGGGCTGCATAAAGCGCAGGGATGGGGAACTTTTTGGGGGGTAGGGGCCGCCGCTTTCCCATTCGGCAGCATGCAGAGAGCAAGAGTGGATGCTGGGTGTCAGGGCGCAGGGCTGCAGCTCTGAGCCGCTTTCCTGGCTTTCCAGTCCGCTGGAGCAGCAGGGGAGGTCCCGCCGGCTGAACTTGTCAGCGGGGTCTACCCATCCATCAAAATCCAGACGGACAGACAGGCCAAGTTCATGAGCAATCAAGTTAACCCATTGCAGTCCGCTTCCCTGCCATCCAATGGCAGACACGTATAATTAGAAATGTCCAGGTTTCCATTAGCTTTTTATTCTTGGGGCATAGAAAAAGGAGCTTTAATTTCTCCTTCGCTGTTTCCCTCTTCATTTCCCTTTCTCCCCTCCTCTTTTCCTTTCCTTCTCTCCTATTTCTCTTTCTTTCATTCTCTCCCTCCTTTAATTTTGTCATGCAACCTTCTTTTTAAAAAAAAACCCGCTATCCTTTAAAAACCTTTCCCTCTCTGCATTTTCTTGCCTTCTTTCCCTAGATTTCCTGCATTACAAATTGCTTTGATTTTTATTTAAAAATCTTTCCAGCCCAGTTTCCCATTCCCTATTTGTGTTGCCTCCTAGCTCTTTCCTAGCCTTGAAACAATTATTTTAAACCCCGTGGAGATACCATACGCTGTATTATTTTGTTTGATATCATATTAAACAGGCTATCTAAAGCAACATAACTCCTCACCCTGATTGCTTTTAGATTTTTGCATCTGAAAGTTGCCATAAGAAATCAGGCAAAAGACATGGCGAATAGAAATCAAAGGTCTCTGGATTTGACAGTATTTTATTCTAAATCAGTTGTTCGATTATTTATCCATACATCTTTCCTGGAATCGCCAGAAATCCCTTTGCTCTGTCTAGGTCGAAATCGCATTGCATTGTCATTAAACATTAAAATAACAATAAATCGCACCCCTTCATGCTAAAGCCGCCCCCCCTTCAAAGTTTATTTGCCCTAATAATTAATTCACAAGAGCTTAACTTTGTTGTAACCCTGGCGGTCTTTTCATTAAAAAATCCCCCCGTTTCCTATTGAATTAGCTCTGCTCCATTGCCGCTGAAATGAAGACGCCAAACCAACTTTTACCCTGAGCATTTTCTCACCAGCCCAAAGAAAAGTCTCTCTCCTTTCCTTTTCTCCTTTTAAAAAAAAAATTCAAGCACCCAGGCAGCGGACGTGTCCTGCAATTTAACTACTTTCAAATTCTTTGTTCAGGTCACACTGGGGCTCTATTGTCCCCCTATTGAGAGAGCTTATTGCCAAGCCAAGCTTGAATGAATTTAGGCAGGCACACACCGAAATTAGTGCTAGGCTGGGGAGCAGGGCTTATTTGCTGCGTATCCCAGTCCTTTCTGGAGGGAATGAACAGTTACTACCCACGGCATATGTAACATAGATTATATATACACGCGCCCGCAGAGCTTCGATTTCCAGTGCACCAGGAGAAACAGATCCCGGACCAAAACAAACATGGACAAAGGTGTCTGCAGAGTGTGAGCGCCTTTGTAAAGGGAGAGCGGGGATAACCCGAACTTCATCACCAGGGGAAAGACAATCAGCAGCCTTAAAAGACTTTAAACACACGCACGCGCTTCTGGGTTTTTTGTTTGTTTGCTTGTTTTTAGCTGGCAAACAAACCCATCCTAAACCCGGGACCTGCCGCGGAAGGAGGCGTTCTAGGGGGGCTGCGGTACTTAATGTCAGGACGCGGAGGAACCAGTGGGGCTATTGGGCATTTCCCCTCCCTCCTTCCCTTTTAATCTAACTCAGTTAAAGAGCCGTGCACACGGTGTCACAGAAGGCACCGAGTTTGCAGGGCATTAGCCGAGGACATTAATAGCTGCCGCCTCCGCTTTAAAAAACGCATCCAAATGTGAGGGGTGACTTACCTTGGGGAGTCCACCTGCTGTCCAGCCTCTCGCCTCGCCGTCTGGCTTCCTCGGCTAGCCCTGAGCCCCAAAAGGGAGGGTCTCCCCCCCATCTAGTCTGAGCTTCCTCCCCTCGCGCTCTCTCTCCACTTCTGGAGCTCTGGGGCTTGTCTCCTGAGCAGAAGAAGGGGGCTGCTTTTTCAGACTGAAGGGGGGGGGGGTGAGAACTTCAGGGAGATGTCATTTCAGGAGAAAAAGCCTATAAGATGTGGCACTTGGGCACAGGCTCCCCACGTAGGCCCATACGTCACCTATAAAACACGTTGGCAGCTCCAGCTCTCCTATGCCTCTGCTCCTGAAAAAAAAAGAGAGAGAGAGAAAGAAAGAAAAGAAATTCTGTAAACTCTTCCCCTTGGCTCCTCCTGTGATGGGGAGAGACAGGCGGGTGGGGGGTGGGGGGGCGTGTGAAATTATTTTTAAAAGGCGGGGGGAGAAGCGAATGGCTGCGGTGCCCACCTGGTTTAAAGTTTGCTCTTGGAAAGAGAGGAAGATGGGGGCGAACCGCACGCAGGAGAGAGCCATTGGCAGCCCGGGCAGAGCGAGCTGGGTGCCTGGCGTGCGGGCTCTCTCTCGCCTAGGAAACTTTCCCCGAGCCTAGTGGTTCTTTTCTGCGGCACATTGAATGAAAGACAGAGATGGGACAGGGCCGGGGGGAGAGGACGAAAACTTGTAGCCGGGCTGAATTCTATGGGCGCTCTGTGGGGAGATCCAGGGGACTACCTGGAAATCCCACCCTGTTACTAACAGCCCGGCCTGTGGCTCTGGACTCGGCTGGGAACCGGTGCCAGTTCGCGGGAGATGGAAAGGGGAAGGGGACGCGGATGTACCCGGACAAGCAGCATTTGCAGAACCTAGAAAGACCGATCGCCAGGCGGAATTGCCTCCTCCAGGGTTTGTTTCCAAACAAGCGGCTGTCCCTTCAGCCAGGGAGTTGGGGGAGCCTGCCCGGCCATCAGCCCTGCTAAGCGATGGACCAGCCCGGTCTCAGGACTCTGCCCAGCGCTGCGACGGGAGCACGGCGGATTGCTGGGGCTAAGGGATCCACACTCCCTCTGCTAGTGGCGGAGCCACAAACGCCCGGGCAGCTGGGGGACAAACGGGGGATCCCTCGGGTCCAACCCCCCGTTGTCCGCTGCTGCATTTTTCAGTTTCTCGGCCCCCCAGTAAGAGGCACGGCTCAGGACGCTGCTCGGCCCCGCATCCCCTGGACACCCAGACACCTGCTCGCGACGTTCTGACTTTCCCGGGCGCTGCCGCTTCCCTCCCTGAGCTCCGATTCCCAGGGCACTTTCCCCTGCAGAGGCGGCGAATATTCTCCAGGCGCCGGCCCTGGAAAGCCTCTTCTTGCCTGGCGTTTATTCCCTTTCGCTGGGCAGCAGCAGGCTCGCTGCAGTGTCATTTCCTTAGCCTGGTAAGCAAAGGAGAGCTGGGGAGGACACCGACATTTCTACGGCCCTGGTCAGAGTTTAGGCCGCGCCGAGAATCTTTCTACAACACGTCTCTCTTTCCCGGGTGTGTGACACACACACTGTGTTGCCAGGTTCTCCCCCTACGGCTGTCTAGTTACACACCCGGTAATCTGCATGCCCGCGGTTAATATATCTAGCCGTTCGGCGTGTAACTATATTACCCACCAGTCCATCCATTTTGCACATGCCCGTATGGTGCTTATTTAATAAAGGATTTGCTCGGTGTATTCATATCTTACAGTCCACATTGAAGGGATCCCTACAATATTTTCTTTAAAAATGTTGGATACTACACAGCCGCCTGCGGGATAAATAAAACAACCCAATAAACCAACAAAAAGATTCCCATTCTGTGGTGCCATCAGCCCCAGGAAAAGTACATTTTAAAATGTCCCCCCCTCCCCATCCATTTTACAGGTAATTCTCTCCTAGACAGATTCCCTTTTCTATCGCTAACCCATTCAATACATGTGGGTATTTTTGCTTACCCTTACAAGTATACTAGAAGCAGACAAGTTGAAATTCAAACCTTGCCCACCCTTTATAATAGTACGGGGGCCTTCCTCAGCCTTCCTCCTTTGTTTTGAAATCAAAAGGCTCCGTGGCATGATCAGTGGCCCTTTGACGTGCAGTAGGCATGGTGATATTCGAGCACATGTATACACAGAGAAAATGCATCATGTTACCATGCTGTTATGGAGTGGGGTGCAAGCTGCGTGTGGCTCTGTCGAGCTCTGGGTATCTAGCTTCGGATCCAGCGAGAGATCGGATGTATTTGCTCACAGGCACCCTTATTTCAAGTAAAGGAATCCACGGGAGCCCTTCTGTGCCACCAGGCGACCTCTTTATGATCCCCTGAGTGAAAAGGGCAGAGAAATAAACGAAAGAAGAATGGGAAAGTCCTTGACCCCTGACCTTTAGATTTTGTTCCTTTCCCTCTGAAGCAGGATGCTAACAATGCGGGTCTGGTCTATCTCAATGAAGAAGGACATGCGAGGTTAAGCAAAGTCCCCGTGTCCCCATTGTCTGGCTTGTTTATTGCGATCATGTTAAGGTAACATGCTTGTTTACTTCTTCCAAAAAGAGGGGAGAAAAGGAAGAGCTTGGACAGTTGTTGACAGCACTGGGGGTTCTGGCTTCAAACGGCAGCTGCTGTGGAGAGGCACAGACCCGATGAATCCCCCCTTCCTTTAAAAATATGTTTAGATTTCAAAGGGGCATTTAATTTGGGGAATAAACCGTTGTGGGTTTTTTTTTTCGTTCCCGGTGTAACACTGAATGTGATGTTCTGGAAGGGCTGGCATTAGAATGGCTTTAATTTTGACTTGACAAAAAGCCCAGTTTTGATTTTCGAACTGAGTTGTGCTAGAGACAGGGTTTTTTTTAAACATTCAATGATACTGTAATGCTCTGTGGTAAATTAAAGACAACAGTTTAATCCAAAATCGTGCGCATTGATATTGTATAAGGAATGTGTTATTTTTAATGGACAAACTCCGCCATGCAGAATGGCTCACGTTTTGCAATGTTCAGAGGGATTTTGCAATGAACAAATAAATCTGTCTCCCTTTCTTTCAACGCACGATAATTTCCATTAACGAACAAAATGGAGGGGGAAAGAATACATTGATCCCCCCCCCCCGCATGTAAAAATATCAGAAAAGAAAAAATTAATTATGTAAATTTCAATTTCCGGGAATATCAAAACAAAGACCACATTATTAAAAAGAAAATAAAAGAAACCAGCCAACGATAAAAAAGTTGTTTTCTGTAACTGTAGGGCTGAGAATTTGACACACTTTGGGACTATGCTAAAAGTGCTGAAGAAGAAAAACGTCTGTTTTGTTTGTTTAACTAATCTATCAAGTTCACTCTCCACTTCTTATATAAAATGTATTACACCAGTCTACAGATATAGAACTAAACGTGAAAAACATTACACACGACATCTTTGTGTTTGTATCATACACAATGCCCACTAGAGATTTATATACCGGGTGTGAGACATGATGGAAAATATTTATATCTATATTACATACACAAACACGTGTCAAATATAGGAGACGTTGTCACTGCTAGGATGTTTATGACACAAAATTCATTTGTTTCCCTTTTATACTTTAAATCGGTCTCCGATGAGAGTCTGATGCTATTGGAAAATTAAAACATCAAGCCCTGATAAAAAAAATAAAACGTGAAGAAATATTACAGAGTTTGTTAAATGTGTGTATTGCAAATAGAAGTAAATATCTGGATAATTTGACGATTATTTTTGTGTTGTTTTTTTAAAGAGTGTGAGCGAGGGCTGCATTTGACTCTAAAGCCCAATTGACACCTATTTCGCGTTGAGTGGAACTGGCAGAGCTGCTGTGGACAACAGCGACACTTAGTGGCTCGTTTTGGAGCTGAACTGTATGTGCGACCAGGAGTAGAGCTGCAATGTATAGAACTGTTTAATTCCAATCTTATTTTTCAAATCTATCGTGTTAACATTCTCTCTCTGAGATGGTTCGAGCTTGTTGCATTAAAACTTATTGTCATAATTAATAATAATAATAATATTGTTACTGAAAACACAGGTTTCGAGTCTGGGCTTGTCTGCTGTTTAGCATTTGCTGCTTTTGGTTTAAACCGCAGACAGCTTGTCAATGAATTAAATTTTTCCTCCTCACCATGAATTAAGACATAAATTAAATGCTGCTGCCCTTGTATCATCGGGATGATTTTATTTGTTGCTATAGGGTTTGACTGAAGGAATGTTCATTGGACTGAGGTTGGGGGATGTTTTTACCAATTTAATGACACTAACAAAATATTTTTTTGTGTGTGTATAGATATATAGATATATATTAATGTGCACGTATTTTACAGTTGTGAATTTCTTTTTTTATTTAATCCCAGTACTAGAAATAGGAAGAACTTGATTCTCAGATGGACAGAGGATAGAGATGCTCCTGAAAACATCTTACAAATTAATTTAAGATGAAAATGGACATCATTTCTCTTTAGTGCAAGTTTTACATTTTTATCTGCTTAATTCGTTCAGTTTTAGTGTAGGAGACCGGATATTGGAAACAATTATTTCATCCTACCTGACACAACTTTTCCAAGTTCTCAGATAATCGAAATCTTGGAGTCTATAAGGTTTATACCAGTCTAGAGGTAGCTTAGAGGTGAAGCACATTTATGGGAGGGCCTCTAGTTCGTATCTCACATACAGAGCACAGAATATTGTCAGGTATGTTAATTAAAATGTATCGTTTTTAATTAAGTAGAAATGGCAGACAGTTGGGTGATTTAAGGGGATATATGGAGTAGGAAGTATAAACAAAATATGACTACTGCTTGCTGTTAAAATGTAATTTAAGATCGAATATTGTCCTCAAAAATCGATTGTTGCCAGTTTGCTGGTAACACAACAGTACATGACATTAAAAAAAAACCAAACAGGAAATATTACAGAAAAGCTTCTGATCAATCTAACCATCGCAAAGGATCTGGATTGTGTCTTTAATCCTCAGTGAGAGAGTTGATAGACCTCGGGAGCGCCCTTCCCCTGCCTGAAGAAAACACAATCCCAATACATGTTGTAGCACCGGATAGGTAGAAAATCTGTATTTTCTCAGGCACCGTGCGAACTCACAGCAGGCTTTGCATGTTCATCTTGCACCTGCTATAGGGAACCTAGTATAAACGAAATGGCGGGGGAGGGGGGACCTCAGCAAAGCCCTGATGCTCTGGGATTTAATTCCAAGTTCTTTGGGAACATACGCAAAATAAAAACAAGGAAGAAGTCAAATCCCACAGGCGCACAATCACAGCCTCTCCATATTGTGCCTGAGAGGGGACTGGCTGATGGGGGTCACTTTTACTGGGAGAGATGCGGTGGGGGTGACAGGGAATCCTCTGAACTTCAAGGCCTCACTGGAGGGCTGAGCCAGGACTAGAATTACCTTCGCTCCTCCATCTGCGAGTGAAGGAGGAAAACCACCTGCACAACGTGGCTGGAACAAGATCCACCCCCGTGCAAAGGCCGAAACGTTCCAGGCAAGTTAGATCTGCCCCAAGTGCTCTTCTGCGAAGACAGGCACAAATCCCGCCTAGTTTCCTCCGCCCCAGAGATTCACTCTCCAGAGCTGGCTCAGCGCTTGGCTTTTGGGGTCTATAACTCCCCAAGAGCAGCCTCCGGGCCCCGAGATTGAGCAGCCCTGGTGGATGCCTAGCAAAGCCTGCCTCTGACCCGGGAGCAGCAGCCCCTCTCCCAGCCCCTTGCACTGCCCTCAGAGGAAGAAGGCGGCGTGAGCTCCCCTAGCGATTCGGCATGGCCAGCTTGTTGCTGATCTCCTCAGCCCCTGCCAGCAGGAACCAGCCCAGGGATCGCTAGTCCCGTCCGGGTTGAGTGTGCGAGTGACCCCAGCCCTTTGGCAACGCTCCTAGGTCATCGCCGGGCCCTTTCCAGCGAGTGCAACGAAGCTCAGCTGCCGAGGAAGGGCGGGGAAGCGTACACCCCTCACCCCATGCTCAGTAAGGACAGAGCACGGGCTAGAGAAAAGGCCGAGTAGGGACCAGCCAGGACTTAGTCCCTGATACCGACGCCAAGTGCATCTCCCCGGCCCCATCCATACACACAAGGTCCGGCTTCCCCTCCCCAATGCTTCAGTGATGGCCCACAGGCAGCAACCTGGATCCTTAGGGGCGCAGGGGCTCACGCTCTGGCCTCCGGGGCTGGAGCCTTGCCCTTCCCGTCCACAGATGCACGGAGCGGGGAAGGGCTCCGCCGCAGCTAGCCGAGGCCCCCGCTGGAGCGATGGAAGGGAAGCTGGCCGCAGAGGGAGCTCAGAGCAGAGGCTGCCCCCAGCTGTCCCACAAGCAGGCGGACACTGCAGTGGGAGCTGCCAAAGGGGGCTACCCCGCCTCCTGCTGCTGACCCTGACCAGGGCTCCAAGGGGCACGGGGTGGAGGAGGTCATGGGGCGCAGGGCAGCTGCCCTGGGGCCAGGCATCTGGAGCAGAGCGCACGGAGCAGAGCCTGCAAACAGGCGGCGCCAGTCTGGCCCTGGCTCCCACGCTGCCGGGCCCGGGCGCACCGTGGGGCTACAGGGCCGCTTGGAAGCAGCTGGGCAGGAAGGAGCCAAGGGAAGGGGCTGCACGGCCTGGCCCCGAGGCGCCCTTGCCAGCCGCACCCCCGGCCCTGAACTCTCCAGCCCCCCTCGGCTTCTCCAGCAGAGACCCCCGGCGTGAGCAACCTCCGCCGCGGGCTGGCGGGGCAATCAAGGGGGACCCAGACCACTGCGCTCCGTTCCCAGTTGGCGCTGCCCGCCAGGGCCCCTCGCCCATGCATTGGCTAAGCAGTCCGCGCCTTGTGCGCCTCGGAACCGGAGCGGGAGGCGCCAGGACTGGCCAGCCCAGGCCAGGCGGTGGAGAGAGCGAGACAGAGACTTGACCTGCCTGTTCCTCCAGCGCCCGAGCCCTGGGGCTTGTGGCCGCAGACGCTGCACCTCGGGGTTTCTAGCCAGCGGCCCCAAGGGAGACCAGCTCACCCTTCCCCGCAGCGCCTCACGCCCCACCCAGCCCTTCCCAGCCAGGGTCCCTGCCCAGCTGTGACACAGCGCGCTGGATGGGGCATCACACGTGTAAACGCTGGCGGAGACGCCCATGCCCCGCAGCGCGGTTTGCCCGGAATACCAGCACCTCCTGTAAGGAAGGCAAGAGCCCCCGACTCGAAGAACCTGCCCTTCCCCGAGCTCTGCACCATCGAGTTAAGGAAACCCATCCCGGCCGGTGCGACGCTGCAGCCCTAGCTCGCTAGCCCAGAGCCACGCTGGGCATTGCCGGGGGCAGCTGAAGGGTATTTCCAGGCCCAGAGTTGTTGCTGGAATACAGAGCCCAGTCTATTGTTTGACGTGTTTGCGTCTTGCCCGGGGAACCGTTATCTC
Organism: Chelonia mydas; assembly: GCF_015237465.2. Lineage (NCBI taxonomy): Eukaryota > Metazoa > Chordata > Testudines > Cheloniidae > Chelonia > Chelonia mydas. Next base: position 68,833,922 of record NC_051250.2, read on the forward strand.
CCTCGGGCGGGCGAGTGCCAGCACAGGACGCGTGGCAATAAGAGACCTACAAGGTAGAGCTGCCTCGCAGAGTCAGTATCTCGGGCAGCGGGAGTCAGGCCTCTTCTCACTGTTACTTATTCTTAAAACTCCCCAGACGACAGAATAACACGTGCATCGCCCAGTAGCCGCGTTTCTTCCAACATACTGTCCCCAGCGTGCAATGCCCAGCCACCACTGCACGGCATGGAGCTACAGCGCCCCCCAAGAAACATACCGCTCCTAGACCGACACCCTCCCAGTGACATCCTAGGAGGGGTGGGGATGAGGAGGTCGGGTAGCCCAGGGGAAAGGGAGAACTTCCGCCAGGAATTTTAGAAACATCAGTTATATTCACACTTAGGCCAGCCAGAGCCACCTTCCCCTCCCATTGCTTTCTCTCTCTCTCCTAGACACACATTTAAGGTATTTATGGTCATCTAGTTAAATAAAGAATCCGCACAGGCAAACGTGTGTGTTTTAACCACAGAAAGGGCTTGCAGTATTCAGCATGGCAAGGCTGCCACAGCAGCTTCGAAACCAGCCCTGAAGCAGCGCTCAGTGTAGCTCCAGCACTTGCCTCTCTCGCCAGCAGAAGCTGGGGCAATAGAAGCTATGACCTCGCCCACCTTGTCTCTCTAATATCCTGGGACCAACAAGGCTACAACTACACTACATAACACCCAGCCTTGTCATCAGACTCCTTGCAGACAAGACTCAGCTTCCCCACATATCTCTCCCCAGAGCGTAGTTTTTCCCTAGCAGTCTCTACCCAACAGCCAGGTGATTCCTCTCTTCCCCCCTTAAAACCTAATCAAAGTCTTCAGTTGTCTTTCAGTTTGGAGAGAAATCTACCTCCCGACGCCGCCAGGGGGCGCACCGTGGCAAACGCAGGCCTGCCTGGAAGAAGGTTAGCCGGAGTGTTTCCTATTTAAGCTCTTTAGTAAGCAGTATGTGTTTCTAGAGAGATTTCAGAGTAGCAGCCCTGTTAATCTGTAGCCGCAAAAAAGAAAAGGAGTACTTGTGGCACCTTAGAGACTAACAAATTTATAGGTGTTGAACCCGTTTCTTTTTGCCTTCCCTCCCCCCTCCCCCCGCTGTTCTTCTGTCCCTCCAGATACTTCCCCCATGGCCAGTGGTTCTCCAGGGCCTGCTTTTCTTCTCCCCTTGGCAGGCTACTCTACTTTATTCACTTCTCCACTTTCACATCCCACACCATTGCCTCCTTCCCTGGGCATTCCTCTCCTGGCTGCAACTGGCAGCTCCTGGGGCACTGGGGAGGTCCTCCCTCTCCCCGCTCCCCACCAATTTGTAATGGAGACTCAACCCCCCCCCCCACTCTCAGGCTCCCAGCATATCCCCAGGCCCTTTCAGTCCAGTCTTCTAAAGAGCTTCTAGCCTCATTCATGTAAGAGAAAGTTAGTGATTGCTACTTAGCTTGTGAGCTCCTTTCCCCAGCCACTGCATAGAGCAAGCCCACAGGGCAGAAGAGAAGGGCAAAGTATACCAGGACAAGCCAAATGACTCCACTGTGGGGTGTGCTAGGCCTTGCCTCCAACTTATTTTGAGTGGCCCATTTGGGGAGGAGGGAGAAAGAGTGAATTGGGCTTGAAAAACTATGCATTGAGTTCAGTACCACGTATGGGGGCTCCATTTCTCCAGCCTGAGAAGGCTGGTGGCAGGACAGAACTGAAAGTATTACTTAGTTTTTTGGGTGGGGGGAAATATACCCGTTGCCCTCCTCTCCTCAACCCTCCTTCCCCACACTTCAGGCTGGTTGCAGAGAGATTATAGGAAGTGCCAGAAGGGAAGCTTTCAAGTCCAATCATGAAAAATTTCACACAAGTACTAATTATTTTTAAAAAATCAATCTGACTCATTTTTCATTGATAGGGACAATACAAGTTAAGATATAATACAGGAGTGCGCAACTTAAAGGACACAAGCATAGATCTTGGAGGTGCTGGTCTATATACAGACTTAAACACCCAGAAGCCAAAGTCAGGAGATAAATATACAGTTAGTCATTGTTTGCTCCCAGTAAATGGGTTAGATGTTGGAGATTCTGACCCTTAGTTCTTGCATTCTGCAAACTGCCTGTGTGTCTCTGAGAAAACAATCCAAGCCGGTGTTCCAGCTGTCTTTTCCGTATATAGCAGGAATGTCTTACAAACATTGGCCAAAGGACCCCATCACATTTGATATTCAGGGGATTCCCCTCCACACACACAACAACATTGTGTTCTATGTTAACGCCAGGATCTTTCCTGCTCTCCAACACATCATGGAGTCATGTCTAAAGAATCATGTTTTCCAAGATCATTGACAAGACCACGTTGGCAAAGAGGAGAAAGTAGTTTGTGCCACACTGGTTGATGCCAAATCATGCCCTTAATGTTTCTATGGAGAAATTGTGTCTGGCATGATCTGTGGCTTCACTGGAACTCTAGAGCACCAAGCTCTGCCATCAGTGCTTCAGGGCATTTATTGGTCTCCAAGGTGACACTGGTGTTATTTATGCTTTGTGGTGTAAATACTGAAGTGCAATTCAGAACTCCGAGCACTGAAAGAGAAAGGCAAGAGTCAAAGTTCACTTGTTGACAACTCAGGAGTCTGAGACTTCCCCCGGTAGCTTTGCTTTGGTGAAGTTGGCTTTGGCTTGAGAGCCAGCTGTTTAAGCTGTCTAGAGCACCAAATTTACAGTCAGTATCCAAAGAAGAGCCTCCCATCCCAATAATATTTCACTGGCAGATTTGAGAGCAGCTTTTACTCCTTGACACCAAGGCAGAGCATCAAATGTCAGAGTCTGCCTGGTGGGGACACCTCTGCCATCTCATTGGCAGGAATAAGTGATGATTAGTGTAGAAACATCCTAGGCATTCAGTGTTACACACATCTCAAGACTGGACCTTTTGGGTTAAGGATGGTAGCTTTCATGGTACTTAATGTTATGTAGTTAAGGTTACAGCTTCACTTCAATGAATCGCCCAGTTTCCCTTTTGCAAAGTTTGGGGAAGCCCATTCAGCAGTCTCCGTAGTGGAAGTGAAGTGTCACATTTTCAGGAGTACCATGGATAGTCAACAGGACAGATGCTTTTGCAGATCTCAAGTTCCATTGCTTAGTAATCAACACTACAGTTAAAAATAACCCTGAACTCGGCATGTGGCTAATCCTCAACAAGGAGAAGTTTATATTATATTAGTGCGTGTAAGTATTTAAGACTCGCTATTGAGCTTGCTCACATCGCCGTAACACAACGTGGATAAAAGCCTGCTCAGTAGGGAGCTTCTAGAGGTTTTAGTATTCTAGATAGTCCACTCCATCCCCACGGTGGCAACATGTCCTCCACACAGGGCTGCTGGGAAGAACCATTCATAACCCTGCCCAGCTTGAAGGTCATGGGCTTGGATGTCAGAGGGGCTCAATTCCTGCCTCCCCTCTGGAACAAGCTGGTGCTCCATTCCAGCCATTCAAGGGCCCTTTCTCCTGCTGATGCCATTTCATGACACCCTACCCCACCCATGTGTTGCTTATAGAGAAGTGGGATCCCAGCCTGTCCTGCTCAGACATGGGTTACATAGACACCCACCACCCCCAAACAAGCCAAAGGGGAACATTTTGCAATTGTGATGAATCTGAATGGATGGAGAAGATGAGAAGAGCTAAGTTTACATGTTTAAAAGCCAGAATCAACACTACTAGATATTTATTGCAATGCTTAACTCACAGCAAGGCCATAGCAGTCTACCTGGTACCCTACATGGCCAGACATGTTGGCTGAATCAGTGTTAAGAATATTTCAACTTTTGCTTGACTTGCCAGCAATGCATTTGTGACCAACGCTGCAGTAGCAGAGGCACTTGGTGGCATTCCATGGTTCACAGCCATGGAATTTAGGTCAAGTTTACAAGTTACAAGATTATTTTTCCTTGTTGCCAACCCTGCAGACTCAGCCTGGAATTTGGGAAGCGAAGTCTGATTCTTTCTGGCTTGGGCATCAGCATCAGTAAGACTCGGAAAGCCAATTTCTGCCAGCAGCACCCCCACCTCTGTAAACCCATCACACAGCCCCAGCCTAGGGTCAAATTTGCTTCTACAACTGGCATTTAACAATTGATGGTACATGAACCAGAATGAACTCCAGGTCCGTCTAGGAGGGCAGTGTTTGTTGTGAGAGTCTGACAGAAGTAATTATTTGTTACTGAAGTCTGAACTATGATGAGCCCAGCCCCACCAGGATTCAGCCTGGTGACTGAAGTGGTACAATATGTAGTCACTTTTTGACTCCAGCAGCTCTTTAATGTTGAATTAACATAGGGTTTGTAGCTACTTATTTTACCTACATTGGCCATGACAGAGGAGCCATCTCGATCACATGTTATGTGTGTTTTCAGTATAGTTTCCCTGGTCACAGATTTAACACACCCCCACCAAAACCCACCCCAATATTCTCAAGTGCCAGAGGTCACAGACTCAGAGCCTGCCCTTCAGTACTTATTTAAAAAACTAAAGAGTAGTCTAGACTGCCACCTGGTGGGTAGCAGGCAAAGTAGTTCAGTTTTGCGCTAAGGAAGAGAGTTTTGGTGAATGCATCTGTGAAGCTACTTGGAAAGCACGCTGGAATTCTAGGGGGGTGTTCCATTGCTCTGCAGTGCACGCACATCCACTATGTCTTTGCCACTAACGCAAATGCCAGTCATCTGTGGGAAATAAGCATGCAAAGATGGAGGGCAGTCTTGCCCAATGTGTATGGGCATTGCAACCAAGGAATCCACTGCATACATTTAAGACAAGTTAGATGGCACAATGGTTGTTTTCTCATTCTACAATCACTTTGCTGGCCACTCAGTCACTTGAAGGCTAAATTAGGTAAAAGAGTTAAGATCCCACAGCTCAAGCCTCTTGCAAGAGTCGAGCTCAGAAGGCAGAGACTGAGAGTCAATAGTTTGGTCTGTCCCATCACCTTAAGGATACCTGGAAATGTTTCCTTTCACTTTTGCTGCAAGAGAAAATTCAAGTGACTTTTTGCTAAGTGGCAAATCACCCTGTTGGGAATCTATTTCCGAAACGCTACAAGAGCCAGGACGTGGAACCAGATGAAGCAGGTTGTGATGTGAAGGGGGAGGCCAAAGATAGTTAGTCTTTTCCTCATTCTACTTTTTCCGCAAAGTGCCCTCCTCCCATACATAGGCTGGAGTCTGGCCACACTACCTAGCTCTGCACTAGGTGCAGCTGAGTCTAACACAACCTTAGCCATTTTCAATTCACCATGCAGATTTATGTAGTCTGTTCCTGTATTTTAGCCCTAGGAAATCTCCAGGGTCTATGTCCAGCACCAGCACTGCATTCCCCAAAACGGGACAGGGATCATGCTCCTATTCAAAGATTAGGGGAGTTAAAATATATATAAAAAATGCATACATTGTACACTTAACTAGGGCATGTAGATTATGCTAGAATTACTACTAACTCAGTACTTGCACAAACCTCTGATCAGTTTTCATTGATCCTTGTCTCAGACTCCAGTGGCCAGGTGATCCTATGATCTAGCTTGTAACCTGATTCTGACCCAATCCAACAGACAGGACAAGCAGCTATTTAGCCAGGTAGCCAGAGGGGTCACCTTACTGTTCCACACTGTCACTTGCTTTCTCAGCCCTGGTCTACACTACGAGTTTAGGTCGAATTTAGCAGCATTAGACTGATTTAACCCTGCACCCGTCCACACAACAAAGCCATTTTTGTCAACTTAATGGGTTCTGAAAATCAATTTCTGTACTCCTCCCCGACGAGGGGATTAGTGCTGAAATCGACATTGCTGGGTTGAATTTGGGGTAGCGTGGACGCAATTCAACGGTATTGGACTCTGGGAGCAATCCCACAGTGCTCCATTGTGACCGCTCTGGACAACACTCTAAACTTGGATGCACTGGCCAGGTACACAGGAAAAGCCCTGCAAACTTTTGAATTTCATTTCCTGTTTGGCCACCGTGGCGTGACCACGCAGAGCTCATCAGTAGAGATGACCATAGAGTCCCAGAATCGCAAAAGAGCTCCAGCATGGACTGAACGGGAGGTACTGGATCTGATCACTATATGGGGAGATGAATCCGTGCTATCAGAACTCCATTCCAAAAGACGAAATGCCAAAATATTAGAAAAAATCCCCAAGGGCATGAAGGACAGAGGCTATCACAGGGACCCGTAGCAGTGCCGCCTGAAACTTAAGGAGCTCAGGCAAGCCTACCAAAAAGCCCAAGAGGCAAACACCTGCTCAGGGTCAGAGCCCCAGACATGCTGCTTCTATGATGAGCTGCATGCAATTCTAGGGAGTGCTCCTACAACTACCCCACACCTGTACGTGGACTCCTGCAAAGGAGTCTCACGCAACAGGGATGAGGATTTTGGGGATGAGGAAGATGATGAGCAGGGGGAGGTTGAAGATAGCACACACCAGGCAAGCGGAGAAACTGTTCTCCCCAACAGCCAGGAACTGTTTATCACCGTGGAGCCAATATCCTCCCAACCCAGGCTCCCGGACCTTGAAGGCGGAAAAGGTGAGTATACCTTTGTAAATATAATACACGGTTTAAAATCAAGGCTGTTTAATGATTAATTTGCCCTGAAGACTTGGGATGCATTCGCGGCCAGTACAGCTACTGGAAAAGTCTGTTAACGTGTCTACGGATGGGGCGGAAATCCTCCAGGGACATCTCAATGAAGCTGTCCTGGAGGTACTCCCAAAGCCTTTGCAAAAGGTTTCTGGGGAGGGCAGCCTTATTGCGTCCTCCATGGTAGGACACCTTACCACGGCAGGCCAGTAGCACATAGTCTGGACTCATTGCATAAGAAAGCATGGCAGCGTGTGGTCCTGGTGTTTGCTGGCATTCAAGCAACATCCATTTTTTATCTCTGTGTTATCCTCAGGAGAGTGATATCATTCATGGTCACCTGGTTGAAATAGGAGAATTTTATTAAGAGGACATCAGAGGTGGCCATTCCTGCTGGGCTGTTTGCCTGTGGCTGAAAAGAAATCATCCTTGCTGTTAACCACGCAGTGGGGGGAGGGGTTAAACGATCATCCCAGAGAATTGGGTGTGTGGGGGGGGTTTAGTTGGGTTTGTGCTGCACATTAACCCGAAAACATTAGCCCCTCCTTTAAATGGCTAATGTGTCTTTTTCAATTTTAATCTCCTTTTTTTCCCTCCCACAGCTGCAAATGTTTCAACACTGCGACTAGCATCTCCGTCCCAGAGGCTAGCGCAGATAAGAAGGTGAAAAAAATGCATTTGTGATTAAATGTTCTCTGAGCTCATGCAGTCCACCCAAACTGAAAGAGCCCAGCAGAATGCATGGAGGCAGACAAGGAAGACTCCAGGAAAGCACAAAATGAATGTGAGGACAGGAGGGACGCGCGAGAGGACAGATGGCTGGAGCAACAGGAGAGGTGGCAGGATCAAGAGGACAGGTGGGGGCAACATGATGAAAGGAGGCAGGATGCAATACTGAGGCTACTGGAGGATCAAACTGATATGCTCCAGCGTATGGTTGAGGTGCAGGAAAGGCAGAGACCGCCACTGCAGCCCCTGTGTAACCAACCGTCCTCCTCCCCAAGTTCCATAGCCTCCTCACCCAGAAGCCCAAGAACGCTGGGGGCAGGGCCTCCGGGCACCCAATCACTCCACCCCAGAGGAATGCCCGAGCAACAGAAGGCTGGCATTCAATAAGTTTTGAAGTGCAGTGTGGCCTTTTCCTTCCCTCCTCCCCTCATCCACCACCCCACCCAGTGATTCCCTCCTCCCCCACCCCTCCCGGGCTACCGTGGCAGTTATCCCCCTATTTGTGTGACGAATTAATAAAGAATGCATGAATTTGAAACAACAATGACTTTATTGCCTCTGCAAGCAGTGATCAAAGTGGGGAGGGGAGGGTGGTTGGCTTACAAGGAAGTAGAGGGAACCAAAGGGGCGGGTTTTCATCAAGGAGAAACAAACAGAACTGTCACACCGTAGCCTGGTCAGCCATGAAACTGGTTTTCAAAGTTTCTCTGATGCGCAGTGCACCCTGCTGTGCTCTTATAACTGCCCTGGTGTCTGGCTGCACGTAATCAGTGGCCAGGCGATTTGCCTCAACTTCCCACCCCTCCATAAACGTCTCCCCCTTACTCTCACAGAGATTGTGGAGCGCACAGCAAGCAGTAATAACAATGGGAATATTGGTTTCGCTGAGGTCTAACTGAGTCAGTAAACTGCACCAGCGTGCTTTTAAATGTCCAAATGCACATTCTACCACCATTCTGCACTTGCTCAGCCTATAGTTGAACAGGTCCTGACTACTGTCCAGGGTGCCTGTGTATGGCTTCATAAGCCATGGCATTAAGGGGTAGGCTGGGACCCCAAGGATAACTATAGGCATTTCAACATCCCCAACGGTTATTTTCTGGTCTGGAAAGTAAGTTCCTTGCTGCAGCTGCTCATACAGACCAGAGTTCCTGAAGATGCGAGCTTCATGTACCTTTCCCAGCCATCCCTTTCCCAGTCACTACCCTTGATAGCAGCAGCTCAGTGATCGCATTGGCTACTTGGATCACAGCAGCCCCCTCAGTAGATTTGCCCACTCCAAATTGATTCCTGACTGACCGGTAGCTGTCTGGCATTGCAAGCTTCCAGAAGGCTATCGCCACTCACTTGTGAACTGTGAGGGCTGCTCTCATCTTGGTATTCTTGCGCTTCAGGGCAGGGGAAAGCAAGTCACAAAGTTCCATGAAAGTGCCCTTACGCATGCGAAAGTCTCGCAGCCATTGGGAATCATCCCAGACCTGCAACACTATGCGGTCCCACCAGTCTGTGCTTGTTTCCTAGGCCCAGAATCAGCATTCCACAGCATGAGCCTGCCCCATTGCCACCAGGATGGCCAAATTGCCAGGGCCTGTGCTTTGAGAGAAATCTGTGTCCATGTCCTCATCACTCTTGTCACCGCGCTGCCATCGCCTCCTCGCCTGTTTTTGCAGGTTCTGGTTCTGCACTTACTGCATGATAATGCGCAAGGTGTTTACAAAGCTCATAACTGCCGTGGTGATCTGAGCGGGCTCCATGCTTGCCGTGGTATGGCGTCTGCAGGAGAGCAGAGTGGCAGCGGAAGCGGTCGTTCAGTGACGACGACGGTTTGCAGACCTACTGCACCATCTGCTGCCAGGACACAACAGCTGAGCGGGCTGCATGCTTGCCGTGGTATGGCAAGACAAGAGCAGCCGAGCAGACCTGCGAGACCACCAGGAGAGCAGGAGAGCAGAGTGCCAGCGGAAGCAGTGGATGATGATGACGACGGTTAGCAGTCCTCCTGCACTGCACAGTCCTCCTGTATGGCGCCCACACAGAAAAAAGGCGCAAAACGATTGTCTGCCGTTGCTTTCACAGAGGGAGGGGCGACTGACGACATGTACCCAAAACCACCTGCGACAATGATTTTGCCCCATCAGGCATTGGGAGCTGAATCCAGAATTCCAATGGGCGGCAGAGACGGCGGGAACTGTGGGATAGCTACCCACAATGCACTGCTCCAAAAGTCGATGCTAGCCTTGGTACTGTGGATGCACTCCACCAACTTAATGCACTTAGTGCATTAGTGTGGGGACACACACAATAGACTGTATAAAATCGCTTTCTAAAAAATCAACTTCTATAAATTCGACCTAATTTCGTAGTGTAGACCTCAGTGGCTGAAACCAGCCAATGTGCCCACTTTGCATGGCTGCAGTGGAAACTGGTGTGACACTGGCAGACCAGGTACCAACTCATGCCAAGACACACGCACCCCCCACATCTCAAACGAACATGGACAAATACATAGCTGGAGCCAGTCTGGCTACTCTGTGTTAGTATTGTTAGAATTTGAATCCCTATTTTAGGAATGTGCTCAGTGTTTAGATTTTATTTAATGCTTGTACATTTCTGCATGCATTAGTCTCCCTTATATCATCTGTATCCCATCTTATAGGGTAATATTTGAGCATTTGCATTGTATGCTTCTGTGACTGTAAGTCACCAGACAGGGGAGAGACATTAGTGTGAAATGGTGGCCTCCAACAGAAAGTGTTATATTCTGCCCCACAAGGAAGGCCCATCAGCATCAGATCAATTAGTGTGGAACATCAAAAAACATTAAAGGCTTCACCGATTGCTTCCCCCCACCCCCATTGAGAAGAGACATACAAGTGAATTCCTCTCAACAGCTGATTTTCCAACTAGAAGCAGGGGAGAGGAGGGAGGGTAAAATTCCTTGACTCTGAGGGGAAAGGATTACTTAGCAAAAGATCCCCAGTGCTTAGCCTGGGTTAGCCCTAAAAGGACATACAAAGCTTGATTATAGAAGCTTTTATTATTTTTTTTTAAACTTAAGACTGGAAGTAATTTGTGTGTATATGTTTACCTTCTTTAACCTTGTAAATAACTCTCTGGTTTCCTTTTCCAATATAAGGAATCTTCAGATAATTTATTATAGGGTTGGCTACAAGGATAGTCTTTGGTGTGAGATCTAAGATGAAATTGACCTAGAGTAAGCAATCTGAATATTGCTGTGATCTTTGGTGTAAGGGACCATCTATCAAAACGGCAGGCTCACCTGCGTAGCAAGACAGATCAGAGTACTCCATGGGACTGTCTGTGACTCCATGTTTAGGCTGTTACAGTGCCTGAGGAGGGTACACTTGATAATTGGTTGGTGAAATCTAAGTGTAGCGCTAAGTATAGAACCAATCTGGGGTTTGTGGCCTGTTCCTAACAGTCTTCCCTGCGGTTGGTACCCACATTCTTGAGCCACTGCAAGAACATGTGACAAGTTGATCAATCCGTTTATTAAGTGTAGTGCCAGAGTCTAAGAAAAAAGAAAAGGAGGACTTGTGGCACCTTAGAGATTAAGAAATTTATTTGAGCATAAGCTTTTGTGAGCTACAGTTCACTTCACGAAAGCTTATGCTCAAATAAATTGGTTAGTCTCTAAGGTGCCACAAGTCCTCCTTTTCTTTTTGCAAATACAGACTAACACGGCTGCTACTCTAGAGTCTGAGAAGTAAGCCAAGATGTGCCTCCCAGGAGCATGACCCAGCAATGCAGCAGCATCAGGAGCCTTTGAAACGTAAACGGGAACAATTCATACAGACTTGCAGCTACTGCAGACTCCAGAGCACATAAACCAGACATTGGAGACACAGGAAAGCCCAGAACCTTCTGCAGATCACTAGCAGAGTTTCCTCACTGGTTGAGTACCTTGCTGTAGATTACCTTGCTGTTGAGTACCTTGCTTGTTCTAGATTTGCATGAGCCCTCCTTTTGATACAGGAAAAGTAGGAAGCTTTAAGTAAAAGGCAGAGAGAAAGGATTTGTTCCCCAGAAGAATTCATATACCACAAAGCCACCTATCTCCTGCTAGAGGACTCCAGACCTATTTTCATTAACTGTACAGATTTTGGTGGTAAAGGGAAGGGCCACTTTAAACATATTTTAATCACTACCTTCATTCCTGTGCTAGCACATGGTTATCAAAACCAAGACTGTGTCAGAGGTCAGGTCTCACTTGTTTCCACCATTGCAAGTTTCCCTTTTGCTTGGCCAGCCTAGTCAGTTTTTGGCTCTGATGCACTAGCACAGGGTGTCCTGCATACGATTGAAGGGGATGTTTAATACCAATTTTAAGCAAGACTGGCTGAGTTTAGAGAGACATTAGCAAAATCAGCCCCATTTAAGCCCAAATTACTTGATCCTGTCCCTTTGTGAGTTTATTTAACTCAGAGGTGGCAGTCACATACTGGAGCCTGACAGGTGAATTGTCAATAATTAATAATACACCCTTCAGGTGATGTGAACTGGTTATTTTCACAAATAACAGTGGGGCAGCCTATGTCAACACAGTCTATGCTAAACCTGCATGGGAAGTGGGGAGTTTTAAGATGTGTTTCATAAGGCTTCCCCATTGTAATCTGAATGCAATAGAAACCTTGTTTAGACAGCTGCATAGTTCAAACCTTGTTCATAGTACAGCCCAAGTGCACCAAGTTAGTTGTTGGCCAAGCGAGGGGAGATCTAACACTCTGTTGGTCTGTAACACACTAACTTTGGAACACTGCCGCAAGTCTAGAGAGGGAAGGGGATGAATTGGGGAGTGAAAGAACACAAGGAGTCCCTGGGGGCGGGGGTGCAATGTGCTCCACTGCCAGAAGCCACACAGCATATGACCCATTAGTGTAAGTTACACTTTGTGTGGCTGCACTTTCACCTCAGCAAAGTGAATGTTGACATTTCCCAATGGCAGTCCTGTTGGGTCACCCCATGTGCTGGCTAGATAAGTAAGCAACATGTTGACCAGTTACTGTCTACTCCCGTACCCTTCAGTTTCCTTCTGAGAGCTAGATTCTAGAGACTAGATAATCAAGAGAGCTCAAGGCTTTTACTTCTGGGTGCTCAGCACTGGGGCCAACCCTGACCCCACACTTACCTAACTGCACAACTAGGGCTAACTAAATAAAGACCGGGCTGTCAAGAGCATTCAGCAGCTCCCACTGTGACACTTATGGCCAGATTTTAAACCTAAAAAGGAGCCAGGCTCTTTGGGTACTTATCGTCAAATTAGGGAGAGCTATTACTCTGAGGCATCTCACCCCCCACCCCTCCTCCAGCAACTTCCAGGGGGGTTGGTTGTGCTTCAGAACCATGATTTGTTTTAAAGGGAGTCCGAACAAGAGACACAGCTCTCACCTGATTTTTATTGCCAGCCATCCTCCTTTTCACACTCAGGAAATATACATCCAGCCTGCACAAGCCTCATAATCTCTACTTCTAGCTTTGGAAAAGGTTTGTGGCAGGAGTACTGACTCGTCTATGTTCAAGCACCACCACATTGCGCAATAGATGCACTAATATTCAAGTACCTCTTGTGTGGCTCATTTAAGCAGCACCACTCCATAAAAACTCAGACCCCCAGATACTATATTATCTAAGCAAACAAGATCATGTCTCTCTTGTGAAAAATTCTCTCTGGTATTTTAATAATACTTGTTACCTTAATACAGGGGTTCTCAAACTTCATTGCACCACGACTCCCTTCTGACAACAAAAATTACTACATGACCCCAGAAGGGGGGATCGAAACCTGAGCCCCACCGCCCCAGGCAGGCGGAAGGGGTGCCAAAGCCCAAGGTCTTCAGCCCCAGGCAGTGGGCCTGTAACACAGCCCTGCCGCCCAGGGTTGAATCTCTTAGGCTTTTGCCCCAGGAGGTTGGGCTCAGGCTTCAGCTTTGACTCTAGGCCCCAGCAACTCTAAGCTAGTCCTAGTGACCCTATTAAAATGGGGTCGTGACCACTTTGGGGTCCCAATCCCCACTTTGAGAACCACTGCCTTAGTAGATAAGTACCATAACATTTAAGACTACTCTGTGTACATATTTGCTTTCACAGGCAGCACAAGTGAAATTAGCATTAAAGTGATTTACCACTTCTCTAAAACACTGCTTTTCATAGGCTAGGCCAGCCCTGCTCACATCATTTCCCCTGCCAGGCTTCCTGAGGATAGCAAGCACCTCTTCCCCCGCAATGTAGCCTTTATGAGGGAACAAACTGACCTAAGGGGCAGGAAAGAGCTGGCAGGCTAGGAGCAGTATTACTCTGTTAGTCAATTAGTTGCTCTATTTCCCCCTTATAGAAACTGTTAGTTTCCACTGCTTCTGTGTTTTACTATGTGGGTGATTAATTCAGGCTAATTGCATGCAGGTGTGTGGTTCTTACTTTATGAGCTAGGCATTAGGTGATGCTTGAGTCAGGCTATAATCTGAGAGAATTTAGGCTCCAGTCCTGAAAGCTACTCCACAAAGGTGGGCCTGTGTATGTTTAGTGTTTCCCTCAACATCAGTGGAGTTCTGAGTGGGCATGAGGGTCTGTCTGTAAGAACAGCTTGGAGGATCAGGGCCTCAGGCCTAAAATCTCAAACATGTTTAGGTTTCTAGTTTATGGGAGTTAGGTGCCTAGATACTTTTGAGGACCTGAGCCTTAGTGTGTGAGATTTCTGGGGGCAGGAATGCTGATCTTTGTTGAACACGTTGGCCATGCTGTAAATATTTGTACACATGATAAAGAATAACAACACATAATGAAAGCCCAAGATTTCAACCGGTAAATATCAAGCTTCCATAGGAGAGCAGATGTTTGAGGACAGCCTGAAGAGAGTGGGTTAGAGTGCCTAATATCTGGAATGGTTTTTTAGCACCAGGAGCAGCCATCATTTTAGATTTTCCCAACTATTACTTTGCAATTGCCTGTTAACAAGCTACGTGTTTTAAAAATCTGCATCCTGGAGTATAGTGATTTACATGTGAGCCTCCACTATCTCTACTGTCAGGGTCTTTGTCCCATATTTTTGGGCTTTAGCAGGTTGAGATGTATGTGTTTAAAAATGCTGTCCTATGGTTGGACGTGATGGATAAGGAGCAACTGGACTGGTTTATAATTTTTTCCTTGATACCGGATCATTTTGCATCCAAGCTGGAGACAAGTAACTGTCTGTAGATCTTTAGATAATCAAATATGATCATCCTCAAACATCTCCTCTTCAAAAGACTACTAAGAAAAAATACTCCATGCACTGGCAAACACCTAGACATGCTTGAGGTGGTTGCAGGACACAGGATGGAGAATGAAAAACCAAGAATGTTGTATTCAGCGTGGGTGTGAGTGAAATACTGTACCCTGATAGAAATGGGTGAAGAATGAATTGCAAAGAGGGTGGACAAGAATGAAGCATGTGGTGATACTGTGTTTCTCCTGAATATTCACACATACATTTAACAATGATATACAATATTTTATATGCATTCATGCATTGCAGTAGGGGGTATCTGGAATACCCAGTATGGTGGTGTTGACTTTGGAACCGATGCTCATACATCCCCATTCGGCATGGTCTGGAATGTACAGTCATAAACCCAGATCCTGCAACACTTTCAAGCATGGTTAATTTTATTACTGTGAGTAATCTCATTGAAATCAATGGGGCTTCTCTGGGCAGTAAAGTATATGCATAACTGTTTGCAGGATCAAAGTCCTATATTTTCAACAGGCCTTGTTCTGGGGTATTCTCCCACTCATGCATGGAGTCAGGATCTGCTGTGGCATCACTCTGGGATATTCTTCTGTGTTTTGGGATACACTCTCCAGGATCTTATTAGCTACAATTATTAATTCATTATTACTATTATTGCAATTTCGCCCAGATGGTTCAAAAATAATCTGAAACTTTTTGAAAACAAATACATATACAATTACAGCTCTTTAATATGAAATAAACATAAATATAAACATTAATTAAAAATTATTTCAGCTGTTGCATCAGGACTGAGTTCGTGCTTGCTTCTCCGTTCTGGGATTTGCCCTATGGCCATTGCTCTGGGATTCTTTCCTTTTTCTGAGTAGCAGCCGTGTTAGTCTGTATCCGCAAAAAGAAAAGGAGGACTTGTGGCACCTTAGAGACTAACACATTTATTTGAGCATAAGCTTTCGTGAGCTACAGCCCACTTCATCGGATGCATTCAGTGGAAAATACAGAAGGGGAGATTTTATATACACAGAGAACATGAAACAATGGGTGTTACCATACAGACTGTAACAAGAGGGATCAGGTAAGGTGAGACCTAATCACTCTTGTTACAATCTGTATGGTAACACCTATTGCTTCATGTTCTCTGTGTACATAAAAAGAAAAGGAGTACTTGTGGCACCTTAGAGACTAACCAATTTATTTGAGCATAAGCTTTTGTGAGCTGCTGTAGCTCACGAAAGCTTATGCTCAAATAAATTGGTTAGTCTCTAAGGTGCCACAAGTCCTCCTTTTCTTTTTGCGAATACAGACTAACACGGCTGTTACTCTGAAATCTGTGTACATAAAATCTCCCCTTATGCTCAAATAAATGTGTTAGTCTCTAAGGTGCCACAAGTCCTCCTTTTCTTTTTTCCCTTTTCAGCCACTTTAAAATAGATGTTTCATAAATAAAGTTTTTAAAAAGCTATTTTTTCCAATCAATTCGTGCGACCGCGGCAGGACTCGAACCTGCAATCTTCTGATCCGAAGTCAGACGCCTTATCCATTAGGCCACGCGGCCACTCCGCATTAAAATACTAACGACAGCCATAGGAAGCTGAGCATGCGGCCTGGTCGCTGTGGATGATTCCATCCACGCCGAGGATAGGGGGAAGAGAGAGAGCCGGACACCCGGAAAGAGCGCCCGGCGGTGTGGGTTGGTCCATTCGGGTACCACCCCCTGCTTGGCCATAGCCTTGAGACTCGGCTCGGAAAGCGGCCAGCGGCAACTGCCCCGGCGCTGCGCCACCCCTGCGGGCCGGGCCGAGCAGCCCCGAGCGGCGGAGCCAGCGGGTGGGGGGAGCCACCCCCGCAGGCTGAGAACTATGCGGGGTCCGGGGGAGGGTGGCTGAGACCCGGGGGGGGGGTGAGGGGAATGGGGGGGATGAGACCCAGAGGGAGGCGGTGAGGGGAATGGGGGGGGAGGCTGAGACCCATGGGGGGGGTGAGGGGAATGGGGGGCATGAGACCCAGAGGGAGGCGGTGAGGGGAATGGGGGGGGAGGCTGAGACCCATGGGGGGGGTGAGGGGAATGGGGGGGGAGGCTGAGACCCATGGGGGGGGTGAGGGGAATGAGGGGGGGAGGCTGAGACCCATGGGGGGGGTGAGACCCATGGGGGGGGGGGTGAGGGGAATGGGGGGCATGAGACCCAGAGGGAGGCGGTGAGGGGAATGAGGGGGGGAGGCTGAGACCCATGGGGGGGGGTGAGGGGAATGGGGGGGATGAGACCCAGAGGGAGGCGGTGAGGGGAATGGGGGGGGGGAGGCTCAGACCCATGGGGGGGTGAGGGGAATGGGGGGAATGAGACCCAGAGGGAGGCGGTGAGGGGAATGGGGGGGGGAGGCTGAGACCCATGGGGGGGGTGAGACCCATGGGGGGGGGTGAGGGGAATGGGGGGCATGAGACCCAGAGGGAGGCGGTGAGGGGAATGGGGGGGGAGGCTGAGACCCATGGGGGGGGTGAGGGGAATGAGGGGGGGAGGCTGAGACCCATGGGGGGGGTGAGACCCATGGGGGGGGTGAGGGGAATGGGGGGGATGAGACCCAGAGGGAGGCGGTGAGGGGAATGAGGGGGGGAGGCTGAGACCCATGGGGGGGGGTGAGGGGAATGGGGGGGATGAGACCCAGAGGGAGGCGGTGAGGGGAATGGGGGGGGGAGGCTCAGACCCATGGGGGGGTGAGGGGAATGGGGGGAATGAGACCCAGAGGGAGGCGGTGAGGGGAATGGGGGGGTGAGGCTGAGACCCATGGAGGGGGGTGAGACCCATAGGGAGGCTGGGGGAGGGGTGAGGGGAATAGCGGGAGGCTGGGGGGGGTGACGCTGAGACTATAGGGAATGGGGGGGAGACCCTGGGGGATGAAGGGAGTTCCCCTTTGCAGAAGGGGAGGCTGAGACATGTAAGGGCGGGTTTGAGGGGAAGCTGAGACCCGTTGTGGTTCTGGGAGAGGAGATTGGCAGAGAGATCCCTGCAGGGTAGGGACGGTCCCATGGATGGTAGGGAAAAGCCAAAGGGGAGGAGCTTTGTGATGGGATGCATGGGGTTTCGTTGATCCATGGTAGGGTGGAGTGAGCTTCTGGAATGGGATAAGCCAGGTAGTTGCAAAAAGAAAAGGAGTACTTGTTGCACCTTAGAGACTAACCAATTTATTTGAGCATAAGCTTTCGTGAGCTACAGCTCACTTCATCAGATGCAGGTAGTTGCAGTATCACGTTATAGCCTTGTCTACACTGGAGGGTTTTTTCTTAAACTGCCCACGCTGGTTCTGCTCCAGTGTCGCTCGTGGTGGTTGCAAGTGCTCAGGTTCTTTGGGAGGGAGACGAGAGGGGAGCCTCAAATGAATTATGCTGAATTTCAGTCCTTCTGTTGGACTTCTCTTTGCAGACCTGTCCCACCAAAAAGGGCAGACTCTTGCCCGTTCTCCATGTTACTAAAGTTTTTTGAAGATGACACATTTGCTCTGGAGGAAGTCAATAGCACATCTGTTTCCATCACTGAGAGCCAGGCAGCGGAGATGTGCCTCAGGTTCTTCTGCCAGTCGCCCGGTGCAAGAGGAGGTTATGCAAGATTCTGGTACCAGTCAACGGCGAATGAACCCACTAAACATCCAGATGCTGTCCAAGGTTCTTCACGAGCAGATTTTCCGGGGTGCTCAGGTGCAGTACTCAGATGCTGACATCAAGAGGAGTGTGGAACATCTGCAGAAGCATGACCTGTGGGGCAAAGAGACAGACACGCTCCCTGATGTGGAGCTGCAGCTGCCCCGCATGTATGGGAGCGATCTTGATGAGCACTTCCGAATTCTGGCGCAGAAGCAGAGCCTTCCTTACTTGGAAACTGCTAATCAGCTGCTCCACTGTGAGGTGCCCCCCATGCCCTCACAGTGGGCTTGGGAAGTTGGTTGGACACAGTATGGACCCAATGGTGAGAGGAAGGCTGTAGACTTCCCTGAAGAACGAGCCTTGGTATTTGATGTTGAAGTGTGCATGGCAGAAGGCCGTTGCCCAACACTGGCAGTGGCTGTTTCTCCAAGTGCCTGGTAAGATGTGATAACTGTAATATACAAGAGAAGCCACAATACTAACTGTTACCACAGTGGACATGGATGGAGGAGCAGCAGAGCTGAGCTTCTCCCTATCAGACCAAGTATTTAGCACAATGGAGTAAATGGTCCCATGGAGCTGTAGCTATGGGACATAGGCCAGTTCTAAAGCCTATGTGAAATTCCAGTTCGATTTAGTTAGTGAATTCAGTGCTGGTTTCAGAGCCTTGGTGCATGAACAGGTAAAACTTGGGCAGCAGCCGTGCAAACTTCCCTACGCTGCTTCCTGCCAGTGTAGCTCAGCCCTGCTTGAAAAGTCAAATTCTGGGGGGGAAGAGGAATTTGGCTCATCCCTCCTTAGTCCTTCTACTAAGACTAGCAGAGGGGAATCAGTCTTCACAATTTTAAGTAATCCAGAATATAACGTGGTTCCTTTCCAGGTACTCCTGGTGCAGTAAGCGGCTGCTAGAAGAACGCTATACCTGGTCCAGCCAGCTGACTCTGGCTGACTTTATCCCACTAGAAACTGCTCTGAACTCAAGCTGTCTCGCCAAACAGGACTGGACAGAGAGATTGGTGGTGGGTCACAATGTCGCCTTTGATCGAGCACACATTAAAGAGCAGTACTTGATCCAAGTAAGTACTTTCCTAATTTATGTCCATTTCATCCACCTGCTTTCTCCTTGGCTCTGTGCATGGGTTTGAGGAAAGCCACTTAGGACCTGATTTTCAAAATTGAGTGTATACAGTAAATTAGTTAAATGTATAATTTATTTTACAAAGTTAATTTGCTAGGGCAGTTACTGCTAGTTACATTTAACCAGCCACTTGCATGTACGCTTACCTGATCTGCATCTGCAGTTGTAATTATACACAAATTACGCATGCTTTTGTAAGTGTAATTGCACTCACCTAATTTTGAAGGTCAGGTTTTGTGCCTTAGTTAACTGTAAGATAGGAATAACATCACTTCCACACCTCATGGGAGGGATTGTGAACTTTGTTCCATTAAGGGTTGTGAATTGCTTTGAGATTCTCAACTATAAAGTGCTACAGAGGAGCAGTCTCCCTCTTGGTGCTTTTCAGTTTCCTTTCCCTGTGAGCCAAAGTATAGAGACATTGTGCTTAGCATCAGGAAAGTCATGAAGACCAGAGCTGGCAGATGACCTGGACTTCAGTAGTCCAAGATCTGCGACAAAAATAGCTTGTAAGAAGTGGAACAAAGCAAGACATTTTGGTAGCATCTTGGTTTACTGCCATAGCACAGGCCTGGATTCTTTCATTTCTGACCCAAGGAGCCTTTAGAACACAGAAGGAACAAGCACTCCCATTGCTGCCAGAGTTGTACAAGGGCTTGGATCTGTGTGATTGATTTCAGGGCAAGCTGTCCAATCTGGGTGTCAGATTTTGTCAGTTCAGCACGAAGAAGAGCAAGATATTGAGTCTTAAAGTCAAGTTCCAGTTGATTGCCTGTGTGTACAGAACACTAGCAGCTCAGTCACCGGACTGCCTCCCCACCATCCCCCTAGCTCCATTCTTGAGAAGCCTGAGTCCATGAATTGTGAAAAAGGCAGTTGCTCCTTGACTGCCTGTTCTCAAACCCAGCAGTTCTCAAACTGTGGGTCAACCAGGGCCGAAGCCCCAGTGCCCAGGGCCGAAGCCCCAGGGCCAAAGCTGAAGCCCAAAGGCTTCAACCCTGTGTGGCAGGGCTCAGGTTACGCCTGGGGCTGAAGCCCTTGGGCTTTGGTTTTGGCCTCCCACCCAGGGCGGTGGGGCTCGGGCTTTGGTCCCCTCCTCGGGTTGTGTAGTAATTTTTGTTGTCAGAAGTGGGTCACAGTGCAAAGAACTTTGAGAACCCCTAACATGCTGTGCATTTTAGGGCTCCCGAATGCGTTTCCTGGACACCATGAGCATGCACATGGCCATCTCAGGGCTGACGGGATTTCAGCGCAGCCTCTGGATGGCTGCTAAGCATGGCAAGAGGAAGGGATTGCAGCAGGTCAAACAGCACATGAAGAAAACACGCAGCAAAACTGAAGGGCCTGCAGTGAGTAGGAGAATCACTGAGGAAATTTGTGCATCACTAACTAGTGCTATAGAGCCTAACTGCTTGTTGTCCTTCACTTTGTTTCCTTAGCATTTAAAAGCCTCCCCCTTCCTTCCCCTCCACAATGGACCTAGCTCTGGCCTTCCCAAAGGAATGGTTTAGTGGACGGCTCCATTGCATTGTCTGAAGGAGAAGAGTCTGTAATAAATGTTTTATATTGTGCTGTTACTGGCCATCTCTGTAAACTCCAGTTGGGGTCTAAAAACTGAGCTAGGCTCTTTATTACATGTGATGATATAAGAGGTAGAAAGGGACTGCAGTCAGAACTCTGCTGGTGACCTAGTGCATAAGGCACAGTGGAGCCATCTTGCACTCCTGTAGCTTCAAAGGAGTAGGAAGTGGTCGGTGACAATAAACCCAGTAGCTTTGACTTGCAAACACAGGAGGAGCAAGTCTGTGGAATAAGGGAGTGCCCTTTTACCTTGACAAAAACAATCTTGCCCCACTCATATCTGTTCAGAATACTGCTGCAAAGATTATTGTCCTCGCCTGTCACTGTGACCGTATCATCCCTCCATTGGATCCCCCTTCTCTATTGCATCAAACATTTCACTTTCAAGGCCCTTCACAACTTATCCCTACCCTACCTATCTTCTCTCATTCATTATTGAGATATCAACTCCTGCCTCCAGTGCCCATTTGCTAAATTTTCAAACAAGCACCTTTGTGTCTTCTCCCATGCTACCCCTTATTGCTCAGAAGGAGCTACCTGTAAACATCTGCAAAGCTACCTCATTATCCTCCTCCAAATCCCCTTCCAAAACTCTCCTTTGCCATGATGCCTACAAAAACCTTAGATTATACAGAGACTATCTGTTGTTGTGAGTTTGCACAGTGCGTAGCACTCTGAGATCCTGGTACATGACTAGGGTTCCTAGACACTATAGTAATACAAATAATAATTTGTATATAGTCTGTTTTCTTATCATAACTGTACTTTAGATATATTAGTTAGCTGCCAGTTCTTTTCCTGCCCTGAGCTGGCCTGTCTCTTTACAGATTGGCTCATGGGACTGGGTGAACATCAGCAGTATTAACAACCTTGCAGACGTGCATGACCTGTACGTTGGGGGTGAGCCGCTGGAGAAAGAGGCCCGTGAACTGTTTGTCAAGGGGAGCATGAGTGACATCAGACAGAACTTCCAGGTAAGGGTGAGCAGCTTCTGGGAGAGGCCAGGGGAGGAGGAGCCAGGCCTGGGGGATTTCTTTAATTATAAAAACAAAACTCTCAGCAGGAATAACATTTTCTAGCAGCATGTTTTCCATTTCCTTGTAGTGGCTTTTGGATACATACAAAGCATCCCCAGGAAAGATGGAGCACTTTGTGCTACTGTTAGTAGTCTCCACGGGCAGCATCTCCATACTAATGATCAGGGCAGTTACAATTGGGTCCTTTTTCTTGCAAAGTTGGTGCACGTCTCTGTCTCCCAGTACATTGCCAATATGGCCATTGGTTGACTAAGATTTGCATGCCTCTGACCCAGACTACTGAGATTTCTTTCCCAGGGAGAGACCTGAGGGGAAGTTTGTGAGGAAGGGGTAGAAAACTGTGTTGTGGAGGTATTTAGTATAACTGGATGACAGTCACAATGACACTAGGTTATCGCGCCCCTTGGCTCGACCAGTTCATTGCACTATGCTCTATACACACAGTCTAATCTTCCTACTTGTTGCCTGTTTCTGCCCCAAAGGAACTGATGAAGTACTGTGCCCTTGATGTCCAAGCCACTCATGAAGTGTTCCAGAAGCAGCTGCCACTCTTCATGGAGAGGTGAGAAGGAGTTTGACCTCAGCCAACACAAAAATTAACTGTTGCACGGAGCCATGAAAATCTGGCCACAGATACAGGGAATTTGGCACAGTTGCTGCAGTCTTATGCAGTCATGCTGAGGACCTGAGTTTGATCCTCTTGGAGATGTGGGGTAAACTCATTTCCAGCTTGGCGATCAGCATCCAAGTTCTTTATGTTGTGGAAAGTTGCAATGGCAGATGGGTGCCAAAACTCTGGGGCTGCACAGAGCCCCATTGCGTGGGGACCCTGATCCCTCTCTCCTGGCTAGAAGGAATAAGCATCATAATTTCACACTCAGCTAAAAAGGGCAGCTCTTAATGAGAGGGATCCTGTAATGAAGCTCTCATGGATGGGACTGAGGGATCTTGTTGGTGAAATCGACTTTCTTCTGCTTGCCCTACATACAGATTCGTATTAAGGCCTTCAGTAATTGCCGGTGTAGGAGGGCAAAAGCCATAGACAGTTCAGGGCAGTAGCCTGAGGTTGGGAAACTCCTAAGTGGAAATAGAGCTGAAGTTACAGATTTTGTATCTTTAGTTGTAGAATAGTCTAGTGCTTACAGGCCAAATACCTTCTGGGTTGTGCTTAATACCATATGTATTTGTGCTGTAGATGCCCACATCCTGTGACCTTTGCAGGGATGCTGGAAATGGGCGTTTCTTACCTGCCTGTCAATCAGAACTGGGAGAGGTACTTGGATGAGACTCAGGACACCTATGAGGAGCTGCAGAAAGAGATGAAGAAATCCCTGATGAACCTGGCCAACGATGCCTGTCAGCTGCTTTATGAAGAGAGGTACCAGCTGGGTCATGAGCATCATGGCAGGGGGAAATGCAAAGGAGGAAAGGGCTTAGATCCTGGCACTTAGTACAGGGAGAGAAAGCATTTTTCATTTAAAAACTGCAAAGGAATTTACTTAGCACTGATACGACAATAGTGTGTTTAGATGGCTAAGGAGATTGTTGATCGCCAGATCTGTCCCCATATTCATAAGGGCTGACCCTCAATCCAATCCCTAGCAGACAAGTGTTCACAGCTCAGAAACTATCTTTAGAATTGGCACCAGCTGGTTAGCAGCCTCTGTAGAGGCTGAAGATTCAATGGAGACTGGATTTCTGACTGTTCAATCTGGGCGAGGCATGTTGGCAAAGGGTAGTATGCAAGAAGCTGGCATTGCTGCTGTCCACTGCTTTTATTCTGTTCATAACTCTCAAGCTAATGCTTCACAGGGAAAATAGTCAAAAATTAGGTCTGTGTGTATCCCTCCTCGTCCCTGGTAAAGTAAACTGGAACCAGGTGTCAGAATTCAGGACGTCGGCAGAGTCTAGATCAGGCAGAATGTAGAAACGCAAAGCCAAAACAAGCTACATATAATGTTGTTCTGCCATGCAGGTATAAGGATGACCCCTGGCTATGGGACCTGGAATGGGACCTACAGGAATTTAAGCAGAAGAAGAAGAAAACAGTAAGGAAGAAAAATGAAGATGTAAACAGCGAGCCAGCCAAAGTGGTGGAAAAACCGTCTGCCCTAGAGTGGCAGGAAGGTAGCGCTCTTGATGCGTGCATGTGGTGGGGAGGTGAGGGTGGAAAACAAGTTTAATACCAACTATCTCTAAGTTCTAATGAGGTTGCAGGAAAGACATGTAGCACAGAGTCTAAGCAGTGGCAAATCTGAACCAATGGGAAAGTCCAACTGTCAAGTAGAGGCATAGTCAGTGTAACTTTCTAGAAAAGGAGGAACAGAAACAGCTGAGCAAACATTGAATCATGTATTAGAGTGCGCTGTCGGAAAGGGCACTGTTTCTCATCATGCTGCATTCCCAAGTGGGTGCAGAGAGAACATCTCTTGCTGAGGTTACGTTTATTACA
The DNA here is from genome assembly GCF_015237465.2 of Chelonia mydas. Taxonomy (NCBI): domain Eukaryota; kingdom Metazoa; phylum Chordata; order Testudines; family Cheloniidae; genus Chelonia; species Chelonia mydas. The sequence continues at coordinate 68,858,369 of NC_051250.2, forward strand.
AAATCAGATCCTGGTCCCCCCAGTGAAGAGGAAGAGCTGAGAGTCCCTGAGAGCTGGGCCTTCCTGGAGCGTCTGAAGGAGACTATCAGTTTGCTACCAAAGAGAACCCAGCACCTGCCAGGCCACCCGGGGTGAGTCATTCAAAAGGGATTTGCATAACTCACCACCTAATGGTGACTTCGGTTTGTAGATGGAAACATTTCCAGCTGCTATTATGAATCTATGGATGTGTTATCTGAGCTCCTCTTCCTGCCCATGGGGCCAGGGTATTCCAGCTGTCCAGTCCTTTCTAAATGCATTTGTCGATGAGCATTAAATGTCTAACAGGTGGTAGAAGAGTAGATGAAGTGGAGAGCCTGGAAACTGAGTGGATGAAGTATGTACCTTTTGCTTCAGAGGCCAGGGTTACACTCTGGCTGTTGTGAGATTAGTTGGTCCCAGTTTAGCTCTCCATAGACAGGAGATCGTCTCCGGAAGCCACCACTAAGAATTGGGCACATTTAAGTGTTCTGCTCAAAGTGGCCTGTGCTGAGCCAATGTGGAAATTTAAATTGCCTCCATCTTCTAGAGAAGATGGACCCTCCTGCATGTTGGAAGCATTGCAGCTACCCCACAGCCCTGCTATCTGGGGTTGAAGATATACTCAACATATACATTGTTGTATGCCCAAAGAAAACCTGAAACTGCCTCTCAAGGCTGGCAGTTCTTGAGAATGGGTTCCTGAGCTGGAGCATGTGCTCTTCCCAGAAGAGGAAGAGAAATCCCCATACTCCCAAGATTTCTTATACTCCACTGCAATCCTTTGTCCCAAAGAGACAGAAAAAATATTCAAGCTTCTCCAGACAGATGGCAAAATCATTCCCCTGTCCCTTAGACATGCAGCACTTGGAAAGTGTGTGCTTGAACATGTAGGTAGGAGACAGCCACTTAATGTTTCCTTTTGATGGGAGAGTTCCACTCAGATGGTCTCGCATTTGTTGATGGTCCCATTGATCATTCACTGGATGTGATCAACTAAGTGAGCCCGACAGATGTGCTGTCCTAGGCTAAAAGAGATGAAATAGGATGGACCACCTCGAAATATTAATAGTGAAGGGAATTTCTCATGTTGCCTTGTTAACCAGGAAGTAGATGGGGAGGAAACTTTGAACTGCTTTTGAAGCTTTTCTCCCCAACCTAATTGTTACTGTCTTGGGTCTCTAGATGGTACCGTAAACTCTGCCCACGCCTGAATGATCCAGATTGGGTGCCAGGTCCCAGTCTCATGAGCCTTCAGATGAGAGTGACACCAAAGCTAATGAGACTAACCTGGGATGGTTTCCCACTGCATTACTCTGAGAAGCATGGCTGGGGCTACTTGGTGCCAGGGAGGAAGGACAATTTGCCAAAGGATCTCTCAGAGACAGAAGAGCCATCCTGCCCACACAGGTAGGAGAGTGAGAGAGATGGGATGCGCTATCTAAGGAGATGTCAGCAGTAAAGCTACTGTATTCACCAAGCTGGAAGAGAGTCCCATGTTGCTAAGACTTCTGATCTTTAGTGATTATTTGCTGAACAGTTTTGGGGAGTGAGGTTCTGGGAAGAAGGCCAGCAAATTAATCCAGAGCTCCAAAGTCTCAAACTGCTTGTCAATCAAACAGGGCAGTAACCTGAGGGCATTAAAGATGCATCTATTCCTCCCTGAACAGAAGCCTGTGCTTTTCTCCCTTCCTATTAGAGAAAAAACCTCTCTGGCTAAGCAGTGTTTGGCTGGGAATCTTGGCCTCTCCTTCTGAGGGATGCTGGGGGGTACGTTGCCCTTATTTTCATCTTTTTATCTGAACAGATGTCCTTGTGGAGCCTGGTAACTCTCTGTCCTAGGGTGCTGCTTGTGGTGGTAATAAATTCCACTTCAGATGCTCGATATGAAACCTGTCTCTGCTCCCAAAGACACAGGTTCCTGAGTACCATTCATCTCTCGTTTGCCTTCTCCCTCTAGAGTTATTGAGCATCTGTATAAGGAGCATTGTAAGGAGAGAGGGAATGAGCAGCCTGGCTCACTGAACACCTGCCTTGAAGAGGAGCTCATGTTAACAGACAACAGCACTATCTGGCAACAGGTAAAGCTGGGTTTGCTGGAACTGAGGGATGAAGGGAGTAGAGGCTCAGAAAACTTGTCCAAGGCACCTGTTCCCCCTGGAAAAGCGTGACGGACGTCCACCTGTTTGAGTGAGAAGAGAGGGCCCAACTGCCTTTGGCTCCTACCCTGCAAATGAACCGGCACCTTCAAACAAACCAACTATCCCCCTGGGTTCCTCGATCATTTTCCCTGTGGCTGGCTTTCTTGATTAGCCTTAACTGATTCACACAGGGGTTGCTTTCAATGGTAATTTCCCTGAAAGGAATCTTGCTTTTTATTATTTTTTCTAATATATTAACAGAACATTAAAAAATACCGAGTTCAGTTCAACTCCACTGAACCAACATCTGACCTCTTCACTCCCATAGTCCCTCTGGTTTTCAGCTACTAAAAGTCTGGCCAGGTGGCTACCCTTCTCAGAGACTTGTTAATGCCAAATCTTAACAGCCTGTGACTTGGAGCAACTGAGAAGTCATTTCAGAGAGGGTTGAGGGAAAGAAGGGAGGGTCTGAAGTAGTGAGAAGCAAGAGAATTTCTTGTAGCCTGGAACAGAGAATCCCATTTTGGAGCCCAGAGGCCCTCTTCTCACAGACGTTCACTAAGCCCCCATCCTGTTCTGCACAGCTGTGTTCTTGCTCGTTAAACACTTTTGTGCTTATATCCAATTAAAGTGATGTAAGAAAGGGGACTGGCCGGCTTGGATGGGAATGGGGTAGAGAGCCTCTTTCATCCCTGCTGCTGATTCAAATCCAGCACAGTGATAAGTGACTGAGTTATTGTCCTCTGATGGCTCTTCAGCAGCCTGTGTGAAAAGAACTGGCCTCCTTGCTGAGAGTCTCGGCAGAGAGGCCAGAGACTAATAGCTATGGAGCCTGAATTCCCCATTTGCCCCAGGGTGGTCTCTCCAGGTCATTACTGCACATTATTGCCCTGCTGCCTCCTAGTCTGTACCTGTTTCAAGGATAAACAGATGCCTAAAGTCTTCTTAGATATCAAGCTGACACCTTTCACCAACACACAACTCACTTTAAAAATGAGGAAGCTGGAGAGCTGTGGGCCCAACAATGGTGCTGGAGAACAGCAGCCACATTCTATAAGAGGTTCCTGGAAGAGCTGTCTAGGAAGCCAAAGAACATACTAAGAAGCTCTCTGATCCTTCTGTCATCCTTCAGGTGGAGGAGCTGAGCCGGTTGGAGATGGATACTGATCTGGAAGCTGAATCAGACAGAACAGCTAAAGGGCCCAGACAGGTAAGTGGAACGTCCTACTGGGAGTGTGTCAGCTAACTGGGATTCACTGCACAGGTGCTGCTCCAAGCAGAACAAGAGGACCCAAGCTCCTGCATGGCTGACGAGGAGCAGTTCCGTCCATAGCAAGGTCCCTTTAGGATGCTGCTCTCAGGAGTCCAATGGATGTCTCCATTGTAGTGTGTGAGGAGTCAAGCTTTTATTTCCCGGTGCTTGTGTAGTTGAGTTGGCACTATCATTAACTAGGTGCTTCCCCCACCCCTGAGGCTTTTCCTTCTTCTGGCTCTAAGTTTAGCAAGTGTCTCATGCTGGATGGTTTCAGGGAGAGACTGCTTACCTGGAACTGGAGTGTGCGGAGAGCCAGCCTATATATCACCATGGCAATGGCCCTTACAATGATATCAACATCCCTGGCTGCTGGTTCTTCAGGCTGCCTCATAAGGTGAGTGGAGTCCATAGAATGCTTCTTGTTTGTTGCTGAGCCCTCCGTGGAGTGCAGGGCATGGCGTTTGAGACCCATGGCTGGCTCCAAAGGGGGAGCGAGTGACATATCTGGAGACCATTCCCCCTGCACTGACCCAACTATGCTCTTGCTGTCCTCATGCTAAATCCTGGGGTGTACTGAACAGTTCCCCACTGAAATGCACATCAAGTACATACCTCGGGTTTCAGATGAGACTGAACTCAGCCTCCCTAAAGCCCTTTACTGGCCTAACTGGACCAAGTCCCAGCTCCTCACTTTATCCTTCAAGGCTTTGCACAGTCTCTTCTTCTTCATCCTCTCTGCTCTCATCTCCCCTCCCTTCCCCTCCCCTCCTCCCTCTATGGCTCCTCACTTTCGCTCCTCCCACTCAGGATTGTATACCTTCAGCTGGATTAGCCTCCCAGTTCCTGTCTGCTGAATGCATTTGCGCTCCTTCTTCAGCCTCCACTGCTTTGATGTAGCCACCTGCCCTGGTCAGCAGCTCATGGCAGGGCTGGTGTTAAGGACGTGCTTGTAAAGATGTGGAATGGGGCAGGGAAGTGACCAGGGCTTCATTTCTAGTTAATAATAATAACTGCCCAATGCACAGAGCCAAGCCAACTTCCTTTCTTTTGCTGTTAAAGGATGGGAATGACAACAACGTTGGAAGCCCTTTTGCCAAGGATTTTTTGCCCAGGATGGAGGATGGCACCCTACGGGCCGGCACTGGGGGCACTGACGGGACGAGGGCCCTTGAAATTAACAAAATGATCTCGTTCTGGAGGAACGCTCACAAGCGAATCAGGTGAGATAGACACTAATTCCCCTCCTCCCCCAGTTAAACTGCGAAGTCCCCACCCATGGGGGATCTGCTGCGGAGTGACCAATGATAGAGGGATTTGCACAGGAACTGTGGTGTAGTGCACCTCTGTATGCTGAGGCACTGGAGGAGCATTAGAGCTGATAAGGGAAAGAGCCCTGAAGGCCTCTAAAGAGGCTGATCCGTGGCACAAACTTTGCATGCCTAAGAAAAAAAAAGGATTAGGCAAAGAGCCCAAATGAAACTCTAATGGGTGAGAGCAGGAAGGGAGCTTAAACAATGAGCAAGCAGACTGGGTCAAGAATCCTAGTGCTGTGGATCTGGGGCTGGAGGGGCAAGTGTCTTCAACTCCCAAGGAATGCAATGGCAGTTCAACAGGTGCTCCTATGGGTAAGGGTCAGGGGAACGTCAAGGCCCAGCTATATCTAATATGGACAAACTCTCCACTAGGATTCCTAGGGACTGAGGTGGGGGGATTAGACATTAGTGCTGCAGAAGGACTGTAGATCTGTAATAGTCTGAGAGTACATTTGCCCCCACTGTTAGCACTTCCAGGAGTCAGGCAGGTAAATGCACACATTGGGGGGTCTGGTAGATTTGCTACTAACTCCTCGTAGCAAAATTGTAACATGCCCCTTGACCACTGCTGTTTTTGGACAGGGAGCTCCTCCCATGTTAAATATCACTGTCTGTTTCCTGACAGTTTGCTGTGTGGGGTTGTATCTGCCTGACCACATTACAGGGGGCTAATCTGAGCTGTGGTACTGGAGATGCAGGATCTGAGGGAGGAAAGCAGGTCTGAGGGATGAAGCCCCATCTCTTATCACAGCCTCAATGTCCCATCCTGTGAATGAATGATTTTGCCCCATGGTCTGGATTAAGCTGAAGTTTTCACCCCTCCGTTTAAAGCATTTTTTCCATGTAGCATTCAGTTAGAGGTGGGAAAACGGCAAATGTCTGAGTGGCTCCTGATCACTCTGCCCATTGGTGGCACCTTTTTACTCCTCCATAGTGAGCAGCAGCCATTGTTAATGGGAATGGGTACTAACTGGGCTGTAGGAGTGTAGGCAGTGCCAGAATGTGCTGCTTCAACCCAAGCAAGAGGACAGATCTCCCACAAACTAAATCTTTTGGCAGTCAAAAGTACCCAAAACCTGCTTAACTGATCGTTAAAATTGCCTTGCCCTCGGCACATGCTGGCATGGCAAGGGCTAGAAGCACCGTGGAGACAGTATGCTCAGCTCTAGTGTGTGGGCCTTGAGCAGCTGAAGGAAAGAACCTGAGAAAAGGGGATGCAAACTTGCGGGTGGGGGAGAGAGACTGGGTTCCCCAAATAGAATTGAAGATCCAGGGTGAGATCTTCCCTTCAGGGGTTTTCCTGCCTCAGCTGCTGTTCATGGCCTTTCTCTTCACAGTCTGTCTCACTGGGGCCCTGGCCTCATGTGTTCTTGTTTCGACAGCTCCCAGCTGGTTGTGTGGCTGAAGAAAGGGGAGCTGCCTCGATCAGTAACTAGGTATGTGAGGAAATGCCATACAGGTCAGTGGCCTCTGTTCAGTTAAATCTGACCTTTGACTACTGGACCTTTCTTTTTCTGAGGCTATGGGAACCTGAATCCTTAAGGGGGTCAGAATTGGGGCAGTACAAGAGGAATAGTCTCTTTCCTAGTTTCCCTACTTCCTCCCATCAGTCTCAACTCTCTGGCCTGTGTTGACCATGGAACTAGCTCAGCAATCAGACTCCAAGATGGGATCATAAAAGGACTTTAGAAATGCAGTCCCATGTGATGGATCTTTCTGGGCTACAGCCACTGGGAAGTCCCTTTCAGTTACTGAGTTCTCAGTGTGGGAAAAGCCAGAGCCAGGCCTTCTTCATTCCTACTGCTCTCCAGTGGGCAGGCAGTGACACTCCACTTCTATTCCAGACATCCGGACTATGACGAGGAGAGTAATTATGGAGCCATCCTGCCGCAGGTGATAACAGCAGGGACCATCACTCGTCGGGCTGTGGAACCCACCTGGCTGACTGCCAGCAATGCCCGGGTACAGAACTATCTCTTTTAGTGTTCTGGAGAGGGATTATTTGTGGAGCACAGTGGTGTGGGATTTCTCCTGCCATACAGGGCAGGATATCTCAAGCTAGCGACAATTGTCCTGGATTAGAAATCAGACTTGGGAGAGCGGGGGTATGTCTTGGATTGGGTGTGAACTTTGTAGATCTCAGAGGCTGGTTCTATAATCCTTTGCCCTCTTGCCTCGCTGACATGAGTTGGCCTAGTAACCTAGGGCTGATGAGATCCAGAAGCTCAAGGGCTGAGAGCAAGACCTCAATGAAAAGGGAGTTAGAATCAGTGGAGATCTTCTAGACTCCATCTGGGATGCAGAGGGCCTTACAAAGGAATGCGGGTAAGAGTGGAGCAAGGCAGTAGCTGGTCTCCTTGCCTGGATTCCCCTTGTCAAGAGTGTCTCTGGCTGACATTTCTGTACTGGAAGAGCTGTGTGCTGTTAACACCACATGATACGATCTTCCAGGAAAGCAGGATGCAGAGGCCAGACAGCCACTGGAGAAAAGTTGTGTTTAGCCTGGCAATGGTATGGGGAAGGGAGGTGTAGGAGGACGTGCTCAAAGTGGCATCAATCTATGTCCGCAGGCTGACCGGGTAGGCAGCGAGCTTAAAGCCATGGTCCAGGTCCCTCCGGGCTACTACCTTGTTGGAGCAGATGTGGATTCCCAGGAGCTCTGGATAGCTGCTGTCCTCGGGGAGGCTCATTTTGCTGGCATGCATGGTGAGAGGTTCAGCTGGAGCAGCACCGCCCTGCAATCATGTGACATGGACTGCAGTTAGGATGCTGGGCCAGGATGTAGCATTGCCATGGTGATGCTGTGAGGTCTGACTCAGACCCGTTTCCTGTCTTCATTAACCTCCTCTCTCCTGCACCCCAGGCTGTACTGCATTTGGCTGGATGACTCTGCAGGGGAAGAAGAGCAACGCCACAGACCTGCACAGCAAGACGGCCTCTACAGTGGGGATCAGCCGGGAGCATGCCAAAGTCTTCAACTACGGGCGCATCTATGGGGCAGGCCAGCCCTTCGCAGAGCGCCTGCTTATGCAGTTTAACCACCGGCTGACGCAGCAGCAGGCAGCTGAGAAGGCTCGGCAGATGTATGCAGTCACCAAGGGGATCCGGCGGTGAGTGCTGCCTTGTCGTTTAACTTAGCAAAGCTTTGATGTAGAAAACTGTGGGGAGTGTGATCTGTCAGTGGCATTGTTGTGTCCACTGTTGAAGGAGTTGGCCAGAAACTTGCCACACTGTTAGCTCAGTCTGTCTCCAGCTGGGTCATTCCTCCTGGGATTTGGACCAGAAGGGTCCTTTGGTAGGTTGGCTGCTCCTATGGAGCTGCCTGAGATGAAACTGTGTCTGTCTCTGACATAGACAAATCCCTTGTAATGAGGTGAAGGTAGAGCACATTGCAGGCTGCTGGGCTCTCTTACAGTCCTGGCCTAAGTGTCCTGAATCTGGAGCTCATGCTTTTTGCCAATCAAGAGTTAATTAATTTGAAGCCTCTGAGCTGGCTTGCTCAGTTCTATAACCATGAATCTTGTTCCTGAAACTCCAGGATATCTCAAGATGCTGTTTATCTCTACTGGTTCCTATTTTCTAGGTATCACCTTTCTGAGGAAGGGGAGTGGCTAGTGAGAGAGCTGGGCTTACCAGTGGAGAGGGCAGAGGACGGTTCTGTGTCTTGGCAGGACGTGCGAAGGATACGGAGAGAAACCACGAAGAGGTGAGGGAGCAAAGCTCGAGAAGAGCCTCCGTTTGTCTGAAAGGTAGTGGGGGTGGGAAATGGGATGCGCAAGCCCTTGGATGTGTGCTGTGCCAGTAACAAGGGGAAAGGAGAGCTGGTACACACAGGAGTCCTATGTCCAGAAAGAGGATGCTGGTGAAAGACGCAAGTCAACAGCAAAGGCGGGAAACCATTTTCATCAGTAATGTTTTAGAGAATCGGGCAAGTCAATAGCTCTCTCAATCAAATGAAATTGGAGGCCAAGGGCAATTTTAGCTTTTGTGCAAGGAAAGAGACAGCCATGAAATAGTCAGGCTTTGGTCAGATTTCCCCACCAGCCTCCGCCAATGCACTTTAAGCCTAATCTGCAACATTCCCTGCTATTGCAATCCTGGTCTTTCCGCCTCCCGTCTGTCCCCACAACTCAGCAATGCACCTCGTCCTGACCTGCAGCATCCCTGGTTTTCCAGCTCAGAACCTCCATGTAGCTCTGCTGACACGTTTCTTCCGCAGAATCTCCTGCTCCTTTAGTTAGGGGCTTCCCTTCCTGCCAGTCTGCTGATGTGTCATAACCCTAAGTCTGCAGAAGTGAAAAGCTAGTGCAGCTGAGCCCCTTATTATCCATAGTGACTTTCATGACAGCTCTGACCCCAGTGCCTCTGCAGAGACTGTTCTGTGACAGGTTCCTGGGGGAAGATGTAGTGACACTTTTATTCCCCACACCGCAGGTCGCACAGGAAAAAGTGGGATGTGGTATGCCAGCGTGTGTGGGCTGGAGGGACTGAGTCAGAAATGTTCAACAAGCTGGAAAGCATTGCTATGTCTGCCTCACCGAGAACCCCTGTGCTGGGCTGCTGCATCAGCAGAGCCCTGGAGCCACCTGCGGTCAAGGGCGAGGTAAGAGCAAACCCTAGCCTGACCCCCAGCTCTGACTTGGCCCTGCAGAACTCTTGCTTTCGGTGATTGTCAGTTTGAATGAGATGGCCTCGGCACGCCTAGCTAGCCACACTCCATGTTACCGTGCTGGGAACTGGAGTCCGGACAGGCTAACTTTGTAGGAGTTAAGTCACTGCATCCTGCTCTATTCTGTTCAAAGTGCGAGTGGCCATGGGACTGCTGGCTAGTTACCAATACTGCCCTGGATTGGGAACAGTTTGGATCATCCTGTAGAACCACAAGTTTATTGGTGCTCAACCCGTATACGTTTTGGTGCTGCTGTAGTTCTCAGTAGTGCTGCCCTGTGGCAGACAATGATGCACAGCAGCTTTGCTTGAAAGTTGTGTTACAGCAAAGAAAACATTTAACTTTTAGGATAAACACTCCCCCGCCCCCCCCCCCCCATACTCAGCATATGCTCTTGAATCAATTGTCAGAAGCTGAGTTACAGACTGAATCAAAGCTAGGTTCTTACAGTGCCTGTCATACCCCAGGTGTCTCTGCAGCTATGGGGTAGACAAGGGGGTCTAACCTGCCTTTACTTGCACCACTGATGTCAAGGAAGTCACACAGGTGTGTAGGCAGAACTGGGCCCTAGTAATTTAGGGCCTCTGTAGTCAAATGCAACAGCGGCAGTTCAGAGTCTGCAACATTGCAGCCACTTCCCTTGTGGGAAGGAATATGGTCAAGACAATGGGATTAGCCCCAGTGCTTTCTAGAAACGGCCACAGGCATTTTCATTTCCCCCCAGAACAGCCTGTAAAGGGGTAGGTTTAAGTCTCATGTGAAGGATGGCATCTTCAAAAGTGCAACGTGCACCTAGTACTACTCTGCAGCATCAGTACTGGGGATGAGCCCCAGTCCTGGTGAAACAACTAAACCCCAGGGCCTTGTGAGTGGGAGTTGTGCCTGCTGAACCCATTGACACCATAGAGGCCTGTGAGAATGTGTCATATCCTCAGGAATAAGAGAGAACATAACAGGAGTTCAGCATACTCACCAGCAAGTAGACAGCTGCAGTAACTAGTTGTAAATGGCTCCTTCAGGGGTGAGGCTGCTACCTTCTGCTAGATTTAAAGGGTCAACACCCCCCCGAAAAGCATGCTGGGAACATGCTCCTATAAAAGGGTAATTGTATAGTGAGGGTTGGTTAGCATCTAGGAAGTAACAAAAGTTGTTGCTGTTGTATCCTATCATTCTATTACAGTGCCCTTCTGTAATTATGTTCAACTGCTATATAGATGTCTTGCACAGGTTCTGCCAGCAAAGTTCTGTTTCTCTCCAGTGGGTGTGCTTGGGGTTTTGGGTTTGTTTTTTTTAATGGGATTTTGTATAGTCAAACACTGCCCTAGCAACACAACCCTTTCAGGCTTGTTATCACCAACTGTTCCTATCGTGTGACCCCACGAGAACAGACTTCCCCAGGGAATGTGCCTGCTCTAGGAATCTGTTCTGGAACCCTTCTAGCTTCTGGTTTGTGTTTCCTCCAGTTTGTAACCAGCAGAGTGAATTGGGTGGTGCAGAGCTCAGCTGTAGATTACTTGCACCTAATGCTGGTGTCCATGAAATGGCTCTTTGAAGAATTCAACATTGATGGGCGCTTTTGCATCAGCATTCATGATGAGGTGCGCTACCTGGTCCAGGGTGAAGATCGCTACCGGGCAGCCCTAGCCCTGCAGATCACCAACCTCCTAACACGGTAAAGTCTCTAAAAAACTCAGCAGCATTCCAACCATGCTGTTTCATAGGGGCAAAACTGCAGGGCATGTGCTTCCTGATGGGACAGAGTAGGCGGAAAGTGTTGGTATGGTAGGAAAGTTAAGAAACAGTCCATCACTTAAGAGATGTTTTGTCCTTAGTGAATGTGGAGTTGGCCGAAAGAGTCAAGTTAGCAGCACCAGAGACTGAGTTCCTTTTCATTCACCACCCAGGCTAACACAGGCAATTACAGATAAAGCTTCCCCCTTCTTGTGGGCCTCACTCCTGATCTAAACAGAGATCTATAAAGTGCATCCGATGAAGTGAGCTGTAGCTCACAAAAGCTTATGCTCAAATAAATTGGTTAGTCTCTAAGGTGCCACAAGTCCTCCTTTTCTTTTTGCGAATACAGACTAACACGGCTGCTACTCTGAAACCTATTATAAAGTGAGAGGGGCAATCAGGCTCTGTAGCAGTCAGTCCTTAACCACTCTGCTAACAGAGGCAAATTGGGGTACTAGGGTTTTTGATGTGAATACCCCCCCCCCTCCCCCCACACACACACCAATTTCACACAGGCCCAACAGCCCTTGGGTGGGAATTGAACTAGAACCTAATTGCTTTTAAAGTTCCAAATCTTGAAGGCTTGTGTGTGTGTCAAAAATCTTCCCTTATATAACTGAATGCAGAGCAGTTCAGCTTCATGGCTCTCCTAGCAGGGGCAGGAATGTATGTCAGTACCTGCAACGCTGCTGTGCCAGAAAATGCTCCTATGCCGCTCCTAGCACACGTGCACGTTAAAGCCCTGTACTGCCACAGCAGAAGTGCCTCCTTCCTGGTGCCTGGGTCCTGCTACTAGTAGCTTTCCATTATGTGGCTGCACTGTGGTCACAGCAGTGAGGCAGCTCTAGTGATTCAAACCCACATGGTTTTTAATCTGTAGTTTAAAAATTAGTTTTGAGGTAATAACTTTACATGAGTCCCCTTATCAACACATCCCAGCACTGTTACAGTGAAAGACTAAAGCAGAGCTGCTTGCTCTTGCATCTAGTTAAGTATGCCAGTAAACAGAGCATCTCTGTGCCCATGTGGTGCTCATGCCTTGGCACCCATGGTTTTGCACCATCCATTGGTGGCAGTGGACTTCACAGTGGGAAAATCTCACACACTCACTCTCTCTCTCTCTCGGAGGATTAACTGGAGTTAAGTGTCTGGGTTCTTCCCTTCTTAGAAGGGAAACTGAACATACCTTGGCTCTCTTCCTCCCACCTCCTCTTCAGCAATACCAAAATCCTGTTACTGTGTAGTTAAAGTGCTGTGCAAATAGGATGCAAAATAATCTTTAACAACCCACTAACGTTCTTTGACGCTATTATTGCTGCAGGCAGGACTAGGCTTGATTAAAGCAGAAGTTCTCCTCTGTCTGTTTAGAGGGTACCAAGCTTGTTGCTAACTGTCAAATCAAGATCCTTGCTACCTTTTAAAGCCTGATAGAACCAGCTCTACAGCCACTGGGAGTGTCAGCACTGAAGGAAAGCTCTTGGCAAACCAGCTGTACCACCCAGCAATTGCCTTGTGGTGGTTGCTAGTAGAATAAGCCTGCCTTGATGAGTCTCCCACCTGCCAGGGCAATCTGAGGATAAAGGGTCCTGGCCCCTGCGTCTGAGTAAAGATCTTTCCCATGATCTCAAAGTGGTGGTGGATATAGTGAAGAGCTGTGACAAAGCACTAATTGGCCCACTTGCAGGTCTGAGGGTAGCTCCTGCAACAGAGCTTGAATCAGCTGCCCACCATGAGAAGGGAAAGACTCTCCTAAGGATTAAGTATTTACATGCAGTGACTCTTACTCTTTCAGGTGCATGTTTGCCTACAAGCTAGGCCTACAGGATCTGCCTCAGTCAGTGGCTTTTTTCAGTGCTGTGGATATTGACCTGTGTTTAAGGAAGGAGGTGACCATGGATTGTGTAACTCCATCAAATCCAAGTGGTCTGGAGAGGAGATATGGCATCCCACTAGGTAAGTATCATCTCACACAAGATAGGAGTGAGAAGCAGATTATAGCTTATTGAAGCATGAACAGCTAATCTCCCATATGTAAGTAGCAGCACCTGCTTCTAAATGCTGTCTCAGAGCTGTGTTCAGCCAGGAGCTTTGATTGAGCATTGCTCTGTCACAGTCACCTGATAGGTACAAACTACCTACTGTAAAAAAACAAAGCACAGATTCCCATAAGGCAGATGCCTGGCTCTGTACAAACACCATGCACACTGAAAATGACCACGTATTTGCTTGTACCATCTGTTAGGATGTTCCTTTCTCAGCACCAAGGCCAGCCTGCATTTCCAATCCAATGGCACGATGTGGAACTCCCAGCTAAAGCCTGTTGTGTGTGTAAATTCTGGGGCAAGTCCTAGAGGACTGCCACCTCCCTGCTGGGTGATGGGTTTGCAGTAACATTGTGCAAACTCCTCTCGCTTGCTGTCCCTTTGTCACCCCTACACGTATGTCCACATTGGAGCTGGAGATGTAGATTGTAGGTTGAGTAGACATACCCATGCTATCTCTGATCAAGCTAGCATGCTAAAAATAGAAATGGAGCCAAAGCACCATAAGAGGCTAGCCAATCAAGTACATACCTTAGGTCTCAGATGACTATACTCAGTGTGACTAGCCCATCCTGCTACCTGCACCCTCATTTCTATTTAGTGCTCTAGCTTGTGAGCTAGTGTGGGGGGGTATGTACACTTGACCTGAAAATTACACCTCCAGCTCCAGTGTAAACACATCTTAAGACTCTAGTGCTTTCGTCTTTCTCCCATTGACTGTTCTTAGCACAGCACAGCCTTGTTGAGAAAGCTGCAGACAATTCAAGCTGATGTCATACTAGTACCCACCAATTCAGGATAAAGTGATAATTACTCATCACTTGACAAACATCTTAATTGATGCAAATAACTTAAGTAGCAGCTATTTAAATACCTCCTGAAATGTGAGACTGTTCTTTCAAGAACCAGCATAGATGAGTAGGCAGTTGGAAATGTGAATAGTTCAATGCATGGCTTTTAAATAAGCCACACAATACCTCTTTAAACAACCTTTATTGGTAAAGCTTAAGCCAAAGTGCATTTTAGGAAAGGCGCAACAAGTGAACAAGTCCTAGTGGTAGGAACCTCCGTTGGCTTCTCTCCAGGACCACGGATCAAAGCAGCCAAGTGCATTACAGCTAAAGTCAGCAGAAACAAGAGAACACTATAGTCCAACCACAGGAATATTAATAAACTGCTCCTTTTTTCACTGTGCCACCATAGTTGGCTTCTCTATTCCTATCTTTACAGCCTACAGCTGCAGTGATCTTGTATTCACAGAGGGAGCATTAGGGCCTTTAAAGCAACAAAACAGTGGAAAACATGGTGTTGGCAGGGGTCTCTCACTTTTATGCTGTGGGCTTTCAGAAAGTGCCCAAGTGGAAATAATTTAACAGCTTACAACTGTCTTTCAGGTGAAGCTCTGGATATATATCAGCTTATTGAAATAACCAAAGGCTCACTGGAGAAAAGAAAATAGAGCTGGAGACAACCAGACTAAGACTCTCAAACAGTTAACTTATTGGCAGGGAGTGCCAATGCTTGTGGTCCTTGCAAGGACGGGCTCCTGGTAGTGAACCAGCCCAGTTGACAAATCCTTGTCTTGCTCTAAGAAGAAGGGACTTGGCTGAGGGAGAAGACTCCATTGAAGCAGCACATTCTAATGGCAAAGGCAGCTCCCAGAACAGTGTCCAAACAGCCTACCCAAAGCTGAACTTTTAGCTGTAAAATACAAGGTCTTGCACAGATTGTGCATCAGTGGGCCAGCATAGCTCAGGCAGCCGAGGGAGAGTACTTGTTTACCATTGCCAGAACAATTTCTTTATAGGTACAGTTGTCCAGGGAATTGCTGACAGTCTGCAATAGAAAAGCTGTGCTGGGTGAGTGTTACTCTGACAAGAAGGCAGGAGCTCTATTTTTTTCGTCGTCTCTTCTTTTTGGGTTCCTGGCTCTCAGCTGGCTGTTCTGCTGCAACAGTCTGGGGAGGGGGATATCAATAAAAGCATGAGTTATGCTACTGAAAAACAGGCTTATGTGGTTCTAACCTAATAACAGTTTATCTACTTCAAGAAACCACTCACACAGAATGAGAACTAGTTCTGTTCTTTCCACATCGTGGCCAGTGTTCCTCACACAGATGCTGCTAGAAGCCCCATTAATGCACGCTTGTTTTATCTGGAAATTGGACTGAGTATAAGCTCTGAGGCAGGAGCCTCCTTATTTTGTTTGTAGTGTCTACCCCAAAAGGGCCCTGACCACTGTTGTGTTACAGTAGATCCCTAAGGGAACAAACAGATTAAGCCTCTCAGAGGCAGGACATTCTAGCACTCTCACAAATGCATCAGTCAGAGGGGAACAGATTCCTTTCCTGTAGAATTTAAGGAAGGCCAATATGCTACTCTGCCTTCAGCACTGGAAAGCAAGATAAGGCAGTGCTTCTCTTGAGGTTTTTGTTATAAGAGTTTATTTTATCCTAGACACACACTCCCCCATCTTGGATACAAGTCTGTTGGGCCAAGAGCAGTCTGTAAAATGCAGCATGAGTGCCATTGAGTTAAGAGACATCTGTAAACACTGATAGTCCTAGAGCCAAGAAGCACTAAGAGTTTAAAAGCACAAGTCATACCGTGCAAACCTGATTTTTTTCCATCCATGCTAGAAAATCAATAGTTAAGGGGAACACAGCAGAATTAATCTGTGGGCTTTTCTAAAGTACTGCTATAATGTCTCCGTTTTATTTTAAATTGATTCATTTGAATTGGTACTGGCATACTGAGTGAAAACTAGCTCAGGGCAAAGTGTTGGGCTAAGCAACACAGTGTCACGTTACAGGGATGGCAGAGTTGGGTCTCTACCATTTCACTCATTAAATGGGCAGATAGTAAATTAGGGATTCCCCTTTAAAGATGGAACTAGGGCAGGCTCACTTTACACTGATTTCACACACACACGGAAAGCTCAGCCTCAGCTGGATCTCAGAGAGAGTGGCCTCCATGAGCCCTGGCACTTGCTCTTGTGAGAGTTCTGACCTGGTCATTGTCTGGTTCGTTCTCAGCATCTTCAGTGTTCTTCTCCTGCAGCGCACTCTCTAGTGTGGATGCATTGATGCGGAAGTCCCGGGAGGTGCTCAGCTTCATGTACTGCATCAAGTTCACCTATCGTAACCAAAAGACAATGAGTATTTCAAGGCTGATCGCTAGGAGAGAATGCTACAGCATTAATACCTGTTGTAGTGCAGCTTTCTACCACTGCCTGCTCCTCCCGCCTAGTGCCAGGGCAGAGTCCCTGGTCACCTTCCCGCCAATAACAGTGTGTGACTGTGGCAGTCCAGGTGACAGACTGTTTTCACACTCCCTTTCTTCCATCCTGCGTGTGTTCAACATCCCCTGCCTCCACTTTCAAATGGGCAAAGCTACCTACCTTATGGGTTTTTTAAGGGGGTGGGAGTAGGCAGGAACCCTAAATGTGTATATTACCCTGATGTCATCTCAGCTGAGAGTGTTGGCTAGGGATGTTTCTTTCACTGCAGTTGAGATGAATGAGCAGAGCAATGGCATTAACCCTTTCAGTTTCTACTCAACAAGAAAATACAAAATGGCTAAGTCGTCAGAAAGCGTATGCTTCTCCAAGTGCCTGCACTGATGCCAGCTGCCTGAATGTAACATCAATTTAGAATAGAAAGTCAGGCCAGGATTTGTGAGAAAATTGCCATGATGGTGAATTCCTTCTATGACCAGTTGCATTGATAACAGCTGTAGTAACATTCATTTAGAAAACCAAGTAGAGGTACAGCAGCCTTTCACAGTGATGTTGCTTTGTTGTATGTATGTCATCTGTCCTTCAGCCACGCAGAGCCACAGACTGCTGCAGAGGAGGGCAGATTACCTTTGACTTTTTGGAGAGGTGGATAAGAAATTTTTCATACTGCTCTATAGCAAAAATCAGGTTTGGGATTGGCTTGGTCTCCCGAAGCACCTTGGCCTGTAATACAAAAAAAAAAAAAAAAGGTTGGATGTGAACACTGAAGGCTCCCATAGTAAACTTAATGCAGTGTGAGCAGCCCAGGTATGTAACAATGCACACATTCATCTGATCCTCAAATTGCAGACATCAGTCTGGATTTCCATAACCGAATGGAAGAGATTTTAAAACCAATTTACCATAGTTGCCAATTGCTTAAAGGCATTATACAGAACTCCACTTTCTCATGTCAAGGGACATAGTCATAGAAATGGAACGGACCTCGAGAGATCATCAAATCCAGCTCCTTAGGCTGAGGCAGGGCCAAGTAAACCTAGACCATCCCTGACAGGGGTTTGTCCACCTCCCCTGGAATTAGAAAGTTCTTCCTAATAGCTAATCTAAATTTCCCTTCCTGCAGATTACATCCATTACTTCTCATCCTGCCTTCAGTGAACATGATGCATCATTACTGTAATTCTAGCCCATCTCTGGTTCAGACAACCCCAGATTGTCAGTGAACGACTTCAGTACTAAACCACTGACACCATCCCTTCCCCTGTATCAAGTATCAACTCCATACCAAACCTTGCCAACTTAGGTTCAGGATTGTTTTTAAACCGACTGGATCAGTACCACCCTTTGGAGCAGGTATTCCATGGTACTTCTCCATGGCTTTGAACTCTTCTGACCATTACCGAGCTGGGTTTTTCCATTTGACAGCACCCATTTCCAACTCTCTGCATTTCTGCTCCATTTATTTTCTGTTATGACCTTCACTTCTAATAACCAACCAGGAGGCAGCATCCAGCTCCAGGTAAATCTGCTGTCCTTAGCAGCATCACTTTACCTTCAGGGAGCAGTGAGGAAGTCATTGTCTTTGCTATCCTCACTACTTTTTACCAGCAAAGCACTGGTTCACTTGAATGGCACAGGAGTGTCTGAAATTTGACCAGCTGGTAAACATAACAGTGGATAGCAAAATGCTTTGATGAATACGAAGGGTCACACACCTTTAACCAGTGTAACTAACCCTCCAGTTCCCATTCACACTTTTCCAACTCAGTCACTTGCAATTGCAATTATTGACCTCATTTAGTCGAATGAAATGCTCCATCTTTCTCAGGAAACTCCAGCAGCACAAAGAGCCCGTCAGCACATTGAAACAGAAATGTGCTCGTATTGCCAACCCCAAATGTTCAAAAAAAAGAGTCAAGCACCAAAAAGTCATGAGATTAAAAAGCTGTTTTTGTTTGCCTTGTTTTTTGAGCCTTTAGGGTGGCACTTGGGTCATATTTTCAAACTTTTCTCCACAGCCAGGAGGGCTACAAACTTTGTTTTTACTTAAATGAAAGCTGAGTTTGTGGTGTATTTACCTGCCTTCCAGAGCAAGAGCTTTAAGAAAACACCAACCATCACAAGCTCCATGATAAAATCTCAAGAATCGACAACATTGCTATTTCCACTGCATGCAACCAGATTCTAACAGGGAGTGAATCAAGCTCACCATGACTGTAGCAATTGCAGCAGTTTCATCCTCTCTCTTCTTTTTCTTCTCCCCTGCAAAGCTCAGGCTTTCACTGTGGATGTTCTGAAGGAAGAAAGCACAGGGCACAGCATCACAGGGCTAGCAAGAACAGCCCGTAGCCAAGTCATGGCAGACAAATGTCTATGTGGCTAGTTCAATGTTTACAGCTCACTGAGGGATTTGGAAGTTTATAGAAGTGAGAAGCTAACAACACTGCCAGAGCCAGGGATAGGTGTTTATGCAAGCTTCTCCCCCAACTCTGCCAACATAGCTTAACCCTGAGCTCCAGCTCCCCCTGTAATTCCAACTCTAGTCTCCCCTACATGGCTCTGGCAATGCCCCTTGGTCCTGACCTGAAGCACCCCTTGCTCAACCATACATAGGCGTATCTGTCAAAGTACCTTAATCCTGACCCATGCCATCACCTTGAGCAGAGATTGCCAATTATATTAATGTATATGGTGTGTGGCTGTGTTGTATTTGGAATCTCTCTTCCATTTGCTGTTAATAGTAATACCAAACTTGCCCAAAGAAGCCACGTCAGTATCCACACGTGCATATAAATAGAAGGTGATCTAATACATGGCTTAAAGACCAGCACACAGCCACTTCCCTCCCTTTCCCACACTGAAATCAATATTCTTGCTCTGTCTGCGCAGAAGTTTAATCCCTTCATTACTGAAGAAGAATGTGTCTCTTGCCATGCTTATATAGGGTAAGCTGAAGCTTGGAATGATCGCAGCCTCAAGCCACACCATGGAGGGTTCAGAAATACAGGCAGTGCTGATTTTCTCCTTGTTCCTGATACTCCCCTTTAGTGCTGAAGCATCTATTTCCACAGGAAACTTAGCCCACTTACCTGTACATATGTGATGAAGGCGTAACACTGTGGAGTCAAATGGGAACCGGAGAGCTTCACCTATGAAGGAGCAGAGATACCAGTGTTATTCCTGAAACAAGTCAGTGCGCTTATCCCTCAGCATAATAAGGTGGCACTCACCAGCTTTTCCAGCCTCCCTGAAATTGTGCCCAGGCCACTGCGGCAAACTTGGAGATACTGCAAGAAATACACAAGAGAGTGAGCTTCCTTCAGACACCTCCATTCATCCTCTGAAACTTGTCTTTCCAGGCAAGGGCTGGAGGCAATTCACTCTGTGATATTCCTTGTCCCACTGAGCACATGGGAGAGGGAATTCAGATGAAAGCAACATGAAAGGCTCCCTGTACTCAGAGGACTAATTGCTTCCCCACTTAGGGGGCACGGGGTTACCCTTCTCTGATGCAGTCACACCTTACTTGGACTTGGCAAAGTGAAGTTCCAGTCCTGTGCAAATGTTAGGAGGCAAAGGAGGGACTGTGAGCAAGGGGAATGTTCACTGCAGTGCAGGCTAGATCAGTGTTTCTCAACCTTTCCAGACTACTGTATCCCTTTCAGGAATCTGATTTGTCTTGTGTACACCCAAGTTTCACCTCACTTAAAAACTACTTGCTTACAAAATCAGACAAAAATACAAAAGCGTCACAAGCACACTATTACTGAAAAATTGCTGACTCACATTTTGTCTGTATGAAATTTTAGTTTGTGCTAACTTTACTCGTGCTTTTTATGTAGCCTGTTGTAAAACTAGGCAAATACCTAGATGAGTTTATGTACCCCCTGGAAGACCTCTGCGTACCCCCAAGCGTACAGGTACTCCTGGTTGAGAACCACTGGGCTAGATGTTTCTGAGGTTACCTTTGGAATAACCAAACTACACTGCATGAGTGCTTATAGGAAGAACCTCTGCAGCCCACACTAATTAGGATGGAAGTTACAGGAACTATCAGGGTGTAAGCTGGTCACCAGTGGGACAGAGGAAGCATTCCCCACACATCATGCACGTCACTACTGCTTAGGGGCATAGGGAATTCTTTGCCTTCCTCCAAAGCATCATCTCAGACTAAATAGGCCATTGGTCAGTCCTTATGTGCTAATTTCTACATCCTAGGTGTCAAGCCATGGATGGGATGTGGGAGGGGGGAAAGTTGCATAGTGTGAATGACACATGGTTCTCCAGTGAGGGGCCTGCAAGATTACAAAGCATGCAAGAGCTGCTCCCAGCCAAGGGCAGGGTAGCTCTGCCCTTACCTACTAAGCAGGAGAGAGGCACCCTTTGTCTTTGCTAGCGGCCGCCACCACCTAGAGGCTAGGAAACTCTCATGCATGCTGCCACTGGAGGAGGGTGAGGACTGGCATGACTACACATCACGTTGACAGTCCCAAGATGCAGATGAGCTGCTGCCACTGTTAGCTTGTTGTGGGGAAAGGGCAGAGACGTTTAAATCCCATCCTGCCAGTTCAGCACAAGAGCACTCACGTGTTTGATGAGGGAGGTGAGAATAGTGTAAGTCTTGCTCAGGCTTCTCAGCAAAGTATCCACACAGCTCCCAGCAGGAAGGGCTGTTTGCACCAGCTCATGGTAAGCTGTCAGCAGCGTTCCCAGCTGCAGGATTATAGCCTTCTCCAGAGACTGGATCTGGCTTGATGCCTGAGAGGAGTCTTCTAAAAAGAGAAAAGATAGGTACATCCACAGCACATGCACACTGATGCTTTGGGGGAAGTGAAGTAAAAACCAGCACAAATTTTGCTAAAAGTGGTGCTATAAGCCCCCACTTCTGCCCTTCTCAGAACTAAAATGTAATCTGCTCTGGTCAGTGAGCTAGCAGTAGCCCCTTGTGCCCTGCCATTGGACATATAGGTTCAGTCCAGTGACCCTTCCTGCTCCTCCCCACCACAATTAGACAAGCAGCTTTCTCCTGAAGTCACATGCAGCCTGCAAATATTTATCCCAAAACCCAGTTCCCAGCAATCAACACAATACTAAGATGGCAAAATACAAATGTCCATCTTCATGTGAAAGGAGGGTGGGGAGAGAGAGAGGGAGAGTATGTGTGTGGGATGAATCCGTGTAACGATTGACAACTCTTACATTTCCCTCCTGGGACCAGCACAAGGGAGGCGCCTTCACCATCTATGTCAAGAAGTCATCTTAGTAAGTTGGCTGTTCAAAACAGCGAGGTGTTTCCTTGCTATCTATCTCTGTCTTTCTTTTGTGGAGCTCTAAGGCCATTGCAGAGCAGAGGGCCATTTCATTACCTGGTGTCTCCAATACCAAGTGGTTCTTAAGCTTCTTGATCAGCCAATCCACCTCTTCAAGGACCTTCTCTGCTTGAGCCAGGACCAGCAGCTAAGGAAAAAAGAGAAAGCAAAACATAGTTTAGCACATTAGGAGTTCTGCAACCCACATGTACCAAGCTGATTCTTGGCACCAGCTGCATAGTAGTAGCAGAGACTAGGTCTTACATATACTGTTCCAACTCACACAGGCAGTAGGGGCTGCTGTCTTGGTGTTCACAATAGCAAAATGTGATGGATTCTCCACTTCCATATCCTGTGGGGAAAGAGAGACTCTCTGATAATCAAATCTTTGGATTCAGTCACATGCTGCATGTATTTGGGGCTTCTTCCAGGGATGGAGTGCTCAGACACACTCCTCCTCGGCCTTCGCAGCACCAGCCGATGCTACGCTTACACAGAGAGCTGGGGTTCTGGCCCACACCTGATCTATGTCTCCAAGATGAGCGTGGATATCCTGGGCGAGCTCACGCAGCAGGCCGACGGGGCTCTTGTAGAGAACGTGGAGATTGAAGAGCAGGGTCAGCAAACCCTTACAGCAAGGGGAATCCTCTGCAAGAAAGGAGAGGAAATGACAGTCACCAACCATGACACTCCACTGGCTTTTCAAGGACTGTCAGTCATCCTGCAAGGATGAGATCAAGCATGCATTTTACTGTAGCCTACATTTCAGGAGAGAGAGACAGCTTAGGCGGTACAGAGACACACTGCATTAAACGCCTGTTAAAACACTGTAGTTACAAAAGAGGAGCTTGGAAGTCAGGCAATTTAAAGTTAAGGTTCCACAAACAGCCTTAGCTCTGACCCTACATCCCTGCCCAGTCCCCTTAGCTTATGATTAGTCAGATCAGGAAGTTAAGAGACATGAGGTATTTCAAATAATATATATTTCAAGGGGGAAATGAGGCAGATTGGACACTTCAGCTCATAGGGGAATGGTGACTAGGAAGCAAATGCTATTGCACTGCAAGTTAAAGGGGGAGATGTTGGAATTTCTAGTCATCAGCAAGCAGTTGAGTGACCATAAGCTGGGACACCAAGTCCGAGAACAGTGGCTATCCTTACAGAACAAAATCCAGTCCTAGGCAGCTGAAGAGAGGAGGGAGGTGAAATGAAAGATACCCACCCAACATTCAGCCGGCTAGCACCACAGAAGACAACTCTGAAGTGGCCCTAGCACATCCCGTACTATTATCTGCAAATCCATTGCATTTGTCAGTAAAACAAGGCTTTGAGCTTGAACCCATCAAAAGGATGAACGGAAGAGGAACTCGGAGCACAGTATCAAAGGCCCAAATTCAGATCTAGTGTGAGCAGATGCAACTCCATTGACATTAGTACCTCAAGCCTGAATTTACTCCAAAAATCTTACTCACCCAGACTGTTTTCCTTGCAAATCTTGACTGTCCAAGAGAACAGCTGTATGAACTACACAAGGGAAAAAGGGTTTTACATGAATGCAGTCACAAAGACAATGCTAAACTGAAGAAAATCAGTCTGATTTCAAGAAATACGCTCAGCACAACGGTAACCAACCATCCATGGAAACCAACAGAGGCACCTCTAGCAGAAAGATGCCCAGACAGGGTCTGTGGAGGTCTACACCTAGTGAAGAGTGGTAGATGCTTGTTTCAAGACGATGCTTTGCACATGAGGGTCTGTGGTCTCCCCTGGACACAGCCTCTTACTGAAGAGAAGAGTAACTACAGTCTACTCCATTTACTCCAAAGTAGGTGAGGCCTTCATGTTCCTGGCAAATTTTCAATTTTGCCGTTGGCTGGGTAAAATTTGGTCTCCCTCACAATAGCCCTTTAAATGTTGTATGTATGTGTTAGAGGGGTTAAGCCCTCAACCATTCTTCCTTGAAGAGATGGGGCTACAGGGGTCCCCCAGTGGATCTGTACCCATATAGAAGAAACACCACAGTTTGGCATGATTAGTAGCTACTAGTCAGGAGGCCAGGTAGCAGGGATACTGTAGTCCAGGCTTGAGGTGTGTGTAGGAAGAGGCCAGGACTTCTGCAGATGGGCAGGGATTGCTGCAGGTCAGGATTAAGGTGCACTGTCAGAGCTGTGCAAGGGGTCTGGACTGGCATAGCAGGAGGATGGCGATCAGGATGGGGTGCGGGGGGGGAGGACAGCACCCAGCACAATAGGGGTAGGGGCTTTAGGTGGTAGCGCAATACAAATAATAAAGGAGAATTAGTAGAGGTATCACAGGGAAGCATGTACAGCATCTGCCTACATTATGGCTCCAGCCAGTGCTACTGTTCCCTCATCAATTTAGCCTTTCTAAAACGTGTCATTCCTGAAGACATTCAGTATTGTAGGCTAAAGTTTGGCTGCCAGTTATCCTGGCAGCGTTTGGTCTGCTTGCAAGCACACAGGGGAATCAACATTTCAAAAATCTTCCCGTCACCATCTGGGGATCTGCAATCAAACCAAGCTGACTACCTTCTCCCCGTGTATCATGGGTGTTCAGACCCCACTAGTGCAAGCACCACACGCATTCTCACCAATCACTAACAGCTCTGCTAAGTACCTGTGGAGAGGAGGGCTCCAGTAGCTTGGACAAAGTGGAGATAATGGTCACAAGTGATAGGGCTTCCTTGCTGTTCAAGTCATCGCCAGCACTGCTGAGCTGGTTCACCAGAGACCTCTGATCATGGGAAGGAAGGACAGAATCCAGTACATATGCATGCCTGGGGCCATTTTAGGAGGCAAGTAACCAAAAGCCTCTGAGACTGGGGCATGTAAAGAAATCAGCAGCCCCCCCCAGCATAGGCAGCTGAAGGAGAGCAGAATTTCTTACAGAGATAATCAAGATGCTTTTAGAACATATCCGTGAGTATCTGATTTTGTTACAAGCTGTTAACCAACAGCTAATTTCTACTTTAGTAAGGCTCTTACAATATTCACTGAGGTGTGGATTGTACCTTTGGTCCCTAGAGTTGCTTTCATGCTTTGAGACCACTCGCTACCCACAGTGACATTTCTGCTATTTACCTGAAACTGTCGGATCTGAAAGGCAGCTTTCTCGGTGACGTTAATATCTTCCTCTTCCTCTGCATCATCATTAGCAATATCTGAGAGAGAGAGAGAGAGAGAGAGAGAGAGAGAGATGATGAGTTAAGTGCTGAGTCCAGCATACAGGATTTAGTACAGACACATACACAAGCATGCACGCACATTCTCCTTTGCGGTGGTGGTAAAGGCCACAAGTCTCAGGAAAACATACTGGAGAATTGTGGAGGGCAAAAAGGATGGTTCAAGGCAGGATTTCAAACAGGAAGGTACCATGCCAGACCTCCAGTCATGCTCTGCCAACAGAGACTATTTGCTTGCTTCTATTGAGCCCTCACATCTCTGGGACTGGCCTGAGGCAAGGAAAGCCAGCTGGAGCTCAGTGACCAGCATCACTTCTGAATGACATGAGGTCAACTTTCTCCTTATCCAGGGGTCCTGTGCAAAGCCTCCACAGCACATCTAGCCCCATTAGTGAGAGTCCAGGACTGAACAGACCTGTTCTGTCACAGCCAAAGTGCCTACCCAATGCCCGTAGAAACTGTGGGATCTTGGACTTGTAGAGCTGTTGCACTGTGTTAAATATCTTCAGCAAGCCCTCCAAGCACAGCAGTGAGATGCTCTTGCCCTTCTTCTTCCCAGACTCTTCGACTGCAGTTGGAATTGAAGTGTATCTCCATAACAGGACCCTGTAAGGGGTGGGTGGGGAGTTAGTTCACATGTTCTAGCATAGTTGGTTGCACAGCACAAAAACTGGAATAGAATCAGTTCTGGACTCTACAGGCTGGATCTTTTTTTTAGTACAATTGAACGGGAAGAGAGTCATTTTAAAGGCAGAATTCGTTTTGATACAAGCTTCACATGTTTTCTATGCATTCTTCCTGTTTGACCCATCTGATCATTTTATTCTTCCTTCCCCCCATGTGCCTATTGACTTCCTCCTCCTACTTCAAATCCCTCTTTAAAAACTCACTCCCTTTCACATGGCTTTCCCTCCCTCACTGGCTCAGCGTGCCCCCTCCCCATGTCTGAACCTTTATCACTGGTGTCATATTTGTCAATTAGACTTACGCAACTTACCACAAGGACTTTGTCTCCCTACAGTTTGTGTTTTTGATGGGCCAGATATCTGTATTGGGCTCTATGTAAATAAGATGGAGAATGTACAGAAAAGAGAAACTAAATAGAGAAGTCTTGAAGAATGAGAAGTGTTTGGTCTGAGGGGGACCTGTAATGTAAGAGTCTTCCTGTTCTCAACCACCAAGAATCTTCTTTCCCCTTCTTCCAGCTATTTCTCTCTCCACACAATCCTTTACCTGCCATGATGATCCTTCTCTAGTTTATCTTACAGCCTGATCATGAAAACTCCTTTATTCAGATGGATAGTTCTTAGCTAACACATGTAATTCCATTGGCTTCAATACAACTATTGACATGGTAAGGATTATTTGCACAAGGAGGAGTTTGCAGGATCAGACAGAGACTATAGGTTCTTTAGAACTGAATGCGTTTCTTTCTTTCTTGATGTTTGTGTAGCATGTAAATTTATATTACACAAAAGTGACTTCTAATCAGAGTGGTATTAGATTGTCATCTGCTTTCTACCATCAGAGGACTGAGGAAGATACAGGACTAAGGCTTTAAACTCAAAAGGGAAACAGCCGATGTTTGGCTAAAAGTGAACTCCTCTTTCACATGTAACTATTTCAAACTGTAACTGGAGTGGGGTTCAAACTAAATTGCCTCCCAAAGGCCTGAGAAGTCTGGTCTGTAGCCATTCTAGTTTCCTACTGTGAGTAACAAATTAACTACCAGAAGTTAGCTCGGTTTTACAGGGAATGGCTCTTCCATCTCTCTCATTATGCTACTTGGTTTATCACTCACTTTGATGGAGAAATCAAGGTGTCTGCTGCTCAGATGTCTCAGGAGGCAATTTTGTTATAATTTGGTGCTAATTACAGTTTCAAACAATTGCCACTGACTATTGCCCTTTCAGACTTTTACATGAGAGTTTCAGGTGTTCAAAAAAACCCAACATATTTGCAGTCCAGCATTCAAGTCTCCAAGCGACATAGAAACTCACCGAGTAATTTTGCAGAGGGTTTGGAACATCTTCTCTGGATTCTGGCCATCAGGTCCATCTGTTTGACCCGTCTCCTCCAGCTGTTGCACCTTCTGCAGTGCTACACTGACAGCGTAACGCATGAATTCACTGCTGGAGCGCAGAACAGCCAAGCTCTCCTCATGGCTTTGGGCACTATCCCTGAAGAGTCATATGAACATTTTAAAAACACCTCTGAGTCTAGGGACACACCTTAATGTAATGCAGAGGGCTAGCCTGTAAGCATTTCATCTTGGCACACCAGAGCGCACCTTTGGTGGGTCACACAGGGCCCTGTGTGGAATGTAACTGTGTATCTATGTAACTGTTCTTTTTTAATTTGCCACATAAATGTGTTTCAGAATCTGAACTTTTATTTAAAAGAAATAAATTGAGTCTCCAGCCCAACAGCAAAATCCTCTCCAGGGAGGAAGCAACATAGTCCAGTTCTTCATTTAAGCCACTTGGAGCAAATATCCAAAAAACAGAATTTTAACAGCCTCTTCAACCTCACTCAGATCCCCAGTTGAGTACAAGTGGCAGTCTGCTCAGTAGAGGCCAAGAGCCAGAACAGCATGGGGTGCTGCATGTCAGGACTGAGGGTCACTGGTATTCTGAGGGTGGGGGATGGCCTAGGACTGGAACATCAGAGGCCCTCCAGGTCAGCATTAAGGGGCACTGATACAGTTGAAGTGTGGCCCAGGAAAGGAGTAGCAGGAGGAACTACAGATCAGGACTGAGGGTCATGAGGCGGCCAATCTGCACAGCTCCAGGGTGGTCTGGAGAGTGCTCGAAGTGTGCTGTGTGCAGAAGTGACATGCTGCACCTCCTGTGTGTGTGCAGTGTGTACTGCTCAAAAAGGTAGGCAACCTACAAACACCATAGAAGTGAGTTTAAGGTAATATACAAGTCAGAGATAAACAGGCTGTGACAGTTTCACCTGAACAAAGCTGTGAGTAGAGTGGATATGAAGCTCATGGAAAGGAAGCTTCGGGCTGTTTTATTGGCCAAGGATAACTTGTTCTTCCCAGCTTTTTCCTTCAGGATCTCGGAGAGTTTGCTGTAACACTTAAACAGGCCTAGAACATCCTCAAACTTGTTCTTGCTGCAACA
The DNA here is from genome assembly GCF_015237465.2 of Chelonia mydas. Classification (NCBI taxonomy): domain Eukaryota; kingdom Metazoa; phylum Chordata; order Testudines; family Cheloniidae; genus Chelonia; species Chelonia mydas. The sequence continues at coordinate 68,886,420 of NC_051250.2, forward strand.
TCACAAGAAGGTGGTAAAAAACACTGATAATAGAGACCAAAATGCTACAATTTCTTCATGGGAACTTTTCATTAATCCAGTTAGAGAAGATACTTTCCAGATGACGTATGAAGCTCCCTATCCTTCCAATACACAGCTCAGGTCCCACCCAGTCCATACTGGCTTGGCCACTTCCCTTGTTTCAAAATCCTAGTGAACTGTGATAATGACAAGTACAGTGATGTTCAAAACAAAAACTCTCCTTAAGGTTAGGTGTAGATTTGCACCATGATGTGCAGGGAATGAGCTATGAGAAGTCATTCACTGTTCCCCTGTTACAGTTGGTGGCGCTGTGCTATACTTGCAAGGTACACTGAAGACATTGTCCCAGACATACTGAATAGCTAATGAATTCCTCTTAACTTTACCAGTGGGTGAGTGTTCTGAAGGATAGGACTTGACACCTTACCTGAAATTCCCTATGTTAAAGTTATACTCAATCAGGACCTCACAAACTCCCATTACCAAGATGGCATAAATATTGTTCTTCACGCCGACGCCAGAAGACAGAGAAAAGTCTGCTGATTTATCCTAAGAGGCAAAATGAAGAAGTGAAAAACCCTTCTAAAACCCCATAGGAATCAAGAATCTCCCTGCTCACCTGGCCTTGCTGAGAAAATCTGAATTACCAGTTCAAAGTCCTCCAGTTCACTCTTGATCATTCGCCGTGTGATAGAGTCCAGCATCTCTTCAAGGTCTTGTTGGAATCCCACATAGTCGTCATCCTCGTCCTCTTCTTCCTCAGCTTCGTGGCGCAGCTGCATGGTGCTCTTATACCAGGCTAGGCAGTGCTGGATACAGCTGAGCAGATGGGCCTGAAAAAAGCAGTCACACAGGATATTATGATTCACTGTGCTAACAAGGGCTTAGCCAGTGGGATCATTCCAAACCTTCTAGCTGGACAGAGGGAGACTGGTGCAATGGAACAGGATTCTCCACAGCAACAGGCTGGACCACTATAGCCAGAGGCGGAAAAGCCACAACAACGTGCTTCAGAAGTTCATAACCTATGGGAACGAGCGTTTCTCACTCACAGCTGAGGCTTTAAAACAGAAGTGCTGTGGTCCCATAACCTCACATCTGAACTTCGAACAATGCAATATACTCTGAATTCCAACAGAGGATCCCTCAGTGCATGTTCTCAGCTCACCTACCTCATTACCTGCAGTCCTACATCATAGCTGCCACCCACTGTCACATGGCTTGCTGTTCAACCTATATCTGAATTATTTAAGGGATATTAGATAAGAGTGTGGACAATAGATTTCAAAGGGGTTTCTTCACCATTTCTGAGGCTTCTGGTCTCTTCCCAGTCACACCTCCCTCAGCATGGAATGGAAGATTCTTCAGGAAAAAAAGCTAAGGGCTGGATTTGAATTTGGCCCCTTTGAAACCCTGTGAATTTTTGGAGATCTCCAATCTGTCCTCAGATTAGGAAGGGAGGGAAATGCATGCTGAGGGAGCGAGATCAGAAGAGAAGAGACAGACTCCTTTCCTTTGCTTCTGTACTACTTGGTGCTAAGCTGCAGGAGACAAGAATGGGACTGGCTCAGCAGAGGATAACAGCAGCAGAACCACATTATTGCTATGGCTCCTTCCATCCAGGGCTATCAAAGCACTTTAGAAACATTAATGAAGTAAGCACCATAACATCATGGATATTATTTCCATTTTATTGATGGGAAAGCTTTGGCAGAAGAAGTGACGTCACCTGCCCAAATTCACTGCAGAAGAACTGGATTCAGTTTCCAGTCCTGGTCTCCAACTCTCCAAGCCTGCAGGGGCTGAGCTTAATGAGAAAGAGGGAGTGACCTGAGTCAGTCAACTGCAAACCTAAAAGCCAATGGAATGAGTGAGCTTTAAAGAGTGGAATAGACTGTATATCTCTTACCAGTGGTTCCTGCAGAAATATTTGGTCTCCTTGAGCCACGATACATCCCTCAAGTTTCAGTGGGGGAAGCAGGTCTGGTTCGGGCTCATAGTATCGCTTTATCTGCCACAAAAAACAAGGAATTAAAAAAAATAGCTAGTCACTTAGTCTCTGTGCCTCTCAGTTCCCCATCTGTAAAATTAAGTACAAATATTTCCATACCTCACATTAAAGACTATGAGGGACTGAGGACCATGTAAGTAATTGAGCCATTAGCATAACATGCACCTGCCATACCATTCATTAGAGGCTCCTCCTCGGCAGCTCATACATCCCTGAACTAGAAGCGAACTTTAATCCTCTAAGAGCAAGGACCACAAATGGTGTTGATTTATGTAGTCTTGTTGCAGCTATGTTTAAGGGCGCTCACTGTTCCCTTGGTTACCTACATGCAGCAACACTAGCATTTTACCTCTTCAAAGCTGACAGTTAATGACTAGAGAGGTTTGCAACATCACCCACTCCTGCATCAGTGGATGTAAATAACTGCCCCTGTAATTCTGCACCTACAATGAACTACAGGCACAGTCAATCACACATCTGGGGTGGTGCACAAAGGTAGTTAGTTATTTAAGTGCTAACAGTAGTGTCCACAATTAATTACAAGTGAGAAAATCCAGCCTAATAAGTTTAGATTGCTTCGCACACTACAAGGGAACAGGCAAGCTAGGAGCAGTGCTGAAGTCAGAGTGGAGAGGGACAGAGGTGTGCCCCTGGGAGGCGATACACCAGGGCAAAAGAAAAGTCTGTAGCATCAGGCTCCCATTGACAGGCCCCTACTGCCTTGCAGCTGCCCAGCTTCAATTCTGGGTCTAGTCTCAAATCGGTGTACTGGCAGGGTTGGGAGTGGTGGAAATAGTCAGCTGTGGCCTCTCCAGATCATGAAAGAGAAGACATGTTGACATGTCTCAGAGAAACCACCACCTGCCCAATTGGTGGGGAAGATGTGACCATGACATGTGTGACAGAGTTGAGAAGAGTTAATCCATTCTACAACGGCACGGAGAGCCCTCCTCCAAGGGAGGACAGTAATGACTATTATTATGTAAGTAGGTCTCTGTGGACAGTTATTGGAGAGCAATCATTGTGCAGTGCATAGGATCAGGACCAGGCAAGATGCAAATTCCTCAGGAAAATGTATCTCACACTTTGCTATGTACAGTCTTGGAATTCCTGGAGCCCACATTTCCTCCCCTGCCATCTTTCTATTGCTCTGTGAATGTACTTTACCTGAGACAGCAGTGTTTCCATTATGGAGTTACTCAGCTGAGAGTTCCTGCGGAGGACATCATAAAAACCCTGAAGGTAGGGGAGAGAGACAAATTTGCCAAGATTATCAAGAGGAGGAAACAATCCACAAACATAATTTTGAGCTGCAAGGCAACAGTGAACTTAACCCTTTCGCACTGGAAGTAATCGGGAGCTAATAAAGTTGTATTGGGAGTGCTGGAAATACTGGCAAAGTGAGACAGAACAGGAAGAAGATACAGATGTCTTACATGGAGTCCACACCCAGGTGGTATCCCCTTAGTACGGGTGGCATCAAGCCCCAAGTCTGACTTTCAGTGTTGGAGCATTAAGTGGCACGATCTTAAAATTTCAACCTGTCTCTGGAGCAGATTTCACAAATACAACATATTCCAGAGGGCAATCCATAGGAGCAGTAATTCTTTAGACTGTGAAACCTCAATGGAAGAGCAAAGTATCTGCACGTCCTGTAGCACACAAACACATTCCAATACGCACACTAACTCGCCAAAAATCAGTCAGCCCAAACCCAGGGAAGAGAAGCAAGAATGCTCACTCTGATCTATAAACAGTTTCCCAGGAGCCCCTTTCCCCAAACCTGATACATCAGAGGTGCCTCTGGAGTCAGACTTGCACCTGAAAACAGCTCTTTATACTAGACCCATCACACACACAGCTTGGTCAGGCCCAAAAGGGCCACAAGGCAGAGACAAATAAATGGTTGCCTCTCACCCAGAGAAAGCACAGACATAGAGGGAACGGATGGTAGAATCCTCAGGACCCCTGAGGAGATTCCCCATACACCCTCCTGCCAAGGTTCTCATTGGAGCCTGTCAAAGTTGCTGCGTAATCAGATCAAGGCATCATTGTGAGGCCCCACCAGGAGCCAAGCAAGCTGTCCCTTCAGTTCACCAAGCCCTCCTCAGAGCGGGAGAGACTGGGAATCTAACCCAGGTCCCCGACATGGCAAGCAGAGCACTGGCCAGGCCAGCCACATTACATTTTACCACCAAGATATACATCAAGGACAGGTGATAATCAAAAGCCTTTGGGAGGCTTATATAGATTTAAAATAATGAGAAACAAAAGGGTTAAAACAAATTAGAGTCCCTAGAACGTCAACATGCCAGGAGGAACTCAGCTAGAACCTGGAATCCATTTCCCACAGGTGCCCAAAGATCCAGCTGGTGGCGACAACATTCAGTCATCATTGACCTGGGCTGGATTAGAACCAGCTACTTAGCAGCAAAACTGGTGATTTATGAAGACATTGCAGAAAGCCAGTTTACCTCGTATAGCATAAGTCGGACGTCAGCCTGCTGACTCAAGCATCGCCTCAGGCTGCCCAGGATTTCAAGGCAAAAGGCCTCATTAGCTGCAGAGTTGTAGCTGGCGTGAATGTCTGCCTGGACCTGAAAGAGAGCACATTAGTGAAGGCACATGGGTTATGCTTCCCATTTATCACTATGCAAGAACTGGATCATAAAGGGAGACAAACCTGTCCTTTCAGCCAAGGAAACTCAGACCAAACATTTAACATCCAGCCTCACTTCCAAACAGAAAATCATCCACATATTATTGGGTTTTCTGTACCAGTCTCACGGGGGTAACCCACACTCACCTGACTAGCACCGATGGCCTGGCTGCACTGGGAAAAAGTCAAGCTGCCCAGAACCTTAAAATTCTTCAACAGCAGCAAAAAGCCAGCAACTGCAGCTTTCCGAGCATCTAGCTGCCTATGAGTTGGGGAAAGAATAGAGAAGCATGAAGAGGGGTAGAAGGAGTTAAGAAATTCAGAGACCAGCTCAGCTACAAGATTGTTCTGAGCAGTTCATGCAATTTTCTGACACACACCGAGGGCCTAAAAGTGGTAAAAAAGAAAAATTAAAGCAATGCCGCATTCCCCAAAGGAACATCTGATGCCCCAAGGAATTAACAGCTTGGCAATTCAGTTAGTTTCTCCTATGTTCTCCAGTCTTACGACACTGACTTCTCCTTTCTGTCCCACTGATGTATATAGCAAGGGAGAATGCTGGGCACAGACCTGCTACTTAAACGGCTGTGGAAACTGGAATGAGAGCAAGGCAGCAAAGAAAGCTGCATGTTTGCAGTGGAGATAGAGGGGAGGTTTTCTCACATCTCTCACCTCTTCTCTTTCCCTCTGGCAGAGCTGTAGTTTTCTATGCTGGGTGAGTCCCATGGAAAGCAGGATCTTTGCTCTACACAAATATAGGTGATACCCCAGGTCTTTCATCAGCATCAGGCTGCTTGCTTTAAACAACAAGTGGACTTTTGCATCTGTAACTAAACAGATACTACCAAGCGACTCCACAGAGGCTCCTAATGTACTGGAGTCAGCAAGGCAAATCATCCAGAACTTTGCACAGAGCAGATCTTTCTACAATTTCAAAAAAGGACCAGCCATACTATGGCAGCTTGAAGTTTCTAGTCATCCGTTCACTTTGAGCTCCCCATGGCAAGGTGTGCTCAGGTATGTGGTTATGCAGACACCTAATAGTGGAGTTTCTTTTAATTTGATCTCCTTACCTTGAGTTTCCATCTGGTTTTCTGAATTTACAGGCTCAGGGTCAAGGCTCCTCTAGATAGAACTGTGGAGTTCTCAATCCAGAGGATGGTGTTGTGACTGTGTTACAGTACTGGGGCCAGGGTGGGGATGGGATGGTGGGGTCTCCATAAGTAAAAGGTGATTGTTAAACCAAGAAGAAAAAGAACCCACTTCCAATCCAGAGCTCAACAATAACTTAAACACCTTTTCAAAAGAACACTGATCCCACCTTACCTGGAAAAGATGGCTTTTCGGAGAACAAGTATGAGGGAGTCCCTCACTGACATGCTTACTTTGAGCAGCGGCTGGAAGGGAAGGGATCTATTAGGCAGAGCAGTAATAAGGCAAACCAAGCTGTGTGTGAGAGCACACAGGCACGTGCGCTCCTATCTTATGCTAGGTTTCCACACTTTCATCAGTACTAAAGGACACCCAAAGAGAGTTTTGAAACAGGAAAGAAAAGAGATGGACCGGCAACAGCAAGACATCTTGGCCTGCTGTTGAGAATGGAGCATGAGGATTGGGGGAGAAATCTGTGGCCCTCAGAATGGAGTACTGGGGGCTAAGCAGGTGACAGTTCTACCACTAAGACAATACCCCAGCACAGAAAAACATAATATTAGAATAGAATTGGGAAGAAGGTAACTCTATGGGCCATTCACAGCTGTTTCTACTCTGTTCTGGTATCTGGGCACCTTCCATCTTCCAGATGAAAGGTCCTAGCAGGGAGAGTCCTTGACTGTGCTTTCAACTAAGGGGCACTAACGTTCAAGAGGGGAGCTTTCAACTAAGGGGCATTAGTTCAAGAGAGGCACCATGCTACACTGAATAGCCTGCCAGCTACAGCAGAGGACTAGAGACACTTTAACAAATATATGTGCAGATGAGGAAGGTTACTGGGTCCCACCTATAATTGTGGCATGAAGCTACGGCTGGAGCCAAGCTCTAACATATTCATTCGTAGGGAAATGCAAAGCTTTACCTGTACGGCCTTGAGTAGCCCTTGCACCATATCAAGAGGCAGAAAGGACAAATTGTCAAAGGCCTCAGTGACTTTGGAGGACGAATTCTGAAGGATGAGTGGAGCAGACACAACGATATTAGACAGCAAATCTGAAAAACAAGATTGTAAGAGGAGCAGCTGCTGCCAAGGGCAAAGCAGGGGCCACATTAAAGAGTAGGGTATGGGAGAGAGGGATTCTGTTTCTTTCTATGGGGTCAATGAGTCAAAGAGAAAATCCACAGCCCCCCCATTACTTGGAAAGGTTCCATTTGGGATGATCATATTGTTAATCCAGTCTCCTATCAGGATACAGGGTGCCGTATGCACACAGCCCAGGTACAGGGGCCAACTTATCAGGGTGTACCCAGGAGCTAGCTGGAGAGCCTTCTCAGCAGTAGGCCCAGGGCTCAGGGGCATCTTCCCAATGGAGATCAGATGAATTCTAATTATTGCCAGTTTCAGGTCACACTGCAAGACTCGCCTATTCACTAAAGCATTCCCCAAAGAATCAAAGCAGAAGAAAACCTGACAGTGTGTCCAAAGACAGATACCAATAATGAAATCAAAGAGGAAGGCAGAGAACTAATGGTCCCTACATAGTGGTTAGGTACTATAGTGATAGGGGATTAACGTACATGCTGTATAGGATATTTGCATTTCTATAAAGATGGACAACCATGGCTCTGGGATGAACTATCCCATTACAGTGTTCTTCCTCTGTAGTGAGGTGTGTGTTGAATTGCATTGACTTGAGACACCTGATACTGCTGACCCTCAGGTCACCTGATCAGGAATTTCCTCTACAAAAAAAAAATTAATATGACTTCTGAGAACCACATACACTTCCCTCTCTCATTTTTATTACCTATGAAGTGGTTGATGGGAGAAAAGGCCTTTGTGATTACTCTATTCAAGACCTGCTCCAGAATTGCACTTCTGATTGGCTCATGGACCTAAAAGGGGAAAGGACAAAAAAAAAACATAAAATTGAGATTTTCATGTGATTTCAGGTACTTGGTCATTGTCCATTAATGTCCAGGTTTGAAGGGTAATATTTGACCAGTCCCTAGAAGTTACCTATGGCTAGCTGAATAGAGACTGAACCAGGATGGAATCTGGATCAATTAAAAGAAAATGTAGGAGTGGAGGTTAAAGCAAAGATCTGAGAGGCCTGGGTTCTATTCCCATCTCTGTCATTGATTTTCCCCATCTTCCCTTCAGTTCCCCTGATAATGGAGAAGAACAAAATCTCATAAAAAGTTGACAAGAGAGCAAGGGCATGAACAGAGTTTCCCCAGGAGAACATATGATGTTATCCTAAACCTCATCCTACCTTAAAGGTTTCCAGCAGGATATTAGCTCCCAGCCTGCATGCCTGCTGGGCTGGCATCTTGGAAAGGCCATAACTGGTTTCAGCAGCTTTTCCTAAGGCCTTTTTTGGCTCGTATGATTCCATTAAGGTGAAACCAAGATCCACCAGCCCTTGAGTAACATGGTCCCAGCCAAAAGCACTGGAAGAAAATGTTAAACAGAGCAGGAAAAAAAGCAACTTAATAAAGGGAAAGGCTCAAGCTGCAACATTCAGATTAATAAAATCTTCCATGGTCACTCAGGGGCCCAATGCAGGTTGGCAGTTGTGTGAAACAAGCATGCTCAGCTCTCAGGGTAGGGAATGCCCCCACAAGACTCTTCAGTCCCGGGTCCCCCAACCAGCAAAGGAGAGACAGAAAAGCTATAATTCCTGCGGGAACTTTCAGTATTTTAAACAATGCTGTCCACACCAGATTCAGAAATGGCGCTGACTGATGGCAGGTTTTGGAGTCATATATGAGATGTTTAAAGGGGTAATGGTGGTGGGGTGGGAGGCTAACAGAAGATCCATCCCTCATTCACTAACCAGAAAGCATTCACACTACAGCAGATAGCATTACTGTAAATGGTCAGCTACCATTCCCAGCAGGAAGTTGGTGGTTAGCGGTTTATAATTCAGCCACTCTGCATCACAGATGGCTGAAACTTAGGAGATATCTGTGCAACTGTATATTTTTTCAAAGGTCTCTTATGTAAAGCTATGAAATAAAGTTTGAGGTTTGAAATCAGTTTTCAGTAATAGTTAGAATCCCATCACATTTCTATCTAGGCCAAGACCCCGCTCCCTCCCAAAAGCTCTTGAGCTCTGGGTAGTGTACTCCAAAACCAAACCTGTTTTCCACCACTTCCAGGATTATGGACGCTATATCATACTGCTGAGGAAACAAATCCTGCAGGAATTTTGAGCCCTGGAGGAACTGCAGGTCCTTGCAGCTTCTCACAATGGACATTTTCAGAAAGTCAAACACCTGAAACATAAAAATGGTGAGAGTGAGGAGGAGTCTGTCCAGAGCCTTTTCCACAGGTAACCGCCAAGTGAGAGAACCATCTAGAGCAGGCACAGTGTAGGAAGTGTCAGTGCCAGCTGCTCACACAGCTCCTCCAACATATCTCAATACATTCCTTCTGCAGGATGGTTGTTCCCCACCTTACTCACAGATGTAGCCAAAATGCATGAGCCAAGAGGGTAGTGTACAGTCACCCAGCACCTACATTTGGACACATTCATTTTGGTTTTCGGAAGGCTAAGTTGCTGTCATCCTCACTCCATTGCACTCTTTCCCCCCATTCATGTCATGTAATAACTTATTAATATATAATATAATGTAATATATTATTAGATGAGAGGTCTCTCTGGAGGCTGTGTCATAACAGGTTTCAATGGTCAACAGGCGAGGCACAAGAATGGGAGGATAAACCCCGCTCATTGATGACAAGGATGCTCCAGTGCTCAAGAGCCAGGAAGCATGACTCCCAATCCATTCAACTGTATTTGTTTCTTTTGTTATTACCCAGAGTTCATTTCTGAACCTATACTGAAAAGGGAGCATAATATGAACATCCCCTCTCCCCGGCCATGAGCACAACGCACGGACAAGGAAGCTTTATGCAAAAAGAATCCTTAGGTTACACATAAGTAAAACATACCTGCTCTTCAAATCTGTGTTTTATTGCCACCGAGAGCACAAGAGCCACACTGAAAGGACACAGGGTCTTGCCAGGGTCCCTTTGCTGTTCAGCCTAGGAAACATCAAGAGACAGGACAATCAAAGAGCTTGTTATTTATGATTTAATTAAGCTTCTTGCAACACCAAGGAAGCCACCATTGCTAATTTAGGCCAGACTGGTGTTATGCTACCGCAGAATTGACCTAGGTTGTGGGGGAATCTCTTACCCCAAACACACTGAATCACTATAGATGTTTTTGATGGCCATAGTGGTATTAACAATTTCAAATCCTGCATAAAGATAACCTGCTAAACCTACCCTCTAGTTTAAAAACCCCTCTCTCATTCCCCAAAAAGCCCTAATGGTGTGCTCTGCATTTGCTGTACCTTTAGTAGTTTGATTAGTTCCCTGCCAAGACCCTGGTCCAGGTTGATAACAGAGATAATATGAAGAATGATCGTGCCTTCCACATGACGGAGTTGGTCTAGGGGCACCGTGGCAGCTTCAAGATCCACTGACCTGGAAGACATAGTAGAAAACCCTAGGTTTCAATTCCTGTTGTAATTGATGCACACCATCTCAAAAGCACCGAACAGGACTCATACAAGAGGGGTGTCAGGTAAGGCAGGGAGGCTTACAAATACCCAGGCAACAAAGGAAGACAATTATAGGAAAGGACTTACTCTGGAATCCTCTGCTCTTCTTTTTGTCTTTTATCTAACTGGTTGAAAAAAGTGATGATTCCTTCCAAAACAGTCTTCTTACTGCCCTGAAAGGCAGGACATAGCAAAACAGCATAAATTATATTAATCTATTGCACATTCTGTAATACCACAGCCCCCAGGGAATTGCAGTCTGCTTCCCTGATTTCCCCTTGCAATGCTAGTTTCATAATATTTTTAACTTCCCATGCTAAGTCATTGTGTGGGGCTCCTGGGGTAGAGTAATTGATCACTGTATTGTTTGTATATTCCTTTGTACAGCACTTATAAATAAAGGGTTTTTCATTAGAATGGTTTCTTTAAGTGACAAGTCCATTCAAAGCGGCTAGAAAGCCCTAAAACAGTAACCGAGGCTCTAGACTTGAGCTAGTGAATCAAAACAGCCTCCCACAATACAGGTAGAGACTATCTCTGGATGGATCATTCTTTTATTGAGTCATTCATGGAATAATAGCAACAAATGTGGGAATGGAACAGCCACCCCGTCCCAACTAAATGGCAGGTACCTCACTGGCAGCAGCTGCTTGGAACAGGGGCACAGAAATGAGACCTTTAAGATTGATCCAGACCACAACCCAGGGGCAGGTCACACTATGTGAGCCATAAACATACTAGAACAGGCAACCCCCTGAGCAGAGAGATGGATTCCATGTCTAGGAAGACGAATAGGGACCTTGCCTATTATCTTTTGGAACTGTACCCACTGCTTTCTTGTCCAAAGACGCCATGTCACAGCCATCCTCCTTTCAGTTGAGGAGGAGTGGGCATGACTCTCTTAGTGAGACGCATATAAGGCTTTCCACCATCTCCCTATCCCCCATGGCAGAGCCTGCTCCCACCTTCCATCAGCCATGGGAGTGAGCTGTCCAGCTGCGAGCTGAATTTTGATCCCCTGCATGATCCAATCCATAGCTCACTTTGTGTATTTTCTCTCTCATATGTGCATGCAGCACATATCTGCTATAGTGGTTAGGTGCAAGTTCTGTCTTGGAGAGCTTCAGCAGCTCTCTTTGTGGTTTTACCTTTGCAGAGAGTAGCAGCAGCTGATAAACCAGAGGAGGAATTTCTTGGAGGTCTAACTTGGAGAATATCCTCAGGACCTTTTCCACGACAAACTGCAGCTCTTCTGCACTTAGTGGGATGTCCCTGAAGAATCAAAGGTGCAGACCAGTCAATGCCATTCAGTTCCCAACCCTGCTTCCTTTAGAATACCATAGCAGGTTCAGTCTTTGAACTAGCCAGTAGTACTCTAGCATTCCCAAAGGCCCACCAGAGGGACCAAAAAAAAAAACTACCTGAAGTCCTGGATAGACATTATTGCCATAGCTCCCTGCAACTGTCTCAGAAACTCAGGTTCACGTTCTGAACTCCAACACAACTGCATATCACAAAGCCTCCCTCACATTGTGCTTGCACATGAATGGACAGTGCCAACTTTTCAAGATACACAGAATCAGAGCCATGACCCAGCCCAGAGTCCCCTGCACTCAAGGAGAGAAGGCTGAATAGCCAGGCATATACATGGAATTGGCAGGTACAAAATACACATTATGAATAAGGCTAAGATTTTGTCATGCATATTTTTAGTAAAAATCATGGACAGGTCACGGACAATAAAGAGAAAATTCACGGAAGCCCGTGACCTATCCATGACTTTTACTAAAAATATGCATGTCAAAATGGGGCCCCGCAGTTCCCAGCCACCACAGGCAATGGAGGGACCCTGCAGCTCCCAGGCACTGTGGGCTCAAGTCACGGAGGTCTCTGGAAGTCACGGATTCCGTGACAGAACCATAGCCCTCACTACTAACACAACGGATGTTCCCTGTTAAATGATGAATTTAACTACCCACTTCGTGTGCCCTAAGATACTAACTAAGGAAGTAAGAGTGGTGGGTGGGGAAAAGAATCCTATCTATTTTCCAAATGGCTCCTCCATAACCCACACTGAGCATTAGAGTCTCTAGCCTTCCCTTGAAGCACATGCTGAACTCCCCCTAAGGCCAAGGAAAGGTATCTGCAAACACCAAGGGGGGGACAGACCCTGGTTTCGCACATATTTATACTTGTGATGTGAACAAGGGAAGACATATCAAGGGTCCCTGTTCCTCAACAGCAAGCAGCAGACATCAAGCCAAGCGAGACTCTGGGAGAAATGGCACAGCCAGTGCTGTCCCTGGGGCATTTTTAGCAAGCTGCGTGCAGTCCCCAAACACACCCAATGGATATACTCAGCACCCACGTGATACCGAGGGTATAACTGCCAGGTTATTAACGCACAGTCCCCAAGCTGCTTGTGAAACAGGAGGCAGAAATAGATGCAAAATAAGAAAACACTGAGGTGGGGGAATTTACCTGAACATGTTGGTGAGATGAATGACACACTGATGATCCCACCTGGTCAAACAAAAGAACAGAGAGCCTGAGATAGGGCAGAATTGCTGCTTGTTCTCCTCGCACCCCCAAATTTAGTTAATGTCTACAGTTCTTCTGTTGCTCTCTCAAAGTAAGAACAGAAGCCTGATTTGCACTAAAATTCACCACTGTTACCAGCTACTCATCGATAATTGGAATGGCTCTGTTTGGCTGCTCTTCTCCTAGTGACAACAAACAGGAAAACCAAAGGAAAAGACCTAAGCACCCTGTGAGGCCAATTTATGCAGCAGTGTTGCAGGTGGTTCACCTGCCCTCCCAGCTGGAGAAATTGCCACACTGCCAGCTCTCAGAGGGGGTGAGATTTAAAGGAAGTAGAACAGGGCAAAGTGGAAGAGATTCTCCAACCCAGGAAACTCTGCAAAGCACAATGTAAAGGGCATTATTTGGCTGCAGACTCTTCTTAGAATTGCAGAAGCAGCTGGGGTTTTAGACTGAGGCTAGTGTGTCATTTTATAGCAGGTGGGTATTAGATAGATTTTTTGTAAAGAGCCCAGATGCTGATAGGTGTGTAACGATTCTTAAATTAACAAATAGAAATGAAGAGGAGATGTACACACCTGCTGGAGCAGAGGGTATTGATCAACTGCTTCTTAAACTCTTCTCCACTCAGCTCACCTGGAAAAGCAAGAGGTATTTAGGAGCAGATTCCAGTGAAACGAAAGTATAGGAGAGAGACCTTAATATTGATGCAAAAATTATATTAATACAATTATAACTATTTGATTAGGTCATTACAAGCTTGTTTGCTTCTTTACTGAATATTAAGGTATAGCTACAAGTATGTTAAAGCCAGAATGCTTGGAAATACCACAATACATGTATTTAGCTAGTTAAGTTACAAAATGTTAAAGCTAATCAAAGACATTCCAGAAGGTTTCTGCTTCTATCTCCCATGGATAACAAACATCAAGAGAAACTGTGTAAAACATCCATGTTTCAGGCAGAGGCCTAATTGTAAAAAGGAATGTAGAGCCATAAGTCTAAGGAAGTGTCCATACCAACCCCTTTTATTTTAAAAAGAAAAATCTCTGCTTGTATTTTTGAAACTCCAGGAAAAACATGTACAGTTGGAAATGTGTTTAAATTTTGGTTATATCTTAAAAGTTGAAATAACAAACCCTTTGTGAAAGGCATACATTTGCAAATATGTTAGCTAAATGCAAAGCTCCTAATATCACTACTATGTAAATAGTAAAATGCTTTATGTACCAACATGGAATCTAATTACCTTGCTAGACAAGTGTAACAAGCCATTTAAATATAGAATATTTATGTTAATAGGGAATTAATTAATTGCTGGCAGTGCACAAGCAAACCCTCACCCAACTCAAAGAGGCAAGAAAAATCATCCTCCAAAAATTGTCATGTAGAATTAATAACTTAAGCTAAAGAATTTCTAAAAGTTATTTAACTTTAAAAGGCTGTTTTGAGAACAAAACCTTTTTATAGAAAGAACAGGAATGTTTGCACTTTTGAAAACAGAATTTCAATTTCCTGTCAAACTCTAATAAAACTGAAAGAATATCTCAGAGAATGGACTGAATAAAAAGAAAAAGTTAAAGCTAGCTTTGAAAGTTATCTGATGCTTTCCTGACAGAAAAACAGAGACAATTAAAGAAATATTGCATATTCATTAATAAACTGCACATTCATAAGATGAAGGGGCTCCTAAGGATTACCCAGGAAGTCATGGAGCCAATGAAAGAGTGACAGCAACCCACTTGAAGCTAAACAAGCCCAAAAGGGGTGTGTTTTCCTATAGTGTCATGAAAATAGGAAGGAGAAGGGTATAAAAGACTCTGAAGTGAGCACCCCATACACATACCCTGGGATAGTTTGTTTAGACAGAAAGCACTTCACAAGTCATAGACAGCTAAGAAAAACAGAGAAAACTCAAGAATAAACCAACCCCTGGGGAAAACCTCCCCAAAAACCTCATCAAAGATTGATGAGAGAAAGTTAACTAAAATACTGTCAAGGGGTTAGATTTAAACTCTTGTACTGACATTTTTGGGATAGGAAAATGCTGCTGTCACTTAAATGACTAACCGTTTCTCTGTTAATCACCAAATGGTTAGACCATGTATTCGTGGAGAGGAGATGGGGGCTAATCCCTGGTAAACGGAAAAATAGTGGAACTTAGTTGGATTTAAGATTCTTTGGGCAGGTCTTCACTACCCGCCGGATCAGGTAGTGATCCCCGAACCTGATCCCCGAACGCACTCCCCATCGACTCCGGAACTCCAGCTCGTGAGAGGCAGCTGAAGTCGGCATATCTTAGGTCGACACCCCCTTCCCTCCCAGTGTAGACCAGAGCTTAATATTAATAATTGACCTGTTTTAAGACAGCCCCTTAAAAGGCTTCTTCTACCTAACTAGTTTAAATATTTTGTTTTATTTCAAAAGATTTAGTTAAGATTGCTTTCTTTGTCTAATTATAAACTGTTAAGGTTATTATTAACAACACAGGCTTCTTACCAGACCTTAAATTATTTTGCCCTACATAAACAGTTGTAAATATCTAATAAGATACTAAAACTGAATTCACAATAGTTTGGGGAAATAATATACTTTGGTGACACATTACCAAGAGAAGAGTGACCCACCAAAGGAGGGGTTCACTCTCAAAGGTATAATCTGTTAAAAGCTCTCTCCAGAGACATACAGAAAAGATTATAACAAAACTAACCAGTTTATCATTTGTGTTGTTTTGTTTAATATTTTTTCTTTTTCTAATAAAAAAATAGCCCTGGTTAATAATTTTTGTGATTATTTTGCTTGGTCTTGATCATGGTATCCGCTAAGGTATGCAAAAGAATCCCTGTGACTAAAAGCAGTGGGAGTCACATCCCTGCGCTGGCAGTAAGAGAAACAATTAGTAAGAGCTGGCCTACCATTTCATGTTTCTTTAAATATTTATAGTAATTTTTAAAATGAAATTACTTAGAATCCATCAATTTAAAACTACCCCTCCCTTTCCACCACACAAAGGATTGGGCAGTGAGTGGGAAGTGAAGGGATTACCTTTCCCATAAACCATGCTTTCTTTTGAGGTAGCCAGTGCAGTAAGAACTGTAGAAAACAACTCCAAGGACTTCCCATTAGACAGGCTTCCTCCTTTAATAACATCAACAAACAGAGTGGCCAGTTCAGCCAATGCAGCGCCTGGTAATCGACGAGCCTGATAAAAGATTTTTTTAAAAAAAAAGTATGAGGAGATGCACTAGAAGACTCCAGACATGAATACAAGTGATTAAAAGAAAGCAAGTATACTCTCAAGAAGCCAATGAGAGCCACATTAGAGACTGCTGGTGCAGCCCAATATTGTTTAGTAGAGGAAGTCACCCTGAAACACAGTATGCACACTGGCCATTAGAAATGGAGATAAGTCATGTTGACTAAGTCAAGGGATTGGACAGTCTGAACTACTTCCAGGTACAAACATCCAACTATGATAATTACACAGATAACACTTTCCAAACATTAACTAACCTCATCCTGGGTGAGACTCAAGCAGGTGACCCACAAAATTTTCCCAGTGGCCTAATTAATAATTGGAATCCACATCTCACAGGTAAAAGGGCACTTCCCCTCCCACCTAGATCCAATAGGCCCCATATAAGCCACTCCAAATGAGCACCTACCTCCAGCATCAGCAGCCCTATGATCTCTGACACGATGTCCAACTGCAGGTCCCCGGACTCCACCAGCTGGATACAATGTTTGTAAACCTGGAGTCTCCTGAGAACACCATTCTGCTGAGAGCAAGGGGAACCTTATTGTAGGGGGGGGGCGGGGGAGACAAAGGGGAAAGGAAAAAAAAATACTCTTAAAGAACTTAGCTAATTCCTGAGTGCATTTGTGGTATCTGAGAAAAGTTAGGTTAGACCTATTTCCCCTTCCCCAATACATGTGTAACATTGCCACATTCAATTGATCCCAAGGTCAGGAAGCCTGAACCGCTTGGATTTAGATAGAATCAGAGAGAGATGATCAACATTTTACCTGAAAACCTATTTCTTTCACGATATCTACAAGACTTAGTTCAGTTGCTCACTTACCTACTTCAACTAGATATTTCTTGAGCAAACAGTTAATCTATATGGGCAAGTCAAGAGCCTTCTGAAAGTAAGTTATCCAGAGGTCAATGAAACCCAGGTTGTCCCATTACCTTTGAAGATTCCCCTCAGCAGTACGGCAGTCTCCTTTCCCTTCACAGCCTGCCTTGTAATAAGGTCACCAAGCTGCAACCAGAAGAAAACAGCTGTAAGATACCAGTTGCTTATTTTCATACTTCCAGCATTTACATTTGCAGGTTCACCCCCACCCCCTTCTAGGAAAAGCATTGCCTGTCCAGGAACTAATTCCCCAACAAAACGGCTGGGACTCACATACCTATTATCCTTCACCTGAACACCTTGCCATATTGTTATATTGCACCATGATTGACAGCAATGTCAGGTTTATCCACTCTACAGGGATGGAGAAATGTCTAACTACAACCCTCCTAATAGCATTACATGGATCTGTAGCCTATCAGAGAGCATACCAAGGCACAAGGCAGTCGTAAATCAGTTCCCTATCTGGGTACACCATAGAACAGGGGTGGGCAAACTTTTTGGGCCGAAGGCCACATCTGGGTGGGGAAATTGTATGCAGGGCCATGAATGTAGGGCTGAGGCAGGGGGTTTGGGTGGGGGAGGGAGTGTGGTGTGTAGGAAGGGGCTCAGGGCAAGGGGTTGGGGTGCAGGAGGGGCCTCAGGGCAGGGGATTAGGGTCCAGGAGGGGGTGCGGAGTGCGGGAGGGGGCTCAGGGAAGGGGGTTGGGGTGCAGGAGGGGTGCAGCAGGGGGCTCAAGGCAGCGGGTTAGGGGGTCTCAGGACAGGGGGTTAGGGCGAGGGGTGCAGACTCCGGCCCAGCGCCGCTTACCTGGAGCAGCTCAGGAGTGGCAGTGGTGCGCAGCAGGGCTAAGGCAGGCTCCCTGCCTGCCCTGGCCCCGCGCTACTCCCAGAAGTGGCCAGCATGTCTGGCAGTGGCTCCTGGGGGTGGGGTGGGGTAGCCAGCTCCACCACCGCCTGCCCTCGCCTGTGGGTACCACCCCCAAAGCTCCCATTGGCCACGGTTCCCTGTTCCTGGCCAATGGGAGCTGCGGGGGGCAGTACCTGCAGGTGAGGGCAGCACACAGAGCCCTCTGCCCCCCTATCCACCAGGGGCTGCAGGAACGTGCTGCCAGCCGATTCCGGGAGCGGCATGGGGCCAGGGCAGGTAGGGAGCCTGCCTTAGCCCCACTCTCCCACAGGGCTGGCAATCCCACAGGCCGGAGCGAAAGCCCTGATGGGCCGGATCCTGCCTGCGGGCCGTAGTTTGCCCTCCTCTGTCATAGAACATACACCACAGCTCCAATCTATTCCAAGTTCTTCTTTAGCCTTTGGAAATTTAGCATACAGCTAGAACTATTCATTCAGAGCACCATCTTACAGTTTTTTTTTTTCACCTCAAATGTTCAGTGAATTGGTACGGGCACACTTTTACAACATCTTCAAATGAAGGAAAATTCTAGCCGCCATTCTCTCCTGCTACAGCCCATGCACAGAATACAAGAAAAGCCCCAAATGTTCAAAAATATGCAACTCACTTCATTTTCCTTCAGGTTTTGCAGACATTCCTGAAGTCTGTCTAGTGCTTCTTCTGCTGCTAGAGATAAGATTTTCTGGTCCATTGTAGCTCGTGTCAGTAGACTTTGCAGCACCGTCACGCATTGAATGTGTTCTGGAAAATGGCAGCAGAATTAGCACTTGGAGAATAATACAGGAAACCACCTAGTTCTTCCCCACAAGAAATCTGTGCAGATAGCCATTGGAGAAAATTATTATTCAAGAGGATTTCAAGGAATAACTCCCCCCATTCATCAGTTCTCCACTACAACACAATTTGATTTTACGTGTCTTTTACAGAAATGTCTCCCAATGTACAAGTTAAAACAATGGAAACATCACAGCAATGGCATGTGAGAGAAAGAATGGGAATCATAACTAGGAAAGGGCACTGGTCTACAGCTAACCATCAATAGCAGGGGTTCTCAAACTGGGGGTCGGGACCCCTCAGTGGGTCACAAGGTTATTACATGGGGGGTCACAAGCTGTCAGCCTCCACTCCAAACCCCACTTTTCCTCCAGCATTTATAACGGTGTTAAATATATAAAACTGTGTTTTTAATTTACAAGGGGGGGCTGCACTCAGAGGCTTGCTATGTGAAAGGGGTCATCAGTACAAAAGTTTGAGAACCACTGGGCAGCACCAAAGAGGTATGGGGAGAAATCACTGAAGCAAAATTGTAACCAGTGGCAGAATGTTAGTGTAGTACCAACCACGCATCCCGTTAACATAAGCCATTCATAGTACAGCAGCATTCTCGGTTAGGACAGTCTGACTGGTATAGGGCATTCTATTGGAGTTTCACCCCTTAATATTCTGTTTTTTAATTGGCTGGCCATCACATCTCTGGCCTGAAAGTTTGAAAGGATGTGGAATGACAAACAATCGAACAGAAAAGAAACAGAAAAGACAACACAAAGCAGCACAGGACTGGCCTCACAAAAATGCAGAGATTTCAAAGCTTTATTCCAGATAGAGCTGTCATCACCTCTGAAACAACCAGAAGATTCGCATTAGGAAGCACTCAGCACAAAGGGGGAATAGAGGGCTTTCATTTTAATTATTTTTAAATTATAATTATCAGGAGGGATATTTGCATGAGAACATGATCTTTGCTCCCTAAGAACCCAGCTGCCCAATCTCTGAGAAACATCTGAAATGTCAGCGAAGAATGACATTTCAGATGCAGAATTAGCAGCTGGATTTTTATTATGAATATACATATTATCTTGCACAGTTCTCTGCTGACAATAAAACACGACACAGCCCCGATGGTGAAAGGGGCAAAAACCCGTCTGCCCAGGCAAACATTCCCAGGGATAACAAAGGACAAAGCAACACAGAAACTTGTGGGCAGACCTCTCATTCCCCCGTGACACCAGACAAATAACACACTCAACCCCAGTTCAGGGAGACAAGTGGGGGGAGCGGAGGAAGGCACCTGAGTCGGGGGTTTTCAGACGTTTTCAAGTGTTTTTTGTAAACCACCCCACACTGAGCTCTACACACCTTCGCCACAACTCAAAATGCCAGCCCCCCCCCTCCTCTCTAACCCCCCCCGCTGGCAGCCCCACAAGCCCTCACAGCCAGCAGCCACCGCCGCCGCCTCTCACCCTGCCCTCGCCCCAGGCATTTCCCCTCCCCGGCCCCGCGCTCGCTGCCGCCCCCGCTCCCCGTCTCGTGCTCACCCGCGAGCCGCTCCCGTCTCGTGCCCGCTCGGGCCCCGGCTCCGAAACTCCCGCCGAGCACTCCGCATCCGTTACCCCTGGCAACAGATCCCGCCTCCCCGTGCTCACTTCCGCTGCCCCTGCCGACAGAGCCCGCCCTCAGGCCCCGCCAGCCCCGCCCATCGGAGAGGGCCGGGACCCGGAGGGGACGGGGCGAGTGGGCTGTAGAACTCTCCGCGGGAGTTGGTCCGCGGGTTCGAATCTCCCCCTGTCCGCGGCGCGGGGCAGCTGCGGCGGAAGTTGGCGTGAGGAGGGGGCCGCTCAGCGCCCACAGCCCCGGGGCTCCGGTCCTCGGAATCCAGCCTGGGCTGGCGGCGGCTGCGTCTCATTTACCCCGGGCTCCCCTCGGACTCAAGGGCCAACTACAGCGGTCACCCCCTTTGTCTGGGGCGCGCTGCTGCCGGCCAGGTCTTCACGGGAGCGCCAGGGCAGCCCCTTGGTGGGGGGAGCGGGAGGCTCTCGGACCAGCCCCGGGCGGCGGGGGCTAGCCCCCTGCGGTGTCCCATTTGGGAAATATGGCCACCCAGGGCCAGCCTTAGGGGGTGGGTCACCTGGGCGACCACCCCTGGGGCAGCGTGGTCAAGGGGGCGCCATGTGGCAGTCACAAGTTGCTCCTGGCTGGCAGGGGAGTGCCACGTGCGTGGGGGGGGGGGCCCAGATTTCTCCCTGCTGCCTCCTGGTGAAGGACCATTGTGCGAGGGAGGTGAGCGGTTCCCTACAGATACTGCTCCCCACTCCCCCAACGGTCCTCTGCCCCCCCCCAGGGGGGCTGTGGGGGGGCATCAGGGCTCCCTGCATCCAGGTCACTGCCCCCACCTGGGTGGTGCTGTGAGGCGGGCATCAGGAGCTGCTGCTCCCCTGTCCTCCCCTTATGCAGCCCCTGTGGGGACAGTGACCTGGATGCAGGGAGCCCTGACTTCACTCCTCACTCCTCCCCCCCCACAGCCCCCTAGGGGGGCACAGAGGAGCAGTGTTCGGGGGGGGGGGGGGAGGAGCAATAAAGCCAGCTGCTCCATGCACCCAGATCAGTTTCCCCACATGGGTGCAGGAGGGGGTTGCTGGAGTTAGGGGCACAGGGGGCACCATTCAGAGGCTAGAGGTGTGGGTGGGGTGGGGTGGGGAGGCCATGGGGGCCAGAGGCAATGGGAGGGGACACCATGCCGACGGGGGCCAGGAGCACCAAAATACAGTTTCGCCCAGGGTGCTATTTTCCCTAAGGCTGGCTCTGTGGTCACCCTATGCAAAACTCTCTCAGCAGAGAGGCCAAGGACTGAAGGGGCCATAAAGGCTGAGCTAAGGAGTGGCTGGGCACTGGAAGGGGGTGCCATCCCTGTTCAGTGGGTCTATAGAGGACTCTTTCTTTAGGGCCCTAAAGTCAGCACCTTTCGCCAGCATAGAATTCAACAAAAAAATCTCCCAGATGAACTTTCAATAACAAAACAGAGGAGGCTATTTCAGTGCTTCCTTACACATGCCCCAAACCCTCTCCGCTCTTGGGGGGGGGAGGGGGGCAACAGGGGTCACACACATGTCCACCTCTCTGGATACATTATGGCACCCCATGTCTTAATAAGAATTAAACAATCCTGCTCTCAGAGTCACCCCAGCCAGTAACAGCTCCCTGGCTTCCACTCATTGCTCTGTTTCCACTTTGAGGCTTTCCTAGCAGGGCCTGAAATGCTCATCCTCTGAAAGTCAGGCTCCCAAAAGCTTGCTTTTCATGCATTTTCCCCACCTCCACCACATCTACATGCATTTCAACATCTGCTCTCAATTGGGCTTTCTTAGAACAGACACTGTCAAATAAACCCCCTCTTTTACCCTCAAGGGGCAATGGAGCACACAAATTTCAGGAACATAGAACCACTCTGAATCCAGTTAGATTTGAAATGTGTTAGGATTTTCATCTTGAGATTTCTTGGAACCATTAACTCATTTCACATTATTCAGTGTTTACTAGATTGAAGAAGTGATGAAATTACTGGCTGGAGTTCTATGCAATGCTGTCGTAGCCATGTTGGTCCCAGGATATTAGAGAAACAGGGTGGGTGAGGTAATATGTTTTAGTGGACCAACTTCTGTTAGTTAGAGAGACAAGCTTCTCCTTGAATGGTCTCTTAGAATAGGTGCTAACTCAGGGACTGGCAATCTTTGGCACGCGGCCCATCAGGGTACGCCCCTGGTGGGCCGGGGCGGTTAGTTTACCTGCAGCGTCCGCAGATTAGGCCGATCGTGGCTCCCGCTGGCCGCAGTTCGCCACTGCAGGCCAATGGGGGCTGCAGGAAGGGTGCCGCTTCCCACAGCCCCCATTGGCCTGGAGCCACAATCGGCCAAACCTGCGGACGTTGCAGGTAAACAAACCGCCCCAGCCCGCCAGGGGCTTACCCTGATGGGCTGCGTGCTGAAGGTTGCCGATCCCTGGCCTACTACTTTTGCTAAACTGTTTGATCTTGTATTTAGTTGTGACATTCTAAGTACTTTTCCCAGACCCCAAGAAGAGCTCTGTGTAGGTCAAAAGCTTGTCTCTCACCAACAGAAGATGGTCCAATAAAATATTTTACCCCACCCACCTTGTCTCTCTCTAATATCCTGGAACGGACACAGCTACAACAACATTGCTAGAATTAGACTTACTCTAAGTTGCAGTTCGCAGTAGTTCCAAAGCAGTAACAACTATAAAGTGTAGGGGGCTGGTACTGTCAAATACTGTATTGTTTTTAATGAGGCTATTTCTGTAAGTGCTGTCAGCATGCACAAGGAAATGTGTCTCCTACCGCATCCTTATGGAGCTTTTGGAAGCACGTCATGAGATAAAATGAGGAGTCCATGAGATAAGAAGAGGGAAGAAGAGGATATGGTCTGGAGGGGGAAAGTAATGACTAGGAAATGCATCCCACACAAAGGAGTCATGAATGTTTCCAGCTGCTCCTGCAACTGGCAGCAAGGATAAGAGGTGAAAGAATCAGGAAACTGGCCAAAATGGGGTCTGAGTGGTTGAAAGAGTTCAAGGCTATGCTACCAAAGAAAAACTCAGGCGACGGACAGTCCCAGGGAAGATGTTTCTCAGTGGAAGCTGCGTACCTTACAGTTCAACAGGGGTTCTGTTTTGTCTTCCATATGGGCCCATTCAATCTCACACACACACCATACCATATATTTCTGCTGAAAAGCCCACAGGAGGCTTGTGTGTCAGGTAATTTCTAACCCTTTGTATTTTCTCAAGCCCTTTTATCCCTGGGGAGCATCAACACTTTCTCTTCCCAGAAGAATTGTTAAATACAAACTTAAAGTATCATTCTCCTCTTGCCTTTTTGCTGGGCATGGTCCTAATACCAGCTGAGACCTGGTGTGTGCAACTCACCTCTAGCCTTGCATGTCATTGTGGGATCTGCAGGTGACAGGGCATCACGAGCAGGTTCTGAAAACAGCGGAGAGCCTTTAATGAGCTGCTGGCCCTGCTGAACACTCCTTGTCTAGTGAGGTGGCAGCCTGCAGATGCAGTGGGGTTTCTACTCAGGAGAGGGAAGCTACGTGCATTTTTCTTTTTGGTAACTTCAGCAGGAGTTTTTTTCTGCTTTGTCAGGTCACCTCCTGGAGGGAACACTGACAGGGCACTGACACTTCTATTATGACAACCAAGACACTAGTCTCATTCCTTCCAGGGAAGAATAGGTTGCCTCAATGTCCTGTGGAGAAGATGCAGCACATGCTGTACCTTGGCAAGGCATTAGCAATTATTGTGGCCCCACATATTTGGCACCTTTCATAAATGGTTCCATTTCTAGCTAATGGGCTCCTGTCACGGGTGCACAGGCTCAGTGCTCTGGTACAGCTCTGAATCAAACCCAGGCAGGACCCTCACTATGGCACCTCTGGGCATACTGTCACTAGGATAAGCCTCCTGGGATTGACCTCAGAGCCTTCAGCTACCCTGTTCCATGCCGGGAGCCTCCTGCAGTGAGTCTACCTGAATAGGACACCTGGGGAAGCCTTACACGTCCCCAAAGGAGCCATGCCCCCCAACTTCCGCAGTCAGCAGTGACTCTCGGCCAGCGTGGTGAAACAGAAGTGTTTATTAGTTGTCTGAAATACAGTGTAGGAAAGTTCTTTGTTCTCACAGAAACCAGAAAATTATATCTAAGTCCATCTTGGTCAGACCCAGAGCTCTGGCTCTCCCCCACCAACACCTTCCAAGACCCAAACCTGTTTCTAACAGCCCACCTTCAGTCACATGCTATTGCTCCTCCTCCATCCTTTATTGTGTTTCCCCAAGCAAAACTGGTCACCTGGCCTCCACCTCTCTCTTTGTTCTCCAACTCATCATCGCCAACTGGCTTCTTGCAGAAGGTGGGTTCCCCGGCCATCGGTTGCTAATTTACGAAATATCCAGTCATTGTCTGGGCCCAGGAAGCTAGACAACAGACACATCTGGTCCCCTAGGGTTCACTGCAAAGATCAAACACCATTGTCCCACCACCTAGTTAATTGTGCAACACATAGGGAAAAACTGAGGCACGCACAGTATTCATACAAAACATTAAGAAAATCCCCCCCCCCCCACTTCATAGAATCATAGAAGATTAGGTTTGGAAGAGACCTCAGGAGGTCATCTAGTCCAACCCCTCTGGTCAAAGCAGGACCAACACCAACTAAATCATCATCACACTTCTTAGCTCTGTTTTGTTCTGAAACAGATTTCTCAAGCTGGGAGATACTAACAATGAGAAACCACATGCTCTGCATTGTAATTTCTTTGCAGTGAATTGCTAGGCAACCTTACCAATTTACTTTAAACATTATAGGGTGGCAAAAGCCATTGTACCTCTATGATCTCTATGCCACAGGAAAAATAAGTCATCACAAGGGAGTTTGTTGCTGACCTGTAACTTTCTTTTATGTGTCTTGAAATCTATTACAGTTCCAAACTAAACAACACTGCTCATAATGTAGGCCCTACAGATAAACAAAGCTGTAGCGATGTGTGCATTCTGATTCAGATTTAATAAGAGTAATTTGAATAAATGTGACATGCATTAATGGTCAGGATGTCACAGAGATGAAAACTGTATGTTGGGTCACCCTGAAAAGTCTATCAATCCCCGTTCAGGCTGAATAGAAGTGCAGATGCCTTCCAGTCCGCCCCTTTCCCCAGCAGTCCCAAGCTGGCTGCCACATATACATATATGCCACAACATGCATTACTTGGTGCTAACAGTGTGTCATTGTGTCCTCATGCAACATCCCAGTGCAATATCCAACCTACAGTAATTGTGAAGACTCTGTAAAGATCCCACAAGCTGGTTTCTCAAGCTGAGAGAGGGACCCTGGAGGACCAGGACAGTCCCCTGATCTTTGGGCCAGAGAACCAACCTACATAAGCCTGACTAATAACATTAGGTTCACACTGGTACCCAAAGTGGCTGCAGTCCTGCTGTGCAGAAGTGATCTGGGACCAGTTCCCTTAATGAGAGGGATTTGTGTCAGGTAACAAATTGTTACAGTGCAGTGGATCCCAGAGGCAGATTCCTTCTCCAAAGTGACTCCTGTATAACTCAGGTAGTTCTCACCTCTAAAAATGAGCAGATCTGGGGTCAGGAAGGAACTGTACCGATGGCACTGTAGGATCTTAAGGTGGGCATGGTGGTGAGGCAGCAGGTCCTTTTTCTCTGTGCTTTGAGCTGGGACCCTCCATCAGGATCAGGTGGATGTATCCATCACAATCATTTTCCTGCAATACAAAGTACTGGGATTGATTCCTTTGAATGGAGGGGAAGCAGGAGGTGAGAAGCCTGGACTTGGTGAAAAACAAGCCACAAAAGCTTTTCTTTTCTCTCTGTCCAGGCTTTCCTGCCTCTGCTCCTCTCAGCTGTTTCATGGCAGCTGCAGCCGGCAGAGGGCACTCTAGCACTGAGCTACTTTTCTGAAACAATGAAGCTCTTAAAGAGAAGGCTGATAAAAGCCAACTGAGTTGCAGTGATGCCAGGGCTTCTGCCTTTCCCTGACTCAATCTGCCAGCGACCCCCCACCTCCCGCATGAGCCCTAAGCCAGGGAAGGTATCATTGTAGGCAAGTGGTGTATTTAACCCTCAACTCCCAAGATACTGTATATACGCTACTCACCCTCCCCAAAACACCAGTGTTTGCAGTGCCTCTGAGGCCCATCCCACATTCTGTGGACACTGATCAAACATTCGAGGGTCTTTCCTTAGTTACCCTGGGAAGGGCACCACCTTTCCCAGGCATTGCCTTTCTCCCTGATGAGCTCTGAGTCTGCTTGGGTTGGGCTGCAAAGCAGATCCTGGTGTGAATAAGGGGAGGGGAAGGTAGCCCAAACCCTCCTTCGTCCTGCCCCAGTGCAGACAGGTGCCAATTGGGCATAGGGTGGTAATTACTGTCAGGAATCCCTATGGGCCATAAAATATTGTGAGGCTGGGCTCTAGTGACCGGTGTGAGGGAGCACAGCACCTCTGTCCCCTACACACCCCCATGCTGTAGGAACAGAGCACTCCAGGCTTGGGTGATGGGCCTGGCTGAACCTGGACCACAGAGACCTGTTAGTTCTACAGACCCACAGGTGTGTGTTGCGTGGCAAAACCAGGTCCCCAAAAGCAGTCAGCAGTGTGGTTTTAGTCAGCAAGGGCTTGATTCTGCCATATCTTGCTGCTTGTGTCACCGTTCACACTTGTGCAAAGCAAGGGCCCAGAGGGTATAATGCACTCTCAGTGGAGTGATCAAGGAGAGGATCCTGACCCAGGGACATTTGACCCCCCATTTGGCACAGGTCTAAATGCTGACACCAGGGGGAGAAGCAGGCCCAAGTCCCCATCACCGATTTTATACATCTGCCTGAAAACAAGGAAGGGAAGGGCAGTGAATTCACTGCCCAGACATGGCTTTGGCTGCTCCAGGAGAGGTTCACATGGATTTTGTACCATCAGAAGGCAGCAAACTTTGGCTAAAATAAAAATCTCAGTTCAGCCTCCTGTGATTAGATATTTATTACTCTAATACTTTACCCACATGGGACGTGAATGAGCAATTGGCATCTCTTCACCAGCATTAACAGCCAGGTGACAAAAACCACCCATTATTCTTTCATATTAACTGAAAGACTCATGGTCAAGTCATTTAAATTCAAATGTGACTGGCTTTAAAATGGTTCTTATCCAATGGGAAATCCTCTCTAGTTTCTGGGGATCAAGAGAAATCAAAAAGCTGTTGTTCTTGTAGGGCCTACACCTGGGATTGGCAACCCTTGGCACGTGGCCCACCAGGGTAAGCCCCCTGGCAGGCCAGGCCAGTTTGTTTACCTGCCGTGTCCCTCGGCCTGCGCTGCTTCCCGCAGCCCCCATTGACCTGGAGCGGTGAACCGCGGCCAGTGGGAGCCGCAATCGGCCGAACCTGAGGATGGCAGACTTTGTGCTCCTCTTTGTGGGTCCACTTAGGTTGCCACCTCTTCCAGATTTCTAGAGACTGTTCTGATTTTGAAAGGTTTCTCTTACAAGTTGCAGGATGTTATTTCTAAAAAAATCCCTAATTTAAATATAGTTCATAATAAATCAGCATCAATCTATAAGGGGGAAAAGCTCTTGCATGTGACAGGCAGTATTGTCACAACATTGCAATGTGATGGCATCATGATGTGACACAGGACAAGTCTCCAAACGTGGAAGCAGCAGAATTTCTCTAGCAGACATTTTCCCTAGAACTGTGTGTGAGCTTACCTGTCCAGGTCCTTGGGGCAGAGTGCTCAGACATATATGCTGCCAGCCCCTACTGGTCATGTGCTGACATTGGGCCTGATCCTGTACTGCTGAAATCCATCAGTAGTTACCATCAACATCAGTGAGCACAGGATCAAGCCTGTTGGTACTGATACTGATTCACAAAACTATCAGCAAACAGATGGAGTTGTGTCCATTCCATGAAGCCCAGGTGAGAGGCAGATTACAGCAGAAGGGGAAGGGAGTTTTATTAGCCAAGAGGAAAACTAAAAATAGGCAGGGAAAGGAACCTTATCTCTATAGAATCATGGGGCTAGACTGTGACTCAGACCATGCACCAACACAAGGGAGTAAGAACTCCCCCTTAAGGGAATCCTGGTGGGCTTTCTCCCTAACCAGACATTGCAGGGAATCCCAGGGGCTCTGCCTATTAGGGAACTCATTTCTAAAGCCTGCTCCCCAACAGGAAGCCAGAGATAAATTCTCCAGGGGAGGAGAACCTCCTGCAAAGAGCAGAGTCCCAGCTGGGAACAGCAAGCCACACAAACACTGGTTTTGCCTGTATAGCACAGTAAATATAAAGTGTGACTATATGGGGCCACTCACACTGCTATGGAAAACTCCCTGTGTGGATCAGCTATGGGCCTGACTGTCACCAGCTATGGGTGGGCACACAAGCCACCCGCAAGAAGGTGCTTTGAAGTGGCTGGGCAGGTCCCACATTGCCCAGATGTCTCCTCTGGAGAAAGAAGTGCCCCTAGATTGTCCTCTGTGAGTATCATACAGGAGCCTTCTGCTACGGTTGAATGGAGGGTGCAGACACATGGAGAGGCCAGAGTAAGAAGTATGGAGCTGAGGGGCTGACCCTGCACAAAGTTCCCATTCATGATTCTGGGACTTCTGGAAGCCCTCCCTGGCCCCCGCTGCTCTGCACCAGCTGCACTTTCTCTTCTGAGTCTCCCCTCACATGTGGCTGGGATCAGAGTTTGTGTAAACTCCTTAAGCAAAAGGAGACAAGGGGCAGCTTTTGTTGCGTGAGGGAGTTTAACCTGTGTTTAAGTAGCCAGGATTTAGTGGAATGATCGGTACACAGAGCAAACACAGAGTTAGGGCTTTTGTAAGCCCTGTGTTAATCAGGGACAGGAGCCACTGAAAAGAGCAACATTGAATGGGGGTTGACTTCTCACCAGCCCACATGCTTCAGGGGTCCTCAGCAGGCAGGGATCCAGATGAGTAACACTCAGGACTCCTGGCAGAGTCTGCTTCACACAACATGCGGCCTGCCCTGTTATCCCCAAAGGATTCCAGGCAGGATGCAGCTGAGAGCACTTGTTACATTGTTACAATGGATTCCAAATCTCTAGCACCTTTCATCTGAAGATCACACTGTGTTTTAGAAGCTTTCATTAAAACCTCAGTCTTGACCCTGGAGAGGTGGGTATGTGTTACTGTCTCCATTTCACATATGGGGAAACTGAGGCACAGAACAGGGACATGACTTGTCCAAGATCACACTGCAAATCACTGGCAGAGCAGTGGCAGAGCCAGCAGGAGAATCTATGAATGTGAGACTCCTAGTACCCCAGCACTGATTACTACACAACACACCCTCTCCTGTGAAAAACTTCATAGCATCCCTACCATCCACATTCTCTCTCTCCATAACAAAACATGCACATGCACTTTCTAAACATTGTTTTGGGTCAAATCTGGGTCACAAAGAGATGCTCCTTTCCCTGACACATGGACAGCAACTGGCCGGAGGTGTTCATGTCCCCCGCACACATGGATGAGGTGGAGGGACCATTTGTTAACAGAGCTGCTTTGGGGCTCCAGGAAGGTTCATTTAAAACAATCCTTTTCCTTGAGACAAGCCTTGAAAATGTGACTATCAATAAACCGACAGCTAAGAGCGATTGGAACACACAGCCTGGCTCCATGCTACAGCAGAGGCTGAGGGACCCACCGGTCCACGCACCCATGCACTTCTCAGGGGAAATGAGCCGTGAAATCTGAGGAGCATCCCAGATGATCTTCTCCCTGCCCCTCCCCACAATTCTCCACCCAGCCCTGTGATCATCGTGGGCAGAAACTGGTTCTGTTTCGAGGCAGGCAAATAAACATTGTTTCTAGCCAGCCCCAACATGCCTCGGCCGGCTACGTTCAGCTTCAGAGCGCTGCAAGGGGAACTCCTCTCTTGTACTCCCATTTGTGTCAATAGCTCACATGGGTGAGCCACCCTCCTAGTCCTTGCTGCCCAGGAGCAGGAGAGGAGAGGGGCCCAGCTGCTGCTGCCCTGAGCAGGAGTCCTGTATTGACTGCAGCCCAGCCTCAGCCCAGAATCGATAGAGCTTGTACTGGCAGGGAACCTGGAGTCCTGTTCCTCTACCCACCAGGCAGGGGACACTCACTCCCCAACACAGCTACAGAAGTGCTGCAGCAGCCAGGAGAGACCTGCCTCAAGGACCATCCATTAGGACCACTTGGTCTCTCTTGTCTGCTATTCCAGGGAGACCTTGGCCCTTCCCGCCATCTCCCTCTACATCCAGTGGTAGATTGTCTTTTCTTTCCCTCCTCACTTCTCCCACTGCTCTGTGCTTCCACTCAGCACAGCCTCAAACCCCTTAGGAACCACAGCCTCCCGGCATCTCCGAGAGGAAGGAAGGTTGTGTGGGAGTGAGGAGATTTGGGGCCAATTGCCACAGTGTCACTGAGTGACCATGGGCAAGTCACATGATCTCACTGGGCCTCAGCTCCCAGAGCGGGATCCCGACCCAACTCCCAACGTGCATGAGGCTCAGGTACTATAGCGACAATCGCCACAGAAGAGCCAATAAATACAAGATCTTTGCAGTGCTAGGGGTCTTGTGGCCCTGTCCTTTCTGCTGTGTCTCGGGGATTCCCAGAGAGAGAGAAGGCTTTCCAGCCACCCCAGCTGCAGGAAGGAGCCCGGTGTTCCCTCGTGCAGCCCCTAGTGACACTTGCACTTGCTGCCAGACAGAACAATGCTCATTTTATCATCATCAGTTTCTCCACTCTGACAACCTGCTTGTGAGGGGCTCTGACTGATTCACAGACAAAGCAGCCGCCAGCACCATCGATTGCAAACGGGTCACCCAACCGACCACAATGGGCCCAGTGTACTGGAAATGGACACCGCTCAGTGGGCAGGATGGTGAATCTGGAAGGTGCTTTTCACTGGTCCTGTTAAAGTCAAGAGGGAAACACTTGCGCTTTGAAGCAGGAGAGACTCCCAGGGATCCGGAACCTTCCCAGCCAGTCTCCCTTGTGACTGGATCTGGGGGAGCCAACACCTTAGGGAACCCTCCCTGAAGAGCCTCACACATGCACATCCTTGGCTGGGCTTCCTAGAGCAGATATCATTCCCAGCACTGGCAATATCCCTTAGCATCAGGCATCTTCCCGCTAGCTGGGCTGAGCTGCAGGTGAGAAAGGAGTAGGGGATGCTCCAGACATTTTAGTGTGGGCAAGGTGTAGCATTAGAGCCTACAATGGGAACTGTGCACCCGCAGATGCTGGAGTTTCAAATCCCTGGCTGGTGGAATATCAAACTGTAGTGATTTTGGCAGAAGCCCATTCCTCCCCCTCCTCTCCCCAGGCCTGCCCCCATCCCGAGTCATGTGTCTCCTTCCTTCCTCCTTCCCAGCAGGGTTTCAATTCCGTTTGCAGTGCAATGATATGGAATTCAAATCCTTAAATCCCAGCAGTATTACAAAACATGCCTTGTGTAAAACCCTTCATTCCTGCACCGGCCACTTAGCCAGAGCTCCCCTCAGAAACCTCCTTCAGAATAAGAGCCTGGCTAAGATTGAGTGGTTCTCAATGGGCCCTTGTATTCACTTACCTTGTTCCCAAGGATGAAGTGTCCTTCAAGGGGAAGTTAGACCCTCCTCTTATTAAAGAGAGAAGAGATTTTTGTCCACAGCAGCACTAGCTGTGAAAGGACCTCAAGATATGGAAAGATGCAGAGTCCTTAGCACGAATTAATACAAAGTTGACTAGCAACCCAAGGAGAGGGCTTCCAACTGCGTTGCCACTCACCCACTGGCTAACAGAACCCTCTGACTGGGTGCCAGGGCTCTGAGTTCAGTGTTCAAGTGGGACCATCATACCCTTCCCCTCTCCCCCAGCTGACATGAGAAAAGCCTGAGGTATGCCCAGTGATCACTGAAATCAAGTTCTCCATTTAAAAGGCTGATTTGGCAAGAGTCCTCACATTCAGCTCTGAGAATTATTTGGGAAAGAGAGGTCAGGTGGGAGATCTCTGGGCTCCATTGGAATTTCATCCTCAGAGATCTCCTGGCTAGGGAGCAGAGACTGAGGAACTGCCAATAGGACATGCCCACAGACGGCTGGAATTCAGTCAGCTCCAGAATGCACCCTACTGCTTTTGACATGGGCCAGAAACATTATGGGCATGTTAATGAACTGTCCTTGGGAAAGTCCCAAGGGGCAGCCATTTGGGAGTGAGGATCAAACCAGAATCGGCCTCATTTTACAGCAAGATCTTTGTGGGTCTTGGAGCGCTTGGTCAACGTAGCTGGTTGGGGAGTCTGACAACACAAGGAAAAGGAGGGCCCACCCCATCACAGCTAAAAACTGAAGCTTGGTGCATGGGAGAGGAAACCCACTGCAGCCCAAGTACATGAGAAACCAGGAGGCCCTTTTAGAAGTGAACAAGTCCGAGAGGGTTACCTTTGTCCAACTGAACAAAGCGGATGAAGAGGCACCATTATCCAGCCTACCCTGGGCCCAAAGCCTCCCTGAAGTCAGCCGAGTTACCCAAGCAGGGAATCTGGGCCTGTCCCCTCTTCATATTTCTACACATTTGGAAGAGGTTCCAAAGTCCTTTTTTTAGTGGATTGATTTCAGGTTCCAAAGGTTATTACTAAGAGCCTTCACCTGAGATCCCCAGGTACAAGCTGGCCCCGGGGCAGAGTGTATTTACCTTGATGATCTCTCTTTGTTCAGTTGCAGTTAGATTGCCTCCTGTGAGGAATGTTACTGCCTTGCCTTTGGCAATGAACATCATTAAAGGCTGCCTCTGTTCCAAGTCTATAGTTGTACCCCAGAGGCATTGTGCACCAAGGCTGGGATGTTTGGTAATTACTAACTTGGTGCCTGCACTGTAATGCTCCACAGCGAGAGGGAAGGGTTGCATCCACAGTTCACTCTCTCTGTGTTTGCACCAGGGTAATTTACAAATTCTAACCATATTTTAATTTAAAAAAAGAAACAAACACCACAGAGCAGCTGTGCATTGCTCATCCTCGCTGGCAGATACACAGCAGCCCAGCCAAGGCCTCAGGATGGGGTAGCGGTGGAGTGGGGGTGCTGTAGGTGAGGTGCATTGGTAGAGCTGTGCACGTGGGAACCTGTGCTGGACCAGCAAGGGGTGTGCAGGTCGGGGTGGAGCAGCAGCAGAGCTGTGTGGGGCGGGCTGCCCAGCACCTCTATGCACTCTGCTAGTTCTGTTCCCTGGCCCCAGCTCCTCACGCTTTCCTGACCAAATTCCCTCACAAATTCTAACAGCTAATGCATCTGTGAGCCCAAGGGCAGGGCTTGGGAGCAACCTGGTGATTGCCTTTACCCCTGGGCACCTGGGTGGGAGTAGGGATGAGCCAGAGCATGGAGGACACAAACATACCCAGGGCCCTTCCCTCTCTCCATCCCTCCCACCCAGCCCCCTTAGCCTCCATTCAGTGATCGCTGTCATGGAGCCATGTCTCTCTGCATTAGAGCACACAGAGGGAGTTTTTGCAGGAGCGGGGAGTGGCACTCTGCCCACTTCCTCTGCCCCCGACTCCGCTTTCCACGCTGCTGAACGCTAATGAGCAAGGCCCAGTTACACAATAAGAAGCTTTTATACTTCACTAATCGGCCCAAGATCCCACTGGCTCCCCCCTCTCTCCGCCCCCCTCCCCCGCCAGCCAAGAGGCCACTTGCTTTCCCCCTCCCACTCCTCATCTGCCTTTTGTATTTTTTAATGGGGTCTCTTGCCTGTTTTGAGCGGACTTAATTAAAAAGCCGCTGTGAGTGATGCCTTGTGACGGCCTAATCCCAACCTGGTGACTCTACAAAGCTTTCGCCTGGGTTTCCCCCTGCTCCACTCCGGCCCTGCTCACTCCCTCGCTGTCTGTGTCAGGTCTCCTCTCCACTGCCCCCCAACTGCACACGCTGACCCCTCCAGGACGGTTTGGCTTCTCTCAGCCCGGTAAGTATTCGGGACTCTGCGGCTCAGGCTCGTAGTAACAGAGATGTTAAACCAGGCCCCCTACTTGCTCCTGGGGGCCAACCCAGGATTGGTCCCTACAGCCAGTTCTCCAGGGCTTAGTCCAGTTGTAGTTTGAAATGCCCTGAGCAAGACGCTCCCCTTCCTTCCCTTCCCAGCCTGATAGACAATGGGCAGGGGGAAAGCTCTGTAATGGACTGAGTGGCTTTGATCTAAACAGCTCTAGAGAGACTGGCTTCACTGACAGGAGGGACTGGGGGTCCTACAGGATGGAGAGCCCCATGCAGTGCTGCTGCCAACCTGCCAGTCTCCCTCCTGCAGCAGAAGCTGCTCAGAGGAGCTTGGCGGAGACCTTCACGTTTGCAGCTCATCCTCCCTGTTGTGTGTTGACAAACAGCCGCCTTTAGTGGCTGCCCATTTGGGCTGCTCATTAGTGCTTGAGTTACCTGCAGCTGCTCCTGGGAGCTTTGGGAACAGGGCATTTGGGTTCTCAGGAGTGAAGATCTGTTTCTCCATTCAGAACTCTCCCTGCTGGTTCTTCCCAGCCCATATGATAGCCTCAGTAACACCACCTCTGGTCCCGCTGTGGAAATGGATCTGACTTTCCAAAAAAGGACTTGAATGTCAAGTCAAGCAGAAACATCAACCCACCTCCGGGAGGGAACAGGGAGCTGGGCAACAAGCATGATGAAAGGAGTCCTACTGTCTGTGGGTGGAAGTTGATCAAGGAGAATTATTTTCTGTCTGGTGCATTCAAACAGGATCCTTCACAGCTAGGATTTGGGCAATAAGGGGGAACAGATGCATCTGCCTGTCAGAGGATTGAGGAACCTCTACCTGAAAAAGTGGATCATGCATGGAAGAGATGCTATGTTTTTTTGCTGTCCAGTGGTTTGAGGTCCAAGAACAGAGCTGAGTGAAGGGCTCAGGATGGGAATAGCAGGAGGTTCAGCAGTTCAGGATCCAGGTGACTGGCAGCACTGTGTAGGGTACTCCAGAACAGAAATACCTGCTTGTCAATGGGGGATGAAATGATTCCTAGATAGAGGGGCAAGTTCTTCTCCCACTTATACTTGTGCAGCCCCAGCAAAGTCAAGAAGTAGGTCCATAGTTTGGAAAGCACTCTGGGTCCTTTGGGATTAAGAGCTTGATAGAATAGAACATATTGTTGCTCTTCATAAAACTTCAGGCAGGTCTCGAGAGCTGCTCTCACAACAAAAGCATGAACTCAAGATACCGCCTCAGATTACAGTAGGGGGTTCTGTGCTTTCCTCTTCATGTCCCTGCAAAGACTCTTGCGGACCAGCTGTAACCCTTGAATTAGAGAACAGGGAGCCATGGAGTCAAGTAGAGAATTAGAAGTGGGAAGGCACCTTTCTGGGAATTGTCCAACCCTACCAGGCAACGCTGGCAGCACAAGACATTAAACTGGCCATCCTGGAAAGACTCTTCTAGCTTTATGGAGGCACCACAGAGCTGCGTGAAACCTCCACCAGAAACCTCTCTCGGACAATCTGACTTTCTTCTTAGTGTATGCAAAACGTAGCTCAGGTGGATTCATCACCAAATTTGGTCCGCTGGTTGTATCATTAGCTTCCCCAGCCCAGGCCGAGTACTGACGGGGAGCAAGACATGAACGCTGATCCATGCCCCGTCTAACCTTCATCAGGTGCCTCTGGCTTAGAGTATTCCACAGCCAAAGTGACTCTCACCAGATCCTTTATGGACTGGTTGCCAGATGAAATTCTCAGCTGGCTCCGTGCACTGGTACCAGCCGTGCTGCACGGAATCCCTCCATCTGCTTCCTGACCACAATGGAACTAGGTGTTTCTGTCTTCCATGAATGAACAAGATAGAACCTAACTGACTGAGCTCAGGGGGTCTGTGGTGATGCCCACTGAGACCTCCTTATTGCTCAGAATACAGTTTGCCAAAACCCCAGATAGGGGCTGGGAGTCCTCAGCATCCCTGAAAAATCAGTCCCCGGGAGTCAGAATAAAGACACCCAAATTGCAAGGCTATTTTGGCAAACGTTAACCTTAATATTTATAAAACCGCTTGAGTTCCATGGACAGAAGGTGGCATTAATTATTATCTGAATTAAGTGAAGGGGAGGGTGGGCATCTGATGGCGAATCCCATTTACATCCCATCTCCAGACAAATTCTCCACCCCTTCTCCTGACTCCTGTAGAGCTGGAGAGCAGGTGGGGTGAGTTCAGGCCAGGGCACAGCTTCCTGGCTGGTGTTGGGGCAGGGGAAAGCTTTAGAAATGCTTCCCCAGCTAGTGTTAATGTGGGATTCTTCCTTATCTCTTTCAGTGTCCAGTGGACGATAAGGAAGCAGCATGTCTGCAATAGTGAGTACTTCCATTGTTCAGTTCTGCACCGTCCCCTCCCCTGCACTAACAGGGAACTCGGGCCAAGAACGGGCCATTGCCCTCCATTCACTCACAGAGCTGGGGAAAGCCAGCTGAGCTGTAAACATTCCTTTTCCACAGTGCCAGGCCCAGGTGATGTGCACAACAACCTCACTCCCCAGTTTCTCAGCCAGCTAGGTGCAGGGATATAAGGTTGGCAGTCAGGTTGGCTCAGCATTGATGTTAATGGGCACACACACACAAACTGATGCTATTCTGAATGGTCAGGGCAGTGATCTAGTGGCTTGCCATGCAGGTATTTACACGGTGTTCGCTGCACCAATCGTGAGCTCACACGCAATGGAAGCTATCGAAATATCTTAGTGCAGTAGAGTGCAACATCTAGCAGGCTGGAAAAGTCCCACGGGCTGGCATCCTGCTGCAATGACTGTGTGAGAACATGCTGTCTGCCTAGGTGCCTTCCAGGCCCATTTCTTCTCTTACTTTACAGCCTACAGTTCCAGCCATCAGGAAGCTCAGTTCCTTAGAATCATAGAATACCAGGGTTGGAAGGGATCTCAGGAGGTCATCTAGTCCAACCCCTGCTCAAAGCAGGACCAATCCCCAACTAAATCATCCAAGCCAGGGCTTTGTCAAGCCTGACCTTAAAAACCTCTAAGGAAGGAGATTCCACCACCTCCCTAGGTAACGCATTCCAGTGCTTCACCATCCTCCTAGTGAAAAAGTTTTTCCTAATATGCAACCTAAACCTCCCCCACTGCAACTTGAGACCACTACTCCTCGTTCTGTCATCTGCTACCACTGAGAACAGTCTAGATCCATCCTCTTTGGAACCCCCTTTCAGGTAGTTGAAAGCAGCTATCAAATCCCACCTCATTCTTCTCTTCCACAGACTAAACAATCCCAGTTCCCTCAGCCTCTCCTCATAAGTCATGTGTTCCAGTCCCCTAATCATTTTTGTTGCCCTCCGCGGAACGCTTTCCAATTTTTTCACATCCTTCTTGTAGTGTGGGGCCCAAAACTGGACACGGTACTCCAGATGAGGCCTCACCAATGTCGAATAGAGGGGAACGATCACGTCCCTCAATCTGCTGGCAATGCCCCTACTAATACATCCCAAAATGTCATTGGCCTTCTTGGCAACAAGGGCACACTGTTGACTCATATCCAGCTTCTCGTCCACTGTAACCCCTAGGTCCTTTTCTGCAGAACTGCTGCCTAGCCGTTCGGTCCCTAGTCTGTAGCGATGCATGGGATTCTTCTGTCCCAAGTGCAGGACTCTGCACTTGTCCTTGTTGAACCTCATCAGATTTCTTTTGGCCCAATCCTCTAATTTGTCTAGGTCCTTCGATATCCTATCCCTACCCTCCTCCCAGTTTAGTGTCATCTGCAAACTTGCTTAGGGTGCAATCCACGCCATCCCCCAGATCATTAATGAAGATATTGAAGAAAACTGGCCTCAGAACCGACCCTTGGGGCACTCCACTTGATACCAGCTGCCAAGTTGACATGGAGCGATTGATCAGTACCCTTTGAGCCCGACAATCTAGCCAGCTTTCTATCCACCTTATAGTCCATTCATGCAGCCCATATTTCTTTAACTTGCTAGCAAGAATACTGTGGGAGACCGTGTCAAAAGCTTTGCTAAAGTCAAGGAACAACACGTCCACTGCTTTCCCCTCATCCACAGAACCAGTTATCTCGTCATAGAAGGCAATTAGATTAGTCAGGCATGACTTGCCCTTGGTGAATCCATGCTGACTGTTCCTGATCACTTTCCTCTCCTCTAAGTGCTTCAGAATTGATTCCTTGAGGACCTGCTCCATGATTTTACCAGGGACTGAGGTGAGGCTGACTGGCCTGTAGTTCCCAGGATCCTCCTTCTTCCCTTTTTTAAAGATGGGCACTACATTAGCCTTTTTCCAGTCATCCGGGACCTCCCCTGATCGCCATGAGTTTTCAAAGATAATGGCCAACGGCTCTGCAATCACATCCGCCAACTCCTTTAGCACTCTCGGATGCAGCGCATCTGGCCCCATGGACTTTTGCTCGTCCAGCTTTTCTAAATAGTCCCTAACCACTTCTTTCTCCACAGAGGGCTGGTCACCTCCTCCCCATGCTGTGCTGCCCAGTGCAGTAGTCTGGGAGCTGACCTTGTTCATGAAGACAGAGGCAAAAAAAGCATTGAGTACATTAGCTTTTTCCACATTCTATGTCACTAGGTTGTCTCCCTCATTCAGTAAGGGGCCCACACTTTCCTTGACTTTCTTCTTGTTGCTAACATACCTGAAGAAACCCTTCTTGTTACTCGTAACATCTCTTGCTAGCTGCAACTCCAAGTGTGATTTGGCCTTCCTGATTTCACTCCTGCATGCCTGAGCAATATTTTTATACTCCTCCCTGGTCATTTGTCCAATCTTCCACTTCTTGTAAGCTTCTTTTTTGTGTTTAAGATCAGCAAGGATTTCACTGTTAAGCCAAGCTGGTCACCTGCCATATTTACTATTCTTTCTACACATCGGGATGGTTTGTCCCTGCAACCTCAATAAGGATTCTTTAAAATACAGCCAGTTCTCCTGGACTCCTTTCCCCTTCATGTTATTCTCCCAGGGGATCCTGCCCATCAGTTCCCTGAGGTTGTCAAAGTCTGTTTTTCTGAAGTCCAGGGTCCGTATTCTGCTGCTCTCCTTTCTTCCTTGTGTCAGGATCCTGAACTCGACCATCGCATGGTCACTGTCTCCCAGGTTCCCATCCACTTTTGCTTCCCCTACTAATTCTTCCCGGTTTGTGAGCAGCAGGTCAAGAAGAGCTCTGCCCCTACTTGGTTCCTCCAGCACTTGCACCAGGAAATTGTCCCCTATACTTTCCAAAAACTTCCTGGATTGTCTGTGCACTGCTGTATTTCTCTCCCAGCAGATATCAGGGTGATTGAAGTCTCCCATGAGAAACAGGGCCTGTGATCTAGTAACTTCTGTTAGTTGCCAGAAGAAAGTCTCGTCCACCTCATCCCCCTGGTCCGGTGGTCTATAGCAGACTCCCACCACGACATCACCCTTGTTGCTCACACTTCTAAACTTAATCCAGAGATTCTCAGGTTTTTCTGCAGTTTCATACAGGAGCTCTGAGCAGTCATACTGCTCTCATACATACAATGCAACTCCCCCACCTTTTCTGCCCTGCCTGTCCTTCCTGAACAGTTTATATCCATCCATGACAGTACTCCAGTCATGTGAGTTATCCCACCAAGTCTCTGTTATTCCAATCACATCATAATTCCTTGACTGTGCCAGGACTTCCAGTTCTCCCTGCTTGTTTCCCAGGCTACTTGCATTTGTGTATAGGCACTTGAGATAACTTACTGTTTGTCCTGCTTTCTTAGTATGAGGCAGGAGCCCTCCCCTCTCGCGCTCTCCTGCTCGTGCTTCCTCCTGGTATCCCACTTCCCCACTTACCTCAGGGCTTTGGTCTCCTTCCCCCGGTGAACTTGGTTTAAAGCCCTCCTCACTAGGTTAGCCACCCTGCTTGCGAAGATGCTCTTCCCTCTCTTCATTAGGTGGAGCCCATCTCTGCCTAGCACTCCTCCTTCTTGGAACACCATCCCATGGTCAAAGAATCCAAAGCCTTCTCTCCGACACCACCTGTGTAGCCATTCGTTGACTTCCACGATTGGACGGTCTCTACCTAGGCCTTTTCCTTCCACGGGTAGGATGGACAAGAACACCACTTGCGCCTCAAACTCCTTTATCCTTCTTCCCACAGCCACGTAGTCTGCAGTGATCCGCTCAAGGTCATTCTTAGCAGTATCATTGGTGCCCACATGGAGAAGCAGGAAGGGGTAGCGATCCGAGGGCTTGATGAGTCTTGGCAGTCTCTCCGTCACATCGTGAATCCTAGCTCCTGGCAAGCAGCAGACTTCCCGGTTTTCCTGGTCGGGGTGGCAGATAGATCACTCAGTCCCCCTGAGGAGAGAGTCCCCGACCACCACCACTCGCCTCCTTCTCTTGGGAGCGGTGGTCATAGAACCCCCATCCCTAGGACAGTGCATCTCATGCCTTCCAATCGGCGGAGTTTCCTTCTGTTCCCTTCCCTCAGATGTATCATCTAGTCCACTCTCCGCATTAGTACCTGTGGAGAGAACATGAAAACGGTTGCTTACCTGTATCTGCGTTGCTGGTACATGGACACTCCCCTTTCTTCTTCTGGAGGTCACACACTGCCAAATTCCTTCCCCTGCTTCCCTCCAATCCTATTCGCTTCTCCCATCCTCCTGCCTTCCTCTCCCCCACACTTCCTGGGTGTCACCCGCACCTTCTGTTTCCTGAGCTAACAGTCAGACCCCCACCCCCATTCTCCATAGAGCTGGAAGAGGACAGAAGGGGACACTTTTGGGTGGCAGCACTACCAAGTCTCTCATAGCTGGCCATGTGTGTTCTCTGAGCAGCTCCTGTGGCTCATGGTGAGACAGCAAGGACCACGTTTCCTCAGGGTTTCCTCAAAGGCACCCACAAAAATCGCACCATGCCATTTGCCCGGGTGATCGCATGTGTTAATGGGGGATTTGTGTGCACAGAGTAAAGGCATTTGCCAACCTCATGAGCTTGAAGGCGTCTTTCAAATATAAACTAGATTTATTCCGTCAGCCCATGATAAGTGCAGGAGCCAAAACACAATGGCAGAGGGAACCTTCTCCCTGTCAAACCCTGACACAGGTCCCATTGCAACCTCTTTCCCCATATAAACCAGAACCGAGACCTGACACTTCTTACAGTCTGAGGGAGCCGTCCCCCTGCTGACCCCAACACAGACCCCATTACCTCCCCCAGCCTGAGGGAGCCCTCCCCTTGCTGACCCCAACACGGACCCCATTACCTCCCCCAGCCCAAGGGAGCCCCCCCGCGACTCCCAGGGCGACCCTGTTACTTTTGCTGGATAAGTCAGCGCAGGGAGCTGGCATCTCAGGTGTTGCCGTGGGCACAGTAGGCATCTCTGCTCTCAGGGCTCACTGCATGAACAGCCCCAGCCTGGGCCTGGCGAGCCTGGCAATGTCTTCTCATCGAGCTGTGGTTTTGGTCCCAGACTGGAACGTTCCGGATCGTCTCCGAGGAGGAGCAAGCCCTTCGCACCAAACTCGAGCGACTCACCACTAAGGACCATGGCCCCATCTTTGGAAAGTGTGACAAAGTCCCCCCACACACCATTCAGAAGGTGAGAGCCACAGCATGGGAGAAGGGGCAGGAAAGCCAGGCCCACGGGGAGGTCACATACCAGGGGGTGGGGAGCAAGTGAGGGGGCAGGAGGTACCAAGGAGATGGGAACAGGAAGGATTCTCCTTTGAACCATCTGAGGCTGAGCCTCTGCCTCTGCTCATCGTCCACTGCTACCTATCAATGTTCCCAGCCTCACATTGCTTCCATTACTCAGACAAGACCCTAGTCATTCCCCACCTCCACGAGGCTGCTGACCATGCTGGCCACTAGATGCCACTGAGCACCCAGCCGGGGCAGAGTGCCTTTCTCTGGCTGGCTGGGCTGTATACAATATATTTGCATGGCTGCCTCTTCCTCTGGGGTTTGTACCCCACCCCCTGCCACTCGGCTGCCTGCTAATGAGGCTCCTCAGGCTCCTTGCCAGGAGCCCCCAGGGAGAGATGGTTGTCTGGGGAGGAGCTTTAACCCCATCCCTGCCAGGGGATACATGCAACCCCTTTGCAGTGTTTCTGGGGGTGTGTGAACAGGCTGCCCCCCACAAATGAACCCATCGGATAGTGAGAGAGGAGGGGACAAGTGTATGGGGGAGGCAGGTGGCTAAGTCTCAGCCACAAGGAGGCAGAGGGGAGGTATAATAGAGGAAGGGGATAAGGCTTAGTTGTGGGGTGTAGGATGTGTCCCCTCCAGCAGAGTGAGGAAGGGGATTAATCTGCTCTGACCTCAGAGGAAATCTCTCCAATGGATCCTTTGTCTGAGGGAGCAGGTCTGGAAGCTTCCTCACAGGAGCCTCATTTAAGGATGAGAGATGGACACCAAGCCCCTACAGTGACACTGGCACAGCTGCCCTCCTCCATAATCTGGGTCTCGAGGAGTGATGTGGCCAACAGCTCACAGGCCAACTCACAGAGAACAGGCCAGGCGATGACATGGAATCTGCCAAGCAAGGCAGAGACACTGTCCCAAATCCTCCATCCCAGAGCAGAGCCAAGGTCTGCCGGACTGGAGAGCAACACTGCTCTAACCAGCACAGGGTCACACAGGCAAATGGGGAGCAGACGTCTTTGCGCAATCTGATAATACTCAAGAAAGGCGAGTAATGAGAGCAGGGGGGTGTGGGGGGGTACAAGGCAGGCTGGAGGGGAATCAGCAGGGCGGGGTGGAATCCCAAGACTGGGACAGCAGAGATGTGGGGCTGCGAAGGTGCTTTAAGGCAGGACTGAGGTGCCATGGAAACCCGTTTGGCTAGATTAGGTGAATCAGAAGGGCATTCAAAGAGCAGCGAGAGGAGGGTCTGCACAGCCCGACTCTGCTCTGCCTGGCTGCGGCCAGTTATCCATTTCATGAGCAGTATCTTAGCCCCTCACTAATGTCAAACCTAAAACCGCCTCTTGGTGCTCAGGCATCTGAAGCTAACTCCTCTTGCAGCTGCTACTAATGCAGGTGATGAGTCAGTCCCTCATGGGAGGCTTGGAGGCCAGGGCCCTGACAGAGCCCCTGGGCCTAGGGTGACTGCACAGGCTGGTAGGCCTGGTCTCTCCTGCAGCGGAAGCAGGAGAGTCTGGGGGCCAGTAAAGCAGCAGTAAATGGCACATGAAGTCTTCAGCAGGGGCCTGCGCTACGGGGGCAGGAGGCCCTGTGTTCTGGCCGTGCAGTCATGGGTCCGGGAGCCTCGCTCCCTCTAAGCAGTGCTACTGCTGCATCAGGCGCCTGTCTCCTTCCACCCTGCCCTAGGCAAAGGACGAGCTGAATGAGACAGAGGAGAAGCGGGAGTTGGCTGTGAAGGAGCTCCGGGAGCTGGTGCGTGAGAGAGGCAGTGGGGGCGAGGAGGCGTGCAAGGCGGTGGCGGAGAAGGTGACAGGAAAGGATGACTCCTTCTTTCTTCGCTTCATCCGCGCCCGCAAGTTCGACGTCAACAGAGCTTATGACCTACTGAAAGGTGGAGCGCTCCCTTCCTCTCCACTAACCTTCCCTAGTCCCCAAGCTGGGGGCAAGGGCACCCCCCGCTCATGTGGGCAGATCCATATCCCCCTTCCATCAACAGTAGCCCATGTCCCACCCCAGGCCTGCTGTCAAGTAAGACATAGGGCTCCATGCAGCATCCATCCCCAGCGTCTTA
This sequence comes from Chelonia mydas, assembly GCF_015237465.2. Lineage (NCBI taxonomy): Eukaryota > Metazoa > Chordata > Testudines > Cheloniidae > Chelonia > Chelonia mydas. The sequence continues at coordinate 68,930,462 of NC_051250.2, forward strand.
CACCCTGCGGAGTGGAGCTGATGTCCCCATTTGCCCCAGTGTATCCGGCTGCTGCCAGGGTCCAGGTGTAAGAATGATGTAAGGGGAGAAGATAAGAGGTGGGCGAAAGGACTGGAGGTTGTGGGGTAAGCAGATGATGCCAGAGGGGCAGGTGAGGCCAGTGTGGGGCAGGCAGGAGCAGTGAGGTGCTCAGCTCCTCTGGGAGCTCTTGCCCTAGGTTTCCAACAGGCAGTGACAACTGAAGCATCTCTGTGTGCTGACCTGCCGAGACAGGTTGGGGTGGAGGGAAGGGGGAGATGGAAAGGTGGCCCCAGACTGAGGTGGCCACAAAGGCCTTGGCTCTGGCTCCAGGCTCCTTTGTTTCTGTGTCTGGGATAACGAGGCCGTAATTAGTGGCAGTGGAGTGGAAGATAAGCAGAAGCCGCTGGCAAGGGAGGCACTTTGTCCATTGGCATTTTCCCAGGGCGAGTTTCCTCATTTCATGCCTGACAGTCTTTAATGGCTACAGGATGCCAGGAAAAGTGGGGCTGGGGGCGGGGCTGGCTATGGGAGGGTGCAGCGAGTCACCCAGCAGCGGAGGAATGAAACAACCTACACCATCAAAATCACTGATCAGGCTCCCGAGACTGAGGAGGGACATGGGGGTGTCAGCTGGGGCTCTCGAGATGAGGAGGGGTAATATGCTGCCAGGGAAGGACAACTGTGGCTCCCAGCTGGGGAGAGCTGTGATGTGTCAGGCTGGAGCAGGTTTTTAGCTGTGCTGGTCTCAAACCGGGTACCTTCAAGATCCTTGGGTACCAAGCAGGAAAGAAGGGTAACGTTCTGTGCTGGGTGGTACTTCTGAATCTCATCTGAGTGGAGTGTGGCACTGCCCTGACTGCAGCTAGTAGATTCCCCTTTGCCCTGTGGAGTACCATTCACTTGTGCAGCGAGTTTAGGGTGCTCCAACCTCTTGTGGCTGACATGAACCAGGCCTGACTGGAGCTCTGGGCGTGGGCCTTTGTGCAGTCCAAAACCACACCTTATTCTGCATTGGGAACACACAAGATCCAGCAGCAGCTAGAACCAGACTCCTTGGCCCTTCACTCATCGCAGTGCAAGCTGCTTGCGGGTAGGGCCCGGTCCCGGCGCTGACATTGGGAAGGGAATTTGTTCTCATCCCGGACCTTGGCATACACTCTCTCTCTTGCTGACTCCAGGCTATGTAAACTTCCGCCAGCAGTATCCAGAGCTCTTTGATAACCTGACGCCCGAGGCCGTGCGCAGCACCATCGAGGCTGGCTACCCCGGCATCCTGGCCAGCAGGGACAAATACGGCCGAGTGGTGATGCTCTTCAACATTGAGAACTGGGACTACGAAGAGATCACTTTTGACGAGGTCAGCTCAGCTGTGCTGCTCGGACATGTCAGAGCTCCACTCCCCATGCGCTCCCAGGGGTATCCGATCCCGGGCTCCTCTTTCCCTCAGTTAGAGCAGGGGGTCCCACCCCTCCCATTCTGGGGATCAAGGTCTAAGCAAAGCTATTTCCCCCAGGCTTGATGTTACTAAGTAATATCTCTGCTTGCATGGCTAGAGCATGTTCCAGCCCAAGGGAACCCTGAACACGCTCCACAGGCCATAAGAAGCAGGTGTCACAGTGCTAACAACACTTAGAATTCAGATGGCACGTTTCATCAGCAGAACTCGGAGTACTTTACAAAGCAAGGTCACTATTGCTATCCCTATTATACAGAGAGGGGAAGGGACCTGCCCAAACACACTCAGCAGGTGAGACGAGTCTGCACTGTGTAACTTACACGTTCTCTTGACCCATCTTGATTCATATGGTACCCAATTGTATTTATGGGAATCGCTCATGTAGCACTGAAATGCACCAGCCTCTAGGGTGGAATAGGGCAGCTGTTTAACAGCACACAGCAACACCGCATAATGTGGATAAGAAGTGAGGCAGAAACCTGGAGAATTCAGGCAGGCAGAATATCATTGGCAGAGCTGGAACTTGAACAGGATGTTGGGGATAACACTCCGATTCTGGGGAAATATGCTAGGGGATCCATAATGGCTGGACCTGGCCAGGCCCTTGCACTTGCATGTTAATGACCTCTGTCTCTCTTCCTCTGGCTCAGATTCTTCGCGCATATTGCGTTATCTTAGAGAAGCTGCTGGAGAACGAAGAGACCCAGATCAACGGACTCTGCATCATTGAGAACTTCAAGGGCTTCACCATGCAGCAGGCGTCTGGCATCAAACCCTCCGAACTCAAGAAGATGGTGGATATGCTGCAGGTGAAGCTATCCCTCTGCTACCCCCATGTAGGCAACAAGAGGGGGATACAGGCTTAGGTTGCCCATCGGAGATGGGTCTCAAAGCAGTGGCAAATGAACCCTGTGGAATCTGCAGGGCCATGAGGCGTTCACCTGGCCCAGGGAGGGGATAAGCCAAGGATAGCAGCACTAAGGTATTTTAGGTATAGAAAATGCCTTTATGTAGATATGGATCTTACTAGTACAGTTGTGCCTACTGGAGCTCTCATCATTCAGTACTGGCTCCCTGCAGGGACTACACTGGGCAGCCAAGACTCGCTGGCTGATGCAAACATCCTTGCTGAAAGCAGCACATTGCAGAGGGAGTCTGAAGCCAGAAATGGTACCCTAGTCATGGGTTCATTAGAAGTTCATAATTCCTGTGAAGATGCAGCTCCACCTAGCAGACGTGGCATTCCCTGGGCTGCTCTTTGCCCTGCTTGGCAGCGCAAGCGTGGTTGGCATCATTCCGCAAGACCATCTTCTCAGCCCTCAGCCCCACCAAAAAGTTATTTCTGAAAGTGAAGTCACCATCCCCTACCGTGTTCGCTGGCTGATGTCCTGTCCCATGCACAAGGTCCACCCCCACCATTCTCCCCAGTGAGATACTAGTTGGGCCGGACAAAGATTCACACCCAGAATTTGGCTGATCCTGTGCTCTTGGAATAAGACCAAAGAGAGGGGGTTCCGGCAGCTCCCGCCAGGAGAACTAGATTGTAGGGAGGTATTTCTCCTGTGGACCTTGAGGTGCTACTGCTGCCTAGCAACGCCTTAGCACACAATTGGCTTTGCACGGTGGCAGAAGAGGATGCACAGCCCTCAGTAGTAGGGTAACACAAAAGGGCCCTCAAGATGGTTGCAAGAAGTGGGGTTTTAACAGGGAATGGGGTGATGGGAAAAGGAGGAGAGGAGGAAAGAAATAGCCCATCTCCGGTGACTTTTTCCACCTATGCCACGGCTGCCTTGCCCCGCCTGCATTCTGCTTTCTTGGCATGCCCACGCTGCCCATGTAACACTCTTTGTATGGGTTTGGGATCTGTAGGACTCCTTCCCAGCTCGATTCAAGGCTATTCACTTCATCCACCAGCCTTGGTATTTCACCACCACCTACAACGTGGTCAAACCTTTCCTGAAGAGCAAACTCCTGGAGAGGGTGAGTGTGGGGGAAGGGCCAGCATGAACTGTCCTTGCAGATGCAGAGAGGGGTGGGACCAGGGAACACAAAGGCTCTGACCCAAATCAGGACAAAGCAAAGAAAACCCAAGGGATAAAGTGATGTCTTTTGCTTCTCTGCCTAATGGCTTCTCTGCTCCTGGGTGGACTCTGCTGATGCCAGTCTGCCAGACAATGAGAGAAACGCAGTCAATGGCTAAATGGATAAACATGCTCAAACCTGGTTTATCGACCTCCCATTGAGCTGTAGTGTTGCCCGTAGTTAGGGTTTTACTGAGCTCTTCCCAGCAATGCCAGGGTGCAGGACTGGCAGGTATGCACGGACAGGGCCCTGTAGGAAAATGGGTCGAACACAGAGGGGTGTATGAAGTGGTGGGGGCACCTGCTCACTGCATTTGGCTCACCATGCCCAGGTGGATGACAGTGCTAAGATCACCCCCGCTGCTGTTTCATTTGGGGACCAGCTGGGAAGATAAGCTTGCAGTGCCCCTCAAGGAAGAGCTGTTTGGGCGGCTCATGGTTAGTCTGCTGAGGGCCTACGCCAGCCATCCAACTGGCATCATCTGGCTTCCTCAGGACTGGGGCATGCTGTCGAGGAGGATGTGCTCCCCTCTGTGTGTCTGAAAGCCCCTGTGCTCGTGGCTGTGCTCAGCTCTGTGTCCCTCCTTCCCATCTCACTCCAGGTCTTTGTGCATGGGGAGGAGCTGGAGTCCTTCTACCAGGAGATCGATGCTGACATCCTGCCAGCAGATTTTGGTGGTAACCTGCCCAAATATGATGGCAAAGCCATTGCTGAGAAGCTTTTCGGGCCTCAGATCGAAGCTGAAGACACGGCTCTATAAAGCAGATCCCCTCCCTGCTTCCCTATACAATAGGACTAGAGGTGGCCCTTTAACCACCCCCTTACTGTAGCATTGATCACATGACCACTTGTGATGATAAACTCTGGGTGCGTACCTCCACGCATGCTCTTTACCCGTCCAAACTCCCACAAGGCAGCAGGGCCTGCTGCCCTGAGTCTTGGGAAGGATCTTCTCTCTCCAGTTGTCCATCAGGGAAAGCAACCCATAAATGGCCTGCTCCATAGTACGCCCTGAAACTGCTAGGAGAGGATAGAGCAGCAACTGAATGGGGAAAGAGAGGGTCAGGCTGCTTGGAAGAGGCAATCAGAACTACCACTGCTTAACCCCTCCCCACACCTGAACACTGGACCATGGCTGCTCCCCTGCTAGCCTCCAGCCTGGGTAGTGTAGTAGTTGCAAAGTGCCTGCCTTTCCTTGTGCTTGCTGGCCTGGCTTGTGAGGGTGAGAGGCAGTGGGAAAGCAGATCTCTAAGGCCAGTATTTGCCCATCCAAAGCAGCGTACTTGGAGGCCTTGCTAGTGACAGGTGGCTACAGCTGAGGAAGGGAAGCAGTGTGGGGGGAAAGCAGTAGGACAGGCCCTGGTAGTGGAGAGAGAGAGCGCCGAGCATCACGTGCAACTGTGTGGATGACACAGCCAGAGTCCATCATCGCAGGAGAGCCCCAAGAGGTGCTGTTTGAAATCTGTACACAGAGAAATAAAGTGCTCAACAGCTGGGATGCTTTGGGTCCCTTTGCATTGGAGGGGCAGGGACTGCACATAAATGGGCCGAGGAGTGTCACTGATGGCCAGGAAGAGGCTAGATGCCCTGGTGTTTCTAAGGGTTAGTGAAAGGTTGTGCCCAGGAGGAGAGGATGCAGATAGCACTCCACCTTCCTCCAATGATGCCAGGAGAGCTGGGGCAGCAGAAGGGACACAGGCTGCATCAGGAACAGCCAGTGGAGCGTCCTTGATGCTAGCACCCCCACCAGTGGTGCTGACAGCCCTTCTCACTGGAGAGGCCAAGGCTGGAATGTGCCATGGAGCCCGAGTTCCCTATTCTCCCTTCTCCAGCAGACTACTAAGAGTCTTAATCATGGGCCCTTTGACTTCATTGGTCTCCAGGCAACAAGCACAAGAGGAGCCCGAAGAGAGTCATGGCTTGGAGAAAAGCTAGTTTCTCTCTGTCCAAAGGCTTCATAGTCACCCTCTAACAGTTAAGCTGTGGCTATAGCCCAATCCCTCTTTCCTTCCCTCCTCCCATTCTCAGCTCTCCAGCTACACACCAGTACCCTTAATTTGCAGGGGCCCATCTGAAATGGTTAGAGATGGAGGATGCCGACAAGGGGTCCATTCATCAGGGCACTGGCTCAGACTCAAACCAAACAGGATGTCTGCTCTGAAGCTGCAGGGAGGATGGGGCCTGTCTGAACAGGGAGGGCTGGGGCACATCAGCCTTCCCCAGCAACAGTACCCATTCACCCGGCACATCTGTGCATACAAGCTCCAGACCTGCCCCAGAATCAGCATCAGGCAGGATTCCTGAGGAGGTGATGGGGCAGTGGTCAACTGACTTGGGGGTTCTGTATTACTTTACTGATACCCGGTTTGCACTACAGGATCACGCCTGCTAGGGTTTAGTACAGCCCAAAACTCTGCTGGGGCAGCCAGGAGCAGGCAGGTAAGAAGCCACTACTCCCCTTTCAATTTGCGTCAGCCAGTTCATTGTGGGGATTGGTATCTGCAGCAATCTCAAAGACATTGTGCCACATGGTCATACAGCCAGCAACCTGTGGCAGAGCACAAGCTAGTCCAAGCCAGTGATGCTGCAACATGGGCCCCTTGCAGGGGGTGGGAAGGTGTTTCCCCACAAAGCAGGTACAGAGCTCATAACATGCCCATCAGCAGAGGATTCAAGGGCCTGAAGGTAGCAAGTCTTTTGGCACTTAGCTAGGATGCCGCCCCCATTTTAAGGCCTCTCGACATTTAGGGCTGTTCACATCTACTTTCAGTTGAATGACTAGATTACCTCGTAAACCTCAGTGCAGCAAAGGGAAACAATCAGACGTAGGCTGGGATTAAGCCAGTGCCTCAGCAGAGAAAGAACTGGCACTGGACTCAAACGGGTCAGTGCATTGCTCTCAGAGGAGCTCTGCCCAAAGCAAGAAAGAATTTGAGCTGTAGCAGACACTGTCAGCGAGAGCAATTGTTGACGAGTTTAGAGGTTCTCACTCAATAGAGGGCACGACACTCCTCTTCCGGCCAAATATAATTCATTTTACATGGGGGCATCTAAATCCTAGTCAAGAGGCAGGCAATGAGGGCACTTCCCCACCCCTCTTGTCACTTACACACCATGCAAGACATTTTGGAGACCTGCTGCACAGCCAGGAGCCTGTTGCAGGGGAAATGAAACAGGATCAACTAGCCACCGTGGCCTGAGTGAAGGAAACACACAGGAAGGCATTTTGTGCCGACAAATGAAGGGGGCTCTGGCTGGTTTTGGCTGTGCTTTGCTATGCAGTAGGGTCAGCCAACAGGTGGTTAACTCTTCAGAGGTGTCATTCATTTCCCAAACATTCAGGCTACAGTAGCGATTAGGAGACTGGATTTATTTCCAGCTCCTAACAGGTTAAGACACCTCTGCCTTCTCCCTCTCTTCACCACTTTCAGACAGGCTGATTTAAGAGCCAGCAGCCCCGCCGTCTGGTCTGAGAGGAGCTACCGTGGTTCCAGGCTGAAGGAAAGGGGTTGATGTGCCAGCATTCACATTTTCGGATGGTGTAGAAGGCACCAGCCATGTAGGGACTCATTCACCACTCCTGCCTACTCTTTCCAAACCTGCACCAAAATCATCATCTCTCCACAAAGAAGCTCCCAGCCATCTTCTGATTGTGGGGGAAGGAGCAGGCAGGAGAACAAGGAAGGGGGATACAGAATGAACTGGGCAAAAGATGACCCAGCAAGATACATACTTTAACCAGAACTTGATACACAAAGGAGAACAGACACATGGTGTACAACCAGGGCAAGACTGCGGCAGAACACTCCCAGCCAGAGCTTAAGATGTGTTGTTCCTTCCAGCCAGGACAGCTCTGGCCGATAGAGCACATAGAATTTCCCCTTATGGAGCATGTGGGGATTAACACAGGATTATTTAATGTTTTAGGCATAGCTTTTCATGGTGCAGAGGGAGCGGAGGATACTTGGCCCTTGTGGAAAACCAGGCCCTATGAATTCTCAGCTTTCCAAGGAGACACTAGTCTATACCGCCCTCCAAGCCCCCACCCCGGTGCTATGTCCTGGATAGATTCAGGTGTGGGCTGGTCAGGTTGCACAGGACAGATGAGTAGTGCAAGTATGTCCCTGGTAAGTGGGACAAGGCAACATGCCCTAGGGCAGGAGAGAGGACATCAAGTGGCTGAAGGCAGCTTAGGCCATGTTATGCAAGTCATGGCGGTGACCAGTGGGAGGAGACTGTAGTGAGAGAGGGGCACTGTACTGTATCAGAGGCAGGGACTGCTGGGAATGCCCAATGGCTGAGTTTGCAGACTGGAAAAGGAGAAGCAGGACCATATAGCCAGAAAAATATGCTAAAGTCTGCCAACTGCAATCTCCAGAAGACGGATTGGGATGAGGGTGCCTGGGCCAGTGTCCAGTTGCTAGACAATGTAGAGGGCACTTGCCCTGACTCCAAGGTGGGCACAGCCTAATCCAGGAGTCAGTCATGTGTGAGAAATTGGAACCTTTGGTATTAAATGGAGGCAGATAGCTTCTCTGTGGCATTTCTAGTGCTGCTGTGGATGGGTGGGGTACCAATGGCATTATCTACTGCCTGGGGTAATTTTAAGCAGAATGAGAGCTTTGAGCAGCTGAGAGGGCAGGTGGGCTGGTGCCACATATGCACCTCAGCTGCCCCAGCGGAGATAGATCTAAGCTGGGTAGCAGTGCTCTTCTGAGGAGCATCAGACCCATTGGGGGAAGGAGAAGGGGATTACACAGCATAAGGAGCAGAATCAGGGTGCGCTCCAACAGACTGATAGGGATGAGGGTGCAAGTAGCTGCTTTTGAATGAGAGGTTCTAACCCTCAGGAGGGCTGCTTGGCTGTAGAGAGACAGCGGTCCAGGGCCTTTCAGTAGGCAGGACTGTTGACATACCTGATTTCATCTGCCTGCAATCCCTTTCAAGTGGCAGGTTGACAGAGCACTGCCACCTTGCAGCAGGAGCCTTCTCTGCACTGCAGCTTTTTCAGACCTGAGCCAGGCCCCTTGCTCTGGACCCAGTAGCTTTGCAGTTTGAGATGAACATGGTCTGAAAGATACCACCTTGCCCATTGCCAGAGTTCCCAAATGCACCGCTCACTTCATGCATCAGTTGCTAATGAAACTCCACATGACAACTTCCCAGGACAAGGTACTTCCCCAAAGCAGTGGCAGTGCATGAAATCATTACCTCCCTCTGCAATTCTGTATTTTGTTCTGGTCACTTCATCTAAAAATTCAGTAGGAAAAAAAAGGTACAGAGATGGGCAGCAAAAATGATTAAAGGCTTGAATTAGGACATAAGACAACAAACCAACAGGAATGTGTAGGAACAAACTGCCCTACCCCGCCCCAGCAATTTAATGAAACCAGCCATTGTTGGAATTCTACCACTGGCTGCTGTTAGAAACCAGATATCTGATTAGGCAGACTGCTGGTCTGCTCCAGTATAGTCATTTCCGTATGGCAAGGTGGTACCCTCCTAGAGCACGGATCAGTCTGGAATTCAGAGTTTTGTAAGGACAGTTAGAATGTCCATGGACACCAGACACCATCTGAGAGGTGTAGGGAGGGGAAGGAAAGTAATAGTTTAGAACAGAATCGAGGCATCTGTGGATCTGATACTTATCTTGAAGACTGTCTGAAGCGTTGCACTTCACAGCAATTCACACACATGCTAAGGAGACACAGGATTCTACCCTACTCCAAAGCACTTGGCTCCACTCTCCACATCTCATTATTTAATGGTGGATTTCCAAAGAGCCCTTATCAGGCTACGGATACCATCTTGAGCAAGATGTAACCCCTTTCAGAAAAGCCCCTAACTTTACACCATTTCATGGGCAGAGGGTATTGCTGTTGGGTCTCCCAATGCAAAGGAAAACGAATTCAGGGGAGATGAACCCATTAATAAAGAGCAACTTTTACATACACAGCTACCACACAAAGACCTGAACTCCGAAAGTCCTTTATTTTTATTTTTATTTTTTTAAGTAAAGAAATTCAATTGAATCAAAGATAACAAAATTACATTGTTTTGCAATGACCTCAATTAACATCACACAGAATAAAGAACAAAAAAAATTAACACACAAGAAAAAAAAATCAAGGACACATTTTATAATTTTTTAAAAGGTAAATGTCAGCAGATATAGAAAAATTGCATTGCTAGTTGCAAATCTTCTCCCCAGGAGCTGGCAGCTCCCGAGAATCTGACTCAGAACCTGGCAGCTGGGGGCAGGTCTCAGTATACAAACGCAACCTTTTCTGGGCAGCATTTAAAGTTAAAAGGATCAGGAATGTGGACGTGATGTTTCCAGAGAATCTATTCGGAAGCAAAATTTCCCATCTTTTTTTTTTTTTTTTTTATTTCGGTTGAACAGCAAGAGTTCAAAGACATCAAGAAAGTTACACTCAACCCACTCCACTAAGGCAGCTGCATTGGCAGAAATCAAAGAGTGCACAGGTACAGATCTGGCTTCCTGAAGGGAATACCCCCCTCTGCTTGGGGACACCTGGGAGAAAGGGAAAGGGCTTTTCTTGAAAAATTGTGCTTTCTTAATGAACAGAAACACAGGTTTGTAGTGAACCAACATCTGGGGCTAAAGACAAAATCGCTGAACAGCTGTTTTGGGAGAACGTCACTTGGACTTAATAGTCATTTTTGAACTAAATCTGGCCCATCAGCCATATTTCTTAGGACTCCCAGCTGGCAGCTGCCACCAGAAGGTTTAGCACTCTGGTAAAACATGCTGCTACTGATCACTCTGATATGATGTGCTGTCTCCTCTGATCATAGCTGTGTTCTCTGCATGACAAGACATGCACTGCAAAAGCTTGCTAGTCACATAAAAGCAACTGCTGTATATGCCCCTACTTATACAGCCAACTATGGGACTCAAGAAACCTGGATGCTCCCCAAGAGGGTTAGAACTAACCAGGCTGCTTGAAGTTAGCAGTGAGAAGAGAAAACAAGCCTACGCACAGAGGAAGCAGAGTGGGACTCTTCTTGAAGGAGCCCTGTTCGGAAAAGGTTGTCTCCTCTTACAGCCCCAGTGTGGTAAATGCTGCCCTTTAATACAGTGATTGTGCCCTTGGATTTAACCAACAAATTTTTTAAAAGGATTCAAATGTTCAAATGAACTACAGTACAGTTCTTGATAATCCAACCCTTCCAACCCAACCCAGATGATTAACAACAGATAATTTGATCTCCGCTCTGGTGCCAGCATGCCTCAGCCCCCTCAGCCAAAAGAAGAAAACAAGTCCAGATGGAGACAGAGTGGACACAGCAGCAGGAGCATGTCTTGCAGAAGAGGGGGCATGGATCCCAGCATCAATCAAGGCACCCCTTCGTAGGCTCTTTGGTGTACCCTAACCTCTGTTCTGAATAGCCTTTTGAAAAAAAAGAACTCCTACCAAGAGCAATTTGCTTTCTGCCTAGAATTTGGACCCCTGCAGTAAACATGGCTATTCTGAGTCATTATGGCTACTGCACGCCACCCAAACACACAGACCTGCCAATGGAAGGACACATGGTGTCTGACTCAAGACAGAAGCAATGCACACATACAGCCTTCCGATTGGTTAATGTCACAGGCAGGGTCCCTTTCTAAGCTTCTTGTAAAGGAGATTTACAACCACCAATAAACCCCAGATAGGCACAACATTTCCAGGAGGTTCCTTGTATTGCTCCCCAGTGACCAGTGTCACTACATTTGGCAATAAACCCTCCAAATGCCACTCCTGATGTATCGGATAAGGAGACAGCCCATCTCCTGCTGTACGCTACAGAGCCAATAAGCTAGTGGACGGAGGAAGCTAGCTCATTAGAACATGGGATCTTTTGGATTTTAGAAAGGAAACAAGTTTACATTTTAGTCAATAGCTGTGAGAGTCAGTCCCCACTTCTGTAGGCAGAAGTCAGTTGTAAAATAATCTACTGCTTATTTAGTTATAATTTTAAGCCTTAAGACATACACTATAGGTAGTTTTAGGCTGCCCAAACCCAAGGTTCTTTCTTAGCTCTGTACACACCTGTCATTCAGTGACATTTCACCCATAGACAGGCTGCTTTTAGCTTTGACTCCAAAGAAGGAAAGTCGGGTGTTTGCTTTCTGCATGAGAACAGTGACAAGCAGCAGAACTGCAGCTATGTGTTACCGAAAGATGCAGCTATGTTGAGAAAGAAGTGGCAGGAACGAGGGGCAAGGCACTAGGTGTCTGAAGGGTTGTCCTCTACGAAGCTTGACAGAACTAGGATGGATGAAGAAAAAAGTAGCTGGCTAAAGTCAAGTTCTGAGAGACATCAGTACTCTATGTTTTAACAATGCTCACAATCCAAAACAAATACTGCTCGAAAAACAAGAATCAGTGTCAAGAAGTGCTGAGGAGGAGACTGTGGAGACTTTCAGGTGCCTTCACAATGCAACTGCAACAGGTTCAGACTCATCTGGAAATCCTGTCAACTGCTTCAAAAGGAGAACATTAGAAACTGGCTATTAAAGATTCTGGGAGGTCTGATGTAAAGACAACAAGTTCCTCAATCTCTAGTCTTAGAACAGGTCCCAGCTGCTCACCTGCAAAGTTCAAATCTCTGCAGACACCCTGGTAGCAGTGGAAGAAAGACTGGACCAGTATAATCGTTCAGGGAGAATTGGTTGCAACCTGTCTAGGAGAGACCCTTTCTGGTGATTTGCTTTTAAGTGCCAATGATATCCAATGATGGGGTGCATAAATTTATGGTACTAAGTGCTAGTTAGCTGAGCCCTAGTGAATTTTATTCCATTCTACCGCCATTCCTCAATCTGAAACCGTCAGTACGGAAAATCCACTTGTTAACTCCCATCTCACACAGCAGATCTAAACAGAAGAGCTGCACTGTTCCATTTGCATTATCAGGCTATTTCAGGATGTATTCAGAGGCTTACACTTTGGATGCTTGCTATGGCTAGTGTGGTTGTTTTGGAAGGCGCTTGTTGTGGAACAGAAAAAGTCTCTATAGGCCTGGAATGCACACTCATGACTTTCACCTCTAAAAGGTAAGAGCTCAAACCTGAGCTCGGTCATATGGTATTATGAAGATGATCTCAACAAGGTCCCCGGCACACATATGCCCACATCACACTATCACTGCTAGCATAGTGCGTGGGGGACAGCAAATTAGGATTGATGTACAATGGCAGACCCTCTTATGGCAGTGTGCACTGTCTCCTCCAGATGTAGGGTTTAATACAGAAGTCCCCTCTCCAGAAGCCTTAATACAGTCATATGTTGTGCAGATTTTTAGCTAGAGGGAAGGCAGAAGAAATGATCTGCAAGATATGGCTTCCAGTCAGACTGGGAAGCTCTTAAAATTTTACATCACTGGTCCCTGGTCCATGCATTCAAAGCCATAGCAAGTCACACTGGTGAAGGAGTTTTTATTAAACATTTCTAGCTATAAAAATCTTGTTGGGGTGAACTTAAGTCTCAAAACTCAAATGAGACCCTTAAAGCCCATGGCAAAAGCCTTAAGCAACTCCCTCCCTTTCTCCCAAAACTAGAGTAGCTAACTTCCACACCTCCTAACATTTATCATACCCCAGGCACAAGCACAACGGCGTCAAGTGCTTTAGAGAATACAGATGGCTCACCTGAAGGTGCAAGAACTCTTGTGACAAGAGTGCCAAGTCTTAGGTCCATTTCCATCCCCCACCCCGAGCGACTGTGCCAGAATGTCGGGGATGCTAAGCGCTCCTGAAGTCTCAGACTAAGGGTAGTGCATCTATGTATGGACAGATAGAGAAGCAGTGGAAAAGTAAGTGTTATGGAAATCTCTATAGGGAGCAGGACAGGGAAGAGTTCTTGCCTGGTGCTACCTCTGAAGAGGAATGGATGCTGATCATGAACAGTTTCCTTAAGTCTTAGAGATCTTCCACAGTAGCATCCCATCTAACCCTGGGAGGGGCTTTACTTTCTACAGAAATGTGGTCTCTCTCTCTTTTGGAATCACTGCAGTTAGGGTGAGCTCACAAAGAAAGAGGGGATGGCAAAGTTCAGCTGCCAACAATGGTGAAAGAAAGAACTGGAATTTTCCCAGTGAAATCTGCTCCTTTGGGCTTCTCCAACAGCAGAATCTCTGCCTGTCTGCCTGCCCAGTTTGACTGGACAAGCAGCAACTCCCATTGGCTTGGGAATTCCCCCAGATGCTCTTTTCATTGGGGGAAGAGTTATGTTTAGTACTCAGCAAGAACAGAAGTCACTGACTGACTGGTCATCTGCCACAATAAGATCAATTAGTTACAGTAGACTCTCTCTGTATTTGAAGAGATGAAGACAACACCATTCTTCCTCATGCCTTAGGAAACAGAAGACCAAAATGCCATCATCTTACTAACAGCACGGAGCAAAGCCTTTCTAAGTCAAAGCCTCCCTCACTGAATCCAAGGAGACAGAGCTCCCCTTCACGCAGGTTCTACAACACTTAGGTGTATGGTAATGGAATCCCTGAGCTCAGCAGCTAAAGAGCTGCCAAAGACAATGAACACCCAAAACAAGCCTCTCCAAAGCAACGATCCCTTTGATTTCTGTCAGAAAATGGTTACAAGTCACTATCGGGGAAGGAAGCCTTCAGCACTTACTTTCAGAGAACTGACACTCTGCAAACAACTCGTTTACAGAAAAGTTGGAAGAGTTACATAACTGGGCTTAGTTTAGCACTGCTGAAAACTCAGGGCTCAGCTACACTGGAAAGGGGTAGAGTTCATAATTTTATTAGAGAAAACAATTTAGGTTATTTTTGTTTAAAAAGCAACTATTTGGGAAACAGCAAAAACATTTCTTGCTTCAAATACATCAACATGTAACCTGGGTTTTGCCTGCTCTTTGAAGCCTCAACAGTTTGATGGGTGCTAAGGATGACTTCTGTTCCCCTGGGAGTGACGACAACTCCTACTTGCAGCTAAGCTGGGTTTAGAGGAATGAATGCACCTGGTGATCTGTAGAGGGAACTCCTTACTGAGGGAAGGGCAGTCTGGTCTCTTGGCTAGCCAGTGACCTACGAACAGCAACTGCAGAGCTGGCTATAGAGTTTAAACACTTCTGAAGTTCAAACCCATTGTAGATAAAGAGCCACATCCCCACACATTTATATCATGTATCTATGTCAATGTGTATAAATAAGAGTGGCTTACATTCAACTTCTAAAAGAGCGAGAGATGGTATAAATAATTCATAGGACATAATTTAGAACAACAGCTACTTCAGCGAGGACAGAGCCAAAGTTGGAATGCCCTGTATGATTATTCTGGTGATTTGTGGGTGAGTTATGGACAAGAGGATGAGCCCAAAGACAGACACAAACACCAACCAAGGATGCCCTTGCTAACTGATGCCCTGAAACATCCTTTCAGCCAGCCACAAGAGCGGCCAAATCTTGCCATGACTTTGCTTGGTCATTTCTTCTACTTCTACAACAGCAGAACCTGAACTCTCTCTCTAAACAAGACAATGCACGGGTTACCACAGTTTGTTAAAACAGGCCAAGGCAGCTGGCCTAAGGCAAACCGAAGGAGTGTGTTTCCTGATATGATAATGCACCTTTGCTACAGTAGTTAATTATTGCTTTATTAAACAAAAATCTCTCCAATCTACTGAAATTCAGAGATCGTGTGGCCCAGGAAGCTTATTCCACTAGTGTTACAGGACTGAAATTCAGCAGGGTGTTTTTACCCTTAAGCTTCAACTAAAGTGCCTAGAACGCAAAACCAGGGCTAAAGCAATAAAGTGCTAATTGGTGTGGGAAGTGTGACAGGAACAGAGATGAAGTAAATGGATGATGAAAGGAGTTACAAGGACGGAGTAATGAGATGATGATATTGAAGGAATTGAAAGTAAAGCAAAGTTTGACCACAAAGTTCCACTGTCTCAACAGACTGTTTCTATTTTTACATTAAGGTCCTTGATTGTCATGGGGGAGCTTTTCTTCTAGGGTGTTTATCTTAAAAGAGCCCTCTGGGCAACAGTACAGTATCAGCCCCTAGATGAGGGAGGTATGCAAGTGACTTTCAAATTGCCACACTTCACCTTGTGCATTAACTGAAGTTGATCTTGGATATCCTGGGTGGGGAAAAGACTTAATGAGCCAGAAGGGCTCTAATGCCCAGCTGGACATAGACAGCCTTACCAGATCCTAATAACTGTGGAGGCAGTTAGTCATACAGAGATAAACATTTAAGCTATGCAGGGCTAGAGACATCCAGTTCCCGTCAACTCCTAGGCAAGTCATGTGGCTGAAAAACAAAACCATTCATTGCTTTGAAAGTTCAGGGGAGAGATTTTGGAACATTCTACCCTGGCACATACAAGAAGGGGAGAGAAGAAGCAAGAATTGATATTGACATGTCCTCTCCCCCCCCCCGACACTCCTTAAGAAAGGGTGTATTAATTCTCTGTGAAATACTCTCACAAATTGGATATACCCCATAGATTGATAATCAGTGGTTCCAATGCATTTACCAGAACCCATTTCAAAAAGGCCTGGGTTAAAACACAAAAAAATACAGTGACAAAATAAAACTCTTTACATTAAAAAAAGGCAAGTATCACAAGAAGGCTATCTGTTTTGTCTTGGTGTGAGAGCGTTTACATAGCAAAATGACCAATGTGAAACTCATCTATACACAGAGGCCCAGCAGAAAAGAAATGCAGAAGTATCAGAATGCACCGCCACCCTTGAGACAGCTGACAAGTTGCTCAGTGTTTTCTAACCCAGCTGAATCCTGGTATGGGCACTGCCAGAAAAGGCAAGAGGTCCTTGTCAGATGAGTGACAAGTAGAGCTTCAGCCTTGCACCAAGGGTTTCACCCTTTCTGCAAGCCACATCCAAGGGGCTTACAGACTGAACTGCTGGTTTCTATTGATTGATACAGGGTTCTCCCAGTGTTAGGAGAGATATGACCAGACAGGAGGAACTGAACTCCCAGCACAACTCATCCACAGCTAAACAAGTTCTGCATTGTGAAGAGTCTTGACCAGTGGAAGAATAACCTGATGGTCAGCAGTACTGGAACTTCTACTTTCTAAGTAGGCCATCATATTAGTATGAGAATCCTGCAGCAAGCCCTAACCAGCAACCCAAAGCAGCAAGCCAGTTCTTCAAATGCAGCAGTGCACTGCAAACCCAAAAGGAGACACAAATATGCTCAAAACCAGTTATTACCCTCTGTTGTAGCTCTTTTTCAGAAGGAAACATTGTGGCCAAACCCCAGTCCCAGGATGTCACAAAGAGGATGGAAACCTGAAACAGCAGGTGAGGGAATTCAGAGTTCCAGAAGAGGGAAATATAGTGAAGCAAATCGGAGAGAGTCTTTGAGGCAGTTACTCCTGGCCAGACGCCGCTTGCTCTGTATCTGAGCACTGAGACTTATTCCTCTCCCACTGGCAGATGGCATTTGTGTACTGCACTACAAGCTTATCCATCCAAGTGAGGGGTTCAGGAAAGAGTACAGCCCCCTCAAAAAAGCCTAGGTGGCCTCCATGCAGTGGTAGCACAAACATGACATTCTCCTGTTTTTCTGCAAGGTTAAAAGAGAAAGAGCATGAGATTTCAGAAGCCAACTGCAAAAACTAAACAGCAGAACTCGGCAACATCCCAGACAATGGTACCCACCGTGATGTGTTAGGGTGTGTCTGTGCTCCATCTGGGCAGTGGCGGCTTTGCAAGCACACACACTTGCTTCACAGCAGAGGAACGCAAGCTTTTTGCTGACAAGAGTCACAACGGATTTGAATTAATTGAACATATTACAGCAGCCCTCCCATTTCATATAGCTGGGAAGTTCATGGAGACAAGTACCAGCCTGCAGTGCTCTCAATACCAGCAAACCGCTTCAGCTGAGATAAAGCACTGCAGGCTGGGACTGATGTGCAACCCATAAAGCCCAGCAGTCCCAACCTGCAGTGCTCCATTTTGACTCAGGCATGTTGCAGGCTGGTACCTATAGGCTCCATGGGCTGCACAATTCCATACGAAAAGGGCTTTAGGCCACACTGCAGAACTCTGGCTGCACTTCAGCCGGCTGCTGCTTCATGGCATAATTCATTCAGAGCACCACTTATGACTAGGTTTTGTCCTTATAGCTTTTGGTGCTGGAACAAGAAGCCCTGCTGTTCTCCTTTGGGACATGTGCTCTGTTCAATAGTGAGACATGAACTAGCTCTTTCTTTTCCATTCCAAGGCTTTGAAGGGTCATTTGCCTTCTTCATGGCCAAGGAACAGCGAATAGATCTCTTGGGATCTCTCATTCCAAGTCTCACTGGGACCCCAGCAACAGATGGAGGGAGATCGCACAGCCACAAAGCAGGACACTTTCACTGTGCTACGCTTGCTGCCCCAGGTGATGGTTAATTTTAGCCCTGAACAGTTAGACACCATCATAGGAACTATTAGCAAAGCCTTCTGGGTTTTGCCCTGTTGCTTTACTGATTCTGTGTGGGGAGCCAAGATGTGAGGAAGCAGTTCACTGCAAAGCAGAGACTATTTAATCTAAAGCTAAACCATTTCCAATTTTGCTTCCTGACATTAACACCAGTGAAGTAGCAAGAACGTGCATTTCTTGAGAAAACAATCTGATAGTTCCCTTGGGCTACACAGCCAGCTGAACAGTGTTTAGTTAGGTTCTACCAAAATAAAATTGGGAATCTCCTCAGTGAATCGGGTTTAAAAAGCAGTTTAGATTGCACAGTACACATCCACCAGATTATGGTAGTCTGCAGTCAGACCTTGCTATACATGTTAATTCACAATGTGATGAAGGGGGAATCCAAAAGCAATAGTCAATTTTGGCAATGCATTCAACTCACCTGACAGAGCTCTTGGGATCGATAACAGACTGTCATGTACCAGAGGGTCATCAGCAGCATTAACCAGCATGAGGGGAACATAGATCTGCACCATGAACGAAGGAAAAGGAAACAAATGGAGAACCAGTGAGTTATAGATTCCTGGTTTGAACTCAATTCTCTTAACAACAAAAGGCATCTACTCACAACCCGCCTATGAATCCACAACTGAGTGCCACATCTTGTGATGAACCTACACCTGCAGCAACAATCAGGAATGTAACAACACACACAATCAAAATGATGCCAGGTGGACTGTCACTGCTGGGCTGCTCTGCAGTATTTGGTAGGTTCAACTGAACTGCCTAAAGGACAAGCTGGGTATGACAGGGCAATCACCAGTAACACCCTGCCAACAGAGCAGTTCCAGACAGTGACACTGGGTAGTTTCTTTATGACTGGTACTCGGGATCCATATGGTATTCCGCACACATCTAATGTGGCCAATACTTGAGAGCATTTGCATTCTCCTTTTGGAAGGGAGAATCTAAGCTATCACTGCCAGGCAGATGGTCATCAAATGTACATTTGTCTCTGGCTTCCGAAGGGGACATACAGCACCCAAGGGAATGCACTGCTGAAACCCGAGACGGGACAATCACAAACTGGCAGTGACAG
The DNA here is from genome assembly GCF_015237465.2 of Chelonia mydas. NCBI lineage: Eukaryota > Metazoa > Chordata > Testudines > Cheloniidae > Chelonia > Chelonia mydas. Next base: position 68,949,542 of record NC_051250.2, read on the forward strand.
AATAATAGTAAAACTTCAGTTGTGCTTGTTGGTTTGGGCAAGAGATATGAAGAATGTAATTTCCCTAGGCTCCCTGCAGTCGTTGATGAGAGATGCTTAAGCAGGCCAGAGTGGCATGCAGCCCAAGCATGGTCTTTGATTAGAGGCTGACATCAGAGGATCAGATGTCAGCCATGATCATGATAGGATTCTGCCATCATAAAAAAATATTGCCAAACTGAGCACTTTCCTCTGACACCCTTTCCTGGTAACTATCACCCCCTTGCCTTTGGGACAGAGGTTGGACTACAACATGCTCTTTGTATAAGGCTACAGAAAGAACCTCACCCAGTGCCTGAAGCTGGAGTAATTGAGTAGTTGCCAAGGGCTAGCTGAGAGGATTCAGTCTCTTACTCCACACATTCAGTGCAACAGGCAGCTAATGGAGAAACTTACTTTTGGATATTTGAAGCCCTAATGCTTTACTGAGCTCTGGTAGCCTATTCACCTTTATCTTTTGATCCAGCGGCTCTTAAGGGGGATAACTAGTACATTTCCCAGCTTTGCCTCCGCAGCCCTGGGTCTGTGCAATGTCTGATCATCTGACCGGAGAGGCAGTGTCTGAGCCTCTTTCCAAAGTGGAATGATTTATTTTAAATGTTTCTGGAATTGCATAGATCAGAGTGATACTAATTTGATATCTTTAAGAGGGCTTAACTCTAGGTTTGGCTTTGTGCTCAGAACACTACGTTGCTACCACCAATACAGAATTCTACGCTGAGGGGCTCACAATTTGGCTTCATGTAATATAAGCTAGGAGGCCTGAATTTGCGGTAAAACAGATGCCTCTCGGTTTCCAAGACAGCCTTTGGTTTGAGGGGAGCATCAGTGAGGTCCCAGATGAAGATCAGGGCTAGGATTCTCAAAGAAGCTTAAAGGAGTTGGGCACTTAACTCACTGAATGTCAATGGGATTTTGGTGCTTAAGTCTCATTAGATTCCTTAGAACTCCAAGCCCTGACATACTGTACACCTTGTGGAGTAATGAGATACGACATCTAGGTACCAGTGATGCAGAAACCAATGAACATTCCTCTTCATTCCCAAGAGCAAAATGAAAGCATAACAACCACCTCCACCGTGGTAGCTCACCCTGTGTAAGTAATGCAGACAACTCTCCTTTTCATAATATTCTTTCAGGGAACTGTAACCATGAAACTTCCTGAGGAAAAAACAACAAAGAACTGTAAGGCAAGAACACGTACTCTCAGTATTGAGCAACTGCCATTTTTGAACTAGTCCACTTCATCGGCAGAAGCCATGAGCTGCCCAATGTGACCTCCTTCCAGCGGTTTAATAGAGACCATCTGTTCAGGCCCATCTCAGTGTAAATTCCCAACGTCAACACAGCGCAACAGATGAAATGCTGCATTCTCTTCTGCCAAAGAGTTCTTCGCAAGAGCATGACCAGTGAGGGGAGGCAGCACAGAACCTGCCAACTTAGTGAACAGTTCCCCAAAGCACTGAGAGAGAGCAGAGCAAGTGCGGCACAGTAGCAAGCCAGAGGCATGACAGATGGCAAATTAAACACCATTAACTTGTGTCTGTTGAGCAGGACATGGATGAGAAAGCCTAGCCACACCTAGGGTCTTGCAAAGCATCCTTCCTGGTTATCTGCAATCTTGACAGAGAGAGGACTGGAGGAGTGATTAAGGTTGGTTACGTTAACAACTCCCTTTTAGTAGGCCTACTCAAAACACCGTGCTGGATCTCATCTTCAGCTACTTATGAACCCTTAAAATGCAGTTGCTGAAGGGCCCATCCTAGGAGCTGAAACTCATGGCAGTTATAAGACTTCTGAAGAAAGTAAATACTCATTTTTTTTGCTGGAGTCCAATTCAGTCCCACTATCTCCTTCTCACTTCATAAAAGCCACGGCTAAGCTGCAGGCCCCAACTAGGGAGACCTGCTCCTTCCCTGCCGCATTCCAGAAAGACTACAGGGTAGCAGGATCTCCGTGACCTCACTTCCTGCTGGGCACATAGGACAGGAATCCCCTTCGCTTGGGAGCAGCTTACAAAGCCCAGGTCTCCCCAGGAGCAGCAGAGGGAAACACCTTCAGTCCCTTAGCAGCTCTGCTGGCTTTACCACCTATTGGCTTTGGATGATTATTTTGTGGGTACAGTGTTTGCAGGTGGATGCCAGTGCCTGGTCTTAAGGGAGACTCTGGAGAAGGAGAATATGAAGCCATTGGAAAATAGACTGAATTAGTGCTAGAATACTTAAAAAGCAAGAGGCAAGAAAAGGCTGGTGTTTAATATTAAACAATAAAAGCGAAGAGCTGAAGTCACCTCTATTAATGCAGCAAGGTTTAAAATAAGCCAACCATAAGGTTTGCTAAAATGAGAACAGGCAGGTGGTAAAGGTAGGAGGTGTATGTGTGTTTTAAATGCACAATCGAAGGTAACACAAGGGTTAAATATAATTTGGTAGGAGCCAGCATGGGCCTACCACCTCCCCAACCACTTTATGGCTCAGGCCCTACCGGTTTTCATCCTTCTAGACTCTTTTAGGCAGAGACGGTCTTCCTGGGTGTTGTACTGCACCCAGAAAATGGGACTCTGACCCTGACTGCAGTTTTGGATGCTTGATTCTTACAGAAGAAAGTAGCAGAGAGCTTGTCAAATGCTGGATCAGAAGCTGGCAAAGACTGGGGGGTTAGTCAACATTTTAACAAAGTTGCTCATGGTAGCAAATTTCAGGAGCTTTCTACCCACCTAGCAGCAAGTAAGTAAGTAATAGGGCAACATCAGTGAAAATCAGAAAAGATGGGCTACAGAGAATGCTTCCCGTCATACCTCATGATGGTGTCATCAATCTGCATGAGGGATGTTGCTGTGTAGAGTCTGCTCAGGTCTGAGTCGACCAGGGTTTGGGGCTGCTTAACGCTATCTCCAAACAGGACTTGCCTGAAACACACAGCAGCAGAAAATACAGTAATCACACAAAAGCAGCTAGGCCCTGTTCTGCTCAGACAACCCAGAGAAGCTTGCATCTGCCATTGCTGATACGAGCAAATGAGGACTATATCCCGCATCCATGAGGATTTACTTATGAATGAGCATAGCTTGTTAGTTTTGGCCTGACTGCACAGGGAGGTAAGTTGAGAACTTAACGGCCCTCTCCGGGACAAAGATGCTTTTCTGCTACATGGAAGAACTGCATTTGAGAGACGCATAAAGAGAGGACTTTTCAAAGCATATCGAGGGACTAGGGGTGTTTGGAGCAAACGCTTTTTCAGTTAAAGGCAGAGTCCTTTGGCTTCTTACCAAAGACGTGGGTGGCTCTGGTAACAGCGCTAGAGATCATGGGTGTAGCACCTCTTTCCCCATCTGGTACTATTGCCTCACCAGTGTGGAGACAATGTTAGTTCATACAGAGAAAGTGATTTGGGACATTACCTTAACAGAAAGCTATTCACTGAGGACATTGTCCTAGTCAGAGATTACACCCAAGAGAGGACGTGTTATTTCACAAGAGCAAAACTCTACCCTGGCAAGTAGGAAACATATAGACCCCAGAACAAAAAAGACTGCAAGCTGTAGATAGCAGGAGGCTTGCAGGATTTCTACCCCCTTTAAGAGGCAGCTGTAGGGTGGAGATGGAGTTTGTTTTGGGGACTTGCCTAGAGCATAAGAGATCCATTATGGAAGCAAAATATTTTGATAACAAAACCTCCTTTAAGCCTGCAAGAGGTTTCTCCTGGTTACAATACTAAGTACCCATTTAATGGGGAGATTACAGTGCTTCATATATTTTGAGTTTTGTCAAGTTGTCAAAATATTTGGCTATCTGGGGTGAATTATATGGATCCCCACACACTGTACACACAGATAAGAGTTTCCTTCCCTCCAGAAAGATTTTCCACACTGCATGGAACATGACAGTTTTCCTTACAAGATTTCAACTCTGCCAACTAAAATGGGCATGAATAAATTAGCTTTTTAAATTTTCTCCCACCTCCCAAGTGTCTCTGGGCATCTTAAATAAGCCAAGGAGATACCTACATATGAAGGCAACATGTCCCAATCAGTATCCAAAGCAGTTTTGGCTGTGGTAGTGGGCCAGGGGGGAAACGAACATGAATTTGAGTGGGCTACCAGTAAGAGTTAGTCATTCAATCTGACCTATTGCTCACCCACAGTAAAGGCATGGGAGTAAGGAGAGCACATAGGTTTCAGCAATACGTGGGAGCATTCCTTCTAACTGTGCATTTTTAGGTTTTGTAACTCAGGCTATTGCGTTTGATAGGGCAACACCTCTATGCTATGACTCCTAAGCTAATATCAAGAACAATCCTACCTCTCTGCTCAAGTATGTGGCAGAGCACAACAGAGAGGTGCTCCCTCACGTCCTTGAGCATAAGGTGGTCTCTGGCTGAAAGGGAAACACATGCAAAATACCTTGGCAGCCAGACACCAGCAGTGTATCTAGCAGGGAAGGAAAGCTGCTGGCGAATACAGACCAACACTGCACTTCTCATTTTGCATTTGCTCAGTCAATGAGCTTCCTTGGAAGGCAGAAATAAGCAGCCAGGCTCAGGATGTATGAAAAGGACCCCTCCCACACACACTATATGGGAGCCTATACTGACAGGCAGGACAAAGAATGAATGAGATGGTGGGGCAAGCTTCCCTTCCCATTTCGTTCGCAAAAATCCTCCCATTCTAGGAAGCTGAAACTTATTCATAGATTTCTAGGTATGGATTCGCTCTAATTTAAATTTTACCCTTTGGATGATCCCCTATGGAACTGCACATTAATTCAGTGCTGCTATTGCAGCTGAAGCTGGCTGGCCCACGTAAATATTCAGAGCAGACACCCTACTACTGTACCTGTGAGAGAGGATGATTTTCTTCATGTTGTCTGCCATGAGGAAGTTATAAAACCTCCGACACTGATCCCACTGCATGAAGGTTTCCTGTGCCCTAAACACAAGCATAAGTCAGCAAATCAAAGCAGGTAGCAACTGTGTACATCTTGGTGGAACAGAGCAATAAACCAGTCTCCAGGCCACTATAACAAGGTGTTATGTAAATAGGCTTTCCCACCAAAGGCTTAATCTCTGATAGGAATTGGCTTAGTCTCCGATGGAAGAATTTGGTAAATGTCAGAAGAGATGTTTACACAGACTCACTAGGCAACAGCTAGTCACCTACTATACCATCACTGAAGCGTCCTGCATCTCAGGGCAGCTTTAGACATTGATGTGAAGAGGTTTAAAGGGACACTCAACTTAAGTCAGACTTTGCATTTAGCCAATCTACCTACCTTGTAGCAACCATGACATATGAAGAGTACGCAGGAAAGAGATTTAATGTTTCACTATTTTGTTAGGTACTGCATTTCATAGTACTTTATGCACTGTCAAGTTTGGATGTTTCCTCTGTAGATCAGTTTTGCTTGTTTGTGCAGCTCTTTTGTGCTGCAACAAGGTTGTGAAGTGTTTAAAACAGGAAGTCCACCTCCACAACCCACAAAAACTGGCTGGAGGACACAGGGATAAATGAAGTACCTGAAACGGCTACATTCTGAACTGGTGTCCCTGTAACTGTACTGACTGGTCAGAACTCCATTTCATAGCTTACTAAATTAACATATTGCCAGTCACACAGAATTATTAACGTCAGCCAAATTATGTGAGCTCTTCCGGAACCAAATGTTTCCCTTTGCTACGCAAAGGTCATAAGCGGGTTATTTCTATTACTGTGAACCCTGTTACAGAGTAATGAAGAAATACACAGTCCCTCTTATTTACTTAGCAATCCAAGAATGGTTGGGGTGAGGTTCAATACGGACTACTTCAGGAGTTTAAACATTAACACCATGGGAACTAATAGAACAGAGGGATTTATCAGGACTTCCCAGGTTCAAGCCAAAGGCTATAAAATCCCTAGCAGAGAGTCAGTTAATGAATAAGCTACATTTGTTCATGGCACAATACACACCAGGGCTTAATGCAAGAATGGGATTTAGCCTCAAGACTTCCTTATCTCCATGTCTAGCCAGGATATATCTGCCATATACTTGTGGAAAAAGAGACAACATTTCATTGGAAAGCTCTTTGCAGGCAACTCAATCTTTAACGTCATTTAAATCCAGGTTAATTGTTAGAGGTATCACACTTTTCCATAGTTGCTGCTTTGGACAGCAGGCCTTATGCTATAAAGAGCCTGAGCAGAGAGCAAAATGAAACAATTTCCTGTATTTAATGATCTGTGCAGGTTTCATGGGCATGGGAATGCCACAGCCTACAGCTCACACTGAATGTCACATTCCACATGGTCAAGAAGCAAGGCCACGTTGTCGAGAGCAAACTCAACAGCAGAACCAAGCCTACACAGATATCAGAGATTTCATAATAGAGAAGCATGTCACCTTTTAGCCTTAGGGGTTGAATTCCCCCATGTAAGTTAACTGATGAAAACAAGGCCTTTATCTACTTTCCTCTCTGCAGCCTCTTCTCACTGTTGAAACCCTGGAGAGCCTGCCCTGCAGCACCCAACATCTGAATGGCTTTCCCAACAGATCCCAAATCTCCTTTACCTTGTCTTACCTTGGTCTCTCTCTACTATCAACCAACTGCCTTAGAATTTGTCTTAGAGACAGTACAACAAAAGAAAGGGATCTCCATCTAGACTGACCAGCCATCTATACCATGAGTACTCAGGGCTTACATACAGACTTGATGTAAGAGGCTAATTAGGTCAGGTCTGGGGGAGAGTAATGCTTAGCAGTTAAGACTGGAGGCGTTTTGCACCCTCCCATACCCACATACTGTTCACTAGTGACTGAAATGGTCTATGGACATGTGTCCCAATACAAACACACACCCTACCTTCCTTCTAAGGGAGTTTTCTTAATAGCCTTCTTTCAACCAGCTATTTGGCTAATGAACATTTAAAAACAGCAAGGGAGGTTAGGTAGGGAGACTTATTTGAAAAGCCCTCTTGCCAAAAGAACAGTAATGCACAGAAGTTCTGTAAATGAAGATTTGCTAAAACAAACTCGGCCACCAGAGGGAGTCACGAGCTCAACAAGCAGCTAGTTTTCTGCATTGCAAGGAGCACTCGAGGAAACAGATGTTACTTCACACTGAAACAAGTCAGAGTCCAATATCATGCTAACAGGTCCTGTCGTAGACTGCCAATCTGCCAGAGCTTCAGGGGAATATTACTAACACCAGCACACAGGGAACAGAGCTACTCTGAGCAGGCGTTTTGGCTTCAAGTATGGAAATTTAGCATGCATTTTAATAGACAAAAAAAGGAAGGACTAGAGCCCAAAACAGCACTTGCAAGCCCTTTATACAGCCAGCCTCCACAGCTATGCTGCTGCAGCCACAGTAAACCAAGAGCACTGATCTTCTGATCTCGAACCCACACAACACTCCCTAGCACACTGAAATCCTTTCTGACTAGGAAGCGGGTAAACATTCATAGGAGGCCCCACACTTTCTTAGGACTCACACCAGGTATGACCTGAAGTCTGAGAGTATACGAATTGGTCATTTGTTTAAATTGCTGTATTCCAGCTTTGGGCAATGTTTTAATACTGTTAAAAAGCTTCTGCAGCCCAAGGTTAAAAACAGGGGTTTAACTGCATGAGCACTCTTCCCTAAACTTGGTTGAATACTGAGGTAACTATTTCCTAACCAAAACCAGCATTATTATGCATGCAGTCAGAGCATCTAAAAGTGCTCTATAGTGTTTAGAATTCAGCCATCAAATAAATCCCTTAGTTTCAGGTATTTGTAGTGAACCCAAAGTATCAAGGTTCCTTGGCCGGGCTGAAGTTCTCTTTGCTATGCTGATCCTTTAGTGTAGGGAACGGTCATTTTTGCAGCAGCAAGATCACTGTTGCTTATCCTCATCCCGCCGAGATGGAGACAGAGTCAGTAATTATTCGTCTTACTGTGTGGCAATAGAAATCTTACTGCATTAGTAGAGGAGTTCTGTACTAGAAGGCCATGGTAACTGGCACAGAGGGCAAGAGTCAGTTCTGACAGTCTTTGTGGGGCCAGGAATCACTAAGCAAATGTGAGTTTAGTGTTCTCTCCAGTGGAGCGGCTCTGACCAGCAAAATTGACTCTTGCCCAGTGCTTGCTTCCCAATTACGAGACAAACACTGAATGGTCACGGAGATGCCATTTTAGCCCATAACTTTGTGCTGTCATTCACCGTCACCTACTCTCAGTCTAAACTTGGGCTTGTAGTACATTACTATTAACACCAGGTGGAGCTCTTAAAGCTTCCATTTGGAAGACCACATCTTGTTTTGCCAGTCTGACTAAATCACAGATTAAAGCCAGAAGGGACCATTATGAATCCCAAGATACTTGCTGCTCCTACTGGTCAGGCTAGTCAGAAATGTTGTTGCTTGTGAACCTGGAGTCTCCTCAATAAACAACCATACAGCCCAAGCCATCTGGCTGATGGGTCACTCCAGGAGAGACTGGAAGGCGGGGAGGTCATGTCTCTCTCCACAGAAGGTAAAGGCAGCATTTAGTGAGTCCAGAGTATACACCCATAGAGGTCAGGGTGATGCATGCTGGCAGGGCAGGGAGCAGCTTGTGTCCCAGCTACCAGCACTGTACTTCCACAGGAACTCGTGTGGACTTACCTTAGCGCGCTGTATCCTTGGCAAACACTGACGCAGCACAGCACTCTCTCCTGGTTGGCCTGGGTCTCTCCTAGGTACTTGCACACAATGTTGCCACCCAGGCTGAAGCCCACCACAACCAGCTGGGTCAGAGGGAAGGTCTTCTTGATGTAGTTAACCATGGCTCCAAATTCCCAGGTGCAACCTGTGAGAAAGGCCAAGTTCAAAGTAATGTTTTAAACTGAGTGCTAGACCCCTCTCCAGCTTTCAAGCAGCTACAGCAAGTATACTAGAAGTTTGTGTGCCTTCCAACACTGGTTTCAGAAGAGAAACTCTCCAGAGGGTAGAGGAATCCTGGTTACCTCAAGCTCAGTTATGCTGCTGGTCAGAGACTTCACTACTTCTTTAGAAGTAATGTGCAGGACTGTACCAGAGAGCAGCTGGGTGGAGCGTCCTTGCAACACACATGCTGGGGAACATACAATACTTTAGCACACTATCGTATGAGGGTGCAACTGTCCACCCAGATTCATGCCAAAGTGCAGGGCATGGAGGCCAACATGTCACTGTAGAAGTTTTCCCATAAACAGAAACAGCCCTAGATGCTACCCATAATGCAGGGGAACAGACTAACCACACTAGGAAACCTTTCAGCACAAAGGATCCCAAGGTCAGTTTCAGCTAGTACTGTGTTTGGAGTAGGGCATCTTGCTATACCCAGCAATTCAGAAATAGCAAGACTGAATTCATTTTGTACTTGATTAGATCTGAATGAAGGAAAGGATCATCTCCTTTCCTTCCACTGAAGATAGAGACGTCACTTAGAAGATGGAAGTTACAAGCTTGTCACATAACTAAAAATCTTATGGGACTATGACCAATAACTCTGGAGTTGTACCTAACGGAGCAGATAGATTGAGTTGGTTGTTCAATATCCCAACAAGATGGGACACAAAATGGTGCTTTGATAAGAGGTGTCCTACGTCTATCCCCCCAAAAGGTTTAATTTTCCTGAACTCAAGTGTATTTATCTAGAAGACGGAGCTCTCTTCGGACTCAAGCCTTAAGGTTTAGAACATTCTGTAGCAAGTGCTCGAGTGTAAGTTCTCAGACTCATGGGCTTTAAGGTAAAAAGGGACCATCATGATCATCTAGGCTGACCTCCTGCACATTGCAGGCCACAGAGCCTGACCCACCCACTCCTCTAATAAGCCCATAATATCTGGCTGAATGACTGAAGTCTTCAAATCTTAATTTAGAGATTTCAAGTTACAGAGATCCATTTACAGTAGAACCTCAGAGTTACGAACACCTCGGGAATGGAGGTTGTTCGTAACTCTGAACAAAATGTTATGGTTGTTCTTTCAAAAGTTTACAACTGAACATTGACTAAATACAGCTTTGAAACTTTACTATGCAGAAGAAAAATGTTGCTTTCCCCCTTTTTTCAGTAGTTTACATTTAAACACAATACTGTACTGTATTTGCCTTTATTTTTTTTTTTGGTCTCTGTCACTGCCTGATTGCGTACTGCCAGTTCCCAATGAGGCGTGTGGTTGACAGGTCAGTTCGTAATTCTGGTGTTCATAACTGAGGTTCTACTGTATTCTAGTTCAAACCAGCAACTGACCAAAACAGAAAAAACAACCTCAGGGTCTCTGCCAATCTGACCATGGAGGCAAATTCCTTCCCAACTCAAATATGGTGACCAGTTAGACCCTGAGCACATGGGCAAGACCCACCAGATACACACCTGGGAAAGAATTCTCTGTAGTAACTCAGGCGTCCTCCCGCTCTAGTGTCCCATCTCTGGCCATGGAGATATTTGCTAATAGTATTTATGGATGGGCCATAAGTCTTGTCCTATCCTACAGATCCAGGGATATTACTTCCCCATTTGCTAGTTGAACAGAAGAGCTTCCAGTTTTCAGGAACAGTATCCTTCAATGATTTGTGAAGAATGGCTGCTTTAGCACTGCCACCAGAGCATACATTCCCCTTTGGATTCAGACAGGAGAGTGCCCGCAGAGAGTAGCATTTGTGCTCAAGTTCACATATGCTGCTCTCCGGGAAGAATGACCTGTCTGCTGCAGTCTGGAGTGACTGTGACATCATCCTCAGCAGCTGGAGGAATCTTCAATACCAGATTAAAGAGTCTTTCAAATGCCACACTTTGATCACTAACCATCTGCCCATCCCCCACGGTCATGTCCAAATTCAAACTTCATTTAATTATTTCCAAATGGGGAGGGAGAGGCTGACTTCAACAAAGCTCAGACAACATGTGTTCTAGTCCCGATATATATATTCTACATTTGAGACACAGTCCTTTATTTAAGGTGAAGGCTGATCTCGTGATTAACACACAGGATTGGGAGTCAGGAGACCTGCGTTTTTGTTTTGGGCTCTGCTACTCACCTGCTGTGACCACAAGTGACGACCAATATAGGCTGGATAGCACACGTGTCTAAAACTCATTAATAATGTGTTATCTGCACCATATATACTAGTATGCATTAAGCACAGTAATACAGCAGTTATATAGCCTAAACTGGCCTATACCTTTACTATAATCCTGTTCACTTATGCTACATATCCCATAACACCTTGCATTAGCCAAAGCTTACTTTGGCTAAAGTAGATAGGAAAGCTGTCAGGATTAGGACAAAGGAGTATTTTACCATAGTAACAGGTAGGGAGTTATTCTCATAGGTCAGTATTGGAATATCCCAAAGGAAGAAGACAGAATGGAGGCTGTTCGTAACTGAAAAGTTTGTAACTCTGAACAAAACCTTATGGTTGTTCTTTCAAAAGTTTACAACTGAACAGTGACTTTATACAGCTGTGAAACTTTACTATGAAGAGTAAAAATGCTGCTTTCCTTTTATTTTTTTTTTAGTAGTTTATACTTAAACACAGAACTGTACTGTATTTGCTTTTTTTTTGTGTGTGTGTGTGTCTCAGCTGTTGCCAGATTGTGTACTTCGAGTTCCAAATGAGGTGTGTGGTTGACTGGTCAGTTCATAACTCTGAGGTTCTACTGTGTATGATTGTTCTACCCTGGTACAAACCTAGAAGATATCTTCATGGACCAGCACCTGACATTCTAGTATCCAAAACAAAGATACAGAAAGGAACAAAACAACAAGTTAAGGAACGGGGACAAACTGATGGGCTGAATTTTAATGACTTGTAAGGAAATATGTAACTTGTAAAATCATCCTATAAATACTACCAGCTGAAATGCATAACTTTGGGAGCACACCTTCTGCATAAGGTGAATGTGGCCTGAGACAGATTTCCAGAGACCATTTTCCTGTACTATATTATTATTGGCTTATAGCAATGAACTTGCCTGACATTTGTTATTTGGTTTCTTGCGTATATTTCATAACAAACCAAAGTGTCCTCAAACAATTTACTATACTATTTATCAACATTAAGCAAGTCACTTCATCTCTACCTCAGCTGCCCTATTTGTGAAATACAGCCTTTCCTTTCGCAAGCATTTTGAAAGGTGTGGCTGGAGAGTGCTAAGTATTGTTATGGGTGCCCTGTACATGGGGTGATCTCACGACAAGTACCTATGGAATGCAGAATCTGTTACAGCCTGCCTTCCCGATGCCGTTACAACAGTCACTTTTGGGTACCTGCAGTGCTGTAGCTGTGTTGGTCCCAGGGTATTAAAGAGACAAGGTAGGTGAGGTAATATCTTTCACTGGATCAACTGCTGTTGGTGAGAGAGAGAGACAAGCTTTCGAGCTTACATGGAGCTCTTCTTCAGGTCACTTCTGGGTATATTCAGATAGAAGTGAGCTGGGAGACATACAATGTGTTGTGCTGCCTGCCTTTGGTAGAGCAAACAGATGCCTAGATCTGTAGCTAGAATGGTAGTGGGAAGCCAGCATTTGGGCACTTTGCTTTAAGACTGGAATCCTTGGATAGAACCTAGAATGGGGTGTTTAGGTAAACTTGTGTTGCTCTATGGATATTCCCATCACGCCCTACTGGGATGTAGCCAGTGACCGAGACCGAGTTGATGGAGACCAAACAGCAGAAGAACTCCTCTCCCCATTTTCTGTCTCGTCCTCCTTCACACTTTCCTCTATTTTCCCCCTGTGACAGATACTCTTTATACTAGTCCTACATGCCCCATTTTGAATAGATTCACTCTGAGGCAGAGCCACAGCCTGTTAGACCTTTTAATTCTTTGCAGTTTCAGGGAAGGGACATAGCTGCATGGATCTCTCTGGCTAACAGGCTCAGCACTCAGGCTAGTATTTATCACGAGCTCCCAATCCCTGCTCTCGTGGTAGCACAACTGAGCTAGAGGATAGAGAAGCTCTAACAGGAAGAAATAGCAGTCCAGGGCCTACAGTAAAGTGCAGGGGTGAGCTGGCTCCTCTCCCGAATCACTGCCTAAGTGAGGCAACAGGCATTCTGCTAGCTAACGGGTGGGCATGCAAAGGCCCAGGATCCTTATTACGAATGAGACAGAAGCTGGTAAGAACCAACAGGTCTGCCTCACTTAAAGTGCATTAGAAACAGATTGTTGTGGGCTGCTCAGGATTTAAGAGAGTTTCACCTGCCTTCAGGGGGGTTTCGAGCAGCACCTCCATGTGCCCTTCTGAAACACCATTTGTTAGGGTTGTTTTTTAATCAAACAGCCAGTAATACTTAACAATTCTCAGCAGCTCCTCCTTGTACCTCTTAAAACTAGTGGAACATCTTCCTAGTTCTCCAGAGAAAGAAGGCCACTGCCAAAACCAGAATATATCAGCACATTGCATCCGTGGGCCAGGCAGTTAAAAACTGAAACCCAAACAACAAGAGGAACTGAAATCCAACACCGACTCAAGCCTCAAAATAAATGCCACACATCTGACCAATGTAAATTCAGTAGCTGCTGTGCTTAACTGAAGAACTCCTCACTGCTCTGGGGGCCACAGCACTATGGTTCTAACCCAAGGCCTGCCCTGCAACGCAAGTCCAAATAATTTTTATTTAAAATCCATTTATGCCAACTCTAAGGTCTCGTCTAATAATGCACTCTCCAGGGATGTGATTTCTAAAGCACACTAACATGGTGCACCATTCATTACACCACATAGACCCTGCTGGTGCACTTTTACATAGTGCTATTTGAAACTTTCAGTCCACACCAGCAGGGTCTACATGAACAAATTAATCCACAAACACATTAGTGTGCTTTGTAAATCACATTTTCATAGAGTGCTTCACCCCACCTTGTAGATAAGCCCTAATACTGCTCCACTCCAATCAGCATGGTCATTTCTGACACATTATCAGGTTAGTGTTTTGACTAGCTAAGTGTACTGTAGTGCTCAGAATTTGCTAGGATTTTTAAAGAACCTGCTATTTTCAACTTGGCAAGCTTTGGGGCTGTGTCTGGTTTTAGCAGATTTTGAAGACTTTGCAGTGTTAATATTCTTAATGAGCAGTTTCTCCTCAGGATGACAAATGCAGGGCTGCACTGGTTTCCTCTAGAAGAAGCTGGCAGTCAAAATAATTTCTGACAATTTGACTTGCGGGCTGCGAGCAACAGCTTCAGAAACTCGAAACTGAAGTAGCAACAGGTCAGGCCTGGTCTAGGGGATGAATAATTCAAAAGATCCCTGATTTAAGGTTATCCTTTTCCCAAAGGATATTTTAGCTGTCACTGAATTCCTACAAGGATGCTGGCCTATTTGGCTTGTATCAGAGGAAAGTCTGCATTCCTGAGTTTATTAGATTTGCCTGACTCACTGTTTTGCAGGGCACTCTTTAAATGAAGTTATTTTTCTGAATCATCATGAGGAAATACTGGGCATTCCTTGCCCTTTGCACGACTATAAGAAGAAGTAAAGAGCCACGTTTCTAGTGCTGCACTAGAGAATATCCCCTTGGGTCCGAGCTCAAACCCAGTGGAGTCAAGGCAAAGAGTGCCATTATCTTCAGTAAGCTTTGGATAACTCCTGGACTAGACTCCCTTTAAGGCTTCTCAGATTTGACACTAGCTGAAGATAGAACTGCATGTTTAAAGAATATGGCCTTGATTTGTAAGCCCCGCTAGGCAGAGTTGTAATGAGCCCATGTATATACACAATATACCAGCTATTTAAATGTTACGTGTTTACTATTTTCATTTCACTACATGTTCCTGCTATTAGCCACCATTCTGACCAATCCAGGCTCAGGAGGTATTCTTAGGCCTGAAATTAGAATTGGCCTGATCACAGCCAAGATTTTCAAGAGTGATTAGTGGCTGGGAGGAGGAAGACGACAGGACTTGCTCCCTTAAAGGGGCTTTATTTGCAGAGAGCAGGTGCTCAGCACTTATTGAAAGAAAGACTTAGGCCCTTGGAAGGACTCAAGTTGGGCTGCCAAAATTCAAGACACTCAAAGCCACTAGTCAGTTTTGAAAACCTTGGCCCACATGCAGACTCCTGGTGGGGTGTTTAGACACTGCAATACTCTAGGAAAACCTCAACCTCAATCCATACAGCACTGGTTTGACTGGTTCCCCAGGTGAAAGGTGAGGGAACTGAATTCTCTTAACAGCAGCTCCCAAGTACCTGTTACTCCCCAAAGTTAGTCTAGTTTTTCTATAGCATTTTCCATACTTTATGGCCTTGAAGATCTCTAAAGTTTAATACTGGTAATGCGGTATTACTAGCTCAGCAGGTAAGCAGCAGCCAGGAAGCTCAAGAATATTGCAGTTTATTTCTAATTTAAATAAAACAAAAACCACTCACGGACTAGAAGTCTGCATGCTAAATACCAACCTAAAATGAAATTCGATACAGGGGTTTTAGACAAACTGATAACCCTCCACTCTAGCACTATGTATGGAGCATCTCCATTCACTCCCACCATGCCAAATGTTCGCAATAAAAAGGGTACAAAAGAAAACTGAGGCAAGACAAGGAGCCCATGCCATACGAGCTAGGCCGAGGCAATGAATGTTACTGAATTGCCTGCACGGCATTCCTGGGTAACCAATCTTAGGAGATGCTTCCATTCTTGAGAGATCATGTTACAGATGAGCAACTAAGAATTAAAATAGCTGTACCTGTCTAAGCATGGGTTTGAACTACAATCAGCGATTGTAGCCCAGGATAGCTGGCACTTCAGCACTGGAGAGATGCTGATAAGCCCCGTGTTACCTTAGTGTGAGAAAGCTGAAACGTTTCCCCACACCCAAAATGCAGGCCCATGAAATTCAAGCCAGCATGGTACTGTCACTTATTCAGCAAGACACAAAATTACCTGAGCTTTCCTTGGCATTCACTTTTCATGCAGGGGCCAGTACCCTATTTCTTCCATCTTTCTTCCCAGGATGGGGATATACCAGGCTACACAAAGGCATCTGACCTTCCTAGGCAGCTCACCATGTTACATGACATTTTCCAAGACCTCTCAAGGAGAATGCCTTCCTAGGATAACCTGCTGTACCTTGAACATGAGATCCTGCACTCTTCTTCTCCCTTCAGCCACCTGTCTTTTAATATCTTTCCAGACCAGTTTAAGCAATTATGGCAGCCACAACTGCTCCTCAGTGTGTACTCTCTCTCCCCCTCAACTAAGAGAAGCCAGAACTAGTTTGCCTAACTTTGGGGACCCTCAGAAAACAATTAACTTCTAGAAAATGAGTTAGAAAAGCTGAGGAGTACTTACCATATGTGAACATGCGTGGAGAAGTGAGCTCAATATTTGGCAGAGCTCCCAGATGATTCAAGACAGCACATCTATAACCATTTTTCTGGGCGTAATCAACAAAGGTACGGATGTACTGCTTCTCACTGTGATTAGCGATTCCAGGGCAGATGACCATTGTGACATCCTCTGCACATTTAATAAATGGGAGAAAGACGACAAAGCTCAAGTACAGGTTGAAGTGACATTTACTCAAGCAGTTTTGAGGAGCATTCTATTTCAAGTCAATGGGAACGCTTTGACATAAGGACAGCTAGAACATGACTTTGCTACCAAGCAAATAAAACTGAAGTTCACCTAGTATGAGGTGGGGTAGCAAAACTGTAAGTGCAAACAAAATACAAACATGCAACTGTTGTTGAAAAGGGAGCTGCACAGAATTTCTTAAGAGACTTCATGAAAGTTTGCATCAGCAGTTCTACAGACAACTCCTAGAGAAGCAGTTCTCTAACCCCAAAGTGGGTCGCGACCCCACTTTAATAGGGTCGCCAGTGCTGCCTTAGACTTGTTGGGGCCCTGGGCTGAAACCAAAGCTCGAGCCCCATCACCCAGGGCTGAAGCCAAAGCCCAAGGGCTTCTGCCCTGGACAGCGGGGCTCAGGTTACAGGAAGTACTATTTCCTGCATATGTCAACATGGTGAGACATCCTTTGATTAGAGAAGTCTAGACTAGGCTGGCTTCTACAGCAGAAGTATTTATTCTACGATAACAACTGAACAAAACCTTCTCATCAACCCCAAGATTAAGTGACAAAAGCAATGTCAAACTGCTGGACTAAAGGTCTCTGCTTACTTTGAGGGAACCTACACTTACTAACTAGCTAAAAACCCTACCGTCAAAAAAATCCCCAAAGTGAACTTGGCTAGTCTGACATAGAACTCATGACCAACTATTGTCACCATTCGGCTTCTTTGTTCCATAGCTGGTCCGCTGAAAGATAATTAGGTTAAGGGCTTGATATGCTCTGACATGGACAAGCACATTGTTACATCTCCAGAAAGTCAGCTACTGCATTTTTGTGCTTTGTGTGTGAGCAAACAGTAATTGAGGTCCCAAGACACTGTCATGCAGCGCTAGTTAACAAGAGTGCTTTAGTTCTACATTATGCTCTCTGACAGCCTCTAGTTACTGCAAAGTTTTGTCTCCCATTAATTTCTCTCCAGTTCTACAAATGACCTGGACCAGAATGACAGTGATGGTCACTGTGCAGCATTCCACCACAAAGTGAGGATCCTGTTTGTTTCCGAAGAGAATCCCTTTGAATTGATTAGACAGAATAAACATCCTTTTCTGTGGGCCCAAATAGAGCCACAGGCTGCAAGTGAAGCCAGCTACTAAGAAGTAGAGTTCACATTGTTTCAATGAAATCCAAGTTCAACAGAATCATGCTGGTACCAGTGAGCTGAAAGGTCGAGTTCCTCCTGACAGCATAATGTTTAGTCAAATGAAGATGCTCATGATTTCTGATTCACTAGGGCAGTGGTTGCCTAACCTACAAATATAGTTACCCACTGATCTCTGGAATCACCTTCTTTTGTACCCTATACTTGTTTAAGTTCTCCTCTTTTGGAGATTCAATCTTGGGTCCAGGATGACTTTGGAAAACAGTTTTAAATTAAACTGCTGTATGATCAGATCCTCTCCTTTTAGAGTGCTGTAAATACAGAGATTCCCCTTTGCTCACTCTAGAGATAGCTGGGATCTGTACTGACTTTTTACCTGAACAACGTTATCTGGCTTGTGCAGTCACTAATGATGGTTCTTCAGGCCTGGCCTCTAAATAAGTGTTTCCACTTCATTGTGACTCAACAGTTCCCATAGCAGCAGCTAAAATGTTTTGGCTTGATCTGTGCACTTTAACTGTTTGGGATCTTTAGAAAAGGTTGACCCACAGCCAGGAAAGCCAACCCCCTTGACCCTTTGGGCAACTCCAAGCATATGTCATAGTATGGAGTTATTGCTAACTTATCCCATTTTATTTTCTGAAACTTCTTGTTATAGATACATATATATTAAAAAAGAAAGAGAAAAAGAGAGAGAGAGAGAGAGAGAGCGCGCGCGCGCACCCAAATTTAATTCCCTCCTATCCACATTAGGATGTAAGGCTCTACAATGCAAGCTGTCAATTTTAGAGTCATTAAATCTTGGGAATATAGAACACATCCTTTACTGCTCTAAGTGCAAGTCTGACAGTAATCTATGCATGGCCACCTCCCAAATTTAAACCACAGGCCATGAAGCATTGTTTTCACAAATATCTGTAACTGACATTTTACGGCCCCTGCTCTGAAGTTCAATATATAGGTACAGAGCAGTGCGGATTTTGTAAGCAATAGCCAATTTGGGGGGCTATGAGTCCTCATCTCCCCCACCCACTGAGTCAAAGTTAGCCCCCAATATTTCCAGGACAGCAATGTAATTTTTCCGAGTGTACTTCAACAAATATTTAGACAAGTCACTAATCAGACAGACTAAAACCCTGCATTCCAAAGGGGTTGTTTGACTAACCTCTAATGCAGTGTTCAGCCAGGGGCTCAAAGAGGTCAAAGGTTGCTGTTGCTCCATCTGACATTGTGAGGTACTTGCGAAGTCCATAAGGATGTGGTGATCTCACTCTCCCCATCTTCCCATAGAGAGCAGTCTGGATATGTCCACTCTTCCCCCAGATCATAGGTGGAATGTACCTGTGAGGAGAGAAGGTAAATTCAGTTTTGTAGTCTTGAGCTTTTAAGAGTCAATTTACAATCCTCTGACACACCAGAGACATTACCTCCATTACTTCCGCGGTTAGTAAAGCAAGGTTTGAATATATTTGCTACAATGATTGGCAGTGCTGTAATGAGCAGCTTTGTCAGCTCAGAGACAAAAGAAAAGGAAACGTTCTCTATACTGAAGTCTAGTTTGCACGGACAGCAGAAAGGTCAGGATCCAGAAGCTCCAGCACATGAAGGTTTTAGTGAGAGAAGTAGTGTACAAATGCTCTTTCAGAAACCAATCAGACCCTTGTGGTCTACTGGTGCCATAAAAATGGGGAAGGCCACCTTTCAGTGTAGATCAGGTTTTAAGTGGTACAAGTTGCTTAAACAGACTTTAAATTAGTCAACAGGCATGAAGCCAGTTAGAAATTTGGACTCATACAGACACTCACTGAGCATGAGCACAAGGCCACATAGCAAGTCAGTGCCAAGCCAGTTTTAGGACTCTGGGGTATGGCTCTCAGTCCCATGCCAGGTCCATTAGTATACCACATGCCTTTCTGGCAGGAAGTGGTGGCTCAGTGCTTGTACAGAACTCTGAAGAGCACAGTGCTAGATTAGTGGCAGGAATGTTACTGGGCCACTCTGCCTCTCCTGTCACTAGATAGGACTGAAAGGGGTGGGCGGGAACACACACACCCCAAAAAAGAAACGCCCAAAAACCCAGCACAACCCAACTTAATTGCAGGGAGCTAATAAGACATTTCCTGCCAAAAGAGGGAAGCACATCTGTACTAAGCTTATCAGGAGCGTGCTAGGGCTGGATGCCAGGGCAGATGGCCTTTTATCTCTGATTTACTGTTCCTCGAGAACCCAAGAGGAAAATGTGGAGGTTTGGGGGAGGGGCAGGAAGGGGATGGTTTTATCCCTTTTGCTCACACATTAACACAGCTGGCAAGAATTCAGAGTTAATGAGAGGCATAAAGCTGCACAGGCATGAAAGGTCAGACACCTCACTACTATGCAAGGGGGACAGATGCTCAGCGCATGTCTCAAAGGGATACAAACACAAATCATCCCTTAACATGAAATGCATGAATATGATTCATTAACTAGAAGGGGAAAAAATAGTCCCAGGGGACATAGGTCAGCACACATCCCAGTTAGGAGCCACATTCCTAAAGCAAGTTTAAAGAACAGCTGACAGTCTCCTGGGAATCCAGCTCTGTGATGTTTTCAGGAACTTTTGACATTTGCTTCCTCTTTTATTGCTCCAGACCATATGAAGCAAAGTTCCTGTTTTCTTGAGCAGAGGGTGGAGGCTTTGCCAAAAGCAACAGAAGAGCTTGGATTCCTCCATTCAACTTTGCTACGTATGCAGTAGGTAATAACTCATTAAAATGAGAATTAAAGCCTTTTATACCAATGCGCTCCTTCACAGCTGTGCCCCATCCTTTCCCCTCCCCTTTCACACCACAGTCCCTTCTGCACTTCAACACTGAGTGCCCCCCCAAAAAACTAAGTTTTTTGTAATTGATAAAATATAAACTGGATACATAAGGAAGACAGAGATGTTCCTATAACCCTGACTGCCTCGCTTGTAGCATCTTTAGATTGCCAGATCTAGTCTTCCTATGTCTGTACAGCCCATAGCTCACTAGGGGCACTACTGCAATAAAGTTATTACTACAAGAACATTTTGTGGACTCACTGAACATATAGATTAGACTCCCCTAACATGATTCTTTGGTGCCAAGACTTACATTATTGCAGACACAGGGATTTTACATACACGTAAAAAAAAACTTCATACAACCGTAACTAGAGTATTATTACTAATGCTTCAATATTAAAAACAAACAAAAGAATTAGTTACATTCAGTTAAGATTACCAAGTGCAATGCAACAGACATACTATCAAAAATATAATTCTTACAATTCCAAACATAGAAGGGGGTTGAACTCACAAGCTAAGACTAGACAATTCCAACACTGATCTTCACATTCAGTTTCACGCAGACTATTAAAGGAAGTCAGCTTTATCTCCTATTTAGTTACTACCTTACTAACAAAGAGACAGCACTGAAAGTACAAGTGGTTTCCTTGAGCAGTCTGGCTGTATTTTTATTCTGTTCTGACATATGATTAACTACCAAAAATCATATCAGGTTCTGTTCTGAAGTATGATTTTTGGCAGATAACCAGATCAGGCTGGCATTCTGAAGACCCTTGTGAACAGCTTGAAAGCATGCATGTGGGAGCGCAGCTTCTAAGCCAATGCTGCTGCCACCTGCAGGGCTTTCCCACAAAGGCAAGAGGAGCTGCTCTGGAGAAGTCATACAGAATAGGAGAATCAGCCAGAAAGGGGGGGGGGGGGGGGGGGGGAAGAGGAGGAGAGAGATAGAGGGAGGGAGAGTGAGTGAGTGGCTGGCCACGGGAGAGAAGGGGAAAAGCTGGAAAAGAAGCTTCTCCTCCATCATGTGGGGAGCAGTGAAAACTAGTAAGGAATAGCCCTGATTCTCTCTGCCCCCAACACCCTCCTCCCACCACAAAAAACCAGTCAAACTGATACCTTTGCTTACACAGACTGGAGCACTTGGACTCTCCTCCACTCACGCTAATCCTACGTGAATGGAACTAATTGCTCATGTGTATATGAGCAGCAAGCATCAGGACATGCACAACTAACTCTACCCCTACAAGTATTGATTAGAAATATAACAATTATTTTTAAATAGAAACATATGATTAGTGTTCACACATCTTCCTATTAATAGTACTGGATTGCAGAATAGTCTACAAGTGAGTCAGTTTAAAGGTCTCAAGCTTGAGGAACTGGCTAGAGGGCTCTGAAAAGCCTGATCTCAAATTATTTTTCGTTGAGACTAGGGTCATATTCAAATGCAAGACTAGTAGATTTACTCTAAAAGCTACTGCTCTAATTTTGGGAAGAAAATATATTACTCAGACATACAGATTTAATCCCTACTTTAAATGCAGATCTCAGCAGAACCTTAGCTCATATGGGCTATAGTCCCTCCATGGTACAGTGCCAGAAACATACAGAACATTTTAGTTTCTCACAAAATATATCCCTCCAATTTGTTGGGAGGGGGAGCAGCTCACATCTGTGCGACTGATAATACAGCTTAGCTCCCAGTAGCTGCAGTATGTAATCACTGCAATCGCACCCATTCACATTGTCCACGGGACAGGAGTATGAAGAGGGGAAAAGAGTATTTGAAGAAAGGGCTGATCAGATGGAGTTCATATCCCTCTCCACTGGAGAGCAGACCATCAGAGCTGATTTTATTCATTAAAAAATGAGATTACAGCTACTCTGAAAGTTTCTACAGGCCACAGTAATTCTGAAGCCCTATAAATTGTGGGAATATCTCTTCCACTTTACGATGTTGTAGAGAGTCCCCAAACCAACACAATAAAAAGCCTCATCTTCCTTGGGAAATGCCACCTCCTTTACAAATGTGGCAAGAAAGCTCTGCTTGAGCAGCACCTTAGAAGTACCCAAGGAAGAGAGAGACTGCTCCAACTCTCTCAACCATTAACTCTTTGAGACCAGCCTCCTGAGATGATCTGAAGGCACACAATATTCCTCCTACTCCTTATTGATCTAAACATTTTTCCAAACTATGTGTAAAAGCAGCACTGGAAATTAAATACAGCTATTTTAGTACTGCACATATACATCTACCCCCAAATGCTTTCGAGAGCTACACAGGCAATAGCAGAGACTTTGAAGGTAGAGGACAGACTGAGGGGGACCTGGAGTCTGTTTCCAAATATACATTCAAAAGTGCAGAAGTTAACCCCTTTTTAATCATGCAGGAGGACATAATCAATACATGGCAACTTTTCTTCATGCTGCTTTAACATCAGGGTGTGGTAATTTATGCTGCTGACTTTGTGCCAAGAGATAGGGGCCAATCTGGAACTCTGTTTGTGACTGATGTCAGAGTCAAACACGCAAACTGTAATCTAAAGCAGGAAACATCGAACTCTCCTCCAGGGCAGTCCTAGATATAAACAAGGACCTTGCACAGCTGCTCAGAGACAATGGGATGTCACAGTCTCTCTCTCAAGAGCTCAGATCCAGTTTGACATGTTTTGCGGTTCTCCTATGCTTACTGCCCTCACTTCATCCCCTCAGCACAGTGTTGGAAGATACATTTGAAGAACCCCAAAACAAAAAAGGAAGGCATTATACTGAGACACATTGTTCCTGCAAGTGTTAATTCCAAGAAGGCATAAAAATAGATTCCAACTGAAAAAAACGGTAGTTCTACCAAAAGCAAAACAAAGGACAGAAGCCTCAACTGCTTTGTTTACAAAAGAACTGTTACCTTGTACCACACAAATGATCCCTTAGGGTATTTTTGAGATTCTATCATCCAATTAGGAAGCTTTTAAGAGAAGCTATAAGACTACTAATTGCATATATTTTTTATCAGTCAGACATCTCTATACTAGGAGAGGTGCACTGGCTCTAGGTGACTGCCAGCAGCAGTGTACAGTATGCCAGCTACCCCAAGATTCTTCAGCAACTATGCACGTAAGAGCAGATCGAGACTTAAGTCTAGGACCATAGGTGGGGACAGAATCTGGGTAATGGGAACATGCTGGCCGAGAAAGATGGAAGTAAACAAAAATGTGTTTGAGTTTTATTGTACAGTCCCATTTTATAATGCCAGATTACTTGCTAAAACAAGAATGTGAAACTGCATTACTGAGATGGTAGTACACAAGCTGTATGCAATTCCATGGGCAGGGTATAGGCAGAGAGATGGATGAAAACCCTAAAAGTTATATTATGCAAGGCACAACCCATCGCTGATGAGACATGAGGACGAGTTCTTCCGGCACTGAAAAAGCTGACTATTTTCTCAAAATCATGATATTCTGCTTTTGTAAAAAGATCTCAAATTCTGTTATCTATATTCCACATTAGGAGGTACTTTATTTGGTATTTTTACTCATTTTCTGAGGTTGTAGTACTTATTTTGAGTTAGATATTTAAGCACTGAAGAACAGGGGCCTGGATGAAAGAGTCCAAAACCTTGGACTGGCACCAATTAGCAGCTATAGCCCAAGCCACTGGGATTTCACAGGATAAGGCCCCATACTATTATCAAAAGGGACAGGGACGTTTGGGAGAGAAGTTGTTACACTTCTATTCCAAGCAGGGGCAGAAAGTTGCTGCTGCCAGGAAAAGGAACTGGGTTCTCAATGGAACTACTTCCCACATCTTCATCAGCATTTTGTTCCCTTACAAATCTTGGCTTTCCACACTCCCACACCCAATAATACTGTTGGAAACCAGGCTCATTAGTCTAGCAGAGGCATGTGTTCAAAGACCTACATACTCCCATTTTCTCACAGCCCCACCCCAATGTTTACTTGGTTGTAACCGCTGATTGTAGAGGCCCAAGATATTCTGGGACAACATTTTATCCAAATAAGTTTTAATAGAAAGAGCAAAAATATAGCCATATGCTTGCTGGGCCTAACACTACTTACATTAAAGATTATTTTCAAGAGTTTAGGTACCAAGGACATAGCCTTAGAGTTGAGAAGTAAGTGGTTTATTTAACTTTAATATGGTTCATATATTACCTGTGAGAACTGGCATGTGCTTGTGGAACTAAACAAAGATATTGAGTTCCTGAAGAGACTAATGCACATCCTACTTCATGAGCATCTGACCCCTGGCTTTTTCTATGGCACTAAGAACAGTTCCCAAATAGAGCGATTCCAAGTCATCCTGCATTCTTGTCTGCAAGTGGAAATCCTTCTGCTTTACTCCTACCTGCCTCCCCATCAAAACTTGGGACGAATAAGGTCAGCATTAAGCAGCAAGCCACTCTACAATGGGATTATGTGTGTATGGGGGTGGGGTGGAGAGAAATCAAACAGCTAAGGCCTCTGGAGTAGTTTGTTGTTGTTTGGAAGAAAAAAAATGTTCCCTTGGCAACTACAGTTGCAGCGTCCAGTTGCTGACAGTCTGTTCAGTGCTGCCTTCTTAATTAGAAATCTAAGACAGCAGCAAGCTTCATTTTCACTTCTCCCCTTATTTACATGCAGCCCAGTTTACAGTTACTATCACATATCCAGTCATTCGGATGTAACAGCT
Source organism: Chelonia mydas (assembly GCF_015237465.2). Classification (NCBI taxonomy): domain Eukaryota; kingdom Metazoa; phylum Chordata; order Testudines; family Cheloniidae; genus Chelonia; species Chelonia mydas. Next base: position 68,974,741 of record NC_051250.2, read on the forward strand.
TCGGTGACCCTGTAGTGCCACAGCACAATATCCTGCCTGGAGGGGGTGCGCCAGGACACCATTCTAGGTGCCCATCAGTGTCTGTGGAGCTTAAGATTTCAAATTTTATTTTAGGTTCACAGTCCATTCCTTCTCCCCACCTATGCTTTGCTTCCAGCCTCTGATCCTGTCACCCTAGATCATTGCTGTCAATTTGGAACTATTCCTCTGAGGATTGATACTGCTGCCTTCAGATTAGAAATTATTATGTAAACACGGATCGTAAGAGGGTTGACTCCAGAATGGCACTTGGTTTCACAGCTCCAGTTGAGTTTTACACTTCAACCTGCACAGCCACAAACCCTGAGGTAGTTTACACCGGTACACACTGAATGTGCACGTTTAGCAATCTTATGCTTCAACAGAAAGGATTAAGTAAAAGGATGCAGCACAGGGATCCCAGAGATTGTGCATGTATGTTCACAGGCTGCCTACGTGCGCCCTACGTCTCCATTTGAAATTCATGCCCACTTCATTCAGAACAACATTTGAGGTTCTGAAAAATCCTATTCATGCACCACGGAGTCCAGGAAGCAGAACTTGCTCTCTGCATAGTGATTTATTCTATTTCACTCAAGCTCTCAGAGGCGAGCAAGCAGAGAGCCTTTTTAGGCATGTTACCTTAATGTAGCATGCAAAATGCTCAGCTTTTCAGAAGACCCATTAAGTGGCTGAGCAGAGCTGAATTTAGAAATATAACGCTGCGTTGCTTAGGGCAAGGACATCTTAGCATTAGTCATGTGTTTACACTTCTGTTGTTAGAAGTTATAAGCAGTCACTAGCCTTGAATGACCAGGCTACCCAGAATAGTACTTTGATGCCAAGATTAGGTTCCTTCTGCTGGAAATGCAGACCGCTAGCCTAGGAACACATGAGGAGCTATCTGCAGTTTAAATAACTTGCTTTGGACTCCTTTACAGTCCAACAGCCACTATATCAAGGTAACATTACGAGAATAGGTAAAAACGCAATCGTACCCAGCCTTCATTTTAATCATCTCCTACCAAAGCCTCAGCACTTTACTCAATGGATTTTCCCCACTTATTCAGATAGCCTTGTCAAAAGAGACTGGGGGGGTGGCGGGAAGGTCTTAGATTCTGTAAATATCCAAGCCCCAGCAGGACCAAGGAGATTCTGATCAAAATGAGCAGCTCAGTAGAAGTTTATTTTAAAAAATGCATGGAATTTAATCGACATAAACCAGATTTAATGTCTCAGCTGTAACTAGACTAAATAAATTAATTAAAGCAGCTAAAAAAACAGTTTCACACACCAGAAGCCAACAAGGAGAGAGATTTACAAACACAAAAAAGTCAATCTTCTGAGATAGCAAATTGGCAAGCTTGTAACCAAATATAAATAAAAACGCCTATGGGGGGAAAGAAGACACTTCTAGAGGTATTTCACAACACCTGGGTTCCTTGATGAAGGGTAGCTGCAAACTTATGCTAGTTCCATCACAATCCTCTTCCCATTATTCACCTCTAACCCACTGTAACTAAAACTGCTCTTGCAGCTTGGTCACTCCAAAGAGGTCAGAGCAGTTGCCAGCCATCAGGGTCTGCAACAAATTCAATAAAGCTAGTAAATGATGGGCAAGTTCTGTGCTCAAAAACAAGCTACCACCCTGGCACAAGCAGGAGTGAAAGATCTTCTCAGATACTGGGAGTCCAGGCTGCTGAGCAACCGTTTACTGGTTTTCAAAACATCCTGAGGGACATTAGTGCTGAATTTGTAGTTACTGGTGCATTTTTACTCCACTGTCAGGGGACTATGTGCACAAAGTCCCCCTCACAAAATCAAAGCCACAAAAGCTGGTGGCCAAGAAAAGAGGAAATGCCTAAGGAGGCTAGTACCATCTTGGAGAAAGTGAAGAGACCCTAAAGGTTTAGCTTCCTCTTGATATGAAAGAAGACGAATTCTATAATCTGGGTATAGAAACAAAGATCTAACATTAGGTAACATCTCTCAAAATCCAGAAGTTGGATGCTTCAGTGGAAAAGGAGAAAAATCCTCTTACAGTGAAACAAGGGCAAAAAAACCTGGATTTAATTTCAAAAGCTTATAAATTTATCCATAAAAACAGGGACAGCGATACTTCGTATTCTTCATCCCCAGATCTCAAAGTGCTTTACAAAAAAAGGCATGTAAAAGAGTTACGAACTACTGTAAGTTATATTGCCTCATGTCACAGGCTGGAATAACTGGAAAATCAATCCAGAGCCTCCAACCAATATGCAGTAAGGTTACAACAGGGTGCAAGAGACAAACTACTTTTTTGTCCTAGTCAGAGAAATTGTGGGGTAAATTATTTATATACATTACAGATTAACCTAACTAGTGAGTGGAATGTAGTTAAAGACAGGAATGCATTGAGGGAAAGCAACTTGTTTTTCCTCTTTCTTGGTGTGATCAACTAGGAGTCAAATCTTTAAATGAACCCTAGCAAAGCTGGAGCATCTTTATGCAGGGGTGTTGGTTGGGTTTTTTTTTTTTTAATCTTCTAAGCTACCAGCTATGAAGATAAGAAATATCTTTACATTGATAAATAGGGTAGGAATTTCTTCCTTTTGGAAATCCCTTCTAACTCTTTAGTAGTACGTTATTACAATAACCACAAATTCTTACCTACTGAAGTTTTCAAGTTAAGCCAATTATGGACTTACACTATAGACCAAATAGACAGGGTCTTAATTTGAATGGCAAGCTCTGTGGAGCAGGAGCTGTTTTACCGACTTGGTACAGAGCAGAGTACAACACATTCTGACTGAGGCCTTGAGTGCTACTGCAACACAAACATGCCAACCGCGGCCACCAAATACGGTCTGCTCTGTGGAACAAATGTTTACAAATGGTAACATATCAGAGCTATAAGAATCCAGTCAAAAGTTCACTTGGCTCTCCATTTTTTAGATAGGCCTTCATTAAAACAGCTGAAGGCTTATTGTGAAGAATTATGCTGTCTGCTTCTCTTAATGGCTTTTTTTTAAAAAAAAAAACCTTGGGAACCAATCACGACAGTACTGTGGTGAAAGTCTATGTAGGACTGCCAAGGACAGTCCTGTGGGTACACATCTTTATTTATAGAATTGGTGTGACCTTCAGCTTTTACTGTTAGTAACACAGGACAAATGATAAAGAAGTGTCCATGCTATGCACTGTGGTTTATCACCACTGCTGCAGGAGGATACGTTGACAGTGACAGCTAGCCAAGAATTATGTTCCTAAAGTGCCAGCATCCCCACCCTCTGCAAGAGACAGAAATAGCCTACCCGATTTCAGCTCTATTCTGTACAACACTGTAAGAAATAGTAAGTCATCACAGGAAATATTTGCAAACTCAACCCAGCTGGACAGAAACACCTTTAATAGTACAGCATGAGTATCGAGTACAGGAAAAAGACAGCCAGAGTTTTGTTTAATATGGAGGATCAGATAGTTGTTGAAGGACAGTATTCTGTACAGCAAAGAGCTACAACAGAAAGCTGCTCCCACAAAACCTCAACGTGCAACCAAAACAGAAGGGCACGTGCCCAGGCAGATGCTTTTAAAGCCCATTAGAACTGAGCAGCACATGAAGGAAATAGGTCCTGCATGGCGTGATGCAGAGAAACATGGGCTAGAGATCAGACCTACATAGTTTTGTTAGATTCCTTGCCTTCCCTCTAGAGCAGGCAAAATGGGTACACTTGCAGAGAGGCTTGTTAGACACGACCCATTAGAATTCATTCAGGAGTCCATACTAGTGGGCCCATCATGGTAAGTCCTACCTGGTAGGAGACCCAGTTTTAATACTGTAGCTCCCTCCAACACAGTTAACATGATATGTGGTGTTCCAGTGGGAACAAGAACTAAGATTTCCCAAACAGTACTACAGAGTCCAAGGAGATGACAAAGGCGCCTTTTAGCTTCTCCATAATGCAGCCCCAGTATAAACCAAAGGAAAAGAAATACCCTGAAAGCAGCTTCTCAGTCTCCAGCCTAAACAAACTTCTGCAGGGTAGGGTAGCATGTCTCTCCGCTGTATCAAGGAATGTTGGCAATCTTGTGTACTGATCAAGAATACTGTAGCATTTCAATAGGCTGTTTACAGTTTTATTTCTCCTTTTGTAAGGAAGGATAGAGACACTAGAACTAAAGAAGTCTATGCTGGCACCCACACAGTTTCTGAAACCTCCGAGCCAACACTCAAACTTTCACTTATGACTACTGGCGTAAGACCGGAGCAGCCAAATTTGAATCCAAGTCCAAAAGGTACTAAGTGTCGAACTAATGAGTTCAGGGTGGTTTACCACAGACCATTGTTCTGGCTCATCTGAAATGACCTCCCTGTTATGATCAAGTCTGCTACAGATTACTAATACCCTGACCAATGACAGACATCCAAGGCAGCACATTATAACTTCTTCCAGTAGATGCCCTATAAATATCCTTTATGAAACTTTACACCACCCACAGACACTAATGTAGTTCAATAACTGAACACTACAAATCAAAGCTGACAAGAAAGCAAGTCTGGGATTGATGGTTACCTACTATAATAACTGACTTATATGCCCTGTCACTGATAGATACATGGTGTTAAACTGATAACTAGCCTGAACTGGATGAGTGCATGCACATCCTGTTATATAAACACCATTAGGATTTGTGAGCCTATTTTCAGCACCATACGCTTTGTGTTTGTATAATGGAAACCCAACCCCATATCTCAGTGACTGAGGCAGTAAACAGTCCCTCTGGGAGAGCAAGAGGAAAATATTTGTTAGAAACGGACATGATTTGGTATTAATAGAACCAATACCAACAAATCAGTTTCCAGATTAAGTTCTGGTGGCTTCTTTCTGCTGATACAAACTAACACGGCTACCGCTCTGAAACCTGTGGACCGAAGATTACAGTTTTCAGAGTATGCTACTTTTCGGGTGTTCTGCAATCTACTTTTCTAAAGCAGCTCAAACAAAGCACACAAAACTATTTTATTTTTATTTGGAAGTGTCAGCGTTCAGACTCTCATGCATTTAAAAGTGGACATTCAGCAACAGAAAAGCTTATATCTATAGAGATACTTTGTACTTCGTGTGCTGTACATTTCAACTGAGGAGCATAGTGCTTTACAAACACTAACCCTTACATTACTTGGAGGTGTTACTATATGCATTTACAGACGAGTAAGGAAGCAACAGAGTTAAGTGCTCTGCTCCAGGTTACAGCAAGTCTGCTACAGGGTCAAGACTAGAACCCAGCCGTCCTGTCTGCCAACTCCCATGCTGTAGCTAAGAGGCTACACTTCCCATTCTTTCAGGGTGGGGCTGGAGGGAGAAGTGGTCCAAGTTTAGGATTTTTGGGCTTTCTCCCACGAAGACTGATCTTGGAAACTTTATAGTCATTACCACTTTGAGAATTCTTTCCCAGGTGTCTGGCTGGTGGGTCTTGCCCAAATGCTCAGGGTCTAACTGACTGCCATATTTGGGGCCAGGAAGGAATTTTCCCTTGGGTCAAATTGACAGAGACCCGGGGCAGAGAAGAGTTTGCCTTCCTCTATAGCATGGCACACAGGTCACTTGCAGATTTAAACTCGTGTAAATGGTGGATTCTCTGTAACTTGAAGTCTTTAAATCATGATTTGAGGACTTCAGTAACTCAGCCAGAAGTTAGGTGTCTATTACAGGAGTGGGTATGTGAGGTTCTGTAACCACCAATGTGCAGGAGGTCAGACTAGATGATCATGATGGTTCCTTCTGACCTTAAAGTCTATAAGCTTGCTTCCTATTCACTACCTAGGTAGAGGAGAAGCTTAAAGATTATTCAGTCTCCCTGGAATGATTCAAAAAGTCCTGTCTTAAACCCAAAGGCTTCAGAGCCCTTAAATATTTAGCAACAGATTTCCTGCATCAGCTCAGCTGGACTGTTGCATATCTGGAGTCTTAGCTATCGGATACAACAGCCAAAATGAAAGCTATTTGGGGAGCGTCATACTTATATTAGCCTTCCTGTGAAAAAAGCCACAGCAGACAGTAAAAATCTAATCTGTGGAAGCTGTCTACAGAGACAGGAAGCACTTGCATTGCAAAAGGGGTTTCCTCAGCTATGCTGCATCCTCAGTTTTTTGTTTTTTAAGTACAGTTTTATATAAACACAGTGTATTTCATAAGCTATATCCCCAAAAGCTTTAGCACTGGGGGCAAAGGAGAAGTGTTCCAAGCCAAACTGATGAAGTGGAGTATCACGGTAGACTTCTGGAGAACACAAGCTGCTGAATGAAAGTATGGTACCAAGCATATGGAAGATTGGAAAGTCAGTGCTAGATGACCATAGGGAGAGGGGAGTGGAGAGAAAAGGCCTGTGTTCTAATCTCTCACAAATCCACAGTAGATTATTTATTAGCGTCCCGCTTTACCATCAGATTAGTTCACATGTCTCTGAGGCTGCCAAATTATAACTTCTCTTTTAATTAATTTGTCAACTGTTTGTGTTAGGTAAAACACTAAGTGTTTGCTATCTTTTCTTTGACCACTGTTGGAGAATGGAGGGAGGAGAAGAGCATAAGACAACGTGATATTTGCTCCTTTCAGGAGGAGGAAGCAGTCAAAAGGACAAAGTATGACAGTGCGAAATAGTATTCTGGTGCCAGGCAGCATGACTAGGATATAAAATTACTACATAGGCAAAGAATAAAAAATCCTAGGCTGTATTCCTGGGTGTGCTTTCAGTGTGTATTAAAAGGCTTTTTACAGAGTCATTTGCCTAAACCTGGCAAAATGAAACATGTTTGCAGTTTTAAATCCTTGATGAGAGGTCTTGGGAGGGAGGAGGGGAGGTCTGGGAAGGAAATAAATCTCCTGTGGTTATCAATCTCACCTCCAAGAAACCAGAGAATGGATATACTGGCACAGCAAGAAAACCCACACTACCAAAAAACATAGCCCAGAAAAGGCACAATGAACACAAGATGTGCTTGTTTAGGTGAGAGTGAGCCAACAGAACAAGTTATAGTTATAAAGGAAAAAGAGGGACAGCAGGTTGCTAACTTAACTGACCTGAACTTGTTTGGAAGCTGGTGACAAAAGACAGGTGCAAATTTTGGTCATCCCAGAGCACTGGAGGGAATGACAGTCACTAATCAGGATACAGGAGTCTCAAAGCAAGATACACTACTCCTTAAATTATGAGTGTTAAGAGCCTGCTGCTACCACAATATCGGTTACAAGGTATTTCCATTTGATGAACAAGACAGAGCCAGACAACGAAAACAGTGGAATGGTGGATAGAGGGCCGATGGCGATTTTAGCAATGCACCACATCTAATTCTTTTCCATTGTCTGGGTCCGAAGAGAGTCCACAAGAGATTAGTGGAGAGCTTGTAGCTAACTGTTATTTGGGGATCCTGTTACAAGCACCACTGGCATCTACCAGTCTCAGGTATCTAACTGGCAACAGGCTCAGGCAGCTATACTATCTGAAGCTCCTCACTAATTCACTAAACACCAGCTGGACTACTGAAGGAAGGTGCTAGGTTTACATCCCAGTTTGTGGTTCATGGAATAAGACTGTCAAGAAAAAAAAAAAATAGAATCTAAGAGGAACACTACAGGATTACATTTAGTAAGGCATGAACATGAGTAGCATGTCTGATGAATACACTCTGGACTCAGGTTTCTATCAGAGTTGGATTAGCCACAGCCAAGTTTCTAAAATCAGATCCAGTAGCTTCATATATGAAGTGTACAGACGCTTTCTGTTGATGAGTGTAACTAAAGATTTTTAAAATATAAGTGCAGCTGAAGGCTGTGAAGCTGGGACTAAACCAAACCCTTAGAAATCATTTCAGGCATTTCCTACAGTTTTAAGAGAAAGCAACCAAGTTATTCTCGCATTTCTACCGAGGTGCATTCCCTTTCCTGAAAGCTCCCTACTGCCAGTCGCTCACTCACTTTAATAATACCTGTTAACAGGACACTACTTTTCCAACATGTACACTGAATTTGAAGTTACGGATGTCTGGAAGCCAAAGGGTGATCTTCAGTTCACTGCTATAGAGAAATAGCTGCACCAGTGGGGGATTTAACAGAAGGTGAGTACAGACACTAAAAGAGGAGAAATTGTGGCACTTACTTTGCATTCATGTTTGAAGAAAAAAAGAAAGCTGCATAATCAGCTTCCCTTACACTCTAAAACAGTTAGTATTTAATCAAGCCTTACAAGATACTACAATGGAGTATGCGCACAAGTAAGTTCCATGTAGTGTTGGTTAATTACTCTTGTGAATGATTTGCATGCACATTTACAGAAATTTAAATATTTGTTTCCTGTAAGTCTCTGGAAATGGAAGTTAAAATATATCCTTGTCTCTATGTATTTCATTATTAAAATTAAAGATGTCAGAGATCCACACTAGCCCTCCCAAAGGGAGAGTACCTCCTTTTAGACAATAGTTACATGCTGAAGAGAGCCCCACTCATCAATCCAGACTGACCGCTAAAGTTTTCAGATTAGAGCTTTGACACCGTGAGTTCTGTCAGAATGTGGATAGTAAACAGTGCAATAATGCACAAGCTGTTACGGTCATGTCAAGGCGCTGAGGAAAATTTATTATTGTATTTCCCTCAGTTATTGCACAACAGAATCACAACCTTTAAGTGTTGCATTTTCCGTGTTTTTGATGTTTATATTCTAGAGGTGCCTTAGAAAAGGGAGGATCTAGACTTTAACAAAGATAAAAATCAGAGACAGATGGGGAAGACCAATGACCCTTGCAACAGCGTGCGCTGAGTACATCCACCTGGACTTCATCTTCCTCTGGAACACTGAAGGCCCCAAGTCATGTGCCTTCAGAACTGCTGATCAGCATAATCCTGTGTTTGTGAGCAGAATCACCAGAGTAGAACCTCTAATCCCAGAGAGTGTTTGGTCAAGTACAGTATGTTAATAATCCATTGTCCCCGATGAATATTTCTTGCAAATCTGGGAACAGATGGATGGTCTTGGGCTGCAGCACTGGATTGGGATTCTGGAGATGAGAATTGAATCTACAGTTCTGCCACAGGTTTAGTGTATGAATTTGGGAAGTCACTTAGTTGGAGCCTCAGTTCCCAATCTGTAAAATGGATATAATACTTTCTTCCTCCCAACCTTTATTCTGTCTCTTTAGACTGTAAGCTTTTAGGACTCAGGCTGTGTTCCGTTGTGTTTGCACAGCACCTAGCACAATGAAACCCCAATCTTGGTTGAGGCTTTTAGATCCTGTTGGAATACAAACAGTGTTCCTGCCAGCATAGAAGCAATTAGACTCTTTTCATACCCAAATAAAAGTTCAGGTTAATTCAGTAATCCCTGAATTATCACAGATTGAATCAGTCAATCAAGACAGTGTTTCAGAATAAGGACCTCAAGATATTTTCTTTTCCTTGTGTATAACCACTTACGAAGCTTTAAACTGAAGTCAGTTTCCTTCCAAAGCCTCACACACAAGTTAACGTAGATTCTTCCTCAATGTAATAGGCCAGTATTAAGCATTTGATTTTACTTCTCTCTTCTGAAAAGTTACGTCAACTTTGCAGACAGCAGAGTAGATAAAGTTTTGGCCTGATACCTTAAAGGGTCACTCCTTTCAGTTAACTAACTGATGCTAGTTTTACAAACCTCCCTCTCAAAGAAGAACTGGCAAGAACCAGCATGTCGTTGCTTTCTTATTTATTAGACTGCTATGAAAGAGATCTGTTTTGCTCAACATTTTGATTGTTTCACCCATCTTGAAATGACAACGGCAGGCATTCTGACAAGTGGATTGAAGAGCTCTTATACTGCAAGTTCTAGAAGTGTCAAAATGCTCTGTGAGTCATTGGAGTGTAGGAAGTTACAACAGATATCCCCTACACCTCCCACAGGAGGAAGCATGTTGTGCTGGGCCCCATTCTTCCATAGTGGGGAAAACATCACAATGATGTAAGCCAAGACACTGACTGGGTCAGAAACTGCTTTTCCATGCATTTGTACAGCACACAACGCAATGGGAGCGAGCCTCACAGCCAGGTAGAAAGACTTGGGTTAGCGGAGCTCACACTAGCACGCTAAAAAGAACTGTGTGGACATTGTGGCACTGGCGGCCGCTCAGGCTACGTATCTGAACTTGAACCAGGCAACTGGGTGGGCTTCAGCTTGGATGGCTACCTGGAGCCTCCACCAGTGCTGCTACATTGGCCCAGCTATTTTTAGTGTGCTAGCTCAAGCCCTACTAGCATAAGTGTGTCTACCCGTGCTGAGGGGTTTGCTCCCAGACATGCCCAATGAGGCCTGGATCCTGGGCAATACTGTTTGGAGGGGCTTTTTTTATGCCAACAAAAATAGGTCCCTGCCTTAGTTCTGCAACTCAAAAGAATACCCTGCCATCTCTTTATACCCAGGTTTATGGTGTTCTTGTACAACTGTATGCAGTGGGTTGAGAATAGCTAAGCTTGACTTCTCTTCACGGCATAAAACAGTTAATTAGTTGTAAGGCTGTATTTATCACTCACTCTTTGGTCAGAAGCGGGCAGGATTTGAGCAGGAAGCGCGACAAAGCAGTGTCCTGGTAAATGAGATCAGGAGGGGCAGTTGGGCTCTTTAGATTCAGGCACCGAACGATGACATAGAGAACAGCAGCGACTGCAGCCAACTTCACCCCATCGAACACGGCTGGCAGCTCGGGGGTTTCCAGCATTGCATTCATTTCAAATCTAGAGACAAAGAAGAATAACCTTTTTGCAACGTATTGACACATTTACACAGCAACTCAAGCTGCAGTATGAAATACAGAATCCCACTGATAGTGCTATAAGGAATGCTTCGCTGCACAAATAAATACTCCCATGACAGAGTCCACTCAAAACAAGCCACATCTGGAGTTGCCTTGCATTTTAAGACTCTAAAGTCATCTCGTGTGGCTCTGGTACAGACAGGGGGATCAGTTAGGGAGGGAGATTTATTCCTACTCAGTGCTGCATTAGGATTTCTGTAACGTGGGTCTCTTAAGCATCAAACACTACCAAGATCCCGAAACCACTAGCTGACTGCAATGTCTCCAAAGAGTGCCCAGCACAACTGAAGGTGGGGGTGGTGCCATGCTTTGGGAAGAGATGAGAAACCAAGACATGCCCAATTTCTCCTCATAGTAGGATAAGCCACAGTTCCACATGAAGTCCCTAGAACTGTCATACCACTGTATCACTCCACATCAGCCTGAAAGAGGCTAATGAGTCTGAGAAGGGGGAAGTTAACCAGGTAGGCCACAGCGGAGGGGAATTTGATGGACTAAAAAAAAAATCCCCTGAATGAGGACAGAGCCCATCTGTAAAGGAACAGGAGGGGCTATGATAGAAACCAGGAAGCTGGCAACAGAAAGAGGCTGCAGGGAAGCAGTCTGCAGTCACTCCCTGGGGGAAGGGAGGTGTGTCTGAGCCTACAGAGTTTTAATCTGCAGCAGGAATGGCAGAAGCTCCCTAAAAGTAGGAGGACCCTCCCATGCCACTCCTTCCCCCAAGGCCCCTTCTCTGCTCGCTCTATTCCACCCCCTCCCCCACCACCCCTTATGGCCGGTAAAGTGTGAGGGCATAGCCCTCCCACTTTTAAAAGTGATGGGACCATGGTCCTCTGACCCCCCTTGTTCCGGCACCCCTGATCTGCAGTAACTCCTTGGGAGGATAGAGTTTGGGCTGACAAACCCAGAGGGAAACCAGAAGGTGTAGAAAAGGCTCAGGAAAAGGCAGCAAGGTTTAGGATGGTGCAGACCTTGGCTGCTGATTAGAGGGTCCCTGAGCTGGAACCAGGAGTAGAAGGAAGGCCTGGGTTTGCCTACCAGCCACTGGGGAAGTGGTACCAGCTGGGCAGCAAATGAGAAGACTGCCTGGGACCCTTACTATGGAAAGACTGATATCCCGGAAGGGAAAAAACGCACAGTGACCTGGCCGGAGGACCAAGCCACAAACATGCAGCACCCAAGTCAGAGAGCGTGAGAGAGAGCGAGCAGCAGGGCATGTAGCAAACTGCAGAAAGGAGTGTTGGACCAGAGTGGAGCTAATCCCCAGACCCGGCCAGAAGGATGCGCCTTAGAAGCAAGTGGACTCAGGGACAGTCTAAATCCTTCAGATTGCTTGAAGATAGGGACACCGGAATGTGTGTTTGGTAATGGGATACCTATTCTTTAGAAATACTGAACCCCCCCCGGAGGAGCAGTGTGGGTCAGTGGATTTAGAGACAAGTTTGACATGATGATGCTACCATGAAATAGCGTCAAAGTGAACTCCTTCTCACACTGAACAACATGATAGGTTAAAGTAAACAATCATGTTATCTGAATCCTCCTTATCATTAAGGCTACATTTTAGTCACGGGTATTTTTAGTAGAAGTTATGGACAGGTCATGGGCAGTAAACAAAAATTCAAAGCCTATGACCTGTCCATGGCATTTACTGTAAATCCCTGACTAAATCTTGGGTGCTCGGGAGGTGTGGTGGGGGAGGGAAGAGGCGTGGCCAGAGGGCTCCGTATGCTGCCTTCATCCCAAGCGCCGACTCCGCAGCTCCCACTGGCCAGAAACCGTGGCCAATGGGAGCTGCGGGGATGGGGCCTGTGGGCAAAGGCAGCATGGGAAGCTGCCTGGCCATGCCTACACCTATGAGCTGAGGGACACGTTGCCGCTTCTGGGGAGCCCCCCCGCCCGAGGTAAGCACTGCCCAGAGCCCTCACCCCCCTCCTACGCCCCCACCCCTTTGCCTAGCTCTGAGCCCCCACCCACACCCAAACTCCTGTTGCTCTGGGAGTTGGGGGGGAAGGGGAGGCGCGGTGGCCCAAGACTGCCCCAGCAGCAGCCACTGGAAAAGTCACAGAGGTCCTGGAAAGTCACAGAATCCGTGACTTCCGAGACCTCTGAGACAAACTCACAGCCTAACTTATTGTTGCCCAGGAACACAAGGATGGCCAGAATGGATCAGACCAGAGTTCCACCAAATCCAGTAACCTGACAGTGCCAACACCACAGGTTTTGGAGGAGATGCCAGAAAGCATGCAGTGGGCAGATATGGGATAATCTGCCCCTCATAGTATCAAATATCCTATTTGGGTATCAAATGCCAACTGAGTTTGTTATTTTTCCACTTAGGCTTACTGTAGTTCTGCAACCAAGAGACAAGATTGGGATTAAAAACCCAAGCCCTACACAAACTCCTTAGAGACAAGATTATGCAAAGAAACACATAGATCTCACACACTTATAGATTCATAGATATTAAGGTCAGAAGGGACCATTATGACCTAGTCTGACCTCCTGCACAATGCAGGCCACAGAATCTCACCCACCCACTCCTGCAATAAACCTCTCACCTTTATCCCTCTGTATATGACAAACTATGAGAGTCTTCAACTTTGGCCTAGCCTCTGCTCCAGAAGCAGACATGCAACAGTCAGCCTCTATGTACAAATCATAGAAATGCAGAACTAGAAGGGACCTTGATACTAGGTCTCCAGCTAGCTACTGGTCTGGTAAAGGAATCTATTTAAGCGGAGCCAGAGCTAAGCGGGCAATTTTTCCTTAGCCCTTCTCTCCCCATGCCAAATATTAATTCATGCAAATAAATGAGAGAAATATTTACCAGAGTTGCTTGGTCTTCAGAGCTAGAAGTATTCAGGCAGTCCTCAAAGGAGCTGAGTTTTACTGTTCAGACCAATGTTCTAGTAGAATTACCCTAAAATAAAACCACAAAGATCACATTACCACCACTTCCAGTAGAGAAATATGCAGCCTAACAGAAAGAACACAAATTACTGTGTAGAGGTCCCACTGCAGACAAGAATGTCTGCAAGGCAAAAAGATAATGGTAATTAACTTGTGTATGAAAGTCATGGTGACACAGTGTACTCTTTGATACATCTGCTTCATGGAAGCCTTTTTTCAAACACAGATTACTTTAGTTGACCTACCCTGTGTAGTAATCCTTGAACTGCACAATGTAAGTATTTTCACTGCAAAAGACAGATCCCACTTTCATTGCAGCATCCTGTAAATTCACACATGCTGGAAGTGAGAAGCACCTCTCAAGTGCAAGACTGACTTGTATTTGAAAAGACAGGACATGAGAAGAGATACTGTGCAGGGATCATACACATCTCTCAGGATTTCCTGCCATTGCAAGGGTCTACCAGGCCTCTTCTCAGCTTTCTGTAGACTGTACATCACCAGCATTGTGGAATTGCTAAGCTGTCAAACTGAAAAAATTCTTTCCATTGCTTTAACATAGGCTTAGCCAAGAGAACTCTTACTTTAACAGATGGAAGCTCATTTACAAAATCCGTTTGGCTTCCACACTTTTGGTATCACAATTTACAGCATATCACTCTTCAGCAAGATTGTGACAGCAATCAGGAGGTCCAGACATGCCCATTTAATTAACACTAGTATACACGTGTGCCAACACTCATGGCAAAATCCGGTATGTCATGACACCGCATTAAGGCAAGTGAAAAGGATATAGCTTCAGAGGCCAGTCACTTATACTTCACGATTAGCTCTTCCGATCCCCTATATACACCAATTTGGAATCCAAGCTTCTGGAGAAGATAATCACACCTCTGTCTTCCACCCTCCATGACCCACTCAGCAGCTCTGCATGTATTATTTTAGAGAACATTCCATCAGCCAGGCTCTCCTGCACTGGGTCCAACCAATGATATTTAATTGTCTTTACAGGAAAGCTCTTAAATTTGTGTGCTCTCAAAGGAACTTCAGTGTACCTTTGACCAACTGTTGACAAGTTGGCATGTTAGAAGCCATAAGATGTCACTAGAACTATATTTACACTGTAAGAAACAAGAGGGATGAAAGTAAGTCCAGGGAAGTTTAAGGTGGTGACATTTTTTAATGCTTTAACCCACATTTCCATTAAAACAAGGTTGCGGGGAGCCACATATCAAGTGATTGTGATGGCTTCTCCATCACTTGAGGTCTTCAAATAGACTAGATGTCTTTCTAAAAGATGTGTTGTAGCTCAACCAGCAATTATGGGCTTGATGCAGTAGTTAATGAGTGAAATTCTATGGTCTGTATTATGCAGGAGGTCAGACTATATGGTCATAATAGACAATATGGTCCCTTCTGGCCTTAAAAATAGTCTAGGAATTATGTGGACAGGATTGTGTCATCCTGACCGTGTTTTCACAAAGTCGAATGTGATGCTAGCGCAGCAGTTAGACTGTCTAAGTGCCTCCCTCTGACCTATGTACAGCAGTATGTCACACCAAGCTGAGTGTGACATACTGCTGTACATAGGTCAGAGGGAGGCACTATAAATGCTAGGGGTTTCTGTTAAGAAATAAGTCCACAAAAACCAAATATAGGACAGAAGTCTTTGAGACAATTTAGATGAGGATAAGCCATGCAAAAAGTAGCAGAAGTCAGTGAGAAAGAAACAGGCAGAAGTCAACAGGCCTCCCCACAGGAGGCACTGCTGAATTAGGACAGTTTTTGAAAACATGCCATTGAGAGTAAAACAAAGTTGAAGGTAATTGCACACTCTGCACTAAATATTGGAGGTTACAGCAGGAATACTAGTTTTTAAAAGTCTGTTTGCTTATGTTCAGGCATGCTCATGCATACAGAATTAATGTGTCAGGAGTAGATTTGGTTTGTGGCGGGGGGGGGGGGGGGGGCGTGGTGTTGGTAATGCATTAAATGGTGTCTTCTGCATACAAATACCTGTAATTTCCACAAGGGACAAATTCCGCTCTTACTGACAGGTTACCGTACATCTCAATAGCAAGCTGTACGAAGGATTGCATTAAATACAAGAAGAATAGAACTGTACATCTGTTTCTTGCAGACTCGGTAACATGTGGATGGCAAGCTATCCAACTGCTATTTCAAATTTTATGCAATTACGTGAAACGTTTGCATCCACAATCAGCACAAATAAGAACTTTTTGTTCTGCCTTTTCCTCAGAGATTCAAGTCAATTGACAACGCCACAAAAAGGGTACCTGCCAAAAGCTGAAAGAACACCCTAAGGAACTTCTGATCATTTGGCAGGAAGTCCTAAGAAGCATGTTCTCAGGGTCCCCTTATTTAGCACCTGTGAAGATAATCTAATCCTCTTGGAAATGAGACCACTCAGAGCACATTAAGCAACTGTTAATGCGCGTCAGCAGGGTCCCCACAGACAGACAGTGGCAGGCTACTGCGGGACAGATTCAAATCCCAGCTTGCAGTGAACTAACTGCTTGTGCAGACAAGCCCTACGAGGGCAAACTGAACAAATCAAAGTTGCAGCACACAGTTCAGTGCTGAAAGACCACTCATAGCTTGTGCCAAAATCAGGGCTCAAGGGAGGGATTTGCTTGGTCAGTCAGTCAGCCTTCAGACCAGAGGATCTGGCTCATATCATGTTCCGACAGCAACTTCCTGGCTAGTGCCTTTGGTGGATTTTGAATTCTTCATTACATAGCACACAAGCCAGATATTTAAAGTGTAGAGGTGCTGTAAGGTTCTGGGAGAGTGTTTACATTGCACAAGGCACCATCTAGCTGGGGCCAGATGGACAGGAGTATTCAGTAAGTCATCTGATTTTATGGAAAGCAGCTGGCATCCAAAAGACCGACTCTTGGAGCTAACACTTTGAAGAGATTTGCCCATACACTTAAGCATTCTAAGCAAATTTACTTTTGAAAACTTTGCTTGGATAATTCTGTAAGTAGGGACTCTCTTTTGGCCTTGCTAACAGAGACCCTTTAAATCTAGTTTGCAGCCAGAGCCTCTTGAATCTTTCTTCCCTTCTCCCAAAAGAAACTGCTTTGATTCTCCTTAGCAGCATGTTTCAACAGAACCATTTTAGATATAACACATCACAGGGAGCTCTTGCATTTTGTCCTCCTTGTTCCAAATCTGGAGTTTTCACAACCCATTTGACAGATTCTCTATAATATTAACTGCTGCTCCAATTAACTTTCCACAAAGGAACCTCGCAGATTCCTGCTTGTCAAAAAGAAATATGGCAATTTCAGTACATTTAACCACAGGGTGTACAGATCAGATGTACACGGATGTAAAACCATTAGGGCTCTGCTATTGCCTTGATAAGGTGCATCCAACTGACTCTTTATCTTACAAAGCAAAGAAACTCGCCTGTACTCACGCAGATTCCCAGCCTTCCCTATGTTTGCTCCCACAACTCAAAATACAAACATGCTTATGAAATAGCAGGGAACCAGGCAAACCAACCAAGCTAGTGCATAAAAGCAGACTGCATTCAGAAATACATTCATTCTTACTTGAGAGTATCCTTTATCAAGGCTAGGTATAGAAACATCATAATGCATTTTGCCGCATTAGGGTGTATCAGCCTGACCACATCACAGAATACGGAGAGCCATCTTATCTAAAACTATGATTAGGTTTGGAAACAAGATCTATGATGTGCAGGTGATATGTCACAGGGGAGATGTTGCTGAAGTCCTTTATGCATGGATCAGAAGATATGAGTCTGTTACTCTGCTTCAAGGTAATAGCAGGTTGTTTGATTCATCAGATTAAAGCAGAACCAAGGCCCCTGCCCCATTTAATTGGAAACACTGAAATAAGTAGCGAATCCCTTATGTGCTGGAACCCCAAAGAACGAACCAATATTTGTCCTTGTTTTGTAGGGTAACTGCAACATGGATACTTCGTGAGTTATGATAGATAACTTCCCTAAACAGAAAACAAAACAAACAAAAAACCCAGGCAACCTTATAGGTCTCAAAATAATTTATGTGGATAAAGTACTGACCAATCCTTCCTCCAACAGGTGTGTAATACTGTGCAGCAAGTTATTTATCTAACATGCTACCCACTGGAGAGAGAGTTACACTAAGCACAAGGGAAATACACAAATCTCAGAGCACTTTACAACAGCACTCCATTACTGCAAGTCAGTCTCTTCAGTGCAATGCTACTTCATTAAAGACCTGGGCAGGATGCTGCTGGCATCAAGTCATGGCTACATGAAGCAACACGGAAGTTATAATCTGATCTTTTAGGCCTATTAAACAGGACCTGTGTAACTATCTAGGAGGCCTGTTAGGATCCCTCACAGTATTTTTAAAAAAGCACAGTCATACTGTCCAAGCCTTATGTATATTGAGCCCTTTCCCTGGTAGGGAGCCTGAGGATTCCCTTCTCTGCACTGTCAAAGTCCCCACATCAGAACTGTTTTCAGCCAAGAAGACAGGAAGCAGGGCATATTGCAGATGCTTTTTGGTCAGCTGCAGGAGTTGCTGCTGAGTGATAAGATACACTTCATCCCACCCAGGGCTGAGCACTCATCAGAGCTTCCTCTGCAAAGTAAACAAAAGACAAAGTCCAAAAGCACTATGCAAACTGACCAGCCTCAAAATATATTTAGAGAAAAATACCTACACAGTCAACATTAGAGGGAACAGTATCTCCCTGTGAAGCCGCACGGGGTTATCTGTGCAGTCTCCCAGCACTTGCAGGAAATGTTCAAGCAGCAATAGTGCTCAGAGAATTCCATTTCCTGGGACCATGCATGAGAAGAGGAATCTTGCAGAGAGCCCTTCACACAAAGCATGTTTGCAGCCAATGAAAACTAGTAGCACGAGTCTAGGGGAGCTCTTTAATTTTAAGTTTTACATTCATAAATTCAAAAACTAAAAACAAGGCAACATCATTTCAAGACTGAGAGGAGCAGAAGTACAAGGACCACTTTAAAGAAGCCCAACACATAGTCAGCTAGTTAAGAACAGTACACAGAATGCTTCTGGCACATGCAATTCTTAGCTTCTGGTGAGGACTGACCAGGAATGCAAGATAGGTAAAGCCTTCAAGTCAGTCGAGAGCTTCACCCATTGATCTTTGGGTTTCTAGAAAATGTCACCCTCCACACCCCTCTCATCCCCCCCCCCAAAATCTTTGCAAAGGCACAAAGGGCAGTGAGATGCCAAACTCCCAGTGAAACTCAGTGAGTACTGTAACCTGGAAAGGTTCTTAGGTGCCTATTTTCCTCCCCAAAATTAGTTCACTTTAATACTTTTAACTTAGTTCTGCCTAACTAATCATGCATACTTCTCACAGTATATGCACTTCAGATATTAATGCACGTCTGAACAGCAACTAGAAAAATGGGATTCTGACTAGGATTACCAGGTCATACCATAATACAAATTTAATAAGTCTAAACTCTGCATTTCTAGTTCATTAAAATGGCTTTCCTTGCCAGGCAGAACCTGAAACCCTGTCCCTACTATGTATGAATCAAAGGATAAATATCACTGCCACATCCCATGACCCAACCAATTCTTGCCACAATTTGCCTACAGAAGGGCACATTATTACCATATTGCCAGGGGACCCCAGACTCCAGCCAGGCCAGAGACATCAGCTGGTACTATACAACATGTGAGGTTTAGCACACATCCAGTATGTAGCTTATGATTGTAGATTAAGTATACATTAGAATTAAGTAGTTTGCACTGTCAGTGTACTGGTGTGCATTACATTTAGTTATTTTGACACACATAATGCCTTCCATAGACATTATATGGTGCAAGCCCCCAAATTAGTTTTTTTAAGGCAGAGTTTTGTCACAATTCTAAGAATGTTTCCATGTTTATTTTTACTTCCAGTACACACAAATGTATTTGGAATTTATCCCCGTGGAAAGATTGCATCTGAATCTGCTGTACTGAGCTAATGCTTTAGAAGCAGAAAGTGAAATCAACTAGATTCCAGCTATTAAAGATTATTGGGATTTTTTGAGAGGACAACCTGAAACTGTAAAAAGCAAACAACTGAAATTGTGATAAATTGGTTAGATTTAATTTTCTTCAGTCCAACAAATCTGAAAGATGTAAAAACACCTTATTTAAGTGACAACAAAAGCTCTTTTAAAGAGGCATTATTGAAGAGTCTAGCATTCCTGAGAGCTCAATCTAAAGTGACAAAGAATGCCAATGCCCTGGACAGATCTCCCCACGATTCCACTTCCGACTACCTATTTTCATGCTGTTTAACTGAAGTGATGCAGATGCTGAAACAGAAATATCTTAATGGTGTGATCCAACTTCAGTACCAGGCAGCTGTTCTACTGTTACATGTATGCAATGACACAGGGGGAAAACACAGCCTTCTCTACCATAGGACATATTGTGTTTGTTTCCTACCACGGCTGCTAGCACTAGCAGCACTGAATTTATGTTAGCAATGGGAGTGCTACCCTGGAGCAAGTACCAGAATTGTAAGCACCATGTTGTACAAAAGTCCTTTGGGTAGTGTTAAATTGTCCTTAAAATGCTGCCAACTGCCTGCACCCCTCTTTCCATCAGCATTCCCATCATTGCTACCCCTGGAGATGTACCAGCGACAACGGTGGCTGCTTTTTTTTTTTTTTTAATAAAGAAAAGAGCTTAAATGGCTGTTTCCCTCCTTGCATGTTGACATTGAAATCGGTTGTCCGGTACTGAAGTTCATCAACCCTTTTTAAATACACGATTAACTTATCCATCAGATGAACCTTTAACCAGATTTGGCTTTTAAAGAAAGAGAGGGGAATGTTTATTTGTGCAGATGATCAGATTTCAAACGTTTGGAGATATTAAAACAGTTAATGCACATTTTAGATTAACAGCAGCAGGTGAGGTTTATTTTAACTTTTATGTAATGTTGAATAATCTTTAGAACAAATCCAAAACGATAACTGAAAATAACTCCAAAACACTAATAGAACTTCAGAAAACCTTAATATTCCATACAACATATTGGCACATGAGCAGGTGAAACCACTAGACCTGCCACCTAAAGCAAAATTTGGTTAAAAGCTAGTTTGTGCCCAGGCTGAGACCTCGTATGTCAAGATATATCCTGGGTAAGTATTACTGGCAGTATTACTGGCCACTGAAAGTGTTTATTATAAAATCCTAATGCCACCACTAAAATTAATTGACAATCTTTTGTAAACACAAAAGAGGAACAGAAAGGCCAAGGGAGTCACTACTGCAATTAGCAAACTTTTTACTTACAATTGTTAAATACAAAGCAGCCCAGGCAGCCAATGGATGCTACAAATCCCAGTCCAGAGAGCAACTGATTTTGTATTTACTAATTTCTAACTGCTTTGTTCACAGCTGTCTCCACCACACCTGAGGGCCAGACACCTAAACCCCATCTTTTCTACAACTTGGAACCAACTTGACTTGTACTTGCCAAGCAAATCCATAGTGTTTTTCTGGTTATTCCTTCATCACTTCATCCACCTCAACGATTACCTCCACCCACAACAGTGTTGATATTTTAGATGGTGTGCCCTTCAGGATAGGGAAGCATCTTTGAGGGTGCGTCTTTACATGTCACACAAGCGTTTCTTGCACCTATGGATGCTTTATAGCAATGCTAACCTGACAGCATCTTGGATTAGCTCCCTAAATAGGAAGCCCAGACCTGAAGAGAAAAAGAGGGTTAGAAAAAGTTCGCTCAAAAGCCAAAGCTCCAACCAGAAGAAGCTGGTGTTTCACAATGGGGGATGGGGACAGAAGGGATATACAGCCACAGCCCTTCCTGTAAGAAGCTACTTCATGCCCAGGGGAAACAGGGAGAGCTTATCCCTCTCCAGCACCAGTAAAGCCTGGGTCAACTTCCATCCCCCACTGAGACTCAGTCTACATGACAACTTATTTCGGCATAACTATGTCTCTCAGGGGTGTGGAAAATCCACATCTCTAAGCAACATAGTTATACCGACCTACCCCCAGTGCAGTACCTCCTATACTGACAGGAGAGCTTCTCCCGTTAGCTATTGCCACTCAGAGAGGTGGAGTACCTATGCTGACAGGAGTTAAGGTTTGGCAAAGGGAAAAAAAAAAAAAATATGGAGAGAAGGAGACCAAAAAAACCAAACAAACAAAAAACCGTGCAGAATGAAGGTCTAGCCAAAGTCCAGCTGTTAGAAGTGGCAACCAAATACAAAAGAAAGTAGGTCTAATAAAATGAGGAAGGGTACAGTGAGAATTCTAAAATGGCTGAGCTCCTTTTTACAGCCCATCTCAATGAAACTGAGTTATGACAATTAAGCAGTAACAGCTATTTAGCTTAATAAAACAGCTATTGATAAAAAGGAATAAAATGAAAAACTGAACACTTTGTACCAGTCAGTTGATTCGATTAATAAGCCCGGCCCACAGGCATTTCTAGACCAGCAGTCGTGAGAGAAAGGAAGCATGGTAGTCATCTTTTATATATTTAAAAAAAAAAAAAAAAAAGGAAATAGCAATCCTGGTACTTACCATGACAATAGGACAACTATAACTTCAATCAAAACCAAAACAAGTAGTTATCTAGAGGTTAAAGAAACCGGGAACTATGTATGTATAGCTGTTGGTTTAATAAAGAACTAGTCACTACAGACAAGGAAGAGCTTTTAAAAAAATAAGTTACATCAGTTGATGAAAGAAATATAACAGTTGTAACACATGAACGGCAGTACAATATTTGACACTGTAAAACATGAAATCTTACCTGGAAAACCCAAACTGACCCAGATAGAGCACTGTCTCTCAGACTGAGAACTGAACAGACTGCAAGTGGTAGTCAAAGGACATCTAGAGTTGGTTACAGAATGCCAGAAATATGGCAGTGCTGGCCCACGGCTATTAGAGAGACAAGGTTGGTGAGGTAATATCTTGTATTGGACCCCCCCCAAATTGACTGTGAAGTCCTTAAAAACATCATAATCTCTAAACCGCCAAGAAAATTGCTATATAGTCCCTGAAATCTAACCACTAGATAGCGATCAAATCAGCAGAGAGGGTGCCATCGTAGTCCTCAACCGTGGTGACTATGTGAATGAGGCCAACTGACAACTCTGACACCACCTACAATAAAGAAAGAACCCCCCCACACACCACAATTTACCCATGCCTACCACAACACGTGGTGTACCTCATTCAGTGCATAATCAAAAACATTACCTCACCCACCTTGCCTCAAAAATATATCAGGTGCTAGGAGTTGGCCAGGGAAGGAGGTAGCAGAGGGAAAGGTATCCAGTAAATAGAATAACAGACTGAAGTGAGACCTGAGTTTTAATTCCCAGGTCTACCACCACCAACTTGCAACCCAAGTCATTTCACCTCTATGTCTCAGTTTCCAAGCTGTAAAATGCAGATAGCAAAACTACCCCACCTTTGCAGAGCACTTTGAGATACCTGGATGAGGAGGTGATATAACAATGCCAAATATTATTGGGGACAGGAGGATGGGAGGGGTGCAGCATTTCATATTATGCACATTTTTATTTAGGATCTTTATTAAATGACATGGAAAGACAGATAATGGCTTATTAAATTTGCTGATCCCAAATTAGAAGGGTACTTCAGACACCAGTGAGAACAAAGTAATAATACAAGGAAAACAAGAGATTAATGGTATAAGCAGGAAAATGGAGATACAATTTAGATAGCTATAATTTACAGAGTAAGGCAAATAATCCTTTCTCTCTAATGGGAAGGTGACACTTGGAAAGTAGGAACAGCTGAAGGAGACTTAGGGGTGACAGTGGACAGCAAACGAGACATGAGTTTGCAATGTGATATGGTGCAATAGAGGCTAATGCAATTTTGGACTGCACATACAGAGGCATCTGATCACCAAACTCGGAGGCAACTGTCCCTTTATATAGAACTGAAATAACTGCACCTGGTAGACTGCACAGACAGATACTGATGAACAGAAGTAATAAAAGTGCTCATAAACTGGAGGGATTGAATTACAAAGAAAGAACTAAACAGCATAGCTAAATGGAAACAGAGGAAGGGAAGAGGGCAAGACATGAGAACAGGTTGCAAATATCCAGAGCTCGTAAAGCCTCAGGAAGGGTGAGAATTTTTTGTCGTGGGGATGGGGGAGGAAGAGCATGTTAAGAAAGGGAGAAAGCAGATAATGAATGCCAGAGAACATTCTGGAGGTCAGATGCACCCACATGAGGCATGGGCTTTGTAAAGTACAGGTGAAAGCCTGTGACATTGGGGTAATTTTGAACTGGGCTGCACAGAGCACCAGTCAGTGTGTGCAATGAGGGCTACCCTTGCTCCGATGTGGGAGGGAAGGGCTTGTCATCCATAGGGGAAGGAGAGGGCCAAACGGATGGGGGGAGAAAGAAGAGGGTCCTTGATTCCTGCCCAGGTCCCCCACCCCACAGACAGATGCAAGGAGGGATGAGGAAAACACCATACCCCTGCCTGGCTCCCCACCAGTAGACGGATGTGGAGTGGGGACCTCAATCCCTGCGCAGCTCTCCCCCCCAACCCCACCCCATCATGGGGGAGGGGAATGACACTCGATCCATGCCCAGCTCTTCCCCCGCATCATGGAACCGGGGGAGGGGCTCGATCCCTGCCCGGCTCTTCCCCTCCCCCATGGATGCGGGGCCGGGGTGAGGGGGGCAGACACTGGATCCCTGCCCGGCTCTTCTCCCGCCCGTGGGTGCGGGGTGGGGGACACTCGGTCCCTGCCCGGCGCCCACTCCCCTCACGAGACGGGGGCGGGAAGAAGGGAGAGCAACCGATCGTCACCCATCTCCCCGCCTGCCCCCAGGCTGTTTGGGGTGGGGTCTCCGCCCCTGCCCGCCTCACCTGTAGGCCCAGCCCGGTCGCTGTTCTCGACTCTTCCGGCACCAGTTCCCATCGATCCGCAGCCGAGCCGGCCCTGCTACCAACTACCCCTTAGCAACCTCCCGTGCAATTCGATTGGGGACTGGCCACGCCACTCTCCCCCCAAAGCGGCTTGAGGTTGGCCAGTGGGCCGGCGTGGGGGTGGGGAAACGCTCGCACCCTGTAGCTGCTCAGCTTGTGGCTCCGTTGCGCAGGATCCTTGGCTTCCATTGGCTTTCAGTCCCTGTCAGTCAGGGGTGGGCGGTGACTGCCAGTGGCTTTATGACGGGGTGCGTGGCGAGAGGGAGGGGCAGAGGCCAGGGGAGCTGGCCTCTTCTGGAGTCACCTGGTACACCCCGGCTTTTCTGCGGGCGGGGCTGCCCCCTGCCAGGCCCCACGTACCTGGCTGCTGAGAGCCCAGGGGCCTGGCTCCCCACTGCTCTGCAGCCTGCCCAGCCCCCATGAGGGCCCCAGCTCAGTGCCAGGCCCTTAGTCTGACCCTAGATCCAGGGTTTCCCCTTTGGCTTAGGGGCCTGCTGCAGATGGGTGGCCTAGGGTGGAGGCTGGAGAGCAAGCCCATCCCATGCTCGCCCGCAGTCCTGCAGAGCTGGGCCCAGCCTCCCGCTCTGGGCATGGCGACTTGGTGCGAGGGATCGCAGCACCACTCACGTGTGGTCTGGTTACCCTTCCTGACGGCACAGCCGCCCTGTCGGATCTGAGTGGTGCTGCCAGACCAGGCAACAGGTCGCCATGCCACCCGTTCAGCTTTGGCCTGGTCACCCTCTGTCATGATGGAGGGGCAATGCTTTAGCCCACCCAGTCCCATGTAGGGATCCTGCTTTGGCATCAGGCCCTTAGCCTGCAGATAAGAGCCCTGGTTTACTATCAGCTTTTGGATTGCAGGGTCCCAGTAGAGTACAACAGTTTGCTGTCAGCCCATTAGTCTGCAGAGTCTGGCATTGGACTTCAGCCTGAGGGGTCCCAGACAAGGGGCTTGGTTCAGGAATCAGCATGGACTTTCCCCTCGGGCCCCTCTTCAGTGTCTTAGAACATTGGGTTTCCCCGGGTCAGTTTGTGCTCTGCCCCTTTAAGTGCAGCTGCTCAGTTCTTGCAGGTGGCAGCTCATGTGCTGCGGGAAAGGCTTCTGTCCAATGGCAGTCAGTCTCCTCCCCTCTGTGCACAGAGAGTCCACGTGCTGCATGGTGAGGTGGGGAAAAGAGCAGTGAGTGACAAGCAGCTTGATTATTCATCCCAATGAAGAGACACGTGAGCCTGCAGAGGTCTTCCAGTGAGGGAAGTGGCTGCTGTGAGCAGAATCCAGATGCACTTGGAAGAGGTACTTTTATTCTCTGTGCTTAGAGGAGACAAGCTACAGGCTCCCCAAAACAGGCATCCTGTATTCCTGTCTGTGAATCCCAGAATTTAGTAGGTAACATTCATCATCCCAGTCCAAAATGATTCCAAATGAGAACCATAACAACAAACAGCTCAGAAGGGAGCTGGGAATGAGGTGAGGATCATTTCTCCTTCTGCAGCTCTGAAAGTTCAGAACAGCCTCCCTCCCTGGGCATTTCTTCTTCATAGTGACCCTCCAGCTCAGTTCAGCTTTTTTTCCTCCTTGGCCTGTGCCTCTCATTGCTCTCTCCCTCTGATACTATTTTTAAACTTTATAACTAAATAACAATAATGCTTTGTATTTCCAAAGCTATCTTCATCTGAAGATCACAAAGCTCTCTGGCTCAGATCCTCAGAGGTATTTAATTTCCTAACTTCAACTGATTTCAGTGGAAACTGGAAGCCTAAATGCCTTTGTGGATGCAGGCCTCTGGAAACACTGATTAATCCTCATGCTACCTACAGGAGATGGTCATGATTGTTGTCCCCCATCCACAGAGAGGGAAACTGAGGCACAGACAGGCAAAGTGACTTGCCTAACTCAACTAGGGAGTCAGTGGCAGCTAGGGAACAGAATGCATATCTCGCTCTTGATCCTGTTCTTTAGGGGCACAAGTTCTTCCGATGAGCTGCTTTGGAGAAACAGAGCAATGAATTCATTTCTTGTTTGATAATGAATCTTTTAGTTTACATCTGAATTGAATGCAATGTTACATCTGAATTGTAATGTTAAGACTATTCAAGTCTAAGTAGATTTGAGCAGTCCCCCTGTCAAGGCTGATTCCCCACTCTGGCACTTCAAGTGCAGAAGGTGGGGGCCCTCAAGGATTTTAAAAATTAATACTTGCTACTCCAGGCTTGTATTAAGCTGTAACCTTGGAAGTTTTTCTCAAACCTTGGCTTGGTAAATGCTGCCACCACCCAAATGCAAACCCCTTGGGACTCCGAAAGGCATACTTGAGAATTCCTTCCTGTGGGGTACCCTCAAGTCCTTTCACCCCCCTCTGGGGGAGAGCTGAGAAAGAAGGAAATTAGCTGTTGCCACCAGCTAATTAAAAAAGTGCACAAACCTCGTAGGACACAAAAATCCAATCCTGTTCTAAAAAAGGTAATTTTTATTAAACCCAAAAAGGAAATACATTTGGAACTTAGGCTTTTTGCTAGATCTTAAAACAACAATTACAAAAATTAAAGCATCAAGATAGCTCTCTTGAGGTTCAGCTTAAAGGTTACAAGCAAAACAAAAACATTTGGGGTTAGCAGAGAGGAGTCCACAAGCCAATAAGAAATAAAAGAAATAACCCTAATCACGTCTTTACAAAAATTTCTTATCTACCTACAAATCTGGGGGTTTCAAATAAGTAGTTCTAGGTACGATCTTATGATCTAGGATCATACCCGGCTTAGCTTCTTATAGCATAACTGCTCTCGGTTCTCCTCGTCCCCAGAGAAGAACACCACACAGACAATGGGAAGCTTCCCTCCCCCCCAATATTTAAAAAAGCTCTAGCCCTCCTATTGGCTCTTTTGGTCAGGTGCCCACTCCTTTCCTTTTACCTGTGGGCTTGTTAACCCTTTACAGGTAAAGCAAGTAGAGAACAGCTACTAAGAGGAATTTTATCGCTAACTGGCTGGCTGAGTATCCACAAAAGGGAGCTCTTCCCCCCCCCCCCCAGCCCCCCATTTTTACAGCCGCTTACACTTTAGGCAAATTGTACTCACCACTGTTCTAGCATGAGTACAATCCCACCAGTGGAAGTAAGTGAGTGTACCCAGTGTAGATAAGACACTGACTGTTGCTGGCTTTGCGTTTTAACCAGTGTGATCAGGTGACTGGCAGCATGTCTACATTAATGCTCCTAATGTTGCTGCCACCTATGGCAAGGATGGCCAACCTGCGCCTGAGAAGGAGCCAGAATTTACCTATGTACATTTCCAGAGAGCCACAGTAATACATCTGCAGCCCCCCGCCCATCAGCTCCCCCCTGCCTGCCAACAGCCCTGCTGATCAGTGCCTCCCCCTTCTTCCCCATGCCTTCTGCGGGCATGCAGGAGACTCTGGGGGGAGAGAGAGGAGCGAAGGCATGGCAGGCTCAGGGAAGGGGGCAGGAAGGAGCAGGGATCTTGGGGGAAGGGGTGAAGTAGGGGCAGGGCCTGTGGCAGAGCCAGGGCTTGAGCAGTGAGCACCCCCCCGGCACATTGGAAAGTTGGGGCCTGTAGCTCCAGCCCCAGAGTCAGTGCCTATACAAGGAGTCGAATATTAACTTCTGAAGAGCCGCATGCGGCTCCGGAGCCACAGGTTGGCCACCCCTGACCTATGGGGATGCAATAGATGGAGGATTTTCTGAAATTCACTCATGTAGCCACACAGCCCTTGTGTCTCAATTTCCCCAGCTTTAAAGCAAGGATAAAATTTACTAATTTGGGGGGATGTGAGAGTGGATTGGTTTATTAATGTTTGCAGTGTGGTTTAAACTAGATATACACATTCCCTAGACAAGTTGTAAATGCTATATATTATTACTAGCCCATAAAATGAGATTGAGTGTACTGTAGGCAGAATAGAGACTGTCAAAATGGCATCTGCTTATTCAACGCACCAGTCCCTGTATGTATCTTTGAGTCATGTATTCTCACAAGTGAGTCATACCTACTCACTGTATTACTGTCACACAAATGTCTACTCTTGGTAGCACTGAAAGTCTAGCTATGGGACAACAACCTGGGATCTATTCTGTCTCAGGCATCACCAACAGAATTGACAGCTGAGTTCTGACTGTAGGATCTTTATCCCTGGCAATGACACAGGAGGCAGAAAGAGACCTTGTTTTCTGATGCCAGGTGGAACTTGTTAGCAAAATCTGCTTTTGATAGATAAAGGGAGCCCACAGGATCGGGAAGCCAAGGGAGAAAACAAATAAAGAGCCCACAATATGAAGTTTACAATGCCACTTTTCTGATTATAACCTCACAAAAGGGCCCCATTGCATGACAAATATTAGATTCCTAACAGCCTCTGCTTCCAGCTATGTTAATATCATGGTCACTTTACAAAATTAGTTAGAAAAAAATCCTGATTTCAGACAGTTTTCTTCCTTTGTTTACTTACAATTTAAACTCCCCACATAGAGTAAGCTCAAGAAACAAGTCAAATTTTCCGAAGATGTGTCTATCCGGAGGGATGACTAACTCGTAAGAACTGACTCATCCTGAAGAAGATAGCTCTGGAACCAGATAAAAGGGAATTGCTCAATTGAAAAAAATTCAGCATAAAACCAACCACAGTCCTAACTATGGCTCTGAGGTTTCTCCTTGCCAGTGATGAGCTCTGGATTCCTTGCTAACGGTCCAATCCTGCACTACTTACTCTGGAAAATCAGCCATTGATCCGTGGTCTCTGGGGTCCCTATCATCTTCTCTTAAGCATCTACCTACACGCTGAAAAAAATGGTGGTTAAATGCCATGTAATTGTAGCTGTGTCAGTCCCAGGATACCAGAGAGACAAAGTAGGTGAGTTTCAGAGTAAGAGCCGTGTTAGTCTGTATTCGCAAAAAGAAAAGGAGTACTTGTGGCACCTTAGAGACTAACCAATTTATTTGAGCATAAGCTTTTGTGAGCTACAGCTCACTTCATCACTTCAAGGTAGGTGAGGTAATATCTTTTACTGGACCAACCTCTGTGGGTGACAGAGACAAGCTTTTGAGCCACACAGAGCTCTGCTTCAGGTCTGGGAAAGGAACTCATGGCAAAATGCGACACGGTAAGCCACTAACCCCTCCTTTTGTCCTATAACTGCTGAGGTGTTAACGGGCCACTCTACCTTGAATGGGCCCTTATTATATGTGCTAACCACTTATGCTAAACAATCTGTTCCACCTTGCATTTTGCTGTGATGCTGGGAGTTCCTTTTCCCAGACCTGAAAAAGAGCTGTGTGGCTCGAAAGCTTCTCTCTCACACCAACAGAAGTTGGTCCAATAAAAGATATTCCGTCACCCACCTTGTCTCTCTAATGGTGGTTAAACTTAGATGTGGCCAAAGTGGATTATAACAGAGTTAGTTTTGAATTGGCCTGATCTGTAGGGATGTGGTCAAATTATATTTACAACCAAGCTAAAAAATGGGCTTAAGATACTGTCTGTGCTGGTGTTTTAGGCTTTGTCTACACTGGCAATTGAAAGACAAAACTTTTGTCGTTCAGAGGTATTTTAAAAAAAAACAAAAAAACCCAACCACACACACACCCCGAAAGACAAAAATTTTGCCAAGGACAAAAACTGGAGAGAACAGCTGTTTGTTGGCAGGAGTGCTCTCCTGCCGAGAATGCTAATGCTGCTTGTTGGGGGTGGAAGATTTTTTTTGTTGGCAGGAGAGCTCTCTCCTGCCGACACAAACAGCGGCTACACTGCGTGCCTTTTAGCCGCACGGCTGTAGCAGCACAGCTGTGTCGCTACAAGTTGTGTAGTGTAGACATAGCCTTAAACAGGTTTGAAAACAGAGTTTGTACCCTCCCTGGTTAAATGTGATTCCAGCCAAATCAATTTCAAGCATGGTTTGGTGAGTCACTGGACGCAGGGCAAACTGCTTGACAACTATTTTAGAAAAGCATAGCGGAGTCCTTAAGTAGTGCTTTCTGTAGCACCAAAGGAAAAAAGGAGCCAGGAGTCCGTAAAGTGCTATGGCTGGTGTCATACAGGAGGGCAGACTAGATGATCAGTGGTCCCTGCCCGCCTTATACTCTATTAAACCTTAACACAGAGTCAAGGTTGCCCAGTGACTGCTCATGCCCTTCCAGAATGTAGAGTTCAGCAAACTCAAACTTTGGAAAATTAGGAAACAAAAAGTTAAGGTAAATGCCCACATAACCGTAACTCTGCTCTCTGATAATGCCCCTCAACAAGGGATGGCAGAGCCCAGCTCATGTGAGGGGGGAGGGGGGAGGGGGGGAGATGGGCTCAGATGTCCCCTGAAAGGCAAGTCTCTCCCAAATCTAGCTCACATGATGGGAGGAATGGAGAGGAGTCAGACCTCATAGCTGGGCAGGAGGCCCCAGATCCTGGCACAAATAGAGGGGTGAGGGTATGGGGCTCAAACACCCTCAGAGAGGTAAGCCCCCCCATATCCCAGATAACATGAGGGGATAAGGAGTGGAGCTCAGACACTCCCACCCCCGAAAGGCAAGTTGTGACACTTCCCAGAGTTAGCCAGGCTTGTGAGGCACCTCGCCACCACCTGCCCTTAGCATGAGGAAGTCTTGTCTGTGCCTGCCAGGGATCAGCTCCCTGAAACCACCAGTCTCTGGCAATGCAAGTTTCTGCAGGCCTCACTCTCTCTGTATGGGTTAACGATAGGCACACACCAACCACCATCCTCCGATTGTCCGTCTGGAGTGCTCAGCCCCTGTTCCACTGAACTCTCAGATTCATTATTCTGAAAGGAATAGGACACACTACATTAGCTTGTAAGATTCAACTCAGGATCACCACTCTACTTACCATACAGCACTTCAATAGATGTAGAGTGAAAACAATAAGTTTATTATTAAAAACAGAGATTCAAGTGCTAGAGAATGAGGATATTGGAAACAAACGGTTAAATATAAAATCGTAACATGCTTTCTAGAGCCTAGACTTAACTAATGAGCATTCCCCAATCTCCTACAAGATTGTTTACGCCAAGTCCTTTTCCCAGTGTTTTTTCATAGATTCATAAATTCCAAGGCCAGAGGGGACCATTGTGATCATGTAGTCTGACCTCCTGCATAACACAGGGCCATGGAACTTCCCCTAAGTAATTCCTAGAGCAGAACTTTCAGAAAAACCATTTAAAAATTGTCAGTGATGGAGAATCCACCACAACAATGTAAATTGTTCCAATGGTTAATTACTCTTAAAAAAAATTACACTTTATTTCCAGGCTGAATTAGTCTAGTTTCAACTTCCAGCCATTGGATCATGTGATACCTTTCTCTGCTAGATTGAAATGCACTGTGATGGGTAGGGGAACCCTGTCCTCTGAGCCACCCTCTACCTCAGGGCGGCAAGGCCAAATTGCTAGGGTGGATATGGATGCCCTCTCTCTCAGGGTTGCATGGCCCAACAGTCAGAGTCAGGGGCCACCATCTCAGGGGGTGATGGCCAGGATAGGAGGATCCAGGGTGCTCCCTGCTCCACTGTGTCCCAGCCCAGGGCCCTGCCACTGGCAAGCATGTCTGCCACATAGTCAATGGGGATCCTACCACAACACATTGACTCTGCTCTGGTGGGGATTTACAGCTCGCTTCCCACAAGCCGCTTCTTACCCTGTTTCCTGAAGTCATAGTCCATATAGCTTCGGGGGTCTCCAGGTTCCTCGGCACAGGTAAATCCCTGGGACTCCAGCTCCAGTCAGTCAGTTGTAGGCTACAGGTCTCCAGTGTGGTTCTCAGGATCTCTGGCTGCCACAGGCAAGGGCTGGAGCCTCCACCATACATCCTTCTTCTTCAGCAGTCAGCCCAGACTGAGCTGGGCTGCTCCCTTTCATACTAGTGCTGCACCTGAGGCATGTCCAGTGGGGATGTGGCTTCTTCAGCCCACAATAAGGAGTTAATCCTTTCCCATCCAGTGCGTGCAGCCTGTCACAAGCCCATTAAATATTTGCTCCTCATGCAGATGCTCATAACATAAATGAGCCTGCAGGATGCTCATAGACTGTAGTCAAGTTAACATTCTCTCTGATAAACTAAATAATAGATTGAGTTCCTTGCATCTGTCATTATAAGGCATGTTTTCTAATCCTTTAATCATTCTTATGGCTCTTCTCTGAACTCTGAACTCTGAACTGAATTCTCCTCTCCAATTTATCAACATCCTTCTTGAATTGCGGGCAAAAGAACTGGACACATTATTCTAGCAATGGTCACACAAGTACCAAATAGAGATAAAATAACCTCTCTACTCCTTCTTGAGATTCCCCTGTAGATGCATCCCCATCACATAAGCTCAAGTCTGCTGGTGGCTTGTCCTCACAGACTGAAGGAATAACTAGGGGTTCTTCTGCACCCCAGATATAGTTTAAACAATTCATTGTCTTACTCCTAAACAGAATAACCCCTGCTGTTTTTGTTTTTTCCTCCAGCCCCAAAAATCTTTTGATTATCATTTTGCTCAGACAATAAATGGGCATCCTTTGTAAAAAAAATACTCAGTTTGCATGTGACAGCCAGAGTGAGTGTCTTCTCCTTTGCCTGTCAGGACTACATGGATCACCTTTCATATAATTTTTAGTATATATACATAATGCTTCACATATTTTCCATATCTACATCTCAGAATGTTTGTGATTACTAGTGTGACTCAGGCTTTCATTAAAGAATTTAACAGTCAAAGAGAGGACATTTGGATAAACAGCCTGAGTTTAA
Organism: Chelonia mydas; assembly: GCF_015237465.2. Lineage (NCBI taxonomy): Eukaryota > Metazoa > Chordata > Testudines > Cheloniidae > Chelonia > Chelonia mydas. The sequence goes on from NC_051250.2 coordinate 69,008,233, forward strand.
ACTGACTCAAGGTCTTCTTTCTGATCCAGCAAATGGACAGGACATTCTATCCAAGGGGAGGGCCCAAGTCCTTAGGGAAGGGTTGGAAGGACTGACACTGACCTGAGCTCTTGTGGAGATGGGGGTGGGGGGAGTGATCTCTGGTAAGTTTATTAACATATGTGTCAGTTCTTTTATTGTTTTTGGTATGTTTTCTCTGTAATGCTTTTACCTTATGAATAAATGTGCTTGCTTAGAAAAAAGCTGTGTGGTAGCTTAAAACCATGGGCAATTACATTGTTTATAGCCTCTGAGGAGAAAAGCATGGCAGGCCTGCTCAGTCAGTTTGACTTGCTGGGGAACTCACAGTGTAGGCAAGGAACTGCCCAGCCTGGAAATATGCCAGTCAGGAGGGAGAGAGAGACGCATATCTCTACCGCAGAGAGGTGATGGTTGGGGAGCTGGAAGCCTAGGGTGGGTGCCCTTGCTGAAACAATGGAGGGGGAATACAGTTGCAGTTGCCCTGAATTTGACATACACACACACACACACGGGGTCGGAGTGAGGTATAGACACCCCTGGAGAGGCGAGGACCCCCATATCCCAGCTCACATGAGTGTGGGGGGCAGGAACAGGGGTTCAGACTCCCCTAGAGCGGTAGGGGCTGCCCAAATCCTGGCACACACAGAGAAGGGGAGAATGTGGGGCTGCCCCCATTCTCCCCCAGTCCCACCTGTCACTCAGCCTATTTTCCCTTTCCAGTGTCCCTCCCCTGAGCTTCTGACCTCCCCTACTACTCATCCTCATTTATCCCCCCCAGTTCTCCCTTCCCTTCAATGCAGCCCCAAACCCCTATTAACCCTGTTCCCACCACTCCTAAAACAACGCGTTTTTATTATTGCATTCTCCAAAGTGGGGGGAAACAATGAGAGAGGGACAGATTTTAGCAATATGCCTTACAGACTTTTCCAGATCTCTGCCCAAGGTGGGACTCAAACTACGTAACATCAGGATCAAAGGCTTATTGCTGCTCCCCGCAAGCTATCCAGCTGTAGTGAAATCTTTTCCCCTGCAGATCCTCTTGGCTTCACTCTCTGCACATGGTAAGAGTAATCTATCTGGTGTTTGACCCTTCCTCAAGAGCCTAACTGGAGAGCCAAACTCTTGCTAATAAGGTTCTGAATTTTGCTCCCCCAAAGGGTTAGGGGGTGTCATGCACTCCCTTGGGGTACCCCTGAAATGAGTGAGACTGTTGTGCCATGATCAAAGCCATGGTTTGATCTCTAGATCTGGGAGAAGAAAAGAAAAGAAAAGAAAAAAACCTATGCCAGAATATACCTTTCGAAAAGCTGTTTACTTCGGCAGGCTGTGTCTTGGGAACCCACAGGTCATATGACCTCAAATGTGGATCACTACCCGTATCCTGTGCCCCATGAGGCACACGAAATTTCAAGGCAACCGGAGTAAGTGTGCAGATTTTAGGGTACTAAGAAGAGTCAGCCTTTAAACAAAAAGGGCTTCTCAACGTTAACTATAAGAATCTATGTTATTGTTGACCTCTGAGAGCTGCCCAGATACTACGGTGATATCTTCTCTAATGTAAACATATAGCAAAACACCCCACCACACACATTTCTTCCCCAGAGGAGAGGATAAGAGAACAAATGTGTGAGACCTGTTAGTCACACTGCTTAATGCAATACTGCAACTTTCCAAAGTGTGGTCCAAGTTGTTTGGGAGCCACTGCTGCTGGAAGGTGCTCCGATATTGCAGTGATGAGCACAGTGTAAGAATCTATAGAGAAGAGACGGGAATAGCCAGCTCTACAAACCCTGATATTAACGGATGGCAGGTTGTCAAGACCCAGTCTATAGAACAGGAGGAGCGGAGCTGGTAGCTTTGCTTCTGCTGCAGGAGAAGGGATGCTCCCAGAGAAGGGGCATTATTAGCCTGCTCCTGCTCCTATTGAAGTCAATGGGAGTTTGCTATGGCTTTCCAAGGGGACAGGCACAGGTCTTCAGTGTAACACTGTGGTTCAGGAACAAGGATATGGTGGGAGGGAGGCAACAGGTGTGTGACCATAAATGAGCCTGCAGGATGTTAAAATGGCCCCACAGCTCATGTGTGTTGGGGAAATTGCCCCCTCTGCCCCATGCGTGGCATGAGCCAATGTTGCTAAGGTCAAACCCTTGTGTTGATTAGCACAGCACTACTCCTGTCTGTGTTTTGACAAGCAGTGTGGTACAAGCGGGTGGAGCTGCCTGGCCAGGAGCCTAGGCTGAGTCTGTGCAGCTCTCAGGAAATGCCATCTGAGCAGCAGCCTAAAAGAATCTCGTAAATGAAGAGAGTGAGGTGTCTGATTTCCAGGCAGCCTTCCTACTTGGAAAGTGTTTGGCTGCCCTATGCCAGCAGCTCCATGCTTCTGACTTCCCTCCAGACGGGCAGTATGATATGTGTGGCTATTACTAGAATCCCCTTGCTTAAATGGTTTGGATGGAGGGAGCCTTATTGGTTAATTATTTATATTTCAGAAAAACCCAAATGTGCTAGGAGCTGTACAGACATAGAAAAAACACACAGCTTGATTCTCATTGTCTTGCATCTTGTGTGGTCCTTTACCCCTGTGCGAAGTGGCTGAAAAGAGGTTTGCAGTTCAGAATTGTTCACCTTAGACCCACGATGCACCGGTGTACATGTTGACACATGGTGCAAAGCAGCGAGAATCAGGCCCGAAGCTGCATAGCCAGGGGGACAGAGCTAAGTAAGGCTTTGAGGACCTTTATCTTTAATTTTTCACCTCCTCCTTCTTTCCTTTGGCTGCTGTTGTCGCCACGGGGGATTTTTATTCCTTCTTAGCCATGATCTTGCTTTGCACAAAGGTCCCATGCTTTTTGCATCCGATGAAGTGAGCTGTAGCTCACGAAAGCTTATGCTCAAATAAATTTGTTCGTCTCTAAGGTGCCACAAGTACTCCTTTTCTTTATGCTTTTTTCAGTCTCTCTCCTAATCATCAGGCCTGCCCACTGATTGAGTACCTCACTCTGGAAGCCCATCACACCCTTGGCAGGAGTGCTGAGAGGTAGACCTCTACACATGTGGCAAGAGTAGAACAGAAAAAGAAAAATCTCTTGTGACAGGAACCTGGTTGCCAAATGGCAGCAAATTTAGTGCTGGTCAGTGACATGCGAAAAAAAGAAAGCTATGAAAATTGTGAGCTATTCAAAGGAAATGATTCTTCCTTCTTGCAACTCTCTGCCTGCTTTGCCATGGGAAATGGATATCTGCTCCCCAGCTAGGGAGCCGAGTGTGAAACAGCACTGAGGATCATGAGCTATGTGACTGCTGATGCACAGGGCTCTTTGTGTTCTGTACACATTTTTTTTTAAAACAGAGCCCAAAAGGCTCCTGGGCACTTCGGAGATCTATAAATAGACAAGTCCCTGTTCCAAAGAGCGTACGATCTGCAGACACAGACCAGGGATGGGAGAAGGGATGCAACATACAAACCAGCCAATGCGGTGGCTCTTGGCCCATTCGCTAGTGCTTTTCCCTCTTCCATTTCCACCCCTGCTCACTGTTGACTCCATTCCATGGTTTCTCACCACTCCTCACCCAGTTCCTCATTGCGAGGTTCCAACCCTGTCACCCCACTTCCGCCCAAGTCCAACCCATGATTTAACACAGAAGAAATCCCCTTAGCTATATTACCCATTAGCTAACTTTCTACTCAGTTACTGTCCTCTTTCCCATGTCTCCCTCACTAGGGAGTCACATACCTTGTAGCTTCTGTAGGCTGAGCTCATTGCACACACCAGGGGTTCCTTCCATTCCACCAGTCCCTCCACAAGAAACTTGTGTGGCACTCTCCGATTCACTTCTGTTTCAGGAACTCCGTATAACCTTCCCCCATCCCACTTCCTCATGCCAGAGGTGTGTGTCACCCAATCTCCCTGGGACACTGGCAGCTCTTGACCAGGCTTTAGACCTCAGATGAGCACTGACAAATTCATTGCTAGAAACCAGTCTGTTTCCCCTGTGTGTTAGGATGGTTAAGATGGATATTGGACTTACAGCAATGTGTTTAGTCTATACGAAATGCTTGTAAGTTGCTGCATGCATTAATCTCACTTACAATATCGTTATCACATTCTATAAGGTGACATTTAAGTTTTTGCTTTATGACTGTAAAAATGTTTGCTCTGAAACAGTAAACCCAGTCAGGAGGGCTCATCTTCTAACCATCAAGAAGGCCTATAGAAATAAATGGGCCATTGTAGGCAATCACAATACAAAGACTGTTAATTGCCCCTTCACCCCCATGAAGAGCCTATGTGCAAAAGGGCTTGTCCCACTAGCTTGAATTCTGGAAAAGGAAATAAAAATAGGTGACAAGAAAATCTTTCATCTCTTTTTTGCTGTTTGGACTCTCCTAGGGCTGGAGTTACAAAATAGAATCAGAGATCCCGACGGTCAACCTGGGTTAGCCCTAAAAGTCATTCAGAGCTGACAGATTGCTAGAACCTTTTAAAACCATAGACTGTAACTCATTTGTGTATATAGGTCTGTCTGCTTTAACCTTGTAATAACTCACTCATTTCTTTTTCCTAGTTAATAAATCTTGCGTTAGTTTATTACAGGAGTGGTTACCAGCATTGTCTTTGGTGTGAGATCTGAGGTACAAATTAACCTGGGGTAAGTGACTGGTCTCTTGGGACTGGAAGCAACCTGATTATTTTGTGATATTTGGTGTATAGCAACCAACTAACACTAAGTCTATTTTGCCTGCGGGGCAAGACAGACTGGAATGGCCAAGACGACTGTCTGTGACTCCATGGTAAGACTGTCATAGTGCTTTAGGAAATCACATTTGTTTTGGGGTGGGTGAGATCTAATTATGGAACACACAAACACAACCAGTTTGGGGTCTCTGTGCTGCTTCTTGACAGTCTGTCCTGAGGTTGGCATTCTTGGTTGAGAACCAACTCCAGACAGCGTGACACTCCACATTCCCCAGTTTCCTCACCTGTGCCAGGGCCCTGTGTGACCCCCAATCCCTCCTGCCCCCCAGACCAGGGTTCCCCTTCTCCTCACTGTGCCGAAGACAGTTGAAGCTGCTGCCTCTGCTAATCAGATGCCAGTGGCTCCCTGTGCTCCGCATTTCTCCCATTCCGTTTTTCTGATTTAGCCCAGAATGAATAGGATTCTGCCCACTGAGGCACAGAATGTTCTTTGACATTTAAGAATTGATTGGCTGCTGCGTTCAAAAGTTACTGTGTTACAAACAGACAGAAAAGCCATCCAGTTGAGTGTCAGACCTTGCTTCACTGAGCCAGCAAGTCAGTCTCCGCCCCGGCACAGATTCCTGACTCTCAAGCTAGGAAAGGCCCAACTCCCAGGTCCTCCTGGCAGCAACTGCTGCTGAGTCCTTTCTGGGGGAAGTAGAGGAAGTGGGAGGGAAGGTAGGTGGGTGGGTGTGCATGAGCTTCTTAAAGGGCTAGTCCCACCCTGGATGTGCTGTGGCCTTCAGCAGTGTTTCTGGGTGGGAGAGATAGGCACGGGGCCAGCAGCCTCCAAATTCCTGTCTCCGTGATGCACTTGGCTTCTGCTTTCTGGTGCTCCTGGCAGCCGAACAAATCCATCATAATAATTACTAATGCCTGGTGCCTCTGTGGCACTAATAAGTCAAATGCGTTGGGGTGGCAGTGTTTGGTTTATTTTCCAGGACTCTCTTTCGTTGCCAATAAGAGGTGTTTGCTCCCAGCCCTTCCCTGAGATAAGCCACACCAAAACCAGCATTGACCTAGCAAGCATTCTGCTCAGGTGTATTTCCTAGCAATGCAACCACTGCAACAGCCAGGGGAACATCCGTTCAGCCAACGCCCCTCTCCACCTTGACCTCAGCTCGTGGGCCCTACCACCCAGGCACACAAGCCAGATTCCTCAGCAGCCTCATTTACCATTCCAGCAGAGAACCACGTGCAACGCACATGGCTAGTTCTTCACAAGCACTGCACATCCTTACTCAGATAGATAAAGATGTGTGCCCTGTAGACGGAGGCCTGGGTGCAAAGCGTATAATGTGCTATTTGTACATGAAAAAGTCTGTGTTCACAGATAGGATTGTGTGTGGAAAAAAGAAGTATCTAGTCGAGCCATGGTAGCATTTTCTACAATACTTCTGGTTCCATGTGCAGGGCCGGTAAGACAGGCAGAACTGCAAGGTCTCAATGCATGGATGAGTCAATCGTGTAGCAAGGAGGGATTTCAGTTTATTAGGAACCAGGGAACCTTTTGGGGAAGGATTGGCCTTTACAGGAGGGATAGGCTCCATCTAAACCCAAATGGAACCGCTCACACCATTTATCTTCTGCTTACTTCTGAGTGGCCTAGCTGACATAGTTCTGTGTTTCTATGAAGTTGGGAGTTTGGGATGACTATGATTGTCTAGCTACAGGAAGCCAAACGAGTGAGACTGTCAGTGCCAAATTTTTGAATTGATTGATTTTTGTCAATATTGTCTCAAGAAAAGTTGCCATATGAATAGTGGTAAATGTGGAGAGTGAAACAGGGATTTCCATCCTGCTTAAGTGAAAAGCTCAGTGCAGCCTGAACTATGGAGGTGTTACCAAATCTTCCATAATAAATATATCAGGGAACTTTCCTGTTCTTTCACTGAAGCAATTCCACAAAATCCCAGCAGGGGGCAGAACGATCATCCCAAGAAATCACACCATGCTCTGTACAATGGAGTAGCTGCAGAAATATGCAACAGGACTGGAGCTAGCCCTACCTGTATTTGCATGAGTAATAGTTACCCTTTTGCAAACTCTGTCAGATGCCTATGTTGCCACTGGGTCAAATTAATACAGCAATCAGGAGAAATAAGTAATGGAGCTGACTCCATAGCAAACTGATTTTAGTGTGAACCTGACTCTGCCAGGGTTATGCTCCATTTTGCAAGGCTAACCCTGAAAATCATTTGGAAATTGTAACTGATTTAACATACAGCTGTCCAGAACAATACCAAGCTCTTTTTAAGATCCTGATCCTACAAACAGGTTTCAGAGTAGCAGCCGTGTTAGTCTGTATCCGCAAAAAGAAAAGGAGTACTTGTGGCACCTTAGAGACTAACCAATTTATTTGAGCATAAGCTTTCGTGAGCTACAGCTCACTTCATCTTACAAACAGGATCTTCTCAGTGGAGGTACATCAGGTTTGGAATTTATTCCTCACAGACATGAACCTGAGCCCAAGTTTCACTATATTTAGGACATGATGCCAGCTTCATCATCTTTGGGGATCCTTCTCCTAAAAGATGAGATGCACAAGGAGATTAATCATCTACTAATTCCTCTTATTAAGCAACTTCATTCATTGAGGATGGAGGATTTTGTTCCTGTTCCAGGGTGGAACTGATGTTCATCTTAATGCGTGTAACTTGCCCAGTTATCATGAGTATGGGCACCTTAGACATTCCTATTAGAATAATATTAAAATAATAATTATTGCAGTAATGCAAAACTCAATGGTTCACGTGCAGGAGTCTGTGTGAAACTGAGTGGTTCACACACAGGGGTCCTTGTGAAATTTGGCAATTCTCATGCAAAGGTCCGTATGAAACTGAGGAATATGAAAAACTTGGCAGTTCAAGCACAGAAATCCATGTGAAATTACCACCTCACAAGGATTATGGGAACATTTTCCTCATTTGTGATCTATGTGGAATTCGCGCCCCGGGTTTCACTTTGATCATCACAGAGTTTATAAGCTAAGCAGGGTTGACCAGGTTGGCACTTGGATAAGAGCCCTCCAGGGAAAAGCAAAGTACTGCAGGAAATATCAGAATTAGTGACTCAATAGGTGGAGCTCTTCTGAGTTAGCAAAGAGCAAGTGCTAGGGGGTGCTATGCTGCAGGAAATGGTGATGGTGACTCAATTAATTGCACTCTTCTCTCTTGAGACAGAATTGAGCTAAGGCTCCAAGGCAGTAATAAAGGGCTGCTGGAGATGCTGTCTTTGAGATGAGATGGAAAACCAAAGTTGTAGCCAACTGTAGTCATTTAAGATCTCCTGGCGCCTTTTACAAGAGTTGGGATGTTAACCCCAGTAACCAGGCCAAATTCTGTAATCCTTACACATTGTGAGCCCAAACCAATCTTATCCTGCTTTTTTGTTACCATCCTCAATGCTGGACTGCTCACAGGGCACCCTCTACTAGAGGAGCGGTAGGTACCGTTGAGGTGCATGAAAGGTACAAAGAAAAGGAGTACTTGTGGCACCTTAGAGACTAACAAATTTATTTGAGCATAAGCTTTCGTGAGCTACAGTAGCTCACAAAAGCTTATGCTCAAGTAAATTTTGTTAGTCTCTAAGGTGCCACAAGTACTTCTTTTCTTTTTGCGAATACAGACTAACACAGCTGCTACTCTGAAATATGAAAGGTACAGTGATACAAACAATAGCACAGCATGCCAGAGACATTTTCTCTCCTCTGCTCCAGGTGTGAGTGGAGCAGCAAAGCAAAATTGGTAAGATGTCCAAAGTGATGCCCACGTTTCAGGGATTGGAGGGTGTTACTGTCACTTTCCTGCTCTGTCTTGCACATGGAGTGGGGAGGAACTGCAGGAAACAAGAGAGGAAGCAACCAGGGATTAGCAGGGGAGACAGGAAACAGCAGGGGGAGAAGCAAAAGAAGAAAAAAAACTAGCAAAAAAGACATGTGGAAAGACATAAAAAGGGGAGACAGGAAGCGAAACACGGGGAAAGAGAGTGAAGAAAGGAAAACAGAGAGAAGATGAAGAAGATAAGAGAGGAGAGAAAATAGAGAATAAAGAAAAGACAGAAATGAAGAAGGTTTCATTAGCTATTGTACAGCAATTAAGGGCTGTGGCCATGTTAAAGGGTGATTTCTCTACAACTCCAGCTACAAATGGCAAGGCCCTCTTGTTGGTCTGCCCCTTTTTTCTGAATCCTGGTTTCAGAGTAGCAGCCGTGTTAGTCTGTATCCACAAAAAGAAAAGGAGGACTTGTGGCACCTTAGAGACTAACCAATTTATTTGAGCATAAGCTTTCGTGAGCTACAGCTCACTTCATCGGATGAATCCTTTTTGCCCAATATCAGATGTGACTAGTTTTGGAGTCCGCCAGGCCTAGCAGAGAGGACAGATGAGAGACTGACACACAGACAAAGCTAGGGGGTGCAGGATGAGAGACAAAGAGAACAGAAATAAATGTCTGTAGTACGAGGAATGTGCAAAAAAGATAGTTCTTCCAGTGATTAGGCATCATAAAAGATGTCTCGGCTAAAAGTGATGAGCGGATCCTGGGAGGAAGGAGAGAGACAGCTCTGATGGCCTCATGCTAAGTAGGAATCTGACAGCAGATCAGGTATGGACAGAGGGGATCAAACCGTAACTACAATATGTAACCCTGTCCAGGGTGGGTCATATTCACCTCTGATGGATATCTGAGAGCTCTGTCCTTGCCTTACACTTAGGAGCACTCATATAGCTTGTCATGCCAACAAAGTCTTATTGAATTGATATGAATCATAACAGGTCCAGATGTGGGTGACCCGCAGCATTTTTTCCACTAAAAAATAGGTGGGACTGCAAACCCTGGAAGCAAGCAACCAAATGTGTATGTTCCTAGCTTACCAGACCCCCCTGTAATGAATCAGGTTCTTTCCCCTGTCCCTTGCTAAGTGCTCTGAAACGTTTTGGAATGTGGTGGGGCTAAATGAGTCAGTGTCCAGCGGGACTTCAACCGGTGCCTAAGACACTTCCTTGCTGCTCTCACATTCCCAGAAGACACCTAGAGGGAACGCTGCTTCCCGTGTTTTAACATTGGCCCCATTCATTAAAGGGCAAAAGAAGAAACAAATACTGTCCAGGAATTTGGCACCAAAAATAGCCACTGACAGAATGATCAACAAAGCTATTCATATCAAGTGCTGTGAGGGCCTGAAAAGTAACTGTGAAACCAGCACCATCTCATTCCCAATATCTGTTTCCTGTATGGCTCCAGGTCAGACATGCTGACTTTACTAGAGAAGGACTGTCTGGATAAATAGCCATTACTGAGTTGTGTAGAGAGGGTTCACCAGGGAGTCAGTGCTACAGCTGGGTCCATTTCACTTCAATCAGCAATTGGGAAGACAAGGAATGCATGGAATTTGCAGCGATATTGAACTGGGGGGAGTTGGAGACACAAGTGAGGGCAGAGCAATAATACAAAGGCTTCTAGATGGCTGTGAAGGGAAAAGGGGAATCTATTAATGTCTTGGTCAGCAGCTCCCTTCAGAAATATGGGGAAATGTTTCAATCGGGATATTACGATACAGCCTATAAGTATGGTATAGAGAATAAGAAAAAGAGAAATGTAGCATAATCTTTCTAATGAAAACAGAAGCTGCCCAAAACAGGCTGCTCTTCAGAATGATCTCCCCCGCCCTGCGCCAGTTCTTTCCCCCTGCTTTGGGAGGGAAGCTGTAGTGTAGATGAGACTTGGGCATTTTCACTCTTGTGTCCCTGTCATCCTTGCTACCACTAGTGGAGCTGCAGAGTTCCTAGGTTTCCTCACGTCGAGAAGGCCTGAGGTGGGACAAGTGAACTGTCTTGAGAAGAAAGAGGAATGATTTCAGGGGGCCCATGGGGTATGACTAAGAGAAATGGAATGGAATTAAGAAAACAAAATGTAGTCTGAATGTCAAGATAAACTTCCTGGCAGTGACATAGATTTCCTGGTGGCAAAGTCTCTCCAGGGGAAGCCCCATCACTTGGGACACTTAAGACTAGATAGGGCAAAAGCCAAGTCTCGACAGTGTCCCATAGGGAAAATCCTGCAGCAACCCCCCCCAGAGATGGGCAGGTTGGGACTAATAGGGCTTTTTCACTCCTACAAAACTAGCTCTGCGGAGCTGAGACAGCCTCAGGATTGTGAGCTGGCTTCCGACATCACAACTGAACTGCCAGCTGAATTCCCGCTGGGGAGTCTCTGTCTTTGGAGGTGATAGAAGAGGTAGTGGAAGTCCAGCTAGAATCTGCAGTGGCAGCAGCTACAAAAATTCTCTTCTGATTTATAAACTGAGCACTCTGGATGTAATAAAAACCTTCAGTGCTTACAGAGCACATTATACATTTTGATATACTTTACAAACATGTGAGATCCACCATGTACATTTCCCTTCCTGTTTGCCTCCACAGTGTGCCACAAACTCTGTCCCTGCATAATAAGCAACTGATGACCCTGATCTGAGCCCTGGTGGGTGACTTCTGCTGCTGATGCTCCCACACGGATTGCTGTTGGCATACATGCCTGGCTTGGAGTTTGGGTTTTTGTTTTTCTTTTGAGGAAAGGAGTAGTCATGTGGGAACAGAAAATGAGTGACTGGAGCCGCTCTTCTGGATGTGGGACCTTGACATTGTGGTGGGGATGCCAGACCATCTCCTGCTGTTGTTTCCATTCTCTGCAAACATGTGGTTTTGAGAAGCTGCAGCCAAGGAGGCAGGAAGCTGCAAAGAAGGAGCCTGAATTCATGAGCCAGAGAGAAGAACCCATCTATAATCTACCTAAATGCAGTCTGTATTCAGAACAAAGGGCCTCATCCATTCTCACATATCCCCCAGCCCCCGTAGGCTTCAGAGGGCATGTCTACACAGCTCTCAGAACCCAGGTTAATTGACTCAGGCTTGCTCTACAGGGCTAAAAATAGCAGTGTAGTCATTCAGGCTGAGGAGGGAGCCCAGGCTCCAAGACTGTCCCCGCTCGCTGGGTTTCAGAGCCTGGGCTCCAGCCCAAACCCGACCGTCTACACTGCTATTTTTAGCTCTGTAGATCAAGCCCCATGAACCCAAGTCAGTTGACCTAGCTCTGAGACTCACTGCTGTGGGTCCTTTTTTGCTGTGTAGATGTACCCAGAGGCACCACCAGAGTCTGTTTCAGAGTAACAGCCATGTTAGTCTGTATTCGCAAAAAGAAAAGGAGTACTTGTGGCACCTTAGAGACTAACCAATTTATTTGAGCATGAGCTTTCGTGAGCTACAGCTCACTTCATCGGATGCATACTGTGGAAATTGCAGAAGACATTATATACACAGACACCATGAAACAATACCTCCTCCCACCCCACTCTCCTGCTGGTAATAGCTTATCTAAAGTGATCATCAAGTTGGGCCATTTCCAGCACAAATGCAGGTTTTCTCACCCTCTGCCCCCCCCCCCCCCACACAAACTCACTCTCTTGCTGGTAATAGCCCATCCAAAGTGACCACTCTCTTCACAATGTGTATGATAATCAAGGTGGGCCATTTCCTGCAGAAATCCAGGTTCTCTCACCCCCCTCCAAAAACCACACACACAAACTCACTCTCCTGCTGGTAATAGCCTATGCAAGATAGCCTATTTCCCCTTGTTTTTTCCTACCCCCCCCCCCCCAGACGTTCTGGTTAAACTTGGATTTATGCTGGAAGTGGCCCACCTTGTTTGTCATGCACATTGTGGGGAGAGTGGTCAGTTTGGATGAGCTATTGCCAGCAGGAGAGTGAGTTTGTGTGGGGGGGGGGTGAGAAAACCTGGATTTGTGCTGGAAATGGCCCACCTTGATTATCATGCACATTGTAGGGAGAGTGGTCACTTTGGATAAGCTATTACCAGCAGGAGAGTGAGTTTGTGTGTGTGTGTTTTTGGGGGGGGGGAAGGGGGGGGGGGAGTGAGAACCTGTATTTGTGCTGGAAATGGCCCACCTTGATTTTCATGCACGTTGTAAGGAGAGTGGTCACTTTGGATAGGCTGTTACCAGCAGGAGAGTGAGTTTGTGTGTGTGGTTTTTGGAGGGGGGTGAGGGAACCTGGATTTCTGCAGGAAATGGTCCACCTTGATTATCATACACATTGTGAAGAGAGTGGTCACTTTGGATGGGCTATTACCAGCAAGAGAGTGAGTTTGTGTGGGGGGGGGGGCGGAGGGTGAGAAAACCTGCATTTGTGCTGGAAATGGCCCAACTTGATGATCACTTTAGATAAGCTATTACCAGCAGGAGAGTGGGGTGGGAGGAGGTATTGTTTCATGGTGTCTGTGTATATAATGTCTTCTGCAATTTCCACAGTATGCATCCGATGAAGTGAGCTGTAGCTCACGAAAGCTCATGCTCAAATAAATTGGTTAGTCTCTAAGGTGCCACAAGTACTCCTTTTCTTTTTACCAGAGTCTGTGTTGAGCTCCCACTGAGCTTCAACTGAGGCATCATGGGAGTCAGCCCTATGGTTTATAGGAGTCTCCTGGCATCTGAGACAACCTGGCTGAGACAGGACCAGATTTTTAGTGATTGCCTCACTTGTAAAGCACTGCCCCCTTCAGGCATAGTGGTGAGAGGGGGTCAACTCACCCTTCTGAGGCTGCATCAAAGATCTGCACCTACCTGAGTCAAAGCCTAGTGGACACAATGGGCCCCAAGTAGCCAAAGCTGCCTTTAGCCCTAGGGACTGCAGGGGAAAAGGAAGGAATGGGTAAGACTTGCAACCAAGTCAGGCATAGTCAGCCTGGAAAATCCTGCACCAGGTTGTGGGTGGGTGGGTGAGAGAGGTGACGGGATCCGGACAGGCTTGTGTTCTTCAGTAGAAAGCTATCTGGCCTCAACCAGTCTCAGAAATGGCAACTGAAAGGCTTCTTAAAAGGGCACCCAATGTATCTTTTAAGTACTACTGTTTGAATAAACGAGTCCCTAAGCTATGGCAAATCCTACCCTGCTCACCAGGCCCCGAGGGATCTGAGCAGGGCGGCGGAGGCGCGGTGGCAGAACAGCTCGGGCATGAATTTAGACATTCTAATTAAACTCAGAAATCAAGAGACCAAAGGGAAACATAGTGAAATAATCAGGGCCAGGCATGGGCAGGAGTCTCTCTCTTTTGTTTACATAGATATGAAGCTCAGGAAGGGGGAGGAGAAAAGAGGGATGGGGAGGAGAAAGCAAAAGGGGAATACACTTTAAGAAACTGCCTCTCTTAACTCGCTGACAGAACAGGTTTCTGTAAATTCCTTGGAAGACTATGTCCCTGTTCATTATTGTTATTCTTTATTTCTATGTGGTAGCACTAAGAGGTCCCAGTGGAGAACATGGCCCCTCTGGACAAATACAGAGCAAGAGACAATCTGGGCTCCTAAGAGTTTGATATCTACCATTCCCAGGAGCATGTGAAACTCCCAATTAAATCTAACTCCGAAGGGTCTGTCTAGGAGAATGTCCCCACTCCTGGGAGAGTCTTCCCCAGCATAATTTAACTATCATGGGAAAGTCCCCATGTGGGGAGCGGGTCTCACCTCCTGCAGGACATGAAAATAACCTGTGTGTTGTATCAGGATGAGAGGGCATCACAACATGGACCCAAGATGTGGTGGCAGAAGGTGCCGATCCAGCTGCCTGACATGGGGACTCTCCTCACAGGATAAAGAGGGCTGCTTCCTGGTGCCACTGTGTCCTTTTTTGTCTTGTGCCAGAGCTGTGGCAATTGTGCATGTTGAGTGAATGAAGGTCACCCAGAAGGGTGATTAGAGCAATGAGTGCAGCTGGCGTTGGGATGCTCTGCAACAAATCACCCATATCTGCCAGGGGAGGGTGTGGTTCCCAATTTAATGAATCGGAGCACAACAGCATATAACTCATGGCCCAATCCTGCAAGGTTTTACCCACACACTAATCCCATCAATGGGACAAATTGCCTGAGTAAACATTACTCATCTGAATAGGGCATTGTCAAATCAGGACCAGAATTTATCCCGTGGCTCAAATCACTTCAGTTATCAAATGAAATAGCAAGAGTAAAGTTAGGCGAGAGCACAATTTAGGATGTAGGAGTGTGTGGCAATATATTCCCAAAAAGAAGGACTGTTTAGTGCTTATCTGCCTGCAGGTATCTGCTTTGTATTTGAGCAGATTCAGTCCACTCATTCTTGCTAATCATTACAATGGTTCCATTGTTCTGTAGCTTATCTAGGCCTGTTTGAAAGGAATGTTGATATGTGCTATTAGGAGAAGGATACTTCACCAGTTGGAGCCTCATTTCCCCAGATGGAAATGGGGAAATCCCCACAATCCCCAGGGCATTGTGAGGATAAGTCCATTAAAGACTGGGAGGCACTCAGATACAATGGTAATGGGGGACTTATATAAAAGTACCTTAGATACACTAATACCAATCTGAATATAATCTTGTTTTACTGAGGTTGGAGCAGAGACCATGAAGTCAAGCCACCTGGCTTCTTGTCTCAGCTCTGAAACAGATTTGCACTCTAAACTGGGCAAAATCATGTCACTGCACTTCATTTTCCTCATTAACACACAGGAACAATAATGCTCTACATCCCTCCCAGGGGAATTGGACAAGCAATGACTATAAAGTGCTATGTGCTATAGATTATTATCCTTCAGTACATCCTTTAGATGTTCCTGAGTTCTTAGTTACCTAAATTTTAGCACAGCCAAATACTCTGGGTTCCTACAAATAATGGCCCTTTATCAGTAAGGGAGGTAAAAATGTAGGAAGCTCTTTTATGTGGGAGGATAAGGAAAGGTCAAGTCTCATGCAGGGACTGCGAAAAATCCCAGATGTCTTTTCTGGCCATCGGTCGCCAGGATTTGGGATGCAGATTGGCCAGTGACTAGGTCAGGGCAGATGAAGCAGTTGAAGCAGGTGATTCTGTTTGCAGATCGCAGCAGCGAGTGCCTGGTTGCCCTGTCAGAAGGATTAGGAACAGGCTAGGGATTAATCCTCTTGAGTCTGCATTATAGACTGCACCTTCCTCCCCCTCAAAGTAACAGGCACGAGTGTTGCTATAGAAGGCTTAATTTCATAGCACTAGGAAATCTCTCCGGGACCCAGATATTGAGGTATAAAATACAGCCCTAATTGTGCTGCTGTGACCTACTCTTCTGTGTGTGGGTTAGATCGAGCTGAGAGGGAGGGAACCTGCTGCAGACACATAGTGAGCAGAGAGGCGGCCTTGGGGCCTGAATGCTGAAGTGACTTGGAGGTGATGTGTAAAAAGGTTTTGAAGACCCAGAGGATATGGGAGTGGAGTTGGCCTCTAGGCTGGAAGCAACTCAGTCAAGTTTAACACTGGAGCCACTTTAAAGGGAAAAGTGGATGCAAATGCCAAGCAAGCTGACCCTAAAGCCAAGTGCCATGGTCTGAATTCAAACACCAACAGTGTAGGTTTCAGAGTGGTAGCCGTGTTAGTCTGTATCAGCAAAAACAATGAGGAGTCCTTGTGGCACCCCATGGGTCACTGCAAAAACTAATTTTCCCCCTGCTGATACTCACACCTTCTTGTCAACTGTTTGAAATGGGCCACCTTGATTACATTGAACTCATTACCACTACAAAAGTGATTTTTCCTCCCTTCTTATCAACTGTTGAGAATAGCCCACTTGGTAAGGCAACTCCCATCTTTTCACATGCTGTGTATTTATACCGCTGTACTGTATTTTCCACTCCATTCATCTGATGAAGTGGGTTTTAGCCCATGAAAGCTTATGCCCAAATAAATTTGTTAGTCTCTAACGTGCGACAAGGAATCCTCATTGTTTTTACCAACAGTGTAGTGTCATGAGGCATTTCAGTACCTGGTGCTGGCCTAAATGACAATCACAGAAACATAGAACCATCGCATTAGAAGGGACCGCAAGAGTCATCTAGTCTAACCCCCTACCAAGATGCAGGATTTGTTGTGTCTAACCCATCCAAGACAGATGGCTTTCCAGCCTCCTTTTGAAAACCTCCAGCAAAGGGGCTTCCACAACTTCCCTAGGCAGTCTGTTCCATTGTCCTACTGTTCTTACAGTTAAGAAGTTTTTCCTGAGATTTATTCTAAATCTGCTCTGCTGTAGTTCGAACCCATTGCTTCTTGTCCTGCCCTCTGTGGCAAAAGAGAACAACTTTTCTCCATCTTTTTATGGCAGCCTTTCAAGTATTTGAAGACTGCTATCATGTCCCTCCTTAGTCTTCTCTTTTCCAAACTAAACAAACCCAGTCCCTTCAGCCTTTGCTCATATGGCTTGCATTCCATCCCTTTGATCATCTTTGTCACTCTCCTCTGGATCCTTTCCAGTTTCTCTCCATCCTTGCTATACATTGGTGACCAAAACTGGACACACTACTCCAGTTGAGGAGTAACCAGCACTGAGTAGAGTGGAAGTGCCTAGAACCAAAATCCCTAGAACTCTGGTACTGGACCACCCCTGGGAAAAGAAGAACCCACAATGCACTGGGCTTTATTACATACTGAAAGAGGCCATTGAAATATTCCAGATCACGTCGGAATGCCTTGGCTCCATTCCTTTCTAGAGAAGCTTTGTTTTTATCAAGAAGAGACCCCACCCAGTTCTGGGAGTGGGAGAGGAATGCCCTTCCAGGCAGAAGCTTCAGGGTATGGGGACAGGTGTTTCAGAACCTTAATTGGAGAGTGGGGGATGTTTATGGTATTGTTATGAGTTGGATTAAACTTCATTGAAACTGGTGGGTGTAACAGCCGCCTTTCACTCAGGATATGTGTGCAAGCAATGGAACTCCTTGATAGAATAAACGGCTGAAACTACAGGGACCTCCACGCAAAACAAAGCTGAAACCTCATGCAAGGCTGGAGTAGACGTTAGCCATGTGACCCAAGGAAGGGTCCACTATGATCTGATAAACAAAGGGGAAGAGGATTGATTGGATTGGAGCAGTGTGTCTGTATGTATGAGATGGAAGCAGCAGGAAACAGCACAGAAAGAGAGAGAGAAGGAGCAGAACAAGAATGGAGGCTGTGGCCCTGAGTAAAAGCCTAGAGAGCTTTTTGGACTGAGTGCTGGCTGACAAGGTCTTGGAACTGTGAGCAAACTGTTGTTGCAGTCCTCCTGAGTTCAGAGAAACAGAAACCTGACTTTGTATATTCTTGGTAATTAAACAGGAGTGCATCAAAGAAATACATGGCTCCATCGTCAATTTCTCCTCCTAACTGAAACAATCCTCAAGCCCTAGATTTTGGCTAACTGCTTGGGTCGAAAGGGGTAACAGTATTCTTAGACCTGGTGGAAGCAGATGCAAAAGAAAGTAAACCCAGCAATAAAGCCTTCCATAATGGAGCTTGGATTGTTGCAGTAGGATGCGTGAAACTGACCTTTCCCCTCAAAAATATTTTAAATAACCCATCCCCTGCAGATGGCTTGGCTGTTCCCTGAAACCTGGTTTGGGTTTAGAGTACATGGAAGCTGCCTCCATCCATAGCTGATTTATTCTTTTACATTACAGGCCAGTTACTCTTCTATTTAATTCCTGGTGCATAATGATGTGGATTCATTCAGCAGGGACAAGGTATGCTGCAGGGGACAATCCTGCACTGGATTCAAGGAGATAAGGCTGGAATGTGATGGGCAAACCTAACTTCTATGATTCCTTGGAGTTTGTCACTCCCTTTCCCAGGTCTTCTTTTAATGAGCCACTGATGCTTCCTGGAAGAGTTTGAACTCTGTCTTAGTTAGGAACAATCTGGCTTCCCCATGGAATTTAAAAAAAATACTCATTCCCCTGTTTATTGCCAGGGACACAGTGGCATTTATGTCCTTAGGGACTGAAGGAACAGATGCTGCTTTTTATTCTTTTAAGAGACCATCCATCTCCCTAGAACTGCCTCTGTGGCTGAGTTACAGGGTAAACACCCCTGTCCAGTGACTCACAATTCCGGGAGCCTCACCCCAACCACTTCTGGGTTCTCCTTTCTGGCCTCTTTTCTCTCAGGCTCCCAGCTGCCTAGTGTGCTCTCTGAACACAACAACAATAATTACCCCAGTATTGGAGGCTTCTACAAAAAGCAGGTTCTTCGCTCCAGCCCCTCCTGCAACTTCTCCTCCAGCTGAAGTGACCTCCTCTCTTTGTGGAGTCATCTTCATGGCAGCAGTCACTGATTGTGATACCACCAGCAGAAGATGGAGATGCTGGGTGGGGAATAGGTGGCTAATAGATCCCTATGTTTCCTGGGCATGGGTGACATGGGGCTGTGCTCCTGGGATTTATTTGACGGGTGTGGGCCTATCCCTTAACTCCAAATGGTCACCTGGCGATGAAAGGCCGTAATGTAAACCAACAGTCCTTCACTGATCCAATCAAATGTACTGTCAGCAGTAGGCCCCTGACCAGGATAGGTTTCTTAGGTCCCTGCCACAGCTTCACCCTGAACTGGCCTTTGATAAACAGCCAGGACTTTTTATTTGGCCTGCTGGGCCTTGATTGGCCTCTGCTTGCTCCTAGCCCTTCTAACTACTGGGGGACCAAGTCTCGCTGGTTCTTCCAGCACATGATCCTTGGAGACATATGTAGGCAACCCCAGAAGTCCAAAGTCACTACTCTTCTCTGCCAAAAGGACAGCTTCATAGAGCTGAGCCAAGGTGGCAGGGCCTCTAGTAGGGAGCAGCAAATGCCTGGTACCTCCTGTCATAGTGCCTTGGGCAATTTCTGTTACCCTGGACTGGTCTGCATGCTGGTGGAGAAGGCAGGCAAATAAGGAAATGAGCCATTCAGGAAGGAGTGTTGCTTATAATACCAAATAAAGTTTGCATGGCTGATGATCAGGTGATTGACTGAGAAACCACAATGACAACAGCAGCACTATAAACAGCAGTAAAATTAATGGTAATGCTGAGGCACCAGACAGGTAGGCCGTGCCAGTACATCTCCCCTTGTTATTGTCAAGGGTGCGTCTCCAGCTGTCTCCCAGGTGTTTCTTACAAGGACTGACAGTGCTTCTGCTGTGTTTGAGAGACCTGGGAATAAAAAAATGAATTTGAAGGGCAGAAAATTCATAACTGAACAAAACACTTTCCCCAAACAAGACATAATTAGACGGTGGAACTCATTGCCACACGATGTTGTTGAAGCCAGGAACTTTAGCAAAATTCAAAGAGTTTTTGAACATTGAGGTGGACAACAAGAACTTCTGGAGTCTGAGTAGCTAATGCTAAAATAAAGTGTTTTGTAAAAGGAGATAAACCTCGTGCTTCAGGATTTAACCTAAACTCTAACTACTAGGGTTTAGGATGAGACTTCCATGGGGGGCAGATAATCCCACAACTGCCCACTGCCGGGTTTATTGCACCTTCATCGGAAGTGTCTAGTGCTGGCCACAGTTGGAGACAGGACAGTGGATAAGAGAGATCTCAGGTCTGATCCAGTCTGGCAGTTCATTTGTTCCAATTAACCCACCAGTGAAGTCCCCCATCTGGCAGCTGGACTCACTGAGAGTGAGGCCGGGACCTTTCCACAGCTGGCACTCAAACTCGGCACCCTCCTGGTCTCTGTAGGCAGATCTGCCAGGTGGGTCAAAAGGGAGCCTGTCCTTGGCAGAGATATTAGGAGCTGTGCAGAGGGTCTCAGGTGGGAGATGGGCCTCCGCTCATCATGCCGAGGAGCTCTTACAACTGAGTTTGCCTGCCCCTGTCTGAGACAGATTGGCCACATGGCACTGAGCTTGTGGGGAGTCGCTAGAAGGAGCCGCGCTGCAGCGCTGCCAACTCTCCCAGCTTGCAGGGTGACTGCAGCCATCTCCCAAAGCTCTAGACCCTGCCTGTGGGAAAGCCCCTCTGATTGGCTGCCTGCCCCACTTGCCTGCCTCCTGGGGAAGAGCAGCCAATCAGGACGGCCGCAGAAGGCAGGCAGAGCTCTCTCCTCCTCCCCTCAGCAGCCTGACACCTTTCTCATAGGAGGAGAGGAGGGAGCAGAAAGAGGCCAGCAGTGCAGGGCAGGTCCTCAAATCCTCCTCTCTCCCTCCAGGCACAGAGGGGAGAATCCCTGGAGCTGCCTCCCCAGTCTGGAAGGGGGAGCAGGGACCCTGCTGCAGACCCCCAGCCCTGGGAAAGGGGGTGAAGAGCCCCTGGAGCTGCAGGAAGAGAAGAGGCGAGGTGGGGGAGAAGAATTAATGGGCGGTAGAGGGAGCTGGGCAGATGTGGAGGCAGAATTGGTGTAGAGACTGGGGCGACAGGATCAGTTGGGGGCAAAATTAATGGCTGGGCACAGCCAAGGGCAGATGTGGGGGTCTGACCTCCTGCAGCGGAGGCTAATAAACTTGGGAGAGGTGGCAACATAAATTGGCCCTCCCCACACACTGGGGATGGGTAGGGAGAGTTCAAAAATCAAAGCACAGACCAAAAACTACAATATAATCTTTTTTTAAAAACAAATCTCATGGGTTTTGGCCCAATCTGGTGATTCTAGGGAGTCTTACTTAGGATTCTGGGACCTCTGGGGTTGCCAGTACAGCATGTGGGACTCACTATGCCCAGCAGAGTGGTAGCAGCTGCGCCAGGACACCTCCCTAGTCAGCTGAACGGGTCTCAGGTGAGAGATGTCTCCAGCAGAGCTGGTAGGAGCTGCCCTGGTGGGGCTGGGCTGGGGGTTGCTTTCCTCTGTGACTGTGGAGGACAGGTTGGGGTGCTTGGTGGTTGGCCCGGGGTGAGGCAGGTTAAGGCAGTGTGAAGTTTGGTGGCGGCCCGGCAGACTGCACAGACTGAGGTTGCCCGCTCAGCATGTTTGCCGCACTGAGAAGTTCATTTCCACCCTTCCCCAGAAGTGGCAGGAGCCATGATGCCCTTCCCCTCTGCTCTCTCCTGCCTGACACGGGAAGAGAAAGGGGGGATTGCGCTGCACAAAGGCCACTTCTCCTGCTGAGCCTTTGGCAGCAGTGAACCTAGACCCATCCAGCTGGCACTGCCCTACCCAGCCCCCTGTCCCCATATTCCTGCCAGGAGGGGGCATGTGCTGCAGACAGTTGCCATGGTCAGGAAGTGCCCTGCTGCCTCTCATATCTGCATGAGCTTCCACCACCATGCCAAGGGACAGGGGCTCTCAATGGAAAAATTATCCCCCAACACAGGGGCTGAAAGGGGCCGTGCAGACAGCACATGCTAGGCTAGCTCATTAGTACTCCTCAAGGCTGCTAATTAAGCAATTTTGTCTACAATGCCAGATTCGTAACCCTTTATTTCTCATCTTCTTTACTAATGGCTCTGACTGCGGAGCAGGCCCAAGTGGCTGGGCGCTTCCCCCGATGAGACCCATGTGCTGTTTCTGGCCTGCTCTCTCATTTCCCAAACCAGCAGCTGTGCCCTCCTGGCTAGGGACTTGCACTGCCTTGCAGAGCATCCAGTCAAGCCTTGGTCTGTTGCTGGCTGGTGTCCTGGTCACCGCTCTGCCTGGGCCTCTGTACAGTGCTGAAGGAGGCCTGAGGTTTTGGGGCTGCGGCAGCCTAAACTTGGGAAGACCTCAAATCTGGCCAGTAGTTGTGGGCCACAGAGGCTGGGACTGAATCCCAGGAGCATAGCCCAGCCCTAGATTTTATATAACCCATCAGCAACCCTTTTGTAGCTCCCCAGAACCAATAACAGTTCTTGCTGTCTTGGTTCATGTGCTCCCATTGGCTGCAAGAGCTAATGAAAAGAGACATATGATGGGCTGGAAGGGGTTGAGATGTGTCCTGTTATTATCTGCTTTGGGTTGATTGCTGGGATCTCACCTGGCAGCCCGGGCATCTACCCCGATTCTCCCTCCTTGTCTAGGCCCATCCTGGGGCCTAAGAGCTTCGTGAACTGGGGTGCCACCAAGGGACAATGTGATTGAAGCAGACATTAGGAAGGGCTGAGGGAGAAGGATCCGCTGTGGCAATGGCAGCGATTTCCTCCGTATGGGGGCATGCAGTGTGCCCGGGCATGCAGTGCAGTGCCAAGGAGGTAATTGGGTGAAGTGAGATGCTATTCCCATTCACTGGGAAATATTGTCTCCTACCCATTTGGCCCATTATTTATTTGTCAGTCACAGATTTATGAACACAGACTTTCTCTCTACCACCCTCTTATGGCAAAGACACACCTTCCCTTGTGCCTCCATTCCCCAGATGATGCCAGCATAACTCCAGGAAGAGGGTAAGTTAGTTTGCTGCTGCACAGGAAGAGTAGAAAGCATTGTTTTTGTAGGTCTTACACAAATGGAAGCTGTATTGAAAACATTCTCGGTGACTGAATGTTTACTGCCAGAAATCTGGAATCTTACAGGCAGACTTAGAGCGGCTAGTGGCACTCCCTATGCACTGTCAGCGCCAAATCCTGAGCATCAAGTGGTTTGGCTTTGTGTGACTGTCACAGTCTCCCAAAGATCTGGCCTTCCTTTACTCCCTCATTATATTTGAAAGCAGTGTTGCATGCTCTTTGGCCACATCATCACGATAGACAAAAACACCTCAGTGCACTGTGCTTTCAAATCTCCATTGATGTGCGAAGGGGTACATGCCCTGCCCTACCTGGGGCTGTCCCAGAGATGTGTGGGTCCACAGAACCGAGCCAGATCAGGGAACTTCACTACACGATGCCTGGTGCACGCCTTCAACCTTGGTCGCTCTGACTGGCACAAGGGTCCTTAGCAGTCTGTGTATGGAGGATGATGATGGTGCATGTTGGCTCATTAAACCTAGGTCTGTGCAAGCCAACGTCCTTTCCCCCTTGCACTATAACAAGCAGCAGTTAGGAACTAAAAAAAACATTGGCAAGTGCCCAACTTCACCCAAGGCCTATTATTGCTTATTATTGCGTTGCAGCCGTGCCTAGAGGGTCCAGCCTGCTGTGCTAGGCACTGGACAAACACAGAACAAAGAGATGCACCCCCCCCACAGGATTCAGCTGACAACGCTTCAAGCTTAGAGCAGTTTCCACAAATGCTTGGGGGCTGCGTGTCAGGAGTGAACTGCATGGACAGGGCCCAGATTTGAACAGTAGGGTGCTGCGGGTCAGGCCTGAGGGGCACCGGCAGGGCTGCGTGTAAAGCCCAGGACTGGAATAGCAGGCAATATTGCGGAGCAGGAGTGAGATGCCTGGAGTGAGGGCCAATGCTTAATTTGTCATGAAAGAGGTGTTGGGGCTCAAATCTTTTTTTTTTTCTTTTTTTACATTCATAACGGATGCAGCAAGCTCAGGGCTGCTGGGGCTATGGACTGCCAAGCCGACAGGTGCCAGGGCTCAGCCCTGGCGCACATTAAGCACTGGTGCGGGCACATGCAGTGATGTCTCTTGCACGGCTCCTTGGCACTGGGATTGCGATTTGCTCCTTGCCCTGCATCCAAACAGCGAGGCCCTCCCACTCCACTTCCCTCTGAAGGGAGTTTCCACGCCATTCGCGTTGCCTCCGAGTGCATTGCCCCAGGCGTGGGGCGTGGGCCCATCCCCTGCACACCCAGCTCCGGGGGCAGCTCGCCGCTGCTCCTCGGGGTGGGTGCCGCGTGTCATTGGCCAGGCAGCGGGAGCACGTGGGGCTGGGTGTAATCTGCAGGCTCGGCCTGGGAGGGGAGGGGAGGGGAGGGCGCCCGTCTGACTCACTCGCTGACTCTAATCCCGCTGGAGGAGAAGTCAGGACACAAACAGACTTGAGGAGCGAGTCCAGCCGGACGGGCCAGGGAGCCGCGCAGAGCCGGGGTGGCGAGCCGGAGGCCGAAGGGGGGGAGATGAAGGCATCGAGCCCTTTGCCGACGCTGTTCGGTGCCATCCTCGCTGTCTCAGCTGTGACGGGTGAGTTTGGATCAGAGGAGTAGTTTGACTTCTATATTTGGGGGTGGGGGGGCAGCTCCAGCCAGGGCCAATGGGGCTGTGTGTGGGGGGGTACCTGCCCGAGGCTTGTTTGTGGGGCAGCTCCCCCTCCTGTCCCCCTAACTACGCCTATGGTTTGGATCTTTGGCCTCTCCCTCCTCCCACTGTCTGTCCTGCTTCAGGGTCTCCCGGGTGTCTCGCCCTCCCCATGCTGAAAATCTGGGGTGCAAGGGCGGGGGCATACCCAGCCTGGCCCGCTTGTCACTCTCCGCCTGCCGCTGCACATCAAAGTCTGGGATCCTCTGGCTGTGGGATTCGCCTCGTCCCCAGGTGTGGGGGTGGAGAGGGCCAAGCAGCAGTTGCTCAGTCCCCTTCCGGTTCTGGCTGATGTTGAGAGCTGGGAGAAGTGGCCCGTGGGGTGACAGCAGGAGGGGTACGGCGCTGTACGGCGGACGCTCAGCATTGCCGCCATCAGACCTCACTAACACCTAGCTCTTTGCTCAGTAGTGCTTCACTGGCCTGAGTGCACAAATCCTCGCAGCCCGCCCCCGGGAGTCAGGACCGCTGCCCCCGTTTTACAGAGGGGGAGGTGAGGCACAGAAGGAGGGTGAGGCTGTGGGTGTACAGCTCAGGACTCACACCTGGCGGCTGTACATAGAACCTAGGAGGGTGGGCTCCCGGCTTCTCGCCACTCGCTACACAAGCCAATAGTCCTGACTGACATCCCAGGCCCCAGTCTTCTCCCCCAGAGCTGGGAAGAGAGCCCAGGAGTTCTGGGTGACAGACCCCCCTGCTCTAACTATTAGATAACACTTTCCTCCTATATAACAAAACACCCTTCCTTGTTTGTATGGCCCTTAGCTGGGAAGGGAGGAATGGGCATGCGGTGAGCACAGGGCTGGCCAAGGGAGGTGGGGAGTTGGTGAAGAAGCTGTACTGGTGGGGTGGGAGGTAGGGATGGGGTGAGGGGCTGAGAGGGTGGAATATGTGGATAACAGGTAGAGGTGAGGGACAGGATATGGGATGAAACACTGGGAGTAGAGAGAAAAGACGGGGGGGGGGGGCACTCACTGGAGCCTGGGCCCTGGGGCAGTGAGGGACCGAGGCTGGCACAGGGGCAGTGGAGGGCATGCAGTTTTGGTTGGGAGGGGCACCCATTTTCCCCTGACCCATCCTTCCAGCCCAGAGGGGCTGGGATATGGAGCCCAGAGCCTCACAGGACGTTATTTTTGCCTCCCTGCCAGTTCTTGGAGCCACATAAGCAAACATTTCCAAAGGTGGCTGGTGATTTTGGGTGTCTCAGTTGGGAGCCCAGTGTGGGACAGTTGGGGCCTGATTCTCAGGGCACTCACAGCTCCAGTCAAAGGCAGTGGGGAGCGGGAGGTGTTGCATGGCTCTGAAAATCTGGCCCCAGCTGTCCCAGACACTGAGGCACCCCAAATCACTGGTGGCTTTTGAAAATATGGCCCTTCCCTTGCCTGCTGACAATGGAGTGTGGCCAATGAGACCTGCTGGAGAGAGGACAAGGGGGAGAGGGAGGGGGAAGCTCAGTTACTTGCGATATTTAAAATGTGCATAGCTTATTGGGGCCCATTCTGCCCTGGGGAGGAATGCGGTAGAGTGGCTTTTCCAGCCCCTTCTCCTCTACCTGGTCTCCTCTGCCTTGCTGTGTCCTGGCCCCAGTGTGAACCAGATGCTCCTGTAGGGGAGGCAGCTGGCACAGCAGATGCTTGGGGGACACACACTTGTCAACCTTGTGTCTCTGTACGTAGCCAGTACCTCTCCACAGACCCAGCGCTGTGTGTAAAGCCTTGGCCAACTGGCTATAAGGATCCTTGATACTGAGTTTCTGATTCCCCAGGAGACTTGAGGAGCATGGGGCAGGTAAATAGCCCCCACTCCTTGATGAATGAAATGGGTAAAGACATCCCCACTCCCCATTGGCCCTTCAGCATCTCCCTTTTCCTCCTCCTCCTCTTCTGTAGCTCATGGCAGTGCATTGATGGAAGATGAGGTCATGCAGAGCCAGGCTGGCTGGCACAGGCATAAATTTGACCTGGTGCCCAAGCTCTTCCGCTTTCTCAGGCTGGGCTATAGGAGCAGCAGCAGCATTTCGGAAGCCTCCAGTTAACACAGGCCGGCCCGCTCCATCTGCCACGAGCACGCCCTGTGGATGTGGAGGGTTGGGATGTGGGATTAGTTCTGAGGAGCCTTGCTATTAAAAGACTAATTGGAAATAACTCCCTGAGCAGTGGCTTAGGCTAATGAGAGCCGTGCTGTTCAGTGCAGCTCTGGGCAGTAAGCTCTCAGCTCATTAAGTACCCACACAGGTAGTTGTGTGTGTGAGGGGAGGCTGTCCCGGGGGTCTCCACCTGAGCTAAACCCTTGATCTAACGCCTGCAGCATGAGCCGATGTGAGGGGAGGCTGTCCCGGGGGTCTCCACCTGAGCTAAACCCTTGATCTAAAGCCTGCAGCATGAGCCGACGTGGCAGAGAGAAGCTTGGTGTCAGGAGACAAGCTGCCCCAGTGCTTGCTAATGAGAGACGCAACCTTTCACCCGCGGGTCACCCATTTGAATCCGCCCAGGTCGGCATGGAGGGCCCTAGAAGTTATACCCAGTTGCCAGCCAGCTGTTTGGGAGTCGTCTCCCTCGCCCCGCTGTGTGAAATGAACTGGTGGGTTGCAGCCCAGCTTCCGGGCACAGCCAAAACCACTTTCACGATTGGCTTCTCGGCCGGTAGTGTCGTTAGTGAAACCAGGGGCCGAATGGCTATAGAGGAGTTCCCCCTCTTGTCCCTGCTGAGGGTGCTGAGGCCTCACTGGCTGACAGGGGATGGGGCAGGAGGAGTTTTCCCTGTACTGTGTGAGCTACGCCTGTCCTAGGAATGGAGATTTTCCATCTCCAGGGGAGTCTCTCACAGAGCGTGGTCCTGGACAAAGGCTGGTCTGCTGCACAGAGCCATCTACAGGTGGGGAGCATGTGGAAGCAGGTGGGAAGACTTCTCCTGGGCACTCCTTGGGGCAGATGCCCTGATGGACCCTGGGGGCCTCCCCCTGCACCCAGGAAATGGACACAGACAGGAAGTGCCCTCTGGGTAAGATGCATTTTCTTGGGACAGGTCTGAGCCACCTGGGGGGCTGACCCGCCTCGTGCTCGCTTGCTGTTTGGAGCAGCAGCTGGCCCTGTCTCCAGGCAGTGATAGGCCGCTGGTCTGTACCCCCCTCTGCTCCACTCAGCCTGGCTCCTGGGCTTCCAGAGTGTTTGTTCCTTAGGAGATGCCGGTTTTTCAGTATTTCACAAATATAAACCGACTTAACTGAAATATCAGACGCTCGGCCCATCTGATTCCTGGGGTGAGGGCATCTGGTGCCCTATTCAGTCACCTCACTCTGCTCTGCTCCCTGCACTGCTGGGATACAGGTTTAGGGAGTGGAAGGAAGAACGTTCGCTCCTCCACTTACTCCCCAAGGAGGGCAATGTTGGCTCTGAGTATCCATAGTCCACCCCTTCTTCCCAGGAAGTCTGTGGTCATTTCATAGCCTCCCCTGGCCTAGTTAACTAGGAGGAATGGGTTGGAGCAAAGCACATTTAGGCTGAATAATAGGGAAGTTCCTGAAGAGTGAGATCGGCGTGATGGAAAACAGATTGCCTAGGGACAAAGCCGTGGGGCACAGACTGAGGAATCAGCTGCCCTGGCCCCCAGTGCAGGATGGTCAAGGTGTGGAGGGGTATGTGGTGGGGAGGGGGAAGGACATGGGAGATGGGGAACTATCACTGTCAAACTGCAAGATGTGGCAAGATGTGGGGTGATGTGCTGGGAAGATTGGTGTCAGTGACTCCTTGGTGGCTCACTAGGGCAACTGGAGTCAAAGCAAAGGCCCAGTTGCAGAACAGTGGGCACTGATACTTCCCCTCTCCCTGAGCCTCCCACGCCCTCCTGCTCCTAGCATGCCTCACCTTGGGCATTACCCTGCAGTGCTGGAGGAGGGTGAGACATTCAGGCACAAGAGGAGAGCTGGAAACTCCTTGGGGGACTTACGAGGGACTTTGGTCTCCGGGGCAGACGCTGTGGAATTGCACCGAGAATGTAGGTTGGTACCATGGACACTCTGAGGGTGGGAGCTGGGCAAGTTTCCTCCTCCCAGCTCTGCTGGTGCCCCTCTGTACTGACTGCTCTTCCAGTCCTGAAACCCCATACATAGCTCTGCCAGTGCGTCTCAGTCCTGCCTTGCAGCACTGTGTGTGAACTCAGCCTGGGGCCCCCCATGCACAGCTGACTGTGCTGCACCCAAAGTAACATGGATGAGCTCTGTAAAGGCAGGATATCTGCATTTGAATTTTCCTGAAAGATCAGATTTCAGTCAAAGACCTGGGTCTGTAGCTGGCTCATGTGTGGTTTCCCTGGCAGTTAGTGTTTGTAATGACTTGTGCCCTTGGTTACAGGTGATTTCTGTGATGTGAACCACTGTGAGAACGGGGGTACCTGCCTGACTGGTAGCGATGAGACTCCATTCTTCTGTATCTGCCCTGAAGGTTTCACTGGGATTGACTGCAATGACACGGAGAAAGGTACAGCCCATGCGAGAGGCGGGTCCAGACGCTCTGAGACTAGAATCTCATCTGTATGTGATCGTGATGCATCAACGATAACACAGCAAAGTGCGTGGATCTGCTGGATCCACGTGTGCCCTGGGGGCACTAGCACGTAGCAAAGTTCCCATGTCATGACCCGTCCACTGGCTGCTTCCAAGTTCCAACCCTGCCGATGATTTGTACAGGGTGGTGTTTTAAAACTGGTGCCTCTAACAAGGACATGAACCTGGGTAGATCTTAGACTCTTAGGATGAGCTTCTTCTCATGGGGAAATAACTAACAGACTGTCAAAGTAAGTGTCATACCTTTCTCCAGTGATTGGTCTACTGCAGGATAACATCATACTACTGCTACCTAGCAATGGAGTGGTAGAGGTCTCTGTTATGGAGCTGAAGGTCCCAGTTTCAAACACGGATGACAACCAGGCTTGTACCAGATTCACACACACCTCAGGAGCACTAACCCAGAGCCAAATGCTGTTATGTCAGATCCATGCATGACTTGGGGTTGTTATGCTTATAAGAAGCACATAGAATCTTTTAAAAGGAGCTAAGGCAATACTCTGTGTTATTTAGTGTACAATTTAAGCATTGAAATCAGCATATGCTTACACACACCACGGTTCTGCAGCTGGATCTTATAGTTACTAGTCCTTAGTGTTGTTCGGTCCATTCCAATGGCCAGCTGAAACTGCACATGAGGGAGGGGGAACACACCCTTCTTTTATAGTGATAAGTTCCCATACAAGTCTATGGACCTTGCTGTGCCACACTGGAGCTGTCAATCACGAGGTATTCAAGGTTGCTCTGTTTAGAATTATTTTGAGTTGTTCCCCGGGAGGATCCGCAGCTGTTTCTTATCTGTCCCTTTGGCTCAACTCCTTATCTCGTCCTTGGGGTATATGCCTTTGCTTTAGGGTCATCAATCTGCCATCCGGGTGATTGATAATAAAGTTGGTGCCTCTTGACTGCTCCACTCCCCTCTCGACCATCTGGCCCAGCTGGCCTGTCTCAGTTAATCACCATACATTCTTCACTCACACCAAACCCTAAATAAGGCTATTACAGCCATAAAACTTCTATCCTTTTAAGAGCGAATGTTAACACAATCAGCAAAGAATAAACTCAGAACAACTTACTAATTCAAGGCTACAATTTCTTCTTACTAATTTAAAGCTAGCAAAATGGAGTACAATTCTACTTGAGACAACTTCTTCCCATTAGGCTTTTGGCCTACAGGGTCACCAAGTCACAGTAACGGTCATCCTTGTACCAGAGTCCTGCACCCCTGGAACAGTGTGGATTCTTCCTTTCCCTGTTCCCACTTGACAACTGTTTGCTTCCTCTGTTTCCTTCTCCAGGCCCCTGCCACCCTAATCCCTGCCACAACAATGGCGAGTGCCAGCTGGTGCCCAACCGGGGTGATGTCTTTATGGAATATGTCTGCAAGTGCCCTGCGGGGTATGTAGGCACCCACTGCCAAAAGAGTGAGTATGGGTTGCTTCTGCAAGGGTGGCACCACGCACTGGCTCTGGGGGAGATGGGGACATGTCAAAAGACCTCCCTGCAGGAGGAGCTGCCAAGGTGGGAGAGGAGCATGAAAACCAGGTGTCCATGTGGTGGATTGTGTTTGTGTATGTACCCCCGTTACCGTCCAGATATTGTTGGGGTATGTGTAAGTGACTAATCCAGCAAAATACCCCACTGAGTTTGTTTTCATCAAGGCATCGGATGTTTCTCACCCTGAGCTGCTGGCAATGCACTGGGCAGCCTTGCACGATGACTCTCCGCTCACATGCCTCTGAACTGACTTGCTGGCTCTGGTGCCCACTGGCAGGGATTATGTGATTCCATCCATTCTGCAGCAGCCCAGCTGTCAGATCTACTCTGGATCGCTGGTCCTGGAGCCGCCCCTGGAAATCTAGGCGCTGGAGTGGGAGGGGAGCCCTAGGGACCAGCGTGAGGTGGGGTGTGGGAGCTGGTGCCACTTGGAATAAGTAGTCCAGCTCCAAGTGAAATGCAGGGACTGGTATTGGGTGCGATGTGGAGAGGTGCCAGGAGAGGCGGAGGTACTGGGTAGGATGCGATTGCCAGCTCTTGGTCGGATGCAGGGCCTGGTGGTTGGTACAATGTCGGACCAGAGCCAGGTGGATGCAGGGGCTGGCGCCAGGTGGCTTGCAGGGTTCAGCATTGAGTGCACTGAGAGAACTATAGAAATGATAAAGATACTGAGGGAGAAGGTAGTGCAATGGGTATGTCTGGCCTCTGCATCTTAACCATAGCCTGGTCAATGGCAGTTCTGCTTTAGGACACCTGTGGCTCTGCCTGCTCCAGAGGGGAATTTGTGCATCATCTGCAGTGTAGAGTGGGACCCTCCCCAGAGCTTCACACAGATGCATAGAAAAACCAGTGCCTCTAAGCCCAGTCCACTCCAGTAGGAGAGGCTCCCTCCCACAGTGGCATAGCTGGGCATCTCAGCTAGACCCCCCCACCACTACAAGCAGCCTGGCAATCACCCGAGGGCCGATATGAATGCAGTTTGGATTAAAGCCCTCACTTAGCTTGCCAGAGCAGCTGCCTGCCGATAACTCTCTGTCTAAGTGATGGGACTCCCCATCCCACCATGTGGTGCTGGGTTTGAGGCTGGAGGGGGCAGAGGCTCTCTCTCATCTTCTTCGCTCCTGTCTCCCCTAGACGTGAACGAGTGCTCCTCACAGCCATGCAAAAATGGAGGCACCTGCCTAGACCTGAACGGCGACTATGCCTGCAAATGCCCCTCTCCATTCTTGGGGAAGACCTGCCATGTCCGTAAGTCCCTGACCGTGACAGGCGGCTACAGACCCTGCCCCCCCCCCCCAACTTCCTGTTGCCTCTCTCTGCTCTCAGCAGTACCAGCAAGCACAAAGGAGGCCTTGTTGGTTGGCATTAGGAAAAACAGAAGTTGATGGCTTTTGAAGCCAGCTTCATTGTTGTCCATTAGCCCCATGACACTGGAGAGCCCAGTGCTAATGAAATTAGTGCTGGAGGAGGCAACCCAGATTGATCTC
Source organism: Chelonia mydas (assembly GCF_015237465.2). Lineage (NCBI taxonomy): Eukaryota > Metazoa > Chordata > Testudines > Cheloniidae > Chelonia > Chelonia mydas. Next base: position 69,040,444 of record NC_051250.2, read on the forward strand.
CTGCTCTTCTCACATCTCATGACTCTGGGATAGTCCCAGAGACTGGATCATAACACATCACAGAGTGGGCTTTCCCTTTTCGGATCTCCTTACATCTTGTTGCTGTGGTGGCTGGATAGTGGAGAAGGGAGGTTCATACAAGGAGCGTTCCCTCTTCAGGCTGTCCAGGCCTGTGACGGTGGTGAAAAGCTGCCTGGAGAGCTCTGCACACACCTGGACATCTTCTTTTCTGAGAGCGTTCAAGACAGTTGCTGACCAACTGGTCCTGAACAATCTTGGTTCGGGAAGTGCAGAGGGCATAGCTCTGGGGAAGGGTTAGGGTGAAGCCAGATGCGGCTGGGGAGCAGAAAGAACCAGCCACCTTCTCATTTTAATGAGACACCAAACCAGTGCCCCAAGTGGGCAATGAAGGTCCTTGCTCTGGTCTAGTTTCCATTTCATATACCCATGAGACAAGAGGTGTCTCCAGAGAACCAGGAATGTGATGGTCAGTGTGTCACCTTCTCTTTCTCTCTTGTTCTCCTCTTCCTCTCTGTTCTCACTCTTCTTTTACCGATGACCTGCTCCTCTTCCTTTTCATTCCCAATCTCCCTCCCTTTTCTTTCCCCGTTTCCCCTTCCCCTGCTCCAGGCTGTGCTGTTTTGCTGGGCATGGAGGGAAGGGCCATTGCAGATGCCCAGCTCTCGGCCTCATCTGTGTACTATGGGTTCCTAGGCCTGCAGCGCTGGGGTCCCGAGCTGGCCCGACTCAACAACAATGGAATTGTCAATGCCTGGACCTCCAGCAACTATGACAAGAGCCCCTGGATTCAGGTACCAGCTGGCTGAACACACAAACTTTCCCTTGGGTGGGTCATGAGCTCATTGCAGAACAGGTTCCTCTGAAGCACCAAGCACTGGCCAGTGCTGGAAGTGGGATGCTGGGCTTGTTGGAACACTGGTTTGTTCTCATGTGGCAGTTCCTACCAGTGCTTCCCCATGCTCCAGGGCTGGGACTTGGGGACTGCTCTGAATTCTGTTGGCCAATGGGAATGTGAACCCACTGTCCTATTCCCTGCTGAAATCTCCACCTTGGAGAAGGAGCGGTTTCAGATGGGAAGCCTCCTAATGTTAATATGACTATAAAAAGGGGGTGTCCCAGGGCAGCATCCCTTTGGGGACAGCTGGCACTTCTTGATGCAGGATGCTCAATCTCCTGGGAGGAGGCAATCAGGAAACACCTTTCATTGCTCTGCAGCAATGCTCTCTGGTGGTACAGATGGGCATCATTCTCTCCTTGATCAGGAGACTGGGATCATGGTGTGAGGCTGTGGGGATGGGGAGTTCTAGCACAGGAATAATGGGGCAGCCTGCAGATGGACAGAGCACCCACTGCAGGACAGCCCCTTTCAAGGGTGCTGAGGCTGAGTTGGTTCCCAGGAGTCCAGCTGGGCTGCAGGTCACATAGACTAATACTCTGTGGGAGACCTGGGATGGCAGGGGCATAGCACGGACCATACTCTGTGTTAGGCTCTGTAGCATGTTCCCTGCCCCATCCCAGTAACCCTCTGTCATGCCACAGGCAAACCTGCTGAGGAAGATGCGGCTGACAGGGATCATCACGCAGGGTGCCCGTCGTGCGGGCTGGGCAGAGTACGTCCACTCCTTCAAAATAGCACACAGCCTGGACGGCCGTGTGTTTGTGTTCTGCAGGGACGAGAAACAGGATCGAGACAAGGTGGGTACTGCAGTAATGGGCCTGCTGCCTCCACGCGTGGGGGGGAAATGGGCCTAGGGCCCGGGGCTGTGTCAGGGTGGAGCGAGGAGATCGATGCGCTGGGGGTGTTAGCACATGGGCGTGTTACCACTGTGAAATTATGGCACTGGCGGGGGCCTTGTGTCACTTTGTGGGGGTGGTGTCTGCTCAGAGGAGATGCTGTGTCATTGCAGGGGCTGCAAACAGGATCGGGGGGTTCTCAGAAAGGTATTGAGAACAATAAATACCAGCGGTTTCATAATAATGATTATACACACACACTACAGCTGCCTAGACAGAGCACAGCAACTAGTCAACATTCAGAGAATCCCTGATTTGTGACTAACACCCCAAGTTTGCTTTGCTCTGATTCACAAGCTTCTGGGTAGCTTCTGGGTAGTACATCTCTTGTTTAAAATGTTTGTCAGCCTATCAGGGAGCAGGCCCAATGCCATGTTTCTTGGGTGACCAGCCACACAACAAGAAGAACCAACAGTGAAGAGTACATAAACTCCCTACAGGTGTCAATGATTTGTTCAGCCCCATCAGGCCTAGTCTTGACAGCAGATACATTTGTGGGAAACAAGACTGGTCTTCGAACAATTTGCTAGAGGGGCTGAACTGGTAACAAGTAAATCAAGCGTCTCTACTATATGCTACAGTGTACAATATTGTATATGTATATATTTACAGAACCAATAGCACATATATACTGTCTGCTTCCCTATAAGTCACCTGATGTATAAGCTGACCTACTAATTGACAGCAGTGTTACCAACTCTCAGGATTTTATCACACATCTTGTGATAATTGGTGTATTTCTTAAAACCCCAGCTGCTGTGATCCTGTGACTATATGAGAATCTCAGCCTTCATCATAAAAAAAAAATTTTTAACCCTCATGGTTGCAGAGAAAAGCATGTAAATGTGACCCCGGTGTATTCGAAAGGGTAAAAACAAAAAGAAACACACACACACACAAGACAAGTGGAAAAAAAGAATCCAACATTTCTTGTTTTAAAACAATCTCATGATATTTAAGCCAATCTCATGATTTTGGGGGGCTTGACGCATGATCTTGTAACATTTTGGTTTGGCAACACTGAGTCCAAGGCATTCTTCAGTGTTGGTGGTGCGTTGGTCTGTCACGTGGCTTTTGTTACTGAGTCTGCAAGATAAAAATCAGACCACTGGGTCAGGGATTACTATGGACAAGGGTATGGGGTAGAGAAGGGATGAGGACTTGATATTGGCCCCCATTCCTGGCCACTAAACACACTCATCTTGGTCTGTGCCCTTACAGGTTTTCCTGGGGAACACAAATAATGATGGCATGCAGTCCAACACGTTCAATCCTCCGATCACAGCCCAGTACATCCGCATCTACCCTGTGATGTGTCACAGGGCTTGCACGCTGCGCTTTGAGCTGGTGGGCTGCGAATTGAATGGTAAATGCCTGCTCCGGGCCAAGAATATGGTGTACTGCTCCAGAGCACTCACGCCCCTGTCTGTTGGATCTCTGAGGCGGATGTGCATGTCCACGGCATGAGCTGTGATTTCATCAGATCACACATGTTGGGCAGGGTCAGTGCTTGGATGGGTGACCTCTAAAGATACCTCAGATGTAGGAACCTTGTTGAGACTCAGTAGGGGGTGTTCTTCCCTCTGTCAGTGCTAACCTTAGTGTCTCAATGTGGCACTAGAAGGCAGTGTGTTGGTGGGGGTGACTTGGTGGGGGGGAGGGGTGCTGTCACCTCGGAGTCATTACTGATCCCAGTGCAGTGCTATGGGATTTTGTGCTGCTGGAGGTGTTGCCTTTCTGATGAGACCTGATCACCCTTAGTTGTGAAAGATCCGTTGGCTCTTTTCGTGAGAATAGGGGTGTTAACTCCAGGGTCTCAGCCAAATCACATCCTAGATAATGACATTCTACTCCCTAAATCCTTCCCAGGCAGTCTCAATTAGGATCTTTCTGCACTCAGTCCCAAACCCCTGAGCAGTGCTGCTGTGCGGCTGTTGAACAGCTGCTGAGATCATTTCCCTGCTGGCTGAAACAACTTCTGTAGAGTTTGCAAAATTCTTTAGGATCAAAGTCCCCTAGAAAATGTAACTTAGCAGTAGGCTCAGCCAATCAGATTTCTCTCTCGCTAGCTCAGCATTCCTAACATGACACTTGTGCTAGGCAGTGGTTGGCGAAATGGGCCCAGTTCCGAGTCTCTGGATTGCTCCAGGATTGCCATTCTCATTGAAATGTTGTACGTTGTGTTTGTCCAGTCAGTGCTTTCAGGGAGGCTGGGAACGACCCTCTGCTGCCTGGCTGTTTGGTGGCCCCGGTGTACTGCTAGTGGGATTGGTGCATCCGTGTATCAGCTGGGGCCTTCAGCAGAGGCCAAGGATCAGATGGGGTGTGAACACCAGCCTCCCCTTAGGGGAGAATGGTCAGGGCTGGGGCCCAAGAGCAGGGTGGAGGGGGAGTTAAGCTTGCCCTGCCACTGCCCACGGCTCGGGGGGATAGAGGCCCCCGTCTCTAGCGCTGTGAATCTTCTAAGTTCACCCTATGTTTCGTGCCCTTGGGTTCCTGATCTGGACTCTGCCAGGGCCCTGTCCCTCACAGGGAGGGGTGAGGAACCTGGGAGAGAAAGGCCTGCAGGAATACTGCAACAGGGGTCCAATCCCTGGGAACACCCAGGGCAAGCAATTGGAATTAGCCTACGTGGACGCAGGATCTGGAGTTCATCTGAAGCCTTTCGGGGAAAGTGAGCAATGCTTGTGGTGGGGGCTGGACGTGGCCCTGGGGCCAGGCACCGGCTGGCAGGTCTGGGCCCCAGCTACTTTGGCACTGGGTGCTCAGGTCTAATTCCAGTAGTGTCTGTGTTTTGGTTTTCCCCCAGTCTTCTCTTTGTCTGCATCAGTGACCACAGTGACACCCACTGGTAACAATGAGAATTGCAGGGCTGGTCACGACTGCAAGGTTACAGGGTGAACTAGCCCGTGGTACAATCCAGCTAGGCCAGAGGTGGGCAAACTACGGCCCGCGGGCCACATCCTGCCCGCGGGCCCGTCCTGCCCAGCCTCTGAGCTCCCGGCCGGGGAGGATTGCCCTTGGCCCCTCCCCCGCAGCCTCAGCATGCCACGCCACCAGTGCTCTGGCCTGCCGCTACTGCCGGGCAGTGCGGTGGTGTGGCTGGCTCTGGCCAGGCCGCAAGCTCCTGCTGCTCTGAGCAGCATGGTCGGGGAGCGGAGGGGTTGGATAAGGGGCAAGGGGTTCCGGGGGGCAGTCAGGGGACAGGGAGCAGGGGGGGTTGGATAGGGGGTAGGGTCCCGGGGGGCAGTTCGGGACGGGAGTGTGGATGGGGTCGGGGCAGTCGGGGACAGGGAGCAGGGGGAGGTTGGATGGGGCGGAGGTTCTGGGGGGGGGGGTGTCAGGGGATGGGGAACAGGGGGTGTTGGATAGGTGTGGGGAGTCCCGGGGGGCCTGTCAGGGGGCGGGGGTGTGGATAGGGTGCGGGGCAGTCAGGGAAGAGGGAGCGGGGGGGTTGAATAGGGGGGTGGGGTCCGGGTGGGGTCCCGGAGGGTGGTTAGGGATGGGGGTCCCGGGAGGGGGGTGGTCAGGGGACAAGGAGCAGGGGGGGTTGGATGGGTTGGCGGTTCTGAGGGGGGTAGGAAGTGGGAGGGGGCAGGGGCCAGGCTGTTTGGGAAGGCACAACCTTCCCTACCCGGCCCTCCATACAGTTCTGCAATCCCGATGTGACCCTCGGGCCAAAAAGTTTGCCCACCCCTGACCTAGGCGCTGCTCCACTTTCCCCCCTTGGGGGGCTCACAAGGCCTCAGGCAGCCTCCACACTCCAGCCTGGGGTTTGTTTCCCTATGGTGGTGGTTTTCGAGAGGCTTCTCTAGGCTGGGCATTTCTACTGGGCCCAGAAGGAAAAGGGACCCTGCCCCTGGAGTGGACTCTGCACATATAGCCCAGGAGCTGTGTGCTGTGCTTAGAGAGGAGTGGCCCTCGGAAAGGACTGGGCATGGGGGCTCAGGCTTCAGCCACATTTCTGCAGGGGCAGTACTGACAGTGTTGTCCCTCCTGCAGCAGGGGGCGCTGCCACGCAGTGAATGGGCCTCCCTGGGGAAATTAAGCAGAGGATAAAATGCAGAACTGGAATAAATTGTAAACCCACCCAATCCAATGACCTCTGCTGCCTTCTCGAGAGGGACAGGGAGTTTTGAGGTCCCAGCTCTTTGTATCGTTGGGGTTCCTGATCTGTGCTCACGGCTCAGTGCTTTTTATGTCTCTACATTTGTGGTCTCTGCTCTTTCCATCTTTGGTGTCCCTGCTCTGTATTTATCAGGGATTCCTGGGACCCTGCTCAGTGTCTGTTTGGGATTCCTGGGTCCTGCTCTGTGTTTGTTTGGGATGACTATGCTGCTGGACTCTTCCCTTTCACTGTGTCTATAAACCATTGTGTTACAGTGTATTTCAACACGGCAGGTTGTTCGGAGCCGCTGGGCATGAAATCCCGCCTGATCTCTGACCAGCAGATCACAGCCTCCAGCATTTACAAGACTTGGGGCATCGATGGTTTCACCTGGTACCCACATTACGCCCGCCTGGATAAGACAGGCAAGACCAATGCCTGGACTGCACTCAACAACGACCAATCTGAGTGGCTGCAGGTGTGTCTCCATCACCCCTCAGTGGCTCTCCCCACAGGGAGGTAGGGAAGTCTGGTGATGTGAGCATAGGCCCTTGGGCCAGGAATACATGAGCTCCAATAGCAAAACTCATTCTGATTCACTCTGTGGCCTTGGGCAAGGCACCTGAGTTCTCAGCCTCAGTTTCTCCATCTGTAAAATGGGGCTAATAGTCCATTACAGCTGCCTGAGCAGCCACATATTCCTATTGTGAAGGGCTGGATGCTGGATGCTTTCAGGGTTACCAGGTCCCAGGGAGGGGAGCTTGGATACTGGGCAGAATACAGGCAGTGTCTGTGCTCTGTGCATCTGGGATAGCAAAGGAATCTCAGCCAGGGATTCATAGACTCTTTGGACTCCCCTCCCCCCAACTTTCCCTCTTCCCATTCTCACCCTCCCTTTTTTCTAGGGGTCCCTGCTGCACCCTAGATCTAAACATTTGTATGAGTGACTGGAAGCTGCTTGGAGTGGGCAGCAGAAACCCTTGTCAGCCCCACCACTTATCTCCTGTGGCATCCCCATTCTGCATGGATCAGCCCATGGGAGCTTAGCTCAGCTTCTCTGCCACATGCCTGACCCTCCAGCTCAGAACTGGCTGCCACCTGGCCTCAGTTTCCTGCTCTGTGCTGTTTTTTCAGCCAGCGGGGTGAACCCACAGAGGAAGCTCTCTCATCCCCTCCTGAAGCCAGTGTGGTTACTCCAAAGCCTGCCTACAGTTTGGTTGCTGGCCCAGGGGTGGGCTACAGGAGGGGCCAGAGACTCCTGCAATGCAGGAATCTTGTCAGGTTTCCTGTCATTACCCCAGACCCCAGCTCCTTTCTCAGGTGATTTCAGAATCCTCTGTGGGTGCAGCTCGGGCAGGGAAAGCGAGGTGCCATCCCTCCAAGCCAGAGAGTCTCTAGGGAGCTGAGCAGTCAGTCCTGCCCTTGGGAGCCAGGCAGGGCCCTCCAGAACAAACCTTTCCCCAGCATTTGCCTTTATCTGATCTTCCTTGTAATGCTGTAGCGTCCCAGACAGGTCCCTTTACTGGCTCCTCCCTTTGCTGGGGTGTCTCTGGCTCATACTCTGTGTAACCCGGCTGCTGCTCCCTTGGCTCCTGCCTGTCTCCACGCCAGCCTTGTTCTCTGCCTCCTTGTTCCCTTCCCACCTGTGAGGAGGTTCAGCACCAGCGATGGCACCCAGGCTGGGGGAAGCAAAGAAAACTTTGTCTGCCTGAATTGGGGCTGCTCTGGGGCCTGGTGCACATTGCATGATTTGCGTGACTGCTCTGCAGCCCAGAATAGCTGGAGCACAAAGAGCCCTAGCCACTCCCTCTCCTAATCCTGAGCTGCCAGCTCCTGCCTCTGGCCATCCCCCCGTCACACCATATACCAGGCAGCAGTGTAGTGCCTGTGTTGGCTCTATGCCATCCCTGCACGGGGAATTCCTCAGGGTACTTTTCCACCCCCTCAATGCACTGGGCTGGAGTGGGGGCAGAATCTGCCCATGTTCCCAGTCTGCCAGGTGGGCTATGTGATGCGTGCAGTGGACTTCCTAGGCACTGATGGATCTTCACTTAGCAAAGGTGCACAGAGCTGAAGTGCGTACGTGCAGAGCCCAGGACTGGAATAGCAGAGGGGCTGCTGTCAGGCTTGAGAGCCATCAGCGGAGCTGCATGGGCGAGTCTTGCACAGCTCCTGGCTCTCTCAGCTTACTTGGGACCCGACTCGCTTTGGGGGCAAAGCGAGCGGACGTCCATTGAAAAGGCCCCGTGTCTCTGGCAGATTGACCTGCTGACTCAGAAGAAGGTGACCGGTGTCATCACCCAAGGGGCTCGGGATTTTGGGCACATTCAGTATGTGGCAGCCTACAAAGTGGCTTACAGTGATGATGGGACATCCTGGACCGTTTACAAGGACAACAGGACGAACAGCAGCAAGGTGGGTGCAGGGAAGGGGCTTCGGTAGCACAGGGGGAAACTACAAATCCCAGCATTCCAAAGGGGCTGGAATGAGCCGGCGCCCAGACAGCATAAGGCAGCAGTGATGACAAAGGGTCAGAGGAGTGGTGTCACTAGCCAGAGAGCTGCTGGTGATACCACAGTACTTAGGTCATCAGCGAGGAAGGCCAAGGGACAAGAGCAGCTGTACCTGGGGTTTAATGGGGTAGGTGTTGTGAGACCCTCATACTGACCATCCTTGCTGTGTATAGGGGTGGGGGGGCGCGGAAGCAAGTCACTGCTCAGCAGGGCACTTGCACAGCTCCCCATAGGGCTGTGATCCTGTAGTGTGTCCTCTCCCACAGTGCCTGCGACCTGGCATTGCCCCCTGGCAGGACCTGCTCCTCATTCTAATGCCTCCTCCCCTCCCTCCGCAGATCTTCCAAGGAAACTATGACAACACCTCTCACAAGAAGAACGTGTTTGACATGCCCTTCTACGCCCGCTTTGTGCGCATCCTGCCTGTGGCATGGCACAACCGCATCACGCTGCGCATGGAGCTGCTGGGCTGTGATGAGTAATCTGCCGGGGAAGGCGGCGTGGAAGGAAAGGACTGGCCTGCCGCCTGCCCCCACCTCCCACTCCTGGCCTTTCCCCTGCACGCCTGCTGCTGTAACATCCCCTCTCTGTGTCTCACCCACGCTGCCCCACGACGTCTGTGTCTGGTTCCTGGTCTGGCAGTGGGGAGGGCTGGAGAGGGGCAGTGAGTGCATGACTGTAGCTGAAGCTGATAGAAATCTCATGGGAGGGCTCTGGGTCCCCCTTGCCTTTGCTTTAGAAAAGCATGTGACAGCCCCGCATTGGTGGGGCTACCGTACTTGCACTAACACGCAAAGGCCCCTGCAGCTCTCTGGGCCCACAGCTCTGCACTTTAGGGGGCTGTCCCAGATGAGGGGCTCTTGCTCTCTGAGCCCCTCATGTTGGTCCAGGTGTTTCCCATCCAGGCCCTTATGGGGCTCCCTGCAAACAGAGGCCCTAGCAATCTCCATCAGATTCTGAAAACTACTCCCCCTTGTAGCTCTGCTTCCACTGAAGGGCCCTTAGCAATCGAGAGCTCGTCTGTCTCCCATCACCTTCGGCATTCAGGGGAGCCTTTGAGCGAGATGCCCTGGAGACAGGGCAGGCCCCTCCACTCATGGCCTCTATCTTTCAAGCATAGCCAGGTAGCTGGCTTCCCCCTTACGTGTGTCGAGGGGAGAGGGAGCTTCCAGTTATTTGGCTCGTAAAGTAATTCAGAAGGGCCCTCGGGAAGAATCTGTTGCTACTGAGTGCACCAATCACCCCCTCCTTGCAGGCTGCTGCCCGGCAGCGATGTTGCTCTGGGTTCTGTCAGTTCAGCATAGTGTCAGGGGAGTGATGAGAAGGGGCGGGGGCATAGATCAAGTCAGAAGTCACAGGGCTCCAGTGCGGGGAGAAGCTGGCAGCTGGGAATCTGTACACACAGGGCCTCGATTTCAGACCGGGCATTTGGCTTTGCACTGCAGAAACTGCCCTGCTCCTGCAGGGCACGCATGGGAAGATCTGTCCTACTAGTGTGGGAGCTGGGCACAAAGGGGGGACGTGCATAATTTCTGTTGTAAAATCTGGGGGGGGGCTGGGAATGTGGCCAACAGTGACTGACCCAATGTCCAGCACCTGCCCATAATGCCCCAGGGTGGACGCCGGAACACCTGCTACTCACAAACACTGCAGGCACAAGAACAGGACAAGTGCTATCTGCATTCCCACTTTTGGTCCTATGAGCATCGCTTCTGAGCACCCAACTGGCCAGGAATTCATACAGGACAGCACAGCCAACCTGCCAGTCACCACTAGGCTCTCATCCCCCACTGCCACCAAGAAGTGAAGCCCCGTGCCCCTGCCCAGGTAGCCATTGTTCCTGGACTCCAGCTATTGTAGTGCATCACAGCGAAGTCCACAGCCCAAACCCTCCTATAGGCCAAAAGGACGGCCCCAGCAAACAGTTTATCCATGGTGTTTCACGGTACCGAGTCCGTGATGGTGCCCTGCTAAAGAAGAACCTAGAGATTCTCCAGCCATGTTTTCTGATGTTTCCTCAATTCCATCATCTCAGGACAGTGCAAGGCAGGGGTGGCACACAGAACAAACTGGGCTTGTGGTATGGAGCTTTGAAACCCTCCTCCAGCCCTGCTCACATGCAGGGAACTCCCTAGCAGACCCATGGTACGATTCTTGGCACAGAGGTGACTGGCATGTTGCATGATCCATGAATGAGCCTGGGGTGAGGACTCAGGGTGTTCTGTGCTGGTTCTGAACCAAACTTCTGCCGCAGCACTCCAGGGTCCTTGGAGAGAGAGAGAGAGAGTGTGTGTGTGTATATCTGTGTGCTCTGCTGATCTGCCAAAGCCTCTGGCCACCTCCCATTGAGACTGCTCAGTTTGCATAGTAACTCCCCTTGCTTTCCCATGAGACAGTCTCAGGATGTTAATTCTGGGAAAGAGGGGCCCAGGCTCTGCGGTGTCTATAGCTCTTCCCCCATCACTGGGCAGAGGTTTCCCTCAGCGGGGTTGGTGTCCATCATAGCCTGTCAACATGCAGTTCTGAGTGCCTGCCCCTTGCCTTCTGGTTCACAGGGTTACCAGTTCTCCTGATTTTAGTGTGAGTCTCATGATATTTGGTCTTTTCTCAAAGCCCCAGCTTCTGGGGTCAGGTGATTACAGGAGAATCTCAGTTCTCATTTAAAGAGAAAAACTAAAAGTAGATTCTGGTCATATTGGTTGCAGAGAAAAGCTTGAAAACATGACCATTAAATGCTCCAAACCCAGAAGGACAATCAGAAGAACCCAACATTGATTCTTTTTTAAATCTCAGGATTTTTAAGCCAATCTTGCATTTTAGGGGGCCTGTCTCATGATACTTGAGTGCTTCAGGATGGTAATACTGGGTCCATCCATGCACACTACCCGCTACAAGAGTGAGAGTGGGGACAGACAGGCACAGCGACTGCCCCAGAGGGTGTGCCCCTCACTGACCTCACAGCATGGCAACAGCTTGGCGTCTGGCTGAGCAGAGGCTCCAGATTTGGGATCAGTCCCCGTTGGCAGGGATGTGTGTGTCTCTGGTGTGGATCTGACTTGAAGCGTGATGCAGAGCTGGACCTTCTTCACGTGTGTTTGTGAGGGAGATGGATTCTTTGGTGTAAATGATGGCATGAGCGAGTCTTGGATGGGAAGGCAGCACACCCTGTAAGCGTGTCTGAGAGTATTAAAACGAGCTGAAACTCATGAGTGTCCACCTGCTTATTTGGGTCTGTGACTCGGGTCTTGCCTGGTACAGTGCTGAACATGGAACAGGATTCTGCCCTGCTCTTCTTCCTCTCCTGCTGCGCCCCACATCGCTCCCTTCAGCACTTCCCAAGCCTGTGTCTCCTTCGAAAGAGCCAAAGGGCAGAAGGTCCTGGAGGATAGGGGATGCCCCATGTGTCTGAGGTCTGGGATTCATGTTCTCACTGCTTCAAACCCACTCCCTGCAACACAGCCTGCCATGACCTCAGCCTCCTCCCCCCACCCCATGGTGCATCTCCTGGGCTCTGCTTACGCAGTCAGCGGCAGCACCACTGATCTCCTGGGGGCAGGGCCGCTGTCTGGAGCTAGGTATAACGTGAGTGAGGCCAGGAACTTTGTTAGTTCCCTGAGTGCCCCCTTCAATCTATCACCATATAATTACCCAATTCACTCAGCTCAGAGCCCTTGTGCTCCTAGAGCATCCTCTGCAGCCTGGGAACTCCCTCTGCTTTCCCAGCTCCCTTTTATTTCCATGAATGCTCTGGGGCCTGGGATTAGAGTCAGACTTACTCCAGCTGCAGCCCCCTTGCCCGGAGATGAGCAGCGGTGACGGCTGCTCCTGGGAAGAAAGGTCTGAGGTAAAGCAGCCGCTTAAGAGGGAAATTCCTCTGCTCTGGGGAGCCATCAGGAGCCAGGAAAAGCCATAAATTCACAGAGGCCCAGGAGGGTCTGGTTATCTCTGCCTGTAGAGCTGGCAGGAGGGTAACAGGACCGGATAGGACTGGGATAGGGCAGCAAGGGGTGAGGGAGGGGAGTAACTTGGCAAGAGCTGATGGAGCAGCAGGAGCCTAAGTGAAAACTGGGCTAAGAGGCCCCCCCTCCCCCTTGCTCTCCGAGCTTTCCAGTCACAGTGTGCTGCAAATCCTCCTGTGGAGGGGGATAAAAAGGGGCCGATTCTTGGTGGGATCATGCCCTGCCCCAAACCTAGCGATGGGAGAATTCTGACCAGTTTGACACAGGAAGCACCTGGAACCTTTCGCTTTCCTGAACTTCTTCCCCTGGCTCAGGCTTTAGGGCCGCTGACACGGCTCTCATGACTCAGGGCTGTGGGGAAAACCTAGCTTCCCGAGCCTCCTCAGCGATGGTCCAGGAAAGGGGATTTGATTCTGGGTAAAGGTTCAGGCCAGTGTCTCATCTGTTCAAGCCCATCTGCCCCACCCTCCCTACACATGACCAGATTTCTAGGGTGCTGCGGGACAGGATATGGGTTTCTCCATCTTTGTAACTAATTCCAGGGCTGGCAGAGCTTGGGCAGCCTGGACAGGGTCACTCCCTGACCTAAGAAGGCTTCCCGCCAGCCCCAAAGCATTTTTTCCTTCCCTGAAGATGCTGTAGCCACCCCACCTCAGCTCAGGACCTACACAGCACTGGGGCTGGGCCAGATGGCTGGGAGATTCCATAGGGACCAGCACTCTCCTGAGTCAGTGCTGACCCCAGTACATCGCTAGGGGGTGCCAATCTGCAGGAGATGGTGGGGTGTCTCAGCTGGGGTTGCTCCCCCCTCCAAATCAGTGCTGACACTCAGCATAGTGCAGAGGGGTGCTCTGGAGAGGTGCCATTTTCCAGCTCAGACATTAAAAGCCTGGCTGCTTTGGGCTGTTAAAGGTTCCGTTGCACATTTGAGGAAGCTGCTCCCCAAGATGCAGGCTGTTTATAACATGGGTGTGACACACAGGGGAACTGTCTGGAGACTGAACTTTCCTGGCCCTGGTCCCATAACAAGGATCAGGCTCCCAGAGGGTTATCCCTGCCAGTAGCTACTGTTATAGCATTAAGCCTGGTGTCCCTGCTACAGCCCTGTTGGGTAGTTACCTTGGCCCAGATCCACACAGGTATTTAGGCTCCTACCTTCCACTGAGACCAATGTGAGCTTGGAATACCTTTGAGGACCTGTTTCAGAGTAGCAGCCAAGTGACACCATCATAGGATCTAATCACATTAGCCACGCCATCAGGGGCTCGTTCACCTGCACATCTACCAATGTGATATATGCCATCATGTGCCAGCAATGCCCCTCTGCCATGCACATTGGCCAAACCAGACAGTCTCTATGCAAAAGAATAAATGGACACAAATCTGACAACAGGAATCGTAACATTCAAAAACCGGTAGGAGAACACTTCAACCTCTGTGGCCACTCAGTAAAAGATTTAAGGGTGGCAATTTTGCAACAGGAAAGCTTCAAAAACAGACTCTGAGAAACTGCTGAGCTTGAATTAATATGCAAACTAGACACCATTAACTCGGGTTTGAATAGAGACTGGGAGTGGCTGGGTCATTACACATATTGACTCTATTTCCCCATGTTAAGTATCCTCCTCACACCTTCTTGTCAACTGTTTAAATGGGCCATCTTGATTATCATTACAAAGTTTTTTTTTCTCCTGCTGATAATAGCTCATCTTAACTAATTAGCCTCTCACAGTTTGTATGGTAACTTCCAACTTTCTGTCTCTGTGTGTTCCATTCTACGTATCCGATGAAGTGAGCTGTAGCTCACAAAAGCTTATGCTCTAATAAATGTTAGTCTCTAAGGTGCCACAAGTACTCCTGTTCTTTTTGAGGACCTAAGTCCTCCTGCCTCCATTCATGCCCCACCCCACTTCTTCACTTCCTCTCCCTTTAAAAAAAATAAAATAAAAAATGTGGGTGATATAGCTAGTGTCTCCCGAGAAGTGGCTGCAATTCAGAGGCAGGCAGGCAGGCAAGCGATCTCTGCCCTCCTGGCCTTCACAGCACTTGGCGATGGAAAGGACTCCAGCAATGATTAGTAATCAAGCAGCCCATGTGGTAATTTAGCCCTGGACATCCTCATTTGGCTTCGGCTTATCTTTGATCTGGGAGGCATCTCCGTGCACTCTTGGTGTGGGTGGGAGTTGCTAAGCTGGCGCCAGAGGGCCTTTCTTGGCAACTTGTTGCAGCTGATACTCAAACTGTCCCAGCCAGGCAATGCGGATGCTGTTTGGCACCCCCGGTGCTCTGCAGGTGAAACCTTCCTGGGCAATGCAGATGAGTGGCTAACCCTGTAGGGAAGCAGGAGGATGAGGCCAGGAATCTGGCACCAGCTGCTTTCAGGAACATGATGCAGATCCCTGGGCAGAACAAAGCATGCGAGAGGCATGAAAGCCCTGCAGAGGGACCCATTCCTCATCTCCTCAGGTTCCTGCAACAGGCGGAGTGTCCAAGAGGAGGCCAGGGCACTGTTGCTCATGGAAACCCATTTTTAGTGAATCACAATGTGGAGTAGAGACTATCCCTGCCCCTCCGCCCAGCTGCTGAGCCCTGGCCAACCGACCCTGGTCCGCAGCCCTAGCTCTCCCATGAGCCCCCTACAAAGCACTCCATCTCCAGGGGCAATTGCCTCTCACCCCCCTGACTCGTGGGGAGATGCACTCCTAGCCAAACCAGCTCCCTCTGGATGGTTTCCAGCTAAGACCTGAACCAGCAGCAGTGGGGAAGGAGGCTGCATGGGGAGCTCAAGGCTGGGGGAGGATTTCCAGCACCAGGGAGGTTTGTGTGGGGAGCACAGAAGAGGGATCAGGGAGGGCAGGAGGTAGCATGGAAATGGGTTGTATGGTAAGCACAGGGAGTGTTTCTAGCAGAGGGGAGTGCAGTGGGGGGGTCACTCAGGGTTCCTGGTGACCTGGCTTTATCTGAATCATTCCCATAGGCGAGAGAGCAAGGCTTTTCTTGCCCAGGGGAAAGTCCCAGCTGCAGAGGCCCTGGCAGTGATGGCTTCTGACTCTCAGGCAGAGTCTCCTGCCTTTTAACTGGAAATTGGAACAAAGCCTTACCCATCAGTTATTTTGGAAGCAGTCTCTTTTTCCTTTCCAGGCCCAAGTACAGTCAGCCTGGAGCACCCCGTGCCCTGGAGGTCAGGACTAAGCCCAGCAGTAGAATGGCAGGGAGTGCTGCAAGGCAGGGCAGGGCTTAGTTGCATCTGCACACGCTTGGGAGACTTTCCCAGGTAGTGTCCATTCTGCCTGGTTCAGTAGGCACCAGCCTACTCTCACCTTATGCCTATCCACACCCCAAATAAATACATGGGCTGGACGCCTCGACCCCCTCTAGCAGGGCTATGGGGCAGAAGCTGAGGCCACCTTCCTCAGGCTCAGCCCCTGCAACCCCTCTTTGACCCCAAGGGCAGCGAGAGGGCTGGGGCTCTCCCTTCACGGCCCAGGCCCCCCTCCCTTGTTTTGGCAGCATCCTTCGGAAGTTGTTCCTGGGAGAGGCCGGAGAGCAGCTCGCAGGGTTCGGGCTGCGGAGGCAGGAAGCTGGCTGCAGGCCCCTCGAGCTGCAGGTCACGCAGCAGAGCAGAGCAGAGACAGGCCCTCGCTGCCTCATGCTTCAGCCCCATCAGTCTGTCAGCTCTGCCAAGGGCCAGGGAGGCTGCTGCTCCAGGAACATGAGGGACCGGGGGAGGGATCCTCTCTCCCCCACCAACAAAAAGAAATGCCAGGCCAAGATTACAGCCCCCTCTGGGCTCTCCCCTCCCCAGGGTACCCATTGCAGCCTCACACACAAGCTCATATGCTGCAAAAAACCTAAGTTTCAACAGGACTCACCCAGCAGGGCCTGTCCCAGCCTGCAGCTGAAGCACAAATCAATCAGACTCTGCCACAAGAGACCCCCCTCCTCTGATCAACTAACCCCCACCCCACAGGCCCAGAGAAACAGGAAGTCTGAAAGGGCCCTTGTCAGCCTGGGCCCCACGCTATGTTATCCATGTAAACCTTGCAGAGACAAAGCCCCATCCTGCCTAACGTCTCTTATCTGATCAGGAACCAGCATCAACACACAGGCGCTGGTCGCGGTGACCTTGCCTGGTGCTCAGGCACAAGGCTTCTCTGAAGCTGCAACTGGGCCAGGGGCTCAGCCACTGCAGAGAGCAGCCAGACCCGCCACAGAAGTTCCCACTTTCTTTACAAGGCTTTTGTTTAACCAAAGGGTCTAGAGCAGCAAGTGTCTGGACACGTTCCCTTCTTGCAGCTAAACTCCTCCCCTACCACCCTTCACTTCCCCCTCAGAGAAACCCAATGACAGCAACCTGGCCCCTTTTCTGCACCTAACCAGGATCAGCTGCACCTTGTTGGCTCAGCTCAGGGCCATTCCCAGCAGGACCTCACCCGAGGTTTAACCCCCAAGCCTCCACGTTGCAGCTGGGCTCAGCCTCCCCCCAGGAGTGCCTCTGGGAAGGGTGTGTCAGAGCTGGGCACTGATTGGCGTGGGCTCTGCGTCTCTTGGGCTCCTCCAGCTGGCCCAGCCGGCTGGCACAAAAGGGAGGATGGCCCAGAGGGGAAAGCCCCAGCATCCTTCTGTCTGTGCAGCACAGAATGGTGCGTATCCTGCCCCCGGCACCCTCCACTCAGGTCCTGCCCCTCTATTCATTGATGCTGCTCGTCCCATTCAGGGAAGGAGTCACAGGCATTGGGCAGCCAAGTGAGTAGGGGAAGGAGCTGCCGCCAAAAACAGAGGCATGAAAAGTCGCCACCTCCCCTCACCCTGACGGGTTTCCTGCTCGGCACAGGCTGGCCCGGCTCGGTGGCTGGCACCGCACATGGCCTCCCTTGGCCAAGCATCCAGGAAAGGAGCGAGAACTCATCTTCCTTTAACACATTCCAGGGCCTCGGCAGAGCCAGGGCTGCCGGCGCACAGGGCATTGTGCAGCTTTTTCCTCCCCACTGAAACAATGGAGCAGGGGACTCAGCGTCTGGCCAAGGAGCATTGTGCCCTGATTGAAGGATTGCCAGGGACGGTGCTTCCTAGAGACACTGAGACAGGGGAGAGACAAAGGCACAAGAAAACAACTCGTGGAAACAAAAGGTGGCCAAGAAAACTGCCACAGGTGGGGCAGGGAGCTTGAGCAGATGGGCAGGGAGCATCCAGATGGCAGCTTCTGCTCTGCCTGGCGCTGCGGGGAGGGCTGTGGACCCGTTCTCACTGGCTCCCTGAAACCTCACCCCCCGACCTAGTTGAGGGAGGGAGGAAGCAGCTTCCTGGGCTGCTTGAATCAAGATGGAGCGCAGTCTACAGGGACCAGCGCAGCATGAAAGGGGAGGGCCGGTCCTGAGCTGCACTGGGCCACCTACACAATTTCAGGAGAAGGTGTCAGACTCCAGCACCCCTTGCAGGGTGGGTCCTCAGGAACCAGCTACTGTAGCAACCTCCTGCCGGGCGCCAAGGAAGATCTAATCAGGCCCTCATTGTCGGCTCTCTAGCAAACTGTTTGGCTGATAAAACCAAGCAGATTGTTGGAGGGTTAACAAGCAGCGACCAGGCATCTCTCCAGAGCCCTTCACACAGGGCCCACTAACAAGGAATGGATTCTGTGACGTAGAAATGACGGTTTCCCCAAATCCATGCAGGCACCAATGACGCTTAAAGGCTACCAGGTAGATGCTGCCAGGGCAGAACAAAGCAGCAGCCATCCTGCTCCCTCTAAGCACTCAGCATCTGTATCAAACATGGGTGCCAGGCACCTGATCCAGCCAAGCCCGGTGCTCAGGCTAAGTCTGCTCTGAAGCTGTGGCAGGGCCCTGTATTACAGCACTAATGTTAGAGGCTTTAGATCTGACAGCTCGGTTCTTCCCAAAGCCTTCTGGGACCCTTAACTTCCACCAGGGCCTCAGAGCAGATGGGTAGAAGTGACTCCGGTCTAACACCCCCCTAGAAAGGCAGCCCCTGTGTTACTGCTCTGGGCTACTTAGGTTAAGCCTGCCTCTGGCTGTTGAAATTGAACCCCGAAGCCTAGAAGTTGGAGCGAGCACTGCCCAGCCACCCACACAGACATTGCTACTCGCCTTACGCACCCCACCTTCTTAGGCCGTCTCCTCCTCACTTACAAACACTGTCCTTCCCCCTTCCCTGTGGTCTTTCCTTCTGCCCCCTGGTTAGATGCCATTTCACCAAAGTCAGCACAGCTAGATAGCAGCTCCAATCTCCATTTCCCACTGAGATCTGGTATCCAGCTTGCCATGGGAATGTTTTCCCTATTTCTGCCTTGTCAAGTCATCTTCCTCACACCACGCTGGAGGGACCAGGAACCGGTGTGCACGCAAAAGGCATGGGCATGCGTGGAGTGTCTGCCTGACCGGCCGTGCACCCACCCGCTCGTTTACAGTGTTCCAGCAGGAAACAGAAACTCGTCAATAAATCAGATAAATTCTGCCACTGTGCGAATAACCCCAGCAGCTCACGGTGGAGCAGCAAGGTCCCCCTGCCGTGCACTGCAGCTTGCTCCACCTGGAGCTGGTCTAAGCAGACAGTGGGAGAACAGGCAGCAAAGGGACTTGCTCTTTCGTTCAGCCATGTACGCAAGCAGGGGAGGTTACCCCTGACTAGTGACAAACCAACCTGGAGCACTCTGCATCCCATCATGGACTGTCCCTCTCATGCCTTTCCTAGCAGGCCCAGATCCCCATGTCTCTTGAGCCGTTGGAAAGGAGTAGCTGGGCTGAGAGGTCACAGCACCTATTTAGTGCTGCCCATCAGGGCTTCCTATCAGAGACAGGAGCGGTTGGCTCATGACTGGGATAGTGAGGGGGCTGGCCCGTAAAAAAACTTCCAGGCATTGGGGAGCAGCAGGCTTAGTGCCTCTCAGAGATTATTAGAATCATAGACTATCAGGGTTGGAAGGAACCTCAGGAGGTCATCTAGTCCAACCCCCTGCTCAAAGCAGGACCAATCCCCAATTTTTGCCCCAGACCCCTAAATGGCCCCCTTAAGGATTGAACTCACAACCCTGGGTTTAGCAGGCCAATGCTCAAACCGCTGAGCTCACAGAGATCAAAGGAGAGGGTGCAACTTTCAGGGACATGGGACCACACTGAACAGGACATAGACAGGCCTTGGCTGGTACCATGGTGAAGCACAAGCTGTACTTCTCAGTCCCAGAGCCAGGCAGTGTCTGTGTGCTCGCTGAGGGTTGGGTATTCAGTTCTAGCTCCTAAGGCCCTTGATTCTTTTGCACATAAGGAACCACCCCATCCAGCTCTGAGTTCCAGTTCACCCCAGGAAAGGCTGCCCCCAGCTCCGAAGCCCGACCTGCCACGGGAAAGGCTGCCTGGCTGGGAAGAGCTGGCGGTTTATTTTTGAAAGAGTTGTTTTCTTTCCGGTTTGAATGAATCCAGGTTGGAGGGCTGAGCGGGATCCGGGCCCCAACGCCTCTGCTCAGGGGCAGCTCATTTCCTCATCATAAAATAACAAACCTGAGATGTGTGGCTGCAGAGCCCCGGCCCAGAGAGGGTCAAGGGTCAGAGGGGTCACTGCGCACACAGCTCTCTAATTCCTCTTCTCATTCACACCCTGCAGATCTGTCAGCACCACAGAGCTAGAAACAGGGCCCGTGGAATCCCTGGCCTCGGGGAGTCTGAGTGGGGAAACAGTCCATCCATTCTCTGTCCCCGCAGGGCTGGAGCCCGAGGACTTTCACCACTGAGGCTAATGTTTGCATGCCCATGTGCATGCCTGCGTATGTGCATGTGTGCCTGGGTATGCATTCATTTGAGCACACGTGTATGTGGATGCTGACCTATAAACCAGGAGAATGGCAGCAATCTAATACCCAAAAGGACCAAATTGTTGCCATCAGCCGAGTGCCATCAGCCGTGTGCCATCCGCGCTCTGCCAAGGCATTGCACTGAGAAGAACAACCAACCCCCTCCTCTCTGTCAGACTTCTCTGGTGCCCTTAGCCCACGCAACCCTTTCCCAGGCCACCAAGTGTGGGCAGCGACCTAGTGACTAGGCCAGGGCCCCGTGTGAAACCCAAGAATGGGCTCGTGTGGGCTGTTTATTTATCTGTGTTAACGACCACATGGTGCCCATCATCACACTGCCCAGGCACCTCGCAGCTCATTGAGATCAAGCAAAGAAATATTTATTTGTCCCTTCCCAGTCTTCTCCTCCTGACCCCCAGCAAAGCCCATAGCTCTGATCAAAGCATTCTCTGCTAGGGAGACCAGAGTGCACACTTGGGGAGCTCCCCAGCCCAGCTGCTGCTCTGGTCCCTGCCAAGTTCTCCTCTCATGGCCCCTTGTTTCTTCTTTGGCTCCATGGCTCCTCCTCTGCCGACGAAGCTAAACCCCAAAAACCTTCATCTGAGCTGGGCACGTGCCTTGGACTAGCAGGATTCAGAGTCCCCATCCAGACTGTGATCTCAGGAGATGCTCAAGGGGGAGGCTGCCAACAGGCCTGGCTAACCCATGCCCGGCAGTGCCAGGCTCTGCGATGGTTTCCTCGGCATGGTGCCTTCTCTCAGTGCATGGGCCATTCCCTCCTGGAGTCTCAAAGAGCCTCACCCGTAGGCAGGAGTGGGACTGCTGCACACTTGACTTGATGACAGGCAATATACTCTATGGCCGAAAGTTAGAAGACAGTACAGGTCAGACTGATGGGAGGTGATGCACCCCACCAAATACCTGCCTGGGACAGGGCATCGTGCCAGGGCTTGAATCCCCGGTTCAGCTTTTTAGTACCCTTCTGATGCGGGGCAGGTTGTCACAGATGTGGCCATCTTTCTTTGGCCAGTGGCTTCCATCTGATATCTTCTGGGGGCCACTCTAGAGAGACGAGATCCCCACCTGGGCCAGCTCTCTCTCCATGCCCCAGTGCAGGGGCAGCAGTGTGCAGAAGGGCTCTGTGGGGCACCGGTCAGAGTCTGAGATCCACTGGCCTAGGACGATGCCGAGATGTTAATGGAAATTCTTTGACCGCTTGCGGAAGCACTATCCTAACTCCCCTTCGTATTCTGGACAACGGACTGGAAACTCAGTGACCTTCATTCTCCATCCCTGCTCTGCCCCCACTCTCCGCTCCCTGAGGCACGGATGGGAAATGGAGTGTGTTTCCCTTTAAGAGGCTGGCTCTGGAGTAGTGAGGATTGTCCTGCTGCTGTTTCCTTTTAGCCCATGCAAGAGCCCTAAACACATTTCACTTCAGCCCTCCAGCTTGACTCAGGCGGGGAAACCCAGGAGCTCCTCAACTTTCCCGAGGACACTGACCGGCCCCCACGTGTAAGTAGGGGATGAGTGAAGACCCCAGAGCTTTTCTGCACAGGGGATGGGGTGGGAGAGCAGGCATCCTGCTTTCTGTGCCCCTTTCCAGTGGGACTGAGTGTGGATCCGCTGGTGGGGACATTGGAAAGAGTAGGGGGCTGCCCAGGAAGTTAGTGGGGGGCTGCAGGGACCCTGTTAACTGCATGGAATCTGCCTGCTAACCAAGCCCAGAGTTGGGAGACCCCTTGGGAGTGAGGCTGGTGCTGGAAGTTCTGCTGGGACAGGACAGAGAGCACAGGCGTGATCGCCTGGGGCTTAAAACCAACCTATGATCTGTCTCAAAGGGTGACTCTTGGGGTAAGGGAATCCCTGGATACAGGGCAAGGGGCTAGCGAATGCTTTGCTGTGCTGGCGGTGAGGCTCTGATAGTACCAGCCCTTGGCACTCGGAACGGGGTCCTTCGGGGCAACTGGATCCCAGGTGCGTTACAGAGCAAAGTAATGGCTACAAATGGAAAGACAAATAGCTGGGGGCGAGAGGAAGGAAGTGGCAGAGGCGGAAGGGGGGCGAGGGCTGGTGTGGGTCGAAATGAAACACAAGAGCCAGATAAAGGGAGCCCAAGCTTCAAATGCAGAATCCCGGGAGGCTCAGCTCAGCACATGGGTTCGTATGTACCTGGACTTCCCATGCTGGAAGGATGGTCCTGGTGGATCTCTGGTTGACCTGGTTTCAGAGGCGTGTAAATGACAATAAGTAGCTAGTGGACTATAGAGCAGTGGGGCTCTGCCTGTGGCCCGCTCCATCCTTTGAGGATCTCAGGCTAGTATCTCCCTCCAGATAGGGAAACTGAGGCAGGGTAGGGGAAGTGTCACCCAGGGAGACAGTGTCAGAGGTGCAAATAGAACCCAGGAGTCCTCACTCACAGTCCTGAACTCTGGCCACAAGCTGCCTCGCTCCCAGCTGGCTGGGTGTGCGGCTCCTATACTAGGACTAGAACCCCCGTACCCTGGGGCGCCGGTCCGGGCAGTTTCCTGGGCTGATGCAGCAGGGAGCCGACTGTGTGGCTCTGGCATGCATCACTCTGAAGGGAAAGGGCTGCATACCTTCGGGCTGCCCCGTCTCTGCACGCTCCCTGCTCTCACATCCCCCAGACGGATAGATGGTGGCGGTTTCAAAGGAGCTTGTAAACCCTGTCTAAACAGGGGGCACCGATGTCAAATTCCTTCCAGGGACCGACTCCAGTAGCAGACTGCAGAGCTGATGAGTATAGGGCGCCCTCTGCAGGCTCTAAGGGAGCTTGCAGCCAGCCAAATATTTCTGGAAGATATGCTCCAGTTCAAACCAGGAATTATTTGGGGGAACTGCTATGGCCTGTGGTATGCGGGCAGGCAGACTACATGATTACAGTGATCCCTGCTGGCCTGAGAATCTATAAATCTCTGGGAACTGCACCTAATCGGTCTTGAGCTGGCTCCACTTGATTTGGTTCTCCATGGCCTATGAAGCCTTAAGAAGTGTCTGCTCATAATGCCGGAGGGTCTAAGGAGTTTCCCCTAAAGAGATCTGGGATTTGCAAAACAATTGTTCTCTTCCCTAGTTCAGCTCTAACGTCTCCCACTTGCCCTATGTTAAAGACCCACCTGCTGAACGCGACAAACCCGGTCAGTTCTTGTCCTAGTGATAACATGGCTTAGTCCTAGATGTAAGAGCGGGAGAGTCCCCTGCCAAGGATAGCCTTGGGGCAGATTTGCTCCTGAGAGGGTGCTCTGCAGGGTTCTGTCCAATGGCGTTAAAGGACCAAGAGAGGGAAGGAAGCTCCTGGGAGAGCTGGGTGAGGAATGGGTTTTGGGGGGTCCCTGGCAATTCCAAAAACGAGAATGAAAACAATGGTTCCGGGGCAGCTGAAATGGGAGGTCCAGTTCCGACCATATTCATGGGGCTATGACTGGTTTTAAATGACACGGAAGGAAGTTTCAAAACAAAAAGTCATTTTGATCTGAAAAATCCAAACGTTTCCCCTTTTTCAAAACTTTCCCATGTTTCTGACGCAGTTTTGACACAAATTTGCAAAATGTTTCAGTGTCGCTGAATCTGCTGTTTTCGATGGAAAATAGTTCCAGCCAAACAGTTTTGCCCAGCACTAACTCCAGGTTCTTCCCTCAGATTTTCAACTAGGGGGTCGCACATTCCCCTCACAAGTCCCCTATTTGCCACCCTCTCATCCCCTTCTATTTCAGAGACTCTGTGCGACCCTCCTCACCCCCTCCTTCATGCTAGGAATGCTGTGTGCCCCTTTTCACCATACCAGCATCCTCCAATCTCCCCACTACGCCAGGGCTCTGTGTGCCCCCTCATTGTTGTGTGTATTACTATAGCATTTAGGATTCCCCGTCGTGGACCCATTGTGCAAGGTGCTGTACAAAAACAGACCAAGAAGAAAACAGTCCCTGCCCCTTCCCTCCCCGCCCCTTTCCTCCTACATGCCAGGGATTCCGTGTGCTCCCAATCCTCCCCTCCCCCATGCCAGGGTTCTCCATTCTCCCCCCATGTCCCCTCCCCCAGACCATTGTCTCCCATTTCCCCCTCCCCCACATGCCATGGGCCCTGGGTGTCCTCTCATTCCTCCCCCACCCCATGCCTCCTATTCCTCATTTCACCACCGTGGCAGAGGCTCTTTGTGCCCACCCATTCCCCACTCTGCCACATGCCATAGGGTCTTTGTGCTCCCCATCCTGGGGTCCCCCATTCTCCCCCACAAGCCCTGGGCTCCGTATGCAGCACTCAAAAGTTATCACATTACACACAGAGAAATGCCACCAGGAGTAGCGTAAGGCCTTGCAAACTCGGTCCCTGACAAGAGAAGCTGCCCAGAGGGCGAGAACGTCCATGGACTCTCTGAAACACCTGTTGTCTCATCCTGCCCTCACGTGCTTTCCCTGGAAAGCTCAGCGAGTGGCGAGCAGGGGATTGTTGGCATTGAGACAGGAGAGGAAATAAGGGTTTGCAATGCTGCTTCTGTGGCTATTCTCCAGACGGGTACTGGAGTCCTCAGAAGGGCTCAGCAGCCTGGTGCAGAGATGTAATTGGATTCTAAGTGTGCCGTCAGAGAGGTTAAAGCTCACGTTGGCATTTAGCAAACTGGCTGTGTTTTGGTGCCGGCGGCTGTGTGAGGAGTGGGGTGGGAGTGCTGTGTGGGGAGCCCCTGCAGCAGGCATAAGGCTGCCAGGCATCCAGTTTTCGACCAGAATGCCTCGTCGAAAAGGGACCTTGGTGGCTCCGGTCAGCACCATCGACTGAGCTGTTAAAAGTCCGGTTGGCGGTGCTGAGGGGCTAAGGCAGGCTAGTCCCTAGCTGTCCTGGCTCCAAGCTGTGGCCTGGAAGCAGGCAGTAGGTCCAGCTCCTAGGCGAGGGGCCAGGAGGCTCCACGCGCTGCCCCTGTCCCGAGCACTGGCTCCACACTCCCATTGGCCGGGAACCAGGGCCAGCAGGGGTGGTGCCTGTGGTGAGAGCAGCATGCAGAGCCTCCTGCCCCCCCCACCACCTAGGAGCCGGACCTGCTGGCCGCTTCCGGGGCGTAGCATGGAGCCAGGACAGGTAGGGACTAGTCTGCTGTAGCCCTGCGGTGCTGCTGACCGGGAGCCACCCGAGTAAGCCTGCGCCCCAACCCCGAGCCCCAACCCCCACCCTGAACCCCTCATCCCTGGCCCCACCCCAGAGCCCGCACCCCCAGCCAGAGCCCTCACCCCCAGCTGGAACCCAGAGCCCCCTCCTGCACCCTGAACCCCTCATTTGTGGCCCCACCCAGAGCCCACGCCCTCAGTTAGAGCCCTCACCCTCACCCGCACCCCAACCCCCTGCCCCAGCCCAGTGAAAGTGAATGAGGGTGGGGAAGAGCGAGCCACTGAGGGAATGGGAATGTAGTGAGTGGGGGTGTGGCCTCGGGAAGAGGCAGGGCTAAGGTGTTCGGTTTTGTGCGAGTAGAAAGTTGGCTACCCTAAGCAGGCACTGTGGGGGATGGCAGTAGGAGCTCAGGCTGTGAAATAGGCCCCTGCTGTACTCGGCCTAGCCTCTCCCAGCAGGCTATACTTTAAACGGTAGGGGAGTATTTTCAAACGGTGCATGCGCAGGCCGTTGCCTGTACGGGGTGTGTGCACTAGCTCAGTGTGCGCAAATGACAAAACATACGTGCCCCAGGCCCAGCGGTGAGTGCAAACTCACTTTTGCACATGTAAGTTCTATCCCGTGCGTGTGCACGGGCGAGCACGCGAGAACTGCACACAGAGCGACTCGCTTGTGCAAAGCCGCAGGTGGGCTAGCAGCGGCGGGGCTGAAGGGGAGACAGCCCCCTGTGCATTGACACAGCCTCCTTGTTCTCGTGGGCAGGCGGCGTTCCTCCGCCCCCCGGGAGCGATGCTGCTGCTATCCCTGGTTGTGACACTGCTGCAGCTGGGCCGAGGCAGCTGTGGGCTCCCCTTCTACAACGGCTTCTACTACGACCACGTCATGAACGACAAGGGCAACGGCAATGGCAACGGCGAAGGTGCGTGTGGTGGGGAGGGCAGGGCCGACCTGGGGAGGGGCTGGCCCTTAGTACCAGCCGCTAGGAGTGCATGGTCCAGAGAGGCTACTGCTCGTGTTTATGGGCCGGGAATCCTGGTGCAGGCCGGGCAGGCATCGATCACCCACTGCCCTTCCCCGTTCCTGAGGCAGTAGGCACGTGGGGTGTGAAAGCTCGGAGTGTTGCCAGGAGGTGTAGATCGGGATGGGAGCTGTTGAGGAGGCCGGGGCAGTCGAGGGGCGGAGGATGTGGGTGTGCGTCGAGGGTCTTTGCCTCCTAATTTCGGGTGGGTAATTCAGAGGGAGAGGATGACAGTTGCCAGGCTCACACCAGGCATGTTGGGGCTGTTTCACCCTACAGCCAGCTGATAATATCCCCCTCCCATAAAGCTCCCCTCCGCCGGGTTTTCCCCCGTCGCCTTACCTGCAAATCTCCCCTTGCCCTCCTCTGCCCTGCCAGGATGCCAGGACTGCGTCCCCTTGGCTCTCGCTCCAGTTGGAAGATCCCTGGGGGAGCAGAATGGAACTGATTTGAACCTGGTCTGATGGGGTCCTCTGCCCCGTTCATCCGTCTTACTCCTCCCTCTTCCCCCCCCCGGTCCTCTCCTCTTGTGCTGTCACAGAATTAGAGATAGTAGAGGTGGAGCAGCTGAGGAGCTGCCATCCGGTCGGGTCCACCCTCTTGCCCATCAGGCTGGGGCTGGATTGGGCCCTGCAGCCTATTCCCTGGAGATTCGTCTCCTCCAGTTGCAAGCGGCCCCAGCGACTCGCACCCTTTCCCTTCTGAGATGACGGCTCAGCCTAACGGGCGTTTGCTGTCCGAAAGGGCTTCCTGAAATGCGGGCCAAATATCCCATCCGAGGCTCCAGATCTACCCCCTTGTTCCACCCTGAACAACCCTTCTCCCTCCCAGGGGACCCTCAGGTTCGCACACTTGTGCGGCTGGTGGGGACTGGGCTCAAATAGGTGCTGCCCCACAGGGAAGTTGCCCTCTGCTGGGCACTGGGTTCCCTCCAACCCCAGCAGCATCTGATGCCACCTGCCTCCCTTCCTCTCCACCCCTCTCCTACATGCACGCAGGAGCGGCGGGAGGGGGCACGGGATGCCACAGGAGGAAGTGATGATGAATGGCGGGGCTGGGGAGGGTGAGCGAGTGGAGGAGGAGGGGGTAGATAGTGTGAGGGAAGGGGCAGAGTACAAGGGGGGTGGGAACAATAGTGCAGGAGGTGGGGCTCACAGGGCCAGATTGGTATCAGTCAATGGTGTGGTGAGTTGCAGGAGTTACTGTGCTCAGAGCAGGGCAGATTGCTCCCTCCCCCCTTCCCTGTCACAGACCCTCCCATCCCTATACACGCCTAGCTCTTCCCAGGTGCCCTATGGCTGCTGGAAGGTGCTTGGCTGCCCTGCTGGACAGTAACTGCCCTAGAACCCCTTAGTGGGGATGCCTGTGGGGTAGGCTGCCCCTTCCCTTGTAGCATACGTGGGGAATCCACTCCCCCGTGGGCTGCAGAAGCACCCTGAGCTGGAGGGACGGGGTCCCCTGGCAGTGCTCATTCCCCCTTTGGCCCCTCTCCCCCACCAGTTCACTTCAATGGCGTGAAGCTGGTGGTGGAGACCCCGGAAGACGCAATCTTCACCTACCGCGGTGCCAACATCACTCTGCCCTGCCGCTACCACTACGAGCCCATGCTGGAGACGCCGCGCAAGATCCGCATCAAGTGGTCCAAGCTGCGGGAGGACAACACCAAAGAGCGGGACGTGCTGGTGGCCATCGGGCTGAAGCACCGTAGCTTCGGCGAGTTCCGGGGCCGCGTGCACCTGCGCCAGCGCGGCAAGCAGGAGGCGTCCCTGGTGATCAGCGACCTGCGCCTGCAGGACTACGGCAAGTACCGCTGCGAGGTGATCGACGGGCTGGAGGACGAGAGCGGCATTGTGGAGCTGGAGCTGCGAGGTGAGCGGGCTGGCATCCGGTGCCATGGCGGGTGGGGGAAAAGGGGCAGGGGAACAGATGGGGCAACTCCCCCTCACACAGAGATTTCCCCGGGATTACTGGGGACAGTAACTGGGACCCAAGAAGCTGTCCCCTTTGAGGCTCCTGAGTGGGATCAGCGTAGGTTCTGGGTCCTTCTGCGGCTGCCCCTTGCTGGGGCACTCCCATACCCAGCCAACACGGGGGTTGTGTGTGTGCCAGGACACAGCAGTTAAGAAAGAAGCTCTCCCACTGGGTGGGTGAGGGTGAAGGAAGGTACAAGGTACCTTCCTCATAAAAATTGCCACCGAATCCTATGGCCCTGTTCACCCAGATCGGCATCCCTGCAGTGTTATTGCCACGTGCCATCGCCTTGCACGTGCGTTATGTCAGATTAGACTGGCAGGAGCTCCTTGGGGCAGGGAGAAAGAAGGGTTGTCTTCTTATTCCTTGTTTGTACAACACCTAGCACAGCGGGGCTCTCATCTTTGACTGGGGCCCTTAGGTACAGTACTACTGCAGGTTTCAGAGTAACAGCCGTGTTAGTCTGTATTCGCAAAAAGAAAAGGAGTACTTGTGGCACCTTAGAGACTAACCAATTTATCTGAGCATGAGCTTTCGTTATATATATAATGTCTTCTGCGATTTCCACAGTATGCGTCCGATGAAGTGAGCTGTAGCTCACGAAAGCTCATGCTCAAATAAATTGGTTAGTCTCTAAGGTGCCACAAGTCCTCCTTTTCTTTTTGCGAGTACTACTGCAGCAATCAAATGACACTGCACTAGGCTTCTGTGGCTCACCGTCCGTCCAGTGCAGCCGACACTCCCACTACAGGTGTATTATGAAGTGCACCTGTAACCTACAGCCACTCAGTGTGGCTCCCCCTAGTGGAGGCTGGGTGAAGGAGTCTGCTGCTGGCTTTGCGCTGACAGAGCTGGGCGTTTTACCGCAAGCAGAAGAGGCGGCTGTTTAAAGATCCAAAGGCTCCTTGGTCAAGTCCTGCTAACAGCGACCTCCAACTCCGGGGGCGCGGCGTGACGTCCAGTTGTAATGCTGCAGGACTGGGGGCCTGTCACTAAGGCATACACTAGTGTTTTTTTTAAGCTCTCACAGGTGGGAGGAGGGGACATCAGACCACAGAACGCATGTGTGTCTCTCTCCCCCCCTCCCTGGCCTAATTTCTTGCTGCTGGATCTGTGTAACGCAGGGCACACTGCACAGGGAATTGGTGCTGGAGAAGGAGACTAAGAAGGGTGTGAAACACCCCACCTGTGGCTCTGTGATCCAGATGGAAAGTCACCCCCTAGGATGTTCTCCTTCTCCATAGGCTCAGACCCCAGCTCCACATTGCGGTCCCAGACTCACAGCCACCCAGAACGGTGGGAAATGTCCCATTTCCTGCCACCTTGTTGTGTTCCTGACCCAGTGCCACCCAGTGCAGCAGAGGGACTTGTACCAAGCCGCCTTCCAGCCATTTGGAGGACGGAGGCTTTGAGTGAGGGGCAAGTTCGCTGGCTACTGGCACCAGCCTTCAAAGCTCTCCCAATTAACTCTGAGCACGCAGAGATCATGCCTCACTCTGGCCACCAGGTGTCACCATTGACATGTGTCATTGTCCCTTTGGGCTGATGCTGCCTGTCCCTTTGGTCTTCGGACTGGCCGCTTGATTCCAATAAGACAGGGGCTGCGCTGAACTCAGATGAGATCCTGGGCCTGAAGTTTGAGGCGCTCAGGGGCCTTTCTTTCCTGGACGATCCCATGAGAGAAACCCCAGGAGAGAGGCTGTTCTCACAAGGGGCTTTGGAGACGCTTCTGGGACGTCTCTGAACTCTAGCACGGTTTGGGGTTCGTCTGTGCCTAGGTCTTGATCCTGTGAGTTTGGAGCCATGAGCTTGGGAGGGGGCAGAGTCCTGCTGTGACTCCCTCTGCTTGCTGGGAGCCCCACACTGGATGTGTTGGTGGGGATCTGTACCGTCCACCCCAGGGGTGTGTGTCAGGTTGCGGGCATAGCCAGAGGGGGCTACCCTTCACAGTGGCTCTGTGACCCAGCCACTCCCTCTCTCTTTCTCTCCAGGGGTGGTTTTCCCATACCAGCCTTACCACGGTCGCTATCGACTCAATTTCCATGAAGCCAAGA
This sequence comes from Chelonia mydas, assembly GCF_015237465.2. Taxonomy (NCBI): domain Eukaryota; kingdom Metazoa; phylum Chordata; order Testudines; family Cheloniidae; genus Chelonia; species Chelonia mydas. The sequence goes on from NC_051250.2 coordinate 69,070,804, forward strand.
AAGCCTGCGAGGAGCAGGACGCTGTGATTGCGTCCTTCGAGCAGCTCTTCAAGTCCTGGGAGGAGGGGCTGGACTGGTGCAATGCTGGATGGCTGCTGGATGGGACAGTGCAGTACCCCGTTTCCGTGCCCCGGGAGCCCTGTGGCGGCAAGCTGGCCCCCGGCATTCGGAGCTACGGCGAGCGCCACAAGAACCTGCACTACTTCGACGTTTTCTGCTTCTCCTCTGCTCTGAAAGGTGAGCCTGGCATCTGCAGGGCTCATAGTTAGGTGGGAGAGACCTGCCTGATGCTGCAGAGAAGGGGGGTGACCAGTAGAGGGGCGCTCTTTTTGCAGGGCACAGTGTGGTGGCAGGGGGTGCCGCCTGTTGGAAGGGACACTTCTTCACTGAAATGTAAAACTGAGGGCCTGCAAAGACCCAGTAGAACTTCTCTAAGAGTCGGGGTGTTTGATCCAGCCAAATTCTAACCTGGGTAATTCCATCCACCTCCCTAAATTCTCAGAACACCTTCAGTTAGATCTGGGATTCTCCTCCACTGCCCAGACTGAAATGATAGGTAGCATTGCTGCATGCTGGTAAACTGCATCCGTGCCCCATGCTAGAGGTCGCTGGGTCAAGCAATTGCTCCATTTCGGTTACAAATCGGTTTGGGATGCAAGGCAAGAGAGACTGGCAAAACTGTGTCATTCAAATGGATAACATGGCACCAGCCTGTGCCAGCATCAGGGGAATCACCGGTTCTGTAATACAGGGCCTGACTCTTCCTTCTGTGGACACAAAGGGGCCACAAACCCAGGAGAACCAGCACTGCGAGAACTCCCCAGGCTTTGGGGCATGCCTGGCAAAGCTGGTATGCCCAGCTGTTGATGTGTGGTGAAGTGTTTAGATCAGGGAGGGGCAAACTTTTGGGCCCGAGGGCCACATCTGGGTATGGAAATTGTATGGGGTAGGGGTTCCATGAATTCTCATGAAACTGGGGGTTGGAGTGTGGGAAGGGGTGAGGGCTCTGGCGGGGGTGCGGGCTCTGGGTTGGGGCCAGAAATGAGGAGTTCAGCATGCAGGAGGGGGCTCTAGTATGGGGCTGGGATGCAGGCATGTGTGTGAGGGCTCCAGGTGGGGGTGCGGGCTCTGGGGTGGGAATGAGGGGTTGGGGGTGCAGGAGGGTGCTCCAGACTGGGACTGAGGGGTTCGGAGGGCGAAAGGGGGATCAGGGCTGGGGCAGAGGGGTCGTGGCACAGGAGGGGATCAGGGGTGCAGGCTCCGGCAGCTCTTACCTCAAGCAGCTCCCAGAAGCCGCAGCATGTCTTCTCTCCGTCTCCTATGTGGAGGCATGGCCAGGCAGGTCTACGCGCTGCCCTGTCTGCAGGTGCCACCCCTGTAGCTCCCATTGTCCGTGGTTCCCGGCCAATGGGAGCTGCGGGGGTGGTGTTTGGGGCAGGGGCAGCGTGCAGAGACCCCTGGCTGCCCCTACGCGTAGGAGCCGGAGGGGGGACATGCCGCTGCTTCCGGGAGCCGCGCGGAGCCACGTCAAGTGCAGAGCAAGCCCCCCCAACTCCGCTCCCTGGCTGGAGCACTGGAGCGGGGCAAGCCCCGGACCCTGCTCCCTGGCGGAAACTCAAGGGCTGGATTAAAACGTCTGAAGGGCTGGATGCGACCCCCGGGTCGTTGTTTGACCACCCCTGGTTTAGATGATATAAAATCCCTTTGGCCCCTTCCCCATTCCTGTGCCAGGGAGAGCACAGCCTGTTTCTGAACTCCCTAACTAATGTGAACCCCCATTCCTAGCTCTCCTGTGGGCGAGGGGTTTTCCTGTAGAGCCGGCCATGCTCAGTGTTCCTCCGCCTCCCAGTGACCACCCCCTCTGCCTCTCCCCTCCAGGGAAAGTTTACTACCTGGCTCACCCGGAGAAGCTGACGTTGGAAGAGGCCAAGCAGGCCTGCCAGGATGATGGGGCTGAACTTGCCAAGGTGGGGCAGCTCTATGCGGCATGGAAGTTCTTCAGCCTGGATCGCTGTGATGCTGGCTGGCTGGCAGATGGCAGCATCCGCTACCCCATTGCCTTCCCCCGGCCCAACTGCGGCCCACCGGAGCCGGGGGTCAGGAGTTTCGGCTTTCCCGACAAGGGCAAGTTTGGGGTTTATTGCTACAAGCTGAGCTAAGGAATGGGGAGGGGCTTCCTCTTTGCCAGTGGACACTTCCCTGCCTGGTGCTGCCTGGATTTAAAGGGTCAGGTTTCCAGGGTGTTGGGGTATTTTTTAATTTCAATTGTTATTTTTTATTTTACATTTTTTTCACTAAAGGGAAACTTCTCTGGGTTGCTGGGCCCTGGCGTCTTGCTCATCAGCCGAGTGCCACCTCTGGGTCTCTCTCGTGGCTAGGAATGGGGCACCAGATCTCCTTCCACCCAGCCAGTGGCGAGAGACTCAGATGGTCTCTCGGGTTGGGGAGCTTGGTGTCTGGTACCAGGTGGCTCCATCCCTTGGTCACAGGGTCATCTAGATAAGAAGTGACGGGTTCACGCACATCCACTTGGGCTAGACATTCATTTCCTAGCATCCAGGCATGGGAGAAGCACAGCGCTTGCAACTGGTGGATAGCAAAGGCAGACGCCCTGTGGACATGCTCCAGTTTCACTGGTACCAAAGGGGAACAGCTGTCTCTAATGCACAGACTGCTCTGCCATCCCATCCCATCCCAGCCAGCACGGAAGGCATCAAATCAACTGCAAGCCGGAACTTAGAGTAAGGCGGGTCACTCTCCCCCATCCCCCAGTTAATGTGGGCGAATGATCAACCACACACAAGTGACTCACAACTCACCAACACCCTTCCCCTGCCCTCAAAGTCCTTCCCCTTCCCCTCCCAATGAAGCGCAGATGAGGTCAGAGATATTAGGCATAATTCTAAGCATAGAGGCCCAGAGCTAACACAGCTCAGGCCTCGTGTGTCCCGGGAGACTCCCTCTCTCCCCCGCCCCCCCCTCCAGTCCCTTCTTTCTCTCCCTTCCCCTCCTTGCAGGATCTGGCTGTGTTTCGACTCTCTGAGACTCCAGTCTGAGGTTGGCGGTTTCCAAGGGCACTGAAAGGTGGTACTGTGTGTGTAGTGGGTGGAACTCTCCGGTTTGCCCGCCTTGTTCTCCACCGGCCCCTCTCCCAGGCACCACTTGAATCCCAGGGGCTCAGTCTTTGTGCGTTTTATTGTGAAAAGATGTATTCTCCTGGACCTCTTCAAATAAAGCTTTGGAGAAAGCCCCAGAGGTCTGAAACTGTGACCTGCGTGGTAGGACAAATTCTGCGGTGTTCTCCCCGGCCAGCAGCAGCAGTCTGCGAAGGATTTTAGAAAGGGAATGCACTCAGGGTACTGGGCTCAAAGTGGGGCACCCAGGACTTGGAAGAACAGGAGGTGTTGGAGATAAGAACCGAAGGGCATCAGCGGAGCGGTCTATGAACAAAGCTGTATGGCTTAGCAGGCCCGGCGGGCAGGATGGGGATTAGGGCAGAACTGAGGAGCCTCTTCAGAACTGGGGGGAGAAGCAGCAGAACTGGAGCCGTGGGAAGGCAGAGTTAAGGTTCCTTGGCAGGTTGTGGGGAAAGGCAGGAGCTGAAGAGCAGGGTGGAAGGCTGCAGATCCGGGTGGAGGCGCATCAGCAGTTGTGTATGGGGGATGGGGGGAGCCCTGGGCTGGAGTAGCTGTGAGGGCAGGATGGAGGGGTGTTCCCTGGGGATGAAGTGGGGGGAAGTTGGAAGCCCACTCATCTCTGAACTGCATTGTCTGCCAGTGGCCCATAACTCTCCTGGCAGCAGATCAGTGTCTGCTTTCCCGATGGTTTCAAGTTTTTAAACAACCAGAAGATTTTCCAAACAAATTACTCAACACAGTACTGGTGCTTCCCTATATCGGTAAGTTAGGTGCCTTCCCATGCCCTTAAAATGCCATTTCTATTATGGGCTGCAGCTCCCTGGACTTACCCCAGCAACCCTCTGTCTCCTGGTGAAATGTGTCAGAGTTTGTCTCAGCTGTGAGCTCCCAAAGGTCCTGGCGCTCTGGATATGAGATCAGCAGCACAGGTCTAGGAACTGGGCTTCTTGTATTTGCAGTCTCGTCAGTTGTTTCTCTAATTAGGGCTAATGAATCGCCCAGGCCAGACAGGAAATGCTGAGCATTGCTGAGCTTGACAGGCTGCTGAATCATCTTTAAAGGTTAATGGGGGAACGTCTTCATGATAGGAGATTGGTATGGCTGGGCCGGTCTCAGACACTGCAGTCGGGGGAGTGCGTGACCAGGGCCTCCCAAACAATGGCCTACTGATGATGTGCTGGTGGCTGGCAGAGAGCTGGCTGGGCATGTGTCTCCTCCTTGTAGTAAAAGAAGCTAGAAGTGCATTGAATACTTTGCTACTGTTAATTTTCCATGGGAGCAGCAGCTGTGGCTCCCACAGGGGTATTCGGTATGCACCCTGGGGGGGTAACCCAAGTGAGTGGAGGGGAAGCCTGCAGGATCATGAATGGGAGGAGAGGGAAGAAGAGAGGCTGGCTGATTGCATATGGGAGGAAAAGTGGGATCTGTGCAATGGCATGGAGGGGGGTGGTCTCCACTAGAGAGATGCTGTGTTGTGTTGGGGAGAGGGAAGCGATAGCTGTGACTGGCTATGCCGTGCAGCTGGGGTGGGGCCTCTTTAACTCATCTGCTGCAGCTGCTGTGCCCTGAGGATGTAAGTTTTGCCCCCAGATTCCTACCTGCAGTGGTGAGTCTGGCTGAAGATGGGGGATACCGAGACCTCGGCTGCTGCCCCCAACAAGAAGGCTGCTCCCTGCACAGTTCGCTAATAGAGAGAGGAGATAGTACCTCCAAGAGCTCCCCCACTGCAGGGAGCAGCATGTGTGTGGAGGAGTAGTGTGATTTCCCATTGCCTGGATAAAGACAGGCCCCACTCTCCACACCTGTCCATGGAGCACCGGTCCCCAGCACTGAACTCCCTTCCCAAGCCAGAGACCCCACGGCTATAACGAGCCAAAGCAGCAGATGCGGCTCCAAGGCTGGGATGGGACATTCAGGGGAGGGCTTCTGAAAGGGAGAAACCCTCTTCCCTGCAGTGCTGCATCCTAGACCTCGCTGCCCTAAGCCTGATAAACGCTCCTGCTTCAGGGGAGACCAGAGAGGTTTGGAGAAGCAGCAACAACAGGAAACTTTGTCACAGTCCATTTGGGCTCAAAGGCTTATGGGAGGCCCATTTGCGTTCCCCCTAACAAGCACACTGCCCGGCCTGTTCAGGAAGGCACCTTTTGCTTGGGTTTTTAAGGCACATTTGTTGCTTCCATTCATATACACATTTGCCTGGGGAGGGGACCCCGGTGTGCACACTGCTCCGCCCGGCTAACACGCATCCACATGCACACAAAGTGTTCCCACAGACAGACACCCGTGTGCCCGTGTGATGGAGGCCATCATGGCCAGCATCAGGGTCTCGAACCCGGGGGGGGGGGCGGACTTTAGAGCTAAAAGCACCAGCCTCTACAGCGTGAGCTAAAGAGCCAGGCTCTGAAGCTGCGGCTCGAGCCGACTCCCAGCCTATGTAGGAAGGGCACAGAGGGGCTGCTCGACTCGCACCACAGACATTTCACAAGCACACACGCACAAACGTACAGTGTCACACAACCACACAGCTGCCTACACGCAGTTCACCAGGTAACAGGAAGAATAAAATACAACCGGTTTTATTGTCCAGGTTTCACAATAGCGCTGACAGCAGCAGGCACTGCCGTGTGTCAGGTTCTCATTTTAGGCACAAGACTTATAATAAAAAAAGGATTTTTTTTTGTTTTTTGGTTTTTTTTTTTGCTTTTTACAAAAACAAAACCCCAAAGCTCCCCTCCCAGGCTGGGTCTCCCCGCCCCTCGTCATGAGCAAAAGCGCAATTCAGGATACGCACACACAGGCTCCTACCAGCATCCTGGAGACTTTGGCTAAGGCATTTAAATTACCCCTCCCACCCCCAAAAAAAGACTATTCCAATTTTTCTCTCTTTATTATCATTTCTCATCATTATCATCATCATGTTTCAAAAATATAAATAGGTGCAGGGAACCCTGGTGCCCTGCACGGTCCCCCAGAAAGAGCGCGCCATCACAGGATGGGAGCTGCTTCGCCATGCGGCCTGGGGACGGGGAGACTCGGCGTCCGGGAACCAGCGGTGGGAGAGAGGGGAGGGGCCAAAACCAAGAGGCTTCCCTCCCGCCTCGTCCCTCCATCTCACTCTAGCCCTTCCGTTCCCCCGCTTTACATGCCCCTCTCATACATTCAGCAACACTTCACAGCTATTGACTGCCCCACCGCACCACCCCCTGCCATACTGCAGGATTCTTTAAAATAAAACAAAGGTGGCGTCCACCCCAGCCATTAAATAACAGAAATAATTACATTGTTCGTGCATAAAATCAGGAAAAAATAATCTTCTTTATTATTTAACTTAACCCCCCCACCCGCCCTCTGCAACCCTCCCACCCCTTCCCCGAAGGCACGAAGGTATTCAGAACCGGACGGCTAGTCAAAACGCTGGAATCTAATTCCCTTTGCTTTGGTGCGCTGAGGTTGGTTTGTTTTTTTATATATATACACAAAGGTGGGGTTTTTTCTTTAATATATTTTTTTTTCCTTATATGACAAAAAAGCAACAACAACATCAAGAAGAAGAAACTGCCTCTGCTAATATAATTTCCGTAAAAATCTCTCGCTTCCTTCTCTAACGGGTGGGTGTCTGTGCGGCTCTGCCATTGGTTCTCGACCGATTCCTTGGGCTCCTCTTGTGTAGTCTGCGTTTGTAGATGGAGGCTGCGGGAAGAGGAGGAGAAGAAAAGGCACCTTGTTACTGGGAGAAAGTTACAGAGCCCCTGCTTGTCCTTAGCTGGCTCACCCCAGGCCTCTCGTTCCCTGGAAAAACACTGCAGGGGCTGCTGTGCAAGCTCTGCCTCCGGCCATTCGGGCAGCGCGTGCCCCGGCGCCAGCCCGCTCGCCACCAGACAATCAGGCCTTCTCTTGCCTCTGGTGCTCTGGGACCTGAGGAATCAGTGGGGCGTTTTCAGGGCACTTTGTGACGGCCCCTGTCCCCCCCGCAAACACTGAATTTAAAGAGAGTCAGGTGCCTCCTGGGAGCCTGTTCAAAAGCATCCTGTTCAGAGACAACTCCGCCGCTGTCCGTCCGATATGGTCTGTATTTCTTCCCCCTCCTTGTGGGCAGACGCGCATAGAGGCAGCCAGACCAGCTCAGACCAATGGCCCAGCAAGGAAGCAGACCGCCCCTCCCAAGCACCCATAATGCACCCAAACATTTTGTTTAGGGAGGCAGGGGCTCTGGGGTCTGTCCACAGCTGTAGCACTGCTACACTGTGTGGCATTGGGCAAATCCCTTCCCCGGCCTGTGCCTCAGTCTTCCTATCTGTAAAAGGGGGATAATTTCAATTTAACCCATGGTTGCATAGCTCTTGGGATAACCCTTCCTTGATGTTTTATGTTTCCTGCTTCTGTTCAGAGCCTCACTGCGGGAGTGGGATGCAGAGAACAAGGGCTGGGTAGACAGGCTAAGCTGAGTCTCAGAGAGCTCTCCTTTAAGGGGAGCCCCCACCATGCACCCATTCCTCACTCCTTCCCTCAGTGCCTTTAGCTCAGTTGTGGATATTGCCAAAATAAACCATATAAGCTTCTTTCCCCCCCCGGCCCTGAAGTGCAAATTTCTCCCTCCTTGGGAGCCCAGGTAGATCCATTTTAGCTGCTTCTCCTCCCCTCCCCATGAGCTGTCCCCCATTTTCCTCAACAGCCGTGAGGAGCCCTGGGCTCAGAGAAGCCAGCGCATCAGGGAGTGGGGCGTTTTGACTGGGCAGAAGCTTTCAGGCTATTGGCAGCTGCACTGCCTCAGAAGAGTCAAGGCTGCGTCTCCAGCTGATCCCCGTGGTCCAGACTCATCCGGGAGATCTCGGATCCAATAATCCTGGTAACACACGAGCTTTAACTGAGACAAAGAACAATCTTGACTCTCTGGCACAGGGAGGGAAAGCGTCCCTTCCTACTGGCCTGAATGGCAGCAAACCTGTTTCTTCTGTGGGCGAGGTAGTGGATGGAGGACACCCCTGTCTGGGAGCCATAAGTATCTCTCTTGCTCCTGCACTTTGGCTCTCACCCATCTCGCCCACCTGCTCCATGTCCCTCAAGTTGCTCCACCTAGAAAGAAATGGAGGCAGCTCCCTCTAGAAGCCACCAGTCCCACACCTGGAACAGCCAGGGAGGCTGGGGTGTGTGTCAGGCAAAGCCGCTGCTCTCCCTGGTTGGGTTGCCTCGACAGCTCTCTAGTCCCCTCTGGGGGCTGAACTCTTGAATTCAAGTCCCCGCCCCCCCCACACTGTATCGTGTGGATTGTTTCCAGGAATCAGCCCATGGACTCCTACAGCTTGGCCCTGGCTGAGTGCCAGCCTGGAGTCTCAGAGGCCTGCAGGGGCCATGGTGCATAGAGTAGGAAGGAGGAACAATACGTACGATCTATGCAGCCTATCCGTGGTTCCTCCCAGTGGCCATTGGGCTGGCACCGAATCGTAGGCACGTGGCGTTGTATGTAGCCCTGGTTGCACTGGTACCGTACCATGGAGTTTATTTCATATCGGTCCTTCTTCCTTCCAAAGGTCCTGGCGTTCTCTACCACAGGAGGGTCCCCACAGGCAACTGACAAAGACAAGCAAGACAGTGAGCAACTGGCAGCTCAGTGTGTGCCTGCTAGGCAATCGGCCAATGAGAGCCGCAAACCAAGCAGCTTGGGTCTAACCATGCTGCTCAAGGGGAGCTGGCCACATTCACATACAGTCCCTGGAATAATAACCAATCAACTCTGTTTCCCTTGTGCAGTTTGTCCCAAAGGATCCCAAAGTGCTTTACAGGCTGTACATACAAGGACTGCTTCACTAACCACTGAAATGCAGCCACTTCTGGGGTGGAAAGGGGCAGCTGCATATACAGGGATCATTTCCCACCCCACCAGGAATTGGCTGAATGGCTAGTGTGCTGTTCACTGCTCCTGCGCTGCATGGGATGAAGTATGAGCTGCTCTGTGCTGAGCCTGAGTGGCTGGGACCCTGAATGTACATTACTTGTGAAACACAGATAAAGCATCAGCCTGTCTGAGTCACTGCAGTGATGGCAGAGGCCTCTGCACTGCAAGGCCGGTGAGCGCACCCGGCTGCAGTGCAGACAGCATGGCCATCTCCCTGCCATGGATCCAGACAGGGAAGGGGCTTCTGCACTGGAGCTTTGTATGGCACCTATTACATGCCAGCACTTGATGCCAGTGTTGCTAAGTGCCTGCCATCACCCGGGCCTGACTTGCTGTATTGCCACGTCCGTCAGCCAGACTCGGGGGCTACGGAGGCAGTTAACAAAGGAGGGATCGTTTCCTTTGTTTGGGGGGCTCTAGATGGAGGCACTAAATAAAAGGCAGTTAATTACAAACCAACCTCCTTTTGAGATTCTGCTGCAGTTACCACTGGCTTGGAAATTTCGTCACGGGGGATATTGAAATTCTGCGGCTGGCTGGGAAACTTAGCAACAAGGTTCCAAAGGGTTCCATCCCTCCCCTCCAGAAAGGCAGGACCACAATGAGTGTCAGGCAGGAGAAAGCTGCTGCCAGGAAGGCGTTTGTTGTTTCTGTGCCATTGGGGGGCCTGGTGGATGGGAGCGGATGGCTTGGGGGAAACTAGACTTTACTGGCTGGCTCGGAAGAGGGGCAAAAACTGTCTCCAAATGGGGGCTGTGGGGGCTGATGGTAGGGGAAATGGGAGTGGTACAGCCCCCCTGGGGCCTTGAAGTGGGAATGTTTGGGGGTTATTTCACAGGAAGATTGTGAGCTATGGAAGGGCACTTCCCACCCTCCATAAGCTTCCTGTTAATCCACTCCCTCTGCAGTCATAGAATCGTAGAATCATAGACTTTAAGGTCAGAAGGGACCATTATGATCGTCTAGTCTGACCTCCTGCACAACGCAGGCCACAGAATTTCACCCACCCACTCCTGTAACAAACCCCTAACCTATGTCTGAGCTACTGAAGTCCTCAAATCGTGGTTCACACCACCTCTTCAGCTTGATCCAGGGCTGGATGGGATCAATGCTTGGATACGAGACCTTCCAGGAGGAGCCAGGTGTGGCAAAGAGCAGTGAGAGTGACCCAGTGGTGGGTGCTCTGGGTCAGCACTGACTCACCCCCCACAGTGCAGTGCTAGGGAGTACTATGCTGCAGGCAGTTCTAGACAGTGCTGTGCTGAAGAGGTGGGTGGGTGTCTCGGTAGGAGGGATGGAGTCTAGTGGCCCAGCATAATGCTAGGGGGTGCGGTGCTGCTGGAAGTACCATCCTTGGGATGACGCATCAAGCCAAGGTCCTGACCATGAATGTTTATTAAAGATTTCAGGGCACTTTTTCCCAAGACTTGAGGTGTGTTCGTACTGGGGTCCTGGCCAAATTCTAATTCTGCCTCCATAAATCCCCTTTGCTGTTTCAAATCCACATAGGATTTGTCTTTATTTCCTCTACTAATCTCTTACACAGGTCGCTGTGCAAAAGTTAAGGTTCACGAGAAATGAGTGAAGTTTCCTGGGTTTATGGCCAGTATTTATTCCTGTTAGAGTCAAGGGGTGACTCAAATGTGGACCACTGAGTCCTGCAGTTGCCTCGGTGAACTCCGTGGTGGGTACGTATCCCAGCCTGCAACGCTGCATCTTATCTAAGCAGAAGCCACATTGCTTTCTGGGACGAGCCATCTCGTAGGCTGCCCATGCAAATTAAGGAGGAAGGGATCTGCAAACTGCTCTATTTGATCCACCTTACTTATAGCCCTTAGCACCCTAGCAAGTTGCCAGTGGGACCCTTGGTAGGGCAAAGTTTGGTTGCTCTCGTGCTATTGGTTTAATAGCTGTAGCCTAAGCCTGGCAAACACCCCAACCCAGAAACGAGTAGCGCCAGGACTCACCTGTTCCTTTCTTGCATGTGAAAGGGAGGTGATAGTTGCATGGGACATCATTCCACTCGCCTTGCTCATGCCAGATCATCACCACACAATCCTCTCCTGCCGCAAAGAAGTTGTCGGGCTGGTTGGGCCGCCAGTTCTCATATTGCTGTGAAGAGATAAGAAGCCCTTCCTCTAAGTTATGAAGACACTTGCCTTGTTCTCTTCAGCTCTCCCTTTCCCCTTGCTTCTTCTCTCTCCCTTTTGGCTCTTTTCCTTCTGCTTTTGTTCATTCACTCTCCCTTGCTTCTGTTTTTCTGACTGGTTCTCTCTCTTCCTCCTGGGTCTGTCCCTCTCATCAATGGAAATCATGTATTTTTATTATCTGTATTGTGGTAGCGCCTATGAGCCCATTGTTTTAGACACTGTACAAACAGAGAACAAAATGACGGTCCCTCCTGACCCCAAAATAGCTTATGGCTGGCTCCATTCAGCGCTTGTCCCACTGTTCACACCAATGACTCTAGGGTTCTGTCCCCAGGCAGCAGCTTCATGTCCTGACACAGCACAAAAAGTCAAAGCTTGCATGGAAGCGGGCGGTTCTTTCCTGAAATGACTCTCAGTGAAGAAACAAGACCCCCCTACCCCTGCACACAACTCACGAGGGAATTTCCATCAGACCAGCGGAAGTCGTGTTCGATAGCCCTGTCACTGAGTCCAATCCACTGGTAATCCTGGGCGTAGTCTGAAAAAGAAAGACAGGGAGAGACAGGTAAGAAATGGGAAAGGGAGTCCCTCCAGCACTCACCTCTCCCACGCTAGTCTAGGCGACACCAAAGGGCTCTGCCAAGGATCTGAACACCATAGCTACGTGGTCTATATCTGGACCACATCAAGGGTTGCTCGACAAGGGGTAGTTCTGACTGAGGAAGCCAGATTGGTTAAAGGTGAGGTGGATAAATCTCCTTCAGTTAGGAAGTGAGAGCGTCTGAGCTGGCAATGCTCTGGAATGTCACTGTAAAGGTGGCTCCAGTTTGCCAAATTCGTCCCATGACAGTCTGCTGTTCCCATGCCAGCGGCTGCCATGCGGCTACTACGGTTGGAGGTGTTAGTCCTCGTGTGGGCGAAGGGTCGTTCTTCCTCTGCGGTCCACCAGCCCTTCAGAGCGAGGCCACAGAGAGGGAGGCCACAGCACGAAGGGAATGGTTTAATCTTGATGCCCCAACACAAGACCAATTGGGCCACTTTTTTCACATACCTGCAGGCCCCCACGCCTCCCCAACTCACTAATGGGGGTGAGGGAATTGCAGACTGGCATTCAGATTCATTTAAAGGGACAAACAGGTGGTGTCAGCAGAAGGCATGTTCCCAGGAACCCCGGACAAGGCTGTGCACCACAGCAGAAGCTTCATCTGTCCTAATCCCCTTAGACTGAACCTTGGTCGAACAGGGTCCTGCTCCCCACCCCAGCTGCCTGAGGATCCCACTCCAACCAGATCCATGGTGTGTGCTCTCGTCTCTGAACACAGGGGGCAGGGAACACAGCTCCCCAGCCCCTGGAAAAACGGGAGAGGTACTCCCCCCTCTTCTGAAGTGTCCAGACTCCTCCAGCGCCTCCCCCTCCTAGCCGCTGCGGCGAAACCCACTCCCGCTCTGGGTTGGAGCTATCTGGAGCTGCTGCCTGACCTGGGCGGCCGTCTCACTGGCACCAGTGTAAGGAAGATGCTGCTCCCACCCCAGCTCACTCCCAGGCCTTGCTATTTCTACCCAGACTGGAGAGGTGGGTGGCAGAACAGTCAGGGCTGCCACCCATCCTGCTCTGGGCAGCCCCATGGACCAGCCCTGCAGAGTCTCCTGCAGCCAGCAGGGCTTTTCCCTGCCTTTCCTCCTCTTAGTAGCCAGGGGCACAGTGGCACCAGTGCTGAGGGTAGGGGGAGACTGGCTCCCCTTGGCTCCTTCTGTTGGCTGGTGTGGGCTGCTCCCCACATGCTCCGCCCCACCTCGGCCCACCCCCACCCCTAAATGGACAGATTGATCTGTGCCCAGCCACTCTCAGATCCTGGCCGTTACCCCCAGCACTCACTGTTTACAAACTCTTGTTCTTCTGGAGTGATGATACTGCTCAGGTGGGACTGATGTTCCCGGCACCGGGTCTCAGCTTCCACCCACGTCTCTCTCTGTTCAAAGTGCTTGTAACAATGGCCCTGGAACTTGGTCCAGCCCTCATCACAGTCCTCCAGGTCTGAAACACACAAGAAAGGAATGAAAGGGAACCGCATGCCTGAGGGCAGTGTGCCAACCAACTCACCTCTTGGCTGCCCAAGCATTCATGGAACAAAAATACAACACATGGTCACACCCACTAAAGAATAAACTTTGATATTTTTGTATGTTACATCCACGGGAAAATGATCAGAAGGCAACGAAGGAATAGTTTATGGAGGGGAAGTAGGCTAAAGGCCCTGCAATTTACATGGTGATAGGCACTTTTGAAAAATCTAACAGACAGATTCCTGAACATTTCAAACTCCAAGTCAGGTTCTGAGACTCTGGCTTTGAGAAATAGCCCCAAACAACACCACTTTCCCCCCCTCCACCCCGCAGAGCTGTCCTGCTGATTTTGCTTGCCTTGGAGAACAGCTTTCACCTTTAAAACCTGCATTTTACTCCCCACAATCAGTGCTAATGCATCAGAGATGGGAGGGAAGGGCAGGAGAGGTCAGAGTTTAGATTCAGTTGGCTACATCACTATTCTGAGCCTTCTCAAATGGAAAAAGCAACCTGGTGAGATCACAGAAAAGGGAGGCAGGGCAGGACTTACCATATGTGAGACAGAAAAAAAACCCTAAAGAAAATATTTTTAAAAAGGAGTAGAAAAAAAGCAAAAATCTGTTGCCTGCTTTAAGTGGTTATTGCTGGTGATTATTGAGAAATGCCATCAAAACAAATTAAAGGCACAAAATATTTGACGGGCTCTATATTATGGTTGGGACCAGAGCTTGAAAGGGAAAGCCTTTAAAAGGGAAGTTAGCTCCTATCCTCTTCCCTGCAGAGAAATTAACCAGTTTAATTTATTTTAACAAGGGGGATTGTTTCTTTTGAACTGAAGCTCTAGTCCAGTGTGGAGAGGATGTGTATGGGAGATTCTCCTCAGGTCATACAAGGAATAGACACGCAGGAAAGGGCATCAGCTGGTAGATGAGTCCTACCTTAGGAAATGTGGGCACTGGAAATGAATACTTGGGGCCAGAGAAACTCTGGCAACTGACTCACAGGCCACAGGGACTATGAGACTAGCTGTGCGGGCCTTGGGGACATAGGAGAAAAGGTAAGCAAGGGATGTAAGACAGGAAATACAGAGAAGTAGAACGCAGTCTTTTTAAAAAATGGAAAAGGGTAGAGCAGATGCAAAGGAATAAACAAAAGATGGCACTTTGGGGAATCTTTTGTTCTCTGCCATCAACAAAGTCATACCAATACCTTCTGTAAACCAAAAAGAAACAGGGACAGATACAGAAATGACAACAGTTGGGGCAGATACTATTATGATGATAAAACCATCTCCTCCAGATAGACCCTTGCATTGCAAGCAGTTGCACTCAAACGATGGAATTACTATGTCTTTTGGGCCTTGAATGTACTATGTCCCATCATCTCTTATCTCCTCCTCCACTGCCTAGCATCTAGAGTCAGAACAGCCAAGACAAGATACAAAGTCAGAGAGGAACTGTCACTGTGAGGCAGATGAGATGTGATGAGCCCATAGATGAGGAAGAGGAGCACTGGTGTGGAAGGAAGATCTAGTGGTGACCAGATGGAGATTTATTTAGTAGCAGCTTTTCAGTGGCAGAGAGAGTTCTTCCATCTATCATCCTTTCTCAGCTCCTTGTTGCCTAGGGTGGTGGGATTTCATTATTCCTTTTGGCCACCCAGCAAATGTCCCTCTAACCCCATGCAGGGCAGATGTTCCATATTCCACTTTCATGAAACAACCTCTCACCTTGGCTATTGTCCACCTTTGCATTCCAGAGTACCCCATCTCCCTTTAACTCATCAATTCCTCTTACTCCATTCCTGTGAAGCTCTTCAACCAGGGGTACACACAAATCCCATGCAGACTTCAATGTCTGGCCCTCCAAAGACTGGCTAGTTGGTGGGTCCTTTGAATTCTCTTTTTCTGCCTTCTTCCTCTACAGACCAAGCAGACCATCTCTGCTGAACCAACCTTAGGGAGCAGGAGCTGTGAGAGCACTCACAAACCTGGATCTTCTCCACCACATCTCCGAGAGCAGGGGAGGGAGTATGTAATGTGCCTTTCTAAGTCTCTTTTTCTGGTGGCTTATGTCACACCCCCTTTATAGACTATCACAACCACTGAGTTGGGATGGAACACAATGCACAGCCTCAGTAGGACATTCTAACAGAAAATGTGAGGCTTTCCTATGTAGCAGTTACCTATGCAAAAATGTGGAGAGCAGTTGCAGGTAAAATCTAATCCCATGCAGTGGCACTCTCTCCAGGCTTTAGAAGCATTTAAGAATGACTGACTTGTGTGTATGGCACAGAAGAGCTCATCTAAAATGCTAGAGCTCATGAAGTTCTTAGGGAATCAAATAAGTTAGAGAAGGGAAAGTAGATCATACATTCTACCTTGGGGGTAATGTTGGGCATTAAAGGGGGCTTTTTCACTGATATTTAGGGCAGTAGGCTGCTCTCATATATCCCAGGGTAATCCGGGGTAAAGATACCCCTTGATGTCAAGGTCCCATTAATAGATGCACTGTTATGAAGAGAAGAGATTAAACTAGGTTTGGGTCAAACATTGGAGTGGTGTTTCAATACAGCTGTTAGGCGGAATACTCCCTATTATAGGAGGCCTCTTGCCTCTTCTCAGGCGAGGCTCCTGAAGCAGAGCAGCAGGAGGTGCTAAAGGTCAGGACTGAGGTACACTGGAAGAGGTAAGTGAAGGAAGCTTGCATGGTGCCTGCTCACAAGCGTAGCCATTCCTATCAGTTCCTCTCCTTTCATGAGCTCTTCCACACACTCATATTAAAAGGAGAAAGAGAGATGCAGAGAAAGAGAGGGGGAAGATCAAATGCGCTTTCCTATTGCCCATTTGAAGGTGAACAGGTAGTACTTTTCAACCTGCTTCTCCCTGGCCTTGCAGAGCAATGCAGGAACATTTTTCCTCCTTGAGAAACGGACAGAAAATCAGGCTTTCAGGGACTTGCAGTAAAACAAAATCTTCCTTTGTTTTCTCCCCCAAACCAAACGGCATTTGTGCACACAAGAAAGTGTCGCTCTGAAGGAAAACCAGGATATTTCAGTTTCCCCCTCTGTGACTCACACTGCTTGCCACTGTCGCCATGAAAGTCGCATTCACTCGAGGAAACGACACAAAGGTCAGGTGGAGACGGAGAAGAGTCACAGGAGTGAATGAAAGCCCTTCACGGGTGAATCCGCACAAAATGAAACACGGTCATTTCACATGGCTCAGTTCATGCATCTTTCACTGAAATCACAGAGGAGCAGAGAAGGTTCACATGCCATGAAGGTGTACCTGGGACAGTGTCCGATTATTACAGGTGGATTGGAAGGGTTTTCTTTGATCCAAAAGCATATTTGTGCTTATGTCAAACAGTATCACACTATCATGTCCTTTATGCAATTTTACAAGAGAAAACTACAACAAAGAGAATAATTTCCCTTTCTAAGAAGCCAAGGAGACACCAGGTTCCCTAGGAGCTCTAAAGCTCCCACTGTCTCCTAGAAGTTAAGAGAAATTTCCCAGAGAAACAAGATGTCGTGATCAAAAAATAATAATCACTTGTAAGCAAACAGCGTAATCTTTTGCCCAGTAAGACGCATTTTATCTGCTGTTAGGAGTTAGCTTTTTGAGATGAGGGCGGGATTGGTGGGGTTAAGTTTTTTTGGGGGAGTGCAGCTGTTAGTAAAATTAGCTGAAGCCAGGTAGGCCGTACCGATCTCACACAGGTCCCCTCCGTAGCTGGGAAGGCATAAGCATTTGAAAGAGTCGATGCCATCAGCGCAGGTAGCTCCATTCAGACAGGGGCTTGAGTGGCACTCATCAATGTCTGCAAGAAATCAAGGGCTGCCATTAGGACTCTGGGCAGGGAACTCCACCAACAGGAGAACTTGTTTCTTTGCTTGTTCAGAAGGGAGCGTCCACGGTTTTGGGAGCGCTCGAGAGTGGGTTACAGGTTTCTTTTAAGAACTACTGCTGCTGCTACTGTTGAAGAAATGAAAGCAAAAAGCCCAACCCACCCTAGGAGGCTGACATCATTTTCCACTCAAATTTCTGTCACTTGATCGCTGGACAACACTATGGTGATATCAGGGCAACATCAGCAGAGGTCGGAGGGATGCCTTTCAGGGTATGCTGCTCAGTATCTTTGGATATCTGTTGTGTCTCTTCCTTGTCCATCTTTGCTGCCTAACTTGATCAAATGTGCAATCTTGTGGCTGTGTCAGCCTCCATCAGCTAAAGTCTAAAAGACAGACGTGGGGCTTCTCTTAAGTAAGAGGAACATGCTCAAACTCAGCGTCATGTCTTCCCTCTCCCTCCTTGGCTTCTCATTTTTGACTCTTTCTAACCATAGTCCAGATGTCATGCTTCAGCCTGAACTCCCAGGGCTAAATCCTCACCTGTTCCAGAGCACAGCTGCTAGTGAGGGGGCTAGCATAAAGCCAGCTGTGCCAGCTTGACACCAGTCAAGGATTTCCCCACACTGTGGGAACTGCTGGCTGCCCATTTAGGACAGTTTTATGGACTCTTTGTACTGCTCCATTGATGGAGCAGTGGGAGGGTCCAGATTTGCCCCCAAGTCTTCTGTCTCCCAGTCTGTCAGTTATCTCAACATGGACAGTACATGTCATCACTGTAATGGCATGTCTAGCTCTCACCAGTTCGGGAAGGGAAGGGAAGGGAAGCGGCTTGGATTAATTGGGTATCATGCTCAGAATGAGACCAAAATGGACAGTTTGTATCTAATATGCCACAAAATCCATCCTTCTACATTTTTTGCTTAACATCTCTCCAGTCTGAAACTTAATCCTATTCCTCAGTGAGTCTTGAAACCAGAAGGAAGAAATACGTTAATTAGAATGAAAAGACGGCAGAGATGAAGTCAGTGCAAGAAATCATAGACAAGCTCCAAAGAGTGAGAATGTAACTGTGCCCAAATACCTACAGAAAGGGTTGTAGACAAAAAATAGTAGTCACTGGTTAGCTCCTTTAGTGAGACTTTTCTTCTTTCTTTCAATGTCTTGCTTCTCAGACTCTGACGTCCTGGAAAGTCTTAAAGATGCTGACTGTAACAGAAGTCATCTGGCTGACACCTCACACTGCACTTCAGTGCTAGAGGGTTAGTGGGAAAGCAGACTCAGAGAAGATGAATCAGAGAAGGACGTGGACATGGCCATAATGAAGCAGAACAACAATCCATCCAGTTCAATATTCTGTCTTCTGCCTCATTGGATCAGACTAACGGTCTGTCTAGTCCAGTACCCTCTCTCCAGCTATACCAGAGCAAAGCAGTGATCCACCTAATCAAGCACCCTCTCTTCAGCCATAAGAAAACAGACAAGTGTTCTACCTTGTCTATCTGTCAAGTCACCCACAGTGACCCATGCCAGATGCTTCAGAGAAAAGTGTGAACTCCTACAGCACATCAAATTGTAAAGTATTAAATGATGGGGGAAAGTCTTCCTGGCAGCAGCTCGTAGTCAGCTTGCACTTTGAAGCATGAGGATTGAGAGCGCTTGTTATTTATATTCTAATTTGTGTCCCCAAAGGTATTGCAAATATTCCCCAAATGGCTTATCAACCACTTAAACCAGCTTTGCACTTGGATCTTCATGAGTGCAGGGTCTGCTTCTACATTAAAATACTAATTAATGTTTTCTGAGCTATTCTTTTTAGTGTAATGGGAGGGAAATGAAATGCCCAGCTTTCATCAATGCTAATAAGCATTTTGGGACTTTCCAGAACAAAAAGGGAATTATTGACCTAGTAGAAAAGAATGGATGAGTCAGGTTGATTACTACTTATCTGCTCACGTCTTTGGAACTTAGAAGATTTAAAACACAAAAGGGAAACTGAAATGTGTTGAGAGGAGATTAAAATCCCAGTACACACCAGGTTCCCCAGCAACAGTAGCAGCAGAAGTTGATGCCATTCACAGTGGTCTCCACCTGAACAAGTAAGGAAAGGTTCTCCTTTGTCCATTAGCTTCTATTAAGTGGAAAGCACGCTGTAGAAATGGAAATAAAGCATGTACAGGAGCTAAAGCAGAATGTTTAGCAGGGAATAATGGGTTCTTCATTTGTCTTCAGTGACAGGGACTAACATTTTATGTGCCCAAGGTCTCTTTCAGATGCAGATGATCTGCAGTGGTCCCACCTACTCAAGCCCTGGAGGAAGAAGGCAGCAAATACACACGCAGGCTAGCGCACTGCATCAAATCAGGAAATAACATTAGAATGGAACTTGCTTTGTGCTTGTATATATTATGAACTGTACATATTATATATACTATATGGATACTCAGTATATATACCCCATATATAGACACACAGGGTACATTTTAACAGTGTTGTAAAAATAATGCAAGGAAATACAGAAATACTTTTTGAAATGCATGCTGCAAATATTTTGAAACATGAGGATAATAAATATCAAACTAGCCATTTGGCCTGTTAACTCTTTGGGGCAGGGACTGTGCCTTCCTCTGTATTTAGAAAGCACCTGGTCTCAGCAGTTACTGGTAAATTCAGAGTCTCACACATGTCAAGACATATGGAGTTGGTGTGGCCGATTCTCCATTCACCCTGTAGTACTTGGTCTTAGAGATTTTTCAGAACAATAAATAATATCTCCGGCTAGCATCACTCATGATATAGTTCGTAGATACACTAGAGAATGGAACTATGATATTGCACATGAGCTCTGGGCTCGGGGCTTTACATGAAAAGGAAACTTCAGTAAAAGAAATTTAAATCACCCAGTTACTTAATGCTTGACATTTTTTGTTATCCCTTTAGTTGCTACAAGCATATATTACACATCCACAGTATTGCTCACCATTTAACCCTGCACAACAGAGACTCTCAGAGGTGAGGTGAGGATGCAGGGACCCTTCAGCAGCTGGCAGCTGTCACGTATCTTAACACTGAAGGAATTTACAAAGCCACTGTAATTGGATATTTGTTATTTTATGTAAATTTTCCTAAAAATGCATGTTTGTCTTCTCACGACTCCCTTGCTGGTCCCCCTCAAATAGCTTCTCTACCAGGACAGGAAGAAAAGATTATTACTATTATTTAAGTGCTAACAATGTACGTGGGGCAGTACAAGACAGAATGAGACAGCCCCTGCTTTGAAGAGCTTCCAGTCTAAGAGAAAGACACGGAAGACAGAATGCAATGGGGAGCCGAGAACAGGGAGCACATTTAAAACATTAACTCACTTCTGGAGGGCATCACGGAAATAAGGGGTCTTTAGAAGATGATTTATACTCACCGTGGTATCATAGAACATTCAAAAAGACCATTCAAATGTCTTGTCACAACATGGGTTTTCTAGCTGATGTATTCTTAAAGGGACTAGCGTTTTAAGCCTCACTTTAAAAAAAATGTTTTCATGATTTAAAAAAAAAAATGAAAACAGGGTGTCCTATTTAATAAATGTCAACTGTTGATTGATGAAAGCAGAGAGGTAGCCGGATTACTCTGGAAGCTTCATTTAGGCAAACACAAAATAGCTTCACCAGCTTGTTATTCCCTTCCTAAGCTCTAATGTTCCCAGGTATGTATTGAATTTACTCACTCCTACTCTGTTCAAGTAGTATACAACTAGATCTTCCCATGCAGTCTTGCAAACTTAAACACAATAACTCTGCTCTAGAACATAAGAAACTGGAAGAGAAACCATTTATAAACAAACGTGAAACTGACCATTTTACTATCATTGCAAACATGAACAAACAGCATCAGTGATGAAAAATACATTAGAGTTTCAGAACTGTTTCCCTTTTAATTATCTAAAATGTTATTGGCAGTAACAGTGGTACAGACTTTTTAAAGATACAATACATGTGTTTTATCAAAAAGGCAACTTAGATCACTGATAGATTTGAATACTGATTAAACAAGTTTAGTTTTGTGTTTAAAACATTCACTAAGGAGGAACAGCATGCAAGCAGGAAGGATATGAAACACCACTCTAACACAGAAAAATTCCTACAGTTTTCTTGGGAATGAGAGTAATCTGTTTGGAAATACAATCTGGCATCCAAAATCCTGACTCCATTCTGCAGCTTGAAAAGCAACACATTTTCAAAGTGTACAACAGCCCCCACACTGACCTGTTTTTATGGGGTTTCCTGGTGTGTATGAACCACTAAATAGAGACTCAAAAGACCAACTAAACAATATTTTTTTAGAGAGCCAAGAAAATCTTGCCAGAAATCATAGCTTCTGCTTTCCAGGAATTCCTGGGAATATTATGACAGGTTTCAGGGTAACAGCCGTGTTAGTCTATATCCACAAAAAGAAAAGGAGTACTTGTGGCACCTTAGAGACTAACCAATTTATTTGAGCATAAGCTTTCGTGAGCTGCAGCTCACTTCATCGGATGCAT
This sequence comes from Chelonia mydas, assembly GCF_015237465.2. Lineage (NCBI taxonomy): Eukaryota > Metazoa > Chordata > Testudines > Cheloniidae > Chelonia > Chelonia mydas. Next base: position 69,092,437 of record NC_051250.2, read on the forward strand.
ACCGTGGAAATAGACTCGGAAGGGGGAGCATCTTATCGGCGGGTGTGACCCTGTCTGCACCCGGTGGACAGTCAGATTAGTTCATCCAGGCTGGTTGGAAAACAGCTGTCGGTACGGATGCAGCACCCCAACTTTGCAGTGAGACGTGACTCTCATCATATTCACATGGTACTTCCACGGTATTCAACCGATGAAGTGAGCTGTAGCTCACGAAAGCTTATGCTCAAATAAATTGATTAGTCTCTAAGGTGCCACAAGTACTCCTTTTCTTTTTGGGAATATTATGAACATTGATCTGGTGGGTTAAGCAGGAAAGAAGATCCCAAAGCCAGTAAGGTGGCATCTAAAAGATAACTCCATTCACACGTTACTCTGTTGCCAGATCCTGATCAAAGTGGAAAAGAAGCAGCTGGAGAAAACAATTCTCTTAGATGTGAGAGATAAGTAATGGCTCTTGGCAATAGTACAACTGAGTAGTGACTTGGCAGCAGATGGAAAGAGTCTAATTTCTCTGATTTAAGCCATAGAAAAATATATAAAAAAATGAAATTTAAGCCTCAGGATACAGAGGAGGAGAAAATAACCTGCCACAACATAGAAAATATTCTATTAAACTACAAAACTCAGACACTTATCAGGAAACATGTTTATTTTGTGGTACTCCCTCTCAGTGCTATGTTTACAAGTGATGACTTGATTGCCAGCACTGAGAGCTCAGGAATCTCGGGAATCCTTGGCTCCACAATATTATATGTAAAAGAAAACTCACTTTATCTGTACAATAGGCCATTATTTTAGGTTGTATCCTCAGAGCTGGTTTTCCATAAGCAAATAAGCCTTTGACTTAATGTCATAAAACAGCCAGCAGACACCAAATAACTGGATTGGCCAGTAAAGACATCTGCCAGATCTCAGCTGGAACTTGTTAGAGCTACCTTACCCTCCTTCATAGCCTGACTCTCCCATTAAATAGAATTGTATGAATCACTTGTGTGATTTTTTAAAAAGGTTTTTCTTCTACTGCTTTCTTTTAATCAATAAAATATATCCTTCAGGCCATAAAGAAGCATTTCACCCATTAGGACTCCTTCAAAATCACCTAATACACTTCAGCTGTTTTGGCTGGATGGGCAGCAGATCCAGAGAGATGCAAATCTTTTGGTAAATTGCTGACATTTCAGCAAATGTCAGTTTTTTCCTTGACCTGACTGAAGTCTTTAAAACCATCAGCTAGTTCAAAAGATGTAAACCACAGCTTTTTCACTGAAATGCCAGTACAGTATTTTGGCTAATACCTGTGTGCCCTCCAATTTTGCCAATTGTAACAGGCTTCTGCACACAGTTGGCAAGAGTCTGGATGAAGAGACCAGTTATGTGAACAAGACTTCAAATCTGCAGGGCCGCCCAGAGGATTCAGGGGGTCTGGGGTCTTCAGCGGCGCGGGGCGGGTGTCCTTCCGCTCTGGGTCTTCGAGGCACTTCGCCGAAAACATGGAGCAGAAGGACCCCCTGCCGCCGAATTGCCACTGAAAACTCTCATGGGGGGCCCCTGTGGGGCTCGGGGCCTGGGGCAAATTGCCCCACTTGCCCCCCCCAGGTCATCCTGCAAATTTGAGGCTCTTGTGGGACCCTAATTCTGAGGGCAATAACAGATTGCTGACAACTGACATGCCCACATGGACCTGAGCATTCCTTGGCTAGAAGCCTGGAAAATGCCAGCATCCAAGGGTTAACCTTCAATCCATTGGCTGACACAACTCCGACTTTGGCTTCTGGCGTTGATATCTTGGGGGAATCATATGGTATGGTAGAGGAGAGAAATTTTCATTTTTAAAAAAACTGATCACTGAATCCACTTGAAAACCTCACCAAAGTAGGCGTAGTAGGAATTTATATGAAAAACTAGCACTAAAGGCCCACTTCAGCTGGGTCTTTGCTTTGGGCTCCTTCTTGCAAGATGAACTAGATTCCATTCTGCTTTATTATTAATTATCTTTTTTGATTATTCTTCTGGCACCAACCATTGTTCAGCACAGCACCAGACACAGCTATCAAGACAGTGCCTATCCCAAAGAGCTCACTTTCTAGATTAGGAAGACAAGACGCACCAGGAGAACCAGAAGAAGGAGGCAGCATAGGTCCATTATTAAATACTATTTTTGCTCTCAATATTCAGATTCTCCCTTTCATTTCTCTAGCATCTCTCATCTCAAACGATCCCAAAGCACTTTGAATACTATCTTTATAGTAGAATTGGGCTAACATTGCAAAATAATCTTTGTGAATATTTGTTCCATCTTTAAAAAATCACTTTGTTTACACATTTAGGTCTTATTTCTAGATTAAATTCACCCTTTTGTGGAAGTCTAGTACAAGGACCAGGCATCCCTTAAGTTCTGCTCTGAAATAGGACTTGTGTGGGCTCTTTGCCCACGGGTGAATTTCACTGTCCATGAATATGTTCGCAAATGAGTTTTACTAGCCTAAAAGGCACATTTTCTGCTTGAATGCTGGAATAGTCACTGAACACAGATTCTAAATCACATCTCTCCCTGCAGCACAGTGCACCTAGAACTGTGCTGGGGCACCATGGTCAATACTTACTCATAAGGAGGAGTGCCCCCTACAGAGTCAGCCACACCACTCCCTGCAGCATGGGCCCCCTGCTACCATGCTGGGGTACGCAGGTGAGTCCTGAATAGTCCCCTCAGTGACAGTGTAGAGAACAAGTGCAAGTGGGATATTGGAATCCTTTGATTTCACTGATTCATGAGCAAAGGGAAGAGACTACAACTCAAATGAGATGGAGACTCCAGTGAGTCATGTAGCCTCCACAATACTGAAGCTTCATGAAGATAGAGGCTGGCTCCTGTCACCTGTTCTCCATCTTTGTGTATTAAGAAGTGACAAGGCTCTGATTTCAGGGCTTGGTCCTTCATATCTGAACTATATCTCAAGTCATGCTGGTAACCTTGCAAACATGGAAAGACTGCCGTTTGATTGGCTACCGAAGGTATGGGCGGGGTTTGAAGTGACGATCACATGCACGGGATACACCATCAAAGAAAGTAACAGACAAAATAAAAATTTTATTAGTAAGATAAAAGAGAAGGAAGTGGGGAGAGAGCAAGAGAGCACTGATGTATCAGAAATATAACAAGCTTGATGGCCAATTGAGACCTCATAGACATAATGATCCTTTGTATCACTATAGCATCATCCACCTGAGGTTATCAAATGCATTATGAACAGAAATGAATTAAACCTTGCAACCTACCTCAGAGGCAGGTAATTATTAATTTCTCTATTTTTAGATGCGAAAAGTGATGCACAGAAACGTAAAGTGATTTACCCAAGACTCCTCTGTGATTCAGTGGCAGGTATGGAATTAAAGCCCAGCTCTCTGCTCCAGCCAGTAGAAGCACTGCTTCCAAAAAAAGCCCCTGCCTAACCCAAAGCAGTATGCATTAGTGGTTTAATTGAGTTAAAGTAAATTGAGAAAGTAGCTCTGGGGGTTATGATGATGGTGGGTTTTTTTTTTACTAGAAATGACTGAGCAAGTCTGGTTGCATTCATAGATTGTACCATATATAAGCAAATATATATGAAGGCAAAATTTCAAAAAACTTTAGAGGCACAATTAAGCACATAAAATATACACACAAGTGCAGACCTAAAGTTTCTTAAAAAGAGGCCCATATTTTATACAGCGTGCATGTCCATCCTTGCATATTGCAACCTTGACTTAGGCTAGCACAGGTTACATTCTGGTTTGGTATCAAAGTGAAACTGAGCCAGGAATGGGAAGTGCCAAGGAATTCCATGTTATCCTTGACTTAGTTCTCCGCACCCTGACAGGCAGCAATAGCCAGATAAGCGGTCGCGGTGGAAGAAAATTCCTGGTTAATTGCTAAGGGAAGACTTTTTCACAGTAACATCAGGTTAGGCAGTTTACACCCTCCCTGTATGAATAATATTGAGCTGGTTGTCAGCCATGAAAGACACATGATCTTTTCACAATCTGAAGTACCGTCGCAATTTATACGTACGCCAGTGAATGAGCCCACCAATCCACAGATTGAAAGTGGAGTGAAACAGACATGTGCCAAAAGAGCCAATAAAAAATACGAGTTAATTTGATTTAGACGTCATCTCATGTGCATCATCCGATACAGCCAGTTCCAGCAAACAGAGGCACAAGACCCAATACTATCAAGCAGAACCTCAGTTCACGTCTCCTCCTTTAAAGCTTTGAAGAAATATATTTTCTTTCATTCCCAGTGCATAGTTGGGCCTGACAAACTGATGCAAAGCGCCTTGCACCTTGGATGGGGATGAACGTCCACCAAAAGGTCTCTTTTGGGTATGACAATTCCTAGCTGCCACAGATAGTGAAGTGACAGTTGGATTCTGGTGGCAGAAGGGCACCCAGGCTAAGTAAAGGGAGGTGAGGTGTTGTCTGCCAACAGCTGCCAAGGGACAATATGGAGGACTAGGAATGTGGTTTGGCATGTGCACATACTGCCTCCAGCAGGTGCAGTTCAGAGAGCAGAAAATTCTGATTTTCTTGCTGGCTTGTTTTTGACCTTTGGAATCCCTTGAATGCCACAGAAGAAGCCAGGAGGTCCACAACAGCAGACCTACTGCACCATAACAAACATCATGAAACACAAGGCATCCACCCATTAGTACATATAGCTCCTAATGCTCTGGATATAGGGGTATATATATATAGGTCAGGATAGGGGATAAGGAAATAGGACAGTGGAGAATATCCCATGCTAGAGTGCTTCTCTGCCTCTTCCTCTCACCCCCTCAATTGCCAGGATGAAATTCTCCTATTGATCCAGAGTGGAAGGAGTAGCTGCCTTCTCTAGGGCTTCAGGAGAAGAACAGAGTTTCCCTGTTTTCTCTGGGCTGGAGCAACATTTAGCAATGATGGTGAAAGGAAAGTGAACTCCTCCTGGTTTCCCCCAGATATGCTGTGCTCATGGTCATATCCACAGCAGCACTCATTTTAGGTTAAAAAATATTCTCACCTTGCTGCACATCCCCACCAAAACAGGCCAGAGCTTACCTATATCACAGCGGTCCCCCATGTACCCAGGCGGGCACAAGCAGGTGATGTTTCCATCTCTTTCCTGGCAGGTTCCCGCTCCACAGGGCTTCTCATCACATGTCTTGGGTATAACTGTAACTCCCAAGAGAGAGGGATATCAGCCAAATTATACTGATGCCTTTTGCTGTTATGCAGTGTGACTACAGATGCTGCACAAGGGGGAGATACCTGCCATCCATGGCTCAGTGCTGCTTCACTCTCTACTTGCCATGTTACTCTGCAGTTCTCTTTGGTTTAAGTCTACTTTAGTTTGACTCCACTGCCACAGAAGGTCAGAGTCAAATAATGGGGATGGAGGAGGGCTGGACAATTGTGTGGCCAATAATAGCACTGATAGTTATGCTTGTTAAGATAAAAGCAGTTGGATATTTTGTGTTTCAGGGCATAACCTGATTGCTGCAGGTGTGAGAAAAGAACAACCCCTCACATTCCCTTCATGTGCAGAGCTGCACAACTGGCCAGGTGCATTATGATTGTTCCATCATTTATCAGCCACTGTGAGAGGCAGGATAGTAGACTTGAGGGATTAATGGTCTGATCTGGTGTGGCAAATCCTACATCCCTATAGCTTTTCGTTCAGATAAAATATTTCTTAAATGCCCTTTTTCATTATGTTCCCTTTGCTGTATAAAGAAGGGAAGTCCCACCCCTTTCTATAAAAGAAGGTGGGCTGGAAAAGCAATACATATTTTTAACAATACCTTCTGCAGTGGGTTCTGGCACATTGGTGGCTTCTGGTGAAACTTGAGGCAAGATAGCAGTGGCAGTGGGTGATATCTCTAATGTTTCTAGAACAACAGCTATTTCGGTCTCTTGTTCTGATACCATGGGAGTAGAGGACTGTATTTCAAGCCGGGCCTCTTCAGGACCCATGGGCTCTTGTGTTAATTCAGTGTCTGGCATACTGGTACTAATTACAACGTCTGGTGCAGAGGTTTCCCCTGAAACATCTGAGAGTGGGTGTGTGGGTGTTCCTGAAGAATCTTCCCTCCTCTCTTCCAGTGCTCCAGAAGTTTCACTGACCACAGCTATGCCAGATGTTTCTATGTTAACTTCAGGTAATACAGATGTTTCACCTCTGGTTTTGTAAAATGTAGAAGTTTCTATGCTAATTTCAGGCAATGCAGATATTTTGTCACTGGTTTCATGTACTGTAGAAGTCTCTATGCTAATTTCAGCTATTGCAGATGTTTCACCACTGGTTTCATGAACCGTAGAAATTTCTATCGTAATTTCAGGCAATGCAGATGTTTCACCATTAGTTTCAGGAACTGTAGATGTTTCTATGCTAATTTCATGAAATCCAGATGTTTCTACAGTAATTTCAGGAAATGCAGAGGCTTCTCTACCAATTTCCCCAGATGAAGAGCCATCTCCACTTGACTCAAAAATATGGGGGAGTGTCACAGCTGTTTCTCCACCTAGCTCCTGTGAAACTGTTGGTTTTGTCACAACTTCGACCAAATCAGAAGTGACCAAGGTGACGCCTGGAAGTCCGGAGGCCTCTCCACTAACTCCAGTCACTGCTGAGGACTCTCCACTTAAGTCTGTGACTCCAGAAATGTCTCCACTAAAATATGGAATGCCTAATGGCTCTCCACTGATGTCTACTGTCCCTGATGGTAACCCACTAATATCCGTAACTCCAGACACTTCTCCAGATATTTCTCTTTCCCCTGAAGGAAGTCCACTGATTTCTAATATCCCAGATGGCCCTTCTCCTACCTCTTGTGCAACAGATGTCTGTGTTACAACTTCCACTAAAGTTGTATCCACAAGAGAGATAGTGGGAAAGCCAGATGGGAGTCCACTATAATCATAAATTCCAGATGGCAGGCCGCTAACAACCTCAACTCCAGAGGTTTCTCCACTGATGTCAATTACTCCACTTGGAAGTCCACTCATTTCAGGAGCTCCAGAAACCCCTCCACTGAAGTCTATTTGCCCAGAAGGCTGACCACTAATATCTAAAATTCCAGACACTGTGCCTGATATATCTTCATCCCCAGAGGGCAATCCACTGATTTCCAAAAACTTTTTTGCTTCTGCTTCCGTAACTGATGGGGTCGTCACTTCAACCAAACTGGTATTTAAAAAGGTAACGCCTGAGGGCTCTCCACTTCTATCAACACCAGAAACGAGGCCACTTAGGTCTACAAGGCCGCTTATGTCAGGTATCCCAGATGGTTCTCCACTGAAATCAATTCCTGAGGGAAAGCCGCTGATATCAGGTATCCCAGACGGTGCTCCGCTGATATCAGGTATCCCGGATGGTGCTCCGCTGAAATCGATTCCTGAGGGTAACCCACTGATATCAGGTATCCCAGACGGTGCTCCACTGATATCTGGTATCCCAGATGGTGCTCCACTGATATCAACTCCTGAGGGCAACCCACTGACTTTTCCACTAATGTCCCATTCAGCAGATGGTAACCCCGACAGGTCTTCTTCTCCACTGACCCCAATTGTTCCTTTTCCTTCCAGTTGACTTTCTGCTACTGTTGTTACAACTTCCACCAAAGTAGTATCCACAAGAGAGACAGTTGGAAAACCAGATGGGAGTCCACTTTCATCATACTCTCCGGAAGGCAGGCCACTAGTAAGCTCAACACCAGAGACTTCTCCAGAAGGTAGCCCACTGATTTCTGGAATTCCACTGATTTCTTGCAGTCCAGATGTTACCCCACTAAGGTCCGGGATTCCAGAAGCAGACACTAATAGGTCTTCCTCGCCAGAAGGTAACCCACTGACTTCAATAATGCCCGAGGGCAGCCCACTTTCATCTCCTGACGGCAGTCCAGAAGGAAGTCCACTGAAATCCAGGTCTACAGATGGCACTCCGCTTTCTTCGATCCCTGAGGGCTCTCCACTAGGTTCAAATGTTCCAGAAGCTGATGGTTCACCACTGGTTTCAAGTACTCCAGATGCAGATATCTCCCCTGAAGGCACTCCACTGAGAGCAGTCTCTGCACTGGGTTCATCTGGTATTGCACTAACAGGGGGGAAAGCTGATGGACTCACTGGAAAAGAAGCGGGGGAAGTGGAGGGGAGAGAGAGAACGAGGAAGAAGGATTTAACAAATTAGTTTCAAGGAGCTATTGAAAATTTCCTGTTTGACTGTGCATAAAAACGGACATCTAATAAAAGAGTGACAGACTCTGAGGATGAGGGCAGAAAATCCTATGCACTTTCCAGATCGCCCTCCCTCCCCTAAACTCTGTTAATGAGGATTATCTCAAATAACTCTGGAAAAGTGGTTCAATTTATCACCTCCTGTGACAGTACAAATGCAACACAAATTCCCAAAGGATAATCACCAGAACAAAGCCAGCATTCCAGCAACCATTAGTAGATAGAAACTGCTGCTGTTTCTGCTGATAATACCTAGAAGAAGAAAAAATCCAAACCTATCCTGCTGTTTTTGTCTCAGTGTTGCTTCCAGTAAAGCTGCACCACCCCTTGAAAGTCAGAAACTGAAATCTGTTTCCTGACTGATTTTCCCTCTTTACGTGCACATCGATGTGTTATTGTAGGATAGCTCAGGAATGCTGGGCTGTTGGCACTGGTTTGTTAGTGTAGGGTTGGCTGATGAGTCCAGTATGCTGGCTTTGACTATATTTATTTTAAAAAGAAGTGCACCGAATCATCTGTTTTAAAAAATAAAAAAAGTCTGAGCTCAGTTTTCCAGAACTGTGTGTGTAAAAAGGCATGTACAAAATTGACCCTTGCATTTGTGGTAACTGTTTGCACATATTCTGTATGTGCGATTTTGAAACTCGGGGCCATAATGAACTACCTGAATTTTGCTAACAGCTTAAAAATACCCAAAGATGCCTCAAACTTTGGGTCAGCTGACCACTCCGGGCCCCCTTACCAAAAAGCTGGTCACAAGCAGAGTTGGAACAGCTGAGAGTCCCTGGTTTTATTTGCTCTAAGTAACTAAAAGCCCACACTTTCTTGTCATAGAATAGCCTTTCTCCATTCATATTAATCCCCGTTTGCCTTGGGTTGCCTGTGAAAAATGTAGCATCCATGAGGAATACCATGTTTCACTGTGTGATCCGGGGGTGTGATGGCTTGAGCTCTAGGCCTCAGAGCTTGGCTAAAAGGTGCATGTGAGGTAAATCTGGATTACTGAGCCAGAGAACCAACTCCCTCTGAAGAGAGAGCTGCAGTTCAAAGCTTCCTTCCTCATCAGGCTACTTCCCAGCTGGATTCAGACAGGGATTCTCCTTGGTAAGGACACAGTATTTTTGTTTCTGGATTGCCCTTGCCCTAAATGTTTCCTCTGCCAGCCTCGTGAGTCTCTGGGCGCAGGGAACTGCCTGACCCACCTGATAGCAAGGAAAGGTCAGTTGGAAAGACTTCTGTTCCCCACTCTGTCTGATTTTCAGGTTCAGTGGCAAACTCCATTTCCACAGTTGTCTCCTCCCCAGAGGGCACTTCCTCCAAACCAGGGATCACCTGGGTTACAATCTGCTCCTCAACAAATTCATCCTTGTCCAAAGATGGCAGGGCTGGAACAGAAAGATATTGAAGAGAATTTCTATGATGGCATTGGCTCTCTCAGAAGCCTGATGCTGCTTCATAAACTATCCCAATACCAGGGTGACAAGCAACATAGAATGGTCTATAATTAAATACATGGCATTTCTCTTAATAGGAGATAGACTAAATTAGACTGGAGAAAGTAGGGGCAGAGGAGACTTTATAGCTTGTTTCCATCTCAAATTTTCTGATTCTGTGAGAGTAAAATGAACGTAAAAGAATGAGCCATGTGGTGTCTCTGTGTATCCTTGGGAGGAAGAGCTCCTTTTGGTAAACATACAGTGGAACCCTTGTGTAATCATCTCCCTCTTGAAATCATTCCCCCACAGAATGCAGCATTTTCCCCGTGCTATCAGCATTGTGTGCTATGGCAGATGGCTTTGAAGAGTGGGTCGGTACCTCTGAAACAGAAGGCATGGTGCCTTGACAGTGGGTCAGGAAATCCCGTCTGGTTGGGGTGCAAGTAGATGGTTCTCACACCAGGTTTGTCTCCCCCACAAGCAGGACGTGGGGTCACAATGGGATATCGGATGCTGCCATCAGCAAGCCAGCCAGCGCGGCATCTATCCAGGCCCAGCTTCCAGGCGGCATGGAGTTGCCCAACAGAGGCCAGGGTGGCATTCTGGCTCTCACAGTATTCCTGGGCTTCTAGGAGGGTGAACTGATCTGCTTGGGTTGCAAAGAACACCTCACCTGGAGGAAAAAAGTCAAGTGTGAGTCACTGACACATACAACTATGGATATTTCTGCCCGTCCGCTGTACATTACACACACCCCCTAACAGCCATGCTCACAGGCATGTGGAGAACATACCCTTCAGTCGGTCAATGTAGCAGTACACGTCGTACATCTCAGAAGCTGGGCGCACGCCATACGTCCGCACGCCTGGGGAGCTGTCCTTGTCTCCTACACATTGATTCCGTGGGGTCACAATGGGGTATCTGCCAAAACAGAAAGAAAGGGGCCGCCCCAGTGAGGGTCCTGCATACACTGCAATTGAAGAATCTCAGTGGGTGTTCCTGTGGAAGAGACGCAAGCTCTCCACTGAATAATGATAATACTGAGCATTTAGGGGTGCCCAAAGTCCTTAACAAGAATAATAATGGTAATACCTAGCTCTTGTGTTGGGCTTTTCATCAGTATGATTTGGAAACATGTCATGGACGCGCAACATGGGAAAATGTGGCACACGTGGAGAACACGTTCACAATTCAGCAGCACATTACGCTACAGACCGACCTGTGTTTTATCCACGTCAGGTGCTACTGTGCTGTCACTGGGTCCTGTGTCCAGGTGGGGCTGAGTGACACATTGGCTGTAACGCAAGTAACTCCGTTTCATAGCTGAATGTTTCTTTCAGGTAATCTTTACCTGACCTGGCATCCCCTTACCTGACAGTCTGATCCCTCAGCCAGCCGGCGTCACACTGATGAAAGCCAGTCTGGTAGGCAGCGTGCAGTTGTTCGGGTGTGGCGATGACAGCACTGTTATCCAGGCAGGCCTGCTGGGCTTTGGTGAAGGTGAGGGAATACCTGCTGGTGGCCGGTCGGTAATGAAACACGACACCTGGGGGGAAAGGGCGAGAGCAATGACGTAGGGACACGGAGACCTCCAAGCACCCTGGATGGATATTCAAGAAGGGCCTTCAAAACCAACCTGGTAGGAGCAGTATCTCCTGGAGCCATATTGATCTAAGTCCCTTGTTTACTGGTCTCTGCTGTTATTAAAGAGGCTATAAAAGGAGGGGTTATCTTGGGGGTCTCCCATTCCTCCCCACAATGATTGCAATGCAGTGACCTCCCCTTCAGCTGCAGGGGGATGCACACAGACCATTGGAATCTGGTGTCGGCCAATGCAGCTCTCATCCTCAGACAGAGGGGGTCATTCTACACCCTCACGAGGTGCCCTCCAGGCTCCCCTGCCCATTCCTGTGCCATGCACAGAAGGAGAGCTGCTGGCCGTGGGCAGATAGCTATTCCTGCCATGAACTTCTAGGGGCAGGGGAAAGGCTGGGAGTGCCCAGACCAGACACACTTTCCCCAGTAGAGCCAAATCCATTGCTAGATGGACAGTGTTCCAATTTTGTCAGCTGAAGCAGCGGTGTGGCTGGCCCTGAAGGAAACGGATTGTGAGGTTTCTTGTTGTCCCTGTGACTTACCAGTGGGAGAAATGGGCTGCTCAGGAATGAGACCACTCTCAGGAGCAGCTGTCACCTGCACAATCATCTCTTCCACTGAGGCAGACTCTAGTTCTGGCGTGGCAGTCACCCCCAAGTCCTCCTTCGCTGAGCTCACCTCCGGTGCCCAACTGGTGAAAAGAGTGTCCAGGACCGAAATGGTGACCTCTTCAGGAGTCACCCATACAGCTGTGACTCCCTCGTCAGTCACATTCTCTGCCTCCGTGAAAGCTGTCTCGGCAGTGATACCAGTGGCAAAGAGGTCTGGAGTCACTGTGAAGCCTTCATCCAGCTCTGAGGCAGTGGGTGTGAAGTCGATTGGCTCTAGAGTTGCAATGCTCCCTCGGGCTTCCTCCTCTGTGACATTGTGTGGGAGAGGTATCTCCACTTCGGTTTGAGTAACGGTCCAGATGGTGAAGTTCTCAGGGACTAAAAAGTCCTCGTCTACAACAAGAAACAAATGTTTCCTTTACTGGCGTCTCCAAGGGATACAGGCCCAGGCTTTGGAAACAAATCTATGTGCGGACACTCAAGAAAGGGGCTGGGTGTACGGATGCTCTGATGAAAGGGAGGGCGATCGGATGGTTGTGGGGGCTCTGATGAGAACCTGGGTAGGCGATAGGATGGGTGTGATGGGAGATGGGGCTGGTGATGTGATCAGAACTAGGGTAGATAATGGGGTAGTTGTACAGGTGTTCCGAAGGGAAATGCTATTGCACAAGGCATATGTGTGATGGGAGATATAGACCATGTGAGCAGATGCCACAATGGGTGCGAGCATGTGGATACTCTGGGAGCTAGTCCATCTTGCAAATGAACTCAGTGAGCCTGTGGGGCACTGGCCTGCTGGGTACTGGGTGCCCCTGTTTGGAGGGTAAAACTCTACCTTTAAAAAAGTAAAATATTGACCATTTCCCCTCCCCCTGCTCCTCCTCTCTCTAAAGCGCTCTACAGTGGAATTTAATTGAATTAAAAGGGGAGTGTCATATGAGTCAGGGAGTCAGAGCATCCTTCTCTCCCCCTCCCCATACTCTTGACTCTAATCTGCTAGCGCATCTCACACTAATCTAGTCTTTTGTGACCTCTAGTGCCAGCAGCAGGTAATTTAAAAAACAAAGCTCAAAATGGGGAGAGGAAAGGGAGTGCTCCTGTAACGCTGCAGTGCAGGCAGGCCCAAACCTGGGAATGAAGCACAGAGAGATGTGGAGAGCCAAGGAAATGCCTGTCCTATTTTGAGGCAGGACCGAGCTGGGGAGCAGTGCACGGAGGGAGCTGGGAAAACAGGAGTAAACACTGCAGAACAAATACGACCAGACCTCCACCCTAATGCTGCTTTGCTTTCTCAGTTGGTTTATTTCAAATTCCATTTCCTTTACCCGGCTAGTTCATTGTCGCCGGTACCTCACAGATCCGAGAGGCTTCCAAGATCCAGGCATCAAAGCTCAAATGCTTACCTGTCATATTAAGTGGTTTAATAAGTAGCACCTGAGAGAGACTGCGGGGCACTGACATGTTGGGCCTGATTTGCTGGTGTGGTGAGGCCACTTTGTGCCACATGGCTGGCATAATCTGATCCCAAAGTGGGCTTCACTGGCCCTGGGAAGATAACCCCACTCATTTTGAATTTGAACCTCCAACATCTGGTGTAGACACACACAATCCTCCCTCCCTGCTGCTGGCAATTAGCATAGCAGGACAGGGGCATGGTTAGCAGATAGAGGGTGTAGCTGAGATGCCCATGAGCCAGGCCTATCCTTAGTTGCCACTTGGGCCCCTTATGGAAATTTGCAGCCTAGGCAGCCCTCTAATTTAGCACAGAGCAGCCAGCCTTGCACAATGGCTACACCAGGACCAAGGAAATGCAAAATGGAGCCCTTGCACACGGACCCCTACCATGCAAAGCACTGCTGCTCAGGAGCTAACCTATTGTTTTCTTTCTGCTCTCTTATCTATAATATTAAATTACTTAATATGTAAGATCTTGATCTCTGCTGCCTGGTTCCTGGAGAGCCATCAAACTTGGAAGGTGTTTGACAATCTGGAGTGGATAGAGGCATATTACACTCACCTCCCATTGAGAACACTCAGTTGTACTACAGTGCTAACATATGCTCTGAACTCTTCTCTCTCTGCTTGGACAAGAATGGAGGGGCAGGGGGAGATTGCCTGTAAATTTACATCTGCTTTTCTTGTTTAAGTGAAACAGTAAGAAGTTTTTCTGTGTTAATTGTGAGGTGGGGCTAGCAACAGAGTCAAAGGCATTCAGAGATGGACAACAGAAATGATCGATGGGGAAAGACGACAAGTGATGTATCTGATTCTTATGTTGGTGGCCATCGCCATAATATTTGAGTTAATCCTGCACTGTCATGACTAAGAGGGGATCTCATAGCCATCCGCAAGTATTTGAAGGAAGTACCAAAAGTAGAGGGGAGTTTAGGGGAGTGACTATTTTTATTATTTATTACTATTATTTATTATTATTAATTTAATTTTTTTTGTATAGAATAGACTGTGAAATGGTCTCCCAAGTCCTGTCTCTTGACTCACTAAAACCAGAAGTAGACACAGCACTGGGAAACAGAGCATGACAAACAATCAGGCATTGGACAAGATGGGACTTAACAGGAGTTTTTCATCTTTAGTTTCTGTGGTTGTGTGATAATTCAGCTCTGGCTGGGAAGCACCATACTCAGCTCCCAGAATCTGCTGCTAACGAGTACTGATGGAGGCATGGTACTTAATTCAACAAAACCAGTGCAACTCACCTGTGTAGCAGATAGCATCGTAGCGCGAATGAGGGTGAGGGTACCCTGTCTGATTGACATGGAGGTACACTGTCCGCACCCCCACCAGGTTCCCGCCACAGTTGGGACGTGCCTTGGAGATGGGATACCGAACGCTGCGGTCTGCCAGCCAGCCTGCACTGCACACATCCATTCCAGCCTTCCATGCCAGGTACAGCTCTCCTGTGGTGGCCAAACGGGACCCAAGACTGAGGCATTTCTCTGCAGCTTCCTGGAAGGTGAACTTCTCTGGGGAGGTGGCATAGAAGACTTCACCTGCAATCACACAGCCATTGACTCAAGGACTGACTGTAGTGTTTAATCCCTCTTCCATCTACCTCTCTCTTCCCTTTGCTTTTCTTCCCTAGGGGCTGGTGGGATGAAGGAAAGGTTAAAGAGACTAGATAAGTACAGCTTAGATGAGTGACAACTAAGGGTGGGGACACACACATGATCACTGTCTACAAATATTAGGAAGGTGCAAATCTCAAAGAGGAAGAGAAATTTTCTAGGGAGGAACAAGGGGGTGTACGTTCTACTTGGACTCATGCAATGACATTAAGATAAGGAATATTTTGGGGCCTGGTTTTCAGAGGTACTGAGCCCCACTGCTCCCATTGACTTCAGTTGTAGGCCTGGGTGGTCAGCACCTGTGAAAATAATTTCCTAATGCAAGATACCAGAATGTGGAATCGTCCCCTCACATAAATAATGGGAGCTCCATTGCTTTAATCAATTAAAACCACAGTGGACAAAGCCTAGAAAAATAGGCTTTAGGGGATAATCCAGCCTTGGCAGGGGATGGGACTAGATGGGATCTCACATGGCTTTTGAATCTCTAATGTCTCTGACTTCTAGCTTCTTTGCCTCTTGTTTTATCCTTGTCTGCAGTGAGGATGCTCATGATACTGCCAGCTCAGTCCCTTGAGAATTACATAAGAGAAACCCAAGCTCACCTTGCATTTCCTCTGCATAACAATAAACATCGTATGTTTCATCTGTCTCCCGAATGCCATAGGTCCTCACTCCAGGAAATTCATCCTTGTCACCATAGCAACCCTCTCGGGGATGGTGCATTGGGTACCTGAGAGCGAGAGCGAGAAAGAGAGCATGCACAGGAAATGTCTAGTGAGCAGATAGAAGCTTCATTGGAAAGATGACTGCCACATGGCTCTGTGGTGCAGGAGGCATCAGGACAACCTGAACAGGTGGTGGAGAATCAGAATTCTGGGGGGAGGGAGGAAGTGGAGGCCGGCCAAACCCCCAGAACTTTTCCAAGACAGGAGAAGAAGGAGAAGTGGACTTACTCCCTTCCATTCCTGACATTGGAGGTGAGGGGAGAGGATCCTCCAGATGTTCCCCAAAGATACTGATGCAGGGGGAGTTGCTGGTTTTCAGACTCCTCTGAGCCCTGCTAGATGACTACCTGAAGTGTGCAAAATAGAGCCACATCTGCTGAGCTTGGCATAGGAACTATGCAGTTCGCATGGGCAAAAGTAGAGGGCACGGGGACTGGGATTAAACCACCGCTCTCAAGTCTCTGGGCCATTCAGTCCTTAGCTTCTCAGCTGTGACTGCCAAAAAAGGAGGCCAATTGTGGGAGTGGTTTTGTGATGTGGACACCTATCTGCTGGGAAATGGACTGAGATCCACCAGCTCATTCCACACCAAATGACTATCAGATGGTAACTGCTAGTCATTATTTACCTGGGACAGGATTTAAACTAATTACCTAGATGTGAAAGGCTCTGTATCCCATTTCCAGCCCCTTGCTGCCTGGATAGCCCTCTTTTCTTCCCTCTTGGCCACCTTCCTTCCCCTCTTTCAGCTGATTACCTGACAGTCTGATCAGCCAGCCAGCCGGCATCACATTGATCAAACCCATCGTCATAGGCAGCCTGCAGCTGTTCAGGGGTAGCGATGACAGCACTGTTCTGGATACATGCCTGCTTTGCCTTCTCAAAGTCCAAAGTGTACCTGGTGGAGATGGCTCTGTAATGGAACACGATTCCTGGAAAACACATCCACCAGCACACACACACATCAGTCAGTGAAGAACCAGCCCCTCACCAGTTTCCCTTTCAAAGGGGTTAGCAAGTCAGAGAAAAGGCATTCTATCTCATGTAGAAACTCAGGTGTTTGCCACAGATCATTCGTATTGCATGGGTAGTCTACTGTGCCCTGAAGAGCCTCTGTTCTTCCCCATGGTATATTCCACCATCCCAAGGCCACCAGGCTTCAATTTAAGGGGAATTAGATGTACTCCCTTTGGTGAACAGAAAAATCTACAGGAACAGACCTGCTGTCCAGTCCAGGTTCTTTTCTCCTGTGATGCTGGAGCACCCTAATGCTACATCTAAATCCAGTGTTTTAATGCTGACTGCTTCAGCATAAACCAACATCCCAGAATGCAACAAATACATCCCTGTCAGAAGGATCCAAAACTTTCAAGACATTTAAAGTGGCTCGCATGGCATTGCACAGTATTGTAAAAATACTCTATGGAAATTGGCTAATTGTGTGTTATAACTACAATGTTGTACTATTTTATTATAGTCTTGAATGTGATAATGTCCAATGGCCCAAATCAGTATTGAGGCTCCAGTGCACCAGGCATTGTCCAAACACACAGGAAGGCATGGTCCTTGCCCTGATGATACCTACATTTTATACTATAGCAGATGTGCTTTGAACAGTTATATGTACTGCAAATGTAGTTAAGCCATACTATTCCATATAGAGTGGCCTTTAAAAGAAGTGTGTGGCTGTATGCATACTCAGGCCTGGCATAAGAAGGGTTAAACCTCTTGGATGCTTTCTTTCTTGGCCCCTCTTCTTCTCACTCACAATTTTATTGATGAGAGTAACAATGTTAACTGGGGGAAAGTTAATTGTGTGTTATATTGTCTACATATTAGCTAACTAAACCACTTTTACATTTCTTGAAAGAACATAAGAACGGCTCTAACAAAACAGGCCAACGGGCCATCTGGAAAATATCCCATCTCCTAACATACTAGGTGAGACCAAACATCCTCATAGGTCCAATATCCTGTTTCCTGCAACATCACATCAGACCACCATCCATCTCATCCAGTGTTCCATCTCCTGCCCATACCAAAACAGATTGGTGCCATCTTCTAGCACACTGGGTGACACTGATGGTCTGTTTAATATGGCATTCCAGGTCCTGCCCACATTAGAATAAATCAGTGGCCTGTCTTGTTTGGCTCCTGCTCACATACAAGATCAGACCAATGATCCATCAAGTCTGGCATCCTGTCTATGACAGCGAGTGATGCCAGATGCTCATGGAAAGGGTAAAATGCCTCCACTCCTATTCATAATGCACCTGGTCAGATTTCTTCCTCCTTCTTTCTCCACAGGCAAATCAATGTAAGCATCAACACTATCACCAAGAGGAAACATTGAAGTAATGGCCTCACCTTTCACTATGACCTCTATCGTATCCTGGCTGTCCTCAATACCATGCATCACCTCGCAACGATAGATCCCAGTGTCGTTGGACCTCAGAGCTTTGATTTCCAAGGTGGCATCGGTGGGGATGGCAGGATAGTTGGGCAGAGAGATCACCTCCGTGTACTCAGTGTTGATTCGAACTTGCCCCTCTGTGGCCACTAGTAAGACGACTTCCTTCCCATTGGAGAGTCTGCTCCATTTGATTCTTGGGGTCAGAGGAGGCGTATAGGGGGCTGGGGTGACATGATCCAATGAGTCGATGAAGTAGCAGGGGATGGTCAGAGAGTTTCCCAGGATGACACGCAGGGGAGACCGTTCAGGTATGCTCACACTCAATGTGTTACCATGATCTGCCCAGTCCCAATATGGAGAGAGACAAAGTGAGGATTAATCAATAACACACATCAGTCATAACTACCAACATTTTCAAAGTAGCCTCAATCTAGCTTGTAAATCTGCACCCACAATATTAGGAAATATATCTATTTGTATATATTCTAATAATATAATTTGAAGTAATTGATGTTCCTAAAGCAGCCCCTGAGCCTTGGTAACAGCCCTGGTGGAATATTATGCTATTACATTGAAGGTAGGTTGGGGGCCTTGGTGCTAGGTTACAAGTTGGGACTATCTTCCCCCCTACCAAGCACAGCAACAGCAGGATGTCATGGCGTTGCAGCAGCCCAGAGAGGAGGCCCTTGGCAATGGTGGGTGAAATTAGTGAGCTCATAGGTAGACCTGTAAAGTTGCATGAGTCTGCTGTGTGAGGGGCATGTTGGCCTGTTACATGTATGGTCCTCTGCACTGAACAGTGGTCCCGCCGACTGTACATACCTGAAACTTCCACAGAGATGGCTGCAGTGATGACTCGCAAACACACAAACACTAATAGTAAAGTGGTCATAGTTTACCTGCAACAAACAACAAATTAGAGGCAGGGGTTAATTACTGTTGGATGATTATAAGGGAATGGACCCTTCAAGGACTCTTAAGAGGGAACAAGCCCATTAACCTACAGTACCCAAACACACCCTGGCAGGGTTTTTTTACATATGACCATCAACAAAAGAGAGTTTTCAGAGCAACACCTTGTCTAATAGAGGGAGGGACAAGGCAGCTTGCTCCAAACAAGGGTGTCCATTATGTGCAGTAACATTACTATTCTATTCTCACACTCTCTCTTGTGATCTTCACCTCTGTTCAGAAAGACAATTTTGCCATGGAGTTTCTCATTTGTTTTACATCTATTCCAGCAACGACCACTGGGTCAGATGCCCTCTCTAGCTAACCCTACACCGTTGCCTGGACCACCTGGAATAGAAGCTTCTTCACATTACCAATATCCTTCCTCTACTAAGCCAACATGGAATCCTTGGCCAGCTGCTTGGATGTAATTTTTGTACAACTATTCTAGCGGAAGTCTGGCCCCTTCAGGGTGAAAAGGCTAAAGGTCACAACACAACCAATAATCCTGCCTTTACAGTCTATACCACTTTAAATACAAATGGATTCCACAGCTCTTTAGCAACTTCACTGTAAGGACTACATGACATATACATTGCGCAGGGATCCCCTTCATCAGGGGAACTCACCACTTCAGAACAGTTTCAGACAGTGGAGGACTGTCCTGTATCCAGGTGAAATGGCAGAAGGACTGAAGGGAGGCAGAAAGTAATTACCCAAACTGGAATTTGGTCAGGATAGCCAGGTTAATGCCTTTAGTCTTGTGTATAATGCCCATGGGATTTTAAATAACCACTAGTGGGCAGGACCTCAGTTTTATGTTTCATTCACAAGATGGCACAGCACCCACTAACTCTGCACGGCAACACTGATTCAACACTGAGTCAAAAGGAAGAGCCCCACCTACTGGATCATTTAGGTTTTCCTTGGTGGTCACCTATCCAAATGCTGGCTGTTTGTCTTCGGAAAGCTAGAGGGAGCCCAACTAGTGTTGATGTGGCTGCAGTCACAGAACATTATGAGAGACAGCGTACATGTCTATTGGCTCAGTAGTAAAGTTCATTAACTAGCATACTTGAAAGCATGGCACAGGACAAGGGAAAATATAAATTACATCTTATAAAGTCAGGCCATTAGGCTTTCACTTCTGAAGAACTCGGTTCAAATCCTACTTAAGCCAAAAGAGAAAATGTGTTTATAAATCACAACCTGGTACTTTATCTACATGAACAAATATTAAACTCTTTGGAAACTCTACTCAAGAGACGCTAAACATTGAACTAGCAGGGGCTGCTGCAGGTCAGGGCTGAGGTGCATTGGCAGAGATGTGTGTGGGCCCAGATTTGGAATACTTGGGTTGTTGATGGTCAGGACTTATGCGCATAGAGGGTGGGGAAGGAGCTGCCAGACAACACTGAGGAGAGTCATAGAATCATAGAATATCAGGGTTGGAAGGGACCTCAGGAGGTCATCCAGTCCAACCCCCTGCTCAAAGCAGGACCAATCCCCAACTAAATCATCCCAGCCAGGAGTCATGTGGGTGTCTACAACGGGAACAGAAGTGGGTGCTGCAGGGTAAGACTGAAATATTTATGAGAAGTCTCAATCTTTCCTATTGTATTATTTATTGTGTCTGGCTCTAGGCAGTACAAAAAGTCATTTTTACGAATATTTACTTCATACACATTTTTTATCTATCTTGTAGCATCCATGACCAAAAGCTCCCTATAAAATAAATACATTAAAAAAAAAACAACCCCCACCCCACCAGCATAAGACTGCCATTGCTCAATCTTCACAGTACCCCCATGGCATTTTGTCAAACAGCAATGCAGAGGTTGAGTAGAAAGTTAACCAGCACGAGAAAGGGAGTAAGATATTAATTTGTATCATGGGGAAACACTCCAGTTTCTCTCTGGCTGCTAAAGTTACGTACCCATCACTGTTAAATTTTAAGATCAGTGCTGGCTGTTATTTGTTTATTTGTATGCCAAGGAGCTTGGAGTCCCACTTTAGACACAAAGCCATAAAAGCAGAAAGACTCAGTTCTAGTCTCTAGGTAAGGACTGTAGCACTGGGAAAAAACTCAAGCCAAGTGTCGGCAATGTATTCCTGGTTTGTTAGAAAGAACAAATCCTTGGAGACAGCATGACTCAGGAGATTGTTTATGTAATAGGGAGCCTTTCACCAATAGGTCCCTAGCTTTAGTAAGGCCCAGGCCATTGGTGACTTAGGGTATGTCTACACTGAGCACTGAAGGTGTAAATTCTAGCTCCAGGAGACATACCTGCACTAGCTCCTATCAAGTTAGCGCACTAGATATAGTCTAGAGTGTAGCTGAGGCAGAGCGAATGGTGGGAGGGGATAGGCATCCGAGTGTCTCAGATGGGCTTGTACTCAGGTGTCTAGCCCCTCCCTACGGCTGTACTTCTATTTTTAGTGTGCTAATTTGATCAGAGCTAGCGTAGGTTATATTTCCTCAGGCTGAAAATTACACCTGTCAACTTGAAGTGTGGTCCTATACAGCTGTTACCCTCTGACGATCCACTGTACATTAAATGAATTGGGAGCGGGGAAAGGGGTGCTCAGTCCAGTTTCTAATGTGGTAGGTGAGCACATCGTGCAAAATATGTAATTACAATAAGCAGCCTTGGGGACTAATTGGATCTCTTGATGACAGAATCAATAGAGAGGCCAAGGATTGAATAGGCCATGGAGATGGAATTCCCCTATTCTCCCCAGGTGTTGTGGTGGGGGAGGCCTCCAAGGCAGAAGGCACATTGGTGGGGTCAGCATGTGGGAAACTCATACTGTCACAGCTTGCGTTGTACCTGCTCTAGCTTTAAAGACAAGCTGTCACTTCTCCAGAGTCAAAAATCTGGAACCTTTCAGCAGCGCCAGCATTATGCGGAAAACGATTTAAAATAAATAGCCTTGGATTAGCAAAGAGACAGGCATCCTTTTGTCTGGGTTTTTCTGCAGAAGAAACCTGGAATTGAAGCATCTTAAAGAGCACTGAAACAGAGAAATCAAATATGATGGGCCCTGGCTGTCTGAAAACACCTCCAGGGCTTTTACCTATTATAGGCTGGTATTGTCACTGAGCACTCAAAAGCTGTAACAAAAAAGTTGTTTCTGTGTCGGTATTCATTGCCAGGGAGACACATGAAGCAGGAGAGCAGGTTCATGCTCGCGCTGGTTAGAATTTGAAGAGTATGATTATTCTGAATGGGTGAAATTCACTCATGTATGGAAAGCCAGCACAAGCCCCATCCATCCCTGGAGTCCTACTTTGCTAGGGTGACCATACTTCCTAAAGTAAAAACGGGATGGCCGGGGCTCGCCTGAGTCCGAGCCGCCCCGCCGTCCCACCTGTAGGATTTGCCACAGCCACCCCCACTATCCAGGGCTGGGGCTGACCCCCCCTTCCTCGAGCGCTGAGCCCTGTGCCACCCACAGCTGGGGCTGAGCACCTGAGCCCTGTGCTGCCCGTGGCTGGGGCTGATGCCCCCCCCCACCTCCACACCGTCTGGTGCTGGGGCTGACCTCCCCGTGCCGCCTGCAGCTGCAGCTGGGGCTGATCCCAATGCCAGCTGGGGCTGCCTCCTGAGCCCCGCAGCCCAGCACCTCATGTTACTGCCTCCCCGCCCCCCATGTTGCTCCCCTTTTTTTGGTAAACTGGGCATTTGTCCGTTTGCTCTTTCCAACTGATCAGCTGGGAAGAGCAAACGGGACAAATGCCCATTTCTGTCAAAAAAGTCAGGACGGCCGGGACAGAGCTTAAAAGTTGGACTGTCCCAGCCAAAACGGGGCCTCTGGTCGCCCTGCACTTTGCTTTGCGCTGGTCCTTCGCACAGGGGGTTATTTCATCATATCGTAAGAGCAGGGAAGACAGGAACATTTCCAGGTTTGGTTTATTCCTGAAAAAGACAGGCCTTCCCTCCAGCTCCCCTCACCCGCAGCATCCCACAGACAGTGAATTCTTTCTCTCAGCGGCAGTTCAAACAAATTAGAATAATAGTGTGTGGAGTGCATTGTGCCAGCTTCCTAGCCCTGACTCCCGGCCAGTGCGACATTCAATCAGGTGCCTATTCCTCACGGTCATGTTTGCAACATGTTCTCCATTTCTCACTCTTCTAACTACCGCAGGGAAATCTGAGAGCCCTGCTCTGTGCTGCTTAGAGTGTCCTGGATAATTTGCCATCAGTAGCAGTGATGATTTTATATTCTACTAGTCTGTGATTCCGTTTTGTTTCTGTAGGGATGTCAGCTCGCCTGGCACTCGACAGCGGGTGAACATCTCTGTTTTAAAGAGCGCTCCTGTAACCAACAGGCCCTTGCCTAAAGACCTCATCGTGTGACGGTATGGTCCAGTACGATGCTGAGCAAACCCGGAGTGATGTGTGGTTGCTATGGCTGGGATACGTCATGGGCTTTCAAGGAAAAGAAGGAGGGATAGCTCAGTGGTTGTGAGTTCAATCCTTGAGGGGGCCATTTAGGGATATGGGGCAAAAATCTGTTGGATGATTTAATTGGGGATTGATCCTGCCTTGAGCAGGGGGTTGGACTAGATGACCTCCTGAGGTCCCTTCCAACCCTGATATTCTATGATTCTATGAAGGAACTTGGGGCTGTTAATCATGTGACTGTTCCAAGTGCAGGACCATCCTGCCTAGCCCTTGTGCTCCTGGCCGGGAGGGCTACCCCCAGCCCCTCCCCTGCTGTCCCCTCTCCTCCACAGCCTCTGCGTGCACAGGGCTGTGAGCTCCTGCCGCTCTGAGCGGCATGGTAAGGGGGGCGGTAGTGCGTGCACGCGACAGCAGCAGCGGTTGGGGGTCCTGGGGGGCAGTCAGGGGACAGGGAGGAGGGGGTGGTTGGATGGGGCAGAGGTTCTGTGGGGGGGCGGTCAGGGAACGGGGGGGTTGGATAGGGTGTGGGAGTCTCAGGGAGCCTGTCAGGGGGCAGGGGAGTGGATAGGGGTTGGGACAGTCTGGGGACAAGGAGCAGGGCGGGTTGGATAGGGGTGGGATCCTGGGGGGCCTGTCAGGGGGTGGGGGTGTGGATAGGGGTCGAGGGGGAGTCAGGGGACAGGGAGCAGGGGGGGTTGGATAGGGGTGGGGTTCCGGGGGGGCCTGTCAGGGGGTGGGGATAGGGGTTGGGGGGCAGTCAGGGGACAGGGAGCAGGGGGGAGTGGGATCCCGGGGGGGGTTGGATGGGTCAGGGGTTCTGAGGGGGGCGGTCGGGGTGGGGAGGGGGAGGCGACTAGGCTGTTTGGGGAGGCACAGCCTTCCCTACCCAGCCCTCCATACAGTTTTGCACCCCGATGTGGCCCTCAGGCCAAAAAGTTTGCCCACCTCTGGTCTAGAGATAGGTTGGGTGGACAGTTAGGAAATGGATTCCCATTGGCTGGGATATGGGGGGGGGCAGTTCTCCCCTGCATCAGTTGCATTTTCAAGGCTTTTCACAAAGAAAAGGGCTAGAGACTGAAAATGAACATGAAATGCTTTAAATGAAAACTGGAAGCTTTACAGGGCCCAAAGACTGTTACAAAGCTCCCCTCTGCTCCAGTCTGTCAGGGCTCTTAACCTCTCTGAGTACATAAAACATCATTTGAGGGTTAGGGCTAATGTGGGGTTACAATTAAAGTTGTGGTTAGGGTCAGTTACTCTTATGGTCATAGACAGGGTTAGTGTTAGTAGTTAGGATTATGGTTAAGGTTAGTGTTACAAAGATGAATTTTAGCATAGGGTTAGGGATATAAACTGCCTACCATAAAATGCATAAGAAGTAAAATATGCAACCAAGAAGTTCTATAAATGCCTCAGTTTGAATGCTCCTGAGTATCTGTACTGCTAGAAAATTAGCTTGTTAACTCACACCAGTCACTAGAGGTCCCTTTTGACAAACCCAAATTACCTGTGGGTGTCCTTATCCTCCAGTAGAAAACCTCACCCCTAGGCAGAGAGATCCTGAGAATGGGTACTTTGGGGGGTGGGTATCTGAATAGGTTATACCGAGAAGACAGGATCTACCAAGCACCAGCATAGGGTGAGAATTGTTTCTGATGGCAGCCAGTGCCACAAATGGAGAGTCAGGATTGTACTGAGCATCTTAGAAGAGTTTGTGTTATGGGAAAACAACAACTTCCACCCCCCAAGGTGTGTTTAAAGTGCTTTAAAGGCTGTGTTTGTGTTTAGCGAGACTGCAGATCCATTGAAACTGGGCAGATGGAGTTTGCAAGACAATTTCTTCTGGCTTTTGTGGAAAAGAGGGAGAGGAGGAGGTAGGAGGTGTTATACAGGGTCACTGTTACCCACATGGAGTCTCAGAGCACATGCTAGATCAACCAGTCTGGATTAACAACAGTCAGACTTAACAGTCACCCAAAATTCCAGCCATTCTTCCTCTTCTAAGCATTAACTGAGATTGGAATGAGGCTTGGTTAGCATTTTACATTGGATTTATTTATGTATCTGCACTTCCTAATTCAGCCAGGTCTGGACATAATTGAGAAAAAGACCTTGAGTTTCCAAACCATCCAGAACTGAGAAGGGCTGGATAGCACAGGAGATTTCTGCCCTGGAGAACAATTGTCATTTTAACTTCTGTTTATTGCCATTTGATATTAAGCCCAATTTTTTCAAAGATGGACTTATGCACGTGTGTAACCTCTAGCTTCTGCTCACGCATCAGGGATTGTATGCAAACAGTCATGGGGGGACTGCAAGTAAAAGTGCATGTTTGAAAAATCTGAGCATTTTGAATTTTTTAAACCCCTCTCTCCTTTGACCCCTTCCCCAGATTTTCACAGAACTAGAAAACCTTGTGAGAGTAAAAATTGCATTTTAGAGGCAAGGAAAGTTCTAGATCCAACAAAGTGCTTACACAATAACATCCCAGGAAGGTAGGCAGATGTGGCCCATTTAGAGCCCAGACTGTCTATCCGATGTATTTGTTTTTTGGAATGCATTTTCCATTCTTTTTCTAGCTTGCTTTTGAATCTATACTAAGCACTTTGTTTTGAATCTATACCCTCCACAGTTTCTCCTTATGCTTTTGGTTGTCCATTCCACATTAATCACCCTTGCAGTAAGTAAGTTTACTTTAATCACCCTTAATGCCTTCTTTTTCTTGGATTCATTTCACATCTTCTTGTTTCTTAGCCTGTTACCCACTCAGAGATTGTCAGCTTTTGAAATTTGGGACAAAGCGGACACAGTGACACATCTTGACATTACATCATTGCAACAGACCATCTTCAGGACAATACAAGTGTCATCTCATTGCAAAACTCATCTGACGCTACCATGCTCCACACAGCTTCCATGCTTTGATTTGACCCAGGCACATTAAAAGATTTGGAAAACTTTTGATAAACCTTAGTAGGGTTTCAGACTGGTAATAAAACAGCATTCATGGGCAGGAGCTTGTGCCTTTAGCATAGCAACATTTTCCAGGAGAACATAGTTCTTAAAATTTGTATATAAAGAGGCATCTAATAAGAGACCAAACCAGCAATACTTTAGTCTTGGATTCTCATCCCTCAAAGATTTAGTCTCTCTCTCTTTCTTCCCCTCCAGAGAATGCACCTCAGTTTCTCCAGGGAACACTAACCACCTCCATCCAATCTGGTGTATTTCAACTAACTCTCACAGCTCAGCTACTTCAAGACTTAATAATGATGGCAAAACTTTGGATGAAGGCTTAAGGAGAATTAAGAAAAGGTACCTCCTCTTGACAGAGGGGGATGTCAGGTCTTTGATCCCTCATGTACATATCTATGGGGCGTCCCAGGTGCCTTCAGAACTGTCAGTGGCTTTTTGTTTCAGTGAGAATAGGGAGTATTCCCTCATCACCTCCACAAACAAATCCCCCATTGTCTCCACATGCTACAAGCTCTTTTCCAGCACTGAGAGCTCTTCTGTTCAAATCCCAGCCTGCTTCAGGAAATGGGAGGGGAAGAAGAAAAAAAAAGGGGGGAGGGGAGGAACAATTTTATTTCTTTTTTCTTTTAAAATAAGGCAAGTTTTGGAATAGAAGTATCGTAATAAATATACTCCTGTGACTTTTTGTGTTTTCTCAGCTGTAAAGAAAATAGGAAAACTATTCCATTCTGTTTGGCTTCCAAACCATTCTGAGACTAAGCCCTTTATGCAGTGGGCTGCTCAGATGTTGTTCCCGCCAAGGCCGTTTTTGACGTGACTCCTGGGACAAGAAAGTCCTTTTTGAACCAAGAGTGAAACGTGGCAGTGGTTACTGTGATATTGTGTCACCGCGGTGTGTTGCCCACAGCTTGACGGGGGCTGATATTCCCCACATCAGTTTCCTGCGTCAGACAGTGAGCTGGAGGCACAGAAAGAGACTGTATTAGCGTGAAGGTAGCAAGAAAAGGAGGGGTTGCTTAGGACTCAGGAAAGCAACAGATTTCATCACACACTTCAGCCAACTTATCTCACTCCTGTCCTGGAGTACTCCATGCTGCTGCGGTCATGGGCTCTCTTATACACAGCTCGGTGGACTGGCAGGACTTGGCCCCTCCCTCCTGACTGGCAGGAATGTTGTGCACCTCAAGAACACATGGCTTAGCCCTTCTCTTTTGATCTGTCTATGCAGTAAATGGAACCGAAATAACCAATCAGCTCTAATTTACACCTTGGGTTATTTCAGTTTAAGTCCCTGTATGCACACTCTTATTTCAACATAAGAGCTCTGTTTCCATATAACATAACTATAACTACCAGCTTAATTAAATCAATACAAAGGCAATCTTATACCAAAATAAGAGTATCCACACAGACTTACACCAAACTAACTAAGGGTGTCAAGGACAACCGATACAGTTATTTCACTTTCCATTTACCAGGCGGACAAGCTCCCACTTTCTGATGAGTGAGATGCCAGGATGAGATTCCAGTAACAATCTGAACAACTAATACTGCTAAGTTTCAGGTAGTGGAATTCAAACCCCGACAATAACAGAACAAGGAGTAATGGTCTCAAGTTGCAGTGGGGGAGGTTTAGGTTGGATAGTAGGAAAAACTTTTTCACTAGGAGGGTGGTGAAGCACTGGAATGTGCTACCTAGGGAGGTGGTGGAATCTCCTTCCTTTGAGGTTTTTAAGGTCAGGCTTGACAAAGCCCTGGCTGGGATGATTCAGCTGGGGATTGGTCCTGCCTGGAGCAGGGGGTTGGACTAGATGACCTCCTGAGGTCCCTTCCAACCCTGATATTCTATGATTCTATGATTTGCATGGAGCAGATTTCCTTTTGAATGCATAATACCATATAAACTCCTATGGGCTGTACCTACCACACAATGGCCCACCTTCTTCTCCTCTCATTTATGCCAGCCTCACACCAATGTAACTCCATTGACATTAACAGAGTTACTCCAGAGTCACAGTGGTGTGAGTGAGAGCAGAATTAGGCTAGACATACTGTCCTTCTGGCCCCCAACAGCGCAGTCACATCTCCCACTCAACCACTAACATTAATTTTCCAACAAATCACTAGTGAAACTAGTAGCAGAGAACAGAATGCCCTGCAACGGACACCATCAACTTTTCCACCATTCAAGCATTCAGGGACAAGGCGTAATATATCTGGGAATGAATGGGAAACAAGTTGCATTCTTCACACTTGATACAACATCAGCACTGAATTACTCTTGAAGTGCCAGAGTAACAGCCGTGTTAGTCTGTATTCGCAAAAAGAAAAGGAGTACTTGTGGCACCTTAGCGACTAACCAATTTATTTGAGCATAAGCTTTTGTGAGCTACAGCTCACTTCTGTAGCTCACGAAAGCTTATGCTCAAATAAATTGGTTAGTCTCTAAGGTGCCACAAGTACTCCTTTTCTTCTTGAGGTGCCATGGTTCCCAGTGCAGGTCATGTATGGAGACCAAATCATTATCTCAAAATCTTTTTCAGTGATTCAGGAAAGAAGGATCACCCATGTCTGTTTCTACTTGTGTTTTATATGCACATTTCTTAGACAGTCAGCTAAATGAATGCTTAGCAAATCCTATCTCCCTGGCTTCCTTGCCGAGTCCCACAACACATCTATAACATTTAGGGGGGTAAATAAAGGAAAACTCTCATTCACTATTCATTTTCACCAGGAGGTGCTCAATTCTTGGCATGGGTTCCAGGTCTCAATTTCCTTGTGCTGCCTGTGTGCCTATGATGGGAGTGTCTGTTATCTGTTCCACCAGCTATTACACAGGATTAGGATATCATTCTCCCTGTAAACTGAAGAGAGAGCGTGTTCTTCATATATCTAATTCTTATTGGCAAATGGTTGGGCTGGGTAAAATGCCTCCAGTTGTCTGGCTCCTGGCCCTCTCTATGTGTTAGTTTATCCATCAAAGCCTAGGACATCTGTGGGTGCCAAATACAAGCAAACATAATAGTCCTTTGCTCTTCTCTAGCATGTGCCATCTGAGGATTACAAAACTCTTCACAAAAGTTAGTTAACTGAGGGCTTGTCTACATTACTGGCTGGATCGACAGGCAGTGATCAATCCAGCGGGGGTCAATTTATCATTTCTAGTATAGACGTGATAAATCGACCGCCAATCGCTCTAGCATCGACTCCAGGACTCCACCTCAAGGAGAAGCTCTCCCGTCGACACACCGCAGTGAAGACACCGTGGTAAGTAGATCTAAGTACGTCGACTTCAGCTACATTATTCACGTAGCTGAAGTTGCGTAACTTAGATTGATTCCCCCTCCATAGTGTAGACCAGCCCTAAGCCTCACAACACCACCATGAAGTGCATAATGGCAAGGATCACCATCTCCATTGAATTCCTGGGGAGACTAAGACACGGAGCAGAGAACTGACTTGTACAGCAAGGCAGTGACAGAAATGGGAATGGCACTGAGGAGTCCAGATTCCCAGTCCACTCAACTAACCACGAGCCACACTGTCTCTCTCTAGAGCCAGGATGGATAGCAGTCACTTATACCACAAATTTCTCCTTTCTCTGAAATAAAACCAACATACCCTAGCTCTCAGATCCATGATTGCAGACTAGAACTGGTTGGAGATTTTTGGGTGAAAAGTTTTTTCAATAGAAAATGTCATTTCTTGTTGTTGCCTAAAATTTTTGATTTTCTGTTGGAAAAATCAAAATGATTTTTTTTGTTTTGGGTCTGGTCAACTCCATCTGAGCTGCTGGAGTTCCTCATGCCTCCATTATCCATTATGGGCCAGGTTTCCTGATGGACTATACCTCCCATGATGCATGGCAATCCCTTCTTTTGTTGAACTACCACGGCGCGTCATAGGATATACGCTCCAGAACAGGGAAATAAGATGTCTAAACTATAATTCCAATGAGGCATTGTGATAATGCAGAGGGACACAGATTAATGTTGAACTGACCCAAAATGAAGCATTTTGATATTTCTGGATTGAAATTTTCTATTCCATGACAAGTTTTCATGTTTCAGCTTTCCATCTTAATTCAGGACTTCTGAAGGTATTAGGGGACACCATTGCTCTTGGGTCAGAGGCCTGCAGCTGGCTGGCTGATTAGCTCCTCCCACTGCACCTGGGAAAAAGAGCTGTGACTTAATTGGCTGATCCTTATAAAAGAAG
This sequence comes from Chelonia mydas, assembly GCF_015237465.2. Taxonomy (NCBI): domain Eukaryota; kingdom Metazoa; phylum Chordata; order Testudines; family Cheloniidae; genus Chelonia; species Chelonia mydas. Next base: position 69,123,111 of record NC_051250.2, read on the forward strand.
GCAGCAGGACATGGAGGGGAGGGACTGCAATACCTGCCAGAAAGCTGAGGGGCTCGTGGCTGTGTGCCAGATGGACTGTGGCTGGAGCAACTGCAGAAAGGAACTGCTCCAAGAGCCAAATACACAGATGGGTGACTACGAAGTCCTGTCGTCACTGAGTTCTGAGGTGAAAGCCAGGAAACTTGGACTGATAAACTTATGGGTGTGAGGGACAGCTGTGGGAAAGGGACCACTTGGCCTGCACAGATTTTTGAGGGGAGAGTCTGTGAAGCTTTGATCTTGTTTTGTTAAGAAGGCTTGAAATGAAAAACAAAACAACTAACTCTGCTGGAAACTGCTTCCCTGGATTCTGTGAGACGGCTCCAGACAGACTTCTCCAGAGAGGAAACTGGCTCAGCAAGCGCAAACTCAGATCCAAACAGGAGGAGGGGGCTGTATGATAGGCCCTGATCCTGTACAAGGACAAAAACAAATTTTGAAATACTGGAATTTCCCACATGATAAAAATTCTGATTTTCAATTGCTTTAGGTGACCTGTACAGTGGGATAAGCAGTTGAAAAACCACCTACACAACCTTTGAACTCCTTTGGGAATTTAGCTCAGCCCTATGAAGTAGAAAGACAATTGCAGCTGAATGGAAGTTGTGTTCGTGGGAGATACAGTCCAGAACAGGGGCATAAGATGTCCAGACTACAGCTCTGATGAGGCACCATGATACGGACTGAGGATAAACAGTGTGTTCCAAAAACTGCTGAGAAATTTGATTTCTCACCTAGAAGTTTGGATGCTTTTTTGAACCTTTCTGGTCTGTAAACCAAGCTAGAAATGCCACCACAATAGGTTCTGCCATGAGATTTCCAATACTTTCGAGAAGTATCAGGAGAACAAGCTTTGCTATGGTATTTTGGTGAGGGAAATTGTTTCTGATATAATTGGCTTTTTTGAAATCCTAAAAAAAGTTCTGGTTTTGTTAGAGCTCTCAACGAAGATTTTGGTGGTTTCTTTCTTATGTAAACTCCTTTGCTTATTACTAGACACAGTCTGCTAAAGAATCTCATCACATCTAACATTTCAGAAAAATCTTCATATAGAGAAATCAATTTATTCCCTGCCAAAGGGCAAATCTCCCAGGAAACAATATACTGTTCCAAACAATCGGGCAATGACAGAGTCTACACCAGGGAAACAAATTCCCCGGAGAAGCATGGATCGATAAATAAATGAACAGTGGGAAAGAGTGCTTTAAACACTAATTAACTGACCCATGTATCTGCTGAACTCTAGCTCTAAGTGTGATGCATTAGTTGTAGTGCGGATAGAGAGAGAGAGATAAAGGGATGGCTGGATACAGTGTGATAAACTACCACTAAAGAAACCAAGAAAGAGTGGCTGTTTAAAGTGCTGGGTCCGCTAATAGAGGTGTTATAGGACTGCATTCTGTGCACATGGGGATCCTTTGGGGCAGACTCTGAAAACAGGAGGTTGCTTAATAGGACTGATGTCTTGTACTGGTTTCACTGTGTACCTAACGTAAGCGCACTAATGTTAAGCGAGAATCTTGCAAACAGTCTCCAAATATCCTAGTCTCCTGCCTGGTACATAACACCTGCTTCCGCCACAGTGCTCACATGTGCAGTGCACTCCCCAAGGAACTACAGAGACAAGGGGCAGACCATTTTCCCTTCATTCTGTGTGAAGTTGACACTATATCATTACTGGCATCTAGGGTCATTAGCAGGCATGGCCAGGAACTTGGCACCTGCTCATTTGCTCTTGAATTTTGTTCTTCGTGTATCCTCCATTAAAACATCATACAGCAGCATGAAATCTACCAGCTCAGCATGACTTCTATGGCTTGCTCAGGGGGAATGATTCCTATCCGAGAACAGCTCAGCACACCTCCTGCCCTCCCCCAGTGAGTGCTTACTCTCAGCTTGCCTGAAGCACGCGTCCATTAAACTCTAACACTGCCACACTAGCTTCCTGGACACACAATCAGCTTCAACAATGGAACCCTACAGACAACCATATACCAGAAACCCACGGATCAACACACCTACTTTCATAGATCCAGTAACCACCCCAAGCACAGCAAGAAATCTGTTATCTATAGCCAGACACTCAGATACCACAGAGAATATGCTCCGAGGAGAAAGTCTAGGATATACACCTCAACACACTCAGAACCGCCTTCACCAAACAAGGACAGTCCACCAGAGAACTACATCGCACCATAGAATGGGCCACCCAAATACCCTGAAAGAACCTGCTTCAGTACAGAAATAAAACCTCCTCTGACCGCATACCCTAGTTGTCACCTGCCACCCAACACTGGAATCCATATGGGGTATCATCAAACTACAATCCAAACTCAATGGGGACCCCATCCTGAAAGAAATGTTTCCTGAATCCCCTCTTCTGGCCTTCAAACAACCCCCTAATCTCTCCAAGCTCATCATCAGAAGCAAGCTCCCCGCAGACCATGTCACACCAACTCAAAGCAGCACCAGACTCTGCCAGAACAACAGATGCAAAACCTGCAGCCATATCTCCACTGCTACAATGATCAGCACCCCCCACAACACACCTTATAAGATCCATGGATCCTACACATGCCTATCACAACATGTGCCATACCTCATCCAGTGCACTAACTATGTGAGTGAAACCTGACAATCAGTACACCCTCCAATGAACTCACACAGGTAAATGATAAAAGACGAAAACACCACATCAGCTGTGGCTGAACACTTTTCACAAAGTGATCTCTCTATATCTGACCTATCAGTCCCCATCCGCAAAGGAAACCTGCACAACACTTTGAAAAGACAAACCTGAGAGCTTAAATTCATAACTTTGCTAGACATTAAAAATCATGGACTGAACAGAGACATTGAATTTGTGGTTTATTACAACAATCTGTACTCCATTAACTCTCTCTTTTTGTCCTATGACTTCAGAGGTGTTAACGGGTGACTCTACCTTTAAAGGTCCTTTACAATATGTGCTAACTATTTATGCTAAACTCTCTCTTCCAGCTTGCACGTAGGTGTGACACTCAGGGTACCTTTCCCAGACCTGAAGAAGAGCTCTATATGACTCGAAAGCTTGTCTCTCTCACCAACAGAAGTTGGTCCAATAAAAGATATTACCTCACCCACCTTGTCTAGCAGACTAGCTGTCTACAGACCTCAAAGGTCCTAGTTCAAGTCTTAACTGTGGTCACATGCACAATGATTCCAACTCATTGCTCAGACCACTAGTGAGGCGGATGTGACAGACAACAACCCTCACCTATCATCATTATTTAGCACCCTAGGTGGGCATAGTGTTTTACAAACTTGTAGGAGAACGAGGTTTGTAATCTGCCCCAAATTGCTTACAGACTAAATCAAATGGGTCTAACACACTGATTGGTAATCAGACTACTGTAGATAGCATCCAAGTGGAGATCAGAGATGGGAGCTCACCGAGAGAAGGGAGCATTGAGGAGAAAGGAGGACCATGTGCATGAAGGAGGGATGAAGACTGGGCTTTGTGCCCAGGAAGACAATGCTGCATATGTGCAACATGCCTGAATTAGCATGGCAGGGAGAAACTGAACTCTGAGGTCTGGCTGATTCTGAGCAGTTGATTTCTCATTCTGCAAATTGTGTTAATCCCTTGTTTGTTTGTTTGTTTAATTTGTTTATTTGTTTGTTTTCATTTCCTTGGATTTTTTAAAATGAAAAAATGGGGGAAATGGGAAAAATCCATCACTATGTAGCTTGTTCACTGTACAAACTCTGTAGGTTTTGCCAATTAAGCTTTTAAATTCCTTGAACTGTATCTATTTAGCCTGCACAGCTTACCTGCTCTTTGCCACCCACATCCAAGCTTGCATCTCTCCCAGTCTCTCCTGCTTAACTGAATAGAGACAAACCTGAACACATCTGTTCTCTGGATCCCTCCCCACACCCTGCTTTCACCATCACTCTTGACAATTCTGCTATTCTTCCTGTCACTCAAGCTTGCAGCCTTGGAGTTACAGAATCATAGAAATGTAGGGCTGGCAAGGACCTCGAGAGACAGAACTAAATATACACAGACCAACCCGGACAGGTGTTTGTCTAACCTGTTCTCCAATGATGGGGAGTCCACAACCTCCCTTGGAAGTCTGTTCCAGGGCTTAACTATCCTTATAGTTAGAAAGCTTTTCCTAATATCTAACCTCAATCTCCCTTGCTGCAGATTAAGCCCACTGCTTTTTGTCCTACCTTCAATGCACATGGACAACAATTGATCACCTCCTCATTGAAGCAGCTTATTTGAAAACTTTTATCATAACCCTCCACAGTCGTCTGTTCTCAAGACTAAATATACCCAGTATTTTTAACCTTTCCTCATAGATGTTTGACTCCTTCCTTTCCTCGTCTCCTCACATCCAGGCTGTCATCCACTCTTGTCTCTTCTCTTTCTATATTTGTAAAATCCACCCATTCCTCTCTGGCCCCTCGGCCTAATCCCAGTTCACATCACTGCTCTCTGGCTAGAATAGTTAACTTTCCCCTCTCCAGCTTCCATTGCTCTCATCCTCCTTCTCTTCAACCTAATGCATTAGATAACAAGCTTCCTCTCCCACCGCTTGTTATATATTTATACCTACATCGACATCGATATAGATATAGATATAGATGAGAATACTTTAAAACGCTGTGTACAAAGCCTCTCACAAAGAGAATTGCCTAATAAGAGGTGCATCAAACTGGTTCTCGCTACAACCAGGTCAGGTCAGAGTTGTGGGCAGAATCATCTTGGATTTTACCTGTTCCACCCCTGAATGCATTAATTCCAGCAGTGCCATTATTGTGGGGACATCAGCTACAACATATTCAGCCTGTTACATTTGCTCACCTGACAGCTGCCTTAAAGATCTATTCATAGAGAGTGAAATTCATCCCAATGCGGAGGACTGGCCAAAGGCCTATGCACCATTTAAGCCCTACTTAAATCCTGTTTTGAGGGCTTAAGGGGGATTTAAATGGGGCACAGGCCTTGGGGGAATTTAACCCATAAAAAATAAGTGATATTCTGAAATCTCTGTTCCACGGAATAGGTCACCTCCCAGAACAACAATCTAACTCCACCTAAACTGCGCTTTTCTGTTAGCGATTGCAGCCCATACACTAAACATGGGTGATTTATTTTTTAAATCACTCCTCCTGTTACTAAACAAGAGCAGTTTCTAGTTTCCAATTTACTGGTAAATAGAAAGTGAAATTTTCTCTTGGAAACAAAACTGGCCAGACTTGCTAATCAGCTCTGTCCCCTCTGCACTTGTCGTGCAGCAAAAGGGTCTGGTACCTGGCCGCAAATGGCCAGGAGGGCATTCCCCTGGCACAAGGTGTCCTGTGACAGTTACCCTCATCCCCAGTGTAGGGGACATGTCGGGATGGATGCAGGACATGTCAGGGGCCGGGAGGGGAGGCAGCCTAGTGAAACACTGTGGCACCTATCCTCCACTGGCGTAGAATCCATCTTATGGACCAGTCGTGTATCGTAGAGCAGCCTGACAGCCACTCTAAGTGTCTCAGAGTCGGAACTGGTACTTAGCATCAGGGAACTGGAACTGGCCTCCTGACAGAGCTTAGGTGCAGGAGGGAATCTGGCCCTATGTATGTCTATATATTTATCCACCAAGATGTCCTCCTTTCCCTCCTTACGCTCTTAGAAGAAAACCTGAAAAAACGAAGACCCAGACCTTCATTTGTCCCTGCCCAGTTTGCATGCACATGTGCAAGTCTGGTGGACACCGAAGTGCATGGGCCTAAATACAAAAAAGCTGTTAGAAAAATGGCCATTTTAGTCCATATTGCTGCCGTTTGCCCAGCACTTTATGATACAAAGTCTAACAACTCTAGGGAATAGAATCTCTCCCTTTTTTCCCATGTGGGAGCATCCCTGTCTGTAGGATGGGAGCTATGTAGAAATCTTTCACCCATCTCTGTATCACTGAGGCCATGTCTACAGTACAAAATAAAGGCAACCTAACTTACGTCGGCATACAGCCACCACAATAAATGCATTGCTTGTGCATGTCTACACTTTGCTCTTTGTATCAGCAGTGCGCGTCCTCACCAGGAGCGATTGTATCAATTGTACTGTCAGAGTGGGGCATTATGGGACAGCTCCTGAAAGCCAGTAACAGTTGACATAAGCAACACGTCTACACTGATGCTGCATTGACCTAACTACATCGACCTTCACTCTATGCTGCTCTACAGCTATTAAGTCGGCGTAGCAGGGCAATTAACGTCAGCAGGAGTGAAATTTAAGTGGAGACATTTCCATAGTTAGGTTGACATAAGCTGCCTTGCGTCGACCTAACTCTGTAGTGAAGACCAGACCTGAGTTTCCTTCACAAGCTCAGACCCAGACAGGTTCTCCTTATGCCACAAACTAATGCAGTCAGCTCACTCAGTGACATACGCAGTGTAAGAAAGCCAACCCAGCCTTCTCTCTCTAACTCCGTTGTCCCCAGCACAGATTTCTCAAACCACAGCACATGCAGAAGCTACAACCACAAACCCAGACGCATAAAAAGGTCTCTGTGCTTGGAAAATGAACCACGAAAGGGTGAGAGTCCTCAGCAGGCAGTGAATCAGCTACCTCATACACCTGAATGATATAGATTAATTATTTTATATTCTAATAATAATCATTAGTACTTTTCATTAGAGATGAACTGTTAGGTTAATGAAAATGTTTGACATTTGAAAGAGTTGGAAACAGACCCAATTTTCCTTTTAAAAAAACTTTTTAAGCACATTTTATTCCCGGTATGTTTTAAAAAATTTAAAAACTGGATCAAAACTATCAAAATTTTCATTTAAAGTAGTAAAACAATTAGCTAATGGCTAAAGCAATGTTTCATTTACCAAAACCTGGGTTTCCTGTCATTGAAAAATGTCTATTTTATAGTGTTTTCAATCTTTTTTCAATAAAAATTTAGCAAAAATATATAAAGCACAACTTTTTTGTGGAAAACATTTTGGACAATAATGACAGTTTTTTTGTGATAATTTTTGTTTAAAAAAGAGGCCTTTTGCCCCAAAAGCCCTTCGTGTTAAAAAAAAGTTTTACTTTTATTAAGTAATTCACTAACATTAATTAACTACTCTTAATAGCCACCGGTGGGAGTGGTGCATGCTTAGGCCCTCCCCTCCTCCGGTGGGAGTGGTGGCATCCTTAGCCCCACCCTCCTCAGAGATAAGCACCTAAGTCCAGGCTGCAGGGAAGTGCCTAGCTCTGCTAGTGATCTGCAAACGGGAAAGATAGGTGCATGGCTGCCTAAGTGGAATGTGGGACCTGAAGCAGGACAGCTGGCAGGGGAGAAAGGGAAGCTCCCTTATTACCTTTAGCCTAGTGTACTCACCCAGGATGTGAGAGACCCTTGGGTCAGTACCCTCCACCTCCTGAGTGGGAGAAGGGATTTGAACAGGGATGGATCACCTCCCAGGTGCATGTCCAAACCACCGTGCTATGGAATATTCTGACGTGGGCTCCCTCACTCTCTCCTGTTGAAGCTGTTCCACTTTAATTAAACGATGGAATATTTAAATACTACTTTAACCAAAAACAGCGTTTAGAATGATGGTATGGCCCAGTGGTTGGGCACTCCCTTGAGAGGTGGTAGATCTCTATTCACAACCCTTCTCCCCCTCAAGAGGAGGGGGGACCTCGAACTGGGGGTCTTCCACATACTGGGTGAGTATATTAGGCTAAAAGTTATAAGGGAGTGGCTCCTCTTGCCCCAGCTGTTTTGTGTGAACTCGCCTAAGGCATCTGATCTAGTAGGCATGCTCAGAGGGCACCTACCAGATGGTGCCCCTGCCCATAACCTCGGCAGCTGACTGCTCGTCTTCCCATTTGTGAATAGATCTGGGGCTTAGGCAGGACACAGGCACCTGGGGGCCTAGAGTGAGGCTGCGGTGTGCATACTTAAGTAAAAAGTTAGGAGCCAAATGAGTTTAGGCACCTACAGTGTTAGGTGGCAGCTGAGCAGGTGTTTTGTGGTTGCTATGGAGCCTAAAGGCAGGACTTAAGGGGCTGGGTACCTTCATGGATCCCACCCTAAGTTTCTGACCCAAGTCCACTTGGTCATTATCAGAGCCAGAATTTTTGTCAGTGGGAGCGGAATGGACATCAAAATGTAATATTATCCCTTAGCTCCTTCTTGCCATCAAAGAGCACTGCATACACCAAACGAGAGTTTAGTAACAATTGGTTACCAGCTCCACTGCTGGCCCTCTGCAGCCTTCCGACCCTGGGCTGGAGGCAAAACGTCAAACAGAGCCAAAAAAAGTCAGCTTAGAAAGTGATCTGTCTGTGGGTGCCAAGTGTGGAGACAGCAGTTTGGGCTGTGAGCCAGGGAAGTTCAAAATGGGCTTTTAAAGAGCTCTAATCAAACCATTCCTAATTAAACACATTGGCTTTTTAGAAAGTGCCCTAGGGAAATATTAAAGTTGTTTGCATAGGTACATCACAGACCCCTGCTGTCTAAGCTTAGATCAGCCAGAGGGCAAGAACCAGTTGCCACTGAAATCCACCAAAATCTAATACAGGACAAGAGGGAGAGGACAGAAAGGAGGCAGGGCAGCTGGGAAAATACCCTCTCGTTAGCGTTTGCTTGGGATGTCAGACTGGCTCTCTTTGCACAGTTTTTACTCTTTCTGGAGCACTAATTAGTAGCTCACGAAAGCTCATGCTCAAATAAACTGGTTAGTCTCTAAGGTGCCACAAGTACTCCTTTTCTTTTTACTAATTAGTAGTGTGCATGCAACAAGTATGAGCCAAACAAGGGGCCAGATCCTCTGTGGATGGCAATCATCACAGTTCCAGTGGAGTATGCAAAGCGAAGCTTATTTACATCAGCTGAGGACATGGCCCAATGACCCTGAGTGGGACACGAGAAGTGCCCAGGTGCTGTGCTGGCTCCTCTGCACCTAGGGCAATTTCCCCCTCAGGGAATTTTGACTCTCCACCTCTTTCACGAAAAGGCCAAAGCAATTTCTTTTCCTGGTGTGCCTGGACATTCCCAGCAAACCCTTGCAATGCCAAAAACGGCATGGACAAGTTAATGAATGTGAAGCTCAGCAAGTGCATGTCATGTTACAGAAAGAGCCTGTGAAACTGACAAAAGGGGCCAATCTCCAAAATATAGATACAAGGGCAGAAACTGGACAGAAAATATCTTCTGCGTATTTACCTGGGTTGCTCTGCTTTTCCCCCAGCCCAGCCCAGCCCAGCCCAGCCCTACCCTACCGTTTAGCATTACAGCAGGCTCCCCTGTTTCCCTCTCTCTCACCCTGTTCCTTGGTTCAGCCCCGCCCTGCAGCATTAGCAGAGCTACCCTACTTCCTCACCTCCTCCTGTGCTTTGCTCCATGGCTCAGTCCTGCCTAGCAGCACAGTGGGGTTTCTCTGTCTCTTTGAGCACTGACTAGTCTCTATTTCACTCAGCTGTCTACGCCTTGGTTTAAGATCTGCACAAATTAGGCTCTAAGAGCCAGATTGTGAAAGGAAAGGTATTTAGGCACCTAAAGATGCAGAGAGTTGGATTTTCAAAAGCACTTGGACACCTAACTCCTACACGGCGCCTCTCTGCATGTTTGGGTGCCTAAATACTTTACAAACTGGCCCCAAATCCCCAAACACTGGGGCTGCAGCAGAGGATCTGGTTACTGAGCTTGATAAGCCAGCACCTTCCAGCCATGACAGCTACACATCTAGCAGCCTATCCAGTCCCCCGGCTGAGCCGCCTGTCAGAAGAGCAAAGGCACCAACGTGAAGCCTTTCATTTACCCACATTTCAGCAAAGAACCATATTAAAAATATTAACCCAGGGGAGCCCGCTGCCTCCCACCAGCCTAATAACCAGTGGGCACATCACTCTTCATCACATGCACACAGAGAATGCTTGGTTGAGGCTCTGCTGTGGTGATATGCAGACTAGACGTGCACAGCCAACCACTGGATGAGAGACACCAATAACTGGCTACATTTGCTCTAGTTTCTGACCACTGGTTGGGCAGATCCATGTCCTTATGTTACCCAAGAGCATTGTGGAAGAGCATGGGGGTGGGGAGCAGCACCTGGATGACAGCAGCAAAGAGAACAAGGGTGACTGGTGAATCTATCAATGTAGCGCCATTACTGTGGAGGAATTTGTTACCCATGGTATGCAAGTCACAGTCACAGCAGATAGTATCCAAAGGCAAATAGAGATTTCAGAGACCTGTGCCTGGGGCCATTCATTGACTTTGCCACTTACTACTAAGGTCTGCATCTCATGTGGGTTCACACCTAGCATTAGTGACTCACAGTGTCATGTTCGTGCACATATGGTCTTAGACATACAGCCTGCAAACTTGGCTTCTATTAAAGACACAACATATAACTGTACACAACATGTGACTATTGGCATTTTGAACATAGCATGTGACTGCATACCCAGATGTTGTTAACGACATACTGTGATTGCATATACAGCTGTTATTAATCACATGCTTTCTTATGTGACCACACCCCAAGCTGACTCTTAGGACATAGCATGGGACTGCCCACCTGGCTGGTGCTCATGGTGTATGAGATGAAACAACAGGTCTCTCTGCTGCATGGAGTGGGAAAAGCAACTTTCCAGCCATCCCCTCCATTTGGGCAACGAGCCTTCAGCTTTGTTACAGGTTCAGTATCTGCCCCTTTTTGCTCCCTGTTTTTCCTTTCCAGTGCTGGCACCTGAAAGTTTTCTCTGCATTAATTCCAGATATTGTGTAAACACTAGGCTTGGATTCTTTTAAACAAGGCTGTTTCAGTCCAAACTTTCCTACCAAAATGTTTCCGGTCTTATAAATTCCAGGGATGAACAATTTAGCTTCATCTATAAGGTGAAACCTCCACCCCTTATAACCTTTTTGGCAGCTGGAAGACAATAGGGCAAATTAAAGCATCTTTGCATGGGAGAAGTCCTATGCATTTCTGGTAAGCAGTTGGGAAAGGGAAAGATGTTGTCTCTTGTGCTATTCACTAGGCAGTGCCAATGGGCCAGGCACATGCCACTGGCTTGCTGTAAATATTGTTGAAGATTTGAGGTTAGGGTGTGAGACTCAGTCTCTTCCCGACTACTTTCTTCACAGCCCTGGTATTTCCTCATACAGGATGAATGATCTTTATTTTACCGAGATCATTGATACTGTTGGCAGATATTGGTGGCATTGATACTGGTGGCAATCATCCAGTACTCGCTCTTTGTTTTCCCAATGCTCAAACAAAGCAATCAGTTGCCTGTGGAAACCCAGCTGCACAAATGTGCAATAAGCACTGACACCAGCATGGTCACTTCAAACTGGCAAGCGAATCATTTCACAAGGCAGGGAGAGCCGTATTGCAAAAGCGAGCCGTTTGTTCTTTTATTCATGTTCAACTAGGCACCAGCATTCACCAAGCAGTTCAGATATCTTGCTGGAGCAGCATAGGCTCCTGGCATTAAAGCATGTGTCAGCTTTGCTACTGATGACAAAGGAACCTGCCCCTCCCTGTGTCTGAAAAAGGACTTGTGCCAAAGCATTTGAGCAAGTTTCTCTTTAGGGCTGTCTGTGCGTGTCTATGGTATTTGTAAAGGTACACCTTGGTATCTAAGCATCTCACACAGAGCAGGTGTCTTTGTGTTACATTTGCAGTCTAGTTTCATAGGTCAGCGCACAGTGCCAACTGAGGCCACTGATGTGACATGCCAAATATAATCTGAGAAGGAGACTCTGACATAAGAAGCATATTCCCCTTTATGCATAAGGTGGAGCTTTCTCAGATGGGAACTCATGTGGCTCAGAAACGTCCTGCTGCTCCAGGACAGGTGGGACTGAATGGCTCACGGATCAGAGATGGGAGACAGCCTTTCAGCGCTAAATCAGACCTGCCAATCTGGCTCTAGTCTGGAGAATTGTATGCTATGCAGATGATTAGGCCTGGGAAACAGTCTTTCACTTTTATGCTGCTGGGCCCAGTCAGGTCCAGTTCAACAGTGACTGAGTGTTGCTGCCACACTTAAACTATTCTCTGGTCCACAGTGTGCGAAGGTAGTTGGCCATTTCAGTCCACATCTCAGAAAGCACCAGGCTTAGCCTCACTGGTGGCAGTTTTAGCAGAGATGCCAAGGATTAAATAGGCCATGAAGAGCGCATTTCCCTTTTCCCTCCAAGGCCGGGACAGCGTGAGTGGTACTGTACCACTACCTGCTCTGTAGGTAAGCATAGGACTTCAGTCTCCAGAACACCTTTTCCCAGCACTTCAAATGATCTTTAAAGAGAAGCGTGTTGAGAGTCAGGAAGAGTTTCCTGCCTCAGCTGATCTCAGCATATGGAAATTCACATTTGTTTGCAGAATTTAGCATCACCAAATTTCTAGCATATACATTTCACACTATCTGTCTCCAGTACAAAGGCAGCAGCAGTCCGAGAGGCCTCATCCTCTTGTCACATCACAGAATCAAAGATCTGTGCAAAAGACGTATTAAGCCACCCACCATAGGACTGTTCCTTTCAGTGTACCATCCAGTATGTTGTCCACTTTTGACCAGCTCAATCAACGGGGCTTCCAGCACTTCTCTTGAGAGGCTCTTCCAGAGTCCAGCAGACCTCACTCTTGGGACATTTTACTTTATATTCATGCTGATTTATTCCTGTGGTCAATGTTGTCTTATGATTCCTAATTACACCTCTGCATGCTACCTTATACAATTCTTCTCCCTCTTCTATATTTACACCCTTCACATACTACTAGATAGTTCTCCCATACCGTACCCTCTTTGCTCAGCTAAGACGTACGGCTTATATTCAGTTAATTTAGCATTCCTCATAACTCATCCTTCCATTTGTTTTAATTCCCTTCGGTTGGCCCACTTCTTCCTGGGAATGAAGTGCGCCAAAGTGAATCTATTTGCCTTATCATGTTGCCATGTCACCAGTCACTTCAAGGATATTTTAGCCTTCAGGGCTACCATACATAGAAACGGAATTTAAGGGGATACGATTCTCTATTTCCCTGAGACTGTTCTTATTCTGAGGCATTTGGGCAATCCGGTCAGATGGAGACACTGCTAAGCTGCACCCATTCCATCTTTTTCAATCACTTTATCCCAACACTAATTCTCTGTCTTTGGTTCAGTCTGTTCCTTTCTTTTTTGGGCAGAAATCCACTGGAATTAGGGCCAGAAAATAAATCGCCTCTTAATTTTTTCCACTATCCTTTCAAACCATGCCAAATTGTCCAATTGAAACAAGGCAGATGACAATGAGAAGATAGTTTACAGCTGAACAAGCTTGGTTTGGGTCAGGTACAGAGGGAACATCCATCAGACAACTCAAAGACTCCAGAGAAAGCCCTATTTGATCAGGCTGGCTGGGAGTTGGAAAAGGGAGGCAGGAGGCAGGCGGAGGAAAAGGGAAAGATGCCTCAGGAACTGCTCTCTTCACAATTCCTCTACAGCTGCTGACCCATCAGTGAGCGTGGCAGCTGGTCTGGAGATGACACACTAATCTAGTGAATGGAGCAGGTGACAGATATTGCAGTGAGCTGACAATGGAAGGAAGACAGGAGAGGGAAAGAGATGATAAGGCCGTTACCCTCTCTTCATTCAAATCCTTCCTGAAGACTCTCTTTTACCTCAGCCCCCCTGGAGAAGTTAGTCACAGCAAAGACATGCTTATTTATGTATATCATTAAAAAAACTCCTGATCTGCCATGCGATGCCCAGGTTTTCACTAAGGAACCACGTAAGCTTATTACTGCAACCCCCGAGCTTCCTCCCGTAGCAGTTAATCACTGTCTGAAATCAGATTGTAAGCTCTTTGGGGCAGGGACCATGTCTTCTTCTCTGTACAGTGGGGTGCCTAGCACACTATTGGGCACAGTAAAATAACACCACTCAAACCAGTACTTGTAGTCATGCACTAACTAGCACCACTAATACTAGTAGTCATGCACTAACTAATAGTCACCCCTAACTAGTTTCATTCCCTTTTAGCTCAAACTCAGTTTTCATTTTAAACACAATAAAGGATGTGGATAAATTTGAGAGACTCACAATTATTTATGAGAGACATTTGTTTTTATTTTCAGTTCAGGGCCATATGAATGAGTAGATGCAAGTTATTGTTATTTCATGTTTGTATTGCAGTAGCTTGGGGCCCATCGTGCTGCACAAACACATACAAAGACATGGTCCCTGCTGCAAAGAACTTACAATTTAAAAAGTTTGTGACCAACAAAGTTGAAAGGTCAAACGTGAATTTGAGAAGACCATGTGATTCCTTAATAAAAGCTAGGCCCCTTTGTGAAATAGAAAATCACTGTGTGAGGTGCAGACTGGTATGGGAAACCAATTTAACCCTAACCCAAGTCTGACACACAGGCCCATTGGTGGTTCACTACTCTGTGTCAGCAACTCTTGTCAGGCCTGTCATACTACACCTAACACACTGTTGTCATAATCTGTATCATATGCAACCTGGTAACATGTTGGTCCTGGAAATCATTGTGTGGTATATGTACAGGGTGTATACAAAGAGTTATATATATGCGCTAGAATTATGTTCCTAAAATGTGGTTGACAAGCAATGCGTAAGCCCAGTTTGCCCTAGACAAAGGAACGTTTATATGCTTGTCTGACCAGCCTGGCTGTCAGGCACAGATAATAAAGGTACATTTACATATAAAGTAAACAAAGCTATCAAGCGGGGAAGAAGATAGCATAGCATCTATGCCCCAGAATGAGAGAGAAACTTGGTCCGGGCTTACTTTTTGAAGGATACATTTCAAAGGTTTACTGGACTATAAAAGGAAGGGGACAGGAAGAGTCAAAAGAAACCAAGTGCTTTGAGTTCTGAGTGTTGGGTCCTGGCCAAACATGCAGGAAGAATGACTGCGGTAAGAAAAATGTCTTTGAACAAAAGACTAGTTTGTTAAGTTGAATTTTAGTCTTGGAAGTGTATTTACTTTTGTTTGTTTGTAACCATTTCTAGCCTTATTCCTTATACCTGGTATCATTTAACCTATGTCCTTTTGTTAATAAACTTGTTTTACTTTTTCCGTAAACCAACTCAGTCCTTTGATTGAAATGGAGGGTTTGTCAACCCCAATTAAGTTAATCAGCTGGTGTGTTCTGCCTCTTTAAAGGAACAGCAAACTTGATAAGGATTTGGGGGTGCTACAGTAAGAGGTGGTGAGCACTGAAGAGTAAGATGTCACTGAGGAACTTGGGAATTGGTGTTCACTGACTGTTACCCAATGAAGCAAGGTCTGGTCTGGCAGAATCCTGGAGAATTTGCTGGCAAGACAGACAGCTGGTGCGTCAGGGAGGTGACAAAGCTCTCATTTGCTGAGGCTAGTGGCTCAGAGCTCTGGGAACCCCAGCAGATTGTTGTACCAAGCCATGGACATTTGTAGAACCCATGAAGTTAGTGAAGTGAAGATTTGGGTTCTGAGGCCTGGCTTAAAGTTAAAATTTAGGTCACTATAGCTACAGCACTCAGGGGTGTGAAAAATTCATACCCCTGAGCACCATAGCTATGGCAACCTACTCGCTTCTGTAGCTTCCATCAACCAAGCTACTGTCACTGGGGGAGGTGGTGTTCCTACAGTGAAGGAAAAACCCCTTTCGTCATTGCAGCTTGTGTCTACACTACGGGGTTATGCTGGCATAGCTACAGTGCCATAGGTATGCTAGTATAATACCCATAGTATAGACATGGAGTTAACTTGGTATGGAATGAGCAGAATCCCTATAGCATCATTTCAAAAAGAGAAAACTAGGAATGAAGGAAACCAGATGAGCAATTAAATAGTAATAGAGGGTTTTCTGAGAGGGAAGAAAAAAAATCCTATGCATGAGATGTGGTTGAGAACACGAGCCAAGAAGTAGCTCTGCATTTGGTGAAATACGCCATAAAGTGCAACAGAAAATACTGTTTTCCTAAAGGTACGGGGAGCAGTTAAAGCCAAAGGTATCCAAATTCTGAGAGAACATGAAGGCAGCAACACAGATCCCCTTGTAGGTACAGTGACTGTAGAGCAAACTATTTCAAATTGGCAAATACGCCTAAACATTAATGGCAGAGATGGATCCTTTAAATGGAATACTGAGACACCCTGCAGTGTTATTCCAAAGAAAATATACAATACTGTCGCTACAGAAGCGGTATAGAAATCTGAAGTAAAGCTTGTTTCAGATCAGAACTTAAAATGCCAGTATGAGGACAAGTAATAATTACAATTTATTTTAAAAAACAGACTCACTTAAATTTCCAAAGGATAAAGGCAGGTAAATTACCTGGTAGCCTGATCCTATCTCCGTTGAAAATAGGAATGTTGTGATTTACTTCAATGGTAGTAGTATTTGGCCCCTGTTTTAGGACTACAAATTGATCTAGACATGATTTTATTAGAAGTTGTTTCCTGTAACTGCTACAGAGCCCTCAAAGGAGTCCACTTAGAGAATTCTGAGACCAAGAAAGTCGGGATGGAGATTCCTATATTAAGACAGAAAAGTCATTAACTCTAAAGATCCATTCACAAAGGCAAATCCCATTTGTCTTAGCAGATAAAGTTAGAAACTGTAATTGATAATATAGAAAAGTTAGGAGTTACTGAAAAGATAGTACAACCTATAAACTGGATCAATTCTATGGCTATGATAGAAAAGACACGTAAGTCATGGATGTGCATTGCTCTATGTAATTTAAATAAAGCCATGAAATATGGACATTATCCAATAAAAACTACCAAGGAAGTGGCAACTAAACTTTCAGAAGCACAAATATTTTTAGTATTAGATACAGAACATGCATTCTGGCAAATAAAATTAGATGTGTCATGCTCTAAGCTAGTGACTTTTAACACAAACGTATTATAAATTGAAATGAATGCCATTTGGTATTAGTTCTGTCCCTGAGATATTTCAAAGAGTCACCGCAGATCTCTGAGGGATTATGAGGTGTTAAAGATATAGGGTAAGATTTTCAGCCCTGCTCCAGTACCTCTGGGGCCAGAGTGCTGTACAGAGGCATTAAAAGCCTCATATCTGGCGGGGAAAGGAGTTCCCTGGTATAGGCACAGCAGAGACAGCTGTACTACTGCCTCCAAGGATACCCTTGCAAGCCCTATTGTAGGTGAGATATTGGAGGTGTGGGCAGGATTGCCACCTGTCCAGGTTTTCCCAAGATCATCTCTTTTTTGGGGTAGCTGTCCTGGGAAATCTGTAAGGGTGCTCAGTACATGCTGGCAGCTCTCCAGCTTTATGGGCTCAGGGACATCCTGGATGGCGCACAGTTTTGTACCTCAGAGGTGGCAACTCTAGGTGAGACGATTGGAGGGCCATGTCGGAAGTAAGGCCACAACATTGCAGAGCTGCAACTTGGCAAGCCTGCCATCACTGAGACAGGCCCTGAGGGCTGTTTAAGTTATGCCCAAGGCCTCTCCCACCCCTGGAGCAGTCCAGGATCAGGAGGGAGCAAGGTGGCCTAAAGACACCACAGCTCTTCTCCCTCCCCCACTCTGAGGGGAACAGCACAGAATCTCACCACTAATGTACTAGATTTGAATGTGAGTTAGTGATATTAAAGGAGACAACTGAAGGCTTAGGTGAGTATTGCTGAGAGCAAGTGAAAGATACTTAACACTGAATATTAAACAACCACAACAATTGGTCTAACAGAAGTCACCCCTGCATGACATAATTAGAGATTGATTACTGATTCAGATATAACAATAGCAATAGCTAAAATGCACACACTACAGGATAAAATAGATCCATGGAGATTTATGGGGATGTTAAAGCATTTAGTAAAATTAATTTTCAATCTGGTCAATAGTGGCCAGGTTTTCAAAGGTATTTAGGCACCTGAAGAGGCAGATAGGGAAGTTGGGCACCCAGACACTTTGGAAAATCCCACTAGGCACCTGTCTGCATCTATAGGTGCCTAAAGACAGTTGTAAATCTGGCCCCAATCCTTTAAAGTAGCTGCTGGAAGATGGCATAACCTTGCATTGAGAAGTTAGATATAAGAGACATTTGAGCAACTAAAATGACAACTCACCAATTCACCAGGTTTAAAATAGTAGTATTTAACTAAGCCTGTTGCACTGTCAGTAGAGGTATCTGCCGAAAGAAGAAGTGCATAGTTTATGCCGGAGAAGTAACCAATTGCATTTGCCTGGAGGTTCCAGAATAGAACATGACAGCAATAAACTGTGCCTAAATTGAAGAGGAAATGATGACAATTGTATTTGGTTATCTTCAATTCTGGCAATATATATTTACAGAAGCATCAGTAGACCCTAAAGATGCTGCTAAGTTTTGCATATGAGAAAGAAAAGAAACCAATCACAAAGTACTTGAAATTTTGTTTAAAAAATTCTTCATCTTTCGCACCAGTTAGAATTCAAAATATGGCATTGAGGCTGCAAAGATCTGATTTCTCAGAAAGAATATAGATAAGATGAGGAACTACACATTGCAAATTCCACTAGCAGGGAAGTAACCAGTTCAAGGCCACCCATAAAAGAAACTGATGAATATGAAATTAATGCAGTGAAGCACATGCCCATAATGACTTCAAAATTAGATTTCAAATTGAAACTCAAAAGGCCAGTTTTAAACCGAACCAGATGAAATTTTTAGGACAAACAGTTTGTCAGCTGAAAAATGCAATTGTGGGTTAAATTCAGCAAATAATTTTGGCTGAAAAAAACGAAAAAGCAAAAAGTTAAAAAAAGTCAAAATGTTTCATTTTGACATTTTCGAAATGAAACATTTCAGCTTTTCATTTTGAAATGACATTTCATTTCAAAATTCAGCTAGCTTTATTTAAAAGAACAAGCAAAAAAAAAAAAGGGGGGGGTGGTAAAAAACATCCAGAAGCTTATTTTGTTTGGCTTGAAACAATTTTTTCAGTTTTTCATGTTGGCCACTGAAACAAAAAATCAATTATTCACTCAACTCCAGTTTAAACAAACTGAAATTAACAATTTTACCTACATGGCCTAAAAAAAAGCAAAATTGAGGTGGACCATGTCTTAACAAAAGGGGAAGGACTGGGGAAAGAAGATTAGAAACTCTTTGAGGCAGGGACCATATCTCCCCATATGTTTGTACAGTGGTCAACACAATGACACCTGATCCAATGACATCCTGATTGAGGCAAATGGGAGTTACCACTGTACCAACAGGCTATATTTAAATGAGAAATTATTGTGGCTGAGATTTTAAAGGAGACTAAGGGAGTTAAGCACCCAAGCCCCAATGAGATTAATTTTAATAACTGCTCATTTAAATACATCTCTCTCATCAAGGTACTGGAGAATGTAAATAAAAGGCAAAAGGCATTGGGCCGGATTCTCAGTTACATTAAGGCCCCTTTACACCCCTCTGTTGATTTACATTGGCAGAAGGGGTGTACATGAGAAAGAGTTCTGTGCTGGGATGAGAGCTCAGATAGCTGATATGATTACTCCAACCAAAGCAAATACCAGTCTTACAGATACAGCCGAAAGAAAGGCAAAAGAAACAAAACTGTTACTATAATAGTATTGTAACGTTATTGACATGAACTGGGACTGTATAGATCATTGTTGCAACCAAGGTCCTGTAGTGGCACCAAATCTTGTATTAAGGGGGGTCAAATAAGGTGCCTAAGACAAGGTTATGGTTTGCTGGTTATGATTATGCTATCTGTATATGTGTATCATTTTTGTAGTTGAAGTTATGAATATTGGCTCTATATTGTATGTATTTCAAATTTATGCTATGCTTCTGGGTGACACCCCAGACAAGTTGGTGTCAGCACTGCCTAGGCTGCTTGATGGCCCATTAAGGACCATCAGCTATACAACTGACCCATTGAGAGAAGGCAGATACACCTTGTGACTCAGCAAGGTATGCAGGGTCATTCCTATGGACAGAACTCTGAGGTTTTTCATTCCATGTGATGGACAGCTTGTCCTTGGGACAAAGAAAGCAGAGACCACATGGCAAGAGACTGTAGCTAAAGAAAGCTTATGCTCAAATAAATTGGTTAGTCTCTAAGGTGCCACAAGTACTCCTTTTCTTTTTATAAAAAGTTGCTGCAGCTCCTCCATCTTGTCTTCAATCCTGCTTCATACCTCTGGAGGGACTTTGCTACAAACAGAAACTCTACACAAAGGACTGATGACCCATCCCAGCGGTGGATGTACTCCAGAGACTTGATTTGAACCTGCAGTTTATTCCATCACTGCTACAAGCCTGAACTAAGAACTTTGCCATTACTGTATGTAATTGATTCAATTTAACCAGTTCTAGCTCTCATCTATATCTTTTTCCTTTTATGAATAAACCTTTAGATTTTAGATTCTAAAAGACTGGCAACAGTGTGATTTCTAGGTAAGATCTAACTTGTATATTGACCTGGGTCTGGGGCTTGGTCCTTTGGGATCGAAAGAACCTTTTTTCTTTTACTAGGGCATTGGTTTTCATAACCATTTGTCCCCATAACGAGTGGCACTGGTGGTGATACTGGGAAACTGGGGTGTCTAAGGGAATTCCTTGTGTGACTTGTGGTTAGCCTGTGGGGTAAAACCAAAGTCCTCTCTGTCTGGGGTTTGGTTTCCCTTAGAGGTGGAAAAACCCCAGCCGTGGGCTATAACTGCCCTGCTTTAAGCAATTTGTCCTGAATTGTCACTCTCAGTTGCGTCCCGCCAGAACCAGCATCGTGACAAGTATACACAACCACTGTTCATCCTGACACTGAGCAGCCACTCTACCGGAGAACAGATAGATAAGAGCTGGAAGCATTAAACCAGACCAGAGCCACAATCATATGCTGCGGAAACAGACAGAGGGAACCATCAGGCTATCCCAGATATCTGATGATGTTAACAACAAATTAAAAAAATTACAGGTGCAGATGTGATTGTGCTAGGAATAGGTAAGGGAATAAGAAACTGTACCAAAGCCAGCAGAACCATAACAGGAACCTGCATCCCCAAGGTCACCCAGTGCAGAATCACTGCAGGCATTGCCATCACAAGTGCAAATAGCGCTGGGTCGATGTCACAACATAATCCACCTGGAGTGAGTCATTTTAGTGGCAGTGTCCCGGACACATATGGGACAGAAATAAACAATCACTGATTCCAATAAGTATTTCAAATCCACCAAGTCTTTCTCTGCTATGTTATTTCAAAGTTGTAGGTATTGTCTTAGAGTCTCAGACTGATGAATTAAAATAATTTTAAAGGGTGTAGGGGAAGGAAGGGTGGGTATCAAATTACTAGTATGGGAATAACTGCAAATGAGATAGGGAGCGTATCTTTGATCAGCTTCTGAGCATACCCAGTGTGAACTAGATATTTCCAGAAGCCTGAGGAGACTGACACTGAGCTGAGTGCTAGTTAAAGTGCAATGCCTTCTCTCCTGTAGCAAACCAGATGCCCAAGAGCTTTCTAAACATTACAGGGATCACTGCACCCTCCCAGTGAAATGCAGCTATCTCTGGGGTAGAACACTGCTGTTGTTGAACAGCCACACAACCCATCCATTCATGATAGGATGAAGAAGACTATGTTCAGCTGAAGTGTAAAGAATCACTTTAGGAAGACAAAATGTAATTACCCAAGCTGGAATTTGCTGAGAGAACCGCTAATGTCCCGACTCTTTGGTAAAGTAGCAAGGGGTCTTTAAGGATCTTGAATGGTCAAGACCCCTGTTTTATGTCTCATCTGAGGGATGGAAGGTCCAGCAGTTCAGCCCCATGAGTACTGCGCTGAGGCATTGCATTTAGTGCTGGTTCAGAGGGAAGAGTGTCCCTTACTGAACCACTCACTGTAGCACTCTGGGGTTCCCGAGGGAGGGAGAGCAGAGGTGTCTCCCATCCAAGTACTGATCAGGCCCAACGCTCTTTTGCCAGTGGCAATCTGATTCCAAAAGCAGCAAGACTCAACATAGGATGGAAAAGGACCAGCTGGAAAAGGTCCAAGGTGGAGAAATATCCCGTGAACTCATCTTCTCCCTGCAATATCCCACACAACCACATCATATCTGCAAACATACAGCAAGGGAAATGAAAAGCCTGATAGAAAACCTTTGGGGACCTGGCAGCGTTGTTATAACTTGTCTGCCTCCCTACTACTCTGGCTCACCCATGTCACCAGGGACAGCAATGACCCTTTCAGCTGAAAGCAGAGCCAGGCTGCTGCACTGACTTGGCTGTTGAGCTCAAGCCCAGATGATATCCTCCTCAACTGGTCATTTATATATACTGTAGGCATTTCTATGGTGCTGTGACCATAGGTTCTGAGTGCCTTTTATGACCCTCCAGGATGCATTTAGAATAGATACAGGGTGCAAATAATACTCAGTGGCCTACGTTCTCAGTGCTTGGGTGGGAGCCCTGTACTAAGGGTATATCTATACTACCCGCCGGATGGGCGGGCAGCAATCGATCCAGCGGGGGTCAATTTATCGCATCTAGTCTAGACACAATAAATCAACCACCGAGCGCTCTCCCATCAACTCTGGTACTCCACCTCGGCGAGAGGTGCAGGCGGAGTCGATGGGGGAGCGTCAGCAGTCGACTCACCGCAGTGGAGACACCGCAGTGAGAGATCTAAGTATGTCGACTTCAGCTACATTATTCACATAGCTGAACTTGTGTATCTTAGATCGATACCCCCTCCCCTACCAGTGTAGACCAGGCCTAAGTATTTGCACTTCAAATACTATACTGCCTCCAGGTAAGAATGGTCAAGATAATACTTAGTCCTGCCATGAGCGCAGGGGACTGGACTAGATGACCTCTCGAAGTCCCTTCCAATCCTACTATTCTATGATTATTTGTAGCCCACAAACTATCTGATGGCAGGTACTATTCTTAATTGCGGACCAAGCACTACACAACCACGGGTTACTGTGTACATATCAATTACTATAAAGCAGCAGGGTATTATTTATACAATAAATGCTACATAAAGCAGCAGGGCATTATGTATAGGGCAAGCAGTATAGAGTGGAATGGTATTTACTATACAGCAATGGTACTGTATTATTTACTCACCAAGTATTATACAGGGACAGGGTGGCATTTACATGCCAAGTTCTATACAGGGGCAGGGTAATATTTAAAAACCAAATACTATACTAGGGAAGGGTATTATTTACAGGCCAGATTCTATGCAGCAGCAGCAGGGTGTAATTTCCAATAGAGGGAAAGGATATTATTTCCAAGCCAGTTAGGATAGAATGGAAGGGTAATCACTACTGTAGAGCATCAAGTATTAGCTACAGGCTAAATCCTATAGAGAAGCAGGGTATTATTGACACACCAAATACTATACAGACCTAGGTATTATTTACAAGCTAAATAACAATGGCAGGTTATTATTTACATGGGAACTATCCTATAATTTCTAATAACAGAATTTCTTGGTTATTGCTGATCTTGAAGGTATGTTGCAGATCATGCAATGGTTATTAATTTTGGACCTACTGCCGCTTTACTATAGTGCTGTAAATCTAGGGCAATCCATTGAAATCAACGGACCACCATGTGTAATGACCTGCAGGGGTCAGTATTTCTTATGCTGTTACAGGGTATTTATTGAGTAAATAAATGCAAGTTCCATGTAGGAAAGAGTTACAGATTACTCCACCATCTGAACAGAGGCTCCAGGAGCAGATGCTGATGAAGAATAAGGACTCCAGATGGAGGGGACTCACTGTTCAGTTCCACCTGTTTCATGAAGTGCTTGTTCCCACCAGGTATCTTCTGACTCTTGCCCTTTTCAGTTTGCTGTCTAATCTCACATTGGATGTTTCCCTTGGTTGTCCTCAAGTGCCTTCTCTTGGAAGCTGTTCCGTTATCAAATTAAACTTCTTATCTAATCTAAAGTCCCTCTTCATTAATTTAAGGCTGTTACTCATTGGGCTGTGTCAGATAAATCCTCCCTTCCTTCAGTTTTTGCCTACATTATTGAAGACAAAGTCTCCGAGACCTCTGACTGATGCTAACCCATGTCATTCCAGAAGCCATAGGAACAGAGGAATTGCCATCTCAGATCAAACAAATGGTCCGTCTAAGCCAATATCCTGTCTCTGACAGTGGTCAGCATGAAAAGTTTTGGAGTGTAAAGCTCCCATCATGGAAAAATATGGAATAAACTGCTGAGGAGGAAGTTTCTTCCAACACTAGGCAGTTAGTGGTTGCCTTATGCCTTGGAGCATGACGGTTTTACGTTCCATATTTTTTCCTAATGTAAGCTAGTTTATTGGCCATGATTCAACAGACAGTTTCAACCGTCTCCAGCCTAACTATAGCCACTCCCTGCCCCACCAAATAGTTTCCAGTCACACATATTTTCTACCTAAAAGACAAGGAGGTTTTCTATGTCGGCCTTCACTTCATAAATGCTCCTTCATTTGTCCCCCTGATACTGCCTCTGCTAACACAAAGTGCCCTGCCACTGGGCTTTCTGTATAAGCACATGGGGCTATAGGAGAAAGGTATGTATGCCTCATTTCTCCCAGACACATATTACACCAAAGTCCTTTTGAACAACCTTCACTCCAGTATCATTGCCTGGTAACACTATGATAACCGGGACCATCTTTTTGTTCTATTTGTACAGCACCTAGCGCAATGGGGCCCTGACCTATAATAATAACAAACATACCTCCCAGACCCTATAGCACAGACCACCCTTTCTCAAGACACCTCCTCATCAAAATCCCTTATAATAATAACCACACCTCCACATGGTGTAAGCCTTCCTGCTAACCAGCTTCAGGGTTAGCAGTGTTGATTATATTTTTTCACACTGGTTACATGACCAGCTTTGCTAATCTGGGGGCAGGGAGGGGAGAAAGGGAGGAGCTCACATATAGTTTATCTCAGAATTTTGCTCCTCCCCTAAGGTTCCTCTTACTGCAGGACACCTAGCTTTTCTCTAGCTTACATCAGAGTCCAGAATGCCGGCCTTAGTGAACTTCCATGCAGTGATGCCTTGGCTGGTGAAACTAATGATTGCAAATCAGAAAGTCCAAACCTAAAGCACATGCCACAGCCTCCCATTCCCCTCCACTGTCACCTCTTCCTCTCAAAGTGACATTGCTCTGTCCCCTTCGCTTAGTCGTCACCAATTGATTCCCAAACACACACTAGATTCTCCCCTCCCAAGGGTCTCTCTAGTGAGACACAGTGAAATGCAGCACCATGGAAAACATGCAAACTCCACTAACAAGTGGCTTCAGCTGAGAACAGCAGGCATGGGTCTGAGAGCCAGCAACACCAAAGTTCTGTTCTATGCCCTGACTCTGACCCTCCTCTCCTGTTTTAGGCGAGTTACTTCACCTCATTCTACCTCAGATTTACCCATCTGCTAAATGGGGACAATAACATATCCACCTGCCTCATGGAGACTCATGAAGATTAATCAGGTAATGGGCTAAATCCATCTCTAATGTAAGTCCATTAAAGCCAACAAAGTTCAAGCAGGGATGGGTTTGTAAAGTGGAGGAGGAAACTCTAGCAGCTGGAGAGAAGCCGCCTGCCTGCCTGCCAGTCAACAGCCTGGGGGTTTCCAAGCCAAGGCCCATGGAGGCTTTTGGGCATCATTTGGGATTGAAGCCAAATGTCCCACTATTCTCCCACACACACATACACACCCTGTGCCCTCTCTAGTCTGGACCAGCTTTGAGCAATGTGTGCAAAGGGCAAGCTGATCCCGAAGGAGATGCAGCATCTTACAGCGAAGAAGTGGAAATTTTTATTTAAAAACAAACAAACAAAGAAAAAACCCAGGCAAAGCCTCAACGTGAAGAGAATCTAAAAAGCTGGATGGTGACCGTTACAAATGCCTCCCCCCCACCACATCCATTCATGAGCCCAACAAAAAGCTTCTTTAGGTGTATACTGTAAGTCCATTGAAAGCGAGGGAGAGGGAGCCACTCACACACACACTCTCCCCTTGTACATGCAGCCGGAGCCCGCAGATCAGCTCCACACACAGGCTGAGCTGTTCTGCTCTTTCACAAGGAGGCTCTGAGTTTTTAAAAGTAAACTGTAAGGTTTCCGTTGTTGCACTGGGCTCAAGTATTTTTTTATATAACGGCTCCCTCTCTTTTCCTTCTCTCTCTCCCTTTCACCCTGTAAATGGCCCTGAATGTTCTGAGCGGCTCTGCAGTAGCTGAGCTCTGGCACTGTATGTGGTCCAGACCCTGCCATGAACACGGCTTTTGTTGTTGCTGCTGCTAGGAAGCTGGCTGTGAACTGCACACACAGACCGGTTTGTTCAGCGCATGGAAATTGGAGTGGGTGGAGGGAGACCAGGCAAGACTGGCATCATCTTGTGGGAGCAGAACACGCTGCTCGAACCCTGCAAAGGGAAGGGGGCAGATGGGGCAGGAGGGTGAAAGGGGGAAAGAGGCCTTGTTATGTTTAGAAGGATCCTGTTGATTTTTAAAATGGGACGGTGCAATTGAACAGCTGGCCACCACCGCTGTAGCAGCCAGCTGAATGCAGACATGCTTAGATCCTCCGCTGGTGTAAATCGGAGTAGCTCCAAAGAAGTCAATTGAAGCCAATTTACACTGGCTGAGGATCTGCACCACAGAAGGGAAATACTATAACACATTTGTTTCCCCCAGACTTCAGGCTACTGTATGAATCCCTGGTTAGATATCAGATCACTGAACAAGCCATGAATAACTTGGGTTCCCCCATCACTTATATATGTATTAATCTTTTCTTACATTGTTTTATTGGGTATTAGCCATTCTCCCCCGCCCCCTCACCTGCCCCGACACTTTACCTTCCCATTCTAATTACATAAGAGTGTAGTAGTGGTGAATTCCTATTTGTTCTGAAGATGTAAAGCACAGGTGCCTGCTAAATGTTATTTAATGCTCTTTCAAGATAGTGTCTCTCTCTCATGTTCCCTTTCCCCACTCTCTCACTTTCCTGTCTTCTCGGCTTTCTTTCCCCACTGATTGTCCAAGACTTTGTGCCGCTGTCAAGTAACTGCTGCTGTAGTTGGAGTTCATTACAGGGAACATTAAATAGTAGTTCCAGTGGAACAGATGGACCCCCCCACCCCCGCAAAGGCCGTGCATGTTACTGAGAACAGACAGCCGGTGTATGCAAATCTTCAGACTGCTCCAGCTGCCTGAATCCAGCCTCCAACCCTAACCTGAGAAGCATGTGAGCAAGCAACACCTTTGCTTCTACAGTATGTCTCCCTCCCCCGCCAGCACTCTGACACCAGCTTGAAATGTCTCAGTGAGGGGGGAAATAACCACTTTGATCTGTCACTCTACAGACAGAATCAGTCGAGATATCTACTTATAGCAAGCATGGGAATTTAATATAAAAAAAATCAGATTATGTGTGGCATAACTCATCCAGAGCAACCAGCAATGCCAAGGAAAGAGGATTAGTTTAGAGATACCCAAGCTTTCTACAGATCAAAGTTTGCTTCCCCAGATGTTAAAGTTGTAAATCAGCAACTCTTACTGGAATTAGGCCAGTAGCTCAACTTCCAAATTCGTGTGATGCCACTGGGTGGGAGAAGAGTCTGAAAAATCTACTAAGGTCAGTCCCCAAATGATTGTTTCCTCCCTCAGAGCCAAAGACCCTTACCTGGGTTTTACTGATCAGTCGTTTGAAAAAACCCCGAACAAATAAAAAAAAACAAAAGCAGCGAGGAAGGCTCAGCAACCCCCCTTGCTATTGCCCTTTGGGAATTCTTTTTCATTTTTGCAGACTAAAATCAATGGCATTTGGTGAACATTAAAGTTTACAAACTAAAGGTTTTAGTGCTTGGCCAGAAAGCTCAGAAGGAAAGAGTTAAACCGGGGCAGGCTTTCCGCAGCATTCAGTGGGAAGATTTTTATTTGGCATCAGATTTAAATGAAAACTTTTAAAAGCAATTAACTGATTTAAGGAGAAAATGCTGATAATGTTTGGGAGAAATGAATACATGAAGCCTGCACTCCCTGCAGACTATTGCTCAGAATAAAATCTGTCTGTGCATTCATTCAGAAAGAGAGGCAGGTCCTTAGAGAGGCTCTTAGCATCTCTGCTGCCTCTTTCACTACAGGTTGCTCAGTTCCAGCTGCCATGACTCTTACACGAGCAGTGTGCACACCTTCAGGATCCAATCCCTTTTTATTCCCATTGCTGGGATGAACTGATGTACCAGCCATCCCCTATGCAGGGATCAACAGTCCTTTAGCTAAGTTATTCCCTTTGCCCTCTATGGAACATCATAATAAATAATAATAATAAATAATAATAATAAACCCAGGTTAGGACATTTCTAAAGAAAAGAAAAAGCAGCAGCTCCTTCCCACAGTGCTTATCATCAGTGTGAGAACTGTCCTCGGTGCTCAGCTGCCAGCTGAAATCAGTCTTAAAGAGACATTCAGGGTTTAGGGGTCGCTTGGGAGGAGGGGGGGGGAAACTAACCTCCCCTCCTCCACTCCCACCTGTTGATCTTGGCAGGGCTTTCTTTAAAACCAGACACTAAGCTTTCTTTTTTTTTTTTTTTTTTTGCTAAGGGAACCAACAAACTCAATACCTAGTTGCCGCTTCTGGCTGTAGGTTTAATATCCAGAAAGTGCTCCTGGCAACCTTGAACAATATTTACGTTCTAGGCAAACTTTTCTCTTGCTGGAGCTGTGCATGTGCGTGCGTGGAACTTATTAGAGAAGTTTGGGATCACTCTGTTAGCAAATTCCCTCACATCCTCCAACCCCTGCCCACCAGGGAAACAACCAATCCAAATATCGGTACCCTGCTTCCTTAGGGCACTGAGGAAAGAAAAAGAAAGGTTAAAAAATACTAAAGCAGAGATGATGGATGAAAGTGCTATACGTTACCTTTAACAGTTCAGTGCAGTGTTTCAAGAATCTAAGTCCCATACACCTGGCCGCGAAGTTAGGTTTTCTCCTTTTTTGTGTTTAATAAGGAAAGGGCTTGCCACTTCTTGCTATTACTGTATGTCTTCTTCACAGCCTCCAGATGGGTCTTCTTCACAGTCCCCCCCAGAAGAAATCAAAATTCCCTGTGTGGTATGTCAGGTTCCTTTCAGACAGTGGCAGCAGGAGCAGCAGCACAGTTGAAGAGTACTATATGGGAGTGTGAAAAAAGAGAGACGGTTTGCAACATCAGACCATAGCTGCCACTGGCTGTAAGAGAGACCTTCAGACTCCTCCTGTCAGCCTCCTTAGATACCTCCTGGAATAGCTGGCAGATTACTAAGTGTATTGGATCCTCCTCAAACTCGCAGAGTAAAGGTAGGCAGGCATCCAGGGGAAATAACACATGGGCAGGGGGAAATAGGAGGGCTCTAGGACAGAAAGGAAGCCCAGCCTCTTGGAAAGTGGAAAAAAAGCAGAAAAAGAAAAGAAAAGATGACTTTAAAAAAACTGCAAAGGGAGAAAACTGAATGGGGAGGAGGGGATGGGGATTAAACATAGCTCTCCAGTTTGGAGCCAGCTAGACTGGGGACCACAAGTTGATAGAAAGGAATAGGTTAGGTAATGAGAAGAGAGAGATGCAGGGTTTATGCTGAATAAAATAAGAGAAAGCTAATTAAAGAGTGTTAGAATATGCCTGCAATGCAGTCGATATCACTGCAGTCTGATTGGGAATTAACAGACTTATTTGGAGTAATGTAGAATGGAGAGAGCCCCGAACGAGCAGAAAATTTAAAAAAAGTTTAGAGAAGTGGCTCTCAACCTTTTCTCATTTGTGGACCCCTAAAAAATTTCAGATGGAGGCGCGGACTCCTTTGGAAATCTTAGACATAGTCTGCAGACCCCAGGTTGAAAACGACAGTTCTATGGTAACAACAACCTTTCACAGACCCCTTAGACATAGTCTACAGACCCCAGGGGGTCCGGGGACCATAGGTTGAGAACCACTGTTTAGAGCACTCATGGTGTGGTTTTGACTGTGTGACTTAGTGAGGGGAGGGGGCGAGAGTAGAAAGAAGAGGGGCACAGGCGGTGGAAGGAGGAATTTGGAGATGGAAAGCTGGTGAGGATTTCCAGTGCTAAGGAATGGAAAGGGCCTCAAAACCTCAGTAACCAATGAGCACTTAAAAGTGATGAAGTAACGAGATACTGTCAATGAAAAAAGCCTGTTTAAAGGCTGGGTAGAATAAAAGATGAGGTGAGAGAAAACACCGAGCCAGGAAGAGCTTGGAAATGGTGGGGAATGAAGCAATGACCAAAAAACCTCAGCTAGCTTCCAATAAATAAACGCAGCCTTAGTCCTGAGGTAGTCTGATGACATGGGGAAGTGCTGAGGGCACAGCGATTTGAAACGTTTCACCGGGTGTTCACTCCACTGGCCGTGGGCAAGTTCCAGTGGCAGCGAAGTTGTTCTCTGAACAGATAGAATACATTTGCTTTTGCAGATTTAAACCTTGTCTGGTAGAAAGACTGGATGACAGAGGGGATGGCTGGCTGGTGGGACATTGCAGAGGACTTCATCTCCAGGTTGCCATATCCAATCCAGCCTATGCCAATAGTTATCAAAAGCTGTTACTCTATGATGGCTGTGGGGTGGCCTATATGCAAAGAGTAGCTGGTTCAACCTAGTTGATAGGTGTCCACCTGAAAACCTCCCAACTGATACACCTTAGTGGCAGCCTCAACAGAAAAACCAAGGAATGACTAGGCCATGGAGCCTGACGTCCTCTCTCATACCTACAGAGGGCCCTCCAGGTTGGGCTGAGTGTCTGTCCATCATTTGTAAGGTGCCTATTGTCCCACCACCATAGTGTCCATTTGGAATAGCACAGTTAAAAACATGTCTTTTCACCTCTCACTGTCCACATTTGATCTGGAAACTCTGTGATGATAAACAAGGAGCCCCACAATGTCATCTGTACAGCACAGAACTGCAGTTTAATGCCGCTGCTTGTGCAGCACCAGCTCTGTGGAAAAACCCAGGACTTCAGAGGAAAGAGTTGCTGGCTTTCTTAAAAGGAAGCCATCTCCCCACTGCCATACCTCAGAGGAGAGAAAGTCAATCAGCCAAGCCCGAGAGAAAGCTCCTTAGGACTGGCTGTGTGACTAGAAGTCGCCAGGGTGATAAGAACAGGCACATGTGCAAGGCCAATGGGAACCATCTTGTCGGTCAAGGAGCTTCTGAGTCCCCTCATTCCAAAGTCAGCTACTTCCTTAACTACCGATCCTCCTCCTCTCTCATGATTAGAGCTGAGCAAATAATTGATTTTTCAGTTCAGAAGTTGACCCAGAAAACCAGAGAAAAAAATTCTGTTTGTTTCCAACCAAATCTGAATTTTTAAATTTTTTTATTTTTCTTGATGAAATGAACAGCTGAAAAAATCTCATCTGGGTTCATAGAAACGTGCTAAATATCGACTCGAAACAACATTTTCAAAACGAACCATTTGGACCTTTCCAAAATTTTTGTTTTCAGTTTGTTTTTCAGCTGAAACTATTTGGCAAATTCGACCCATATTTATGAAGAGTTTTAGTGCCCCCCCAAAAAACACAATTTTTGGTGAATTTACTATTCCCTGAAAAAGAAATCACCTCACTCTATTTGTGACAGCTGTTGGCACACACTTTCCTTCCTGGATGTAAGGACAGGGCATACATCCTTCTCCAAGCTTACTACCAACAATGCTTCATCACTAGGTGTTGTGCACTCTCTGTTAGCCAAAGATGCTACCTTTCCCTGGCCCTGGATGAGATCCTCGAAGTTGCTCTCAAACTGCTCCCCTACATGGCAGTCTAGTGGATTGCAACTCCTGAGCACCTCATTACCAGTTGTCTTTGAATGGCCCAGACCCTCAATGAGGAGGTGTCCAGAAAGAATGTTGACCTTCTACCACTATATCTGTTTGGAACTTCTTTCCCCACTGGCTCTGAAGCCCCAAAGCTCCTCAGAGGCTTTTAGTAGCTTGGCCCTGCCTGTGACAGCTGGTGAAGTTTTATATCCTAGGCATGTTCCATGGACAACTTACTCCCTTGTATCTAAGCCACATACCTCCCCCTTCAGCCTTTCTCCCTCTATCTATCTCTTTTGACATGGTATTAAATATCTATTTCCCTCTCTGTTCCCAACTCCCTCCCTTGCCTTCCTGTTTTATGATTATAATCGTTTTTCCTCTCTCCCTGAATTTTTTTTAATCCCATTCCTCATTTCAAATATGCCTCCTTGTCTGTTTCACTGTTAAACCTGATGTCCACAGTCACCTCACAAAAACAACAGGGAGTCTGGTGGTACCTTAAAGACTAACAGATTTATTTGGGCATAAGTTTTCATGGGTAAAAAACCCCCTTCTTCAGATGCATGAAGTGAAAATTACAGATGCAGGCATAAATATACTGACATATAAAAAGAAGGGAGTTACCTTACAAGTGGAGAACCAGCGTTGACAGGGCCAATTCACTCAGGGTAGATGTGGTCCACTCCCAATAACTGATGAGGAGGTGTCAATACTAAGAGAGGGAAAATTGCTTTTGTCGTGAGCCAGCCACTCCCAGTCCCTATTCAAGTCCAAATTAATGGTGTTAAGTTTGCAAATGAATTGTAGCTCTGCAGTTTCTCTTTGAAGTCTGTTTTTGAAGTTTTTTTGTTGAAGGATGGCTACTTTTAAATCTGTTATTGACTGTCCAGGGAGATTGAAGTATTCTCCTACTGGCTTTTGTATGTTACCATGATGTCTAATTTGTGTCCATTTATTCTTTTACGTAGAGACTGTCTGGTTTGGCCAATGTACAGGGCAGAGGGGCATTGCTGGCACATGATGGCATATATCACATTAGTAGATGTGGAGGTGACCTTATAGGTCACCTCACAGAATCCACACCCTTTCTTGATGGCTTTGCAACCATCATCCTGACAGCTAATGTTCGCCGACCACACAGCATGGAGACACACTTGGATAGGCAATCTGCCTACTCACAAGAAAGTTATCATATCTCAGAGGCAGATCTGGGCATAGAGCTAAATCATTCCCCCCATCTCATCAGCTCAGCGTGAGATTTTAATTTAAAGAGAAACCCTTTCCCAGGTTCCAATATGTTAGAGGTCAAAGGAGCAACGGGGGAGATCTCTCTGCAGTCAGTAGAAATGGCATGACTCTAGAGACACACCTTGCAACTTCTTACATCTTTGTTTTCTGTGTCTTATGCCTTTACATGCCGAAGAACTCCGCCTGTCTGCGAGGGGTATGATCCTGTCTGTGAGAGGTCTGATCCACCATCCATGGACCAGAGGATGAGAGCCCAGGCCCAGAGACGGCAACCATATTACTTACCAAGTTACTACAGCCTGTAACAAGGGAGAGAGATACATGCACATGAGTGCACAGCAGATGTGTGCTGGTCTCTCATGGACACACTACTGTTCAGCTTTCTTGACCTAAGATAACAGTCAGTTCAGACTGAATGTGTATGCTTTGCCCTATGAGTGACACTCATGTGAGCAGTTATGGGTAGCGTTCAATATATCAAAAATGGAGTGAAAAAGCAGGACTCAGAATCCCATAAAACTAGATCCCTCTAGTAAAGATCATAGAGTCTGCTTTGGACCTCCAGGACTTCATGTCCTTCAAACACATCTCAGCCTTGGCCTCCTCGTTACTCCACACATACCCCAGCACAAAGTTCAACCCTTTCTCATCATAACAGAAATAATCCATAGGGAAATTAACCGACATTTTTTGGTTTCACCATGAACAGGCTGTGAACCCTGGATTGTCCTCCAGCGCCACCTGTGGTTTGGAGACGAGAAGCCCATTTAATCCTTTTGTGGTCTGAAGCCAAAGGAGTTAAAAAAAATCCACTTTAGACCTGAGCAGCTAGAAAAGTGGAATTCTCTTCTTTTCCTTGTCTCCTCATTAGCAATTTCAGGAAAAGGACAGAAACTGTTCAGTATCTGCTAACTGCCCCAATTTCTTGTCTATGAGGAGAGCTCGTGGAAAAACCACAACATATTTTCACAGAAATTGTGATTGAAAAATAGCTACTTTGGGAGGCATTTTAAAAAAAATGACTAAATCTATCCCCATGTTCCTTCAAGAGGGGCTTGAAGAAAGGTCATTTGACTGGTTTTTTTAACAGGGGAAGTGGCCATTTAGAGGCTTGTGAAATATTTGGAACAAATTGCCAAAGGATTTCCATCTCAAGTAGGTAGTAGTTTTTTGTTTTTTTTACATCCCATCATTAATTTTAAAAGGACCCATTTGCCTGAAAAATTCTGCTTGGCAGTGGGAGTGTAAATATTTTCATTGCAAATGGACTGTAGTTCCAAAACAAAAAAGGAGTCCATTTTGGAGTGAAGATGGCTTTGAACTGAAAAACGGGTGATCAGCCACCTTTCTCAAAACAGCCACTGCCCTGAAAAAATGTACATACTGAAAAAAAATTGCGACGATAATAATGGACATCATAAAAATGCATATAGAGTAAAAACAGCCACAGTGGGTCAGACCAATGGCCCATCTAGCCCAAGATCCTGTCTTCTGACAGTGGCCAATGCCAGATGCCCCAGAGGGAATGAACAGAACAAAGCAATTGTCAAGTGGTCCGCATCCCCTGTCATCCAGCCCTGGCATCTGGCAGTCAGAGCATCCCTGACCATCCTAGCTAATAGCCATTGATGGACCTATTATACTCCATGAACGTATCTCATTCTTTCTTAAACCCAGTTATAGTTTTGGCCTTCACAACCCACCCTGGCAACGAGTTCCACAGATTGACTGTGCATTGTGTGAAGAAATACTTCCTTTTGTTGTTTTAATCCTGCTGCGGGTTAATTTCATTGGGTGACCTCTGGTGCTTGTGTTAGGTGAAGGGGTAAATAACACTTCCTTATAATGACACTGCATTTGTGAATTAATTTCACTTTCTCAAAACCACCTAGAGGCAGAACTCTGGGTGATTTTATAAAACATAAAACATGCAAGACACAAGGAATAAAATCCTCAAGATACATAACATACATAACAAGCTACATTGAACTCCTCATTCATAGTAATTATTGCTCCCACAATCACCCCTATAAACCTCTGCCCCTACCACCCTTTGTCTTCATCCGGGGGGTGGGGGGTGGGGAAGCAGGCCTTTGCAGCATCCTTGGAGCCAGATGATTAATTACTCTGAACAGTGGCAGACCAAGTTGGAGGGGGTGGAGTTTCAGAGTAAATGGCTCCTCCCCCAAATGCCCTAGCCCCAGTCCCCCTCTCCTCCCTTTTAATGAGGGAGCTGCTCCCTGCTGGACCACATCGGGTGGGGTGGGAGGATAGAACACACAGTGTGAAATAGCAAGTTTCTGCCTGGAATTCAATGCAACAAAAATGGCGACATTTGTCCAGCTTTAGAGCCAACAGTTGTAATGTATACCCCAATGCAGCCAAGACTCAAACCTTCCTGTCCCGAAATGGCTACCCTGCATGCTGTGTTATAGGGAATCCCTATCCTCCTTCTTACATCCACTCCCCCTTGTGCTGCTACTGTCTTATCTCTCAGCTGGAAGTCACTCACGCAGACATCCCGGCTGGCCTATACTGTCACCCACAGACCTTCTGGGGCTAGTAAGGGGCAGCCCTTTTGAAAGCATCCTTAGTATCTCCTGTTGCTTGCATCCCTTATTGCTCCAATACACAGGAGGATCCCAGGGAGTCCAGCCCTTCTGGGCTTGTGCCAGTTGGCAGAGATGGATTCTGTCCCTGTGCCATGGGGCGGCTTTGACCTTTCTCATTAAGAACATCACCTTTTGTCAGACACACGAATTATTGGAAGAATCAGTTACCCCTTTGTTTAAAGTCCTCCATG
This sequence comes from Chelonia mydas, assembly GCF_015237465.2. Lineage (NCBI taxonomy): Eukaryota > Metazoa > Chordata > Testudines > Cheloniidae > Chelonia > Chelonia mydas. The sequence goes on from NC_051250.2 coordinate 69,158,995, forward strand.
TGCACTTCATTTACCATTTGTAGGACAGTTATTGCACGTTAAACACTAATTAGTAATTTTTAAAGACTTACTGTGGCTAAATAAGGAAGGTAACCAGAGGGTGGATTGTATTGCTTACTCAGTGTGAAGGGGACTGAATGGAGGACTCCCGTATTTAAGATTCTGTAGCAGGTCATAGTAGGAAACCATTGAAAGGCCCTGGGAAACCCAGGAGTTTGAGGCTTTAGCTATTCACTTAACTCCTACTAAGTACTTTTATAGTGTCTGTCATCTGAGGAGCCCATTATCCCAAAGTACTTGGCAAACAGTCATTAATTACATCTTACAGAATCTCGTCAATAACCAACAACTACTACACAGTTATTTGTGAAAAGCTGCGAATGCTATATAAATAATATCCATTGTGCAGATAGCCAAGGGAGGCACACAGACGTGAAGTGACTTGCCCAAAGTTACACAAGAAGTCTGTGGAAGAGGCAGGAAAGGAATCTAGGAATCCTGATTCCCAGTCCCACCCTCTTCTCTAAGCAATTTAGGTATGTCTACACAGCACACTAAGCCCCCATCTGTGGGACCTGGGCTTATGGACTCTCGTTTCCAAGGCCATGCTTGAGCATCCACACTGCAAGGGAAACCCGGGCTTCACAACTGTGCTGGTGCGTCCATACTGCAGTATGCAGATCTGAGTCAAAACTTCAGCTTTTCTGGGTCAGTACTATTGTATACACCAGTTCCTAGCGCCCTTGCCAGCTGAAGCTGCTCAAGTTCTTGGCTCGTAGCAGGTTATGGGAGAAGTTGTCTGTTCATGATGTGGGAGCAGACCAGAAGTATTTTGGGTGGTTTCAGCCCTCAAACACATCCAGCCAAGCCATTTTGTGTTTGAATGCTCCCAGCAGCCACAGCCATCAACATGGATCTTGACCCGGTGCATCTCTACCTCATGCTGTCAGTCCTGTTTCGGGACATAGGCAGAGCATCTGGGAGATGCAAGTGGACATTTCATTGGTAGCTTTTGTACTGCTGAAGGCCCCTCTCGGAGGAGGACACTGACGTGCCATCTGCCACCCAGCTGATGCTGCTCATGCCTGTTGTTGTCTTAGCTTATATTCCGCCTGCATAGACTGGTGCTTCTGGAGCAGGGCCACAAGCTGGGATCACATCATCATGCAGGCCTGGGATGACCAGCTGTGCGTCCAGAACTTTCTCATGAAGAAGCAGACAAAACCCTGGACCTGTTAAAATGGCCCAGGAACCACTGCCACTTTACGAGAATGGCACATTAGCAATGGAGAAGTGGTATATTCTTCCGAATCAGAGACAGGCACCAGAGCTTAGGGAGAATGTGGTAGTCTCTCGAAAAGCTCTGCCATCTTTTTAAACAGATAGGAAATAAAAGTCCAGTCTGACTGCCAGTTCTGCTTGCAAGCTGAGAATCTGAGCATCTAGGCGCAGTTCATGGGGAGATGATACTGCAGAGCATTTAAAAATGAAAGGCCAAAAGCTCCGTAGTGCCTATGGCGGCATGAAGACGACAAGTGCTGCCAAAACAGAAACATTCCATGCTCCTTTGGCATGCTAAAGGCTGTCACCTCGTTGACTGAATATGGAAATGAGCCACTAATTTGGGGCGTGTTGGGCATTTTGTGTAGTTCCTGCTCAGTTTCTTGACATTTTGCAAACTTCTTGGTGTTCGCTTGTCATTAAAAAATGGGTTCAAATTACACCAAGCTAAGTACCCTGAAAAAACCCAAATGTGACAACTCCATTTCATTGTAGGCCCGGCATGGAAACACTAGATCTCCATACAAGCCCCAGACAGGTGTATGGGTGTTCCTGACAAAGGTGGCCATTGAGTAATTCACACTTCTCCAGTGTTATCTGGGGGATGGGGTGAGGGGAAATGGGATGTACTCCTAGTGCTGGGCTAAGGTGTGTTTTTGAATCAGTTCCATAGCTGGGAATATTTAACTAGTGGCATTGGGTTATTTATCAGCAGGTACATGGCTTAATAGCTGTGTGGCTGCACAAGGTGGCATGGATAAGGGCACATGGGTAAGAATGCTAAATGTTTTGTGAAGTCACATCTGCAAACCACTCATGGGCAACATCCTGAGTGCAATTAACATTATGAATCATGTGCTGCCCAGTTGACAGAGCACAGGACTGGGAATCAGGCCTCTTGAGTTCTGTTCGTATGACTGTCTCACTGAAAGCCCATAGGCCCTCACCGTGCCTCAGTTTACACCCCCCCCCCCGTAAAATGGAGATAATCATTCCACCCCACCGCCCATGAATGTTTGTGAAGTGCTTTGAGATGCATGTATGACGGGGCTGCATAGCAAATACACAAGACACCTTCAAATGCCTCTCTTTACAGGAAGTCTCACGTTCCTCGTTTGAAGTTTGGGGGCCTCAGGACACAGTGAGTTTTGGTGTCCTTCTGACTGCTGAGGCCCTTGTAATTCAGAGACCAGTGTCTGCTGGGTGCCAAGTCAAACTGGTAAATGGCATTTCACTCATTTAGTAAAATAATGGACTAAACCTCACTCTTGGCCAGTGCCCCATTGGTACATTGTCAAGTGGGCAGTTGTGGCATTCGCCTCTCACTGCACAGTGAACACATCCCTCACTACATGGGCAGCCTGGGCAGAGGGTCTTCTCATTTACCACTTGGACAGCACTGGCACCTCGCGATGAGGGCAGCCATGGTACAGGCCTTGCCAGACAGAATCACTTGGGGGCAAACAGTGGCGAGCCTGGGGCATTGTTCAACCTTTGCCTCGGCTATTTCACAAGCCGCAGCTCACACGTCCCTCACCCTGTTCCACACAGGGACAGCCGTGCAAGATAGAAAGGGTTTATTTGGGGGCCGACCCAATGCTGCCGTGGCTCTCGCTGCTCGTTGCCAGGTTTGACCCTCACCTCGGAGTGCCTTGCTCATCCAGGAGGAGGGCTTGGGGACCAGCAGGGGCTGGGCAGAGTAGCAGGCTATGTCCCTGGAGACAGGGAGTGAGGGTATGTCGCATGGCTCTGCTCTGGATAGTAGAGGATTGCCATGCAGGCCATGGGGAGCTAGAGGGAGAAGCTGCAGAAACGCCTCAAGTTAACATTTAGGAGGGGCCCTAACAGGTCCTAAAAGAGTCAAATCTAGTCCTCAGCAGGTAGGACATCACCGTGACAGGGTGTCTTGAAGGCATGGGAGGCAAACAAAGAAAATGGGGGTGTCCTCAGGGCTTAAACAAGGAGATGGTGGAGCCCCAGTTCCCATGCCCCCAAACTGCCTTTGCTCCCCTGGTTGTATGAATGGGAAATAAACCCCCCGCCTTTGGGAAGTGATCCGCCCCCACAGCCCCGTTGGGTCCCCTGGTTGGAAACGGTGCCTTTCCAGAGCCTCCGGCTCCAGGACAATGTACCTATTCAACCTGCAGCATCTGGAACTCTCCCCTGGATCCCTCTGAATGAGTCGCCTTCTCCCTGCTCACACTGGCATCTCTTACACTTTCAGACATAAACAGCGGCGCTCGCTTCCCTGCCCCCTCCGCTCCCCCAGCCCCAATATGGTGGTTTATTCATCAGCTGATAAAAATAGAAGCCAAGGCCTCCGGGCGGGCCAACGCTCACAGAGTGGGGTTTGTTTAGCAGCTATTTTTTCATTTTCCATATCCTGTCAGTGTCCTTCCAATTGCTCAATAGGTCTGTCCAGAGGGATCTGGAACAGGACACCTTCAGTCCTGGATCCAGTGCTGGGCAGCACGGGCTGCTCGACTAGTGCTATTATTTGCATTCAGGGGACTCTCTCGTCGTCTTCTTTCCATTGTTATTTGAGAACAAACCCAATGGCTCTGACTTTGGGCTCTCCTGGCGCCCCATTGGCCTCCTTTATAGGGTTAATATACTGTCCTGGGAAAAGGGATGGCAGTTTACATCTCCAGGCATTGGAAACTCAATGCCTCTGGGGTGCTGGGGCCTGCTATCTCTCCCATCATTTCATTTTCCAGAGAGCCTCAAAGAGGCAAACTGAAAGAGGCTCGTTTTGCTTCTCACCAGCCTGGACTATGAGCCATTTTCCAATGCAGCAGATTAATGCAGGAGCCATGAGTCTCTGAGATCTGGGCCTTGTGGTCAGGGGATCCTTGAATGAGCAGTGAATCAGATACACGGATGGTGCTGCTGGCTGGACATCTGTTTCTGTGGAAGGGGCTAGATAGGAGGTGCACCAGGCCCATAATATCCTGATGATATTCTCCCTCCATCTTCCTGACCAGTCTTTGGGACAACTAGAGAATCCCCTGGAGAATGATTCCCCAGGGACTCTGTCCCAGGTTACATACTGACGCCAGTGCATGCTGGATCAGGACTTTGGGGGTTTAGCGAGTGCAGGGCAGATGCCTGTCTGGTGCAGGCACAGTGAAAACAGCTCATTGTCATATACTCCCCTAGTGAGTGTCTCCATTTCACATGTTCCTGGGAAGGAGTCAGGGTGGCAGTGACTTGGTCTTTGGGCATCTGGGTAAGGTGGGAGGTGGGTGTTGTTCTGATGGATCCAGGCCCAGTACAGTCTTAATTCATCCCTAATAAAAGCTGAAGCCAGGTTACACAGCAACAAGCAGAGAGTATCCACCCATAGCATTAGCATGCCACCATGGTATGCCTCCCTTGGCATTACTATGCCACTCTCATGGCTCACTCATGCCACAAGTATCATTCAAACAGTCTGATAATTGTTCTCTGGAGAGTGTAGGGTGAAGTGACATTTCCTCTAGAGAGGCTGGCTGACTCATTCCCTATAGCCAGGCAAAGTCTCTCACTAGGCTGGTGTCAGTGCTACATCCCTCTGTTTGTATGTATTTCTCTCTCACGCCCCATTTCAGTTTGGCGCGACCTCCTTTTTTGCACGCTTGCCCTGGTCTCAACCTGTCAGCAGGCTGCTTCTGAGAACCCACCTCAGTCTCCTGTGGAAACCTGAAAGCTCAGCAAGAAAGCAAAGAGGCCGGCACAAAGCACCGTATTGATACAATGAACAAATGAACACAGTGCTAATTTTATGTTCCTCCCAGCCCAAGATGGAGTGCGTCAGGAATACAGCACCTTTTGTATGGACACAGGACATCTCCCCTGTTTGCTTTTCTCCCAGAATTCCCTTCCTCGTTCAACACAGTACAAACAGCTTGCTATTGACCTTGGAAGCTGACGAGAGATTACGTCAGGGGAGGCAGGTTTGATATTTATGGCCTCGCACCCTTTTCCCCTGGCTGCAGAGGTTACCTACAACACACACACTCAGTGCTAAGTGCAGCGCTGGGCTCTGAAACGGGGTCAGTCACCACGCCACACCCCTCCTGCTGGAGAGGTACAGCAGGGCGAGGCGAAGGGAACTTGCTGACTCCAGGGAAATCTGTTTGTCAAGGGGATTTTTTCAGAGAGATTTACCTTCTGATTCATGTTGGTTTTGCTCCAGGGCTTTCTCTCACTAGTGAACTCTGTCCTGAGGAAAAGGGTCAGCTTATCTGAGCCTGTGACATGGGGGCAAGGCCCCCGGGAGATCTCACCATAGAAACACCAATGGCCTGACCCTGGGGAAGGAGTCAGCTTGCCAGCTCGAAACTGACTATCCTGGAGTGAGCCTCTCCGGAGATATGGGGGGGCTCCTGCTTGGTAGCTCAGCCAATCTTTGGCCTTTCTACTATTATTACCAATGTGGGGGCCAGTTAATACCACGGTGATGAGGTTTCTGGGTCATGAACACTTGTTGGCTAGCAGCTGCACAGAGACCCAACAACTCCTTGCACATGGGGATCACTGCACAGAACCCCCTAAGATGGGAACCATGTTCAGTCACGTCCAGGGCTTTCTACAAGTCCTGTGTAGTCATGGATTGCATGTGCCCTTTGTGACCGGGGGAGTGAGGGGAGGACTAGATGACAGAGCGCCTTAGCATTTCACCTCGGGAAGACTGGGTTCAAAACCTGTATAGTCACAAAACCAAATATGTCTTTCTCAGGTTCCTTTGTCCATTATGTGGAATCCTTGTAACAAGTGCCGATTACCAGTCTGCGCAGGTAGCCTCCACGCTTGTCTAGCACTGGGGGCTACAGGTCAGCACTAGGGGATGCTGGTAGGGCTCAGAACTGGGATAACAGGAGGCACTGCCGGTCAGAAAGAAGCTTCATCAGCAGAAATTTGTGGGGGACAAAGGTTTGGAACACCAGGGGTGGGGCAGCAGCAGCTCAGGATTGGGGTGCATTGGCAGAGCTGTGTGTGTGAGCCCAGGATTGGGATAGCAGAGGGTGCTATAAGTCAGGATCAAGGGGCATTGATATAGCTGTGGGGGCAGACCAGATCTGGGATAGCAGTAGGTGCTGTAGATCAGGATTAGGGTGCATTTGTAAGTCTGTGAGAGGGACATAGCTATTAATTTAGGGACACAGTTAAGTAGCTCTTAGATACTTTATTAAATGACCTTTGCTCTTGGGGAGAGTGCTATGACCCTTGTTGCAATTTTGAAAGAAATACCAGCTGTATGGGATTTTTATGGATTAATTTTTTTTTTTTTTTTACAAATTAACAAAAAGGCAAACAAAGCTAAACTTCTTGCTAAAACTAATGATACCTTTTACTAAACTAAGTAAGACTGGAACAGCACAATGATCAAAATCACAATTAGAATTGAGTCACTAAATTGACAAATTTCAGAGTAGCAGTCGTGTTAGTCTGTATTCGCAAAAAGAAAAGGAGTACTTGTGGCACCTTAGAGAAAATTGACCAGAATATGGAATGAAATCAGCAATCAACTTAGTTGTTGGATGAACACAATCAAGACTTCAGTCCTGAAGTTAACATAACACATGATCAAGTCTTACACATACTATCCCTGGAAACCTAAGGAGGCGTAGTCTATTTCTCAGCCTTGTGAAGCAGTTCTCAGACTCCTTCAAGGTTGCCGTTTACTAGGTGACTTCTAGGTTGACTCTTTTCCTGACTGATTTATCTCTACCGTGCTGTAGCATGATTAACAACAACCCATAATTTCCCCTTTGGGGCAGAGTTGTTTGTGCAGGCACATTTTTACAGCCTGAGGTAACATGAAGTGATGTACAATAGGATAGACTTAGAATCGGGAGATGCACGTGCTATTTCTTGCATATACACACACCTTTTAAAAAAGCGGTAGAGAAAAAATTATGAGTACAAGTGGTAGGCGTCCCTGCCACAACACAAAATGGGAAGAAGAGAAAAAGTTATCTGAAAAGAAAAAGGTTAACTCTTTATCTTGCATGATCTTGCAGAGCAGCTGAGCCAGGACTGCAGTTCAGGGATCAGATGATGTCATCTCCAGGCAGTAACGAATGCTGGCTGGCAGGCTTTCCCAGGCCGTTGCCTGGCATTCCCTATAGTAGACTTGGTCTCCACCTTCCTAGAAGAAGCTCTCAATGCTCTGGTAGCCTGGGAGGATCACACCTTCTTCTGAGTTTACCTGGACATTGAAGGTTGCCCTTTTAGCTTGCTCCACTTCATGGCACCTTCCCAGAGATCTTCCGAGCGAACAGGGGGTTAGAGGTCTTGTACTGCAACAACATGATCCAATCTGGGTTTAGGGTGGGTGAGTTTGACCTTTGGTCAGTCTGGAAAGCCCCATCTCTTATGGCGGTTCTGTAACAACATATATCACCAGACCGCAACAGACGTGCTCCAAAAATATTAAAACCATGGGATCAACAGGAGATGACTCCAGGGATGGGGTTTTAGCCCCTCTTCTTTGGGAAGGGTGCAGATGGTCAAGTTCCTTTAGGGCTCTAAATGTTCTGGACATGATCAGTGTCCTAATGACAATTATTGTTTCTTACTTCAGGCATACACACACTCGTCCATATTTCATTCTCTCAGCATTTCTGAAAATATTCTGGATTTTTTGGGGAACGAACAATTTTGGCTCAGCCAGGAAATGGTCACCTCTTAACAACTGAGCTGTCTTAAATTCTCTTCGTTCATAATTCTATTCATAAAAAGAAGCTAAAGCTAAAGAAAAATTAACGTTTACAGAACCTAAAGAAAATTGAAGGCTATAGACTAGGCCTCAATCACCAAGGCCCATTTCCCGCATGTCTGCGGGGGAGGGGCGGAGGGGAAAGAGGGGAGTTTGCACACTGCTTGCCTGTGCTGTGTTACTCTTTAGCCAGTTCTCACGTGAGCATCATTTTAACTCACAAAATTCAATTAAATCGTTAAAGATGTGTGTACGAGCGACTCCTGCCCAGCAATGATCTGTTCTGAAATAGGGAGGGAAAGGGCTTTTCCATGTCCCCATCAGAGCAGAGAGAAACACCCCTCCAGTTGATCTCCTACTGTCAAGATCACAGTCATTGTCCTTACAGCTTTGGAGGCCATGAAAATTGCACCTACTGGTTAACTCAGCCATTAACCTTTCCTCTGCTGTGCAGATCATGGACTGAAAGGGAGGGAGGGAGGGAGGTGCTGGGTACTTCCAGACAAGCTACACAAAGGCCTTTGATGGGTGTGGCTGATAGACCATCCAGCCCCAGGGTTAGCGGGTGAGTTAGCAAAGTTTGTTGCTTCCCCCTCAGTTGGATTTATTATTAGTGTTTCCCTTGCTTCTTAGTTTATTTGCCCCAGGAAACCGCATCCTCTGGTTTCAGGGATTTCCCCTTGTTTTCCAGGGGGTTTTGAACAACATATGGAATGTGTTGTTTTTGTTTGCAGAGGGAAAGGATTTTTCTGTTTGGATTGTGGGGCTGGGTGGGGCTGGGGTGTTAATGCAAAAAGTCAAGAAATGTCCTTCAAGGTACTAATAATAACATCCCTTCACCCTCCTCCAACTGATGGAAGGTGTAACCCGCCTTGCCTCATAGCTCTGGACATTCTGAGAGCCAGATTAAACCCCCGCATGAGAAATTTACAGCAGAACAGAGAAGGAGAAATCTCCCTGTCTCCCTCCTACATGGAATCAGCAGGAGATTCTGCCCCGAGAAAGAGCAGTTCTCTGGGGATCTGCCAGGGTCACAGGGCTGTCCGTGTAGAGGGCCTGTGCCACCACACCAGCTCCAGGGCCTCTTCCTCTGACTCCTTACAGCATAACTTCATGACATGCTTCACCAGGGTTTCTCCATCCACCATTGTCTGGGGAGACAGAACTCCAATGGATGGTTTCTATTTTTTGGCCCTGTGGGGATTGTAATTGGCATTGGGACAATGTGCGTCTCCCCTAGCTCCACCCTACATCCTCTGCTAGGCCCAGGAAAGATAATGCCACAAAAGTGGCAGTCTCATTCAGGGTGGGTAATGGGAGAGCCATGCATCTAGGGTTAGGCTGAGGCATATCAGTTAGGCAGGGTGAGGGAAGCTACCCTGTCCCTGCCTGGGCTGCACCTGTCTTGCCAAGAGCCCTTGGTCTTGCACCTCTTACTAGTGCTCGTCACACACACAAATATCATCGGAAAAGCTTTTGAGGAGCACGGTGGCTAATTTGCATGCTCCCAGCATGCAATGCCCCCTCAGCTTGAGCAAAGATGCTGCATTGACTGGTGCACATCCATAAAAAAAAGATGATGGCAGCTGCATTTAAAACTCCCCTGAGCAGGCCAACCCTCCCAGCGTTGGTACTTCTTGTGAAACGCCCTCATACCGCCTGTACAGAATGGTCCTCGGGCGGCGTGCTGCTAGGAAGACATTTCTGTGGGCCCTCTATGGATTCCCTGAGGCAGGGGTGGGGTTTCACAGAGATTCAACAGGTCTATGTGAGCAACTTCCGTAGTACAGAGGGGAGGGGCTGAAATCCAAATTCTCTCCACTAAATTAAAAAAAAACCTCTGCAGATCCAAGGCTTCCTGAAAATGTTGTTTCTAGACTGAGACTCGGAGATCGCAGTGTCAATATTTGTGAAGTAGGAAGGGCCCCGGGCAGCTGCAGCACTTCCAGAAACAAGCTCCTCTGTGCAGGGCCCGGGGTGGCTGCTTCAGGACAGGGCATGGCATTGGGAGCTGCACCTACAACCGGCACAGTCCATCCCAGACCCACCCTGTGTGGCTGCTGGTGCAGCCTCCCACTGTACCAAGGCAGGAAATCACCACTCCTTGATCTTCCTTAGACAGGAGTAAAAAAATCTCATGCATGCCTCAGAGGGGTGAGTAAGCGACCTGACCTTGGGGCAGTGATGTTACAGCTTCAGGCAGGGGGTGAGGGTGAGGGTAAGAGGCTAGGCCTTTGGTACAGTGACATTACAGCCTCAGAGGGGTGGATAAGAGGCCTGGTTTGTTCTGGTGACATCACAGCCTCGGTCCTAACCAGGGCTTTAGCAGAGGCCAGATCTCCCTGTAGCACATAGAACACCCCTTTGTTAGCAGTTTCCACCTCCTGCCTAAAGCAGGCCTAGGCTAGAACAGATCTGGACTGCAGTACATTGCATCATACCCTAGTGAACCGTGAATAGCATACAACTGGCTTGTTTTATGCTTTATGTGAATTTGCTGAATCATTTGCCGTATGTGTAAAATATAATTAGAGTCCTGCTAGGTAGGTGATGTTAGCAAATGAACCAGTGGTGTTTAGTATTGGAGCTCGGTGCCCACAAAAGATGGAAAATGCCCTCTCTGCATGGAGGGAGTGACAGCTTAGTTCTAAAGCTCCTTCTCTGACCAGCGTATCTTCTCTCTAGTTACCACTGGAAAGGGACAGGAACATGGCACAGAGTAGGAGCAGCAGCGGCTGCAAGAGAGACCAGACTGAAGTTCAACTGACAGTTTTAAAGATGGGGAGTTGTAAACTTAAGCATGACTACCAATGTCAGGAGAGTCCCAGAACTTAATTAACAAAGGCTGTTGCAGGACAGAGGGGCACTGGCAGAGGAATGTAGGAGGGACAGGATTGGGGGAGCTGGATGAGATAACAGGGGCTGCCGCAAGTCAGGCCTGAGACGCATCAGTAGAGCTTTGTGTCAGAGGGAGGGGACAACACTGGAAAAGGATTGGGACTGTGTGCTGGGAGGAACTGAGGTGTATTGGCCGAGCTGTGTGTGCCTGGAGGGAGGCGGGGGCAGCAGGACTGGAATAGCGGGGAGCATGGGGCTGCATTTGAAGACTGTGTGTTTCACAGGGTTGGAACGGGAGCGTGCTGAGGTGCACTAACAGAGAGTAACAGCCCTTTACTTGCATGAGCAAAATAATCACAACTCCTCTCCCCCCAAAAAGATATGCAAATCAAATGTATCCTAGCCCTCTTGAGAACAGAGCAAATTCTCTGCATTCAGTCAGCCATGTTTTAAATCACATCTGATTAATGGTGCACTCCCACCCCCTGCCACCCAGAAATAAATTTCCCACCCCCTCAGCACAGCTCTGACTAGCAGCATGTATATTCTGTTGCCCTGCGAACAGCATGTCCTGTAGCTGGCCAATATCCAGGTGGAAAAATAGAAATAAAATATCCTTTCAGGGTTTTGTGCTTTGTTTTACTCTTTCCTTTGTTGGGTTCTTCTACAGGAGCCTGAAAGTACAATTATAAAGAGACAGCCCAGGCGGTGTGGACCTTGGATAACTCTTTTTGAAGACTATGAGGCCTGCCAAATAGCCCAAGAGAAACGATCTTACTGTGTTGATTTGTTTTCTTTGGTTTATGGGGGGAGGGGGATATTTCACACGTAATTAGAGCAGCCACAGAGAGATTGTATTAAAGGCCCTTTACTGGAAATTTCAAGGGACGGAACAGGGGAAACCTGTGTTAACACTAGCCAGCGGGAGAAGGACCCTGCTTGCAAAATGATGGGTGAAGACAATGCAGAGTGTTCAAACTGCAAGAAAGAAACTGTTCAGGAGAGCAGCAGCCACATTAAGCTGAGCTGGAGAGGATCATAGAATCATAGACTTTAAGGTCAGAAGGGACCATTATGATCATCTAGTCTGACCCCCTGCACAACGCAGGCCACAGAATCTCACCCACCAACTCCTGTAACAAACCCCTAACTTAACGTCTGAGCTATTGAAATCCTCAAATCGTGGTTTAAAGACGTCAAGGTGCAGAGAATCCTCCAGCAAGTGACCCCTGCCCCATGCTGCAGAGGAAGATCATTTGGCTTCTTGCACCCAGAATCCTGGGAGTGCTGTGGAATTCCATCCAGGGCAGTCACATGTGGAGCACACGGTGAACAGACTATTCCCAGAGTGGGAAGAGATGGCAAGACAAGGGGTCTGACTCATCCCTCCCAGTGACAAGAGCCTTCGTCCTCCCCTCTTGCCAACTCTCCCAGTTTCCACTCACTGGCAAGTGGCAGAAGCTGACCAAAGGGGGTTGAGCATGCTTTCTGCAGAAAGCCAAGCACTAGCTGCTTGTTATGGCTATTGAGAGATGTTTGTGTGGGAACCAGTTTAAGCAATGTGTAAAATGTAGACTATTAGGCAAAACAGTTGACGTGTCACCTGAGGCGAGGCGGGGTCTCAGGGCTAACACAATCAACCTTGAGGTTGGGAACAATGGACATCTGTGGAGACATCACTTTGTTTACTCTCTGGACCAAGTGGAGACTTTGCATTTACAAAGACAAACCAATCCCAGGAAAGTTCTCTGAACAGGGGGTCCCCTGAGATAAGAGACTATAATAGCCTAATAGGCTAATAGCCTGTAACTGTATAAGAGCAGAAGATGGCCCAAGTTGTTATCCATTACAGAGGAGACTTTGCCCGTGGGGTGTTTCATGAAAGCTCTTTGACCTGGACAAGCACTGCAAGTACTGACCATTGGGTGAGGAATACCTTATTAGACAGGAAAGTAACCTGTTAATAAGTACAGGCCATTGATTGCGCTTTATGTTTTTCTTTTACCTGTAAATGTATGTTTCCAAACCCTTATACTTGCTTTTATTTGAAGTCTCTATCTCAAGCTCCATTAAATACACTTCGGTTTGGTTTTACTATAGACATGTCTCAGTGCTTTGTGATAAGGTGTGCGTTGAGCAAAGGTGAAACCAGTGAACAGAGGTGCACTGCTTCCATGAAGGAGTGGATCGGTGTACATTGCAGGTGTCCAGAAAATAAGGGGATAGGCACTGGGGTGTAACAAAGTGGGGTGTGTAAACTGATAGCCTGCAGAGGGAAATAGGCTCGAGAATTCTAGAGCAGAGCCTCTGTGCCGACAGTAACCAGTTCCCAGTGGTGGTCACAGACAGGGTCTCCTCCTGCTGTAAGCTGGTGACAGTGCTTCACCCTGGACATCTCAGGTTATTCAAGAAGTGTCACATCATGGTGCTTATCCCGGAGCTTTAGTCAATCTTTTAGATACCCTGGGCCCACACCACTGAGTGCCTTGAAGATAAGGACCACAACCAGGAACTTGACTCACTAGTCTATAGGAAGCCAGAGTAGAGAGCAGAGGACAGGTGTGATGTGTTTGTGGTACCCATGTTGCTAGATACTTATATGGCTTCCATCCTGTAGTATCTGAGAACCTAACACCCGTTAATGGATTTATTCTCATAACACCCCTATGTGGGAGGGAAATATCATTATCTCCATTGTACAGGTGGGGAGCTGAGGCACAGAGAGACTAAGTGTCTTGCCCAAGGTCACACAGGTTGTCTTTTGTTTACATGTTTTCAAGTATCTAGAAATGACTCTAAACCTCCCCTATCTCCTTCCCCAAACTTAGACCAAGCAGCATCTGGACTTGTCTGCCTTCAGATTCTGCTCTCCTCTAATAACAGACTGCAGAGCTCACTGCCAGCAGTTTGGAAGCAAACCCTAATATTTGTATTCCTTATTATTACTGCTTGTTCCATTTTTTAAAGCCCTTACATCCTTCCATCATCAGCAGTGCCTTTTCTGTCATACAACAGCCTCTCTTCCCTGAGTTACCTTGAGGGAAAGTGGGAACTAAACAGCAGCTCCAGAGCCATTTACTCCATGCAGCACTCAGAAAATGAGCAGAGCATGCTCATGCTTGCTGTCTGCTTTTAGACCTTAGGGGGTGATGGTTAGCGCAGGGAGCTGGGAATCAGGACTCCTGGATTCTACTGATAATAATGCCACTGACTAACTCTGTGATCGTGGGGGTAGGCTACATGACTGCCTCACTTCCCCATCTGCGTATATATGGGTATAATTATATTTAATTCCCCCATAGGTGTGCTGGCAGAGTGCTATGTCAATTTGTCCTAGGACTGAACAAGCAAAGGATAAGTTGAGTAGATGGAAAAGAGACTTCCCAAGAACAGCCAGATAATGCAGTGACTGAGGCCAGGTCTACTCTAAAAAGTTAAGTCAACCCAGCTACATCACTCAGGGGCAAAAAATCCACACCCCTGAGCGACATAGTTAAGCAGACCTAACCCCCAGTGTATACAGCACTAGGCCGACAGAAGACTTCTTCCAACAACCTAGCTACCGTCTCTCGGGGAGGTAGATTAACTATGCCCTCCCGTCAGCATAGGAAGCAGCTGTGCCACTGTAGCATTTCAAGTGTAGACAAGCCCTTCACAGGAAGCACTTTTCCCTTCTGCATCTCTACTGAGCCAAATGCCCCACCCTGGTGGTAAGGTGTGTGACAGTGTTTTGGTGCTGGAGGGGCCAGACATCAGATGAGATGTAAACAGAAGGTCTGAGCACCTGTGCTCCGTAAAGATTCCATAGTACTTTCCATAAGTGTCAGGGTGTTGGCCCCACTGTCCTAGACAGATTGTATTTCAACTCATTTCTGCCTCACTTAGTTTCTCTTGCAGACTAATTTAGATGTCTATAAGAGGCCTCGTCATGAACTGTGTAGGGATGCTGCTGGCTGTTAAACAACCACAACTGCAGAGACTGCGTTTCACTGTGAATTTGCAAAAAGCTTTGGGGTCCTCTGGTGGGAAAGATGCTTTAAAGGTGTAAGGTTTTTTTTAATTAATAATAAGGAAGCCCATCTCCCTCTGGATCTCAGAGCTCACCCCAATTCTGGGTCCTGTGTGTGTGTATGTGTATCAGAGGTCACCCCATTTCTGGGTCCCAGCTGTGTGTTCGTCTCTGAGGTAGCCCTGCCTCTGGAGTCCCAACTCTCTGTATCTCCTAGGTAACTCCAACTCCGGGCCTCTCTCTCTCTCTGTGTCAGAGATCACCCAGTTTGTGCCCCCTTCTCTCTCTGTAACTCTGGAGGTGGGTGGATGAAGGGGAATGGGCAAGAGCTGGGCAATAACTGAGATAAAGCCCAGGCACTGGCAGGCAGTGGGGACGATGCCGTGGCCTGGATGGGTAGCACCTGGTGAGCAGCGAGGTGAGATTGGGATAATGCCCAGGCTTGAACAGGCAGAGGAATGATCAGGGCTATGCCCAGGTGGAGGAATTGTTGGTGCTGTGCCCAAGCACTGATGTGTAGGAGAGAGATTGAGGGTACTGCCTAGGCCCAGCCAGTAACTGGGGTAGTGCCTGGGTCGCTGGGGGCAAAGGGGTGATAAGGTTTCTGGACCTGGATAAGTAAGTGGGTATTTTGGGTAGTGATCAAGCACCTGTAGATAAGAGAGTCACTGGGATAGCTCCAGCGGGTGGTAAAGCAATTGGGAGGTTATCCTAGCAGGCATAAGAGGGATAAGGGTAATGTCTGTGCTCTCCTCTATGGTACACCAGAGTCACACCGGGACCAAACCTTCACCAGCCAGGGATGAGCAAGTGATTTTTTCCATTTGTCCTGTCTGTGGGTCTGTTCTTTGTCCCCTGCCAAGCACAAGGTCTGGGAAATGCCACTGCTATTATTATATCCAAACAACGGGGTGTCTATCTCACCCTGCCTGTGGCAATGGGGGTGAAGTGCAGGGAGGGACTGCGTGTGTTCCTGCGAGACCATCACATGCTTAGGAAGCTGCCGCCTCTCCATTCCCACGTCTCCTCACTTAAAGCCACATTGTTTGATTTCAAGTCTGGAGGAGAAGGTGCGGAGTTGGCAGCAGCAGTGCTCTGGCTTTCTGCTGCCCAAAGGTATGAAACAAAAGATGGGGAAGGGAAGGGGAGACCAATGGCACAGCCAGCCAGAACTGCAGAGATTTTCCTTTCCCGTGTCTGTCTCTGGGCAGTTCCGTTCTGCTGCTTCCACAGCCACTGGAATTACACTGCTCTCTTCCCAGCCAATTTTCCACATCTCTTAGCATTGTGGCTGGTCTGTGACATTAATCCTTTCCCTGCTGAGGTGAGTGAATAAGCTACTGGGGTATCTCTGGTTTAAAAAGCCAAAGATCCAGCAAGCTTTTGCCTGCATCTACTAAGTATGCAGCTCACAGCAACAGAAGAGAGCGCACAAGAGGAAATAGGAGGCACAGGCAAGGGGGGAAAGGGAGATTTTAAAAAGAAGGTGACCCAAAACATACCCTTCTCCTACCCTGAACACTCAACTCCATGGGGATCCTTTCCAAATACACCCCGCAGCTGGAATACTGATCTCAATTACCAACCATGTGTCTGTGAGAACCTGGAACAAGTGCTGGGTCACCTTACAAGCAGAGGGCTATATGGGCTGCGATCCCTAGCCACAATGGGACCAAGTTCAGGATGCCTTAGGAGCAAGCCATCCACAACTAGCGACTGGGAGCATCACCCCCCGCCATTGACACCTGCAAGTCCAAAAACCCCACCTTAAATGTGATCTCAGAACACACCAGCTGAGTCTCCCATTGTAACTGGATCTCCCATGCATAGTCCTAAATAAAAAAGGAAGCAAGGAAAAATGCCATAAGTGTGGCTAAATGGCAAGGTTCAAGAGTTATTCGAGGTATCCTTCTGAAGGAAATCCAGCACAAGTGAATGAATGGAAACTATAGCCAGCAACATGGGAGATGGGAATTAGTAGGGCTAAGAGGGAATTTGAAGAGCAAATAGCCAAAGGTATCAAATGAAATTCTTTCAAGTACATCAGATGCAGGAAGCCTGCGAGAGAATTGGTTATGGCACTAGAGACACTAGAACTCTACTAACCAAATAGCATAACCCCCCCAGTAGCTGGATTTGCCGCAGACACCATGCACATCATTGCAGCCAAGACTTCCACCTGGATCCTCATGTAAGCAGAGTCAGGATGGGCTCCACCCTGACATCTGGTGGTGAGGTGTGGCAAGTAGTGGAAAAGAACTTCAGGGGCTGATCTCAATTTGCATAGGCACACCCACCCCGCCTAGAATGAGGCCATAACTGCCCAAATGGTCACTTTGGCTGTTGTGGGATCCCCAGTGTCTTTGTTATTGGGGCAGGAAGAGTAAATTGTTATTACCCTGATTATGGGAACTGTGCTTGGAACTGTACTTGGCCTTTTGTTATGATGGAGGGACTCACCATCAACTGAGTAGCACTCGCTAGGCAAGGGACATGGGTTCCAAAACTCTGTGAATTGAGAGAGACTTGAGACAGGTATTAGTACCTGGTGGTGTGGGCCCCTTTGTGAGGGCCTGAAGCACCAATTGCACCTCTGTCTCTCTCCACTGTGGAATGTCAGAGCTAATTTTGGGTCTATTAAGAGTCTTGCTGCAGGCACTGTGCTGCATTCACTTTGGCCTTATGGTGCACCAGCACTAAGGCCCCCACTACTATGAGCTGAAATCACTGAGAGCTGAAATCACTAAGAGCTGAAATCACTAAGAGCACTGTGTCAAGTAGTGGGGAGCCAGAAGATCTAGAGTGCAGGGGTGCTGTTCGTGAGACAGCGGCGTGTTCGTGAGACGGTGAGCTGAGCAGAGCCGTTCGTGAGACGGCGAGCTGAGCTGAGCAGAGCCGTTCGTGAGACGCGGAGCTGAGCGGAGCCGTTCGTGAGACGGCGAGCGGAGCTGAGCGGAGCCGTTCGTGAGACGGCGAGCGGAGCTGAGCGGAGCCGTTCGTGAGACGGCGAGCGGAGCTGAGCGGAGCCGTTCGTGAGACGGCGAGCTGTGCAGAGCGGAGCTGTTCGTGAGATGGCGAGCTGAGCTGAGCGGAGCTGTTCGTGAGACGGCGAGCGGAGCTGTTCGTGAGACGGCGAGCGGAGCTGAGCGGAGCTGTTCGTGAGACGGCGAGCGGAGCTGAGCAGAGCTGTTCGTGAGACGGCGAGCGGAGCTGAGTGGAGCCGTTCGTGAGACGGCGAGCTGTGCAGAGCGGAGCTGTTCGTGAGACGGCGAGCTGTGCAGAGCGGAGCTGTTCGTGAGACGGCGAGCTGAGCTGAGCTGAGCGGAGCTGTTCGTGAGACGGCGAGCTGTGCAGAGCGGAGCCGGTCGTGGTGGAGCAGAGCCGTTCGTGAGACAGCGTAGCAGAGCAGAGCCCTGTGGGGCAGTCAGCTTCAGGACACGTAAGGTACCCCTTACCTCTTTCCCCCACACACAGGCATATCTTAGCCAGACTGGGGAGTAACACTCTGCAGATGAACTTTTGAACTCTGGGGCTGGACTTTTTGGATTTTGGGTGATTTGAGGATTGCTGGACTCAAGAGACGTTTGGGTTCTGGGACTCAAGAACCTGAGGGAAAGGAGGTGGCCCAATTTTCTGGGGTGGGTCTTTGCTCATGGTTTGGTTAATGAACACTAGTTGTGGTGTTTCCCCAATTTAACGCTGATGTCGTTTACCTCATGTTATTAAAGATTCTCTACTACACCGAGACTCTGTGCTTGCGAGAGGGGAAGTATTGCCTCATTGAGGCGCCCAGGGGGTGTGTAAGATTTTCCCAGGTCACTGGGTGGGGGCTCGAGCCAGTTTTGTATTTACTTTGATGAGAGGGAACCCCTGTGTACTGAACCCGGCCCTTGCTGCTATCAACTTGGCCTGGCAGAAGGGTTACATTTTTGGGGGCTCGTCCGGGATAAGACTGGGTCAGTACCCCTCGCAAGCACATCTTAGGTGAGTCATTAAATTGGGAAAACCCAGCATCTGGTTGTTGTTGTTTTGATCTGTTATATTTGGGAAAGAAATTACAGTTTGTATAATGGCTCTACATTTGCTAGAGGATTGGTGCAGGGGGATGAATATTAACCCTAGGAACTGTATCCTGGTGACCGGGGTGCCGGAGGCGTTCGATGAAGGCTCGATAGAGCCTACCTTAAGGGCATCCACTGAGTACCTGAGTAAGTGTAAAATGCGTGGGCGCATATTTGTGAGGGAGGATGGAGATTTTGCGGTACTGTGTGAACTGCCGTCGGCTGTGGACCCTCTACAGGTTCCAGGCACGATAGCAGTGGAAGATGGTGAGTGGAAGGTAATAACTACTGGGAGCCAGCCCTCACCAGCCCCTGCCTCTGAAGTGGAGTTTTTAAAGAAAATGTCAGCCTTTTTGGGGAAAGAGGGGAAGACCTTGGCTGATATGCGGGGTCTGTTGGGCCTTGACCCAGGAGTCCCACCCCGGGAGGCTGCTCCATCACCTGATGAGTGGGTGAAGGCTTTGGGGCAAGCATTAGAGAAGGTTGTGCCACCCCATCCTGAGTCAAGCCCCTATCGTAAACTAAGGTTGTTTTCTGGGGGTCCCACCCCAATACCTGGGGAGGAAGCATTTGAACCCTGGCTGGAACACACCACTGAAATGCTGCAGGAGTGGGCAGTACCTGATGCTGAAAAGAGAAGGCGACTAGTAGAGTGCCTCAGGGGGCCAGCCCTAGATGTGATTCGCACCCTGAAGCTCAGTAACCCTGGGGTCAAGGTAAAGGACTGCCTAGAGGCCCTTGATCATGCCTTTGGGAGAACCGAGGGCTCAGAGGATGTTTATTGCAAGTTCCTCAATGCCAGGCAACAGAAGGGAGAGAAAGTTTCTGCCTACATGCAGAGGTTGGAGAAATTATTACAGAGAGCCATCATGAGGGGAGCAGTAGCGGTTGAGCAAATGGACCGGACTAGATTGGCTCAGATTGTGAGGGGAATTCAATATCAGAACCCAATCCTTCTCCACCTTCGATTAAGGGAGCGCCAAGACAATCCACCGGGTTACTCTCGACTGATAAAAGAGGTCCGAGAGGAGGAAGAGAGGCAGGCAGCTGGTGAGGTTTGAGAGGTTCAGCCACCCCAGGCAACTGCCACAACATCCATACGAATGCCCAAGACGCTGATGGTGAATCCTCAAGAGGACCTTACCCAACGAGTGCAGGTCCTGACACAGAAAGTGGCTGAACTAGAGAATACTATCGATTCAGCAAAGACTTCAGGGTACAAGGAACCCCGCGTTACCGCGGTCCAGAAGACTACATTTAGAACCTCTGCCCCACCCCGGCAACACAGGAAAGGGCAATCCTCCTTCTGCTACCGGTGTGGCCAGGATGGGCACATTGCTGCCAGGTGTCAGAATGCAGAGAATCCCCCGCTAGTATACCAAAAGCTGAGGACCACCTGGGGAAAGTCGGGAAACGGCCCCAGGGCCTGGGAAGGGAGCCGCCTAGGCCTGCAGGGTTTGGAGGCTCCCCTGCGAAGAACCATGCCACCCGAATCCCACCAGGATTGATAGGACCTCGAGCAGAGGTCACTGTAAAGGTTGAAGGGACAGAATGTAGAGCAGTGCTTGACACGGGATCCCAAGTGACTATCATATTCCAGTCCTTCTACCAGCAGATGCTTATGCATCTGCCTATACAGCCCTTGACAGGGCTTGGCCTGTGTGGTCTCAGCATGGATGAATACCCGTATCAGGGGTATGTCATTGTACACCTGGAATTCCCAGAAGAGATCGCTGGGGTAAGACAGGAGGTGGACACTGCAGCTTTAATATGCCCCGACCCTAAAGGTGTCTCTGATGTGTCCGTGCTAATAGGGACCAACTCCAGCCTCTTTAAGGTACTTGCAGATTACTGCAGACAACGAGCAGGGGACCAATACCTGAATACCTTGGTGATACACACACATTGTGCCGCAGCCTACAGAAAAATTGAGGACGCAAAAAGAGTGATGCCTGATTTGCCGGTGGGAGCATTGAGGTACACAGGCCCGATCCCCTTAGTGGTGCCTGCAATGACAGAAAAGGAGGTGATTGTCATGAGTACCTGCCTGAAAGGCAGTAAGAGAACATTAGCAGTGGTAGAGCAGCCGACCGAGGGAGGGCTCCCTGAAGGAGTGCTGGTTCTTGGTGGAGTCATAACCCTACCTGCTGAAGCCCAGGAAGAGGTGACTATACTGATTGCTAATGAAACAAGTCGTGATATTTTTGTGAAGCAAGGACAAAAGATAGCAGACCTCTTTGAGCCCGAGTCAATTGTAACCCCCCAGTGGGAAACTCAAGTTCCAATGATAGACCCAGCAAAGTTTGACTTTGGAGATTCACCAGTGTCCGAGGAGTGGAAAGATCGCCTGAGGAAGAAACTTTGTGAAAGATCCAAGGTGTTCTCACTGAATGAGTGGGATGTGGGATGTGCAAAAGGAGTAGAACACAATATCAGACTCCATGACTCTCGACCTTTCAGGGAGAGATCTAGGAAGATTGCTCTCTCTGAGATGGAAGATGTGCGACATCATCTTCAAGAGCTGGCTGCGAATGGCATCATTACAGAGTCCCGCAGCCCATACGCCTCACCCATTGTGGTAGTACGTAAAAAGAATGGGAAAATCCGGATGTGTATTGACTATCGCACCCTAAACAGCCGTACTGTGGTCGACCAGTACACT
Organism: Chelonia mydas; assembly: GCF_015237465.2. Classification (NCBI taxonomy): domain Eukaryota; kingdom Metazoa; phylum Chordata; order Testudines; family Cheloniidae; genus Chelonia; species Chelonia mydas. The sequence continues at coordinate 69,180,549 of NC_051250.2, forward strand.
ATGCCTCGAGTGCAAGATGCCTTAGACTGTTTGCTGGGAAGCCAGTGGTTCTCTGTGTTGGATCTTCGAAGTGGGTACTACCAGATCCCTCTGGGAGAAGAAGATAAGGAGAAGACAGCCTTCATCTGCCCATTAGGGTTTTATCAGTTTGAACGCATGCCCCAAGGGATTTCTGGAGCACCTGCCACCTTTCAACGTCTCATGGAGAGAGTTGTGGGAGACATGAATTTACTGCAAGTGTTAGTTTATTTGGATGACCTGATTGTGTTTGGAAGAACCTTAGAGGAGCATGAAGAAAGACTTCTTAAAGTGCTTGATAGGTTGGAGGATTATGGTCTGAAGCTTTCAATTGACAAATGCCAGTTCTGCAGAACCTCAGTGAAGTATGTGGGTCACATCGTGTCCCAAGAGGGTGTGAGTACTGATCCTGATAAAATAGAAGCACTCACTACATGGCCACGTCCAAGTAACTACAGAGAACTCAAGACCTTTCTCGGATTTAGTGGCTACTACCGCAGATTTGTGAAAAACTATGCTACAATTGTAAAGCCTCTGAATGATCTTACCAGGGGACATCAGTCCAGCAAGAACAAATCTAAGTCCAAGAATAAGGGGAGGTCCCCAAAGCCCCCCGTGCAGAGACACTATGGCCCATTTGAACCATTTGGGCCACGGTGGGATGAGAGATGTGAAAGGGCTTTTCGAGAAATCATTATTTGCCTAACTCATGCTCCAGTCCTAGTTTTTGCTGACCCAAGCAAACCATTTATCCTGCATACTGATGCCAGTTTGGAGGGTTTGGGAGCAGTCCTGTACCAGGAAGTGGAAGGCAAACGTAAACCTGTAGCCTTTGCCAGCCGAGGATTGTCTGATAGTGAAACTCGCTATCCCACCCACAAGCTGGAATTTTTGGCCCTGAAATGGGCCATCACTGAGAAATTTCGAGACTACTTGTATGGTGCTCAGTTCCAGGTGTGGACAGACAACAATCCACTGACTTATGTGTTAACAAGTGCTAAGCTGGATGCTACAGGGCAGAGATGGGTGGCCGCCTTGGCTAGCTATGAGTTCAGCATTCAGTACCGATCAGGGAGAAGCAATGTAGATGCAGATGCATTGTCCAGGCGTCCGCAGGCTCCAGAAGTTGCTGTGATACCCACAGATGGAGTGAGAGCTATTTGCAGTGTGAGTCGCCGAGAGCCAGAGGCCCGTGAGAGCCTTCAGGGATGTGTTGCAGAAGCTTTGGGCCTGCCCCCTGAATGCATGCCTTCTGCTTCAGTGAACTATATTGCCTTGGACCAATCTCCTTTGCCCATGCTCAATGCGGCTGACTGGCAAGAAGCCCAGCGACAAGATATTGACATTCGTGATACACTACTTGCCAAAAGGGAGGGGCGAAGCCCAGCTGCGGTTGTCCCACCTAACCCGGAGGGTAAACTACTATTGAGAGAATGGACCAAACTAAAACTGATTCAGGGAGTGCTACACCGAATGACCACTGACCCTTTACAAAAACAACGAGCACAACTAGTGCTGCCAAAAAAGTACAGAGCCCTGGCCATGAGGGCTCTGCATGATGACTTTGGGCATTTAGGGATGGAGAGGACCCTGGAACTTATTCGTAGTAGGTTCTATTGGCCCCGAATGGCTGAAGATGTTCGCAGGAAATGTGAGACTTGCGCTCGATGTGTTCAAAGGAAAACTCTGCCCACGAGGGCTGCATATCTCAAGAACATCACCAGCAACAAACCTTTGGAACTGGTATGCATTGATTTCTTGTCTGTAGAGGTAGACAAGAGGAATGTTGGGAACATTCTAGTAGTGACTGACCATTTTACACGGTATGCACAGGCATATCCCACACGTGATCAGAGGGCCACGACCGTCGCTCGAGTATTGTGGGACAAATATTTCTCAGTCTATGGATTCCCGGCTCGGATACACTCTGATCAGGGGCGGGATTTTGAGAGTCACCTTCTGAAGGAGGTGCTGAATATAGCAGGAATTAAAAAGTCTAGGACAACGCCTTATCACCCCCAAGGTGATCCTCAGCCAGAGAGGTTCAACCGAACCCTATTAGATATGTTGGGAACTTTGCGACCAGAGCAGAAGGCAACCTGGAGCCAGCATGTCGCATTTCTGGTGCATGCCTACAATGCCACAAAGAACGATGCTACGGGAGTCACCCCATATCTGTTGATGTTTGGGCGAGAACCAAGATTACCCATAGACTTGTGCTTTGGTGTATCAGAGGATGGAGATAGCTATGAAACTCACCAGCAATATGTATCCCAACTAAGAGAAAAGCTGCGGGATGCTTATCGCTTAGCTACCGCTGCAGCTCGGAAGAACGCGGACCGCAACAAACATCGATATGATGCTAGAGTGCGTTCGCAGGAGCTCCAGCCGGGGGACAGAGTCCTGCTGCGAAATTTGGGTATTGCTGGCAAACACAAGATAGCTGACAGATGGAAGGCAATACCTTACCTGGTGATGGAAAAGCTGGGAGATCTGCCAGTCTACAAGATTAAACCTGAAGACGGTCCAGGGCAAATAAAGACGGTGCATAGAAACCTTTTGCTCCCTGTGGGGGAATTGGTAAGCATCCCTTATGAGACGGGCCACGACAGGGCAGCCGGGCAGAACAGAGGTGCTAGACCAAAGCCGCCATCCAACACAGACAGCGGGCCCCGTGCAGCTAACTTACCCCTATTCTGCACATCTGAGAGTGAGTCTGAGGAGGAAGACACAACCCTGGTGTATCCTGGGATGGAGACAAGATTTCAGTCTCGATCAGCTGAACCAAACGAGAGTTTTCCCTCTTCCACCCTAAACCCCATGGCGGAATTATTTAGGCCCATTTCTGACACCCCTGTGCCGCTGATGAGACCCTCGTGTGACGACACACACAGGTTATTGGACAGTGGAGACACACAGGTAGAGGATGTCCTGGGCACCTTGGACCCTCCAGCGTTAGAACTAGGAGTGCAGGGGCCTACGCCAGTAGTCGAGGGACCCTCAAAGGAAGCCTCTCCATCCGTCAATCAAGAGGATGTTCCCCCTACCTCGGCAACAGAGATTCTCAATAGACGAGACAGGGTGATAAGACCAGTAAAACGGTTGACTTATGATGCACCTGGGGTGACTAGTGAGGAGCCAATACATTTAGCACACAGGATTGTGGAAGCCAAAGTGGGCTTTCTGAGGCCCTTTGGAGGAAACCAATGAGTTGGTATAAAGGGAGTATGATTTGTCGGGACGCCAAATTCTCGGCTGGGGGGAGGATGTAAGCAGAGTCAGGATGGGCTCCACCCTGACATCTGGTGGTGAGGTGTGGCAAGTAGTGGAAAAGAACTTCAGGGGCTGATCTCAATTTGCATAGGCACACCCACCCCGCCTAGAATGAGGCCATAACTGCCCAAATGGTCACTTTGGCTGTTGTGGGATCCCCAGTGTCTTTGTTATTGGGGCAGGAAGAGTAAATTGTTATTACCCTGATTATGGGAACTGTGCTTGGAACTGTACTTGGCCTTTTGTTATGATGGAGGGACTCACCATCAACTGAGTAGCACTCGCTAGGCAAGGGACATGGGTTCCAAAACTCTGTGAATTGAGAGAGACTTGAGACAGGTATTAGTACCTGGTGGTGTGGGCCCCTTTGTGAGGGCCTGAAGCACCAATTGCACCTCTGTCTCTCTCCACTGTGGAATGTCAGAGCTAATTTTGGGTCTATTAAGAGTCTTGCTGCAGGCACTGTGCTGCATTCACTTTGGCCTTATGGTGCACCAGCACTAAGGCCCCCACTACTATGAGCTGAAATCACTGAGAGCTGAAATCACTAAGAGCTGAAATCACTAAGAGCACTGTGTCAAGTAGTGGGGAGCCAGAAGATCTAGAGTGCAGGGGTGCTGTTCGTGAGACAGCGGCGTGTTCGTGAGACGGTGAGCTGAGCAGAGCCGTTCGTGAGACGGCGAGCTGAGCTGAGCAGAGCCGTTCGTGAGACGCGGAGCTGAGCGGAGCCGTTCGTGAGACGGCGAGCGGAGCTGAGCGGAGCCGTTCGTGAGACGGCGAGCGGAGCTGAGCGGAGCCGTTCGTGAGACGGCGAGCGGAGCTGAGCGGAGCCGTTCGTGAGACGGCGAGCTGTGCAGAGCGGAGCTGTTCGTGAGATGGCGAGCTGAGCTGAGCGGAGCTGTTCGTGAGACGGCGAGCGGAGCTGTTCGTGAGACGGCGAGCGGAGCTGAGCGGAGCTGTTCGTGAGACGGCGAGCGGAGCTGAGCAGAGCTGTTCGTGAGACGGCGAGCGGAGCTGAGTGGAGCCGTTCGTGAGACGGCGAGCTGTGCAGAGCGGAGCTGTTCGTGAGACGGCGAGCTGTGCAGAGCGGAGCTGTTCGTGAGACGGCGAGCTGAGCTGAGCTGAGCGGAGCTGTTCGTGAGACGGCGAGCTGTGCAGAGCGGAGCCGGTCGTGGTGGAGCAGAGCCGTTCGTGAGACAGCGTAGCAGAGCAGAGCCCTGTGGGGCAGTCAGCTTCAGGACACGTAAGGTACCCCTTACCTCTTTCCCCCACACACAGGCATATCTTAGCCAGACTGGGGAGTAACACTCTGCAGATGAACTTTTGAACTCTGGGGCTGGACTTTTTGGATTTTGGGTGATTTGAGGATTGCTGGACTCAAGAGACGTTTGGGTTCTGGGACTCAAGAACCTGAGGGAAAGGAGGTGGCCCAATTTTCTGGGGTGGGTCTTTGCTCATGGTTTGGTTAATGAACACTAGTTGTGGTGTTTCCCCAATTTAACGCTGATGTCGTTTACCTCATGTTATTAAAGATTCTCTACTACACCGAGACTCTGTGCTTGCGAGAGGGGAAGTATTGCCTCATTGAGGCGCCCAGGGGGTGTGTAAGATTTTCCCAGGTCACTGGGTGGGGGCTCGAGCCAGTTTTGTATTTACTTTGATGAGAGGGAACCCCTGTGTACTGAACCCGGCCCTTGCTGCTATCAACTTGGCCTGGCAGAAGGGTTACACTCAGGATCCATACGCTGCAGCTTTATTGGTAGTGAGCTCCAGAGATGCCTCCTTGGGAATCTCACTGAGCTGGTCACAGCTGGGATCTGCCTCCCCAGGGACTACGCAGGGACAGTCTCAAACAGTTATCACCTCCGTCAGCCACACTAGTTGCAGTCAAGGAGTCACCCTCCCATAGTGGAGCCGTGCTGAGCTAGTCTTGGCCGACAGTCACACATTGCATGAACATACAACCAGCTCAGTGACTTTTGAGCAATGGGGCAAGGAAGGGCTTGTTGCAAACTGATTCTGACACTCCAGTCATGGATTCCTCCATCCCTTCCCTGGAAAGGTTTTCCAGCCAACTTTCATTCTCATCTCCTGCAAGCCAGAGGTGGTAAAGACACCAGGGGGAACCCTGCTGAAGTTACCAATAGGCATTTAAACACATCACAAAACCAAAAGCGGCCCAGTGCAATGGGCTGCAACAGCAAGGGGGTGGTCCCAGATGCGTTACAGAGTTGCATGGGGGAACCCAGGACTGCATTGTAGGCCAGAACTGAGGTGTATTGGTGAGGTTGGGTGAAAAGGCATAGTATTGGATTAGCAGGGGTGCTGTGCACAAGCACTGAGGTGCATTTAGCCTCTGACTTCTTTCAGGCCATGAATAAGGAGGAGGGGAGTTAATGTATGCCCTGTGTTCAGTGGTGATGCTGATTATGCTGCAGGCTCCAAATGAAAAACATGCTTGTGTTTAAATTAAAGCAATTTGTTAAACTGGTGAGCAATCTGCATAACTCTGTGATTTGGGAGAGGAAAGACAGCTCTGGACATCTTGTCTTGGCTGCCTGTGCCAAGAAGCTGATGACCACAGGAATCTGGCAGGGAGCAGCGACTCCGGGACACTGACTTTAGGGGAAGAACTGGAAGTCCTGCAACTCTCGGCGCACAATCGGTTCTTGTTTAGAAACCCTCGGACACGTCCCCTGCACTTTGCTGCACACTCACCAACCTGGCAGGGCAGCCATTTTCTGCTGAGCACCTTCCCCAAACTAGCTAGGCTCTTTTGCTTGCTGCTTTTTAAAAAGCTTTGCAGATCTCTGTAGCAAATGATCCTGAGCTGTAGCGGATGGTTATTAAGCTGTAAAAATTACGTGGCCTGAGCACAGCCCCCATGTTTGGCCAATGCACAGGGTTGCGCTGTCAGCTTATCCAACTGAAGTCTATAGGGATAACCACCCACAGAGTCACAAAAAGGCACAGGCAGAACAGCCCAAGTGGGCAAAGCCAATGGCTCTGGGATATGGCTGGGGGTGAAGAGCCACTGCCTGCTGGACCCCTTTCTGTTCCATCTCCTGAATATGTTATGCAAGCCGTTGCTAAGCTGAAGGATCTGCAGAGACAAGGTAGCCTTCTGGGAGCTGACTGAAGAGATTTGGTGAGTAGACGGTGTCTCTGAACACAGCACTGAGAGCCAGACAGTCCTGAGTTCTAATCCCAGTTTAGCCACCAGCTCTGGCCAAGTGACCTCACCCGGGTGTGTCCCAAGCTGTAAAATGGGGATAACAACACTGACTCACCTGCTGCCTTTCAGCAGGTGTCAAGAGTTGTTTATTGTCCATCCAGGCTTTCAAATGGAAAGTCCTGTGTGAAACTTACCTAGATAGCAACTTGCAGTATGCTTCTGGCGCAGGTAGGATGAGTCCCACCTACATGGGCTACCTGGACCTTGGCTCTGAATGTGAAGGAGGATTACTGCCTCCCAGAAGCAGTTGGGAAGGAGGGTGGCCCAGTCTTTAAGGGGCTGACATGAGAGACCCATCTTCAATTCCTGGCGCTGCCACACACTCCCAGTGTGACCTTGGCCAAGTCATTTAATCTCTCTGTGCCCCAGGTTCCCATCTATTCCATGGGGATAATAGGTGTTGTGGAGATAAACCCATGAAAGTTTGTGAGACACTTAGGTACCATGGTGTTGGAGCCCACACAAGTACCTAAGATAGAGGAATGGGTGAAGACATGACTCTACTCACTGGCTAGCATGGCTATAGTAATTTACCGGTAATATAGACAAGCAACTAACTACTCTTCCTCCTGCTCTGTCCCTGATGCCACCTACCCACCACTCCTTATACCTTAAGTCACATTCTAGCCCTACGTGAACATAATGCTCCTCTCCTAAAATTGTGGCCTCACATATAAAGGATGTGACTTCCCAGAGCCCACTGCATGTTTGTCAGGACAGCTGAGCAACTGGCCATGGCTTGAGCTGGAGCTGGCATAGGAATAGCCTGTCAGAATGGCCAGGGAGCATCCCAAACAAGGTTGCAACATTGAGCAGACTGGAGTGGCTGCTTTCATTACGAGCTTATATAGGGTTAGACCCGGTTAGACCCCGCTTGTGGGTTGGATGCCACCGGACCCTTAGGACTCACAGGGAATTGCCTCAAATGACTCATCAGAGCACTCAGAACACTCAGGCTCAGGAATGAATCACCAGCTTCAGAACACCCGTCACAATATTATCTTCTCCTAACACTTATATTTTAAAAAAAAGTGTGGAGGTCTTGTTGTAACACCCCTGGAGATGAAGTTTGGTCCTGTGGCTTCTAGTGGATGTTAAGTATGTGAGGGACTTGATGCAGGAAGACGTTAGCAGCACCCATGATGTGCAAATCTGAAGGTAAATAACAGGAACATTTTGCTCTTGATCCCCACCCCTGAGCTGGGACCATTTCTATTGGAAAATGACCTGGCTTGAAATGAAGCCTTGATTACAGTACTGCAGCAGACAACAACAATAAAAATAGAAAATGCCAGAGACAAGCTTATAAACAGTCAACCCCCTCCCACCCTCCAACTTCCCCTTGTGTTAGCTATTACATCTTTTAAGTGACCTCTCATTATTAGGCTTGCTATTGAAGTGCAGGTTCTATTGCTATCTCTGTAGAAAGGGACAGTGAGGTTGATTTAGAAAAGAGTGTCCTTCCACTGATAAAGGAAGGAGCAGTAGTCCCCAGTACCCTCCTGTCATCACAGAAACAAGGCAGGTAGAAGGGATATGGTCTATCCCATCTAAAGGAAGCTGTAGGGATATCTGTGACGTTGATTCACAAGAGAATCACAAAGCTAAATGTTCCAAAGCAGTATGATTTCACTATAGTAAAGGGGCACTTATAGAAACTCCAGTGGAACTGGATAACCTCCCAAAGTCTTTATCAAAGAGCCTGCAGACCCCATTTCAAGGCAGGTGAACTGGTCATAAATACTGAGCAGAGAAAGTTGATCTAGATCCAGAGCATTTTTAAAAATGGAGTTAAAAGGCAAAGAGCTAGTGCAGACCCACTGGCTATTCCGATTATCTGAAAACGGGAGCTGCAGCTCTGACTCCTGTGTTTATGGAGGAGAATTATAAAGAGATCTGTGTTTGCTATTAGTCACTGGGCTGGACGGCAGGAGCTGGAAGAGATTGTTCAAAGGATAGGAAGGTTACGGAGTCTGAGCAAGGCGACTTCTCTGCGTCTGTGTATTTGTATTGAGCTCACAGCCAGATGACCTGGACTGTCCTATCTTTACACAGCAATGGCTTGAGAAAATACATGCATCTGTGTAGCTCTGGGGCGTGTGTGCTGTGTTGGTCATCTTGTTTGTCTGACACCAGGAGGTGTCTCAGCAAGTGCAATGACCCACTGCCCGACTGTTCCAGGCAATTGCACAGAACTGTTAGAAGTCTCATGCCGCTGCTTCAGCCAATCAGAATCAACTAACTCTTGGAGCAGTGCAATGTTTCTACAAACCATCCATGTATGGGCCTGCAGTTGAATTCAGTGGGTCTGTTGCATGTGGAGAGCTTGCAGGATCAGACCTAGAGTGTATTATAACTAATTCCAGCGGGAACTAGGCTTGTACCAGTGGTGATAGTAGCAGTAGTTTTCAGGTAAGATGTCCTCTAGGCCCTCCCCTCCACAGTGTAGTGAAAAAGTTGAGTTCTCTTGCAAGGCCTATGTTGAGGGATTGATAGAATCCTACAGGCTCTGGGAGATGTCTGTTCCATGGAACGTTATTCTCCAGCCTGTTTGAAAGGCCCAGGGTCAGGAGTTTGCATTCGTTCTGGAGACCACTGCTAACTCTCCATGGTAAAGATCCTTCCCGCGTAGGAAGGAGTATTGTGGAATGGGATCTGGGGGTCACAGTGGCTCACAAGGTAAATATGAGTCAACAGTGTAATACTGTTGCAAAAAAAGCAAACATCAAGCAGACAAGAAAGTCCAGAGAAGAGCAACAAAAATGATTAAAGGTCTAGAAAACATGACCTATGAGGGAAGTTTGAAAAAACTGGGTTTGTTTAGTCTGAAGAAGAGAAGACTGAGAGGGGACATGATAACAGTTTTCAAGTACATAAAAGGTTGTTACAAGGAGGAGGGAGAAAAATTGTTCTTCTTAGCTTGTGAGGATCGGACAAGAGGCAATAGGCTTAAATTGAAGGAAGGTTGTTTAAGTTGGACATTAGGAAAAACTTCCTAACTGTCAGGGTGGTTAAGCACTGGAATCAATTGCCTAGGGAGGTTGTGGAATCTCCGGCATTGGAGATTTTTAAGAGTAGGTTGCACAGATACCTGTCAGGGATGGTCTAGATCACTGGTTCTCAAACTTTTTTACTGGTGACCCCTTTCACACAGCAAGCCTCTGAGTGTGACTTCCCTTATAAATTAAAAACACATTTTTAAATATTTAACACTATTATAAATGCTGGAGGCGAAGTGGGGTTTGGGGGTGGAGGCTGACAGCTCACGACCCCCACATAATAACCTTGCAACCCCCTAAGGGGTCACAACCCCCCAGTTTGAGAATCCATGGTCTAGATAATGCTTGGTCCTGCCTTGAGTGCAGGGGACTGTACTAGGAGACCTCTCAAGGTCCCTTCCAGTCCTATGATTCTGTGACAAACTCTACTGAAATGTTAAAACTCAGCCTTTTGATACACACATTTTTTCACAAAGGAAAATACACTGAAAGGCCAAGATCTCTCCTTCCCTCATCCGTGAGCTGCTCTGAACTGCTGATCCAGGGACACATTTTATAAATCAACAAAAACAACATTTGTGTTTTATATCATTGCCTGGATTCACTCCTTTGCCTATTGACAGAGATGAAGTGCTTCAGGTAAGTCAGCTGGAGACAGCCATAAATTATTCACCCAGAGTCCCTATGAGGCAAGGACCCATCCCTTCCAATTGATAAATCACAGCAGGAATATGTACTGGCAGCTTTCAGCTCACTCAGCCATCTGATTCCCACTGTCCCTTTACTACAGCTCTGCCATTAGGTGAAAGTGTGGCAAGGCATATATCACTACAGGGGTAGGCTGGACAAAAAGGTCAGGGAAGTCTATGGGCCAGCTGGGCTTTAGAGTTTGATAGAGTCTGAAGTTGCCTGGGGTATGGGACTGCAGGGGGGCTGGGACTGCCTAGGTTCACTGTTTGGGACAGCTGGGAGCACTGTCTATGCTGACACCTTTTAGATGGCCTGTGATTCCCAGTTTGAGCAGCTCTGGGAGGCAGGGCCAGTCAGTGGTCCGTTTCAGTTGCAGTTGTTGACAGGCCTAGATCAGTTTCATTTCCACTCTTGCTCCTGTGTTTGGCACAGGGAGGGTTACAACGAGGCTGTTATTTCTGCTCATTCAGAAGGTCACAGGCCTGTTCTTCTGAGACACTTGGCTCCTCTGAGCAGCTCTTGGGCAATTCCAGAGTCCTGCTATACCTACAGCATGAACAGAAACAGCCAGAGCGGCATGCCAAGTGCTCCGGGGCTCACACGTAAGCCTTAACAGTTTATACTGTGCCTATTGTAATCCCCTTTGTGGCAGGCACCCGGCTTTTCTAAATGTCTGTAAACACCATTCACTTCCCATGGCCTCACCTAAATAATGAAGTGCAAGTTCGGGGTGGGAGCCTGTGCAAAAATCCCTGGCTGGCAGCAGATGGGCACAGTGGAGAGCACATGTACAGCACTAGCCTTCTCCGAGGTTCCTGGAATGGACAGCTAACCCTAGTACTTTTCCCTTCCCCTTGGCGAGTCTACAGGCTGTAGTCCTGATGAGGGGGGCGCTGTTAGTGAATCTAAAGCCAAGAATGTCCCGGGATATGTCCACACTGCAATTAGACCCCCACAGCTGGCCCGTGCCAGCTGACTTGGGCTCCTGCTAAGGGGCAGTTTAATTGTGGTGTAGACGTTCGGGCTCAGGCTGCAGCCCGAGCTCTGGGACCCTCCCACCTCCCAGGGTCCAGCCCAAGTCTACACCACAATTAAACAGCCCCGTAGCCCATTCCCTGTGAGCCCGAGTCAGCTGGCACAGGCCAGCCGCAGGCTTTTAATTGCAATGTAGACATACCCACATGTCCTGTAACCTAGCGGACCCCCAGCTGCCAGGATCTCCCATGCTTATTTCATGTTTGTTTTTCTCCTCTAGCTGGGCAGGGTCTGGAATGCACCCAACATGCTCACAGAAAAAAAGATGTCAATGGCTGACAGCTCCATGGACAAGGGAAGGAATTTAGCAGCTCCAGGACAAACCCAGTGCTTCAGACGGAACTAAAGAAGTTTGTGGATTCCACTGAGGCCTTTGAAACCTCTTGCTGCAGCTTAACCTCTTAAGTGCTGGACCCTGCCACAGCCTCTCTGCAATCGCAAAACATGGCAGAGTTCTTTTAATTATCAAAGGCAACTCCGATACTGTCCCATGTCAGCGACATAACATACAGCCATATTTTAAATGAAAGTGAGCAAAGCACCAGCAAGTGGGGTATAGAGAATAATCTCATGCAGTTCCCCAGCAGCATGGAGTAGATGGGACATCATAGCGTTTCCTCATCTCTAATGGCTCTGGTTCCATTTCCAAGAGGCATTTCATTAATAAATAATAATAAATCATCATAATAAAAATACCTAGCTCTTCTATAGCTCTTAGGGACTTACTATGTGCATGGGGCATTTTTGAGGCAGCATCAAAGTGTCACCATCTGGAAAATGTAATAATCCAATAATCCATAATGTCCATAATGGGAACTGGGCATGCTCCCAGCTTGTGGGGCTCATTGTCCTGACATTTCAGTGTCTGAGGGACTAGAGATGATTCCAGAGAAGCTGGAACTCACTTGGTCTGACAGGCTTGTGCCAAAGAGGTGATGGAGACAGGTCCCAGGGCTTTTTGTGGAAGGAGAGGTTGGGTTCCTATTTAGTCCTTTAACTAGCACTGACCCAATTGGTTAGTTGAGAAGGGCTGAGCCATTAGACCCGATGCATGAGCGTCACAGCTCGTCCTGGGCTCCCCTCTTCTCTGGGGAGGAATAAGTTATTTCACCCTTTTTGGGATGTAGCTTATTCCCCTCATTGTGCCAGGCTCTGGGGCAGAACCTGGTCTCTGCATTCACCCAACCTCGCTACATCCCCTCCCAGTCCACTTGCTCATGGAGGGGAGAATCAGGCAGATTGCCTTGGCACTCCCCCCAGAGCTGCAAGCGGGCTAAGGTTACCGCAGGTACCCCAGGGGGAGGTGAGAGGAAGGATGACTTTGTGGCTGAGATGCTGACCAAGAGCTTAGGAGTTCTGTGTTCAATTCCTTGCACTTGCCCCAGATTCCCAATGTGAGCGTGGGGCCATGGGCAAGTCCCTTAGTCTCTCTCAGCCTCGGTTTCTCCTTTGTGATCCTCCCACCTTTATCTATCATGTCCATTTAGACTGTAAACCCTTCCAGGCAGCCTAGCACAGCAGAGCCCTGATCGCAGTTCTTGTATCGCTGTACAAGTAAACAATAATAAGGGGCGCAACAGGTCCCTTATTGCCCTGTGAGAACCATAGTCTAGCCCTTTGTTCAAAGTGTCGTGCACATGCTTAGCGACATACTGAATAAGAGTTACAAAAACTAAATGAAAGATTATCCAGCCTGAGATCCTGGGGAAAGAGAAACAGCCAAAGCTCCAAACCAGCCTTGGAGACTTAGAACCAGACTGTGACTGTCTGCTGCGACAAGGGGTCCATATTCTCTTTCAAGCATCCAAGAGCCAACATGCCCCGGATTGATTTTGCCAGAGCATGCTGACACCAATTCACCTGCACATCACCGGTAGGAATAAACAGGGGTGGACAAAACCCAGGCAACGTGATATTTTGCCGAAGGCAAGAATAAGGAAAAAGCGGTCACAGATAAAAAAAAAAAACCCTCGTCCCCCGCCCTCCCCAAGGCATGTGGTTGTGCATCCCGGCCAGCTGCTGAGATTAGAGGGTCATTTTGTTAATGTGATGTTCTTTTAACTGGAAAACTTTCTGTTGTCTGTTTAAAAGAAATCCAACCCAGCAACAAGTGCCTCTAAGGTCTGTGTTCCCATCACTCAGACCCTTCACTAGCTATATCCTCTTCTCTACCTTTTCTATAAGCCACCTTTTCTTCTTCTTCTTCTTCTTCTTCTTCTATTTTTTCCTCCTGTTTGCAGGTTCCAAATACTATAGGTTCTGTAACTACAGCTGGGGAAACAAGTGAGGAGCTGTGTGCACTCCTAGCCAAGGCTGATAGTGTGTGTAAAGCAATTGAATACAAAAATTAGAAATGGAAAGTGGGTCAGAGCCAGGCAGCCAAAGCAAATACACATAGCAAATGCAGGGGAGAAGAAAGCTGTAAGATCCCCAAATTGGACAGCTCTCGGAGCTGTTGTGTTGGGCATCAGGGAGAGGAGAGTTATCTGTCTCTGTTCCTGGGGGAGTGTGTGCAAGGGAATGGAGTGCTGACAGCTGCAATCTGCCAAGCACACGCCGGACAAGTTTTTGGGGGGACATGGCAGAATGGTTTGTAAATACTTGGTGGCTCTTTGCTCGACAGATGTATTTGAGAACTAAACAGGGATCAGAGTGGAGGTTGCCAGGAAAGCAGGCCCCACCCCTGGGCTCAGTTTAGCTCTGAAATGGACCTTTGGTGCAAAGATCATCATTCACTTGCAATGTCAAGATAGGAAATAACACTCACTCCTCTTCTCTATTCAGCCTTCCCACCTCCACGTCATTTGTCCCTGTTGGTCACTTTTTGTTATTTCAATAAACAAATTTGCATTGTATCAGGCAGGGATGGAAGGAATCTCGTGTTATGAATCACTGAGAGCTCATGGAAAGGGCCCCCTTTAAAAGAGTGAAGAATACAAGTACTCAGGGACATTGCTGAATGGTAGGACTGGGTCAGCTATTCATTAAAAGTAATAATTGTTATGAACTGAGCTTCTGTGGTTTTTTTCCTGGTTTTTTTTTTTTTTTTTTTTTGGTTGGTGCACTGCCCATGAATTGATCTTGATTTTCCAACTTGTTGGTAAGGATCCTGTGAGTAACATGCTTTTAGTTACAGATTTCCTTCCAAATAAATCTTTGGGATAGAATGTACAAAACTGTTGGAATTCACAGATATTTCCATAAGTTCCCAGTTGGGGTGTTCTGAATACAAAATAATATGGCCCTGACTCTCAGCAAACAGGATTCAGCACTTTTAAAACCAGTTTTTACTTATTTGACCAACTCTAGTAATAGGATAGGGGGACTTTCCCTTCTGAAGAGGATATGGGACCAGGCTGGAAGCATCCACAAGTCCTTACCATTTTGGTGGTCATATGGTGGTGGTCATATAATGGCGTTCATTTAAAATAAGTTGGGGGGTTCTCAGTTCCGTTCCTAGTGAAGAAGTGTTTATAGAGCTGGAACCACCAAAGCAACCAGCACTGATTGTCCCCCTTGTTGGCTCGCTCAGAAAGTCCCAGGGCTGAATGAGTCAAGGACACTGACCACTCTTCTTTGCACTAGTCGTAGTCTCTTCAGGTCAGGTTTGAGATAGATGTCAATATGTGGGAAGCCATCCCTGCTGCTGCCCAAGCGGTACCAACCTGTGGATCAATGGAGGCCTGTCTCCAGGCCTGTCAATCCAGTACCTTCCAACAACATGAAATTCACTTAAAGAAATACAGACTTATTCATTTACAATTCAAGCAAGAACTTCTGTCTCCTCTGTGTTTTAAGGAGAAATGCAAACTTTAGCATCGTGAGGAAGCTGGGAAGATGCTTCCAATTCCTAAATGTGTTTAATTACATATTAATGGTCAGATCCTCAGTGGGTGTAAATTGTTGAATCGCTGTGGACTCCAAAGGAGCTACGCCAATTTACACCAATGCAGGATCCAATCCGTAAGGCACATATAATAGGATAGTTACTGTATGCTGCAGACATACAGATGGCTGGATGAACTGTGATTGGCCGAAATCCACAGCAAGTCTCTTCCATCAAGCCAATCAGAAGGCAATTTTTCCATCATGAGGCCATAGGCAACGCTCATTCTCCTGCTCCAACATCCATCAGGCAAAAAGCTGCAATCTCCACCAGCCGTTCACTCAGAAGGAAATAAGGTAACTGGGATAAAACATCAGCACAAGGTTCAGCTCTCTTGCCCTGAAATTAAATATCTTGGCTTCCCCGTGGCATTTCTGTAGCAGCAGGAGACCATTATCCGGTGATAAATCACTGACTTCGTTGCGTCAACAGATGCTGTCACCGCTTTGTTAAAGAGTTTTAATTTTCATTTCACTTTCCAGAATGTGTGTTACTCTTGTAGAAGCTTGGAGCTAATGTTTTGTTCCCTGAAGCTTCTCCCTCCTCTTCTCCTCTGTTCCTAACTAAACCTGTCATAGTCTGTCGGTATAAACATATCTAATGAAAAGCGAGGGAGAGAGATTCAATGCAAATGATGTATGGGGCTTTGGCTGAAATTTGATATGCATAAAGGTAAGAAAATCCAAGATTACAATAACCATCATTATTTATCATTAAAATCTCAACAATGGCACATTTTCATATGGTCTCAATTGGGAGCCCTGGTGTGTGCCCATGTAGGAGCTCCCTGACCCCCTTGCACAGGCTGTCCGCATCACTGGAGCCTGTGTGGTGGACAGATCAACCACCCCTGAGCTGCTACTCTTCTCCCGGGGAGTGGGCGGAGCCAAGGCTTTGCCTCTACAATCCCCCTGCAATGCACTGGCCAGTGCAAAGGAGCTGGCTCAGAGACAGAAATAGAGGGAAACAGCTAAAGGACTACTTCCGCCGGAGCAAGGAACCCGATTGTGACTTTCGAAGATTACAAGCCAGCCAACAATTATTTGCAATTAATTTCCATGCCTTAAAAAATAATAAGAAAAAACAAAGGAGATTGTAATTGATGGCACATTCAAACAAACACACGGCCTGCACCTGGGTTGCCATGTGGTATGAGAATCAAATGATCACACGATCAGCTAGAGGTAGGCAGTGAGAGTTTCCAAGTAACAGTTTACATGACTAATGGCATCCGCTCATGTTCAAATAAATGCACAAGTGCGTGTTTGTTTTCCTATCTAATCACTGAAGGAAGTGAAGGCGGGTTTATGTCAGCGTAGGGATAGCCGCATAAACACACGTTCTCTTGTGTGTGCCCATCTAGATAATGAGAGCTGGCATGCCCATAGTTCAGGAAGAGAAACCCAGGGCTCTGTATGTTAGTTTCACATTTGCCTGTACGTGGGATCGTAGGAAGCACATGATTCCTGCCGCAACTATCATGTATATACGGATTTCACAGGAGCTATGCCAGTTTACACCAGCTGAGGATCTAGTCAGTAGTTACTACTGTGACTATTTTATTACAACAGTTAGTGTAAACGAAAGGAAAGAAAGAAAGAAAGAAAGAAAGAAAGAAAGAAAGAAAGAAAGAAAGAAAGGAAGAAAGCTCAGTGGAACTTATTTTTCCTAAGTGTAAGAAGTGAAGATGTTAACAGGAGCCAAGAACGACTTTCTTCTACTGAAAATCTCTCTTCTGTTTGCCCTTAAGTGTGGTGCTGGCACAGTACTCTCCAGCTGGACCTGCTATTCACATTGGTAAATGTTCCCTTGAATGGCCCTTTGAAAGAGCAGTCTGTGAAGAGAAAAAAAACCCCACAGGGCCTAGGAATATATAAATACTACCTGTAAGTGATGTTGTTCTCTCTTTGGGATCCAGCCCATTTATTTGAGATTCACCTTGGATAACTCGAATCCAGATTGGGATGACCCAGCCCACCAAAAACTGATGTGCGCTATGTTATTTGGTTATCTTGCAGGCTTGGAAAGCCACCCTCAGACTGCAGATCCAGAAGTTTGAAAAGGTTTGGAAATTCTGTAAATAGGTCTGGGTGCTTCAAGGTTTGAGCTGGGTTGCTTTTTTTTCCTTCCCTAGGTTTGGCAAACACGTCACACACACTCCATACTTTCCATTTGTAAGGTTGCCAAGGAGTTATTAGTGAAATCAACAATTAGGAACTGTTGCATTTGTTAGGAGGGGAACCTGCAAACGTAGCTGATACCCACGGACACAAATACTGTGTGGCTGAGCGTGATTGTATTGCCATGGCTTGTGGTGGCATCCCACAGTGCCCTAAGGAACATCTGAAATTCACAGCAGCAGTCATTTAGAGATACATAATGGATGTGTGGACAGGGAGACACAGATAGCTAAACCAGCACACAGACATGGTAAATAGACAGAGAAGTAATATAAATGAGGACAGACATCTGTAGGTCTCTTCCTGTACATCCCTGGTTGCCCTCCAGCCATTTCTGGGTAGAAAACTGTTTTGACTAGAGACTTCAGTTAGAAAATAATCCAATGCATTTTCGCACGAGGATTTTCATACTCAAGCTTAGTACTCCACAATACAGACAGCAGTACAGGGGCTAGGAAACACAGTAGCCATCATGCACTCTGCAACTGCTGCCTCACGACTCCGGGTGTGAATAGCTTAGTGAGAGTTTTGTGTGTGGCAGAGCTGCGAACCCAGGCTGTGCTATTTCTCTAGCGTCTTTCATTGCAAAGGATACCACAGTTTCCTGTTGTTCATACTATATATAGTGGAATCTCTTCATCCAGCCATCTCTGGGGCTAGTGAGAAGAGCTGTTGGAGAATGCACTGTAACACACCACAGCAGTTTAGGACAGGAAGTGAATTGGAAAAGCCAGTAGAGCTGGTCAAAAACTTTCCTTCAAAAAGAAAAGGAGGACTTGTGGCACCTTAGAGACTAACCAATTTATTTGAGCATGAGCTTTCGTGAGCTACAGCTCACTTCATCGGATGCATACTGTGGAAATGCGATTTCCACAGTATGCATCCGATGAAGTGAGCTGTAGCTCACGAAAGCTCATGCTCAAATAAATTGGTTAGTCTCTAAGGTGCCACAAGTCCTCCTTTTCTTTTTGCGAATACAGACTAACACGGCTGTTACTCTGAAACCTTTCCTTCAAAACAATTTTTCAACAAATAATGGCTTTTTTTAAAAAATCAAAATGGAGTTTCCACAGGAAATGTCCATTTTCATTGTGTTTGTATGGGAAGGCCATCAAAAAACTGGAAAGCTAAAAACAGAAACCCAAAACTGAAAAATTTCAGCTGAAACTGAAAATGTTTTGGGGGTTATTTTTAACAAAAAATTGAAGAATTTTGAAGAAAAATTTCAAAGAAAATTAAACTTTTTTGTTTCTAACATTTTTTTGCAGGCGGAAAAGGCATTTCCCACCCAGCTCTAAAAGTCAGAGCTTTTTGTACAGCATCCCTGAGTGACATGTATTACAAATGATGTGAATAAACATTGTGTGTTTCGCTTGGGGGTGCCAGTTTTGGTTGGATGTATGTCTGGAGGTTTCATCACAGCATAATTTTAATTAAATATTAATTTTTAATTTCTGGAGACTCTAGGACAATCCTGGAGGGTTGGCAACTCCAGTTTGGCTCCAGCTCCCCGTTCCCAGCTCTGTGCACTTTGGCCCTAGTGGATGGGAGGAAAATGAGACAGAGGTAATCACCAGGGTGAGAGAGTGGGGAGAAAGGGAAGGAAACACTGGCTGGGAGGAGAGCTGGGAAGAAACCAGTGTGGGGACAGAGCAAACAAATTATTCATCAGCAGGTGGGAAGAGAAGACAGGAGGCATAGATAGATAGATAGATAGATAGATAGATAGATAGGTAGATAGCAAGCATTGAAGGGAGTATGGAAACAGCAATGAAGAGGCTCAAGGCAGTAGCTGCAGGATAGAGGAAAGGTGCTTATTTTGCTGCCTAATTGAGTCCTCTTCACCACAGGAGTCCTCCAGGTGCCGCAGTAGCTCACATTGTCCCTCACTGTCTCATGCTCTCAGACACAAGTTAAAATTCTGAGTGTGACTGTCCCACAAGACAGCTGGCCCCGGCAGGTATAAATCCCTTACTCCACATGAAACTTCAGGAGGATTTTAGGTAGGTGCACTGTAATTAATTGCTCACTTGGAAATGGGCAGGATTTTAGCTTTTCCATCTCCTCTGAAGGACAAAACTTTTCAGAGTGTAGCACCTCCCAGCACCATGTCATTGTGACTCAATCAAGGTGAAAGAATATCCATTACCCAGTCTTAAGTACCACTTCCGGCAGCTCCTAGGTAGACCTTAAAGGTCTCCCAGCCAAGTGCCAACCCAGCTCAGCTTATGAGATCTGACAATAGCATGTCTTCTCAAACTGTATTCTGAGGCCATGTAGCAAGACAACATGATTGCTCTGTAGTGAGATCTACCTTACTATCATGCGATCATTTGACTCAACTAATTAACAAGCTGGTTTCCCGTTGAGGAACCTGAATTTAACAGACTCAGGACAGGCTGCTAACAGAAGCAGAATGGGAGCCATTCACGGTTGTTCTCTCTTTCATGCTCTCACGTTGCAGTAATGTTGACTGAGACAGACAATCTGTTTAACCTCCTGGAGCAGGCAGGGTCTGACACTCTGGCCATTATTGCCTATGCAAAAAGCAATAGTGTGTCATGATGAGAAGTGCTGGCTCCAAAAGCCAAGTAGATGGGGCTGGGATAAAACCAAAGAAACATCTGTACTGGTCTGGAATTTTATTAGTAAACCACCGAGCCATAATCCAGGAGCATCCAAATGTGCATCAAGGCCATTCAGATCAAGATGGAGCTTTGCATCCTAGGATTTGTAGTCTCCCTGAGCTGCAACCATCTACACCTCAAGGAACTAAAGGAAATGTATGGAATTGGGGTTATTTCTTAGAGACACTCCAGCACTTCATTCATGATGCAGAATCCCATGTTTGTATCACAGTGTCTGAACCTTTGCGTGATCATTGCTTGAAAATATAAGGCTGGATCCTGACTGCATCTGTTTTGGGCTGGTTAATGGTTGGAAAGCACCTGAAAAACCAGCTTAGTTGGCTATCCATAACTTCTCCCAGTGCAACAGCAATCCAATAACGCCTTCTGCCATAATGGTGCAAGTTAGAGTAGCCCAGAGGCAGCAGCAGACTCATAATAAACCAGTACCCATGGTCTACTTTACAGGGAGACAAAGGGCCCCATTCCTGGCATGGGTTACACATGCAATTGCAATGTTGTTACCTGCATATTTATTCCATGTAGAGCTGGTCAAATAATCTGAGGAAATTTAGTCTTGTGGATTTGATCAGTTTTTCAAATAAAACCGTCAGAGCTGAATATTTTCATTTCTTTCCTACCTCCCTGTAAAATAAGTCAATAACCTTTTAATTTAGGTGAAACCAATTAACCCTATGTGACTGGCTGGGAAGTATTTGCAAAGATGTGGAGGAAATCTGCTCTTTACTGCCAACAAAGATGCTATATATTATAAAGCCCTCAATGTCAAGGAAGAAGCCGCAAAAGTTCAGCCAACTAGTTTTGAACAATATCCCAGGCCAGGTATCAACCAACACTGTGTTTCAGGACACACACACACTGCCAGCTGCAAAAAAATTTATGAGCTGTTACTAAGGTAATTGAGTGCTGGCAACCCTGATGGGAGCACACTGAAACCAGATAAAGATTCACTTTGGGACTCTGCTGGGACTGAAGTTGAAGAACTCTCAGGATGATAATTCACTTCTATCACCTTTTTATCCTCCCAGCAGTCTTTACATAAAGCATTTAATGTCTCTGTGTGTCCCACATACCGTATGGAACAATGGCCTGGTTCATGGAAGAAGAAAATGTTAACACACACACATGCATGCACACACACAGACAGCATTAATGATACATACCTGTGGAAAGTGATTATCCAGGTTCTGCAGAGTGGAGAGGTTAGAGAGCCACTGTCTGAGATGGGAAAGACAGGTTCAATATATCCTCAAGTGCTTCAGGACTTCTCTTGTTAAAAAAAAAAATTAAATCATAATTAAAAGCTCCTCTAATTTTAAAAAGTTTTTTTTAACACTTCCCTCTTCAGCAGCAACAGTGGGACAGCCCAACGGCAGTTCTCTTTCTGGATGGCTGTCTGAAACATTCACACACTACACTGTTGTGTTATTATTTCCAATACACAATGCACTTCTCCTGATCTTGAGTGATATCTGGTGCCCCCACTTTCCACGTGCTTCCAGTGTCATCAAAGCTGCTGATTTCAGTGGGAGCTACTGGATTAAAATCAGGCCACTTGTTTACTAAACTAAATGCGGATATAGAAGGCTAACTTTAGGCTCCTATTTTTGACAGTCTTGGCCTAAGTCACACAATGAAGTCTGCAGCAGTACTGGGAACAGAATCCAGCTCTCTTGAGCTTCAGACCACTAGGCCATTCTTCCTTTTACAGAAATTACACTGCAAACATTATCTTATGCATACATCAAACACATATGATACCTTTGGCTGGGGTTCAAACCATCACAGTATCCATTTTTTTATTTCATCAATCTGAATTACAGCTGGTCAGAAAAATTCCAACAAAACAGTTTGTTGTTGGAATTTACCAGTGTGCTGAATTCACAATGTTCCATGGAGAAGGTTCAATTTTGATGAAGTTCCTCCAGAACCCTGCTTGCCAGGCAGCTTTCAAAACCTGCCTGGTTTCCCAGCAAGTCACCTGCCCAGCTCCTCAGCAGCCTGCCTAATTGGAAGAAAACCAAATGTCAAGATATTGAAATGATCCATAAAATGGAATTATTTTTCTCTGTACAGCTCTAATGCAAACAAGGCAGGATGAAAAATGAGTTGTTCCAGCAGCAGATGTATGCTTTTCTCTGCACTGAAGGAGAATTTAGACTTTCAGGGACTTTAGCTTTCCCAGTCCCAGCTACAAGATGGATCACTGGAAATCCACTTTTTCCAAGGTATCAAATAGCTGAGCTGATTGAAGAATGAAAAAAATTATTAATGAATTTATTCATGAATCTGAATTCCATTGAGGGCATGGGGTTCTATGGTTCATGAGTGATAATCCCCAAATTCTCACTAGTTTTAGCCCTAGCAATCTTTTAGCCGGAAGGTTTTATTTGCTATCCGTTATTATTTGTTATTCCCTCCAGTAATCCAATCAGAGATCAGAAAAAAGTATCATGTGACTCGACTGACCAATGACACAATGCAATTAACAAACTGCGAATAACAATTAGTTAATACAAAGAGTTTGCAAACAAATCCATAGTCTGGGAATTGTTCAGCCAAGTTCTTAGGGGAATGTTTACGAATAACAAAACCTTCTACGAAATTGGGATCTGTTCATGGACAAACTGAGAAAGAAGCTAAACCCCCTACTAATATTACTCAACCAAATTTTCCATGCTTCGGGGGACTGGATAACTCCATGCACATCAGACTCTGGGTCTTTTCCAATAAAGAGGAATTCCTACAATCAAATCTCTCATCTGTCCCCAGGAAAAACACCCCCAGAGTCATTTTAGTCTTAAATGGGCTCCCAAGCCAGATTTCCCATAGAAATCTGAGGTCATCCTCCTTTTCTTATTGCCCAGGTTTAAAATCAGAAATCTGGAGTTGTTCAATTGAGGTGGCCCAAGATTTTATTTTCATGAAAGCTGCCCAGCACGATTATTTCTCTTCTTCCCCGCTCTTTGGAGCCTTGCCTCTCACTTTATACCACATTTAGGCTAAGAACATTGAGACGTCTGAGCCCAAATGGTCTGGGAGTAAACAAGCTAAATAGAAATACCTCTCAACAATACTACTGTATTTAACAGGCAGCTATATATACTGTGCATGCAAATTATTATTGGGGGTTTTAGCCACATAGATTAATATAGTCACCTACTTTGAGAGCACAGTCTGTTATTAGCCAGTTCTTTGACATCTAGCCTAATTAGTCCCTGTTAGGAAGGGCTGTATAGGAGATCGACAGCCTGTGATAAACGGGACATAGATCTTTGCCAAATAAACCACAAACCCGCTGGGCTGTCTAGGTTGGAGACAGACCTATTGAGGGCGAGCCGATTTGCACTAACTGCTTCCATCTTTGCTAGCTTATTCTTGTCATTTATACTACAGTCTGGATGGGAAAAAAATCAGATCAATTGAATCCATTTGTCTCCTCTGATTTTACAACAATTGAACTTTTCTCCGTATGTCTTTCCTCATTTCTTGGTAGGTTGGGAGGGATTTTTTTTTCATTTAGATAATTGAGCTCATTTTACGCCAAACCAGAAAGAGATGCAACCATTCCTGAATGCAGCTCAGGAAGCACATGATGTTGTTGGAAATGTACCCCCTTACTGTTCGGCAGCCAGGCGGTGGGATGAAGTAGCCTTGCCACTTCCTCCACTGTCTCAGCAACTCCACTGCTAGGAAATTAGAACCAGAGGCTTGGGATGTCGGCCACTGCGAATGAAATGCCAGGTTGGTTGGAGCTGCTAAAAATACCAGCTAGGCAAGGCTGCTGAGAAGGAAGAAAAAACAGCCAGGCCAAAATTTTGCCAGAGTTGCAGGATTTGTGTTTCATTAACTAGTAGAAAATGTGAGCAGTGATTCATACTTTGTTCAGCAAATTGGAGCACTTTGGGTACATTGTCAAACCAATGCATCAGTGAGCCCTTATTATCTAAACTAACCAGTTGCCTTATTCCTCCAGGCATGGCTCCAAAAATGGAAAATTCTCATGCAAATAGAGTGCAGGAGACAGGAGTGGAATGGAGGTTTCCCCCAGATTTCCAACAGGCTTTGGAATATGCCGCCTGGTTTTATAAGGGAGGAAAATAAGAGAGGCCTGATTTTCAGCACCCATAATCAGGGCTAGGTCTTCAAAAGAGTTCAGCTCCCATTTTAGGCACCAAAATATGTAGCCATATTTTCAGAAGAGCTTAGCACAGTGGGAGCTGAGCTCTTGAAAATGTAGTCGTAAGTCTCATGTTGGGTACTGAGGTCTTTTGAAAATCTGGTCCTAGCTCTAGAAGATATGCTCTAGTTCAACCATAAATTGTGGGCTTGATAATCTTTACTTACCTAGTTGGGAAGAACAATTCCTTCCATTGTAGGAATCACTGGGTGACATTCTATAATCTGTGTTACGCAGGAGGGCAGACTAGATGGTCATAGTTGTTCCTTCTGGTCTTAAAATTTATGACTCTTTGAAGCTCTCCTCTCATGTCTTAATGTTTTGGATCAGCTGGATGCAAAAAAAAAAAAAGGGGGGGGGGGTGGAGGTGACATCTTTATATTGCCTTTTGCTATCCATTACATACAGATCAAAATAATATACAGTCTCCAAGGAAGAGGAGAAGTAGTCCGCATGACTGATTTCCCTTGCTAGGCATACTATTCTCCATTCTAGGGAATGTCCTACCCCCACATCCTTTTATTGTAGCACAACCTGTCTTGCTGTCATTAGCCTCTTTATAGTCTTCAGATGAAGGCATTATTCTCCTTGCTTTGCTCCTTTGTTCATGGGCTTGTTTGCCTGTCCGTCTCCATCTTGAAAGGGGGTCTGCATTTTTAATTGCAGGACACAAAAAGCCTCATCGCTGTTTTCATGTTATTCTACTTTCCAAAGACAGACTCGCTCCATCCAGTCTGGAGTTCTCTCTTCAACTCTTCTTACTGATTTGGAATATCAGGGATCGCTTACCAGGTGGACATAATCTTTAATAGTTTAATAATTCTTTACTCATTCAATTACATCTTTTTTTCTTCAATGACTCCGTTAAACATGGATGTGGCCTTCTGCATATTTGCCCCCAAATCTACCACTCTTCCTCTTTCAGTTGTGTTCACTTTTCATTGCTGAAATGTCTCTTGGGGTTTCAACAATGCTTACATTATCAACCAGATACCTGAACTGATGCTCGTGCTTTCAGCCCCTACCGTGAAGCTAGATAGGAACCATAGTTCTGTAGTTCCTCTCCCTGGAACCCATTCCTAAGAGAGATTTCAGCAGAAAGGCCAAGTTTTGCAATATTCCCTGCACAACCTCCTGGCAGAAATTTTAGTATCTCCTTGCTCCCTAGAAAAATGATAATCTTCATTTGGGAACACAAACCTTAATGGTAGTAAACGAATTAACAGAGTTACTTCTATTTATGCAGAACCATTTCCACACAGTGCAATCCCATTTTCATAAACCAGAGTAACAGTCCAATAAGTACAGTAAAACACTGCCGCATAGAGTACATAGGACAACTCTGCTTTGTTATATAGTACATGCAGAGTATTCTGCTACAGTACAATGGGAAAGCCCTGAAAGAATTTAAGGAGAGAGGAGTTGCTAGACTGGGGCAGACCAATCAGCTGCTTAGTAGGAAACCCCACCTCTAAGGAATGGTGGGTGCTTTAGGGGAAGATATGTGGAACTGTGCAAGGACAGTGACTTCAAACTGTGTCAATGAATGTGAAATGACAAGTCCTTGTAACTAACTGACCACAGCAGTTACAATGTGTTTCCTGCTGTTGCAATTGCTACCAAACCAGTTTGGCAAGAGGGCCTTCTTCCTCTGAACCTAAGCAACTGTAGCCACAGGAAAAGGCCATCATCTCTGGTCCGTCCAAACAGGCTCACCGCACCTCTCTTGACCCCTTTTTGTTTCCTTTAATCCCATCTGCCTGGTTGTTTTTTCCCTAGATCCCTCAATTGCCTTTTTCTTCAGAACAACCTAGGAGACACATCAGCTCTATTTACCCTTGGGGAAATGTGTGTCTGGAAATGTTCCCCTCCCAAGGTTGGGTTCAGTGAAAGAACAGTGTGATGTGGAAAGCAAAGAGAAAGCAGCTTCCTGCTCCCAGACCTCCACTCCCCCACCTGAACCTGGGTAGTTGTGTTTAATAACTAAAAGCCTCTTTGTAATGTCTTTGAAAGAACATATTTATTTTGGTTCCTGAGCCATGTGAGCAGTGCATTGTATCTCCTGGTTAAGAGGGCTGTCACTGTGTGCTGCTTGGGGGCCTATTCAATCCCTCTGAAGTCAGGCAGATGTGAAAGGATTCCATTCATCCTGGCCCTCAAGCCTGGTGATATCTGCTCAGCGTTCATCCTAAAGCGCTAAAGAGCTTCTACTTTCATCTCACCTCTCTTCCTCTCCTACAGCCTTACTATCCTTCCTGCTCCTCCTCACATTCACTGACAGCGAATACAAGAGAAGAGGGGGTGGGTGCTGTGTGTCAGGTTGGGGGATGTCTTCCATTCTGGTTCTCATTCCCACAGGACTCGCCCCAGTACCCTACTTTATGCCGGCACAAGCACTTGCTCCTGCAGATAGCCAGCAATATACAACAAGGCAGATCTAAAGGATTGAACATTCTGGGAGAGGCGTGTTTGGGGTGATGACATGTGACTCAGCAATGTCTGCATAACTGCTGCCAGGACACCACCTGCAGCAGGTCTGGGGTGGAGGTATGCAGACAGCCAGGGTTACACAGAGGGGAACGTGTGCAGGGGAATTGCTGTCTGTGAGCTGGAAAGGAGATGGGAGGAAATATAAATCAGTGGAGTCGTTTGGTATCAGATGCATGGGGGAGGTCAATGGGCTGGACCAATTTCTGCTTTCTTTCCCTCTGCTTTCTTCAAAATCAGCTCACCCTCAGGGTCTTTTTGTACCTTGGTTTTGTGAGGTGAAGCTATTTGCTCTTTGTTCTTCTTTTCTGACATCTACTCAGGCTATTAGATGATCATATGGTCCCTTGTGACCTTAAAGTCTCTGAGTCCATATCCTTTTATTAGTGTTTACTGGCTATGGCCAAAGCTGGCCAAATATTGCAAGGACTGCTGGTGAGAATTTAGTATCTCCAAGCCAGTCTCTGATCCCTAATTTAAACCTAGTCCTGATCATTGCCCCCCTCCTTGATCACCTCTCATTATAACCTGCTTGAGAATCCTCCCTCTTCCAAAGTGACAGGAGATTAGGATGGAGCTGAGGTAACCCAAACCATGACCAGGCAGGATTCAAACACAACCCATGGCCCAAGCTCATTTCTCCAGCAGAGGAAAGGGCATTGCCATCTCTGTCCAGATCTCTAGCCAGATCGTTCTTCAGGATGTTGATTTTCAATTCTGACGAGATTGGTCAAAGCTGGGTCAGGTCAGTCATGCTTTGCCAAACGGTGAATCGAGTTTGGAACTCCAGATTAGTCCCTTACTTCTGCAGGTCAGCAGTGGGAGAGCAGAGGCGCTGACGCAATGTGGCAAAGGGCATTGCTCTGCTCTTCTTACACCTTCTGCACTCTCCAAGTTCTGGATGGAACTGGAAAGGAAGAGCCAAAATACCCAAAGAACACTTGTTCCATCTGTACTTCTGGTCCCAACAGAAGCAGGAAGTCCCAGAAATCTCACCAGGAAGTGAGATTTCCAGCCCAGCTTTGCAGATTCAAGAAGCTCAACTCAGATAGTGTGGGTGCAGTGTGGAGAATCAGCCGAACTTCTCAGCGTGTGGCCAACCCGGACCTCAGCTTTGCCCATTACTAACATTACTAACTAATAGAAACACAGTTTATTGTTTCTAGAGGGAAAATATAAATTTTTAACACAATGTTGCCAAACCGTTGACTTCTTAAAAAATTAGAGAGAAAAGGGGGTTTCTCAAGTCTGGCTGGAAGTCAGTAGTTTACTTTTGGCCCCCTCAGAAGAGTGAGAGGATTCAGATTTCAGTCAATTTGCCATTTCTATTTACACTCCTAAAGCTCTCTACTTGCTATAGGCATGGAACAAAAGCTCCTTTCTTTCTAGAGATGGGGGTGGGTGTGTGTGTGTGGAGGGTAGGGGAGAGATCTGGCCCTCAAAGAAAGGAACACTGGTGTGAAGCAACCTCAGTGTATGCTTCTGGTGGTGACCTTGCAATGTACTGAAAGAAAGAGAAAGAAGCCCTAGCATGATTTAAACTCCCTTTAGATAAATGTATACTGACCTCACTGGAGACATGACATAATCACAGAGTTTGTGGGGAGAAGGCCCTGGAAACTGGCTTCTCTGAAACACTGTTTCCTTATGCCTAGAACAGCACTTCCAGTCTTTGAGTCTCAAGAAGTTACAGCCTGTCACAACGCCAGACTGCAGAGCCCTGTTCGCTGGGCTGGAGACAGATGTATGGAGGCAGCAGGATTCAGAGAATCTGAGAGCTGGTTCAGAGAAGGAACTGGACGCTTCAACGGAGCCCCTGATGCCTCTTGGGAATTCTCTTGAATATTCTTCTCAGATTGCTCTCTCTTAAAATAAATAAACGGGCAGCACTTTCTGCTAAGGGGCTACGCAGCTTTGCCATTCAATCCCATGCCATATTTTATTTAAAGTAGCTCAAAATCGACTGTTCTTAAACAGGAGCAGAGGCAATACCAGCCGCTTATATTATGTACATAGCAATTGAACCATTCCATTCCCCGATGTGGAAACAAATTCTGTTCTCACTTATGACGGTACAAATCCACAGTGATTCCCACTGAAACCAACAGCGTTATTTTGTGTTCAGACCCACGGAATTGAGAACGCGCTGTGTCTCCTTGGCAATTTGGAAGGTACTTTACAATAAGAACTGGCTTGTTGGTCCATATGCAGGGCGTTATGTTGCCTCTCAGCCAGGAGCAGCATTGAGGCTCGGAGCCCATGAGCTCATGCTCCATATAGCCCTGGGAGTGTGGGGAGGTGGATGCACATCAGTTTGTTCTCCAGTGACCCAGTCTCTGGCCAGTGTAAAATTGGACATGAAAGCTCTGGTGGGAGACATTTTGAGACCACTGGGATGGAGTGAGAGTCTGCATTCAACTGGCACTACAGATAGTGAGGAGAGAAAAATGGGGCAAGTATGGATGTCCCAGAGGCCTCCTCAAACTCAAGAAAACATGCTTCATAAAATGATTTAAGAATATGGAGGCATCACTCCAGCTCATTTAATTACAGGGAATAAAGCATTTGGTGTATAAACAGGACCTTCCCCTAACAGCCCAGATTATCAGAGGGGATGGGTGCACTTTTACACATCTAATTTGCATGTGCAATTCCTGCACTTTGCATGTGTGACCCACTGTTCAGGGAGTGTTATGTATTCTGCTCTGTGCTGGATCCACAGAGGATGTAAGTCTGTTCCAGCCCCCAGCTACAAAGCCTGGCTCTTCAGCTCAAGTAGTAGAGACTCAGTCTTTCCGCTCTGGAGAGCCCATGTTTCAGCCAAAATGGCAGCCTTCATACATGCAAATCAGGTAACTGCACAAGTAAATAGCCTTTCAGATATATTTGTGCATGCAAATTCTGTGGCTAAACTGCCAGAAAATCTGGCTCTAAAATATTACCACATTCTTATTCCTTTGACTATATGCATGTGGCCAACAAGGAGAAAAGATCAGATAGGGATAGAAATAGAGACTAAACTGAGTATAATTTAAATGGCAGTGCATTAGAGGAAAAGGAACTGGACACAATGATAGACTCCCATGCTTGCATTCTCAGGCCAGGGTCAGCAACAGTAAAGAAGGCTAATAGAAGGTTTGTTTGTGTCAAGGGGGGTGTGCTGTAGAAGTCCAAGTCTTATAAAGCACTGATGTGACCACATTTGGAATACAATGCCCAGGATTGGTCACCGTGTTTGGAGTAAGGTACAGGTGGGCAGAATACAATGCAGAATGGTAAATAGAATGCAAGGGCTGACAGAGAAGCAGAGACTACGGAAATCTGAGATAGTTTGCTTTGAAGAGAAGATGATTAAATGCTTGTCTTGTGAACCCCTTCTGCCTTTCTGAATTACACAGCATCAGAGAAGCCCATCAGATTCCTTCACTGAGGTTGGGCTGGAAGATAGATCAGGTTAGTTGGGCACTTAGGTAGGGAAGGCTGCAGTGGGAACCAGGCATAAAAGTTACTCTTTGCTCAGTAATATCTGCTAGTTAGGGAGCCATAGGTGCTGCTTGTGTAGTCTCCATGTGCCGAGGAACATGACCAGTGATGTTAATTTTTGGAACTGACTGGGCCAATACTGACAAGCAAGCATATTGCAATGTTTTAAAAAGCTCCAACCCAATATCTTCCCTAACAAATTATAGGGAACCAATACCATCAAATGATCTCTTGCTGCTTTTTACCAAGCTACTATATCTTTATGTCACTAGCCATAGGCATGCTGTTAGTTAATGGTAGCCACAGACATGCCTTCACTGGTTATGAAAAAAATCCTTTTCACAAATACTCTCTCCCGTGGGAAGCTGTTATGCAGACTGATGTCCCAAAGGGGGAACAGCAGAGAATTCATCTTCTGAAGCCTATATTAGACTGAAGCAGTTGGAGATATAGATTTATACACTGTTTTTTTATTTTATTTTGCATCCAGCCTCACAGATTGCTCTGTTGACACAAAGCAGCTAGTCTGGATTTGTAGAATCTGCAGGCAAAGCTCAGTCTCTAAGAAAACAAGAAGACTGAATAATTATTATTAAAAAAGAAAAACACCTTTCCCTCCCCCAGCCACCATCAAGAAAGGGCCTGTGTTGCTGGGGCACGCAATGAGCTATACAAAGCACCCACAATTGCACAGTAAACCACACAAGACTCTCACTTCGATTCTGGTTTTGCTATAATCTTGAAATTCAGAGCAAGATGATGGACAGATGGAAAGAAAGTATGGCCTGGTGGTTAGTGCCCAGCTCTAAGGCCAAGGAGACGGGTCTTCCATTTCCCACTCTTCACAGACATCCTGCGTAACCTCAGACCAGTCACTGGATCTCTCTGTGCCTTGGTTCCCCATCCACTTCTATGCTAGATTTCTTTCTCTGTCTTGTCTAATTAGAATGTAAGCTCTTCAGGGCAGGGGCTGTGCCTTACTATGGGTTCATACAGAAGAAAACAGGGCCAGAGTGTTCAGTGGGGCCTCTGGAGCTGCTGTAATATAAATAACAACAAGAAAATGTTCTCTAAGGGTATGTCTACACTGAAATTAGACACCCACAGCTGGCTCGCGCCAGCTGACTCAGGCCCAGGGGCTGTTTCATTGCAGTGTAGCTGTTCAGACAGCCCAAGCTCTGGGATCCTTCCACCTCACAGGGCCCAAGAACCTGGGCTGCAGCCTGAGTGTCTATACTGCAATTAAACAGCCCCGCAAGCCCAAGTCAGCTGGCACGGGCAAGCTGCAGGCGTCTAATTGCAGCGTAGACATTCCCTAAGGTTCATGCACCTTTCTGAGTGAATCTGGCCCCAGTTCAGGGTTTTGCCTATGAGTGCCATCAGAACAGCTGTTCCATCCAGATGTGAGAGCTGTGGAAAATGAACTGAGACACGTCCATTGAAATCACACTAGATCCAAAGGCCCCTCTGGCACTAGTTAATTCCCCTCCCTCTCCAAATAGAATCCTAACTGCTGGGGCTTGGCAGGCACGTGGTCACGTGCAAGGGGGAAAATTTGTGTTTTGTGTTTTAAGTATGTTTAGTAGCCAAGAAGTTGTCACCTGAAAGTTGACTCTAATGCATATCCAGAGGACTTTCTCTGCGGTTTCTATCACACTTACTATGAATAACAGGTTATGACAAAATGGTACTAGTTTCACTGGTGGCAATTCTGGGGTAGTTATCAAAATCTAAGGATCTGCTACAACATCGCAAAGTATTTTTTCAATGATTTCTTTTCAATCATTTATTGTCAGTTGTGATGGGCAGCTATTTGACAATGGAGAGTATGTAAAATGGCCACAAGCGACTGAGCTGACCCTGCTAAACTTGTTATACTTGAGACCCAATCCAAAATTCAAAACCCTGGTCTCCCAAAGTGAAAATCCCACTCAGGCTTGTCCTTCCCTCTACTTAATGAACTCCTCGTTTCCTTAAAGAATCCACAGATCAGAGGTGGTTACATGAATAGCTCATTTGGTTGGCAGAGAAAAAAGGTTATTGTTGTTTTCATAGAGGTTTCATAGTGTGTGTGTGTGTGTGTTATTTCAATTACAACCATCCATCTCTTCATAAGGCCTGATTTCACTCTGCACTGGACTAAGCCTTGGCTGAGTCCCAACTTTGAAAATGCATGAATGACTCCTCAGAAAGTAGGAACTTTTCAGCATGCATGTCTTGAAATAAATGTCTGCATCTCTCTCACCTCCTCCTCTGCCGCTCTCTTTCCCCCCATCTCTCTCTCGCTCAGAAAGAGCACCACAAAGCGGTCTATATTTTCAGAGAAAGCAATTACTTGGTAAGAATAAAACATGGGCATTGCACTCCATGGAGAGGCCAAAGTGCAGTACTAGCGTTTGAGTGTTTCTTAAAACACTGCACTGCGGAGGATCAGGGCCATGTCTTCCCTGCTCAGAAAAGGTGTGTTTTTTATCTGGAGGTAACTAACACAGAGAGCTATCCTGAGGTCGAAACACAGTGAAGATCATGCCCTTTAGTTATACTGTGAGGTAAATTTGCCAAGACAAGCATCCTATCCCCGCTTGGGGTTGGCTTTGCCTAGTTAGTTTACCTCACAGTCAAACTAAAGTGCCTTGTCTTCATTGTGTTTTTACCTCAGAATAGATCACACTAGTAACCCTGAGGTAAAAAATGCACCTGTTTTGGAAGTGAAGGCTAGGCCAAGGACAGACAGCTCCTTTCATCCCCCCTGACAGTGCAAGTACACAATCAAATATTTAATTAAACCACAGGCCCATAGGAGTTGCCATATTGGGCCAGAGTATTGGTCTATCTAGGCTAATATTCTATCACCAACAGTCGCCAGTACTGGATGGTTCAGAGAAGATACATGAAACTCTATTGGAGACAGTTATCAGATAACCTGCACTCAGGGAGTGTTTCCTCCTAATCCTAATAGCTAGATATTAGTTTAAGCCCCGAAGCATGGGGGGTTAAAATCTTGCCACAAGTCTTGTTTATTTTTTAAATATTTACTATTATAACTCTGGATATTCTTGTCATCCATATAAATATCTAATCCCTCCAAATGTAAGCATCTTACTCTACCAGAAATTGTCCTGGCCAACTATAATTTGTTGAGGGGTCTTAAAGGATATACATGTGAAATCTCTAGTGCAAGCCCTTTCTGAGCTTTGACAAGACTGAAAAAGTTAGAAGAAGTTTCAAGAAGCAATTTCACCTAGATTTTCCTTAAGATCTATATTTTAGAAACAGCGCATCGGAGACGTCTCAAATTTTGCACACATCCAACAGTTAGCCGCACACCACACAAGTGATGTGTGAAGCACAACTTTTTTTGAAGGGTTTATAGACAAAGGCCAAAATTTGGATTGCAATGGAAAGATAGTCACAATCCTAACTACAGACTGACTGAACGTATTTCCATCATGAGTGTGTGAGAGGAAATTATATGCTGTCCTCTCCCAGCCAGTGTCGCAGAACTTGGACTGAGAGAGCGGGGACAGAAGTGCAGTGGCAAAATCTGGAGAGGATGGAAGGAGGAGAAAAAGAACACCAAAAAGTTGAATACTCCCTGTGACAGATTGCTGGGCAGAACTCCAATTATTTGGGAGTAAACTTGACGATAATAGCTGTGCCTAATTAATAGACTGGGGTTGGGCTGGAGAGAGCTACAAGGCTAATTAACCTATTAGCCCAGAAAGTTGAAAAGGCACAGGAAGGAAGCACCAGGGGAGATAGGGCAAGAGAACCAAACTCTAGAGTCAGTCCAAGAGCAATCTCCTATCTTTCTCCTATCCTTGCCGTAGGGGTCTGAGGATGGTATGCTATTGTAAATAAGGAACTGCACAATGCTGTAAAGGTGCAGGGGAACACTGTAAATAAAACTTGTGTGGTGTTTACAGAGTGTCTGAGCAGTCTGTGTGTGCGCAGAAGAATACAGGAGCAGAAACTCACCCTGCTACCCTGTTTTATCAGCTGAACAGCCGCACCCTTGTACATCCTAGTTGTACATCTGTATGTAGACTTTGAGGCTCAAACTCCTTCCCGTTCCTGCTGATCTCAAATACCCCAGCCTGCTCAACACCCATCTCCCCTGGTTTTGGAGATATATGCAATATAACTTTCTGGAAAGAGCAGAAAGTTCTGCAGCGTGTTGGCATGCCTTAATGCAAACACCTGAGGGTGTCCCTTTGGGGTTATGGTCTAGCTTATTTGGGTTCTCAGCTCAGGAGCATCAATACTGTCCTTTCTGTCTTATGCAATGGCACTTAGCACCAAAGTAGACATCACATGGAAATAATAAAATTTGGATGGCATGAATCATTATCTGGGAAGTCATACTTTATAAAAATCCTTGTTCCCAAGTGTGAATTTCTTGAGAACTTCCAGATGTGTCGGTTCCAGGAGCATTCTGGGAATTGTAGTTCA
The DNA here is from genome assembly GCF_015237465.2 of Chelonia mydas. Lineage (NCBI taxonomy): Eukaryota > Metazoa > Chordata > Testudines > Cheloniidae > Chelonia > Chelonia mydas. The sequence continues at coordinate 69,215,115 of NC_051250.2, forward strand.
AATGATCCCACTTCAAACCTTGACTCTGAAAAGGGTCTAGAATCCATTTAACAGCTTAAATCATTCTAACATACTGTAGCGACTGTCCTAGGAAATGTATTAAGATCTTGAAACAAACTTTTAATGTTAAGAGACTCCCTCAAACACCAACAAATGGATAGACTGCCTTAAATTATGGTGGAATAAGTTCCAGTCTCCTGTGGGTTTCTGGTGACGCAGGCTTTGCATTCTCATGGTTTATGATTTCACCAGATCTCTTCAGTGGAATTATTTCCCTGTAACTCACTGCAGCCTATCAACTCTACATATATAATATTGCACATAAAATAATAATAATGCCATCTTTCCTGAAGCAGTAGCTGGGCTAAAATTCTGCCACCCTGATCCTTTTTATATTATATTAGTCATGAACTGCAGCTGACAGGAAGTACCTCTATGGAGCCCCCTCCCAGAAGTCTGATGGAAAAGAAGCATTTCTTTAAAATGAATTCCAGTTGAGTGTATCAAACAGGAAAATGTTAACATTTTCCAGAAACAGCTGCTGTTTCATGCTCCCTTGAACATAAAAGCACATGAGCTGTCTCAATTAGCTGCAGCCCATTAGACAGACTTACTGGAGAGATGCAAGTGACTGAGAGTCAGGAAATGATGTCATCACTAAGTACCAATAAAGACCCATGAGGCTGAGCCTTAAAAATAACTTTTATAGTCTAGTAATCCAGAAAGAATAAGTGCGGTTTCTCGTGCAGTCCCTGAGCAAGCATACAGGCCACCTATAGTAGCTGCTGTATTAGATCCATTCACCCCGGGAAGGGCTGGTCACTGAGACACAGGACCCAGTTCCCCACTGCCGTGCACCTTGTGTTGTCATCAGCACCTGGGCTAAGCAAGGATAAGGTGGGTATAAAATACTCCCAGATCTGAATGGCAGCACTTTGCAGCCACTTGGCACAGGTGGAAAAGATGCCACAAGGTGCCAGGCAAGAGAGAATCAGGACCTCGATAGTCAGTCAGTGACACTCATCGCTCCACCAGCCACGCCTGTGCCTTTCAGCATGATGGCATTCTGTGCCTTCTCCACCAGTGGGCCTCAGTCTGTGGCAAGTCCAGCAAAACCACCATCTACAGCACCATGTCCTCCCCGCAACTCTGCTAACTGGAGCTAGGCAGGGAGACACAGATAGATCTACCTCTGGACAAGTGCCCTAAATACCCTTGCTTTAGCCAAAGGAATCAATGTCAGACACCAGAAGGAAGAAAATGCTCTCCCTGCCACCAAAGAGTCATGAGAGCTGCTGGCCACCATCCTGTTGGTGCACTGACATCACATCCTTCAGACGGGACAAGGGACATTCCTGCCACCTTCGCTGGGAAGTGCTAGGAGATGTTATCTGTCTATTCACCCACTAAGCACACACCAACTTTCTCTTCTTTTCCACCATTAAGTACCACCCCTGCACACACCCATACCCACCAGGAGACAAGGTAGCGCAGGACTATTGCACATTTACAACATACTATATGAATGCCTTGAAATTGATGGGGGGAATTAAACTTAGTATCAATGGGAAACTAAGGGAATTCAAAGTTACGGTGGGGGCATGCCACTCTTAACGCGTTTCTTGATGCCTAGAGATTCCCAGGTAGCAGCACAGGGGAGATCCTATTACAAACCATTTACCTGATTCCACAGTCCTAATTCTTGTTGATATTAACAGGGGTTTTACCTGCATGAGAATCATTCTCATTGCCAGCACATCGCTGAGGCCCCATAATAAAGCCTTTATTTCATGCTCAGGCAAATCCCTCTTTGACATCCACTGGACTTTTATCTGAAAAAAGATAGGGTTAAAAGTAAGTTAAGGACCTCACAGATTTAGCCCTAGATGAGACTCATGGAGTTATTGCATCAGGGGACAGATGCAGAACCCAGACAGACAGACTAACAGGGCCAGGAAAGAGGGCATAAAGAAAAGGAGTACTAGTGGCACTTTAGAGACTAACCAATTTATTTGAGCATAAGCTTTTGTGAGCTACAGCTCACTTCATCGGATGCATCCAATGAAGTGAGCTGTAGCTTACAAAAGCTTATGCTCAAATAAATTGGTTAGTCTCTAAGGTGCCACTAGTACTCCTTTTCTTTTTGCGAATACAGACTAACACGGCTGCTACTCTGAAACCTGTCATTATGAAAGAGGGCATCTTACAGGCCTCCTCAGAACAAAGGAAGTGATCTGAATCTGGGTACTCAACACTCAAGCAGAGGCCTGCACTTTGCCATGCCTGGCAATCATGGTGGAAGAACTTTGTTCCTTACAGGTGAGTTCAAGTACTGAGTGTCTCCCTCTCTTTTCACTGGTTTTCTACCTTTTGGGGGCCATGTGCACAACTGGACTAATGCTGTTTCTCTGGCAGGTTTGCTTTTGTTTTCCCAGCTTCACATCAGATTCACTCCAAATGACTCGATCTCCTTTTTCAAGCCCAGTGATCCAAAAAACAGAAACCCAGCATCAATTCCGTCCAGCCCAACTCCTGACTGGGTAACAACTATGGGGACTATGGGGCTGCTGGTGACATTCATCACCCACCATGATATGCTGCCTCCCCAGCAATCCTCAGAAAACAAACAAAAATCTTTCCGTACAATAGTCAAAAGATCTGATTACCATTAAAAACTTAAATCCTGTGGAAGGCAGGGTGAGCGGTTTATGACCATTGACCTCTAATGCAACTTGGTTTATAAAGAGCTGTCTTTCTGCCGTGCCACTGGGATTGTACAATTTTCTTGGCCGTGAATAGCGGCTTTGTAGTATTCCTCTGTGTGGTCATTCACAGGCAATCTGTTGGTCCTTTTAGAGCAGTTTAATAATAATAAAAAAATGTATCTGAAACACCAGGAGGGGGGAAATCAAGTATCAACTCATGGCCCAATCAATGAATGAATGTATTTGGGCCTCCTCGAGGAAGAACAAGGTTGTTTTTAGGAATTTAACCTGGCACTGGCAGGGTTCTGTCTAGCCCTTTCAGTGAAAAAATGCAGGGAATTAATACGAGACAGTTGGAGTGAGGACAGGAAGAAGAGACAGGGAGAGAGGAAAAGACAAGAAAAAGGGCCACAGAGTAAAATAAGAAGGAATGCAGGGAAGGGTAGCCCAAAGCAATGTTACCTTCTTCTTTTGCTAGGGCCACTTCATTCACAGATTGTTGAGTCTCTACTGGAACTCTACTCATGGACTGTCTATACTGGGGTAGACTTTTCCAGTTCATTTTCTAATAGAACCTTAGTCCACTCATTTATGTCCTTAAGACAGGGCCTTTATTGCTGTACTGATATTAGCAATGGCACCCTTTTGTTCAGCCCCATTCATACCTCAGCTATGGGCCTCATTTGTTTGCTCATTTATGGGCCCTGCTGCTGAGCTCAAGTCAATTGCTGGGATCAAAGGGGCTGCCTAGCATAGGCCCACTGGAGTGTCACTGACTTTTTAAACTGGAAAAGTTCTAAAGCAGCTGGGAGGTCTTGGCAGAAACTGAACCAACTGAAAAATGTTTTCATTCAGTTTGTGTTTGGGGGAAATGAGTATTCACTGGATAAGAACTGTCCCACATGCAGACTGCATACTTCTCTTGGGAAATGCCATATAGATAAATGAGGCAAACAGTTGACGCCAAACTTCCAATCAGTGAAGAAGTATAGCCCATTCTGTCATCAAAGAAATATGTCTTGTGCTGATACGCATAGTTTGGTCTTAACTCAGAGGTCCTTCAGCCATACTGTTCTACTTGAACAGGGTGAAGAGGGGCCAGAGTGAGGGGAAACACTGGGTATGACCTACATGAACCAACATTTCATTCCATTTGTTTGTAAAATTTCCATCTTCCAATGCTGTATCTAGGATGCTGCACAAACAACCTTTACACCAAAGTTCATGGCCCAAGTGGGCCAGAAATGGCAAGTTTCGGTTGAAAGTAACATTTCAAATATCAATCGGTCTCTAGTAGATGAGGGAATTGAAAGATTCTTTTTGAAATAATCTTTGACTGCAGGAACAGGTCTTCAGAAGGAGCATACTTTCAGCCAGCCATGTCTATCTGTCTGCAGTTTTCGCTGAGCTGAACACAGGAGGGACTTAAAATCTGCAGAAGTGTCTGCAGCTTCTAAAAGATGTTATGAGAGCCATGAAATCCACTTGGGGGAAAACAACAATCCCAGCTCTCACCACTGGATGGGAATGAACAGCAATGAAGATCAGACACTGAATTTGTCTATTTTTCTTTTCCTGCCTTGCTGAAAGTCTCATGACAGCCTCTTGGAAGCCACTGATGGCTCTCATGGTTCTGGATTACTTGACCTGACATAACCGGTCTTGTTGGTCTTATCAAGGGTAGTCTTTGCAATAACAAGATATATTGTCTGCTTCTCCCACAAACATCTGTGTGCCTGCTTCCACGCCACGCCCTAAGTCCTTCCTCAGCTGATCTGCAAACCCCCTCCTCATTTAAATCCCTCCCAGAAACCCACTTCTCCTACAACCCCCTACAAGAAACTAGCTAAGGGCTTGTCTACAAGTGCCATGCTGCACCGCTGTAGCACTTCGTGAAGATGCTACATCCTCCGCAGAGATTAGGCTGGTATCACTGCGTCACTCAGGGGTGTGGATTTTCCAGCCCCCTGAGCAACATAATTATACCAACATAAGTTTGTAGTGTAGACTGGGGCTCAGGCTGTGGAACGGGACTACTCTCATGCTTAACATTAAACATGTGTAAACACTTCACTGGATCAGAGTCTAGCTCATCTATTTATCTTGGGAGTGAATTGCTCACCTGCGTGGAGGGAGGATATTGAATGTTGGAGACAGGGGAAGATGGAGATTGGAACTGGAGCCAGAAATGGGTATGGGAGCCAGATCAGAAGGCTGAATTCTCCAGCAATTTAGAGTCTTTAGTTTAAAAAAGCAACAATGACAAAATATATGTAATTAATAAGTTTTGACCTGTCACCAACCTGCTCCATATTCTCCCTTTTGTCTGTATTGTCTTTTTAGAGTGTCAGCTCTCCCACGGCAGGTTTATGTTACCCTCAGTGTTAAGAAAAGGCCTCAAACCTAGAAGGTGCTACTGGAAGCTAAATAATAAATAGCAATAACAGAGTATTCCTTCCCATTCCCAGACAGGTGCTATAAATCAATATGCTTAGATTGTAATTACTTCTTAGACTGTAAACTCCTTGGGACAGGCAACATCTCTTTGTCCTGTTTGTACAGTATCTAGCACAATGGGGGTCTGGTCTGTGACTGGGGCTTCTAGGTGCTCCGGCAATGTACATTAATAAAATACTACTACTAACAATAATAATTAATATACACAGTCACCAAGTTAACAGACAGACCCAGAAGAAGTTTCAGGATAGAGCCCTAATCAAGCCTAATCTCATTTATACAGATTTTTGGGGAAGAGATAAGTGCACAAGGTGAGGAGAATATAAAAAAAATACACATGAACCTCTTCGCTTGGTAGGTGAAGTGGAGAGCCTCATCTCCAATGCTCTGGACAGCACAAGATGCAAGCTTGCTTCCAAATACTAGTCTCTGCCTGTCAGTGTAGCAATCTCTGTCAATGACACCAACAGGCTGGCTGTTCCTAATTACTATGCCTTGGTGACAGACATCTACTGCTGAGCTTTCATGAGATCTGTTGAAGAAGTTTGTCAGCACATGTCAGTTTTTCGAATGGAAACAATGGGCACAGTTACACTCCTCGTGAAAGGCTGCCTTTGGGATGAGAGATAAAACGAAGGCCCTGACTGCTGTGGTCATGAAAGATTCCATGGCACTTCTTACAAGACTTGGGATGTTAACCCGGTTGTGCTGGCCAAGTTCTAATTCGGGTATTCATTCTGCCTCCCTAAATTACCCTGCAGTTTCAGCTGGATACTGTGTTCTTCACTCTGTCTTCCAAACTGTTGTGTAGTGTTGCTGTGCACTGTTAATCATCTGTCCTTTTCCGCTCCAGTGAGGGCTGCATTTCAGTGGTGGGTGAAGTGATCTCAGGCAGATAGTTTGCAAAACACTTAGAGATCCTTGTATAAAAGGCATCATTATAAATGCCAGTCATTACCATTAGCAAAGATCTCGCTCTCCTAGTGTGTCCATGTGACGTTGCACTCCACATGTTTATGGAAATATATTTATAAGTGTAAATATGATGTAAATGGAATATGTTTTATGCAAAAGGTCTCTTGTACGGTATCATATTACAAAGCATATAATCTACTGAGTGTGGTCATCCTTTTTGTATGAAGGTATCATTCTTGGATCTGAAATTAGGAATATGAAATATAATTCTGAGGTCCTATTGTAGTTATGCAAAGTGTGGGCCATTAATGGTGGTTGGGAATCTTGATAGCCCCTATTAACTAGGACAATTGGTTGTAGATGGCTCTGTTTATTTCTAAGCCTTCCTGTATAAGTGTGTGCCAGCAAGTGGGTAATGAAGTCTCACAGGACATGTGAACATGTCACATCATACTGGAATCCATCTTGAACCTGGTGCTTTCCCACTTAGAAGGAGGGGGGGAACCCAGAGAGAGACAAAGGATTCCCACCTTGTGCCAAAGCTATAAAAGGGGGTGGAACAGAACAAAGGGGTCCCAGTCATGTGGAATCCCCTGCTTTTCACCTAAGATGCCTGCTGGAACTAACAAGGCCTGTACCGGGGAAAGGATTGGACCCAGACTAGGAAGGAGTCTAGTCTGTGAAAGGTTTCAGAGTAGCAGCTGTGTTAGTCTGTATCCGCAAAAAGAAAAGGAGTACGTGTGGCACCTTAGAGACTAACAAATTTATTTGAGCATAAGCTTTCATGAGAGCTGTAGCTCACGAAAGCTTATGCTCTAATAAATTTGTTAGTCTCTAAGTGCCACAAGTACTCCTTTTCTTTTAGTCTGTGAAAGAAACTTATTGGCACATCTCTAAGGGTGAGATTTACCTGTATTCAGTTTCTTAATGTATTAGGCTTAGACTTGCGTGTTTTGTTTTATTTTGCTTGGTAACTTACTTTGTTCTGTCTGTTATTACTTAAAACCACTTAAATCCTACTTTTTTACTTAATAAAATCACTTTTGTTTATTAATTAACCCAGAGTAAGTGATTAATACCTGGGGGAGCAAACAGCTGTGCATATCTCTCTCTCTGTTATAGAGGGTGGACAATTTATGAGTTTACCCTGTGTAAGCTTTATACAGAGTAAAACGGATTTATTTGGGGTTTGGATCCCATTGGGAGCTGGGTGTCTGGGTGCTGGAGACAGGAGTACCTGCTGAGCGGTTTTCAATTAAAGCTTGCAGCTTTTGTGGGACGTGGTTCAGACCCTGGGTCTGTGTTGTAGCAGGCTTGCGAGTCTGGCTCAACAAGGCAGGGTTCTGGAGTCCCAAGCTGACAGGGAAAACGGGCTCAGAGGTAGTTTCAGCACATCAGGTGACAGTCCCAAGGGGGTCTCTGTGACTGAGCCCATCACAGTATATAGTATTACTGTATCAAAAATTTAAGCTGTTCACTTCAGGGTAAAAAACCACACACTGGTCTTGCCAAGATGCCCCACATCACCTGGGATAGTCCCTGTGAAAGGTCTGTGTCCCATCTTTCTTCTCTGGCAATAGCCCTTGCTATATTTAATATCCCTTTGTCTTTATTTCTAACTTTAAAGTGAAAGAGAGAGAGACGTAACTAATCCATTAACAATGACTCAGAACAGACATGGTTAAAATATGTGAGAAGCTCAGGAATAAGAAACATTCACAGTTTCACTGCCACTTTCAAATAAGAGCTTAAAAAAAGATCTCCCACCAGCTGGTCTATAAAATGCGTGACTTGTACATTTGTAAGCTACAAAAGTCCACAATCTCACAGAACATTAGGACTCGTCAACCAGAACCCACAAGTCATGACACTGGGACCTTGGCTCTGTCCTTGCTAAGCTGAGGACCAGATTCTGACTGCAAATGACATGAGCAGAATTAATGTGTGGAGAGAAGCTTTTCACTGGCATAAAGCCAGCCAAGGCAGCCCCTGCACCAGCTGGATCTGTCCTCACCGTACTCCCCAATACAGGGGTTAGCTTGGGGGAAGGGAGGGGACATGGTGGCATTTTAGGGACCTTGCACCAGTGGCATAAATTACAGCAGCACCTAGGCTGCTCCAATTCATGCTGGGGCTGGGCCGGCACAAAAACAGGGAGAATGACAAGCTCCCTGAGGTCCTAACCCCAAAAGCCCAGAAACTGTTCTACTGTGCAGGCACCTGCCTTGGAAAGTTCATTTCCTTATGTATCTGCTGTAGTGACCATCTGGAGATAAGGGAATTACTCAGATCCGTCCTTGTACGGGTTCAATTGCATTCAGAACTAGGAGTTTAGATTCCTCAAGAAACGCTTTATTCCTAGATGTGGCTCGGGTAAGTGCCAGTGTCTCTGATTCAAGGTATCAGAGCCGCTAAGCCAGACGCCCAAACTAACTAGCAATGCTATCAATGGCTCCATTGAAAATGCCGATGGCAAACACAACCCAGAGCTTCAAAAAAATCGGAGTGCTGAAATGAGTGGGGCTGCCTAATCTGTAGAATTGTCAGGTAACAAGGGGGGCTGGGGCTGGGGAAGAGGGTATCTGGGGAAGGGGGCAGCTTCTTAAATGTGGAAATTACACAGATGGAGTTTCCACTCAAAAGGTCTTAGAAGGTGTGAGTTTTGGCAGAGCTGTTGTGGTTCCCATGGAAACCCAATGAGACTGGAGCCGGGATGTCTGGGGAGAAAGATGACAGCAGTACATTGTAAATGCATTGTAATTGCCCTTGGAACACATGAACTGGAAGCCTCTGGTCTGACGCAGCACATTGGAGATATGTTGTTGCTTACTGTACAGAAACTTTTTTATCTCTGCATCTATTACATATGGTCTAAGGGCCTCTTTTTTGCAAAGCAGCTTCTGTTTTCTGATATCAAGCCCTTTCTGGAATACCTTGGGCGTCAAGCAGGATATGCCCTGGAAGCCATGAGGTTTAGTAGATTGCGCATTACGCAGATTAAGAAAGCTCCATGACAAAAATACATCATTGGCTCAGTGCACCGAAGGCCCAGTCTGTGCCAGCACTGACAGCACTTTGCAGTACCCGATGCGCAGTTCCTTATGTGATCTCTCTCTTTCAGCTACAGCTCATCTACCAGATCTGACGCAGAGGGGAATAGCGAGGTACTGCTTGTTTTCCAACACTGTGGAAATGAGATGGCAAAGTTCTGCTCTCTTCCCCCTAGGCTACACATCACAGCCAGGTAACACAGCTTCAGAGCTGTTAGCTTACCTCTGACAGGGCTTTTTGATCATGTTAAGCACACACACTTGAGCGAGCACCACTGAAAAACACTCCTTTTTCCCCTCAGAAAAACAGGACCAGAGGGAGATGAGAGCTACAGAATGTAGATAGAGGCAATGGTTTGGCCAGTGCATACACATATTTCAGCATTAGCTCCAACTCTGTTTACAATACCCATGATGCCCAATGCCTCTGTGAAACAATGCCACTTGTGCAAGGGAGTCGCAGCATATTGTATGTTGTAATGTATATTCGTTTTATTCAGGATTATTTTACCTCTTAGTAAATCCAAGGCGATTTTCAAGAATCTATTTCCAAATGGAGAGGAGGGGTGGTTGTTACAGAAAACCATTAGTGATCAACGGGCAGTTGGGGTATAGACTTGAAAATGTATGTCAGAGGACAGGATACACCACCTCCCAGTTAAGGCAAATGATGCCATCGCTGTCGCGGGATAGACTTGGAAAGAATCATCGGATTCTTCATTTGAACGGACCCTTTGGCAACTGGCACACTTAGATTAGAGCATGATCCTCCTACAAAGGGTTTTGCCCCTAAACGTCTAATGAAGTCAACAGGAGTCAATGCATTCAGCCTCTCTCAGGTTTTATCCCATCTTCTTTTCTGTAACTGATGAACTGCAAATAGAAGTGTACCCAAAGGAGCAATGTGGTGTGTGCGTAGAGCCAAGGTTTAAATCAGGTCTTGCGTCACCCTGAAGGAAACTGAGAGACACATTATTTTTACTCACACAGTAGGCTTTGGTACAGAAAACAGCCTGGGCTAAAGCTCATCCTCAAACTCACCCAGCCCAGTTAGGGCTGGAAAGAGCCAGGCCTGAGACAACAGAAGGAGCTCTCATTCTCCATCTGAGTAGGGCTTTGTGAGTCAGGCTGTGTTTGCACAAACTGGACCTGGTTACTAACTGCAAGTTTTCCTTTCTGTAACCACTTTGCCTTTGAAGGTTATTATTAGCAATATAATAATAGTTATTAATGGCAACCTTAAGTTTGCACCCTCATGCAAGATAACATATGTGATAACATAACTCTGGGGAATAGGATTACTTGGCCTTTTTTTCTTTTTGACTCTGACTGCACCTGCAAGTATTCTAGTGAGTGAGTTTACTGGCAGGGCGTATGTAGAAAAAGTGAACAGCAATTATTAGGGAGTATTAGGAATTACATGGATTCAGTAAGGGCTCAGAAACATACCATATGAGCTGTGAGTCCCATCAGAGCAAGCAACGCAGGTTGAATACCAAATATTCATTGTGATCAACTTCTGTGAAATCTAGAGAGCAAAATTATTGGGTGCATCATTTTGAATAAATTTGAGAAAATTGTACTATTTTTGCAGTTTGTGAGAAAAGAAGAGACAAAACTCATCCAATAAATTATTCACTGCCAGTTACTCACCCATCCTTACTGTGGCAAAAGGATATTCATTAACATGCCTAGCCAAGTGGAGAGCTAACCAGACACCATAATTTGACTGCCATTTGTTTCACTCATGAATTTCCAAAGCAGATAGTTTTAATCTGCTCTTGAGATCCTGAGTGTGCCCTGGAGAATATTGGATGAGAAGTGCCTGCCTTGTCTCCTTTGCATCCTAATTAGCAGATCACCATGTCTGAGCCAGGTGTAACCAACTATTCTGCAGCCCCAGGTGGGACAAAGGCATGAAGTATACAAGGGGAACTCTTGGCTCTATGGAGAACTGCAATCTTGTTTTGTTCTGCCTCACTCATATTCCTGCATTTCTTTTTTTAAACTCTTCTTTTTCTCTTCTTAGCGACCTCAGCATTATTTCATCACCTCTCCCCATTAAGGATGGGCCATGCAACTGAGACCTTTCCACCTTTCAAGATATTTATGGAAGGAAGAATAACCATCTGCCTGCTGCAGGATTTAGATTCACTCAAGGATGCTCTGGCTGATTTTGCCTTTAGTGCTTTGCAAACAATTTCTGAGTATGAAACTGAGTGGGGTAAAGAGAAAACAAAACCTGTTTGGAAACATTCCAAAAATGTGCTATCTTCTGCACCTGAGCAAATCCAAAGTAGCTCCACTGATTTCAACAATGTTTCTCTGTATTTATCATAGTGTAATTGAAATCAGAATCTGGCCCTATGTCACTATCATTAGATTGTTGTGAGGCTTATTTTAAGATGATGCTTCAGTTCTGTGACACTACTGTGGTTAGAGACAAGCGCCCATCTGTTCTCCATGTAAATCTGCGCTTGCCAATTGGAAGAACTGTCACAGTAAGCATGTCCTGGAATCAGGGGAGTTTGAAACGACACCTGCTTATGTCCTCTCCAAGGTTTGGATATCACTTTAAATATTCTAGACAACTTATTCCTATTGTGTAACTAATTCCGCTTTGCAGGACTTCCTCATGGTAAGCACAACTGTCCCACCCTGAGACTCCACGTGGCTGGGAAACAAAACTCTTTTTAGCATGAACCTCACCCTCCTTTACTGGACAGAAATCACAGTTGCTAAAGTGATTAATACTTGAAAAAGGTGTGTCTGCCTTGGAGAAGAATGGAATGTTGGGCTTTTATGGCACCTGGAGAGTCTATTGGAAAAGACAAGTTGAATAGCAAAATCAGGACTGCAGGAACTGGCTTGGTAATGAGTCCTTGCGGATGAGTTCTGCTTGTTATTTATTTACATATATTAAGAGGAAAAACAACTTTATTGTTAGTCGTTTGGTTTTCTTTCCCAAATGCAATATTAATTATATAATTAAATATACGGATTATTACTATATCCCATGAAATACTCCCCCACCCCAAAAAAAAATTGGGGGGGGGCACCATGGAAGTTGTGCCATTGATTTCCATGAGGACATGTCCATAGTACATGATTTATATTTAATGATTTTAGAGCAAGGTTAGATGGCACGGGGTATTGACACTTGACCCATGTTTATGCTGCAGCCTCTGCCGTTTCGTTTCTACAACCAGTGGAGAATTCCTGGTCCCAACTTTCCCATTGTGTATCCAGCTTAAGTGAGCTCCTTCCACCACAGCCCTGCCACCCTTCCTTAGGCAATCTACAGTCAGTGTAAAAGGAGCAGGAACAGAGAGAAATGGGGTGCTGGCTGGGTGATGGGGAACTCTCCCCTGGAGACTCTGTGACACATGAATAACCTGAGACCCTTTAGGCAGGGGACAATAAATAATGCAGAGCTGACAAGGGGGCGGTGGGAGAATACACTAGACAAATAGATTGGCACACACGTGTCTTTTACTCTTAAAGTGTCTCTTTGGAGAATGGCTCCAATTTCTGTTCAGCTTTTTAACAGGGTGAAAGCCCAAGAGAGGTTTTAATTAAGTATTTAGCTGCTGGCAAATTTTGTATCCATCTGTTCCAGCATGGGATTTAGCTTTCTTTCATTCAGGCTTAGACTTCTGCAGCTGGCAGGTCACCTGGTGGTGAGCAGGGAGTGCCACACTCAGAGCCAGAGTAATCCCCGGCCTAATTCTACTGTCTGTGGTGCTGTTATACAAGGGATGATCTTGGCCCTGAATGTTCAACAGCTGGGACAGCAAATGAGGGAAAGTAATTTGTTTTCACTACTGTTTTCCCCTAAACTGAGCTGTCCATTTACTATATTGAGGGCTGGAATTGTTAACGTAGGGCCCACAGTGCTGAAAAGTATCAAGAGGCTGCTTGTTTCCCTTATCAAAGGACAGTAGAATGCCTACATAAAGGATCTCCTGTTAAAGAGCATATGCTTTCCATGCACCAAAGCCCGACAGATCTAAGGGACATGCAATCAGCTTCTAGCAGGACATGGGGAAATCACAAAGGAAAACTGGTTTAGCAAAAGAATTGATCCATTAATTGGAGACATTCCCTGGGCCTCAGATATATTTTATGAAACAGCCAAGCCCTGAGAAATGAACATACTGTAAAAGGACAAAGATAATGAGGGTAATCGGCCCAGAGAGAACTGAAGGAAATGTGCTCATAGAAGGACAGGGGAAAGCTTTAGTGCAAGGTCTGAAACAGGAGACAGTGCACATGCAGTTGAAGGGGCAGAAAAAGCAAGGCATGAAGCCTGCACAGAGCTGGACCCCTCCAACACATGTGCTACCTGAGAAAGACATAACAAGAACCAAAGGCTGGAAATTAAAACCATCCAAATTCAAATTAGAAATAAGGAACAAAAACTTTTAACAGTGAGGGTGATTAATCATTGGAGCAACCTACCAAGGGAAGTGGTGGATTCTTCATCTTTTGATGTCTTCAGATCAAGACCGGCTATCTTTCTGGAAGATTTGCTTCTGTCAAGCGTATGTCATTGGGCTCAACGCAGCGGTAACTGGGTGAACGTCTATGGCCTGTGATATACAGGGATGTCAGATTAGATCAGGGATCGGCAACCTTTGGCACGTGGCCCATCAGGGAAAGCCGCTGGTGGGCCGGGCCAGTTTGTTCACCTGCAGCGTCCGCAAGTTCGGCTGATCGCAGCTTCCACTGGCCGCAGTTCACCATTCCAGGCCACTGGGGGCTGGGGGAAGCGGCACAGGCCGAGGGACGTGCTGACCGCCACTTCCCACAGTGCCCATTGGCCTGGGACAGCGAATTGCGGCCAGTGGGAGCTGTGATCGGCCGAACCTGAAGACGCTGCAGGTAAACAAACTGGCCCAGCCCGCCAGCGGCTATCCCTGAAGGGCTGCGTGCCAAAGGTTGCCGATCCCTGGATTAGATGATCTAATGGTCCTTTCTGGCCTTAAAATCTATGAATCAAATCAAAATCCAAAGTCCAGCACCCTGAACTTGGGTGATGTTCTGACCCAGATCTGAATACTGGGGTTCAGGCTTATTTCTGCTCATGAGTCCCATTCTTTTTGTGCCTCATCTCCAGTCCCTCCTGATGCAGAGTATGACCCCCCCCGACCCCCCCCCCCACACACACTTCATGGCTTTGCTGTGTGCCTCACTCACAGCTTGGTCCACAGAGGGAATTAAAAGCATTTGCAAACATTTCAGATCGCGTCAGGCATTGTATGGGCAGGCGCTGTGCAAGATTCCCACGCACAGCCCTGCCGACGCACCTCTGATCTGCAGCACCTGCTCCTACAGACCTGGCCTCCCACACAGCTAATGTTATTTATTTGCTGGGTTTATTTATAGGGCTTTTTGTGGGGCCGGTAGAGTGCAGCAGCCGGGCGCCGTACAGCTTATTAAAAACAAACAAAAACATGCGAGTCGTCTCAATGCAACTACTCAGCATCCGTCGCCTGCCCAGCGAAATCTCTGGCGTTAATAGTATGTCAAATGGAGTCAATTAATCAAGAGCCAAATTCCAAACACTTGGGGATCTGGAGGATGGAGTGTCCTGGAAGGCGAGGGATGAAGTAAACTCAGGTTGCAATAAAAAGTGTGCTTCAGGGAAGCACAATTGCCATGATTGAGCAGCAGGGAGGGAAACCGAACCAGATCCTTAGCTGGTGTAAACTGGCATAGCTCCACTGTCTCCAAGGTAACTACGCCAATTAACGCCAGTGGAGGATCCAGCCCACAGACTCTAAATGAGTCCCAGATCTTGGAGGGTTTGGAAGATTATAATTAGCAACTGGAATTGTACTTGGAAGAGCACAGATAGTCAACAAAGAACGGGGTGAGTATGTTTTCTATGGGCTCACAATGACCCACCCTGCTCCGGAGGCAAGCAGCCTCATTCCGCACCAGCTGAACATTCCACGTGCTCCTCAAGAGTGGGGCATATTACAATAGCCTAGCTGGGCGGTTCGGATTGCAATTCACCCCTGGCCTGTGCTATCAGGGATTACGTGGCAGCAATGCACCCAGCTCTGAAATAGTAGCTCACACGATACCAGATACAAACAGGACAGATGGGACATGCTGGGAGGGCTGCTTGTTAAGATCTCATGGTTTGTGGGCAGCTGTCACAGTTCCCAGGCGAACTTGCACCTCTGACCCCTCGCAGTCCTGTCGAGCTCCCCTCCCGAGGCTCAGGCCTTGGGATGTTGTCTGGCTCTGATGGAATCACAGGATGCGCCACTCTCAGACTGGTTGCTGGGTTGCAGTGCCTGATACTAACTGAGATTACCTCAGCAGGTCTGACAGAGGCTCAGACCTTCCCGTTCTGTTCCCTCTGAAGCAGGGACCAGTGGTTAATATTGTGACCAGGCAGCCTCGTTGAAGCAAAATATCATTTAGTTAGAACCACAGAATTTCAGAGAAAACAGCTCTTAAAACAACAAAACAGACTGTACGCATGTCTAGGTTTTCCCTAAGGTAGCAGTTCTCCAACTTCATTGCACTGTGAACACCTTCTGAAAACAAAAATTACTCCATAACCCTGGGCAGGAGGGCAGGGAAATGGGGTGGAGCCAGAGCCCTGCACCCCGGGCTGAAGCCCGTGGGCTTGGGCTTCAGCCCGGAGCAGAGAGGCTCAGGCTTTGGCATCAGCCAACAAGTTTAACATCAGCTCTGGGTCCTGACCCACTTTGGGGTCCTGACCCACAGTTTGAGAACCCTTGCCCTAAGGCATATGATTCCCTGGCTCTGGGAAGGCCCAACTGCTTTAGACTCCCTCTGCAGAGTTTCTCTGTGTCAGCCAGTCTCCCTAGACAGCCTCTGACAAGTGAGCCCCCCATGCACCCCCTTTCCCCCAGAGCAGCAGTAGTAGGCTTTTGATCTCCAGGCGCCTCACGTTGGCAGAACAAAGCTGGAAACGGGATTCTTAAAGCCAGCAGCCTGCCCCTCTGGCCTTTCAAGGAGGTGCTGGCTGGGTGGAGTGGGCTGGGGAGACACACTCAAAGCGCAGGGCCAAGATGTAGGCTGAGATGGAGGTGGGCGGAGCCTTGCAGGGGAGGACAAGAGATGTAACCTGGATTGGGTAGGGAAGGGGAGCGCACAGAAGGATGTGGGGGATGGGGAGAGGCACAGTCAGAGCGTTGGGTGAGGACAATAATATTAGCAGCTACATTTTGGACAAACGGGAGGGGCAATGGGGGCTCAAGAGGACTGGAGAGGAGGCCACTGCAGTAACAGACAGAAGATGATCAGGATCCAGAAGAACTTAGTCAAGGTGTTACTAGCAACAGCCCTTGTGATCTGGGACTCCCACAAAGCTCTGCCAAAGCATCTCCGTCCTAATCCGCAGCCCAGCCCTGCCCCAGCAGTCCCAGTCCTGGGCTCCCACACAGCTCTGATAGTGCCCCTCAGCCCTGATTTGCAGCACCACCTGCTTTTCCAGTCCTGGGCCCTTACTCATCTCTGCACCCTCAAGCTTTCTGCCACATCCCATGCCCACCAACGAAGGGGTGAATTACCAAATGTCGGTGCTGTTGCTGCTGTAGTCTCTTTGGGTGCTGTTAACTGTACCAAGGGTTGACCAGAAACACTGCTGAACAAGCCCTTCCCATTAAAATAGAAAACCCACTTGTGTGTGGCTTTCGGCTCGAAGCAGACCTTGGCCAGACAAGCCTTCCTGTTGGCTATCCGGAGCGTAGGTGTGTGGCAGCAGGCACGTAGGGTTGATGGCCAGTCAGAAGTGACGCATTTTCCTCTAAAACTGTTCAATCACTTCACATTCCAGGTATTTCATGGCGTAATAAAAGTCCCTGTGTCCTGGATGCCAGTAAGGCCTGGGGGGCGGGGAAGGTGAATTAAATGAGCCTTTTACAAGCATAGAGAAGCACTTACTCCTCTTCAAGCCATTTAAGGCAAATGTTGCTAGACTTCTACCCATCCTGGTGTCCTGCTCAGCCCTGTATGCATTGTCCTTTGCAAACACCGTGGAGTCCCAGAAGTGGGGCTGGAGCACATTGTTGGCAGAAAAGTTGAAACAGAGAAGGAAAATGGCTATTTGTTTTAGAAATTGAGCAGAGGTGATTAGCGTGTTTGTGTGAAATGAATAAGGGCTTGTGTCTCTCCTCCCCTCCCACATTCTGCCAGCACCATCAGAGTCAGGTGGGAGTGGACAGCACTCAGGAGCTGCATGCACCTGGTTTCTGGGATGCAAATGCTGACAAAGGGCTTTTTTTGGGGGGGGGGTTGATCTCAAAGGAGAAAAAAATCAAAGAGCTTGGAAGCTCCTGGGACATGTTCACTCTGCTGCCTAATAAAATCAGCTGTAAGGCAGCTGCAGCGCTTCTAGGGTGACCAGATGACAAGCACAAAATATCGGGACACGTGGGGGGGCAGCCACAGGCTCACCCCCCACCAGGGCCAGCTCTAGGTTTTTTGCCGCCCCAAGCGAAAAAAAAAAACAAAACCAAAAAAAAACGGAGTGCCACTGAAGCAAAATATAGGGACAAATGATGTTCCGACTGTATGTCCGTCGGGACACGGGACAAATAACTAAATATCAGGACAGTCCAGATTTTATCGGGACATCTGGTCACCCTAAGCATTTCTCACATAGGAAGGGGGGGGGTGATTTGCACACAAATAGCTCCGCAAATCAGAATCCAAGAGGCCTCATTTGCATGAAGATATAGCAGAACTGTGGCAAGATCCAGATCTGCAAGGAATGGTCAGGACTCGGAGTGTAAATTAACAGAGGATTTATACACAGGGACGTGCTTCTATGAAGAAATGGATGGAGTTTTGCCACTGAATTCAATGGGAGTATGTTCAAGCTCAGTATGTGTTATCCTCCCAAACGGGCAAACTTATGGCTAATCAACTCCTTTCTAATTTGGAACAACCAACGAGGCATTCCCTGATTTGTCTTTTGAAAGGATTGGGTAAATGTTGAAACAAGAGTCTGGGGTCGATGCAAGTTTTCCTGCTCCCCAGCTCTGTCAATGATGGTCACTCATTCCTGGTCTGCAGAACCAGAGCCTCCCCTGCTATTCCAGTCCTGGGTTCCCATACATCCTAATGAGTATTACTCCTGTTATTCTAGTCCTTGATCTTTCTGCTTGTGATCTACACCGGATTTGAACTCAGGCCTCTGAGATCTCAAGGTGTAGCATTAACCTGCCACATCACCTAAACCGGGGTGGCCAACCTGAGCCTGAGAAGGAGCCAGAATTTACCAATGTCCATTGCCAAAGAGCCACAGTAATACGTCAGCAGCCCCCCATTAGCTGCCCCCCTTGCCGCTCCCAGCGCCTCCCACCCACCGGCAGCCCCGCCGATCAGCACCTCCTCCTCCTTCCCCTCACCTCCCGATCAGCTGTTTCATGGCATGCAGGAGGCTGGGGGAGGGGGGAAAGGGGGAGGACTGAGGGCACAGCAGGCTCAGGGGAGGGCACGAGAAGGGGTGGAGTGGAGGCAGAGCCTGTGGCAGAGCCAGGGGTTGAGCAGTGAGCACCCCCCGGCACATTGGAAAGTTGGCACCTGTAGTTCCAGCCCCGGAGTCGGTGCCTGTACAAGGAGCCACATATTAACTTGTGAAGAGCCGCATGTGGCTCTGGAACCACAGGTTGGCAACCTCTGACCTAAACCCTATCAAGCTTTTCAGGGGAAAACTAGCAATCAAAAGTGTGTGTATGAGAGTTAAAACATTTCCAGTACGGCAGTCTTTGTTTCCTTTGATTTCTTTCAAGTAATAGATGTTATGCTGCTGACAGTACTTTGATCACCTAATGCACAGAGCCCACAGTGAAGCTGCTGATCTTGTTGGACCTATCTCCTACATATAATCTGCTCCCAATCAGCCTCAGGTATCAGTCACACCTGTTGGGCAAGAGAATGCCCCATCTCACGGGAACTTCAGGGCAGGTGCACCTGCATGGTATAGTCTGAGCACATCTGCCGAACAGCCACAGCCACTTAGGAGCTCTTCCTTTCATTATAAATATTTATGAAGCTTTGGCACCCGTGAAAGTGGAGAAAGAATAGCACCAGCTAGGTCTAAGTTAGTCCAGGCCTCTCACACCGTCTGCCAGAAAGTCTCCACCCTGACCTGCAACACCCCCTGCACTGCCAGCCTTAAACCCAACACAGCTCTACTACGGCACCACAGTCCTGATGTGCATGCCCCTCCCCCCACATCTTTTTGAGCAGATGGGTCCCATATCTAGCACTGAGTGCTTATAATCCTCTCTCCCCCTTGGCACTGCCAGGACAGCACCCACTTTAGCTCATCTCCTGCTGCAGCGCCAGCACCTGCCTCTCCTAATGCCAATCACAGAGGGAGCGCTCAGCTCAAGAAGGTCTCTCTGCCTTTGACCTCCAGCCAACCTACCACCCTGCCTAAAATTTCATTTTTGATAAATAAAATGTGCCTACAGCTAGCTGTCCCTCCCCCCAGCTCACATGATTGGCAGCAGAGAAAAGAGAAAGCCAAAAGGAGCCCTGCTTCAGGAAGAAGATCCAGCAAACATTACTGCTGCAGCAGGGAAGGGGTTAAAGAGAGAGCACCAAGAAAATTAAAAGACCTGAAGTGTGACCTTGCGGGACTACTACTGAAAAGCTGTTCACAGCAGGCAGGTAAAAGGACCGGAGAGCCTGGGGTAAGACTTAGGTATTGTGGGCTCTAGGGCAGTAGGGTCTGACTCTGGCTTTCCTAGGCCAATCCCAGTTCTAATTAGATGAGTTTAGTGCATACAGACACACCACTCTCTGCAGGGAAAGAAAAAGCCCTTCCAGCTGCTTTTAATGTGGTACCATGCTGAGGTTGAATCCTGTGTAGATAAGGAATTTGGCTGCTGATTCACTGACAATGGCCCCTAAATTTAGCTCAGACAAGAGAGGAACCCCCAAAACCTCAAACAAGGCTGCTAATCTGAGAAGAGTGGATACATCTCCCTTTAGGGGCAGGGGCAGTGCAGCTATTGATTTATATAGGAACCAATAGGGTGGTTCTAGAGAATCACCCACCCAGAACAAAGCTGAGCCCATCTGTTCCTGGGGCAGAGGTATAAAGGCCAGTTCAATAAAACTAGGCTTTTCCTTTTGCTGTGGGGGCTGGAGTATAGGGGGGTGGCTGTTGTTAATACAGATGAGGTTGCTGTAGGGAAATGAGTTAGTGATACTTATGAAGCCTAGAACAAATGATGCTTAGGTATTATGGAGATGAGTATATTAGAAACACTTGAGAGAAACCTAAGCCACCATAATGGCTTAAAGGAAGGCCGGCCCTTAAGGGTATGTCTACGCAGGAGTAAAAAACTCAAGTCTGCTGAGTTTGGCTCTGGGGCTTCAAAATTACTGTGGAGATATATGGGCTCCACCCTTAGCTAGCTTCACTTCACTAGCCCCACAGCCTGAGTCCTGTGAGCCTATGTCAGCTGACCCTGGCCAGCTGTAGCTGTGTTTCTTTTATCTTTGTGTAGATGTACCTTAACTGTCTTGTGTTGGTAACCAGGGTTCAGTAATGCTTCCCTTTTGAGGCTATTCAAGTGCTTTATACACATTAATTGAACCTCCTGTGGTCACCCCTATCTCCAGCACTCCTGTACCATTGAAAAAATCAGGGCATCAAACATATTTTTAAATGCACAATAATAGGATGGATGCTTACTGCCACTATTAATCCCTTTGCTCTTTCCCTTCTCCCTCTCTTTATGTATGATGTCTCTCAAAGCTTAATAGCCCTGGGGAGGAAGGGACCATGTCTTTGTATCTGTGTGTAGAATGCCTAGTACACTGATGCTGTACAAATAAGTAATAGCAGGGCTCACACTAACCCTTGCTTGGGGGTAGGTAACTATTATCTCCACTTACAGACAAGTGAAGTGAATCGTTTACAGTTAGAGTGAATTGGTGAGACCTGTGACTAGAACTGCCATAGCTTAACTTTGCTGTGTTTGTTGATCACGCTCCCTTTCTGTGATCTCTGGTTTATAAATGTTAATGGTGGAGTTAGAACTCTCTTGTATCTACCAAAACACGTGCAATGGATGGGCCCCAGGCATGGTCCTACACAAACACAATGCAGTGCTCTGTCTACTAGCTCTGCAAGAGCCACTGTTAAACACTATTCCCTGAAAGTGCAACACTGACACTTCTTAATACAGCTAGCACGTGAACAAGAAAAGGACCATGCTACCTTCCAGCTTTGCTATAAACAGACTGGAGGAAACAAAGGCTACAATGAGAGGGAAATGCATTTAATTCTCAAGGGCCACGGAATTAATGGAGGAAACGGATATGAAAAATATATCTAAAGTGTACAGATAAAAAGTACAGCACTGGTATCATCTCAGGAGTTTGGTGGAGACTGAGGGCTGAGACAGAGTTCTGTCTTCTTTCCTCTTGACAACATATTCATTAATCCCACCTTCCAACCCTCCCAACATGCAGGAGCAGAGTCTGAGGGCACAATCAGCTGTGCATGCTGTCAAAGTGAGAAGGTGAGAATAACCAGGACATAGATGATCCCACAGAGGCAACCTGGTCACTTCCACTCACTGGGCACCCCTTGTTTCCTGGACCTAAACTGTATTCACACTTATTCTTTCTTGGGATGCCCCATATGATACAAGTATAATTTCATCCACCTGCTACATGGCTTTTTCAATGTCTCCTAGAATTGCGTTTCCTTTTTAAATTCCCCTTCCCAATTGTGCAGATCATTTTTAAATAAAGACACCCACTGGTCCCTTTGGAAAGACAGTTTTTCCTGCCTCTGTTTGTTATTAAAAATTTGCTCGTCCAGTCACTTACCAGCTATAAAAACAATATGTGCTTTCTTCTTGGCATTTTTGTTTCTGTAAGAGGTTGATTTTCATATGCTAATATTTTAGGCATATATGCATTAGGGCAGAAACCCGTAATGACCTCAGAACACACCTGGGATCATTCCCCCTTTCATGAGCCAATCCCAGAAACTGATTTGGATCCAGTATAGTTACTAGATGAGAAAGTCCCTGGCCCAGAAGATTTACAGTCTAAGTGGGCTCAAAGGGCTAGATCCTCAGCCTTTATGAATCAGTGGCCCAAACAGAGCAAACATGTTGTTTTTCTTCTTACATTAGTAAAAGGTTTATTAATGTGTTGAGCCATTGCTCACTGTATTTATTTCAGTGTTCTTTTCCTAGTGGCGTGGCAGCTAGAGGTGGGAAATGCCCATCTAATCCATCCCTTCGTCAGTGCAGTGGTAAATTGTTCCAGTGGTTAATTATCCTCACTGTTAAAAATGTAGGTCTAATTTCTAGTCTGAATTTGGATCCAGCCATTGGATCGTGTTATACCTTTGTCTTCTAGATTGAAGAGCCTATTATCACATATTTGTTCCCCTGTAGGTACTCATAAACTGTGATCCATTTCCTCCCCTTAGCCTTCTCTTTGTTTACTTGTTAATAAGTAGATCGAGCTCTGTGATGGGGCGCCTGCCCTGAACTGACCCTGAGAGGGTTAAAACCAGCATAGGGAGGCTGAGCAGCAGGCAGCCAAAGGAGTGGCTGTAGGGGAAACAGCCAATTAGGACGGTGCAGACACTTAGGGTGGCGGCTGGACCAGCCAATTGGGGCCCAGACGGCCCATATGAAAGGAAGCTGCAGACCAGAGCAAAGGAGTCTGCTACAGGGAGTCCTAGGGAGAAGACTGGCTTCCTAGGGGACTATAGCGAGCCCAGCACCTGTGAAAGGGCAGGTGCTAGCAAGGACTGAGTTAATTCCCAAAATGCCCAGCAGGAGGTGCTAGTGTGGTGAGTTACTCCATGACAAGCTCCTTGACTCTATCATTATAAGGCATATTCTCTACTCCTTTAGTCATTCTTGTAGCTCTTCTTTGAACCTACTCCAATTTATGAACATTCTTCTTGAATTGTAGACACCAGAACTGGACCCAGTATTCTGGTGGCAGTCGCACCAGTGCCAAATACAAATAACTTCTCTGCTCTTACTTGAAGTTCCCTGTCTATGCATTCAAGGATCACATTAGCCCTGTTAGCCACAATGTCACACTGGGAGCTCATGTTCAGTTATCATTCACTATGATCCCCAAATCTTTTGGAGTCACTGCTTCCCAGGATAGTCCCCTATCAATGGAAAGAGTGTTCTCATCATCATATGATATGACTATATCATCTTTCTCTCCCCTGCCCTCAGATATAGAACAGAAATATGTATTGCATACTTGTTTTTTCTGCATTGCATTGTTATTGATAATTCTACCATATCCCTCTAGTAATGGACCAATACCTTTGTTAGGATTCTTTTTGTTCCTAATATACATAAGGACAATAAGGAGGATTTTTTTTTTTTAAACTCTGCTGGCCATAGATTTCTCCTTGTGTCCCTCTCCTTTGCTTATCACTTTTCTACAGTTCCTAGCTTCTGATTTATATTCATTACTACCAACTTCCCTACAAGGTCCCTGCCTCCTTGATTCCATTCCTAGCCATGTATTTGGTTGTAAATTTCTTCTTCATTGGAAACTCTGATCCCTCACCCCAGCCTTTTGTCCTCAGCTATGTCTGCCCTACCAGATGTTTACATGGTGTCCATCATCATAGTATCTAATGATTAAATTATCACCTTTCTATCTCGCCTAACATCACTGCTTTCTGATAGCTGCCTCTTTATTTGTCTTTCCCTCCATTAGCTGCCTTTTTCCTTATGGAAAAACCTTTGGATTTCAGAGCATTACAAACCGCTCCTATGACGTAACTATTAATCTCCCTATTTTAAAGATGGGGAAACTGAGGCCCAGAGGTGAAGGGATCTTGTAAGGTGACACAACAAGCCAATGGTGGAGTGGGGAATAGAATCCAAGATTCCAGAGTCCCTGTTCTGACCACAAGACCCTCCTTCTTCTCATCTGCTTCATTTTTGGTGCTGTCCAACAGATCTCCCAATGCAGAAGAGCTGTCCCTGGAACAACTGATATCACATTCAGGCAGAGTGGTGCCAACCTACCAGACACAGGCATCATTCAGGGTAGAGAGGGGGCTTAAAAAAGGGAGTTGGCCAGAGGGAGTTGGCAACTCGTAACGAAAAGCAGGAGAGAAAAGGCTCTTTTCCAAAAAAGAAACGAAATAAAAATTAATAACTAAAGCTAAAAAAGCAGACTCAGAGTGAAGCGGCTCGATTTTTCCGAGAAGGCTCCCTAGATGCACAATGGGAACATCTGTGCCGCGGCTCACTCCTTGGAAGGGCCTCAGGCCACAGAGCGATGCTGGCGTCAGCTGGTTACAGTGATGGCCTTGATGAGGTCCTCTCCCTGCTTCCCACAGGGCCGGGGCCGCTCAGAAAAATCTGCTTGAGTGCAGCTACGCCTGCTGCTGGGCTTGAATCGCAGCCCAGGGCTGGATCTCAGCAGCCGTAAATTCCTCTTTTCACTTTGTCTTGTTCTCTCCGGGCTCCATATATTTCAAACAGACAAGAGTCCTACATGGGGAGGTGAGGGGGGGGGGGAGATGGTTAGGCCCAGAAACAACCGTCCTTCTGTGAGGCCCATGAAAAGCGTTTTCATAAGGTCCATGCTCAAAACGTTCTGTTATCAGGCACCCAGAAGCAGCAGGTCGATCTATGCCCTGCTCCCGGGAACGAAATGAAACTCTAAACACACACATACCCGCAGTGGCCATTTGCACAGACAGGCATGGCCCATGCTCAGCACGGCTGTTGCATATAAACAAACAGTCTTTTCTGTATTGTTGCCAGCAGCGCCTAAGAGCGAAAGGTTTGTTCCTATGTTCTTCCCACACAAGGTGAAGACACACATGCCATAAGGATGGAAATTCACAGATCAGGATTAAATCTTTGCAGATGTACTTGCAAAAGGTGAATACAGAAGTGGTGCTCTGAATTTGTATAAATAACAAAACCCTGCCTTTGTGTAGCATCTTTCATCTGACCCCTCTGCCTGGTGGGTATTCCGGTGAGCTGGCTAGCATGCATGTGTCCTTTGCTGGATAGAGTTGGAACTGTTCAACCATGTGTCGCAGTCCCTGCACTGCTATCAGCTAACGAAGATTCCCTTCTAGTTCAGGTGCTAGCAGCCTTTGATATGGAAGCAGGAGGCTCTGAGTTCTAGTCCTGCTGTCACTTTCATGGTCCAAGTAACCCCTGTGTGCAGCACTGTGAAAGCCAGGACCTCTGAGAGAACAGCTGACTTGTTACACCCTAATTACCTCATTTTGGAGGTGGTGAAATGGAAGCACATGGAGGTGAAGTGACTTGCCCAAATCAATGGGAGTGGAACCCCATTTGGGAAGGAAGGAGTTTGTGGGGGGCAGTGGGAGCTTTAGGCTGCTGGGGGTGGGCAGGGTTGGTTGGGGAGCAGTGGAGCTTGGGACAGGGGGGAGCAGTGGAAGCCTAAAGCAGCCTGAGGGGATTGTGGCAGGGGGGATGGGTGGATAGTAGCAACCTGAGGAAGATTCCACCATTCTAACCCTCTCTCCATTAGCCTGCCCACTTCTGTCCCCTTCCAGCCCTGGCCCCTCTCAGCAGCTGCTGCCACCACTGACCACCTCCTCCTCCCTGGGCCCCAGGGTTCTGTGCTTGCCCAGCATCAACAGAGGGAGCTTTAAGAGGGGAGACAGAGACCACCTATGTGCAGCAGTTCCCGGGAGGCGGCTGGGGAGAGGGTTGGACAAGCAACCGCAGTGGCCTACCTGACTGTGAGCTCTCAGCTGGGATGCAGGCCAAAGTGACACTAGCCAGCCCTGTTTTATAAAGGTGAATCTGACTGCATTGTCTGGGGTGAGGGGTCTTCCCCTCCGGTTCCTGACCAGGAGTTTGGAATAACCAAAGGAGAGATTAGCCCCCGAAGAATCCATCCCAGTTTACACACTGAGACCAGCCTATGCTGAATCAGGACTTTGGGAATTCAGTGAGTGCTGGGCAGATGCCTGTGTAGTTCAGGCCTGGTTCATATAGTTCAGACACATACTTCCTAGGAGAGAGTCTTTGTGCCTTGATTTAAGGCACATTTAATTCCCAGTAACTGGGGACGCACCAATTGTGTTTGCTAATCTATCTTCTCAGGAACAATCCTCCAGTCTTTCATGTTGTGGGGGAATCCAGCCCTTCCACTCAATGTGCGTTGAATGGCTGGGAGGATGGAATAATTTGGGATAAGCGGGAAGCTTTCTTTGAGCTTACAGATCCCTTCAAATTTTAAATATTTCCATGAGGGAGTATATATTTTCCAAGGAGTATATGGTGCTTTGTGGAACGTTTTTCATATTTACAAAACCCATCCAAATACACAAACTAGTCAGTTTTCCGGACATTCAAAATATGAGGCCATCTTTAAAATGGCTTCACCATATAATGATGCAAAATTCCCATTTGAATAAAATTCCCCATAGGTTTTATACCCTGATATATATTTAAAATAAATATTAGGAAGCAGCCAGCTTTGGAATAATTTAAACAATGTTCCATGTATATTAGTAAATGCATGGCCAATATCCTTTTATAAAATGCATCCCCAGCATACAGAAGACACCATGATACTAAATGCAGTACATACTGGAAAAGGGTTGATTGCATTTTTTATTAAGGTAAAAGAAATTAAGTTGGATGCTTCCAAATAGCCAATCTACACAAAAATATATAATTGGGTATTTGAGGTACAATAGCATATGACCTGGCTGCAAGATTATCTATTAACCTGCACTTGTGGGATAAAAATGAGGTTCTCTGAGCCATTTTAATGTAGAAAGTTATTTGTAGGCCTCCTTGCACTATGGAACAGTTCTGCCTTATACTCTGAGATGAATATGCTTTCAAGTGGGAGCGTCCGGGGGACGGAATGTACCACTCGGAGACACAGGATTGGTGTGTATCTTTCCAAAGCTGGAGAATAATTTTAATAGGTGTCTGAAATTTTATTTTGTGGTTTGGTTAATCGTTTCTCTACTAGTGGTTGATTTAAAGGTTAACAAAGAGCCCCAGTGGCAATTGTCACTTTTTGTTTTTTCACATGTAATCTACTACCTTGTCCTCAAAATGACAAAATACATGGGCGGGGGGAAGGGTATAGACAGGAGTCCCAGAGTCACTAAATTGAGCAGCAGGAGCCTAGGCTGGTTGGTACTTTCAGTGTGAGGAAAATCTGTCTTGTCCATGACCTACATAAACGTTATGTTCCCATTTGGGGGCTGTGACTGACACCTGACCTTTTTTGCATCCCTTTATTAGGGACAGTGGTTTGACATGCCAAAGGTCATGGGGTTAGTAACATTTTATTTCCTTCAGGCTGTGAGGACTTCAGAAAGTGCCCAGTATGGTCTGGCTGCTACCAGAAACAAACGATTAATAAGTCAACCTCTGTGATTTCCAGCTTGACTTTGCCCACTGTACAAGTCAAAACAAGAACTCGAGCAGCCAGCATGATCTAAATGAAACTCATGCTGCGTTCTTTCTAATGCATACATCACTCATCAAGAGGAACTGAGATTTTAGGATGGGGTGTAAGTCAGGACAACATATGGCTTTTGTGGCTTACACTTCCACATCTATATTGGGTCTACAGGGCCCAAACTAGCTAAACCTTGTTTCTGTCCGCAGTTATGACTCAGAAATTGCTTTTGAGGGACAGATATATTCAGCATCATGGGTACTGTTTTTAGAGTGACTTTTCTGACCGTAACCACATATTAATGTCATCCTAAAAAGGTAACAAATGTTGCTCTATGTGGTGCTTGCTTTGATCTTTTCCACCTTTCTGTTATTTTAAGACACACAAGGATCAAGTGGCACACTACCATGCCCTGATTATGTCACAACAGAGCGACCTTGTATGACTCTCTCAGTGGAATTTGCCACTCAGTTTATTGTGGCTTTCCCTTTAAAAATGTGGAGAAGTTGGCTCTAGGAAAAATGAAAGACTCTCAGTGCTGGTTAGCTGGAGAGTGAGTGGAAACAGTAACCATCCAAACTTCTCCATGAAGGGATTGCAAACATACCCTACCTCTGACCTGCAACACTCCTTGCTATTCTAGCCCTGGATCCCAACACTACTCAGCTGATGTCCCACAACCCTGACTTACATCATCCCTTGCTATTCCTATCTGCGGCCCCTCCCTCACAGAGACTGGCAATCTTGCCCTATTGTTCATTAGATTTTTGAAGTGAACAATTATCTTCTCGGGCCAAGGCTAAAATTGCCACTTAGCTAGGGGTTTTTAACCTCCTGAGCCAGTCCTCCCAAATGTCAGCAATGTGGTGACTGGGTTTTAAAAGTGATGGCGGTAGATGGTGTTTGCTTTTTAAGGTGAGAGTCCCGCTCCTTGTGTTCAGGAAATCGTGTCTGCACCCCCACCCGTGGGGCAATCCTACTTCATCTGCTCTGAGCAACTCAGTGTCTGACTACATGAGCCAAATGGAGGCAAAGGTGCAAAATTCAAATGCTGAGAAATTTGGGCAACATCAGGTAATGGTGCTGAGAGCACCTGCTGCCCTGCCTGACTACTGAATGCAAGAAGATTGGACCCCACATATAGAGAGCGGGGGAAATGCAGGAAGAGTCATAGATGTTACAAGATGGAAACTTCTACTGGGCCCTATTTGCTCTATTAAGTCCTTGCCAGTCCAGTCTTTCACCAGTCAATGCAAGATTGTTCTCTCTCATCCATTTATCCAATCTAGCTTCACAAGTCCCAAGTGATGCATCCCCAAGCTTTTCCCTTGGGAAACTGTCTGAGGGAGGGGTCAGGAGCTACTGAGCCAGGAAGCAAGCAGGGGAATGAAGACTCTGAGACTCCAAAACCAAAGTCACGTGCGGAGGAAAGAGCCATGGATGCTCTGCAGCATGAGGAATGGATCTGGGATAATGTCAGAAATCCATGCAGGAGCTGTAGAGGGGAGAGAGAGAGAGAGGAAGGCAGCTGGGAGGTCAGCATGGAAAGACACTGGAGAAGAACCAATGCAGCAGGAAGGGGGAGAATCAGCCCCCATGTGAAGCCCATCAACACTAGGAACTGGCAAAGGAGATCCCAGCTCAGAAAGATGGGGAAACACTTCTAACTTACACCTTCACAGTGCGATTCCCTTCCGGGCTTTCCTTGCTGCCTTAGGCTCCTTTGGTTCCCCAGTAAACTCTGATTTACTTTAACCTTGAATAAATGCAAAGAACTGGAAGAGACCAGGTTTGTGGTTTTAATTGGGTAGCAATTAAGTTTTGCGCTCTGTGTGGGGACACCCCTTTTGCTCTGGCTTCTAGGAAAGCCCATGTAAAAACTAAACTATGTCCCTCAGGAATAAGCCAGAACACCCTGCTAGTTTGCAAAGGAGGAGTGGACAAGTGTGTACCTCAAAGCCAACGCCCACCCCCCATTGCCCTTGTGTTTGTGCCTCCCTTTGCAAATTATCCCCTGGGAATGAACAGTCCCTTGCTAGATGAATATTTGTCCCCCTCCTGGTTGCATCTCAAGCTAAGCTAGGCACAATATTGCTGTTTCAGCATCTTCCAACTACGATCACAGCACCGTTATTTCAGTTTTAGTGTTATCATTGTTTTTAAACAAAGTGCTTGTGGCCAACACGTATGGAGTAGTTTGATTAGCCCAGTTGTAGGTACAAAAAGCATGGCTTTTAGCTGCGCTGGGGTGTGGCTTGGTGCGTGGCTTGGTGCGTGGGTCATGGACCCAAATTGCTCTGGGCCCAGCTGAATGGTGCCAGCCTTGGACTAGGCTAAGAAGGACCAAGTTTCATTTTGTTTGTGACCCATGTCACGTGCAAATCCGGGTCTTCAGAAAAGTGAAAGGCTGGTCCCTTGCTTAGGTTCTCTCTCTGCTCAGATACATTTGTACCATCCTAAAACATTCCCCGGCAAACTCAGTCTCTCCTCTAAATGGCTGCCTGCCAGAGGTGTGTACAATATACCCATCTGTTAGCTGGTAGGTATGATATAGACAAAAATAAGCAGCCTAAGGGCACCACCTAGTGAACAACTCTACAAACGTGACCCTAAATCCCTAAGCTGGTAGAAATAAAACAGAAGACTGTGTAACTAAGGGCTGGGTATTCAGCAATGCAGGTGGTGGAATAGTCACCTATTGCTCCTGCCCTTATCCATCAATCTATCCTTATTAGTTATTTGTATTGCAGGGTTGTTTAGAGGACCCACCAGAAATCAAAGGTGCCTGCTGGAAGGCACTGTACAAACGGATGCTAAGAGACAGTCCCTGTCCCCATGAGTTTACAATCTAAATATATAAAAGACAGACAAAAGGTGGGAGAAAGAAAGTAGTAATTTATGGGTCAGATCCTCCCTTGGTGCAAACTGTCACAGTTCTATTGACTACAATGGAATTACGATCATTTACACCTTTGGAGGATCTGCCCCTATCCATATGGACAATATACCAGATAGATACCATCAGTCTGGGTTTTTATCCTGGGCTTATCGGCATTGTGTTTGCATGCCGCTGCCCCACTAAGGTCAAGAGGGCACCAGTCAAAGGAGCAGAGAGGTTAATATTTTGATTTTCACAGCATCTTCTATTTTTATTCAAGACATTGTGTTGCAATGCAAGGACCACGAGCTTCATTTATAACAATAATCAGACTTCTATAGCACTTCATGTCCAGAGACCTGAAAGCACTTCACGAAGCTGGGCAAGCAGCATCATCGCTCCCTACCTCCCCGTTTACAGACGGAGAAGCTGACGCAGAATTATTCGGGCCAACATGGGACAGTGTTTCAGTGGCAGAGCTGGGGACTAGAACTCAGTCACCTGACTCCCAGCCTCAGTCCACAGCTGCCCGGTTCTCACGAGACGGGTTTATACTTCTTTCAAAACACTCACAAGACTCTTTAGCACTACATATTAGTCCCTATACCAGCCATTAAGGATCTCTAGCTTTTATTCCATATGGAGCCTAAGTTATGCATGTAGTCATACCAGAAGCTCTGGGCACCCATGGGATGGTTGGCTCAAGACTAATGCGATGGGTTCATTATCCATACTGAGCTTGTATTTCTACACATATATCCAAGATGAGTGACCACAGCACGTCACCAAGGGGTGATCAAAACCCCTCTGATTCTTGAGCATTATTATGGTGGTTTTATATTGCAGAAAAAGGATCATATCCCTGCAAAAGGGCAGCCCTCCCAATGTCAACCCTAGCCCCAGCTGTTGAAACAGCTGACCCAAGCCAGGCTTTCATGTCCTCTGCTACAGGCCTGGCTGCAGTGTTGACAATTGTTCAATGGCTTCTCATTTTTAAGAATCATTTAATAAAACAAAAAAATGCAGATCCCTTTTATTAGTGCCACCCTGCCTATTTTAAAGTGACCCCCTGTGTAGGGTGACCATATGTCCTGTATTGGCCAGGACCGTCTCTTTCTTTAAACCATTCTGACTTTTTGGCAAAAGTGGGCATTTCTCCCATTTGCTCTTGCCAGCTTGATCAGTTGGCAGAAGCAAACAGGGCAAATGCCCACTTTTGTCAAAGTGGAGTGCGGCACAGAGGAATGTGCCAGGGGGATGGGGACATGCACTACCACTAGCCTATGCTGGGGTGGGAGGCGGGCAGGCAGGGCTCAAGCGAGCAGCGGCAGCCTCGAGTGGCAGGCAGGGCTCAGATGAGTGGCAGGCAGACAGAGCTCAAATGAGCAGCAACCCCAGCCTTGAATGGGGACAGGGGCTCAGGTGAGCAGCTAGGGCCAGCCCCATGGGAAGGTGTGGGGGGGTGCTTGGTCCAGCCCCGTGTGGTGTCCTGTTTTCCCTTTGGGAAATATGGTCACCCTACCCACATGGGACATTCACTCAGCCCATAACAAGATCATCACTGGACATGTTACTAGGAGCCTGTCCCATAACCTTCAGCGCAGCTGCACATGTAACCTGAGGAGACACAGAGAAGCAAGAAGTCCCTTAAATGGAGCCATCCTCTTTTGATCTGGCAAACTTGAAGAGCTCCATGGCCGCCCTGGCGTCTTCCACAGAGGAGTGGCCCTCTCTGTCAGTCTGTAAAACAAAAGAAGGGCCCCAAGAGTGACGTAGTGCAAGCAAAACCAGCCTGGAAAGATCAAGGTCTCCAGCTGGACATTCCAGGCTTTACTGAGACAACCCTGCTGACAATAAGGCACCCCTCAGCTGTGTATTATGTCTCTGGCTGAGAGATCATTGTGGCATCCAGGCACATACACAACCCAAGGGCAGTATTATACTGGATTGGGAGGGGTCCTATCCTCTCTTCCCTTTGCACCAGGTACCTGCCCCCGAATGGGAATTACACACATGTATCAAGGGGAGAGTAGAACTCATGGTGTCCAGCCGTTCCCCAAAGAGTGGAAAAATCCTGATACTCAGGACTGGGAGGGTGCTCGTTCTGATCATGAGGTGGGATAAAGGAGAGGAGCCTTAGATACTGCAACATTCCCTGCAGGAATCCTGCACCCCCCTGAAACAGCAACAGACCAGAGTGATTTTACTAAAGGAAAATACAGGGAGGGTGGAGGGAATAGCCAGACAGTCTCTCAGTAGGAGTCTGTGTGCCCTTTAGTATGCAGCATGTGGCCTTCTCGCCCGCTGGTCCTAGGCCCTCCCATCTGCTCGCCTTGGAGCCATCAGCTCCACACTTCTATTTTCCATGCTGGTTTCCAGGGAGGTTAATGCTGACTGCACTGTATCATTTCTATAATGATACAATTCCAGGCAGAACCATTTCCAGGCAGAGATGCCTAAAGAGAAGGTGCCAGGCTGGGATTGCAAAATGGGACTGGCTCTCAGCAAGCTCAAGCCAGAGCTCAGCGCTCCAGAGTCTCCGCCACAATCTGTAGCGAGCATAGAAATGAGCTCTGTGATTAGCACGTCAGCCCCATAACAACTCCTCTGCAGTCCCTAGAATGCATCACTCATTCGACAGCCAGGCCGAGTGACACTGTGATTATTTTATTACTGTGTTTATAAAGGTGCCAGTTGGTGCAGAGCTGGCTCTTGTTTCTGCCAAGAGCAGAAATCCCAATGAGGCAGGGCAGGATTCCCTCCAGCTGTCCCCACACTAGCTTGATGCCACCCACTGCACAGTGGACACTTGCCCAAAGGTTGTGACTCCTAGGCCTAATTCCAGGGCCTACCCTGACAGTTCTCCCAGACGTTCACAAACTCCATAGAGCTCCTCCCCAATATTTAATGGTCTTCAGAGCGGTGGCACCAAAACATGAACGAGGGGTTCTTTCCACAAGGTTTCTCCACCCTCAGTGAGATGTGGGGCAAAACATTCTTCTCTTTCCCAGCACCATCAGTCCCTGCACTACACTCTCCAGCCCTGCACCTCTTCCCCTCCCTGCTACATCTAGGTGGCTTCCATACCCAACATCCATTTTCACAGTGATAGCAGGGGCAGGTGCGTTGTCCTGCAATCTCTGGCAGTGGGGCGGCTGTTGGGGAGTCAGGGGACTGAGTCTCCCCACTCTGTACAACAGCAGCTTGGCCCCACTCCTGCTCCTGAGTTGCATCCATGGTGCAGGGACTACATGGGTCCCTCAGGACACAGGAGGGGAGTTCCCCTTGCAGCAAGCACTCAGGGGGCTGAACACTGTACTGAGCAGAGCTGGCCAAGGCATTCTGGAGCTGGTCAGAAACAATTTGTGGTTGGCTACCTCCAAACAGAACCAGTTTCTGCCTGTGACAGTCACAGGCCAGTGCCCAGAGCCGGGCTGAGGATCGGGGGGTGTTTTGCAGGCAAAGGATTGTTAGATCCTTTTTCTCCGGTTTAATGCTGCAGCATGGAACCTACCTGTCTATTCCTTTCATTTGTAGTCATTGGTTTGCATCAGTTTAACATCGGTTGCATTTTCAAACCTCTGCACAAGGAAAAGGACTAGAAATTGTCTGTTTTAAGTTAAAACTGAGATTCTCCCGGACAGGGCCCCAAAGGCAACTCTGTTAGCACGGGTCCCCTGCTTTAGCTCATCAGTGCTATTACTTCCCATGAAGAGAGTTCCAGATGATCACTTCCAGGGCCTGGGGACAGGAATGCCAAGCAATGATTTGCTTATACAAAAGGCGGCCACGACCTGCAGTGCAACCCCCAGACTGTTGCTGGGTGTTCTCATATTTGGTCCAATTCCCACTTACCCCAGCTTGATTCCAAAACCATCAAGGGCTGTGTCTTGGACATGCCCTGAGCTCCTACAGGTCTGTGAACTCTCTTTTGCTCTGGGCATTTTTCTGCCACTCTGGTGGCATCTGGGCCTGGGTCTCATCCATCGGGCTGCACGTGTTCTGATCAAGAGGAGAGTGCGCTTTTGGCTCAGAGAGGTGCGTTTCTCCCACAGTGCCGTGCAAGCTTCAGTGTTGTAGCAAGACAGCTCCCAACCAGCTTTCGCTTCTTTTCTACACGGCCTGGACAATTCTTCCTGTGCTGCTAACATTCAGCTCTGGGCGCACAGAGGCTGATAGGAGGAACTGGAGTGACCTTGCAGGATGCATTAGTGGTTCTGCCTCCGTTATCCCGCACCTGTGAAGTCCCAAGTCCTCCCAGCTCCCATCGACTTCAGTTCCTGACGTCCACGGGAGCTGAGGGCACTCACTGCATCCCAGGTTTGGGCACTTTCTGAGAGGATCTTGCCATTTTCTCTTATCTGCAGACATTCACATTGTTTAAGTGGCTTGTTTTCATTAGGGAAAGGCTGTTGCTAGGCCACACCATTCCCTCTCATTGGTGAAAATGGTTCCTTGCAACCAATCAGTGGGTCTTTGCTGGAGTTCACACACACCAGCAGCTGAAGTGCTAAGTGACCGGCAGATGTGCCTATTCATTTTTAGCTCACACCTATTGCTTCTGCTGGCCAAGCAGGTTATTAAGGCTCCTGTGATTTTAATTTTTAACTGACTGTAGGTTTTCTGACTTCAAATTTGCAATCCCAACAGAAACAAGGCGGCCGTTCATGTGGCGAAGGCACAGGGCCAAGACGCAGGACGCCTGGGTTCTACCTCTGACTCTGCCACAGACTCCCTGTGTGGCCTTGGCCAACCCACTTAATCTGTGCTTCTGTTCCCCATCTAGAAAGTGGGATTACAAGCCTTTCTTCCTCTGTCTTGTCTATTTAGACAGTAAACTCTTCAGGGAAGGAACTGTCCTTCACTATGTGACAGGTAGTGAATGTACCTAGCACAATGGAACCTCTAGGGCAGGGGTGGGCAAACTACGGCCCGGGTGGGCAAACTACGGCCCATGGGCTGGATCCAGCCCGCCAGCCATTTTAAGCTGGCCCTCGAGCTCCCACTGGGGAGCAGGGTCTGGGGCTTGCCCCGCTCTGGCCAGGGAGAAGGGTCGGGGGTCGCTCCACGCGGTTCCCAAAAGCAGTGGCATGGCCCCGCTCTGGCTCCTACGTGTAGGGCTCTGCTCTGCATGCTGCCCCCGCCCCAAGCGCTGCCCCCACAGCTCCCATTGGCCAGGAACTGTGGCCAATGGGAACTGTAGGGGCAGTGCCTGCGGACGGGGCAGCATGCAGAGCCGCCTGGCTGCGGCTCCACGTAGGAGCTGGAGTGGGGACATGGCCACTGCTTCTGGGAGCCGCTTGAGGTAAGCGCCACCTGGAGCCTGCACCCTTGAGCCTCTCCCCACGCCCCAACTCCCTGCCCCAGCCCTGATCCCCCTCCCGTCCTCCAAATCCCTTGATGCCAGCCCAGAACACCCTCCTGCACCCCAAACCCCTCATTCCCAGCCCCACCCTACTCCCCCACCCCCAGCTGGAGCCCGCATCCTACTCCCCACACCCCACCCCAGAGCCCCTTCCCGCACCCTGAATGCCTCATTTCTGGCACCACCCTGGAGCCTGCACCCGCAACCAGAGGCCTCACCCCAACCCCAATTTTGTGAGCATTCATGGCCCGCCATACAATTTCTATTCCCAGATGTGGCCCTCGGGCCAAAAAGTTTGCCCACCCCTGCTCTAAGGGCTACTGTAATAGAAATAGACAGCTCCCATTTCTAGTCTCAGGAATCTGGGGTTGCTGCACTGTGAGGTTTTCTTTGTCCAGCCTTTTAAAGCTAGAACTGTGATAAAAGAAAATAGTATTGAGCATTGTAAAATACTCCAGATCCTCTCCTCACCATCCCCTACTGGAGGCCCCATACAAATAAAACTTTAACAGCTCCACAAGAGCTAGAGTTTACTTGGGTGCATCAGAAAATCCATAGCCCCGCACTTCCATCAGAGGACCAGGAGAGCCAGGGAATCGGAGGCAACAGGTCACTAGTGACAAATCCCGGGAGATGAGTTTCCCAGCTCAGAGTCAGCACTTGTCTCCCTTTGCTGCTGCTGCTGTTTCAAGCCCCCGCCCCCAAGAATGATCTAGAGTCGACACCTCGCAAAACAAGCAAGCAGAGACCTTGCCCCTGCCCCAGAGAGGGTACAGTTAGACATACACAGTGAGCGAAGGATGCAAACAGACAGAGGAGGTAAAAGGGAAAGGAAGCACAAGTGGAACAATAAAATCATGCAGTTACTCAGCAAGGCTGTGATCCTGCAGCGAGCTCTGCACAGACAGACCCCTGCACCAACATGCAGCCTCACTGACTCTAATAATGGGCAAGTCCATAGACACACGAGTGTACAGCTGTAATAGTGGGGCACCGGAGAGGAGCGGAGCTCATTGCAGGACTGGGGACGGAGGCACATGCATGTCTTGATGGTTCCATTAACTTCCCCCACATCCAAGCACCTGTGGGAGAGGAAAAGCTGCCAGGAATGTACATAAGGTCAGGGGGACGATCCATTATAGGATTCAAATTGCAAGGTGCCCCTCTATGAAAAATGTTTTTTAAGAGAATTAAAGGGAAAAAGCTTAATAAGAGAGATGTGAAAGCAGAGCTCAGCTGGAATCGTCACATGTTGCTCCAGGAATGGCTGTTGCTAGACAGAAGTAAATGTCTGTGTGTCACCTCACCTTCTCTCATTGGTTAAAATTCACTTCAGTGACAGGCTCGTCAGTTACCTGCTATTGCAGCTGATTGAAAAGCTAATTTGACCAAAAAAAAAAAAAAATTTTTTTATAAGAGCCTTGAGTTCGCATTGCTAGGATTCCTGGGCTTCTATTAGTCATTATTCGGGAGTATTTGGATGAAAGCCACTTATTTGCAAATCTTAAAAGTGACATGAAATTTAGCATAATGGATATTCGTCCACACATTCACTACCTGTCATTCTCTTGCTTAAAAAAGTGTTCAGTCATCCAATCAGGGAGCAGAAACACCACCATGTGACTCAGGCGATAGAACAATGCAGATAATAGCTATCTGACGCAAACAGCGATTCATTGACACTTAGGTGAATATTCACGAACATTCTGAGAAACTCCACACTTGCTCTTGAATGAGTCGCTAAGCAGCAAAGGGGCTACATTTGTAAAGCTGTTCATAGCAAATACTCCAGCCTGCCATTCTCCTCCATCAGCCAGACTGGGTCATCAGGAAACCACACCCCTTTCACCAGCTACAGCCCTTTCGACCCACTAGCCCCGGCATGATTTTCCTCCTTACCTGGATGCTTTTCTTGAGCAGCTTTTCACAAAGGACCTTGAGGGAGACGCGCCTGGAGTTTCCCAGCCCGCTTTCCCTTCTCAACAGCCGGTCATTGCACGTGTCATAGACCCGGTAGTGCCACATGTTTTCTTTCAGTGCTTCAAAGTCATGGCGTAAATCGTGGCCAACCACCAGCTTGTGTCTCAGGATCTGTAAAATCTGGAAAAGGCGGCAGTGAAGCAATGCTCACACCACGAAAAAGCCCCAAAGGCCAAGAGAAGCACCTGACGGTTGGGCCTTACCTGTGTCATCATAGTCAAACTTTCCCAAAGGCCGGGGGACTGTTCAGAACCGGGGCTTTGGGCTTGTTAGAGACGAGGATAGGTGCAGCATGCACCCATCTCTGAAAGACTCGTGCTTGCCGAAGGCTTCTGACATTTTCTGTTTGCCTCACACAGAAACACATGCATTTAAGTGATATTTTCAGAAGCACTCATCGCCCACAATTGGGCCCAGATTACCAAAAAGGGTTCTGCACTCAACAGCACTGAATGAGTGAAAACCTCGGCCCAATTGTGGGTGCTGTGCCCTTTTGAAAACCTGCCACTTCTCGTATATCTGACACTCAAGACAAATCACAATTGTAAATCTGAACATCACCTACGCTGAGGCATTTTAATGTGCAGCACTTTAGAAATGTTCTTTCAATTCCATTTCTTTAGCGTGTGGTATTTTATCGTTATTTCTGCATTACTTATTTTGCTTAATGTTTCCCCTTTCTTGTCGGTATCTTATTTAAACGCAGTATCAGTCAGAGGGCCTGTAAGTGCTCATATCCGTAAGACTTTGTTTGTAGCTTCCTGTATTTCAACTTTGGCCACCACACTACACGGTGAAAACAATTTCCATGACCAGTGTGGGTCTAGAGTAGTGGTTTTCAACGTGGGGTCCACAGACTATGTCTAAGATTTCCAAAGGGGTTTGCAACTCCATTCAAATTTTTTTTACAGATCCGCAATGAAAAAAGGTTGAAAATCATTGGTCTAGAGTCTTACTTCAAGGTCAACCAGCATTAGGAACTTTTTGTTATATGTTTGTACAGAGCCTAGCACACTGGGGTCTTCATCTAGGACTAGGGCTCCTAGGTGCTACTAGAATACCAATTTATAATCGTCATCATTAACATGTAGGATAAGGATCACCAATTGGATCACAGGTTTGCTCTGTGAGGGAGGATCTCTAATTTTGATAAAAATACCTTGTATGCATTTAACATTGAAAACCAAAATCTTTCCAAGCAAAGTATCAGTGCCTTAGTGACGGAAAGTCATTACAGTCTGATGGCAGTTTGGTAACCCACATGCGATGACTCTGGTGGTGTATGACTTGCGGTGTCTGTTCCAGGCTGAGCCAAGCCTGGAATGTAGGGAGAGGATTGGCAATTGAGGAAGGCTGCTTGCCTCACCTGGGGTTCTACAGAGCGTCATCAGTCCCTCATCCGCAAAGACAGCACATTCACTTACCTTTGTTTGCTGTGAGCATTTTCTTTCACGTGCTCCCTGTTCTTTTGTGCCATTTATCTATTTTTTAATCTCTTTTGGATCAGGATCCCATTTTAACTGAACTAATGGAAACACAAGCCACCTTGCTGGCAGCTTCAGCAGTGACCCTAAGCAGCTAAATAACCCACAAGTCACTGCAACCAGGATTATTCTCATTAGCTTTTCTACAGCAGCGACAAAAGAGTGTGTGGAAGCCAGCATCAACTCCTGTTGATGTAGTTACTGTACAAACTAGATAAACATGTCCCCAAACTGGTCGGTCAGCCTCACCACCTCACCAGCTGGGCCCGACCTTTTATAGATTTCAGCTAGAAAACTATATCGTGGGGGGGAGTGTTCAGTGACACATTGACACGTGCGCTGGACGATGAATCTAGAGCCATGCCATGGTACCAGTTCCAGGACAGAACTCAGAGAGGAATGGCAGTCTCTGCCCAACAAAAGGCCAAGTGTTTCATTTGGACAAGGCTGGATTGTGATTCCTCTTACCTGTTCCCGGGCAACCCTGAATGGTGTGGCCCCTTCCATGTCCACTGGGCGAACTCCGCTCACAGGGGTCCTGAAAGCTGTTACAACACCTTCTGGTCGGATGAATTGGTCATAGACCACGTTGCCATAGTAATCTACGATGCTGCAACGGGCCAATCCATTTTCAGTTCCGAATGGTCCCATGCCCACCATCTCGCAGTCCAGGGCCACGATGTCAGAAGGCTCCACCATCTTCAGCCTGGTTTAAAGATTACACAAAACAGCATGTGCAATAAATCTAAGCAGACTGGGTGTGGATGTGTGTGTGTTACAGTGAGCGTGAAACAGCAAGTCGTGAATGTGCTTCAATCCCTTAGAAAACACACAAGGCATCGCAGGAGCATTTTGTAAAAACACAGTGATTGTTCCACATCCCTCTAGAATCATGTGCAGCAAAAATCACCATTTCACTCTGCCAGAAAGACCCCCCTTTCTCCCCCACATCGGAAACACCAGCACTTTTCAGACAAGACGCTCCTCACTGTATAACCCTTTTTCAGTAGCAAGGTAACTGTCTGAGGGAGACTCTTTTTCTATGTGGTCACCCCAATGAACACTGTCCCCACCACCCACACAGTTGCAGCACATTCCCTGACCCCCATGCAGGAGATCCTCTACCGATCATTTATATCAGTGGTCCCCAAACCGTGAGGGATGCCCCCTGAAGGGTGCAGAGGAATGTTTGGGGGGGGGCACATGCCAGGACCCAGGCCAGCACCCACAAGGGGCAGGGAGGGAGAGCCACCCAGCCCCACTCTGCCCACAGCCCCTCTCTGCCCAAAGCCCACCCCACCTCTGACCCCAGCTCTGCTCCCAGCCCAGCTCTGCCTTCATTCCCTCTCCGTGCCCAGAGCAGCTCTGCCTCTAGTCCCAGCTCCTCCCCCATCCCCAGTTCAGCCCCCTCTCTCACCACCAGAGGTTGGTCCAATAACAGACATTGCCTCACCCACCTTGTCTCTAACATCCTGGGACCGACACGGCTACGCCGCCCCGGCCAGTGCACTAGTCCCGGTTTGTAACCCTGCATCGGCCCATCCTAGCCTGTGGAGGACGCCTGACCTTTGCAGGGGAGAGGAGACTCC
Source organism: Chelonia mydas (assembly GCF_015237465.2). Classification (NCBI taxonomy): domain Eukaryota; kingdom Metazoa; phylum Chordata; order Testudines; family Cheloniidae; genus Chelonia; species Chelonia mydas. The sequence goes on from NC_051250.2 coordinate 69,255,973, forward strand.
TTTGCTAGAGGGCCCTTGGCAGGGGAGGGTGGAGGTCGAGTAAGGGTAAGAACGGCATGCCAAAGGCAGCCATTGCCCAACTGGCAGGCCTCACTCCCCGCAACGGGTTGCTCACACTGCCCACTCCTCCACTATAACACACTGTGACGCATCCCTCCACCGGTTTCTCTTATGGACAGACCTTTAACCGCCTCCTTCCCTCCTAAATTAGTTGTATTATAGTAGCACCGAGGAACCCTAGTCATGAGGGCCCCATTACAGTAGGCTCTGTACACAGAACAAAAAGACAGTCCCTAATACTGGCTGACCTTGAAATCCTGTCCACCTGAAAAATGGCCCAGCTGTCCTGGGAACAAGCAAAGCATCCCATGGCCTCTCAGAGGAGCTGGGGGTCTGGGGCACAGCTTAGCTCTAACCAATGCATGTTTAGCATTTTTAGGGTAAGCAGAGTTTCTCCTTAAGGAGTTAAATATATGCAATCCGGACAGGAACAAATGCAAAAAGGCCCCACCTGTGAGAGTCAGTGCAGCCAGTCTCCCAGGAAACAAAGGTTTCAATCAGCTAAAGTAGACACTTGTTTCTAGTTGAGTCCTTCCCCCTCCACTACTCTGCTGCACTGCAGACAGTGGTTGCTTGGGGATTTTTACAAGAGCAAAGATCATACAGGTTAGAAATGGGAACAGCCTGTTAGCTGATCTTATCTAGACCCAAGCAGGGGCCAGGGTAGAATTGTTTGCCACAGGCGGTTCCCCAGGGTGGCGTTCAGTTCAGAAGAAAACCTTGAGAGCCGAGCATTCAAGGGACCAGCAGATTGTTTATTGAATCTTGTACAAACAGAGGGAGACACACTGCCTGCCCCAAGGAGTTTATAACCTAGCGTAGGGCCAGCCTTAGATATGCTGCTTTAAGCATTGTTGCCAGCTCTCTCAATTTATTGGTACTTAAAGCTCCAGCTCCCAGAAGCGAGTATGTGAAAATCTCAGCTTGCACTAGAAAAAGTTACTAGCCTTCATGGTTGTGGAGAAGGGTCTCATTTTTGAGCCTAAGCACTCCCTCAAGGCTCAAAAACCACACGGCAAACAAAAATAACCCAAATTAAAAAAAATTGTAACCATTTTTAAGCCAATCCCATGATCTGTGGGGCCTGACCCCTGGTTTTTGAATTTTGGGGGGTTGGCAGTACTACCGATGAGTTAATATACTCTAGCTCGGGCCAACACAAAGGCTAGTTATCTCAAGGTGAAGCAGGTCATGCTGGCACCTTTTATCTGTGTGCTGTGCCTCTTTATTGAAAGAGGGAAGCACAGCTGCAAGCCTCACTGTAGAGCTCTGTAGGGTGCTGGAGATGACTCTTAAATATCCCCCAGTTGAAATTCTGCTATCTGTTGCCAGGTGAATTAGAGGCCCTGTAGTTTCCCAGAGAATCTCTCTCTTCCAGCTCTGGTCTAATTATGCCCAGGTGGAGCCAAGAGCAAGTTGCTAGGGAGACCATGTGCTCTCCAAGTTGTTACCTGGCTACCTGCCTGCGCTCTCTCCTGCAGCAGCTACTCTCTACCTGCAGTCTCTCTCTCACGCACACAGTGACCCTGGGATCTGCATAAACAAATACTTTGGGTGAGATCCTGGCCCTAGTGAAGTTCATGGCAAGACTCCCATTTCATGGGTAGTCACTTTCTTCAGAAGATTGGACTCTTTTCTGTTTTACTCACAAGGTAATGCAATTTCCAATCAGCCTACTCTGCACTCCACATCTGTTATACCCCCCACCCCAACCTCATTCATTGCGTGTTTGCACTTTCCCTCCTTGCAGCAAACAGGTTGCAATTAACATTGGGGAGGTGACATCAGAACAGGTTTCAAGATAAATCCTCTCCACTGTCCCTTTTTGAAAAGGACGCAAATATAAGTGACGAGCAAATCACTGAGTTTCAAACTAGCTGCATCTCTCCTGCATGCACCTGGGTGATAACGTGACACCTTTTAGTGCATTACCAGGACAGCCTGTTGGTTGAGGCTCTTAACACCCTTGGAGTCCTGTGATTAATGGTCATTGGTTTAACTGACACACTAAACTTCCACGTCAAACCACAGCCAGACACCTACTCAGTATATTAACTTTGGCAACAGTGGTTACCTTAGCATGCCAAAAACACTGAAACTGAAGTTTGAGTTAACAGATTTTAAAGGAAAACTGCAATGGAGCATTAACTATTTTCCAACCCCATGATGCAATGTAAAACATGGTTAAATCACTAGGATGTCTTAAAGACATCCTAGCTGTTTTTTAAAAATCAAAATAATGGAGGAAGCAGCACCAGCTCAAGGCTGGTGACCTGAACTGAGAAAGGAACATAAGAACCACAGCCAGAGCTAAAAAGGACTGCAGATCTTCACAGCTCTTTTTAGACAAATTCTGTAACATTTTCAAGGGGTTTCTGACTCTTCAGGCTCCCTCTGAATCTTCTGTAGCCAGAGAAGTAAAGGTGGAGGTCAGTGCATGGTAGGGCAGCTCAGATCTTTCTGTCTTGAGAGATGTGTGTTGTAGGGATTTTTAAGGCATCTAAAACCATGTACCAGGCAAACTACTCTAAAAAAAAAGTCTGAACGTAGCTCTCTTTTTCCTGATGCTGAGTTGTCTGCAAACAGTTTGGTAAAATTATTCATTCTAGTCTGTCACGTTACAGAAGATTTCAGTTTGTGAATAACCTGCTGTAGGCTACTTCTTTCAACTATCTCTGATTATTCACAATTAGTGATGGGTAACTGGTCACCTCAATCATATGGCTGTGTTTGCACATTCTGATTGGACCAAACACTTCTGGCTTGAACAGTGAATTCTTGTATTGACACACAAATCCCTTTGTTGATGTGCAAACACAGGTATTTGCACAAAGAGGAGCCATTTCCCTCCCGATTATGTGAACAAAAATCTATTTGCACAAGTATTTGTGGCAAAGTGAACAAAACCCCTATACCCTGTCACTCCACACCACTGTTCAGATAGTCACAAATCCTGTTTTGCAACATTACTTCCCTCTTCTCATTACTGTGTTTTTCATAGTGGAATTATTTTGATAGCATCCTCCGGGACTCATAAAGGTTCCCAATTCATATAAATGGAGATCCTGAAATATTTGCAGGTATTTATAGCTGCAGTACTGAGCCTGCCTGGTTCACCTTCCATATTCTGATTTAAGTTCATTTTTCTGCACTCATCTAATTCCGTCATCAAAATGACTGCAGTTTTCCTTTAAGCAAAGCATTTTTCTGGTAGATGGGAAGGGCAGGCAAAGATGCAGCTTCAGAACACCAACCATAGTGTATTTTAAATAAAATTATCCTACCAAATATGTATGACTCACATAATGATTAGCTTTGGGGAAATAAGGCTGAGCAAGCCTCCTGCCCCTTGCAAAACTCACTTCATTCTTATGACATTTGATCAAGGCAGTTTGTTTTGTTTTATGAGCATCAGTGGCTGTAATTCTGGCAAGATGCTCCTTCTCTTTCGAGCGCAGGCATGATTTGTGAGAACCAAATTCAAACCAACTTCATTCTGCAAGGTGAAGAAGGCTAGGGTGTGGGAAGCACTTCCTCCCAGAATAAGTGTGGAGTCTCTTTAAACACCTTTTATTGGTTTGTTCTGTCCTTGAGGTAGAACAGCTGAAAATACTTAGCGCTTCTTGGGTCCTTCTCATCTTCAGAACACGCAGTAGCCCTGAAACAGGAGGCCACCAAACATTGCAAAGGCTGGGATATTTCTACTATACACTCACACTCCTGAAGCTCGGGGGGAAGCGGTGTCACACCAATCTAGGGAGTGGAAAGCCATAGTAAACAGAGGAAAGGGCAACTGTAAAACCAAGTACTGGCAGGTGTAGGATTTGAACCTAAATCGATTCATGTGTTCTGACCTGACTTGATTTCAAGGCAACCGTGTTCCTTTAACATGCAGAAGCACCAGGCTTTAGATGTCACCATCTTTAACTAACAGGAGTCACCACTGCTGCTTCTCAGTAATGGAGAAGTACTAGATATAGGGCAACCTTCCCTAGTGCAGCCCAATCAGAAGATCCTTCAACAGCTGATACTACTGCTCAGTATCTCTCTCTCCCCATTATAACGTCTGAGTCAGAGGAACATACCAGGAACAATTGTGTTGCATCTTTTATGGCTGTGACCAAGAAACTTGTGGGGAATGGGATCCTCTCCCAAGCAAGCTTCAGAAAATATATTTATTTGGTGCATTCTTACCTTCTAAAGGTGGGGAATCCATTGTAAAGTTGTCTTGAGGATAGGATCAGGTCCTAGGTGTTTGGGACAGGGCATACACCAAGGAGCACTCAGAACAGCTGAGGTCAGAGGCAGGGAATTCCCTCTCCAGAGGCCCACCTTTGAACAGCATTTTAAATGAAGGTTGTTATTGATTTGATCCCTACATAGAAAGTGACTTGTGTTAGGAGACCTGTTTGCAGTCAGTTTTTACAGTCTGTGCACATCAGGCAGTGCCTGGATTGGTGACTGTCAAATGCTCTGAAATCTCCCTCCTTACCCCAGCCTGGCCCAATCAAGACACACACAGGTTTTCACCAGTGAGTTTCACAGATTGACAAATATATTATATAAATATTTCATTGTAAACCTCTAGCATCACACTACACACTTTACACTCTTTCTAGAGAGATACAGAGTTGAGACTCTGGGTTTTGTTTGTTCATCACAACCCTGGTACCTGGGACAGGAAGCTCCTCACTCAAGAGGCTATGAAGTTGGGTTCTGAATTTCCTCCAGTTTTATTGTTTCAGTCGGGCCACATTAAACCACCAAGGGGTGAACTGAATGAGGGAAACCTCACACCTTCTCTCAGCCTGTGAGACTGCACATTCAGGAAGACTGTAGTGCAGCACTTTCATTGGATGCATCCTCAAAGCTGAGGCTAGAATCTTTTTTCCTACTGGTCTGCGTAGACTGTGGGGACAAGTATGAAACTGACAGGAAGACCCCACGACAGGACCATCTGCCTTCTCCTTGGCCTGTTACTACAGAAAGTATGTACAGGCATGCTTCTCTTCAAACACAGCATCGCTAAGCAGAAAGGAGTGTGATCCAAGGCAAGGTGGCTGGTTCCCACCCTCTATATTCAAACTGCCCCAGAAGGAGACAAAACCAGTGACAGAAGAATAAAGGAAGCCATCAGCCACAGAGCACTATACCACAGCTGAATGGTTAGAAGTACGTAAGACCTATGGTCATCCTGGTACCCCTTCCTCCTCCCACAAAACAATTAAACATTTTGGGGGAGGAGAACAAAAGTCAACTTCTCTTAGCATTGAACAGCCTCAACACCATGGCTGTCACTGGCCCACACAGGCTATGGTATGAACTGGCCTTAGGATATTGCATATAGACAGAGCTTTGACTGGCAATGGCTGAATAAAACCCAGTTAACTGCACAACTCTGGCTTATTTCTATAGGTGGGTTTCATCTGTAACAATGATAGGGCTCCAGGCAGAGCAGTTCCACAATCAGTGCACTTGGAGATAGTTAAAGTTACTCAGCCTTACGCATAACACAATCACCTGAGGCAGGTTAGAATGGAGGTAAATGCACTGTCTGGGATTTCCTGGTGGTTAATTCAGAGTCCCCACCACGAAGACTCTAGTTCTAGCTCTGCCAGAGAAACATTTAGCCTTTTAAACCATACAGCTGATTGCTATCACAGAAATCAGATTTGAAGCATTTCCCACTCCTCTGATCCTTTCACTTAACCCACGAAGAGTCAGTGATGCAGGCTCAAAGCTCAGCGGTACGCATACAAAGGTCATATAAAACTTAGAAACATAGGCACATGAAGGAAGGTTGGGGCAGAGGAGAGTGCATGTCACGTTTCTATACGGCAGCATGGCATTAACCTTTGTTAGAACCTGCTGAGTGGATATCCTGCTGCGTCATTTCAAAGTGCAGTTGCCTATTAACTCAGAACCAAAATTGATTAGGAGGCAGGGTCAGCCCTGCCCGACATGGTCCCAGCTCTGCGTGATGTACATACACTGCAAGGAGTGGAACATTTCCCCCGGGAAGGGGAGTGTGCAGCTTTCCCCATCTCTGGGAGGACATAAGGAGAGATCCCAAATACAGACCCCAAGGGCAACACACAGAGATTGGTGGAGCCCCAGGATTGCTCTGAATTTAAAGTCCCAGAGTTCCAAACAGAGCGGAAGGATGGTCTGAGCACACAGGCGGGGCAAGATGACATTGCCATCACACATCCATCTTGTTAAAGTGTGGTGGGACATAAAGGGCAGCCTAGAGAAATAATCTTTATATCCGCACAGGTGGTTTACATCTGATAGAATCAGCACAGGCGCATGGGTGGGGAGTATGGAAAGGAGCCAGGCACGTCATAGATTTTAATCCAGGAGCCACAAGCTGTGCAAAGAGGGGCCAAGTCTGCTTTCTGTCAAGTCAAACCCACTGCGAAGCTGCCTGAAAAGCAGGACATTGCATTTGATCCAGACCTGGATCTCAGGGCCCCATTATTTGTTGCTTTACAGCCACACAAAGCTCAGTGTAAGTTACAGCGGCCCTGTGCTCTACTGGAGAGTCAGGCGGCCCATGCCACTGCTGTCCCAGGAGTCTGGGGAAGCACAAAAATGGTTTAGAGCCACCTTGGTCTCCCTCCAGTATTGCACTTGGGACTAAAATGGAACAACTGAGAATTAGGGCCTAGGGGCCTCATGGGGTCCCAGAGCCTAGGCTCCAGCCTGAGCCCATACATCTACCCTGCCATTTTCTAGGCCCCCGGGCCTGAGTAGGTTGACATGGGCCAGCCATATGGGTTTTATTGCAGCGTAGAAACACCTCGTGTCATCTGGTCACAGATCTGGGAATGTCAGCTACATTTTGACCCTGACATTGAGAAAACAAGCATAATCACATTTCCTTTGCCATCGGTCAAAGGGCCTTTTGGCAGGGCTCTAACAAGATAAACAGCTGCCTGCAACCTTCCAGGCAAGCTAATCTGTGGTGGGAATTAGGAAGCAAGGTCCCAGAACTTCTCTTTAGTCAACAGCACTCCATGCCATTGAGGGTCTGCACCTGCTGCCTCCTACCCCTCCCTCTTTCTGCATCTACTACACAACCAAGACTCCCCACATCATGCTTTGCAGTGTAACTGATGGCCACCAGGGGACCAGTGCAGGCTCCATAGCAGCCAAAGAAGGGCAGAGATGTGCTTCACATTTCATCTTAGTTCTCCCTAGTGTTCAAACATGGGAGGGGCATTATAGGGCACTGGCAGGTGAGAAGTGGGGGGGAGGGGGGGGTTGGGTTAATTTCCCTCTCTAACACTTCAAGTTAATGAAGCTGAAAGTATTTAAAGTCTTATTTTCTCATCCTACATTTGCTTTTTGTCCAGCTTGGGCCACGCAGTTGGATTGATCAGTGTCGTTTTCAGGCTCTCATACACCACCACCAAGCTGCAATGTTGGGGGAGCAAAGATTAAGTAGGAGCCGACAGCTATTCTCAGTTTAAAATCCGAAGGCGTGACAATGTCTCTGTTGGGAGGAAAAACCATCAAGGAGAAGATGGAGACTGAGCATTTCATTTGCAGACTATATTCAGGTCCTTGGGCCAGTACTGGTCCTCCATGTAGTGGTCTGTGCAGCTGTCCGTAGGAGTGTGAGGGGGACTGGAGGGGTGGCAGCTGGCAAGCTCCTGCTCCCACTGGACCTCCACCAGTCTGTAAAGCTCCATGGAAGTCCGAGCATCCTCCACCGACGAGTGTCCCTTCTGGCCAACCTGAGGGCAAAGAGAAAAGGCTAGAGGAGAGGCTGGTGAAGGCCCCAGAGCCAAGCTCCCAGCAAAACTTGCTGTTGCTCCGGTGGATAAGCGGTGTTTGGATCAGATTCTGTTGGGCTTTGAACACACCAAGGCCTCCATCTTGCAATCAGATCTGCACATCAGTCTGTTTGAAGTACTTTCTGCCCTGCCCCCCCACCACAGTATCTGTGGCCCAGAGGTATTGAAGTCAATGGGAGCAAGATGCCTAAATACCTTTGAGCATTTGGGCCTGAACACCTCAAAAATCTTTAATGGATTTACTCTCCCACCTTGGTGGTGCAGGGCAGTGCTATCATCCCCTTTTTACAGATGGGGAACAGAGGGTCACAGAGACTAAATGACTTGCCCAAGGTCACACAGGAAGTCTATGATGAAGCAGGGAATTGAACCCAGGTCTCTCACATTCCAACTTGTACCCTAACCAATAGGCCATCCTGCCTCTCACATGCAGACTCTTATGTCCACATGGTTTCCCGTTGGGTCTGCCCACACAGATCCAATTGCAGCCTTAACCCCTTCACTGCTGAGATGGCTAAGAACTCCCCAAATCCTGCTCTCCATTCCCAGAAGGCCCCTTACCTGAATCCTTTTGTGAAGCAGCTGCCTTGCCAGGCTCTTGAGAGAGGCACTGGCTTTCACAGGGAGTCCTGCCTTCCGGTTCAGCAAAGGGATTCGACTGGTGTCTCGAGTCCGGCTTCTGGGGTGAAAATATTTCAGGGCTCGGAAGTCATTGTGGATGGCATGTCCCACCACAATCTTGTCTTTCAAGATCTTCAAGATCTGGAAGTGTCAGAGGTGGTTAGTTGGGCATCACAGTGGGAGTAAAAGAGGGACTTAGAAGTCCTTCCTTGCACTGATTTTGGTTTCTCCCGCTCTATCTAACCCCACAACTAGTCATACCTCTCTGATGTCACAGACCCCAACTGCCCAGTGATAGCTATTCAATCACAATCAATGAAGAAGCAGGGCTACATGTCCCAGAGAAGGCCAGTTCCAAAGCATCCTCTGGTTTCACGGCAGGCTGGAAATTTGGGGAAAGGGGAGAAAAGTGGGGGGGGGGGGGGGGGAGATGCACAGAGATACAGAATCTCTCACCTCAAAGCTGACATACAGCAAGTCAGCTTCAGAGCAAGGATTAGAAACTAGGAGTTCCTGGCTCCTAGTCCTACGTTCATGTCTCTAGGCCATGCTGCTTTTCTAATATCTCCTGGGAAAGCCTGGAAGGAGAGGGGGGCAGGTGACAGACTCTGGTTGTTTGCATGCCACCTGCCAGTGGGTCTTAGAACAGTGACAGCCTTGGATCTTGGCAGAGCAGTGCCCTGACAGCTGCCCAAAGATGGGATAAAAATCTAGCCCTTGTTCAGACTGTACAGATATGCACACCACGCCTCTTGTTTACCTCTCTCTGTGCAGCACTGAATGGGGTAGCGTTCTGCATGTGTTGCTTGGTGATCCCACTCCAGCGAGTCCTGTAGTCCATGATGGGAAGCTCTGGCCGGATGTATTTGTCATAGATTACATCTCCGTTGTAGTTCACCACCGTGCATCGCGCCAGCTCACTCAGCTTCCCGCCAGGGCCTGTGCCCACCATCTCACAATCAATGGCCACACATTTCCCAGGTCTCTGCAGCGAGCGGGACAAGGAAGCTCTGCCTGAGTTGGAGCTGCCAGGCAAAGGTAACCTGCTCTCCGAGTCTTGAGAAAGTGAAAGGGAGCATTGCCCACCTGCACCCTCCGAAGGGGCTGGCAGAGACTGTATCAGAGCCCGCTTCAGCTTTGTGAGCTTTACATGGACTTCCCCCCCAGACTGATTTTTCACAAGAGATACAGCCCCGCTGGCTGGCTGGCCACATCTGCTGGCTTCCCTGTTTAGCAGGCCCTCTTTGGACACCGTGAACGCCATTGGCTCAGTTCCGTGTCCCAGCGTGGGTCTCAACAGTCCCCTCTGCTCCAGCAGAGCCCTGTGCGCCATAAACCGCTGGTGCTTCCGACTCTTCTTTTTATTCTGGCTCTGCAGCAAGCCACGATCTTCCACATCTGCTCTGCGAGCCAGGTGGGCTTTGGTACGAGGGCAGCACAGATCCCTTCTGGAGTTGGAGTACCCGAGAAACCGGCCATCGGCACCCTTCTGCCCCACCTCACAGACCTTCACTGTGCTCACAACACCTGGCATTAGACCCTGGCCAGAAGGCATCCTGCCAAAGATACCCACAACACAGGGTTAGTCAGTGCCTGGTAAGTAGAGATGCTCCTCAGCTGGATTTGAAAGGGATTATCCCATTCCCACAGCTGAGCTGAGATAGCACATGATGTGCCCACTTGGGGTTTATCGCATGCAGTCTTGTTGTAGACACGTCAGTCCCAGAATATTAGAGAGACAAGGTGGGTAAGGTCATATCTTTTACTGGACCAATCTCTGTGGGTGACAGAGACACGCTTACAAACTACGCAGAGCTCTGCTTCAGGTCACAGGGTTTACCATAGCTGGTCACCCAGTCAGGCCTTGTTAGGGCAGGGCGGGGCCCATGGTCCAGAGCGCAGGAAGAGCCTGCGGCAGTCATAACGCGGGCCTGGGGGGGCCCCAGCATCACCCCAGGCAAAGTGGAGTAATACGGCCACGAGAGGGTAAGGGGGTGGGGGGTTATGAGCTAGCACGACCATAGCTGGCGCTTATCCCAATCCCACGGCTTGGCTCCGCGGTGCCAGCTCTGGCCTGGGACGGAAGGACTCAAACAGAAGGACTCAAACAGGAATAGCAAGAGAGAGATCATGTGCTTACGAGCCCCTCTGCCCCCTACCTGGGTCCCCCTCCTTCTGCCCAGCCCTCCCGACTGGGTCGCTCCCTGTCCCCGGCCGGCCCCCCGCATCTCTTACCCAGCGAGCCGGCTGCCCACACGTGGCTTTCCCGGAAGCAGCTGCTGCAATGGCTCCCACATGCCCGGGCAAGTCCTGCCGCCACGCTCCGCCCCCCCGCCGCCTATTGGCTCAGCGGCCACGGGGCGGGATGCGATTTGCATGAAGGGGCGGGGCTGGCCTATTTGCTCCTGCCTGAGTTGTTTCCTAGCGCGCTGGGCCAGTTCCCTGAGCGCCCTTCCCCGGGGCGTCTGTTTCGGGCAAGGGCTCCAGATGGATCGGAGCGTTGGGGACCAGGTAGGCGCGGCAGCCCCTTGGGCCTGGGGTCCCTGCCCACCTGCGGGCAAGGCCCTGGCCGCGAGAGGGCTGGGTGGCCGGGTTATATTGCCCCACACACTCTGCTGCACCTCTGCAGGGAATATTCCCCGGGGCTCTGCTGCAGATTCCCCTGCACGCAGCAATCTGGCCCCGTTGCCCTTTGTGGAGCACTGATGGTAGGGCTCTCATTTATCCTTGTGGCATAGTGAAGCTGTGGGGAGAGCAGAAAGCAGCAGATATCTTATCCCAGCAGAGGCATGATGCTCAGGGTTAATTGTATTACAGTAAAAAGAAAAGGAGGACTTGTGGCACCTTAGAGACTAACAAATTTATTGGAGCATAAGCTTTCGTGAGCTACAGCTCACTTCATCCGATGAAGTGAGCTGTAGCTCATGAAAGCTTATGCTCAAATAAATTTGTTAGTCTCTAAGGTGCCACAAGTCCTCCTTTTCTTTTTGCGGATACAGACTAACACGGCTGCTACTCTGAAACCTGTATTACAGTACTATTCCCGAGAGTTGCAGCAACACCCACAACCATGGCTGCTATATTCTAGGTAGGGCTGCACCACCTCTGAGGTACAAAAAACTGGGCCCCCGGGGTTAATCATGAGCCCATAAAACTAGACAGCTGGCAGCATATACCAAGCCCCCTCACAGAATTCCCAGGACAGTCACCTCATGGCAATCCTCGTGCTGCATACACACAGAATAAAATGGGGGACCCTGGCCCAATGAGCTTGCACTTTTGTCTACATGAGGTATAAGATTAATGTGGATTTAAACTGATGTCGTTCTACTGGTGTGACACACACACATGTGAACTCTTAGTCCAATAGTCCAGCACATTTTCCAATCTGGTTTATGTCACTTGGGCAGAGGTTTAAGTTGAACTAAAAAAGCCACTCATACTGGAAGAAGAGTACAACATATGAGGATATAATCATAAGAATAACAGGGAGGTTATACTGGTATAACTATATTATTTTAACTACACCAGTATAACTGGTCAAACTTCCTTATGTAGACAAGCCCATTCTGCTCTATTTTGTATTTATACCGTGCCCATCACCATGGGATTTGGGTTCCTGGTGGCATCTCCTTCAGAAAGAGACCTAGAGATCACCTAAAATGAATACATAGTTTAGTCTCCCCTGTGTGAACTGGGCCAAACCTTGTTCTAGCAGCTGCCCCAGGGTAGTCACGATCCAAGAGTATGTGGGGCCTTAGCGCTGCTCAGGACTGTCAGATTAGTTCAAAGCAGACCTGGGCGAAGTTGAGCCGGGCTTGTAGTCTGATGCCTAGGTTGTCTGGAGCGCAGAGCTTTCTGAGCAGGCCAGCATTCTCCTGAAACACGAAATCTGCTTGCTCCAAAGGAACGGGTCCCAGGTACCGTGTGGACAGTGAACGTCACTCTCTGATATTTGACCATAAGGGCTGGTATCTCTTCTAACACATAGGCCCGTGGGAGTCACAGGCAGGTCCAAGCCAGTAGCTTGCATCATTTATTTTGTAATACAATTCAAGACAATGGTCTTTTACTGGTATGACAAGCCATAACGAGTGTCACCAAGTGTTACAGGGACAGAAACATCTATGGGTCACTGAGACTGTGAGTGCTTTCTTGTCTCCTTGTCACCATGTGGGTGGATTTCACGGATACCCCAGGGTCATTAGAGCAGCAGTGGTTCCATTTCACATCCAGCTTTTCTGATTTCCTTTTATGTACTTATGCAGTGATCTCTCATGCCCAGGAGAGGGCGCTTCATAGAACTCCTCTCCTTCATCTGTTCCTTCCTCTGCTGGCTCGTTTCTGTCCCCAGGAAAGGTCGGCTCAAGAGTCACGAGCAAGTTCTTGTCTTTGCAGGGATTCTGCTTTTTACTCCCACTTTATGGTTGCTGAGATGGATTTACCCCAGTGGTAACAAAGAACTGAACTTTCACCACAGGGAAGGACTTTAGGCATCAAAGGACTATAATGAAACCGCCCACCAAGCACAGAGAATGGGTCACACTAATCATATTAGCCTTTGGCTGCTAGCCACCAGGGTGGGGGTGCCAGATGCTCGTCAGTTTGCACCTCAGCAGGCCACCCAGATCTCACTGTTGCATTAGACACGGTACACAGGTAATTTAGAACTCCTTCAACTAGGCACAGATGTTTTCTCCTGTACTCACCTGACTCTTATGCCACTAAATGTAGATTAATGAGCGCACATGAGGGGATTTGACAGGCTGTTGAATTGAGCCCACAATATTGCTGAACTGGTTTGTCAGGATTGAAATAGTAGGGAAACTGTGGGCTAGGGTTGAGGGGCGGTGGTGGAGGAGAGGGAGCGTGTATGTGTGGTGGAGATGGGAGTAGCAGGGGGTGCTGCAGGTCAGGACTGGGCTGCATCAGCAGAGCTATGTTGCATCTTCCCCTGTGGACAGGCAGTGGTTCAGGTAAGAAATAATAAAATGCCCCACAGCCCCAAAGGCCTTTAGCCAACACACCTTTGGACATACCCAGACCTTTGCCATCTGCTTGTTCTTTGCTAACTGATGGCCTGAAAGCAGAGCCAGCTTAGTGAGTTAACAGACTCCCCAGTGCTGAAGGCAGGCTCGCTTCATGTGCATCTGAGGCCAGCCCTGGGATACTTCTGTTCTGAAGATAGCAGGTCTGCCAGCTGAAAAGGAACCCTGGGTGGGAGCTGTCACAGCCATAAGCCCTCTTTGCACGCTTTGCAGCACCCCAAAATCTTAGCCATGCCCAAAAGGGCAGGAGTGACCCTTTAACAGGAAGTGTGTGGATTTAGAAAAGGACTCGGTGCTTCACTCAGACCCCAAAGACCAGGGTCTGGCCAGCTCTCAACATGCTGTCAGGCCACCAGGAGGACTTTCATTAACAGCTCTGCCTGTTTCTGATTAATTGGAAATTCGCTCACATTGTGTGTTATTCCCCCTCCTCACTCCCTGTCTTCCATTCACAAGGCAAAGGGCCCTGGCCATGTATGGTGAGTTCGCATTAGTGTCGACGCAATTCTCGTGTAGCCGGTGTGAGGGAGACGAAGAGAGACAGCACAGGTGCTTGCAAAGGTCAGATAGGAAATCCTGAGTGGGAATTGCTGGTAACCCTTCAACTGAAGAACCCTGAACGGCTCCTCCACACACTTTCAGCTAACCACCCTGAACCCGCTGAGGCTGCGTCTTCCTCTGCTGCAGTATCTGTTTCTTCTAGCCGCACTGCAGTATCTGTCCATCTACAGTATCTGTCAAACAGCAGCATCTCCCACTCGATCGCTGCCTTATGAATCAAGACAAAAGGGAGAGAGCCCAGCATCATGCGACAGCCTGTTGCATTGCTTATGTTGTTCCTGCGCTGTTGGGGCTCTCAGACGCTGCTTCGGAGTGCTCTAAAGGCCACAACTCCTGCCTTAGCTACATCAGACAGTTACTGTATTCCTTTATTTGCCACTCAGGGCTCCCTACCTCCCCGCCCGCTCACCCCTTATTAACAATGGCAGCTTCTGCTCTCAGCCTCTCCCTGCATTACAATCCATGTCAGAGAGAGACCGTAATTTGCACTCTCCTCCGGTGCAAATAAGATTTCTAATAGGGACAGATGCCTGCTGGGGGCTCTCAGAAAGGAACAGCTATTGAAATGGAATTGTTTGCTGTGGGATGCCAGGTCTTGGTGTGAGGCAGACAGGCCCAGGGGCTGGAGGGGGGTGGGCAGGGCTGTGTACAGACACTGGTGAATTTGGGGCTATTTTTGGTGGGGGCTGGGGTTGCCAGTTATTTAACTATAGAATCCAGAGGAGCTGGCAGGGCTGATAGAACAAGGACTCCAAATAGCCACCTCTTCCCACAAGTGTAAAGAACAAGGGTGATGGCCAGGACAGTCCCAGGAAAGGGACCTGAATTCAGTGCAGCTGGCTGGAAATTGCTCCATTCTTTCCATGAGACATTCTGAACAAAACGAGAAAAAAGGGTGTTTTGTGCCGAAATACTTTGTGGAGTTTTTCTGACTAAATGAAAACAAAAATCAACCGGGTCTCCTCCCTCTCCACCCACATGCCTGTTTCTTTCCTTTTTTCCCAGCTGGAAAAGGTGGGGGGAAGGGTACAAAAAATAATTGGGGGTTTTCATTGAAAAACCAAAAAAATTTGACTACAAAAAAGCTTTCAGTGAAAATGTCCATTGCAGGCAAACAAATACCACAACCATTTTTTGGTTGGGAAAAAGGTTTAGATAAAAGAAGCCAATCAGTTCCGCCACGGACCCCAGAGTGTTTGTGTGTTTCCTTGATCCCACCTGGCATCCTCCCACTTCTTTATTCCCTTCTCTACTCCTTCCATCCCTTGCTTGGTCTCTCCTTTCCAGCTAACACTCCTTTTCTGTCTCCTCTCCATTCTTCTCTGGAAAGCAACATCTCTTTTCCTCTCCTTCCTCCGTGCCCTCTTGTCTGCCCCCCCTCTCCGCCCCCCCGGCTAGCTTCAGTTTCCTTGCGCCCCTCAGTTTTCACTGCTCTCTGTTAACTCTTCCCCCACTCTTCCCATATTCTCCCTCTCACCTTGGTCTTTCCCTCCATTCCTCCCAAAGAAACAAAGGGGCAGACCCATCCTATTACAGTAAAGGGCAGCATTTTGCCTGTGACTCAGACTGTGAGCTCCTTGGGGCAAGGATCATGCGCTGTTGGGAAAGTGTAGGGTACATTGGGGGTGTTACCAGTAATAAACAGAGTAGTAATACCCCGCCCCACCACACACACACACACACACACACTGTGATCAGCATTGAGCTGTGGCTGGGGAAGCATCTGTTCCATGTTTAGCCTAACAAAACAAAAGCTGCAGGGAGATACCGCTTGTTCTCTATAAATATACCAGAGGGATAAACACCAGAGAGTGAGCTGAATTAAGGCCAATGTTGGCACAAGAACAAATGGCTATAAACTGGCGATAATAAATTTAGACTTGAAATTAGGTGAACCATTAGAGGAGTGCAGTTCTGGAACAGCCTTCCCGGAGCAGTAGTGGGAGCAAAAACCCGAACCTGTTCATAGGTGCTAGAGGCTTCATGTGGTTTCCATTATACCCAGGGTTTACAGTTTGATTCAGTGACTCTCAGCACCCCCGCTATAAAAAGTAATCCAGCAGCCCTGTACCTGTTTTAAGACTGATCTTGATAAGTTTATGGAAGGGGTGGTACAGTGAGATTGCTGACAATGGCATATGGCCCATCCATGACTGCTATTAGCAAATCTCTCCAACTGCTGGAGACAGGACACTAGATGGGGAGGGCTCTGAGTTACTATAGAGAATTCTTTCCCAGATGTCTGCCGGTGAGTCTTGCCGACGTGCTCAGGGTCTAACTGATTACCAGATTTGGGGTCAGGAAGGAATTTTTACCCCGTCAGATTGGTAGAGACCCTGGGTGATTTTTCACCTTCCTGTGCGGCATGAAGTACAGGTGTGTTGCTGGTTTGAACTAGAGTAAATGGTGGAACCCTGTAACTTGATCAAGATTTGAGGACTTCAGTAACACAGCCAGAGATTATGGGCCTATTACAGGAGTGGGTGGGCGAGGTTCAGTGGCCTGCAATGTGCAGGAGGTCAGACTAGATGCGCATGATGGTCCCTTCTGGTCTTAGAGTCTATGAGTCTGTACATACACAGAAGTGCTGCAATTCAGTGAGCTGGGTCAGAAGCCACCTGGCCCCAGGTCTTTCAGCAAGGCCAATTTGCTATTGCTTAGCATGTTGGCAGACGAACCGGTCTGCCTCTCTTGTCCTGGGAGCAGTGTGGTGGAGGGAGTGGAGCGCCTTTCTTTTCCCTATTTCTTAGTCATAAAGACTTTGGCTCACCTAGAGGATGGTAGATTCTCTATTGCTTAAAGCCTTTAAAGACTAGATGTCTTTCAAAAAGCTTAACCAGAAGTGATGGGCTTGATGCAGGGGTCACTGGTGACGATTTATGGCCTAATTGGTGCAGGAGGTCAGACTAGATGATCTAAAGGTCCATTGTGGCTTTAAAATCTACTAATACAATCCTCTCTGAGGGGACGTGGATCACTGTAGCCAATTCCAAGGTGGTGGTGCCTATTCAGGAGGCAGTGGCATGCCTATATCCTGCTCCACAGATTGGCTGCCCAGGCAATGCCTGGCCCCGTGGCCCTGACACATGCTTTTGAAAATGGAAAAAAAGACAAAAAATGGACGTTTAAGATGAAAACAATGTACAAGGGTGTGGAACCAGGCACCCGGAAAGCCAAGAGATGCTGAGTCCTCCAATAGTTAGTGAGCAGAGGGCACCAATTTACCAATACTGGTTGTGCTGACCGGTGACAGAGCACTGACGAACTCGGGTTGCTTTTCTGCCTCCCTCTGCATGTCATTGCAGCTGTGGTTATTCATGCCATTACTGCAATGTTTGTGATTTCAACTACCCTGCCTAGCTATAGCAAATGTACATGATCCATTTATGTCACCATATAGTACCTTGTATCTCTGACACACATGGAAGTCCTGAAGCGTGTGTGTGTGTGTGAGAGAGAGAGAGACAGAGAGCTGCCCTTAAAATTACTGCCAAGGAGTATTTTGTTGCTGTGGTTCCAAAAACTACAGTAACTGCAAAACCGCAGGTTCTGCCTTTGATAAAAGTAGGAGCTAAGTGAATAGCATGTGTGGCTCATTAGACGCTCTGTGTGGGGTTGGAGAAGTGGATATGGTTACGTTCATTTGCTTCTCGTTGGAGACGCTTGAAGTGCATCACAGGGGATTCTGAAGCCACTTGAACATTGTGAGTCTGAGCGTTGATAGTAGAACTCAACTGAACTTTTTTGTGGTTTGAGTTCTGGAGAAGAACAGCTTCTTTAAGGCTTGCTGCAGGGCGAAAGTGTGAATGGCATTTCCTTCAGCCCCCTGCACTTAACCAATCAAATCACATGGGGAAATAGAGCAGGAGGTGAATGAAAAGCAGAATGTCAGTGAAAGGCAGGAATGGAGTGAGAGCAGGATGGGGAGCAGCAGACAGGAGAGAGGATGAGTGAGCAAGTGCACAAAGATCCACACGCAAGCCTGGGGAGATGCAGAGTGTGCAGATATACAGAGCTGGAGATGTGCACAATCCCGGGAAGCTGCCTGATCTCTCTCTCACACACAATGCTGGGAAGCTCTCTCTCACACGTACACACACAAACCCTCAAGGACGCACATACACAGACCCCACTGTGAGACACTGTCTGAAGGTCTGCTCAGAATCACTGATGCCCAGAGCTCCAGGTTCTCTCCCTCCGGCCTGTGCTGATGACCAGGTACTAACTAGCCTTGATCGGACTCCTGGAAGGAGTGCAGGTTCCCTGGGGTGACAGTGCTGGGTTGCTGGATGCTGCTTGCTCTGGCAGATGTAAATATGGGTTTCAGACCCACCCTCTCATTGCTTTCCCTTGAGATGCTCACAAAAGCAACAACTGAGGTGATCAGAAACAGAGAGGAGGCATCTGGCTGCCCTAGGGTATCCATGAATCACACCCCTAATGCACTCCATTCACCTTGCCATACCCCAGAAAGAGCACAACGGTGCGGAGCTGGAGGGGCGCAGGCAGTGTTCAACAGTTCAGCAAGTGCGGGGCACAGTGTCGACGAGGAGGCCATGCACCATAAGGCAGACTGTGACTTGTTGTCATGAGATGAGCTATAGAACAACAAAATCACTAGTCTTCCATAAGGGACGGGGCCAGTGAGCACAGCATCCAATCCACACCTCACCCACTCAATGTCCACCCCCTAGGGGCTGGGCGAGTGAGCCCAGCCAGGCCCAGAGCACCCATTCCACATCTCGCCCAGCCATGTCAGTCCCTGAGGGGCTATGGGAGTGCCCCCTTTACATACTGCGACAGAGCTGGCAATTTCCTACAATGTCCTGGACACACCTTATTGAATTAAATGTATGTAGCATTGTGAGCCAGGGATTGTATGTTGTTCCATGTGAGAGGGTAACCATGGCTCCTCCAGGTACTAAAACCAGGGGGGTGTTATTAGGCAAATTCACTCAGGGTGTAACACTTCCCAAGAGGAACCCTCCCTCCCCCACCCCGGCTTGAGAGACTTGCATATAGTGGGTCAGACTGGCTTCTCTAGAGATTAGCAGACAAAGGAAGGACTTTTGGATAAATAAGCTGAGTTTAAACTGATTTAGGGCCTCCTTTCTGACCCAGCAAATGGACAGGACCTGTGATCCGGGGGTGGTGGTAAACCTTGTGAAGGGGCTGAAAGGATTTTGGCCTATTGAAGCCCCGTAAGACTGGGTGCCTGTTCTGAGTGAGAGCTGTTAGGAACTTGTGACTACAGAAGAACCCCTGTGTGGGACTTGCAGAACTGTTCACCAGCCAGAGCCTGGCTGGTGTTGGGGTGATCTCTGGTAAGCTTATTAGCACTTGTGGGGGGTTCTTTCATTGTTTTAATCTGTTTTCTCTGCACTGCTTTCACCTTAAGAATAAACGTGCTTGCTTAGAAAGAGCTGTGCAGCAGCTTAACCGTGGCAATCGCACTCGGTGCCATCTTTGAGATGTTGTGGGGATATCACAGTATAGTTGGGGAACGGTGCAACCTGGAAATACCCCCATGAGAAGGGAGAGAGCAGCATGTCTCCACCCAAGAGAGGTGATGGCTGAGGAGCCTGGAGTGGATGCCCTTGCTGGACCATGAGAAGGAAATACAGGTGCAGTTGCCCTGACCTGTGACAGGTCATGTACAGTGAGTCTGTCCCTCATGCCCACCTCCAATGAATGAAGTGCATATCTGATATGCCTATTGCACATGCTGGAAGCCTGGCAATCAGTAGGCAGGCTCTCATGCCCAGATTGTCAAGGAGGCCAGAGAGATCACTGGAGTTAGGACTCCTTTGATCAATTTCTGTCTCCGGGCAGGAGCAAGCTGGTCAGAGCAGGGAACGTGGAGTCACACTCCTGGGTTCTCTGGCCAGCTGCACCATCGATTGACCGCATGATCTTGGGTAAGTCACTCCCCCCTCTGTGCCTGAGTTTTCCCATCTGTCCTCTGGGACTGGTACTCTTTCTCTGCCCAGCCAGGAATGCAGTGAAGCTCTCTGAAGATGGGAGCGGATGTGAGTGTCTAATGTTGTTATTGAATGTGACATTCCAATGGGCTTAAACTGATAACAGCCCAGACATATACTGGGAAAGTTATTGCCCGTGGCACTGCTCAGAGCAGTTAGTGTCCATGGAGATCCCAGCTGAGACCTTTGTCGTAGCAGTAAAATTATCCATAGATCACGGTACTTACAAGTGCATGTCATCTGATCATCTCTAGTGCTGGCTGGGCATGGACAGACATCCCACTCATTTCAGCTTTAGTTCTCTGTAGAGAGTGAACCTGGAAAGCTGACCCAGGCCCAAGGAGAACCAGCTCTGTTGTGAGACAGTTCGCCTCCTCTGACTGGCCATCATGGCCCTGCATGTACTCACGTACCATGGGAAACTCAAAAGCCTTTTTGCTAGCACATCCCCCCTCCTGGCAGAGAGGGAGTGGAAATCAGCAAAGCATACAAGCTGGAATTCCACTCCCCTCACTCCTTCATAATTCAGTGTCCTGCCCACCCACGGTGTGGAAGCTGGGAGCAGAAATCCAGACCCTTCTTATTTCTTTGTTTAAAGAAGGTGGCTTGCATTGTCTGGGCCTGATTCTCCTCTCTCTTACCCCAGCGTGATGCCAGGGGCACTCCATTGACGTCAGTAGTGGGAGTACCCCGGGGTGGGGGGGAATAAGAACCAGTATCTTTTGGGAGATGATGCACACCTCCCTTTCCAGTCTCATTGCTGCAGCCATTCATTCCTCCTTCTTTGCCCTAAGCTTGTCGGCTGAGCAATTCTAAGTCTCGCTGCTTTTCCCTCTTCACCACCTGAGGGCTTGTTCTGTCTTTTCAGAAATTAAAAGGTTTAAATTGGCTTCAAACTGTAATTTAATTTTTATGTTCCTCTCCTTTTATGAATTTCTCCTAGTTATTAAACCTCTTCCCTAAATCTGCAGCCGTCTATTACAAACATTTCCCCCCTGTCCCTGCTGCTAAGCTAATTAATTCCCCCCTAATGACAGTCCCACAATAACTTCCTAGGAGGGCCCTGGAAGGTCATTTGGTTTTGTAGCCATTTCTAATCTTGTTTATTATATTCTGTGAGCCCATGGGATACTGCTGTAGGTAATTCTTAATTTTTTATTCTTTTGGAATCACTGGCCTTGCTTTATCCTGCCAAGTAATTGTTAGCGGGGAGTCATCGGACCATAATACGATGCCCATGTCCATTGAAACAAAAGTGAACTTGCACACAGAGAAACAAAAACCATAATCAGTGCAGGTATACACACGCCAAGAGCTTGAGTAGGAGTTGTTAGCACAGGCTTATGGAGACAGCCTTCTCTGTGCGTCACAGCGGATTAGTTCTGGTACAGTTTTTTTTTTATTACCTGAACTGCAGTTGCTATTTTGCTTAGCTTCGCTAGCTTTTTCCATAGTCAATTATGCATTTAAAATCCCCTCTTGTTTTTTCCTTTCCTACTGCAGAAGTCCTCAGAACCTAAAACATGCCGGGGAGCTGGCTGCACAGGGACCCCAATATGGTGGTATATAGATAATCTGGGATAAGTGAGAATCTCTAATTGTTTTTTGGTGGAGTTACCCATGGTTTGCACCGCTGTAAATCAGAGCAGAATTTGGTCCTTGAGTTTCCATTCAAGCCCCCTTTGTGGTCACTTTCCATGACCATGACCATGACTGCAGCTGAGTTTTCCTGCACAGGCGTTCGTGGAAGGCATGCACAGACCTCTACAGAAACTGATTTCTTAATTTACCAGTAGCGGAATTGCAAAGGAAGTGCTTTCAGGCTCACCCTATCAGAGGAGAGAAACAAGCCCGGGATCATGTGACTTACCTGGCCAATCACAGCTAGCCCTCACCGCCTGAATAGTGCATACTGGACACTCACAGGGGAAGGTTGCAGACCAATCTGTATGGGGAAATAAATTTGAAAAAGTGGATTTATTTAGAATAATGACTACATTTGGGAACCATCATCAGGGCACGGATATTATGTGAGCAGAAGAACAGACCACATTTATTCCATAAATAATATTTTGGGAAATACAGGCTCAGCTCTAGTTTTTCCATGGCAGAGCTATTTACGGGGCTGAGATCATGTGAGAACTATTGCTCTGTGTCTCTTTCTCTCTCCACCACCTCCTTTTGTTCCAGCTCAAAAGCAGCCAGCAGGTTGGTAGCATTTTGTGACCTTTACATAATGCTGCCATGTCTTCCTCAGTGGCCTGGAAAGTGCAGTTAATGTACCTGAGAGGATTCTTTCCGCAGGAGACAGCAGTCTCGTCCTTCAACACTCTGTCTGCAGAAATACCAGGTGCACCAAGACAGTTGAGAAAAATTGCACGGAGTTACCAGCAGCTGCCATTGGAAATGAGATTGGTAGAAAGTACATCAGGAAGAAATTACATGTACACTGCAGCTAGCAGAAATGGGCTATTGTTCCTTGGTTCCCGCACACAGCTGGGAGGTACAGAGCGATATACATACCCTGGCTTCTCCAGCCAGCAAAGCTGTGCAAACTCTTGGAAATGCTCAAGGCTAGACAGCCAGCTTACCTGCACTGTAATTGCACCTTAATTTCTGGTGTAGACCTACCCTAATTTAATGATCCCCTGAATCCGTCCATGATCGGTAATTGCTGGTAACTTGGTGCAAACTCTTGTTAAGATCATGTTGATGTTAACGAGTGCATTGACATCCCCTGCCTTGTATGCCACTCTTCAGGTTTATGCACACACACACACAGTGTTGCCTGACTAAGAAATTAGGCACAATCCCTTGGTAAATCAGTAGTTCACATAGGGTGAAAATCCTGGCCCTATTGAAGTCAGTGGCAAACCCATAGACTCTGAGACTCCCTCTTTCTATGGCTCTAGTGAGTGCCTCTCTCCTCTGTAAGAGGTCGTCTCTTCACTCAAAGGGATTCGTTGGGAAAGCAGAATAGCCACAGACATTATTTCAAATAGAAAGGCTCAGAATCCATTGGGTTGGCAGAGACAGGTAGCAGGGTCTCCAAGCCAGGACTAAGTTAATTCTCACCTGATTCAGTCCACCAGAGGTGGGCATCTAGCCTTGAGCATTTCCAGTGCTGGTGATTTCACTGCATCTCTCATCAGCTTCTTCCCAGAACCAAACTGGTCTTAGAGTTGGAGGACCAGATCCTGCAGCCCCTTTGCATTGCCAGCCTGAAAAAGGTTGGCTCTCCTCAGAGGGAGGGAATTGCCAGAATTGTAGATTGTAGAACTAACCCCAGGATCAGGCAGCCATAACCGACTTCCTCAACTGCACCCAGTCATAGAGGTTTTCCTAAAATGTAGCCCAAAATTTCCCTACTGCAGTTTAAGCCCATCACTATTGTTCTGTTCTGATGGACTAACAAGACTAATGGATTCTTTTCCTCTAACACATCCCTTTCTGAATTTATAAGACCTTATCAGTCAGCGTTTGCGAGACCAAACACATTAATTTCTCTTAATCTTTGCTCATAGGTCTTGTTTTGCAAACCCTATATATTAAAAGAGCATGCAATTTTCACAAGTTCATGCAAAGTTATAACACTTCCTTTTAATTGCAAAGAAACCCTTGCACAAGCAGTTGTGAAAACAGCCTTTTGCAGTTTTACAAGCCTGTTATTTATTGCTTAGATTGCGAGGGGACACTTAGGTCATATGCCCCCAAACAATCTGCATCTCAGCTGTCCACTTGCTCACAGGCATGGAAACAGAAAAGTCAGAATTGCTTTACATTTGAATATAGTGGATTCAGCTTATTTGACTAACCACAATTTTTATTCTGCATTTCCTGTATTATGTCATTATTAACAAGAGCTCAGAGCTAATTTTAAGCTGCAGTTTGCCCCCTGAGCACATCTTACCTGGTTTTATGTTTCAGAAAGGATACAGGAAAGCAGTCACACAGCTGTCACTTTGCATCCACCAGCCAGACTAGAGCTGGGTGAACTATGCAAAAACCATTTGTTCAGATTACGGCCCTGATCCTGCAATTCAACCAATGCATGTGGCCCCCAATGCCTACAGACTTCATTGTTGTCTGTGTGAGTGCAGCAGCCTACCTGCACTTATCTGACTGCACATTAACTTTGAGGACATTTGTGTCCCCATTTTGTTTTCAGCACGCATTCAGAGAAGTGAGTTTCCTTTGTTCCCAAGCATGTTTGTGGAAAGTGAAAGTTCATGATTCCTCATGTCCGTGTGAAAGTTGGTGCAGGATAGATATGTTCACCTCACCCTCTTGAAATCTGTCATTTCCCTTCCTCTGGTTCGGGAAAGTTTCAGTGATCCACTCAGAAATAAAAGACTAAGCCATGTGAATTAAGTGATCAATCAGCACAAAGAAGCAAAGGTGAATCGTTTACATAGAACCCAGAGGCTGAGATATATTTCCGTAAAGCATTTGAACAATCTTGAATAATGAACAAAACGGTAAAACTGAGTAGATCGTGGATAGAATAAAGAGCTAAATTTGTAGAATGAATAATTCACTACAAATAATTTGCCTGGCTCAGAGTGAGAAAGAAGCAAGTGTGATCTTAGAAGGCTAGATGAGTTTGGATGGCTTGGTTGTTGATCGCTAGCCATTTCCTGTCCTGCAATATTTTAATTGTTACACCATAATCCTTGCTATTTAGACAGAAGCTATTCACACTGTGTACATGACTCATCACACCTGGATTCTGCAGAATATTGGTCTGTAATGCTCTTGGGCTTGAGGGCAAAGGAAAGATTGTCAGTGGTTATTAGACCAATATTCCAGACATGCTCTGTCACTGGGCCAAATTCAGGCCTAGTGGAAGCAGGTGCAACTCAGCTGAAGTCAATGGAGATGCACTGGCTTATACCAGGTCACAGTTTAGTCCATTGTCCTTGTCTGTTTCTGCTGTCCCTGCATTTCTCTCTTTCTGTCTCTAGCCTCCTCCTGTCCCCTTTAATCAAAGTAGGCTGTGGAATAAAGACATCTTGACATTTGGATTGGGAATGGAAATGAATACATGCAATGTCCCAGCACAGGGAGGAGGCAGCGACGGGCGAGTGCGGCTGCTGTGGCAGACAATTAGCATGATCATGTTTATGAATGTGGATCAGTAATTCCAGGTAAAGTCCCTGAGAGTGCTAATGCCAGATAACAATGCCTCCTCTCTGCCCAGGGAGCCAGGCAATGGGCAGAGGGCTCCAACAACAGCAGCACGTTCCTGCTGTGACTCCAAAATGCTTCATTTCTCAGTCCCAGCCTGGACGAGTCTCATTTTGTCTCCTAAAGAAGTTATTAGCGAGAACCTGGAGCACTGCCTATGGAGTCCAAGCAGAGCTGCTGCAGATCGTCCCATTACATATCGTCTCTCACTGGCCTTCGCTGTGTTAGGCAGTCACAGACTTGTGTACATGCATGACCTAGCTTTGCCATTTCCAGAGCCCACCATCCCAGGGGTCATTCTGGAGGGGTCTGCAGTGCCAGGAGTGCAGGGGGAAGTGCACTTCATGGGGACAGACAGGCATTCTTAAAGTGAAATGCCAATAACAATGTTTTGTCCTTTTGGACCAACATTCATGGAAGGATCTCAGCTATTTTACAAACATTAACTAATCAAGCTTCATGCAGTCCCCCGTAGGGGGGTGCCTTCACTGGGAAAAGAGGTGATTTTTAACCAAATGCTAGCTAACAGGTGGTAACATCCCGGCGTGTAGTTTAAACACATATAGCAGGTTGACCAGGACCATGGTGTACCTCTGCCTGTTTCCCAGCCTGCAAAGGCAATGCCTGGCAAATTGGGACTAGCCAGCAGGGAGGGAAGATGGTTAGGACGAGGGTGAGCCAGCTCAGCAAAGATGCCCTGGCCCCTGCTTCCTGTTAGCTTAGTGTCTGAGAATGAAGAGGGGCCCAGTTCACATCTTGGAGGGGAAGGCGGCACAGAGGAAGGGGAAGTCCTGGGGCTTGGGGAAGGCCCTGTGCTCCAGACCTACCCAAATTTCTTGGACCTACTGGACTAGGGCTTCTGTAGGGACCCTGAATGTCCCTGGGGTCTGTAGGGCACCACGGCATCTTCCAGTCAACTGTGGCTCAGCGGAGTTACAGAACCCAGGAGCGGGGCTTTCTTCCAGCAGCCCCTGCAGCCACCCATCACATCGGCAGGCAGGTATAGTTAAGGAGGCCATTCTGTGTCCCACAGGAGAGAGAGGATGTGGAGGGGTTTCAGTGATTTGAAGGGGACAGTATGGAGCAGGGGGGCAGCAGCAGAGGAACAGAGGGGAAAGTTGAGATGAAGCTGAGTAACGAGCCTGGAGGCAGGTGTGAGCAGCAGGAGGACTCCATCAGAGCGAGTTTTCTTCAGAAAGGCCAGTCCAGACAAATAAAAGCCCCAAGAAGTGATACAAGGATTCCTAGTTTGGAGGTAACAGACTGTTAAGCATGAAGTGGCAACTACAATGGGTGGCAAGTTTTGCCCTCCTGCTACCCCCAGTGTCTCTGCCACTCGCTGACTACATGACTCTTCAGACGCCACCTCTCCTGTCCTCTCCAGCCCAGGCCTACACCACTAGCTCTCTCCCTAATTAAATGCTTCAGTCTCATTCCCTGAGCCTCCATCTTTCCCTATGCTCGCTTTCCTTCAACGCAGCCACCACATGCTCTCCCCGTGCCCCTGCCATACCTGCTGGGTGCACTGAGCACACACTGATTGCCCTGAGATGTAGAGCTAAACAGCCGGGACACACATCTGTGGGAGGGAGGCAAGATTATTGAGCAAGAAGTGATCCAAACAGGGCTGGGCAATTAAAAGAGAGAAGCATTCCCCTTTCAGACTCCCGCTGTGATAAATGGACTGGTTGCCGCTCAGGGAGCTGCCTTGGAAGCTGTCATCAGTCAGTTGCTTATAGGTGAACAGGAAGGTTTCCCCATTGTTATTATTACCATCAGTGTCAGCGCTGGATTGACAGCAATGTCAATCACAGATGGACAAAGACGGGACGTCTTTCTAGAAGATCTGCTCTAGCTCAACCATACGTTATGGGCTTGATGCAGCTATTACTGGGGGAGGCTCCATTGCCTGTGTTATGCAGGAGGACAGACTAGATGAGCTAAGAGTCCCTTCTGGTCTTAAAAATCTATGAATCTATGATGAGTGCTGGAGACTGAATTCTCCTGTTACTCCATAGGAGAGGTACAGCACAGGAGGTGATACTGGGAACTCTCCTTCTCCCCACATTGCCCCTCGGCCGTCTGCCTCCATCCCTGACCTGGAGGGGCCACTTCTGCGATGGCAGGAGAGTTCAGTCTCCATGGCCCCTCTGCTAAGATGGCCAGCAAAGGTGTCAGTGGTATGTGGTGAGGTGGACACATGCCCATGAGGACCTGGACTCAGGCTGGCAGCTTGTCTCATGGTGTCAGTCAACCACAACAAGCTCAAGAGCAGGAAGGCAAGAAGTCCAGCCGAGAGGTCACTGCTGTATACGGACAGCTAATGGCAGGTGTGGGAAGAAGCCATAAATATTAACTGAACAGAGACACCAACCATGGAAGCCAAGAGTTTACGTCTAGGTAAGCATCTCTAGCTGATGATGACCTCAGCAAGGAGCAGAGGTATGCTGATGGGTCAGTAGTTGCCAGGGCCTAGCACTCTTCCCACCTCTTTTTCCCATCTCCGTCCAACTGCCTCACATCCTTGATAATCCCGCTGCGGCTGCAGCTTGAAGCTTTTTATTGAGTTGCCATGTGCAGAGGAAGAGCCAAGTGCAAGGGAGATTGTGTTCCTCCTGATGGAGGCAGAGGAAACTCTATTGGGCAGCACATAGAGCAGCCATGAAGATGGCTAATGCTGGTCAGCTGCGGACTCTCTGCACAGGGCTATGCCCTGCAGAGCGAGATCCTACTGCATCCTTTCACTCACCCACAGCAATAACTACCTCTCTCTCTCCGTGGCACCATCCCTCCTTGCCCTTAGATATACAGACACCGAGTGCAGCCTTCCTGGTGTGCTGACCACGGTGGAGGAAGCCACAAAGCCAGGAGCAAGCACAGGCCATCTCATCTGATCAGGTCTGAGGGAGGAGATGACACCTAGCAGAGTATCACGGCATTGCAATGCTGGGGGCGAGGTTGCCAAGAGATATTTGATTTCAGATGGAGCAGAGTGCTGGTATTGGGTACATGGGGGAGAGGGAGACAATACCACGAGCACCACAGAGGAGGAGGAACAATCCTGCCTTTGCCCTCAAGGAACAGGGTGGCTGGATTAACATAGTTTTAGGAATTAGGGGTGGAAGTGCCCTATTGCTGCTGGGGCAGCCCACGTGGGGTGGAAAGCAGGTGACCCTCCCAACTGCCCCACTTTGCTGGCTCAGCCCTGGGAGAACAGTGTGCAATTATGGGCCTTGCGGAAGCTTCATTATCACACTGTCTCAGCCTCGTTTGACAAGACGCTTTATTGCCAAAGTTATTAAAAGTGAAACGTGCAGCTCTGCGCTGTAATTTCCTGTCTGCAGCGATAAGCCAGGCTGCGCCTGCTGTGTAAAAACAGTTATTTTTATGTATGGCTCTGTCTGGGGTGGGTAGGGGGATGGGGCCCAGCTCCCATTAATTGCATTTGTTAATGAGATTTATTCTGGGACTTCTGAATGAGGCCATGCGCGCTGTCCTCCCTCCCCCACTGTTGTTGCTTTGCACCAGAGGTGGCCAATGGATAACTGTGTTGCTGAGCCGTAGACGAGAGGAAGCAAGTAGGCGTGTGTGTGTGTGTGCACATGCAGCAGCCACAGCCAAGCTCTGCTTTGGTTAAATTAAAAACAAAAAACAAACTAACCCCCTATTCCAAACCCATGTTGACTTCACAGGATTGCTAGGGAGTCTAAGGGAATTCTGGGAGCCAGCCTGAAGCATCACACTATCCAAAACTTGCAGCAATTTCCCGTGTATATTTTGCAAAGTGTAAATTGTTTGTTTCCTAGTCTCTCCTGCTCACCCCTGCCCCCGAAATCTGACCCCCATTCAAACAGTGCCCCCGCTTCCAGCTCACAAAACTCACTGGGTCCAGAAAATCCGTGGATGCAAGCCAGTTATTTCTTGCTGACTGGGTGGATCCCTCCATTATCCCATCATGTGCAATTTCCCACAATGATTATTCTAGGGCTGCCTTCCCCAGACACACCCCTGCTACTCCCCACAGTGGCAGCTCAAGGAGAGAACTCTGATAGCTTGAGGTCCCATGAAAGACCAATTGAGTCCCTTACTCCACACAAGGGGAAGGGCACTAAAGTCCCCTCTTCAACCTCACCCTATGCAGCCTTTGCCTGCCAGCCATGTCACTCCCCAGGTCCCAAGAGGCCAGCAGCTCACTATCTTCCTGTACTACATCCCTTGTGGAAGGGAGAGCAGCAATGGAGCTCAGCAGGGCATGACTGAGCCTGGTCTCCTCTGGAATGCTGGAAGGGGCAATGCAGGAAAGAGGGTTCAGCATGCAGAGGGAGGGAAGTGCATTGGGATAATTGGCCTATTGGAGCAAAGGCCCCGGTTCAGCTGCGCATTCATTCAAGGAATGATTCATGCATCCTAGCGGGGATGAAAATGCCAGGCTCTGCTTGCGATGGGTTTTTTTTCCCCATCCCCTTGTGGATGTTTGTGCCAAATTGTTCTAGACACATGCTTCACAACAGGCACCAAAGGAAGTCATTTGACCACAGACCCCATCTATCCCCACTCCTTTAGCTCCCAGATGGACAGACCATAGAACCAGATCACTCTAATGGCTAGGGAGGGTGTCAGGTGGAGTTAGCAATAGGTGGGGAGGTTGCTGGGGTCTGGTCTCATGTTGGAAAGGGAGGCAAGCTCAGGCCAAAAGTCTAGGCAGGGATGGAGAGAGAAAACAAGGGAACAGACAGCTGGGTAAGGGAATCCGGTGGGGCTCTTTGTCTTGGAAGGATGAGAGAGCGGAGGGGCAGTAACCAGCAGCTGCAGACAGAGGGCGGGTTTGGGGCGCTCTGAGAGATTGTGGGACACATGCTTGTCAGAGTGGAAGAAGCTCAGCAATCGGGAAGTGTGCACTCTCGGTTAAATCCTTTTACCTCGTGGCACTCACCGGACCTTCCATTCCACCCCATCCCAACAGAATGCATAGTCCTGCCCCACTCTCTCCCAGGCCTCCGTATGTGGCCCAAGCAGAACATCCGGAGCCACAACAGAACGGAGCAGTGATTGCTGTGGGACAAATACCTTCCGAGGCCCTTCCAGCCTCCTCCTCTCCTCCACCCTCTTCCTGCTGCCTTGATGGGGTTTCTCTGAAGAGCTGAACAGCAGCTGAGTAACATGTCCTCGGAGGTAGCAACTTCTTTTATTCAGGGGCCAGAGCAGAGAACCCTTTTCCTTTGTCGGATGCCAGCTGCTTGCAGGCCTGATGGATGCTCTGGTAGCTGTTTGCAAATCTCATTTGCTCGAGCTCAGCTGGAGTGGAGGGTTACATATATTTTGTGTTATTGTTGAATTAAATGAAATATGTGCTGAGCCTCTTAGCGAGAGGCTCAGTGAAGCAACAGCAGAAAGAGCCTGTCTGCTTAATCTGCCTTTGAAACCCTCAAAGTTTATGTCAGTCTGGGTGCAATTCTGATTGTGGATAGGGCCTGCGATCCCCGCTCCCAAATGGGTCTCCAGCACTATGATACCAAAACCATGACTCAAGCCAGCTTTCCAGCACGGCCATTGCTGGCAGGGCTGGATCATGAGTTTTCTGCCCATAGCGGACAGACAGATTGGCACTGTACACAGATAAATGCTAAATAACAATATACAGAGTCAGGCTGTTGGCTTCCTCCAAGTAACTAGTCACATGGTTTCCGAACACTGTAGTCATATTGGGCATGGACCCAAAACCTGCCATACTTTAATGGTGTGAAATCATTTTTCCAATATGGGTAAAAGCAGTATGGACAGGGGCTGTGTGTGATGCACATTCCAGTGTTATGTCCCAGGTACTGAGACCAGGTAATGAAGTACATAGCGCTGAGCTGTATTGGACTGTCTGCACTGTCCAAGCATCCACATGGCAAAACTCCCAGGCTGGATTCTCCTCTCCCTTATGCTGGTATAACCACAATGCCTTCAATGGAATTACTCCACAGCCACACTTAAGGGAAAGAGGAATCAAAGCCCCACACGCCTGTCCCAGCCTGAAATGCTGTCACAGGAAAACTTGGGGGCTGGTCTTCTGCTGGTAAGGGCCATTAAATATTGTCCTTCCTCTCTCAGCTGAAGAACTTCATGTTCACATCAACCCTCACCAGATTTTCACCAGAATCAAAATCTCCACCTAACCTCCCAGACTCCCTGACCCAAGGAGATCTGACTCCTTTTCTGGAAGTACTGCCTCCAGCAGGTGGCCACAATAAAATAAAAATAAAAAGGTCACTGAGGGTGAAAGCCTATCAGCATTTCTTCCACTGGTAGCAGCACCCAGGCAAGAGCACCAGCACTATGGATGCACCAACTTTACAGGGTACAACTTCAGAGTGTCCAGCAGGCACACCCCTCCCTGAACATCGCAGGTGGGATTTAAAAATATAAAACTTGCTCTACAAATACCTTGTAAGAAAAATAAACCCATCCTGCAGCCAAGGCCAGCTATATGTTTCAGTCGCTAGAGTGGTTTGGTCCATGGTTTCACTCCACCATACACGAGTCGCTAAAGGCCCTTCCAGACATGAGGAATCATTCTCATATCACACTGGCCGTCAGCATGTATTCTACACAAGTGCTGTATATATACAGCGAATGGGAGAGACACAGCATTTAGTCCCATCTTATTTATTGCTCTGATTAGCAATTTTGGCTTTGAAAATCCAAACCCGCAAATACGGTGGGTGGGAAATCACAACAATGAGGATGAAAATGCTCCAACGAAATCCTGCTCTGAGCTCAGCCTCCTACAGAGCCCAGTTATTCTCCATGCCTCGGCTCGGGGTCAGAGTCTGCGTCAGCTTCATGCCCCTTCCCAGACTCCCATTGCTTGTTGGCTGGCAGTAATCACTTGCTAGGTAAGCTCCCTTTAATGCCAGCCAGGGCCCCTTGTTAATTTGTATTGCAGCGTGTGTCGCAGACTGATGTGTAATTAGAACTCCTGAATCCTGTCTCGTGCTGTAATTGCCCTGACAGGGGCCACAGCATATCCGCTTGTTAATTAGTAAACCACAATATCCTGGGGGCTCACGGAGAGCTGCCTTAATTGTATTTTAGCTGGAACAGAGGGATAATTACCCTTCACTAGCACTGCCACTTTTTAATTCCTTTTAAAAAAAGAAATCAGCTCTTTCTCTTCCTTTCCCCCACTTCCCACCAGCAATGCAACAAGCCAACTTTCCTGAATTAAAAAAAAAACAAAAACCTACCAAAAATAAACAAAAAACCAGGCTCAGAAGCCACAGAGTACATAGCTCGGGGGTGTAGTGGGGAACTTGGAGGAGTCTAATGAAACCACGACTTTACAGGTAGAGACCCAGGGTTTGCCAAAGGAGGCAGCACAGGTCCCTCTGTGAACTAACGGGTGTCTTGATTTCTCTTTATATGAGCGAGTGAGAGAGAGATTAAGAAGTTTGCTCTACAGCCTTAGCTAACAGCCAGTTGGCTTTTAGTTCATGCGGTAGAGGCTCATGCACTGAGCTCCAGAGGTCCCAGATTCGATCCTGCCCGCCAACGACGGGGGTCTGTCGGCGTTACAAGTGCTCCAGTTTGCCGTTGAAATGCAGCTGAAGTAAGAGGTACAAGTTGTATCTACAAAAGAGAAGATACCCTTTTGAAAATAAATGTTCCCCTGTATCTAGCTGTGTATATGACTATGGTTGTTTGTATACTGCTCCTTTAAATTTCTAATATGTACATTCCTTGTGTGCAGTGCCCTGCAGCCATTTTGTTCCAAAACTCAATACAGACTGTTATAGCAAAGTCTCACACACACACTGTGCTCTCACACTCTCTCTCATGAAGACTTCTTTCTTGTTTTGTTGTTCTCTTGATCTGAAAGAAAGGTCATTCTAGCTGAAAGTATCTGTCTGGAGATACAACAGGTTCTTTTACAGCCTTTGATGATACAAGTTCAATTTCCAAAAATCCCAAAGACATTTGATAAATACACTATTATTATTTATTATTTGCATCACCGTAGCCCCAGCCATTGAGCTAGGCACTGTACAAATACAGCATGAAAAGATAGTCCCTGCCCCAAAGAACTGACTACAATAGCAAGAAACTGTTGGGGTTGCTCCAAGATCTCTTCCACTCAGTTCCCCAAGAACTTAGTTTGACTCCAATCTTGTCACTCAGATTTTTTTACTTGGCATACAGCAAAACTATGTGGAGTTGATCAGACTCAAGCATGGGGGGCGGGGATATATAACACATCCAAAGTTATTCAGCAAAAAACCTTTCCTTATATACATTTTTACCAACATTAATAACACATGCATCCTACCTATATATTGCATGACATGCTTCGGGATTGGCTTGGTTACTTTGCAGGAACCAATTCCTGTGCAGCATACTCTGACTATGCATGTCATACTCTTTACCTCATCTTACATTCCAGGATTATTTTGTCTACTGTAAATGGCACCAGGGTGTTCCCACTTATCTCAGCTAGTACAGACACTCTGTCTCTAGCCTACCGCTCCATTTACCTTCCCAGTCATGCCCATCAAGAAATGAGGCAAGTCACCTATGGCAAATTACTTATGCCCAGGCTTACAGAAATGTAGGAAGCAGGACTCCTGGTTTCTGTCTCAGTTCTGCCACTGGCTTGCTATGCACCTTTGAGGCAAGTCACTTCATTTCAGGTTTCACTTTCTGCAAATCTGCCTGTTGTGGGGAGGGGGCAATAGTGGTTTTTTGAGACTTCTTAATCTTAACAAAGTGCTTTGAGATCCTTGGATGCAAAAGGCCATGGAAATGCAAAGCAGGATTATGGCAGGTGTAAGTGTGATGGCTGCCATCTTGGCATCCACCAGGGACTGAACTAAGGAGTTTCAAAGCTAAGATCATGAGCCTGAGCTCAAGGACCATTTCCTCTACCTGGAAGCTGTAGAAGACTCTCATCCTCAGAGGATCAGGACAACATGCACAGAACAGTGGGTTACAAATGCAGCAGCCAACACCATGTGAGTCAAGGCTATTGCTCCATCAAGAAGTAGGAAGGATGAACCCACATTCACTACCTTGAAATGATTGTCATGCGGAACAAAGCTGCCACACCTATGGCACAATGCATCATCCAAAATCACAGTCTGAGAATGTCATGGCCATGACATGTCAGGAGGCTTGTTATGTCCTATACCTACCCTAGTTTGCAGAAGGGTGGAAACATCCTATTGAAACAGGAGCCTGTATTAACCCTGGATTTCCCTTTAGCCTCAGTGCAGTGCAGTTCACCTTGGCAACTCCTCCCCTGTGGCATTACTTGTAAAGAAGGGTCTGGATGATGTACAACACAGCAATGGTAGGACTACTGCAGCCAGAGAAGAAGTCCAGCTTTGCAGCTGTCACTCTGAAGTAGAAGTTGTTTGGAAAATTTTGTTGAAAACGTTTCAATTAAAAACAAAATGTTTCAATCGTTGTTAGTTTCTTTATAGCATTTTCCAACCAGCTCTTCTCCAGAATATCCACCAAACTTGGCTGGGATGGGAAAAGGAGCTGTTGAGGTTGGGGTTCAAGACCAACTGATTAGCCCAAAGACATCATTCCCTCTCCAGAGAGAGGAACTCAGCGCTCCAGAACACAACCAACAGGGGAAGGGCCTTGTGTTACACTATTGCAGTGTTGCCAATTGGTCCAGGACCTGGAAAGAAGGTTTTAGCTGGAAACACTGTACAGTTCGCTCTTTCACATTCAATAGTAGCTCATTCTGCATCACTCCAATAAGACCATACAACTATCTTCCCATCCATCAACACTGCTTACTCCGGAAGTTCAGAAGCCACTATATACAACACCTGGTTAACGTAAGAATGGCCATACTAGGTCAGACAAATGTTCCATCTCGCCCAGTATCCTGTCTTCCAACAGTGACTGGTGCCAAATGCTTCAGAGGAAATGAACACAACAGGGCAATTTTGAGAAATCCATCCCGTCATCCAGTCCCAGCTTCTGGCAGTCAGCGGTTCAGGGACACCCAGAGCATGGGGTTGTGTCCCTGACCATCTTGGCTAATAACCATTGATGGATCTATTCCCCATGAACTTAGGCAGTTCTTTCTGAACCCAGTTACACTTTTGGCCCTCTCAACATCCCCTAGCAATGAGTTCTACAGGTAGTCTGTGCATTGTGTAAACAAGTACTTCCTTTTGTTTGTTTTAAACCTGCCATCTATTAATTTCACTGAGTGACCCCTGGTTCTTGTGTTATGTGAAGGGGTAAATAACACTTTCTTATTCACTTTCTCCACAATTCATGATTTTATAGACAAATATCATATCCCCCCTTAATCTTCTCTTTTCCAAGATAAACAGTTCCAGTCTTTTTAATCTGTCCTCACAAGGAAGCTGTTCCATAGCCCTCATCATTTTTGTTTCCCTTCTCTGTACTTTTTCCAGTTCTAATATATCTTTTTTGAGAGGGGATGACCAGAACTGCATGCAGTATTCAAGGTGTGGGAGTACTCTGGATTTATAGATTGACATTATGATACTTTCTGTTTTATTATCTAGCCCTTTCCTAATGGTTCCTAACATTCTGTTAGCTTTTTTGACTGCTAATTTACAGCTAATTTAGACACCATCCTTTTTATGTATAGTTGGGATTATGTTTTCCAATGTGTATTATTTTGCATTTATTGGATTTCATCTGCCATTTTGTTGCCCAGTCACCCAGTTTTGTGAGATCTCTTTGTAACTCTTCACAGTCAGCTTTGTACTTAACTATCTTGAGTAATTTTGTATCTTCTGCAAACTTTGCCACTGTAAATATTTGTGAATATGTTGAACAGCACTGGTCCCAGTACAAATCCTTGGGAGACCCTGCTATTTAGCTCTCTCCACTGTGAAAATGGACCATTTATTCCCATCCTTTGCTTCCTATCTTTTAAACACTTACTGAGCCACGAGACAATCCTCTCTCTTATCCTATGACTGCTTATTTTGCTGAAGAGTCTTTGGTGAGGACGTTATCAAAGGCTTTCTGAAAGTCAAAGTATACTATATACACTGGATCACCCTTGTCTACTTGTTTGTTGACCCTCTCAAAGAATTCTAATAGATTGGTGAGGCATGATTTCCTTTTACAAAATACGTGTTGACTCTCCACCAACATATCATGTTCATCTATGTGTCAAAAAATTCTGTTCTTTACTATAGTTTCAATCAATTTGCCTGGTACTGAAGTTAGGCTTATCAACCTGCAATTGCAAAAATAACTTCTGGCGCCATTTTTTTAAAAAAAATGGTTTTACATTAGCTATCCTCCAGTCATCTGATAGAGAAGCTGATTTAAACAATAGGTTACATGCCACAGTTAGTAATTCTATTTCATATTTGAGTTCCTTCAGAACTCTAGGGTGACTTATTGCTGTTTAAATTATCAATTTGTTCCAAAACCTCCTCTACTGACACTTCTCTCTTGGACAGTTCCTCAAATTTGCCACCTAAAAAGAATCAGTCAGGTGTGGGAATCTCCCTCACATCCTCGGCAGTGAACATCCATGCAGAAAATGTATTTAGCTTCTCCACAACTGCCTTGTCCTGACTGACTGCTGCTTCAGCACCTTGATCATCCAGTGGCCCTACTGATTGTTTGGCAGGCTTTCTGCTTCTGATGCATTTTAAAAAAATTGCTGTTAGTTTTTGACTTTTGCTAGTTGCTCTTCAAATTCTTTTGTGGCCTGCCTAATTCTACTTTTACACTTGACTCATCAGAGTTGTGCTCCTTTCCAGTTTGCTCATTCAGATTTGACTTGCAATTTTTAAAGGCTCTTGGGGGAACAATGTGTCTCGTGAGGATAGTTTTTGAAATTATTTAAATAATGAGCCTTGCTCTCAACTGGGCTGAGCTATGGGATGTCACAGGGAGGCCACTCCTGGGAACAGCCTGAATGAAAAGCTTCCAAGTGTTGGCAAGAGCAAAGAAATTAAACAAAAAGCTTTAAACATGAAATAGTTCCAACACCTCTGATGGAAATTCAAAAACCTCAGAGGCTCCTCCCACCAGGTATTGCATGAATGGGCTGAAACAACAAATTGACATTGTGGGTCCTGGAGCACATGAGAACTGGCTTTAATGTCAGAGTAGCCATGGAATCAGAGGATGTGACTACTGTATGTTCCAAAGGTTGGAGCAAGCATAGCATTTCAAGAGCCGTGATAGCACCAGCTGCAGGTAGTCACTGAAGCCGTCTGTGTGAAATTGAGGGCACCTGGGGAGCGAGGAAAAGGTGGCTGGACACAACCAGGATGCTAACAATGAATGTCACAGTGCCACTCACTGTAATTAGAATCCAGGATGGAGTTTATAGCTGAATAACCACAACGACTTTGCACAAATTAGACATTATACTGCAGGTTAATTAGATTTGTTACTGCTGACTTGATTAGCCCAGCTCTGTGATCTGCTGTGAGAAGTGGACGGGGGCCCCTTGAAGCTAACAGGCTCTTTCACTTGTAGATTTGGATAGTTAAACATCTGACTGGGAAAATGCTGCAGTGCATCTGCACGTGAGGGAAAATGGCCACGTGTACACCCTCGGAAGTGCCCACTCTCCATTGCTTGGAGGGAGGTGGGCAATGCAAGCTTCCCTCTTACAGCCCAGAGTGTCAGCCTGGATTCACACTGTGGATATTTCATGTGATGGTCTCTTAATGATGTTTTTTAAAGGGAAATGTAACATTTAATTGACCTGCATGGAGCTGGGTGAACACAGAAGGAAAAACAAAATCTGAAAATGTCCGTTCATATTTTTAAACCAATTTACTTTGACTGTGTCAGGGCCTGTTTTGTGTTTGCTAGACAATTATGTGGCTAATGAGAACATTCTCAGTTACATTAGACAGGATTAGAAATGTACAGATACAGACCCTCATGCTTCGATGCATAAGCCAGGCACTATCTAATGGGGTTAGGAAGCCATGTTATTCCATATTTGTCCACTGTGGGGTTTCTTGCATCTTCCTCTGAAGCAGCTGGGCTGGCAACTGTTAGACCAGCTGCTAGGCTAGATGGACCCTTGGTATGGCAATTCCTGTGCTCATGATAAATGAATGAGGTTACCAGCAAGAAGAGGCAATTTTAAGCATATATTGGAGAATGGTTGTGGGAAGTGAGTTTTGAATTTGTGATCACAAACGTTCTCACAGGAAACCTGGCTCCATGAATCTCATTAATCCAATCAAGGAATAGAAACAAACCATATGACCAAGCATGTCCTGTTGGAACCACGCAACACAGCTCAGATTCTGAACACTCACTATGAACAGCTGGCACAGAATCTACAGACTTAGAACTACACATTTCAGTTGTTCAGCAGATCATCTGACATAACGAATACATCTGAGAAAACTAGGTTGCTCACAGACCATTTGCAAACAAAAGGAGAGGTGGTGAAATCTGAATCAGCTACTCAATGAGAATTATAAACTAAGCTCTTGTCTCATTCTACACTAGTTTATATGTAAGAGATTAAACTCAGGGTGGTCCATTTCTATGCAATAGCTGTGAAAAGGGAAGTTCCTAACCTGACAAGTGTAATCAAATAAAGAGGATGTACAATTAGTAAGAACCCTAATCTACATCTGCTTCGGTATTTCATACCTTACTCTCTTTGTACCCTACCTCACAACCCCACACCCTAACCTACCACAACGGCCAATATAACCCTATCCCTTCCCATCCTTTCCAACCCAACCTCACTAGCTGGTTAGTAGCTGGAAGGTTAGCCTTCATTAACATTGTACTTGTGTGTAATCTAAGCTCTCTAGTCAAAGAGTATGTCTACACTGCAACTTGAGGTGTAATTTCCAGATCGGGTAGCCATACCTGCTCTAGCTTTGATGGAGCTAGTGCACTAAAAATAGCAGTGTAGCTGTGGCAGTGCAGGCAGCGGGATGGGCGAGCCATCCAATAACTTAGATGGGATTGTACTGGAGCAGCTAACCCCTCCCACTGCTTGTGCTGGCCTGCCTATACTACTAGCACACGTACATCTACCCAAGCTGGAAATTTCGCCTCCAGCTGCAATGAAGATGTACCCAAAGACAGAGGGGTTCAGTGCAATATGAACAAACAAGTGCAGGCCACAGCCAAAATAGATGCATTGTGCTACAGGGAGAGCTTGTTTTCCAGGTCATCCAGGCAGAGACAGACACCAGCAGTTAAAATTGCCTTATGATATCTTCTCCCAGCCGTCTTTCCATCTCTCCATCCGGCCTCCAGTCAGCTGTTCAGCCATGCATCAGCTCTCAAATCAGTCAGCCATCCAGCCTCTTCCTTTAGCAATGGGAGTCTGTTTCCAGTGCTCTCTGCAGGTGTCATAAGTCATGTTCAATGAATTCGTACAACCTGCTTGCAAGATCCCTCTCTCTCTCTCTGTCTTGAGAGCAGCTAGCATTCTCAGTTAGTAACTGGAGAGATTTCACATGCCCTCTTCAAAGCCACTTCTTCCTGCATTCTCCCCAGCAATGATTCCCCTGCCAAACATCTGCATTCTAAGCTAAGAACAACATAAGAGAGTTGGATCCAGCAACCAGTATAAAAAGCAGGCAACTTCATAACAGTGCTGGGCACGTAATGGATTTTCTGGTTTGCTGGCAGTTCAGACAATTGTGATGGGGGGCAGAACTATTTTGGGTCAAACTGAAAACAAATTGTTTTGAAATTTTCAGTGAATCCAAAAGTAAAAAAAACAAAAAAATTAAAACCTACACATTTGGGGTTGAAAGAAACATTTTGTTTTGAGTTTGGCCATTCTAAAACATTTTTGATTTTTTAAAAATGAGAAGGCATTTCAAACCAAACACCTTGAACGTTAAATTTCTGAAAAAAGTCAAACAGGTTCAGTTTTGACATTTTTGAAAAGAGGTTTTTTTTTGAGGGGTGGAGAGGGTTCAGCCAAAACAATTTAGCAAAATTGACATGAAATTTACAAAACATTTGGTGTCACCGAATTTGCATTTTTTGCCCCCCAAAAAACAACCCCCAAAAATGTGCCCAGCTCTACTGCAGAGGCTGGCTTTTCTGATTCTCCTCCTTTTCCTGTTGTCATCTCTCTCTGCACCATGTCATCTCAAACCTAGGCTGTCAGCTCCCCAGGGCAGATGCTATGTCTTTGTTCTTTCCC
This sequence comes from Chelonia mydas, assembly GCF_015237465.2. Taxonomy (NCBI): domain Eukaryota; kingdom Metazoa; phylum Chordata; order Testudines; family Cheloniidae; genus Chelonia; species Chelonia mydas. Next base: position 69,296,387 of record NC_051250.2, read on the forward strand.
TACAGCATCATGCATGCTTATAGGGAGTGGAGGGCAGGAACAGTCCTGTATCCTGACTTCAGGAGAAACACACAGGGCTTCTGCTAATTGTATTGTAAACTGTGACTACATCATGCAAGGGAGAGTGAGCAGAAAGTGGCAGGCATGACAAAACCATTTTCAGAAGGGTCCTCTGACTTTAAGGATCTCACTTTTTGAGTGCTCAATTTGAGACAATTTGGGCCTAATTTTCAGAGGTGCTCAGCACCCACTGCACCTCTTGATATCAGTAACTCTGAGAGTCAGGCCCCAGCACCTCATATTGGGCACCCAAAGTCAGTGGCCACATGGGAAATTTGGCTGTAAGTGACTATACACGGGAAATCTACACACAAAGCAAGAGTGGGTTTTTGACCTGCCTAAAGAAAAGCAACTCTAGGGCCTTTTCTGTGCAAGGCTTTTCTCCCTAAAACTTCCTTCCCTTCTTACCCCCAGTATAACTCCACTAGTAGTAGCAGTGGTGGGAGTCTTATAAATATAGACAAGGTGCCACCAACCACTGCCATTTTAACCACTACGTCATCTGGAGCTGCTCTGAGCAGGCTTAGGTGACTCAGTGATTAAAACATTCATGGCTGGCTGGCCAAGCACTCCCTTTACAGTTACTGGCAGTGGAGCTGTATTGCTGGTAGCAACAGGAAAGCGTGGAGCGAAAGTGGCTGTTCAGTGGGTTACACATCCTCTTCCCTCTGCAACAGATCCACACAGGACAAGTCTATTCCAGCCCCCAACTACAAAGCCCAGCTCTTTAACATACTTTAGCTTTAGAGACTCATGCTTTTCGCCCTGGAGAGGACAATTCCCAGTATCAGCTACGATACAGTCATAGCACAGACACAGCTCCAGTTCACACTTATCAGCTCCAAAACTCTCTATATAGGTTCACGCCCCCACCCCACTAACTAGCACATCTGCATCTAGCAGAACTGCTCCCCGGGCAGGGTTTCTGAAGCTGGATTCTCTTCTGGCCAAGCCAGCCTGGTTCAGAACACAGTCTGAAGTGGGCAAGTTTGAAACAAAAAAGAGAAAGGGAAGCAGAAAAAGGAGGCTGCAGCTGCTAGGGCAGAGTGTGCCCCTCCGTCATGCCTGCCCTCGGCTTATGAAAGGGAGGAAAATCAAACCTTTGCCCACCATAGCCGAGGACAGGAGGCATTTCAGGCTTGCCCCCATTAAGAAGCAGAGAGTTTGCAGATGGGGTTTCAGGCTGAGGGTTAGGGCTAGTGATACTTTTGATGAGACGTGGCCTTGTCCTTTTCCCTGAGCCACACTGCTTTACGTATGTTTTAAGGTGGGGTGAATTGAAGGAATTTGTACCCCATTGGTCTCAGCTGCTAACACTAATGTGAGTGCAATCTAAATCAGTTCCAGTGCATCAGCTTTGGAAGCTACTCGTGTGTTCTCAGACATTGCTATGCTCCTGAGTGACAAACGCAGGCTTCTTGAGAACCAAGTTAGCCTCAGTGACAAAAACAGAGGGCTGATGTTAAAAAAAGAAATGTGCTGCAGGCTGGAGTGGGTTACTCCTGGCAGCAAAAAGTCCTAAGTCATATTTCTCACTTCCCTCTCCTGAAAGTCACTAGGGAGCAGGTGTGGAATTACAGCTCAGCATTATTGGGGTGGGGTGGGGTGGGGAGATGCTAAGTGCTATATGACAAAAATACAATTACCAAAGAGAGGCTGTAGTCTTGTGAATTAAAATCACAAATGGGTGTGGCTTCCTCCAACATGGGAGGCCTATCACGTGGACAAAGTCTTAGAGTCCTGGACTGAGAGGCAGGAGATTTCTGCATTCTAGTCTAACTCCGCGTGTGAGATCCTCAGGCAAGTAGTTTCACCTTGGTCACCAGATCAGTGGAGAAACTGAGTAATAACCAGAAACTCCACATAAGATGCAGCAGCACCTGAGCTGAAGATTTCCCATGGAGAGAAATAACACAGGTGGAGCATGGTACAAGAACAGGGATCAGCAGTACCTGAAGATTTAACTGAGAGCTACATGGAACGGGGAGGATGTGCCTCTTTTGGGATTAGAACCCGCAACCCTTGGATTTTAAAATAGCATCAACATTAGCTATCAACAACTGGTTACTACTAGGCATATACACACCTTCTAGTATTGTTTCTCACAGCCTTTAATGTATAAGGGAGCCATTAATGGAACTGAAATAACATCCATGAGCTGGGGAAAACACCATACCTCATGTTACTTTGGTCCCATAAGTGGATCCCTGTGGCAAAAATAAACCAGTAGAAAACAGAAGTAAAGAACAATTCAAGAAGTTTGTGTTTGCTCAGGATCTTGCTACTAACAGCAAGGAGGGCGACAGCAGGTTACCAACCCATCTCAGGCAGAGCTGATGTTCTGCGAGAAATCAGAGGTCGATTTCCTGACATCCCTTCTAGAAACACAACCCCAAACATGGCTCTGCCCAGCTCCAGCCACTCCGGGAGTGGTATTTGTATTCGGTTGTCATTGTGACTTCACCCCTCTGATCCTGACCCCAGCTCCTGTGTGGAAGAGCTGCTCACCACCAATAGGCCCTTCTCCCTAAGTCCCTGCAACAACTGGTGAACTGCCTGAAATCCGGAGTGGGGGGCTGAGCACAGAGGAAACCATATGTACTAAATAGAGAGCTCCCCTCATCAGCCTGTGGCTCTGTGCTCTAGCCTTGGGCTTCAAGGTACAGAGTGAGGAGCACTGACTATTAGAATTATCAAAGGTTATCCTGGGTGGGGTTTGTGTGGCCTAATTTGAGTGGATTCCAAATACAGCCCTAATTTCTGTGAGAAGATGACACTTGTGCAGAGGGGTCTCTGTTGAGAGCAGGCAGTCTAAGCCCATCTCCAGATGACTAATTCAGGCAGTAACTGAAGGGGAAATGAACAGCAGAAGGCTCTGGAACACCGAGAAGTCAGGCTCTCCATCTTGGCTTCCTTCAGGGAAATGTCTTAATTAAGAGTCTGTCTTGCAAGGAGAGATCATTTTAATCTTAGAGATTAAACATTTCTTCTTGAAATAGCAGTAAGGGAGAAGTTTTCCCCATGCCATCTTCTCCTCTCTGGATCAATTTGGCCAGTTGCAGAAATGAAGGACAGAGAGAGACTGGACAAGATTCCACCCCTCTTACCCCCACACGAGTTCTGCTAGTGCACCTGAGTCCTGGGCCCCTAAAGAACTCTGTAGTCCTGACCTGCAGCCCCCCATCATTCCAGTCCTGGGCTCCCATGCAGCTCTGCTGATGGTCCTCAATCTTGACCCACAATGCACCCTACTGTTCCAGTCCTGCTCTTGCTCCCTGCACTTCAGTCCTGACATGTGGTACCCCCTGCAAGGACTCGGTGCATTAGTCACAGCAAATAATTTATTCAGCACATATTGCCCCTTTCTCTGTTCGTTCAGGCTTTGATTTGGATGACTGTGTTCGCTGCATGTATTTGCATAATGGTTTGAGATAACTTAGGTCAGCCTGTTGTTTGCTCTTACCCCAGGCACCAATCATGGAAGATACAGTTATTTGCAGTGTGTCACTTCCCTGCTCCCTGTGTGGGGGCCGGCCCATCCACAATCTTCACAAAGGCTTCTGGTGCAAATACAGTCGAACTAGTGTTCACTTCCCTTTCTGCACACAGCCTTGTTGACTAGCATTTGCTCATAAGAACTTTCCTGGAGAGTGAACATATGGGTTGGGAATCCCAAAGCCAACTCAGTCTTTTCTATGACTGATTGTTTGACTGACACTTGCTATAGCCTTCACCCAGCTGTGTCCCCTGCAGTTGCAGGCCTGGCCTTTCCCAAGCTGACACTGACCACTGTGGATGAAAGGACAGTGCCCTTCCATCTGCTATATGCCACGGCCTCCATTAGCACTGTTCCTGCGGGAGCTAGAGTTGGCAGTGTGGGCTCCCTTTCTAAGGGGCTGAATGCCGAGCTTCCATACTGCTTCCAGCCAATCTCAGCACTAGGAATTAGGGGTTTAAAATCATCTCTCTTCCCTGCCCCCACGACTAGATTTGCTGCACCAGCCCCTTGCACTGTCTTGCACTGGGCTGGTTTTCTGTTACTGGAGGTCAGTTGTTGCTGCAGAGTCAGGGTTGGCCTCTGCCTCCCACAGCTTCACTAGGCCCATGCTGTGCTGCAGCCCACAATGCCAGTCTATCCCATAATAGCCTCACTGCACTAAGTGCCACAACTGTTTCTCATGCAAGTTCTTACATCAGGAAGAAGAGGCGGGCATGGGGCAGTGTGCGCTGGAGGGGAGGGGTACAGCGAAGGACCATTGTACCTGTTGCTTTTGCTTTGAAAGCATCTAGAGCATTGAAAAACCCAGCCCCTTCCCCACGGCCTTGACACGCACAGCTGTTCCCTTAGAAATAGCTGTTGCCATGGTTTTTCCAAAGAAAACACTTCCCCCCCCCCCCACCCCACCGCCTTAACCTTGTGACAGCAGCGATGACGTGGCTTCTTTGGAAAGGCCACTTCATGTAACTATGGTAACAATTAGCTCTCTATTTTACCTCAGGGGTTGTGTTAACTAGACAGACACAGATTTGTTCTCCCAGGGGCCAGGTGCTTCCCTTCCTGGCCATGTGTCCAGAGCACTGCTGCTGCCCCGCAGGGAGGAGGTCACCTCTAGCACCTTCGAGGGCCTTGCCTGGGGGAGGGGAGGGGACTCCTCTCCAGTACAGTAAGAAAATTTACTTACAGGACAGAGGTTGGAGGAGGGGGAGCAAAGCCAACCCACAGGGCTTCCCCCAAAACAATAATTCCCCCCCCCCACGTCCGTCATGCCTCCCTTCACATTAAGTTGCAAAGAGAAGCAAGACCAAAAGGGGATTGGGAAAATGGTAGGCAAGGGGTCCACCCACACCCAAACGGCTCCTGAGCCAATTCCCCAGCCCTGGCAGTTGTCCCAAGGGTGGTCAGATTTGTTGGGTCCTCTGGGCTGCAGGAATTAAGCCATGCTGTCCTGACATGGTTTTGCTGGGAGTTATGGCACAGTCTAGGCCAGCAAATGGCCATTCTCCTCTCCCTCTACTGAAGCCTCAAAAATGGGACAATGGGCCAGAGGGTAAAACCCAGTAACGCAAGGAATGTTGCTCGTACTCATTAATAGTCCAGCAGTGAAGGAGAAGAGCAGCTGGCTTAAAATGTGGCTCTAGTCTGAAAAGAGACTGTAAAAATGGCACCTTCTTACTCAACAAATCTGCTGCTTGGGTGTAACGGAGTCATAGCTGCTCACTGCAGTGACTAAAATAAGCACTGAATGGCTTTTTATTCCTCTTAGCCTTGCAAAGCCCACTCATTTCTGGGAGAGGGAGCTGGATTTGGTCCGACCTCGAGCATCATTAATACAACTGTTCACTTAGTTCCAGTTCTGCTCTCAGTTACACTCTGTGCAATCCACCAGACTCTTTATTACTGGGGAGGATGGTGCGAGGGCCAGACGGAGCCCAGCTCGTCTACCAGCACCCAGGCTGGGCGTGTGCACCAGCAGTTAGAAAAATCCTTCTTTTACTTTTCAGGAGAGCCAATGTGATGTGGGATCAATGAGAAACCAAACATGAGAGAAGCCCACAATGCCATTCTTACAGAGTTGCTTCAATATTCAGTGGGGATCTTTCTTTTTTATTGCATGAGCAAGTCAGCCATGTTCTTTCGAGACTCCATTCGCAACTGTCAAGGAGCATCTCCAGATTTCCCTCCTCTGAGCGTTAATGTTGCAAAGGATCATCAATAAACTCTAGAATGCAACATATCACTGCATAACTAGGAGCAGGCCGCAATGCAGGCCGCTTTGAAATGGATCAGATCCCTAGGGGAGGGTAGCACTAACTCCTGCCAAGAGAACGTGGGGAGCACCCTGCCTGGTTAAACCTCAGAAAGCCCTGCTTTGTGGAGGTGGAGGTCATGTCACAATGGCCAGGACACCCGACCATTGTATCCTTTTGGGTGGGGGATGGGGAGGAGAAAGAGGCCTAATCCTATGTATGAAGTTTCTCATCCTTTCAGTTTGGTGAATCTACTTCTCAGATGTCAGTTTACACCAATGTGAGAGTCCCAGTAGGAGATCTGGCTCTGGAACAGCGGAATCATTGAGATGACGGGACAGCATCAGTTTACTTAAAGGACCAAACTAGCGATCAGTTGTAGGGCTGAGGGAAAACCTCCTCCCCAAAAGAATGGGGCATGTAGATTTTTGGAGGGGAACACGGGAGATATTCAGGTGTGGATGTGCAATGTGCATAGGGTTAATGCAAGGTGTGCACTAAACACTGTCACAGTTCAGGCTTCAGGAGGCAGATTCTGGCCTCTGATCCCTGCCCACAGTTTCCTTGACTTCAGTGGGACTCACATGTGTATCACAACACGGACTGGCCCATGAAGACTTAATATGGGAGGGCAGGCCACCCACTCCCCAGTCAAAGGTTCAGTCCCTGCTCTAATTTCCTCTCCTCCCTCCTATGGAAGAGTGGATCTTCCCAATAGCAGCTGTCAAGGCACTGCAGCAAGCAAGCCTCACAGCGGGTGGGTGGAGAAGAGTGACAGAGTCTGAGAGGGCAGGCGGGGGCGTGTGCAGTGGTGTGTGTGCACAAGCGACAGAACATGCTACAACTGACAACATGAGTCAGCTACAGAGCCAAGAAGCAGAAAGGCCCAAGGAAGACAAAGGCTGGAGCTAGACTTGTGTTCTCAAGTCTGAGGGAAGTAGCCTTCACACACCCTTGTGAAGGGGAGGAGAACCCAGGACACCAAAGGCATTCTGAGCAGCTGGAGGGTCCAGCTCTGACAACCTCTCAAATGTTCCACATTGAGGGGGTGGGGAACAAGTCCGATCTCATTCACAGGCCCCATTGGCTCGTGGGATGGATGAGGAGCATGCAGATTATTTCCCCATCACACACAATCCCACTGAAGTTCTGAATGGAGTTAGAATGGGTAATTGTTTATATTTATGGGTGGCCTAGAAGCTGCACACAACCCAAGCTGGGCTACTTTCATTGTTTAGCTAAGGCCTGGTCTACCCTAGAAAGTTAGGTCAGCAAAACTACATTGGTCAGGGGTGTGAAAAGCCCACACCCCTGTGCAGCATAGTTACACTGACCTAAATCCCCACGCAGATAGCACTAGGTCGACAGAAGAATTCATCCACTGACCTACCTACCACCTCTCAGGGAGTTGGATTACCTAGGCTGATGGGAAAACCCCTCCTGTCCATATAGATAGTGTCTACACGGAAGCACACAGTGGTGCAGCTCTGCAACTGTAGCATTTTAAGCGTAGACAAGCCCTAAGGCAAGGAATGCAGTCTTGGCAGAAGGAAGGGAGGGAAGCAGGAGGGAGGGAAGAAACGGGGTGTATGCTCAACACAGCTAGATCTTAACAGCACCCTCAGCAGGCAACAGGCAAAAAGCCCCAAGTCCTTTTTGTGAGTGCAGGGACCGAGTCTGAGCTCCCATCCACCCTGGGGGAAGCAGGGTTTATGCAGAGCACTGCCCACTCTCAGAGACATAGCCTCAGTAACTCAGGAGGGGTTCATCATGTGGCCTAGGAGGAAGGTGATGCGGCATTAGAGTAGGTGATTGTCTGGTTTGAATCCTGCGCTCTGTTTCATTCTTCGCAGAACTGCCTGGACCCTTTCTTGCAGCTCCTCTCAGAGGGGCGCTTGGGCAGTCTAGCCAGAGAAGGAGGGTGATTGTGTTGTTTAGGCAACAGACAGAGACTTGGGAGAGCTGGATTTAAGTTCTGGCTCAGCCACAAAGTCCCTATGTGACCTTGGGAAATTCACAGTCTCTCTGCATCCCAGGTCCCCCTCTGGACAATGGAGATCACAACAGTTCCCTGCCTCCCAGAGGTGTTTGAAAAGTTCTATTGATGTGTATGTGAGGTGCTCACATGCTGCAGTGTTGGGGGCTATAGAAAAACCTAGACAGAGAGAACCGCTCTAGCCTTCCCAGTTCTTCACCCTGCTCCCCTACTGGCTAGCCAAAACACAGCTACTGTAAGGATCAGCCACACTCGGAATGAAAGAAGTGAGAGTAAGACAGCCAGAGAGCAGAGGGTGAGCACCCCCCAGCAATAATCAGAAATCCAGCCTGGTGTGAAGAGGTAATTATGCCTGGAGCCAGTGAGGGGAAGGGGGAGAGGGAGCCAAGTTCTCCATAGCAACAGGTGTTTGCCACGTAATGGAGCCCTTTCCGTTTGGCCTCAGCAGCAGTCACCCTTATTCACATGGTCATAAATAATTCAATTTTATCATTCACACACATGAATGCTGCAGGCTTGGGCTCCGTGCACATCCAGCCTCCATCTGTCTGGAGGGGGAAAGGCAAAGCACACACTGATAACAGAGGCAAACATTTGTTTAACATGTATGAGTGTGGCCAGATGGTACATTTGGAGCGGGGGAGATGGAAAGGAGCAGTAGAGAAGGGGAAAGGAGAGGAATGAAGTGAGCTAGAGGACATCCCCTCTTTAGCTCCAATTTCCATAGGGACCCTTAAAAAAATTCCGTGCCATTTCATGTTTTAGCCCGTATTTGCGGTCTTTGTAGTTGGTATTTGGAGACATCTTTAGATTGCCAGGTTAGCAGTTCGGCCGTGCTTCTTCCTGGGTAGCGAGCACAGTCAGAGGAAGCTCTAGCACCTATGGTCATCTCCATCAGTTAATGCAAGAAGTCCTTGCTAATCAGAGGGAGGCTGCTACATCTCCTAAAATATGTGGGACAACCCTGATTCCAGTAAACTAAGCTTACCCCTAGGACCAGGAAAGAACCCAAATAGATCAGGGGGGCTAAGACATCACACATGTATGATCATGGAATCGGGCTATTGCACAAAGATGCCAGCAACATGGATAGGCGTGGACTGGGTTTGGGGTACTCTTTGTCTGAAATCGAGTGGTACCACTCCCCTCTCCTTCCTGTCCCGTGAATGGGGATGGTAAGCTGATGGGCAGGATTTCTAGTGTGTACACAATGCCAGAGGGGATTTGGGGAGCATTAGTTTGCAGAAGGACCAAACTGGTCATCTGTTGTAGACTTGGGAAAAGCCTCCTAACCAGATGACTAGGGACATGTAGATTTTTAGGGTCAAACCAGGAAATCTTCAGTTCAGGTCTGAGCTAAATATCCCTGCTAAATATTCCTGTGCCAATATTAGTGAGGGGGAGTAAGCAGAAAGCTTTCCTCTCCAGCTGCTTCCTAGAGCCAGAGGATTCCTGGTGTTTACCGCTGTATCCCATGCTGCCTGAGAAGGGAGAACAGCCCCCCTGAAACTGTTGGCTTTGTCAGAAAATAATGAAACTGACAAACAGAAAGACACATTGCAGAACGCCCATTGTTAGTGTAATTAGTGGGCTCTGTGCTGCTCTCTCTTGTGGGTGAAGGGGGGCTGATGAGAGAAAACAATAGAATTAACAGAGTTAATAGGGTGGATTTTAAAGAGACTGCATATTATTCCAGAAGAGACTGTGCATGCTGCACACACACAAGCTGATCTGCCTACTGAAGACACAAAGATGGGTCATTAGCTCCCGGTGGCATCAGTTTCAAAAATCCCCTTGCAAATGCTACGAAATCCAGACCATATCATGCAGGGGCACAAAAGTTGAGATCTCTTGTCCCTCTCCATTAGATCCACATTCAGACAGAATGAGGGTTTTCATTCTTACACATGAATCACGCAGACCACGTAGGGGCAGATATCATATACTGTATGCGAGAATTATATCAAGTGTTATAATCAAATAGTGAAGCAATCAGAAGTCTAGAGTTACTCACATAACCTTAACTCTGTCCCCTTGTGCATTAGCTTTTCAATACATTATTATAATTCCATGACTGCATACTATTGTTTCCACAAGATCCCTACCTCATTCACTAGGTGCAAAATTAAGTACTGATTACTCTTTAGGACAGCACCTAAGTACATATTTATCTTTGAGGTTAAGTATTATCCTGAACTGAGGCCCCATGAATGATAATGATAATGAATATTAAATTATTTTAGATCACGTCGGTTCTATTGTTAAGAGGAAGGATGCACAATGTGCAATTACTATCTGTCAACCAACTTTTACAATTTTTCCTCTCTAGAAATGAAAATACTTATTTTAAATAAAATAAATGTGTGGGGACAGAGCTACAGGATACACAAGCAGCCATAGCTCTGACATTTCTGAACTGCATATACTAACTGCAGCTGTAATGCTCTTAATGTAGGGTTTTGTATGGAATTTCCTAGGATTGTTTTTAAAGTGATAAAAATATAAATATTTAGGTAACTAATATTTAAGAAATACAAACAAAACCCCTTTGGATGATCAAGACATGGACAATCACTACTTCAGCTATCTTCCTCGTATGTTGTATCCCTCTCTCGTTGTCTTTTCAGAATGTAAGCTCAAAGCCAATAACTGTGCCTTTCCATGTCAGTACAGACCTAGCACATTATGGGCATGACTGTAATAATTGTAGGCCCACAACTGTAGATAACCAGTACTAACCACAGGCAGTTAATTACACTTCCCAAACCACTTCTACTACACTGTTAGTGCCAAAGAAAGATGGTCAGGTCAGGTTCTAGCAGTCCTCCAGACAAGTGGTTATTACATTCATGGATCTCCACAATCCAATCTAGCACCCGCTATAATTGTCAACGAGAATCTGATGGGGCATTATCTTGCCATGGTATCAGAGCTCTATTCTCTGCTGTTTTGTGCAGCAGAGATTGCAAACACAGTTAAGACCTTCCGCAGGTCACCTTGCTAATCTTCCATCGGGTCAGTTACCCAAAAAGGAGCCATCTCAAGAACAACAACAGCTTCCTCAACAAGCTGGACCAACAAACCCTCTGGCAACTGTGGATACACTCATGTTTTACTAGTTCAGTCTTAGATCATACAACGGCCTTAGAATGCACTAACAACATGTACATGAATAAGATGAATCAACATGTTAGCTAGTAAATTATGGCTAGTCTCACTCTCATCATTCCTTGAAGAGGAAAGTCAGCAAGAACTGCCTGCTCTGAACTAGCCCAGGAAGGAAGATCTCATAGGTGATTAGTCCAGTCCTCATCAGGATTCCACAGAGGGATTACCATTTGACAAGCAACTGATTCAAGCTGGATGACAGTAGCAACAGCACATTATCTAGTATTCCTGATTCTTGGCATACAGGCATTTTGTTACAATTGTAGCTAACAGCAACATACAATCACTCTCCTAGAATTTTTACCTCCTCCAAAGGGTTTAACCCTCAAATTTCCCCAGGGAGGGTGTTCTTGGTCTTTCAGTGGGTTCCTAAACACTCACACCCTACTGCCTACTGCCCAACACTCCTGCACACCTTTCTGCTGCACCAGCAGGTAATGCTCAGGTGGCCTCTTGGATTTCCTTTGTGCTCATCAGTCACTACTATCTCAGCTCTCTCTGAGTGGCATGATGGTTAGGCTATTGCACAGGTGATAAGTGTCTTCCAAAGTGTCAGTTGGGAAGGATGGCTCAGTTGATTTCACCATGGGATTCAAAGGCTTCATCCATCACTGTATAGGCTTCCAATAGCAAGCTCCCTTGATATCACTGGGGAAGAGCTAGCAGGCTTTCTGGGGCTTCCTTATTATTGCTTTCAGTGGGGATTATTTTTAGCTCCTTCGTGAGCAATGTGGATGCTCAAATATCTAATCTTTATATAGAAGAGTGTGCAGTTGTTGGTGCTTCTTAGATTGACCTCATTGCCCTTCTCAGCTCTAAATTCAAGCTGGAGTAATGCAGCCACAGAGGCCATTTGAACCTTGTAATCAGTAAAGTGCTGCTGCATCACTGGCTGGAGTCACCCCATCACGTCTCCCCTTACACTAACCCCCAAACAAACAAACAAACAAAAAATCCACCCAGGGACAAGCCCCCTGGGGTTGATTGTTGGGAGATTTTAACCCAATGTGTGCCAAAGCACTTCAGCTCCCCGTGCTGCTGCTGCAAGTGGGAGAAGCAGATGTGCAAACCCAGGAAAGCAGCAGCCTCAGATTCCCACCCAGTGGGAGATTTCCATTTTATGACTTTATTTGCTTTTCTGCTACGTCAAAAAAAGGAGGGACCAGCCCAAACCCTCAGCACCCTGGGCAATTTCAGACATCATTACTTGTCACCTAGGTGACAACACCCCAACATCAGTGTAAGTAAATTCCACCAACAGATTTGTCTGCAGATGAATACTGAGGTGGGGCAGGAGACGAAGTAGAGATGTTTACTTTCTCTGACAGGGGACACATTCCAGGGAGCTGAGATATTTGCTCTGTTGCTTTAGGGGAAAAAATCTGTATATTGGGGATGGGACGTTTGACAGAGTATCTAGTAGCTCATCTATGAATAGCATCCACCCTTTGTGATCTGGGTAGGAAAGGAATTCCGTCCACAGGCAGACTGAGCTAGTCCCAGGGGGCTGACCCAGTGCCCTCCACCAACCCAGACAGACACTGAGGGCCAGATCCTCAGCTCGTGTATACCAGTGCAGCTTCTTTGAGTTGGAGGGACCTACACTCATTTACACCCGTGGAAGATCTGGTTCACTGATGTTCAAACCTGAGCACAAGGTAGCCTGGGGGAAGTGAATTGAAGAGTTTTTAAAACAGTCACATTTATACAGTCAGGAAGGCAGTTCCATATGGCGGGGAAACACACAACCCACTCCTCCTTCCTCGTCTTCTCTTAGCCTCTCCCAAGCCTCAGACCCCATCCCCCCCCACCCAGCCCATACAGTGACATTTCAATCCTTGGCAAGAAATAACGCAAGGCACTTACCTGCACTGGAGCCTGGCTTCTTCCTTCCCCCGAGATGGAAGAATCATGGATGGTAGGGCAGGAGCACTGCAAACCCGGAGAAAGCTGCATCTGCCACCTCACCCCCTCGGCTTTGTGCAGCCTTCTGCCCTTCCTGAGGTGATCATCATGTTCCCTGCCACATATACCCCGGGCGTCTCATGAGTAGAGGGTACCTGGACAGGGCAACCCACACACACACACACACACCATTTCTGCTCCGCACTCAGCGCCTGGTAGCTTTGCTTCCAGCAGGCAGCAGCAGTGTCTTCCCCATTTGCACTGAAGCTGCCGGAGACTTTCCAAGCCATCTGGCAACATGCCGGGGCCATGCCCCAAGCCCAGCTCGCTGCCAAGTGCCAAGCACGGGTGAGAAGACACCAAGCTCTCTGGCTTTGGCCAGGCATACAGCTGCATTTTGGGCCCCTCTGAATTTGAGAACCCTAGTTTGACTCAATTTAAAAACAGTCCCTGCTACACGCCCGTTTATACCCACCACTGGAGCGTCTGCTGCCTCTTGACACCCACATGAGCCTCGACCTGCCCCCAGCTCGTGCTGGGGCTGGAGAGGCAGCAGAATGAAGGGTATTTTCAAAGATCTAAATATGAACGCAAGAGAGAGCTAGGCAGACGTGGCTGGAGCCCCCCTCCAGAGTCCTGCAGACTGCAAGGACAAGGACACTGTCTGTGAAGGCGTCAACCAGAGAGATCAGCAGGGAGCTGTCCGCGGTTGTGGTGCTGCTAGGACGCTGAATAGGTATGGTCTGGGGAAATGCTGTCCACTTTGCTGGTGCTGAAATCGTACTGCAGCCTCCCTCTGGGGCCACGTTTCAGGTGTTACCGGACCCCTCACACATCTGCCCGCCGGAGTTATTGAAACCGGGGGCATTTACTTCTCAGGGTTCTGATGACATCGCCCACCTGACAAATCTCTGGTTACCATTCACCACGCCGCACAAAGGCAGCCAAATCCAGCCTTTCAATTATTAAACCCCAGGATATTACAGGACACATGACCCAGCACATGAAAAGTTCATCAGCTAGGACATCCCACCCTCCCCCCATCAAGAGAGGCTGGGGGAGATTGGAGCAAAACGGTGGCTAGACTGGGTCACTGAAGACAGAAGACTTGGGAAGAGCCAGAACCTCAGCCAGGGAAATGATTCTAACCTCCTACCCACCATCCAAACTGCAGCCAACCCTCCATCCTGAACTGTCTCTCGCCTGTTCCCCCACCTTCCCCAATCTACCTCTTTGCTGGGAAATAGCTCCCTTGTGATGGGGGACCCTTGGGAAAAAGACATGCTTTTTGCTGGGTGATGCTCAACAGAGAAGGATTGGACGCATTGATGATGGAGAAGTGCAAACATCAAGCCATTGGGCATGAGTTCCGCTGGCTGCTACCATTTAATAAACAGCAGCGGAGTAATTGGGGGTGGCAGTGACACACAATGAAGCCCCTTTGTTAAATCACAGCCCGCAATTGTTCTCCAATTCGATTTGCACTAAAGAGAAGTCAAAGCAAAGCGTTTTCTCCTCTTGTAAGGGGGAGGGGGAAGCTAAGGGAGAGAGAGAGATCCTCGGAGATATTAGATTAAAGCCCAATAACACAATCAAGAGTTTGCTGAATTACATTATTAGCATTCAACAAGTCCCGCAAAAGGGTAATTGCCATTTTCCAGGAGAGGATGCTAGGATGTCATTAATTGCACCGATCCCCGGGACGAGAAGGGAAGCCGGGACTGGAAAGCGAAATGAAAGGCGGGCGGAACCGCTTGTCGCAGGGAAAGGGGAGCTATTTAGGCTCTTGGTTAACAAGGGGGAAGCTAGCAGCTGCAGAGTCCCGGGGCAGTTTCACGGGGTGGGGTCCTTACAAGACCAGGCTGGTTGTATGCGTGGACGCTCAGCCCGATGGAGGGAGTGGGGGACATGGAAGTGCGAGAGAGGGAGGAACACAGTAGCTAGAAGGGAAGGAGAGGCAGGCGTGGAGGGAGAAGGAGAGCAGGTGAAGAAGCGGATGCAGCTAGCAGCGTCCGCCGCTGCCAAGATTTGCTCTGGGACAGGGAAGCCCTGGCTCGGGGGAGGGCTGCTAGGAACCCGCCAGAGCTGCCTCGCCCCGATTGCTCCCGAGCCGGGTTTGCAGGGTCCGTGGCAGCCGGCGGGGTCGGGCGCTGCTCTCGGGAGGACTAGCGCCAGAGTCCCTCTCCGTTCTCCCCTTACTTCCCCCAGCGCCTTCGCTCAGGCTGCAGCCAGCCGCACACGCGTGTTGGCCGCTCCCCTAAAGCCGGGGGCCGAGGCCCAGCGGGATGGGACCGGGGCAGGCTGAGAAAAGAACCGCGGCCCTGGAGCTGGGAGGGCAGCCGCCCCCTTCGCCGGTTGCAAGTCTAGACACACGCACTCACGCCAGCGCCACAAGACCCTGCGAGCCTCCCGGGGCTGGGGGCACAGGGGCTCCCGGGCAAACTTTCCCCAGCCCTGGGAGGAGGGGGGGGGGCAGTCTGAAATGAAGCCTTACCTCTGGCCATCTCCCTGGGGCGGACGGACAGCCGGTCTGGAGGCTTCGTTCCGCGCCTCGGTCTCCACCGGAAGGAGGGAAGCTTTCACCCAACGCTGCTTCTTGTTGTAGTTGTGCTCGCTGGGGGGGGGGGGCTGGGGGTGGCCAGGCTGCGCCGTGTCCTGCCACCTGGACCACCTGCCTCCTCCGTCCTGACAGCAGCAGGCTTGGACGGAGGGTGGGGCCGGGGCTGCTGGGCCCCGTCTTTTTATCAGGTGCAGAGACAATAGCCGGGGCTCCTGTTACAGGACTGTCTCTTTAAACCCTTGATCAACCCACAGGTGGCCTGTCACCACCGTGGACATCCATGACGTCACCTGAAAGGAGGTAGGGAGAAAAATCCGACTTCAGAACAAGAGTCCCTGGGCGACCATGGCAACAGATTGCAAATGTCAGTGCACACATCATCCATCCTGGTGCTACTAAACTGCCTTCCTAGTGCCTCCCACATGGGGGTGGGGGGTGGAATCAGTGTAAATCTACAGCAGTTAGCACCGTGCCAGCCTTGCTAAGGAAGAAGCATTGCAGGGCTGCCCAAAGGGGCTACCGGATTTGCAAAATCCTCTGTGCCTCAGCAAATCTCTTTCATCATAGCTCCTTCATTTATTCTCACTCTCTCCGCTGAGAACTAGCAGCAGCTCCTAGGATGGAAAAAGCTTAGCTGCTCCCTTGCTTAGAGCAAATCCCAAACAAGTGATGTTTTGCATCTGACTGTCAATAGGAAGAAGCTCTCTGAAGGAGAGAAGAGGCTGGGTTCCATTCAGAGTTAAGGAATACACCAATTAGCCTTAGTTCCGAAAACGGGGATTAAAATGCAGCTGCTTATCCTTTTTATAACCTCTTTACACACACCTGGTCCTATTTTTTCCTTGTTGCAGGAGAATAACTTGCCTCAGCTATAGACATATTCAAATCCGCTTGCTGCCCTCCTTCCCTGCTCTACCCTTTCAAAGTCAGCAAATGGGCACAGTATGTGGAAAGGTTTATTGTTTACTTGAAGAGGTTAGAACAGATTGGGTATGTAGAGGGGTGTGATAGGAGGAGGGGGTGAAGGCGCTATCTCTGAAACACTTGCAGATTCCCCCCTGGCAACTCAGTGCAGAGATGCGACCCCACAGGGCTCAGCATACTAGATGTTCAGACACTACCTGGGACTGGTATAAATACGTAACTAGATATTGATTGTGACGATTTAAGTGCCCATCTCAAGCTCTGGGCCCTTTAAAACAATTCCATGCAAAAGTTAAAACATTGTCACCCTCTCGGCATCGTTAATAGGTGGCCTGGAAATCATCTTAACAAACTAACCCCTTTAACAACAATGTCCATCAACCCACTTCCCCAAATGAAAGCGAAGGTGGGATGTTTGGATGATTAACCATCTGTGCTCTGGCAGACCAGGCAGGGGAACCAATTCCAAAGTCAAGGACACCTCCCAGAAAATGCCTTACCGAGAGCCCTGTATACACAGAATATATTATTCTCTCATATACAGAAAGGGCTCCAGTTGTGGGACCATGGTCTGAGAGAGTGCGATGGCCTCTCAGTTAGGCAGCTCCCATTCCATTCCATGTTTTATAGGTCAATAGCTCTGCTATTAAGTAGCCAGTGTAGTTACCTGAGAATGGGTGTAAATTACTCTCAAAGCGACGCACTGATTAACAAGTGGGTGGCTACATGCTGCATTAGCCTCAGTTTCCAAATGGTCTCAATGTGCAGCCACATGTTGAGCTCACTAATGTTATCTTGATGGATGGAACATACACTGATGGCAAGTCCCATTGCCTTGCTCCCTTGGCTCTGTGAAGTGTTATGCCCTGCAACATGGGTTGCTGCAAGAGTCAGGATCATTTAGAAAGATCTCATGCAACCTTTTAAATTGTCTACAGCTCTCAGTAAGCGCTTGTACAGCATCTAGCACAATAGGGCCCTGATCCCTTTGTGGGGTCCTTAGCCACAAGCGAAGTACAGGTAACAATACAATTTTGCCATTTTCAGCTGTGAAAAGAGCTTTGGGCACCAGTTAAAATGGGATTTTGTGATATTTCACTATGATGAAAAGGAAAGCGTATTGCCACGTTAAATAGTGCTATAAAGGTACATAGTGTTTTACAAATCACAAATCAAAACAAGGTCCTGGCCCCAAAAGGACGTAATCTGACTCAGACACATAAAGGACTACATAAAAAAAAAGTGAAAAATTTAAAGCAAATGGACAACGGGCCAATATCTGCTTCAATTACACCATTACCACCCTGCTGAAGTCAATGAGGTTGCAGAAGTGTCAATGTGAGCAAAATGTGGCCCCTAACTTTTTGTGAATTTGGGGACAACGCAAGTCATCCTAGTGTTTGTCTGCACTGAGAACATTTTCACTCAGAGCTGAAGTGAAGTTCATATTTCTGAATAATACTTTATTAAAGATCATACATTGCACCTTCCACCCAAAGAGCTCAAAATACTTTCCAAACATCAATTAAATCTCCCCACAGACTTGGGAGGTAAGTAACTACTGAATTAAGGTTGTTTTGGGATTTTTTGGCATGGTAAAAAATCTTAGACATTAGAGATAGTTGAGACCTTTGAAACCAGCTAGTGTCTGCCCACCTCAAAACCTAGGGCTGGATTGTTCCTTACATTCCTTGTCCAGTTACTCAAGCAATGGAGCTTCCACTCCCTCTCCAGGCTGAAGTTCAAGGTACTTGAATGTAAGGCAGGATGCTTTGCGTTAGAAACACTGTGCTGATAGATCCTTTCTAAAGAAAAAAAATGCAGGACTTAGATTTCTCATTGCAGAACTGACTAGTTACATCCTACATAGGAATCTTTAAAGGATAGCTTTTAGAGTGTTTAACCTAACTGAATTAATACTGCCTTTTATATTTAAGTGGCATAAAATACCATTCTGAAGGAAGCTTTCATAAGGCAAGTTGTAGGTTGTATGGACAACAAATGGTTTGACAGCTGAGAATGGCAGAATTCATTGAAGCTGCTGGATAACCCAATGGTCTAGCAGCCTAAGCATGCATGAGGCTGTTGTATGCACACTGAGTTAACATTTAATTAACAAGCCAAGTGTGTTCTGAGAATTCAGTCCTTGAGAGGGAATAGGTCTGACGATTGGTAAGAAATAGTATTCAAGGCTGAAGTGATCTTAACTGCTCAACAGTATCTGTACTAACCATTTTCTGAGCAAATCCCCAGAAAGCTGTATTTTCTCTGAAACAACGTGTAAGTCATGTTTAATGTTCAGCAACACTCTGTAGACCTTGTGGCTTTTGCTATTTCTGAAGCCTAGTGCTAGCCTTGGAGGGGGAAGTTAGTTTAAGGTTCATAAACGGAAGCATTTTCTTCTCTACAAGTGTGGCCCTTGCAAAGAGAGAGGCTGACGTTCTTCTTAGCAGCATGGGACTCAAGGGTATGCCTCGTGGCTTGAAATCCACAATGCAGTAGGTAATCCATTGCCCCTTGCTCATAGCATCTCCATAATCTGCCACATTAGGCCACTCATTGCACACAAGAAGGCACAGAGATCTAGATCCAGCAGGCTGTTAATAAAAGGCATCAGAAAGAGTACAAAAAAAGTATTAGTCATCAGAAGAAAAGTTGTTCCGATACCAAATAAATGAAAAGTTATACATGGGGCATAGTGCCTGCTCTCTGCACATGAGGGAGCTGGTGAAGCAGACCTGAAACAGAAGCTTTCCAATGCAAAGCAGGAGTGGGATCAGTGTTACTAGTCTGGAATTGGAAAGCACTTGTTCTTCCTGTTCCATTCAGGCCTCACAAACAGCATGGCTGAGAAGTCAGGCAGAGCCTTTCTTCTGCTGGATTGGACTCTTGAGGATAGGGGTCATATCTACCTGCTTGCACAGTGGAGCCCAAATCCTGCGTCTGGCCTTTAGGTGGAGCCACAATACAAATAATAGTAAAGGGACACCACACTGGGAGGACAAACCTGTGTCCCAGAGGAGAGGAATGG
Source organism: Chelonia mydas (assembly GCF_015237465.2). Lineage (NCBI taxonomy): Eukaryota > Metazoa > Chordata > Testudines > Cheloniidae > Chelonia > Chelonia mydas. The sequence goes on from NC_051250.2 coordinate 69,315,779, forward strand.
GACCAGGTTAAATGGAGAGAGAACTGTACAAAGAAGGAAACAAGGTGAAAGGTGTCACACATCAACAGATTGGTCTGTCTCAAACTAAGAGGGTTTAGGCTCTCTTTGGGTTTTGGAGATTTCTGCAAAGGACTGAAGTAAAGATTCTTAGATGAGAAATCCTAGTCTTAACAAAGGCCCTATCTGTCCCCCACATCATGACGTCCTTCACCAGAATCTTAATTCATTCCAATCCCTGATCAGATCCCAAACTCAGACCTTGAGGATGCCTACAAAACCTGACCTTTAATCAAAACTGGAAACCAATACGTATAGCACCCCAGATCTCTCTTCTTTTCAAATACGTGCCTCTGTTTTCACATATAAGTAACAATACCTTCAGAAGGGAGTTAAACATTCAGCCTCATTTGAGATTGAACAGGATGATTTCTGTGGTGGGACCAACTGACGTTTCATAGCGTGATGATTTGCTACTAATAAAACAATATCTGTGAATATTGCATCACAAATACACACTGGCTATGGTTCAAATCCATCCCTTCCTGAATTTTGACTTTATTCTTAACATATACACTAAAGCCCCAAGATAGGATTGCACTTACAAAGATAGGCTTTGGTCTGCACTAACTGCTTCTAGGTTTCCCCCCCTTTCTAGATCTCCTGACCCTCCTCCAAGCAGAGAGACTTTCAGCTGTTTATACTCCTTTCTCGGTGTTAATGAGCCTCATCTGATCTAACTGCCAGCACGAGTTGGCAGAGTAGCTCTGCACCACCCCACAAAGCCCTGAAGTCTAACACCTGGTCATAACCTGTTAATAGCAGCTATTTTACTGTCACTATGGCATCTGAAATGGCAACATAAGAGAATATGTATTAGTCCCATACAGTGGTGCAAATAGAAATCATTTCTTGCTGGTACTGTACTCATGGGACAGACATAAGACAGGAGCATGTAACCTCCCCACATGACCTTCCGTGTGACTCCACCCCACCCCCATCCCAGGGCCCCCACACTCTCCCCGTCCCCTCTGACACCTCCCTTTGTATATACAAACATCAACATGCTTAACTAATCACTTTCCCCCCAAATATGTAGTATTCAGTCTGTTTATATGGAATGTGGGAGTTGGGTGAGGAGCCATTTCAGCATATGTATGACTTATTAAAAGACAAATTTTAAGTAGAACTGTATCCCGAACTGCTTTATAGTATTGTACCCAAACATCGCATTTCAATGGGGGATTCAATTTCCTTTATAGGAACAGACTCCTGAAACTCTTACTAGTCCATAAAAGTGGTCAATAGTCATGCAAACTGTCCCATTATCTTCAATGGGATTGATCAAATGATTAAGGATTTACAGGATTAGGTTCCAAGTTTGTAAATTGTTCTGGATGAAACTGACAATGCCTGAGCTGTCAGATCAGAAGGAGCTTCATTCCAATAAAGGTGGGCAAATGTGTGATAAGTCTTAGCTCCATTGCTAAGATGAAGAACATATTTTCAGCAAAATTCTTGGCAGATTCCTAAGGCAGTTGGTTTAAGGCCATCAGTGTCCAGCATTGTAATCTTCACTTATAGTTCTCTCACCCCAAAAGCTGGAAAATGAGGCATTTTTTTGTTTGTTTAGCTGCTCCAGTTCCAGTCAACAAAATGCATGTTAGACTAGTTTGGCTGCAAAGAATAATTCTGTGTTTACACAGAACTGGGCTCACATCAGAATCCAAACATCCTCTGGTCAGTGCAAGCAGAGGCATTCCTCTAATGACCTGGACTTGATGTGATGCAGCATGAACGCCATGGATAATTCAGACCAATGGGGAGAAACAGAATAAAAACCATTGTTTTATTCAAACACCTTCCGTCCCCCTCACCCCTCCCCTCTTGAGGACTCCTGACCAACGTAAAACAACACAATACATATGCTAACAAACTTAAACAAAGCCTTTTTTAAAGTTTGTTAGCATATGTAGTGTGCTGGTAAAGCCATAAAGAATGAATGCCCTTCCTAGCCACTTTCTGCTCCTATAAGGAGCATAGCGCAGACCCGCCCCCCAGCCGTGTGCTCCTGTGGGGGTGCTGGCCCCTGTCTTTCCAGTATCCTGTACCTGCTAGAAATTTCTTGCAGGTATTGCATACTGGAGGGTACTGCCCTACTTGCACTGCTGGTCCCATGACTTGCAGGCAGGTCTGTATTGTAGATCTCTGCACCAACTCAAAGACCCACAATGAAAAAATGCATATTGGGGCTATGAATTTAAAGAGATTTCTCTGCAAACTGGAAAAGGAGCTGCTTCTTTTGCTTCTGTGCACTTCACCAGCCACTGCTGAGAACTAGGTTGTACCGTTCCATTATCATCCCATTGCTACCAGCCTTTCTTTCCCAGTGAGTGCTACTGAGCAGCCACAGCAGAGACTCCAGAAAGAGTAGCCAGAGCAAAAGATTGGAGTCTATGAACAGCTGATTTTTGTGCCGGACGATATAGGGTTCATCGAACTGGACCTCAGGGAATGCATCAGCATCCCCAAAAAGAATTTGGGGTGGACCTGGAATGAACTTCTCTCACAGTTGCTGGTCACAAGTAGCAATGGGACATTGTTTGAACAGTTTTTAGATCTCCCGGGGCCTTTGGTGGAATAGTCACAGAAAGTGCTCATCAGCTTGGATGGATGTTTGTGTCTGGTGTAGCCTTCAGCAGAAGGGTGGATGGTTATTTTCTTAGTAACATTAAGAAAAAGGAAACCGAGAGACACCAAGATAAATGGCCTTGCAAACTGTTCATTAATTCCATGATTACAATCAGGAACTGTTATCTCTCCATTAGACTCAAAGGAAATAAGGTGGGCAATGAGGAGGCCTTGGTGTTGAACTGACCCTGGCAGCCAACCTGGTTATTTCCTCTGTCAGAGACAACATAACAAGAACCCAGATCCTAACAGCAGCATGTCCTGAAGGATATAAACAGCTCTGCAAACTCCACCTGACAAACATGCCAGGAAATGGACTGTGGCATCTCACTCCCCACCTGACACTTTTATGGCACTCAATTTAAATTTATGACTGACTTGACGAAATGGCTTGTCAGCCAGCACAGACGGACTGTGCAGCCCCAGCCCCTATGGTCAGCTAGCATAGAAAGACAGTAAATCCCCATTTCCCAGTAGATGCAGAATCCCGCATCTAATGCAGAGCTGCCCAAGCCCAGCTACCTCTTTCCAGGTACTGCCTGCCCGTCCCCTAGAAAAGTTTGTGTAGACCAGGCATGGGGATTTTCCTACTGAAGAGATGACAAAGTATTTAGTGTAACGACCCAAGAAATGGCTACGTTGCCGCTGATGCTATTCAAATTTGTGTTTTTAGGGAGCCTAGGTGTTTCAAACCTTAACAGAGATGCCATCCCCTCCAGGACACCAAAATGTCCTAGAAAGGAAGTTATTTCAAACTGCCTTGGTACAGCTGTGACAATATATCCCTTCTTCTTGCACTCTGCTATGTATTTAGGTATTGTATATTCTTCTGGGCACATTCTATACAAAACCTCAGTTAACAAACACCAAAAGCATCCTCCTTCAGAGGCTGAAATAAAGTCTGGCAGCATGCCCTGAAGGTCAAGAAAACTGATCTAAGCTCTCTCTCTCCTCCACCCACATTTCTCTATGTGCCCCAACCTCTCCCTGCCCCCTCCTATTAGCTGCCTTTCTCAGGCATATCTGCATGTTTGCTTGTCTCGTGTAATACTACAGTTCAGAGGCTCATTCCTGTCCATATTTTCCATTAAATCCTTTTGTCTGAAGGTTTTTATATTCCAAGTCCAATGGAGACAGAGCTTTGCTGCCTGGTTTGGCTCAGGCTCGCTGTGAATGCTAAAGATTCCCAAAGGCACATTTCATTTAGAATCAATAAGATTTATTGTGTATCATGTAAATCCCAGCTGATTAGTCAAAACATATAAGAGGATCGCCCCTCCTGGCACACACCAAGCTCATCACAGCCATGTTGACATTGTAATAATGATGTTATTAGCTTAGGAACCTCTAATAAACACTCTTAAATGGGTCTTTTGTCCATTTAGCTGCCTTTCTCCCTTTCTATGTCTGGCTGTTGTTTTCCTGCCAGCCACTGTGCGTTTGGATGCTATTCAGTATTTAGTTTTATCCTATTAAGGTGGATCTCAATTAATTACACAGGAGGAAGAGAGACAAAGAGGGAATTTGGGGCCCACTCGTTTAAGTCCTGGCATCATGCTTTTGCAACATAGATGTAGCTATAAGACTGAGGATAACCAAGATGCCCATCTAGCTCAGGGGGTTAATACACTAGCCTTTCACCTCTGACTTGAATTCAGTTTCTGATTAAATCACAGATGGAATGTGTTTGATGGGCTCAGTTTGATCCCCATGCGAACTGAGTACATGACCACACCATGAAACCAGCAACTCATTCTGACATGACGTCACTCTGGAGTGGCTGATGGACCGGAACAGTTAGATGCACCAGAGGTTGGGATTCAGATGCAGCCGCAGAATTGGGTAGGAAAGCCCAGTACTGAAAGAGCAAAGGTGCTGCAGATCAGGTTGAGGAGCACTGTCAGAGCTGCAGAAGGAGTGGGAAGTTGCTCAGAGCCTGCTGGCACTTCACTTGCTTCTGGCCAACGTTCTGAACCTATCAGATTCATAGACCCCCACCATTCACCCAAAAAGAAAAAGGAAAGACAAGTGAGTGTTGCACCCCTTCTCACTGCCAGGGGAGCAGGGAATATTGCAGCTGTGTCGTCCCACTTCCATTCAGTCCCTGTAAATATCCGCATAGCTGGCGATTCCATGTTCACTGCCTTTGGCAACAGCATGTCCAGGCATGAGGATGCCGAGAACACATTGACATGAGTCCCAGCACATGCCCCAGAACACCCATCATCCCCTCAGTTCTCTCCTGAATCTCCCCCGCGTCACAACTTTGGAGCACAGCGGAGATGTGATGCCTGTCACATCCCAGTGCCCTTTCACCTCTCTGCCCATCAGACAGGTAGTGGCTATTGGGTTTATTTAAAGCACCATGCCTCATTAAACCAGAGCCAAAGTGAAAGAAGCCTGTCCTCTCACTCTGAAGTTCAAAGGTGGTAGTAACAGATGTCCCTGTCAGCTTTACAGCACCTGAGGCAGGCCTGGCGCTGTTTGTTTAACAGCACCATCAGTAACTGATTATTGGCACCAGCAGGGAACATCTGTTCAATTTACAGAAATGGCCGTGCAGCCCCTCTCTCACCTGACATCCTCCCTGGGTTTTATTGAATCTTTGGTCCTCACAATTGCCTCTAATTTCATTGCCAGACTTGTGAATAAAAGCACTTCCCCTGCAGCTACTTCAAGACACTTTTATGTCCCCTTCCCTCTGTCTCCATATTTTCCTTTTATCGTACACGTGAGCAGCACTTAAAAACTGCATTGAAGGAATCAGAAAAGACTGGCTGGCGTTTATCACCAGTATGGCCAGGCTCAGGTGCCTTGGGCAACCTTCATTCGAATAGGAAATCTCCGATCCTGCCCAGCCTCCAGACCAATTGTGCCTGGGCTAAACACGCCTAAGGCGCAAAGAACATGTAATAAAATCAAGGTTAAAATAAATACATGGAAACCAAGGTAAGATGTGCAGAGCGAGATGCAGATTATTGATGGCTGCTTGAAGCAAGGTCTGTTGTGCATAAGGCAGGGCACAGGGCTTATACTCCTTGGGGTCATTTTACTGTTCTCAGCATTGGAATCAAGATCTGTGAAACTCAGGGTCCCCATCTCAGCAGTGTTTTCATGCAGCTTTCTTTGGTGTATATCAGGGGTGGCCAAACTTACTGACCCTCTGATATGGCAACTGTCAGAAGTTCAAGAGCCGGGGCATGCCTGCTGGGGCTTGGGGCTTCAGCCCCGCGGAAGGCGCCTGTCAGGGCTTCAGCCTTGTGGGAAGGGAGGTCTCAGAGCTTCAGCCCCGTGGGAAGCCCCTGCCTGGGCTCGGGGCTTCAGCCGCACTCCTGCTGAAGTCCTGAGCCCTGGCACATGCGCCCTGTGGGGCTGAAGCCCTGAGCCCCAGCAGGTGCACCCCACAGGGCTGAAACCCTGAGACCCCCCTTCCCATTGGGCAGAAGCCAGAGGCAATGCATGAGGGAGGCATATGGGGGTCACATGCCCCCCTAGATTTTTGCCAGGGTTTTCTGGCCCCACTTGGTCACATGATGCACCAGCCCCCCCCCCCCCCCCTTGCACTGCAGCTGCTGGAGTCAGAAAGATGGGAGCTGCGCCTTGGGTACAGACAGCGGCAAACAGCTGAGAGTTGCAGGAAAAGCCGCTGCTTTTGCTACTGTCTCTCCCTGCAGAGCTAAAGCAGCAGCCCCTCCTGCAGCTCCAGCTGTTTGCCGCTGTCCCTCCATGCGGAGCTAACACTTGGGAGCTGCAGGGAGGGGCAGCTGAAGGTAAGAGGGTGGTGTATGCATGGAGGGCGTGTGACTCAAGCTGTTGGGGGGTGGGGGGACGAACCTTTCACTTGTGCCCCCTCTCCCCCGCAGCAGGCACCAGTCGTCTCTGCTCCTAGCTCCAGCACCCGCCGCAGGGCAGAAGCCCCAAGCTCCCTCTCGGTAGGCCGAGAATGGGGGGTGGGGTTGGGAGCTCCGGGAGCCACACTTTAACTGTAAAAGAGCCACATGCAGCTCACGAGCCATGGTTTGGCCACCCCTGGTGTATACGTTGAATGTTCTTCCAGTCTCGATTTGGCCTTGGTGCAGTAACTGCCATGTATTTCCCAAGATCCTGGCCCACAGTGTCCTGTTCTCCTCAGTCCACCCAGCTCGGCTATCACTCCTCAATCCTGACCCACCTTGCCTCACGCTGATTCATTCCAGGTCTCCCCACACAACTCTGCCAGTGAGCCTCTGTCCTGAACTGCAGTAGTTCCCAGAGCCGGAGCCCGGTTTTCCAGAGGTGGAAGGCCTACTGCACTGACCCCCCTAGTGTCATCTGGTTCTTAAACCATTTTTAGTAGCCTCCAAACTCAGGTGTGGGCTTTTGGATTCTTTTCTTGGGGAGGGTCAAATACTTAGGCTAGATGAAGCTCACCCCTTGCAATGATAATAATAATAATAATAACTACTATGATTATAGGTGGAGCCAGCAGTGCTCCCTATAGTTCAGGTTTCCAGACACTTTCCATTATAACACCCTGTTTTCAGTTGCTTATAACTTTGCCAAATGTTAACTATTTGCACTGAAATTTCCCATGCAGGGTGTCTGTCTCTGGCTGAATTTTTTTTGGAAAATTTCAGCGTAAATGGTTCAGATAATTCCGAGAACGAGAATCTGAAAAAAATACATTGTTTTGCCCATGTCAAAAAAAATTCTTCCAACCGTTTCTCTAGCACTTCCATTCATTGGAACAAGGACTTGCAGTTTGGCAGGGTGTGGGCAGGGGGCAGCAGGTCCTGATGTCAGGGGTGTGCCTTTTCTGTTCCCATGAAAAAACACTCCAATTTGGCCATGTTATAAGCCTTTGAAAAATCTCTGTTTTCACATGCTCAGCAGGGACTTGTTAGAGTTTGGCAGGTAAATTCTCCAAAGATTCCGTCCGCATGGGATAAGCCCCAATACCTCACAGGTCTGACATGCTGACTGGACTGTGCATAGGCACCCACTCCGTGGGTGATTTGGGGCTGCAGCACCCACGGAAAAAAAATAGTGGGTGCTCAGCACCTACCAGTCACCCACCAAACAGACTGTTCCGTGGGCCCCGTTGATCAGCTCCTCCCCCCCTCCCAGCATCTCCCGCCCACCACCGATCAGCTGTTTGGCGGTGGGCGGGAGGCATTGGGAGACAGGGGGAAGAGCAGGGGTGGGAAGAGGTGGCGTGAGGGTGGGGCACTCTTGGGGGATGGGGAGGAGCGGGGCAGGAAGAAGCAGTGCAGGGGCACTGGGGGAAGGGGTGGAGTGTGGTTGAGGCCTCAGGGTGGAGCAGGGGTGGAGCACCCCCAAAGAAAGCCAAAAGTCGGTGCCTGTGGGACTGTACATGCACCATCCCCACACAATGACTGGGCATGCTCCATCCCAGGGCTTCATAGCTGAACAGGACTTCCCTGCAAGTACCACTCTGAGCTGTTGCCAATCGCTGTGGCCCTGGACACTGAAAGCAGGGAGACTGTCTCTCCGGTGCTCTCAACGCTCCCTCTGCTGGTGCGCAAGCAGCTTGGAGGAAACTGAGGCAGGGCAATGCCTACAGGTGTTTAGATTTTTGTCTAGCTCTGTGTATTCCTTGAGCTATCTAAAGTAAAGAGTAATTGTGTTAGAAACCTTAGCAAACAGGCGGTTATGTGCTTCCACTATCTCATGTCCCTGGGGGGAGATACAGTAAACCAGAGTGCCATGAGGTTGGTGCTTTGGGAAAAGGTGTGCTTAAGGAACTGGGGAGCCTATGATGGATCAGGAGAGGTCCTGGGGACCTAGGGCAACTGGATTGTGAGGTCTCAGTTCTAAGCAAAGCTAATAGGCAAAGAGCCTGTGTCCAGGAAGTGTTCCAGAGAGCCCAAGGTAAAAGACAGTGCTGGAGCCCACTCAGACTCAGGAAACTTAAAGCACAGGGGTCCAGTGTGTGAGGATGAAACAGCAGCAGGGTGAGGGTCTCATGATTAAAGAAGCTGAATGCTGCCCTGGAGAACTGGATTCTACCCCGGCCTCAGCCACGGAATTCCTACATGATGCTGGGCAAGTCAGTTAACCCAAGTTTTTTGCAGACACTCACTAATTAAGTGTTCCTCATTTACTGGGTGACTGACTTGAGACCCTGGGATCTGGTTTGCAGAAGTGCTGAGCTGTCACAGCTACGACTGAAGTCAACGAGACCTGTGCTTTGAACAAATAAAGTGCTACATAATGCTAAGTACTGTGAAAAACCAGACCCTAGGCATCTCAAATTGGGCTCTCAAAATTAGTGGATACTTTTGATCTTAACCTCTCTGTACTTCAGTTTCCTATCTGTAAAACAGGTATACCCCTGGATCTTACAAAGGGGTTGTGAAGATAAATCAATTCATGTTTGTGAAGCGCTCAGATGCTACAGCGATCAGTGCCAAAGAAAAGCCAATGAGGAAATTAATGCTTCTGTATTCAGAGCAGGGTTTGAATAGTGTGCAGTAAGGAAGACCTGGGGCCACACACTGAATGTGGAGGATAAAAGAAACATTGAAGAGCTACCTATTCACTGAATGTGGCTGGGATGCTGTGGGAAAATAGTATGTGATCGTGTAATTAAAGACTGTATCATAGTGCATATGCACAAGGGGAGGCAAATTAAGGCTGCACAGACAACCTAGAGTCTGGCATTGCCTAGCTTTTGAGTGCTTGACTCTGCAATCTTAACATTCTTTTAACATAGTTTTTTAAATGTAATCTAAAATTTCTATTGTGTCAAATCCTTTGTCGGCATCAGGGTCCCTCTGTCATAGGTGCCAACTCTATGGGTGCTCTGAAGCTGGAGCACCCATGAGGAAAAAATGGTTGGTCCTGAGCAATCCCCCTGTCAGCTCCCCCTCACCCCCTAGTATGTTCTGCCTGCCTGCCAGGGGGCACCATAAATCAGCACCTCCCTCTCCCTCCCCATGCCTCCCGCTTGGCACAATCAGCTGTTTTGCATCATGCAGGAGGCTCAGGGGGGCGGAGGGAAGGAGGAGGAGCAAGGATGCAGCGCGCTTGGGGGATGGAGTGGAACAGGGCAGGAAGAGGCGGGGCACGGGTGGAGCGGGGGCAGGAAGAGGCAGGGTCGGGGTGGAGGCTTGGGGGAAGGGGTGGAGTAGGGGTGAGGCCTGGGGTAGAGCCTGGAGTCCAGCACCCCCTGGCACATTGGAAAGTTGGTGCCTGCATCCGCTGTCCTGGGCAATGTACAGATACATGGATGATATGGTCCCTAGCCCAAGGATCAACCTTGTTTTGTATTTATAGAGTAAATTCTAATATAGGATATTGCCCAGAGGAACCAGATGTAAGATCGGTGGTGAATACCCTCCCCACGCTGCATTTTGAAAACAAAATATATAATAATAGCATGTCTAGATCATCCATTGGATGGGAAATAATAACCCCCTCTCACCTAGGTACCTGGGAGATGGGGTCTCTGCCAGCTAGTACAGATCCTTTGGGACCCTCATGCACCCCGGTCCCACTTTTACTAATAAGGGAGGAGGCATCAGCCTAGCTATTGGGACAGGAGGGCTCCAGGAGACACTAGAGCCAAGGACAGCTATTCACAAAGCTCAGGGAGTTGGGAGAGAGTATGAACCCTCTGAGCCTGATTCACTCACACAGCTGTGCCGCCATCCTCACAAAGGGGCATACAGAGAGACTGCCAGAGGGAACTTCTCTCCATTTCCTCAAGATGCTCAGGCAGTGATCTTGAGAAGAGCTGGCGTTGTTATTAGTTTACACCACTTTGGTTCCTTTGTGTAGCCTGCCCAGGACTGCTGGGCTGGGCACTGCACTCAGGTCTCGTTAGATGGGATGGTCTCTGCAGCACATAAATGAGGCCTCCGAGCAGGAGGTTATTTTGTTTACTGCAGTGAAGCCTTTTGTGGTGGGTGGATCTGTATATGGGGCCCGGTTACAGGCTCTCTACAGACCATAGACAGGTTAGCTCCAATATCCTCTCTCAACCCTACAGCAAGCAGGGGCCCACTCAGACTGCTGGCTATGCGATACAGAATGCTAGCATTTTCAACATCATCCTCTTTCACCCTCCTCCCCCAGTCCCATCTCTCTTTTATATCTACTGCACTTATATCCCTGCTTTATGAAGTAGCTCAAAGTGCCTGCACCAGGAATGCTTAATAAACCACTCAGCCTCAGAGTGAGAGAGGACAGACCAGCAGCCGGCAAATGGAACTCGAGGGACCCCTGACATTGTTCCTTTCAAAGAAAAAAGGAAAGGGGGAAAAAAAAGGCAAGTGCCCCTCTAGTGCATCTTCCCCGCTCCCGCTTCCTTGCCGCTGCTGTGTGTCACTAATGCAAAGGGCGTGAGAGGAAGAGCTGCTAAAAGCCTTGCAGACTCAAGCCTCAGTTTGCTGCACAAACCTGAGGAGAAACAAAAAGCTTTCAAGGCCTTTAAAAGCAACCGAGTGCTGCCCCTCCTGAGCAACCCATTGCCCGCTGGTCATTCCTCAGGTAAAGAAGACACCCACTGACCAGGCTAATCGGCCAGTTATAGTCCCCATGTCATGCACAGATAGGAAGAAATGAGTTGAGAAGGGGAAAAATAAGGAATCAATTTGATTTAAAGCCTATATTAATATAGAGCTTGTGAAAGTGAGGGATTAAAAAGCTACTGGCTAAAGGTAGGTGTGGTACAGAGAGGGGATGGGCAGCCTTCCCACATCAGGTCTGCCGATGCTCCTCACTCTTGACCAGCAGCATCCCCTGCTGTTGCAGTCCTGAGCTTCTCCAGCCTCCACACAGCAACACCACAGCAACTCAATCCTGACCTCCTAGTCCAGAAAAGGTTCCCCACACAACACTACCAATACATCCAACTAGTGACCTACAACATTCCCTGCTGTTCTGGATCTGGGCTCCCCATACACAGCTCTGCCATTGCCCCTTAATCCTGCCCCACAATATCCCCCGAGTGTAGCCCAGGAACCCCCTCGCGCACACACAGCTGTGCCAATGCACCTAAATGCTGGTCTGTAACGCCCCATCCTATTCCTGACCCAGGACTCTCTTGGGAAGACACCATTATGAAAAATTGTGTGTGAGCTTATGAGCCCTGGGTGAGTTGGATGTGGTTTGAAAGAAACATGAGGAGGGCAAGGTGGAGTGGTACTGAGTTAAATGAAAAGATGGTTTGTATAGGAACTGTTTGAGACAAGGGCCTGTGCCACTAGAGAGGTCAGTGTTCAAGGATACAGACTGGCAGAGGAGGAGTTTGGGCAGAATACATTTTGTAGCTTGTTTGTTTGGATGGAAGGTTTTGCAGAAAGTCAGTACTCTGAGAAATTACTTCCGTGAATCAGCTATGACTGCATCTCTCAGCATGTGCAACCCTGAGATCTGGGGGAAGATCGACCAGACCTCCAAAGAGTAAGGCAGTGAGTAAAGCTTTTTGGAGGGACTGTGGGACCAGCCCTGAAATCCTCAGGCAAAGCTCCTCCTGTCTTCAGGGTGAGTGTGTTACACGCATGAAAGTATGCAGTGTAGTTGTAGCCATGTTGGTCCCAGGATATTAGAGAGACAAGATGGGTGAGGTCATATCTTTTATTGGATCAGCTTCTGTTGGTGACAGAGACAAGCTTTTGAGTCACACAGAGCTCTTCTTTCTGTATGGCTTAAAAGCTTGCCTCTTTCACCAACAAAAGTTGGTCCAATAAAAGACATTGCCTCACATGTACCAAAGGACAGAATTCAGCCCTTAGAATCCAGTGTGTCCTTAGAATTGTGTGCATGCAAGGGCAAAAGGGGATGGAGAGAAAGCAGCGATTTCTATTTAACAAACACAAGGCAATGGAGGCCAGACGGCTGCAGTTTCTCACCATGCTCCAGATCACTTTCCAGCACCCTGCAACATCAGCAGCATCTCTTGGAATTAGAACAATCTCTCTGAAAAGATGAGGTGTTTACTGTGCAGGGAAGACCAGCCTTTGCTGTATATTAAAGTGTGTCTCACAAATTTTCATGTGCCTTAGTCTGGGTCGAAAAATACCCCCCACCATCAAATACCAGCAGATTTTAACTCAACACTAGCCATGAAGCCTAGGCTTGACCTGCACTGACTGGAGATCTTGAGGCCCTCAGTGTAGCAGAGGCAGCCAGGGGACAGCTATTTACTTGTGCAAGAAGGGAGGCCACACACAGCTGTCCAGACTGTGGAGCAAGGTATACAGCGTGAAATAATAAAGTTTGCAAATGACAATGCAAACCACAGAAACACAGAGAAGGAGAGCAGACAAACTCATTCCCTGTCTCGGAAATTGCTAAGCATACAGAGGTAAAGGGAGATTCTTGGCTTTTCCCCTATAAATAATCTTTGCTGGTACAGCACAGGTGAGAGGTAGAAGGGGTGGAAGAGGCACAGAGGTCAACCGAGAAACGTTACTGAAATATGGGAACAGCTGACATTCAATCAGAAACCATCTGAGAGAGAAAGTATTCCGCGCAATCAGAATGGACAGAAATGCATTGTAACCTGGGTACAGTACAACCAGGGATTTAAATACACTAGTGCTGAATTTGGCTTAACATGACTCCATGCTCATTTTTTCTTGAACCTGTTCTACCAACAAACATGATCTGCTTGGATGCTGAGCTCCCACTGAAGTCACTGACTCAGAGGAGCAGGGCCGACAGAAGCAATTCTGAAACTGCAGATAAACTGGAATGGCCTCATTTGGGTGTAACAGTCCCAAGCCACACTGGTCAGATTGTATTGTACCAGCATGGCTCTGCCAGTGCCTCCGAATGGACAGTTACATTCAATCCTGTATGTTTAAATTACAGACCCAGCTGCTGAAAGTTGGCTGAGGGGGCAGCGTTCACTCTAGTTAGTTCCCATCTCGCCTTGCAGATGTAAGCGCTGAGCATCCCTCTCGCTCAAGTTGATTGGTGCTCTGGTGCCGAGCACTTTTGAATATGAGGCCCCCAATGACTACAAGAAAGGGCAGATGATTCTTTGTTGAAAGAATCCGACTCCAAATTCCTCCTTTGTTTGTTTCCCTCTCTCTGCCTCTCAGGCTATTTTGGGAGGAAGGTGTTTGCATAAGAGGCACTTTACAATAATTGTTTCATTCCTGCAGATCCACGCAGCACCAAGATATGTTTTGCAGCTCACAATGTCTTTAATGCAGAGACATACTGAGACAGAGGTTACAGCTCAGCTCAGGGCCAGCCTTGCAATTTGTGGGCGAGTGAACAAAAGAGGCTGCTGGGAGTGGGACATAAATGGGGCTGAGAGTTGTCTCTCCCTTTGGCCCCACTGTGGGGGTCAGTGGAGATCAGAGTGGGCAATAACCTTTTCTGTTTGTTTGTCCCCCCGCCACACACCATACTCTGAGAGGTGAATGGTATCACTTCTTTGCTATTTTACTGCCCTGGGGAATCATTTATTTGGAAGCTGAATCCCATAAAAAATATACCATGAAATAGAACGATCACAAAATCATGTCCTTCTGCAAACAAACTGCTCTGAAAACCTGGAGGCCATGCACACCTCATGGACCATACACTACATTAATGGAGGCCATGGGTCAGTTTTCAGCTCAATGCTTTCCCTATTTCTCTCTCATTTTCGGGTGACTCTCCCTAGTGGCCACCTGGTCACTAAGGCCAAAGTTACAACAGTTACAAGCCTGCAGTCTGCAGAATGGTGAGGACACCACATTTCCTGTGCCGATGTAAATGTAATTGCTATTAGTCCTTGGAGGAGTGGAAACAGTCTGAGCTCTAGAATGAGATATCCCTATTTAACAAACTCAGGGCTCTGTATGTGTGAGGCATGCAGATCTCTGGTGGATGGGAGAGGATAGGGAAACAGGAAGGGGAAATTCTGCCCTCCAAGCCATTTTGCTGAATCTGACCTCAGGAAAGACCCCGTCTCAATCTGCAGCCTCCTCTAATTGCTGCTTCCCTCCCACAAAACAATGTTCATTAAGAACAAGGGGACGGGACTGCCAGAAGTGAATGATAGCAGGAAGTATATCCTATCCCTACACCACTCAATGCCCATTGGCATCCAACCAATGACTGTTGTCATTGGCCATTAACTAGAATGGAAGACTGAGATACACAAAGCATAGCTCTTCCCATCAAGAAGCAAGGGTGACACCAAGTGACAGAAGAAACATCCTCTCTATTCCAGTACTCCCACTATGAGGGAGCATGCATGAGTGAGTCCCTCTGATTACCAGAAATGATAAGATATCTCATCAAAAAGTGTTCAGGAAAACTAGTGCCCAGTCCTTGGGGAAGGAAAGAGATGGCAGGGATAATATTATGCATTAGTGCAGTCTAATCTCAGTGATAAGAGGGAATCTCAGTTCAGATCCTTGGAGACATGATCACAGGAAAAACCAAAAAAATTGGCTTCCTTGTTGGGATCCCACCATAGAGGCCAAGGATTCACTGGGCCCTGGAGCTGAACTCATCTGTCACGCCTTTGAAATGGCCCATTGGTGGAGAGGCTGGTGCATGGGGACATGGTTGCCTGCTGTTGCCTGCACTGGTGATCTATAGAGGTTTCAATCTTTAGCACTGCTGGAACCTGTATTTTTCACTGGCACAATATTCATAGTTTTATACCAATGGTCGAAATGCCAAACCCTTGGATTGCATTGTGTTCTGATAACAATAGGTCAGCTGCATCCATTGGGGACTGGCGTGGGGCACAATTCATGCTGCATCACTTCTGTCATATTTAATGATCAATAGAGCCTACAATCACAGGGGCTGTTGTTGAATTAAATGCACAATACACAACAGGAACGTTGCAGAACCTCTTACTGAGAGGAGAGAGATATTCCAACCACCGAAGGAAGGGGTCAAAACAGGAAAAAGGTTTTCAAACCTGTGACGATTTTCACTGCCTCACTGAAGGACCAGGTGGCAACGTGACAGCATGCACTTGACTCTCTTCTCTGGAGGCGACCAGGCTTCCCAGTTTGCTTGGATCACAAATGTGATGAATTTGCTGGTCACAAGGGGCCAGGTCATATCCTTTAGAAAGGAACATTTTGAGTTAGCAAAACTGTTGCTCTCATTGACTCCTAATCTATTCCCAAATGGCAATTAGGAATGTGATAATCTTACTGGGAGTGGGCAAAGCCAGGCGATCCTCAGGGAGGAGGGTGGGGTGAACTCTTCTCTGAGAACTGATGTGAAGAGAGCGTTAGAGTCTTCAAGCAGCATGGTTCTCTCTGACTAGAAGGGCAGTGAAATAGGGCACAGCGTGCCCTTCCCACATTGAGTATCAGCTTTTTCTGCATTCAGGCTGTACAAAACTCTTCTGGGGCGATGGTGCTTTACCAGGAGGGGAGGTAATGCTGGAAAGTGAAGGGTCAGGAAGGCTCCATGGCAGATGGCCAATGAGAGCTGGACTGAAGAAAGCAGGCAGTGAGGCAATACAGGAGGGGGATTGTGCATCAGTCCCAGTCCTGAGGGGGGAACACCCACAACACATTTTGGAAAGACATGTTTGTGACAAGGTGTAATGGAATGCACTCGTGTATTCACCTTATGAGGTATCATTTGAAAACTAATATCTCACTGGTCAATAATATCATGGTGGAATGTATGTAGCAACATTCTGTGTAAAGTTATGAAATTCCCCCCTGTATAATGTTAAAGGCCCATGTTTAAAGTCACGTAACCATTAGGTAAAGCTGATCAAGCAAGTCTTAAACAAAGGGATGTGTGTGTACCTCAATTTGCATATAAGCTGTAAACAGAGCCCTCAGACAGAGGGGAGAGAAGGAACAGTATGAAATCTCCCCCCCACACACCTGATGTCTCCTTGCTCTCCCCATGTGCCAGCAATGCCCCTCTGCCATGTACATTGGTCAAACTGGACAGTCTCTACATAAAAGAATAAAAGAATTATAACATTCATAAACCACTCGGAGAACACTTCAATCTCTCTGGTCACTCGATTACAGGCCTAAAGGTTGCAATATTACAACAAAAAGACTTCAAAAACAGACTCCAACGAGAGACTGCTGAATTGGAATTAATTTGCAAACTGGATACAATTAACTTAGGCTTGAATAGAGACTGGGAGTGGATGTGTCATTACACAAAGTAAAACTATTTCCCCATGTTTATTCTCCCCACCCCAACTGTTCCTCAGACGTTCCTGTTAACTGCTGGAAATGGCCCACCTTGATTATCACTACGAAAGGTTTTCTTCCCACCCCCGCTCTCCTGCTAGTAATAGCTCATCTTAAGTAATCACTCTCCTTACAGTGTGTATGATAACACCCATTTTTTCATGTTCTGTGTGTATATAAATCTCCTCACTGTATTTTCCATTGAATGCATCTGATGAAGTGAGCTGTAGCTCACCAAAACTTATGCTCAAATAAATTGGTTAGTCTCTAAGGTGTCACTAGTACTCCTTTTCTTCTTACTGGAAAGAACGTTATCTAAGGATATGTCTTCATTAGCAATGTTAAAGCGCTGCCATGGTGGCGCTTTAACGTGCCTGTGTAGTCGCGGCACCAGCTGTGTAGTTGCGGCACTCCACCTCCACGAGGGGAATAGCTACCACCGCTGGGAGCTGCTGGTGCACTGTCTACACTGCCACTTTACAGCGCTGAAACTTGCAGCATTCAGGGGGTGTTTTTTCACACCCCTGAGCAAGAAAGTTGCAGCGCTGTAAAGTGGCAGTGTAGACAAGGCCCAAGGGTCACTCTCAAGGAAATGCATTTCAAAGGGTGATTGAAGAGGCAAAGCCACTCCAAATTATCTGTCCCTATCGATCTCTCTTGAACTTAAGAAGACAAGGGAATCCAGCTGTTTGACTTTGGGAAGGATCCTGACCTGAAGACTGGTCAGTAATGTTGTTGGAAGCATATGGTAAGAATTTTACCTTGAACCAAGCCTAGTTTGTAAAAGTTTAGTACAGTATCTTTTTTTCTTATAACCATTTTTGACTTTAATGCTTTAATACTTGTACTCACTTAAAACCTCTTTCTTTGTAGCTAAATAAACTTTTTTGTTCTTAAATCAAAATTAATCTAATGTTGTGAACTGTGTGGGTAACTCCAACTAAGGTGGCAAATTGTATATTGTTCCTTTACACGGACAACAGACCTTTATTATCTGATCTGTCCAGCAGAGGGCAGTACATTTTGGGGGGGGGAAATCCAGGATTGGGAGTGTGCTGGGGTTACCCTGCATGTGGTAATCAAGGCTGCTGGAAGTCAGAGTGTGGCTGGTATTTGCTGACAGGCTGCTGAGGTCAGAATTGTTGGCCCAGGACTGTGGCTACACACAGACATTCAGGGTGTGACCTGCAGGCTGTTTGGCAGGAGCCCAGGTTAGAAGCCACAACAGCAAAGCATTGTGTGACACCCACAGCTGAAGGGCAGGGGTGACACAGTCCCTCGCTGCTCTGGATTGCACCCCAAAATGTCATACAAGGGAAGTGGGGTAGTGCCCCAGGCAGCACTGCAGAAACCCAGGCCCCAGTAGGCCGTGGGAGTGTGCACCTGGGAGAGAGTTCCAAGTTCCCATAGCGTTTACCCTACACCCGCCATGCCCCTCAGAGCCAGGCTCCCCCCAGAGTCTGCCAGCAATGGCTGTAAAGCGAGGGGTCAGGCTAGGAGCAGGGGAGGGGCTAGGGTGGGCACTGCACGCTGGGCAGGGAGGTGCCTGGCACGCCTGAGGGGGCACAGCTGGGCTCGGGGGGGAGTACAGCTCCCTCCTGGGCTATGCCTGGCCGGTGCCCTGGGTGGGGGGAGGTCAGGGGTGCCCTGCTCTGCTGCGGATGGGGCCCACCTGCCATGATGCCCGACTGCCGCGGTTGCCATGGTCCCTGGCGGGGCTGGCCCGGCCCCTGAAGGCGGCTCTGAAGGGCCCTTGGCTCCCGCAGCCCCGCGGTGACTCCTCCGGCCGCCAGGGGCCACTGTCTGCCGGGTGCGGCGGACACTCGGCGCCTACCTGACGCCGTGGCCTCCAGAAGCCCTTCCGGGCTGGCGCGGTACCCTCTTGCTCTCGTCACCAAGGCTGCGGAGGAGTCGGTAGCAGCGCCGCCCTTGGCGGAAAGATGGCGGCGGCCATAGAGTGACCGGACGGCGGAGGCGCCGGGACCCGCTGCGGCCCGGAGAGGTGAGGAGACGCGCGAGGCCCACCAGCGCCCCCGGCTTCCGCCGCCGCACGCCCATCCCGGGGCCCCGCGGCCCCGCAGCGCCCAGGCGTCTGGAAACCGCTACCTCCGTCTGCCGGGGCGCCCAGGGCCCCCTAACCCTGTGAGCCTCCCACCCCCGGGCCCTGACGCTGGGGCCGCCTCCGGGGGAGCCTTCCGCGACCCCTCTTCTCAGCAGGCATCTCCAGAGCACCTCGCCTCTGGGTTACCCTTGCGGCGCCCTGCACCCCTAGGAGACCCTCTGACATTCCCCGCCCCGCGACACGGTCCGGTGTAGGATCGTGCTGCTCCCCGTCCAGTACAGTGGCCTCTGTGTTTCCTTCCCTCCCAGGGAACGATGAAGTGATGGATCATGACGCTCCAACCATCAGGCCCCGCAGAATCCAGAACCAGAACGTCATCCACCGTCTGGAGCGCCGAAGGATCAGCTCTGGTAAGGCCGGCACCCACTGGCACCAGGTCCGGGTCTTCCACCAGAATGTCTTCCCCAACTTTACTGTGGTCAACGTTGAGAAACCGCCCTGCTTCCTGCGCAAGTTCTCCCCCGATGGGCGCTACTTCATTGCTTTCTCCTCCGACCAGACTTCCCTGGAGATCTACGAGTATCAGGGCTGCCAGGCAGCAGAGGATCTCCTACAGGGTTATGAGGGAGAGATCTTGGCCAATGGCAATGACCAAAGATCTGTCAACATCCGTGGGCGGCTCTTTGAACGTTTCTTCGTCTTGCTTCATATCACTAACGTGGCCTCCAATGGCGAGCACTTGAACCGCGAGTGCAGTTTGTTCACAGATGACTGTCGCTATGTAATCGTTGGCTCTGCTGCCTACCTGCCCGAGGAACCTCATCCCCCATTTTTTGAGGTTTATCGCAACAGTGAGTCGGTGACCCCTAATCCCAGGTCCCCTTTGGAGGACTATTCTCTGCATATCATAGATCTTCACACAGGTAGACTATGTGACACAAGGACATTCAAATGTGACAAAGTCATCTTGTCTCACAACCAGGGCCTATACCTGTATAAGAATATCTTGGCTATTCTCTCTGTGCAGCAGCAGACTATTCATGTCTTTCAGGTGACGCCTGAGGGCACATTCATTGATGTACGGACTATAGGTCGCTTCTGCTATGAGGATGATCTCCTGACCCTGTCCGCTGTCTATCCAGAAGTGCAGCGAGACACTCAGACAGGGATGGCAAACCCGTACAAAGAGCCCTTCATAAATTCTCTGAAACACAGACTGTTGGTGTACCTGTGGAGGAGGGCAGAGCAGGATGGGAGTGCAATGGCAAAAAGGAGGTTCTTCCAGTACTTTGATCAGCTGAGGCAGCTGCGCATGTGGAAAATGCAACTGTTGGATGAGAGCCATCTGTTTATTAAATACACCAGTGAAGATGTGGTCACGTTGCGGGTGACAGACCCTTCACAGGTAGGGCCTGTCCTCTTTGGGCAGCTTATTGCTTTGTTGAGGTTATTCTCATGCAGATAAATACTGTAAACTACATTTCTGGTCTAAGTGCTGATTTGGGTCTTTGAGTGTTGGGTAGAAATGTTCTGTTAGGATCTACACAGTATATAATTTGGATCCTGTTGTGAGGGGCCTTGGTGGTATCTTTGATGAGATTCAGTAAGATTCCCTCTCTCTCAATGTCAAAACTTCATAGAAATTAGAAAGAGAGAAGACCAACATGGTTATCCAATTCCATCTTCCCACAAATGCAGGATCGTTTCCTGTACTACACTTATTGGTGCTTTGCCCAGTCTGTTGTTGTTTCTTTAGTAGTCAGGATCAGGGACCTGTGATGTCTGTCATTGTACAAATACAGGCTGAAAAATAGTCTCTGTCCTGATGAGCATACAATCTGATTATAAATGTCCCAAGTGACAGTATTTCTACTTCCCTTGGGTGACTATTCCACAGTTTAATGGAAATTTTTCTTAATTTCTTCCAATTATTCCTAATTATATTCAAATGCTACCCTTTTTTCCATCTTTGGTAAATATACTCTTCAGTTACCTGTTGAGAGTCATCCAGTCATTTCCCCGTTAGATGTCTTACACAAACTATACAAAAAGAAAAGGAGTACTTGTGGCACCTTAGAGACTAACCAATTTATACAAACTATACAATTAGTCCTTTAATTTAGCTTCTTATTTCAACCCCTCCAGCCTGCTGATCATTTTCTTCCTTTTCCCCACTCTCACCAGTTTCTTTCTGTTGAAGGGTGCCCAGAACTAAACAGTGCTTCAGAGGCAGTCATGCCAGAGTAATATAAAGAAAGGACTGTTAATTTCCCTACTCTGTGGTGTACAGACTCTGCCAGTGCCACCCCAAACTGACCTTTTTTTCTTGCCATATTGTACTGCATAGTTGGATCTCTAAGCTATTACTGCTTTCCAGATGCTTCTTTCCTATTAGGTATGTATGTTTGAGTATTTTTCAGATGTAATGACATTTTTCAAGCTGAATCTCACTTTTTCTGCTTAAATTCTAATCTCTCAAAGCCTCTTACTATCTTTGTCCTGGATGGTATTTGCAACTCCCAAATATTCCTGGGAGAATTCTGCACCAAAAAATTAAGAATTCTGCACACAATATTTTAAAATTCTGGAAATGTTATTTGTCAAAATCACGCCAGTTTCAATTATTTTGGTAGTTTATTTCAAAATACCTGTCAGCAAGTATGTCTGTAACAATACAGACGACAAAAAAGGTTCAGGAAATGGTTTTTGACAAATAGATTCCCTACTAGGCATAAAGAAAAGGAGTACTTGTGGCACCTTAGAGACTAACCAATTTATTTGAGCATAAGCTTTCGTGATATTAATACAGAACTTTGAGTAATAATTCATTTAAAGTACAATTCAGAAATGTATTTCCCGCACCCCTCCAAAGCAGTGCAAAGGCTTTGGGAAGTTGGGGGTAATGGAGGAGCTGAGGGAAAGGGAAGTAATTGCTGGGAAGGAGCCTGGGAGAGAATCTGGAGTGTTGTTGGGTATGGGTGGGGGAAGTATGGAACAAGGTGTTTTTCTGGAGGGGGGGCAATTGTTAGGGAGTTGGGGAGCCTCCCCCAGGCAGACCCTGGCTGACTACTAGCCTTTCCCATTCAGTCAGGTACATCTGCCCCTGTCCTTGTGTGTTCCTGCACCCCCACTCCTCATTCAGCCAGGCATATCTGCAAATGTGCCCGTGTGGTCCTGCACCCCCACTCCCCTCTTTCCCCATGTGTCCCTGCATCCTAACTCAGCTATGCATAGCTGCCCTGTCTCCACGTGTCCCTGCACCCCCCACTTCCCATTCAGCCAGGTATAGCTGTCCGTATCCCCCTGTGGCTCTGCATCACCATTCCCATTCAGCCCCTGGGTCAATGTTGTCACCCCACTAGCTCCTGTACCCAATCTGTCTCCCCTCACTAGCTCTTATGAACCCCAGTCTGCGTGACCCCTTGCAGCAGCCCCATGTGCCCCACTTTCTGTCTCCCCCCCCACCCCATTCCATGCCTCCTTACCTGACTCTGCAGGCATTGTTCTGTGAGTAAGACAGCATCTGCCCCCTCCCTCTCTATGGTTGGCTGTTCCTGCTCATGAGCCAGTTGTCCTCTCTTCTGACATCACATCAGCCCCTGGTGGGCAAAAGATGTAACTGTAGCGTGACTCCTCACATGACTTCCCTTTGCCTTCCTGTCAGAATCAATTATTTTGCGGGGAAAAAAAAATCTGCGGAGGACATTAATTCTTCACTTGTGTAGTGGTGCAGAACTCCCCCAATTTAGTATCATCTGCTATCTCTAATTAAAATGTTGTTTACTCCTGTTTCCAGGTCGGTAATGAAGTTAAATCAGACCAGCTCTAATGCCTATCTCTGTGGTAGACATCCTTTACCTCTCTGTCCCCACCATAACACATGTTTGTCATTGCCTTTTTTCCTAGAGATCTTCAGTTTTCAATCCATGTGAGATTGGTCTGAGACTACTTTAAGTTTTTTAATCTATTTAATTCCTTTCATCTGCTTATTTTATAATTCTATTAAAAATGTCTGGCAAGAACTCTTTCTAAACTTGCAGTGCTGCTCATTGCTCACTGTTCTGTTTCCTCCCCGCCCCCCCTTCAATATTTGTCCCATTGTTTTTCAAGGGCTAGAAGTTGGAATGAATGGATGTTAACTGTCCACTTTGAAGCTTTCTTTGTGTGTTACTTCTTCCATTGTGCGCATACATTAATCTGCTGTAGATTGTGTGCACTGTTTATTATTGTAAAGTAGTTGAGGATTGAGTGTCTTTTGTAAAAGCAGCGTTGAAATATTTGTCTAACAAATACACATAAACAACATGGATATTGCAAAGATATTAAACCGTTGTCCAAGTGGGTTGCAATTTGGGAGGTTTTGGGGCCCACTTTACTGCTCCTGGAGTCTTGAGCTCTGTCAGTGGCCAAAAATATCATAAGCCTTCCTGATTCGGTGAATGCAACCAGTTCTCTTGGATCTGGACTTTGACAGGCATCTGTGACTGGTCACTGCAATGCTCTCTAGAATGCTTCCATTTGAAGACCACTTAGACTTCACAGCTAATGCAGATTGTGGCTGACTTGAAGCTGCAGAGGCAGGCAGCAGACTACACTAGTTCCTCAGGAGATGAACTTAGCTTCCCCTTTGTTTCTGGGTCCACTTCCAGATATTGACTTTGATCTGTGAAGCTCTGTGTAGGTTCTGGCAGTCTGATCAGCTGAGGCATTCAAGATAACTGGTTAACAGGTTCTAGATTTAAGCACCTGTGGCAACTGTTCTGTGTGTAGGGCTCTCAGTTGTGGAAAGTCTTCCCCTTACTTCTGATTTGAGGGAGCTAGAGCTTATTGACAATTAGGCCCATCTCCTAGGGTTTCCATGAGGAGGGGTTGGTGAATTGGTATTTAGGGTACTGGTTTTTTTGGTGCATTGAGAGGGAAAAATTAAGGTTTTAATTTTTATTAAAACTCACTAAAAGGTTGTTTTTCAAATGTTGTACATGAAGCCTGAGTTTTGATAAACACATTTATGCATCTTAATAAACAAGAAGTAGTACAAAGTAAAGCAAAAATGGTCACGTTTTAGATCTGCCAACCTGGCCACAAGGTCCCTTCTTCATGCTCTGCCACTTCCACTGCTCTTGGATGGTTTCTATGGCAGCTGTAGCAGGGTTCTATATTTAGTGAAAATTCTGTTCTTTCCTCTGCACTTGAGCCTAACCTTTCCTTTGTTTGTTTGATTATGCAGTGAGGCCTAAAATTATGATCCAGTTGAATATCTCTGGCTGGTTTATTTCCCCCCCACACACACACTTCTTAGGATCTGAGCTTTAAATTGGCAGTGACATGGACCAGATGATTTAGTAGGTTTTTCCTATCTCAGTCGTCTGATTAACACCAGCACGAGTAGTGGGAAAGTATGGAAGATGAATTTTCAGTTATTCAGATGGGTCGAGATATGACGCGTTCTATGGAAATACTATGTTTTTCTCAATAGCTATGTGGTTACCTAACTTATGCCAAGTATAGCATAACATCCTACCCAGGAACTACAAGTGGCTTTAAAACATAATTTGAGAAAAGTTTTTCTCTGGTTTAGCACATTCTATAGACACATAATTACAGTAAATATAGAGTTCCCTGTAAAAGAAATATAATTGTAATTTTGCAATCTTTAAAGTGGTAAATATTTGTACAGGAATGAATCGAGGGTAGTCAAGCCCTTCTTCCCTCTGCACTCCAATCCTATAGCCCAGAAGGACTTTTTTTTTTTCAGGAGGTGGTGATTTAGCTAATAGTTCAGGTGATTGGGAGTAATATGTGGGTATTTGGCAACCACCCGTTTCCCCCATTTTCTGAATAGTCTAAGTACAATGTGTCAGTAACAGCTCCCTTGAGAGAGAAAACTGGATAGCATGGACCAACTTCTCCAAAACCAACACAATTCTTTAAAAAGCCATGGGCTTGGTATAGTGATAGTCTAAACTCTGTCCCATTTTGAGAGACCCATCTGAGTTCTTTCCTCATTCTTCTTCTCCCCAGCCCACAAATTATCCTATAGGGTGAAGTCTTGAGGTGTGTCTGCAGCTGGGCTTTTTTGTAAAATGAGGCCAGTCTTGCATTGTGAGTATAGCAAGGTGGAGTCTATAGGTTGGGAATATGTTCAGAGCTTCCCCAAGCATCTAATATATATGGAAATCCTAAGGTCTGAGTTCATCTGGATTTACAAAGGTGCTACTCTGTTGTTATATGTTGTTAGAGGTCACGCATGTGACTGGTATCTGGGTTTGGGACGGGGTGGCAAAACTGTGGCTCGCAAGCCACATGCAGCTCTTTTACCATTAAAGTGCAGCTCGCAGAGCCCACTATGCCCCCTCATTCTTCACCTACCAGACTTGGGGAGGAGAGGAAGCTCAGGACCTCTGCCTTTTTAGTGGGATGGTGCGGTAGGGGCTTCTGTCCAGCGGGGAGGTGGGTCTTGGGGCATCAGCCCTGCAGGGCACACCTAGAAGGGCTCGGGGTTTCAGCAGGAGCCAGGCTGAAGCCCCAACCCTAGCTCCCAGCAGGTGTGCTCCGGCATTTGAACTCCTGAAGATTGTTGTATGTGGCTCTGAAGGCCAGTAAATTTGGACACCCCTGGTTTGAGAGTTAGTGTCTGTAGCGATTGAGTAACCTTATCTAGGGAAAGATTTATTGCAGAAGTACCTGACTCATGTTTTGGATTTACAATGGCACCTGGAAATTCTTGGATAAGAGTGTCAGTATTAAAAAGAAATAGTTATTGTCCTTCAGACTTTCATTTCTATAATGGGTAAAACTTTTGCAGGCAATGTTGGAACACAATGCACTAAAAATATCTCATCTCTGCATGCTGGAAATATTAAGAGGGGGAAAACGGTAAATGCCCCCCAAAAAGCTCTCAGCTCTTCACATACAAGAAAAATAATTTGTTGCCAGCCAGCACCTGGTTTAAAATCACTTCCCCAGCAGGAAAGAAAATTAAATCTGCCACTTTAAAAAGCATTTTATATTTGGTGGAAGGTGAGGAAGAGAAAACACAAATATTGACGTCCAGTTTGAAATGAAAAATTGAAAGTGCATTTAGTTCCCTTCATAAATACACTGTCGTGAATAGGCTGGATAATCTGGTACCCTCTGAGGTATTTGAATAGCATAATGAATTTGTATAGTGAATGTGAGATTCTCCTACATTGCAGAGTAATCATGGGTAGTCTTTTGTATTTGTGTTGTGTGTATGCGGGGGGAGGGATTCCCAACTAACATAGACACTGTATTGTCTGTCTGCACTCTGTTGGAAAACCACTAACTCTGCTACTCTCTGCAGCCTTCATTCTTTGTTGTGTACAACATGGTGACCACAGAGGTTATTGCTGTGTTCGAGAACACTTCGGATGAGCTACTGGAACTCTTTGAGAACTTCTGTGATCTCTTCAGGAATGCCACCCTGCACAGTGAGGCTGTTCAATTTCCCTGCTCAGCTTCCAGTAACAACTTTGCCAGACAGATCCAGCGCCGGTGAGCCATTCGGAGCATGCCTTATACCATATGGGTACATGCTCAACACTGCCAGCCAAAGGCCAGTATCAAATAGCGGTGGCAACCTTGAGAAACATAGCTCATTAGTGACTGACCTGGTGTATGAGTCCATTCTGAACATGGCACATCTCACCACAGCCTTATGGTTCTGAAATGTGCTGAAAACTCAAGGCTGAGGCAGGGTACACCTGGTTCTGTATTCCACATTTACTGTCTTGTTTGGTCTGCCATGTAAATGGTAGACCAAGGCTAGAAAATATACAGAGGACAATCTAAGCACCCAACCCTAGGGAGAAAGATTTCTGAGGGAAGCATGCTGCCAGCACACCTTGTGCTGTGACTTCCTTTGGGGCTGTTTAAGTGATGCTCTCTGAGTAGTTAGGGCCCAAAACTAGGATTTGTTAAACCAAAAATGTCACCACATTTGGGATTTATTTTGCCAGACAGGTTTCCCCAAATGTAATATGAATTAAACTGTGTGTTTATGGCATTTTCTGCAATTTCAGCAAAAAGTATGCTGTTCCTTTTTTCAGTGGGACCTTCCTTTCCAGTGTGAGAGTAAAACTGACCAGTCTAGTGTCACAGTGAAGGTGGAGGGAGAGATAAAAGTAAATCAGGCTTCTAAAATTCTTTTAAATAGACCAAAGTCATGTGAGTAATGCAGGTGGTGGTGTTTCTAAAATGTGGTCTTAGGAATATGTGGTGATGTACCCAAGTTGTGCCAGAGTCTTTTGTACTTCCCACAACTTTTTTAACTTCAGCAGAACTATATAGTGACCATTGCTGCCATTGCTTATAGGGGAGACTTCTGTTGATTCAAGTTGTTGAATCCATGCAAGTGAAGGAGACTTAGTCATCTTGTATATTTCCATAACTCCCACTGGAGATTCCTTACTGCTTGTGAGAGACAGAACTTAATGCCAACATATGAAGTGCGGCTCTTGTTTTGTAGCTGAAACCAGAGGCAAAAACCTCTTCAGCCTTCTGCTTGGTGGTCAGAGCCTATAACGGGGCTGGTTATAGGGTTGGTATGGTGCTTGTTAGATAAGTAAACACAATAGGCCCTTGCCCTGAGAGTTTACAGTCCAGTATAAACTGTTCCTGATAAGTTGCTCTTATACCGCTGGTCTCATAAAAGTTGGATCTCACCAGCAGAAATCTCAGATTCTGCTTACTAACTTGTAAAGAAGAAAAACTCCAATCCAGATCAATCTTCTCACAGGAAAGAACTTTTCAGACTGTGCTGAGCTAAACAGCTGCAGGCTTCTTTCTTCAAGGTTCTTCTTCTTCTACAGTTTCTTCCCTTTATGCAATCAAAACATAATGGCTGAGGAGAGATGGATTCCCAAGTCCTCCTTTAACCTCAGGAATTCAGCTGTTATAGCACACCCTTCAGGCTTCACTTACAATGTTTACAGTCTTTGCAATAAAACCTGGATTGATTGATAAGCTGCTAATCCATCATTCCCCGTTTCTGATCTGTACATTTCCAGTACTGCTGGGCAGCTGTAGCCAGACCTTGTGGAATGACAAGTTCCTATCCACTTGTCAGTCCATAGTTCCAAAACAGAATAGAACACTGGTAAAAGGTCACCAGAATTGAGACTGATGGTGTATTAGATGAAATACAGCTTCTGAATTTAGTAGTACTAGTTTTTAAACTGCTGCTGTTTTGATTTTTATCTCTGTCCTTTTCGAACACTAATGTATCTACATTGTGCCATTTACCTGTGTGCTTTGCAAATAAAATCTGTCCCTTTGTATGCTCCAGGTTTAAGGACACTATTGTGAATGCAAAGTATGGAGGGCACACAGAGGCTGTGCGGAGGCTGCTGGGTCAGCTCCCAATCAGCGCTCAGTCCTACAGTGGCAGTCCTTACCTTGACCTCTCCCTCTTCAGTTATGATGACAAGTGGGTGTCAGTCATGGAACGGCCAAAGACATGTGGAGATCACCCCATCAGGTATGAAGAAGAGTCAGAAAATTGCACATGGCTAGGACTGAATGTGTGTTTCTCAGAAATGTACATGTGTCTCGACTGTGTCTCAGACTGAAGTGTACATATAGGGCTGTTTGCCTTTTCCCCTCCTCTATCCCATTCCAGCAAAGTCCTTGTGTAAATTATTCCAGAGAGACCAGTAAATTAGGAAGCTCTGCCTTTCCTCTCCTATGGACTGTGCCTATTTTACATACACACATTTACATTCGGCTCTTTCAAAATTGGAGTTGAGGCGCATTGGCCATGTTGAGAGGCAGAAATGGGTAGCGAAACTTGAACAGCCTTTTATATGAACATTAAATTCCTCCTCTTCCCAGACTCCAGCCTTCTGCTATATGACAGCCAGCATGCTATGGTTGCAATGTATGAGTTTGGTTTGCCATGTCAAGAAAATGCTCATTTTGGGAGGTGGGGCTGGCAAGCACTTATACAGGTCTGATTTGTTTAAATATCTTTATATGTTATCCATAACATTCACAGCAGGGTTTGACTGTCTTCATACTCCGTTGTCTGTAATGCACACTGAGAAACTTAGAAACCAAAGTCATCTTTCACTATGAACTTTATTCCTCTTCATTTAACAAACACTGGAGTCCGTGGTCCCCTTTTCCCTATCGTCCCTTGTGTTTCTCATTAATTGGAAACCTATAATGCGTAAGAAACTTGCTTGCACAGCAGAAGCTTTGGTCAGACCTAAGGGCGATTCTTCTTATTTCTGTCTGTGCCTTATTAACAGGACTGTGCCTAACCTTGAAAGTAGGGAGGTTTGCAATGCTCCTTGCAGACTGAGAGGTGGAGCTTGCACATTTCTATCTTGGGCATGCACAAATTGTTTCTGTCTATTGGCCACAGCAATGGATTTCAAGAATAGCTGTTTGGATTCTGGCACTTCCCCCACCAGATTCAAAACGTCTTAAGGAAGATCATACTTTGGGCCTAAATGTGCTGAGTGTCCCAAGGCAGAAAACTGCACAGCTCTTAGTGCTTGAAGAGCAAAATAAATCCTACATTTTGTGAACAAAGAGAGAGATCGAAGAGTTGATCCTGTGCTCTGTGACTGCCCTGAGGTTGGTGTCTTGATCTGCCCAGAGAGATGGGAAACAGGTCGCAACCACCAACTTTATTGCTGTCCACAGTATTCCCTCCTGCACCATGCACATGACACCTGCCTAAGATTTGGGAACTTTTGACCATTCATACACACACAATCCCCAAATCATAGCTATTTAATTGATTTCTCATGTATGGTTTGGTTTGATCTCAAACTCTGTGCAGTCTGCAGAGAAATATCTGCTTCTTTTCCTGTCACTGTTCTTGATGTTCAGAGATCTCACTGGGTGGTGTTTGTCCGCATCTGCCAACATTTGTGCCACTTCTACAGACAAAAGGGAGTAGGACTGCAGACATTTGCTATGGTCACGTCTTCTGTAATAAACAAAGCAAACTACCACCTTCCCTCTCTCCCCTGAGTAGACGTGTAGCTTTGCGCTTTAGAAGATCAGGTTATAAAATGCCAGAGTCAATCAGGACTTGAATAGGGGTTTGGAGCTGTGGGGGGCTCCTGCTTCCCAGCTGCCTGCTTATAGTATGTAGGGCAATTCAATAGCAGAAGTAACCCTTAACCCTTGAACAGCTGGAAAAGTGCTGCCGTGTTTCTCTCACACAAGACAGTGATTAATAAAATACAACAGCGGCCCATCATGCAGAAATCGGTTTTGAAATAAAGACGCATTAGCTTTATTTTCTCTTTACTGGTAATGTAGGATTTATAGTGACAGTTCCATGCCCCTGGCTTTGGCACAGAGCCCATCAGCAGCCCAAGATACACTCAATCTATATTTTATTTTCTTCTACGCCATACATGGTTTGAGGTCCCATAGTTGTGTCCTGCACCGACTCGGCACCCACTCATGCTGCCTTTAGCTTACCTCCTCCTCACTCTTGTTTTTACTGTCTCTCTTCCCCTGGAAGACTGCAGCAGCCCTCTCTCTCAGCTGCTGAAGTGGTTAACATCCTGCTTCCTGGCCTCTTTGCTGATGGAATGGCTTCAGGGCCTTTTCCCAATATCTGTTTACAAGAGGCTTGGCAGCAAACTCACAGCAGGGAACCACAAAGCTTGTGGGGGAGATGCATGGGCTGCCAAATCCTTAACACAGCAACTTCTGTGTTAGGGGGTTAAATCTTGTAAATCTAAAGGGTTAATAAGGAGCCTACAGAAATGGTCTGCAGGTAAATTTACCATTTTTGTACAATTTGAAAAGCCTGGTCTTGTTGTTTTTATTGACACAAGGTCTTATATTTCAGTGCCTAGTTTATCCACAGAGTGAGAGTCCATGGAAATGACCTCTGATTGCAGAGCACTATACCAAACTGAGCACATCTTTGAGATTACCTGAGATTACAGGGAGCTCATCTTGAGTGTGTTTAAATTACATTGAATTGTGAAAAGAGGAGCAGTGCATAGGCCATGTTTTAGTTAGAAACCAACCCCCCACATGCCTAGTTCTGTGTAGGAGGGAGCTTTTTAGAAAGCCAACTACTTCTAGATGATCATAATGGTCCCTTCTGACCTTAGTATCTATGAATCTAAGATTGTAACTCTTTTGCTTCGTTCTTATGTGTAATCGGCATGCCAGCTGGTTGGCATTCTTATTCAGGTGAGGAGGGAGATTGGAGAGGAGAATGGCGCTCTAGAAAAATGCAAGGAATTTAGCAGTTCCTTAAGTGCATTATCAAAACCTGGAGGGTGTCTGATATTGAAAGAATCTGTCTGGAGCCATTGCTGCCAGCCTAAGAGCTGTGAGTGCATCAGGCTAGCAGGTGGTGTTGGGAAGAATGTGCTCTGATACAAAAGCAATTTTGAGCTGAAACCAGCGGCAAATGCAAACAACCAAAAGCTACAAGGCAGGAAGGAAACAGAAACCGATAGGGACAAAATGACCAGCACGAGTCTGTGCTCGGAAAAAGGTCCTAGTAGTTTTGGTTTCCAAATTATCTGAAGAACCCACTGAAGTATTGGGTGGAAGGTGAAGTTGCAGAGATCATCGTGTTCTGCTAGAGATGTAGGGGGTGGAGCTTGAAACAGCATAACTCTTGGACATGGAGAGGAGTTCCTCCACAACACAGGAAAGATCAAACAAACAAAGGAGGGCTAGGCAGAACTCCCTTTAGAGGCAGCCAACACTGCTCTGCTTATGGGCCAGAAAGTCAGTGGAGAGCAATGTCCACTTCTTACCTGAGCCACATTGCAGAGCACTTCAGGTTTGGGAAGCAAGGGTCCTATCTGAGTCTCAGAGGTGGATCTCTGCATGGTAATACATTGGGTGATTTCTTTCCCTTTCCAGATCACCCAGACTTGCTGTGATCACTGCATTTGCCCATTAAGTGACTTCCTCCTAGGCTCTTACATTGACAGTTTTCACTGAAAATCTGCAAGTGACTGTGAGGTCTGGCTGTAAAGTAGTTTAAGGAACCCTAGAGCAAGTCAAGTCCAGTAGCTCTCCTACATCTTCTGAATGGGGATACAGCGAGGGGACATGATGTGCGAGTAGCCAAGTCACATAGCAGCAATGTGGTGTTGTGAAGTCTTTTTGGTAGAACAGGAGAGAGACAACACATTCTCACAGTTGGAGAGCGAAGGCTGTTTAAAATTTATGGGTCTGTTTTCTCATTTGCTCATGTGTAACTCCTATTATGACTATGGGAGATGTTTGGCTTAATGGCCAAATGCAGTGATCACAGCAAGTCTGGGTGATCTGGAAAGGGAAAGAAATCATCCAATATACTACCATGCAGAGATCCACCTCTGAGACTCAGATAGGACTCTTGCTCCCAAAACCTGAAGTGCTCTGCAATGTGGCTCAGGTAAGAAGTGGACATTGCTCATTTGCTCATGTGTAACTCCCATTATGACAATGGGAGATGTTACAGTGGGATGGTAGGGAGCCAGTATGTATTTTATTAGGGATAAACCCTTTTATTCTAACTGTGGATCCTGAAATCGGAGCCCGCAAGAGTGAAATACAGCTCTTTGCAAGAGGCTTCTCTCATTTATGGCAATAAAATGAGTTAAAAAGTTAGAGATTAAAAACTTCTACCCAGGAAGGGACTTTCCCTACACGACCTTCCATCATTTGTATTGCTTAGTCAATGCTACGTATTGGCCAGGGCAGGCTGAGTCTATCGCACCATCTTGCCAGCATGCCTTTGGGTAAATACCAGGGATGGAATAATGAGCAGCCATCAGCGGCACCTGTCCCTTTTCATGCAGAGTTCAAGATGGCAAAACCAGTGAGCAGGAATAGACATAATCAGCATTCTCTGTTTCTCTCTCTTACAGATTTTATGCCAGGGATTCTGGCCTCCTGAAGTTTGAAATCCAAGCAGGACTCTTGGGCCGACCCATCAATCACACAGTACGACGCTTGGTTGCATTCACCTTTCACCCCTTTGAGCCCTT
This sequence comes from Chelonia mydas, assembly GCF_015237465.2. Classification (NCBI taxonomy): domain Eukaryota; kingdom Metazoa; phylum Chordata; order Testudines; family Cheloniidae; genus Chelonia; species Chelonia mydas. The sequence continues at coordinate 69,348,664 of NC_051250.2, forward strand.
TGCTATCTCGGTGCAGCGGACTAATGCAGAGTATGTTGTTAATTTCCACATGAGGCACAGCTGCACATAGTACAATACTGGGCTGGGACAGCTGTTGTCATCATGGACACACCAAAGCTGGACACTCATGCCTTCTAGGAAACCAAACCATTGCTCATCTAAGGAACCTGACCTGGAAGACCTAACCAACCAGCATTGTTCCCCAGCATCTGCAGCTGGCACTCGCAAGCCATTGAAAGAGAATCTCATTATGCTTCTGAAGAAGCCATCTTGATCGGAGATTAGTCTTGTGACCATTTCTTTCTATAGATACCATCCAGTTCATATTGCCAAAGCCCCTTGTTGCATTAAATCCTGTCTTTTCCCATAACTATTGGTGAACAAAATGTAGCTGAGAAACCTTGCCTGTTTCCCCAAGAAGTGTCGTCTTTTCTCTCGCTTTGTCTGCTTTGTGATAGCAAAGGCAGAGTTCTCCAACACTCCTTCTGTACCGGTGCCCTTCCATCTAGTAAAGACAAGTAGTCCATCTTACAGAGCGAGAATAGAAGCCATGGTGGTGGGTTTTTTTTAAAAAATTTGTACCTTCACTGTTATGAGGAAATGAAACTAGCTCTTGTGATTCACACAGTGCACTCAAGCCACGTCAATATGCAGGGCATTAGGGGAGAAAGGTCTCTGTTAGTGGGGAGGTCTAGTAGTTAGAGCAGGGGAGATGATTTCTGTTCCTGACTCTTATGCAAGTCACTTAATCTTTGTGCCTTAGTTTCCAACCGTAAAATGAGGATATGACTGAGCCACCTTCTGTAAAGAACTTTGAGCCCCTCAGATGAAAGTTGGCAAGTACAAAGGGAGGGAAACCAGAACAGCTGACTGTATGCCTAATGTGTGAGCTGGTGGGTAGCTAGCAGCAGGAATGCACGAGAGAGGCTTGGAACTTGAGAGCAGCTTTCTCTTTGGTGCCTCGGTTAGGGAAAAGCACTGCATGGACCAGGAATGTGTCCCCAGGGGTGTGTCGTCCTCTTCCCTCACCCTGTTTCTGCTGACAGGGTGGGAAAGAACCAGCCGCAGTCTTTGGTGCACGCCAGGTACGTAAATGTGGAGAATAACTTGTGGCATCCTTGTCTTTCCCATGTCTACTATGTGATGCCTCAAACTGTAAGGTTATAGTCACCGGGGATAACAGAGTTAGACCTGAGAGAGCTGATTCCATAGTGTCTGCATCTGTTTGGCACTAGAATGTCGCTGTACTTGCCTTTCCCCTGCAGTTAGAGGACAGCTAGGCTGGATTTTGCACTGGGAGAAGGGGAGACTTGGATTCATGTGTATTGCTGGGAGCTTGTAGCCGAAGGTTTGACTTTGCTGACTTAATGCTGCCTGTCCTCTCCTGCTTTACACCCTATTCTCTGTGAGAACTGGGGGTTAGGTGGTAAGGGGTGCCAATGGGTGACTCCCTGGGATTGAAGCACATCTTGCTGGTGTGTTGCTGTATACTTGAAGCAAGATTGACTTCTACGTTGTCTGAGATGTCTGCAAAATGAGCTGCTGGACTTGAATCCAGAAGATGTGCACCTAAATGCCTCTGGGTCTAAGCTTGTGCAGGCTTATAAAAATGCTGGCCCTGCCTTGATCTGAAGACCACTTCATTGTTTGCTGCATTTGTACTACAAGGTAGCACATGGGCTTTCTCAAAACGTGTGCATACCAAAAATGTGCATGTTGCTAGGGAATGTTGTCATCTTAGGCAAACACGGGGCTGGTGAAAGGTGCTGGATTGACACTGGAGACTGCTGTTCTCTGATGCATATGATGGGCCGTGACAGGGCATTGTCCTTGAGGGTGCCCCCCTCGAAAGAAAGCCCTTCAGACTAAAAGCCCATTCATATCTGCTGAAGGTACCAAAAAGGGGGCCAGTTGTGGGTAATGTTGTGGCCACTTGTCTGCTCAGAAAGTCCCTAGGTCACAAGCTAATCTCACATATCACTGAATAGCCATCAGATAATCTTATTTTTGTCACTATTGACCTGGGCAAGGTTTGGATACCTCACCTAGATGTGACAGGCTCCACATCCCACACCAGATTCTTTGAGCCATCCTGTCCTTTGGATGTTTACAGCCCTCAGTGTAGTTCTTTTGCTCTATCTTCCTTTCTTCTCTCCTCCCAAACATAACCCCATCTCAACACTATAACGCAGTTTTTGTATAAGGATCTCAAAGCACTCGTACAAAAGTATTGCTGCCATTTTGCAGATGGTGAAATTGAGACTCAGATGAAATAATTCATATGACCTTGTGTAAACTGAGTATCGAATTGACTTCCAGTTGTAACCAGTAGTCCATCCACATCTGTGCAGGATTGCTAAGGGCTTTCAAAGCCGGGCTATGGAAAATGTAGTCCTAGGGCAAGAATACATATTTCTTTGTCTTCTTTCCCAGGGTATTTGTGTTGATGGGAAGTTTCTCGGGGCTGCAACAAATGACTCCAGGTTGGGAGGCCACTTGCTGGGGAAAGTGTCAGGACATGCATGCAGTAGTGCCTCATTCCTCTCCAGCCCAGAACACTATTTCATGGTTTTAGAATCTTTCACCTACAATCTGTTTCTCAAATTCTTTCTATTAAAGCTCTGAGCAGGGAGTCTTCGCATATTGTCTCCTGCTTGATAAAATGCACTGTATCTGATAGATAACTGAGTTACCTGCTTCCTCTCTCACCAAAACTTCACTCTTCATTACCCTTTTCCATTGTTAATGTATCCTTCTGTCTTTCCCAAAAGTTCTCAGCAGTTCCCATTAACTCCTTAATGCCACAAGCTAGCATTCCTTCTCCCTGGAGCTCCAGATGGGGTAGAGCCGTGCTTCAAAATATCTCCACTTTCTGTTGATACCGTTTCCTTTAAGTGATATAAGTAACAACCATATTCACAGCTCTGCCACTAAATTGTGTAATCTCAGGCGAGTCACTTCCCCTCCCTCTGCCTCAGTTTCCTTATCTGTAAAAGGAGATGATGTGGACTCACTTTTGTAAAGCACTTTCAGTTCTGTGGATGAAAAGTATCAGGTAAGTGCTAAATATTGCTTTAATGTGTTTCTGGAGGCACAGATTGATGGTTGTGAGGAGTATGAATGCCTTGGTGCAGCACTGTAGATTCTATGGCTGGGGCTGCTACATTTTGTATCTAGTGAAGGATTAAGGTTACCACAGGAGTGTGTTGAAAGAAAAGCCTGTCTCATTCTCATGCTTGAAATTTTAATTCTTTTATTTAAGAAACAAGAAGTGCGGGTGTAGGGGCGGGACATATATTTTCTATCTAATATTTTTACTAGGTTAGGATGAAAACTTGTTAGCAACACAAGATAAATACCAGAATAAAGAAGAACTTGTTTCATGAGTCTGACTTGTATCCTCTTTCCAAGATCTCCTACCAGATATCAGTGGTAACTTAAATCCTTTCATTAAGAAAAAACAGGGTGCATTTGTCTTGAGGAGTCATGACCTATATGTATTGGAGGGTCTGCATAAGTCTAGGATATTAATTCATTGTGCTGAAGTTTCACCTTAGAGCGGTTAAGATGTCCATACAAATGAGTCTGTAGGAGCAATGGTGTGAGCTAATGACAAAGGTGGGACGCACTTCTCTCTTCCACTTTGGCGTTCAAGTTGCCAGCCCAACTTGTGAACATAGACTTTTTCCTTCTGCCTGTTCCTAAGGCCTCATCCTATGGCTATTTTATCTCCTTTCCCTGAGACATTAACACAGGGGCGGTCAAACTTTTTGGTCTGAGGGCCGCATTGGGTTTCGGAAATTATATGGCGGGCCAGTTAGAGGAGGCTGTGCCTCCCCAAACAGCCAGGCATGGCCTGGCCCCCGCCCCCTGCTTCTTGCCCCCTGACGCCCCCCGCCCCGGGACTCCTGCCCCATCCAACCCCCCCGTTCCCTGATGGACCCCCCAGGACCCCTGCCCCATCCACCCCACTTGCTCCCTGTCCCCTGACTGCCCCCCGCCGCCCCATCCAACCCCTCCTCTCATTCCTGACTGCCCCCCCAGGACCCCTGCCCCATCCAACCATCCCTTCTCCCGGTCCCCTGACTGCCCCCTGCCGCCCTCGAACCCCCCCCGTTCCCCACCCTCTGACCTCCCTGACTACCCCTCCCCTCCGAACTCCCCTGCCCTCTATCCAACCCCCCCCCCCCCCCCCGCCCCCTTACTATGCTGTCTGGAGCACCAGTGGCTGGCAGCGCTACAGCCACACCAGCGCGCGGCACAGGGCACCAGGTCAGGCCGGGCTCTGCAGCGGCGCTGCCCCACCAACCAGAGCATTGTGCCGGCGATGCAGTGAGCTGAGGCTGTGGGGGAACAGCACGGGAGGGGCCAGGAGCTCAGGGGCCAGGCAGGACGGTCATGTGGGCCAGAGTTTGCCCACCTCTGCATTAACGTGAAAGTTAAGCCAATGTGAGTGGCTTTGCAGGGCTGTCACCAACTCTTTTCACTGTGGGCCTGTCATAAATATAAAGGGAAGGGTAAACACCTTTAAATCCCTCCTGGCCAGAGGAAAAACCCTTTTACCTGTAAAGGGTTAAGAAGCTAGGATAAATTCGCTGGCACCTGACCAAAATGACCAATGAGGCGACAAGATGCTTTCAAAGCTGGAGGGGGGAGAAACAAAGGTTCTCTCAGTCTGTGTGTTGCCTTTGCCGGGACCAGAGCAGGAATGCAGGTCAGAACTCCTGTAAAGGGCTAATAAGCAATCTAGTTAGATATGCATTAGATTCTGTTTTGTTTAAATGGCTGATAAAATAAGTTGTGCTGAATGGAATGTATATTCCTGTTTTTGTATCTTTTTGTAACTTAAGGTTTTGCCTAGAGGGATTCTCTCTGTTTTGAATCTGATTACCCTGTAAGGTATTTACCATCCTGATTTTACAGAGGTGATTCTTTTACTTTTTCTTCAATTAAAATTCTTCTTTTAAGAATCTGATTGCTTTTTCATTGTTCTTAAGATCCAAGGGTTTGGGTCTGTGTTCACCTATGCAAATTGGTGAGGATTTTTATCAAGCCTGCCCCAGAAAAGGGGTGTAGGGTTTGGGAGGAAAGACGTTTCCAAGCGGGCTCTTTCCCTGTTATATATTTGTTAGACGCTTGGTGGTGGCAGCAATAAAGTCCAAGGGCAAAAGGTAAAATAGTTTGTACCTTGGGGAAGTTTTACCCTAAGCTGGTAAAAATTAGCTTAGTGGGTTTTTCATGCAGGTCCCTACATCCGTACCCTAGAGTTCCTTGACAGGGTCAAAAATACTGGTGGGTTTTGTTTTGATTTATGCATTTTTTTCACTGCATGGTACTCCCAGGTAGAAAGTGCCTCTGCTGAGCTTGAACAGTGGCTGCCAGTGCACAAATGGGCCCGGCCTGAGGCCTCCACAGCTTTGGATTTCTCGCTACTCTGCTGCACCGAGTACTCAATAGCAACACTGTGTGTGCACACCTCCATACTCAGTCTCAAGCAGGAGAGCACCGGAGAGGCCAATAACTGCACTTCCTGAGCCCTTTCCCTCTATTGTGTGTAGGTGTTCTTTATTCTACGGCTTCTCTTGAGCTTTGTGTCAGAATGACCCCACAGAAGCCCTTTAGCACTGAGCACTCCTCAATTCAGTTCAGTTCTGAACTAACCGGCAGGGAAACTCATGCCTTGAAAAGACCGTGTGTTGGTTAACAACGGATCTACTTTATGCTTTCAGTGACTCCAGCCATCTTTGATCTGGCAGACAATCAAAATAAGATTGGGTCAGTTGTGTGAGGATTATATATAGCTGTATTAAGTGACAAGCTACAGAAGTCATTGTGGGCTCAAAAATGCTGCCTTCTGTACATCTGTGTATTCATCTAAAGGTAGATCCCTTCTTAAGACTCCTTTCAATTAACCTTCCAGCACAGACTTCCTTTCCACCATTTCTGCCCTCTTCCTTGGCTTTGCTCCCTTGCAGTCCCAGTGTAATTATGGTAGCTTCCCTTTGTTCACGTGCTCTCCAGTGTATCTGCTAGGTTTGTTTAGGACTTTTCTGACACGGCGGGAAAAAACAGGTTTGTGGCTTTCTGCAACTTTTTTTCAGGTCCTTCCTGTCTCTTCTCTTCCACCACCCCCTTCTGTGGGAACCATTTCATCCCAGGGGGAAAGGGGAAGAAGTCACTGAGGTCTAGTAAGACCAGGATTGCTTCTGCTAAATGTTTTTTTGATTTAAAAGAGTGAACATAGAAAATGTTTTGTAATCAATAAATCGTGTGCCAGGTGTGATGGTTGTGTGTTCATGTTACTCATGCCGTGTTAGGGTCCAGGTTGTTAGTATGTCCTTGTCCCTTTCTGCCTCCCTGGCATCATGTTAAAAGTTGTTCTCTTGTCAGAGTAATTGTGAGAAATGTTCGGCGAAAGGAAGGGAATGGAGCGAGGGAGACAGCTACAAACTCCTGTTGCTGCTGGGCTGCAGAAACGTGCTCTGGTGAGTTGTACAAAGTAAACTCTTACGCAGATTGCTTAACTCTAGGACCCTGCCAGCTGCTATGAGACGTGGCTGACTTCAAAACCAAAGCTGCTTTTTGGCTGGCAGTCTGTCTGCTCCGGTGCAGAATTTTAGTTGGCATGCTGGAAAATGAGTTCTGGTTTTATTCAGAGAAACATTGATATGAAAATGCTGAATTGTATAGGGTTTTTCTTATGTAACAGGATAAAAATACAGGCTTTCAGACGGTAACAACCAGAAAACTATAGTGACATGTGGGTAACCAGCAGCATAGCTGTAGGTTTGTGGGGGGATATACTAACGAAGAAGGGCTAGTGAGTTCTGACAGAGCTGTATTGCATCTAGTTATGCTCCATTGGCAGCTAGTAATGGTAATCCGTATATCCAGACTTGAGTTGGTCCTACAGTGTCATGTTTTGGAGCTCTGCTATAATGCTAAGTTAGCGTGTTGACTCTGTTGCTTTGATCCTAGGAGATGGCAGGCTTGGAAGCTTTACTGTGTCTTGTGGGTGGGTAGAGACATGCCCTAAAGAGCTGGCTTCCAGACAGACAGCTGCAGCTGGTAGACTTCTCTTGCATCTCTGCCTGGTTTGGCTGTTCTTCCACGGTCTTCCTTTTTGTTTTCTCACTCTGGCAGCTGGCGAGATCCTCTCTTAAAACATCTTCTGCTTCCTGCAGTTCATCCACCTGACAGAATTGCCATCTGCTTTGCAATGACTGGAATGCCAAGTGCACTGAGGAATTCAGGGAAAAGTTGATTCTTGCACTGGGGGTGGGGAGACAGACTATCGCCAGCTGCTCAGTGAGCTTAGCAGAACCTACTTGAGCTTAGAGAGGAGACCAGGGAAAGAATCCACTGGTGGTTGAGAAGATCCAGAGGGCTTGGAGGCCAGTCACTGGGGCTGGGGAACATCTTGTGGAAACTGAAATGAGGCAGCATGAAGCTAGAGCAGGGGTGGGCAAACCTTTTGGCCTGAGGGCCACATCTGGGGCCAGAAATTTCATGGTGGGCCGTGAATCGGGGGTTGGGGTGTGGGAGGGGGTGACGGCTCCAGTTGGGGGTGGGCTCTGGGGTGGGGCCAGAAATGAGGAGTTCAGGGTGCGGGAGGGGACTCCAGGCTGGGACCGAGGGGGGTGAGGGCTCCGGCTGGGGATGCGGGCTCTGGGGTGGGGCTGAGGGGTTGGGGGTGCAGGAGAGTGCTCCGGGCTGGGACTGAGGGGTTCAGAGGGCAGGAGAGGGATCAGGGATGGGGCAGAGGGTTGGGGCACGGGAGGGGTGTAGGCTCTGGGGGGCGCTTACCTCAAGCAACTCCTAGAAGCAGTAGCAAGTCCTCCCTCTGGCCTCTAAACAGAGGCGCAGCCCGGCGACTCTGCGAGCTGCCCTGTCCACAGGTGCCACCCCTGCAGCTCCCATTGGCCATGGTTCCCAGCCAATGGGAGCTGCAGGGGCGGCGCTTGGAGCGGGGACAGCATGCGGAGCCCCCTCGCTGCCCCTATGTGTAGGAGCTGGAAAGGGGACATGCCACTGCTTCCAGGAGCCGCACGGAGCGGGGCATGTCCCAGACCCTGCTCCCTGGCTAGAGCAGGGCAAGCCCCAGACCCCGCTCCCCAGTGGGAACTCGAGGGCTGGATTAAAATGTCTGGAGGGCCACATGCGGCCCCCCAGGGCATAGTTTGCCCACCCATGAGCTAAAGGAAACCTTAAACATCCCCAGCCTCTACCCTAGTGGGGCAGTCTGACTTGTCAGGTTGGAGGCTGATGCTTGGTGTCACTGGCCTTAGAAGTGAATACTCTTTGTTGGATTGCTAATTTACAAGGATCAACTGAATTTAACAGAAGCTGTTAATTTTTAACCAGTCACATACTTAGTAGCAACTATCCCTGTTCCTCAGTCGGGAGCTCTCCAAATGCCTTCATTATGTGCCAGCTGCTGGTTATGAGAGAGAAATCTCAAGGAAGTGGAGCCCTTCACAGGCACACGTTGTTTGGCTTTCGCCTGAAGGACACATCAAGCTTTTGCTCCTGGACACACACCTTCAGACTTCCCAAATTCGGACTACCCTGCGGAGCAAGCTCCTCTTGGGGACTCCTGCCCCTCTCACCTGCCATATCTCTCTTCTCCCAGCCTCGCTGGGGCAGCTATAGGCCTTGAGTACAAGGCGAAGTAGAAATAGGAGACAGTAAACCCTAACTCACTCTGAGCCCCGTTCTCCATTCCTTATGACATAAAACTTCCTGGCTTCAGTGTGAATGTGTGAGAAAGGAATGATCTGGTCCTTCAAAGCAATGGGTATGGCTGCTTGCATTTTCCTAGCCTGTGTCTGGGAGGAGTGGTATGGAGGTGAGCCTGCAGCCAGACGGCATGTGGAGTTTGGTGGTATGCTTGAGACATGTGAACAGCTGCACTCAGGCCAGAAGGTGTCCAAGAGATGTGCGGACATACTGCTATACCCAGGCTGCCCTGCAGGTAGTGGGTTTCTCACCAGTAAGAAAGCAGGAATGATGGGCAAGGGGAAAGGAAGAACCCGGTCTAGAATTGAACAAATATAACAAGGTGGGAGGAGGTGACCCAGCCATCTCCAGAGACACCTGTCTGCCAGTTCTGGTCAGATTTGATTTAGAGTGTTAATAGGAGTAGCTGGCTGAGTACTGCATCCTCTCCGAGCAACTATCGCAGTCTTGGAGCTGGTCATTTGATAGCTCCTTGATGCTTGTCAAAGGCGTAAGCCGGAGCAATGCTGGGATTAGATGTACCTGCTGCCCTTGGAGAGCACATGGGGAGATGCAGCTTTTTCCCCTCCCCCATCTCAGGATTGAGCTCTTGCTAATCACTGTAACCATGACAACCAGAAGAGACAGGCCGCAAAAGCAGCTATCAACATGGCAACGTCCTCGGCTCAGGGCAACAAAACCCAGTTAAAACAGCCGCTTGGAGAGGAAAGAGCAGCCAGCAAACAGCCTGGGCTCTCCTGCTCAGGGGGGGAGGATGCAGCAGCGCACATGGCTACTCTGCACGTGGCCGAGGTCATTTCCCACCCTTTGGCCCAGTGTCTGGGCAAGGCCCCTGTCCTCGTTAAGCCTCCCCAGTATGGGATGCAGCAGCCTGAGCTAGATGACAGCAGGGTCGAATGAACCTGCTACTCAGAGCAACCGGCGCAAGGACATCTCCTGAGAATGGTGCTTGCCAGCCCTGGAGACAACCCCGGAGCAGGCTCTTACAACAACTCTGTTCACAATGGCCAAAGAACTGCTACTGGGACTATGCTCATGCCAATACTTTCTACGAGGGGGTTAGTAGCTAGTGTCACCTGCAGAGTAGGCCCCATGCTCACACTCTTGGTCCCTCTTTCTCATTTTCTTTCCTACCCCAAGGGAAGGTTTTCAGTGCTGCTTATTCCATTTTCTAGCTAGAGGCTGAGTCCAGCGTCCAACCAGGTTAGACATGCTGCTATTGGTAGAGATAGCTGGGCACTGTCTCCCTCCCAGCCAGTGCGTGCAGAGCACTGATAAAAGCAAGGGACAGGCATGGGCATTAATTCCATTCTTTGGCTAAAATGTGTGCCTGTTGGGAGGGAAAAGGAAAGTAGCGCTTGGCAGCCAAACAGCTCTGCTTTCCAACCCCTCCTCTAGTTCGTTGTCTCTCTCGGCTCATCCTGTGCTGATTAAGGGAAAGGTGAAACTGACCTGAAGGACTGAAAGTACTTGTAAAGCTAGCTATAGCCTAGGGCCAAGAGACTATTTTCTTTTAAAGCTGCAATTCTATATACCCACACTGACTGCTGTGAATCTCTTGTCTAGCCCTCCCCGCTCTTCCCACCCAACATTTTGGAGAATAAAATCCCTATTCTGCCTGCACCTGCTTCTTCCAAAATCGGTTTGAAGTTAAAGAGGCATCTATATGAGAGCCTGGCTGGCCCAGAAGCAGGGTGCTGGAAGCATTTCTCTTCTACAGGGCCTGTTTAAACCCAGCTGTGCTTATCGCTACCCTCCAGTGGTCCTTCATTGACATCTGAGGAATGGGTTGAGCATGACAATATTCACTTCCTGCTGCAGAGGTGCCCGTATCACACCAAACACCAGCACACAGGGTGGCAATCTCAGCAGAGGGAAAAGATGGACTGGCTGCTGCTGGTCAGGCCCATTGAGAAGGGAGCTTTGTTTGCAGCTGTCCAGCCGGCTACGGTTCAGTGGGTAAATGGAAAATATCAGTGTGGCTCTCATTGTTGGCATTAAACAGACTCTTTACCAACATGCACAATGACAAAGCATTTTGATGCATGTTGGGTGCAACAAAGACTGTTGGAGGGAGGAGTAGGGAGAGAAGCTGCACCTGTTATTCCCCCTTCCTCCCTGGAATAAGGAGAAATGCATTGGGGGCTGACACTGGAGGTTAGTCTGACTCTTGTTTTCTAGACTTTCTTGGGCAGAGTGTGGTCCTGACTGCTCAGTTAATCGGTCATCTGCTTCTGTGATGGACCCTGCAGGAGCAAATGAAGGCCAGAGTCCAGGTCTGTGCAATGGGTGGCATGAGGGCTATTCCTGACAATTACTGGAGAAAGTTGCTTGCCTCAAGGCAGGAATGGGAAGAGATTAGAATAATCTTTCAACACTTCAGCCTGTGACCTGCCAGAGGGACCGATTAGGAGGGCTGCGAGCGTGGCTCTTGCTCAGCTCTGTTTTTCTTATGCAACGCTGAGTCCAGTCTGCTGTAGGAAATGCAGCCTGTTCTTGGACATGGTAGTTAGTGGAAGAAACAAGGACGCGTGATTAAAATGGACCAGTAGTGAAGCTGTTATCCAAATGGTTTTGGACAAATGTAGAACATGAACCCAGGCCATTCCTGTTTTTCACTTTGGCTTTGCCAATCAGAATCCTAACTCTAATTCTAAACTTGCTCTGATTTTACCTAGCTCTAAAGAAGGGATCTGTGCATAGCAGCTCAACTCAGCAGCATCTTTGGGGGAACTCACTGGTGGACTGCTGCTCCTGCAGTCTCTTATGCTGACAAAGAATCCATCTCTATAAAGACAAGCAAAGGCAGAGAGAGCCTCATGGACATACCCTTGGAGCTTCCCTGTGGCCAGACCCATGGGGCATTTCAGAACCAGAGCGGGAGGGAAAGGAAAGTTTTTTGAGGGGTGTCATTTCCACATACAGAAACTAAAATTTACTAAAGAGGAGCAAGTTGGGAGTCAATTCCCAAGGGGATTGTCAGGCCAGTATTAAAGGCAGCTAAGTGAATACTCCCCATGGACACTTCATGCTAATGTCAGGGATACATGGAAACTCAGCTGCTTTTTTGGGTATTGGGAGAGGATGAGATTTGGGAAAGCAGGGTTCTTCCCTGCTAGGGAAGAGGAATGAGTCATTTGAATAGCTGTCAGAGTAGCAGCCGTGTTAGTCTGTACCCGCAAAAAGAAAAGGAGGACTTGTGGCACCTTAGAGACTAACTAATTTATTTGAGCATAAGCTTTCGTGAGCTACAGCTCACTTCATCGGATCACTTGGCCCGGGCCTAGGGGAAGAGTTATTGGGGCTTTCCAGCTGGTGCAAGATTTCAGTTCAGATAGGAGCCCATTGTAGACTCTCCAGCACTCAGCAGATGTGGGGCCCAGTGAGGGAAGGATCATGAGCATCTGAGAAACAAAAGGGAGGGGGGTGGGTCAGTGGGACAGGAGAGCTTTGCCACTGCTTTTACAGGAGGGCAGAGAACACAATGCTTCCTCCTACACTGGTGCTCAGTTTTCTCACCAGCTGTTGTTTAGCTGCCCAGCAAGAGCTTGATCAGCAAAAGGAAAATAGCCATTGTCTGCCTACTTCTCCTGGTACCCCCTCCCCAAGTGAAATGTGCTGCCTACCCCCACCATTATCTCAGGAACTTGGATGCCATTAGCTAGCTGAAAAGCAAAACCTCCAAGCACTCACTGCTGTTGAGTGCCAATTAATGCCTGAGCCTCTTCCTGGGGAGTGGAGAGCATTATGAAAGCAAGAACACAATCTGAAGACCCTTGACCTAATTTGGCCTGAGAGGTTGCATGCTAAGAACCTGGAGAGGTAACTAGGAAAGGAAGAGAGATGGCCAAGGTAAAGAGGCTTGAGCTGGGTTGGTATCAACAATTTGTTTGCAGACTGGAGAATACCTCTATTTATGCCAAAGTCTCAGTGCACAGGAAGAGCAGAATCATACCTCAGTTGGATCCCCTCCACCCTTTAGGGGAGTTCATAAGGCTTCATAGTTAGGAATGTCCAATCATGGAGTTAATTTGATTTACCCTCTATAACTGAGCATGATTTTGGCCCACTACCACTTTGCCAATGTAAAGGAGTGTAATTCCACTGCAGTGCTCCTGAGGATGATTTCTGGTTACAAACATTTCCCCCTGGGGGCAGTGAGGGGAAAACTAAGGCAAAGCCCTACCACAGGCACACATTGGGCTGAAGTAAACCACCCCAGCTACTGCAGTTTATTGGCACTGGAAGCTCTGCCCTCTTCTCCTCCTCACTTGCACTTGGTGTCAGCTATTAAAGGACAGCGGCATCATTTGATTAATGGTTCAATTGAAACATGCAAAGGAATTGGGCACGGGACTTGTCACCAACAACCATTTACAGCTCAGCTACAAAGGAAGTAGTGAATCACTGGTTGAGCAAACAAGGATGACCATTGATCCAGCTCCAGGGTGGAAACTGCTTGGTGCAGGGACTAGGAAGGGGGTTCCCCCACGTACAGCAGTGCACTGTGAGGGATGAGTTTTTGTGGCTTTTGTTCAAAGCACCAAGCACAGATGCACAAGGGAGACTTTGGCATCTGGGTCCAACCTAAATTCCCGCTAGCGAGCACGCAGAAAGCGGTCTCGTACTTGACATTACCGAGCTGCTTCATGCCAGGCTCACACCTGAGCCCAAGTGGGATTGACAGACTAGTCATTTCCCTGTTCCTGTCTTGCCTGATCCACTAAGTGTGCTTCTACATCAAAAAAGGTGATGGTGCCCCTTTTTGTTCTATAGCCCAGGGATTAGGGCACTCACCGCTCATGTGGGAGGCCCGGGTTCAAATCCCCATTCTATCTGATTCAGAAGCATGAACTCATGTCTCCCACCTTCAAGCTGAATGCCCTTGCCACTGGGCTATAGCAAGGGGGCAGGGAGCAGGAGTGCCACAATCATCACTTTTTTTTTTTTTTTTTTTTTTGCAAGAAAGGACTGACCTGGTTTAGGCACCAACTCCAGTAAAATGAGCTGAGAATCCTGAGTGGAGGAAGGGGTATGCCTCTGGCCCAGAAAGATAGGTACCTAACTCCCTTTGAGGGTAGGGTATATGCACCCAACTCGGGCTTATGAATTCCACTAGACAACAAGGCAGCTAAAAGTTAGGCAGTGCAATGGCCATGCCAAAGTCCCCCTTGTTAAACTAGTCCCAGGTATTGGCCCCTGCTAGAGGCAGGGTAACAGATCAGCAGGACTAACCACCTGAGGCAGTATGGTAAAGCCTACATTCAATAAGGTAAACTCATATTACCTAGCAGGGTATCCATAAATGAGTAACCTATTTTGCATTTTGATCCCCCACTATAGGGAATTTGGGTACGTTCTAGTTTAAAAGAAAGGGTAAAAAAATAGCCTAGGTTTGCGCCATGATAGGAAAGAAGAAAAAGCAGAGCTTTGCCCTCAGTAACAGACTAAACAGCTTGTGTTCAAAAAGGCCTGTCTGGGCAGCCTTGAGTCATGAAGTGGAAGCTACAATGGTAGGCAGAGAGTTATCAAAGCAAGGAAGCGAGAAGCCTCTCTATGCCTAGTGAGTGCCAGGGCAAACAGAGAACTCCTGAGAGGAGAGAAGTCAAACAGGGGCTGAAGAGTCTGACCAGAACAAAATTACTAGGACCAAATGGTGCTGCGCAGGGAGGAGCAGCAGCTAAGCAAGCCAGCATGGAACTGTACATCACCCAAGCACCAGGGAAAGCAATTAAAACTTGTAAATCCTGGTGGCTGACTCAAATCGGGTTTTAATTAACGGTTGAAATGGAATTATAAAGAAATCCTGTAATTAAGTGCTGTTGAGGTCCATTCGTACCCAAAAAGCACAACTGAGCACACGGCACTAAAAGATCTGCAGCAGACTTTCATCTGCAGCACAGTGTGTGAAGGTAACTGTCCCACACAAGGGGTGTAAGAGTCCAGTTTGGAGGCAATTCTGCTCTTCCCCAAGGCTAAAAGCTGCAGCACGGGCCTAAGCTTTGCAGAACAAAGAGGGTTAAAGCTGCAGCAGAGTCAAGGCTCCCGTGCTCTTCCACTCACACTTTATGAGCGATTGGCCTGGGCTCAGACTGTCCATTTTTCAGCAGTGAAGTCAAAGAGAGAAAGAAGGTGGATGTGGTGGATTTGAATTCACAAACAAGCTCTGTAGTTGACACATTGTGTTTGCAAGTCCATGAAGATTATGCTGAGCTGCGGGACTGGAAGAGAAACAAACATGTCAAGATGTTCTATATGGCCAGCTAATGAACAGATGGAAAGGTAATGCCAGGTACTTCTGGCCAGGTACACAGGGATTCTAAGAGAGAGCTAGGCAAACATCAATATAGGATAGGAAAAGACAGAGATAGGCAATGGGGCGAGTCAGAACAGCAGAGAAGAGATGAGAAACTTCTTTACTGCACATACAGTGCAAAGAGTTTGTTGGCTTCATGTGTCTTTTACAAATGCTGAGGAACCAACAGTGTTAAAAGCCCCGTCTTCATAATTGCTAAGAGAGTGGGAAAGGCCAAGCTTTACTCTAGATTTGGCCGGGACCTACAGAGGGTATATGTGATGAGCATGTGACTCAAAAAAAACAAGACCTCCCCACAGCACTTATTTTTTCACTCCCTTGTACCATTTACACTTAGAAGCACTTCTTGCTGCCCCAGTGGTGCTCACAGTACCATTGGATTGAGCAGCACATAAGCTACTTGTATTCAAGAGTGAATATTTAGATTGCTCCAGAAAACATATATTATCATCTTCATAAAAGTCTGTGTCTGTTCAGCAATGCTCAGACATGCACCTGTTTAGAACTATGCCATTTTTTTGCTGGATAGCGAATACACATATTCTGGGATACTGCTAAATTGCCATGACTACTTGCTGAACCCAGCACTAAAGATGATCAAGCTTTACCCACATCTCCATGTACACTCTCCCTGGCCATTAATGAAGCATGTGGTTAATATTTTTCTGTAGGGTCTACAACTGACCGAGCATCTCCTCCTGGACAGTGTTTGGAAGTCAGCAGAAGCCCAGAAACCCCTTTCCTGAGGTTGGGGGAAAGCTCTCTTAACTTTTTGAGTGATTAAATCAAATCAGTGGGGACCCTACAGGAAAAAGCTTCTCTTCCCCATCCTGCAGTCTTGTGAATTGTAAAGGGACTTCCCCCACTTTAAAACAACTTCCCCTCTGCCCAAATTCACATACACAGAGCTGGAATGAGGTAGGAGGAGTCATTCAAGCCTTGTTTTGTCATTGGTTAAATTTAGCCGGGTAGGCTCCTCTAAACAGCCTGATTTCATTAGCTTTCTGCACATCTCACAAAGCCATGAAGGAGTTAAACATTGCCTTGTTGCTATGGCACCCTCTCTCTTTAAAGGGGAAGAGAATAGCTAATTACACTGTTTGAGAAACTAAAGAGGAAGCAAAAGAAAAGAGAAATAATGGAACAGAGAAGCCTGGATTTGTGCGAGACCTGGCAGATAGACCAAAGGAGAATCTGTGCTCATTAACATCCCTGATAGAGGTGAAGTACTTGCCCAGTGTTTGGGATATGTAACCAATGCTTCTTTCTGTTCCTCTTGGTCTCCTCCTGGAGCAAACTTCCCTCAGCCAGGAAGAGACACCTTCCTCAGTTGCTAGAGTTACCACCTCTCTTTCACACTCCCGAGTGCCCTTAGCCTACGACAGGTTTCAGAGTGGTAGCCGTGTTATTCTGTATCAGCAAAAACAATGAGGAATCTTTGTGGCACCTTAAAGACTAACACATTTATTTGGGCATAAGTTTTCGTGGGCTAAAACCCACTTCATCAGATGCATGGAGTGGAAGACTCCTCATTGTTTTAGCCTACGAGACTCTCTCCTTAGGTGGAGCTGAAATAGGTGGCAGCAAATAGCAGGTACATTCCAGGCAGACAGGTCCTGCCTCTAGCCAAGGGCAGCATTGGCCTGACCTAGCATTTGCTTGTTCCTCAGGCCTCCTAATCCCCTACTTACCCTCTCCCTTTGAACCCTGGCACAGCAGGTGCAGTTGGCATGAGAGAAGACTGAAAATACTGCATGCAGAAATAGGTGGGAAAAATGTACCAGCGACTGTATGTGCATTTCACAGTGCTACCTATGGATGGAGTTGGCACAGTCACAGCAATGATGCCGTAGATCAAAGCTGGCAAGATTCCTGCTTCAGTAGAACTGGGGTTTTCTGTTAGTAAATACCACCAATAAGCCAACTGCAGCAAAGGCAAAATGAAGAAACAAAACAAACCTACAGCAGCAATGACTTCAGACTCCTCCACTCAGCGCAGCTAGAGGAGCTGGCTGTTCTGCACCCCTCTCACATAGCAGTGCTGGGCTCTGGTGGGAACACCACGCTTTGTAAGCTAGATGGAGAGAAGAGGTTCTCCACTTCCAGCTTCCAAATCTCTGTGTTGGATAAAAGGGAGATGAGAAAAATCTGCCATTCATTGCAAGAGGGTCCCTTCCTAATGACAAGAGTAGCAGCACCTGGATTTGTCAAGAGCCACATATAGCAGTGACAGGAGGAAAACAGCAGTTGAGAGAATAATCCAAAATGCTTCCAAGTAGACATGGCCATCACAAAGACTAAAACATTTTAATTTATTAACTTTACAGACAATGCTTCCTACTCAGAAAGTAAATACAGGCTCGCTTCAACCACTAGGCTAAAGACCAGGGTTGCGTCCATTCTCTAAGTTTCTCCTAGGAAAGGCTTCCAAGGAACACGTCCTGCCAAGATCCATCAAAGACAAAATTCAAAACTAGTTCACAGGGCACCAAGCTGATACTGTACACGGTGTCTCCCTTCCACTCCCCTCTCAAAGTCTTCGTGCCTTCCGAGGACGGCAGCCGTTGTGTGGAATTGGGGTATTGTCTGTGATGGAGATGACCTCCAAACCCCCCATGGTCAACCCCTTGATGGCAGACTGAAAGAGCAAGAGAGTGGACATTAGACTGCATGCTGCACTATTACACAATCAGCACAGACTGGCAGAAAAGTGAAAGGTATCTTTGAGGAGGCAATCTGGAACAGGGCGATCTCTTTGGAATAGTCTTAACTATCAGGAAGCCCTGTTTGGTCCCAGATGGTCCATTCCTCCTGGCTAGGGCAGGATTGTTTCTTACAATGAATTCTCCATTGTTTTGCTACTCTAGTTTGAAGTGACGTAAACAATTTGGCTTTCACTCAGTCCCTTACACAAAATTATTCTAGGATCTCACCAGGAGGACATTTTTTTTTTCTTTTTGTGATTAATGCTTTGGGGTGACAAAACAGTAAATTCCCTCCAGCACCTCTGTCCTTCATATCAGTTTCAGAAAAGCAGGTTAACAGGCAACATAATTCCGTAGGCCTGAATAAAAAACCCTGCAGCCCTCAGAGAAAGGAACAAATAGATGAGGGCTCATGTCAGCGAAGAGGAATCTTAGGCACTTACCATACGCCCAGGGCCCAGACCTTTCACCACCACTCGCACGTGGGACACACCCTTCCCGCAGGCTTTCTGTGGGGAGAAAAGAGCTTTCAGTGATGAAAGGCAGGCAGGTATCTCTCTGGATTAATCCCTTTCATCCACTCTCACAAGCTTCTTCAGATAGAAAGGAAAAGGGAATCAAGAATGGTTCTGGGGAGATAAACATGGAGATCATTTGGATAAAGCCAGGGATTTGGGGAAAGTTAGGAAATGCGTGGCCAGGGCAGATTTAACACAACATTATGTACAAAGAGGAAAGGGGAGCTGAGAAGGGAAGCTGTCTTGGGTCATGAGTTGAGGCAGCAGATGTTGTGTCCTTTTAAGGCTGGTAGGTGACCAAATTAGGGAGGGCCTAAAAGAACTTCAGATCAACAAATCTTAACGGTTTCTCCTAATGTGGCGCAGCACTGCCATCTAGTGGAGATCTCTAACCCTCCCTGATGGTGCATGTTAAAAGTTGTCTGGGGACATGTTTACACTTTAAAATGCTACAGCCGCAGAGTTTCAGGGCTTGTCTACACTTAAAATACTGCAGCTGCACTGAAGCACTTCAGTTAAAACACTACCTACACCAACCGGAGGGCTTCTCCCATTGGTGTACATACTCCACCTACTCAGGTTAGGTTGGTTTAACTGCATTGTTCGGGGTGTGGATTTTTCACACCCCTTAGCAACAGAGTTATACTGACTTAATTTCCTAGTGTAGACCAGGCCTGATGGGAGGGGTTCTCCCATTGGTGTAGATAATCTACCTCCCTGAGAGGCAGAAACTGGATTGACAGAAGAATTCTTCTGTCAACTAGCACTAGGGTGACCAGATGTCCAGATTTTATAGGGACAGTCTTGATTTTTGGGTCTTTTTCTGATATAGGCTCCTATTACCCCCCACCTCCTGTCCCGATTTTTCACATTTGCTGTCTGGTCACCCTAACTAGCACCATTTACATCGGGCGTTCAAATGGCATAGCTACATCTCTTGGGTGTAGATTTTTCACACTTGAGAACTATGCCAATGTTTGTTCCCAGTACAGACCAGGCCCCAGGATTACAGGGATAGAGGCTAATTTCTGACACTGGCTGTTTGTGAGGGGTAACAGTACAGCACTGCACCTGTATTCTAAGAATCAGTCCCTGATGCATAAGATTAGTGCTGGAAATGGTTCTTATTCATCTAAACCAATCGCAACAGGTTGTTCTTCCCACAATAGGAAAGAAAAACTCCAGAGGCTAAAGGGTTAACTAGAGTGAGTTCTATCCAGTTCAGAATGGGGATACTTTAGGTTTTCATTCTCACTGCGCCTCATTCTGCAGTGCTGCAGTCTGGGACACAAGCAATCTCATCTTCCCCCACACATCACGCACAAAATTCGGTTCTTTTAGAAACACTTACACTAGATCCACAGGGCCAGATATTAAACTCTTGTGTGAAACTGATAACTGTAAGTGCAACTGTGTCATATTCTCAAAGTCTGACCATGCTCTTTTAGGAATGAAGGGTTACCAGAATGGCTCAGATCTTTGGTGTGATATTCTGCCTCCAACAGCAGCTTACAGCTGAGACTTCACTGGGCCAACTATGCGGTGCTGCTCATGGAATAATTCTAAACACAGCAATTCCTTCCTGCCCCTCACACCTGCTCGGTTTGTGCCTAGATTTTATTTCCCCTTATTTGGCTTTTGAAAATAAATGGTCCATGTTTCAAGTGAGACCATCTGAGCAAAAGCTGCTCTCAAGTCAGGGCCACAACTCTGCACAAGGTAACAAGAATTTCTTACCCTAGATAAGCTTATAACTGAAATGGAAGCTCTGTCTCTCACAACAGCAACTGCCATTTTACCAATAAGTGACACTGCTTATGACAGCATCGATATGTGGAAGGGAAGTCACAGCTGAGTAACCTGTTTCCATCTGGGCTTAACAGTCAAATGAAATGTGCTACTTAACATTTAGACCAATGGTTTAAACTACAACACTGTCCAAACTGGAGCCAAAAAAGGATAGGAAGTAACTTACATTTCTCCATTACAGGCCACTAAAGCCACCACATTTTCATTTAAAGCTCCCATTTCACATACAGTTTATCCAGGCTGAGATGCTCATCATGGCCCCCCACTCAAAGGAAACAAGGACAGCAATGTGTAAATGGGGTGTACTGCTCAGACACACAGGAATTGGCGGACTCTACTTCTCTCCTCCAACAGAAGATAGAAATGGGAGAAGGAAGCAGAACTTCAGAGCCCATCCACAAATGCATTCTGTTGGCAATCACTCCACTGCTAGCACACCTCCTCCGAACTCAGCAAGATTAGCCTCAACAAGCAGAGTGACCAGACCAGACTCACCGCTGCTGCAGCAATGCCTGCAGTCTGTGCTGCAATGGCAGTGGCCTTCTTGGCATTTCTGAATCCTTCTGTGCCACAGGACGTACGGGCAAATGGCAAGTTCTCAGGACTGATGACCTGGATGTGGGTGCTGGGGATGAGAAAAACGGGGGTAGGAAGCCATAAGAAAGTAATTCTCCCATCTTTTCTTGCTCTGATTATCTTCAAGGCCGCCCAGAAGGCCCCACCCAATACCTCTACACTACTGCACTCTAGGCCAGTGGTTCTCAACCAGGGGTACGCAGAGGTCTTCCAGGGGGTACATCAACTCATCTAGATATGTGCCTAGTTTTACAACAGACTATAATAAAGGCTAGCGAAGTCAGTACAAACTACAATTTTAAACAGACAATGACTTGTTTATACTGGTCTATAGACTATACACTGAAATGTAAGTACAATATTTATATTCTCATTGATTTATTTTATAATTATATGGTAAAAATGAGAAAGTTAGCAATTTTTCAGTAATAATGTACTGGGACGCTTTTGTATTTTTATGCCTGAGTGTGTGAGCAAGTAGTTTTTAAGCAAGGGAGAATCTTGCAGGTACGCAAGACAAATCAAACTCCTGAAAAGGGTACAGTAGTTTGGAAAGGTTGAAAGCCACTGCTCTAGGCAAGAATAGAAGGCTCTGCAGCAGCCCTGGTTTGTCTTAAGGGTGATGCTAGAGTGGCAGAATGAGAGAGTACTGTCTTTTGGGGTAATATACACCTGCTAGAAATTGCTCAAATTTCCAGATCCACTTTCCCACTGCGTATGATTCACCACCTCTGCTTATTTTAAAATGTACAGAACACCTTTGTTAAGCTTCAGAGACCTTTACAGAATTATAAATTATGTCTCATTGGGGGACACCACTGAAATGCAACCACCTCTGGTGAACAACACAGCAGCTGTTCAACAGCTGAACAGCAATATTGCAACAATGTAGGACAGGAAATGATCAGATTCCTGTATCCTGTTAAAACTGCCTGTGGAATATAGGGGGGACAAGATGTAATTACCCATACCTGAATTTGGTCAAAACATGCGATCAACAGCTTTACTCTTGTGAAAGGCACTATGAATTAATGGCCTTGGTCTTACATTTCCCGTTACAGTTGGCACCTCCAGCACTGCACTGAACTATTGCTTCAGTACTGACTCATAAGAAAGAGTGCCGTCTCCTGAGTCGCCAACACTACTTCCCAGCCTTTTCCATAGAGTCCTCCCATCTAGCCAAGATCAGGGCCCAGTTGCTTAGCTTGGGTGTTCTCAGCATAAAGCGGTACTGCTGCAGGCCCTTTTACATGGGACCTATATACCAAGAAGTTTGTGTCTTACTTGTTGTACGTAGCTTTGATGTGAGCTACTGGGATATCTTCATATTTCTTTCCACCCCAAGTTAAGGAACTTCCTTGTCCTGGTACTGGGGGGAAAAGGCTGAAAAGTAAAATAAGAGGAATCAAATACTTGCAATATCACTAACACGCAATGGTAATTTTTAATACAGTCTTGGAATTTGGGAAAAATGTTGATCAAATGCTGCCAAACGAAGCTCAGAACTTCTTATATAAACTGTGTTTGTGATTGTTCCACGTCACTTGTTTCCCTTACTTTCCTGAAAGATGCTTGAGGTGATTTACCCCCCTGATGGGAGACAGATGAAGAGACTTTACACCACAGCTTGGTTTGGAGCCATATAGGATGCCTCACCTGAAGTCACTCTTGCTTTGGTTTGCTATCACCTCAGGTGCAACACTGGTATTCTCCATTTGTTCCTGCAATCTCTGGAAACCTGTGTGTATGCCACGACACAATGCAACATTGTAACCACTAGGTGAAAGAAATGGGAGAAATAGATTAGGATTTCACAGCTACACAATAGTCTTTTACATTATCTTTTGCCACCCTCACATAAGACCTCCCATAGTATATTTTCGCACAGGAAACAACCAAAGGTATTTGTTAACTGCAGGATTATCTCAAGCAGTCATCATCACCCTCACGGTTCCCCAGTCACCTTGAGGAATCAAATAGTAACGACCCCAGGAACATCACTTTTTCAAAGGGACATTGTCAGGTGTCCACATTCCAGTTTTTTATAAAAACAAACAGCTGGGCAAAACTGAGGGCTGTTTTCACAATAAAAATAAACTCAGACAGCATGCTGGCAGTGCACAAGAAACAGAAATGGAAAGGGACTAGGCTAAGTTCACTGGCCAGGAGCTAGGGAGGAGCAAAAGCAAACAAACACTGAAATGAGCACTGAAAGGTATTTTGTTATAATCCTTTTAGTGGGACAGAGGAGGGGATTTTACGTTTCTGTCAAAATACAAACAAAATTAGACAGCATCCATTCTGAAGAGAGGCTTAACCGGAAGCACGTTTGAAAATAAGACTGTTCATCAATAAAACAGTAGCCTTGCCCAATCATTTCCTGCCAAGCCTATGCTATACCCTAAGAGCCTCTACCTCAAGCCCTGGATTTCTCTATTGGTCTTAGATTCTGCACAAGTTCATCTGTTGACATGGAAACGGCAGCAACAACACACAGTATGACCTTGTTACAGGTGGAGTTGGGAAGGAGGGCGCTTGTTAAACACATGTAGCTTTAATAATTTAGCTAGTTCTACCCAAAACAATCTCTTCCTACCCAGCAGAGACCTTCCCCGTGTGTATCAATCAGAATTGCTGACTTCAGTAGCTACCTATGTTTCATTAGTTGGAAAGTGAACCGGTTTCTGTCTATTGCACCTTATGCTTCGTCTACACAAGGGTGAACGGAGTTGCAATGACAGGGCCCAAAGCCTGTATACAGGAGCAGAATATGAAGACGGTGTGATTGCACAGGTATCCCCGGGGAACAGGACCTTTATTACCGGTGACCATACCCAGCCAGAGGGAGGCTGGCCCGAGCCCGCAGGGCTGAGGGGGGCAGAACAAATGTTTTCATTTGCGCTCTGCGCCATCTGGCTCCGGAATCACGAAAGATGAGAACAGCGAAGGAGCCCCACAGCGCCCCTTTGGCGGAGTCACTGCTTGGGGCAGGGGCAGCCTGAACCCACAATGCAGCCCAACGCGAAGGGCGGCTGCAGTCTGTAAACCACCCCCAGGGCGCTGCGGCTAGCCCAGCGCTGGGACCCCAACGCCCTGCAGGCCGCCCGCTCCCCGCAGCTCCCCAGGCCCTGGCCGCCCGCTCCCCCCTTCACGCCCAATGCCCGGGCCGCTCGCTCCCCCCTTCACCCCCGCAACTCCCCAGCCGCCCGCTCCGCGCCCCACTCCCCAGGCCCTGGCCGCCGCCCGCTCCAGTTACCCCAGTCCGGCCCCTAAGAACCGCTGCCAGGCAACCACCGGCACCCGGGTCATGGCCCTTCCCAGCTGCCGTCCGACCGGCCCCAGAGCGAGGAGCCAAGGGCCCAACCCGACAGAAGAGGGGAAAGGTCAGCATCGTGCATTGTGGCCTATGGGAGGAAAGATGGCGGCGCCCGGATGGCCCGGTGGCGCGGTGCATTGTGGTCTCGCGGACAAAAGATGGCGGCCCCCATGCAGTGGGCACTGTGCGGTGCCGCGGTGCCATGGCGGCGGGCGCTTGGCCCTCGCTGGCTGGCCGCCTCGGCCGCGCCCCGGTGGCGGCTCGTGGGTGCGCTGTGTCTGCAGAG
Source organism: Chelonia mydas (assembly GCF_015237465.2). NCBI lineage: Eukaryota > Metazoa > Chordata > Testudines > Cheloniidae > Chelonia > Chelonia mydas. Next base: position 69,372,929 of record NC_051250.2, read on the forward strand.
GCCGCCGAGCATCACGCAGGCCCTGAGCCCGGAGCAGGAGGAGATGGCGCAGCTGGCGCACCAGGTAGTGGGTTTGGGGGGAGGCGACCCTCCTGGGGCGGGGAGCAGGGAACCCCCCCGGCGTACCTGGGGATGGGGCTGCGCAGGGGAGCGGGAAAACCCCCCGGCGTACCTGGGGATGGGGCTGGATCCTGCAGTGCCTGTCGGAGCCGCTCCCGCCCCCGGCACTGGAGCTGGTCCAGATCTGTGTAGGCCACATGCTGTGTTTCCCCCCGGAGGAGACTGCTGCCTCCCCTTTGTCAAGCTCAGGCGTATCAGACCTGAGGAAAAGCAGCTTGTTGTGCCTCTGGGCTGGGATCCACCTGGAAAAGTCCCCTGTCTAAAATGCAAATAGTTTGTAAAGCACAAAGTTAAAACCCGGGTTAAAATGCCCCTTTGTAACTGTACTGGGGCAAGACACAGGCTGTGCCCCAGGAGTTTCAGCACTTTGATGCAGGAGTTGCTGGGTGAGGTTCCATGGGCTGTGATGCTCAGAGTGTCCCCTTCTTGCTCTAACCACTGTGACTCCGCTTCCATGAGTAGCGTTCTAGTGTACGGACGGTGTGGGGTTGTGGATGGCGCACTAGGCATGTCCTTTGAGTCATGAATGCCATGTCCCCGGCTGCGCTAGTGGGAGCTGGGATCCCACAAGTGGTGGGGGTGACTTGTTGGGAAGAGAACACTCCCTTCTGAGGCAGTAATGACTCCAGTGCCTGGCTGTAGTTCTCAAAGGGAATATCCGCTATACGTCACATGGAGGCCATGTTACTGTGAAACCCTCAATTTTTGGATTTCCTGATTTATGTGCATTTAGATTCCAGACTACAATATTGTGCTAACATATTTTTTGTAGTGAGTACGTAACTGTATTTACAGTGGGCTAGCATCTCCTTATGTCGTCAATATTAGATGTGATCTCTGCACAGTGTAACTTTAACCTCCTGGGGTAGAGCTTATGTTCTGGGCAGAGACTTTTGTCCAGCACAAAGAAATAAACACAAGCCCTGTTTATCGCAATAAAAAATTGCTTTATTCTCTACGTGTGACCTTGGATAACAGCGCTAGTAACTGTGACCCATAGTGGGGCTCCTGATACTTGACAATTCTCTATGGTGTTCTTTCCAGATAGAGGTGGAGAAAAGCAATTTTTCAGACCATGAGATCCGTCGCTTGGCAGAAGAGGAGCAGCTGCGGAAGATGAAAGGCAATATACAGGATGAGGAAGCAGACTCTGGGCAAGCTATTGTGTTGGCCCAAGACCTGGAGGATGCCTGGGAACAGAAATTCCAACGGTTCAAAGCTGGCCCACGAATAACAGGTTCTGATCCAAGTTCTCTCAGCTGAGCAGGAGTGGGATGGGGCCTGTCTGGTCTATCTGAACGTGGTTGACTTTGGTATAGTGGAGTGGAGGTGAGGCAGGGTGCTGAGCCTTCAGGAGGAGGGAGCTTCCATGGGACTCCCATGACTCCTTTCAGCTATTATAGGAGGAGTTATCTGGTCTGTGAAAAGAGCTGTGTTCTGTTCCTTTTCTCATAGAACCTTTGAGAGAGGATAAAGTATGGAGGCTAGTTATTCTATCCTTATCAGAAAAACCATGACCAGCCTGACTCCCAGTTGTAGTTCACAAGAGCACACAATACTAGTGTTGTTTTTATGTAGGTCCTGCATAATCATTGACAATTAGTTATTAGGTACTAAGTTGAACTAGAGACTTAAACTACTTGCTTTAAATGGTCTTTTTTAAAAAGAAGAGCATCTAAAGTGCAGTCCTGCTTTCACCTTTATGAAACATGACTGAAAATCAATGGATTCTGTCCAGATCCCCAGGTGGCACCTATTCTGTTGTATGTAGGTTCTTATACTTTGCTCGTCACCATAGTATCTGAGTGCCTTCCAGAATTGCATTAAGTAACACGACTAACTTCTATCATATTCTGTTTGGTCTCTCATCATTTACCCAGTGGGAGAAGCATGTGTAGTGGAGTGTCTTGAGAACATAAGAATGGCCATACTGGGTCAGAACAATGGTGGTTCTAATCCATTATCCTGTCTTCTGACCGTGGCCGGTGCCAGATGCTTCAGAGGGAATGAACAGAACAGTGCAATTTTGAGTTTTCTATACCCTTTTGGGTAGTCCCAGTTTCGTGCAGCTGGAGGTTTAGGGGCACCCGGGGCATGGATTTGCATCCCTGTCCGTCAATGGCTATTTGCCAAGATGGTCCTATCCTTCATGAATTTACCTAATTTTTTTTTTAACCCCATTATACTTTTGGCCTTCACAACATCTCATGGCAATGAGTTCCGTAGGTTGACTGCACATTGTGTGAAGAAGTGCTTCCTTTCTTTGATTTTAAAAAACAACAACAACAAAACCTGCTGCCTATTAATTTTGTCTGGTGACCCCCTAGTCCTTGTGTAATGTGAAGGGGTAAATAACACTTCCTTATACACTTTCTCTACACCATTCATGATTTTATAACCCTCTATCATATCCCCCCTTAGCTGTCTCTTTTCTAAGATGAACAGTCCCAGTCCTTTTAATTTCTGCTTGTATGGAAGCTACCATATCCCTAATCACTTTTGTTGCTCTTCTCTATACCTTTTCCATTTCTAATATATCTTTTTTGCGGTGGGGTGACTAGAACTGAATGGAATATTCAAGGTCTAGATGTACCATGGGTTTATATAGTGGCATTATGATATTTTCTGTTTTATCTATCTCTTTCCTAATGGTTCCTAACACACTGTGTTTGACTGCCACTGCATATTGAGGAGTTGTCTTGTTTTGGTAGGCTTTTTTATTATTATTATTTAATTATTTATTTATTTAAATATACCTATTACTGTGGGTGTATGTTAGAAAAATCAATATCAAAGAAATGTGCCTTGCACTTGGAGTGGAAAGTAGTGAGGTTTGTGATGTTTCTTATTTCTTGGGGGAGTTTATTCCACGGTCTTGGACCAACCCGGGAGAAAGTTCCTAGAGCTGATGAGAGCATTTGTACCTAGAAGCATCACTCGGAATTGTTCCATGTGTCCTTGTTGTCAGGGGTCTGAGAGAGAGGAAGGCTTGGGCTCTGATGAGCTAGGTACTGGATGACCCCATCCCACTTGGAGCCTATCTGTCTCTGGAATCTGTTCTCTCTCGGCAGATGCTGATAAGCGCAATGACCGAACATCTTTGAACAGGAAGCTGGATCGGAACCTGATGCTTCTGGTCAAAGAGAAAGTTGGCAACCAAGAGTTGTGGCTCCTGCCTCAAGCAGAGTGGCAGGCTGGAGAGACGTTGCGAAGCACTGCAGAGCGAGCTTTGGCTACTCTCTCGGGTAAGTCATCTGCTGTGCAGCTGCTGCTACCCCTTCCTGTCCTCATTTCTTTCTCTTGTGCCGTTACTGGGATATTATCAGCTCATACTAGTAGAGCCCCATTATACTCCATTAGGATTGGCCAGAGAAAGGGCATGTAGTAGCAGATGGGGTGGGTTGAACCCAGTGGGGTCTCTGAGGAGAGTTGTGTCTGGGTAAAGTTGCTGGGAAGCCCAGGGGTATTGCCCATTGCAGGGAGAGTTGCTCTATATTCCAGCTCAGCTACTAGTGTATAGGCTGTCGACAGGGGGCACTAGGTGCCCCAAGCTATGTCTACACTTATGGCGGCATGTAGAGTACAGGTACCACACATGCAGCGGCAGTGAAAGGCAGGCTGCGTCCACACTTATCGCTGCAGTAGAGGCACCACAGAGAGAGACGTCGGCAGTGGAGATGCAGAGGGACACTGCAACTGCTTTTTAAAAAAAAAAAAAAAAAAAAAAAGCAGCATAGACAGGGGAGATGCTGCTTAGTATGTAGAGAGCCTGTGTGTGGGGTGCATACCCAGGAGTTCAGGCATGTAGGGCACTCCACTCATCAAAGCCATGCCTCACCATCTACCCTGTCATTTATACCCCTGCAAGGGGGTGGGTGGGTGGGTGGGTGTGTGTGTGTGCGTGCGTGCAGTGTCTGTACTCTGCACACCACCGTAAGTGTAGACTTACCGTTGTCGGGGAAAGGGCTTCTGTCTCCACCACACACACAGCCCATTAGCAGCCTTTCTTCGCACGTAAAGCCTATCCTCAGCCAGGTCTCTTCTTGCTTCCCAGCAGGGGAGCACTGTGGAAGCTGCACAGTTAGCCTGACAAAAGGGAGGGGGCATTTTATGATCCCCTGGACCACACTACCTCTGGCCAGTCCTTGCGTGGGGTTATTGAGACTCCAAAAAGGGTCCCTAAGAGGGAGGTATGGCACAGTGTGGACCTGTGGGAGGGGGTGTTCTTGCTAGAAAAGATAACAGAATTGAACCAAAACTAAGCATGACGAGTCCTTTACTGTCCCACTGTTACCCCTTAGATGCAGCAGCTGCTGTCATTGTGTGACCTGATCTCTTGCTTTGTTTTCTTTCCCCTCTGGACACCCTTGGACCTCACAGGAAATTGCATCCAGGCCAAATTCCTAGGGAATGCACCATGCGGGCTTTATAAGTACAAGTTCCCCAGGGCCCTCAGGACAGAGGGCAGTGTGGGGGCCAAAATATTCTTCTTCAAAGCCCTCCTCCAGAGCGGTGATCTGCTCCAGGCAGAGAGGAGAGAAGACTACGTGTGGGTCAGCAAGGGGGAGCTGGGGGATTACTTGAAACCGGACTACCTAACACAAGTCAACAGATTTTTGATGGACCAGTGAAAGTCAGGGCTGTGCTCCAAGCAAATGGGGAGGACGCGAAAAACAACTTCAGACAGGTGCATTGCCTCTGTGTACAGAGAGTGGCATTTGAACCTGAAGAAGGATCCAAACTCTACCTTGTTTTCTGTTCCTCTTCTCTAGGCCTGTATCAAATAAAAAATATTAAAACCTCTGCTAAGTGAAGAGTGTTGTGCTTATGTTGCACCCTTTAATGCCCCTAGGATTCTCCTTTTTCCCCCCTCCCAGCTGTGCCATTCCCTAGGTCTGTGGTACCTCTCTTCACTGGATCCCCGTAGTAGCCTGAAGCTCAAATGGTCTCTCTGAAAAGCTGTACTCTTCCTTTAGCAGCTGTTCCTCAATAAAAAGAGCAGTGAGTGAGCTCCCTTTACTTGCTTAGGTGGGATGAGACACTGTTAGAGGAGTAAGAAGGGGATTTACCAATTAGTTGCATTGGGAAACCTGGCAAAGGACCATGTTTAAAGTTCCCCATTTTTAAACTGTGTCCAAGCCTCTAAGTCCTTAATCTCCTTCTGGGTTATTGTGGCCCCTCTGGGGAGGAGGCGCACCTGTCAGTGTGCGGGGGAATAGCAGCCACTTGCTTGTCTAAGGAATTCAGCTTTCATTGGCCTGGAACGTGGGAAAGCAGCATCTTCAGTAACACACTTGTCCCTGTTGATGCAAATTGTACACACTGCTGAGCCCCATCTATCCTCCTCTTTAACCTGCCAGTCCTTTGACCTCTCCAGAGGCAGCCACTGTAATTTATCTAACGAAGGAGAACTGTTCTAGGCCAGTGCTGTGTATTAATTTGTGCCATCTATGCCGCAGTAGAAAGTATGTCTGAGTGGCCGCCACAATACGGTGGCTGAAGACAAACTGTCCTCTCAGCAAAGTGGAGCATCTGAGCTTTATGCTCTGAGCCATACCCCAGGAAATGTTCGTGCTACAGCTGAGGACTTGGCTTCTCTTCTATTTCTATCTGCATGGGAAATTCACAATGAAAGTCAAACTGCTTAAGTCACATGCAGCTGTTTCATCCCTGTCTGTGGCACTCCCGGGCCTTGTAAGGGTGCGGCAGCAGGTGGTGTGTTGGCCACGTACCACACAACTCTCTTTCTTTAGCATAAAGACCATCAAGTAGCTTTCCTGTCACCATTCTGACAGGGCTTCTGTGAGGCCATTGCAACCCTCTAGTGCAGAGGTTCTCAAACTGTGGTCTGTGGACCACCAGTGGTCCGCGAGCTCCATTCTGGTGGTCCATGGGTAGTTCCCTCTCAGGTGCTCACCTGGGCAGCTGCAAATGAGAGAATGAAGGGCCACCTACCTAATGAGTGGAGCCGTGCAGGCATGGCTCCACTAATTAGCTGCCTGAACCCTGGAGAAGACACACATGCAAGGTGATGTGGTGGTCTTGGAATAGGGGGCAGGTGGGAGGGGGCAGTGGGGTGAGAAAAGGGGATGGGGGAAATTTGGGACGTGCAGGGCTGCGGCGGCCAGAGAAAGAGGTGACTTTCCCCAGCTCCAGGGCTGTGGCTGCCGGGGAGAGACGGCCCTCCTTCCCAGCCCCAGCTCAGGGGCTGCTGCGGCGGGGAAGAGAGGGCACTCCATTGTATTAGAAAGGTAAGACTACTGATATTAAAATGAGTTGTGTTTTTATATTTAGAACAAAAAAAGTTAATTATTAAGGTTTTTATATAGTGGCTTTATCCAAAGCGCTTTACAATAGCTAAGGATACAAACAACATTTGGAAAGATCATTAAATGGTCCACCAAGACCCTCAGCAATTTTCAAGTGGTCTGTGCGGGGGGGGAGTTTGAGAACCACTGCTCCAGTGCGTGAGTGAAGCCTGACAGACTTAGAAGCACAGAAAGCAGAGCTGCTGCTTACACTCTGCCCTTACCTACTGTCCAGCGAGTATCTTCTCAGTCCCATCAGGAAGTTCAGCATTAGAGTTGCCACTTCACAGATAGGAGAAGTATGGAGGGGACACGACTTATCCAAGGCCAGTCTCTGTCAAGCTGGGTGTAGGAATTCCTGGCTCCCCGTTCCTACGCACAGCTTGTTAGGCCAGAATTGCTAACCTTATTTGGTAGTGCCTCTGTTATTTACAGTCACTTCAGATTACAGGGTAGGGGGGTGATTCTTCTGAAGACTGTGTCCCATGCTTGCGGGGCTCTGCCTTACCCATCACCCCACTGATGGTCTGATTTCCAAAGGCATTTTCTAACTGAAAACTTTGCTGACTTTGGGTTAGGTATGGATCTGGTGCTCACTGTACTTTGTGGAGCAACAACCTTCTCAAGTGGCACAGGGAGAGAGGAGAAAGCAGTTCTGAATCATCTCGGGAGAGTCAGGGCTTCAGGGGACCAACAGGAGATTGCAATATGTATTTTGTCAACCCCTTGGGAACTGTTGAGCTGCAGGCCGCAAATTAAAGCTGTTAATCACCCATAAGCAGTCAGAGATGCAGCCTTCTGTTTTCTAAAGCAAGGGAATTTCAAAGCTTGTAATAAATTATATAAAAACCCCTCTCATCTTAGATTGCCCTGGGAGGCTCAGTGGGGAGCTGAACCATCGCAGAGAGACCAGGGAGAGGGAGAGCAGGCTGCAAAGAGAAACTAAATAAAAGCAGAGAATGTGCCCTGGGTCTGTGAGCTTAGTTTGCCAAGGTCTGGTGACTCCAGCTTCACCGAAAGGGGCAAAGGGTTGGACTTCAGCCCGCTGTGATGCTAAAAGCTGTCTGCAGCAGGAGGAGATGGGCACTTCTTTCCATCCATGCTAAGTACCTGTTTGTTCTCGGCCCCGGCCTGTCAGGCACACCTCACAGTGGGGTGTTCCCGGTCTCCATGGCAACTGGAGGCAGACCGGATCTCTGTTCTCAGCCTGGGCTCAGAGCTGCCCCTCAGGAAGGACTGTTGGAGCTCGCCTCCACGCTCCAGAGCTCTCGTTCAGAAACCCTGCAAAGGCTTTTAACTAAATGTCTCTCTCTTTGTTGGCTTTGAGGTTTGTCAGAACAAAAAGAATTCCAGTTGGCTCTGAGGTGGTTTTGAAGGATAGCAGCTCTCCAGGACCCAGCTCCTAGCTGGGGGGTGGGTGAGGTCTATGCCAAAGCAGGTTGTGTGGAAGCTGCCTTCCCTGAAGCCAGGCCAGAATCAGTGGCAAGTTTTTTTGTATTTTTTTCTTTCTTTTCAGCGCCCCCATATGGGACCCCTATTCCCACAGTTTGCCTTGCAAGCAGGAAAGTTTCATGGAACCGCCTGAATCCCCAGTGCTGAGAAGGCTCCAAAGCATCCCCTCTTCCCACAAGCTGTTTTACCTGCAAGGCCTCTACTGCCAGGAAAGATGCTAGCTCCTGCGACTTTTCTGCTACCAATGAGTTGTTTATCTCGAGAGGCTCCAGCTCATTCCTCATTCTGTGTGGTCAGGCCCTGCTCAGTCTGGACTCAGCAACAGGGAGCAAAGGGTGATGCGGTGATTCAGATCCCCTTCCCTGGAAGATAGACCTACCTCCTTTCCCCTTTCAGCCTCCAGGGCTCCCACAGGAACTTATATCGTCTGTGGGGGGCACAGCAACAAAGCTGTCGTTGAGGTTAAATACAAAGTAATACGTCCCGCCCTCTTTCCAGTGAGAATATCTTCAAACTGATTTATCTCAGCAGGTGTTCCCTTTGAAACCTCTCTGCTCCTCTAGGCTCCAGCTTAGATTTCACATGAGGAAGAAGCTGTTACTGCCTTTCCTGAGAGGTGGAGGACTCGCGCTGGGATTCTTTTGTGGGGGAAAAAACATCTAGCCCCATAAGCTTCTGGTGATTTTTTTGGATTTCCAAGTTTGGGCAAAACCTCCCTCTAAGACCTTAATGATGGGCCCTTATCTGTGAGTGACCCACTTACGAAAATGGGTACTTGAGATAATCGGGGAAAGTTATTCAATAGAGCTCATTTGTTGTCCAAAGTTTATCCTTTCCCCAAAGTGAATTAATATAAATCAACACTACTAACAACAAGTCTCCTTGTAGAATCTGAAGATGAAGGGTGCGGAAGTCCATTTCCTACACATTACAATGATAGAACCAGTTTCATGGGAGACATATTTTGGAAAAGGCATAAGATTCTTTGTTGTACAAAGAAACAATAGCACACAGCCTATTTTAGATCTTGGGTCTTTCATCCATGAGGAGATCAATATTCCATGCAGAAATACTGAAATCAGTCCTTACAGCATTATAACCCCCTAAACTCAGCAATATGAAAATACACCTCCAGGAGATATACTGAAGGTATGCACGGGGAGAGTCACTCGGGGATACTTTTAGGTTCTGCTACCACAAGAAGCATTTTCAATACAAAGCAGTCCCCTTTTGGACTCAACTTCTAAATGGATATACAGCCCAATGCTTCATCAACCTTCCTTTCAGGTGAAAGGGATACATATCTACCCTAGTCTGGATGACCTTATGCTAGCAATGGCTCCTGGGCCTTGTGTAAAAGCCTTCAGAAACAGGGCTTTGAGTGAATAGGTGGTAGGGCCAATTACAGCATGCTCAGAGCTCCAGAAACTAAGTAATTATCAAAGACCAAATTAATTTCAGAAGAGAAACGGAAGAAGATAGTTCACCAAACATTAGCACACCTCTCTTAAGATTAAAATCTCATTCAACTCCTGGGCTAGCTGGTTTCATGTGGATACCCAGCACAATTCTTTCTTTGCTTCCAGACAGCAATTGCAGCAAATCAGTATGTAAACATCTTCGTCCAAATCCACTACTTGAATTCACCAAGGGATGCTTTCTTAATATTATTTACAGCTGTCTGGTGTTGGGTCCAGAGAAGCTGGTGATCAGTACAGATACCAGACCCCATGTAAGGGGTACATATCTGAATTCCTGTCTGACTTGTGGGGGCGAGGGGAAGAGCTGAGGTCCAAGGAGGAGACATGGAGTATAACTTTGCACAGAAACAAAGGAATGTGACCTAGACCATCTCGCTGTTTGGTGTATCACAGGCCAGGCTGGAATCCTGTTGATCGACCTATTTGCATCAAAGTCTAGTTGGAAAATTGAGGTACTACTATGTAAGAAAGAGACACTTGATAGTGGAGGCTGTTCTCCCCTTATCTCAGAGGTGGACTTAAAAAGCTTCATTTACATCTCCCTGCCCCCCCTTAACCACTGAGAATTGTTCAGATACAATGGTTGGTAGAAGAGTGTTACGCAATAGAGTGACCCAGTAACCTTTAAGTTCCTTTTCAATCCTACATGGGTAAATAGAATCCCCTGTCTTCTGTAGGGATGGTTTGCTGCTTTGTACGTCCCATTGTGAAGACTACCTGACATGGAGGGGACAGAGAGAAAACTCACAATTTTTTATTCCAAGACCCTTCATTGGAGGATTGCATTGTGCCCAGGTTTTTCTCGGGCTATTGCTCACTTGTTAAGGAAAGGGAAGAGGATCCCTTCCAGAAATCCCTGAGCTTCATGTCAAGGTTTTGCTGAAAATTGCTTGAGTGAAATAGCACTTTTAGAAAGAAGTGATTTTTCAGTGTTGGCAGTTATCATTCTGGAGAGTCCTCTCCAAGGGACAGTCCTAAGCTCAGGCTCATCAAAGATAAGGTGACCTCCATTTGCCCGGGAGACCGAGAACACCCATTGTGAAGACTTTCTGACATGGAGAGTCCTAGAACTAAAATTCACAGGTAAGGCAAAAATTTTCCTTTTCCCCCTTGTGTGTGTTCAGGAGCCAGTGGTCTCTGCTGGTCAGATCATGAGCTCTGGAGTAGACCATGAAGGGCTCAGGGAGATGAGTACAGTTAGTGTGAGACCCTTAAAACACAATCCTTGGAGCCTCCTTCTTTGGGAGTGTTGTACTGGGAAAGGTCCTGCACTGACACCCCAGCCGCCTGGTCTCCTCCTGTCCTTAAATTCATAGAGGTTTTACTTTCTCCTCTCTATCACAAACATGTCCTCAAGCTTGCCCAAATGCACCATTTCTGGGGGGAAGAAGGGAGACCAGTCTCCGGGGCTCATGCAAGCCTTAGTCTCTCTGCTGACAATATTGGCAAGGCTGTTGTTGGTGGCAATGGATTAGTGCTGTAGACACCCTTGAATTGGCTAATTTGGGGGACGGTATGCAGTGTGACAAGAGCTAATTCTTCACTCCTGGATCGGAGTGTGGTTCCATCCTGCTCCGCTGAGGTGGGAAGGATGTGATCTTGTTCATTGCACTGGTAGAAACAGCCCAGTCCATCTTGTCCTGTGCCCTCAATTCTGCGTGTATCTCTGCTCTGATTTGTCCCTTCTTCCCTGGGAAAGGAAAGAGAAGATAAGGTTTGGCTCCCGCTCAACCCTATGGCCCCTCCTTCCCCAGTGTTCCCATCCCCCAGGAACAGGACACTCCTTTGGACGTGCAAAAAGCCATGGCAAGCAATCCTTCGTGTTTTATTACATTAACCCTCACATCCCAGCGGGTTTGAGAACTGTCCAGGAGTGGGTTCATGACTGGTAGATTTTGGCCCCAGCCCCATGTTCCCCTGTCCCATCCCTGCATTTACAGCCCCAACATTCCTGTGGTGTGAAATGCCAGTAGGGAGCATGTGTGGTGTGGGCGGGGTCTACAGGCTTCTTGCTGGCATCTTGGCTGGGCCTCAGATGTTCTGTTTTTTGGTATATTTAATGATGGTATATAAGGTCTCCTGCGCACTCTGTTTTCCTTGCTGGAAAAAATGGTGGAGGGAGAGGGCTCTAGATTTCTTGGCAGTTTCTTTCTCACTCGATTAAACTCCCCTGAATCTTATTTGTGTTGGAAGTTCTGCACCATCAGAAGCATGAGGAACGTTGTACGGGAATTTCTCTGACAGCTCACAGCATTTCTGAGCTCTGCCTGTTTCTCCCATAAGCTGGTGTATGCAGTCTGCAAAAGGAGCAGGCCGCCTGTGCTGAGTAAAGCAAATTTCACTCCGTGCAGCCAGGTGGCACAGTCGGCTAAGGGTTTCAAAGCCTGATTTAGGTCACCAGTGGCAAGCATTTACCTGGTCTCTCTAGTGTCTAGCGGATATTTTCTCCCACGGTATGAAACCATCCATATAACCTGACATGCCTCGCTGGCTGTGCAGGACAGGTCTTGGACCAGCAGGGGTTGCTGTAGGTCAGCACTGAGGAGGATCCACAGGGATAGGAGGGAGGGTCAGGATGTGCATAACAGGGTGAGGTATTAGCAGAGAGGACCTGACTTAGAAATCTCTTCCATGGCTGGTGATGGGACACTAGATGGGGCGGGCTCCGAGTTACTACAGAGAATTCTTTCCTAGGTGTCTGCCTGATGGGTCTTGCTCACATGTTCAGGGCCTAACTCACCAGCATATTTGAGGTTGGAAAGAAATTTTCCCCTGGGTCAGATTGGCAGAGACACTGGGAGATTTTCACCTTCCTCTACAGAGTGGAGCACAGGTCACTTGCAGATTTAAACTAGTGTAAATGGTGGAGTTTCTGTAACCTGAAGTCTTTAAATCATGATTTGAGGACTTCAGTAACTCAGCCACAGGTTAGGGGTGTATTACTGGAGTGGGTGGGTGAGGTTCTCTGGCCTGCAATGTGCAGGAGGTCAGACTAGCTCAGGGGTGGCCAATAATTTTCACAGGGGAGCCACTCCATGAATTTTGGTAAGTCGTCACGGGCCACACATTTCTACTATATTAATGGAGGGGGTGCAGGGTCTGGGAGGGAGTTTGGGTGCAGGAGGGAGCTCCGGGCTGGGGCAGAGTTTTGGGGTGCAGGAGAGGGTTCTGACCTGGGGCAGAGGGTTGGGGTGAGGGAGGGGCTGCGAGGTGCAGGCCCTGGCCGGGAGGCACTTACCAGAGGCGGCTGGTTTCCAGCCAATGGGAGCTGTGAAGACGGTGCTGGGGGTGGGGGCAGTGTGTGGAGTTGCCTCCCCTGGCCAGGGGTGCACAGAGATATGTCAGCAGCCGCTGGCTGCTTCCAGGAGTGGCGTGGGGTCACGGCAGGCAGGCAACCTGCTTGAGTGCCCCGCCTCGCCGCAGGACTTTTAGCGGCCCAGAGATCGCAAGGGGGCCGCCAAAGAGCCTGGTGGACTGGACAGAAATGTTAGGCTGGATCTGGCCTGCGGGCTGTATATTGCCCACCCCTGGACTAGATGATCATGATGGTCCCTTCTGACCTTAATAAGACTACATCTTCAAGTCAGAAAAACAAGAGAAGCAAACGCATTGAAGGTATCAAGGTCAGTGGGAAACAATTGGAGCAGGAGGTTTCAGGGCAGGAGGGATATTTAGATATGTTTTAGATATGACTCTCACAAGGACATTTTTCTCTTTAAGAACTTGGAATGGTCTAGTTATTACTTAGTCCTGCCTTGAGTGCAGGGGACTGGTCTAGATGACCTATTGAGGTCCCTTCCAGCCCTACACTTCTATGATTCTATCTATAAAGCTCCACAGAGGAAAACTGACTCCAGCTGGGTTTCCCCTGCCACCCAGAAGTATCTTGTAAGACAGGGACAAAAGGATATTTAATGAAATTAAAAGGGGGCAAATTCAAAACAGATACAAGGAAAGACTTTTTTCACGCAATGTGTGATTAGACTGAAACTCATTGCCCCAGGGAGTCATTTATACCAGGAGCTTAGCAAGATTCTAAAAGGGACTGGACTTTTATATAGATAAATATATAGATATAGAATAGCCAGAGTTGTTATAATTGACAACACATTTTGGAAGCGCTGTTAAACCTTATGCTTATTGGCTGAAGCCCATCTCTAACTATTAGAGATCAGGAGGAGACCTAAGATTGGGGCAGATTATCCCACATCTGCCCACTGCAGGGTTTTTACACCTTCCTATGAAGCATCTAATACTGGACACTTCCAGAGCCAGGATACAGGACTGACTGGACTTTGGGTTTGATCCAGTCTGGTTGTTCCTATGTATCTGCCAGTAGCATCGGTGGCATTCCCATGATTGTGTGTGTGTGGCCTTATAGCTCAGTGTACTCCCTGCCTGCCTTCTGCTCTCTCTCATTCATCAAAGTAATTACACACATTACATTTATCCTTTCAGGTTTTACCCTCCCAAATGTTATTCCTGAGCACTAAACCTGTGGGGGAAGTGAATTACCAGGGAAAGTAACTAGATATAATCCAAGTTTAATGGGCACATAGAAAAGCAAACCAGCTTGGATAGGGCGGCTTAGGCAGCATCCTGCATTTGCAGGCAAATAGGAATTTATCTTGATGTGTGTATATATCCAGCTTAGTGATCTGTGAGCTCTTCATAATTGGTTTGGTGCCCTGTCAGCAGTGCTCACTCGGCAGAGCTTTGCCCCGTCTCTGGTTAATATAATGGGTCACAAATCCCATTCGCTTTTGAATTCTGAGTAATCCTTTTTTTAATGTTGCCTATTGCTGTTTTGGAAGCATTGGGGGAAATCTGAGTCATGTGCTAATTATGAAATCTGGGTCTGCACATTTGTAAGCCGCTGACCTGCCCTGGGCCGGTCTTCCAAATGACCAACGTATCCCATTAGCGCCCGACACCAGTGTGCCACTCTGGAAAACAAATTGTTTTGCGATCCATGGAATTAGAATGTTGGATGATCTTAGGAAAGCGATGGGGTGTGTTCAATAGCAGACAGCCAAACGCGAAGGGGAGGTGCTAGTAAACCATGGACTGCTCTTGCAGACCCCAGGATCATGCAGGGGCTGCTGTGCTTCAGGGAGCAGTATGGGTGACTCTCCCACTCTGAGTCAGGGCCGACTTCAGTGCTCCACTTGTGCGAGGGGCTCTGTGTTGCATGAAGCAGCATGGATGAATCTTTCTGACTCAGGACAGACTCTTGCCCAGCGTTGTGCTAAAAAGGGCCTGCTTCAGGGCGTGGTACCGGTGGTCCTTTTGAATCAATTCTGACCCCGTGCTGAGTAAGGGGCCATGTGCTGGGGGAAACGATGTTAGTGACTCAGTAGTGGGTGCTGTCCTCTCTGAGTCAATGCTGATCCCAATCCCCTGGCATGGTGCTGGGCTGCAGGGGCTTTAGAAACCTTCTAGTAGTGACCATTCTCCCAGGCTGCCTGCCTTTCTACCCCCTTGATTTCACTGGCGTGGAAACAGGATTCTTGTGGCTTCTGAGTCCATCTGCTGGTGACTGCTCTTTCCCACTGGCCTCCTAACCCCACAGGTGTAGGGGAAAACCCAGCTGCAGTGGGGCTGATGGAGGTGTGTCATTCACTTTAGATGGGGGTGAATAAGCAGATGAGTTAAGAGGCTCCTAAGGAGAAATCAACCCATGTTAATGCAAATGGTCCTAGTGGGGAGAGAAGGAGGGGAAACCCAACTATTCTTCAGTCTCCTGAGCGGCCCACCTGGGCTTCTGTGGGAGATCCCAAACCCACCTGCACTCATTGAAGCGACTTTCTGGCTACCTTGCCCAGTGGGACAAGGGAGGAAAGTTCTTGGTGTGCTTCTTTCGGTCCTGTGGGTGTGCTGGCCCGGCCCAGCACCCTGCAGCCCCAGATATGTGCCCGTTCTACCATGTTAGATAGGACAGTCGAGGGTCATTGCAGAGACAAAGCTAGCTGATTACAGCTTGTTATTGGGCTGGCCTCTTTCTTCAGACCTGCCCGCTGCTACCAACGCTATCCCCTCTGAGTCGGTGGTGATCCTTATCCCTTAAGGTGATGCTAGTGGGCACTGGGCTTCAGAGAGAGGATGCTTTCCTCTCTGAGTCAGTGCTAACTCCAATACCACATAGTGTGCTGGAGGCTCTGAGTCAGCTGCCCCAGCCACGGGGGTGCTCTCTGCTGAACCAATGCTGACCCCCATGCCCCAGTCACGGTGCTGCAGGGCTGGAGGTGCCATGTTTCAGAGGAGGCTGTGGTTGCTCATGGGTAACATTACATTAAAACCTAAGGCTATCTGGGGTTGTTATAATGGGATGCAGGCCAGCCCCAGAAAGATTGAGTGTCCCATGTGCTAAGTCAGTATTTCTCAAACTTTCCAGGTTGGCAATTCCCTTATTTGAAGTCAGGTTTTTTCATTATTATTTTTTGCAATCCCCTTTCATTTACAGTATGAGAGGCTGACTGTGAATGCTTGACCCTGAAGGGTAAGCGTGTGCATGGAGTGCAGGAACCAGATTTTCTTTACTTTTGTTTGTAATAACAACTTTAACACCTCACAGCCCCCATTGCCTTCTGTGACTTCTCCTCCTCCTCACTGGTTGAGAAACACTGTATTAAGGGGTGGAGGTGGGTCTCAGCAGGGTGTGTCTTCACTATGCTTTCGTTGAATTGACCCACTGTGATCTGGGCTGCTGCTTACCTAAGAAATGCCTTCCCTCCTCTCATAGCCATGGCCCAGAGGGAGAGGAGAAGCTCCCTGCCAGAGCTGCCTTGCACTGAGGCTCTGAGGCTGTGGGCAGCTCTGGTCCATGCTCTCTGGCTCAGATATGGGGCTAGATCTAATTTAAAAGACAAATTTGGCTTCCTCTTCTAGCAAATAGAAAAGGAGTACTAGTGGCACCTTAGAGACTAACCAATTTATTTGAGAATAAGCTTTCGTGAGCTACAGCTCACTTCATCGGATGCAAATTGGTTAGTCTCTAAGGTGCCACTAGTACTCCTTTTCTTTTTGCGAATACAGACTAACACGGCTGCTACTCTGAAACCTGTCTTCTAGCAAATGTTTGTTGACAGCAGTGTGTAGACCAACACCTTACTGTGCCACTAGGTGGCAGGCTCTGCCTGGGAAATCCCATCAGCTTCTCCTACACTGAGCTTTTCCTTAAGCTCTCCCAGGGCATCAGCTCCATCAGTGGCAGCAGCAAGGGCGGGAGCAATAGCCTGGACCGGCTGCCAGTGCTTATTATCACCCCATGGTCCAACCCTGCTCAGAGCATGGGAGGCTTGTGCCAGAATGGCCCTGGGGAGGCTGGTGCAGAGGGAGTGGTGTAGCAGCTGGCCGCTCTGCCAAGCTCCCGGTGGCTCAGAAGGCCGGAGTGGCTCTATCCCTTGAGCACAGTGAGGGGAGTAGAGAGAGAGGCCCACGGAGGGTCAGGTTATGGGGCCATTGAGAATGGAAGGGGTGGAAGGGTAAGAGTGTATGGTTGTGTGTGTGTGGTGGCTGCACATGTACAGTCGTTCATGGCGAAGTACGTGTGTGTGGACATAGCGAGTGTGGTGACTGGCGGTTTTGCTAGAGGCAGGCACAAGCCGTGAGACTGTCAGGCTCAAATTTCCAATGGGCCAAGTGGTAGATGCTTCCTCTGGTGAAGGTAGCAAATAGCTTCCCTCTTGCACTGTGTGAATCTGTCCCTGTGTTGTGGATAGAGTCGGAGAGCCTTCAATTACGGAGCTGTGAAGAGATGGAGGGACTCTATTCTGGGACCAAGAGCCTGAGTCGAGGACTCCAGCCGCAGGTAAAAGTGGCTCTAAGCCAGGGGTAGGCAAAATACGGCCCACGGGCTGGATCTGGCCCATCTAATATTTCTGTCCAACCTCCTCTGTCCCCTCACAATCTCCGAGTCTGGGCCACTAAAAGTCCCACAGCGCAGTGGGGCACTCAGACAGGCTGCCTGCCTGCCGTGGCCCCATGCCACTCCCAGAAACTGGCCTATGGGAGCTGCAGGGGCGATGCTTGAGGGCGGAGCCAGAGCTGCTTCTGGGAGCAGTGTGGGACCATGGCAGGCAGGCAGCCTGCCTGAGCCTTGCTGTGCCATCAGGTGGGAGCCACCTGTGGCAAGTGCCTCCTGGCCAGAGCCTGCACCTCGCACCACCTTCTGCACCCCAACCCTCTGCCCCAGGTCAGAACCCCCTCCTGCACCAAACTCCCTCCCAGACCCTGCACCCCCTCTATTAATATAGTAGAAATGTAGGGCCCATGGCAACTTACCAAAATTCGTGGAGTGGCCCCACAGCGAAAATTATTGCCCACCCCTGCTCTAAGCCATTTAAAACACTGCTTTGACCCCTAACGCTTTCCCCCACCTCTCAGTGTCCCTCGCAGAATTCATGAGGGTGGCAAGAACCAGCTCCATCCGCACTGAAATCTCTCGAGGGTGGGGAGCCTTGGCCAGGGGTAGGATAGCCTGGTAACACAAGCCCTGGCCACGCCCAGGACTAACCCTCCAGGACTAACAGGCCAAGCTCTCTGCATGTTTGTGTCTCTTCCCAAGGCAGGTGGGAGTGTGATACCAGGGCTGTGCTGGGCCGGGAGGAGGAGAGCTGCCTGCCATAGTAGGCTGTCACGGGAGTCTCTCAATCCCCAAATGCTTGTGACTGGCTCCTGAGTGGAAGGGAGTCAGCCTCCCAGCTGCAATTTAGCAGAGAATCCATTCACTTTAATTACCATCAGTAAAACCTGTGCATTAATGTAGCACTCATGAAAGTAACAGGCCAACCCCAAAGTTGTTCCAGACCTGCACCCCCTACAGCTCTGCTGATGCCCCTCACTCCTGGCCTACAGCACCCCCAGCTATTTCAGGCTTGGGCTCTCCCTACACTGATCTGTCAAGACACCTCAATCCATTTCTGGGTCCCTGCACCACAACCCTCGGCCCTGCAGAAACTTTACTATCCTAGTCCTGGCTTCTCTCCCCTTCTCCCTAGAGCTCTGCCAATGTGCCTCAACTCCAACCTGCCATTCCCCTTGTTCCTCCACTCCTAGGCACCCTAAACACCCCCTGCTATTCTAGTCCTACCCTGGGCTGCATCCAGCTCTGCTTGTGCTTTGAGGCATCCTCTTTAATGATGGCTGCTGCCTTCCTTAGCAGACCCAGGACCTAGCCCCAGCTGTCTGTCCATCACTGTCAGAACTTGTGTCCAACAGGGCTTGTGTTGGTTCCAGTTGGTATCTCCTATCATGCCAGGTGGCCCTGGGCTGTCATGCTACCCCCCTGCCCTCATCAGAGCCACGCAGAGAACTTCCCCCTGGGGGTGGGCTGTCTCTCCCCAATGGAAGCATGTCAATCAGAGCCCAAACAGCTGAATCTGGCAAGAGTGTGAAAACTCGCCAGCAGCTCCATAAATTATTAGGCTGTAAAGCCCCTCCCCCTCCCTCTCCTCCTGGGTTTGACGTGCCCAGCAGCATATTCCAGATGGCCAGGAGGGGCGTAGGAGGTACCATCTCTGGCACTGACCCATGGGCTGCATCAGCCCCGCTGTGAGCTTACGGCTACAGCTAGGCTGGGGGAGTGACGCCCCTGGAATATTTAGCAACATTTCCATCTCTGCCCAGTGTAAGCAGCGTTTGCTTCCACGGTCTGCCCCAGGGCTGGGGAGAGAGGAGCCTCCAGAAAGAGACTCTGGATGCAGAATATTGGAGAGTGGGGGCAGCCTGTGAGTCAGGAGGAAGGTGCATCAGCAGAGTCTTGGATGTATTTGTGCCATTGATCTCTAAGCCCCCAAGCTTTATCCTAGAGATTCCCAGGGCATTTGTAGTAGGAAAGTTCTGGGTTCAAAGGTGAGAGCAGCAGGGAGAGCTGCTGGAGCAGGACTGGGGAAGGAGGGTCAAGAACAGGCTGCCCTCCTGCCTCCGTCAGTGTCCGCTCCTACAGAAGCAGAGGGCAGAGTAAAGTAGCTCTGAAGCTGCTGCAGCCAGTCCTGCTCCCACCCATTTGAGATGAGAGGCAAATTTTGTTCCTCAGCTGACAAGGCCCTTCCCCAAATGCCATGGAAACATCCCCATTCCACACAGGCTCTGCCGCTCCTCAGCTTGGTGGAAGGAATAAGGATTGTTTGGCTTGGGCTGTATGGGGCATTCTGCCTGACCTGGCCAGGGGTATGGTTGAAGGACCCCTGTGGCTGGACTCCTTCCTCTGGGACACTGCAGGCCACAGCCCTGCCTTGTCGGGGGATTTTCACAGGCTTGGTATAATCTCAGTTCAGAATAGAATGCCACCCCCGTTAGTCCTCTTGGGTTACTCAGAAAACTGGCATGAGTCTACATTGGCCTCCAGCTCCGAGTCCCATCCCACCCCCACTGCCAGGGAGACCGTCACACAGGCCCCTGTGAGACTCTCCCACAAAGAGCCTTCTCCAGCTCCCACTGCAGGCAGCAGAGTTTCGCTGTTGATTCAACAGGAGCTGGGGTGGGCCCTTGGAAGCCCGCCTGTAGCTCAGTGGGACTTGGTTGCCTCTGGAGGAGAGTTGGTAACATTGGGTGGGAGCTGCCTGGGAAACAAATACACTATAGACCAATATGTAATAACCAATTCCTCAAAAGGGCTCCAGAGGTACTCCTGGCAATAACTGGCCAGTAAACCTAATTTCAGGGCCAGGCAAAGTGGTAGAAACTATAGTAAAGAACAGAATTATTAGCCACATAGATAAACACAATTTTGTTGGAACACGATTGTTCCCATTTGTAAAGGGAAGTCATGTGTCACCGATCTATTAGAATTCTTTGAGGGAGTCAACAAGATGCGGATAAGGGTGATCCAGTTGATATAAAGCATACTTGGACTTTCAGAAAGCCTTTGACAAGGTCCCTTGCCAAAGGCTCTAAAGGAAACTAAAGTAGTCATGAGATAATAGGGAAGGACCTCTCATGGATCAGTTACTGGTTAAAATATAGAAAACAAAGGGAAGGAGTAAATGGCCAGTTTTCACAAAGGAGAAAGGTGAACAGCAGGGTCCCTTAAGGATCTGTACTGGGACCTGTGCTGTTCAACATATTCATTCATGATCTGGAAACAGGAGTGAATAGTGAAGTGGCAAAGGCTGCTGACAATACAAAATTATTCGAGATAGTGAAGTCCAAAGCAAACTGCAAGGAGTTACAAGGGGATCTCACAAGACTGGGTGACTGGGCAACAAAATGGCAGATGACATTCAATGTTGGTTAGAGTAAAGTAATGAACATTGGAAAAAATAATTCCAACTACACATACACAAGGATGAGTTCCAAATTAGCTGTTACCACCCAAGAAAGAGATCTTGGAGTCTCTGTGGATAGTTCTCTAGAAATTTCTGCTCAATTCACAGCAGCAGCCAAAAAAGCTATCAGTACGTTAGAACTATTAGGGAAGGGATAAAAAAAAGACAAAATAGTATAATACCACTTATAAATCCATGGTGCACCCACACCATGAATACTGTGTCCATTTCTGGTTGCCCAAGCTCAAAAATGATATAGTGGAACTGGAAAAGGTTTGGAGAAGGGCAACAAAGATGATCAAGGGAATCCATACAGGGAGAGACTCGAGAGAGTAGGGCTGTTCAGTTTAGAAAAGAGACAACTAAGGGGGGATTTGACAGAGATCTATAAAATCATTAATAGTATACAGAAAGTTAATAGAGAAGTGTTATTTACCCCTTTCCACAAGTCAAAAACAAGGGGTCATGCTAAGAAATTAAGAGGCAGCAGGTTTAATGCAAACAAGAGGAAGTACTTTTTCACACAATGCACAACTAACCTCTGCCACCCATTGTCATGGGATGTTGTGGGGGCCAGAAGCAAAACTGGGTTAAAAAAACTGGATAAATTCATGGATGATAGGTCTATCAATGGCTATTAGCCAAGATGATCAAGGATGCAACCCTAAACCTGTGACTACCAGAAGCCAGGAGTGTACCTTCTCCCTGAAGCTCTAGTATGGACTGCTGTCGGAGACAGGATACTGGGCAAGATGGACCAAGGTCTGACCCAGGACGGCAGCTCTTATATTCTTAAGATCCCTTGGGACTCTGATGGCACTCCTGTAGCTGAGCCCACAGCCTCTAATGTGTCCTCTAATGGAACTCTAGAAACCATCTGCCACATCCATGTCTGTATCATGCACATGGTGACGTACCCATGCAAACCTGGCCATGCTGGGTGCCTTACCTAGGCTTTGCCCCATGCTGGACCCTGCATCCATGTGCACCAGAAAGCCTGTAGCCACAGGCCCCAGGCTGTGTCACAGAGGCACCGTAGCCACGTGCAGCCAGGTGCCACTGGTATGCAAAGTAACCAGCGGGCACTTGTGCTGTGGAATTGGCAAAGCCCTTGTGCCTTTGTAGATTCCCTGTAAGTACCTTCCAACAAAAAAGGGATTATCTGTAGCTTGTTAGAGTCCTCGCAGGGAGGGAGAATCAGGCTCTTTGCTCTGAAATGTTCTCTTCTCTGGGATTACAAGATAATGCATATAAAATGCCATTGGCTCAGCCAGGTTTATGGATTATTTAAAAACCAAATTCTTGTAATCTCATCCACCGTCTGGCACCAGCTTAGCAGCCAGCCTGGGGCCCCGGCTTTCTGGGGGAGCTCCTCAGAGCTCCTCCCTGCCTGCGCCTGGGGCTCCAGGCCAGAGCCCAGCATTGGGGGCATTCTGGCTTTTTCCCAAGGCACTGTGGATCCAGCCAGAGGCCAAGGTTCTCTTTAGGCTCCCCAGCCTGGCACACACACCTGGTAGCGTTAGCATGAAGCTTCTCTAGGCTCCCATCCACCCACAAGGAGAGCCCCACCCCTCCCCACCCCCTCGATTACTATGGTGAGGGCCAGGGTCTTATTCACACCTCCTGCTGCCATACCAGGTGGTTTCGGCTTGCACCAGGGAGCGGAATGATCATCTTAATATCCCATCTTCCATCCCTTTCAGCTTCCACCTGAGGGCACAGGCACAGAGAAGGGAGGCCTGTGACAGGAGCTGTGGGGACAGAGCCTGGCTCCCCTGGCTTTCAGCTCTGAGCAGGAGTCACAGAACTGCCCTTCACTCCCGCGAGCGAGTGCTGTTGCAGGCGTCCAGTGGTGGCAGCTGGTCCTGTTCCAGGGGCTGAACACCGCCCCCCTGGTGGGCACATTCCAAAGAAGCGGCATTAGAAGTCTCAGTTAAGGATGTATTGACATGCTGGTCATTTTCCTCCCCTTAAAGTTTCATTTAGGGCTGATGGAAGGTGCCACTCTTGAGATCCCCAGAGACCAAAGGGCTATGTCTGTCCACAGAGAGGATGCTGCCTGGCAGCAGCTGGGCAAGCTCCCTTGACTCAGCTCTGCCCTACAGCAGCCCCTTCTGGGGGTCAGTGGGGAGTTGAGTCTCCTTGGCCTCTCTGCTCACACCACACCCTGGGTCCCAGGCAGCGCCAGGCCTGCCGGTGCTTTTAATTCCTTCCCTGGCTCCCTGCAGGGATTTCTGATCAGGGTGTTGACTTAGGCAGCGGAGCGGGGCACAGGGCAGGGTTTGTTCTCCCTTGTAGCTCTCTGCTGCCTGAGCCTCTCCCAGATGAACTGGTGTCATGGGGATGTGCCCAGTGGATGGGCGCCCATGGTGCTCCCAATAGGGCTTTAAAGGGAGGGGCGCAGAGGGGCAAGTTCCCAAGATGAGAGGGAACTGACCTTGCATGGGGTTGTGTGTGAACAAACAGGCGGACAGCCTAGCGAGCTAGTAGGCTACCAGCAGGGCCGCACCAGGGAGCAACTTTCCCGAGGATGGAGCTCTGCTCCACTGTATCTCTGCAGCCCATTGATTCAAAGTCAGCAGCCGGGGGGGATGGGGACTCTAGCCTCAGAGGAAAAAATGGAGGCCCCTCGCTGGTCCACATGAATCCCCCAGGCAGCATTACTGTTTCCTTTGCACTAATGAGGTTTGTAATGATGTCCTGGCTGGACAGAGTGGGCTGAGGGGTCAGGACTCACTGCAAGATGCTGATGCAGGGATTCTTTACAGGAGGTTGAATTTCCTGATGAATATGAATCTGGAGCTGTCCTAGTGGATCTGGGCTGCGTGCTGGGGCTGGAGGCTCCCATTGTTATGAGGATCGGGGAGCCAGGGATAAATTAAATTGTTCGCTGTGTGTAATGCAAGTGGACATGAGCTCTCTGCATGGGGCAGAGCATTGGTGCCAACCCAGAAGTGCATCTGTGCCATGGTGTGGCCTGAGTTCTCATGGCAGAAGCCTGTCTCCCTGGAGGCAGTCACAGCCTGACACTTCAGCTTTCCTGTGGGCATCTTCATATTCAAAGGAATGGGCAGCACGTGAAGTGACCCAATAGGCAAAGGGATGGGTGTCTCTGTGGCTGGGGCTTGAAGGCTCCAGCTGATGCCTACCCTAGCTGTGCCAACAGTTGGCAACCCTTTGTGACATGCCCAAATCCAGCCTCCCCATCTCTGCTGGCAATGCTCCCACTAATACAGTCCAATATGCCATTGGCCTTCTTGGCAACAAGGGCAAACTGTTGACTCATATCCAGCTTCTGATCCACTATAATCCCCAGGTCCTTTTCTGCAGAACTGCCGCTTAGCCTGTCGGTCCCCAGCCTGTAGCAGTGCGTGGGATTCTTCCGTCCTAAGTGCAGGATCCTTCATTTGTCCTTGTTGAACCTCATCAGATTTCTTTTGGCCCAATCCTCCAATTTGTCTAGGTCAGAAGTTCTCAAACTGTGGTCCGTGGACCACCAGTGGTCCGCGAGCTCCATTCAGGTGGTCCACGGATAGGTCCCTCTAAGGTGCACACCTGGGCGGCTGCACATGAGAGAATGAAGGGCTACCCACCTAATTAGTGGAGCTGCAGCAGGGGAGAGACTCTCACTCCTTCCTAGCCCAGCTGGGGGGCTGCTGTAGCAGGGGAGAAAGGGCACATCCATCGGATTAGAAAGGTAAGGCTACTGATATTAAAATATGAGTTGTGTGCTTTTATTTGTAGAACAAAAAAATTAATTATTAGTACGGGTTTTTTTTTATGTAGTGCTTTTATCCAAAGCACTTTACAGTAGTTAGCTAATGGTACAAACAACATTTGGAAAGATCATTAAGTGGTCTGCTGAGACCCTCACCAATTTTCAAGTGGTCCACCAAAAAGAAAGTTTGAGAACCACTGATCTAGGTCACTCTGGACCCTATCCCTACCCTTCAGCATATCTACCTCTCCCCCCAGCTTAGTGTCATCCGCGAACTTGCTCAGAGTGAAATCCATCCCATCATCCACATCATTAATGAAGATGTTGAACAAAACTGGCCCCAGGACAGACCCGTGGGGCACTCCACTTGATACCGGCTGCCAACTAGATATGGAGCCATTGATCACTACTCGCTGAGCCCAACAATCTAGCCAGCTTCCTATCCACCTTATAGTCCATGCAGCGCCTGAACACCTGAGCGCTGGGCTGAAGAGCTGAGCTGTCCCGTGGCATGGCCACAGCTGAGCAATAGACTTTGGGGCTGGGAAGGGCTGGAATGCAGAGAGCTGGTTTGTGGCTGGCTTCTGTGCCGAATGTGATTTCATACTGCTCCCTGGGACTAAGACATAGTTCTGCTCTGAAATGCCACCTTGGGCTCCATGTTCATTGTGCAATTGCAGAACCATTTTTCCCAGCTCAAAAGAGATGGTTTTTACCGTCCAGCCCTGCCAACTGCCCTGGGCTCTGAGCATCAAGCTGGGCCCAATCTGGATCATGCATCGTAATCACTGATAAAGATACTGACCCCAGCCCAGCCCTGAGCAGGTGAGCCATGCACCTTCCCTATCCTGGGGCTGCTCCAGCTTGCACCCAGGCTGTGACGGCTCCCATGGGTGCTGTGACAGCCAGTACCCGTCCGCCCCAGGCTAGGCAGACTCTGGCAATGAGGCCAGGCAGTGACAGGGGCACGGCACCTACTGTTCCACTCACATCCCAGACTCAGCTGATCTGTGTGACTTCTTCTCACAGTAAAATTCTTCTGGTAGAGATTAATTGTGTCCATATTTTCACAGTCTGTTGACTGTTCTTACGACCTTGAGCCAAGGGCTATCACATGCCTCATAATCGCAGGCGGTGCACTTGCAAGCAGAGAGTTATGGATCTGATAAGGGGTTCTTTTAGTTTGCTGGGTCCCTTGCCTGATAAGATGAGGGGCCCTTGCTCCAGGAACATCATTGCCTGCCCCCCACATCAACACCTGCAACTGATCCCAGGTTCATGGGCCTCCTGGACTCTTCTGGAGCCCTGGGCCCTGGCTTCAGGGGCAGGAACCCTGATTCAGGCTGAGGGTTCCTGCTACCAATTCCCTGGGGACTGGAATTTTCAGGCCGGTCCTTATGGGAACAGCAAACCCGCCCCCCATCCCCTGGTGGGCAGGGCCAGATTTACACCGTGACCTGCATAGGCACAGCATCTTCAGCCCCCCTGTCTACAGCTAACCATCACGTTTTCTGTAAAAAATGAAACTTTTAACTTTTAGGCACCCCTAGAATGTCAGCGCCCCTAGGCATGTGTCTGCTGTGCCTAATTGGAAACCCAGCCCTGCTGGTGGGCATTTCCTGCCCTTGCCAGAAAGCTCACACCTGTCAACCTTTCACAGAGGAGGTGCACCGAGAGTACCCATAGGAGGTGACCCAGGGTGGGGATGTTGCCACTTTCCCTAGCTGGAGCAGGAGCTGGGGCGGGGTGGAGGGAAGGATTTGAAGTTTTTTGTCCTTGCTGAATCATCCAAAATCCCAATTTAGTCACACTCCAAAGTGGCCTCAGGTTTTCACTTTAAGTCTCCTGTCCCTAGGGATTTGCTCTTTTCTCCCTCTCTGCCTAGGCAGGTCAAGGCAGCCTAGCCACTAGCCCTGCCTTCCGCTCTGGGTTCACAGTCCTGGGTTCTTTTCTGAGACTCACTGAATGCTTGTTACCCTTGCTGCTGCATCAGGGCAGAGGAGAGGTGCTCAGAAGGCCAAAGACACACCCACATAGTACAGAAGGAAATTCATGCAAAGACTGATCTCCCTGTTGGCTCCAGTGCTAAAGCATGTCCCAGGTAGGTAGGGGGTATGTCCCACCAGGGCCCAGAAGCCCTGTTATCAGGCAGGTGCTATCTACCTCCTCTGGGACACAGCCAGGTAAGGAGATGGGAGGGGCACCCCAGCATCCCCCCCTCCCTCAGGCTCAAACCCAGCATCCCAGCCACCCTGTTCATGAAAGGCAAAAGATGGTTAAAGCAGATCAGGAGAGAGAGGGCTGCAGGCTGGATGACAGGCAGGGAAAATTTTTAATTCTCTGGCAGTTAATAACAGATTCTCCATGAACAAGGGCTCACAATATGCTGTGTGTGGAATTATTTTGGGAAAAAACCCAGCCACAACCCCTAATTGATTCTGTTGGTTTTCTGCCTTGGAAGCCAGAATGCAGAGCTTCCCCCACAACCCCCCATGCCATTAGCTGTCCAGAGGGGGAACTCCCCCTGCAGAGGCAGACGCGCACGCGCGCACACACACAGAGTGGGGTAGTCAAGCAGAAGGGAAGCTCTTGGGGCAGGGAGGAGGAGTGGGTCTGGATCTGTAGGAGGGGGAAAGCCCCTCTCTACCACCCTCCATCCGAGAAGCACAAGGCATTTGACAGGCATTAATGAGTTCAGCCTGGCTATGGAGAATCACTCTCCCTATTTTACAGGTGGGGAAACTGAGGCACAAAGCCACATAGGAAGTCTGAAGCAAACTGAGGAACATGGCCCAGGAGTTCTGGCTTGCAACCCTGTGCTCTAGTTACTGGACCATCTTTTCCCCGCTGGGATTGTGAGCATGTGAATGCACCAGTGCACTGTCCCCACTAATGAATGGGTTGGGGTTGCTTTGACTACTCCCTCCATTACCTTCTGGGAGATCCCCAAACCTCCAGCATAGCTGGGAGTAGGCTCTACCTCCTTAGCACTGCTCCTGGAGGGTAGCCAGCCAAATACTATAGCTGGATTTAAGAGGACCTTGTAGGTTAATAGCCATTGGTAACATCTCTAGCTATGTCAGCTAAAGTAAAACCACATGCTTCAGGGCATCAGCTGATTGGAATCAGGGATTTCCTCACCTGATACTTCACTGCACAAATGGCTAGATGTCATTGCTTGTTTTAGAGTAGGGGTTGTGTGCTTCCTCTGAAGTATTAGCTCTTGCTAGAAATAAAGTGCTAGATGAAATAGGTCAGTGGCTAGATCTAGCGTGGAAGAAGCAGGATAGTGGACTCGATTAGCCTCCAGTCTGATCTGGGGTGGCAGGAGGCGGGCAGGTAGATTGCAAGGGTCAGGATAGCTTGTTTAGTAGGATTAGGTGGACAGCTGAGGTGGGTTTCCCAAAGCCCCTAGGGTTAGCCTAACTCCATTCACGTTGGCTAGGTGCTCTCAGTCTGTTCTGATAGGGCAGGAGGTGAGACTGAGCAGCCTATTGATGTGATCTGTTACAATAAAGCCTATGCTCCTTTATACTGGGAATTGTAAACTGATCTGATGTAAGGGGCTAAGTTAGGTGACTTGCACCAGTTGGGCTGCAGAGGAGGAGATGGGGGTGCAGCAGGACAAGCAATAAGCAGGAAGGTGTAAAAAAAAGCAGCTCCACCCTAGGGATAGCATAAATCTGCCCCTGCCAATGTGCCTCAGTCAGCCCTGAACTGGTGGGACTGTGTCTGAGGGGAGCTCGGTCAGTGCTTGGGGTCTAGCCTGAGACTGTCTACTGGGGGACAGGAAGGGAGTTATTGCTGGTGGTTATGGTGTATTTTGTGGTGGGAGCCTCACTGCAGACAGCCATCAGATGGGAATGGCTTTCACTTGCTACTCACCCGGCTTGAGTATGAGGCAGCTCCATGCACAGCAGAGCCCCTCTCTCCTCACCTGCATATCCAGTCCCTCTGCCCCTTTCCCATCATCCCAGCTTCTCCGAATGCTCTGACTCCATCACACAGAAGGCCCTGCCTCCATCTTTCCTGAGTCTGCACCGAGGCAGCCCCGGATGGAAGGCGGTGGGGCAGGAAGCAGTCCCACCTGTTGTAGATTCATACATTCCAAGGTCAGAAGGAACCATTGTGATCATAGAATAATAGACGATTAGAGTTGGAAGAGACCTCAGGAGGCTCCATCCTTAGGGGTTATTAAGGCCCGGCTTGACAAAGCCCTGGCTGGGATGATATAGTTGGTGTCGGTCCTGCTTTGAGCAGGGGGTTGGACTAAATGACCTCCTGAGGTCTCTTCCAACCCTAATATTCTATGATTCTATGATCTAGTCCAACCCCCTGCTCAAAGCAGGACCAACCCCAACTAAATCATCCCAGCCAGGGCTTTGTTAAGTGGGGCCTTAAAAACCTATAAGGATGGAGATTCCACCAGCTGCCTAGGTAACCCATTCCAGTGCTTCACGACCCTCCTAGTGAAATAGTTTTTCCTCATACCCAACCTAGACCTCCCCCAGTGCAACTTGAGACCATTGCTCCTTGTTCTGTCATCTGCCACCACTGAGAACAGCCTAGTTCCATCCTCTTTGGAACCCCCCTTCAGGCAGTTGAAGGTTGCTATCGAATCCCCTCTCACTCTTTCCTTCTGCAGACTAAATAAGACCAATTCCCTCAGCTTCTCCTCATAAGTCATGTGCCCCAGCCCCCTAATAATTTTTGTTGCCCTCTGCTGGACTCTTTCCAATTTGTCCACATCCCTTCTGTAGTGGGGGGCCCAAAAGTGGACACAGTACTCCAGATGAGGTGACCAGTGCTGAATAGAGGGGAATAATCACTTCCCTTGATCTGCTGGCAATGCTCCAACTAATGCAGCCCAATATGCCGTTAGCCTTCTTTTCAACAAGGGCACACTGTTGACTCATATCCAGCTTCTTGTCCACTGTAATCCCCAGGTCCTTTTCTGCCGAACTGCTTCTTAGACAGTCAGTCCCCAGCCTGTAGCGGTGCACGGGATTCTTCCTTCCTAAGTGCAGGACTCTGCACTTGTCCTTGTTGAACCTCATCAGATTTCTTTTGGCCCAATCCTCCAATTTGTCTAGGTCACTCTGGACCCTATCCCTACCCTCCAGCTTATCTACCTCTCCCCCCAGTTTAGTGTCATCCGCGAACTTGCTGAGGGTGCAATCCATCCCATCATCCAGATCATTAATGAAGATGTTGAAAAAAACCAGCCCCAGGACTGACCCTTGGGGCACTCCGCTTGATACTGGCTGCCAACTAGACATTGAGCCGTTGATCTCTACCCCTTGAGCCCAACAATCTAGCCAGTAGGAGCTCTGTAACACAGAGGCCAGAGAACATCCCCAAACTAATTGTTAGAGCATAGTGGACTCTAGGCTCAGCCTGAGTCTAACCTGGTTTGCCTTTCCCCTGGTTTTATTGCAATGAGCATTTTCCCACTTGGCTCCACAGCTTCTTGTTGCTTGTTGCAAACAGGAGTTGGGGGCGGTGCTTTATTTTTCCAGACATGAAGCCTGTTGCACTGTAGAGCCGTACGGCTTGTTCCTAGAGGGCAGCACTTGAGGTTTTTACTCCCCTTCATCAGGCCTATCCTGATGGGCCTTCAGTGCTGCTGGAGCAGCCCTTGTCGTTGTCCAGTTGCTTTGGGATCTGGGGACTGATCTCAGCTGTTATAGCCACAGCAACATGAAGTTGCTGGGGAGAAGTCAGAGGATCCACAGGAGTGAGCTGCAGTGTTTAAAGGATCAGGCCTCAAATGCCATACTGTACTTTCAGGGCCAGAGACCAGCTTCTGTCGTAGGCCACAAATGAAAGTGACTTTGGTGGATGTCATCCAATTCCCTTCGGGACACCTCACACCGTGCAGAGCAATTTGCTACCATGGAATCCATGTTCTGGAGGCAACCAGCGCTCAGGAAAAAAAAAATTAATAGGTCTAAGTAAATGAAAGTGTCATTCCCATAAGTAATTAATTACTAATTATACAATCACAGCATTGTCTGTATCAATAAAAAATTACTTGGTTTTTCAGTAAATTGTAGTTTTAATTAAATAAATCTTTAGACTTTAAAAAAAAACTCCAAATCATTTTTTTATTAGTGCTACAGAATAAAATAATTGTATAATTAGTAACTATTAATCTGTCCTCCCGGAAGGGTTATTTCCAGGTAGCACATGTTTATGAAAATATGCTTTGCTTCTAGAGCGCTGCAGGCAGGATTGAGGTGCATGGGGAAAGCTGAACGCATAGGAGCTCCTGCGGGGAACAGCAGGTGGGGGCTGCAGGTCAGGATTGAGAAGCATCCAGAGAGCTGTGTGAGAGGGGCTAGAGACTGGAACAGCAGGAGGTACTGCAGGTCAGGACTGAGGTGCATTGGCAGAGCTGTGCATGCAGGGGAGCCCAGGACTAAAATAGCAGGGGGTGTAGATGATCAGGTTCGAGGTGCATTGGAGGAGCCGCTTTCTTGACAGTCAGGACATCACAATAGTGTGTAGGTCCCAGGGCCACAACTCTTGGAGGTCTTAGCTGGAGAAAGTCGTGCATCCTGGGATATTGCAAGGCTTATATACTCCAGGGGAAAGGAGACACTTTGCTTGTAAAGAAAACCATTCTGTTAGCCATACAGGCAGCACGGTTAGCCCAGCCAAAGGCAACTCCTTTGTCTATTGCAGGGATTGGCAACATTTGGCATGCCGCCCATCATGGAAATCTGCTGGTGGGCCGGGACGGTTTCTTTACCTGCAGCATCCGCAGGTTCGGCTGATCACAGCTCCCACTGCCCACAGTTCGCCGTCCGAGGCCAATGGGCCTGCGGGAAGCAGCGTGGGCCGAGGGATGTGCTGGCCACTGCTTCCTGCAGCCCCCATTGGCCTGAAACGGCGAGCCGCAGCCAGTGGGAGCTGCGATCGGCCGAACCTGTGGACGCTGCAGGTAAAGAAACCGTCCCGGCCCGCCAGCAGATTTCCTTCATGGGCCGCGTGCCAAATGTTGCCGATCCCTGGTCTATTGCCATGAGCAACTGGGCCCATGGAGGATGAACTTCCCTAGGAGAAACGAAGGAACTTCTGAGAGAGGAACCAGGAAGTGGTAGGGGAGCCCAGGGCAAGGCCTTTTATTAAAAAGAAAGTTTTGGTTTTCACAAAATATTTTCCCCCTTAATTTAAACCATTGTTTTCCCCAGGGAAATGTAATCATAAAAGCCCACGTGTTTGTAACAAACTGGCAGCCTGTGCTGTGTAAACAATTGGGGTTCCTGTCTGAACAAGATTCCTGAACTGTTTCTTCTAGGAGTTTGTAACAATAAACCCCCAGCCCCATACAGCAGCCCAGCACTTGCTTTTCACCAGAGCCAAGTGGAACAGGAGCCCCTTGAGCTGCCCTAGACAGAGAACCCAGGCTCTGCGAGCCATTCTGCATGGCAGGGTGATTTCTCCCCTTCCTGACACTCAGCCCCGGCTGGTTTCCTCTTCCTGCCTCACTCCCCTTCTAGCAAGGCAGATTGCTGGCAATGACCCAGCTCCATGTGGAGCAACCCCATGGGCATCCAATTCATGGCGGATCCAACCTCGCAGGGTCCAGTCAGTGCTTCCACTGTCGTGCCTCCTCTGTTTTCCACAGAGAGGGAGTGGTTTGACCAATGAAATCCGGGCCCTGAACTCACTCCCTCTGAAGCCCCGGGAGGGCCAGTGTGCACTGTGCTTTCTGCTCTCTCCTCTGTCTCTGGGGAAGGCCCACCTGCTCAGATCCCCTACCCCAAAGTGCTGATGTCGGGGGGGCCATGACACTCCCAATAAATCTTAATTAGTTAATGCTTGCCAAGCACTTTGGCAATGCAAAGCCTTCTCATCTAATAGCAGGACACCCTCTCCCCACACTTCCCTCTCCGAGACTCAGCTGTTCATATCATCCTCTGACCAGCAGCCAATCTGCTTTTCTCTGCATTGGAGGGGTTAGTCCTGTCTCACAGGTACACCCTCAGCACCAGAACAGAGGGCACGACTGGGTGGGGTATGGCTGGAGAGCCCACCAGCCCACACCCAAAGTCAAGCCAAATCCTGACCTAGGCCCAGCTATGTGCTAGGAATACAGCCATCGGGGCCCTGCTTCCACCACAAATCTCCCCTGACACCATGCAGAGATGGGATTTTAACCATGTCCTTGGACCGTGTTAAAGTCTCCAATTATGCAAGATCCTGTCACAACTTTTGTTGGCGCCAGTGTGTGCTCGTGTCCCCGACTCCACCCCCTCCCTGCCCCTATTGGACCCCTCCCCAAATCCCCACCCCAGCCCCGCCTCTTCCCCAAGCATGCCGCGTTCCTCCTCCTCCTCCCCACTCCCAGCGCTTGCTGCGTGAAACAGCTGTTTCGTGGCGCAAGTGCTGGGAGGGAGGGAGGAGAAGCAGGATGTGGTGGCGCACTCAGGGGAGGAGGCAGAGGCGAGCTGGGGCGGCGAGCTGTCGGTGGGTGCAGAGCACCCACCAATTTTTCCCTGTGGATGCTCCAGTCCCGGAGCACTCACGGAGTCGGCACCTATGGATCCTGTTGTATTGGGGGAACAGATACTGGGGTAGCCCAAACTCTAAGATAAGGAAGAATGTTCATCATGCTGGTGAGAGCTGGGCCTGGGCCAAAACCAAACAGTGCTCACCTTTGAGGCACTTTGGGTCCGGATTTAGATCTGTATCTGATCTTCACAAATGACCTCACCCCCATTAAGGAGCCGAGCCAAGCCAACCCCCCTGCTCTGAGTGCTCTAAACTTGGAGGTCACATGCAGGGCTGCGGCTTGGGGGGAGGCGCATCTCCACTGCTGGTGAAGAGCGCCGGCCTGACAGTGATGGAAACTGTGGAGTCCTCTTCTTAGGGCCAAAACATGTGGAGCTTGGGCGACAGCAATGACACCTCCTTCTGCCAGTGTGTCACTTCTGGGAGAAGTTCTGCCTCCATTGCCCACCCGGTCCTTGGACCTTTTCCCTGAGATTGCCAGCCAGGGAGACGATTAGTGTCCACTGTGATTGTGGCTTTTCTGCTGGGCGTACCTGGCCTGTCAGGAATTGGACTGAAACCCACCAGCTCCTCTCATGTGGGCCACTGAGCAGGCAGTGGGTGGTAACAACTTTCAGTTTCTGCTCACCTGGCCTGGATTTGAACTTGCAGCCTAAAGGGTGAAGGAGTTATATCCCTAAGCAGTCCCCAGAGGAACCCCCTGGATCAGTCATAGCAGACAGAAGGGAGCTCAGGGTGACAGCTCCTTGAAAGGACAGTGTGACTAGCAGCGTAGTATAAGGATTTCAATATCGGCCATTTTTCTCTGATAATAATCCATCATTCCTGCTTTTTCATTGTACTCCACAGTTTCCTCATTCTTCAGGAACTGATCTCCTGTAAGGCCTCTTCCACTCCTTCACAGCTGCTGCTGCAGTCGCCTTCTCTGGTTATTTATTCCACAGAGTTTTAGTCCGATGGGATGGAGGAGGTCTCCCTCTGGTTATGTCCCATAGCCCCACACACCAGTGTATTATTCCCCAATCAGGGCTACCAATCTCTCCAGTGCTCCTGGAGTGTTTACACTGCCCATGAACCTAAAGCCTGTTGTGGGACTTGAACCTGTGATCTCAGAGATTCCAACACTATGCCCTGACCTGGACTGATGCTACCCATGAGCCTTCCCGACATCAAAACTTCAACCAAGAGGAGACTGTAGCAAGGGCACCTCAGGAATCTGACACCGCCACCATTCATCCACAATAACCCATCAGTCGTCCTGGCCAGCATTGCTCATCCCTTTATTCCTCAGATTTCCAACTGGACTGAATGTGACAGCGAGTCCACCAATCACACAGGGAACGAGTCCTTCCTTTGGAAACTGGAGTTCAGGGTCATTCCACATGGAGTTACAGAGGCAGCTTCCCTCCTGACTGTGTCAAAACAAAAACCCTTGGCCTGATGTATGTCCAGAGACCAGTCCAGTTCATTCATCAGAAGGACTGCACTGTCTGCAGCCACCCCAGCAAGAGCATGATGAAAGGAAGGAGCAGAAGACTCTTGCCAGAGAAGCAAAGAGGGGAGAAAACAACGCCCTACACAACTCAAAGAGCCTGGAGGGGACTCTAAAACTTTCAGAGATCTGTGTCTTGAAATACAATCAATCAGAATTAACAAGGCTAATTACACACTTTTAAGAATAGCTCCCAACTCCTGTACCTGGAGATGGACCCAGGATCCTCAGCATGATAGTACAGCCTGTGCCAGCACATCTATCTTCTATTTTTAGCCATGCTAGCATAGGTAAAGCTAGCGCGGATATGTCTACCTGAGCTGCGACCACACTTCAGATTGCAGTGTAGACAAACCCTTAGGCTCTTCAGTGCCTACATCACTTTTGAAAATAGCATTTGTGCTCCAAAGTCACGTAGGAACATTTGGCAATATTACCCCAAATCTTTTTCGTTGGAATAGTTTTTTTTTAAAATCCATATTTAGCATTTCTGTTGGCCTTAGGTTTTGTAACTGAAATGTTGGGACAAATTTGACCCTACATTGCAAGCCAGTCCTATAATAAACCAGCCACTCAGTTTGGCAATTTCCCTCTGGGGTTCTCTTCCCCTGTACTCACAAGTGACCCTGCAATAATAAATCAGTGCCCACTAGAGACCCTACAATAACAAGGCAGTGTGCACACAGCCCAGTGCTTATGATGAGCAATGACATGGTTTGAAACACATTGATATTCCCACTGACGTGTCCTTTCTGAGGGCATCAGCGTCAGCAGTCCTTTTAACTGTGAAGCGATAAGGATGACTCATGAACCATTCAGGCAGAGGCTATGTTAGTGCCTTAATGGTCCATTGGCTTTCCAACATGCATCAGCAAAATCGGGGATGAGCAGGGAAAAGAGAGTCACGTAAATCCCTAATTTCTAGGGAGGGGATTATGGAGACAAGAAAAACTCTGCGTCCCAAGTGTGCTTCATTTGTGACATGGGACATCTCTCCTGGAAACCCAATCTCCTCTGTCCTTCAAGCATGAAGTCCACTCACTGCTATCTCTATAATATAGTGATATTAGAAATATTAACTCTAGAAAGTGTCCAAGGGGGTAGAAGTTTTATGTCTGTTAATAGCATCATCCTCACTTTTCTGCACCAACAGTTTTGGGTATTAACTCATGGGATTTGGCAGGCTGGTATCTGGAATTGTTACAAGGAAATCTGCTGAGGTTGTTAGACTTGGAGAGAGAAAAGTGAAGCTCCTGAGAATTCAGAGAAGAGCAACAAAGATGAGTAAGAGGCTCAAGGATATTGACACACGAGGCTTGGGAAAGATGAAAACCACTAAATCTCTATATCTTGGCTAAGTGATGCCTGGAGTTGGGACAATCACCATCTCCAGGTGTTTGGAGGGTGCAAATACCAAGGAGGGAGAGGACTTGGGGGGAATCCAGAAGTGTGTGAGGACCATCAAAGGAACAGGATGAAACTGAGCGAGGAAAACGTTAGGATGAGTAACAGGAAAAATCTCCTGGCTGTGCTCATTCTTCTTTGACTTGGATCAGCTCCCAAGGGCAGTGCTAGCACTTGAGACATTTTAGCCTGGGCACCTGAATAGGCTGTGGGTAACAATCTTGTCGTGCCAGGGGATAGACCTGATGCTGCCTTGTCCGATGCTCTGGCAAAATCCATTTCTTCAAATCCCTCCTCTGGCATCCTCTCACTTTCCACGTCCAGTTCAGCCTCCTTATTCTCAACTTCAGGGCTCTGCACTGCTCAGTCCTTGCGCTCTCTTACTACTTCACTCTGCCTAAGCGCCCCTCGGCCACTCTCCTTTCTGTGTCTTCTTCAGTGTTGCCTCATTACCTCTAAAATCTCTGACCTGCTCTGGCCAGCCTCCCTCAATCCTCTCTCTCTTTGGATCCCTCTTTAAAACCTCCACCACCTTTTCCCATGAGGCCTATACACCCCAAATACACCCCAGCCACTCACCTAGATCACAACACCCTTCCCTGCTGTGATACTGGTCACTCAGTGCATTGCCTGTGTGGTTTGTTTTTTTTGGGAGCTCCTTGGAGATAGGGGCCGCATCTCCTCGGTGTTCTGCGGAGCTGAGCAAGCAGCCAGCTTGGGGCAATTAATTCCCAAACAGCCTGGAATCTAGTTGGTCTTCTCTTTAACAGCCTGGAAGGAAGGAATCTGACCCTGCAATAGGTGCCTGAACCCCTTGGAGACCTGACAAAGGAATAGGTGCTGCACTGTAACAGTTTGCTTTCCCAGGCTGGCTCTGAAGATCCCTTTTTGGCTAGTTCTTGAAGAGAATTTAATTGCATGTAGAGCACAGAGATAGAGCAGTGCACGGTGTATACATACAATGCAGCAGGATCACAAGATACCACTTCTCCCTTTACAGTCCCTGCAGCTTCTCCAGCAATATTAAAAGATACACACAGGGAGTGACTGAGGGGGAAAGAGACAAACATGGAAGAGCCTTCCAGGTGTGGCCAGGAAACCCCCGGCATTTTATCCCACCTGCTCCCTCATGGTGACTCACCCCAAACAGTCTCAGGAAAATCCCATGTAAATGGAACATAAATGTTTTATGAATCCAGCCCTGGCAGAGTAAATTAAAGGGTCATTAATGGGCTCATTAAAGAGCTTTGCACTTTGTACTGAATTATGAAAACTATCACGCAGTGTTAAATGAAATGGAGTTTTAGGAGAGATTTTTAAACTCTTCTAACTAGTTCTCTCTGTCGCGCTGTTTTTTTTTTTCCCTGAGAAATGTCTTTTGAGAGCGCCGCCTGTAGTGCTACAAACTAGATTTAAATTATAAATCTTCTTATGTTCCACTAATGGCCCAGCATTTTTCTCGAGAGCTGCCTGAGGTTCATGCTGACGAAGAAAGGACCCCTTTGCCTCTACTTAAAATGGTGCCATCGTCCGCCTCTGAGAAGATGCCGAGCAGGGGGTTACCTACAGGGGCACCTGAATGGCAGCGAGAGATGTGGGTCCTGCCGTGGGCTGGGGCTGGGGGACATGGGCAACAGATGGACTAGGAGGGTAGCAGTGCTGAGCTTGCCATGTAGGGTTGCCAACTTTGTAATATTTAAAAACCAGAAACTCCAGCAGGAGTTCTAGAACTGCCCCTCCCCTACCCATTTCCCCCCAGCCCCCACCCCTTCCCCCCAGGCTTCATCCCTGCCCTGCCTCTTCCCCCGAGACCCCGCCCCTGCCCTGCCCCTTCCCCCTGAGGCCACACCCTGCCTCCCCCACCTGCAGTAACTGGACTTTGGGTGTCACATCAGTAGATCTGATGGGATGCCATCAGGTCCCCTTTTCGACCGGACTTCCAAGGGAAAGTGGGGGACTTTCTGGTCAAAAACTGGAAAACTGGCCACCCTATTAATGCCATGGCTTTTCCTTGTCTCACAGCCCACTTTGTTTCTACCATCACTTACTTAGATACAAGGTCTTGATTCCTGCCAATGGAAATGGTTTTAGCGGTTACCAGCACTGATCATAGAGGGCACACAATGGTGAGTCCACACACAGCTAGCTCACCGGGAGTTGAGCTCATGTTGGTTGTTAATTGAGGACATTTCTGCACTGTCACAAAAGTCACTGTGCTATTTGAGCACGGAGGCCCAAGACCGCAAGAGCAGATGCTGCTGCAGGAGGTTAATCGGCAGAGCTGTGTGGGGAAGCCTTGGCCTGGAATAACAGATGGTGCTGTGGGCCAGGGTTGAGGGGCATTGGCAGAGTTATCTGATAGTCCCAGGACTGAAATAGCGGGAGGGGCTACAGCCTGCAGGTCAGGACTGCCTTGCATTGGCAAAGCGGGGTGTGCGGGAAGCTGTTGCAGCAGCTGCTTGCACTATGCTTGCCTATGGCCTGCACTATCGGCCCTTTGCTCTTTACAGCACTAAAACAGCCATTGCAAAGACCAGAACTGGCCTGATAGAATGATGACAGATGCTAAGGGCAACAGATAAGCAGCTGGATTAGAGAATCAGTGGAGTCTGTCTCCTCATCTCTGCGCATCTCATATCTAACAAATCTCTCCGTTATAGCAATGAGAAGTAAACAAAGCTATGAGAATTATAAATGCCAGCAAGCCCCAACCTGCTCCTTCCCCAACTGAGGAGGCCTCGTTCCCTTCCTTTCCCATCTTTAATTTGCTTCTTAATGAGGAATACTGGGGCCGCCTGCTGCGGAGCGGAGGTGACTCGATATAAATACACATTTAATGTCCCAATAATTGTTACTATGAATAGATGCTAATTAAGAGGTTACTTTGGAGCAGCTGAGCCTTCTGAAGTCATGTATCCCTGGCGGGTGGCGTGTTGTGTCGGCTCTGTCGGAGGGAACCAGACTTCAGAGGACCACACCTCAGGTCTAGCACCAAGACAAGAGGCAAACAACAGGGAAGCAGGGTTTGTGCAGGCGCGTGTGTGGAATGTTTCACCCTGGTGCAAGCGCTTTGGTGTTCAAGCCTCTTCAGCTGCAAGAAAAGGACACACACAAGTCAGCTGCTGCCTGGTTTGGGCCCCAATGCATCAGATCTCCTCACCTTCCCCGAGGGCTGGCTTTATCCAGGCACCTGGCACCCAGTGTTCACTGATCAGCTGAGGGAAGGACAAAGACTAGACAAGAATCTGCTCACAAGAAATAGCACCAGAAGGCTCTTGAAGTTGTATCCAAGCATGGCCAGACACACAGAGGGGCAGATTGTGACCCCGCTAACTCTCGCTCATGAGCAGTTATTTACACCAGCAGTCCCACTGACTGCGGTGGCATTCTTTGGGCGAGTAACTGCTCACCAATGTGAGTTAGGGGTTCCTAGTCTGACCTGGAGATGACATGGGACCTTCAGCACCAAAGCACAAGCCTCTGCCTCTTGAGCTGCAGTAAATGGCAGGCTGGGCACAGTCACATGCCCTAAGTCAGCAGAGTAGACAATCCTGTGATATAATTACACATATCTCCATACAGAGCAAACTATCCGGTCTCCGTAGACAGGTGAGCTGTTTCCTAAGAGACATTGTAAATGGAATGAAGTAAGTGCAACAAGACACAAAGCACGGTTTGAATGAGCATTATCCATGAGGCTGGAGACACAATCACATTCAAACCCAGCGAAATATACATCTTTGCCCAAGCTTGGACCAGATTCTCTCATTCTCACTCAAGCCAGGGTGAATTTCAGATGAGTCTGGGGATAATATATACATATCTAGTAGTAAAAGCCAAGCTTGGAGGCTTCTCTCTGAGATTTTGGGTGCATTAGAACTCAGGGGTACAAGTCCACACTTACCCAAATAAAAGATGGATGAGGCCATAAGAACCCAAATGTCTGTTTCTGCCATCTCTATTGCTGATACTTCACCTATCAAACCTAACCCAATCTAGCTCTGGTATTTTAATGGAGTCCATGAGCATGGTACCTCTAAACTGGGGTCCAAGCAAGAGGAAGCTCTGCAAAGTCACAAAGCTAGATAAATTCTCTCTTTTTTATAAATACTGAGATAAAAATGAATATGGTCTGATATCACGAGTTGTTGAGCACCCACATCTCCCACTGATCTCGTTGGGAGATACCACCTCTCAGAATCAGAACATCCTGTTTTAACTGATGGGTGTAAAGTTCGTAAATTTCAGGATCAGCAAAAAGCAAATTGGTGACCCCCAAATCCTCATTTGCTGAATTCTGTTTCTAAGCATTTGTTTCTAACAGATGATGAGTCAGATTTTCTGAGGTGTCCTGCACCCACCAGCTCCCATCATTCTCCTTGCCTTTGAAAGCTAACTGAGTCCATCCCTAAAGGGGTGGTTTCCCCAAAAGTTGGGGATTATCACAAAATCTGCATAGGACTGGAACTGCCGCTGTCCCCAGGAATCCTGCTGTTGGATTGTGACAGGAGAAGGGACAGTAAGCCCACTAGAGAGGCAGACAATGCAGAGGCCACCAGTATTGAACGATGTCCTTAGACGTATGTGCAGTGAACCTACAGGCTTTATAATCAGCCTTATCCCCCAGCCCAATTAACTCAGTGGCATCACGTTCCAGTGCTTGTGACATCATAATTCAGTCACCGTGGGAGCTGCTGTGATGTCACTGATGCTGGCTGAATTCATTCAGGCAGGATGGGCTGTGAGAGGGGAAGAGGTAAAACTACTGACTGGGAAGCAGAAAAGGGTCCAGATCCATGCCTGGTGAACCTCTAGACAATGTAGTGTGTGAACTTGCTCCATTCTGCTAATGCACAGATTTCCTGGTGATTAGCACTGACGTGCAGGGAAATTCAGGAACGGGACCAGACAGCTGTATGGGGTTTCAGCCACGGACCTGCTTTATTAAAGTGTGCCGGAATGCCGGCTGTGGCTCTTCATAAGCATCTTGGCCAGCACTTGGCAGCCTTCATTGTATTTTCCTTGCTGGCTGAGAGATCCCATCTGCCTTGTGGTTTGCTTTTCTCAGAACTGAGGGCTCCTAAGCAGGAGCCTTAAGAGTTCTGCTGAGCACCACTTACTGGGAAAGGGTCAGAGAGATTTTTCGAGAGCTCTCAACTCAGAAATTGCTGCAGCTTTCTTGCCTGCTTTCCGGAGGGTTTGTCACCGTGGCACAGGAGGTGGGGGAATCACTGTCCTGGAGCCAAGGGGAACTGACTGAAGGGGATGCTATCAGCAAAGGTGATGGCCACAGGGGCTGGGGCAGGAGAGTGAAAGGACACAAAGGCCTCCAGAGGGTGAGAAAGAACTCAACTAAGACACATGCTGTACAGTTTCCTCCATAAGCCATTAGGAATAAGCTCCATTTCCACAGCTTTCCAGCTTGTGAAGGATTCTGGTTGGGAATAAGTTGATCTCCTGGCTGATACCTAATTCTCCCTTGCTACAAACGTTCCCTGTCTGAGGGTAGCTGTGGAGTTGTGGATAGAACACCAGCCTGAGAGCTCTGCTGCTAACCTGTTCTGTGACATTAGCACTGCCCCTCTTGGTGCCTCAGTTTACTCATTTGCATGAGGACAATGATCCTTGGCCCCCACTGTGAGACGGACTGATGGAGGGCACTATATAGTGTGAAATATGAAGACAGCAATTTCCAGGTGAGAAGTGAAGCTCCTACCATACCAGCTCAGCCTGGCAGAGCAGCCCCCAAGAGGAACCTGGTTTAGCTTTGGCTGCAATGCCAGAAGACGCTCACACCTAGCCAATGCTCACACCTAGCCTACCTAGCTTATCCAAGCATTAGCCCTCATCATGTTATCTGTCTGGGAAAGAGCTGGAGAGGCCAGGTTGATAAGCTAGGTAGGCTAGGTGTGAGCATCCAAACATTGGCTGAAGGAATGCACTGACTGGCAAAGTTTTCTTGGAGGAGCCACCTATTGGCTCACGTGACACCCCCAAGGCTTCCTGGAGAATTCACAGTCCAGGGATTTACCAGGTCTTAGCTGAGGAGGGAGAAAGAACCAGCTAGTGACATCTGAGTCCTGGCATCATTCCAAGCAGCAGGCGTAGGAGGTGCAGGTGACCAGTCTTATTCAGCAATAGGGCATCACTTCAATTGATCCTGATACATACATTGTGGGGGGGAGACTGGGGTTAGGGGGGCTATGTCCATTGCATAGTTTAGGGGCCCTCTAAAATTACAAAATGATGGAGCCCACTTACCTTCCTTTCACCTCAAACTATGTGATTGGGTGGGGCAGCAGGGGAGACAGAAGGGGATGGATCCCACAGGGTGCTGTTACTGGTTGGGTCTCAGGCCAGACACCTCTTCATCCTCCATCAGGGATTTCATCTCAACACAACATTTGACAGGTCTCTGTTTACAGGCGAACAGCACAAACACAGCGGCATTCTCCTTCTCTCGCTTCTTGAGGCAAGACCATGCCAGCTTCCCTGTCTGGACTCAGGCCCCAAATGCCAGTGGGCATGGCTCCGCAGTGCCAGGAGTTTTTGCTAGAACATCACTTCAGTGAGTTACGATGGACACTTGGGGTGCTTCTGTTAGCAGCAGAATCCAGTTGCTTGCAGCAGCTGGGGCTGGTGGCAGAGTCCTCATCTGCTCAACTCCTTGCCCTGGGCTCTGGGAGAAAACCACAGCTCTCCTATCTGTGCTGAAAAGCATCACACAAACACCCTTCACCTTGATCCTCCAATGGACACCTAACTTCCATTGGTTTCAGTGGGAGCCAGGTGCCTAAGTACCTTTGATGATCTGGGCCCTTAAGCCCAAGTGCATCCAAATAACACCGCCTTTGGGCCCAATCCTGCAAGATGCTGAATGCCCTCTGTTCCCAGTGATGCTAATGGGAGCTGGAGGTGCTCACTCTTCACGGGAGATCTCCTTGCAGGGTCAGGCCATATACATGGCTGAGTGCTTGGGAACCCACAACTGCCAGCCCATTGCTGATTGGCCTCCGTCACACTGGGGGGTGCAATAGCCTGGACTGCTCCCTTTTGTGGAGTGGCTTATTCCCCATCTCTGTCATTAGGCAGTGGAGTGACGTGATCTCTTTAAATGTAGCTTTTGCCTTGCCTGTACTAATGACGTTGGCTCAGATCCTTCAAGGTATTAATCTTACTACCACTGATTTCAAAGGGAGTTAGGCACCTAAATGCCTTTGAGGAGCACCATCTGGGCCCTTGAATTTTATACAGGCATTGTCAGGGCTACTAAAGAAGGTGGGCTTTGGGGTATAAAAGGCAGCAGGTGGCTGGCCAGCAGACCTTAGTGCAAGCAATAGTCATGGTTGTGTCTGCTTAGGGCAGGCAGGAGAAGGGCAGGAAGGGGCATGGCACGGCATGGCATGGCACGGCACATATTAACTCTGCATGTGCAAACTATTCTCACTCAGCTCCTCCCAAAGCTCCCCTTGTTTGCCAGAGTTAAGTAGCCTCCCCACCATTTCCCCTTTTAAGCAGCTTCTCTGCACAGCAGATAGTCAATCAGCAAACCTATTCTGGGTCACGATACTGCACCTGCATGTCCTACGCTCTGGCCAAACCCTTGGAGGTTGGTATGGTGGGGAGCTGGTGAGCAGCACAGGGCAGACTGGCCAGCTCTTGTTTATT
The DNA here is from genome assembly GCF_015237465.2 of Chelonia mydas. Taxonomy (NCBI): domain Eukaryota; kingdom Metazoa; phylum Chordata; order Testudines; family Cheloniidae; genus Chelonia; species Chelonia mydas. The sequence continues at coordinate 69,416,359 of NC_051250.2, forward strand.
GGGAGGGAGAGTTGCTTGCTCTCAATCAACCTCAAGGAGTTTAGCAAAGCTTCTCCCTCCTGTGCTGGAAGAGTCCGATGTGTGTTTCAGTGTCCCAGCCTGATATCCCAAGGAAAGCAGGCCTGGCTGGAGCATTAGCCTTCATCTTACCTGTCGGGGAAAGAGCTGGAGAGGTCAGGTTGATAAACTAGGTAGGAGATAGATGGCTGGATAGTTAGAGCCCAGTGCTTGACAGGGGAAGAGATAGCTGAGAGCATAGCTAGAGGGATGCCGTGCTAAGAAAATAACATGGGGTGATTTAGTAAGGCTCGGACATGGACCTGACAGCAGTTACATCACTATAAACCATGTTTATGGTGATGTAATTAGCAGTGCCATCAATATTGCTTAGCCTGAGCCCTGCAGTTAGTTTGCAGTTTTGTACATTGGGGCAAATGTGGAATAGCCACCAATGGCAGCTGAGCTTGGCCACTAAATTATACTGCAAGGGGAGGGAGAGCAGTAGGGAACGTTTCTGTCTCTACAATGCTCAGCACTTTTATAATAGTTTGCAAACTGTTGTAAATTGTAACTCCCTAGAAGGGAGGTCAGGCTGCTAGGGCATATGTTACAGAGGGGAAACTGAGGCATGGAGAGAGGAAATAAGTGGAGCAAAGTCACAGAGCGAGTTAGTATCAGAGCTTGTCTAGAGTTCAGGACTGCCTAACTCCCAACCCTGGGCTTATTCCACTAGATCACGCTGTCTCCCTCTCATGCCTGCATACTCATTGCATGATTCATGCTTCTCTGAGCCAGGCAGGCATTGGGCAGCTTTGGAGCCTACTGTCCTGCTTTCCCTCTGCTGCACCCAGGCTGTGTTACAGACAGCATATGCCCAAGGGGTCACTGATAACGTGGCCCCACTAGAACCTGCACTGAGCATACTTTGGTGATGCTCAAGTCTAGAATTCTCCCAGATCTCATTGCTGATACAACCTGTCACTTTGCCCGACTAGCAGGGGGCTCTGCGGTCAGGCTGGCGTGGGGTCAGGGCAGATAAGACCAGGAGGGCAGGGGCACTACCCACTATCCACAAAATGTAGTCTCCTTGTCAGGAGTGTGAATGGCAGGGACTCTACTAATGGTACCAGCTTAACCATGGTTATTCACAATAACTTACAAGACGCATGCTGTGTCAGCAGCAGATTTCTTTCTCTCTAGAGTAAATATGTTTTGTATCCCAAAGCAAATCTTGTTTTTACTCTATCACTTCCCAAACAAAATAAATTACTAGATGCAAAATATGACTAGATAATCCAAAGTGAAAACACTCACAAGCAAGAGAGCTCTGAACGAGGGAGACAACCAAACATTATTGAATGGCTTGTGTGTATCTGAGTGTAGCGCTGGCTTCTTCCCAACTCTAAGGTGCCTCCCTATTGGGCACCGCTGGGAGCAGTGGAGAGGCTCAGAATCCTTTAGGCTGGCAGGGACTTTCAGTGAAACTCAGAGCAACCCCTAATCACTGCGTAGTTCAGTCCCTGGAACCCATGCTGTCCCTGGCCTCTCTGCTGAGACCGCCAGCAAAAAGGCCAGCCTGCACCCGTGCCGATGGTGCTCTCTGGGATATGGACATCTAGTCACTGAAGACCACCTCCACAGGCCACTGAGCAGCCGTGACATGGTAGCAACTCTCGATCACTCCTGCATCAGGTCACCTACAGGTAGTAAAAAGTCCTGTGGGTGAGTGCTGGTCCCCAGTGAGCCACCAAGTCCTCTGGTTTATGTCTTAATCCCTTTCCCAAGACACTAAGTATGCTCGTGAGGTGTTAGCTGGAAACATGTTCCACTGTAAGATGTGCACTTTCCATCAGCAACTATACAATCCTTCTCTCTCAAGAGCCCCCCGGGGAAATAAGCATGGAAAGCCCTGCTCCTGAGGAGCACCTGTAACTTCAGCTGCTTCCTCGCTGCTCTTGGTCCCTCCCCATAACTAACTCTGCATTTTCACCGACTGTCCCATTCTGACAGCCTGGGGGTGGGGGAGAATGGAGCAGGGAGGGCAAGGACAGGGAGTGGGGGAAAGAGGAAGTGGGGAGGGGCAGAGAGGGAGAGGAGAGGAGAGGAGTGGAGTGGAGAGGATGGGATGGGGGAATGGCAGAGGGAGGAGGAAACACGGTCTGAAAGGGGCCCTTTCCCATCGAAATCCCAAACCAGGTGAGCATTGTTGGGTTCAGGGTGTCAATGGGAACCTGTGCCTCACCCTGATTCTGGCTGCCCCTGGCACAGCTGTCCCCACAGCAGGACTTATGGCTCAATTCCTCTCCCTCCTCACAGGCTGTGGACCCTCACATCTTCCTGCCCCACACAAACCCAGACATTCTGAGCAGAGACCTATTGACCTCCCCTCCCCCTGCCTTTAGGAGGTGGCTGTCTGGGCTTCCATCTCCTCCCAGAGATTTTCAGGGTGACTGGCTGGCCTGCGTCTCCATCTGCAGAAGCCCGGAGGGCAGGTTTGTGGCATCGTCCCTGGAGACAGCCACAGAACTAGCAGCACCAGGGGACATGCAGTGGGGAGGCCGAGAGCCAGGACAGGCTTATTCCAACTGCATAAGGTGTAACAGCCTCTGGCAGAACAGTGACCAGGCAGGAGCGAGATCTGCGTCATGGCTCCAGCCATCATCATTCAAACGCTCCACTGGTCCCATGGAAGTCTCACATTAAATTTTACTTCCTCACCAAAGCAGTTCACCCCCTCCATCGTGCATTTACACATTGGATTGTTATTGTAGGGTCACTTGGGAGTGTTGGGCCGTGCACTCCAGTTTGTTAGTGTAGGGTCTCTTCAGGTATGATTTTTCTCCCCCAAGGAAAAAGATCAAATGTATCATTCTGCAAAATAATCCTGGCCCAGAGAAAGATTCTATGGAGCTCTTAACCGAGCAGGAGGGGGCATCTGGGGCAAATGAGCCAGTCTTGGCAGTGTCTGTCCCTGGGTTTGTGTCTTTAAACAACATCAAGGGCAGTAGGTGGCAATACTTGCTTATTTAGGCAGCCAAAGCAGGGATAGAGAAACGATGGCTGAACAGATCAGTTGAGCCCCCAAGGGTGGGGACCCAGTGGGGAGCCAGTCAATGAAAAGGGTTGTGATTTTGGCTCAGAACTCGGAAGACAGAGGCCTGTGGGAAGTGGAGTCTTCCTCACCTCACAGCCAGCCCCTGCCCCAGCCCCTCCCAGCCTTTGGAGCAGGGAGCACTCAGTCTCCTAACTGCTCTTCTCTCTCCCCAGCACTCTGTAGGCCAGGCCTCCTCCCTGGGTGATTAGCAGAAGCATCTGTAACTTCCTGCAGAGAGTGGTGGCTAATTGAAGAGCCCTTATCAATATTGCATGGCCCCTTACCTCTGGCCCAGCTAGGGCAGCAGCTGTGATGGAGGACGCTGCTGAAGAGCTAGTGCAGAACACACGTTGCTGCTGCCTCTCTCTGCACGCGGGCAGCTCAGTCTCTCATCTGTTTTCACCCTCCACCCACTCAGCAGCACCCCAGCCCTTGGAGGGCAGCTCATTCCCTTTGAGGAGGTTTCTCTGGCTTCCCCGTCGCAGGCCAGTGCACTGTTTGGGCCTGTCCAGGGGCAGCAGAGATGCCATGCAGTGGTTTATCCATTGCTTCCCCACACACTCACCTCTCTCTTTGCCCCTCTGTGTCAGTTCCTTGCAGCTCAGCCTCTGGCTCCAAGCATCAAGCGGGTTCCTTCGGTGCCACAGTCAAATGCCTACCATCCTTTGGGAGCTGTGCAGAGAGCTGGAGGTGTTGGCCAGGGACACAGGCATTTGCAAACATGGAGAGAGGAAGAACGAGGAGTACTTGTCGCACCTTAGAGACTAACAAATTTATTTGAGCATAAGCTTTCATGGGCTAAAGCCCACTTTATCGGATTCATGCAGTGGAAAATACAGTAGGATAGATATATATAGATATATATAGATATACAGAGAACATGAAAAAATGGGTGTTGCCATACCAATTCTTAATGAGACTAATTGATTAAGGTGGGCTATTATCAGCAGAAGAAAAAAAACTTTTGTAGTGATAATCAGGATGGCCCGTTTCCAACAGTTGACAAGAAGGTGTGAGTAACAGTAGGGGCAAAATTAGCATGGGGAGATAGTTTGTAGTTAGTGTAATGACTCATCCACTCCCAGTCTTTATTCAAGCCTAATTTAATGGTGTCCAGTTTGCAGATTAATTCCAGTTCCAGTCTGTAATTGAGTGTCCAGGGAGGTTGAAGTGTTCTCCAACTGGTTTTTGAATGTTATAATTCTTGATGTCTGATTTGTGTCCATTTATTCTTTTGCATAGAGACTGTTTGGTTTGGCCAATGTACATGGCAGAGGTGCATTGCTGGCACATGATGGCATATATCACATTGGTAGATGTGCAGGTGAATGAGCCTCTGATAGTGTGACTGATGTGATTAGGTCCTATGATGGTATCCCTTGAATAGATATGTGGACAGAGTTGGCAATGGGCTTTGTTGCAAGGATAGGTTCCTGGGTTAGTGGTTCTGTTGTGTGGTGTGTGGTTGCTGGTGAGTATTTGCTTCAGGATGGGGGGCTATCTGTAAGCGAGGACTGGCCTGTCTCCCAAGATCTGTGAGAGTGATGGGTTGTCCTTCAGGATAGGTTGTAGATCCTTGATGATGCGCTGGAGAGGTTTTAGTTGGGGGCTGAAGGTGATGGCTAAATGCAGCTGCTAAGATCGTCCCCCTGGCCAGTTGCTCTAGCCATGTCTCCCCTCTTTGAATCTCACCACTGGCCCCCCACTATTGACTATTGCTTCAGCATCAGGCTTCTGGTTCCCACCTTCAAGGCCCTTCATGTGTCTGCCCCTCTGTATTTTTCCTTTCCTCTCCCTCATCCCTGTGTCCTGTGCTCTGCCAGCGATGCCCATCTCACTGCCCCGTTTGTCAGCTTCTCACATGAATGTCTTTGCACCCTCTTCCTCCCTGCCCGTTGCATATGGAATGTCTTCCCTGGGCTGATCTGCCGGTCACCAGCCTCTGCCCCTTCAGACCCCTCCTTGAGACTCTCCTTGTGACACTTCCAAGAGATCAGGGCAATCAGGGAGAGGTGATTTGATTAAATACTTCCCAGTGACTGGGATCTATAGGGCGGGACACCTCGCTGTGTGACCTCGTCAGCACCCCCCTTCCCTCCTGGTGTGTGTTACACTCTTTGCTGCATCTTCTTTCCAGTCAGCTCAGAAGATCTTTGGGGCAGGGACTGTGTCTTCCTGTGTGTTTGCACAGAGCCCAGACCCATGCCGCCTTAGTGCTTGCTGTTACTGGGATACACATCATACCAACCATAAAGAGATGAGAAAGATCTTGTCTAGCAGTTCCTTGCCCAGGGCCCTTCCAGCAACATCTTCCATTGGGCTGCCCAGTGCCCCCTTTGGGGATGTCACCCCATGATTGAGAGTCCTTATCATTTGATTCTAGGGAATCATTAGGCTCCCATTACCGTGAGCACCTCACAATCATGCATGTATCCTCACAACACCCCTGTGATGCAGGACAAGGCTATTATCCCTACCCCTAAGGCAGCGCCTCCATCAGGTAGGGGGCCCTTTCTCCTGGCCTGCAGCAGCAGCAGCAGCGTCTCCACCTGTGGATCTGAAGGGGAAAGCTTCCTTCATTCTGAGCCAGTTGGAGTCTGGGCTCTGCTCCTCTTTGCGCCGCTGTTGATCATGCAGGCTGTATTTATTTTGGAACTGTGGTATTTTGCAGCTGGCTCAGTGCTGTATCTGTGTCATGCTCTCTCCAGCTCAGTGACAGGAGGCCTGGAGAAGAGAGGATTTAAATATATCCAGATCTATGGACTGAGAGGTGATGAGAACCTGAACTCCCGCCTCATTCACCTGCACGGCAGAGCGCACTGGGCATCTGCCTCAGACCTCTCCGCCTGCCACGGCTCAGATAGGGGTGAATCTGGAGGTGAGGTGTGTGAACAGCAAGGCCACCTCTAAAATGTGTGACACAGACACACCCTTTCCTCCCAACAAAGGGACACAACATCACAGGGCAGAAGGAGGGTCAGACGATGCAAGGTTGTAGCTTTGCTGGGGAGTCAAGATTCACAGAAATGAGAGATGGAAAAGCCCCACTGGGTGCCAGCTATTCCACACCTTGGCTTAACGCAGGACTGTGTTTGTACAGCACCTAGCACAATGGGGTGCCTGATCCTGATTCGGGCCCTTGGCCATGTAATAGTCCCACCCTTGCCACTGGGGCTGATTTTGCACAAAGCGGAGTCCCCTGCAGCTCCCATTGACTTCATGTTGTGGGTGCTCAGCAGTGCTGCAAATCAAACCCCCAAGGAATTCTTCATGCAGAGGGCATCCGAGGTGTGCATGCTGCTTAACAGGCAAACGAAATGACAGGGCCAATGCTAAAGAAGTTTACATGCTAAATTAGACTTAACATAGCAAGTTATCACAATGGTCCTTATATAAGGATCTTTCCTCCCATGTGCCACCAGCACCATGGTCCTTTCCCTACGTAAAACCGTCATTCATCCTTTATTTATCAGGTCAGTGCAGCAGTGCTGTCAGGGACCTCGCGTCCTGAAGCTGAAAGTGTTATACCTCCGAGGGACTTGGCAGCCTGACAAGATGCCGGGCTTGGGCACAAACTGTAAATGTTCCCGCAAAACATTGCAGGCTGGTGTCCTGCCAACTTACAAACAATGCCTGCTAACCCTTCCAGGCTAGCATTTCTAAAGGATGCTCCCGGGCTGGGCGAGCAGCTGGGTGCATGTGCGCACGCGTGCTTTTCAACAGGAGACGCTCAAGAGCATGAAACATACTGCTGCCCAAGGAAGAAAGTAAGTAAGTGGGTCTGAGGGGCATGGCCATATAGCTAATTCACATGCCCCTTTTCACCACAGCTAGGGTGCAAACTGAGCTGCTACATGTAGCTGAAGGATCATCCCGTTCAGGGAATTGCCGTCTGAATGGCTGAAAAGTCTCTGACATGCGCTCTGTACCCAACAAATCAGACGGCCGAGGAACGGGAACTGGCTGGGGGTTGGGGGAAGGGTTGAGAAAATGATTTCACTGTTATTTAAATTTCCTCTACATTAAAATGTGAGAGTTAGAGAAGTCCCCCACAAAACTCTCCCAGCCAGCTGTGCCACAGGACAGACATCGTAGAGAAGCAGAGCAAATGAAGTCATCAGCAGTGGAAAAACATGCCAATACAGCCCAATATAGAACAATGCAAATCCCACCTCGCACACAGGGCTGAAAGAGACATCGTCCCTCTGTCTAATCCATTACCACGCACTTATTCCAATAACAAATAACTTCGGAAGTGAGAAGCCCAAATTCAATTTCCCTCTCAGTCCAAGTAAATATGAGGAGGCTGCCAAATTTGACTGAATAAAACCCAATGATCTCATACGTTTTCCTTGAATGTATTAAGAAAAATAAGATCAAAGGGGTTTTTACCCCACCAGCAGAGGATATAAGCTCTGAATAGGGTACCGAGCTGAGTGAATATTTTAGAGCAGTGGTGTCCAACCAACAGCCCTCCAGGCTCTGCATTGCGGCCCTAGGGGGTGGCTGGGTTAAGGAGAAAATTTGCATTTGATGATGAATTGAAAACCATGGCCCTGAGCGGGGCCCTGAGCTGTTCAAACGGCAGGGTTTGAATGAGGCATGTCACTATGGGGAAGAGGTAGGGGATGCCATCTTTCCAGCTGTCTGCCTCTGCTTCCCTGGTAGCCCCCTGGGCAGCCAAGAGTGCTATGAGCAGCTGCTGTTCCATGCTTGCTGCAGCTGCCCTGCAGCACCTCATTTGGCTGCCTGCTGCATCTCAGGAGAGGGTCGAGTCAACAGCTCCCAGGGATGTTATGGGATCACCAGTGGGAGATGAGTTGGGTTCCCTGGTATCAGGAGTAGACAGGGAAGAGTCCACGGGATAGTATTTCTGTCGGGATATGGACCCCACCATCTATAGCGTGAGGACTCCCTGTGTTAGCTCATGCAGCCAAACTCAGCTGCAACCAACAACTTAAGGGAGAGGTGGAAAAAAATGTTTCTCTGCTACATTAGAAAACAGTTTGGTCTCATTAAAAATCAGCTTTCACCTGCTACTAATTTTCTTCTTGGTTACAAAGACCTTGTATGTTATTTGTTTGACTGACTGTAAATTACAGCACATATTGGAAGGGGACACACTGGTTAATGAGCAGGGAATGGGGACCAGGATGCAACTGCAAGAACAAAATCCTCTCCCAGAACTTGACGGGAAGTCTGCCAGTCGGCTGAGGGTTTGCCTCCACAGGGGACTTTTTGCACCGATGTAGCTGTGTTGCTAGCCGCTAGCACAGACACGCTGCTCTGCTGTAAAAGGTGACCTGTTCCTGTGCAGCTTGCTCTGCTCCTGTCTCACTGAAATCAAGGGGTGTTTGCTGGGAGTGGGGCCAGGCCCGCAAGGGATGTATATATCATGATGGAGTGAGCTGCATTGGTGAAAGTCACTTTTTGCACTGGTCCAGCACGTCTCTACCTGGGAACTTGCACTGGTGAAGCTACATCAGTGCAAAAATCCCCCGAATAGCTAACGGAGGAAACCAACTTACATTCATAAAGAAGGCATATTCAATCACTCTGCGTATTTCAATTGGATGACTGATGAGGATTCCCTTTTTATGCCCATCTTGACCCCTCTGTTTCCTTCCTCCCACCTTGTCCTTCCCATCCGTGTGCCATCTGCCATGCATGCTGCCCCCATGCATGCAATGCCCTCCCCAAGCCTCTTTACTAACCCACTGCCCTCTCCTCAGACCAGCCTTTCCTAAAGACTCCCTCCTCCAGCCTTGCCTACATGGAGTGAATTGTACATTTAAAAATAAAATCAGCAGCCCACCTTGATGTGTATGTTCCCATGGGGCAAGGGCAAAGAGTCACATTGATCTCAGACAGACTCCCATTTACATCAAGGAAGATGGGCCTGGACCAGGTGAGGAGCTGTAGCATTCTATCATTGTCACCTTGTCCTGCCTTCTGTTTGTTTATTATCCCCATTCGTTGTAACATGTGTGAATTGAACTTGTAACCTCTCTGGAGCAGGGGCTGCATCTTTACATCTACCTTCAGGGCTCCTACAGCATCCCCCACTGGGACAGCTCCGGTTTCTGTTCAGTGCTTAGCACACTGAGTGATAAATAAACATGAACAACGATTATCCTCATTGCCTCTCATTTCATGCTTAAAATGAGCTCTGAAAACAGAGCCCCAAGCAAGCCCAACCAGTGCCGCACGATTCCAGTTCCTATAGAAACACAAAGACAGCCACATGCATGTACCCAGTTCAGTAAATTCTCAGCTGCCCGCAGTGGTGTTACAATACCTACACACCCATATCTATTAATACCGAGTATGGTGGCAAAGCTGGTGTTTCAGCAGCTTCCAGCTGCCCATGTCGGCAAATGTTTTGCACATATTTTCCCATTCTAAAGAAGGCCTTTCTGCCTCCCTAGCTGGATGGGACTGACCCCCACTAGCCCAATCCAGGTTACCCCGTTGACAGTCCAAATGTCTCAGGCTTCATTCCTTCTTCCCCTTCTGTTTTACAGCATATTACTGCCCATGACCTCATTTTATGGCAGTCGCCTTCATTAGCTGACTGCTGTAAATTGCCATAAAGTGAGGTAATAAGCACAGCGCGGTGCCATTAAAACACTCCATGAAAACAAACTTGGAAGGCTCCAGCTCAAGATGTTTTGAAGTGATTGTTTCATCTGGTCTCGGAGCTACTCTGAGGGCTCCGAGCACAGCTGGATCGAGGGCCAACATCAGAGGAAAGGGAGAGGAACAGCAAGCACGGCACTCATTAGCGAGCGCATAACGTGGGAACGTTTTAGATCACACCCTCTAGCAGATGGGTGTGGAACTTGGGAAGACTCCTCTTCTGTGGGACCGCGGCAGTACCAGGAGTCCAAGGCTGCCAGGATCTAGAGCTCATTGCACCCAGTCCCATGCCGGTTATCAGGGAGCTCTGGTCCTGGAAAATCAAGCCTTTGTGGCAACAGGACATGGGGGATTCTACAGCGGGTGAAAGCCAGGATACAATGACAGGGGAATGTTAAAGGGCTCCAGGGTTGGGTTCAGACAAGTACCTAAAGGCCACAAGCTTCTCAGAATGTCCCAACCTCCAAGCTATGCGATGAGCTGCCTGGCAATTTCTGTCTCCTCTTTTCGCTCAGGCTGGAGGCTAGGGTTGCCAACCCTCTCGGTTTCACCAGGAGTCTTCCAGAATCAGGCCCTATCTTCTGAAGGCTACTGAAGCCAAACCGAGAGATTTTAGGCCTCTAAAAGTCTGGTGGCGCAGCAGGGCTAAGGCAGGCTCCCTGCCTGCCCTGGCTCCGTGCTGCTCTGAGAAGCAGGCAACATGTCCCTGCAGCCTCTGGGGGGGAAGAGGAGGTATTTGTGCGCTGTCCACACACACCCCCAGCACTGACTCTGCAGCTCCCATTGCCCGGGAACTGCGGCCAATGGGAGCTGTGGTGGGGAGAGCCTGTAGGCAGGGGCAGCACGCAGAGCCCCCTCCCCTCCCAGGGACCGCAGGGAGGTGCTGGCTGCTTCCAGGAGTGGTGCGGGACCAGGGCAGGCAGGGAGCCTGTCTTAGCCCCACTGTGCCGCCGCCCAGGAGCTGCCTGAAGTAAGCGCCGCCCAGCTGGAGCCCGCACCCTGAACCCCCTTCTGCACCCTAACCCCCTACCCCAGCCCCCTCCTGCACCCAAACTCCCTCCCAGAGCCTGCACCCCGCACCTCCTCCCGTACCCCAACCCCCTGCCCCAATCTGGTGAAAGTGAGTGAGGGTGGGGAAGATCGAGCGATGGAGGAGGAGTGAGCAGGGCGGGGCCTCAGAGAAGGGGTGGGGCAGGGGCCGGAGCAAGGATGTTTGGGTTTGTGTGTTTAGACAGTTGACAACCCTACTGGAGGCGCAGGCCCTCCATCTTGAAAGGGCCTCAACCAGGCCTCAGGTTTGGTGGCCATGGTTGGTAGCACGTGGATGTCCAACTGCCAGATTTACAGGCACAGGCAGGCAGTAAAGTGGCAAAACCAAAGGCTGCCCTGGGACCCAGCAGGAGGTGTGATCCAGAGGGAAAAGGGCCTTTCCTAGGATGGTCGGACATTTGTGTCTGGAGCCAGAAAATGTAGTCCCAGGGACATGGGGAATAGTGGGGACCAGGGGGAAATCACCTCTAGTGTGTGGATCTCAAAGAAGCTGTGAGATTTGGATGAAACTATGTGTCAGTTACCCAAACATGTCTGCCCATCTCCCTGGAAAGCCTTATCCTCCAACTGCCCCCATTTCTCCCCACTAGGCTCCTCTCACAGTGTCCGCATGGCATAGCCACCTGTCCTGTTGGCAGACAAGCTATTGCAAGCAGTAAGACAGAATCATATGACCAGGTGGGACTCTGGGAGTATGTGAATGCAGTTGTGGGGAGGAGAGTGCACATGTTAAGGAGCAGGAGGTGGCTGTGGTGCATGGCAGTGTGTGCAGTTGTGTCTGCATGTGTGTTTATTTCTGGGGAGGTGCATGTCCGCACTATGATGAGTTTTGATATTTATAACCAATGTGTGTTTATGAACTGATGGAAGTTGAGGGGTTCTGAACTGGAGTATGGAGATCCTGGGGGTGTGTGTGTGTGTGTGTGTGTGTGTGTGTGTGTGTAGAGCAGTTTCTGTGCAAGGGTGTGGGGGGGTTGGTGTGAGCGTAGTACTTGCAAATATGAAGTTGTAGGTTTCTGGTCAGGAGTGTGAACTTGCAGGGTTCCTGTGCAGAGGTGTGGGGTGCATTTGTTATGAGTTTGCACAGCAGAGGTGTGTATGGGTGCATATGGAGTTGGGAGTCAGCTGTGTATGTGTGTGTGGTTGTGTGTGCAGGAAACAAGCAAATGAGTAACTGAGCTGCTGTATTTATCTTTGCTTCATTCTGCTGGGCATTTCTGGCCCACAACGGACCAGGGAGCAGCACATGCAAGGAGCTGTCTCGCATTATTATGACAAGTAATTAGGGTGATGTGAGATGCTCCAAAATGACTTTATTAGGCTAAGGAGGCTGATAAACCCCATGCACCAGACAGGCTTTTTAAACATCTCCAGACTGGGCGTGAAAACGGCTGCCTTCCCTGCACACCTTGGCCAGAGAAGAGACTCTTGGGTCTAGCTGCGCTGGCACCATTTTAGCAGTGACTCAGACTGAGCGTTAGAGCAAATAATAAACAAACAGCAGCTGGTTCCTGAGGCAAGTGGCACCTGCCAGTGAGGCAGGCAGCCCCCCAATCCACTCCTATCCCTTCCTGTGATAGGCTGTGATGCCCATGGGTGGTGCCAATGTGGAAGCTGCCAAAAGCAGGGAGCATGCCTGCACTGGGACAAAGATCAGTGGATGGTGAGTGCAGCAAGGGGACAGGAGGCATCAGCTGGTGGAGGGCAGGACTGGGAGACTCTGCAGGGCTTGCATGGTTACTAGAGTCCCAGGAAAAAGAGGCTAAATGGGACCAGGGTGAGGCCTTCCCCCTGGAATGGACAGAATGGAGGGGGATGAGGATGGTACCTACTTAGGCTATGGATTTTATTTAGCTTCAGCCACCAAGCGCCCCTCAGATAGGAACATCCTTTGGTCTCTTTCTCCGCAGTAGATTCAAATCCAAGACTCATGGCAGGCTTCATATCCTAATAGTATGAGGAATATAATCCCCTCCCCTCCCAGTAAGGAACGAGGCAGCTGGAGCTAATGCCGGCTCACTTGGGCATTAAGCAAAAACCGGCAAGGTTTTCACATCACTCTGAAGAGTGTTATTTAAACTCCTTGCTGTTTCCAACACCTGCCTTTCATCACAGCTTTCGATTGGCCCCCATCCTTGCAGGCACAATCCTGCACCTGCAGCTATTCACAGGTGGAGTTGGGATCACTAAGATATTTAGTTATCAGATATGCAAGTGGAAGTCTGGAACTGAAATCTGTTTCCCTTCTGAAACCTTCTGTGACCAAACTCACATTGTTTGGTTACTGTCAAGCTAGGCTGTTCAGTCTGGCTTGTTCTTGCAGGACCCCTCATAAATGCTCAGAAAGGCACGCTGGTGCACCCTGGCTATTGTTTGCGATGGTTGGGTTGCCCGCAATGCAGACTTGAGCAGACTGCTTTGTTATTATAGACTGTCTCCTGATCACTGGCTAATGTGTACTAGTTTGTTATTGTAGGGTCTCCCTTGAGCTCTGAGCTGCTGGCACTGATTTTATTGCTCCATGTGGCTTTGGATGAGTGAATTGGTTCCAGTTACAACGTGGTGATGGTAGAGATCTGCAACAGCCATTCGTGTCGGCTGCTGGATGAAGAGGTAGTGTGTGGAGATGGAGGAGAAAGTGGGGAGAGGGGGCTGTGCCTTGGTATATTGTTCACACATGGGATTTCTCCTAACATCACCATGCTTTGTTTTCCTCTCCACATACAGACACACCCAGCTGCCTATTGAAGATCCCGGGTTGTGTAACAGGCCTTTCCTGTACTAAGGAGAATTATACGTAGATTGACCACTAAGGGGTGCTCAGAATCCTTTGTGCACATATTACTGCACTTGCACAGAAAGCCCCACTATACAGAAAAAGGATTTGTCTCCTTTAAAATAGCTCGTTATCTCCCTCCACATTTTGTGAAATAGTAAGGAAATAGTGATCCCAATAATGACACAAGCCTTGTGGGTTATTCCCTCCTCTGGGCCAGCTGGGTAGATTGTGAATAGTTTGAGGCAGTTTATATTTTGTCCTGTATGGCAGAGAATAATTGAGAATAATAACCAAACCCTGGCCAGTTTCGTCACATTGATTACATCGTTTTTATTCCTGTCGTATACAGCATGTTAGGAAAGAGGTGATAAATAAGCACTGTTCCTAACAGCTGGGCTTCTGGCAGCTGCAGGCAGCAGAGTTTTTGCTCAGTACCTCGGCAATTCCACCTGTTTGCTAAGGGTATGTTAATAGCGTAAAGTAGCACGTAGAACACACAGCGATCAGGCTATTTGCAGAACTCCTTGCCCAAAGAACAGGCACGGCCAATGTACATCAGGTAAGAATCAACACGAGTGTGTTTGACTCCAAGAATGTTTCTTTGTAGATGACTGAAATTCCAGGAGATGTGGCGGGTGAAAGTGCTTGTTTATTTGCCTGCACATTGCCTCTGAGGAGCAGGGAAGGGCCCATGCTCTGGAGTCAGATCAACATTTCCCCAATTACAGATGAAAGGAAGGATGGCCCAGTGGTTAGGCACTAGCTGAGGGCTTTGGCTACATGATCAAGTCCCTGCTCTGCCACAGACTCACTGTGTGACTTTGGGTGAGTCTCTCTGTGCCTCAGTCCCCCATCTGGAAAATGGTGTTGGGAGGATCGCTACGTTAATGACTGTCAGGTGCTCAGACAGCCTGGTGACGGGGGCCCCAGGCAGGTAGACTGTTTGGCTCTCAGGTTCCACCTCCCGCCCATCTCTAGTAAGGAGATTGCTCATATACCTCATGACGCTGAGGTCAAAGGTCAAATCTGAGCATCTTTCCTGTGGTCTCACTGTAGAACTTCTAAAAGCCTAGGAGGAGCCTGACAGCTCAGCTGTACACACAGAACAGCCCTGGGAGTGTACATGCTCCAGGGCCATGCAGAGCGCTTCTGTTCCAGCCAGGGAGACAGCAACACTGAAAGCAGGCGAGGCAGGTGGAGACTGAGGGAATGAAGGAGAGGAAAGGAGAAAGCGAGGAGGTGGATTAGGGTGGCGACTAAACACTAAAGTTCTCAGGGCAGCTGTTTTCACCTTTTTTCACACGGGGATCCTCTGCCCACCCTTCACCCCTCTCCTCGCTGGGGTCTCCCTCCCATTTAACAGCATGGGAAGGGCACAGTGGTCATGACTCCCTGTTGGTTGCAGCGCCTAACTTGGGAACCCAGACCTGAGAGAGAAGCTGTCTGGTTTTTAAGGGATCTCAGGAAAGCTGCCAGAGCTGGAGGGAGGGAGAAAACTCCAGTGCACACAGCACATCCACCTCCGTGTCCAGGCTAGCTATGAAAGAATCACAATTACAAAAAGTGCCCAAAGCAACTCCAGGTTTAATTGATTCCTTTGCTTTCTCGGGTTGCACCCACCCAGCCCCAGTTCCCCCACCGCTGGCTGTTGCTCACTAAATCCCTAGCCCTGGACCTTTCCACATAGTGCAAACAGACAAAGAAAGGCCCTGGGAATGCTGGCTTGTCCCCCTGCAATTCAGAGGGGCTGGGGCTGTGCCTGATGCTGACCCAGATATGGCCCACAGCAACTGTTGCTGTGCCTCCTTGTAGAGTTTCAGGGCAGTGGTCTGGGGATCAGACAGGCATTAATAAATCTGTAGCACTGATATTGCTTTAGCAACCCTCTAATTGGTGCCATAAAGTTAAACCCAGCCATTTAGAGTTCTGCTGGGAACTGGGGCTTCCATTTACCAGTTCTCCCGCACGGCTAAAGGGCACCGCGTGCTAATAGGTGTTAAATTGGAGCATCAAATTTTAATAAGCCTCTTAATGGAATTGTGAGGATCCTGGGTAGCTTTTGGAGGCTTCCATTATGGCACCGGTGTGCCCAAGCAAGCCCAGTGTACCTGGGGAGTGGCAGTGGGAGTAAAGGGATTTGGGAGCTAAGCAGTGGCTGAGAAAAGATAGGGCTACAGAGATGAGAAGCTGCCTTGCCCTTATAGCATGCAGAAGAGATTGGCTGGATTGCTTTCTCTCTATCTATATACCACGGTAGCATTTAACCTCCAAAATGGGAACTACACATCAATGAGGAGGCTAGTTAAATAGATATTAAAATGAACAGTCACCAGAGTGAAATGTCTGCAAGCTGCATGGAAACTTTTTAAAAACACCATAAGAGAGGCTCAAACTGTATGCCTATCCCAAACAAACAAACAAAAACAGGAAGAGGACCGAAAAAATGCCACCATGGCTAAACAGCAGAGAAAAAGAGGCGGTTAACGTCAAATCCTATTTAGGAAACTAGAAAGGACCATAAACTCTAGCAAGTCAAGTGTAAAAGTAGAATTAGGCAGGCCAAAAAAGAATGTGAAGAGCAGCTAGCAAAAGACACAAAAGCTAACAGCAATTTTTTTAAATACATGAGCAGCAGGGAGCCTGCCAAACAATTAGTGGGGCCACTGGACCATTGAGATGCTAAAGGAGCACTCAAAGAAGACAAGGCAATTGTGGAGAAGCTAAATGATATATTTGCATCAGTCTTCACTGCAGAGGATGTGAGGGAGGTTTCCACACATAAGTCATTCTTTTTAGGTGACAGAACTGAGGAACTGTCCCATATTGGGGTGTCAGTAGAGGAGGTTTTGGAATAAACTGGTAAATTAAACAATAATAAGTTATTAGGACGAGATGGTATTCACCCAAGACTTCTGAAGGAACTCAAATATGAAATTGCAGAATTACTAAGTGTGGTATGCAACCTATTGCTTAAATCAGCCTCTTTATCAGATGACGGGCAAATAGCTAATGTAACACCAATTTTTAGAAAAAGGGTCCAGAGGCAATCCCGGCAATTACAGGCCAGTAAACCTAACTTCAGTACCAGGCAAACTGGTGAAACTATAGTAAAGAACAGAATTATTAGACACGTAGATGAACACACTATGTTGGGGAAGAGTCAACACCGCTTTTGTAAAGGGAAATCATGCCTCACCAATCTATTAGAATTCTTTGAGGAGGGGGTCAACAAATATGTAGACAAGGGTGATCCAGTGGATATAGTGTACTTGGACTTTCAGAAAGCCTCTGACAAGGTCCCTCATCAAAGGCTCTTAAGCAAAGTAGGCAGTCATGGGATAAGAGGGAAGGTCCTCTCATGGATCAGTAACTGGTTAAAAGATAGGAAACAAAGGATAGGAATAAATGGTCAGTTTTCACAGTGGAGAGAGGTAAATAGCGGAGTACCTCAAGGATCTGTACTGGGACCAATGCTGTTCAACATGTTCATAAATGATCTGGAAAAAGGGGTAAACACTGAGGTGGCAAAGTTTGTAGATAGTACATAATTACTCAAGATAGTTAAGTCCAAAGCATACTGTGAAGAGTTATAAAGGTATCTCATAAAACTGGGTTACTGGGAAAGAAAATGGCAGATGAAATTCAATGTGGATAAATTCAAAGTAATGCACATTGGAAAACATAATTCCAACTATGCATAGAAAACAATGGGGTCTAAATTAGCTATTTATCACTCAAGAAAGAGACCTTGGTGTCATTGTGGATAGCTCAGTGTGCAGCGGCAGTCAAAAAAGCTAACAGAATGTTAGGAACCATTAGGAAAGTGATAGATAATAAGAGAGAAAATATCATAATACCACTATATAACTCCATGGTACGCCCACACCTTGAATACTGAGAGCAATTCTGGTCATCCCAACTCAAAAAAGATATATTAGAATTGGAAAAAGTACAGAGAAGGGCAACAAAAATGATGAGAGGTATGGAACAGCTTCCATGTGAGGAGAGATTTAAAAGACTGGGCCTGTTCACCTTACAAAAGAGATGCCTAAAGAGGGATCTGATAGAGATCTATAAAATCATGAGTGGTGCGGAGAGAGTGACTAGGGAAGTGTTATTTACCCCTTCACATAACGCAAGGACCAGGGGTCACCCAATGAAATTAGTAGGCAGCAGCTTTAAAACAAACAAAAGGAAGTACTTGTTCACATAATGCACAGAAAACCTGTAGAACTCATTGCTAGGGGATGTTGTGAAGGCCAAAAGTATAACTGGGTTCAAAAAATAATTAGATAAGTTCATGGAGAATAAGTCCCTCAATGGCTATTATTAGCCAAGATGGTCAGGGATGTAACCCCATGATCTAGTTGTTCTTAAACCTCTGATTTCCAGAAGCTGGGACTGGACAACAGGGGATAGATCACTTGCCAACTGCCCTGTTCTGTTCATTCCCTCTGAAGCATCTGGCATTGGCCACTTTAAGAAGACAGGATACTGGGCTAGATGGACCATTGGTCTGACCCAGTATGGCCATTATCTATCTATCTAGATGGGGCTGCAATAATGAAATGCTTTCCCTTTCAGCAGCATCTCTTTCCACTACTCTCAAGTGGAACCCCCATCATTTTTGCCACTCCCATCAACAGAGATGGAGCTTGCCCAGGACTGATTGTCCTGGGCATAGGTTGGGACCACGCCTGGACTTTCATCGGCAATTCTCACGATCTCAGTGTCCTGGGCTGCTGAGCCATCTTGCTGCTCCCTGGATGGCTTCTTAGGCCATTGAATTCAACCAGTTGGGAGCAGGGCCAGACACAGCGAGTCCCCTCCTGCTACGGAGTCAGCCCATTCACACGAGTCACAGAAGCGCTGATGGCAATCGGGGCATCACCTGTGACTGCCGCCTGCCGTGGCTGGCTGGTAAAAGAGAGAACACCTGGGAGCCCAACTAACAGCCTGTTGGCCCCTCCTTAAACAAAGGGGAATCTACTACCCACCTAAGGCATTCAATAGTCAGGGCAGTACTAGAGAAACCACTGCCCCATGCTAGAGCCCTAGCAAGCCACTGCCCAGCTTCTGACCTGCCTCTTCCAAGCAAAGCTAATCCACACGTGGCAATAAACGGGCTCCAGTGACACCCGCTGGCTACCAGTATCCTGGATCCCTCCCAGGCCAGCGTCAGGCCAGGGCACGGCACCATGACAGTACTTGTTGCTCTGGTGGATGACCGGCTCCTGACTTGTGACAGGGGAAAATCATCCACTGGGCCTCTCTATGGCACCTGTGACCAGTGATCACCACATGCCCTGCCTCCAGGAAACTGCCAGGGTGAATGGAAACTCCCTGAAATGGTTCAGGGCCTCCCTCTCAGACCACACCCAGAGGGCCCTTATGAGAAACTGTTCCTCCATCTCCAAACCCCTCCCCTATGGGGCCCCACAAGGCTCAGTTCTCCAACATCTTTGTATTCAATATCTATAGGAAGCCATTAGTAGAGATGGAGAGATGGCATGGGCTGATGTCTCAGAAATACACAGATGACACTGGGCTGTACACTGCCTTTCTATTAAATATAAACCCCACCAAGGCCCATCTAGCTCAATGCCCAGACAAAATCAGCAGCTGGAGGAAGAGCTGCTGACTAATGCTGAACCAAGCAAGACTGAGATGATGCTGACTGCAAGAGAGACGTGCTCTGAAAGACTTGCCTCTACCACAGCGTCCCCCACTAGCAAGGGTGTATGCCCCCCAATTATTAGACCAGGCAGAGCCCGTGGGTTCCCCTTGAATTCTGCAGTGCAACTAGAGTCCCAAATAGCCACAGCACCCAAATCCTGATCCACAAGGGGGCCTTGAGGCACTAGTGCGATGCAAACAATAGATAATAATGATAAATGCAAACATCATTGCTTCAACTTAACTCTTCCTTAAGGATTTCTTCACATAAAGGCAACACAAACAAAATCCTATAAACTAATCAATCTATGTCTCCTGAAGGCTGGGAAGTAAGAGAGAGACATTGTTATTAGTATTTCTACTTCTAAGTACTCGGCTAGGACCATAGAAATATTTAATCTAATCTATCTATCATATTTATAGAACACCTATTAGTGTAGTATCTAGTCATTGGATCATCAATTGATGACTGCCAGGAGAGCCCTAATGAGGTCCAAAAGAATCAGGGTCACTATACACAACACAATCCTGATAATGATCATGGAGGGTCCATGGCTGTAGTGTCAAATGGCTGCAGAAAGATCCCATGCAGAACCATCTCTGCAGCCAGAGGGAAGAAGTGATCAATCTAAGCACAAGGTTTGGAATATCTCAGCTCTCTGGAAGCCCTGAGCCGGGCTTTTCTCTTCACCCACTGAGGTAGATAAATTGTGTTCCGAGCAACTTGCTCTGTGGGGATCTTTATTAGTTTTATGATGTGTTATTTGTTGAGCAGGATCAATGTGCTGGCACATTAGAGTAGAGTATGCTGAGGAATGCATGGTCCCTGCCCTGAAGGGACTGAAATCTGCATTAAGCACACCTTGTAGATCACACATACACAATGCACCAAGGCTCTTATAAGATTCAAATCTCAGAAGATTGCTTCATTTTTTGGGTTTTTAAATATAATTTCCTTCTGTGGTGAGCCACTGCTGGAAGGTCTTTCAAATGCAGGTTTAACATGTAGGCTCCTGGCTTATGGTTCTTATGGATATTAAAAAACCCACGGGGAACCTTCTATAAGAGTTGGGGTTGCTCTGGTAGCCTTAAACAAAACCCTCACTCTTTAGGGTCTGCTAATTGGTTGTCTGGCTATGGCCCTCGTCCCCGGGAAGGGACTACATTTCAGTGGTGAAGAGAATCCTGAGTGTAGATAGTTTGTAAAATGCTTTGGTATCCTTCCGGACTGAAGCTGTGCTGTGAATAGGGGGCGTGCAAGCTTGCTAGGCAAAGGACATTATGACGTGCCCTCCAACTTCCACCATGTTATAGAAAAGCAAAAGGATGGCAGCCTCTGTAAGCCATCACACACACCCAAGGGCCCAGCAGAGGGATCACTGTGCCCGACAACACAACGTGTTGTGGCATGTTCCATGACATGCCTGCTTCTGTGCTGGAGAGGATTTGCATGTGATTGGGGTGATGGCTTGGCGGCCCATTTCAGAGAAGGAGGATTCTCCGGGCTTAACAAAGACTTGCAAATTTTACTTGCCTGCTCACCCCAGCTGAGCTATCTCTTTGGTCTCCAAGTAAAACATTGTTAGTGTTTTTATCATTGCCATCATCCTCCTCCTGCTGTGGGTGTTGTTGGACCTTGGTTGGTCTATTTTCATGACAGTATTTCAAGGCCTGCCTAGCAGTATGTGGCACATGATGACCCAGGCTGCTGCTACCACTACACAGCGATTAGGGGTTCCTCCTTTTCCTTAATGTGAGTTAATGCCATTTGAAATCAACAGCGGTTCTGAGGTGTGTCTGGCTAAGTTGGAATGTAGTCATGAGCGAGCCTCAGAGACGATGCGTCACCATCAGGTCAGCTTCATGGGACTATTCTGGTGAACCAGCCCCAAGGCAGAGTCTTTCTTGCCTTTTTGTGTGAGACTCTCACACATGTATAAAGGATGGCTTTGGTGAGATCTGGTGCGTGAGGAGTTTTATAAAGTACAGTTAATAGGACAGTTCCCTAGTGACTACACATATACTGGATGCAAAAGAGTACAAGCCTCCATAACAGAAGTCTGCATTAAATGGCACCCCCAAAATTTGCTGGAAGACAGTGCAGTGTAGAGTGGGGCTTTCCAAAACCTCATATGCATAGCAATGTTTGCAGCTTTCTATTTCCGCCCCAGTGACTAGAAACAGTGAAACTGTCCAGCCTAGTTTCACTGAGGATGAAATGCAGACAGTAAATATAATGCACAAAATGATGAAAAAGAAATGGTATTTTATTTAATCTTTCAGCATTATGAGTATTATGAGTAGTAACTCAGGTGGGGGAGTTTTTAAAGGTATATGAGGATTTTTATCATAATGATGTGTCACTCTTCCCTTGTTTATTTCACTCCTCTCTCTCTCTGCCTCCTCCCTGATAAGAGCTACACAAAGACAGCACAAAAACAACATGTTTTATTGGTCCTATGACCCCATGAACTACACTACATATGCTGGCACTTTATTAACTATTTACAGATACATTGATACAAAACTCTCTTGTAACACTTCCCAACTCATCTATTCCTCCCTTTACAGCTATCATTTGTGCTCTGGGAAGGAGACTTTTTGGGGGGAAGGGACGGGCTGGGTGGGGGGGGGGGGAGGAGGAACAATACCACTCCAGTTTGGGGAAGGGTGAAGTGGGGAATTTGTCACCCCCAAACCAAGTGGATTTGATGCCAAGCCAATAGAAGGGGATGAATGCAATTTTTGTCAGTTCCATGCGCGCCTGTGAATGCAGATCATGAATTACACACCAGCCAGATGACAGGCTGACATTTTAGGTCCAAACATTCTCCTATAATTAGTAGAATCTAATGCAATACAGGGAATGGCTCCATTTTACACACACATTAGCGTAATGCCTTTAAATAAGATAATTGATTATGCCTCTGCATAAGAAAATAAAATATTCGGTGTAATTAAAACCGGCATTTGGATTCTGGCATGCTGACAGGTGAGGCCATGTGTCATTTTATAAATCCTTAAAGTGATATTCACACCCACATTTGAGTTCCCACAGTTTTGAAAATGATTCCTTGCTGCTGAGTTGCTTTTTATCTTTAGTTCAGAAGGGTTTTGATGAGGGTTTTTTTCTCTCATTTATCTTCATTCTGGCCTCATATCAGCAGCTAACAAAAAGCTGCAGTCGTACCATCCTGGGAAGGGAAATTGGTAGCTCTCATAAGCTAAGCAGCATTGGGCTTGCTTTGGATTTGCAACTGAGCCCTCCAATGAGTGCTCCTACAGCGCGGGGGCTTCAGCAGGGGGCGCTCTCCACTCTGAGTCAGCACCGAAATGTGAATGGGATACAGCATTGATCATCACTTCCTGTTCAAAACGGTGGCATAGTGTTTCTGGGGCATTAAATAGCTGCCACATCCCATCCCAGAAGTGGCTACCTTTCAGTAGCCGGGGAAATGATTCCTGTGCATTGTGTCTGCAAAGTGCTTTGGGATCCTTTTGGAGGAAAGCTGCAGCAGGAATGTAAGTCATCGTCACTCGTACAGCAAGTGAATGAGGGAGCCACAGTTCACAAGGTGCCAGTGAACCGCCCTTTGGAAGAAACTCTGCTGCATGCACGTGCAGCATGGACCACATGGTGACTTTGCCAGGCTGGGGAGCTACACTTTTATCCTTTTCAAGTTGCTTTATGCCATTTGCTGATTGATGAGTTTCCTCCCGCTGTCAGCCCTTTTCATCCCTTGTGCCTAGCACTGGGGCACAGTTCAAGATGCCCAAGGAGACTGAGCTTCTGGGTGCCAGCCCTGAATAATTTATAATTAAAGATGCATTTCTGTAAGGGACTAGCTGGCTCAGGGGATCAGGAAAGGGACTTAGAGCATTTCCCTTCTCACACCACCATGTGGCATCTGGCCCAGCCTGGTAGTGACCAAAAGTTGTTATCCAGCTGATTGCTGCTCAGTAGCCTGTGTGAAATGAGCTGGTGCATCTCAGTCCCGTTCCTAGTGGACAAGGGGCCATATGACAAACCACCACCACCAATATTCATTGGGGCTAACTCACATTCGTGTTGATAGTATCAATGTGGAGATCAAGTTCTGCCTGGGCTGTGGAGTCTGAGGTCCCCCTCTCACCTGAAGAGATGGTTCCTCAAGTCGATATTGAGGCAGATCATCGGCGGCGGGTAAGGAGGACTTGGAAATCTTGTCCCTCTGCTTCCCGTGGCATTCTTGTTGTGTAGTCAGATACAGCAGGGGTTTGGCCTCTAGCGCATTAATCTGGTACCTTTCACCAGCACTACAACTCTTTAAAAAGAGGAGCAGAATTTGGCTGTCTCTTGCAGTTGTGTTTGTCACCCCATAGCAGGTTCTTTAGGGGCTTCTGAAGGATGACAGATAAAGGAATTTCCTACAGGTGCAATAAATGCATCTTCCCTATGCTATTGCTAATGGATTGTAAGGGTCTGTGTCTGTTCGTTTGGGTGTGCAATGGATTCTCTTCTCCTATTGGTTGATGGCTCTTTAAACAGAGGAGAGCTGGTTTAACATCACTAAGAAAAAACACCAGGATGGTAACATACCCCCAGCAGTTTGTTACAGGTATGGAGGTGGCACACAGCCATAGTAGCCTTTACAAAGCAGCCAAAGGCAAGAAAGAGCTGGAATAGAACAAACCAGATCTGACTGCAGCCATTCCTCATTGTCCCCAGACGCATCCTCATCAAAGATTGCAGTGACGTAACCATGTGGAGCAGAGGGAATCACGGCAGTATATGGCCTTTCTCCTCAACCTTATCTGGCATGAAACATTTATCACCTGAATTGATCAGACCTCACCCTGTCTGGCCTGGCGTGACCTCATAGTCCACTAACCCCGCCTCTGTTCTCACTCGTGGGCTTTGTCCGCATCAAAGAGACACAAGATATACACACACCACAGGTATGATATGGGATTATGATAGGGAAGGTAGAGAATGCACGCACCTAGGCTAGGCCCATTAGCAAGACTGCAAATACATGATCTATAAAGAGCCACTCCTAGCTGAAGAGTTCAACAGAGCACTTACTGTCCCAGCCACCTGGCAGAGCTGCTTCCTGCGGACCTCAAGGGCTTGGATTGTGCTGATGACCAAGGTAGCAACTCCAGCCACCAGGTGGACGACTCCATTGACCTCTAATTACGATTTGACCTTGTTCCAGGTTTCCTGCTGAAAGGGTGGTTAGGAGACGGTACTGTATCTATATCTGTATCCTCTCTGCCTACAGCTTACCTACCTGCCTCAGACATGGACGAGATGTCCATATGACATATCACAGAGCCCTGTGACAAATGAATGCACCCTTCAGCTCTGACCACCTCTTCTGTGCTCTGCCCACTAATCCATCTCCCCCGGACTTAGTCTCACCCCTTAAGCAGCCTCAAACAGCCATGCAGGAGAGAAATAGTTCCTCCTCTACAAATAGAGAATTCCCACTTCCCCAGATCACCCTGGCCTAAGGCAGTGGAGTGGCAAAGTTCTTGTCCTGTACCAGCGACAGCATTAGTTAAATGTCATGCTTTTAAACCTTCCCTTCCCAGCACTCCCAGTTATCCCTGTAAGGACCCAAGATACTTGCCGTTAAAGGCACAACACTTTTGGTTATAAAAAGCTATTTTCAGTCAATTTAAGAGGTTTTCATGGCTCCCTCCAAGGCCTGTCCTATGATAGTTCAGGCTGATAGCTTTACACAAGGATGGAGGGACCAAGAAACAGTCCCATTCATTTGCTTGTAACATACACCGTATATACAGAATATAGAATGGTGCAGTCTGAAGAATTTAATAGTGCTTGTTTAATAGATGAATTGCATAAAGGACCATCCCAAATTCATAGCCATAACTTTCTACCACACATCTATCTATCTATCTATCTATCTATCTATCTATCTATCTATCTATCTATCTATCTATATATCTATCTATCTATTGAGTTTTCTCAAGCATCTGTCCCCATCACATCTAAACATTGCACAGGTAATTAAGATCCACAGGCAATGGCTGATCAGTATGGAACTAATGGGTGCCTGGAATCCGAGTCTGGCTGAAAATGTGTCCTTCTGTTTCTGTGGGGTCCTTTTTCCATGACGTGGCTCTTTGACAGTCAGATTCCTGCCTCTGAGGCACTAGACAGGGACAGACAGATGGGGACAAGGGAAACCAAGTTAGGGAAAGCAGAGGTCATTCTGGGAGGGTGTTAGAAATGGGAGCAAATGCCCAGGGGA
Source organism: Chelonia mydas (assembly GCF_015237465.2). Lineage (NCBI taxonomy): Eukaryota > Metazoa > Chordata > Testudines > Cheloniidae > Chelonia > Chelonia mydas. Next base: position 69,441,857 of record NC_051250.2, read on the forward strand.
GGAGGCCTGGGAATCTCACCCTATTTCATAGCAGGCTCCCCGTCTCCCCTTCCACCTCTCCCTGAGATTTCATGAGGTGATGTCACCTTGAGGCAGGACTGCGGAAAGAAAAGAAAACTTCCTCTGTTTGCTAGTCTAGGAAGAATGGCAAAGGCAGTCTTGGCACGGAGGGCGGGGGTGCGAGGAGACCGCTGAGAGCTCTGTGTCTGCTGCTGCTCGCATTAGCAGGCTGCCGCTGCTGTTATTGGTTGCTCTTTAGGCCATTACGCCTCGCTCTCGGGGCTGTGGTTGGCCGTGTGGTGCGCCTGAGTCCACTGGGACCTAGAGACAGCAGCCAGCGGGTTCTGTGTTACTCAGCTCTTAGGGAGGGCTTGTAAAAAAAAACACACGTACACACACACAAAACAAGGCGCAAGGGAAACAAAGCGATGTGTAAGTGGATGTCTGAAGCCATCTTCTCTATCCATTCACTCTCTGGCCTCCATCTCCTCAGGGCTGCTTCTCTCCTGGGGCCTGTGTGCCACACACTCTCCCTGGCCCCCAGGCCTCCTGGTGGTTCTTTGTCATCTAGGGCCAAATAGTCAGAGCCTCTAAAAATACCCACACACTATGTGTGGGATCCCCTCTGTGCATCCACTAACCTGCGTATGCACGTGCAAAGCAGATGAAGGTGTATGTTGGCATGAACAAAGGCAGATTGTGGCCCATGCTAAGGGAATGTACGTACTTTTGCTGGTGCTTTTTTGGAAGCTCCATAGGAACTTTGTCCTCAGCAAACCCTTGGAGTCCCTACTGGACGTGTAGGGCTGCATCACAACAAATCACTTTTCATGAGTGGCGGGGTTGGGCCTCATTCAGCCACCTCGTCCTCCCAGCTTCCTGCATTGCCAATGTGATTGGCAGCCCCGAGTACAGGAAATAGCGGTGGAAGAAGGCTGGCTCCCATTCTTGGGCAGGGGAGTCTATTTCAGAGCAGCACAAACATTCCTCTCTTATGCTCGGCTCGCTTGGTGTGTATTAGTCACTCCAGGGAGCTAGGAGGTGTAACCTGAACACTGCTAATCACTTCAATGAGGTGGGGTAAGTGCATAGGCTTGATACAGACTCATTACTCGTCACTAGGGGACCTAATGTGTGTCTCCTGATGCTCAGTCCCGACCTGGGCGATAGCTTATCCTGCAAAGGAGACACCAGGCTGGGTTAGGTGATGTAGCCACTACTCCTTGCTGGTAGTCACATGGCTGCCTCTTTGTTCCCACACACCCACCTAGCCTACCTCCCACGAATGACTCACTGCACTAAGCTCCTGCATTTATAGAGACATCTTCCAGAGGCCCTCAAAATGCTTTACAACATGAGTTAATGAAGCTGCACAACACCCCTGTGAGGCCAGTCAGTATTATTATGACCATTATTGTTTACTAAGTGTGGGCAATACGCACTGATATCCATTTTACAAATGGGGAAACTGAGGCACGGAGCAAGGCAGTGACTTGCCCAAGGTCTCAAGCAATTCTGTGGCAGAGCTGGGAATAGGCCCCGGGTGTCCTGACTCCCAGTCCCCTCCAGACCCTATTAGCACATAATGCCAATGAAAACACCCATGAGTCCTGAATCCCACTCTCACACTCTGACCAACAGGAAACGCTGCTGTTGCTTCCAGTAATGACACCACACCACCCTCTCATTCATGTTTCCAACACAGCTCCATTTCTGGGAGAGCAGGCCACACGGAGCAGAAGGGAGAGACGCAGGTTGCAGCGGCCAGCTTCTTTAAGCCCCATTGTCAGAGGTTTCTTCCCTCCACTTGAGACCTGCCTAACCGAGTGCAGGCTCCGTCTGTTCTCAAGGAGAGCAGTGAAGCAGCTGGAGAGAGGCAGGGAGGGGTAGAATCAGTCTGAGCATCTCCTGGTAGGGGTGAAAACAACAGTCCCGAGTAGCCTGGAATAACAACAGGCCATGTCCAACAACCTCACACAATCACTCAGATGCACACTGTGTCCCATACGCACTCCCCTACCTGCAGATCCACGTGCACTCTCGCTGACACACCCATTCGCACGCTCCCACACACAAGCTCTGACAGACAGTCTCACGCTCCCAAACTCTCTCTCTCTCACGCACACACCCGCAGCTTGCTCTCCCTCCCATACTCGCACATCCACGCACACACACTCAGGAATGAGGCAAGCAGCACAGAAGTGCAATGAAATTAGTCACTAGGTCTGAGTAGGAGGAAGGTTGTGAGTGGTGGGGGCAGAACAGGTGGTGGTGGTTGGTGTGGTCACCAGCTCGTCGGCTGTGTCACCAGCTTATCCTCTATTTATTGTAGCGAAGCATTTGGCTTGGTGTCTCATGCAAAGTTCGTAGGAAAACAAATTCAAATTGGTTTGGCTCAGAGCCTGTCACGTGGATTGGGAGCTGTCTGTGGGACAGTAAACCAAAGGCAATGGTGATCAGCTGTAGCCTGAGCTGGAGGAGGGGGTCTAGTAGTGGGATGGCAGAGGGAGAAGTGTTAGGACCTGCTGGACATCTTCATTAATGACCTGGAAGAGGGGGGTCAGCACCATGCCAATAAAAGGTCACAGTAGGTACTAAATGAGAAGGAGTTGCACACAGCAGTGAGGACAGGGAACTGCTCGAAGGGGCCCAAGGGTTAGAAATCTGGGCAGGAAATGACAAAATGAGATTCAGTTCAGAGACGTGCAGCTAATCGGTGCGGGGAGGAAAGAGTCTGAAGCCCAGGAAGTGGCAATGGCTGTGAGAGACCTGGGGCGACAAGGGACAGCCGTTCAGAGTGGAGTGTGCAATGTGATCTGGCAGCTAGAAAGGTCACTGCGATTGCAATGCACATGCTGTGACTTCGCATCACAGAACAGCTTGGCGGAAGCCCCTCTCTATACAGCGCTGGTGAGATGCACCCCCCACCCCCCAGCTCTCTGAATTGCTGCATTCATTGCTGAGCTGAGCACCCCATTTCTAGCAAGAGGGGGAGTCCATAGGCAGGTCACTAAGGTGTGTAAGGGTCTGGAAGAGATGACTCATGGGGAAAGATTAAAAGAGCTAAATATGAAGAACAGAATTTGGCTCAATGATGGCCACATGGTGGACATGAGAATTGGCTAGCGGCATGTGAAGTGTGAGCATCACGGAGGAGCAGGAATTGTTTTGGGTGATCCAAGGGGCTGGACTGGTGGCAATGGGACAGAGCTGAGCAAAGGGACATGTGGAGAGGCTTATCTGGAGAGGCTTCCTAGCTGTGAGATGTGGTAGCCTGTGGCCTGCCTCCAAGGGAAAGGGTGGGAAACTAGAAAATGTCCCATAGGGAGCAATCCTGCACTGGCCAATGGGGATGGACAAGTTGGCCCAAGAGAGCGTTTCCAGCTCTAACATCCAGGTCCCTTTGGTATTTGGGGGGTTATTTCTCTTCCTGGTTCTCCTTTCCCTTGCTTCATCTGAGCTCTTCCAAGGGATCTCCAGGGGAGGTCATCCCTTCCAAACACCTCCCCCCACACACACGCCTTCTGGAGTTCTTTATAGGATCCCCAGCAAAGGATCCCCCCTGCCCGCCCTCCCCCTGCCCCCAGACCGGGACCTGCTGCAGGTTTTGTAGACAACAAACTTAGCTTACATGTTCTGATCTGAAAATGCTCTGGTTGCCAGAGACCTTCCTATTTGCAGCTTCCAAGTCCCACAGTGCGTGTGGGCGGCAGATTGGAGGAGAGAATAGCCCACAAATGTTCAGTTACACTATCTCCTTCCTTCCCAACAGGGTTCGGCCCTGCAACAAAATGAAACGTACACTCCCTCCCCCGCCCTCCAGCACACTGTAAGAGAGAGAATAACTCAGCCTGCTGCCCTCCGACCAGGCTCTCCTAAGTCGAGTGGAAATTATTCGTGACAGGTGTAAAGGACTGGCCACTGCTGGTGGTAACTAATGGCTACAAAGCTGGCTGTGACTAAGGAGTAAAGGGCAGGGGCGACACGGCTCTGAGCCTTTGTGAAAAGGGAGGGGAGGGAGAGAGCAGAGCTGAGGGATGGCACTGCAGCCTTTCCTAGGACGCAGAGTTGGTGAGCTCCCTGCCAAGGCATGGGCATCAGCACTCAGGCCCTATGCCTGTCTTTGGTTTGGGGGTCTGGTGCGGTGACTAGCCCGCCACAGAGGTGGGATATGCAGCGGCCTGGCTTTAACACTGTCACTACCATCGCTTCCTGCTCCCACCCACTGTACCACCACAGCCTCCCTTCTCCTGCTCCGTCCACTTCCTGCCGCAGCCCCCACCACCTTCTCTCTGCCCACTGCCCGTGCTGCCCCACCACCAGGCCGCCTCCAGCCTGCGCACATGACAATGGAGAAGAAAGGTCCCTGCAGACCTGTAGTGGAAAATGACCTATGTCCATACGTATGTGTTCCTCATACTGTGTGCGCATTCCTTCTATCCATTCCTGGCTCTGTTTGTCCATTCCTAGTATTGTGGGTGTCCACTGCCTCAATTACTATGTGTATAATGCTTGTATTCATCCTGGGTACTGTGCGCATCCAGCTGACATAATGTATGTGTGCATGTGTCCATGTCCATGCCTGGGACTGCGTCTATGGTTTGTACGGTACCCATTGGCAGCATTTGATGCACCCACTCCATGTATTGTACATACGCTTTGTGTATCCATTCTGTGCATTGTGTTTCTCTTCCATCCACCGCATCATCAGACTGTTGTGACAGGTGTTCATGCTCTGAACTGAGCCCTGAATGAGATGATAAGAGCTTGGGGAGGGTGCTGGCCTTTGCACCAAGCTCTAGTGACCATCGCTGAATCTCGCCTCGTCTTGGACACTGTCCAGGTGCAGGACAGCGCAAGCCGATAATTACAAGGTGCCCACATTCAAGAGATGTTGCAAACAAAACCATGCTCCCTAGAATGCCATTGCAATCAGAGTGCAGACAAGTAACGGATCGGAACAGCATTTATTCATTAAAATTCTTCAAGTGAAAAACATCCCCTTGATATTCCGGCATTTTGCTTCTAGTCCAAAGCAAAACCCAATGTGCACAGCAGAGAGAGGGGTAAAGCCAAACAAGGGAACATTTCTACCTTGCATCTGTTACAATGATTGCATCAGCCTTAATTACAATAGAACTTTCCACCTTTAAAGCATTTAGGCACATGCAGTATTCTCAAGCTCCCTATCTTCGGCTGGCTTCATCTTTGAAATGGTTTTTCCATGCATTCAAAACAGTTTGTAATTAACAGTTACATTGTTTTCCTTTGAATGTTCCCTGAGATGCAGAACGCAGAGAGTGAGAGAGATGGGGAGCTAAGTGACTCGTTGATATGACTGGGGATTAGTTTGCTTTCAAGAAATCACTTTTTCCATTTTACAGAGAATTTTGTGCTAGCGAAAGGTTAAGGGTGCCGGATTGACAGCCCTGGAGACTCAGCTGATCTGTTTATCACAGAGTAGGTACAGCCTGGCAGCACAAGCAGCTCCCCATCACTTCAACAATGTGCCTTGCCTCTGGGGCCAAGAGGGGAATTTGGTCTCCGTGGCCCAGTCAATCTTTGGTGTCTCTTTTCAGGCCTCCACCAAGGGGGGCAATTCGTGCCCATGGAGATGGTGATCCCTCTGTTGTGGCCACTAGGAACCAGATTGCAGCCATCAGTTCATTTCACACATGGGCCACTGAACAGCTCTAAGATAGGAATGACTTTTGTCCACAGTCTGGAACAGCACCAGGGACATTGGCGTGAAATACATCCACCACCTGAGCCAGCCAGTGGCCCAGCCCTTCCCCTGCAGAGCGTAACACAGATTTGCTCTTAATGCTCATCCCCTATAAATCCCAAAGTCAGATAACAAGCTCCCTGTCTGTAGTTCTGGTGCAAACCCTGGGCAGGAGGGCTGTTCCCTCCATCTGTTCTTCTCTAGACAATCTGCCTTTGAAAGTCTTTGTGGCACAAATCTTGGAGTATGAGTAACTGAGGCAGCACCTGGATATTGTTTAACAGATGAGAACACACATTTTTCAGGCAAAGAGCTTTTCCTTCCCTTTCCTGCATGTATATTTTTTAATCTAGAATTTATATTTTCAGGAGGGTCCTACCAACTCTTCAGATTTGAATGATTAGTGGGAAGCAGGAGGGTGCCCTAGTCTGTGTGTTGCTTCCAGGAGATACCCTAGCTCCATTCCTATTTAAGAGTGCACACCCATTTTTGTTTCCAAGCAACGGTGCCAAGACGTCAGTTCACTAAGTTACCTCTGTTGTGTCATATTGCTTGACAGCATGTCAGGTTGTCCCGTAACTGCAGAGATACAACCTGCCATGCCCTACCCTATTCCCACGCTAATGCCATTTGACATGTCACAGTTATTTGCTGACAGCCATAAGAGCTTGTGAAGTGGCCTTGCCTAGTGACAGAGAAGGGGAATGGGAGTCAGGACTCTAGTCAGCTCCCATCTCTGTTCACTGGATGATGTTGGGCAAATCACAGCCTCTCTCTGTTTGTCTCTGTTCCCCTGTCTGTAAATAGGTGTAAAAATATGTACAACACCTACCTCACCAGGGGCCTGCTGGGAGGCAGATACCATAACGGTGTTGGAGGGAAGTAGAGATGATGGCATTCCCATCCACCTGCCAAAGAGGGGAGCCAAGCATGATGGTCATCCCTGGAGGCATCTGCATGCAATAAGCTCCCAGAATGCTCTTTCCTGCTGCAGAGTCACAGCACCAATAGTTTGGTGGAGCACTCTTGGCATCTTCTGTCCTCAGCCATTAAACATCTGCCCCCCCTCAAAGCTCCCACCCCCTGCATCATCCTGGCAGGATCACCCTGCTACCCTGACAAGCCCTGGCAGATGAAACGTGAAGGCAGAATGCTCGAACGCTGGCGGCACAAATCCTGCTCTGTATTTAATCAACAACAGTGCAGGATTCCTGGCAACCGTGTGCCCCGCCAGTGAAGGAGGCCAGAAGAAACCTCCTCTTCCCCACCTCCATATCTGCATGTCTGGTTGAACCGTTCTGAATAAAGGAGCCAATCAATCTGAAGGGCCTTTGCCCAGCCTCGGCCCCAAGTGCCTCTCTGGGAGGAGCCCTCATCCCACTTGGCTGAAAAGATCAAACACATCCGAGACGGTCTCCCTGGACCCAAGGACCCCTGTAAAAGCAGTGACCATTCCAGCTTTCTAACTGGAGTTTGGTGCAGTCACTCAGAGTCCCTGGAAGGCATGACGGTCACTACAAGGGAAATAAATCCCCGCTCCCCATGGCTGATGGTAGCCAGAGAAGAGCCTCTGCATCCATTCCTAACCACGCTCAATGTCTCGTCTAGCCGCACCACAGGCAGTTCCATATTCTGGTTGGCTTTCGGGAAACATCACTTAACCTCAGTGCTCTCTCCAGCTACCACCCTACAGCTGGTTTCCCTTTCCTGGGCAAAGTTACCGACAAGTGGTGGCAAGCAAACGCCAGCAACGCTTGACCTCTGCCAATATCCTACACCCTTCACAATGAGGGTCAGACTGGGATGTGGCAGGGATGGTTCTGGTTGACCAAACACCGTGATTCCACCGTGGTGTCTATTGGCAATCACGGACCCCTGTCTCACAAGGTGCCGCCGACTTGAGTACAAGACTTAGCAGGAGTGGATGGTGCAGCAGCACTGAACTGGCTTTTGTGATTTGTCTCCATCAGATCTGGGACAGTCATTTGTCTCTCAAAAGAGCTGCCACATGGGGAGTCACTTCCTGTCCCTTGTAGACCATTCCCCTAATGCATGAGACTGGATCACCCCGATCTCAGCCACAACGCTGCAAAAGTTGTTATTGATCATAATGTTTTCCAGCATCCAGCTGTAGTGTAATAGGGATTCTGTATATTTGCATTTGCAAAACACTGGGAAGCATCTGACTCCCTGACTTCCTGCAGGAGGCCACGGTTGCTGCAGGCAGATTCACCCCCACCCCCACTCCCTGTTAGTGGGGTTCAGTTTACAGGCCATTAACTTTGTGGTGTGACCCCATCTTCTCTCATGTGATGGGACTGAGTAAGTAGGAGGGCACTGGGCCTTCCCATAGGGAGAGTCCTAGACTTCATCATGCTGAGAAAGCCCGGTGCTGAAGGCTGACTTGCTCCCCTGTGCCCACCTACCTCCCCACCCTTTTTGTCTCTTGTGCCACAAGGGCCCTTGGAGTCCCTGCAGTGCTGACGGCAGGCATGTTTCCTGGAATACCCACCAGCCTGGGGTGCAATAACTGAGTTATAGCACATCCCCATCAGAAAGACGTTTCTTTTCCTGAACTTGCAGTCCAGTGCCGGCTGCAGCTGCTGAGATGGTCAAACAACACACAGAGGGGAGGGTACAAGGACAGCACCAGGCTGGGTGCAGAAAGGCTTTCAGATTGTCCCATCTATAGCCTAGCAGTGAGGCCACCAGCATGGTTAGGGTCTTATTCCAGCTTTCAGATGAATGTTGCCAGGAGAAGTGGTGGCCTGCCCCATGTTCCCTGTATATCTCGCCCACTGGCCAGCCTGGGTGAGGGTCCTTTCCATCTCTCATCTCTAGGAGTCTCACTGCCCCCCACTCCACCATGCACCCTGCCTTGCTCTCCTGTCCCGTGCCCCTCTCTCTCCATCACCCTCTCCTCTCCTCTTTCTCATGCTGCCTCCATTTCTCCCACCCTTCCTGCTCCCCTCCCTCTCTGCCTTTCCCTCTCTCTCCCCCCACCCCCTCCATCTGTTATTTCTTTTGCTGTCTGGTGTTATTGACTGCCACAGGGCATCATACTGAGTCAGGCAGTGGAGTCAGTAGTACTTACGTACGAAGGTGATGAGAGTGTTGGAAAAGCTGAAGGAGAGTGAGACTGGATGGCGCTTGGGGAAGGGAGAGGCCAGGGCATCCAGACAGCTGCCAGGGTCTGACACATGCAGTTACTTTAAACAGATCTCATGAGATTTGTTGGTGGCAATAGATCATCAGCTGGATCTATCTATCTGTCACTATCATATCTAGGCTTACACCCCACCCCTATGAAATCCCACAAACCTGTTGAATGGCCCTGCAGTGACGTCTTTTGAGGTATGTGCTTTTGTAGGCTCTGATGTCATACAAGAGCAGCCAATCAGAGTTACTGTTGTTTCAGGAAGTACCACCTTCAGGGAGTGGAAGGAGAAAGACATTCAGGAGCTATGTCAGATTCTCCGCCGCAGATTTTTCTCATAGTATTAATTTTTAAAAGAATATTAAATTAATATTTTGCTTTTCTGTAGGCCCTTGTATCTAAGGATCTCAAAGCAGGTTATGAACATTAACTAAATCTCTCCACATCTCTGTGGGGCACCTTGTTCTTTTAACCCACTTTACAGGTGGATAAACTGAAGACAAGAGAAGAGACATACCTACTCAAGGTCACGAAGTGAGTCAATGCCAAGGGTCCTGGCTCCTTGTTCTCTGCTCTAGCCATTAGACAGCACAGTCTGTTAGGTGGCTCCTGGGCAGATTTGGTATATGCTTCCGAAAGGATGGGCTCAGTCTCTGTTACAAAATCCTCACCACTTCCAGCTTGGGACAAACAAATATGCAACATGTGAACACTGAGCTATGCCAACCTGAGAGAAATAACCATGCGTCCCAGCTCAGTGCCCTGGACAATGAGCAGCAAAGGAGCCCAGAGGCACTGAGGATTGCAGGCACATCTTGTGGGCCATGCAGGGTTTGCTGAAGTCATCTCATTATATCAGGGCTATGGTGGTTTTACAAATATCCACTGACCAGTGGGTACGAGGCAGAGATTGCTCCAACTGGCGTCCTGAGAAGGGCACAGTCTAAATGTTGGCCACAGCAGTCAGACCCCTGGGAGTCTGCACTGACAGACAGAAAGAGAAATTAGCTGAGGGGCAGCCAAGGCGTAAAGGCTCTAGGGGAATTTGGCTCTCATGGTACTCCCCACTCTCCGTTGTCTGGGAAGGTATTATTTTTGCACCACTTGAGGGAAAGTTGTTCTTTGCACACTTTGGGTATTTCTCATCAGGTCAAGGCCCAGCCTCCCTGGTTGTGGGTGCATATCACACCCTGGACATTTCTGCCCTCAGTTTGCACCCACAAAAATGAATCATGGGTCCATATCTAAGAACTTTCACCTCCAAGTTTGCACCTGCAGTTGGACATAGAACCTTAAGACATACTGCCAATCTGATTGCCTGTGTAATACCTCTAAGGAGGTCATCATGAATACCTAGGGCAATATATGAACATAAGAACAGCCATAGTGGGTCAGACCAAAGGTCCATCTAGCCCAGCGTCCTGTCTTCCGACAGTGGCCAATGCTAAGTGCCCCAGAGGCAATGAACAGAACAGGAAATCACCAAGTGATCCATTCCATGCCCATTCCCAGCTTCTGGCAAATAGAGGCTAGGGACACCATCCCTGCCCCTCCTGGCTAAGGGCAGAGCAACCCCTGTTCGGGAATGGGCATGTGCTGAGATCAGGGGTTGAGAGCAGTGAGTTTAAGGTGGTGGTTGTCTCTTCAATCCCTATGGCTTCATTTTGGGACAGATCATGGCAAATGAGTTATTACATGTCATGTCAGGAGGTCAGGCTGGCATGGCCTCTGCTGAAAAAGCTGACAAGGAACCGAGAACTGTAGTTTTTTAAATTAAACAACACATTCCGGGGAAGTCATATCAGCGTTTGTTGTCTTTCAGATGAGATGCAAACCCAGTGATCCGGCCACCACTGGTAATTAAAGATTCCCCTGGCACTGTCATCAGGACTCCTGGTCTTAGCCCCAGTGTCCTGGGCAACCCTAGATGCATTGGGCAGTTACATTTGGATACAGTGTTCTTCTTCACTTCCTGTCCTAAACTGTTCTGAGTTGCTGCACTATTCCACCCCAAAGAAGGCTACATTAGCATTGCCGGTATATCTCTCGCATCCTATCCTGAGCTGGTCACATAATTAAACTCTAATATTTGCAAATAGTTATTGGATGAAGTTTGCTGTAAATATTATTTACAACAAATTATTTAATTCTCTAACCCCCAGGTTGAAAGACTTTGTAAGAAAGATTGTCAGGTCTTTGCCGCAGTAGCTGTCTTTTTGCTCTGTCTTTGCACAGTACCTAGCATATTGGGGCCTTTCTCCAGAGCTGGGGTTCCTAGGCACCACTACAATACAAACAAACAAACACACAAACAAATAATGATGAGTTAGTGATACACAGGCTTTAAGGCTTATCTGTATTATACTCAGTAGAAGTAACCTCACGAGCAGGTTTCTGCAAAACCATACAAAAACTGTAGTGTACATGTCTGTTCTCATTTCACCCATATTTGCACTCCCAAAATCTTTCATATTTTTGTAACACTGCCTGAAAGTGATTATTCGGTTACATAATCGCAACATTTCACAGTTTCACTGTGGAAACAATTTTGCTTGAAAAGTTTAACTCATTTCCTCTGAAGGGTTTCCTATTTTCATACAAAAATGTAATAGCCCTTTCACAGATATGTCGCCAATTTCAAACTCACCCTGCAAGGTCAGATTTTGATTACATTTGAATTTCATTGCAAACATTTCACTGTCCTCTGCTCATTACTGATAGGTAGACTATGTCCTCTTGTAAGAGTCTGCAAGACCCCCCACCCTAATGATAATGATGTAGTTGGCTTTAGCACCTGGCATCCTGAAAGATCTTAAACACAGGGACCACTTCATCAAACACTAAATGCAGCCATCTCTGGGTGGGAAGGTGGCAGCCATTTACATAGAGCACTGCACCATTTGACACGATTCTGGGAGGGGAAGTGAAGCCATTGCAACTGCAGTTGTGAGTTCTAATACTCTCAAAAGACTTAGGGCCCCATTCCTGGCTGCAGAGATCCCCGGACTGTGGTCTGGGGAGCACTTGCTGGTGATCTACGGAGAGCTGGCTGGACACATGACACCAGCCCCTTCTCCTTGTTTGACGGGAATGGGAGGTCTCCATAAGGCGATCCGTCATGCTGAAGTCCTCACTCTGAACAAAATGAGGTTCTCCACTTTCTCCTTTACCAACCATTCAACTTAGCCCAGCCTCTCCTGCAGCCCTGGCCAAGAGCAAAATGCAGCATTTGCAGTGGACTCCCAGAGGGCTGGTGAAATGGCAGGCAGTCAAGATGCAACTGACCTTGTCTCTGTAGGTTTGGCCACGTGTAGGCAGAACAGCATAGGCAGAACATTAAATCCCAATTTTCTTGTTGGGCATAGATAATTGGTGAAAAATCTCTAAATCCGTGGCTGGCAGGTGAAGCCACTGCCAAAAAGAGAGAGAAAGAAGAGGTGAAACAAAGGACAGAGGGAGACCAAACCACAGGAATGAAAACCAAATTTCTCTGCTTTCCTCTCATGTTTTCATGTTGCTCCCCTCCTCCCCCCTTTCCCTTTTTTCCTCAGTCACCACATTCTTTCTGGGAGAAAGCGGCTGTTAGAAAACAGAGAGGAGAAGACATACACTGCTGTGGAATTATTTAACGAGCCAGAATGAATTGCATTTGAAATCATTTAAATGGGATCTGGGAGTATTTAACTGAAGCACAGGAACTTAACAAGAGTGGGAAAGGATCTTTGCGCTAATTGCCGGCAATGACATACCTACAGAGAGAGAACATGCTGCAATTTGTAAGCAAGTCTGTAATTTCAGTCTCAGGTCCCTGCCTGCCCTGGAATATGGCACGAATTCTCCGCTGGAGAGGAGAGAAGGGCTGCTAGCCACAGGTGACCGGAGATGGTAGAAGATGAAGCTCCAGTTAAAGAGTATTTAGCCAAACTTTTCACATTTTGTGGTGGGACTGAATAAAATGGGATAGAGATGCAAACCAGCCGGCCCTGGTTTGAGTCTGGGCTGTGCAATCCTCACACTCAAATGACTCATTTTGCAAAAGCAAACCCGCCCCTTTTTTTTGCAAAAGCAAACCCGCCCACCTCCAGTTCCTATGCTAAATCTCTCTGCCTGCACCCAGACTACCCTAAGATAGCAGGGATTTGCAATGCAGCCCGGCCCCACTGTAGAATGGGGCTGGATTTCGGGAAATGAACTAGAGTGAGGACTGCCCAGCTCATTGCACATATAGCACATGCAGCCGCCAGATACCAGTGGCTCTCATGCTCTGCCAGACTGACGTGATTAGACTCAGGAAGATCCGAGAGGGGCAAGGCTCCGTATCCCAGTGCCATCCAGTCCCCATCTGCTGTCTGGTGCTAAGGGACCAGGCCCCCTTGTGCTAGGTACATCACAGTTATATAACAGAGAGAGAGAGAGCCCCTGCCCCAGAGAGCTCAGCAGCTGAATGACAGGCGGCATGCAATAGGGCAAAACAGACAAACAAATAAAGTGGGGAGTGGTGGGGGTGGGGTGAAGTAACTAAAGGAACTGAGTTAATACTTGAAGAGCAGTTGTTCAGCAGGAATGCTCCCCTTGTGTACATGGGGAGTACACGTCTGCACTCCTTGTGCCCTCCTATTAGCGGAGACTACGTTTTGCATGAGCAAATTCTGTCCCACTTGCCTATCAGTTATAGGCTCTATTGCCTGAGCAGCTGGGTGCTGGCGCACACACCGTGTAGGTGCAGGGGTGTGCTCCCCTTAGACCCCACTAAAAACAGCCCCTACAATGCAAATCCAGTGAATGAACAAGCCAAGTGGATTCAGTGCCTGGAACCCACTGGCAGAGCCAAGGTTGCTGCTGGTCCCCTCCTAACAGAAGCTGACTATAGGCAGAAACTGTCTCAGGTACTAGTTAGATGGAAAATAATGGGGCTGTCTTTCCCCACAGTGCTGCTAAGTGGTTTCCCTCATTGGATGTGGATGCATCAGGCCACTGGATCTCCACTCTGCATCTCACGCCAGCAGCTGGGTACAGCCTCTGTGATGTGTCATTACTGTTTTCCTTCCTTTGCATCCCCCTGCCCCTCCCCACAATCCATCTCTAATGATGCTGCCTTTATTCTTTGTCTTGCAATCAGTTTTCATCTCAGTAATTCCCATTCAATGGCTAGTCCCTGATCTCTCTAATTGAGATCAGAGCTTAATACATTGGATGGGGGGAGGGGGACTACTTTTAATTTGCTAGGTTCCCATTAAGTCTTCTAATTACAAAATCTCCATCTTCCATCCTCCCAAGTTCAGAGAAAAACTCTCCGTGACTTCTGTTGGAATCTTCTTCTGATAAATTGGTACTACAGCCTCCTTGAACAGCTGTCCTCTTGAGCAGACATAGTAATTAATGTGAATAATAAATACATTCAAAGCAGGTTCATAACCCTCCGTTCTTGCACACAGACTTCCATTCGCATTGCAAGAGACACACATCAACGTTTCCACTCACAGAACAGGTCCAGAGGAGCTGCTTCAATCTAACAAGCCTGGTTTTCATTAGCAGTTCTTAGGCCCACAAGAAATCTTCATAGACAACGGGCCTCTTGGGAAATGGAGGCTCCTGATTGGCTGGAAATGAGGCCATGGGATAAAATAGTCATCACAAATTGGGCCACCAAGGACTTTGCACTTGTCACTATGCTGCTGGGCACTGGGAACATCATGGTGTCCATGAGGCTGGAGCTCACACTCACCTGCTCTAAAAACACAGGTGAACAGAGAATCTCTCTTAGTAGTACAGGGCTATTGACACACAGATGGGGGCGAACATGCATATACACACTCTCTCTAGCCAGTTCATTGCAATACGCTGCAGATAGACAAGCAGTCCCTCTAGTCAGACTCGGTGTCTGTGTGTCCTCACTCAGACTAATTGAGAGGAGCTGGGAAGAGAGTGGGGATGACCATATCCAATTGCTGGTTCACCTGTTTGCCTGGCTTTCGAGCATAGGAAGTAACACGTGCACCTGGAGCCGAGGCATAGACACAATACCAGGGGATGCCCAAGTCATGCTGATTAGAGGAGATGGCTGCTGCTCTCTGATAGGCGCAGCTGTAAGTGGCATACACCTGCTCCAATGCAGAGCTGGTCAATTAATGTAAACTATTGCCTGTGACATTCATTTGAATTTTTTAATACATTCGCTTGGGCTGTGCTCAAGTACCCACGGCCCAGCCTGCGCCCCCTTTGTATCCACATCACAATCTTACAATGAACGTTTGAGAGATGGCATTTTACAGGCACAAATGTTCTGCTTAAGCACATTTCAGGGGCACAGGCATGAGGATTTGTGGGAATCAAACTGTACATTTGCACATGCATGTAGTTGCACTGGAAGGTCTTGTGCACTCAGCCAGTCAAAGGGCAGAACTAACACTACTGTCTCCTTCCCCTGTGATTCTGCTGCAGCTGTGAGCAGTGGAAGGGCTCAAGTTTAAATGAGAAGGGTCCTCAACTAGGAAACTCACTTTCTCTTTGATCTGTGCTATGCTAGAGGTCAGAGTAGGTGATCACAATGGTCGCCGCTGGCCTTAAGTTCTATGAACTTTCCCCTTCTCCTCCATATGATCTATGTATCTACCGCATTTCTAATGCACCTGTCTCCATAGTATGTAAGTGTCCCCTAAGGGTGAGTTTGTCATTTTACCTACAGTGAAACTGAGGTACGGGAAGGTGAAGTGTGCCCAAAGTCACACTGTGAGTGGGACTGGGACCCAGGAGTCCTGACTCGCTTGCTGTAACCACTAGACTCACAAAGCCAGCAAAGTGAAATGAGAATTGCTGAGGGCAATGCCCAGGCTGGATAGGAGAGCCCTAGCATGGCAAAGCAGAGGTGTGAGGTTCAGTGAGCCCTCTGTCCATTTACACCAGCTGCTGACTTGTACTTCCCCTAATATACACTTCAGCTGTGCCCATGACTGAGAGACCCAGACAGCCTCATCCTTCTGTTATTGTTGCTTGCCTTTATTTGCTCTATGTACACATCCACTGAGTTAATGGACTCCTCTCAGGAGTGGCCAAGCCAGGAGCCATCAGAGCAGATTTCCCTGAGATGAGCAATCCGTCCCAACCAATGATTTCAATTAAAGGGTCATTAGTGTGAAATCTTATCCATCCCAGCTCCCATTTGCCGGCAGGAGGCTCTTCTTCTCCCTGTCCTGAGCCCTGTGCTGCGGTTAGAGCACAATCCTCTCGCTGGAGCCCACTTGCTTTGCTAAAACACAGCAGCTGCTGCCGATAAACAAACATATTGATCATACAGATATGGGCTGTCAGGGACTTAATTCATGAATGAAGCGTGTTGTAGGAGTGCTTGGTGGGCAAAGGTTCCTTTTAAAGAGCCAGCAGCAGCCAACGGCAGAAACCTCACTTAGAATTTGAAGACCAGCATGTCTCCAGCAGCCAAGAAGCTCATCTGCTTTATAACACTGTGGTGTCCACAGTCTGGGATTTATAAACCTTTAAAGGTTTGTGTGTGAATTCATCTACAGAACAAGTGCAGCACAGACAGCAGAAGAGCAAGCTTCCACCACACCGCCCCCCTCCCATATCCCCCAGCAAAGACCTTCTTTAATGGAGAGCAGGAAGTTCAGTCCACAGGGCTCAGCCAGTCCTCAGCTTCTCCGCTGAACGAGTGCTAGTTGGGGCCTTTCTGTGGGAGTGAGATGGGCTGAGCCCACCAGTTCATTTCAAACCGTTCCCCATGCCGCTGTTGTGTGGTTGTGGTACATGCAGCTATGACAACAGAAGAGAGTTGCTGCGAGTCTGTTTTCTGTGCACTGCACCTTTCACTGTAAGATGTCTCCCTGACTGTCAGCTGTAGGGGCAGGGGGGCGTGCGTTGTGTCAGGGTAGCAGGCACAGCCCGAGTGACACACACTGTGCTCTCTTTCTCTCATGGAGACTTTACACTTGTGCTTATTTCCTTTTTCTTTAACCTGAACTCGCAGACATAACAATGGTACAGTCCCACTGTCAGGAGAGCCAGTCTAGAACCGGTGATGAAAGGCTCCGTCTCGCTTCACCAACAGCCAGTTCCCTGTCACCATGCACGAGTGTTCAGATATGACTGTGCTTATAAAACTCTTACTCTAGCATGGCCAGTGTGAGGAGCTCCCACTGTGGATACAGGTACTGGGATGATTCCTCTGAGTCTGGCCATTTGGGGCACAATTTGCCATAGCAGATGGCTGAGCTGTGAGGTGAAGTGGGCTCTTGTAGGCACCATCTCCTGGGCTGCATGGGGGAAGAGGGAGGAGCCCCCAAATACTGGGACCCTGTAACTCCTGCCACCCCTATTTTGGGGCAGGTCTAAGAAATGCATTTGTATCCAGCAGCCCCTGAGCTGACATGAAGACAGAGAGAAAGCACTTGCTCCTAGGCCCGCAATATAACCTTGTCCCAGGCATCAGCAAGGAGGGGGAGTTGAACTGCTGCTGAAGATGGTTTGCCTGAAAGAGTAGACAGGGCCAAACCACATTCAGCACCATTTCAGAAGCCATGGGAGAAGCTTGCTTGCTGCATGCAACTTGACTGGGTCCTGTCTACAGCTGTAGTTCAGTACCTTTTGCTTCAGAGAGGCAGTGTGGCCTAGTGGATAAGGAACTGTGAGTCAGGAGACCAGGGCTCTGTTCCTTGCTTGGCCTCTGACGTGCTATGTGACCTCTCGCTCTGCGTTTCTGTTTCCCCTCCCACACTTTGTCTGTCTGATCTATTTAGAGCATAAGGTCAACTCCTTCTTTAGGCAGGGACTTTAACCTCCTCTGACTATGGTAGCGGCTTCTCAGCATTTCTGATAGCAGACATAGCCCAGAGGCTGGAGGAAGGGGCGGGCTGGGTGCAGAATGGAGAGGCGGGGAGGGAAAGGAGTGGAGGCTGGGGAACAATGGAGAAGTGTGACAGGTGTGTGGGCTTCTTGGCATGTCAGGTCGTTGTGAGTGGTCTCTTCAGACTTCACAGACAGCCGGTTGGCTGGATGGGGGACAGTTTCATTGTCCTGATCAGTCCTCTGGAGACTGCAGCCTTCCTCCTCCTCCATTTCCTGGGCTTGACCTTCTTTAGCAAGAGATCAAGAGGATGGCCTCAGTTCTACACTTCTGACAGCAAATTGCTCACGTGCTTTCTGTTCCCTTTCATTCCCTCTCTTCCCCACCTGCCTCTCTCCCCTTCCCCCTAAATCAGCAGTTCTCAAACGTCATTGCACTGCGACCCCCTTCTGACAACAAAAATAACTACATGACCCCAGGAGGGGGGAACCAAAGCCTAAGCCCACCTGAGCCCCACCACCCCAGATGGGGAGGCCAAAGCTTGAGCCCTGTCGCTCTGTGCAGTGGGGGCAGGGAGGGTGATGGGCGAAGCCCAAGGGCTTCAGCTCCAGGCAGGGGACCGGTAACCAGAGCCCCGCTGCCCAGGGCTGAAGCTGAAGCCTGAGCCCCACTGCCCAGAGCTGAAGCCCTCAAGCTTCGGCTTTGGCCCCAAGCAGTGGGGCTCCAGCTCCGGCTTCAGCCCTGGGCTCCAGCAAGTCTAACACCAGCCCTGGTGACCCCATTAAAATGGGGTTGCAACCCACTTTGGGGTCCCGACCAGCAGTTTGAGAACCTCTGCCCTAGATCCTCCTGCCTTGTGGGGTACATGGCACCGAGCGTGAAAGGCTTCTTTTGGGTCAGGCTTCTGCTGCCACAAGCAGCAAGAGACTAGGGGCTAATGCTCAGGGCTCTGAGCAGCCAGTATTTGTCCTGCTGAAGTAATGCTTGTAACCTGATGTCCTGCTGGAGAGCTGTGCTGGGGTGGAGCTCTGTGGAACTGGAATTCTTTCTCTTGCTCGTGTGTTTTTCATTGAGCTCTGCTGAGTTAATCCCAACGCAGTGCAATTCACTACTTATTTTTTTTAACCTGTCTCTGGGCACTGAACTGAGTATTACTCCAGACCCAGCATACTTCTCTCCCTGGCTCTGACCCCATCGCTCTCTTCCACCCTGTCTCCATCTTCATTTCTCTTTCTCCTCTGATCAGTTTGGTCCCGATCCAAAAAAAGCGCTTAAGCAGGTGTTTAACTAAGCACATGAGTGGTCCCACCAATGTCGTGATAAAACAGATTGACAGAGCGAGACAGGTACCAAGAAGTCACCTGCTACAGGACAGGCCCAACAAGGAAAATAACAGAACAGCACTGGCCATCACGTACATACCCCAGCTAAAACCTCTCCAGCGCATCATCAACGATCTACAACCTATCCTGGAAAATGATCCCTCACTCTCCCAGACCTTGGGAGGCAGGCCAGTCCTTGCTTACTGACAGCCCCCCAACTCGTAGCAAATACTCACCGGCAACTACACACCACACCACAGAAACACTAACCCAGGAACCAATCCCTCTAGCAAACCTCATTGCCTACTCTGTCCCCATATCTACTCTAGCGATACCATTGGGGGACCCAACCACATCAGCCACACCATCAGGGGCTCATTCACCTGCACATCTACTAATGTGATATACGACATCATGTGCCAGTAATGCTCCTCTGGCGTGTACATTGGCCAAACTGGACAGTGTCTACGTAAAAGAATAAAGGGACACAAATCAGACAGGAATGGTAACATACAAAAGCCAGTGGGAGAACACTTTAATCTCCCTGGACATTCAATAACAGATTTAAAAGTAGCCATCCTTCAACAAAAAAACTTCAAAAACAGACTTCGAAGAGAAACTGCAGAGCTACAATTCATTTGCAAACTTAACACCATAAATTTGGGCTTGAATGGGGACTGGGAATGGTTGGCTCACTGAAAAGCAATTTTCCCTCTCTTGGTATTGACACCTCCTCATCAATTATTGGGAGTGGCCCTCATCCACCCTGACTGAATTGGCCTTGTCAACACTGCTTCTCCACTTGTAAGGTAACTCCCTTCTCTTCATGTGCCAGTATATTTATGCCTGTATCTGTAATTTTCACTTCATGCATCTGAAGAAGTGGGTTTTTTTACCCACGAAAGTTTATGCTCAAATAAATCTGTTAGTCTTTAAGGTGCCACCGGACTCCTCATTGTTTTTGTGGATACAGACTAACACTCAGGTACCTGGTGTCTCTCAACACACTGAGAGCCTTGCTAGCAAAGGGCAGACCACACACTTATGACTCAATGAAAATCAAACAAGACCTTCCTTCCTCATGTTGTCGATTCTTTCATTGCTGGTGCTGTCTTTATTTATTTATTCTGAAGCTTTATACACTGTGCCCTCCCAAAGCTCTGAAAGCCTGTCCAAAAATATTAAGTGACAGAACATACAGTTGAGGACTGGTAGCCAGAAAACAGACCCACCCCCACCTCCAATTTAGGAGGATTAAGAAACTCCCTGCCCCTTCCATTCCTGCCCATAGAAAATAGATGGGCATCTCAGCATGGTGGCGGGCAAGGCTCAAGGGGTGCATGGGCCTGTGCAAAACACCCCAAGAGCTCAGACAGTGACTCCCCCAAGTTTAGCCCCTGCCTGTGGGACGGCTGCTGCTCAGTCCAGTAACAAGTCAAGGATAATATAGTCAGGCTTACATTGCAGGACTTAAATATTCAATTAATCAATAGAATATTCCATTAGTGCAATAATCATTTGGAAGAGTCTGATCTATAGGTACATCTCAGCTGGGTCTTGCAAATTGATTTCTGATGAAGTTCTAATTGACTTCACAGTCAGACAAGGGCCTGTCTGAGCACAATGAAGTCCAGCTTGAGAAGGCTCAGGCATCTCTGTATCCCCTCGAGGTGAGGAGGGGGAAGGTGTGATTTATGCCCCATTTATCACTACAGTCTCTACCCAACACTGCTTTATTGGTCCCAGGTGAGAGATGAGAGCTTACAGCTTTAATGCTGAACTTCTCAGGCAGCCCAAGACACCCGTAAGCTGCAGGCAGCAGCTTGTCACTCCTGGAGCAGGTGCCCTGTGGGGTCCTTAATACTGACCCCTTTAATGTGCGTCTCAGCCAGGGAGCAGACCTCAAGGGGGTTAGATTTCATCGGCACACGTGCTTGTTGGACCATCATGCATGTTTTCAGCAACACAGACACGCTGATCCCCCTTCTGTAGAGGGGCTGGGGATTGTGTCTACCTACTGTTACCGTGGCTCATGACCCAGGGGGGCTACTGCAGCCTCAGCTGCTCGTGGATTTCCAGGTAGAGATGGGGGTGAAGGATGCTCTTTTTTATCCCTGCTTGGCCAGGAACTGGTGCCTTTCCTCTCTGATCTGCACTCCCCACAGCACATAATATTGTTGTTATTAATTTGTATGATAGTAATGCCCAGAGGCCCCAAACAAGATGGGGGCCTCATTGTGCTTGGTACTGTGCATACACAAAGTAGGAGGTAGTCCCTGCCCTAAAAAGCTTCCCCCTGCCATGTATGCTACACTCAACAACTTAAGCTAGTGCCCAGTATGGCTGCTTGCATGCACATAGAGTCTTGCGCAGAGTGCATTACCCTTGTGAGTTCCATAGACTGGCCCGGCTTCCAGTTTCTTTCTGGGTGCAGTTTAAGGTGTTGGTTTCAATCTAGAAGCCATTTATGGTTTGGCTTATTGCTACCATGGAGACAGCTTTCTTCTCTGTGCTCCACCCCAACCAGCTGGGACAGTCCAGCTCTTGTGCTCCTGCTCTCAGTCCCTACATTGTTATGGCTGGGGCAGGGCATTCCCTGTGGAGGCCTGTTTGCCAGAAGAGGTGGCCGGCGTGGGGGATGAGTTTCAGTGTAGTTTGGGGAGTTCTCTGAACTGTTGCTAATGTCTCAATTAGTGTCACTCTACCTTGTGCGAATGCAGCTGGGCACATGCACCTAGCGCTAATGACAGGCACGCTTTACACACGGAACACGGGATCATTATGATTTTGTCTTTTCGGTATGTGTTTGTTAAGAGCCTCCAGTATGCTCAGCCCTTCTCTGCGAGATACAAAGGGAAGACAGTTCCTGCCCCAGAGCGGCGGGCTGACAGTCTAATAGACCGACGTTGAGAGAGAGAAGTAATGTGTATGCAGATTTGGATACAGACTATACAGCACATAGCTCTATATCTCAATCCTGGCAATAACGGATTCTCTACTGGCTGAAATCATAGAATCACAGAATATCAGGGTTGGAAGGGACCTCAGGAGGTCATCTAGTCCAACCCCCTGCTCAAAGCAGGACCGATCCCCAACTAAATCATCCCAGCCAGGGCTTTGTCAAGCCTGACCTTAAAAACTTCAAAGGAAGGAGATTCCACCACCTCCCTAGGTAACGCATTCCAGTGTTTCACCACTCTCCTAGTGAAAAAGTTTTTCCTAATATCCAACCTAAACCTCCCCCAACTGCAACTTGAGCCCATTACTCCTTGATCTGTCATCTGCTACCACTGAGAACAATCTAGATCCATCCTCTTTGGAACCCCCTTTCAGGTAGTTGAAAGCAGCTATCAAATCCCCCCTCATTCTTCTCTTCCGCAGACTAAACAATCCCAGTTCTCTCAGCCTCTCCTCTTAAGTCATGTGTTCCAGTCCCCTAATCATTTTTATTGCCCTCCGCTGGACGTTTTCCAATTTTTCCACATCCTTCTTGTAGTGTGGGGCCCAAAACTGGACACAGTACTCCAGATGAGGCCTCACTAATGTCGAATAGAGGGGAACGATCACGTTCCTCCATCTGCTGGCAATGCCCCTACTTATACAGCCCAAAATGCCATTGGCCTTCTTGGCAACAAGGGCACACGGTTGACTCATATCCAGCTTCTCATCCACTGTAACCTGTAAACGTATCAGACCAGGACAGGACATCACCCCAGGGCCAGTCACAGCTTCCTGGCTGCTGCCATCAGTTCCAGGTATTGCCAGATAGACCACGTCATCTATGCTACTGAACATGCCAGCTACACTAGGTTCTTCCATTCAAGAGCTTCTTCCAGGCCCTGCTAGCTTGGAGGAGAGTCCCAGCTGAGGCCAGTGCTGGACAGTTAGCTCCTCCTGACTGAACCAGGGGAGCTGACACCTGCTGAGACCCCCTCAGCACAGACCCTACTGGGACCAGCTCAGTGCATCTCTTGCTGGTTCAGTGAAGGAGGGGGTGCACAGCTGCAACGGGCTCAGCTCCTGCTGATTCGTCCAGGGGAGAGTTCTCTTTTGCCTCAGCTGGGGAGCTGATGTTTTTAGGGGACTTTCAGTCCAAGGTTCAGCAACAGGAATGTGCCCCGGCGAGACAGGCCACCGGGTGGACGAGTGCTAATCACATGAGCCAGCTCTATCGCCTGTTCTCTGGCTCCCTAGAGGTGGATCGTGCTGATTTCAGACACATGTTAGCAGGTAGCTTTGGCAGGGGTGATGAAAGGGTTAAAAACAAAACAAAAAGCATTTGGCCAATTTCTGAATCATAAGAGAAAAACTGTAAAAAAAAAAAAAAAAAAAAAAAAACCAAGAAAAAAAACCATAGAGAAGTGAGTGCAATTCCCTCCCCATTCTCCGGCTGTATTAACCTAACAGTGGGCTAGGCGCTTAGAGCACACTTTGTGGGTGATGACTAGTCTGTAAATGGGGGCTAATCACCTCTAACTGGGATGGGTGTTATTTTTATTGAACAACCACCCAAGTGGCTTTGATGTAGGAAAAAAAAATCCAGCTCGGTACATTTTTTGCAGAGAGGAATAATAACCTAAAAAAAAAAAAGTCATTCAGTGTATGTTTTGCATGTAGTAATGGCTTTGAGAGAGTGGAACGCAGCCCAGATAAATGCCCACATAGAGGGATTTCAAAAGAGCAACTTCGAGCTACCTAGCTGGGGGGAGGGGTTTCTCCCCACCATTTTTTTCCCCTTTATTTATTTTATAGGAACAGATTTAAATGTTTCGTTTTGGAACACAATGCCTAGAGTTTATGCAGCAAAGTTCTCCCTTGGCTCATGGGTGCCAGACGGAAAATGATGTGTTCGGGTTCTTGGCTCTGGCTTCCCCACTGCTGTGTAGAGAGGACATGGTAATTTCCCATCTGCACATACCTGTCAGGTTACAATCAGTGTTACTATTCAATAGTGGTGAGCAGAAAGAAACATAACCCCGTCCACAAGGGTATTTAGGCTGAACTTTACTGGGAGAGGCTCCCTATTCAAAATGGCAGAAGATACTTCCTAATAAGGGAAGGGCCAATCTTATAACTCTTACCCTTCCTGAACGTACGGTTATGGTCCAGGAATCCAACCCCTTTCCTGGGTTTTGTTTGTAGTTTGAGTCAATGAAATCTTGACCAATGAGGTTTTGCTCACTTTTGCTTTTAAAAAAATGCGTGTTTCTTAATTACTGTTCCAGGGGAGCCAGCAATATAGCTGCGCTTGGAACAAAAACACAGGGAACTCAGCCACAGATGTCATTTCCTCAGGGGGTTGGTGGCAAATGGGCCTGATAATGGACTAAGTACAATCATAGGCGTTGGAGATGGAAAAACCCTAATGGGCCTGATGTTGCAAAGGGCAGGTGCCAAAATATCACTGCAGTGGTGTAGCCAGACAGCCAGCCCCCCCCCTCAGACCAGCATTGCTGGAAACACACGGGAGCAAAAACAACAGGGCACTCAACATAAATTCCAGCACAGCCTTTGAAGCTGTGAGAAGCACAGGTGTGCTGTGACAATGTGCCTCTGGGAACATATACAACGATTAGGCTCACAGCAGGCAGAGGCCCTGTGACAGACATGGCTCTTAGCCCTTACTAAAACAGCATGATGCACACACACCAACATCCTAGGTGGGAAAATATTTACCCTGATAAAAGAAGTGTCCAGTAGTCGAAACTTATTGTTTCTCCCTTGCAAGTGTGAACTACTCTTGCGAGAGCTGGCGTCACCCCGACAG
This sequence comes from Chelonia mydas, assembly GCF_015237465.2. Lineage (NCBI taxonomy): Eukaryota > Metazoa > Chordata > Testudines > Cheloniidae > Chelonia > Chelonia mydas. The sequence goes on from NC_051250.2 coordinate 69,466,625, forward strand.
ACCAGCCCCAATTTAGCATAGAAAGGAGAAAGAGAATAAAGGAGTACAGAGGTATAAGTAGGGGACCTACAGCACCATGATTTTTGAGTGCTTTTCACTATCTATCTGCTGGTCAGATAAGTGACAGCCTCCCAAGGCTTCTGCAGCTAAGAGGGTCCCTAAGCCTTGTCCCTTATTCGTCTTTCCGCGGAATTGAGTGACCGATCCTGGCTTGGCACCGCTGGAATCGAGAGATGCAAGGAGGGTAAGAAGCACCCACACCTGATCTCCTATCTTTAGTGTACACATATTTTGAAATAGAGCTCTATACTTTCTTTGGGATTGTGGCTTCAGTTTTGTAACTTGTTTGTGTGTGTAACATCTCTACATTTAACTAAGTAGGCACTAGCAATTTTTGTAACCACATGATTAGAATCTAGTTTAATAAATTTTGGTAACCATTGTGCATAAGCCTGACTTGTTTCTCTGGTTTACTGTAAAGCAGCCAACACAATTAAAGAACCTCAGCCGTTTTGGCTATAAAGCCTGGCCATTAGGTGAGAGTACTAAGAGCCTAGCGTTGAGTTGTGCCGCCTCCACGGGGCAAACTCTTGGGGCACCTGTCAGTCAATCCTGGCTGCCCGCTGCGAAGGAGCTCTGAGCTCTAGCAGTTAAAGTCACGGGTGTGGAGAGGCTCTTAGTGCTGCCATTGGGGCACCTGTCAGTCAGTGTTGACTGCCCGCTGCGAAGGAGCTCTGAGCTCTAGCAGTTAAAGTCACGGGTGGTTAGGACCTTGGGGCATCCGTCAGCCTAGCCCGGGCTGCCCGCCGTGAAGGGACAGTGCGTCCTAGCGGTTAAAGTCACGGATGGTATAAAACGGGCATAGCTGGCACCTCACCAAACATCCCTGGCCATCGGCTAACAAGTGGCATGCCTACTTTGCACTGCATTTACTGTGACTGCATGCAAATGGCCATTTATACACCCAACCAACATTTATACACGCAACCAGCCATTTGCGCCAGCAAGTACCCAGTTCATGCACACAGTTGTGTTAGCTGCACATGCACATGATTCACTCCCTTGCACACAGGTTTTGACCTTAAGAAAACTGGCCCCCTTAAGTCCTATACTGTAGCCCATCTCCCAGACAGTGCATTTCAGACTATGGAGCCTCTCACTTCTAAGATACTGGTTGTGCTCCATTCCAGGTTGGTAGTGACTGAAAGCCATCACTATCCGACTGCAGTTTGGTGCCCTTCTGTGTGTGAAATACACGGGTAACTGCAGTCAGTTCCCAGCAGACAGACGTCCACATCACAAAGCCTGCCATTGTAACATCAGAGTGGAAGCCAAGAATTTAATGAGCCGCAGAGAGAAGTCCCCTCTCGGTCCTAGATAAAGTCCTTCCAGGACGGCACTTAGACATACCTGTTCTGTGGATAAGGCAAGGACTCCGGTCTCCAGAGCTGTCAATCCATCAGCATGAAATTCAATTAAAAGTTGTATTATTTGTTAATGCAACTTGTTTCTCCCGATTTCCTTTCTCAGACTCTTGCCAAGCGGCACGGCATATGGGCAGAGTGCACCATGTGTGCTGTGGAAGCGTGTCCAGCGCTCAGCGTGTCACAGATTCCCACACAAATATGGGGACTACTAAGCAGGAATTATTAAGTGTCATTATTAATATGCCGGAATGTGACAGAAGAGGATTTATTTTTATAGCAAAGCCTCACACGTACACTCTCCTCATGACAGGGATAAAAGAGGAAATGGGTTTCATTTGACGCCTCTGCAACCACAGAGCATGTCACAAATACACCGATTGTTCCAAGATCACACTACAACCCAAAGCAGAGCTGAAACGGTTGCATAATGGAAAGCTTTACTTGCCGCCTCGACTTTGGTCCCTGCCTGGTCTGTAGCTGGGTTGGAGCTCATGATATGGGGTTGTCTAAATACCAGCTGTTTGGGAAGAGCAACACAACACGCTAGAGAGCATCAAAATGCTCAGCAAGCTAGATTGCAGAAAATAATAAGTGGCTTGAACCTTCACCCTCAGTGTGAACTTACTCAAGCTCAACCCTGTTTCTGAGTTTCAGTTAAGTTCAGTTGAGTTCTTAGTTCAGATCCTCAGCTGCTGGAAATTGGTGTCAGTGGAGCATTGGTCCAGTCCTGCTGATTTACACCTGTGAAGCAACTGGAACAGAAAGTTAACTGAACTTCAGAAACAAAGGGTTGAATCTGATTAGCTTCACATTCTGGGTGAAAGTGTCTCTCAGGGACTGGACACTTGGTGACTGATCTGGCAGTAGAATCACCAGCAGTTCGGCATTGGAAACATTGGGGGAAAGCCTCTACTGAGATAGTCTCTAGTCTAAACCTCTGAATCATAGCAATAGAAATGACCTATTATTATCAGAGTTTGTCTAATCCATCGCCCACCCAGGGCAGGATGGTTTCCTGTAGTGTATTCCCATGCATATTTAACTTTTCTGGTCTTCATCCACCTTAAACTCCTTCAGTTCCCCTGGCAGCCATCGTGTGTTCCAGCAAATGCTTTTTTTGTTGTGATTCCCTTGTCTCTCTCTGGGTCTCGACTTTCTACTACCTCTTTCTTTTTGAATGCTCTTCCTGTTTGCTGGTAGCCTTCCTTTGACTTCAGGGGGATTTAGGTATGCAGCAGGCTTGAAGCGTTGTGCCCAAAGTTAAGTTTTTTGATTGCTTGTTGCATTGTTTTCAGCTCCTATCTCTGCTAGTCTCTCACTTCCATCCACCCACTCAGATCCCAGAACTGGTCTGAAGTAAATAGGATGAAATTCAACACGGACAAATGCAAAGTACTCCACTTAGCAGGGAACAGTCAGTTGCACACATACAAAATGGGAAATGACTGCCTAGGAAGGAGTACTGCAGAAAGGGATCTGGGGGTCACAGTGGACCACAAGCTAAATATGAGTCAATAATGTTACACTGTTGCAAAGAAAAGTGAACATCATTCTGGGATGGATTAGCAGGAGTGTTGTAAGCAAGCCACGGGAAGTAATTCTTCCGCTCTACTCCATGCTGATTAGGCCTCAGCTGGAGTATTGTGTCCAGTCCTGGGCGCCGCATTTCAGGAAAGATGTGGACAAATTGGAGAGAGTCCAGAGAAGAGCAACAAAAATGATTAAAGGTCTAGAAAACATGACCTATGACGGAAGATTGAAAAAATTGGGTTTGTTTAGTCTGGAGAAGAGAAGACTGAGAGGGGACATGATAACAGTTTTCAAGTACATAAAAGGTTGTTACAAGGAGGAGGGAGAAGAATTGTTCTTCTTAATCTCTGAGGATAGGACAAGAAGCAATGGGCTTAAACTGCAGCAAGGGTGGTTTAGGTTGGACATTAGGAAAAACTTCCTAACTGTCAGGGTGGTTAAGCACTGGAATAAATTGCCTAGGGAGTTTGTGGAATCTCCATCATTGGAGATTTTTAAGGGCAGGTTGGACAAACACCTGTCAGGGATGGTCTAGATAATACTTAGTCCTGCCATAAGTGCAGGGGACTGGACTAGATGACCTCTCAAGGTCCCTTCCAGTCCTATGATTCTACCCAGGCCCTACTGCTCTGTCTTAGGACTGCTTGGTTGCTGCTGCACTTCCCTTGGGGCTGAAGGTAAATTTTGAACCTCCAGCCCTCTTGCTGTCCACCCAGCAACCCACTGAGTCTGGGTCTGAGGCTCATTCCCCTCTTAGAGGCAGCATTTCAAAATTCTCATGCAAAAAGGCCTTCTACTCCAGGTTCTGCAATGGCTTTATGTTGGATGAAATACAACTTTTCTACCAGGCAGTTTATTAGCCTAGCTAATTAACCCATAATCAGTGTCTTGCTCACCTCTAATCACAGGCTGCTCACACCCTCAGTTCACAGAGTGCAGCAGTGCTACAGCACATGTATTTATATAGAAGTGTGCCACACTAGATGAACTGTATTTACAGGGACAGCATCAATTCATTCGGGCACAAAATATGACCTACCTAAAACTGTTAGAGAAAGGGACTGCATGGCGCTAAGGATTAGGACTAGTATATGGAGCCTCTCATTTTTAGAGCACTGGTTATGACATAGCCCAGGTCAGTAATGGCTAGCCCTCAGTACCATTTAACAGCTGGACTAGGAATCATACAGGTTAGAGACGGAAGAGACCTATTAGGTCATCCAGTCTACATCCCTCTCAATGCAGGATTGTTCCCACTGTATATTTTCTCATGCTGTTCCAGTCAATGGGGCTCCACCACTTTCTTTGGGAGATTACCCCATAGTTGATTTGACTGAAAACTAGATTTTCCTGAGATTGAGCCTAAACGATCCTTTTTCTTAATTTCAGTTTCACTAGATATACCCCATGTATCACCTTCTACAATGCTGCTCTCTCATTACCACCTTTCAATATCTGCTGGTGGAGCTCATGTCCCCACACTAGCCAAGCTAGACATATTTAGCTTTCTTAGTGTTTCCTCGTAAACCAGTCTCTCTGAATTTCTGATTATTGTTGCTATGCTCTGACCTCCTTCCAGTTTGTCAATATCCTTCTGGCAATGTGATGCCCAGAATACAATGAGTATGATGATGATTCTTAAAAACGTCACCACACAGTGGTACATCAAAACGAGAAAGTGCATAAAAACCTCTTTGCACCACAGGGGGATGACATTCTGCTGTTCCGAAATTGTTTTCAAGATGGTAACGTCATTCTGCAAGGACAAACCGTCTCCATGCTGATAAAATCAGGACCAGAAAGGCAACCCTGCTTGGATGAGCAGATTGCAGTGTGGGGTTTTTGCAATAATTTATTTTTAAATAAGACAGCCACCATAAAATGGGACAGACATAGAGAAGATCAGATTCAAATGAAAGAGCAGCTTAAGTGGATCATTCTTCCTCTGATATTTAAAGCCTTTCAGACACAGTGCTGCTGCTCTGCTCTCCTACTGGTGTGAGCTGATTCCCATCCCCCCCGCCCCATCCTTGACAAATCAGTGATCGGTGCCTGCGGCTGGCTTGCTGGGAATCTCAGAATCTCAGGCCTTTGTTTGTGCTGCTCCAGTTTGGTGGAGCTCTCTCCCCATCTGCAGACTCCTATGCCTTGGTCAGAACTAAACTGCTTTCAGGTTCCTCTCCTCACCTGTAAGATTCCTGTTCTTCTCATGCATATCTTGTCCTTGCACGCTGCTTAGCACCTTGATGCTCAGGGAAGATATAGTGCACAGGTGAAAATGAAGTAAAAAAAGAATCAAGTCAAGATGCTCTTATGACCCCACTCACCTGCCTGTCCCAGTCATGGAGTGGGAAATTAATCTTGGCATCTGTAGAACTGAGGGAGAAATATCTCTTTAACCCATCTACCTGGATTTGTGCAAGGTCACCCATCACTGTGGTATCTGGGCCTTCAGCACTTCATGAAACAGGTCCTAATAGATTCAAAGATTCTCAGGCCAGAAGGGACCATTATGATCTTCTAGTCTGACTTTCTGTGTATCTTAGGCCATAGAACTTCCCCAAGATAATTCCTACAGCAGATCTTTTAGAAAAACATCTAATCTTGATTGAAAAATTGTCACTGATGGGAAATCTACCATGACCCTTGGTAAATTGTTCCAATGGTTAATTACTCTCACTGTTAAAAATGTACACCTTTATTTCCTGTCTGAATTTGGCTAGCTTCAACTTCCAGCCATTGGATCCTGTTTATATCTTTCTCTGCTAGACTGAAGAGCCCATTACTAAATATTTGTTCCCCATGTAGGTACTTATAGATTGTAATCAAGTCACCCCTTAACCATCTCTTTGTTAAGCTAAATAGATTGAGCTCCTTGAGTCTATCGCTCTCAGGCATGTTTTCTAATCCTTTAATCATCCTCATGGCTCTTCTCTGAACCTTCTCCAATTTATCAACATCCTTCTTGAATGGTGGGCACCAGACCTGGATTCCAGCAGCAGTTGCACCAGTACCAAATACAGAAGTAAAATAACCTCTCTGCTCCTAATCCAGACCCACCTGTTTATGCATCCCAGGATCACATTAGCTCTTTGGACCATACCGTCACACTGGGAGCTCATGTTCAGCTGATTATCCACCACAACCCCAACATTTTTTCAGAGTCACTGCTTCCCAGGATAGAGTCCCCCACCCTATAACTATGGCCGATGTATTTTGTTCCTGTGGATCCTTTTGTTGAACTCACCCCTTTAACAATGCACATACCATTATCACCTCTTTAAAGCCCTTGCTCCTTATGTCTTCCCTTCTCTCTTTTCCATTCTCATCTCACACAGTGGGAGAAGGTGCATCTACAGGCTAATTAGACATTCCCCATCCCTCAGGCTAATAACAATCGGCATCATGTTAGAAGGTTATTTTTTATTTTCACAGCAGCTTGTTTCTCTGTGTGTGTGTGTCTTCCTTTGTCTTGCAAACACAAATTGAGAGAATTGGTTGCATACACAGAACATTGTCTATCACTTGTTATTGTCTGTATTTAATTGGCCAAGCTTGCAAGGCCACACACTCAACTTGATGGCATTTTCCTGGCTCTCTGTGACACAATAACTTTTGAGCGCTGCATCTGATCAATTTCTAAATTTAAGGGAATGGTCTAGGCATCGGTGGCCAGAGCCCTATTGATCTCAGGGCAAATCGGAAAACTGGAAGGGGGGAAATGAGCCCCTGTTAGCTGTTTAGCACAGCCACAGCTTCAAGCATTTCTGCAAATGTTTCTAGATCAAACAACTGGTTGATGGCAGCCATTAACTCCTCCAGCATAACAATATCCTGAATTTATCTCTGCTCATCCTCCCAACAGAGATTAACATGTTGACACCCTGAACAACTTCTCTCCCAGACAATTAATAATGGTTGGGGGAGAATGGAAAATAGGGGAGAGCACACAGTCCCTGGCATGGGGGAAGAATGGGGGACTCTGGTATGGGAGGACAGGGGATTGGGGGCACACACAACCTCTGACAGAGTGGGGATGGGGAGAGCTTCAGGGAATCCCTGAATTGGACAGGGTGGAAGGGTGCCATGTAGGGAGATTGAGGGAGTGGAATGGAGGAATGCAAGGAGCGAATGCAAGGAGCCCAGGGTATGTACAATGAGCTCCGAAGCTATGAAGTGGGCGACCCCCAAGTTTATATTGGTTTATGCCTCACCCTTTGGAAGGGTTCTGGGGTCCCATGCATTGTAAATCTTCCTGGCTTTGGCCTCACCCTCTGGAGGAATTTGCAGGGTCCCATACAGAGTGAATCTCATTCTGGTTTGCACCCAACACTCAGGTGGCTCTCCTGGTGAGGGATGACAGAGATGATTTGGCTCTTATTGGGAAGGAGGGCCTTTTAATACATTGTTAGAGAGCAGGAAGTTTGAGTCTAAGGGTTAGTCATTATGGGGAAATGGACCCGGACAGCGATTGCAGAATAATCTACCTGCTATCGCTATTCCAGAGCAGCCCCTCCATGGGGCACTCGATTCCAGAATAAAGTCATTTTATCCCACAATAATTTGTGGTTTCCAGGCAGAGTAAATATTCTGGAATAAAATCACCTTTAATTCTGGAATAGAGTGTCCCCAGGGGAAGCTGTTCCGGAAGAGCTCGTCCAGCCATTCCCCAACACGGACAAGTCTGAACTCTGAACTCTAGGGTACAGATGTGGGGACCTGCATGAAAACCTCCTAAGCTTACTTTTACCAGCTTAGGTTAAAACTTCCCCAAGGTACAAATTAATTTTACCCTTTGCCCTTGGAATTTCCACTGCCACCACCAAACTTTAACTGGGTTTACTGGGAAACATAGTTTGGACACGTCTTTCCCCCCAAAATCCTCCCTTCCTGGGGAAGGTTTGGTAAAAATCCTCACCAATTTGCATAAGTGACCACAGACCCAAACCCTTGGATCTTAGAACAATGAAAAAGCATTCAGTTTTCTTACAAGAAGACTTTTAATAGAAGTAAAGGAATCACCTCTGTAAAATCAGGATGGTAGATACCTTACAGGGTAATTAGATTCAAAACATAGAGATCCCTCTAGGCAAAACCTTAAGTTACAAAAAAGACACACAGACAGGGATAGTCATTCTATTCAGCACAGTTCTTTTCTCCGCCATTTAAAGAAATCATAATCTAACACATACCTAGCTAGATTACTTACTAAAAGTTCTAAGACTCCATTCCTGTTCTGTCCCTGGCAAAAGCAGCATACAGACAGACCCAGACCCTTTGTTTTTCTCCCTCCTCCCAGCTTTTGAAAGTATCTTGTCTCCTCATTGGTTATTTTGGTCAGGTGCCAACGAGGTTACCTTTAGCTTCTTAACCCTTTACAGGTGAGAGGATTTTTCCTCTGGCCAGGAGGGATTTTAAAGGGGTTTACCCTTCCCTTTATATTTATCACACGCCCCCCAAATCCCAGCTAGGGTGAAACGCTGGCTGGGATTTCTTCCTGGAGCTCTAGGAAAAACAGAGTTAATAAGACACATGCACCTCTAAATATACTACCAAGTACATAAAGACTAACAATATTTTCCACATCTCAAGGACGATTTTAACCAGTTGGTTCTGGGAAACTTTCACGGGAGAGTGCATCAGCCACTTTGTTAGAAGCTCCTGAGATGTGTTGGATGTCAAAATCAAAATCTTGGACAGCTAAACTCCACCGAATAAGTTTTTTGTTATTTCCCATGGCGGTATGAAGCCACTGTAGTGCAGCATGGTCGGTTTGCAGGTGGAAACGCCGTCCCCAAACATATGGGCGTAGCTTTTCCAGGCGTAGACAATGGCGTAACATTCTTTTTCACTGACTGACCAGTTGCTTTCCCTCTCAGACAGTTTTTTGCTGAGAAACACTACAGGGTGGAATTCTTGATCAGGTCCTTTCTGCATTAAAACTGCTCCCACACCACGCTCGGACACATCTGTGGTTACTAGGAACGGTTTGTCAAAGTCTGGGGCCCTTAGTACAGGGTCAGACATGAGTGTCGCTTTAAGCTGGTTGAAGGCCTTCTGACACTTTTCGGTTCACTGAACGGCATTTGGCTGTTTCTTTTTGGTTAGGTCTGTCAGTGGGGTGGCGATTTGGCTATATTGCGGTACAAATCGTCTGTAATAACCGGCGAAGCCTAAGAAGGATTGAACCTGTTTCTTTGACTTTGGGACAGGCCACTTTTGGATAGCATCCACTTTGGCCTGTAGGGGGCTGATAGTTCCTTGACCCACCTGGTGTCCAAGGTAAGTCACTCTGTTTAGGTCTATTTGACACTTCTTAGCCTTAACAGTTTAGTCCTGCCTCCGTTATGCGCTCAAGGACTTTTTGTAGATGTTCCAGGTGTTCTGCCCAGGAATCCGAAAATATGGCCACATCATCAAGGTAGGCGACTGCATATTCTCCTAATCCCGCTAGGAGACCATCTACAAGTCTTTGGAAGGTGGCGGGTGCATTTCGCAGCCCGAAAGGGAGTACATTAAATTCATACAGCCCGAGATGTGTGGTGAAGGCTGACCTTTCCTTGGCGGATTCATCTAGCGGTACTTGCCAGTACCCCTTGGTTAAGTCCAAGGTAGAGATGAACTGGGCCCGTCCCAGTTTCTCTAATAGTTCATCTGTGCGTGGCATTGGATAGCTGTCTGGGCGAGTTACAGCATTTAGCTTACAGTAGTCCACGCAAAAACGTATCTCCCCATCTGGTTTGGGAACTAGAACCACTGGAGATGCCCATGCACTTCCAGAGGGGCGGATTACACCCATCTGTAACATATCCTGGATCTCCCGGCCTATAGCAATTTTAGCTGGAGGAGACACCCGATAAGGTTGGACTTTAATTGGGTGAGCATTACCTGTGTCAATAGAGTGGTATGCCCGTTCAGTCAGTCCTGGGGTGGCTGAGAACGTTGGCGCATAGCTAGTGCACAGCTCCTTGATCTGCTGTCGCTGCATACACCCAAGGGTCATGGAGAGATTCACCTCTTCCACACCACCAGCACTTTTCCCTTCGTAGTAGATACCTTCAGGCCACTCAGCGTCGTCTCCTCCCTGGGCTGTAAACTGACAAACCTTTAATTCTCTGGAATAAAAGGGCTTTAGAGAATTAATATGGTACACCTTAGGCTTTCGGTTGGAGGTGGGGAATGCTATGAGATAATTAACAGCTTCCAGGTGCTCCTGGACCGTGAATGGCCCTTCCCATAATGCTTCCATTTTATGGGCCTGGAGCGCCTTTAAGACCATGACCTGATCCCCTACTTTGAAGGAACGCTCTCTGGCATGTTTATCATACCAGGCTTTTTGCTCTTTTTGAGCATCCTGTAAGTTTTCTTTAGCAAGGGCTAAAGAGGTTCGGAGGGTGTTTTGTAGGTTGGTTACAAAGTCCAGAATGTTAGTTCCTGGAGAAGGTGTAAATCCCTCCCATTGCTGCTTCACCAACTGTAATGCCCCCTTAACCTCGCGGCCATATACAAGTTCAAATTGTGAAAACCCTAAACTGGGATGTGGTACAGCTCTGTAGGCAAAAGAGCAACTGCTGCAACACTAGGTCCCAATCATTGGAGTACTCATTTACAAATTTAAGTATCATGGCCCCCAAAGTTCCATTAAACTTCTCCACCATGCCATTTGTTTGATGGTGGTAAGGAGTGGCAACCAAGTGATTTACCCCATGAGCTTCCCAGAGGTTTTCCATAGTTCCTGCCAGAAAATTAGTCCCTGCATCTGTGAGGATGTCGGAGGGCCAACCTACCCTGGCAAAAATGTCTGCTAGTGCCTGGCACACACTTTTAGCCCTGGTGTTGCTTAGAGCTACTGCTTCCGGCCATCGGGTGGCAAAATCCATGAAAGTCAGTATGTACTGCTTTCCTCTGGGTGTCTTTTTCGGAAAAGGACCCAGAATATCCACAGCTACTCGCTGAAATGGAACTTCAATGATGGGGAGTGGCTGGAGAGGGGCTTTGACCTGGTCTTGGGGTTTTCCCACTCTTTGGCATACTTCACAAGACTGGACATAGGTAGAAACATCCTTGCCCATTCCCTCCCAGTGGAATGACCCCCCCAAACGGTCTTTGGTCCTGTTCACCCCAACATGGCCACTAGGGTGATCGTGGGCTAAGCTCAAGAGCTTGGCCAGGTATTTAGTTGGAACTACCAACTGTCTCTGAGGATGCCAGTCTTCCTGGTGTCCACCAGAAAGAGTTTCCTTATATAAAAGTCCTCTTTCTACAACAAACCTGGATCGATTAGAAGAGCTGAGAGGCGGTGGGTTGCTCCGTGCCGCCGTCCAAGCTCTCTGGAGGCTTTCATCTGCTTCCTGTTCGGTCTGGAACTGTTCCCTTGATGCTGGAGACATCAGTTCCTCATTGGATTGTGGACCTATGCTTGGTCCCTCTGGAAGCGATGTAGGGGATGGGGCTGTTTCCGTTGACTGTGAACCGCTCTCCGCTGGGACACTCTGTGGGGGTTCAGGCTCCGGCTGAACCTCTTGTGTAGGGTTATGGGCTGCTGCTGGTTCAGGTTCAGTGGGGCCCTCTGGTGTTGAGGTTGCAAGTACTGGATTCAGCGCTGGCAATGGGTCTGGTGTTGGCTGTTCCGCTGGTTCCGGTTCTGGGACTGGTTCCATCTGGGTCTCTGGGACTGGATCCACTACTGCTGTTGCAGACATTGGCCTGGGGTCCGGGTCCATCACCTCTGACTGGGTCCTGATAGAAGTTTCCGGAACAGAGCTAGGCCTCACAGCTTGTTTAGCCTGGCTGCAGGTGACCATTCCCACCCTCTTGGCCCACTTCACATGATTGGCCAAGTCTTCCCCCAACAGCATGGGGATGGGATAATCATCATAGACTGCAAAAGTCCACATTCCTGACCAGCCCTGGTACTGAACAGGCAACTTGGCTGTAGGCAAATCGAAAGAGTTGGACTTGAAGGGTTGAATCGTCACTTGGATCTCTGGGTTGATTAAACTGGGGTCCACTAAGGAAGCATGGATAGCTGACACTTGTGCTCCGGTGTCCCTCCATGCGGTGACCTTCTTCCCGCCTACACTCACAGTTTCCCTCCACTCCAAGGGTATCTGGGAGGTATCTGGGCCTGCAGATCTCTGGTGTGATTCCAGTGCAATGAACTGTAATCTGTTGGGGTTCTTGGGGCAGTTGGCCTTTACATGCCCCAGCTCGTTACATTTAAAACATCGTCCAGCTCATGGGTCACTGGGGCGAGGTGGGTTGCTGGAGAACGGGGTGGTGGGACAATAAGGTGTCTGGAGGGTTCTTTGGGAGGTAGGTGGGGCCTTGGGCAGCCCCCGGTAATAGGGTGTGGTCTGGGGTTGTCCCTTCTGGTCTCCGTTCCAACTGCGACCAGTTTTCTTCTTCTTTGCCACCTCCACCCATCTGGCTCCAATCTCTCCTGCCTCGATTACAGTTTTGGGCTTCCCATCTAGGATGAATCTTTCTATTTCCTCAGGAACACCCTCTAAGAATTGTTCCATTTGCATTAGGATGGGCAAATTTACTGGAGATTCAACACTTGCTCCTGATATCCAGGCATCCCAATGTTTCACAATGTGGTAGGCATGTCGGGTAAATGACACGTCTGGTTTCCAACTTAGGGCTCTGAACCTCCGACGAGAATGCTCGGGTGTTATCCCCATTCTGACTCTCGCCTTGGATTTAAACAGTTCATACTTACTCATATGTTCCTTAGGCATTTCAGCCGCCACCTCAGCTAAGGGTCTACTGAGCTGCAGCCTCAGCTCTACCATGTATTGGTTGGTAGAGATGCTGTACCCAAGGCAGGCCCTTTTGAAGTTTTCTAAGAAGGCCTCCATATCATCGCCTGTCTTGTAGGTGGGGAACTTTCCGGGATGGGAAGTGGTACCTGGAGAAGGATTGCTAGGGTTTGTTGGTATATTCTGCTGAGCCTTTATCTTCTCCATCTCCTCCACATGCTTCCTCTCTTTTTCCTTCTCCTCCAGTTCTTTGGCCCTTGCCTCCATTTCCCTCCTGTGGGCAGTCTCCTGTGCCTCCTTCTCCAGCCGCATGAGTTCTATGTCTTTCATGTTCCTTTTGTTTTTCCTTAGCCTGAAATCTGGCTAATTCCAGCTTTTGTTGAGCCGTGGATTCTGTCATCCTAACCTCTCTGTTTTTAACTAACTTTACACCCGAGGTTTAGAAATAAACAAACAAAACTTGGCTGTAAAATTTTGCTGTGCTGGAATAGGATACCTATTCTCTGATAGTGATTGTGCCAGGAGGGATTTTAAAGGGGTTTACCCTTCCCTTTATATTTATGACAGCTCTAAATGCTCAGGGCCAGGGTCTCATCTTGGTTACGCTGCTTTAAATCCAGAGTAACCCCAGATCAATCAGGGAACTCTAGTGTTGCTGAGAGCAGAATCCATGCCTATGGATCAAATTCTTGCCCTGATTGACCATGTGGAACCAATGGGCCTGTACAAGCAAAAGCCAGAGCAGCATCTGGCTCAGTAATGTTAATGTGGACAGTACAAAGGAGCAGTTCATGGCCAGAGAGATGGGAGCGCAGAACACACTCTGCAAAACAGATCCTGGCTGAGGTTCCCAATGAGGTCACATGAGACGTTAGTGGGCATGGCGGAGAGAAAAGCCCTGAAATACAGTGAGTAAGGTAGGGTGACCAGATGAAATGGACAAAATATTGGGACACATGGGGTAAGCAAAAAAAAAACCAAACAAAAAAACTGGCCGGAGTGGAGCTGCCGAAGCAAAAAAAAAAAAAAACCGGCCAGGACAAAGAACTAAAAATCGGGACAGTCCCAATTTTATCAGGATGTCTGGTCACCCTAGAGTCAGGTGACCTGGCAGGTCTCCGCTGGCGCAATTGTGTCTGATTCCAGCAACAGGATGGAGAATTAGGAAATGGATTACACTTCAGCCACCAGAATGAAACCCTAGCTAGAGCCGTTGCCCAGTGGACACTGCTAGGGACAGTGCCAGGTGAAGCCCTCTCCCATCAGGCACAGCCAGCTCTGTGACTGACCAAGAAAGGGCTTGTCAGCTCTGCAGCCTCCTCCACTTCGGCCTCTCTCACCGTGCCTGCTCCAGTCTACCCACAATGCTGCTGTTGCTACACTCTCCTCTCCTCCTACCCATCTGATCGCATCACGCCCCGTGCAGTAGCTCCTCACCTTCCACTTCAAGTTCCAGCTTCCCCTCGCTGCTTCCCAGGCTCTGCAGAGCTCCACCCCACCTGCACCCATGTCACTTCACTGCCCTCTTGCTCCCTTCAGCTTCCCCTAGCTCCCTGCCTGGCAGCTCCCTCCATGCCCTTCTGACACCCACCTCGTTGTGTCTTCTCCCAAGCTCCTTTGCAAAGCCTGCCAGCAAACACCAGTGCAAGACCCCACCTGCAATTCCCACTGGGCATATCTGTGTCCACTCTAGACTCTATGTAACTTTGGGCAGGGCCAAGCACACTGTTAGTGCTCAGTAAATAATAGCAATAATCACACTAGCACATCAATCTCCCATTGATATAGAGATCCCAGATGTTCACACCCCATTGCTCTCAGCATGCTAGAGGGGAGAGTACAAGTAGCTGGTATTCAGTGATTTTATGGATAGGGGCTCAGACCAATCCAGGCTCCCAGATCCCAGTACGCCCCAGCTCTGAGCAGTTCAGAACCTCAGCCCCATCTTTTGTTATTTCTGTATCATTACGGCATAGGGAAGCCTATTTCTTGCCCTTTGCTTACAGGCTTTATAGCCCTTATCATTTGTTTATCCCTTCCCTGAGACATGGCTGCCTGGTTGGCTATAAGAACATGAAGTCTGGCTTTGCTGTTGTTTCTGATGGCCGTTCTGGAGGTGAGGGGGGACTGTCTGCATTGGATCCCTTCCTCCAAAGCAGCTGCCTGGAAAAATTCAGAACAACTTCATAAGCATTTTAGTGCCAGTCGGCGAGGTTCTCTCCAGCCATAAGCCCTGGGATGGTCTGTAATTACACACGATCTGCCCACTCTGGAAAACTTATACTTACTTGGTCTGCTGGGCTCTGTGTCCCAGTGTCACTGTCTAAATGCAGATCAGACAGCCCTCTTAGAATGGCTCAAACATCATTCCAGATGGATGCACTACAAGAAGATGGCAGGAATTGTTTTACAGCTATATTGTCTGTGACGGGTTGGATCACAGAAACCCCCTGGGGGTTGCCAACTGACGCGCCAAGACTACTTCTGCCCCTGCTTTCCCTGCCCTCCCAGCTTGGGACTTCAGTGCCCTGCCTGGTTTGAGTCAGACCCATTATCCTGCTGCAAACCCAGACCCAGGTCTGAACCACGTCCCCTAACAGCTGTTAGCTTAAACTGAAGCAGCTTAAGAAGTATTCCTGTCTTTAACACTCAGATGCCCAACTCCCAATGGGGTCCAAACCCTAAATAAATCTGTTTTACCTTGTATAAAGCTTATACAGGGTAAAGTCATAAATTGTTTGCCCTCTATAACACTGATAGAGAGATATGTACAGCTGTGTGCCCCCCTAGGTATTAATACATACTCTGGGTTAATTAATAAGTAAAAAGTGATTTTATTAAATACAGAAAATAGGATTTAAGTGGTTCCAAGTAGTAACAGACAGAACAAAGTGAATTGCCAAGCAAAATAAAATAGAACACGCAAGTCTATGTCTAATACAGTAAGAAAACTGAATGCAGATAAAACCTCATCCTCAAAAGAATTCCAGTAAGTTTCCTTTTACAGACTAGTCTCCTTCTAGTCTGGGTCCAGCAATCACTCACACCCCCTGTAGATACTGTCCTTTGTTCCAGTTTCTTTCAGGTATCCTTGGGGGTGGAGAGGCTATCTCTTGAGCCAGCTGAAGACCAAATGGAGGGGTCTCCCAGGGGTTTAAATAGACTTTTTCTTGTGGGTGGACACCCCTCCCTCCCCCTGTGTAGAATTCCAGCAACAAGATGGAGTTTTGGAGTCACATGGGCAAGTCACATGTCCATGCATGACTCAGAATTTGCAGGTAGCAGCCATGGTTCACATGCTACCTTGAACGTCCTCATGTAGACTTCTTATGTGGATTGGAGCCTTCCAAGATCCATTGTCCGTTAAGTGCTTCTTGACTGGGCACTTAACTTGCAAATTCCTTTCTAAAGAAGCTGACCAAATGTTGTCCCTTAAATTCTGGACCCTCTGAGCTCTTGCTCTGGCTTTGCGCTCTCTCACTCTCCCCTCTTTACCTTTGCTGGGGGAGGGAAAAGGAAGAAAGGAAGGGGAGGAGTAGAGAATAAATGGGGCCCATCAGCTTCCTGACAATCTTCTTTGGCCCAAAACATACCAAATAAGATAGATTTCCATTTCCTGTTAGCTTTCTTCATTAGGCAAATGCAGCTTCCCTGTTGGGGGACTCCATCCTGCCCTGTTGTAAGACCTGCAAAGAGTGGTTTCCAACTGAAACCAGCTCTATGCAGCTCGTGGGAGGTGGGGGTTGCGGGGTCGGGAGGCAACTCCCAGCAGCCCCCTGACCCAAGACAAACTTAGTATGGCTTCTACAAGCTCGGCCAAAATCAGGTTGCTTTCTTGACACTGCTAGTGGAGGGACCTTGATTGTGGAGTGTGCCGGGTGCATAGTTTGTCTGGCTATCACCTGGGGGTTGCAATTGCTTGGATCAGTCCCCCAGACACACACAGTCTCTCTTGTTACAAGTCAGTCACTTGGGTTATATTCACCCATTTGAAACTCTTTCTCTCTCCACTTCCCTTTTGCCCTCTGATCGTTATTGGCTATAAAGCTCCCCCCGAATGAGCGTAATCACCACAGTACTTGGAAGAACCTTGATTGCCAGACCAGACTGTGGTCCTTCCATAGTGCAGTGCGCAGAGCACATGCAGTGCGTCAGGCCTCTCTGGCTCCTCCCACTGGAAATGCATTGGGAACGGAATAGATACTCCATGGCAAAGCACAACAGGAAGATGTGATCATTGGGGAGGCAGCAAACGGGTAAATGTGGCTCCAAAGCAAAGCTGGAAACTCCCTGCAGCCTTACTGCCTGCACAGGAACTGTACTGCACCAGAATTGCTTCCACCCGCAACCTCCCCACACCGCTGCAGGGACTGGGGCGGCTTCTGGGCTCAGCCTCCAGAGAAGACAAGAGAGACTTTGCAATTGGGCAGCATGGAGCAATGTGAGGTGGGTTCTGGGGTGTGTGTGTGGAAAGAAGATATTTGCACACTCAGCAAGAACCCCTAGGTGTGGCTAAGCGTATCAGTAGCCAACAATGGCCACAGAAATGCTGAGCTGGCTAAAACCTCCAGCTGGTGCAATGCTTCAGTGGCATTGAGTAGGAGCCCTACATCTGGTGTGGGGAGGGGTAATAACACAGCAGGTGCTGCATGTGGGCTGAGGCATTTACATGGACAGTTAAAAACTTTGCCACTGTTTCAGCAGCCTCCAGATGATCCTGAGGGCCTCAGCCAGGTGGAATGCCAGGCTCTCTAGCTGAACGTGTCATGTTTACAAGCTGGCATCTGAAGGGAGAGGGAAGATGCAGGGAGGAGGGAAAGATAAAAAGTAGGAAAGCAGGGGAGAGAGATTGGACCGACAAAAATGGGCAACAAAAATGATTAGGGGGCTGGAGTACATGATTTATGAGGCGAGGTTGAGGGAACTGGGATTATTTAGTCTGCAGAAGAGAAGAATGAGGGGGGATTTGATAGCTGCTTTCAACTACCTGAAAGGGGGTTCCAAAGAGGATGGATCTAGACCGTTCTCAGTGGTAGCAGATGACAGAACAAGGAGTAATGGGCTCAAGTTGCAGAGAGGGAGGTTTAGGTTGGATATTAGAAAAAACTTTTTCACTAGGAGGGTGGTGAAGCACTGGAATGGGTTACGTAGGGAGGTGGTGGATTCTCCTTCCTTAGAAGTTTTTAAGGTCAGGCTTGACAAAGCCCTGGCTGGGATGATTTAGTTGGGGATTGGTTCTGCTTTAAGCAGGGGTTGGACTAGGTGACATCCTGAGGTCCCTTTCAACCCTGATATTCTATGATTCTATGACCAGAGAGAGGCAGATAGGCGAAGAGAGGGAAGGAGAGAAAGTCGCAGCAGGCTGATTGAGAGAAGGGGCATACCGGGGAAAGGGGAGGCATTTGTTTTCTTACCTTGGCCAGCGCTACTGGTAACCTGGATGCAGCGGGATTAGCAGTCACTGCCTGAGAGGGCTGGTTGCCTGACTACTAGCTATCAAAATCCATTGATCTCTGCTGACCTAATACCATTCCCCAGGGGCTCCGATCACTGCTTCCTGCTCTCTCCCACATCCCACCCTGCCACCCTTTTGCCCAGCTCAGGATACAAAACCTACAGATCACCCCGGGGGATGCATGGCTTCAGTACCCAGAAGGACTGAAATACTCTCGCCATGAGATTATGGTCAGGCCAGCAATTCATCAGCATCTTAGCTGAGGGGACTGCTGGACAGGCCTGACAAACCCAGGGAGTTCTGACTGCAGTAGATATGGGCCACATCCAGGAAATGTCCTGTGGTGCTTACTGGCTGGCCATGACTTAATCCACACACTGCAATGGCAGCGCACCCTGGGCTTCAGCGCAAAAGAGCCTCAACATTTACTTCGGATGTTCTCTGTCTTTAAATGGGGAGCAAAGAGCAGCTCCCATCATATCCAGCTAGCCAGGCCAGGCTATAGGAATAACAGAATGATGGCCAGCCAGCTGTCATCAACATGTGTGTATTACCCCGTCCCTTGAGCAACAGACCCTCTGCTACGTGACAGCCGGCACAGGCTGGGGCTCTCTGAGTTCCCAGGCCCAGGGAGCAGCGAGGTGGAGTGGCTGGGAGACTTAGCGGATGCAAAGGGAAGGCAGCAGAGCTTTTGTCCCAGAAGCTGGAGGCCGCAGTCAGAGGCCCTGGGGAGCTGGCATGTTTGCTCATGTACCCAGCCCCAGCCCTGAGAAGCTGGCGCTCTGCTGGCAGGAGAGAGAGCATTCAAAGCAATGAAGGAAGTGGTGGGAGATCTGCAGTCTCCCACTACTTCTAGCTAGTAAAAAAGACAAAAGCAATGACAGCAAGTGAACAGCCACCTGCGGGCTGACACCTTGTCGGTGCCTGAAGTGAGTGACATGCAAATACCTCGTCACTCTGAGAGATTAATTAACCAAAACCAATTGCACACCAAGAATGATTAGTCTCCTCACTCACAGACACTTGGCGGGGTTCTCGCACCCCTGTCTCTCTCTCGCTACCGGCGGCGGTGAGAACAGCACCGGGCGCTTGGTGGGGAGTGGGACTCCTGTGAAGGCTTCAGCCGCCCCAGCCATCGAGCCCGGCCCTTTCTCACGCATTGAATGCCCCTAAAACGCTGTAAGGAAGCGCCAAAGGCAGAGTCCAGGAAAAGTAGGAGCAACAAGTATCTCCGACAGGGTGATGATTGTTAATGGAAATTAAAGGGGATCGGGTGGCCTAGTCAGTGGAGTGAGCAGAGGGGTGGTGGTGGGGTTAGAGTCCTAACTCTGCCACTGACTCCCTGTGTGACTTTGTATGAGTCCTTTCCCCTCTCTGTGCCTCAGTTCCCCATCTGTAAAATGGGGAGAATGACACCCGCTGCTGGAAAGTGTTTTGACATCTACAGATGAAAAGCGCGAGAGCCAAGTTAAACATCATCATCATCTGTATGGTGATAGTGCCTAGTAGCCCCAGTCCTGGGCCCTGACCCCACCATGCTAGGTGCTGTACAAACACAGAACAAAAAGGTGGTCCTGTCCTCAGAGAGCTGACAGTCTATTTTTATAGGATCACTGATGCTCAGACTCCTTTACAGACAAAGAGAATTGGAAAAAATCTAATGATTAACCCCCCAGATTCCTTCCCACCTATCTTTCCACTGATCCATCCCTCACTCCTTCTAAGCTTTTCTTGCTTCTGAATCACAGTTCAGCTGTCAAAATCTGAGCGTCAGGGCTTTATTGCATGGGAGTATGTAGTATGTGGCTGATTTCTGCCCCTTGCTTCCAAATGCGTTTGCTTCTAGGTGCTCAGATACAATGACTATGAGTGCAGTATAAAGACCTAACTAGCCGATAGATAGCTAGATACTAAATGAGGGGCTGCAGGGGTGAAGACCAAGAGGTTTGAAGAAATCTGGGCAGCTCTTGGGTTCATTTCAGTAGCCCTGGCCTGGAGCCTGGCTAGATTCAGCCTTCCCACAGTCCTGCCTGCACTATCTGTTTTTCTAATTCTCACCACTTTAATTATATTTGTAAAGATTTCCATTATCGGAGCAGGACATCGTTGTGGTTTCCATTACACTTTGAGCCACGGAAATCTCTTCCATTCCTTGGTTTGATCTCCCTGTTGAAATTGATTCCGTTTGATCTTCTTATTGTAATGCAGTCGAGGGAAGTGAGTCCAGCAAACAGGCCTCCTTAGAATTAAACTGTCTCTCTAATGTGATTACAAATGGCTTTTAACCCTCATATCAACATGAAGGAATTGATATCTAAGAAGGGGGACTTGAAAGTCCCTCCTCTGCCAGGTGCCAGCTAAAACAAGGGCAGCTGCTGCACCAGGAATAATTGTACTTACCCACCTCTTTTGCAGGGGGGCTGTGAGAGTTGGCGAATGTTTGTCAAGCACTTTGAAGATGTGAAGCATTATAGAAATGCTGCAGGTGCCATAAGCACTGTTCCTATTACTGCTTTCTCTCAGGTGACAGGATCACCTCATTTCGCAATTATCAAGTGCTTTCCATGCCAGGATTCTAAAGTGGGTCACCGGTGTTCAGTAATAACGCCTCTGTGTAGCGGGGATTGGTAGGATTATTATTCTTCCTATTTTACAAATGGGGAAACTGAGGCACGGAGCGAGGAAAGAGACTTACCCAAGATCACACAGCGAGTCAGTGGCAGAGCTGGGACTGGAACTCAGGTGTCCTAATACACTCAGGCGTCCTTTGTCAGTTCCCATCTGGACTACAGCAATATACCTGGGCAGGAGGCCAGCCCATCACACCTGCCCTCCACTCCCTACACTGGCTTCCCAAAGAATAGCAAGTCAAGTTCAGTGTCTCGGTCCTTATTGTCATGGTGTTTCACGGCCTGATCCCAGCATATTTAAAAGATTGGCTAAGGCCCCAGGATGAAGACTGTGATTGACCCGCTGCTCCTCAGGGACAGGGAACTGTCTCCCTCAAGGGCAAAGCTTGTCAGTATGAAAGACAGCACTTTCTCAGGGGCTGGTCCCCAACTGTGGAACGAACTCCCGCGGGACTTCACAAGCCCATCACAAACCCCCTCCCACTCCCACTCTGATGTACACACAGAGCGGTGCATACAGCTACAGGAATCAACACGCCACCAACACAGCACGCTACACAGCACATCCAGCTCTGCCCCTGGGGCTGGGACCGAGAGAGAGAACAAACCCCACCGGACAGATATGAGCACATCGCCTAGGGCACTGCTGGGAGGCACTCAGATACTGAGAGGGGTGGGAGAGGAACCTGAGAGAACAGAACAGAAGTCCTGACTCCCAGCTCTGAGTCATAATAATCGCAAAACCACCCTTCTCAGGGGCAAGTTTTCCAGAGGGACCATACTGAGGGGCAGGTTTTATAAGTGCTGTGAGTGGCAAGAGGAGAGGCCTCTCTGTGCATGGGTGAGCTACCAGTAAGCATGGGAAGAAATCGTTGAATTAAGAAGGTGAGCCGTTGTCGCATGGCATTCTGAATGCAGAGGGATGGGAGCATATGGCGAGCCAATTGCTCCGATGTGGCTGGCACAGGGTCTGATATGTGGGTGATCTGGTGTGGGTGTGAGCTTGTGGGCTTGTCAGTTCTAGAGGAGCAACTTCCTTCCCACTGGCCAGCTGAACGTAATGGGACATCCATCAGCATCAGTCAGCAGGAGCTGCCCACTTGCACTCTCCTCAAGTGGAAAAGGCCCAAAGGCATCAGAGTCCCAGGAAATAACAGTGCAGAGCCATAGAGAGATCTAGAGATACAGATGTACATATATGTGAAGCAAGTGTTATGCTGCCAGGCAATGCTGGGGAATGTGGTGACTTGGGGATGTGCCAAGTGCACTGATCCTAATGAAAAATGCACTGGGACTGGGATGGGCTGTGACTCACAAGAAGCCCAGGCCAGGCGGATTGCACCCCACTGGATGAAGAGAATAAAGGTAAACTCCTTCTGCCACCCATACACTCTTCCAGCATCAGATGAACCACGGACATCAGCCACCTGAGGAGACTGAGTCTGACAACCATTGTCCTTTGTCTTCTCGGGACCACGAGGCCTGCAGCAAACAAACCATACTTCTCTTTGTCCTGTAGGCTAGGAAGGACTGGGAGTCCTGCAGGGCTGGCACACAGAGCCACTGACCTGGGAGGCAATAACCTGCATTACTCAGTCCCTTTGTGCAAATTATAAGGAGCACTGAGAGGCTCTGCAGTGTGGAGTCCTACTCATTCTCTTGGCTTGGAAGGGCAGGGGCCTGCAGAGAGAGGTTTTCTTTATCCATTGTGCAGAAGAAGTGGGATCTGTATGATGTGGAGGACCCTACAAAACCACCTAAATGATTAGAAGCCCCAGGGAAGATCACAACTAAACGGGGCTCTGATTCACCAAAACGCCCAGGATCCCAGGAAGATCAGCCTCTTCCCACCCTGATCCCAGCACATTCTCCTCCTTGCTCTCTTGACATTGAGCTCCAGGATCTTCCTCTCCCATCCCTTCCAAACAGCTTTTTCTTCCAGGTGCCTCTCCTTTGGGCAAATTCATCTTCACTTTCTTCCCTCTGCCAGGATCTCCCTGATTTTCCTTTCTCAGCCCTCCTGCTAACAGACACTCACTCACTCACAGCTCCCCAGAACCTGCCTCCTAGCACCCTGCCAGACTAGGGCGATGAAGGAATGGGAAGAGAAAATCTTAATGCTGAAGAAGGGAACGGGGAAGGAGAGAATTTCTGAGGGGCTGTGGACCTCATTTCACACATATATTGTCTCAGTCTTCCATCAAGGCCAGCACCCTGTCCCCATGGCAACACAATGCTATCCTCTGGAACAGGCTCCTCCAATCTGTGCTGGGAAACTGTGAAGTTCAGGAGTTTCTGAGGAAGATGAGTGGGGCGAGGCATGAGGGATCCCATCCTGGGTGTGGCAGGTGCGAACCTGCGGGAGCTGGGAGCTATGGTCAGTGATGTTGGGGAGGGTGGGATGCCCAGAAGGTACTTGGAGCTGAATCAGTAACCACCTTGTCGATGTCGTCTCTTTTCTTCACACTGACAGCTTGACAAGCTAACAGGAAAAATGAAGTCAGTGAAGGGAGAAATGCTATCAGGAGCTCCGTGCTAAAAGGGCAGACAGGCCAGATTGGAGGAAAATGAGAAGCTGTCCAGGCTAATGCAATCATTTATCACATAATCTTGCTTGGCACTTGGGTGAGGATCCTGGCAGTCCCTGGCACTGTGCAGAAGCTCTCCTGGCCCCTTGTGCACTGGCACCATATATGGGGCTCCTTCTCAGCACCTCTGCTGGCTGCTTTGCTTGTTGCTATGGCACACTGTGCTCTCTCCCCATAGCAAGCTGTCTTTATCCATTGTGCTGTGCTCTGGCTGTGTCTGGTGTGGAGTTTGTCTTGTCTCGCTTTGGACCTGTTGTCGGAGGGGACACCATCTTATTGGGTCACAGCTCATGGGCCTTTTTGGCTCCAGTTCTTATTAGCCTATGGCATGGGGCCAGGATTTACGGCAGCCTAGCACCATACGATGGAAAGATGCGTTAAGAAACATCCCTGCAAAGCAGGGTCAGCTGTAAAATGTGACAAAAGGGGAGCAACAAGGGAATTTCCTTCCCTGATCATATTGCATTGTAGATTTTGCTGCACGTTTGGGCCATATGTGACCCGTGCCCAAGGGGACTGTAAGATCTTCAGAGTGATTTCCAGCTGAGATGAGCTCATTCATTTAAACTTGCCCCTTTTCAGGGAGCGCAAACCCACCCACTCTATTTCTGACACACAATAGTTGCAGACCAGATTCAAGCTGAACAAGGAAGGGTTTGCACAACTCGCATTTGGAAACTGGATCTTACCATCCTGAGTTATGTGACTTCACTTTACAGCATGCATCCCAATGACCAGTGAGCTGAGGGAAGTGCTCTGATTTATGAGAACAATTTGATCATTTCCATTTCATGTTATGCTGACAGTGGTTTTTTCTAATAAATATTTTGTGAGGATACAGGCTTCCCAGGTAAACCCCATGCTCTCTGGGTCTCCTCACGAAAGGGATAGTTTTCCCAAGGGTTAGAGCAGCTGGACAATAGGAGCCTGGTTTTTAAAGCCATTTGCACTCAGTAACATGCACAAAAATGAATGCTTTAATTTGTGCTTGTGGTTACCATGACTGAACAGCAAATCGAATGTTGCCCCTTTGGCAGGGTTGTTTCCACCTGGATGAATAATTGGTGATAGAAGCCAGGTATAGTCTTGGTGTAATCTTGTTTAGTCTCAAACAAAGCACACAGTGTCCTGTTTCCCAGAATGCAGTAAAAACAACCTGCAGCAGCAAGTTTCCTTTCTCAGAAATCCCCAAGTCAGCCACTCCAGTGAGCTCTGTGCCCAAGAAGCTCTGTCTCTCTGCTTCCTCTCAGGGTCATGCATACAACTCATTCTGCTGCCTTGCTCCTTCCAATACACACAATTTGCAACAAATATCCTAGCCCGTGCATTTGCAATCAGAAAATCTCCTGTGAATCCACCTGGTTTGACTCTGCTCTGGCCATGCTGCCTAGGGCCTTGGGCAGTACACCCCACGGTCTGCAGGTGTTTTTACTACATAACGGGCTTGATTGTTACTTCTGTTGAGTCTGAAACAGCATACTTGGCACACCCACTGGCTTTAATGAGGGCTAGATTGCATTTGGAACCAAGACCCCCGTGCACACACACACACACACCCAGCAGCTATTAGCACCTTTCTGCAAAACAAAGTAATTTCACATGTAAATGACTGGTTACAAATGCAACTGACCATTTGCACATGCAATTTCCTAATATGCATTCCTAAGCATGGTAAGTGTGTGCACAAATTAGTTACACAATTGCACACCCATTTTTGTGTGCATACTTGAATGGACTTAGTTTTAACAATCAGACATTGGTTCTCCAGTAGTACACAAGGAGACTCATTGTGCCAATGACACATTTGCATGTA
Source organism: Chelonia mydas (assembly GCF_015237465.2). Lineage (NCBI taxonomy): Eukaryota > Metazoa > Chordata > Testudines > Cheloniidae > Chelonia > Chelonia mydas. The sequence goes on from NC_051250.2 coordinate 69,491,832, forward strand.
CAAACAGCCACTCAGCTGTGTAACGACTAGAGTTGACTGAGCATGAAAATTCCTTTTCATGGCAACTGCGGTGTGTGCATGGGGGCTAGTGGCCTAGAATGTGGTAGACTCAAGTTCAAGTCCCTGCTCTGAATCAAGCAGAGTTTTTCATTCCAGATCACTCCAGAGGAGGCAGGACAGGGACTTAAAGCGGGGTCTAGCACATACCAGGCCAGCACCCTAACTGGGCAGCTATACAGTCGCTCTTTTTCTCCCTCTGTGTCGCTCAGACCTGAAAACCAATACATTTCAGCTTTGATAAAACAGCCTATTTCGCCAGAAATGTTCCAGCCAGCTCCAGTAACTAACCATCACGCAGGCCTTTCTCCAGAGCAGATCCTACCGTTACTTCCATATCCATTTACACTGTAGGTTTACGGTCCTTTCACCATCAGTCCTCTTAGCAGCCTGGCCTTGTTCTTCTGACCCTACTTTCAGAGCCTTCAAGCCGGCTCACCTTGGAGATGGGCACATGCTCTCTCCTTCCGCACCTTCCCATCTGAGTGCAGCCAGCAGAGCGAGGGGGTCTCACACCCTTCGCTGTCTTACAGGACCTAACCCAGGCAGATTGTATCGACTTCCAGTTATTGCTTGTGGTTCAATCATTGGTACAGGTCCCAGTCTCTAAGAGAAGAGAGAGGTATTGCCAAAAAGCATCCCATAGAGAGGACCTCCCAGACCTATTAGCCACCGATTTCCAGAGTTAGGAACTGAGATGCAAAACTTCCCTGAGGCTACGGATTGTCATGTCCACCCGGAGCATGGAGTATTAATTATTATTATCCTTAATGACACCGAGCGACTATAGAGCAGTACTAATGATGGAAATTAATTGGATTATTACTGCCCCTCCCCACTGAGGTGCTCAGGATGCTGTGTGGTTAAAATATGCCAAGGCGCGGTGCTTACAAAGGGATACAATGAGCAAGAGAAAATCCAGGCGAGATACTAATAGGGCAAATGAAGGTGGCAGTGATTAAAAGGAGGCTGGTGCATGCTGACACAAGGGGTGAAAGCAAGAGATACAGGTGATCAAAATGCAGAGTCCGTTGCTAAAGCCTGAAGGGGTGAGGTATGTTTATGTCAGCATTTATTGTATGGTTTACAAGCTGTAAATGCATGGAGCTCTAGGACTTTGCATCGAACAGGGCATCAGGCGTGGCCCCACCAGGAAGGAATTGGGGTTCAGAGAGCCAAGGCCCCACTATTCCATGCCCATCTCCACCTGCTCTCTGCCCACTTGCTTGCAGGGGACGCATGTGGAGAACAGGGGCTCTGTGCTACATCAGACCCACACTCAAGACGCAGATAGGCTGAGCAATGGGTTAACGTCCTACTCCCCTGCTCAGAACAGTAAGACAAGGGCACAGCCAGGCCAGCCCGTGGTGTTACAGCTAAAAAATAGACTGAGCCAGAACCTAGATCTTCGCCAACACACGCATACACACACCCAAACATATCTGGAGATTACAATCTGGGCCCAAAGTTTGTAGCTTGGGCTCATTTCTGCTAACAGTCTCATAAACAATTTTGTCCCCTTCCTAACTGTAATCCACAGACCAATTTGTATCATTTAATACATGAGAAGCAGCAGCCTGGAAATGAACAGAAAATAACCGTCTCCCTCTAAAAACCCCCAAACCAACCCACTTAATGTTATTTCTTCCTCTTATTTGTGTGGCCTTATCCTCCCCGTGAGCATACACCCTCCACAGCAGCCTGCGATGTTCTTAACCATCACCCCACATGGATTTAGACATTCGGGGGGGGGCGAGGGGGGTCAAAACAGGCACTACCCAGGCTTTGAGCCTGATCTGCCAATTCCTCCCCGGACGCAGAACGCCGGCAGCCAGTCCCCTGGCACAGCAGCGTGAGGGATGGGGTTGGTAGGACAGTGTGCGTGCTATGAACAGACGGTCAGTGCTGTGCCTGCAGGGTGATTTAACCCATTGCTATGTTTCTGTTCTAGCTGCTTAAGCAACACAGGAAATGGCCCCACAAAGCCTGCAGCTAGTCCATTTTCTCTGCTACATGCTCTCCCTTTGTGGAGAGGGTTGTCTCCTGAATTCAGTGCTGTGGGAGACAGATCCTTGTAGTGCCCAGGTTGGGAGAGAGGAGAATAGTCTGTAGGGGAGGAGAGATATAGGAGCAGATCTGTGGCCCACAGATCTGTTTGCCCCTCACTTCCCAGATCTGGGTGGGATGGGGATGGGCGGATCCAAGGGGAAGGAACTTTTGCTGATGTTTTCACTTTGCACCCCTACGAGGGCCACACAGCTGAAGGGACAGTCAGGTCAAGGCTCATGAGAGCATCAGCTGTTTCCAGACTGAGCTGCCTTGGCTTTAGGATGCCTGGGGAAACCAGCTATGTATCCATGCAAGGTGGAGATTTTGCTTCTCTGCGGGGTTCCTGATGCGGGCAGCTCGCTGTTGTATGGCCCTGGATTTAGTGGCCGCGTGGACATTTTGATCAATCAAACCTGACAACAGGGCTGCACTCTACTGTGACGGAGGGGGCTATGGAGCGCAGAGTCGAACACCCCATTTCAGACCGACAGGTGGATTTCATTCCCAGGGTGAACTCTCAGCCTGGGGGAGGTGGTGTGTTGCCCAGCTGTTGTGCTGATGAGAAGGAAGAAATGTTGGCAGGCTGGGACATAGGGCCTGTGGTGAGAAGCCAGCTTGCCAGTCTGCTAACAGCACCAGCTTCACTGCAGCGAGCCTCCATCCCTGCCCAAGAAAAACCCATGTGCAGTTAGCTGTGTGGGCAGGGGTGCTGGAACAATTTGTACAGTGGGGCTGCTGAGAGCCATTGAACCAAGCTGTAAACCCTCTATCTAATGGCATCCACTTCAAACCAGGGAGTACAGCAGCACCCCTAGTTCCAGCACCTATGTGTGTGGGTGAATTCTGGTATCATTCTATTCAATTTAGCTTCTTATACTGTGCCTGAGGTCTGAGAATCTCGACGGAGAGATCAGGGGTTAGTGGGCGACATGCAGTATGAGTGGGGCAGCTGACCACTGTCCCCCAGTGTTGGGTGAATATTGGCTGCAAGGACCCTTTCTATTTCCCTGGGGGAACCTGTTGAACCACCAAGTAGTAACTCATTGCAATGAAAGCAGCCAATCAAACAGATTTTGATGGGAGATGGAGGGGTAGTCGCCTGGGTTTAAAATATACAGAGGGATGCAGTGCCCGTATTTTAAAGAGGGGGATGGGAAAGTTGTCCTAGCTGGAACACCAGTGACTTTTGGGACAATCTTGGGGGTGGGAGCTCTCAGCTCTGTTCCCCCAATTTGCTCCTTTTTAGAATGCAGATGACAGACTTTAAGAGAGAGCAACTGACCCTAACTGCCATAATGGACTATCCCTTCTGGCTGATGGACGGTGTCTACCTAAGGGAGACTCCTTGATTGGTTTCAGATATAAATGAGTCAATGCCAGGCCACGGTTCAGCTCAGGGCCAGGCGATCACCAAGCGAGAAGGACAGAAAAGAAAGGCAGATGTAAGAAAGTCTTAGCCCGTGGCAGCAGGCTAGCCATATCCATGGCACAGGCCAGAGCCTTCACGTCAGTCCAGAACCAGCCAGGCCCCTGCCTTGTGTGGGATCCATAGTTTGTTCTTGTCCCCTGGAGTTCACTTTAAGAGTCAAGATGATCCTATTGCATTTGTGGTGGCATTCAAGCTCTTTCATTCAGCAGACCGAGTTGCCATCCATTTAGCAAACCCACCTCTGAAGAAAGAGGAGTGAGAGTGAGTGTGTGCATCCACAAACCCATTTGCTGTTTAGGTGTCAGAAATAAATTTCACCACTGGAGTCTGCAGCATCTGATTAGTGAATTATTCAGTTTGGAGATTGCGTTCCTTGTGACCTCATTAGTAACCCCAAGGTGAGCGGGATGCATTAGCCTAACCACTGTATTGTCACCGAGGAGCAGAATGGGGGCATTAAAAGGGATTAAAGTGCTTTACCAAGAAGTGCGGCACAACTCATAAAACCAATAAAAAAATAAAAAATAAAGCGCACTGTGAAACCGGCAAATAAACAGGCTGGCGCGGCACAGGGTGGGGCAGGAGTGTGCTGGCACAGGAGGGTTCTGCAGATAAACAGGCCGGCACGGCATGGGGACAGGGGCACTAGCGTGCTGGCAAAGTGGGGTCCCGCAGGTAAACAGGCCAGCACAGTGTGGGGCCAAGGCCAGGAGCGTGCTGACAAAGTGGGGTCCTGTGGCTGAGAGTAAAGGCCACTGCTTTAAGAGACTTTGCAGAGTTACCAAGCCCACCAACGAGAACTTCACTGAGGCCCAGCTGTGGGGAGGGAGCTCAGGTCCCCATCACACTTTACACTTATATCAGCCTGATCCAGCCCCTCTTGAGAAATCTGTGGAAAGACTCCCGTTGATGTGAGTGGGCCTTGAATGAGGCCTGTCTGCTGAGAAGTGCTCTACGAAGCCTTAAGAGAGATCAGCCTAGAGTCGACCTTTCTGTCTGAAGATCTTTACCAAGCTCGGTGAGTATCACTTCCCCGTTGTAGAAATGGAGAGACTGAGGCACGGGGTGGGGACAGGAAGGCAGTTGTCCCAGGTCACACACTGAAGCAGTGGCAGAGCCAGGATTACAACCCACATCATCTGGCTCCCAGCTCCATGTTCTTATTAGTACATGAGACAGCTTCCCTGTGTATGCCGTTCCTTGTGCCCTGACTGAGGTGAATCTTCTCCTGGCAGGATCAGGGCCTGAGTGTACTGAAGAAACCATCCTCAGCACAGGGCTGAAAGGGTGACTGACTAAGTCTTGTGGCTAGTTGGTATCGATTATTCTTAGGCTCTAAAACAATCACTGATGGTCTTTCTGGGATGGAGGGCTTCCATCACTCTCCGGACCCGGGACCCAGGGCCTCTCTCTAGTTTTCCATCCCTGGTGCCTCTCTCGGCTCTCCCAACCCCAGACCTGGGGCCCAGCCTCCTAGTCCCAGTTGCAGGTCTCCTGACTCCAGGGTTGGGTCCCCTCTCTGGTCTCCCATTGCACTGAACTTGGAAAGAAGAGCTCCCACCTGGCTGGAGCTGGGTGAATGGTGGGGGAAGGAATCTGAGAGCAAGTCTGCTAAGTCCTCCCCACCCTCTCCTCTGTGTCTGGGTTTACATCACTGTAGCTGGGAGCAGGATTTGGCCCTGGGTGTTTCTTCTACAGTCAATCTGCACATGGGATGGATGCAGAATGGGGGGAGAGTGCCAAGGAGAATAGATGGAGCTGACTTTTCCTGATTCGCCCAGGTTTCTTATTAAAGAAAGAGGGAGATGGGTTTGTATCAAGCTCTCTCTGGGTCATCTCTTCTTTGTTTCTGCTGGGAGGTATCGGCTGACGTGAATGGCCTTCACCGGGGGATGATCCTGTTAGTGACCCGTGCGGCTGCATTTGTTTGCTCAGCAGCAGTTGCAAATAATGGATGCTAAAAGGCTTTGTGGTTCATTGATGGCCATGCTCATAACCACACACCCTTCATCCAGTTCTTGGGAGAGATGCAAAACTCCCCGATGCTTCTGCTTGGGTCCTAAACTCTGCCTCCTACCTAGCACAACGGGCTGGCTCCCCACAGCCTGCACTCACCGGAGGTCTCCTTTGCAAGGGATCCTGGGGAAAGTTGTCCTAACTTAGACCCTCAGGTGGATGAATCCAATCAGCAGAGTCCCCTGTCCCCTTCCACGAGTGCACGGGTTGGACTCCCATGTTTTCAGCTGGGACTTGAAGCCAGGCAGGTCCTCCAGTGGCAGTCCCAGCTGAGCCCAATGGGTTCCAACCTTCTCTAGCTGAGCCTCTTGGAGCGATGCTAGGCTTATCCCCAGCTCATAGCAGAGGCAAACTTCCAGAGAGGCAAACTCTGTGTTACTCTAAGGAGACCTCCTGCTTGACCACTCTTCTTTGGTAGTGCCTCCTGGTTGCTATGCACAGGGCCATGGCTTGTCCAGTGGCGTGAAGATGTTACAAGGGTTTTCTCCCTCCTCAGCCTGATCTCCTGGACTCAGATTAACCTGCCTCTGTGGAGACCCCACTCAATAAATTGTACATGTCCCATCATATTAACATTCAATATTTTAACTTCTCCAAAGCTGGGAATATTTCCAAAGTCTGAGCACAGGGATGATTATAATTCCATAATAATATTTTAATTCTATGATAAGCTAAATTAACTTCAGCCCCCTTGTGTCCCATTTCCCTTGCTGGCGCCAATAATGGCTGATCAAACCCCTGGTACTGATGAGTTTGGGGGAGGTGAAAACCACATCATCTGCAGGAGTGTGAGCTAAGGGAGGTGGACTTTGGCCCCAGAATTCCAGGTATGGGCATCTATCCTGTCTGCATATCAGGACCAGTAGGGGGCATTGTACTTGACAACTGCACATGCCGAACAACCTTTGTTTCCAATCAGCTCCAGCCACTGCAAGGTTAACACCTGGGCTGGGAGAGTGACTTGGGGAAGGAAAGCCTGGGTTGGATCCAGAGTGAAAAAAGGACAAAGTGGGGAATGGGAGACAGCAAAAAGTAAACAGAGAAAGGGAGAGCCCCAGCAACACAGAGCCACAAGAGGCTCTGAGCAGAACGAGGACGTAGCTAGTTCTTTCTGTCCAAGATAGATAAACGCAAGGGGCTCCACGCCTGTTAATAAGAAAAGGCCTCTCTGTGTTCCTCTCAGACCTTACTCATACACACTGACTTTTGTCGTGTCTGTGGCAAGGTCAGAGCTGCTGCCTAGGAATTGAGGACAGTTGAACTAGTTGGGTAACAGTAAGAAGCAGAACCTCAAAGCAGAACCTCAACATGGTCAGAGGGACTAATGCAGCCTGTTGCAGTGGGGAGGCAGGGGGCGGGTGCTGCCTCTCTGATGACACCCTGTATCCCTCCCTACATTTGCTTGTCTAGCTACAGGCCTGGGCTGTTTTCTGGGTGCTTTCAGGCTGGTGGTGCTGGGAACCTGCTTTTTCTTGCTTCTTGCTGGGGGAGTCTCAGGGAGATGGCTGGGGGATTGTCCAAAGTGGGAACCTTTGGGTTGTTGCCTCTCATTACTTAGAATGCTAGCCGTCCCCTCAAGCACTGCAAGCGGTCTGGCCATTACCCAAACACCTTTACATTTGGCCCCTGCTAGAGTGCTCCAGCCCCAGCTGAGACACTGTAGCAGGGGCAAGAAGGAAGGAAGGAGTTTTATGAGGTGTAGTCTTCCCCACCTTTATTAGACCTGAATGTGGGAGGAATCTTATTTTTAAAAACACACCCTGAAAGCTAGCCACAAAAAGAGTGTGTGAGAGACCCCCAGAGTAGGGAGTGATCTAGGATGTCAGCTCTGCTCCTGCTCTTTCCTTATCCCCCCTCCCCTCCCCGCCCGTCACACACGTACGGGAAATTCATGTAATGCTATTTAATAATATATACTTATGCACTGGCTATCTCAAGCCATTTGCGTTGTCAAGTCATGTGCACTGATGTGAAGTCTTTGCTTTCCCTTGTGTCACTGCTGGTGTCATCGTCAAGCAGTTGTCTAATGGTGACTTGAAGAACTGAAGGGGAAAGACGCGACAGAAATTAAAAACTAATCAGTGAGTTAAACTAAGGATCCCTTTCATTGCCATCATTATGAGCATTGTATTGTATTCACTGAGCATCCCGCAGGCGCAGAGGTAGTGGGAACACCTTCCTCTTTACATTTTCAAAACGTTACTGGAATGGTGGTTTAAATTAAGCCCATTTGCTTTCTTTTGAATTCCAGTAGAATTCCCTGCTAACTGGGATTCTTCAGTGGATATTCTCATCTGTCCCAGGTTAGCAGCAATTCCAGGTTTGAAGAGACTATTTAAAAAGTCCAACAAATCTTAAAATGGAATAAACTACTGTGCTAAATAAAAATGAGACCCCTCGCAGTTCATCTTCATTTCTTATTTTACTCCTCCTTTGGCACCCTCTGTATTTAAAAAGGCTGGCCCTTAAAATTTCACATCTCTTTACTATCTGGTTAAACACCACTTAATGCCTTGGCACTGGTCAATGCATTCCCTTCCTATTAGGCAGAATGTTTGCAAACTGTCATGGAGAAGCAGCCATCGTGCCATTCACTCTGCACCATGGGAGAGTTCCAACAGAGACAGAGGACTCATGCCTGTTTAGGTGTGTTGAATGCAGAGCAGTCTGGTCTGTTACAGAAGCTATCTTACAATCCCTTTGAAACTCTCCTGTCTTCCTCATGCATTCAAATGGGAGCTGCATTCTCTCAGCTCTGCCTTGCGTCCATTCAGGAGGCCACTTCTGTTGACAACAAATCTCACTTTAAGCAAATCACACTTTTAAATGATATTTTAAAATGTTGACATGGCAATTTGCTCTTCTGAGCGAGCCCATGTAGTGCTTTGAATCGCTTTACAGTACACCTTAAAGGAGACAGTGGTCACGATAAAGGGTGAAGGAGGAGCCTGAAAGGAAGGGGAGGGGTCTGAGGGATGAAGGGCATGTTCCTCAATTCAGTTTCTTTTTTTCCCATTGTATTTCCCAGCTAGTTCAATGCGGAAGTCATTTGCACTCAGGGGTTTCTGTGCCAGACGGCTCTTCTGCTCATTGTGGCATCAAAAGGATTCTCACGTTTCTTTCTTTGCTTAACCCTTTAAAAATATTCCATCTGTCAGGGCCTGGCACTCCCTAGTGATTTTCCTTGAAGTACAAGCCACATCCTTATGTTTGCTTGTCAAGCAAACAGTCAGACTGACAGACGTCCTGGGGTGCACACAAGCCTAAACAGACCTACTCATATGGCTGCATGCAGAGTGAGCTGTATATGCAGTCGTACAGACACAAGTGCATATAGGCACCTGCACACCCTCACATGCCAATGCAGACATGTCTGTGTACAGGTAACAACCCCTGCCTGTGTCAATGTAGGGTTTGAACCCCTGACCCTGAGCAGGAGCTTACTAACTGAGCTAAAGCAAAACCTCCATGAGCTGGTAGCAGTAGTAGGTTGCTAGCCTCTAGAGCGTGACCCTAGAGTCGCCAATCATCTCGGAGCCCTGTCTGCATCCCCGCAGCTTGGCCTCACCCTCACACACCTGGCTCAGCTGTGGTCAGGATCTGTAGTTCCCGCCGTCGGCCGCTAGATGCCACTGTGGAGCCCGGCTTCAGGCAGCTTGCCTGCTTCCCCAGCGGGGAGGGGCAGCGCCAGCTGCAGTGGGGATGAGTCTAATGAGCAGGCGGGCGCAGCAGGGCGACTGGCGGAGGCTGAAGGTAAGGGGGGCTCGGCACTGGCCCCAGGCTGCCCCTGTCCCAGAGAGACCTTAGCTAGATCCCAGCCCCTGGAGAGACCCCAGCTTTCAGACCTGCCTCAGTACCTAAACACCACGCGGGCACCCTCCCACCTGGCCCAGCACCCCAGTCAGCACCCCAGATACCCCCTTCCTGCCAGGATTGATATAAGCCCCTGCCCTAGCCCCGAGACTGCCCTGGGAAGGGTGCGGCGACCCTAAGACAGTTCACGGCCATTTGCAAAATGCGAGTTAGCTCCTTTCCATAACATGTCACCCGTGGAGCTGCACCCAGTGTGGCAGCCGTGGCTGCGTTCAGAGTCACACACAGAGAAGTGTACGCACGCCGGCATGGCTACGCAAGCACACGCATACAGCTAAGCTCCCTGTGTGGGCCCAGTCACTGTACTATCTGAGCCCCTCATAATCTTTCATTCGTTTGCCCTCACATGCCCCTGCGAGGCAGGGCTGGTATCCCCAGTGTACAAAGGGGGAACTGAGGCACAGAGAGGCGAAGTGATTCACCCAGGGTCACACAGTGAGACTGTGTCAGAGCACGGACGGGAACGCAGCTCTCCCAAGTCCTAACCTCCCCGCTTGCACGCAAACGACACAGTATCTTGCATGGTGCAACTGACACTGGCCTCGGCATAGCCCATGCCCAGCATCTCAGGAGCTCTGCAGCCGGGCACTGGCGGGCTGTCCGCAGCCTCAGTGGGCCAGGAAGGGAAGCAGGGAGCTGCAGCTTCCCTCAGCAGCCTGTTTTCAGGCAGCCCCCTGGCTCGCCTCTCCCCCAGGCATTCAAGGAGAGTTTTGAGTCTCACCGCTGTCGTACCAGCCTCAGAGCTCACAGGACAATGCTCAGCACTCCCAGGACTCCTCTTCTTTGAGCCGAGTGATGCTCTGAAAGCCACAGCCGCATTGTGAGGGGGGTGATGGTGCCGCACAGCACAGTGGCTTTGTTGCTGAGAACAGTGACATGGTGACCTCAGCACGGGGCTGGCGGGGGGAGATCCTGGGGAGCCAGCTGAGCCATAGAACCAGAGTGAATGGAGGTGGGAAAGACCTGCCAGGTCCCTCCCCCATACCGTGGCTAGATTTGAACCAGTGACGGGGCCCGGATCCCGCTTGCAGTTCCAGGAGTTCTCTGACGTCCGTCCCTGGATAACAGGGGCAGTTGCCATTAGGGATTCGCCCCTCTGTGCTCGTGCACAGACCCTGGTCCCCGAGCTGTCCTGACTATGTGCTACATGGCACGTGCCACCTCCCCAACACATGAGCAACAATCCCGAGGGGCTTGACTTGACTCTAACAGCTCAGCCATCATGGCGGCCACAGAAACAGCAGCAGAAGGCACCTGACCTGAACCTTTCACACCAACAGCTGCTGTTCAGGAAGCTGTGTCCCCATCACTGAGTGAAGCATTTCCCATTTCTCTGCCCCTTCCAGGAGCCTCCAGATTGCCTTTCCTTTCACAGTGGGTCTCAAAGTGGGTCCCAACTGCCCACCCTGGAGAATGGACAGGGCCAGCATCCCCTCGGGTGTCCCCCACCAACATACCTCGCCAAGCCCCTCTAGGTCCCATGCAGTGTATGGCTTCCCTGCTCAGCTCGGTGTCAGCTGTGCTGAGGACACCAGCCTGCTGACAACTGACCAAACTCATTGCACACTGCCAGAGGCCTTTGGCCACAGGACACCAACAAATTATGCCCAGGTGACTTGCTCAGGGTCTCCCACCCCACTACCCTCATGTCTCCCACACCTTCTGTTGTTTTCATCCTGCCTTTAATTAGACTGAAAACTCTTCAGGGCACAGGCCATCTCTTACGCTGAGTTTCCACAGTGCCTAGCACCATGGGCTCTGGTCTCTGCTGTGCCCTCTACCACAATACAAATACCAGCTAATAATAGAGACCATGCTGGATTTGAACCAGTGACTGGGTCTGTAGCTCATCCCCAATTCCTGGAGCTATCTGCTCCCCTAGCAAATTTAAAAGGTATCTTCCCAAATGTTCCTGTTTACTTATAGCTTTCTGGTGCCTCTAACAGCACCTGGTGTTCTCAGCAGAGATCCAAGGTACTTGAAAAGAGGGCCGCATGTACCTTTCCCTGTGTGTTAGAGAGATGCGGGAGTTTTCTTGTGGCCACTCCCTCAACAACTGGAGTTATCTGTATCCACAGAGAGCTGTGTTACCCTGCTGCGCATGGGGACACTTGACCCCAGTGTCTTTCTCCCAGCTGGGCTGGGTTTGTCATGACTCTTTTGCTTTATGCCCAGGCTCTGGGTCTAATATTTCTGGAGGGCTGGAAATAGGATTGACTCAGGAAGACAAAAGCAGCTGCCCTGATATTGTCCTCCTGGCCTTTCCTGCCCCACCTGCTTTGGAAACTGGGTCCGGGTAAAGCAGGACCAGAAAAGCCTGGATTTCAGACCCTTCCCTGGTTTTTATTGCCATTTTGTCTCAGTTTAATGATAAGTTTCCCAGTCCCCCTTCCAGACAGCGCTCTCTGGGGCCTCACGCGAGGCCCATGCATTGGTTTCAGTGAGTCCTCACCACGTCTAGAGAGGTTGTGGAATCTCCATCATTGGGGATTTTTAAGAGCAGGTTGGACAAACACCTGTCAGGGATGGTCTAGATAATACTTAGTCCTGCCTTGAGTGCCAGGAACTGGACTAGACGACCTCTTGAGGTCCCTTCCAGTCCTATGATTCTATGTCGGGTTTCCTTCAGTCTCTGGGAGGCGCAGCCGCAGAACAAGCTGGGAGAATGTGCTGCTCCTGACAGAGAGGGGCTGAGAGCGCTAACTGGGGAAAGGGATCGTGCAGGCCAGTGCTGGGCACAGCAATGCTAATGGAGTGAGGCCTCTCAGCCCTGCCATGCAGCATCCCTGAGCTTCTCACACACACAGCTCTGCTGCTGCACCTTTGGCCCGACCTGCAGCTCCTACTGCTGTGCCCAATGCATCCCGGTTCTCCCCTGCTAGTCCCTTCCTGGGCTGTCACAGCTCTCCCAATGCACCTCCGTCTTGCCCGCCGCCCCCCTGCCAATCCACTCCTCGGCTGGTAAGTATTCCCTCTTCTACCTATTGAATGAAGGGGCCAGGGAAAATGCAGAGCCCCTCAAGACTTCTGGCTCTTGCTCAGCAAAGAAACCAAGTCCCTGCCATATGAGAGCAAGATGTGAGCTCAGGGGACAGGTTGTCATTAGCAGCACCCCGTCTTCCCCTGTAGCCCTGCTTTCTCTTTGCACTCCCTCGTGCGCTCTTCCCCCTCCTTCCTTGCAAACTGCTGCTCTGATGGAGGCTGAAAGTGTCTCGTCTTTGACGGGGTGATGGGCAAGCGATGCCTTTGGGGAGATCAGCTCGTGTTGGAAACCACCCAGCGCCCCCAACCCACACAAGGGGCTTTCACGGGCTGTGGGATTGTTGTCTCTTAGCCCTAGCTGCTTCAATTGGGGCCTCTGCCCCTTTGGGAAGGGGTGCCCCCATCCTTCTCCCCGGCCCCACTGGGGAGCCGGCACTTGCCCAAGCAGGACAGGACATGGCAGAGGAAGGAACTCATGTGCCAAGCCCCCAGCTTGGGGACCCCTGAGAGTAGTGCAGCTCGCCGAGCTCCAGAGTGGTGCGTGGCAAACCCAGAGGCTGTTTGTGTTTTCTCTCCTCCTCCTCTCACCTCCTAAACACCTTTCAAGTAGGCTGTGAGCACAGTCACTGCCCGCCGGGGAGCCACTCTTCCCAGCACCCTCCGGCTGGGTCTGTGCTGGGAGAGGAGCCATCCGCTAGCAGAGTGTGGCAGCTGCTGGGGGACAGCAGCTGATTAGTTGTGATTACAGGGTTCAAGGAGGAGGCAGCGAGAGGAGCAATTAAAATCCAGGGATGCTTCTCTTTGCTATTATGCCAAAGCAGAGAAACCAGCTAGCTGGTGAGTTGAGAGATGGCTGGGGCCCGGAGTGAACAAGGCCCAGAGGGGCGAGAGCAGGAGAGGTTCAGTGTGATGGGCCTGGCAGGTTAGGGGTGAATAACCCCCTTGGGTGCCATTGATCCCTCTGTGCTCAAGGCTGGCACTATCCAGCTGATTAATATGCCTGCATGGTGAGGAGGTCACTTTGCAATGCACGGTATACAGAGCTGGTGGACGTGGGAGGGGGTTCAAAAGCTGGGAGCACCGGGGCAGAGTCCTCAGGGCTGCAGCAGGGACCCTGGCTGCTCCCTGAAGGAGAGAGAGGTGACAGCACCAGGGAGCAAAGAAAGGGGAAATGAGCTTGGCTTTTTCTAGACACTTTTTCTTCCACTATCCCCGTTCCCTGCTCCCCTCAATACGGCTGTCGCCTGCTAACCCAGTACAGCAGGCTGGTACCCCCCCGCAGGCTCTACCAGTGTTCCTGAATCCGGATTTCCAGCACCCTCTGCTCGTCCAGTGCTGGCCCCACACAGCTCTGCCAGTGCTCCTCGGTCCTGTCCTGCATCCCCCTGATATTCCAGTCCTGAATTAACCCCATGCCCCTCAAGCCTGACCTGCCAGCCCCCTTTTATTCCAGTCCTTCCCTTCCAGCCTGACACAGCTCTGCCCCTCAGTCCCAGCCAGTGCTGCAGAGCTGCCTCCAGATTCCCTGCTCCTTTCAAAGGGCTCCATTACCCGCATCGTGCTCACGTGTATTCTCACCCCTTTGTTTTCCTTGTGTGTCTCACCCCTGGCCAAGAAGCTGTTGTGTGCTGGGTGGGGTAACCTCCGGCCCAAACATCTCCGTCACAGCTGTATGCACTTGTTTGAAGCCAAGGCCCCCTTCCCTGTCTTACAAACCGTTCTTTATTTTGGAAGCCTCGCCTGGTTTCTCCCTGCAGAGAGTTCAGGGCACCAGATCCCCTGCAACCCAACCTTCAAGGGGGGATGATCTGGGACTGGGAAAACATCCTGGCTCAGATGTTTCCTTTACACCCTGTGACCAGCAGGTGGCGCTGCATTCATCCCCAGCTCTCTCGTGCGGGGCTCCTTACATCCCTGTTCTGCTGGGCTGCTACATGATACTCCCTGGTTTGGATTCTCTAGAGGGGACAATTGTGCCTATTTCTTAGCAACTCATTTATCAGTTTCTCACTGGGTGCCTCGGAAATGCTCTCCTGGTGGCTGGCGATGAGGTGGAGATCTCTTTTTCTCCCCATGTGTCTTGGTGCAGCGACAAAGGGTCCCAGTGGCCCCCGGGTTACATGGACGTGGCAGGAAGGTGTTGGATTTGACCTGCTGATGGCAGGGGGAGCGGGGTCCTACAATGTAATCATACTGTGATCCTTTACTTGGCCTTCGCTGAAATCAACCCTGTCCACTCCCAGCCAACACACACACATCCCTGTGGCATCTGCGGGAACCAGAAACAAGCCAGCTCAGAGGCAGACACTGGTGGGAGAGACAGTGGCAGGTAGGGCGGGCGCAAGCGGACTACCACTCGCTCACAAACCCTCAGGCGAGCATAAGCCAGGTAACCCCATCCAGCTTTCCCTGGGCGAGGTGCCTTTCAAACAAACTCCACCCAAAGGGGTGACTGACCCAAGACACCGGACAGCCTAAGGGGTGTGGGACAGAAAACAGCTGTGGAAGACAGTGTTTGGAGGCTAAACAAGCTTAAGGCCAACAGAGGAGGGGACTCAGAGGCCTCGAGCAAGGGGATGTTTGGAGCAGAGATTTTCCATAAGCGGGGCAGCTGATGCGGCAGAGAAACGCAATTCCAACCAGATGGCAGGAGCTGCAGAGGAGAAGGTTCTTGAGAGACGGGACAGAGAGGAGGCCAGTGCTGGACAAGCAGAGGGAGCAGAGCAGAGAGCAATGAGGTCTGGGCACCTGGATGGGGAAGTCCACTGAGAAATTTGAAACGGAGGGTAATGAGCGTATGCAGGTGAACGAGGGCACCGCACAGCGCGCTAAGCTCCTGGTGATGCTTAGTACCCACTACTGGTTATTGCTAGTAAGGTAAACCCCCTAAGGTTTCCATCTGCCCATGGCTTGGTGCAGGTCGCATTCCGAGAGGGAGAAGTACAGGAGCAGAAGGAACAGAAAGCCTAGTAGATCTCACCCGTCCACAGGGCAGTGGACATGACTAAGAATCAGGCTTTGGTCACCACTCTCAGAACCTACCTCGCTGCAATTACCAGCAGCTCCAGGAAATCTGCTGAGACCGTCCTGTCCTCATGAAAACCTGCCTGTGCCTCTGCTGAGTTACTGATTTACTTAGTGCTTTCATGTATGAAATCTGAAGGTGAACAAGGAAGTTGCAGTGTGTGTATAAGGGTCTGTGATCTCTGGTTTGAAGCCAGGAGTTATGCAAGCTTCTCCCATGTACAACCGGGCTGATGCTCCTGAATCCAGACCTGCAGCACCCGTGGCTCTTCCAGTTCTGCCGCCTGCATCTTTGCCAATGCATCTCAATCCTGGTCCACAGCCACCCCTAATACTCCAGTCCTGGCTCTCCATCCAGCTCTGCTGATGCCCCTCGAGCCAAACATGCAGAACACCCTGCCTTGCCAGTCCTGGGCTCTCCGTGCATAACTTGGCCAGTGCCTCTCAGCTCTGATCTCCAGCTCTGTAGCTTTTCCAGGCTTGGACCTCTCCTTAGAAACTTGCCAGGCATCCCAGTGGCTTTGTGATTAGAACAAATGTCCACCGAAGACATGAGACCCAAAAAATCTATTAGACTGGCCGCCTGCCCTGGCCCTGGGGTTGAACCGAAGTTCTGGGAGGCGAAAGGCCAGGACATCAGACCACTGCAGCAAGCAGCCTCCAGTGCTTCTTTCTGTCCCTTTTGCTCATAAGAAGCAATGCAAACAACCCCACAAGAATCAGAGAAACAGGCCCCACAGCATATGGCAACCTCATTTGTATGCAGGCCGACAGGCCCAGGGCAGCCAGGAAGCCCATTACCTCCATGCATGGTTTTAACACAGTCATGTATGACGGTCTCGGGGGAGGAGAATGAGCCAAACACAATAACATCACCATAAAATGCTGCGGCTCCCCATGCAGAGAGGTCAGTGCGCAGGCCCCGGGGGGAGACACTCACATCAGAGAGGGGCTCACTAGAACAGTGTTTAAGCCACTAACGGATGGCAGCTAAAGCAATAAACAAGTGGAGGGAGAGATCATAGCAGCAGGTTGGGAGGGGAGAGTGCCAGATTTCTCCAGCTCTGTGAGGTCTCATGGATGCAGTGGGTGTGGGGTAGATGAGGAGAACAAAAGTGCCATCCCTAACTCATCCTTTCTCCCACCCAACTGCTTCTCCATGGCTAATCGGCCATGATCCCAGCTCGCCTCCTGGGACCATGTTTCGTGATGAAGTCGCTGGTATCTTTGTGTGCTCTTGTCCTCTACTGGACAGAGTGAGAACTGTTCCCCTGGCATGTCATAGCCCTCCACAGGTGCTAGCTCCTAATCTCTGTAGCCCTGGTGATAGCTTGTGTTTTAGGAGCAGCAGTTCTATCCCTGCTACTGTTGGAAGGTTCCAATGGGCATCATAGTAACAGCTGTGCCGGACATAAGCGGCTGTGCCAGACATAAGCATCTGACCCTTTTGCCAAAGCATTGCAGGACCTTTCCTTGGAGTGAGGGTATTGCAGCTGGAGAGTGGGGGATTTACTGTTCTCAGGAAGTTCCCCTTGTTCTGGAGGAGGCTAACTCTCCGTGATGTGCACTTGTAGGAGCTACCCTTTAACATAAAGCAACCTGTGCAACAATAAATATCCTCTCAGATGCACTTCCCACTCTGGACTCCAGCAGAGCACTTCCCTTCTTCACCTCGAGGTAGCTGGAGAAAGCCCACGAGCTGAACAGCCTGCAGCAGTGGCATCATGCAGCCAATATTTCAACCCTTTCTAGACCTTCCATGGTGCCATCCTTCCTTAAGTCCTTGCCAGGGAGTCCAAACAACTAGTGTTGGATTCCAAATAGGAAGCAGCTAGCAATCTACCAGGGTAACGGGTTCACCATCCCCACCAAGTTCGTGCATCACAGCCACCCTGAGATGCAGGCCTGTAGGAGAGCAGAAACATCAAAAACAAAACCAAGGAGGATTCTACTTGGAGAAATTCAGAATGCTGCCGGCAGTGCTGACACCCCACCCCGACAGTGACCAGAGAAAGGACAGGCAGCCGCAAGGACAGGTGGGACAGCCACCTTGCAGCCAAACAGGTCCCTACAGAGGGAACGGTTCTGAGACCAAGGAATGGCTGTGAGATCACAAAGCCAACGAGGGGCAGAGCTTGTAGCTACTGATGGATATCCAATAAGCAGCTCCCATTTTAACTAGAATGTCACTTAACTCAGAGCAGATCTAGATGATACAGTGCACCGGATGGTAGCACCTTGCCCATCTTACATTTTCCACCATGGTTCCTGCTGGTGGAGCTGCTCCAGAACTAGTGTATGTCTCGTGTAGACAGCGCTAGTGAATTAGCAGAACCCCATTTACCTCCCAAGCCAAATCAGCACCTGCTACCAAGGAGGGGTGCTTCAAGCAAACACAGCTCGCCCGCGACAACCAGACATGAAATTCCCCTTGAAAAGGAATGGTTTCAGTGAAGGGAAATAACGTTTAGCAAAGTCCAAGGCGCTGCTGGCAATTCATTATTTTATCAGCCTTGCAATATTTGAGGTTTCTCTTCAAGCCCCAGCTGCTAGGATCAAGGCCTGAGAATCTCAGCATCCATCCAAAGAAAAGCGGGGTTCTAGTTCTCACAATGGCAGAGAAACATTTGAAAACATGATGCAAGCTCAACCCTAAAGGCTCGAGGTCCAAATCCCCAAAGGGACGTAAGCGCCCACTGAAATCAGTGAGAGTTAAATACCTTTGAGGAGTGGGGCCCAAAAGGCAAAGAAGAACCCTACCGTTATTATTTTAAATCTAATGCTTTTTAAGCCAATCTCCTGATGACTGGGGGCCTGACTCCTGATTTTTGAATGCTTGGGTTGGTGATACTGGTCCCTCCCCAGGCCTCCTCTACCATACAGCAGGTGCTGTTGGACTGTGCAGTGGAGACATAGTGAGGGACAATCATCCTGGAAAAGGTGAATTGAATTCTCCACCCTGACAAAGGCCCAGCAGAATCCACTCAAATCCCAATGAAATCTGCACCAAGGACCCCCACACAAAGGTCTTCTGGGACCGCTTTAGAGTCTCACTAAAGGCTTGTTGTAAGCAAGGCACAAGAAGTAATTCTTCCTGATTAGGAATTAATCTTCTGCTGATTAGGCCTCAGATGGAGTATTGTGTCCAGTTCCGGGTGCCGCATTTCAGGAAAGATGTGGACAAACTGGAGAACGTCCAGAGAGGGGCAACAAAAATGATTAAAGGTCTAGAAAACATGACCTATGCGGGAAGTTTGGAAAAATCGGGTTTGTTTAGTCTGGAGAAGAGAAGACTGAGAGGGGACATGATAACAGTTTTCAAGTACATAAAAGGTTGTTACAAGGAGGAGGGAAAAAATTGTTCTCCTTAACCTCTAAGGATAGGACAAGAAGCAATGGGCTTAAATTTCAGCAAGTGCGGTTTAGTTTGAATATCAGGAAAAACTTCCTATGTCAGGGTGGTTAAGCACTGGAATAAATTGCCCAGGGAGATTGTGAAATCAATATCATTGGAGATTTTTAAGAGCAAGTTAGACAAACACCTGTCAGGGATGGTGTAGATAATATTTAGTCCTGCCATCAGTGCAGGGGACTGGACTAGTTGATCTTTCGAGGTCCCTTCCAGTCCTATGATTCTTTGATTCCTGAATAGCTTTTTCCACCTTTCAGCTTCAGATCATCCTCTGCTAGGGAGACCAGCTTTTGCTAGTCCATTTGGGAATTTACTCACAAGAAGATTCTTCAGGCTTCCAGGGCATGGTGACCAGCGGAGGGTTAGAAAGTTCCAGTTGGCAATGATCACCTGTAAATTTCCTCTCTCGGCTCATAGATTGCCCCAAAAAGAATGCCAGACAGCCATGGGCAGCAGGCTCAAATTTGGATTTATTTCTGTTGTGCAGCCCAAACAGCTGCTGAGGGTGTCAGTTATAGAGACATGATGATACTGTCACATTATTTATCATTTTTATTTCATTGCTTTCCAACGTTTGTAATACCCCAGAGCTCAGGAGCTTAAATAACAACTCTCCCCATATCTCCAGTTGGCAAATATTCATTCTTTTCCCTCTGAGTTCCTAATAACCATGATTTTAACCTGGTTTCTTTTATTTTTCTCTCTTTGTACTTGGGGATCGTCAGTGGCAGATCTGAGAAGACATGGGTATTTGCTACATGCAGCAGAGGGAGCATATGAACACAAAACATTGTTTTTCTCCAGGTCCTACAGAAACATCAGCTGTCCTGTTTTTAATTTTGTAGTCACTTCTTTGATTGAGTTTTAAAAAAAATATATTTATCATCATGAGAGAATTTCTCAGCTGGTTAAAGTGGGTCAGATTTGGGGTTAGAATATCACTTCAAGCATGATGTTGGGAATGGATCCAAGTACTCAGTTGGTACTGGGTGACTATTTCATAATAAATTTTGCCTTTTCTGCCCTTTGCAAATTGTTGGTGGAGAGACCCTGGGTTTCTCAAAGGTATTCTGTTTGGAATCACTTTCCATTTCCCGTTTGGATGAGCATAACTCACATTGGATTTGTGGTGTGGACGCTCGTGGCTGCGAGTTCAGTGCGCCTTTGTGGAGAACTCTCTAGAATATTTGCCATTTCTCCTGGCCAGGCAGTCCTTCCAGTAACCTCACTGGCTGCATATTTGTGGGGAGCAAACCTGGCATGGGTGCAGACCAGTTGAAGGGAATTTATTTAAACACTGAGCTGAATCTCAGCTGTATTTGTCTGATTCTAACCCCAATTACTGCAGAGCCCTGATTTGCCTTTCGTTTAACGTTTCCTTTTCTTTCGTGTGAATTTTCAAAACCCAGTGGCAAAATCCGTCCGGTGTTGGCTCTTCCTGGCTCATGGACTCTGTTACTGGGCTGAGCTCACGTCTTCGCCGGTCTCTGAGCCAAAAGCTTGTTTGCAGTCCTCTGTTACCAGTCGGTTTAAAATAGATGAGGTAAAAGGAGAACTTCTTCCCTTGACGCCTCCAGGCATGGTGCATGCAGAGGTGGTCGGCTTACTAGAGTGCGTGGGGAGGCTCTGAAAGGGTCCCAAAGGGGCTGAGTGGAACCAGTCCCCTCTCAGAGTGAGGATCTGAGAGACTCCACTCTCCCCAAGAGAGAGAGGGAGGGTAAATGCCACGAGCAAAACTAGGTCTGTCAGCCCCTCTCTGCATATGTCTCCTAGCAAGAGGTCTTTTCTGTGATGCAGTGGTGCGGAAAGTGAGAAGGTGGCTCCTGGGCAGTGCTTGGCACTTTCCACATGGCTGCAGCAATTGGTATTTCAACTTAAATTCAAAGTCAGAGAGATTGCTGCTCTCCAGCCCTCTCCCACCTCAGCTCACCCGCTTCCCTCCTCTCAGGCCCCTTTGCCACATCCCTTTCTCTTTGATCCTCTCCTCAGGGTTCATTGCCATCTCACTGCAGATCATCACACTGACACACTGGTTCCGTGCATGCCCTGGTACGCTGGGGTCCTCCACTGCACAGGGGAGCTCAGGTGCTCCAGAGCGGCCCAGGGTGACCAGGAGGGGGCCTCTGTGGGTCTGGGTGCTCTGTGGACATCTGATGCAGCCTATCTCGGGAGATCATTGCTCCACGGAAAAACCTCAGAACAGACTGTGTTTAACAGCATCTTTTGGAAACGCTTTTGGGTAGAGGCTGCCACAGAAAACAAGGGGGGATTGGAAGCTAATTATCTAAACAATTACATGGCCCCACTGAAAGGTAGCACCAAGCATGGGTGAGCTTATTCTGACTCTGCCCCTCTGTGGCAGGGCAGCATCGTTATCCCTGCTTTGAGAAAGTGAAGCTGAGGCGCAGAGAGGGAGGTGACCTGCCCAAGGAGAGCTGGGAACAGAACCCAGGTGGCCTGACTCTCAAGGCCCTAGTCACTGCCTCTCTCAACATCCTCACCCTCCCGATGAGCAGGCAAACCAAGAAAGGTGCTAGATGTTAACACTTCTGAGGTATTCCCCGGGACCGGTTGATCTCAAAGGCTCTGGGAGGGGGAAAAGTAAACTTAGCTATCAGCGAGGAGTGGGGGACATAAAAATGTGTGCGTGTGAGGAGCTGAAAGCGAAATGCTGTCCTCTGCCATCCCGGTATTGTTCCTAGGTGGGAGATGTGCAGAGCCAGCAAGTGGAAAACTTCATCCTTTGATCTATTAGCAGCATGAGCAGGAATATCACTGAGAGAGAATCAGCAAAGGTGAGCCCTGCAGCACTGTGAAGCAGTCATCTGTCTGTCTGTCTATCTAGGGGTTTTCCATCGCATCCATTGCCTTAGTATGTCTGAGCTGCACATATGTTAGATCAGCGTAGCATGAGTTTTGGAAGGACTTTGTGAAGTCTTCTGCTCTCTCCTCCTTTTCCTGCTTGTAGGAGGCCCTGCTTGGGGAATAGTTTTTATGAGTGGAAATGCTTTGTCCAAGAGCAAGCTTTGCATTTTGCCCTGAAGTTAGGCAGATCCTGGAGCAGCCTAATCTCCTCAGGAAGTTCATTTCCCAGCCGAACCTCCTTGACCGATAACATTTTGCCTCCATCTCTCATACACTTGGCCCGAGACTTTGTCAGCGGCATTGCCCCCGCGGAGCACAGCTGTCTTAGTGGGTCAGAGATGGAGATGCAGTAGCTAATGTAGCTGGATCCTGAGCTGTTGACGGCTTTGAGTCTCAAGAGCACCGCCTTGAACCGGCAATGGCTGGGAGCCAGCGGAAGGTGTGAAGCAGGGGAGTGATGTGCTCCCGGAGACACGACCCACTTTGGAGATGGGTTCAGGGGTTGCTGCTTTCTACACAAGCTGCTGCCTCTGTGTTGCTTCCAACAGCAACCCCACACACAGTGTTTGACAGCAACCCAGTCTGAAGGTGCTGAACGTGTGAATCCCTGAAGCCAGATCCTCCTTCATGAGGAAAGGGCAACGTTTTCTCACTAGCTGGATGTGGGAAGAGGCATTTTCCAGCCGTGATGCTGCCTAATCATTTAGTCTTGGTGATGAGTCTAGCCAGACTTGGAGGCTTTGCCCTGCATGGGTGAACAGAAGCACGGGAGGTGGAGGTGAATGTCTTTGATGGGAGTTCTTGAAAATGTTTCCCTCTTGAGCAGTCTGAGCATTGAGATGTGAACATAAGAACGGCCACACTGGGTCAGACCAAAGGTCCATCTAGCCCAGTGTCCTGTCTTCCGACAGTGGCCAAGGCCAGGTGCCCCAGAGGGAATGAACAGAACAGGTCATCACCAAGTGATCCATCCCATCACCCATTCCTAGCTTCTGGCAAACAGAGACTAGGGACACCTTCCCTGCCCATCCTGGCTAATAGCCATTGATGGATCTATCCTCCATGAACTTATCTAGTTCTTTTTTGAACCCTGCTGTAGACCTGACCTTCACAACATCCTCTGGCAAGGTGTTCCACAGGTTGACTGTGCGTTGTGTGAAAAAATACTTCCTTTTTTTTGTTTTAAACCTGCTGCCTGTTAATTTCATTTGGTGCCCCCCTAGTTCTTGTGTTATGAGAAGGAGTAAATAACACTTTCTTATTTACTTTGTCCACACCAGTCATGATTTTATAGACCTCTATCATATCCCCCCTTAGTCATCTCTTTTCCAAGCGTCTGTCTGTTACCACAAGGAGATGGTTTTTGAGCACCACCCAGGACTGTCTTTGTGCTCTGCCCTGGTCTGAGGCTGCACTGTGAACCTTCTCAGATGCTGGCGTAGGTCACGTGCCGTTGGTTCTGAGCTGTCATTGCTTCCTGTGTGATTCAGTTTAGGAGTGGAGAACTAGAGATGGCTCTGAGCTTGGAGTGGCTTTCTGCATCCAGGGCTGCCTGTCGAAGGATCGGGAAGGCTAATGTGCATTTCAGCAAGGTTGGCAGGGTTGTGTATTTGAAAGAGGCACCAATTGTTAGCAGTGGGCATGGTTTGCTGCTTCCACCAGCCAGGTGACCCTCTCAGAGACCCAATATGCCAGCTCTGTCAGAAGCAATAATCTAGTGGCCATTTTGCCAAGGAGCTGGAACTCTCTGAGTTGTTCCCCTGGAGACAGGGCCTCCTGTGTGCTACCAAGCCCATCCTACATCCCAAGAGCCAGATCTGTAGAACAACTGGAAAGCCCTGAATTTATAAGGGGCATGGCGAGCTTGAGTCATAATGTAGAATCTTGCCCAGATGACACTGCTGTGTGGATCAGAGTTCATAATGGAATTATTTCCTCCCCCACAACAACATCCAGGATGGTGGCCACGAGCCCAACCCCACCGGGAACCGAGCACTGCCCATGAGCAGAGCTTCCTTCCAGGGAGGGAAACAACATCTTATTTGATTAGCAGATAAGCTTGTGATTGTAACTCACCCATTGATAGTGAGCTACATGTTCATTCTTCCCTAGAGTCTGTTTGTTGTGGGGGTGGACGGGGCTTGGTCACACACCCGTACTGAGCACACACATCCTACCTGACTTTTATACCCCCTCACAAACCCATCCTACATTTATCCCCCATTGCGTGTGCATGTTGCTTCAGCCCTTAAACACTCCTCCAATGCATCTTCACACACCTTCACCCCTGCAACACCCACTCATACGCAACCTTTTAATCCTTACACCCCCCCCCCATGCATCTTCACCCCCTACAGCTCCCCTTTCCCCATGAAGACAGGCGCACATCCCAGACCCTCCTCCACTCACTGACCTCGCACACTCTCCCTGTAAGGTCTAAAATAAACTCCATCTGGAACATGTTCAAAGGCTAATGTGCATCCTCTCTTAATTATTGATTTGTTTATTACAGACACTTTGGCAGGACACTCACTGCAGCTTGTATGCCAAACTCTTGCCTCCGGTTCCCCTCTATGTGCACAAGGGACCGAGGGGAGGTTTAGCTGCGGGTGAGGAGGGGGAGGCACAGGACAGTCACAGATTGTTGGCCTGTCCCCAGTCGTGCCTCTCTGTCCCCACTAGAGCACTGGTGAGCTTCTGTGGTGCAAAAATTAATCATCATTATCCAAGTATGGTGTGAATTCCTCACGGTTTCCTGCAGAAACAACAGCAGCTCCCCTGTTGTCTCCCAGCAGCTCCCCTGCCATATGTTGAATGGAAGGAGCCCCCTGGGTTTTGGGGCTCCTCCTGTAAGTAACACAGTATCACCTCTCAGTGTGTAAAGCAGAGTCTCCGGGAGCTGGCTTGGTAGCTCAAAACACAATTATGCCATTGAGTACTGAGGCTGCTGTCATCTCTGTGCATGGAGAGATTAGTTCCTACACATTAGCATGATGGTTAATGACTCCGCAAAGCCACTATTGAGAAATAGTGGCGGTGGTATCTTGAGATGTGCGCGCACACACACAGCCCTGCCTCTACCACGGCCTGTTATTAGCTCGTCACTTTCCACTCCAAGAGCTCAGACTTTCAGATAGTACAGGGGAGGCATCAAAATAGGAAAATAGAGACTCAATCAGCCACCGGGGGATTCTTCATTCAGTATGTTTTCTCCAGCCCTGGATGATGCAGCTGTTTCTTATCAGGCTCCCAGGAACTGCCATACAAGGTCAGACCAATAGTTCATCCAGTCTGGTGCCCTATCTCCCACTCGGGACGAGATAACTGTCCCTTTTGGTTTGGCTAATTCGAGCTGGGTGTGTTGTATAACATGAGCCAAAGAGGGTGGTGTGGCTCTCTTCGTTGCAGCTAGTCTGAAAGGAAGGAAGCTGCCCACCCTGACACTGCATTGAATACAGTGTCTCCGTCTCATTTACAAGCCCTGGGCTGGGGTTCAGATGGGAACAGCACATGTGTATTGCTTCTCCTGTTGCACAGCGGCGTCCCGCTGGGAGCTGTGGAGGTTCCTCACCAACACTGGAGTCCTTGTGTTTGGTGACTTCAACATTCGCGTGGATGAGGGAGCTTTGGAAACAGCCCACGATCTCCTGGCTGCCAGAATGACCATGGGGTTGTCCCACGTGATGGTTGGCTCAACTCAGATAGCTGGGCACACTCTTGGTCTAGTGTTTGGGAAATCAGGAAATTATCTCCTTGTCCTAGACTGACTGTGGCCGCCTTTTATTTCAGATTTGAACTAATTTCTCCAGTTAGGTCAAGAGACCTGTTTTGATGGTCCTGTTTCCAAAACATCAGGAAGCCCTATTAAACCTTCCAGCACCCGAATGGAGGGGGTGGGTCTATTTTCCTCCTTTCCAGAAAGTTGCCATTCTTACACTGCTTTAGGTGTTAGTGACGTAATTGACTTAGACCGGGGAGATCATGAGCCCCAAACCTAGGTTTTAGCAGGTAAGTATAGGAGTCACTCGATTTCAAATAGCTTCAGATAAATTCAGCCCTGCTGTAATCAGCAGAGTCCCACCAGGCAGGAGAATCTGTTAAGGATTTGGAGTCTGAAACAGGTTGTTAGTTTTTTTTTAAAAAGCTATTCAGTTCCCTTTTAAGGACAGCCTAGGTTTGTAGAATGTGTGTGTGTGATTTGGAGCCAGGGAAAAACTCAGGGTAAGGAGGAATTGATTCTCTAGTGAGCTGTGATTTAACTTGAAGACTTGGTAGGGGGCTGGCGTGAGTGTTGTTTAGCCTCTGATGAGGCGTGTGTCACGACGGCTGTTCCTTTCGCACAATTTCCTTCCCGGCATTTTTGGTGCTGGGCTGGATATCACTAAAGTACACGGAGGTACAGCCTGGCAGAAGGAGTGCTTGCTGTCTGGACCCCAGCCCCAGGAGCTGCTGCATTAGCATAGTTGCAATTTATAGCAGTCTTGCAATCTAATGTCAGATGTTGCTGGCAAAGGGGAACTGGACCTGGGAAGTGCACAGAGGAACAGAGGCCAGGGTAGTGCAAAATGTTATGTATTGGCAAGTAAATAGGAAAGGAGAGCTGTTAAGTGGTGTTAGGTCTCAAATTGAAATTTTGTAATGAATTTTTTAAAGCTTAATGCAAACAGAAATACCAGACATTTTCTGTTTGTTTAACATGTGCTTAAAATCGGCGGTTTTGTTTCTTTTTAAATCTACAGCCATTTTTTTTCAAAGGGGCCACTGCCTCCATTTGCGGATGCCCACCTTGAAAAACCTTAAAAGGCCTGATTTTCACAGGCGTGGAGCACCCACAGCTCTCAGTGGCTTTAGTTAGAGGTCTCGGTGTTCAGCACTTCTGCAAATCAGGCCTTAGGCATCTCAAGATGAACACCCAGAGACTATATTACCATCACTAGGGGACACTTTAGAAAATTCAGGCCTTCACTTCTTGGGGAAGATAATTTGGGAATATGTTTTCAGGTGGTGTGGGACCCCAGCTCCCTTCCTGTGGCATACTGTGTGTCCATAACTGGACTGCAGGGCCAAACCTGATCACGTGCCTTATTGGTTTCCTGATTTGTGCCCATGGTCAGGCAATGAACTGGTCAAATTCTCAGCTTTGCATCTGCAATCCAACTGTTAGCACACAGTGCAGGTGCACAAGGGGAGCCACGGGGCTGGACACCCCCGCCTTATTGTTTCAATACTGTTTTGACATCCTCAGACGGCAGGCACTAAAGCAGAAATATGATGACTGTATTTCTTGTTATGTACATGGCAACACACTGGCTGTCTCTAGTGCTCACCGAGGCTTCTCTAGACAGCAGTGACTGGACTTGTGAACTGTGATGTAATGGCTTTGTGATATGGGAATTGGAAATAAGAAAGAGTTGGCTGTGTGGGGAAGAAATTGAGAGGGGACAGTGGGTGATGTATGGAAAGAAAAGGGCTAATGTGGAGATGGAATGGGGACACCAAGACCATTTATACTAAATGCCTTTCTGAGGTCTATAAGTATCATTCCTGTAGAGTTATCCCAGTGACCATGGGCACCTAATGACCGTGGCCAAGGAGCATGGTCCCATTATGTTAGGTGCTTACAAAAGAATGTCTTTGTCCCAGAGACCTCAATGTCCACTTCTGAGTCTTCACCACCTTTGCCACTAGCAAACCACCCTCGCCTCTGCTCATGATAGCCCCATAACACAGGAACATCAGAATCACCTGACTGGATTAAACCTATGGTGCATCAAGCCCAGTGTCTGGTCTCCAACAGCAGGCAAGACCAGATGCTTCCTAGGAAGGTGCAGGACATCCCACAGCAGGTGGTTAGGGATAATCTGCTCCCTCCCCTTCTTCTTTTTGTCAATTTGTTCTTATAACTCTGGAGATTCATACTATCCGTAAAAACGCTGGATCCTCTTCTGAATCCTGCTTGGCCCCATTAATATCTTCTGGCAATGAGTCCTCCAGGCCAGTGGGGTATTGTGTGAAGAAGTATTGCCTTTTATAAGTTTTGATTTTGCCACCTTCCAATTCCACTGAATGTCCCCTTGCTCTTGTGTTTTGAGACAGGGGAAATAGAAGTTCTTCTCCAGACTATTCAGTATTCTGTGGGCTTTACTATGTCCCCTCCTATTCCTCTCTTCTCCAAGGCAGACCGTCTCAATCTTTTCAATCTCTCTTCATATGAGAGATCTTCACTATGCCACGATTCATTCTCATTGCTTTTGAATCCCCTCTATTTCCTTTCTGAGATGGGGTCACCAGACTGCATGCAGAATTCCAGGTGGCAGCTTAACAGCAATTGATATAATGGTGCTATAATCTTTTCCGTACTATTCTGCAACCTATGCCTTACGGCTGCTAACATTTTTGACCACTGACTCACATGGAGCAGAGGCCTTCACAGAGCTGTCCCCTGGGTATTCATTTTGATGACCAGTTCCCTTATTCTTTAGAATCCACTGAAATGTTTGAGTTGTTCCAATTAGTCCCTCCAATGTGCAGTCATTTGCAGTTGTCAATGCTGGATTTCATCTCCTTATCATGGACTCCATGCTACACTGTTTTGACCCATGTGATGTGATTCTTACCAGGATTGGGCTCCAGTGAACCCATGTGCTGTCCTTACCAGCATAGCCTTGCACCCAGCTAGACATCGGCAGTGTTTATTACCTGATACCCAACCTTACAGAACTATGTGTAGGCAACTGCAAAATGGTGAATCTATTTCTCCAGGCTTATTGTAAAGCAGGGTTGCAGGCAATGTTCTACTTGTAAATATGGAGAGGACAATGTTTTCATCTTTCTCTTGAAAACGGCATTTTTCAAAGTTTCCATGCCTGTGTACGAGCAAACGAGGCATTAATTTGTGGGTTCTCCATTTCCTCTTCATGCCTGCTCAAATTTGAGTCCATTGTAATTGGTCGTGTCACTGGAAATTAGAGCGGATTGTGTGATTTTCTGCTCTGATTTCCATTTATCATATTTGGGTATGTGTCTTTCTCTGTCTCAGCACATGTGGGAGTGGTAGCTCTGCACACAGCCATCTCCCTGCAGACCTACCTGCTTTTGCAGAGTGGCTTTCCTAGAGGATGTGTAGCTGGGGAAATCTCAGCCAGGCAATCTGAGAGGCCAGTGAAGATCTGAGCCCCGAGCGGTGGGAGCTGCTCTCTCCATGTGGGTGGAGAAGCTCATCTGCCCTGTGGATGAAATAGACATCTCTATGGATGGTGATGACAATGGTGATCAAACCTGGCACCTCCACACAGCTTCTGTTCTTCAGAGTGCTTGCGAAACTCACCAGCTAATCCACACAATACCACTGTGAAGCAGAGAACATTATCCACATTTTACAGAGATGCTGAAGTCTCTTATCTTGGGTGCCCAACTTTGGATAACGAGGGCTTGTTTTTAGGAGCACTGAGCACCTGCAGCTGGCACTGAAGCACTTTTGAAAATTAGGCCATCGGTGTCTCATATTTGGGCAACCAAAAGCCAGGGACTTGAAATTAGAAGCCACTGTTGAAAATCTGGCCCCAAGTAACTTGCCCCAGGCAATAGAGAGAATCAGTGTCAGAGCCAGGATTAGACCTTGGGAGTTTCTGGCCCCTGATCTGGCACCGAGACCACTAGACTGTGCCTCTCAGTAGAATGTACAGGGCTTTTGTCTTCTTGCAGAAGTCTTTGGCATACCGAGTGGGACCTTCTAGGGGGACACCAGCGGCTACAGAATCTCCCTTGTATCTCCAATGGTCTGGTACTGCAGAGCCGGTGCAAACCTCACGGGATCTCATTCCACAGTCATGCTCTTTTTCTGCTAACGACAGCAACTGTAAGGAGAGAGGAGAAAGGGTGCAAACCCACTTCCCTCTGTCTCGGCCACTCTGTCTTTCCACCCCAAGAACCTCCTCAGAAGAACCATCCCCAGGGACTATGGTGCCTCTTGTTCGAAAAGCCTGCAGTGGGTGGGGAGGGAGCAGAAAATACACCATGGACAGCGACTCGCGGCAGGAGGCTCAGCTCCCTTCCACCCATCTGCAGGCAGAGTCCCTGATTCCTGTCCTAAGAACCCTGCCTCTCCCTGGGGACAGGCTGTCTCCAGACCAAGCCCGCCCCTGTCCTTTTAGGCTCCTTACAGCCCCTCATTGTAGTTTCCAGAGCAGCAGCCTCCTGCTCCCCTGGCCTGCCGCCCCATCCCCTGGCCACAGTAGGGCGAAGGGAGGCGGAAGGCAGTGTGGGGAGCTGGTGTCTTGCTTGACCTCTCTTTGAGGTCACCATGAACAGCTGCTGGGATGAGCTGAGCTAGAGCCAGGAGCGATTCTGCTGCCTTCCAACCTCCCCAGCTGCTTAGACATTAACCCTTTGTTGCCTGCCTCCTAGTCTGATGTTTCCCAGGAGTGTGATTTTTTCCCCCCTCTTCCCCCAACCCTCCCAGGCAAGGCTGATCTGTTTGCAGGAGGCTACCTCCTTTTGCTACACATGGGCTTCTTCTGCCAAATGCTTGAAAAGAGATACGGACATCAGATCAAAAGCTGCCTGTTCCCAGGGCTTCAGGGAAAGAGGAGCTTTGCTTCAGTAGCATTCCTTTTGATGCTTGTGTGAGCTATATGGTCTGGGCAAAGCCAGGGAAACAGACGCCTCTAACTGTTTTTATTTTTGATACCTCTCGGTCGCACCTCCCGGTGACTCAGCAGGGAACAGTCTCCCCTGGAATCAGTACTGACCCCAAAACCCCCGCATGGGCCCAAGGGGGTGCTGTACTGCAGGGAGTGGCGAGCGGGACTCGGAGTCAACTGATCCCAGTGCCACAACGCAGCTGTAAGGGGTATGGTGCTGCTGGAGATGCCAGCTTTCAGATGAGATGGAGAACTGACGTCCTGGCCTCTTGTGGTCATTAAGAGCCATGGGCATTTCCCCTAAGAATTGGGATGTTACACTTCAGTGAACTGTCCAAGTTCCAATTTGGGAAATCACCTTCTTCCCTAAATTTCTCCCTGTAGTTTCAATCAGACATAGTATTCTTCACTTCCCATCCTAAAGTGTTGTCCAGTGTTGTTGAACAGCTGCTGCATCCCACCCCAGACATGGCTGCATTTCAGTAATGTGCAAAGTGATACTTCCATATATCCTGTGTTTGTAAAGTGCAGCTGGGTCCTTCTGGATGTGAGGGGTTGGGGAAATGTTAGGTCATCATTATCAAATAGTTTAGTAGGGTTCTGGTAATAGGGGACAGGGCAAGGCACGTCTCTGGGGTTGCTGAATCAATGTGAAGATCAGAGGAAGGAGGGGATGCTAGATCTTATAAGGACGGAGCATATATTGGTGTCCTTACCCTAGTCCTTAGTCCATCCCGTGCTTTGCCATTCTTGCTTGTCAACCGCCCTTCTCTCCAAATCTTCCCATTTCATGTTGAGGTGCTTGATGTTGTTCAGAACTGTTCATTTCCATGTTATTCGCGGTCTTCTGCTCCTTCTTCTTGTGTTTTCTGGCTTCCATTCAAGGGCGGTATTTGGTAAGCATTCTTTTTCCATTCTCAGCACATGTCCCAGCCACCGAGGTCTTCTTTTGTAGATTATTTGTGAGTGGGTGCCTTGTCCAGTCATTTTTCTGACTTCTTCATTCATCTTCCTATCTCTATATGTTATTCCCAATATTCTTCTCAGACATTTGTGATGAAATGCATCCAGCTTTTGCGTATCTTTCTTGGTAAGTTGCCATGTCTCACTGCTATATGTGGTGATGGTGATAACAATTGCTTTGTACACATTCAGTTTTGTCTTGAGGGAGATGTTTTTGAGTTGCCAGATGTTTTTGAGTCTTCCAAATGCAGCGTTTGCCTTCCCGATTCTTCTTATTTCCTCGGAACTAGTACCATCTTGGCTGATGGTACTTCCAAGATACGCAAAAATGTCCACCTTCTCCAGTTTCTCTTCTTCAATTTTGATTTCTGTCCCTACAGTTCCCATTAACATGACTTTACATTTCTTTGCATTGTATCTCAAACCTATCTTCTCCATTACTTCTTTTACTTGGTTTGTGCATTTCTGTAGTCCATTGGCATCTTCATTGATATATTGGTGTGCTAACCCTTTAAGATCAAAGCCTCTTGGGAGATTGTGACTGTAATTTTCCCCTGACCTGGGAGAGGTGTGGTGCATGGTAATGATTAGGCTGAGGCACCAGGAGTAATAACCTTTATCTAAGAACCACTGGGGTGGAGGAAATAGGGTGAGCAGATGTCCCAATTTTATAGGGAAAGACCTGCTATTCAGGGCTTTGTCTCATCTAGGTGCCTATTACCCCCCACCTCCTATGTCGATTTTTCACACTTGCTATCTGGTCACCCTAAGAGGAAAGATTATGTCATGGAGAAGAGGAGACAGCCGGAGTGTATGATATTAAAGGAAACTATGTAATCAAAATGAGAGAGGCAAATGCTCATGATACAGCCCGGCTTCTGGTGTCCAAGACCTGACAGCTAAGGGAACAATCATGGGACACAGAGCCTGTCACCTCTAATCAGTTCCAATCCAGCCACTATTAAGTTCCAATCTTAGTAGTGACTGAAATCTTTCTGCCCAGTGCCACTTGGGTGGCTTGTCTGGAACGAGTACTTGGTGTCTGGCTGTCTCCTGGCAGACAGGTGCCTGTGCAAGTCCAGCTGCTTGCATAGAGAGTTTATGGTATCTCCTGCTGTGGCCGTCGTGGAGGTAAAGAAGATGCGTCCCGCCCCTGGCATGTTGGCCTGGAAGTCCCGGTCAGCTGGACTGTTCTGAGTGGTTAGCAGCCTTTTGATTCTAGGTTGTCTGTGCTTGGTTACACACTTGACTCTTTCTCAGATTATAGCTGGGGGGGGGGGGGGCACACCAAATAGTCTGGGGCTGGATTGGCTGCTTCTGTGAGGGTGGATGTGTGTTTGAGAGGGATAAATGAAAGTTCTTACGGGACTCGATTTTAGACCTGAGTGGCTTACTGAGGTTCTGGTGGCACTTGGTCAACATTGGGCAAAGCCCTACAGTTTGAACCCATCTCCCTCTTGGCTGAGAGAATCTCATGGGGTGTCACTGACTTCATTCTTCGTGGAGACTCTCAACACATGCCTTAGGAAAGGCAAGATGCCAGCATGTCTTAAAGCAATGACTGCAAGGCTGTGCTCAAGAGATCACCTCTTAATTCTGACAGTCGAATCAGTTTTTGCCCTGTCCCTTGGCTCAGGGAGAAGTATGGGGTGTAAGTCACACCGACAATCCGTGCAGTTCTCAGATCTTCTCGACTCCCTTTTTGGTCTGATTTCGGGCCTATGTGTTATGGAGACTGCATTGGGTTTGTTGGGTGATGACTTCCGTCTGGTGAAGGACACACACCAAGTGTCCATGGTCATTCCTTTAACTGTCTGCAACCTTGGGGACACCGACTGAGTTACTGACCAGGTCCTGGCAGAGACACAGAGAGAGCAGTGATCTCTCACCTGCTCCAGATGCCTCCTGGGAGGTGCTGCAGGAATGTTTCTTGTTCCATGTGTTTATTGAGGCGTATAGGAGAGATGGTGAGGTGGGGTGAATCGCAGCGGAGCCACGGTATGCTCTTTGCACAGAGTTCTTACGTCTCTGTTTTGCGGGCACTTCTGAAGCATAGAACAGATGGATTCCTCCACACACCCCTGCAAAAAACCCCAGGCTCCTGGCAAAGGGAGATGCTCCTGCTTCACCAGTTATATTTCTTCCCCTGCTTGAAATACATCTCTGAGTGTTAGTTTTCTCTGTTAGCTGCAGAGAAAGCCAGGGCTTGACACAGAACCTTCTCATTAGCTGCTGAAGCAGGGCCCACCTGACATGGCAATGGCAGGACAGATAGCGGAAGTCTCAGCTCGGAGGTACCCTGCACTAGATGGCGGGCCCTATGCTCTCACTCAGAACCGCTCCGCCTTTTAAGCAAGAGGCCCGAGACTTTCCAAACTTTCCACAATTCTAAAACTCTCCTTTGCAGGAACCCATTCCTAGGGATCTGGGGAGTTCTGCAGCCATATGAGCGTGTTGTCAGTGAGCTTTAGGGAAAGTGGGAGCTGCAGTAACTTTATCAATTCATTATAGCGGAATTGAAAACCTCCGCATATAGATTTACACTCCATTATCATGCTAACTCAGATATAAGCCCTACTTTCCAGGCACAGAACATCCTGGCTGCAGCTTGGGCTTGAATTGTAACAGCCACGAGACAATAGCCAGGAGCTGCTTTGGAAAATGTAGGACAGCGGGCAAACATGCTGAGAGCCTGGGCTGCTTGCAGTCATCATGTGGAGCGTGCGTGACAGGGGAAAGGGCAGGGAGGATTCCTACCTGCTGCCTGGAGCTGCAGGGGGGTGGGTTCACAGGCCTGCGGCTGCCTTCACTGTTGCTCTGTTGAGTTCACACCTGCCCACGGTGAATCTGGACAGAAGTGATGGAGATAGATTCATGGTAAACGCCCCCGAGTAAGGGAGAAGTTATGGCTGTGGCCTTGTGCTGTTGATACTTGGCCCTGTTTGCAGGTTGAAGGGGGTGAAGCACAGACCCTGTATCTCGGCAGCATACGTGCTTGCTTGCTTTCCCTCCCCCACTTCCCTCACTCTGGGGTACGATACTTGTAGAGGCGGTGTACAGGTGGAGGCATTGGGGCGGGGGCATAGGGAAGAACCATTTTCTCTGACCCACTCCTTCCACCAGCAGGCTCCCACTCATCCCCATGCAGCACCAGTCCCCTCCCCTCTTCCAACCCTCCCCATGTAAGTCAGAAAAAGCTCACTATTAAGGATTCTACACCCAGCCCCTTCAGTTATGGGCTGGGGAAGATCCCTGTGCGCACTTCTGAGTCCCATGTCAGAAGCAGGGAGGGCAAGACTTGCCATTCCTGATATATCTAAGGAACAGTGAAGATGCAGGGGAAAAATCTTGTCCAGCCACCTTCTTCCATCACAAAGAAGCAGAAAAGAGCACAAGTCCGGTTGTTTTCTCCCCTTCAAGTCACTTCAGTGCTCTGTGACTCAGTTTACCAATCTGTCAGATGGGTATGATATACAGCCCAATAATGGGGATACATTGCAGGGGAGCTGTGTGGATTGGGTCATTATTGTCTGGAAAGTTCTTTGAGGTCCTCGATTAGGAGGTGTTAGAGAAGGACAAAGTCAGCATTGCCACTAATGTTCGTGCAATGCCTCAAAATGGGAAACTCTGTCAGAGCTAAGAATTAGTATTATTTACACTTGCAGCACTACATGCCACAATAATAGCACAGAGCTCCTCTGCAGCACTTTATGGCCCAGGTTTTAAAATGATCTGTGAAAAATGCACCGGCATGACTTGGCTATCGAATTCCTGCGATTGCACAATCAGCCGTGGTAATTACATGGTTATTCTTTTGTTACCCCTTGTGACCCAAGCAGCCAGTCAGAGTTTGGGACCCTGGGGTTGTTTCCACTGAAGGAGACACCGATGAGGCACTTCTTTGATGCAATCTTTTTTATTTACCAAGAATATACAAAGTCCCGTTTCTCTGAACACAGGAGGAATCAAATAATGGGAGGCAATGTCCTTGCTCACAGGTCCAAGGTTCTTTTAGCTGGCACCTCCACCCTAAATCTCTCTCTAGGCTTCTCCCAGGGCCACATCACACTTCCAGGCTGTGTCTGTCTCTGTCCTGCTTCTTCCTCACCACATCAACCCTTGGTTAAAATAATACTGAGCAAAATCCCTCTGCCCACACTGTAAATTCCTGATCTCATTCACGTATGCCATTACTTTGGGCGATGATGTACGCTTAACTGCCCCAATGGTTATATTAAATGAAGGGCAGTGGTTAAACCTATATTATTATTTGCATGACCGTAGCGCCCATGTGTGTCTATCTGTCCAGGTGCTTATATGAGCTCTCCATCACTGAAGTAGCTGAGCAAATGGTCACCCAGACATCTAATTGGACTTTGCATGCACAATCACTGCGAATGCCCAGGGGACTTGTGCATACAATAAAATCTGGCCCCGTGTTTTCAAAATACTGTGCAAACATTGGGATAGATTCGCTTCTGCTTGAAGGCCCCAGCTGCAGGGGAGCCCTCTCAGGAGTAGAGGAGGCACAAGAGTGCAAGCGGCCCTCATACCTGTTGTGCCCAGAACCATCTGGTGCAGCCCTAAAACGGGGTGAGGGCAGCTAGGGGAGGGGACAGAGCCAAGGAAGGCCCCTGGCAGAGGTGCTCCCTGGGTCGATTTGGTGGGATTCTAGTGGGGCTCCGCCCTTGGCTGGACACTACTTGCCCTCCTGTAGGGGTGAATCTCGCCTCTGGTGCAGCTACACACATGGGCACAAGGAGCGTACACTGGAGCCCCCAT
This sequence comes from Chelonia mydas, assembly GCF_015237465.2. Lineage (NCBI taxonomy): Eukaryota > Metazoa > Chordata > Testudines > Cheloniidae > Chelonia > Chelonia mydas. The sequence goes on from NC_051250.2 coordinate 69,527,926, forward strand.
GGGCCCAGCCATGAATCAAGCCCACTAGCTAACACATACGAGCCCAGCCCTGAATCCCTTACTCAGCTTTGACTCCCTCCTTCCTCAGCGAAAATACCCATGAGAATTTTGCCTGGGTAAAAAGGTCAGGACTTGGCCCTGTAACTGTAGACCCAGACATAGAGGTCCCTATGCCCGTTAACCCCATGCATGTGCCCGCTCTTGGAGCAGCGCAGCTCTGGGGAATACTAGCTACTTCCCAGGTCTGACTGCTCCTCTGCACTTGCTAAGCTGAGTGACATGCCTGTCCCCTCCTTTTCTGGTCATCCTTTTGTGACAGACGCTTCGCCTCTCCTCCTGTCCGCCCCAGATGCCAGGCAGCCCTGCTTCTTGGCTTCTCGTGTCTCCAGCCCAGCATATAACTAATAGATCCCCTCCTCAATCCCATTTTGCTGTCATAATTAAGCTTATTCTGCTATATCCCCTCTTGTTCCCAAGCAGCTCTCCAAAGGGTCTTTGGAGGTTTCTTATTTGTTCTAAATCCAAGTATCTCTCTCTCTGCTCCCAGAATGTGCGGAGGAGAATTTAAACAGGGACTGAGGGTGTTAAAACCACAATGTTTCTCTTTAAAGCGGGTCTGCCACCATGGGGCGAGATGCTCGTGCATGAGTCACACCCAAATGCTAAGCAAGATCACAGCTCCTTGGAATACAGAGCACCGGTGGGATCTGCGAATCTATTGCTCTGAAAGTGCAGGTGGCAACAGGTGGGTAGCCTCCAGATGCTGCTCTTGTTCTGTTTGGCATAACTATCCAAGAGATCTGCCCTCAAACAAAGGGATTTGCCATCTCCTCCTGCTAGATCCTGCAGTGATGTCCTCTTGCCAGGCTGGTGACATTAAAGTCATTTCCATGGCAACACACTGTGATATCACAAACGCAGGCGGCTGACCTCATGACAGGGTCCAGTAGAAGGAAACCCCCTTGGTGCTAATCTGCCACCCAAAGAAGGGTTGTTATATATTGGGTAACAAAACACGCAGACCTGCCACTCCACTGTTTGATGGAACCCACCCTTCTGGTCCCCCAGCACAGCTGTGTGTCTGCACGGGAGCCTGCTGTTTGTTTAGGGCAGAGAGATGATTTTTTCCATGCAGCGCCAAGCATGCTGTCAGCACGCAACAGATACATAACAAGAAGCATGAGAAGCTGCATTCCAGAGGCTGGGAGGAAAAGAGGAGTGGCTCTCCTTAAATATATTGACAGATGTAACGAATAATAAAATGACGTTGCCGATCTCTAGCCTCTTCAATATCTGGATCTCAAAGCTTTTCCTGAACAGGAATGAACAAACCCTCCCGCTTCCCTGAGGTGAGTCATGATCATTATCTTCTTTTACAGATGGGGAAACTGAGGCACGGAGGGAGTCTGAGCAAAACTTTCAATCCTGGGTGCCTGAAGTTAGGCACCTCAATATGTACTGAGGGACTGAAATATGGGACCTGATTTTCAGTGGTGTTGAGTCCTGACAGCGCCCACTGAAGCCAGTGAGAATCGGGTCACTTTTATTTAGCTGCCTAACTATGGATTTAGGAGTCTATCTTTAGTAGGGTGGCCAGATGTCCCGATTTTATAGGGACAGTCCCAATATTTGGGGCTTTTTCTTATATAGGTGCCAATTACCCCACACCCCCGTCCCGATTTTTCACCTACTCTCTGGTCACCCTAATCTTTAGGTACCCAAGTCTGAACATTTTGGCTTGAGTATCTTGCTCCAGGCCACACAGAGGGTCGGGGACAGAGGAAGAGCTCAGTTCTCCCAATTATCAGCCTTAGCTACGGGACCATCCTTCCTCCCACTCACGAAGACATTACAGCAAATGAACACCAGTACAACTACCCCTGATCACAGGCCGTAGAGATGGGAAAGCCCCGTTAGGTCCCATCTAGTCCATCTGCAGAACCCGGTAGGATCCTTCCCTCTAAGCTATTTACTAGATCTTTTTGTCCAGTCTAGGACAACAAACAAATGCCTCAAGAGTGTCCAGCGCCTAGCACGGTGCGCGACTGGGCCTCTAGGCGCTAAGTAATAACAGGGATGCTATTGAAGTTTGATTCCAGCTGACAGCCCCACTTCAACTGCATCGCTGATATGCTGTATTAACTCTGGGCTTTGAATGGCAACCCCAGCCCCCTTGTGTGGCTTGCACGAATTGCTGGGAATCCTTCGTGAAAGATACAGGTCAAGCTGCAGCCTCTCTCTCCCCCTTGCTCTTCCTGCTGGCCTGGTTTGAGTGCATGTAGCTTCGGTGCGTTTATCTGCCTGCTGCTAAGCTGTCTCCCTCCCCGATCGCGCTGCTTTGATTCAGTAAACAGCCAAGACTTCCAGTGTTTCCCCCCCACTCCCCAGGACTAAGCAGCGAGTCCCTCTCCCTGGCAGCGACCCGCCTGAGATAGCTGGAGTGATTCACCTGTAATTCCTCTCCCCTTCCCCACCACCCGCCTGCCGCTCGGCTCCTTTATCATCATCGTGTTCTCTGTGCGGAGGAGCAGAAACAAGAAACTAAAAAAAAAAAAAGCACGTAAAAAAGCGCTGTAGAAAAGCAGAGCAAATTAAGCAGCCCCCGGATCCGCTTGGGTTTGCGCTTGCCAAAAATGCACCATGCATCTTAATTCGCTCTGCTGCTCAGCTCTCACACGCGGCTCTCCTGGTGCCATTTCGGCGCTCTCAAGCCAGCCTTTCCAACACTTCATTCTTCTTCGGGTGTGTGTGTGTGTGTGTGTGATGGCAGAATCTGCTGGTGCAAGGGAGCGAAAGAGATCTCCCCCCCCCCCCCCTTGCCTTGCAGCTCGCCCGGCAGTTCCAGACGATCCACTGGGTCCCCGTTGCATTGTTCCCAGCCGCCTCTATTTTGGCGGGGGTGCATTTTCTCGAAAGTGCTTCTTGGGCGCTCTCCAATCTATTTTACACCCACCCCTGGGAGCTGCCTGTTATCTCCCCGGGATCCTGAGCAAAGAAACGCCTAACCCGGAATCCGCGGCGGGGCCAGGCTCCTCGGTTTCAGTGCGTGTCTTTCCGGCGGGCTGTCCGGATTGCAGCGAAAAAAATAAAATAAAATAAAAAGGAGAAAAAGAAAGTAAAAGCAGCGGAAGACAATCTCCCCTCCCCCTCTTCTCAATTGCAATCCCAACTGGAACTTTCCCTCTTCCAGCCGGGATGCCTTTCCTCCTCTCCAGTCCTCAGCTTTGATCCCAGCCTCTTCTTTTAAGTGGAAGGGGGTGGGGGGTAGGGATCCTTTTTATTGCAGAGAGGGAAACACGCCGAGACGGGATTTCTTTGCAGGCACTTGTGCAATCTAGCTCTACGGATACGTATATATTTTTGCACGCATCTCCTGCTGCAGCAGATCCAGCCAGCGTGGGGGAGGGGATGGAGAGGGTGCACCCTCCTCTCCTGATCCTCTCTTCTTGCCTCTGTGTGGGTTTTTTTGCAGGTGTGTCAATTTTAATTCTGCCCAGTAGGTGGGACTTGGTGACTTTAGCACCATTTGTGTGCATGTGCGTGTGTGTGTGTGTGTGTGTGCGCGTGCTGCCTCCCCATCTTCTATTGCAATCCTCAGAAGTCTCTCCGAGAGAGCGAGAGAGCGCCTGATACCGAGAGCCAGCCTGCAATCAACAAGGCACTATGCATTTCAGACCGCTACTGTAGGGGGAATTACAGCTTCTCCTAGCCAGCTGCCAGCATGATTTCATCTGCTGGAGGATTTTTGCATCTGATCGTTTGAGTTTTTTTCCTCCCTCTGTCTTTGTTTCCTTCCCCTTCTCCCCCCATCCCCCTTTCCTCCTCCTCCTCCTCCTCCTCTTTTGTAGAAGCAGCAGTCGGAGATGGATGTCTCTCTTTGCCCTACCAAGTGCAGTTTCTGGAGGGTATTTTTGTTCTGGAGCATTTGGGGAGACTATCTGCTTTCGGGGCTGGCTTGCCCTGCGAATTGCCTTTGCAGCAAGACAGACATCAATTGCAAGAAGCCGGATGATGGGAACCTCTTCCCTCTCTTGGAAGGGCAGGATTCAGGCACCAGCAATGGGAACACCAGCATCAACATCACTGACATCTCAAGGAACATCACTTCAATGTAAGTCAGCTATTCCCCCCACCCCCACCCCAGTGGGTGCCCTTTCCTCTTCTGCTGCCCGAGACACAGGGTGTGTGTGTGTGTGTGTGTGTGTGTCTGTCTGTGTTTAAGGGGAGAAACCGGCTTGTGGATTTCAGGTGCCCTCAGCATTGCTGTGGATGATGGTTATTCCCTGCCTGCCTCAGACCAGTTATGCCTCGGGTGCGTGCAGAGGACGCGAATCTAATTTTCTGCCCCCACTGAAACAGCAACAGTTTGGCTCACGTTTAAGTGGGGTAAAGTAAATGAGACGAAATGGCTTAGCAGGGGCGGGCGGCGGGCAGAGGAGCTGTAAAGCGACCCCTTCTTTTCACCATTTGTGTTAGCAGAGAGATGAAACACACACACACACACACACAAACTGGGCACCTAAAGCAAGTTCTAAGCCGCCTGCTCCCTTAGAGACTTCGGATCCGATTAAACTGTCATTTGTTATTCCCCCCCCGGCAAACCCACCCTCCTGTGCCCTGGCTGCGTGTATCTGGGAATCTGCAGTTTCTCCTTTTTAAGAGAGAGAGAGTGAGATGCCCCTCAAGTTGTTACAATTTCCCAGCCCCACTCGGATGCTGAGCTGGGATTTGTGTATTTTGATCTCAAGGTAGCGGGGGTATGTGTAGGAGGCAGATATTTGTAGTTGAGCACTTTGCGTTTGTTTGCATGCTTGTTTATCTGGAAAATCAACTGGAAGTTGCATTATCCTTGTTTGGAGAGGCTGGTAGCAAAAGCCCATGCAAATCTCATCAGCGTAGAGTAGGGAAAGGACTGGATTCCTCCCCCCCACCCTTCCCCCGTGCTATGTTATGTGTGTGCTTAAAAAATCCCTCATCTTCTGCAATCTCTGCTCTTCAGCGTTCAGTACATTTTCGGGGAGGTGAACTGCAAGGCATTTCATTATTCTAATACTAATTGAAATGTGAGCATTTAGGGAAATGTAGCCCCATGAGTAAGTTGCCTGTGGGAAGTTGGGCAGAAATGAGGTGGAATGCTTTATCCTGGCAGTTAAATGCAGCAAGGTTGGGAATGAGTAATTGCCGGTTATTTATTTATTTCCCACCTCCATTGTGAAATAGCTTGTTCGAAGGGTGCTCTTTGATGGCTCGTTTCCCGAGGCTGTGCTATTTGGTCACAGTGCAATTGTAGCACCGCTATGGAATAATTGTGATACCCTCCGTAAGAGCATTGCGAGGCACCTTTACCGGATAAAGAGGACTGGGCTAACACAGACCCATTGCTGTTAACGGGTTTAATGTAATGAATGCCCAAGCAGTTCTCCCCACGTCCAGGTCTAGTGAGGAACGCTGACCTATTCCCATGCTATGGCTTTCCCTTTCCAGCAAATCTGCTCTCCAGAAACTAAAGGGATCAGGGAAAGTAAATATGAACCTAATGTAATGTTTGCGTGCCAAATGGCCCATATTTACCCTGTGCCGGAGTATTGCTGTGGATGCTAGAGCCATCCAGATAACACTAGGAAAGTGGGAGAAACTTGTGTTTATTACTGTGCTTGCCGTTTGTTGTGTTTTTCTCGTAACCCTTTGTTGGTAGCATCAAGCAGGCTGTAAGAGGGGAGAGAACTAGCAAATTGTTTACTGTACTGTGGCTCAGAGGCAGCTTGTGTGGCTATTACTTAGTACGTGTTTGTGTGTGTGTTTGTGTGTGTGTATATGCACAATTCGGAACTGCGGGAAGAGACACTACAACGTGAACCCTTGTGTCTAGAAAATGTCTTTACTGCTTTGAAATTGGAAAATGCTGGAGTCAACCAAAAACCCAACCCAAACAAAAATCCTAAAACCCAGCCCCAAACCTCTCAACTCCATTAGCAGATGTTTTCAGGAGAAGAGCATCTTTTCAGGACAGGAATAATGAGAGGGTGACTGGGTAAATCTGTTTGTGTTCCACCTAGAATAATATGTCTTCCCTGGCTCCCCACCTCCCTAAATGGACTTCTGTAGCTGTGGAAGAAATGGTGGTAACTGAATTGAGGCTAATCCATAACCACCACTACTGTGATTCAGGATTTTAGGCTGAATATCAGGGAAGATGTCTGGACAGTGAGATCTGTGACACGGTGAAAAAGTCTCCCCAGGGAAGAGATGAAAACCCAGGCGTTCAGGATGCTTACAGCTGGCACTAGCCATTGTACTTGGAGGGGGCAACCTGGTGGGCTAGATGGCACCTAAGAAGTCGTTTCCTCCTGCGATTTGTGTGGGATTCCTTAGGGACCTGAGTGCGTGGCCTGAAGGAGCTAGGGCAGAAACTCGTGTTTAGCAAGAATACTCTGCTCACTCCGCCCTCGACAGAAAGGGAGGCTAAGACAGGGCTGATTGGGTCAGTTCATGGGGAGAGAAGGTCAAAGATCATCCCTTCCCCCACCTCTAGATTTTAAATATGGGCTATAGTTCAGCCCCCTCCTGGCCTGCCAAAACTATGTTGTTGCCAAGGAAGTTACAGTGCCCAGATGCTAGGGTGATGGGCACGTTTCCAATCCCCCTAATAACGAATCCACTGCCTTCCCCAAAGAGAAGAGTGTGATTCTCCCTCATGCCGAATGTCACCTTTGTGTCATCCTGCTTCATCCTGTTTCCTAGTGTAAAAGCCCATTGGGGCTTTTCTTTCGTAAGCCAGAATGACTTAGTGGTGTGCAATTGCCTCAGTGGGCCGCAAGTGAGATGGGCTGGGGGTCGTTTAGCTCTCTAGCCCCTTGTGGAGAATGGTGTACAAAAGAAAGCAAGTAGCTAGCTTGCAGCCCCTGCCCTTCCCATCAGTCTCTGGAGAGGGGTGGGGGGCTGTGTTGGCAAGGTGGATAGTGGAACTCTGGCATGCTCCGCTGTAATGGATCCTGTGTCTCTGGGCCTGTTCTCCAGTCCCCGCTGCGCAATGCCCGGTGTCTGGGAAGGCATCTCTAGCTTTCAAGAGACTCCCGTGAAGGCTTTCCCTTTGCGTGGCTGTTGAAAACATGAGTGGGGCGTGTTGCCGCTGAAATGTTCTTTCTCTGGAAAGGCCACAGGGCCGAGGGTGGTGCCTTCCCCGTTGCCAAACGACAGACCTGGCTGCTGGTAAAGTTACGCTCACAGGGTCTCTCTGGTGGATTGAACTGTGGAAATGCAAGGCCATTTTCATCAGGGGAAGGGTTGGGAAAGATAGAAGGGGCCGGGGGATGGGAGGAGGAGGATCCTAGGTGATGAACACTCCATTCATCTTTATTTTAATTTCCAAAGCCCAGCAGGAGAGGCCAGGAGCCCTTTTGCTACTGGTCTTCAAAAGAAAAACATCCCACTGAAGGAGGGAATATTCTCATCTCAGGATGAAGCCACTGGAAGCATTTTGCTCTGGTTCTGTAACATCGTGGAGGTCATCCAGGCCAGGGCCCCCTTGTGCTAGGGGCTGCACAAGCAGATAGGAAACAGGGACCTGTCCCAAGAGCTGAGAGTCTAACAGATGACATCACAGTGGCGTGAGGCAGAAGAATGGGCCGAGGTGGGGGAAAGGGGTAATATGTTATGGGGTAGATGCAGTTCTTAGCCAATCAGGGTAGTGATCACAGCTTGCCAGCTGCCGAGGTGTCCTTAGAATTATAGAAAATCAGGGTTGGAAGGGACCTCAGGAGGTCACCTGGTCCAACCCCCTGCTCAAAGCAGGACCAATCCCCAATTTTTAGCCCCAGATCCCTAAATGGCCCCCTCAAGGATTGAGCTCACAACCCTGGGTTTAGCAGGCCAATGCTCAAACCACTGAGCTATCCCTCCCTCCTTGTGTCCTTGTTTGTTATATTTGGGGCCCAGTTCTTTGGAGCCTGTTTGGGGCATTCACTCTCCTTTCCCCCATCAATGGCAGAGGAATTACAAACAGCCAGGATCTGGACCCTGGCATCTCATATCTTCGGATCCTGCCAGTGCTGAGAAGCTCTTCGCCACCTTCCTCTCTTCTGGGCAGTTCCCAAGCCCAAGCCATGCTGGCGTTCCTTCCCTTACCTTGAAATCAGCCCAGAGGGCTCAGTTTGCGCAGGCTTGAGCAGCCGCGCCTCGCTCTGTCATGGCCTGGCTGTCGAGCCGTAGTGGTTGGAGTTCGAATTGCGTGCCGACTTGCCAGTTCACCGTAGCAGATTCCCCCAGCTGTCTGCGTGGGGGGAGATCGTGCGGTGTGAGTGCAGCTGTGCATGAAGGCAGCCCTTTGGCTAGCGATCAGCCACGGCCACCTCTCCCGTCGAGCCTGTGATCCTGAACACCAGGCGCTCCTGGAAAAGCAGCCGCATGCTGGTAATCTGAGCTGCCAGTGGGTCGCTCTGAGTTTGGCTGGGCCGCCTCTCTGTAATATTATCAGAGCGGGTGTAACTCAAGCTGCCATTTAAAAGCTTGTTTAGAAATTGAACAAAAGCCTCAATTAATTAACGTTCCGCTCTCAGATTGGTTTTGTCCCTCTCCCCCCCGTTCTCCTTCCATGGAGAGCGGAATGGTCACATTTCTTGTTTTGATCTGTGAAGCCCCTGCTGCTGCTACTGGTGTGTGCTGCAGATGGGGACCAGCCAGGGGGCGCAAGGCCCAGAGCTAGTGGGAAGGCCTGGCCTTGTGAGATGGGCGGGTGATCTCCCAGCTGCTTTCAGGAGAGGAGTGCTGGAGCTGCATTGGGGTGCTGGGGCTCCTCCTGTAATTGATGGACTCTCCCACCCCGTGCTGGAAAAGGGGTGACTCGCAGACCTTTATGAGAATCCAGACCAGAAAGGGTTAACAGGGAAGCATGGGAAGGGCAGAGCATTCCTGGCCCTGGCTTGAATGAGTGAGGATTGTGTGGCTGGCACGGGCCCCTGAGGCCCCGAGTAACCCTGGCAGTGCCCTTGTGTTGAGCAGGCAGGACTCTTACCCCCATCCCTGAGTGCCCTGGCAATGCGTCTGGCTTTGAGACTGGGCCTCTGAGGACCTGGTTCTGACCATGAGCCATTCAGCGTCCTCCTGCCGCAGGGGAATTGCGCAAGCTTTCCTGTTAGCTGTAGTCATGTAAGGTCAGGCGCTCGCCTTATCTGTGCTTTCTTCCCAGGGACCAGGAGGGTGCTGAGCTCCAGCCAGCATCATGTTCCCAGGGAGAACCCGTGGCTCGTCCTTGTTTTTGGAAAAGCCTTGCAAAATTTGTCGAGAACCCCTTCCAGCTGAGAAGAGCTCAGTACGGTGTCTGCCCTTGGCTCACCTGATGGAGCGGCTGCCTGTGGACTGCGAGGGCCCCGTGTGAGCCATGGCTGGGTTAGCTTGCAGCTAGCACGTGCAGGGGGTTCAGCATCCCGAGGGGGGTGGCTCCTTGGGCCGATGTTCTTCATGTATTTTCCTAGTGACGTTAGTGCTGCTGAGGGGTGCCAGACTGAGACAGGAGGCAGGAGGTCTCTGCTTCACTCCAGGCCAGGAGACAGGAGGTCTCTGCTTCACTCTAGGCCAGGTATGGGTTGGGGAACATGAGCTTTCCTCACCCACAGGAGTGGGCGGTTCAGTCTCCTTGGCTCATTGCATCCGCGACCTCTCTGCTGAGACTGCCGGAGAGGGGGCCAGGTGTGACATGGCCGCTTGGCCGCTAGGAACAGGTCTCGACCCCACCAGCTCCTTTCACTCAGTCCACCGAGCAGCCATGTTCATGCTCCCCATCCGCTGCCATTGTGGGCTCTGTATGAAGCAGTGACCTAGAGGTGAAAGTGCCTCGTTCCATCCATACAGTGCTGGGGTGTGTGCATCACTCCTGGGCTCCCTGTCGCAAGGTGGGGTCCTCCTGCTCCAGCACAGAGATCATGTCCCTAGTACATAACCGCCAGCTGCCTTGCTCCTTTCTCTGACTGGGGAACAGTGTTTTACATTGTGAACCACACGCTGTAGAGGGCTTGGAGGTGAGGGGCCAGGAGGTGTCCTTAACATTACCCACCATGACTGGGTAGCTGCCTATGGCAGGATGAGCAGAATTCACATCCTTAGAGAGACGGAATCTGTGTTACCCTATTCTTGGGGGTCCCCCATGGAGAAGCCTGTTTCACCCCTAGAAGGGGGTGAGCCTCTTATGTTCCCCTGGGGGACAGGAAGAGTGGTCAGACAGCCCAGTGTGCCTTGCCAAAGCAATGAGGTCACACCAAATCACAGGCAGTGTCTGGTGTAACCAGACCTAGTTAAACATGAATGTGCTGAATTCTCTAATACGTGGGCCTTGGAGGAGTGGACCTGACAGGTCAGGTCTCAGCGGTCTCACGGCCTGGGGGAAGACTGGCTCACTTGCCAGGCACGGTTAGATCTGCACGCATGAAAACAGGGGAGAGAAGAGGCCCTCGGTGTAGTAGGTTGCTAACGGGAGAAGCAGCAGATACATGGCTCTGGCACACCCTTCCCGTACCGCCTGATGTATGGAGCAGTGAGGAATCTCTTCCAGTGGTGCCCGCATGTTACACCTCCTGCCTGATGTGGGCCCTTCTGGCAGGAATGGAAGGAGGCTGGAGTTCGTGAGTTCGTGTCGGCCTAGAATGATGGGAGGGGTTGCTGGGGAACCTTCCAACGAGTAATTAAGTGAACTGTCCTGCTAGAGACAATGGGGTACAGATACCAGGGGGATCCATACAAGTCACCCCTCACTGTACTGCAGGGACTTTTACCATGTCCTAGTGGGGATCCAGACTGTGCTGATGCCAGAAGAGGTTTAGGTGGCCTCTGTATCTTCCATGAAGCTTCTTTATGTACATTTCAGCCATGAGCTGTCCAGGCGAAATGACTCGTGAGGCCGCTGGTTGGACATACAACCACTTTCCTCCTCCATGCCCAGGAATCTCAGCCGTGACCGTCAGCCCTTTATGAGATGCATGTGTGAACGTGGTGTTTATGAGAATTGGCTAGGACCAGCCAGAACGGAGGCAGCTGTCAGATATCGCAGGGATAGGGGGATTGTAGATAGAGTAGGAGCTGTGCCAGCTTCCCCCTCCCCGCAGCCCTTCTGATACTCCTCTGTCCTGACCAGCAGCACTCTCCGCCCTGGCCTCCTCCTTTGCTGTTCCAGCCCTGGGGGTCTCCCGAGCTGAGACTGCAAATGACGCCAGATTATGGGGTGGATTCATGATGTGGACAAATATCCACTAGGATGAGAGTCACCCAACTCATTCTACTTGTGCTATCAGCTGGGAGAGGATGTTGTGTCCCCAGAGATTATATGCCCCTATGTTATCAGCGCCTCTGGTCTGTCTTTTTCTCCAGGATTCTGGTCCCTTAGGTTTTGGCTGCTAGTAAGATCATTACAAAGGTCTGTAATTCAATCCATCTTTGTTTTGCACAGTGTTTGTTTATGCAGAGCGCTTATCCCAAAGCACATTGCCAAGTGAGAGGCGGGTGCAGCGAGAGACTGTGACGGGAGAGGGAAATACACATCCCAGGGTGTGAAGATGTTTTGGGTTGAGACATGGAGCTGGATGGGGAGTCAGTAGGGTGGAGAGAGGCAGGGAAGGCTGTTCCAGGTGGCAGGGGCTGCAGAGAAGGCACTCTCAACAAGAGCAGGGAAGTTCTGTGGAAGAGGCAGGAGTTGAGAGAGACGTGGTCCGTGAGAGAAGCTGGATTGAGACTGCAAAGGGCTGTAGAAATGAAGGCAGTTGAGCTGTTTGGATAATCTGGAAAGATCCTGATCTGGGGGAGCTGAGCTCCTGAATCTTTCAGCTCTGCCTGTCCCTGGCCTTCATTTTGCAGGGGCTGCTTCCAAGCAGAGTACCGCCAGATGCCCTTTGGGGCTGGTGTCTGGAGCCTCTCCTCTCTGTTGCTCCTGCTGGGTGCAGTGGTGGGGATTGTTACAGGCCCTTCATGCAGCTCAAACCCACTCTCCCAGCGTGTCTGGTTTAACTGTCCGTTAGGGCAGTGATTTTCCTACTGAAGTAGTTAAATCAGTACCACCTCTAGTGTGGACACAGTTATACCAGTGTAAAGGTGCCTTATTCCCCTTCCCATACAGGGGTAAGCTGGCCTGGTAAAAGCATTGTCAAACTGTACAGTAGCAGGGGCTGTAATGCTTTAAGTACTCTGGTGTGGTTAAACACGCAATGTCTTTGTATAGACACACCCTTGAACTCATTTTCCTGCCCCTGTGCTATCCTTACAGTTGGCTGCAGCCAGTGCCTGTGTGGTTTAATTTCCCAGGGCGCGGCTCAGCGTCCCTGCTTTGCATGGATAACTCCCCTCCCCGCTTAGCACTCCTCGAAGGAGTCACCTTTGTGCCTGTCGTGATCTTTGGACCCTCCAGAGCATCTGCTGTCACTCTGGTTATACAGGGACACGGCTGACTCACAGCTGCCTTTCCAGGGAAAGGGAATGGAAGCGCCAAGCGTCACTCAGCTAACGCTGTGCAGAGAACACAGCCCAAGGGCCAGCTAGAGACCGGTTGTAAGAGGCTGCGGCTCTGCTGACTTCAGTGGAGTTGTATCTGCCTGTGCCAGGTCTCCATTTGGCCTGAGAATCCGCCTCCCTGCAAGGCTTGGAGACCGTGGCAGGTTATGTGCTTAGCGCAGCGCTGTGGACACTGGCCAACCAACAGCTACTGAGCAGACTTGTTTCAGAAAGAGGATTCCGCCTGGCTTCTTCAGCCAGAACCACTGAGCTGATGCCTCTGTCCCTTCATTTCCAGTGCCACAGTCTATCCCTGAGCACCTCTTGCCGGGCCAGGCCTCAGAGCGCGGTCAGTGCACCTGGCCTGCCTCCCTCCTGCCCAAATGCTTCTTCTCAGAGCAGGAGGCCGCAACCCCAGCAGCCAACCCCTCCTCCAACCCAACTAGCCTGCCCAGCGAGGTCCCACTGGAATGATAGGCTGCCTTCTGGGCCAAGCCGCATTGAGATTATTTCCTCTGCAGACAGGAGATGGCTAAAGGGCTATAGTGACTGCGCTGGCTTTTCATGGCATTGATCGGACTGTAGAAGGGAAAGGGATCGATGGGTTGCACGTAATATCTCCCCAGTCTTTGCCCCCCACTGGAATAGAGATACTGTACAAACCAGCCCAGTGAACCTCATTCCCAGGGACCACCTTCAGTGTAGTCCCAGATTCCCCACAGGTCTCTGGGTGGCTGAGAACCACGGGCCTCCTCTGAGAGCTGGTGAATCTGTCACAGAAGTGGCAGAGGAGTACGACCCTTCTTGGCCGCTGGGTGAGAGGGAGTTGGGAAGATCCAGACACAGGCCATGCCTTGCAAGGAGCCCCATCGCATGGGGAGGAGCTTGGGCACAGGAGCTGTTGTGAGCTGCCAGCCAGGATGGAGATGGGGGAAAGGGGAGGGGCCCCTTTTGCTGCTCTCTCAGAGAAGCCAAATTGTGAGCCTCCCCCAGTGCAGGGAGCGCTGGATGCATTGAGATGGGTCCAGCCCAGTTCTCCGTGGAGTTGTCCCGCTCGCCTGCCCTTGTGAGCACAGAGCTTGTGCGTGCTTTGCGGGGGTTGTTTTCCTGAAGACGATGCGTTGTTTATGTTAGGGACTTTTGCCCTGTGGTGAATCCCCAGTGTAGAGGCTTGTGTGGGTACAAAGCAGGGCTTGTGGGTGTGGCTCACTTGAAGCCAGAGCAAGTCACCCTGATTCAAGCCCCGTCTCACACCAGTGCAGGGCATCTACACTGGGACTTTGCACTGATGCAATGCCAGGGCAAAGCCCCTAACGTAGACAAAGTCTGAGTCCTCTTGTTCCTTTGAAGAGTCCCCGGGCATCTCTGCTGGCCAGAGAAGCGTTGTGCGCCCAACTCTGGCTCTTTCATAGGCAGAAACACCGCCAACCATCACATCAGGCACCCCTTTTGGGCACCCCATCTGGTCAGCTGTGCTTCAGCTTCTGGGATTCTAAGAATGTCCCAACTGCCCCAGCCCAACTGACCAGCAGCCTGTTAGCCACTGGTGCTGTCATGACTGGTGGCCAGAACTGGATGCTGCGTATGAATGCCTGTGTCCCTCCCTGTAGGTAGCCTGCAGCTGCGTTTCGCTGCCCCCTGATCACTGAGAAGAAGTTAAATGAAGAAACCAAGGCCCCTGGGGCCACAGTCCAATACTAAGCACAATGTCTTCCTGACCACAGTGTCTGACCTGGTGATGCCCTGCAATCTGCAGGTTAATAGTGCTTGTCATTTGCCTCTGCGTGAGGGATCGTCAGGTGCTCTTCAGTGGCTTTTAGCCTTGGGAACATGCTGCTTCAGGGAGTTCTGTGGGTTCATTTCATGTTCTCTAAAAGTGTTTCCCTCCATCTGTGGGAAATTTGAATCTTTTATATTTCACTTATTGTCCCTTGTTCTTGTGCTATGGGTCTGGGTAGAGAGGAGCCAGACTGGCCGTCTCTGGGTTGCTGTGTATCCCTCTCCCCTTGCTTTTCTCTCTCTTCATCATTCCAGACGAAAGAGTCCAAGTGCCAGGCTCTGGGCCACACCACTCAGGAGGCACAGAACAGTCAGTATGGTCCAGGGAGAGGGAGCAAAGGTGGCTTTATGCCAACTTTGTGCCACCCACATGTTGGGCTAATTTGGGGCTCAGCTTGGCCCCTGTTGTAAGTTAGAGCAGTTCAGAGGCTGCTATAGTTAAGGGCAGCCTTCCCATAGCTGTCTGTGGGCTGCCTCATGGTCCAGGACAGCCAGAGGGCAGAGTGCTCCTTCCACTCCCCTGCTCTGGAGGGGAAAAGGGATGGGGGGATGGCTGTGTATATCTGCCCTAAGATGCTCCTGCACTTGGGGAATTCCCCAGGGGTCCGTTTCGGCCCCTTTACACAGCAGGAGTGGTGTAAGGGAGACAGAGTAGGGGCCAGAATCAGGCCCTTGCCTCTCTCATCTCGCCTTCTTCTGGAGCCCCCTCCTAATTTCCAATTACCTTTGTTCTTCCTTTCACTCTCTTTGGAGGTGCGGTGATCCCTCCAGCCCAGTGTTCAGAGTGTGGCTGTGTCCTTGGTTTCGATAGGGATAGTCTCTATCCCCATCTCAGCAGAGCCCCGCCTCCTAGGGCTTGTCTAGGTACGGGGTGGATGCGTTGTGGTAACTGCACGGATGTGGCGCCATCAGTGTAAACCAGCAGGCGTTCGGCACTGGTGCACAACGGAGCTTGCAGTAGTGCACTCCCCTGAGCCCCTTCTTACACCAGGGTAGTGCATCTGCACTAGGGCTTTGCACTGGGGTAGCTACAGCCATGCATGACAGACGCCCTGCTATAGGCAGGGCCTTAGACAGCTGTGTCACCGCTGAACATTGAGCCGGTGTCTTCGCGGCTCTCTCTTGACAGTGAAGCCAGGATTTTTGTGCCAGAGAGGATACAGTGAACTCAGGATGAGGTCCGAGGAGTTTGAGGAGTTTAAATTGCTCCTTCCATTGTGCGTCCCCCTGGACTCGCTGATGCCAAGAGTCACTTGCCCAGTAGCTGGTTTAGCTTGGTGCCTCCCTGTCCTTGACTCACTAAATGATTTTGTGCCATCAGCACCTCCTTATTCATGCTCTGTCCCAGTCACTACTAACTATACTGACCAGCACCAGCCCTGGCATCAATTGACTTTTCTGGGAACTGTCCAGTTGTTCCTTCCCTTTGTACCCTGTTCTCCTAGCCAGTGTCTGACCCAGGGCAGGACACTAGCCCTCACTCTGTGGTGCCCCTTGGAGCCCTGAGGCCCACCTTCCTTTCCTCCTCCTCAGGAAATTGCACAGGGGCCGAGGATACACTCCATGGCCTCTGTATTCCTGGTCCCACTCCAGAGCACCTCGCTGCTGACACCTCCCTCAGCAAGAGCCTCGGCCCCATCCCAACTGCTGGCCCCTTCCACTGTCCCTGACGTGCCCCAGCCTGATCCCTGGCTCTGTTGCTGGTTCCTGCCTCCCCATGGCTGGCTAGCCAGAAACCCACCCGGGCCGCCCTCCCATCTAACCTGCCTCTCAGCAGCTGCTCCCAGCCCGGATAGGAACAGGGTCTTGAGATCTGGGAGCGCGGGTCTGCGAGGGAGGTTGGGTCAGGCCATTCCAGCTACTGGACACTCTCCCTGCTCCCCAGCCTCCTAGCACCCGGCTTTCCTTGTCCGTTACCTGGAAAGCACTCAGGGTGTGAAGTGCCGAGAGCCTCCCGTGAGGGACTTTACCCCAGCGAAATTCCTGGGCGGGCCTGTCCCTTTCTCATCCCGGGCTGGTGTTCAGGAGGGTGCGCTAAGGAGCCCCCGGTCCATGGGGAGCCCTGCTGCAGCCTTGTGATAGCTCTCAGGACACCCCCAGCCAGCAAACAGCTCCCCATATCCTCCTCCTTCCCTTAGTCCGGCGGCTTTGCCTTGTCAAAGTGCAGTTCAGCCACCAGAGGGCAGCGCGCTGCACAAGACTGCGTGTCAGCAATCGGGATGGACGGACTGGAGCTGCAGAGCAGTTGTGGGTTGTGGCGTGGGGAGGGGTGGTGATAAACAGAGACATGGCAGGACTCCCTCTGCTGCACCCCCCAAGTCCTGCACTGGGAGGCAGGGAGGCTGTAACCCAACCAGGCGGGGAGGGCAGGTTTATGGATGTGCCCAGACAAAAGACACTGCGTCCAGCCAGCCCCCCTGTAGTGATCAGAGCCGGATTCTCCTGTCACTCGCCTCAGTGCGGCTCTGCACTGGGTCACCCACAAGAAGGGCCTTTGCTCCGAGGTGACTGTTCAGTTCCCCATAGGGTGCCCTAGTGCCAGCTGTTCCAACCCTCTGGTGGGGTGGCTGCATCGGTTTCAGCAACTATGGACTCTGGGGCTCTTTCATTAGCAAAAGCTCCTCCTGAAGTAACCTCCAGTCCCAGCTCCTCAGCCCCTGTGTCACATGCTGCCTTGGGACCCCACTTGGTGCTGGGTCACAGCTCTTCTTTCTGAGCTCCAGTCTTCTCGCCTCCCCAGCCTCTCCGCAAATGCACCCAGATGCTGCATCAGTGTCATGAGCTCTACGGCCTCAGTGGCATTCATATCTTCTCACCCATGGCTTGGTCTTGGGTGTTGCCCCTGGCTCTTGTGCCCAGGACAGAGCTGGTACAGAGTGAAATGCCCTGGGGGGGCTGGGGACCCAAACAGAGGGTTTTAGTTCCACATTAAATACAGTCGAAGATGCTGATGTGCTGGGTGTTGTCGGCCCTTTGGGACTATCGTCTAGTTATAATAATATTACATAGCACTTTACAAATGAGGGCAGTATCATTATCCCTAATTAGCAGCTGGGGAAACTGAGGCACAGAGTGGGGCAGTGACTCACCCAAGGCCACCCAGCAGGCCAGTTGCAGAGCCGAGACAAGAGCCCAGGTCTTGTGAGTCCCAGTCAAGTGTTCTATCCACTAGACCACAGGGCTTCACCTGTAGTATTAGTTTTCAACCTGTGGGGTGTGCCCGCCCTGGTTATCAGGGTGGGTGAGGTGGGGTGTGGGGCTGCAGTTCAGGTCAGGGCAGCAGTGGGGAGTGTGTGCAGGGAGTCCCCAGTGGTCGGGGATGAGGAGAGGGAGCGGGTCCCTGCTCTGCCCCACCCTGGCGGCAGCCTGCTGCTCTCCCCTCTCTCCCCTCCCTTCCCCCTGGGCACTCCCTACATGCTCCCCCTGCTGCTGCCCTGCCCCGGGTGGCTGCAGCCCCATCCACTTTAAATCCTCCAGAGCCTGCAGGAGCGAGAGGTTCTTGTCAGGGGAAGGGAGGGCGAGGAGCCCTGGTCCGTGCCGCATGGCTGTGGTCTACTTCGAGGGTGGAGCCAGCCAGGTCCTGCCACCGCTCCCTCTCTTCTGCCCCGCATGGGTGGGAATTGGGGAGCACAACTGTTATTTGACTCCCCTGGAGAAGGGGGCGTGCAGCCAAAAACTTGAGGAACCTCTGTCCTTGCTTGCCATAGCTGAGGTGTTTGCGTCAACGGCCACCTGGCAG
The DNA here is from genome assembly GCF_015237465.2 of Chelonia mydas. NCBI lineage: Eukaryota > Metazoa > Chordata > Testudines > Cheloniidae > Chelonia > Chelonia mydas. Next base: position 69,545,912 of record NC_051250.2, read on the forward strand.
AGCAGCTAGGGCGAGGACAGAGATCCTCCAGTCCAGCTGCAGAGGGACTGTAAGGAGATGCCCTCTAAGTCCCCAAGCTGGAATCTGGCTAGCGCATTAGGGCTCATGACCAAGCGCCAAGACTACATGTAGGCAGGATCTGACCCAAAATATGGCTCCTCCAGCTGCACCAGCCCTGTGCTGAAGTCTGGGGCTCATTACTGACCTAGAAATGAGAGTTCCCCCTACTGAGTCACTCTCATCCCCCCGGCTGTGCTAGGACATTGGGGTCAGCACTGACTCAGAGGAGAGCGCCCCCTAGCCCCACGCTGCGGGAGCGGAGTCAGCACTGACTCAGAGGAGAGCGCCCCCTAGCCCCACGCTGCGGGAGCGGAGTCAGCACTGACTCAGAGGAGAGCGCCCCCTAGCCCCATGCTGCGAGAGTGGAGTCAGCACTGACTCAGAGGGGAGAGCGCCTTGGCTGAGTCACCGACGCCACTTCTAACAGCCCTTGGGTTTCCCTGGGAGGGTTCTCATTTGAGCACTGAGTACCCCAGCCCTGATGAGCTGACAGGCTGAAGTGTCATGGCTGTAGTGGGGTGAAGAAGGGGAGTCGTGTATGCAGAAGGGTGGCTGGAGGAGTGATTACTCAGAGGCAATTTTGTGCATTTGGAGAGGGAAGAGTTGTAATTAACAGAGACAGTCTTAATATCTGACCAGTTGCAATACCCTGCTATCACACTAGAGGGCACATGGCTGAGGTTTAGGGTCACAGTCAATTCATGGTGAGATAGGGTGAAGGCTTTCTCTATCCTGTTACACTCAAGCCAGTGTTAGATACACCTCCGTACTTACAGGCCTGTCTATGGGGCTGGCCTTAGATCCCTCACTGATCAGCGCCTTGGAAACAGTGTAGTAGGTCAGGCCATCCCAGCTCTGATTAACCTTTTGTTGTGGGTACTAGCCTAGTGCTGGATGGCTGGGGTGGGGGGTGCTGAATGCAGGTCTGAAGAAACTGCTGGATCCCCAAGATGTAAAGGGCAGAGAGGCAATCTAGGTGGGAAGAGGGAGGTGTGGGAGGAGCTGAGTCATACGGAACTGGTGCCATACCCCTTCCACTGCAGCAGTTCCATGCTCCTAGTTACTGAGCTGGTGCCAACAGCTCCCTTTGACCACTCGGCAACCACCAGCTTCTCTCTTAGAAAAAAACATCCTGGTTATTGTCCTGCCTGGTTAATGCAGTTTGGATGCATTTGTGGTGGGATGGTTGTGACACCTGGTGGCCAGTTTGTGTAACAGCAGCTGAGTTTTCACTAGTGGTTGTGCAGGGTGAAAGTGTGCGTGGGGGCGGGGGCTAGTGAACGCATCCCTGCTCGACATTGGGATGTTGGCCGATAATTCGGGGCCCGCCCACCTCTCAGTCCACTTGAAGAAAAGAAGGAAAAAACCACCTTACTGCGACTCAGAATATTTGAATGACGTTTTTGACAGTTGCGTGGAAATGGTTTATTGGACTGGAGCCTTCTCCGCGAGGTGGCACGCTGCAGCCCAGCAGCCCCTGGTGACACAGGAGAGGTGGCATGTGGAAGCGGCCATGCTGGTTCCATTGCCCCAAACTCAGGAGAAATGCAGACGGAAAACATGCCGCATTGACGGCACTGTGCAAATGAGCCCCAGGGTCGTTAGGAGCCAGTGCCAGGAAGAATGGGGATTTCTTCAGTGTGATTTTGATTTCAGCCCTGCTCTTTTAGCTCCTCTCCATGCCATGCCCACCCGCCTACTGAGCCACCCCTCTCAAAGCTGCAGTGTGGAGTGGTGGGAAGGACTGGGCTGGGCACTGGCCTGGAGATAAAGGGGCCCTTAGCTACAACATTTCGTTGCATGAGCAGTTTATGTTGCTTAGCAAATATGCAATAAAACTCTCCCGAGCAGGGGCTCTCCAAAATGTGCCCAGCTTCATGGGGAGAATGGCCAGCCTGGCCGGTCCCATGCGACAGAAACTAACCCTCCCCTCCCCTTCCCCATCTCCCAGCCCAACCCCCTTCTCATTCCCAGTTGCTGGCCCCGTGCTGCCCCTGCCGTTCCCCATGGCATAACCCTGCTGTGGCAACGCCAGTCTTTGCTTACATGGGAAAGGAACATCAGGAAAGAATTTGCTATATTTGTAGCTTCTTTTTCTATGTTGCAGCAGCCGGTTCTCAGCCAGCCACCAGCAAGAGCTGCAAGGGCCACAGTTTGGGAACCAATGCTGTATATTAACCGCCCGCTTCTCCCCTGCTTATGCACCCCTCTCCCCCACGTTCAGAGACTGCCAAAATGTAGAGAGGAACCATCTCTTTAGCTGTGAAGGTCCCAAGGGCTGGGGGAGGCTTCCCAGCGGAGTAGATCTAGTGAGCAGCTAATGGCTCCAAGTGGCTTGGTTACCGTTGCTCCTTGGCAGGCTATATGGCAGCTGTCCAGTCTGGGGAGGAACACTCTGTGCCAGGTTGTTGCTGTGACAGCTGCATGTTTGAGAGGCTAAGGGAGAACCCGCCCTGTCCAGTCTGCCCTTCCCAGGGCAGCCTGTGCAGCCTGCTCGGAGCCTCCTCCAGACAAACTGCTTTCTGAGCGCCTGGTTTGCACCTAACGAAGCTTTGAGAATTAATTGATAGATGGCGCCAGTGCTGGGGGTTTGTTAAAGTGACTGCAAATGTCTAGCTGCATCTGTCCAGTGTCTGATGGAGCCGCTTGGCAGGGCGGGGCCTGTTCCTAAGAAACACCAGAGAAAAGCCAGACTCGGTTCCCCTGAGCAGTAGATCCCAGCCATGGCCAGGACAGGAGCAGTCGGAGCAGGGCATAGCTGCTTAATGAGTCGTTAGCCCTGCTCCGTGCTGATGTGCACCTCCATCCTGACCTGCAGCCCTCCCCGCTACCCCAGTCCTGCGCTCCCACACAGCTCTGTCAATATCCTCGATTGCAGCCCCCCTCTCTGCTGCTCCCATCCTGGGCCCCCCTGAGCAGAAACTCCCAGTCCTGCCTATTTTATTTTTATATGGAAATATGTTCCCAGGGACCTGGCCCTTGACCTCAAAATTCGTTGCCATGGCAACCCAGTGGACCTTTGATCCCAGGACTACGGGGGGGCTGACAGCCTCTCTTCGTTGTTACTGTTTCATGCATGTTACCCCACGGCTGTGCAGGGCTGTGGGGAGGCCCACAGAGCTTGCAGCATAGGGGGAGTGAAAATGAGGAACGATGGCCAAACACGGCGGGTAGGTGGGGGAAGATTCCTTGGCAACAGCTGGGAGTGGGGGTTTAGGGTCTGTGGATGAGGTTCATCTCCAGGCTTTATTTGGCTGCTGGTCCCCTCCCTGCTGGCTTGCACCTTCCCTACCCCCTCCGGTCACAGCTAGCTTGCCCATCCTGGTCCTGCCAGGTTGCCCCTTGCCCATCCTGTCCTGCCAATTCTCCCCCCAGCAAGGCACCTCAGCTGCCAGCTGGGTTTCCCTTCTCCCTCCCTGCAGCTCCTCTCTGACTTTGGGTCTTTGGCACAGTCTGAGCCAAGCTGTTCTTTCAATGAGACACCGTGAGCTTCATGCCCAGGTGCCAGGAGGCTGGGGCGCAGTTATCTTTGCCCCCATGGTGAGAGGGGGAGTTCAGGCAAATCCCTGTGCTCAGCACGCTGCTGCCAGGTGACCTGAACGAGGGCCAGGAGGTAGATGCCCCTGGCACTGTCCCTGTCCTGCTATGGTGCTAGGTGGGTCTGGCCTTGAATAGATTCCCCATGGGACTGTCCCTGCTTGGCTGCTGATGGCTGTGCCTAGGGAGGGCTAACGCTTCGGGTCTGTCTACACCAGAGCTGGGGCTGTAAGAAGACATACCCGCGCTAGCTCTGATGGAGCTAGCATACTAAAAATAAAGCGTTTCTGTAAGCTGTCCTGAATATGATCCTGTCTGAGAGAAGCATGTACTTGGGGCAGCTAGCCCGTCCAACTGCAGCAGCCACACGTCTATGTCTAGCATGATCTGAGCTGGCATGGCTCCTTCTCAAGCTGGAATTGACACCTTCTACCTCTAGTGGAGACATACACTGAATGCAGACTCTGCTTTGTCCTGTGCCCTAGTCTGTTGGAGGCCCATCAAATTCAGGCTGTGTTAAATCAGGAATGTAGAAACTCCACTGCGTGATTTCTGTGGCTGGACGGTAGGGAGCTCTAGTTTTGGACTAGAGCAGGCTGGTTAACTCCTGGCACTGGGAGGACTTGAACTTACAACCTTTAGGCGCAGATGGCAGTGCACACTGCCCCTGCATCAGCATTAGGCCTTGTGCTGCACGTGGGCTCTAACCTCTCCTTGCCACCCACGTCTCAGTGGCAGAGCCCCCATCCTCTGCAGCAAGCCCCTGCCTGTCTCTCGCCTCCTGGCTGAGGAGCTCAGCAAAGCTATGGAATGCAGTTAGCTGGGCAGAGAACCCAGGTGTCCTGACTCCCAACCCTGTGCTCTAACAGCCGCTGGTAGGCCACACTGCCTTATGGGCTCGGCAGGGACTTACTCCTTACGTGCTCTCTCATGGCCCGGGCTACAGGCTCCCAGGGCTTAGGCCTCGAATTAACCAGGGCCTTCACTTTTGTCAGAGTGAGGCCATGTATCTTGGGGCCCAAGGGGGGAGGTTGCAGCTTGCAGGTCCCACCCCGATTATTGTTCACTGTCCCGTGTCATGTCTCGCGCCTTCTCAGATCCTTGGGTCTGGGGCTCCTCGCTAGTGCCACAAGCCACATCCGTCTGTCTGTCTGCTGGCGGGAGACAGCTTGTCGGCTTGTGTACCTGCCTGGCCCTGCTGGCAGTGCGCCGCCGTGTCTGCTCTCTGAGGGGGCCCAGGGGTGGCTGTTGGCCTCACCTGTTCATAATGCAGCTGGGTTCCCTTTGCACCCAGCCCCTGCCCCTCTGCAGGCCTGACTAGACATTTCACCCACCTCGAACCCAGCTGGGTCTCCTTCCCCCTCTGCCTGTCTGCCCTGGCGCATTCTCTCCTTTCACTCACTCCCTCTTTCCTGCGTCCTCCTCTCCTCCTTCCCCAGGCTTGTTCTCTGGGCTCCCTCTTCCTCCTCCTCCCGGCTGTCCTTGCCTGTGTGCTCCCTGCTTTCTTGGGGCGAAGCCCCCCTGTTGTTTAATTGTAATGTGTATAGACAGTGTTTGGAAATGGAGCTGTGTGCCATATTGATCCCTGCACAGATGGCTGCAAAGCTGCCTCCAGGGACCCCAATGACTCGCTTGGCAGTCACCTCCTCCCCCCCATCTCCAGTTCTTCACATGGTGTCCCCCCAGTCACAGACGCCCAGTGAGGGTTGGAGGTCCTGATGGGGGGACTCTGCCATGCTCCCCTGCCCTGCTGGAGGTGGAATGGCGTCTCTCTGTATCCATAATGGCCTGGCATGGTAACACCCAGGCCCTGTATATGAAGCCCAAGTCCACAAGAGCCAGGCGTCTGCCTGCCGCCATCCAGAGGGGAGTCTCAGTACCACTGACCATCCCTGGCACCAGGCAGACCCCTCCTCAGAGCCCAGGGAGTCCCCAGGTGGGGATGATGGGGAGCCAGAGTCACCAACCCACTTGTTTCAGCTCCTGCGAGTGCCTGGTTCTCCTCTGGAAATGGCAAAACTCCAGGGATCCTGCTGGGCGTCCCGCTCCATTGCCCTTCACCTGTGGCAGACGCTCTGCCTGTCTGTCCGTCTGGGCATCCGATGGCCCTCCGTGCCCAGTATCTGGGCGCTCTGGGCTCAGTTCATCCCTGCCCCCCGGTGGGAAAGGGCCGTGCAGTGGCTGTATGGCCCCAAAGCCAGCTGTAGGGCATCCCTCCTGCGTGACGCCAGCATAGGGCCTTCGATGGGGTCTTCCAGCCACTGTCCAGCCGATCGGAGCCATGTCATCTGGGTGGGCAGTGCCTTTAGGGCTGCTCTAAGCTGATCCAGGGCACAGACTGGTTGCCCAGGGTTGAGGCACCGCCATCTCCCCCTCCCCCCTGCGAGATTCCCCCACTCCGCTCTCTCTGCTGGCTCTCTGTCTCCACTGCCACCTCCTCCCCCAGGGAAATGCAATAAGTTGCAGTGAGATGAAAAAGCAATTTGCATATTTCCCGTAACCCAATCTCTGACAAGGGCTTATTGTTTTAAAATCAATTGGGAGCTGGCGAGTAGGCGTGTGGTGCCGAGGCAGGTGATTGAGCAGTGGGTGTCTCGGCCACGTGGTCCGGCTATGGCCCTGTCAGAGCTACATGTACCACAAGGACAAACTGCTGACCAGCCTGCTACCTCCCAGGGCCTTGCACCAATTGGCTAGCCAGATGGGGAAACTGAGGCACAAAGGGGCGCAGAACACTTCTCTGAAGCACATGCTGTCACCAGCATAGCTCAGCTGAGCCATCCCTTCTCCCTCCCCCCTGCCCCCAGATCTCAAGTTTCCTGACAGTAAATGGGATCTCAAGGACAGATTGTACTAACCATTTTCCCCGTCTCCGAACCCCAGGTCACACGTGCTCGCCTGAGGGCATGCATGTGTACGTGCAGTAGTGTGGGTTGTGCATGTGGTGCTCTCCTGAGTACGTGGGTGTGTATATGCAGGAGTATGGGTGTGCATGTGCACTTCCCTGGGTACAGGCAGGTGTGCACTTGCACAAGTACTTGGGTGCACTCTGAAGAGCATCTGCCCATGTGCAGTCCCTTGTGGGCATCCCTGTATGGGCACTACCCTGTACCCACAGCTGCCATGTGTGGCACTCTCCAAGCAGCTTAGTGGGCCTTGGACCCAGCCTGTGCATACTGTAGAGCAGAGCAGTAACAGCAGCCCGGTGTCCTGGAGATGCAGAGCTGGAGGACCTCTAGGAATCAGCTCTCGTCTCCCCTAAGAGTGGATATTCCATGTACCCACCCGGCTCCTTGTTCTCACCATTCTTTCTCCCTCTAGCAAGGTGCTCATTGCTTTGTGCCCTGTCCAGTGAGCGGTGAGAGAAGGGGAAGGTCTTCTTGGGCACCAGTGTGGTTCCAAACTCTTATTGGTCAATCAGAAGCTCCTAGAAGAACCACATCCCTTTTCGATAGCGTCTGGGGTCCTCTAAGAGCTTTGCTGACTGCAGAAAGGGCTGACTTGACCCAGCACTAAAATGCAGCTACCTCTGGGGTGGAGAAACATGCCACAGCAACAAGACCGACTGCCGCTAACTCACTGTGTGGCCTTTGGTGAGTCATATGGGCCAGAATTCCCAGCGCCCTTTGGGCACAATGGGAACTCCTGAGTGATGGGCTGTTTCAAAAGTCTGGTCGCTTCATCTGGGTGCATAAATGGGAGTAGGAGATCCTAACTCCTTTGATTATCTGGCTCTATACTTTTCCATGCCTCAGTTTCCCCATTTGTAAAATGAGGATAATCATCCTGACCATCCCCTCCCCTCCCCCCGTGTGCAGTGGGTTGGTGGAATCCACTAAGTGAGCACTGGGTGTTTTGAGGATCAACATTACATAAGCTCTTAGAAGAGGACTCACAGGAGCATCTGTGTCCAGCTGATGCTGACGGGTGCATAGGGTGGGGGGTGGCCCCAATGCTGGAGTTCACGTCCTGATTCTTGCCAAAAGGATCATGGGAGTGTTACTGCCCTTCAGTGATCAGGACTTACCCAAAGCATTTCCTCTTCTAGCCACTGCCAGAGAGCACAGAGGCTGCTGTGTGAGTAATCAGTTTGCAGAGCGGGACAGTGCTCCAAACTGACCACAAAGCAGCTACATGCAGTGTTGGTCCCAGGATAGTAGACAGACAAGGTAGGTGAGGTAATATCTTTTATTGGACCAGCTTCTGTTGGTGAGAAAGACCAAGCTTTCTAACTACACAGAGCTCTTCTTCAGGTCTGAGAAAGTACTCTGAGCATCACAGCTAAATACAAGGTGGAAGAGAGAGAGTTTAGCATAAGTAGTTAGCACATACTCTAAAGGAGTGCCCAAGGTAGAGTGGCCTATTAACACCCCTGTAGTCATAGGACAAATGGGTGGTGGGGGGAGGGGGGTTGTGGGTTACAGATTGTTGTAGGTTTCAGAGTAGCAGCCGTGTTAGTCTGTATCCGCAAAAAAAAAAAGGAGTACTTGTGGCACCTTGGAGACTAGCAAATTTATTTAATAAGCCATAAATCCAGTGTTTTTATTTACACCATTATTTTTAGTGTCTAGCAAAGTTTTGAATTTATGCTTCCAGGCTTGTCTTTTGAAACCGTTGTGCCGGTTTCCTTTGCAGATGAGGACTGATAGGTCAGATATAGAGAGATCACTTTGTGCAAAGTGTTCAGCCACAGCTGATGTGGTGTTTTCGTCTTTTATTATTTACTGGTGTGAGTTCATTGGAGTGTGTAGTGATTGTCTGGTTTCACCCACATAGTTGTTATTGGGGCATTTAGACTGCTGGATGAGGTACACCACAGGTTGTGATAGGCATGCGTAGGATCCATGGATCGTATAAGGTGTGTTGTGGAGGGTACTGATCATTGTAGCAGTGGAGATATGGCTGCGGGTTTTGCATCTGTTGTTCTGGCAGGATCTGGTGCCGCTCTGGTAGGTGTGTCCTGGTCTGTGGGGAGCTTGCTTCTGATGATGAGCTTGGAGAGGTTGGGGGGTTGTTTGAAGGCCAGAAGAGGGGGTTCAGGAAAGATTTCTTTCAGGATGGGGTCCCCGTCGAGTATGGGTTGTAATGGTTTGATGATACCCCATATGGGTTCCAGTGTGGGGTGGTAGGTGACAACAAGGGATGTGTGATCATAGGGGACTTTATTTCTGTATTGAAGCAGGTTCTTTCAGGGTATTTGGGTGGCCTGTTCCATGATGTGATGTAGTTCTCTGGTGGACTGTCCTTGTTTGGTGAAGGCGGTTCTGAGTGTGTTGAGGTGTGTATCCCGGACGTTCTCCTCAGTGCATATTCCGTGGTATCTGAGTGCCTGGCTATAGATAAAAGATTTGTTGATGTGTTTGGGGTGGTTACTGGATCTGTGAAGATAGGTGTGGTGATCCGTGGGTTTCTTTTGTATGGTTGTCTGTAGGGCTCTATTGTTGAAGCTGATCCTGGTCTCCAGGAAGGTGATGCCAGTGTGGGAGTGTTCCAGAGAGAGTTTAATGGGACGGGTGGTGGTTGTTGAAGTGGTGGAGATCTATGAGAGAGTTTAAGTCATCTGTCCAAAGGATGAAAATAGCATCGATGTATCTCAGGTATATAACTGGTTTTTTGGTGCATTTGTCCAGAAATTCTTCTTCAAGGTGGCCCATGAAGAGGAGCCTAGTTCTGTCCTGTGTCATTTTCTCCAACTAAGCCTGTCATCTCCTTGTTCTTGACATGCAGACCCCTGCGATTCCAGCCCTGGTCTCCCCACCCACAGCTCTGACAATGCCCCTCTCTCCTGCCCTGCAGCCCCCTGTGAGTCCATCCCCAGGCTCCCCACACACAGCTCTGCCAAATCCTCTCTCTCCTGCCCTGCAGCCCCCTGCGATTCCATCCCCGGCTTCCCACACACAGAGCTCTGCCAAATCCTCTCTCTCCTGTCCTGCAGACCCCTCTGAGTCCAGCCCTGGGCTCCCCACACACAGCTCTGCCAATGCCCCTCTCTCTGGCCCTGCAGCCCCCTGCAATTTCAGCCCTGTGCTCTCATCAGAGGAGAAGACTGCTCAGCCTAAATTGCCTGTGCAGGTTTTATGTTGTGGGAAAACTGTCCCCTGAAACTGCAGCCAAACCCCACCACACTCCTGTGGTGTGTGCAGCTGGCCGGCTCTGAGGGCGAGTGGGGAGCGTGGGTTCAATGGGACACGCAGCAGGGCTGCCTCACGTTCCCCGAGGGCTGCGGGGGATCTCTCCCCCAACCTCCGCATGCCTCTGAAGTGTTTATTGTGACTCTAATAGCAGCACAGTAATCCGCCCCTGAGGAGCAGGCGGGAACAAAAGTCAGTGCAGAGCCTGCGCCTGCCGTTCGCTGTCTGAGGCCGGGGGATCAAAGCCACAGCAGCTCCCTTTTCTTGTCACTCAGAAAAGACAAGGTCGCTCTCAGAGAAGCCAGGTGCCAACGCGTCCCTGCCAGCCGGCAACTCTGCACGGCGGTGGTGCCTCTGGGAGCCTGAACGGCGCGAGCTGTCGGGTGTGGCCAGGCTGGAGCCAGGAGAGGGGGAGCTGTGCTGCTGGGAATGCTGCTGCTCCCCCCTTGGGGTTGTCGCCAAAGGGGGAGCGTAGGGTGTAGAAGGGAGTCGTTCCCTCCTTCCGCTGTGGAGGGACGGGGCGCGGGGTGATTCTTTACGGCCTGTTGGCGGGAAGGCTGCAGAGCTGGGGCAGGGACGGAGGTAGGCTCAGAGGCTGATTGTGGATGGAGGTAGGCTTCTGAGGTCCCAGCTCAGGTAGTGCATGGGTGCTGAGGTCTCTGTGGGACAGCAGGTACTGGGGGTCTGACTAGCTTGTGGCTAGGGTCCCGTTTGGATGGTGGGTGCGGAGTGGTCGGGCACACTCGGTTCTCCCTAGGTCACACTTGTAGCTGAGGTGCAGGGCTGGAGCAGGCCGGTTCCCTTGCTGAAGAAACCTGCAGAGACCCTGATGACTCAGGGACCCTCCTTATTTAGCCCTGGTGCTCTGGAAGGCTGCCGAGCAGCTGCCAGCCCATCTCCATCTCCCTCTGAGCGTTGGTCTTTGACTGTGCTGCTGTGAGGGACCTTCTGGCAGGGAGGGCATGTGGGGAACAGCTCGGGGCTCCCCCAGTGAAGGGGTCAGGCAGCCCCGAGGCCACCGCTGCCCCTGCTGGTTGGTGGTGGTCTCTAGGAACTCCTAGCCCAGATCCACTGGAATAGGGTTGTGGATTCTCCATCACGGGCCATTTTAAAATCGAGACTGGATGTTTTTCTAATAGATCTGCTCTAGGAGTTATTGTGGGGAAGTTCTGTGGCCTGTTTTAGGCAGGAGGTCAGACCGGATGATCACAATAATCCTTCTGGCCTTGGAATATGTGAATCCCCGGGCACTGCCAGGAACTCAGGTGCTAAGACAGTCCCAGTCTCTCTTTTGCTGGGTTTATTTTACTCTTCAGCTCTGGACACTTTAAGCTTTCTTTATACTTCAAAGTGGACTAGCCGGCTGTCCCGCGAGACGCTCTGTAGCAGGGAATTCAAAGCAGTGCAGAGCCTGGCTAATCCAAACATGAGGCGGAACTGGAGCAGGGGCAACATGCAGCAGCCTGCAGCTCTACTTTAAAGCTTCCTTTCATCTCCGGAAGCGTGGGTGTCAGAAACGGAGAAGTGGAGGGTCAGGCTTAGTGGTTGGAGCAGCAGCGGTCATGCCTAGAGGTCAGGCCAGGGAGCAGATCAGGAATCAGGCATTAAAAGGAGGGTTGGAACAGGAGTGGGCAGGGGCTGGGGCAGGAGCAGTCTGTCAGAACCACCAAGCAGCAGGGGATACCCTCAACAACATAGCGACATTGAGTAGACTGGAGAAGCTGCTCTCAGTGGGAGCTGATATCCCTGGCCTTGGCGGGGAGGGGGGTCACCTGGTTAGCCCTTCGCCTGTGGATTGGCTGAGCCCTGGTTTATTGAAGTGGAGCCCTCAGGTAATCAGGCTCAGGGATGACTTATTACACTGAGGCAGGAACTGGGGGCTACAGCAGGGGAGGGGTGATTGGTGTTGGGGATAAATATACCTGACTTACAGAAGGAGCTCACCACAGCTTGGGAGAGGCAGGGTCCTGGGATGAATGCACCCCAATGGTCAGAGGGGAGGGATGGCTGTCTGTTTTTACAAACAGTTAACGTGAGGACTGCAAAGGGGCCCCGAGGGTTAATGCATCCCAGAGACTGGTGCGGAGGGGCCCATTCTAACAGGGACCCCCTTGGGGCAAGGCTGGGGCTCATGGGATATATGGCCCAGCCTGCTGAGCTGGGTTCTTGCTTCGGTCTGAGTGTTCTAGCCTAGCTGTTGCCTTTGCCGCGATGCTGAGCCCGGTCAGTGTTGTCGGAGGAGGAAACTCAGGGTATGTCTATACTGAAAAAAAACAACCAAACAGAAGAACCCCATGGCAGCAAGTCTCAGAGCCCGGGTCTAGGGACTCAGACTCGTGCTACGGCGCTAAAAATAGCTGTGTAGCCGTTTCTGCTTGGGCCCTGCCTCCCCAACTTCCCCAAGGCTGAGCAGGGCCCTGGCTCCCGCTGGGTTAATGGCTTTGGCTGGATCTGCTGTGTGGGGGAGAAAGGAGCCTAATGAGGAAGAGGAAGTGTCAGGTGTGGGAGCTCATCAGCCCCTCTTCACATCAGGCTATTGACCTCCTTGATGCCAGCATAGGATCCTCCCCTCCACCCCCCCGCAACCCTGAGAGCAGGTGCCCTTGTGCCTCCTCATGCCAGCGCCACTCAGAGCCATGTCAAGAGGCAGGGGGTGATTTGGGGCCCAGATGTGTGCTGGCACTTCAGCATCAGGCCTGCTGCTCTGCTCTGCTAGGCAGGAGGGGGCCCTCAGCTGTAGGGAGACCAAGTGATAAGGGACCTCTGTTGACTTCCGAAGCTGTCGAAAGGTTGTGGGGTGGCAGCCTGAGAGCTAGCTGCCCTCTGTCTATATAGGAGAGATAGAGCAGGACAAACTTCTTCTGCACACTGCCCTGCCAAGGTCCCTTGGCCTTGCCCTGGGGTGACCCATTGGAGCTGAGAGGGGATTTCAGTCTCTGTGGCCTTTGGCCTCTCTGCTAAGTGGGCCTGCTGGTGCTGTTTGTGAGGAGGGTTTGTGTGATGTGGGTACTTGTTAATGGAGAGCCATGCTGAGCCCCACCACCTCACGTCAGGGCCACCGAACACCCAGGAGATGTGGCCCTGTCACTACCAGCCTCTTATGGACTCTCTCTAGAGGTGCAGAAATGAAGGGTTCAGTAGCCTGTTTCTGACCTGGTTTTGAGCTGCTGACTAGGCTAGAGTGAACGGATTTGGGCAGGAGAGTCATGCATGGTAGCTTCCCGGGATGGAGCTTGGATCCTCTTGCCATTTAGGACTTTAGCCTCTTCTCTCATGTAACCCCCCCGGCGTCCATCTATAGCCCCTGGAGGTTCTGCTCTGTCACATACCTACTGAAGGGTGAGTGAGGAAACCTAGTTGGCGTGTGGGGTGAGATCCCCATTTGGGGTTGGCTAGTGCTGTTATGCTGAGATAGCTGGGAAGCTTTAAGTTCCTCGGGATGCCAAGGAGCTGAGCCCAGTGCCTGGCTTGCAGCGATGTCCCTCTATCTGCTACTTGTGAGGCAGCTTGGGAAGTCGTGACCTTGCTGCTCCCGAAAGTGAGAGATGTGGGGTCCCTAGGAGAGCTCTGCTAATGCTCCTCTAGCCTGGCCTGTGGTCTCTGTCCCTTTAAGGTCCTCCCTTGTGCACTGGTGGCCAAATAGGCTTGGCCTTACCCTCTCTGCTATTCCAGGCCCGTGCTGGAGCATGGCTGCTAGGGGTGAGGGTCGTCGTAGATTTGTGCTGCGGGCAAGAATCCTCTGGGGAAGGGACAACAAACACTTTGTTGAGGAGAGACCCATAAGAGACACCTGCCCCCCCCAATTCACAATTTCACAGGTCACCTCCCACCCAGCCACTCCCCACTTTTGCGGATCATGCTAGTGGCGACTACAGCATTTGCTCGCACGGAAAGTAACGTCTGGAAGTATTAATGGGTATTTAGCTGCTTCCAATACAATTTAACTGCAGGCAATGAGGAGGCCAAGCCAGCACCATGTGCCCAGCCAGCCACAGGCCACAAGCTATTGCACTGTATTGAGTAGGGATGAGACCTACCCAACTCTTTCACTTGTAACTCAATTTACGTTTGATCCTAGATCTCCGGGGTCCCTCCCTGCATTCTCCCTTCTCTAAATCATTGTATGAAGCTCTGCAGCTGGGAGGTCATTTTGACACCCCTGCTTACCCCCGCCCCCCTACACACACACCAGTTTGCTGATTGGGTGAGATTTGGGCTTGGGTGTCACTGAAGACCCAGAGACTATTGAGCTGTCATGGGAAGGGGACTTGATGTGGCTGAGGTAAATGGTGGATGCAGAGGGAAAGATGGGAAGGTGGGGATCAAGCGTTGTGCAGTGCTTCTGAGTGGTAAGAAGCCCCAGCCACATGGCGTGGTGGAGGAGGCAGCCCACAGGGCCTGTGGCTGGATGTACCAAATGGCCCAGGATGGGGGCAGATTGACCAGCTCCCCTGGCCCCCAGGCAGACTGCCTGGCGCCTTTGTCCATTGCGCCGGCGACACTGACTCTACGGAGAAGGATCCCTGACTTCCAAAAGGCATTTGCTAGAATAGATTTGTTTATTCAAAGACTTAATTAGCATCTTTAAATATTAACTAGTAAACAAGCCGTGTCTAGCGGGATCAACATTTACAAACAGGGTCGGGTTTTTTTTTCCTGGGACACGCATTCAGTTTTCAAAGCATTTAGCTGTCTGATGGTGGGAGCAGCTGTCCGTGAGGCTCTGGGATGGGCCGGGGGCTGCCGCTGGCCTGTGACTGAGCAAGCCATGAAGCAGCGTGTGTGGCCCATGCTCCTGGGGGGCGGAGGGAGCTGCAGAGCTCTGAGGAACAAGGGCATAACGGGGCCAAGAGTTTGGGGGAGGGGTGGGAGGTTGCAGGGGGTGAAGTTCTGAGGTGTAGAGTAAGTTGAGGTACAGAGTTATAAGAGGGCAGGGAGGTGGGAGTACAGCAGCTGGAGCTGTAGGGCACTTGGGGCGGAAGGGTGGAGCTGTGGGGGCAGGGAGGTGGGGATACAGAGGGAGGTACCAGATTTGGGTGCATAGTTGCTGGGTGCTGCCAAGTTGAATCCCAGGAGGCAAGAGGACTCCTTGTGCCCCCAGGCAGACTGAGGAGATGGGGAGGGACAGGAGGTGCCGAGAACTAATTGCAATAAAGAGGTGGCAGTCTCTGGGAGAAGAGGTGTTTTACAACTGATCTGCAACCTAATATCTCTGCAGATGGAGACCTGGCTGGCGGCAGATTACGCTGAGGGTTATTTATTGGCAAAGCACTGTACAGTTTTAATTTTTCTTTTTGCTTATTCAGACTTTAGCTCCGGAGGAAAGTAGCCTGGGGTGGCTTTGAAATGGATTCTCTCTGCCCCATTAACTTATTCAGTGAGTTTAATGGGCCTTGTTTCCCTCAGCCTTGAAGCCATCATTAAAAGGCAGAGATTTATAAAAGCAAAGATACTCCTGAGCTTTAGTCAAACTTTGGGTGCTCGGGGGCAGGGGTGGGAATTGCATTGGTACTTCCTGTGTGTTGGGTGAACGAAGTACAGGCCCTATTACCATTGATTGAAGCTGCCCGGGCCAGCCTGGAGCATGGAGAGTTTCCCATCATGCATAGGGACAGGAGGCCTTATACAGCAGTTCTGAGGCTGCATTGAGCCAAGCATTGAAGTTGGGGAAGTGCTAGAAGAAGCGGAGGGCTAATGACTGCAGGGGAGGGGCCTTTTCTGTAACTGGGGCAGGGAATAGGGTGAACTTAGACCAGAAACCAGTGTGGCTGACACCATTTAAGGCAGAGCTGTAGGGGGAGGCAGATGATATGAATGTGATGTTTCCCATGTCTGACACTGCCAGCTGCAGGATGTGGGCACCATATATTGGAATATTCTAATATCTAAACAGGGCATGGTATTCAAAAAGAGAGAAACACATAAAACCAGTGGCTCCTGCTCATCCTAAATCCAGGGTCCTGAATAATTCCATACTGCCTCCCCTGCGGCTTCACATGGAGACGTGATTCCTCACTTCCTCTCCTAAATGTTCCTGTGTGGCCACGACCTTACCTAGAAGCAGCTGCATTTCAGCGGTGGTGAAATGATTCCTTCACCTTATTGTGCGCCTTTGGGCTGGGCTGGGCTAGGGGAAGGGTTTAAAGGAGCTGTGTGGGGGTGAGAGACGCAGACCTTAGCCCTCGTCCTCTTTGAATGATCTGGCTGTCTCCATCGCCTCTCCCTGAACCTCTGGGGCCTGTAATATCCTAGAGGGGTATTTGGGGTGGGGTGAATGCTGACTCTTGCTCAGCAGAGGGGTTGTAGAGCCCAGCTGTTGCCAGCAGGCTCCTGCAGGGCTCTGCCGCAGCCCAAGGTTGGTTTGTAATAGAATGGTTAGGTTACATGAGCAGGAACAAATGTTCTGCATGTTGGCTCGATGAGACATTTTCCTGAGTGCTCCCTTTGCAGCATCGATCCCTTCACCTCTAATAAAATAACTATGCAGGGAAGCAGATAAAATATCCACTGCATTGATCCCTTCAGTATGAGAAGGCTTCGTGGGGCGGGGGAGGGAGAACTGGAGTGGGCAAGCGTGCATCTCTGTGTAAGGAGGTGTGCAAGCAGATGGGGGAGGGTGGCCATGGGAGGGTGCGGCTGTGGGTGCATTGGAGTATGAGAAAGCGTGCATGGGAGTGCACATACACGTGGGTGAGTGATGGTGTGAGCGTGTGTTTGTCTGCCTAGGAATGTACACCCTTGTAGCTGCAGCTGCAGACAGGCTGTGAGCTGTGATTTGTGATTGATGGGATCTTATCTGGGCCCTTGTGTTACCCATAATAGTGACTATTACAGATTGGGATATTACCCGGTATGGCTCATAATCCGTCTGTGCTGAATAGCTGCCGTCACTCCAGGCTGAGGGGAGAGACGCTTCCTGCCTCATGTAGGCAGCTTGCAGCTTTATTTTCATCTTATTTATTCTATTCCTGGCCTGGGAAGAACATTAACTCTTTCATGGCATGTCTTGATGCCCATTGGTTGTGACCCTTCCCTCATCTATCCCCCCACACAGAGATGCGCACGCACACACACACATACGCACACACACACACACACACTCAAACATTCACGCTTGCACTTGCACCACTAAGTTATAACTGCTAATATATGCTCAATTGTACAGATTCCCGTTTGCAGCGTAACCAGCTTGCGTGCTCACTTCTCACTCGCTCACAACAGTTTTGTACACTCATGCATGCTTGCAGCATGTTGTCTCGTATGTACACCCTTGTGCAACACTTAGTCTCGACTGTTCAGTGTCATGCCCTCTGCTGCATGCTCACAACATGCTTAGAGAATATGATCTCTTGTATGTGCACACTTGTAACACGCTCAGCCTTGCTCTCTCAGTGCATGCTTCTCCTTTACTGAGCCACTGCAATAGGAATTTGACGCTCTTCTTAGAACTGACTGGTCCTCAGTTCCCTCATTATGAACCAGACCTTGGTATTTGTCAGTTCCCTTAATAGAAGTCAGAGCAAACTCCTGAGGGTGCCATCTCCAGTCTACCGTCCATTTTTTGCTGCTGGGGAAGAGGTACCAGAGACCCCCCGACCCCAGCTCCTGCCCTGGCTCCAGTGACTCGGCCACTCTCTTTCCCGACATCAGTTGCCCCATGTGGCCGTGATTCAGATGCATCTGTTAATTGGGCCAGTGATGAAGCCTTTCTGTTCCTGGCTCTGGGGCCGCCACATGCTAGGCCATGGCCCTGTGCTACTTTCCTTTACATAGGGTGCCCTTTGGCGGCACCGACGCAGACTTTGCACTGGCCAGCGCAGCCACATTTGTGGGCGAGGGTTTGAACTTGACCTTGTCTGGGGTGTTGCCTTCCTGAAGTGGTGCCAGGGTGCAGGGTTAGGAAGGAACCTCTGCTCTGCTCTCAGGAGTGACCTGACTTGCTCCCATAGCTTCTGGAACAGAACACATGCCCATACCTTCACTCAGCTCCCTGGGGCACCCCCCATGGAGAGTCCTGTTGCATACGGGAGTTCTGGTGAAGTTAATGGAGTTGCACCTGTTTACCCCAGGGGTGGATTTGGCCCACGGAATCCAAGGGGGGGGAAGGAAGAGGGAGTTCACGTGGCTAGAGCCCCCGGGAACATCTAACCCTAGCGCTGGCTAGTGGCAGATCTGACAGACAGCAATCTGGGATCGGCACACATGGCTGGTATTCCTGGCACTGGGGAGGGTGGGGCTGCCCTCGATGGGGAAAGACAGGGCTGGGAGGGAGTCAAGGAGATGAAATGCCACAGGAGCCTTCCAGGAGCTGGCAGGTGCCTTGATTTCTGCCTTTCCATTCTGGCTCTAGTGTGTTTGGTTTGGGTCAAGGTGCCTGTGTGTCCATTGATTTTTCCCCGTGACTTGGCTGAACCTTCCCCTATCACCTCCCTCCCTTGCTACCTCTCCCCAGAGCTGGGCTTGGCCTGCAGATGCAGAGTTGCTTTCTGGGGCTAGTGGAGGAACGGCTCAGTATCGTGTACTGTATCAAGCACATTGCAGACTTTAGCTCCTTTCTTTGTGCTGATTGGTCAGGGTCACAGTGTTGGCCCCTTTGAGGGGAGAGGGACCCAACGCCATCTGTGTTACAACTCCCTTGCCTCCCCAGTGGGACAGAATGGTCATAGGACGGTGGGTCATTGGAACCAATCAGGCCTTCCTGGAAGAGCTAAGAACAGAGGCCTGGGGAAGAGCAGGGGGAGGGCAGAGAAGGAGGATCTGGGCCCAGCCTGGAAGACTGGGGTAAAGGCTCTTTGTTGTATGTTTGTTTTGAGCTGACAGGGGAGAGACACTATGGAGCTCTGTTCTTGAAAGGGTGACTCAGAAGGATCGGGGGCAGTGCAGCTCTAGGAGGAAGGTGGGCTGTGATGTGGAATCCCCTTAGCCAAGAGGGAAGGGTTTGGGATCTAGAGGGCTTCTGAAAACTGGGTGAAAGTTTAAACAAGTTAAACCCCACGCAGAAGGGGGAAATCTTGTTTTAAATCCTGTGCGGTGTGGTATTTACTGAAGAGCCCAGAGAAGGGGAAACTGAGGCAGGGCGGCTGCAGCCCCTGGACCAGCAGGAGGTGCGCTGGAGGTGATGACCCTGTTATGGTCAGTTAATCTCAAAGTGCTGCTCTTGGGGGGAGGTGCTTCCCCAGGCGGCTCCCTGAACACGACTGGCTGTGCTGTGCACGTCCTTGGGGAATGCCAGCACCAGGTCTCATGCCTGCATCAGTCAGAGCAGCGGCTGTGGGAGTTCTGTGGGGTAGGTGATGGGGAGGGAGGAAGGCGGGAGTGCAGGGCAGCAAAGAGCTGCTGGGATTTTCCTAGCTCCCTGGCCAAGATTGTGAGACCCGCCTCCTCCCACATTTCTTTTGTCTCTTTTTTTAACAGCGACTTATTGCTCGGTGGGGATTGGAGTGTAACAGCCAGTGTGGCAGGAAATGGGGAGCGGGAGAAGGGCCCTGCCGCAGCATTGGGTCGCTACATGCCATTGCTGCACACTCCCGGATCTCCATCCTGGGACCGTCGGCACAGTCAAAGCCAGGGACCTGTGCCTCCTCTTTGGCAGCCTGGCTCCCAGGTGTCGCTCTTCGAGCCAGGAAACGTGAGCAATGGTGCTGAAGGAATGAAATGGGACAAAGGGCAATTTGTGAGCTGCCCCTCCCCAGCCTGGAGCCCCCATCCCAGCACGGGCTCCGTAGCTAATGTTAAAAACGAAGCTTGTCGGAGGGGCTCAGCAACTGCAAGTGGGACCAGAAGATTCAAGTGCCCAGTGCCCAGCAGCTGCCTTAGCACTGGCAGTGGAGAGAGGCTCTGGCTGCTCACTGGGATTCAGTGAAGTGCCTGGCTCTGCAGGGCTCCGGAGAAGGAGGTTCCTTGGGGCATTTTGGCTCTGCTGCTTTCTGGCCCAGCTGGAAGCAGAAATTGCAGAGGCAGCTGGGAAATGGGATCATAAATGGAAGGAGTGTGTGGAGTGGGGGGTGGGGAGGTGGGAAGTGACCTGCCCACAAGGAAGGATCTGTTGCAGTTGGGATGATGGCTTGGCTGCCTTCCCTGACCCTGCTGCATGGCCAGGGAACAGGATGCCCTGCCCCCAGTCTCTGTGCTATCAGCTTGGAGAGCTACCTCAGCTGCAAAGAGCCTCTCCAGAGCATTAGGAGTCCTGACTTCCAGCCCCCCTGCTCTAACCACTGGACTCCCCTCCCATTGGACCTCCTCCCTGCAAACTGAGGTGGGTCTGACGCAAAAGGTGGCATGAGCAATGCAGCTGGTCTTGCTAGAGGAAAAGGCCACTTGCCTGTGGCCTCAGGACAAGGTGTGGGGGAAGATATGTGGTTCCCAGCCATGCTACATGGAATGGCTTATCTGTGTGTGTCTTCTCCCCCGCCCCCGGCTAAGGCAGAGGCGAAGCGATATTTGATGCAGTACTCCAACTACCACAGCTGGATCCTTGCATTGCAGCTTAGCGCCTTTGCTCTAATCTGTGCATCTCAGGGGCTGGTTCTCCCTTGTGTTAGCAGACACCTGGTGGAAGGGGTGTAACGTGCTCCTCCGAGCACACGTGTCTCCAGGTTCACTCTTAGCAGGAGCAGGGAAGTGGAGCATAGGACCCAATGAAGGAATTCATGGGTTCGTTAGGGCCACTCTACACCTGCAAAGCAGCTGTAAATCCCCATGAACAGTGGCCTGGGTGCAGGGGGCATGTCGAAAACATGCCTATGCCCTGACTATTCTGCAATGCTGCTGCAGCAGCCCATAGGGACCATTGCAGCGGCTCGGCAAGTTGCGGGCTGCCTTCAGAGCTGTTTCAACCCATGCCAGGGACTAAGATGGCTCCCAGCAGCTCCAGGATGTGACAGGAGCAAACCACCCCCCAGCTCCATATGGCTCTGCTAGGGTGACTCTTGCCCTGAGTTTTCTTCTGGCCCTCTTGGGGCTCTGTGGAGGGAGCCCTTGATGTTTGCATAACCACTGATGGAAAGTCAAGAGCCCCTTGTAATGCTGCATCCCATCCTGTAAACTCCCATCCTCTCTGTGCCAAGCCCTGCAAACCCCTCACTGCTGATCTCAGAAACCACCTGCTGCTTTGTTCCGAGGACCCTGTAACTTGCCCATCCCTTTAAATTCCCTGCTGCTTTGGAACACCAACCCAGGAGATCACCTGCTTCTGACCCCTCGCTCCCTCACTGCCTGTCCCCATAAGTTCCCCAACTCTGTAAATCCCTTGGTGTTGTATTGCGGAAGGGGGCTTGACAGGCAGGTGCGTGGGGGAGAGGACTGAAGGGCATGGGGGCCAGGTTTGTATAATTTTTGGTGGTGCCCAGAACAGTTCCAAGCAGAGCTGTCCTGTCCATAGGACGGACCAGGGCAACTGGCCTGGGCCCCGTGCTTTGTGTGGCCCCACGCTTCATGGGGACATGGGGTCCAGGGTGGGCCGGAGGGTTTATGAGAGGCCTGGTGCCAGCAGCAGCTAGTGGCCCAGCCCCAGCCCGCCCCGCTGGCTCCCGGTGTCACTCAGGGGAAGGGTCAGAAGCCAGAAAGAGGCGGGGTGGGGGCTTGGGGGAAGGGGTGGAATGGGGGCGGGGAGGGGGCAGAGCAGGGGCAGGAAGAGGCAGGGTGGGGCGGAGCGGGGAAGGGGTGGAGTGGAAGCAGGGTGGGGGCGGAGCAGGGGCGGGAAATGGCGCAGCGGGGCTGGCTGGGGCCTGGTCATTCGCTGCTGCCGGTGCCAGGCCCCCCGCTAACCCTCCAGGCCGCCCTGGACCCCACGTCCTTATGAAGCGCGGAGCACACCAAAGCATGGGGCCCGGGATGGTTGCCCCGGTCCGGGACGGCTCTGATTAAATATAAGCCCAAACATTGGTGGAGCCGGGCCCATGTTCCTGAATATTGTTGGAGCACGGACACCACGGGCCCATATAACTCCCCACCTATGCTGGAAGGTGCAGGGCTGGGAAGCCCCCTTTCCTGGCTCTTTAGGTTCATTCATCCCCTGCACCAGATTTAGTGTGGCCCACTCGCCGTCACGGGCTGGCAAAGGCTGTTCCAGCTGGCCTCGGGGAAGGTCACTGCACCATGCACCCGTACAGCACTGTGATGGCTCCTGTATTCTGCGGGTTGCAGCATATTAGGCACAGACTCCCCTCCCCCATGGGGGGTGCAGTCTTTGTGGCCCTTTCACTCCTTGGCCTGGGCAGAGACTCCCAGCAAGGGGGCCCATTAATGTGCCTTGTTGTGAAGATGTTGGTGTGTGAGGAACAGAGCTGAGACCACCCACGTGCTTCACAGAAGGGGCCGCTGAGTGGCTGCCACTCATGAGTATCTTTCTGGGGATGCCCCTGGGCCATAGTGTCATATTTACCCCGGGCGGGAGGAAATGTGTTCCCGGGATCATCCGGGCAGTCGCAGAGACACTGATGCCCCTGCTCTGACTCTGATTCCTCTAACGCAGGTGGGAGGGAGGAAGGTCATTCTTATTCTCATTCTCACCACACCTGCCAAAGGAGGACAGAGATGGTTTGGGAGTGGGGAAGATTAAAACAGAGACGTTCCTGGCTGTGAGCTTGCTGCCCTGGACAATAGCCAGTGCAGCTCTCAAGGCTGGGAAGTGCTTTGGGCTCCTTTTGGACTAGCAGTGCAGTGCAGCGGTAAAAACATGTTCCTTTGCCTCCATGGTATGCTGTGCTGGGGAGTGCTGCAGGTTAATATGGGCTGTTCGTTTGACAGTTATGATGCTGGGGAAGAAGAGCAGCAAAAAGCTCCCCTGATGCCAGGTAGAGAGGTGTGGGGATGAAAAGCAGCCAGGACACGAAAGTGGGAGGCACTGAGCTGGACCTTTGCATCCCGAGGTGCAAATATGGGGCAAAGAAGCTGGGACTTTTGTGGGATCAGCTCGCTGGCAATAAGAGCATCATCTCTAACCTCAGCTTCCCGGTCCAGCATTTGAGGTAATTAACTTACACTGGGAGATGTACGTAAGTTGCATTCCTGTTTGATGAGAGGCAGCTGGGAGGGCGTGTGCGTCTTCAGGTCGAGAGAGAGAAGGGCTTTCACCTTGAACTTGGTGGGGAACATCTTTCCTCCTTTACATTCAGCTGGTGGCTGAATACCTCAGGAAAGGGGCCTGGCTTCTCTAGTACAGTCAATGCAGGCACTGGTGCAGCTGTTGCCAACTGCTGTTGTGCATGGCTGGGAAATTGGATCTCTGGAAGCTTTGCTTTGCCAAGTGCTGATTCCGCACCTCGATGTCAAAGGGCTCAATGAGCAGAGCTGTTAGACGTGAACAGTTCTGCCCTGCTTCAGTAGGGGGCAGTGTTGCTGACACCAGAAAACACATTGCTGGAGCGGAGGAGGGGTTGCCGTAGTGTTTTGGGCTGTCATTCCTGGGTAAGTATGGAACTGTTGGGTGGACCCTGGAAACTCCCTGCCCTGTCTCCCGTGGAGCCAGGTGCTGGCTCTCGGAGATGCTCTGGGAGCACTGCTGTTAATTCATTCACAGGGTATCTTAATCTGTGCTGACTGCATGTGGGCCAGCAAGCGCAAAACTGGCTGCTGAATCCCAGAGGGGAACAGCAGGAAGGAGCAGGTATTTTCCTGGGGCAAGCAAGGCTCTGAGCTAGAGTGTTGGGGTGCACTTGTCCTGCCTCCCCTCCAGCAGGCCCAGTGAGCATTTCCAGACCCTGGAAATCAGCGCCCCCTGTAGGCAGAGCTCGTAAATACAAATACATGCAGCCTGCATGGCTGCTGCCCCTGTGGTGGTTACTTAGTGACCACCAGTCGGCTTTGAAGTGGATGAAAATTGTTTCCATGGATACGACTAGGAACAGGACTAGGCCCATCCGGGTTTTAAGAGGAGGGCCTGGTGCTATGAGCTGCTGAGCGCCCTCGAACCCCAGAAGTCAGTGGGAGCTGGGGCAGTGTTGAGCAGTTTGCAGGGCTGAGCCTGTCAATCGTAAATGGAGATGAAGGGATCAGAAAGGTGCGGCCATGGGTTTGAATATTTCTCTGAATGACCCTTTCTTTTTTGTAGCAAATTTGTCAGGCTTCGCTGTCAGGCATACTGCATTAAAGGTGCCAAAGTGTAAGGGCCAGGTGCTAGCCCCTTCTCTTGGTTCTGGCACAAAATGACTTGGAACTGGGTTACCAGGGAACTCTCTTTCCTAAGGGCAATCTCCAGCTATCTGTCCCCTTTACCCCTTCCCCCATACTGGCCCCTGGCACTGGAAGTGTGGCTGGAGCATCCATGTGTCCCAGCTGTTGCTGGCTGCAAGAACAGCCTCTTCTAGGCTTGGTACCAGACTGATCCCTGCAATCCTGGGGCTGCAGAGGTGGAGTACAGCCACATTTGCTCCTTTCCCCACGAACTTGGACACGGCTCTGAATCTGGCCCTAGTCAGTGAATCATTCTGTTCTGTATAGGTGCTTATGCCATTTTCTGTAGTGGTATAGTCATGGTAGTGTCTGAGCACCTTCCAGCAGTGCATTAAGCAATGTGACTAGCATCTGTCATGTGTCATCCAATTCTGCTTGACGACCTGGAGAACAGTTGCCAGGAGACTAACAATAACAGCATTCAGTGACTCTTCCAAGTTACATCAGAGGGTTGCTGAATTAAGGGTTGCTAAAGTGCTAGAACCGTCACTGGAGAAACTGGCGAGGTATTGGCAAACTAGAAGCGAATGTGGTATCAGCCTTCAGTGAATAAGAGAGATCCTGGCAGTTGCCACAGCCCATGTCCAAGTATTTAGGCACTAACCTCCCATTGATTTCAGTGGCGGAGACTAAATATTCTTGAGGATTTGGGCCCATCAATCCAATTCCTAGCCCTAGTAAAGTAACACAGCGCTAGTTTGTGTTGCGCCTTTTCCTGTGTCCTGTGAATGAGGCCAGTTGTGTATGAGCACTAGTTGAATGTCTGCCTGCAGCCTGGCCCTTGCTGGACGAAACCCCAGAAGGGAGCTATATGGCAGTCACAGAGTCAAGGACAGTTGTGGCAGCTGAGAATAGAGGGGGCAGCGGAGGGGGAAGAGAAAGCAGATTTTAAAAATCCGTATAAATAGCAAAAATAAATTTCCAGCAAATATTTCCAGCCCTGCAGTATTAAGAGAGAGAAGCACCAGAGGATAAGGGAAGCATGAGCAATAACAGCAGGGATTTAGAAAGAATAAATCTTGCCAGACAAACCTGATTGCTTTTTCTTTTTGATGGAATCGCAAAATTAGTGGCTGAGCCCGACGTGGAAATCCTAATATAGTTGGATTTAGTAAACCGTTTGATACAGTGTTTCGCCAAATCTGCCTCTGAAAATTAGTTCAGTTTGGCTTGGATATGACACTGCCAAATGGACTGAAAACTGGCTTAAGGCCCTTGAAAAATGGCTGCAGCAACATCAGTGTGCAGAGTTGCGGGGAGGCGTGTAGCTGGGTGTAGCAGGTAGCACGGAGCTAGGAGCTGGCTTATTTAAAGCACCTGGAATGTTGCCTCAGTCCTGGGTGCCTCGTTACCGGAATATTGACCAACTGGAGAGAGTTCAGAGAGGAACGGTGAAAAGAGATCCGGGGCGTGGAGGGGTCCATTTGTGCAGAGAATAGTCTCTGAGTTTGGAGGGTGTAAACCCCAAGGAAGGAGGGGACTTTAGGGCAGAACACATGGGTATCACTGGGAGCAGAGGGATGAACGTCTGTCTGTCTCCATCACTACCATAGTATCTGAGTGCCTCACAGTCATCAATATATTTACCCTCCCAACACCTCCGTGCAGTATGGAAATGCTATTATCCCCATTGTACTGATGAGGGGGGAGTAACAAATTGAGCTTGAAATTCTGGGGTGACTATCTGAAAGACACCTCCCTGCCACAGTGGTGAATGGTCTCCCCAGGGACATGTGCTCACTCTGCCCTCTTGAAACGAGGCTGGACAAAGCATTAGAAAATGGTGCATGGTCACAGTGGCGGGGGGAGGAGAGGGCAGCGTACGGTGTGATGGGCTTTTTCCTTCAGGATTCTTGGAGGCAGCAGGAAGCTGAGGGTGCAGATGGTAGGCGGGAGCTCCTGCAAATCCGGTGCCACACTGGGTGTGGCTGTGAATAAAGTCAGTTACTGCCTGGTGTCAATCCCAGCGTCCATAGCAGTTATTCGTGGCTGTGAGCACAGGTGCCGACTTCTACTGGTGCCGGTGGGTGCTCGACCCCCCTCTGCCCCGGCCCCGCCCTGACTCCATCCCTGCCCCACCCCTTCCCGCCCCCATTCCAACCCTTTCCCCAAAGTCCCTGCCCCAACTCCACCCCCTCCCTGCCCTGATTCCGACTCCTTCCCCAAATCCCCGCCCCAGCCCCGCCTCTTCCCCGCCTCCTCTCCTGAGCTCGCCACATTCCTGCTCCTCCCCCCTCCCTCCCAGTGCTTGCTACAGCTGTTTGGTGGCGGGAAGTGCTGGGAGGTAGGCGGAGGAGCGGGGACACGGCGCGCTTAGGGGAGGAGGCGGAGGTGAGGTGGGGCGGGGCTGGGAGCTTGGCTGACTGTGGGTGCAGAGCACCCACTAATTTTTCCCTGTGGGTGCTCCAGCCCCAGAGTACCCACGGCGTTGGTGCCTGTGGCCATGAGGACAGGGCAGAAAGCCTGTCCCTGCTGATGAAAAAGGGATGATTGGGGGTGCAGGACTGTGCTCGTGGGTGTAAATCTGGGCTTCTGCCTGCCTGCGGGGTGATGTTCTGTCCTTTAAAATCTCAGCATGAGTTGGTGGCATTTTGGCTTGTCCCCAACTGGCCACATCAGGCAGTAGTGAGGTAGACTTCCAAGTGCTCAATACCCAGGGCAGCTCAGCTCCCGTTCAGGCATCTAAACCAGGGTCAGATTTTCAAGAGTGCTTAGCCCCCAGCAGCTCCCGCTCTGACACTAGGGCTGGGTTTTGAAGGAAGCTCAGCTCCCAACCTATGCCAGTGCTTGGAGCTCTTCTGAAAACCTGGCTGCCGCTTTTAGTGCCTAAATGGATGCTAAGCTCCTGTAGGAACCCTGGTCCTAAAGGGTTTGTTAGGCCCTCTCTGATCCTGTCCATTTCTGCAGCACAATGCCGGTTCCTCTGGCAGGGAGGATGCAATGCTGTCACACATTGCTGTGACTGCTCTGTGTACCGTGCACCTACCAGCAAAAGTTGCCTCCAGCTTTTCAGGCTTCGTGATCGCCAGGGAACTTGCAGAAAAAGTGAAGAAGTGGGTGTGTGTCTGTGGGGAGTGTCCCTAAGCCACTGCCTGCCCTCCCTCCCTTTCGTTATCTTCTCTGCCTTTTAAGAGAGGACATGGTAGTTCCACAAAATAATGAATGGGGGAGAGAAGACAAATCATGTGCTTGTATTTACAGTGGTTTCTAATACAAGAACAAGGGGACTGTCAATGATGCTGGAAGACTGATGAAAGGGAGTACACAGTGTACAGTCAGCTTGTGGAACTCGCTGCCACGAGATGCCATTGAGGTCCAGAATTGATCAGGATTCAGAAAGGGATTAAATACAGAGAGGGCTAATGAGACCTGTGATGGGGTGTATAAATCCCACGCTAGCCGCGACAAGGTTAAAGGGGAGCCAGAGAGCCCAGTTCACCCATTCTCTGGCCCCTGGAGGGGAGGCAGGTAATTAAGGATTAGACTCAGCTGAGTGACTCCTATAAAGCAAGGACTGCAGGGAGACCCAGGAGAGAGATAGATGGGAGTTCTCTCACTCACAAATGGGGCTGGCAGCTGGGGAGAAGGAGACTCCCGAAGGAGGCCGGAGAGAAGAGACACCAGGGGAGAGGCCCTGAGGGTCAGTGGCTTTGGAGGAGCTGGGCCTTCAGGGAGAAAGCCCTGGGAGACTGTGCTCTGTAACTGAGTGAGGAAGAATGCTGCAGATCTCAGGTTATTCCATAGCTTGCCCATTATGTTGTTTCTTGCACCTTCCTCTGTTGGCTTCGGCACTGGGTAGTGTCAGCACTGGGGTACTAGCCTGGAGGGTTTACTAATCTAATCCAGCATTAGGTAGGAGGAGCATCGGACTCACATCCTTACAGGGGATAGAGCCCAGCAGCTGAACCCGAATGGCACCAGATAACTCGGGCACAATAGATAACCTGCTCCTATTTTATTGTGGGGCTTCTTGGTGCCCCACTTGACCAATCAATCCCTGAAAGGCTGGTCAGAGCCATCTCCCATGCTGCCAAAGCACCAGTTGGAATCATCTGATGCCAGCTATCTGACAGGAATCCTGGAGGGCCCTGCTGAGCCGCTGTTTGTTCAGCCCCTTCTCTCAAGCTCCCTGCCCAGGGATATCAGAGATATTGGTGGCTCTTCCATGGTATGATTTCTGTTACTGACCAACACTTGTCGTCAGTTTCTGCTGTGGATTAGTGGAGGGGCTGAAGGGATCTGTGGTTCTTCCTTTTGTGCCCCCACTACTCCCCGGCTCAGATCTGCCCTGCACTTTTCTCCTGCCTTTCAGCCTTAAAGGTGCAGTGTCTCTGGGTGAAAGGGTCTGGGAGGGGGAGAGGGACAGTGCAGAATCACAGAGGGCTCGGGGAAGTATTTTTAGATGTTCTAAGTGTGTCAAATAAATGCCATTCTTACTTGTGGGGCTTGAGCAGCAGATAAATCACAACTAGTTCTAATGATGATAATTACCGGATTTCAATATTTATAGAAACTGGTGCTTCCTTCGTATCGGCGTCTGTTGCTGAGCTCTCACCTTCACACATAGAATCCTTGGCTAATTATCACTGCAGCTATTTATTTATTTGCACATTTTTAACCCATTGTTACTGTCACTCTTAGTTAAAATTTGCAAATGAAAAACAAGCCTCTCCCCAAGACCTGTCCATTAGGCTCTTGCCAACACAGACCCTGGGTGAAGTTCTCAAGAGTTCTCAACCATTCTTACAACTACAATACCCACCTGCTGAAGTGAAGAAACAGACTGACAGAGCCAGAAGAGTACCCAGAAGTCACCTACTACAGGACAGGCCCAACAAAGAAAATAACAGAACGCCACTAGCCATCACCTTCAGCCCCCAACGAAAACCTCTCCAACGCATCATCAAGGATCTACAACCTTCCTGAAGGATGACCCATCACTCTCACAGATCTTGGGAGACAGGCCAGTCCTTGCTTACAGACAGCCCCCCAACCTGAAGCAAATACTCCCCAGCAACCACACACCACACAACAGAACCACTAACCCAGGAACCTATCCTTGCAACAAAGCCCGTTGCCAACTGTGCCCACATATCTATTCAGGGGACACCATCACAGGGCCTAATCACATCAGCCACACTATCAGAGGCTTGTTCACCTGCACATCTACCAATGTGATATATGCCATCATGTGCCAGCAATGCCCCTCTGCCATGTACATTGGTCAAACCAGACAGTCTCTACGTAAAAGAATAAATGGACACAAATCAGAAGTCAAGAATTATAACATTCAAAAACCAGTCGGAGAACACTTCAATCTCTTTGGTCACTCGATTACAGACCTAAAAGTTGCAATTCTTCAACAAAAAAACTTCAAAAACAGACTCCAACGAGAGACTGCTGAATTGGAATTAATTTGCAAACTGGATACAATTAATTTACGCTTGAATAAATACTGGGAGTGGATGGGCCATTACACAAAGTAAAACTATTTCCCCATGTTTATTCCATCCCCCACCCCCCACTGTTCCTCAGAGGTTCTTGTCAACTGCTGGAAATGGCCCACCTTGATTATCACTACAAAAGGTAGTAAAACTATTCCCCCCCCTCCCCCCCCCCCCCGGCTCTCCTGCTGGTAATAGCTCACCTTAAGTGATCACTCTCCTTACAGTGTGTATGGTAACACCCATTGTTTCATGTTCTCTATGTATATAAATCTCCCCACTGTATTTTCCACTGAATGCATCCGATGAAGTGAGCTGTCGCTCACGAAGGCTTATGCTCAAATAAATTTGTTAGTCGCTAAGGTGCCACAAGTACTCCTTTTCTTTTTAAGAGTCCTACTGTATCCCCAGTGACTCACGCTGCCCCTGCCCTGAAGTGGCCTTTGCTTCTGCTAACACAATGGGTTTGCTCCTTTTGTGCATTGGAGCCTGCACGTGTTGTTTATACACATCTGTGGGTGTGTGAAAATTTATGCATGGGTGTGTGCCAGGCTATGTGTGTCTGAGGGTGTGAATTCTTTGCATGCACAAGCTGTACATGCAATTGTGTCCTGCATGTGTATAGACCGCGTATGCATGCACTCTCTCCTCGGGAGCTGGCTGGCCTTCTACTTTGCCTGCAGATCCTTGCTGGCCTTCAGAACTCTGTGCGGATCAGCTCAGGAGATTCCATCCCCATGCAAGGTGTGGAGGAGATTCACTTATTCAATTTGCTATCTCTCCAGTGCTGCATAGACTGTATTGATAAATTAATCTCATATTGTTGTGACTAAACAGCCCTGCAATTTTTTCCACTGTGCCGTCTAATCTGTCTTGACAGCTGTATCATTATTTTATATTTGTTGTAATCTTATTCACTGTATTGGCTGCGTGTGTGCTGTCACACCATCACCATACAGGCTACAGGCATGGCTGTCAGCTTCCCCCCCCCCGACCCGTCATGCCAATCCACCGAGGGAGCGACTCTGCTCCACTGCGTGCATGCAAGGCAGAGAGAGCTCACTGCTGGGTCAGAAGCAAATCACACCGAAAATGATCGGGAAGTCTCAGAAGGTGTTTGCGTGGATGTGGAGCTGTGGGTGGCCGGGTATAGCCCTATATTTCTGGGCATTGGGCAAAGAACAGCTCATGAGCCAGACACAGCCCACATGGCTCAGCAATACAATCTGTGGCTGTTACTTAACCTGGAGGTGTTGGTGGTTCCCATAATGCTCCGTTCTAAACTGAGAGCCCTGAATCATAGAATCATAGAATATCAGGGTTGGAAGGGACCTCAGGAGGTCATCTAGTCCAAACCCCTGCTCAAAGCAGGCTTGCATTGCATGCTGGGATCTCTCTTAGTCTAGTTAGTAACACTGTGCCCATTTCTATGAGGTCTCAGGGTGGTGGCTGTATTCAGCTGCATTTCATGCCCACTGGATTGAGCTGCTGGAGAGCAGGTGTTTCACCAATGCGGTGAAATGTGGCCACCACACAGTGTAAACAGTGGAAGGGCTACAGAGCTGTGGGACACACCCTGGTTAAGCTGCTCTCCAGTGCTGATAGGAAAGTGCTCCTATGTCTGCTCCTAATGTAACTTCTTTCTGGGGTTGTTTTTGCTGAGCCGTCTGGGCAGCTCAAAGGGCGGGTCTGCAAGGCCATTATTTGCGTAGTCGAGCTTCACACGGAAAGAGCCTCTTCCGTATAGCGGTTGCTAGGGGTGTCGCTAGGCCATATGTCATAGAGGTTCTTTGGCTGCTGACAAGGTGATGGACATGACTGTCTTGAATACAGATGTTCAGCACAACCGGAACTGGGGGTGGAGACAGAATGAGGTGCACATGGCCAGGCTGGGATTGGCTAATCAGTGGAGGCAGGATGCAGGGGAGGGTAGTCTCCCAGATGCAGTGAAGGAGAGCAGGGGTCCTTGACATACAGCCTAGAGGCAGGGTGGGTGGAGGAGGCATGCTGGCACCTGTGATGCATGCATTCTGGTGCATCACTTGCTGTGCTGTCAGCCTCCGTGGAGAAGACATATTTCCCACCCAGCTGTTACAGGGCTTCTTAAACACGAAGAGACTCTGAGTTTCCACAGCACGTTTCAGACTTAAGGTATTTCCAGGCACTTTGTGCAGCAGTGAGCTAGAGCCTGTCTGGGCAGAGAAACACATCTGTCATCCTGCACTGGGTGATGGCTCAGGGACGTGACAGGCTGCTGAGTAAGGAGGGTGACTGCTGATGGGGGGATGCTGGGGTTGTCTCCAGCTTCACGAAATGCCGTGGGATCTATAATTGGACAGCCGAGGAGAGAGACTGGATTAAGGTCTCTTTCGAAGGGCTATGTTTCCCCCACCAGCTAGGACCCCAGTGAGCTTTCAGCAAAGGTTAGGAGTCAAGTCCTGGTGTAAGATCTGAGTAACCTACAGCCTTTGGGCTGAGGCTGGAGAAGGGATGGCTCCCTAAGCTAGGCTAATACCTTGCAGTTGGTATAAATTGTAGCCACACGCTGGCCAGTTTTCCCAATGGGCAAAGTATAATAATGGCTCTGCTTTCCTCTAACCCCTTTCATTATAATAACAGTGGGAAGCTGCTTGGAGGTAAGGACACCTTGCAGTCCACACCAGTTGGGTCACTATTATTATTAGCCTCCTTTTACAGATGGGTGAAACTGAGGCACAGAGAGGGAAGGGATTTGCCTGCATTGTGTTGGTGGCAGAACCAGGAACAAAACACAGGAGTCCCGAGTCCCTGATCTACTGATGACACACACTCCCTCCCCCACAGTAACGGTGTGGTTTGGGGCTGATTGCATCCCTCCGTGTGTTGTAAGTGTCATGCCCATTAGCAGCTGTGGTAATATTTCAGCCCTGAGTGTCTCCTGATTGTTCACATGGAGAGTCACAGACCCATGCCCCCAACTCTCTTGAGGGTTCTCCTCCCCGGGCAGTAGCGACTAGCACTGAAGTGGAGAGCAGCAGATGGGTGGCCCTAATCTCAGTGTTTCAAGCCTAGTCAGCAGTTTCCTGACCGTGGTGTCTATTTCACGCGACGCTGCGTCTGTGGATACTGCCAAACTCCTCCCACACCAGGGACTTTGGAGGGGAAGCAATGGAAGGAGATTAGAAACAGGATCCAACCAAGCCACTGATGGGCTATCAAATACCTGCTAGTGCAGGGGGCGCTGTAAGGTTAGAACTGACTCACGTCTGGGAGAATTACTCAACTGGCCTGACCTGCTCCTGCCCCAAAGTCAAGGCAATGGGAACTGGCTGACCCCACACTCCGCCTTGATGCTCTGATTGTGGGCAGGGCTGTGGAAAGGAGCGTCTCTCCTGGTGCTGATCTGGGTTCCATTTCTTGGTGACACCCTCCCTGCCCTCTGGACCGTTACTGAACAGTGGCCCACACTGCTCTGCTCAGGAACAGCCTTGCTGGGCCAGTTGTGTGCACAGGTGGTGTTGGGCTTGGGCACCCTTGGAGGGACAATGGCGTGTGATGGGAGGCCGATGGATTCCAGGACAGTGCTTGATGTTGTAGGGCTGTGACTTGCCTTGGTGGAGGGGCAAGATTCCAGGGGTACACTAGGAAAGTGTCAGGTGTTGATTTGTACCCAGATACCCTCGTGCTCACACTCGGTGTGAATCATCAGACTGCCGCTGGTCCTGGGATTGCAGTGCTCACACCCGAATACTGTAGTTGCCAGGCTAGAGGCGGTTTCCTTCCCCAAACCAGCCAAACTCCAGTTTGTTTTAAACGTCTTTTATTTTTGCTGGGGGGTGGGAGGGAAGGAAAGCGGAAGCTCACCACCTCGGAGGGAAGTGAAGGTGGCCGGCCTGGCCCTTTGGGGTACTGCAGTGTACTGGTGACCATCTCCTGTTCTCCCTTCGTCTCCCATGCAGCTGGGGCTCTCACGTTTCAGGACCCTCCTTGAAGGCAGCTCAGCTGTGCTGGTGCCTGGCTGGCTGGCCCTGCTGTTCCAAAGGGCACCGTGTCCAGAGGGAGCCATGATTCCTGGGTCTGGACCGCCACTGCACCCTATTGGCAATGTGCTCTACTCCTCCTTGGGGCTGGTTCCCTTCGCATCTGCTCCTGCTCCCTCCTTGCTCTGTCTCTTGCTGCCCTGGTGCTAATGGAAACCATGGAAACGCTGGTACAAAATCCCCTCTGCTTGGAAGTGAGCCTTTGACAAGCTGTGAGGATGGAGCATCTGCCCACTTGCTGTAGGAGGTGATCCCAGCGGCTCAGCCAGCCAGAGGGGCAGAGTGTGGAGCTTGATGTTTCATTGCAGGAAAGGAGCTCCCTGGACAGACAGCTGCGCAAGTAGGAGGACTCCGTTGCTTTCTGCTGGGCTGGGTAATACTTAACTCCTGATTGTGTTAGTCATGAGTTGACAGCCAGCGAGGGAGTAATGGGGGAAGGAGGTGCTCCCCAGAGGTCCTGTGCTTGCCTTGCACCCCTCAATTGTTTTGGAGCTGATAGGCCAGTGGGTGGAGTCCTCCCATCCTGCAGAGCCCAAGTCTCTGTGTACGTGCGGTGCTGTATGCTGCTATAATGCAAGTTTTGCACCCAGGACCCTCGTATGGAATGTGCCAGGCCATGCCTGTGGGTTATGGACCACTAGTGGTGCTCAGAGCCTTTCCCGATGACCCACGGGATGACCTATTTTGAGAGCCGAACACTGGGGTGTTGGGAGGGGAGGCTAGTCCCATTCTCACCAGGTCACTTACAGAATGAGATGAACTGAGAAACCCTGTGCTAAGAGTGAGCAGACTCTGTTCTGGGTCATATCGGTGAGGGGACAGCAGACATCCTGACCCTCTGCATAGCCTGTTTCTCCCCCAGTGCACGGGCTCTTTGTGCGTCTTGCAGTTGGGGTGATGCTCTCGGCATCCAGGGCTGCAGCAGCCAGCCTGGCTGTAAAAAAGCAATGAGCGCTGAAACAAGCCGCGTTTTCCTCTGCCTGCACCTCACGGACCTGCACTCCAGGGAGCAGCTCCTCCGGGTGAGTGAAAGGACTACCTCGCTGCCCCTCTTCCTTCTCTGCCCTCCCCCCCGCCCCATTCGCCAGTCTGTAGGGGTCAGGCAGGTAATTTGGGGACAGTTCAGTTGTGGTGACCAAGTAATTTTGTTTCTGCAGTGAAATTGTTGGGGTTTTCACTGAACTTTTTATTTACCTCCATCAAGCGCTGGCTCAGGATTTTGAACGCACAGCCTTGCTGTTCCCTGTGCCGCCCATTAGGATGGTGTGATGGGGCACACAGATCCCTTGCAAAGCAGGAAAGGGTTGACGGGCTACTGGAGCCCAGTCAGCCTGCCCTGCGACACCTGGGGCAGGAGTGGGCCTTCCAGGGAGGAGCAGAAAGGGAGAGCCCTGCTCAGCTGGGGGAGTGGCTGTGGAGTTCTGCTTGCAGGAAAGAAGGCTGTCGCTGATCCGGTCTCAAGGTGAAAGGGAAGCATTTATGTGCTTGTCTACTTGTTTTGGACTTTGGGTCTCCAGGTGGAGGTAGACCTGTAAGCGACCTGGCCAGAGGGCTAAGTCATTGCGACCCAGAAGGCGTTGGAGGCTGGGTGGAGCAGCAGCAGACTAATAGGGAAACTGAGTCTGAGCACAGTGCAGCACTGCAAGGGGGCACTCTGGTAAAGATGCACTATTGCAGACGGGCACGCTGCACGGCTTAGGGGATTGTGATTCCGAGTCTCTCGAATGTCCAGGTGTGCGTGGGGGGCCTGAGCCTCGCAGTGTTCTAGGCCCTGCTGCCTCAGGGGCGGGGAGAGCTGAGACGTGGGATCCTGGCAGGGAGAGGAAGCCCACTCAGCCCTGCGCAGTAGGGGCGGGCCGCTCTGGGGCCAGGCCGGAGGATCTCTGCATGGCTGGCGGCTTTGGAGAAGGATACAAACTTCTAGGGATTTAATCTGAATAGAGCTTCATTCCAGCTTCTGGAGGTTTCTCAGTTTGCCGGGTCTCTAGGTCTGAATGTGGCTCATGGAGCACTCCCACTGGCCTCCTCTTCAGTCGGCTGGTGTAGCCCGTGGTTCTGTCAGACCAGAGCCCAGAAACTGCTCTGCCCACGCCCCTCCTCCTTCCCCCTCATGACTTTGTTGCTTCTTCTTCTGCGCCACATGCCTCAGGTGGCACGTGACCAGGATTCCTCACCGAATTTGATCCGCTGGTTGGATCATTGGCTTGCCTGGGCTGGGCACTGACGGGGAGCTCGACATGAACGCTGATCCGTGTCCCCCGCTTTCTTGCTGTGGCTGGTGAGCTTGGCCAGGTAGTGGCTTCTGCTCAGCTATCAGGGAGGGCACATTTGTGGTGAGGCCTTCTGGCTCCTGGCAAAGGGGTGATACAGCCCTTCTGTTGCACAGTGTGTGTTGGGCCATCTTGTCCCTGCCACTTCTCCATGGGTCCGCGGCCAGGTCATTCTGTGTATCAGCGTGAGGAGGGGCTCATCTCCTCTCATCTCCCCCTCCCAGTCACTAACTCCCACAGGCCAATAGGGTGGATAGAGCCCAGCAGACAAGTGGGGCCTGCCTGTGCCAGTGTGTGTGCTGTAGGCTTGGCAGAGCCCCTTGTTCAGTCAGGCATGAGATGCCACCCCACAAAGCAGGACACTCTCTAATAAAAACCCAGTCTGGCATACAGCAAGAGCTGTTAGGTCCCAGGTGTTGTGGACTGCTGAGTAAGCCAGCCTCCAGAGGACTCTCTGTGTGTTGGCATGCAACATGGTCCGCATTCTTCATGCAGAGTGAACTTCTCTTTCTTCTGACTTACTTGGATTCCCCGGTCGCTTCCCCGATAGCTGACTTTGCCGGCTTGGTGGAGTGGGCTTTTTCCCCTTGGCTTGGTGCTGGCTGCTGATGCCTTTTGATGCCCGTGGTGCCACCGTTGCCATGAGAACGTTGGAAGTGTCTTTATAGCCGCAGCACCACTAGCTGGCTCCAACAACTGAGAGATTGTGTTCAGTGCTCAGACTTTCCCTCCCTGCCACTCCGTGCCTCTGCCATTCGGTGTGCTCTAGTCTCGCCCCGGTCTGTCTGTCTCTCCCCCTCTCGTTCTCTGTCTCTCCCCCTCTCGTTCTCTGTCTCTCCCCCTCTCGTTGGGTTCTGTGTTAACATGCAGATTGCGTCCTCTGATAATCTGGGGTGATATTTACTCTGAAGCCGGGTTGGTACTGGGACCTCGCAGCCCACGCAGCTGCCTGGGAAGAAAAAGAGTTAGGATTTGCAAAGAATCCAAGAACATGCTGAGATGTTTTCTCTGCTGAGGATCTGCTTTCTGGCATTGAAATTGCTCCGTGACCCTAAATGGCACCAAAAGGGAGGCCATGTCCTAATAAATGAATTTTCAGCCTCACTGCAGAAAGAGGAGGCGCCATCAGGAGCTTGAACTTGGCTTTGCTTCTTGTTCCTTCTTTGCAATTATGAATTAGAATGGCCTCTGGATTCCTTGAATGCTCCTGCAAGATTTTATACCGGTCAGTTTAGCACTGGCCTTTGGGAATGCTTTGGAAATAGTCTGGTGTACTCTAAAATCAGAAATTTATCATGCTTGTCATGTGTGTACTTATCACGTCTCAGTAAGAGAGGCGCTCAGGGTACCCTCTCTGGGCCATTGCCTTATGATACAGAGATCTGTGCTTAACCTGACTGCTGCAGCCTTCTTTCTTAGCCCATCAGCTGATCTTAAAAAGAAGACAGGTGGCTTCACACCTCAAGTGCTGCAAATGGACCACTAGAGGTCACCAGTGCCCACCTAGTGCATGAAGTTAAAATTTATCGGGCAGTCAAAAAAACCATCTGACCGTTAAAGGAGGCTGCTTAAAAGTAAGCATGTTCTGTGCATCTCCTTTGGATTCTTTAACAAGCAAAATCCTAGACATACTACTTTCAAATGACTAACTGTAGATATCGCTCCCACATGGGTGCTGAGAGGATAGTTCACAACTCAGTTTATGCACTTACATAGGACATACGTGGGGTGGAATACTGAGTGTGCCACTTTGCCACTGGGCCTGGAGGCAGTTCCATTCTGCATTTAGGTCCAAACAGTTATTTCTGTAGCTGGGTCTGCCAGGAATCCTAACCGAAATGCCACAGCCCCTTTAACAGAGTCTCTCACTGCCCTATTGTTTCCTTCTACAGTAGTTAAAAAAAACCACCCTTGTTAAAGGGACACTGCCAAAGTTGAGGGTGTTTTGGGGGAGGGAGGGCAAAGTTTGATCAATTATACTTTCTCCCCCTCCCCTCTAGCCCTGTCTCTGTCTAGACAGTGCCATTTGTGCAAAGCCAACTGTCCCCTTCCCACAAAGTACTCTGCAGAACCAACAGCTGAGCACTCATGAGCAATCCTATGCCAACGCACTGGCATGTGCATCTCCAGCTCTCCTGACCACAATCCTACAATAACACACCAGTGGGTCCACTCTGTGGAGGAGACATGTTCAGAAAAGCGACAGATTTTTTTTTTTCTTTGATGCATCCAAGCAATGATGACCAACTGCAGGAAATGAAAACATTATAATCTCGGAAGGCTGCTAATATTACTGCCAGGTGTCTTTGTTGGAGGGAGTCAGCTGCCAGGGGTGTTTGCTCCTTCTGATGGGCCATCAGGGGCTGAGCTTGGGCTGAGGTAGTGGACATCTCCCCCCTTGGGGCTTGGGGCAGATGGCGGTGGCGGGGCTGTTACTGCTGGCAGCTCAGGAAGAAAAGGCTGTGGTTTCTCTGCAATAGAAGGAACAAGCGGGGGGCCATGGCAATGGGTACATAATAAGCTATGTGGCAACAGCTTACTCGGAGCCAGTGGCTTTGCTGTGGAGAACAGGCTCCATCCAGGCCAAGGAGAGAGATTTTCAATCCTCTGTGGCAGCGCTGTGAAGATAGGGAGACCAAGGCAGGCCTCTTCCAAGCTCCCAGACAACCGTAAGCCGCTGTGCCCCAAGGCCCTTCGGAACAGCGTTCCGCTGGGGAGGGGGCGGGCAGGTTGGCGCTGCTCCAGCCCAGCTGGGCATCACTGCCCAGTTGCTCAAGCTTCATAAACATCGCAGGAGCCAAAACACTGGAGGATCAAAGTTCAGGCTCCTTGGGAGCCATTTAGAAAAACAAATGCTTCGTGGGAGCTGAAAACAAGTCCAGGAAAGATTGGCTCCATCTCCCCGCCTCATTGGGAGCGGGAGCAGTACAGCAGGTTTCATACTATCTGGTGTGTGTGGGAAAACCGGTGCCTGAAATAGCTGAGGAGGGAGGGAAAGGCTGAGGGAAACGGAGGAGGCTAAAGCGGGGCTGGGGTGCAGAGGAGGGAGAGGACAAGAAGAGCTCAGGCTGGGGGAAGGACATGGAATTTGATGCCAAAAGCTCCTAACCGCTCAAGGAGCCGAAAGACCTTCTGACACTTTGGAGTTTGCAA
Organism: Chelonia mydas; assembly: GCF_015237465.2. Classification (NCBI taxonomy): domain Eukaryota; kingdom Metazoa; phylum Chordata; order Testudines; family Cheloniidae; genus Chelonia; species Chelonia mydas. The sequence continues at coordinate 69,584,698 of NC_051250.2, forward strand.
ATCTTAGCTTTTGTTTTTACAGCTTTTGTGAGAGTCAGAGGTGGTACCGGGAGGTGTGGGGGTGGGGAATCAGCCCCCCAGCCCTGACATTCACATCTGCATCTAAAATGGAAAAAAGAATCTGGTGTAGAAAAGAGAACTCCTAAATTTAGATTCACATGGAACCTTTTTGTTTTAAGTGTGTGTGGGCGAGGACGGGAAAGGGGGCAGGACTGGTGTGTGCGTGCGGGGTCACGCAGGCGGGGGCAGGGTAGTGCACTCTTCAAAATGGCATCTGCTCTGTGGCGTGCACGCAAGGGCACACCATGGGGGGCAGGCTCCGTCATTCCTGGAAGCACCGGTGTGTCCAGTATCATGGGGATGTGTGAGTAGCCACCCTACCCACATCTCTGTCGTTAATCGTGTCATTAGCCTGGAGCTCTATATACCCTTTGTCCCTCTGGGAGTCTGGGCCTGGTGCTGCACACCAGTTTAGGACAGGAGGTGAAGAACTACCCGGTATCCATTTGAATCCTCAGGGGGAATTTAATGAGTCAGAATGTAATTTAATGAGTTGGAATTTGGCCCGGATGCTGGGTGTAGCACCCTGATTCTTGAAGAAAGTGCCGTGCGATCTTTACTGACCACAGGGGGTCAGGAGCTCACGCTTTCATATGAAAGACAGGAATAAAACAAGTGTCTTTCATCCAGAAGCCAGGATGACTCTCACTACCTCAGCTACTGTCCAAGGGGTGGCTCTTTGGGTCCCCTAAGGCCATCTCCTAAGTCAGGCGATGCTGGCCCGTCCTGAGGCTCGTGCTGTGATTGAGATTCTCAGGAAGCAGCTTTTTCCCTTGGGAAGCCCTCAACCCCAGAGCTGCAGGGTAATGAAACATGAACAGGTTTATGGTAATAGTCCCTAATCCAGAGCATATGCTCCTGTTGCACAGCGGATAAGTCTCTAACAAGCCTCAGCAGGGGCCGCCTCTCCTGGTGCAAAGGATTGTTTTAGCCATGACTTCATGAAGAAAGCAGGCCCACTGGCAGCGGGCGAGACTGCCAGCCACACGCCCAGCCCAACAATAACAAAGAAATGGCCCCTCTGTGGGGGAGAAATAGATGACTTTGGTCTCCAGGGATGTCAGTCTGAAACCTTCCAATGGAGCTAAAGGGAGAGACAGGTTGGTCTAGTGGTTAAAGCGGGGGACTGGGGCCTTATTCTCCATTGCCTTGCAGCTGCTGCATGCCACCCCAGAGGTGGTTGCATTTCAGTAATTATTTACATCTGTGCCAACAGGGTGTAAAGTACTGCTGAATTAGAATTCCCTCCTCACGCACTCACCCTTTGGGTGGTGGGTTACACCTGCTCTGTTGGGTGTACATGACGCAGGGTGAAAGGCCGAGGAGTAATTAGACCTTCTGTGCCCCAGTTTCCCCAAATCTAAAATGCCACTTGTCTCATTTGAAGGGGTGTCACAAGGGTTAGTATCTGTAAAATGCCTTATGATTGTTTGATGAAAGATGCTAAAGCAGTGCAAAGGTTTATTAATACAATTGCTTTGCTGTCTGACCCTGGGCAAAGGTGGGGCGGGGGTGACACAGTTAAGGGACACGAGGGTAGGATGTGGATTATAACAGCACTTGTGCAGAGCTTAACAATGCACAAACAGAGCCTCCATTCCGTTCCTCTGATGAAAGCAGATGGTGTTAGCTGAGGTGAGGTGAGGTGACATGCCCAAGGCCCCACAGAGAGTCAGAATCGGGAATAGAATGTAGGAGTCCTGACTCCCTGTCCTGTGCGCAGACCATTAAGCTGTGCTGCCTCATAAGGAGCAGATGTCTCAGCAGAGACAACGCAACGCACCACCAGCCGCAAACCAGATTGCAAGATGCGTTGCAGAGTTATTAACGCAGTGGCAAGGGGGAGAACTCAGAGGCTTTGGCAAAGAGAGCTGCAGAGGGGAAGGTTCTTGCAGCTGCATTGTCTGGCCAGGCTGTGGGGGAAGAGGACAGAGGAAGAGGCAGTGCTAAGCAAGGATGGGAGTAGAAAGAGGAGGAGTTGTTTTATCTATCCCTGAGGGACAGTAGAAGATTATTCCCTACAATCTGTTTCCCCTCCTGCTTGCTGTGCACCTGCTCTTTCCCCATGATGGCGCTCCAGTGGGGTGATGACTCCACCTCCCGTTGCAGGAGACTCAGATTCCACACGGTCAGGAGACTTTTAATGATATTCAATTTAAATGCTCCTTGCTTAATCCCATGGCTCCTTGTTCTGTCCCCTTGGATCACCCTAAGCAGCTCCTCTCCCTGCATGGTGATTATACACTGATAGGCCCTCTTAGTCACTGTTGGGATGAGGCAGGCATCCTCTGGGCACGTCCACACTGCAAAACAAGCCCTGTGGCAGCAAGTCTCAGAGCCCATGCCACATGACTTGAGTTTGTGCTAAGGGGCTAAAAATACAGTGTAGACATTCCTGCTCCCCCCTCACACCCTGCCAGTGGGTCTCTCACCTGGGACTCAGAGACCTTCTGTAGTGGGGTAAGAAGAATTCAGCCTCCACAGCCCATTCATGTCTTTGTCTCTCTGGGAATGCCAAACAGATGTCTGAGCTGGGATGTTGGGGCTGGGTCCTATGTAGGATTCTGGTGCAGTGTCACATCTGAGACCAGAATGCAGACCTGAATACTGTTTCCTGCTAGCTATGGATCAGACCTGTCCGTTACTAGTTTCTAACCAGCAGTGCTGTTTGTTCTGTTGTTGCACCTTTCTGAACTAACATAGTTCCTCTAAATTATCCCGTATAGACTACTAGGTTATGCGAGGTTGGGGTCATGGAAGGGTAACTGCCTCATCGCCTGCTTTCTTTGCCTCAAGTACAGCGTCTCTCCTCACATGCGCTCTATAAGGACCTGGTTAGTGGCACAGATTTGCATGCATAAAGAGTGCTGTGTCACAAATGTTATGTTTTATGATCATTACCTTGACAAATCACAATTACACCCTAGGGTGATGCTGATTATTATTTCTCCAAAGCTGGAGTCATTTTTTTTCCCAGTGACCTCGAATTATCCTCTAACAATATAAACTTCTTCAATGCTGGGAGACTTATTTTTATGTGCCCATGGGGAGGGGGAGTTGAGGGGAAATCCATCCATTTAATAGGGAAAATATTGCCTTTGTAAGTATTTATGTGTCTGTATTTCCCTTTGATGCTCAGTTACTGATTCAATTTTATAACTTCCATGTTGAGTGAATTAAGTCTTTCATGCCTGTAGTTATTAAATGTATGTGATAAGTGCTTTATAATGCTGTAAAGGGTGGCTTGGTTTCTTTACAGCTTCCTCAGAAACTCTTATGGAGTATGCAGGTATGGGTGAAGGGAGAATGCAAATCAGAGACCTGTGCTCTGTTGTTTAATCTCTCTATGTAAAGCAATGGTCTTCATTGTGCTATGGGCTTTCTTCTCTGTCTCTCATGGAGCATGCAAAGTCGCGTGGCAAGGCTGCAGTCAGGACAGACAGTTTCCACTTAACCTTGCAGTGGTTTGGAGCATATCTTCAACTGCTCCCTGGCACAGGAGAGGAGGATCCAAAAATCAAATTCCACAATACCTCTCTTCTGGGGCTGAGCTGAGAAGCAGGGCTGAGTTATGACAAATAAGGACTGATTTCTAAGGAGAGGTAAGTTTTTTTTTTTTTTTTTTTTTTTTCCCCAGTGTGCTCAGCAGTGAATGAGCTAGTTCTGGATGTCCCATGAATGTGACCTACACTCTGCCTTTCCCCTAGGGCAGTTGGGGTCAAGGAGAAAGCTGAAGTTCTCCTATGCAACACTTGCTAGACAGCTGACTTGAGTAGCTTAAGAATGCTACTGAGAGCTACAGATGTCCACATCATCTAGGCAGCGAAATTTCCTGCCTCTGCTGGACTGGAACTGTAGCAGCCTTGTGGAGAACTGCCCTGAGGTCTGCCTTTGACCTCGACTAGCCATGCTTCACCTTCCCATACGTATCCTCTGGCTCCAACAGCTGACTGAGGTGGATTGCCATTGGCTGGATGTTTAGGAATCAGTAATTAATTGAACTATGAATAGCCAATGGCCAGTTACTTAGGAGCCACCGTTAGCTGAGTACCAAATGCCACAGGGATTTGAATGCAGGTGGAGCTTTGCGAGTATGCAGACCAATTTCTTTTGGGTTCCTGAGCGAATCTGAGAACTTTGAGGGGAAGAAGTGACTGCTGTTCACTGAAGCACCTGCCCCTGCCTGGCGTGGGGAGTTCAGTACAGTCCTCCCTGATGTTGCCTCTAAGCCCAACAGGAGACATGATGTTTGATACAGGGTGGTTGTAAATGACGGGGTGGGGGGGTGGTCTGTGTTCACCAGGGGAGAGAGACCTCAAGCCGTGCACAGCTCCTGCACTATCAGATAGGCTGACCGTACCTGAACACTAAGGGAGGAGGAGCAGAGACACTCCGTGTGGTGGCCTCTTTTATTCTCACTGGAAGGCAAAGGCCTCTTCACACGCACCCCCTCTTCCTGCCTACCAGGAAGGGTTTAGCAAAAGCCAGCTAGTGCAGGCTGATGGGGAGTGGTGGGGTGGAGCCAAGTCTGTCGCTGTTCTGATCTGGTGGAACTTTCCAGGAATTGTTCATTTATTCGTTGTCAGTTATTGCCTTTTATCCCTGGATTGAGCCTCTGAGTTTTGAGGTTTTCATAAAAACTCATCTGAAAATTAAAAGGGGCGGGGGGGGGGAATTGCTCAGCACTGACAGTGAACATCTGGGCAGCAGCACCCTGCGTCGCTGGTGTGACTGGGGTTATAACAGAGGGGGCTCCTAGAGAAAACTCAGGGTGCTGCAGAGTCGGGGTGTAGGTGCTCTCCCCTGAGTGAGTGCTGACCCTGATGCCCCAGCACAACACTGCAGAACAGTGTGGGGGGTACTTAAACGTGGGCCCCAGGCCTTCTGAATCGGTACTGACTCCAGGGCCCCAGCATGGGGGTAGGAGGTAATGAGCAGCAGGGAGCAATGGCGGTGACACTCTCTGAGTCAGTACCGACCTCCGTGCCCTAGCCCAGTGCCAGCCCTGGTGTGTTGCTGGAGAGGGCTGTTCTTCAGATGGAACATAAAACCTGTCCACTGGGTAACGAATCCCATGGCACTCCAAGTCGGAGTGCTAGCCCCTCAATCCCTGGCCGTACTCCTTCCATCTCAGGGAATTATTTTGCTGGCTTTAAATTCCCCATGTGGTTTCAGTCGGAGACAGGATTCTTCGTAACTTCCTTTCTGTCCTGCACCGTGTGTCATGTCGCTGTGCGGCTGCCTGCGTCTTCCAGGCTAGCAGAGGTTAAGTTCAGTGGAGGAAGAGTGACCCCTGTACGCAGAGCTAGTTAAATGCGTTGGGATCCATTGGCACTATGTAACCATCAGTCTTTGCTAGTATCATTGTGACGGGACCGGCACCGAAAGGGTGGTGACGTGGGCAGAGGCAGAGTGCACTCCGTACTGCAGTCATTAGCAGGATGATGGGGGCTTTAGAGATTGCCTGGAGATGACACCAAAGGCTGTGGAATTGACCCAGTATCTCTAGCATCCCATCTACAAACGGCAGTGGGTCCAATGGATTGTCAGCGACTCATTGGTATTCCCGCAGGTAATTGCTGCTTTGCATTGCAGTGGCCTCCCAGATCGGCGTGCCAGTCACAAAACATGCTGAAGTGGGTTTCAAAGGAAGTCCTTGAACCTATCGACTTTTTAAAGTACCCGTCAGCCTGAGTTGCATGGCCTGTGGCTTTCTTTCTCCTGACAGCTGGGGAGAGGCAGAGAACTGGATTCTATTGGCTGCTGCTTTTAAAAGAAGGCCCCCTTCTCCTGCCCCCGCCTCCCCACATTCATAGCTACGCAGTCTGGAGCTGGTCTGCCAGACAGTTTGTTTATAATGCTAAACATATCGGATAATTGAAAGCTAATGCTCCTGTCTAGATCACTAGACATAACACGCCTGGATGACAAATCAATTTCCTCGTTGCCCTACAGGGGTGTGCAGACAAATGCGCGGCTTGCATTTCCATTGTGCGTGTGTTTGTTTGAGTGCGGCTTGCTTGCAGGAATCCAGTGCTTATTTTGCAGTCCAACATCCAAACACAAATGTGGGTCTTGAGCTGCGTGTCTCTAAAGGGGCCGTGCCATCTGCTCAGGTGTTGTGGAGAGAGGACATCCTCATGGAAATCCACCCCAGACTAACTAGGCAAGACACAAGTTGTGTGTGTGTATGTGGACTGTATGTAGAATGTAGTGTCGGCATCATTCTGGGCACGTCTCGGTAGTGTAAGGCATAGGGCTAGGAATCAGGACTCCTGGGGTCTGTTCCCAAGACTGCTGCTGACTTGGCACATGATCTTGGTCAGGTGGATTTAGGCCAATATTTTCAAAAGTGGCCACTCCTTTTGGGGGCTTTAGGCTTTTTTTGGGTGCCCAGTTCAAACAGCTTGCTAGGGGTCTGATTTCTTGGCGGTGCTGAGCACCTGTAGCCCTCATTACTTCCAACTGGTGGTGTAGATACTCAGCACCACTGAAAATCAGATTCCAATGGAAGCGCCCAATGTTAGTGAGTGTTTTTGAAAATCTGACCTCCAGCTTTCTCTCTGTACCTCTGTTTCCTCCTCTGTGAAGTAGAGATGATGAGACCTCTGTTTTGTGCAGCGCTTGGAGATCCATTGGTTAAAGGGCTAAGTGGTAGGATTGTACCTTGCAAACTCCCATAGGCTGTGTAACTGACTAATAACGAATTTCAAAAGAGTGAAACATAGTAGCATGAAAACGCTGGGTTCACTGCTCATAGCAAACTGCAATTCAGGCTGGACTGAAATCAAAAGCCTTTAGTATATGAAATTGACTCAGCGTATGGTGTTGTGTGATTACCGTGTGTGTCTGCGTGTGTGTGTGTGTCTCTGGCTGTCTGTGCCCTCATATGATTATAGGTTATTAGCATGTGAAAGGGTCACGAACTTCCCTCCTGGGGCAAGAGGCAGGAGCCCAGGTTTGCTGAGCTGTCTTTGCAGGCGGCAGCAGTCTGGTGTAAAGCCACTTCCACAATGGAGGAACAATTCTAGTTGCTCGTGTGTGTGTGAGCTATGGGGACTGGATGCTGGCACTAGGGATCTTAGTTCTGTTTCCCAGTCCTCAGCCATCGTGTTCAATTATATGGACAGAGAGTGGCTCTGACAGGGAAATTAAATAGGGAGCATTTGTATTTCATGCCCATGAAACAGAGGGATATGTGGTTTGCAAGACTCCTCTGCTCACCTCAGGCCTGGGCCATGGCACTCACAGCTATTCGAGTGCTAAGCCTTAAATTGTCTTTCTGCCAGAGTACGGCATGCCTGTCCTGCAAGCACCCTTATGAGCGGAAGACTTGCTCGATAAGAACCCTGAGGGTAAAGTCCGAACTTAACTTCATCTTTATTAACAAACTCATGAACAGTGATACAGCATAAAGTCTAATCTTCTCCCTGGGCTATTTGCTGCTTGGGTTCCTAGCTGAGAGCTGCTTAGCCCATTCCCTCAGACACTAAATTCGAAACCCAACATACTGTACATCTGTCATGGCAGCAGCACTAAAGCCTGGTTCCTGATGTTCTTCTCCTTCCCACTGGAGGGCTCCCTCTCTGGGCTTGACATTGCTGGGTGGCAGAGATGGCTTCAGCCCGCGTTTCTGTCTCTGCTCCAGTGTGTTTTGTCCAGCCTATCATAATCCTCATCTCTTCCAGTCCTGGAAGCCCCATGGTGCTCAGAAAATGTACCTCTGCTCTTTCTCCCTAATAACTGCAATACCACTTGGAGTCTGTTGGCCAACTCCTTCTGGCCCGAGTTCTGTTCCGCCAAGGATTTGCAGAAGCTTTGTCCATTGCCCGGGAATTCAAAATTGCTTGAATGTCCTTGTTTCTCAGCCTGCCCAAGTGTAGGTTTAGGCTACTCCAGGGATCGGCAACCTTTGGCTCGCGGCCCGACAGGGAAAGCCGCTGGCGGGCCAGGACAGTTTGTTTACCTGCATTGTCTGCAGGTTCGGCCGATTGCAGCTCCCACTGGCCGTGGTTCGCTGTCCCAGGCCAATGGGGGCTGTGGGAAGTGGCGTAGGCTGAGGGGTGTGCTGGCTGCCGCTTCCCACAGCCCCCATTGGCCTAGGACAGCAAACCGCGGACAGTGGGAGCTGCGATTGGCCAAACCTGTGAATGCTGCAGGTAAACAAACCATCCCAGCCCGCTGGGGCTTTCTCCTTGCTTGGTTGCAGTGGGAAGGTTCCTCCCCCTCTCCAGACTCTTGCATGAGTTCATCTGCTCTTCTGACTTTGACTGCACCGGGGTCCCTTGAGAGGCCACTCCACCCAGGGGCTGAACCTGCTGCCAGGGATGGGGACAAGTCAAAGCCTGAGATCTGATCAGTGTCTCCAAACCTCTGGACCTGGCTTCCAAATAGTTACTTTTTACATTGACTAAATAGGAATATACAGGGATTTCCCCTCACCCACATGTTGTAGTCTTTCTTCTCTTGTCAATACACCTTAGGGTACAGGTCGAGTGGGGAGCAGAACCTGCCCTGGATTTTTGTAGTCTCTGGGGAAAGAAGGTCTGAACTGGATTTGTGGTTTTTGGGATGGACTGAATACAACTCCCAGCAGAAACTAAATTACATGGGCCTTAGCATGCTCTGTGACTGAACGTGAAGTTAAGTGGGTTCCCACGTCCCTTGATCTCTGTAGTAGCTATAAACTGAGGCCAGGGTTCAGGCATCTATGGTAGATGCCTTCAGATTCCAGAGAGCTGGCAGTTTATGGCCCAACAGCTTGTCAGTTCAATGTGGGAGGAGCTTTGCGTGCCAATCAATGTTTCCCACTGAGCTTGCTTAGCCCCTGAGTGTGTCTGTTGGTGTGAAGGGTGTTCTTCCCACAGGCTTGAGGACGGGGAAAGCTCCTTTCTGTTTCCAACATGAAAACTCCTGTGGGAGCAGAAATGACCCCATTGTCCTCTGAAGGGTGGTGAGAGGGACTGGGATGAGGAGCCTGTCACCTCTGGGTCACTGATCCCAGTTCAACCTAGGTTTGTACGTGTGTCTGGTCAGTGGACCACCTGCAATGAATCGGTGGGTTTTGCCCTACTTCCCTGTAGACAAGGGTCCACTTCACACAACCGACTATTGTCATGGATGTTAACTAGCCCTTTGTTGGCTGTGTCAGCCATGAGGTCAAGCACTGAATGGGCAGGGGAGACAAAACTCTCCTCTGTTCCCTAGGTTGGACTCCCACCTGCTCAGGATTGAGTCCCACTAACAGGAGTCTGTGCCAATTGGGGTACATCTGTACAGCTCGTGGCAGCGAGTCTCAGAGCCTGGGTTGACAGCTGTGTAGACGCTTGGGCTCTGAAGCCTAAGGAGGGACAGGCTCCAGAGCCTGAGCTCCAGTTTGAGCCATAGTGTCTATACAGCTGTCTTTAGTACTGTAATGCGAGCCTCAATCTGCAGGCCTGGGCTCTGAGGCTCGCTGTGTAGACGTACCCTAGGAACCAAACAATACAGCAGTGCCAGCTTTGGTTTTTTCCCCCATTCTCAATAGCACGCCTGTCCGACTGCCTCAAGTGCGTGAGGAACACATTGTAAAAACACATTTTATAAACTAAGCCAGATACCATGTCACGTAAACACGGCCCAGCTAGCAAAGAGTTGAACCCCACCCATTACTCCCATTAGCAGAGTGGATAAATATGTGTGCTGTGTAGCTGTAGCCACTTCACCTTGAATGGTCCCTTGAAATATGTATTAACTAGTTATGCCAAACAACGTGTTCCACCTTGTATTTAGCTGTAACACTGAGTACATTTCCCTGACCCGAAGAGCTCTGTGTAAGCTCAAAAGCTTGTCTCTCTCCCCAACAGACGCTGGTCCAATGAACGATATTACCTCCCCTGTCGTGTCTCTCTGGATTACATGTGTGACCAGGTCCTTCCATTACCGTTATACAGTATATCGCAGTCACCCCAACCAAAGCACCTCGCCCCAAACCCTGCTTTGCAAATCCAAGTTCTGGCCAGGAAAGGAGGAATGGGGTGTACAGTCCCCATCCAGGGCTTGGCAGGGAAGGAGTTATCCCCCTTCCTCCTGGCTGGAGGATGGCCCCCTGGACTGGGACTTGTGAGCTGGGTTCAAATCCCTGCTCTGACACACTCCCTATGTGACATTTAATCTCTCTGTGCCTAGCTTCCCCAGTAAAATGGGGACAACAATAGCTCAGAGACTCATAGACTTTAAGGTCAGAAGGGACCATCATGATCATCTAATCTGACCTGCTTCACATTGCTGGCTACAGAACCTCACCCACCCGCTCCTGTAATAGACCCCTAACAGCTCCTTGCCTCACACGAGTTGGGTGAGGACAAACCCGCTAGAGAGCGTCAGGTGCTACAGGGCTGGGGCCATGGAAGCAGACCAATCCCTAGAGAGAGCTCACACAGCCCAGCGGGCTCTAGGCAAAGCGGGTGCGGGGGAGTTGCTGGGGAGCCAGGTTGCAATGGATAAGTGGCTTTTCTTCCTCCCCCATCTCCCTGCTCCTCTTGCTGCTGGTGGGTCGGGTGGGGAGCTCCAGGTGGGGTAGTGACAGCAGCAGTAGCTGCTAGCAGGGAGGGTAAGGGGGCGAATGGTGCAGAAAGGGGCAGAACAAGGGAAGCTTCTTCACCCCTGGATTCCCCCTCTTCCCCCCTACACCTGTCTCAGGCTCCTACTGCCCCCATAACCCTTTCCCCCAGTAGCCTCCGGCTCTCTTTCCCCCTCCCCGCACCACCCCCTCGCCAAACAATCTCCCCTTCAGACTCTGCTACAACACCCCATCCCAACAGCCTCTGCTCCTCGCTGGCTGCCCCAGGCTTCCCTCAAGCCCTCTTTGCATTTGTGTGTCTGTGGGTGTGGGGATTAGGTTCCTTCTGCCACCACAGCTGCCCCTCTGCTCAGAGCAGGGGCGTGTAGAGGGGAAATCATTGACTTTTCCCCATCGCAGATGGAGCTGCTCAATTCCTCGTAGCTCTTTTACTCCTTGGGTTTGGCTGGGGCCAGTTGCACCTTGCACCTTACCTTTGGCTGAGGGCGTGGCCCCTTAAAGAGTCAGGATACTCTTAACACTTTGGTGTTGCACAATATAGCCCCCCCACACTGGTGTTTAAACTCCATCTATGCAGGCAGAATCCTTGCCCGTGGCAAATGGCCCGTTCCCAGGGTACTGGGGTAAAGCTGTCTCCTTTGTGAAGCTGCCGGCGTGGGCCGTAGCAGGTGAGGATAGCATGCGTCGGCTGCCTCTCCCGGCCAGTCTGGATGAATGTATTTATTTTAAGATTCATCTGTTTCATTATTGCCCTAGCCACAAACTTGGGCACGTGCCTGCATCATATCTCCATGGTGCTGTTCCTCCTTTCTCTGGCTCTGCTAGAGGGACGAGCAACAGATAGCTACTGGAGCAGGCTGCCGCCTTGGTCAGGTGTTTATTTTGAGCTCTCTAGTTTACAGAGCAGCAGGCAAAGCCTCTCTGTAAAGCCTTTGTAGAAACCATATCCCGTGTGTATAGCAGCTGAACATCCCCTGTGGAGAGAGAAACAGACTTCCTTGGCCCCATAAGCCTTCTGGTACATCTCCGCTCCACCTCCCTATATGATCCCTGTGACCTTTAACTTCCCCTGGCTCCAAGGGGCTTTTGAAGATGAGCTGCCACTCAAATGGTTCTTCAATGTCATGGAGGTCACCCGTAGCAGGAGCCCCACAGGCTTCCCTGCTTAGCCCAGGACCACAGACCTGCCACTGACTCCTAAGCTGTTGTTCCCTCACCTGGTGAAAGACCTGCAGAGACTCTGCATGCTTAACTTTGGGGACACCTGTGCCCCATTATATGCAGGGGTGCCCCTTCGCCATGTGCTGAAGAGCCTGCTGATTGGAAACGGGAAATCAGATCTACCGTCGTCAGTACAAATTCTGGTTGGTGGATCAGCTGTCTGGGGGGTTGGAGTCCCCTCTGTCCTTTCCCTGGATCAGTTTGTGATGAGGGCTGCTTTCAGAGATGTCTGCCTTCCGGAAGCTTCAGAGACCGGGAGCCCTGAGGTGGGCCCTTACCTCTGGCTCTTGCGCATGGGGATGTTATATGTTGTGGCTGGGCTGGACCCATCCGAGGCCATATTGAAGGCTGGGTTTTTTGAATCTGTGGGAGTCAGAGCTGAGTGCACTTGAGCCCTGAAGGGACCTTATCTGTTTGTTGGGCAGCTCAGCCAGAGGAGCAAACCCCTCTTCTCCCTGGCCACCAGGAACAGGGATCCAGAGCCAGTTTGGGGCTCAGTAGCCCCATTTTTAAATTTTGCATTAGCCTTTTGCCCAGTGGCTCCGGTGTCTCTTATGTGGGGATCTTGATCCTTATCTCTGCTTTATACATGGGCAGAGTGAGACACACATGGAGGGGAAGTGACTTGCCCAAAACTCCTCCCTCCCTGTTGGCTACATTAACCATTAGACCCAGCTGCCTCCATTGGCCCCTTAATAAAATATTAAAGGATGGGACCAGAGGAAACCCAAGGTGATGGCTTGACCCCCAAAGCTGCAGAGAATTGGAAATAATAAAAAAACCAAGAGAAACTGTTTTTGGGGGGTTATAATGGAAACCACATGAGCTCCAGGGTGCGGGAGCAGCAGCTTATGTGGGTGTTGCAGATGCAATAGTGTCTATTCCCCACACCCTCCCCCTGCATAGGGCTTTGGGCAAAGCCAGGGAGTGGATGTCTCCTATGAACAGTTTCCTGGGTGTTGCCTGGGTCGTGCAGCACTTCCACTGTGTGGAACAGACTGACTGTCCTGTTGTACCTAGGGCTGAGCCTTTCCTTCCTCTCCACAGACACATAGAGAACTGGAAGAACTTGCAGACGCTGAACGCTGTAGACATGGAGCTGTACACGGGACTCCAGAGGCTGTGAGTATCATGCATGTGTGAGAGCGAGAGACCTGAAGGGTGGTGTTGGCGGCAGCCAGTTCAGGCTGCAGCGGGGAAATATTGCTCCTTTCATCCTACGGCCTCTGACGTATGATGTTGAGAGTATGACTGACGGTTCCCAGGCAGATGTAGAACCTTGCCTTTCTCCTTAACTTTTGCTGCTTTCCAGTCCTAGATGGAGCCCTGGTCAGGCAGACTGTGAACTTCACACAGCTCTGCCAATACTCTTCAGTCCTAACCTGGATCACCCCCTGTTGGTCCAGATCTGGGTCCATACGCTGCACTGCTCTCCTAAGATGTGAAACTCCAGCTGTTTCTATCTGTCTGGTTACTTACATGGCTCCCATCACAGTAGCAGCTGAGTGCTTTGCAGTCACAACGACTGTGTCCTCAGCATACCCTTGTGAGGTAGGGAAGTAGTCGAATCTCCATTTTACAGAGCTGGAGCAGAGGTGGTGATTTGTCAGTCGCACGGGAAGTCTGCGGTACAGCCAGGAACGGCACCCAGACCTTTCAAATCCCATTCCAGTGCCTTAAACTGTCCCTGTACCTCTCTTGATCAGACACTGGATTATACCGGGTGATGGTTCTGTAATATGGACAGATGTCCACCAGGGGTTAAGTTGTAATTCTCCAACCTCATTTCAGTTGGAAACCTACAGTATATCGCTCAGCTTCCTGGACTCGGCTCCCCAGTGAGCTGTGCACTGAACCAGTCCCCAGGCTGGGCTGGTGGTTGCGATTTAGTGTAGGAAAGCTGCAATGGAGTCTGGTATTTTGTCCACAGAGGAGATTAAGAAATCATGGCCCTGGGGCTGATTTAGCTCTGCCAGAGCACAAGAGGAAGAGAATCCTTCTCGGCTCTTCTTATCATGTTGGGAAAAACTCACTTGTCCTCAAGTGCTCAAAGCAAAGGGATTTTCTTCTGGGTTAAATGTGTGTGTGGTGCTCCCCAAAGGATGTATATGTCCATCACAGATCTCTAGAACAGTGGGCCCAAGGAAACTATGGATCAGAAGTAGCAAGGGCAGTGGGGGGTGCAGTCAGGATTGAGGGGCACTGGCAGAGATTTGTTTTGGGAACTCAGGATTGGAATAGCAGGGAGTGTGGCTGGTGAAGACTGAAGTGCATTGATAATGCCATGTGGGGAAGCCCAGGGCTGCAGTAGCAGGGAGTGCTGTGGGTCAAGATTGCGGTGCATTGGCAGAACTGCGTAGGAGAGGCTTGCACAGCGGCTGCTCATGCTACGCCTGCTCTTGACAGTACTAGGTCTATCAGATTAAATTGAGACAACCAGACTCCTCTCTATTTGTGACCTTACCCAGGTCTTCTGAGGCGAGAGATTAAAGTGTTCACCCCTCCCCACGCTTGCTAACTCCCTGAGCGTCCGCTCCTGAAACTGTCTTGCTCTGCCTGTCGCTTTCAGTTTTATGGGCATTGTCTCTCGACCGTCTCCTCGAGTTTAGCAAAGGGTTTTGAGTGCCCATTGATCCTCAGTCTTTACTACATCACTGTCCTTTTAAATCTCCTTCCAGGACAATCAAGAACTCAGGACTTCGCAGCATCCAGCCGCGAGCCTTTGCCAAGAACCCTCATCTGCGCTACATGTGAGTAACGTAGCCCCCCTGCCCTGCTGTTCCCTTTGGAAAGGTTATCTCCAATGCTGTCACCCCTCGGGGGGAAGCCAGGGGCAAGCGTGAAAGGAGAGATGCAGGAGGGAGAAGGAGAGAGAAGTAATGAAAGGTGAATTAAGGAAGGGAGTAGAAGAGAAGAGTGAAGGGGATGGGGGAGGAGGGCACAGAGAGGGAGGTGTGGGGAAAGTGAGAGCACTGAAGAGTTCTCTCCTGCTGGGAAGCCGACACATTTAGGTGTCTAAGAACTGGGCTGGCTTTGATTGTGGCTGTAACCAGCACTTGCCTCATTAGCACCCTTGCAGCGGCCAGCGGAAGTTTCCCTTTCTGTGGAGTTTAGGGGACTGCGGGCAGAGTGGTGGTGGCAGCATGCCCTTAGTGCAGAGCCTGAGCCTGCACTGCTCATTAACGTGACAAATACAGAGGGCTTTGCAGACACAGATCTTGCTGTCGCTTCAGGCATGTGGCTGACAGCTGTGCTCCTAATTATTGACTTGTTAAACGGGCATTTGAGGTGGGCCCAGGGCACAGATGCTTCCTGCTGGAGGTTATTGGAGGATCAGGGGAGATGGTAAGGAAGCGGTGCTCTGGAATTTGGTATGGGAAGGAGGCAAGCCAGTAGGTAGCGTCCAGTTTTCCAGAGGAGTATCTGGGAAGGTTGGACTGTGTCCCACGGAACGTACAAGCACTGGAGGCTGATGGGCGACATTTCTCTCTTCAGAAAAGGCTGGAGTACCAGCATGTGTGCAAAGTGCATCAAGGGCCTGAAATAATTTGTCTGAGTGAGTGATATGGGATCAGATCCCTCTGAGCTCCAGCATAAAGACTAGAGGTGGGCTGATTGGTTATTGTGAGTTCCGGTGCATTGTGTGTGAGCCCAGGTGCTTGCTCTCAATCGTGTGCTGTCAGACATTTCAATGAAAACTGGTAATAACTTAAAAAAAATAATCTTTTTGATTCTGTGGGCATGTGTTGCCAGCCATATGGGCATGTTACTGGTGAAAAGAGATGGGGTAGACTTGCCGCTTGATTGCGTGCACAGAGCTCACGTTAACACAAATGCCTAAAAGCTTCATTGTGAAAGCTAGTTACAGTTGCTAAGTGACAGCAGTGTACTTACCTAACAGGCCATTTGCAAAACCCAAGCACTTAAAATCAAACACATGAACAGTTAAGGATGTCACAGAACTTGAACTGCCCACCTAATAAACACACATTGTTCCTACTGAGCAGAAAGGAATGCACATTTCATCACAATACAACAGTTTTAATTCTGACCCATGGATTTTGTTTTTAATGTATACTCTTGGCTATTTTGGTTGGGATATCTAAATATTTTTTTTGACGGGATACTGTTGAATGGGGAAATTGCATAACGCATTTAGCACCGGACAGCTGAATTGTTGGGTAAAATACCTATGGTTGCTGTTTCTTGGGAGTAATATTGTCTATAATAGGTAAGGAGCATATCTATTGATTCATGGTATTGTTGTGTAGGTGAACTTGCATTAGAGGCTGATCAGTATGTGCCATTAGTGTGTACCTATGCCATTATTACTTTCAGAAAGAGTTCAGTTTTGTAGTTTGAGATGGCTGGACAAATCACTTTTATTTTGGGTCGGAGTTAAGGCTGATGTGTGGTGATGAAATGTTTGTTTACTATGTGGGCCATGTAAGATTTAAACATCCTTAGCTTGAGATTCCTTTCCTTGCCTTGAAGTGCTTGGGTCTGCTACTATAGGTACCTACATTGTTCAATTGGTATCCTTAACTTTTTTGTTTTTTGTTTAAACTAAGTAGCTGGGCTTTGGTGGTATGTCCTAGGCATGCTTAGTCCTTCATGTGGGACCATGGAGCTTGAGAGGAGGAAATATGTCTGTTCTTCTGACTGTTGTACTCCTGTCCAGAGAAAGCTCAGTCCCTGGTTCTGGTTGTTTGTTCAGACATATCACCTTGCCGTAGGGCCCTCTCCATGCCTGATGGTCACGGTTACCTGCTTCCTATAGTAGCTTGGATCATCTCTGGAATTACCTGTCTGCTCCACGGAGAGATTCCCTGGTCACCATGCCAGCCACTCAAATGACAAGACTTCTCCTAACTCTGGCATTTCACAGTGTGAAGAGCTGTTGATTTGAAGTAAGAAAATGTAGCGTGATGATGGGAGAAGCCCAAACCTGGGGCTCTCTGTCCCGCTTTTCTGTTCATCGTGGTGTCTGATCTAATGTAAAGCCTGGAAGTTCTTAGCTCTTAAACTTCCAGATCCTAGAGGAGAAGTGGCTTTAATGATAACACAAAAAGGTGATTTCTGAGATAGTGGAGTGAGATAGATGGGGGCAGGGCAGGATTCTGAGTCCAACTGGACCAGGATTTGGGCTGCTGCTGGTTGTCTAGATCAGGGATGGGCAACCTTTGGCACACGGCCCGCCTGAGAAAGCCGCTGGCAGGCCGGGCCAGTTTGTTTACCTGCTGCATCTGCAGGTTCAGCCGATCACAACTCCCAATGGCTGCGGTTCGCCGTCCCAGGCCAATGGGGGCTGCAGGAAGCGGCGCAGGCCAAGGGTTGTGCTGGCCGCTCTTCCCGCAGCCCCCATTGGCCTGGGACGACAAACCGTGGCCAGTGGGAGCTGCAATCAACCGAACCGGCTGATGCTGGAGGTAAACAAACTGTCCCGGCCCGCCAGCGGCTTTCCCTAACGGGCTGTGGGCCGAAGGTTGCTGATCCCTGGTCTAGATGGTCTGCCCCCCACTTTACTACCTAAGCTTCCTGTGGCTCCTTTGTCTTGGACTGTGCCAGGCCACCTCACCTCAGCCATTGGATCTGCCACTTGAACATCTGGTGGCACTCGGGGGACCCCTCCAGAGAGACAGCATGTAAGACTGTACCAGCATGGCAGGGCAGCTTTCGGGCTCCTAGCCAGCCACTGCCTCAGAAGGAGCTCAGCCTGCTGCGGACCTGACGTTTTCGGAGGCAGCCTCACATTGGAGCTGGGGATAAAAGGATTAGTGGAAATGTCACTCTGCTTGGAGTCTCAGGCTGCTGTAGCTGGGTTCAATGGTTGGTAAGATCAAGGCATACTGCCCCAGTCCCCATCAAGGGGAATGGCCTCCATGAGCCACAGCTGGATGTATGTCAGGGCCAAGACCTGCTGGATGGTGTTGTCACTGTACTTGAGGCTCAACTAGCCAGGGCTGTGAGAAGTGGAACCCGGGGGCCAGTTCAGGATGCAGCATTGCAGGGGACATCGCCTCTTTGCCCTCCACCCCCTCATTTGGGGGTCTTGTCTCTTTGTGTTTGTTGGGGGTTTGGATAATTTGCAAATGGATTCTGAAGCACCCAACACCAAGTGCTTGACTGGGGAATTACTGAGAAGCTGAATGGGGAAGATTGAGGGGCAATAGTGCAGGCATGTTGGGGCCCAGGACTGGAATCGTAGGAGGTACTGGAAGCTGGGATTGAGGGGCAGCAGCAGACTTGTATCTTGGGGAAAGCTTGCATACTGATTTAAACTCCTTTACTGGTTGATGGTGGGTTTTTTTTCCTCCCTGGGGGAAATCCCAACACCATCCACCTGTCTGTCTTCTCTCCCCTTCCTCCCACAGCTTTGAGAGAGGTTTTCTCCTGTCAGACAAGCTGGGTTTCTCTGCCTTCTCCCAGCTTCTTCTATTTCTGTTCCGTTCTCTGTGCATTTACAAGTCTTCAGACCCCAGCTGTGCAATCACAAGATGATCACTTACTCCAGCTCTAATTGTAGGATCTCTGGTTTGTTGGAGTTTATTTAAGATAATGGCTCTGAATGAGTTTTTTCCTGCACAGAGTAAGAAAGGGAAGGTGAAGCCATTGAGAGGTTTTGCAGCGTTCAGCTTCTTGAAGTGTCTGAATACTCCAGTGCCCTCTAACAGGGGACATAGCTGCCCTTAAGTGGTTAGTCAGCCCTGCGCACAGTCCTTGGTATGTGATGTGCGGGGGGTGAGGGGGTGGGAAGGGAGCAGTGAGTGACTGATGTAAACAAACTCTGGACTGGAGGTATATGGATCCATAAATGGCCTTAGCCCACTGTGACATACTATACCTTGGGGGAGCGACTTGTAACCCCCATAGTCCTCATTTTTATATGATCGTGATCTTACATATAAAGCATGCCTTGTAAGGTATCAGGGGAAAGGTTATGATCTGCTGAAATTCATTTCTCTATCCATATATGTATATCATTAATACATATGAAGTTATGACAATTGTGTTGTATGGTGGTCACTGACACATGCTGCAAGTTGGGGAATCAGCCAGATATTCACTCCCCAGAGGCAACAGCAAGGAAAGTAACCAACACCTGGGCGGGGTATCAATCAACCCATCAACAACCATTGTCCAGCAAGGGAGCTATAATGCAATGACTCTCACGCATGGGGCCACACCAGGGGAACTGCTCAACCTTGTCTGGAGACTCAGCAACGCCCCAGACATGCCTGGACTCGTGCTCCCCAAACACATGCGACTGAGGTTATAAAGCAGACACAGGGGCCACATGCGGGGTCTTTCTCCTTCACCCACCCATGCTGGAAGCAACAAGGACACTGAGAAGACTTAAGCAGAAGAGATTGGCCCAGATTTCAACGGGGGAAATCTGTATACTATGGACTGCAATATCCAGTGGGGTGAGAAAAACTGCTTAATCTAGATGTTGCCCTGTTTAATAGGGTTGAGAGTTTATACCAGTGGTGGGCAACGTGTAGCCCATCAGGGTAACCTGCTGGTAGGCCGTGAGACAGTGTTTACATTGACGGTCTGCAGGCACGGCCGACCGCAGCTCCCAGTGGCCATGGTCTGCCATTCCTGGACAATGGGAGCTGCAGGAGTTCTCGTTGCAGTGGGGAACACCCTCTGCAGCAGTGTGGGAGAGGGTGGATGTAGGATTTATGTTTCTCTGTCTTGTTGCCTGAATTGGACCTTCCCTCTCCCCATCCTCCAAAAGATAGACATCAACTTCCATCTGCTCATATAATGTGCCCTTGGGAGAGAATAGGAAACAAATGTCCTGGGAGGGCAGGGACAAGGACTCCAGGAGCTTAGCTGACTATATGAAACAAATCTGGTGGGTCTCAGATCCTTTTTGGGGACTGGGCTACCACAAAACCCACTGCTACAAGTGATACTCAGTGGCCCTGACATTGTGAGGGCCTCAGCAGAGAGGCCCAGCATTGGCTGGCCTCTAGAGGTTGAACTCTGGTCTTACTCCAAATGTCCCAGGGCTGAAACAGTCAATGGAGTGTGATGGCATGTAGAAGCTCTCTCTGCAGAGCCTGTCCCATAGGCGGAGGCCATCAATGCCAGGGCTGCCAAACTGGCACCAGATTCATCTCCAAGAGATAAAAAGAAAAGGACAGCGATAAAACTGAGACTAAAAACAATTGGGTGGTTTTCTCTGGAGGAAACCAATCCCGTTGCCATTGTCAAGGAGTTTGAGGGCTGGACTGGAAATGCAAGCTAGAGAGGAGAGAAGGAACCACAGTGCCACAGACTGGTGTGAGTTAGATATTAATATATTTGTATGTCTGCTCCATCCCTCCCATCAGGTCCGTCGTTCCATGTTGGTTGGGAGGCCTGACAGTGTCATCCCTCCCTGCCATTCAGATCAGCTGATGCTGGTCCCAGAGGTGTAAGTCCCTTCAGCCTCCCTTGAATCCCCTTACCAGCCAATGATGGTCCTCTGCCGCCAGCTCCTTTCCTTGGACTGAGAACTGCGTCCTTCCCCGTGAACCCCCTCACGTTCTACCCCCCCCCCCCCCCGGTCTCAGGTCACCCGCTAATAGGATGTGACTCCCTCTAAACGCTTTCTTGAATCACTGGCTCTCAGTCAGCCAGTCTGTAAAGCACCTGTTTGTATTTGTGGAGAATAACCACATGCACCTTATTTATTGGTGTAGTAAAGAAAACAAATTAAGGCCCTGAAATTATAGAGTCAGATGCGCTTTTAAATAAAGCTTAAGTAGTCAGAATTCCATTTAGAATATTAATAATTGCTTTTTCCGCCCGCATTCTGTGGCTTCTTTTCTCCCCAATCTGTCTTCTGGAGGCTTCTGTGAGCTCTAAATGGGTTCATAGGCCAGCCGAGACACCGTTCCCATTCCAGAGCTCTCCCTTGGCAGGGCTTGCCAGTGTGGGGATGGAGGCCTTTGATAAAGCAGAGCCACATTTGTACAACTATAGCCAGGTTAGTAAATACAAAGGACATGGAGTCGTTGTGGTGACTCCTGCCCTCTCTGGGTAGCGGGGTGGTGGGGTGATAGATTGTTTGGCTTTTGAATGCTGCCATATATAGGCTGCCTTCTGTCCCACTGTGGGTTTTTTATCTTCTCTTCTGTGTCTGTCACTTCTCTGCTCACATAGATTGGGGGGTGGGCTGAAGGGCTGAAGACTTATGGACATTAGAGATGGGAAAGGCCCTACTGGGCTAAGTGTGTCTTTGGCTTGGGAGGAGGATGGGGTGGATGATCCAACAGGCCTGTTCCATTGCCAGCTTCTGTGATGTAGTTAACCTAGACCGCCCTGCCCATTCACCATGACATGTCGATGTTGATATACTTTATGAGCGTGGCCTTGACCCAAGTGCCCTGGCGATGTTCTAGTCTGGGAAAGCACATCCTGATTACCTGAGGTTCCCTTTCTGTTTTTGACTGGATACAGGATTCTTCTCTGCCTCACTTCCTGGACTGTTTGGTACAGTTGCTGAGTGCTGTTAAAGAGCAGCTGTATTCCACCCCAGAGCCAACTGCATTCCAGTGCGAGGTGAAAGAATGAGGGGTGCGTGGATAAGCGTGGTCTGTGAAGAGCTTTGGACTAGAATATTTTGGAGAAGCATTGCAGGATTATCTCTAGATCAAGGCAGGACCATGACCCATGACTCCTCTCCTGGGTACCACACAGTCTAGAGATCAGGGCTGCTGAGTCACGCTGTGCTCATTGTATTGACACTTCATGAAGGCACTCAGACACTAGAAGTACCCTTCCATCTCATACCCACACGTCTTGAAGGACTGGAGATACTTGATCCATGGTGCTTGTGAGGTTTGTGTGTCCCCTTGTGTAACTGCGCAGCCTTGCCATGTGTGTTATTGTTTAAACTACTTTGCCCTGGGTGGCTGTGTGAGCTTGTTCAGGATCTTGGGCTGAATGGATAAACAAACAAAACACCAGACTTAATATTGTTTCGATGATGTTCAATTGCTTTTCACAAAAATCACTTGCTCTTATTCCCTGGATAGTGATCCTGGGCCTCTCTCTAAAGCAGCCAGGTTAATCTGTTTTATAAGGAGCAAAGTCTAACTCTGCTCTCCTCCACTAAGCAACTCCGGGGCTTCTCACTGTTTCTGATCCTGGGTGCCACACATCCTCTTTCCTCCTCCTGTACTGAGGCCTTTCAAGTAGGCTACCAGCTGTTACCTGCACGCCTGCCAGTCTTCTCCCTCCAACCTGAACTACAGCATAGGAACAGTTCAAGCAATTATGAAAAGGAATCAGATACATCCATAGCAAATCAATCTTTCCTGATTTCCCTCCATCTCCCAGGCAATACTTGGCATTCCTAGCTTGGGCGCTATTACTCTTTAATTGTATTTCTGTGCGAGACAGCGTTATGGACTAGGACCACACTGTGCGGGGGATGTGGTCCATTGCTATCTGCTCTGTAAGTAAAGGTCTGATCATGCCAGTACTCAGCACCTCTCAGTTCCCATTTGTGCTGTAAGGACATTAGGGAGCTCAGCGCTTCTTGGGAGCAGGCCCTTGAATTGTTACTTACTCACAGCAGGGTCAGTTGCCCTGGTCTATTTTTCATAGATTCCAAGGCCAGAAGGGACCACTGTGATCATCTAGTCTGCTCTCCTGTCTAACACAGCCCATGGAACTTCCCCCAAATAATTCCTAGAGCAGATCTTTTAGAAAAACATCCAATCTTGATTTTAAAATGGCCAGTGATGGAGAATCCACCACAATCCTTGGTAAATTGGTCCAACGGTTAGTTATTCTCACCATTAAAAATGTATGCCTTATTTCCTGTTTGAATTTGTCTAGCTTTAACGTCCAGCCATTGGATTGCATTATATCTTTCTCTGCTAGATTGAAGAGTCCATTATTAAATGAGTTCCCAATGTAGATACTTATAGACTGTAATGAAGTCAGCCCTTTACCGTCTCTTTGTTAAGCTAACTCAATTTTTCTCTTAGAGTCTGTCACTCTAAGGCCTGTTTTCTAATCCTTTAAGCATTTTTGTGGCTCTTCTCTGAACTCTTTCCAATTTATCAACATCCCTTTTTGAATTGTGGGCACCAGACCTGGACACAGGATTCCAGCAACAGTCGCACCAGTGACTGATACAGAGGTAAAGTAACCTTTCTGCTCCTAATCCAGATTTCCCAGGATCGCATTAGCTCTTTTGGCTACAACATCACACTGGGAGCTCACGTTCAGCTGATTATCCGCCACAACCCCCAAATCTTTTCCTGAGCCACTGCTTCCTAGGATAGAGTCCCGCACGGCATAAGTATGACCTACGTGCTTTGTCTACATTTAGCTGTATTTAAAGTACACATTGTTTGCTTGTGCCCTGTTTACTAAGTGATCCAGTTCTTCTGTAAAGAGTTGTGCATGTCTATGGTTCCCTAGGTATAATAAATAGTAATAATGTTCCCTCTGATTCCATACCTCCCCCATGACCTCCTCCCTATTTTGTCTCCTGCGTGCCGGCATAGCACACTGCCTAGCCACTATGCTAATCAGCAGTGGCTGGATGGCATGTTTATTTCCAATTGTTACCTCAGACTGAATCAATTTGGAGCATATCCTCATTCAGCTGGAACATCAGCACAGGCAGGCTCTGTACTTTAGCAGCCTCTGTTCCCAAGGCCAAAGGAGAGACCTGTTCCGTGCAGACATCAGACAGTCTGGCTTTTCCCACAGGGCTGGCAACTGTAAACTTAGCTCATTTGAACAGCATTCCAAAGGCCCAGTGGTGAATTTCTGACTGCAGCGATATGCCTCAGCATCTCTAGTTATAAACACCATCCACATTTAAAGCATTGCACAAGCATCCTCACCATGCCCTGGTAAGGTAGGCAGGGGAGTGTTAGCCCCGTGTTACAGATGGGGAATGGAGATGCAGAGATGTGAAGTGATTTGCCCAAGGCTACACACTAGCAGAGCAAGGACTGGAGTTGGGGACCGCATGCCACTTAGATTGTGCTCTCTGCTGCAGGCCTGGCTGCCTCCATCAGAATCCAAACCTGCTTAAGAACTGATGTGTTCTACAATAATACAGAGAGGAGAGATGATCATGTTGTTAATGCACTGTAGTGGGACTCGGGGATATGGGTGCTGATCCTGTCTTTGCCACAGACTTCCTGTGTGCCATTTGGTGAGTCACTGATCTCCCTGTGTCTCCATCTCTGTCAGGTAGGGATAATAGTCCTTTTGTTCTCTAGTCTCTGTAGGCTGTAGCTCTTTGGGGCTACACCTGTGCAACACCTAGAAGAATGGAGCCACAAGCTGGTTGGGGCCTCTAGGCGCTACTCCAAGAAGATGAATTATAACAACAGTGATGTAAAGAAAGTGTCCTATTCCATTCAGGTCCTTGTATCTGCCCATTACTGTGATGTCTGAGCTCTTCAGAATCTTGTCTCACTCTCACACACCACCTTGTTCTGAAGCTTTTTAATGCGTTGAACCACCACTTCCAGTTAAATCACACGGGGATGGTGTTTGTTCCCTACTCCCTAGGGCCTTTCTGGTTTCATGCCATGCTGCCGTTTTGAAAAAACTATCAGTCGTCTCGCTGGCAAATGGATGAAACTGGGAGCTTCTTTGCCGGCATATCTCTGCAAGACATGCTGTTAGAATCGGGAGACCTATCTCAGACATGCCTCACATAGTGTTTCTGAGCCAGGGGAACACCTGGTACTTAGTTAAATCCTGTCAGATCTCTCCTCATCTCCCAAGAGAGAGCAAACAAATGTGGAAAGACCTGATTCCCGTAAGGCGTGGTATGGAGGTCCATGGGCAATAGGGGCCAGAATTCACTTCCACACCCCTATGGCCAGCGGGAATAGCATTTCAGAGGCAGCCTCTGGTAGCCCATTGAAGGCAGAAACACCTTGCTTGACTCTGCAGAAAATACAATAGGGTATGTTAAGCGGCTGTGGTGGGGAGCCATATCCAGCCTCCCACTTCCAGTGGGCGGTGCCCGGGGGGGCATGAAATGAAGAGGACTGGTCTCCAAGGGGGACTTGGAAGACACCGTTTAAGTGGGTGGGAGGGAAGATCCATCACTGTAGGAGCATAGTAGAATGTAGAGGGACTTCACAAGTGATCTTATCTGGGTTTTACAAGGATGCCGCCTTGCTAACAACATGATGGTGGGGTGGATAGGGGTTCAGAGACAGTAAACAGAGCTCCTGAGAAAGAGAGACAGTCAAAGAGAGTGTTGTTTAAGCAATAAGGCATGACAGGGCGTGAATGATGGGGCATTAATTCAGACCTTGCATGTGACTGTGCCAGAATTTAATACGCCATAACTTACTCACTGGCACGTTTTATTGAAATTGTAAAATGTTGTTATAAAATTCTAGTTTTTTTCTACCAACCCCTCCCCCTCCCTGTTTATATATGTTAAAAGCCGAGTGGTGGATTATGCAGGATGTGGGAGACAGTGTGACATACTTTATTAGCCCATCTGTGCGAGCTCACTGTGGGGTTATGGTGTTACGAGGAGGCCTGGCTGGAATTGCCTTTGCATTGTCTTTCCGGTTATGTATGCAGTGAGTGTCAGCAGTAATGTGGGATGAGTGGTGGTGGCAGACCTGATCCCGTGGAAGTGTGTGTTTCCACTAGAGCCCCTCTCAGTCGGGAATGTGAACACATGGTGACGTGTGTGTGTGTTTATACTGGATCCCCAGTGCACTAGTATATAGTTATTCCAGGTACCTTGCACTCTGAATACATTTACACCCAATGAGGTGCATGTTTACTTCTGATCCATTGCTGTGGGAGTCTGGTGCCTGAGTCCCTTAGCTGCAGCATGTCACCTCTCCTTGCACCTGCCATAGGGCCAGTGCCATTCAGCACCAAGGCCAGAGCATGAAGCAGAGCCCCTCAGCCTCCAATCAGAAAAGAGGAGAGCCGCAAGGTCCATGCCAGGCTTTCAGGACTGGCCCCCTCCATATTCACCTGCCTTTTTCCCTCTCCTAGCTCCCTCTTCCCAGTGCTCCCACTGCTGGCATATGATCACTATTTTGCAAACAGGGCCCCAGTGGTGGACTTGCAGGTGTCTGTTTTTCTTGTCCTTTTCCAGCAGCCACATGTTGGGGGGCAGGAGGAAGAGCTCCCCATGGCTCCAGAGTGACAGGTTTGGGTGAATGAGAGGGAGGGGAGAATAGATTTCTTTTGGACCCTTCTGTGGTACTACCAGCCTGTCTGAATTATTCTCCTCTGACCCCTGTGTTATCTCCCTCCACCGCATGGGCTAGATCTCTCCAAAGTTGTGTCTGTATTAAAAAGAAGCAGATAATTCTCTCTAACCTGAACTGATCTCCCAGTGCCCATCCCACCTGTCAGCCTAAATGGACTTGTCTCCCAGGACGGGTACCCCGGCATTCACAACAGGCCACCCACATGCCCAACATTCCAGCAAAAATAAACGTATCACCCAGCCCTCTGTCCACTCCTCCCAGTCATCCCCGTGCAGCAGCAACAGGCTCTGCAGACAGGACGACCTCTCCGGAGTCAGATACCGCGGTGCTGGACGTGTCCTGAGAACCTGAATGGAATAGGAAAAAGGGAGGCTGGGGGTAAAGGCAAGGCAGGGGTGGCTCTAAAGCTGCAGATTGCCCATTCTGCCTGTGCTTGTTTGCTGCCATCCTACCCTGCATGAATGCTGCTAACCACAGGCTTGGGCTGTAGTCACCTTGATGTCTGCTGTCTTGATGCCCCACAAACGCTGTGGGGGTCCCAGCGAGAATTGGCAGTTTGGGGTGGGGCAGCTTCCTCCTTGGTGTTGTATTTGTCTTGTCTGCTGAGCATTTCTCTTGCCTTTCGATGGGAAATAGTTTGAATGCATCAGTCTCTGCAGAGTATGTTGGATTGCTGCTTTCGTATCCGTTTGCTGCTGCAGGGGACCCTTTGCTACTTGCCTTCCTCCTTTCCCTCCAGGAGGAAAACCTTAGCCTCTCTTGAGATCCAGGCTTGCTTCCCTCCAGCGCCCCATTGCCACAGGTACACACCACCTTCCCCCAGATGCTTGCCGAGACCACACAAACACTCCGCAGTCCGGGAGATACAAGGCTGTCCTCTCCTTCCCTGCCCAGTCAACACCAGCCCGCAACAGACATAAACTACTTCCACACAGACCCTCTCCTCTCACCCAACATACCCTGTCTGCCCACTGGTGTAGGCTGTCTAGCCTTCTCGGCCACATGTCTTCTGCTGTGTCTATCTGTGATGTCTCCGGCACTCCCTTTGGAAGTTGCACTGGAAGCAGTTTCCCTCCGCTCTGATGCTGGGGTGCAAGTGCCGTGAGGTAATGGCAATCGTTCCTTTTTATTAGCTGGTATAAACACAGATCTCTTGGCAGCAGCCTGGCTTCATCAGCCATTGAAGACCATTTTCCTTTATCTATAATTTAGTAAAATATCAAGCCATGGTTGTTTTAACAATCAACAGCAGGAGATTTTTTTTTTTCTTCAAAAGCTGTTGTATCCCAGGGCTGTGGCTCTTTTTCAGATCTTCTGAACAAAGGCTTCAGCGGCTCACACAGGAGCAAATTCATTTGACCTCTATTCTCTCCTGGTGGAACGGCTCCCTATCTGCTCCCGCTAGAGCCAGGTACCCGGCTGGGCGAGGCAGGTGAGCGGGGGAAGCTGGAGTGAGAAATGAGTGGTTAGTGAGGTTTGAGCCTGGTGGGAGGGAGAGGACTCGTGTCGTTGGCAAGGCAGGGCATGGGCTGGCTGTTGCTGGGGAAATTTGAGGCAAAGACCCAGCCACTGCTCTGACTTTGAGTCAACATTCAGGGGGACAGGGAGGAAAGGGAAGCATTGATAGACACAAAGATGTGGGTCAGGGAGAAGCACAGGAGTGGGAGGAAAGCAGAGAGTGGGGAGCAGGAGATGGGGGAGGTGGAAAGGGAGGAGGTGTTGAACAAAGAGAAAATTGGGGGGTTCTGGTTAGTGAGGAATGGGGACCAGGCTGGAGAGGGATAATGGTGGGAATAGGGTGGAGTAAGAAGAAATCATCAGGCAGGAGGAACGAGTTGGAGGAGATGGGGGAAAGGAAGTGGATGGGAAGAATGTATATGAGGGCAGAGGGGTAGGGAAGAAAGGGAAGGATATCTGGGGTAGGAATGGGGTGTGTGGACTCCAAGAAAGTGGAACAGGGGTGAGAGGTGCTGGGAGCTGTGCCTCTAAATTAACCAGAACCACCCCCTTGGATTTGGATGTAATATTAAAATGTGCCTAATTATTCTTGGACAAGTTTTGTGATCCTGATGATATTAATTATTCTTAAAGGTCAACAGCGCTCACTCGAATCCCCTTCTGTTCTATCATGTAATCAGTTAATTAACTGGAAACTATTTAGCAGTGCCTGCCAAGTGCTTTGTCTACCTCGTGTTGGGTTGTTTTGTTACTGCTGATTTCCCCCTGCTTCCCGCCCACGGCTTTCTTCAAAGTCCAGAGAACCTGCAGAGCTGCCCCCTCCCAGCCTGGCCACTGGCACAGAGCCCCCTCTGTTGGAGTTGGGTTTTTTTAACCAGCCATTCGGTACCATGGGGGTTGCTCGGAGGTCTGCTGGCATTTTTGGTTTTCACCCTCCAGCCTTATGTGCATGTAGCAAACCAGGGGGGCTTGGAACATGGCTCTGAGGACAGAAAAAGGCAGCTCAGCTATTGCGCCAAGCAAGCCTGCCTGAGTGGCTTCGTGCTCGATATTGTTCACCATAGGTCTAGTACGACTGCAGTTGTGGGTTGATTGTGTAAAACTCCCCAGCCCCTCCCCACGCTCTCCTCAAGAGCTATCTGTCCAGCAGGGCTTCCATCTAGTGCCTCCATAAAGGTGATTTACTAATCCATTGGCTCTCGCTGTTTCTATACACAGTGCCTGGAAGCTGTAGTTAAGTATCTTGGGTCCTTGTTGAATATTTTTGTGACTGTGTTGTGGGTTCTGGCTTCTCTGTATGCTTTGTGGAGTCGGAGGGAGGGGCCCTTCCACGATTCCCTTCCCAGGCACTCTCTGTATCTTCCCCTGTATTTTCAGCGTGGCTGGGATCTCTCTTCCGTTGTGGAATGGTCTGCCTCACCCCAGGCTTGCTGGAAATCCGGGGCTGGGGATGCAGGGGATGGGTCTTTGCCATTCACTGTCTGCTCCCATCTGGGGGAAACAAGCACTGTGAGGCAAACAAGCACAATAAGCCCTGCCTCTTGCTGGAGTTGTCAGCTGGCACCTCCTGGCCTCCGTCAGCACTAATACTGCTTCTGTGCACTGCAGCAGGAGGAAGCCCAACGCACGGTTACATTCCGGGTCAGCTGGGTTCCAATTACCCCAGTGTGGGCTGAGGAGGGTGGGGTGGGTGAAGGGCACTCGGGGGTGGATCTCTCTCCATGGTAGGATTGAAGTGCAGGGGAAGGCTCCTCTCACTGCAGGCTGGCTAGTTGCACTGAGAAGTAAAGTGCTTCCGAGCGCTGTTGGCCTTCACCCTGAGGGGGGAGCTGGCAGGCTCAGGAAATGCCATTGCAGGGCCGAGCCAGCTTTTTAATATTGGCTTGAATCCTCTGAATCCAGCTGTCCTTGGAGGAGAACATTGTAAACAGCCCCCAGGCAAAGGGTGATGAGCGTAACAGAGAGCCAGAGCCAAACCCTGGCCTCTAAACCACCCCAGACCATGGGAAAGTTTGGATCCAACCTTTGTGACTGGTCCCCATCTCTGTCACATGCTGAAGCAAAGCCCAGAGTACCACAGAACCTTTGGGGGTGGTCCCATCTCTGAGTAAAGCAGGGTGCAGCTGAGAGACACATTGGAAGAAAGGGGGTGGTGGATGAGGGACCGTGTGTGAAGGCTTTGTGGACTCTGGAGCGCGTTGGGATCCATTGGGATGAAAGTGCTAGCAGTATACACGTTGTTATTATCATTTGTAGTGGGAGGAAAGGCGTGTGGCAGATGAGCTGCTAGTGCCTAGCTCCAGGGTGCCATAAGTGTGTGTGCACATTGCTGGCAATTTCACCCTGTGCAGCACTGGCAGGGGAAACGCCCTCGCTCCTCCCCCCGTGTCTCTCTCTCCCTTGCGTCGTGATTGTGGTTTGGTTTTAATGCTGTCGCTGAAAAAAAATAAAACCTCTCCACCCACCCTTCTTCCCCCTCAGATTCTGCTGCAGGAGCAGCTGGGGGCTGTGGAGAATGCCGGCTGCCAGCGAACGCAAAGCGAGGGTGGCTGGAGTGCTGTCTCTGGTCTCCTGCCTAAGAACGGGCCTGGCCTGGCTAGGTGCATCCCAGGAGATACAGGGGCTGGTGTTTGAAAGGGGGATGTGCTGTGATGCGTCACGGTGGGCAATGGCTCCACCAGGCTGGTGGTGAAAATCTTTTGATTCTCCCCCGCAGGACCAAATCTTGGCATTCATGCTGGTGTTTCTGGGGTTGTCGTGACTGCTGGCTGTGACCCTTGCACTGGGAGACAATGTGTGTTAGGATCATGAAGTGATGCTGTTTGGGATGCCCCATGTTCTGAGGCAGCATTTGGCAATCTCACAAAGAGGACAAGGCTTTCACCCCCTTCATCCATTGCAGCATTTGGGAGACGCTAGGGCAAGGTACTGGGGATTTCCTGGCTGGAATGAAACGATTTTTTGCTTTTTTGTAGTGCTGATATGTTTGTGGTGACACCTGGAAGAATCCAGGCAGAGAGCGCTGCAGAGGGAATAGCCAGCGGCTAACGCTGGCGTTGTCAATTTAATGCTGAGCCCTGTTCTGCTAACTCATCCACTTTGCCTGCGTGTGAGCGAGAGGCTTGCGTGCGTTTGGCATTGCCGGGTGCTTTGGCAGGCTCTCTCTCAGCTGTGGCCTATTGGGGGTTTGTGCTGAGCGATCTGAGATTTCAATTTAGTCTAATATTTGCAGAGCCCGAATCGTGGTGTGGGCCTGTGCTGCCACCGTGGCTGCTGCTGGGACTTGCTAGGGTAATTTTAGCACGTTCATTAAAGGAGGACAGTACATTTTCCCTTAATGAGCAAAGCTGCTAACTAAACAGGAAATAGGGTGGAGGAGGAAAAAGGAGACTAACGGTGAGGGGGGAGATCAGGAGCACAACACTGTTTTTAGAGGTCATTGCATCTGTCTGACAGAGATGAACAAGCCGAAGAGTTATTCTCCAGTGCTGTAGAGTGAGGCTTGTTCAAGGGGTTTCTGCCGGACTAGGTGGGACGTCCGGTATGGGGATGACCTCTTGCTCTGTTCTGAAAGGGCAATTCCTGTGTCATCAAGCCAGATTACTCTGATGTGGAATGTTTTTCATTTTGGCTATTTTGGCACACGGTAGAAAATAGATCAGATGTTGAGGAGTTGGCCTAAAAGAATAGTGGGCCAGTGCATTTGCCCCTCTGGGTACTTTTTTGGTGGCACATATTTTTCGCTGTCCCCCAGTGTCTCTCTCCCCTTGGCATCCTGTTTCTGTGTCAAGTGTGTGGCACATGGAGACAGGGCAATGCCAGAACTGATGATCAGGCCTCTCCTTCCTGTCAGCTTCAGTGTCCTGTTCACACTTGCTGATCAACGCAAGGGAGCCAAGATGATCAAGAAGTCTTCAGTCCAGGGCTTTATTGCAGCCATGGGGCAAAGCCCAAATACCCTGGTGAAGACAGCGGGTCCACAGAAGCCTGGATGCGGGGGAGGGATTCCTGGTGAATGGCAAGGAGCTCTGAGGAGTGGGGCATAAGGGAGGAGGACTTTCCTATGAGGACATATACAGCAAAGTCAAACTTTGGCATGGAGAGAGGTGGGCAGAGGCGGACCAGTGGGCTGCGTGTCTGCCCTTACTTTAACGTACATCTTCATCTCAAACCCGAAGCACCTTTGGCACCTGGCTGCTCCAGAGAGCCAACACAAGACGCGTGTGAATCCATGGCGTTTGCTGCCGGTTTCAGTGGGTGAAACTGGCTGCCACCAGGCATGCTCGGAGGTTGAATTGTCTTGAGAAATGAAACAGCGACAAGTTGACACTCACTGGGCTCTCAGTCTGTATTGTTACCCTTGGTTGTGTGTTTGTGCAGGGGCCTGAGTGGGACTGACGTGGGGGCTAGTTATGTAGGAATGTCAGGGAGAATTTCCCAGACTCTCTCTGGTTGGTTTTTGTTCTTGTGGATTTGATGGCCCCTTTCTTCTCTTCTCCCATTTCCTCCCTCCTTATTCCCTTCCCGAAACTGGGGCTACTGCTGGCTAGCAAATGGCCTGGAGAGAGCCACAGTAGGGTGGTTTCCCTACCCAATGATGCCATCTAGTTTTTACTTCAACGCTGAGTGTGCTGTCACGACTTTCTCCTGCCATGTGTCTGCCTCCTGCCATCCTTGGCCTTTAGATGAGAGGGTGGGGAGTCAGTGGGGGCAGCAGCATATGTGCTATATTGGGGTACAGTGCCTTAATGGGCAAGGCTGATTGGGCCTGTGTTGCAGAGCAGATTGAATATCAAAGAAGCCACGCACTGTGCCCCTGACAACCTGGTGCTGGGGAATACATCGGGGATGTGCGTTACCGTCGGGGATGTGTGTTTCACTTCTAATTTATGCCAAGCACTCGTGCGTGCCCCCCCAGCAGCTCCGTGCAGCTAATCCTCTGGATCAGGATTTTCGGAGCTGGCAGCATGTTATTAAAATGTGTTTAAAAACGGCTTCCATGCAGAAAGGAATGTGTCAGGTTTGAAATAAAGGGTGACCATGGAAGGGGGAGCTCATTGGGAGAAGGAGGGCAGCAGGGTCCATCCCCAACAGCAGTGTCTTTCTGCCACTAGTTGGACTGAATCACAATAATATAGTTTGCAGTTTAATTACAGAGGCTCTTGTTTGTTAGTGTCATTAATCAGGCATCTGGCTTACTTTAGCTGAATAAAAATGGCTTTTAATAGTGGAGCCCTTCTTGCTGCTACTTAATTGAGGGAAAAGCAAACATGCCATTTCCTTTTTGACTAAAGTCCAATTGTTCTGGATTTCGGGAGTAAACTCCTCTTTAATCCTCCAGTACAAACAAACCAACACCTCCCCAAGAATGGGAGTGATGAGCCGTTTGGCAGACGCACCTCAGTGGCCCCATTCATCTGCTGGGCTAAGATGACTCTGATCACCTTACATTTCTCTTCTGCCTTTCTTCACCCAGGGTTCCAGAGCACTCTAGCCATGTGCAAACCACTTCAGCTACCACTGAAATGCAGCCACCTCTGAGTAGGGGTACAGATGCTGCCTAATAATTCACATCAGCACTTTAGGAGAGATGAGGTGACGAGTCCCACACAGTTGAAATTGGAAGAGGGAGAGGAGGCAGAATATAATAACCCGGACTGGAATTGGGTCTGGACATTAGGGCTAATCCCCTAACTCTTACAAAAAATGCATGAGATTTATAAGCACCAGTGGTCAGGAATGTTAGGTCTCATCTCAAAGACAGGCGCTTCAGAAGCACAGCTGCCCCTGACATGATGCTGGGACAGTGGAGTATTGTTGAACTGTGACCTTTCCATCAGAGGTCACAAAAGGGTCTTAAATCTGTCTCGTTGGTGTTCAACCATTCAAGTGCTCTTTTGACCTGTAGTCTGGAAATGTGGGGTACTTGGTCGTTATGGGCCTCCCCCCACTTTGGAGCCTCCTTGGACCAGAAGGGTACAGGGAAAGAACATGTTGTTTGTGAAAGGGGAGGAGAGTGTTTGGAAGGATTTCCCATGGAAAGTGGGTCCTTGGAGGGTCCTGTGGGATATGAGAGGCTGGCAGGAGTGAGGTGTAGACTACCTGAGACGGAAAGGGCTGGTAACATCGGCTATTATTAAGGTTGCCTGACGCTTCCCATAGTAAGATCCTATTTTCAGTTGCTTATAACTTGGCTAAATTTTAGCCATTTGAGCTGGAACTTTTTCATGCAGAGTGTCTGCCTTAGGGCTAAATATTTTTTGGAACATTTCAGCTAAAACAGTTCAGCTGCTCCCCAAAACAAAGCAAGGGAAAATACATTGCTTTATCTGTGGCAAAAAATTCTCTTTTCTTTGCAAAACTCTAGTGCCCAGTGCTTTGGAGCAGGGATTTGAAATTTGGCAGGCTGGTGGCCTTTGTGTCAGGGATGTGCCTTTTGCTTTCCCTGTGAAAATCTGCCCAAATTTGGTCTAATTATAAGCCTTTGTAAAATAGCAGTTTGCACACGCTCAGCAAAGAGTTGTTAGATTTTACAGTAGTTCCCTGGAGCACACTTGCCACCAGAGCCTGGAATGGAACCCAAGATTCCAGAGTCTCACCATTCCTCTGCTGTCAGCAACAATCTATGGAAACCCACTGGCAAAGTGACCCAGGGTCCTCTAGTGCTGCTCCACACAAAGGATGACAACCTACTACTGCTGTCGGTTACTCTGTTAGCTCAAGCGACAGAGGTCTGTATTGTGGCTCTAAAAGTTCCAACTCTGCTGATGACCTGTATGGGTGTTTATATGGTGCCACGTGATGGAATTTCAGTTTTTTTGTTGGGTTTTAAAAAAGTACCCAAACCCTCGGAAATTACATACAACCCTCCTGTCCCAAAAAAACCAAACCAAACCAAAAACCAAATAAGGCTGCAAAGTCAAATAGGAATTGTCAGAGTTAAGGTTGCTTGTTGCTTATGGCAAGGCCAGGGTCTTGTGTGTAAAATAGTATGTGATCATGTAACTAAAGACTGTATCATAAGGCACACACTCAAGGAGGCCAAATAAAGATTACACAGGCAACTTTAATTCTAGCATTTCCTATTTTTTGAGTGCTTAACAGTGGCCCTGAGAGAACCCCAGTGCCAGAGGGCAATGGGCGCTTTAGTATCTAGCAGTGAGCCTGAGCTGGTCTGACCAGTGTACTCCAACTCACGTTGTCATAATCTGTATCTAACAGGTCTCATGTAAGGTATCATATGTGAACTGATAAAATGCTGGTC
Source organism: Chelonia mydas (assembly GCF_015237465.2). Lineage (NCBI taxonomy): Eukaryota > Metazoa > Chordata > Testudines > Cheloniidae > Chelonia > Chelonia mydas. The sequence continues at coordinate 69,619,493 of NC_051250.2, forward strand.
GCTAGTATTATTCTGTGGTGTATGTATGGGAGATACGAGAAACATTTTGTGATGGAAATGTATTCTCAAGTGTTTTTGGCAGGTACGGTTTAAGTCAACCCACCCTAGAAAAAGGAACATGGTCCCTCCTGCTTGACTTTGCCTCCAATGTAAATTGAACATAGAGAGGAAATGAAAGGACGCTTACATAAAAGGTAAACAAAGCCATCAAATGACTAGTGAATTGGGGAGAGAGCCACTTAACTATCTCAGTAGGGGGAGGAGACTGCAAAAATGAACATGGCGTCAGCTCCTTGGTGGACCCAGCAAGCTGAGCCCCCAGGAGGGCTTCCTGACTTTGAAAACAAAGATAAAACATTGAGGATATAAGCAGAGAGGAAAAGCCGTTTTGGCATCCTGCACCTGAAGAGACAAAGAAGCCAAATGCTTTAAACTCTGTGTTGGGTCCTGGCTAAGAACTGGCCATTCGTGCTGGAAGAACATCACTTGGAACAAGAGGCTCTAGTTTAAATTAGGTTTTAGTTTTAGAAGAGCATTTTTACTTTTGTTTGTAGACATTTCTGTCTCAGTTCGGCCTGTTTGGTATCACTTGAATGTCTGTGCTTTGTCAATAAACTTATTCTTGTTTTATTACGCCACCACCTCCATACATTGTTTCACATGGAAGAGTAAAATCCTCTACCAAGCGAACGGGCTGGTGCTGCATACTGTCTCGCCAAAGGAGCAGCAAACTCAGTAAGGAGGGCTACAGTTAGAGGGGCTGAGCTCTGCAGTGGAGATGGTTTGGGGTAGACTTGGGGCTAGCGGGGCTGGTGGTGTCACTCCAAAAGGAGTAACCAGGCTGGTGGAAGCGAAGGTGAACTATTTTACCGCTGTTGTCAGGGCTCTGAGTCAAAGCTGCCCAGCACGGAAGCACCAGGGTTGCAGGGTGGGCGGTGTAAAAACCCCTTACTGGTCTTTACAACCTTAATTATTTTTTAAACATAGTTTGTTTGTTTTTAAACGCCCCCCCCCCCCAAGATCATGGACCTTACACAACTTACCCCACTTCAGAGTGTGTGTATCTGCCTCTGTTGGCGAATGCCTTCCCCATGGCACTCCCCAGATAAAGGTTGTGAGTAGGTGTCCCTGCCCACAGTTGCCTGCAGATGTTGCCTATTGGGTCAGACAGTGTCACTGCTCCTCCAAAGGAGCGTTTCCTGCCAGATGTGAGCCAATGACAGTGCGTCCCCTCTTCACTGGGTTCTCCGGGAGGGCCGTGGCGAAGGAGTGAGGCTAAAAGCTGAGCACGTCCGCCTAGCAAAGCGCCTCGTGTTAGCGAGGCCGTGTCCCCTCTCCATCGCTCCCTGCCCCAAATTGTAATAACATGATCGTGCTATTTTTGGTTCCTTATTTGCGTGGAAAGCCTGTTGTTTTTTCTTTCCTCTTTCAGAATCCAATTTTCTCTTGACATTTCTGCCTAATGTAGCTAAACATGACCTTTGTGAAAGGACACTTCCAGCAAGATGTGCTCCCTCCTCTGCAGCTGTGTCTGCCGCTCTTCTACATCTTTCTCTATCTCTCACCCATCCCCTTTTCCACCCTCCCCTCTTCTCTCTCTGGTGTGGGGACTGTAGAGCATTTACCGGCTAATCTTTCTGTAGCGATGGGAGTTTCCTACCCTCTCCTCAGCTGGCAGTGCCAGGCTCCCGAAGGCTGACTCTTCTCCGAGGGACACTGAAGCCTGATTCTCTGAGGCATGCCTGCAAGTTGTGCCCATTTCTCAAGACTTTCCCGCGGATGGGAAGTAGGAGCTGTGGGCTTGTCTACATGGAGACTTAGTGCGTGGCAAGGTGGGGTGTAGACCTCCAGCATGCTAGCCTGCCATGCACTAACTGGCTGTGTGGACCTTGCTGCCGCGAGTTCTGTAGTGTGGTTTGATCCACTGCTGAGTGAAACTGTAGTCGGTCTAAGCGCACAATGGAACTCTTACCATGCAATAGCGAGGTCCACACGGCCTGTTAGCATGCAGCAGGCTAGCGCATTGTGGATTTACACCCCAGCTTGCCAGGCGCTAAATCTCCTTTTAGACAAACCCAGTGTTTCCACAGCGTTGGGAATTAAGGGATCTTTGCTGCCTCAGTGAGATTCTTGCAGTTTGCAGTGCTTTGTGCGTGCTATGATGTATGTAGCGTGACATGAAGCCACGGCTTATGGATGCAGCAGTGTCATGTGGCTACAAACACACAGCTGTATGACACCAGCTGGGTGGGGTTTATCCCCTAACCAAAGTGAACAACACATACTGGGGAGTGTTTGCCTTGTAAGCAGCATAGATGTGCCTGGGCTTCAACTGCAGAATTCCAGATCTGACCTCTTCAGGAGAGGTTGTTCTAGGTTAGAGCAACCCCTGGGCTGTTCTAAACTATGCTGTCTTGAATCTGAGTGGCAGAGAGGTGGCTTCAAGTGACATTTGCCTTTCAACACCTGGCTATGGCTTGTGTGCTACGTGTCTCATAAAGCACACCTAGAATCTGCCATTGACTCTCTCCTGGGGGCTGGATGGCACACTGGCTTGTTATTGCAGCATCTCTCAGGCAGGTTGGGTTGCAGAGGCCAGGGTGTCTCAGGTGGGCTGGCTGGGCAAAGACACAGAGCAGGCAGGTTTCCAGGGGCTTTGTGAGGAAGATGGTGAGGAGTTCTTTCAAGCTGGAAAGGTAAAACTCCTTCAGAGACTCCTGTACCCAAAAAAGATCAGTTTGGATTTGTAGGACCCATCCCTTTAATCGCCCCTAGCACTACACACCTGGCCTCACTGTATATTGCTTTCTTATTCTGAGAGTAAGAGCCAAATGAATCTAATAGCCCAAACCCTTCAGCCTCCTTCATGTATCAAACCCACATAGAGCCGAAGTCAGTGCCTCTCCGTGTCCACTCTCAATGCTGCCTTATGTTTATCCCATTTCCCTGAGTCTGGTGGGAATCCTTGTGCCTGGCCTATAGCAAACTTAGCTGCCTTCGTGCCACCTCCTCCTCTTGCCCCATATTTCCTCTTTAGCTGGCTGCAGATTTAATGAGGCTCTGGGTCTCTTGTTCATGTCTCTTGCTCTTGGTTGCCGTTCTCAGTGAATAAGGTCACAGCATGAATGATCTGTGCAGCCAAGGAACCGTTGTCATAGTTGATTAATTGCCATGCCTGCCCAGGCATAGGTGACCAGGGCAATGATGATTCAGATGGGCCAGCAAAGAGGAGGGAAATTAGAGGATGAGGAGGGGGTTGAGTGGCATGAGAGACCGAAAAGTGTCAGTGCTTTAATGGGAGGCAGGGAGATCAAGGAGAGTGGTGCCATTGGTGGTTAATAAGGGTGCAGAACCCCACTGCTGAGAAGGGGGAAAGAAGGTCCTGAAGCAACTCTACTCTGCAAATCCTGTTCACTGGCTGTTAGTTGCTGGCATGCAGTGATGGAGCTGGCTTCCCGTTCCTCCCCAAGCAGCAGGCTCTCCCCCACTACCAGCACTGCAGGAATGGGCTCCCCAACCAAAGACTCTCCTGGGCAGACATTGCTGCCTCTGCACTCAGGGTGTAGGACCCCAGATCTCAGCCTTCGCTGTGTGGGGGTGTGACTTAAATAGAACAGATAATGACTTCAGAGGCTACTGACATTTACTGCTGAACTTCCAATTAGAGCCTAAACTCGGGGTTCACCTGCGATCCTCCCCTACCTCTTGGTTCTTGCTGTAAAATGGGAGTTCAGTTGGGAAGAGGAGAAGGCAGAGTTAATTAGGCTGTAATTAGGAGAAGGCTTTCTGATCACTCACACTGATGATTAATGGTTTGGAGTTTTTTCCCCTAGTTTCTGCAGCTGTGGTGTTTCATGCTCAAGTTGTTGCAGGTGCAAAAACTTCAGCTGGCAGGAGTGAGCTGAATTTGTGTGTGTAGACTGAGCTGCCAGGTGTGTAGCTTTGATGTGCCAAGCTGTGAGGGCTAATTCTTCTTCGAGTGCTTGCTCATGTCGATTCCGTGTTAGGTAAGCGCGAGCCCACGTGCACGGCTGCCGGAGATTTTTGCCTTACTGTTATCCATAGGGCCAGGTCTGGAGCCCCATGCTCGTGCGCTGGTATATGAGGTGCCACCAGCCCTGCGCCCTGTCAGTTCCTTCTTACTGCCCTGGGTGGTTGCTGGAACGCCTTTCCTCTTGTGACTGCAAGCGCTTATAGTGGTTCTCTTTCATAGTTTCTTGTATATAGTTGTTCATAGAGTTAGTATTTAATAGTTGGTAAGTTACAGTTAGTGAGTGGTCCTCTTAGGGATGTCGGCCCTGGGATGGGGCATGCCCCAGTCCCTGGGCTTCAAACCGTATTACGCTTTCCATAAGCCTATGCTTGTGAGCGATCCCCATGCAAATTGTCTGAAGTGTTTGGGGGAGATGCACATTAAAGATAGGTGCCGATTCAAGACCTCTGTAGAGCTGCTCCCTGGTCGTCAGTCCATACCTTTGTGTCCCATTACACCATCACCCAGCAAGCTCGGGACGATTCCAGCTTCAACAGAGCAGTGTTGCAAACAGCACATCCGTGAACTCTGAGCCCATCTCCAGGGATACTGCTTGGGAGTCACCTAACATGGAATCACCATGAGCAAGCACTCGAAGAAGAAAAAATGGTTACTAGCCTTCCGTAACGGTTGTTCTTTGAGGTTTGTTGCTCATGTCCATTCCATGAGTTGGAGTTGACAGCAAGAAGGAACTGAGAGGGCATAGGGCTGGCAGCGCCTCATATACCAGCGCATGAGCACGGGGCTCCAGAGGGCGCCAGAGCCGGCCCTACGGATACCACTAAGGCAAAAATCTCTGTTAGCCAGGCACATGGGCACACACGCTCACCTAACATGGAATGGACATGAGCAGCACATCTCAAAGAACAAGTTATGGAAGGTTAGTAACCATTGTTTTTTTTTTTTTGAGCATGGGTTGAAGATCCATTGAACATTTAGCCTTTTACAAAATTTAGGTTCTTTGTTTTTCCTGTCATCTTAAAATGAACCCATAATAAAATATAGGTGACCCTTCTGTGTGTGTGTGTGTGTGTGTGTGTGTGTGTCTCTCTCTCTCTCTCTCAAACTCTGCCTCTGTCCTCTCTGAGCTAGTCTTTGACCCCCGTTTGCTCTCTCTCCCGTCTCCAGCTCTTTTTGTCTCTCTCCTTCTTTTACTTGAGTCAGTAGATGTGGGCACTGGTTTGTAAAACGTTCCCAGAGACAGAAGAGGTCGCATTTCTGTAGTTTGGGGTGGAGTGGTACTAGGATGTGGTTGCTCCTAGTTGCTACAGCAGTAGTCCCTTTTGGTGTGAATGACGCAGAGCCTAATGGGAAAACAAATATACAAATCCTATTTTAAAATTTCCCTTCTCTGTGTTACTGTTAACACTTTAGACTATCACAGCTGAAATAATTCTAAAGATTAGCATTTATTTCATACCATGCAGTTTATTTATCTCTTGTATTTCACTCGAGTTTGGAGAGTGAAACCGGGCTGATCAGTTTTCCTTTCTGTTTGTAGCTGGTTCCCTTTCCGGTTCTCAGGTATGGTTGCAGGGAATTGTTCTGTTTGTCTTTTTCACTCTGCAACAGAATATGGACTGTTTTCACAAAAAGGAAAGGAAGTCTTCTATCCACATTCAGTGTCATGAAAATATTTTTACTAAACCTTAAGTTGGGGCCTTAGATGACTGGACAGCCTTCCTGTAGCTGTAAATTGTAGAGGAAAATTCTGAGCTCTGAGGAACCCCGAAGGGTCTGGTTGCAGAGGGAATTATTCACCATGAATTCTTTCTCTTGTTAATTTTCAGAAACCTCTCCGATAACCGGCTTACCACTCTGTCATGGCAACTCTTCCAGACACTGAGACTTTCTGAACTGTAAGTTCCATCCTGGAGGGATCTCCTGGGAGTGGGGGGAGGTGGGGGAGAGGTACAGAAAGTCCCCCCCACCCCCCCAAAAAAGATCAGTTTTGAAACCTGTGATGTATGAGTGTGAATAATTATCTAAAATCCCAGAGGGCAGAGTGAATTCTGAAAGGGGTTCCTGGGCATGGATGCTCCAGAGCCCAGCTGCTTCTCTGTTAACTTCATAACATCTTGTGAATTGACGTTCGGGGCTGATGATAAAGCCATTTCTGGGCTTATAATGGTTTGGCTAAATGCAAGGCCAGATTTTGAGGGGACCTCTGTAAGGACCAGACCCTGTGAGATGGGAAGAGTCCTCCACTCCCATTCATTTGCAGGCTGTGGTTGGTTGTATGGCAAGGGTCATCCAGTGTGGAGGGGTACGTTTCGTAGTCGATGGTGGCTGTAATGGTGGGTGACTCCCTGGCTCTTGAGTAACCAAGGCACCTGCCAGATCCTGTGTGGACGAGAGGCGAGTATCTCTCCTGGGTCACCTGAGGGCTGCAGCCCACTGAATTATGGATAAAGCATGCTCTACTGCGTCTGAAGAGTAAGTGGACATGAAATCAATGAAGCACTGCCCCGGTGACCTGTTTTGTTGAGTTTTAGAAATAGTTGTTAGGTGGATATAAAAAAAAAATGTGTGATTTATCCCAGAGGATCATGGGATATCCCATTCATCCTCACCTGTGATCAATACAGCTGTAAGCTAGAAGTGACTTATGAAAGAATAATGACAGTCTTTCAAGTGGGAGTAAATGTGTTATCACCGCTGTTACTGCAGTGTATTTTATTTCTGTCAAATTGTTAAATGAAAAATACTAATAGTAATATTAGAAAATAAAGAAATACCCATCCGATGGGGAATCTGGCTCGCAGAGTTAAATGCTGGATTTGGAATTCATCTCTGCACTGATTGCAGCTCAGAAGGGTTCCAAGTCCTGCTCAGGTTTCAAGTTTAAAAGAGGTGAGTGGCTTCTAGTCTTAGGTTTCCATTTGTTCTCATTGCACCATCTGGCACAGTTCAGATTAGCAGTTGCTAGCCAAGAGAGGCCTATGAATGGAAGGCGGGGTGGGGACTGCAGGTCAGGACTGAGGTGCATTGGCAGAGTTTTTGGGGAAAGCCCAGGGCTGGGATAACGGGGTGCTGCAGATCAGGACTGGAGTACTTTTGCAGAAATCTTTGGAGCCGAGGGCTAGAACGGGGTATGCTGCAGATCAGGGTAAATACTCTCAATATTAATTTGTTTTTAAATGGTTCTGTCCCATTTGGTTATATTGCACTTCAAGTATATCCCGTGTCTACAACCCCACATCAGGCCAACACCAACAATGATGGAAACTGAGGATCCTTCATATTTGGGCAGCAAAAAATAGCCAAGAATCCTCTTTCTTGCCCTACAACAGGGATTTCGACCTGGTTGAGCTTGCTGCATGTTGTGGCAGCAGGATAACTCATGATCATTAGGGTAACTCATGGTTGATAGGCTGACCATCAGGTGAGCTGTATGAAGGAGGAGAATGGAAGTGGTGTAAACAGTTCAGTTCCTTTTGGAGCCTCCTGCAGAGACTGGTGGGAGAAGTAACATGGATGAAGTTGCTGGGGATCAAAGAAGGGGAAAAATGGCACTGCCATTATCAAGCGGTGTGGTGTTAGCTATCCCTTATAAAGCTTCAGGCCTCTAGTGCTGGGAAAGTATTAACTCCCAAGTGTGTGCTCCTCAAGCTATCAAAGTGGCTCCTAACATGGAAAAACCCATCAGGTTTATGCCTATGGGGGATGACTTCCTTTGAGTTGAATCAGAATCAGCATACAATTCAGATAAACAGATTACACGGCCCTTTGACTACGATGCCTCTCATCAGAAGTTTCCAGATGGGATCCTGCTCAGCAACCACTCTCCATCCATCTGGACAGTGGCCAGGCTGGTGGTCAGCAGTAGGACAGGACAGGGATGCTGCTCCGGGAAGTCTGGAAGAGAGAGGGGAATCTTTCTTAGCTGGTTGTGAGAGTACCAGTGTTGGTGGGAGGTGTGCTTTGAGCACTTCTCCTGGGGTAGAGATGAGGGTGGCATGGGTTCTACAGAACTTGAGATGTGGTTGAGAGAAGACTGAAAGGGGTGGAAATCAAACTACAAGGGTGAATAATCATGAATGCAAAGCTGCTAGAGAGTGAGGGGGAAAGAGAGAACTGAATAGATATATTGCACACAGATTTGACCCCTAAAGCTCAGAGGGCAAGATGAGTGAAATGAGGAATAAATCTCCAGCAGGCTGGGGAGAGGTTAAGAACTGACGGGCAAGGAGAAACATAACATTTAAAAATCCCAAGAGGCTCAGCCAGTATAAGACATTTATGTCACGTCAAACTACAAGATGGGTTACGAGACTTGGGAGCGGGGTGGAATACACAGTCCACACAAGGTGACAGTGTAGTACTAGTAGAAGCTAGAGAGAAAGCTGCAGCGTGAGGTTGGCAAAACTTGAAGGTGAGCCAAATCTCTCTTGAAAGGAAGAAAGTAATGAAATGAGAAGATAGATGCAGAGAGACAGCAAGCGTGAGACAGGCAGGTTGAGCCGTATGAGCTCTGCAAGGCCTTGGGGAGGCAGGAGAAATATTACAGAAGACACAAGAACACATGTTCGCATGATGTGTGCTATCCTCCAGAGCGATAGGAATATAGGAAGATGAGATGGGGACAAGCTGGCCTTCTAATGGCAACAGCTGCTGCTGCTCAAGGCCAAAGATGGAGCGGTGGTTACCGAGAGGATATCCGGTAGAGTAGATAGCCCCAGCTGGTAGGAGGGGCTTGTCACTTGAACATAACCAGGCAAAAATGATGTGTTAGCATTTCAGGGCATCAAGAGACAGAAATGTCAGTGCAGGTAAAGATGCCCTCGGGGGGCCAGCTGAAAGAAGTGGAGCAAGCAGTCAAGGTAACGATGGGAATGTGACAGATTGGAGACCTGGGAAGTGTAAAGAGTTCAAATGACTCTACTAAAATGTGCCAGACAAGCCTTGACTCTTTGGGACAATACGTGTTAAATGGCTTTCCTGGGGAATCCCTGGGGAGTGTTTAACAAAAATGCCACAACTCCGATTTTGCAAGAACCCAACTTTTTGGAGCTACACCCTGAGGAGAGGGCCATCGACTGTTGATTGCCTGTTCCCAGAGACTGAAGATCAAAGGCCTGAGCTGTATAACGAAGTAGCTGATCTGTCTAGCTTTTATTCTGGTTCCGATTTAACGATTGATGTGAGCCCAGGGAAAACCCAGTTATGGGAGTTCAAGGACTGACAGCTGCCAGAGCCCTATGTTGGAGTTGGGGTGACCCCAGTAAGCTTTTAGTATGCATGTAGGTGCTTTTCTTGTGTTTTTGTCTGCTTCCGTTGTAATATTTTGACTTTCAGAATAAATGTGCTTATTTCAAAGGAGCTGTGTGTTAACTTATAGCGTCTGGCCACACACTGTTCATTGCCCTTGGGGAGAGAGCAAAGTGCAGACGCTGGCCATTTAGGGAGACTGGCTTGCTGGGGGTATCTGTGTAGATCAGGGAGCTGTACAGTCTCAAAGACCCCAGCCAGAAGGGAGTGAGATGCAGGTCACCGCCCAGGAGCGGTTGCAGCTGGAAGCCCTCGAGGGACCATGGAGGGGGAAATACAGGTACAGTTACTCTGAAACCATGACAGGGAGAAACAGCTCCTTGGGGAGGATTGGGAGGACGTGACATGAAATGGAGAGCGGCTAGAGAATGTCAGGCCTGATGAAGCCATTCACAGCAAACACTGGAGAGGAGAGAGCGTGGAAATAGTAATACCAGGACCATGCCACCCATAAGATCTGGCTGACATATGTGAATTTCCTGAGGAACTCCAAGCTTCAGTGGGTTTGTGTCTGCCGTTGAGGCACATGGAAGCAACAGCCTCATTGCAGGAATGAGTAGGTTTTTGCATGCTAGGGCTTCTTTGTCATTGGCCAGAGCCAACCTTCTCCCTAGCCAACAGTTCCTCCAGAGGGACTGACAAGAGGTCATCTCCTATTGATGATTTCTACACGTTCCCCACTCCTGCTGGTGCAGGGACCAAGCCACTGGTTCTTGGCATCAAACATAAGGCAGATCCCTTTTAGGGCAGGATGACTTTGTATGAATACAATACCGTGCACTACAAAGGAAAGTCCCGATCAACTCCTTTTTAGTCAACGCCGCAGGGACTTGAGAAACAAGAGGTTTGATACTGAAATATACCTCCTCCGCTCCTGGAAAAAGCCATGTCTGGGGATGGCTTGCTGTGAGTCAACCCCTAACTCTCCTAGGCTCAGACTGACCTTGAATGGCAGGTCTCCAGCCAAAGGATGTGCAGCTCTTGTGAGCCTGTAGTGTGCTGAGCTCATGGAAGCTTCAGAAACATGCTACGGCTCATAAACATTGGCCTTACAGCCCTTGTTGTCCAGAGGTCACTGCTGGCTTCCTCCGTCATGCCCTGGGAGAGCTTAGGGCTGACCTTTCAGGAGAGTTTTGTAAAAAACCTGCCCCCAAAACTGACCTTCTCAGGGCCGTGAGAGATCCAAGCCTTCCTTGCTCCAGTTGCATCTGTCATTTGATAAAACCTTGGCGTTACAGGCACTCCTCCCTCACCCAGACCTCCAGTCCTTCTAAAGCAATCTGTAGCTGCCTTATTGACCTGCAAAACATTTCCATAGTGCTGTTGTGAGAGGTGACGGTGCTGAATGGGGCACAGAAGGGTGTCTGTTAATATCATGAGCACAAGTTAATTTCACATGTGTCCGTTGCTCAAGGACTTATTGCCACGGACAGGCACGCTAATGGAGTTGGCTATACACAAGAGGGGCTTCCCTGCTGGGTGCAGGGGACTAATTCAGCAACCAGAAACCATGCCTCGCTCTGTAGATTAAATCTCCCCTTCTCATTCCATTTCCTGCCACCAGGAGTTCTGAAATGATGAAGCCAGATATTTTTCCTTCTTTGCTGGACACCCTGATTCACTTGGAGGCTCAACAAAGTAGAGGCAGAGTCCCTGCCTGGGAGAGTGCTTTAAGCTGCAAGCATTCAAAACCTCAGCCCTAATTTTATAAGGCCCAAAGCAGACAATGGAAAGAAGGCACAGATCCCATTAGGAACTTTGCTGCAGGCACTTGTTTTAACCGGTGAATCGTATAGTGAGCTCGCGGAACCAGGGACAGGCTGTGAGGGTTCGACGTGCCCCACACAGCTGCGTTATTCTTGAGAGAATAGTTTTGAGATGATCACACATCTAAAACCATGGTCATCCCAGTGCATTCAGGGGCTCCTCAGGCCTCTGCCCCACAGAGCTCATTGGTTTTACTGGGAACAGGGTTGCTGGGGTAATCTCCAAAGGTTCTAGGCACTGCATTGTGGGATGTGGTTAGGAGGCTTGGCTGAACCAGGCAGCCGCAACACTTGCCGTTTCTATTCCATGCTGGGGAAAAGTCATTGTAGGCTGTTCTGTTGCGGCTAGAGCCCTTATTCCCAGTTGTCAGAGTGGCAGCCGTGTTGGTCTGTAGCAGCAAAAAGAACGAGGAGTCCTTGTGGCACCTTAGAGACTAACAAATTTATTTGAGCATACGCTTTCGTGGGCTAAAACCCACTTCATCGGATGCATGGAGTGGAAAATACAGTAGGAAGATATATAGACACACAGAGAACATGAAAAAATGGGTGTTGCCATACACACTGTAATGAGAGTTATCAATGAAGGTGGGCTATTATCAGCAGGAGAAAAAACCCTTTTGTAGTGATAATGAGGATGGCCCATTTCCAACAGTTGACAAGAAGGTGAGAGTAACAGTAGGGGGGAGAAATAAGCATGGGGAAATAGTTTTACTTTGCGTAATGACCCATCCACTCCCAATCTTTATTCAAGCCCAATTTAATGGTGACAAGTTTGCAAATTAATTCCAATTCAGCAGTCTCTCGTTGGAGTCTGTTTTTGAAGTTTTTTTGTTGTAATATTACGACTTTTAGGTCTGTAATTGAGTGACCAGGGAGATTGAAGTGTTCTCCGACAGGTTTTTATAATTCTTGATGTCTGATTTGTGTCCATTTATTCTTTTATGTAGAGACTGTCTGGTTTGGCCAATGTACATGGCAGAGGGGCATTGCTGGCACATGATGGCATATTTTACATTGGTAGATGTGCAGGTGGACGAGCCTCTGATAGTGTGGCTGATGTGATTAGGTCCTATGATCGTGTCCCCTGAATAGATATGTGGGCACAGTTGGCAACGAGCTTCGTTGCAAGGATAGGTTCCTGAGTTAGTAGTTCCGTTGTGTGTGGTTGCTGGTGAGTATTTGCTTCAGGTTGAGGGGCTGTCTGTAAGCAAGGACTGGCCTGTCTCCCAAGATCTGTGAGAGTGAGGGATCGTCCTTCAGGATAAGTTGTAGATCCTTGATGATGCGCTGGAGAGGTTTTAGTTGGGGGCTGAAGGTGATGGCTAGTGGCGTTCTGTTATTATCTTTGTCGGGCCTGTCCTGTAGTAGGTGACTTCTGGGTGCTCTTCTGGCTCTGTTAATCTGTTTCTTCACTTCAGCAGGTGAATATTGTAGTTGTAAGAACGCTTGATAGAGATCTTGTAGGTGTTTGTCTCTGTCTGAGGGGTTGGAGCAAATGCGGTTGTATCATAGAGCTTGGCTGTAGACAGCGGATTGTGTGGTGTGGTCTGGATGAAAGCTGGAGGCATGTAGATAGGCACAGTGGTCAGTAGGTTTCCGGTATAGGGTGGTGTTTATGTGACCATCGCTTATTAGCACCATAGTGTCCAGGAAGTGGATCTCTTGTGTGGACAGGTCCAGGCTGAGGTTGATGGTGGGATGGAAATTGTTGAAATCATGGTGGAATTCCTCAAGGGCTTCTTTTCCATGGGTCCAAATGATGAAGATGTCATCAATGTAGCGCAAGTAGAGTAGGGACGTTAGGGGACGAGAACTGAGGAAGCGTTGTTCTAAGTCAGCCATAAAAATGTTGGCATACTGTGGGGCCATGCAGGTACCCATAGCAGTGCCGCTGACTTGAAGGTGTACATTGTCCCCAAATGTGAAATAGTTATGGGTGAGGACAAAGTCACAAAGTTCAGCCAGGAGGTTTGCCGTGACATTATCGGGGATACTGTTCCTGACGGCTTGTAGTCCATCTTTGTGTGGAATGTTGGTGTAGAGGCTTCTACATCTATAGTGGCCAGGATGGTGTTTTCTGGAAGATCACCAATGGATTGTAGTTTCCTCAGGAAGTCCGTGGTGTCTCGAAGATAGCTAGGGGTGCTGGTAGCGTAGGGCCTGAGGAGGGAGTCTACATAGCCAGACAATCCTGCTGTCAGAGTGCCAATGCCAGTGTTACAGCTGGTGATTGTATAGTATCTGTGAGGACAGGTGTTTGTGCTGGAGTATAAGGGGGTGGTGAGCCACTGGTGTTCCGACCAACACCTTTCCACTTAGTGTAGGCAGGGACTAGGCATCTTTTGCTGACTCGCTCCTTACCAACTGCTGCTGCATATTTCTGAGATTGTCTTCCTAGGTGCTCCTCGCCTCTCCTGGCCACCTAGACCCTTCCCCTGTACAAGTGTGGGGTTGCATTACATGCCGTTCATGTGTAGTCGCATGGGACTTCCTGAAAATGAGCCGTGTTAACTCTGAGCCCAATTTGGCTGCCGAGACTGGGTGCAGTTCTTCTCTCCTGGAATGAAACTGCCAGGCCCACTTTTGCCCATTCCCTCTGCCTCCTGAGCCATGAGAACCATTCTCAAAGCTCACTTGATGTGTGCTGTGCTGCTGTGTGTCTCCTCCCCTGCCCAGCCATGGATGGAATATGCTAGACCAGCATGCGGGTCCATTTCCCTTTGCTGGCTCATTCCTTTAGCTTAGAAGGCAGATACACTTGATAGATTAGATCCCAGTTCACTTATACATGTGCATTTCTGATTTCTCAAAGCTGTGGCTTGTTTTTTTAAATGAGGTGTCTTAAGGAAGCGGAATGATTGTCGTCCCCCCCGCCCCCTCCCCCCCGAGAGGCAGTAACCTGGCTGTGGGTTGGGAATACCTCCAGCCTGAATATATAAACTAAAATGCGCTTTGAATCTTCTTGTCCTTTCCTGGAGTAAAACATGCAGAATCCAGCTCATGAGAAAGAACCCTCAGCCTTTAGATCTTGCTGTAGCTCCGATACGGCTGTTAAGCATATGGCAGCAACTAAGTGAAATTAACTTCCAGAGGCTGCTGAGGAAAGGGATCACAGCTGTGGAGAAAATTAGCTCCTTCTCTTTCTAAGTTGCAGCCTCACAGGGAGGATAGCTTGGTTTTCTGAGATGGCCATGCATCCCTTGGTCGTTCTGGTACTGAAATCTCTAATGCTGTCATTCTGGGTGCCTCACTTCAGGAAAGATGTGGACAATTTGGAGAGAGTCCAGAGGATGGCAACAAAAATGATAGAAGGATTAGAAAACTTGACTTCTGAGGAAAGGTTAAACAAACTGGGGATGGTTTGGTCTTGAGAAAAGAAGACTGGTGGGGCGGGGGTAACCTGAGAACAGTCTTCAGGTATGTTAAGGGCTGTTGTAAAGAGCAGGGTGATGTGTTCTCCATGTCCACAGAAAGAAGGACAAGAAAGCTTAATCTGCAGTGAGGGAGATTGAGGGAAAACTTTCTAGCTAGAAGGATAGTTAAATTCTGGAATAAGCTTCCAAGGGAGTGTGGTGGACTCTCGCTCTCCCGCTCAGAAGGAGGCCACTCGTTTAGGTGCCTTCGGGCTTGTCTGGCCAAGGCATGAAGCTGCAGAATAGTCTAGGGCCCTTGTCTCCACCCAAGGTGGAGCAAGGCCCCCCAGGTCCTCTAGTTCCCAGCCCCACAATAGGGCTGGGCACCAGACGGTCATGGCCAGGCTTTAGCCTGGGCTTGGGGAGGCTCAAGCTGCCAGCAATTAAACACTGGCTACAGAGGGCTGGCTTCGGCCGGGGCAGGGCTCCGGCCGCCAGCAAGGCAATCACAGTCTATGGAGTTGGTGTGGGCCTGGGCTTGAGGAGGCTGAGGCTGCCAGCCAACAAACAGTCTCTAGGATGGCTTTAGCCTGGCCGTGGCTCCGTGTATAAGGGAGCTGGTAAGGAAGGATCCTTCTTCAGAGGGGGAGCTTCCCTGCACAGTGTAGGGAGTCGGCCACCCGGGGAAGGAGGAGGTGGCAGGGGGATGCTGGCCCACCCTACTCCACCGCGTCCCAGCCCAGGGCCCTGGCAGAGGCACGTTTGGCTGCCCTTGCATCGGCGGGGATCCAGCCGCAACACACCGACTGAGCCACACCTGGCTCTGCAGCTGGGTGCTCCGTGGCTGCCCCTGGGCCACTTCCTGCCTCCCCGGGGTTTTGTACCTTTCGCTTCCGGGGCTTGTTGGGCTCCTCGGGGTACACCGCAGCCGGTAGTCCGGGCCACTCCTCGTCAGGGTCTCCCACTTCTGTGACTATTGGACAGTCAGGGGTAGGTTCCCCTCCTGGGCATGGCAGTACGGCAGGAGCATCCTTCTCTGGGATTCCGCCCCAACTGGGCTGCAGGGCCTTCCTCTTATATTTCCGGCCCCGCCCCGCCACTTCCAGTGAGGGAGGTGGGGCAGGCTAGGCTCCGCCCACCAAGGGGAGTGTAGTGGACCCTCTCTCTCCTGCTCAGAGGGAGGCCACTCGGCCTCACTGCGGGGAGGTTGTGGAATCCCCATCACTGGAGGCTTTTAAGAATAGGTTGGACAAACACCTGTCAGAGATGGTCTATATGTACTTGGTCCTGCCGCAGCACAGGGAGGCTGGACTTGATTACATCTTGAGGTCCCTTCCAGCCCTGCATGTTATGATTCTTGTGACATATGCCCGGCAGTTTCTTCCATCCTCTTGAGTTCTTAAAGCCTGATAAAAGTATTGGCATAAATGAATTGTCTCTTGGCCTGAAGTTGTATCTGTGACGTTTGGCATCCCGGTGGGTGCCTTCTAGCTGGACATACAGTGGTTGCCATTGAAAAGTCAGCATATGCCAATAGGTACCGTGCAGTGGCCAGAGCTATTTCCTCTGAGCACATAGGGAGAAAGCTCTGTTAATCTCGAGTACTGCTCCCAGCAAGTACTGCCTTCTTAACGGTAAACACTGGAATGCTGGGTGGCCTGGTGCCTGAGTTCTAACCGGAACACCTGGCAGCACAGCAGACATCCTACCACTGTAGTATCCGAGTGGGGCAACTACCATCCTTTTCTTCCTGGGAAACGGTTGTTTATATCACCCCACTAGGGTGCAGGGCACATGTCAAGGGAGTCAGATAACCTCCCTGTTCTGCGTTTAGGGCAACTGTAGACCTATTACAGGAGACAGTCCATGGGCTACAGTAGTTGTGGGAAAATAGAACAGAAGGGAAGGGTGCTTTTAAGTGGCATTGTTTGTAATGGTCAGGCATGAGCCTTGAGTCTTGATAGGGCCTGGCATGGAGTTGAGTGAGCAGAAAGAAGCATGTTTCAATTACTATGGACAGGGTGGTGGATGCAGGAGCAGAACAGCATGGGAGTCAAAATCCCTGTCTGTAGCATAAAGCATGTATCTTCCCCTCCTGTGAATCAGCTGGCCTGGCGGCACGGGTTCAAAGCAAGGGGAGCGGGTGTCTCCAGCATGCCAGGAGCGCTTTTGGGAAAAGCACAAATAAAGGAGAATCAGTAGATGTATCTGAAAAGCAGCCCGGTCCCCAGAGAGGCAAAGTGCCAGCTGCTGATGGCGCTCAGCGCGTCCAGTCGATGAGAGGAGTTAATTTGCGCAAAAGCTCCCCAGGGTGCCACGATTAGGGGGACTTACATCACTGACTCTGGGGCAGGCTGTTGGTAAATTCTTTCTGTGTGCTACTCCTTTATTATTCATGGGGCTTCATGCATTATCGATGGGCCAGAAAACTGCACTCTATTACTTACAGATCTGCCCCTGAAGTGCTGTGAGGGCGGCGGCTCTCGCAGGCAACCTGATTTCAGGGCCATGTTTCCAGCCAAGTAGAATTTCCCCCTCTCTTCTAGTCTCCCCCTCCTCTCTGCTGAGTCTCAGGACATAACTCGCACTAACAAACCTGGTATTAGCAGAGACCAGAACGCCTACATATGTGCTGTCCCACTACTCAGCCAGCACCATGTGACCTCCCCTCCCTGCACATGGCCGACATCCTCTCACACTGATGAGAGGTACCTGTGTATCGAGGGGAGTGAGGACTCCAGATCTACAGCCATGCTGAAGTGAATTCAAGGCCTATTTTGGGCACCAGCGATGATAATAGTGGTGGGGGAGGATGCTTAAGTCATGCAGTGAGGGCTGCCATGTGCCCCCAAATCCACGAGACAGTCATGATGTTCGCAGGTTTGTCTTCCCTGAGCCTTTTTCTGCTAGATTACTGATGGGTCCCTGTTTTTTTTTCTTGTGTGACACCTGTATTCTAAAGGGTGTAGATTCTTGTGAGGGGAGAGGGAGGGATAGACCTGAAATGCCGCCCATCATCCAAGTTGAGCTACCACAATGATC
Source organism: Chelonia mydas (assembly GCF_015237465.2). NCBI lineage: Eukaryota > Metazoa > Chordata > Testudines > Cheloniidae > Chelonia > Chelonia mydas. Next base: position 69,636,961 of record NC_051250.2, read on the forward strand.
AGCTGTAAAATATCGAACATTGTGCACATGGAATGTGACATCGCCAGGTTTCAGGATCAAGATCTTTTGAGAAAACAGGGGGAACTTGCCATCTCTCTTTGCACTCAGAGTTTCAGCAGCCCTGCAGTACACCCCATCAGAATCCGGTGTGTGGGTGGGGGCTATGTAGCTTTTTTTTAAATTAAAACTTAAATTTTGCAGAACAAGATGGATGAAGCCAGAGGAGTACTGGCATAGTGCCTCTGGCTTGGCCAACCCCTGGTACGTGGTGGTACAAAGATGCAGAATCCCTGTGTGGGGGTGTTTTGGGCTTGCTGAATCTTTCGTAACCTCAGAGTTGGAAAGGACCCTTCCATTTTCAGATGGCTGAGTCTGGACATCACAGCTCCTATGCCTCCTGGTTTCTCTTGGCTTCTGGTTGTGTCTGTGTTGGGAAATCCTGTCATGTCTCTGCCTGAGTCCTAAAGACCCTCTGTGACAGAATATATCCCTGTGTTCACACCCTACACACTATTGTAATAATGTTTGTACCAGGTTTACCTCGTGAGGTATCATTTAAAAACTCCTAATTTGCTGATCAGTAGTATAATGGCAAAATGCACATAGTGTTATATGTGAAGTTATAAACAGAAGCTGAGATCATGACAAGAAGTATGTTTTCCAGATTAAGTCTGGGGAGCGGTCAGACCAGTTCCTTGGAGACGAAGGGCGAGACACTACAGCCAGCTGTAAGCACAGCTAATGGACCATTACATGCTAAGTGGCTATTCTTTGGCAGGAAAGGAGGCAGGGGTACAAATCTACAGCTTAGCAAAGAAATAGCGTGGAGTTCCCTTGCACACAGACTGCCTGTCACCTTGCTCCCAGCTGGAAATGCTTCTCAAAGTGGGGAACAGAACTATAAAGGAAGGGGCAGACACTCCCTCTGTCTCTCCCTGTCCATTGTGTTCACAGCACCTGAAAAAACGAAGGAAGCAGCAGTTGGACTCTGGAGGAGGGGTCCTGACCTAAAGAGTTTGGTCAATAAGACTGCTGAAAGCATGTGGGGAGGAAACTTTGCTTTGAATCGAACACAGGTTGTTAAGTTAGGCACCGGTTGCATTTTATCTTTATTGTTCTTGTAACCATTTCTGACTTTTATGCCTCATTACTTGTACTCACTTAAAATCTATCTTGTTAATAAACTTGTTTTACTGTTTTATCTAATCCAGTGTATTCAAGTTGAAATGTCTGGATAACTATTTAAGGTAATATGATGATGTATTGCTCCCTTAAAGGAATAATGGACTAAATATATTTGTACTGTCCAGGAACATGCTGGGCAGTGCAATGCATGTATTTCAGGGGGAAGATCTAGGACTGGGAGTGCGTTGGGGTCACCCTGCAGTATAGCCGAGGCTGGAAAGAGCCAAGATGTGGCTGGCTGGCTGCAGCACACACATGGACATTGCTGGGAGTGACTTACACGCTGGAGGCTCTTTGTGAGCAGTCCAGGGTGGAGGCTACAGCAGCCCGGCCTTGTGAAGAACACCCCAGGTTACAGGGCAGGGGTGACACAGCACCTCACTAGTCTGGATTGTACCCTGGGATGTTACGCCCTTTCCCATGTTTCTCCATGTCACATCCGCAAGTAGCTCCCTCTTCTTATCCCAGCGGATACATCCTTACATCCCTCTTCTTACATTCTTCCAGCCAGCCTTCCATCCCCATGTGATGTGACCTCACGTCTCCGAAGGGAATGGCAAGGATTTTTCAGAAATGTAAACAAGATGGCTGATAGGCTGGAAAATCAATAATAATAAAATTATCTGTATATAAAATATGTGTAAGTGTATTTTAAATGAAGTATATTAAAGGCAGAGCTCCCTCCTGGCCGGGTCAATGGGTCCCAGCACAGCACTGTTTGATTCAATTAAAATGCCTGGTATGCTGTGTGTTAACCAGCAGTGTTGTTTCCTTACACTAAGCTGCAGTATTAAGGACAAGAGCTGCCAGCTTTAGTGAGCATACCCTGCTGGAGGTCTGCCCTGAACTGACTGAACGCCCCCCAGAAGGGTCCTGCCCCACAAGCACTGGGGTCTTAGGACACAAGATATAAATATTTCTTGAGGAGAATGGGGTCACGCCTGCTCCATTGAGACAGTCCTTTGTTGTGCTAGGTGGCAATGAGGTGGAGCACTGTGACAACCATGTAGTCCTGGGGTGTTCGATGTGTTACATGGATTTCACATGTCTGGGCTCCTGTGAAACCCATATATCTGAATTGGGGTGTGTGTGTGTGTTTGGAGAGTGCATACAAATGATCAACTTCCCCATATGGCTAACATCGAATAGAGATTCTCCTTTAGCTCAACCCAGTATTATTACAGTCCAACGCATGTGCACACACTCTTCCACCAATGCAGTTCCATTCTCAACATCAGCATCCTTTGTTATTCCAGCCCTTGCATTCTCTGCCTTTCAAGCTCTGCCAAGATATCTGCTCGCCTTCTCCCCCTCCGGCCAAATATCCGTCTGGCCTTGAGAGTGCTTACAACATGTTTTTTGTGTGACCCAAGATAGCATTTGAACCTTGGTTTCCAGGGCCAAAAAGCTAGTGCAGTAACTCACTGCACCCCCATGCTCCTTTCTTCCCCTTGCTGCTCCAAGGAGTCCATAATCTCTCCTGATCTATAGAGACTCATTTTAGCCTCGCCGCACATAGCCTTTTTACAATTAGTAGCTTTTCTGTGGAGATCCCATATAACCAATGGTAACCCTGTTTATTTGTCCCCACCCCTTGTTTCTCACATTCTCTCTCTCTCTAGGACACTCGAAAGAAACCTTTTTAACTGCAGCTGTGACATCCGCTGGATTCAGCTCTGGCAGGAGAAAGGTGAAGCAAATCTGCAGAAACAGGAGCTGTACTGCATGAACATGGAGGCTGCTGTCATTCCCTTGCAGGAGATGAACATCACCCAGTGTGGTAAGGAAAGCCCTCTGTGTGCTTCAGTTCACCTTGCTCCCAAGGCTATAGAGAGAGGAGGCCAGGAGGGGCCCCTTGCTACCCTTGCCCGTCCTACAAGAAGTACTCAATGAGAGGGAAATATTGTTAAAAAAACCCAGGTACTGCTTTTTGGTACGGAGTATGATTAACCCATCGAACTTACTGATACCAAGGCAATTAAGAGTGATCTTTTTGAAAGAGATTAGGATACAGTAACTCCTCACTTAACGTTGTAGTTATGTTCCTGAAAAATGCGACTTTAAGCAAAACGATGTTAAGCGAATCCAATGTCCCCATAAGAATTAATGTAAATGGGGGGGTTAGGTTCCAGGGAAGTGTTTTAAACAATTTAATACTGTACACAGCAATGATGATTGTGAAGCTTAGTTGAGGTGGTGAAGTCAGAGGGTGGGATATTTCCCAGGGAATGCCTTACTGCTAAATGAAGGGTTAACTCGTTGTTAATGTAGCCTCACACTCTACAAGGCAGCAGGAATGGAGGGAGGGGAGACAGCATGGCAGACAGAGACACAATGATTAGAAAATCCTCCATAAGCAAGGAAAGGGGGAGAGGGGACTCCTACTACTATTGGACGTGAGAGAACAACAGGGTGTTTTACGTACATAAATCTCCTGGGTTTACCTGGTGAGCAGTTTCACTGACCCCCAGCCCCTAATGATCCCTAAAAAAATAGAGAGAAGGCAGGAAAAGAAGGTGCCCAGCTAAGATCTTTCCTCCCGAGGTGAATCTTTCATTCAGAAATTTAGTGGGCAAGCATCCAAATGACTCGAAGTATTTTCCAATGAGGCTTACTTTATCCTCGCATTCTGTCCTGCCAGGCAGTGTAACTAGTTCAGGTTTGATATGTGGCTTGTGGCAGAATATGGGCACCGTACAGGCCCCTGCCCAACTCCCACTCTTGTGTTGATGCTACTCAAGAGTGAATTGCAGCCTCTCTTGAGCTCTCCTCGGAGCTCTGCCAGTGCATCTCAGTCCCGACCTGCAACACCTTTGCTACTCCTAGAGACTCTCCTGACTCAGTGATCCCACAGGAACAAGAACAGACCCAGAACTCTGGATTCACTTTTGAACTGAGTTAAAGTTTGAACCCAAGTCCTCAGAAGAAAGAGGCCATTTCACTGACCCGTTGCCTTCTATTCCCATCTCATTCATTCAGGGCCCCCTTTACACACGCTGCAGCCCTCGATGCCCCCCTTATGCATACTGTGTCCAGTCACCCTCCTGTGTATCACCCTCCCTTCTGTACTGCTGCTGGCACCGTCTCTTGCACTCTGTGTGACCGTTTGGTGCCTGGGTGACTCAGCAGGACAGAGGAGTAAGTCAGAGCCACTATAAATCAGTATTTCTTTGGCGCCTTGGAGGGAAGAGCCGGGGCGTCTTTCATTAGCAGAGATGTTTTTAATATGAGGACACATCCCTGGTCATCTTCTCTTGATTGTTATCAATTAGAGAGAAACTCTCTCTCTTCTCCTTAAGTGCCAGGAGCTCTGTGCCCTGTCCTAGCTCAGGCTGGATCTCTTGCCAGTGATTCCTTAGAAGCGGCTTTATTCCTCCCAGACCTCTGCACGGACACAGGTGCCAGGGGCTTGGGGGAAAGGGGAGAAGGGACACAGGTTTGGAAGGCAACTAGCACTTGGACAGAACTTCCTGACTTGTGTGCAATGTCAGAATTGCAAAGCACAGAGAAGATCCATCCATCCACCTGGTGATGTCCCCCATGTCACTCATTCCTTCCAGTATGAGATGGCCAAGCTACTTGCCACCTCCTGTACTTCCCCCTCCCCTTCCTTCATTTGGAAGCACTGGACAGTGCAGGCTTCTTTGCTGTAAGGTGAAGCCTGCTTGGGAGACAGAGCTCATGGGGATCAGAATCCAAGTGCCTGTACCATATGTCTTGGCTGGCCAGGGTGCCCTAAGTGTCCTGGTGTTTGACTCCCTTAGATCTGCCCGAGATCAGCGTCAGCCACATTAACCTGACTGTGCGGGAAGGCGAGAATGCGGTGATCACGTGCAATGGCTCAGGTTCGCCGCTGCCTGACGTAGACTGGACAGTTGCCGATCTGCACTCCATCACTACTCATCAGGTAGGAGGCCAAGGGGCTTGGGTGGCTGGGCATTTACTGCCCTTGCCAAGGTCCATCGCCAGTTAACACACAACACAGCAGTTGGGGTGCTGGCCCGGGGAATTTTCCGGGTCTTTGTTTCCTTTGTATTCCATTTTAATAGGGCTGGATGAGTGTTGATCACCACAGGAGAGAAGTGAAATGCAGTGATTGTTTGAAATGGATTGTATAGTCCACCCCAGAGTCAGATTAGGAACCCTGGGTTGGCAGAGTATTGGCGGGTAGAGTGCAGATATTGACTCTTCCTGCGGGCTGATTGTTTCACACCTTTAGTGCTCCCTTGGTTGCATGTTAGCCCGTCTCCACTAGCAAAATTATCCGTTGCTGACAGTGGTGTATCAACAATAGGTGCAGCTGAACGTGGTTTAACTGCAAATAGAGGCAGAGGCATACCCTGTTTAGCACTGTTTCAGAAGCTGTGGTTATAACCTCTTTGGACTAAGCGCGTGGGTGCACTGTGGTGCTCGTGGTGCCATGGACAGGGTGAGCTGTGAAACTGAAATCCTGCCTGGCCATGGTGGTTAGAGACCATGGCATTTTATACAGGAGTTGGGATCCTCTAGTCCTGGGCCCGGGAGGTGTGCAGGCCAGCATCATTTGTTGGGTTTGTCCTTATTGGTTTTTTTGGGGATTTGCAGACGAACCTCAACTGGACTAACGTTCATGCCATCAATTTGACCCTGGTGAATGTCACCAGTGAGGATAACGGTTTCCTCCTGACATGTATTGCTGAGAACGTGGTGGGAATGACCAATGCCAGTGTGCTGCTCACAGTCTACTGTAAGTAGAGGCAGGGAGACGCTGGCCATGCATGGGCTGGTGGGAGGGTGAGCATGGGAACTATTTGAATGTGTCTCCTGTCGGGAATTGTGTGTCACCAAGCTATGCTGTGCTCATCTTGATTTGCTGCTGTTGAGGGTGAGGATACGAAGTCAGAGTTGCTGCAGGAGACTGAGGCAGGGACCAGTCCTAGGACTACGTGTAAAAGTAAATGTACGGAGCTTTCATTACGGGCCAATTACTTTGTCCTCCAGCTTCTCTCCATTTTAGCTTGCCTGCAGAAACGGGCGTACTCCCAGTGTGGGTGTGCCAGTCCCACATTTGCACATGTGTGGTCGGCCCCTGCTGGGCTGAACGGCTGAGCCATGTGTCTGCATGCCTCACTGGCACGTTCAAGTGGCTACTTGCATTCACAAAGCACCACTGGGAAATCCGGTGGGGTGAGGAAATGCCCAGCTGGGGTTAAAACTTTCTGAGTCACTCATCCCCTAGCCTCATTGAAATCAATGGAAGTTTTGCCATTGACTACAATGGAGTCAGGATTTCATCCCAGATCTGTTTCTACCAGGTTAATCAGTGAACACTGTGTAAACATGTGCAAAGCAAGGGTTAAAACCATTTACTTATAGGCTGTAGAGAGCTAAACTTTCATGTGCTTTCTAATATAACTTAATAAAAACCAGACCTTAACAGGAGTTTACGCAGCTTTGCTGCCTCAGGCAACTGGGACTTACCATGTGTTGCTGTGTCCATAACATTTGCCCTTAATCTGTGGTTTGAAAATCCCCCATCCCTAACCCCCGCTGGTACCTGTGTAAACTGGAGAACTATGCCCCGTTATCCCATGCAGCGCGGGCACCGTTGGGCACCTGTAGCAATGAGGCAGAACTGTAGACAATAGAATATTGGAAGGAGAATAAAAAGTACATCATTCTCTGGTCTCCCCCAAAATACATAATTCTGGTGTGTTTGGACGGTTTGCGGGGGGCTTTGGTTGCCTAACTTAATACAGTTCCAGATCTGATCAGCTGGGAGGAGACAGGTATGCCGTCCAAACCCTTTAAGTGCCACCATGTTGATGCTAATTTACATGCCCAGAATCCTGCAAGCCAGTACCAGTTTGTACCATACTTGCTCTAATGTAATCATTCTGAAAAGAGCTGATATTTTGGTGTATTGGTGATTAATTGCTTTGGTACCCTCCTAGTCATAGGGTGACCAAATGTCCCGATTTTATAGGGACCGTCCCTATTTTTGGGTCTTTTTCTTATATAGGCTCCTATTATCCCCACCTCCTGTCCTGATTTTTCACACTTGCTGTCTGGCCACCCTACCTAGTCATTCACCCAGAGATATAGGGAACTAAATTCCGACCTAGGCTTACAGGTGAAACATGCTGGGTGGGACTCTGCACGATCACTGGGTTAGCAGCCGTGGGTCACGATTGAGGTGCATCGGCTGAGTTGTGAATGCGGAATCTTGCACAGCTCCTCCCAGCTCTACCTCTCTCTCTCTGGCATTGCTGTTTCTCCACTTTCACAACATGAAATTCTTTAGAAAAAACAAAGGGGAAAGTTGATGGATCTTTCCTGTTAGTTAGGGGCTGCCTGGGGGCGTGACCCCAGCCCTCAGCATGGGGTGAGGGAAAGGAGAGTGCTTAGGAAAGAATAGAAGGCCTTTGTCTTATGAAGTTCTGATCCTTGCCCTACATTAGTGGGCCATCTTTGGTCATGCTCTGTGGCCTCAGTGTTTGGGGCCTTACATGTGATGCTGTAATTAAGTTTTCATCAGTGATGGTGGAGTGGACTTTGAATTCTTGAGGCGTGGGTATCCTCAGTTCAGAGGCCTCTCAGGAGAGGGTACCATGCATATGTATTAAATGGAGGTGAGCTCCCAGCTTTAGTCCCTGTCCTGTTACAAGTCCTTTAATTGTAACAATCCTGGAGGATATTCAACCAACCAAAGTCTCCAAGGACATGCAGCCATTCAGAAACCCTGAGGGATATTTGCTTGAATGGCTGAGAATTCCTAAACTACTGAATGTGACCAGAGAGCCCCAAGGGGCACCTTGTAGACATGTGTGTAATTAATAACAATGCACTAGAAAAGCCTACATAACATGAGCAGGCTGCTCTATTGACATTGTGTGGGGAGGGGAATACAACAATATGCACGCTAAGTGGACAGCTACAAACTTAATTCGGGCTGGTCAGCAGGGGTCCAAATCCAAGATCTGATCTCAGACCTTGTTTCCCAGACCTACAGAGCTAGCCGTGCTTGTAGTTTACAGAGGCTAGAGTGGCTCAGTGGTGCCCCTTCAGGCTGATGTTCCGCATGACCCCATTCGGTCCTCCACACCAGAGAAAAGGCTGCGGTGAAGCAGGGCCATTTAGGAATTAAACTGGTGGGGTGAGGAGGAGTGGGGATGCAAAGTAAGGGGTTCCAGGGGACACCCTCAGTGCTGAGGGGAAAGACATTTTTCATTTCTATTATGTATCCATTATCCAGGGCAGGGTGGAGCCTGATTACTTGTTTCTTTATTGGGGATTTTGACTGTCGAGACTGAATGTCCCTCTATCCTGCACTGCTCGTTACATGCCCACTAAAATGCATGTGAACAACCCTTAAACATGTGCTGGGGAAGGCCTTGCACCAGTGTGATGTGAGTGCTATGAAATGCTCTGAGAGCAACTCCCAGCTGAGACAAGCTTAGTTGATTTCGTGTCATCAAGCCCAGAGGGAAGGGAAGAAACTCTTAAATGACAGCAGGTCATCTCCTACTGCCAAAACCAGGCTTGGCTCCTTTGGGCAAGGCTCCATTCCAGCTCACCTGGTAAGGCTGCTGACGACAAGGATCCCAGTTCACATTGCAGCTGCAGTAGAGCGTAGCATGCACACACAGCAAATTCAGCCACGGGATGGGAGGTTCCTCTAGCTGTTCGAGTGCGCTTTGGTGGCTGGCTGTTGGGAGATGAGGTAATCATCATTGCCTGGAACATGTGAGGTTACTTGGGTCTTGAGTCCCACAAGTTTGCATTGTGTTTCTCTATGCTAGATCCGCCACGCATTCAGAGCCTGGAGGAGCCAGAGCTGCGTCTGGAGCACTGCATTGAGTTTGTGGTGCATGGGAACCCGGTGCCCAGCCTTCACTGGCTGCACAATGGTCAGGTCCTCAGGGAGACTGAGATCATCCGCATGGAGTTCTACCAGCAGGGTGAAGTGTCTGAGGGCTGTCTACTCTTCAACAAGCCCACTCACTACAACAATGGCAACTACACCCTCGTGGCCACTAACCAGCTGGGGACAGCCAACCGGACCATCAAAGGGCACTTCCTCGAGAAGCCCTTTCCAGGTGAGAGAGTCACAGCTTATGTTTCTGTAGTGCCTTGCATCCTGGAGCACTTAACAGGCTGCTATACAAGCTGTGCACCAGGATCATTGAACCTCACATTAAAATACAGTCCCCTCTGGTGCACAATATAATAACTGTTTACCAGCATTGAGCAACATTTCACAAGAGTCTAGACATGGATGTGAAAAAGAGTTGTGTATCCAGTTGAAATCTAAGGGGATTTTAGGGAGGGAGAATGTAATTATCCAAACTGGCCATGACGTAAGAGCTAACATACCCATTGGTGGAAAAAGGTGGCATGACGTCTTTGGTGGCTTTGAATGATCATGGCCTTTGTGTCAAGTCTCCTCAGAAAGATGGTGGCTTGAACAACAACACAACATCATGATGGGACACTTGGGTCTGATCAACCATGTACAGACCAGGCATGGCCCAATTAGCTTGTGAAGTTTGCCCAACCCATGCCATATGATGCCAGGGGACCCCACTTTCTTCTTTGACAGGAATCTTCATCAGCATCTTAAGGGAAAAAAGGGTGAAAATTTGACAGAAAAGGAAATGAGTGACTGGTTTTTGACTTTGCATTCTGCAATGTTTGTGGTGGTTCTTGCTCCATGACTTATCCGTGAGAGAAGGGCTTAGGGCCTGCAGTGTATCATGGGGGGTTACCTCTGACGCTCCTTAAAGTGGACTCCCCGTCTTTTGACACCGAATATTCTTTTGGGGCATATAACTGGGGTAGTGGTTGTGTGTGGAGGAAGGCCCTTTTGAGGGACTTGCTGATCTTGTTTTACTTTTTCTATAAAATGGCTGTGATCTAGATGGAATGTCCTCAGGAGTCTATATATTTTATTAAAAAAAAAATCTGTCAGACATCATTTTGGTGCAACAGCCCCCACAAAAATGGTGAATACTCCCCAGTTCCTCTGCATTAACTATTTGTTAGGCACTCTCAGTAAATGATTTTAAATTCCTCACTGTGTCACTAGGCGGTGAGTGGTGAAATTGTAAAAGGAAAAATGAAGCCGGGGAAGCTCTTGTTATAAGGCGTGCAATAGAGGGGGTTGTAGTGGCTGTACTGCAGTGAAAGCGTGGCAGGGTTCTTGCACTGCCTTCTGTTTTTGCAGCACCAGATCAGGCACCCTGGAGTTAACGGAGTGGTGCATGCTATTGCCTTCAGGAGTGATGCCATGAGAAAGTGGCAGCCCCAGCTTGGCTCCTGCAGCCCCTAGAAAACTGAGCAAAATTGGGCACTTGCTATATATAGAGCAATACCAATGGTATTTTCATTTATTATTTATATCATGCTGTCAATGCGCACAGAGCTTTCCGGGAGGTCAGATATAGTAAATGGAAGCCAAAATCTCTGCCTTGAAGAGCTGACCAGTCTAAAGACATGAACAGATACAGAAAGGAGTGGGAAAATTATATTCAAGATTCAAGGATGATAATCTGTCTAGCTCCTTAATCTGTGTAGGCTTTCTGCTATCTGGGAGGAAGGGCAGTCTATGTTTCTGGCACATGGGGTGGGGGTCAGGAGATAGGGGTTATGTTCTCACCTCTGTCGCTTCCCATTTCTGTGATTCAGTTCCCCTGTCTGCAGGATGGGGATAACAACATTTTGTTTCTGATGCATCTGCAATGTGCTAGGCACTTTCCAAAGGTAACAGGAAGCAGGTCTGCTGCTCCAAAGAGCTGACACTAAAAATTCATTCCAGTCTTGCCACCATGTTGAGAGAATAAGCTAATGTTTAAGTGTTTTGAAATCCTTGTATAGAAGGTGCTGGAAAAGAAAAGACTATAGATAGACCTAATCCAAAGGTTCGCTGCCTTTTTCTACCTGCCACTACAAACCCATCCCTTTTTTTCCTCTCAGGAGCCTGTGTCCCAGAATCTTTCTCACTGTGGCAGCCCCCCGCCCATGATGTAATCAGTACATGATTTACTTTTCTTGAAGATCACTGGTCCGGACATTGCCAAAACTGACCTTTACATTCACTGCATCTGAAATGTACAGTCTTGCATTTGAAAGTTGGTTTTTCTAGAAAACGTGAGGAGCTGCACATTCAACACACCTCATTACTGCTGCTAGTTACACTGGGGAGGTTTTCGCTGCAACCTGCCAGGACCAGAATTTTTTAAAATTAAAGTTTAGAGTCTCATAGATTCATACACTTTAAGGCCAGATGGGACCATCGTGAGCATCTAGTCTGACTTGCACATTGCAGGCCACAGAACCTCACCCACCGATTCCTGAAATAGACCCCTAACCTCTGGGTGGGTTACTGCAGTCCTCAGAGTTTGATTTAAAGACTTCAAGTTACAGAGAATCCACCATTTACTCTAGTTCAGACCAGCAAGTGACCCATGTCCAAAGCTGCCAAGAAAGGCAAAACAATCCCAAGGTCTCTGCCAATCTGACCTGGGGGAAAATTCTGTCCTGACCCCAAATATGGCAACCAGACCCTGAGCATGTGGGCGAGACCTGCCAGGCAGACACCTGGGAAAGAATTGTCAGTAGTAACTCAGAGCCCTTCCCAACTACTGTCCTATCTCTGGACATTGGAGATATTTTCTAATCGCAGTTGTGGATGGGTCATATACCACTGTAGGCAATCTCACTGTGCCACCCCCTCCATAAACTTGTCAAACTCAGTCTTAAAATAGGTTAGGGTTTTTTGGCCCCACTGCTTCCCTTGGAAGGCTGTTCCAGAACTTCACTCCTCTGATGGTTTGAAACTTTTGTATAGTTTCAAGCCTAAACTTGTTGATGGCCAGTTTATATTCATTTGTTCTTTTGCCAGCATTGGCCCTTAATTTAAATAACTCCTCTCCCTCTGTGGTGTTTTTCCCTCTGATGTATTTATAGAGAGCAATTGTATCACCCCTCATCCTTTGTTTTGTTAGGCTAAACAAGCCAAGCTCCTTAAGTCTCCTCTCTTAAGGTAGGGTCTTCATTGCTCTGATCATCCTAGTAGCCCTTCTCTGCATCTATTCCAGTTTAAATTAATCTTTCTTAAACATTGGAAACCAGAATTGCACACACTGTTCCAGATGGGGTCTCACCAATGCCCTGTATTATGGTAATAACACTTTCCTATCTGGAAATACCTCGGCTGATGCATCCTAGAATTGCAATTAGCCTTTTTCATGGCGGGATCACAGTGGTGGCTCATAGTCATCCTGTGATTGCCCAACACACCCACGTCTTTCTCCTCCTCTGTCACTTCCAACTGATACATCTCCATCTTACAGCAAAAATTCTTCTTGTTAGTCCTGAAATTCACTTTGTACTGTTAAATTTCATCCCATTTCTATTACTCCAGTTTTCAAGGTCATCAAAATCTTCTTGTATGATGATCTGGTCCTCCTCCATATTGGCAATATCTCCCAACTTAGCGTCATGCACAAATTTTATTAGCACACTCACACTTTTTGTACCACGGTCATTAATGAAAATGTTAAATAAGATTGGTCCCAAGATTGACCCTTGAGAAACTCCACTAGTAACCTCCCGTCAGCCTGACAGCATGACCCATTGTTGTCTCCTCATTAACCAGTTTCTTACCCACATTTCAATTCTATTAATTCTCATCATCTTCAATTTAACTAATAATTTGACTAATCTACTGATCTAACCATGTGGAACTGTATCAAATGCTTTACTGAAATGCAAGTAGATTAGATCTACTGCATTTCCTTTGTCTAGAAAATTGGTTATCTTCTCAAAGAAAGAGATTAGGTTGGTCTGGGATGATCTACCTTTTGTAAAGCCAGTGTTGTATTTTATCCCAATTACTGTTGACCTCTATGTCCTTAACTACTCTCTCTTTCATAATTTGTTCTAAGACCTTCCATACAATTGAGGTCAAACTAACAAGCCTGTAGTTTCCCAGATCCCTTTCTTTTCATTTCTTAAATATAGGTACTATATTTTCAATTCTCCAGTCATAAGGTACAACCCCTGAGTTGACAGATTCATTAAAAATCCTTGCAATTTGATATACCAGTTCCTTTAGTATTCTTGGATGGAGATTATCTAGGCCCCCCAATTTGGTCCCATTAAGCTGTCTGAGTTTGGCTTCCATCTAATTTCTACTTCCATTTCCTTGTTCCATTAGTACTTTGCTACTGCCCTCAAGCTCCTCATTATCCTTATTAAAAACGGAGGCAAATTATTTGCTTAGGTGTGGGGCCATACCTTTATGATCTTTAATCTGCAACCCATCCTCAGTGCTTAGTGGTCTCACTTCTTTCTTTGTTTTCTTTAAAAAAAAAAAAAGAAACTTTTACTATTGCTTTTAATTTCCTTTGCAATGTCCAACTCTGCTTAGCTTTTGGCAGTTCTCACTTTTCTCCCTACACTTTCTGACTTTCAAGAAGTAACTCTCCTTTGTGTCCATCACTTCTTCCATTCCTTGTAGGCTTTCTCTTCTTAATAACCTGTTTGAGATGCTTGTTCATCCAGTTAGGTCTGCTATCCTTCCCTACAGTTTTTTCCCCCTTACTCAAAGTAATTCCAAGCCTCTTCCACATTAAGATCCTTGAATTCTTCAATCCAATCCACTTCCCTTAGTTATTTCCTTAACTTTTTAAAGTGTGCCCTTTTGAAATCAAGGATAGTTACAGACCTATTTTTGTTTATCCTTCAGTTTAGTCTAAACTGAATTAATTCATGATCACTCGAATCAAGGTTGTCCTCTACAACCAGGAGTCCTATGAAGTCCATGCTACTTACCAATACTAAATCTAAAATAGCATCACATCTTGTAGGTTCAGTGACTATCTGGTGAAGAAATCTGTTGACTATCATGTCCAGGAATATCTGGGCCCTACCATTTACACACTTGTCTTCCAATCTATATCTGGGAAATGAAAATCTCTCATAATCACACAATTCCCTGTAGTGTTCATTTTATTAAAAATATTAGAGGTCTCTCTCCATATCCAAATCAGATCCTGGGTGTCTATAGCAGGCCCTAGCACTATCCCAGTGGAACCTCTGTTACCTTTCTTCCCCAAAGAGATTTTGACCCAAACAGATTCAGTTTTATGCATTCCATCACTTCTAATTTCTTTACAGTCTTCCCCATTATTAATACCACCTTTACCTTTATTTCTGTCTTTTCTGAACAGCACATACCCTCCAACACCTGTATTGAAGTCATGGTTACTATTTCACCATGTTTCCATTCACCTTATAATATCTAGTTTCACTTCCTGCACCAGTAGTTCTAGTTTCTCCATTTTGTTACCCAGGTTCCTTGCACTGATTCACAGACATCTTAGTTGTTTCTGCTTGGTTTTGCCCAAATTCCTCGCTGGATTAGGTACAGTCACTTTACTGCCTGACTGTTACTGCCAGTGGTTTAGCACTGTCTTTTCTCTTGTTGTTGTACATTTTCTTACTCTCTTTTATTCCTTTCTTCCTTGCTCTTTTACTTGGTTTTCCTCCCACTCAATATTAGAATCAGATGCAGCGATTACATGAGCTCCAAACCATTTCCCCCATGTTCCTAGTTTAAAGCTCTTCTAATCAGTTGTGCCAACCTCTGTCCCAGAAGCATATTTTCCTCTCTACTCAGGTGGAGTCCATCCCATGAGAACAGTCCTCTGTCTGTGAATGCCTCCCACTGGTTGAACATCCCAAAGCCCTCCTTATAGCACCATTGTTTGAACCATCTGTTGATCATCATAATCTTGTCTTGCCTTTGCCCTCCTCCTCTACAGACAGGTAGAATCCCCCTGAGGGTCACCTGAGCCTCCATTTCTTTAAGTGTCTTCCCCAGCCTGTCAGTCTTCCTTGTTGTGTCCCAGTGAGAATCTAGCAATATCATTTGTTCCAACATGAAGGACAATCAGTGGATTCTTTCCGGCTCCCATTAGGATCATCTTCCATCTCAGGTCCACATCCTGTCTCTTATCTCACAGCAGACAACAAACCCTTCTGTTCTCCAGATCAGCTGTGGTGACAGGTCTGTCTGTCCTTCTTAGTAGGGGAGTCCCTAATCTCGTAGACCTGCCTCTTCTGATGGTGTTGCAATTCTCCAGCCTTCCCCCTTCTGTTCTTTCTGGCTGCAAGTCTTCTGGTCTTCTGTTCTCACTTGTAGTCTCCTGCGAGTCATCCTCTATCCTCTTGGGTCTCTGAAGTCTGGCTGTTTTCATTGTCTCTTCCCCTCTTCTTGCAGGACTAGCTGCTCTTCTTTTCTTCCTTGCCTTCCCATCTTTGGTTACTGACTGCCTCTCCCTTTCATTTTTTCAACTTAGCAAACCTGTTCCTCCTCTCTATTTCTCCTTCGCTAGCCAGTCTTTTCCTCCTCCTTGTTCTCATAGTCATGTGCATCCGCTGGCCACTTTCCTCATCCAGAAGTCTACCCTCACAGTTCTCTGGTCCAGCATGCATTTGCAAGTCATGAGGTTTCTCTTCAGCCTCTTCTCTCCTTCCTTCCATCATCTGCCCAAATCCCCTTTGAAACTCCACCACAGTTTCTAGCTGCCTCTCCAAACCTCAGATCTTCTCCTCCATCAGATGCATCAGACAGCACTTCATACAAATGAAGCACCTTTCAGGTACCCTGTCCAGAATAACGTATATCCCACAGCTTCCACATCCAGTCATCTTAATTGTCTCTTCCATTCTTTGGGTCACTACTACAGCTGCCTGTGTAGCTGTCATAGCCTTCCCTCCTACGCTCCTCTGAAGAAACAAAAAAGGAGTGGGGAAAGAACCCAAAACATGCCCCTGTTTGCTGGCTCCTGTGCTGCCGGCCGATTGGTTGGCTGCCTTTATAGGCTTGCTGATTAGGGAAGCTCCGCCCCCACAATCAAGGTTCAGCTGTGATTACAGGCTCTGCTTCTCTCCCCACGCACTGCCCCCTGCCAGACTTTGCAAACTGAAAACAAACCCGCAAGCAAGCAAACACACTGTCAAGAACTCGCTCCCTGCCCCTCAGGAGCAGGGGCTTGCTCCCTTCTCCTCCAACAGGGATCTCCATGCAAAGGCTGCTGTTTTCAGCTCTGTTTGCTGGCTCCTATGCTGCTGTCCCTGGAAAATTTCCAGCCCCCTCAAATTAAAAAAGTGTAGTAACTTGCCCAGGAGTCAAGAACTACTGATCTAATCCATCACAGCCCAATTAACCGAACCAAACTTCAGTTCATTGGGAGCTGCGCGTATGACCCTGGGTCTGTATTTGCTTCCCTTCCAAGCCTCTGCCATGCTTTTATGGGAACGCTGCAGCATCATTCCAGGCACCCTTGGCCGGCAAAGCTGTGTAAAATCCTGTTAGTATCAGGGTCAGTTTCTTTTGCTGGCGAGTACATTGAAAGCTGATGTTGTTCTCATGCTATATAAACTGATTGTCACTGAGAGCTTTAGACATTGTCACCTGGGGCCCTAGCAATCTGTTTTGTCTGGAAGGAGCTTTACTGGATACCGTGAACCGGTCAGGTTGCTGAGGGGAATGACTGAGAGGGCCTACTTTACAGGATGGCCCAAATGTCGTGCGGCCCCTTTCCCCCGCACCAGCCACACCTCTGTCCTGAGCCCAATTGCTTCCAGTCCTCACTCCATCACAGCTCTGCAACTTCCTCCTAAACGGTGTTACAGCTACTGGGGCCATGGGGTTTCCAGTTCTGCCCTATCAATCCACTGGAATCCCAACCTGCAGTCCTCCCTCCCCCATTTCAGCCCAAGCCCCCTCCTAGCTGTTCCAGTGCACCCCAATCCCGACCTTCAACACAGTCTGAGATTATTTTGAGCCAGGACTGCCAAATGGGCCAAGAATGGGAAGCTTTGTTCTCTTGCCACACCTCCCCCAAATCCTGCTCAGCCCTGCCGTGTGGATCTAAACAGAGAAATCTCTTAAAGTAGCTATGCTCTTCCTAGGAGGGTTTTCCCTCTGCTCCCTGTGCAGTCAGTGAGTTGGCATTAGCTAGTGGCTGGCTTGCTCCGAGAGGTACGCCCTCAAACGTCCCTGGGCTGGTTGGGATGATGCGGGAGTGTGGCTAAGAAGTGTTTGGATGGGAGGGGCTGACGTCCCTTTACTGCGCTGTTAATTGTGTTGCTTCTCTCTTTGTCCTTTTCACAGAGAGTACGGATAACTTTGTTTCAAGTAAGTGCCTTCTTGCCTTTTGCTTCATTCCCTTTTTTCACCTCCTGAATCCAAGTACCTTGCAGATGACATTTGGGGGCGATCTAATGCTTTAGCGCTAGGCAGGAGGGATTGTTAGAGAGGGACATGAGGAAACAAGTGTCTGTCTTCCCCTCTGTGAGAGCCTGAGTGTATTAAGGAAGGTTTTTATGTGCTGTACAGTCTGTAGATCCTGGGCAGGTCTATTCCTGCCTAGTGGGGTCCTGAAGAAGGATCCAGACCAATGGAGAGGGAGGCATGTGACTTGAATTCAGAGTCTTTGAAATAGAAGGCAAGAGACCTCATTCTCTGGGCTAGCCAGTGCTATGTAGTGTGTGACATCACAAGGTTGGGATGTTCTGGGGCCTGTGGAATTCCTTGGGGGCACAAATTGAATATTTCCTCTTTCCTCTTCTGGTTCCAGTTGGTGACTATGAAGTGAGCCCCACCCCACCTATCACTGTGACCCACAAACCAGAGGAGGATACATTTGGGGTGAGTCCTGTCTCCTTTTTATACAGGGGAAGCATTTTCTATTGATTTCTGCTGTTGCTGATGGATAGGGTGGTATACTGTTTGCACCACCATTGCTTCTATACTGAGATATTTGTTTGTAAGTAAAATCCTACCCTGTCCAATTAATGATGGCCAGACTTTAGACGGTTCAGTGGTTTGCAATGGATAAGCAGGGATACTGATATGAACTACGTTAGCCTCTTGAGTTTGCAAAACTGGGTTGTGAATCTCTTGAAGACAGAGTCTCCTCCAAAGTATTTCCTGCAGGGTCAGAAATTCTGAGAGAACAGTGAAAAAAATGACAAATCAATCAATTAATTGAGTTGTTTCATGCTATAATGGAATGTTTAGGAGCATGGATTCAGTTTTGGTTTATTTTCATCAATACCAATTCATCCCCCCCTTCTTTAACCCCCCCCCCCCCCCCCCGCTGCATTTGGTGATGTCGCACTAGGACTTGATCACATTGGCTGAAATAAGTTTTGCCAATTCATTTTACATGGTTTGCAAGACCCTCAAAATTTCACTTTTCACAAAATCCAGACAGAGATGGGGAAAATGTTGAGAGCAACAGTGTTGGGGAAATAATTAGGGGTTTCATAGAATTGCTCTAATATTGTGCAAGGTTTTGAGAATCTTGAAATCCAGAAAATATTGACAGAATAAACAAACCCTTGTCGATTTTTCTGAATGTTTTATCCCGCGGTAATTCTCAGGGGAACTGAGGAGAGAGCTTCATACAATGGGACCTTACTCGTGAACAGCATGCAGTGTAGAAAAAGAAATGCAGAATATATACAAGAGAATGAAAATCATACTTGTTAAAATGTGACCTTTGAAAAATAAAACCATGCGTCTATCAAAGACTGGGAAAAGCATCAAGCGATGAAAGGAATAAAATGTCTTTCTGTTAAATGCTGTATTTTCTTCTGTGATTGAACACATCACAGTAAGAGGAACACAGGTCCAAATGCAATAAGAGGCCCTGGAAGGCAGTAAGAATAATTGGCCAAATGCAAACGGAAGAAATCCTGAAAGGAAGCTGTTTATTTACAGCAACACAATTAAACGGTCCTGGGTAAAGATCTGCAGAATAAATATTAATAAATATAAAAAGGAGCTTTGGGCTGTAAGCCTTTGTGTACAGGGATGATCTCCCTTCTGCATCCGTACAGGGCCTGGCACAATGGGACCCCAGTCCCAATTGGGGCACTTTGGGTACAATCATAATATAAATATTTACCACTACTACTCATAAAGGAGCAGCTGGAACCTCAGGAAAAGACTTCTACCACCTTCTGTCTCTTGTGTTTTCTCTTCCCTTATTCTTGCTTCTGAGGGTTGCTTGCATGGAGGCAGAATTGATGTTGTGAAAGAATTCTTCTTTTCCTACTGCATATTCCCCATCTCAAGTTAGTATTCACTTAGGGTTGTGAGACCACACGTTGGGTAAGATGTGTCAAATGGAGATTATGAAGGGGAAAAACCCAGGGCATTAAGGAATACTAAGGAGCGAAGATTCCATGCAGATGTACTCGATGATTAAAGAGTGAGGGTTCAGAGGCATGGGAAATGTGATATTGGAGCAGAATTGTATCTATATAGAAATTATTCTTGTTTTTCCTGTCGCAGTAAGAGGCTCTTGTAGTTTCAAAATTGCATTAAAGCCATTTGCATTCAGATGGATTCATCTCCACAGCAGCATGTAAGTGTACAGGAGTGACTGAGCCAGGAGACTTTTACTTTTCAAGTCTGAACTGGTCTGGACATCATATGTTCCTTCTTCCTAACTTTCAGATTTGTCCCTTGCAGGTATCCATAGCAGTTGGGCTTGCAGCTTTCGCGTGTGTCCTCTTGGTGGTGCTCTTTATTATGATCAACAAGTACGGTCGACGATCCAAGTTTGGGATGAAAGGTACGTGTAGCTGCTTTTCTCCAGCAAGAGGCACCTTCAAGGAATGCCAGGCTCTAATGCCACATTATGAAAGGTGTTGTGCTTTATTTCCACAAAAGGTACTGTCTATACCAGCCAGTGGCACTCCCAGAGCCCTTTGAAGGGGAACGGTACGACTACCTCTTCTATTCATTGCCTGGACCTAGAGAGCAATAGAGACTTCCTCTTTTGTTGTTCTGGGCTGCAGATGTTCCTGCTATTGGGAATAAGCATGTGTGTGTGTGTGTGTGTGTGTGTTGGTGGGGGGCTTTGGGTCCTGCTGTCTTTGGCAGTAACAGCGGTTGTTGAGCGCTGAAGAATGAATGCCCTGTGCCGTGTTGTTGTAGCTGTGTTGGTCCCAGGATATTAGTGAGGCAAGGTGGCTGAGGTCATATCTTTTGTTGGACCACCTTCTGTTGGTGAGAGAGATGAACTTTCGAGTTTACACAGAGCTCTGCTTCAGGTCTGGGAAATGTACTCAGAGCTCGAAAGCGTGTCTCTCTCTAAAAGATATTACCTCACCCCTTTGCCCTTCTTATAGGTCTCACGGGAAATGTCGTTTGGCTGCCCTGCGTTAAGCAGGGTTGGGTAGGTTGGGGCGGGAGGTGAAAATACATGAAATTGCCTCCTTGGTGTATTGGCCAGTTCCTGATAGAACGGAATGCGGGTGGATTCTAAGTCGGTTTGTGAAGGAAGAAAATAAGCTGTTATGAGTCTGTGGGGTGCTTGCGAAGAGCAAGTGATGTTTCAGCAGGTTGCAAGGGGTTTTCCTGCTGCCTCCCCACTGGAATGTTTCACTCGTTTCCTTTTCTGCTTCATGGCCATCCTCGTGGGAACTGTTTCAGGCAGGCTAGGTAGTGCTTAGCCAATGAGAAGACAGTGATGTTTGCCATATGGAGCCATTCTTTCAGTTCTCCCCAGCAACGTCGTTGCTTCTCTTCAGGATCATGGGGCTCGTGCCAAGAGAAACTGAATCATTGAGCACCGTCTGTTTTTCATGATTCGCCTTGTGTTTATCTGCAGCCTTGGAGCGTTGGTGGTGCGTAGCAGAGCCTACTGGGACAGGTTTATAACATAACAAAGTAGTTGCCAGCCTCCATCCTTGTTAATACAGGCATTGTACAGCCAAACACATGGTCTTTGGTTAACACAACCCTTTTCAAAGGCTGCTGAGTGGCAGCTGATTTCCCAGCCATGCTGGGGCCTGCATTTGAGGAGCAGGCTGAAATGTCTGGGGGCACGGCTTGTGCTTGCCCAGAGTTCTGTTTGCTTTGCGAAGACATTTCCAGAGTAGGTCCAAATGAGACTGTGGCTGGTGTTTCCCCTGTGTGGCCTCTGGAGATGGAAGACAGGACCTTAATTAAACAGCAGCACTGCTATAGCAACTTAGCAAATTTAGCTCATCTGTCCATTGATGGGAGCAATCTGCTAGGGGGTACAGATTGGTGGTGGGGGAGCATGGGAATGGAAGTCATGATTTCTGCGAGTCATGATTCCCAACTCTTCCACGGCCTCATTTTGTGACCTCACACAACTGACTGGCTTAACTATGCTTTCTGCTTGAGTTTCCCCATCTGTAAAGCGGAGATGAAGTTTACCAACTTCCTACGGGGAGGGGGGTATATCTAAGAGTCACGGGAGGAATGGTTTGTACAGTGCTGTGATATCTGCTGCTGATAGTGCAAAATGTTATAGGTAAAAGAAAAGAATAAATATTCCCACACATGAAAAACAGAGAGAAGAATGTGAATATCATGTGGGTAACTCACCTCTGTAGATGGATAGACAGATGTGTGCTTGCACACGTACTGAGGGGTTATGGTAACCATGAGTATGAATCTTGAATGACATTTGAGTTCCTCAGAAGCCTGAGATGTGCTGTGGTAATATTCCCTTTTGGCATGTGCAGGATTTAGATAGCACAAGCTTTTATCAAGAAAAACCTGGTTTTCCTTTCATTAAGTTGCTGTGCTAAGTTGGAGTCCCTGTTATTCTGGTAATAAATTGTAGATATAAATGTTCCCCTGCAGACTTAATTTTTAGGGGTTTTGCTGGTAAGGCTGTTAGACAGACAGAATCTGCAGTGTTTACATGGGTTTAAAATTCAGAGAGATGTCTCATGTGGGACTTGATCCTGGTGCACTGATTCTGTAGCCAATCACAGCCTTCATAGGCATCTTGGAAATGCAGGCTGTTGTTGGGTGCTGTGGAAACCAAGTCCAGGTGGAGTTCGTGTGAAAGTGACTGGCTCTGCTGTTAGATGAGCAGCTGGATCTTGAGCCTCGAAGGCTCCTTATACGTCGGTAGCATTCTGCCGCCATGTTTAGACAAACGGGCACATGCTCCTGCTGAGCAAAAGTACCTGCTGCTGACACAAGGGCTCATGTAGCTCTCTTGGTATCTTCTACAGCACCTTTATCAATGCCACTAGGGTAAATTTGTCTAATTTGCTCCCCTTACAAACTCCACCTTGGTTCCTCCTTCTCCTCCCTCAACCAACACTCTGGGGACCCCTTCCATGGCTTCTCCCTCTACACCTTCTCCTTGGTGACTGTATCCATTTGTACAGTTTAAACTCTCATCTCTTGGCTGATGACTCACTAATCTATGGGCCCTGTTTCCCTCTGCCCACTCCTGTGCTGCAGACGATCTCCTGATATATGGCCTTAGATGGCCCATCGCCAGCATAGAGCTTCTTGGTTTTTCCATTTCCTTCTTTCTCTGTTGTCATTGGCACAACACCATCCTGCCCATCACGTAGGCCCACAATCCCTTTGACTCCTCCTTTCCCTTCTTCCCACACAACAAGGCTGTTGCAGAATATTGCTTCTTCCTCCTCAGTGTTTTGCAAATGTGACCCTTCCATTCTGTTCCAGGGGCTAATGCCCTGGCTGCATCTTGCCTTGATGGCTGCAACCAGCAGATTACTGCATCACTCCCTGCCAGTCTGCCTGAAACGCAGTGGCAAAAATGCTCTTCCTTCCCCATTGATCAGATCCTATCATCCTCTGTCTACCTTTGCACCCCTCCATTAGCGTCCCTTCAGCCACTGCATAAAAGTTCAAACTTCTCACTTAACACCTTCAAGGCCTTGAATAATGTAGGTGTGATCTACACTACAGACTTATGGTGGTATAACTACATCATACCCCTGAGCAACGCAGAAAATCCACACCCCTGCGCGACACAGTTACGCCGACCGAACTCTGGTGTAGACAGTGCTACGTAAACGGGAGGGCTTCTTCTGTCGACATAGCTACCGCTTATCAGGGAGGTGGAATACCTGTGCCGATGGGAGAAGCTCTCCCATTGGCATAGGTACTGTGGTTACGAAGCATTACATGCTCATTGGTGCTGCTGCACCACTGCAGTGCCATATGTGTAGATAAGCCCTTAGGCCCAGCCTCCAAGTTGGATTTTATCTTCTTTCATGTCCCCCGGCCCTTCATTCCACCAGTGATGCCCCATTTATTTCAGTCTCCCATCTTTACCTTCTTCTGCGGTGCTTCCCACTTGTGGAATGAGCTCCCTAATAACAGAAAAACAGCGATACTGGGTCAGACCAATGGTCCATCTAGCCTGGTGTCTTGTCTTCCGACAGTGGCCAATGCCAGGTGCTTCACAGGAAATGAACAGAACAGGTAATCATCAAGTGATCCATCCCCTGTCATCCATTCCCAGCCCCTGGCAAACAGAGGCTAGGGACACCATCCCGGCCCATCCTGGCTAATAGCCTTTGATGGACCAATCCTCCATGAATTTATCTAGTTCATTTTTGAACCCTGTTATAGTCTTGACCTTCACAACATCGTCTGGCAAGGAGTTCCACAGGTTGACTGTGCATTGTGTGAAGAAGTACTTCCTTTTGTTTGTTTTAAACCTGCTGCCTATTAATTTCATTTGGTGACCCCTAGTTCTGGTTCTAATCTAGTTTGCCAAGCCACTCTTCTTTCTTCATTCATATCTCCTGAAGTCTCACCCCTGGACACTCACCTCTGGCAAAGATCTTTACTGCCACAGTGTCATGCGAGAGAAGGAGAGTGTGGTCAAAAATCAATACAACTGAAAATCCTCTGGAAGCTTGCACTCTCCTCTGAGTCTCTCATTGTGATCTAGTTGCAGCTTTCTGGGGCAGGAACTAGGTCCTACAGAGCATCAAGCATATGGTTGGTGATTAAAAAATAGAATAATAATAATCAAAAGGCCTGATCTGGGGACGGAGCATCATTCCCTGATTCAGGAGCAGTTTGTAGCCAGCTGATGCATTGCCACTTGCTATTGAAATCCCAGCTTGGCAGGATTGTAGGAGCAGGTTTTTCCTGTTGTTTTTGTCGTGGCCGCAGAACGCTGTGTACTCAAGTAACCCAGAATGCCTTGTGGGGAGGCTTGTAAGCTTGTCTCCTCCTCCCCCTTTACTGTGCTCTTCCCAGCAGGCTGAGCAGGGAGGTTAATGCCTAAGTGAATAAGGGGGGAGGTGGGGCACAGCTGGGGCCAGGGAGTGAACCTTAGCAGGGTGTGCAGGCAGGTGGCTGCTTGCGTTCTGTGGAGGTGAGGCCAGAGAATGAGGGATCCCTAAATCCCAATCCTGGGCTTTGTGCACATGGGCAGAAAGCACAGCAAAGGAGCAGAGCAATCTGAGAGGACCTGGTTAGGGATTTCCTAGCTAATAGGTATGGATTTGGGCCCTGTTTGGGAGCATAGGCCAGCGCCTCTGCTTCTCTTCTCTCTGTCTGTCCCAGAGACAGCCCGGAAAATAAGTGCCTCACATTGCTCTCTAGCGACCCTCTCAGGTAGTTTGT
This sequence comes from Chelonia mydas, assembly GCF_015237465.2. Lineage (NCBI taxonomy): Eukaryota > Metazoa > Chordata > Testudines > Cheloniidae > Chelonia > Chelonia mydas. Next base: position 69,661,601 of record NC_051250.2, read on the forward strand.
AGAAGTGGCAGTGACAGGCTGAAGAGCGAGCAGCATCCAGTCTGCCTCGCTGAAGAGTCACCACAACAAAGAATGACAGGTTTCAGAGTAGCAGCCCTGTTAGTCTGTATCCGCAAAAAGAAAAGGAGGACTTGTGGCACCTTAGAGACTAACACATTTATTTGAGCATAAGCTTTCGTGAGCTACAGCTCATTTCATCAGATGCATGTAGTGGAAAATACAGTGGGGAGATTTTATATACACAGAGAACGTGAAACAATGGGTGTTACCATACACACTGTAACAAGAGTGATCAGGTAAGGTGAGCTATTACCAGCAGGAGAGCGGGGTGGGGGGAACATTTTGTAGTGATAATCAAGGTGGGCCATTTCCAGCAGTTGACAAGAACGTGTGAGGAACAGTGTGTGGGAGGGAATGTTTATTTATCTCCATGTTTATTTCCCAGGTTATGACCCAGCTACTGATCTGTCCAATAACAATGGTGCACAATACTTGCTCTGCCAGTTGCACGGTAGCAGGGCGGGCGTCCGGGTGGCTTCACAGGCCTCTTGTGAGGTGGGTTATAAAGCAGCATGTTCCCTGTTTATCGTCGTTCTGGAGAGCTTGTGGAGGTTGGCTGTGTGCCATCCTCATTGAGTTTCCTCGCTTGCTCCAGAGGAGGCGCCTCGTTAATACTGGATCATGGTGGCAATCCTGCCTTTCAGGCCTCCTTGCAGATTTGCCTCCATGCAACAGAGTGGAGAAAAATATGGCTTGACAGGCTATCAGCGACTGCCGGGGCCATGGAATGTGAAAACCTAGGGTTAGGGGAGATAAAATGAAAATGGAAAACAAAGTTCCCTTTGTGTACCTTAGGCTTAGCTGCAGAATAGAGAGACATTGGAGAAAGAAAGGCCAGACAAAACACATACGTAAACAGAAAGTATCTAAGACACAGATGTAGTCTGCAATAATTGCTGGTGTCTAATCTGAGTTTTTGTACACAGACATGTGAATGAATTTTTAACCAAGGAAGGACAGTGATCAAGTGGTTAGAACACGAACCTGGGAATCAGAGCCCCTGGTTTCTATTCCCAGGTGCGGGAGGGAGAGTGGTTAGAGCAGGCAAACTGGGGGTCAGATTTCCTGGGTTCTCTTCCTGTTCCCAGCTCTTCCAATGACGCACTTGGTGACCTTGCACTAGTCTTTGCTTCCCTGTACCTCAATTTCCCTGCCTGTAGACTAAGGATAGAATGCTTTAGACTTCACCTTAATAGCACTCTTCTTCCTGTAAGTCTATAAACCCAAATCCTCCCAGTAAAGTGTAGTCAGAATACATATTAGGAAATGAAGTTTAATTTAATAAAGCTACAGGAAAGTCCTGGGGCTTACGAGATACTCGGACACATTGGTGGGCATGGTCACATGAGTACTTAGGCAGGTAGACAACAAGACATGCACGTTCCAGTGCTAACATTTGGCTTGCTGGTTCTCCTTTGTGTACATCAGGGATTGGCAACCTTTGGCACGCGGCCAGCACATCCCTTGGCCCGCACCGCTTCCCGCAGCCCTCATTGGCCTGGAACGGCGAACCGCAGCCAGTGGGAGCTGCAATCGGCTGAACCTGCGGACACTGCAGGTAAACAAACCATCCTGGCCCTCCAGGGGCTTTCCCTGGCGGGCCCTGTGCCAAAGGTTGCCGATCCCTGGTGTACGTGTTTTCTGTTTCAATCGTAAGCTCTTTGAGACAGGGATGTTGTGCTCATACTTATTTGTATTATGTACTCTTGGTGTTCCAGAAATAATAAACAATAATTCATGCTTGTAAGAGAGCTACAATATTTTTGGATGAAAGAGAATAGAGCAGAGCAGAAACAAATGTACTTATTTATTGTGTGTGTTACCATAGCACCTAACAGCCCTAGTCATGGACCAGGGCCCCATTGTTCTAGATGCTATACGAACGCAGAACAAAATGACTTGTCTTGCGTAGTTGAACTTGTTTTCTGGGCTCAGCTACAAACTAGTTTTTGGTCCCCAAATCAGGTTCATCATGCAGGACAAGGGTGAGGAGCGACTGACAGCCCAAACGTAGCATCATCTGAAATCCCATTGCCTTTTTTCATTTTCTGAATCAACCGAAACAGCAAAGGGGGGAGGAGAGGGGATAAAGGAAAGAGAGAGGCAAAATAATAGTAAATAGAGGCTCTTTACCCTTTCAGTAATGTGTCAAGAATCACATCACTCAGTTCATTTGGTATTCACTCCAATAGCCCTGATCAGAGCACTGGTGCTGCTGATGTGCATGTGTATGTCAAAAGTACTTGCAGAGCTGTTCCATTGCAATTTAGCATTAGTTAATAGCTACTTAAAGTAAAGTGGTTGCCTATTTGATTATGATTGGGGGTTATTAACATTTTTCCATAAACAGATGGTAACTGTCCTCTGCGTCCATTGCAAAGCAATGCCAGGGTTCTGATTTCAAGGAGACCAGTTCCTGCAAAGACAGCTTGGATGCACGCTTTGTTTTTTTGTTTCCCTCCTTAACAGTGTAATTATTTCAGTAGCTTGAAGAGAAAAAATGCTTAAGTGAAGTGACCTGCCTCTCCAATGAGACTTAATCCTAACCTCCATTGACTTGCCCATGTCTGAGTACAATTACTTGGTGGTTTATTTTTTCCCTTGAAGCTGTACAGGAAGTAAAATAAATTTGCAATTAAGAGAAACCATAAAGTCAGTACTGATTGCCCCAAAGCAATCGATGTCCAGCACCCTTCTATTTTATCCTACCGGACTTGTTCATGTCACAGGGGTGATTCCCTCCCACTATCAAGTCCGTACAGGGTGGCTATGGGAGAGGAGCAGCCATCCATAGGAAACAGCAGCTGGTCACAGAAAGTGTTGTGAATAAATCCATGGTGAACCATCAAGTAGATCAAAAGTTAGTAAAAGGTAACAGGCTTCTGCAGCTTTGTTTGGGCCCAGTCCTGTAATATGCTGAGCACTTGACGCGAGGTGTGAGCTCCTTCGATTCCTGCTGACGCTGGTGGGAGCTGGAGGCACTCAGCACCCTGCAAGGTCAGGACCTTTCCTTGGTGGTAACTTTTTATTTGTTTTACAAGCCCCTAGGTTTGCTTTCTGCGCTCAACATCACTTAGTTTGCCTGCCTTGAAACCTGGGAAATGGATTGAAAGGGCATGTGGTTTCACTGGGTCTTCCTTCTATAAGTACTTCTGTATCTTCTGCTAAAGTGCCATTTTATTTTGTTTTCTGATTCCAACCTTGTGAAACCCTGTGCTCCCAATCTGTAAGTACCTGCCCTTCCATTAAAAATACAATCTATAACCACAGCAGCAATGGTCAAACAAAACTCTTCCAGGCATGTCTTGGTGAATGTTAAGAGAAAACACTGCACTGCTTACAAGGCATGTCTCTAGAGCAGGGATCGGCAACCTTTGGCCAGTGGCCTGCCAGGGTAAGCCCCCTGGCGGGCGTGGCCGGTTTGTTTACCTGGCTCATCCACAGGTTCAGCCGATCTCCGCTCCCACTGGCCACGGTTCACTGTTTCAAGCCAATGGGGACTGCGGGAAGCGGTGGCCATCACTTCCCTCGGCCCATGCTGCTTCCCGCAGACCCTATTGGCCTGGAACGGTGAACTGCGGCCAGTGGGAGCTGCAACCGGCCGAACCTGTGGACGTGCCAGGTAAACAAACCAGCCCAGCCTGCCAGGGGGCTTATCCTGGTGGGCTGCGTGCCAAAGGTTGCCGATCCCTGCTCTAGAGGGATCCATTTATCTTCTTTTCACAGGATGGAAGCGCACCAGTATCACCCAAGGCTGTGTTGTGCCAGCATTCCTGTTTCCTTTACTAAGGTTCTGATACCAGGTCCTGCACTTAAAGTGCAGACCTAATATATGGAAGGTACTGTTCTTCTAGTCCAGCCACTAGACGTTTAGGCTGCATTTACTTCTATTGTCTTGCTACACCAGGTAGCAGCAGACTTTTTGCCTATCCTAACTAAGAGCAACCAGATTCCTTGTCACCAGGCTATAAACAAAGGTGTCAGAGTAAATTCTGCCCAAGCTTGTGCCAGATAGAAGTGTCTGCCCTGAAAGACTTTGGAAGGGAACAGAGATGCATGCCACTTACTCCTCTGAACTGCTTGGAGAAATGCTTAGTAGAAGATTTGCAACTGCTTAGATCTAAAAGTAAAATACTTCTACCTGAAGCTTTAAGAGACTGCTTAAAAGAAGTGCTTGCAAAATGCACTTACCAAACATCTACCAAGCATCAACTTCAATTTCTTAGCCAAAAAAATGAATGTTACTTGATAGCAATGGTAAGAACCTCTTAAGGAATTCAAATAAATAGTTTAATTTGACTTGAGATACTTTTGCTTCCTTTAAATTTCTTTAACCTTTCATCATACATCAGACCTTCCAGTTCTCCTTACACCTTTGTTGCTTTTCTGTGCATTCATTCTTTCTAATTATCTGTTGGGTACTCTGATTCCTGCCATCTCCAGAATGCACCAGTCACATTAATGGAACAATGATGGAAAGAGCCCAACAACAGACTTTGGCTGTTTCATGAATGGTTCACAAATCACACTAGTGGCACCCAGAATTGTTTGCAGCTAAATTGAGATGCAAACACCAAATTGGTCTGGTGGAAGTAAACAGCTGGATTATAAAAAGCAAACTCCCAAATCCAAGTGCCTTGCATGTTTCTGCTTTGCCTGGCAGAACAGTAATAAGCAGGAACAGATTGGAGCGTCAGGGTTTCCAGGACATTGGATTAATGAGGAATGGTAGGAGGCTGGTGATCTGGCTGGACATGCTAGTGCACTAGGCTTGTAACTTCATGTACTTTGGGGTCACAACCTTGGATACAGTTCCTGGGGGAGAGGATTAGGATTAATTACACTGTCTCTCTCATGCTGGAGGGGCGGAGTGGACTTCCTTCATCCACTGCAGATTTGGAAGTGGATGAGTCATACTGGTTTGTGGTCCTGCTTTCCTCTCTGCAGGCATCTCAGTTCCACAGCAGTGACATCTCACACTGCTGAGCTTCTCTCATCCGAGCAGCCTTCCCCTTGGGCCGGGAGGAGAAGGGAAACATTTGTCCTCAAGGTTTCTCCTCTGAAAGCAGCGTGGTTCCTGCTGGGTCACTCATCCCCTTTTCAGTTCCAACCTGTGTTTGCCACTTGAAATGTTGCGTTTTCTTTCCATTTTAAAATGAATTGAAAAATGGTGGATTGACAGACCTGGAGACCTAAGACCTCTGTTTATCCACAGGACATGTACCATATGCACCAGTTTCCTTCATCTGACTCGGAGGGAACTGCTTCTGGGCCATGGGGACTGAATTCTTCTCTCAACCATATGGAGTTGTCGGTACCTCCTCTGAGGCTGACAAGAACTGGGCAAATCAGTGTCTGTTACGATGGTGGTATTGGTGCTGGGGCACTGCAGAGTAACACAGGGAGAAACAGGGAGGCTCAGTCCTTGCTTTTCTTTCCTGTGTCACCTTTAATCAGTACTTTAACTGTGATCTGTCTATACTACCTTTCCCTGTCTTTCTTTTGAAAAAGGCTACAGGGCACTAAATGTGCTCCATGGAGTTTGTAGTTCATCTTCTCCTTCTTTGGCTTGCTGTAGGATCCTCAAGATTTTCCTCCTGTTTAGCCAAGGCTCCTGCAATCGAATAGCTCATGCCTAAACTGTGCAGCCAGAGAGTGCAGCTCTTGACCTAATGACACCTAAATGGAGATGTGATGAACACCACACAAGTACAGTGTAAACACCCGGGGGAGGGAGAGAGAGTTCTTAAGGAAGATTTACAACAGTAATGGGACGATATTGTTCAGTTGTGAATTTAGGTTTAATGTGATCTGAGGAATAACTTCTAAACCCTGGAATCTCTAAGGCTGTGGAATAGTCTCCAAGGGAAATGGTAGAAGCTCTGTTATCTGGGCCATTTAAAACTCTACCGGAGAGAACACTGGTGAGTATATTGTAGGGATCAGGGTGCATGGGATAATCTACTGGGCCTCCTCCATCTCTAATTTCTACTTTTCTGTGATGGAGTTACACCTCTGCCTGTTTTTTGGGAAGCACGGAGCATCTAGCAAGGGTACCGATGTTTAGCAGCTTTATTTATGTATTTAATTTATGTATTCATTTCTGAAAGTGGAAGCCATGTAGGACCCTCATTAATGTTCAGGCATTTCATTTCAATACACAACTGTGCTATTAAAAATAAATGTCCACCATGAAAAATGCCTGGCCTGGTACTTGACATCAGCTGCATTAGCAGCACCCAGCATGCTGTAGGAACAAACCAGGTTGTGATTCTAATGACTGGTGGCCAGGGTGTTTCACGGTCCAGGTTCTAGGGTGGGGAACTGTCTCCAGTTGACATTCCAAGTTCTTGGGAAGGAATGTGGGGAAGGGGGTTCTTTCTCTGGTGGATGATTGGGATCTGGATTGAATACCCTGCCTTGGCTTCAGAAAAGAGACCTGGAGCTCTAGGCTGAAATTGCTGATAGTCATTTCTAACTACTGTATACTGAAAATCAGTTTATTTTCCTTTCAGGCTAGCTGAATGGGGTGTGGGCACTTGTGGTAGCTGGGTTATATGCAGGCTTGAAAGGATTCAATTTTTCTCAGTAAATGTTGTTAAATGTCAATTTTTGCCATACGCACATAAATCAACAAAAAGTATTTCCATAGATGATAATTGAAATTTACAGATAAGCAGAGTAAGAAGAATGATGCTGCTTGAGAACTTATAACCATTTGATTTAAGGGTATTTACTGTGTATATACTCTGTTGTTGACAGTTTGTGTTTTAATAGTTATAAAGCTTTAACTTTTTGTGTCTCAATGCCTACTGTCACTAAATAATTTACATCTGATCCCGCATAATTTCCCACAACTGTGAAAAATCTAAATTGATAAAAATAAAGCCTTAAACTCATAATTTTGGACAGTTGTGTTAATTTGAATTGATTTAAAAAATTGCTTAAAAATATACATTGATATTGGAAGCGGAATAAATGTGAAAAACTTTGGCTCAGCAGAGCACTCATAATTGCTAAATGACTAGTACTACAGAAATGAAAATCCAAAAAGCAACCAACAATTGAAGATTGCAGCCATCATAAATGTGGCCATCCATGGAAAGAATAGTATATTTGTAACACAAATACCCCAGAAAAATTCTGAGGTATGGGGTGCTTTCCTGGAAGTATCTCAGTGATCTTATTAAATGGATGAGCCTTCCCCATTCACACCTCCTCTTCTCTTTTCCCCCTCCAGTTTGCTTCAATTCTTTATTGTATTCTATTATTTTTTTTTTTCAATTTCTCTGTACTTAAAATAAGGATAAGGCAGAATAAGATTTAAAGTTAATTTGATTTTATAAACAAATTATTTATAAACTGTAATACAGAGAATTGATTTATATTTTAACCATTCAGATGATATAGTCAACTGTTTCAGGTATAGTTAAGGGTAGGTAACAAATGGTTAACACATTGTGAGACGTTTATGGATAGCTTGTTTTGTGTGTGTGTGAAAATGTAATGAAAAGTGAAGAGGAAAAAATAAACTGATATTATCTGTCAAAATTATATTAAAAAAATACAAATCCAATTCTGCCAAGCCTAATTATATGCTGGTATAATTCAAGGAGTTGAAAGCAGCATGTTAACCTCTTGCGTGCCATAGGAAGATAGGGTACCAAGTTTAGCCATGAAAACTAGTGCAGGCCCAGAACCATAGGTCACCCTGTTTTCAAAGGAAGGAATTCCCTCTTCCCACACTGGCTATATATTTCTAGTGGATTCTCTCTCTTTGTTCCAGTAATTCATAGCTTCAGTCTCTCACAGCACAAGGACAGCATGGAGTCACTGCCTCCTTCTCCTCTGTCCCTTATCTTTCATTGCTTCTCTGGTCATAGAGGTTTCCTCCCTGAGGCTCCAAGGCTAGACCTCTCAGAGGCCCCTTCTTGAAATGTTTAGTACACATCAGGGCTGTTCTTATGCGACCCAACGTTACACTCCCTAGTGACTGGAGAGTGCTCTGTGCCCCCCTGGACCCTCTTTCAGCTTGCTCTATCTTGTCAGTCTGCACAGTTGGGCCAGAAACAGGCTTCCCCAGGAGGTATCTGGTACATTTTGTTTCCAGCTGGTCCCGAGATATCTTACAAAAAAAAAGAACAGCCTTTGCTTCCTTTGCTCCCCTCTAAAATGGAAGGTTAGACTGGGTGGGAGGAACGGATAGGCAGAGGAAGGTTGTGAGTTGGAGTGGGGGCAGATACTTTTTCCTTAATCTAAATTTGGAGTTTCAGCCTCTTGAATGCAGAGAGAGTATGGCATAGGCTGAGATCCCTGTGCCTGGGCAATCCTGGAGTGGGATGGGGAGGGGTGAGCTGATGGGAGACCCCTCAGCACAAGAGGGATCTGTCTTGACACAGTGCAGTGTCAGCCGCTCACGTAAAAGCCTGCGGCCGTGAGACAGCTGCTGGAATCGGGGTAAAGAAGCTGTCCCTTTTGTTGCTGACAGGACGATTTCATTTTGATATGGTAAAAGCTCTCGTGACCCCTGCAATTTTCCAGATGGATAACGAAAAACTAGAAGGAGGGGGCGTCTTGGCGGCTTTCTGTGTATCTGCCTATGGAGCTGCACCCATTGGCTCAGATCTGCTGACAGGACTTAGTAGTCATTACAGTAAATGGTGCCGGCAAGGAGAGAGGCAGGTAAAACCACTGCCATCCTTGGGCTGAGATGCGCTTCCCGTGATACAGGGCATGTGCATGCGGAGACATGAAACGCTGTCTCCAAACAGCCCCATGTCTGCCACACAGGGTTAGGGACCCAGGAGTTCTGCTGCAGTTTGGAGAAGGGTTGTGCGGTTGCAGCAGCATAGGCACCGCAGCACTGCCCTGCTTTGCAGGGGTGGGGGCTGCTCTGAAAGCTGTTTATTAACGGGGTAGCTTGACTGAGATGTGTGTGACTGGCAGAATCATCCCTGGTTTTCTCCACGTAGCGCAGGGTGGCTGTTGTATCCTCTGGGGTGGGTGTTTCTCAAAGCTTGTAGGATCTTCCCTACTTTTTCTTCTACTCTCCCACCTCAGACATTATTGCCTCAAGGGGAACCTCCCAACGCCATGGAGAAATGGACCCAACTCCTTCCAGAGCCTGTTAACACCATTTCTCTAATCTGCCAGTTGGGGGCAGCAGAGAGTTATAGGAGGGGTGAATGGTGTCTGCAGGCAGGATGAGCAGAGAACCAGTTGATGGAGGGCGGCACTTGAATTCTGTTCTTATCCTTCTGGATCCTGCAGCTCAGTGGATGGGGAACAGATACTGGGGTTCAATCTGTATGTTTGCCTCGCTACCTTACTGATAGGCCCCTACCAAATTCATGGTACGTTTTTGCTCATTTTCATGGTCCTAAGATTTTGAAAAATGTAAATTTCATGATTTTAGAGATTTAAATCTGAAATTTCACAATGTTGTAACAAAAGGGGGTTGTGATGGGAGAGGGGGTTCGCAAGGTTATCATAGGAGGGTTGCGATATTGCCACCCTTACTTCTGCGCTGCTGCTGGCAGCTGTGCTGCCTTCAGGGCTTGCTGGCTGGACAGCGCTGTCTGCTGGCCGGGAGCCCAGCTCTGAAGGCAGCACCGCCGCTGGCCGCAGCACAGAAGTAGGGATGGCCTGGTGTGGTATTGCCACCCTTACTTCTGCACTGCTGCCTTCAGAGCTGGGCCCTCAGCCAGCAGCCGCCACTCTTTGACCGCCCAGCTCTGAAGGCAGCGCAGAAGTAAGGGTGGCAATACTGTAACCCCCCCTACAATAACCTTGCAACCCCTCCCTGCAATCCCCTTTTCAATCAGAACCCCCAGTTTGAGAAACGCTGGCCTGCCCATGAAATCTGTATAGCATAGGGTAAAAGTACACAGGAAACCAGATTTCATGGGGGAGACCAGATTTCACAGTCTGTGACGCATTTTCCATGGCCATGAATTTGGTAAGGCCTTACTTATTGTCTCCTGAGAGATCCTCTTGTATTCCTCACACACATCAGTGAGTGCATGAGAAATAAGAGCTGCTCACCTTCCCCTTATCACTCACAGTATCAGAGAAGCCAGTGAGAAAGACCCACTAGGACTTCCTGGTCCCCTCTCCCTGTACTTGCAGGGTTGCTCCACAGGAGGCTTGCTACCTCCTGCGGATATAGCCATCATATGCTATATCCCACGCATATGACTTATATTCCATGTTGACTTTGTGACGTTAGCCCGCATACCGGCAGAGTGGCTCATGGTAAAGGCACAACAGCACACTTGCTCAGGAAGCCCTCGGGAACTTGGGCCTGCGCTCTCAGCAGCGGGAGGATGTGATGGGTTGGATCACAGTGAACCCCTTTGGGACTGCCACTTGAGGTGCCGGGACTACCTCTGAGCCCGCTTTCCCTGGCAGCTTGGGACTTCAGTGCCCTGCCTGGTTTGAGCCTGCTAGAAACCCAGACCCAGGTCTGAACAACATCCCCCCAAACTGCAGGCTTAACTGAAAACAGATTAAGAAGCGTTCCTGTCTCCAACACTCAGGTACCCAACTCCCACTGGGGTCCAAACCCAAAATAAATCCGTTTTACCCTGTTTCAAGCTTATACAGGATAAACTCATACATTGTTCACCCTCTATAACACTGATAGAAAGATATGCACAGCTGTTTACCCCCCCCCCCCCCCGGTATTAATACATACTCTGGGTTAATTAATAAGTAAAAAGTGATTTTATTAAATACAAAAAGTAGGATTTAAGTGGTTCCAAGTAATAACAGAGAGAACAAAGTGAATTACCAAGTGAAATAAAATAAAACACGCAGGTCTAAGCCTAATACAGTAAGAAAACTGAATATAGATTAAAATCTCACCCTCAGAGATGTTTCAATAAGCTTCTATCACAGACTGGATGCCTTCCCAGTCTGGACACAATCTTTTCCCCTGGCACAGCCCTTGTTCCAGCTCAGCTTGTAGCTAGGGGATTTCTCATGATTGCAGCCCCCTTTGTTCTGTTCCACTCCCTTATATAGCTTTTGCACAAGGCGGGAATCCTTTGTCCCTCTCTGGGTTCCCACCCCTCCTTCTAAATGGAAAAGCACCAGGTTAAAGATGGATTCCAGTTCAGGTGACATGATCACATGGCACTGTAAGACCCCAAGCCCTCATTCCTCCCAGCCTGACTCACAGGAAGGCTTGCAAGCAAACAGAGCCATCCAGAGTCAATTGTCCTGGTTGATGGGCGCCATCAAGATTCCAAACGACCATTAATGGCCCACGCTTTGCATAACTACAATAGGACCTCAGAGTTATATTTCATATTTCTAGTTTCAGAAACAAGACTGATATATTTATACAAATAGGATGACCGCACTCAGTAGATTATAAGCTTTGTAATGATACCTTACAAGAGACCTTTTGCATGAAGCATATTCCAGTTACATTATATTCACACTCATTAGCATATTTTCATAAAATCATATAGAGTGCAACGTCACAGAGGAGATCTGTCTCGTTCTGTTATGTTGCTAGGAGGGGCCATGCAGTGTGGTGGGGATGAGGCAGAGCACCTTCTGTCATTCTGCATTCTCTCTCTTTAAAACAGCCTCCCTCTCCCGCCGCCCTTGCCACACAACGTGCTTGGACTTCATCAGCAAGCCCCAGCATGGCCCAGCAGCCGCTTGACTTTTGAATAATGGAGTCAGGGAGATGTTGGGGTTTTGTGTCCTAAATGGCCATGTAAGACTTGGCCTTCTAGAGCAGACCAGTAGCCCATCTAGTCCTGTCTCCAGCCCTGCCAGACCAATAGCCCCTCTTGTCCAATATCTTATTTTAATCTATACCAGATCAGACCAATGGTTCATTTCGTCTCATGTCCTGTCTCCAGCTGTGTCAGGTCAGTCCCGTTGCTGCATCTGTCCCTTGTATTATCTCCTGACCTACCAGATCATATCAGCCACCTGTCCTACTCCTCTAGGCTGCCTCTTGCCCACAGCAGATGGCAATGGCAGCCCCTCTGACAGTGGCTGGAGCTGGAGTCTGCCCCAGAGGGGGTAAAGCCCCCAGCATACAGTCCGTCTACTATACTGTTTGAGGGGGCAACTCAAAGCCATGGAGACAGAAGGGACGGTGGGAGGGACGGGGAGAAACTCCTCCCTCACCATTGCCACAGCAGTGGTCTCTCTTTTTTTCTCTCTCTCCTCTGGTTTCCTCCACTGTCCCTCATCCTTTCCTTTCACTTCTTCCCTCCCCCACCCCAGTAGTATTAATCTCCTGCCTTTGGCCCGTGCCCATGCCGTGTTGTACATCTGAACACGCTGTAGCGACACGGCTGCTGGGACACCTGTGGTATTTAACGATCAGGCCTGCGCGCCTCTCGTTAGGGGGCCCTCTTGTCAGCTCTCTGCCACCTGGTCTGTCTCGCGGTATAGCACTGTTTATTTAACAGAGAGATTAAGCATGACATGATGACTCCCAGCGGAGGAGCCAGGGAAACTGTTGCCATCTATAAATTGGAATCTTTTTATTTATTTATTTGTTAATTGTCATCAAGGACTTGTGAGCTGTTTTTTGGAAATGGTGGTGACAGTTAACCCTTTCTTGCCCACGTGGCATGAAGAGAAGCCGGTCTGGGTGTGGCTGCGGGAGGGAGGGAAGGACCTTTTGACCTATGAAGTCTAGGGAGAAGCAGGAGTGAGGACGCACTGACCGTGGTGCTCAGTTCTATGACACTGTTTTTTTTCTAAGAGGGAGGAAGGTTTCCTGGGAGCAGTCTCCTCCTGTTTAATTTCCCCAGGTGTTCTCCTTCGCTTCTATCAAAGAGCCCTGCCTTGTGCCAGCATGCCTGGGCTGAGGAAAATCAGGCTTCCCTTTTGGGTCCCAGCCTCTCATCAGGCTATCTTAGTGCAATAATCGGAAGATGCAGGATAAGAAAGGAGCTTGCATAAGTTCTCTTGAGCTACCACAGTGACATGGTGCGTCAGTCCCTGAGCCCAAACAGCTGCCTTCAGCTCAGGTTTGTCTTAAGCTGGTGGGGACGTGGTGCTGGAAATGGAACCCACTCTTTGATATTGGGCTGCTAGTGTCTTTGCCTAATTTCAAGTGGGTGATTATATTCTATAGTCTACCTCTGCAAAGTCCACCTGCACTGTCACTTAGATGAGCTATTCTTCGCTCCCTGCCTTAAATGGATGTGCAGTGTTTTGGGGGCACTGTTAAATGGCTGTTGTGCGCTGTCCTAGAAGTGGGTACATTTCAATGCTGAGCAAAGTGATAGCTGTATGAATACCATCTGGAATGTGCTTTGGGACCAAAAGATGAATTTCCCATGAGGAGGTACTTATGCTAGAGTGTTTTCTATACAATTAACTCAAGGATTTCTGTTGCCCTCACAGGTGCTCCAGTAACATATACATTGATTTCTTTTTAAAATATATAATGAATTTGGGTATAATAGCAAGTGTGGAATTGTTTATTAAGCTATGTTTTTTAATCAAGGAGAAAAGAAATTAAAAATAGAGAGAAAACATAACTTAAGGCAGCAAAGCCCTGGGAACAATTTATGGTCTCCTTAATTAATCTCTCTCCTTGTTATTTATTGCACTTTGTAAAGAGAGAGAATTCACATGCCTGTTGGAATGGCAGAATGATGGTGCAACAAGTCTGAGCAGCTGGTAAGGGCATAGCCCCAGCGTGGCAAGGATGCAGAAGGGGTATATTATATTGGCAGCTCACTAGACTGGTCATTTTAAAGTGTAATAATGGATGTTAGAGGGAGGGTGTGTGACATGAAGTGTGCCTGTTCTCATTCTGGTGCTGTACCTGGTGCCCCTCCAAAATTGCATTAGGGCCAGATTTTCAAAAAAGAGAAAAGTGGGCAATTGTACACTTAATTTGCTCGGGCAAAGACTCTGTTCATGCAAATTGTGTAGTTGTATGCAGAACCTCTACCCTTAAAATCACTCCCACACTGAGGAAAATCCTCTCTAGTAGTACACCGGAAACTAGACTTGGGGGAGACCTATTTGTTCATCTGGTCTCTTCCCCTGTCAGTGCAGGACTCTTTCTGATTGGATGATCTTTACTGCCTTGTCTCGTCAGCAGTGGAGATCCCATCTCTTCCCAGGGGAGACTATTCCACAGTCTAATGGCACTCATTGTTAGAAGGAGAGCCTACATTTAACTTTGTTCGGCATCATTCCATCACTCCCAGTTACACCCCTTTGAGCCATCCTCAACAATTCCTCTCTCCTCTTCATCCTTGTAGATGATTCTTTCTCTCTCCCTTAATCATCATTAAGGGGGAGCAATCCATATTTGGTTTTTTAACTCCCCTCGTAAGTCAGTCCCTCCAGCCTCTTCATCATTTTTGTTGCTCTTCTCTGAATTTCCTCAAATGTGTTGACGCTTTCCTGGCTTTTTGCCCAGGACTGTTTGCAGTATTCCAGGTGTGGTCTCATCCGAGCTCTAGGGAGATGGACTAACTCTGCTCTGTGTTGCAGTGTTGCTGCATATGTAGGCCGGAATTTCTGGTGAGGTCCTCCCCTCCCCCCCCGTCATATTGCATTATAGTCTGATAAGCCTTTTAATGGCCATCGTCACCGCAAGCCTTTTTTGGCATTAACTACTTTCCAGGTTTCTGCCTTCCACTAAATTGTTTGATGTGATTTTCTCCAAAATGTATTGGCTTGCATTTTTTCTAGGTTTGGGCCTTGTTTTGTTTCCTTCCGTGTTTTCTAAGCCGTCTAGGTGCTTTTTGTATGACTTCCCGATCCTCAGTGACCTCCTGATTTTATTATCGTTGGAGCATAAAAATGAACAGACTGGATCTGAAATAGTCCAGTATCCTTCTCCGGTTAGTGGCCAGTATCAGATGCTTCAGAGAAAGGTAATGGTTCCCCTAAACATACAAGTATCAGCTTTATAGTTAATGTGGTGTCTAATAATTAATAATTTCCAAATAATTACTAATGATGTTAAATAAAACCAGACTTAACACCAATCCTGCTGCAGACAGCTTCCCCCAACTCTAAACTTCGCTATTTTATTGCCCTTTGTTTACACTCCATTACCTTGTTTTGAATTCATATGCATACTTCGGTTTTTTTAATGCGAGTGGTGTGTTTTTGTGGACTACCTAGAAGAGCACTGGCAGATAAGAGCTATATAAATAAAATGTATTATTATTATTTATGCTGCTTTATGCCAGTGCTCATAGCCAAGCCAATTTGAAATAATTTTTCAAGTAAGATTTTGTGAAGCACCATATCAAATGCTTTACTAAGTCCAGATATATTGCAGCTACTGCATTCCCTTCATCTGCTCTTTTGTAATTCAATCAACAACAAAAAAGAGGTGATCAGATTAGTCTGGCATGATTTGTGATTTATACATCCCCAGCTTATTTGCTCTTAGTTCCATTATCCTGTAGGCACTTAAAGAATTTTGTCTCTTAACATTTATTTAATTGTTTTGCTAGTGACTGAAGTAAAATGTATTAATTTATTTTATTCATCAAATATGAACATGCAACAGTTAACAATATATATAAGGATATATATAAATATATATGAGATGTATATAAATGTCTGTGAAGAATTATAGTATTTGTCTTACTGATATGATTCTGGACAGAAATATATATATATTAGTCCATGGCCTGGAAGTACACTCAACAGCATGGAAGGCAGGAAATGCATCTGATATATCTAGGTAGCATATACCTGCTGGCTGCTCCATTTATGTCCAGTTGATCTGGAGAACCAACAGAGAAAACATGAATGAATTTCCTAGAAGAACTTCTCATCTGCTTTGACCATTATTTCTTATGGGGTTTTGGGAATGTGAATTCTTTTCTCTCTTGTTCAGTCTAAACTCCTCCTTCATTAAAAGTGGCACTCAAATAGCCTATATAGAGAGATACAAACATAAAAATAGTATCTCCCTGTTCACTCTGACTTCATTTCTGAAACATCAAGGAAATTCTCTTCCACTCCACTGCTGTTATATAGCTGGATTTTAGATTTCCATCCCTTTATTACAATGTCATTTAGCTCTTAATAACAAAACACATGGTCCTTACTTATCATGTTCTTTTCTACCAACATTTTCTATGCTACTGACATATTCAGTAATGTGATTTCTGATAAAGGAGTATTTCCCCACTTGGAGAGTTGGGATAATGCTTCCTGGGGCTGTGCTCTATTATCTAATAATATATTGGAGTTAATGGAACATCAGGGCATGCCTAATAAGTAGGCTTGGCAGAATACAATTTTTATTTTTTGTTATAATTCTGATGAATAATATTGATTTTTATTTTTAAATTTCCCCCCTGATTTTTATCCATTTTAAAGGTTTGACAGTTGCACAAAATCATGGATGGTGGTTTCCAGATAATGCCTGATGACAATGGACGTTGAGATTCAAAAAGTTAAATCTTTATAACTATTAAAACACAAATTGTCAACATCATATATCTAAATATACAACATAAATAGCATTAAAATAAACTCTAAGTTTTCAAGCAGCAAGTTCCTTACTTTGCTTAACTGTACATTTTGATTTTTATCAATGGAAATTTTTTTCTCTGTTTGTATGTGTATGGTGAAATCGATGTTTATTGACATTTACTGATAAAAATCTAATCCTTCTGAACCTACTAATAAGTTTTACTGAGCTTGGTAGCAAGGTGGATGTGTTCTGTGCTGGAGTACCAGGTGCAGAATTTGAAAGGATAATTTAGGCACTTCTCTTTATATATATGTGGCTAGAGGCATTGATTACGCTCTACAGAGCTTTACATCCTCTACGTCCCACTGACTTATGTCACAGTACAGAAGTTAGGATCTGCTGGGTTCTTATCACAGTTGACTCAGGGCCTGCACTTCTTAAGCTCAGCAGAAGGCACTCTCAGTTGAGACTCTCCCGTCTTGAACATAGTTCCTACAGGGCTCTGACAGAGCCTTAGTTTGGAGAGCTGCAGGATGCCATTCCAGTACAATTTGTGTAGCAAGGCTTTTCATGAATCTTCCTAATCAGGAATGGGGTTTGGGCTTTTTGTTGTTAAACAGCAGGTTTTGGTAAGCCTTGTAGACTGGTTTTTTTGTTGAAGGAAGACACTTTGGGACCTATACATTTCTGAATAATAATAAAAATAATTGGAAAGGCCAAAAACTATAATATTTGTTACCTGCTACAGAGTGGCCCTCAAAAGGGGTGACATTCTTTCCTCATCAGATATTTAGTTCAAAACTCAACCTTGACTGTTCAGCTGATCTGTGTGCAAGCTAAACATATCAGCACCCACTGAAATCAGCCATTGGAAGTCAATTTGGATCCATGTAAGAAAATGATTACCTGATCCCTAAAGCCAAACTCACCTGGATTTTCAAAAACGTGGTCTGAAATTAGCGCCCTAGGGATAGATTTTGGTCCCATTAAAGTCAACAGCAAAACTCCCGTTGGCTTCCATGGGACAAGGAGTTTATCCTTAAAAGATTTTCCAAACCCTCCAGGGAACAATAAAGATTTCAGAACCCCCCTCTCTCCCCAACACACACATGCACTGGAAGCAATTCAGGATCGCAAATCAGTCAGACATTGTAAACCCACTGACCAATCCATCTAAACTTTAGAACAAAACAATTGGAATTGGCTTCTCCTCCACTTAATGCTTCTGAATCTTGAGTTCAAGATTCTAGGATTTTCTGGCAAGAGTGGATGATGATGATGGATCTGTGCGTAAGGTTTTATGAATTCAGACAAAAGGCTGGATGGCTCTGAGGACAGATATGGGAGGGGTAAGATTTAAGACACACATGCAGGAGGTCTCATGCTGCTGCTACTAGAACATCCTTGGAATTTCTAAATATTGTAAATGACACATTTCTAACTCAAAAAGTGTCACATCCAACACGGGGGAATTCTATATTAGACCTCATCTTGTCAGATAAAGAGGAACTGATAACAGAACTGAAAAGTAATGGTAATTTAGGTACAAGCGATTATGACTTGATCACATTTTTAATGTGCAATCAGAATAAAGTCCAGACTATACACACACACATATACTTGGTGCTTTATAAGGGCCAACTTCATAAAGAGGAAAACAATTATCAGCTAAATCATCTGGGAGGAAGAATTTAATCAGAAAATATGTGAATGATAACTAGGAATTGTTTAAGAATACTTTAGTAGACCCCAAAAAGCCACAGTCCTACAATTGAGGAAGAAGGCTGTATCAGTTAAAAACTGACCTGGTTTAGAGGGGAAGCTATATATTTTTTAAAACAAGGGGTGGGGAAAATAATATAGCAAATGGAAGAAAGGAAAAGTTGATATTAATGAATATAAATCAGAAACTAGGAATTGTAGAAAATTGATAAGGAAAGGAAAGGAACACAAGGGAATATCTATGGCAAGCAGAGTAAAGGACAATAAGGAGGATTTTTAAAATTATAATAGGAACAAAAAGAATCCTAACAATGGTACTGGTCCATTACTAGATGAAAATGGTAGATTTATCAATGATAATGCAGAAAAGGCAAAGGTGTTCAATTAATATTTCTGTTATGTATTTGGAGGGGAAAATAGATGACATAATCATATCATATGATAACATTCTTCCATTGCTCTAATATCTTCGGAGGATGTTAAACAGCAGCTACTGAAGTTAGACATTTTGAAATCAACAGGTCTAGATAACTTGAACCCAAAAGTTTTAAAAGAGCTAGCTCCGGAGCTCGCTGGACCATAAATGTTGATATTCAATAAATTTTGGAACACTGGGGAAGTTCCAGAACACTGGAAGAAGGCTAATGACATGCCAACATTTAAAAAGGGTAAACAGGATCATCTATGTAATTATAGGCCTGTCAGTCATCAATCCTGATAATAGGCAAGATAATGAAGTGGGTGATACAGGACTTGATTAATAAAGAATAAAGAGGGCAATATTATTAATGCCAATTAACATGGGTTTATGGAAAATACATTCTGTCAAACTAACTTGATATCTTTTTTGATGAGATTATAAATTTGGTTGATAAAGATAATAGTGTTGATGTAATATACCTAGACTTCTGTAAGGCGTTTGACTGGGTACCTTATGATATTTTGATTTAAAAACTAGAATGATATAAAATTAACATGGCACACATTAAATGAATTAATAGCTGGCTAACTGATAGATCTCAAAGAGTAATTGTAAACAGAGAATCGTCATTGAATGGGTGGATTTCTAGTGGAGTCCTGCAGGAGTTGGTTCTTGGCCCTACATTATTTAACTTCTTTATTAAGTACCTGAAAAAAAAAACGTAAAATTGTCATTGATAAAGTTTTCAGATGACCCAAAAATTGGGCGAGTGTTAAACAATATGGAGGACAGGACCCTGATGCAGAGTGATTTGGGTTGCTTGGTAAAGTGGGTGCAAGTAAACTATGTGTTTTAATATGGTTAAATGTAAGTGTATGCATCTAGGAACAAAGAATGCAAGCTATAATTACATGATGGGGGACTCTACTGTGGGGAGCCAGTGACCTGGAAAAAGATTTGGGGGTCATGGTGGATAATCAGCTGAACATGAGCTAAAAGTGTGATGCTGTGGCCAAACAGGCTAATGTGATCCTTGGATGCATAAACAGGAGAATCTTGAGCAGAAGTAGAGAGGTTATTTTATCTTTGTATTTGGCACGGGTGTGACTGTAGCTCACGAAAGCTCATGCTCAAATTAATTGGTTAGTCTCTAAGGTGCCACAAGTACTCCTTTTCTTTTTGCCAATACAGACTAACACGACTGTTACTCTGAAACCTGCTGAAATACTGTGTCCAGTTCTGGTGTCCACAATTCAAGAAAGATGTTGATATTTTGGGGAGGTTTCAGAGAAGAGCTCTGAGAGTAATTAAAGGATTAGATTACATGCCTTACAGTGATAGACTCAAGGAGCTCAGTCTATTTAGTGTAACAAAGAGAAGGTTAAGGGGGGACCTGATTGCAGTGTATAGGTACCTACATAGGGAACAAATAACAATGGGCTCTTCAGTCTAGCAGAGAAATATAACATGATCCAGTGGCTGGAAGTTGAAGCTAAGACTGGAAATAAGGTGCAAATTTTTAATGGCCAAAGTAATTACCACTGGAGCAGTTTACTGAGGATTCTCAGTTTACTGAGAATCGTGTTGGATTCTCCATTGCTGACACTTTCTGAATCAAGATTGGATGTTTCTCTAAAAAATCTGCTCTAGGAATTATTTTGGGGAAGTTCTCTGACCTGTGCTATACAGGAGGACAGACTAGATGATCACAATAGTCCCTTCTGGCCTTGGAATCTATTAAAAAGGCAGAGGCAGTATAGTAGTGAAGTTGCTTGAGAGGCATCTTGAGGCTGCATGCTGCCCCTTAACGATGCCCCTAGGGAAGGGGGACGGCTATGAAGAATTAGTTCCAATCTACATGTCTGAATAGTGTGTGTGGGTCGAGGGGGGGCATCCCAGGGGAATAAAAGCAGAAAGATGTTTTATGAAGTTATTAGCAGCTGGTGGTAAGTGCCTATTTATCTGCATCGAGCTGCAGAGCCTGGGAGCGGCTGGAGTGAGATTTGCTGTCGTATTGGTTCTTTAAGGATAAATAATCTTGGCTGGAATTTGCACTAATGATTTCCTAAGCGTGGTGCTGCTGGAGTTTCCAGACAAAAAATGTTTCTTTGTTTTTCAAGGGTATAAATGGGGATGGGTAGGAGGCGGGAGAAAGGTTCGTTTCCCATCTTGTTCTCATTGGGAGCTGGCAAAAGATCCTTGTGTTTTATTTCTTTTTGTTTTTTTTCAAACCCCTCCCAAGATTACCTTCCTTCCAGCAAGGAGTGTGACCACTGGACATGGTCCTGCTAAAGTGTGATGAAGGCTGTTCCTTCAGTCAGCTGGGGAAGGTTCTCTCAAACCCTCTGGGGGCTGCCTCTGCTGGCTTTCCTGTTTCCGTTGTCCAGGTTGGTGGAAGTGGGCACGTTGCTGGGATGGATGCTGCTTACTCGGAGGAGTTTGGAATGGGGTCCAACAGAAGGTTTCCCATTTGCATTATTGGGGAAGTATATGGCTGCACATACAACTATTTTGCTCAGGCAGGCAGCGAAGCCAAAGCAGATGCACAAAGCCATCTAGCCAGGGTCTGACGATTGTCCTGTGCATGTATCAATGGGATGCAGTTGCCAGCAAAGTATATTTCCATCTCCAGATGGAACCAGATGGCAATCTCCAGTTGCTAACCTTCCTAAAGGAACTCTCACTGATCTGTTTAGGCATTTATTCCCTGTTCAGCAGGATATTATCTGAGCACCTTACAGAAATACCAGCATCGGCAGTAGTTTAATCAGTGTTGTAGGTCTGTTTTTGGCTCTTTCCTCTTCCCTTGCATGTGAGGGTAAATGGGTAAAAATTTAAATGTTGTATTACCACTATCTGTTGTTGTTCTAGTGAGAAAGGTGAGTCTTGTATTTAGTCCTAAAAGCAATGCCATGTTAACCTTTGTGTAAGAAAGTCCCAAAGCTCAGGCTCCCACAGGTTTCATCCTTGTAGTAGCTAGTGCCTGAGGAGCCCAGCTGTCATGGGAGGTCCTGGTCCCTAAGGCACTCTGGGTTTATTGCATTGCTCATTGCTTGGAGAGCAGGACCAGAACCTTGACTTTTGACTTGTTGTTCAAGAGGAACCCAAATGTCTGGAGTATGAAAGTTATATGGTCATATCGCTCTCTGTTGGATAGCAGGCGAGCTGCTATATTTTGAATCAGATGAGTCTCTTCAGGTCTAGCATTGTTATGTCCCGATATAGCGCAACTGCAATAACTGAGCCTGGAGGTCACAGACACAGTGGATCTGATAGTGCAAACCAGTCAAGTAATCAAATACGTTACCGGAAAGAAAGAAAAAAAAAACCAACCTCATCAAGTATGTTAGGGCATAGTCTCTAGTCACAGACACAAGAAAATGTTCCTGGTGTGTACTGGCTGCTAGAAGGTGAAGATTTGTGTTCTCCATGTGTTCTGTTCTGGAGGTTTGTTCCCTTTTTTGCAGCACTGGAGAATGCATAGAATGTCTGTGGTCTGAGAAGGCATCTTTGCTCACCCCACTGTACTGCTGGAAATGTGCAGCTGTCTTTGATCGTTCTAGCCATCATACTGTCATAAAACTCATGGAGGATATTTGTTAACTTCTGAGTATCCTGAGGATCTTTCTGAAGATTTTTGGTGGTGGTGACTGGCCCCAGGGCTGTGATGAGAGGCATTTTGTGTGCTCCCTCGCCGTACTCTCCATTGGAGAAAATGCTGAAGTAGTCTAGCCGAACAGTAATCATGATGATTCCCTGTGTTTTAGGGGAGGCAGTATTACCTAGTGACTAGAGCACTGGACTGGGACTCAGGAGATCTGGGTTCCAGTCTCAGCCACTAGACCGTAGGCAAATCACTTCTCCTCCCTGTGCTGCAGTTTCCCCCATCTGTAAAATGGGGATGATACTGACCATTCTGAAGTACGTAGAGATCTGTGGATGAAAAACAGAATCTGAGAGGTATTATTATTATCAAGACACCTACAGATGGGAGTCACCAAGCAGGATATGGGATCACAGCCTATAACTACCTTCCAGGCAACAATAGGAAGGAAGGATGGAAGGTCGGTGGTTGGCAAAGTTTCAGAAGGCAGTTGGACTATGCGGTGGCGTGACGTCCAGTGAAGGAAGGATTCTGAAGGTCATGAAGAGAAGGTTCTGAAGGCTAGGTGCAGTTGGGCAATGGAGTAGGCTTCCCAAGTGGTTGATGGAGACACCATCCCTATGCTGATGGAGGCACTGTTTCGAGAAGACCAGTGCTCAGCACCCAGCCTCTCACACCGTGACACTGGTGGCCAGATTTTCACAAGAGCACAGCACCCGAGGTACCTCCAACATGCTTTTTGAAAATCTGGCTGATAATGGGCCCTTTGTGAAGAGAAGCCCTGCAGGATGTAATGGAAACTTGTCAGGGTGACCCAGGGGATATTTTCCAGCTTGTTTGTCTGGCTTTATGAAAACTATTTGGGCGGAATGAACATTTTAGTGAAATTCTTCGTGTTACAGCTCTTGTATTCCGAGGGGCATTGTCCTCTTGAATGGATGACACTAGATTCACTCCATCACTCTCAACTTGATCATGGCACTACCCAGACCTTTGTAAAGTATGCAGTACTTACAGCCCCTTTTACTTCTGCTCTAGCAGTGTCCAGCCGCTCTGCTGATGTCCCCTGTTTCACCTCCCATTTGCATTATGCAGTCAGCCAGGCTTTCCCTTTAATAACCTTGTTGCTTGCCTTGAGAATTAGTTAATACTCTTTAGCATAAACATTGAACTGCATCCCCAGTGCCTGGGAAGCCTGCCTGGATATATTGTTCCCAGCATGTCGGCTGTTGGAGCTGCGGGTATGTATATATTTTAGCCTTGACAAGTGGAGTATGTAAAGATTTTCCACTTACCTCTCTGCGTGGTCTGGTTGGTTCCAGAGCGTGTGTTAGTTCTGGCAGCTTTCACTGCACCCTGCGTCGATCATCGTGTTGGCGGATGTGAGTATTTCATGCAGGAAAAACTCTTTTCCTGGAGAAGGAATGAATTAAGAAGAACGGTTATTGCCACTTGAGAAAAGCAGTCCCAGGCCGGGCAACAAGATGCATGGGTTGCGTTCAAATTAAGAGAACAAACATGAATACGGAAATGGAAGGGGAATGGAGACCGGGGAACTGCATTCTGTTACTTCTGAGCTAAGACAACCTTTGAGGCTGTCTGTTGCTCTGTGGCGATTTTGGAACAAATACATCTGATAGCACAGGGGTGGGCAAACGACGGCCTGCGGGCCGGATCCGGCCCCTCAGGGCTTTGGATCCGGCCTGCGGGATTGTCATCCCTGTGGCACCGCACCGCTACGGGAAGCGGCCACACCACATCTCTGCAGCCCCTGGGGATGGGGTGGTAGAGAGCTCCGCACGCTGCTCTTGCCTGTAGGTACCTCCCCCAAAGCTCCCATTGGCGAGGAACAGGTTACTGCGTCCAATGGGAGCTTCGTGGGAGGTACCCACAGGCAAGGGAAACACGCTGTCCTGGCCCCGGAGCCGCTCTAGGTAAGCGGTGCCGGGCCAGAGCCTGAGCCCCTCCTGCACCCCGCACCCCAACTCCCTGCCCTGAGCCCCCTGCCGCATCCTGCACCCCTCCTGCACCCCAACTCCCTGCCCTTAGCCGCCTCCTGCACCCCGCACCCCTCCTGCACCCCAACCTCCTGCCCTGAGCCCCCTGCCACACCTCACACCCCTCCTGCACCTCAGCCCCCTGACCTGAGCACCCTCCTGCACTCCACACCCCTCCTGCACCCTAACCCCTTCCTTAACCCCCCCATACACCCCGCATCCCTCCTCTGCCCCAACCCCTTGCCCTGAGCCCCTTCCTGCACACCGCACCCCCTCCCACACCCCGCACCCTACCCCCGCACCCCAACCCCCTGCCCCGGCCCTGCAAGCAATTTCCTCACCCAGATGTGGCCCTTGGGCCAAAAAGTTTGCCCACCCCAGTGATAGCAGTACATGAGAGGGTGTGAGTTCCTCTGTACATATGTATACCCATGTTCGCATGTGTGTGCGTATATGCATTCCTTCTTGCAAGTTATCTGGCGTGCATGTCGATACATTTATAATCACGTTGAACCCAATAATCAGTTATAGCCTGTCAAACGGCACTGAAAGGTCTTCCTGCCCCAGCTCACACCCTCTGCCAGCATAACATACCAACTCTGTTCAACCTCCGCTTTGAAAACTGCTGAGAAAACAAACGTGCCCAAAATGTCAACACGCTCAGAGTGAAATCCTGGCCCCAGTGAAGTCAATGGAAGTTTTGCTGTTGATCTCAGTGGAACTAGGATTTCGTTCTCACGCTCTCCTGGAGCAAGGAGGGAATCAAACTTCAGACTGGAGACCCCGCACTGACAGCGCCCTGCTCTCTGAGGCATTAATCAAGAGGGTATAAGCAGCAGTGCCTGTTTTGATCTCAGCTGTCAGGGTACCACATAGAGAGAGCATCTATCACTGCACTACCCAGGCCTCTGACTATGGAGAGAGAGCTTCATAGATGAGAACTAGCCTTCTGAATATTTAGCTGTACTGAAGATGCTGCGGTGAGGGGCGGACTATAAATTATTGAATTTTATATAATAAACACATATATACCATGGAACCCACTTAGAATGAGCATGGGCCTAGCAGAAGTCTGTTTACAGGGCACTCAGAGGATGTTCTCTGGGGCAAATAGTGTGTCCAATACAAAAGCAACCCAGAAAGCCAGATGGGAGTTGGTAGCTCCCTCAGGGCCCTGTGCCGCAGCATTAGTTTTTCTTAAAGGGCCACCTTCCAGTACCCTATATCAGGATGGGAATGTGTACATATCCCTGCAGCCCCTGGAGGTGGGGGTGGGGGCAGGGCGGCAGAGAGCTCCGCACGCTGCTCTTGCCTGTGGGAACCTCCCCCAAAGCTCCCATTGGCCAGGAACGGGTTACTGTGGCCAATGGGAGCTTTGGGGGAGGTACCCACAGGCGAGGGAAACACGCGGAGCCCTCTTCACCCCTACTCCCACCCCCAGGGGCCGCGCAGGGACGTGGTGCCGGCCGCTTCCCGGAGTGGCGCGGCGTGGGGCCAAGGCAGGCAGGCCGGGAGGCTGCCCTGGCCCCGGTGCGCGCCACTGCCACCCCAGAGCCGCTCTGGGTAAGCGGTGCTGGGCCGGAGCTTGAACCTCTCCTGCACCCCGCACCCCAACTCCCTGCCCTGAGCCCCCTGCTGCATCCCGCATCCCTCCTGCACCCCAACCCCCTGCCCTGATACCCCTCCTGCACCCCGCACCCCTCCTGCACTCCAGCTCCCTGCCCTGCCGCATCCTGCACCCCTCCTGCACCCCAACCCCCTGATCTGAGCCCCCTGCCACACCCCGCACCCCTCCTGCACCCCAACTCACTGCCCGAACCCCCTCATATACCCCGCATTCCTCTTGCACCTCAACCCCCTGACCTGAGCCCCCTCCTGCACTCCACACCCCTCCTGCACCCTAACCCCCTTCCGTGAGCCCCTCATACACCCCTTTGCTCCAACCCCTTGCCCTGAGCCCCTTCCTGCACACTGCACCACCTCCCGCACCCCAACCCCCTGCCCTGGCCCTGCAAGCAATTTCCCCACCCAGATGTGGCCCTCGGGCCAAAAAGTTTGCCCACCCCTGTGCTAACAGCTGGTTGGACCACTCCACTGAGTCCACTGATCTAATGACAGGTTTCAGAGTAACAGCCGTGTTAGTCTGTATTCGCAAAAAGAAAAGGAGTACTTGTGGCACCTTAGAGACTAACCAATTTATTTGAGCATGAGCTTTCGTGAGCTACAGCTCACTTCATCCCACAGTATGCATCCGATGAAGTGAGCTGTAGCTCACGAAAGCTCATGCTCAAATAAATTGGTTAGTCTCTAAGGTGCCACAAGTACTCCTTTTCTTTTCACTGATCTAATGCTTTCTCATGTGCAGGTATCAGCATGGAAGAAACAGGGCTGTGGGGGCCTTTCCCGCTTATCTTGCTCAGGAATCTCTCTTTCCCACTGACCATGGCATCTGGCTCTCAGGGCCTCCTGCACAATCTGCAGTG
This sequence comes from Chelonia mydas, assembly GCF_015237465.2. Classification (NCBI taxonomy): domain Eukaryota; kingdom Metazoa; phylum Chordata; order Testudines; family Cheloniidae; genus Chelonia; species Chelonia mydas. Next base: position 69,688,332 of record NC_051250.2, read on the forward strand.
TTGGTCTGAGGGGAGCTGATTAGCAGCATAGTCAGCCAAAGTCCTGCAGGAGGTAGAACTCACTCACTTTCAAAAATAGTTTTTTTCTTCCAACCAAAGCAGCCTGCCTTTGCCAGCATGTGATATAAGGGAGCTGTGCACGTTCTGCTCTTGTATCCCTTCCCTTGTTAATTCAGCCTCACTTTGAAATAATGCGAGAAGAGAAACCCAGGAAAGATGATTTCAGAGCAAGCCCATTCATTCCATGACTGAGCAGACCGTCGGGAAGCAGAGTGGGTTGTTGTGAAGTGAATCTGTTTCCCTTGAGGCTGCTCTGTCTCCTCGGAGTTCAACCTTGTTATGTTTTGGCCTGCGCGTGTCCAGCTATTTCTTTCCATAACATCCTTCCTTTGATAATGAACTCTGGCCAGACTTGAACATACTCTCCCTTTTGACTCCCTCAGAGCTCCCCTTTGACCTTCAGAACAGCCTGTGTGCTCTCAGCCTCTGCCAGAGCATCCAGTGTTCTGTCTTTCTCCTGAAACATGGGTCTTTTCTTCTTGATTTTGTAAAGGGGTTGAGGGAATGTGTCCATCCGTGGTGGTTAATGAAGGAGCATCCTGGCAGCGCTTCCTCCACATTCCCATGCCAACAAATCATTGCAGTACAAGCTTCTCTCATACACTATCACCTGCCAATGACTTCAGTCCTGAGCTGGTGGCACCGCCCACTTGGGGGGGTGCGGGGGGGCACGGTGTCAAAGGTAGCTCAGTCTCTATATAGGCAAGGGGGCCCATATTTTCCGAAAGGGAGAATGGGACAGTGCACAGGGCCGGCCCCAGGTCCCTCTCCCTACCCCTGCATGCAGGGCTGGCCCCCCCTCCGGTCACTTGCCCGAGGCCTCCCCCTCCCCCTCCTTCTCCTCCCCTCCCCGTGAACGGGGCTGGCTCAAGGCCCCCCGGCCACCCATTGCATGCAGGGCTGGCCCAAGGAGGTCCCCCACCCTCTGCTTCGTTCGTGGGGCGGGGCCGAGCCCTTCTTGCCTCCCACCCAGGCGGGGCCAGTCCAAAGTTCCTCTCTCCCTCCTGTGTGCAGAACTGACCCAAGCCCCCCTGCTGGCCCGAGCTGCTCTCCCCAAGCCTCCCTCCTGCGCAGGGCTGGCATTGCCGCTCACCTCCTCCTCACATGTTCCTCTGTTCCCCGCAAGGATTCACACCCCACTTTTTGGCAATACTGGGCATTTGTCCAGTTTACTCTTGCCAACTGATGATCAGGATGGCAAGAGCAAATGGGACAAATGCCCAGATTTACCAAAAAAGTTGGGATGGCCAGGACAGGGCTCAAAAAAGGGACTGTCCCAGCCAAAGTGGGACGTATGGTCACCCTAACGTAGGCTCAAGCTTTTGGGGGCTCTCCTGAGCACTGGGTGGTACTTACATAGCTAAAACCTCTACGAAAATGTCCTCTTTGATGTCTGTGAGGAGGCCGAGGGCTTGCAGCAGCACCGCTCTAGTGCTTAGTGAAGATGCTGCCTATGCCAACGGGAGAGCTTCTCCCACCGGCATAGTTATTCCACCTTCCCTAGAAGTGGCAGCAATGTTGTCAGGAGAAGCCCTCCTGTCAACATAGCACTGTCTACACTGGGAGTTTGGTTGGTATAGCTGCATCACCATTAGTTTGTAGTATAGACCAGGGCTTAGTATGTCTTCTGTTGGTTTGGGTTTTTTTCAGCAATCAACCATGGTGGCTGTTTGCACTTTCTGATACCAGGGTAGGATACTTTGGTTACTGCAGCTACCATTCTGTGAATCAAGTCAACTCCATTTTGGGCGGTCGTCTGCTAAAAGACATAAGAGCCAATGAACATCTTTAGAAATTATTCTAGGGGAGGTTATTTGGGGAGAGGGCTTCTGGTGTCCTATGCAGAAAGAGCTTTCATGCATGAACTTCTTTCACATAGTTGAATAACCCCTCACGGTTTTAACTAGACATTGAATTCGCAGCATCTCCTCAGAGAGGCTTGTAGGCAGCTTTGGGGAATGAATCTTTAATTTTGGTCTATAAAACACACAATAGAAGCCTCTCCTAGACATGAGAGCAATTAAAATGTCCACTGAGTGAATAAACACAGTCTAATAATAATGGTACCGTTAATGAGACTTCAGATGTTTTAGCAAACTGGCCTAGGTCTAGCAAGTTTGGAGATGCATTATCTGAATAAAGTTGCTGCTGCTGTGAATTGCAGAGATGTTTCCTAAATGCCGTGGGCTTTAACTGAAGCTTCACTATCCCACTACCACCACTGTGGGTGGTGTGTATCCCATCCCAAGGGAAATATACTTTAGGCAAAACATAGCATGGAAGGAACGAGAGCAATTTTGCAAAACAGTTCACTTGATTCCCTCTTGGAAGGAATTCAGAGAAGAGCAACAAAAATAATTAAGGTTCTGCAGGGATTAAATTGTACAAAAAAGCTAAGTATGTATACCTTGGCTAGACAACGGCTAAGCGGATGTGATAACCAGCAGTGCATATTTAAAAGATGTAAACAGTAAGGAAGGAGAGGGATTTCTTAGGGTAAGGGGCTAGAACTGGAAATTGCAAGATAAAATTAAGCACAAGAATATGTAGCTTCAATATCCCGAAACTTTTCCTAATCATAGAAATGTAGGGCTGGAAGGGACCTTGAGAGGTCATCTCGCCCAGCCCGCTGCACCGAGGCAGGACCGAGTATACCTAGATCATCCCTGACAGGCATTTGTCCGACCTGTTCTTAAATACCCCCAGTGATGGGGACTCCACAACCTATCCCATGTTTAACTATCCTTATATTTACAAAGCTTGCCCTAATATCTAACCCCAATTTCCCTTGCTGCAGGTGAGCTGTATGAGAGAGTGGTATAGTTTCCAAGGTGAATGCCTTATTACTTGAGTAATTTAAAGCTCGTCTGAGCTAGTTATGCTCGTTAGCTGGAAGGTCATGGCTGAGGAGCACTGGCAGCACTGTATGAAGGTGGCAGAGTGGGACAGCAGGAGGGGTAGAAATCAGGGATGAGCTGCATGAGCAGAGATTAGTAATCAGTGGATTGCAGGACTAGATTGTGGTGCATTAGCACTGCAGGGTTGTGCTTGGGAAGTTTGTGCAGCCCCTTCCTGACCTGTGCCTAGCTCTAACCAGAGCTATAAGATGCTCACATGCAGAAGCATCAAATTCACCCCCAAATCATAGTGGGGAAGGTGGAACTGTAACCCCAGCATGTGTAGTCACTGTCCTTTACCACTGGAAAGCAGTGGGAGGAAGAACAAGATACTGACTTTGTTTCCCCCACTCAAATGTCTCCTTCTATCCCTGTGACTGCCATATTTTGTGCTCATGGGTGAAATTGCTAAGTGGAAGGTGTGTGAGGGAGGACTGGCTGAAGTCTCTCAGCCTTGGCTGATTAATTAACTCTTCAGATTAATTTCCTTTCTGATTACCGCTTGACTAATTCCTCCTAACTCGGTGAGACCTCCTCACTACTTAATCCTCTTTGTAAGACCTCAGAGTGAAATGCTTGAAGTAAACATTAGCAAAAAAGGAAGACATTATGAAACACAACAATGCTCCCGCTCCCCCGTTAGGACACCCCCCTCCCGTCCCACCCCCGCAGCACCACTTTCCCTTTGCTTCACCGTGGGGGCTGTGTGAGGCAGACTCTCTCAAGGGTTCTTCAGAACTCGCCTCTTTTCCTCATGTCTAAACCTGCTTTGTGTGTTGTTTCTCTAGTGTGTCTGTAACAAATTGCATAATTTCACTTGTTGAGCCTGATAATTAGTGACAATATCCCAGTAATTTGCAAAGGGGCAGGAGGAGGGAGACTCGTGGAAGCTCTGCTCAAAAACATTAGAGGAATCTTTTCTCACAGCTTCATTAAAGAGAACGTCCATACTTGTCAAACAGCTTTTGAGTGCAAGAGACTGACAGTGCTCCTGGGCTTTGCCAGGCATAGGTATCTCACAAACATCTCCACACACCTCTGCAAAGGCACCCCAGTCGTAATCTGCAGTCCCTCCAGTTATTCCAGCCCTGCCTCCTCCAGCTTTTGAATGCATCTCAGTCCCGATCTGCAGTCCTCCTTCACACCTCTGCCACATTATTCCAGTCCTGCCCACCTCCCACAGCTTTTAAATACACTTCAATCCTCATCTGCACCCACACAGTTATTCCACTCCTGGGACTCTCCTCCACAGCCATGTCACTGTATCTCAGTCCTGATTCGGGTGAGACAATATTATTGGGACCGTTTTGTCTTATAAACGCAAGTATACCCCCTCTTTTTCCTCCACCCCAAAAAAGTGTCCCAGTTTTTCACACTTGCTATCTGGTCACCATACTCCTGATTATAATTAATTAATTTATTTGTTTATTACTGTTGCAGCCAGATTTGGGGCGCCCTCGTATTAGGCTTTGTAGAAACACATATGAAGACCTGGATGATCCCTGGAAGAGTTTACAATTTACAATGTGACCCATGAAATTTGGGGGAGAGGTATATAATCAAATATATAATTGATGGTCAAATGGGATTAGTCTATGTTGCATCCGTGTAGGTGCAAATGCCTAAAACACCCCATGTGTCCATCACTGATTGCTGGGATGTCATAAGAAATCAGCCAGAGAAGAGTTTTGAAGGAGCAGGGCGTAGTGGCCCTACTGATCAGTTCAGGGAAGATGTTCCATATGTAAGGGGCAGGAGGGAAGAAGGCCTGGAGATATGTATTTGAGAAGCTCACAAACAGGGTAATGAGGTTGGGTAATGGTTGTTGGTAGATAGGAGAAGGTGGCGATCATGGTGGTAGGGGTGGTACAGTGAGAGAACAGAGTGGACAAATAGGGGTGGGTAGAATTGTGAAGCGCCAATAAGGTGAGGGCAAGAAGTCTGAATTTGATATAGTGAGATGAGATCCAGGATAAAGGTGACATGGCCAAAGTGATGGGCAATAATGGGGCCTGCTACAGAGCAGGTCCAAGTAAAATGGATATGCTATGAAAATCTGAGGACTCGCATATGCTATGGACCTGATCTACAGCATCCCCAATACACAAGTCTAGTACTCTCCAGAGGAAGGTGCCGTGATACTTGTAATCTGCCCTGGAAGTCCTCGCCCTGTCCCAGTTCTGACCACTCAACAGCCCTACTAATGCACCCTCCTCCTTTTTTGTAGAGCACCTTCTGCTATTCCAACCCTGGGCTCTCCCAAACAGTTCTGTCAGTGCACCGCCATCCTGACCTTTGGCACCTCCTGCTATTCCGGGAGATAGTCTCTGCAGAACAGATGACTGCTTGTTCCACTAAGAGCACTATGTTTTTATTCCTGGGCATACATTCCCAGAGTCTCTGGATGCTTTAATGAAATATAAGTAAAAACATAACTTACACTGAAAAAGGAAACCTGCCCAAATCAATCCCAGAGCGGGAACAAAACTTTCCCCATCTTCCTCCAGCATCCCACCCTCCTAACATGCAATAAATGGACACGACACCCCCTGGAAACATAACATTCAAAGAGAAACAACAAATTCTGGTGCAGCGCTTTGACCAATGCTTTGTGGATAACAACAAGGTTCTGCTAAGAATCCGGCTAGACCTAGCCAACTCCTTTCACTTGTGACCTCAGCTCGTGAAAGGCTAGTGCAGTGGCACTTGGAGGGAGCCATTCCTTTTTCTTCGTTTGTGTGCTGTGTGCAGTACTTAAATGTCGCCTAGACTAATTAATCTCGGCTGAGTTTGAGCTGCCAAGTGGAAAAAAATAAGAAAGAGGACGTGTGGATCGAGAAAAAAGTAAAAAAAAAAAGATTGCTCTTTGACGGCGAAAACCACTATTGGAGGCTTTTGGAGCAGACACTGTTTTTGGATTCCAGGCTTTGCCGCGGCAGCCTTGTTCAGCCCAGCCCTGAGTACCACTGCACTCTCCTTGTCTAGCTGCTCTGATTATGATATTTAAATCGGTCTTTAGATCTGCTGCTTTGCTTTGTCCCTGCTGGAAACAAATTACTCTGGCTGATAAAGGAGATTGAACCATATGCAGAGAATATGCTGTGCTCATATACATGGCATTAGACACAACACTGAAAGATTACCGAAGGTACAGTGCAAATACTGCAGCCAGGGAGCTCTGGCTGCAAAGCACTCAGGCAGAAGCTTCTGTTTTTCACTGGCGCCGCCACCCTTGACAAATAATTTTTGTTTGTGCCAACTTTATTCTAGCTGGTGTATGACAAATTGTAACTGCACTCTGCCAGCTTAAAGAGGCCTACCTAATTTCAGGCAGCTAGGAATTGGTTTACCAGAACAGACCAATGTTCTCTTTAGTTCAGTATCCTGGCTCCTGCCTCACTGGATCACATTAATAGTCCATTTAGTCTATGCACCTAATTGAGCAATGATGTTCCTTGTAGTGGGTGGGGCAGGGTTCTTCCTGACTCCAACTGGTGATCAGTTTAAGTCATCAAGTGTGAGGACTGGTAGACTGTATAATTTTATCCTGGCAAGTGTAAATGCAGTTGCTAGCCAGAGACGTAGTAGTTTGTAGTTATTAGAGCAGGTGCTTGGGAGTTGGGAGTCCAGGGTTCTCTTCACAGCTCAGCAACTGACCTTGGACAAGTCACTTAATCCCTCTGTGCCTCACGTTCCACATCTGCAGAACTCTATCTACCCACCTTGCAAAGCACTTAGATCTCCTTGAACAGGAGGTGCTGGAAAAGCACAAATTGTTATTTCTCAGACGTGCTGGGCTACCCCACGACCCAGTGTCTAAAAGCATGTATTTCATTCCCGGTCCCCAGAGCTCTCCACATACCCTCTTGGAATCAACAGCGGGTGTTTAAGGTGGCTCCAGTTCTGTGCACAGAAAACAATGTCACTCTGCTATAGATAGCGTTGCATGCCTGGTGGCACTGATGTAGGTGCAGATGCATTGTGTAGCTGCTCTGGATTTGGCCCCATCACTGATGCAGTCAGAATGGCAGTGCACTAGCCGTGGAGCAGTCCCATACTTGGATGGCAGTTGCACCCTGAGAGCATACTCTGTCTTTGTTTCTCTCTGGGTGCTTACATGGTCTGCTGACTGTAGTATCTGGTGGCTCCCCCTCCCACCACACATACGCTTTCATTCCTGCACCCAGCTTAGGTTGGGGTGGGGAGGGAAGACTGTAGTCTCCTGTATGTCCTGTTATGCAATCAGAGTGACCCCATGTCCCCTCTTTTTGCTACATAAGAAGCATATTTCCCTTTGCTTCAGCATATTCAGTAACCCCAGGGGTAATACAGTAACTGCTGCTCATATGCCAACTGCTTGCACACAGGTTCCTGTGGTTTGTATCACTTTCACATTTACTTTTGTTGCCATGGGTCTGTTCAATTTGTAAAGAAGAAGAGAAAGAGCAAAAATAACAGCAGTCATAAAATAATGGCAGAGCCAGAGATGGCCAGTCAACGACTCTTATTTAGCCAATCTCATCATGCAGGAAGTAGAGGGCACCTGGCATTTCAAACAAATCCACAAAACACCTTTTAAAAATAACATATAATTAACCTATAGAGCTCGCTGCTGCAGGGCGATAGCTTGCTAAGATCCATCTGACAGTGGTTCAGTGAGAGGATTTGTTGGGTCTCAATCCGATTTCTAGTGGACAGGTTCCCACATCCCAGGCATAAATCACATGCTGATGGTCATGCTTGGTAAGTGTCATCTCCGCAGAGGAGCCAAGAACTGAATGGGCCATGGGGCCTGCATTCCCCTCTAGCTCCTCAGGGTCTCTGCAAGGCATGGCTGAGGCGCAGAAGGGGAAAGCTGCCCTGCAGTTACCTGGGCTATGTCTGGTCTGTGGATCAGAGGATATCCCTGACCAAGACTGTCATTCTGGCATCTTTCACCAGCATAAAATGTAGTTTAATAAAAGAAACAATCTGTCACTTTCCCCTTCACCCTCTCTCTGAATGCCCTGCTCCTGTCTCTGACTGTCCTTGCCATATAAAGCCAGACAGCATATCCCAGGACTCCGACTGAACCTTTTGGGCTGTGTCTGTGCTCTGCTATGTTCTCCACAAACGTGCAACCAGCATGTGAAAAGGAAGCATGGAGAAAGCCAGTGGTCTGATTCTTGGCCCTAAGGAGCTGGGCTACAACCAGCCACCTCATGGTTAGGTGGTGTGGAACCAGAACACCCTTCTGACTTCCTGCACAGTTTGGAAGCTGGCAAGTCAAAGTGAGGGATGCAAGACAGATTAGCATGGGGGGAATGATGGTAATGTCTGGAAAAGCAATGGATTCACAGGGGTGGGTAGATTTCCAGCTGATGTAGCAGATCCAAAAATGCACATAAATTATTTGTGGCTGAAATGATAGTTTTTCAAAAACACATCTCTGCAAATGCCCTGGAAAAAACCCCTCAGAGCCCAAAGAAATTTCTCATTTTTATGAGGTGGCCAGAGGGTGAGCACAATATCCCTTCAATACTGTATTGTATCAGAATCTCACACGCACACTCCCTCCATCCATCTCCCTCAGGCAGCTTAACTCTGTAAAGATGACTTAGAGCATGAAGGATGCGGTAGGATTGAACCCTAATCAGATCATTACTGCAGCAAGGAGGGGAAATAACTTCCAATCCAAAGCTGCCGTCATTTTACTTATTTCATAATAGCTTTTATTTATTTATTTTTCCTGCTGCGTGGTCCAAAAATTCTCCCTGAAGACAGGGGAGAGGATGAGCCACAGTGACTTAGGGAGAATAGATGTTCCCTCGCTCTGAATTAAAAACAAACACAAAAAATACAGCTGTGTGCATGTACACAGTGCAGAGTTTTGCAGCAATCCAAATAATTTATTCTCTCTAAACGAAAATTCCAGCTGTCAAACTTCTCTGCCTGTTTCGAGCTGTTGGCTCTTGAGACCAAAGACTAGAGAAAAGGAGGAAAATGAGGGTGATACTTTTTGAAAAAAAAATAAATAAAAACAAGCCATGGGGAAACTGGCTGTTTGATGGCACCACTAATACAGTGCATTTCACTTCTGGCCTAGACATCTGGTTGCATCTTATGTTGGTGGTAGCTGAAAGCTGTTACTAGCTTATGACTATTTGGTGCTCCTCCCTCTGAAATGAGCCGGAGGTCACAATATAGCAGAGAGGTGCCCGCTTCACAACTGGAAATAAGGGGAAAGGCTGAACAGCTCAGGGGTTTGACATCGGGATATAGGTAAGTGGCCTATTCGAATCCAGTCCAGGTCAGTCGTGACCACAAACTTGCTAGCTGTTTGGGTTCTGTGACATGAGCCTGGTGATTTCCATCGCTTCCAGTGGACAGGTGCCCATGCAACAAGAATACCATCACTGCAGTTGGCACTAATTGTTCCCCTTACTGGTAGAAGGCCAAGAACTGAATTGCCTGCTCATATGTCCTTTATACTGTACTAGTATCTTTGGACTGTGGGCGATTATGTCATCTCTGATATAGTCGGGTTCTCAGCTATTTTGGGCATTACTGATTAGGACCAAGACTTTGAATTTGGTTTGGAAGTGACTGGGGAACCGCTGGGGTGTGTGGAACACTACAGTAATATTTTCACTTTGAACCTTTGTTGCTTAAGACTCAGACAACCGCGTGGTGCCTGAGTTGTAGCTTCAGTGGCATCCCCGTTAATCGTTGGGTAGAGGGAATTGCTGCCATCTATCGTGGAGACAGCGAGCATGGGTATGTGTGGCAAGGTCTGTTTTGGAAGAGGAAAGAGTGGAGTCTCCTGGGCATTTGGAGGCGGTAGGAGGCATCCACACCACTATTGCAACCTTTGTGCGCTGCAGTAGTGGTGAGGTAGCAGCGTGTAAACTTGAGCATGGACTGGAGGTAGTTCCTCCCGGTTAGAGTCGATGCACATTGCTGGGGTGGTAAGTGGGGGAAACTTGCCATGCTGCTGTCTGTGCTTTACCTGTCCTGGGCATAAATAGAGGCCTTGATCTCCAGGGCTGTCAGACTAGCATCTTTCACCAGCTTGAGCTGCTGAGAAAGAAAGAGGTGCTGAAATAAACGTGGGGCAGAGCTGTAATTGCCCAGTCAGATGGGCTCACAAATGCTAGCTCATACCTTTGAACCTTGGGATTATCGTTCTACAAATTCCATCATGAGTGGCACCCCCTTCGCTTGCATGTCTGGGACAGGAGGCACCTGAGCTGGGTGCACTGTGCCCAGACAACGGTGCCAGGCGTGGGAGGTGATGCTCACTGGTGGAAATGCAAGGCGTCCTGTTGGAAAGCAGCTGCGAGAGGAAAGGGTTTGGTTTTGTATGTGTGACCCCAGAGGGCAAAGGGAAGAGGCTGGAGAGGAGGCTGGAAAGGAGAGTCTGCTGGGCAGCACAGCGGTGGCCTGCCTGCACAGAGCTGTCTCAGCAACATCAGCATTCCCTGCTTGAAATGGTAAATTATTCTCCTCCTCGGTGTGATATTTTTTATGTGCTTTTCTCAGCAAAATCAATCAAGAGGAATTGATAATTTATAAGCTTTTGTTTGCCTTTTTCACTGTTCGGGGGGGGGGGGGGGAGAAGCAGAATTCAGAGAAACAAACGCCAGAGATAAAGGAGTTGAGGCATTTGCATCTCCGTGTCCCAGTGCTTCCCCCACCCCTGGGGTGGGTGCAAGGGTGAAAAGTGGAGGAGGGCTGCTGTCTCCTTTAGGATGCTCTGTGGGGGTAAGGTTTCTTTGTTGCGGCTGTTGACTCATCAGCTTCTCCCGTAGCAATGTGGCTGCTGTTGCTAGCTAGCCAGCAAAAGAGGGGGATGAGCCTGCCAAAGAGTGTGTCCGAATGTATCCGTGTCAGGGACCCAGTCCTGTGAGGTGCTGAGCACCCTCACTTTGCACTGAAGTCAACAGAGTTAAGTTGGGGTGACTGAGAGCAGGACGTGCTCTGCTTTCTGTGTGCAGAGAATGATGCAGGGAAAGAGATTAGATTAGGCAAGTAAAAAGATAAAGGCTGGTCAGCTGCCATCCTGGTTTATTCAGAAAAAGAAATACCCCATGGCAACATAGTCCATGTGTCTGCTAGATACATCCCAGCTGACGCTCCCTCACGCTCATGTGCACCCACAGACGTGTTTGTGCCTCCACTCCCCGTCCTGCAAGCGTGTGGGAACGCGTCTCTGCCATCCGTGCCCACCTCACCATCATTCACCCCCTGAATGGCAAGTAAGATAGTGAGAAGGGACCCGTGTCCCTAGGGAAACTACCCTAGTTTGAGAATTACAGGAGCCACCATTGTAAAGTAGGGACAAATGTTAGAGCTGTGCAGAGAGAAAGATAAATAGACAAGGAGACACTCTGCTCAGATAAATAGGTGCTGTAGATAAATACTTAGACAGATACAGTAGGTAATTATGTAGATGGATAGCTACCCAGACTAGTGCGTGGACATGGATAATAGTGCGCTGCTGTAGTCTAAAGAGAGAGACATGTTAGTCTGTAGATCAGTTCCTGTTCCCTGACTAAGGGCTTGTCTTCACGTACAGTGCAGGAGCCGCATAGCTGCACCAGTGAGGCTGCAGTGCTTTAGTGAAGACGCTACTACACCAACGAGAGAGCTTCTCCCGTCAGTGACGTTAATCCACCTCCTCCAGTGGTGGAAGCTATATCGACGGGAGAAGCTCTCCCGTCAGCATAGTGCTGTCTACATGGTGGGGAGGTGGGATAGGTTGGTATAACTGCATCTCCCAGCGGTGTGGATTTTTCACACCCCTGAGTGACATCGTTATACCGATATAGGCCTAAGCTAACCCTCTTTAATGCCATTGTCACTGGAACGGAAGTTTCCTTTGTGGGGAGCTCAAAGTGGGCAGCGGGCGTTTTTTTCAAGAAAGGTTGGTTTCCATAGTCTGAACTCCTTGTGTGGCTTCACACCTCCATTTCCGAGAGCAGCTTGCATGAGTGATCATGGAAGTGAGTGATGATAATGTAATTAGGAATTGTAACTCCATCTCTTGACAACATCCTACCCAAGAGCTGAATGTCCTTTGACCTTTGTGCACTGCCAGTCCAGTGGTGCCAAAAGGAAACCAGTTTTGGTGGCTGCACATCCTCCTATGGTGCTCACATATACACTGATCCTAGTGAAACTGCTGGTGTTTGCTTAGCTGTCCCTGCCCCCCTAGTAGTGAAAAGTGCTTTGGTGGTTGGTCCGTTGTGGAGCAGAGGCATAGAATGAAGTCTCAAGCTTCTGGTTAATTTTGGTGGTAGATAGATAATAAATAATGAAGGAGGGAAGCTCAAGATGTTGGGAGTTAATGTTGGCTTTGAATAAACACTGAAGAATTTGGATCCTTGTCCAAAATGTTTCACACCTTTTAGGCCTGCGGAGTTTGTCTGGAACTCTTCTGGCAATAGGCTTTCTCACATGGCTTTTGTGTCACGTAGCCGAGACAGCCTTCAGCACTTCTGCTTCTTATTGTAGTCGGCACCTGAATAGCTGCACAAATGGAAGAGGAAAAAACTGACTTGTGCCTTTCTGAACTCTCAGAAAGGATGGGGTTCAGCTTTTGTTCTAGAAATTGGCAAAAGCTCCTGGGTTTTTGTTTTCTTCAGAACCCTTTTGCCATTTCCTCTGTTATTGCTCACTTTGACTGGCCTGGCATATGCCAGGGCTGACTTCCTGGGAGCCAGCAGATCTTTCTGATCTACCCCAGTAGATTCTGTATGTTGGAAAATGGATGTTACTGTGTGAGCAATGATTGACAGACCAGCCTGTAGTGGACTGGTTGGATCGTGGGGTTACTCCTGCGCTATAGAGCCCTTTTAATCTTTCGTTTTCTGGTTCAAGTCCAGCCCAGGATGTGATTGATTGACAGTCACTAGCATATGAAGGCTGCGTGATGTGGAAGGAGTTATTGTCCACGTTAAAGAAAAGCAAACAAAAATACACCACTACAAATGTCACTAACTGACCTCCTAACAGCAGAGAGAGGCTGAGAATTGAATGAGCCAAGGAGAATAAATTCTTCTCCCACCCTGCGAGGTAGGGTCCTTCCCAAGTAATATCCTCCTTGGACAAAAAACATAATTGGAGAAAAGATAATTCTCTCCTGAACTTCAAAATGGGTGATAACCTACTCCCCAGCACAAACTGGTTTACAGCGCTTTCCATGCCATTTACTGTAATCCTTTGGGTTTTGTTTAAATGGCTCAATGCTGTGAGAGTCCTCCACTTCACCCAGAAGTTCAGTTCATTCCCTGCCAGGTGACAGAATGAAGGAACATGATCAAATAGTTTGTTTTAATGCTCTTAGATGACAGACACTGCCTTTCTGTAACACCTTCTTGAGATGTAATGCTGGATTTGGCTGTCCAGTGACCATGCGGCCTCCCCTGGTGATTCCTATCAGCTGCTGAAGAAAATATGGTTCAGGAAGAGGTGGCCAGCCCTTCTCTCTGCACGGAGAACACCCCTAACTGGTATAGATCCCATGGATGCAGCATTTCCAGTTACTCTTTCCCTCTTATTCCTCTGGGCCCTTTCCCTTATGAAACGTGTTTTTAAAATCCAATACATCTGAAGAAAGAGCTGCGGGACCGTTGGTCAGACCTGTGTTTGTTCCCTTCCTCGCTCATCACCGCCTTCACCTGGCCGTATAGATCCCCATTGCTGCCCTCCTCCCATCTATTTTTGCACCACAGCTGCAAATGAAACGAGCAGCTCCCTGCACCAGGCATTGCTCCTTGGCTAAGAGGGTCAGAGATTGATGGCTTTGTGGCCAGAAGACACTTGTCATGGGCTTGACAGGTTGCTTGGTGTTGCAGGGTGGAAGCGGGGGAGGGAGGCAATGTGCTTGCTGTTTATTGGCCCCCTGGTGGGACCAGTAGGCGACCTGGTGTAGTGACCGCTCTGGGCATTTAGTGAGAGATTTATGAGTTTGTAATTTTCTCAGGCCCTGAAGAAAAACTGTCTTTAATTAAATTTGGATTCCACCCCCTCCTGTCCTTCCTCTCTTCCATGGTTGTGGATTGTTTACTGAGACGCCTGCATAGCTTTTGAAGAACAGGTAAGAGTCTTTGAACATAGCCAGGAGGAGCAGGGGATTGAAAAGCAAACAGACAGCTGGAGAATGCGACAGAGAGAGACAAAGGAGGCTTTGCCACGCTTAGAGAGTGCTCTGTGATGCTCTGTGATACCCCACTGTGTGCACTTCAGGCCAGCAGGAGCTGGGAGTGCTCTGGGTCCTTCTGCATGAGAAAGATCCTGGATCAGTCTTCAGATCCTGGCTGACCTCTTGGGTTACTGCTCTGAACTGCTGTCTAGGAGCCCAAGGTTTGAGTCATGCTCCTGTTCTCTCCTTCCTCAGGTGGCCAGGAGCTAGGATTCCTGCAAAAGCAGTGCTATCTCACCCCATCTCGTGGTGAGGTGAGATGAGCTTAGGTTGCTCTGCTGTGCCACCCCGTGGCTGATGTAAGAGCACCACACAGCCCTCCCTGTCTGAATGAAGGTTGCCTCCAGTGGTGAGAATGGAAAGCAAGAGGAGAAATAGCTGTGGGGAGGGGTTAGTTTAATATTATTTGAAGAGGAAGGTACCAGAAGAATAAACTGGGAAGCTGGCCTGGTTGCTTGAGCTCTTCTGTTGAGGGAGTGGCCAGAAGGCATCCCCGGAGATGCTAACAGGGCACTGCATTGGATGTAACGGTGCTGCAGCTGCGCCCACAGATCCTCCTTGTCTTCTTGTGCAGACAGCCAGATGGAGAATGCCGCTGTAGCACTTAGTGAAGACACTCCTACACTGACAGGAGAGCGTCTCCCAGTGCTGTAGTTAATCCACCTCCCTGAGAGGGGATAGATGTGTCGATGGGAGAAGCTCTCCTGTCGACATAGCGCTGTCTACATGAGGGGTAAGGTTGATATAACTACATTGCTTGGGGGTGTGTGGATTTTTCACACCCTTGAGCGATGTAGTTATACTGATATAGGTCTTCAGTGTAGACCTGGCCTCAGTCTCATTTCTGATCCCCATCCAATAGCTAAAACAAACACTTCATCTGCCCTGTGGGTAAACACCGGCTCCCATCCATTCACCCTCTCAGCCCTAAAGACCCATAGTTAAAAGGCTCTGGATACCCATTAGCACTGTCTGCTCCATACTGAGGATGGTTTCACCTGCCTTTGTGCCTAGATTGATGGAATGAAAAGTGGTCCAATTTCCGTACTGCTCCTGCAGTGACTTGGTATCCACTTCGGAACGGCTATTCTGTGCCACTCCAGTCATCAGCCTCAGTGTTTCCAGTGATATCTACATGATCCCTACAGCCACATTCCAGTGATCCCAGCCACATCCCTACACATCCTGCGGACACGTGCCTCAGTGATCTCAGGCATTTCTGGGTCTTGCAGAGGCATGGAAAATCCTCCTGTCTTGGGCCCACCCTGGGGGTGCAGCAGGTTGGTGCTGTAGGCGCTTCTCCCCAGGTGAGCGGATAGGTTTGGCGGCATCCTCACAGTTGTATTGTGCTGGGAGCTCCTTGTTTGTTCATCCGCATGACTGGTGCCTGCTGCTGGGTGTGCTTGGTCTGGGCAGCAGCAGTCAGTGGGTGTCATGAGGGAGGCACAGAAAATTCTAGCGGCTCCCGGCCTGCTTGCTGCCAGCATGGGGCGTTCCAGATTCCTTCCCCTCACAGTGCTGCAGATGAAAAGTCTCCTGTGCCTGCCTTCTCCCTCTGATGGCGCATATGGAAGAGACGTATGGCCTCCGCACATGTTCGGTTCTGACTTTGCAGCACAAAGCTGCTGTCGTTCGTCTTATCGTGAGCTCCAAAAACAACCAGGGAAAAATATAAATCCCCTAATGTGAGAGCCCTGTCTCAGGAAGTGGGCTGGGCTCAACACATATTGATGCTTTGCCTGTGCGGAATGACAGATGCTGTCCTTTGCATCCCCTTAATTAGTCATGAAGGTAAATGTCGACCGCCTCTGTTTCCTCTGCCCTCCTGGCTCGTGGCCTGGCAAGAGGTATCTTTCCCTCCTACCAGCTCTCAGGATGTTGATGAAGTAGCTAATAATGACACAGGCCATGTGTGTGGTGATGGGGATCTGGCTTGGGAGGGGGAGAGCACTCTGTCCTTCCAACTTGTATCGTTTTAAACATAGACAACTTGGATTGCAAAGAACTGGGCATAAAAGTAGCCACTGCTAACCCCCTCCCTTCTGTGAGGCAGGGCTAGCCCACAGCTCACATGGAAAACTCGAGGCTGCAAGTAGAGTCTTTTCTAGCTTGAATCTCCTGTTGGCAAGACATTGATTATGCCAGAAAAGCCTTTGGGTGACCAAGACCCCATTCCGATGTCCAGTTGTATTCACCTACTTCCTTAGAAGCCTCTGACAATAGAGTTTCCCCTCATTTGCTGTTCTTAGGTGGGAGTAGATGCTCTTTATGTGCACACACATGTAGTCTGTGTCTATCCGTCTTCCCACATTTGATCCCGTATGGAGTCTCCTGCATTGCGATAGGTGGTTTCTGGGAACTTTCCCTCTGACTCTTACCCATCTTAGCATATTGAGCCAACTGATTCTCTCTCTCATCATTCTTCTTTTTTCCCCCTCCTGCTCCTTTAGTGTCTGGTGTTCGTGGGCATTTTCTAACCAAAGACCTCTTCATGTGCCCTCCTTTGTGATGCGTCCCGGTGTGTGACACAAGCAGCATCTCCTCACGGGCTCTTCAGTAGAGCACTTAAAAGCTCCCCTCACTTTAAGACTCTCCTCTCTCTTCCTGTCATTGGGCCATAGGCATCCTTGATGTACAGGACCCAGCTCCATTCAGTTGGTGGAGTGGCACCCGCTCATACCAGTGGCCCCTTGAGTTTTCAAAGGACAGGGAGGGGCCAAGAGCATAATACCTTTTTCAGGGTGGGGGTAGGAAGGATGTGTTCTAATAATAATACCTATCTCTTAAATAGCACTTTTCATCAATAGATCTCAAAGCACTTCAGTCTTCAATTTGTTTATCCTCACAAGACCCCGGTGAGTAGGGAAAGTATCAGTATCCCCTTTTTACAGATGGGGGAGTGAGGTACAGAGAGGTCAAATGACTTGCCCAAGATGACCCAGGAAGTCTGTGGCAGAGCAGGGAATTGAACCTGGGTCTCTAAAGTCCTAGGCTGGTGCCCTAACCTTCCTTCCTTCCTCTCCAACTTCTAATTGTCAGCCAACCCCACCACTTCTTTTTGGGCACCTGCTACCACCGGCTGCTTGGATTCGTTCAAGCTGAAGTCAATGGAAGCAGCTGGGGATGCCACAGGTGAGGATCAGGCTGGTTGCTCAGGTGGCTAGGTGTGGCTCTCGGCTTCTGCTTTTAAAAGCTTGACCGGAAAGCCTTTCCCCCAGAAGAGAGGTGGTTCATCATGCACATATACGCTGCCCCTCCCCCCTTAAATGTGATTTGCTCTAGAGGTCTGGTCTAGAGGCACCCCCTGGGGGTGGGAGGTGAAGTCAGTCTCCAGTGGCCTGTTCAACCCTTGGCCTCTCTGTTAAGAGTGTCAACAAGGGGAAGAGTAGTGTTAATTGTGATCATGCTGTGGACTGCTGTCCCCATAACTCTTTCACTTGGGTGACTGAACAGCCATCGCTGGGTAGTAAATTTTGGTCTTTATTGACCTGGGCTGGGTTTGAACTAGCTGCCTAGAAGTGAAAGGAACCACATCCCTCTTCCTGATCCTTTGTACCATCCATCGCTCAACCTGGTATTGTCTGGAAATATCCCCTTTACTGTATGCCACCATTTCACCTTTATAACTGCAGCCTCCTATGGCTATTGCAGTTCTACGCCTATGGCTGGCAGGATGGGGAGAGGCAGAATCGGTTTCTGGTTGAGTGCGAGTGTGTGATTACACAGCTGACGGGTCCCAGAAGGTACTGTGTGCACATACACTCAGGGTTACGTGAAAGCTAGAGCTGTTTGCGATCACAGCTCCCGTCACACCATGACAACCACTGCGCTTGCTTGCTCCTTTATTTAAATGGAGTTGATGTTCCCTACTGACCTCAGATGGGAGCTGCGTGCATGTGTGCGTCTGTGAGAAGCGGAGCGTGCTGTTCTGTTTAGAAAGTGAAATCCCCAACCCTGGGGGTGGAATTAATAATTTTATATTCTGGACTCTTGCCTCCTGACTGATCTATCTGAATTACAGATTAACTGGCAGCATAGGGACAGTGGAATCCATTTAAATGAATAGCTCTCTAATTTATTAAAGGGGTTATTTAGGCTGTTGGTATCAGCAGAGCATCAACTTCTTGGAGTAGCAGCAGATTCCTGCCCCCCAGCAGCACTCAACCCTTTGCTTCCTGTATATTTTATCTTCCCTATCAAAGCTGAAAGGGGGCCCTCCCAGAAATCCATGTAGGATTCAGATAAGAATTCTGAGCAGTTAGTTTTATTTTATTTTCCGATTAGCAGTCGGCTCACAGGTAGCATATACTTTCTAAGTTATTCTGTAGGAGCCAGCTTTGTGTTCTCCTTTCTGGTAGGTCTGGGGAAAGCAATGGAGAAATCCGACCTGTCTGACTAGACCAGACACCAATTGTCATGATTATCCTGTGACTGGTACTGTCAATAGTTCTTCTTTTTAACCCATACAGCCTGCTTTTCTGACATAGAGATACAATCCACTTCTAGATCTCCAGGTCAGGGCTGCAGGCCATAAGGAATGATGTCCTGGAAAACACTGGCATACCTATCTGACCTATTGACTATAGGGGACCCAGCCAAAAGAGACCCTTGAAAATAAGAATCATAGAAGTTAGAGATAGAAAAGGCCTATGTAGGCCTACCCAGCCTGACTTCCTGGGGTCAATGCAGTTTTGTTTCCTCTACTGGTTTCTTGTGCTTTGTCCAGTCTAGTTTTAAATGTCCCAAGCAATGGAGCTTCCATCCGTTCCCTTGGCAGACTGTTCTACAAATTCATATATCCTGCTGCAGGAGCTCTTTTCCTGATATTGTCAAGAGGTTCTGTCCCCTCTGAGAGATCTTTGCTCCTCTGAACATAGGGGATCCTTTGCACTAGTGGAATAGTTTTTACAGATGATTTTTTTTCAGTTTAGTTTGCCCTGGACAGCCATCTGTTCCTTCGTTTCACACAGACTTATAGAAGAAGTGTCCCTTCCAGCCCTACAAGAGGTCAGTTAGTCCGTCCTCCCGTCCCGAGGCAGGACTGAGTATACCTAAACCATCCCTGTCAGATGTTTTGTCTAACCTTTTCTTTAATGGTGTGATGTCAGCTCAATATGATGTGTATGTACAATGCCAGTGAATTTTGCAATGATACAGTTGTCCGCAAACTGTAGTTAAAAGCTCGGTTCGTCTTTAAAAGAAGTCAAGGCAAATACTACCTTTATATCATGATATGTGTGCCAGGAATTTCTGCTTTCCCTCCATTGCCTACAACGTCCTTTTGAAAATCTGCTCAACCTCATGTCTTCTGGTCAACTTCAGATGACAAGACTGTATCAGCATAGCACTAGGGAACCAGCAGGGGAAGCACAAGAGACTATGTAAACGGTGGTTGTTTTTTTAAAAATTTATCTATGATGGAATGGTGGACAAGTTTTTTGTTTTTTGTTTTTTTTTTAGGATATTTCTAATCTGGAATTCATACCCCCAAAAGATCCTCATAATTTTCAAAAGGCTCAGATTCAGGATATAAACTCTTTCTGCAATTTGAATGCATTTAGTTTCTGTAGGAAACAAAATATTTTTCTTCGGAAGGAGTAAATGCATAGGGAGGATGACATCACCAGACCAGGCTATTTTGAGGAGTATTAAGCAAAGAAAAGTGATATACTTTTTGCAAAAGTCAGAAGTGTTACATTTCCATTACTTTAAAGAACTAAGTTAAGCTAGTTTTATTTCAGACTTTCCTATTAAATTCCATTCTGGCTGAACGTAAACACGGTGGGTTTGGTTTTTTAAAAGTTTGGGTGTGCAAATATGTGTCTAATCTGCACACTCAGAACTGGGGCTCCAGCCTGATCAGAAATGTCTACACTGCTATTTTTAGCTCTGTAGGAGGAGCCCTGTGAGCCTGAGTCAGTTGACCCAGGCTCTGGGACTCACTGCTGAGGGGTTTATTTTGCAGTGTAGAAGTTATGTCAGTTGCATGCACAATTGCAGTAAGTGGACCTGCAAATAACTTGTTAGGAGCATAATGTCACTGTCATACAACTATGGTGACTGCCTGCATACAGAGGTAAAATGTTTAATAACAAAAAGCCCATTTTTAAAATAGGTCAAATTTTGACAGAAAAGTTTTTGTTTGAAAAATCATGAGCTCTGTTAAATAGTGTCTGAGAACTAGAATGTGAGAAACTGACCAGTCTAGTTTCAAGGTTCAAGATGAATGATTTGCAAAATGAAAACAAAGAGCATAAGCCAAGGGTGCAAAATACCTTAGATTATAAATGTTCTTTCCGTTTGAATCCTTTGTATGAGTCACACAAGGGAAGAGATTTATTTTTGTTTAATACATGATATTTTTTCTTGACAGAAAATTAAACCGCAATAGGGAGGCCTGAACATTAATGTTGTATTATAACAGCTAATTCCCTCACTGGCTTCAGAGTCTTTTAAATTGGATACTTTGGGGAGGGGACACATGACTCCAAGGACTCCAGGGGCTCTGGTTACCATTGGCTGGGTAAGACTACTCTGCATACAGGCCTCTCATCTCCATGGAGAACACACTGGTGTCAGCATTAAGTGGTGTGGCTTAAAGATAGCCTTGTCAGTATAATTGATCTTGCGTCATTGCCTTTCCTGCCAGGACTGTCTGTCTCCTTACCCATAATCCCCATCACTTTGATGACCCATCAGAAATATGGGACTTGGCCCAGCTTTGCCTTCATCCAATAACATTATGAAATTGATACTGACACTTCCATTGGCACTAATTTCTGTAAGAGATTGGAGCCAGAGGACAAGTGGTTTACTTTCATGGCAGTTAAGCTTTCCAAGTAGATCAAGGCGGAGACAGCCCAAGATTGATCTCATTGTGGCCAGGTTATGGGAGAGGAGATGTGGCAAGAGGGTGGGTGGGTGCGGGGTGGATACCTTGGCAGCTCACAGCAACCATAGCGAGGGAGGGAGGCAGATTGTCGAACTATGTCAAAGCTGAAAAATGGGAAGCATGCACAAACCTTCTACTATGTGTCTGTGATGCCAGTGTTCACTGGTGGCCAGATGCCTGAAGGGCAGATACAAATGCTCTGACCACTGAGAGCTGGTAGAGGTTTGCTGGTTGATTACTATTATTATTTATTAAGCATCCACGGTGCACTCAGCTCAGTTCAGGTCAGCGCTGTATAGTTCAGGGGTGGGCAAACGTTTTGGCCCAAGGGCCACATCGGGGTGCGAAACGGTATGGAGGGCCGGGTAGGGAAGGCTGTGCCTCCCCAAACAGCCTGGCCCTCGCCCCCATCCGCTCCCTCCCACTTCTCTCCCCCTGACTGCACCCCTCAGAACCCCCAACCAATCCAGCCCCCCCCTTGCTCCTTGTCCCCTGACCACCCCCTCCCTGGACCCCCCATCCCTAACCACCCCCCCTGGACCCCACCCCCATCCAACCCCCCCTGCTCCCTGTCCCCTACTGCCCCCCCGACCCCTATCCACACCCCTGACTCCTGACAGGCCCCCCAGGACCCCATCCCCTATCCAACCCTCCCGTTCCCCATCCCCTGAGTGCCCCGACCCCTATCCACACCCCCGTTCCCTGACAGGCCCCCCAGGACTCCCACCCCTACCCAACCCCCCCCATTCCCTGTCCCCTGACCACCCCCTCACAGAGCCTCTGCCCCATCCAACTGCCCCCTGCTCCCCATCCCCTAACTGCCCCCCTGGGATCCCCTGCCCCTCCCCTTACCACCCCCCCATTCCCAGCCCCCTTACCATGCTGCTCAGAGCAGCAGGAGTTCGCCACCCGGCCGGAGCCAGTCACACTGCCCGGTGGCAGCATGGCTGTGTGGGACGGGGAACAGCAGGGGCGGGGCCGGGGGTAGCCTCCCCAGCCAGGAGCTCAAGGGCCGGGCAGGACGGTCCCGTGGGTCGGATGTGACCCGCGGGCCGTAGTTTGTCCACCTTTGGTATAGTCGGTCAGGTGCAGGCTCTTGCTTGTGGGGCCATGCTGGACTCACTCAGCTGATGGTCTGATCCAATGGCAAATTTAATGTTTCTGAGGCCCAGCTCAAGTACAACTTTAACTGAGTCAGGGGTCTCTGTTATAGCATGGTGAAAAGCTGCAGGGTAGATGGGACCTAACCATGGCCCAGCGTTGCAAGCATGTTAAAACCCTGGGCTGTCCAAAGCTTTACCTGAGTTATGCAGAGACAGGTAGATCCCATCTAAACAGTAGCTTTTAACCATGTTGTAATAGTGTCCCTTGTCCTGGGTGGGGTCTGCCTGCGAGTATGGGATGGCATCTTCACATGGGGCCCAGCTAGTAGAGATGTGCAGCTCAGCCTGTGTTTGTGGAAACCCTGTGCCTGCCAAGCAGCCCCTGCTCCAGCTCAGCTCTTTGTATGCGTGTGCTCAGGAGGAAGGGCTTGGTTAAAGTGTTTATCAGTTTGTCACAGTCTCAGTCTGCCATGGCTGGGGGCCAGGAAAGTGGATAAAAGCCTTGGGCCAGTGATAAATAGAAATTGAAAAAAGGAAATGTGTGTGTTCAGCCCTGAGCCGTCATCTCTGTTTCCGAGGAGATTGCTCCCTTGTGGTTTGGGCATTTGGATAGACTCACTTGTCTTGGCATTGAGTGCCCATGAGGTACCTTCGGGTTCAAATGACATGTAAGCATGTGAAACGCCAAGGGCCAGTGGGCGAAGAAACATGTCACAATGCTGACTGTGTTTTGGGGGGGGGGGGGTTGTTCCCCCATTTTTACATGTGGGTGAGTGTGCGTGAGCATGTCTGTGTGGGAGTGCCACATGCATATAAACCAATATAGGCAGGTCCTTGAGTGAGTTCAAGTGACCATGTGTTAACATGCATGTGTCTAAGCAAGCAAATATGGACTTGTGTGGGTCTGAGGGAGGGAGGGTCCCTTTGTGGCAGGTGTCAACATGATCTAGTGGTTAGTGGAGTCAGGGAATCTGGGCTTTATTGCTGGTTCTGCAATGGATTTACTGGATTAAGTTGCTGGATAGTCTCTTTGTGCCTCAATTTCCCTACTGGTAAAATGAAGATTGTGACACTTCGCTCCTTTTCCTTACTGTTTATTGTGTGTGAGTGTGTATATGTGTGAGCAGCACCTGTGCATATGTGAATGTTCATGTGAGTAGTTGAACGTGTACTCCTGCACGTGTGTGCAAACTGTAGCAAGCACTGCAGTATATAAAACACACCTTATGAGCAGAAGAGATTAGAAGGCTGATATGGTGTTATTCCGATTGATTTTGCTGTTGTATTTATACCTGAAGGTAAAGAGCAGACATACTGGAAATCAATTGGCCCTGTGCTCTCTCCCCACTCCCTCTGCAGTGCCATTTGAATGAAATGCTTCTATCATTTTTACCGTGTGTCTATGATAGGGACGAGTGAGCCAAGAGATTAACAGGCCCTGCTGTGGCCTTTACCCTGCAACTGCCCATCTCTTGTGTTGTAAAGTACACACGATTCTGGAGGTTTTAGGTACCCTCGAGGTGAAAGTTTTGGGACTCTGGCTTAAATGGGAGGCAAGTTTCCGTCTACAGAAAGATGATGTAAAGGGGCAGCATGCTGAGAGTACAGGCAGCCGGGAGTGCACTGAGCTCCCAGTGTTTGGGACTGGAGGCTAAGGGTGATTAATGGGAGATGCTGAACAGTTAGGGATTCGTGGCTGGTACTGGACATGGTGCTGGGAAATACGGGGTTCTGTTGTCCAAATTATAGCATGGCCATAAAATGATGGAAGATTGCGGGCCTTGGTGACAGGACAGGAAGGATTCTTCCTGTGGTGAAGAATCCCAGATACACCTTTGCCATGACTTCAGTCTTTGTTGGGCTCCCCTGATCCATCCAACCCAAAATTGACTAGCCTTTGGTTTTCAGTAGCACCTTGCAAAATCCGGGTGCCATGCTGAGTGTGGTATAGCAGCTGTTCTGCATTAAGCAGTAGTCTCAGATATGTGAAACTGCAGTACTGGCTGAGGAACACTCAGTCATTTTATCCTCTGTCTCCTCCGGAAAAGTGCCTTGGGATGCTGAGTTTCCATATGGATTGCCAAACAGAATCGTGCAGGCGGGACCTTGGTTTGACGCCTCATTCCAAATATGGAGCCCCTGAGCACAGCGACCCTCCCCCTTATTACTGCATGACTGCAATGAGTCTGGATCTTGGTGTGAGATCTGAACCGCAGAAGCTTTTGGCCCAGAAGCAAATGGGCTCCCACCTGAGCCACAGTGACAAATGAATAGCAAAGGGACTTGTGTCCTGCTCAGGTTGTGTCTACAGAAATGCTACAAAATGGAGAATTGGTGCCTGCGGCTGTGATGACTTTGCAGGGAGCTGTGCCATGCCTTGGGCCTCTGAAATGTCTCCTGATTTGCCCACCCTTGTCCCACTGTGGCATTTGTCCACTCCATGGGCACTTGGGGCTAGGCACACAGCATGCCGTTTGCAGTGGGATTTTGTTACAGCGATAGATAGCTGTATCCCCTTCGACAGGGGCCCTTTCTCACTGCATTTCAGAAGGGTACATTGGTGGCATGCGGTTGCGACTCTGCAACCCAAAATACCACAGTGCATCCCATGTGCCTCGCTGGAAGGTTCCATATCTTATATATGCCAGTGTCCTCCCCACGTAAAGAGGTGTGAAAGGAGCACAGGGGCTGACTGTCAGAGGGGGCTGAACACTGGCAAGTCAGTAGGAGCTGTGGATACTCAATACTTCTGAGCATCAAGCCCAAAGAGCACGCTGAATAATTAAAGTGAGATTACAGCAAATGACTCTATAGATTTGGCCCTTCCTTGCTTCCCCCCTCCACTCTCTTTGTGCCTTCAAAGCATATCTGCTTCTTTTGCTGACAGAACTGCATTTCTGCTCCCATTAATGCTGCGAAAACCGATATCGCTGGCGTGGATGCTAGCGTGCCAAGATGGGATCCCAGGAGCATTCTTGCTAGTGATTGATGCGTAAGCCAGAAAGGCTCCACCTGGATTTTCAAATCCCGGGATGAGTGTGCAGCTCTGGCAGTTAGAAAAATCAGCTTTTGGAATGTGAACAGAGCAAACTTGATCAGGGAGTCATGAAGAGCAACTAAAGATGGTATAAGAGTAGTGCTGTTAGCTAGTGTCCTGTTCCATTACATCACAGGTATTGTAACTAAATACAGCCATCCTCCCTGCATTTACTATCAGATAAAATATGCTTTGCTTCCTCTTCTCAGCTGTTAGGAAGTGTTGCTGTGCATTATTAAATAACTGCCATGTTTCACCCCAGAGGTGGTTGCATTTCATTGGTAGGCAAGAGAAACGGTTCCCATATATCCTTTATCTGCTTCATGGGGGTCGGTTTAGGCTTAGTTAATACTTAAAATGTTCGAGATGCTCAGGTGTAAGGATAAAGTATTCCTACGAGTAACCCCACAGTGTCACGTTTAGTCACTTTTCTGACTATTTGCTTCTTCCTGCGTTGGAGGCACTTGGTACAGCTGGCCCTCTGGCTTTGGGCATAGCTGTAAAATATCCTCCTCTCCATTCTTCCCACTGGAGCCTGGGATTCAGAATTGCATTTTCACACTGTCTGGCTTGTTGGATGCCTCCCCTTGAAATTTTCACATTGTCTTGTGATTTTTATTGTCTACGTTCCTCTGCTGGATTTATGTGTTCGTGCTGTCCTATGCATTGACTCGTGTTTGATCTTAATACTTCCATTCCCAGTGTGCGAGTGCATTCAGGAGTCACATCAAAACTCCATAAATAAAGCTGAGAAGGAAAATCACTACCAAGGGGGAGCTCTCCAGAGTGTGAGAGATTTGGGGAATCCGACATCTCTTACAGGAGAGAATCTTTGAAGGGTGATGGAAGTTGAACCAGTGCTTTATGGTTTGGGGAGACCTTATGGATTATTGTATATGAAGCAAACAGCAGTGTGAGTGGCCCAGAGGTAGATTTACTCTGCGATGTGCCTCAATTCCTAAACGTGATGATGGGATAGTTTCCTCTGAGAATTACTGTCCAGCATTTCATTTGTTCTGGGGGCCAATTGAAGCTACCACTCTGGATTATTTTTACATGTGGCAGAAGGCATATGGGGAAGGAAGGATGGGGGCAATAGCTGCGCTGCCACTGCAGGGTGAAATGCAGCAATCTTCTCTTTTTTCCTCTACCCCCTGGGGATGGAACAGGAGCAGCTCCTTCAGGGCACTTGCAACTGAATTCAGTGGCAGGTTCGGGACTCCCCACTTCCATTCTCAGCAGTTTGGGTCTGCATCAGTGTAACTGCTGCAATTAGTTCTGGCTCTGGCTGCTCCATGTGCTTCTGGCTCTGTCCCCCATGTGCTCTTGGTTCTGTCTCTGACCTGCCTGTGGAGTGTATTGTTTAATGAGAACTGTGATCATGGCTCTCTAGAAAGGTGCTAATCTGGTTTCAGATCTTAGTTTGGCCACAATCAGATTAGCTATGGGTCGGTCGATGCAACTCTAATGCTTCTGGCCCAATTGCTGTGAATTTGGTAAAGAAGGAGAGGGATGGCACTTGGCTGATGGTAACTGGAAAGCTATTTCTACGGTAGGGGATAGCCTAGAAATAGGCGTGAAGTTGGGAGTGACCCGAGCAAGCAGTGCGAAGTCAGCAGGTAGCAGGAGAGCGGAACGGAGTTGTGGGGACGTTGGGGAGTGAGGGAAGCCGTGTTTGAACGTGGTGCAGATGGCGAGGGCGAGCCAAGGGTGGGAGACTGTATCAGCAGAAAGAAAAGGAGTACTTGTGGCACCTTAGAGACTAACAAATTTATTTGAGCATAAGCGTTCGTGAGCTACAGCTCACTTCATCGGATCCTTTTCTCTTTCTCCTTTTCTTTTTGCGGATACAGACTAACACGGCTGCTACTCTGTATCAGCAGAGTGAAAGCGTTTTGCATGGATTGGAGGGAGGTATTCAGCCCCTTCTGCCTCTTGGTAGGGCCACTGCTCAGGGAAGCGCATCCTACAGGATAGAAGCTCCCACAGTCTGCCATGGTGGATATCAAAGCTAGAAGGAAGAGGCAGCCACACCGGGATATTCTGGAGACAAAAAGGGTGGGATAACCGCCCTTCACAGCAGGGAAAGGGGAACAGGGAGGGCCAGCCTCCAGTCAGGTCCCTGCCTTGAAAGCAGCAAGCGCTAACCTGGCCCTGTGCCCGTATCTGCCAATAAAAATTAAGAAATTGATTTCCTTTTGTTTGCCTGACAGAACAGGGCTCTTTATGAGACAGTAAATGCAATCCATCTCTGAGCATGGCCAGAGTTTTAATTGTGTTTGTTGTGCTTTCACTTATTCTGTTTTATGAGTTTCAGTTGCCATCCCTGCTGGTGCAGAGCTCACCCCTGGGGGATGAGTCAGTGTTTGATTTCAGCTCCAGCAAAAGGTTGGGATTTTTTAAACACGTCGCGTTTGTTGTTGTTGTTGTTGTTGTTTTTAATGTAAAGGTTGGAGCTGTTTTTGTGTCTGCTGTTTATAAATAAATATATGTCTCCCGGTCTGAAGCAGGGCTGGACGATTCTGTTTGAGAGCCATCCTTCTGCCAACTGATGATATGGCGCTTTGATGTATTGAATTTAAGATTAAGATCACTGAAGCATGGAAGCATCAACTGAGGTTTGAGGTCAGGCCAGAAGGCCAGTGGGATTTTAAAAGGTGGATTTTTTTAAAATGAGGGCTTTTACAGCACTTGCAGTAGCTTGCTTTTTGGCCCAGTTTACTGGGAAGGGGAGGGTTTTTTAGTTATGGATCGTATACAGTTCTTAATTAAATGGCTTCATTGTGTGGTTCTTTATATTATACAGTGGAGTTTGGATGGCCCATTTAGCTCTTGTAGTGATCGATCAAAAATCAGTTCCCAAAAGGCAGTTCCTGTTGATGGTGGTGTGGTTGGCCCATTGTTCTGAATGAACTATTTCTTAGCCATCTGACCTGCTTTGGGACCGCTGCTTTGGGGTTTGTAGTGTAGCTGGGTCAGACCCTTTCTAAAACAGTGTTAAGGAATTGTATTGCTTATAGGGTGAGATTTCCAAGTCACCTAAAGGATCTGGATGTCCACTTCCCATTGCAAAGAATGAGAAATGCACATCCATATCCTCTAGGTGGCTTTGAAAATCCCTTACATTCACTACAAGGAGATTTAAGGAGCATCAGACTGGAAGGTAGGTACTTTGTCTTTCTTTGATCTTTTCAGAGATAGGAAAGAACTTGACTCCTCTCTGAGGGCCATTCTGCCGCAGTAAAGAATGTCATGGCTTGGGAGAGCACTGAGCATCAGCATTTACAACCTGCCTGACCTGCCTTTTAGATGCCCGGTAGAGGTTACTGTCTTAGCATGATGGACTTTGTGCTCCTGTGCACGTCTGCTTTGGAGAATTCATTATGTTATGGATGTGCATGGAGTGACCATTATCTTCTCTTCTCTAATCTCTGGCTATTTATAAGGTATTCTATAATGCCTATGCCTGCATCTTATCAGAAAATATAGTACCTTACCTTGTTAAGTAATTGACCGTTTGGATATGCTCATGTGAACAGGGGATTTACTAGGTGCTTTACAGACCTAGAGTAAGAGGTGTACCCTGCTTCATAGAGCTTCAGACAAACTGGAACCAGAGCAGTTCAGCCACAGGAGACCACGCTGGAGAGAAGATGGTAGAAAGTCCCCAGAGACAGTGGGTTTCAGGAAGATTAGCAGAATGGGAGAAAATGTGCTTGGCAGATGAAAAGAGGGAGGATTTTGGAGCAGCAGAATCAGGATAGAGTCAAATCCAAAAGGGGGAGAAAAAGACAAATGGGCACAATGCTGGGAAAGAACTGAAAGGCATATAGGGTGGGAGGGAGGCCGCAGGAGATAAGAGAGAAGGGAGGTAGATGAGCGTGCAAATGGGCCTCGCTCATGGTGGTGTGGGGGGAAAAGACAGAAAGAGTCAGAAAGGGGAGCTACGCCTTTCTCTGTAGTGACTCTAATGGCTGACGTTGGGGCCTCTCTGACAAGGCTCTCCACCAATCTTTCTTGGATGAGGACTGGTACAGTACTTTCAGTTGTGGTGACCAAGTAAGAGAGTCTAAAAAAAGGGAGCGTGGAGCTGAATCAGCTGCTGGAGTCATGGAGGGGCCCGCAGGGAACTGTAGTTGCTGTCTTGCAGCAGGTATGAATGACTCTGACTGTTAACCTGACTTTAGCTGCATACCAGATTCAACCTCTGCCCCTAATGTTAAAAATCCCAGAGAACACAGAAGATACGCACAAAATCCTTCAAAAATTAACTAGTGGCCATGCTATACGGTAATTAATATCCACAATACAGACCTATTTGTCCACAGACAGACACCTGCTACATCATCATATAGTTTGAGTTCATTGGTGACTCAAATTCACTTTAGTCCTGTTCCAAGATCTCCCATGGGTATATCAGGAATTACCAGGGGTTATCCTGGGCCATTAACCTGGATTTGGTGGTACAAAATTATGTCCATCCGGGCATCCACCTGCCTATCCATCTGTCTGTCTGTACAGGTGGATAGATTTACATAGATCCGTAGACACTTAAATCCTGAAGTCAATTTTTATTCAGTTTTTCTCAGTCCTTACTCAGAAAATCTCTCACTGAAATCAGTAGAAGTTTGCCCAAGTAAAGATCTCAGGATTTGGTCTTTCATCAGTATCGTCCATTGTAAGTGCAGTGTCCCGTACGTGGTTAGCAGTTACAGTATGTACGGTATACTCGAGAGAGTGTTTAAAAGTTACATTATTGATACATGGTTTATTTCTATGAGCTATTGATTGTATATATTGTATATATCATGAGTGGCAGAGCAAATCAAGCCCGCAGGTACAATATGAAAGGCTATCGGTATCTAGTTGGAACCAATTATGTCCCCAGGGTCTGTCCAGTATGTCTGCATTGCATCTCTGGTACCATGTCACCCTCAGTTTGTGTCAAAGAGAAACTGTGATTAATTCTGTGCTGGAGAGACCTGGATCTCAAGCCACAGTGACCTGTGCTCCCCAGATGTGGCAATGGGAGTGAAAGAAAATACAAGAAATGCCACCATTGGTGGGCACAGGGTGGTGTATGGGGTAGGCAGAGATCTAAGAGAGGAGCAGAGCTGGAGATTTAGGAGAAATGTAAAATAACAAAGATAAATAATTAAAAGATAAGAGAATGAGAGGAAAGCTTGGAAGGCACTAAACATTAATTTGTAAACGTTGTACATAATTAATCCGATAATATCTGGTTTCTGAGTTTATTGGGGAGGAAGTAGCTGGACGCTAGCCAATAGCTAAGTATCTTGGTCTCCATCTCTGGCAGGGATCAGAAGTGCCTCCAAAAGGTAAGAGCAAATGCATTCTGAGCTCCATTGGTGCATTCCCTTGCACTGGTTTCCCTGGGGCTTGAGAAGGGGAAGCGTTGCAGGCTCATTCTTGGCAAGAGGTGGAAGTGTGCTCAGGCAGACTCTGCAATATATTATCCATATGGCTGTAACCATCAGGTGGCTCCACCCCTGACAGTTCTTGTTTTGTCAGTGACTAGCAGTAGTTGTAGGTGTTTGGGGATGGTGATGGACCAGCAGAGTTGGCTGGTGCTGAAGCTACTGGGGACTGGTAGCTTCTACAAGTGTACCAGGGTCTCCTGGAGCTGGGTGAATTTCACTGAGATGAGATAAAGCAAGGTCTTTCGGTGCTTTTATTTCAGTGTAAGCCAGGCAGTGTGTCTTGTGTACTGTATTTGTAATGATCATGACAATAGTCTTGACTTTCCATTGCACCTTTCATCAAAATGGATCCCAAAGCACAGTTACTAACGGATCAGGCAAACTGCTAGCACATAGCGGCCAGGAGGGAGCACATAGGGAGCACTTTGTCCATCCTGAATCAGGGCCACCTCTGGGACAAAATGCTGCAACCTCGTACTGCCCCAGTTCCCTCGTGTCATTTGGGAAAATCTGTTCCTTTGTGTATGTTCTGTCTTTAAAAAAAAAATTAAAGATCACAGATTCAAATCCTGGCCTGAAATAGTTTTAACTGAGAGTTATTAGAAGGAATGAACAAACCTCTTTACCACTGTGATGGAAGTGGTTGGGAACCAGTGACCAAGAAGCAAAAGGCGCTGTATATCCTGAACCATCCAGAGCCCTGGTACAGTAGACCTGTCTTCTGTTTAGTTTTAGCGTCTAGTGTCTTCTCTTACTGATTGTGAGGGCCTGATTTGACAGAAGTGCCAAGAACTCTCAGCTCCCGTTAACTGCAATTGGAGTGGTGGCAGCTCAGCATTTCTGAAAACTAAGCCCTACCTTTGTAGTAATGCTTTTGAAACCCATCTTATTTGGGAGCCATCTGTAGTGTCCTCTAAGGCCAGGTCTCCACTTGAAAGGTTTTGCTGGCAGAGCTCTTTCGACTAGGGGTGGGATATTTCTTTACGACATAGCTTTGCTGGCAAAAGCCCTAGTGTAGGCACAGCTGTACTGGAAAAAAAAGTGGTCTGGCTGAGATAGCTTATTTCACTCATTAAACTGGAATAAACCACCCTGGCAAAAGCACTTTGCTGGTATAACTGCATTGACACTCGCAGGGTTTTGCCAATATAGCTATCCCATATAGACATCATTGGAAACCTTTTAGGTGTAGACCAGGTGTAATCCTAATGACTTTTAGCCACCCTTCCTGCTCACTTACACTGATGTGTGTCCTACCACCACACCACGTTACTGCCTTGGGACATGAAGACCCTTAACTGGCACTTAGGAATCCCTGACAGCCCCCTTTTAAACACCAGGCCCATTTGGGGTGCTAACCAAAGAATTGCTCTCTGTTTAGACCAGGGGTCTCAAAGTCCCGGCCCACGGGCCATCTGCGGGCCAAGAACCTCCCCACTGCGGCCCGCGGGGAAAGACCCATGCAGCCACACTGCCAGCTCTGTCTTCTGCAGGCGACGCCCCGCGCAGCTCCCATTGGCTGGGGGAGGGGGCGGCGATGCCATCACTAGTCGCCGGGCAGAGTCAGCCATGGCGGCAGCATCATTAGTTGCCGGGCAGAGTCAGCCATGGAGGCAGCGTCACTTTTTTCCACAATGACTATAAACAAGTCAAAATACCGAACACAACTGTCTGATGCCCACCTCCCTGCAATCCTGAAGGTTTCAACTGCTCGGTCACTGAGGCCAAACGTCAACAAACTGACTGAACTGAAGCGTTGCCAGGTGTCTGGCAAACACTAAAAACTCTCTGGCAGGCGAAGAATTGTATAAAGTTGTATGACAGTTTCATTAGTTCTAAGAAATTCGAAATAAAAAATACAATATAAACATTTTCTTTTCTGAACACCATCTTCAGTGACATTATTGGCCTGCTGGGAGGATTTGAGGACTGGCACTGGCCCTAAGATAAATTGAGACCCCTGGTTTAGACTGAGGCCTTGTCCAGGCTACAGATGTTTTGCTGGCATAACTATATGGGCAGAGCCCTCTAGTGCGGATGTAGCTTATGCCTACAACAGAAGGAGTATTTCTGTCAACAGAGCTGCACCACTTCCTGGAACAATGTTAGCTGTGCTTCTGTCGGCATAGCAGTGTCTGCCCTGGGGTTTTTGCTGGCATAGCCGTCAGCTAGGGACTGTGGGTTTTTCATCCCTCTGACTGACATAGGTATGCTGACAGAACTCTGTAGAGTGGACCTGGCCTCACTGAACTGCCAATGTGTGGAAGAATAAGCGAAAGTGGAGGAAGTGGGCTGAGCATGTAGAAGGAGAGTTGGCACGGGTGACAGCCTGCTATGGAGAATTAGCTGAGAGTGAAATCCATGAAGACCTTTGAAGGGTGTAAAGATCAAGGAGCAGGAGGTATTTTGGGGAGCATTCGAAAAGGGCTTGAGGTAGGAGCAGTGGGGATGGAATGAAGAGAAGGAAACTGCAGAGCGACTCTCAGGAAACACTTCCTACCTGTGAGGTAAGGCCATGAGATACTTGTGTTCAAAAGCGGAGTGGTGGAAGCCCCGCTGCTTGAGACATTTAAACGGGACAGGCCTACATTGATGGAGTGGTTGAATGGGCTTGATGTGACTTACTGTAATGGGTCTTGTCTATCGTTAATGTCTATGGTTTTTCTCTGCCTCTTTTGCATTCTGCCTTCTTGGGATTCAGTTTGAAGCTCACCTTCTACCTGAGGGACAGGAGCACCAGTTTGAAGACCTCAGTGCTGACCTCATTAGGTAGACATTAGCCAGTGAGTCACCAGGCGTGCTCCCCTCTGAAGGCAGCCTCTTGTGTTCTGCGGAGCTGCCTGGACTAAGTGTATTGTCGTGTACAATCAACTTTGTGCACAGCCGTTAGGTCTGTCTGTTGCTGGATCAGTTGATCTCAACCTGCCCCTAGGGCAATCTTGGTTACTGTCCCCTCCCTTTTCTCCTGCCCCTGCCCCACAGCCCTCATCTGCTTACTCAAGAGCGTACTAATGTTCCATTTTATCTGGTTGGCCAATAAATTGCACAGCATCAATGAGTTGTTATGAATCATCAAAGGTGGGTGAAGGTCTCAAGATTCAGAGATGTGGCTCAGTTTGGAACAGGTCCCAAAAGTTTGATGCTAGTCCCACCTTTGAGACATTATCCAGGCTTCGTTGCTCTGGGAGGCATGTTAGGAATCTCCTGAGGATGGGTTTTCCTATCGGTTTCCCAGCACTTCCATCAGCTCCCCCAAATCTAAACATCCTGCTGCCTGGAGAAACCCGTGGGGTTGTCAGTGGCCTCTACCATTGCTGTAGGGGCAAGTGGGACCTTCATGGACTCTGCAAAAACTCTGGTCTACTATCCTAGTATATGGCTCTTTTATCTTGATTGACATGTTTTCTGTATCCTGCACCCTTAAATGGGGGCATGTCACCCTCCCGCCTGCAGAGACAGACATCATGTTGTGTTCACTTCTCAGTGCAGTTTGTGACAGAGGAGACTCATGCCTACCATGAAAAAGACTTTGCTTTTGTTCCTTCTTTGGCGGGGTGTGTGGGTGGTGGTGGTGGTGGTGGTGGTCTCTTCGTTTAAAGTAGGTCATTCAGACTGAAATTGCTTTTTGTTTATTGTGTTTGGAGAAACACAATACCTGTACTCCTAAAGCACGCATCTTGCAGGGGAGATGAATTCTGCTGTGTTTTCTGTAACATCACAGGAGCTGAGGGTAATCTGGGCCCTGAAAGAAGGCGAGAACCTGCCAAAAGGAACTCACAATAAAGGGAGAGACTTCTTTCTTGTGAGTAAAATACCTGCCAGAAATCTGCTAATTACACAATAACTTTATTATATCCCACTCGGAAGAACAAACAATACTTGAAGTCTGAGAAATCAGAATAGATTAATGCAGTCAGAATGTCTGAATGAAGCACATATTCTCTGGATCCTCTCAGAAACTCCAAGGGAGCAAAATGACTTCAAGACACTCTTCTTTGTTGCTAGCACTACATAATAAAGTAATTGTGCAATTAGCAATAGATTAGTGACAGGAGAGAGACATTTTCTACTCAGCGCAGGTAGAAGGTGGAGCGGCTCCGCTCATCTTGGCTTAACCTTCTCTTAGCCCCTGGTAGCTTCCAAAAAACAGCAGAGATACATCATCAGATGACTGGGATTTTTCTTCCCTCCTTGTCTGAATAAATTGCAGTGTGTTTGATTAGGGTGCTGAGGAATGTGTCCTTACAAAAGCTTGCTTTGGATCCTTCTCATTCCCAAGCTCCTCACAGTTTCCCATTCATGCAAGACAGATGGCTGGAGCTTGCAATTTTTGGCTTTACCAGGGACCTGGGGAAATGGTGGTTGTGATCATGGGGCTTGTGGAAAGAACATTTCATAATGATCCCTCCTGGCTTCTGAAGTTCCGTGAGGTTTTCTGGCCTTGACAACTTTCCGTCATGAAAGCTGACGGGCAGTTTTACAACTGGGGCTGTAAAAATCAGGTGATGACTGAGGTTTGTAAAATGTTCATGGGTCTGAGAAGCTGGACCTGGCTATTAGGTCACCTGGCCCTTTCTTCAGGGCATCCTTTTGCGTATGAAAATGGGGGGGTGTTGGGGAGGGGTTAGAGCAGCCGTACCCTGGGATTTGGATGTGTGCGTGCATGCATGTGCAGGCTTGGATGTGAGGGCGGGGGTGTCTGTTTTTGCAGGAGGTGGGCTGTGTGTTTGCAGTGTTTGGGCCATTAGGGTGTCTGAGGGGAGCTTGAGTGGGCCCATTTGGCGGTGTTAGGATGAGTGTGTTTGCCCATGCTGCGGCATGTGTGGTTGGAGGGGTGTGTACATGTGGTGTTTTGGAGGGGGCAGTTTGTGAAAGGGCAGGGAGCTGTACATGGATGGAGATGTATTTTGGGGTGTCTGAGAAGGAGGGGGGACCAGTGTTTGGGCTGTTAAGGTGACTGTGGATGTGGGTGCGTTGAGGAGGGGAGGGAGCTATTTGTGTGTAAGGGTCTACTGAGCAGGCTGCTGCAACAGCTCACCCGCCACGCGGTTCCCACTGGGTGACAAGTGTGAGCCCTTGGCTTAGAAGGACAGCATGGAGAGAGACTCCAGGCTTCTCCGTTAGGCCTGCTGCCCAGCAGTCTGACTGAGTGGCGAGATCGATAAAGCATCCCTGGAAGTGAGCAGCAAATGGGGAACTGGGATGGCAACAGTCAAATTAGAGAAGATGGGGAGGAGGAAACTCTCTTGAGCCTGTTACAGCTCAGCCCAAAGTTTGCTCCAGTTGCTGCCTGGCTCTGCACCATGCTTGGGGCTTGCTCCTGGTGCTGGCTGTGGGTGCTTGTGGCAGCCCAGAGAGAGGAGGAGCAGAGAGAAGCCAACACTGTGGAGTGCCAGCAAGAAGGAGAAGCTCTGCCGGTGAGAAAATCCTCCTGCAGCCTCTTCTCAGGCAAGAGCAGCCCAACAAGTTGATGGCAGGTGGAGAACGTTGGGGGGATTCCCCTGGATTGCAGTCAGAGCGCACTGGCTGTTTTTCTTCTCCCTCTGTCTGTGAATGCTCTGGCTTTGGAGGGGCTCCGGTGGAGAGGGCGTGGGTTGCTCAGCACACAGTTAGGAAGGAGGGAGGTGCATTTCCATCACTGTGAGACTCACTCAGGATTGACTCCTATGGACTCACAGAATTTGTGAGGCTCACTCAAGATTGACTCCTATGGATCACAGGTTCCCAAGCACATCAGCTGGATCTAGGGGTTGTGTGCATGCAGGCAGGGGAAAAGGGAAGGAGGAGGTGTACATGGGTGGTGAGAGGGAAACGTCATCTGAGCACAGCCTGAGACCAGGAAGCCCTATTTGTGAACGCTGCTTCTCCAGTCTGTGCTCTCGGTTACTTGTTTAATCTATCTTGGGTCTCATATCGTGCCCAGCACTGTAGTATATGAACACCACAGAGGCTGAAATGTCCGGCAGGGACTAAAGACGGTGGCCCTCCAGGGGAGGGCTGAAGCCTGTTCGGTTGCTGCCTGTGCTGTAGTTCTGGAGGGAGAGGACTTTGGTCTCCAGGATTGTCAGTCTGGCTCGCTCACCGGTATTGTGAATGGGACGGGCTCTCCCCAGCACCCATGCATTGCCTGGGAGATTCCCAGGATAATTAATCTGTTCAGGAGGTTAGATTACTCTTTGTCCAGCTGGCGCGACTAACCTAGGTGAACTGTATGTAACAGTGAACAGAAGAACCACACAGGGATCTGGGCTGCTTGTCTCTTCATTGTGTTGTCTGACGTTTTTGTGTGTGATGGCTCTAGGTCCCGTGGCAGTGATCAGCGGGGAGGAGGATTCTGCCAGCCCCCTCCATCATATCAACCATGGCATCACCACACCCTCGTCGCTGGATGCTGGCCCGGACACGGTGGTGATCGGCATGACCCGTATCCCTGTCATCGAGAACCCCCAGTACTTCAGGCAGGGCCACAACTGCCACAAGCCAGACACATGTGAGTGCCTTATCCAGCTGGATCCTTCTGCTTATGTGAGGACAAGAATGGGGGCTGGGGTGGGGGGAAGAGGAGTGGGTGGAAAAAGAAGGATGAAGAGGAAGAGGCAAAGGAAGAAGTGGATGTGGGGGAGGATAATGGGTCTTGTATGGTCCAGAAATGAAAGTGAACTGAAAGGTAAATCTCAGGTCACAAAAATCACAACATACATGTAGGTGCTTCAGAAGGAGAATTCCCACCCTCACCCTCCATTCCACTTTCATCCTCCTACCACCACCCGTTAATCACCTTCCCCGTTTGGGACAGAGACAGCCTAGAATGGAGCCTGCAGACGATTTCTTTGGGCACTGTACCTGAGGCGTGAGCCAGTGCAACTTGAGAGCAAAAGGCATTAGAGAGACCTGATTCCCCTGTGGGATAAGGATGCATCTACCCTTCCTTCTCCAACAATTCCCTACCCTCATAGAAGCGGGACTGCCTCCTTGAACAACCTGCAGCCGAAAGGGCAAACACAACAGTATCTACAGGTAGGGCAGATACACAGAAAACACTTGGAGCAGGAGAGCAACAGATTTGGACACTCCATTTCTTACACTCAGGGGGGCCTCTGAAAAGCTTGAAATCTGCGTTGTGGGCAAAATCCATTAAATAGCAAATATCTTCCACACCAGGTGATAAACTGTTCAGCCCAGCTTAGCGGGAGCCCTCATAAACTCTGATAGTGAAAGTGAAGGGCTATTAAAAAGGATGCACTGTTGGTCACCACATACCATGACTGCTTCCTGGGTCACTGTCCCTCAGTACGTGGAGCCCATGCACAGTCAGTGGATCAGATACAAACCTCCCGCTGCACCCTCGGCCTTTGTCAATTCCTAGAAGCAACCGCCTCCCACTCCATTTATTGTTCAGGTTCTTGGAATATTTTGCATTTCTTGGTTCCAGTCAGGGTTGGATGTAACAAATGGCACAAGGAAAGTTATTGTCACCATCTTCCCGGCCTGACCAGAAGCAGGAAGTACCAGGGATCTTGCTGGAGAGCCAGACTCCCAGTCTGTTTTTGCAAACTCGGGAGGCTGGAAAAATTTGAGTCAGCAGCTGAGCTTTGAGGTGTTCATAGGAATCAAACTTCCAAACCGTTAGAAATTCACCCAGTACTGAACATTAGGCAGGAACTTGGTTCTCCATGGCCGCGTCTTTTGCAATCAGATAACCCCGAACAGCATCCTCTTCCCCTCCTGCTGAGACATCAAGGGCTGGTCCTATCGCTGACACTCACACAAACTGATAGAGAGAAACATGAGCTGAACCTCCAATCCTGGACTGTTGCTTGTTGCACTTCAATCACCGGAGCAATGGGGTGTATCCAGTTACTGTGCCTCGCTTTCCCTTTGATTTGTATTTTAATGTATTTCTTTTGATCAGTTTGTACAGGGAGGGAGTGGAGTGTTTTGGTTAGGAAGAAGGAGCCAAATAGTGTGGTATTTCTGTATCATATTTATGTTTTATATTTCTTATAGCACCTCATCTCAAAACACTCTACAGACTCTGATGGCTTTGATTCTCTCATTTCTCTCTCATCTCTGTAATCTATGGTATTTCATAGTACATCAACTGTTTTGGTGTGTAAGCACCATTGTAGTAGTGGTGGTTGAAAATCAAAGGATTCAATTTACTCTGAGTTTTGGGGGTTTGGTTAAATATTGTGGGGCTGCCCGGGAAGTAGATCGCAGCAGAATATGGTCCAAAAGCTTCACGGGTTCCGTTTGATTAAGATCTGAAAAGTTCAATATGCAGCAGAACCACGAGGGGCTGGAATCTGGATCATTTAACCGGGCCATGTGGGGAGAATTTAACATTGTCAATAAATATACGCACAACAGATTATAGGGAAAGCACGTCCCTCTGCTTATCTGCCTGGAATCATCTGCAGGGCTCCATGTTTCTGGCGTTAGTTTAGTATATTTTAGGGCCCAATCCTGCAGCTCTTATTCAGACCAAACTCCCTGTGACTTCAGTAGCAGTGTTGCATGAGCCCTGGAAAGTATTATAGTTCACCTTTACAGTAAATAAAACCAGCCAGACTCTTTGGAGCTTCCATTTGGTTTTTATTTTACCCAAGCTGTTCTGCCCAGCTCTCATTTAGCATGTTGGGGCTGGCTGGAGGTGAGTGACTGTTCCGATTCACCCAGCATTTTACACATTGGACCTCCGGTTTGCTCCTCTCAAAATATTTCCCCCTCCTCCCCCTTCCCTCTGTGAAGGAGAGGTGAAGCCCTTTAGATAGGCAAGCCTATTAATACCCAGCAGCGTCCATCCAGAAAAGGGGCTGGTACAATGCCTGGACATACCAGTGGCTGTTAGCCCCTGCCCTTCTGATCACTGTCTTCCTGCTAAATCCACTAGCTAGATATTAGACTATGAAGCCCATCACTAGCAACGGCATTCGCCCCCATATGACTTGTAGAGCCCAGATTCACAGACAAGATTTTGTTAACGTATCGTCTATAAACTTTGGAACGTGGCTTCTCTCTTTCTTTAGCTTGGCCCTGCTCCCTGGTTGGCTGTGATGCCAGGTGTTTGGACTGAGGACACACAGACACCTGTTACTGAATTACAGCGAGGAGAGAAAACTCTCTGTGCTTAATGCCATATTAATAGTACATTGGTGTGATATAGATTTCCGTCACCCTCTGCACTAACAAACATCGCTTATCATGCGGGAATGATGGATGTTTATTCCCAGCCACTTAGTTCTGCATAATGGAATTGCAGATGAAATATGGAAAGTGGCTTGCTGCCTGCTAAGCTTTGCCCCCTCTTGCTGCTTCTGCACAAACTTGTCCTGTGGGGGGTACTCTTACAGGCCCATTAATTACTGCTGTCTGCGAGGAGACAGACGTTTGCTTCTGACTATGGATGTGCTGGGGTTTTTTTCCCTATCAATAGGATGAAGGATGCTGGAGCTCTCTGTCTCACCTGTGATTTTCTCGGAGCTCCTGAGACCAGGGCCATTCCCTCACTCACCTACTTGCTGCTGCTCCCAGAATTAGAGAGACAGAAGGGAAGAGTCATTCTTCCTTTCCTAGATGTGGGTTTGGGGAAAGGGCCTGGAAGCAAATATGCCACCCTGTCCCTGTATTGGGACGTATTGACCCTTTGGGACCTCGCGCTCTGCCCCCTTCCGTCCTTTGCCATTCCCTTTGCTCCTTCCAGCCATAACTCTGTGTGCACCGGTCAGCACCATGGCTTGGAAGGATGCATTTTTTTAATAAACAAAAGCTTCAGCTTCAGTCGTTCTCACTCACCTGCAGGGGGTTAAGCTGAGTGTCAGATTTAAGATGGGGCATATTGATCTCAGAAGAATTGGTGGCAATATAGAGCCCCTTTTTTCTGGGACACTGAACAGGGATCAGGTGGGCATATCTGCTTACTGAGATCTCAGGGTATCGGAAGAGCAATGGGCATGGATGAATCTGTGCCTTCACTGTCATCTGGAAATAGTTGTGTTTCTTTTCTAAAATGCAGTTAAGTTGTTTTGGGTTAGGGCACCGTATGGAAGGGAACTCATCAGAATTCAGCATGCAGTGGGTCAGAAGGTTCCATCCCATGAGTGATGCTGGTGCTGAAGCAAAACGTGACTCATTCTACCCTCCAACGTTTCCTGAAAATGGCAGTCGGTTCCTGTGGGCAGGAAACTGCAGTTTGCGACAAAAATTAACCACATGATGGTAGAAAAAATCATCTGCCCAAGAATGTCTGCCCAAGAGACATTAACACTGATGCAGTGCCCTGATGCTAGTGGGAAGGACCAAATGTCACTGTTTTGACCATGAACAGCTGTGGTTGTTGACAGCAATGGAGACTTTCCACTCTAGCTCCAATTTGCCAGTCCTCCCCAGAGTAAAAAGGATCCATTTTGCCCCCTGACTCTAATTCCAGGTGGGTGATGGAAGAAGCTGGAAATTTCTTAGATCTAAAAGCTTCAGAGATGTTTTGGATGAAAAGGTTTGGAGGCTGACCTTGCTTTTGATAATGGTAATAAACACGGGCTATGTTGAGGTGATTATTTATTAGAACTTCTTGAGTCTGTCCCATCAGGCTCTATGCAAACATGGTAGCTAACGTTCAGTTGGCTTCCTGTTTTGTCAGAACAGCAGTATCCCAGGAGCAGTTGTTCTTGAGGAAAACTGGCTTTTCTGAGGTTGTTCCAGAGCAGAACTAGGAAGAAAAGGCCTCAGCAATGAAAAATACTTTCCAAGAAGGAATCCGAATTTTTCTGAAACTCCGGCAATGCTCAGTTTGAGTCTGGGGTGAAGGGTCAGTTGGGGCTGCTCTCTCAGAACAGGATGCTCTGGCTCCAGTAAAAACAGCAATGTTGGAGTCATTCAGAGCCTGGTTTGATTTTTGTTGCTGCTGCTGCTGACTGGGCACAACGGTTGTTTGGTTTGTTTTCCTCTGTCGGGACTGGTGCAGCCTCAGCACTGCGATGCATTCGCCATGTGGGTGGAGCCGACGTCCTTCTATAGAGTACTAATGAGGGGTTTTTTACAACCTCATTTATTACAGGCTGCCCTGACATAATTGCATATTCTAAGTTAGTAATTACACATATTCACACTAATTAAGTAATTAGATATAATTACGCTAACTGTAAATACATGGTAATCGGCTAAAAAGAAGTATTTCAGGAAAACCAAGACGAATCACACAATAAAGACACCATCAGCAGCCTTTCCGCACATCATTCTGTCTTTATCTTGCATTTGGAGTGAAGTTTGAAAGGGAATCTGTGATCCATTCAAAAATCATACTCTTTAAACAAATGGATTTCCTCCCCTATGTCTCTGATAACACTGGAAAGTCAAAAGGAGAGAGGATTTTTAAAAATCCAGTTTTCCCCTCACTGCTGATGCTCTTTGTTCATCAGTTGTATTTTCTCTAGCTTGGACAACGGAAACTGACTAAGTCCATTCCATTTTGCTTGTAATCAGTTTTGCTCCCAGGTTCTCCAAGATGCACATCTTAGGTTGCAAATGTTTGCAGTTTATTTGTATGGAAACAACTGTTTTCACTGCTAATAGAAGAGGAAACGTTTCTGGGGGCAGTTAGGGTTTGCAAAAACTTATTTCCACCCAATGTAAATTTTGAGCCAACTTTGAGCTGATGACAGAGCCCTTTAACTGTTAATGAGCAGCCCAGAGTAACTGAATTATAGTAGAC
This sequence comes from Chelonia mydas, assembly GCF_015237465.2. Classification (NCBI taxonomy): domain Eukaryota; kingdom Metazoa; phylum Chordata; order Testudines; family Cheloniidae; genus Chelonia; species Chelonia mydas. Next base: position 69,730,657 of record NC_051250.2, read on the forward strand.
ATAACCTCCAAGTAGACTGAATCCCTCCCCTCCCACCCCCAAACCCTTTGCAAGTCCTACTGACGCTCACGTACACAAGCACTGACCCAGCTCTCTGCTCCTTCGGAAAAGCCTTAACCTTCCCAGAGACTCTAGTTCCCTTCACTTCTCTCAGAGGTTTGGCCGTGGCGCTTTCTTGTGGGGTACATCAGCATTCTATGCTGCCATCCTTTGCGGCCAATGTGTATCTGAGGTCATTAGGGGACTTAGTGGGGAGGTTTGGGCTGAGGCCTAATCAATGTGCCGATGACACCTAATTGTGCATCTCCATCTCCACCAACCCAGGGAGGGTGATCAGGTGTCTCAGAGTTTGGGTGAGGCTGGGGCATAGATGAAAGTGAGCTGGTTGACACTTAGTCCAGTTAGACAGACGTGTTTATGGGGAGTGGGGGAAGCAGCAGGATGAGACTGAGTTGATGCTATACCTCCAGTTTGAGGCTGTGTTCATTTTTTATTACCTCCGCTCACAGCTTGAAGGTCGGGTTAGATTCCCAGCTGCTTTTGAAGGATGAAAGAATAGCAGTGGTCAAGGCGCCTTTGTCCATCTAGATCTGACTAGGAGGCTGTGCCCATTTCTCTTGGATGTGAATTTAGCTGTCATGATTGATGCCTTTGTCACCTCTAGATCAGACTGCTGCAGAGCGCTCCATTCCCCTACCCCCAGCAAGAACTTCTTCTGTCTGCTTTCCCATTGCTGTCCAGCCGCCAGCCTTTCCACTGCCAGAAACCCTCTTGAGCTTTCCTAGACAAGAGTTCTCACTGATGGCTGCTGCCCAGTCCTGATGGTCAGGTTCGGAGGTGGGGTGGAGACCACATGTGAAATAGGCTCCCTGGGGAAGTGGTGGAAACCCTGTCTCTAGAGTTATTTAGAACTGGACTGCACAAAACATAGGAGATCTTACTGTAGGGGTTGATCTTACATTGACAAGTGGGTGGAGGGGTATAGGCTGGATCTAATAAGTCTCTTCCATCTCTTTAGCACTTATGTCTAGGAGGTTTCTGGCTTGGCTCTGTGCAAAAACCCTGAGCTCAACACTCGCCTTCTAGCAGCTGGAAAACCTCCATGATTCTGAACTAGAATCCTGCTTCCAAACCTTGCAATCACCCCCACCACCACTACCACTCCAGAGTAGTCTCTGCTGGAAACTGCTTAGAATGCCAAGGGCTAATGTCAGTCTCTTGTGAACAGATTTTAATGTTCAAACCCCACAGGCAATGAAGCAGAACTGAGCAGTGCAGAGTGGCAGAATAAGGAAAGCGCAGGGCCCCACTCACCCCTTCTCGCCCACCTCCTCTGCCTCATTCTCCTGACTGACAGCTGAAAGGAAAGGTCACTGGCCTGCCCATCCAGCTCTCTCTACCTACGGTCAGCTCTCAGCTGGTTTCTCTCTCTCTGCTGCACTCTCCAGTATTCCTTATCTGTAAGCATTTGTTCTCCATCCCATTTACCCAGCTGAGGAAGGGAGAGAGAAATGGCAACAAATGCCAGAGCTGAGAAGTCAAACCAATCGCAGGCGGAGAGTGGCAGACTGACCATCCAGACCCGTTCCAGAGCTATTCTGAGTTGCAATTTGACCCTCAGGATTAACACCACTAGGAGTTGGTCTTCTGCCTTTCCTGCCATGGGCCATTAACTTGCTATTGAGCCAAAGGAATAGCAGGCTGCAGTGGAATGGTTGGCAGGTGCATTCTTCCCACGTATACCAGGACTGTTGGCCAGTACTGCAGGTGTTTCTACATGGGTCCATTCAGGAGAAACCAAACAATTAAGGAGGAAAATTCCTGTCCTGCGTTTCTCTCCCCAAACCCTGCAGGCATTGCAAGGCATTGTGGTAGCCAATGATGCCGTGCCTGGTGGGACAGTCCCGCCCTACTCCTAATGTGACACACATGCTGTCTCTATTTGCATACAAGCAAATCACCTCCTGCAGCTGTGAGGATGGGCTCTGAGGAAGTTAGATCCTACCAGTTACTTTAATGTGTGTTTATTGAAGATGTTTGTAGCAACAAAACAGAACAAAGGCAGCAAAGCACAACGCCAGCCCGCACCAGGAACTGAAGCTGACAGCACAGCTGTGGCGGGTGATGCTGCATCCGGAAGCCACACTCCCGAGTGCAGCGAATCCAGTTCCATTAGAAAACAAACCATTAACTCATCCATAACTCAGTTATGTGCTGGTGACACTGACCTGCCAGTAGGGAGACAATGTTCATGAAGGGATGAGACCCATATACAGACATCAAACAGAGAGCAAAGCCTTCCCCTAAACACACATCCTCTGGCCCCAGAGTCACTCTTGAGGCCCCTTTAATCCTGGCATGTCCAAAGGTGTCAGCTTGCCTGAGGTGATTTTAGAATGGAGCCAAAGCTCTATGAAGGGGGCCTGTAAGTTGTACGAAGAAGCAAAGCAGGGAAAGGCCTTCAGCATATTTCCTATTGGGCTGGAGCAACTCTATCACCCCAGGCTGCTGTTGCTCATCAGAAGCCCTGTCCGTCCATCAAGAAAAGGGTAGTTTGATCCTTCCCACTTAAGCAGTATGGGAGCAAACTCTTCCACACTAGAATAATGATTAACCCTGAACGCTACTTGGCTGCAGCAAGGATGTGTATATGCTCACTTGCCACCCTGGGCACATGCACACTTACCTGCACACTCATTTGTGCACCTGTGCACACTCATTTATATGTAGCCTATCCCGCCAATGTATTGCAATAACATACCCATCATTCTTACTTGTACGCCCTCCTACGTACACATTCATTTGAGTACGTATGCATGCTCACTTGTATACTGCAGTGACAAGCATGGTATAAAACCATAGTTGGATTAGCTCCAGGCACTCACTCACCAATGCATGTGCTCTCACACATACATTCACACCCACTTATCAGACGCCTCTGCTCACAAATAACTTTGCACCTGTTAATTTTCTACTTTCTGCTGAGCACGCTTGCCAGTTCTGACACCCCCCCCCCCATGCAGATCTAGCAATGGCAGCAGGCACACTGACATGCAGCCTGGGCAGCTTCCCTTTTACATATTGCCCCTCTACCTGTCAAAAATGGCTGTCTCTGCAATTTCTGGAGGGTGAAGGATTTTCATGAGCTGACATGAGAGACTGGATTTTCAATTCTGGCAGATCATAAACTGTGAGGCATTTTGGGAGTGGTGGGGTGAGAAAGAAAGGATAGGGCAGGTGACAGAATGAGGAGAGAGATTATCATGCTGTAAATTGGTGCCTGTTTAATCATTTGCTCACCTATGTATTGGTATTTTGTAATGTCTATCCGGTTGAATTTGTCTCAGCTCCACTCTATTCTTGGGGCTGAGGTGGGTGTCTATGCCACAGAAAGACATAATGGTCTTCATCAGTCACTGATGTCCTGGCTCAGAGCTCCGTCCCCTCCGCCTGGCGTAATGGTGACACAGCAGCTTGTCCTGGGGATATTGCTAACTCATGCAGCCCTGATGCCAGTGATAAGGAAGAAAGCTTTAGAATGATCTCCTAATAGCTGATTGATTGTGTGAATTATGCCTTGGGTATTTCTAAAAATAGATGGTATATCTGTAAAGAGAGAGAGCTGAGCTCCTTACCCATCAGGTATTTATTTATTGTGGGTTTGTCCTGCATTTGGTTTGGCTTATAAAACAAGCATTCCGAAAGAATGTTGACCTGCCTGCTGTACCTACAGGTCCATGATGTCCATGTAGTTCATGGATGTTCTGATTTGTGGAATGTCATGGTACCAAAGAAAGGGTTATTTTGTAGAAGCTAGTTGCCAGGTTCCAGGAGTTGCTTGGAGACAATGTCAGGCTCTCTTGGTACAGTATAATCCACCCAATGAAAGTTGGTTTTGCAGATGTAACATCACATCCTGCTGGAGAGTTTTGGTTGGGTGAAGTCTTCCAGAGTTGATCTGAGTTGATTTGGTTTGAAGGAGATGCTCTCTCTGCTGGCAGTGCAGTTGAATTAAAGCTCCTAATAAAGACAGCCGTTATTAATGAGAAGTCCAGGTGCCGGTTAGAAAAAATATTACTCCCAACTATAGCGTGAGCATCTTTAGTAGCGCTGCCTCTCTCAATGGAGGTTTGGTCTGGTACCCTAGAGCGGATGTAATGGTGATGGTTCATCAGCAGTCACAAGTACTGTCCATTTCCAATGCTGCTTTTAGACAGAGACTCCAGGAGTGGTTTCTCCTCAAAACAGCATGTACAGAACATGGCAGAACCCACAGTTCCAGTGGTGAAACCCAGATAGAGATCAGGGTAGCAAGACCCTCCCCCGATTGCAATAGGTTCACTCCAAAGACCTCCTCGTGTCAAAGGGGGCTCGCGTTCCGTGGATCTGGGAACGGATGTGTGAATGGCCTGTGAATGCTCAGCCAGGCCGATTGCTAAATGAGCTAGACAGTCTTTGTAAAGAGTGGTGCTGTCTCCTGTCTCATGTACCAAAACTTGGCTATGGAGGATGCCGCATCTGTCACTATGCCGCAGGCACTTGGAACAACCCAGTGGCGGACCCCAGGGTAGAACTGAGCTGCATCTGGTCCAGTCTGCTGCCTCTAACAGTGGCCAGTGTTGGGTGCTGCTGACGAGGGTGCCGCAGTACGGTGCACCCAGTCATGCAATAGTATTCTCACTGAGGGGGAGTGTAGCAGGGATTTCTTCCTGACTCCAGCTAGTGATCACTTGGTGCCATGAAGTCTGGGAGCTCTTGTTGGTTTACTCCCGGGAAATTGTGAATGATTTATTATTTACATTGCAGTAGCACCCAGAGGCCCACTAATGTAATTGCACATACCGTTCTTCAGAGAAAGGTCTAATCCTTTTGAGTCTTACTGAGTTATTTGCCTTAATATCTTGCATCGGTAGTTCTCCAGGTTATTGATACATTAAAATATTGGTTTTAAATATGCTGGCTTTTAAATCTGGAGTGCCTTCTTGTTCTTGTACTATAGGAAATGCTAAACAGAAGCTTCATTGCCCTTCCTTATCCCAGTCTCTCACACCCTATCCCATTCTATCCTTTCTTATTAACCCTGTGCCAGGCTAAAGGGTTCTTTCAGAAACAAAATAAAAAAACATTTCATTTATATTGAGAAATAACAGATCTATGTGGCTCTGATAAGTATAAAAGGCAGAGAAGGTGGCTAAATCTCCAAAGTGTACATGGCAAATTTGCCTTCTAATTGCAACACTGAAATGAAATTAAAGTCCCTGCCTCCCTCCCTCCTTCATCTCATCTTCTCTCACCCTTCCACCTCCTACTTGAGGGATTAATTTGAGCTAATCCTCAGATGAGCAAAGTCTTTAGGAAATCAAAGAAGTAAAGTAAAACCATGGGGGTAAAAAACCTCACACTCGACACTAATAAAGAAATTACTGGCGTCCTACATTATGAATTGGATAAATTTTTAATGGCCGGGAATGTGGTTGATTTATAATGCATCCATCCGGCCTGAAGAGCCCATCGCCAGCTAATAAATAAATGACTGGCCCCTTGTATTAAAAGTATCAGTCATTTTACATCATGGCACTGTAACTGATGTAGAGTATCAAGCATGGGGTGGAGTGGGCCTGGGGCCATGGCAAGTTCCATGCAGGCAGAAAAAGCAGGATGGGCTTCATGCCCCCAACCTATGTTTCAGACAAGCTCTGTGAGGCCAGAGAATGGGTCTCAGTTGAGGTGGTCCTGTGAGAACCTGGCTGGCTGGTTGCAGTCCTTGAACCCTGCTCCCTTAGAGGAAAGTGAGCTCAGCTGGGTTTTCCTTCCTTCCCCCGTACCCATTTGGAATTTCCAGCCTGCATTCTGGGGGGAGGTATCTGCTCTCTGGTTTGAAAGCTGTCAGTACAGGGGGGAGAAACTCCCAGGAAAGGATCTCAGCTCCAGTTCCATGCATTGTGTTAAGCAACCTGCAGTTTCCATTCTTGTCCTTGCATTGCTGGGGCCCTCACAAACCAAAGAGAAATGTAGCTAGGCTGAGGTCTTGCTCCAAGTGTCTCCAACAAGGTCTCATTCAGTGCAGCTCAGTATTCTGTCCTGTGGGTCTTATACTTAGGGTGCAGAGCCTGTGCAAACCAGGGGACAGGAACCCAGAGTGTTTGGTGATGGGCCCATTAGTGGATATCATCGAAGATCTAGGACAAGATTTGCAAGCCCATGTTCACTGGGGCAGAGCCCAACAAGCCAGAGTGAGGGTGTCCAGGAGCTTTGGGTGTGTTCTGCTCTAGGTTTCTCAGGTAGATTTAATTAGCACTTCACAGCTCTCTAGAAACACTGATTACTCCTCACCGCCACCTGTCAGGTAGCAAGGGATCCTTGTCTCCATTTTACAGAAGGGGAAGGCAGAAGGGGAATTGACTTGCACGGGGTCCCAGGGCAAGTCAGTGGCAGCTCGGACTAGATCCTGGAGTTGCTGGTTCCCCAGCCTGCATTCAGCCCACTAGACCATGTTGTGTGTTTATGTGCCTCCTGTAATTATTTCATAGTTGGCAAGGAGGTAACTCCCAGATGAGACCAGTTAAGTTAGCTCCTTGCCAACTTGGTAGGAGCTGGGCTGAGCTGGGTGTGAAGGAGTAGCTCCATTTTACAGACATCATTGCCAAGGACATAGATATGTCATATGCTTTCAAAGAGGCTCATTGCAGAGCTTACGAGGGGAAGAGTAGGGAAATATTTACCTTATACAAAAGGCCTCCTTACTGCCTCTCCTTACGTGACTTCCTTTATTGGCTGAAAGAATGCAACATGGAGCCTGGGACACTGGACTCACTGACCGATGAAAACAGAGTGCTCCAAGCTACAGATTTTGTCTTGGCCTGGAGGAAGAAAGAGTTTATTGCCTTATTTATTATGTTTCCCCATAGTAGCATAAATAATATTTTCATAATAGATGTGGACCTTATGAATAATACAGAGTCTTGATCTAAGTAATTGCGATGCTTTTTAATATAAGAGATCTTCAGTGTCAAGTACTATTAATGAGCTGCCTTTACTCTCTCTCTCTGCTGAGGGCAGTTGCAAACCCCAGCACTGTGAGAATTCGATACATATGGGGAAGATTCTATTGCACTGTTCAATCATCTTGTTCTCTTTGAGAGACCCCAGAAAAAGTATCCTGTTTGCTGATTTTCTCAGCCTTCCCTGGGTTTTGATAGATGCCCAAGTTGCGTAGGTTGCTGGGAAACCAATACTCTTACATTTCGTATAAATCTATGAACATCTGATTGATCCACACATTGGCATTTACTACTTTAAATTGCAGGGACTACTTTGAATTAATGCATATATAATACACTAATTCCACCATTGTATATACATTGTTTTAGTAAACCTAGGGTGGATGAAGGGTGCCAGATCATCCTGGAAACTGAGTTCCTCTCTCCCTAGATCTGGTATAGCACAGGAATTTGCAGTGTTAGTTTCCATAGCCAATATGCCTCGGTTTTGCCCTGGAGGGACCAACCCTCGAGGCTAGGAGGTAGTTCAGCCTCTGTGGCCCATTTGGTCTTTGGCCTCCTTTTTGAGGCTGAAGAAAGAGAGGGCAGTTAGATGGGGGGGAGACATTTTCACAAGTGCCTATATAACTTCGGCACTTTGGAAAATTTTACCCATGGTGTTTTTTGTGATGTTTTTCACCACTAGGAACAAGACAAAGACCCACCACCCCGTGGGCTGTGGGACTAGTTCAACTACCTGGTTGGCGTGGTGGAATACTTTTCTCAGGACAGAGGTAGAAGCACTGTCCTGAAGTGCTGCAGGAAATGTTGATGGTGCTCTTCCCTTTGTCAGCAGAGCACTGAACAAGCATCCCAACATGTACAGAGGCAGGGCATGCTGTGCTGTGCTGCTTGAGGTGATGTTTTTTTGGGATGAAATACAAACCAAAGATCCTGGTCACACTCCTTGTGGTCATTAAAGAGGAGCGGAAAAGTCAGATTATTAGACATGGTGTTGTGGTTAGATTCACACTCAGGTAATGGCATTCTGCCTGTCTGATTTCCCCCTGCAGTGTTAATTGGAAGTACTCCTCGTCACTTGCTGTCCTAAAATCCTTTGTAGACTTGCCTCCTATGTGCTATTAAACAGGTGGCTATGTTGTTAGAAATGGTTCCTTTATAAAGTACATGCTGTCTGTAATGCCTTATGATCCTTTGGGATGAAAAGCACTGATGATACTAATTATTATTAAGACTGAACACACAATACCTCTTTAGCAGTTACACTGTCATCTGGGGGGGATAATGTGATGGCGGTTGTGGGAATTGCTGTGTGGTCATTTTCATGTTACGTCACTGTTCATATAAAACAGCCATTCATCAAGTGGCCTGGTTGCCTAGTGGTCAGTGTTCCTGAGATGGCTTCCTGCTTAATGTGTTCGAGGCCATGTGTCCTAGTGCCAGGAGGCCTCTTTAGATTAATGGAGCTGTCTTGGAACATTATGGATGCCTTTTCCATTTTTTTCCAGACTTTGCATCTCAAGCCCAGAATCAGGCTGTAAATCTCTTGCATTACTCTTTTCCCAGCCAAGTTCCTTTTTAAGTAGTTTCACTTCCTCCTTCCCCCAACTCCCTTAGGACTGGAACTCTGGAAGGGGAGAACTGCGGCCTGCTGGCTTGGCAAATACAAGGCCTAAAATCAGGCCTCACCAGCAGTGAGAAGAGGCAGGGAGGGGAAGGTCTGGTGACCTTGGATGGTGAGTCAGGCAGGGCCTGTGTGGCCTCCAGTGTCCCTGTGCCAGAGGATAGCTAGTATCTCATTGACCCAGTGAGCCTCTGCACGTAACTTTTATTGATCATCAGCTTCTTAATCAAAAATTCAGTCACAGTTCGATGCCACAGTTCTCCCCCTCCCTCTTCAGGCTTCACCCCAGGTGAGGCTCACATTCTCATTATGCACCCAAGAAGCTCCTCTCTGGAGTTTGATGTGTGAATTTCAGTTCTGGTGAATGTGTACAGCTACCACAAAGCTCTGTTCATTGTGTTTCTGATCCACCACCGGCTGGTCATGCTGACCTTCTGCCCATGAGTGCTCCCCAACTGACCTGGAAAGTCCAAGTCTAAAATCAAAATTCGTACTCAGGGCCCCAGTATAGCAGTGCCTAGTGCTGCTGCTAAAGTGCAGAGTTGGCTCACGCCTGCCATTATTTAAGCACGTGGCAGCTGGCTACTTATCTGCCAACTTTTGCATCTATAGAGCTGGGAGTTTTCCCTCAGTTTGCACCTGGCTCCATTATGAGCAGCATGGCACAATGACGCAGCATTGTTCCTCACAGCCATTGCTTTGTGGGGAGAAAAGTAGAAAACAGCTCTTCTTCCCATTTTCCCTTCATGGTTATGCTACAAGTGCAATTCCAGTGTTGGAGAAGAGTCCGGAGGGAAGGAGGAGGTGACTCTGCTCAATACAGAAACTATTCTAGATGGTGGTATGGAGAGATAGTCAAGGTTTCAGATGAGCAGCCCCCACTCTGCTGTACCCTTCCCCGGGTGGACTAAAGGAGAAGACTGAGCTCAGGAGGAAGGCAGTGCTGCAGTGAATCTGTGCCCCACACGCTGCAGAGGCAATTGTATAAACCACACACACACCTAGGGAACTAGAACCCTCAGCCTTGAGTCCCAAAAGCTCAGGCCTCTGCCACCTGAGCTAAGGTAGATCTCTTGTAATGGGAGGTAGTAATCAACCCCTTATCTTCCGTATCAACCAGCACGAAACGTGACACCACACACATTTACTGACTACAAGCTAGTGGAGGACAAGGATGTCAAGAAAGAACACTCAGAAGGGCACATTAATAGGGTGAAGAAAAGAGACCGTGAGAGAGGGGTGACTGGGGCAGAAGGATTGATCTTGGGAGGTGGAGATAACAGGGCAGAGGAATTTTGATGTAGGAGGTTAACTGAGGGAAAGAACACACAGAACAGCTCTCAAGGGATTTAAATTGTGTGTAGATGATGGGAGAGAGCATAGGGGATTGCAATCCTCATGGAGGGTCAAATGTCAGCCTTGGTCCTTCTAGCTGGACCTTCTTTTTTCTTTCCCTGACCTTCTTGTATATAGTTCAGGCCAGATTTTCAGGTGGCTTAAAACCAGTGTGTGATTTGAGTCCCCACAATGGCCATACAAAGTGCACCCTCATAATTTTGCACAAGTGTTCTTGGTCATGTGTGTGTGTTCTTCTCTAGAAGTTTTACAAATCTGACTTCTTTTCTTGCGCTTGAGGTGTCATCGTGCTCCAATTGTCAGAAGAAACAATGGACCATTTTTGGATGGGACATGATTATTTTTTGGGAGATGAACCTTGAGTTAGATGTGTTTGTTCCTGTTGCATCATGTGTAGCTCAGGGCTGAAGTTGCAGTTCTGTTTGATTTTCTGGTATGCTTCATTTTCCTTCTCTCCTTTGGTAATTGCTGCATTGAAAAAAATTCTCCTTGCTCCTTATGCGATCAGTGCTGCATATTCTGTATTGGTTACAGTGCTCTAATAGCTTAATTTGACTGTGCAGGGTCATGTCTCATTTAATGCTGGCTGGTTTTCTTGTCAATCAATAAAAACTTCATTTAAAAAAAAAAGGAAAGAAAGTGGGGGCAGAAACCCAGCCATTAGTGAGCTAGGCTGAGACCCGCAGTACTCACCTGGTTTCCAAGTGGTCATGCTGCAAAAGCTTTTGCAATCTAGCCTAAGTTGAGCCTTCCAGATTCCTTGCTGACTTCTGCCAGTGCTAATCAGAAGCAAGGATAGACCTGAATCACAGAAAGGCCCTCCCTTCTGGCCCCCGGCACCACTGAGCGGCTCCATGGAATCCTTACTCCACCCGCTTGCATGTCCTCTAAGAGGAGTTCGTCTCCTAGGTCCCGTGAGTGTTTGTATAATTCTCCCCATGTCCCCAGCTCGACGCTGGGGCTTGTTGGTCTCTGTGTTCCACATGTGCGAACCATGTCTAGCTCAGAAACTCTTACCCTTCCTTGCCCTTCTGTTGTTTACCACTCACTCAGAGGGGACAAGAAGAGCCTGATTTGCGTTTGTTTGATTCATTTGCCTGTGAAATAAACATGTCACATCATAGGAGGGTGTCAGCAACCCCAGTCTTGTGTCCACGTTTTTCTCCTCACTCAAGCAGCTTAGACAACCCTTTCAGACGTTTTATGTGAGTGGACCGCAATCGAGGAGGAAAAAGAGATGTCTCAAGCTCTTATCTTAGCTGAAGTGTAGCTGCTTCTACTGAGTTGGCTTATTCCCCAGAGAAGGCTCATAGCTAAATGTGTCAACTCAGAGCCTGGCCTTTTGTAAAAGAGAATCTGCTTTTTTCCAAACTGAAACAATATCAAACCATCACCTAGATGTATGCAGGCAGCCTTTGCAGGGTGACAGTACTCGTTTGGCAAATCACTTAGCTGACCCTTTGGTTGTTTGCTTGTGAGCCGCCGACCTCCCTGACCTCTCAGGACTTTATTGACTCAGCTTCCTGCACCATTCTGTCAAGTAGGGCACTCACAACCCTGTGAAGTTCAGCTGGAATCAGCAGAGCCCTCCTGTTCCCATTTGGAAACCTCTACTCTTGGAGATGCGGGTGTGATTCCCAGCTCACGTAGAGATATCTGAGCTAGCTCTGCTTGAGCTAGGGTGCTAAAAACAGCCGAGTAGCTGGGATAGCACAGATGGTGGCTTAGGCTTGCCACCCAGGGAAGTAGCAGGGGTCTAGGTGGGTATGGGCTATGGGAGTACATGCCCATTGGACACCCTGGGTACTTATTTGGGCAGTTAGCCTGTGCTACCCTGGCTACACTGCTAATTTGAGCGTGATAGCTGGAGTAGAACTCGTGCAGGTATCTGTGCAAGCTCAAAATCACACCCCCAAGTCCAAGTGCAGACATAGCCACCATAAGGGGGTGGTCAGAAAGGCACTGCCTCTCCCCGGATTGTGTGCGGCATTGCACAGTTGGCCAGGTGAATTATGCTGGGGTTTTGTGCCTCATTCTGAAGCTTTAGATCAGGGGTGGCTAACCTGTGGCTCCAGAGCCACATGCAGCTCTTCAGAAGTTAATATGCGGCTCCTTGTATAGGCACCGACTCTGGAGCTGGAGCAACAGGTGCCAACTTTCCAGTGTGCCGGGGGGGTGCTCACTGCTCAACCCCTGGCTCTGCCACAGGTCCTGCCCCCACTCCACCCCTTCCCGCCCCCTCCCCTGAGGCTGCCATGCCTTCACTCCTCCCCCTCCAAACCTCCTGCACGCCACAAAACAGCTGATCTGGAGGTGCGGGGAGGGAGGGGGAGACGCTGATCGGCGGGGCTGCCAGTGGGCGGGAGGAGCGGGGGACACGGGGGATCTGATGGGGGGCTGCTGACGTATTATTGTGGCTCTTTGGCAATGTACATTGGTAAATGCTGGCTCCTGCTCAGGCTCAGGCTGGCCACCCCTGCTTTAGATAGTAGCCACTGCTAAAGGCTGAATAAAGGAGTAAATGGACTGATGTTTCTGGCATGGCACAACACAGAATACCTTGGCTGCTGGAGTCCAGTGTTGTTAGGCGTAATGGGAAAAGGCAGGCTATTGGGCTGGATGGACCATTTGAGCAATCTGTAATGGCAGAAGGTGGAATAGCAGACAAGACAGAATTATGGAGTGATCCGTAATTGCAGGTAGTGGGACAGCAGGTTGAATATTGACTAGTTGTGTGATCCCTGATGGCAAGACACCAGATCTAGTAGACCTGCAGGCTGATCCATTAAGGCAGTTCCTGTTACTTGTTCTCCATACTGAAATATTCTTTCATCAGAGAGTCAGATATGAAGTCTCGATATGAGGTCTCTTTAAGAGGAGACTTCCATACAGTTACTGACTCGATGTAGTAAATAGAGTATCTGCGATGGAATGCTTTTCCTGCAGAAATTTCACATCCTTCCTCGTTTCCTTGCTGATCTTTAGGGTGAACCAATGAAAGGAGCTGTACACAAATAGTGCAGCCTGTGATTCTGTGGGTGTCCATTAGCGAGGCATTTGCTCAGTGTTAATGGACCTATTGATTAACAAACAAGCCATTGAGGAAAGCTGCTACCCAATCAGAGTGGTTTGATAGCATTTGGTGTTGTGCTATCCCACCTCCTCCGGGCATCATTCATTCCTGGTGCCCAGGCTGCTGCAGCCAAATCCATATCTGTGCCACTTGAGAAAGGATCCGAACCAGGAGCTTGTCCACATCATTCGCAAACAGCTCTTTGGGGGAGAAAATGGGATCTCATTTAGAAGAGAAAGAGACTGTCGTGTAATGGGCTGGTGATTTGATTGTCATGGGCATTTTTCGGTTGATCCTATTACAGGCGAAGGCAGGGTTTACCAATCGTGTCTTGGGAATGCCTTGCTCGGATGAGGTTAAATGAACTGGTAACATCCGTGGAAGAGCCCCAACAGGCTTTAGAAACACTGTAGTAGTAATGGCTCCTGAAGAAGTCACAGTGCATGGGAACATTCAGTCAGTTCTATAAAAATTTCCAGGCTGCCTGTCTGGGCTCAGTAAAGCTGAGAGAGATGAGGTGGGTGAGGTAATATCTTTTACTGGACCAACTTCTCTTGGTAAAAGAGACAAGCTTTCAATCTCAGCAGGGCTCTCCTTCAGGTCTGGGAAGGGTACTCAGATAAAGCTGTTAGTTCTTTTCCTTCCTACAGAGCTTTAAACTTTGCCCTTTTTGCAGAATTTCCCATAGTGCTTTTGCCAGTTCAGTAGCACTCCCCATAGTAGAAGACTTAGGCCTGGTCTACACAACATGGTAAGGTCGACGTCGACCCAGCTGTGGAATTGTCTTCACTTAAATTTGTCTCCCTTCAACATAAGTGCCTCTTATGCCAATTTAGTAACACCACCACTCCGAGCGGCATAAAGTCACAGCCAACATAATTAGGTCAACACGGTGTCAGTGTAGACATTGCGTTGCTTACATTGACTGTTCCTGGCCTCCAGGAGCTGTCCCATAATGCTCCACGCTGACAATACAATTGATACAAGCGCTCCTGGTGAGGATGCGCACCGCCTACCCAAGGAGCCAAGCATGCACACACAAGCAATTTAATAACTATGGTGGCTGTATGCACACAATTTTGTAGTGTTGACGTGTCAAGAGTTGGGGTTTTGAGCACTGTGTTGATTAACATTGTGTTACGCTGTGGTTCAAATGCTCCCTTGTCTATTGTAAGGTGCACACTGCTGCTAATACCAGCGGAGCTGACCCCATCTTTGGAGACTTTTGCAGAGTTCCCATAATGTAGACAAGGACGTAGCACATTCGGGTATGTCTACATGGCAGTATGGAGTGAGCCTCCCAGCCCGGGTCAACAGACATGGGCTAGCCAGGCTCACACTAGCCCTCTACAAATAGCGGTGCGGACAGTGCTTTGAAGTTGCAGCTCAGTCTGGAGCTTGGCTCTGAAGCCCACCCCTCTTCCCACGGCGTCAGAGCCCTGGATCCAGCCTGAGCCACAGCTTCAAAGCGCTGTCCGCAGAGCTGGGTTTAGAGCCCCGTTGGCCCAAGTCTATTGGCCCAGACTGGGAGCTTCACTCCAAAATGCTGTGTAGACATGCCCTTCAAGGTCTCCCAGTGATCTGGGATCCCTGAGTACAAGCCTAGGCATTGCACTTCCCTGACAGCCCACGGTGGCCCATCCGTGCTGAGCAGCTGTAATAAAGCTGTTGCGGAAACACTGGCGTGACCCAGCAGCACCGAGTGGGTGGAAGGAAAAGAACAGGTTTCTGGGTACGGGTTGTATTTTAGACATAACGATCATGCTTGTAACCAGTTGCTGTGCTTGTGGGAAGTGAAGTTGAAACCTCAGCGCTTTGTGGGGAGCGGAGGGCACTTTGGGCGTCCTTTGGCTGCCAGCGTAAAGAAACCTATTGCCTGGTCTGGTATGCCAGGCATCACTGCTCCTCTGGCTTTGTGCCCACTGCACAAAGAGACCCCAGTGTGTTAACCGTTAGAACCGTCTCTGTTGTTCCAAGTCTGACTTTGTTAGGATCGTCCTTCTTAGGGCTGACGGGAGCCGAAGTGACAAGGCAGCAGAGTGAGAACCATTTGGCGTTTCTCTCCCAACTCTTCTGGGTGCCTTTAATTAGCATGACTGTAGTGCACATGATTACGCCATGTCCTCTAGTTCCCCTGGTTAGAATAAGGATTCCCATAGCTCCTTTTCTAACCACTGCTGGTCATTTAGAAAGACTTCTGTTAAAAGCTGTTGTAGTAAAAGTTCACCTGCAACATGCTCACAGCGACACATGCATTCGCATGTCGCATGCCTCTTCATACCCACTTGATATGCTCACCCACCTCACACCCTCCTGATGGCCTCGCCCTTTCTGTGCCATCCACACACACATCATCCACTTACACAGTCTCACACCGATGCTTTCTGTGTTGCTCAGGCATACAGTCACATGTACAACAAAACTCCTCCCGCCACACTCACTATCACTCCCATACATGTCACATACTTTGTGTCACTTGCTTGTCCCTATCACATGCTTGCACACCCAATGGACTCACACAAACACACCCACCACACATACTCAACCGTTCTGTATCACTCATACCACGCACACTCACTACTCTGAGTAAATGTAGTAGTGGGGGGGGCGGGGTTCTGGACAGTTGTATTTTAGTGAGTTATCCTATCCCAACGCCTGCCCGTACTGACCCCGGGTGAGCGCATCCTCTTCTCTGCTATGGATCGTTCCTCCTCCATGGCGATTGATATTTGAGCGCCACTTGCTTGTGACACAAGTGGAGCAGACGGATACAAAGCCTTGCGCAGAATTACATGGTGTGAAATGAGATCTGGCTGAAGTGCTTTAAACCCATCGTGCATTTATGTGACTTGGAGGGCGGGGGGCAGAGGGAAGTTAGTTTTGGACTCAAAGTAAAACTGGGTCAGGCAAGGGCTGGATTCATGAGGCACAGAGCTGACTGCCAAAAGCTGCAGCGCAAAGATTCACAACCAGGCTACTGACAGGAAGAGTTTGCAGGAAAGGTACCTTTGTCCTCCTCAAAAAAAGAAAACCCCAAATGAGGCAGCCAAATGCTTTCAGCCCACTGAGCATTTCAGCCTCTGGCCCTCATTTTCAACCCCGCACTGATGTGCTGGGCCTTCCCTTGCCACCCTGTGCTGACCATCCCTAGGGTGCAGGGAGGGACGTCTCATGCATCGGTCGCCATCCCTTCTTACTCCCTGCAAAGCAGACTGCCTGGGGCCCCCCAGCCTTTGTCTCCTCTCCACTTTCCTGACTCTCTCTGCCCTGCTAGGGGGAGAAAGAGCCATCCAGCCTTTTATACCTTATACCCACAAACAGGCAGGGCTTTGAGTGCATTCTGCCATGCCACCCTCTGTAGCGTGAGTCATATGACGCCTGCCTCATTCACTTGGGGCTATCGGGAATGCCTAGGATTATTTCTTGGGAGCAGCATGTTCCCAGTACAGGCCTGGGTTCCTGAACACCCTGTGGGGACTGCGGGTGTCTTTCTTTGAGGGGAGTACTGGACATTTTGTACCCTTGTTTGTGCAATAATTTGAGTGTTGTTCAGAGGGCATGCTGCTCTGTGCCACAAAGGTGGGGGACAGAAGCCCTCCCCACTTAACCCTTTGGAAGAAACTTGTTTCTTGTCTGACTGTTGTTTTTCTTCACAAGGAAACTTTTTGAGAACGAGATAGTGGGGAATTGGCAGGGGTAGCGAATCCATGGTAGATTCCTTCTTTTACAAAGTGATCTGCAGAGTGGAAGAGCTGGAGATGTGCTCTGTGAAGGGTAATAACGCTTGTCCGCGTAACTGCCTAATGGCTTAAAAATAACAAACTCCTATTACACTAGCCCCTCTGCTCTTCTGCATTCTCCTGCCCGCAGCAATTTCTGTTCCTATTTAGAACCACTCTGTAGAGACAAACACCAGGTTCCCTGCTGAGCTCCCTGGTGCTCTTCACTCTTAAAGCACCAGTTTCCATCATTGTTTTTAAAGCTCCAGAACATTGGCTCCAGGACTCTCAGGCTGGTATTGCTGCTTGGATTCCTTGAGAACAGTTGTGTCCTTTCCAGGCTACAGGAGGCAATGCTGGAGCAGATGTATGGAGGAAAGGACTTAAACCAATGAGAGACTATCTTGGGCTTCAGTCTCTCTTCTACTCCTTCCTTGTCCATCTGGGAATCTGGATGGAGGCCTTAGGGATAGAGACATGAGAGGTCCCACGTATCCTGGGCTGCAGAGATGGGGGATTTTTCTCTCCAGCACATATATCTCCTTTGCCTGTGTGCTGTCGTCCCCCTACTGATTTGTCTGCAGTAAACTCAGCTACTGAAGGGTTGGGGATCTGGGAGTGGGTCAGCAAATTGTTGGTGCTTCCTAGTTCAGTGCCACCTGCAAACATGTATCTTCCTTTGTGTCTCGTATTATGCCATGCCAGCCACTTCTGTCATTAGTCCAAAGGGGGCAGGCTGAGCTTTGCACTCACCGATAGTAACTTGTGAGAGTGTTATCTAGTAGTCAGGGCAAGGGAATGGGAGTCAGGACTCTTGGTTATGTTCCATCTCTCTCACTGACTCTCTCTGCTATCTTGGACAGGTCACGTCCCTTCTTTGTGCCTCAGTTTCCCCATCGGCATAATGGTTAAAACAGCTCCTGCCTTCCAGAGGAATGGTGAGGCTTAGCAAGCTAAAGTTTGTAAAGCCCTTTGAGACTGAAGAGAAATGTATCATGTGATAGCTGTTATCCTAACTGGGGGGTTTCCTTTATAGGTTGTCTCTTTGACTTCCTAGTCTATGGCACTGGTAGATCAGCCACTCCATGATTTGTATTAAACACCAATTAAATAACCTGTTTAGTTAAAAACAGCCAACCAGGATTCCTTCCCAATGGGCTCTAATTCCTAGGCAGATTGGTTTATGATTCCAACAACTCAGTGTAAACAATTTCCACTTGAAGCAGTTGGAGAACTGAGTCAGTGTAAGAATAGCACCAACACCACGGACCGACCTGCTAGGCAAACCGGGGATTGCTGCAGAAGAGCTGAGAAGCTCTTTTGAAAAGATGCCCGGTTCTCAAGTCAGTAGCAGTCTAGGGGCAGATGTAAAGATGGCAAAAGAATATATTTAAAAATCAAATGTGTGACAATAATGTATTATGCTGCAATATAGTATCTCTCAGACAGGGTCCCTAATACTTTGGGGAGTGTAAGAGCAGAGGGGAGAGAAGCTGAGACAGAGCAATGTCAAAAAGAAATGGAGAGTCAGTTAGGTGGAAAGATACTAGAGATGGTTCCTTCTGTCAACTGGAGCTGCGGAGGAGAAGGCTTTTACAGAAAGTAGTGATACAACTGTGGGAAGAGACAGGGATGGGGAGAGTAGAGAGAGACGAAGCTCATGATATCAGCTGGAGCAAATCCATAGAGTGTTTTAAAATCAATTCCTGAGTTCAGGGTTATTTGTTTTTCATCACTAATATATCCAATGAGCGGTTTGCTGCACACCTTGCATTGCTTTGGTTGTTTGGACAGGCAGGATATGCTGCCCTGTGTACTTCACAGATCAAGAGCCTTTCTCCTGAACGTTACAAGTCTGACCCTATCTGACTGAAAGAAGACTGAAACACTAAACTTTGTGCATCGTGGGTGAAACCGGTGGGTACCCAGTCCTCCCCCCTCCAAGCAATCCCACATACACTGACTTCAGTCTAATGAAAACAAATCTGGGGACAGGGAGGCCTAACTGATCTGGCTGAGTTCCATCATGCACTGGGTCTCTGAGTAGCTTTAAATAGCTGCATCACAGTGCATTCGGGGGGGGAGGGGGGAAATCTGGCTCTAATCTTTGATGACATGGGAGTGTCAGGAGCAAAACACAGAGCACCTGCATATGCTGTAGCAACCTTGACATGGTTGTAACAGAGCTCAAAGTGGTCTTTTTATTTCTGTCACTCACTTTCTCTCAAATTCATGCTTTTTTCCATCCTGGTAAACACTTTCCCTTTCTGCTTCAGGGGCTTTTCTTAAGGAGAGGGGGAGTGATGGGGAAATCTTGGATCTCTGCCTTTTAGGCTATCCGGCTACAGCATTTAGTATCTTGGAACCACTCCATCCACAAAGGAGTTCCAGAGAAAACAAACTTGTGATCCCAGCTAATATGGAAATGTCTCAGATAAATGGGGGCAACAGCAGAAATATTCTGGATACGGGAATTCTTCTGAGCAAAGGTTTAATGAGTCTGACACAGAGTCTTAAAGATACTGTGGACACCAAATGGAAAGCTGTGAACACTGCTTTCTTCACAAAGACTCCTGCGTAGTTGTTGGGTATTTTCAGTATTTCTCTTCCCCTGTGTTTTAAGAATGAGAAAAATCTGTATGAAAACAGGATCTTTGTGCTTTATCTGCTTCTGCTCTTTATTCCACACATCTCCAACCGAGGTCATGATCCTCTGATTGTGACATCACAGTTGGTTCCTGTGGAGATGCCAGAGATGCCACAAATGGAGGGTTATAACTTCAGCTGGCGCCTAAGCCGGAGAGGTGTTAGGCAATTTCAGCTCTTCTTGAGGTAAGTGGGAGTTGTTTGTTCAGGCAGCTCTCCTCGAGCCCAGGGAGAATAAACAGCAGTAAAAGGTGAAGCTGCTGCTCATGGACAGAGATCCTGTTTCCATGCAAATGTTCCCCAAGAGTCAAGCCCCAGGGACAAGGGGAACTGACTGAGGCAGTGAAAAGTGATGCTGCCTTTCCAATAGGGATGTTCACTAGCTCCCAGGACCCATTCTGAAGCTATTAAATGGGGTTGGTTCCACTCTAACGCTGACTTGATATTAGACCGCCCCAGTGAAGCTGTTCTGGGGGCCTAATTCTTCTCTGTCACACTGGTGTAAATCAGTAATAACTCCCTTGAAGTTGGGGAGTTTGTAACACGGGTGAAGATGAGAGGAGAATCAGGCCCCGTGGCGTTAGCTTGGAGTGCAGAGAAGGCAGCATGGCTCCTGTCTTGCGGGAGAAGGGAAAGCAGCACCTTGGTTCACTTTCTGTTGATCCGCCATGGCTGGAATTGTAGTTGCTGGTCCCCTGAAAGTGGGGGGGGCTCCTGAAGGAGCCCTCGCCTCTAAAACATAGCCCTGGGGCTGAATGTCTCCCAGAGAGTTCACAAGTTCCAGGTCACGATGAACTTCATGGGGCTTTCCCCCGTCAGGATGTACAAGCGACTCTCCTAAGCCTGAACACACAGACTGTCGTGAACTATCTTCCACTGGCTCCGGCACATCGACTAGACTGGATGGCACCAAACAGCACTCCCATCTCTTGTCTTCTCGGATGTCATTCCGAGGAGCACTCCTCCTACGGAGAGCTATAAAAGATACCCGGACCCTGGATTGTCTCATTGTTCTTGCCTATGTTACAGGTTCTAATGTAACATGAGAAGGGCAGGAGTGGGAACACTATCAAGTAGTTTAGGCCTTAAATATGAGTTAGGTTAGCGCAGTTACAATTTGCTGGAGATTCTCCTCCCGATTCTAAATAGCTGTTGTTAATTTGGCACTACCTCTCTTTCCCGAGAAAGAAACACAAAGTCACCCTGTCAATGCTGCACATACCGTAGCCTATGCTGCTGCAGTGAAAACAGCTTCCACCCACCCAGCAGGTGGAGGTTAACTTGCAAACAGTTCCCACAACTGTGTCTGAACTGCTAGTGCCCTGGCTGACTATGTGCCCTTTTCTATATAATTACCTGGGGCTACCCGCCCTTTGCGGCACCACCTTCCATTCCTCATGTGACCTGGGGCACTCCAGCGTTTGAAAAGCCCCAGGCTGGATTGCACTTTAAAATGTTGGCAGAGCGAGAGGCAGACAGTTAGTGTACTACAGGGACCCAACCGGGAGGAGGCTGGGCTCTGGGTTCCCTTTTAAAGTAGCAAAAGGTGCTGGAAGCTGTTAAAGGCCAGAGCAGAAACTAGGGAGAGTCAAAGAGGATAAGAAGGTAAATGGCTAGGTCAAGAGGAAGGGTGATTACGTATCCCTGGGACAGACGCCCTCAACCCAACTCTCCTTTCAGCAGCCACCCCCTCCCAGATTGCTTAGGACAAGTGCTCCATCCAATCCTGCCCTCCCCAAGATGTTAGACCGCCTTGCATCTAGTAATGTGTAAGCCAGATCTGAGCCCCTTTCCTCCCTCACCAGCAGCCAAAACTCTCTATGCATTTGCTCCAGTACAATCACATGACCATTAAGAAGGGTGGTTTATTATTAAACTGCTCTCCATAGACCAGTGATGGGCAAAGGGGTGAGGAACAATCACCCTCATCCTGAAGTGTTGTCTGTTCTTAGAGTCCGATTTTCCACAAGGCTTTGAAATGCCTGGCTGGTCACTAGTTACCAATATATTGGAGTGTTTTCCTCCCATTTTCCAGCTGGTACTGTACCGAGTGAGAACTTCACAAGAAGAACTGTTTCAAGATTTCCCCAGCCTGCTCCAAAAGCAGGAGGTGCCAGAAATCCTCTTTTCATGAGATTTCCAAGCCAGTTTTGCAGGAGCTAATGGTTCGGCCAGTAAAGCTGATGCTTATCCCATCTCTGAATCTTTTGAGATTCACCCATTCCAACCCTAGACATCACTGAGGACATCATCCATCTAACATATGACAACAAAGAAGAAAACCTAGCAAAAGCCATCTTAGTTTCTGATCCATATGAAACAGAACAGGGTAGAGGACTGCAGAGTGGGAGAGGAATAGTTGAAAAAGAGCAAAATCTGCCAGGAAAGGAATATAGTTTTGCAACTTCTCTGAGGATTTTACAAACAAGAGAGAGTAAAAGGCAACAATTAAACGCCATAAAAGAGTACTGGACAGTATCTCATTTTTTGCCAGATCATTTGTAGGTCTGCTTAATACCCTAAACCTTGGGAAACATGGACTTCCACCCCAGCACACCCCACATTGTCTCCCAGTAAGAGGCACATGCCACCTATCAGACCCAAATTGGCTCCCATCCCATGCAGACCCAGCATTCTTGCTCTTTTATTTATCGTCCATGGAGACCTTTGAAGCCTCCAGCTGTGCTGGCAGATCTTACCACTGATGGATGCTAATTGAATGAAGCCCTAGGACTTTCCAACTCCTGGCCTGGCTGATTTTTCATGTGTCTCTTGCTTGAGGGTCTTGGTACCTAGCAGGCTTTGGGTCTGCTGCACACACTGGTTTTGCAATAAAATAAAGCAGAGACCAGAACTCTGCAGAGACACTTGCTTTTGTTGAAAGTTGACTCCTCCAGCCATCCGCCAGTGAATTTAAAGTGCAGTTATACTCTGAAAAGTGACTGGGTAAAAATGCCATTCCGGGATGCCATGTTTATTGTCTGCCAATGACTCTCATAATAAGCGTGCTCAGTTTACACATTCCTTTCTAACTGTCAGCCAAGCTGGGATCTTTCTCACCAGGAATGAAGATTCTGCTGCTGGAACTTGGTTAACAGTTTTGGTTATGATAATTGAATCTAGCTCACTGTCCCAAAGACATGTCGATTCTGCAAGGCCAACAGCAATAACAGATAGTTAAAAATTATTTTTGTCTGCAAAGCCAGCAGATCTGACTGCTACATGCATGCAGGGATCCGATGAGGAAGAAGGGGCCAGTTTTATAAAGGTGCTTTTCAGGGTAGAACTGCATTTTACAATTAAAAGAGATGATTTTTTGCTGTCTGGCTTGGATTCAGGGTTTAGTGAGCACAGACCATCTGTTCCTGTCCCTTTCGTGTCTTATCTAGTAGAGGTCACCCTGCATGTTGCAATCAAAGGGATAGGTTCTCCTCTGCACACTGGCTGCTCTGGTAGTAGCAGCCCCAAACCTGGCTTCAGCAGTTAGTTTGAGGATTCCCTGCCCAGGGGAATCCTTGAGTTGTGTAGAGCGGCTAGAGCAGCACTTGCACCTTTCAGGTGGGGCAAAGGTATCCCAGTGATTCCCAGCTGCTGGAACTGTTCAGGAGTAGCTGGTATAGATATATGAGCCTGAGGCAGCATTAATGGTCATTATTGACCAGACTGGCAGCCTGATGGACCTAGGATTAGGAAGGCACCAAAGATGGCCTATAAGCTACTTTTGCACCCTCTTTTGCCCAAGCTTCATTGACAGCAACTCAGCGGTAGCTCAGGAACTACCTACCTCCGACGACATCGACCATCCTCGCTCCTGCCCATCTCATTCCATTGTGGCTGCCTCCGTGTTACAGGAATATCATCAATGGGAGTCCACAGAAAGAATTGAAAAATTGGCTTGGCTAGATGACAGTGGAAGGGCAGACACGGGAATTCTTTGCAAGTACCTGCAGGTGTAAGCACCAAAGAGGGAGGTACATGGGGCTAGACATCAGAGGGGTACAACTAAGCAAAGCAAAGTTTAGGATGACCATTGGAAAAGTGTCCTAACAGTGACCCAGAACGTGCCCGCCCACCCTTGTTCAGATTCACAGGAGAGGGCTCTGGGACAGGAAATCACCAGGTTTCACCCATGGAGATTCCCCCACATTGTTCCATCAGGAACAGATGAGGTTAGCTCCGCCTAGCGCCTGGAATAGGCCAAACCTGGTGATGGTGGCTCCATTGGAGTCACAGTAGTAGGGACCTTCGGAGGCTGAGCCTGCCCAGGGAGGAAGCACTGTGCAGAAATGACAATCCCAGGCTGCTGGTTTTGCCTGGTAGACGCCTTGGGACTGAAGGAGGGATGAAGTAGGCGTTCCCTGTCCCACACTCTCTTCCTTCTGACCTGACCAGGGCAGACCCTAGACCCACAGATTACCCTTCCAGGCGGGAAGGAGGCAATCCACGTACAAGTGATCCCCTCAGAGTATAGCCCTTGAGACTGAGGGGACAGGCTGGGCAATAAAATCAATGAGGCTGTGAAAGGTTGTCAGAGGAATAGTAGCGGGAGCTCTTGTGCTTTAGCTTTTCGAAGCTAGACTGGGGACACCGCAGCAGGGAGATTCCCCTCCCCCCACCCCACTTCCCCCCACAGGAGATGGACTAGGTGTGAACTAATAGGCCTATGCCATCTCTAACTAATGTGAATCTGTTGGGAAAATAGTTCACAGAGCACTTAGAATCATAGAATCATAGAATATCAGAGTTGGAAGGGACCTCAGGAGGTCATCTAGTCCAACCCCCTGCTCAAAGCAGGACCAATCCCCAACTAAATCATCCCAGCCAGGGCTTTGTCAAGCCTGACCTTAAAAACCCCAAAGGAAGGAGATTCCACCACCTCCCTCCTTGTTCTGTCGCACCACCCCTCTTCCCTGTCACAATCATGTACCTCCTGAAGCCTCTGTCTTTCCCTTATGGACTGAGATAGCCAGCTAGGCCCGGCAAAGAGAGGGCAGTTTGACTTTAATTTAACTACAGCCGTTTGCTGGTTATTCATTTGATTCTTTTAAAATAATTATGTGTGTGTCGGTATCTCTCTCTTTTTTTCTAGTTTTGCTCTTTTTTGTTTTTTCGTTTACTTTATTTTGCTTTTTTCTTTTTTCTGTTTTTTGTTTTTCTTTTAGGTTTCAGAGAAATTATGTTGAATCCAATAAGCCTCCCTGGACATTCCAAACCTCTTAACCAAGGCATTTATGTTGAGGATGTCAGTGTTTATTTCAGCAAAGGACGTCATGGCTTTTAAAAACTCCTTAAAGGTCCCTGTTTTGATGCCAAGTTTATAGGCTGTGTCCTCAGAGCGGTGGGAAGCAGTGAGCGTGCTCTGTACGGATCAAGGCCTTCTCCTAGTAGGACTCTGCAGCCCCGTCGGTACACACGTTAAAGCCAACCGAAACATGTGGTTGTCTGTCACCAGATATCAGGGTTGTTCTTTTCCTCCAATAGTCGCTGTGTTTGTTAGATGTTCCTGCAAGGCCCCACAGCCACAATGAGAGCAAATAAAGAAAATTTAAAGCCCAATTTAAAGGAGTCATCCTAATGACACAGTAAATAATTGCACTTTTGCTTGAAACAACCAAACTGATACTGTTTGTCACGTCCTCCTTGCTTGGAATTCTCCTTGTAAGCTTGTGTCTTCACAACACCCAGCGAATGTCGCCATCACCTTTTCTTGTAGCAACACCATGGGAGGTCTCCCAGGGCGAGCGGAGATGTGGGATCCTGGAAGACACTAATGCAGAGCGAAGACTCTTGGTAAGAACAAAGGAAGCCCTCTGCTCCCAGTTTTTGCACAGAAAATGATGTTGAAAGTGAAGATGGGCAGGAATAAAAATCTTACTTCTCTGACAGGAGAGAATGTGGTTATTTTTGACATACAACTGTCCTAGGAGGCTTTTCTCGTTTGTGTGTGTTAGAACAGCTCTTTGGCGCTGACCATATCATTGTTGTGCTTTGGTCTCTCCCTACTGCTGGAATGATGAGCTTTATCTGAGGCGGTTCCTGGACTTCCCACGTGGATGGAACGTCAGTGGTGTAGGAGGGTTGGTGACCTTGCCAGGACTAGGGCAGTAAGCCAAGTGAAAAAGCATATCAGACACATGCTGGCCCCAGTCAGTGAACCCATGGGCCTTTTTCCCTCCCCTCCTTCCTCACTGAGGTAGAGATGTAGTGTAATCCAGTCATGTACACAGAACGATCAGCTCAAGGCAGACAAACTGAAGGGGATGAAAAATAAACATTCTGTTGCTTCTTCGGTGGCATAAACAGAAATATTGATCCTGTTCTCTGGTCAATATTTGTATGTTCTTTTTCTCTTGCCTTACTCCATCCTCAGCCTCTCAGATGGAAAAATAAAACCTTTGATCCTACCCTCATGAGAAGACGACTGCCTTAACGGCAACTCACAATCTGGACTGGCCTGGGATGGGTCTCTCCTTGGATACTCTGGAGAGAGTGTGTATGGGAAAGGAAGATGTGCTCACAGACACCACTGAAAACTTATAAACATGAGGCAGGTTTTCAAGGAGGAGGATCCAGGTTTGGTCAGATCCCTTTCTGGCAGGAGTTGCAAACTGTGAGCTCCCTCACCAGTCAGTTAACTTGCTTGCCTCCCTCCATGGCCTGAGACGATGTTTATCATCACCGGCCCTAATAGGTTGCTGCCATTGGGAAGCGAGAAGGTTCCCCCTCAGCCAGCATTGAGCAGAAGTGTAAGAACGGGATGTTCCATTGTCATCCTGCCCTTCACAAGTGTCACGTGTGGAACATTCCTGGAGATTGCAGGAATGTTCTCGAACTCCACACAGGGATGCTCCACTGAACATTCCATTCTCTTGCTTCTTTTACTGGTTCTCATGCATAAAAATGTGAAGTATAATAGAAGAGAAATGGTGGCAGTTTGTTTTAAATTGATGCATACACATGAAGGGGCAGCTGCATTAGAATTGGGAGAATTCAGTGCGGATCACATAAGGACCCACAACCAAAACTTGAACTGAAGGGTAATATCCCATGAAATTTCCAGCCCAAATTGGAGCAAGAGAGGCGGGAAAAGTACGAGGAGATGACCTGTTGCTTTCATTATTTCCACCTCGATTTTGAAGATTCAGAGAGTTAGGAGACGCTTCACAAAAGCAGCTAACAGCTGGGTGCTTGTCCAAACTGAACTCCCCGTATTCTGAAATTCGCCCATCCCATTTGGGGATGTCTTGTTCAGGATGAACTGCTCAGCCTCGTAGTCCTCTCCCCTTGCACTGCTCAGGGGATTCTGCTCTCAACTGTATGTGTCAGACTTAGAGATATGTGGCCTGACCCAGAGCTTTGTCTCCAAACGCCCTGTTGGAGGACTGTAGAATTTTGCAGCTCAGGCCCATCTCTGCTCAGAAGTTGTCCCCCCGACCGTACGGAAAAATTTAAAACAGTTCTCCCCACTGTGATTGATGTCTCAGTTATTTAAACACCAACTAAAAGTCTCTGGTTCCTCACTGCTGAAAATGACAGCCGGTCGCAGTCATTTGCATTTGGTGGCTTTAAGTAGCAAATCTAAGGATTTTTTTTTTAATTATTGTAAATCATTACCTCATTTCCTGTCAGTGAGAGTCCTCCATCCCCGAGCATTCTTATCTTGCCATAACTATCATCTTGTGCTATGGAAATGGGACAGTCCCTTTTTCACGGAGACTATAGGGGTGTTCAATGTCTAGTTTCTTAATAAACACTTTATTTTCTAACGAAACACCTGCATCAGGTCTGTTCTTTGAAGACAAAATAAAGAAAAGGTGAAACTGACGCCTCCCATACTTTACTGCTTAATTATGCGTTCTGGGTACAGGTTTTTGGTTGGGAGGGGAATTTGCTGTTCTGGTGCGAAAAGTGCTCAGCTCTGATTTTTGGCTCTGTCACCCATGTTGGTTGGGAGGCCGGTCTTCTCATAGAACTGCGGCTCTGCTGACTACGTGTCTGAATAGCTAGTGATTTCCAGCCACCCATCAGCAGTTATCTCCAATGACCTCCCTCTCTGGGACACAGCGGGCCAACAGGCAATTTAAGGGCTTACAAAGACAGGCTCCTTTGCTGGAGGACGGAGGAACGAGTGGTGGCGCTTAGCTCATCGTTTTATCTGGGTCTCTGAAGCTTGCCTCAGCTCTACATGTGCATGTGCCAGAGCAGATGTCCCAACAAGGATCCTGCATCCGGAAGAGCTATCCTGTTAAGCTGACAGCTGCGAATGGCGTGTAGAGTGGGGATGAAGGTAACTTTGTTTTACTCAGCCTTTTCCCCATCTTTGTCTAAGACAAATGTCTCAGCTGCCCAAGGGCTTGAGTTGAGACTCTCCATGATCTGTCAGGCTTGGTAAATGGGAGAGATGGTGACAGCTGTGCCTATGAGGCTGTCAGTGGGAGTTGTCATTTTCATAACGCTCTCACCGCCACCACACCAACCTGTCCGTGTCCATGTGTGCGTATGCGAAAGGAGGGGAGGAGCTCCAGAACGGTGCTGGATGGGAGATATTGGAACTGACAGCAGTGGGATGTTGCAGGCGCGGTTTCACTGTAACTCTCCTGAAAAGGCCCGAGGAAGTTCTGATGGTCTCACACTGGCCCCCAGTGAGCAAAATAAGGTTCCATGGTCTGGCATCAGTCTGCCTCTCTCATGCCCTGAGCTGACTTTCAAACACACGCATTGCACGGGTGCCATGAGCAGGTTTCTGCCTGTGCTTCTAATTACAGTATCTCTATGCCTGGTGAATGGGTGCTGGGTTTGACAGCAAAAAGGTCTTGTTGAGCCCAGGGTGCCCTTCAGGCTCTCTCCCACTCCAGGTCCCGTGCCAGTGTATCAAGAGAGGAGGGAATATGCTCCTCTGGGGGGAGTGGGCATGATTCACAACCTCAAACAGAGGCTGACCAACTCAATGCTGCACTGGGTGCCATACCCCCAACTTCCCCCAGGCATGCTGGAAGCATGCAGCCAATGGGCGCTCACCCCAATCTTTCCCTTTGCCCAGTGTGCCAGTACCCTGGTTGGGGTTCACAGATCAGTAATGCTGCCAGCCGGGACCTGATCATCGATTACTGTAGCCTGGCATTATGGCCCAGTTATGGTCAGTCTTCAGTCCACCCACCTTGCATGTCCATGGAAGCTGATTTCTCCAAGCATCTGAATTCCCATGACCTCAATATATTTTGGAAACTGTGAACCCCAGATAAGCAGGCATAGTTGTGTCTTAGTGCTTGAAAGAAGCAGCGGGGGTTCTCATTGTGCTTGCTGGCGGGTTTGGGGTTTTTTGTACCTGGTGGCGATCACTAATACTTGTATTAGGACTTCATGGTTACTGAGACATCAGTCATGTGAGCTAGTGGCCAGGTAAGCTTCTATGTAAAATGAGTCTGGCCAAGACTGAGGTGCATAGGCAGAGCTGTGTGGAACAGGAGAGGGTGGCGCAGGTCAGGACTGCGCTGCTGGCAGAGCATGCTCAGGAAGCTTTCACAGGCACTTGCCTGCCCTCTGTCCAGCTCTGTTTCCCCAAACTGCACAGGGCGAGCTCAGAAAGTCTGACTACTGTTTTGTTGATCTAGGAGGCCATTAGCACTGATCAGCACGCCATCCCAGAGAAACCAATAAAGCTCCTTTCAAGAAAGCCCCACTACTTGCTTCCTTCCCCCATCCCGCCCCTAAGTTCTCCATGCTCCCAGCCTCCTCCTTTGTCCACTGGGCAGGGACAGGGCAAGCTGCAAAGGAACCCCTACCTCTGTCAGCTAACTGCAGTGGAGCATCATCCCTCCATTTCGATTTGTACCCAGTGCAAGCTGCAGATCTCACAAGGTAAGCCCTGGCATCAGCAGAGGATAAAGAGCCCTCGATACAGCAGTCAAACTTTAAACACAGGCTTGAAGGAGCCGAGACAGGAGCGCGCAAAAGAAATCAATGAAGGGCGACTTCATTTTTGTTTAACGCTTTGAACCGTTCCGGCTGTGGCTTAAGTAATGAGCCAAGGAGTCCTTGTTACCTCGATATTTACCGATGCCTCCAGGCGCTGATCAATTGCCAGAAAAGTTTAACAAGTCAGAGGAAAATGAATGCAGCCACTTTAAAGGGGAAATAGGTTCTCCTTTCCTCCACCCTCCAGCTCTTTGGGCTAACTCTCAAGTTCCACGGCTTTACCCCTCTTGTCTCTGCATCCTGAGCTCCCAACATATTGTTTAGAGCTGCTGCTCTGCATGTAAATAGACTCCTGCTACGACAATCTCTTTAGTGTTGCTGTGATGGTTAGTGGTACATTAAATTCCCCAGAGTAACCACTTCTCAGTCAGCTGTGTTTTCAACCATCCGTGTTCTTACTGAGCTGTACAGAAAATGGTTCATATCCATCCATGATGTAACTCTATTAGCTTTGGTGGCTTTATCCCAAGGATGGATTTGAGCCAATATATGGCCATTTCATTCTGTCAGATGCTCAGAAATATATGTATATATATATATCCTACTGTATTTTCCACTGCATGCATCCGAGGAAGTGGGTTTTAGCCCACGAAAACTTATGCTCAAATAAATTTGTTAGTCTCTAAGGTGCCACAAGTACTCCTGTTCTTTTTGCGGATACAGACTAACACGGCTGCAACTCTGAAACCTGTCAGAAATTTAGGTTACCCTCCTTAGCACTTTCCTTACACAGGAACTGTTCACCATTTAATGCCAGGAAAGAAACAAGTGGCAGGAAGGCCAAGATAAAGACCTTTCAGAGGTTCAGTTGCAGAGCTTCTCTAGTGTTGCTGGAATCTCAGAACGGGAGATTCATCTCCTGATTAACTGTTTAGTTCTGGATTTCACCAACTTGGATATACCACAAGAGTGGTCTTTATTCATAGGAGTTCGGTATGTTTGCTTCCATCCAGTGAGTGATCTCCTCCTGCTTTTGTTCGAATCACTGGGTGCTTTGCTATTGACTTCACAGGGACCAGGACTCAACTGTAAGCCAGGAAGACTAAAGGCAGAGCAGAAATCTAAAACACCCTGTTAATTGAGTTTTTCCAGGGCTTGATTTGATTTTTGGGTGAAGACTTATTTCACTTCTTACTTTGAAAGAACTGTTCTCCCACCCTCGTAAATATATGGCAGAGTATTTCCTTGACAAGTAAATATGATGATCTTTCCAGCACTAAAGCAAAATGTCAAGTACAAAGACAATTATTTTTGAACTTTGATATCAGTTTTGAACTAGTAACTGTAACTGCTGACTAATCAGCAGGTGCGAATCCTGGTTGTTCTGAACAAAGCAAGGGAATTCAGTGTGAGAGCTGGTTAAATGATTCAGTTTGGGGTTAGTGACTCATATGCGACCTGATTCTGGTTTCTGAGAACATGGGGTTATTCATAGGGATTCGCCCCATGGTTTCAGTGGATACCTTTCAGCACATTGTGCCTTTTTTCTAGAACAATTTGCTTCAAATATTCATTGTTGTGTTGTGTGATTGGTCCACGGTATTGTTTCTGCTCTCTGATTGGATGACTGAACATTTTTATACAGGAAAATAGTGAAGATGACCAACGTAAAGGTGCTATTGAACAGTTACTACTACTGTACTGGGTCAGTCACTAGCATGGTGCTTCTGTACCATATATGGGGATGGATATTTCACCCTAGGGATCTGTCTGGGTAGCAGAGCCTACCCACCTGTAGCAAGCAGAAGGAGGCCAGGTCTAATAGTCACCTAACAGCTTGCACTTAAGAGTCATTAAGAGACAATACCAGAGCCAGTAGCCTTAATGGCTCTAGCTGGATCTCTGGGCAGCCCACAAACTGGTCTGAACAAGGGGAGTGAGCAGGACTCATGTACACTTGCTAAAGAACCCAGGAAGACAAAGGGAGGGATGAGTGGTTGATATAGAGACAGTCAGAGACGCTCTCTAGGGGAGTCAGAGAGATCTGGACTGGGAGTCGCACTCAGACACTGGAGCCTGCCAGCATGGCTGAAGAAGTTAACCCTGGGTTGCCATTACAAGATGGTGGTGGTTGTTTTAACTCATTTTCGTGTAATGCTCTGTTGTAGCTGCTAAGTAAAACCTCTTTGTTTTAAGAGGCTGTTGGTCATTGTATCACTGGTCAAAGGTTCCCGAAAGGAAGAAAGGTAGGTACCCGAAATCCAGGGTGATCGGCAATTGGTATAAGGGGCATTGTGGGAGAATCACCAGAGTTTACCCTGAGACAGGTAGGGCAAGAGACCTGACACCTGAGGTGGCTGCATTCAGAGAGACTTGAAAGGGGCAGGGGTGCAGCTAGCCCTATAACCATGACACTGGTAGATAACAAAGTTTTGTAACACATTTTTGGATAGAGAATCATTGGTGCTAACAGTTTTGGGGTTTAGGAATATTTTTCTGCGTGTCTGTGAGCTGTCCACATACTCATGAGTAATAAGAATCGGAGCCCATGAATGCACCTGAAATCTGTGCTTTTAGTGATAACAACTGTGATTTTTTTATTTTTATTTTTTAACCTATTTGACCAGCTCTATTAAAGGCAATGTCAGTCCCGTAGAAACAGAAGTAAAACTAGGGCTGAGTGCCACCTGCCCTGATTTTACTGGGATTATCTCCAAATGAATAAATTAGGATGGTCGCATTCTTTGAGCTGACTAGGTGAGAAACAAAGTGTCCTGCAGCATCTTTTAGGGCTGGCCTGTCATCCTAACAGGACATGTGTTGAATGCATGGTGCTGTATTGCTGCTTGTCTGTGTGTACCGAGCCCTGATCCCTGATGGAAGCGTGGGTGTGGACACTACAGCAGTACCACTAGTAAATAATAACAGCGACCACATGCCAATGGTGTGCTGGTGTTCCAAACATCATGACAGGTGAGTTTGTTACGCTGGGCAAACTGTTAAAGGTGGCTTTTCTGCTTGCAACTTCCTGTGTGGTCTTTGTGTCTGGTGCGTAAGGGCAGTCAGAGATATTTTGGATCAAGAATGCATTTTGGTTTTGCTGCCATAAGTTTCTGGCAATATTTTGAGGGTCTTTGGAACAGCTGTACATTCGCATAAGCAGATGAAAGCCAATCCTGGATTGATGCTGTGCTGTCCAATGCCCCACAGAATGCAGCAGTAACTGCATAGTTGCCTTGTGCTTCCCAGGACACATTTCCCGATCAATTGGTGCCAGAGAGGTTTGCACATTTTAAAGTGTTCAAGCATAGCGTGTATGCTCAGCAATGCCAGAATAACTCCAAAGATACTCATCCCCCAAAGACACCACATCTGACAGCATGCAGACATTGCAGGCGATTGAGAAAGGAACTCTTTTAAAGAGATAGGTAAGTGTTGAATTTTCACCTTCCAGGAGGCTACTGTATATGACACATTGAGTTCAAATCTGTCTTAAATCGACAGCGAAAGTGAGTTTGGTGGATCTGATCCCAGTGTATAATGAGCATCTGTCAACATCAGACAGTCTCGAAAGAAATTGTCAGTTTCTGCCCAGGAAAGGGTCTGGGACTGCAGTAGGAGAAAGTGCTGCGGGATTGGAACTGTGTGGGAACCCAAATGTGGAACAGTGGGTTGAGGTTGTAGATCAGGATTAAGGTTCATTGGCAAGGCTATTTAGCGGCTCAGGACCGGAATAGCAGAGAATGCTGCAGGTCAGAATTGAGGTACATTGGCAGAGTTGCGTGTGGTGTCCCAAACTATCCAACATGCCTTTGCAGAAGGATAGAAATACAATGTCTAATACTAGGTGGTGCTGCCAGTCCCTGATTTTCATTGGCAATAGAAAAAAACAAAAATGACCTTCATGCTCCTTTTCTTCTGTCTGATCCCAGCCGAGTATGTGTCACAAGACACTTGTACTGGCTGTGTGATTTCCATCTAGCCTGGGGTGTTCTACTTCCTCCTCTGTGAAAAAGAACTTTAAAATGCAAGAATCAGCCTGACTGAGCTGAGAGTCAAGATGTGAACAGGAGGACTGGACTAGATACCTATGGGGGAAAGTAACTGAACCTGCTTCTTGCTCTACCCCATGTGCCTCCTCTGGCAGGACATGGTCAAAAACATGGGAGAAGATGAAAACAACCAAGGTCCAGCAATTCCCCATTCCACATATGCACGCCACGTTTGCACTCTCATGATACCCTCGCTACGTGAACCCAACAGAAGCTCCACACTTATTGCTTCAGAAGCGGGCAACAAGGTCCCTGCCAATGCATCTTGGAGGAAAATTCCATCCCATGCGTAGGGTCAGTTTATCTTGATCCTGTTCATCTGTGAGTGACTCTTGGGAGCTCTGTTCTGTTCAGGTTCTTATACCACCCTCATCACCATAGTATCTGAAGCATCTAATCCTGTTTATCTTCTAAGACTCCCCTTCCAGACATCTCCCAAACTTGAATCCTGTTGGCATGAGTTTCCCAAACATGTCACAAACTGGAATTGATAGCAGATTTTGGAGAAGTGGAAACTTCTTCTGTCAACAAAGGGGGTCACTTTTAGGAGACAGAGG
The DNA here is from genome assembly GCF_015237465.2 of Chelonia mydas. NCBI lineage: Eukaryota > Metazoa > Chordata > Testudines > Cheloniidae > Chelonia > Chelonia mydas. Next base: position 69,764,600 of record NC_051250.2, read on the forward strand.
GAACACCAGCAGCCTGAGATGTGCAACAGCTTGGCCGAAAGCTGGAGAGAAGCCACCATCTTTCTAAGGTAGTATGGACTAAGACCCACAGCATGGGAAACTGTAGTACTCAGCCAGCAAGAGACAGTGGGTATGTCTACACTGCAGTGTAAGCCCAGGTTTAGTGGGACTCGATTCGGCTGACCTGTATTAGGGAACCCTGGGCTTGAGCATCTACATTGCATTTTAAGGCTATTTTAAAACTTTTTTAACCCATGCTCGAACCTAGGGCTGTGGTGTCCACGCTGCAGTATGCAGACCCAAGTCAAAGTAACCGTATCCCAGAGTCCCCAGTGCCTTGTCCGTCCCCCAAAATATGGTCACTCTAGCCCTAGGACTGTGGTGCACTGTGGGAAAACTTTACTGCCTGCCCTGCATGTTACCAGGAAGCAGCTCGCTTTGCAAAGGGTTTGATCAGTTCACTCTCCATTGCAAACCCAGGAGGCTCTTTGATAGTGTGCTTGCAGATGGGTGATCAGAAAGATGGGTTAATGCTGACCTGGGCTGCTGCTGCTGTTTGCAAAAGGGGTGTCACTTCCATTTTCAATGGAGTGGATTGCAGACTGTTGGGATAGAGAGGACTAAGGAAGTTGTCCCATGGAATTGTGGGATACTTGCGACTGACTAAGTGGGGCTGCACCTACACTGCAAAGCAATAGGGTTTGGATCCTGGATCCTGGCTTAACTCAAGCTTGGACGCTCTAGCCCTGCAGGGTCCTGGGATCCTGGATCCAAGTCCTGGGTTAGCACAATTGCAGTTTAGACGCAAGGTGGGTTATGCTCAAACACAGCTTTACGTGCAGTGTAGACGTACCCAGAGTGTGGACTGAAATCTGCCTCACTGGGCTCTTTCATTCCTTTGAAAGCACTGAAGAGTGAGAGAGATCTTGGGGTCGGCCCTCCCAAGCAGAATTACTGGAGTATTCAGCCTTTCTGTTTCCCTCCAGGATCCATGCGTGACACAAGGGAGAGGGGTCTTAGCTTCCAAACCCATCCTTGTCTGAACCCCTCTTTGGGATGAACAGAGTAAGGGATGGGTTCTCTGTCTGCTGATTTTCTCCTCTCTTTTGAATGAGGACTGACTCTCCCCATGAGGATTTGGTGCTTCACCATGCTCAGTTCACTGTAGTAGAGCAGAGACACCTAATCTGTCTTGGAAGGTCCATCTCCTTCACTGGGACGGCAGATATTTGGAGTGAGAAGTGAGGTAGATGTTTTTCAGTCATGGTGCAGGGAGTATATGCACGGGCACATGCTCAGGAAGCAGTAAATATCGCCAGGCTTAGAGGTGGTGTTGATTTTCCTAGATCAGGGGCTGGGTTTCGAAAGGAGTGTGATGTAGTAGGCTAGACTGGAAGTCCTGGGTTTTCTTCTCAGCTCTGCCAGTAGATAACCATGTAACCTAGTGGTAAGTCTCTGCTCCTGTGTTTCCTCATTTGTAATAATATGTAGGATGTAATAGTTCTCAACTCCCTCACAGGGGGATCCATGATGTTCCGGGGTAGATATTTAGAAGCTACTGCTGTCCCGTGGGAAAAGAGGGAACACTGTCGATATCGGACACTGGCGAAGCCGTGAGGCATCCTTGAGGAGGAGTAACTTGCTGCCGTAATGATTCAGTGGAGATGGGAGATGTTCTTGAGGTTGGGAGAATGTCAGGAGCTAGTTTGTTCCCTGTGCTGCTAACAGACTGAGCTTGAGTCCTCAGTGATGAGCTTTTGAGGCCTGGGGTGCAGAAAGGCAGCTCTGCCCAGCAAATAGCCTGCAATGTCAGAGAAAAAAAATGTCAAACCCTGAGGACTTCTTCCTCCCCTCCTCCACAAAGGGGCGGCCTGGCCCAGGAGGAAAAGAGAGGGCCCAGGAGCCACTCAGCACTGCACCAGGCTGCCTTACAATCCTCTAAGTACAGATTCTGACTTAGTTCCATGATACTTTTTTTAAAAAGTCCATGAATCATTTATAGCCCAACAGATGAAACCAAGCACCAGAGTTGAAGAAAAGGCAGAGGGTCTCAGGCAGGGAACATTCCATTATCTATTATACTAAATCTTGAACGGATAGTACTTTTTGTCTGCCCTTTTAACCTTTACTTTTGGGCTCTCTCTCTTTCTAAAGATAACGCTCTCTGATGTGCTGGCTGTTTTCAGTTGTATCAAAAAAGCAGCAGCTAATCAGCTGCTTCTGTCGGTGTGATAGCCGGCAGCTGGCCTTAGAAAGAACCCAACAGCATCCCCTAGAGAACAAGCGCAGCAGCAGTGCTGACGTGGAGAGCTCAGCTGTACTGGCTTGGGATGGGGTTAGGATGAGAAGAGGGAGTCTCCAGACTCAGTTATCACCAGGGTGGTATCTGGACAGAAAAGAATTAACAGAAAAGGGTGGAGCTAGGCTGTTCTCAGTGGTGGCAGATGACAGAACAAGAAGCAATGGTCTCAAGTTACAGTGGGGGAGGTCTAGGTTGGATATAAGGAAACACTATTTCACTAGGAGGGTGGTGAAGCACTGGAATGGGTTACCTAGGGAGGTGGTGGAATGTCCATCCTTAGAGGTTTTTAAGGCCTGGCTTGACAAAGCCTTGGTTGGGATGATTTAGTTGGTGCTGGTCCTGTTTTGAGCAGGGGATTGGACTAGATGACCTCCTGAGGTCTCTTCCAACCCTAATATTCTATGAACATTAGAGTGTGTGGTCAGAGCCACAGTGCAAGGATTATTTGACTAAAGGGTTTGCTTTGAGGGACTGGATGGCTCACAAGATTGGTAAAAGAGAGGTGGAGGCTTTCACTTCTGGGCTGCCAGTTCCCATGCGGCTCAGGTCAGTTGTGGGTGAAAGCTGTTGCCATCACGTGGCTGCTTGGTGGCCTATATGAACTGAGGTTGTGGATCTCAGCCCAGTTCTTTGTGGGCAGGTGTCCACGTCACAAAACCCACCACTACATAGTTGGAAGGCAGCGGAGGCCAGTGACTGAGTGGGTCATGAAGGCTATGTTGTGGTCTCCCCCAGGTCAGGGATGCAGGGGGAGAAGTTTGTATTGCATTTGTCGTGTCCTGTGGACAAAATGAGGTCTTCCATATGCAGAACTTTCTCCGGCACTTCTCACCAGCATTGAAATTCACACGAACAAAGGATGTGTCTTTTAAAGGTGACCTGAAAAAAAGGACGTTGCTTTTCATTTCTGTTTTGTTTTGCTTCTTTATGATGTCGAGAGAGAGACTGGAAGGTGGGGGTTTTCCTTCAAAACGTGTTTGTTTGCTTTTTCCCCCTCTCCTTGTTCTCCCGCTTTAGAAATTCAGATCGTGTCAGCTCTGGAAGACTCAGTGATGACTGGAGAGGTAGTAAAATGATGCACTACAAGAGCCAAGAGAGGAAAAGCTAAAACCCATTTGCTTTGCATTGGATTTTGTTAACACCTATTTAGTAACAATGCCAGATTAACAGGTGGGATAAACGTCATAGGTTCTGAGACTCAACATCCCTCCATTTCAGTTAGGTTGTGAGGGCTTACAGCAACAAGCTCTGCAACAGCCAGGGAAAAACAGACTTGAAATGCCTGCTATTTCTAAAGTAGAAGCATAACAAAAGGTTTGGCAAAAACCTTTCAGGCCTTCTTGAATCCATCATAACAAAGAAAAAAACAGGGTAGGGACATGTGTATAGGACCAAATTTTCAACTTCCTTTGCGGATCACCTTTAAAAACTCCTAAATGCTGCATGTGGACTGGAATCCAAGGCAGCAGGCCCAACTGGGTTTGTTACTGAAAAGAACCAAGAGAGGCTAAAACAGAATCCAGGTGAGCTCTGGAAATGGAATGGAAGAGCTGCAGCTGCATTTAGCTGGCTCGCATGGATTCAGTGTTTCATAAAGCCACTTTGCCCTCCTTCTCCAGGCTCCCACAGTGATTGGCTTGAGCACAGGAGAAAGCAATTTAAGGAATGCTCAGAAGACTGCTGGACTCCTTGTTTGTCAATTGCAGACTTACTCTGACCTGGTCCCTCCTATGGAAGTTGTGTGCCAGTGAAAATTCCAGCATCCAGCCTTAGCTGATGTCTAGGTGCCAGCTTGTTAAGGAAAACAATTTTCCTCCTTCCTCCAAGATCTTCCTGTGATGCTAAGTGCAACCATGGCAAAAGCACACTACATTAAACCCGATGAAGCAAAAGTGTATGGACTGGGGGGAGCATGCCAGGAGTATACTGAGACATAGTTTTGAAATAACGTCACAATGTGGAAAATGTGATCTATGGAACGCTCTTGAGTTGATCCCAACTCTGGCCTTTCCTGAGACCAGACTCCTTATCACAATGAATATTAAATACTCTTTTGCAGACTAACCTGAGATCTCCTAACTCATTTCACTTTTGAATACCTAATTTCTGCACCTCTATCTAAAGACCAGCCATGTGCAGGGGCAATAGGCACTTACTGTCTATTGCTTATTAAGAGGTTTAACAAGCCTGGCTAATTACAACGTACTCGAGGATTTTCTAGCTTATGAAAACTGTCCCTGTTTGTTTGTGTAATGCTTTAATACCGTAACACTCCAATTAACTGTGTGCACATATGCGTGATCGCAGGGCTTAACATACAGTGGGGATATTAAGGAGACATGGGAAGCCTTTCATATCAACCCTTGCTGCTCCAAAGAAATGTTTCTGTATTTACTGTCCAACATCTCATGTAAATCGGATCACTCCTATAGCAGAACAATGTAACTCCTGCTAAGCAATACTCTTTTCCATGAGACCCCAGCAAACACAGCACTGGGGTTAGTTTGGGTTTGTTTTTTTTCAACAATGGCTAATCTACTGAAGTTGCATGAGATGCCCCTTGGAGTGTTTCAGAATTTGTTCTCACCCTGTTGCTGATTACTCAGACAATTTGTACCTAAATATCTCCCCTTCTTCTTCGAATGCTTGCTCATGTCCATTCCATTGTAGGTTTGTGTGCTTGCCACATGCACTGGTGCCGAAAGTTTTTCCCTCAGGGGTATCCGTAGGAGACCATCTCTGGTGCTCTGTGGAGTGGCACCTGTATGTCATGGTATAAGGGGCGCCGCCAGCTCCCCCCACCCTCAGTTTCTTCTTACCACCAGTGATGGTGCTGGAACATCTCTTGCTTTGGCAAACCTTCTCGTTCTTAATTTGTTGAGACAAACTTTTTTCTGTAAATAGTTAAAAGTTGGTAGTAGTTTTCCTTAGTGTAGTTAATTAGTTAGTCCTGAACGGGACTCAGCCTAGTTAAGCATGATCTCCCAACGCTCCACGCCTACGCTTTGCAGTGGATCCCACTCACTACTAGTTCACGGTGCTCCCGTTTGGCCTGGCTATGGCTCCAGGGGTGTTTACCAAATGCATGGCGGTGGTGGCAGCCTATCTCAGACGGCGAGGTATCCAGGTTTACCCGTACCTCGACGACTGACTCATCAAGGGCCGCTCCAGGTCTCAGGTCCAGCACGACGTCTTAGTGCTGCAGCTCACGTGCTGTGCTCTGGACCTGTTGATAAATGAGGAAAAATCAATATTAGTCCTGGTACAAAGGATAGAATTCATCGGAGTGGTCTTCAACTCCACCTGTGCCAGAGCGTTTCTGCCGCAGGACAGATTCGAGACAATGGTGAGTCTCATTGCCAGCATCTCTACATATCCCCTCACCATGGCCCGGGTCTGCCTTAGGCTGTTGGGCCACATGGCAGCGTGCCCTTGCGTCATCCACCATGCGATGCTCAGGCTGCGACCCCTCCAATAGTGGCTGTCAACAGTCTATACCCGTCCAGAGACCATCTGGACAAGATCATCACGATTCCACCTAAGGCATTTACCTCCCTGCGGTGATGGTCCAATCCGGGGACTGTCCTGGAAGGAGTTCAGTTTGAGAGTACCCAACCCTCGGTATCTCTGATACCGGATGCCTCTGACCTCAGTTGGCAAGCACCTCTCTGCACGTTGCGGACCCAAGGGACATGGTCTCCAGAGGAGCTGACATTGCACATAAACGTCAGGGAGCTCAGGGCAGACCGCCTAGCCTGCAGAGTCTTCCTGCCACACCTCTGCTGTCAAAGCATACAGATACTCAAGGACAACACAGCCTCAATGTTTTACATCAACAGGCAAGGGGGAGCTTGCTCATCGGCCCTCTGTCAGGAAGCGCTCCATTTGTGGGACTTTTGCATCCAGCACGGCATCAACCTGGAGGCGTCACACCTCCCCGGCATCCAGAATGTGCTGGCAGATCACCTCAGCAGGTCCTTTTTCTCTCCCCACGAGTGGTCCCTCCACCCGGAGGTCTTCCAGGTACTCTTCCGAAGGTGGGGAGCTCCCCGAGTGGACCTGTTTGCCACCAGACAGAACAGGAAGTGCCAGCACTTCTGCTCTCTCCAGGGCCTAGGGAGGGACTCCCTCTCCGATGTCTTCCTTCTGTCGTGGGAGGGGGATCTGATGTACGCATTCCCGCCAATTCCGCTGGTCAGCAGGGTCCTAGCAAAAGTCAAAAGAGACAAGGCAAGGGTCATCATAATTGCCCCGGTGTGGCGTCGCCAGCACTGGTTTGGCATGCTCATGAACCTGGCCGTGGCGCCCCCATGGCCACTGCCCAGCTGTCCGGATCTCCTCTCGCAAGACCCATGGGCAGCTCCTGCACCTGAATCTTCCCGCCTTACACTTCACGGGTTGGTTTTGCTGAGTGGCTGAACCTGGAGGAAAGGGCCTGCTCCAGCCAGGTACAGCAGGTCCTCTTGGAAAGCAGAAAGCTCTCCACCAGAGCGACTTACCTGGCAAAGTGGAAGCGATTCTCCTGCAGGGTGGAGGAGCGTGGCATCTCCCCAACACTGTCGTCTGTGCAGTCCTGCTCCACCTTAAGCAACAAGGTCTCGCGCTTTCCTCCATCAAGGTGCATTTGGCAGCCATATTGGCTTTCCACCAGCAGGTCCAGGGCAAATTGGTGTTTTCACATGACATAATCCATCTGGTTTCTGAAAGGACTAGAGCGGCTCTTCCCACCTGTCCAGGACCCAATTCCACAATGGGACTTCAGCCTCATCCTCTCAAGGCTCACTGGGCCTCCCTTTGAGCCATTGGCCTCCTGCTCCCTTTGACATCTGTCATGGAAAGTAGCTTTCCTTGTAGCCATTACCTCAGCGAGGCAAGTCTCCGAGAGTAAAGCCCTGACTTCGGAGCCCACTTACACGGTTTTCTACAAGGACAAAGTCCAGATGCGACCCCACCTGATGTTCCTGCCCAAGGTGGTGTCCCACTTCCACATTAACCAGGATATCTTTCTCCTGGTTCTCTGTCCAAAGCGACACTCAACTGTGGAGGAGAGGCGTCTGCATACTTTGGATGTCCGGCGCGGCCTAGCCTGGAGCACACCAAGACCTTCCGCAAGTTGACCCAACTGTTTATTGCAACCGCAGACAGGATGAAAGGCCTACCAGTGTCCTCACAGAGGATCTCTAACTGGATCACATCATGCATCCTGACCTGTTCTGAATTGGCATGGACTAAGCCGCCACCTATTCTAAAGGCCCACTCAAGCAGGGCACAAGCATCCTTGGCGGCCTTCCTAGCACACGTCCCCATCCAGGACATCTGCAGGGCCACCACGTGGTCATCAGTACGCAGGTTCACGATGCATGACGCCATCACCTAGCAGGCCAGAGATAACGCTGGATTCGGCAGAGCTGTGTTGCAATCGACACATCCATGAACTCCTACCCGCCTCTGGTGGTACTGCTTGGGAGTCACCTAATGTGGAATGGACATGAGCAAGCACTCGAAGAAGAAAAGACAATTACCTGTTTTGTAACTGGTGTTCTTCAAGATGTGTTGCTCATGTCCATTCCATGACCCACCCTCCTTCCCCACTGTCAGAGTTTCCGGCAAGAAGGAACTGAGGGTGGGGGGAAGCCGGCGGCGCCCCTTATACCGTGCCATATGGGCACCACTCCAGAGGCACCAGAGCCGGTCCCCTACGGATACCATTGAGGGAAGAACTTCCGGCACCAGTGCATGTGGCGTGCACACACACCTACAATGGAATGGACATGAGCAGCGTATCTTGAAGAACATCAGTTGTGAAACAGGTAACTGTCTTTTCTTTCCTCCTCTTTCTTGATTCACTTGGAGAGGCCACAGGTCAGAGTTTGTGGCTGCCTGGCAGATTTTCTTGAGATGTTTATCCTTGTTTATAGAGCGCCTGGCGCAGGGTTGATGGCACGTAAATAATAAATGAAGGTAGTGTCACAAACAGTTGATTGTACCGTAAGTGCAGAAACTGGACTGGAGCAGGCAGCTGAAGGTAAAGGTAAAAGCTTCCTTCCATGCACAAACATTTCAGCAAAGGGGAAAGAATATTACAGGGGAGAGGGAATAGCAGTTTAAGGGAAATTCACCAGCTATGATAAATGCAATTGAAATTGAAGAGTAGCTAGGCGCCAATGATTATATTCTCCTCAGGACTGAAATGCTGAGGAGGGTCTGCAGAAAGGGCAGCCACACAAAAACACTGGCCTTTAGGAAAGCAGACTTTAGAGGAATGCAAAATGAGTTAAAGAAAACTGGCTGGAATTCAATGCTGCCTGGGAAATCCACAGTGGGGGAGTGGGAAGTATTTAAGATACAGTTGGGAAGGCTGCACTCAAAATTCATTCCAGTAAAATAAAAAGAGCTGAAAGGGCTGACAAAAACCAGCCTAGCTAAGCAGGGAGATAAAGAGATCAAGAGAGGGCACTGATGAAATACACAGTGAAACTGTGTGGGAGGAAGACTGGGAGTTAGCCAAACAAAGAGGCAGTGGAAAGAGGAGAAAATGGAGGACCAGGCAGAAGCAGCATGCAAGACAGTTCAGGAAGCATTTCAAACAGCAATACCTTGTTCACAAATATAGCTGTGAGAGACAAAGAACCCTTTGGGAAGTTGGTGAGGAGGAGAATTTATCTTGGAGTTGAGGAGAATGGAGAGCTTATATCAGCAGTGAGGACAGTGGAGAACTTATATCAGTGATAAAGAAAAAGAAGCATTGTCAAACAGTTTTCATTTACTAAAATAGCATTCATCTTTACAGAGGATGAAGGGAAAGGGCTGCCCAAATTGAGGATCCATTTCTCATGAGCACTGGACAAGGGAATATACTGTTTAGACAACAGGATCCGATAACACACGCACTCATAAGTGAACACGGAAATAACTGAACCTCTAACTGACGTTTTTAAAAGCTCATTGGATTTGGGACAGATTCGCCAGAATTGGAAGGTGGCAAACATAGTGCCTCCTTGTTTGTCTTAACACCAGTGAGCTGAACGTGTTCTGCGGAAACTCTTGGAAATCATCTTAAAGGGTGTGTTGGAAAAACACATTGCTGTGAAGGCCAGACTAGCATGAGTTGGAGCGTTGGGAGATCATGCTTAACTAGTCTGCAGGCATTCTCTGAGGATCTAACTGCCATGATAGATAAGGGAAATTTAGTGGATATAGTATACTTAGATTTTCAGCAAGTATTTGACAGGGTTCCACATCAGAGATTGATGGTTGAGGTTAGGCGTCTTAGAGTAGGATTTTAAAATAGGAGACTGGATAGAAAGCTGGCTTAAGAGCAAGAGACAAAACTGAGCCATTGCTGGAAACTATTCCAGCTGGAAAGAGGTCAAAAGTGTAATATCCCAGGGCTCATTTAAGCACCTCTGTTGTTCATAAGCAGTATTCATGTTTTGCATGGAGGGTACTGATAGCAAGGGGCCAGATTCATCCCTGCCGTAATTCCATTGGCTTTATTGATGTTTCACCAATGCTGACTCTGTGGTAAGATCTCCAAGTGTGCACAGTGGCAAACTGGATACTGGGCTGTGTTGGGAAAAAGGAGGTACTGGGAGGGAGTAAGGTACTTCTTGGACTCCGTCTGAATACTGTGTGCCACGCTGAGAATAGTCCTACAGGAAGGAGGTTTTTGTCTCAGAGGATGTGATGTGGGCAAGAGAGAGGATATCATGAAAGGATGAGAGAAGCAGTTCAGATAACCTGAGACTCTCTGCCCCTCTGAACCTCTTCCCAGGACAGAACCCATGACTTAAGAGTATAACAGGAGTAAAAATCAGGGTCATTGACTTATACTGTAGTGATGAACATAGCATAGGCAGGTAGAGCATGAGATTAGATTAGCAAAAATCGGCCCCTGATTTACTGTTCCTAGGACTTCAATTCAAACATTGTGAGAAAACAGATAGCATGTAAACTCCTGTCCAAGCAACTTAAATGAGATTGGTCCCCGACTGATGAGGAAGGGCAGCAAATGAGATTGTGGTGGGCCCGTTTCTAAGTATGTGGCCCATGGTTGGCTTCTTAACACCAGTTTAAGGGGTGGCTCACACACATTAATCTAAAAATTGGCATCACCAGCTTCTGCAGGCTACATTGAAGTACTTTCTGGTGCATGGGGTCCCTTTTATGTCTCTTCAGCTCCTTCCCTGTCTTAGCTCACGGCAAAACTTGCCCCACAAGGACTCACCATCCTTCTTTCCGTTAACACTGTCCTTGCTGTAGACCTTTCAGCTGAAGGTCTGATTAGATTCTCCCCCCGTGTCCTCCACGGCACATGTCCACAATACCCACTTAACATCCACTCATCACACTCACAGCCCATTTAGAGTCTCACCCGCTGTAATTCATTGTGTCCCGCGGGGTCACCAACAATACAGAATATGTTCTTCATTCTTGCCCTGGAGTTTAAGAAGAACCAAAAGGGCAGTTTCCATGGTGCAGATGATAGAAAGAATAAGTTGTTGTTTTCTTGCAATGAAAGTGATATTTCTCTCTGAAAATTTGGGCTCTGCAGGGTGGTTCTGGTGAAACAAGAGCCACCAGTGATGGAAAACAGAGTCAGCCCATAGATCTGTTTTATTTATCCAGCATTCCAAAGTGTGCTGGGAGCCTCACAGACCAAGAGCAGGGCAGGTCCCCACATGCAGTCTAAATAAAAGTGGGACACTAGAGGTGAATACAAAAAATACAAATGGGTAGGGAAAGGAAGGACAGGGGCCCAAGAAGATTGTGTGCTTCCTTAAATAGTTCTCCAGGCATAGCAGTAGATCAATGGCCATCCACATGTCTGAGGCCTTTTCCAGACAGAACTTGTTGAGGTTCTAAAGGGTACACCTCTGCCGGGGGGGGGGGTGATTTTGGCAAGTGGGGGCACCTCTCTCTTCCCCAGCCTTTGACAGCTCTTCGAGTTGGGGGTGGAGGGAGAGTCCTCAAGCTAGTCCCAGATCCACATGGCTAAGTGAGAAGCAGCTGCTAGCCCCATCACATCTCTCCCTATTCGTCCCAGTAAAATTTGCAGCCTAATAACTGTCCCTGAAATAGCCAAGCCACAGCAATTTTAGACCATTGTGCCGCAAAGGCAGGAGGAAATTTCTCACGCTACTCCTCCTTTGGGGGCTTCTTGCAGCAAGAAGAGTGGCTGAGATGAAAGGGATTGGGGTGTTGTTGACCCAAGTATGAAGGAAGCCAAGGAAACCTCAGACAGAGAGAAAGGAGGAGACAGGCCTGTTTGGGACATAAGAAAAACATGAGTCCGAAAGGACACCTCATCAGGCCCTAGACTAGAGTATGCCTTCTGTATCAACTGCTTGAGAGCAGGGATAAGGGGGGTAGGGAAGAGAAGGGGAGAGATGGAAATTGGGCAAATTAGAGGGAGAGACATTCTAATGAAACCATAACATGAGCCTGAGTTCTGTCTTTCAGCACCTCATGTTTTCACTCCATATGGCTTCATTTCTGGAATTTTCTTGTTCCATGAGCTTGGCTGGGTTAGTTGCTCCTTTAGCACCAGCTAGAGCAAGCTTTCTGTAGGAAAATGGCCCGGCATGGAGAATGAGAAGGAGACAGGTACTCAGAAACCCCCAGGAGCCCGTAGTGGAAAATACTAGGTTCTGTCAAGACTTGTCCTTATAATTCGTGGTCGCAGTGAGCCATACAAGAATCTGAGGCATCTCTGAACTGTGTGGAACTGTGTCTGGAAAGTTCAAAAGAACAAGTTTTCTCTCACCAGAATGCCACTACTTCCTGCTTCAGGTCAGGCCAGGAATTCTGGGAGAACAAGTTTTTGCATGGTCTTCAGGCACTTCCACCTCTGGAAGGCACCAGGAAGTGTGGAGAGAGCAGTGAAAGTAAAATGTAGTTTTTAAAAAAAATTAGCCAAAAATGTTGATCTTCTAAAAAGTTTGAAGTTTATTTGAGTTTTGGCCAAAGTTCAGTTGTTTCTTGTTCTACCCAAAGCCCTTTCACTCACCCTGTTTATAATCTGTGAGATGAACAAGTCTGTGTTCAGTCACCTCCAGACCACACAACTTGGCTAGATTCCCACCTCGTTCCGAATCGTCACCCACCTTCCAGTTATCTCTTTGCCTATGGATTCCATCATGCAGTCAGCAGCATGGATACAGCAAGTCCTGCTTAGCAGCCCCCCTGCTACACTATTGAGTGTCTCTGGGAAGTCGTGCTGCGTGATGTGCTCTTGGGCTCCAAATGGTGCTGGCAGACTGAGAGCAGAAGTCACCAGGAAGATCAGGGAAAGTAGGGCCAGATTAAGGTATAAGCACTCTAGGCCCATTTTTAGGACCCCCGTTTCTGGAGTCAGGGATTGAACTGGACTCTTAGCTTTCATTTTTAAAAAATGTGTGATTTGAGCCACCATAGTTACAAGGAAAAGTTTGAAAATGTGTAACATATGCAGAGATGTCTGCCTGAGTCTGCAGACAGCCTGAAGCAATAGCCCTGAGAGGGATGAACTGCCCCATGCATCTCAATGGGATGTTAACTCCAAGACCCATTGCCCAGGGCAGGGGCTGCCAACACTACCCCAGCAGAGGATACTTTGTCCTACAGAAGAGTACAATGGATCTGTCCATCCCACCCATCCAAGCAGATAAATCCTAGCTGCTGGGGTAAGTACTGGGGGGACCCCCTGCTGCTGGTACTTGCTGCGGCCCCTAAGTCTGGAATGGGAGGGGGGCCCATATCATTGACATGCCAACTGTGGATTGAGGCCATGGCATGGTCCAGGGACAAGGGCGGGGCAGACTCCTGGAAGGATGTTGGGAGCCCCGGCCTCTGCTGCTGACTCCAGAGCAGGGTCGCATGCAGGAACAAGGTCAGGGGTGTGATCAGTTGGGGCCCCGAGTCGTGATGTGCACTGCATAATCCAGTCCTGAGTGAAACTCATGCTGGGGGGAGCTACGGAAGCCAAACTTTAGCTGTTGCTAAAGGAGAAGTCTCAGGTTGGATTTTTCAAAAGCCAGTCCCTCTCCCGCCAAGGATCCAAGTACCAGGAGCTCTGCTGTGGCGTTATGGTACCTGTGTGCCTCTCTGTGTCATTCAGAAGAGGCTGTGAGAGGGTATGTGCACCATCCACCATTGGAATAAAGCCTGGGATAGTCACTGTCCCCGTGTGGCTAAAGATGAATGGTTTTCCCAAGAGAATTCTTCTCAGGGCAACAGTAAGTCTTAGTGCCTGTATTCTGGGAGGGCCAGTCTATCTGTATAGTCTAAGAGTCTATCTGTAGCAGCCAGCAGCATAGTGTCTACATGCCAGAATTATGTGGTGCTTTCATTACTGGAAGCGTAAAGTGCTGGAGTGGTTGAAGTTTTGGGGTGCTGGGGAGGGGAAAGGCAAAGAGAAGCATGGAAAACCTCAGTGCCAGAAGGTAATGCAATCCATGTTCCTGGGGAGAGCGGGCAAAGGGACGGCCCAGAAGCTTTGAGCCTGCTGCATAAAGCGGCCTCCTGGTTGCTCCCAGATTTATCGGGATTATCCATCTCAGCAATAGGATGCCGTTAAGTGTCTGATTACTGCATTGTTAAAGCACTAAGTCTGAAATCTGACTACTGCACGGGCCCCTGAGGGAGCCTTCCCCCTTCCCCTTCCACCACTAACAATCCAGAAAAATCGCAAGTGGGATCTGTCTGCAGCAGCACTTTCCAGTCAAGTGAAAACTGGCTGGAAAATCAAATCAACTAGTAAAGTTCCTGTGAAAAGCAACTATATCTCTTTAAAATCGCCCCTTTTGGGACGGTTGAACTGAATGGCAATTGCAGCTGATGTAAAGCAAACCGTTTCTCCTCTCTGAGCCCCCTCCTCCCAGACTGACGAGTCTGAGGGAGGCAGACGCTCTCTGAAGACTATTTTCCTCAATTCAAATAAATTCACTTTCAAATAATGTGTAATTAAATGTGTGGTATTGAATTAATGTTTTATTCTGAGTGCTTTGGCAGCAGGGGACTCAGGGGCCTGGCTGGTGGAAAGAAAACACGCTCACCAGAAAGCCTCTTGTCCTCGCTCTGATTCCCTTTTCCTCCCGCCCCTGCCAGGAATCCCCATTCCCACTTCCAAGAGCCGCTGGAACACACCGGGGAGTCAAGGAGTGGCTGCCACTTCACATTCGATCCCATTTATGGTACCTTGTGGGGTAGCTCCCGGACTCTGGACCAGCACGAAGGTCTCTGCAGCTCAGTACCCTCCTCTTCCTCAGCCCTGATCCCACTCCATCTCCTGCAGGGGTTTGGCTTCTTGCCCATATGACTCCCTGCCACGTCGTTAACGCCTGGTGTGCCAAAAGCTGCGCACACTTTGGGGTAGGAGCCCAAAGCATCGCCTCAGTGGAGGCAAAGAAGTTGAAGATGTCTGTGGTGCTCTGTGATATATCCATTGGATATATGTGGAAATAGATTGTGGGAATACATGAAGCTCAGCAGACAGGCTGGACTTCGGAGTCTTGTTTCAGCAGGGAGCTATTTGTGGGGGTGGAGAGATCTATGGAAACCTTTGTCCTGTTTTCATGTCTGTTGCCTGTAGCTTTGACAAGGCTCAGGTCGGATCACAAGTGCTTTTGCAATCCACTTGGGGTTTAGTGGTGTTTTTAGTCACAAGGAGCTGAAGAGGAGAGGGATCTTGCAGTGACAAGCTTGTGTGATGTGGAAGGGAAGAGTCCAGGGCTAGGCAAGCAGAGGGAGCAACGAGGGGCGAGCGAGACGGAAGCAGGAGCGTAGCAGGAGCAAGGTTTTAAAAACAAGGGCGGTTTTATAGTGGTTCTTGAAATGACTGGTGCCAATGGACGTGTTTGTAAGTGGGGGTCAGCTGGCCGTGCTGTTTCATGTGGATGAAAGGCTGACATCATGATGGAGTCTAGAGAGCTGAGTTTCTGGGAGGGCACAGGGAAAGCAGTGGCTTTGGCCAAGGCAAGAGGAAAACGTGGGACAATAATTTCAGCAGCAGTGGTATCCGTGGGCCCTGTTGCAGCGGCGACAAGCAGAACTGCAGTCTAAAGAGAGAGATCTAGATTTGTTCCTTGGGAAGGAAGGGGTGGGGAAAGGGAGCTGTGGGGAAAGGCAGGGATGTGGCATTCAGATCAACCCAAACCAGGTTGGGATGGGCAACCATGTTGAACAAAACAAACTTTTCCTGCCCCTCAAGTTTGACGTGTTCTCCTCAGTGATAATGTTTTGGCCATTAACTTCTGAGCACAGACGAGGCATATGTGTGATTTTACCATCCGCTGATGTCAGGGACAATAATCAGAAAAGGTGTGGGTGGGGCAGGTGATCTTTTGTTGAAACAGTTTTGCCAAGTTACACGTCTGACTGCGGAGGAAAATTTGCTTTTTAATGATGGGAATTTGCCACTGTGCAAGAATCCGGATGCACACCAGGGTTGGAGGCCTCCATTATTTATTACTACAGTTGCTAGCAAAATCTGCGGTGGATGATCAACAGGAATCCTCGGTTTGACGTGTCTACGTTGTTTTCTTTTCTTTCTGGAATTCCCCAGGTAGGGAGGAGATCTTGCAGAGTGCTGCAAATAATTACAGATTTCAACTGAGAATCCGCAGAGCGCCCAATAATCCTGGGTTACTTTATGCTATTTCCTTTTATAAGATCATTAGCAGGCAGGTCCTGTTCACAAGTATGGCACGTATTGTTCTGGAATGGATGTGAAGGGTTGGGAATCTATTTAATTTTTAATATGCGCCACTTATGCTTTTTTTTTTTCTTCAGAAAAAGAAGCTGGGCCTTGCTGTAAGATAAACAGAAATATTCTCTTCAAATAATTTTTTTTAACTGTTCTTAATGAAAATGAGGGTTTCGTTTTGGGTTTAAACTTTTTCAGCTGCGCTTTATGCACCGCACTGGCTTTCATCTCCTTCCGGGTACAAATCAAGATATTGGTTTTCAATCTGGCTGCTTTAGAGTCAGCCTCTCGCCCTGTGTGTTATCGTGACAGCAGAGCTCAGATGAGATGCTTTGGCTCCGGGGCCTCAGAGGCGTCTCCAGAGGTGGTGGAGACATGGTGTTCTCAGAGAACCATCTCAGGTTGCAAAATTGCTCCCTCTGTTCTCATCCTCTCTGGAGACTGCTTTTACTGGCACATCTTTTCAGTCAAGCACGATAGGTGTAAATAAATCGAGGGGGAGCCTATTGCAATAGTATCTAAGAGTTCCAGGCATGGACTAGGAACCCATTGTGCATTTATTCTGTACAAACTCAGAACAGAGACAGTTTCTGCAAAAGACTTTACAATCTGTGTAAGACAATAGACGACAGGCGGAGGAATACAAGGAAACAATAAAACAGTGTGGGTCAGTATGACAGGCAGTGGTTTCAGCACACCAGCTTCTTAACTGTTGTCAAGGCTTGTATAGGCCTGGTAGCAAAGGCGTTTTAGAGAGGGCTTTGAAGGAGGACAGTGAGTTTGCATTGTGGGTTTTGACTTGGGAGCCCCTCTCAAGTATGGGGGGCAGCATAGAAGAAAGCATGAAGGTGCTTGTTTGAAAAATTAACAAATAGGCGATGAAGGGTTGCACCATTGCCTGATTGGAAATGGGAGTCAAATTTTTGATAATGTGGGAGAGATGATAGGTCTCATGGGGATGGGCTGTGAAGGGCCTTGAAAGTGAAGACAAGGCACTTATGTTTGATGCAATGAAGAAAGGGGAGCTAGTAGAGGGATGCAGCGAGTCGGTGTCAGGATCAAATTGACAAGCTAGGAAAATGATTTTTGCAGCAGCCCTTTGGAGGTGAGAGCACAAGATGGCCTTTGTCCAGGCCAGAGAAGAAGATTGCAGTGATCGAGCCGCGAGATGATAAAAGCTTGGATTAGAGTGTTAGCTAGGCAGATGGACAGATAAGGCTGTATCTTAGAGATGTCATGCAAGATTTAGACACAGCCTGGTTGAGAGGCTGTAGAGAGAGGGCTGAGTGAAAAATGATATCCAGGGTACAAAGATGACGGTGGTGTTATCCATAGTAACTGAGAAAGGAGGGAGTAAAAAGGGCTTTGGTACATGTGGTTTCTAGAGCTCAGAAAGTCTATTTATGGGAGAGTTCCAACCCAGTTTTGCAGGCTCAAGAGAGTTACCCAAGGTTGGGGTACAAACTGCATCTTTTTGGTGCTGTTCTGAACCGAGTCTCTGACCCTTTTGATTATTATTGTCCATCACTATTTTAGACATGAACTCCAGCAGGACATCACACAACCCTGAATGGTATTTGGACAAACTCTAATGTAGGATCTCAGCAAAGAGTAAGGGACCAGGCACAGGGAAGAGCTGTCAAGAAGCAGATGTAGAACCTCCTCCAAAAGGCAGTCAGTGGCCAGGCTATGTACTGTACCACCAGAAGAGGAATGCAGCCTATTTATTATCCTTCTGGACCAGAGGGAACAGCGTGTGTGTTTCTCCATCGTAGACAATATGGACCTGATTCTCCTCTCACTTACATCAGCTTTATGCCAGTTGACACCATTTTGCTCCATTGATTTCAATAGAGTTACTACGGATTTACACCAGTGTGAGTGGAGAATCAGACCACATGCAGTTAGCAAATGAGTAACCTTTTTCATTAAGAAAAAAGCCCAAGTTAGAGAGTGATTTAACAGACTGCCAACTGTGAGGCTTTTTGATCCTGTCCTACCACATGCTTTTGTTGGTTCAAGTATCTTGGGTAACTCATCAGCGCAGTTGATGGACGCTTGTACAATTTGAAATGCACTCCGCTGGCTAGTTACATGTCTTAATTACACAAGATGTAGTGCAAATTCTGACCTTTATAGTTGATTCTAATAGTCACGGTGCATGCAAGTCACATAAGGCTGATTCACAAGAATTATTGTCACAGTTACTCATGGAAGAAATTAGTGAATAATGAATACTTCTGAGAACTTTACCTTTTGGTGAACAGAGAAAAAGACCACATTCACAGAATAAATGATGTGTTGCAGCAAATTAGTCATCCTTAGGGAAAACTGTCACGCATTAGTATTATATATATAGCACTGGAAGTGTAAACCAGGCTTTGGAAGTGCATAAAAAAGACAAGGACCCTGCCAAAAAGAGTTTGTGATCGAACTCAGGAGATCAAGAAGTCAGCTTTAAAATGGGTTTTGAACAGTGAGAGGAACAGGGCATAGGGGGAGTTTTTGACAGGATAGAGTGACCAAGTCAAGAGGGGGAGGAGATACAAAGGGGGCCCGATGAGAAGGAGTGCATTGTGGCAAATGAAAGCAGAGATGTGGGTTGAGATGGCACTGGGCAGAGCCTGTAAGGTAAGGACAGGGAACATGAACGCGACGTGAAGGAAGAGCGGAAGCCAGTGGGAGGATTTGAGAAGGTCTTCTCCACAGCAGGAGGAGAAGTTAATGATATGCAATGGGAGGTGAAAAGAAAGAGAGGGGAGAGATTTCCATAGATTTGTTCTGTGTTTCCCCAAATGAGCTGCATGTTATCCATGAAACGGGAGCTGCAGGATACAAAATCGGTTAGCAAATACATACCAGCAAACAGGCCCCTTTTCATGAGAGTTGAAGATGGATGGTGTGCATGCCACACAAATCAGTTTCAGTCCAGTGAGAATAAACAGCCCAGACCAGTAGCCTAGGGATAACTTTCTGTGCTGCTTATATAGTTTGAGGCCTATTCCTAGCAGCTGTTTAGTGTGTCTATGATTCTATCCACCCATCTACCTACCATCCTAAACATGCATGCCACACTTATCACCATAATATCTGTATCAACTTTCCAACATACCATAATGTCCTTTGCTTGAAGGACATTGGAGCTGAGCGGTCTTAAAAGGAAAATGGGGGCATCTTAAGGGGCATGGAAAACACCCAGAAATTAAAATAATAATAATGAGAATGAAGAATGATTTGAAAACATGTAAATAATCAGGAGAGTGGCTATGTGAAAAGGAGACTATGTGAGATTCTGATTTATCCTCATCAAACTGTTTCAGTTATATATATTTTTTCTGCCTACCAGACTGTAAACTCCACTTGGGATCTGAAAAAATCAAGCTGGGCTCTTTCTGCCTCTTATATTGTCACCAGTGATAGAGATTTTGCAATAGGAGCATAGAATCATAGAATCAGCCGTCGGAGTTGGAGAGCCCTATTGGCTCATCTAGTCCATCTCTGGAGGGCTGGTGCAGGATTGACCCCTTCAGGACATGCTGGGCTGATGTGTGAGGAAGAGCTGAATTCATCTTGCCCCCCAAAAGCTGTGTTGGTTCTGCGGGACTCATAAGAGTCAAATGTGTTTGTCTGGAATAACAGTAGGTGCGACTCAGGGACACAGGGAACAAAGATGGGGCATAACAAGGTGCCCTTTGTAGACAGTCATTTTTCTGACTGAACGCTCTTTCAGCCATCTTGCAAACGGTTTGTTGGAGGTTATACAGAACCTTTGTTGGCAGAACCAAGGTCCCTACCCTTCTGCCTAGCGTCTTGTGGAAGCGGAAATCCTGTTGTGATGGTGAGCACACCTCCTACTGCTTACCCAACTCTAACACTTTTAAATCTAAGGCTTCCTCTAACCTCCTGTTGGGCATTTTGCGATTGCACTATTCACAATGGTAATGGGAGAAGCAAAAATGTTTTTTACAAATTAATTCTTGATGGACAAAGAATATGACTGAAGGGTCTCTATCCATTTGTCTATCTTTTTTTACATCGTTTATCACCATAGCAACCTAGCGATTGTGGGACCAGAATTATGAGATATTACCATGATTATGGCAACTAGTTCAGTAATCTGTGTTAGCGTCTGTCCTTGTAGGTACAGCATGGCCTTGAATAAGTTCTTATAGTGTTGTTGAGTCCAGTTATTTTCCTCTCAATTATTATTGTGGTTCTTGCCTAGATTCTTCGTTTGGATTGTCTTACTAGCTTTCTTTTGTAAATTAACGGTATATGGAGAAGAAAAAAAAGAGGGCTTGCAGGAAGGCCATTTGCATACACCTTGTTAGCAAGGCTGACCGCAACCCAGCAGAGACCGATAAACAGATTTAGTACACCCACGTCTACCTGGAACAGCAAACAGCAGCTGTTTATCAGGCAGCACTCAGCTTTTGCCTGGAGGAGGTAAATAGCTTTATTCGGATGAACCCCCCATGTTTTCCTTGCAACATAGTGTCTTTGGTGGCAACTCTGGCTGCCTTATTAATTACAAGTTACAGTGTAAAATGGGGTAGTGAAGACCAGATTAAAGGGTAGCAGAACGAGGTCCCAGTCATTCAATTCCAGGATGAATTTCATTGCTTTATATTTTGAACCCATGCTGACACAGCAAGGTAGGACCAAACACAGCCATGAGCCCTTTGTGTCTCCAAGAACTTCACGTAAGCTGCACCAGCTCAGTCCTATGGCATTTGAAAATGTTATTTATTATTACTCCATATGGGCCAAAAACACCACTATGAAAAATTCCCTGTGGCCATTCTGGGATCGGGGGAAACAGGATCAGCAGACATTTCCTTCCTGAACCCCAGAAAGAGTGGCCAACTGTTCCCAAGCACAAAACTGATTCTCTATTAGCTTATTAAATTTTATAGAGCCATTCAATTTTTTATTAAATCCATTAAAACTACTTGATACCACCACCTCAACAGTACATCTACACCATCTGCTCGCTGTAATATGGCACTGATATAATAGGCATCATGGAAACTTGGTGGAATTAGGATAGGGACACAGCAATACCAAGGTACAAAATATATAGGATTGACAGAATAGGTCACACTGGGGACGAGATGGCATTATATTTGAAAGAGAGCCTAGCGTCAAATAAAGGTAAAAATCTTAAATCAATCGAACTGTACCATAGAATTGCTATGGATAGAAACTCCATGCTTGAACAATAAGAATATAGCAGTAGGAATATGCTGACCAGGATGGTGACAGTGATTATGAAATGCTAAGGGAGATTAGAGAGACTAGAAAGGCAGAAAACACAATAATAATGGGAGATTTCAACTATCCTCATATTGACTAGTACATGTCACCTTAGGACAGGATGCAGAGATAAAATTTCTAGAGACCACAAATGACTGCTTCTTGGAGCAGCTAGTCCTGCAAGCCATAAGGGGAGAGGCAATTCTTAATTTAACCCTAAGTGGAGCACAGGATCTGGTCTGAGAGGTAAATAACTGAACCGCTCAGTAATAGTGACCATAATGTAATTAAATTTAATGTCCTTGTATGGGGGAAAATGCCAAAGAAAGCCACCATGGTAGTATTTAACTTCAAAAAGGGGAACTACAGAAAACTGAGGCAAACTAATTAAACAAATTAAAAGGAGCTGTCACAAAGGTGAAATGCCTGCAAACTGCATAGAGACTATTTAAAAACACCATAATAAAGACTCAAACTAAACGTATACCCCATAAAAAGAGGACCAAACTATGCTGCAAAGGCTAAACAGCAGAGTAAATGAGGTGATTAGAGGCAAAAAGGCATCCTTTAAATATTGGAAGTCAAATCCTAGTGAGAAAAATAGAAAGTACCATAAACTCTGGCATGTCAAGTATTAAAGTATAAATAGGCAGGCCAAGAAAGTATATGAGGAGCAATTAGCTAAAGACACAAAAACTAACAGCAATTTTTTAAAGTACATCAGAAGCTGGCAGCCTGCCACTGGATGATGGAGTTGCTGAAGGAGCACTTAAGGAAAACAAGGCCATAGCAGAGAAAATACATGAATTCTTTGCCTCAGTCTTCGCTGCAGAGGATATGGGGCAGATCCCCACACCTAAGTCATTCTTTTTAGATGACAAATCTGAGGAACTGTCCCAAATTGAGGTGTCAATAGAGGAGGTCTTCGAACAAATTGATCAGCTAAACAGTAATAAGTCACCATGACCAGATGGAATTCACCCAAGAGTTCTGAAGGAACTCATATAAATTGCAGAACTATTAACTGTGAATGTAACCTATCGCTTAAATCAACCTTTGTACCAAATGACTTGGGGGTAGCTAATATAATGCCTATTTTTTAAAAAGGCTCCATAGACGAACCTGTCTATTACAGGTTAGTAAGCCTAACTTCAGTAGCGGGCAAATTAGTTGAGACTATTGCAAGGAACAAAATTATCAGACATGTATATAAACATGATTTGTTACATAAGAACATAAGAATAGCCATATGGGGACAGAGTCAACATGACTTTGTAAATCATGCCTCACCAGTTAGAATTCTTTGAGAAAGTCAACAACCATGTGGACGAGGGTGATCTAGTCCAATATAGTGTACTTCCAGAAAGCCTTTGACAAGGTCCCTCGCCAAAGGCTCTTAAGCAAAGTAAGCAGACATGGGTTAAAAGGGAAGGTCCTGTCATCAATCAGTAACTGGTTAAAAGATAGGAAACAAAGGATAGGAATAAATGGTCCGTGAAAACTGACCATTTTCATAGTGTAGAGAGCTCAATAGCAGGGTCCCCCAAGGAGCTGTACTGAGATATGTGCTGTTCAACATATTCATAAATGTTCTGGAAATGGGGGTGAACGGTGAGGTTCCAAAATTTGCAAATGATACAAAATTACTCAAGATAGTTAAGTCCAAAGCTGAGTGCGAAGAGTGGCAAAGGGATCTCACTAAAGTGGGTGATAAAATGGCAGGTAAAATTCAGTGTTAAATGCAAAGTAATGCACACTGGAAAAAATAATCCCAGTTCTACATACAATATGATGGGGTCTAACTTTGCTGTTCCCACTCAAGAAGATCTTGGAGTCATCATAGCTCGTTCTCTGAAAATATCCGCTCAATGTGCAGTGGCACTTAAGAAAACCTAACAGAATGTTAGGAACCATTAGGAAAGGGATAATAGCAAATATCACAATGCCACTGTATGAATCCATGGTACACCCTCACCTTGAATACAGTGTGCAATTCTTGTTTCCCCATCACAAGAAAGATATATTAGAATTGGAAAAGGTACAGAGAAAGTGATGATTACAGAAATGATTACGAGTATTGAACAGCTTCCATATAGGAGAGATGAAAAAGACTGGAACTGTTCCGCTTAGAAAAGAGACGACTCAGCGGGAATATGATAGAATCATAGAATCGTAGGACTGGAAGGGACCATGAGAGATCATCTAATCCAGTCCCCTGCATAGAGGGTATATAGAGGGTATACAGAGTTCCTATAAAGGGTACATAGAGGGTATATAGAGGTCTATAAATTCATGAATGGTGTGGAGAAAGTGAATAGGAAAGTATTATTTATCGCTTCACATAACCTAAGAATTAGGGGTCACCCAATGAAATTAATAGGCAGCAGGTTTAAAACAAATAAAAAGAAGTACTTCTTCACACAACGCACACACAGTCTGCCGGTGGAACTCATTGCCATGAGATCCTGTGAAGGTTTAGAGTATAACTAAGTTTTTAAAAGTTCATGGAGAATAGATCCATCAATGGCTATTAGCAAAGATGGTCAGTGACACAACCCAATGCTGTTGGTGTCTCTAAACCTCTAACTGCTAGAAGCTGGGACTGAACAACAGGGATGGATCACTCAAAATTGCCCTGTTCTGTTCATCCCCCTGAAGCAACTGGCACTGGCCACTGTCAGAGACAGGATACTGGGATAGATTAATCACTAGTTTGACCCAGTATGGCCATTCTTATGTTCCTTAAATTCTTCTTACATATCTTCCCTCTTACCTGAAACTTCCAGTGTGTCCTCCTGGCGTGTTCAGGGACATCACATAGGTTATGATGTTAACAACCCATTGGTAGTTTAAATTACCCACACCAGAGCCCTGCTCCAAACTCCGGATCTTTAATCCAAAATGTGTATTTTTGTAATGGAGCAAACATCAAGTCTGAACTCTCTGAACCTGAAGGTACAAAATCCAGACCTGAACTTTCCCATGTCTAGCAGTTCAGACTCATTTCATTCTACAGTAGGTCGGTGCTGGGTGTTTGGTTCAGTTCCAGTCATGTCACCTCTTAATTATCTTCCCTCTAGTCTAAATAACCTCAAACGCCATCAGTCTCTGCTCACATGTGAGCCCCTCCACAGCATGCAGCATCTACACTGGCCTTTTGCATCGGATTCTGTAACAATTTCACTTCAGATAGGGTGACCAGACCTGGATGCCATTCTCCAGATGAGTATTTCTTTATAAAGTACTAGCGCAACATCTCTGGACTGCTCTCAATATGAGACAGCCTCATCTTAGCCCTCTTTCTGGCTGCTGAACAGTGGACCAAGACTTGAAATACTGGGTTTATCACTACACCCAAATCCGTAGTATGTAGACTACAGTGATGGGCCCCATGGAAATACCTTGGTGGACAGAAAAGAATCTCTAATTCATTGCCATTTGAAATGTTTTTAGGTTAGGGGTTCTCCCTACCCAAGTACGTCCCTTTACACTTAGACACCTGACATTTCAGATTCATCTAGGTATCCGTAAACACTGAAACTAAGCCAGACCAAAGAAACCTATACCTGAGCTGCTGTCTTCGACTGTCATTTGAGATTTCACACCAGTCGTTTGGGATGTGGCTACCATCCTATACCTTAATGTTACTAATAGTATTAATATCAGTAACTAACAGTTTTCTACCTAGTGCACAATTAATGAAAAGGTCAATGAGAATTCTCTATAGGGCACTGTTCATTACAAGGCCCATTGCTTATGCAATCTGTCCATATCTCACTTCCCAAACAGTCAAGAGGATTGGAGATGGCAGCTTATAGACCTGCCTGCGAGCTTCTAATTAGCAGGTTTAATCGTATGGAAGCCATCAGGACATTCCTCTTCCAGTGCATTGGCTTTTTGATAAATTGGGCAGTGCCTGTGCCATCACAGGGTGTGTTCGTCCCCCTGTGAAGCAGATAGGTATTGAATTGAGTCAGGGTTGATATGGCACTTGGGATGGGCACTTGTAGTGGGCTGTAACCTTTCCTTCTTGATGGCATGCTCTAGATGACTCGGAACAGCCACCACACGTGCTGTCTCAGTGTTGTCTTACCTTCTCGATAGACCAGCCCAACATGAAATCTGGGCACCAGAGAATGCTGCCAACTGAATACAGATCCCTCCTGCCACCTTGGCAAAGGGAAATGGAAGAAAGGACACAAAAGCAACTTGCTATGGAAGAAAGTGGGAGCACGTAAACAGAGGGTCGCATTATGGCTGCCCCTCTGTGGGAGAGAGAAGGGAGCACTTTACCATATAGGGGATGGCCGTAATGGGGCCACATTTGGTCCATGAGCACAAGGGAGAGGTCACCAATGCTGCCATCACTCTGCCTCCGGCACGCTAGGGCTCAGCTGGGGAGAGTCCGTGGTGCACCGGTGCCTTAGTGAAGCAGCTGGCTCTGGGGAATGTGCTCCCCCAGTATCTGCTCCTGGCCTCCACTGGCACAAAGCTTCCAGACACTGCTGCTGTGGTTGGGCACCTCTTCCTCCCAGCCCCACACTGCTCAGGCCCATGGAGCCATAAAAGAGCCCTTTGGAAGCACTGGGATGCATACATGATGCAGTGCAGAGGCTAGAGGGGCCATCTTTTGAGTGAGATATGAAAACAGTGCTTGGCACACTGTGGTCATTGAGCCTGCCTGGGCATTTGCCCCAAGAGAAGGCACTGAGGGGCAGAGTTCCAAAGGCATTTCTGTGTCTAAAAGTGTAGCTAGGTACCTAATTGGATTTTCAGAAGGGCCTACGCAGGCTAGGGCCCTAAATCCCATTGATTTCAACCAGAGTTAGGTGCCCAACCTGCCTTGCCTCTTTTGAAGAACTCGCTAGGTGCCTATCTGCACCTTTAGGCACCTAAATACCTTTGGAAATTTGCCCCTGAGATACTGCACCAATGGGAGATGTATAAAGACCTAAACAGACGGAGCATAAACCGCAGTGTCCCCACTAAATTCTTATTGGTTTGCTTCTTCCTGCGTTTCATTATGTAGCATTGCTGGGTGCTGCTAAACCGTTGCCACTTACTGCCCAGAACTTCACGACAAAGTCAGTGCTTTCTCTCCTCCCAGGTCATTTCCCTCATTTTGACCCACCAGGGGTCAGGCACCCAAATATCTCTCTTGAGCTTTGGGGTTTAAACCAACCCAAAGTCTCTATGCAAAACTCACTCGAAACCCTCAGATTTCACCTGGTCTGGCATCAAAACCATGTGAAACTGAAACATGTAATGAATGTGGTGCCAGAGCATATATCCAGCTTGGTTCCAAACAGACCCAAAACAGCATGGGAGATTCAGCTGAAAGATTCCTGAACCTTAGGGAACCTCCTGTTAAACCTGCTGTGAGTTTTAGCGAAAACCGAATGACTTTGAAGTGCTTTCCTTGCTGATATTTTGCGCAGTTCTAGCCCCACTCTGCACGTCTGCATCCCCTGTAGGGGTGCATGTGAAAAGGGAGAGAGCTTGTAAAGCACTAGAAATGTAACTCGTTGTCCCTTCCCTGCATTAACCTGGATTCATTCTCCCCTCCCCATCAACCCATTCTCTGCAGATGTTCAGCATATTAAGAGGAGAGACATCGTTCTGAAGAGGGAACTGGGAGAAGGTGCCTTCGGGAAGGTGTTCTTGGCCGAGTGCTACAACCTTAGCCCCACCAAGGACAAGATGCTGGTGGCAGTGAAGGTAAATCTTAAGGGAGCATGGAGCAGAATGTGGTGGAGGCTGAACAGCAAGGTATAGCTGGTTGATACTGTGTGGGAAGGATAGGATAGGTGGGGAAGGTTTGTCAGATGCAGTAGATTGTGGTAAATCCACTTAGTCACATAACGTTTCAGCATTTTGCTTCAAGGTCATTTATTCTCGCCAATGCCAAAACCTCCTTTCCTTTCCTGTTGATCTGGCCATGAGGCACCGAGGAGAAGCTGCACTGCACTGGTCTGGAAGCTAAAGCTGACATGCAGCTGCAAAAACAATGTATGGAATTCACCTGCCCTCTCCGAGAGACTGGGGGCCCTCCTCCCCCCTCCTTTTGCTCAGCCTTTTGTTTTATCTTTTGCTGCAACTGTACATGAGACGCTGAAGCAAAGGGGCCTTGGCAAAACACACACACACACACACACACACAAATCCAAAACACAAACACAAAAAACCCACAGAAATACAGTTTTCTGGGATGATCTGCAAGATCCTCGAAGGACCACTTCCAGCTGAGATCTGCTTCTACCAGCCTGGTCACACAACTCCAAGCTAAAGGACTTCCAACAGAGGCCAGCTCAGCATGGCTTCTACTGTCTCAATCAGCTGCTGTGTACACCCCTTAAGGGTCCTTTTGAGAGACTCAGGACATGTTTGCACAGCAAGTCCAGGCCTCGGGTAGAGGAGTCTGCTTAGTGGATAAGTGTGCTTTCATATCAAGTGGCACCAGTTGGCAGATACATCATAATCCACTGTGGTAACTGCGGCCATGTAAATCATTGTAAGTGGTTTTGAATTTGAACTGATACCCTACAAAGAAAAAATACCTTTCTGTCTCTCCAGAAGTCCAGAGACAACCTGTTCCCAAAGAGAACGTTGTTTTAATGAACCTTTGAAGACATTTTTTTAAGCTCACTTTTCCTGGTATGTTCTGGTCCTGAACTGCAAGGTGCCACCCTTTCGCCCTATGCTACAGAGATATATAGAGTAACTACACACATGATTAATTATCTGAGAGTGTGGCTTGTGTCATGATGTGAACCTTGTTCCCCGACTTGTGCCTGCCTCTCAACAACATCCAGCCCTTTATGGCATATAAACACTGCATCCACAATCTCTTAGGGCTCGACTGAGTTCCATTTGCTTGTAGGCGGAGTGTTATCTCGACTATTTCCCCTAATTGTTGTTACAAACTTATATCTCCAGAATGCCTTTTGTCATAGTCACAAAGTATTTTACACAAGACTGACTTCACCACCTCTGAAATGCACCCAGCTTCAATATGCAACACAACAGCTGTTTGACATCCAACGCACAAGGACGAGGAAGAATAATGTAGCCAGCTGAAGCCACAAGGGGAATTTAGGGAGCACATTTAGGTAGTTATGCAAAATCTGAGCCCAGGCCGGCAGAGCTTATCAGTCCTCCTTTACAAAATGCCAGAGGGTCTTTAATTACTGTAAGTGACCAAGGCTTCCTGTTTCGCATCCCAAAACCTACCCCCAGCAGCATCACACCTCGTAAGCCTGCACTGGCATTTGTTCCGTTGTGGGTTAGATGGAAGAGTACCACCTCCTGGAGCATCAGTACAACTTGCAGCACCTGGGTTTTCTTGGAGATCTTGCAAGCGCACACAGACTCAGCCTCCTGAGAGCTGTCTGGCATTTATTACAGGCGGGGACTGGTAGCACGGCCCGTTATTAAGGTTGTCCGACCCTTCCTATTGTAAGGTCCTGTTTTCAGTTGCTAATACCTTTGCCAGCTGTTAACCATTTAGGCTGAAGATTCCAATGCTGGGTGTCTGCTTCAGGCTGAATTTTTTTTTTGGAAAATTTCAACCAAAATGATTCAGCTGTGTCCAAGAATGAGGTTAGGGAAAATGCATTGTTTTGCCCATGCTAAAAAATGCTGATGACCTTTTGTTTGCAAAGCAGAGTATTGCATGCAAATCACAACTCCTGTTGACTTCAGTTGTAGCTGTGAGTGCTGAGAGAGCTGCAACTCAGCGCCCAGTCTCAGGTCAGGCACGAGAAAAATGAGGCACTCACAGGGACCACCTGCGTAAAGTTAGGTTTAAGTGACTTGCCCAGCATCCAGAAGAAGCAGAAGCAGAGGTAGAAGGCAGTTCTTCTCCCAGGCAGCATTCAACAGCCTTAACCATGAGACCCCTCCTTTCTCTTTCCTCTTCTATTCTGCCTCATTCACTATACATCTTCCAACGTCTACATTTTCTGACTTTTAAATGCTTGCCTTTGCAAACGTAACAATGTTCCTTTAACATCTATATTCCCATTACCTTGTAGAATCAACGGTGTATTCAGGGAACTTAAAAGTCATTGTACCTGAAATATCAGGTCCAAATATAAGGTGGAAAAAGGATGACTGAGGAGGAAGGGCAGCTATTTTCCTGGAAGGGTGTAGCAGCCATACTATGAAGATATTAAATGACTAAAAATAATCAGGTGCGTGAGATGAGGATGGATGTTTTGCCATCTGCACAGTGTAACTGTCATCCATCTAAATATCTCTAGGTGGCTATCCCTTGAGGGCAGAGAATTAAAATGAAATTATGCAATGTGTCGAGCGGGTGTAGGGCAGGGGAAGGAACAAAGAGGAATGGCCTCGTGCTTAGATAATAACCTGTAGAGATCGGTTCAGAGGAAAAAGCACGTGGGAGAAGAGCACTTGCCACTTTGCTAAGCTTAGCATCTAGCCTGACAAAGCTGCAGGACAGACTGGATTTATTTTCAGCATCTCACTCCATAGATCCACTCCCTCAAGACACAGCAACTGAAAAGGAGCTTCCTAAATGCTGAACATTCTTCCAGTGCATCATTTACAAGCAAGTTCTGCCGACCTTCCTCTTGCTACTTGTGCCTTTGAATTCCAGGCATGAGTAAGATGAGCAGGGTCTCGTCCTTGGTCCCCAATCAGTGGGGTGACCAGATCAGTTTACAGACTGACAAGAGAAGGACTGGGGTTTGTGGTAACTCCAGTGACATCATTACACAGACAAGAGATTGGTAAGCAGACAGCAGAAGTCCTAATAGGGTGAGCACCCAAGAAGAAATAATTTCAAAGGATACTGTTGTGATCAAGGGGTATTAAATCTGATCAGTTTCTTTTTTTTGATGCGTAAATGTTCGCAGTCCGTGGCATTTGTGATGATTCTCCCAAAACTTCTGGGCTCTTTTTTCCAAATTAAAGGCAGCCCGCACAAATTACCCTGCAATAATAACAAAGCAGTGTCCAAACCAACCTCCATAAGCAACTGTAAAATAATAAACAGTGTGTAGAGCCCTGCACTCACGAGGAACCTTACAGTATTCTCAGGAAGTATGTGCAGTCAAGTCCTCCTAGCACCCTACAATAACAAGTGTGTGCGTGCTGCCCAATGCTTG
The DNA here is from genome assembly GCF_015237465.2 of Chelonia mydas. Classification (NCBI taxonomy): domain Eukaryota; kingdom Metazoa; phylum Chordata; order Testudines; family Cheloniidae; genus Chelonia; species Chelonia mydas. The sequence goes on from NC_051250.2 coordinate 69,794,973, forward strand.
TAAGCTACCCTATAACAGCAGCAAACTGATGTGCTCAAATGTGCTAAAGGAGACATTTTTGGTAAGGATACAGATTTCAGCATCAATCTCTCAGGGAGCTGTTATAAACAGCAGGGAATAAAAACATGATTTTAAAAATTATGAGGAAAGATTTGACAGTGTCCTTCAGAGGCATTTTGAAAAATCCTCACAATAACTGCACAGCCCGGCAAATCCGTCTTCAGAAGAAAGGCGGTGTAGTCAGCTATTTCAAAAGAAAAGACAGCTAGAGGGGGCTGGCTGGCTCAGGAGCTGAGTAATAATGAGATACTGAGCCTTTCGCCCCTAGGTCACCAGTTGAAATCCTGCCTAAGTTTGTAATAATGGGAATCTATTACCCTCTGAGGGCTGTTTGCTGCTCTCTGTGAAATGAGTTGGGGAATGAGCTCTATTGCCAAGTGGGCTGCTGTCCACATAGGAAGAAACTCCAGCCTAGTGGCAGTCGCTGCGGCTCAAGCTCAGCGGAGCTGAATGATGCCATGGAGCCATACCACCTTTGCCAACTCCTTCAGGAGGTGCCTCCAGAGTATGGCTGAGGCACATAGGTAGGGAGTAAAGGCCCCTTGGACAGCACTGTGAGAAGACCGGGAACTCCGTGATGGGTCCCACAACAAAGCCCCCAAACTATTAGGTGTTTAGTGGGAAAGGAGTGGGTTGTCTCTCCTTGTCGCAGGAAAGTGAAGAGATCTGTGACATTTCTAGCACCTGCTGGTAAGACACTGTAGTTTAATGGTAGGGAAGGCAAGCTACTCCTCCTAAAATCCAAACAGTCTTCGGCCTTGTCCCATGTTCAAACCAAACCCAAACCATGTTGAAGGGTTAGGAACAGTACACTTAATGCAAGAGGGCAGCTCCTATAAACTATCCCAAAAGATCTCCAGCCCACATGTAAGTTCCTCTAGCTTCCTTCTCTTCCCATCTGTTCTCTCTCCAGATTTACTCAGCAGATTCAGGCAGCGCTATCCAGTCTCTTCCCCCCAGCCAGTCTTGGGTGCCCCCCTCAGTGTCATCCCAGGTTGGGTTTCAGGAGGAGGGTAGCTCAGTGCAGCAGTTAGAGCATAAAACTGGAGCTGGCACTACAGGATTCTGTTCCCAGCTCTGCCACTGACTCACTTTGTGGCCTTGGACAACTCACTGTTTCTCCATCAATAAAATGGGGATAATGAACCTGGTTTGTCTCACAGTGGGGCTATGAGGCTTAATTCATTCCTATTTGTAAAGTGCTTTGAGATCCTCGTGTAACAGGCAATATCACTCTGCAGAATCCTCTACCCCCAAGAGTCCAGCGCGGAAAGACCAGGCCTGGTCCTTCTGACTCACACCCTCCCAATTCTGTTTGTATGCTCCCCTCTTCCAGGCTCTGAAAGACCCCACTTTGGCAGCCCGCAAGGATTTCCAGAGGGAGGCAGAGCTGCTCACCAACCTGCAGCATGAGCACATTGTCAAGTTCTATGGGGTCTGTGGTGACGGGGACCCTCTCATCATGGTCTTTGAATACATGAAGCATGGGGACCTGAATAAGTTCCTGAGGTAAGCATGAGCTGACTGCTGAGACGGCAGGGCAGGGGCCACAGAACCTTCCTCCTCTGGGTCACTGCTCTGAATCCAGACCAAGCCAGTAGGGACCAAAAGTCGTTACTGTTCAGTGACTACTTGACTGCCTGGATAACATGAGTCAGTCATTCTCAGTCCAGCTTCCAGCAGACAGGGGGTCAGCACTCTCCACAGAGAGCCATGCAGACTGGACTTCTTCCTTATCCCTAAAGGGCTTCCATCTGGTCAAAGCAGGTTTGAGACAGGAGGCAGCCTGGGAATGCTATGGATAGAGGGCTGCAGTCTGCAGGGCTAGCAAACCAACACCTTTCAGCAGCTGTGAAATTCCCATGCCAAACAAAGCCAAAGACTGAACCGACCCCCCTGAACACTTCCTCTGGTTTGTAAAAACGAGGTTATTGTTCTGCTGCCATGCATTTCGTTTTGCACATCACCCACCTCAGAATCCTGATGGGGCCAGGAGTAAAAATACAACAACACTACCCTAGAGAAGCTGTACTTTCAGGATGTCTGACCTGGCTGGCGCCAGTGATTAGAGATCCTCTGAGATTTCCAGCTCCCCTTTCTAGATCCAGAGATCTGATTTTTGGGGTGCCCACTGGACCCAAACACTGGGGCTTTGCTCACTAATTCTGGTCAGAGGTCCCTAATCCTAGGGGAATTAGGTGCTATTGTAGGCTGGGCCCATTACAGTAATTGTCTCACCTGCCTCTAGAGTGGTAGAGATTAAAACACCAGCCCATCATCTTGTAAGCATTTCATTGCCAGAATGTAGCTCTTTCATATACACTGTCCCTCAGGGCTTGTCTATATGCAGTATGGTAAAGTGTATTAGAGGGGTGTGATTTGAGGGGTGCTCTGCCTGCCCTGTGTAGACCCTCCTGGTGTGAACAAAAAGGTTTCAGTTTGCGTTAACGTAGCCCTGTTTCAAATCTCTGAGTGGTGTGGAACATACAGCAAATGTGTCTGATGCTAGTCTCCTGTGATGCAGAAATCATGCTCTAAAACTTGTACTGTGAGTGGAGTGGCGCTTACCTCTTGAAATAATTACTAGCTTTATTTCCAAGTATTTAGAAAATTGGACCCTTGATATTTTTGTGTTTTGACTGCTAAACACGAGCATAATTGCATTAGGAGTGAGGAGCTGAACGTGGTGTCAGTGCTAGAGCTGGGGCTCTCCTGTTCACGGAGATTATTGTTCCACTGGTGCAATCGATTTCTGACCAGGAAAAACAAATCCTTCCCTAAAGGTTTGGGTTATTAAACAAGTGTCCTGCATGCATGAGGCTCTGGGAATGGCTCTTGAAAGGTTCACCTCTCCCCAGAGCTCTGCAAGGGGGCTCTCGCCCTGATGTAGGAGTTTCACAGTCCTTGGGGGGCAGCCCCAGCATTTTGGTCCCCAAGCCAGAGGTGTCTGGGCAGTTGTGTGCAGACTTCAGGAAACTGCATGTGATTTCCCAGGTCAATCCCTATCCCATTCCCTAGTGGGATGAGCTGGTTGACAAGTTAGGAACAACACAATACATCAATTTATTAGACATACCAAAGAGGCATTGGCAGGTCCCCTTCACAGCCAAATCCAAAGAGAAGCCAGCCTTCCCCACCCCGGGGCTCTCCCATTTCACTACCATGCCTTGTGTGGCACCCCACCACCTTCCAGCAGTTATTAGACCACCTCTTCCTGCCATCACTGTGAGCATGTAGCTGCCTATTTGGGTGAGGTGGTCCTTCTTTTAGTTCGGAGTGCAGATACAACCTGTAGGACAGTGTGTTGCTGAAGGAAGCCAGCCCAGAGAAAAGCATGAGAGACCAAGTACTTGAGGTACTTAATAGAAAAGGAGAAAATTCATAGGCTCTTAGATGAAATGGAGACACCATTCCCTGGCCAAAAAAAAAAAAAAAAAAAAAGGTTGTAAGCCTTGTCCTCCTTAGGACTAGGCACATATTGCAGGTGAGTCATACCCTGTTGTACCATTTTGGCATCTCCTTTAATTGACCTCACCAAACAGAACGCTCCAGAACAGGCCAGCTGGACACTGCAGTGTGACAAAGCCATTCCTTGTTAAGCCTTTCCGCTGCCAGAGCTCTGGGGCCTGGCTTTACACAGACATTCATACTCCAGACGAAGGCCTTAGAGCTAGTCCACCCCCACACTTCCAGGGTTGTATTGGAGTCAAGCCACAATTTGCCTCCTTAAGTGAGATAACCCATGGTTGAGGAGTGCCTGGGTACCCAGTGAGCCATAGACTCTCTAGAGTAACCTATTAGGGAGGGTCTTTGTCTCAGTACCGTATTATGCCCCACTGCCCTGGCTCAATGTGGTGGAGTCCAATCTCTGGATTACCCAGTAGTCCCAGGCATTACAGCCGTACACCTTTTGGATACTTTTCCCCCTCATGCTGTGGTCATCCCCGGCCCCCTACTCTGGGGAGTTATGTGGTGGGCAGAGTGGACACTCTGGAAAACCAGTAGCTGCCCTCACATCCCTGATACACCCCAGACCCTTTTTTACTAGTGATGGGAGGAGACACCAGCCTAGTTATTGGGACAGGAGGGCTCCAAGAGACACCTGGGCCAAGGGAACACCCCACAAAGCTCAGGGTGTTCAGAGAGCGCATGAACCCCCTGAGCCTGATTCACTAATGCAGCACTGCTGCCATCCTCACAAAGGGGACGAGGTAGAGAGAGGGCAGAGGTAGAGAGAGGGCAGCCCCGGGAAAGGGAGGCTGCCAGACCGAACCTCTCTCCCTTGGGCAGTGAGTTCAGGCAGAGCCATGAATTGAGCCCTGTGCTGTTGTTGGTGTGCGTACACTGGGTCCTTTGTGTAGCCAGCCCAGAGGTGCTGGGCGGGGAGCTGGAGTCAGGTCTCCTTAGGCATGAAGGTCTTTACATCAGATAAATAGGGCCTCTCTTTTGCTTGCTGCAGAGGAGCCTCTGACGGGATTGGAACAGGGACCCGCCATGCCTCCCTTTGCTGAAACGATGCTGTGGGAGGTGCCATCTTTCAGGCAGGACACAAAGCCCAGGCCCTGGACACTTGTGTCACTTAAAATCCCCAGTGCATTCCCTCAAAAAGGGGAGTTCACTCCCAGACACCGTCAAAAGCTCAGCAAGGATAATAACATTCTTCTTTAATTTCACCCATCAGCTTCAAGGTGCTTCTTCGCTGCCTTCCTTAACTTCTTGTGCAGTGTTTTTGGGTGCTGTGAAGCAGCTGCTACATGCCACACCAGTGGTGGCCACACATCAGTGCTGGTTAGGAATTAGCCCTGGCATCAGAGGGCCTAACTACCAGTGACTTCAGCAGATATTACCCCAGGTTAGCCTGGGGCTGAATGTGGACCAGTCTCTGAAGCCCTTGGGAGTACCGTTGGAGCTGTGCTGGTCCCAGGTATTAGGCCATGGCTACACTGCAGCTTACGTTATGTTGCTCAAGGATGTGAATTAGCCACACTCCTGAGCGACATAACCCATGCAGACATAGCACTGTCCACTCTGGTGCATTCCTTGCTTTGGGCATTCACCCTGCAGGAGGCATGCAGAAGTTTTCTTTGGCATACTTCACCCAGCACTGCTCCCAGAGCCAGCGGGGCGGGGGCTGCTTTCAGGAGATAATCAAATGAACTTGTTCAAGTTTAACTACACATTTCAATAGACATTGAAAAAGCAGTAAAAGGGGAGAGGGCTCACTTTAGCCTGGGCTTCCCACAGATAAGCATCATAAATAAAAGTCCCCCAGTTTTTATTATGCCGCACAGGGCCTCTCAGAGAAAACACTGAACAATAAAGGTGACCTGTGTGGCAAGGGGAGTCATTTCAATTTACACCTGCCAGCTGGACTGGGGATTGAGTGCCACAGGGTGGTCTCTCTTCATACTTCATTCCCAGCCCTCACGCAGCCTGGCTGCTCCTCTCGTCACTGGTGGCGGCAGATCAGACGTGTCAGGCCCATCAGGAAATACAAAAAGGCCTGCTGCAAATTGCAGTGTCCTGGCTGATAAAAGGCCAGCATTGAAATGGCAGCTCCCTCCGAAAGAGCCTGTCAGGGAGAAGTGTAAACATCCCTCTCCAGGGAGCAGGGGGTCTCCAGGGCTGACTTACTAGGGAGCCTGGGAGTTCACTAGAGCTGCTATGCAAGGCAAGGTTGCAGAGCCCCTGCTGTGCTCATACCACTGGTGGCTCCTCTGCATTTCTGTGGTGTTCAAATATGCTCTTTCTCTTGATGTTTACTGCACATGTGTCTCCCTCTCTATCTAGCCATGGAGAAGGACAGAGTGAGCGAGCGTGTGTGTTAAACTCAGAGCCTGGGTGGCAGCAACAGCTAGAGTTAAGGTTACTTAAACAATTCCATTGTAAACCCCTATTTGCAGTCGCCTTTAATTTCCCCCTTTTATTAAAGTCTCCAGACTTGCTCCCTGCTCAGAGGCAATTGTTTCTTCGACGTTTGATTATGTATGTTTGTAAAATCAGAGCATCAGTGGTAGCAACAGCTAGAGTTAAGGTTATTTAAACAATTCCATAGTAAACCCCTATTTGCAGTCATCTTTAATTTTCCTCTTTTATTAAATATTCCAGACTTGCTCCCTGCTCACAGACAAATTATTTCTTGGAAGTTTGTGTAGCCTTTTGATTATGAAGAAAGAAGGAACAAACATACACGCTATCCATTACCAAAAAACAAGTCGTAGTAGTATAATTTTAACATCTCTAGTGTCCAAACAGCTAGGGGCAAAAAGAGACAGTGCTCATTGAAGACGGGATTTCTGCCCCATGCTGACACAAATGTCCATCGTACGAACTGCAGCGTTTTATCCCCAAAGAACAAACCCCTCTGATGGACTGAGAATCTGCCGAGTTTTACAATCCTTAGTAAACTGCATTAGCCCTACTTTCTGAGAAAGTGACAGACCAACCTGTCTTCTCATGCTCTCTGCAGCCTTCTCCACAGAACGATGCACACTCGTCACTTACACTAATGGCATTAGCCTGTTGACGCTACCCCCTCTGGGACCATCCCAGCTCCAGGGAGTAAGGAAGGGCCTGTCTAGACTAGGTTGCATTTTAAAAATTTTTAACTAATTTAGACACTAGTGTAAACAGGGTGTCCCACTTTTACAAAAGTGTTAGCTGGTTGAGGGCAACTGTGCACCCCTCTGAGGTTGACCTTGAGCAGCTAATATGTTTTGAACTTGTCCTGTGTTCCTTACCTAGACGGGGCAGAAAGAGAGATTTCCTTGGTGCCTCTTGGTCTGTTTGGAGTTGGAATGAGCTGCAGATCAAACAACAATCTCCAGCAATCTATCAACAACACGTTGCTTGCTTCCAGACCTGTTCTACACCAGAAATATTACTCGTTGTTGACAACAGGTGTCAGCCACAGTCGAACCTTGACGAGCAGGGTCCAACTGCAAGTGCAGACCATGGCCAGCTGTGTTCTTCACTGTTTCAGACACTGTGGTTTGTTCTGGTGTATGTTTGTCGCTCAGCCGTACTCAGCACCAGCTCAGCTCCACCGACTGCTGACATCTGTTGTCAACAACAGTTAATTTTCCTGGTATAAAACAGGCTTTAGGATGTTTAAATAACACATCAATCATTCATCTTATATACTGTCTTCAGTAATCCCCTCTTGCACTCTGCAGCATTCCCTAACAAGTTCTCTCAGCGCACAGCTTGTCTCATCAACCCACCTGCTCTTTGCAACTAGCTCCGTAATCTCTGTGACATTTCTACAGCCCAGCTCCTCCAACCCTAGCCCTGTGCCGTCCGCAGCATTTCTACCTCCAGCTCTCTGCAACATCTCCACCTCTGTCTGCAGCACTCCTTGCTCCCTAGTGCCACATGTAGAGTTCACCTTCCCTTTCAGAGCTCCTCCTGCTGTCTTGTAGGGGAGCTTTAGGGTTGTATTTGTGGTGGCAGGAAGGCAATAGACATTTGAAGAAGTGGCATCTGAAAAACGGAATCAGCTGAACCCGAAATATCTGGACTCTAATCCCAGTGCTCATCCTAGAGCCCAGCCAAGCATTTAAGAAAAGGAGATAAACAGTTCTGCTCTTGTGGGGATGTTTAGCCCCATGCAGGGAAGGAGGTACAGCTCTGTATATGCAGTTTCAATTTGCTTGATGAAATGCCAAGAATCATTTTGAAGAGAGTGGTAGGAAAGCCCCAGAGGAAACGTTGTTCTGTATCTAGTCAGGAGGAGGAAGATCACAGAAAAATCTCTTGCTTTTTCCCTAAATATAAATGTTTTTCCTATTCCACCTCCACACAGGCAACCAGAGGGTGAACTCCAGCAGGGGAGAGACATCACGGTGGAGATAGTGTGACAAAGACAGGCTTAGTATGTGAGGGGAACTGGGTGGGCAGGGCAGCAAGGAGACTGACCTTGAGTCCAAACCTAGAATGCACTAGTTTCTTATACGTACACCTTGTGCTGCCCAGGATTTCCCCTGACTTTTCAGGGTCTAATCCCTGCTAGCAACTCTGGGAGGGCATGTGACCCTGCAATTCACACACATACTCCCATGCATTGCCTCTGCCTGCCACCTTCAGCTCCTGTCCACGTTTACAGATTCCAGGGCTGCCTCAGGGTTAGAGTTGGGGTTCTGACCCAGGGAAGCCCAGGAGCATGTGACATCTGAAGCCCAGCAGAGACCCCTCTCGCTCAGTGGAACGTCACCAGGAGCAGAGGACATAGTGGGGGCTGGTGGAATGGAGTTTGGTGGGAAAAGGGCAACCTGTTTGGGGAGAGGGAGGCTGCTGGGGAGCCAAGGAATGATGGGATTGGAAGAAAGGGAGATCTCTAAATATTTGGAGGTTTTATGGGGGGCGAAGTTAGCTGAACTGAACTTCCGGATCTTGAGGGTGTTCATGTTTGTTTTGGCTCTGTCTTTCCAATATATCTGTGCATAGAGGCCAATCATCCCAGTGCACTGGGAAGGTCTCAGAGTTGGGGCCCAATGCCCTGACTCCAGGATGAATGGAGATGGTTTGAGATCCCTGCCACCTGGTTGTTTAGATACCCACTTCTGTGCTCTTTGCTCTTTCCCCTGCAGGGCGCATGGCCCAGATGCTATGATCCTGGTGGATGGGCAGCCTCGACAGGCCAAGGGGGAGCTGGGGCTGTCCCAGATGCTGCACATCGCTAGCCAGATTGCCTCTGGAATGGTGTACCTTGCTTCCCAGCACTTCGTCCACAGAGACCTGGCAACCAGGAACTGCTTGGTCGGAGCCAACCTGCTCGTGAAGATTGGAGACTTTGGGATGTCAAGAGATGTCTACAGCACTGATTACTACAGGGTAAGGCAGCTCCGGCAACAGAGTCTGAAGGGCAGAGCAGAGGGAGGCTAGGAAATGTTGCAGTCAGTCAGCTACCAAAACTAAACTCACACACTTGTTCATTCCTTCCCCTGTGCTCTCATGAACCCTGAAACACATACTCATGCAGCTGCCCATGACTCACATCCTTGCACATACTGGTGTGCACACCCACGCATGCACACACCCACACATCAGTACCCTCTGTCCTTCTCACCTACACCCCCCTACACATTTATAACTCAGACACAAATGCACACTCATGCACTTATACACATTCACTTAGTCTTTTACATATTCAGCTCTTTCTCTCTCTGATGCACACACACACACACACACACAATGTACAGTTTTGGATTCCTCTCTTTATTTAAAAAAAAAAGACACTGATGCATTAAAGAGAATCCCAAGGAGGGTGACAAAGCTGATTAAAGGATTGGAGGCCGTGATCTGCAGAGTGTGGTTAAAGAAATTTAATATAGAGAAAAGGCAACTGAAATAATGACTGATAACTGCATAAAATATGGGAGAGGAAATAATAGGCAATTTAGGTTTGACCTCAGGACTGTCTTTCAACAGGGACATTATTTAGACAGTGGAATAATTTGCCAATGTAGGTTGCTCAAGCCCCGTCATTAGAGGAGTTCAATAGGAGACTAGAAAATAAATACCTGGGTTTAGTGCAGAGAATAATTGTGCACGAGATGCTGGCGCTCGACTCAATGACCCAGATGCTCCTTTCTAGCCTTATCTTCTGGGATTTATACTTCCACATTCCTGTGTCCTTACACACAACCCTGTGTTGCTCTGCAGTGCCCCATCTGGCTAATGCAGGAGCTTTACTGATGGTCTCTGAAGGAAGCTCTCCCCAGTACTCCTCAGCTGTGGAAAATTGGTTTTCCTTTGGGGGAATACTATAGAGGATTCAGCACCCTGTCCTCCACAAAAAAAGAGTCTTTCAGGATAAGAAGTGGAAGCTGTTCCTGTCGGGAACGTTCTGGGTTTGGTTCCTTTCAGATTGTAACATAGGGGTCTGGTTCTGTATAGCTGGCTGCTGGAGCTCCACCTGATTTCTGTCACCTTGGGACAGAGTGACCCATGGCCACATTGTTTTAAAACAACATGAGGCGGGAGCTACCTTTTGGGGGGATGGAGGGTGGAGATGGACAGGGGAAAGCTCTCAACAGAGCGATTGAGCAGTGTCCAAGGTGGAGATGGTTAAGACACCGTCAATGCAGAGATTTCAAGAACCAGGCTAGATAAGAAGTTAGTGGGCGTGATGTCTGAAGGAGTCTTGCAGGATTTGGAGTAAGATGAGCTGTCAAGCTGGTATTATCTGACTCTTCTCTCTATGGCTGTAGAAAAGATATGCTCCGTCTAACTACATTATTGAAAACCCCAGTAGGGTTTCTGTAAGTCATCGATGTAGCAGGATCGCTGCCTTCCCACTAGTCCCGTGGAAAGGGAGTGAGCACTGCAAAGAGCTTCATGGATGAAGGGACTGTGTTGGGCCCTTTTCACTCTCTGTAATGGAGATGTCCTGGGGCCCCTCCCATCTTCTCTCAGAAGGATTTTTTATGTCTTTATTGAATGAGGAGGTTGAAGTTAAAACACTCCCTTTTTAGCCAGTCACTGCAACGTCTTTAGAAGTCATCTGTTTCTAGTGGGCTTTTCTTTGTATCACACCAGCTGCCTTGTGTGGCCAGAGCAGCCCCTGGCACTGTGCTCTATACAAGCAGAGAGTCTCAGGGGAAGAGTTTTTTTCTTCAGAGTCCAATTTTTTATTAGTTTTAGGATTAAAAACAAATCTTGATCATTTAACCCATACTACTACTACTTAGTCCCTCTCTAGCACTGTCCATTTGAAGGGGCCCCCACAATCACCCCGGAGAAGTAGGGGTCACTATTATTACTCCTCTTTACACATGGGGAAAATGAAGCAGAGAGGTTAAGTGATTTGTCTAAGGTCACACAGTGAATCAGTGGCAGAGGACAGAATTGCACCCAGGTCTCTTGATTCCCTTGTCCCCTCCCTTAGCCAGTAGGCCATGTCCCTCTTATATCTGGGAGCAAAACCCAGGAGTCCTAACTGCTCTGTCCTCTGCTCCAACATTCCCCCCAAACTGTCCTCCTCTTCCCTTCTGCTCTCACTTAGCAAACAACATTCTTTGATAGCATGAGACTTGCTTTGCTAGGTTTGAATTGTGTGGAGGAGTAAGGTGTGTAAATGGCAGTCGGCATTGCTGAGCTCCCTGCTAGCAGCCGTTGCCACCTTTCTGGGAAAAAAGCTGGTGGTGACACCAGTGGTATTGGATGTGACTCTGTAGCTGTGGTGTCAGGGACCATTTGGCTGTAACCCTGGTGTAAAGTGCAATTGACTTCTCTTGCAAACCTGGGCAAGGCAAGCAATTCTGTTTAGCAACAACTGTTATTCTTGGCCCTGAATGCATCTTAGGATTTTTACTCCTAACGTCTTTTGCATTAAAACTGGATCTTTTGGGCTTCAGAGCTCACCTGTCCCTGTTGCTTATGCCCAGCATGAAAGGCTATTTGACCTCTGTTCCAGACACCACAAATGGTTGCTGTTGAAGTAACACAGACAGAGAGAAAAGGAGTACTTGTGGCACCTTAGAGACTAACAGACAGAGAGCAAGATCCCAAGTCTGAGAATCATAATAGGACTTGGACTCCCATATGCAGCCATTAGGATGTGGCTGATGAGTTCAACCTTTAAGGTTGTCCCTTTGGGTATGGTACCAAGCAGTGGGCATAACCCCCATAGTAAGTTCCCTGAGCTAACTTCTCAGTGTCCATGCAGAACACCTTTCTGCTGGGGATATTTCCCGTTCATAGGATCCTGGAGCAAAGTTCTGTTTCGGGTGATTTCTTGTAACACATTGTGTTGTGTATCCAGGTTGAGGCCCCAGAAGAATACAGTAATTTATCATTTTCTGAGAAGGCTGTGAAGGATTCCATCTGAAAACTGACAAGATCTGACAGGTCTGCAGCACTCTGAAGGCTGCAGCTTACTTAAATCTGTTGGGTCTGTGTGTTTGCCCTCGCCCAGCACGGCTGAGGATGGGATGCGGGAGTGCATTCCAGGTTCGGGATTAACTACTAGCCATTTCTTTTCTTTTCCATTTTTAATCTTTTAAAACAAAGAGAAAGCACCATCTGGCTCATGCGTAAGTAGGATGCAAAATGCTTTACAAAGGTGAACTGCTTAATTTCCTGTTACACGTTTGGATACAGAAAACAAACATTGATGTAACAAAAGCAAAAGAGTGATTTGTTCTCCCTCTCTCCATGTTCAGTCTGAAGACAGATGTGTTCTTTCCCACGCGGATCACTTAGGAATCCCATCAGCTCTTGCTTTTAAACCTGCTTTGACAAGACAGGGTTTCTTATGGGGCTGGGGAGGAAGTGTTTTTTGGCAAGTATGAAAAGATCTGAGATAAAATCTTTGATTAGAAAGGGAGGGAGGGTGGAGGGGTGGGACGGGGACGAGCAGAATCCTCAAACCTGTGTGCATTCCGCAGCATTGAAGGAACATTGATGTAAAGCGTTGTTTAATGTTCCATTTCGTTTTTGGTTTTGATCCCTGTGGGAATAAAGGATTGAATAGCTGTGTATTGGTGAGAAAATACTTTTTTTTTAATTTCATGACTGGAATCTTTTTCAGAAAAAAAGACCCAGGACTGCAATGAGGGGAAGGGGGACTTGCAGGTCAGGATTTAGGTGCAGCAGATTTGTGTGGAGAGCCCTGGACTGGAGTAGCCGGGATTTGTAAGTTAAAACTGAGATGTATCAGCAGAGTTATGTACAGGAGGCAAAGGTTGGAACACCAGATGATGCAGCAGGTCAGGACTGAGATTCTCTGACAGCTGGGGACGGACAGGAATGGAACAGCAGAGGGTGCTGCAGGTGTGGGCTGTGCTTGGATCCTAAGAAGTAGGTGACTTCCTCACTCACACACTCCACTCTTAGGCACTAGCTCAGGGAAAGATCCCAACCAGCCCTGGCACATGCCCTTGCTAGTCTTGGTGGAGTGTTGAATCTCCCCAGTGAGGTCATTGGGTTCCCCTTCACCAAAACGAGAGAGAAGCGATCACCGTGTCAGGAATACACCTGGCAACTGAAGGGTCCCTGGTGTTTTAATGAGTGGTGAATTGCGTTCCTAACAGTTCAGCTTGAATTGGGTGCTTCACTGGTGGTGTGCAAGCCCCTCAAATCTGTAAAATCTGGTTGGAAATGTTGGAAGAAGATATTTTCTGGTGATGTTTTGTCATTGGCCTGGTGGGTCGTGGCCAGAAGCATGGAGAGGCATGGAAACGGAAAGTTAACAGAATTCTTTCCAGAACCCTATGTGGCTCAGGATTAATATGAGCTCTGAGTGCAAGTTCAGGTCTTTTCTCCTTTTTAATCCACTCCCCAATTTAAATTAAATACTTTCCACATGACACTATTGTAGATGATTTCTTGTAATGGTAGGAGACCAGGGGATGGAAGGGTGACATTTCTAAGTCGTCGGAAGAGAACCCTGATCCTAGCTTCTCTGTAGCCAACATCTAATGATGCCCAGTTAATGTCCTAACATGGATATGACAGCAGGAATGGGAGCAGAATAGGGGAGTTTGGTAGCATCAAAAGCAGTGAAACCTCGTTACGACATTATTCCTGGTATAAAAACATTGGATAGTGCTTAGTCCCCGTCATTTTTCAATTCATTTAAGAGTTTCAGCTCTAATCTAGCCATTGGCATTTCTCACACATCCATTGCCATGGTATTTTAGTACTATAGAATCCTTCATGAATATAATGTCCCTGTTATCTCTTCTCCTGCTGCTCTGGGACTTTGCTTTATTGTCTATCTCCATGTCGCATGAGGGCAGTGTGGCATTCACTGTGACGCTCTTAGCACCAAGAAAAATGCCCAGCTACAGCATAGCAGTGCCAGCAAGCATAGTACCGGACTCCCTGCCCCAAGTTTGGATGCAATGTCACATCTCATCCAATCCCCAGTAGAGTTAGAACAGGTTTTGCTGTATCACTATGTAAAAGTGGTTTTAAAATGTATTAGTATTTAGAGCTAATCCATCAGCCTTCCCGTCTTAGAAATCTGGCTGAAGTTTACTGGGCAAAAGTGGGGGAAATTGATTTGGCACCCGCCCTGCTGGCATTACTGTACTTCATTCCCATTTGACTAATGCTAATTAGCAGAGCGCTAACCCTTTCCCCTTAATTAATACTGAAGAAATAATGGTCTGTGAAATACCAGCCACTTCTCACTAGGAATTGCTGAAGAGCTCTCCACTCTCATCCCTCTTGCAATTTTTCCAGGAGGCATGTCTGAAGCACCAGAAGCCTGCGCACTATGCGGAATGTGCATAGGAGCACTGGGGGCTCTCCCCTCCGTATCCCCGTCTGGGACTTTGAAACACACCACTTTCCAAATGGCCATCCCCGTCTAGTCTTACTGACTTCGCTATAAGCTCTTGGGCAGCCCATATAACACATGTAGGACTTTGCAGCTTCACAGTGCAGTGCTAACGCTGGCTAATGAATCCAAGTCACCTCACCTTTCTGTACCTCAGCTTCCCCTTCTGTAAAATGGAAGTGATAATACGATTTACAGCCTGGCAATGCTGGAAATTTTTATGTCTGTAAAAATGCTTTGAGATCCGCAGATGAAAGGAACTTGGAGCTGGACAGAGTATTCCGATTAATTAAGGGCTCCCCATAATATAGGAGACACCGCGGCAGAGTATGTGCTAGATTCACATACAGAGATAGCCATGGGTGCTATTAGGGGACTGTAAGAGTTATAGAAGGTGCCTCAGGGTGACAGAAAGGGAACCAAAAAGAAAAGGAGTACTAGTGGCACCTTAGAGACTAACCAATTTATTTGAGCATAAGCTTTTGTGAGCTACAGCTCACTTCATCGGATGCATTCAGTGGAAAATACAGTGAGGAGATTTATATACACGCACCTGGAGACCTTCAGAATGGATGCAGATGTGCCTGCAAACTGGTGGCCGGAGACTTGCAATGAACTTGGCCAGATAATTGAGATCTCCATTACTGGTGGGACTGTTTTTCTCAGTGTAACTTTGTATCCTTTTAGGGAGCACTATGCGACTGCATTCTCCCCACTTTAATATCTCTCTATTCCAGTGCCAGCGTCAGTCACCAACTTCCCAGACGAGGACTGGATGGGACTCCCATCAGAATACAGCCATGCTGCTGCTTACTCAGCTGGTGCTCAGTATTCAGGGCTCAGCATGCTCCCTACTCAGTGTGCCAGTCCCTACTGGCAGCCAGAAGTGAGAGAGCAGGACTGGGAGTCACCCAGGTTTGGAAGGGGAGACTTCAGTGTGGCAGTGCAGGAAAAGTATCCCTGGGCCAGGCACACTGGGTGTTCCGCGTGTGTAGGAAGAGACTGCACAATATTAAATGTGTTGGTCTTTGATATCACTCCGGCTCCTGTAAAACCTCTGCAAATTGAATTCACAGTACAGTTTAATATCTCCTGAAAGGAAGATGTAAGAGCAGCATCTTGTGTTTCATCCGGGCTCTTTTCCCCACCCTCCGCCCCTCGCTTTTACACCGATGGGAAAAAAACAACAAATTGTAAAGGTTCTTTTTTTCCTCTCTCTCTCTCTCTCTTTGACAGTTAAGAGCCCTTCACAAAGTAGTGTGAGTGCAGAAGAATTAATTGGGGTAATTAGGTTGTGTTGTAATTCATGGCATTTTCTCAGGAATGGTAATTACCCTAATTCCCCGCCCTCAGCCCTCCCTTCTCTTCCCCCCCCCCCCCCACATGCCCATCTCATGGCTGCGTTGCTGTTTTGATGTATATACTGTTCATTTAATTTCTGTAATGAGAGGGATGTGGCCGGCTAAGACCTCTCACCAGTCTAGTGACGTCTTCTTTGAAGCACAAACACAAAAGGGGACTATGAAGAATAGTCTGTGATCAACAAGTGAAAACGCCAGCCTGCCAGCCGTGTTAGGAGGTTTGACCTCTGCCCTAGTATCACCACCAGCTCAGGATTTGTGCCACCAGACTCTGAGTCGTAGCATCGTCACTAGGGGATGATGCTCGTAAGCACGTTCAGGTAAAATGAGAACCAACCTGAACCTTTACCCACGGCTTAAACGGAACCCCAAAACTTTATCCAGAGCTCAAACTAAATTCAGGACCTAGTGCCTGATGTCACCACATCCCTGCATCTTGCCCAGAGCTAAGTGGACTCCCAGAGCTAGCTAAACCCCACCAGTTTCACTCATTGATAACCAGCACATGAGCTTTCAACCAGAGCTCAATACAGCTCCCCCAAATCTTCATCAAGAGCTTGAACTGAGGCCTTGAGCCTTCTTCCAGCGGTGGAGCTCAACTTCAGAAGTTTGGTGAAGTCAGAAGCAGTTCGGTTAGCTCTTCCTTTAACTTGTACCTTACTCTGTTTGCATCTCCTGTTTGCAAAATACATGAAAGCATCAGGCCATTGTGTAAAAGCCAATTCGCTCACCAGCAAATACAGAAAGTCTCCCAAGAGACCCTGTTCTCATGAGATTTCCAGCCTCATCTCTACACCAGTATGGTCTGGAGAAATTCCAATAAGCTGTGGGTAATCAATCAAATGCTGAACCCATATGAGTGAGGGGCAAACCAAAACCAGTAAGGTAGAGGTTCCATTTTATTCAACACAAAGAAATCCAGGTGATTATCCAAATAGTCCGTGCTTCTTGAACCTGCACAACTGCATTGCAAATCATGAGGCAGCAGACTTTCTGGCGAGATTTCAGGGTTCTTCTGCTTCCCTCTACTTAAATTCCAGTTATGCCTAGACCCTAAGGGCTGGATTCTCTGCTGTAACCAATTTCTGCTGGGTGAAGCAAACAGATGCAGGGGCAAAGGAAGCTGTTGATGGCTCCCTGCTTGTAGAGTCAGTTCTTCTCCAGCCCCACCATAGATTAAAGAAGCCGAGAACCTGCTCTAATCTATGCTGGCCAGCTGTGGCTCCCAGTGGATATCCTTCAGATGAAGATTGCCAGAGCAGTGTGCTCTAGCCACACCATTCCCCACCTCCCATATGCCAAGGGCTGCACAGAGAATACTTCAGGAGCCAGATGTGGCAGACAGGGAGTTCTCACCGGTGTCTGGTCCTTTAGTGCCACCAGAGCCATGTAAAGGGAAGGGTACAAAGCTGACCCTAGGATATTACAGATGAAGCCAGACAGACGAGAAGGTTGAGAAATGTGTTTCCCGATTTTTTTTGGACACTTCCACTTATTGTCCCAGGTGGCACCAGAAACTACAGAGAAAATGAAAAATAATTCACGTGATATTTTAGAAAAGCCTTTGCCACATTCAGGGAGATGAGTTAAGAATTAGATGCAGCAAGTCCCTCCTCTCTACCAGTGCTGGGCCTATACTCTTCACAGCTCCCCAGCTGATCAGCTGACTCCTCCTGCTTGCTCCCTACCCGCAGTGTTGTGACCTCACCATTCATCTCCATCGCAGCACCTGTGAGGTCACAAGCAGGAAGGGGCAGCAGAGGAGAAGGGTGGCAAGCTGTCTCTTAGCCACAAACACCTTGGTGATCAGCAAGGGAAGGGGAGGTGGAGAACTTATGAGAGTTTAATGGGAGCTTGGTAAATTATGGCTTGGCTTGTTTTTCTTTTTAATGCGTTGCTTACGGCAGTGGCTTTTTCAGTGGATAGACGTGAAGGTTTCCCCTGGTGCAAAAGGCAAATTGAAAACCTCGCTATGAAAATTAACATATAAATATCTTCCTCATCCTCTGTAATTAAGATATTTGCATGGGAAGAGAACATGTTTCTCCTGACTCCTGCGTGGCCTGAATTCTCTCTCTCTTCCCCTCCATTTCATAATCCTCCTCCTCTCCCAGCCACCCTCTGCGAACTCCTACTCCAAACCAGCTGGAGATGAAAGAGGGAGAAAGATGGTATTTGCAAACAGCTGTGCTTAAGAAATGGACCATTTAGGGCTAGGCATTCAGAGAGAACATGCTCCACGTACAATCAGGCAATGATGCACAAAATGGCACATATATAGAAATAGAAATCTTTTTTAGGAGGGTAGCACAAATACTGAGCACAACTGAAAATAGTTCTCTTTCTGTGCATGCCATGCTGAATTGGGGAGGAGGGGAGAATCATTTATGTGGGCATCACATCATGAGATTGTCAAAGGAATTCACAGGGAAGAAATGTTTATATTTTCTTACTCCAAACCCCCTTTCCTTTTCTGCAGTAATTAGTGAGTGACAACATACAGGACCTATAGTTCTGAAATACTTTGCCAGTATCTCATAGCAGCATGGTAGTAACTCCACTCCTAGTTTTTCCAATACATATGAGGATAGCTTATGAGATCATTGGCTTTTATAGTCAGCTTCAACAGCTTCTTCATATTTGCTTGGACTGAGATATAAATTGAATTTGGGTTTCTCTCTTCCTAAGTTATTTGTGATTGAATAAGCACGTGGTAAGGGATCAGACACAGGGAAAATGTCTCTTGCAGCCCCATGTTTGAGGTGGGATTTGCATTGTGCTGTATTGGTGTGTTTTTCCATTGTTGATGACTTCATTTGCTCTGTATCTTTTTTGATGCCCGTCCTGTGACACAGCTGGCTGGGAGAGTTTGTGCAGTGGACTTTTCTAACTCTGTAACATTTTAATGAACAGGAAATTTAAACAGAAGTGAAATCATTTTCTCAACCTCTTTCCCACTCAGTTCTCATTCCTCAGGCATTTGCTTTGTTCGGAATAGAGCAAAGCAATTTAGGGGCTTTTCAGCCATTCAGACAGCAATTGCCTGAACGGGATGATCCTGCAGCTACAGGTAGCAGCTGAAATTTGCACCGCTAACTATGGTGAAAAGGTGCACGTGAGTGTAACTAGGTGGCCAGGCCTCCCAAACCCCCTTACTTGTTTGCTTTAATTTGGCAGCAGTCCATGTTGTGTTCTTAAGCACCACCTATGAAAATGGTCACATGTGCGTGGAGCAGTGCCCTCCAACTACATGCACAGCTCAGGGATGTCCCTTTAATTTTTGCCTTTGGAGTCCAGTTCACTGGAGAGGACTTACTCACTGATTTCACAGTATCTGCCACGGCCATTCAACATTATTTGCCCAGTGAGAGTCTCCCCTGGCTCCCCTTCTGCTTTGATACAGCCGAAGTCTTCTTTCAGTGTTTTCTCCTCCATTCTTTTATAATATTTTTTTTCTTCTTCCCTTCTTTGGGCCCAGTTCTCTGAGAGGTGGAGCATCTGTCACTCCCACCAGTGTGGGTAGAATTCGAGGCCAGTCATAATCTTGCAGCATAGGTTCCTGTATTTCCAAAATGTGACTGAAATGACTGGGGGGAGGAAGTACTGTAAATGAAACTCAGGGTGTCACCACAAGCTGCTTAATAACTTTGCACTACTGCAAATCAGGCCCGTAACTCAGCTTCCCTGTCTGAAATGGTATAATTCCTCCCTACCTCACGGGGGTATTGCGAGGTTTAATTGCTGTTTGTGAAAAGCACTATAGAGTTGGAAGTTGTCACAGAAAGGCAGATTACTGAATCACTGTGAATCACTTTTCCGTCTGACATGCTGCTCCTCTGGCCTAGGATACCTGTAAACTAAATAAAAGTGGAACAAGTTGCTCTCATGAGTCCACGTTTATATTGTTGCTCTCAGTGGTCCCTAATGCTGAGGGGCATGTGTAGCATAGAATAGCATAGCATCTGTGTTACTGCTGTATTACACTGCAAAATTAGATACAAGAATACCCGCTCCAGTAGGAGTGCTGGCACATAACCATCCATTATACAGTGGGTGCTTCATCCTGTGAAACTTTAGGACCTAATTCTGAGAGGCTTTGAACACTCCCTGTCAGGGTCTGAGCAGCTTGAATTCCTGTTTGCTTCAGTGAAAGTAACAAGCACTCAGCACCTTACAGGATCAGGTCCTCAGTCTTGATGCAGGCCAAATGTTCCCTGGAAGTTTTGGCTGAGTAAAGGCCTGGGTCTGGGCCCTGTCCCACCTGCAGTGATATAAATCCAAGTACGTCATTCTAAGGAGGATGTTTAGTAGCAAAGGAACTGGAGATATCTAGGAGTTGGACACAGGGGACAATTCCAGCCTTTTACAGTTCCTCCTGTGCTGCAAGAAGGAAAGGAGACTCTTTGTACAGGGTCTCAGTGTTATTCGGTGGCTTTTACCATGTAGGTCAGGGGTCTAATTCACAGGTGCCCATCCCTTTGTTTAGTCCTTTGCGCTTGTTTAAATGATGACCCCAGGGGCAGAGCAGGGGTGCACCACGCCTCAGCACAATAGTGGGGATCTGTCTGACCCCATGCTCACGATGAGTGTTGTAAAGCTGTTAGAATGTTGCGGCCAGTGATCGACATACAGTTCAGTTAAAGACATACCCTCTCCCTTCTTGTCCCCCTGCTTCATCCCCCCCACATACTCCCTCCCCCTCCCCTTCTCTTTTGTTTTTCTCCTTCCCTTGTTTTCACCCATTCACTGTCAGGAAGGGCCGCATCCGAAGGGCCAATGCAGCGCAGCGTGGCAGCGGCAGAGACTAGCACGACCAGCAGCTAAAACAGTGAGTGGATTTCTACTCCAGGGGGCAGTTTGAAGGCTGGGGAGTCGTCTGGATCGAGCATGTGATGACTTACGGGATTGGCTTTGGGACTGGTCTGCCGCAGTGCACGTGGCAGTGGAGGGGACCCCACCCCTTGTGTGGGAGGAGAACACAACCTGCCCCCACAACAACTTCATACAGATAAACAGCCTCTCAGTGTAGCTGAAACAGATTACAATAAGGCATGTGCTGCGTTAAGTGTCTGGCTGTCTCTTGGAAGGCCCTTGGCATTGCTGTCAGGGAGCAGGGCTCGAGCAGTTAATGTCTGTCACCAGAATCGCACAATAGCGTGAGTTTAGATCCAGCGTCGACAGACGATATGAGGGCCATTGCAGCAGTTAAACGGGCTTCATCCCAAATATGATTTTGCTGCTTTCTTGCATTTCAGTGCAGTAACCAGAATGGCACTGCAGGACATGGATGGAATTAGTGTAACAGCTGATGTCATTTGTATCCTCTGCCCTGAAGGCAGTGGCGGATTAGCCACTGGGCCAACGGGGCCTGTGCCCAGGGGCACCGGGCAATTGTGGGGCCCTGGAAGAATAGGGTCCCCGCACCCTGACCTGCTCCACGCACCCAGTGCTCCTTCTGGGGAGCAGGGTCGGGGCATGGGGGCTTGCCCCGCTCTGCCCGCCTGCCTACTCCTGCCAGGGAACGGGTTCAAAGCACAGAGAAGGGCAGAGGCAGCATGTCCCAAGCTGATAGGTCCTTTCAGTTGGCTGTGGGTCCAGCCCCACCTGTGCCTGGCTCAGGTCTCCATCCCAGCTGGGGAAAGTTAGTGCAGCTACATGACAAGGAGCTCCCGCAGCTAAATCAGGCCCAGACGGAGGGCTGAGCCAGAAGCCTGCAGCTGCAGGGAGCCCAAGGCAGAAAGGGAAAAGTAAGCTTGAAGGAGGCCTGCCAGCCCCCACAGCCAGGACAGGATTACAGGGACAGCTCAGAGAAGCTACAGCCAACTGGAATGAGCATCACAGGCTCCACAGGGCTGTGAGATTTCGGGCACAGGTGGAGCCACTTACCGGAGTTATCAGCGTGACTGGGAGGGGCTAAGGACTAAGCCAAGATGCTGTAAGAAATGAGAGCCCTCATGGCTGAATCTAGTCTAAAGTGATCCGGTCTGGGTGCTAGGCAAGGGAGGAGAGGCCAGTGCTCCTGCAGGGCCATGCCGTGTCCCCAGGGTACCCTGAGGGATGGCTGCTGGTCACACAGAGCCCACCTCTCCCAGGGTCCAGCCCAGCCCACCAGACCAGGCGGTTTGCAGAGCCAGTTCCCTGTGCCAGCCAGCATGGCCATGTGACCTGCAGCCAGGCTAGAGATTGGGGTTTGAAAGCCTTTATTTCAAGAACCTGGCTAGTTTCTAGGTGTACGTGGGGTTCCTGACCAGAGGTGCTCCTGCCGGGCGGGCCCCTGTGCCCCGACCCCATTTTCCTGGTAGGAGTGCCCAGGAGGTTTGGGGGGGCCCCACTTGCTCTGGCCCAGGGCCCCACAAAACCATAATCCGCCTCTGCCTGAAGGGAGTCTTTTTAACAGGATTGTCCCCTGTGCATTCACACTATTTTTTGTCTTTCATTCACGTCTTTGTGACTGAATAAATACTGCAGAGGTCAACTCCAGCAAAACATAATAACATGTAACTTCTTCGTAGTTCCTTTCATCCAAAGTCTCTGCAGACTGTGAGCCTGATCCTGCAAACACTTACCCCTGGACTGCCATGAACAATCCCCATGGAAGTTAATGGGACTCATCACTCTAGAAAGGGCTATACCTGGTACTGTTTGCAATATCAGGCTCCACATAAATGCAGCACCCCACTGAGAGTGGATACATTTGGACAAGAGAACACTACCATACTCGGATGCAAAGTTCCCTGAGCTCTTGCATGTCCCGTGTTAACGTTTCGTCCCAAACACCCACACACTCTCTTCCTTTGGCTGCACTGTCATTGCAAATGGCTCTTTGCTCATAATTGTACTAACCACCTGGAAATTTGTTGCTTCCTTTTATTGATTTTATTTGTTTTCCAGTGTAGATAACATGCAAATTAACAGCATATCTTATACCATTTAGTAATACAACCATTTGATAATTTTAATATATTGGCAAATACAAAGAACAAGCTATTCTGGGTGTTGTGTGGGGGAGGGGGGTGGAATTTACTTAGAAATATCCCCTGGTATCCCTTCCAGCAGAGCCTTGCAGCCTGCCATGGAGGTCAGTAGTCTCCAGCTCCCTCGGGCTGACTGAGGGAAGTGAGTCCCGGACTTGAGAGCTCTGCACTGACCATGCTTTAGGGGAGACCCAAATAGCTTGTATCGAGAGGGAGGGTGCGCCAGTGCTCTGCCACTGAATTCCTGTGTGACCTCAGGCAAATTATTTAGTCTCTGTGCCTCAGCTTCCCATCTGTAAAATGGACATAATAGCACGCCCTACCTCACAGGCGATAAATACATTTAAGAAGATCGTGAGGCCTTGTGAAGGGTTTCCCACTCACCACAGGGTCTGGGAATTAGCACCTCCCCCACACCATCTAGCACCCTCTTCTGTGGGTTATTCATGGTATGACCCCCTCACTCTCTTCATGACTCAGGGCGCTCCTTCTTCATGACTCAGCCCTCCAGCCTGGTCACTATATAGTCCTCCCCTTCTAGGGTAGGAAAGTCCCACCATACAATATCCTTGTGCCATTTCAGACAGTCTTCTGTTTCAACTCCAGGTCCTGTGCAGCTTTGCCAGTGGCTGGTAGGGGAACCCAGTCCCGCCCACTACTCCAGCTTCCAGCCCCGGGATCCTACGATTAGCAACCTAGGTCTGCTCAGTCTGAGACTGTTGTTTCCCTGGGCTCTTTCCTGCCCCATTTCTCTATGTCCTTGCCTATCTCTGGGTTTCCACCAGAGATTCCTCCACTCTCTGTGGCTACTTCACCCCTCTGAGCCTCTTGCCAGACTCCCTAATCCAGAACAGGACCCTCAGAGCTTTCTCTTCTCCTGGATTTCCTCCTTGTCCCTGACCAACTCCCTTTCCCTTTAGGAAGTAACTGCAGACCTCACCCCTTCAGCCACCTCCTACTTGCACTTCCTGGCTTTACACTCCTATCCCAGGTGGGCTTCATCTGCCATCAGGCCTATCAAGCCTTGGTTCCACCCCAGATGCAGCATCCTGGCGCACATTAACCCCCTGAGGGCTTGTGTGGGGGGTCGACACCCCATCACAGCTGCTCAGAGACTGTGGTGATGGGGCCATATAAGTTACTGAGATAAATAGAATCTTTGGTCGAGAACTGCGCAGGGAAACGTTGTTGGCAGAGATACACAATGTACCCTGCTTGGAACTGGGTCTCTGAATCAGTCCAGGTGTGGTGAGCTCTGAAAATTCTCAGTGTGGTTGGAAAAAACAGCAGGAACTGGAAAGTATCCACCAGTGCAAGGACTATGCTGTGATTCCTTAGCCCTTTCCTTACCTGGCTTGTGCAGCACTGCCAGTCGTGGGCGCCGACTCCGTGAAAAATAGTGGGTGCTCAGCACCCACCGGCAGCCCCCCAATCAGCTCCGCCCCCTTCTCTCCACGCCTCCTGCCCACCAGTGGCCCTGCCGATCAGCTCCTTTCCCTCCCGCTCAGTGCCTCCCACTCACCACGGATCCGCTGTTCAGCAGCGTGCAGGAGGCGCTGGGGGGGGGAAAAGGGGAGGAGCGAGGCAGGGAGCCCTCTGGGGACAGGGCAGACTAGGGGCAAGGGTGGGGGCTTGGGGAAAGGGGTGGAGTGGGGTCAGGGCCAGGGGCAGAGCGGGGGTTGAGCAACCCCCAGCAACTCATGAAGACAGCGCCTATGCTGCCAGTACCGTGCAAGGACATTAGTCTAGCTGCAGTGCTGTAGGATGTGGCCTTGCCTGGTGAGCTCATGCCATTAGCCAGGCATTAGAACCCATCAAGAGGTGAGAGAGACATACATGCATATGTAACAGGTGTCTTCCTGAACACACAGCTCTCTCTTTCCTTTCTGCGTGCTGCCACCCAAACAGGATCTTTTTTCTTAATTAGTTAATGTTTTATTAAACAGGAGGCACCTAGCTCAGAAGCAAGAGGTTTAATTCAGAATCTCACACAACCCATACAAAAATACTGCATTAAAAGAACATAAAGGTTGCAAAGTGAAGCGTGCAAAAGTCAGGTACTGGAAAGGTCAAGACTGCCTGTGCATCCTTAACTTCTACACTCGGATGTATGCATCACCCTACAGTCTTTAATTATATGATCGTGAGCTATTATTCCTGCAAGAGCCACAGGATGGACAGTGCTCAGTAAACATGGGCAATTGTTCTTTATTTCTTAGTGTTCATTGTGTGGCCCCATGTCTCATTTGCTGCACACCATCCAGCTTCCACACGGAGATTTTTTTCTTTCTTTATTGTCTTTTTCTATGTCATTCATCACTGCAGTGTCTGAGAACCTCACTAATCGCTATCTGCACAGCAATCTTGTGAAGCTGGGAAGTTTTATTTCCCCATTTTACAGATGAGGACCCAGGTTACAGAGAGATCAAGTGAATTACTTGTGGTCACACAGCAAATCTGTGGCACAAGCAAGACCAGAACCCAAATCTTGGGAGTCCCAAGCCATGGCCGTAATCACAAGGCTATCTCTTCTCTACCAGGGGGCCTCTACGTTATTCACTACACACCATACAACATCTGCAGTGAAAGAGGAAAGGATGCTGTGGATACCACCCTCATTCATGACACACCATACAATATCTGCAGTGAATGAGGTGAGATGTTCAGGTCCCCAGAATAAATCACTGCACAGCCTGGCCTCATTCATTCTCCAACATGTACATTGCATGAAGCAAGGGTCCTGTGGAAAAACAGTGTGTGATCATGTAACTGAAAATGGTATCACATTGCAGAGGTACGGGGTGTGGGGGGCAGAGTTAAGGTTATACTTTGGCTAAAGGAGATTCCCCTGAAGCCTGTAATAGCAAAGGGCCTATGACACACTGTAGTGCTCATTCCATCCAGTAGAGAGCAATGGTGCACATGTGTGCACACACACACACACTTGCCAATTCATTACGGTACAGTATAAACCAGTGGCTCTCAACCTTTCCAGACTTCTGTACCCACTTTCAAGAATTTGATTTGTCTTGCGTACCCCCAAGTTTCACCCCACTTTAAAACTACTTGCTTACAAAATTGCTGACTTTCTCATTTTTACCATATAATTGTGAAATAAATCAATTAGAATATAGATATTGTACTTATATTTCAGTGGATAGTATATAGAGCAGTACAAACAAGTCGTATGGAATTTTAGTTTGTACTGACTTTGCTAGGGCTTTTTATGTAGCCTATTGTAAAACTAGGCAAATATCTAGATGAGCTGATGTACCCCCTGGTTGAGAACCACTGGTATAGACTACTAGAGCAATTTGCTCAGAGGGCTCAGTGTGCAAAACCACTATGTGAACTAAGTCCCCCATTCAGTTATTTAAATTGACACTTATTCACCCAAAAGAGGCATCGTTAAGAAGAGGTTAGACAAACGTGTGTGGGGTGGTCTAGCTATGTAATCCTGCCTGAGTGCAAGGGGCTGGACTAGATGACCTCTTAAGGTCCCTTCCAGCCCTGCATTTCTAAGATTCTGTGTGTCGAGGGTCTACGGGCTGAGGTGAGCATCAGCGTATGGGATTTGAGCGTTCTGTTTTGGTGCTCACGTTTGAAAACCGGGCCTGGGAACTTTTTAAAACAGTCATTAGAGTATATTATACCCGGCTGAATCCTTCCAACAAATGAGAAGATTTTATTAGTCTAGGATCTGAAAATAATTGCTGCCATTACTATTTAAACTGTAAGTGCTCCAGAGGGAGCAACCTAAGTGGGTCTAAAATGCATGCAAATAGCCTTAGTCACCTTAAAAATCCCATGGGCTTTATATGCATCATCCACCAATCCCTGACCCACATGCAGAGCACCCGCTGGCATCAGTGGATTGGAGGTATTTGTGTATCAACTGGTGGGGGCGGCATGTGGGGGTTCTGTAGGCGGGATGGTTCCTTCGGGTGGGGTGAGCGCTGTAGTGCAGGCAGTTCCATGGGGCATGGCTGGGGTACAATGTACCTGGCTCTGAGAGGGGCAGCGTTAACTCTGGTGACTGGAGCAGAAGCTTTCAGACTGACCCATAGTGTGTGCGTGTGTGGGCAGAGGCGAAAAGTTTCAACACGGAAGGCGAAAGCTGGTCCACTCAGCGTTTTACCTCAGGTTTTCCAAAGCGAACGCCCAGGTCTCTCTCTTGTTGGTTTTGATGAGTTCAGAGGGTGACTCAGAGCGCGAGGATATAGGCGGTGGTTACTGGCAACGCTCCCCCTCGCTCGAAGGCTAATAGAGCTCTCCAACTGGTGTCCTCACCACCTCTCAAATGAGGCTGTGTGAAATCTTGAACCCCTTTCTCCCACATCAGGAAGGGTGACCCCTCGCTTTGTCCCCCGCACACCCCTTCCTTCTTCCAGGTATCACTGGGCAAAGCCAGATTTGTCTCTCTCAGACATTTACACTGCACCCCACACAGGGCCAGAAAGGGGCAGGCCGCACAGTTCAAAACGGAGGAACTCCCCTTCCCTGCAGGCATGCACACAGACGTGTCCAGTCAGACTGCACTGCACAGAGCAAACCTTTCCTCCTCACCCTGAACAGGGCTACCACCCTCTCCCACCCCTGTCCCACAGCAGAGTTGTTTGTTGGGATGAGTCTCAGTGCAGGGACATGGATGGGCCGCTTTTCAGGGGTGCTGAGCATCCTCAGATCCAGCCAACGGGAGCTGCAGGCGCTCAGCGGCTCTGGAAACCAAGTCATAAACTGTTCCCCACGGTGCTGACATGGAGACAGTGTGTTGCGTTGTGCTGCAGCCACCTCATGCTTCACTGACAGCATTGCAGAGTCTTGACACAGCAACTTTATGCATATAAAAAGTGTTGACCCTTGCTCTGTAATGATAGCAACATGGCCAGTCCCCTGACACTGCGCAGAGATAACATGCTCTCCCCGGTTACTGAACACCGAAATGGGAAGGTGCTAAGAGGTTCAGAGATTAATTACCATTTAACTGGCTGTGTTTCAATCTTTGGAGAAGGCTGTAGTGAAGAAGACAGAAATACCCAGATAATTTACCCTGGTGCCATATAATAGATTACCCTGTACTTACAAGGTCGCTAGTTACCATGTAATTAGAGTTCTAACACATGGAAGCCAGTGTTAAGCTTCTGAAACGCCATGTTACCACTTCAGCACCTGGTGTCATAATAGCAGAGGGATGGCAGCAGAGGGCAGGCGAAAAACCTTGTTATGCACATATTGGAGGGTGTTAAATAGCTTAAAAATTCAAATGGGGCCAGGTGGATTTGGAAGGTGGGGAGAGAGGCCAGATGTAGAAGAGAGGAGAGAGAAGACCCAGGGTGTCTGAGATACACAGCGGAGAGGGAAGGAGATACAAACTATGTGTGCTAGGAGGTTTTGGACTGGAATAGCAGATGTTGCTGCATTTCAGGATTGAATTGCATCCGCAGAGCTGGGGGACAGGAGGCCCAGGGCTTTGACAGAGCCACGGGACTGGATTAGCGGGGTACGGCACAGGTCCAGAGCACCAGGAGGACTATGAGAGGAGAATGCAATGCTGGAAGGTCAGGATGTGCTGCAGGTTGGGACTGAGGCACTTCAGTAGCGGCAGGTCAGGGCCCAGGACTGTAATACCAGGTGTTCCTGAAGATCAGGATTGAAGTGCACTGGCAGAGCAAGTGTGCCTGCCACATTGGACCTGCCCACACTGGGCCTGCCTCTAGTTAATGGTTTCTGTCCCTCATTTTCACAAGCATTAAATTCAAACACAGAGAGAGAAAGAGAAAGAGAGAGAAAGAGTGTCTTTGATTATAAAGCACATATTCCATTAACATCACACATCTCACGTGGAGCCAGTTCTGTCCCATACACAATCAAACCCCTGTAATGTGCACTTGTATCATTTCCCCTCAGGTCACATCCTAATTTCTTGGGGTAAACACTGTCCTCTTTGAATCGTGTGATGGGGAAGTTCACCACAGAGCTTGTGTGACACGGCAACACAAAGGCCAGTGCACTTTGAGGCTGAATGTACACAGCAATCACATAAAGGAGCAAGGAGATAGGTCTCTGCTCTAAAAGTCTCTACTACAACCATACCTCAGATATTACTTCCTTGTGCAGGCAGGCTCCGTGCCACAGCACCACATTACCAGTATGGTATTGACAAACCCAAAAGACTTCAGAGAAGAGCAGCAGAAATCATGCAGGGCCATTGATTTATGAAGATTAAAAGGCCTAACTATGTTTAGCTTGGCTAAGCGACGACGAAGGGAGCGGATATGACAGTCTGCAAATATTGGAAAGCGGCAGGTTTTCAGAAGTGTCAAAGAAGTGCTATATAGGGCTGAACATGGAAGTTATCACTAGGAGCAATGGGATGGAGATAAGAAAGGCAGCGTGAACATCAGGGAAATCTTGACAGTGAGATGGTTTTGGCTGTGGAGTATTTGCACTTGGGAAGCGGTGGAACCCCCTTTGGGATGTTTAGAGCTGAAGCCATCAAAATGTCCATCAGGGGACAGTCCTCCATTCTCAAAGGGGTGGTAAACTGAGTGGGACATAGCAGGTATTTTCCAACTCTAATTCCTTTGGTACAACATCTTTTAGTTTGGTGTATAGATATGTGGCCAGTGTGTGCTTGTCCATGTAATACACACGTATACAGAATTCCTAAAACATAAATATAGGGCCAGATCCTCAGCTGGTGTAAGTCAGAGGAGCTTCAATGAAGTCAGCTGAGGATCTGGCTCATAATTTTTAAAGATAAACTTCTCCACTAAGTAAATGACCTAGCAAGGATATAATCTAGGAAGAAATGATGCCTTATGCATATCTGCATTGTGTCATTCCTCCCACCAGACACAGCTGAACATTAGCGGTTTCTGTATTTCTTTCTCTCCTTCCGTCCTTCCTCTTGTGGCTAACCCTAATGGAGAGATGGTGTCCAGAGAGACATCCGAAAGATTCATCTGGTTAAGACAGCTGACCATTCAGGGGCAACACAGGCTTCCAGCAAAAGCTTTCATTTCTGTCCCACCAGGGAGTGGGTTTAGCAAAATGCATCCCTTAGGGGCTGGATGGCTCAGGGCCTCCGGTTGGCTTCAGGAAAGGGAGCCTGTGGTGCAGGAGATGTCAGACAGCAATATCTGAAATGGCCTCTTAGTTCTTCCTAGCTCTCATGGCATTTAGGACCCAGGCATCTGAATATTCCTGGGTTTTGTTTTGTTTTGCCAAATAAAGTTCAGAGAAGTGTTTTAATAAAAGACCATTAGGATAAGCAGGTCACTGGACACGGTGGGTTCTGGTCTATCGAGAAGTTCTGGAGACACCACCAACCAGGACAGTGAACTGCAAGTCACTCTGATACTCTGAAGACAAATGCTTGGATAGAAAGGAACAGGGTGGGACTGTAGTCCCAAAATTCAAAATTAGCCTGTTAACGGTTTCCAGAAACAAGTCCCAGATCCATCTTCGGCATGGGCTACTGCTCCCCCTAGTGGTGCTTTGAGCTCTCCATTTTTCTGATGCTGCTGCCCTCTTGTAACTCATTCAGACACCTCCAGCAACTGTCTCCTTCTGCTTCCACTTTTCTGTAGGTGCTGTCACGTCCTGCAGCCTCCTGTTTCTGTGCCCCAGCACTTTTGCCCATGCATTATAGTCGTCTGGGACATGCAAGAAAAGAGCTCCATCCAGTGCGGAGCATTCACCTTGCTTGGCCTCAGGAAGTGCAGCCATTAGCATCACATATCAAATCACTGCATCATCACAGTGTCTAAAATGTGTGCTCCAAATCCTCTCTAGCGCTGCCTTAACCCTGATGCTTCTCCCCCATTGACCAGTGTCAGAGCAGGCATTGCTTCCCTAATGGCATTGACTAGTTTAATCACATTATTAGTGGGTGTGATGTTGCAGTCCTGAATGTTGAGAACTTTATTCTGACATGGGATGTAGTGTGTTTGGTTGACATGCCATCCAGACCTTCTCTGCCAATAACTGGTATTTGACTAGGTCAGCAATCAAAAGCAACTTCAGTCTGAAGTTGCTCAATATTTCTTTGAGGTTTTCAAGCTGATAACCCACTGTTCTAAAACAGAGTGAGAATCTCATCCTAAGGGGAGGGGTGAAAGCACCGTCACCCAGGATGTTTAAATAGACTGGAGAGGACAAAGCACTAGCAGAGGTACAGTAAGGAACTGTCCTGTAGTTGTTGGCCCACAAAAGATTGCCTAAATGTGACCGAATGGATTTTGATGAGATGGCCCTGATTTAATGGGGACTGTCTACCTATCATATTTCTAAAGGATCCATCACCTTGGGGAAGCACTAAAGCTTTGTAGGCTAAAGCTTCTGCTACCTTTGCAGAACAATAAGGGGCAGATTTTTGAAATGGCCCTTTAATTTTTATACACGCTTTCACACAAATCTGCTGTTTGCACACACAATTTAGGAAACTGCATATGCAGTTTAGGCACGTAACTGTATGCATGAGAGGTACATCTGTGCAGTTTTTAATATCTGACCCAGCGAGTTTATTAAGTTATTATGGGCTGGTGCAGTATCCACCCCGGGTAGGACAAGAAGTAATCAGCTTAGTTTGTAGCAAGTGAGATTTAGGTTGGATATTAGGAAAAAATTTCTAACTATAAGTATGGTTAAGCCCTAGAACGGGTTACCTATGGAGATTGTCCAACTTGTGCTTAAAAACCTCCAGTGTTGGGAATGCCACAAACAACTGTCAGAGATGGTCTAGGTATACTTGGTCCTACCTCAGCCCAGAGGGATGGACTACATGACCTCTCGAGATCTCTTCTAGCCCTACATTTCTATGGTTCTACGATGTTCCATTGCAGCATGATGTGCTAACATCACAACATTGCAGTGCAGCTGGTTTCAACATAGAGGACAACGCCGGGAGCTTTCAGGTCTCCCTCCAGAGTAACTGTTTCACATATAGAAAGGGATTTATGTATCATGGGGTTCCCAGGCCCTGCATTGTGTTAAATTTCTGTCTTTAAGCCACCAGGACATTTCTGTCTCTGGCTGCCAGGCTTGAGCTCAGTGAAACTGACATTAATAGGAAATAGATTTCCAAACAATCAACCCTAATGAATCTTGAAAATTATTATGATTAATGCCAAGGAAGTTGAACTGATTATCCAGCATCCAGAAGTTAAGTAATGGAGCCTTCTCTAAATCATGTATACTCTTCAGTCAGGAGTTGATCTGGCTGCAGATGAAAAATGGGCATCATTGCTCCAGAGAGGGTGTCGTGGGCAGGACAGAGAGAAAGGGGTAATGGAGAGGAGAGATTAAGAGATACCAAGATGACACTGTCTTTGCATGTAGCGGTAACACATGCAATTTGTTTTACCACTGCAGTTTTTTGAGCTTCATACCTCAGCCCATTTTGTGAGTTTACTTGCATATTACTGAGCAAGGATCTACTGACATAAAACTCCACAGTTCATGCCCCGAGATGAGGCATGTAGAAGACATTGCTTGCAGCCTGCTGTTTTGACTTATCGCCCGTCTGTCTGATTAGCTGTTGATCCCTGACACACCCATCACTGTATTATCAGGTCACTGTCAGGTTGCACCACAACGCATGATGTGATGATGTAGTGCCAGCTCCAAAACATATGCGCTTGTATGATCTTGCAGATATGGGAGACTTTAAAATCAGTCTGAAGGCTGGTAATACTCAGCCCCAAAGAGATGTCAGTTGGCCTAATGCCAGAATGATGCTGGGAGAGTGTAAAGCAAAAGAGAAGGTGGTTGGAGGGGTTTGGATAACTTCAGGGGTAGCCAAAGTGTTGGTCAGCAGGCCACAATGGCCTGCAGAGTTCTCCAGTGTCCCTCACAGGAACCCTTATCACTAAACCCTGGGAGCTGCCCCTAGACACTCATGCAAATTTCCATCTTTATCCAAGCAACATTAGCTTCTCAGCGCATGATAGAAAATTACACGCTGGGACCACTAGTATCTTGGGTCAATATGGAGCATTACATGCTGGTACTGGTAGCTTCCGTGGGCCACACCTCTTTATTAAAGTGGGATACAGCTGGAAGACATTCCATTACATGGATATTAGGTACTTCTGTTCACCTATGTGGCCTTTTCTGTGCGCAGTTGGGGCAGTGCCTGGGACGTGGTGTCTGTCGTAGTGGATGTGGTTATGAAGATGGTAGCATTACTGGTGGCCGCACTGAGCACTTTGCAAACCAGAGCTGAAAAAGGCTTTCCTTGCTGTTAATCCAGACATTTGTCTTGTGTCCGAGCTGCACCTGGGACAGTTTGCAGGACCAGCTGCCTCCCCAGCTGAACAAAATATGACTGTGAGGTGTAAAACGCCACACGTGCTCAGAAGGTACTATTTTTGAGGCATCGTTTTGGAAGCAAAAGCAAAATGCTGGATCTTGCTCCTTTGCATATGTGCATACGATTAGCCTAGCTCATTCATAGCAGTAGGTGCTGATGTCTGAGCTCTGGGAACAAGAGGGAAGGGTTGAGCTGTGGTTTGGGCATGCTGAGTTCTTGTCTGTGTTCTTGGCAAACATAATTTAAAATATTTGTGAGATTAATCCTCTATTTCCCGTTTTGTAACCTCTCTCCATGTTACCTCTGGCATTTCTAGGCGGCAGGTAGTAACAGAGAGAGCAATCCTGGATGCAGGCAGCTCTTAGAGTAGCAATGATTTATCTCAGGCCATTCTGAGGCAGCAGACTTTACCTCTAGCTACAGCCACCCCTCCATGTCTGCTCCCCTCATTTGCATAAGTAATTGGCAGCTTGTTAATGGCTCATTAGGAATGCTGAAAACCGTGGGATTGAAACAAACTCAAAGGAGCAGAGACGGGGAAGGGTGAAAAGGACGGGGTCCTGGCTTGCAAATTACACTTCTGAATTCCACCTGATTCAGAATTACGGGTCATAAACCAACCGGATTGTTAAATGAAGTAAGGAAAAACAATGTCAATGGGAGGCTTTATTTTTAGACGTGTATTTAAACACAGAATGCGAGTCTGGAGGGAACAAATAGTCCATCTGCCTCCAGGAGGCTTGTCTCGCCTCCTTCCTGACCTTGCAGTAACTTTATCTGGTCATCTACCCCTATCTCATAGCAGGTACATCCAGCTCTCTACATCCACCTTATGAGAAGTGCATTTAGTTCCCTGTCCCAGCAAAGGTGATTCCAGCCTCCTCTCCTCACCTCACAGCCAGGGCACTGCATCCTCCCACCTCGTGACAAGTAAGGGGACACAGGTGCCAGCTACTGTCTGGTTAGGAGAGGCCATGCCTATTTGTAAACACAGATACTGTCAACATGTGCAGGGCACTTCACTGCGAGCTATGAACCCGGCCCAGTTTTTGCCCTATAAGATATAAGCTGCCTGCAGCTATTGACATCCAGGCAGGACGCAAGGCCTGCTGTGTGAAGCCGTGAGCGTGCAGAGCTGGTTGTGTAATCGTTACACAGAGACACTGGAGATTAGTGCAAAGTCTGCGACTGGCATCCCCAGGGGCAGTGCGGGGAATGCAAAGCAGCTGCATCAAGGAGACACAAGAGACTGAAGAAAATCAGTTGGTGTTTGTTTATTTTGGGGGGGGAAGGCGATAGTTAATTCTCCACTCTGGCTGCAGCCGTCGGGACCATCTGACTGAGTGAAGTCATAAGACCCCAAGTCTCTCGCCTGTCCTGCTGGATCATGGATGAAGAACAAGAGCTTAAAAGCCCTGAGTGCAGTGTGTCCTCTCCCCTGCTGTAGGCCTGAGCTGTGCCCAGGAAAGAATTTAGGTTATGTGGAAGGGCTAAAGCAGGGGAAGAAAGGAGGAGGGGCAGTCTGTCTGATCTGCTCTTTGCAAGGAGCAGCAAGCCTGACATTTGCAGTGAGAGGTTCTGTTGAGGGGGAAAGAGCATGAACTGCAAAGTAGAGCAGCAGCAGGAGGTCCCCAATCAGGGGAATTGCTTTGCAAAGTCTTCATGATGACACAGGATACTCCCCCTCCAGCTAGCGTGTCCAGATAGGAGAGATCCGTGCAATTCTGAAGGCAAGTTGGGGCTGGTGAGAGGACCTGTGTTAGGAACATCTACATAACTCAGAGGCTTTGCCTGCATGAAACTGGGACCTCTGTTGCGGCTTTGGAGCTGGACCACATTGAGTTACGCATCTGCCTTGCAGTCTTTCCAAGTCTTTTTCACACATTTATAAGGGCAAGTGACGTTCTGGTACCAAACAGCAGCCTCTCTATTGAGTGGGATCCTTTCCATTTGATTTTTCTTGCAAAAAGGAATGGAACAAGGAACTGTTTACTTTTAATTTGAGGTTACAGTGCCATTGTTGATGATAATATCGTCTTACATTTCTCTAGGGCATTTCATCATGTATAAATACATACATGGTAAAATGGAATTCCATCTCCCCCAACTCCGAATGAATACCCACACACCCACATGCACTTAAATGCAGCTACCTCTGGGGTGGAACATGCCAGCTGTTTAATAGCAAAGCAGCAAGACAGTTTAGAAAAGAAAAAAGAAGTGTAATGTCTGCAGGGAACATTTCGAGAAGCAGAATGTAGCTGAAAATTAGCCAGGACATCAGGGCTAACACCCTGCCCTTGAACAAAGTGCCCTGGAATCCTTAATGAACACAGAGGGTCTCACTTTTACATCTAATTTGAAAACTGGCACTTCCAGCAGCACGGTATCTACTGGCGCCACACTAAGGCATTGGATTCAGCACAGACTCCCAGGGAAGGCTGCCCCTTTCTGGATTTTCAGCAACACTAGGAAGTTCTGAGCGGTCTTCCATCCCAACCCTTACAAAGGGCAACCCTGCTTAGCTTGTGAGCACTCACAAAATCACAGCCTGCTGTGGTGGACAGATGGCAGCATCACTTGGTTTTGTTTTAAGTGGCAGCATAGCCAAATGCAGAGGTTTTTCCTGCATCTCAGCTGCATTCGCTCTGCTCTGACGTCCTCTCAGAAGAAGAGCCAGGCACCTGCAGTTCTTATTTACTCAAGACTGCTCTAGATTACTGAACAGCAAGTATTGTCCTCAGCAGAAATGAACGCGTCCTGATGGGGGACACATCTGGTTATTGGAAGAAGGTCCAAAGGTGAGAATCTTCAGGTGCTTTTGGTGCTGAGGTTCTAAAGGACATGCGCACATGTTCCATCCCATCCCAGCCTGGGAAGTCAGCCAGTTCTGCAATTAAAGGAGAGCCCTGCTTCAACCCCCACACACAACAGAGTTGAGACAGCAACCAGAGAGCATGTGTCCTGTCACCAGGTTTAAAAGGAATTAATTTGCTGAATGGATTCAACTGCACTCACAAACCAAACAGGCAGGGAGATGGCACCAAGTTCTCTAATTCCCCCTATCTCATCCAGGAAGAAATCAAGCAAACAACATCAACCTTGCAGCACACAAAAGGTGAAATTCACCAGAAAACTGCCTCGTTTAAAGAGACACATTTTCTGTGGCTCAGACCTGAGTAGCTTTTCCGTGAGCCACCAGCAAAAGCGACAAGAGCAGAGGCCTCCCAAATGAATGCCAGCCAAGTGAGCCTTCCTCCTTCCAAGCGATGCCCTGTGTACATTGAACGGTTTCCGCTAGACCTGAATCACAAATTTGGGTCAGGCTCAGTTAGAGGGTGTTTGGAGGAGTTGGATTCTGGATCCTAACTCACCTGCTGGCTCTTATCTCCAGAGTGGGGATCAGAACCAAAAACCCTAGATCCAAAGTTCACGGGAGTTCTGGGCTAGGGTGTTGGCCCAGGCCTGTCTTTAGTTTTGGCTACATCTAAGAGAGTACATCCAAGCGCCTCCTTGTCTGAAACACTGCACTACCTTGGCAAGCTTCTCCGTGACTTGCTGCTGTATGGCCACGCTCACTAGGGATGGCATGTCTTTTTAGTCCTTCCTAATCAGCTAGATGTCATTCAGAAAGCTGGGACAAGGAGACTTCTTTCCCCAGACACCAGGCTTCCTTCCTGGCAGTCAAACCTGGAGCCTTATAATAATAATCGTACATAGCACTTATATAGCTTTACATCTTCAAAGTGCTGTACTAGCATTAACTAATTATCCCTCTCCCTAATGGCCATTAATCCTGGCCTTTCATGAACCTTCCCCATTTCCCTGAGGTTCAGCTCTAATACAGCAATAAGCCACTCTCAGGGAGTGGCCTGCTATCTTGCAATCTGCTGTCTCGGACGTGTAATGAGGCCCCAAAGAAAAGGCCAGGTGCCCTGGGCCATTGGAAATGTGTGATTATAGAACAGTGCATGACCTTGAGAGTGGTTTATCCTGATTCTAAGATGGCTATGTTATCAAAAGACAGTTCTCCACAGCTCTGAAGCAAATGCACCGCAGGCTGCATTCATTTGTGGGCATCACGTTACCAGGAAAGTATTGGAAGGAGCAGAGCAATGGAAAGGATATGAAAGCTGGAGACGTTGATTTAGAGAGAAAAAGTAAGAGCTAAAGCTGTCCGGCTAGGTTCGGCCATCACTAAGATGGGGATGGGGGAAGGCTGCAAATATGTTGTGTGTTTATACAGCAACTAGCACAGGGATCGGCAACCTTTGGCACACGGCCCATCAGCGAAACCCCCTGGTGGGCCGGGCCGGTTTGTTTATCTGCAGCATCCACAGGTTTGGCCGATCGCAGCTCCCACTGGCCGTGGTTCACCGTTCCAGGCCAATGGGGGCTGCAGGAAGGGCTGCCAGCACATCCCTCAGCCCGCACCGCTTCCTGCAGCCCCCATTGGCCTGGAACGGTGAACCACGGCCAGTGGGAGCTGCGATCGGCCAAACCTGCGGACGCTGCAGATAAACAAACTGGCCCGGCCCACCAGGGGCTTTCCCTGGTGGGCCGCGTGCCAGTGGTTGCTGATCCCTGGACTAGCACAGGTGCTACTAGGGGTCCTGGTGATGACTAGGGCTCTTTGGTGCTATAAAAAGAACAGGAGTACTTGTGGCACCTTAGAGACTAACAAATTTATTAGAGCATAAGCTTTCGTGGGCTACAGCCCACTTCATCAGATGCATAGAACGGAACATGTAGTAAGAAGAAATATATATACATACAGATAAATTGGAAGTTACCATACAAACTGTGAGAGGCTAATTAGTTAAGATGAGCTATTATCAGCAGGAGAAAAAACCTTTTGTAGTGATAATCAAGATGGCCCATTTAGACAGTTGACAAGAAGGTGTGAGGAGGATACTTAACATAGGGAAATAGATTCAATATGTGTAATGACCCAGGCATTCCCAGTCTCTATTCAAACCCAAGTTAATGGTGTCTAGTTTGCATATTAATTCAAGCTCAGCAGTTTCTCGTTGGAGTCTGTTTTTGAAGCTTTTCTGTTGCAAAATTGCCACCCTTAAATCTTTTACTGAGTGGCCACAGAGATTGAAGTATTCTCCTACCAGTTTTTGAATGTTATGATTCCTGATCTCAGATTTGTGTCCATTTATTCTTTTGCGTAGAGACTGTCCGGTTTGGCCAATGTATATGGCAGAGGGGCATTGCTGGCACATGATGGCATATATCACATTGGTAGATGTGCAGGTGAACGAGCCCCTGATGGCGTGGCTAATATGATTAGGTCCTATGATGGTGTCACTTGAATAAATATGTGGACAGAGTTGGCATCGGGCTTTGTTGCAAGGATAGGTTCCTGGGTTAGTGTTTTTGATGTGTGGTTTGTGGTTGCTGAAGAGTATTTGCTTCAGGTTGGGAGGCTGTTTGTAAGCGAGGACTGGTCTGTCTCCCAAGATCTGTGAGAGTGAGGGATCATTTTTCAGGATAGGTTGTAAATCTTTGATGATGTGCTGGAGAGGTTTTAGTTGGGGGCTGAAGGTGACAGCTAGTGGCGTTCTGTTGTTTTCTTTGTTGGGCCTGTCCTGTAGTAGGTGACTTCTGGCTACTCTTCTGGCTCTGTCAATCTGTTTCTTCACTTCAGCAGGTGTGTATTGTAGTTTTAAGAATGCTTGATAGAGATCTTGTAGGTGTTTGTCTCTGTCTGAGGGATTGGAGCAAATGCAGTTGTATCTTAGAACTTGGCTGTAGACAATAGATCGTGTGGTGTGTCCTGGATGGAAGCTGGAGGCATATAGGTAAGAATAGCGGTCAGTAGGTTTTCGGTATAGGGTGGTGTTTATGTGACCATCGCTTATTAGCACAGTGGTGTCCAGGAAGTGGACCGCTTGTGTGGATTGGTCTAGGCTGAGGTTGATGGTGGGATGGAAATTGTTGAAATCATGGTGGAATTCCTCAAGGGCAATAAGAAAAGGAGTACTTGTGGCACCTTAGAGACTAACCAGTTTATTTGAGCATGAGCTTTCGTGAGCTACAGCTCACTTCATCGGATGCATAGCATATCGTGGAAACTGCAGAAGACATTATATACACACAGAGACCATGAAACAAAACTTCCTCCCACCCCACTCTCCTGCTGGTAACAGCTTATCTAAAGTGATCATCAAGTAGTAGGGCCATTTCCAGCACAAATCCAGGTTTTCTCACCCTTCCCCCCCACCCCCAAACACATACAAACTCATTCTCCTGCTGGTAATAGCCCATCCCTCTTTGAAACCTCTCTTTATAATGCGCATGATAATCAAGGTGGGTCATTTCCAGCACTAATCCAGGTTTTCTCACCCCCCCCCCACACCCCCCTCCAAAAACCACACACACAAACTCACTCTCCTGCTGGCAATAGCTCATCTTACAATGTGCACAGCAATAATCCAAGTTTAACCAGAACGTCTTGGGGGGGGTTTGTAGGAAAAAAACAAGGGGGATTTGTGGCAATGATACAGAGAGTTTAAATAGAAAGGAGGATGGGGTTCTTTTGGAGCAAAAGAGAAGAAAGGAAGAATTTAGGCTCAATGTCAGGATAAACTCCTTGAGAGTGAAACCTGTAACCGGGTTGTAGAACGTCTCTCAACGGGAGTTGTGGGAGTTGCATCATTTGGGACTTTGAAGACTGCACTGGACAATCCTGCATTGCCCCAGGGAGACAGGTCTGGATTTCAGAAGAGCTCTTTTCTAGCTCTACCGTGTCTCATTCTGGGTGGGAGTGGTGGAGGGTGGAGAAGAGAGTGACAGGAATCTTTCAGAAATGATTTTGAAGCAGCAGTCTCTTGACAAGGAGTCAGCCTGCACGATCACTATTATTGCAGGAAACTGCCACCCTGGGCTCTGTCTCAGTAAACTGTGGATTGATTGAAACAAACTTTCATCTTCCCTATAAAGATCCGTAATGATTCTCTCCAGAGCCAAGGACATGAAATGTAAATTGGCTCTGCAAAAGGAAAAATAAAGTCTGTTTTGTAGACAGGTTTGTTTAATAGCCTCATTTCTCTCCAGTGCTTTTGCCAATGCATGCTACTCCAGGTGGTCCCAGGTACAGTGAACAGGCCTGGGAATCACGCTTATGTGATTATACAGTGGGAGGCAGAGGTTAAGAACAGGGAAGAACCCCTGAAGTGCAAAGTCTGTTGTAGCCAGCACATGGTGTAAGGAGGATCTTCTGTTATCCAGGCCACATGCCAGTTTATGTAGTATAGCCTATGCAGTCCAATCTGTCTGCTCTCAATTCTAGATTATAACATTTGCAACATTAGCAAGCAGCAGGGCATAGTAGACTGAGCACAGGGCTGAGATCCAGGAACTCCTGGGTTCAATACCCAGCTCTGCCATGACTGACTGTGTGACCTCAGGCAAAGTCCTATCCCCTCTCTGTGCTTCAGTTTCCCCATCTGTGAAATTGGGATTATAATTTATATCCCTAATCAACCTTGTACCTGGCTGGTGAGGAGTTAATGGCTGTGCTTCAAAAACGTAAAATGACAGGTATTACATTAACTCTGTGTCCACTGAAAGCTGCTATCCTTCTGAAATACAGAACTCCCAAGAAACCCTTACATACAGCTCTAGGTTGGGCATATTTTGGGCTCCAGAGTCTTTTGTTTTTGCCTGTGTCCATCTTCCTAAAGAATTATTGGTATTTTTTTCAATAACAAATAGTTGCACATGAAGTACAGAGATGAGATGAGATGAGCCCCTTGGCACTGCAAGTCTGTGAACAGATTAACTAAGCCAACATTCTGTCGTTACATCCTTGGGACAACAGCTGACCTTGTATTTCACTTTATGGGTAATTTTTCCCCAATGTGTGTCTAGAGAAGGCCAATGACTTGGCTCATGATTTGGCTCATTAAAGATGAGATGGACTATTGGTTCATTTCTCTACTTTCAGAGCCAGATCCTCAGCTGGTATAAATTGTTGTAGTTGCATTGAAGCCAAGGAAGCTACACACCAGTTTATACCAGCTGAGGATCTGGCACACAAACTTCCTGACTGGCCCGGATCTAGTTCAAAAGGAAGTTAAATGCACACAATATATATTTCACTACTTGTATGTCGAACAAGCGCCAAGATAGGGCAGATTTACAGAGCTCTGCAATGATTTCAGGATTGTTGGAAAACTGAGTCTGTGCTACTAAAGGAGTGCGGAGAGCCAAACATTAGCACAAAATAATTTTCAGTAACCAGCCTGGATATATGTCATGTTGTGTTGACAAAGAATTTCCTTGGAGCCCTTCAAAATAAGGGAAAGCAAGTCATAAAAGCTGGAAGTGCAGGAAAGAGCTAAAATCGCAGCCAAGATTTAAAAGGAACAGAGGAAGAAGTCTTTCCAGTTGCAATAGGAATAGCATTCCTGGGGGTTCAAGGCAGCAAACGGAGAGTATTTCAGCCAAAGATGGATCTCTAACTGGGAGGTGTGGAGATACAATAAGCTTTTCAACCTCGCGAATTGCAGTTTTGAGCATCTGCGCACATTAAAGTGAAAGATCATTTTGAGACTTTAAAGTATCGTATTTCTGGTAAAATTAGGCTGTACTAAGAACTAGAGATGGGGCCAGTTAACAGAACTCTGAGAGCCTGAATCTGCACCCCATTAAACTCTGGGGAAGTTTGGATCAGCACTTCCTGGTTAAGGGCTCTTTCTGCCCTGTGTATTACCCAGGTCATAACTTACTTTGAACACCTCCTATTAAATTGTTTCTGTAGCTCAGTGCTGTAGCTTGCCTCTTTACTGACACCGCTTTATCACTAGCAGTAATCTAATGAAGCAGGGGAGGTTTCAGAATTTGTGAGGAAAGCAGGGACTTGCAAAGCGTTTTCTTTTTGAGTACTGTTGCCCCCTTGACAGAGCAGTAGCTGAAACTGGGGCCTGGCAGGATGGTTTCTCTTTGGATGGGAAACCAATGACATGGAGTCAGGGTACTGTCTTTGTGTCATCTGTTTACTTACAAAAACGTACACCAGCCCTCTTTCCACAAATGGCAGCAGCAGCACCCTGCACACAGGCCGCCCTGTGTTGCTGAAATTTCAGGTCAGGCACTCCGGCCCCTGTCCCAAGAAGCAGCAGTCTTTGCCTCTGCTCATCTCCAGAGACCGAGGAAGACTCCAGCCGCTTCATTCCGGCTGCCACATGGTTGAACTTCTGTGCTTGCACTGGTCGGTATCTGTAATAGTAGGAAAAGAGCTTCCCAAGCGTGCGCGTGCAGACACACACTCACACAGAAGGGATTCTCGCAGCATCAGTACCAAAAAAATGGTAGTCTCTGGGATACTCTGCCCTCGCAAGAGATGAATGCCAGAGACACGGAGCCATACTGCTCTCAACACCTGCTGTTCAAAACTCCTATCAATTAGTTATTCCCCCTGCAGATGATGATTCCTGTATTGAAGGACAGAACAGAGAGAAGCTGGTTCTACTAAGAGACTTAGAGTTGTACAAAAATCTCTAGCAAGGACAAGGAGATTCCTTCTGCTTGCCTGCTGCTGCTGCTGCTTGCGTACTTCCCCTGTTGGACTGAAATGTACTGGCGATGGGGGAACTCTGTCCCAGAAATGCTTTCCCTGCCCAGCGTTCCTCGGAGGAATAGTCTCACGCTGTTATTTCAAGGGCTCCACAGATTTCAGACATTGTGAAGGGGAAGACTTTACTTTGTGAATAGGTTCTTATGCTGCGCCCATCACCATGGTATCTAAGGTTTTGAAGGCCAAGCCTTCATCCACTGACTGTGCTTTTGCACCTGCAGTTGCTTGTCTCTGAGTGGATTCCTGGTGCAGTTTTCTGGGTGAACACCCCTTTGTGCAGTTATTTAATAGGAGCCCAAACCGGTTTGGGGCTGTCCTAGGCAGCAGGAAAGCTATAAAGAACATTGACATACCTCTGCTGTACGTATTTCTATGTATTTCAGTCATAAAACTGAATATGCCATTCACTCTGCAATATCTAGGCCCAGGAAGGCTAAGGATAGCACTTTGGTTTAGACCGTACATTTCCTGCCTTTTGTTGCTTCATCAGCAGTTGAACACGTTCTAGGCATTTTGTTGTGTTACTTTGTACGTCAGGTTTGGGAAGAGGGAAATCTTTGGAACTCATCATTTATCTCAATATATTTCACTTCCAATCTGTCATATTAGGATATTAGCCAGTTTGCATTGACGGGTGAGTGTGTGTGGGTTAGAGGGAGGAGTTAGCTTGCCTAGCCTATCTGAGCATCCACATGGGTAGCCTGCTCTAA
Organism: Chelonia mydas; assembly: GCF_015237465.2. Classification (NCBI taxonomy): domain Eukaryota; kingdom Metazoa; phylum Chordata; order Testudines; family Cheloniidae; genus Chelonia; species Chelonia mydas. The sequence goes on from NC_051250.2 coordinate 69,838,269, forward strand.
GTGAAGCCTTTCTCCTCTCTTATGGCTCTGACAGATTTGCCTGTGCCTTTGTCCCCATGCAGGTTGGAGGACACACCATGCTGCCCATCCGCTGGATGCCCCCTGAGAGCATCATGTACCGGAAGTTCACAACGGAGAGTGATGTGTGGAGCTTTGGGGTGATCCTCTGGGAGATCTTCACATATGGGAAGCAGCCCTGGTTCCAGCTCTCAAACACAGAGGTACAGGATAAACCATAGCATCTTTGGCTGGGGAGGGGAGATGAGGCGAGACATGATGGAAAGGAGCATAGTCACACAGCATGCTTCTTGCAGCAAGTTTCGGGCACTTTGAGACCTGGAGGTGGGTTATTTCGCCTCCCTTATCCATCTCGGAAGCCGGGGTACACCACCGCCTTCCACATTCTCAGGAGGAAGTCCTAGCCCTCCCCCACCTTGGGTGCCATTGTCCATAACAGCATCATGGCCTCGCAGAGGAAGGGCTAGGTGAAGCCATGGCTTCCATCTGGGAAATGCAGCTTGACAGAGGCTCTTACTTTGAGAAGAGCCCCCAACCCATAATTCCTCCCATTCCACTCCCTGCCCCTTCCTCCTGAGTTTGAGTCAGCCACAAGTAAAGTAAGGTACATGGGGGGCTAATGCACCCAACACTGGCACTGGGTGGGCTGGGCTGACTTTAAGGAGCAGCTTGTTGCAAGTAAATTATTTCCAGCAGAATTCCCAACCTCGGGTATGTAAAATGTTGGTCACAGCGAGGGCTGCAGGTGGCAAGGGGCAGGGATGGGGTGGACCCCGATATTTATAGAAAGCTGGGTCAGGCTGTTCAATGTGCACCCCAAAGTGGGGAAAAATTGGGAAATACCAATGCACAACGAACACCTATGGTCCAGGCACTTCCCTTGTATGTTCATGTACAACTCCCATTGACCCCAGTGGGAGCTGTGGGCGAATGCGGGAGGGACAGATCTGGCCATAAAAATGGAACATTATTGCTCATGGGGAGAAGGGCTGTTCTCCTTCCATTGCCCTCTTTGCAACAAGGCTTTCAGAGCAATCAGTGCACTGAGTTTGCGGGTCATCTCCCAGATGTTCACAATAACAGTGGTAATTAATGCTTGCCACTCTTATGGCTCTTTTTAGGCATAGAATTTAAAGCACCTTTCAGAGGGATAGCTATTATCCCTATTTCACAGATAGGGAAACTGAGGCAAAGAGCCTGACACAGTGACAGTTGAGAATAGATCCCAGGTCCCTTGACGCCCAAATCCATGATTTAGCAACATACCCACCACGCTGTTTGGCTAGATAAGCACAGAAGCACTCTCAGAACTGGGCTAGTAGGGGTTGCTGCAGGTCAGTTACATCCAGGAGAGGCAGGTCTGGAACAGCAGGCAGTGCTCCAGCTCACATTTGAGTGCAGTGACAGAGCTGTGCCCAGGAAAGGTGCACATTTTATCCTATTGTGTGTCTAATGGATTCCAGAAAAGTTACCTCTTTTAACAAGAAATGTGCATTTTCTGCTTTCCGGACACAGATCCCTTAATTGAGTGAGTGCAGAAAGGGACTATCCAAGGTGCTTCTTTACATCGCTAATACTTGCCCATTTGTGAGCTCAGTGCCCTTCCTGAAGCAGTATGCACAAACGTTTTAGAGACACAAAGAGTGAGAGAAATGATCACAGAAGCCATTTGTTATGATACTTAATGAGCTGCTCTTGCATTTGCCTTGGAGATAAATATACACACACACACAAATGAGCGTACATACATCCCACATGGATGAGCTATCATGCTGGAACCCAGACCGCACAAATGTTTCTGCACCTGTCTCAGTTTCCCCATCTGTGAAATGGGGATAATCAAACTAACCCATCTACTAACCTTAAACAGTGCTGTGAACATATAAAGCTGGTACTTTTGGGCTAGGAATAGTACTGCCACATCCAGACAGGGTGACTTTTAACCATAGTCACCTCCATCTTTACCTGACCCTGTCTTTCCTCTGTCCCTTTCCCTTTTCTCCTCAAAGGAGAGAATTCATAGGCAACCTGTGCAAGACATTGCACATTAATCCTCCCAAATGTTAGGGATGTGTTTGCTGTTGGCCTGCTGGTTAGAAGCAAGCTGTGGAGACTCATGCAGAGTCCAGGGGCCTCTGGAGAACTGACTCCACCAGATCTTAGAATCACTTTTAATGAGGATGAGCAGGTCTGGGACACACCTTCTCCACTCCCGGACATCTACAGGGGACACAAGTCTAGATTTTATCTGGCTGTTGGCTGGTTAAAGTTAAAATGAGCATTTTTAGACGTTCTGCTAAACACTGGATGAGACCCTCGCTGAGGGGAAGATGGAATAGGGCACACGGCTAGTGAAAGACCACCTGAAGACCCAAAGCTAGCCCTACTGGCTAAATCTAAACCTTGCTTCCTCTCTAAAGATAGGGGCTCACCATGGGTCTTTCAAATACAGGAAGCTTTTTAGTGGTCCTAGTTCATGTCTCTCTGCCTGCTCCACCAAGGCTCAGAAAGTTGTCTCTGCCATCAGCTGTACAGTGATGGAGCCTTGTCTGCAGCACTGCATTTCCATCGCCCTCCCATCCACAGCTCCTCCTAATCGCTTTCTCCTCTCGCTATGTCTATGCAAACATCAGAGTGATAACTGTCTGTTTGGATGTGTGCCGGGCCCCATTACTAGTCACAAATGATTAACTTCAGGCCCCCCTCGCTGGTCTACTTGCCTCACAAGTAGCACTGTTTGGGATCTGTGTTTATCTGCAGCGTGTGTCAGGTCAATCAGCTACGGCAGTGCCGGGCGACTCATCACTTCCCAGACAGGGGACTAGTCAGTAATAACAGCTCTCTGACAAGTCACTTTTTCCCCCCTATACAGCCTTTTCCCTGGCGGGCAGGATTCAAAAAGCAGGTGCTTGGGGAATTGTTTTCCCCTGGAGTCACTCTAAAGATGCCATTTCATGCTGCATGAGCCGCTCACATTTTTCTCATTAGCGGCAACAACCTGACCTAGAGCGAGGTGTGAACATTTGCAAGATTTTCTTCCATCATGAATTTGATCCAAGATGAAACAGTGTTTTTTTTTCCTGCTTACAAACATCAAAAATTAGGCAAATTTGCCCTGGGAGAGGCAGGTGGGAGATGTTGCTCTGAAATCCCCCTAGTAGAATTTTCCTGGGTTTCACCATGGAAAAGGCTTTTATTTTCAGCGGGGGGAAAGACTGATGATGTAAAAAAAATTAACTTTTTCTTAGACCACCAGGAAAACCTGACATTTCAGGTTCAGCCTCTCCTCTATATAAATTACCATTGGACTCCTTCTTTGACGAAGCCTTCTGGTCCATAGGTACAGTCAGGTAATTAGGTGTCAAACTGGGAGGAGTTGTGCCTGGAGTTAATAGTAGTTGCAAAATCAAAAGTATATTTCACTGAGATTGCAAAACTGCAGCTGCAAAGCAGGAGGCAGGTGCTGAGAATCTGTTGCTGCATATCACCTGCTGGGAGCCTGCACACCTCAAATCAGAGGGATCTGCTGGCTCCTTAGTGCTCTGATGAAATGTTGGTTAGCATCCAGGGCTAAGCAGATTCGGCAAAGGGACATTCGCAGTGCTTCGTTGTGTGGGACTCACCCTCTCTGTTCTGCGTTTCAGGTCATCGAGTGCATCACCCAAGGCCGAGTCTTGGAGAGGCCTCGAGTTTGTCCCAAGGAGGTTTATGACATCATGTTGGGCTGCTGGCAGAGGGAACCTCAGCAGCGGCTCAACATCAAGGAAATCTACAAGATCCTTCATGCTCTTGGCAAGGCCACACCAATCTACCTGGACATCCTTGGCTAGCAGTGGCCACTTGTCAAAAGTTCCTGCTCCTTCCTTCCTCCACCCACCCTACCTCCTCTGCTCCCGACCCCTTTCAGCCCCCAAGCAAACATCTTCATATAAACTCAAGTGCCTGCTACACATACAACACTGAAAAACAAAACAAAACAAAACAACCTGTAAGGCAGTTTGGCTTATATATATTTATAGATATATAGATATAGATATATATACCTTCCACACCAATACAGAAAGAAGCTGCTGTTACAGAAACTATAAGACTTTAAAAAATAAAACAAAAAAGAAGAGAAGAAACTTAAAGTACTTAAAAAAAAAAAAAGGAGGAATCTTTTCCCCCAAGCTGTGGAGAAGTGAAACATGACCTTGCTGTGCTTTGTCCGCTCGGGCTGAGCTCAAGACTCTTGCTAGTGCAGAGACGCAGTCCCAGGGAAAAGCTCTGGGAGGAGGCCCTGCCCCGTTTGTAAGATATGCACTGAATGTGTGACTCAGTCCCCGCCTGGACATTTGGGCTCTGAGCCAGGGCAGTGCCCCTGGAGGAACTTGCAATTCCACCCGCCCACCTTCCCACCCTTTTCCTCCTTTTGACATTGCAGGACAATTTTTCTAATTTGCCAATTCTTAAATGTATAGACTCAAGGCTTTCGGAACATATAGTAAAGGATCGCGGCACCTACGGGTAAACCACATACGAGAAACAGCCACCCTCCCACAGAACACAGACAAGAGGAACTGAACCTTTCTATTGCCCAGCGCCAATCCTTTGTCAGACTCTGGGGATCAGTGCCGGGGACCAGAGCAGCTGCCTGGGAGAGCCATACAGAGAGCAGAGTTGGGGAGGGGTCTGTGCCATTGTAAGGATGCTTTGACCTCACTTTGGCATGTGGGACAGGCACCCAGCCCATGCGTCGCCCCCAAATAGGGGGTGTTTTTGAAAGCAAAACCCTCCACCCTGCTTATTTTGCCAGGAGACATGGTAGAGATGTGAGGAGAGCCCCTGCCATACAGATGGGCCAAATTCATCCCTGGCGCAACAGCGCTGAAATCAGGGCTTTCCCCCCCAGCGTGTGTTCAAAGGCTGTAGTTTGTCATCTGGCTGGGGACTGGCTTGCACGGCTTCAGGGGTGCTCTTCAGGGTTAGTACACCATGCTGCCCCTCCTTCCTTTCCCCCACCCCCACCATCCACCCCCCCTCTCCCTTGGTCCAATACCTAGTATATCTGCCAAAGGGATGGGGGTGGTGCAGGGGAAACGAAGGGGTCTGGGAGATGGCTGGGAACCTATCAGCACCTGCCCAGGCCCTGTTGACATTCCCCTCACGTCTCCAGGCCCTGAAAGGATTGATGCATCTGCCTTTGAGCTGCTGTGAAAATGCAGAGGCTGAAGAATAGCTCCACTGGTAACCCGGGGAGCTGGGGGAGGGGAAGGCGGTGCTTTCCCGAGGAGACGGCTCAGCAAATGGCCACTGCGGCCAGCCTTGCATGTCAATGAGGACAAAGGCCTGGCCAAGGGGACTGGGACAGCCAGGGGAGGGGCAGAGAAGCAGTCCCTATCCCACGCCCCCATCAATAAAAGGAATCAACTTCCTGGCAAAAGGTTTCCTCAGAGGTGGGCTCCTGCTCGAAGCAGGCCTGGGAAACAAAACATTTCTGGTTCGTTTCTCCTCCGGCTAATGGAGGACGAGGGGACAACATGCCGCTTGGCAGCTCTAGCCAGGAGGAGGGTGCTGTCAAGGCAGAGTTTGAAAGGTGACAGCTGTAGACCCAGAAATAGCTTGTTGGGATGTGGCCCTTGTCATGGAAGGAGTGGGGGGATCTCCTCTCCTCCCCCCCATCCAGCACCCCCCGCCCAGAGCAATCGACAGGGCAGGCTGCATTCGAGAAAGGATGCTTCTGTCCAGGTGGTGACGTAGTTGTGGTGCGCTGCACAGAGGAAACCCCCTTCTCCGCCCCATACAATCACCCCATTTATCTGGAGCTGTCTTGTTCCTGGCTTAAATCAGAGGAGGGGGCCCTGGCACAGGGAGGGGAAGAAAGCAGATCCAGGGGAAGGCCCCTCTGGTGCTAGTGGAGTAGAGTCTGCAGGGGCTGAGGCTGCTGGAGAGGGGTGGGTGCAGTGGCTTATTTGGTCCAGGCGGTGCTTGCTGTAATAAAGGCATTGGGGAGGGGAGGGGAGACAAAATGTGACTCCTTGGCCCGCCTTACAAAAACCAGGATCTGTCAGTGCTTGGCGGTAAGGGGCGAGGCCAGTGCAGCAGACTCTGGAGTCAGGGCAGTGTGCTGGGTTGTTCGCATTACAATGCTGAATGATTGTGTACGGGTCACTTTGAATAACAGAACTGAGCTGTTGGCAGGAGGACGGGCAGGGAAGGGGTGTTAATGGCCCCAGAGATCATAGAGAAACCACAATCTAGTGCCCCACTCCCCCCATGCTCTGCATGGCTTTGTTCTCCTGGGGCACCAGGACAATGGGAGCTGGCTTTGGTGAGGGGGGCACCCCGTCTTTTCCCTTCCCCCCCGCCATTTAACTAACCCTTCAAACCCCTTTCCCCAGTCATAGCACTCATAGACCCTGCAATTCCATGTTAAATTCAGGAGCACCCCACCCTCCAGCTCTGCTGCAAACCAGGGATCCCTCCCCCCCACCCCATCCCATGAGTGGTGGGTTCCCCAAGCCAGCTCTGTGTGTGGGCATCTGAGCAAGGTCAGGGCAGGAGCAAGGAAAGACATCAGGCCTGAATGCAGCATGGTTATTAATAACTGGTCTAATGAAAAGAAGAAAGATGTCCCCTGAAAGATGTTAAGCTCCCGACACCGAGATTCAGGCTGTCAGACTGCCCCATTCTTAGCCCCACCAAATGCAATTATGGCTTTGGGGAAAGGTTCTCTTGTCAAAGCTTGTTTTGAGCAGCTGCTCAGCAAAAGAGCAAGGCAGGGTTGATACCGTGGCATGGAGTCATGACTCCCCTGCTGCTGTTGCTTTGGCTCTGTGCGTGTCAGGTTTTGCTTCTGTTAGTTTCGTTTCTGTACAGGTGAGAGGAAATAGTTGCAGACGTGCTGTGGGAGTTGGGAAGGACGCTGGGCCGAGTTATAGGGGAAAATACCCAGGAGTCTCCTGTTTGCTGGAATTAATACAGAGTCCCTTTAGTCTGCGTGAGTGGCTCTTTCACCCACCACAGGACCAGAAGTTCCTGATGGCTGTGGAGCCTATGTGGTCCCACTGTGTCAGAGATAGCGCAGGGTTTGGGGAAACCCATACAGTGTGCCCCAAAGCAAAGATCTACTCTAGAATGTGGGTGCCTTTGTGGGCCAGGGAGGCACAAGTGACTCCAACATTGTGCAGATCATCCATTTGCTCCCCCCATGAAGAGGGTTAGCTATCGCTCTGCTGCCAGGAACACCGAGCTCTCCCCCAGCCTGGCTACTCATGCCATGCCCAAGGACCGCAGTTGACTCTGGCTTAGGCTTATTTTAATCCCCTCCCCATATCCCCACACCAGGGCATTCCCATTACTCGACTCCTTTAACTGAGCTGGTCCCCAAATGCCTTTTGAAAGGGGTGGTGGGCCAGACCCGAGGGCAGTCCTGGACCTTAGCTGAGAACAGGACTGTTGCCCTTCCTGGCACTCACAGTGGGGCACTTTTACTTAGGGAAGAGATTAACCCAGGCAATTCCCTTCGAGGGTTTCACCTAGATGGACACCTGCTGGGCAAGAGGGCGCTGTGCTGTGGTTGGCCCTGGGTTGTGGTCTCAGTGACCTCATGTTTTGTTTTTTTCACATCTGTGATTTCCCATTTCTAACATTTAGGTGAAGCGGATACTTCTTGAGGGTGGGCCATCGAGCACTCAGTGTTTAAATGGGGCTCAACCCCATCTCTTGAAGTCAGCCTTCTATTTTGCGTGCCTGTATTGTTCTCACAAAGCTCTCTACACTCCAGTTTTTGCACACACCTCTTAGACTTGGATGGTCATTACATGCTTTGTTTGTGCAAACCTGATCAGCTGGCACATGCCTGTGAATTCAGGGTTTTGAATTTGCATGAACTTGGGTGTGAAAAATGGCATGCAAAAACTTCAGTGTGGGGGAATATATGTGCAAAAGCAAGTGTGAAAATGAGGTTCCATTATAGAGGCTGCTTTTGAAAATGTGATCTTCAAAGCATCTCCGATTGCCTCTCTCCAGTAGTGGGTAGAATAAGGTGTCTCAATTAGACAGCACTTGGAAAAGACCTCGTAAGGAAGGGGACAGTATTACAAGTCCAGCACACTACTTGGGTTAAGTCAGGGATTGGCAACCTTTGGCACACAGCCTGCCACGGTAAGCCCCCTGGTGGGCCAGGCCAGTTTGTTTACCTACCATGTCCTCAGGTTCGGCCAATCGCAGCTCCTGATGGCCGTGGTTTGCCACTCTGGGCCAACGGGGGCTGCGGGAAGCAGCGGCCAGCACATCCCTTGGCCGTTAAGTAAACCATAACATCCCTGGGTTAAGTAAACCATAGTTGTATTAGGAAGGGCTAGTGTTCTATTAAATTCCTAGTGGTGCTGATGATAGAAACTGAAATAAAAAATAAATTGTGTGACTGAGACTACAGGAAAATGAGGCTATAACTCTGGGCAAACACTGGCAAAAAAGCAAAGGTCACCAGCAGGCAGGGGTCTGAACTATGCTGTGTTGTGAGCTTTTCTCATCTGAAATACAAGCAGAACAAGGCCTGAGCAATATTAAACCTTTCAGGGACAAAGGCAGGGAAATCCAAAGCTAAGGCTGCTGTTTTCTCTTCCGAAGAAAGGCTTTTACTTCTCAGGACCCAAGTGCGTTTGCTGCCTAATGTGCTAGCGATATCAGCAGCTGTAACTGCAGAAACACAGAACCGGGTCTCGGCTGGCAGGTGAAGAAAGACTTGATTTAAGCGCTGTTGTTCGTTGGGTGTATGTATTTGTCATTGGTGAGTCTGCATCTAAAGTGTGTTCTGTTCAGAGCTGGGATCTTTATTACGGTTGCATATTTATTTTTATAATGAGGCGTTTCACTTCCTGCACCCAACGGCAAGTCTCATTTTACAGGCTGTGAGTGAAAAATGTTGCATTCAAGGCTGGTAGCCAAATGTACTGAAGGCTACTCCTTGCTCTCTGCAGGTGACTTTTACACCTAAGGGTGGCCCAGTACAGTGCTTCCCCTCCTCTGGGGCAGCTGTACCAGTTTACTAGACCAAAACTGTGACCCATGCCCTGTGCTTTCCTGTACAGTTACTGGGGCTTAGCAGCTGAAGCTCAGTTACACACCACTAAATGGGAAGCTGGCAGTGATGCCAGGCTAAGGCCTGAGCGAGAATGCAAGCGAGAGCCTAGAGTATCTGTCAGATGAGGACGTGCCAGTTTTGGGGCAGGGAAGAACCAACTGTTGAGAAGACAGACACACCAGAAAGGGTAGCTTGCCCCCTTGGCTCTCCGTTCACTGGGACTTGGTTTAAGCCTCTAGTATTTTTTGTACAAAGAGGGGGATCTGGGAGGATTTAATCTCTGACGGGATATTTAGCACTTGGGTCGTTCCCTTTGCATGGGCCAGGTCTTGGCTGTGAAGCAGTCCCTCCTGTTTACCAGGAAGAGCCTGGGTTGTGTTCTGTGCTGGTTAGTTATGCCTCTGCAATGGCTCCTCTCTGCTTTTGAGACGCCTACTCGCTTTCTCTAAATGTGGATTTTCACATGCAGGGGGAGCTGACGGGCGGGGCGGGGGGTTGGCCGGTGATCAGGTCTAATGGCTCCATACAGTTTTGCCCTGCGCATGGTGGGAAGACAGGACGCCCATGCCAAGAAAAGCACTCAGCAGGTCCATGCTTTGGTTCGGTGCAAAGGCACATCCCCAAAGGCTCTGCTGTGCTACTGTGTCTTTTTGAAGGAGTAGGATGGGACTGCACCTTTGGGGTGAGTATGCTGTCGGCTTGCAAAGGAGAAGAAGTTGCAGGGGGGAACGTGCCAATTTGTGCCCCATTAGCATAATGGCTAAGTGGAAAAACTTGCTTAGCTCTTCTCCAGAATCACTGCTAGAAACTGTGCTCCTGGCTGGGACCTGGCGGGTCCTGTGTCTAGCCGAGTGAATGCGTACAAAGACACACACACACACCCCCCCGAGTGGCCAATGGCACAGGCGTATGTAGTCTCTGCCCCAGTGGAACGCAGAGGTAACAGTGCGCCCTTCAGTCACTTTCATGCCCCTTGTTCCTTGTCTGTACGACGTTAGGCAGTGGAACAGGTTCCCAGCCAAAGTGGTGGAAGTCTCCTTGCTTGCAGCTTTTAAAACTATGTTAGACAATTGTGGGGAACGATCTTGCTTAGGGCCCCAGGAGACAGGCTAAGTGATCTAATAGGTCATTTTCATCTCTAGCTTCTGTGGTTTCTCACTGGCCACAATTTCGCAAGGCTTCTTCACAGCCCCTGCTTCTAAAACAACCAGCTCTAACATTCCTCAAAGAAAATGGATGATTATCACATAACTCCCATTGGCACTCAGGGATCCCCTATGGGAACTAATCTCCCAGACAAAAAAAGGGACTGATCCTACAGCCTGAAGCCAGTAGCCCAGCAGCTGTTCTGAAGAGGTGTTGAGCTGCAGAACTACTGGCTTCTTAAGACAAGGGCCCAGCAGGAGATGACTGAAATGCCTCTGTGAAGGAAATCATAGCATTGGGAGGTCTGAACATTTTTTCTTTTGCGCACACTGGCTCTCTGTTGGTTTCCAGCCTCCCAGATCTTTGCTGCTTGATATTTAGATAAGTGAAGTTGCTGCATTTGCTTCCTTCCGGAAAAATAGGACTGGCACAAGCCCTGTGATTTTCCTGGTGGAGATGCAATAAGCTTCCCTCAAACCCCACCCCCTGCCACTCCACCCCCGACACGTTTCCTTTCTGTCCCTGTAGTTCTCCGGGAGTGGCAAATGGACTTTTTAAAGTGAGCGAAAGTCTTAATGTGAGGTGAATCTGAAGCCCACAGTTTGGACTTCAAACAGTGAGAAAATTGGCGCTGAATGATTCCGCACACAAAGCAGAAAACTTTCATTTCCTGCAGGCAGGATGGAATTGACTGTTATATTAAGACTTCAGAAGGAGCACTGCCCTGGAGTAATTCCACTGCTGTCAGGCAATGTTGACATCTAGATTAACCTCTGTGCAGTGAATTTTACAGCAAAGCTCATCGTGATGCGTGTGGGATATCTCCTGTAAATCCCAGCTGAAACCAAGGGTGTCCCACCCCCCTCTATGAAAAGAAGGAGAAGAGCCTGGCAAGCGACTGTGTTTCTTTTACCTCAGCAGAACGCGGCTCTGACCTCATCCAGGCCATTCCTGCTGAGACAGGCTTTCTCCTCTGCTAAAGTGACAGGAGTTTTAGCCCATATTTTTTTTAATTCCCCCAAGGTATTTAAATCAAGGGGATGAAAGGCTCTTTGCTATTGACAAACAGGTCCTGCCATGTATCCACAAGTAGACAGTCGTAGTTAAAAGGAACTGGTTAACCAGTGGCTGTTAGCTTCTCTCTCTGATTAACTCCAAACTAGGGCACTGATGAGACCTGATCCGGTGAGCAATGCCACTCACTCTCACAGCTGCTGCCAACAGGCTGCATCTAGTGTTAACCAGCCAAACAAGAGGCTAACTATTTAAACTGTGAGCATGACAAAAGATGCATAAATTAAAGGAGTTCACGTAGTTCATTCTGCAGAAGTCAAAGGCCATTGCAAGAGAAGTCTCCGAACTCCTTATTTCTTTGCTCTGGCTGTTAAATCCAAACTGCAAGGTAGGAGCAAGTACCCTTGGTATTTTCTTTAAGAGTAGCTTCAGCAGCAAAAGTTTCAAGGGCTGAGAGGTACAGAAGCGGAACTGCCTTCTCCTTCCTTGTACGCTAGAGACAATGCTCTCAACAGGCATTAGTAGGTACCTAGTGATGTCACCTAGTCCTTTTGATTACCTCTGTGTAGATAAGTACTGTCAGCTAGAAAATGTCGGAACTTGAGGGTGTATCTTTCATTCTAGCTGTTCTTTATGCCTTGCTCTTCTTGTTCATCTCTGAACTCATATATGTCTATAATCAATAGCAAAAATTCTAGGCACATCTTGAATACTGTGTGAAGATGTGGTCGCCCCATCTCAAAAAATATATATATTGGAATTGGAAAAGGTTCAGAAAAGGACAACAAAAATGATTAGGGGTATGGAACAGCTTCCATTTGAGGAGCGATTAGTAAGCCTGGGACTTTTCACCTTGGAAAATTGATGACTAAGGTGGGATATGATAGAAGTCTATAAAATCATGATGGCTGTGGAGAAAGTAAATAAGGAAGTGTTATTTAGTCCTTCTCATAACACAAGAACTAGATGAATGAAATTAATAGGCAGCAGGTTTAAAACAAACAAAAGGAAGTATTTTTTCACACAACACAGTCAACTTGCGGAACTCCTTGCCAGAGGACGTTGTGAAGGTCAGGACTATAACAGCGTCCAAAAAAAGAATTAGATAAGTTCATGGAGAATGGGTCCATCAATGGCTATTAGCCAGGATGGGCAGGGATGGTGTCCCTTGCTTCTGTTTGCCAGAAGCTGGGAGTGAGCGACGGGATGGATCACTTGATGATTACTTGTTTTGTTCATTCCCTCTGGGGAACCTGGCATTGGCCACTGTCAGAGGACAGGATATTGAGATAGATAGACCTTTGGTCTGACCCAATATGACCATTCTTATGTTCTTATACAGCTCTCATTGACTCAGCTGGAGTTGTGTGTCCTCTGCATCTCTGAAATCAGGCCTATAAACTCTTTTTTGAACCTGTATTTGCTATCCCCAATTAGAATACAGCTGGAAGGGTTGCCTCCAAGGTTACAGAGAAGGTCATGGTGTCATTTTTGACTATGGAAAGAATATGGTCAACCAATTTAACCAACAAAGAAAATCAAACTTGGTGGCCTAATGTAAAAAGTAATCGGTATTGTATTTTGCTTTGGACATCCATGCATTAATATTCTGCAAATATGATTTCCCCTTTGTTTGTATTATTGATGCTATAAAATGTCAAACACGCTAAAAAAACAAACTAAAAAATCCTTCAGCAACCCAGCCTTTGGGGTTTGGAGTAATTTTGGCTGAGTCACAAATAAGGTTGCTGTCCCTTTTGCTTCTCATGGATATTAATGCACTGGTCACTCAATCTACTGCTGACTTTAAAAACATTCACTTTGCTAGCTGTATTTTAAAGAATACAAAACCCTGAAATTCTTTGTGCCCCATGCGGGAAGCCAAAAGTGCCCAGGGTGAAGTACCACTTTGCTATGGTTGGGTTTGTGACTCTCATAGGGTCTGCTACATCTCTGTGGTTCCCAGCAAAGCACCACTTCACAACCATCTTTGTTCCAGCCAAGAAGAACTAGGTCTGTGTCCCCTTTCGTCAGAGATGTTTTATCACTTGGGTTTGCTCTTGAGCAGTACTGGGCTCCTGCCTCTTGCAGTGATAGGCGGATGTTATAACTCCACAGCACACCAGCCCTTAGTTGCCCAAGAATTGAGACGTAATCAGGAAGGGGAGACCTGTATTCTTGTCAACCCCCATCTAACTACATCCCAGAATCTTAGGCGCTTGTTTTCATGAGCACTGAGCGGACATCTTTACTGTGCTGTCCACAGTGAACCCTAGATTTTTGTGCCAGAGAGGATACAGGGAACTCAGAACCCATCCCTGTGTTGGAGGAATTTAAATTGTTCCTTCCAATGTGCGTCTTCTTGAACTGGCTGAAGATGAGTTTCACTTGCCCAACAACTGATTTACTTTCGTCCCTCCCACTCCTCCCTGCCCCGACTCACTAAATACTTTTGTGCCATTGGCAAATGTCACGTCATTATCCGCCCTCCGTCCCAAGTCATTAATAACTAAATTGACCAGCACCAGCCCTGGCATTGATGTCTGGGGTCACTCCACTATTAACATCTCTGCTCAATAGGAACTGCCTAGTTATTCTTCCCATTTGCTCTCTGTTTCTCCTTGTTAGTGTCTGATCCGTGGTAGGATGTTACCCCTTGCTCTGGCTATCCAGTTTCCTTATTAGCCGCTTATGAGGGCATTTATCATAGTCTTTTTGAAAGTCTAATAAAATGATACAAAGGTCTACTTTATCTATTATTTCCTTCCCTCTTCCAAAGCATTCTCAAAGGCTAGAGAGAAAATTGACTCTTACGTAGGCTATGTCAAAGTGTCCCTGCCTTGTTGCTTTCATCTGGGAGTTTCCCAACTATTTTGTAGTTGACTTCCAAACCCTTTTTCTGAGTCCTGCAATTAGAGCTCCCCATCTCTCAGGCCTGAGTAAAAATGGAGGTCAAATCATACTCTGCTGGAGGGATCTTCTTTACGATGTTGTGGGGAGGAAATCTCAGCAAGTTTCTCCTTGGATTTTCCCTCCAGTGATAGCAGGAGCAGGGGATTTGGAGAATCCAGAGGGAGGTAAAAGAGCTCCCAGTTCTGTAACCTCCTGCTGAGATTTCCACGTGGAAATCTGGGAGCAGGGCAGGGGAAATTGCCATGGGGATCAACATTTCTCTTGTTCAATCCTCCTCCCAGCCCAGCCCTCTGAAGTCCACAGAATGCCATCGGCACAGAGGTACAGCTCAGGTGCATGCCCACAGCACAAGGATAGGGAATTTCCAATTGTGCCCTGCCACCCCCAATGAGATAGGAACAAAGTTAGCAAAAGTCCCAGAGTAGAAAGAGTTCTGGGTTATGATGTTTTCCCTACAGGGATTATTTAGTTTCCTTTTCTAACTCCGTTATTTAAGACACAATCCCACAGTAACTATAAACATGCTCTGAAATACGGAATGAACACGAGGAATCTGTTTGTTTTAGATTTTATGCCTGTAATTTCTCTCGCTGAGAATTCGGCTGTTACTCAGCCCCCAGCTGATTGTTCTGATTGGAAAGTCAGTCAGGACTGATTCCTGATGGGATCTGCTCTAGTCCATCCTAGTTCTTACACACTTGGGCTGCGGCAATGGAAATAATCAGCAAAAAGGACTGAGTTATTGTTATTGCGTATAGACCTGAACTCTCCACTTGATGCTGGGCTAAAGCCTGATAGGTGTTGAGCACCACAAGTGTACATTAGAGTCGGAAAAGGTTGTGGGTTCTGGATGCCTCTTGAGATCATTCATTGTGATGTTAGGAGTAGTGTTGCAGGGAATGAGGGGGTGAAATTGTACAAGAAAAAATGTGTCAAACATTGTTTGGCGTTTAGTGCAAGAAAATCCACAATTGTACATGAGACAAGATTGAACTCATCATATTCTCCCTATTAACAAAGAATATTTGCTACAGAGAGAGGAACGATTCTCTGTCCCAATCGCTTTTAATTTTGTTTTTCTTGTTCTTCTGCTAGGGCCGAGCAAACCCTGGCTCACAATGTCTTTGAAAGCTGGAAATTAGGGTGAGAGGTGGGGTTGGGAGCGGATGAGAGCCTGATCTTGTTCAGTGATGTAGATGGGTAACAGCACAGCATCTTCCTGGGATCAGGTCCTAATAATCTGGGATCAGATCTCCCCCTTCCCCACCCCCCAAAAAATCTATTTTGTGCAAGCATTGTTCACAGTATTGTAAATCAGTTTTATCTCTGAGATTAAGAGACAAAAGCAGCCACTAATCCGGGGATTTTGCTGTATCTTAAACCAGTAGAATCATTTCCCTGCAGATCAAAATGCCTGCCTAAGGTCAAGAAAGGCGCTGATGGAAAACCAAGCAATGAGATTGTTTTGATGACCTGTCTCTACCTAAATTTTTGCAACATGTTAACCACAGCCACCAAGGAATTCTGTGCTGAGGACAGGGACACCTCCGACACCGCAGAGATCAATTTCAGGCTGTTCCACTTAAGAACGGTCAGTGTAATAAACGTTATCGGAGGCAGGCTGTCATGCAGTGTCTGCAGCTGATGACTGAGTGTTTAGTCTGTCAGACTTGTTCTGATCTCTGGTTTCAGGGTGGCATGTTCTTGCTGGCATTTAATTTGGGACTGTGTGTTCAGCACCATGGACAACGGTCATCTGCTAGAAGTGAGTGAAATTTACAGGCTGTCGCCTAGCTTCATCTCCCACAGGGTTCTGGCTTTCCCCCCTCATTTCTGAGCCCTGGTGGTTGTTTTTCCTAGTGGCTACTCTTTTGTGTGTGCTTTGCTTATCCAGCTCAGCGTGCCAAGACTCCCCCCCCCATGCTGCACCCTGAACCTGCTGATGTTGGGCCTGCTCCTAAATCAGTGCATTCCTCTCTATGCATCAGGACTACTTGGGTGAGTAAGGGGGGCAGGGCTGGAGCCGTATATTTCCCACTCTGAGAAACAGGCCAGAGAGCTCTGAGGAGAAACAGCTTGAAGATTAATAGGGATCCATGCAGGCCAGTAGTTCTCAACCTGCCGTCCAATCAGCACACACCTGTGGCTTGTGTGACATCCTCAGCGCCATACAGGTAGTATATATATCCTGTGGATGCGGCCCACATCACACAGCAAGCTGCATATGCAGCCCACAGTGGTAAATAGGTTGAGAACCACTGATGTAGCCAATGGGCTGGCTCAGCTACCCCGGAGCTGATCGGGGACTGTTCTGGCACTTATTTAAGCCTAAATGTTCAAGGACCTGGTGTTATCACTGAGCCAAATCCTTACATCATTCCAAAGTAGAGAGACAAGTCATAGCATGTCTAATGTATGAAAAGGGAACACAATCGGACCATGCAGCTTGGTACCAATTGTGTATGTGGGATTCTTCCCGCCCGCTCACCTTTTCCTGACACCTAAACATTTCAACATTTGCTTTGTGCTAAAAGATTTAACCAAGTAGAGTGAAACTACTGGAATTGGAGTTTCAGTGGAGTTACTCCTGATTGTCACCAGCATTTGTGAGATCAGGCTCAAGTCCAGCGACAGTTGAAAAGCACTGGGCCAGCTAGAGGTTTGGAAGCGCAGCCTTTGATCTGTTTTTGTTTATTTTAATATAAAATCGTCCTGTTGCAACAGTACAAGGAAATGAGTAGCTACCACATATTAGTGAGCATATTTGTTCTCAGACTCAATGAGGTAACAGCATGCAAAATCCCTCTCATTTCAGCTTAGTGTCTCTGTGCTTTTTTTTTTTTTTTTTTTTGCTCTAACAGCCCTGCCCCTGCTCTTAGATTACACGAAGCAGGTAAACTCCATCTCAAGCGGCTGATTCTGCAAGCGTCAAGAATAACTTCCTTCTTTTGGGCAGCTTTGGGAGTGATCAGGAATTGTAGGTCCATCCCCAGCTCTTGGATAGGGATGGGCTACCTGATTCAGGAAATGGAAGATAAGAACCAGCCAGAAACTTAGCTCAGATATGGAACCGAACCTTCAGATTGGTTCCTGGGAGCACCCCTTCCTGTCTTTCTTCCCTGACTCAACAGGCCCACTGTCTTGGCTGAAGAGGGAGAGGGAGTCATAGGGCAGGGGGTATACTTGGAATTGAAGAATGGGGTGTAAGAGGGAGGCTGTTAGAAATCAGAGGGCTTGCTTTGCAGGAGTGGGGAATCCTGAACAGGGACGTGTTAAATGTTGGGAGGGAGGAGAGAAACCACAAGTGACTTGTGTCCATTTGAAGCAGCTTTGAGGGCCCATCTGGACTTCCCATCTTGTTGGGCTTCTCCCAGGTCTGATCGTGGGTCCCTCACTCAATACCTTACAAACACCAAAGTCTTATTATTGTATATTCCACTGTCTGATGGTTCTTGCCCAACCACAAGTGGGTTGTTTTGTTTGGGGTTTTTTCCCCCTGTGTGAAAGGGATTTGTTTCTTCAGGAGAAGTGTCCTTTAAAATTCCAGCTAAATCTGGAGGTAGTTTCTTGCATGAGCAGCTTTTTATAGATAGGCTTAAAGCAGAACAAAAAAACCTTATGTTAACTAAGTGCTATTTCACATAATGTGTTCCATGAGAAATGAAGGATTTCCTGCCTTGTAAATGATGTACATTGATGTAGTTCATACTGGACACTTGGGTCGGAGGAGTTATGCAGAAAGGTTTCATTATCTGAAGGATCAGCTGGCACCTGGGACAGATGTGAGGGGAGAGCAGGATGTATTTGGGCATGGAATTAGGTGCTGTATTCTCCCCTCCTGAGATACTAAATATGTGATGCGGTGACGATGGCTGTAAGTGGCATGTGTCTGTCCAAATGTCCCATCCCCCCGCAGTAGGGGTGTATAATTCTCAGCATTGGAAAAATGGACCAGCTCTCAAAACAAATCTATTCACCTGCTTCTGTTCTGCAGAGATAGACGAGCCCTTGATTGGGGAAGAACTGCGGTGGCATACACAGGCTGTTGTCATCAGCAGTGATTCTAGCCATGTGGTTCTGCCCCACTTGGAAAAAAAGTGAAAGTAAAATCAGAGTCCAATAAGTTGGCCTTTGTCCCAGCTGCTATGTACCTCTGTTCACAGCTACTAATGGAACAGAATGGCTCTGCCAGGTGTAGAATGGCCTGCGCTGGTGCCCCATACTATACAATTCACATTCCAGTAGGGGGCGAGGCAGCAGCTGGATACACCCACCAGCCCAGCAGCTGCCACAGAGCACTGAGGGGTGCTGTAATGCACCCTTAACTCATGAGCACATGTACAGCCCTCCCCCAGAAGAATTTTGCCCTACGCAGCCTCTGGTTGGAACTTGGCCTCGTCTTTGCAGACATGTTGGGGGAACATGGCTAGCATCCCAAAATGGGGACTTTTACCAGGCTAATGTGAATATCAGTTAACGTTATTGAAACTCTGTATGAACAGAAATCAAAAATCTCAGTGACATTTGCTGGATTGAGTTGTTTGTTTTTACCCATTATTCCAATAAGCTACAATCGTGGCCTCTTTGGATCCTGTTTTAAATTCTGCATCTGTGTCTACACTGGAGGCCATCACCTCCTGATACTTAGCCACTATGGGGGCCATCAATGGTGTCTCCCGATTAAGGGGTCAAAAATGAACTACCAGCCTTCAGGTCTTGCTGTGGTTCTCAACCCCTTCCATTTCACAACACCCTTTGCCATACTAGGACCCATCCAGAACTGCCCCTTCTGTAAAACTAGGATCCTCTCCCATGGGACAATATGGGAAAGGCAGGGTGGTGGCACCCCCTAGAACCTGTCTGCAACACCCTTCTTCCCCAGGGGCTCCAACTGCTAGGGGGAGGAACTCTGCTCTGGGTATTAGCCAAAGTGGGTTCCCCTGTATGCTCCCCATTGTAATTTGGATTGAGCTCTTTGCTACACTGGGGCGGGGGGCATGATTCCATTATAGTTTTAGACCCATAGAAGCCTTTTACAAATTTTTAAAAAGTATTTGAAATTGAGGTTAAGGGACATCTGAAATGCTGAGGTATTTGCCCTTTCCCTGGACCCTCTCCCCACCCTTTGCTTCTTCTTTCCCTCGTCCCCAGCCTCAAAATGAAACAGAAAATTATTTTTTTAAAACTATTGATAATTTATGTTTAGTACAAAGGATGATTTAATGGCATCACCAAAGGTCGTTCATTCCATTTACACATTCCTCCTCCACCCCCAAGCCCATTCTCCCTATTGCAGCCCGTTGCCCTCTGTCATCCACCCCACACACTCCCCACAACTAAAGAAACACAAACACTGGAGACCATTCCGATTTGGTCAACAATCGTTGGAGGACAGAGATTTTAAAAAAATACTAACCAGCCACCACAAAACGAAACCATGTCCACCTTTCAATCCAATAGTCAACTGCTGCAAATAAAAGACGAACTCATTTCTTGACATTTGTTTAAAAAAAAAGTCTTTTATACCTGTTTGTGTGAGCGTGTGTATGTATATACATACACCTGTGTTCATACACACATACGCACACATCTCTCTCTCTCTCTCTCTCTCTCTAATATAAATATATTGTACGTTAGAGCTGTAAATATTCCTTGGTCATGTGTCTATGTCTTCTTCATAGTATCATATCCTCAGTGTTATGTTAACAATTCCATTTATTGATTGATGAAACTGTGTGTAGAGCTGTACCCTCCTGACATAGTTTATGTAGATGTCTCTTCTCAAATAAAGTACAAAACAACCATTAACTAGGCTTTTCCCCCCTCCTCTGTCTGCCTGTCATTCAACTTTCTTTTTATAAACATCACCTTTGATCTTTTATGTTCAAGTTTTAATCACAAGCTTGAGGCAGGAATTCTTGGGTGAAGTTCTTTGACCTGGATTTTGCAGGTCAGACTAGAAGATCATAGTAGTTACTCCTGGGTTTAAAATCTATGGGTGAAATCCTGGCCCTATTGAAGTCAAAGGGAGTTTTGCCAATGAGGTCCATCGGACCAAGATTTCACACTAGGATTCTAAAGAAGGGCAGAGTATTTTTTGTTTAGTGGAAGCTCTGATTCGGGAGCATGAGGTAGCAGCTTCCAGAGAAAAGTACCAGTTTGCTGAACTACTAAACCCAGCCCAATTCACCTGATGGGAAGGGTGTGAACCACCATCAAAGTCAGTGTTCCTTCTCACCTGGGTTTCTAGCTCATGAACTAGTTACACCCAGACAAAGTCTTTGTTACGGAAATTCCATCGCTCACATGTCCCTTGACAAATTGCTTCCTTCTCCAGGCAGGGCCAGGAGGACACATCTCTGACAGGTTTCAGAGTAGCAGCCGTGTTAGTCTGTATTCGCAAAAAGAAAAGGAGTACTTGTGGCACCTTAGAGACTAACAAATTTATTTGAGCATAAGCTTTTGTGAGCTACAGCTCACTTCACGAAAGCTTATGCTCAAATAAATTTGTTAGTCTCTAAGGTGCCACAAGTACTCCTTTTCTTTTTACATCTCTGACACTTTCTTGGGGGCACTTAGGACTCTGCATCACTGTGTAACTGCCCCCCACCCGTCCCGCCACAGCACGAGAGGGACTTGGTGGGGCTAAACTGGGTGTCAGCTCCCTGTCTCCCCAGTCTGTTAGCCAGCTAAATAGTCTTCTCTGAAGCTCTGCCAGCTTTCACTTTGCTTTGCAGGTAACACTTGGTGTACTCCCATCCCCAAACACCTCAGAAGTAGCTCCCTTAGCATCCAGCCTGTCACTGGACACTCACAGAAATGACCAAGACTGCTGTCTCAAAAGAGACAATGTACACACAGCTGGGAGACTACAACCCAGGATCAGGTCCTTCCTGACAACAATAGCACTTGGTGAAAACAAATGCAAGTTTAGTAACAACAGAGCTTCACCTATTCAAGTGAGTATTGAGTAAGAATAATGGAAACAGAAATGGTTACAAATGAAACAAAAGCATAACACACTTCTAAGAAACACCTTGTAATTGTGACAGGCTCATTCCTTTGTCTGCAATAGTTTGTCACCCTCAATGTCCTTTTGCAGAGCTTGCTGATTTTAAGTCAAATCAGGAGCCAAATTTTCATGAACAACCTCTGCTCCACTAAGGGTGTTCCACAGTGAAATGGATAACGAAATGTTCTGCAGATGATGATTATATTTTCCAAGGTTTATTGTCTTTGCTTCTATAGTCAGGGTAACCCCTGTTGGTTTCACATCCCTCTATCAACCTGTTTTTCCTGTTGACATGCCATGCAAATAGGTGTTCCTTTCTGCTGGTTCCGCAATGCTTAATTTACATTAGAGATTGGGAGATAACTACCTTTCCCCCTGTCTGGAAGAAACTAGTTTCTGCCTTTGTTGGGTTACAGACTTTACAGCATTATATCAATAAGTATCCGTAACTCCTCATATAGTGTTAATACATACATTTCACAATGACATTAATGACCAGTGTGTCACTGGCTTTCATTTGATACCTTACAAGATGCTTTTTGGACAAACACTATGAAAACAGTGGGTTAGGTGTAGTGAGTTTGTCAGGCCTGATAGGAGTTGCTCACACAGGGTCGTGAACCATCAGTGGACCTCTATGTCGCAACATCACTGAGACTTCTGTAGAAATAACCAAAATGAAATGTGTTAATAGAGGTTACCAGTGGGTGGTGTGATGGCCTGTCTGCCATCCCTAGGGATTTTCTACTGCTCAGTATGGCAGTGGGTCAAATGGCAGATTATAGTTACAGGAAGGCTGTGTCATTGGTGTTATGTTATATCCTGCCAATTTCTGCCATTGGCTCACGTTACCTTTCTACGTGTGTGCTGCCTGTGGTTAGAATTAGGAGGTGTGGAAGCATCCCAGAGTAACCCTGTGAGATAAACAGGCTCAGGAGCAGCTTCAGGTTGTCAGCCAAACTTAAACTGATTCCTCATGCCTACAAGAAATTAGGGAGGATGTGGGAGAAAAGGGAAGGTGGGAGAGCTTTTGACAGCGTGCTCCGGGGTTTGTGCATAATTTCCTGCTTGTCTCAGGGCATGCATCCTGGTGCTTACTTGTGGAACCACAAAGTTATGTGATCGAGTCACCGCACCGATACCGCGAGGACATGAGCCTGAGAAATGCAATGTGGAGGTGACATTAGCATATACCTGGGAGCTGCAGAAAATGACTCCAATTATTAGACTAATGAAAGAAGCAGATAAGTGCTGAGCACCGATCTCAGCTACACACTGGACTACACACTGGGGACTAATTGGCTAAAGGGATTGTGTAGTGGGATACCAAGATTTTTCCCGACTTCAATTCCAGCCTGGTCTGGTAGATTCTTATCTGATGGCTATGGGGTGGCCTATGAAAAATGAGTCAAATGAGCCCTCTATTTAATAGGAGACACGTGTCCACATCCAAGCAGGCACCACTTGTCCTTCTCATTGGCAACTTCGGCAATGGGGGTCAAGAACTGAACAGGCCATGGAAACTGATCCCTGGGAAAGGTCCCTGCATAACAGGGGGTGAGGCGCACTGGCATAGCAATGAAGCTTGCACCGCTGCTGCCCATGCTAAGACACAGAGCTGTTTTTTCTCCAGGGCACTGTCAATCCAGCTCCTTTCTCCAGCTACCACCGTCGGATAATGCACGTGCTTTTATAAAACGAGGAGCAACATAAAGGGACACATCACACAACTAAGACAGAAACAAAGCTAGGGGGGAGGTTGGACTCAGGACTACCCACAATCTAGCTTGTCTAACACATCCCCGGGAGGCTTCATCCTTCCATTTGTGCACATCCCCATGGCTCAGGCATTTCAAAGAGGAGGTGGCCCCTGCGTGGCATGGAAGGTGACAAGCTAGACGTTCAATAGCATGGCTGCCATTCCGCTTCCCCCAGCCCCATTGCAGAGCTTTACTATGGCTTCGGTTATTCCAGCCATCGAGCGCCTAATTACTGCCCCACAGGCAATGGCTGCTGGGCCAGAAGGAGGGGGCGGGGAAAGGGCAAGTGCCCATGCTAGTTAAGACTCCCAGGATTCCTCCTTCCAAAGGCAGCTGGAGCTGGTGGCAGCTCTAGAGGACATGACACCAATGAGAGGGGATCCCA
The DNA here is from genome assembly GCF_015237465.2 of Chelonia mydas. Taxonomy (NCBI): domain Eukaryota; kingdom Metazoa; phylum Chordata; order Testudines; family Cheloniidae; genus Chelonia; species Chelonia mydas. The sequence goes on from NC_051250.2 coordinate 69,861,584, forward strand.
AACCTGCACACCCAGCCTGTGAGCTGCCTGTTTCGGGTTAAACTCACGCTTTGCAGATAATCAGCATAAGCCCCATGCACCACCCCATGCAGTTCAGGTAGCACCTACCATCTCAATCAGGCCCTCTGGAAAAGGGGTGAGATTTAACCCTTCGAGCAGTGGTCTCCAAACTGGGGTGTGCGCACCCCAGGGGGGTGCACGAGATGATCCCCGGGGGTGCACGGCAGCAGGAGTGCTGCTGGACGGCACTCCGCCATTTTTTTTCTTCGGTGGCAGCTCTGCACGTCCACGGCTGGTGTTCCCCTCCGGCAGCCCGCCTGCGGTAAGTCTTCTGTCGTTCTTCCATTGGCGGCGCACCTGCGGCTGGTCTTCCGGTCTTCACACTGGGGGTGCGCGAGCCAAAAAGTTTGGAGACCACTGCCTTAGAGAACCACTGAATTGTGCCACGGAGCTGGCACCAATATTTGGATCCCTTAGGCTCTAACCCCACTTTCCTCTGGTTCACACTGACCTGCTCAGGACCTTTCCCAGCCATAGCCTCCTGCAGCTGCAGCTTGCTTTAGCCTTGGAAAACACAGCGCTTGTCATTCTTGCAGGTATTCCCTCACTGCTATGAGCTTTCTTCACTGCAGGGCCAATGAGACTCAGAATTAATGCTGTTCATTGGGGGAATCCTCCGTCCCTCTACTACATCCAAAGCCCCTCCACCACCAAGCCAAAAGGTCAAGCACAAAGCCAGGCTCTCCCTGTCCCACAATGGCTCCGTGTGCTCTCCTTCTCTTGTTCTCAGCCTCTGCTGGCCTGAAGATCTCAGCACTCAGACTCAGATCTGCTATATAATAATGGGCTAGAGGCCACCAGCCTAGCGAAGGGCTGGGTCCAACCCTGGCTGTCTTCATGCTGACTCCATGCCCCAATTACAACAACAGCCCATGTGTTACCATCTCAGAGTCATTGGGAGGGAGGATATTTGGCATCGCAAACTGAAATAAGTCTTTGTACAAATATACTTGCCGGCCAAACCATAAAGGTGATTTGGGGAGTGTAACAGTTAATTTATTGCATTTGACTACAGCTGCTAGGAATTTGACTGACAATTTCTGTTTATTTATATCCCACTACATAATCTGTGGCTTCGTGTTATATATTCTTCTGATTGCAGTTTCACTGTGTCTGCTTGGATATTTATTGATCATAAAATAATCCATGCAATCCTTTCAAGTCGAGGCAGGAAGAACTGGTGCCCATGAATTCACTTGGCAGGATCTGGGCACCAGTGCCCAGGCAGCAGGAAAAAGGGGGAGACTTTTGTATTGGGTTATGAATTACTGAGCGCCAACCTTTCGGAATGGTTTATCGTCTCTGCCTGAATGCCTGACCTGGAGGCCTTCTTTGCTTGTGACGCTGATTACCCATCAGTTGATTCCACATGGACTTTGCAATCCGTTCTATAGCTGTGTGTGGGTAAGGGAGGCCGAAGGATGTTTTGTTAGTGCCATTAGTAGGTTCCCTGCTGTGAGGATTATTACATGTGCAATGAAATCTGTGTTTTCACAACAGTTCACTAATATGGCCCAAGGGGCAACATTTGGCTCTTTTTTGCAGCATGGAAGTTTTGCTAGCTTTTTTGGCAGCCAAGAAAATGATACAGTTCCAAGCCCCCTGGGGGGAAAAAACCCTGCGCGCCCTCCCCAGCTGGGAGTCTGCTATTTCTGCTGGTGAATGTAACTTTTCTTTCTGCGCTCAGTGCTGATTCCGCAATTTTTATCTCCAGTGAATCTTGCCCCATAAATTTTAGCTTCACTGATGCCTGGAGGAAGAGAGCCACCTCCCTTGTGGAAAATGTAACTGACTAGGAGACGTCCCTTTATTTCCCTTTTTGGCTTAGGCTTTTTTTCATTCCCTTCCGAAAGCTGGGCCTTGCCTCTTTCAGGGACGGCACGTCTATCTGACACAGACGTGCCAAGGATGGGCAGATGTTACTCTGCCACCTTTGCTTATGTGGCCTGGTGCCAAAGTTTCTGGTTCCTCTAGGGTGACCAGATGTCCCGATTTTATAGGGACCGTCCCGATTTTTGGGTCTTTTTCTTATGGAGGCTCTTATTACTCCCCACCCCCACCCCTTGTCCTGATTTTTCACTTTTGCTGTCTCTCACCCTAGGTTCCTCTTAGTTATGATAGGTAATAAGTCAGCCGTTGCCTGGTGCAGCACAACACTGGAAGTAAATGCAGCCGAGCCCACCGGTGGCTGGACTAGAAGGCCAGTATCCACCATATCAATTTTTGAGGTCTGCACAGTAAGTCAGCCTTGGGGAACAAGGCACTCAAATCTCCTTACAGGGAGCCAGGGTGGCTTCCCTCCGAACCAGAGGGTAAAGAGCCACTCTCTCAGCCTGAGTGGGCGGGGCCAGCCCAAGCTTACTCCACCCCCCGGAAAGGAAGGGGGTGGGACAGAAAGAACAAAGGGCAGGGCCCTTTGCCCCGTTGGGGCAGCACCAGGGAGGGAGGCAGACCCAGGCTGTTCCCTCCAGACCCTGCTGCCGAGCCAGGGGAGGCCCTGGGCCAGGAGAAACCAGACCTGGAGGAAGGACTGGGGCGACCAGGGCTGCCAGCCGCCGAGTACCCGGAGGAACTGGAGGAGCCAGGCAGTAACCCGGGCCAGCGGCAGCGGGGGAGCTGGAGCTGCCAGCAGCTGAATACCCGGACGAGCTGGAGGGACCGGAGGGACCCGCTCGAGAGACCGGGTAGGAAGTAGCCCAGGGGCAGAACCGCACAGTGCGGTGGGTCCATTTGGTCAGCGTGGCGCAGATGGTTCCCCGCTGACCCAGCGGCAGGACCCTCTCCTCCCGCCACTGTCAGGGCTCTGGGCTGGAACGCAGTGGAGTTGGGGGGGCCTGCGTTCCCCTACCCCGGCCAACCCGCCTTGGGTAGCACAATCCCGACAACGCCACTGACCCGGGCCGGCGCTCCCCGTGCGTGAGGGGCTGGCCAGTGACCCGGGCCGGCGCTCCCCCCACCGGAGGGGCGGGCCAGTGACCCGGGCCGGCGCTCCCGCCGCCGGAGGGGCGGGCCAGTGACCCGGGCCGGCGCTTCCCCCGCTGGAGGGGCGGGCCAGTGACCCGGGCCAGCGCTTCCCCCGCCGGAGGGGCGGGCCAGTGACCCGGGCCGGCGCTCCTCCCGCCTGAGGGGCGGGCCAGTGACCCGGGCCGGCGCTCCTCCCGCCTGAGGGGCGGGCCAGTGACCCGGGCCGGCGCTCCTCCCGCCTGAGGGGCGGGCCAGTGACCCGGGCCGGCGCTCCTCCCGCCTGAGGGGCGGGCCAGTGACCCGGGCCGGCACTCCTCCCGCCTGAGGGGCGGGCCAGTGACCCGGGCCGGCGCTTCTCCCGCCTGAGGGGCGGGCCAGTGACCCAGGCCGGCGCTCCTCCCGCCTGAGGGGCGGGCCAGTGACCCGGGCCGGCGCTCCCCCTGCCGGAGGGGCGAGTCACTGACCCGGGCCGGCGCTCCCCCCGCCTGAGGGATGGGCCAGTGACCCGGGCCGGCGCTCCCCATGCGTGAGGGGCACGTCACTGACCCGGGCCGGCGCTCCCTGTGCGTGAGGGGCGGGCCAGTGACCCGGGCCGGCGCTCCCCTTGTGTGAGGGGTGGGCCACTGACCCTGGCCAGCGCACCTCTCTCCGCTAATTCGCTAGTGACAGAAAGGTGTGACCAAGGCCTGCCAGTGAGACAGTAGCTCCCCCCCCCAGCGGCTCGGTGGACCAACTGAAACCTGTCACACCCCTTCACCTCCCTTCAGCTCCTTTGACAATCCCAGCCTCAGTGCGGGGTCTGACAATACCCAGCTCTACTAGAGCGAGCCGGGTTCCTCACTGACACCCACGTATGCAGTGGTGAATCTGCTTTCGGCGAGAAGGAAAGGGTGCCACTCACACACTTCTGGGCTGGCAGGCGGAGGGAGCTCTCTAGCGGCTCACTGGGGGACATGGATGTGCGAAGTTACACAGACGCTGAGGAGGCGTTTAGGAGAGCTACCAGGAACAGGAGAGACAGTCGTGACTATGGCAGCAAGGCTCTGACAAAAATGTCTCTCCTTTAGCCTGCAAGACACCTTGCACTGTGTGGCGGGGATGCGGGGAGAAATGGGGGGGATCTGTTCATTGGCTTCTCTCATTTTAACAGACGTGCTCACCCCAACCATCCCCAGAGAGGGAGGCCACAGCCTCCCAGGGAGCAGCCTTTGGCTGGTGAGCGTTGTGCTCCTGAAGGCGTGCAGGGAGGGTGGAAAACAGACTCCAGCTCCTGCAGCCTGAGGGGGTGGGATGAAGACCTCGGTAGAGTGCAAAGGGGCATGCCGGGCCCCTCTCTCTTTGCATTCCTTCCCTGGCTCCCTTGTAGCAAACATAAGCAACTTGTCTTCACTTCCAAGGCCCTTCACAAACGATTCCTGCCTACCTGCCATTTTGCCTTCAGTACCAAAAGGTTGACACCTGCCTCCGCCTGGCCCATGATGTCAGCCTCCATCAGCCACTTGTTAAATTTTCAGCCCCTTGGTGCCTTCTCCCATGCTGGCCTTCACCGTTGGGAGAAACTCCCCATAAACAGCCACAGAGCTATCTCATTGTCCTTCAAAACCTTCCTTAAAACGCTCATTTGCTGTGCAGCCTACAATAAACTTGAGGCTGCCGGTGTGCTGAGACCACTGCCGATCATGCTGAGAAGTGTCATCTCATTGTTTCCTTGGACTGCCCCTGTGGTCTATCTGTCTGTGTCCATCTGTTGTAGCTTGGCTTAGGGCTCGTCTACACTTGCGGTGACATGTAGGGTACACGTAGCTCATGGGCGGCGCGTGAACTGCTGGCTTGGGGAGGTTAGCCCCAAGGCCCCGCCCTCTCTGCAGCCCAGAGCCCCCCACTGTGGCCCCCACCCCCCCAGCCCTGGGCCGCAAGAACGCCCCAGCCCTGGAGCCCCAGACTGGCCGTGCAGTCCCCAGCCCCTGAGCGCCGGGTGGCCAGGCAGCGAGGTCCCCCAGCCCTGGAATGCTGAGTGGGTGGGAGGTGCAGCCCCAGCCGCCCGGACTCCCGGGCTCCAGGCCGGCCCCTCCCAGCCCTAACCCGAGCCCTAGCCTCAGCCCCAGCCCAGCCACGGGGGAAGAGTGGAGGCAGGAAGCAGCAGGAGGACTGGGGGTGGAGCGTGGGCAGGGCCACACAGGGCTGTTTGGGGAGGCTCAGCCTCCCCTGGCCTGCAATACCCGCCGCCTATGGTGTAGCTACATGCCGCGGTGAATGGCTCTGGGGTGGGGAGGGAGGCAGCAGGGAAAGGCTTTAGCAGTGGGATACTGCAGTGTAGACGTGGGAGGTGCGGGTCAGGCACAGTGGAAGGCCATGTAGGGATATACCCTAAGGTTCTGGCCAGTCGGTACTTGACTTGACTAAGCCGTGCCTCACGTGTTAGTGTTACCCAGGCCAGCTGTGCATGCAGTGTCTGTACGCCACATGCCACCCTAAGTGTAGACATCACCTTGGCCTGTAAGCTTTGTTCTGAGTGTTTACAGCACCTAGCACAGTGGGCGATTGGGCCGGGCTAGGCTCCTTGGTGCTACAATAACACAAATAAGAAAAATCATCCTTGTCCCCTGAGAGGTTTAGTTTGAAAAGCTCCATCATTTGGTGCAATGCGTGGGTACTAGAAGCCTTTGCGAATGGATCCAGCGGGGGGAGCGAAAACCCACAGAACACAGGGAACTTGCCCCGTTCATGTTGGGGGGAGAATTTTAACAAGGGGCTCCCAGGAACCCCCTCCGTCTTAGCAATGGAATAGGAAAGGAGTCTGTAGCCAGAGTTGCCCATCCCATCCCAGCACACACACATGCTCGCTCATTGTCCCAGTGCGCACACACGCTCTCCTCATCAGCACACACCACTCCTCCTGCTCCCCCTTCCCCTCTCCCCTCCTGGTTTGTTCCTGGAGTGCAGCCTTGGCCTGCCGCCTCCAGATAAATAATGCACCAGCTATTGTTTCTGCTGCTCCCTGCATCCCACAAACAGGCTATTCCTCTCTCCTCATCAAATGCAGATTTGCTAGCGTTTCCTCAACTTTGGACTAATAAAACATGGGCTGGGGCTTGGATTTCAGGCTCATTAGCTCCAGACCAGCAGCCTGATGGACAGAACTCACTTTTATTATTGATTTAAGACATTTACACAGCAAAGACCTTTTGAGATTCATTAAAAATACAATAGAGACGAACACAGCTCAGCCAAGTTCTCTAAGCATCACCGCGTTCTGCTGTTCGTTCCCGCCCTGCGCCTGCTTCAGGCCGCTGCTATTTGTCTTTGACTAGCCGAGACGATGTGATTACAGGAGTGTGTGGCGGCTGGAGAGGCATCTAATGGGGCTGGAAATAAAGACACACAAAGAATAAACAACAGCAGAGAAGTCAGCTACGGTGGGGGTTAGGCTGCTGCAAAGCACCTAGTCAAGGCAGCCACGTTCTGCATGGACTGATCACATACACACATATGTGAACACCCCCACACACACACCAACACACACACTGAGTCACCCAGCTCGTCACCAATTGCTCCCACACAGGTGTGTAGACAGAGTCAGTTACATGCATATACCATATAAACACAGAGCCCCCAGACATAAACATGCCCCCCTACATTATGCATACAGACCAACTCATACATAGATCAGCTGTGCATACATGTAGCCCCAGATACACACAAATGTTTTACAATCAGACACACTTGTATGCTCACCTAGACTACCCTCTCCCACACAAATAACCATAATCATATGGCTGTCATCACAGACACGCACACACATACCTACGCTCCGCACACACATACTGGGACAGCTTGTCAGGTGGTGTCAATCGGTATAGCTCCCTAGCCGCCCATCACCGGGCTATCTGGGCACTAGCAGCTGTGTGTAGGTATGCATAGTGGGGCAGCTCCTCAGTGGGAGTAAATCAGCATAACGCCTTTGAATTCATTTACACCCACTGAGGATCTGCCCCACTGTATATACATGCAGAGGTGACAGCGGTCAGCTACCCTGGTGAAGAGCAATTGAGACATGTGTAGGCAGGATTAGCTAAAATGGGCAGAAATAACAACACACGCACAAAATCCCATTGACTGAAGGGGAAAAAAGGCTCACGTTGGCCCATCAACTAGCTGCCCCCCTGCAGTCTCTGTTCAAGCTGATGATAGTGCAATGACAGCGGGCGGATGTGGGCTAGTCATTGAGAAAGCGGGACCTCCTCTGGCATTGGTGGATGTTTTCTTCCACCACGGTGCCATATATTTCACTCCAAGCCAATTGCCTGCCAATACGATCCCACAGAGGCTCCAGTGTTCACGGTAACCTTTTCAAGGCCCATAAACCCCTGCACACATTACCCTTTAGAAACCAGTAAGCCTGTGCTTGCCGGGCGATCCACTTGGACAGCGGCAGTAATGGGGTCTTGCCCTGCAGGTTAGAGTCATCCAAACGCATGGTTAACAGTGTCATGCTTTACTCACTGCACTCACAAAGCAGGAGGAATGTCACACAGGAGCCACTTTAAAATTATTTCCTACCCAGTACTGGCCACTGTTCTTCCCTGAGAAAAGCAGCATGCACTAGGGGCTTCTCATTAGCCTGCCCCATTACCATTATGACAGGTTTCAGAGTAACAGCCGTGTTAGTCTGTATTTGCGAAAAGAAAAGGAGTACTTGTGGCACCTTAGAGACTAACCATCCGATGCATCCGATGAAGTGAGCTGTAGCTCACAAAAGCTTATGCTCAAATAAATTGGTTAGTCTCTAAGGTGCCACAAGTACTCCTTTTCTTTTTGCCATTACCATTAGGCCAGCTATTAGCATTGTGGAGCTGTAATTAACACCTCCATAATGACCAACAGAGAGGTCTTTCTAGGCTAATAAAGATGTGGCCCAAAAATACCGAAGGACGTAGTAACGACCAGGATGGGCGATTTCCTCAAAGCCAGACAAATGAAGGGCTCTTCAAGCAACATGTTTATCCTCGTGGCATAGCCTGTAAACACAGCTGCCTGCCGCACCACCTAGTCTTTGAATGAATTCCTTTACCCACCGAACTTATCTACTCTCCCCATTTTTCCTGCTGTGGGCTATCTGTGGATCCAGGGCCCACCCACAAAGTGCTAAGGACGTTTCAAATGGAGCGAGAGTAGGTGGGTGTGAAGCACATGGAGAGATAGGATACAAATGTCATGACACCCCTGGATGCATCATCTGAGGGGCCTGAACCAGGCTCTCTAAGCGTGAGCATCGCCTGGTTTTGCTCATGAAGCAGACCTATGTGCTCAAAGGCAGTAGCAGACTCACAATCCTCTATAACCTGGTCCAGCCATAAGCGGTGGCCAAATAGACTTGCTTTCTATGCTTGTGCAAACCAAACGCACACAGTAATATGGAGGTCATTGTCCTGCTGTGCTTGGCATTGATAAGGCCTCAGCTGGAGTACTGTGTCCAGTTCTAGGTGCCACAGTTTTAAAAAGATGTGGACTAATTGCAGAGAGTCCTGATGAGAGCAACAAAAAGGATAAAAGGTTCAGAAAAACTTGACCTATGGGAAAAGGTTAAAAAAACTGGGTATGTTTAGCCTTGAGACAAGAGTGAGGGGGGAACCTGATAACAGTCATCAAATATGTTAAGGGCTGGTATAAAAAAGACGGTGATTAATTGTTCTCCACATCCATTGGACATAGAATAAGATGTAATGGACTAAATCTGCAGCAAGGACGATTTAGGTTAGATAATAGGAAAATCTTTCTAACAATAAGGGTAGTTAATCCCTGAAATAGGCTATCAAGGGAGGCTGTACAATCCCGTCATTGGAGGTTTTTAAGAACAGGTGGCACAAACACCTGTCAGGGATGATCTATTGGTCCTGCCTTAGTACGGGGGATGGACTACATGACCTCTTGAGGTCCCTTCCAGCCAAAACATTTCTATGGCAAGAGGTGTCCAGCATGGCAAGATGACTGATGTTGCCCCATTCTGGACTACAACTTTTGGAGGGAAATTGCAGCTGTTGGATATTTTCTCTGGAAATGCTTATTTTTTCCTCCAATAAAAGATAAAGAAAATGTCACCTAGTAGTTAGTGCTATAGAATCTAAGTCCTAGTCTCTGCCTAGCCTCTGAATCACTGTGTGATCTTGAGGGCTGGCCACTTACACACTATATGCCTCAGTTTCCCCATCAATGTAATTGGTAGAGTAAGCCTTACCCATAATACCTTGCTCTCATATAGGGCCTCCCATCCAGTGAGTGCAAAGCACCTTGCAATAAATTATCCCTCACAACACTTGGGTCAGAAAGAGAAGCCTTAGCCCCATTTTTCTGGGAAAAGGTGGAAACTCAGGCATGGAGAGATTAAGTGATTTGCCCAAAGTCACACAGGAAGCCTATGGCAGAGCTAGCATTAAATCCTAGCACTCCTGAACTGCCAGGCCCAGACCTTAACTGGAAGACCAGCTTCCTTCTTTTGCTTGACAGGAGCTGTGATGCTTCCTTGAGGCTCTGTTCCATACTAGATGTCACCTAGGTTTTACAATGTGAAACACTGGTTAAAAACTCTTTTAGCCAGGCAGCCCTTCTCTGGGACACCTGAAATCACAGCACCACAAACAGTCAAATGCTGCAGGGCACTCAGCGACTAACAAAACCCACACAGCCATGCGTGGAGAAGTGGGTGATAAGGAGTCTGCCATTGCTGGAAGAACGGGTAGAGCACTAGGCAGGTAGAAGACGCTGTGATTAGTTGGTTGGCAGTTGAGCACCAAGAGTCTCGCTCTCTGTTTCCAGACATTGCCCATGTGCCTGCTGCTGCTGCTGCTTGGGATCACAGAGGTGTGTCCTCCTAATGTGCATCGTGCCTTTGCTTTAATAGGCACCTGTGCTCTAAAACAACAAGCAGCATGGTGTCAGATGCCAGAGACTGTGAGTGGGGTAGACAGGGGTGGAGAAGTGGAGGGAGGGGTTCTGGCATAGATGATGGCTTTCAGGAGAAATTGGGAGAGGAGGAGCTCTTCACCTGCACCATGGGCAATCTGAAGCTGCTGTTTGGAAAGTCAAGTAGCAACAGCTGCCTGCCAGAGGTCCCTGGTACCATGGTGAAGGGACCCTGACAGTGCAAGACCCCCAGTATCCTAAATCTGTTGTGTAGTGTAGCTGTGCCCCAGCCCCGTCCAGCTGCCAAGTGGCCCTGCAATCTGACAAATGACCGGATGCCCTCTCTTCTCTGCAGGACAGCCCATCCAGGTGCTTCCCCAGCGGATTAATCCCCTGGCATCCACTGCCTGGAGACTTGATCCAGGGCTGAGCTTTTCCAGCTTCCATCTAGCCTGAAATTAGGCAGCATTTTAAGGGTTGCAACAGCATCTCTCTCTAGCTGCCTGTGTAATTACACCAGGCTCATTCCCAGGCTGTCTGAGTGCCCAAGGGAAGCAAAGGCCAATTTGCTGCGAGACCGTGGGCTCAATACCTAGCTCACTCGCATCAGCGTGAATGAAGAGAAACCCCACCACAGTCAGTGGACTTAACCAAGGTAAACCCAGAGATAGTGAGAGAAGAATCAGGCTTCATGTGCTCTACTAACGGGCACAGGAGCCTTTCTGGTGCTTCAGAAGGGAAAGGAGATCAAGGAAACCCGGAGGCCAAAGCATCCAGGGCATGCGAAAGGCAAAAAGATGTCACTTCTGGAAAGTTAGCTAATGTAAGACAAGAAGAAGAAGAACAGAACTGGCAGGCAAAATCTATCACAGGGCAGTCCACGTAGGTGCTCAGCAAGCTCCAAAAGCTGCTCAGGGTGCGGTGATATTCAAAGAGCGATGTACGGGTCTCTCCAGGCCAACCATTGAGGCCCCAGTTCAGCTCAGCTGGAGCTGCTTCTGCCTCAAAGGCGGGTGGCAGGGCATGTCCCAGCTGAGGTCCGGAGCTGGATGCACACCCTTGCGAGCCTGGCCATGGCTGAGCAGACCCACCCACTCCAGCACCTGATTTCTCGACAGCAAACGGGGTATGTTGTTCTTGATGTCATTTTTCAGTTCATGTTGGCTGCCCATCGCGTTATCTCTCAGCTTGGGCAGGCTAATGATCGAACACCAAACAGCAACAAGAACCTAACCAGTGCCAAATGCCCAAAACAACAATGGCAGAACTGCCCAAGCCCAGGAGACCCTCCCAGAGGCACCCAGAGACTTGAAAAGACCTTGTGTGAACACATTGGCATTCCTGTAATGTAACAATTGGCTGCGTGTAAATACACGAGTCAGTGTATGCTATGCCATTCTCTCTGTGCATGATCCACCCAGAGATGAGTGTGTCAAACAGCTCCCAGCTCTGGGGAAGTGATGGGGTGCGTATCTCACACAGGCCCTGACAGGGTTAATGTGAATCTGAGAGGCCAATTATATGGTAAGAGGTGCGGGGGAGGGAGCCAGGCTTTACTGATGTTGAAGACCAGCTGGGATAAGAGCTAGGTGGAGACTATGAAGGAAGGATGTTCAGAGCAGAAGGAGGGATGCAGGGAAGGAGTCTACGCCCAGCTTTCTGGGAAGCAAGAGAAAGAGAGAAGTCCTGGGATCCTAGCCTGAGTAGAGAAGGCTGGCAAGCAGCCTGGGGAGGCACAGAGTAACCACGAGTTCCAGGGAAAAGCCCTGACTGTCTTGGCTCTGAAAGAAGGGTTCACTTACAGAGGTTGTCGGCAGGGGAGCTGGAACAATTTGTATAGTGGGGGTGCTGAAAGCCTTTCAACAAAACTGTAAACCCTGTATATGATGGAAACCACTTCAAGCCAGAGGGTGCGGCAGTTCCAGCACTCTAGTTCCAGCACCCCTGGTTGTCAGTGAGAAGACCTGAGAATGGCCATGATAGGAAGAAAACCATGGAGGCAGCAGCAAGGAGTTGTGCAAAGCTGCTTGTTGTAGGGTCTCTGGGCTGGAACCCGGTGCAGTGGGAGGACTGGGTTTCCCCCACCAGCCACTGGAGAAGATGCCATGAAGCCCCCCGATGTAGGGGGATAAGGACATTGGAAAGCCCTCAGGCAAGGGAATGAGGACAACAGGACCCAGAGTTGGGGCCAAAGACCGTCTCCTGAGTCCATTGGACTTCTTTTATGTTGGACCGTCTCTTACCCTGTAAGGGGTGGACTAAATTGTGATGTAACTGGAGGCCCGAGGTATGGGAAGAGAGACCACTGCAGCCCTGGAGCGACCCAGCCATAAGGAGGCGCTCTAGTGGCCAGTGAACTCCTTCAGAGGGGACTTAGTCCTTTAGCTCATGGGGGATCATTTCCCCATTTGTGGCTCGCGGCAAACAGATCTGACAGTGTGCTGCAAATGGTACAACTCCCGTAAGCCATTGTCATCACTGGTGAAGCTGCAAACACCAGGTCCCCGATGTGCAATGCAGGTAAGGCTAGAGAGGCTGGAAAGCTCTTCTGTTGCTGGTGGACCACAGAAGGGGTCTCCTTTAGTGCAATAGAAATTGGCCTGTGGTTTTGCAGACACAGGTCCTGTGTTCTACTCCCACTGCCGCGTGTGAATGGTTTAACTGCCACCTGTGACATCTCTGTCATGTGCAGCACGTGGCTCTCTTACAGTGCAACATGCTCTATCAGCAAAGTTGGCGGCATCTCTCAGTCCCAGGAGGGAAGAGAATATGACGGCTGAGAGCCCTTTGCAGACAGCGCTCTGTCCACCCTGCCCCAAGATGTCAGCTCAATTCTCTGGTTCCACCTCGGACAGAGAAGCGCTTTATAAACATTAAATCTGATAAGCATATGAATTTATCCTAACTAAATCGCGACCTAGCCAGAGGGCAGCTCCCCTGTGAGGTCAGGAGGTATCACTACTCACATTTCGCAGCCAGGAAAACTGAAGGGCCGGGAGGTAATTGATTTCCCCAGCACATCACACAGAAAACCTGTGTCAGAGCCAGGAAGAGAAGCCAGGAATCCTGAATCCTATATTGTACCATTGCCACATGGCCACGCTTCCTCCAGACAGCTGATGGGGCTGGAGGAAGTCTGTGAAAACTGGTGAGCTCCCAAGGAGGACTTGGCTGGGGAACAAGCAGCAGGAGGACATGTGAGCTCCTGATAGAGAAGTAGCAGTCCCTGACAACTTAGGGTAATGTAATAACCAGAGACACTCTACTACTTCACATCCTTTAGCGAACAAGTCCTCACAACACCCATTTTACAGATGTGGAAACTGAGGTGCGGAGATGGGAAACAACTTGCCCTGTACTACATGTCGATATCTTTGTTCAGACCTTTCCATTTCCACATTCATCCTTTTCATTTCTCCTCCACCCATGCCAGGGGAGCGAACATTGCTTTGGATTACATGTCTCACAACCCCTTGGATGGAAGGTCCTTAGCAAAGTCAATGTTCCTCCTTCTCACGCTTTTGTCGTCTTCCCCGTCGATTACAAAAGGCGCTATTGTCAACGGAGTGAACTGGAGACGGAGGACGTGTCATTTGTATAGTGCTTTTCCCCGCTGTCTGTTCCGACTCCTGCTGCTAAGTGTGTGCGTGCCCTTTATCATTGCTTTGAAATTGAGAGAGACACTTTGGAATTCAATTAGTCAAACAGTTGCCACAGCAACAAAAAACATATACACTTAAATGATTTATCCTCGCAGATACCACTTCATATAGGAATAAATTTAATACAGCAGCTGGGAATGAAATGCATTGTACAATAAGAAAATTGTATTTTTTCTCTCCCCGATGATAGGCCTCAAGGTCTTAATGCAATATAGATGAAAAAAAAGATATTTGGGCAGAAGGACGTGGAATACATTGTGCTGTATGTAGAATGCTGGCTCAGAGAGTACAACGTATAATGAGCATGTACATCTAATCACAGAGCTCCCGGATTTTGTTTGCATGACAGCAGAGGATCAAAGGCTGCAGAAAGCCAATTAGCTGTTGTTTGGTTTCGCTTTCCTTCTTCAACCCCTGCAGCATATGAAATGTGCCCTGCCATCCCTGTTTGCTCTTACCCACTCGGGCAATAGATCTATCAGTGTTCCACCAGAGATCTATCAGCTGGCCCTAATAGGCTCCGCAATCCACTTCTGAACACGATCCAGGCCATTAAGTAAAGGCACGCCTGGGATGTGTTTCTGAAAGATTTGCTCTAGTTCAGCCTCAGCTCTTACACAATCGGCAATTCATTCAGGGAAGTCCTATGGCCTGCGTTATGCAGGAGGTCCAATTACATCATCACAATGGTTCCTTCTAATCTATAAAGCTATGAACGTCACCATTGGTTGGGGAATCCAAATCAAACATGGTTTGAGCAAACTATCCACTCTACAAGATCTTATTCACCTGCCCTCCATTCCCCTCCCTTGACCCCCTGCCAGCCTCAAACAAAGAAGACATCCAGAAGTTGGGCAGTGGTAGTTTAGTTCTCCCTTGCAATAAGAATGGTGGCTGGTTTGACACATGCCTCTGTCATTTCTGCGCTTGCAGGTTGTCCACCTGTGTAATCAGATACAGCAATGGTGAGTTCATCGGCTTTTCACATGGACCTAGGCCGTGCTTAGATCATGGGCTTTAAGAAGAACCCAGCATGCTGTGGGGAAGTTGTGATTCAGCAGGTGCTTCCCTGAGGCAGAGCTGACCCCCTGCTCCTGAAGGGGATTCAGGAGTACTGTGTGGCCAGAGGGGCTCTATTTCAGATGAGATGTGAAACTGAGGGGGTCGGTCTGAACCTGTGAGGGCCGAGTAACTGACTCTCACTGAAGCCAAGGGGCGCTGAGGATGCTCAACCCCTTATAGGGTTGATGCTTCATCACTGAAGATCCCCTAACTCTTTCTGCAAGAGATAGGGTTTTAGCTCTAAACATTGCTCATGGCAACTAAATTCCACCAACATGAATTATCCTCTGGGGTTTAGGCCAGATACAATATTCTTCTTTATTTCCTACCCTGAACTAGTCCATAGCATTGAGCCTTGTGCCTTGTCTTAACTCAGAGGTGAAGAGTGGAATGAATCCCATGTGTGTCAAGCACCTTGGGACCCTTCCTGGTCAACCCGTGTATTCTTGCCATTTTCATGATTATGTATGATTTCCCCTGTGTCTAGTGAGATCAGAGCTTGGATGAGAAGTAGAAGGCCGAAGTTCTGGATAAGACAGGGATGATTAAAATCTGCAAGTCTTTAACTTGAGATTGGAGGTCTGTCTAAAAGATCATGCCCCTAGCTCAACCAGAAGTTATGGGCTTCATGCGAAAATTACTTGGTGAGGTTTTATGGTCTGTGCAATGCAGGAGGTCAGAAGGGATGTTGGTAATAGATGACCCTGTGATGCTGCTGGGCTGGGGGAACAGTTGGAAGAGATGGCAGAGGTGATACTTTGATTGAAGGGGGTACATCTGCCTTTTTTGGCTAAGGTTTGCATAGACTAAGGGGCTGATCCAATGGTCATTGAAGGCAATGGAAAGACTCCCCTTTATGTCAATGAGTGCAGAATCAGCCCTAGGGTTGCATCCTCAGATGCTTAGGGTTCTTTAGACAGAGGCAAGACCAATGAGGGTTTCTTCCAGCTTGGTGTGGAAGGAGACTTTGACCTCCTCTTTCCAACCTGCACTTTGCCACATTTATCCCTGTGAACCTGAGAAACCTCCCCTCTTCCCCATCTGCTGACATTCTCAAACTGGTGGTCTCTAGAACATTGAGGGTCCGGGAAGGCCATTTTCAGGGGAGGGATTGTGTTTGGACTGGAAATAAGGGCCATTGGTAAAGTTCAGATCCAGAGGAAATGCTTAGATTCTGGGATTTTATCCAGTTCCACCCTGATTTCGAACAACAGTGCACTCCTCTTGAACTGCACAGAGCACTCCACGGAGCTCAGCTTCTCTCAGGATCAGGCCCTGTAGCGAGACCTACCTTCTGCATTGCTAACATTTTTGTTGCTCCCTGGTTACTAAAACATCATGTGAGTGCAACACTCCTGAAAATGTCTCTCCAAAGAAAGGAGTTCTGTCAAGGTGAATTGCCCACTTGGGGAAAACTAACTCCTCTGTGTAGTAGAACTCAAAGTTCTGGCTAGACCAATCTCTCCTAAAGGGCCCAGAGCAAGGATTATGTGGCTTGTTTTTCAGATAGGCAGCAAAGAGCCACATTTGCATCTCTTAGCTGGGACAGACAGCACGGCCCCCTGTGTAGAGAGGATAAAGTGGTACTAACCCAGTGAGATACCCTGAGCATTTCACTGGCTCTGCTACGTAGGGTCATGCTGATCAGATCACCACCACCCCTAGATTGAGAGTGGCTGTGTGTCCATGAATTCACAACCAGGCTGTGGATCAATTGTTGTGATACCGTTGCCTGATCTGAGTCACTGAATCGACTCTCTGCCGCCACTGCATGCTTTAGCATGCCTCCAGCACTCACTTGGAGCGAGCTGCATATGTTAGCCTTACGGGCTGGACATAGTGTCCTGATGGATGAGAACGTTCTGTTTACCCAGCTGCATGATATGATGATCTTCTTTGGCACCCCACTCACTGAGCTACTCAAAGAGACATTATGAATCAGGCTACAGGCTAACGTGCAGGGCTGAATTATTTCATGAAGTAGCCAGGGATGTTTAGGGGTTGAAATCTCAGGCACATTAAACATGCTTTTGCCTTTACACGTTTTATCTCCAATAGCACAGTTCCCAGCTGACTCTATGCTGAGTCAATGCTCCAGTTACACACTCCCATATAGATCCAAATGGCCTCATGTCATAGGAACAGAGTGTTTTTTTGCAGTAGGCTCTCTGTCGTTTCCCCACTGTCCTGCTCTGGAAAGCTCTCCCAGTCTAATATCCTGTTGGCAGCACACCATGGCTGTGTTCTTTGCTGATCAAACAATTTCATGTGGGGATTTTTTTTTGCTGGGCTTTTCCAGCTCAGATTGAAGCTTTTCCAAATGCACCAAACCATGCTGGACATTTAGCCATGGGACTAGATCAACATAGATTTAGATCAATGGGACTAGATCAACATTCTACCCTTCTGTTTCTGAGGCACTAGCTCATCTCATATAATTCCACGGTGCTGGACTGTTCCATAGTCACTTTAAGGTTGCATCTGAGGGGAGAAAACATAGTTTATTTTATTAAAATAAAGTTTATTTCAGTATTTAGTTATTTCAGATTTTAGTGCTTTAAAACACACAGTTCATGCCAGAGGATCTCCCAATTCAGCTGGGATATAGCCCCTTCCCTACAGTTCATATATCTATTATCTGGGATCAGATGCAACAGTGATAAACCCAGAAAAAAACAGACAGGGACCCCGGAAGTGTCTCCACCAACATTCATATTACTCTTGCTAGCGATCTAATCTTACTAGGAATGAGTATTTAGAATCTCAGTAGAATCCTCAGTGAATCCTCAGTGGCTGTAAACTGACACATCTCCAGTGAGATGCACACCACCAAACAAGGACTGGACCTTTCACATTACTGCCCAGACCTGATTATAGATGCTGCCGGCAATGGGAGATGCCAATTCAGGGAGATGGTTTGCATTGCTTTGTGCACAGATCAAAATCAAAACACAGAAACCAGTGCAACTTTGGAAAAGAATCGAAGTGGACACGGCAAAACAACCAAACAAATCCAATAATGAAATCATGTTTATGTAGGCAGGAAGTAAGCTCAATTGCCAGGAGAGTACTAAACTTAACAAGTGTAAATACATACCAAAGAAGTCAGTTTGACAAGATGCCAAGTTTGTTTTGCGAAGTAGGCCACTTTAGCACTGAAGTGCCCCTGCAGAAGGAGAACCAGGAAAATGTCTTAAAGGTCAATGGGTGAGATATGTAGCTCACTCAGGATGTCATGGAAATCAGCACAGATTGCTGGAATCGAATGCTGTGTGTTTCTCTGCAGGTGGGGAAATACGCAGGGTATCTGACAATCCTGCCACATGTAACTGCACGCAATTCATTCAGGAGCATGTGAACAGGAGCATGTCCAAAGCCACCTTTGTCCTCATCTCTTATGTTTGTACCAAGCTCAGCTCAGCTCAACCAGTTTTAGCCAAGCTCACTCATGTTTCTTTCCCTGCACCCCCACGTTCATCCTTACAATATGTTTGTGTGGCATCCAGTGCAATTAGTTTGCCATGTCGGGTGTCTTTGGAAGGCTCATCGATGCACCGAGCATTGTTGTTATAGTGATGTTATAGTAATGTTACAGGTTGTAATTTCATGTATATAGTTATGAGGCTGAAAATGTGTCCTCATGGCTTAAAACAAGCCCAGGCAAAAACTCTCCAAGAGCAGAGGGGCAGTTCATACCTCATCAAGGCATGTATGGGACAAACCCAGCCCGGCCTCACAGGAACAAAGGACACTGGCCTAGGCAGCAACAAAGGATCTGTTGGACTCTCGAGTGAGTCACTCCCCTTCCTTTGGTCAGTTTGGGGCTGCGATGAGGTAATGTTCACCTGACTGGGGGGGGGGGGGGGGGGGGGGGCAAAGCCAAGAGGGAAGAAGGAACATGATAAAAGGGAGAGACGTTTGCCGTGCTCTTCCTCTCTCTTCCACCTCCATCTATAGACATCACCACCAAGTGACTGAAGCGCTGGTCAAAGAGGAGAGCCTGGCTGAAGAGCAACCAGCCAGCCTGTGGTGAGAAGCATCTAAGTTTGTAACGGCACTGAAAGTGTTAAGATCAGCTTAGAATGTGTTTTGCTTTTACTTAATTTGACCAAATCTGACTTGTTATGCTTTGACTTAGATTTTTAAGTGATTATATCTTTGTAGTTAATAAATTTGTTTGTTTATTCTACCTGAAGCAATGTGTTTGGTTTGAAGTGGGTCAGAGACTCCCCTTGGGATAACAAGCCTGGTGCATATCAATTTCTTTGTTAAATTGACAAACTCATATAAGTTTGCAGCATCCAGCAGACATAACTGGACACTGCAAGATGGAGATTCCTAGGGTTGTGTCTGGGCCGGAGATATTGGCTAGTGTCATTTGGTTGAACAACCCAAGCAGCTTACATGCCAGAGGCTGTGCGTGAACATCCTGGGAGTGGGGGTTCTCACAGTAGAGCAGAGTAAGGGTGGATCCCAGAGTCGAGGATTGGAGTGACCTAGCAGATCACCGGTCCAGATAACACCAGGGGAACGTCACACTGTCCCAGCTGCCTGGGGCTGCTGGCCCCATGTGTCAGAAGGAAGGCAACTGCCAGTTCATTCAGAGACTGAATGTCTCCAGGTTTTGCAATCATACTCTAGTTCTCATTAACACCCAATATGATTTCTTGCTGTATGAAATCTGCTTCATCATGTGGGGACTGGGGAAAGCTCAATGTTTGTCAAATGCACAAGGCAAAAGCCAGCAAGGGAGAGAAAGTGATTTCTAAGGAGAACGTTACACACAGAGCAGAGTGAGACCAAATGATTGGAGACTATATGAAATGCATTGACAACCTGCCTGCGAAACACTGCAACTCTCCCAGCAACATGCAACAGTTTCTCAGGGGATGGGAGTAGTCAGATCAATGAAATATGCAGTCTGGTCAGCACATTCCTCATCTCATACACTCAGATGCATAAATCCATTTACCAGCAAAGCATACGCTACGCCTCCAATGACAGGAGGGGAGCAGTTACTGAGCTAGTGAAGTATGTGCCTCGGGTGACTTTTTGTCTTAAATGGAAGACATTTCCATTACAGGAAACAATGCTTACCAGTGATTCTCAATAATATGGGAACAAGGAAGAACAATGCCTGATTTTAATTAGCAAAAAGAAAAGGAGTACTTGTGGCACCTTAGAGACTAACCAATTTATTTGAGCATAAGCTTTCATGAGCTACAGCTCACTTCATCGGATGCATACTGTGGAAAATACAGAAGATGTTTTTATACACACAGACCATGAAAAAATGGGTGTTTATCACTACAAAAGGTTTTCTCTCCCCCCACCCCACTCTCCTGTTGGTAATAGCTTATCTAAAGTGATGACTCTCCTTACAATGTGTATGATAATCAAGGTGGGCCATTTCCAGCACAAATCCAGGGTTTAACAAGAACGCCTGAGGAACAGTGGAGGGGTGGGGGTGGGGGAAGGAATAAACAAGGGGAAATAGGTTACTTTTTATAATGAATCAACCATTCCCAGTCTCTATTCAAGCCTAAGTTAATTGTATCCAATTTGAAAATTAATTCCAATTCAGCAGTCTCTCGTTGGAGTCTGTTTTTGAAGTTTTAATTAGCAGCTGCTGGTCAATTCCACAGCACTGAGAAGCCAGTGCCTCCCACCCCAAAAAGGCAAACCTAATTTGTAGGAGCAGGGAGACCCCAGATGAACAATCCCATGCACCTGTCGAGGGCATGAGAGCTGTCTGTGCACACTTGTCTGACTTGTTTCCAGTTTGGCAGGTTTCTTGGGTGTCAGGAGAACTGAGGTGTACAGACCATATTCATTTACTTCAGAAATTCTTTCAAACACATCTAGTGAGTCTGGCTTCCAACAGCTACTGTTTTGAAGGAAAAATCAGGAACACCCAGCCAAATTCTGACCTACGGTATGGATGCACTGCAGCCACTGAAGAGAAGGAGAATTGCATGAATGTATCTGAGGCCCATGGCAAGTTGTTCTGATTGATCTTCAATCCCAGAATCATTTGGTGGAAGGGATCTCCAAGAGGACATATAGTTCATAATGATTCATATATGAATGTGTTTAGAAGCCATTAATCAACCGGGTGTCCTCTGGGGAACTGTTAGTCTTTTAATTCATTTATTTAATTTTTGGTGAATTTAGAACTCATGAAAGCAATGCAGGAAAGTGATTGATTCTGCTGGAGACAACCAGGCACACAGTGGGCAGGTGCTATGCAAAGTCTCCCACCTCAGCACTGCCAATGCAGTTTATTCACATCCTGCAGAGTCCTCCAAATCACGAACACAGACCTGGGCTCCCCGAACAGCTCTGCCAATGCCCCTCAGTCCAGATCTGCAGCCCTCGCCTGCTAGCCCCATCTTGGGTCAAAACACATAGCTCTGCGGATGCACCTCATAACTGAAGTGCAGAACCCCTTACTCCTCCAGGGCTGGGCTCTGCCTCAGCAGAGACTGACAGTTAGGCAAAATTTGTCACAAATTATTCATCCTCCTCTATTTTTCTCCACTCAGTTTATCCCCAACTAGCTAGTGATTTTTTCAAATGAATTCATTATTCAGCTTAATCACTATCCTATTTGTGATTGGTTACTTGTTCTATAGCTTGTTTACAAGTAGTTTGTTGTAAGTCCTTGATTTTCAGAATTTGAGCTTTTATTCCTGGATTTTTAGGTCAGTTGGGATGTCAGCGTCCCTGATTATATGAGTGAAACTCTTTAGAATCAGGTTTCTGGTGCAAAGACCTTTGCTTGTGAATTTGAAATTTGCATTTTTCAAACAGTCTGCAACATACACTTAATTATATCAGTGACATCCCTGACTGAAGGCCAACAAAGCAAAATCATGAAGAATTGTGCCAAATCGACTAGTAGTACATTTTTGGGAAGCAGACAGCTTTTCACTCTAGACTGACATGGGACTCAACAACCTCATTTCACCTGTGAAGCAAATTTTGTCTGGACCTGACACTCCAGAAGAAAAACTGCATGAGACCACTGCGTCAGTCAGGCCTCTGGCTTGTCTCCTTGCAGCTGATGTGTTCACATCTCCCCTTACCTAACACAGATATCACTTCTGCAAAGACTTTTAGCTCAAGAAGTGAATTTTTTCAGGTTAGAAACATTAATGGATGGATTTGAGGTAAACTCAGGCCCCACACATCCATCTAATATTGCTGAACTGCTGCAGGTTACTTCTTCTGAAACCTGTAATTGACTAGTCCTGTCAAAGCATATAACATCTCAGGCTTTGACTAACAACACTGCGCACTCTGAATCAGCTTTCTATCCACCGCATAGAGCAGCACATTTGTAAAATTGCTGTTGCATGTGTCTCTCTCCTTGGCTAACACACACGCTCACACAGAAATCTGAAAACACAGATTAATACTTAAACATCATCCAACAATCTTGTTCTATTTTGGGTCAGAAAACCCTGTCATTGAAAATGCAGTGGGACAAAGGCACAGAAATCTCTTTTTGAATGGGAAGTTATTTTTCTTGTCCACTCCCTTTGATATAGCCCTAGGATTAGCTGCTTTTCATTAGGGTCCTCCGCTGTTTTTCCACTATCGATCCCCAGAGAACAAAGCTTAGGAAGTTAAATGAATTTGGGAATCTCATCTTCACTTTTAATTAATCTGAAACAAACGCAGGCTAATGATGGAATTACAGGAGGATTGACAGAGCCTTCCCACACTGTGGAGGGAAGTAGGGAGTGAAGGCGTAGCCCTCTTTACTCTCTCTGGATGCGGCTACAGCAGATAATTCGTGGTGGATCCAGCTCAGGAGGGTTTGATGTTTCAGTTTGGAACAGCACTGAAAGCTGGGATGCTCTGAACTTCATCTGGCCTATCCCAATCTCTTTGGCCCAATTCCCTTATGCACTCTAAGGAGTATTTCACTCCTCCAGTAGCCCCTTTGAAATCAGTGTGATGCCTGAAGGAGCAGGGTGTTCGCCAACAGGAGTAAAGGTATCATGCTCTGGACCCTGGAGTGTGCAAACTCAGGTGGGGATTTGCTCTGGTTCAGCCTCTCAAATGGGATTTTGATGCTTTGGCTTCCCACCCAGAAGTGCAGGGGCCAGAGTGAAAAAGGAACATAACAAAGCAAGCCGGTCGTTCGACCTTGGCTGGGTGGCAGGGATCAGGCTGAGTTTCTGACAAAGGTTTGTGGCAGGTTGGTGTTTTTACCGGAATGGTCGCACCCATCGCTAGTGAGAGTTTGGCTGAGAGAGCACAGTTTTTTGGTTCCCTGGAAGAGCGTCTGAAGATTTGAACAGTGCACTAGATCTTTCTCTTTGGCCTGGCGAGCAAGCAGTCAGGTGTGAAAATACTGCCTGACATGTACGTCATGCCTTTCATCCCAAAGGGCTGCAAAGTGCTATGTGAACCTAGGGCACCTGTCAGCCACCACAGATCCTGGAGGCCTAAAATTCCTCTTGCTGATTGCACACCAGCTCAAAACCTTAGAGTGCTGTCTGCCCCGCCCCCCACAAGAGAACACTACTGCAGGGCTGGCCCAACAGGAGCGGAGATTTTGGGGTTCACACAATGCAGGGGCTGCCTGCTGGCTCCTCTCCAGCAGAAGAAGGCATTTAGTACCAAGGAAAAGGAATGTTTCATACGATTTTAAGGCCAGCTAGGACCATGAGATCAGGGAGTCTCACTTCCTGTGTAATATAGGCTGGATAATTTCACCCAGTTACCCCTGTACTGAGCCCACTTGCTTGTGTCTGGCTAAAGCAAACCTTCCAGAGAGGCAGCTCGACTTGATCTGAAGATGTCCAGAGGTGGAGAATCCACCACTTCCCTCAGTAGCTTATTCCAGTGGTTCATCACCCTCACTATGTGACACAATTGTGTCTCTTAACTGTCATGCAGCCTAGAGTCACAGCCTGTGGGATCCACGGTGGCAATAGGACAGGGAGACAAACTCCAAGGGCTGGAAAGAGTTGCTGCTCAGAAACTAGGGGCCACCCTTCGCTTGGGAGCAGGTGCAGGGAGCCTCTGCAGTGGGGTGCCTGATCCATGAGCACAAGGTGGAGTATTAGTGGTGAGACTCTCCCTTAAAGGAGCTGGAAAAGGTCAAAGGGCATGACCTTAAGCCTCTTGCCTCCCTGTTAGCACTGGGGGAAAGGCATTATACAGTGTTGCCAAACCTGAGCATTGAAATACGCGGAGCCAAGCCTCTCAAAATCACGAGGTTGGCCTAGAAATCATGAGATTATAAAAAAAATAACTACTGCGTGTTTGCTTTCTTTGAGCCTGGAGAGGATCATAGTTCCCCAGCTTTTCTCTGCCATCACCATGGCTAGAAAGTTCCTTGTTTTTAAAAGGAGAGCTGAGACTCACATGACCTCAGGACCTGGGGTTATCAGGGAAAACATCAAATATTGCGTGAGTAGCAATCCAATCCTGTGAGCACTGGCAACACTGGTCTACATGGCACCCCTTTATAGGGCTCAATAGTTGCAACCTCAGGCTGTGTTTCCCACCTCAGTCCAGGGTGTTATCCCGCACAGAGAGATCCCCTCTGTAGGAGCAATGGAAAGGCTGATCCAATCAATTTTTGGGTTGGGTCAATCAAAACGTTTCATTAAATGTCAACCTTTTAAAGTTTTTTTTTATTATATATTAACTAACGTTTCAAAATGAAAAGTCATTTTGAACCAGAAAACAAACAAACAAAAAAGTGCCAAAATGTGATGTTTTGAGACTATCCAACCTTTTTTTCAAATGTGTTTCAAATTAGATGTGTTGAAAATGATCCTTTCCCAAGAACAGTTCAAATTTTGATGAGTCAGCATTTTCCAATTGAAAAACATTTTGTCACAACATTTCCAGCGCTATTTGTGTCCTTATCTAGCCAGAGGGCTATATTGTGGCATAAGAAATGCAGAGGGGCACCATCTCAGAGGCAGTAGCTGGAGGTGTAAGGTCTTACCATTCCTTACATCCAAATTTGAGAGACAAACTAGGTGAGGTACATATTTTATTGGACCAACTTCTACTGTGGAAGGGACCAGCTTTCAAGCTTCACAGAGCTCTTCTTCAGGTCTGAGGAAGGAAACCAGTGTGTCTGAGCTCAATACAAGTTGGGCCAGATTGTTAAGCATAAGGGGTTCAAACACATGTTGCAGGGGACCACTTAAAACGAAGTGGGCAATTAAGCATTAGCAGGTTGTGGGTTGTGTTATAAATTGTTGTACTGAGCCATAAAACCAGTGTCCATGGTTATTAGTATCTAGTAAAGTTGTGATAGGCTGGTTTTGTCTTTTATCATTTTTCTGTGTGAGTTCATTTGAGACCATAGTGACTGTCTGGTTTCACTAGGCTGACCAGATAGCAAGTGTGAAAAATCGGGACGGGGGTGGGGGTAATAGGAGCATATAAGAAAAAGCCCCAAATATTGGGACTGTCCCTATAAAATCGGGACATCTGGTCACCCTAGGTTTCACCCACATAGTGTTGTTGGGGCATTTGATGCACTGGACGAGGTACAGCACATGTTGAGATAGGCATGTGTAGGACCCATGGATCTTGAACAACATGTAGAGGGGGATATTGATCACAGTAGCAGGGCAGATACATCTGCAGGTTTTGCATCTATTGTTCTGCCAGGGTCTGGTGCTGCTTTGAGTTGGAGTGTCCTGGTCTGTAGGGCACTTGCTTCTGATGATGAGCTTTGTGAGGTTGGGGGGTCAGAGGTTGGAGGTTATTTGAGGGAATTCGGGAAAGATTTGTGGTCCACATCGAGTACGGGTTGTAATTGTTTGATGATGCCATTTAAAATTCAAATTAGAGGCAGTCTTAAAGGAACTTTTCAGACAGCTGCCTCATTCCAGTAAAGGCCTATTTCACTATTGTTCTTTCAGGATAAAGGACGTAAGGGAGTAAAGCAAGTTCTGTTTTATTGCTACCACCTGAACAGCAAAAGGCTGAACATAACCCATTGAGCTATTGTGCCGTGGTTAAAATCCAGCTCTGTACTCTGCATTTCAGCCTCATCCTTTTTCATAGATTTCCTTACAAGCAGTAAAACATCTCACAAACAACTCAAGCCCAGCACAAATGACCCAGTGTAGATAAACTGGAGTACAATCGCTAAGAGAAACCATTACATGGGGGCATCTTAGTTTCATTTAAATTAAATAATCACCTGCCGCATCTGTAAAAGTGCTGTAATATTAACCTCAGAGCACAGGCCAGCTACCTGCACAAACAGAAATCAAATTACAGATGCTTTGGTGTTAACATCTTTGGTCTTAGCGGAACAAATGCTTCTGCTGGACACATTTGTTTAAATGCTTGTAGGTACAGCGTGTGCTTATGTAGCCAGTAAAGTCTGGCATTCTGATTTTGTGACGAACAAATTCCAGGGTAGCTGGTGATGGAAATCAGCTGGGCTGCTAGGCCCCGCTTCTCCCTTTTGCCTCACTGACTGTGAACAGCCTTACTCTCTCTCTCCTAGCTGTTTCAGCAATCAACCCCCCTCCCAACTTTTCTCTTTTTGGGGGCGTAAGAGGAAGTGAGGCAGGCCAGGGGGCAGGGGAAGACTCCAGGAAGAACCTCCGCAGGGAAGGCAAGAGGCCAGGAGAGCAAGTTTAAGGCTAATATTGTTTTTCTTACTATAATAAAGGTTCTTGTTCAGCGTTAGAAGAAATCAGCTCTTCCCCATTGTCACATGGCAGAGTCTCATTATTTTATTATTAATATTTATTATTTGTATTATCGTTGCACATGGGAGCCCTAGTTCTGGAACAGGACTCCTTGGTGCTAGGCGCTGTACAAACACAGAACAAAAGGATGGTCCCTGCCACATTAAAAATACCCCCCAAAAGCACTGTCAGAGCTGCAGGACCCCATCAGCCACTGGGAAGGCTAATAGTGGGGAAATAATAACACAAGCCTGTTTGTTTTAGTCTCCTGTGAGTGAGACTTAATGTAGGTATGTTAATACTTTTGTCATTCATGGAAAGCACAAAGGAAGAGTTAAAAAAAACATAGCACACAGAGAGGCAACAGCTCTGGACCTCGCTCTCTGAACCGGGCAGCAGTGCTTCCGTCTCTTATTCAGTTCCCACAAGGGTTTGTGAGAGCATTTGGGAAATTGCCGGGTATTATCGATTCATGAACATTTTGAGTTTTGGGCCTTTTGTCCAAATTTAGGAGAAGAAAATTTTCTCAAAATCTCAAAACTCTTGCGGGATGGGAAAACTCTCTCCCCCCTGCCTCTAGATATCAGCACCAGTTCAAGAGGGGCAGATGTAAGTGATTGAATCACTTGTGTCAGAGTATCACCTGACTACATCTAAGATGAGGACAGCATTTCTTTCCCCACCCATAATTATCCAGGTGCATTCTGGGAGTCGTTCACTGTCATCCTCTGAAGCACCAGATGCTGGCATTGGCAGAAGCAAGATTCCAAAGGCTAAAGTTCACCCCTAATTGTAGTATCTGTTAGCACAGAGGAGAGACAGGATCCAGTTGTAATGAATTCTTTATGAATCAGAGGATTTTTTATGAGATTGCTGGGCACAGACAGGTCCTTTTGTTCTCTCTGGTTCTGGATTAGTATCACACACTAACACAGGGGCTCCTTAAATCCTGGTCTGGACCTTAACATTCATGGAATGGTCTGTTAACTACACTGATCTAACCCAGAAAGATTTTCAGAGAAAAAAAATGTTACATAGAGGAAATTATGTTAATATCCAGGGTATTTAATTATTGATATCCCTTAAATAAAAAACACGTGGCAATAAAGAAATAAGTGAAACATACAATGAGATCATCTGGGGCAGAGCAATAGGGCATCCCAGTGAGAGCAGATTTGCTCTTGGCCTTTTGCCTTTCTAATGCTAACATACTATTATTCTGCATTTCCTCCTCAGTGTCTGTTCAGTAACAGTAGAGCTGTCTGGGAGACAGTCATTCCCCTCCCCACATGCTGGGTCATCCCAATCCATGTCCCTCTGACCTGCCTGAGGAGTGATAACTAGCTTGTTAGGGGAAGTAAATACGCACTGCAGTCAGGTTGGAATTTAAAGGATGTCCTTGTCTTGGTGTCTTTCAAGGTGATGAGAGAGACAGTCACTCCAGCTTCGTTAACGGATCACACACAGTTTTGCTTCTTTAAAGCCAGGCTCTTTAGTTCCATCAAGGGCCTTAGTTTTAAAATCTTTGATAAGTAAAAAAAAAAAAAAAATCACATCTCAGTGGCTTTGCTTTGTAGGCTCCTTTTTGTCTTGCTGTCTTTCCCCCCAAAAGCTCCGCGGCTTAAATTCCTGCAGTGGGAAGAAATACACTGGAAATAGAAATATTATGCACGAGATGGGAGCAAGTGTGCTGGGAGCTATGGAGAAAGCTGGCATGTCCTGCCCCAGCGTTCCGTGCAGCTGCATAAATCTGCAGCTACAACAGCTGCAGAGGCAACCAGAGTTTTGGGCTGGGTCTCTTAAAGGAGAAGAGCGGAGAGGATCACAGGCTAGAGAGACGGAAGAGGGCTGGTAAGCCCCGTCTGTGCTTCCTTCTGGCCAGCCAGTGAAGGATTGTTCTCTTAGGCTTTGTCCAGTTAAGATTTGAATGATCCGAGCAACTGAGACTTCCAGTGCTTCCCTTGAGGAACTACTCCGCACCTAAGGAATCTCACTGGGAGGAATTCTTCCCATCTGTGCAACCTAAATGTTTCCTTTCCTCAGTTTTCCTGTTGCACCAGTGAAGTGGAAGGTAGCGGGGAGAGGCAATATGAGGCCTTTGGAATATTCAGAGCATGTTCCTATCTGTGGGCCATTGCCTTCCAAAGCAGAGCCAGAGGCCTCTAGTCTATATCCTTAATGTGAATCTCAGCAGAGAGCTCAATGTCTGAACTCCCCTGTCACCCTTGGGATCAGAGCCCCTTGCCATTCAAGGCTGAGACGGTGGCAGGCTGTGTAGGGAAAGCGGGCCCTGCTGCTCACCACACCATTTCGTCTGTCTTTGGGGCTGTCAATCCAGCCCCTTTCACCGGCTCTTTTACTGTATGGGGCTGGTGTCACCTTTCAGAGAATGGAGGGACACAGTGACCTGCGTGTGTTACAGAAGCCTTAGCCTCTCTGGGGAACAGGGTTGGGGTCAGGGGGAGATACGTCCCAGTCTGCATCAGATACTGATTGTTGTACTATATATGTCACCTCATGATTCTCATCTCCAGTGGAAGCTGTCATTTGTTTCTTGGTTCTTGCTTTCCTTTGTACACAGTAGTGTCACCTTTTCCTGGGAGCTCTGGCCTCAAAGGTTTCCTTTACTTTGAGTGGGAATTGCAGATGTCACAAACACCTCCGACACAGTGCATGATTCTTGATTCAAATTCAGCTAAGCAGAGGAGAAAACAGGTCTTTAGATCTACTGCATCTCCTGGGGCTAGCAGCATGGCACACACATACACACGCATGCTCCCATGATAAGGCAAACCAGGCACTGGGTGTCACCAGAACACCACCAGAATCACAGTAGAGGGAGCAGGTATCTGGCAGTAAAACCCTCCACTTCTTAAGGAAGGCAGCCCAGTTAGCAAGTAAGGATAAGTGCTCGCAGTGCAAGAACTAATGGAGATCATCTACCCCTTTCTATCACTGGAGTTATTCCAGCAGGCCAAGGAGACTCAGGTGAAGGGATAGGGGTGAGTTTTCAGTGCAGTGACAACATAAGCATTGAGAAACAATCCCTAGCAGGGGAAATGAGAACATTTAGCTAATTTTGGTGGAGTGGTGGGACATGGAGACAGAGCGTGAAGATGTCTCAGCTGGTCAAATTGTCCTCCAGATCCCTCCAGCTGGCTAACAATATTGATAAAAGGGAATGTGGGGATCGGGGGAGGAAAAGATCTAGGTTCTTAATCTGCCACTGCCTTCAGGCTCTGCATTGCCCTGAAGCCCGGCAAGTCCCTCCAAGCTTGGCGCTTAACCCCTCTCAAGATTATGTAGGGTTTTGAGATCCTTGGCTGAGAAGTGCAAGCCTTGGTATTATTATTTCTGCACACTCTTTATTCTGTCTTTTTCTTTCCCCTCACCCCCCATATGCTTCTCCTTGCCCTCTGACTCCCTGGTTGCTCTTCTCCATGTGCCAGTGGGAGAGGAAAGTATAATTGACAAGTTCCGCACCTTCCTGGGGCTTGTAAGTTTCACTGTGCCACTCTGCTCTTGGTACAGAGCAGGAGACAATGACAAAGCACTAGCCCATACATTATGCCAGCCCATACTTGCCCACATGCACCCCAGGGGTCAGGGTCAAGAGAGTACTGGGCACACTTGGAGCAAGGCATGCAAACTATGAAATGATGGATCCTGTACACAACAGAGTCCAGATGAATTGTACGTTAATAGACTCCATACCTAGAAGACAATTCAGACCCTGATTCCTGCTCCTATGAGTGCCTCTGATCCAGGATGCTTGAGATGTTAAATATCCTAAAATGCTGTTTAAAAACACAGTGAAGTGTGTGTGTGTGTGTGTGTGTGTGTGTGTGTGTGTGTCACTGCTCGCTACTGGATGGAATGAAAGCTGTGTGTCATATGCCCTATATTGCTAACAGCCAGAAGGAATTCTTCTTTAGCTTGACAGGGGCATGTGTTTTTGCAACAGGAGGATATCTGTCCTACCCCCACTTTTGCTGTGCCAATATATGTGGCTACTAAGTGCAGCATAATAAGACATGATGTTCCTAGCTGGCTATGGATTTGTTACAAGTCAAGGGTGTCTGCATTGCCATCTCACTATTTCCAGCACTAAGAGCCTGTGTCCGGCAGCTTCTGGCCCTACCTGGCTGTGTAACTATGTTCTGTTTGTTTTAAATGCTCCAAAGTTTAATACACTGCCCTGCTGGAATGCCAAGGGAAATCGCCATTTGCACTGCCTCTGCCATCCTGCATTCTCTCTCCCATGCATTCATTTGTACAGAGCTTCACTGACCTTCTAAATATAGAGGCCTCAAATTAAATTATAACATTGCTGATAATCAGCAAACCGGGGGATTAAACTGACGGGGACCCTGCCAGACTAGATTTAACTTTCATTAAGTTCTGTACACAGAGCAGCCCTTCCCACGGAGGAAAGTCCTTATTCTCTACATTACAATATAATGCAATACACACAGCAAAAGCAAAGTACTTCACTGTTTAAAATTCTAATCCTTTCAAGATCTGGAAATACCTAGGGTCTAAGTACAGCACTGTCTATCCAACATCTGCTGTTAGAAGTCAAAAGCTGAAAGCAAGTCATTTACATGAGGGTTTAGAGAACTGTGAAAGAGCTACAAGAACAGGGACATAATCAGCAGCACAGAGGAAGTCTGAAAGGAGCTTGTGTATCCCTGTGAAATGCAGCAAGAGGCTTATCTAATTTTGTGTGTGTGTGTGTGTGTAAATTTCCTAAACAGTTGACCTAAATGAGTTCTTACCACGATCAGATAGCCTAGGACAACAGAGTAATCCTTCTAACAGGATTATAGGCTGCGCTAAAGGAGACTTTGGGCTTTTATGCTCTGCATCGTAATATGCATGCAGACACAAACGGATATCTTGCCTGGCTGGTGGCACCTGGGAAATTGGCCCTTATTCATAGACTCATAGACTTTAAGGTCAGAAGGGACCATCATGATCATCTAGTCTGACCTCCTGCACATTGCAGGCCACAGAACCTCACCCACCCACCCCTCTAATAGGCCCCTAACCTCTGGCTGAGCTACTGAAGTCCTCAAATCATGATTTAAAGGCTTCAAGTTACGGAGAATCCACCATTTACACTAGTTTAGACCTGCAAGTGACCCATGCCCCATGCTGCAGAGGAAGGCAAAAAACGCTCAGGGTCTCTGCCAATCTGACACGGGGGAAAATTCCTTCCCAACCCCAAATATGGCGATCAGTTAGACTCTGAGCATATGGGCAAGACCCAACAATCAGACACCTGGGAAAGAATTCTCTGTAGTAACTCAGAGCCCTCGCCATCTAGTGTCCCATCAGCCACTGGAAATATTTGCTGCTAGCAGTTGCCGATGGTCCACAAGCCATTGTAGGCAGTCTCATCATACCATCCCCTCCATGAATTTATCAAGCTCAGTCTTGAAGCCAGTTAGGTTTTTTGCCCTAACTGTTCCCCTTGGAAGGTTGTTCCAGAACTTCACTCCTCTGATAGTTAGAAATCTTCACCTAATTTGAAGCCTAAACTTGTTGACGGCCAGTTTATAGCCATTTATTCTTGTGTCCACACTGGTGCTTAAGTTAAATACCACCTTGTGCCTGGGATAGACCACACTGATAATGCCACACTCAGGGCAAGAAATAGGGCAGACAAGCCCCAGAGCTGGTGGTTTACTCTATCATTAGATTCACCAAACCAGTAACCAAATAGCTTTTGCAGTACCACACCAGTTAACCAGAAGTCAAACATTTAGGCATTCCAGCCTTTGGCTCCCATCCACGCAACCCAATCTAATATAGTGAGAGATTATTGAAAACCTATTTCACCCTCTGTGAGATTCTTTCTAATCCCAAAGGATCAGACACATATCCCCAGGTCAATATGAATCTCAGATCTTGCCCAAATACCACGCTGCCAGTCAATCCTTAGTAACTAACTAAAGATTTATTAATAAAAGAAGAGAGTTATAAATGGTTAATAGATCAAATACCTACAAATGATTGCAAAGTCCTTATATCAGGTTTGTAGCTGTGATGAAATAGACTTCTGGTTTGTAAAGTCTCTCTGGGAAGGTCCTCAGTCTACTGTTCAAGATGCTCCTCTTAGTTGTAAACCCAAAGTCCAGAGAATCAAAGTAGGAAAGAGGCAACATGGAGATGTCACAGGTGTCTTTTTATATCCTCTATCATGTGCATGGAAACTTACTGTCCCAAACAAAGCCCACAGCCACTGTCTGTGGAAAGTTACTGGCCAAGATGGAGTCCAGGGTCACATGAGCATATTACATGCCCTTATATGTTTTGCAGAATCACAGAGGGTGGCTGTTGGCTTCTTGCTGTCTGAGGCATCCACCAGAAGACCTCCTGGGCAGGATGAGTTTCTTCAATATCCCAGTGTGAGAGCAGAGTGGCCTTCATGGGCCATCAATACCTAGCCGTCTAGCCCTAATGTAAGCCCTATCTGGTGGTTGTCACCCAGGAATACCACAGAGCTTTAAGATACAATTCCATAGCCAATATTCATAACTTCAGATACAAAGATGATACATGGATTTAACAAGGATAATCATATTTGATAGGTTGTAACTTTTCCATTGACACTTTACATCAGTGGTTCCCAAACTAGGGGCGCCGCTTGTTCAGGGAAAGCCCCTGGAGGGCCAGGCCGGTTTGTTTACCTGCCACATCTGCAGGTTTGGCCGACTGCGGCTCCCACTGGCTGAAGTTCGCCGTTCTCGGCCAATGGGGGCTGCAGGAGGCGGCACAGGCCCAGGGACATGCTGGCTGCCCTTCCCGCAGCCCCCATTGGCCTGGAGTGGTGAACCGCAGCCAGTGGGAGCCACGATCAGCCGAACCTGCAGATGCGGCAGGTAAACAAACCGGTCCGGCCCGCCAGGGGCTTTCCCTGAACAAGCGGCGCCCCTAGTTTGGGAACCACTGCTTTACATGATACACTTTGTACAAGCTTTATGGTAATTGTATAACAGTGCTAATATCAATTATATAAGTGGTCATCTTTAATCATACAGCATCACACCCCTCCCTGCCCAATTCCTCTCCCCTCCACCCTGCTTTCTCCACCACAGCAATAAAGTAGCCACCACTGTTTGTACTGGACATAGGAGAAAACATATATCAAAGGGTTGGAAACAAAATCGGACGGAACTTGGGGAATTATCATCAAATGGGGGTGTTTCTAGTGAGGTTCCACAGGGATCAGAACTAGGCCAGAGACTATGCAACATTTTTGTCAGTGACCTGGAAGTAAATATAAAAATCGCTGCTCATCAAATTTGCAGATGACACAAAGATTGGTGGAGGGGTCGATAAAAATGAGGACAGGATCACTTGGTAAGGAAATGGATCACTTGGTAAGTTGGGCCTGTTCAAACATAATGCATTTAAATACACCAAATGCAAGGTTATTCATCTAGGAATAAGGAATGTACGTTGTATCTACAGAATATGATGCTGCTGAAAAAAGCAAATACAATTTTAGGTTGCATTAACAGAGGCATAGCATGCAAGTCAAGGGAGGTGATAGTACTACTCTACTCAGTGCTGGTTACTCCTCAGCTGGAGTACTGTGTCCAGTTTTGGTCACCAATGTATAGGAAGGATGGAAAGAAACTGGAAAGGATCCAGAGGAGAGTGACAAAGATGATCAAAGGGATGGAATGCAAGCCATATGAGCAAAGGCCGAAGGGACTGGGTATGTTTAGTTTGGAAAAGGGCAGATTAAGGAGGGACATGATAGCAGTTTTTATATACTTGCAAGGCTACCATAAAAAGATGGAGAAAAATTGTTCTCTTTTTCCACAGAGGGCAGGACAAGAGGCAATGGGTACGAACTACAGCAGAGCAGATTTAGATTAAATCTCAGGAAAAACTTCCTAACTGTAACAGACTGCCAAGGGAAGTTGTGGAAGCCCCTTTGCTGGAGGTTTTCAAAAGCCATCTGGATAGCCATCTGTCTTGGATGGGTTAGACACAACAAATCCTGCATCTTGGCAGGGGGCTAGACTGGATGACCCTTGTGGTCCCTTCTGACCCTGTCATTCTATGGATTTGATGAAGGGCGGACTGTATCCTGGAAAGGAGTAACTCTTAAAAGGATAGAGGGGACAAGCAACTGAACCTGAGCTCCCAGCACAATGCTGTGGCAAAAATGGCTAAACAATCCTCAGATTTATAAATGAGAATTGGGAGTAGGATTAGGAAGGTGATTTTGCCTCTGCATATGGCATTGATGAGACTGACACTGGAATATTGCATACAGTTCTGGTGTCCACATGTTGACTAGGACGTTGAAAAATTGGCAAGGGTGCTGGATCAACACAAGACATTTGTACATTTCACGTTCTGCGTGTGTATGACATTTTTTGGTCGGAAAGTTTGGTTCGGAAGCTGCCACAGGCATGGAGAAGTGGGAACTGGGAAAAAGGCACTGTTGGGAAATTCCTCCTCCTCAACCAGTTGGCAAGAGCCCAAAAAACTGGCAGGGGGAGAGAGAGGGGGCACATCCTGATGTCATGTGCTCCCCCGTGGGAATCAAGGGTGTGACAGAGAGCAGCATTTGGACCCGGAAAGGTAAAAGAACCAGGACCAGCTCTAGGCATCAGCAAAGCAAGCACGTGCTTGGGGTGGCACAATTCCAGGGGTGGCATTCCAGCCACCCCCTTTTTTCTTTCTTTTTTTTTTTTTGTTTGGGCAGTTGCGCTCTCGGAGCGTGGGGCGGCGAATTTTTTGCTTAGGGCAGCAAAAAACCTAGAGCTGGCCCTGAAAAGAACCTGCACAAAGTTGCAGGCTGGGTGGGGCTTGGTGAATTGCAGTGAGACAGCCTGAGAGCAGGGATGAAAGGAGAAGCGGGGGAGGGGGGTGGAACAGAAAGAGAGAGAGGAAGTGAGTTGATCAGGGATGGAGGAGCAGCAGTTCCAATGCCTGACAGTTTGGGGAGAATTGGGGCTGGGATCTGAACCCCACTCTTCTGCACCTTGCCACACTGTAAAGCACCATATAGCTACAAGAGGCCACCTTGCCAGTGCTCCACCTATATTCCCCCTCCTGTTAATGGCAGATCCTCTTTAGCATTCCTGGGACTTGCCCAGCAAATGAAGCATTTTCACACTTGACAGCAGCGGCAGCTGCTTGGCAATACAAGCCATGCTTCTCTCCGGGGCTCAGTGCTAGATAGGAAATGAGACTTTTAAAAAATGGAATCTCATCCCCCCCATATCTCTCCCACCAGGGGCGAGATTGTGATTGCTGGGTGCCTTGCACTGCATTTGCAGGTCAGGAGCATCATGTGAGACCGCCGAGATGCCAAGAGCTCCACTGGTATGTTTCAGCCCAGGTGAGATAGCATCTTTCCGTTTGCTCGCTGCTTAAAGAGTCCTTTCTCAGCCTTCAAATATTTACCACGGCAGCTGATTCCCTGTCAGTGAACTTCACAACTCTGATGTCTGGTGTTACTTGTTTTCTGATACAGCAGGAGAGAGGGCGGAGGTACAAAGAGAGGTCGTCCAATACTTCCCCCAGGCCAAGCCAGGCCTGGAATGTACATGAGCTGATGCTGGTTCCCCTCAGGAGATGCGTTTGTCAATGGGGGTATGGGGGGCAGAGGTCCAGCGATGGGCTGGCAGGCGAGAGGATGGAAAGACGAGCTGAAGAGGGGGCAGGTGCTGTGGCAGCGGTGAGGAATGCAAACCTCTTCCCAGTCAGAGTGTTGTCATCATGTAGAGATTTGTTGAGTGTTTCCTCTTCTGGCCATGCCCTGTATGGTGAGGAGGAGGCTGGGTGGGAAGAGGAGGTGGTGTATGAAATTAGCACACCCTTGCTCTGGAGGAACCAGTTTACATCCCCCTGGCTCTGCTGTGCTGATGTATCCCACCATACCCATTATCCCATCAGCTGGGGCAATTGCAGCTGTCTGGGGTAAGTGGGGACAGAGAGAGATTTAACCCATGCTTGTTAAAAGGCAGGTACACAGTCTATACGGGCCTGGTCAATAAACAGCAACATGTGGGATTTAGTGCTGGAGAGGCCTTGACTGAATAGAAGCCCACTAACCACCCAAAACATTTCACTTGTGGCACTTACACCTGGATGGGTAGGAGGGCTAGTGGGTAATGCACTCAGCACCCCACATAATTAGCACTAACACATTCAAAATCCGTATCTGCATTTTTGGCTTCCTCTCTGCCTGCCCCTGACACCAACTAAGCTGCGGTATCAGTTCCAATCTGCAGCGGGCAGCCAGTCACTGGTACCAGGAGCCAAAACCATCTGGTCCAGTTCCAGACACAAGTCCCCAGACCCTGACTGGCAGCTCAAGGCTGCAGCAGGTCAATTTCAAGGAGGGTTATTGTGAAAATGCATCTTGTTCTCCATTGGCCTTTGATCTACTGCAGCCCTGAGAATTGCAGAAAAGAAGTGAATTGCTAGAATTCCAGCTCTAGGTAAAAATCTCTCCCAGTTCCTAGCCGAGTTCCACATTCTCTCCAAGAGCAACAGTCTGTGTATTCATCACCTAGTATTTAACAGGCATCTTCAGTAGGGGACTGCCAAGAAAAAGAATTCACCAGAAGATCCAAGGAGTATAAAAATGGCAATTACAGACCTTTCTTATCTTTGGGGCCCATTTTGGCTCTGATACCCATCAAAGGGTATCTATGTTAGGGGCCAGATTGTGCATAGCCTGAACACTGGGTGGTGTGGCATTGCTCCCCAGTGGGGGTTTCTGCAGGCATTGTCTCTCCCTGGAGCTGCAGGGGGTGAGGGAGTGTACACCGTAGGATGTGCTCCTGGCTGATGTCTCAGAGGGTGTGGTTATGGCCCCTACTGGAGTGGTCTCCCCACCTCCCATCCAGAGCACTACCGTATCATGGGGGAGGCTGATCTCACAGTCTCAGAGAAAGGCCTGGAATTCCTACAGAAAAAGTCCTTTCACACACAGTTTTGCAGGATTCGGAGTTGCAGGTTGTTCACATTTGGAGAACCATCATCAGCATAATCCTCCAAGACCTTTCCTCCAAACCAAACTGCAACTGGTCAAAATATTTCGTACTTCTCCCACCCCTGAAAATTGGCTTTATTTTCAGAACTGGAAATTCTCACCGTATTTTCACAATTTATTTGTTAATGTTCTATTTTTTCCCCAGAATAATTGGAAAAAGAACAATGACCATTTCCAGTTATTGTTTTCCCTTTTTCCTTCATTTCCCTCCTTTCACCCCACTCTGATCTTGCTCCTTTTTCATTGGCAAAAGGGGAAAATGAGGCCAGGGAGAGAGGCAAAGGGGAAAAAATGGAAAAAAATTGAAAATGGGGGAAAAATAGAAAAAGTTCAAATCAGGAAATATTTTATGGTAAATGTGAATTGATAAAGTAAACAGTAATAAGTCACCAGGACCAGATGGTATTCACCAAAGATTTCTGAAGGAACTCAGATGTGAAACTGCAGAACTACTAACTATGGTATGTAACCTATCATTTAAATCAGCTTCTGTACCAGATGACTGGAGGATAGCTAAAGTGACACCAATTTTTAAAAAAGGCTCCAGAGGTGATCCCAGCAATTACAGGCTTGTAAGCCTAACTTCAGTACCGGGAAAACTGGTTGAAACTATAATAAAGAACAAAATGATCAGATACATAGATGAACTCGATTTGTTGGGGAAGAGTCAACATGGTTTTTATAAATCATGCCTCACCAATCTACTCGAATTCTTTGAAGTGGTCAACAAGCATGTGGACAAGGGTGATCCAAGTATATAGTGTACTTAGATTTTCAGAAAGCCTTTGACAAGGTCCCTCACCAAAGGTTCTTAAGCAAAGTAAGCTGTCATGGGATAAGAGGGAAGGTCCTCTCCTGGATCAGTAACTGGTAGGTATCAGTAAAAGATAGGAAACAAAGGGTAGGAATAAATGGTCAGTTTTCAGAATGGAGAGAGGTAAATATTGGTGTCCCCCAAGGGTCTGTACTGGGACCAGTGCTGTTCAACATATTCATAAATTATCTGGAAAAAGGGGTAAACAGTGAGGTGGCAAAATTTGCAAATGATACAAAACTACTCAAGATAGTTAAGTCCAAAGCAGACTGCGAAGAGTTACAAAAGGGATCTCACAAAGCTGGGTGACTGGGCAACAAAATGAAATTCAATGTTGATAAATGCAAAGCAATGCTTATTGAAAAACATAATTCCAACTATACATATAAAATGATGGGGTCTAAATTAGCTGTTACCACTCAAGAAAGAGATCTTGGAGTCATTGTGGATAGTTCTCTGAAAACATCCACTCAATGTGCCGTGGCAGTCAAAAAAGCGAACAGAATGTTGGGCATCATTAGGAAAGGGCTAGATAATAAGACAGAAAATATCATATTGTGTCTATATAAATCCATGGTACACCCACATCTTGAATATTGTATGCAGATCTAGTCATCTCATCTCAAAAAAGATATATTAGAATTGGAAAAGGTACAGAAAAGGGCAACAAAAATGATTAAGGGTATGTAACAGCTTCCATATGAGGAGAGGTTAATAAGACTGGGACTTTTCAGCTTGGAAGAGAGATAACTAGGAGGAAATATGATAGGGGCCTATAAAATCCTGATTGGTGTGGAGAAAGTAAATAAGGAAGTGTTATTTACTCCCTCTCATAACACAAGAACTAAGGGTCACCCAATGAAATCAGTAGGCAGAAGGTTTAAAACAAACAAAAGGAAGTATTTCTTTACCCAATGCACAGTCAACCTGTGGAACTCTTTGCCCGAGGATGCTGGGAAGGCCAAGACTATAACAGGGTACAAAAAAGAACTAGATGAGTTCATGGAGGATAGGATCATCAATGGCTATTAGCCAGGATGGGCATGGATGCAAAACCATGCTCGGAAGTGTCCCTAGACTCTATTTGCCAGAAGCTGGGAATGGGCAACATGGGATGGATCACTTGATGATTACCTGTTCTGTTTATTCCCTCTGAAGCACCTGGCATTGGCCACTGTTGGAAGACTGGATATTGGGCTAGATGGACCATTGATGTGACCCAGTATGAATATTTTTATTGTCTTATGAAAATTTTTTGAATAAATTAAACATTCTTCCTTTTCAAAACCCGCAGAATTAAAATGATTTGAATTTTCAGATGTTGTTCATATATTAGTTCACACCGAAGGCTGGAAAAGGGCAAATATAGTGCCCACCTATAAAGAGGGAAATAAGGACAACCCGGGGAATTTCAGACCCAGGGAATTTCAGCTTAACTTCTGTACCCAGAAAACTAATGGAGCAAATAATTAAGCAATTAATTTGAAAACATCTAGAAATAATAAGGTGATAAGTAACAGTCAGCATGGATTTGTCAAGAACAAATTGTGTCAAACCAACCAGATAGCTTTCTTTGACAGGGTGACAAGCCTTGTGGATGGGGGAAAGCGGTAGATGTGGTATATCTTGACTTTAGTAAGGCTTTTGATACTGTCTCACATGACCTTCTTATATACAAACTAGGGAAATGCAACCTAGATGGTACTACTATAAGGTTGGTGCACAACTGGTTGTAAAACCATTCCCAGGGAGTAGTTATCAGTGGTTCACAGTTATGCTGGAAGGGCATAATGAGTGGAGCCCCGCAGGGATCAGTTCTGGGTCCAGTTCTGTTCAATATCTTCATCAACGATTTAGGTAATGGCACACAGAGTACACTTATAAAGTTTACAGATGGTACCAAGCTGGGAGGGGTTGCAAGTGCTTTGGAGGATAGGGTTATAATTCAAAATGATCTGGAGAAACTGGAGAACTGGTCTGAAGTAAATAGGATGACATTCAATAAGGACAAGTGCAAAGTACTCCACTTAGGTAGGAACAATCAGTTGCACACATACAAAATGGGAAATGACTGCTTAGGAAGGAGTACTGCAGAAACGGATCTGGGGGTCATAGTGGACCACAAGCTAAATATGAGTCAACAGAGTAACACTGTTGCAAAAAAACCCCGAACATCATTCTAAGATGTATTAGCAGGAGTGTTGTAAGTAAGACACAAAAAGTAATTCTTCCGCTCTACTCTGTGCTGATTAGGCCTCAACCGGAGCATTGTGTCCAGTTCTGGGTGCCACATTTCAGGAAAGATGTGGACAAATTGGAAAAAGTCCAGAGAAGAGCAATAAAAATGATTAAAAGTCTATAAAACATGACCAATGAGAGAAGATTGAAAAAATTGGGTTTTTTAGTCTGGAAAAGAGAAGACTGAGAGGGGACATGATAACAGTTTTTAAGTACATAAAAGGTTGTTACAAGGAGGAGGGAGAAAAAATTTTCTTCTTAACCTCTGAGGATAGGACAAGAAGCCACGGGCTTAAATTGCAGCAAGGGAGTTTAGGTTGGACATTAGGAAAAACTTCCTAACTCTCAGGGTGGTTAACCACTGGAATAAATTGTCTAGGGAGGCTGTGGAATCTCCATCATTGGAGATTTTTAAGAGCAGGTTAGACAAACACCTGTTAGGGGTGGTCTAGGTAATACTTAGTCCTGCCATGAGTGCAGGAGACTGGGCTAGAAGACCTCTCGAGGTCCCTTCCAGTCCAATGATTCTATGATTTGTTGCATTTGTCAAAAAATGGAAAAATAATGACAAACCTTTGAGATTTGCCATCACTAATTTCTTTGTGTAACTCCGTTCTCTAGTTGATTGTTACCTGGTGGTAATATCAACTCCTCCACCCACTGTTGTGCCTTTTAAAAAACAAAACTGGGGGGAGGGACTGCGGGAAGCAAAATGACTTGAATATCTGAGACCCTCAAGGTGTTCAATATATCTACATCCCAGCAATGAATGATCTGGATTGCGTGCATTTACCAACCCTTTTGCAAACCCAACATGGGTACCCCAAATATATATTTAGTTAGATTTTATATTTGATTGTTTTTGGACACAGGGAAATTCAGTTCCAGTTCCATTAGGGCATCTTCCCTCCCTCATCTCCAATCATGACATCTGCCTGTGGAGCTAGGAGCCTGGGCTTGCCTGGTTCAGACATGTGCATGAAAACAAAATCTCTAACTGCCAAGGACACAGGGACTTCTGCGAGGCATCTTAATGCCAAGGCTCGTTGGTTAAGGAACAATCAGATCCACTCAGCATTCTTGCCAGCTGTTCAAGTCCACCCAGTAAAGTCAATAGAAAAACTCCGATTGGCCCTAATGGGAGCAGGACAAGGCCCCAGTTCTTTATCTGTAGCACTGTCCCAAAATTCTTTCCAACCTGAAACCATCATATTTGTTATTTCAGTAGCAAGCTCTATGGAGGCAGGAGAGAGTACCTTTTTCATGTGCTCTGCGGCCTTGTGTGAATGTATGCATTGCATTATTAATGTACATTATTTTTAATCAGTCAATTAGGTTGAATAACAATAAGATAATACATGCAGCTTCTGGATCTTTGTAACCAAAAGCTCTACAAATCTTTCCACACCAAGGGGAATCTGTGCCTGCACAGATAGATTTGGCTGACAGTGTCAGACGATAGTGGTGATGAGCAAGTCTGAATCCCATCCACTTTTATTTGTAAACATTCCATAAATACACGGCTGGACACATGGGAATAGAAGGATCTCTGTAATCCTGCTACTCTGCAGATTTCTCCTCAGCACGTGAGTCTCTGAGCTGCATTTCCCATCTACATTACAAAAAAAAAAGATAAACCCAGTTATTGCCCTGATGCATTATAAAAGGGGAAGTGCCACACTTCAAAATATGTGGTGGTAGAGCCATCTTCAGAGCCTCAGTCTCACCCATGCACTACATCAATAAAGCAGCGGAGCATGTTGCCATGCAAAGATCATGTGACTTTAAATGATGTCCAATCAGTTTGAGCCTGGTGGCGCAACAACTCTGCAGCACCCCAAAGCCCACAGACTGAGTGAAAAAACTACAGAAGAGTGGGAGTGTCTCTCTCTCTCTCTCTCTCTCTCTCCATTTCCGTAGCTCAGCTGTCCAGACATTGTGCTGTTCGTAGATGATGGGGTTCTGTTTTGCTGAACACTATCATCACTACACTCTGTGCATCAGATTGTAGGGTGCAGATACTGATTGCTGCTCTGGTAGGTGAGATCCATGCCCCAGGTCTGCGGGACACAATGTAAATCCCACCCAGTAGGGCAGTGCGTGAAAAATACATATGTGGAAATTTAAGGACTCGTGGAATGCGTATAATGCACTTTATCAGGGATAGTTGCCCCTTGTTTAAACACAGCCAGTGGCTTAGAAAGAAAGAAAAATAAAAGATCTCTTATAAAATTATTACCTTGTAATTTAAGTCAACAGCAGTGGTACCATGATGGAAGCCAGCAGTTATGTCACATTGTTTTATCACTATAATTACATCAAGAACACAGTTACTGTCTGGGAGTGATAAGATGAAGAGAAGCAGCCCTTCTGAAATTTTGTATTCATGGCACTGAGATTTATAGATTGGTTCTGTGTTTGGACATTACGTTCAATTACTTCCCGATAGCTCTGGAGATCTG
The DNA here is from genome assembly GCF_015237465.2 of Chelonia mydas. Lineage (NCBI taxonomy): Eukaryota > Metazoa > Chordata > Testudines > Cheloniidae > Chelonia > Chelonia mydas. The sequence goes on from NC_051250.2 coordinate 69,904,468, forward strand.
TGTTACAAGAGAAATACTCTCATATGGTGTCCCCCTAACTCCATCTGCTGCCGCTGGGTTCACCTGGAGCCACCAAACGCAAGGTGGCTACGGAAGATTGCTAAGAGATGCTCTGATACCTTTCATTTCATGAGTCAGGGAAGACAGAGTCAGCCACTGGACAGCAACTTGAAGTGCTCTACGCTCATTTTGTTGGCCAAGGCTGACTCTGCGGCTCTGCCAGCTCCAGGACTGAGGAAATTCAACTCAGCTCCCACATTACGTTACAAGACCATTAGACCACTGGGACAACCAATGGCTGATCTTTCTTTCCAGCAGCTCACAGCCATGCCAGTTGTGGCGGCTGGGAAAATGCTTACTCAGTGGAAAATCTTGCGTTCCAAACCTTACTCTTGTTTCTGACTCCCAATTGCCCTGAGAACGCAATACCCAGAGCAGAGACTGTGGATTTGCCAGCCCTGCTCTCCTATACTTTATCTCAAGGAACTCCTACTTGCTTTTAGCAGTGTGGGTTGCTTGCCAATTTATTCTGGATTTATTTTGGCTACCAACCTGCTAATAGCATTGTTCTGTAGAGGTGCAGAGAGGCACACTCATGTACCTTCCCTAACTTGTGGTATCACCATAGCAGCTGTCTATAAAATCTTAAATCCTCCAAACGTTTGTTCACTCATCTCAAAGGGTGAATCACGCAAGGCTTGGAGGTTCCATCATCATTCACTATCCATTCCTCCCACCTTCCCCCATCGCTCTGGAATACACAGCTACTCTCTCTGTTCAGGGGACCAGTGCTCCACGTGCTCCTACATCTTGCCTCATGTCTCATCTGTTTCTAGATTCCATACTGGGGATCCCCTTATTTATTGTAAATAGTCCTGAGGCACCACAGCATCCAGAGAACAGTGCAACAGAAACCAGAAAGCTGCAATTGCTGCTGCTCTCAGCTGCCAAAAGAGGCTGTCTTTGTTTTTTTCTTTTTATAGTGAAAGGCAGGACATAGCAGTGACATGCAGAGGTCAAATGCAGAGAAACTGTCAGACCAGTCATCTTGCTGGGCATCTTTTTTCTGTCCCTTGTCTTATTGTTATTAGACGTCCTTGTACTTGCACCAGACTAGCACTCAGGACCCATCCTATGTATGCACGTGAGACTCTCTCGCCTCCTGCATGTTGATCTCCTAGCATCCCTTGTTGGTACGTTGGTGCCCTTTATTTACATCATGAAAAACAACAGTATAATTTCCACCCCCGATATGTGTCAGTTACAGATTGCAGACACTGCTTCCTGGGTGGAGAGGGACTTCTGCCTCCATGGGCAAATGAATTCAGCAGGTCTTCTGCTGAGAAGAGCAACAAGAGAGCCAATCAGCAGGGCCAATCAGAGGGGGTCAGGAGGGCCATTTGGCCTGGGCCTCAAGCTCAAAGGGGGCCTCAAATTTAGACACTTGTTATTCTGAAGCAATATCTTCCTGTTTCACTGCATGGGATGTCTAAAACTAGATGGTCTGCATGGATTGATGGTGACCAACCAGTTGTGCAGCATTTGAATTCAGTGAAAAAGACTTTAAATGAGCTTGAATCTCTCAATCTCGCTGCAGAGGCTTGAACTGAACTTCAGTCCATTCAGAAGCACATGTCCAAATTTCAGTGCATTCTGATGTCATCTTTGTGGATGAAGCTACTTACAATGATCCACCAAACTAATCTGGTAATTGTGGCCCGCAGTGCTACACTTGATGTTGAGAGGGATAACACTGAAGGTCTTATCAATGACATTCAACAGATTTGTGAACAATGGGATGCCATCCTGACTGAGTCCAAATTAGTAGCACACAATATTGGCATTTCATCGGAGTTCTCCACCAATCACAACTTACCTACTGAATTTGGTGCCGAGCAGCATTATAGGGTCAATGTCTTCCTTGTCATCATTGACTCTATTCAGTCAGATCTTACACGTCGATTTGAGTCACTGCGACTAGTTTGTACCCTTTTTGGGTTTCTTTGGCAGTTCAACAGACTGAGTAATGAAGATCTACTTTCTGCAGCTGAACAATTTCAGCAACAATACAACAAAGAAATCTCAAAAGATCTCAGTGACAAGGTCATCTTCCTCAAATGAATACATTCCACAAACTTAAAATTGGATTGCAAGCCAAAGGAATTGCTTCAAGAAATACTCGAAGTTGGACTCTCTGGGGTGTTTCCTAACATCACAATTGCATTGTGTATTTTTGTCAGTTTGCCTGCATCAGTGGCTTCAAGTGAACGCACCTTCAACGTGTTGAAGCAGGTAAAGGACGATCACCATTCAACTATAGGACAAGAGCATTTGAATGGGCTCGCCATGCTTGGTATCAACTGTGACATTGCACGAAAGCTAGATTTTTCTTCAATAATTAGTGCATTTGCACAGAAAAAAGCTAGAAAAGCATTTGTTAAATAAAAAAATATTCAGATTATGTCTCACTTTTTTTTGTGCCTTATTTTGTTTTCATGTGTCGTCATTTTTTATTTTTATTACGGCTAGGGGCCTCAAAAGCTGGAAGTGGCCCGGGCCTCTCTGGACCTCTGAGAGCGCTTGCCAATCAGTGCCACGTATCTGCACTGTGGACATCTGTCCACTAGAATTCGACTGACACCTACTCGACTTATTTCTCACAAGGGCCACGGAGTGCCCATCAGATAATAATGACTTCTGATCCACAATATTTTGCACGATCCACAGAGCAACATGCAGGGAAATCACAGAGCAATCTGAGCTTTGTAGAAGACTGAATGATGGGAAGTTTACAGTACATTTTGCTAGGCAGGCACAATTCAGATGAAGATAGTGCCATGGAATGTAACCCTATCCTGTTTACTGACATTGTTTACTATGCTTGCCACAAAGGGATGGGATAAAATATCCTCTTGTCTGAAGTCAACAGCGACACTGCAGTTAAGGATGATCCGTCATGCCACAGAGCTTTATCACGGTAATTACATCAGGAGCAAGTTTACTGTTTGAAAAAGAAGTAAGATTACAAGAAGCAATCCACCAAAACGGCAGCAGCGCCACAGCTAAGAGATACTCAGCAGGGAAGAGGAATATGTTATGCGAATGAAGCTGAGTAAATTTAACACTCCAAGGACCAAATTTTTCTTGTCTGCCCCTGAAGTATTTATGAGCACATCTCCTTTCAGCCTCTCATACATGCATGTTCAATAACTAATCCTGCATGCATGGATACTCATTTTGCACTTGCAAATGTACGTACCCACTCATGTTACAAGGACATTTCTAGAGGCCCTGAGAACACAGGGGGATTACAGAGTCCTCCAGACACTCTTCTGAGGCAAATCAAAGTCCCTCAAAACCACATGGACTGGACACTTTATTAGTCAAGAATGGACCCATGCTCATCTGCTACTATGACATCTCTACGTAACACAACCTTTTTCCTTCAGGCATAATAATGCAGAAAATATCATATTGTCTCTATATAAATCCATGGTACACCCATATCTTGAATACCGTGTGCAGATGTGATCGCCCCATCTCTAAAAAGATATATTGGAATTGGAAAAAGTTCAGAAAAGGGCAACAAAAATGATTAGGGGAATGGAACAGCTTCCGTATGAGGAGAGATTAATAAGACTGGGACTTTTCTGCTTGTAAAAGACATGACTGCAGGGTGGGGAGGATGATATGATAGAGGTCTATAAAATCATGACTGGTGTGGAGAAAGTAAATAAGGAAGTGTTATTTATTCCTTCATATAACACAAGAACTAGAGGTCACCCAATGAAATTAATAGGCAGCAGGTTTAATACAAACAAAAGCAACTGTTTCTTCACACAACACACAGTCAACCTGTGGAACTCTTTGCCAGAAGATGTTGTGAAGGACAAGACTATAACAGGGGTCAAAAGAGGAACTAGATAAGTTCATGGAGGATAGGTCCATCAATGGCTATTAGCCAGGATGGGCAGGGATGGTGTCTCTAGCCTCTGTTTGCCAGGATGGGCAACAGGCGATGTATCACATGATGATTACCTGTTCTGTTCATTCCCTCTGGGGCACCTGGCATTGGCCACTGTCGGAAGACAGGATACTGGGCCAGATGGACCTTTGGTCTGACTCAGTATGGCCGTTCTTATGTTCAGGCCAAGTTTCAAGTGACCTGCCAACAGCTCAGGTGGGGATCTGTACAGCCATATGGAGAATCTGAATTTGGATCCTCCCTCTTTTAGCCACATGGAGGATCTGAATTGGTGTCTTGAGCCCATTCCCAGTTTCTTCAGCATGGCCAGGCATGGAAGCAGCCACAGAGACAGAGTGCTCAGTCCTTTCCACAGGGAGGAGATTTCATCACCCTGAAAGACCATTACCATTTCTCTCTGGTACTCAGAACAGCCTCTAGACCAGTGGTGGGCAACCTGCGGCCCGTCAGGGTAATCCACTGGTGGGCCATCAGACAGTTTGTTTACATTTGCACGGCCACCTGCAGCTCCCAGTGGTCACGGTTTGCTGTTCCTGGCCAATGGGAGCTGTGAGAAGCGGCGCGGGCCGCTGGGATGTGCTGGTCCCCGCTTCCCACAGCCCCCATTGGCCAGGAATGGCGAACCGCGGCCACTGGGAGCTGCGGGCGGCCATACCGATGTAAACAAACTGTCTGATGGCCCGCCAGCAGATTACCCTGATGAGCTGCGTGTGGCCCGTGGGTCACAGGTTGCCCACTGCTGCTCTAGACAGAGCTTCACCCAGCACTCCTGGACTGGAGGGAGGGTCATTACAACTCTGACTGGACACATACACCCCCCCACACACACAAATAAGATGGTGAGAAAATAGAGGGGAGGCAATCCTCCAGGACTCCCAATGGAGGCAGACCGAGTGAAAGAAGTTCTCATTACTGTCTCCCTGAAGTCTGATGGGGATGTGTACACCGTGCATTCAAGGAGACACAATCTGTCCATGAGACCCCATTGTAAAGAAGCTGTTATTGCCAGCCCGAGGATAGGAGCAATATCACTGGTCAGTTTCCTTTGTGACATTAGGACATTGGTACCCCATGCACCACAGCCGCCTCCCCAGTGCACCACATACCGGCTGCCAGAGATGAAGGGGGCAGAACAGTGCACACCGCAGGTATTTAGAGAGACCAGACCCTCAGAGCGCCATGGTCCACAGACAAGCTGTGACAGGAAAAGCGGAAGCAAAAAAAATGAGCGTGGCTGGCAGAAAAGACAGCCTGATACAAGCAGGCTCTGACACTAAGGATTTTGGCACACAGAGCCAAGCTGCCGTCTGCCATGCAGGCAGGAAAATCACAGCCTGCAGAGCTTTTGGGGACTATAAATCACCGTGTAAACCCAGAGCCCCACACTGCCCACCGGCGGGAATCATCACCTTCCACAGATCTGCTTCTGTGATGGCCTCATGGGCCACCAAGCACTACCAGTGGGAGCAGGGCCAGACATAGCGAGTCCCCTCCTGCTACAGAGTCAGCCCATTCACATGAGTCACAGAAGCGCTGATGGCAATCGGGGCATCACCTGTGACTGCTGCCTGCCGTGGCTGGCTGGTAAAAGAGAGAACACCTGGGAGCCCAACTAACAGCCTGTTGGCCCCTCCTTAAACAAAGAGGAATCTACTACCCACCTAAGGCATTCAATAGTCAGGGCAGTACTAGAGAAACCATTGCCCCATGCTAGAGCCCTTGCAAGCCACTGCCCAGCCTCTGACCTGCCTCTTCCAAGCAAAGCTAATCCACACGTGGCAATAAACAGGCCCCAGTGGCACCCACCGGCTGCCAGTATCCTGGATCCCTCCCAGGCCAGCATCAGGCCAGGGCACAGACAGGAACAGCACTTGTTGCTCTGGTGGATGACCTGCTCCTCACTTATGACAGGGGAAAATCATCCACACCCCTCCCACTGGGCCTCTCTATGGCACCTGTGACCAGTGATCACCAAATGCCCTGCCTCCAAGAAACTTCTGGGGTGAATGGAAACGCCCTGAAATGGTTCAGGGCCTCCCTCGCAGATCCCAGCTGGAGCTGCAGGGGCTCAGAACCTCTGAAAACCACGTCATGTTATTTAGGTGCCTAAGGCCATGTCGACACTAGTGAGCTTAAAGCAGCCCAGCTGTACCAAGGCAGCTGCTCCACTGTAAGATTCGCTCTGTGTAGAGCTCTTTCCCTGTGACATAATAAAACCACCTCAGCGAGCGGTGGTAGCTATGTCAGCGGGAGAAGCTGTCCTGCAGCGCAGTGCTGCTCATGCCAGAGAAACTTACGTTGCTTAGGGAGGTGGTTTTTTCACAGCCGGGAGCAACATACATTTTGCCGACATCAGTGCTAGTGTAACCATGTAAATAGAGATTTAGATGCCTTACGGTAAGCCCCCAGGTTTGCAAATTGTGGCCATACATCTACCGTGTACATACATGCATAATGCATGCAACTGAAAGCTCAGCCGGTCCCCCAGTCTGCCCAGGGAAAGTGCCCAAGGCCCAATTAATTTTCTCACGTGGAGTTTTCATTTACTTGGTGTTCCACGCAACACTGTAAAGGTTAGGAGAAAGCCCTTCAAAGGTGCTGCAATTTGCAGCATTAGCCTTTAGTGCTTGACCAGGCTGGCGAGCAAAGGAGGAGGGTGCGGGGTGGGGGCTGTGATGTTTTAGGGACGATTTGGAATGCATAGGGTTGGGTGGGGGGGTTGGGTGTAAAGGCCACTTTTCAATCTCCTGTTTAAAAAATCATCCCCAGGGCAGAAATATTCCGAGTGCGTGCAGGGCGCTCGCTTGCTGGACGGCTGCATATTTGTTTTATGAAATTCACTGCACACCGATGTAAGATTTATGATCCAAGTTGTAGAATATATTGAGAGCATTACCAAATGGGCCAGTTTTCAAAGGCATTTCAAAACCGTAAAACCTAGATGAGAGGCCACCCCTGCCCCTGCCAGGCAAGCTCCCCTATTCCGAGACTGCCCCAAAGCATCTCCTCACTGTTCTGCTCCACCTCTATTAGCAGACCACCCCAGTTGAGCAATGAGCATTGCTGCTCCCCTGAGCAGTTGCTTAAACTAGAATTTGCTGTGTGGGCTGTGAGGCAATGCAAGTTGGGTGTTAGGTCCCTGGCGTCTGGGCTAAATTCCAACTTGGGTAATTGCATTCTGGCTATTTAAATCCCTCCTACATTGCACAGTCACAGCTGGAAACAGTCTCCTTTTCTTTCTGACCAACGCTGTTCCATGGGGTTGCTACGGTTGCAGGTCAATGTTGTTGATAGCCATTTCTGTAACACCCAGGAATGTTAGATAGAAGAGAGACAAATGATAAGATATATAAATCATGCTTCAGGGTATAAGCCAGCCACCTACTGATGGGGTTAGGAACAAAACTTTCCCCGATGGGCTGGTTATTCCATAATTGTCCATTATGGCATTGCTTGTATCTTCCTCTGAAGCATCTAGTCGTGGCCATTATTTAACATAAAATACTGGATTGGCTGGGCCAAATGGACTGGCAGCTCTTAGGCTCTTCAGGGTAGGAAACTATCATAGTAATGTTAAGGGGGCTTATTCTTTATCACAATGGTTAATTTCAGTGTATTCTATAAAACCGGTACTGGTTGGAATTCCAGAAGGAGATAAAAGGTGTGTGTGTGGGGTAGTTTCTGTTCATTATTTGTTCGTTTTTCAAAGCTGAACAGACGTCTTCAGTGCTAAGGGCCCCTCACGTCTACGGGAGTTGGGCCGTTAGCTCCATACGCCCCGTGGTGCTTTCTGAGGGCGAGAGAAGATTGGAAGTGATCAGCAGTGTTGCGTGAAAGGTCAAGCAGAGGTTGGTTGCTGTGCAGCTCCTGCATTATTTTTATGTTGCCAATTAATACAGCCTGAGGTTTAGAAAGAGACAGAAAGGCAGCTAGTGGAGAGAAGGGCCCAGAGATGAGTGAGTAGGTGCACGAGCAACAAGGGTGGCTTTTGCCTTCCTCAGAAGCATCTGGCATTGTTCAACAGCAGAGACAGGATACCAGATGAGCTGTGGTTTGTTCTAGTGCAGCGAGGACAGCAGAGTGATTGGCCTGAGGAGAGGGGGCCTAATCCAGAGCCCATGGAAGTTGATGGGAGTCTTTCCATTGTCTTCAATAGTCTTTGGAACAGGCATTTGCTTTCCAGAGTCCACTAGGCCTGTGGGAGGATACAGATGGTGTTCACCTCATGCAACACCAGCTCCATTGGGACTGCCCTGCTGGACCTGAAGCAGAGCTCTGTGTAGCTTGAAGGCTTGTCTCTCACCAACAGAAGTTGGTCTAATAAAAGATATTATTTCACCCACCAGGTAAGGGCTAAAGCAGGTTGCCAGGGCCCATGTGGGGAAGAGTGACCTGGGACTGCCTGTGCTGTATAGATTCTTTAGGGAACCAGAAGCCTTCCATATCCAGGGTTTTCAATCTGTTACTTTTCTCTACTGCTATCATCCCCTAAATAAATTAAAACACAGTGAACAAACAGACCCAAGAGAGCCTCTCTCCTGAGTTTGTCTCAGCCACACAGGCAGGATAAATCATCCCTCCTAATGTAATATTGAAAGCACTCTCTCCAGCAGGACTGTCACTATCATTCATTAGGTGCAGTTTTGCAATTCTGCTGTTATGAACTGGAGCCATTCGTCCAGCCGCGCTACACAGGTGACACTCTCAAGCATTTTGCATCACCTACGAAAAGCCATTATAGATAAAACAGCTCGATCTCTGATATGACCTGAAAGGAGCTGACAGAGTGTTATCTTCAAACCACTGCCAGACACTTTCCAAGAGGAGTTTCACTTGAACACAACTCTTGCCCAGCTCAGCAGAGTTCCCTCTGAGGCTCCTGAACCCTGCTTGCCAGCTGCTGTGTCTAACATGTCATGTGGGTTGTAGAGAAGGGACTTGTGAACAGGGAAGAGGCAGAACCACAGGAAAATGCTTTCTTAGTCACCAGCCAGTTTGTTCTGGCCTCTGGCTGTGAGAGCCCGGTTCAGAGACCCCATTTCCAGGGTTTCACATGAGACGTTCGCCAGCTCACAAGGGAAATTTATAACCCAACTCTCCACTTTTTGCAGTTACCTGGGTGTTGCCTCATGGGCAGCTCTGAGGTGAGGCTCCAAGACGGCTGTGTTGGGTCACCCCATCGTGTGTCACACATGGTGAATAGGGATGGTCAGGTTATTCACTGTGGATAATTATCTGATTATTCTGTTTGTGAGCCAGCGCTTCCAGATTTTCTCCAAATGGTTTGTGCCAGCAAATAGCAGCCGATGGGGTGCTTGGCAACTCTTGACTACTTGTTATTCATGGTGTGTGGTTGGCCACGTCCAAGTCACATGGTATTATTTCTGTTCCCTGATTAGATCACTTACAGCTTTTACACAGAAAAATGAGAATTGAGGAAGAATAAATGGCAAATTACAAACTTTCTGGTTTGAATTTTCAAATAATGGATCTTTCTGTGCTAAAGTTTGTGGAACTTTTTGAATTTGAAAATGTTTTCTTAAGTGAACTGGTGCTTAAAGACCCAGGAATGATAAACCCTCTGGCCTGTTATCTGACTCAGATAACAGCAGAGTGAACTCACCAAGTTTGCGCCTGAATATATTCACAGACCACTTTCGGAATATTTCCAATCAGCTGTAGCTGCAATGACACTGTGTTCGTTGATTACATCAAGGGAAAGAGGAAATTAGGTACACAAACAAAAAAAGTTTCATGGTAACAATTTGATACATTCTCTCCCCTGTCTTCCATAGGTGGAACCGTTGATTTGGGACAGAACTTCGCAATGCAAGGCCTCCCTCTTCAAAGTCTGAGCTGTCATGACTGAATACTCCAGTAGTGCTCCATGGTCATGGCCTCACGTAGGGTGACTCAACAGCCCAATCTGATCAGGCATGGGCTGTCCCCCAGGAACATCTAGAGCACGGATCAGCAACTTTTGGCCCGCAGCCCGCCAGGGTAAGTCCCATGGCAGGCCGGGCCAGTTTGTTTACCTGCCGCATCCGCAGGTTCGGGCAATCACGGCTCCCCGTGGCTGCGGTTTGCTGCTCCAGGCCAATGGGGGCTGCGGGAAGCGGCGCGGGCCGAGGGACGTGCTGGCCGCCGCTTCCTGCAGCCCCCATTGGCCGGGGACGGCAAACCGCGGCCCGTGGGAGCTGCGATCGGCCGAACCTGCGGATGCGGCAGGTAAACAAACTGGCCCGGCCCGCCAGGGGGCTTACCCTGGCGGGCTGTGGGCCAAAGGTTGCTGATCCCTGATCTAGAGCTACAGTTTCATTTGGAGCTAGGGTGTGATTCCCAGCTCAAGTAGACATATGCTAGCTCAATGCTAAAAATGATAGTGTAACCACGGTAGCAGGGCCAATGACAGGACGGGCTAGCTGCTGCAACTATGTACATACCCATGGAGTCTAGGCGGGTTTGGCTACCCTGTATCGCTGCTCAGTACTGCCCATGGCTACACTGCTATTTTTAGTGTGCTCACTCCATCAGAGCTAGTGCAAGTATGTTTACACGAGCTGGAAATCACACACCCTAAGAGAAACTTCTCTGGTTGGTGAAAGCTCAGCACAGCTACTCTTAATGACTCACTGAGCAGGATGTGTCTCTTCCCTCGCCTGACAGGGTTGAATCTCAATGATCCCCAGCTATGGTGGTTACATAGATCCAGTCACTGGAACAGAGGCAGGGGAGAAGGCAGTGCTAGTAATATCAATACATCCACTCATATTTTTCTCCCCCTTCCACAAACACCTACACACACATCCATGTGCACACACACACATGTGTAATACTGCCCTCTTCCCAATGCCATTTGCTCCAGATATGAGCCAGTCTGATCAAGGTCTAGCTGCATGCAGTCAGCCAGGATTCAGTATGGTTGCAAGCACTGGTGCATCTTTCCCAGATAGTGCGGCCAAGCACTCAGAATAATACAGCACCAGGTGGGAATGGAAGGAATATGCTGTGTGTTTTGCTATGTGGGCCCCATTCTGATTCACAGCCAGTGTCTTTCTAGGGATTGACAGGCTGCACAGGGCAGTGGGTAAGTGTAGGAGGTAGCAGTGACATACATTGGGGGGATGCTCTCCCACTCCATCCCCAAACGTGGTCACATGGCTGTTTGCCTCTATGCTGGAACACAAATTCTACACCAAAGAGACAGAACAAAACTCAAGATGAATACCTGCATAAATTTCTGCTCCTCCTAGATCCCCTAAACACCAGCCTGGACCCTGCAGTGATAACTGGGTCTACAAATTTATCCTAATTGTGTGCTCAACTGGGGGAAGGTGGACACAAGTTGATAAAATGTCACAATAAACAATAACCATTGATGCTGGTGGGAAAAAGTGCAAAAGGGAGACTCCAAGTCTGATTTAATCCCAATAGAAAAGCCGCCTGATCTTACACAATGATTGTGTTAAGATCATGACAGGTGAACAAGGGAAGTGTGGTATCAGAAATCAAAGGGCCAAAATTGGTGTGTTGGAAATAAAGCCTAATTGGTGAACAAAATAATGAAAGGCTGGACTATTTGCCCATCATTTCCTTTTGGGATCAAAAAAAAAAAAGAATTCCTTAACATTAATTAATAATTCCTTAATTTAGCCCAGTATCCTGTCTTCCGACAATGGCCAGTGCCAAGTGCTTCAGAGGGAATGAATATAACAGATAATCATCAAGTGATCCATCCCCGTCACCCATTCCCAGCTTCTGGCAAACAGACGCTAGGGACACCATCCCTGCCCATCCTGTCTAATAGCCACTGATGGACCTATGCTCCAGGAACTTATCTAGTTCTTTTTTTAACGCTGTTGTAGTCATGGCATTCACAACATCCTCTGGCAAGGAGTTTCACGGATTGACCATGCATTGTGTGAAGAAATACTTCCTTTTGTTTGTTTTAAACCTGCTGCCTATTAATTTAGTTGGGTGACCTCTAGTTCTGTGTGTGTTTCTCTTATTTTGTCTTTTAGAAAAGGGGATCAGACTTTAACAGCAGCAGGTCCAGCCCATTGCATCTAATGTCTTCTGTTTCCCCCCAAAACACAGCTACTGCCATCTTTAATACCATCCCAAAGTCTGTCAAACCAAGGGGTTTTCCTTACCAAAACCACCTGCCTACAGATAAAGGAAAAGGGAGCAAGGGTTATGGTAAAAGTAAAAGCTTATTTAATGCTTTACATTTTAAAAGCTTTAACTGTTTTTTCTTCTTTTTCTGCACCTTTAATAAAAGGTTTAAAAGATTTTGAATGGTATGTTTGCCACGGTGCTAAGCAGGCTGATGTCTTTGTATACCAAATCCCGAACCTTGTTTGAAACTGTTTAATGTTGGACAGTTAACCCCTTTCACCCTCTGAAAATAGGGGTGAGATAGGAGAGAGCAGGTAGGGCCCCACATACCTTGTGGGCCACATCCCAGATGGAGAGTGGCACTCTGTGCCCAGGTACCAGATGCCAGACACACACACTAAGTATTTATATGGCCGATCCCCGTGATACCCGAGTACACACCTGTCAAGGTTCCTTCCCCACTCTGAACTCTAGGGTACAGATGTGGGGACCTGCATGAAAAACCCCCTAAGCTTATTTTTACCAACTTAGGTTAAAACTTCCCCAAGGTACAAACTATTTTACCTTTTGCCCCTGGACTTTATTGCTGCCACCACCAAGCGTCTGACAAATATATAACAGGGAAAGAGCCTGCTTGGAAACCTCTTTCCTCCCAAACCCTACACCCCTTTCCTGGGGAAGGCTTGATAAAAATCCTCACCAATTTGCATAGATGAACACAGACCCAAACCCTTGGATCTTAAGAACAATGAAAAAGCAATCAGGTTCTTAAATGAAGAATTTTAATTGAAGAAAAAGTAAAAGAATCACCTCTGTAAAATCAGGATGGTAAATGCCTTACAGGGTAATCAGATTCAAAACAGAGAGAATCCCGCTAGGCAAAACCTTAAGTTACAAAAAGACACAAAAACAGGAATATACATTCCATTCAGCACAACTTATTTTATCAGCCATTTAAACAAAACAGAATCTAATGCATATTTAACTAGATTGCTTATTAACCCTTTACAGGAGTTCTGACCTGCATTCCTACTCTGGTCCCGGCAAAGGCAACACACAGACAGAGAGAACCTTTTGTTTCTCCCTCCCTCCAGCTTTGAAAGTATCTTGTCTCCTCATTGGTCATTTTGGTCAGGTGCCAGCGAGGTTATCCTAGCTTCTTAACCCTTTACAGGTGAAAGGGTTTTTCCTCTGGCCAGGAGGGATTTAAAGATGTTTACCCTTCCCTTTATATTTATGACACCCCCCCCAAATCATAGATAGGGTGAAACGCTGGCTGGGATTTCTTCCTGGAGCTCTAGGAGAAAACAGAGTTAATACGACACATGCACCTCTAAATATACTACCAAGTATATAAAGACTAACAATATTTTCCACATCTCAAGGATGATTTTAACCAGTTGATTCTGGGAAATTTTCATGGGAGAGTGCATCAGCCACTTTGTTAGAAGCTCCTGAGATGTGTTGGATGTCGAAATCAAAATCTTGGAGAGCTAAACTCCATCGAATAAGTTTGTTATTTTCTGTGGCGGTATGAAGCCACTGTAGCGCAGCATGGTTGGTTTGCAGGTGGAAACGCCGTCCCCAAACATATGGGCGTAGCTTTTTCAGAGCGTAGACAATGGCGTAACATTCTTTTTCACTGACTGACCAGTTGCTTTCCCTCTCAGACAGCTTCTTGCTGAGAAACACTACAGGGTGGAATTCTTGATCTGGTCCTCCCTGCATTAAAACTGCTTCCACACCACACTCAGATGCATCTGTGGTTACTAGGAACGGTTTGTCAAAGTCTGGGGCCCTTAGTACAGGGTCAGACATGAGTGTCACTTTAAGATGGTTAAAGGCCTTCTGACATTCTTCGGTCCACTGAACGGCATTTGGCTGTTTCTTTTTGGTTAGGTCTGTCAGTGCGGCGGCGATTTGGCTGTATTGCGGTACAAATCGCCTGTAATAACCAGCCAAGCCTAAGAAGGATTGAACCTGTTTCTTTGACTTTGGGACAGGCCACTTTTGGATAGCATCCACTTTGGCCTGTAGGGGGCTGATAGTTCCTTGACCCACCTGGTGTCCAAGGTAAGTCACTCTGTTTAGGTCTATTTGACACTTCTTAGCCTTAACAGTTAGCCCTGCCTCCCTTATGTGCTTGAAGACTTTTTGTAGATGTTCCAGGTGTTCTGCTCAGGAATCTGAAAATATGGCCACATCGTCAAGGTAGGCAACTGCATATTCTCCTAATCCCTCTAGGAGACCATCTACAAGTCTTTGGAAGGTGGTGGGTGCATTCCGCAGCCCGAAAGGGAGTACATTAAATTCATACAGCCCAAGAAGTGTGGTGAAGGCTGACCTTTTCTTGGCAGATTCATCTAGTGGTACCTGCCAGTGACCCTTGGTTAAGTCCAAGGTAAAGATGAACTGGGCCCGTCCTAGTTTCTCTAATAGTTCATCTGTGCATGGCATTGGAGAGTTGTCTGGGCGAGTTACAGCATTTAGCTTACGGTAGTCCACAGAAAAACATATCTCCCCATCTGGTTTGGGAACTAGAACCACTGGAGATGCCCATGCACTTCCAGAGGGGCGGATTACACCCATCTGTAGCATATCCTGGATCTCCCATTCTATAGCAGTTTTAGCTTGAGGAGACACCCGGTAAGGTTGGACTTTAATTGAGTGAGCATTACCTGTGTCAATGGAGTGGTATGCCCGTTCAGTCAGTCCTGGGGTGGCTGAGAACGTCAGCGCGTAGCTAGTGCACAGCTCCTTGATCTGCTGTTGCTGCATATGCCCAAGGGTCATGGAGAGGTTCACCTCTTCCACGCTACCAGCACTTTTCCCTTCATAGTAGACACATTCAGGCCACTCAGCGTCATCTCCTCCCTGGGCTGTAAACTGACAAACCTTTAATTCTCTGGAATAAAAGGGCTTTAGAGAATTAATATGGTACACCTTAGGCTTTCAGTTGGAGGTGGGGAACGCTATGAGATAATTAACAGTTCCCAGGTGCTCCTGGACCGTGAATGGCCCTTCCCACGACACTTCCATTTTATGGGTCTGGAGCACCTTTAAGACCATGACCTGGTCCCCTACTTTGAAGGAATGCTCTCTGGCATGTTTATCATATCAGGCTTTTTGAGCATCCTGTAGGTTTTCTTTAGCAAGGGCTAGAGAGGTTCAGAGGGTGTTTTGTAGGTTGGTTACAAAGTCCAGAATGTTAGTTCCTGGAGAAGGTGTAAATCCCTCCCATTGCTGCTTCACCAACTGTAATGGCCCCTTAACCTCGCGGCCATATACAAGTTCAAATGGTGAAAACTCTAAACTGGGATGTGGTACAGCTCTGTAGGCAAAGAGCAACTGCTGCAACACTAGGTCCCAATCATTGGAGTGCTCATTTACAAATTTACATATCATGGCCCCCAAAGTCCCATTAAATTTCTCCACCAGGCCATTTGTTTGATGATGGTAAGGGGTGGCAACCAAGTGATTCACCCCATGAGCTTCCCAAAGGCTTTCCATAGTTCCTGCCAGAAAATTAGTCCCTGCATCTGTGAGGATGTCGGAGGGCCAATCTACCCTGGCAAAAATGTCTGCTAGTGCCTGGCACACACTTTTAGCCCTGGTGTTGCTTAGAGCTACTGCTTCCGGCCATCGGGTGGCAAAATCCATGAAAGTCAGTATGTACTGCTTTCCTCTGGGTGTCTTTTTCGGAAAAGGACCCAGAATATCCACAGCTACTCACTGAAATGGAACTTCAATGATGGGGAGTGGCTGGAGAGGGGCTTTGACCTGGTCTTGGGGTTTTCCCACTCTTTGGCATACCTCACAAGACCAGACATAGGTAGAAACATCCTGCCCATTCCCTCCCAGTGGAATGACCTCCCCAAACGGTCTTTGGTCCTGTTCACCCCAGCATGGCCACTAGGATGACCATGGGCTAACTGCAAGAGCTTGACCCGGTACTTAGTTGGAACTACCAACCGTCTCTGAGGATGCCAGTCTTCCTGGTGTCCACCAGAAAGAGTTTCCTTATATAAAAGTCCTCTTTCTACAACAAACCTGGATCGATTAGAAGAGTTGAGAGGCGGTGGGTTGCTCCGTGCCGCTGTCCAAGCTCTCTGGAGGCTTTCATCTGCTTCCTGTTCGGTCTGGAACTGTTCCCTTGATGCTGGACACACCAGTTCCTCATTGGATTGTGGACCTAGGCTTGGTCCCTCTGGAAGCGATGTAGGGCATGGGGCTGTTTCCGTTGACTGTGAACCGCTCTCTGCTGGTGCACTATGTTGGGTTTCAGGCTCCGGCTGAGCCTCTTGTGTAGGGTTATGGGCTGCTGCCGGTTCAGGTTCGGTGGGGCGCTCTGGTGTTGGGGTTGCAAGTACTGGATTCACTGCCGGCAATGGGTCTGGTGCTGGTTGTTCCACCGGTTCTGGTTCTGGGACTGGCTCTGTCTGGGTCTCTGGGACTGGATCCACTACTGCTGTTGCAGATGTTGGCCTAGGGTCCGGGTCCATCACCTCTGAGCAGATCCTGGTAGAAGTTTCCGGAACAGAGCTAGGCGCGACGGCTTGCTTAGCCTGGCTGTGGGTGACCATTCCCACCCTCTTGGCTAGCTTCACATGATTGGCCAAGTCTTCCCCCAACAGCATGGGGATGGGATAATCATCATATACTGCAAAAGTCCATGTTCCTGATCAGCCCTTGTACTGGACAGGCAACTTGGCTGTAGGCAAATTGAAAGAGTTGGACTTGAAGGATTGAATTGTCACTTGGATCTCTGGGTTGATTAAATTGGGGTCCACTAAGGAAGCATGGATATCCGACACTTGTGCTCCGGTGTGCCTCCCACACGGTGACCTTCTTCCCGCCCACACTCACAGTTTCCCTCCACTCTGAGGGTATCTAGGTGGTATCTGGGCCTGAGGACCTCTGGTGTGATTCCGGTGCAATGAACTGTAATCTGTTGTGGTTCTTGGGGCAGTTGGCCTTTACATGCCCCGGCTCATTACATTTAAAACATTGTCCAGCTGATGGGTCACTGGGGTGAGGTGGGTTGCTGGAGAATGGTGTGGCAGGAGGATAATGTGTCTGGAGTATTCCTTGGTGTATAGTTGGGGCCTTGGGCTGCCCCCGGTAGTAGGGTGTGGTCTGAGGGTGTCCCTTCTGGTATCCGCTCCAACTGCGACCGGGGTTGTTCCTCTCTCCTCCCTCCACCCCTTTTGTTCCGGCTTGCCCCGCCTCTCTGGCGGTCTGGGACTGCTCGTATCGATCAGCATAAGAAGCAAGAATTTCTTCTGAGTCCATTTCCTTATCCCAGAAACACTGTTTTATTTCCTCCTTGGACATATTCAGGAATTGCTCCTGAGCTATCAAATCACACATTCCATCAAAGCTAGTGACACCCCTTCCTTGGACCCATTTATCTAACAGATCCTTCATCTGGTTTAGATAAGCCACATTACTTAGTCCAGGCCCTCTCTTAAGGGCTCAAAATTTTACTCTGTACGTTTCAGATGTAATTTGAAATTGCTTTAAAACCAAATCCTTGAACTTATTATAGTCAGAAGCCTTATCAATAGGCATCTTATTGAATATGTCCAGAGCTCTTCTAGTTAATTTTGCGACCAATGTGGTCATCTTGTGAGCTTCAGGAATTTTATGGAGAGTGCACAGTCTCTCAAAGGTTAGAAAATATTCAGCAATATCACTGGATTCATCATACTGTGGACATAGTTGCTCCCATTTGTGGATTGTTGGGGAAGGATTGTTAGGGTTATCCAATAGATTCCTCTCAGCCCTTACCTTCATCCCAGTGCATGCTTCCTCTCTTTTTCCTTCTCCTCCAGTTCTTTTTCCCTTGCCTCCTTAGCTCTCCTGTGGGCAGCCTCTAGGGCTTTTTCTGCCTCTTTTTCTGCCTCCATTTCTTTATCCTTTGCCTCCATAGCTCTCCTGTGGGCAGCCTCTAAGGCTTTTTCTGCCTCTTTCACTGCCTCCAGTCTGGTTAACTCCAATTTGTGTTGTGCCTTGGTTTCTGTCATGTTTGCCTCTCTGTTTTTAACTAACTTCATACCCGAGAGTTAGAGATAAAACAAAAAACAAACAAAAACTTGGCTTGTCAAAAATATATATATATATAGGTTGTGCTGTAACCGGATACTTATGTTCTCTGATAGTGATTGTCAGCCTACAGAAAAATCCTTTAAAAAAAAAAACCTAACACCTTTGTCTCCAGGCAAATAGACAGAAAACCCCTCTAGCTGCTCTTAGGTAAAAAACAACTTCAGGTCTGTGAAGACTTGTGAATTTCTCTGCAGGAGGTTAACTAATCTGCCTTTAGGTAGAGAAAACTCCAGCTCACAAAAGACAATTACCTTTTGTCTCTGTTCTGGCCACCAAGCAGAGACAAAAAAACCTCTAACTGCTTTCAACTTAAAATCTGCTTTCCAGCAGCCCAAAGGAAAAGAAATATTTCCTTTTAAAAAATCTGTGCTTCTGGTTCAAAAAATCTCAAATTGATCCCAAAATGATTTCAAGTTAATCCCACCGCTCTGCCACCATGTCAAGGTTCCTTCCCCACTCTGAACTCTAGGGTACAGAGGTGGGGACCTGCAAGAAAACCCCCCTAAGCTTATTTTTACCAGCTTAGGTTAAAACTTCCCCAAGGTACAAACTATTTTACCTTTTGCCCCTGGACTTTATTGCTGCCACCACCAAGTGTCTAACAAATATATAACAGGGAAAGAGCCTGCTTGGAAATACCTTTCCCCCCAAAATCCTCCCAAACCCTACACCCTCTTTCCTGGGGAAGGCTTGATAAAAATCCTCACCAATTTGCATAGATGAACACAGACCTAAACCCTTGGATCTTAAGAACAATGAAAAAGCAATCAGGTTCTTAAAAGAAGAATTTTAATTGAAGAAAAAGTAAAAGAATCACCTCTGTAAAATCAGGATGGTAAATACCTTACAGGGTATTCAGATTCAAAACAGAGAGAATCCCGCTAGGCAAAGCCTTAAGTTACAAAAAGACACAAAAACAGGAATATACATTCCATTCAACACAACTTATTTTATCAGCCATTTAAACAAAACAGAATCTAATGCATATCTAACTAGATTGCTTATTAGCCCTTTACAGGAGTTCTGACCTGCATTCCTACTCTGGTCCCAGCAAAAGCAGCACACACACAGAGAGAACCTTTGTTCCCCCTCCTCCAGCTTTGAAAGTATCTTGTCTCCTCATTGGTCATTTTGGTCAGGTGCCAGCGAGGTTATCCTAGCTTCTTAACCCTTTACAGGTGAAAGCGTTTTTCCTCTGGCCAGGAGGGATTTAAAGGTGTTTACCCTTCCCTTTATATTTATGACAACACCTGTCTCTGGAATGTTGCCTTCCCCCTTCGCACTTGGATTTAACTGGTGTATTTTCCGTTCCTCTTCGTACTCTTTAACCCGTCATCAAGTGC
The DNA here is from genome assembly GCF_015237465.2 of Chelonia mydas. Taxonomy (NCBI): domain Eukaryota; kingdom Metazoa; phylum Chordata; order Testudines; family Cheloniidae; genus Chelonia; species Chelonia mydas. The sequence continues at coordinate 69,924,022 of NC_051250.2, forward strand.
ACAAGCTGTTTTCAGGAGAACCGGCAACATTAGCTGGTCTCACCCAAGCTGGGTCTGAGCTTTCCAACCCCTTCCTATCTCCTATCAAGCTTGCCCTCTGCAAGACAACTGACATAAGAACATAAGAATGGCCATACTGGGTCAGACCAAAGGTCCATCTAGCCCAGTATCCTGTCTTCCGACAGCAGCCAATGCCTGGTGCCCCAGAGGGAATGAATAGAACAGGTAATCACCAGGTGATCCATCCTCATTCCAAGCTTCTGGCAAACAGAGGCTAAGGACACCATCCCTGCCCATCCTGACTAATAGCCATTGATGGACCTATCCTCCACGAATTTATCTAGTTCTTTTTTGACTAGGTCTGGCTGAGGAGAATGGTGTTAAAAATGCACTTAATTAAATGTATGGGGGGAAGAAAACAGCCACAGAGATAAGCAGATGGATTTATCAGCCGGTGAGGGGTGGGAGGAAAGGCAAAGGATGGAGGAGATGAAGACTCTGGGTGGTGGAGTGGATGTTATTGCACAGACAGTATTCCTTTGTCTGACAAGTACGGACCCAATCTATAACCTCTATTAGCTCTATACACTCAGCTGTGTTAAAGCAGATCTGCATCCATGTATTATTCTCTATATTATGGTAGCATCTAGCAGCCCCAGCTGAAGTCAGGGCCTATTATTCTAGGGGGTGCTGTACAGACCCATAATAAGAGCGAGTCCTTGCTCCAAAGAGCAATCATGTGAATGGGCAAGTCAAAGGGTGGGAGAAAAGGAAGCATTATATGGGTGGTGCATCATAGTTGGCAGTGTTGTTTGCACAGGCCCCCAGCTCCCTATTTATTTGTATTTGTGATAACAGACAAAAACAGCACCTATGCCAAGCACTAATCACCTTTGACAATCGTTTGAAAGCCAAGTAAACAGAAGTTATAAGCCAGCAGCAGTTTCTGCTACATAAAGCAGCAGACAAGCAAGCCTTGTAGGAAAGGAAAAATGACTTCCTGAAAACTATCCCTCCATCCATCTCTCTCCCTAGGCTCCCTTTAAAAGACGAACCTTACAGCATGCCCTTGTGGGCAACAGATGAGGCTAATTGGGGCCAGGGTGAGGAGTGTGTTCCTAAGCAAGCCCCTTTCATGAGGAACACCCTGCCAGCAGTGCCCTTGCAATACTAATAATACCTGGCTCTTATATAGTGGTTTTTATCAATAGATCTTAAAACACTTTATAAAGGGGATCAGTATCATTAACCCCGCTTTACAAATGGGGAAACTGAGGCACAGAGTGGGGCTGTGACTTGCCCAAGGTCATCCAGCAGACCAGCGGCAAAGAGGAATAGAATTCAGGTCTTCCAAATCCCAGTCCACTCTATCCACTAGGCCATCCTGCCTCCCCAAGGGCATGCCAGCTGGAGTGCCTCTGCTGGTTTGCAGTGTGGCAGCATGACCCAGGGAGAGAGACAGGTCCCAGGCTGCTAGAGGCTTTTTATGTCAAAACTCACAGGCAGCTGGCACAGATCACAGAGCCTCAGTGTACCTAAGCTCACAGCAAGATACCTTGCTTACCAAGCAGGCTGCTGCCTTCTCGGCCAGTTTCACGTTTGCAAATGGCTTGCAATGGAATCAGATCTAATTGTCACAAAGGCGTGAATCACCCAGGTGAGGTCTGCAGCGAGGAAACAGGTGACTTACAGAGGGATGGTGAGGGATTCTCCATCATTTGGACTCTTTACCTCCGGACGGGTGCCTTTCTCCAAGATAGGCTGCAGCGCAGCCAGAAGTCATGGGCTTGAGGCAAGAGTTACTGGGTGAAATTCTATGGCCTGCGTTAGGCAGGAGGTCAGACGAGTGGTCCCTCATGGCCTTAGAATGCAGGAATAGGGCAAACACTCTGGCCAGCAGCAAATGAAGGAGAACTGTCCTAGCCACTGCTGAGATCTGATCAAGTAGCAACAATAGGGAATGCAACCAGACTCCCAGGTTATGAATATGGGTAACAAATGAGAGAGAAACCCCGTCAGAGAGCGGCACAGACACCACCCTCACCATATGTTCCAGCGGCTTTCCACCACTTGCCTCTTCCATGTGGATTGGTCACCTGGTTCTCATCCATATCCTAGTATCAGCTAAGCACTAGGGAAAAAAACCCTGAACTGCACAGAGTCCAAAAAGATGAAAACATAAAGCCAGGTATCAGTTGGACACTACAGGGACCGCACCCCATCACAACTCACTAACGCCCACTAGTGGTCTCTCGCATACATTGCACAAGGAGGAGGCATGATGGGTTCCTGTGGAACTCCCCAGGAGAGTTGGGGAAGAGAAGGAATTGTCCAGCATTACCCCACAGGGCCTATCGAACACACAAGAATCAAGCGACCTGTGGACAGCTCTTCCCTTGGAAGGCAGCTGATATAGCTAATAACAGTACTGCCTCTACAGTACTGCAGCTGCTACTTCTGGTGGCACTGGGACCCTTTATGAAGGCTAACTCCCCCTCCCTGTTGCAGACAGTAGCATCTTACTAACATCCTGCTTTATTGTGTTTCACAGTGTCTACTTAATGCAACAAGATACTTTAAGCTTAACAGGAGCAGACAATCAATGTATACGTCTGAACGATTCATAGGTATTCTAGGAGAGAGCCAAAGCATGTTTGCCATGTTTTTAAAACACAGGGACACGATTCTCCTCTCCCTCACCCTAGTGTCACTCTCCTGAAGCCAGTGAGTTATGCTGGCATAAAGAACTGCTGAGATTGGAATCCAGCTCCTATTGTCTGCTGTCAAATATCTGCTAAATAATGCAAAGAAATGAAAACAATTTGGTTTGGAAGATTGATTATGGGAATATTGTTCATACCCCCAAAGCATGACACTTCCAATCACATCTTCATTTAATCTGTCAGAAAAGAAATTATGTTCCTCTCCTGGCACTGGGCCTGCTCCTTCCAGAGCTGCACATGGCGCTTTACTTTATTCTTTGTCAGTTTCCTGCCCCGTGGTGATACTTGACCTTTCCTCACCTGGGCTGCCAGCCAGCAGCCACCTGACTCCACAGGATCTAGAACTCAATTTGAACTTGAACATTAGCGTTCTAGATGGTCTCCGATCTCAAAGCCAGTTCTCCTGATTTCTTATAATCAACTTCTAGGTAAACCTTGCTTTCCCGTAAGCACAAATACATTGCTATCCTCAGAGAAGCTGAAAGACCAGCTGTCATCTGAGGATTCATTATCTCCTTCAAAAGGGTTCTCTCATTCAACTGGATTTTCCCCCCATTGCAATTAGACAATTAAAAACAAAAGTTGTGAAGTGCAGAGTTTTAAATCAATCCCAGTGACTCTCTTCCCTCGGGGCTTTTTCACACTTATGTTTCTGGATCTGCTAGAAATAAACACTAAACTAGTCATGTTGTATAGGTGTGTGTATTATATATATAGACATAAAAACCTTAGGCACGTGTCATCCTCCAAAATATACCAGCTAAGCTGTCACACAGGAAATAGTGACAAAGTCACATTAAAGGGCAAAGAATGCAGCTATTTGTAGACAGACTTTTAAACTCCTCAGGGAAGGGATTAGGTGGGTTTGTACAGCGCCTAGCACAATGGAGCTGTGTCCCCATGGGGGCCTTTGGGAATACTGCAATACAAATAAATACATTATAATTAACAGCACACTCCTTACTGTGTATCTGAGGCCTCTGTTGTGACTGAGGAGCACCCTTTCCAAGGATGTTGTGGGGGGGAGGGCCGGGAAGGGGAAGTGGAGTGGGAGGAACTGAAGCCGAATAATGCCACATTTCCATAACACTTTTACGCAACAGGAGGGCAAAGCGCTTCATTGACTGTACAAACTATCCCCAGGAATCCCTTGGCCCCAGAGCATGGTACTGCCACTTTGTCGGGGGTAAAACGCAGCCATTGCTCAGCGCACACTGCAGGACAGTTGAGGACGGGAAGTGAGGAAGGATACCATGTCTAGAGGACATTGACCGGAGGAGTTTCAGAAGGCAGAATGTAACCCTCCAAACTGGAATATGTCCAAGATGCCAGATTTAGTAGCTCAACACGTACAGAGGGACACAAGGCTTTTAAACACCATGCAGGATAGGTCCATCAATGGCTATTAGCCAGGATGGTTAGGGATGAAACGCCGTGCTCTGAGTATCCCTAGCCTCTGTTTGCCAGAAGCTGGCAGTGGGTGACAGGGGATGGATCACTTGATGGTTGCCCATTCTGTTCTCTGGGGCACCTGGCACTGGCTGCTATCAGAGACAGGATACTGGGCTAGATGGACCGTTGATCTGACCCAGCGTGGCTCTTCTTAGGTTCTAAGGCTGTGAGTGGTGAGGACCATCAAGCTGGCATCTCCCCAGAAAGAGAACCATCATATTTTGCTGCTGCATAGCACTTTCCATCTGAGGATCTCCAAGCGCCTCTCCAGCAGTTCGACACCCCTTAGCGTCGTGCTGAGGCACTGGTTCAGTGGGAAGTGCATCTCGACTAGTGAATCCTCATCAGTGCTGGGGTCTCCCGCTCAAGCCTGGACCCACCAGAACCCTGCTTAGTGCTTTGCTTATGAGATGTGACGAGCTCAGAGCCCAAGGTAGTCTGGCTGCAGATTCAGTGGTGAATGTGTAACCCGCACACCTCCTGGGTGTGGTGTTCTGTCCCATCTAGTGGCACTGAGACCACTTAGAGAGAGACAGTTAAATGAGTCTGCTCTATAGCCTTAGCTAATAGCCAGTTGGCTTTTAGCTTATGCAGTAGAGGCTTATGCACTAAGCTCCAGAGAGCCCAGGTTCAATCCCACCCACCGACGACCGGGGTCTGTTGGCGTTACAAATGTACCAGAGTGAGATGCTCTCATATTGCTCTTGCTATTAAATGACACACATTTGCTGAGGAACTGCCCAGGTAACAGGAAGCCTGAGGCTGGATAACGGCTTGAGAACCCAAAAGTGCAGTCTCTCTCTCCCTCTCCACAAAAGCATCTTTGAGGGCCCCGCTGCCTCAGAGTGCGAATAGCACCGCAATGAGCACTGGATTCTCTCAGCAGACTGAGAACAAACCAATAACAATCCTAGGGCTAGCTGGTGGTGTTGTTACTGAGGCTCGTTCTGTGATGAGGGAGCGGAGGAGCTGACAGACAGACGAATGCTCTGGGCTAAGTGGAGCCAAATGAAATCACCCAGCACTGCTGTTCCTCAGAAGATAGCAATCCTTCAGGATCTCACTGAAGCCTGCTCCAAAGCGCTACCGAGGATGGAATGCTAACTCCGGCCTAGCCCAGCTCTCTCTCCCTACTTGTGTTTTCCAAACAGCAGTGTCCCACGCTTGTTCGAGCACCGGGTGAAGCTTTTCCCCTTCCTCCCCAAATGCTCCCCACTCCTGAGGGGGCATGCACTGCTCCCTCAGGAGGGCTAGATTCTTCCTATTCAGCCGACGTGTGAAGTCAATGTAAATTGCTTTCCTCTTTGTTTTGGGGGAAAGTCTTGGCTTTCTGTCAGGCCCAGGCAACTGCCCAGGTACATTATGAAAAATACTAGATTGGCCTCTCTCCAAACAGGTGGACCGTGGTCCCTCTTACGATCTGCCCCAGGAAGGTCAGCTCGGCAGCTTCATGTCCTTTTCTGGATGGATCAATACAGAATGGCGGCTTCCCTGTTAACTGAGCTGCACTGGCTAAGAGAGCTGGGAGACTAGAAAGGCACCCAGTCTGGAGGTAAAGGGTCCAAGTGATGGAGAGTCCCACGCCATCCCTCGGTAAGTCGGCCCTGTTTCCTTTCTGCAGACCTCACCAGGGTGACTCTGGATGAACTCCAAGGAAGATGCAAGCACAGCATCACCAAACACTGGTTCATAAGAAGGTTTCTTCTCCGCCTTCTATTCAGAAAGAACTTGCAATCAGGGCATGTGGGGGGCAGGGGTGGGGGTGGGGGGGAATCACTGAAATGCAGCCACTTCTGGGGTGGGAAGTGCCAGCTGTTTAACAGGGGTCCAGCAATGCTGCTCAACAGCTTCAGGCAGGAAATGGAGCCAGGACTGATACACCCAGTTGAAACTGATGAGGGAGATTTTTGGGAGGCAGAATGCAATTACCTAAATGGCAGTCTAACCAAGACACTGGCACTAAACCTTTCCTTCCTCTCTACCGTAAAAGTGCCCAAGGTCCCTCATGGTCCACCACCACCTATGCTCATGGTGACAGTTCTACATGTCCTCTAAAGCGTAAGCAGTGCCTCCAAGACCAGACGGGGCACTGGGGTGAATGAAATCCCAACACTCCTTCTCATGGACCCCTAATTTCTTCTGCACTTCCTCTGTCCGAGCACTGAGCCACACTAGCCCTGCCTCTATTGAAAGGTCGGATAGGCTCACAGCACATGGGGTGAGGCTGCTGGTGAACCCCAGTTGAAATCCAGCATCCCCAGTCTTGGGGAGCAAGTTGTAATTTCTTTTTCATTATGACAACCAAAAAAATCACTTACTGCATAGACACGAAAAGCAGTGGTCCCTCCGTTCCCCTCTCACGCTTCCCCAGCCCATGTGCTACCGAAAGTTGGGTGTGGATTTGATTGAATAGTGTAACAAAACAGTTCTGCTCTCCCAGTTCACATCACTTCTGGCTATTCCTGCCCTGTACGGTTTTGCCTATTTTGCACTCGCTTTGACCTAATTCTCACTGAGGTAATGCTGGTGTGGCAGGATTGAAGCAGGGCTGTTCTACTGCTATTTCCTTTTAGGTTTTCATGGAGCTGAGGAGTAGAGGAAAGACAGGAAACATGGGAGGAGAAGGCAAACCCCTTTGACATATGTAGCGACTGGCGCCATCAGAATTATGGTAGTTCAGGACTGCGTGATCCCGTTACTCGTGGTCCTGGGGGGAAAGGAACAGTCATTTTCAGAGGAGTGGGTGGCAGCAAGATAATTGTTATGCAGCTCTGTACCAAACACTAAGCCAAACCCTGATAGCAAGGGCTTCCCAAACAGGGTGTGGGAGCTTTTTCACCAAAACCCCTCCGAAGAGCAAATGGGCATGATCTAAACCTACGGGAACTTGGGCAGAACCACCACACTAAATCTAGGGAATGAATTACTAGGGAAAGGGAAGGAAACCAGAACAAGGACTAAATGAATTCAGGAGACCAATCTCCTGTAGATTTGTGGAGGAGGAGGGGGCAGAAGGACATGATGAAAAAGCCAGGGGGTAGGATTAAAGTCACCTGGAAAATGAGCTACTCCTTTGTGCCATGCAGCGTATCCTGGAAATATCTGATGGGGGATTTGCTGACATGCTTGAAGCCTGTCTTCACCCTGTTTTCCACATGGGATTTTGCCATCTCTGTGAGGGGAGAGGAGGGAACTGAGAGAAGGGGAGGAGTGAAGGGGAAGAAGCAGCAGAGAGGATCCAGTTTATGGAAATCATGAACCCCCCCTTACATCCTGTGATATTAGGTCCTGGTCGGAAGTGATCAGATGCCATTGCTAGGTATGTTCCTAGCAATATTGGAACCTGGATACCATCGTGGCGGCGAACACACTGATGCATAGTGAGAGAAAGATCACAGAGTTTTGCCCTAGCTATGGGAAGCAGCAAATTCACATCATTTGACTGCATCTATCCTTCCCCTAATTTTGCAAACCTCTGCGGTCACCTCAAAGTCTCGTCTTTCCCTCGGAGAAATGAGGCCAGCTCCCTTCATCTTTCCTCAGAATATGAGAGTGTTTGAAGGCAGCTGAAATGGATGCAGAAGCAAGACGGGCAATATCAGAGCTGTTTTGGAAGGTGCTTTGCTCTTTCAAGCAAATGGAAATGCTCATTTGTAGCCATCAGCCCTTCTGAAGGGAAGGAAAAGCAGCTGCCCAAATACCCCTGGTCTCCGAAGACATTCCCTGCTGGCTTTGCTACAACAGCCCAGCTTCAGCTCCACGGGGGAAGTTAGAAGCTGTGAAGACAGATAGCAGGGCCCCTGTTACACGCATCTGAAAACCGGCAGAGGGCTACACAGGGTCAGAACGGCATTATCTAGTTCCTTGCCCTGTGCTAGCAGCACGCAAGCACACACTCCCACGGAAACGCACTCCTGGTCTACACTGATGATTAGCCTCATGCAAAAACGACACATTTTAAGATCTAATTTATAATTGCAAAGCCCTAAACCATAATGGAAGAGCCTCTGAGACTCAGCTCATAAAAGCCTGACTGCTCTCACTGATCTTTCTTGCAGAAAGAGAGCCTGTCGGGTGTGAGAACAATCTGTCACTTCAGGCTTGTGAAGTAACGGACCACAAAGGATGGGTGCCCTGTGCTCAGTGCCCTGTCCTGGTCTCTGTCTCTAACTGCCTTGGCTAGCCTGGTGGGAGCTTGGTGCTTTGTGCCTTGTACTGCAATGCTAGAGACCTGGGTTTTCAGCTGTGTCTGATCTTTTAGGCCTTGATCCGTTTAAGTCAATGGATTTTGGCTGCAGGGAGCTGTGAAGTACGCATGCTTGGTTTGGAGTGGTGAAGGGAAGGCAGGACCTCTTGGATCACTCTTACAATTAGCCCCTATATCAGGGTGGCTACCCCGCTCCTAAAATAGAAGGGGTTAAAAGCAGCCCTGGAGAGGGCCGCGGCTCGGGATGGCTGATTGGGGAAGCAGCTGCAGCTGGGCCGCACCCTAATCAGGTCCCAGCTGGCCTGTATAAAAAGGCTGTGAGCCAGAGGCCCAAGGAGTCTTTCTCCATGCTGGGAGAGAGCAGGGCCTGCTAAGGTACTGGGGGTGAAGCAGGGCTGGAGAGGAGCAGGGCCATCCCAGGCTGCAGGGCCTGGTCCAAGACCTATAGAGGTACTGGGAGGCAGAGGAAGGCAGCAGGTCTGAACCCCCTTGCCTATGGTGGTGGCCTTTACACTGCAGTCTGCCCCAGGGAGTGGGGGCTTGGTGATGACTGGCAGTAGCCCAGACTGAGGCAAGGTGGGGATAGGGGGTTGGGGGTTTCCTAGGAAGGGGAGACCCAGAGGCAGAGTGTGGGGGTTCTGCCAGGGGGGCAGCACCCCAGAGAAAGGGGCACCGGGGTCTGTGAGGGACTTGGGGGCCAGAGCTGTGGCAGATTGCTGCCCTGCAGAGGGTGCTCCAAGCTGGAAAAGAGCTAATTCCAAACGACCAACAGGAGGTGCTGCAGGAGTGAGTCGCTGCTCCCTTACAGCTGACTGGGTCAGGATGGACTGCAAAGGGAGATCTGTCTAGCAGTAGTGTTTGCAACCCAAACCTGCATGGAGTCTTGTGTGCACGTCTGTTTTTATGAGTCTGATCTTCAGGTACAAGTGGCTCACAGTTGCATTAAGCACTTTGGATGCTTCTCCAAACTCAGTGTACACATCTTTTATGGTTGGCTTGTCACTAACTACCAGAAAGACCAGATACATCTTCACTACAGCCAGCAGCTAAAAAGTGATCCAGATGCCATAATGGGCAGCACGAAGATACTCCACACTGTAGATATTAAGGGCCAGAGTTTCTAGGTGGCCTTCCTCATGGCAGCTTGTAACTTTTATTTACCTTTGTTTTCATGCACAACTGATTGCACTAAGGGATGGGTGAATTCCCAGCTTCTGCTTGCATCTTGGGTAGCTGGGCACTCACTTGTTTGATTTGTGCACACAAAAATATTAAGGTTGTGCGCAGAAGGGGGGGGGGCAGGGGTGTACATCTGCTTGCCCATGCAATCAGTTGCATGTACAAAAATAGGTGAGCAGAACTGTAACAAGAGCATGTGACACGTACAGATGTCAAATGTGCCTGGAATATATTGGTGCTAACTTACTACTACTTCCTGGCTGAAGGGCAGAGAGGGAGCTATCACTGTGTTCCTTTCTCCATGACAACCAGGAGTTTAATCATCTCCTCCTCTATTCCAGATGTTATGCTCCTAAAGGAACCAATGACATGAGGCGATACCTTGACTAAAGAGCCTCAGATAAACTGGGCTGAAATCCACATCCCCCAGGAATGAAAGCTCTGATGCTGTTTTAGATAAGAAGTTTAGATAAGAAGCTCTGATTTGCATGTGGATAGGTTTCAGTAGCAGCCAATGTAGTCTGTATTTGCAAAAAGAAAAGGAGGACTTGTGGCACCTTAGAGACTAACCAATTTATTTGAGCATAAGCTTTCGTGAGCTGCAGCTCACTTCATCGGATGCATTCAGTGGATAGATTTTCCTCCCTCTCTCTCTGGCTACCTGGAACCCCTGGGGCAGACAAACAGTGAAGAAATGCCAGAATAGCTTTCCAGAAGACCCAGAAAAACTAAAGATTTCAGAGGTTAAACTTCCTGATAGCCCAAGAAATCCAAACCAACCAGATATCACCTCCCAGTTTCAAGCTGAATATGTGTCTGCTTTATAAATCAAAGGCACAGTCTCTCCATATGCCTTGATAATCTGTCTTGTTCCTTCAAAATACTGTTTCTTGCTCTATTATAAGCCCTAAGGACATGAAATGCTTATATAATCAAATAATGTACAGAGAAGGTTGACTAAACTTAGAGTAACTATAAGGGATTTTCTTGGCTTATTTCTAAATGATTGTCCCACTCTAGCAATGAATGACATAGCACAAGAAAGTGAAATGATATGGAAAGAGATAAGCAACTAAGCAGGGTATTACTTGGAAATATTAAAAAGTTGCTTAAGGGTGGGGAATTCTAACAGTCAGGGTTAAAAGTGAAATGCAATCCCTGAAATGAAGAAAACAAACTTCCAATAAGAGGTAAAAAGAAATTAATGCCATCTACTGGATATCAATGAAGTAGCAGAGAAATTGACAGCTGAAACCTGACAGCCACCTGGCAAGTGTCCAATAAAACCAAAAGGGTCTCTCTCTCCCCCGCCTTCCCCAAGAAACCTGACATAGGGTGAACTGAGGTCACCGTATGGGACCTCAGCATTCTGCTGACGCTTGCAGACAGCCTCTTCCCTCCTCCCGTTACAGGATTAAGAAGATGAGTTTGAAGAACCTACAAAAGTAGCAGCAGAATCCAGAAGTGCCCCCGGACTTTTGGACCAAGCACACAAACAGACTTTCCCCTAGGACAATGTTACCAGGGGTCAGAAGAAGCGGTGAGAGTTCAGAGATTGTATTTCTCTTTGTGTTCTTCAATAGAAATAACTGAAAGGTGTCTCGTTGAGTTTGCACTCTTCCTAGTGAGACCTCAGGTGACTGTATCTTTTATTTTAACTAAACAATGCCATATGCATGTCTCTCCTTCGTAAGTCCGAGTACACTGGCCTAAAAGAACCTCAAACAATAGCTTTAAGCAATTGTTTTTGGTGCTTTAAACTAGATTAGTGCCTTTCAAACTAAGCCCTGGAAAGAGCAGGAGGCCACGTTCATAAAATCACCTTAAGACAAGTGCATCTCTGGTAAAGTGTGATAAATGTGTTAGCGATATTAAAGAACTGACAACTGGTGATTATAAGTAAATGTAAGAAATCTTGGTGATTTGTATTGTTCTCTGGTGTAACTACTTGGTCTCAGCGCTGTTCTGTGTCAGCTGCTTGCAGGACAATCTGTTGTATTTAGTACATGCCTAGAGCATTTGATATGCAAATATAATCTGTGGTTCTTGGTGACTTAACAAACCTGGTGATTAGTTAAGGGTAACTGAGTTTCCTGCTTTGAAAAATGCCACCCAGGGTAAAAGTGAATCTGAAAAGAAGTAGTGAACTAGCACTCCCTGGACTCAATAAAAGGACTCAACCTCATAAAATTCCTGTCACATATTGAATATAATTATCTAATTGGCGAATCTAGTTTGTTAGATTTCAGCTTTAAAATCAATCTGGAACTTGAGCAAATTGATAAAACTGACAGCTCCCCTCCCGCCACACACTCAAGTATGCAGAGTAACCAGCAACCAAAGAAGGATATTTTGGGCCTGTCATATTGGAGTGTCATGCCTGCTTTCTTAATGATCTGAGGCCATGATCCTGTGCACATGGCAGCTCTGGGCATGGATGGTTAATTTATTAACTTTCAGAAGAACAGACCTAAAGTATTTTTCCAGATTTTTAGTCTGATTCTCTCACACAGTAAAAATCAGAAGTACCTCTGCCAAAGTCAATGGATTTATACCAAAGCGAAACCACAGTGAATGTGATCAGAATCAGGCTCTTTTTGTTTAAGAGGGAAAGACTCGTTTAGTCATTGTTCTCAGCTCCCTGCTTTTTTTTGGGTCAGTCCAAAGGTCACTGATGTCAAAGGAAAGATTCTCAATGACTTCACTAGGAGTTGGATCAGGTCCTTAGTTTAAAGGGTCCGTCTACCTAGCTGATAGCAGCCAAATCAAGGCTCTCAGACCTTATAACCTCATTGCAGGCTTTCAGCTTTTACCTCTGCCATGCGTCTTCCCCTACCTTGCAATGCTTATACTTTTATCAGAGGAAAAAAAGATGACAAACCAACCTCTAACAATAGCTTGACATTTCTGAGCTCGGTTGGAACCTAAGAACGCAGAAAAATAATGAGAAAAGTTTCAAAGCAACTTATTTGAACCTCAGCTCTGGATCAGTTGGGGTCTGGGGCAAAAGCTGAGATTGGTTTTCATTTTACCCAAATGGTTTCATTCATATATTTGCAGGGCCTCCTTAAAATGAGTCTCCAGGGTGACAACAATGGGTGTGGTTTTATTTGTTTTTCACATGCCAACTGATACGCTTGCAAATAGTGCTGGACCAGTGATCAGTCATAAAATAATCCTGCATCGCAATAAGAAATGTAATCGCAATTAAAGATCCTTTCAAAACCTGGCCTGCGTTTGCATAAAGTAAACACAATTTAAAAAGGAACCGAAAAGAAACAGTTATTGTATCATATTACTACCAAAAGGACAATCTATCCAGCTCAGCAATCCTGGGTTTTATCAACGCCCGACAGACACACGAAAAGGTGCACAAGACACTAATCAATTAAGCACTTATTCCAAATGGGAACATCTGGAGTTGAGAATCAATCAATCGTCCAGAACTAGCTGCTTGCTAATTAATATTCTTTCAAATAGCAGTTCTATCAAGGTGTCCCTCCTGTTGCCCATTCCCTGGTGGTTTGGATTAATTTCCTGATAGGCAGTCCTGGTGAGGGAAGAGTTGGGCAGGGAATTAGCTCCTGGTGCAAGGATGCTCTTGACTTGTCTACCCAGGCCTTGTGTAAAGCAGCAGCCCTTTGCATGTCTAAAACTAGCTGGACAAAGCCCACGAGGATACAGAAAATAAATCTGTATTGGCCCTGGGGGAGGACTGGGACTAGAAGCCCTCAGAACAGGTGTTTTCCAGCTCTAGGTTCTTTGCCTCAGAAGAATTCTGAGAAGGCCATATTTTTACAGGGCCTCAGGTTTGTATGCAAGCACATGCACCCATTTGCCACCATAATCAGGCCTTCCCAAGCACCCTGCCCCACTCCGGTGGGCAAAGGCAGGTTTTCGGAGCAGGAACGCGCATACACACAAATCGTCCAGACATACACACTGGTGGCCCTTTGACAATGGAGCCCCCAAAAGAGTCTCAAGTGATTTAACTGCTGCTACCCCTGGAGTGCTGCCGGGAGATCCCTTCAGTTGGCTACAGATGATATCCTTCCCTGAGCAGGCTGCTTCCCCGCTGCAGAGAAATACAGAATACAGCGCTGAAGGAAACACAACAGACCAGCTGCTAATAAATACACAATAATAATACTTTACAAGTTTCCACAGCACCTTTCATCCAAGAGGCTGTAAGTGCTTATCAAATATTATCCACCCATCTCTTTTCCTTATTTGCCCCCACTTTGCCATAGGTGAACCTCACAATGCCAGAATACTATTCAGCCTAGGTGAAAATTCCTGGTGAGTCAAATGAACTGTCTCCATTGCATTCGCCACTGAGCTTTGTGCCGATGGAAGAGCAAGGAAATCAAAATGTCCAGTTTTCAGAGTAACAGCCGTGTTAGTCTGTATTCGCAAAAAGAAAGGAAGACTTGTGGCACCTTAGAGACTAACCAATTTATTTGAGCATGAGCTTTCGTGAGCTACAGCTCACTTCATCGGATGCATACATGTATGCATCCGATGAAGTGAGCTGTAGCTCACGAAAGCTCATGCTCAAATAAAATGTCCAGGTGGCTCTCAAGTCCAGCTATGTCTGTTTGGCTCTCAGTACATTTCCAATCTCTCTGTGCTGCTAAAAGGGAGGGAACTGATTCAATACCATCTCATTTTCACCTCTCCCCTTCCCCAACTGGGGAATCATGTCAGTGTCTCCTCTGCAAACAAAACCCCGCTCCTCAGGGTCACTGCGTTTTTTTTTTGGGCTCAGTCCCATCAAATCTCATTCAGATCACACAAGAAAAATGACCGTGTGACCCTGTCATGAACGGCTGATTTATCTATTTATTCCCAATAGACATTATCAGGAGGATTTTCACTGGGGCAGTGCTGGCCTTACGACCTGGGGTCAAATGCCACTTGGTCCCCAACCCAAAGCCCTGCAGAGTATGGCACAATTGGCACTGCAGTCTCAGGGTCAGTGGGGGTGCTGCAGCCAGGACTGAGGCTCCTGAGTGAGCTGTGGGAGGAGGTCCAGGCTTACAATTCCAGGGGTGCTGCAGGTCAGGAGGGAAGTCCGTTGGCACAGCTGTGTGGTGGGAGCTCAGGGCTGGAATAGCAGAGATGGCGGGGGAGTGGTTTGCAGGTGAGGCTGAGTGACATTGGCAGAAGCGTGTGTGCGTTGTAGGGAGAAGCTTGCACAGCGCCTTTCTCGCCGCAGCGCTATTGGAACGCCACCATCGCGAGCATCAACACTCATCAGAGAGAGAGAAAACCAGCACAACTCTGCTTTGCTGCATGCATCACGCTGGGCCGTAAACACTCTGCAAACCCTGAGTCTCATTCCCATTCGTTTGGGGACCCCCTAACCGAAACCTATAGATCCCAAGAATTCTATCTGACCCTGAACAAGAACACCTTTGCACTTCAGCAGGGACACATTGCTCATAACAGAGCAGGTTCCCAGCCCCAAGGGAAGCTTCCCTCACCCCACCCCACCTCCAAGATATTCCTGGGTTTGTGTGAATTGATTGGCTCCCTCAGACGTGCTCTTCCCCTGGGCGCAGGTTGGGTGATCTCACAGAGAGGCACTGCTCCGGAAGACGTGAGCATCTCAGCCGCACTGCAGGGCCTGGCGGTAGAAGTTCTGAGTGTGGTCACAGAGGAGTTTTCAACGTGGAGCTCCCTTGAACATGCCCAGGGATTCCACCGTGCTGCCTGGGGTCAGAGCCAACTCATGCAGCCTGGTGAGCTGCAGCTCAGGAGAAGGAGCAACCAGATCCATGTAAGGGCTGAGTGGTGGCCATCCGTTGGAAATCTCTCTGTGCCCTGACGCAGCCCAGAGACAAGTAATCTCAGGAGGAGCTCGTGAGAGAGTGGGCAGGGAGGAGGGTGAAGGGGGAGCATTAGATCAAGGAACTGAGTGGAAACCGCACCTCGTGCTCTTCCCATGCAGATGGCACCACAGTGGGAACAATACAGGGACGGCGTCAGAGGCAGAATTGAGAACTCCCAATTAGAAATGGCTGCATGGCCTCTCAAAAGGAGAACTCACATGATGCTCTGCTTTATTTCTGACTCTAGGGGAATTGGATGGCGTGGAGAGGGAAGCAGGGGGTGGGCAGGCATGACCCCTGTGTCGGGCGCTAGGAGCTGCTGGCCGATTCGGCACCCAGGCCTTCCTGGCCTTGTAGGAGATGTTTGCAGGCGATGGCATGGCGCGAGGCGCTCCCTTCCCTTTGCTAACCCACAGCAGCTGCAGTTTGAATGAGTGTCTTCAATACAGAAAAGACCCTTCCAGGTTTACGAGACTGGAGGGACGCATCAGGCAGCTAATGGGAGGAAATAGCGTGGAGCGTGGAGCTTCCCCTCTTGCCTCACCTGACTCCCTTCCTTCCCCAGTGGGGTATTTCCAAACTCAAAGAGAAAAGAAGTTAGGCAGTCTCACGTCCCTGCAACTCAGGGGCTCCGGGGAAAACTTGGCCTGATCATTCCATTATTATCCTGCTGATTATTATCCCAATGCCCCTCAGCCTGTACAGAACTGTCAAGACCCCATATGGAAAGCATAAAGTGACTAAGCCGGACTGTGGAGGACATACACCTTCAGCATACGGCGGACGTGCTGGCTGTAAGGCTCAAGATAATGACCGTAACAATCATACTTTGCAGCAAGTACATGCCAGGCTGCCCCTGGAGATTTCCAGCCAAGGAGTTCAGAGCAGCCAGCTGCTGCATCATGCTTCCTGCTGCACCATCCAAATAGACAAGACGTAATGGGAAGTATTCGCGCGTGGGTTCTTAACCTGGCCTGCAACTTTGCTATCCGGAGAGTGAAGGCAAAGCAGAAGGGGGTGGGAGGGCAGCTGCAATTCCTATTCGAGGTTCAACAATGAAGGAGTATCAGCCTATCCCCTGAGACCAAAGGGCTCCATTCGGTGAGATGCCGGTCCCTTGGACTTCAGTGGGAGCACAAGGCTCTCAGTGCCTCCTGGGAGTGCTCAGCACCTTGAAGGAATGGACCTCAAGCCCGGAGTTTCATATAACTGGGGGGGTGACTCCGTCTCACAAACAGCTGGATGAGCTGGGTCCTGAGCACAGCTAATCATCTGTGGCATGTCCAGGGGATCTGGACATACTTTGCAGAAGCTATGGAATTAAGACTCACCAACATCCCTCCAGGACCATCTCCTTTGCACAAGGTAGGTTTTATCCCTGTTGTACATGGGGAAAATGAGGCACGTATTTGTTAATGGCTGGATTTCTCAGAGGTGCTCAAATCAAACAGATCATCGCCCAACAAGTCAGTGCAGGAACAGAACCCATGTCTCCCGAGAGGCCATAGCCACCAGTCAGGCTTGTCTTCCCCTCATCTCCCATAATGACCCCTGTCCCCCTCCCTCCTTCATAAGCCACCTGGCAGGGAGCAGACCGGATTCAAATACCTCTGTGGCCTTTGGAAGTACACAGTTAAAATACAGGCAATGCCAGCAGCAGCAGGAGGAAAGCAGGGCATGAGCTGGCTCTAGGGGCCAAGAAGGTGAATCCATGCACTGGCTGCTACTTAAACATGAACGATTTCTGTATGTGCTTAGTTGCTGAGAAGACTAGGGCTGTATTGCAGCCTGCCTGGAAATGGGATGTGCTTCGATGGTTTGAAATCATTCAGCAGCTGATAAGTGGGTAAAGCCGTGTGCCCCGAGATGCCTTCAAACACAATTGCTTATTAAAACAAAACAGTAATTAAAGTGAGGACATGGAGCTGGGTGATTTCAGAGGATTGGATCATTATTCACTATGAGCCATGGAGTGGTCTCCAAGCTGGGGCGAAGGATTGGATGGGACTCAAAGGGCGAATGGCACTCTCAGCACTAGGGAAGGGAGCGCTGCAGGGAGAGCAGTTATTGTGAAATAAAGAAAGTGGCATCCACCTCTCATGGGAATGCCACCCTGTGACAGAGGATCCAGCACTGACTGGGCAGGGGGCTGTTCAGAACTAGAACCAGATTAGATTTAGGCTGCGGGGGGAGAGTCCAGGTTTAAGGTAATAAAAACGGCCATACTGGGTCAGACCAAAGATCCATCTAGCCCAGTATCCTGTCTTCCGACAGTGGCCAATGCCAGGTGCCCCAGAGGGAATGAACAGAACAGGTAATCACCAAGTGATCCATCCCCTGTCACCCATTCCCAGCTTCTGGCAAACAGAGGCTAGGGACACCTTTCCTGCCCATCCTGGCTAATAGCCATTGATGGATCTAGCCTCCAAAGGTTCAAACCCAAATCAGGCTGGGCTGGAAGGTTTGCATTTAGCAGCACTGATTAGCTTGCTGGGTGTTTTGGCCCCACGGGCCAGGTTTTCAAGACTTGTGCATGCTGAGGGCTGGATTTCTCAGGGGCTGAGCAACTGCAGCATCCATGGACATCAGCCGGAGTTGTGGGGGCTCGACGCATCCAAAAACCAGGCCCTGGGAGCCGAGCACTTTTTAAAGTCTGGCCCCAGTCGTGTGGGCTGAGCAGTGGAAAATCTGGCCCTGAGCCCTTTTGAAATCTGGACCTTCCCAGCTGCTATTCTCTCTGCCTTCCTAGCCTCTTGCTTGCAGGGTCCGGGTGCCTGTAATAATTTAGGGGTGGGAGGGCATCTCTCACTGAGCTTTTAATCCTTTGGGTTAGGGTTGCCACCTTTCTACTCACACAAAACCGAACACCCTTGCCGGGCCCCGCCTCGCCCTGTCCTGCCCCTTCTCCAAGGCCCCACCCCACTCACTCCATTCCCCCTTCCTCTGTCGCTTGCTCTCCCCACCCTCACTCACTGCTCATTTTCACCGGGCTGGCTCAGGGGTTTGGGGTGCAGGAGGGGGTGAGGAATCTGGCTGGGATGGGGATGATGGGTTTGGAGGGTGCTCCGGGCTAGGACCAAGGGGTTCAGAGGGTGGGATGGGGGATCAGGGCTGGGGCAGGACGTTGGGGCATGGGAGGGGTTCAGGAGTGCAGGCTCCGGGCGGCATTTACCTCAAGCAGCTCCTAGAAGCAGCGGCATGTCCTCCCTCCAGCTCCTACATGACTCCTCCCATTTTCCCCATCCTCAGGTGCCACCCCCACAGATCCCACTGGCTGTGGTTCCTGGCCAACGGGAGTTGCGGAGCCGGCTCTTGGGGAGGGGGCAGCATACGGAACCCCCTATGTGTAGGAGCCAGAGGGGGAACGTGTTGCTGCTTCCGGGAGCCGCGCAGAGCCACGGCAGGCAGGGAGCCTGCCTTAGCCCCACTGCTACACCGACCGGACTTTTAACAGGCTGGTCAGCAGCGCTGACTGGAGCCGCCAGGGTTCCTTTTCGACCGGGCGTTCTGGTAAAAAACCGGACACCTGGCAACCCTACTTTGGGTACTAGTAGAAGTTTATCTTTCAGACTAACACAAGGGCACAGCTAAGCCTGCCCCATTAACTCATGCCCATCTTCCTGCTCTGAGATCAGTGCAGTGCTTATGAAATCCTTCCTCCTCCCCCAAGTGCTTTAATCAGCCCCTGTGGTAACACTTCATTGCTATTTCAGGGAATACCTGGTAATTTTTGCCTACTGTACCACAATGCAAGCTGCATGGTCACTTCCTTTCTGGCTTACGCGTAATGATGCCATTGTGAACTGCAGGGAGGTGTCCTTATTTACTGTGTCATTCTAGGTTATTTACTATCAACTCCCCTTTTGGGTGATTACGGAGTCCTGCCGTGTTACCTGCTTCTCTTGCGATGACCTGATCCTCCTGCAGCCACTGGGGAAGGATATGAGGAAGCATCAGCATAATTCAGTCAAATGAGATCGCAAAGGCCATAACTTCTAAACCCTGTGCACCCATAACACGGATCTCATCGCGGTAAGGAGCAAGCATCGCAGGCGAGCTATACTGTTGCCATGTGCCCTTGGAATGCCTGCCTTTCACATCAGCCGTGTGTGTGGGAGCGGCCCTGGTGTCAGTACAAGGGTCTACCCTGAGGATAGGACAATGCTGACCTGTAGATTAATGTCAATGGGCACTGAGTGCTGTCACATACTCAGCTTCCCACTCCACTCCCTTAACTGTGCTTCTTATCTGACCTGCTCCCCTCACCCCCAGAAGCTGCACCCCATGCCCAGCTTCTAGCTCTGAAAGAAGGGAACGGAAGGGGGGTTACACACACAGTTCTCTGGCTGCTCACAAATTTGTCTGGTCTGGACACAGTGAACCCTGGCAGTGCCCTCCCACAGGCATGCCTGGCCATGCACAATACGAGGCTCAGTTACTGCGTGGCTGAATTCCCTTCAGACCACTAGGGGCAACTCCTTCTCTAGACCATGATTGAAATGGGAGCATGAAGCACGAGGCCGCTGCCCAGGCCGTGTCTGGGCTGTGGATCAACAGGGAAGATCAGTTCCTAGAGCTGTGTTAGCCTGACATTTTCCACCAACACGAAATTCACTTCAAAACGTGTTAAAGTTTGCTATAAAATACCATCACTTCTCTGGCCACAGCCAGCTTCTAGGCTACAGAAACCAGTGAAACCTGAAATGTCTAGACACACAAGCACGTGACCAATACATACAGCTATTTCTAACATGGGCTCATCTACGTAGAGAAATCAGAAATTGTTATCAACAACTTGGGACATGTATAGCACTCTTCACCTTGCTGCAAACACTAATTAAGTCGTTCAACACCCCTGTGGTGATGTAGGTTCTAATCCCTTCATGTTACACACAAGATGAAGCACAGGGAGGTGAAATGGCTTCTTGCCCAAAGTCACGCTGTGGCTGAGGGACTGGGCTGGTAGCAGAACCTGAGTCCTGGCTTTAAGAGACTTCGCTGTAATCACTAGGTAACACGCCCTCCTTCCAGATCACTGAGTGCTCGCTCCCCAGTCCACATCCCCTTGCTTGCCAAGTCTCAGTCAGGTGGATGGATTTCTCTGGGTGTCCCTGGCTTCTCTTATTCATTTGGGCCACTCCCTTATGTAGTGGACGCTACAAAATGCAGAGGTTCCTGTCCTACGGATCTTAACTGGCACAGTCAACTTAGCATGCAGCAGGATAAGCTATCCTTCCAATCCTTTATTCCCACTCACCATAACATGCTTCTGTTAGGAAAACACCTTGCTCCAGCCTCTGGTCCCTTCTATTGCCAACACCATTTGCCACAATCACTTATCTGCCCATCAAGAATGCAGATCGCTTGGTATTGCCATCTTGATAATTGGGCTCGCCAGAAAATATTTGCCCTCAAGACCTTTCTGAGTCCAATTCTAGCTCTTTAAGAGAACACGTCATAGATTTTTAAAGACAGAAGGGACCATTATGATAATCTAGCCTGGCCTCCTACATAACACAGGCCATGGGAATTTCACCCACTGTTCCTATATTGAGCTCAACTACATCTGGTTGAGCTAGAGTCTCTCTTTTAGAAAGATCTTGATTTAAATACTTCTGTTGTCCCAATCAATTACCCTCACTGTTAAAAATTGCACCTTATTTCCAGATTGAATTTTTCTAGCCTTAACCCCCTGCCACTGGATCTTGTTACACCTCTGTCTGCTAGTTCAAAGAGCGCTGGCGTATCAGGTATTTTATGTCTGTGTACTTACTTCTGGATCACGCTAAATCACCTCCAAACCCTTTTAATCCAGTCATAAGCAGGCATTACATCAGAATACACAACAGGGACTGTGACTGTTTCATAAGACCTGCATTAGCCTTAGCAGTTCGGTGTCCCAGAACTTCCTGTGTAGCTGTAGACAGTCCAGCTCACATGCCTGCTACTCTGAAACTAGCCGTAGAGTTATTTCTTGCAACTGTCATCTAAATCTGTCAGCACGCAAGAGAGGCTGAGTTCACTGCTGAGCTGCCACTGGGGTGGGTGGAAATGCCAAGCGGAACAGCAGGGCTAATGCAAACGCTCTCTTTGTATTCCATTAACCAGGCTTGTTGCTTCCCACCGTCAAGTTCAAACAGATGTGAAACCTCCAAGCAAAAATTCAGCTAACTGTAGCTCTCCAGTCTGGGGCTCTACGGTCCCCTTGAACCATATGCCTCCAACACTTCTCTGGTACCCACCAACAATTCAATAGTCAGGAATCTGCCAGAGCATCCATGCTGGGGCACTACGTTCAAAGCCAGGCAGAGTCATAGAACATGTACCTGCTGCCATGTGGTATGAAATCTGAACTCCCCTCTTCCCATTAGCATCAAGACACACTGAAAGAAGAGGTGAGGAAACTCCTATTGCTTCCAGGCATGTGCAAAGTTTGTCTATACACTGATTCATCTTTTGCCCACTATGCACATGTAACCCACAATCCCTGGGATAGCCTATGCCCGTAACTCCCTGCAGGAGGAAAGGATGGTGCTTGTGTATACACTTCTAGGGCAGGGTTTATTTAAAAACCAAAAAGTACCTGCAAAGAATGTCCTTGACCTATGAAGGCTAAAGAGAGCAGGGCACTCCCCAGCCAAAATCAATATCTAAAGCATGGCCAGAGCCCTGAGGAAAACCACCTCCCTCATCCCTTTTTCTTCAGCCTTCTTCCTAACAAGCTTCCCTCCCTGCCAGCTTCAAACCCCAGCAGCTTCCAGCAAGTCCCTCTTACAATGGGCTGGGAGGGAGAGGTGAGAGATTAATTAATCCCCAACAGCTGGCCCATCCCTGCCTGCCTGCAAATCCCTGCACTCGGGGCAAGCAGCTGTGTTCTTTCCCTAGCCGAAAGGGTAGGTTTAACCCCTTCCCTGCCAACTTCTGCTCTATACACGGTCTCACTCCTGTAACCTCCCTTAGTGGACATGCCTTTTATACTGTACCCTTATTATGTTCAGGAACTCAACGGGGCAGAGAGAATGACAGATAAAACAGAGTGTCAATAAAAAGCCCAAGTGGATCAAAATAATATTAATAATAATAAAATCTGCCCCTATCAGTTGCCAGGAGAAATGTAGTCCCTCAAGGAAATCGTGTGGAGTAGCACATATGCACCTATGTCTATACCTCCAGGGCTGTCAAACCCAAACTATCCACCAGACTAAAATTTGCTTTCCTAAAGAGTGATAGGAGACAAGTTGGAAAAAAATCAAAAAAGGAACACTCTCCATGTGGAACCATACAACCTAATGTTTATTGTCCCCATTGTGTGGATGTTACATATTTGCAAAGCAACCCCTGGAGGCAAAAGGGAAACAAACAAAAGCTACAGTTTTGGATGTGGAGATGGGGAGATACTTGGGTAGCTGCTGTAATTTACAATAAGCTCATTAAATTAAAAAAAAAAACACACCAAAAAACCCAAACCGATGCACAGCTGCTGAGAAACTTGTCCAATGTATTTCAGCAACAGCGAAAAGGCCTCTGAGGTCATCTTGACACATTATGCTACAAAGAAATTGTCCAATTACACCATCACCTTGTACATGTTTATATGTGTTAAAAAAACATAAAGCCAAACCCTCAAGTACCTAAAAATCCTGGCCAGAGTGTCAGGTGGAAATGGGATGTTTTTATTTAGTTATTTATTGTATTAGATTTATAATGAAATGTTGTCCCCCGCAGATCATTATTAGGACAATGACACAAAGGGCTTCCAAACTCCCTTCTCCCCATGTAGCTTGTAGTCTCTGCAATGAAATCTCTCTGTCTGTTTTGGTACTTAGGGTCTGATCCTGTGTATCACTCTTGCAGTGTGCTGAGCATTCCCATGGTTTCAACACACTCACACCTTGCGAGAGCATGTGCAGATCCTGAGGCCACTGAAATTCAGTGGCAAAGCTCCCATTGGCTTCAAGGGGGAAAGCTGGAGCCCAGGAAGTGCCAGGCATTGCAGTATCCAGACACAGCGGATGTAGTTGGTGTCAATGTCTTTTTGTGCTATTTATTTCTTGGATGGAGAAGACTAGACTGTGGGTTCATGTGACTAGCAGTCTAATTCACTGCAGACAATGCTACAGTGGCAGCCCTTCCTATGGGGAGGATATAGAGCTCCGAATAGATTAAAGAACAGAGGTTGAATGCGGCTGGAGAGTGGCAGCCACTCATGGAGCCATGTTGTTTTTAAATCCCTGCATCCACAATCTAAATTTAATTGGCTTCCACCACAGAAGCTTGTGGGACTTCCACAAATCTGTGGCCAGGTGCAAATAGACCGCAGTTGTCAGCCAAACTGAAAGATGGGGTGACAAAACTCAGCATTTTGAGCCGTGAGCAGTTCAGTAGATTTAGTTTTATGGGGTTGTGCAAATGTTTACTTCAGCTTCAGCCTTTTTAACTCTGCATCCCAGAATTTGGGGTTCAAAACAGGCTTCAAAACTCAGCCAAAATGTCCATGTTCTGCTAGATTGCCACCCGACGCCAGAAATTGTCTCGGACTCTCTTGAAACCTGGCTCAGGTGGGCACAAAACCCAGACTTGGGCAAAGTGAATATTTTGAGAACGATTCAGCAAACCTGGCCTGAATTTTGGATTTCAAGTGAGCTGGTTTTGGCTTTTTTTTTTTTTTCATGGGATTTCCTGCTTTAATATCCCAGCCCCTTGAGCTAACACAGAATCTCTGTTAGCTGTACTAGCACAAGGGCTTATATCCCTGGGGAGCGTGGCAGTCACCAGAGGGAGACATTGTCCCACACAACTGAGCATATCAGACCTTCCAACCAGGCAAGAGCAGTGTTGACACACACATGCACACACACACACACACACACACACAACCCAGCACATTACAGTGAGACCAATTCCTTTTTTGAACTTCACATGGGGAAAAGGTTGAGATAAAGATCCAACAAACAGCCCATGTGTCTTTGAGACAAAGCTTGAAAAGTTAAATAGGCAGGAGCCCTGCATTGTAATGCTAAAAATTACATTTCCCATAACCGTTTTAGCAAGAGGCATATTTCAAACACCAATAACTTATAGAACCAGTCACTCTATTAGTTTTCCTTTTGATATACAGCTGCAGTGGCTGTGCATGAAGTGTATTGAGTCTGGGGCATTTACTCTTAGTTCTGGGAGCTATTATTGATTTTACCCTGATAGATATTTGGCTCCGTCGTATAATGAAAAATCATTTAAAAACTAAAGAGAAAAGCATCTTTAATTCCTCACATCTGTGATTCAAAGTGTCCTCATTTGGATGTTGCAGCAAAATTCCAAGAACAAATTGGCCAGAGGTATAAGAGTAATTTTAAAGAGACTGAAAGGTGAAGAAACTGAAAACAGGATTTTGTAAAACTACGGTGGCTCTGAAATATCTGTGGGCATTTATTAAAGCAAACAATGCTGCCACGCTGTAGTATTGTGAGCTATAACCATGTCGGGTTTTCAGCCTTTGTCAAGCTTGTCTCTACATTTGCAGTTGCAAATTTTATACCCAGAACTGATTGTAATTATTGTATGAATGTGTCTCAGATAGGCGGGTGATTAAATTCAGAAATTCAGATACAGATAGTAGTGTACGGTCTGGCAGGTGGAAAACTAGAGCCCTACATAGGAAAACGTGGCCCAGAGTGCCTTGCAGAATAACCGAGAGAGTCAGTCTGGAGAGTGAGTGAGGAGAAAAGTGTTCAATCCCTTGTTCTGCCACTGACACAATGTGTCACCTTAAGTGAGTCATTTCATTCCTCTGTGCTTCAGTCTCTCAGTTGGTACAATGATAATGGTACATGTGTATCTCTAGCTATAATCTGCGGGCTCAATTCTGCTCTTAGTTACCTGGCTGTAATTGTGAAGTAAATCCACTGATACTGGTTCTCCCCATTCCTCTTTGACCACTATCTACATCCCTTGGGTGAGGCAGTGGGGACCAGAGGTGATGGGGGTTGGGGGGTGGGAAGTGAGGCCCAGGTGAGGCCCAGGTGAGGCCGTGGGAGGCAGAGGTGATGGGGGCTGGGGGGTGGGAGGTAAGGCCCAGGTGAGGCCCGGGCGAAGCAGTGGGAGGCTGAGGTGATGGAGCCCGAAGCCAGGGGACAGAGCCCAAAGCTCGAGCCCCAGCATCCCTAGGAAGGTGGGCAATTTACACTGGCTGCCTGCTCCTCTGCTGTTTGTGGCTCCAGAGAGGGGCAGGGCCCAACCCCAGGTGGCAGCCCCAGGGGAGGAATTGTTGCTTTGCATCCCCTCCTCCAATCACTGCTCAGGAGGCTGTGGCCACAGAAAAAGCCCCTGGTAGCCACAAAAAAAGCCCCCAGTGTCCATATTTGAGAAACACTGTGCTAAGGTCCTCCTCCATGCCTGTTGTGATGACTGTGTCACCACCCCGCCCCCCTTTGAAATTGGTGCAGTGGAACAAGGGGAAAGATTCAGTCTTCTTGTCCTTGCTTTTGAAGCCCTGCATAGCTGTACCCCCTCCACTTATCTCTTTTCACATTGTCCCCTACCCGCCTCTGCTCCACCATCACTCTTTCCAGCTTCTTCCACTACCAGATCTGACCTTTCTTCCTTGAGACACAAGTAGGAAGTTTCCTGCCTTGGAAGGCAGCATCTCCTTGTGGTTAGCATGCTGGACTGGGATTCAGGAGATTTGGGTTCTATTTCTGGCACAGCCACTGCCCTGATGGGTGATGTTGCACAAGTCACTTCCCCCTCCGGTGCCTCAGTTTCCCCCCTCTGTAAAATGGGAATGATGGTACTCACCTCTTTTGTAAAGTGCTTTGAGATCTGCTGATGAAAATCACTCTCTATGAGCTAAGTATTATTATTCCTGAGCCAGCCAGCAAGATCTCTGCACTCTCCGTGCTCAGATCCTCCCTGCAGACCCAATGCTGCCATGATGCCTGTAGGAAATCAGCTGCTGAAAAATGGCTGCTTTGACGGGCGATTGAAAATGAGCAACATCTCTGATAATGTTGTTTAACAAAATAAGGGGATAAAGTGCGTTAGTGAGATGTGGCCAACAACCATCACCCTCATCACTTTACTTGTGTGCACAACCCTGGGCCCTACCCATTGTCTCTTTGTCTGCATGTTGGGCAGCAAACTTGCCTTTTTATGTTTGCAAAACAGCAAGCCCATCAGAGAGTCGGTATGGTCTAGTGCAGGGATCAGCAACCTTTGGCCTGCAGCCCGCCTGGGTAAGCCCCCTGGTGGGCCGGGCCAGTTTGTTTACCTGCTGTGTCCGCAGGTTCGGCCAATCACGGCTCCCACTGGCTGCGGTTTGCAGCTCCAGGCCAATGGGGGTTGCGGGAAGTGGTGCTGGCCGAGGGACATGCTGGCCGCCGCTTCCCGCAGTCCCCATTGGCCTGGAGCGGTGAACCACGGCCAGTGGGAGCTGCGATTGGCCGAACCTGCGGACACAGCAGGTAAACAAACTGGCCCGGCCCAACAGGGGGCTTACCCTGGCAGGCTGCGGGCCAAAGGTTGCCGATCCCTGGTCTAGAACAGTGGTTCTCAACCTGCGGGCAGCTTGCGGCCCGATCAGCACACACCTGCGGCCCATGTGATATCCTCAGGGCCATACAGGTAGTATCTAGAGTGTGTGGATGTGGGCCACATAACACAAAGAGAGCTGACTATGTGGCCCACAATGGCAAATAGGTTAAGAATCACTGGTCTAGTGGGTAAGGCAATAGCACAGGTCCCAAAGACATGTGGGTTCTAGCCCCAGCTCGGCTCCTGGCTTGCTGTGTGACCTGGGGCAAGTCCTGTTATTTCTCTGTTTCCCCTCCCACTGATTTTCTGTCTTATCTAACTGGAGGGTAAGCTCTTCAGGGCTTAATAAGACTGTGTCTTACCATGTGTTTGTTTAGTACGTACAGCTTTGGGGCCTCTGGATGCTACTGTAAAACAACAGCGGTTACGGTAATTCTGCAAAACAAATAAAAAACAAGAATTGCAGAGATACCAACTAGGCTAAAAATGATAAGGGCTATCTAGCCTTCTGCTGCAGGGCATATGCTTATCCTCAGACAAGGGCAGTAAGATATTTTCATCCATGGAACAGTAGGAGAGAATTGGCCAGGTATCTTATGTGGGGTAGGAGTGAGTTGACCTTCTTCTGAAACCTCTGCTATGGCTAGTCGTGTGGACAAGCTATTGAGCTGGATGGACCATTGATCTGTCCAGGCATGACATTATGCCCCTTTAAACCATTCATGGCGATGATGATAGCTGTGGTATGAGTATGGTAGCCCCTGAAGGCCCCAGTCAAGAATCGGGGGCCCGTTGTGCTAGGCTGCACTATGAAAAGAAGTTCACTGCCCCAGAAAGCTCACAATCTCAGGAGATTGTTCGAGGGCATTGACCCAGCCATGGCTTTTACATTCTTTTAAAGGCCTGTGTAGCACTGGGAGCCCACTTCAATTCGTGTGAGCATACAAAGAGTTAAGGCAAGCGGTTGTGGTGCTAGGTATAAGCTGACTAAGCAATTGCTTAGGGCCACAAAGTGCTGAAGGGGCCCTCCGAGTATGGTATTACCCCCAAAATACCCTTCATCTTATTTAACATGGACTTTCTAACAAGTGTACTAGTATGTATTGTGTCGGTATAATTTTTGATTTATGGCAATGATGCAATTACTCTTTTTTGGAGGGTGGGTTAGTGATGAGGGCAGCCCCGCCCCCAAAATATTCCTAGATAGGGTCCACAGTGGGCTTGCGCTGCCTCTGAAGGTGCTTAATTCGTTTCACAGCTAGCTTGTGCTTCTCAATTTCTGTTATTCACACCTCAACAAATCTTATTTCATTAGATTTTTGGAGCTGCAATGGTAATTTCGGTGATTAACTTTAAATTGGGCATAATGTGCTGACAGCCATTAACATAATGTCAAAACAATTTCTTACAATTATTACTTAACCTCGGTCAAATCATTTCCACCCTCACCCCTCAAACGGACCCTTAATAAAATGATATGGACAAACATGAGAGAACTCCGCAATCTCAATAGGAAAGTGATTAAAGAAGAACACTGATCAGAAATGATCATGCAGAGTAAAAAGACATCAGGGCAAATCTGTGAATTCACACATTTCCAGGGCTGCATCTGGCCTTTAGAGGAACGAGATGAGTGAGTCTTCAATAGGCTTCTTTGAAAGAATGTCATAAGTTGTCTTGCTTGGCTGGTGATTATTAGGGGCTCTGTAGCAAGTTGTTTGGTTTATTGCATATTATAGATATAGATATAGATCTCTCTCTCTCTCTCTCTCTCTATTAAAGTTGATGAACACTTGAGATGGAAGATTTTTATTTATCCATAGAACAGTTATGAGGCAGGGCAGTGGTATGGCAAGTTTCCTCCATACTCATACTCTGCCCTTGTGCCTCACCCTGGTGTGGGGGGTGGGGACTTGCTTCTAGGACTGAGGGGCAGTTCTGCATGGCCTATTCAATCTCTGGCCTGTTTGCTGAGGCTGCCGACCCAAGGGCCAAGTAAGGCTCATTGCAAGGGTGATATTTTGTGGTGTGTGGGTATCTCTACACCAGGAACTGAAATGAGACTCATCAACTCAGTCCCGTTGGGAAAATTGAGTTCATTTACCCCAATGGAATATACGCAACTGGAAGGACTAACTGCCCCCTGCAATCACAAGAAACTGATCATGAGAGCTATCCACCAGATTGCTTAGAAGAATGTTAGCTGCCAGGTGAAAAGACAAAAAGTTCATCCAGGAATCAAATTTTCAGTCTCATCTGATTTCTCCTGGCCTGACCCAGCCCCCTTTGCAGTCGATGGAAAGACTCCCATTGACTTCAGTTGGAACAGGCTCAAACCTTCATTTTGCAAACACGCCTCAGAGTAGGTGTGCAATACGTTTCCGGCAGGTTGATGGGATGGCTGACTGACTAACTGATTTGCATATGAA
Source organism: Chelonia mydas (assembly GCF_015237465.2). Taxonomy (NCBI): domain Eukaryota; kingdom Metazoa; phylum Chordata; order Testudines; family Cheloniidae; genus Chelonia; species Chelonia mydas. The sequence continues at coordinate 69,953,375 of NC_051250.2, forward strand.
TGTGCAGATCTTGAAGGCACTACCATTGAAATGCATGAAAGTGGGTGCCCAAAAATGAAGGTTGCCTTGATACTGGCTGAAAATTCATGGATCATAAGTTTATAAGGCCAGAATGGACCACTGTGATCATTCCCAAACTAGGGACGACCTGGCTTTCTACAGCCCCCCATTGGCCGAGAACGGTGAACCGCGGCCAGTGGGAACCGCGATTGGCTGAACCTGTGGATGCGGCAGGTAAACAAACCGGCCTGGCCCGCCAGGGGCTTTCCCTGAACAAGCGGCGCCCCTAGTTTGGGAACCACTGGCTTAGGGCCAAGAACTGCCCCCTGTGGGACTCCACTAGAAACATACCTGCTCAGTGATGGTTCCCTGCTTACAGTTACATTTTGAGACCTGTCATTTAGCCAGTTTTTAATCCATTTAATGTGTATCATGTTAATTTTGTATTATTTTAGGTTTTTAATTAAAATGTCATCTGTCACCAAAGCAAGTGCCTTACACAAGCATATTACATTAACGCTAACACCAAATTGTAATCTCATCAAAGAAAGATATCAAGTTTGTTTGACAGGATCTATTTCCATAAATCCATGTGTATTAAGCTCATGATGTCTCTGCTCTCAAAATTAGACAATTAGCAGGAAAGTTACTGTAAACAAGAGACATTCAAATCCTATTAATTTGTAAACACAACTGGGCCTGACGTTGTATCCTTGACAATGTTATAAATTATGGACTCTCTGGGTCAAGTGCATTTTTATGGAGATAGATTTTAGTGCACTTGGCATATGAGAGCCTCCCTCATATGCCATTTGGCCAAGATGCAGCCCTGAAACTCTGGGTGTGTGTGATGATCTATACTATTATGTTCACTTCATTTACAAGACTATGATAAATTTTGTACAAAAGTATGCCTTATGAGGTATCATTTGAAACATCATAATCTGCTGAACATTATTGTCCTGGTAAAATATGTGTTTCAACATTATATGTGAAGTTATAAGATTCTACTATGTATACTTGCTGTAACATGCTCCAAGTTTAAGAAAAGCAGGCCCAAACTGTTTCTCAGGAACCAAGGACAGACTAACACCCAGCCAGGTGTTAAAGAGCTATCACTTACTTAAGCAGCCATTCTTCAGCAATGGGAAGGTGTGAAGGAGAAATGTACATTTCATCGTGGGGACAGTTGAACCCTCGCCCCCCACAATAGACTATGTGTCTCCTACACCTCGAGTGACCAGACAGCAAGTGTGAAAAATCAGGACAGGGGTGGGGGGTAATAGGGGCCTATATTGAAACAAAACCCCGAATATCAGGACTGTCCCAATAAAATCAGGACATCGGGTCACCCTACCTACATCCCAGCTGGGGGTAATCCTCAAAAAGGGGATGGTGATACAAGAAGGAGAAGCAGTGGTCTCCAATTCACTTCTCTCCTCCTTCATCTCTGCTCATGACATCAATGACTCTCAAAGAACTGAACGAAAGGAGTGGTCCCAGGTTAAAAGGAGACCCCGCCTGTAAAATTTACTACAGCGTATGGTGAGACAGTCCTTGTGCTTTTAGTTTCACGTAGCTGGTTAACTTAGGATATTAGCTGGTATTTTACTCTCTTATTTTCTTTTTGCAGCCAATCCTGACTTTTCATGCATCATCACCTGTCGTCACTTAAAATCTATCTTTCTGCAGCTAATGAACTTCTCTTCTTGTTTGATCTTAACCAGTGCGTTTGGATTAAAGTGTGTGGGGAAGCTCCATTTGGGATAACAAAGCTGGTGCATTTATCATTTTCCTTTGATGAAATGATGGATTTCCTATGAGCTTGTACTGTCCAGAAGGGTACTGAGCAGTCCAAGACACATTTCTGGGGGAACAAGGCTGGGACGAGAAAGTTTGCAGGTGTTGCCCTGTATGTAATTCATGAGTGACTGGTCAGAGTGCTCACGTATTTGGCTGGGAGTGAATTTGCACGCTGAAGGCTACGTGAGCAGGCCAAGAGTGGCCGTCCTGACAGCAAAGCACTACGAAAGACACCCCAGGCTAGAGAGTTAAGGGGACACAGCTGTTCAACAGTCCAGATTGAACCCTGTGGAATGTCACAGGGGGAAAGAAACATTTTTGATAAGCGGAAGATGGCTTGAAAATGTGAGTCAAGTTATGACACCCCAGAGCACTGGGCAAGTTGGGCAGATGGACAGTCAAATGCTGCTCTATAGGGCAGGGCTGGGGGGACCCTGAGCATGAGAGAATGGCTGTCCCTGACTGGCAGGGTAGGATGGCTCAGAGGTACCAGGGAGCAATGCACAATGCAGCACTTCTTACTGCTGCTTCAAATAAAAACTTCAAATTCTCATCCAACTACCTGCTTCCACTGACAGTGTGTACGGGGGATGGTGGAGATTGGCCACAACCCTATGTCATTTGACCAGGCCTCACTGGGGCTGTGCTTTATGGCACCGCTGGGGACGTTAGCCGGGGTGTGTGTTTAGTGCTCAGTGGAGTGCGCCCACTAGATCAGGCTCCCATAGTGTCCTGCCACAGCAAGCACTGGTACTAGTGTGAACCTCTGGGTAGATTTTCAGGAACTGTGACTGCTGCACCTGTTTCCAGGTCCTGACCAGAGCAGCTGGAGTTAGCATGCATAGTACCTGTTCTCAGTAGGCAAATCTGACCTTTGGTTTACACTCAGTGCAACATCATAAACTTCAGCAGGGCTGCCCAGGTGAGCCTGGGCATGATTTCAACTATTGCAGGCTCTAATCAGCACGGTCCAGCCCTCATTTTTCAATAAGCCCAGGAGGCTGCATGTTCAAAAGTAGCCTCCATTTCTGGGTGCCTCCATTTCTAGACACCTGGCCTGAGTCATAGAATCATAGAATATTAGGGTTGGAAGAGACCTCAGGAGGTCATCTAGTCCAGCCCCTTGCTCAAAGCAGGACCAACACCAACTAAATGGTTCCAGCCAGGGCTTTGTCAAGGCGGGCTTTAAAAACCTCTAAGGAAGGAGATTCCACCACCTCCCTAGGTAACCCATTCCAGTGCTTCACCACCCTCCTAGTGAAATAGTTTTTCCTAACATCCAACCTAGACCTCCCCCACTGCAACTTGAGACCATTGCTCCTTGTTCTGTCATCTGCCACCACTGAGAACAACCGAGCTCCATCCTCTTTGGAACCCCCCCTTCAGGTAGTTGAAGGCTGCTATCAAATCCCCCCTCACTGCAGACTAAATAACCCCAGTTCCCTCAGCCTAGCCTCGTAAGTCACCCAGGGCCTCTTTTTCATAAAATGCCAAGCACCCAGAACTCCAATTAAAATCACCCAGCGCTGAGGGGTTTCAGGCTGGGCACCCAAAACATGGGGCTCCCGAGATCAGCAGCTTCCTTTGGCAATTCTGGCCTAAATTAAGTCATTTGTTCAGAAAAAGCGTGGAAAGAGAAGAAAGGCAGAAAGGATGAATAGCCCCAGGTCATGTTTTTTCTGAGGAGAGAGATTTTGTTTGTTTTTTCAGTTCGCCTAATCTATCTGTCTGGAACATAATAAATCTGAGAAGATAATAAATAAGCAGAGCAGGGAAAAAAATCCCTTTATAAACAGTCCCGAAAAAGCCTCCACATCAGTCAGTGCTGTCATGGGTGATTCAGAGAAGGCCAAGGATGAGTTGCGCACTCCACTGTAAAGCAAAAGTGGTTGTTCTTAGCACAATCCTGTTGTTTAGTATCTGGACAGGATTGTAGCAGTGAGACGGGCAAGATGTAACCATTAGGAACTAATGGCTTCGCTCTTTCAGTAGCCCCTTTTACATTTCTTTGGTGCTCTGTTTACACTACAGCAAAAAGCACTACGCGCAGGAGTCAGGAAGGGATTTCCTTCCCCCACCCCCATGGTATTCTGGGGTAGGGCTGGAGTGTGTGTGGGAGTTTTCCTCTGAAGCACCAGGGATGGCCATGGCTCGAGATGGAACACTGGGCGGGGTGGGGCAGGGCTCTGAGGTGGTACCCAGCAGTCTCTCTCTCGCGTGTTTGGCTGGCTGGTTCTTGCTCACATGCTCAGGGTCTAATTATTCACCATATCTGGAGTTGGGAGGGAATTTTACCCCAGGTCAGGTTGCCAGAGACCTTGGTGGGGTTTCATCTTCCACTGCAGAGTGTGGGTGCAGGTCACTTGCCAGGATTATTGGGATAAATATCTCATTTACTCATTACCCTGACATTATGGTGGCCTCGGGCACTGGTGCACCTCAGTCCTTCCTATTCTCTGCATGTGGCACATAACAGCCTAGTCTTGGCGGTGCCTTGTGGCTGTAAACTCTGTGAAATTCTCCGAGACACTAAAGCCAGAACAAGATGATCAATACGCTTACAAACAACATGCTTAGAGAAAACAGCAGATGCGCATCCAGAACCTGACATTAGGGAAATGCTTCAGCCCACTCTGAAAGGCACCCTTGTGTCTTTGAAATATATATTCCACTGGAACAACCATCCCCAAACTAAGAGGAATGTGCATTAAAAAGAAAAAAAAATGATTTGTTGTCCCTGCCAGGGCACAGTTTGGGGGCAAAGCATGAGTCACTGTGACATAGACAAGAGAAATAATGACTGACAGCTAGAAATAAAACCCTTTCAAATGACGTTGTGTTCTTCGCACTTACTCGCAATGAGTGCACTCCTCCTGTAATGGCTCTGTGGCCGAAGCAGCACACACGCTTCCCCACACTGTCCCGGAGCAGCGAGCTCTCGAGCTGTAGCCCACACTCGCCCAAGGCAGGGAACTCTGTAATTGTAGCCTGTTTACCCTTCAGCTCTTTGCAGGCCAGACTTCACACATGGAGCATTGAGGTTTTCAGTGACAGGTTCCCAGACCCTTTACGGTAGCCACCACGTCCTGTGAGATTGTCAAATGGTCACATGTTGAGCCTGCAACAAATGGAGCCAAATGTACAACATTAAATACCAGTGGTGATAAAGTCTGTTTCCTGTGACAGATGTTTTAAGTTGCTAATAAGACTATATGAGCAAGGCTGTCAATTCAGTGAAGCTCCTCCTGAACTTTTAGCGCACTGATATTTTATAATTTAAATTACTTTTTTTGAGAGAGAGAGAGAGAGAGAGAGGGAGAGATGGGTCTTGTAACACAATAATATGGACACATAGATCATGGGTCTTTGCTCACTTTTTACTCAGTGTTTACGCAGTTTACCTGAGTAAGGATTGGGTAAAACCTGAGTAACCTCAGGATCTGCCCCATAGTGACTGAATGCTCTCTAGTGGCTGTGCTTTTTCCAGTACTTCTGAGTACTGGACATTGCCTGTTGGATGCTACCCAGAATCCTTTATGAGAAGATGGGTAGGTCTTTGTTTGAATAGTTAGCAACAAGCCTGAAGGCCTCTGTCTTTCCTTATAAATACCACCACCTGTGTAGACTATACCAGAGGCCCAGATTAGAACAGGGGACTCCATGTTGCTAGCATACCAGGAAAGGGCTGTGTGTCCAGGATACCCCCACCAACTCACTGATCCGTGGTTGTGTTTTCTGTAGCCCAGTGTAAGTTAGAGCACTCACCCTGCTCTAATACAACACAGGGGCCCAGCTCCTGGATCTAAATTTTGCGGGGGGGGTGGTGTTTGGAATCTTAACCCATCTACAGATCTGAATCTCAGTGCCTGATAGTGGCATAGGGGATGTGGTTGGGTTGAGAATGCGCTGGTCCTGCAGCCACCTCTACGGGGCACAGCAAGAGCATAGCAAAGAGTGGGAGGAGGACTTGTACCCTTCATTCCCCTCACTCCCCGTGGCTGTGCCGAGATGGCATATCTTTAGAAGGAGCTAAACCAAGAGCCTGGATCTAAGCCAGTGTTTCTCAACTAGTAGGTTATGACCCTCTCGGGGGTGGGGTTGGGGGGAAGGTCACAAAAGGCAATCAGGGGCTGTTGGAAGGCATCTAAAATTGTCCAACATGCTAAAGCAAAGGAAATGTCATTCTCCTGCCCACACATCTCCCTTTACCCATCAAGTTCTTTGTCAGCCGCTCAAAACACACATACAAATAGATTAGATCGGCTTGGTGGGCACAGTTATCATGGATACATTTTTTTCTCTGACTTTGATAGTGAATGGAAAGAGGAGAGTCATGAAGATTTTTGATGTCAAAGAAGGGGCTGCTGCCCTGGAGGGGTTGAGAAACACTGACTTGAGCACCAGCTGAACTTTGGTATATTCAACAGCTGGATCAAGATTTTGCATCTTGGGCCAGTCTCTTCAACAGCTCTTTCAACAACATGAGCCAGAGAAACCCTGACTCAGAAACAGAATCTCACTGGATTGCTCTGTCCAGAGACTTAGGACGGAAGAATCCCATGCACTGCTACAGACTAAGGACCGAATGGCTAGGCAGCAGTTCTGCAGAAAAGGACCTAGGGGTTACAGTGGATGAGAAGCTGGATATGAGTCAACAGTGTGCCCTTGTTGCCAAGAAGGCTAATGGCATTTTGGGCTGTATAAGTAGGGGCATTGCCAACAGATCAAGGGATGTGATCATTCTCCTCTATTCGACATTGGTGAGGCATCCTCTAGAGTACTGTGTCCAGTTTTGGGCCCCACACTACAAGAAGGATGTGGAAAAATTGGAAAGAGTCCAGTGGAGGGCAACAAAAATGATTAGGGTGCTGGAGCACATGACTTATGAGGAGAGTCTGGGGGAACTGGGATTGTTTAGTCTGCGGAAGAGAAGAATGAGGGAGGATTTGATAGCTGCTTTCAACTACCTGAAGGGGGGTTCCAAAGAGGATGGATCTAGACCGTTCTCAGTGGTACCAGATGACAGAGCAAGGGGTAATGATCTCAAGTTGCAGTGGGGGAGGTTTAGGTTGGATATTAGGAAAAACTTTTTCACTAGGAGGGTGGTGAAGCACTGGAATGGGTTACCTAGGGAGGTGGTAGAATCTCCTTCCTTAGAGGTTTTTAAGGTCAAGCTTGACAAAGCTCTGGCTGGGATGATTTAGTTGGGGATTGGTCCTGCTTTGAGCAGGAGGTTGGACTAGATGACCTCCTGAGGTTCCTTCCAACCCTGATATTCTATTATTCTATGATTCTAAAGGTAAGAATGTGAGAATGGTAAAGTGTCCAGTTATTAGCTCCCACCTTGTGCCCCAAAATGATGCACCCTTGGTTGGTGGCCGCTGAGATTCATATCAGGGGTGGGAACTAGGACAGTTAAAAAACCCCATAGTGCCAACTCGGGCTGGGTGACATAGCAGCGAGCACAAGTCTCAAGTGCAGGAGTGACCTCAGGATTCCCATGCCGAAGGTGGGTGGCACATATTTCAGAGGGAGTGCACATAGTCCTAGGACTGGGGGAGACCCATCTGTTGGCAAATACCTATCCACCGCCCCATATCACCCCAGCAAAAGTTATTAATGATGATTATTCATGAGACTGGGGGCTGGCTACAACCAGGAAGAGAGGTCCCAAAATAAAGTATCACATGGGTTGAGCAGGAAAAGGGATGGTAGCATTCAACAATCCTACAGGTCACCACTTCTCTTGATGGTCCTCAGCTGCGTAAGACGACAAGCATTCTTGCCACTGGGGAGAGGACAAAGACCCAAGGGGAGCATCATACTTGTTTAGAAGGAAATGATCAGAGTTAAGTAATGGGAAAGTCAGCAGAGGCAAAGATGGGCAAAGCGGAGGTTTTGCCCTGAAGTGGTAGATTTTTGCCCATATGCTGGTACTAGGGGAGAGGACATCATCACCTGCATTGCCAAAACGTTATAGCAATTCTCTCTGCATTTAGAGAGGTGGTAACTTGGTAGGTTGGCACCAAACACCGGTGTCAAATGATTCAGGAGCATCCACACAAATTACTGTAGGACACGCATGGCCAGGACACCTCCAGGAGTTAAGATAAAATCCTTAGGGAATTATACGACTTTGCCTTGATTTTGAAGACTAAACGTTGGCTAACCTCTGCATCACTCTGGGAAGGGGCTGGCTCTCAGATCTTTAGTTGGAATGAGGAAACAGCAGTGGTGTCTTGAGTAGTCAATTTTACTAATGAGCTATTAGAAGTTGTTTCTGAGCTGTACATTTTGTCCTCATTATAAGTTATAACTGTGTTCCCAGAAGCTAAGCTTTCTGCCTGTTGTAATGAGAAAGCTGGAGTGAAGCTCAGCTTTAATGAGCTACAGTGTAGATGTAAAGTAGAATAACCAACATCTAAAAAAATATCTCAAAGTGGAGTAACAGGAACAGGTAGTGGATTTAGAGCAACAGAGGAAAACGGCAGGAAACTATTGTTTTCAAGTCACTGGCAGAACAAAAAGATCTACCCCCCAAAATCTAATGTGGATTCAATCTGGAAGGAATTTGATGGGAGCAGGAGAGGGTGCCCAGAAACTAAAAGCATCTGAGATTAGAGCCATGGGAGAAAATTCTTACGGATGAGAAAGGAAAGAGAGAATGGGACATTTCTTTTGTTCTAGCCTCAAATCCTTTTTATGAAAATTAAAAGGCCAGTTTTCACAGTTGGAGAAGAAAACCTGCCTGCCTGCCCCCCCCCCCTCCCCTTTTGACATCTGATGAAATTCAACTAGTTTGCCTGGGGGAATTTTGCCATGAAAAGCAAGCAGGATCTGATAGAATTTCGCCCAGATCAAATTGATGAATGACTGCTCCAGAGCAACCAGGTCCTTGTTAGACAGTAGGAAAAGGCTCACTACTCTCTTTAGTGCTACTGAGCCCCATTCTGGCCTCACAGTGGCTTTACACCGAACCAGCTCCATTGATGTCAGTGGAGTTTCTTCTGATGTGCACCAGTGTTAGGTTAGGCCATCTTGGATTCAGTTACAGAGTACCAGAGTGATCATTTCTGCACCAACCAAGGCTAGAAGCATAGGCCCAAATCCACAAAGGTATTTAGGATCTTAACTTCCATTGAAATCAATAGAAATTAGGAGCCTGAATACCTTTGTGGATCTAGGTCTTGCTGACATTATATTCAGTGAACGTTAAAATGTGTCAGAAAGTGATGGGGCCACAAGGAAATTCTGGTATGGCATCCAGCAGCTTGGCCCCACCTCTGGCCATGACAGGGGATCACTCAGCTGCCACAGGTGTCCCACAGGAGATTTTAGACCTGGAATGATGATAAATGTCCATCCCTAGGTCTATCTCCTGGGATGTTTTATTCCCAGAGCCCCTCACGCCTCCTTTGCTCTCCTTACACCAGCATAATAGCTTGTCAAGGAGGGAGACGATATGAAACAAGCTACTTTCCAGAGCCTTTGGCTGGCTGTGGCCGCTAATCCCAGAACCGCGTCACAGTGCATTTCCCAGCTTCTGAACCATGTAGGATGCACCCCTCACTAGTAATTACTCAGCCGTTACATGGTAAATGGTCCTGAAGTGGAATGGCCAACATGATGTTACCATGCGAGGGAAGGGAATGCATGGCTCATGGACCCTGTTCCTTAGAACCTCCGGCGTTGTCAGGTGTTTTCATTTTACTCATTGATATGTGGGAGTTAAAATTAAACAGCTCCAAGTTCTTTGCACAACATGACGCCTGTGCTCTGCCTTTTGCGACCAACCCTGGAAGGCTATAGAGGGAGCAGATAAGGAGAGAGAGGGCTGTTTATTACTGACTTGCTTGTGATTAGCAGTCAGCAGAACACCTTTGACAGCAAGGAAATGTGCTTTGGTCTGTATGCCTGAGGGGTGTGTGAATGCGTGAGGGGTGAGTGTTTTTATATATATGTGTGTGTGTATGCAGAGATGGGGGAGTGTGTGTGTGTCAAATTGGGGTGGGTAGTGCATGACTGAGGGCTGTGTGTGTGGACATGAGAGAGAGTGTGTGTGTGTGAGGGGTGTGGCTTTTGCATAAGAGTGTGTGCATGCATGTGTGGGTGTGCATGCCTGAGGGGTATGTATGTGGGCGAGAGGCTGAGTGTGTGTGCCTTTGACATGCTGGGAGTGTGTGTGCATGTATACGTGTAAGCGGAGTGTGTGCATGCAAATGAAAGTGTGTACATGTGTGTTTGCGTGTATATATACAAGGAGTATGTATATGAGTGCATGTGAGTTGCATCAGTGTGTGTTTGTGTTGTGAGAGAGAGAAGAGGGGAAGGGAGCCTGGGCAATTGTGCGGCCCTTTGCCCTGGAGCAATGTCCATATCTATCACCATTTCCATCGATTCTGTTGGCTTTCACAGCATGGTTTGGACACTGTGCCAGGCAGTTCTGCAGAGCTCCCGGCACTAAGCTGTTAAAAGTAAAGGGGTTGGGGTGAGTGGGAATGTGTCTCCTAATTGATTAGCTCCATGAATCACAGAAATGCCAGCCTGTCAAAGAGTAAATCACTGGAGCTGTCTTTGATATCTCCTTCGGTCAAGGACAAACCATCCTACTGCATATGGTGTCTTTCCTTTAATGTGTTTTCTCCCCTCTCTCTTGTAGCCTGTTGTGTTTTTTTGTTTGGTGCCAGCAGCCCTGCCACTTTGTGCTATGGTCCCTTCAGTGCTTACCTGCTAAGCAGGGCCAGTTTGGATTGGCTTGTTGATAAGAGATTGCCGAGGAATGCCTAGGTGCAACAGGAAGTGGTCCTTATGACTATCAGGGGCCCTCTCCTCTCTGAGGGCCAGATTGCGGTAACCTTACGCATAGTGAATAGCACCTGACTTCAATGGGATTATTCACAGTATAAAGTGCATTTGAGCCTGAGTAAGGGTACCACAATGTGGCCCTGTGATAGCACTGATTTGGTGCTAGAGGGTGTTGTGGAGCTGGAGGTGGAAAACAGAAGTCCTGTTCAATGCAGTTAACTAAAAATCCACTGGCATTTCCCCCACATTTCCAGCACTAGTGGAGCTGCTTTGTCAGTAATGCAATGGTGGGAGATGGTAAGAAACAGCTCAGTGAAGATGCAACTTCTCTCATGGTATTTCAGCACCTCCACCAGAAGCAGTGTGAAAAATGCTGTTTAAACAAACAAAAATAACAAACCAAATTCCTTGGAATTCCAGGTTTGATTCAGTTCAAATATTCAGGGGGGTTGTACATGAAGTTCTATCACTGTGCCTGTCCCTGGTGATAATGCTCTCCTAGGTTTGTTCTGCAGGTGCCCTTATCAGGCCTTAGATCCATACATGGGAATACGTTGCTTTTCATTAGTTGTTAGCCAACAACGCCTGCCCTGCTTTGCTTTCTTGTGTAGGTAACACACCAAAGTGACGCTGCACGTTGGCTTAGATGCCAAGTCGGATGTGGGCCAGGTCTGGAGACAGCCTGTTCGTAACTGTCACTCGCATGGATGGGTTGTTTATTTGATGCTGGGCGACGGATCATCAGTGGAATGCGGACTGCCAAAATTTTCTGCATGAGAACACTGCCTCCCTCCAGTGCGTGATGAGCTGATTGAACCTCTTTCTACACCTCCAAAGAGCTGTCCCAAGAAGGAAATAATCACTGATATTTACAGGCTGCCCTTCTCAGAGGAAGAGTCTCTGAAGAGTCCTTCTCAGAGGTCATCGCAAACACAAGCTGCTCTCTGTCCATGTGTATTCATGATAGGCGCTAATAGCAGAGTAACACCTCCAATAGTGCACGGAGAGGGGCCGCTGATTGCCTGCTCCCTTCCTCGGAAACATCACGTCTCACGGCAGGCCCTGGCTGTGCAATTGCTTGCACACGTTTGACAGGCAGCGGACAATGCTTTGGAATCTCCCACTGGCAAAGCATTGTCCCACTGTTGCTCCAGCTCCCGCCTCCTTCAACATTAACTCTTGGCATTGGGGCAAATAAAGAGAAAAGCAACAAAACAAAAGAGAGAAACTAGCTGAGGGTTAAAATCACAATGAAAGCAATAGCAGAGAAAGATTAAAGACAAGAAGCATCAAAGGAGGGATAGTGCTGTAGTGAAGGCACAGAACCGGCACTCAGGAGGCCTGTGTTTGTTTCCTGATTCTGCCAGAGGCTTCCTGTGGGATCTTGGGCAAGTTACTTAACCTCTCAGTGTCTCAGTTCCCCCGCTGTAACTTGGGGATAATGACCTTACAGGAGCAGAGTGAGGACAAACTCTTGAAGTGGGTATTAGACATGGAGAAAGGAGATCAGGCACATTGGTTTAGTGCCAGAACTCCCATTGCCTTCCCAGATATGTAGGCTATCAAGTATCCCTCCAGGACAGGCAGATGCTGCCTTTAAAAGATGAGCTGTCAAATGACAGATGACCATTGGAGACTCTTTCTAGGGCATAAAGTTAGTGAACTTTTAACAACTCAGGTTAAAATTTAATCCACTTTCCCATGTTTTCTATGAGTGCTGGCAAGTTAGACATTTCCTAGACCTGATTACTAATGGGTGAACACCACAAAAGGGGAAAAATTGATTATTAGAAAAATGCAGATGATGGCTTAAACCAGATACACTCCCATCTCTCCTATATAGCTTCTTCACTGATAAACACTTGACATGACAGTGTATACTTCTTTATCTTGGATTCGAAATCTTCAGAATCTTCTTTAGCACTTTAGCACCCCTTTGAAACGTCTATTTGCAACACTTACATGCAAAGGCGGTAATCTGTGCTGTATTGACTTTGCTATTTTCCTCCAGTTTTGAATAAAATGAATCCTGATCTACATTTCAGATGCTCTAAATGTGATTATCTGTTACCCTCCCTTGCACATTGTTCAGCCCCTTACATACAATGAACTGGGGCATCGATCCACTGGTTCAGTGGTTTTAAAACTTTTTTTCTGGCGATCCAGTTGAAGAAAATTTTTGATGCCCATGACCCAACAGAGCTGGGGATGAGGGGTTTGGGTGTGGGAGGGACTCAGGGCTAGGACAGAGGATTGGGGTGCAGGGGTGAGGGCTTCAGGGTGTGGGAGGGTGCTCTGGGTTGGGGCAGGGGGTTGGAGTGTGGGAGGGGGTCAGGGCTTTGGGCTGGGGGTGCAGGCTCTGAGGTGGGGCTAGGAATGAGGGGTTTGAGGGGTTTGAGGTTTAGGAAGGGACTCCGGGTTTGGGGGTGTTCAGGGATGGGACAGGGGACTCGAGCACAGGCTTACCTCAGGCGGCTCATGGTCAGCGGCTCAATGGGGGTGCTAAGGCAGGCTTCCTGCCTGTCCTGGCACCACGGACTGTGCTGCGCCCCAGAAGTGGCCAGCAGCAGGTCCGTCTCCTAGGCGGAGGCACGCAACTGGCTCTGCACGGCTCTCGCCTGCAGGCACCGCCCCCCCCAGCTCCCATTGGCTGGGAACTGGCCAATGGGAGTGCAGAGCCAGTGCTCAGGGCAGGGGCAGTGCATGAAGCCCCATGGCCCACCTGCCTAGGAGCCAGACCTGCTGCTGGCCGCTTCCGGGGCGCAGCGTGGTGTCAGAACAGGTAGGAACTAGCCTGCATTAGCTGGGCAGCACTGCTGATGGGACTTTTAACGACCCGGTCGGCGGTGCTGACCAGAGCCGCCGGGACCCAGTGCCTTACATGCTGTGACCCAGTACTGGGTTGCGACCCGCAGTTTGAAAACCACTGCACTAGTTCACTTGTGCTGAGTTGGCAAGCCACTGCTTATTTAACCCTTTATTTGCCATTCTGGGGATTGACCCATAGAATGAAGTCTCTGATACCAACTTTGGAATGCAGCACGCAATGGGTTCGAACTATATTACAACAGAGTTCTGTAACACGAGAGTAAAACGGACATAGTGCAGTGGTAAATCAAGTCCAAAGTCTGTGGACGGCACAGTTATAAATCTATTGATTGTACCAACAAAGCCCATATAACATGCATGGCAGGGGAAATCTGAATCTACCTTAACCTACTGAAAACAACAGACTGGATCAACAGCACAGAAGAAAGCTCTCTCCTGGGACTTTACCAAATCATAAATCACCTTCTATTTCACGCTCTGGAGATACCTGAGTTATGTTCAAGTGAAATAGGTTCTTATTTGTATTTGGTATTTAGATGTGGAAATAGAGATGAGATGGATGGGAGGAGAGTTCATTGTTGAGAATTTTTAATTTGCAAAAAAGAAAGGAAGGCTGAAGGATTTCACGTGCCTTGAGTACCTGGTAATGGAACACAGTTTGCTTCTGTTATCTGATAGAACACTGGCCACTCTCAAGTTCCTATGAAACTGTTTTTGTCTTTATTTATCTTCGGTGCAATAAATATAAAATATGCAAGGAAAAATGCAATGTGAAATAAATGTTGTTGTTTTTCCTCAGCAGAGAAGGGGTTACTGGAAGGAAGAATTCTGAAGGCCCAAGCTACATGGAAAGGCATTAGTTCTTGCTGGGGAAATGCAGAGCCCTGGACTTCAGGACTTGTCAGGTAAGTGAATGACAGATGGATTTCCAAAGAGTTTGCTTTAAAATGTAAATATAATTTGCTAGTTTTAAGTCTGCACATAAATTCCAGGTCAGATTTGGGATCTTAAATGGATTTATTTATTTTTAACTAAAGCTTGAACTTTAATCTCTAACAGTCGGATCAGTTCATCTGCGCAGGAGACAGCTATCTTGGAGGCCAGTCTCAAATGTGTGGAATGCACACTCCAAGGGACTAAGGCCCATCCTAAATCTCATCACCCTCTTCTTTCAAGGGTGAGGTGCATTTTTCCCACCTGCTTTCTCTAACATAAACACAGAGCAGCATGGACGTTTTTTTTTTTAAAAACAGCTCTCCAAACAAAACACTACCCAGCACATACCATTCTCTCCCTGGGGAGAGAGAACAAAGCCGTTCAGATACTACAGTGGTGTAATGACCTACATAGACTAGTGCGCTGACGCATTATTGAACCAGAGACTGCAGATGTACAGATTCAGACAGGTAGGGTTGTTTGATCATGTCCAGCTGCAGCATAAGTTTGAATCCTAGTTCACTTGTTCCACTACCTATGCTGGCACGACAATGGGAACATTATAAACCAAGGGGGGGCTGAGAACCAGGATCCCAAAACTCATTGTTTTGCCCTTCCACAACCTCTAGATACCACCAACATTTTCATCCCAGAATGCTTTGTGCTCCATCCCAGAATCCATTGTCAGTTTTCTTCCAATCTCCTCACCTACGTGGTTCTGTAATGCTTAATCATCTGTTCTCTTTCCATTCATTTTCATATATGGCTAACAGCTGAAAGTAATTACATTCCATAAACTGTCTAATGGCACATTTAAAAATATATCAGAAAGCTGAAGGTATATGTCCTTATGACTAGCTCAGATTCCTTGAAGCCATGTGTTCTGTAAACCTCATTAGCACTGCTAGTTATGCTGGGGAAAGTTTTCTTTACAGCTCAACAGACTAGAATCAAAGTTATTTTAAAAGAAAGCATAGCCCATATACAACAGGGTTTTGTGCCCGCTTGGGGTCAGGACCTCTAGGGTTCCAGAATCAGGGCCCTGGAGTTGCCTGTGGTCATGCAGGGATCTGGCTGCGCTACTCCCTATGACTTGGAGTGCTAAGAGCCCTGCACAAGGCTTCAAAAATTTAGTGAGGCTGCTGCTATATAAAAATGATACAGTGTCCGTGACCAGAACATCTGTCAGAAGAGCTGGCAGCTGGCAGAACCCAGAGTCAAGGAAGGGAAATCCTGGAGAGAAATGGGGCATAGCTCACAAATACAGAGTTGCAGATGCTGAGCTCTGGAGGTGGGGGCTTGAGTGGTGGGAGGAAGAGAGGGTGGGGAGTCAGCTAGAGGTGTGGCTGTGAGGATTACTGACTAATTTACCTAGGAGCCAGAAGAGCAAATGCCTAGCTGAACAATACATCTGGGGCAAGATCCAGTGCTCCAAGGTGGGAGAGGAAAGGGGAATATAGATGGACGTTCACATCATTTTTCTGTTTGTTCCGAAGTGTCTCAGTCGTGTGTTTCACGTGATCCATATGCGGCTCTCTGATTATATGGAGACTCTGGGGCTGCCTGATTCTGATTCCCCTTACACCAATTTTACACCAGTTGAACTCCATTGTCTTCAGGGGAGTTACTCCTCACTTACACCTATGCTGTGCAAGAGCAGACTCAATCCCTGTATGCAACACAGCCATGAGTATACGGGGGGCCCTGGTCACCACTGTGCTGCTCCAGTTCTACGCCAGGGTAAAGCCATTGAATTCAATGCAGAGCAGAGTAAAGCCGAAGCAATGCAGTAATGAATCCGTCTCTAGAAGTTTCTCTTGTTTGTTGAATTCAGTGAGAGTTCCTTAGGGAACCTGCAGGGGCTGGGGGCAAAATTTATAACTTCCTGCCCTCAGCTGGGGAAAGCCAGGGACCAACATTTCCCCTCTTTTCTCAGAGCATTAAAAAGAGTTAATCTGCAGTAGGTCTGTATTCTTTAAATGTGTGTGTGAAATAGAGATGGAGAAGGGTGCAGTCACACACTTGCTCTGGACTCAGCTCCTTTGCATTCTCCCCCTCGCTTCCTTTGGAGGGTGTTTCAGGGACAGCCTGTGGGGGACTAATCTGCATGTATAACGTACATATGCACATTTTTATTTGCTCTCTCCAGCTGCAGGAAACTAGTTGGCAGCAGAAACCACCATGTGGTTCCCCTCAAAGGGGGCTCAGTGCAGCTGTTTGACCTTACCTCATGTGCGTGCTACCTAGATGGATAAACAAAATTCACTCTACCTGCTCCTTAGTCTGCGATATAGATGAGCGGCTGACAGCACCGATTTGTTCCCTGTCTACACACATGCACATCATACATCGTTTGAAAGCTCATTATGTTTACTTTAAGATGAGCTATGATGTGGAACTGTCAAGTGGTGCAGTTACCATAGAAATGGGGATAAACAATGATACCATCAACATGTTAAAATGACCACCTTGACGTGTTTGCATTCACTTCTGGTAGTTTAATGACTCTATGTTATTATTTCAAGACCTAAAATTGGATTTCTTTGTGACCTCAAAGCATCACAACAGCAATCAGGGTAAAACAAACTCTAGTAATAAATTTGCACAGATATCATTGAAATGTAGTAGAGCTGGTGACATTTCTAGTTAACATCATTATCATCATCTTGTCCAGAGTCTTCATTGCCATGGCTTCTTCAGAACCTCTGCTGGTGACAGACTCTGTTACTTCACCACTGGAAAAGCCTCCAGCAAGAAGGAGTGTTTGGGTTGTGTGCGTTTCTACATTGTGAGGTGCATTTTGAGCCATCTCGTCACAGAGGAATTCGACAAGTGACTGCCTGTTGCGTGCCATGTTTAGAAACTTTTCCCATAGAGGCACAGGGGACCCACCAATCATCTGGTATTTCTTGCTTCCAACCTTAGATCTTGTCTGGCTCTGTCTTTCTGCAGTTTTCACAGGGTTATTATTGCCATGTCTATCAAAAATTTTGATTACAGAATTAGCTTTGTCAAATCCTTTTAGGCCTGTTTCAAGTACTCAGCAGTCCATTCATCGAATGTGTGGAACTTGTCTCCAGACATCATTTGCATGACAGCCATGGCATCTCCGATGTACCCTGTGATTTCTTTGGTGCATGCTTTTAGTACATGGATTCGTTTAGCTTGAGCTTCCAGCTGATGCTCTAATTCAGCTTTGCCTGTTCTCATCATTCCATCAGCATGGAAAAGGGACATAGGCACAGGTGCTATTGGGTGACTGTCAGTCTACGCTGTTATTGTCACCACTTTTACAAGACTATGATACATTTTGTACAAATTGTGCCCTGTGAGGTACCATTTGAAAAGTCATAATGCTGAATATCATTGTCCTGTTAAAATATGAGTAGCAACACTGTATGTGAAGTTTTAAGATTCTACTGTATGACTGTGACTGAAATATGTTGTAATTCTGGGTAACACCCACAAACTGGTTTTTCAGAGACAAAGACACACCAGCACCCCAGACAGGTGTTAAAGGGCCGTCACCAACTGAAGCAGCCATCCTCCAGCGGGGGAGAAGGTGTAAACAAGAAATTTACACTTTATCACAGGGATGATTCAAACCTCAGGTCCACAACGGACTGCGTGTCACCATGACTCAGCAAGGATGTTTCTAGCACAAGAAATTGAATTATACAGTGGGAGGAAAACACTTGACTTCAACTCTCCTTCTCCCATCTCTCTGATCATGACATCAGTGACTCTCAAAACTGAACTAAAGGGGAGTGGTCACAGGCATCACCACTTTTAATCATTTAAAATCTACATTTCTATAGTTAATAAACGTATCTTATTGTTTTTATCTTAACCAGTGCGTTTGGATTAGAATGTGTGGGAAATTCCATTTGGGATAACAAGGCTATTACATTTATCATTGTCCTTTGGTGAAATGACAGACTTCCTATGAGCTTGTACTGTCCAGAAGGGTACTGAGCAGTCTAAGACATATTTCTGGGGGAACAAGGCTGGGACTAGAGAACTTGAGGGTGTTGCCCTGTATGTAAATCATGAGCGACTGGTCAGAGTACTCATGTATTTGGCTGGGAGGGAATTTGCATGCTGAAGGCTGTGTGAACAGACCAAGGGTGGCTGTTCTGACAGCGAAGCAGTGCGAAAGGCACACTGAGCTGGAGAGTTAAGGGGACACTGCTGTTCAGTAGTCCAGATTGTACCCTAGGGAATGTCACAGTGACTAAGAACAGTTGCCATTGAAACATCATCTCTGCACCTTGCTAAGGACAGGACTCTCCAGAAAATTTCTGGACTGATAGCTACTGTGCTTGTCCCTTCCTTGCCAGCCTTAAGTTTGGTCTTGGCCATATCAGCAAATGTTTCGATGCCAGATTCTTGACTGGGCTGTAAGAAACTACATGTCCCATCAGAATCAAGTGCACGCCTCACAAATCTCTCCATTTATTCTTCACCAACACCTGTTATTTTCAGCAGAGACCCCTGTACATCTGACTTTACAAATGGGCCAATAGGTTTGTTGATAAGCATCTCTCGATGTGATTGAGTGTTGAATAGGTTTGTCATATGGTTGACGACATGGTTGGTAAAAGCTTTAACATGCTCTTCCTCCCGCTTCAGGGCAGAGGCGAGGACTTGTTTGTGGACTATGTCTTCACTACTTCTTGTTAGGCCCCTTTTCTTTCTCTCATAGCTTTTGCATATTCACAATATGAAGCTGTGAATCGTCATCTCTAATACCAATACTGACCTGTGCATAAGTGTCACTGAATTAAAAAGCTTGTTTCTAGAATATTTCAAAGGCTAGTCCTGCATGCAGAGGCAATTGCAAATTAAAACTTTCTACCAGGCAGACATTGGATGCTAGATTGTATGTACAAAAGGTTAGAAATGGAGAAGCATTACCAGTGCTTAATTTGTAATGAAAGAGGTGCCAGGGCTCAAGCAATTAGGGTGCAGGGGCTAAAGCAGTTTTTTTACATTCTGAACTGATGCAGCAAGCCCAGAGGTGCCAGGGCTATGAACTGCCAAGTTTAGAGGTGCCAGGGCTCAAGCCTGGCAAGCCCTGACATTAATTAAGCACCTAGCATCATGTTAGGAATTCATGTACATTTATATCTACCCACTATTCAGTGCAAACTGTGGGTGGCACCCACCTCTCGTGAGACTCCTGGACAGGTGTGTTTCTGCACCTCTCTCAGTCTGAGGTGACCTCTGTCCATGGTTTCTCAGGCGGGTTTTCAGTAACTCAGCCCCTGGCCGAGTCACACAAACAGTCTGTATGTGAAACAAACCAGACCCCTTCTAGGGTATACAGTCCAATGGGGATCTATGCCAGTACCCCTCCATTGGTATCTTTGTAGCCCTCCCTGGATTCAGTCCTTTAATAGTCCCGGCCCTGATACAGGGCCATACTCCCAGAGCTTCTCCCATGGAGATTCTTCACCCTTTCTGTGTGTTATGCATCCTCCTCTGTCCACACTGGATGTGAGTCTCTTACAGTCCCTATCTCTTTAGTTCAAGCTGGAGAGACTCGTGCTTTTACATTTGGAGGTCCCTGGTCAAATCCCTAGTACTGGCTGTCAAATAAAGTGGAGTCTGTAACAGACTCACATCATCTGTGATTGGGGGATGTGGAACACACTGGCCAGTCATTTCCAGCAACGGAGGCCCACAGCAGTTCAGATTCCAGATGAGCACCTGCTTATGTTCAGGCAAACATCAGGGACTGAACCGGTGACCTTCAGAGCTCAAAGTATGAGCCAATACTGCCCCAGGTTACAGAGCCTGGCTTTTTAATTCAGCCCTCAGTGTCTGCCAAGAAGGCAGGCATCACATAGCCACAATGTGCTCTGAATACACTGCTGACACAAATTTGGGTCTGCAGCTTTAGAGAACTCTTTTTAAAAATGTAGACCTTAAACTAGATTGGGACAAAGTCAGACCTGATGTAAGTAGACACAACTCCATTGCAGTAAGCAGAGTTGCACCATTTATGTGATATCTGTATTTGACCCAGGTCGAAATATATGCCACATTTTGCTATTAGGCTCCAAAGTTTCAGCAGTCTTCAAGTTGACCTTGGATTTTGCATGCCCACTTTTGAATGTGAAATTGAATTCATCTGCAAAAGAGAATGCATGCCCAGGGAATGCACAGGAAATGCCCAACAGAGCATGTGAATCAGGCAGTTGGGTGCCAGGCTGATCTGTCTGTGTGTAGTATGAGTCTGGAGTGCACAGATGGGCATGTGTTCAGATACAGTCACATCCCTCCGAAAATATGGATTGCAGATTCCAGGGATGGGGTTGAAAATTTGGTCCAGAGGTAAATTAATTTTCAACTAGGCTTCTATCCAGCCTCTGTGTGTCTGTATGTATGTGTGCGTACACAGAAATGTCTACACATACATACTTGAGGCTGCATTTTCAAGTGCAAATACCTGCTACAAAGTCTTACATGCCAGCACCCTTTAAATAATCCAACACAGCAGTTCTCATCCAGGGGTATGTGTACCCCTGGGCGTATGCAGAGGTCTTCCAGGGGATACACATCAACTCATCTCGATATTAGCCTAGTTTTACAACAGGCTACATAAAAAGCACTAGCGATGTCAGTACTAACTAAAACGTTATACAGATAATGACTTGCTTATACTGCTCTATAGACTATACGCTGAAATGTAAGTACAATGTTTATATTCCAGTCAATTTATTTTGTAATTATATGGTAAACATGAGAAAGTCAGCAATAGTGTGCTGGGACGCTTTTGTATTTTTATGTCTGATTTTGTAAGCAAGCTGTTTTTAAGTGAGATGAAACTTGGGGTACGCCAGAGAAATCAGACTCCTCAAAGGGGTACAGTAGTCTGGAAAAGTTGAGAGCCACTGATCTAACAACTGCGTGGTCCCAAGTGTGCAAGGTGGTACCTGCAAAACCCATTGGACTCTAGAGTGTCAAGCTGCTTAAAGGGCTTGCACACGTATTTACATCTGCAAAGCAGGGGCACAGATATGTAGGTGTAATTTTGCAGACAAACAAGTGCAAAAACTTTGAAAAGTTACTCCTGAACGTCTTTCATGAACTAGCTCTGCCCTACTATCGGGTTTTAAATGGCATGACCTCCACCTTGATAGTATTTTATATACATCTGGTTCTACAGTATGTGCGTGTGTGTGTGACAGTGTGTTTGCATGTGTGGGTATAAATATTACAAGCACGGGGGTGAGAATGCATGTGGCCCTCTAACTGAGGTTATATATACACACAGCTGCTGCGCTGTCAGTAAATATAACAAACCACATTTCTACCAAGAGTGTGAAAGTCAAATCGGTGTGTAGAGTGAGAGAGCACATATGTTTGATAAACTGCATAGCACATGGCGTTTGTAGGAATTACATGCAGTTAGCCAAGTCCTGGTCCCACTGAGGTCAACTGGAGCTTTGCCATTGACTTCAATGGATCAGGATTTGGCGTGTTATATTTCCTGCGTTTCCTCTGGACTAGCCGGATCCTGCTACTGAAAAGGCAAAAGATCGCCCTCCCACCACAGTACCAAAGAGTCCCAGCCCTTCTCTGCTCACCAAGTCCTCAGCCATGCAGAGCTGAGATCACCATGGAATGCCCCATAGAATAGAGGATGGCCTGACCCAGGAGCTAGACCTCCCACAGATTCTCTGCTGGAGCAGGTGGCCAATCCCCAGAAAGGAAGTAGAGCTGTGTGAGGAGCAGACCCTGACTCTGAGTGCCTCCCTCTGGATGTAGAGACCGAGTGTGTGCCAGAGACTAGGAATTGTGGAGTATCAACCTTCCCAACAAAAGAGCATCCCTAGTGTGTTTGAAAGGGAGATGTGCTGACAATATATAGGCCAGATCCATAGACTGCCACGCGGCCACAGCCCAGTCGCTTTAGCAGCTGGCTGCACCGATTGCCTCCTCAGGGAAGTTCTCCGGTGATTGTGAGAATTCCTCTTGGATGACAGCACACGACGGATTCAGGGTTTCATTACGTGGCGAAAGGCGAGACATGAAATGAGATGGGTTGGAGGCAGGAAGGCTGCAGGCGGGAGGCAGGATTTGTTTGGCCCGTGGGATGGATTCGAGGGTTTTAAAAGAACCCTTGTGTTGCTGCCTGATGCAGAGGATGCCCTTGAGCCCACAGCAGCACGGGGGATCACTGTTTGGTATCACAAAATCAGGCTGGCCTGCAACAGCAGCCTTTCATAGAGGGGTTTCTCGCCAAGAGGTCTCTTTCAGCCTGCAGCAGCTCCGTGAGCCTCTGCTCAATTCAGATAAGGACCCAGGCATTCAACTGCCTCTCTGAACCTTATCCAAACTCTCTGAACCTTGCAAGATTACAGAACGGGGCTGGAAGGTTCAAGAGAAACAGGCTCTTATGGGATTCCTGCATGCTTCCTGCTTCCAGGTGCTGGCTCTCTCACGCTGGCACTGTTATGCTGAAAGGTGCTACTGTCTGGCACATCAGAGGTCACTGATGTATAAATACCCAGGTTGGAATTCTCCTCAGAAAGAGTGAAAGACACCGTGCAGTGACCCAGCCCAGAGAGTCACTAAAGGGGCTGTGTGGATTTGTCTGGCCACCCCAACTTTTCTCAGGTTCCTTTGTGTTGCAAAGCAGCTGCACAAAGGTAGATTATGCTCCTGCTCACCTTTGAAGGCCACGTGATCCCAGGTGAGGAGCTTTGAGCAGGACAGGTTTCCCAAAAATATAAAGCTTAGGGGCTGGAGCAGGAGGGGGAGAGAAGTGAGATTGGGATGAAAGTCCAAGAGGAGCCAGGACCGAAGCAGCTGCTTCTTGGCAACAGGGCACTACCTCCATCCAAAGGAACAGACCTGGTGTACATTTTTTGTGTATAAACAAAATGCACTAAGAAAATACTTAAGCCTGCACACCACAGTCCTTATCCATATGGCAAACTGACCTGCGAGACCCCAACATCTGCTACCGTCCATCCCAGGTCAAGAGCATGCTGGTGAATCTTACCCAGACCATTGCCCCAGAGCAACATGAAACTGACTAATTACATCTTTGTTTCAGGTTTCAGAGTAACAGCCGTGTTAGTCTCTAAGGTGCCACAAGTACTATGCTCAAATAAACTGGTTAGTCTCTAAGGTGCCACAAGTACTCCTTATCTTTGTTTCAGTTATTCAGATGATCAGGACAGGGTTGGGGTGCTTAGTCTGAGTTTTGGGAGATGGTCCTGGTCAGGCTGAGTTTGCGCTCTGGGGTTTGGTACAAGTTTAGGGGGAACATTCAGTTGGCTTTTATTCTCTCCAAAGTAATTCTTCCACCCCTAGTTGAAACAGGGCTGGAGGAGAGAGAGCTGGGGAATGCGCACCATATATATGTACCTCTTCATCCAGGAGATCAGCATATGAAAGGTCCGTTTGGGTTCTGGGAGCAGAGTGGGCAGGGGAACAGTTATATGAAAGGGCACAGGTTAGTCTTCCAATTTTTGCCATGGAGCAAGCACCACTGACCAGCACCCCCATACCAGTGATGTGACTGTATAGCAGAGAGCATTGGTCAGGGGATGGCAGTTCAGAAGGACAAGCCTATAGGCTGAACTGTGCCTTAGTGTCTGGGTAAACAGAGGCACGCCCCCTCTACCTCCCCTCTCCCCAGCAGGGCAAGGGAGAGCTCATGCTTGGATGCTCGGAAGTGGGGTTTGAAGCAGTTGGTGGGGAAGAAACAGCTATTTAAACAGAATATGGCACACCGCAGGCAGTTCAGAGATGCTGAGCCACTTTCCTCAGCTGCTTCTGCCTCCTCGCCCTCTACACAGTGGTTAACTCAGTGGGATGGCCTGGCCTGCCATGGCCTGCTTGATTATTATCCATACGGGTATTTTGAAAGCTACTTCAAATGCCCACAATTGTGTGTGCGCTAACAGGCAATTTACCAGTGGGGGTGCTGTGTTGCACTCTGCAGGACTGTGGCACCGTGAGCAGCTGTTGGTGTGGAAGTGAGGGAACGTGTATGTTTGCATCTATCTCGCTCTTTCCCTTGCCTCTGTCTTTTCCTGGTTTCTCCCCTGACCCCTCTTAAAAACCTGACACAAACCAAGGAAGAAATGCTCAGGAAAGCAGATATGAGGCTAAGCCTTTCTTCCCCCAGCCCTTTGTGGACACATCAGGCTAAATTCTCCTCTCATTTATACCAGTGCCACCCCCTGGACTCTCCGCCAGCCTGACTGAGGGGAGAATATGTCTTTGGGTGGACTCTGTGGATGCCATTATAATCTGGTTGATGTTGAAATTTGGGGCCTTTTTTCTGCACTGCTTCCAGTCTGGCTTCAGCCTGGGGAAGTGAATGGATTCATAGATGTTAAAGACAGAATAGACCATTACGAT
The DNA here is from genome assembly GCF_015237465.2 of Chelonia mydas. Taxonomy (NCBI): domain Eukaryota; kingdom Metazoa; phylum Chordata; order Testudines; family Cheloniidae; genus Chelonia; species Chelonia mydas. The sequence goes on from NC_051250.2 coordinate 69,978,134, forward strand.
CATCTTGTCTGATCTCTTGCTATGGACCCTCACTCAGTAATTTCTGTACCAATCCCGTAACTTCTGTTTGAGCTATAGGACAAGGAGGCTGGGGAGACAGAGGAAAACTTATCTGTGCCATCAGTGGAGTTATTAGTGTAAGTAAGAGGAGGATCTGGCCCACAGAACATCTCACTTATTGTGCTGAATGAATTCAGTGGGTACCAAATTATTCCCCCCTGCCCCAGTCCGTTCTCGTGATCTGTGCATGGTATGGAACACAGAGAGGGAGGTGCGGGAGGGAATCTGGCATTGCCAATTCTCAGTGGCTAAGTGCCAGGGTTTAGTCTCCAGGGCTGTGTCAGCTTGGTACTGTCCATTAGCAGCACTGAATTAGCTGAAGAATTTTAAAAGAACCCTGCCAGACCACGCTGCTGGGGTGATGTGCCTGTGTGAGTTTTAGCCAGGGCCTTAATGTAATTATTTCTATGAAAAGTCCCTTTGATTTTTCACATGTGCACCATATATATACTAATCAAAGGGCCTCTGCTGGCAGCTCCCGCCTCTTTGATGCAGGTACCTTTCGCTTTGGTTTTACTCTCCTGTCATGAACGTAGCTGCCAAGCATACAGGCCGTGCTAGTGCATACTCCCCACATCCCTTCAGACTGGCTATTAATCTGCTCTGTTGTGTATTCCTCAGGTTTTCTTCAGTAGGAATTGTACTGGGATTGCTGCGGAGGATGAAAGGTGGCATGGAGCACAGCGATTCCTGCCACTGGAAATGCATTGGAAGGGATAGGTTCTACACTCTACTCCATCTGTTTGCCTGAGATGGGGGTGATGCACGACACATGGAAATGGGCCTGAACGCTCGTTCTGTGGATGGGGGAATCAGGTGCAAAACAACATCCTGGAAGACCTGCACAGGAAATGTTGGCATATGTGTGGAAAGGAACGGTGGTTTCCACCTGTGGAAAGTTATTGCAATGCTGCAAAAACCCAGTGCATTGCCATGTGGGGGCAACCCCCTTGAAGTTCATAATGAGGGGGGAAGGGTTCAACATGTTCTCCATAAACAGCTGGGTTGAACTTTACCCAAAATTGCAGACTTTTCCTCATCTGATTATTTTGCAGCTTCTGAAACGAACAGGGGACTTCTCCACAAATCTCCAAACATAGTAAAGCGTTTCCCAGCATCACCTAGGCAATGGAGTAACCTACTACATTTCACTTGCAATGGTAAAGATGGAACAGCAACAAAGAAGCTGAATTCATCAACTCCTATTTGGTTTCTTTGCGATATCTATGTACCGAATCTTTATATATCTACTACACCCACAATTCCCGATCAATTATTATAACAATGGCCAACACTTAGATAACACTTTTTTCATCCATAAATCTCAAAGTGCTCTTCCAAGAAAGGCAAATATTATCTTCGTTTTATAGATGGGGAAAATCAAAGCACAGAGAGCTGAAGTGCCTTGTCCAAGACCAGCCAGCAGGCTAATGTCAGAGCCAGGAATAGAATCCATCCAGCACTGTGCCCTATTGTAGTGCATCACACGACATCTATATATCTACCTACTTGTCTACTGCATCTATCGTGAAATATATGATGCAGCTAAAGTCTCTTCCTCTCTCTCTCTCTCTCGCTGGTATTTCCATACTTCTCATCACTGAGATATGAGTGCTAAGAGCTGAACACATTGATTTGAATCTGCATAAAGATGTTAATAGAATATTCCACTCTGTCTCCCTAGATGCCTGGAAGTTCTGCTATTATTTGTTTGCTTGGAAGTTCTTTAGATATTTTTTTTAAGATGGGCACAAACTGCAAAATTTAGTCCCCCATCTGGATTTTGAAACTCCCAACATTTGGAGCAGTACATCTTTAGGGTTCTAGTTTGGAATATTCTTAAGATTAGGGGCAAATACAAACCTTGGATCCAGATCCAAGTTTAGATTCCAACCCTGCTCCCATCCCCTCCAGAAATAGCTTGTGTCTCTTTTTATTTCAGAGCCTTGTTGATCCCATTTCTATTGCAAAGCAATCAGGTTTATGTTTAAAATCTGGAGGGGCGGGGGAAATGGATTTTAGGCTGTAACTTGAGCATGACCTTTATCATCCAGCATCAATCTTGGTGATGGGGAAAGGGAATTTTTATCTCTGAATGCTAACCCCTTTAAAAATAGGATTTATAATGGCAGTGGCATTCATTTATAGCAGCTTCATTATGACCAGGAGAGTATGTATCATGGGACAAAGAAGAACGACAAGAGGAAAAGAGAAAAAGAAAAGAAAGGAAGTTATTGCACACAAGACATTTATCTTTGAGGTTCTTCCCTCAGCAAAGCCAATTACTGGTCTTGTCCTCCTGAAGGATGTCAGGTGACTAGCAAAATATAAAGGGATGGGAGAGAAGATGCCAGAAAAAGGACTTGTGATACTCAAGAGTCTACCTGGGGGGGTCAAAGGATAGGAGAGCAAAGGTAGCACAGATGCCAGAGCATTGTCTCAGCTGGTTTGCAGATGAATTAAATGTGCCAGAACCTTCACTCTCCAAGGTGTTGCGTTCTATGTATCTAGTGTTACTTGATTTAAGCAGGGCAAACACAAGCAGTAGACTAGCGTGTTGGCCCTTTCACCTCTTTAGCCCCTGATTTAATTTAGAGCTGGGCAAAGAGCTTATCGGAAGATGTAACACCATCTGACTCAGCGAGGTTAATCCAAACGTAAGTGTCCAGTCCATGGGGGGCAGGTGTGAATTCAAGAGACATGCCCCTGTGGCGGGAAAGTATCACACTATTATGTCTCATCACCATATCTTGCTGCTCCGGAAGAATTGCTGCCCAGTGCTGATGAGGGTGGGATCCTTGGACATGGATCCCCACATTTGGGAGGGAGCAGCAAGCAGCATGGCACAAAGCTGATCACTGCCTGATGGCCACCGGCTGCCAGAGCAGAACCCAGAGAGGAGGAGGGGCACCATGTGTCTGAGGTAACTACTTCAGACTCTGGGATCATGGCTCAAGGTTAGGGTTACATAGGGCAAAGGAACAGAGGGGTTGACAGCTGCTGGGAGCTATGAGTTTATGACTTGGCTGGCATGCCCAGCACACACACTGATAGCTGTCAGAACTTTGTGTGTGAGGGTTAGGTGGATCTGGGTCCAGTACTTTCCTAATCCACCCCTGTTGGTGTTCTGAGACCCTTGGCCAGATCCTCCTCTGGTAGAAACTGGCAGAGCTCCATTGACTGCAAGGTCCTGCTGTAATTAGAACTTGAGGAGAAGACTGGCTTTCCCTTGAATCCGGTGCTTTCGTCCCCGGAGCCTGGACTCTTCAGATCACGCATCACAATGTTGCATCATCACATCAAGTTGTGCAGCGCAATCCTGAATCTGAACCCCAGCCCAGCTGCAACTGGGCTCCCTGCACAGCAAGTTCAAATCCCTTTGGGTCACAAGTAAAGATGAGTGTGGCCATCTCATCTCGGACCTTTGTCACATTTTCCAAACTGTGCCATGATCTGGTAGGGTTCACAGTCTCTGCAGAAGGATAACGAGGGAAGGCTGGGCTGGTGAGGTGCACTGGCAGAACTGCATGGGGAAGTCACAATATTCAGTACCGGGCTTTATTATTCTCTTTTTAATCAACACTCGCAGAAATGAAATCATAAGAGAGTTCGAATAAGGAAACAAACATCCGGTCTCCTCCTGTTACACTTCATTCTCCCAGTTCCCTGTTGGTCCCTTGGCTTAGAATTATTTGTGCTCATCCTCAGTGTCTGGTATTGTACCAGTTCTATTTCATTTCCAGCCTGTTTCCTCGCATTTCAGTTAGATATAGTGAACTAAAACTGAAATGCAATATAATGGTCATGTTCACAACTCAGTAATAGCTGTGAGGCTCCCTTTACTCCCCCCAAAAGATGCACGAAGGAAGCCCTGCACCCCAGTTTGAAAATGTATTCACCTTCTAGCACCACCCTGTCCTTAAGCCCTTTCTCACTGGCTAGTCAGAATTGTGGGGCTCCAGCCAAATACAGAGAGCTGGGAGATTTGACTGGCTCAAATCCATTATTTCTCCCTTCCCTAGGCAGAGAGTGCAACCTGTGTGTCGTCAGCAGGCGCTGACAGACTGATACACGGGTTGGCAAACAAAGCGGACAAGATGGGCTTTAACAGTTTACCAGGCTGGCAGCAGCAGTGCCCTAGGTTAGAAGCAAATTGGGTTAAGTACAAATTGTTTCATCTCCGAATACAGCATCGGTGTGCTGCAAGGTCGCAGGTGGCTCCGGCTGTTGGGCCATTAGCTGGGGAAGTAAGTGGAGGAAACAAACCAATCTCCATTATGGCAATAAACTACTGAGAAATAAAAATCGCAGACCTTAAGGGGCACATTGCGTTGAATGACAGGCAACAGGAGAGGAGCGGCACATCGGCAGGATAAATAGGAACGATTACAGGATGCGCATTAAAGGATGGCTATCGAGGGGCATCTTGTGCCATGTGGGCGTCTACGATAACCACACCTTCCCCAACATCAACAGAACATCAAGAGGTGAACCCTCATTTGTATAGTTCTCCTCCATGTCCTGGAATTCCAGCGTACAGACATGTAACTATCACCATGATGAGCTCAGGATAAGAACTGGAATGGAATGAATAGATGTCAATGGTCCTGAGTGCATTTGGTGTCTCCCAGCATCATGACATTTCATCACAAGGTTGTGACACACCGTCACCCTGTGACGCTGTGTGAATATGGGATGCAATTGCCTGATTAGGTGAGGTGGCATTTCCCACTGCACACTGACAGCGCGTTAAGCTGTGATGGTGCCAAAGTCACAACACTGTGCTTTGTCATGTGAGCCAAATAGAAATACGTCCAATCCATAGTCTCTGCTGCTACGCTCATTTAAAGAGCCACTGAAATTTGATTTATATCAAGCACATCTTAAGATTGCCAATCAGTCGCCGAAGATGTGTCATTAGCTATCTCACATTTCTGTAGTGCTTTTCACCCTGAAATACCCCATGGCAATTTCTTGCCTGCATATATATAGGGATTATTTAGCTTCCATTGAAATGCAGCCACCTCTGGGGTGTGATGTATAGCATTTGTTGAACAGGGGATAGCAACACTATAAACAGGCATAATGCCTTAGTGTGGCCTTAGGTGATTGATTTTGCTCACTGCATGTTCTGGTCCTTGAGGAGATCAAAACGTGTATTATAAATTTTCCAGGCCCAAATTCTACAAGTTGTACTGAGGCATTTCTTTTGGGTGGGAGTGGGGCATCTCCAAGACCCTGATGCCCTTTTCTCCACCCCAGGCCATATTTCCCAGACCTATTTTGTTCCTAATGTCCCTTACGAAGCCAATGCAAGGTACAAAGTGTCCCGGCTTTTTAGCAATAATCATGGGCATGCTGTGTCCACATTGACCCCATCCCGTACTCATCGAGGGAGCAAGGGATAAGTTCAAGGAATCCTGCTCTTGTAGCTCAAGATGATGGTAGCTGGAGCTCCACTCTTGGTTATGTGTTGATAACACTTTTAACATGCCTGCCAACAAGGTCATAAAATAATCATAAAAGCACAGCCAACTAAAGCCCAGCCTCAGTGGGCCAACCGCACTCCTGGTGGAAGTCCATTGATTCCAAGAGAGTTACAGCAGGTTTGAATTTGGGCTCCTGTTCTACAATACCCAGTTAATTTAGTGCTTTCCAAAATGAGGATCAATAAAGAAAAAAGCCCACTCAGTTTATTCAGCAGAGAAACGAGCTACAACATGAAGGATAATGTCTCCTTTTTTTATAATACCTCTGGCAATAACACATCAAAATTGTTTTGAAGCAATGATTATATCAGAAGCACCAAGCAAAGGAACAACCTCCGCAAAACTCACTTTTACGTATATTCCGTTACGTGGGAGAGAAAGCAATCCATTCTCACAAATAATATACACAAACGCTTGAACAGCTCAGAACTCAATACACTGATTTGGATGTCACTGGAGCTCTGGGAGCAGTGTGAATAAAAACCCAGGAAGAAGAAGTGATTTCGGCTCCATCATTTGCAAAATTTCCAGGTGAGACTGCGAAAGCTGAGTTCATGCCCATGCTGCTTGGATCTTAAAGATTCCAGGGGAGTTTCCATAAGCACAGGGACTTGATTCAGAGTCTGTGGGCATACCTTCTCCTCTCCCTGTTGCGCTGTGTGTTTGTTGGCTACTATCCATCCTCCACCTCAGAGGCCACTGAATTTCTGTAGGGGATAGGAGAGGGTTATATAATAGTTTATGTATGAAGCCTTTTGGATGAAAGGTGCTAACTATATATTAGGTGTTCATTATTAATTACATTGTGCAGTGGATCTGCTCTACTTTGTTGCCCGACAAGGTCAGCGGAGAGAGAGAGAAAGTCCTTTATTTCTGATGACTTATTCCCTATGAGAGAGAAGCCCCTTCTTTGTCTCTGATGAGTTTATTCCCTGTGAACTATACACTGAATTATCGTTTTGCCTCATTTTAGTCAGACAGTGTTGTGAACCCTTGCTTCAGCAGGTAGAGAATGTAAACTTCAAAATCCTTCTCCATCACTTTCTTTTTCCAGTTGCATGTGGTTTTGTTGGAAGGATTGAGTAGCTCTTTGCTACATCTGAAATGAGGTGAATTCTTAATCTCTCTTGGAAAATAGTCATCCTGGTCTGCTTCATTCTAGATATACCCAGATCCTTTTGCGAGGCAGTTACTACTGTCATAATCACAGCTGGTGCACTTTTCCCTGTGACCCGGTGGCCTCCACTCTATTAACGCCAAATCTTTAGCTATCGCTTAGAATCCAGTTGGCTCTGCTGACCTGAATACAAGACTCAATTTCAAGGCCTTTCTCAGCATTTTATTTGCAAAAGTACCAATAACAGTCACTCCAGTTTAAGTAACGAGACTGGGTCCACTTAACTTGCTACTTGTAGTTCCTGATTGTCACAAGGAGGCCTCCACTTGGGTACACAGAGCTTTGTGTTTACACTGGCACCCACCTGCACAGCTGAGAGGGTCTTCACTGGAAAAGTCCTTTGGTTGAAATCAGTTTTGCCTGTGCAAATTCTAGCAGCTGTGCAAACCAGCCTTGGACCTCAACACCTTATGCATATATAATAGAGGAGAGTGCGCAAAAGGTGTGTTCAGCCCATGCTCACAGGCTGAAGGCGGGCTGGAAATCAGGCCAGCTATTCAAGTGCACCTGAGCTCTGCTTGGTACAGTACATCTAAGGAGGGTGAGAGGGCATAGGAGCCTTTCTGCCCCGATCTGACCGGCAGATGGGAGTTGTTGCCACTGTTCTAATGTGAGCCATGTCGAACAGCTGCTTTAAAAAGCCCTCTGTCCCTGGAATGCTCAAGGGGTGGGGCCAGGAGCATGTGGCATACAGCCAAGAATGCTAGCTTTACACCAGCCAGGGTTTTCCCTACACAAGGTGGTTCACCAGCTGCCCCGCGGTGGCAGCTCTGTCTCCTTTGCCGTGTGCGAGCAACGCCAAGGGGACTGAGCCCCAGATGCTGTTTCCCAAGTATTTGTGTTTAAAGAATGATTTTTAAAACCAGACCTCTTGTTTTTTGTGCTGGAAATTTGCAGGCACAAGCGCAACAGACATCATTTAGCTGTCTGACTCCCCCACGACCCAGCTGCTGTTGTGTGAGTGTCATTAACATCTGAATGACATTGGCTACCCCCACAAATAAATGCTAGTGCAGAATGACACCTGCCATTACTTACGCCTGCAACACTGTGGGTGAAAAAAGGGGCACAAGGATAAAGAGAGATCATTAAGCCCTTAAAATCTGAAGAAGTGCTGTCTTTCATTACCCCTCTGCACAGCATTGCCTGCAAGGAATTAACCATTACTGCAAGTTCAGGAGATTGAGCTGCCCAGTTTGCAGTTATATGGGTGTAATTCAGGTCTCAGACTGGTGTGAATCAGGAATAACTCCACTGTAGTAAGTGGAGCTACATAAACATGACAAGGGCGATCAGAGTCAGTCAATTTCAATGTTCACAGCCCTAAAGTACTGTTCCACCGAGACCAGTTTACCAGCAAAATCCTTTTGTCCCAAATTTGTATCCGTAGATTGTAAAAGCAATAGGTGTCTCTCTGGATTATTAATGATTATTATTACTACTATTATTATTTTATTATCACTTTGACAAGGATCTCTAAATTGAGGGGTAGGCAGTACTGGCAACTGGGAGATGTCTTCAGGCTCATACAATCAAACTTGCTATGTATGTACAGACCCCTTAAAGCCCAGGAGGAAATTCCTTCGCTCGCTCAGTTTTTTGCTATGCTGTTCACACATTTCCCTGTGCTCTTAGACAATGGTGGGTTTCACTTCTGCCCTGGACCCACTCCGCATGAAGGGGTGGGTCTGGGGGGAACAAACAGGCTCTTTGATCCTGTGCTGAGCTGGCCCTGATGCTAACTAGAGTAGCCTAAGGGCTTTTGTAACTTACATCATTGAAGGACTGGGTAGTAGCGCTTTGTGGCCATGCACCAGCCCATCCCTGACATGCTGCCTACAATGGGGTGGGGCATCTGGTGCAGGAGCTTGGCTGCTAGGTTTACACTCAGAGCATCCCCCAGTGCTAGGGGAAATCTCCACCTGGCCACTTTGTTTTTCTCCCTGTGCATTGCAAAGGGGCCAGATTGTGCTGGAGAATATATCCCAGTGTCTTCAAATCCCACCATTTATACATTGTCCCCGAACACCTGCCACTCTCTTTGCTTCTGTTCATCTTGAGGTGTGGAAACATCCCCACAATCATATCATTCTCCCTCCCTATATGGGCCCGAGACCCCACTATCCACATATAACCAGATCTGTATTGGGCTACCCACTGTAAGGTATTGGGGACTGTGCCTTTAAGGGCTGAGCTTCCTCAACAGAGAGTCTGTGAAGGGTGCTGAGAAGCTCTTGTTATGCAGCCAGTTGGAATCAGACAGACAGAGAATAAACCAGATCTCTTGCAAGCCCCTTAATCACTGAGGCCTAGGGAAGTTAGGAGCCTAAATGCCTCTGAGGATCTGGGCCTGCGTGATCACTGAACCCCATACTGTCAGCTCAAGCAGTGCTAGCCATGAGAACACCTTGCAAGTTGCCTTCCCTACTCCTCCACAAAGAAAGCAAATAATTCATTGGTGTCAATTTAGACCAGTGCACATGAGAGTGGGGCATGGGGCAGAGAGAGGGTTATGTGTAGACCTTTAACTCCAAATTTCAGATTTTGGGGTTGTTCCCCCTCCCCCATCAATTTAGTTTTAATTTCCAGTCTTTGCAGAGTTTAGTATTATTTTTAATAAACAGAGTGCTAGCAATGTTTTATGCAGAGAAAATTGACAGGTCTGTTCAACCTTAACTGTATCCTCCCTAAGCTTTTAGTTGGCTAGCTAGCAAGAAATTCTACATCTGTATCTGTCTACACATCCAGAGAATGTTTCACTTGGCATTATCCTAAACATTAAAATTAATATTGTGGCAGCAAACAAACACTGTTCCTAGAGGCCGGGGGGGTTGGGTGAGCACCTACTGCTTGAGTTTGTGCCATTTGGGGAATTTGAACAGCTCTCTGAACACTGTGAAGTGATATTATATTAATGAGTGAATTGTCTGAGTATTTTACACTTGGATAAGCACATCTTGACAACCACAAGCACGACAGCAGTTCCTCTGATTCTGTGTCTTGGAGACACGGAGGTAAATGAGATGCTTCCTGCCAAGTAGCTACCTTGGGGAGAACTGTCTGTTTTTTATGATTATTATTATTAATAAACACAAAGCTTTTAAATACAATTTAGAGGGGATTGAACAATACTAATATATCAGGATTGTCAAGAGCAATCACTGGCTCTTAATAAAAATCTGACCATTAAAGAGAAAAGTAACAAGTATTTTCAGCTTGACTGGACAGCAGATTCTATCATTACTGCTTTGATGTTTCACCTCTTCATTTTGGATTGTCCCCTTTCCCCTCCCCACCCCAGTCCATGTAACCAAACCCAAACACTTCTTTTCACTGCCTGCTCTTCAAATCTATGTAAACCAGCTCCAGTCGGGTATTTTGCTTTGTATTAATACATATTAATGTCCTGTAATACTTTGGTACCATTGCATACATTTCCATGAAATACAATTGTCCATCTAATGCACTTTATTCACACCATGGCATGATAATTGCATCCACAATAGCATCTTTAGTGCTTATTCATTACAGGAATAATACAGCTGTGACAAACACTGTATTTTAAGTGGCTTCACTTTGTCTTTTTCTTTTTTCAGTAGAACACGTGATGACACAGCCAGGCTAATCCTATTATTCTCACTAACCGAAGACGACGTCTTTCTTTGCTTTTATTGGACAAAGCAGTTGACTGGTGGAAATCAGGTGCCTTTTCAGGTGTGCAGGAGAATGAGGTGCCTGTAGACATATGAACCAGGAGGAAGGATGCCCCAGTGGTTGATGTGCTGCCCTGGGATGTGGGAGACCTAGGTCGGAGTCCCTGTTCCACCATAGACTACCTGTGTGACCGTGGGATGTCACATAGCCTCTCTGGATTTCAGTTCCCCAACTGTAAGAGGCCCCACAAAGGAGATGAGCACGGTTGTGATAAAAACCACCCATTGAAATGGCATGACATGGTGCCCCTGTTACCGAGTCAGTCATGGGGCACTGATGTAGAAAAATAAACCGGGAGCTTTGTGATTTGACTGTTCATATAAAAATCACTTCTGGATGGATGTGAAACAGATGCAGGTGTCATTTAGGTAGGAATCATGTTAGTATAAATCAGGTCAAAATAATGATTAGCTTATGTAACTGGAAAGGCATGCACCAGAGGACTATACAGGTATGCAGTATGGCCAACCCCAAATGTTCAAAAATCATGAATCAGGCTCTCCAAAAATCATGAGAGTGGCTTTATAATCATGAGATGATGTAGAAATGAGAGATTTGGGGTTCTTTTTATTTGCCTCCTGCTTTTTGAGCCTTTCGGGTGCACTCGGGTCACATTTTGAAGCTTTCTCCACAGCCACGTGGGCTAGAAACTTACTTTTTCTTTAAGAATGAAGGCTGAAGTCATCACATATCCAACTGAGTCCAGCAGCTGGGGCTTTAAGGAAAACAAAAATTATGATGAGGCTCATGACAAAATCACGAGAGCTGGCACCACTTACCATATGTGTGTGAATACCATGTCGGTATTCATGTACAAGTGCAAACAGTGGTATGTATGCATCAGGGTCATTTACAGCTGAGTACTATGATAATCCAGATAAATAAATAAATACTAATATGCACAGGTGCAGTGCAAGTGAGTAGGCATTGGAATCAATGTAGTTATACCATCAGAAAACTGGAATGGTCAATCAGACCTGACATATGACTCAGGTACACAAGGAAGGAAGTTTGGCACAGATCCTGCCTGGGCAACAAAAACCAGGATTCCAAAAAGAGCGTGAGCTCTTTTCCTGACTCGCTTTTCTCCCTGGGTCCTGTTTGATGCCCTCTCTCTCTGTCACAGGGCATTCTCAGGAACTCAAACAGACAGCTTGGAGTACTTTGAGTCAATTTGCCATGGCAGTAGGAGAAACCAGACATACAAGATATCGTGTGGAACAAGATTGATGGGGGTAATAACGTGTGTCCATCTTTCTGGCTGGAAACATCAGCATCAATTATTGTGGCAACTGTAATTGGGTTGTCTGTTGAGGGACAAGAATGACAACACCATTGTTCTAACATGTCAGGAGCATCTGTCCTTTAGTATCATGATTCAGTATCTCTTTGGAAGGGAAGGGAAGGTACTTCTTGACCAGTAAGCAACAAATAAACAGGCAAAAATAGATTGTAATTAGTTGCAGCAAAATAATTAGCAATAAAAACACCTTCAGGCAAGTAGCAATTCTAGTTGCTCCTATGGAGGTAGATTGACCTCATTTAATGCCTATTATCTGTAGTTCTCAGGAGTTTTATTGATACTATATTGCCAAGACCTGCGGGATCTGCCAAAGCTGATTTCCACCATTTACCAAGGAAACAGCAGTACTGCGGTTGCTTAGGAGATTAATTAACTTGTCAAATAATTAAGCTGACAGCCTGTAATCGAGGTTTCTATTTCATAATTGATTTATCACGTTAGACGCTTCGTGGATTAAAGCCCTCCCTACACAGGGACTTTCACACAAGGGAAAAAAATTGAAGATGTCTCAGAGTTAAGGGGAACTCTGTTTGCATTTCTCTTGCTTTCCCTGCATTTCTTTGGATTTTCCAGAGATTTTAATGGAGGAGGAAAGGTGAGTCCCACATCTCCTTTCATTGTACTCACAAATCATTCTTAATAAATCAGCTTTGGGGAACACAATTTCTCTTATTTTGACATTAGCACTTTGTGGTTAGCTCTGGATGAATGGTACCTACAGACATAAAGCCACATTTTTAAAGGTGACTACTAAAGAGCACATGAAAATATACTCCTCTCCCCCCGCGCCTCATTGTTAGGATGGCTCTGTGGTTTGGGTACTAGCCGGGAACTTGGGATAACTAAGGTTCCCTGATCCAGTACAGGCTTCTTGTGTGACCTTGGGCAACTCACTTAGGGCTAGATTGTCAAAAGAGCTCAGCAGGGGGCTGAGCTCTTCTGACAATTGGTTGCTGAGTTCTTTGAAAATCTGGTCCTTACCTACTCTGTGCCTCAGGTCTCTGTCTGTAAAATGGGAATAATAGGACTTCCCTACCTCACAGGGGTGTGGTGAAGTTAAATACAAGAAAGACTGTGAGGGGTCATATAAGTACCATAGACAGATGCAGGTGAATTAGAACTTGTGTATACGCAAATTTTGCATTCTGCATGTTCAAATGAATGTATCTGTATTCACCAAAAGGTGTGAGTACAGGATAGTTGGCTCCTGGGTGATTTGTCCCATTGAGTCTCTGAAGCCTCAGAGGCCCATTAGTTATTTGGGGTGAAAGGCACTATCTAGAAATGCCAGAGATTATGATTATTCCTTTTGTTCTTGACGGTAGACCTAAGTGAGAATGTGATACTCAGGTCAATGAACAGTTATTCTACTGATAAAGTAAGCATGTTTTAAATGATTTTTGTCAAGGAACATGTTTTATTTATTTGAATGTGCTGTCATTTTGTTGAGGTCCATGTGAGCAATCACATATATTTCCATGCCAAAACATTATACTGGAAAGCAGCTTCTCTATCTCACCTAGAGGAAGCATCGGCTCAGAAATTACAATCCTGGGTGAATATTAAAAATGAGCCCGAGATGCAAAATGCAGATCTCGATTTCAAGCCTGACTTTATTCTGAGGATCTTCTGGTGTGGGCGTTGGTCTAGTTACTGTGAATAATGTTTTTTTCTGGATGAGGTGGAACCTCAGGTTAGAAACTCTTGACTACTGGTAAATGATAATGTAGCCAGTTCTGAGGGCCTCCTGTTGGGTTCTTAATGATCCATAAAATTGTTTAAAGGGAAGCTGACAACTTATTATTGTCCTAACCTGTGAATTTTGTTTTAAAACCTGTGTTAAAAGAACATTATTAACGTGGCAAAGTCAAACTGTCAAAATTAGGCAATCCCAGGATTAAGGTTTCTGTGCAACTTTAGTTTGGCCCCCCTTTATGTATATGCCTTATGATACAGTCTTCAATTACATGATCAGAAACGTGATTTTTTTTCAAGTTGACAGTATCCTGCAAACCTTCCCTCAAAGCACTGGAAACCCAACCACAGCAGCACTGTGTTAATGCATGAGAGCAGGACGCTGACAGTGGCTAGAAAACAAGCTTCCCGTTCAGTGTGCATTCGAAAGGACACAGGCCCATCTCTCACATGCAGACAGCTGTGTGCATGCCCAGGCTCTGCTTGTGTGTACATATCAGGCATTACATACACACAAGTTGGACGCATGCAAAAAGTGCATGCTCGCTGTTATGTTGTGACCTTTTGAAAACTGAATCCACACAGTGAAACTGACCAGACTAGTTTCTCTGGCCAGGCAGAGCGAAATGTACATGGCAAACAATGACAGGTTCGTTATAGTTGGTGTTTGAAATTCTTTCTGCCTTAATCATCTGACATATTACAAATAGCACAGGGACAGATTAACTAAAGAGTTTCCCCGTTATTCTTCTCCTGGCCTTCAGTGTTCTCTATTGGGTGCACTGGGACTTGAATTGGGGATGCAGGTTTGCTGCAGTCAAATTGTTTCTTCTCCATTCAGCCTAGTGCATCTCACTTGAAGTTATTTGCTGTCATAGTTGATCTCTGTAAGGACTTAGGGGAGAACACTTTAATTAGCCCTGATGAAGTGGCAGGAGCCAAGTGAAACCTGCTGGCTCTTGTGCTCCTTCTGTTTGTATTTCCTGATATGTATACTTGTGGGCAGAATTTTAAATCTGTTTAATTGCTCTTCACGATGTCTAGATGTCTTTAGTGAGTGTATCTCTCCTTTCTCACCAGTGCTTACAATTTACATGCACCCAGCCACACGCATACACACCGTGCATTATTGCACCATAGTTTGTTGGACACCCCACTGCTGTTGTAGATGTGGCTAGATCGATGAAGAATTCTCCCACTGACCTAGTTGTCCTCTCTTGGAGAGGTGGATTCGCTACCGCGAGGGGACAACCCTTGCCATCGGTGTAGGAAACATCTATGCTTTGGCGCTACAGAAGCACAGCCGCAGACCCGTAAGAGAGCTGCTATAGCAGCTGGATACTCTGAGAGCGTCTTATATTAGTTTCTGATCCATGACAATACTTTGCCTGTCACTCCCCGAGAGAGAGATAATAAACTCTTGTGGGGATTTTACCAGAGGCTTACTGAAAGTCTAAATAAATTGTCACCTGGTTCTCCTTTAGCCGCTATTGTGCTTACATGCTCAAAGACTTCTAATAGATTAGAAGGACGTGATTTTCCTTTACAGGAGTTGTGCATGTTTGCTTCTCATATCATATAAATCTAGATGTTCATTATTATTGTTAGCAATTTATGTTACAGCAAAGCCTTGAGTCCCTGGCAGAGAACAGGGCCCCAGTGAACTACACTCTCGGAGAAACTAGCAATGTCCCCAGGACAAGTGTTACCAGATTTTCTCATTACTTTGGGGTATGCTCATTTATTAGGGTTACTCTTCTGAGGGGCGAGGCGTTCTGTAATTCTATCAATGTACTGCTTGTGTTTTCATACGGAGCTCTACTTCTCTCTTCTGCAAGTTCCCTCCCAATGGAGCTATATGGCAGGGCCTAGGTTCCCCAGGGATGGGTTCCTCCAGCCCCAGAATCAGATGAACACCCCCCCCCCCCCCACACACACACTAACAGACTGCGTCTGAGCGGACCAGGTCAATCAGCACCCCCAAGCTGACCCCTTATATGCCCCTGGACTCAGCAGACTGGGTCAAGCAGCACTTCCAAGCTGCCACCCTCCCATGCCACAGGTTCAGCACATCCCTGTCCCCATTTTCACGTTACAATTGTACTGGTAGTAACCCACTTGATTAGCAGACCTCACAGGATTTTTGGGCACTACAGGGATCTTTAACTTAGGTAAAAGAAGCGTTGCTGCAGAGCAAATGGGGAAGCCAAAAACACAAAAGAAAGGGAGGGAGGGAGGAAAGCAACCACACTAACCATAAAAGTTATTTATTGCCAGGTAATAACTATACAAGGAGAGCCAAACAAACAAAACAGTTACAATATTAAATCTAGCTTAAATTTGATTACAGAAGTCAGGTTTAGAAAACTATTCCTGATCACACAAGTCAGGGTTAGAAAGCTATACCTAGAGTAGAAAAAAAACCCCAACAACAGAGAGAGAGAGAGCTGAGTTCTCACCACTCTGTGAAGCTTGAACCGGGCGGGGTTCTCAGGTTGTGGTGGTAGCTGAGGGTCCGGAGTGCTGGAGACAAGCAGAGCCCCCAGCACGATCAGTCAGGAGAAGATGAAGTCCCAATGGAACTGATGCAGATTTTGGATTCGGCATCAGAATACTTACTTGAGCATGTGTAGGGGTTTTCTGTAGGGAAACAACAATGGTTCAAGGGAGAACACTAGATTTGTTTAGGGGTAAACTGATGGCTCAAGGGAGTATACCAAAGTCGTTTTGTTCAGGCTAGACAATAGGAACTGATCATTCCTGGCTATGGGTGGTGTTCCTTCCAGGGAGCTTACAATGCAATTAGGCAGCTTCAGTATTTTGGATACCAATAAGGGATTTATTACTAGAATTGGTCTGATAACTACTGAGCTGGGTGTGTGCAGGTGTGAGTTCATTAACATCTGGAACAGAGATCCCCCATCATGCAGCGCTTCCCTGCTTTTCTGGTCCCAGAGTTCAGTGTGGTTCTTGCCTTGGAATCTCTGTTCTCCATTCTGTATGCTAATGGAGATGCCTCCCTGTCCCGTCCCTTCCCGTCCCGTCCCTCCCCACCCCCCGCAACATGCTATGCAAACTCCAGGGGAGTTGAAAATATTTACTGCAGCTCTGATCTGGACAGCTCCAGCTGAATTTAAGCCCTGATTGTTATGAGTAGTGAAGAAGTAGGAAAGGAGCAGCTGTCTCTGCAGAGGATGCTTCCCCGCCTTGGGCTGTAAAATGGGACTTTCCTGGCAGCTCTTGGGCAGGCTCCATAAAGCCTGTTTCTTCCTTCTCTATCCTGACGGCCTTTGTGTGAGGCACTTGATCTTCCATTGTCAGTCCATGCCTCCTCTCCATTAACAACATGGTGCCTTTGGTGGCTCTGCACTTTTGTTTGGATGGCTGCATACGGGGTGGGGATTTTGTTTGTTTGTTTTGTTTTTCAGCTTTTCTGCTTCTACATGGCCTGAGCTGTAGCTGCTGCATTTTTCTTTTTAATCTTCATTTAATTGCTAGCAAATCCCGAGAACTGAAGAGGAATGTGTCGATGATTTAATAGCAATCACAGGGTGGGGTAGATGAAGGGCACAATCCAACATGCATGGGCCTTTGTTTGACCACAACAAATCATGTCCCTTGTTTAATTGCTCATACAACAAAGCAGTGCTCAGAACAAGAAGAGACCCCCAGGAGTTCAGTCCAGGCACTTTATTCCCAGCAGAACCCGTTACAAGGATCGTCCTTGAATTAAATAGGGGAGCAGCTTATTGTGTCATTGCACTACAAATAAAAATGCATGCTCCTCCACTCAGAGTTAAGATGCAGATTTCCTGTCTCTTCTACTTCGCCCCCCTGGCAATCTGCTCCCTGCTCGGATATGATTTGCACCATGACAAGAACTCCAGTGCTTTTGCAGCTCCCCCTCGGCTCCACTCCACAGTTCAGACCTGCCCTGCAGCATCACAGAAGCTCCCGTGCTGTCCCCTCTCCCTTCTCTGATCTACTCCCACAGCTCATCTGTGGAACAGAAACTATTTGGTAAGTTGTACGTAGGAAATGAAATCCCCCTTCTGTCCTTCAAGAAAGAAGCAAAAGGAGTCCAGGTGCCCAGCATATGATGCTGTTAGATGTTACCGTACCAGAACAGAGAATCATTTGGGAAGAAATCATCCCTTCAGTAAGAGACCCTTCAGGGATGTTAACAGCCTGTTTGCAAACTGGTGTGGTTTATGCTAGTCCAGTGGTTCTCAACATGCAGCCCGTGGGCTGCGTGGGGCCCAATCAGCACACAACTGCAGCCCTTGTGACATCCTCAGGGCCATATAGGTAGTATAGATATTGTGTGGATGCGGCCCACATAACACAGAGAGAGCTGCATTGTGTGGCCCACAGTGGTAAATAGGTTGTGAATCACTGTGCAAGTCTCAGCTGCTTCTTTCTCCCCAAAACACTTCCAAGATCTCTCCTTTTCTTTCTAATCTTACAGTTAAAATGCTCATTCAGATTCCCCACATCTTCCATCCTGATTACTGTCACCTCTCTATTTTAGCCTCTGTGACACCCCTGTTGCCCTGATTGGGTCCATGCAAAATGCAGTACTGCAGTAGACTTGATAACCTGTTTCAGAGCTTTTCCGGGGAGCTTAGTTCTGAAGAACCAGGCAAAACTTGAAATCCTCCTTGCTCATTTGTTTTCTTTTTCTGTGTGTGCATTTTTGCAAATTTGACCAGGGCAATTAGGGACCTTGCCAAGCTAATTGTCGCTTGTGAACTAATTGGAATCTGAGGAAAGGTTTCTATAGGTGAAAAGCCAGCATGCACGCTCCATCACTATTCCTTCAACAGTCATCAAGTCTAATGCAATAATTATGCTTGTATTATTCAGCTTGAAACTCTGGCAGGATGTTATTCAAAGATGATGAAGGAACAGACTGCTCCAAAGTTTTGGCAGCCCACAGGATTATTAAAACCCTTCTCCTTCTGGCAATGAAAATACCCACTGATGGCTGGAACTGTGCTTTGATCAGAGCTGCGCGTGCATTATAAAGTGTGCCCTGTGCAAATTCTGTTACAGGAGAAATTTGTTTGGAGTCATTAAGCTGGTAAAGGCAGTTCAAACTTTGCTAATTCCCCTGACATTTTTTCATGAAAAATTGTGAATTTTGGGGGTGAGAAAAATTTTGAATTCTGTGTTGGTGAAAAACATTCCTCATTTTCAACCAGCTGTACTTGCTGGAAAGCAGCAATTAATATTTACTACGCAGAATGCATCCTGAGAGATGGCACATCGGTCTGCCCATGTAGGGTCCAGGGCATGGGCTGTCAGGTCTAATGGCTAAAGTCAGCAGCATGGAATTGCAACCAGTATCAGGGGCAGAGTTAACAGTCAAGCCAAAGATCAAAGATCGAGTCAGGGTCAGAGCTGGAGACTGAGTCAGATGAGAAGCCGGGGTTGAAGCCGGAGTCAGTATCAGGGTGCAGGAGCAGATATCTGGAGCAAGGCAGGAAAGCAGGAACCAGGAACAGATGGGGGTCTGGGATAAGAAGGGCAGGAACCAGGAACAGGCAAGAAGGGCTCTGGAGTCAGGCACATGGGACAAGGTCCATAGTAGCAGCCAGCTAGAGAGTCAGCTACTGGCTCAGACAACTTCCTGGTCCCCTTTCTGGTTTAAATATTGTGTCCCTCATTCAGAGAGTGTCAGCTGCAGGGATCTCTGTGAACTAGAGGTTTGCTGGTGGTGGCAGCCACAGTCTGAGTACTGCATTCAAGGCCTGTGATCCCAGACAATACATGGCCATGGGAAGATGGCTCTGAAGTTGTGATAGTGATGAATGGGGTAACAGGACTCCAAGCCAGATGCATTTCGTGCCTAGGTTACAAAGCATCTGCTTTGAAAAAAAGTGTTCCTTTCTCTCTCCCCCCGTCCATATTACACCTAGTAGGATTGAAGAAAAGGAATACTTGTGGCACCTTAGAGACTAACCAATTTATTTGAGCATAAGCTTTCGTGAGCTACAGCTCACTTCATCAGATGCATACTGTGGAAAGCGTAGAAGATCTTTTTAAACACACAAAGCATGAAAAAATACCTCCCCCCACCCCACTCTCCTGCTAGATAAGCTATTACCAGCAGGAGAGTGGGGTGGGGGGAGGTATTTTTTCATGCTTTGTGTGTATAAAAAGATCTTCTACACTTTCCACAGTATGCATCCGATGAAGTGAGCTGTAGCTCACGAAAGCTTATGCTCAAATAAATTGGTTAGTCTCTAAGGTGCCACAAGTACTCCTTTTTCTTTTTGCGAATACAGACTAACACGGCTGTTACTCTGAAACCTAGTAGGACTGGCATTTGCTCACGAACTGCTACATCAGAGACAAACGAATAGGATCTGCCACTTACTTATAAATAGCTCCCCATTAAACACTCAACATTAACGACTGCCAAAGACAATGGGCCCTGGGTGACACACTCTCTCACAACAGTTCATTGGCTTCGCTGCAATTATTCCCAGAGATAATTGTAAAGATAACATCGTTTAAAATATCTAATGTTTTATTCAATATTTCGGTGAGTTTCAATTACTCCCAATTATAATTCAACAGCTTTCTATTTAAAACAATTATTGTCCTTTACAACGTGTTTCAAGTCAAATAAATTGTTTGCCGTTATTCGTCATTGGTTTCTTCTGTAGGTTTTGGTTTCTCGCTCTTCTTTGGTTTTTGAGTTTCCTATTAACACATATAACCTTTCATTAACCCCTTACGTGCCCTCAGAATACACAATAATACAATGAACTTCTGACAAAAAGCTGCTACTGCAACCACTGAGACAATCAGAATCAATTACACTAATTAAAAATTAATACAATTCAATTACAGGCAGCACGATCCCATTTAAAAGTGATTGAACAGTGGGGAGATGCAAACACAGGCTGGGGGATGAGGGGGCAAATACAGTGTTCCATGTGTTACCAGGAAATGGTCTTGCCACTAGCATTAGAATCCTTATATGCAAATGAGCACAGCACACCCAATGAGATCATAGAATCATAGGACTGGAAGGGCCCTCGAGAGGCCATCGAGTCCAATCCCCTGCACTCATGGCAGAACTAAGTATTATCTACACCAGTGCTACTCAAAGTGGTGGTCCGAGGACTGGTGCCGGTCCGCGAGCCATCGGCTGCCAGTCTGCGCGCATATTGGAAAAAAAAATTGCCGGTCCCCCACATCCGATAGCTTGAGAAGCACTGATCTACACCATCCCTAGACTGGCATGGCCAATCTAAGTAAGTGTGTTCAACTGGGGTGTCCCATTCTTTGGTTTGTTGACTGGGGGAGTAGATCCTTCTGGAAACGAAGGATTCCTGTAGGCACATCTACGCTTACACAAACCAATAACTGAACCCCCCCTTTACTTTATAGTATAAAACATGATCTTTTTGACATGACGATGGGCATTCAAGTTTCCCTAATGTCAAATGTCCCTGGATCCTGAGCCCATTCAACTCAATGGAAAAATTCCCATTGACTTCAATAGTGCTGGATCAAAGACGTAGTTTGCAAACAGTGCTGTCCTTTTCAATGCCAGTTTCCTGTTTATGTGCTTGGTATCACTGGCAGAATTGGATGAAAAAGAAGTATAAAGTTGCATAAAGTTTTGAAGGCAATGATTTTTTTTTCTATTTCATTCAAAACCTTTCATGAATGTTTACAAATGCCGATGAAAATTTTCAATTTTTTAAAAATCCATTTAAAAAAAAATTCCTTTCATTCCAGTGGGAGAAAAACCCACTTTCTCTCCCTTTTAAAAACCTTTCATCTTTTTCTTTTCCAGTGGAAAAAGGTTAAAAAGTGAAAGAAACTGTCCCCCTGCCACACTGTTTCTTTCACTCTTTTTTTTAAACTTTTAAATGGGATTTTTCCCTCCAAAAAAGTAAACAAAATAATCAATTTAAAAAAAAAATCAGAAAGTACCAAAAGTTTTCATTTACCATTTTTTTGAAAAATGAGAAATTTAAGTCAAAGCCACATATTTCAGCTCATTTCTTTTTTATCACATTTCCCCCCCACCTCTAGCCACTGGTTTGTAATCACTCCAAAGTACTTTTAAAAAGTTCTGTGTAGATGTTGAGCGGCACACCCAGTTGTATCTCTGAATGTACAGGGATGAATATTCAGCCAACCACCTTTAACACTTTTTGCAATGTGCCTTTGTTGAGCAGCTCTTAGCATCCTATCAACTTCTTGCTGGCGCTCTCTCTGTTCTGCTTAGATTTTTACACAGCAGCTGTCACTGTGGTATCTAAGGCCCCAATCTAGCATAGCACTTCAGCACGCTCTTAACTGTAAGTATGTAAGTAGTCCCCTTGAAGTTAATGGGGGTATGCCGGGTTCGTAATGTTAAAATCAGGCTTCAATGATTATTGATGAGTCCTAAATGCTAGCGATGGGAGGGAGTGGGAACAGCTCTGTGGAGGTGTCGTGCTTTTAAAGAAGCACAACTTGTCTACACACAAAAGTTAAATCAGTTTAGAATCTGATGAAGTTCAATTTGTGCAAAGGTCTGCTGAGAGTACTCTGAAGTTGACTTAAGTTAATTCAATAAAGGGCACTTGCAAAGTGATTTCAGAGGGGGATTGCTCTGATTTAACAACATCAGTTTCTAATATGATTTTCTTAAATCCAGTGCAAGTGGTATGTGCAGACAAAGTCATAATCAATGGAGCAGCAGCCTTATACTCTGAGCAGCCTGGATGGGATCCTTCTGTAGACACACGTGGCTCTCTACTGGAGACAAGAGACGATTCAAACCAGCAAAGTCAAGTCTTATGCTTTGGATAAATGGAACATTTTATAGTCAACTTACATTAAAGTGATCCCACTGTTCTGTCTCCTCTAATCAGGACTCCATTTCAGGATACATGCCCTAGAAATTACTGTAATACACTCTACTTCAGTACCGCTTACATTTCAAAGGGGAAATGAATAGTTGGTGGGGAGGAGGGTTCTTTCCACCACTTTTGCACACTTTTGGCCCAGATCCTCAATCATATTTGGGTGACAAAGGGAGTTAGGCACCTAAATACCTTTGAGGATCTGGGCCTTTGTTTGTAGGTTTGCTCATAAAATATCAAGCACGGCAACTGCAATTATGTAAATAAGGCGATGCCATGAGTGATGTTAGACCTCACCTAGAGTTGTCAGGAAACTGCACGTTTCCTCCACCCACCCCATTAAAATTTCATGGGAAAAAATCCCCTTTTGAAATTTCGTTTTGGTTTGAAAAGTCACCAGGACCCCAACTTCCAGCTCCAGGATACATGTCTCTGTGCACCTCTTCCACTCCATTACAGCCAGTTCATGCTTCTGGGGCTCAATTTGCTTTGTCTTTTAAGTCCAGGGTTTGCTGGTGGGCAGCCTTTTTTTTTCCAGAGCAGCCTTTTCCCAGGCAAATTACACATCTGTCAAGGTTCCTTCCCCACTCTGAACTCTAGGGTACAGATGTGGGGACCTACATGAAAACCTCCTAAGCTTACTTTTACCAGCTTAGGTTAAAACTTCCCCAAGGTATAAACTATTTTACCTTTTGCCCTTGGACTTTCGTTGCCACCACCAAACGTCTAACCGGTATTATTACTATTAGGAAAGAGTCCATCTGGAAACGTCTTTCCCTCCAAATCTTACACCCCCTTTCCTGGGGAAGGTTTGATAAAAATCCTCACCAATTTGCATAGGTGACCACAGACCCAAACCTTTGGATCTTAAGAACAATGAAAAAGCAATCAGTTTCTTAAAAGAAGGTTTCAGAGTAACAGCCGTGTTAGTCTGTATTCGCAAAAAGAAAAGGAGTACTTGTGGCACCTTAGAGACTAACCAATTTATTTGAGCATAAGCTTCCGATGAAGTGAGCTATAGCTCACGAAAGCTTATGCTCAAATAAATTGGTTAGTCTCTAAGGTGCCACAAGTACTCCTTTTCTTTTTTCTTAAAAGAAGAATTTTAATAGAAGAAAAAGTAAAAAGAATCACCTCTGTAAAATCAGGATGGTAAATATCTTACAGGGTAATTAGATTCAAAACATAGAGAATCCCTCTAGACAAAACCTTAAGTTACAAAAAGACAGAAAAAGCAGGAATATCCATTCCATTCAGCACAGCTTATTTTCTCAGCCATTCAAAGAAATCAGAATCTAACACATCTCTAGCTAGATTACTTACTAAGTTCTAAGACTCCATTCAGGTTCTGTTCCTGGCAAAAGCATCACACAGACAGACAGAGAGGCTTTGTTTCTCCCTCCCCCTAGCTTTTGAAAGTATCTTGTCTCCTCATTGGTCATTTTGGTCAGGAGTCAGCGAGGTTATCCTAGCTTCTTAACCCTTCACAGGTGAAAGGGTTTTTCCTCTGGCCAGGAGGGATTTTAAAGGTGTTTACCCTTCCCTTTATATTTATGACAACATCAATTTCCATTTGTCTTCCCTTCTGTCATAAATATAAAGGGAAGGGTAACCACCTTTCTGTATACAGTGCTATAAAATCCCTCCTGGCCAGAGGCAACATCCTCTTAACATCAAGGGTTAAGAAGCTCAGCTAACCTGGCTGGCACCTGACCCAAACCACCAATAAGGGGACAAGATACTTTCAAATCTTGGAGGGGGGAGGCTTTTGTTTTGTGCTCTTTGTTTACGTGTTTGTTCTCTCTTGGGACTGAGAGAGGCCAGACAGAAATCCATCTTCTCCAACCCATCCTAATCCAAGTCTCCAATATTGCAACCAGTTTCGGTAAGCCAGGCAAGGCGGATTAGTTTATCTTTTGTTTTATGTGAATTGTCCCTGTGTTAAGAGGGAGGTTTATTCCTGTTTTCTGTAACTTTAAGGTTTTGCCCAGAGGGGGATCCTCTGTTTTGAATCTGAATACCCTGTAAAGTATTTTCCATCCTGATTTTACAGAAGTGATTCTTTTACCCTTTCTTTAATTAAAATTCTTCTTTTAAGAACCTGATTGATTTTTCATTGTTCTTAAGATCCAAGGGTTTGGCTCTGTGTTCACCTATACAAATTGGTGAGGATTATTATCAAGCCTTCCCCAGGAAAGGGGGTGTAGGGCTTGGGAGGATATTTTGGAGGAAGATGTCTCCAAGTGGTCTCTTTCCCTGGTCTTTGTTTAAAATGCTTGGTGGTGGCAGCAAACTGTTCAAGGCCAAGGCAAAGTTTGTACCTTGGGGAAGTTTTTAACCTAAGCTGGTAAGAATAAGCTTCGGGGGTCTTTCATGCAGGTCCCCACATCTGTACCCTAGAGTTCAGAGTGGGGAAGGAACCCTGACACCTTCTGCTTCCAGTCTGGCCAGCTCTAGGTTAGTAGCTGCCTCACTGGGAGTCATTTTCCTGCTTTCTTGTGCTGGGCCCCACCCCTCTGCAGTTCACTGAAACTGGGATGCACTCAGCTCAGGGGCTTCTTAGTTAAGAGAGACTTTCCCAGCGCCCAGCCTTTCCGGGCAATTTGCAACCTGTGCAGATCTAGCTTCTTCTGATCTTCACTCTTACTTATTTTGCTTCCTTTTCTGTCCCTATTTCCCTTACCCGAAATAAGCAAACAGAAAATAACAAACCAGTAACCACTTTGACTGTTCTCCAGTCACCACACCCAAAACTCACTTAAAATCATTACCAGTATCTCAAAGCAATCAGTTGTGCACAGATCCTGCTCGACTACACCACAGTGACAGGTTGGGTCACAATGGTTATGGGAGAAATTATTCAAGATAATGCTCCAAATTCAACCCAAGGACAGAAAGAAGTCATTGTGGCCAAATACATTTTAATCACTTCTTAATAAGTGAATAATTTAAAGCAACTTCATAACTTCATTGTCCTCTTACCCTTCCCATTCATTTTTCCAGAAATTCAATTCCATGCCCGATGTAGGTGGCACATTCCTGCCTTTCACCACTGCACACCTGGGCTCAGATCCTGTGTAAGGTTCTGGGTGAAACAATCCTCCACTTATTGAAACTGCTACACCTGATATTGCCAGTGCACTTCAGCCCTGACTGCTGCACCACTTGTTTTGCCAATCCCCACGCCCAACAGCTCCGCCAGTGCATTTCAGTGCTAACCTCAGCTTTCTTTATTATTCTTCCATTCCTGGTCCCTTCATGCAGCTCTGCCGAGGCACCTCACTCCCAGCCTACAGCCCCACCCCTGCATTCTAGTCCTGGGCACCCACGCCAGCTCAGCTGGTGCACTGCAGGGTGATCACTTTCGAGGAGCAGTGGGTGCTGTCTGGGGTTCTCTGCTTGGTGTCCCCCTGTGATGCTCTGCAACCCACATTCCCATCCCTGTTTTATCATTTGTGACCCTGACTTTATTTGAGCCCTGAGTTTAGTGGCTCTTCCCCTTAAGTTGGGGGAGGGGCCTTCAGATGCCCCCTTCTCCCCCTCCCGGGAACTCAATAGGCGGTGCACAGTAGTGCTGACCTGCAACCCAGCTCTGCTCAATGCACCTCAGTCCTGACGCGTGACGCTGCCCTGGCTGATAGCCTTAGCATCAGGCACCACTAAGTGGGGCAAATGGTGTTTTGCTTTTGTAGTAGGGACAGATAGGCAGTGTCTGTTCATCTGAGTGCTGCGCTGAGGCAGGCTTGCTACTGAGGTGAAATGATTAGTGTATTAAATGCTGCAATATCTATCCATCCCACTCGTCTCCATCAAAAGCAATTAATATGGATTATATATATTTTGTAAGAAGAATATCATTCATTTCCAACCTTGGAGTCACTCCGGAGAGGATTAGGCAGAATACCGAATGAGCTAATTTGCATAAATTAGGTAAAATGTGAATAATAATTTGCATTCAGAAGGCTCTTTACAGTATATTGATGCCATATGGAGAACCCAGCTAAGAACCAGCCATTGGCTTGCCTTTTCCCACCCCCAGTTCATGCCACAAAACCTGATGGTGCTCAGAGATATCCCCTTATGTTATTATTGCCTCCAAAGGGCAAGACTTTTTGGGGGATGGGGAAGGGGCTACAGCCATTTTTTCCTTACGATTGTCATTGCTAAAGAGGGGGAATCATTCTGCTTCACAAAGAAAAAGGAAGCACTGAAAATGTGCCGGTTGGCGATCACGTCTGAAGGAAATTCTCCGAAGAAACATTATGTTGAATGCACTGTGTTAATGGGGCACTGATAGAATATAATAAGGAAGTGGTTACGCTGGACTCTTCAGCTGCTGAGTTATTTCTTAAGGAAGAAAGTCAGAGTTCTGGTAGCTGCATGCCATTGGTTCCTTGGGTTCCACATCCTTTATGGTCGTCTTTTTATCTTCTTTGGAATAGCATGGAGTTCTATTGGATTAAAATATTTCCACCGCACCTCTCCTTTTTGTGTCTTACAGGGCAATGTCATCTGTGCTACTTTATTTATAATCTCTATTGCTTTCTTGGAGCATTAAGGCATGATCAGTGCTGGATTACTGCGCCATGAGTGGACGACTCAGCTGCACTACAAAGTGCTGTGGAAGCCAGTAATGATACTTGGAATGTCTACAGCACCTCCCTCAGTACGTATTACAAAACTAATTAATTGGCCACCCTCCCTCCCCCGGGGAATTAAGTGTGATTATCCTCTCTTTACAAGGAGGCATGGAAAGATGAAGGTGTGTTTTGTGTATGGAACTACCATGATTCACCCATGTAAACAGGCTAGCTGGAAGTTATGCAATCACTCAGCTCTACACTCAAATCAGTGACAAAACCCAAGATTAGGTTTTAAGAGCTCTTGGCTTCTACACTTGTGCTCTGTCCACAAGCCTAGGCTGACTCATCACAGGATTAAAAGAGACAAGTGAGCAGTGTTTTTATGGACTCGCAGGATTTGGTTATTATTTTCATGTAAATATAATTATCAACTGTGAGCATCTAGCCACTAGCCCTTCCCACACTCCCTCCATCAGGTCCTGCCCCTGTCTCCGCTCCATGATCCTGCAATAAACTCATGAGCCTAGAGGGCAATGGGGGCAAAAGCACCATGGAGTGGTTGTCAGAGCTCAGCAGATTCCACCCCAGAATGGCTAAATCCCAGAGCTCCAGGGAGGGAGATGTTACTTATTGGAGAGTCACTGGGACAGCAAGAGGGCAATGTTTCTCATAGAATCACAGAAAGCAAGACAGGGATCTGCCCTGTGCTTGGTTAACCCATACTAATACCAGTGTGGAGAGCTGGCTAATAATTTTCCCGCCAAAATTGAGTTTAATCAAAAATGATTTTTTGATGGGCAAATTCTTGTTTTGGAGGAATTTTTGTAGTTTTTCCAAGGGGAGAACTTCAAATGCAATGAAGCAAAATGAAAGATTATGTCTAATTTTGAACTGAATTTTTCATTTCATTTAGTTTTGGAACCTTTTTCCACTGGAAAAGGGAGCAGGGAGAAGAAAAAAGTAAGTGGGTGAGAAGAAAAAAGTGAGGGGGAGACACAAATTTTTCAGTTTGAAATAGAGGAGAGGTTTGTTTTGTTTGGTTTTTTTGCTCTGTTTTTTTTTATTTGCTTGCTCTGAAAACCCCAGCTCAAAAACTGACTTTTTCCTCCAGAAACTGAAATGAGAATTTTGATTTAAAATAAACTGACATTTTTCATTTTGTTTCATTTAGAATTTATGAAAAAATCTAAAATTTCCAGGGGGAAAAATGTCACTTTTTCAATCAGTGTTACCAATATGGATCTTTGCTCCCCATTTAGTGCCTGGACAATGTAAAGAAGAATATACGTCAGCTGCTGCCAAAGCCCACACACAGGGTGTCCATCTCAGGTAGTAGAGACACTGGTTTTAGACCCAGATGTCCTGGGTTTAATCCTCACAGACCCCAGCATCATTGTCTACACTGGCCTTTTCTTCCTAAAATTACCCACAGTTGCTACCTCTGGGGAATTGCACAAATGGTTGCAATGAAAGGAGCCTTAGTACACAGAATGTGCTGGTGACGTCAGGCATTTTAACCATCCTGTTGCCTAGGCCTGTTCAGGGAACAGTTAGGTGACACAAAAGCTTAAAGTACCAGTGCCCTGTCTGTGGTAGGCAACACTCCCACAGTTATTACCTTCAGGGGAGATGAGCCGCGTGACTAAGTGCAATGGTGGGGTGGGAGATTTTATGGCAAGCAAGCCCAGTGAATTGTGGGGCTGTTTTTCCCACCTGGAGAAAGCAGGCAAAGCTCTTAGCTAGTTCCTCCTGTTTCCAAGCTGATTCCCTGCTCCATGCCCTGTTGTATGTGCGCAAACACAGGCAGACCCTGCCTGCTGATAGCAGCTGCAGGAGTAGAGGAAGGACAGAAATGAGTTCTCTCTAAGTACAAAAAGGAGAGCGGGAGAAAGAATTTACCACAGGCATCCTTAATTCTCCAGGGCTAATAAATATTTTTTAAGACAATGGCCTTTCTGCTGCTCCTTTCAGCTGCCAAATGCTGACTGAAGCTATCATGATGCTCTCACGCAACAGCTCTATGGATATTTCTACAAGTGGCTCCCTGGCTAGCTTCCCGTCCTCTCCCCAGCACCATTCCTACTCGCAGCAATGACCTGCTTACCCCATGCTTCCTGGCGATACACAGGTGTAATTTATCTGCAGATAGTGCAGGAAAAGCTGAAGTAGCTTTAGTATCAATGGAGAGACTCTAGCTGAAAGCAGTGAAGGCCCCTCATGCCCCACACACTTAATATTAAAAAGGGAGGCCCAAGGCCACTGAAGATGTCAAGGCTGAGGTACAAGGGGTGACTCTCTTTCAGCAACCCCCTTTTTAAAGGAATAAGCCAAAGAAAATTGGTATCAGGACTAAAGATGGTCCCCCGCTGCAAGACAAATCCGAACTGCTGCAAGGTTCATTCGGCCATGAAATTATCACAGTTGCACTCTCACACCACCGTCAAAGTCAAGACAGTGACCGCTGACAAAGGCCTGAGGAGGTGTGTGTGTCTCAGATTAATATGGTGTCAGATTGAGTGAACTGGTTTGCCTGAAATAAGATCTGGCTAGAAACCTTCATCCAGAATTCAAATCAGGTTTTCCAGGCTGTTTGCAAATGTTGAGGTAACTGTGTTTTTTGCTTTTTCACAACAGTATTTTTGGCTGGCTATATAAAAGTATCCTGGAGTTAGGGTGACCAGATGTCCCGTTTTTAAAGGAACGGTCCCGTTTTTTGGGACTTTTTCTTATATAGGCGCTTTTTACCCCCCACCCCCGTCCCATTTTTTCGCAGTTGCTATCTGATAACCCTACCTGGAATGATAATTCCAGGTGCTAAAGAGAACACCACTGAAAGGGCAGGATTAGGGGTCATTTCTGTGTGACACTGCAATCTATTCAGTATAGAGACTGTTGGCTGAGATTGTCAGAGGAGTCTAAGGGCTTTGAGGTCCAAATCCCAACCCAATTGAATCTGGTTGTCTCACTAACTTCAGCCCATTTGAAAATCCCAGTTGTAAACTCTGAGGATTGTATACTCATATATGTGTGAATTGCCCCAAGCACTTTGTGGATGTTATCACAACAAGAACAACCATAATGACAATAAAGCTGATTAGGAATTTTCCAACGAGAAATGCCAATGAATCAAAACCGAAACTGTTTATGGGAAAGGGGTGGTTTTGACAAAGCTTCTGATTTGAAAACATGTTGGAAAAAAAGTTTTGAAATTGTCCAAACATCCCATTTGTACATTTTTTAAACAAAAAGTTTTGTTTTTTCAGTTTGAAATCTTTGTTCATTTGTATTTTTTAAAAGCCTTACAAAATATAAAAAAGGTTGAAATCAAAATGAAACATTTCAAAACGATCAGAGTGAAATGTTTCAAATTACTCGATGTGAAGGCTCGCCTGAGCTAGCCTCCTGGTAGCACGGAATCACCTCAGGTTTACAACAACAACAACAAAAATTCAATGCTGAACTCATAATAGCCACCTGGATGTTAAAGCCCATAATATAAACACCAGTTCTTCACAGAGATCCAAGGCAAATCCTGTCAACGATGGAGTCCCAATTACTTGTATTAGGACAGGCAGACCCTTCCTTTCCAATCCTGGCTTCACCTAGAACTTGCTCCAGTAAAAGCAGCCAGCTCTTTTTATCTGGCCTGCTGAGCCCTGATTGGCCTCCATCTGCTTGTGGTCCTTCTAGGTGCTGGAGGATGCTGATCATGGGACAACACATGGAGGCCTGAATTTGCTGCTCTTACCTTCCAGCAAGACACCTGGTTAGGACAGGATGTGCCAAGGCAGCAGGTGCACTGCGTCACACCTGATCTGATTTTTATTATAGGGCCACAACAGTTTTCAAGATTTCAACTTCTCATCCCCAAAATCACAAAATTTCTCATGGGACAGGAAAGTCATTTCACACCTAACTCTAATAATAAATACTACAAATAATCATTATGATTACAATGATGGTGATCATGATTATTGGCAACTTGAAAGACTTATCTGTTTTCCCAGAAAACTGGGAGGACAGAGGGTGTTGGGAGGGTGCTATGGTTTAAAACAGGGATTGGCAACCTTTGGCATGTGGCCTATCAGGGAAATCCACTGGCGGGCTGGGACTGTTTATCTGAAGCGTCCACAGGTTCGGCTATGGTTCCCACTGGCCATGGTTCACCATTCCAGGCCAATGGGGGCTGCGGGAAGTGGCGGCCAGCACATTCCTCAGCCTGCGCCACTTCCCATAGCCCCATTGGCCTGGAACGGCAAACTGTGGCCAGTGGGAGCTGCGATCGGCTGAACCTGCAGGCGCTGCAGGTAAACAAACCGTCCCGGCCTGCCAGTGGCTTTCCCTTACAGGCTGCGTGCCAAAGGTTGCTGATCCCTGGTTTAGAAGGTTGTTTATTGATTATCTTGTTTATAGAGAAACCATGGCAGACCATCAGGGTAAGGAAGAGGGTATAATCTCTTATGGCTTTTATTTGTTAATGTTTATTTGAGCTTATTTGTTTATTTGCGCTTAGACATAGGCATCCATAACTGGATGGATTAGTCACATTTCAAACAATTAACTAAATAACATATATATATATATATATATATGTTCATTTTCATATTTCCTGCTGTGGACCAGCACCAAGAAGTTTGTCCTTTAGGTATTTTGGGCTGAGCCACAACGGGGAAATAACAGAAATCTCACACTAAAAATCCTATTGTGTGAGGCTCCGAGCTCCATTTCCAGATGAAAGAGGTTCAGACGGATGGTTTATACAAATAAATTGAAGGCTCACTGCGACAGATATGGCAATTTCGTTCAGTATCCTTGAAAAACCTTATTGTATTAAGTCAATGTATTATTGTAAGCTGGGATTGTATGTACTGTCTCTAGCGGGGAAATGTGACAGATATTGCAAATCTATGCCGTATCTTTGGGGTCCATTATTTTAAATGTATGATTTATGTATGACCGTGTTCTACTCCATGGGTGTGGGCTACCGCAGCTCCTCCAGGGACTAAAAAATGTGGGTGGTGATTAAGACAAATCAGGTAGTTTGTAACCTCAGAGAGGTACCACCTCCTGGGGAGGCGCATATGTTCTACTTCAAATTAGATTCTCCAGAGACCAACAGACAAAGAGAGGACTTTTGGCTGAATAGCCTTGAGTTTAAACTGATTTGGGGCCTTCTTTCTGATCCAGCGAATGGACAGACTTTCCTGTTTGGGAGGCATGGGGGGGCAATCCTTGTGGAAAGGTTGGAAGGACTTGATCTCCTAGGGCCCCATAAGACAGATGGGTGACCTCTGGAAAGCTTTTTAGCATGCATGTAGGTTCTTTTATTGTATTTTAATGTTTTCTCTATAATGCTTTCACCTTAAGAATAAATGTGCTTACTTAGAAGGAGCTGTGTGGTTACTTATAACTGTGGGCACTTATGCTGTTTATAGCCCTTGGAGAGAAAGTAAAGTGCAGACACTGGCCTGTTGAGGCAGTCTGGCTTGCTGGGGATATCACAGAGAAGGCAGGAAACTGTGCAGCCTTAAAACCCCAGTCTGGAAGGAGTCAGATAGAGGTCAGTGGGGGCAAAAATCCTAACTTGCTTCAAGACTGAGCTTGATAAGTTTATGGAGGGGATGGTATGATGAGGCTGCCGACAATGGCATGTAGCCGATCTGCGACTGCTAGCAGCAAACCTCTCCAATGACCGGTGATGGGACAGTAGATGCGGAGGGCTCTGATTTGCTACAGAGAATTCTTTCTCAGGTGTCTGGCTGGTGGGTCTTGCCCACATGCTCAGGGTCTAACTGATTACCACAGTTGGGGTCTGGAAGGAATTTCCCCCCGGGTCAGATTGGCAGAGATTTTGCCATTGACTTTCATGGAAGCAGGATTTCATCCTAGAAGGGTTATTCTTCTCTCTGAGTCAGTACTGAGCCAGTGATCTGTGTGCTGCTGGACATCTTCTAGATAAGACATAAACCCAGAAGACTCGACTACACATGGTCATGAAAGATCTCAGGACACCATGGCTAACGTCCCTATTCTTGCAAAATCCAATCTGGTTAATTACGTTTTGCCTGCTGAAAATCTCCCTCCTCCCCTTGTGTAGTTCCAGAAGGATATGATGTGATTCTTCACTCCCTTTCCGAAGGTCTTGTGTACTATTGTTGTATGATGCAAAACAGCTGCCATGTTCCACCCTAGAGATGGCTGGATTTCAACAGTGGTGAAGTCAATCATTTATATATCCCTACGACTTAAAATAAATGGGGAGCTAAAGGAGAGTGTAGCTTCCCCTGGTCTGCTAAAATCAGGGGGAATTTACTAGTACAATGAAAGACTCTCCTTCTGCCTCATTCTATTTTAATCCCTGTATATAGTTATTAAAACTGGTTGGTATCCTTCTCGATGAAAGGTGCTATCTCACTGTAAGACATGATTCATTATAATTATGGTTGCTGGTACATAGATCCTAATCTAAGCCCTCTGAACCGTAGATCTTGGCACTACTGAACTAATGGAAGGTTGTCCTAGGGGAAAAATTCTCTCCCACCAATTGTTATAAAACTCACCCTGGACACAATTTTTATGTTATCTCATTAAAAAAAGTCGATTCTATTTAAAGTATTTTTACAAACCATTTAATCGGCAAAAGAAGAAAAAAAAAATCCCCTGATAGATCCTGCACTGGATTCCTCTGTGAACCTGCAGCAAAACAATTCTCTGTGTGATGAAGATGAGGGATCAGTTGGAGAACAAATACATGCAATAAATAGTTCCCCCTCCTTCTGCATTTGTTGAAATGGGACTGTCTCTCAGATTTTGATTTCATTTTCTTTATGGCAGAGCGCTCTTGTTGAAACATGAATTTGGAAGCACACATATATCTGTCTCCTGGATTTTGCTGCTTTTCTGGCTCTGAAGAGATCAT
Organism: Chelonia mydas; assembly: GCF_015237465.2. Lineage (NCBI taxonomy): Eukaryota > Metazoa > Chordata > Testudines > Cheloniidae > Chelonia > Chelonia mydas. Next base: position 70,011,950 of record NC_051250.2, read on the forward strand.
TCTTGCCGACTGTCTCTATTTAAGAGGGACAGTCTATATTTTACAAGGAAAACGCACACCATTTTCCCCACTCTGTTACTCCAAAGAGCTCTCTAAAGACAATGCATTTCTATGGAGTTAAAAAAAAATCTCCCTATGTCTCTTAACTTAGCAGGTACGAGAGATTCAGCAGCATGTATTTTCCCTCCTTTCCTCATTTTGCAGGGTTTTATCTGGAGGGTTCAGAGTAGGATCAAAATGTTATATGTTGGGCCCTTGGGAGCAGTGCTCCAGTTTTCCTGGCTAATGGAGTGCATCCAGGATCTATTATACTACGAGAGAAGATGTTCTCTAAGGAATAAGAACAGGAGTACTTGTGGCACCTTAGAGACTAACAAATTTATTAGAGCATAAGCTTTCGTGGGCTACAGCCCACTTCATCGGATGCATAGAATGGAACATATAGTAAGAAGAAATATATATACCTACAGATAAGTTGGAAGTTGCCATACAAACTGTTAGAAGCTAATTAGTTAAGATGAGCTATTATCAGCAGGAGAAAAAAGCTTTTGGAGTGATAATCAAGATGGCCCATTTAGACAGTTGACAAGAAGGTGTGAGGATACTTAACTTTAGGGAAATAGATTCGATATGTGTAATGACCCAGCCACTCCCAGTCTCTATTCAAACTCTAAGGAATGGCGAGCCCTTGTAAATAATAATACCTTATACTCCAACAAATCCCGATCTACTAAGGACTTCATGGCTGCATCTCTGCATCATTGTAGCAGTGACGCTAGAACTCAGATCTTCCTGCTCCAAAATCACAAGCCTCTACTACACAAGCCAAACGAGAGCCTTCAGCTATGGTCATACAAGGCTTATTACAGACAGTTAAGCAGTTCTTTCCAAGACATGGCAGAAGTCGCACATACACCCTAAGCAGCACATTATAATGCTAAAAAATGATGCTTTGCTTATATACTGTAGTGTCTTTAATCTCAAGGCCCCAGTGAGGTAGGTAAGGAATGTGCCACAGGGAAGGGTCCAAGCCAGAGATTTTTAAATCCAGGTTTCCAACCCGCACAAAATGTGGAGATTGGATCTTGGCTCTATTACAAAGAGATGGATCCACTGTGAAAGTCAGGGCTAGATTCTAAACCCCACCCACAAACTCAAGAAATTTCCCAGGTCTAAATGCCCCCCAAACTGTACTAGATTGAGGTGTTGTCCTCAGAAAACAGCTGCCTACCAGCTTCTGAAAATCAGTAAGCCAGGAAAATGCAAGACAGTTGTGTTTAGCCAGGAGCTTTAGGTTTTGGACCAAAAAAAAAGAGTAAAGAGGAAAATCAATCTCTAAATGAGCTAATTAAGGCAGCAGTAGACTCAACGGAGAGAGCTGAGCCCCTCAGAGCTCCATTTGTGCATTGCCTGTGCTTAGTTGGTTCCAGTTGTTGTTGCTCTAATTTTCCCCAGAAGGGCCCATAGGTTTCTGAGCAGGGAGTCTGTTGCTGCTGACTGGAAAGAATGATGGGAGTAGATTTGGCTAAGGAAGCTCTAGGTTAAGAGAAGAAAGGAGAAGCGCACCTGAACGGTGCCTGAGTGTTGCAGACATTGAGGAGGGCTGGAAATCGGGTTTAGGATTCATTGGAACAAACTCGTAAAGACACAACTCGGTCCTCTTCCCGCACATCTCTGCTCTGGGCCTGCTTCTGCTATGAGGCTTATGGGAATTTGCCAACCAGGCTGCCATTAGGCAGAGGCCACATAGACACCTGCTGAGGGTGCTGATTTTAGAGAGGTGCTCTCAGCTACTCCGCACCCCAATTGGGAGTCACATTCAAGGAGCTGCCACTGTGGTCCCCTTTTAAAGGTTCTCCCTGCACCAGCAGCAGTAGCAGATAGAAGCAGGCACAACAGCACAGCTGCAGCCTGGCTGATCTTTCCTTTACAGCTGTGAGGAGAGGGGTGTGTGTGGGGGGGTCACATCTATACAGGCTATCTTCCCCTGCTTCTCTGCACCGCCTGCAGGACGTAGGAGCCAGGGCTCGGGGCTGGTGTGCCAGGATGGCTCCACCCCCCCCATCCCGCCCACCCCCAAAGCAGGTGTGTGTGTGTGTGTAATATTTAGGGTGGACAAATTGCCAGCATTGGCGTTGATTGCCAGCTGGCAATGGTTAGGTGAGGGGCAGTGGGAACTGCTGATATTCACTCTATGTATAAGATAACCAATAAAAAATTGGGCAATAAACCCCTGACTCAAAACCCCAGCTCGCCTAAGTCAACGGCATGCTCATTATTGCTGTTTCCCTCCCTCTCACGCTCCTTCCTATTGTTTTCTCCATCCGCTTGTTGTTTCTTGCCTGAACCTAGCCTGGGAGCTCTTCAGACCAAGGCTGTTTTCTTACTCTGTGTTTGTACAGCACCGTGCACAACAGGACCTTGCTGCTGACTGCTCCTCTAGGTGCTACTCTAACACAGCAGAATAAATAAGGATGCACTGCAACAGCCTCACGTAATATTACAAGGCTGTGTTGTGAGTAGTGGCTGACTCCTAGCATCCTGTGGGGAGATAATAAGGACCTAAAGCAGGGTCAGTATGTGATGCCTCCCATATGGACAAAATACTATTCAGGTTGGCTCCTCATTTACTTGTTGCACCTACTACCCTATGTCTTGGGAAAGGAGCTCAGTCATCACAGTGATGAACAGAATACAGCAGAAGGGGACCAGCAAACTCCTTCTACTAAAATTCAGTTTCCAGGTTAGCAACAGCTTTAAATGGGCAGCCACGTCTGTAGGCACAGGTGGTCGGGAGAGGAGGCCTTTTTGACCTTCAGAAATCCTAGACCTTCAAACCCCCTGATGCCTCTGTCTGTGATATCTTGTGCTCTTTCTCTCGTCTCCTGCTTCAGTTCAACTCACCTGCTCTCTGTGGTCCTTTTCAGCGCTACTAAGCCCTGGCAGGCATTTCAGGAACAGACAAACGGATCATACGATGATATCCAAGTGTATCAGTAAATCATTAACAGACACCAGAAATGATTTCCTGCTATGGAACAGGGATTTGTGTGTGCATGTTTTCTGTTATGGAGCTGAGATTTGTGTTGTGTGAGTGTGCGCATCTGCAAAAAAAAAAAAAAATCTGTTTCTTTACTCTATGGAGGACTTTCAGTTCTTGGCCCAGAGCAATATCTGGGCCGAGAGAGGGAGGGAGAGAGCTGAATATAAGAGACGGTTTCCGCAATGTTCAATAAGACAAATATAAAATCAAACATTATTTATACCACAGAGCAGCGGGATCTGTAGAAGGTGGGTGGGGACTGGTAAGGTTTCACTGGTTTTACACACACAAAGGAAAAAGAAAGCCTCGTTGTATAGAACATGTCAGTCCTTCACACCTCTGCCATGTCACGTGAAATGCCCTTCTTTGTGAGTGTGTGTGTGTATGGGTCTGGGAGACAGCAACCTTAAAATAAATCACAAAATGACCCCGTCACATAAGCTCAGTTGGCAATCACTGTTCACAATGGACTGTGGGTTAAAATCATGTGAGTTATACTTCCTTATCCCTAACACAGGGCAGCTCCAGCAGGGGAGAGACACATACTATATTGTGTGTCAGGGCCAGGAAAATTTAATGCACAGACCTTGTAGGCAGAAAACTCAAGTCCTTGGCACAGAGCTAAACTCTGGAGTCTAGGCAGCACCTGCAGGAGGGTTCTGCTTAACCTTCTTGCGTTTTATTTCACTCGTCACCTGATAAGTTACACTTCTGGGTGGCAGTGGAATCCTGGCTCTGTGAAATGGCCTCTCTGGGCTTTAGAACTTCATTAATTAGCATCTTTTTAAATGTTTGGGTAATATTCGTTTCTCCTTTTCCAAGCCATTTCCCCAAGCCCTCGTTTTAATAAAGCTGGTGCTCATGAACATTTGAAGATGAAAGCCCTTGGTTACAGACAGACGAAAGATGAATTTTAAAAGACAGCAGATCAAGGATTACTTAAATGGCCAGCGTAACCGTTATTTTTTTTAATGACTCTACGGTACTTTTAAGATAAAATATTGCCTTAAAGGCATTTTGTGTGTGTGTGTAGGTTTGGAATAAGCGTTACTTTGGAGGGTGCTGTGTCTATCAGCATGGCCGTGACATCAGACAGACCTCTGGGAAAGTCAATGTAGTAGAGTATCTTTAACTGTGGGTGGCAATTTACTTCAAAATACAGTAGTAAGAAATCTATTTTTTTTATAATTGTCTGCACAGTATTTCAAGTATTAAAGGTGAGCTGAAATGCCTTTTAGGAAGAAAATGAACTAACTAAAAAAGTTTTTAAAAATCCCATAGTGGTAACAGGATTCTGTGCAGGGTTGAAGCACTTAGGTACTATGGTGATGCTGCTGTTAAAATTCTGATAACCAGATAGCTAGCTAGACAGACCAACAACCCAGGATACTATTATCCTCAGAACAGGTTCATCATGGGTAACAGCAAGACAAGCTCCCCACATCCTGCCTGCCAAGGTGTCTGAACTCTGTCCTGGAGGAACAAGAGGGCACTTTGATTTGCATGGTCCATCCAGTCCTTGGCTTCTCTGCTGAGGTTGCCAACAAAAGACACTAGTCTGTTGGTGGTTTTTGTCACTTTGACACATCTTGTTCACTAGGAACTGGGCACAGACCCACCAATTCATATCACACAGGCTGTAGGGCAGGCATCAGACGGTAATGATTTCAGTCATTCATGACATGATCATGTTTGATACTTAATGATCAGTGTGGTCTTTAGACAGGTAGTGCTGGGCAAGATTTACACTGGTGCCCTCTCATGAAAGGCTCTATATTCCATCACCAATCTCAGAAAGACGCTCCTAAATATAAATTTTCAAAATGTAGTTGAGAATCAGTTCCTCCTTTGTTCATCTGCCAAGACACGAGCTCAGGTTTCTCTGCGTTCGTTGGGAAGACCTGAGAACATCATTAAACCTGAAAGCAGCATTAGGAATTCTTGGAAAGTAGGTCTCCCTCTAGTCTCTTTCACATGCTGGTGATAGCATCAGCCCTGCTGGAGGAGCACAGGACCTTGGACTGAGGAGGACTCATGTAAAGGAGGATCACATTTTCCAGTAGCTCCTTTGTTTATGCATAAGTCAGTGACAAATTCAGTTAATGATTCTGATTCTTACACCATTTGCTTTTCTTTGAAAAAAAAAGACCAGTCTTTTTAGGAACACTGAGACCCTGCAGTTCTGTAGACAGAGGTCTCTCATGTGCAGGTGTGGCAGTGCTGTGTGACAAGAAGTCACACTGTGCAGAAACAGATACCATCCCTGAGATAAATGACACACACAGAGCTGTGGGTTTGGGACTTAATCCCTGCCTCTTCAGTTAAAATGTAAGCCTCTACCATTTGAACTAAAGGAGCATTTCCTTAGCTAAAGCTCGTAGCCTCTTTTTAGGACAATATCGCTCATTTGCTCATATATATAAGCCCAGCTCATGGCAGTTGAGAGAACGTCAGCAAAAACAAATGCATGTGATCTTCAGCCTCGATCCTACAACTGGATTCATGTGGGAGGATCCCCGTGTCCGTGCGGAGTCCCACTAAAGTCACTGGAGATCTGTAGGGGGTCAAGGATCTGTCCATGTGGATCCAATTTCAAGATTGGGGCCTATATTACTATAGACCTGTATAGTATTAGACATGGCCAGAACTGCAAAGTTCAGATCTGGCTTTGAATTTTCCCCAGTGTTGGGGATGGTCTGGGCTCATCTCTACTAAAGACAGCGGCATACGTATAAACTAGCTGATGCAGAAGCCAATTCAGACTTGGTGTAAGTGGAAGCCAAGTGAAGTCAATGGAGTTGCAATTGTCCATAACAGGTGTGAAATTGTATCAGTATTATTTTGGAGGAGTCTACTTCATAGAAGGATAAACCTAGCCTATATGATGACAATGTATCTACTCAAGTACTGCACTACGGTGAAGGGATGGCAAGATGCAAGTGAATTGTGATACACCGGCTGTCAGCACTCTCCCCACCTCCCTGTTACATATGGGTCTTTGCAGCTCCTTCCCTTTCTGATTGTCATTTCCATTGTCTGTGACTTGCAGGACATGTCCCTCCTGATCTTTAGCATCGGATGGTCTTTTAATTCTCTCTTGTTTCACTTGTGATTAAAGACAAGAAAGCTTTTCTTTTGTTTTAAATCCTGCAAATCTCTGTCCTGTCTACACCTATTTTGCCATGACAATTTTATTTTGGGGGGAAAAAAAGCCTAATGATTTTAAATGCTTAACTCCAAATATTTGGCATTTTCAGCTCCAGTATCTCATTTCTCTGGCATCCAGTAAAATAGTTTCCTAAGAGTGGGTCCCCATTCTAGATGAGCTGGATAACAATATTTTTCATCTGGCAAATGCATAATGGGTGAAAAAGCTGGGTTGTAAGGGCAGAATAAAACTCAGCATGAAGGAGAGCGAATCTTTTTTCTTGTGGTAATTGCATTTTTAGTCACAATTGCCTGTTATCTCCACATTTCCCACAGGTGGGGATATTGGATGCCACTGAGGGCTTGATGTAGCTGTTGCCTCTCAGATCCCTTTGTGATACTAAATGCCAGTTTGCCATGTAATCAACATGTTTTTCGAATGAACACGCCCACAGACGGCAATATGTTGACTCAACTTTTTTGTGCAGTTTTGGAATTTACTTTAAAGGGGAATGCCAGAAATTTTAAAGGGACCCTAATAAGATAAAAATAATGAAAAAATTCTCTCAGTTATTCCCTTTGGCACTGAGCCAAAGGCCATTGAATCAACGGGAGTGTTTCCACTAAGATCAGCAGGCTTTGGCTCAGGCCCTCGGAATCCATTTGACTTCCTACAGGTGAAACCGATTTTAAACAAAGTGTCTCTCAGAACATCTCTTTTTATTAGAAGGGAAATAATCAACTCTAATTCTCATATTAACTCATTTGATTTTTACTATGGATTGTGTTTGTTTACTCTGCTTGGATCGGGATGGTGAAACTAAATCGGTTAATTTCACCATTGTTTATCAGATGTGCCATTGGGTGGCCACCTCCTGAGTGCCCCCTCATGGCCTCTGGATGGCGCTGCAAGTGTCCCCTGCTTCCCCCATTAAGGGGCTTCTTCAATAACTCACACACCCCCTTTGTCCATCCACAGCCCTTCTCGTGTTCTGGTTTATTAAATTAACAAAGTTTCAAAATGAAAGTTCTCAAGTCCATCTGTTTACCCTTCATTCCCAGGCCTGACCTCCCTGTTTCCTCACTTGCCTGTACTCTTAGTCCCAAACCCCAGGTTTCTCTGCAGGAGCCTACCTACTTCCAGCAGCCTCTGTACTCCACTCTCGTCTCCCTGATTCCCTTCCTACCCCCTACAGCCACCTTACAGGGGCTCCTTACATGCGGAATCAGCTGATCCCTGCTCTGCTGTGCCTCCTTAGTAACAAGGTTTGGCTGGCACCAGGCCTCTAGCCCTTAATCAGGGGGCAGACACCCTATTACAGGCAATTTAACTTTCTGATTCATGGCCACGCACTAACATGCTGTTGATGAGATTGAGTTTCCAACATGGCCAGAACATGGCTCACAGCAGTGGGCGGCAGGTGCAATCGTAACATTTTGATAAAACCGTTTCTACTCATGTTACATTTGGTAACTCCTCCTCTTCCCTTTTCTTTTCTGCAGAATATAATCATTGGGTCTAAAGGAGGTTACCAACACCCTTTTAAAAACAGGTGAACCGTTTTAGATCCCAAATGAGTGAAAGCATCTATGGGCAGCCTTAAAAACATGAAACACATTTTACATTCTAATACAAAAGAGCTGATACCTTTCTTCTTTCATTTACCTAAAGGGCCTTGAATTCAAGATTCTTATTTCTCCTGCTGGGGTTGGTGAGCATTACACCAGCTTCAGGAGGACAGGAAGTCAGCTTGGCTGGAGAGAAAGACACTAGCCCACTTCTTTTTCTTTCTTTGGACTTTGTCTCTTGGGACGAGGGGGGGTTGATAGGAGACAAGTGCAGGGTAGCTATTTCTAACCACTGCACAGTACCTGCAAGGTCACATCCATTGGAAACTATAATAAGTGCATGGAAATTCTACTATTTTAACCATGTGATAACCCTGCTAAAATCTCCTTTCAGCTCTTTTCTCTTTAGACTCCATTGTGAAAAGGAAAAAGGGGCAAGGAGGCATCATGAGGCAGGTTTCTTTGGTCCATACCCTCTCCAAAACCAGAGATAGGGCAAAAAGGAAACCATTAGCCCACCCTCCCATGAACACTGGGGGTCTGATAAAATGTGTCACGGATCCAAGTTTTCCCAAGGTTAAGTTCCACACAAACAAAAAGACCCCTTGCCCTACCTATCCCTACGCTGAGTTGATCCCAATAACTTAAGGACATATGAAACTGGTGGCCCTGCCTCTGAGTGGTGTTCCTAAATAAACACAGCAAGGGCCCAAGATGTCACGAGTCTCTGCTTCATAGGTGGAGTGAAAAGAAGATCAAAACCTGTAGGTACCATATGTTCTCTTTCAGGCAGTCCTTCGAGAAGGAGGGAGCTGTGACATTGGAGCCTTCATTTCTTCAGAGCAGAGACCAATCTTCCTGTCACGATTCTTAACCTGATGTGTTTTCAATGCAGTTATTGGTGACGGATGGCTTGGGCCCACTACCATTTACCTGCCAAAAGTTAATGTAAATGCTCCAGCAGTTTGGAGAGGAAATGAAACCCCAGGATGTTTCTGAAATCTGGGAGACAATTAACGTGATTTACATCCCTGGCATTATGGGGAACTAAAATTTCATATGCTCCTTTGAAACATTATTGTAGGGTGAGGGTTGGAAAAACCGCATTACCTTAGTGAAATATATCAGTCAGGCTGTTTATAAATAATACAGCCGCTAACAAGGATGGAAAGCCAATAACTGAACGAAAGGATATCGGATCACACCACAACAGAATACATTTTTACAGACGTTCAAATCACTGAGCCAAATGCTTTTTGTTTGAAAATTGCTACTTTGCATGGTCAAGAAACATCTTCAATACATTTATCGGTGGCATTAAGGATCAAGCAATGTAAGAAAAGTGGGATGGCATCATATGCCAGAAAATGAAACTGACTTGGAGTGTCATTGGGAAAGGAGAAATATTTTCTTTCGTATTCATCACAATGCAGCATGAATGGGACCCAGATGTGAATATTGATCAGATGTAGTTTCTAGGTTCAGTCCAGGGAAAAGATGAATATGAAATATTTGGTGGGACAGAGGGCAGTAGTTGCACAAGCTATTTGCTTCTGCATGATGGGGTCCAAGCTTTGATTAAGTCACATGTGGAAAAATTCGTGTAGCTGGGCAGAGAACAATAATTCAGTTTCACAGAGGATTTTGAGATTTTGAAATTCGGGTTTGTTCCGATTTGGAACGAAAGCCAACATTTTTTAATTCTCTATGAAAGGGAATTACCGTTCTCCACCTTGCTCTGCCAGGAGCGCTGGCTCTGAGGCAAATTGCCTGGTGGGTTGTCCTAGACTCAGGGACCCTAGGAGTTCTGGCTGCCTGGATTGCCAATGAGTTGCAAGTCTGTGAACTTGGAAATCAGGGCTTCCAGGGGCCTGCCAAAGAACTGGCAGGAACCAAGCTGGTGGATTTTTATTGAATTTAAACCATCTGGGGGAAACATTTCAATTTTGCTGAATCAGCAAATCATGACAAAACTATTATGTCGAAATTTTTCTGACCGGCTCCAAAAACGAATGTGATGGTCACTCTTGAAAACTCACTCATCCATCCCAGAGAACCACCGTGCGGGCAGTTCAACAAGGACTACTGCAGATCAAGGAGGAATGATGTGCATTTGGTACAGGTAATTTAGGGACTGCTACATTGTGTGTGTGTGCGTGGGAGGTGTTTGGATGAAACAGCACTCTGGTTGGAGGATCAGGACTGAAGAAACATGGGGTGATGGAGGTCAGGAGTGAGTGTATTGGTGGAACCAGCAGTATGACCAATCCCAAATGTTCAAAAATCACGAGTCAGGTTCACCAGAAATCATGAGATTGGCTTTGAAATCACGAGATGATGTAATGATAATAGATTTGATGTTCTTTTTATTTGCTTTCTGCTTTTTGAGCCTTTAGGGCAACCTTCTGCAGCTTTCTCCACAGCCATGAGGGCTAGAAACTTACTTTTTCTTTAAGAATGAAATCATCACATATCCAGGAGCTGGGGCTTTAAGGAAAACAATAATTATCATGAGACTCGTGACAAAATCATGGGAGTTGGCAACACTGAACCAGGGGAAGGGGGAACTTTCACAGCTGCCCATAGTAATCGTGGCTCGACCCAGTATTATGGCTTATTTATTTACATCTTTATTATATTTACCCATAATTTTTTAAAATAAAATGTAAACATCAAATATATTTACACTGTAAAACCCCCTTTCCTGCAAAGACACCATTTCTGGTCACACTGGTGGGTCACCATGGAGACTTTATCTATGGGATATCAAGCCCTGACTCAAGGCTGCTCAAGCCTCAGAACTTAATTATTTATGAATAGGCTTTTACCAGGGTAGCCTCAAGAGATGCGACTTCTTGTTACCAAGGCTGGGAGAGAAGTAAAAAAATAAAAGAAAAAAATACCCATGTAATTGCAAATAATTAATTAGAACCACTATAAAACCTACCAGCAAACGTAACAGGAGCAGCAACTGCATATATAAACCTGGCGGTCAATAATGTTTAGCTGAGGGGATAGCTGGAAGAATAATAGGGAAATGAATCCTATCTCAGGGATTTTCTTAGCTCAAAAGGGTGAGTTTGCAACACCTCTATTTGTAGGATCATATTATTGGTTGTTCACCACGGTGCGACCGACTGACCATATCCTGCAATATCCTGGACAAACCTTATGGAATTAAGATAAACATTATTAAATTAACTTAACTCTTATTGAATTAGTTTAATGCCTTTGGGGTCCATTGTATTAAAAATGCAATTGTGTATGTATTGTTGTATGGAACTCCTCCAGGAGGAGAGGGTTGCTAATGTAATTCCTCTGGTTATCAGCCCTTTGAAGCCATGCCTGGGAGAGGTTCGCACCTACTAGCTCAAACTGGATTCCCCAGGGATCAACAGACAAAGAAAGAATTTTTGGGTAAAAAGCCTGGCTTTGAAAGGGCTCAGGTCCTTCTTCCTGATCCAGCAAACGAACAGGACTCTATGGAGGGCCCCAATCCTTAGGGAAGGGTTGAAAGGACTGGGCCTACTGAGGCCCCATGAGACTGTGTATTGGTTCTGAGCTGAAGCGGTGATGAACTTTAAACCACAAGGAAAACCCTTGGGAGGGATTTTGAAGGACTGCTCCTACTCGAGCTTGTGTTAGGATTGGGGTGATCTCTGGTAAGCTTATTAGCAGGCGCGTCGGTTCTTTTATTGTTTTCAATATGCTGCCTCTGTAGTGCTTTTAACTTTAAGGATAAAATAGGCTTGCATAGGAAGTGCTGTGTGGTATCTTATCGCTGTGGGCAGTTGTTCTGTTCTTAGTCTCTGAAGAGAAGGAAAGAAGGCCTGCTTAAGCAGAGTCTCTTGCTGGGATATCACAGGACAGTCAGGGAACTGTGCAGTCTGGAAGTACCCCTGTCAGAAGGGAGGGAAACAACGTCTCCCCACTCAAGACAGGCAATGGCCAGGGTCGCCTTAAGCTGAGGTTGGGTGTCCTTTCTGGACCAAAGGGGAACTCAAGTGCAGTTGCTCTGGACTGTGACACATGGTTCAGGCAGCTTCTGAAATGTCTGGGATCCCTGCCGTTTCATGAATGATTTCTCAGCCAAAACTCCAGACCAGTAAATGTGGGGTTAGATAGTAGTTAGTCATTATTTTCCTGCTTTAAAGGTTTCAATCATCCACTCAGAAAGCAGGGAGACTCAGGCGACCCATTGCACATCCTAAATAGAAAAGAGTCCCAGGGCATGTTTACACTGCAACTCCGGGGCAAGACTGCAGCTCATGATGACACACCTGACCTAGCTTTAATCTAGCTAGTTTGAGTACCAGAGCGGTGACGTGCAGCAGCAAGGGTATCAGCATCGGGTAGTCACCTGTGTAATTACCCTGGGTTCCAGGCAGGCTTGTACTGCCTGCACTTTGCTGCCACAGCTTCTCGTTATTGCAGTGTAGCTATGCCCTACGTCACTGGTTCCCAAACTTGTTCTGTTGCTTGTGCAGGGAAAGCCCCTGGCGGGCCAGGCCAGTTTGTTTACCTGCCGTGTCCGCAGGTTCGGCTGATCACAGCTCCCAGTGGCCGCGGTTCGCTGCTCCAGGCCAATGGGAGCTGCTGGAAGCGGCACGGGCCGAGGGACGTACTGGCCGCCGCTTCCAGCAGCTCCCATTGGCCTGGAGCAGCGAACCGCGGCCACTGGGAGCCGCGATCGGCCGAACCTGCGGACGTGGCAGGTAAACAAACCAGCCCGGCAGGGGCTTTTCCTGCACAAGTGGCAGAACAAGTCTGGGAACCACTGAGCTACGTCAAACATTCACGGAAACCCCATTGAGTGATATTTGCTCACAGAAACCATTTGGCAAATGCTACAAACAACAACTTGTCTCACAGAAATCACCATCCATCTGCAAACAGCATCAAATTCTTAATGAATAATCTTTTGGCAACCCCTAATTCAGCCAGCAATATTGGCAAGTTAAGGACAGGACCCAGTGCGTGTTTGAGTCCCAAACAGGTACAAGGCTGATGGTGCAGTGTTCTGAGACTGGACCACGTGTTGTCATCAGAACTTTTCACTGAAGTCTCCTGCCCCTTCTGATGAGAATGATTGACATTCGTGGAGTATGATGCCACTGCAGTGCCAGACTATTCACTGCTGGGAGGCCATGAGGCACATGGTTGGAGCCTTTCTAAGCAGAAAATACCACTTTTAGAAGGCATGTAAGAGGAAGCTCATGCCCTCTAGATAGATAGTAGATTCCATGAGCTGATGAGCTATGGAACCAAGCAGGCAAGTAAAATGAAAATCATTTTACAAAATGTCATCAAAAGCAAAAAATAATAAAAAAATCCCCTCAACCCCAAGCACAATATAAAGCGAATCTGCAGCAAGTGTGTGGCAAGGAGCCAAGCAAATTTAAGGAACAAATCTAGCAAACAATGAAAAGTAACAGCTCTGACCAAAAACAACCATAAAATGTTAAATGCTGCACTTGTAACTGACAACACCAGCAACTTTAAAGGGCTGTGTTACTAGCATGCGTGTGCCTGTGTGGGGAATTGTTAGGTTCTCAGATGGATGAGTGTAAATTTATATGTATATTTTAGCATGCTCTTTTTTTTTTTTTTCCTGTTTCTGTATAACTCCAAGGGGATGGGAAGAAGAAATCTAGGAACAAATTAAATCAAGTCAGTGAAGTTGCATCCACTTGCACTGGATCTGAATTTGGCCCTTAGTGACGAAAGGAGAAATTGATTAGCAGGTACTGTGTGGATCCATTTGGCTGGGCATAAAGGGGGTGCTGAGTAAAGCAGTTTGAAGCTGCAAACCCTGCACACAAAACCTCTCTTTTGTCTTCTTTATTTATCAAATGCTTGCGCTGTTCAGTTTTCCCTCCACTCCCCTGAAGTAATAGGGTCAGATTAACTGAAGTCAATGGAGTGGCACCTACAGACACCAGACCTGAATTTGGCTCATAACCCATCACAGCTGGCTCCTGCTGAAACTACAGAGAGCGAATGGTAACTGGAAGAGGGTGAATAGTGCTGGGAAAGATTCACTAATAGCTGTGAATTCTGAATGGTATTTCAATTCGTTCCCCATCACACTCTCTATAATTCACTTTGCAGAAACATGATGTACCATTCTCCACACATGTAGAGACATACCTGTCATCAGTTGGGCTCAGTATCTACCTATCTAAGGTATGTTTATGGCCCCCATTACCAGGGCATCCAGGTACCTCACAGCTGTTACTGTTACTCCTCACACATCCCTGATAGGTGGGTAAACATTATAATCCCCTTTTTACAGATGGGGAACTGAGGCACTGAGAAATGAAATGTCTTGCCTAAGGTATATAGTGTCATTGTGGTGACCCCCACAAATTCAAGGGCTGCTCCTCCACTGCCCTGTACTTTGTGTTGTCACTTACGCCTGTGAGGAGTTAAACAACCCTTCTGCTTTCATTGCAGGTACTAAACAAGAGGCCAAGCCTGCAAGCTCCTTCACGAGTAACCCTGAGCTATGTGAGAATCCTCTATTGCTCAAAATCTACTCAGATGAGACAGGATAAGGCCCCAAGTCACCTCTGTGTCTCTCCCTCCCTTCTCCATGGTACTCTACCACAACACCTCCAAAATCCTTGCCCTTTTGTTTCTTCAGTAGCCACTGCTGATTCATGTGTCAGTGCATGCCCAGACTTTCCCCTTTTGTAAGGTGCCTCCTGGCACCTCCTGAATTCCTCCACGCCAGCCAGGCTCTTCTCTAATCGTATTTAGTGCAGCAAGATAAACCTGTCATTAAAAATATAATTGTTCTTCAATTTTCACTTGTTCCTTAAACGGATGTTGAGCAGAGCTCCAAAGCCCTCTCTGGAGCTCTCCCGCAAAGCCTCTGGCAACAAAAAGCTTATTATTTGCAAAACAGGGGATCCTAATTGGAAAATGTGATGGAGAGAAAATGGCGAATCCCCAGTAATCTCCTTCCAAAATGCTAGCGTGTGTGGCATAATGAATATGAATGTGTTATATTTATGAAATGGGGAAGTTTGAACGTGCAAGATAAGCTGTCTTTTGACACATACAGTACTGGGGCAAATGCACTCACACTCACCCAGTCAAATGCTCCCGGCAAATGCCTCTCTCCAAATAAAGCCACGAATGCACCACTAGTAATTTACCCATGCCCACCACACACAAAACCATTCGTCGTCACACCCTTTCTACGGGCTTACCTGCATGCCACACAGAAACACACGCTCGCCGCTCACCATTCATTATAGACGAACATTATGCACACTTGCCACTCACGTACACACCTTCATTTACACCCATGCGTTGGGCCAAATTCGAGTCCCATAGGAGTGGGGGGCAGTTCTGCTGAAGATAAAGCAGATGCACTAGCTTCCACCGGGCTTGAATTTGGGACACTGTCCTGAGGGACCACAGAGGGGAATTATTTCATCCCTCTGAGTATCGTAGTTTGGCAACATTTCCTGATAGTTTTAGGGCCAGATTATTAACCCCCTGCTGAGCAGTTCCCATTGAAGACAACTGCTAAGAGTAACTGCTAAGCAACAGGTTCCAAGAACTCACAATCTGGCCCTTAAGTTTTAAGTATTAATAGCTCAGAAGTGTCAGCGTTCCCCTTGAAGGCCCCAGGGGATATGCTTCATAGTAGCAGCCGTGTTAGTCTGTACTGGCAAAAAGAAAAAGAGTACCTGTGGCACCCTAGAGATTAACAAATTTATTTGAGCATAAGCTTGGCAGTAGCTCACGAAAGCTTATGCTCAAATAAATTTGTTAGTCTCTAAGGTGCCACAAGTACTCCTTTTCCTAGTGGAGATGCTGTTGCCCACAGATCTCACATATAATTTAAATACTTATTCCCAGCATTGTAACTACAGAGCATAAGGCTTTGTAGGAAAAATTACCTGTCCCTGAAGTAGAGCCATTACCCACTGCTACAGATTTCTTGGTAATTTAACTTCATAGAGTTTTAAAAGAATTACAATGGACCCTGCACCCAGGTTTAATGGGCAGAAGTATTCTTGTATTTACTGGATCATTATCAGGCTAATACCTTGCTGCCATGCACTCATTTTGGAATTAAACTGTTAACACAGTTTGCAGGTGGAAGTGGAGATTTCCCCTGGTAGTAAGTGGACCAAAGAAGAGATAATTTCAGGTACTTTCTCCTTTAAGTAATGGATCTACCACAGCTATCTCAACTTTCTATAGAGAGAATTTGTATTGGCTGCCCGAGAGAAAGGGAGAGAGAGATCAAGGAAGAGAAAGCCACAGGACTGGGTCTTAGGACAGCTGCATTCAGTTCTTGTCACATACTTGCTGTGTGACCTTCAGAAATCACTCAATCTCTCTGTGCTTCAGTTCCCTACTTGTAACATATGGATAATAATGCTTCTTTTCTCCCACCCTTTTTCTGTCTTGTCTATTTAGCTCTCACACTCCCAGGGAAAGTCACTTTCTTGTCCTATGTGTTTATACAGCATCTATCACAGTGAGACCCCAACCTCTGCTGGGACCCCTAGAAACTGCCAAAGTATAAATAACAACAATAAGGAACAGAAATGGCGTTCCTGAGAGTTTTGAGCCAGATCCATTACCGTCTGTTCATGACCCTTGAAAAAGTCACTGCGGGATCGAAATGTTGGGATCATTCCTGTTTTCTTTGAGATTAGAGAGACAAGGTGCAGCCTGATATCTGGCACACCTACCATGGTGATTTTGGCATCCCCGGTAAATCTGAAACTTTAACAAAACTCTGGGCATCTAGGGACTTCACAGTTGTCACTATGCTACACACGATGGCTGCTCAGAACTTGACTGCAATACAAGTTACTCCTGCACTAAGTCATAGACCCCTGCCACTTGAGCTAAAGAAGAATCTCAGTTACTAACAGTATAGGGCATATGACACATAGAGGAGTCGTTTCAATTTCCTCCATTCAATGTCAATGGCTCACACGCTAGCATGTTCACTGCAAGGCTTTTGGGATTGATTTCTCTCATTCCACAGATTTCCCTCTGAGCTGGCATCCAGACTCACGTTCCCAGAAAGGCAGCCTAGAGCAGTGGAAGAACACATACAACAGTCTCAGCGTCGAAGATCACTTCCAACCATCTTGATTCAGGGCAACACCTGGGGAGTGTGGGGCTATTGCCATAGAAATCACATCCACAGATAGCTTTGTTTTGGGCTTCTCTTCCTTGTGGTAATTTCCTGCCCAGCCACCCACTTTGGGCCTATGCAATTCCAGGATGAGCTTCTCTTATCCTCACTTGAACTGTGGGTGCTGGCTCAGCCTAAGCAGTGAGGACAGTGGGGTAGGAATAATACCAATGAGCTGAACAAAATAGGGGAGGGTGGGTCTGAAAGGAGCTGAAGGGAGACCTGAAAGCGAAGAAGAGTTTACATGCCATGAGCTAGGGCAGGTTCTGGAGAAGCTTGGGGCAAGTCATGGCTGACTCCCACAATTTAATTTGGTCCATAATAGCCGGCTGTGGGGCTGCCTTACCTGAAGGTAAGTCGTTCTCTTTGGCTATCCAGCCCACAGCTTTACCAGGCAACCCCACACAAAGCCACAGCTCATGGGAGGAACATGATCCCCCCTGCCCTTGGTTAAGAAGCCAAGCAGAGGACATCATGTTCACAGGAACAAGTGGCTCATTTTCAGCAAGAGATGGGGGCTTTCCATGCAGACTTCTAGCATGACTCTGTTGCACTCCTGAGCAATGGGTACAAGCTCCTGGTGCATCCGTGGGTTCCTGGAAGATTCAGACACCCAAATACTTCTGGGGTAACTGTGTCCTGGGAGTGGAAAAATGGTTTTCTTGGAAGGTACTTGCCACGTTTGTGCTGGGCAGGGGTGTGTTCTCTGATGAAACGTCCTTAGGTTAAAGACGACCTTTGTTTTGTTTTGTAAAACAAGAGCAGAAGTTCAGCTCTTCTTTCCTGTTCCCGAGCCACTGAAATGAAGCCCAGGCCTTTACAGGGCCACATGGGGACTGTCTCAGGGCGCATGGCAGCACTCTTCAGGAGTTCAGGGTGGGACATGAAACACATTGTATCAACTGGAAATGGTAGTGGGGAACTGAGTTAATCAGAATGCACTTACCCAGCATGCAATTCCACCAGGATATTGGAATTAACAGCACAGCTGTTGGGAACAGGTGCCAGGAGATCATCAACAACAGAAGAGTCACGCTTTTAAGCCTCCATGGAAAGAAGTGCTGAATGCTTCCCGCACCTTTCAAACTCCACTCACGTTAATCCTGTTTCCAAAGCGTAGGGCTGGGTAATTGTATCACAGAGGCGCATTGCAGAGGACACTACATGGGCTTGTTTTGTAATGTTACAGCCAAGGAGATAGCCTGAAACTTATAGCCTCCTTCTTGTCAGCTCTCTAGAAGAGCTTCATGTAGATGCTCCAGGCTGGACAGATTTGTTTCCAGTGTAACCAGATTTGCCTGGCTGATGTGGTTTCTATAGACACCACTTCTGGGGAGTATTGTTCGGCAAGGTCAGGCTGCAAGCTGGCTTTACAGCCCTCTTCTGTATAATGCCTATTCCTGGTCTCTGACAGACTATTATTAAGACAGAGAAATTAAAGGGAAGAGATGCAATGACGTTATTTTCACAGCAACTGTAATATAGCAGGTCGATATCTCGCTGCTTGTTTTTACACCAGTCTTTATTGTTTTTGACAGATCCCCTACTGCATTAAGTACTGTGTATTTCAGTGTTATCTGTGCAGCCTGTGACAGGTCAGCTGGTTTCTGTGGGATTATTTCATATGGGTTGGAGGCATAATGGTTCATTTTGGGCACACCGAAGCCCAGGATTTGTCACATCCCAGGAGTCCCATAATTCACCACTGAGGTTCAGGTAAGGTACTGCTTCCTCAAGTGGCACATTTCCCAGTGCTACAAGACAAACCACTGTCCACATTGTGTCTTTGCTTGTGTGTTTTAGTTCTTCTTCTTCTTTGGTTTGTGGTGATAGGGGAAGTGACATGCTGGTGATGGGGGGGGGGCAGAGTAGCAGCCCTACAGACTGTAGCCTTCTCGCCAGGACCAGTACAATACAGGCAGTTGGAGTCCAAGCTTCCTACACACTCTCTCCAACTGCAAAAACATTCTTTGCAGCTGACCTAAGTGACTGCCTGTAAGAGTGAGACGGTAGTTCACTCTCTGTGGCCCGTGGAACCTATTGCAGAGACTACCAGCTAGAAAGAGAAACAGGTGATGGCCGTTTTTAGTGACTCAGACTCCTGTCTACTAGGAACTGGGCCGAGATCCACCAATAGCCACTGATGGCACTGATCCTCACTCACTACTCACCTCACCAAGGTCTGAACTGATGACTAGAGCTAATCCCACGATCCAGCCAGTCCTCTCAATTATTTTGTAAGTATTACTATTTACTGTTTGTATTGGGGTAGTTCCTAGGAGCCCCAGAAAAGGCACAGGACCCCATTGTGCTAGGCACTGTACAAACACACACAAAAAAGGTGGGCTGTGCCCCAAAGATACTACATTGTAAGCCAAACTAAAGCTTCATTTCTAGTCCTGTTCATAGTTTTAAAAATCCTTTTGCTTTTTTTTAAAAAATACCAGCTAATTTTTGGGCCTTGAATAAACTGTTAGGGTCTTTTCAAGATGATTTTATTGGGCCACAAGAGTTTTATATGATTATGTGACCCTGAAATCATTTCATGTTGAGTTCTTTGTGTTTAAGGTTCTGGTTGAAACCATTCCAGCAATCACCACATTTAGCCTGCCTTATAAACATAGTTATAAGGATTAAAAATAACCCTAGAGCAGAACCAGATGATGCAGCAAAGGTTCTTGGATGCACATATTGTCCCGTTACACCAACATTTCAACAGAGTTAGGCTCTGAGCCCTGTAAGGATGCACCTGTGCTTGAAACAACCCTGTCTGAGCATAGTTGTTGCTAGCATTTATAGCACAGTTTCCTTTGAAGTTAATGGAGCTTGCCAATCTACACCGGCAGAGGAGCTAGTCCCCTGTGCAAAACAATCAAGGAAACGGTGCTATGCCTCTATTAGCGAAAAATGTGCTTACACATGATTGTCGCAAGCATAGGGTTCACCTTTACAGGGGGTCAGGGCCTAGCTCTGTGGAAGTGTTTGAGAAACTAGAGAATACGTGACACTGAGAGCTCTTGCCACATAATTTGAGGAGGTTGGCAAGATGACTTTGAAAGAACTGTTTAACAGGCAATTGGAGTCACAGGCTGAGTTCCTGCGTGTTCATTGAGTGGGTTATAAAAACATCTGCCATTTGGGTCTGAGTGAGGATCCTTGCTGGGACTGAGATTGCTGGGGCTGTAAACCAACTGGGAATTGGACTAATGTGGGCCAGTGTCATGCACTGATTCAGCTTGGCAACTGAGAGCTGATCCCCTTCCTAAAATGCAGAGACAAGAATTCTGGTGTGTGAAGACGGATCTCATTCCCTAGCATCTCCTAGCCCAGACAATTTACGTTCTGTGCACAAGAGCTCCTGCACAGTGCATCACGGCAAAGAGACTGCTACATCTTGACAAGCCTTCGGATTATGCAGCTGATGCCAGCCTCAGAAGACTTTGTTCAGACCCGAGTTCAAGGTGCAGCTCTCTTTGCATAATGTGCTCATCTGCTTTTAGGCCTTGATTCGGGAGTACACGGAGTACTTTCAACTCCTTTTAAGGTCAGTGGGAGTTGATGATATTGAGGCACCTCACAGGAGGGTCCTAGGCCCCTTTCAGGATCAGGCCCTCAATGAACAAAGGGTACATGTAGGTTACAATCGGTTAGCATAAGAAAACTAATATATACACAAAAATTAGGGCTCTCTCCCTCCTGCCCAGCTTAACTTGAGACAGCAAAGAGCAAGCATTGTTCAGGTGACTTGCAGCTCCAGGGCAGGCACCAAACAAACCTTTTTGTTTGTCATCAGTGGCAAAGAAAATTAATTGCAATATCAATTCCTTATTTTACCATTGGTCTCAGGTTATTTTAGATGGTTCTTTGCAAAGCTGGCATTGCTTGGTGCTGTGGACACAAAGCCAGCATGCCTGGTGCTCTATACGCAAAGCTTGTTGCCTCAGGGGAAGCCCGTGGTCTCCCTCAGGCTAGTCCAGAACCTGAGGGTTACTTTCAACCCAAACTCATCCACAGGGTCAGGCTTTCGGTGTCATCTGTGTCATTCTTCACAGCAAGGCTGCTGAAAGCAGCAGGCCTGCTCTCCGCATGCCGTTCTCCAGGGGCACCAGCGCTTCACTGCTTGACAACTCAGAGGAGGGAGCATTGCTAGTAAGCTAGAGGTGTCGCTGAAGCATGACTCCTTTCTTGGTGGCAGCTCTGACTCAAGTCTTCGGACTGGACCAAGGCACTAGCCTCCAGTGGTTGCTGCTGCTACAGGGATACTCCGGAGCCAGCTTTTCCTATTGACTCTGTGGCGCTGGTTTAAGCTCACTAGCCCCTCTGCCTTTTAATTCCTCGGCTTTGAAAGTAAAACTTTCTCAGGCTGTAAGACCAGTCTCTCTGGGGAAGCACAAACAAGTCTAGCCAGGCTCCCAGAATGGATGGGAATGCTGTAATCATTTCACTCACAAAGCTGCCCCAGATCCTTAGCATCCAAGGGTCAAGTCTGCCTTTGCTGAGCCCTGAGCAGGTACTGAGAGAAAAAAGACAATAGACACACCCTCATGGCACACTGGGTGTGTCAAAATATTCCCATCATGGGAAGCTGGAATACTCCTCCCATGAGTTTGGTCCAGGATGCTATTTCCCTGTGCCCATTAGGAAACACACCTTTTGTGGCAAAACCAGTTGTCTTCCACCTCTGGGAAATACCTTTGTTTACAAGAGAAAATCTGAGTCTGGAACAAGATTTTCCAGGCAGGAAGAATTTGTTAATCACAGAGCCCTGGGCTCAGGTTGTAAAAGGGGGTGTTGCAGACCCTTGCTCTAACAAAGTCCAAGTGGACAGAGGAGGGGACCCTGCCCATCTTCTCTTTGCTGTAGTTGACATCAATATTGCCTCTCAACAGACAAGAATAGGGGCTGGAACCAGGGAGCTGCTGCACCCCCTTGTCTTGAAGTGGTTTCAATCATATACAGGGTTTACAGTTTGGCTCTCAGCCCCCTACTATGCACATTGTTCCAGCACCCCTGCAGACAAGGACTCTTCTCTACCTTTACCCACTTCCCAAACCTGCCCGTTTTCTGTGTGATAGTTTGCACAGCTCCATCTATAAGAGGCTTTGTCTCCTGTCCCATTCTTAAAACTGCTACCATGGAGGACTGGATGGCTCAAGGGGTCAGTGCTAAAGTATGGAGCCTTTTACTGCTCAGTCATCGGTCCCAGCTGCAGACTGAAAGTTGCTACCATCAGATAGCTGTTTAGTTGAGATATGTGTGACACGTTGGGGTCAGGGGGCTCAGTCCATTTGCTAGCAAGGCCGGTACTCTCCATTCCTCTTTCTCGCAAGGCAAGGCTGAACTGGTGCGCAGGAATCGTGTGTTGCTACTGCCTATCTCGTACCTGTGCTGGGGATAAACAAAAGACTTTGGTCTCCAGGACTCTCAAGCCATCACTGTCCATGAACTTACATTCACCTTAATGTATGTATTTTATTAAGACCATCACAGCCCTTTACTGGGTATTTGTATTAACACTGGGCAACAAAACTCTTGCCAATGGCATAAAAGAAACTCATGCATGGTCTCACTATGATCCTTTCCCAAACCCAAAAGACGGATTTAACAGGCAAAAAAGTACCATTTCATCTTTTTAAAAAGTTGGTTTTGCAGCTAAAGTAGCAAGATTTCTCAGCAAAAAAATGTTGGCACACAAGCAAATGTATAGATTTGCTCAGATAAGTGGAACTTCTTGAGTTTTCTTCATGCAAAGCTGTGTTGAATCTCCCATCTGGGTAAAATTGGTGCAAGTTGCCCTAATGTACTAGTGTGTATGTGCTCCACTTCCTCCAGTGGCTGGAGGTCTGTGGATAATTAAGGCACTCTTATTACTGACAGACTGCTAATGGCACGTGCCCTCCCATGGTTTTGGGAGCAGAAGATGCTGAGTTAATTTCCTCGGTCTTTATAGGTATTCCAGCCCCTCTTTGTAATGTTCCAAGCCGTGTTCTCACTCCTTGTCCCACTTTGAACTGTGGCCATCTGTCACGGAGTGGGAATTTTCTGTAATATTTTGTACAAATAGTATGGGTGCCTCAGTTTCCCCTATATGCTGCAATGTTAACTAGGTGGTGGAAAAAGGTTGTTTACTCTCTGCAGGGATGCAGAGATACAGGCACAAAGCTGCCTAGGGCCTGGGGCTCTTGTCCATGGAGAGTCTGAGAAGACAATGGCCACTCCAATTGTCCAGATATTTGGTATCTAGCAACTAACGATCATGGAGGACAATCCCTCTAGGGGAAGCCAGCCCTGTTTAACCAGGTGGAGAACAAAGGGCTGAGGAGGAGGGCCAGGTGACAATGGTTGCCTGGGAACAAGAACAAAGGACTGGGGAGGGGCCAGGTGGGAGGTTGTTAAGTGTGGGCTGCTGGAAGTTGGAGACTTTCCTGAACGGAGACAAAAAAGAGGCCAGAGGGCTCTGGGCTGACCAAGATGGACCATGCTGTAACTTTCTGCTCTCTGTGATAACCAAGGACTTTCTGTGCTGTGTTCCAAACCCTGCTGCTTTGACAACACTGGTTGAGAGTCCCTGCAGATGCTGAAGTTGGGGCTGCACGACTCCCTTTGGGTGTACAAGTCTCTCTCAGGTGTCCAACTGAGGTGGACTCGCTGAACAGAACTCACGGTGTGAAGCAGAGGTGCTAAAGGCTCTGAGGTTTGGACTGAGGAGGTGGGGAAGCCAAGTGGCTTATCCTCAGGAAAAAGTGAGACCCTAAGGGGGGGTCTGGCACACTGAAGGGGGCCTCCCAATCCCAAACACTGTTCCAGAGCTGTTCCAGAGCACCGGACCTGTAGATCTGTAGCACCATCTGAGGAGCGCTGGATGAGATAACCAGAAGTGCTGGCCTGACGCAGGAATCTGAGGGTGAAATTCTCTGATCTGTGATGCAGGTGGTCAGACGAGATCACCTTTACCGGCCCTCCTGGCCTTAAAGTCTATGGATCTTCCCAATGCTGTCCATGTGTGGTGTGGCAGTCGACAGTGGTATCTGTATGTTCACGTAGTTACATATTCATGGCATTGCAATAAATATTGGCTTGTGCATAATAACTTGTTTGATAGTTCATACTGGTGGGGGAATCCGTCACACGAAGACTGGTGTTATGTTCATTGGCACGAGACACTGTAGCAGCCCTGTAGTTAAGCAGTATGTGTGGTTTGCAAATGCTAAATGAATTTAAGCATGATTTATGGGAACATTTGCTTAAACTTTTTTGTTAAATGATAGCAAATTTGGAGCTTTATGTATTGTAAATGGTTTTAATTTAGACTTTAAATGTCCTCTAGCCTCTGCATAAAGCACTCATTTGCTGCATGCTATTGTTTATTATACAGTGTCTGGACTCAATACAACAAATAGAACAACTGAACAGGAACGGTGGGAGAAATAGAAGGAGCACGAGAGAGAAGTGGAGGGGTCAAGGTAAATGAGAAAAAGAGAGAGAGGTTAATGAATGAATCACAGTAGGGCCCTGATCCTCCACAGAGCACACAACACAACTCCTGAGTGGTGAAGGGGTGCAAGGTGGTGTTAAGTCTGTCAATTTGGGGGTGGTTGTGCACCAGGCTGGTTCCCTTGTGTCAGAGCAGCCTGAGGACTGCTCTAACTTGCACCAGCTGTCAATGGCTCCACGGGGCTGACACTGAAGCTGGGGATCACCAAAGTACAGGGAAGCCCTGGCCACTCCCCCTTTCTCCCAGCCATATCCTCTACGCCTGCTGCCGTGGTATGTGTGGCATAGGTACTGCTATCTCGGCACTGCGCCGCTTGGATCTTATGATAGGGTGATCCTCCCATGGCCAGAGAGGCTGGCTTCATGACAGCTTTGCATGGACATGCAGCATAAAGTAGTCCAAGTGCAGCAGGGGAGCAGGACCCAGATCTGATAAAAACATTTAAAATACTCATGAGAGAGAAAATGCCATGTTTCGTTCACCATGATTCATGGGTTTCTAGATTCATCCTTCGCAACTACTCAGCTGGCCACCAGATATTCTTCAAAATGCTCACAAATCCTGAGAGTTTAATAAGTTTTAGTTCAAATGATTATTCATACCAGAAAGTATGTTGTTTGCTATTGGTTTTCTGCCATTCATTAGGCTGTTATTTAAAACATGTCATCCATCCAATCGGGGAGCAGAAACAAAACCATGTGGCCAACCCACACCATACTAAAAGCCAACAGTCCAAAGGGAACAGTTGGACTATTGAACCTGAAAATTATTGTTCTAAACTATTCAGCAAACACAGCACTTAAGAGTAATGAAGCGTCTTACTGAGAAACAGGACTAGCTGGAGAGCTAGTCACTTACCATAAAGCAGAGGAAATTCATAGCAAAAACTAGGCCTGATTCACTGCTCTGTTACACCAGTTTTTACCCCAGGGTGACTCTACTGACTTCAGTGGAAAATTGGTGTTGCAGAGTCATGAATCAGTCTCGCTATTTCCAGTGCACGCTCCCACAGCTCACACCCCAGCCTGTCAATTCCTATTTACAAAGGCCTGGCAGAACGAAGTTGAATGTCATGCAAAATTTAGCAGCTTTGGTTAGACTTCAACAGGTATATAATGCTTTCTGTGGGGTGCTGAGTGCAAAGCCAGGATTCACTGCCACTCAACATTTGGCCCAGTTTTACACCAGAGCTCTTCTCTGGCTGCCTATATGCTGCTGGGTACAATTCAAAGTAGTGGATCCCATCTTTAACTCTCAATTAACCAAGAGGCAGCTTTTCCCTTATGTGTCCCCTCAAAGCTGTGTGGACCAGCTGGGGTGTTATTGTTGATGATCCCTGCGGGTTTGTGAATTGAGACTGGTCGATGAGCATTTTCAGCTGAGGGTCCCGGTTTGTGCAGTAACTCCTGCAACCTGGTGGTCTCCCAGAACCTGAGATCAGCAAGCTTTCCAGCTCAGGCAGGCAGTATTTGTTACACAGGCTTTTGATTACCGGGTACAGCAGAACTGCAGTTTATTCACTGAAACTGGTTGTGTCTGGCTGCAATTGTTTTAAGTTCAGTTTGTTTAAACTGTTATTAGAGCAGCCAGATGCCCGAGCAATGAAAACAGAGTAGAAGAACTCAGAAATCTCCAAACTCTCCCTATCCCAGCTGTAGACTTTGGTGAGAGTACATAAAATAGAGCCTGGATCCGAACTGCAGAGCTGGCGTCGTACAGCTCAAATCCAACACTCTTAGAGCATCTCTAACATGAATACATCCCGCTAAGTTTGCTAAGATGGACTTGCTATTAATTATTATTATTATTTATTTGCCTATGGGTCAGCAAGTGCAGTGGAAGCTGTGCATAAATCATGGATATCCCAACCCTGTCCCCGGCAGTGAACCTAGCATAGGAATTCATTTAAGCTGCATCAGTGATACTCTGCAGCATAAGATATGAAGTCTGCAGAAAGGCAGACACATCAGGGCTAAGGGAAAGTGTTGTGTCTTTGCCCCTATTCTTATTGGGAAGGGTCGGGACTGATTGGGCTCCTATTTCTCATGGATCACGGCTCTGTTCCCTACAATAAACACCTCCGAGTCCGGAGCCGTGGAAGGATTTAGCTCATCTTGCCTGGAACTCTATTTTCTGATAATCTGTCTGAGTGTGACAGATAGGCCCTATGAACAGGACACCTGCCAGCTCTCACCATTCACTTCACTTGGAAGAGCTCCAGTTCTGGAGTTCCTTAGGTCATGGCTCCCTTCCCAGTGCTTATCCCCCGGCCCCAGCTCTCCAGGGAGGTTTATCTTTTCAGTCTCTTCTCAGACAGTGACCCCGACGTACCTGACATGAGGCATTCTCAAGAGGCCCCTTAGCAATGTGCTACAATCCCACAATGACACCAGTGAAAAGTTAGGATGATGTTAAATAAATCTGGCCAGACTGTAGAGGAATATCCTCTGCTTTCCTCCAGACAACGCCCACCCTCCTGCTTCACCTAAAGGAGGCTTGGCTAGAGCAGTGGACTCTTGGTCTGTAATTAGAGCAACAGACTGGGAGACTGGAGTTCTCAGTTCTCCTCTCTTCCTCTTCCATTTACTTGCTGTGTAATCATGGGTAAGCATTTAACTTGCCTATGACTCAGTTTCCCCTTCTGTAAAATGGCAATCTTATTTGCTTACTTAACGGGGTGTTCTTTGGCTTGATTTGCTCATGTTTTTAAAGCACTCTTGAGATCCTTGGAAGAGAGATTTTATGAGCTGTGGGCTCTGCACCATCCAAGCAAATACTGCTCTAAAGCCAGCTTTACTGGCTCCTGGATAGTTCACCCTGTAGAGGGGAATCCTTGGCTGGTGTCAGGGAGCCATAGCAGTTCGTATGCCACCCCCCAGCTCGCTGACCCACAGTGCTGGGGGCATGCCCAGTGCACCTCTATGCTCTGGTAATCGCCAGCTGCCACAGTGATCCCTTGGGGTAGTGAGCAGTCAGTGTAATATCAAATATCTCTAAGGTGGTTGAAAGTTATGCCAGGGACTAAGGTTGGCATCAAATGGCCTCAGGACAGAGGTGACTCAAAGCCATCTTTGCACAGCCACACCCTGAGCTGTACCAAGCACAACTCAGGATCAAGGCCTGTGAGTGCAAAGTATTATTAGATATTGGATATGGCTTTATAAAGGGCTTCTCACACTGGAGGCAGTAGCATGGGCAGATGAGGCTGGTAGCCCGTGGGGGAAAGAGGGTACATTTTTTCAGGGTGAATGACTTATTTTTCTCTGATACTCTCTGCAATGTATGGCAGGTATTTGCATGTATAAACAGGTGTAACAGCCATTTGACAGATTGGGAAGTTGGTGGTGTATAGTGTACGTACAGAGATGTGTCATGTGCACACACCTGTTATTGTGAGGCATCTGTTTTATCTAGTGGCTGAGATTTTTCAGAGAATATGCCTGAATGTTTAGCAAGACATTCTCAGTCGTTTCAGAGGGAGAAGTCATTAGCCTATGGAAATGTTCCCTTTCTACAGCAGATGAAGCCATGTGCTCACTGAGCTGCAATTATTCTACTAGTACAAGGTCTAGTACATAGCCCTAAATAGTACAGAATGGCAACATTGTTTGCTTTAATAAATGCCCCTTGAGTATTTCAGATCCACTGATCTTCTTTTCAGCTTCTTCACCAGCCAGTCCCTCTTAAATGACCCCTGATCTTGATGGCTGATTTATTCTTGGAATTTTGCTGGGACCTCCAAATGAGGCCACTTTGAATCACAGGTGTGAGGAGCTAAAGATGCTTTGCTCTTTGGTTTTTAAAAGATTTTTCATTTTATGTTGGAGCCAAATATCTATTAGGGTAAAATCAATAGCAGCTCCCAGAACATAGAGTGAATGCTCCAGAGTTAGTACACTTCACGCACAGCCACTGTAGCTGTATGTCTAGGCTTTGAAGAAATAGATTTTTACTGGTAAATATCAGTAAACGTTGATTTCACCGTCGGTACACAAACCAACACAATATTTCCATCTATAGTAATCAACGTTAATAGATAGGCAAAGTAAGAAAACTGCTTCTTGGGAACTTATTAGAGTTTGCTGTAAGGGTATTTACTTTGTATATTTTGAAATGTAATGTTGACAATTTGTGTTTTAATGTTTATAAGCTTTACCTTTTGAATCTCGATTGCTACAGTCATTAAATATGCATTGGCTGACTTTCCCCCTTACCACCCATTGTCTGTCCCCCCATCATCTCCCACAATTGTGAAAATTTAAATTGACAAAAATTTTTAAAAAAGTCTTAAAACCCATAACTCTGCGCAACTGTGAAAATTTAAATGAATACAAATAAAATGTGCCAAAAATGACCATTGCTATTACTCTTTAAAATGATTAAAAATAAAATAACATTGAATTCTGCCAAGCCTCCTCCTCTCTAAAGGGAAACTAACAGAGTGACTAGTTGTATACGTTATTGGTGTTTGAAATAAGCCCGTTGGTAAAATGTTGATGGGCAATGTCATTTTTAGCATTACAGGTAATGCAGGGCTCCTCCTGCCTGTCTGACTTTTCAGATCATAGAATCATAGAATCATAGAATATCAGGGTTGGAAGGGACCTTAGGAGGTCATCTAGTCCAACCCCCTGCTCAAAGCAGGACCAATCCCCAATCAAATCATCCCAGCCAGGGCTTTGTCAATACATCAGAGCATCAAATCCATGCCTCTGTGTCTCTCTGTCAGGCCCCATCACCTAGTATCTCAGCACCTCCTCACAAGTGCTAAAATAGACATAACAAAACAATCTTTCTCCCTCCTTTTCCCCCCATTCCTGTGGAGGTAAACTTGACAAGTCGGTGGGATTTTGCATGCGTGTGTGAACAGCGTGCTGAGGGAAATCTAACTTGGTGAGCTTTGTATTTAATTTGAAAGTGGTGTGGCTATTAGTTCTGATCTCTTCAGGTAGTGAGTCTGTTTCTTGGCTACTGGCTCAATATCTGGTTGGAAAGATATTGGTAGATATCACTCAGGGCCCTGTACAACCTTTTTCCTGGTGACGAGGCAGGCAAGCTGCATCCCCATGTGCTAGTGCAGAGGTGGGCAAACTACAGCCCGCAGGCCACATCTGGCCCATGGGACCATCCTGCCCGGCCCCTGAGCTCCTGGCCCGGGAGTCTGGCCCCCAGTCCTTCCCCTGCTGTTCCCCCTCCCCCGCAGCCACATGGCTGCGTGGGCAGCCCTCTGGGGCGGTGGGGCTGCACACTCATGCAGGGCAGCGCGGCAGCATGTCTGGCTCTGGGGCAGCTCCCAGACCTGCTGCTCTGAGCGGCATGGTAAGGGGGCCGGGGGGTTGGATAGGGGTGGGGTCCCAGGTGGGCGGTTAGGGGCAGGGGGGTCCCAGGAGGGGGTGGTCAGGGGATGGGGAACAGGGGGCAGTTGGATCGGGCAGAAGTTCTGGGGGGGGCAGTCAGGGGACGGGGAGCGGGGTGGGTTAGATGGGGGTGGAGACCCGGGGGGGGATTTGGGGCCGGGGTCCTTGGAGGGGGTGGTCAGGGGACAAGGAGCGGGGGGGCTGTTGGATGGGTGGGGAGTTCTGATGGGGGCAGGAAGTGGGAGGGGGCAGATAGGGGGTGGGGGCCAGGCTGTTTGGGGAGGCACAGCCTTCCCTACCTGGCCCTCCACACAGTTCTGCACCCTGATGTGGCCCTTGGGCCAAAACGTTTGCCCACCCCCGTGCTAGTGGCTGGTGTGCCAGTGTGCTGCAGGGCGGGATGCATCCCAATAGCAAGGTGGGCAGTGCGTGTGCTATCATCCTCTCGCACGTTGGTTCAGCCAGAGGAGCTGCTGTAAAGCCTGGCTGGGGTTCCATAGGGGCGTTGCCAGTGGGCATTGCCTGGGGATGCTCTGACTCCTACTGGTACTGCCACAAAGGCCCTGCACAGACTTGCTGGTGCTGGGGCCCTCCACCCTCAGTCGGCAGAAAACAAATTAACTCAGGTGTGACTCAGACCCACACTCCTTGAAAAGTTAATGACTGGGAATGCAGACACATGGCAGACATGCAAGTCTCAACAGCCAGTTTCCCCCTTTCCCAGTGTTCCTGTTAGACATTTCATACTTATTGGGCCAAAACGGTTTTGAATTTGCCCCTGTTCACTTTGCCTGCTACTGAAATTGCCTGCGTGGTTTTGGCACTTACATGCCCCAAAGCCTGACACCTTAGAAATGAGAGAGAGAGAGAGAGGATTTTGTGTAGTTATTTTATGTGGCATCACAATCATTTTACACACATGATGCCAAGAGTTATAGGCAGCATAGGTAGTGCCACTTATAGTTAAATTTGCCTGACACGGTCCAGTATAAGACTCTTGTTTTTAGCGGCTTATGACTTTGCTAAACTTAAACTATTTGGGCTGAAATTTTCCACGCTGGGTATCTGCCTAGGGCTGAATTGTTTTGGGATGTTTCAACTAAACCAGTTAAGCCATTTCTGAGACTGGGAAATATACATTGTTTTGCTCACATTAAAAATATTCTTTTCATTCAGAAGTGCTAAGATGACAGCACTATAGAAAAGCACATCAGGAAATTAATAATTCTGTATTCAGTGCAGGGTTTGGAAGGTGTGCAATAAATAATTCATGGGACCACTCATTGAACTAGGAGAAAAATAAATATTGGACTAGCTACTCGCTCTGTCCACCCTGTGCACTGCGTGAGGCAGGGGTCCTGTGGAAAAAAAGACGTGTAATTAACAACTGTATCAAAACACATAGGCGCAAGGGGTGGGGTGATTAAGGTTGAATGGGCAATCTTACTTCTAGCATTTCCTAACTTTTGAGTGCTTGACTTTGCAACCTTAACATTCCTTAAATGCAGTCTTTTGGGATGTGATTTTATCAAAATTGTGGGAGTTCGAGTGATCGTCCCCCCTCTCCGGATTAGAGTGTGTTGTTGATTGTGGAGGCGAGATTGAAGAGCAGGTCAGCAACCTCCTGTTCTTTCTATTTTATTTACGTATTTCCGGTAGATTCAATGCTCCATTCTCCTCCTCCCCTTTGTTGTGAAGCAGCCCGTAATTTGGCAGGATCCATTGGCAGATGCAAGTTGCTATCTAAAGTGGAATTATTCATGCATGTGTCAGATTTCACTGGGGACCTTCTGAGCAACAGCCAAGAAACAGAATTTATGCAAATGCGACCTTTGCTCTCTAGGACTTTCTAGGTCAGGCACTCATGGTTCACAGCGACTTTATGCCGAGTCCCTCCGTGGAGAGCAGGGCACTGCAGGATTAAGCAACAGCATATCAATCAGGAAGCCGGATGTTTCTTCTGTTTCTCTTAGGTCTTGCGGCGGGATCCACATAGAATATAAAACTCCCTGAGTCCAAGAGAAAACAGCAACTAACAATACACTGAGACATAAATAGCACAGGTACAGAAACTTTAACTAGCATGTAGATGGACAAAACAGTGACAGTATTATATACATTTCGAGAGCATAAGGAAAATATACTACTTACTGGAAAGCTCGGTGCTGCTTTCCATCTGCCTTATCGCTGGATTCCAATGGTTGGGTGCCCACAGACCTTTTGCATTAAATTTTACATTGATTTTTATGACCCGTTATTACATGTAATATCTGAGCACTCCAAGTGCTTTCTCTCCTCCCTGGTGTGG
Source organism: Chelonia mydas (assembly GCF_015237465.2). NCBI lineage: Eukaryota > Metazoa > Chordata > Testudines > Cheloniidae > Chelonia > Chelonia mydas. Next base: position 70,044,044 of record NC_051250.2, read on the forward strand.
GATGAAATAAAGTTCATGGCAGCAGTATAATGGATGGCTCGGACCACATCCAGAAGCGGGGGGTTTATCGTGAAATTATTTGAGGGGACTCGGAAAAATGTGTGCTTTTATGTCCATGTATAAAAACTACATTAAGTTTGGAAGAAGCCAAAACATGTCATAACTTGGGTTCCCAGTGCTTATTGCTACATCCTTCCATTGCCTCCACACCCCCCACCACTAAAACAGCGTTGCTAAAGCGCAAGGGACTTCTCAACCTCTTCTGGATTCTTGTAAAATGCCCAAAGGCCAAGTTCCCTCCACCCTCAGAGTGAGCACAGAGGAAGAAGATGGGTGCGCTGATGTAATGTGTCCCAGGACAAATGTGTATCCTGAGCTGGGTGCTTGCAGAGCACATGCTTTCCAGCAGTATCCCAAAACCCATACCTGTCTCCGATTAAAACCCTATCTTGAGCAGTGCACCTCTGTTTATAAGCTGTCAAGGGGACTTTAAAACTGCGAGAGCTAATGCAGCCATAGCACAGAGTTTGGCAAAGATGTGCTAATACCTCCTTGCCTTCCCCATGCCGGGTGTTTTTGGCACTGTGTCTTCAGACAGTGGAAACTGCAGCTTCACTGAAAAGCTCCAGTAGACAACTTGTATGCAGTGTGTGTGCGTGTGCACGTAATGCAGAGGTCTTATGTTTTAATATTCCCCCCCTTTTTAGTTCAGTATTTAGTTGGTGATGTGCTGGATTAAAAGGCTTCCACAACTATAGTCCTTTGCTACCACAAGTACAGCTGAGAGCAATGGCAGTACAAGAATCTCACACACACAGCCCTTGTAAAGTGACTCACTCTCAACCTGGAAGTTTGGAAGTTGAGTGTACAGTTGCGGGGTGGGGAGGGACCGGGGGCAGTAGCATTTGCCTTTCATTGTGCGAGAGGAAATGACTCCTTTCTATACACATCTCGATTGTATCTATCTAAGAGGAATTGGGCCCATTGTCTGTGAATTGCTGTGGGATTGCACAGGCTGGAAGGGACTATAGAAATATGAGCTGTTATAGCTATCAGTAAATGTGATGTTAGGCAGTATCATGTTTCCTTAGCACTCTGTTTCCTTTACACTTATAAATCTGGATCATTTACAATACAATAAGGCCATATCCTCAGCTGGTGTACATGGACGTATCTCTAGTGAAGTCTCCGGACCTAGCACCAGCTGAGGATATGGCTCAAAGAGCTGAACTTTTCAGCAGAGATGAAGATCAAAAATCTTGTTTTTGTTGGTTTTCGAGATCCCACACTGTGAATGCACCATCTGGATTAATCAGCATGGTGAGCATTTTGCAGGTGGCATCTCTCTGTGGTGATCTTTGATCATGGACATTTCACCCTCAGTACTGCAAACAGGGGCTGGTGTCAGGAATCATAAAACGAGACCATGTTATATTAGCTTTCCCAGGAGCACTCCCCACCCCCACCCAAAGGCAGGGGAGAGGGAGGATTTTGCCAATGAAACGTCAGGGGTCTGATAATCATCAGTTCATCCAGCAGAATGTCTGACTCCAACAGATCACGAGTGAGTGAAAATGACAAGCTCTGTGAGTCGCAGTCCTTGGGTTCACGTCACCCACGCTTCTGCAAAATGCCTTTGGACCAGCTGCTGAGCATTATTGCCTGCTTCTAACCCTCTCATTTCAGAGTTGTTTTGTGCAATTTATTGCTAAAAAGTTCACGAAATTGATATCAACCATTTAGATTTGCCCATTTATTTGGATGCCCTAGACCACCAATGAATAATAATAACAGAGGTGATGTTTCATTCTGAGCTGAGAAATCTGACACTGATTAATGATCAGAGGTAAACAGTTAGATTCAATGAATGTGTGGGCCTGTGTATGACATGGGCAGATAAAAGCCAGGGACTTCATAGGAAGCTGAGATTTATTCTGTTTAGTCTGCATCCTTCCATATCAGACCAGACTATTGGTCCATCTAGGCTTGTAGTTCATCCAGTCTGGTATCTCACTTCTTGCCAGACTAATGCTACATTTGGATCATTATCCTGTTGCACCATTTCAACTAGTCAATGGGATTTAGGCTTCTAAGTGCCTAAATCACTTTTAAAAATGAGACCTAGGCTTTTAAATCAGTTAGGCATTGTAATGCTGAGTGTAGCGAGTCCTAAATACCTTTCAAAATCTGTGCCCAAGTGACTTGCCCAAAGATGCACAGTGAGACGGTAGCTGTTTTGGGACTAGAATTCAGGCCTGCTGACTCCTGGTCCTATGCCCTGCAGTATATTACCTTTTGTCTAACCAGCCCATACCACTTAGTCAGATGTCTTGTGTGTGGTAGTGGCCAATACCTGATGTTCCAGAGGAGCGTAAAATAAGCTGCACACTGCATGTGACTAAATTTAGAAGGCTTTGGGGGAGGAGAAGGAGGAGACCTTCCCCTGTAGCTGCAAGTGATCAGCTTACATCATGACATCTGCAATTTGATGATCTTTATTACACCTCAGTTAGAACACAGAGTGATGGCAAACTTCTTGGGAAGTAAAGAGCAAACGAGCAGGAGTGTCCAGTGCAGGTCCCAATTTTTTGCATGTTATTTGCCTGGAACTAGAGGCAAAGGTGCCAGCTTTTGCTATGTGGAAAATAAGAAAAGGGAGTTTAGGTTTGGATCTGGGATTGGTTATCTCTGGCTGTTGTTAAGGCTGCAGAAAAGGCAGAGGCAGCATCAGTAATTGGCTCCATCGTTACTTTCTCTTCCCATCAAACCAGGCCACTGGCAGAACCTAATCCTCTTCTGAGACCCTCATTTGAGTCATTCGCCAGCCTCACCAGCTCTGATTGTCCTACCAGCAGGAGAACTGGCATTCACAAAGCTCTCACTAGAATAGCAGGGTGGCTGCGGAAGCAATACTATGACTCTGTTGTGGGTTTGCAGTGTTTTGTCTAGCAGCGTGGGTTTGAGGTTAGAGCTGTGATGCTCTGAGTGGGTCACTCAAAACTGCTCTATTTGATTCTTATAGCTGGTACCACCACCTGGTTGCCGGCACTTCCTATTATAAGATCCTGTGTTTCTTGCTTGGGCTGGATTTTTTCATACAGGATGATTTTTCCGTCCTCAGATTGATTATATACAATATATATTTAAAGTTTCAGCAAAACCAGCTCAGCCATTTCCAAGAACCAGATTAGGGCGAAATAATGTTTTATCTATGCAAACAAATTCTTACAGTCCTTTCGATGAGGCACTCTAGTGCCCCCATGCTTTGGAGCAGGGACTTGTTAATTTGGCAGGGTGTCAGGGATGTGCCTTTTCCAATTCCTGTGAAAATAAGAAAGTCTGCATTTGGGCAAGTTAAAAAATAACGGAAAAAATAGCATGTGAGACTGTGATTAAAGATTGTATCGTGATGCATATGCATGAGAGGGATGCATTAGGGTGGCATAGGCAACCTTAATTCTGGCATTTCCTAAATTTTGAGAGCTTGATTTTGCAACCTTACCATTCTTTTAATGTAGCCTTTTGTGTATAATGTTCTATACGGGTACTTACACGGCACTCATCACTATGATAGCTGAGCACCTTCCAGTAGTGGATTAAGTGCAGTGACTAACATCTGGAATGGGTGTGGCAGTCTTTCTCTTGTCCTCTCTCCAGAGCTGGAATCGTGGTGGCTGCTGGAGCTCAGGATGTGGGAAACCAGGTCTGGAGCGGAAAGAATGTAAAAAGAGAAAATTATGCCCTGAGTGATAAACTGTTCATAATAAACTTGCTGTTTTGGAGGGAGAGAATGTAGCATTTTGCAGTTTCTATGAGAGCATCAGCAGAATAGGGCAGAGAGAATATTATCTCTAAAAGCTTATGCATCATCCTCTTAAAATGTTAATGTCCCATTTCCAGCTGAACAAATAAACCTCTACAAGTTGGATGCGACTAGTGCTAATGAATCCGAGTTTAGGCTGGGAAAATAAAGAACCTGCTTCTGATCACAAAAAAGCATCTTTCAAGGAAAAAAAAACTGTCGTTATTTTAAAATTGCTCCATTAATTGCTGTGAACAAAGGACCATTAGTGTGAAAGGACCAAACTATTTAATTCTGAGTACTTTATTTTCAGCAGGATTATAAACCAGATCCTTGGCAAACCCTTCAAACAGAGCGTGCAGGCTGAAAAATTCAGGAGGCCTTAGCCTATTTACCATCTCCCAGATATGTTTTTGTTTTGTCTCCTTAATAGACTTGTGATGATCATGCCTGTGTGTGTTTTATCAGCAATAAAAATCAAAGTTCTGGCTGGAATAGGCTAGAATGTTTCATCTGTCTTTGTTTTATGGTTTTCCTGGGATTTTTAGAGCCACAGGAATCCTCTGATAGACCAAAATAATGCAAGATCTGGTCTCAGTTACCCTGGTATTGAGTGCAGCATAGATGCATAAACAGATTTCTCAGCTATTTCCACCATCCAGGTGCTAAAATTATTATTATTTGTCATGTGTTTCACAGTAGCACCTAGATGCCCCAACCAAAATCAGGTCTCCATTGTGCTAAGTCAGTACAGACATGTGGAGGGCATTCCTGCCACGAAGAGCTGACAATCTAAACAGACAAGCGGAAGGGCTGCTTTATTGAGTCTAGCCATTAGGCCACTCTGCCCTGAGTAGAAGGCTGCCCTTATTGATTCTGGCCATCAGGCAATGCTGCCCTGAGTTGCAGGGCCACTTTATGGACTCCAGCCATTAGGGTACGCTGCCCCAAGAGGAAGTGCCGCTTTATTGACTCTGGCCACTAGGCCGTACTACCACGTTTTATCGTCAGGGTCATGAACACAGGACCTAACTTGCTGCTATACCATTTTTCCCCCTTCTTCTCACCATACGTGACCCAGCACCTGGGACGGTGTGTACCTACCCCGTGACACAGCCCTGGATGAGACATTTGTGTTGCTCTTTGACTTCAACATAAACACAAATATAAATAGTGAGATAGTCTGTGTTCTTCAGGTTTAGCTGTATTCCACAGCTCCATGCTGAACACATTTCTGTCCTACAGCTGGGCTGGAGACAGTATTAAAAATTCCTTACTGCTTAATGTCTGTTTGATTGTTTTCACGATTATTTTGTCATACATTGAAACAGTTTAGTACAATTCTCTCAGAGGGACATGTCTCCCAATGGAAATCAGCTCAGAACAGCTCCTATCCGCTAGGTCAGGTGTACTCATTCATCCAATAGAGCTGCATATCAGGAGGGTCCATCCTCAAGTTTTGGCTTTAGCACTATGAGGTGCTCTGATACTAGGGTGGTGGGTGCAGTATCAGAAACCGAAATGAGGGGTGATAGGTTTCCCCCATCTCTCTCCCTCTCTCCCTCTTTCACACACACACAGACACACACACTGAGCAAGTCTGTCTCTTTGACGGGTGACTCCCTTACATGGTTAAAGCTAGATGGCAGACACAACTGCAAATAAGGGTGGGATGAGTTTTGGTCTCTCAATTTTTAGCCATTTGGACTGTCTCTGTTCTCTACCCTCAGCAACAGGTGTTTTAGCACAACACAGAAAAATGGGCATAACACCTGACATTTTGCACAACCGACCCCTTGTGCCAGCTGAATCGTGTATATCCCCAAGGAATTCATCCCAATCGCTAAACCAACAGCTGGTCACAAGGCTGCCATTTCCTTTGCATGTCATTAAGTCCTCAAATGATGTCTGTAAATGTATTTCCACTTGGGCAGGATTATCCATTCACATGGTCACCACATATCCTCCCAGATTAAGCCCTTCATGCGTGACATGCATAAGCTTTCCCTTCAGGGGGTTTAGTGCCTCAGTGACCTTTATATTCTACAAAGAGGCATTTTAATCTCCGACACTACTGCTCCGCTAAGTGGTTTCTCATTTGACTGGCACTACTGAATGGTCTTTCCATGTTGATGGGCTCTATTAAGACATTGGGAATTGAAGAGCTAAGGGAAGAGCATTACAATCCCTTACTTTATTGTTATTTTTACTAACGATGCTCTAAGTTCAGCATGGGTTTGGTTTGCTACATAGTTTGAAGAGTCTAGGGACTGCCATATGGGAGGAAACTTGGAAACACAAACCCTCTTTAATACAAAAGGAAATTTCCTTATGGGGAATAGGTGACTCCGGGTGATCAGAGTCTTTGCTTACCCATTGATTAATCTGTTCTTCCAACCTCAAGCTGAATCTCTGGCTGCACTCTTCTAAGCCTGGTGCCTTTTGGCAAATCTACCAAGTCCCAGAAGCCTCTCCATCCTCATTAAGGCTTCAGGTTCCATTCAAAACTGCTGCTGCAGGCAAAAGCAAATGGATAGCTAACAGGCAGAATCCACCCAGGTAATATAGTTAATTCACTAGTTCAACTGGTAAAATCTCAACCATTGACTCTACCGTGGACATGGTTAAAACGAAGATTCATAGATTCATAGATATTTAGGTCAGAAGGGACCATTATGATCATCTAGTCTGACCTCCTGCACAACGCAGGCCACAGAATTTCACCCACCACTCCTGCGAAAAACCTCTCACGAAGATGTTTCATTCACCATGATATTTACCTTTACCATGGTATATTTGGTATTCTCGATGCTGAGAATGGGAAAGGTGGCTGTATATGTAACTACTGCAGGTGGTAAATGTCCAGGTTTATTCAGCACTCCCTCAGCCATGGAGATTGCCTATAAACCTGGTTTGGTTCTTGATACGGTTTTCCACATGTACGTTGCAAACAGATATTACAGTTGTGAATGAGAAAACAAGAACGAACCCATGTCATATCTCCATGATAGTGTAATGCTGACAGACCCCAGTTGTCGGCGGGCAGGCTTGAACCGGGAACTTCTTGAGCTTCGTACATGAGCCTCTACGGCATGAGCTAAAAGCCAACTTCCTGTTAGTTAAGGCTGTAGAGCAGAGTCATTTTACCTCTCTCTTTAAGTGGTCTCAGTGCCACTAGATGGGACAGAACACCACCCCCAGGAGGTGTGTGGGTTACAATAGCACAGTATGTGAGTGTTCTCTGATCGTCTATGCTGAATTGAATATAAAATGGCTATCTGTGTCTGCATACCACAGAATCCTTAGCAATTCATAGGTGCTGTACACTGGAAACAGATCCATAACAGTAACATAGCTATACAACTGGTTTGATTACCTTAAATGTGCAGATGGGAGAACTGGGCTGGAATATCAAGGATGTTTCCTGACCATGAAACCTCCCCCAGAACTTGACATGAACCTTTTCTACTGTTTTGATCTATTTCCTTATCGGCACTGCTTGGCCCTGGGTGGGTTTAGAAGTACTGAAATGCAAGGAGAAAGGCAGTCTAAATGGTTTTTCCAGAACGCTCGGAGGTACTAGAAATCTCAAGGAAACCCTCGGACTATGAGACCTCCAGCCTAACAGATTCATATTGATAAAATGCATGTCGGTCAGTAAGACCACCGTGACTCTGCTGTTAACTTGTTCCTCCCTCTTCCCCACATTTGCCTGTCCACTCATCTGTTGCATCTTGTCTAAATCCCATATTATGGCCTCAAAGGCTGTCTTTGCATTAGTTGTCTGAGTATGGAAGAGCATGGTCCCTCTTTGGGGTCCTCAAGCATAACAAAAACAAGGAGTACTACTACGACTTATTACTAGTCACCCAATTCTGTGGGTGCTTTTCCGCGCCTGAAGGTTGAACCTTTGGGGGTCCACGAATCACCAGTTCAAATCACCAACTCTGGAGCTGGCCACTGAACCTGTTATTGCTTCAGGAAGAAGGAAGTCTAATGACCCGGCAGCTGCCTGTGGATGATGTACTTAGACAGTTGCTGACAAAGCACATGTGTAGGCAAAAGCCTGTTGCAGCCAGACATCTCCAGCTACAGGAACAAGGCAAGACACTGACAAATAACTGGAGGGACTGGAAGCACAAAGTTTTCAGAGCAGGGAGGTGGGAGCCATACAAGCCTAGTCAGATTGGCACAGCCCTCATTATAGTCTATGCCAGTGATACTTAGATCTCAGTGGTTCAGGAGCCCAATTAGCAATCAGCAGGATCCAACAGAGCCACAGTAGTATGAATTCATTGTTTCATTTACTAGAGTACTATATATCCATATTTAAACAGTATGATGGGGAAATATTTAGTTTATATATTGTTGTCACAACAAAATGACTCACCCAAGTATTATTACTTTATCAACTACAATTGGTTAATAACATAGTAAAAGCGTTCTGATTGGTTAATAACTTAGATTGGTTAATACTTAATTCACACAGCGTTTTAATATCACATGCTGCAAAGAGCCACAGGAGACACATTAAAGAGCCACTTGTGGCTCCTGAGCCTCAGTCTGAGTATCACTGATCTACTCAACCCTCTAAGAAAGACTTCTTTGCTCATGGGCACAGGTTGAGTGATCCAGAAAGCATGAGAGTAGGATCCACTTGTGAGGCTGACTTAGACCTTGGTGAGCCAATGGGACCCCCTTCCCATTTTCTGGAATGTGCCCTTAAATTTTGCAGCTCCAGCTATTCCCTTTAACTTCCCCAGCCTCTGAAATCCTTGACTTTAACAAAGCTTTTGACATGGTCTCCCACAGTATTCTTGCCAGCAAGTTAAAGAAGTATGGGCTGGATGAATGGACTATAAGGTGGATAGAGAGTGGGCTAGATCATGGGCTCAACGGGTAGTGGTCAGTGGCTCCATGTCTAGTTGGCAGCCGGTATCAAGTGGAGTGCCCCAAGGGTCGGTTCTGGGGCTGGTTTTGTTCAGTATCTTCATAAATGATCTGGAGAATGGGATGGATTGCACCCTCAGCAAGTTTGCAGATGACACTAAACTGGGAGGAGAGGTAGATACGCTGGAGGGTAGGGATAGGATACAGAGGGACCTAGACAAATTAGAGGATTGGGCCAAAAGAAATCTGATGAGGTTCAACAAGGACAAGTGCAGAGTCCTGCACTTAGGAAGGAAGAATCCCATGCACTGCTACAGACGAGGAACCGAATGTCTCGGCAGCAGTTCTGCAGAAAAGGACCTAGGGGTTACAGTGGACGAGAAGCTGGACATGAGTCAACAGTGTGCCCTTGTTGCCAAGAAGGCCAATGACATTTTGGGATGTATAAGATCAAGGGACATGATCGTTCCCCTCTATTCGACATTGGTGAGGCCTCATCTGGAGTACTGTGTCCAGTTTTGGGCCCCACACTACAAGAAGGATGTGGAACAATTGGAAAGAGTCCAATGGAGGGCAACAAAAATGCTTAGGGGACTGGAACACATGACTTATGAGGAGAGGCTGAGGGAACTGGGATTGTTTAGTCTGCGGAAGAGAAGAATGAGGGGGGATTTGATAGCTGCTTTCAACTACCTGAAAGGTGGTTCCAAAGAGGATGGATCTAGACTGTTCTCAGTGGTAGCTGATGACAGAACGAGGAGTAGTGGTCTCAAGCTGCAGCGGGGGAGGTTTAGGTTGGATATTAGGAAAAACTTTTTCACTAGGTGGGTGGTGAAACACTGGAATGCGTTACCTAGGGAGGTGGTGGAATCTCCTTCCTTAGAAGTTTTTAAGGTCAGGCTTGACAAAGCCCTGGCTGGGATGATTTAGTTGGGGATTGGTCCTACTTTGAGCAGGGGATTGAACTAGATGACCTCCTGAGGTCCCTTCCAACCCTGATATTCTATGATTCTATAATACCCAAAGCTTGTCTTGGCCCTGCAGGTGGTCAGTTCTAACAACAAGTCTCTCTGGCCACAGGATGAAACCTATGGTAACTACTGGTGTGCGTAATAACTGACCTCTGTTCATCTTCTTGCTGTCTGAATGCAGTAGCTACAGCTGGCTGCACAGAAGCAACCTATAGCACAGTTAATAAGCAAAAGGATCAGTGCGTCTCACATCTACAGATTTCAAATGCACCTGTCAGATGAGATTTAGCTCATTATTTCATGACCTAGCAATGGTGAATATATATGATAATAATAATAATATCACCATGATAATGAAAGGGGAAATGATCAAAAATGTCAGCATTATCAAAAAAATTATGTCTTTTAAGAACGAATTGTAACTAATTAGACTTTGAATGGGAAATCAAATGAAAGTGCATGAAGGCTCAATTTTCCATACAGCTGACAATCTGATCTTTTTCGGAGTGGGGAAAAATTATTTTTAATTAACATGACTAATCATTTTCCATCATTTCAAGATAATTGGCTTTGTTGAAAAACAAGCTGTTTTGGGGGGGATGCCGAGAGAAAGACGGGGTAGCTCCATTGGCTTATTTAACCTCTCGAAGGCTGGGGGAGTTGCTGGCTGGAAATGAAATGTCAGTTCCCTTTGTAATGTGTGGAAGAGATTTTGTGAGGAGCTGTGGGTGTAGTTTTCTTTCCTCCCTTTCCAAACGGCTCAGGAAATTTACCACGGAGGAAAAATTTTGGATCCCTGTTAGACCTCCTTTCATTTTGCAACAAGTATCTCTAAAAAAACAACATTGAGAAGATAGGGTAACTAAGAGATACCCAGCTGCCTGGTGAGCAACCAACAAAGGTCATTTAGTGATCCTGGATCCAAGATCTAATCCTGAAGTCCTTACTCAGTCTCATCTTCCATTCAAGCTAAATGGGAGTTTTGTGTGAGAAGGGACAGCCAGATTTGACCCCAACTAAAGAGGAGGCAGCTGACTCTGGCCAGACAAAGAACGTTGTGGAGATTATTTCACTGCATTTGCTTGGCTAAAATGTGGGGAGCCCAAGAAGACAAGTCCCAAACTATGAGTTATAGCTCCTCTCTTCTAGTAAATGGCAACAAGTACTGATCTACTGCAGGCTTTCACTGGTAGCAGAATATGGGCCCAACCCAGCCCCCATTCATGTTGGTGGAGATACTCCTGTTGATGTCAGTGTGTATCGGACTGAACTCTAAAAGAACACTGATTTTATGGCTCATTACAATGATTTGTAACACACCCTACGGCTGTCCTACGACTGCAGAGGTGGTACCACTTCAAATGCTCTCCTGCATCATGTGTGAAACCTTATGCTTAATCTGTCCCACCTCATATTTAGCATGGACACTCAGGTTACCTTACCTTTCCCAGACCTGAGAAGTGCTTTGCGGCACTCCCAAGGTTGTCTCTCCCACCAGTAGGAGTTGGTTCAATAAAATATATCACCTCACCAACCTTGTCCCTCTAAAACAACAAGCAGTTTTCAAAATGGTTCCATTTTAGCACATGCAAAGATCATGGCTCTGTGAGTTCAAGTTTGCTTTACAACCTGGTGCAAACATAAATGCAACCGTGGGCCTAAATTTTGCAAATGACTCCACACTTGCACTCCATTTTACCCAGGCAGGGAATCGCTGACTTCACCGGGGCTCCATGTCAAGGTAAGGGTCTGACTGCACAGTCACCAGCGGGATCAGAGCAACGGCTCAGCCTTCAGGCTCCAGGAGGTTAGCCAGAGCAGCTCCCAGTGTCACAAAGTCTAATGGATTCGACACAATTGATGCTGTTTGTTTAGTCATTGCATTTTAGTCAGCATGGATGGTGAAACCAGATTGGTTTGGGATCTCATGAAATAGCGTTTGAGTTCCCAGCATTAAAGAGAATGTTTAAATCCACCACACCCTCCAAAAAGATAGAAAACCTTTGAAAAAGCCTTTCCTACGTAAGAATGACTCTCACAGCACCGGCAATTCCTTCTACAGCTAAACCCTACCAAGCAAACCCAACAATCAATCAATCACGCAGATTTTTGACCCCAAAAGGGAGACGCACCACAGACCTTGTGAAGACCACTTGAAACTATACTGCTTCCTTTGATTTTATGTGGTAAGTGCCCACATACTACAATGATGGGCAAGAGAAAAAAAACACTAAGATGGATAGAAAGAAAAGAACAAAACTTGTTTTACTGACTCACTTCAAAACCAGGCAGTCATTTCTATTTCCAAAACAGATCCAAACTAAGTTACACTAACAGCTAAGAGATGCATTGTGGAGTGCTGAATTTTCTGAATTAGCAAGGGAGCAATCAAACACAATTTAAAAAAAAATTAAAGATACAGCATTACAGAAAAGCACTTTGTTCATTTCGTCGAGCAGGTGTCGTTCATTTTCAATTGCTCATGGCACCGTTTAGTAGCTTCACGGAAGTACTGTAGCATATTGTGTTAAAAGTAATGGAGTTTGAGTAATGTGAGATCTAAGTACCTCACTCTGTTATTAAAGCTTTGTTGAGAAATGGGGAGGGAAACCAGGGTGTGTTTTTGTATGGAGATAATAGAGCCCGCAGGTAAAGCAAAGTGAGAATTATCAAGTTTCTTATTGTATAAAGTTTTATAAATTGCTGCCTCCTACTCTACATAGTCCACCTCCCCTCTTCTCAACAAAACCAACGTTCTGGGCCTAACTGAACCTGATGGTGTCCTTTTAACTTTGAATTCGTTGGCTTTCTTCAGCTGCTCATCATTTAAATATAGTTATTTTTTGGCATTTCATTTCCTGCAAGTCCCCACTCCTCTTTGCATTTTTATAGATAGTTATAAACATGAATAACAACACTCGCAATGTGAAAGGCACAATATAAAACCCAATTGCATTTGATTTCTCTTTTATTCTAACTTTAAGCCTCCGATTTATCCATGTCTCACACCATTGGACCTGTCACCTGAATTAACTGGAGACTCTTAAACTGATTGCTGCAAGGAGATAGAAGCAAGAACGTAACACAGCATTTTACAACAAAATTTCCTAATAATTGTTGAATCTCATTTAAATTTTATTTCCCACACACATGAGATGTGGAGTGAGTCCATTGCATATAGGAGGGGGAGAAAAATGACCTTAATTCTGAATGATCTGTTTTGAAAATTCTGCTGAAGAGAGAAAAATGTATTGGGAAAGTACACATTAAATGCAGCTTCTTGTAGTATATGAGAGCCGTTGTGAGCATGAAAATATTGTAATATGCTGGCCAGTGTGTGTGTGTCACGGCTGACACCTACTGGGTAGAATCAGAATTGCCTAATTGTGTGTCATAGTCCCTCTCTTGCTAATAACTAGAGAAGGTTCTGCTTCAGCTCAAGTGGTGAGGTCTGTGCTATTGGAACAGGAGGATCTGAGTTCTAGACCTGTTCTTGCTGTGAAGTTCTGAATGGCCCCAATGTGCAGCACAATGACGTTCCAGGTGGTCTTGGGTTCATTTCAGTATGTGCAGGGTTGCTGTCTGCATTCAGACTGACATTTGGCATCTTTGTACCCTGAGCATTTTTACCACCTTCGTCCCGGAACGGAATGTGGCAGTGCTCATTGTGAAACCTGCTCCAACAGGGAAAGACCCTGCATGTGGTGAAATGGAACACGTGCCAAGTTGGTTTTCAGAAGAGATGCGTTAATCACTAGCAATGCTTTGCATTTCTTTAGCCCCTTTTACCCGAGCCACTAAATGAGCTTTGCAAAGAATGAACCAGGCCCTATAATGACTGGCAGCAATCTGTGGCTGGCACATGTTGCTATACCACTCTGTCCTCCCATCTGTAAAATGGGGATAATAGGACCTCTCTACCACCCCGTAAGTGTTAATAAATTAAGCACTTTGAGATCCTTTAATGAAAGGCTGCACAACATCGGTAAGTGCACAACATGATCAGTAACGGACATGGCACAGTAAGCATTGGGGATCAGATTACACCCGCATGGCACTGCAAGCGAGAAATCTGATCGACAGCTTGCATTGCCTCAGGAAAAAAAGCTCCCCTTAAATAGATGCTTGATAAAGGAACAGAGGCTGGCAATGGATAGATTTGCTCTGTTAAGGAGGTATCCATAGTATTTGCATTTTATAATTGTTTCTGCAAAGGATGGTGTGAGCTGAATCACAGCACAGCCCTTGTGCTCTCTCTTTTCTTCCCGTGTAGAGTGGCAGAATGTTAAATAGCTTCATTTCCATCAGGCTAAGGGTGGCGAGGTGGTCTCCAATGACTCCTCTAGTTAGAATACCAAATCAAGTATCATCCCATCTCTACCCCACCCGTCACCAGCGATCTCAGAAGGAACAGGGTGGTGCATTGGAATTACAGCCAAGCTCCCCGCAAAGAAAACAGAACAAAAACAACAGAACGTTGCTCCCAATTATTAATCCCACTGTGATTCTAAATGTCGTGCTATTACTGTACGCACAAAGATACTTGAAGGTTTTCTGATTTCAATTAAGATTATTATCTCCTCTGAGAGATGGTTTTTGGGAAATCTCTGTAGCTGATCTGTTCCGAAATGACATCAGCCAGTGGTAAATAGGCCTATTTGTGTTATGGCTGCATTCCCTGTTGGACCCCCCTCACTATCTAGTTGCTTTGTCCTTCTGGACCTGAGAGGGCTAGCAACCACTTAAACCTGGTGCAGGAAGCAGACAACTGTGATTAGAAGAGCCCTGTAAAAAGCCCCCTCTCCTGAACTAGATAGGAACAGCATCTCTGACAGGGACTGGACAGTCAGCGCAGACATGGCCGATCAGTGGAATCTACCCCTCAGTGGTCAGCCTTGCTGCACGTGTGCAAATCCTTCCATTCACCAGAGACGAGACTCAAACCAGGGTACAGCTCTGTCCAGCAGTGAAATAGAGACACCTGGCCATGGAGCCAGAGCTGAGTTAACCTGACTCAGCTGAAAGTTGCTCTTTCAGTGGACCAGGTGTAACATGCAGGGGAAGATTCTTGCTAGATTCCTGACCAAGCCTTTGTCACAACCAGAGAAGAGGCTGCGCCCATCCCACCAAGAATCTATCCCATGTTTTACACTGAACCTAGCGCATCCTGCACAAAGACCCTGTGTGTTTGGTGAGAAATGGATGGCTACCCATCCAGAGAGAGGCATGGTCAATGCTCATTGTCATGCACCTCACTGCTCCATTGGTGTATGTAGCGTTGGAGATGGGCAGGTCCACCAGACCTTCATAGTTAGGGGTCAGATCAGATCTTTTCACACCCACATTTACTGGAAACAGTTGTATGGGTTCCTAGCATACCTGGAATAAACTGATCCCCAAACAAGGACTCATGAAATTGCTCCATTTGAAGACACCAATTGGATAAAATTATGCCATTCCAAATAATGGGACCTCAAGCTATGAGGTCAAAGCATGAGGTCAGACTTTCCTATCCTTGCAAGTCTTGGAGATACCAAAGTCATCCATGTGCAGGGATATGAATGATATATCTGGCAAATGTAGGTTTAGTTCTCTTTCACATTTAATTTCCTGTATCTTTTAAAGTAGCCATGGGGACAGTATTAAAAGTTTGGGGTTAGTAAATATAATCTGTAAAATTCTGACTATAAAGCACATTTGTTAAACATGGAAATATGTGACTAAATCAAATCACACCCCAAATCTGAGCATATAGCAAATCTGAGGATAATGACAAGTTGCTGTGGGAGGTCATGCAAGTGATAATGCACTCCAAACAGTAGAGTGAGCAGCTGGGATTGCAGCCAGAGGGTCTGGTGATATTATAAAGCACAAACCTAGAGTCACCAGAATCACCCCTACACCTCCAACTGGAATTACAGCCATAATTTATATGTACTCTGCTGGGCATGTTACTTAGCATGATACACTCCAGACCAGTAGTGACTGAGAGCTGTGACCATCTGACAGCTGATAGGTGGCCCATGTGAATGGTCCGATAGTCTCACTGTAGTTCCTAGCATACAAGTGTCCATGTTGTAAAACCACCAAAACAACCAGCCCCCTTTCCCACAGTCCCTGCATGGAGGCCAAGAACTGAGTAGACTATGGAAGACAGAATCTTGGTATAAACATCCATCTGATAATTTGCATCTCCCTTGCTCTGCAAGGTCCACCTATGGATACAAGAGGTTCAATTTGCCCAATGTCTCTATGCTGTCAGTCTGCATCAGCCTCCAGGTTTGGCCAGCTGGCATCTTTCACCAGCACTGAATCCAATTATTTAAGCTCTCAGTGTAATAAGTTACAAGACTTATGCAAACATAACCCCACCAGACCCCCACTCTGATTCACCTTTCCCTCTACTTCTGCATGTCAGCTCCCCTTTCTCCTATCTGCACCTTTGCCTTCCTACTGGTTTCCCACCCACACAGTATGAATAATACAACCACTCATTTCAAAGAGACTTTTTATTCATTTCTTCTCAGATGCGACTTTCTCATGACAACGCTTCATCAACAAGGATGAAGACACTTCTTCTTTCCAAGCCTATTGCTGGTTGCCATTTGTTATGAATGTTTTACTGAGCTTACCAGATGCATATTAAGCCTGATGCATACTTTCTAAATCTCAGGAACATTTAATAAATGGAGAATTAGTCTGGCTAAGTCATACCAGAGATGAATTCCTTACACTGATACAATCTCCAATGAGCACTTCACTTCATTTAATAAATGTATTTATTAAATACACAAAAGATTTGTAAATGGAGCTCTTGTCTTTCTGAACCATACTAGCTTCATCCTTATTTAACATTTATTTTCTTGAGATGAGACAATATTTGTTATATCTCGAACACGTCATTGCATAAATCTGCCTGTCGTTTATTCAGTCTGACTCTAAATATTAAATTTCAACATTTGCCAGACCTGGCTCTTTGTTTAATCTACAAAGATCTCTAACAAGTGAGAAGGAAGGTTTGCTAACTCAAAAATAACGGTTATTGTATCTCCAGTGGGTTTGTAAAAATCTACATAATATTTAATAAATCTGGCCTAGGATTTGCTGAAATCTATTTAACCTCTATTAAAAGCGAACAGGAATTTGTTAAAGAGCCTTGTCGGATTCATGTAAACTTTGAAAGAATATCAGACGCTAGAAAAATCCTATTAAACTGTCATGTGTGTTTTCTGTATTTCATTTTCCATCATTGCTGATTACTAATGTCTTTGTGCATAAACAGAAGCTTTCTCCTCTGTGCAGCACCCCCTCCTCCTCCTGCCCAGCTCACTCAATACTGCCATAATTTAGATGCTGGCAAATTAAAATTCACTACTAGAGCTGATGGCAATTTATTCTTACGTTCCTACGTTTAAGATCACGTTTGGCAGTTTCTGAACCCTTCACCAGGGTGAACTATTTATTTCTATCAATGTTATCGATCTCATTCCAAAAGAGACACTTACCAAGAGAAATAATCATACATTACCTATAGCGAAATAATCCTTACCCGTGTTACTAGCCCCACACCATACCTGATTAAAACAGAAAGAATTTTAAACATAGTATTTACTTTCCACTCTTTATGTTGTTCATTTATTTTTGCCTCTGTCTGTTTGCTATGTGTGGAATCTCTATAGCATCAAGGGTACGGAACCACAGACCCTCCGTGAAACTAAACTCTAGTTAGTTTAACTTTGTATTTCTAGTCAGTTTCACTTTCTGATTCTCCCACAGTCACCCAATGGTGCGAATACTTGGGTTCCCAGCACTGGCAGGGCATCTTTAACATTGGCAAACACAAACCAAGCACATTTAGGAAGGACTGCACATCTGTATGAATAATGAGAACATTCAGAGTAATAATCATCTCATCTTTCTAAAAAACCCAAGCGTTTTGGAAGGGATATAGCCCTGATGTTTCACAGCATAAACCAACCAGTTACCAAGAAGAGACTTTCCTTAGAAGCAGGTTATCCCATTAATACTTACAGCAGGGTTTCTTGCATTGTTTTCTGAAGCAATTGGTATTGGCCACTGTCAGACAGGATACTCCTCCTAAAAAAATTAATTGTGGGGCCTAAACATTCTCTAGAAGACTGTGTCCCTTTAAGTTTTGAAAAACATTTTGGTTGCCTCGAAGTCTCCTCTTCTCCAGTGAGACTAAACTCAAATAGTTGCTTCAGACGGGTCTGACCTCGGCGGAGGGATAGCTCAATGGTTTGAGCATTGGCCTGCTAAACCTAGGGTTGAGAATTCAATCCCTGAGGGGGCCATTTGGGATCTGGGGCAAAAATTGGGGATTGGTCCTACTTTGAGCAGGGGGTTGGACTAGATGACCTCTTGAGGTCCCTTCCAACCCTGATATTCTATGATTCTATGAAGGACAACTGAGAATGTGTTAGGCTCTTGCCACTGGAGATGTAAGTTTGAATCCTGCTCAGGGCAAAAGTGGACATGAGTTTAATGGTCTCACTCTAGTCCCCATTTGTCAACATCACACAATTTGTCTGGATTGACACTCTCTGCATAATGACAGGTTTCAGAGTAGCAGCCGTGTTAGTCTGTATCTGCAAAAAGAAAAGGAGGATTTGTGGCACCTTAGAGACTTAGAAATTTATTTGAGCATAAGCTTTCGTGAGCTACAGCTCACTTCATTGGATGCTGTAGCTCATGAAAGCTTATGCTCAAATAAATTTGTTAGTCTCTAAGGTGCCACAAGTCCTCCTTTTCTTTTTACTCTCTGCATAGGAGATGTCAGCAGTGCAATGGAAGGGAGTGCTATTGCTCGGGATTGAGGTGCATGGGTGAGGGCTCATCAACCAAATAGCAGGTGGCACTGCAGATCAGGGCTGAAGGAGCAGAGTGGTGTGAAGCCCAGGATTGGAATAGCCAGAAGGAGCAACAGTTCAGGATGGAGTTGCATTGGCAGAGCTGTGCGTGAGGTATCTTGAACAGCCTCTGCCTTTACCATCCCTGGTTCTAGGCAGTGCGTGCAGACTCTCACACTCACCAAAATCCAGTAATAAAACATGATGGTACTATATTATTTAATTGGGAGCTGCTCAGATGCTACAGTGAATAGTATGAGATAGATAGCTTAGATAATGTGGGTAGGTTAGCACATGGTAGCTAATTGTTAGCTGTTCTGATTGCACTGAGACATAAAGGAACTGATTTATTACAGGCTTTCAAAGAAAGGTTTTGCTTTCCAGCTGAGCTGCCATGCAGAGCCCGATGCGTTAAGCATTTGAAACCTTTAATATCAGATAAAATATATAAGTACCTATTATATTTTCGGATTTGCAGTTAAATCAGGATAGTGTCCTAGTGATTTGGGGGTTGAGATGTCCAAGAGAAATATTTATTTCTAGTGATTGTGGAGTTAACTTTTAGCAATTGCTGTCATAGATGGCACAAGCTTTGTGTATTTTGGGGTATTGTATAGTCTATTTTTCTAGAAACACAGCCCCGATTGTTCCCCTAGTTGGTATTCTCAGTAGACAACCCATGAGGAGGGAATGCACCTGTCACTGCTAGAGACGGTCCCCTCAGGACAAGACCTAGGAACACTGGCAGACAGCAGTATGGGGAGGCTAGCACTGACATTATGTGCTGCATCTGTTCTGTGGGCACATCAGGGCATCAGTCTCCAGAGCCATCGATCCAACACCTTTCCACTCCACTGAATTCACAGGCAAATGTGCTAGAAGGCCTTCTCCACCTGTAGGCTCCCCACAGGGGTCCGATGTTTGCCCCCTGTGTCATATCCATGGCAGTAGGTGTGAGATAGGTGATGAAAGGGGCAACAGAGCAGCATTGACTGGTCTGACCTGCCGCACAGAGTCCCTGAGATCAAACGTAACATGAGCGACTGACTTCCTCTGAAGCACAGGTTGGTTAGTGGTTGAAAATGTTCCTCATTCTGCCCATTCCCTATCAATAAATTGTTACTAATTAATTTCCCAGACCTTTGGAAACAGAGCTTCCAGGCCTGTACAGTATATTCAGAGAGTGACAAATAGGTAACGTTGAGGAAACCTTGAAGTATCACACCATTCTTATCACAGTTAATCTTCTGAGCCAGTTAATCATACAGTCCTTCCAGTTATTAAGGGCCTTTTTAATTTAGAGTGAGTGTGTGTAGTAATTAGCCTTAACCAGGTCATTGACCTTAGGGGAATACATACTCCAAGTACTTACATCCATCTTGTACATTTCCAGAAGGGAGAGCCTTTAGCTTCGTATCTCCTCTCTCTTCAGCTCCCAGTAGAATCAAGTAAGCTTAATACTAACCAGGCTTTCCAAGAGGGGCTTTTGCACTGAATCAGGTATGAAAATAAGAGGTTTATCACTTCAGGTGTGATTCCCCTCTCATAATATTGGTGTAACTGCATTGATTCCCGGTTTACATCATTGTGAGAGGAGATTCAGCCCACTAAATATACATGCTGCTATTCTTCCAGTGTTATCTTTATGATCATTGCAGTGCTATGTCTGTGTTTTTAGTAAAAGATTTTCTCTCTCCCAGCTTCTGCTTGACCCTGCAGAGAAGTTCTAATCATCTGTCACAACCTGCTGCCATGGAAACAAATGTGATGTCATAGTTTATGCACTGCAGCTTCTAGTGAGCTTTTGTGCACTAAACCAAAAGGGCGCTTAGGTGGTCACCGAGGATGAGAGGTGACAAACACACAGGAGATGAGTGGATTTATACTAGGAGCTCATATATTTCAAGGGACATACCTGTTGAAGGAGAGGCCCAAAGTCCACACATGCAATTTTGCACCTACATTTGTACATGCAGCTTCTGCAGCTACAGGACAAATCAGCCGATTGCACACAAACCTGGCCAGCTGGATGGCGAGGTAGCCGTTTCCCCACACAATCACCCAATTTGCACATGCACTCCCCCGCAGGGGTGCTGGAATAATTTGTTTCGTGGGGGTGCTGAGAGCCATTGAACCAAACTAAATACTTTATAGGATGGAAACCACTTCAAGCCAGGAGGTGCAGCCGCACCTCCAGAACCCCTTCTTGCAGCACCCATGGAAACAGGAAATGTTGGCATTACATACAGTCTTGGGTAACAAGAGCCACTTGGTTCCATGTGCTTCCCCAAGCCTCCGATATAGATGCTTGCTCAATTTAACTCTGTAAATGCTCTCGTTTGCTTTTCATGCTGAAATGTCTACCTGGGAAGCTTGTCTTTTGGAACCTTTGTTTGCAAAGTCAGCTCTTTTAGAAACATTACATGGACCATTATCTCACTTTGCCCTTAGGGAGTTTTGTAAAAGACAAAGGAGATGCAGCCTGGATCCTTCCTCTGACTGGATTTCCCAGGCCTTGGTGGTGGTGGTGTTACTACCACTCCCCCCTGCCCCCTTTTCCAGTCTCCTGCCAAATATTTGTCTGCTGTGTCAATTTTTTTCCCCCATGGAAAAATGCCTGTTTAATCTTAACAAATGCTTTTTCCACTTCAGTAGCCTCAGAATTTTCCCTAGAGAGCTGTAAGCCCTTTAAATATATTTAGGTTGCCAGGTTTCTTATGTTTTCTTTCCAGGAAACCAATTTTGCATCTAAGCTCTTGAGAAAGGGCCAGCCTCATCGTTTTTTGCACTTTGAAACCACTATACGACAGCTGCCCTCCTTCTCCGCCTCTTTCCTCAGTCCCCTAAGGGTGTTAACACTCATCCATAGGGTAACCTAGAGCCTAGGCCTGAGTTAAGCTTCTTATCCTCCCTAGGTCATAGAACCATAGAATATCAGGGTTGGAAGGGACCTCAGGGGGTTATCTAGTCCAACCCCCTGCTCAAAGCAGGACCAATCCCCAATTAAATCATCCCAGCCAGGGCTTTGTCAAGCCTGACCTTAAAAACCTCTAAGGAAGGAGATTCTACCACCTCCCTAGGTAACGCATTCCAGTGTTTCACCACCCTCCTAGTGAAAAAGTTTTTCCTAATATCCAACCTAAACCTCCCCCACTGCAACTTGAGACCATTACTCCATGTTCTGTCATCAGCTACCACTGAGAACAGTCTAGATCCATCCTCTTTGGAACCCCCTTTCAGGTAGTTGAAAGCAGCTATCAAATCCCCCCTCATTCTTCTCTTCCTCAGACTAAACAATCCCAGTTCCCTCAGCCTCTCTTCATAAGTCATGTGTTCCAGTCCCCTAAGCATTTTTGTTGCCCTCCGCTGGACGTTTTCCAATTTTTCCACATCCTTCTTGTAGTGTGGGGCCCAAAACTGGACACAGTACTCCAGATGAGGCCTCACCAATGTTGAATAGAGGGGAACGATCACGTCCCTCGATCTGCTGGCAATGCCCCTATGTATACATCCCAAAATGCCATTGGCCTTCTTGGCAACAAGGGCACACTGTTGCCTCATATCCAGCTTCTCACCCACTGTAACCCCTAGGTCCTTTTCTGCAGAACTGCTGCCGAGCCATTCGGTCCCTCGTCTGTAGCGGTGCATGGGATTCTTCCGTCCTAAGTGCAGGACTCTGCACTTGTCCTTGTTGAACCTCATCAGATTTCTTTTGGCCCAATCCTCTAATTTGTCTCGGTCCCTCTGTATCCTATCCCTACCCTCCAGTGTATCTACCTCTCCTCCCAGTTTAGTATCATCTGCAAACTTGCTGAGGGTGAAATCCACACCATCCTCCAGATCATTTATTAAGATATTGAACAAAACCGGCCCCAGGACCGACCCTTGGGGCACTCTACTTGATACCGGCTGCCAACTAGACATGGAGCCATTGATCACTACCCGTTGAGCCCGACAATCTAGCTAACTTTCTATCCACCTTATAGTCCATTCATCCAGCCCATACTTCTTTAACTTGCTGGTAAGAATACTGTGGGAGACCGTGTCAAAAGCTTTGCTAAAGTCAAGAAACAACACGTCCACCGCTTTCCCCTCATCCACAGAGCCAGTTGTCTGGTCATAGAAGGCAATTAGATTAGTCAGACATGACTTGCCCTTGGTGAATCCATGCTGACTGTTCCTGATCACTTTCCTCTCCTCTAAGTGCTTCAGAATTGATTCCTTGAGGACCTGCTCCATGATTTTTCCAGGGACTGAGGTGAGGCTGACTGGCCTGTAGTTCCCAGGATCCTCCTCCTTCCCTTTTTTAAAGATGGGCACTACATTAGCCTTTTTCCAGTCATCCGGGACTTCCCCGGATTGCCATGAGTTTTCAAAGATAATGGCCAACGGCTCTGCAATCGCATCTGCCAACTTCTTTAGCACTCTCGGATGCAGCGCATCCGGCCCCATGGACTTGTGCTCGTCCAGCTTTTCTAAATAGTCCCGAACCACTTCTTTCTCCACAGAGGGCTGGTCACTTCCTCCCCATGCTGTGCTGCCCAGTGCAGTAGTCTGGGAGCTGACCTTGTTCGTGAAGACAGGGGCAAAAAAAGCATTGAGTACATTAGCTTTTTCCACATCCTCTGTCACTAGGTTGTCTCCCTCATTCAGTAAGGGGCCCACACTTTCCTTGACTTTCTTCTTGTTGCTAACATACCTGAAGAAACCCTTCTTGTTACTCTTAATATCTCTTGCTAGCTGCAACTCCAGGTGTGATTTGGCCTTCCTGATTTCACTCCTGCATCCCCGAGCAATATTTTTATACTCTTCCCTGGTCATTTGTCCAATCCTCCACTTCTTGTAAGCTTCTTTTTTGTGTTCAAGATCAGCAAGGATTTCACTGTTAAGTGAAGCTGGTCGCTTGCCGTATTTACTATTCTTTCTACACATCGGGATGGTTTGTCCCTGTAACCTCGATAAAGATTCTTTAAAATACAGCCAGCTCTCCTGGACTCCTTTCCCCCTCATGTTATTCTCCCAGGGAATCCTGCCCATCAGTTCCCTGAGGGAGTCAAAGTCTGCTTTTCTGAAGTCCAGGGACCGTATTCATCTTTCTTTCTTTCTTTCATCTTTCAGGTCTTTCATCCTGCATCCATTATGGACTGTGATGATGTTTTATGCCTACTGTTCCCATGTGTATTGCTTTACACCAAGGTGGAGATCCTGAACAGGGTTAAATGTGTCCACAGCTGTACGCCCTTCTCCAGTTCACAAGCTCCTTGCGGTAACACTGACTGTATTTAGACATTCTGGAAGAAAATGGAATGCTTGGTGTTGGCTGGTTGCATATTACCCAGAATTCTCTTCCAGTTAAGAGATATCTCATTTAGTTTCAGTGTTGTCTGAGCATGATCTGATGAAGAGATAGTGTCTCACCAGGTTTGTGGGGCCAGCCCAGATTTCCAGATTAGAACTAAAAACTGACTCCAACTTGTAAATATGTAGACAAGATTGTGTGCATTGTTTGTTATAGAATCAGCAAATGAGTTACATAATACACAGTCTCTGAGCTGGATGCAGGTCCCTTCTTCAGATGTTGGCAACTTTATATGCAACACAAAAGATCTTTTTGTGGTGATCTGCAGAGGTAAAAAGTTTACACTGAGGAATAGCTGGATGTTTGGGGAGTTTACAATGGAGTAGACTATTTATCTACTGAGTTCAGAGAACAGCAATGTTCACTTTATAATAACGGTGCTTTTTGTATAAGCCAACAACTCCTGGAGCATGTAACTCCCTGGTTCCTAAGTTTATGAATTATTTGTGGGGTCAATAAGATGCGAGCATTGTTTGGCTGGGCTAGCGTTTAGTGTGTTTATATACTAAATGTTGATATAACGCCTTTTATGCCAGGATCCCAAAGTTCTTTTAGAGCATTATTACATAAGTCTCTCAAGATCCTTATTACCTCAAGACAACCCATCGTATTGCTGGTGAGGTTGAGTCACAGAAAGATTTAGAGAGTAAGGATTGGAGCTGGGAATGAAACACAGGAATCCTGGCTCCCAGTCATGTGTTCTAACTACTGGAGCATACTTTATATCTGGAAAAGGGACACAGAACCCCATTGTACTTAGACTGCCTGCCTCGTCCACCAAGCCCATGTACCAAGCAGAAACAAATTGTATTTAATTATAGCTGATCAAAATATGGAACTTCTGTCCCATGGGAAATTCCAAGATTTCAAAATCTGGTTTCATCCCAAATCAGGATGAAAAGTCAAAATTGCAGAACCTTAAATGAAAAAAAAATCCATTTTGACTTTATTGAAACATTTGGATTGTATTATATTATCCAAAATGTATACAAAACATATATCTGGGTCATTACCAGCTCTTGTCTTGGAAAAGTAATGCAGCAAAGCACACAATTTCCAGTAAGTTCTTGGAATGTATGGGGGACAATATTTTGTTTCAGAAAGTAGACGAAGTAACCAGGGGAACAGCCATTTTTGACTTTATTCTGACCAACAGGGAGGAATTGGTTGTGCATCTGAAGGGGGCAGGCAATTTGGGTGAAAATGATCATAAAATGATAGATTTCTAGATTTTAAGAAAAGGAAAGAGTTAAAGAAGCAGAATGAGGACAAGGGACTCAAAAATTCAGACTTTACTAATATCAGAGAACTGGTAGGTAAGGTCCCATGGGAAGAAAATTTAAGGGAAAAGGAGTTCCAGAGACTTAGCAGTTTCTTAAGAAGACTACAGGTGAGTTGCATCATATGCGCATTTAACTTTTGCGAATTCAACTATACGCGCTCGGCAAAAAAAAAAAGAAAAACAACAAGATACCTGTAAATAGTGCGGGCGATTCCGCCCACCATTCCACTCAATGAGCATATGCCCCAGAGTGAGCGTGAGATGGGAGACATGAATCTGCTGTTCCCTCAGTCGGTCTCAGTTCCTGCGTGCCTCTCGTAGTGTGAGCATCTCGCCACGCTGAGTGTGATTCTAGTGTTTAAAGATACTGTACATATTTTTCATACAACATGGCCCCTAAACGAAAGCCAACTACTTTATCTGGTGCTCAACTGAAGAAACAGTGATCTGTTACAACGCTGGAGGAAAAACTGGTTGTGTTGGACTTATTGAGAGACGGTATGTTGGTCTCCAATGTGATGCGTAAATATGGCCACAATGAATCTAGCATCCGTGCCATCAAGATTCAAGAGAGAGAAATTCGTCAAGCTGTGGCATCAAGTGCTCCAATAACTTCTAAGGTGATGAGCCAGGTGCGTGATAAGACTTTAGTGAAGACTGAAAACGCATTAAACTTATGGCTGGAAGACATGAACCGTAAACGAGTGCCTATCGATGGCAACACGTTGCAAGAAAAGGCTCTTAGCCTCTATGTGCTGTTCAAACCTCCTGCCGAAGAAGGAGAGCCTTCTGATGAGAAGGAATTCAAAGCCAGCCAAGGAACCACTTTTTAGGAACCACTTCGGCCTCAAAAACATGCAGACTACTGGTGAAGCTGTTTTTGCGAATGAAGAGGCATCAAAAGCCTACCCTGAACAATTAAAGAAAATCATAGAAGAAAAGGGTTATCTTCCGGAACAAGTTTTTAATGCTGACAAGACTGGGCTCTTCTGGAAAAAAATGCCCAAGCCACACTTACACTTTGAAATCAGAAAGACAAGCCCCCGGCTTCAAAGCAGCTAAAGACCTTGTGACTGTGTTGTTTTGTGGCTATGCGGCTGGGCATTTAATAAAGCCGGGCTTGCTCTACAGGGTTGCAAATCCCCGTGCCCTAAAAGGCAAGAACAAAAATCTCCTGCCTGTGTTCTGGCATGCAAATAAAAAGGCTTGGGTGACTGCAGCATTATTTCTGGATTGGTTCCACAAGTGTTTCATTCCACAAGAGGTCAAGCGGTACCTTGAAGAGAAAGGACTTGACTTTAAAGTGTTGCTGATCGTAGACAATGCTCCTGGCCACCCTGTGGCACTCCAGTTTGCGCATAACGACATTAAAGTCATCTTTCTCCACACCAATACCACCTCCATCCTCCAACCTCTCAACCAAGGCGTGATTCGCTGTTTCAAGGCCATGTACACGGGGCTTACATTCTCATGGATATGTAGCGCTATGGATGCTGATCCTAATCTTAATGTGATGGAGTGTTGGAAGTCCTTCAACATTGCCAATTATATTAAACAGGCAATGGAAGCAATCAAGCCTGAAACAGTCAATGCATGTTGGCAAAACCTATGGAAATAACGTGTGAATGATTTTAAGGGCTTCCTGACCATTGACAAAGAAGTGAAACGCATTGTTCAGGTGGCCAGGCAAGTGGGTGGTGATGGCTTCGTCGACATCCTTGAGGAAGAAATTGAAGAATAAATTGAGAGCCATAGAGAAACATTGACTAACGAAGAGTTAGAGGAACGGATAAAATCGTCTGCAGAAGATGAAGATGACGACGACGAACAGGAAGAGCCAGCAAGTTGGAATCTTCATAAATTTGTTGAAGTGTTCCAAGCAGTGAAACACTTGAATGATTTAATTTCTGAATACGATCCCTCTATGGAACAAAGCCTCAAAATCACAGGTAGTATTATGGATGATTTGAGACTGTATCAAGAAATGTTTGAGCAGCTCAAGAGACAACAGCGACCATTGCTGAACACCATGTTTTTCAAGGAGAAACAACCAGCAGCAGATGAGCCTATGCAATCAACTTCTCGAGCTGAACCAGAGCCAAACACTTCATCTACGACTCACTCTCCATCACCCAAGCTCTCCGTTACCTCCCTCTCCTGGATCAACATCAAGCCCTGACGACCCCCTATAATTACCTCCTGTAATTACCCACCTGTAATTACCCCCTGTAATTAAAAATACAGTACTGTAAAATTATAGTTTGCATATGTACTCTTTATTATAGACTGTACAGTGTATATTACTGTATACACTATACATTTATACATATTACTGTACCGGGTTGTATACACAAAACCATGTACCATATACTTGTACTTTATGGGCAATTTAAGGGATTTTCAATGGTAATTTTGACTATATGCGACTTTCACCTTACGTGCTGACTTTAGAACCTAACCCCTGCGTAAGATGCTACTCCACTGTATTAACGGTTCAACTGCAAACTACTCTGATGTGAAAAAAAAAGATAGGAAGAACAGTAAGAGACCAACAGGGCTCCATCAGGAGCTCTTTAATGCCCTGACAATAAAAAAAATCTACAAAAAGTGGCACGTGGACAAATTGCTAAGGTGGAGTATAAAAGACTAACACAAATATGTAGGCACAAAATCAGAAAGGCTAAGGCACAAAATGAGTTACAGCCAGCAAGGGACATAACAGAAAATAAGAAGAGGTTCTTTAAATACATTAGGAGCAAGAGAAAGGTGAAGGAAAGTGTAGGTACTCTACTTAGCAGGGAAAGAGAGCTAATAACTGATGACATCAGGAAGTCCGAGGTGTTTAATGCCTATTTTGCTTCAATCTTCACTAAAAAGGTTAATGGTGACCACATACTCAACACAAATAATATTAACAACAAGGGGGAAGGAACACAAGCCAAAACAGTGGAAGACCTGGTTATAGAATATTTAGATAAGTTAAGTGTATTCAAGTCATTGGGACCTGATAAAATGCATTATAGGGAAGATAAAGAAACAGCTGAAGCAATCTCAGGACCTTTAGCATTTATCTTTGAGAACTCACAGAGGACATATGAAGTCCCAGAACACTGGGAAAAGGTAAACATAATACCTATCTTTAAAAGAGGAAACAAAGAGGACTCATAGGGAATTATAGACCAATCAGTATAACTTTGATACCTGGAAAGATATTGGAACAAATTTTTAAACAATCAGCTTGTAAGCACCTAGAGAATAATAGGATTAGAAGGAATGGATTTGTCAAGAAAAATTATGTTTGTTTGGAATGAATTCCTTCTTTGACAGGAACAATGGCTTAGTGGACAGAGAGGAAGCAGTAGATGTAATATATCTTGTTTTTAGTAAAGGTTTGTGATGCAGTCCCCACATGACACTCTCATATGCAGACTAGGGACATGTGGTCTTGGTGAAATTACTATAAAGTGGATACACAACATGTTGAAAGACCTTACTTATACAGTAGTTGTCAATGGTTCATTTTGAAACTGGCAGGCCATATCTAATGGAGCGCTGCAGGGGTCATTCCTGGGTCCAGTACTGGTCAATATTTTTGTTAATGCCTTGGATAACATAGTAGAGAGAGTAGGCTTATGAAACTAGTGGAAGACACAAACCTGTGAGTGGTTGCAAACATTTCGGAGGGCGGGAGGAGAAATTAAAACTTCACAAATTAGAGAATTGGTCTGAAGTCAACAAAATGAAATTCAATAGAGACAAGTGCAAAGGACTATACCTAGGAAGGGAAAATTAAATGCACTACAAAATGGGGAATAACTGGCTAAGCAGTAGTACTGCTGAAAAGTATCTGGGGGTTATAGTGGATCATACATTGAAGGTGAGCCAAAAATGGGATGTAGTTGTGAAAAAGGCTAATAGTATTCTGGGGTGTATTAATAGGAGTGGGATGTGTGAGACATAAGAGCAGGGATCAGCAACGTATGTCACGTGGCCCACCAGGGAAAGCCTGTTTACCTGCAGCGTCCGCAGGTTCGGCCGATTGCAGGTCCTTCTGGCCGCGGTTCACCGTCCCAGGCCAATGGGGGCTGCAGGAAGTGGCGCGGGCTGAGGGTTGGGCTGGCCACTGCTTCCTGCAGCCCCCATTGGCTTGGGATGGCAAACCGCGGCCAGTGGGAGCTGCGATCGGCCGAACCTGCAGACACTGCAGGTAAACAAACTGGCCCGGCCTGCCAGCGGCTTTTCCTGACTGGCCGTGTGCCAAAGGTTGCCAATCCCTGGACTAGGGGGATTACTTTGTCCTACCTCAGCACAGGGGGCTGGACTTGATGACCTTTGAGGTCCCTTACAGCCTTACATTTCTATGATACTATATTAAGGATATTGTATTATGTTACCTAAAAGTTGAAACAATAACTGACTCCTTTGGGTCTGACATTGAGCTGGAGCTGACATGTGACTTTCTCGACACGAGAAGGACAAGACCCTTCTCAGAACCCTTGATGCATCAGAATGCAGTTCCTGAGGGAGCCATCTAGCCATCCAGCAGCATAAATCCTGCAAAGCAGGTTTCAGTTCATTCCCTCTAGGGCTGCTGTGAGATAACTCACGTAGCAGCCATGATGAAAAGGGAGATATGTAACTATAGTAAATAAATAAAATAATAATAAATAATAATAATCATGTTTTAACCATTGGTTTGTACCCAAATAAGCTCCCCCCTCCATGTTGTGTAAACTGCTATCACAGCATTATCACTTCTGTGACAACAATGGCCAGTGCATCTCAAAGCCTTGTGCTGGGTCCTCTGCTCTCCAGTGTGTTTTAAGTCTTTTATTACTTTTATCTTGAGGAAGGGACACTGAGGCAGGGAGTGAAAGCTCCTACTGAGAATTCACTGGCTTAGCCCTTTCGGTTGCTACAGTGTATGGTTGCTCAGTTCCTCCCGCTCTGACCCACTGAATTCATTCCCATGTAGAACGCCCGCACAAGGCACAACAGTGTTGTGAATCCTAGTGTAGACAGCCCATCATCTGCTGCAGCCATTTTGAACACTGTATTAATTAGACTGGGGTGAAATTTTCAAAAGCGTCTAAGTGACTTAGGTACCTATATCCCATTGACTTTGAATGTGGCGCCTAAGTGCCTGAAAGTGCCATTTTTAAAAATAGGATTTTTGGCTTCTAAATCACTTACATGCTTTTGAAAATTGTATCCCTGATCTCAGCTGCGCCTTTAATCTTTTCCAGTGTGCCATACAGAAACAAACAGTTGTCTCATTTGAGGCTATTATTATTCAATGCCATAAATACTTTAAAAAATAACAATTCCATGGGGTTTGTATGGAAATCAAGAGGATTTTGCACTTCAATTCTCAGTCCACTGCCCAGTTACCTTGATGCCCAGTCCCAGGGCCTCAGCCCCTGCACTTGAAAATGCTTATTAAAAACAAGAGAATAATACAGGTGTAATAATAGCAGGCATCCGATTATTAGGAAACACACAGCAAAAACACAAAAATGATCAGCTTCCATGAAATCTCAATGGTGGCTGTATAATTTAAACAGGATTCTTAAGCTTGTCAGCATCATTCTCCATTTTTGGCTCCACTCCTGTTATTTCAGACCACAAGAAGGCCGCTATTGTTCTGCTGCCAGCCCCAGCCGCCTTTGGTCAGATTTAAGAGAAAGTGGTTGTTGGAAATGAAGATTAACACTCCAGACACAGGTGCGATTATCTTGATGAAGGTTATTGTAGTTCGCATAACATCGAATATATGTATCTATATACACACACATTAGTACCCAGCAGGTCTATAGCACAAGGGATGAATGGAAAGCTAGGGGAAGTATTTAATCACAAGGACTTCTCCGATGTGTCTAAAAGTGAAGTGGTGTTCTATACAAATGGAGATGCTTAGGACAGTCATAGGAAAGGACTAGCTATTGCAGATCTTAAACTCTTGAAGAAAAAGGTGTATGTCTGCGTGAGAGAGAGAGAGAGAGAGGGGCAGACAGACTCATCTGTGAGAGTCTGTGTTGAATAGAACAACAAAACCAGCAAAAATCCCCAAACTGTCATCAGCTAGCAAAAAACAAAATGATGTATGAATGTATCTATTTTCATGGATGTGGGTCCAAACATTTCCATATTTGGGGTATTTGAAATCCAGATCCAGTTTCTGTGTCCTTAACTCATCTCTCACTTGGGATATTGTTTTCTGTTTTGAATATTCCAATTAATTGACTCATGCTTGGGCAGTACCTGAGATCCTTGGCTATAAGGCACAGCATGTGTACTAAAGTACCACACACTTCTATATCACTAGATAGATACCTAAGTATTAATAATAATTACAGAGGAACTGAAGCAGTCCAATGTAGATCCAGATCTCAACTTCCTCAAAGTATGGGCAAGTTCAGATCTAGGGTTTTGATTGGCCCAATGTTGAGATGGGCTAGTGCTGAAGCTTATGTCTAAACAGCTCCAAAGCTTATGTCTAAACAGCTCCAGCCCAGGATTTGGGTTAGTATCCACCTGTACAAAACTAAAGTTACCTGTGTCATTCCGATTGGCTCAGTAATCTCTGATGTTATAATCACACGGCCATTCCCTGAACTGCTCCATTATTGCATGGAATCAAATGGGAGAGTCAAGGGAGCTGTAGAGAACAAAGAATACATGTCTCTTTTCTATAAAAGCAATACACTGTGTCTGAATTATATGGGGAAAAGTGGTTTTCTCGTCAAATCTGTTGCTAGCCTTCAAATGTATAAAATCCACATGATACAGCAAATCTGTTACCTAGGCTCTGCGTGTGTCTCACGTTCCAGAGTTCTGAAAACAATGCAAACCACTGTAGTTTTGCTCTCATGGTTACGGTATCTGCACGTCTGGTTAGGATTACACAATAGCTCACAGTTAACCAGGCAATCTTGTGTGTGCAATAAGTAGTCAGTCACTTCTTTCTGTACCAGCCTCAGCAAAACATCAGCTGATTGTATTATTCTAATTTGGGTTGCAGGGAGCCATTACCTTGCACCTACCTTTGATTAGATGAAAGGCTCCATTAAACTGTGCTAACTTTCCTGCCTGCAGGGGGTCCCATCTAAGTGGAGAGGTGTATGAGGGTTAGAGCGGCTGAGAGATCCAATGGCTGGTTTCAGAGTAGCCGCTGTGTTAGTCTGTGTTCGCAAAAAAGAAAAGGAGGACCAATAGGGTGAACTGACTTGGAGGGGGGTGTGGTTGCTGTGGGCTGGGAGAACTTGCACCCAGTGTAATGTCAGGGGGCACTGAGCAGCTGGGTGGGAGGGATATTGTTTTCTTATACCCCTTGGACACGTTTCTGGGTCATTTCTACTCTATACGCTATCTTTCTTCAAAGTGTAGCTTTTAAAGACATCGGAGTAGCCACTACTCTGGGCTGGCACTAGGAATAACCAAGTCCTTGAAATGGCTATTACACACATCACTTGAATTCACTTGATTCCAATGAAGCCCTTTTCCCTGGATACCTCACAGCTCCCCTCCCCTCTTGCCCCTTCCCCACTGCTCCCCAAGGGGTGGGTGCAGCTATGTCAGCACAAGCCTGCTCTCTGTGTAACTCACTTTAAATGTGAAGTGAGCCCAGAGATGCCACAGTGATGGGCCTGGTATAAAACAGAGGCAGACAGAGAACAGTCTGTCTGCAGAAGCCGCCCCTCCGAGGCATTTCAAACAGCTGCTAGCAATCCAAAATGGGACACCCTGTGCTCTCTCATGGGGACTTTATATTGGCTTGTTGTTCTCCTGAAATAAAAGTCAGGAAGAACCTGTTTGTTATTTATGACTAGAACATCCTGATTCTCAGTCTGGCGTGGGTGCAGAGGGGTTAGCTCGCTCGACTGAGCACAGTGCACACTGCCCTGCTCTCCGTTCCCTGCACCTTTCGTCATCGGTCTAGAAACGGCTTGCACACGAGTTGAGGACTGACCACTCCAGTTCATTTTTCAGGGCCACCGACAGCTATTTTTTCTTTAGTAACAACTTCAGGCCATTATAAACCATTGTAAAAGTCTTTCATCCATAAAACACTCCAAGAATATTAGCTTAAATATAGTCTCTCTGTTCAAAACCAACAAAAGCTTTGGGCTAGCTGTTTCAGACCCACAGTGACAAGAGAATTATGTAAAGTCTTTAAGCCACAAACCCTGGTTTAAGCAGCACAATAGATAATTTGAGACTAGGGCTCAGAACCTTACGTGGTTGAGCCCATACTCTCGGGAACATTTCTGCCATTGAATGAAGATTTGTACCATGAATAATTATGAATTGTCCCAGATAATCATTTGAGTCATGGTACATTGATCTCATCTGCGTGAAACAAAGACATCCCTCATTTTCCTCCCTCTGTCATATATTCTGTTAAAATACCTTGGTAGTGAACGGTGAATAATTCAGATGTGTTTATTACAAACTCTGAGAGAGAATCAGAGATATAACGGAGGTGGAAATACAATAGCATTCATTTTTACCTGGCATCTAACATACATAGTATCACACACTACACCACAGGAAAAGTCACAATGACCTAAGGGTCTGATTTTCAGAGGTGCTTCCATAGGAATCTGCAGGTGAAGAGCACCTCTGATCATCAACTATATTGGAAAGACAGATTTCAGGATAGATGGACTTCAGGTAGACCATCTCTTGATTCTTCTAGTCTTGCCCCCTGTACCAGGGACCACCTGGGCACTGGCAGAGGAGAAAGTTTTAGAAAAAGTCCAGAACTGGATTTTGGTTTGGATAAGTGTGCTATCAATAACTGAGATTGGATTGTGCTTGGCTCACCTAGTGAGAAACAGACCTTCCCCCAAAGAGATCAGAGTCTAAATAGGACAGACAGAAAGTGGGTAGGAAAAAGTACTATTATCTCAGTTTTATAGATGGGGAACCGGGGCAGAGAGAGATTAAGACCCAGATTTTTAAAGGTGTTCCTGCACTCAGATACCCACTGAATACACTCAGAAACCCAAAGAGGGATGCTCATGGCCACTGCACCTGAGAGGAGGAGATGTAGAGTGCTGGTGGTTGAGGACTCCCTTCTGAGGGGAACGGAAGCATCCATCTGCTAACTTTTAAGCAATTTGTCCTGAATTGGCATTCTCAGTTGGGTCCCGCCAGAACCAGCATCGTTACACTAGGTTAACTCATCTTGTGCCTTAGCCTTTCTGATTTTGTCCCTACATGCTTATGCTATTCTTTTGTACTCCTCCTTAGCAATTTGTCCATGTCTTCTACTTTTTGTAGATTTCTTTTTGATTTTCAGGGCATTAAATAGCCCCTGGTGGAGCCTTACTGGTGTCTGACTGTTCTTCCTATTTTTCTTTCACATCAGAACAGTTTGCAGATGTGCATTTAATACTGTCTTCTTGGGAAACTACCAGCTGTCCTGAACTCCATTTTCCCTTAGATTTTCTTCCCATGGGACTATACCTACCAGTTCTCTCAGAATGTTAAAATCTGCTTTTTTAAAAGTGCATTGTCCTTATTCTGCTGCTCTAGCTCCTTCCTTTCCTTAGAATCATGAAATCTATCATTTCATGACCAATTTCACCCAAATTGCCTTCCACCTTCAGATTCACCACCTCCTTCTTTTTGATCAGAGTCAAGTCTGAAATGACTGTCCCCTGATTACTTCTTCCACTTCTGAAACCAAAAAGTTGTCCCCAATACATTCCAAGAACTTACTGGAAATTTTGTGTTTTGCCAGCAGACCTGGGGAGAAATGGGGTCCACCTGACCAAGAAGGGAAAGAGCATCTTTGCACACCGATTCTTTAAATACATTAGGAGCAAGACAAAGATGAAGGAAAGTATAGGTACTCTGCTTAGCGGGGAAGGAGAGCTAATAACATCAAGAAGGTATTTAATGCCTATTTTGCTTCAGTCTTCACTAAAAAGGTTAATGGTGACCAGATACTCAAAGCAAGTAATATTAACAACCAGGGGGAAGGAACACAAGCCAAAATAGGGAAGAACAGGTTAAACAATATTTAGATAAATTAAATGTATTCAAATTGGTAGGGGCTGGTGAAATTCATCCTAGAGAATTTAAGGAACTAGCTGAAGAAATTTCAGAACTGTTAGCAATTATCTTTGAGAACTCCTGGAGTACAGGTGAGGACCCAGAAAACTGGAGAAGAGCAAGTATAGTGCCTATCTTTAAAAAGGGGAACAAAGAGGACTCAGGGAATTATAGACCAGTCAGCCTAACTTCAATGCCTTGAAAGAAACTGGAACATATTTAACAATCAATTTGTAAATACCATATGAATAATAGGTTCATAAGGAATATCCAGCATGGATTTGTCAAGAACAAATCATGCCAAACCAACCTAATTTCCTTCTTTGACAGGGGTACTGGTTTAGTGGGTAGGGGGAAAGCAGTAGATGTGATATATTTTGATTTTAGTAAAGGCTTTTGACACAGTTCCTACATGATATTCTCATAAGCAAACCAGCGACATGTGCTCTAGATGAAATTACTATAAGGTGGGTGCACAACTGGTTGAAAGCCCATATTCAAAGGGTAGTTATCAATAGTTCGCTGTCAAACTGGGAGGGCATATCTAGTGGAGTCCTGCAGAGCTCACTTGTGGGTCCAGTACTATTTAATATTTTCATTAATGACTTGGCAAATGGAGCAGAGAGTATGCTTATAAAACTTTCAGATGACACCAAACTGGGAGAGGTTGGGACTGAGTTG
Source organism: Chelonia mydas (assembly GCF_015237465.2). Lineage (NCBI taxonomy): Eukaryota > Metazoa > Chordata > Testudines > Cheloniidae > Chelonia > Chelonia mydas. The sequence goes on from NC_051250.2 coordinate 70,079,961, forward strand.
GAAATCTTTCAAAACCAGACTCTTTCATGAGATTTCAGAATCTGCTGCTGGCTGGTCTGACAATACAGTACATGGAAGGAGGCATTTTGGATGATATTTTAGCATTGCCATCCCAGCCAGAGATGCACTCAGACAACAATGCTAACTTGCTGGTTTTGCATCCTTGGTTCTAGTTCAGTTTTAGGAGCGAGTGACCCATTTGGGCTGGCTCTTATTCTATCTGAATCTGACTTCCAGTCCTTATAAAATAGGCAGTTTACTCTCTTTCATTAATGAGGAAATGATCTATAGTTAACAGATGGATGAATTGGCACCTTCAATTGAAAATCAAAGCAATTAACAAAGCAACTTCAAAAGACAAACTGTTTTTTAGGACTCAACCACTTAAAAGCTCTTCATACTGTGTTTGGATGCCACATATTGGTAGAGATAAGCAGGAAAGGCTGTAAATGAAACACGACTGATAGCAGCAGCTCTGGCTGTACTTTCTTGGTGTGGAAGGAGGAAGGTCCTTATTTTAGCAATGTGGAGACCACACTTGTTTCAGGATCTTGGGTGGGCCCAGTTAATCATCCAGAAGTTCAGATCTTTATCCAACATTTTGATTGTTTCATCCCTTTAAGTTTGCACACTTGGGCTGAAAATCACATGGAAACAGACAGTCTCTTGTTATAAAGTCAGGAGACCGAGTCTAAAGGTCTAGGCTAGTCATCACAGAGAAACTAAATGAATTCTTTGCTTCAGTCTTCACGGCTGAGGATGTTAGGGAGATTCCCAAACGTGAGCCATCTTTTGTAGGTGACAAATCTGAGGAATTGTCACAGATTGAAGTGTCACTAGAGGTGGTTTTGGAATTAATTGAGAAACTTAACAGTAACAAGTCACCGGGACCAGATGTCATTCACCCAAGATTTCTGAAAGAATTCAAATGTGAAACTGCAGAACTATTAACTATGGTTTGTTACCTGTACTTTAAATCAGCTACTGTACCCAATGACTGGAAGATAGCTAATGTAACGCCAATACTTAAAAAGGGCTCTAGAGGTGATCCTGGCAATTACAGACTGGTAAGTCTAACATCAGTACTGGGCAAATTAGTTGAAACAATAGTAAAGAATAAAATTGTCAGACACATAGAAGAACATAAATTGTTGCGCAAAAGTCAACCTGGTTTCTGTAAAGGGAGATCATGTCTTACTAATCTATTAGAGTTCTTTGAGGGGGTCAACAAACATGTGGACAAGAGGGAGGGATAGCTCAGGGGGGAGGGATAGCTCAGTGGTTTGAGCATTGGCCTGCTAAACCCTGCTAAGGGTTGTGAGTTCAATCCTTGAGGGGGCCATTTAGGGATCTGGGGCAAAAATTGGGGATTGGTCCTGCTTTGAGCAGGGGGTTGGATTAGATGACCTCCTGAGGTCCATTCCAACCCTGATATTCTATGATTCTATGATCCAGTGGACATAGTGTACTTAGATTTCCAGAAAGCCTTTGACAAGGTCCCTCACCAAAGGCTCTTATGTAAATTAAGTTGTCATGGGATAAGAGGGAAGATTCTTTCATGGATTGAGAACTGGTTAAAAGACAGGGAACATAGGGTAGGAATAAATGGTAAATTTTCAGAATATAGAGGGGTAATTAGTGGTGTTCCCCAAGGGTCAGTCCTTGGACCAATCCTATTCAACTTATTCATAAATGATCTGGAGAAAGGGGTAAACAGTGAGGTGGCAAAGTTTGCAGATGATACTAAACTGCTCAAAATAGTTAAGACCAAAGCAGACAGTGAAGAACTTCAAAAAGATCTCACAAAACTAAGTGACTGGGCAACAAAATGGCAAATGAAATTTAATGTGGATAAATATAAAGTAATGCACATTGGAAAAAATAACCCCAATTATACATACAATATGATGGGGGCTAATTTGGCTACAACTAATCAGAAGAAAGATTTTGGAGTCATCGTGGATAGTTCTCTAAAGACGTCCATGCAGTGTGCAGTGAATCAAAAAAGCAAATGGGATGTTAGGAATCATTAAAAAAGGGAATAAAGATGGAGAATATCTTATTTCCTTATATAAAGCTATGGTATGCCCACATCTTGAATACTGAGTACAGATGTGGTCCCCTCATCTCAAAAAAGATATACTGGCATTAGAAAAGGTTTAGAAAAGGGCAACTAAATGATTAGGGGTTTGGAACGAGTCCCATATGAGGAGAGATTAAAGAGGCTAGGACTTTTCAGCTTGGAAAAGAGGAGACTAATGGGGGATATGATAGAGGTCTTTAAAATCATGAGTGGTGTGGAGAAAGTGAATAAGGAAAAGTTATTTACTTGTTCCCATAATATAAGAACTAGGGGCCACCAAATGAAATTAATGGGTAGCAGGTTTAAAACAAATAAAAGGAAGTTCTTCTTCACTCAGTGCACAGTCAACTTGTGGAACTCCTTGCCTGAGGAGGTTGTGAAAGCTAGGACTATAACAGGGTTTAAAAGAGAACTGGATAAATTCATGGAGGTTAAGACCATTAATGGCTATTAGCCAGGATGGGTAAGGAATGGTGTCCCTAGCCTCTGTTTGTCAGAAGGTGGAGATGGATGGCAGGAGAGAGATCACTTGATCATTACCTGTTAGGTTCCCTCCCTCTGGGGCACCTGGCATTGGCCACTGTCAAAGGACAGGATACTGGGCTGGATGGACGTTTGGTCTGGCCCAGTATGGCCATTCTTATGTTCTTAATATCATGGAAATAGCCTTTTGTTTTGTATTTTGTCAATTAGGCTCCTGGTCCAGGCAACACAGAGGCAGCAGCAAAAACGAATAATAGTTCGATAAAATAGTGATCCAAACTTTTCTGAACCAGAATGAGATTTGCTTCCAAGTTGAGTTAAAAGTTTGGAGAAAAACTTGAGGAGGTTTCATATTTTATCCCATCCTTAACTGTTACCTCTCAGAATGGCAGAGAGTGAAACGGAGTCTGAGTTGGGAATATAGTATGGAAACAAAAAAACTGTTACTAACAGAAGCAAAGCAACTCTAAACTATCTGCATTGCATCTCCAAAGTATCAACCTGATGTCAAAAGCACCAGGCCCCTTCTTCTTAGCTCACAATGGTTTTGCATTGCTGCAGTTTCATGACTTCCGTGGAGTTACTCCTGATTTACACCTGAGTGCAAGTGAGAGTCCAGTCAGGCCCAAGACCAGTAACTATTTCTGAATGGATACATTGGGCTTGATCACCATCAGCGCTGCACAGCTCTTGGGGCACCGAAGAACTTGTAGAGCCCTGTAGGTGTGCGCTGAGCACCCTGGCGAACAATATGTGATCAAATGCTTGTCCATGCAGCGAGCGACATGCCTTGTGGAGAGAGGGTGCACACTTCACAGAGGAGCACCTGGCTCCACAGCAGTGCAGGGAGGGGGGATTCTGTCTTGGTTCTCCTCTCCAGAGGGCTGAGGTGAGGACTCCATGGGCTGGTCAGCTCTCAGGCGTGCCCCTTCTCCAGCAAGACTGCCTCTGTTTGGGGCAATAGTGTTCATAGTGCAGCTGCTGAGTCTCTGCAGGACCCTGATCGTGTGGAAAGCCCCCATGCTTGCAGTAGGCATTAATGAATTTTTTGGAGAGGAGGTTTTCACATGCACTCATTGCCTCCTGGATCATGCGTTCACAAAGGAATGACATCATGCCTCAGTCCCATCCATTACCATGTCCCTTCTGCTCCCCACACACTCTGGCAGAGCTCAGTGTGTATGGACCACTTCCACTATGTGGTGTCTATGTATGTATAGCAAAAAATACGGGGCACACCTGGGAACTTGCACCGGCAGAGATGCTGTGCAGTGCTCAGCGCTGTTGCAGATCCCAACCCTCTATGTCATGGGTAGGCTCAAGCCCATATTGGGTTGAATCCCAAGCCCACTGAAGTCAACAGCAAAACTCCCAGTGGTTTCAGTGAGGCCAGGATTTCGCCCCCTGACTTCTCTAGTCAATCAGCACCTTGAAGGAGTTTTCTCGGCACCTGGCAAAATCAGTCCCAATGTGAAAAATGTCTCTTTGTTGTGGTTGAAGGATGATATCCTGATGCCCTGACTACTGAAGCAGAATCAGGAGCATGGGGTTCTATAAGCAGCAGATTGTCCAAAGGCTGAAAAAGAAGACCTGCAAAAAAAAAAGGCACAGACTGCACTCTGCCCTTAACTCAATTTTCTTTCATTTTTCTTAGATACCTGTTAATTAGGATAAAACCATCTAACAAGGTTCGTAGGAGCAAATTGGAAAAGCATTAATGAATTCAGCATTAGTAACAGGTTTCCAAGCAACGGAACATTTTGGCTGAGTGTTAACACTCGTTGCAAGGAGGAAAAAAAACAGTCTCAAGAACAACCTAAATGGCAGTGAACTAAGACTATACCCCTTCTGGATAGAGCTGCTTTTGACAACGTCTCAAGCATGAGATACTTTGGATAAAGTTAAGGGAGATTTTTTGGTTGATTGTCTGATCTCCAATCGTTTTGGAGTGAGCACTCTCTATTTTATTACTACTACAATTAATTATTAGGGATATGTGTAATACAGCTTCTGACAAGAGCAGGGTCCTTGCAAGAAAATGACCCAGGTCCTATTGCGCTGAACACTGCACACATTCACAGGGGCATACAGTCCCTGCCCCTGGAGAGCTCACAGTGTCAATTAAGATACAGTTTGTGAGCACAGCAAACCTACAGGGAAAACAGAAGGGTAAGATGCTGAGATTATTAGGGAGGTTGAGAGTAACAATAAAAAGGATTGTGAGGTTATTTAGCTCTCTAGTGCATAACTTGATGAGTCTCAATGATTCCAAAGGTATAGCTATAGATGAGATATAGAAATTATAGAGGTACTGGTCATGGTTGGGATAAGTGAAATGAGCACTTTTCTCTTCTTGGATCACTTGGGCATCAGTGCCTGAAAGGCTCTATGTGGCACTGCTGTCTGCGATCCACTGGCAGTCAGGAACTCAGGGGGAGCTGATAAAGCATAGAGCCATCGGGACTCATGGCCTGGACCTCCTCCACATTGCGTCGATCTCACTAACACAGCCCTCACAACAAACAAATCAACTGCAAATAATGGAACTGATTCATCATCACACACTGGCTACTCTTGTGATGGAAAGCACCTGCAAATACAGCTTGAATGGTCAGTGTTCTCTGGCTGTTTTCGTGTGCCGGCAAATCTGTCCTTAAAAGTTAATCTTTCAAAAATTGTTTAAGGCTGATACCACCTATCTTGCAATCCTTAGAAATATTGCATGAAAGTGCTTTCTTTGGTTTTCTTCTCTAGTGATCATGTTATGACATTTTTATAATTAAAAACAAAACACACACAAAGGAAACAAACCAAAAAACCCACCACCCTAGTGAAATTCCTAAGCAAAAAAATTGTGTTAAAATGGAAGTAAGGTTGAGAGTATGTATCAGTAATTTAAGGCAAAAAAAAAAATCAGAAGGATCATGCAAACCAAGCATTACAAACCCAGGAAATTCAGAGTTATTTATACTTAAAAGAAATCCTAACATGCTAGGATAAGAAATACACAGTTAAGAAACCCAAATAACCTTAACTCTGCCCTATAGTGATGGCATGAGGGGAAAAATGTGAAAAAATCTAATGTGTTTTTACAAAGCAGTTTAATGTAATGGGGAACCACAAATACTAAAATGCTTTGATTGAATGACGTTGCTAGAGGGCAGCACTAAGGCTGCTTGGATGCCTTGACTGTGTATTTCTTACCTTAACACATTTGGAGTTCCAGCCCTGGGACTAGAGATATTTGCCCAGTGCTGGTGGGAGACAGGATTAGAATGGGATTTGGGTTTTGTTTATTCTGCTCCGATTTTTCCCCTTCCCTTTTTTGTTCCCTTGGCCCCAGTGAACCTATTCATCTCCTGTTGATCTTCAACTTCCTTGATACTGACAATGATGGGAAGATGTTGCATATCTTCAAAGAGTTGGCCTGCACCTCTTCCTCTGTCAATGCAAACATCACCACTGTCAGCGCTGCCAGCTACATGGCCAGAGTGGGAGCTAGGATCAGATGCATTAGACAGAATCAGGAAGATGACTGGCACTCAGATGGGTGAAGTAAAAGTCTGTGCGGGGCAGGGAAAGAAACCATCCTGTCCAAAGCACATGTTATGGGCATGATAGGATTCATCATGTAACAAGCACTGGTTCCCTGGGGGCTGGGTGACTGGGCAAGAAAATGGCAGATGAAATTCAGTGTTGATAAATGCAAAGTAATGCACACTGGAAAAACAATCTCAACTACACATACAAAACGATGGGGTCTAAATTAGCTGTTAGCACTCAAGAAAGAGATTTTGGAGTCATCGTGTTTAGTTCCCTGAAAAGAACTACTCAATGTGCAGCAACAGTTAAAAAAGCTAACAGAATGTTAGACTCTTAAGACTGGGGTAGATAAGAGAGAAAATATCATAATGCTGCCATATAAATCCATGGTACACCCACACCTTGAATGCTGCATGCATTTCTGGTTGCCCCATCTCAAGAAAGATATGTTAGAACTGGAAAAAGTACAGAGAAGGGCAACAAAGATTACTAGAGTATGGAACGGTTTCCATATGAGGTGAGATTTTAAAAGACTGGAACTGTTCGGCTTGGAAAAGAGATGACTAAGAGGGGATAGGATAAAAGTCTATAAAATCATGAATAGTGTAGATAAAGTAAATAAGGAAATGTTATTTACTCCTTCACATAACACAAGAACCAGGGGGTCACCCAATGAAATTAATAGGCAGCAGGTTTAAAACAAACAAAAGGAAGTACTCCTTTGCACAACATAGTAACCCTGTGGAACTCGTTGCCGGGGATCTTGTGAAGGCCAAAAGTATAACTGGGTTCAAAAAAGAAATAGACAAGTTCATGGAGGATTGGTCCATCAATAGCTATTAGCTAAGGTGGTCAGGGATGCAACCCCATGCTCGGGTGGCCCTAAACCTCTGATCACTAGAAGCTGGGACAGGATGACAGTGGCTGAATCACTAAACAAATTTTCCTGTTCTGTTCATTCCGTCTGAAGCATCCGGCACCAACCCCTGTCAGAAGACAAGATACTGGGCTAGATCGACCATTGGTCTGAGCCAATATGGCCATTCTTATGTTCTTATGTTACTTGTCCCCCACGTGGAATTAACTCTCCAGTCACAACAATAACCACACTTGCACCTAAACTTTCCCTCTAATAGGCTCCAAGAGAACAAGCAGCATGGCACCTGAACTGTGTTCACTATTGGCATCAATCGTCCCCTCATCAAATTTACTCTGTGTACCAATCAAGGGAAACAAGCATTTCCTGGATCTGGCTGGCAGGCCTGTAATTCTCAACCTTGTGCCCACGCTCTGTTGCATATTAGATTAGGCCATTATACCAGAGAGGAAGGACCTTCTGCATTGTTTGCAAACAGCAAGAATATTAACAATGGTGGAGAATAACAATGGTAACTAGGGAAGCGTAAGGGCCTGGGGATTCAGCTGGTAAACAGCTTTCTCTGGGGAGCAGTAAGGGAAACAGATGGACCCAGAAATGTACAGGCCTCTGCATTTAACACTAGATTAAGCAGATCTTCATCAAAAAGGTCGATGAGACAAATTATATTTCACCTGAAAGCTCTTTGGGACAGGGACTGTCTGTATAGCCCCTAGCATGATGGGGTCCGGGTCCATGACTAGGGCTCCTAGCTGCTACCACAATACAAATAATGAATAATAATAATGGTTGACCCTTGGTGAGTGTGGTAGAAGGGGTGGCTGAGAGAGAGGCTGCACAGAGCATATTCACATGAACTTTTTGTGAATGGGTTTTGTTCACATGGGTGTTTCAGAGCATCCATATTCACCTAGGAACTAGAGGATTCATGTGTGAACTGGAGGGTAGGTTATTTGTTATTTATCCTTCAGGTGTTTCAGACTCCCAGCCAGGGAGCAGAAATATGACCCTGTGACTTTGATGACCCATCACACATCACAAATAATAAACTCTGAAGAATGAGCAGTCAAAGTGAATAGTGCAAAACCAACCAAAAGGCTGGGATTTATTCCCATAAACTGTATTCTTATTAATTACCAATGGTAATGAAGTTCAAGAAATTCAAAAGCTACCCATGAAGTATTCATGAACAGGAAAAGGGCCAAATTCATAGGTGCTGTTGTTCACATAGAATAATTCCACCAGCTCTGCTAAGAGCCCAAGAGTTCAGAGCCGAGTTTGAGCCCTAGACTTTGTGTTTGATTTCACAAGAGAAGGACGGGAGGTGCAGTGCCCTTTTCTCTTGCATTATGTATGCATTATACTCTCCGTTCACACGACTAGGTGGAAATGAGTAACTTCTCTGCAGATGTCTCCTTTTTTAATAGGATTAATTAATATTTCTGCCTGTGTTGAGCAGCTTATAGGAATTAAAAGATACGAGATTGTGGGCCTCAGACATGGATTATGACTGCAAACACAGAAAAGAAAAAAGGCCCGGTGCTACTTTAACACTGACAACAAAAGTCACCCTTAGATGAATTAGCGACATTCCTGGGGAAGACTCCAGCTCCATACGGTGATATTTAATATCAGTCACGTAGAGTTGGCCAAATCAACTCAACATTCTGCTGTATCTGTGGGACCCAAGGTTCCCTATTTAGCATTCCTCTATGATGTCCATGAAACATTGCAATTGTCGCTCCCGATATAAATAAATAACCCCAGAGTGCCAAATGGTGGGTGGGGACGATAAATTTTTAAGCAACACTAGTCACAGGAGCACTACAGCAACTGAGCTGTGGCTGTGATTTAGTGGTACTAATGAGCAGAGACAGAAAGAGCCTCCTGTAGGCACAGATCGGCTGCCTCGGTCCCAGCTGACAAAAAACATGTGTTCCAAGAGGCTGCAGGAGTTCACAGAGTCCCAGTGTCTCTGGCTCACTCATTCCTACATCAGCAGTTTGTGCTCAAAGAACAACTCCAAGGAGGGGCGTGTCACTTCCTCCAAATAAAGGACATCACTGAGCCTCAAAGTTAGGATCCAGAGCTGATGGTCACCAGAGTTCAAGGTGTTTGGATCTGAGGTTTTGGCTTCAGGCTGATCTCTCCTCAACTGAGGGAGGTCATTTTCTGGGAGCTGCCCTATCCTGAAGATCTGAATCTGAATCCTTCCTGAGCTATCCAATGTCACTTAGAGCATGAACCAGGCTCTGCCATCTCTGTTTATTATGTTGCTTGCTGGAATAGGTACCTGGTTGTGTTTCTATAATGTACATTATTTACAAGGATCAGTTGTTGGCCTATCCCTTAACCCCCAACCTGGAGGATACGTGGGCTGCCTTTGGTCTGGTCCCCACTCTTTGACCAGTCTGGCTTGGTCAGCTGTACCAGGACTTAAAAATACCACGGCATAGCTCTCTGGGTCCTTGCCACACATCAAAGTGCAGTCTCCAGGGAAGGTTCCCAGATAGATGAGCCTTTAAAGCAGTGATACTAGAGACCTCAGTGGTTCAAGAGCCAAATTAGCGATCAACGTGCCCCAGCAGAGCCACAGTAGCGTGAATTCATTGTTTCATTTACTAGAGTACTATATAGTCATATTTAAACAGTGTGACAGGGGAAATATTTAGTTTATATGTTATTCTCAAAGCAAAATGACTCACCAAGTATTATTATTTTATCAACTACAATTGGTTGATAACATAGTAAAAGCATCCTGACTGGCTAATAACTTAGACTGGTTAATAATTAAATCATACAGTATTTTAATATCGTGTGCTGCAAAGAGCCGCAGGAGACACATTAAAGAGCCACTTGCGGCTCATGAGCCTCAGTCTGAGTATCACTGCTTTAAAGCCTGTCTCTGACAAGTTGAGAGGAATTTGCGCCCCCCATTTCAGAAAAGGCAGTAGGTACCAGTTAGAGTGTTCCCATTTGATTTTCCTCTCTGATGTTTACAGCCTAAAATAACCACCGCTGGGTGGACATAATTGTGTTTGGAGAAGCATCTAAAAGCTTAGAGCAGTGATGGCCAGAGTGGGCTCTCAGGCATTCTGTCCCAATCAGAACTGGCTGGAATTATCTCACTGACTGATGGAATTCCCCCCATCCCATCTCCAATTACTGCTAAACCATCCTGGCCAGAGATGATTTACCCCCACAGGCTCCTAAAAATCCTTCCAAAGAGTCATTTTTGGCCGCTGGAATGAATGGGATGAGTCAATCATTTTCAGAAACTATTGCCCTGGGAAAGGCTACCCAGGTTCCCATACAAGCTCTTCCCCCTACCTCTCCCATTGCAAAATAATCAAGCCGAACCCGGCGTTACACTATCAGCATAGTGCTCAGGAACAAAATAGAAACACTGCCAGAGGAGCACATTTCATCTACACTTGTTTGCTAAATAGTGTTGCCTCCCTCCCCTAAATGTGGTTCTGATGGGAAAGCAAAGGCATACAAACCCCTGCTCCTCTCTGTATGCATATACAACCTAGTACATGAGGTTTATCGCAGGATCATGAAGAACATTTTTGTGGGAGCCCCTCGTTAAAATACTGGCTGCACCTCTGATCTGAACTCTCCAAATTTCTTGAGTCTGCAAAATTGGCCAGGTAATTCAAAAGGACAGACTTTTCCATGGGATTTTCAGCTCCGGCCCTGATCCCAGCCAGACTAGAAACCCTTGAGAACAGCTTGTCTTGTGATATTAAATCATTTATGTCTCTGGATGGTTGGAACCAAGCAGTGCAGAGGCAGCAGGCACAGAAGAAACAAAAGTCATCAGGACTATTTCTGCCCCACAAGAAAGCTTGATTCTGTTTCAATCTCCAGTCTGGGGAAAGGTTCCAGTCAGTTTCTGTTTTATTGCTCCTATGTGCCGATGCACATACACACATAAATGCCCAACACACACTCACACAATATTCATAATAGCAGCTTTCCCTTGCCTTGCCAAAGTCAACTTCTCCTTCAGCTTACTACTACAACAAATTTCAGAGTAGCAGCTGTGTTAGTCTGTATCCACAAAAAGAAAAGGAGGACTTGTGGCACCTTAGAGACTAACAAATTTATTGGAGCATAAGCTTTCATGAGCTACAGCACCCGATGAAGTGAGCTGTAGCTCATGAAAGCTTATGCTCCAATAAATTTGTTAGTCTCTAAGGTGCCACAAGTACTCCTGTTCTTGTTATTACAACAACGTCGATCAAAGTTTGTCATCATGGCAATGATTGAACTGTAGCGGTGTAACACCCTGAGCAGTGTTATGTATCACCAGTGCCCTCTACTGGGCGGGTAATGTCCGACCCTCTCAACTCTATGTGGGCGACCTTCTGGTCTCTGGAATCCCACAGAGCTACACGCATTTTTACTGCTACAGGTAACAGAGATTCCCAGTTAGTTCAAGGCACTGGGGCCTGTAGTTTCAGACATAACTTCTGGTTCCTCACAATCATGTATACAGCTTTGCAAGGGCGTATGATGTTAGTAGCCAGTCATCAATTGGTTATTACAGGCCCATCGTTATGTGAACAGAAAATATCATATTGCCTCTATATAAATCCATGGTACGCCCACACCTTGAATACTGCGTGCAGATGTGGTCGCCCCATCTCAAAAAAGATATATTGGAATTGGAAAAGGTTCAAAAAAGAGCAACAAAAATTATTAGGGGTATAGAACGGCTTCCGTATGAGGAGAGATTAATAAAACTGGGACTTTTCAGCTTGGAAAAGAGGCGACTAAGGGGGGATATGATAGAGGTCTATCAAATCATGAATGGTATAGAGAAAGTAAATAAGGAAGTGTTTTTTTACTCCTTCTCATAATACAAGAACAAGGGGCCACCAAATGAAATTAATAGGTAACAGGTTTAAAACAAACAAAAGAAAGTATTTTTTCACGCAACACACTGTCAACCTCTGGAACTCCTTGCCAGAGGGTGTTGTGAAGGCCAATACTATAACAGGGTTCAAAAGGGAGCTAGATAGATTCTTGGAAGATAGGTCCATCAATGGCTATTAGCCAGGATGGGCAAGGAATGGTGTCCCTAGCCTCTGTTTGCCAGAAGCTGGGATTGGGTGACAGGGCATGGATCACTTGATGATAACCTGTCTGTTCATTCCCTCTGGGGCCCCTGGCATTCGCCACGGTCGGAAGACAGGATACTGGGCTTGATGGACCTTTGGTCTGACCCAGTATGGCCGTTCTTATGTTCTTATGAACCACCACATGGCTGGATCAAATGATAAACTAATAAAGGACTGAAACGGAGGAGCAACCATACAAAGGAGCAGTTAGGGAAAGCGGCCAGAGAAAACTATGGAAACCTTGTGGGGAAAGTGAGATAAATACATTCCTGTTTCAGCGGAGGAACTACTAAAGTGCAGTCTTGCTGCAAGGTAAAGGATAAAACATACAGTAGGCTAAATACTGGAGTCCTCGCTCAAACGAAACTTCCATTAATTACAGTGGTAGTGGTGAGGGGGAGTTGCCAGAGAAAATAATGATGTAAATAATAAACTGCAGAGAAGAGAGGCCACTTCCTGAGTTTTCATGTGCATAATTTCCTTAGAATTCATCCATGAGCACAGAATGCTTTGCTGCCTTCCACCCACTCCCTGGAGTTGCGGAGCTAAGTATTATTACGGTCATTCATTATTACTATTATTATTCTCTTAAACCATGGATCTTGGGGAGACCAGCAGAGGGAGTGGTCAAATGCCAGGCCCCAAAGGCTCCTGGACAGAACAGTTTCTGCAGGAGCCTTACTTCTAGGTTTTCCCCTACTGGACTCTTCCCAGAAACCCCACCTGCAAAGGAGAGTTACACAACTCAGAGGGCAAGTCAAATAAATAGTCACTCTCTCTGTATCATCATCTGCTAGATTTATAATAGGACTGAGGGTGGTGGAAGAATCTGAAAGAAACAGCCAACTCCCTCTGCCTTTCTTCTCCCCCTCTTCCAATGCTGCAGAACCAGAAACTCATTTGTCCGACACGGAGAGGGATTCAGCAACCGAGGAGTATGCAACAAAGGTGTACTCCCTTCTTCCATGCCCCTCTTGCCAAGCCTGGCTGCATGAGCTCAGGACCCCCTCCGCTCAAGTTACCCGTGTGAAGGACTTCAGGATCTGACTCCTAATGAGTGTAATTATGGCATGAAAGGAGAAGTGAAATGCAGCTCGTCTGGCAGTTGCATCCACAGGGGCCATGATCACTGGAAGCGGTGAGCTGCACTAGTTCTGCTTTGTAGAGCCTTGAACAATGAAGCACAACATTTCCCAGTAAACGCTTCCTGTTTTTATTAGCTGCCATGGGGTGAGACCTTAGTCTTCACTCCCCGCGGCGGTAACACATCAAGGGTAGTCATGAAGATGTTGCTTGCGTCTCCCTTCTGCTTCCCCCAGCACATGCTAATTGCTAACTCTCAGTAGAGTCCATATGGATCCTTTTTACTTAAGGGGGAAAAAAACAAACCAACCTCCCAAAGTTTTATAACAATGTTTGGTTTTGGGGGGTTTGTATTTTATCCATGTTAGCTTCAGAATTGCAAGGCTGTATACATGAAAGCTTCCTCCAATCTATGCACAAACCATTAAAAGAAAACTTTCCTGTCCTCTGGCCTGGGTAGTAACTGCTCACAGCCACAATTAGCAGGGACCTTTGGCTGCCTCCAGATCATTGTGTGTTTTGTTTCATTTTATGAAAAGGAATAAAAGATAAAAAGAATTCGTCACTGATAATTTAGGAGGGAAACATACCAAATAGATGGAGCAAAAGCAGGATGGGGGCAGAGAGGGTGGTTTGTACTGTTGTCTTAAAACTGCAAGGAAGAACAAAGTTGACAACGTACGTACTTTTTTTTTCTCTAATCCTGGTTGATGGATAATAACTGGCACAAAATAATCAATCAGAGACATGGCCCAAACATATCCAACAAAGGAGCCTTGGTAAATCGACAGTGCCTACACAGGGCCTTTTCCAAAGCCCATTGAAGTTAAGTGGAGTTTTTCCTTTGTCTGCTTCGGCTCAAGCCCATGGATTCCAGCTCCAGGGTCAAATGCACAATGAATATGTGTATCATTAAATCTGTTGCTTATGAGCATGCACATCAAATGCCAGGAAATTAAATGAAAGTTGAAATCCAGAGGCTGCTGATCTTTAATTTTGATACCTGGTTTTTGACAGCACCCATCACAAGCGAAGCCAATATCCCTCTTTAGTCATTAAGAAGAGAAGCACTGGGCCAAAGCCTCGATTCCAATGTTCCCAAACCTGGGTGACTAAAATTCGGCTCATCAATCTGTGTTTAGGCACCTAATCTAAAAGCAGCCCAATTTTCAGAGGCCCTGAGGACCCACCAGTCCTATTCCTGCCCCCTCTCTCTTTCCCCCCTCCCCATATGGATGGTTCTGTGGCATCTAGAGAAGAGGGAGATGTTGCCTTAGAAGAGGCTGCACAGACGGAAGGGGAGCACATCGGTCTGCAGATCTGAGGTGGTGGGGTGCATCTAGGCTATTCACAGTTCTTGTGAACTGTTACTATTGAGATTGGCACAGGAGGAAGAAGTTTAGCCAAGAGTAAGGTAGCTGCATCAACGAGATGAGCCAAGCCTTTCTAGCAAGCTCTTTGGAGGCTTAGCTTCTGTTACAATCTGTCCCATCAAACGGCAAAGAGCAGGTGAATAGAAAGATGGCAAGGCTTTAGCCAACTTCAGCATGCTCCGGGGAGGCACAAAGCACCTCCTGTGGGTTGCCACGCATCACTGAGGGCCACTGACATCCCTGGGAGTTGAAAGCACTTAGCACCCTGCAGGATCAGACACATGTTTCTTCTCCAAGTCAACTCCATCACTGCCCGCAAACTCTTCAAAGCCCTCCCCCGCTTCCCAGCTCCAAGCCTGTGCAACCCAGAAGTACCTGCTGCACCTTAGTAAACCACTAAATCCAGGAACCTGGTAAGGATCCAGCAACAGCTGGCTGGAGAAACGCCTTGTATAAACCACATGTGCATTTCTAGTCTAATTCCATTTCAACTCTGCCATTGGCTTGCTTATGGGAGACGAGAGGCAGCTTGGGTGCCCAGCTAGCAAGTGTGAAAAATTGGGACCGGGGGGTCAGGGGTAAAAAGCACCTACACAAGAAAAATCCCCCGATATCTGGACTGTCCCTATAAAATAGGGACGTCTGGTCAACGTAGAGCAGTGGTTCCCAACCTTTCCAGACTACTGTCCCCCGACTACTGTCCCCCTTTCAGGAGTCTGATTTGTCTTGCGTACCCCAAGTTTCACCTCACTTTAAAACTACTTGTTTACAAGACCAGACATAAAAATACAAAAGTGTCAGCCGCTGTTACTGACAAATTGCCAACTTTTTCATTTGTCTATATGAAATTTTACTTTGTAATGATTTCGCTAGTTCTTTTTCTGTAGCCTGTTGGAAAACTAGGCAAATATCTAGATGAGCCGATGTACCCCCTGGAAGACCCCTGAGTACCACCAGGGGTACGCATAACCGTGCTCTTATGTGAAGTTCCTTTGGCTCTAATCACTCGATATGCCACCATCTCTTTCTCTCCCGTTCTTCCCCCACAACTCCCCCTTCTCCAGGTCCCTTTGTCTCACATCTTCATTAGCACTACAAAACAGCTCCTGGAAGTGTTTTTTCTTTTCATTAAGATGAGAGCAGCAGCGACAACAAAACATTTTAAATCTGGTAACGTTTTTAACTGTCCCTTCATGAAGCTCGGTCCCTTTGGGATAAACTACAACAGAACCACATGGGAAGTAAGTAGATGCCTAGCGCAGACAACAGGACTTGAGGACTGGGAGAGGCTGCATTGTTTTAGGGGTGTACGTTAAATCAAAGGGAAACGGCTGCACTGTTGAAGATGCACAGGGAGACCTACGTTGCTTTTCAGTGACTCTTCTCCATTTGATGCCCATAGTGGTGCTGATGGGATCCAAGTAGGTCACTCCCCACCTCATCGGTAAGAGGGAGCTTTTGTGAGTGATGGTTGGAAATAAGGACTCTCCATTTAGAAACAGGATCACACTCAACTGCAGGAAGAGAGGGAGGGGATCCTGGAGGAGCAAGAGGAATTCACCAAACCGGGGCAATTCACCTATCATTGCCCCGTTTTGGATCAGCCAGTTAATGACACTATGGGATCCAGATGCTGATTGGAGCTGCTGGATGCCACTGTAGTATAAATAGTAAATAATAGTACTTGTGGGATCATGGGATGTATGCGCAGAGCTTACCTTCTGTCTGCACCTTACCCCGCTGCAAGCCTTTGTTGTATGCATGTTCCATTAGTGTTTTCTTGTGGTCCCACCCAGGCTCTTCATTGTATCCACCTGTTGCCTCTCATCTTATGCTTAGAGTATCAGCTTTGGGGGGCAGAGACTCTCCCTATAATCTGTGTTTATACAGCACCTAGCACAGTGGGGTCCTGGTCTGCAGCTGGGGTTCCCTAAGTGCTTAATGATAACATATATCTGTAATATAAGCAATGTACAGGACTGCTGCTGATGCCTATGCTGTTCAGAGATCAGGTTCTTGTCAGTCTCTGACACAAGAGGAAATAATTGTTTCCCCTAATACTATCGTGCTTTATGGGCACCAGAACAGGGTTTCATGCCCCCATCACTTTTTACTGGCCGTAAGGGTGAGCAATGGGGGAGAGAAGGTGGAGATGAGCGAGTGGGGGGCAGGGTCTTAAAGGGAAGAGGTGACATAGGGAGGTTGGGGGATGGGCAGTGTGAAAGCAGAGGCTCGGGAAGGAAGAGTGGCATGAGGGCAGGGCCTCGGTGGAATAGGCAGTGCAAGGGCAGGGGCTCGGGGGCGGGGGGGAAGGGCAGCGTGGGGGATGGGGCTTTGGGGGGAAGCGGCAGTGTGGGGGGCAGGGCCACGGTTCAGATGCTGGTGGCCCCCCATTTTTTAGAGAGCTTCTGCTGCTCCTGATTCAGACTTGCACCCCACTGAAGGCTGGAAACTGGGCTAGCTGGTTCATTGGTCCATTCTGGTGCAGCAGGAGGCTGGCTAAGATGCTAGATGTACTACTAGTGTTTGCAGTCCTGGAGAGTGACTAGCCGTGTAGTGAAGGATCTTCTGGTTTGGGTAACTGCACCTCAATGACTGTCTCTATTTTCTTCTGTTGTGACAGGCTGTCCTCTGCCTGAAAGAGCTGAACAGAGCGGTTAGTTGCTGGGCAGTGAAGCAGCTAGGCTGGAGTCCTTGTTCATCTTCTTAATTAACAAACATTATCTTAATCCCAACCCACTGAAAAATTGCCCATTCTGGTAGGGGAGGACGTGAGATACTGGCTGAAATGGACCAGGGGGCTGCTCTGAAGCAGGCCCGAGACAGGATACCGTACCATACTTAAGGCTTACTGGTGTGTTCTTACAGGCACAAAGATAAACCCTAAATTGTTTTAGGCCTCTCCACCTCTGGCAGCATTTGGCTTTTATTTTCTGATAATTTGGGTGGATAATATCAACGTTTATTTTTAAGCTTTTTTTCAATTTACAGTTTCACAGCTGTGCAAAATTATGGGTTGTAAGATATTTTTTGGTCTGTTTTGATCAATTTACATTTTCACAATTGCAGGAAATTATGGTGGAGAGAGACAAAAGGGGGAACGATTATTTAATGCCAATAGACTCTGAGAGTCATGAAGTTAAAGCTTTATACCTGTTAAATCAAAACCTGTCACCATCAGATGTCACAATATACAAAGTAAATATCCTTAAAGCAAACTTTAAGAAGTTCTAAAGCAGCATTTTTTTTTTACTTTGCCTGTCTGTAAATTTTGATAATTATTGATGGAAATATTTTTGGTTGGTTTGTGTGTGTGTGTATGGTGAAATCAATGTTAATCGACATTTACCGATTAAAATCTACTTCTCCCGTGCCTAGCAATGAGTGACCTCCGGGAGAAGGGAGCATTCAGTAGGATTGTTTATTGGCAACGAGTCATGAATGCTGACATCTTTAAAGTTCCTTCTGCGTAAGCCACGTTTCAGGAATTTCCTCGAACAAACAGGACAAAACGGACCCACTTTGAAGTGCCTCACCGAAGGGCTTCAGATGCTGCCACCAGGGATTGGCTTCGTGTTGGACCTACCAAGCCAATCAGCAGAAAAGCTAATCAATGAATAACATTAACCATTTGAAGGAGGGGGGAAAAACAACAGCAACAACAACAAAATAATCCAGCCTACGATTCTGTTAAAAAGAACACGTAAGATTTACCCTGATATGTCACACTTCGATGAAAAATTCACTCTGAATTGACGTATAGATTTTGCAGCTAAGTCTGTTTCTGAAAGTCTGACATTTAGAGTCTGTTATGTGCCCAGCTAAGTTTACTGCAGCTAGGAGTGATGTTTTGGAGCTAAGGCCCAGATTTGCTTCCTGTGTTTTCCTGTTGATCAGTTCATTAAAAAGCCCTGTACAGGACTGGACCATGTGTTCTCCCTAGCTAGCGTAGGTTTTATTTTTATTTTTTAATCAGGCACCAGTCCTTGCAGTACCTCAGTGCCACAGGACACCTGTGTAGTGTCAGAATCACACAGTAGGTGCAACATACATCATTGCAAATTTGCTACTTCTGGTTGCCATAGCAAATGTATACGTCTCTCTGCTGCAGGCTGTAGTCATATGGTGTACTAAATCCGCACAACTTCTCACCCCAAGTGAGTACAAAACACCTGCCTCAACCTGTTAGTTCAAAGGGAAGACAGTGTCATAGAAACTAGAGATGGGAAAGACTTAAGTCATCCAGTCTATCTGCCTGTCAAACAAAGTATTTAGGCCTCAGATTTTACCCTTTAGATATGAATTTTAGTGCTGGTGAAAGACACCAGACTGACAGCCCAGAACAGCAAAGTTCTGGACAGTTATTATTAACTATATCACAATAGTTCCTAGAGGTGCCAGCTGAGAATGAAAACCCCACCTCTTGCACTGTGCAAACACATAGTGAGAGAAAGAGCCTTCTCTAAGGAGCTTCAGTATAAACAGGCAAGCGACACACTGTGTGGGAGAAAGGCGGGGTTATTATTTCTAGTTTACAGATGGGTAACTGAGGCACAGAGAGAGGAAGTTTTCAAATGGAATTTGATAATGTTACAAATGGGATTATATGATGGGGTTGCCTGTGATAGCAGAGGGTTGGACTCAATGACCCGGGATGTCTCTTCCAGTCCTACATCCAATGCTCCTGTGAAATGACTTATTCAGGCTCAAACAGCTGGTCATTACAAAAGCTTGGAATAAAACCCAGGTCTCCTGGCTCCCAGTCGAGTGTTCTTTTCACTAGATTGCATTTCCTCCCAGTCGTAGCAGCTGTTCAGTGATATTCCCATCACCAACTCCACAGAGCTGCAAATGAGGACAAGCCATAGTGAAGGAAGCACAGATCTGCAGAACATGTGTCAGTTACTATTCTACCTTTCACTTGTCAATTCTCATCCAGATGATGAGATAATACGATTAGGTGAGTTGGGAATTATCAACATTCATTCACCATCCATATTTTCATATCTCAGCAGAGCTAGAGAGTGTCGACAATCAGTGAAATGCATGTAGAGTGGAGGATTCAATTCCCTGGGCCCCATTTTTAATTCTCAAATTGTAAAATCTGATCCTTCCTTTCCCTATTTTTTCAAAATGTTTCCCATAGTATGGTTTCTCTCTTGCTCCACACTTCACTGTGGAATGACCATCCAATACCCGTTCAACACATATGATAAGCCTGGTTCTTACCTCTCACTGTTATTTGGGATCCCTGTTTGTCTTCTGGAAGGAGCAGCTTGGTTAGTGATTTCAGGCCTGAATATTTGCTCACTTACATCAATTTTACCTGGGTCTAACTCCAGTGACTCCAGGGAATAGTGGAAGCTATTCCCACTTTAAACCAGTGTAAAGGCTTCTCCAGAGTAGGAAATCAGCACTGGTATAACTGCATCATTGTATTATTATTATTTAGCATTTATATTGTGGTAGCTTAGCAGCCAATCAGGTTAGGCCCCTAGGCCCTTTGTATTTAGCAAACACAGTAAATGACAGTTGTGATACCAGAGCAAACTCCTAATGTAGACACACTGCATTGGTGCAGTTTACCAGATAACTTATGGGGTAAGTCCTACTGCTGCAAGCTCCATCTTACATCAGGCAGTGCCTCCACGCTGTGGTTTGTGTCAAAAAGCTACACGGAGTCAAAAATCCTCAGTACATACTGGGCCTAAGGGAGATCTGAATCTGGCCATAGGCAAATGCAGCAGTCTCTCTGTTCTCAACACCACATCTATACATCCAGTATTCTGTGTGTCCATCTTTAGATTGTAAGATCTTTGGGACTGGGACTGTCTCAAAAGTAGCTGTGTAGGTGCACATACAGGCTGAGATTTTAAAATCTTTTTTGCTGAAGGAGGCTATTTTGGCCAGAAAACCAAAAGCACCTTCCACTCATTTCAGAAGTGCCATGGATATTTGTCTTCTCTTTCCCTCCGTCCTGGCTACTTCTGGGATGCCAATCACTGTCATAGGTCATACCTTTTACCTGGACAGTGCCCTGGAGATGAGTAGGGACGTTACGTCAACATGTCCTCCTAGGGTGTGAGCTATTCCTGACAAGGACCAGGAATTTCTGCCAAGGTGCCTCATTTTAGGCCCCGTTTTTTTGACTGGACGCTGCTTTCACATTGCCTCTCCAGTGTTTCAGTTACATTCTTATGTCCCCAACCTCTTTGCTGACCTGACACATTGACACCATCCTAAATCCCTTCTAGTCCAGGCTCTGAATAATCTAAACTACACATTCTCATCCTCTGATTGCACAAGGAAAATAAAAAAAAGATTTCCACTCAGATTCTACCACAGCTTCCTTGGGGGTGGGGTGGGAAGAAACTCTTCACTGCATTCATTATAAAGCACGTCCAAGTGCCCCCAAATCAGCTCTGTCTGTTTATCACCTCACACATGGACGCAGTATATTCAAAACAGGTTTTGCTGTCCCTAATTGCTGGTCCCCCGTGCTGTGACCACTGCCTATCATGCTGCCCAGTATTGCCTCTTTGGTTCCTCATACTCCTCTGTCTGTCTGTATCCACCTGTTGATTCTTTGCTTGGGCTACATCTACACTACAAGCCAGGGAGCAGGGTAGCCACGGTAACCCAGGTACTGGCAATGGAGGCAATGAGCCATGCCAAATACATATCCCCCGGTTCCAGGCGGGTTTGGCCTTGGCACAGCTCAGCCATTCCTCCACTACCATGGTGACACTTATATATACTTGTGCTCACTCGATGAGAGCTAGTGTGAGTATATATACACAAGCAGGGGACTCACACCCCTAGCTCATAGTGCAGACATGAGCCTTATAGTTTGATTGTAAGCTCTTTGCGACAGGAACTGTCTTTTTGTTCTGTGTTTGTAAAGCACCTACTCAATGGGTGCTGGCCTGTGACTAGGACTCCTAGTCACTGCTGGAGCACTAAATGTATTAATAAATACAATTCCATATCTCCATTCAGTAACTGAGGCTCATGAACCTCTCCATGAGCACTAGCATTGTAATGGTCCTTCCCAGCATGGATCCATCGGATAGTGTAAAGTAGGACGGGATGAATCAACTTTCTGGAAAGTAGTGGGCATTCAACAGCTTCAGTGTCATTGTGAGGTATGTTTTATATTACAAAAGCCACACTTTCCCCCATTCATTTAAAAATGGAATCAGTGGGAGTTTCTCATACCCCTTGGGAGGGTGGGAAGTGGGGAGAATACAGCCAGATGGCAAGATTTCTCTCTCTCTCTCACACACACATACCAGTCCTAGAAGCGTTTAACCATGACCAGCGGAACCCAACTTGCTGAACCCAACTTGTCCCTTTCTACACTGGCTGCAAAACCAAGGTCAGCATCATGTGAGTTAACTCAGTTCTTAAAGATCATGGGCACATACGACAAGACATCCCAGTGAAGACAAGCTCAAAGAGTGCAGCTGAGCATACACAGCCTGCAATGTGCTCTTGCAGGTTAGAGCTGATGCCGACGGTCTGCAAAAACTCAACCGACCAACCAAAAAAAAACCCCAAGGACAGTGGGACAACTTCATAAACTGTTTCCAGTGAGTTCCGATTGGCCATTAATAATATACCACAGAGGAGTGAGGTGGGGCGGCGGTGGCAAGGCGGGCGAGAGGGAATGGGAGGGAGGATTTGGCTACCTGCTCACACATAGCAATCAATTTCCACCATAATAATAAAAACAAAACAAAGAAGTGATAACATGGCAAGGAAGTCTCATTACCTTGCTGAAGTCTCATTACATAGCAAAGCTGCTGATGCTGCTTTGCTATGTAAACCATTTCATCCCAGCCAAGTGTTTACCACTTGCATCTGCGGGGGGGAAGTCAGGTAGTGGTGATTGGATTTGAAGCAGCGAAGCACATACATGGGCTGATTAATACAATCACAGGCACTCAGTATCCTCTCCGTTCCATCCTCACCCTTCTTTTCACCCATCTGGAGGAGAGCAGAGTGCACATGACCCAGGTTTCAACCAAAGCAAATTTGTGTTCTAAGGAGAGATTTATTTTGTTGTTTAATCCTCACATAAGAAGGAAAATGATCTCTGAAGTGGGGACAGAGGCAGGTGTCCCAGGTGGTGGAGATATTCGGAGAGCACAAGGAGTCAGATTATGGGGAGCTAGCAGCACAAATGCAGGCGCAAAAAGAGAACATATCCCATGCAGAAAGAGTCACTGGGGGAGCCGGAGTCAGAGAAAAAACTATTAACCAGCCGGATCTCACAGAGTGCGAGGAGATTTATCTGAGGGAGACTAATTTGCATGGGGGCCACTGGGAAAAGGTCAGTCTCCAACCAGCTACATCGGGGTGCAGATACCATGGTGATGAGTGAGGTACAAGAACATAGATAGTTTTGTCATCCATGAAGACTGAGTGAATAATGTATTTAATAAATTTAGCCTCTTTTCCTGCTCACAGAATATCCCCAAACAGAACATATTCCCAGTGAAAGGCAGCTGGCTGGTGGTCCAGCGGCAAAATGCACTGGGCCTCTATTCTGTTCCTGAGATGGAAGAAAAAAATTGCAAAATCCTCTGTTTGTTTTTGCTTTTCAACCTGATTGTTTTAGTTATGAATGGTCTGATAAGTTACATGGTATCATTTCTGTTGCCTGATTGGGCTGATAAAGCAAATGAGGTTGTTTCTGATCCCTGACTGCAAGCACTTCTGGTACAGTGTCACAGATCCACAGGTCCAGTGCTCTGGAACAGTCCCCAGGAGGACCCCCTAGGTGTGACAGACCCCCCCCCCCCTTAGTGTCTCATTCTTTCACTAGGGTAAGCCACTCAGCTTCACCGCCTCCTTAAAGTGAGCCTCAGAGCATTCAGCACCCCTGCTTCACACTGTGAGCTCCCATCGGCGAGTCCACCTGAGTTGGACGCCTGAGACTTGTACACCCAAAGGGAGCAGTGCACCCCCACCTTCAGCATTTGCTATGACTCTCAGCCAGCATTGTAAAAGCAGCAGGGTTTATTAGCTGTCTGGAACAAAGTGTGGAAAGTCCTTGGTTAGCATAAAGAAAAGGAGTACTTGTGGCACCTTAGAGACTAACCAATTTATCTGAGCATAAGCTTTCGTGAGCTACAGCTCACTTCATCGGATGCATAGCAATCAATTTCCACCATAATAATAAAGTGAGCTGTAGCTCACGAAAGCTTATGCTCAAATAAATTGGTTAGTCTCTAAGGTGCCACAAGTACTCCTTTTCTTTTTGCGAATACAGACTAACACGGCTGCTACTCTGAAACTTGGTTAGCATAGAGAGCAGAAAGTTACAGGACGATCCATCTTGGTCAGGCCAGAGCCCTCTGGTCCCTTTTTTGTTCAGGAGAGTCTCCAGCTTCCAGCAGCCTACACTTAACAACCCCCCACCTGGCCTCTCCTCAATCCTTTGTTCTTGGGCAAACACAGAAGGTTTCCCACAGAGGAGTGGGCCATCTGTGGTAGTTAGTTGCTAGGTACCAAATGTCCAGGCAACTGGAGTGGCCACTGTCTTCTTGGACTCTTCATGGATCCCAGACAGCTTTGCATCAGTCACACCTGTATCTCTGGGTCTCTGTGAAGAGTAAACAACCTTTTCCCACCACCTAGTTAATCATGCAGCACATAGGAGAAACTGAGGCATGCACAGTATTCAGACACAATATTACAGAAAATCCCCACTTCATCACACACAGAGTCCAAATGTAAAATCTGGTTTCCACGAATAATCACTCAGGTGACTCTGAAATTAGCTCTCCATGATCTTTCCTGCCAATAAAACTCAGTCCCTCAAATGTTTGTGGAATGTGAAAATGCAAAAGGGGAGTGAAGATAATTTGTTTAAAAATTAGAATAAAGATTAACAGGGGAGAAAATGCACTACGTCCATAGCGCTAATATCCATTTACTAATTTCTTGATTAAAATGAAAATGGAAACATTCTCAGCAGGTCCTTCATCTCTTGCCCATTTAATGGAAAATTTGACATATTTAAAGCCATTTCAACATTGAGTGCAGCTCATTCATGTTCCATTTGGCCAGACCTAACTTCCTGTGCCCAGTAGATGCAATGTTAAAGGAGGCCAAAATATCTTATTATTCGCTATAGCTCTAAAATGTAGATACAGGAAATCACTGAACTATAGTCATCATTGAGGTGCATTCTTCAGCATCCTTGCTATACAATAGTGTCCCAATAAGAGCCGCAGAAGAAACGAAAAACTGAAATGACCTAAACCAGTGGCCCCTGCAACTCCAGAGAGTGAGCGACGCCAACACAAGCAAAACAGATGAACATGCCGACAAAAACTGCGCAGAGCCTGGTTGTGGAGATGAGCTGTTTGTCCTAAACTCAGCTATGGCCAAGGATATAGGCTTTAGAGGGAAATCCTGGCTACAGCTGGGTGGGAAACAGTTTTCTCATGCTGTGAACATTTTCAGGATTTCTGAATTTTTTCCCTTTCTGCAACAGGATGAAACTCGGATTTTTTGAATTTTGTTGGCAATAAAACAGGAGAGAGAGAGAGAGAGAGCATGCAACCTATTGCTAAAACAGGCCTCTGTACCCGGTGACTGGAAGGTAGCTAATGTAATGCTGATTTTTAAAAAGGGCTCCAGAGGTGATCCTGGCAATTACAGGCTGATGAGTCTAGCTTTAGTACCTGACAAATTGGAAGAAACAATAGGAAAGAACAGAATTATCAGACACATAGATAAACGTGATTTGTTGGGGAAGATGCAACATAGCTTTTGTAACGGGAAGTCATGCCTCACTAATCTATTAGAATTCTTTGAGGGAGTCAACAAGTATGTGGAAAAGGTGATCCAGTCGATATAGCGTACTTGGATTTTCAGAAAACCTTTGATGAAGCCCCTCACCAAAGGCTGTTAAGGAAAACAGTCATTGGATAAAAGGGAAGGTCCTCCCAGGGATCAGTAACTGGTTAAAAGATAGAAAACAAAGGGTAGGAATAAATGGTCAGTTTTCACACTGGAGAGAGCAAAACAGCAGGGTCCCCTAAGGATCTGAACTGGTACCTGTGCTGTTCAACATGTTCATTAATGATCTGGAAAAGGGGGTGAACAGTGAAGTGGCAATGCATACAGATAATACAGAATTATTCAAGATAGTTCAGTCCAAAGCTGACTGCAAAGAGTAACAGGAGGATCTCACAAAATTGAGTGACTGGGCAACAAAACGGCAAATGAAATTCAACATTGGTAAGTGCAAAGTAATGCATACTGGAAAAAATAATCCTAACTACACACATATAATGATGGTTTCTAAATTAGCTGTTACCACTCAAGAAAGAGATCTTGGAATTATCCTGGATAGTTCTCTTAAAACTTTACCTCAGTGCATAGCAGTAGTCAAAAAGGCTACCAGGATGTTAGGAACTATTAGGAAAGGGATAGAAAATAATACATTAAATATCATAATGCCACCTATAAAACCATGGTGCACCCACACTTTCAATATGGTGTCTAGTTCTGGTTGCCCCATCTCCAAAAAGGAATAGTGGAAAAAGTTCAGAGAAGGGCAACAAAGATGATCAAGGGTATGGAACGGCTTCCATATGAGGAGACACTAAAAAAATTAGGGCAGTTCATCTCAGAAAAGAGACAATTAAGCAGGGATATCATAGATGACTATAAAATCATGAATAGCATGGAAAAACTGAATAATGAAGTGTTATTTACCCTTTACCATGATACAAAAATCAGTAATAAAAAGAAGAAGCACTTTTTCACACAACTAACCTGTGGACCAGAGTCTGACCCAGCCCTGGCAGCTCTTATGCGAGAGAAAGAGACTGAATCCAGAAGGCCTGGTTGTTGGGGACTCACCTGGGATGTGGAACACCCAGGTTCAACTCATTGCTTTGATCAGGCAGAGCAGGGATTTGAACCTGAGCCTACCATAGTCTAGGTGAGGGAACTCAACTACCAGGCTGTAGCCTAGTCTACTCAGCTGCCTTCTTTTGCTTGTGTTATGACTAGAAATTCCATCCTGCTCCTGAGAAACCTTCCCAATGAAAGTTGAAACCGACTCTTTCCAATGAAAAGTATTGAAGTTAATGGCAAAACTCCCATTGACTTCACAGGGGTCAGAATATCACTGCAGGTAATTATAGGCCTGATCTTGCAAGGTGCTATCCTGCCCCTGAGAGGTGCTGAGCACCCTCTCTGTCCCCACCAAAGTTAATAGCAGTTGAGGGCACTCACAGATTTGCGCTCTTAATGAAGAACTGACAATATTTTTTATTAGGAAAACTGCTGTCTGAATTTTTTTCCCCTCTGTTCCTAGTCAGTTGAAATAAGCTCCTGATTATGAAGTCAAGAGTCTCTTCTCAGTCACTTTATAAATCTGTTTCAGTTAATAAATAGTATTTAATTTTTTTTAAAGCATTGACCTCAGCTTTAAAACACTGGCTGGGTCAATTATCTAAGGAACAGACGGAACTCAGCTTCCAGACCCAACTCAGATTTAATCACACCCTGAGTTCCACACATGGATGATCTCGCTTGTTTCTTTCCTTCCCTTCCCTCTTCGCATAGCTCCCACTTATATGAAATAGGTTTGCATGAAGCAATAGGTATTCCCTGTAACAGGGGAAGCATTTGGCCTCATAAGCATTCAGCAAGAGAGGGTCAGGTTCTCAGCGGGCATAGATCATCATAGCTCCTTCGAAGTCACTGAATCACCAACAAGCCTTAGCTTTCCCTTGGAGAGCCCCTATTGAAATACTGGTGGAGTTCAACTGTGCTTAGCTTAGGAGATCTGATAAGATCACAGCCCAAGGTGGGGTTGGCTGCAGCCTCCTTCCCCACGCCTTTCCTTTCACAGAAAGCCATATCCCATGAGCCACCTCCCTAAGGTGTGGGGGGGACGGAGGAAAGAGGAGTAAACATCATTCAGGGTATGTATCACCTGTTGCTATGACTACGACTAAGCTCCTGATTGGCTGGTGTTCTTTGCTGCTGGCATCAATTAAAAAAATACTTCTCATAGTTGCATATTTTATTGTTATTGGTATTAACATAAAATCAGATCATTGCATAGGTAACCAGCCAGGAAAGTGAACAGCTGCACATGGCAACAACCAATAATAAAAGAGATGTAAAATACACTCCCTTGGCAGGATCCCACCCTCCAGGCTGGCAACCCCACTGAGCCAAATGCAGAGAGCTAAAGGAGTAGTTCACTAGCAGGCCGCCTTCTCCCGCAGGAGCAGAGGCAGCTGCTGAACCCTGCGCCAACATGGCTGGGAACCACAAACCACATTATCAAAGAAGAAATATATATGAAGCAGAACAGAAGTTTGGGTCCCTTCCCACCTACTTGCTGGCTGATGTGGAGCTGCAGTGAAACATTAGAAATTGGGGAAGCCGGCAGGCGATGACAGAGAAAGCAAGAGAGCGCATGGGATTTTAAATCTTCAGTGGTCCTGCTCCCATACAATTCAATGGTAAAACTCCCTCTGATTTCAAGGGAGCCCCTACCGCACAGCTGTGGGGAGCCACAGAATCTGCGTACTCTGCACCTACCGGAATATTTTTCGTGCAAAAAATGTCACCCTCTGACCCCTACATTTTCCTGGGCAAAATAACCCTGACTCACTTACAAATAAGTCTGAAACTATTCTCCAGGAACCGTGCCAAGCACAACCACTTGCAGCAGCATTACTGCTGGGTTTGGGTCTATTGCCGTAGAGTATTGTCGTGTTTCTTTGAACCAGGGGTATGTTCAGCCGGAGAGGCAGCGGCACTATAATTATGACGGCTGCTGGGGCTGTGGCCCACCAAACATCCAAGGAACCAATAGCGTGCCAGATGTACAGCAGCTTGGAGGCAAGCGTTGAAGCTGCTGCAGAGGCTAGTCTCTCTGCTCTAGCCCTGGTGGGTCCTCATAACGGCACCGACATGGAGCTAAATGAGGGGCTATTTTGCTAGGGGTGGAAGAAAGGGGAAGGCTGAAGATACCCCAGGTCCAGTGGCTCAAACAGCTGTAATTCACTGTTAAACATTTGGTCCAATTGGGGCCCCTGGGAGGCAGTCCGCTAGAGGTTAGGGCTCCTCAGGTCATGTGCCTAGGGTGCCCCTCCATTCCAGTCTCAGCTAGGTTTCCAAGTTGATCAGATACTGGTGTGTCTCATTGAGCGCCTCTGCACAGACACCTTACTCCATCTCTGCTGCTTCCCCACAAACCCTGCCCAGACCTGAACCTGGCTGCAGTGCCTGACGGTCACGCCTGGTCCCACATGTGGTTCACTGGCCCCCGCTGCAGCTTTGGCTGGTGCTCTCCTCTGCATTCAGCTTCCTTGCTGTTCCGCTTGCCATGTGGCTGCCTCCTCCCTGGGTCAGGGTGTTTCCTTAGAGTTCTGCCCCCCTCCTTCTACTGTCTAGGGGAAGCGGTTGTGCCCACATGTCCACCCTGGAGGTGGGGAGGGGGTTGATGAGAATGGTAGCTTCTTGCTTAGCAGAGTCATCACAGTTATATAAGAAGAAAAATCCCCCTAGGAGGAAAACCTGGTCCCCGACCCATGAATTTTGAGGCTAAGGATCTGATCCTGCACCGCTGAACTCAATGGGAGCTTTGCCTAAGCGCTCAGTCCTGCAAAGTGTTGACTGGTCAACTCCTGAAAATGCTGAGCATCCCTCCACTTCCATCGGCTCCACTAGAAGTTGAGGGTGCTCTGCACCTCACAGGCTCACAGCCTGAATAAGAAAGACTTTGCTGCTCAGACACCCAGGAGCTGACCCTGCTACAGGCAAATTATTGACTCCGGTTTGGTTTATCACCTGACTGCCCCTTCTCAAAAGGGTGCTGGTCTGTGAATAATGAAAGACTTTGTGAGAGCACCTCTTTTGCCTGTGAAATATTGTGGGAACAAGCACTGGAAGCCACAAACAAAGGCTAAAGACACATGGCGTATGACTCTCTCAGGGCATGCCTACACCGCAAAGACAAACCTGCGGCTGGCCCACGCCAGCCGACTCGGGCTTGCGGGGCTCGAGCTGCGGGGCTGTTTCATTGCTGCGTAGGCTTCCAGGCCTGGGCTGGAGTCTGAGCTCTGGGACCCTCCAACCCTGCAGGGCCCGAGAGCCCTGGCTCCACCCAAGCCT
Organism: Chelonia mydas; assembly: GCF_015237465.2. Lineage (NCBI taxonomy): Eukaryota > Metazoa > Chordata > Testudines > Cheloniidae > Chelonia > Chelonia mydas. The sequence goes on from NC_051250.2 coordinate 70,109,694, forward strand.
GAACGTCTACACAGCAATGAAACATCCCCGCAGCCCAGTTCCCATGAGCCCAACCAGGGGCCAGCTGCGGGTTTTTCTTGGCTGTGTAGACATACCCTCAGACTCATTGAAAAACTAACCTGAGCTCAGAGCAGACTCCAGCCACTCCTGCTGTCTCCAGAATGGTTCTACTCTCCTCATTGCTAGCTCCATGCTCTCCTTTCATAGAAGGACATTTTAACAGTCTGCAGGATTTTATCTGAATGTTCAGAAGAGAATCCTGGACTTATTGCAGGTTTTATTCTTTATGAGGTGATTAGCATATGGATGAGATGGGAAGGCTTTATGGTCTTGTGTGTTTCCTGGAAAGCCTTTCTACTGCCAGATGGCTTTTGCACATTCGCTCCTAAAGCCGGCATTGTCTGAAGGGCAGGTGGGCTTATTGGCAGGTCTTCAAACCTTCTTCCCCGTCGTCCTTCTTCGCCCAGTCTCTTACTTAGCTCAGCCCTCTGGAAGGGGGGAGTTGAGGCTGATGGTCTGTCCTCTTCCATGACATTTCTTGAATTAGCTCACAGGGTGACAGGTTCAGAGCCCAGGAGAAAGCAGCTCTCTCTAATGAAACAGGAGTGAATCTCGCCACATCATCCTACCTATGCGCCTCAGCAAAAATCTGGTCCTGCTCCCTCTAGGAATTCGTAGGTGCCCATTCCATTTGATTCTTTCTGAGACACCTGAAATCTGAGGCCTGTTTGTTATATATTGCAGCTATCTGATCTTTCTATAGATGCAGCCTAAACAATCTTACAGGGCAGGGGATTCTCACTGTCTCTCTCCCTCCCCATTTCCACAACTACCCAGATAGCAGAATAAGCCACATATCCTGCTAGACTGTTGGTCCTTACAGTATGGAGGCGGTCCAGGGTGCAGAGTTCTGAATCACCTGCCTTTAGTGAACTGAATGTGTTTGAAAGAGACACTGCTTCAAACTGTGTTTCTGTAATGCTGACTTTTGCATCATTTAGTACACAATTACTTTTCTTCAGGAACAAAAAGACCATTGGATTCCTTGGCAGGGAAGGGGCCGGGGGGGCGGTCTTCCAGTTTGTCCACTGGGCAGGGAATGCTCCTTGCTCCAGAGGCTGGATTTATCTCCTCTTTGCAGCTGGCCATTCCTTGGATTTCAAATATTTACCAACTCTGCATTTTTCACTGGAATTAAGAATTTCCCTAGAGAAAATGTTTGTTGTAGGAAATACATAGCCAGTGAAATTTTGCCCATTCAGTGCCGATTGTTCATGTTTCCACTGGCATGGCTGCTGTTCCTTGGAAATCAATATAGTGTTACGTCATGCCTGGGGCGTTCAATGGTAGTTGCAGTGTTTAGTGCATTTAGTGAGTTACCTCCTGGTGAATGGATCCTATGGGAGCCAGGACCAAGGCAACAGTAAATATGCAATTTCCATCAACACAGCAAACTGGTATCTTCCAGTCAGTGGCTAAAATACGGAGAGAAAACGGTTTGACAGACAACAGCTCATCACATGCTTTTGTTTATGTTTTAACATTGGGTCAATCGTTTTCTTTCATTACGGCCCTTGGATGACTCAATTCCTGGATCAAGATATACAAGAGGACAGAGCAACTCAGTATTTCCTGATCTTAGATGAACTGAGCTGGTGGAGGTTGTAGGTGAAGGGGTCAGAATGTTTGGTCTTGGATAATGGGAGCAGAAATAATTCTGGTACTTAGCACATGTATTGGACTTCACCTCTTTAAGGCTCTTCCTAATTATCAGTTAGTGGGTTAATCAGTTACTGATGGCATTAATATGTCAGCACTTTCTCCCAGAGCTGGGCCAAATGCTTCTGTGTATTTTAGTCACCCAAACACAGCTCAAATGCAAAGAGCTGGGGGCTCAGAGGAACAGAGTGACCTTTGTCTCTAAGTCATCAGTTCAAATTGAGCCCTTGATTCTAAGTTCTTACAACAGGACAGCTGTGTGGTGTCCAGCCCAGTTCCTAGCAAACAGGTCTCCCTTTGCATTTAGCAGTACTTCTCCCTACTTTCTGGCAATCTAGTGAGAGACGGCAAGGATTGGAAGGAGCCATGAAGACTCAACTCTAGAAGTGGGGATCCCTGCTAGCTGAAATGGTGTCTGCTGTCTGTGCTGCACCTGTTCTGTGGGTATAGAGAGAGAATTTCACATCACTCTGATACCTTTCACCTGCATTAAATCCACAAAGAAAATGAAACGAGGAAGGTTCTCGTTTCCAAAGGAGCCCTTTAAATTAACCAGGTGTGGAGTCCATCCTTGAGACCATGGACATAAATGATGGAATGATGGATTGGTGGGTAAAGCCTGGCTGACATCAGAGAAATGACACCCCTGAGCTGAGAGAGCTACTCTCCCACATCCTGCAACACAGGCCAGGCTTTGAGATGGAATCACATCCAAATCTGTCAGAGTTGGCCTTAGGTTTACCCCATCAGAGCTGAGAAGCAAGCCAGTGGAACACTTATGCCTTGTAAGTAGAGTTTTGGGAGCAAAAGTTGATGGAGGGAAGCTGCTTGCTCAACTTGATGCAGAGCTGGGAGGTGAAAGCTGACTCAGAAGAGCATGTGAAACTGTCAGGCTGGTGCAAACACTTTCTGCTGATTGTGTCACACTCAAGTTTCCTAAGTAGGAAGCTCAGGAGCTGGGCCTTATTTGCATGAATTTCACATCCCTTTCTTTGGCTGAGAACACACTCTGCTGCTCGATGGACAGCTCCTTTCTGACTCACTGCTCTAATTATATTTTACCGCTGGAATATGGTACTTATGTCAGAGCTGATAGGTAAAAGTCTACTGAAAAGCAGCAGCTTTTTGTAGTTTTCCCCTTCATTCACTTCCATGGCTTTCCCCACGTTTCCTCCACCCGCACCTCCAGTTCAATTTTTCAGGTACTAGTAACTCTGGAGAGAGAGGTTCAGAAACTCCGGGCTGCCTCCCTTTGACTTAGGGCCATCCTCTGAATTTATTCATTTATTTTGCATTTCCAGACAGAATTTCTTGGCACAGGCAGGAGAGAGAGGAATGACCCTGCAACTGGGGTAGTTTGTGGCTTGTCTAATTCAGCGGCACCTGCCACACACACCAGGTGAAGCTGGTCCCTCAGCACAGAACAGAGGGGGAGGATGTCAGGAAGTTGGTTATAGCTCCTTGGTTCTGAGGACCAGCCTTCACCCTACACTATTGGGAGCTGCGACTGGGTTGCTCTACATTGCATCGCTGATACAGGGTCTTTAATGCACCCTACATCAGTGGAGGAAAGCCTTAGTAGAGGTCCACTAGGGCATACCCTCTCCCCTCTGACATGCTCCCTCCAAAACCTGACATGGGGATGGGGCAGGGACGCAGACCTGGATCCAGCCCAGTTACAGCCAGGGGAATTCGCTGCTGGGAATTTGTGGCCAAATTATGCTCAGATGGGTTGTAGCTCTCTCAAACCTCTGGCCCAACCATTCTCAAGCCCCAGAGCAGTGCCATACAAACATCCTCTCAACCATCCCTGGGAACGAGTGGTGCGCATCTCCTGCTTCTACAGATCAGGAGGCACAGAGAGGTAAAGTGACTTGTCACAGCAGAGTTAGAGCTCAGGAATGCCTGGGCTGCCAGTTTCATCCTCCTGCCAGCCTACCTCCCTCCTGTGGCTTTGTTCAACTCAGTTGATGGTGGAGCTGTTCCTGGGGTGAGGTGACTCCCTGGCCATCCCCAGGTATAAACTGCAACAGAATTTCAGCTGATACTTACAACCCGACAGATATAGCGGGGGTGATAAGCGGGAGGGAAACTCATGCTGCAGCTACAGGATCACAGCTTGGGTAACAGAAGGACATGATCTCTCATTTAACTGCACTAAATGATAAATTGTGTACAGACAAGGCTGCCCCCTTGGGAGACCACAAAAGTGACTGTTTCTCATTTCCTGGAGACTGCTGACTGAAAAAGGAAGGGGGACCGGGTACGTTCAAGATGCTGCTCAGTTGCTTTACAGGACTTTACGAGTAGCTATTTTCTCCATTTCCACATGAACATTTGATGTAACATTATTCTTAGTCCTCAGCAAAGTTAAAATGAAAAGGGAAAGACTCAGGAGGTTTTTTGAGAGGCAAAATGCAGTTTCCTTTCGCTGGTTAATTTTGGCTACTCAGGGGGATTTAAAGGTGGCTTTTATATCACAATGACATTTCCATTTTTTTAATTAAACAATTCAGCCAATTCAATACAAATTTGCTAAATATTTAGTTTGACCCAGATCTGCATTTTTCAGAGAAAAACAGTTTCATTTGATAAATTTTACCCAGCTCTACTGACCAGGGCTGGATCTGAATTAATGACACAAAAGTTGGACAAATCTGTACCTCTTCATCACCTCACCACTTTCCTCTTATTGTGCATTTGAGATAATACTATTCCTGCAGCTACTGCTAACTTCTGTTTCAGAAGTTCTCCAAAGGGAACAGATGCTGAGAAATGTAGAATTTGTCCGCTTGGTAATAAAATATTTTCAAAGTTGTTCATCAAATTAGATGCAAAATTTCCTCATTTCTTATTTCTAGGAAGTAATGCATTTTAGGCAACATGTCTTGTTAATAATGTTGTCTTTAATGATTCTTATTAATATTAAAGGTATTTTTATTTATATGGTTTTGTTATTTGCTTATTAAACTACCAGTAAAAAAATACATAACCCTCTGAGTCAAATTAGGCCTGTAAACATGCAGGATACACCCATTTTGTACAAGGATATATGAGCTTTAGGCAAAATTTTAGATATCCTGGGCTGAGGATATTCAGTGCCTTGCAGAAAAGGATCAAGATCTTGATAACCTCCACTATTAATGTGGAGTTTTCATATGGAGAAAGGTACCCATCCACTTTGAAGACAGAATGAGGTATGGGGAAGGCACAAAATCAGAGATTGGTTTACGACCTGCTAAAAACATTCTCCTAAATTATTCTAAAAAGAGTCCAAGTGCTGACCCTTTGGTCCACTTTATACTCCAATGCATGTGGATGTAAGAAAGATCCTAGTTCATCTTCCAGGATTGAAAATGGCAAAAATAGCCTGTGAACATTTTGGTGAATTTTGACAATGAATTTCAATTCAGTCTATTTGCACCTAGTTTGCAGTCACGCTTTGCAAGCATAGTATTAGTCTGGATGGTGCTTTCCTATTTCTTCACGTTGAGCCAGAGATGCCAGGCGGCTACAGGGAGGTATTGATTGGAGCTTCTCCTGAAAGGGAACTGAATTAGATTGCTAGCACCCATCCTAAATTGCCTGAGATACTCCCAGTGTTCAGTGTGAGAAGCCAGAAGACAATGTTGGAATAAAATCCAAGAGTGAGTGGTTAGGATGTATATATTGTGTTGATGAGAAATACATTGAAGGTGCAACCTACAATCATGGCCTAATCCACTATGGTGTTGGTTGATCCTTTTAGCCATTTTGGCTGCCTTTCCCATCAGCCTAGGTGACTCTCATACAGGTATCAACATGGCTCTGTGTGACAGTCAGACACAGGGCTACTAAAGCTCCAGCCCCAAGAGGTACGGAGCATCCACTCCCTCAATGGGAAAAAAAGGCCCAGGTTGTAATGCCAGGTTTTCCATTGCCCATTCTCTCATAAATAAAATCAATGTTTTTTCCAACAGAAAGCATGCTGAGCTGACTGTACATCACAAAGGAGATGACCGCCTATTCCATTCACAACGAGGGGGATCAGCATCACTGGCTTAGACTGGCAAAAAATAAATGTTCCTTTGTGGGGGAACACACATTTTCCTCTCAGACCATCAGTGTCTTTTTATCTACTGTTCTTAACACAATCTTCCAGACAGGTTATTCTTTGCTTATTCTCCTCAGTCAGTAAATTTCTTCCCTCTGAGTTGAGCATGCCTCTCTAATGGAAGATCTGAAGTTGTCTTCCTGGAAAGATCCAGATGTTACAATATTTCATGACTGTTTCTTTTTGTGCAGGGCATAGCCAAGAGGATTTTAAGTAACTTTAAGCTGATGGGTTGAGGCACTGGGCACATTTTCACCTGGCATTGTTATGCTGGAGGGTGTTACCTGGCATAGTCAGAGCTGTCCTATCTAGCATGGATAGCCAAATAATAACAGGAATTAGATTCCCCATATGCTGCCCTTAGCTGAGCATCATGGCTACACTTACTCTGTATATTAATTAAGCCTCATGCATATCTTTGTGAGGTATTAATACCCATTTTGCAGATAAACAACACAGAGATTAAGTAATTTGCCCAAGGGAACAGGGTAACAAATATATCCCCTACTCTTAATTCCAAAACAACATGGGCTTATAATTCCACAGTCTGGCACCTTTCACTAGCTCCCTCCAAAAAAGAACAAAGAATAAATTGCACCTAGTGGAATTTTGGAGCTTCCTTTTGATTGTCTACCCTGGCATAAGCACGGTCAGTGAGTACTAAAGGCCAGGGCAGGCTAAGCCTCACCTGACCCAGGCCATGGCCCCGTCCATGTTGCCTTGGGAGGCCTCACCCTCCCTCCCCCTCGGCTCAGCTCCAGCTGGTGGCCAGGAGCTCAGGCCCGCCAGCAGCCGGGGGCAGCACTTGGGCCTGGTGTTTGGGCAGGGGCGGTGGCTCAGCCAGGGGGCATGACTGAGGTGGGCAGGCCAGAGTGTCTCTGGCCATGGGGAAGGGGACTCTTGGGGATCCTCCAATCACTGGGGGGTGGGGGAGCAATTGGGGCTCTGGCATGCAGGGGTGGGGCCTTGGGCAGAAGGGGTGGGGCCGGGGGGCTAGCCTCCCCGAAGAGGGGGTTCACCCGCTATCCATGGTTGAAAGGGTATCTGGTGGGGAGATGGTGATAAATGTAAGAAATGAACAAGCTGGCAGAGGTGCTCCTAAATTACAGAACTGTGGCCTTGCTGAGCTGATTTATTGATTAAAATGCTTTGTGGAAAGACTTTTCATGAGGCACCATCTCATTTTCAAAATAATAACAAAGCAAGGCCCCAGGGACAGGGGAGAAAATTAGAAACATTCACACATTCAAAAGTGCGCCAAAATAATCAGTGTTGTTTTTCAGAAGCATAGAAACACACCGAGCTGCAACAGCAGCAGCTCCATCAGCCAATCGACAAGCCCTCGGACACTCTGGCTTCTCCAAGAGGAAAGGGGCGAAATCAACACAAGTCACACTATGGCAATCAATATTTCATTATCAATCTGTTATTGTTGGAATGAGTTTCCACTTCAGATTCTTAGCAGCAGACAGTAAATCTTGCATCTGAGCAGAGCCTCTTGGATGAGAAAGCAATTTTTTGCCCCGCATCTTTCTCAGATTTGGGCTACTGGGGAAGCCTACTCCTTCCCAAGTCCTTAGGCCGTACAGTATGTTACAAATCCACTTTCAATTACGTCATGTTATTCCGTGCCGGGCGAGTCAGAAGGAGCCTGTTAATGTTTATGAGCACACGAAACACAGCTCCCATCTCAGCTGGAGCCACTTAAAAGGACAGGCAGGGTGCAGCAGTGACAGCTTCCGCTGTGGAAGCATTGGGCATGGCAGGTGCATGTGACTAACGATGACAGCTCATTTTGCTTTTACACTCAGACTGGTGAGATTAGAGACGTTATCTCAGAGAACCAAGCTATGAAGTAATCACACATGGAGTAGGAGGAAAGCACAACTGACTAACGTGCAGCATACACATGAGGCCTGAAAAGCATCCAAGATGCACACACTATGCCTCCACATCCCATTCATGAATCTCACAATATAGGAGTCAGTGTTGCCTAGTGGCTAGTGCGCTCAACTGGACTCAGATTACCAGGCTTCTATTCTCTGCTCAGTCACTGGTATGTTAGGTGAGCTTGGACAAGTCACATCATTGCTCTCTGCCTCAGTTTTACCATCTGTAAAATGGGAACGATACTAATCTCCTTTGTAAAGCACTTTGGCAGCTACTGATGAAAAGTGCTTTGTTATTATATACACTAGAAGGTGGTCAAAGAAGTCACCTTACTGTGTGCAGTTGGGTCATTTACTCTTCAGATTGCCTTAGATTTATTTTCTAAGCAAGCTGGTTAATGCAGAGAGACTAAAGTATATTCAACTATCCAATTTAAGGCTGCATGGTTGGAAAGGGTTTCTGTTGGCAGAAACTATAAGGGAGAGCATACATAATGTGGTTGTACTTTATAATATTTGAGGTCTATTAATAAACAGTCATCAAGGGCTGTATTTTAAGGATTGCATTCTAGACAAAGTATGGAGCTTGGAGTTTGACCCAGTTTCCTCCACCCCAGGATTTTAGCAGTTACTTCTCTGCCCCACCCACCTCTGTGCTTGGCTTCCTTGACTTTAAGATGGTTGAATAAACCATCACCCCAGGGACAGGCTCCCCTTCGAGCACACTCCAGAGTGAATTGTATATCTGGAATGGCAAATGCATATGATATGAATTGATCAGCCAGCCAGAGCCCAGCTGAGACATGGAGAACTGCTGAGCCTGGTGGTGAAGACTTCTTAAAGGGAAGGGAGCAAGGGGTGAATGGGAAAAGGGGGATGGAGGGGACTGATTAAAAGAACATTGGGTCTTGAATGTCTCTGACGTTTGGATTAGTCAGGGTCCCTAGTCACGTTTCAGAGCAACACCTGTGGGGAGTTACATGCCCAGACAGCTTAAAATCATGGATGGAAAAAAACCCAACAGTTTTCCAGCTATAAAAGCAAGAACTTCCTTTGATTTGCAATGTATCCCTATTTTTTATGAGTATTTTTTACTGAATGCATTTTGAAGCTCAGAACCAGGCGAGGATCTCACCAACTCCCTGTACACCTTTGCTATTGAACCTTATTTAAGACACCACCACCTATTGCACACTGTCCATTTGGAAAGACGATTTAAGTGAGCTGGAATAGTTTTGTGAGCCAAACAAAAAACAGCCTCAGCTTTTGCAGGAGGAAAGCTCACTGTGCATACATTTCCGTCTTTGTTCCCGTTACCTATTCCCTTTGTCTTTCGACATGCAACAATCAAAGGAATTAAAAGGATTAAAAAGCATACACGCAAAAAGCAATGACTTAATACATCAAAGCAGGTGTTATGCCAAGAGGAATGGGAGCCAAGGAAAGCGACTGCTTCAAATTAAAGCTCCAAAGCGAACATGTGGAGCAGTAACATGACAACAAGTGGATCGCTGGAAAAACAATGGCAATTCTGGATAAAAGCAAAACAAAATGCCCAAGTCAATTCCTTATAGACATCACATTCTAAACCACTGCATGTTACAGGGCCATTTCACCAAAGCGTGGCCCCTCGTTGAGTTACAGTGGCCCTTCTGTCTCTTGAGTCAGCGCTATACCAATGGCCCTATATGGTACCAAGGGACACTATGCTGCAGGGCCTGGCCTTGGGGGATTAATTCAGTAGGCTGAACTCCTCTTGCTCTGGCAGTGCAGAATCCAATGCCCATCTCAGTACAGTGCTGTGCTGCGGGAGGTATTGGGATCCCCTCCCCTCAATCTTGGGGTCAGTGAAAGATTGCTCTTTAACATGGCTCTTTTTGCACAAATTGGGTGTGTCAGCAGTAGTGTCCTAGTGACATGATTAGTAAATGGCATCCCGGACAGCCATGATGTATTTCTTAGAGCGACTTGTGAGTTTTCAAAAGATCACAAATGGTCCAGTCAGAAACACCCATTAGGGTTTGGGATGAGATATGAGTTTATGCATCCAAGGATCGCAATAGCCCTTTTGGCCAAGCGTCACACTGGGAGCTCATGTTCAGATGATTATCCACTGATATCAGATGACAGGCATATAATTAACGAGGTCATTCCTTTTTAATTTTTGGTACAACATTAGCTTTCATCCAGTCTTCTGGAACTTCTCCAGTGTGCCAAGACTTATTGAAAATCAACATTATTGATCTCATCAGCCAGCTCTTTTAACACTGTTAGATGCAAGTTACAGGACCAGCTGATATTGGTGCTGGAATAGCCGATGGTGACATTGGAGCGGGAACTAGAGTGCTGGGGGTGTTGCCAGACCCCCTGGCTTGAAGCAGTAATAACAACCCAAATACATGGTTTCCACCTTCAGCACCCCCACTATAAAAATTGTTCCAGCTCTGCTGCCTGATGATATAAAAATATGTGACTTTAGTATCTGCTGTTCACCATCTTCCCAAGATACCAGTGGAATGGAAAGAGCGTTATCATTATATTTTTCCCCAAATACATGTTCAATAAATCTTTCTGCGTTATGATGGTGCTGCTCAGAGGTGATTGTGGTACTATCCCGCAGACCAAATTTTCAGGCTGCTAATGGAAAACAATTGTCCAGGGTCCTTCATACCACGTAGTAAAGCTTGGCCCTTTAGAACTGTCCAGCAGCTATGCTGTGGGTATCCCACCTGGACATCAGAGTTTAGCCAGCCCTAAAAGCCAGTGAACTTTGGGACCCGGCAACACAAGTGCTAGCATTGGAAAGCGTAATGGTTCTCTGAACGAGATCATTACTGCCCTAGCTGTGATCCAGTCATTGTCCAAAGAAAGAAAACACAGCAAGATGCAATCCAACTGCAATCCCTTAATTGCCATTCAAATGAGCTGACTAATGAGTCTATATTATGGCAGGCAGGAAGAGGTCAGGGTAATTATAACCCTCACAACATCCTGTAGGAAGGTGCATGCTATGTATTCTTACTTAAATGCCCACAGGCGATTCCAGCTCACTTCTCTCAAAAGGGTGTTTATGCGCCTGTTTGGAAAAGGGGATATGGCAACTTATTCATACCTTTTCCTCCTGCTGCAGCAACTGTAGTCCCCAAATAGAACAAATGAATGGGTATGGCACAGAGCTCAAAGCCATATCCTTGCTGCACGCTGGCATAGAATGAATGGGAACGAGGCTGCATACCATTGCAGCAGCTCGCTTTTCAAGGAGAGCCTGCTACTTTGTGTTCTCATCAGGAGCCTTTGACTTGTGGGGGATCATTGCAGTGAACATTCCTGAGCTGTGGGCCCTCATAACACAGCTGATGTGATATGCCTTTACAGTCTGAGCAGTGCTAATGTAATTACTGCCCTTCTAGGAAAACAAGTTCAGTGGGAGGGCAGGTTGCTTGTTACCTATGAGCTATACTCCCTTGGTGGGTGTTAACATTCCCATGTTCAGGAAAATGTGCTCTGTTTCCGCTCTCTCTCTCCCTCTATCCCCCTCTGCACATTAGCTAGCAGAACTGCTTAGAGGACTCCCCTTGAACTAAGTTGCTTTGACAGATAAATAAGAAAACTTTAACAATTTATGCAGCTCCGCACCAAATTAGCCGAGAAATGTCAGCCACTAAGTATTGGCTGCTTAGGCCTTAAAATACTGTATCAGGTTTTGGTGGTGGTACTTTTAAAGAGGCCTGAGGAGAAGGGGAAGGAAAATAGGAGCAAAGACGGCTGAAATCTGATCTAATAGAGGTTGACAGAAACTAAAGTAATCGTGAATTCAAACATCTGTGTCATAAGCATTGGGTGTGTGGGTATGGTTTTCTGTGCATGTACCAAATTTCTGCTAAGGCACCTCAGTCCAGGGTTCAGTACTGCTGGAGTCAACACTCCAAATTTCATACTGCCTTGTGCATTACTCTCCAGTGCAATTTTAAATATTAAGCTGCTTCAGGTTATTAATCACCTGGAAGGCAGAAACCTATATAGGCCATGCAATGGAGTGGAGACTTTCTTCATCTTCTGATGCAGAGCTAATACAGCTGTTACTGAAGTTGCTCAAGAACTGAGAACCTCCCTTTATATTGTCTTCCCCTTGCATCCGGCTATGTTGGGAAGCACTACACATGTCCCCACAGAAAACCCAAGAGGGAGCAGCTAGGGATAGAAACGGAAGGTGCTTGAGTCAGCGTGGGGGTGTGTATTTCAGATCCTTCTTGTCATAGAATATCAGGGTTGGAAGGGACCTCAGGAGGTCATCTAGTCCAACCCCCTGCTCAAAGCAGGACCAATCCCCAATTTTTGCCCCAGATCCCTAAATGGCCCCCTCAAGGATTGAACTCACAACCCTGGGTTTAGCAGGCCAGTGCTCAAACCACTGAGCTATCCCTCCAGAGACAAGACTAATTCCCCACCAGACAGGCAGCAGGATGAACCTTTTGCTCTAGTCTTTATTTTCCTCCTGTTGCAGTTGCTATAGCGTCTTACAAGACTTGTATCTTGTGCAACTTAGGGCAAGTTTGCATCAGATTCCAAGCACAGAATCCCTGGAACTCTTAAAGATTAAAAATGTAGCAAACTATAAATATTTGAAATCCCCTGTAGCTGGCATATGTACTGTCTTCAAGCATACCTTTTTGATCTGGTATCTGTTTTCCCTGTAATAGCAACATGTTTCTCACAAGATTTTCTGTAGCGGCAGAAAACTCCATGTAGCTATGGCGTGGCTCAAAGGTGTCTCGTGAGTCCTGCTGCCTACTGAGCTGACAGGAAGCAGCGGTATGATGCCTCCCAGCCCCAGATGTGTCCCTTTGCATTTTTACACTTGTTTTTATTCCGTTTGAGCACATCCGTGCGGTGGGGTGGGAGTAATTGTGAGCAGTGGGGTCACGCTTTAGGTCGGGGTCTAAATAAGAACTGGCCTGTAAGTGGGCAGCTGTTATTTGGTGATCACTTAGTGCTGTACAAATACGTACAATAAAAGGGAGGACATGGTCCCTGCTCCACAGCTCACAATCTGTGGGACAGATATTTCCACGCTTATCCACATTCCGCCAGATTCTCTCTTATGTTGAAGGCTACCTAACTCCACAACCGGTCCCACCGAAGGAAGTACATGGGTAAGGGCATGAAATTATGGCCTGTTGAGTAGTATTTGAATCCACAAGCTATTCCTTTGGTTGCAAAGGGACTCCTAGTAAGTAAGATACTGCTCAGTGTAAATAAGGCGGGCAGCATCTGACCCTAGATTGGATGGTCACTTTAATGCTGATGCAATATCCTCTGGAAGAGCAGGGACTGGAGGATCCATCTCAGTTTTGGGTTTTGTTTGAATGATTGCTGAATGGACATGGGTGAGTTACAGGTGTCTCAGATTGTTATAGATGGATTGGCAGTCACTCAAGCTGTCCCATGGTACTGGGAGTACAGCTTGTTGTCCTCCTGTACCCTGCAATGCTCTCTCTCTAGAACAGGGATTGGGAACCTTTGGCATGTGGCCCATCAGGGAAAGCCATTGGCGGGCCAGGCTGGTTTGTTTGCCTGCAGCATCCGCAGGTTCTGCCAATGGCAGCTCCCACTGGCCACGGTTCACCATCGCAGGCCAAAGGGAGCTGCGGGAAGCAGCGGCCAGCACATCCCTCGGCTCACACCACTTCCCGCAGCCTCCATTGGCCTGGAGCAGCGAACCGCGGCCAGTGGGAGCTGCAATCGGCCAAACCTGCAGAAGCTGCGGGTAAACAAACCGGCCCGGCCTGCCAGCGGCTTTCCCTGATGGGCTGTGTGCCAAAGGTTGCTGATCCCTGTGCTATGGATAAACAGAGAACTCCCATCTCCAGGATGAAAACCTGGTACCTTTTCACCAGTATGAAATTCCCTTCCCTTTGTATTTGTTTTAAAGGCACAGAGATGGATCTTTAAAAATATCTATTGCCAAGATTGGAAATTTTTTAACCTTCTAACAGTCTTGTAATCAAGATCCAATTTAAGCTCAGTTGTTGTTTGAACTTGCAAACCACTATTTGATGAGTGTGTTCAGCCATCAAGGTACTTCAGGAGGTTGAGTGTTGCTAACTGTTTCTCTGGCCTTTTGAAGTACTGCAAATAGGAGCGCTATCTGAGCTCATCACATCACACAGAGGGAGTTAATTGGGAGTCTGGCTTTTTGCTAACAGGCCAACATGACTGGCTGAGTAACACGTCACTCACTCAAGGCATTTGCCCTCTCCCACCTGTCTGTTCAGATTTCCAAGATAGCAATTGGAGTGAAGTTGGGTCTCTGGGCAACAGATACACTATGAATTTTCCATAGATTTATTATGTGTCTGGTAGAATGTATTGCTCCTAGATTTATTGTATTACAAAGCTGGCCAACACTGATGATGTCCTGTTACTCTATACGTTGATGACAGTCATCAGGAGCTGCATTGCCAGATGTACTGGCAAGAAACCAACCATCCAATTTAACATCCCACCACTGTGCGTTGTGCACTGCAGTGCAGTGGGTAGATATTGTTGAGTAACAGCATGATGTTCCATTGTAATGTAATCAACCTACTGCTGTGTCCCTGGTGACTGGAAGCTGCTTAAATCAAGACATCGAAATTCAATATTGTGGTTCATAACTATGAAACTTATTGATCCTGTCTGACCTGAGGCCTCAACCCAGCAAAGCATTTAAGCATGTGCATAACTTTAAGCACCAAAAGAGCCCCTTGAACACACGTAAGCAGGGTCCAGAGCTGAGCCGATAATTCATAACAAATAATTTATTTAATATATTTTTCTCTTTTCCCTTTGTGGAATCCCATGAACAGATCACAATTTTCTTGACTATATTTGTTGTTAGAAATGATTTTGTGAAATCGTTAATGGATTCCATTTACTTTCTGGCTCACCGTTGAGTTGCTGTGGCTTAACTGTGATTGGTCACATAAGTCACATGGTATTGTTTGTATTTGCTGATTTGCTCAAGTTACCAGCATCTCTTTTAACTGACTGGTGCAAATGCCCTCAGAAAATCAATTGAATATTTGCATTCCATGGGTAATCAGGCCTGCAAGCATAACATTCATTTTCTGTGAACACACTCACGATAGCCAAACTTGACTGCACAATCATTCATGGAAAGCAAAGACAAAGGCAAATGGATATGGCGGAAGTGAATTTGTTTAAAAGTTAAAATTAATATGCACAGAAAAATATTTGCAGTGTTTACACACCTGTAGTCTGTGCTGTATAAATGTCCACCCAAAATTCTGTTCCATCATGCACTGGACTCAGAGTAAAACTCAGGACAGATTCTTCCTTTTGATTGTTCCAAACTCCTGTTCATGTATCTGGAGGAGATTATTATCAGAACACTACACTTACCACTGTAGACTATAGCCATTCAAGAGACACTAAGATGTTACTTCCTCCATCCCATGTCAGCCAGGTGCACCAGTCACCAGATTAAAAGAAATGCTGATACCTTCATCAAATCAGGGAACAGAAGCAACACCATGTAACTTTTATGTGACCAATCACAACTAAGCTATAACAGGTCACATGGCAAGTCCCATGTATAATGTACTTTTCCATGAAAGTATGGGGAAGAGAAAGGAGCTACCTGCCTCTGAGATGTATAGATGAACGCTTGTCCTGTCATAGTGGAATCTCTTTTGCAAGGCTAACCTCTGAGGGGAGCTGAAGAGAACAGAGTGAGGAGTGAAGGCTGTGAACCTGTGCCAAATGAAATGAGAGAAAAGTGAGCCCATCAATTGACAGGTGACTTCAGTGCACAGGAGTGTTACTGTAGATTCAGGGCACATTTCATATTGCAACAAAGGGAGTTGGCTACCTGACCCCCATTAAAGCCATTGAGGCTCATGAAGTAAGACTTCATGCAATGCTTTGAAAAAACTGTCTCTCAGTTTCCAGCTGCCATAAACCTTGGAGAACAAATGTAGTCATGAGTCCTGCCTGGCAAAGGGAGATCTGAAGATCAAGGCACTAACATGCAAGCACCTGCCCTATCACCTTTTCCCTGATATTCATTAGGCCTGTAGGACGATGTTTGGGTAATAGCAAGAGCTGGTTGACAATTTTCCAGTGGACTAGCTGTTCATCGGCACAGGGGAATCTTGATTGAAGTAGAGAGGTTATTTTACCTCTGTACTTGGCACTGGTTTGACCGCTGCTGGAATCCTGTGGCCTGTTCTGGCGTCCACGGTTCAAGAAGGATGTTGATAAATTGGAGAAAGTTCTGAGAAGAGCCACAAGAGTGATTAAAGGATTAGATAACATGCCTTATAGTGATAGACTAATTATTTATCTTAACAAAGAGAAGGTTAAGGGCTGACTTTAACACAGTCTATAAGTACTTACATGGGGAACAAATATTTGATAATGGGCTCTTAAATCTGCAGAGAAAGGTATAACCTAATCCAAAGCCTGGAAGCTGAAGCTAGACAAATGTAGACTGGAAATAAGGTGTACATTTTTAACAGTGAGAATAATTAAACTTAGGAACAGTTTACAAAGGGTCATTGTGGAATCTCCATCACTGGCCATTTTTAAGCTAAGGCTGGATGCTTTTCTACAGGATCTGTTCTAGGAATTATTTTGGGGAAGCTCTGTGATCTGTGTTATATAGAAGGTCAGGCTAGGTGATTACAGTGGTCCCTTCTGGCCTTGGAATCTATGAGTTCAGTCTGGTAAAGTGCTGAGTGTTCTGGCCCTAATCCAGCAAAACACTTAAAGTCTGTGCCTCAGTTCATCCATATTCAGGAAAGTACTTAAACACGTGCTTATCTTTAAGCACATGCGGGTGGCCCACTGATTTCACTGTGCTAAAAAGGAGACGCTTTCCTGAATCGGGGGCCTTATGTGTATACCTAACATTAAGCAAACTTTGAAATCAATGGAAGCGCTTACATGTTTAAAATTAGTCACATGCTTAAGTAGCTTGCTTAACTGGGGCCTGGGATACATATTTACCTTAAAGGATGTGAGGAACAGTATTGGCACAGGTGCTTAAAGGTGAGCAACTCTTATAACAAGACAGATCGCTCATAGCCCTAGGGATGCACCAACCAATTCAACCAGAATGACCGCTTGTTACCATAAGAGAGACAAGGTGGGTGAGGTAATATGTTTTACTAGACCAACTTCTGTTGGTGAATGGTACAAGCTTGCAAGCTCCTTGGAGCTCCTCTTCAGGTCCGGGGAAGGAAGGAGAGTGTCTGAGCTAAATAAAAAAATGCTCAGACACTGCCTCCTTCCCCAGACCTGAAGAAGAGCTCTGTGTAGCTTGAAAGCTTGTACTGTTCACCAACAGAAGTTGGTCTAATAAAACATATTACCCTACCCACCTTGTCTCTCTTATGGTAACAAGCGGTCATTCTGGCTGAATTGGTTGGTGCATTCCCAGGGCGCTGAGAGATCTTTCTTGTGATAAGAGTTGCTCACCTTTAAGCACCTGAGTCCGTAGGATCTGTTCTAGGAATTATTTTGGGGAAGCACCCACCTTGTCCCTGGGGCCAGCATGGCTACACTGCAAACACTTTACCATGTTAGTCTGGTATACACAAAACCCGGGGGCGGGGGGGAGGGGGAAGGAGTGAAAAACATTAGTGTATTTTCATAAGACATCTACATTTGAAAGGTAGTGGGACCTGTTAGACTGGGACATGGAACTATACTTTGGCTTCTAGATATGGTGTATAATGGTGGATTTAGAACAATGTTATTATACATTTCAAGATGGTAATTTGAATGGAAATGGATGACAATGCACAGGTTCCTGTATCTTACTAGCATGTGTTTGTGTGTTGCCACATTTCAGGAGGGTATTTTAAATATCTTAAAGTCTTATGAAATAGATGATATCTAAACTATACAACAGGGATCGGCAACTTTTGGCACGTGGCCCATCAGGGAAATCCGCTGGCGGGCCGAGCTGGTTTGTTTACCTACAGCATCTGCAGGTTCGGCTGATCGCAGCTCCCACTAGCCCGTGGTTCGCCATTCCAGGCCAATGGGGGCTGCGGGAAGTGGCAGCTGGCACATCCCTCGGCCCACGCCGCTTCCCGCAGCCCCCATTGGCCTGGAACGGCTCCCCATTGGCCTGGAACAGTGAACCACGGCCCGTGGGAGCTGCGATCGGCGAAACCTGCAGACGCTGGAGGTAAACAAACCATCCTGGCCCACCAGCCGATTTTCCTGACAGGCCGTGTGCCAAAGATTGCTGATCCCTGCTATAAGACACAGCATTGTATTTTAAACATTCACACACATGGTAGAGCCAAAAATAATAGTCTCACCATATTTCTGAAAACTGTTTAAAAAATCTTTGTCATTTATTTTTAGATGATTGGCTGGTTCTGAAATATGCTGAAGAAATTTGATGTAGTGTTAAATATAATTTTTCCTTTGATGTCCTATTCATTTTTTTTAAATGAAATATTATATCCGTGGGTGGAAAATATAGGTTTTTTTCTTTATAGAAGACCACCCTTTGAGAACTGGACTATAAATTCACTAGCCTGGAAGAGAGACGATAGAAAGGTTACCCATCTATCTTGCTATTTATCTGCAGCTATACTGGTATCATCTGCCTGTAGGGAAAAAAGCCCCCCGGAGAGTACACGAGGCTTATCATAACTGGCAGCAGGTGAAATATCAGATGGGGAGGTGATAAATAATAAATGAGCCTATATTTTTAAATCTGATGTAGGGAAATGTTAAATGTTAATAGAAATAATGGAGAGACTGCCTCCTGCATTTCCCCACTGGTGAACTTCAGTCAGCCTACCGCAGATAGCTTTAGCTCTGCTTCCTTCCTGACAGCAGGCCTCTGAGGGCATCAGCATTTTTGCGGGGCTTTCCTAGGGAAGGCACAGCCTCATACTAAATGGGATCATTTGCTTGGGTCTGATAAATGCAACTGAGGAATGCTAAGTAACACCTCAGAAATCAACTCATAAGAACATAAGAACGGCCATACTGAGTTAGGCCAATGGTCCATCTAGCCCAGGATCCTGTCTTCCAACAATGGCCAGTCCTAGATGCTTCAGAGGGAATGAACAGAACAGATCCGTGCTTTGAGGAACATCAGGTGCAAGTTCTTCTGTCATTTTTTTTCCTGAGCAGTGCTTTACGCCAGGGCTTGTTGGTCCATTCAGCCAGCTGGCAGATTTCTGAAAGGCCAGGGTCTTGCTCCTATGAATCAACACCTTCTCCTTCTTTACTTAGGCAGATGACTAGCATTTGAAAGCAAGCCATGGACTTGACTCATTCCATAGATATTCCTGTGGGAGAGGAATTTGGGTGCTACCAAAGAGACCAGCTAGGTCAAGGGAATAGTTAATAGATATAGAATTATTCCTAGTCATTGGTTCAAAGCCTAGGTAGGTAGTGACTGAAAGTTGTTACAATCTGCTGTCTATTTTGTGGCCCCTGTGACGTAAATTAGCAGGTCCCGGTCCAGTCCATGTTGGACAAGTGTCCAAATCATACAAAAAGAAAACAACCCCTACGTAATTTAGAATTCAATTGGCACTTTTACTGGCAGCCTCAGTGGAGAAAACAAAGACTGAAGGCCAGATTCCAATTCCTCCCTTTCCTGCACTCAGTCCAGGAACCGAGGGGACGCACAAAGGTGGCTTTAGGACTTCCATGTTCTGACATGTCAGGGGTCAGGTGTGCTCCAAATAGGGTGACTGGTGACAACTGGTGCACGCTCCTCTCCCTTCCCCAGTGGTTCCCCCAGCAGGCCTCATGTGCTGGGGCAGTGAGGAAGAGCAATGAAGAACATTGCAGCAGTTCATTGCCAGCCAGGGAAACTTACAGCAGAGGGTTCCCTACCATCTGGGTCCATCCCCCGTTACACTGCTGCAGTGTCATAAAGAGGCCATGAAGTCCTGTCCCAGAATATGCATATGGAGCATGCATCACCTTCTTGTTCCAGATCCGAGTAGAAGCAGATGGGTTGTATCTAGTCTGAGAATCTACAGACATCTTCAGGCACCAGGGCTGTCATGCTGGTCCCAGATTTCACCAGCATTGCATTCATTTTGATAAGTGGTCAGACAGGAAGAACATGAACTCAAGGCCTAAGGTCTTTACGTGGGTATCCAGTAGCAGCAGCTCCCTGATTGGGGAAGGGGGATGCAAAAGAGGTGTGTCACAGGTTGCTTTTGCTACCTGTATTACCAAAATATAACAGATGCCTTATTTACTGCTGTCATTGGGAAATGCAGTCTGACGTAATCTCTAAAGATACGTTCATATTCCAGGCAGCAAACTACCACTTACAGGATGAAATTGTTTGCTGTTTAAACACTGCCAGTCAAGGACATTAATTGCTCTGGGTTAAATTAAACTAAATGGCACAGCAGTAAGATTCAAGGCCCAGAGGGGGGAAAAGGGGAAGGAACAATCTTATCTCATAAATAATGAGTTCTGAAAAGAACCCTTACTGGGACAGATTAATCTGCAAAGAGGCAAGTTCAACTCCAGTTCAAGTCCTAGGAGTGTCCCAGTCAGCGCTGGGTAAAGCACACAACACACTGACATTTGCAAAAGGAAACATTTCAGAGACTTCAAGTTTCCACCGGGGCATTTAATCCAAAGATCCTACGGAATGCAAGTGGCATAGCTGAGCAAGTCTGCCTTGCTAATGCCAAATGGGGTTAAGGTGACACAGAGAAGTGCAAGGAGAAAAGGAGGTGTCTTTCCCCCACTTTCAAAATCAAATGACAGTAACAGAGGATGGCACATGGAGGAGGGGGAGAAATCGCAGCATTGTTCAGCATTACATATTTTGTACCGGTTCTCTGGAAATCTCTCTCTCTCTTCCCCCGCCCATGCTCCATTATGTATTAACTTGCCCTGGACCTTTGGTGCCATCTTCAAGAGCTTGTGCTCCAGCTGGGTCACGCACACTGAGTCTGTCTCGTAGTCCATGTGAAGGGATATTTATTTATTCACACTTGTAAGAATATAAGCGGGCACCAATCCCAGACTCTGGGTTCCCTTGAGATTTCTTTAAAAAACACAAATCGAAACAGAATGACAGCACTAGCAGAAGACTCTGCTGTCGACCTCCGGTATATTGAGCCCTACAGCTGTTGAATTAAAGAACATCCCACCTATGCCCAGTATCGACCCCCACCCCCGCCCAACATCAATCTCCTCCCCAAAAAGCTCCAGGAAAAACATGACCTGACATCAGTCTGGGGCTAGTTTGGATCAAGGCAGGAAGCGAGTTCTAAACCAAGAGGCCCTCTGTCTTTCCAGCTTCAGTAGAAAACGCAGTATCACCCTGACATCGACAAACAGCCTGTCCACTTGGGACTTCATCTCCTGCAGCGACCAATGCTGCATGGGTCCAAGGAAGGCATAACTCTCCCGTAATGGCTCTGATTGTGCCACTCCATGTGGGAAGGGAATTCTTCGTCCCCAGCTGGTGATCTGCTGGTGAACTAAGTGTGAGGAGGAGCCATAGTCCTTCCAAGTTCATCCTAGCCTGTGTAAGAGTGGATGCTATTATTTATGTACAGCATTAGCCAAATTCTCCCCTTGGTTATATGCAGACAGCTCACAGTGATTTCAGTGGGAGTTATGTGCATGAATCCAAAGGTCCCAAGTGTTTAATTCTTTTTTTCAGAGTTTCTGAACTCTTTGTTGCAATATTACCCTGCAGCAATGAGTACCCCAGACTAATTATATGTTAAGTAAAGAGAAGCCTAAAAGGTTGTACATATAAGGCCTGATTCTCCTCCCTTTTAGATCAGCTTTACACTGGTGTAACACTATTGATTCTAACTTACCCTGGTGTAAGTGAGTGAACAATCAGGCCCTCGTTGCTATAATTAGTGTTGCCAATGAATGCAGCATGTACCATTTCCAGCACATACCATTTCCAGCACTTACCATGTTCCATGCTGGCCTAATGAAAACAACAGTGGCCCATCAGTGATACATAATGTATCTCCTTCCAGTGCATTTTTAGCACCGCACAAGAGCCCCCATACCAGGGCTTGGGCCTTGAAGTCTAGGGATGTTGGACTTTAAAGTCTAGGGATTCAAGTCATTTTCTGATAACAAAGCACCTACAGCTGTACTTAAATTGTATGTTAAATAAATGCCAGTGATTATTAGTAGCATATTTCTCAAGGTTCAACCACCAGGTACCTGCTAGCTATCCTATTCCAAACTCTGTAAACCTCAGTAGTGATGTGCTTAATAATTATTTGGCATTAATTTGTCATGCAATAATTATCCTATTAAATCTAAATTAAACCCTCCACTCAGGCACTTCATTGAAAGTGTGAACATAACAATTAAAAGAGAGAAAAGAAGATATAATTTCTTTCAAAGTTGCTTATATAAGAGCAGATATTTTGTGGTTGGCAGCAGCAGCAGAAAGAAAGACAGAAAGAAAATATTGAATGGGGGGGGGGGGAGTTGCACTTTTTTTTCCAAAATCAGAACCAAAATACTTATGTAAACAATAAAAATCAGTCACCTCCAGTATTTATATGGCCCCCACCATCACAATATCTTAATAACTCACATTCGTTAGTGTATTATCCTCACAACACACCTATAGGGTAAGGCAGTGCTGTTATCCCCATTTTACAGATGGGGAACTGAGGCACAGGGACAGTAAGTGACTTTCCCAAAGTCCCACAGGAAGTCTGTGACACAGCAGGGAACTTTGTGTCCTAGGCAGAGGTGATGTGTGGGGGGAGTTATGCAGGGTCAAGGGCCCTCCCAGCAGCTGGCCTGGGTGGGGAGCAGACTATGTGGGACCAGGGCCACTTCTCACACCAGGCAGCTGCTGGGACGCTGCTCTGTGCAGTGCAGCAGTTGTCTGTGAGAGAGCCTGGTGGGCGAGGGGCAGGCGGGCTGCCACCCACCCAGGGTCAGGGGCCACGTGAGCCGGGGGGGAGGTGCAGCAGGAGAATCATAGAATATCAGGGTTGGAAGGGACCTCAGGAGGTCATCTAAGTCCAACCCCCTGCTCAAAGCAGGACCAATCCCCAATTTTTGCCCCAGATCCCTAAAAGGCCCCCTCAAGGATTGAACTCACAACCCTGGGTTTAGCAGGCCAATGCTCAAACCACTGAGCTATCCCGCCCCAATAACATGTGCTGGAACACATTACCAAGTGCTGGCAATGGTATGTGCTGGAAATGGTACATGCTGCATTCATTGGCAACAAAGGACAGAGACCCCTCCCCAGTAACTCGGGGCAGGAAGAGTGTGGCCGCCTCTATAAATGAAATGCTCATAATCATGCCATTGCATAAATGTTCCCACACCTCCAGCTCTTGGATGGTTTTCTTACTCTGTGACTCATGTTGATGTGATGTCGCTTTGTACATCCTCCTGCTGAGCCTGCACAGAGGCAAAGCGAGTTAGCACAATCAAACCAAAGCAAGGATCAAGGAACATCCCGGAAGGATCAACAACATGCAAGGGTGAGGCATCAGAGCATTGTGGTATTTGACTGTGGCACTGTAAAGCAGATTCCGTGGCATCGTAGCTATCAGACATTTACAGACATGGAGCCGCTATCCCAGGCCCTTTGCATAAAGAGGCATGAAGGAAGGGTTGCTTTGAGTGAGGTCTGAGCATACAGAGAGCTAGTTCCTTCCTTTCCGACAAACTACCAAGAGAAGGGACGGATTCTCCATCTCTTGAGGTCTTCAAATCAAGACTGCATGCCATTCTGATAGATACCATTTAGTCAAACACAAGTTATTGGGCACAACACAGGAGTAAATGCATGAAATGCTGTGTCCTGTGTTATCCAGCAGGTCACACTACATGATCCAATGGTCCCTTCTGGCCACAAAGTCTATGAATCATTCTTGGTAAGAGCTAAGGCTGTGGGTCACTTTAGTTAAGGTATCCGTCTACTTGTCTGGCCCCCATTAATGGAGTATCTAATCACCACATGTTCTCACAAAACAACCCCTAAGGGTGTAGGGAAGTGCTCTGATCCCTAATATTACAGAGGGGAAACTGAGGCACAGAAAGACTAAGTGACTTGCCCAAAGTCACACAGGAAGCCTGTAGCAGCATGGGGAATTGAAACTGAATCTCCTGAGTCCCAGGCCGGCACCCCAAATCAATGGAGCATCCTTTCTCTCTGAACTGTCCACCTGTGGACCAACGCCTGATCCGGCAATCAGCTCCACACAGGCAGGCTCTTGAGCCTACGTGACTTCATTGGGACTCTATGTGGGCAAAAGGGTCTGCCCACAGGGATCAGCTTGCACTTAAAGGGCAGGAAGCAAACCACACTATGCAGAAGACAGATACCAGTGAGGAAGGGAAATCGGAGAGAAGGGGCGAGGTATTTTAAGTGAGGGTTTCAGACCCAGCGAGAGCAGTAATGAACATGATCTCTGAAAAGCCTATTTGTAATATTCAAACATGGATTAAGCTGGGAAGGCAACTCACACATTCAGAGACGTCTGCCAATAATCGACAGAGAAGCAGTGCAAACAAGGTCTGCTCAGGCAATCATAAGCGAATGTAATTCAAAGCAGATGAAATGAGATTTCCTGTTCGTCGTGAATGGCACCCACACCCACACACAGTATATTTAGTAATGTTTTCTTTTAAGGGAATTTAGTGCCAGTGAAAGGTGCCAGATTGACAGCTCTGGGGGCTGCAGACTTCAGTTTCCATCTGCAGCACAGAAGTAGAAATGCCTTCTCCCCACTGTTGTGAGCAATGATGCCCATACAGGGGAAAACTTCCCCTCAGTGCCCCCACACAGCCATCTCCAGGGCAGAATGCAGATTTCCCAACACCTTTCACCCTACAAAGCTGGTTCGGACAGGATGCAAAGAATAGGGACATTGGAGTTGCCACTGCCGTGCAACCTGCTCAGCCTGGGAGCATGCTATGTCTAGCAGTGGACTTTACCAGAGGCAGATGTAATGGACAATTGTGAAATAACCTGCCCGGAGGGGAAGTTCCTTCCTAACTTCCGTCAGTAACAGGTTGGTTTATACGCTAAAGCATGAGGGCGTACAGAGAAACCTGAGGACTTCTCTAACCTCTGCTAGGTTGCGATGACTCCGAGGGGTCAATACACCTGTGTAAATTTCTGGAGTACACTGCATTCTGGCCCTGCCACTCCAGCCCCGGAACACACTCTGCGCTGGGGTGGCCTGGAGCCAGCCGCACCAGATTGATGAAGTTGGGGCTCCTCTACACCAGGGCAGACCACAGCTGCCCACCTATGGCAATTGTACAAGAGCATCACAAAAGGCCATTAAGCAGGGCTGAGGAACTGGTCCTCAGAACTCCCTTTTAGGAAGATCGTTACTGATAGGGGGTTCGGATTCATTTCTGCGTCTGCCTATTCAGAGCTAGTCCCATTAACCCCCTTTCTTGAGCAGCACCACAGGGTGTGCTGCTAATGGCTTGCAGGTTGCTTTTTGGCTGGTGTGAAATCTCTTTAATAATTAGCTATCTAAATTAGTCCTGTTTACACTGTCATTTTTTCTCCCCCCTAAGTGGCTTAATGCAGCTAGTTTTTTGTAATCATTTCTTGTCTAATTTCTCGTTATCACCACTGGAATCAAACTGATAACATTTATCTCACCTTTTTCTACAGTTTTCCCTTATGTTTGTTGTCACCGTTTACATATGCTGCATTGATCACATGAGCCTTTCTAACTGCGTTACTCCATGTGGACTTATGAATATATGGAGTGTTCAATTTTTTTTTTTAATTTGTTACTGACTGTGATGGTTACTGACTGTGTCCCTGTAGGATTCTTCTTGGGAAGCTCAGGGATGAACAATTGTTTTATCTTTCCTAATAACACCAACACTACTGCCTACCCCAGTTATTTCGCAAGACCCCGGAAATCTTTTATAGCATCTTACGCTGTCGCTGCTGTGCTGTTAAATCCTCATGAATGCAACAATGAATTAATAACACAGTTATACACCACAAACTATTCCCCACTCAGACTTAGCAGTAATGCTCAGCCAACACCGCAAGCTGGTGACAGTCAACGACTTGGACAGCATTTTCTCATGCTTCTTGCTCAGCCTGGTTTGAAGACACTTGCCAGCCTGTTTTATAAGTGGAAAACATGGGCTTAAAGCGAAGTCAGAGGCAGGCTAGGCCTCTCGTTGCCTTGTTATAGCTTTTTCTTGCCATTGTTCAGCCCATAACAAAACTTTTGTGGTCAGGCTGCTTGTAAAAATGCATATTATATATATATCGTTATATATCTATTTGACTATAGCTCCTAGAGGACCCCAGCTGAGACAAGCTCCCCATCACACTAGTAGTGTACATACACAGAACAACAGACAGTCCTTGCTCCAAAGTGGTCACAGACTAAATGGATGAAGGCAGACAAAGGATCAGAGAAAGGGAACACCGTTATACTCCTGGAGAACTGAGGCAGACTAATAACTTGGCCAAGGTCACACAAGAAATCTGTGGCAAATCCTGGAATTAAACCCAGCTCTTCTAAGTCCCATTCTGGAACCTGAAGTTTCTAGCTGTCTCAGCCACAATACTGCCCATTGCTTATTTCTGTCAGGGGGATAAGGGAGAGTCAGCTGATTGTTTTAATGCTAGGTAGTGGAATCAGAGTTGATACTAAAATGCAATGGCCTGAATTTCCCAGTCAGGGAGTGCTGTATGTTTGAACTGAACCCCTTGGAAATTGACCAGATATGGCCCCGAGTGGTGATTCAGGAGCACTGGTTCTGTTTCTCCCTCATTGATAAATGGCAGTACTGCCCTATTAGAGCGGTCCAATATCAGAACAAATTCATGGGATTCACCTCCCAATGGTGTAGGATCCCCCAGTCTCACTGCTGATGCCCCTGTCTTGGGCAGCTGGGTTATATAACATTATGTACCGAAAAGAGCAGATATTCGCCTAGTGATGTGAATGACCGACAGCGCTTCCCCATTTGCCAGCTGTGGGAATGGAGCAGTGCTGCTAAGACTCCGCCACATCACTGCCCCTTTGTCACCAGCAAACCTCCCTCGGGCAGCCCTCCTTGGTTTTGTCCAGATCTATGACCCTGCACGACCCAGCCCGCTTTAGCCTTGGGCAAAATCAATAGCCAATCGCTGCAAAGCAAAGTGCAGGAACCAAGCCTAATATGTCCAACTAAGTTAGAGGGAATTTGGTTTTAAATTGCAGCTTGTTGACCTGATGAGCTGTAATAGCTCGGAAAGTTCTGGATCACACAAACATGTTGCACACAACCATGCACATAGTCACAGACAGAGTCTTGATTGACTGACCTTCGGCCCAGAACGCGCCATCCTCGTATTTACAGACGTTCAGAATTGCAGAGCCTGTACACACATTCCGGAGGAGCTGCTGAAATGTGGCTTAGGGAGCTCCGATAAGCCTCTTGCAATGGGTAAGTGGGGAGTTTTCAGTGTCAGTATTAATGGCCCCGATCATGCCCAGAGGGTTGAGGCTCATGAATAATGGCTGAAATATATGCATAAGGTCTCTGATTGTTCCTCATGCTAGACTATTGCACTGAATTCTGCGTTAGGCTACGCTTGGAAACAGACTGGTGCAGAATGTGGCAGATTGGCTGTTAAGCAGCGTTACTTGAGCCACTTGTGTGGGTTTCCAGGTGGAGGTTTAGGTGCTTGTTTTAACATATAAAACCCTAAGTGGCCTGGGACTTGACTGTTTGAGAAATGCCTCCTTCCTCCACCCCCTACCCTCACAGCTGAAATTAGAAGAGGCATTCAAGCAGGAATCCATGTGGCATATGATCTAACAAGACGTTCCCCATGAAGGCCCCTTCGCCCAGCCTGTTGAATGACAGCACTCACGGCAAAGCCCATGTTTTCTCTCAGGCTTTAGAGGCAGGAGGGAAAGGTTTGTGGGGGTGAGGTACTTTACCTGTTATTTCGTTGTGAGTGTGCATATGTGAGTGGTGGGGGTTGGCAGGAATATGCTGCTGGGTTTGTATCATGCACATTCCTCATAAAGGTACCCAAGCATAGAATGGATACCCTTAAATATTGTTTATTCACCAAAATAACCTCAGCTCCCATCACGTTCATGGGCTTCTCTCCAGCCATCACAGATCTTACCATGTCAAGGTAGAGGCTCACAAGTAACAGCTCCAGCCATGACCGTGGGGCCCAAACTCGTGTAAAATGGTTCTGCTTTATCCGCAGCTCATGCATAATGGCTTTGATGATGCCTGCAAGACTAAGGCTCCGGCACATACTGGAGCCGATCCTGCCCGCCTGTCCAGGGCTGGCCCACAACATTTTGGCACCTGAGGCGGGGAGCTCAAATGATGCCCCCAGACCCCTTCGCTTGGGCCAAAACTTTGAAACTCTGGGTTCTAGTGGTGCCCTCCACAGTCTGGCACCTGCGGCGGCTGCCTCAGTTCGCCTCATGGTAAGGCCAGCCCTGCGCCTGTCAGTCTGCAGCATGCTCCGATGCAGGCTCGAAATAACCTACCACACACAGCTTTGAGCGGCCTCTTATTCCTAAATGAACTTGGCTCTTCCCCCCCATTCCCTGATTACTGAAGACCCTGGTCCACATGGCAGGACTAATGGCCTGTAACGCTGCAGGTTCAGAAACAAAGCCATCTTGAGCAAGAGGCATGCAAAAATACATCGGAAACCTCTAATGGCCAAAGCAATTTGAAAAAAATCATTGCTCCCGTACTGAGAGCTCTGTGTGCCAAGATCTAGCTCCGGAGCATAACTTTTCTTGAGTGCGGGGCGTGTCCAGAAAACAAGAGCTTTGCTAATAAAGCTTGGACTCAACATGGCTGCTCTGCTCTATTATTATTTTGTAATAATATCTAACGAGTCAGGGATGGGGAGACAATAGCCCTTTATGAGGTGTGTAAGGCAGTGGACTAGCTGGATCTGGCATTGAACAGATCGTGTGACAGAGGAAACTGACTAATTCACAGACAATGCATCCACTGTGCAATTGTCATTTTCACTGTCTCTCTCTGACCTTGTTTATTGGGAAGTGAGCGTAAGTAAATTTAACTGCATCTTTTTCTCATTGACTTGGAAGACACATGGAGGGGGGTTGGTTTTTTGTTTTCTTTAATATCCCATGGAGACTTCAAGACAATTTACTGCAGTTGTTCTGAAGTGACAGCTGATGAAGTTTCTATTATGGCTCTTTAATAGTTGGCCATAGCTGTGGAAAAGTACCATGTTTACCTTTCCTTTACTTGTGGCTAGCTGTTTCCAGTTAAGGAATGCTTCTCTCTCTCGTTTTGCCTGTAAACGTGAAGGTCAGCTCAAGGTCAGATTCAGATGGAGACGATGAGAACAGATGTGACTTGACAGCCTTGGTTTAGCAGATGGGTTCTGGATAAATTGGATTATATACTTTAATTTGTCACCTCTGGAGTGTATCTGTCCTATTTGCCAGATCACTTTGGTGCAGCTTCTGATCCAACTTGGTCAGATATCACACCTGGCTCTCTCACTTTATTCCTTTTGCCTACTTCATAAAAGAAAAGTTATTGAGACTCAATAAGCCTTTGCAGTGATTGGGGTTTTTTTAACTGTTTATGGAAATGTTTTGGTAACAGATTACATATTTGTTGCTCAGCAATTTCATGTAGAAGGGCAATGATAATACAGATGGAAAAGCTACCAAGCTTCATTATCACTTCTGTCAGTCCCACCACAGCCTTTGCTGGCACTTTTTACAGGCAAAATTTTCAGTGGTCCTCAGCAGATGTCCCCATATCTTCTAGAGTGGGGGTTCTCAAACTGGGGGGTCAGTACCCATCAGGGGGTCACGAGGTTATTACATGGGTGGTCACAAGCTGTCAGCCTCCACCCCAAACCCCATGTTGCCTCTAGCATTGATAATAGTGTTAAATATGTAAAGAAGTGTTTTTAATTTAAAGGGGGGGGGTGTCACACATAGTGGCTTGCTATGTGAAAGGGGTCACCAGTACAAAAGTTTGAGAACCACTTTTTTTAGAGCAACACCCTCTGGGATTCCCAGCGGCTAGCTTTCTGCCTCCAACTATTTCCCCCCCCATTGTACACTAGCAGTTGAGACCTGTATGTTCAAAATGTTTGGCCACCTTTGTGGGGTTCATTGGCTTTACTAGAGCAGCAGCAGTTTAGGACGAAAGGCAGTAATGTAGTAAAAATTAAAGAGGAATGGGAGAATCACTTTGGGTAAAATTTTATGGGCATCCTTTTTTCTGCGAGAGATGGTGGGATTTGCAGCCTATCATATAGATGATTTGCAATGTCTCCTATGACTGAAGAGTTCGATCCGAGATTTGCATGATCGTTGGCAGCTGTTGCAAATGCATCTGTCTTGGTTGGGAGCTGCTTGCTTCCTATGGGCTCTTTTCTCTTCAAGCTGTAGGAGCCAGCTCCTGTCATGGACTTTGATGCCCTGATGGAGATGATAGTGCCACTTGCTACAGTCACTTGCCAAGGTTTTCCATTGGTCAGGCTCAATTCCGAATTCCTTCCTATCTCACTTGCATGTGTCTTTATAGCGAAGCTTGGGACGTCCTGTTGTTCTTGTTCCCTCTGATAGATGCATACCCAAGGACCATGCTCTCTTCCAACCTACTCAGATGGCCCAGCCAGCACAGTCATCTTTGCTTGAGCAGGGCTGTCACACTTGGTAAATTTGCCCTTTAAAGAACCTCTGTGTTGGTGACTTTATCTTGCCATTTGGTGTTGACTATGCAGAGTAAATAACATAGCTGGAAACTGTTTAACTGCGGACCGCCATTCAAGTGCTCGTCAGGCATTTGCTCTCACCATCAGCATTAAGAAAATGGTTGTATTAGGACAGGGGGTTCCACAAGAACCTTCAATTACCTTAAATGCAAACCAGCTAGTAGTAGTCCAAAAGTTCAGCTATTTAGGTTCTACAGTGACCACGAACCTCTCACTGGAGGAAGAACTAAATGTTCACATTAGAAAGGCTGCCACCACCTTTAGCAGACTAATTAAAAGAGCATGGAACAACTCAAAGCTTATCAAGATCAAAATGCTAGTGTACTGAGCTTGCACCCTCAGCACTCTCATGTATGGTGGGGAAACATGGACAACTGATGCTCATCAGGAGAAAAGGGTAAAATAAAAACAAGCCTAAAGATTTGCCCCGACTTTCTGAGATGCAAAAGGCCAAATTATGCCACACATTCATATTTATGGATGGACAGTTAGACCCTCTAGTCTGGCCTCCTTTACAACACAGGCCATAGACCTTCATCCAGTTACTTGTGTATTTAACCCAATGACTAGTGTTTGCTCAAGTGTATATTCCAGAAAGACATCCAGTCTTGACCTAAAGACGTGAAGAGATGGAGAATCCACCAGTTCCCTTGGTAATTTGTCATAGTGGTTAATCACCCTCACGGATAAAAATGTAAGGCTTAGATTGAGCAGTATTGCACTCTGAGTAGTCCCACTGACATCCAAGGGGCTCCTTATTCAGTGTGGTAAAACTCAATGTGGGTAAGGGTTGCAGTATCTGGTCACAAAACATTTGTGTGACTGTTTGGGAAAAAAATCATTTTTGCTTAGCTCCCCATTTTTTGTTTTGGCTGGAACTAGATACGGAAAAACCTCAAGAAGGGCTGTTTTCATGCTATTCCTGACTTGGCTAGAACTAGGGAAGTGTCATAAATACTGTTAGGAAGCCTGTTCTGATGAATTTTCCAGCCTGCATTTCAGACTAAAATGTGGGAAAGCTTCCAAATAAGAATCCAAAACTTTTATCTGAACCAAACCACACTTCTGAATCCCATTATGTTTTTATGAATAATCATTATTTAAATAATAATAGGCACCATAGAGAATTTTCCATCTTCAGAGTTTATAAACATTAGGGCAGGATTGTTCTGGTCAGACAAATGGAGTTACACTGGGGGTGAATTTAGTCCATTAACTAATTATCCTTCAAATGTGGTTGAAGCAAGAAAGTATTACTACCCATGATCCCATGGTAGTCCCATTATCAACATTAGATAATGAATGCTTCACATTCTTAGAATTAAAGTCCTGATCCTGTAGTGGGATGTGCTGATGAAGACCCTGCTGCCCATACTGAGTGCCTCTGAAGTCAATGGAATTCATCATAGGCTATTAGGTCCATCAGTGGCTATTAGCCAGGATGGGCAGGGATGGTGTCTCTAGCCCCTGCTTGCCAAAAGCTGGGAATGGGCAACAGCGGATGGATCACTTGGTGATTACCTGTTCTATTCATTCTCTCTGGGGCATCTGGCATTGTCCACTGATAGAAGACAGGATACTGGGCTAGATGGACCTTTGGTCTGACACAATATGGCCATTCTTATGTTCTTATTGTAGGCCTGGATTACTGTTCCAAAGACCTGTAATGAGTCCAGAACCATTACATCCCATTGGGCCCACCCAATTGAAAGTGCTCATGAAATTTAATTTTAGCTGGCAAAAACAGACAGTATGTTTGTACATATTGTAACTGGGGTGTATTCAATCTGATCTCCTGGCCACAGAAGCACATCCTCCCCTGCCTAAGAAACTAAAACATGTATCCAACGGCATGCAGTACATATCAAAACAAAAAGTTTTCTGAGGCACAGAAGAACAAAACAGACCTAAAGCCAACACACTTATATTTCCTGCCCTCCAGCCAACCCCAGTCTTCCAGTGTTCTGTAAGTGATTTATCCAAAATTCAGTTAAGCATGGGAAAGGCCGTTCATGTTTCCCTTATTCTGCCCACCCTCCTGACACTGTGCTCCACCCTTGACCTGGACTGGCCCCTTGTACAGGTGAAAGAGAATAACTTGAGTCCAAGTTGGTTCTGTTTTGGATGGAGTTGATAAGAGAGTTCACCAAGTTCCAAAGTGATACTCCCAACTCATTTCACATGGGTCTCCAAAGAGCTATCCAATGGCCAATGCTCGTTTGCCACATCCAAAGAAATTCAGTAACAAATAATAGCGGCGGTAGTTAAACTCCAAAAGCACATAATGTGGGAATGACACATATTTTATTCATTAGCATTGCTAACATGGAAAGCGCTGCTTTCCCTGTGATGAATCTGACTCGATATATTTTGAATACAGCAGACCATATTCCGAATGTTGTGTCACACATACCAGTACCCACCATATTTTTTAAATAGCACAGAAAATGGCCAATTGTGGAATATTTTAAGAGTTGATTTTTATTGTATTGCCACATGTACACAGATGTTTGATTCATTTTACAAAGTATATAATACATTCTTCATATTTATGTGTTGTACTAGCTAGATTAATGCTCTAGGTAAAAGACCTGAGGATGAGAGATTCATGGCAAGGTCCCTGGAGGTCACTGTACTTAAGACTGGATGATTTTGTCTAATATTTTGCAGGCCTATCAGATTTCACCGCTGGTAGCAAATTGGCTCAGATAGCATTATTATTTGTTTTATTCTTGCTGGAAACTGCTTCTCTTAGTGGACTGAAAAACAAAATAATGAGCCTGTCTTTTTATTTCATGAGAGGACCTGTTCACTTACTATTAAGTTTTCATGGACCTTACAGCTTGCACAGGTCTCCAGGGCCTATACCAGTCAATTATTAAGGCTGGCACAAAATCAGAGATTCTATCCCATAGTTCTTTGGTTATGATTATCAGTTCACAATGTTAGATCATTCCCTGGTTTAAGAGAATAAATGTATTTTATTCAAGTCTTGTATGAATTCAAGCTTCTCCCCTGTAGACTCCCATCCTACAGAACACATGGACAGGTCATCTTGTCTAGTGGACAAGCAGTGCTTACTTTGTGCCAGGGCTTGCCAGGACTCTCTAGACTTGACAGTTCATAGACTTGGCACCTCTGGGCTTTGCTGCATCATTTATGAACATAATAAAATTGCTTGAGCCCCAGCAGCTCTTTCATTAGAAATTAAGCACTGTGGACAGGGCACTGGCTTGAGAGTCAGGATGCCTGGGTTCTATTTCCAACCCCATTGCTGAACTGCTGTACGAGTGAGCTTGGGCAAGTCGTTTCACTTTTCTCTGTGTCTGTTGTGTGATTCCCGCCCCTCTCCTCCCCCGAACACACACACAAATAAGACTAGTGGAACCCTCCTTCCCCACCAAACAAACAATGAGATAAAAACCTCACATCTGCTAATGTAAATGGGAACATTTTGCTCTTGATTAACAAACACACAAAAATCTGGAAAAACTGTTTTTGACACCAGAAAACAGCCCAGTCAAAGCTGATGCAGTATGAGTCATGAGTGAGCTGCCTGTCTCCCTGAAAGCCTGAAAGTAATTTAGTGCTGTTAGGGTCTTAGGGCAGGAAACACTGCAATGATCATAGAAGCCAATGGAAAGACCCCCATTGACATCAATAGGTAATGGATCAGGACCAGGGAAAATTGTGTAACTGCTTTTTTCTGCAGTGGCCATGGGCAACGCATCCTTGCTTTGCTTTGGCAATGTAAGATATGAGTGGGAAGATTTCTGGCTAAGCTCAGCTCAGATCTTCCCTTTTGGTTCATCAAATAGACATACAGCCTACAGATCACGAGGCTCCCAGTGCGAGTCTCAACCTTGCTAATGTGCAGGACACAGACATGAGTCCAAACACCAGATGGGTGACACCATCATTTGGTAAATGTACTCACAGCATCTGGTCCCCAGGTGCCAGACACAAGAGACAAGCATAACCCAGGACTGGAACTGACTGGCTGCATGAATTCTACAGCTGGAAAAGAGCAAATGCCACTACATCAACCAAAGCAGAAAATAGAAGGGAAATAAAAGAACACCACATTAAAGAAACTTTAAAGAGTAACATAAGAGAAAAGCTTTTTCTCTGCTCTTGTAAGAAATAAATATTGCCACTTACAATAAAAAACAAGTTTCCCGTTTACACTTTCCATGGCTCCTTTTTTGCCAAGGTACCGTAGAAATGAAATATGGGAGATGGCATGTTATCTTGTTGAACGCAACTGTGGGTTTCTCATGGAGGGCTCGCTTGCCATCCCATTAATGGATTTCCCTTTTGCAGTTTCCTCGGTGGACTGCAACAGCCTGTTCTCTTGGATATTTCAGAATCCAGTCAAACAAAATAACTTCTTTGCTAGAAACAAAACACATCTATCAACTAACTAACAAAACCAAGGGAGGTTTTGGTTGGAGGAAAACAAATCAAGTGCAGAAGTGACAGTTGGAATCCTGCTTTCTATCGTTTGCACAATGCTGATAAGATACTGAAATACAGAATTTGTTCCGGCTTAGAGGAAGTAAAAGGTTTTATGCTAAAAGAAGAATTAGGAAAATGGATTTGCCAGAACATGAAAAATCCTTTCTTTAAGGAGCAAATATTTACCATTTAGCCATCATGCTTCCCTGGCAAAGTGGTAGCGCTGGACGTACTAAAATCAAAACCTATTAATTTCATTCTTAGTCACGTTCAATTTCTTCAACCAGTGGCGATAAAAATGAGCAGCTGAATAGTCAGAGCTCCATGGAGATGTGAAGAAGGAAAGGAAAGACTCAAGCTCTGGTGAATGAAACCAAAAAATCCCTTGTGAATGAAAAACAGGGGCAGTTATTTCAAAAGGAAAATGAATTCAAATGTGGGCGGAAAGTAAATTTATCCCAGACTGTTTTCTTGGGCTAAAGTCTGATTTCAGTGGCAATTTTTCTGAGGAAGATCTGAATAAGCACCTCAAAATTTGGAAACTGGATTATAAAGTCCTTGAGTGAAGGGTCTGTGTGCCAGATTACAGTCCCATCCATTCCAGTGTAAATTGGAAGTAATTTACACTGAAGACATTGACTACCTATATTGGTAAAAGTATGCATCATATAGGTGTTGAACATTGTATGCATTTTCAGTATTATGAAATGGTCAAATTTTATAGTATGCAAAATATATTTTAAATGTTGAAAACAGACTTTGTATATATAAAAGCTACATTTTAAATCTGTGGGGCTTGATTCACCACTGTGGTACTCCAGTGTAACTCCCTTCAAATCATTGGAGTCATGCAGGAATAAAATTGGATCAGTGAAGCCCAGTATTGAGTGCCATGTTTCTTCTACATTGGTGGAGAAGTATGTACTTGGGACTGTCTCCTATCTGATGGTTCTAAAAATGTGCCCAAGTAAGTGGATGAGATTTTTTTTTCGGAACACTGCAGTGGAAAACAAAACCATTATTTATTATTATTATTTGTATTATGAATCCAACCTTCTCAACTAGAGGAGTGTAACAGTCTTCACAGAGTACCCAAGCAATGTGTATGGCTGCAGCTACCATGCAGAGAGCTAACTGATACTTCTGGACATCCGTCATTTGGAGGGATGCTCTGTGGCTTCTCTCTAGGTCCTTGGAACAGCCTTGGGGATGGTGCTTTCGAGAGGCTAGGAAGAACTATTTCCCTGGCTTCATCCCAGGGAGCATCTCTTGCCTAGTGCTTTTATCTCACAAATGTAGTGTGCATATTTAAAATTAAATGTTTTTACTTGATAATTATTTAATAAAATAGGGACGGAGTAAGCTAATAATGACTTGAGAATTAACATTTAATTTCCAAGAGTTTCCTCAAAGACGTTTCATGGAGGCAAGCCATGGCAATTACTTGCAAATTCAGTGTCAGACACATTTAACTAATCCAGGATCCAGGAAAACAATGTGCATGAGCGCTAAGAAGACTGTAGGTAGCAACAATCAGATAATGAACATCACAGCGGTGAATCGACAGGCAGAAATTACACAGCTACCTGCATGAGATTTAAAATGCAAATTATTTTCCAAATTTCCCCGGTGTATTATGGGTCTTTTTTTAAAGCTTTCAAAGCTTTCAAGCTTTCAGTGTTTATTTAACTCTGGACCATCACTGGATGTTTGAATTAGCTTTGGTGATAGGGATTAGCACATGCTAGTGTGGATATGTCATACCATGCTATTGAGTTGCAGTGGAAGAAGAATCATTGAGCAAAGTCCAACATTCAGCATGAGCTGGAGCAGTATTACTCTTTTCTTCTACTTTGACTGAATAGCCCTTGGGGCAGGGACTGCCTTTTTGGTTTGAGTTTGTACAGCACCTAGCACAATAAGGTCATGGTCCATGATTAGGATTCCTCAGTGCTACCACAGTACAAGTAATAAACTTATACTGCACCAGCCCTGTTCAGTTAAAACTTCTAAACAGCTTTGTCTAGCTAGAAATTAATATTGTTTATACTGGGCTCTCATTGGATTTTTATAAATAGATAAGAATATAAGAGTGGTTGTACTGGATCAGGCCAATGGTCCATCAAGCCCAACACCCTGTCTTCCGATGGTGGCTGGTGCCAGATGCTTCAGAGAAAGTGAACAGAACAGGGCAATTTACAGAGTGATTCCCCTGTTGTCCAGCCCCAGCTTCTGGCAGTCAGAGATTTAGGGACACCCAGAGCATAGGGCTGCGTCCCTTATCATCTTGGCTAATAGCCACTGATTGACTTATGCTTCATGAATTTAGGTAATTTAGCTAATTCTTTTTTTAATCCACTTCTACTTTTGGCCTTTAAGTATTCAAGGTGTGGGTGTACCATAGATTTATATAGTGGCATTATGATATTTTCTCTCTTATCTATCCCTTTCCTAATGGATCCTAACATTGTTCGTTTTTTTTGACCTCCGCTGATCAGATGTAGTATCTGGAGGGGACTATCTATGCTGACTCCAAGATCTCTTTCTTGAGTGGTAACAGCTAACTTAGACCCCCATCATTTTGTATGTATAGTCGGGATTATGTTTTTCAGTGTGCATTACTTTGCATTAATCAACACTGAATTTAATCTGCCACTTTGTTGCCAAGTCACCCAGTTTTGTGAGATTCTTTGTTACTCTTCGTAGTCTGCTTTGGACTTAACTATCTTCAATTATTTTGTATTGTTTGCAAACTTTGCCATCTCACTGCCCTTTTTCCAGATCATTTTTGATTATGTTGAACAGTACTGGTCCCAGTACAGATCCTTTGGGTACCCCACTATTTACCTCTCTCCACTGGGAAAACTGACCACTTATTCCTATCCCTTGTTTCCTATCTTTTAACCAGTTGCTGATCCATCAAAGGACCTTCCCTCTTACTTCATGACTCCTTACTTTGCATAAAAGCGTTTGGTGAGGCACCTTGTCAAAGGCTTTCTGAAAGTCCAAGTACACTATATTCACTGGATCACCCTTGTCCACATGTTTCCTGACACCCTCAAAGAATTCTAAGAATTCAAAGATAGATAACTAGATCCAGCCATGAAAAGAGAATATACACTGGCCTGTATGTCTACAAAAATTTTACAGAACATTAATACTCCCACTGAACTAGGAACAGAGTGTACCGTATTTGCTTGTCCTGGGAGTCTCTGAGTATTCCTAATGAAATGACTGTGATGTCTTTACAAAATGAGAGTCAGGATGGAGAGTCTGGCCCTTACTGATGCTCAGTTAATGCGAGTACTGTATGTGTGTCTCTATAGTATGGCAATACATTCAGTAGCAGGAGAACGGGAGTCCCCAACACACAATTTTCTTTATTGGTATTTATCAGATTGGAACATCTCGTCCCTCACCTTGCCATGCAGGAAGGTTTTAGTCAAATTGTCCCCTGTTCCAGAACACAATTACTCTGGATCCCTCTTCCTTTGTCCCTGTGGTTTGCCTCAATTTCTTCCCCTGTAGTGCGAAGGATGCATTACAACTTTTATGATCTGTAGCCTAACTAACACCCCTGATCCTAAGAAACTCATGACTCTACTCTCAATCCCACTGGCACCCAAATACCAAATCTAAAATGCACCACCACCTGTCTTCTGACAGCTATATTCCCCCTCCCGACACTACCCCAGTCCTACAGCATGAATCTGTCCCTTGCCCTATTTTTCATGGATAGAGTTTTTCATTTGCTGAGAGCTTCTATGGTATTATAGGTTTCAGAGTAGCAGCTGTATTAATCTGTATCCGCAAAAAGAAAAGGAGGACTTGTGGCACCTTAGAGACTAACAAATTTATTTGAGCATTAGTCTCTAAGGTGCCACAAGTCCTCCTTTTCTTTCTGTGGTATTATAGTCCATTCATCTCCACCCCTCAAAAGAGTGCAGTACAGCAGGAACCTGCAGTGGTGGGCACCTTCGAAATAGGATACATAGATTCTCTGCCTCCCAGGGAAGTTGTGAGGCTTAATCAGTTATTGTTTGTGAAGTACCAAGATGTCCTGGAGTGAAAGCAGCTAGAGAAATGCAGAGGATTGTTGTTATATGCCAATGCATGAATGAGGGAGAAGGGCGGGCGGGGGCGTGAGGTTAAAAAGCATGGTAGGCCTGAGAGATTCAGCTGCTTTAATCCATGGTTTTCCAAAACTGCACCGCCTCAGTTGGCACTTACAGAACTGAGACTTCATTCATTCCTTCGAGATCTTCTCTTTTAAAAAACAAAACAACACAACAACAACAAACCCCCCCGATCTGAATAGAGCTGGAGATTTCTACAGAGCTCAGGTAATTAGTGGTGGAGGACTCGGATTATCTCTTTATACCACCCCTCGCCTTTTGACACAATTCTGCATAATAAGCCTCCTCTTGAGCAATCCCAGGTCTGAGTCAGTATCTCCTCAGAGGCTGATTTATGATGTAGGGAGAAGAGCTCCAACATTCCATGATCTGCAGACACAGAGTCCCTTTTCTTCTTCACCTCTCATTAATGCTTATCTGAGAGTGGAGGAATCATATATTGAATTAAAAGAGGAAATCCCCATCCCTTATCGCTCCTTGCCGGTAGGAACTATGGGATGGCCAAGTGCTCCTCTTCCCATTCTAATTTCCTTTTCTCTGCCTGACTTGTTTGAATTAAAGGGAGATGAATCGTCAACAAGAAAACAAGTCCACGGAAGCTAGATTAAATATTTAACTGCATTTGATTGTAATAAAAACCTATAAGTGAGGTTGTTAAATAAAATTAAACAATTCCACCTAAACAGAGGGGGGAATAAAAGACAAATTTAAAAAAAAAACAGCAACAACAAAAAGACTGATCAATTAAATGATGAGTGTCTCATCGTGTTTACTTTTCCACATATAAATTGGTACCCAAAGAGATCATTGAGCGGAAGATAGGGGATGGGGGAGAAATAACCAACAAAGTCAGAACGCCTAAGCTGGCAATAGCGAAAGACCTTGGGGAACACAAGACTCAAATTAGAGAAGTCGGCCATGCATTTCATTATCTCTCCCTTACAATGAATGGAAATGAGCGAAGGGGTTGCAGGAACACCTTGGGATCCAGGGAAATCTGATTAGACCATATACAAATCATTTAAGCTCAGAAGAAGGTCAGCTGATAAGGGGCTGGGTTCAGAGGGAAATGCATAATAGAACAAACAAGGATCAGAAACGACAGCTGAAGAGAGGTGGTGGGGGGGAAGGCCCCAGATATTTTTGCAACAACAACTTTAATGGGGTGGAGGAGTGTAAGGAGGGAGCATGGAATAGAAGGAGAAAAACATATTGAACATCACTGATACTTGGGTCCATCTAGTCTAGGCATATTTTTATAGCAACAGCCAGAAAGGTATGGCTGCAACGGTGCTAAGCTGCTAGTGTAGAGGATGTTTGGGTATTTCTCCCACCATTCTCAGAGCAAGTCTTCAGGACATGTTGGTAAAAATGCAAAAGCCCTTTTATTCATTAGTTCTTGCAACATTGCTACCACCAGCACAGCTGCACCATAGCTGGCAGAGCTTGCAGTACAGACATTTATTTTTATAGTATAGACAGTGCCTTAGGGTCTACCACTTCTGAAAATGAATGTTATGAGAACTTGAAGGGTGAAAGAAAACCTGCGAGTCACAGCAGATAAATTCTCTCTCTCTTTTTTTAATATCCAGTGTGTGTTTCTGTAGTGCACTGTTCAGGATAGGTTGTGTGTCCCCTTCTGTGCCTGATTCTCCAGGTCTACTACAGCTGATAGTTATAGAATGTAATCCTTCAGCTCAAACTATAAAGGCTTTTGCTCTTAGCTGTGAAGGTCCCAGGTTCAATCCCCATGGGTGACCAAGATCATTCCACCTTCTGAATGCCTACTTGTCTTGTGATTCAGCCAAATAGAAGACAGTTGCTGCAATGACAGGTCTGTGTTTTCTTGGGGGAAGATGGGAAAGGAAGATGCAAAACCAGATGCAGAACTACAAGTTTATATTTTGTGAGAACTCACAGGTGGTTTTTGAATTTTCAAAGTTGATCCAAGGTGGAACTGCACTGTGAAGTTCCAGGCATATCATATGTTTGCCCTGGAGAAACAAATTGCCATTTTGCAGAGAAATATAAGCACTTTCATTTCAAAAAATGGTTAAAACTGTTTAAAATGCCACACATTTTAAAGGTTTCAGAGTAACAGCCATGTTAGTCTGTATTCGCAAAAAGGAAAGGAGTACTTGTGGCACCTTAGAGACTAACCAATTTATTTGAGCATAAGCTTTCGTGAGCTACAGCTCATGATGCATCTGATGAAGTGTGCTGTAGCTCACAAAAGCTTATGCTCAAATAAATTGGTTAGTCTCTAAGGTGCCACAAGTACTCCTTTTCTTTTTACACATTTTAAAGAATTTGAAGAGCTCGCCGTGGATGGATAGAAAGACTCCACATTTTAAGTAGTTTTTGCAAACATTTATATATTTATTTCTGTAGCTATATCAAATCATATAGAGTCAGTCCAAATTTGGTTCTAGCAGCCTTGACGC
Source organism: Chelonia mydas (assembly GCF_015237465.2). Classification (NCBI taxonomy): domain Eukaryota; kingdom Metazoa; phylum Chordata; order Testudines; family Cheloniidae; genus Chelonia; species Chelonia mydas. The sequence goes on from NC_051250.2 coordinate 70,151,183, forward strand.
TGTCACTTTAATAATAAGAAGCAGTCCTTTGATTGGTCACTAGGTGGTGTGTGACTGTATATTGGAGGGGAACATTACATTGTGACCTTCTACTTTCAGGGACAACCGTAGAGGGGTTGGCCCTAGTTAGAGTGGGAGCAGTGAGAGTTCCCTCATTTCCATCCCTTAATATTATGCTCACCCCATGTAGTGTCAGAGCTATCAGCTAAATACCACCACTGAGTTCTGCACAAGACAAGGAAAGTTCACAACATCTCCAGCCCATCCCACTGAGATGTAGACTTGATTATTGAGGTACTAGCTAAAGAATTTCCTGGGTGAGGAGACTTCAGGGAAATGAGTCCAGCAGGGATCCTAGAAAAGTCCCCATCAGTATGCACTGCTTACACAGCCCTGGAGGTAGCAGAGACAACCTAGGACCAAAGGGGAAAAGCCTTCAGGGGATGAAGTATGAGTGGCTGCTTTCTCATTGGCCCTTTGATATCATCTGTTCTAATGTTTAAAGACAATAAGTTTCAGGACAGAGACTCAGTTCAGTGAAGAGCCAGAGAATTGTAACCCTCTGCCTCACAACCCAGATCCTCCTCACTCACTTGCACAGTCATTCACACCCCCCCTCTTCATGCCAACAAAGAACCTCTGCTGTTACAAACCACCAGAACAGCATTGCTCAGATATAAAACCCTCAGCCCGAGAGGGAGACAAGCAGAGAGAGATACTGAAGGAGAGGCAAAACTGGTGGCACTTGGATAAGAGGAATCTGCCTCGCTAAGGGGGTGAGCTGTACAAGCGCACAGAAAGAGACAAAACGTTCGCTGCTGTTTTTCCTTTTTGAGATTTTGGGGGGAGGGCTGCGTGAGGAGGTGGCACAGGATTGTACTGATGCCTTGATGGTGCCCAGCTACAGCCTGCACGGAGAGCCCTATGGTACCACCACCCACCCACATGTTCCCTTCAGTCTGTTGCCAGTTGCTTTTCAGGAAGTTTTCCTCCCCTAGTTAGTGTGTGCATGCACATGCGCGCGTGTGTGTCTTAAATACACAGAATGAGAAGCAAATTAAGCAAATTGGAGAGAAATTGGAGAGAATTCAAAGAAGATCAAGGAGAAATGAATTACAGGCGCTGGAGGGACTGACTCGTGAGGAAACATTAAAAGGACTAAATATGTCTGGCTTGGCGGAGAGATGACTAAGGGAATAATAATAAATGTCTATGAATATTTGAAGGGCATACACACCAAGGAGGCAGAGGGACTGTGCAGAGAGCTCTACCAGGTGGTGGAACTAGGAGCAATGGGATGGAGTCAAGAAAATGAACACAAAAACTAAGCTAAATAGCAGGGAAAAAATCCCCCTGCCCGTGAGATGATTAAGCTCTGTCTCCTAATGGAAGAGGTAGACAACCCAACATAAAGGACATTTAGAGCAAGTCTGACCCAACACTCAGCCATGTACAGCACTGTAGGCTTTGGCCAGGGGAGGCAGGAGACTGGATTGAGCATAGATGGGTAATGGGAGCTCTACAAATGCCCAAGACAGATTATTAGAGGGAGAGAGAGGAAGGAGATTGCTGTATCCAGAAATCTGGAACGAGATTGCTGTATCCAGTTGAGACTGAAGGGAGAATGTGGCTCAGGAGAGTTTAATTACCTGGATTTTGGCCAGGATAACTGGGGTAATACCCCTACTCTTGGTAGGGCCAGGTGATTCTTAATATCCGGCAGTGCTTTGAATTTCCCCTTGCATTTGAAAGGCGTTTTGGGGGAAGATGCCTGCACTACCAGATTGAGGCCTCCATTATGCACAGCCCAAAGGTCAATAGTGAAGGGAGATACCACCACCACTGTCACAGGAAACTTAAAGTGATGATCAAAGGGAGGACGGAAGAGAGAATTCTATTAATCTTCCGATAGAACATCCAACCCAAAGCACATTGGTGCTTCTTTAAACATCATGTAAAAGTCAGAGTTATGGCCTGCAGGAAAGACCCAGGGGTTCTGTCAGTTAGTGGACGGATGGCATTTCCTAGCCCTCCCAGTTCCCCACCTCCCAAGAGGGGGACTCATTATAGTGGACCCAATTCATCCTTGCCCTATGGCCTCTTTGCGCTAGATAAACTGGCACTAAAGGGGTCACAAGACAGGATTAAGGCCTCCTATGGGCACTTCCAACACTATAGCATTTAACCTCAGATCCAAAGCCAGCTATTGCCTTCTCCAATGCTCCCCAGGAGGACAAGCCCCTAAATAAAATGGGCTGTTAAATACAGTTCTGCACAGCAATAACATGTCTGAGCCAGTTTGGGCTTCCACATGGGGCCGCTGCTTAATAAACAGATTGTTAACTTCTAGTAACAAGTAATTCCTCAAAGATCCTTGGTTAATGCTCTACACCACCCCTGCCATGCAGAGGCTGGGTGGCTTTTCCATTTACAAACTAGCATGAGATAATCCATGATAATGAGGCAAGTTTAGGGAACAGAGACCTCTCCTCTGCACCCATCCTGCCAATGCACTTCTCAGACTCATCAACAGCACTGAAGGGACAGGAGACTCCTGAGGAGCCATTAAACTCCTCCCCTTCCCACACTGGGCAACAAATAACAATGACGTACCCAGCACCGAATAGAAGCATTGGGTGAAATATGGGGAGCATTCACTACCACAATGTTTAATGGCTCATCAGCTACCACAGACTAGCACCCAGCTGGGAGACCTTCCAGAAAAAAACCCAGGGACTGCTAGCAGTGGTGGTATGAATTCAATAGCTGGGGCTCTTCCCTCTGAATCAATACAGAGCCCAGTGTTCCCATATGGTGTTAGGGGATACAGTGCTGCTAGACCTATTGTCATTGACTAGATGTTTAACTCTAGCCTCCTCACTCAAATCCACTGCGGATAATGGGATTTCTTTTACTACCTAAATTTCACCCAATAGCTTCAGCTGGGAAAGTGATTCATCACAGTGTTGCTAGAGCAGGACAGCTGCCCTATTTCACCCTAGAGTGGACTGCATTTCAGTCACAGGGAAGTGACCCATCTTCAGCACAAACAGCCTAAAGAGGTGTGGGATCCTGCTGTGTAGATGTGAGGTAGCATTATTCCCACTCTCCCCGTGGAAGCACTGGATGGAATTTATTAAGAGTATTTGGAACTTAAACTAAAACCCTCTGGCTGCATAGGAGCAGTAAGCCTGGCTGAGGAAGCTGGGGGGATGTAGGGTGCAGACTAGCTAGGGAGGAAGCAATGATTTCTAAGAGACAGCAGAGACATTTGCTTTTCTAACATCATCCTTTGCATTCCTAATCCATTTCTATTGTCCTACTACTCTTCATCAAAACTTTGACATGTCTCAGAGCCAGTGCTAACCCTGTTACAAGCTATTCATCTAAACTCTATTTTATTATAACTACCTAGCTACCATCCCTGTTTCTTGCCCCTAAGAGCACTAACTCTACCTGAAGCTCCTTGCTGTAAGACATCCCCCTTTTAGCCTCTGGGCTTCCATTTGACCTCTCCTTTGGGAGACCCTCCGCTCCTGGGAGCCAATCAGATTGTCACAGCAATCAGACAGCTTGACAGCAGCTTCAACCCATCTGCAATCATGGCTGCAACAGCTGCCTTCCCCCCACCCTCAGCACTACAGCCAAAGTGACCTGGACAAACCTTTTTAAAAACTCTGCCCTGGTAACAATGCTATTAGAAGAGGATTTAAAGGCAAATCTGTGTCAGGTGCATGTACCAGTGGCAGTGAGGTGCCCTTATCAAGCGGTCTTACTGAAGGCTCCAGTTGATTTGCTAATGTCACAGAAACACTACACAATTAACCCCATTTAATTGGCACCCTACTCAGGACAGCCCCAAACAAATGGAAAAGCAGGGAAGGAAGCCATAACTCAGGTGCATGGGCAGAGCTGAGGTGGGATAGGGGTACAAAGAGAGCCTGCCGGGCAGAAGTGAGGTGCGTTAGCACAGCTGGGTGCAGAGTACAAGGAGATGCTGTACATTAGGTTCGAGGTGCATTGGCAGAGCTGTGTGGGGAGCCAACGTTCCCAATTCTTCCCTACAGTCTGCTACTTTGAGCCACTCTAATAGCACAAACTAGCTGAGCACTCAGTTTAAGCAGCTTTCCGGGGTTCCCCTGGGAACTTTTGTAATCTTCAGCAGGATTTCTAACTATTCTCTTCCCCCCAGTGCCGTGTACTCGCCCTTTAAGCTTTCAAGCACATCTTTCCTTCTGGGCTGCGTACCTGTTCTTCCCCTTTCTCCTGCTAATTTCGTGGATTTGACCCAGCCCCCCCAGATCCCAACAACCCTGAATTTTCAGATGTTAAAAATCTGGATGTGAATTTTGCAGCTTGATCTTGCCTCTAGTACTTACTAGTGCTGCCCAGCGTTTGCAGGAGGTGGCCCTGCTAGCACCAGACCCATTCGATGTCCCCATGGCAACCAGAGCTTCATGTGCATCACAGGCTGGTTTCTGACAGGCAAGATTATGGGTCGGACTGTAGTTCCCAAAGAAACATCCAGAAGGCAGAGAGGCCTGGAGAGTAGGAGGAGAGCCGGGGTATCACTGATGCAGGACACACTGTGGCATTGGTGCAGGTGGCACCAAACAGCAAACTATTGCTTTTCAGTGAGGGGTGAACAGGCCTAAAGTGCAATACCCTGGGTCAGATCACATACTTGTTTGAATTAAAAATATGGCCCAGTCAGTTCTGAGTTCAAGTCTCCCCCCCCCGCTGTGTAAGAATCGCATGCTGGGTTAGTAATTTCTGTTTGCACTTAGGGCCACCTGGCGCACCATACCCTGTAACTCCTATTGTTCACTGGATGTGTGCAATCTAGCTGCCCATTTTATTATTTGTTATTTGTATTGTGGTTGTACGTAGGAGCTCCCCTCATGTACCTGGAGCCCATTGTGCTAGGTGCTGTAAAAACACAGAGCAAAAAGGTGGTCACTGCCCTAGTCTCCTCCTGTAGTTTATTCTCATTTTGAAACTGAGCTACCCAACCCAAGGCAGATTGAGAGAGCCCTTGAAATGAAACAACAGCTCCGTTGGGCTTAGCTTCACCATAATCCACCATCAGGCCTTCTTGTCTCTTGCCAGTCTCCATAGGGGTCATAGCCACAGATGCCAGCGGAGGAGGATGGACTGTAGTCATTCCATTTGCAAAAGTCCTTGTCACCTACTACTAGACTGTGGATTGCAGACACACAATTAGAGCATCCCTGTGGAGGGGCCCAGATTTGGCCTGATGGGCTCAGTTCCTGTACTGGGCTCCTCAGCCTTCAGCTCTAGAGACCAGGATATTACCAGCTGAACTAGGGGGACATATCTCTAAGCAACCTTTGGCACTTCTTGCTTGAAACACTAGAAGATCTAAGGCTGGAGGATTCATTTCAATCTCTTTATGAACAGTTCTCCCAATTAGTCTCTGAGTTTCCTTTAGTGTGAAAAATAGAACCAGGGTGTTCCAGCCCCAGGAATAGGAGTGTTAAAATGATGTTTGGGAGAAAAATATTCTCTGTGGGAAGCTCATTGCCCCTCTCCAGGGGTGAGAACAGCATTATGCAGAAGGTACCTGGTACAGCTGGAATAAGTGATCTCAACGTTCCAGTGTCCAATACACCGCAAGCCCAACCTGTGCGCTCTCCAGCAAATTACACTGCTTAGGAGATTGGGTATCATAAAATTGTCCTGTAAATCAGCACAGAGCAAGAGGAAAATCTCCTTTGACAGATAAAAGCCACTTTGGAAGAGGCTGGAATATCCCAAAATGCAAAACACTTATGGCAGTGCTATTAGCCCTCAGGTTTTTCATCTTGCATATTTTAACTGGCCTTGCAATATAACGTTTGAGGAATTTAAATTACAGCACCTTAGCTAACTAACTGCTCCTATCTAGACTGCTGTCTCACTCCACCTAATGGTGAGATAGAGCCTTGCACAGATGACTTTTGAGAGGCATTCCCAACTACGAAAGGGTGGGGCGGAGGGGGATGAATGGAAGCTGTGTCTGCACATATATCAGAAATAACTAGAGATGAGGACTGGAAAAAGTACATCTTCTCAACAAGGACCGTTAACCGCCCACGTTGGAGTGGGCTATAAGGACTCTGGTAACAGAGAGGTCAACCACCTCATGGTACATGGGGCTATGACACCTTTTGTGAAAAGCCTAGTATAAGAAGGGCAGTGTGGTCCAGTGGACGAGATCCTGGGCTGTCAGTCAGGAGAGCTTGGGTCTCACCCTAGCTCTGCTGTTGATTTGTTGTATGAACTTGCTCAAGTCACTCAACTATTTTAGGCCTCTGCTTCTTTTGTGGATAACAATGCTCACCTGCCTTTACAAAGCTTTTTGAGCTCAACAGATGAAATTCCTTAGCCACGTGTTCAGTGCAGATATCAGTGCACTACACAAATAATAGATAGTAATACTCCTTATCTCATTGCTAGGCTTATCCAGCACAGCAATCAGCTATGCAGTTTATTACAGGAGGAAGTACCTGAGGTCCCTTTAAGAGGCTCCATTTTGCCCCAGCTGCTACTAGATTAATATAGGCTGGAAGAGGAAAATTAACCTCAAGCCTTTGCAAAAGTTGAATTGTAGAAAGCTATACAGAATGTGGTGAGGTGAAACAGAGAATCCCATTAACCTACAACGATCTGGGTTGGGTTCACCACTGAAATGGGTTTGGATGGCCTTAGTTAGACACTACTATATGTTTGTTCATGTCATCAAATTTCTGTGCCTAGCACTTTGGCTGTGAGTTGTGTAGCAGTGTGGAATTCTCTCCATCTGTGGGCTGGCAAGGTGGAGGACTGGGACAGCTAGTGAGAGGAACTCTGTGCCTGCTTGCTCTCAAGGCTGGATCCCCATTCAGAGGTCACCAGGCTGCCTGGTGTGTGCCAGGCAGGTTTTGCATGCACATGGAAATTAACAAATTTTGCTCGTAGCTGGAAAGGGCAGATAATTGGGAGGGGGATTGGAAAAAAGCAGACGAGTCAAAAGGAAAGACATGAAAGGCCCATAGCCTGCAGCCCTCATTAACAACAACAAAAAGATGATGTCCTTACATTTTAATCAAAGGCAATTATTTTATGAAATGGTATTATCACTCCAGAGGACATGAATAGGCCCTTTTATGGACTCTTCTGCACTGAGATGTCACCCCAGCTTGCTAAGAGAAAAAAGTGACATTTTCTTAGGTCTTGTTGGCTTCCTCCTGCCTGTGTAATGCAAGAAAGACACATTGAGAGAGAAGGCGCACCTGGAGTAATGTTACTGGGGATCAGTAGGAAGACATGGGATTCGGCCATACAGCTGCAACCGAAATCCCAATCTCTGCTGGGCCCAGGTAGTGCATCACATTGCCTCTATGTGTCCAGCCTGCAGAATGCTAATGTTGGCCAATCAGGCAGACGTAGGGGGCGCCTGATGAATAATCAGTCAGCAGTGAGGAGTAGTCATGAGAGGGGCACTGAGCTAGCACTGGGGAGTGGGATGAGTCAAGAGGGGCAGTCAGCGAATGTTTGGCATGTGTGTGTGAGGTGCAGTGAGGCCAGACAGGGTGTGGGGGAGGTGAAAGTTGCAATCAGGCAGCTACTGGTACGAAGGGAAGAGGGAAGGGTAGTATGACTGTTCATCTGTGAGGAATGGGTGGTCCATTGTTGGCCTGTTTAAATGGGTCTTCCCATTCATATCAGGGCCAAAGGCTGGATGTGTAGTTTTGGGCCCACTGTGGCTCCATGAAAGGTGTATTAGAGTCCTGCCTCTAATTTCCTCCCTCACCTCCTTCCTTTCACTGAAGGCGCTGACACTGAATTCTCAATCATCGTCACTGCAGTGATGTCAGACACCCACCAGCTGTCAGGGGATAGAAGGGGATTGATTGTGAATCCCTCACCCTAAGACCCAGAAGAAGGTTGACTGACTGGGAGGCCAGCCTGACGGTCTCCCGGGCAGTTCATCTTTGTGGACTGTGTTTCTCTTTGAGGACAGGGCGGCTCCTGTAAAGCAAAGAGATGTGGAGAAAGGGGGACAAAAAAGAGGAGAAGGGAGGAACGTGGCCCAGTTGTGCCCTGTCTCAATCTGGTGTAAGTCAGGAGTAACTCCAGTGAGATGTGTCATAAAACCTGACTGAGCAAGAGCAGAATGGGGCCCCGCACGTCACACAGTAAAGAAACCTACCTCAGGAAACGCAGTTTAATTGTTTCAATTAGCGTAAAGAGACTGAGACACTGAAAGGAGGGAAAAGAGTTTACAAAAGCAAAGCCTCAATTAAAAAAAATAAAGGAACAATATGAGAATTATTAATAAAACACATTGACTTATTTACATAAAAGGAAGAACAAAGAGGGAATGTATTTATTTGTAGACATAAGAAGGAATGTTATACAGATTTTTCAAGGCAGTTCCACATCCAGTGACTCAGCAACGTTTCCATCTCGGCTTTGTGTACACTCAAATGGGGTGCTGGAAGCAGACAGGACCCAGGATTAACCTCTGCACCTCCTGTGGCCCAGGTGTAGGATGCACAGTGTGAGAAAGACTCCAAGTGAAGGATACAAAAGTGTTATTCATGCAGGAAACTTCAGGTACTGTGAGAGTCCTTCCTTTAGTGCAAATGTAACTGCCACCATTTTGGCCAACACACTTGGGACTGAACTGGGACCCTTCAGAGCTAAAAAAATGTTACAGCTTCAGATGCCTTCTCAGGGGGGAGTTCCAGACCCATATCCTCAGTGGATTGGACAGCACTGGGAGTCCCTGTAACATGTACTAACTGGGGGTGTGGGGGGGTTCACAAATAACTTTTTCTATGACCTCAGCCACCTGAGACTGCAATTGTGAGGGGACAAATTTTCAGCAATGAAAGTGAAGGGACACCACATTTCTGCAGAACAGAAGTAACTTTGGGAACAAATGGAGAGAAAGCTTTCAAAACAAGGAACGCCTGAGAGGTATGATCCAGGACACAGCTACCAAAGCAGCCATATCCAATTCCTTCTATCTTAGTTCCTGTGATTTAGGACTTACACAGCTTATGGCTAGCACGCAACTTCAAGGCTCTGACAGAAAACACCGAAGAATAGTGGTAGTGCAGTTCCATTGAGCTCACTCCCAGGAGACGGGTGGGTTTGGTGTTGTGGAAGAGCACACCGTGTAAATGGTTAGGCTTTGGTATGAAAGTCAAGTTTGTCTACGTTAGTAATTGCAATGCTGATCAATGTGATTTTCTTTGCACACAGGACTTCACCTCATGTTTCTTTTACACAGAATCTATTTCTGCAGGACTCCCTATAGCAGACGGTATTAGACATGGTCCCCCAAAGCTTTACTAAAGCTACAAGTTAATGATGATGCTTCTTTAACTCAAGCTCTCAAGGCTCATGCTTTTAGCATGGAAGTTCCTGGGTTCAAACCCCACTTTTGGCCTGGTCATTGCCAGGACCGCAGACTCCATCATGAGAAGAAGTTTTCCTGGCTTTGCACAACATGTTCTCTGGTCTCCCAAATCCAGGCTCGCTTATTGCTCAGAGAACTTATTTATGATCTCTTGATGCTGAAGTCCCCAGACTCTAGTGACTCTCTTGGCCTGAGGTGCCCGTTGTACTTTGTGCACAGAGTGAGATCACGTTCTAGTGATGTTATTGTCCTCTAGGAGGAGGGCTAGAAAATAATCTGGCAAAACATGTCTGTCTAACAGGAATGTAGGTTTTATTCTGCCATGTCAATTTGTTGGTCCATGTATTCCTAGTATCTCACCTCCAGCAGTGACAAGACTTGATTCTTCAGAATAAGGTAGCTGGGAAACTGTGCAGGGCTGCACATGACAGTAAATTCCTTCCTGGCCCCTGGTGTTTATCTGAACAGCACCTTTGAGCCATTTAAGGTTTGCCCATTGCCAGCTAATTTCGAGTAGGAGTCAGTGACCTTCAGGATATGAATAGCTCCAGAGTGTCTTTGTACTTAGGGGGGCAGGAGGGTGACACATCACCATTTATGAGCTGCAGCTATTCTCCTATTCATCACAAAGAACTTTGTTGGCCAGAATCAACGACAATTACTAAGATGTGTGCTGTGTCACTTGTAACTGGGCCAGACAGGCATGAGTTTCCTGGTGTGATACTATCTCTCTCTCACTGTCTTAGATCCTCAGAGGCCTTTGACAGCCTTCCCTTGAATGGCATGGTGTTGCTAGGCAACATTTGTAGTGCCCCTCAAGTGGGCTACTGGTTACTGCCCCATGACAACTGAGACTTTGAACACAAATGTTTGTCAGGAGGAAAAAAATAACTTTCTATCTGTTTCCCCCCCTTCTCTCCGCCTATTTCATGAGGTGAAAGATGAATCATTCGAAATGTCATGGTTCAGATTCTGCTCTCAGTGACTCTGGAGTAAAGCTGGTTGAAATAGCCTTTGGAAGGTAAGTTACTTGCTAGATGCCTGGGATCAGATCCTCTACATCTGGCTTGTGAGTGCAGGATCTAGCAGACGTTCTTTAGTCACACGCATTAGAAGAACTAGAGCTGGTCGAATCATGAATAAAATTTACTGGCAAATACTTTGTTCGGCCATAGACGCAAATAAATGTGTTGAATCCATTTTTTTCAAATATGTTTCAACCAACTCTGGAAAAAATGTCGCTAAAGCCCCTTGCGCTGAGAACCCTAATATTCAAATTCTGATTTAATTCGATCTCTTCCCCTTGTTATTATGTTCGGCAGCTTGCTGCTGCAGCTCGTGTGCCAGAGATACAAGGTTACAAGGCTTAGACGGTTGAAAATGTTCTCTCCGCATCAGTAAAGCCAGGAAGTACAAAGCGGCTCTTGCATCTGAGAGCAGGCAGGCCAGCTGGCATTGTGGCTTTGGTGCACTCTCACCTCTTAGAGGTTGCTGGCTTCAAACCTGGCTCCAGCTTCCAGTGGAAATGCATTTGGTGATCTCATCCTAGTCCCAGGAGAGATATTTGTCCACCGCCCAAAAATCACCAGTCAATTTAATATGTTTGGCAGGCTGTGCTCTGGAGAAGTACAAGACTGGAATAGCAGACAGTGATGTTAGAGGTCAGGATTGAGGTCTATTGGGAAATCCATGGATGTGAAGCCTGGACTGGAAATAACAGGATCCATGGTAGATCAGGACTGAGATGCATTGGCATAGCTTCCTGGAGGTCTAGGACTGAAATAGCAGAGAGCACTGTGAGGTCCATTTGTAGAGCTCCAAATGGGGCTGGTTGAAAATTTTCAGTCAAAGCATGTTTTTTTGGACAGAAAAGCGTGAGTTTGAAAAGCAAAAGGTTTTGCAGATAGTGTCTGAGTTCCTAAAACAATGTTTGATTTTTTTATTGGCAAACTGAAAAATCTCACATTGAATATGTTTGGCTGAAATCCAATAAATGTGGAGCTTTGAGTAGTTTTTCCCACCCCCCCCCAAACTGGTTTGGTTTCTCAACAAAAAGTCAAACATTTCTGCCCAACCTATCCCCATTTTCCATCCAAATTTAGCTGTCCAGGTGCTCAGCACAAGTGGCCACAATGTTCTGGGCTGCTGCTCCCTGCCAGCCAACTTGACTTCCTCCTCTTCACACGAGTCTTTGCACCTTTTTCCATGCAGTCCATTATGCATTCATTCCCTTGTGAAAACTCACTTTTTTCCATAAAGCCTTTCAAAAACAACAGCCAGAAAGATAATCCCTTAGAAACATTAACCAAACTGCAGCACAATCACATGTAACCCTCTCCCTGTGGTAGAGACCAAGCTGCGGCCAGAGCAGGAATCAGGCCTCTCAATCAAAGCAGATGCTGGGAAGTGGATCCAATCCTAGGGCCACAGCTGGAGTCAGGAACCAGGAGTCGGAGCCAGAACAAGGAAGTGATAGCCAGGGTCAGAACCAGAGTCTGGGTGAGGAAACCGGAGCCAGGAGCAAGTTGAGGTAGCCAGGACTGAGCAGGAACAAAGTTGAGGAACAAGGCACAAACAGGACTAGGAGCAGGGCTGGAGCAGGAGAGGAGCAGCAGGAACAGAGGAGATCACAGCTGCATGCAGAAATGCACTGAGCAGCTAGAAGGATGGTGCTGCTGGGCTAAAAGCCAGCCAGCTGCCCTTCCTGACTAATCAGGTGATGCAGGCAATCAGGTAGCCTGCTGCAGGACAGCTGCCCTTGTTGGGTTGCCAAGAGACTGGCTCCATTGCACGCCGCGATCCCTGATTCTGAGCACTAGGTGAGTATGCTCAGTGCGGTACAGAATATGGAGGAGACATGGGGCCGGCCCGATGAGGCTTTTGCTCTAAGCCAGCCAGCACGGTAGAGACCCACAAAGTACTGCACGCCTAGAGAGTGGCTTTATCACACCATGCTGTTGGGTTTTTTCTTAAATACTTTAAATAAATAAAAACCATGGTGCTGGCTGAAAGCTTCACGGCCGACATGTGTTACGAGGCGGAATCTGAAGGAAGAGTTGGTGGATACATAGCACAGGATGAGCCTGAGGGACTTCCAGGGTAGAATGGAATTAAGCACAGTGATGAAAGTAAGAGGATGGAAAGGGAGAGGCAAGGTGTAAGTTGGGGCAGCGGGGGGAGAACAGGTGGAGATGGGGATGGAGCAAGGTCTGCAGAGAGCCTTGTAGGGGAGGATGAAGTGCTTGAAGTCAAAGGGGAGAGAGAGTCAACAGGAGAATCTGAATTAGGTAATCGTGATCAGAGCAAAGAGCCTAATATTTGTCTAAGCTGTACTGGTGGTAGATGCACATTGTAAGCTCCTTGGGGCAAGGACTGCATTTTACCCTTTGCATGAACAGTGATGAGCATATTGTCAGCCTAAGTAATAGATCAGGGACCTATCGGCAACCTTTGGCACGTGGTCTGCCAGCGAAAGCCACTGGCAGGCCGGGCTGGTTTGTTTACCTGCAGCATCTGCAGGTTCGACTGATTGCAGCTCCCACTGACCGCAGTTGGCCGTCCCAGGCCAATGGAGGCTGTGGGAAGGGCGGCCAGCACATCCCTCGGTCTGCGCCGCTTCCCCCAGACCCCATTGGCCTGAGACAGCTAACCGCAGCCAGTGGGAGCTGCAATCGGCCGAACCTGCGGACACTGCTGGTAAACAAACCGTCCCGGCCCGCCAGTGGCTTTCCCTGGCAGGCCACATGCCAAAGGTTGCCGATCCCTGTAATAGATAATAATCAATAATGTACCTTGCCCATATCCTTCATGGATCTCAAATCCCTTTATAAACACTAATGATTTAAGCCCCACAATGTAATATCATCTCCATTTTACAGATGGGGGAATAGAGACACAGAGAGGGTAAGTGACTTGTCCAAGGCCACATGGAAAATCTGTGGCAAAGTAAGGAATGGAACCTAGGCATCCTGAGTTGCAGTCCTGTAGTTGACTTACTAGACCACACATGGATAATCATGCAACTAAGTCTTTTGTTAGGGTATACAGGATCGGAGTGATGACAGTTCTGGCAGCCAATGAATGCACTACGGGCCAGACCTCGGTGTCCAGACCTCGGTTAGCTAATGGGAGAAATAGTTTACTCTGACAAATCACTGTCACCTGGAATTAGTGGCTGGGCATAAGGTACAATGTATGAGGGCTATTTCATGCTAGATTTTTCCCCTCACTGCCATTAGATGGGCTGTTGTCAGCTGATTCAGCAGCTAATGAAGTTCATGGTGCCAACATATTGACACAGATGTCATACCAGAGATGACAACTTTCTTTCTTTCTTCCTTTCTGCCACTCCAAACCTTGCATCTCCTCTCCTGCTGCAGATCTCATCTACTCATCTGCGTCTCAGCTCTGTTGGTAACTGTTTGTCTGGAAGATCACCGCCAAAGCCAGGAGTTTGAACATCAGGGGTCTGACTCTGCTTTCACCCAAAGCAGCTTTAAACATCTATTGGCTTGAGTGGCGCAGGATTGGGCCTCAGGAGAGGCCTAGCTGATAGATACCAGCCTGGGAGGGAGATTTTAAAAATTACCCTTTGCTGTTTAAAAGAACCAAATCCTTACAGTCATTGAACACCATCAATATGTGCTGTTAAACTGGCAACTGGCTCATATCCATTTAGAAGCAACAGCCATGCTACTTCACAACCACCAGTATTTTACCCTTTTCTAGCACCTTTCATCCATGGATCTCAAAGCCTTCGAGGCTCGCAACACAAAATAATTTGCACCCCTGTGCATTACTATTATCCCCATTTTACAGATGAAGAACTGAGGCACAGAGAGCTTCAGTGAGTTACCCAAGGGAGTAGGACTAGGACCTGGACCTCCCAAGTCCCAAGCTAGCACCCTAACCACGGGCCGGCCGTCCTCTTTCTGCATCAGAGGAGGGAAGGGCCTTGCTCAAGGACAGAGAGAACAGGAAATAGAGCCCAGAATCTCTGTGTCTGTATCCTGTACCAGCTGTGGGAAGGCAGTGGGGGCCAGGAACTGCTGTTTTCTCCCTCTCGCTGCTCTGCTGCTTGCTCACTCACTTCATAAATAACACGCTGCCATTTTTTTTTCTTATTATAATTGTTATTTTCCAGAGTGCTTTAAAAGCAGGGGACAAAGCAGCCCGACAGCCCAATAACAAACTGCAGATAAAACTAATTAGATTTTGTTTCCTTCTTTAGCTTGCTGACTTGATTCTTTTTCTTTTTATTGTTTAATTATTTATTTTTAGCCCTGACTTCAGAAGTGCTTTTTATTCATTTTCTTTTCTTTTATTTTATTTTAATTCCCCAGGCTCTGGCAGGGCGTCAACAGGATTGTTGCAGAAGTTCAAATTCATTGTGGAGAAAGGGGAGGCTGAGGAAACAGAGGGCCCAGTGTGAGAACTGCTCAACGCTGCATCTTCTGACTGCTTCGTGTCGGGGCGGGGGGAGCCGTTGAAAGTGGCTGCGAGACAAAGAAAGTCAGTAGAAGACGTTAATACACTCTTGGCAGGGGCACAAACGAGCGTATTAATGGGGCTATCTGCTCACCTCCAGTTCTCCCTCTCTTCTGGCTGTAATGGAAATATTTGGTTTGCATCTCTATCTGACAGCTTTGCTGACTCTTGAGGAATGAAAACCTCGAGGGGTTGGGAGACTTTACTCCCCTCCTTTTCTTTACTCATTGCTTTAAATTTCTTGGTAATAGCCAGCCACAGTGAGACAAGGCCCTTCAGACAGTGCTCCCTGGGCTAAAGTAAGGTGACGCCACTCAGTGTTGCGGACAACGGTCCCATTCACTGGGGAAATACCGCAGCAGAATCACAAGTGCACGAGAATAAACAAGGCTGGAGTTAATCTAAAGTTGTTTTACACTCTGTTTTATTAAAGTCAATGCATTTCCGTTCCTCTGTGTGGAGCCTAGTACCGCTTAATTACCATGACTCAGGGAGAATGTTAATAACACGGAGTGCGCCGGCTGAGCTGCAATGGAGGCCCTCTCCTGACCTCTAGAGGCTGGCTGAGGGAAGGAGTGACAGCCTCCTGTGAAAGTCAAAAGTTGGAGCTGTGCACGAGGGGGAAAAGGAGCAGAAAGGGCAGTGCTTTTTTGTGGGAGGATTTCAGGAGCCATTCCCTGCTGATTAGTCACAGGACCGACTTGCCATGCCTTCTGACATCACTTCCTGCCAACAAAATGCCACACACTCTTGTTGTGCTTTATTCTTATCTCGTTTTCTGCTCATCGTCTGCTACCGACGTCTAACCACGTATTAACAATTCCTTATTTGCGCGGCACGCGGGAAGGAGTTGTAAAGAAGCCTCAGCCCAGCTTTCGTTTTTGTGCCCACAATGTTCCAGGTGCAACTGATATACTTGAGACAACTCACTGCCAGCTTTGCTGGTGCACTCCGATAGTCAGACACTGAAGTGACATCAAATGCACTGGCAAAACTGCCTCCCCTACTATGGGCCTCTGAATAATGCTGAGCACAGAATGAGGCTGCTTTAGGGGTGCTGGAACAATTTTTATGGTGGAGGTGCTGAGAGCCATTGAACTAAAATGTAAACCCTGTATATAATAGAAACCACTTCAAGCCAGGGGATGCTGCAGCACCCCCCGCACCCCTAGTTCCAGCATCTATGGGCTGCTTCTAGCTATCTGGCCCTATACCTGTGTGTGGGGCCATATTCTGCCTCGTTCTACCTCTGGGCAAGTCCACTGGAGTCAATGGCATGGGTACAGAATGCATGAGTGTAACTGAGGGCAGAATTTTGCCCACAGAGATGAATTCATCCTTGGTGTAACTCAACTGACTTTAATAGAGTTGTTTCAGGAATGATTCGGCCCATAGTGTTTACTTCACAAAATTAACAATGTCAGATTATCAAGAATGCTGAAGATGTTGTGATGCAGAAGGATTTCTCCCTTACATTGGAAACCCACACAACTGACAAGTCCTGATGCCTCAGTACATTGCAATGTGCGGTGGTACATATTCTGCGTTGCAGAAAGAGTGTGTGTATGTGTCCATGATGAAGTATATACTGATAGCATGTTTGTGTGTGTGTGGGGGGAGGGTGGGTGTCGTGTTGGGGGTTGTACTGTGGCATGTTTGTATTGTATTGTGGAGTTGTGTTGTAGCTTTCCTGAACATCCTGTAGCATGGGTTGTACTGTGCGTTTGTACTGCAGTGCGTGCCTGGCACACTGTGTGTGCTACAAAGTGCATGCTTTGTCATGCATATGAACATTGGATTTTGAGGTTAACTATACTCATATCTTTCTTATTAATAAGCTTTGAAGCAATGTTATACATCCTATTATAGTGTGAACACGTGTTTTACTTCCTTTGTGTCCATTCTTGTGAGCCATCCTTTTATCAAAAATCAGTATTATGTGCAACAAGCCGCATGCTGAAGCAAGCAGAACAGGACATCTGTACAGTGATAGCAGACATCATGCCTAATGAATTAGCGCTGTCTAAGAAGCTCATCTTCTGAAAACCCAGGCAGCCTGTCTTTTGAGCTGAATTAGAACGACAGATTGAGACTTGCAGAGCTGTTGTGTGGGGCTGAAACTTTAGAAACCTGGATACTGGAACCTCAGCAGGATAGGAAGGAACTGTGTTTCTGACTTCAATCCAAACAGTAAGCTCCCATTGAGCAGGTCCAGGTCCAGGTCATATGGCAGAAAGTCATTCAGCAACGTACTGTAAAATAGCCTCAGCCCACACTGGGAAATTTCTTTGTAGGCAACATATCAAATATGGTTCCAGGTGGTGCTTTTAGCCATCCGGAAGTGATACCAAAAAAAGAAAAAATCACTGGCAACACAGGATCCATTGGCAATTATTCTGCTAGATACCATGCGACCATTTGGAACTTCACAGAGATAGCAGGGATAGGACTCAGCGCCTCTTGGACCAGCACAGGCTTGTGCCATTTGAACTTAAGGAGAATCTCCATCAGCAGTGTAGAGCCTGTGACACACATCTAAGCCACTGGAGGGAGGAATGCAGATGAACACCACTGAGTTCATCACAGTGCTTAGCTACCTCCCAAAGGGTATTGTGAGGCTTAATTCATGAAGGGCTCTTAAAGCTTGGAAATCTTTGAATGAAAGATGGTGGAGAAGTTCTAAATATTGCTCTTATTCTTGGATGGTTTTATAGTGGTTAATTTTCCTGTATTACATTTTTATAAAGGGGGAAGATTCCATTAGCAAAGTCTGAGACTCTTCGGCATCTATTTGGCTGCCACTGACTGAAGCTGCCTGACAGTTAGTTATACTAACTAATATAATAATAATTAATTAATGAATCCCACCTTGTATCCCGCACCTTACATTTTGCAGAATTTACCGCGCTGAATGTGACCTGAGAAACATTAGAGAGAGCAGGAGCTGCACATCCGTTGCCTGTGGTACTCTTGTACTGTTACCGATTTTTCCTTTTTTTATTATTACTTTATTATATATTAAATGTTTCCGTGACACAGGAAGAAATGGCAATCCTTGTCTCTGCAAAGCCCCGGGCGCAGAGTGAACAGTGAATTCTAATGCGTAGCAAAGAGTTAGGATCGTAGAGTCAGGGCCATGTCGTGTTTTTTCCTAACTTCTTCTATAATAAATGAGGAATCTCTACAAAATAAGCTTCTGCCTTCGCAGGCAATACTAGGAGAACTGAGCTATTTCCTGTTCTTGGGACTGAAAGAGACCATTTTGACCCAGAGATGGAACTCAGCAATGCACAAGGTCTGACTCCAGCCCATCTGTCCTATTATCATTTCCTCGCCAATTAGCCATCAGGCAGAATCCCCTGGCCTCCTTGAGGACTCCAAATTTGTTAGGCGTCTGCATAAGGTCTACAAAGACACACAGAGTGAGTACAACTGATCACAATTTTTAGAACAATTTTTCTTGCCAGAATTCATTTTTAATGGGATTTTTTGTTTGTTTTTCATGAAATGGTTGCAGATGTTTTCTGTTTCCTGATGACCATTTGTTTTTTGGTATCAATAGCCATCTCCATGACAGTTTTGATTAAAAAACCTGAATTAAAAAAAAATCACATTTTTTTTTAAAAAATGGGTCAGGTTTGAACCATTCAAAATGAAAACTATTTGCTCTTTTTTTCAGGAAACCAGATTTTCATTTTCTGATCTGCTCTAACAGTGAGTCGGACCATAATCTCCCTGGAACATGGACCGTCTTGGTGTGGTGTGTTTGTACAGTGCCTAGCACAGTGCAGTCCTGGTCAATGACCAGGGCTCCTCGGCATTACCATAACACAAACAATCACAACTATTTTTAATCCAATTAATTTGTTTTCAGTTAATCACTTGCATTAACTGTGATTAATTGACAGCTCTATAAATAATAATAGACAATGGCCACTGGAATGGCGACCTGGCAAAGGCAGCTGTCAAGTGTTGCCACCGCTGATGCGTACCACACTGTTCCCCTTGATAAAATGCTAGGGATCCTGGCCAGGCTGAAGAGGAGAGACATTCGCCTCCTTCTGGAACGTTCCATTATAGTGTCCCACCAGGGGAGTCCTTACCCTAAGAAAAGTACTGAATATTAACTAAAAAAAGAAAAGGAGGACTTGTGGCACCTTAGAGACTAACAAATTTATTTGAGCACAAGCTTTTGTGAGCTACAGCTCACTTCATCGGATGCATTCAATGCAAAATACAGTGGGGAGATTTATATACACAGAGAACATGAAACAATGGGTGTTACCATACACACTGTAAGGAGAGTGATCAGGTAAGGTGAGCTATTACCAGCAGGAGAGCGGGGGGGAAAACACCTCTTGTAGTGATAATCAAGGTGGGCCATTTCCAGCAGTTGACATGAACATCTGAGGAACGGTGGGGGTGGGGGTGGGGATGGAGAATAAACATGGGGAAATAGTTTTACTTTGTGTAATGACCCATCCACTCCCAGTCTTTATTCAAGCCTAAATTAATTGTATCCAGTTTGCAAATTAATTCCAATTCAGCAGTCTCTCATTGGAGTCTGTTTCTGAAGTTTTTTTGTTGAAGAATTGCAACTTTTAGGTCTGTAATTGAGTGACCAAAGAGATTGAAGTGTCCTCCGACTGGTTTTTGAATGTTATAATTCTTGATATCTGATTTGTATCCATTTATTCTTTTACCTAGAGACTGTCCAGTTTGACCAACGTACATGGCAGAGGGGCATTGCTGGCACATGATGGCATATATCACATTGGTAGATGTGCAGGTGAACGAGCCTCTGATAGTGTGGCTGATGTGATTAGGCCCTATGATGGTGTCCCCTGAATAGATATGTGGACACAGTTGGCAACACGCTTTGTTGTAAAGATAGATTCCTGGGTTAGTGGTTCTGTTGTGTGGTGTGTGGTTGCTGGTGAGTATTTGCTTCAGGTTGGGGGGCTGTCTGTAAGCAAGGACTGGGTTGTCTCCCAAGATCTGTGAGAGTGATGGGTCGTCCTTCAGGATAGGTTGTAGATCCTTGATGATGCGTTGGAGAGGTTTTAGTTGGGGGCTGAAGGTGATGGCTAGTGGCATTCTGTTATTTTCTTTGCTGGACCTGTCCTCTAGTAGGTAACTTCTGAGTACTCTTCTGGCTCTGTCAATCTGTTTCTTCACTTCAGCAGGTGGGTATTGTAGTTGTAAGAACGCTTGATAGAGATCTTGTAGGGGTTTGTCTCTGTCTGAGGGGTTGGAGCAAATATGGTTGTATCGAAGAGCTTGGCTGTAGACAATGGATTGTGTGGTGTGATCTGGATGAAAGCTGGAGGCATGTAGGTAGGAATAGCGGTCAGTAAGTTTCCGGTATAGGGTAGCGTTTATGTGACCATCGCTTATTAGCACCATAGTGTCCAGGAAGTGGATCTCTTGTGCTCTGCACGCATCAGCAGCCAAGCTCCACGCCCCGCCCCCCGCCTCACCTCCTCCTCGAGCATGCCGTATCTCCATTCCTCCCTCCCTCCCAGTGCTTGCTGCCACCAAACAGCTGTAGCAAGTGCTGGGAGGGAGGGTGGAGGAGTGGAAACGTGGTGCACTCAGGGAGGAGGCAGGGAAGAGGCGGGGACGGGTCGGGGATTTGGGGAAGGAGTCAAATAGGGGAAGGAGGGGACGGAGTTGGGGCAGGGACTTTGGAGAAGGGGTTGGAATGGGGGAGGGAGGGACAGGGCAGGGGTGGAGTCAGGGCAGGGCCGGGGGCAGAGAAAGTGATTGCACTGGTGGCAATGTATAAGAATGCCCTAAGTCTTCACACTGCACCATATGGACAAGTGACTGCTCACCCCTCCCTGTCTGCACAGGGTAGGGAACCTCTCTCTCTCTCTATTTTCCATAAACATGAAGTCAGTTTTCCATGCAGAACTGGGGCAACACATCTGGGAACAAAGCTGAAGCCGGCAAATGGGTAAAGAAGAGCAGTGACCCATTTGCTTATTGCTCGGTAAGTCAAAGCTCTGTTCACACAGGGCTGCTTTCAAACCCAGCAAACACGCCGAGTGACGTTGATGGTAGCGGGAGAGCTTTGCTATTGGCTGTTGGGTGGCTGGAAATGTAAAACCCTCCAAGAACGCTGGAGCTGCATGTCTGTCCCTCGCTGGCCCCCTCCTCTTCCACCTCTCCTTCTGCCCTCAGGGAGATCTCCCGGATCTCTTCGTCTAGCTCAGAGAAGTCCCCTTCCTGGTCAGAGCAGCTGTCAGTATTGTAATCGACATCTTCCCCACAAGGAGGTTCATCGTCAATCTCCAGGTTGTTGGTGCTGCTGCTCCTGCCAAGGAATCATAAAAGAGACAGAATGTCAACAAAATGAGGTGGTATTGTCTAGCAGTTAGACATGGGGGCTAGGTGTTAGGACTCCTGTGTTCTATTCCTGGCTTTGACAGTGTGGCAAAGTCACATCACTTCTTCGTTCTGTTCTCCCATCTGGAAAATGAAGAGTATGATATTTACATACCCCCTGGGACAGACACATTATTGTTATTATTTTTTATACAGCACCATAGGCATGCCAGGTGCTTTGCAGATGGACAACACAGTGCCTGTCTTGAGGAGCTTACAAAGTTAAGTAAACCATGTTAAGGCACAGGGGGAGAAGATATGGTATCCAGTTACAAAGAGGTTGTTGGTTTAACCATCATCCCCATCCTGTTTGTTCCATATTTCGTAGGAGACCGAATTAATCCATGTGGGTTAAAGCGCTGTGACATCTTTGTATGGTGCTCTATGTAATGGCAGAGTGTTACTTGGAAAAGGAGGAATAAGCAGAAAGTAGAAGCTCCAGAGACATTGACCACAGCTATGCCAAGAACAAGGAGGATTGCAGCACTTGAAGCGCTGTCATTTCAAAAGGTACAGATCTTTTTTCACAACAAGTCTTTGTGAGGCAGGGCCAAATTCAGAGATGAGTCTAAGGGAATCCACTGACAATCTAAGCTGGTGTCATTTACATCTTATTTTGGCTCTCTGAAAGTATGTGTCACACCAGCTGAGGCTCCCTCAAGATCTCCATAAGCTTACTTCGCAATTTGCATTCAAGAATGGTCACAACTGTTCTATGCATACACTTGAATTCACAAAGCTCATTTCAATATGTTCTGTATTAAAAATATCTGAATGAAATATTTCTGAATGAATTGTAACCACTAGACAGATGGCTCGGGGAATAGGAAGCCTTTCCCATTTAATCCAATCTGGCCTTCATTCTGGAAAGAGGGCCGGATAGCTTGCGGGGGCTAGAAAATAGGATACAGTCCTTCATCTCTAGGTCAGCAGTTTCAATCCAGCCCAGGTCAGGAGACTGGATTAATCAGGGGAACTGGGACACAGTCATTTACTTCTAGATCACTGGTTTTAATCTGACTCAGGGTAGGAGAGTGAATTGCTTTGGGGGATTGGGAAAGGAATAACAATCTTCCACACTAGGTCAGTGCTTCTAATCTGTCCCAGGTTGGGAGCAATGAATGGCTTGGCAGATGGACAATACATAGCTTTAATGTGAGCTCTGCTCATTTGCATGTCAGTTACCACAATACTTTCCCAGCTCTCAGCCGTCTCATATCAGTTCCAGCATCTGAGGTTTTTGAACATGCTGAAGGTTTAGAGCGTTGCTGTTGGGTATATGGATCTCTTTTCTTACTGCTCTGCACTCCAGAAAAATGTAAGGTTTTCCTCACTTGAGCCTCCAGATCTTAACTGTGTAAGGGCTGCTTTGCAAACAGAAACAAACACTATCTAGCAATACCCACTCCTTCCCCTGCTGATCTTTGGCTTCGCTCACTTCAGGGTTGTACTGTATAGGGATTCTCCACCTGCTTAATAGATCTGTGTAGCTTAAAAATAAATAAATGAAAAATATGCACTTCTGTAGTTTCTGGCTTCCCTTCAACCTTCCCTGAAATCTGGGTTGGAAGGAGCTCAAAAGTGAAAGTGTGCACGGGACATGGAAAACCCCCCACAATTTTTGTAACACACGACTTTAAAACCATCTCAGCTTTCTGTGCAGAGGACGGCCAGAGGACTTTGATTTTTTTTTGAAGTACACAGGAACGGCACAAATTACTCAGTCTACCATGACAGTATTCAAAAAAGAGTAAAAAACTCAGGGGAAATCAGACCCTTTCATTTTTAAACTATGCTTCTTCTTCTTTGTGATTGTCAAAATAAAGAAATAAAGAAATTTTAAAAAAGAAAAGAAAAAGAAAAGAAAAAAAGACTATGAATATTATTTGTCTAGTTTCAATAAGCTTCTTGGATACACTGGAATTCAGACACCTATGATGTAGTGATGGGATTTAGCTGCTCCCATGCTGAATCAACCACCTGTGCTCTAGAGAAGAGACTCAGACTCACCCGCAGCACCAGTATATCCAGGAACAACTTCTCCCTCACCAATTCTGAGGCCTATTTCTCCATAACCTTATTTGTATGCATTTTTTCAGCTGATAAAAGCCCCCATCAATATAGGCTATGGGAACTGTATAAACTATCTGTATACACAACATGCAGAGCAATACTAACAGTGAAGATCGCTGCCCCAATGCGAAACCTCAGATCTTGCCATAATCACCCCGCAAACAGGCAAAAGCCTGAGGAAAGAGACAGACCTTACAATACGTTCCCATGGTCAACAGACCCAGGCTTGGGTGAATGAAAATGAAAGCAAGATCCACAGTTGATGACCCACCACGGAAAATGCCTTGACAACAGCACTAGGTGTTCACATCTGGGGACTTATCAATGGCAGCAGCAAGAAAGACCAGTTCCAAAGTCCATTTAAGTCAATGAAAAGGCTCTCATAGACTGCCGCATGCATTATCAGGCCCTGTATGAGTCTATCACATCAAACCAATGCACCCAAGGCCTTAGAGAAGCATGTCAATGATTTGATTTGCACCCAGGAACAAATGTGAAGTGCAGCTTTGGGACAATTGGTATAATATGTTCCTTACAGCCCAAGCAACCGAGTGGGCATGCCTCTGAATTCTGCACCAGTTGCTGCTTCTGAATGGTGTTCCGTAGTGTTATCTGTAGGTCCTTTCCAGTCACTCAGGTACGTGAAGGTTTTGCCAGTTGCACAGATCAGCTGAGAATGAGTGCATAAAGACATGGCGACTTGTTGGAAAGGAAATGGAGCTTGGAGACACTGGACCAAATTCTCAATCCGTTACATGAGTGCTGACTTGGAGAAATTTTTCTCACATTAGTGCAGTTGCTTCAGGTTGGTAACCAGATAGCAATGCCTGTTGGCAGAAGCAGGTTCTGGGTATTTCAGAATGTACATCTCCCTGCTTTTATTTCCTGGGAATTATAGTGCAGGTGAAGGGAGACAGACTGACAGCCCCGGAGACTGAATTTCTCCTTCTCTAGCCAGAGTAACTACAGCAAAGACAGCAGCAGCAGCGAAAGCTTCCCTATACTTCCACTGCTGATGTGTTCCATCCTAGACTTGGATAGTCCACCTCCAAGGGTCTGAGAAGTGTTCTGTCTCCGTGCATCATTCAGTCCTTGGCTTCTTTGCTGGCCAACAAACAACTAGCACTACCTGTGGTAATAGCTATGATGATCTGTGCACATGTTCGCAAGGAAATGGACTGTTACCACCAGCTCAATTCACATACAGGGCTACCAAATAGCGGTTAGATGGTACCAATGTTTTATCACTACCAACACAAGCAATAATCACACCTGTGACTTAGGAGCTGAAAGGCTCTTGTCGCATTACCAATGTCCCCAAACCAGCCAATTCCCCTCACATCTCTCTGCTATGCAGAATTTTCCATCCAAATAATTCACCGTCTACGGTTGGTGTCTTAGACCATAAAACAAAGCAATACAAATGGGTCAGTTCAAACAAGCAGAATAGAGGTTCTTCGAAAAGATGGCAACATGGAGCCTGCTGGGGAGCAGGTCACAATCCCACTAATGAAGGGGCCAAAATCATTAGGAGGTGCCTGCTTTCCACGTCACACAGCCTTGCTCCCTCAGGAGAGAATGCAAATTGTGAGACTTGGTAATGAACAACCCTGGCGGCATGTATATTAGTGCACAGAGCACTGGGGTTTTTTCCTATCCCAATTTTTTTTAAGGGCTGGAAAAAGCAAGAGATGAGAAACAGATTCACCAAAGAATGATGATATTGTTTTATGGAAGGTAAACAGAAGGGAAAACCAGTGACATTACATTAGGGAACTTGAAGGCAAATATAGTTTATTAATAGCACTGAATGCTGACATGGTACAGAGGAAGGGAGGGGTGATATAGCTACAGTGGGTGAGGCCCCAGCTATCACAATGAAAACACATGCACGTGTTAGCTGGCCTACTAATGTAAAACGTATAGCCCCGTCACCTCATCTAGTGCAGCCTACAGGAGCCTCAACAGCAATTTGCAACTTTCTGATGTGATAAATAGAATTTCTTTGTTTTGATTTTTAATTTGCATATTTATTGAGATATGACTTGATCTTAATTAGCTCTGCTTTTGTGTGCATGCGAATTTGTTTACTTTCTGTGAAAAGGGAGCTTTGTGTTGCGTGAAAGAATTCTGCATGTTCAATGATTTAACAAGAAGAGGAGGGGAGGAAAAGGCCATCACTTCCCTTCAAGGCAACATTCTCTGGCTTTTCGATTTTACTCTGGATTGTTTCTTTCAGTTGCCTCCCACCTTGCATTTTAAGCTGCCGCCCTCATTACATCACAGCTGGGCACCAAACCTCAGAAGTCAATTGTTCTGCCAAATTCCACAAAAGAAAAAATATGACGTGTCGTTCTTGTTGATGAAATGCAGCCACACATTGTACAAGGAAGTGACAGCTGATCTATGCTCTGCAAACAATTACTCTTTACCTGCATGTATACATCTAGGCAGAGGGGGGGAAAGAGAGCTCCCCAGGGCATTTCTAGGGATGTTGCAGTCACATTTTATTTTTCTGGCAGGTCACCCAGTCATCCATATTTTAACGGACTGGATCAAAAGCAAAACTTGTTTTATTGTCTACTGCTGGAGAGAACTGGCTCCTTGCAGATGTCCCTTTTACTCATTTGGTGATTTCCATTTAGGGTTGCTACCTGACCTTGATTTTGACAGGACTTTTAGGGGAATTACTCTAGTCAGTCAAAAGTAGCCTTGTTTTTCCCCAGTCCGTCACCTACGGCCTGACTAGTGAAGTAAATGGAAGGTTTTCCACTGATTTCAAAGAAGCAGGAGTTGGACCATGATGGCTAAGCACCATGACTAAGAAGGGAGACTAGGAGGAGGAGTAGGGTTCATTACTGAAGATGATTACATTAACAGTTTCCTGTGGGGAAGTGCCAACAAACAAATAAATCTTTGCATGCCTCAAGATGCATGCAATAGCCTCCCTGTGATCATACTGCCTTTGCCCTCATCCTCCCCATTCCCCCAAGCCTTCCCTCTGTTGTTGTTTGTTCCAGTCCTGACTTATACCTCAAGCTCCTCATGGCAGGGACAAGGCACATCCAAAACACAATATATGTCATACATACATTTAACCTAAATCAAATATAATTATTCTTCAGACTTGAGTGTGGCCATCCAAGGGCAGACTTCGGCTCTTAACATTTTCATGAAGTTTATGTTAGGGTGTAAGTGGACACACTTGCCTCCAACGGTGTCTTTAATTAAAGGACATATGCTCCTGGAAGAAATACAATGCCAGAATTAGACCTTGACAGTTACTGAATCAACTCTACCCTTTGGGGCTTGACTAACAGTCTCTTATCTTCAGCCTCAGCAATGGAGTTCATTTTTAAGATCACCCCATTCCTTCCCTTTAATTTCCCTGGTTCCCCACGGATCTAGGTCAGGCTGATCCATCCATATACCCAAGGAGGACTGTTTAAATCCTTACATCACTGAATGAGAGTGCCAACTGGACAGCGATACAAGCTGTCTCCAGCATAGAGACCCATCTTGTTAGCCCGCTTTGTTCCCATGGAGTAGATGACAACGATAGAACTCTGCCAGTTCCTATTGGATCTCCATTCCAGTGGGACACTTTTCCAGGACTTTTTACATCTTACAACACCTACTTAAAATGCTGAGCTGAGCTCTGGGCAAGCCAGGTGCTCTGGCTTTCGGCCCACTGCGGCCATCCTTTGATAAGCACACTCTGATAATTCAGAGCCGCCTCAGGATTCTATCTGCTGTGGCTGAGCAATGCGTGGGCTCTTTCAGAGCACATATTTTCTGCTGCATAAAGCCAAAGGAAAGGTGTAATTCATCGTTAGGACTTGTACTAATTAGTTTTTCAGGAGTTCCCAAGGTAATTGCAGCCTGTAATGTTTGTAACTGATTTGGCAAGATTAAAAATGGATGCTTGGTGCACCGGTTAGATCAGTGTGGAGCATGTGAGGCTTCATCGTTTGGAGGGGAGGGGAGACTGTTCAGACTGGGGAGACTATTAATACAAGGACAGCATGCAGATTCCTGGCCTACACTGTCCCCTAATGTTAATTAAGGCTTGGGAGGCATTTTATTATTACCTGTAAACACTTTTGATAGTCTTCTAAAAATGAGCTGTTTCCATCCTTCTTCTGAGTGGGTACTTAGCCGGTCACTGTCATTGGTGCAGCAGGAAAGTAGAGCCTGCAAATCTCATTACATCCCTATTGGGATGTTAAATAGCCTTGAAAGTCAAAATGGTGATGAGAATGAAGATGAACTGGGATGCAAACTGGGAATGAGAGAGACAGGCCAGACCAAAATCAGTTGACAAAAAAGAAGATAACGGGTATACTGGTGAGTGGGGCAGGAAATATTGAAGGGGGAGAAAAAAGACTTGGGGGATGACTATTTTTAAACTGTATATAATATTAAATAAAGTCTTCCCCCCACAAAGGTATATATAAATTCAGGCTGCCATTCCAACTCAGAGGTTCTGGTGACTTGAGCAACACTCTTGTGTATTATGATGCCATTAGAAGCCCCTTGCGGTGGGATTACAGCTACATTCTGGACAGGGAGGGAAACAGACAAAGATACTAGGAGTGGTTTAAGAATAATTAATTTATTATTTTGCTAATGTATTTATTACACTACTTGGCGACCCAGGAAGGTCACAGTGGGACTGCAACACCCACCTAAATCATTAAAGAAAAGCAAATGTTCAAATCTGCATAAAATTCTCCCTTCTCACTCCCTGAGGATAGATAATTCAGACTTGAAGGCAACGGAGAGGAGAGGGAAGTGAGTTGGTAAGGGAATAATGGATAATCCCTCCCAAGGTTCAGAGGACAGGTGTCTGATAGTTCTGGTGTTTCTCCAAGCCACTGGGTCTGCCAATATAGAAATGAAGTCTCCCGATGATAGCTTTTTCCATGAGTTTTTCCAGGACCTTCTGTTTCTGATCAGCTGGATATTGCACCAGATAAGCCTTAAATATCACCTTTCAGTGCTTCTAGTTCCTGCCCTGGTTGGACCCAGGAAGTTCATGCACAACAGCAAAAATGTGGGGGAAAAAAGTTAACTGCACTTTTATGAAAATAAAAAAACAGTTCAGAGTCAGGATTCTGGAGATTTTTTGATGTTGTTTGGCAGGGAGAGGGTTGAAGGTGCGTGTAATTTTCCTACTCTTTCCTATCCTATTAACCTATCCTAGTTGTAACACAATATGTTGCCATACCCATGGTCTTAAACCTTTGAACAGGGAGATAGGTGGGAGGTGCCCGTTTTGCAGCTCTCTTTACAAAGAGGAATAGCCCTTTAGTGCTTTGAGGGGGAGATTGTCCTGCCTATACACATTTCCAAGAGAAATGATAAACCCTAAAAGAATGAATTGCAGCAGCAGCTCAGGAGATGACTCCCAGCACGGTGATTGTTAACTGATATGTGCATGCCGGAGGGAAGCTCCCTGGCCCCTAAATCACTAGGTTGCCATCAAGGTTACAGGAACTCTTCTCTGAAGGGCAGGTTTGGGGAGGAGAGAGAGAAGAATTATTCATTCATATGAAGGCCACTGGCTAGATGTTAACCAACCTTCCTGCATGCCAAAGCTCTCCACCCTGTTCTAGGCTGATAGGACAGACCAATAAATCCACATGTATCATTCTCCACCTCTGAGCCAATCCTTAAACTGGGCGGACAGAAAAGCCAAGGGCTCTGGGTTCAATCTTACGCATGACCGTTAATTTCTTTCTCATGGAAAACAAATCTATATGTCAGTGTTGTGCTAACACTGAATCTTTAACATCACTCTCTTAGCTTTAGGCCAGTAAGCATTAATAAAACAAACCGACTTGAACAGATGCAAGTCAGACGCTAAACAAAGAGCTACAAGGCTTGGTGCTGATCCCCACAGCTAACTCATTTTCTTTCTTGTTTTCTTCTCCATACTCCCTCTTTTTTTTTTCCACTCCAAATAAATTTCAGCACAAACACCTGAAAGACTACACCAGAGTATCTATGGGAATCATGTGTGTTTCTCGGCGTAGTGATGTGAACTCAGGCTTTGCTCTGACATCACTCTTTGATATCCTCTTCCCACTTCAGGACAGCTGGGATGGGCGAGTTAGCTTTGAAACACACAGGACCTGATGGCAAACTTGTCAGTCTGGCAAAGTGCACCCGAGTGATAGCAACAGCACCACCATCAGTATGGCAGCTGAAAGCCGAACTGGAGTTCTGATTCCAGGATGGATCTCAATTGGCAGGGTGCAATGGAGTTTGTCTGTTTCAGACGACATTGTGCTAAATCTAGATATTTAAGTTAATGGAGCTATGCCAGTTTACACCAGCGGAGGAGCTGGCCCAGTGTACAGAATAGGGTGACCAGACAGCAAATGTGAAAAATCGGGATGGGGGTGGGGGTAATAGAAGCCTATATAAGAAAAAGACCCAAAAATCGGGACTGTCCCAATAAAATCAGGACATCTGGTCACCCTAGTGCAGAATGAGAGGCCTAAATCATTTGAATACCCAAACTCCGCTGGGGAGGTACCAACAAAAGCTTAATTTACCCATTCTGCTGCCACTAGGCCAGAGTTTGATACCCTCGCTCAGCTGAATAGTCCTTAACTCCATGATTAGCCCCAGTGAAGTCCATATCATCGGAGTCTGGCTCATCATGAACTTGTAACATTCAGTAAAAATCATCATTAAAGAAAGCACTTGGGGGATGGAGGGCAGACAAGGGGGATGTGACAGCCTGGCATCAGCCAATCAGAAATGTACAATGCTGTGATTTCACTCCTAGATGTAGTGCTTTCTGAGGCTGTGCTTCCAGAGTCAATGCCATTTCCAATTTGTATGGACTGAACTGCTTGCAAAAACATGAGGCGTCAAGTACCCATCTGAGTTGAACGTATTTATTAAAAAATATTGAAAACCATTAAGCCATTGCATAATGCTAGGGCTTTGGAAAATATGCTTTGGAGCTTGTATCAGACACTTTGTTACAATGTCTAGTTCCAGAATAGATTCTGTTAAAAAATGATGATCATGTTATTGATATCACATAGCAATCATCCAGCCTGGTACAATAAGATGATTAGATTTCTCATAATTGCTGATGGGTGCTTTTAGTAATTGAATCACTGGCAGAGTGTGGGGGGGAATAAAGGAAGTTTAAGGATTTTGGCTTTGATGCTACACGTCCCTGCTTTTTAGAATAAATAATGAAAGTCATTCAGGTTATTCTGGGCTAGAGAGCCTCAGCTGGTGCAGCTCCATGTGGCTTCACTGTCATCACCCTCACTGACGATTTGGCCCCATAGATTTAACTTCAAAATTCCACCACTGAACCCCTAGATCTCTGAGGGGCTTAAAGGATTTTGGGGTTTTGAAAGCTAAGAGTTTTAGGATGGCCAAGACATTTAGGCTATGTCTACACTGCAGATTTTTGTCTCCAAAAGTTATGCCACTTTAATTAAAGATTTTTAATTTAACCGCTGTTACCATAGGCCCTGACTTCCCTCTTTCCTGTGGGTGCTCGACCCCCCTCTGCCTGTGGTGTGGCCCCCACTCCACCCCTTCCATGAGGCTACGCCCCTGCCCCGCCTCTTCCCAACCCTGTCTTGCCCCCATTCCAACCCCTGTCCCAACTCTGCCTCCTCCCTGCCCTATTCCAACTCCTTCGCCAAATCCCTGCCCCGGCCCCGCCTCCTCCCCTGAGCGCGCCACGTTCCCACTCTTCCCCCTCCCTCCTCCCGGAGCATGCTAACGCTGCCAAACAGCTGTTTGGTGGCAGCTGGGCGAGAAGCGCTGGGAGGTAGGCGGGGGAGCGGGGATGCGATGCACTCGGGGAGGAAGAAGTGGGGCAGGGGATGAGGGGAACTTGGCTGCTGGTGCGTGCTGAGCACCCACTAATTTTTTCCCGTGGGTGCTCCAGCCCCGGAGCACCCATGGAGTTGGCACCTACGGCTGTTGCATGTCCACACTATGCTCCTTGTGTCGGCAGAGCACATTTGCACTAGCCGCTCTTGCATCGATAGAGAGAGCAGTGCACTGTGGGTAGCTATCCCACTGTGCAACTGGCTGCAGGATGCTTTGGGAAGGGCTTGCAATGCGTCGTGGGGCAGGCACAGTGTCACGCGATGCAGGTTTCTCAATCCCATCGTTCCATGGGCATCCTACAAGTTTGGCAGCTGCTTTTCAACTGAAGTGTGTGTGGGGGAAGGGGGGAGAGTGAGTGATAGGCAGTGTGTGTGTGCGGGGTGGGGGGAGACAGAGACAGTATCTGTGTTGCGGGAGAGTGAGTGTGTCAGCATGCTGTCTCTAAGTTCAGACATCCGCCGAAAGCAACCAGTCCTGAGGTAGGGGGAGGGGGGGCAGCCCTAACATCAGCCCCCACCTCCCTCCTTGACAGCACAGCAGTCTCTCTCTCACACACACACACACTGGCTCCTGCCTGCCTGCCTCTGTGTTCATAGTGTGGGAGAGAGCAGGAGCTCTCCCTTCCCAGAGCAGAGCAGCATGCTGAGCTGTCAGAACTTCAGGGAGCCTTGAAAGGCGAGGGGCGCAGGCTTGCAGGGCAGCCAAGTTCAAAACAATGAGCGGAGCAGTCACGGCGGGCATTGTGGGATACTGGGGGAGGCCAGTTCTGGCGATATAACGAAGGGCAGCATCTACACTGATGCTTTGTCATTTTAACTTTGCCACAAAAGGCTTAACGCCTCTCATCGAGGTGGTTTTGTTTAGCGGCCAAAAGTGGCCCTGCAGTGTGTACACCTCCACTGTTTTGCTGCCAAAAGCTGCCCTTTGCCACCAGAAGTCTGCAGTGTAGACAAGGCCTGATGAACTGAGTTTTAGAAGCTGCACCTCTATTTTGTGCTCCAAGTTTTGCAGGAGTGAATAACTTCACATGCAAATATGTGCTGGTGAAACTGATGCCATGCAGATGTCTCACAACCTGATTGCACTAGCAACTAAGGTAAATGACTAAATTACATCCATTGTACCTACAAATATTTGCACTACAAATACTTGAATTGCAGGTGCAGAGCAAATGGGAGGCTGCTTTGAGGTCCCTTTCAAAATCAGCTCCTTAAAGTGAGAAAAGCAGCTCTATGGATACTGATTTCTCTTTGTGAGAGAGTCTTTTCTGTGATAACCACATTTCCTCTTAAAAGGGCCTTATGTTGCCTCAGAGTTCTCAGGATGAATCCAAAACAAAGCTGCCAGAAATGTCGTCCGAGAAGAAATGCTATTTTATTCTGTTCTATATAGGTTCTTATACTGTGCTCATAATTGTAGTGTCTGAGCACCACCCAACAACATATGAAACAATGTGACTAATATGTGACATGTTTTGTTCTCTCATCCTCTCCCAAAGGTAAGACGTATATACAGTGGAGTGATTTGTGTGTGTATATATATGTATGTTAATGAACACAGGATCAGAGGAATGTTCCTTGCACTGGAAGCAGAAGGTGGTCAGATTTGTGATGGAAACACATGAGGTTTCTGCCATCAGAGACAACTTTAGAATTAAGGATGCAAATATTTAATTTTCAAGGATGCAGATACTTTTAATTAAAAAATGGGATCAGGCTGAAAGTTCTGCCCACAGCCTGACCCTAAATCTTCTCTCAAGATATCAACCAAATCTGAACCAAACAAAACCTGAACTTTCACTCGTCATCTCAATGGATCCCAAAAGTGATTTCAACCTGATTTTTTTGGCCCAAAATTTGAACCAAACCAAGAAAGTTGCTTAACCTTATTTGTATGTACAATTTTTTTGCATGCCTCTGCACTTCAGCTTCTCCATACCGTATGATGCTTGCCTGCCGTTAATCACAATGGGTGAAAATCACCCTGTGTAGAAGATTAGCACATGGGTGAAGTTCACCCTACGTCCTACTTTAGTTTTCCAATGAGGCTTAAGTGGAATTTACATAGTGCACAGCTCCTCTGTACAGGGGTGAATGTCTCCCATTAGGAAGAGGAAAGAGAAAAGCAAACTATTTTGCTGCAAGTCTGTGGAGATGGCACTACATCATAAAGAAATCAATGGCAAATGCTAAGCATCCACCGGAGATGGCATTGCTATTAATAAATAATCTGTACATTATATCTCCTAATTCTTGCATTTGCTACTACTGTGAATAAAAAAATGACATTTATGCTTTCTGGTTTTAGAGATTGTTTTTTCAGATTTTCTGTATTTACTGTAAAGTACATTATGGCTTTTTCTGAGTAAATATAATTTCTGATCGTTGTTTAAATATTGTTTTCCTTGGATTATATATACAATAGAAATTCTGCATTCCTGGGAATATGTTTCCAGCATGCTGGAGAGAATTTTAGTGTCCATCAGTTCGCAACAGAGACAATTACTGAAAAAAAAAAAGGGAGGTAATTTCACTGTATATTTTACAAACACTATTCTTGAATTTTCACTTTACTGGGTGTTTTATCAGTCATAACTTAAAATCCCAATTACACGACACCATTAACTCTTGCTATAAAAATGGAATCTAAACACTTACTAAAAATGCTAAAAGAATGTTAACACAATCACAAATGAAAGGAAATTCTGAGTTAATGCAGCGGCAACACAAACTGACAGAGAACTTGAGAAGTATTCATTTAATCAAAATGGGCTATGTACTTGGATAGATGGAACTAATTAGAGCACAGCTTGTGTAGCAGTAAAACAATCATTCCATGGAGAACCACCCTGGGCATATAATGTCACCCTCTGATTTAGAGACACAGGTGCTGAAAGGCCAGTTCTTGCTAAGGAAGTATTTAGGTGGAAAGAGGTGTCTATTTCTGCATCAAGAAAAAGGGTTAGTCTTGTGGCTAGTGCACTAAATTGGCATTCAAGAAATGGTGGTTCAGTTCCTGGCTGTACCCCAATCAGCTGAGGTTATCTGTTTGGGCCTCAGTTATCCATTACCATGGGAATAATACTTATTTTCTTCTACCCTTAGACTGGCTTGTCTTTTTAGATTGTAAATTCTTTGGGGCAGCAACAGGCTCTTCCTAGGTGTGTATACAGCACGTGGCACAATGAAACCTCAATCTAGGTAGGGACCTCTCGGTGCTACCATAAGGATAAGAATAATTTATATATATTAACAAATGTGATTGAAGGCAGGAATGGAGTGGGGCATAGGCCCTAAAGGCCCATGTCTAGGGCTCCAGCTCCAAGAGTCATGTGGTTACACTTTCCTTTTTATCAAAAAAAAATTATAGCTCTCATAATTGTGCAGAAAACCTTGAAAATGTGACTGAGTGTAACCAATGCAGTATCATCTGCCTGAGTTTGCAGACAGTCTGAAACAACCCCTTTGAGAGGGGTGATCTTCCCTGTGCATCTTGAAGAGGTGGTAACTCCAAGACCCACCGTTCTGGAGAACCTTGCCAAGACCACCCCAACAGAGGTGAGTGTGTGTGGCCCCTGCACGCTGCCTCCTCTGCCTCTCTGGGGAAAAACAATTTCTGCTGTCAATCTTGCTGCTCCTTATGAGAGGATGCCCATTCCTGGTGGGTTAAGAGGGCCCTCATGCCTCCTCATGCCTCTGGGAAGGATGCGGGGGAGGAAAGGGCAGCTGCCACTACCACTTCACATAGACTGCAGGCCTGTAGTATGGGAGTCGAGCTGGGGGCAGGAGGGCTGTGTCATAGTGTGCCTAAAGCCCTGGATTGCCTCAAACTGGCCTGACAGAGGACAAAATATCCCACTCACAAAGGAAGATTTTAGTACAGAAATTAGTAAATGCCCAACGCCATTAGGGAAACTGGTGAATTTTCATGAGTTCACCAGAGACAGGAAGGTAGGATCGGAGCCTGAGAAGTGATGGGCACCCAGGATTCTGACTGGTATAAACAGTAGGGAGAGGGGCTCAGAGGCTCAAAGGGAAATACTGTAATCCTCAACAGTGATGAAAATATCTGGCTGCAGTAAAGTGAGGGGGAGAATATTCAGCCCATGGAAAACCCCTTCAGTTTCGACGAACAATTTGAGACGGCCCAAAAGTGTAATGTGTTGCCAGTCTCTGTGGCCAGCTTGCCCTGTGATTCTGAACTCTCTAACTGGCCTGTTTGTAAATGTTCCATGGTATCAAAGCTAGAAATCCATGGAGGTGTTACAAAGAATTAGGAGTTGTGCATTCCAGTGCCCCTGAAACCCAAATATATCCTTGTTTGGAGAAACCTGAATTTCTTGGCATTTGCTTTTATGTTTATGTTTTTCTAGGTCTTCATTTCTTTCCTTTGCTTCAGGGAGCCTTTTATGGCACCCAAATAAAGTGACATCTGCTCTTCTCATGGTGGTTTCCGTCATCAAGGAGCTGAAACACTAGGAGGGGAGCAGATCGTGAATTATTCTGGCCCATAAATTGTTCCCCGAGGCATTGACAAACCCCAGGAAAATCATAAATACAAACACAAATAGTTGGAATGAAAATATAAATGCTAGAACTTATGCACACACTTACAGAAGAGATATCTTTTGGGTGGAGTATACCCATTCCTCGCAATCAATACAAACAAGAGCTACTGCACTCCAGGGAATGGGATGGAGCCCATGGTCCGTTTCTTTTCAGTATAAAATCATTGCTATGTGGTTTTCTCTTGGGATTCTTTTTGTTGCGTCAGTTCTGTCTTGGTGCCATATGCGCTAGCATCACCTGTAGCATGAAGCCTCTGGAGAGCTATGGCTGTTGCTGAGGGAGAAGGCCTGTTCTGGGTTTGTTCTGGTAGTGGTGGGGAATAGCAATACAGATTTGGAGCAGCAGAATCAGAGTGCATTTGGTTTTACACATAGTTTGCCAAGCCTGTGCCGGCTTTTCCCCTTTTCTGCATGGCCAACCTGCAGATAAACTATGTCAGGTTTAGTGATACGTGATACAGGCAGTTCAGTATCATGGAGAAAAGCATCTCTGAGGCAAGATGGATAATCAGCTTAGCTCCAAAAGTAGCCTGTCAAGAAACACTGCCAAGGTGATTTCTAAAATCTATATTTCAGATGTTACCTTAAGCCTTAAACTTTGTTTGAAAATTTCATACATCTCTCCAGCAGCAGGCTAGAAAAATCCACTAAGACCAGATCAGATCAGACCAGATATCAGTCTAGATGAAAAAAGTAAGACACTTAATAGATATGAAGTGTTGTACACACAGAAGGGACAGGAAGGATGATGTTTTATCCTGCAAGGAATCAAAGATGATATTACTGGGAAGTTTTATCAGGACTCTTTTAGCCCATTACCTCCCACCAGCAAATGCCTTCTGGATCCCGCAAAGGACTTGCTATATAATAAAATAATAATAATCAATTTACTGTACAGAGAGCCCTTGCAGCTTGAAGGATTCCAAAGTGTTTTACAACCTGTGGGACAGATCCTTAGCTGGTATCAAATTGGCAATGCTCTACTGAAGTTAACAGAGCCACATTGATTTACAACAGTTGAGGATCCACCCACCAATGAATCTGCAGCCACCTCTATGGTAGGATGCAGCAGCTCTTTAAAAGTCATTGCAACAGTACATGACAGTTTAGGGCAGGAAGGGAAGATTTCCATGTCCAAATGAAACAGCCAGGGGAATTTAAGGGAGGCAGAATGTAATTACCTGAGTTGGAATATGGCAAGGACACATGTGCTAACACCCTTACTCTGAGCTCTGAGGATATCCCTTGATTGGACAGTGAGTGAGGAGTGTTGCTGCATCATCATAATCAGCAGCAGCACCATATCTGTGGTGTCTTTCATGCCAGGATCTCCAGGCAGTTTATAGATATTGGGTTTGATTCACTGCCTGGATTCCACGAATGGAAACTGCCTGGAGAGGGGTAACAATGGTGCAAAGCATCTTGCTTTGCTGGTGATCTGGAACTGGAGCTGCTTTACTGGTGCAGTACAGAGAAAGACCACAGCTGGCTGGGGAGCGGGCAAGGGCAAATGACAGAAACATTGGTTCAATGCACCTCTCAGGCAGCCCTACTATGGAGCCTCACTCATGCCCTTAGGAATTGCTCTCAAAGAAGAGGACAGCAGTGGTACTGCTGCCTATCCTCCCATGGTGTGTGTATACATGCCTGAACTTCCCATATAACTGTCTCCCTCCCACTGGTCCAGAGAATCAAGTCCATTAATTATCACAACACCTCTGCAACATACTGGAGTATTATCCCCATTTCACACAGGGAAGGTGAATCCACTAAGGCACAGAGAAGCCAAAAGACTTGTCCAAGGGCACATGACAAGGCAGAACTGGAGCCAGGAGCACAGAATCCAAACCTACTGATGTCAGTCATCTGCTCTAAATGCTAGGAACTCTGCCTCCTTCCATTCCCTGAGATCCTCCGAGAGACAACCAAGGAAGAGAAAAAAGATACTTCTTCAGTAAAAGGAAAGTTTTCCAAATGGTCTCTACCCTCACAATTTCCAAAATCTGCTTCCCTCAGAAGTCTGGGTTATCCTTCTCCCATGCTGTTCCCATGGTCAGGAAACAGCTAACGTTTCACTTCATATAACTGAGGCTCTTCTGAGATGGATTAGCTCAGTGCTCTTTAAACTCAAACCTATCCATTTCCTCTGCTGGAGACTATGACTTTTGATATCTCCACTGTCCTGGAAATGGTCCACTGATAACAAGCCCTTATTATTACAAGTTGCAACTGTGTAGATAAAAACTTGCCGTTTAAACCCTCCACCCCGCCTCCAAAACCCGTCTCACCTAGCCTGTCAGGATGTTATCACTTTCCCAGCGTGTGGTGCCAAACACCCTT
Organism: Chelonia mydas; assembly: GCF_015237465.2. Lineage (NCBI taxonomy): Eukaryota > Metazoa > Chordata > Testudines > Cheloniidae > Chelonia > Chelonia mydas. The sequence continues at coordinate 70,189,330 of NC_051250.2, forward strand.
GGGAGACGTCATGCCTCCTGAAAGGGACTCAGTAGTCACCTACCATGCAAAGTTCTTGATTCTCTCACCACAACATTAAACGTCATTACTGGAAAGAGATTGAAGAGTTCAGTACTAATTTCACATTTAATTTGGTGTTTAAAGCCATGTGTATATATATCTAAAATCTCTTTCTCCCCACAAACAGGTACTGGGCCCTGAAGGCAACATTGGACTGAGCGAAGACAGTAGTGTGTACGGTTGTTTCTATGAGACTTTACAGGAACATAGGTGGAATGATTTATAAAACATACAGTTAATATACTGCCTGTTACAGGAAGAGGGGAAATTGAACTGCTCGTGGTTAGAGACTGATTTGAAGAAGTAATTATGCGGAGGGTGATTGCTGTAGGAGATGCACTGAGGTTAATTCACTTCTCCTTTCATCTCTGGAGACCTGTGTTCCAAGCCTGTTCAGGTCACAAATGGAATGAATTGAGCAACCCATTTCTGCATCTGCCAAATGGACTTTGGTGCATGTTACAGACTTTCTATGTGGTTCAGAATGATTGGCAGGCTCTGCTCAAGAACGGGTGCAGGACTGTCAAAGAGCAAACCTATTAGGGCCCTTAGAAGGAACGTGCCCCTCCACAAAGCAATAAGCGCATACACTACACAGAGCACAATGTCCCCGCGACCAGCTTCCCTGAAATGAGGGTGTGTAGCCAGCGAGGGGAGAAGTTCTGAGGTGCGCAGGTGACAGCAATGCTGCCAAACCAGCTGGTGGAAATGCTACTGTGGAAGAAAGGTAACCAGTGCATGAAGCCTAACACCACAGTCAGCAGGGATACCACAGAGCTGAACAATAGCCATGGAGAGGAGTCTGTGACAGTGAATGTCACAGTCTAGCAAACAGGAACAAGCTGGCAACACGGTAAAAGCTGAAGAAATGCCAGAAAAGTGATCGGTACAGGCATGGTGTCAGTAAATAGAAGATGCCCTGGCCTCCAGCAGCACTATGAGATAGGTCGGAATATCAGCCCAGGCATTCAGGTGGAACATACCTCTAACCTTCTGAGAAGGCAACTCAGAACAGTCCCAAGTCAATTTGGGCAGTATGCACAAAGCATATATGCGCACATTCCAGAAACAGTGGGACAGAGCACTCATGTAACTGTGAACACACTTTGGCCTGGTGTGTTGTAAAGAAGAACTAAAAGGCTTTGTGCACCCAAGACCTGAGTTCAAAATTCTGCATTTCTCCTGCAGCCGTTGATAGTCACTAATGAAAGGAATTGAATCCCTTCCACCGCTAGGTGCTAATGAAGTCATAGCAGGAGGTTGGGGTAGAGGACTTCTAAATTCAGGACCAGGCAGATATTGTTGGATGAAGTGACTTGGAAATGTGTCACTGGCAGGCGTACCTACTTACCCTATTTTAAGTTCAGACTTAGCCTGTTTTCTGTTTCTAACTTAGGGATCTTAAAACTCAATTTTCAGTTAACTTTTCCAGTTTTGCTTCAATTCCCAATGAACTTGGAGATAATTTACTCTGTAACAGAGTGGCTCTGACATCCCTTCCATACTGTTAAAGTTGTTCATGCTAACAGGCTCTTTATGACAAGTTTTCTGCCAGTCTTCATGTATGTAGTTCCCTGCTATGCCACCAATGACACATCCATCAGGACTGAAGCACTTTGAACTGGGTGATAAATTGATGATTTCCCTGCAGTTACTAACACCTCTTAAATGTTTAACTGCATGATCAGATGCAGCCTATTGGCTACTTCATTACTTTTATTTTGGATGAGGCATTGTGCAGTTCCTTAGAAGTGTGTGTCAAATATTCATAAATGGCAGGCTATCCGAAATATCTATCAGTAGTATTTATTCATAGAGTTTATTTATCAACAGTATCTATCCCTATTTACCTAGCTGCAGTATTATCTGTTGCCTTATCCATTTTTCCACAGTTTATCTAACAGTATCCCTCTCTCTGCAACATCTATCTACTGTATTTGTCTGTTCAAAGTACCTTTCTATGTATACTCACAGTATCTCTCTCTTTAATTCTGCCTATATATCCACACTGTGTAATGGACTACAGGTCTCTACAACACTTTACTATATCTCTCCATAGCATCTGACTATCACTGCAGTCTCTCTCGGTCACGCAGCACAATTGCTTAGCCAGGGATTTTGGATCCGAACCTTTCCATGGCGTTTTAGCCATGTCTTGTTCCACAGTCACCAATTAATTTGTCTGTCTTGCTGGGAAGGGTAGTTATAAGAAAGGAACCGTGTGAGCACACAAGTACTCAGAGTTAAAGTCTATTTCTAAGGCTTGAATGTCTCCTGCTGCACGTCCTGTTGAAAGGGATGGCTAGTGTACATACACTAATTGATGGAGTTAACTGCACTGCGGGGAAAAGCTGATATAGGATGGTGAATTCTTGTTTTCAAGTAGAGAAAAGAGAAGATGCAGTAGTCACTACAGCCTCTCTCCCTCTCATTCCCCCTTTGTCTCTCTTCCCTTTTTCCTCCTTGCCTCTCTTTCCCTACTTCCATCCCATTCCCTCCTTTTCCTGTCCCCCTAGCTCTCCCTCCCTCCATCTGTGTCTGTCCCTCTCCTTCTTCCACAGTCTGAATTCTCAAGATGACAAGTTAAGGTGCAGCCTTATTAAAAATTCACTGCCAAATAAATATTAGAAGAGGAAAAAATCCATTTAGCAACCCATGTTTTATTGTGATCAGACACCACCTGAGCACACCACCACCATACGGGGTTACAGGCGACCCACTTCACATCCTTGTGAAGGGCTCAATGACCTTTAGCCCTTAAAGAGCCTCTGATTGGGTGAAAAACTCCCCCACCACCGCTAGACGTAATAGTCTGATTGACATGGGGATGGACTTTCAGGGTCAGGGAGGAAGGGCAAGAAAAATTACCATTAATTTTGTTTTCGTCTCTACCTCTTCTCACCCAGATGAGTCATGACAAGAACTGCACAAAAGAGGTGCAGGTCACCTGGAACTGATCAGAGAGCCTGTTAAAAATGTCACCAGTGTCTGGAGGAAAGAAAAAAAACTACAACAAAGAAGATGGGGAGGGAAAATCCCCCCATGTCCCTGAGTTTGGATCCTTAAGCACAGACCCCTGCAGTAGAGCTTGGTAACAGTCCATAATCTGCAGTCATGAAGTGCCAGCATGGCTAGATGGCAGCGTAAAACATTTATAAATCATTCCCTAATGAACAGCCTCAGTGTTTTATGGCCACATTTAACTGTTTAGAGCTGCTGGAGCTCATGGAAGAAAGTATGAGACAGAGACAGTGAGAGAATTCAAGCTAAATAGTGTTGTTACAAAAGGGCTACCCTTTACCTGAGGGATCACTCACGATTGTTACCTACAGTGTATTCTCCACTCCTGTGTTCAGTCTAGTTCAAGCAATGGGGTTTCCATCACCTCACCTGAGAGTAGGGTGACCAGATGTCCTGATTTTATAGGGAGAGTCCCGATATTTGGGGCTTTGTCTTATATAGGCACCTATTACCCACCACCCACGGCCCGATTTTTCACACTTGCTGTCTGGGCACCCTACCTGAGAGATGATTACATAACATCTCAGAGGTAGGAGATCGCTCATGATATTCAGCTGAAATCTTCCTGTGCTTCATGCCACACCACTCTTCCTAGATGTACATCCCTCAGTTGCACCTTTAACTATCCCCATCCTTCTTTGGTGCTTGCATCCATCACATACTTTGAGACAGTTATCATGCCACCCCATTCACTGGCACTATCGCTTAGCCAGCCTGCCCATATTTACTTTTTAAAATCTTTTCTCATACGTCAATCCTTCTGCATCCCCAATCACTCTGCTCTGAATTTCCACCCATTGGATGCCCCATTCATGCCCTGTGGTGACCACAGCTGAATACAAATTAGCCCCAGCTGTGACCTGACCACTGTCATACAGAAAAAGAGCAATCATTCCTCACTGGACTAACACAAGATGCCTTGGCATGTGCAACTCCAGTTCATTCTTATGTTTGTACAGTATCTAGCATAATGGGAGCCCAGCCCTGGTCAGAATGCTCTGTATGCTAGGCAGAGTGGTCCAGGTAACATAGTATTTTTCTAAGAGCCAACAACTCCTCCTGTGTTCTAATCCCAGCATGGCTATGTGACTGTGGGCAAATCTCTGTACCTCTGTTTCTCCTCCCCTCCTTTGGTTGTCTTCTCTGTTTAAACTGGAAACTCTGCTATGCCTCACGTTCTTCATCTCTAAAATGGGAACAATTGTACTTGATCACCTGTTTTACAGGGGTGATTTTGAGGATGAATTACTTAGGGCCATATTGTGACCGGTCCTTACAGAGGAGTGGAGGATGCTCACTCCTGCACATCCCATACAGGAGCATCTCAGAGCTGCAGCCTCTATGCTCGGAAGCGTGCAGAGACTGGATTCTTTATGCATCCTCAGGGCTTCAGATTGCCTCAGATCAGGGGAGCAGAGGATGCATGGTCTGCCTTAGCAGCTGAACAGGAAAATACTAATTTCCTCTAATAACAGGAATGCTGCAGCTTGTAATGGTGGCTTACTGTCTCCCAAGGAAGCCAAGTGAGCAAGCCGCTGCCATGCCAGGTCAGAGCAATAGCAATGAAAAGAAGAAGAGGCTGGAAAGTGGTAAATGATGGGGGCTGCGGTCAGCTGTTCAAGAGGTTTCACCCACGCAACTCCCCTCTGTGTTCGTCTAGATCACAGAGTGAAGACAAAGTGAGCACTGATTGGAACAGGACGTGGAATCTCTCCAAAGGTAGATCATAAGGCACAATCCATCTCTTATGATTGATCCTATATAATTTACTCATTGTGAGCGGCTGGGTTATGAGGTCTGCCATCAGTGATGAATTATATTTCTGATAAGTCATTCAAAGCTAATGAGGATCCATTATCATTAGCTGCTAAGGAAGAGTAACAGTTCATCAGGAGAGTGTGGGGGTTTCACAATTTCCAAGGAGAGAATTCTGGGCCAGCAGCCACCATGTTATTGAATCTTCTGCTTCCTTCAGAGGTTGGTGTTTACTTTGCTGGAGCAAGTTGAGGAGGAAAACGAGAAAGGGAATGTAAGAAGGAGGTGGAGAAGGAAGTGAAAGAAAAGGTGGTAACCATGTCTGATAAGGCTGTGATTAAATCAAGGTCTCTCTCTAATTACATTGCATTTAAATAAACTTAGCCTAGTAAGTAATTGTAATTAAGCCACAATTAAACATGTATTTATATCACCATTTCCTTCCCTGCACAGCTGTCTTTATCTACCTCCTGTTGTTGCTGTCTACCTGCCAAAGCCTGAATCTGGCACATGGGACTCCGTGTTTTCTTGATCTTCTCAGATGGGGGAAGGGTGGAGAAGTTGGGGAGACTCCACAGGTCATCCTGGTGCGATTAGCTGAGGGGCTTTATGGTTCCAAGGTGGGGAAGGCTGTGGCCTTTTCCTGAGTGCTGAATTGGCTGCAGGTAGATGTGGAGACATGAAGGAAATAAAATGGATATCTCTCCTCTTCTCATAGGAGCCTGAAAACAGATTTGATGGGTTTTTCGCTTTTCACATTTTGGCCAGTATTAAAAGCAATACTAAAATGCAAAAGAGAGTGCAGGAGGGTGTTGCCTCGTGGCTAGAGAACATGACTGTGAGTCAGGAGTCCTGGGTTCTATTCCCAGCTCTGCCTCCTTTTTAAGGAGGATCACTAGACTTTGACGTGCCTCAGTTTCCCCCACGGGGATAATAATATTAACCCTTTTACAAATGTGCTGTAAAGCATATTGAGATTCTCAGCTGAAAGGCATTAGAACAGGGCAGATGATTTGGAAGAGACATTAGAATCTACTTATTTAAGTCTGAAGCTAGGTTTCCATTATGAAGCTGAAGGCAGTACAGGAAGGGAATGGAAAGCAGGAAAACATAGGACTGAAACAGGGGGCACAAACTGCTGAAAGCAGAAGGTGAACACAAATCCTAGCGAATGGTGCATGGGATAGTGAGCGTTAATGCAACTTCAGTGCCCTGCAGCTTCCCTCCCCAACAGTGATGGTGGAAAATGTCTCCACTTGTACATCTCCCATATCAAAGCTCTAATTAAGGGCTCAGAGAAATACCACCATCACCCTCATCTGTTTTGTGTTTGGCTGTCGAAAGGACACCATGCATCTCCCTGACAGCTAGTCATTACAGCCTCGTATGACCACCTCATTTTCCACCACGAGTATTGAGCTGTCTGTTAAATACCCAAGCTGAGCCCCTCCCTGAACGTTTCTTATATTCAGGGGAGGGGAGCTGCGGAGTGCTACAGACGGAGTGGCCTTGCTGCTGGGCAATTTCCCCCAGGCAAACCACTGGGGTGGAGGAGAAGGGGATTGATGGGCTGTCTGAATCAGTATGAATTGTTACCATTTAGATCAATTTAGATGAGGGATCAGGAGATGTTGAGGGAGTTTACAGGTATCCAAATATTGGGAAAAGAGTAAATGGAATTAAATATTTCCTTTCGGACAGCAAGTCTATTGCACGGGGTTCAATACATTAATATCTGCCTGTGTCTCAAAATGCACCACACAACACAGTGTGATTGTATGCCACTGCTCAAAGTGCCCCCAAGCCAATGGCTCATCAGGCTGATGCAGTTAAGGCATGTTCAGTTTCATAGCCACTAGTTCATAAAACAGTGATGTGGCCAGCATCATGTCCAACTATCTTTACCAAAGGGATCAGGAATCCATTTTGCAGCTGGGTGAACTAGATGTGATCTTTCAGTGTGAGATCACATGAAACTTGAACCAACACCCTTCAGGATAACAGTCAACCACCTCAACCACTCAGATACTGCACCCTATAGTATGCTACTCTTGAAGAAGCCCAATAATTGGGAGTAGCAGGGCATGCTGCAGGTCACAGTAGAGGTGCTTTGGTAGAGCTGATGGGCAGCCCAGGACGGGAATAGCAGGGTATGCTGCAGGTAAGGACTGAGGTTCTTGGGCAGAGTAATGTGGGGGTTCAGGACAACACCAAATGTACGAGCTGTGGGTCAGGAGTAGGATACATTTACAAGATTGCATGTATGAGTGTGTAGGGGTTGACAGGACTGGAATAGACAGGGATGTGTTAGGTCAAGGTCAAGCTAGAAGCTCAATGGGAGACCTGCGGGGTGATGGATCTTGCACATGACCTTCTAGTATTATACCAGCTGATTCACTGCTGAATTTTCAACAAGTCCAGTACATTTATCCTGATCTAACAGGACCTCAATCCTAACTCTCTTCTATTTATATCATACTAGAGATCATAAGGGATTCAGGGTCCATCATTCCTTATTAGAACCATAAATATATACGGTGCTTTACAACAGACCGAACACAGAAGAAAATCCCTGCTAATAGTGCCAGACACAGAAAGGCCTTTGTAAATACGGGATGCTGCAATATAAAGCAAAGCACTTTTTGTTATAACAGCATCCAGAAGTGGCTATTAAAGCTAGCAGGGCCCATCTGATCTCACAATGTCATATCTGACCGTTACAGATCACAGTTTCTGCAAAAAGCAAATATGGACTCCCTCTCCCTCCGTCCCTCACACATTTTCTATTTTCCTCATGAATAGCTTGGCTCAGCTAGGGGTCTACGACAGGTATTAGTGGACAGGAACAGTACAGGCATCTTAAGCCTGGTTTTGTGATATGATAGTAGTTGATCTGATCTTCTGTGATTTGTCGTGTCAGAGAATATAGATCCCATGTCTGCGGCTCTCAATTTCCTTCCAATCCTTTCTTTACCATACAAACCTCAGTTCCACCTCCAGAAATAGGAGACAAGAGCAATTCAACTGGAGGGGCACTTATCAGAGGGAGAACTGGATGTTCCTTTCCCTACAACCTCTTGCTTCACAATAACGGATTATTTCATTCACATGGGGAAGTTCAGCAATATGGTTCACCCATAATCAATCGGTCACAATCCCCATCTTTACCTCTCCGCAAATCCTTACTATATAAATCTAGGAAGAAAAAACCTGACCTCCATCTCACAGGGTCTTTACGGAGTCCCTGGTTTCCCTCACAAGGCTCTGTTGCTTAAGAGCTTTTTACTCAGGAGCCACAGAAAGAAAATCCATTCAGTGTAAGGCACCCAAACTGCAGCCCCAGGGCCAGCTGCTGCCCACTGAGAGCTGGGCCACCTGTAACCACCTTTCACTTTGCCAAATGTTAGACACGGAGGTGCAGCTAGTGGAGGCTAATGATTCTCACATGTCAATGTCCAAGCCTGTTCTTTCTCTCTAAATGGCCCTCTGAATGCCTTGGGCATTTTGCTTTCACTGCTCGTGAATGCAGGTCTGCAAGTAATTTTGTTCAGCTATTAAAGCAGATATAAGAATACAAGCAATTATTAGCCCTATGTGCATGCATTTTTTATTCCTAAAATGTAAATACATTTATTGGCAAATCAGTGGTGGTCTCCACTGTCCCTTGCAAGCTGCCAAGGGTGAACCTCATTTGTTGCAAAGCTTGGACAGTGGTGCAAGTAGATTTTAACTCTTAATGGCATGGTACCGACCCCCTGGCCCTGCCCCGCTTCACAAAAAATGATCTGTGACGAGAGTCCTGCACAGATACAAATGTATACGCGCAGATGCGGATATCTGTGGATAGAAATCGCAGGGCTCTCCTGGGAATCACAGCGGCAAAAGGAGCAGAACGTGGGGCTATCGCTCCCAGGAGCCAGCGCCCTGCACTGGCAGCTCCTCCAGCGCAACTGTACTGCCCCCAGCCCTGTCCTCTGGTGGGGCCGTATCAACCCCAGACAGGAGACGCTGTTGCGCGGCAGGGCTGGGGGCGGCACAGCCGTGTTGGAGGAGCTGCCGGGTCGGGGCGCTGGCTCCTGGGAGCAGCGGCCCCATGTTCTGCTCCTTTCCCCACTGCCGTTCCCGGGAGAGCCCCGTGGTTCAGTGGATACTGATTTCTATCCTCAGATAGCCGCATCTGCGGTATACATTTGCATTCGTGCAGGGCTCTACAATTCATTTTTGAAAATGTGTCTTTCTAGTACAGCGGACTGACAATAAATGTCTTAATGGTATGGTGGACCTGATCACAGAAGCTTACTTGCCACCCTGTGGACACCCCAATCTACTCCCTACTCAGGGCCAGATTTCCAGGAGTGTGTGTGCCTTCAGTTGCTCAGCTTATTTGTGTAGCTGCATGAAACTCACAGTAACTGCCTGTGCAAACAGCCAGTTCGACCCGCAACTGCTCATCTGCACTCATAATTGATGTGACTGGGCATGGACGCACAGGAGCTGCACCCACAATTGTGCCACCACGCACTTATTAAAACCTGGCTATTCGTTAATGAATACTCAGCACTTGCTTTGACTTCTGTTGGCCTTTGAGTCAAAATGAGCCATCAGAGAGACTAAAAAAATGAATGCACAGCCCCTCTCCCTATGTTTATACTGCACTATCCTTTAATGAAAGTGTTCCAGTAAAGGGGATCACTCACTTCCCCACCAGTCTCCCTTTAAGGGCCCATCACTTTTTTCTGCTATGGAAATTCTCATGCTCCTAATACTTGACCCTTGGGGAGCTTTTCCAGTTACTTCACTGGGAGAAGGACTAGGGGCCTAGATGCTGTCCAGGAGGTGAGCTTCAGAGATGCTCTCCGAATGCCAGGAGCAGAAGTACCTGCTGTGCATGTGAAGATGGAGGCAAAGGGGTATGAGATACTATCCTTCATCCAGGATGCAGATGAGTTCTCTGAGCAGGAAACTAAATGGATAAAAGTTGCCTGATGCATCACATGTCATCTTTGCTGTCACTCACATGCTTTAATTACCCTTAAATCAAGAGCAAGAGCTTCCCTGGCCCTGGAATACGTGCTCTCTGCCTCCTTATACACATAATAAGGCCTACAGGGATTTCAGAGACTTTAGCCTTGCGTGTCTCACTGCTCTGATCCTTCGGTTTCTTTTTGCATAAAATCAGCTGAAAATCATTGAAAGGCACAACCCTGTTTTCATAAATCCCCACTCTGCTTTACCAAGCCCCTTCTGAGTCAATGAATGCCAAGACTGCTCTTTGGATTCCCTTGCACAGAGTATAGTTGTGTCCTGCTGTTTCTGTAGGTGATGCAACTTGTTTTGTTGTTTGTACTCCAGTCATATATAGCTACAGCAGCAGCAACAACCTTGCCAATATTTAGAATTTACATGTAATTACACGTATAGATGGAAGAACTGGTTTGGGAAAAAACAAAACAGCCACCAATCTCAGCCCAAGTTTCAAATCTAAATTAACTTCTCCTAGTGGGTTTTATTGTTTGAAAAAGTTTGTATGAGCTTCCCCACTTCTCTCCCATCTCCAACCCCACTTCAGGTACTTAAAGGAGCTTCCTTTTGCTGCTTGTCATTCAGGATGAATGTATATGCCATGATGTATCACAGGGATCAGCAACCTTTGGCATGCAGCCCACCAGGATAAGCCCTGTGGTGGGCCGGGCCAGTTTGTTTACCTGCTGCATCCGCAGGTTCAGCCGATCGCGGCTCCCACTGGCCGTGGTTCGCCGTCCCAGGCCAATGGGGGCTGTGGGAAACAGCGCGGGCCGAGGGATGTGCTGGCCGCTGCTTGGGGTTTGGGGACGTGAAACCGTACTCGACCATCTGGGTGCGACTAGAGGCCACCCATCAGGAAGGACTGTGCCTAGTTGGGGTGGCCTCGAAGCTAACCTAGCCTGTAGTCTTGGCATGTGACTGGCAGGGTTTCACCGGTCTCCTTCAGGAGTGGAGTGCACACCCCTCGGGAGCTAGGGGGCACACCCCGCGAGGAGGGGGTTGCTGGGCTTTCCAAGGCCAGATGATTCCACAGAAGGACCCCCAGGAAACCGTGGGACACCAGAGACAGGCTTCCCCCTGGCTGAAGCCCCGACCAGGGAAGGGCAAGGATGGCTGGACATTGATGGGGACTTCCTAGAAGAGCAAAGAGGAGACCCAATCCTCAGCCTCCCGGGAGAAGACGGCCTTTGCTACACCCTTTGGCCTCTACCAATTTACCATGATGCCTTTTGGTTTGCCTTTTGGATTACCTTCCAGTAGCTCATGAACCAAATATTGAGCCCCCATAATTCATCGCCGCTGCGTACATCGAGGATTGGCCTGGTACCTCAAGCACCTCGCCAGAATGCTGCAAGCCCTGGGAGACGCAGGCCTCACCACGAACCTGGCCAAGTGTCACTTGGGCCAGTGAGAGGTGACGTACCTGGGCTACACCATGGGTAGGGGAAAATACGTCCCTTAATTGACAAGGTGCAGGCCTTATGGGACCGCCAGGACTGGCTCTAGGCACCAGCAAAGCAATCACATGCTTGGGGAGGCACAATTCCAGGGGCGACATTCCGGCCACTTTTTGTTTGTTTTTTTTCGTTTGGGCAGTTGCGCTCTTAGAGCTTGGGGCGGCAAAGTTTTTGCTTGGGGCGGCAAAAAACCTAGAGCCGGCCCTGCCTAGCCCCACAAGTATGAGGCAAGTATGGCAATTCTTAGGGCTGGCAGGGTATTACCGCCGGTTTGTGCCCAACTTTGCCATGCTCGTCGCCCCACTGGCGGACTTGACAAAGAGCTCCCGGCCTCGGAAAGTCCTGTGGTCAAAGGACTGTGAGGCCGCCTTCCAGGACCTACGAGAACAGCTGACCCAGGAGCCAGTACTGGCCCAGCCTGACTTCAAAAAACCCTTCACCCTCCAGACAGACGCTTCGGAGGTAGGGCTGGGAGCAGTGCTGTCACAAGAGTTACAGGGTGAGGAGCACCCCATCCTGTACCTCAGCCGCAAGCTGTTCCTCCGGACAGACCCGCTACTTCACAGTAGAACGGGAGGTCCTTGCCGTTAAGTGGGTGGTCGGGAAGGTATTACCTCTTCAGGAACCCCTTTTCTTTGGTAACTGACCATGCACCCCTCTGATGGATTAATAGTATGAAGGAAACTAAAGCACAAATCATGCGCTGGTACCTATCACTCCAGCCCTACTCCTGCGTGCTGCATCGGCCAGGGAAGGCCTATGAGAATGCGGACTTCTTCTCCCAGGAGGGAGGACGAGAAGGGGAAGGGGCATCACCCCCGGGCGCCATCTTAAGGGGGAGGGTGTGTGACAGGGTATATCAGTCCTGCACTGGTAAAGCAGTGGTTAACCCTTCTCTCTTAGCTGAGGAGGCCACACACCCGCGGCTCTGCTGGGCATGCTCCAGCTGGAAGCAGGATATAAAAGCCAGCAGAGCAGCTCAGTCTGGGCTTACTGCCGGCGGGGAAGGAGGTGTGTCCCCAGTCCTTGAGGGAGGACCACCTGCACTCCAAGACGCGGAGGCCAGCCAGTCGGAGACGGCCCCCGACACACCGGCATGGGATGTCACCGAGAGGGGAGAGACTGGAGAATCCCAGAGACAGAGGACTCCAGAGATTCAGATAGGAAGTGAGCCAGGGAGGTTTTGTGGGGAAACAGTGACAGAACAGGACCGAGGCTCGGCGTGTTTCAGTCGGACCCCCGCCGAGTTGGTGGCGGGCAAACCCAACACCTACAGGGCCCTGGGTCGGGACCCAGTGGATAGGGTGGGCCTGGGTCCCCCTATCCTGGCTACCACTCACCCCGGGGTGGTGGCCCAGCTCGCCAGTAGCATTGACTCTGGCCATTGGGCCGCACTGCCCCAACAGCAGGGGCTATAGCATTGACTCTGGCCATTGGGCCGCACTGCCCCGACAGCAAGGGCCACATTACGGACTTAGCCACGCAGCCCCGAGACCCGGGGCACCCTTTCAAACTCGACCACAGGGCTGTGACGCAGCTCTACCCCACCCCCACAGGGTGTATCAGCCCCACGACACATGAGGATGATAGTGAAGAGTTGTGAAGCATTTGGGGGAACCTTTAAATGGTCTTACAAACACTCACTGAAGAAGACTGACCCATACAAATGAAATCTGTATACTCCTGCAAAATTCAGAATCAGTGGCAACCTTGTTGGTGAGGACAAATTGTGTGAATTTGATGCTGTGGAAAATGGGGAGTCGGTGAAAGGATTCAAACAGGAGTGTGCCATGGTCTGATCTATGAGCCAGGGAGACACAGCTTTAGCAGCAACATGTGGGGGGGACTGAGAGAAGGAGGTATCAATAATCAAGAGGGAAGTGACCAGGGCACAGGTAAGTGCTTTGCCTGTCAGCAGAGAAAGGAAGGGTTAGGTTCTAGATATGCTAAACAGCCAGCCAAATCTCAGCAAAAACAGCTATGAACTGCCTACCTTCTCATGTGGAGTTGTCCCTTTGGAGATGGATGGAGCTAGCAGGGAAAGAGAATTCCGGGAGCCAATGTTCTGAAACGTCAGTTGGAGTCAAAATGGGCATGGAGGGTTTGGGCCAACAGAAGGATGGATTTTGGGGCAAGACACCTATTTGGACTGGAGAAGGACTCAGATAAGCTTTGGCACTCATCTGAATGGAACCAATGGAGGTCCCCCCATCTCTAATAGCATCAACATTCTGATTGGCCTACCACAGTGGTTATTAAAGCAGCCTTTCTTTGCTGAAGAATTGGGTTTGAACCTAGGTTAGATCACTAAGGAAAGTGGCCACGGTGGTCCTGAACCAGTCCCAAACAGATGTCTGTCCCCATCACAAAACCAGCGATGTGACTTTCAGTCCCTGCTGAAGGGTGAGTCCTGAACAGAGAGTGGAAAGGACGGCAGGGCCCAACTGAGGTACGCTGACAAAGCTGTGTGTGTGGGCCCCAGACTGGAATAGCAAGCGGTGTGTGGCATAAGGATGGATGTGCATTAGCAGAGCCATGTAGGGAAGCTTATACATCTTCTGTGCACACATTAGTGCCTGCCTCTACCTAGTAATACTATTCACCTCACAGTTTGAGTTCTAAATTAACACTCAATTTAATAAAAATAAACCACTGTCTACCTAAGTGGTGAGAGTGGGCTAGGACGATTGACCTCACGTGTTTATCATGATAGCAGTGGTGCATAATTTCTTTAAAGCTTTGTCTCCTTTGGGCGATGATCCCTGCCTCCCCAGATGAGGGAACGGGTGGGGTGTGTAGGTGCGTGTACAACTTTTTCAAACTTGGGTGCCTAACGTTAGACAACTAAATTCCTGTTTGGCTTGACTCTCCCAGCGCTCATAAACTCCACTGAAATCAGTAAGAGCCGTGGGAGCTCAGCACCTCTGAAAACCACGTCCCGGATAAGTAGGTGTCTGAGTAAGGATTTCCGTGCCTAACTTCAGGCTCCCACCTTTGCATATTTTAGCTGTCTATTTTTTGTACAGGCACATGCAGTAAGTACTGTTTATCTGTTCTCCTTCCTTGCTGTGTGTCTTAGAAGCCTCCTGTTCTCCAGCTATGATTCATTTCTGAATAATTTCATGAAAGGCAAACAGCAGGTTTTCAGTTTCACACACTTGTCAGATATCGCTGGACACTTCATCATTTGGAGGTGATTTTTTCCCCCACTCATTCCAGTCCCCTCCTTCCTTCCCTCATACGCAAAACCATTGCCCCAGCATTCTGACCCCTCAGTGCTTGCAAATCATTTTAAGTGGGGGAGAGCCAAGCCTTGGCTTTGTGCTTGATGCATTTTGTTTAAGTTGCTCGTGCTGTTCCAACATCTGTCATATCCTCCACAGCAGTGCAATCAAACTGTCAGGGTTGAGTGAAGTTTTGCTGATCCAATCTGCTCCTTCTGCAATTCTTGTCAAAAGCATCATGATGAGAAGGATACAGCTGTATGCTCTTTAAACAACAGATCTTATTTTTGCACATTAGGGGAACTGTTGTTTGTTTGTTTCTTTTAAGCTTGCAAAGAGTGCATTTTTCTCACAAAAAGTGCTCAAATATGGTTGCAATCACAAGCAACACTGCACTTCCCTGACTTTCCTGCTCTCCAAAGGCTTCTCGGTTTCACAGTTGATCTTCCCTTGTGAAGCCAAAACACGTAAATATTTCTCAATATTGCTTGTGTCTGTAATTCCACCACATATCTTCGAAGCACCCATGAGGAAGTAATTTCCTGGATCCTGCATTATCACTAACGAGGCAATTAAGACAAAGGGTGGAGGTGGGGGAGTCTTATTTTAATAAGCTCCCTTTAGGATACTGCACCGAAAATTGCCAGATGAATGCTAGTCACTGTTAACGATACCAAGAGAATCACTATTGATACTAATATTACTAATCACCTCCACTAAAAGGAAGTGATTGGCAGTCACCATTTAAAAGGTAAGTACCTTTCATGTCACCTTACATCTTAATAACTGAAAAACTCAAGAAAAGAAAAGATTCCATTTATTTCCCTGTTAATACACGGCATGTATTTTTAATCAGTTTGCCAGCATGATGCACCTTCTCTCTCCTACCTGAAGACTTAAACTCTGACTATGTAATGAAACCTTAGGATTTCTTCATTTAATAGAAGGAATCTGAACCTAAGGTGAATAGCGCAGCTGTGCCCCACTTCTGTGTTGGCCCTGCAGCCTATGGCTCCCCCATCAAGGCAGAAAGCCTTCTAATTACAGCAAAGTGCCAATGAAAATGGACCCTAGCATGCTACTGTGCCCCTTTTCTCTGATAGTTATATCAGCCAATGATTCCTGCAGAGACAGTAAAGCAAGGTCAGAAAGGATTTTTTTTTAATGAATCAAAGCCTAAAATAATAGAATTGGATTGCAAAGGGGCTATGGTGGATTTGCTTCTTCAATAATCTCCATCCCCAGCCTGCATGAAAAAACATTCCTACCAACTTTCTATGATCTGACTTAGCTGTTCTCCAAAGCATTGCAGCTAGTCGACGGGGTGTTTCCCCCTGGGGCAAAGAAAAACACCTCAAGTGCACCTAGAGGGGAACCACTGGCTATGTCTAGACCTATAGAAAAGGAAAAGATTGTGGTTAAAATTTCCAAATTGAATGAGTTTAAAAAAATTAATATTTTAAAACAAAGGAGTTGAAAGTAATTGTCTCATCTACTGAGCCCCTGGAGCCTTAGTTCATAACTCTGAGATTCCCAAGCTATAAGATTTTGTCATGGATGTTTTTAGTAGAAGTCATGGAAAGATCATGGGCAATAAAGAAAAAATCAGGAAGCCCTTGACTTGTCCCTGACTTTTACTAAAAATATCCATGAGAAAATGGGAAGCCACTAGGGTATCTGCAGTGGCCTGCTTGGAGCTCCAGGGTCCCACTCTACCCATGGACTGGAGCTGCGGCAGGCCGGGGAGTTGCGGGGATCCCCCTGCTGCCCGTGGTGGCTCAAAGCTCAGGGACCACCCTGCCTCAGGTGGCGGGGGTACCCCACAGCTCCCTGCCCCTGCAGGAGGCGGCAGGACCCTGCAGCTCCCAGCTGCTGAGGGCTGAAATCATGGAGGTCTTTGGAAGTCACGGAATCCACGGCTTCCGTGACAGAATCTTAGCCTTCGTGATGATATCATTATGATTTACAATAATGTGAGAAATGCAACTTCCTGTCTGATTCACATGCTTGCGCTGTCCCTGACTGTTAGAAGAGAAACAGAGAACCCTTAATCTAGGTCTTGGCAGGTAAAGAGGTTTTCAGCTCACATTTAGAATAGCCAACACTGCAAAACAGCCCTTTGGTGCTGACCTCTGGTCTAAGCCCTTTGAGAAAGAGGGTTGTTGTGGGGTTTCCTTGAAGTGCCCTGGTGATTCTGTGTGGAACTAGGATAGACCTTGAATGCTGTTTTCCCTTTCCCCTTCCTTTGGCTTACACCATACCTGCTCTGTAGCCCACGCCTCAGCTATTAAAGCTCACAACACACCTCATTAGAATCACCACAACCCTGTGCCACTGAAACAAAAGGAAAGGACAATCGCAGTGGACAAGCACATTTCTAAACAGCTGTTTTCCATGACCAGAACACCCAATCCAACGCAACAAGGGAAAAAAGCAACGGGGACTTCTCAAAGGGAAACTTGGGTGGTCCATGAAATGTGGAGGCAGTAGACTGCTTGAACCAGGGAATGCTGCAGCAACTACTGCTGTTATACTTCCTCAGGCTGTGCTAACATCTGGATTTGACTTCACTTGATGCTGAAATTGGTTTTGGATCACCTCTGTGTGTTACAATGGGGTCCATTTGGGAAGTTTTGGCAGATGTATCGGGTATTAAGTGTCAAGTAACTTGAATTATTTTCTGAAAGTTTATGTCCCTGGGGAACTTTACCGTCTGCACATCTCTCAATGAAAGTACTGTTCTTTGCAGCTCTGTGCATGTGAAATGACAGGCATGAAGGAAAAGGTGACTTAGACCAAAAGCTAAGCATGGGATTCCTGTTGGTCACTGGGAAACAGTCTGCTATTACAAAAGGCACCCACTGGTCCAGCATCAGCGGAAAAGTAGCTAAAGGAGAAGAGACAAATGGCACCTCTGGGAGGTGACCATCCTCAAAAGAACAGTACTGTTTATCTGAACACTGCTCAAAGTGCTGGGTTCCCAGCTGGTATCTCAAGTTGAACTTTCAGCAGTGCCTACATCTTGCATTTCAAAGGAAAAGAAATTGAGAGAGAGAGAAATGGAGAACAGGAGCTTTTGGATGCTGGGGGCTGGGAAATGAGAAATTTTTTTTAAGACCGGAGAAAAAGAAAATTAGATCTGAGTTGGCCAATTAGCCCAAAAAATCCCCATTGGCAAGACAAGATCTTTTCGTAGGAATGCCTTGAGGGGAAGCCAATTCAATTAGTTTCCACAGCATAACCGTCAAGACCCCAAAACTAGGTGGAATAATGAACTGATTAAAACCTGTAATTGCAATTCAGTGGAGGAAACCATTAATCATGGAGATGGCAGTGTTCCCTGGTTTCCAGATTGTGCTGAGATGAGTTGCCAATGAAGGGACTGGTAGGAATACAAGGTTAATGTGAACTGGAGGAGTGAAGACATAACATGGTTAGAAAAATATGTATCCATGACTGGGCTCGGTTAGGAGGAGAATGCTCTCCAGACAATAAAATTGTGAAGCGAAATATACAGGAGTATTTTTCTTTCTTAATTTTTATTCCTTTAATTTTCAGCAAACTGCATGTGTCTCCACAGAAAAGCTGACAAGCTGAGAACAATCAAAGACACCTCGGAACCTACCCAAACCAAACCTACCCAAACCAAACTCTAATCATTTTTCTCTTTTATCTCTTTTGATATATTGTGTGTGCTGTTTTTAGACCTGGTCAAAATGCAGAATTTCTACCCTGTGGGAAATCCTGACAACTCAGCATTTCCTTTTACCATGAATGGGAATGAAATTGAAATTTCAAAATTTCCTACAAAAGGAAATTTCCAAAAACCGTTGTACCGGAAACATGGGAACAATCTTATCAAAACATTTTGTTTCAACTTTATCATTTCAAATATTATATTATAAATATACTATCTTATGTCAAAATGAAACATTTTGATAATTTCATGTTAAAATTTTTGACAGAATCGATGCATTCCTCCAAAATTATTTGATTTTGTCAAATCAGCATTTTCCAACAAAAAATGGTTCCATCAGAACATTTTTGACCACTGTAGCTGTTTTCTCTTCATCTCTTTTCCCTATTTCCCCACCTAACCTGTCTTCTGCAAGCTCTTCTAATCTCATCTTCACAGTGGCAAACAAATGCTACCAAATTGGCTGTGATGTTCTCATTAAGGTTTAACATACTGCAGGATGTAGATAGCCAGCTTGTCAACTAATGGTTCATACTGAAATGCATAGACTCCATCAGTGCTTATACCTTTGGCTGATGTGGGCAGCTCACTGACATCTCAGCTGCTCGGTTGCTCATTATAATGAGGAAAGTTAACCCCTAATGGGGACTAGTAACCGGGAAACTCCAAGCATTCCATTCGAACAAGTAACTATTTTCAAACAAAGTTTATCAAAGTCTTTGGAAACAGTTCCACCTTTCACCCAGATCTCACACAATGGACCTTCCTCTCTTTATTTCCCAGCTCTCTCCCCTTTCTGCAGTCCCTTCAACATAAATCCCTTATGTCTGAAGTCCATGAGGCCCAGAAGGTCTATCAACCCTCTCTACTTCCTATTTCAAACTTCCTGGCTCTCCAGGTTTCCCAGAGTGATCTGCAGGCTTCTTATGACATGAGCTCTCTGGCTGGGCAGATAGCAAAAGGTTGGGGCTGGTTCTTTTTCTGAATGAATCTGCCTGCCTCTAGAACCTTTCTACAGTTTTGGTATTGTCCATTTCACAACCTAATGTGTTAACATATTGGTGACATAATTTACAACTCTACCAACTGGGGGGATACTCTTCCAAAAACCAGGCAGGGCTCAAAGCACAAGTGGCTGGCCAGTGAAAAGAAACAACATTTGTCCTAACCAATAAAAGGGAATGTGAAGAAATGAGGGGGAGTGAGGCAAAACATCTTTAAGAGTAGAAAATGCTTTTCTTGGGGGCTCTAAAAAAAGAAGGATTAATTAATGGTAGCATCCTCAAAATTCTGCATAGAAAAGACCTATGAAATCACAAGAGCGCTCCTTCAGGGCACTGTTCCCTACATTACAGGCTCCAGGCTTTATCCAGCATAGTCTTCAATGTGTCAAGTGATTGGGCTTCCAGAGACACTAACTAATCAAGATAGTTTATACAAAACCATTAAAAGGGAGTGGGTGTTGACAGCCTTTGTGAGGAAGAGGAAAGAGACAACGGCTGATATTGTGGTCTGTGGGACCAATCACAAGGGTTGTTCTGCTTGTGGGACCCTTTAAAGGAAAAATGGAATGGCAAGAAGAGAAACGTAGCATTTTCTTAAAGCTGCTGGCTATTTTCAAATTCACTGTCCCACCCAAAACATATGATCCTGATAAAAAGATGGGCCCCCACCCTGAACTTCATATTTAAGATATAAGAGCTCTATGCTACAGGTCTTCTCTTTTGCCCTCTCCACCTCTTCCCTGATGCAGCAGACCAGAAAACCAGCTTGTTACAGGAGGAGTGGAGCAGGTGCTTTTTGCAGAACCTACATGCTTTTGACCTCATTTCAGACATATTGAACAGCACTGCTAAGTCTCTCACTTTAAGATGGAATGAGAGCAGCACTGAATTAATGTGGTACTTTATTGGGTTTGCTTTTTACATCTGGAGCCCGGCTTCAGTGTCAAAATTTGTGTTCTTTATATGTATGTATGTATGTATGTATTTATTTTTAAAACTAATGAGTTAGGGACAGGCTTCCCAGCAAAATAATCTCCATCAGGAAAGATGAGGCCTGATTAAAAAAGCAAGAGTTTTTGGATATGGGAGCAAGAACCATGATAGCTGGGAACCAGGGATACCTGCCTAGCTAAGGAGACAGTCCAGAATGATGGAGCATTCCATAGAACTGAAGTTAGGGGAAAGGATCCTTTGTCAATGGGAAGTTGTAAAATAGTGATATGCATGCATTAGAGTCTGTTGATTTTGTGGATGCCATCAGTGATCCTTGGGGGCCAAAGTAATGCATCAAGAATCTGGACACAATACTGAGGATGGCCATATTCCCCAGTGAACTAGGGTGACAATGGAGAGACAGGCTCACTCCCCTCAGTCTGGAAACACCCAGGCAAGTTCTTTCACTGAATGGCATAGCCTTTGTCTCCAGTCAGCTTTGAAGGAGCACATTTTTAAAGTGCTACATGGGTTCTGAGCTCTGTTATTCCCATTAAGTGAAACAGGAGATTCTCAAAGAAAAAACCCACTGCAATTCTTCTGAGTGGCCATCCTGACTCTTCCTACTTGGTGTGTGAAGGGGGTAGGGTGCAGGGTCCAGGTTGGTGAAAACTTGTGTGGAAGCCAGGATAGTGTCGTTACAGTTGGGGAAGTATAGCTTAGGCATTGACGGGTGAAACTCCAGCTGTGACTCAGATCTCTGGAGTTCTCAGACCTTTTAACATCCTGGAGTGTGCCTCACATCCCTATTTCTGGGTCCTGAAGGACCAACCATTTTGGGAGAGCCTTTTTTGAGTGTTGGGCATTACTGTCGCTTTCTATGAGCCTTTTCTGAGTCTTTGAGCTTTGTGGTTGCTTTCTAAGAGCCTTTTTGGCGTCTTTGGTATTTGTTGTTGCTTTCTCAGTGACCTCACAAGTCTGCTTAAAATCCCTAACATCCCTTTGTGACCCCAGGAGATCACACTGGGATACGTTTAAGACTTCCTTTCATTTTCGTTTTCAAGACCGTGGCCATATTCAATGATTTATGCTTTGCAGGACTGAATCTCTGCTTAAGGTGACCCCATTGCCTCCTTGGACCTGAGTGTTACTCCTCTGAGGTCCCACTCTAATGCCTGCTTGGCTCCTGCAGAATACCACTCTATGAACTGCTCCTGTCCGAATGTTTTGACCATAAGTTCTGCCTACAACATGTCAAATACAGTTTAGAAATCACACAGACCGGGCATGGTCTTGAAGCGTGGCAGCAGCAATTGTTTCAAAGTTGTTAGAGTTTTAAATCTCAATGTGTCAGCCTCTCCAACTGTGTTTCCTATATCTTTAAAGACAACCAAATACCAAAACTTTTTTGAAACCAGGACCAAGGGGGACCACATAGCTCAAGGGAATTGGTATTAGTACTTGGCACTTTTCCACTTCTAGGTCACTCGAAGAAACCAGGCCAGATCATTAGTGATCAAATGCCATTGCCATCTCTTGGCTCTTTGGCAGCCTATGGGAAATGAGTAGTTGATCTCTACCAAAGCCAAGCTTTTAAAGAAAGGGTGTCTTGAGACAGGCTCTGAAATCATTATTTAGACATCTAAAGAAGTAGCCTAATTTTCAAAAGTGCTGAGCACCATGAAGACCTCCCTGAAGCCAATGGGAACTGCAAGCACTCAGCACCTTTGAAAGTTGTGACTTCCATTCAGGTGCCTAAAAATGGACTTAAGAGCCTGACTCTATGCACTCAGGTTTGAAATGTTTATCCCTAGTGCCCAATGCACAAATATCCACACGGCAAACATGTCCCACAGCTTGCCTTAAATTTGATACTCTTGTTAGCAACCACTACTCAACTGCTATAATGGTTAAGAACCTGTTTCAAACTATTTTCCTTCCTTCACTTCAGGCCGTTGCTGCTTGTCCTACCAAATTCAGATTCTAAGTATTTCCTTTCCTTTATTCATATGGTTCTCTGGAAGGTGCTTATAGACTTTGATCACATCCCCATTGAGACCTCTCTTATCTAGACTACATCAATTTAGCTCCCTCAGTATCTCCTCATTCTGTTTCTCTTGTCCCTCTAGGGCACTGCTTTATATATGTATTTTTTCTAATTTTTCTAAATCTCTCAAACTGTAGAGGACCAGAACTCCATACATGATTGCCATATGTTGCAAAGCAAAACTGAGTAGCTCACAACTCCCCTGTTTTGGTTAGCTTGAAAATCAATAAGCCAAATCCTCAACTGGTACAAGATGGAGTGGCTCCACTGAACTCAATGAAGCTACACTGATATACATCAGCTGTACATGGACTCACACAATTTCATCATATACTTTACAGAGAGTCAAAGGGAATCCGTGAAGAATCATAAATTCTGGGTTAAAAACAGGGGAAGGTTATCTGCTTGTGATTACCCTCTGGGATAAAAGAAATACATTGAAACATAATGGAGACAGGAGGTTTGAGTCTCTATCTGCACATCATAATGCTGTATAACTGGATTGTGGTGTTTGTGTCAATACACAACATCATCAGGAACTGTTGCAAACCCAACAAACAGTGATGCTGAGTCACTCATGTAGAAATGATTGAGCCCCATGTGGCTGCTTTGCTGGAAAGCTGTGGGACACATCCAGGAAACCAGAGACTGCTTCTTGGATCTGGCGACAGCCCTCATTAAATGTCCCCAAGATTTTACCTGGCTGTTTGCAGGAGAATGTGTCAAGGTCTCAGGCACTGATCATGGATCAGGGATGATAGGATTGACCTGGCCCCACTGAACACTGTCCAATGCTTTCATTCTTAGGCACATTTAGTTCTCCTCATAAAAGGAGTCAGCAAATTTAAATCCCTCACTATCATCTAAAATGTTTTCAGGATTTATTTCTACAGGCTAGAGAGCTGTTTAATCTCCAAAGAAGATAAAGTTTAATTCTTTTCTAAGTTTAATAACATCCATAAGCTGTTGGCAGGTTTTTGGAGTTATGCATCTTTAGCATAAACTGACAAGATTTGGACTCTCATCAGCCATGACTGCAAATCATGGGGCCCTACAGGTTTTTCATCATTCCAGATTTATTTCCAGCATCCTTGGGGATCCCCTGAAAATATACCCAGAGAATCCCTTGAAGATTCACAGTATTTGGGACACCAATTAAATGAGCCCTTGAACATTACTGTCTTATGCCCCTAGGGAATGTCTAACTCTTTTCAGTATCCAAGGGTCCCTTTAGGATTTCTCTTGGGTTTTAGGGTGGTCCTGATGATTTTTAATATTTCAGGGTGCTTTGAAGATTCCAACCATCCCAAGGAGGTGAGGTTTTCTTGTGGATTATAAAACCAAACAAAAGCAAACACAATCTTTAACTGTGTTAAGAAGAGAACACAGAATAATTCTGACATTTTGTAAATCTATGATGCAGCCTCAATTTGAAAAAATGTTTTCGGATTTAATCATCTCAGTTCAAAAAAGACAGAGTAGAAAGAGAAGAGATCCACTGACGGGCAACAAAAAATGATTAGTGATATTGAGGTGGAGTGGAGGCAATCCATAAGACAGAAAATTAAAAGGTCTAGGACTATTTAGAGTGGAAAGAGGAAGAAGAAGAGGTGATATGACAGAGGTCTATAGATAAGGCTAAGTGGTTGCTCCTACTCTTTTCACTCTTTCCTACAATACAAGACCAAGGGGGCACTTGGAAATAAAAGCTAACAAATTTTAAAGAGATTAAAGATAGTACTTTTTAAGCACATCATTATCCTGTCTAACTCTGGAATTCTATTACTGAGACAAACACCTTAGTAATTGTCCAAAAAGGCTTAGACCCTTATATGAATAAGAACAGCATCTCCGGTTACCTAGCTAGAATAAAAGGGCTATCAAGCCCCATGCTTTGGGGCATAAGTTGTTCGCTGTGATCAACAGCAGGTGAAGCACAGCAGTATGCTAAAGAAACAGTTCTGCCGATACAAGCTTCAGCGTACCACCATTCCATAGTGTTTTTAGATACTTGTCTTGGGTTCTTGCACACCTCCCATTGCCATAGTTTCTGATCAACTAGCAATCTTTAACATATTTATCCTCACAACATCCCTGGGAAGCAGAGAAGTGCTACTATCCCCAGTTTACAGATGGGGAACTGAGAGACTGAGTGACTTGCCCATGGCCACCCAAGAAGCCTGCGGCAAAGCTAGGAACTTAACGCTGCTCTCCTGAGTCCCAAGTTACCATCCTACCACTGGACCACACTTCCTCTCAGCTCTTCCTTGGAAGGAAACTACTAGAGGTGAGAGAGTAGTTCCATCCTCATGACCCATTCAAACCTTGGCCCCTCTGCTGAGACTGCCCAGATGGTAAGGGTGAAGGTGGTTGTTTTGTGAAGCAGATACATGTCTACCAGAAACTGGGCTGAGATCATCAACTTATTTTATATCAATCAAGGAACAGTCATCAGCTGGAAAACAGCTTTTGATGACTACCAACCTGGGACCTGATCCTGCAGCCAACAGCTCAGAGGCAGGCTTCTGGGTCCTTGCAGAGCCCTGTTGGTCAGTGGAGCTCTGTGCAAGCACAGAAATCCACTCACATCCTATCCACAGCAGAATACAAGCCTTGAGCTATATTCAGATTGGCAGAGTAGGAGGTCAGAGGCGCTCTCATCTCATTACAATTCCCTGAGCCATCTAATGCCTTGACTCATGTATATATTTTTAAATATATGCATCACTTTGTGCAGTTGGTGAGCATTTACTTACACAAGTAGTCCCTCTGACTCCAGTGGAACTATTCCCAAGAGTTGCACAATCTGGGAATCTTTTAAAATTACAAATGTACAGAAGCTATAAATTTCCCCATTTGAATATGAGTCACACATATCATTTTCACAAGGTCTTGCCTATGCTGTACTTTCTGTGTCTTTTCTTTTTTATATTAGTACTGACTCAATGGATATTTAACTAACAGGGGGATTTATCAGTCCATCTCTGATAAGGAAACCACAGCACTCTTTTAATGTTCTCGTTTCTTCACTTCTTTTTTTTTTAACCTTTTTTTTTTTAAGAGCAGTTTTAGCCCCAGATGGAAACTTAAAAAGCTCCATTATGATCTTTCCTGGAAAAAAGAGTCCACTTTGAAGCCATGATACGGTGAATGCACAAGTCATTTTGAGAATAAAACATAAAGAGACATTAAACATGAAAGTTTTATTTCCTTCTTCAATGATAAGCATATACTGAGAAAGGTTGTTGGTTTTTTTGGGTTTTTTTTGCTACTGACAGTCCCTTGTGGACCAAATATCTTTACAAACGTTCTCTGTTGCCGATCTTCAACTGGTACCTTGTTTACCTTGAACTCTGAAAAGGTGCCTGCTCTAACCTATTGCGGCACAAGACTCATTTGCTGTCTCTGCAAAGGAAAGAGCTATTTTTTTAATCAGCTCCACTCCTTCCTTCGTCTTTCTTCCATCGCTGCTTTTTTTGCTTTAAAATTGATTTCTAATACAAAAAAAGAGCGGGTTATAAATTATCCAGGACAACACTATTCCCAAGTCAGTTTACCGCCACTGGACTAACAAATGAATCCTCTTTCAATCCGACAGAACACAATTGCTAACAGAACTCAATCTTCAACTGTGTCCTTTTTTCAACATTGCAAACGGCCAACTTTTCTAACTTTGTTAGTGGTGGCTGAGCAGATGGCCGAGAGAAGCTGCATCCCATACACAAGGGAAGTACGTCTCCAGAAATCCAAAGAACATGGGGTATGTCATGGGATGAGGTGGGGGCAGGGAGGAAGCCCAACAAAGATTAGTGTTAGACATTCTCATTGCTGTTTTAGTCACCCTGGAACCCATATATAGTATCATCAAATAACTGCAACCCATACTCATTAGGAACCCCATTCTTAAATAAATCTTTCCTCAACCTCAAGTCTTCTGGCCTTCAAACAATCCCCCCAAACTCTCCAAGCTCATTAGAAGCAAGCTCCCTACAGATCAGGACACACTAACACAAAGAGGCCAGAACAACAGATCAAAACCTGCAGCCGTATCACCACTGCTAAAATCATCAACACCCCCCATAACACATCTTTCAATATCCCTGGGTCCTACACATGCCTATCACAACATGTGGTGTACCTTATCAGATGCACTAAATGCCCCAATAACAATGATGTGGGTGAAAACAGACAATCACTACACTCTCCAATGAACTCACACCGGAAAACGATAAAAGACAAAAACACCACATCAGCTGTAGGTGAATACTTTTCACAAAGCCATACCTCTATATCTAACCTATCTGTCCTCATCCTCAAAGGAAACCTTCACAACACTTTCAAAAGATGAACCTGGGAGCTTAATTCAGAACTCTGTAGAGACTAAAAGTCATGGACTGAACAGACACACTGGGTATATGGCTTATTACAATAATCTATAATCCACTAACAACCCCCCTGCCCTGCAGCTGTTTTCCTCCTTTCCTCCATATGACTGGAGGGGTGTTAATGGATCACTTCAGCTTGAATGATCCCTTGCAATATGTGTTAACTACTTAGGCTAAACAATCTGTTCAACCTTGTATTTAGTTGTGTTAGGCTATGTCTACAATATAATTTATGTCAGTATAATTTACGTTGCTCAAGGGAGTGAATAAACGACCCCCCTGAGCAACATAAATTACACCGATATAAGCGCCGGTGTGGGCAGCACTTTACCGCCACTCATTGGGGGAGGATTAATTATGTCGATGGGAGAGCTCTCTCCCGTTGGCATAGAGTGGATACACTAGAGATCTTACAGTGGTGCACCTGCATCGGTACAGCTGTGCCACTGTAAACTCTCTAGTGTAGACGTAGCCTTAGTTAGTCTCCCAGACCTGAGGAAGAGCTCTGTGTAAGCTCAAAAGCTTGTCTCTCTCATCAACAGAAGTTGATCCAGTAAAATATATGACCTCACTCACCTTGCCTCTCTAATATGCTGGGACTAACATGGCTACACCTGCTTGGGAAAGGAATAACACAAATGCCATAGTTGTCAGGACAGCCAAGAGTCACGTTTGTTCCACTTTACTTTTCAACCTGCATTACAGTAAGATTATTACCTCTGATGATCACATTTTGAAAAAGTAATCTGGTATTTTAAGAACGTTTTACCTAGATACAGTGCCAGTGAGCAAGCGTATCATAGGAGGCTAATTACATGGGTAGTTCTCTCGTTTATATGAGAACTTTATCCTTTAGATCTAAACAGCGGACACACTTTCTATAGTGTCGCTCATCTGGGTATATCAAAGTGCTTCACAGGCACTCATTATAAGTAATTACTAGCTGGCACATGTGACTAATTCATGGGCTAGTAGAAGTGTAGCTTCCACTTTTCCCCCCACTTTGTCTCTCTTCTCTCTCTCCCCTTTTCTTCTTCTTCTCCTTCTACTTGTCCCTCGTTTTCTTCCTGTCCTTTGGGAGTTAAGTGCTTAAGCGCTTTTGACAATCCCACTAGGAGCTTATCTGCATCTTTATGCACCTAATTTTTTAAGTCTGACCCTAAATCCAGAGGCAAATCTCAAGAAGACTAAGATGATGCAAATTACATGTTCTTCCAGTCTTCTCAGTGTGCCAGTTACAGTAACGTAGACATCTTTAGACTCTCTAGGCCAAATTTAGTGGTGATGTGTAAGTGGGTGTATGTTACACATCAATAAGTGTGTATGAGTCTAACCGAATCTAAATTGCACACTACTTATACGCTGACAGGGCCAGAAGAAGAAGTAAATTACAGCAGCTTAGACTCCATTGAATTCACTTAAACTCACTTATGAATTTGGCTGAATGGGTCAAAATCAGCCCTGATTTAAATGGGATAAGATCCACTGTAGTCAATGGAGTACCAATGCATAAAGCTGACTGAAACCTTCACAAGATGTCATAAACACTCTGAAATAATCTTCATTCCATTAGTTTTAGAATTGGAAAATTTTTTGTTGTTTTGAAAATTCCTGCAGAATTTAGTATTGTATTTTTCATGTTTTCATTTTACTGCTTTGAGAATAAATCATTTTTGAAAAGAAAGTGTTTTGATTTGGATATAAAAAAATTTCCGTGTTGAAAAATAAAGGAATGATGACCAACAATGCAAAAGAACAAAAGAGAGGTGTGGCAACCAAACATATGAACAAAAGAAGAAAAGTACAATGACCAAACACAGAAGTATGAAGAAAGGTCTAGCAGCTGGCTATGAAACAAACACAAAAGGGAAATGTTCAATTACCAAACAGAAAAAAGAGGAGTGTTCTGAAGACCAACCACAGAAAAAGGAGAAAGAAATCAGAAGTGCAAGGACAAAATACATACACACACAAAAGGGAGAAAAAGAATAGACGTCCAGTCATGGAATATGCAAACAGAGAGAAAAATTATGGCCACAAACAAACTGAACAAGAAAAAAATGGCCAAAAGTGAACAAAGAAAAAGCTAAATTTTCCATGTAAATTCTCCACAGAAAATTTTAAAAAACAACATTTACATTTTGAGAACAAAACAATTATTTTTAGTTTGATGAAAATGTTCATTAAAAAAAATTCCCAACACACAGTTTTCTCATTTAAAAGATTTCAACCAGCTCTAGTTATACACCCCACTCCCAAAGGACAAAAAATAATATATTTGGATTTGAAATGAGAACATCTTAGCCTGGATCACAGGCTAACAGCAACAGAGGATCTTGTCAGTGCCACAGAATAGCAACAGGAAAAGACTAGTAAGATAACATTCCAGCAGGACTCTAATATTAGCTAGTAGCCACTCAGTAATGATACCCAACTGAGCATTTTGGGTAGTGTTTTACAGGCATTGCATTGTTTAATGTACATGAATTATCACTGGACCTTCAAAAGAATGCAATGCATCCCATTCCATACTAGAGAAGTGGTGGAGTGGGTAAACGGATGGAATTTCATTGAGAGAGCCAGAGAAGGGACTTTCCCTAGTGTTCTGATAGGCTCCACAGAGCTCACTCCAGAGGGTGTTTCCGTCATTTCCCATCACCATCTCTTAGGCCCTTTTCAAAGTAGTGATGCGAGGTTTGCCCCGTGACCTTCTAACAAGAGATGGGGCAAACAGAAGGTACTTGAAAGAGGCTCCTCAGTCTAGCCTTGATTTTATAGAACTAAATTAAGAGTGGCTTGCATGTAAGTGTTATTTAACTCAAACCCCTGAGTGCATGGTGTTCAGACAAATGGTCCTGGCCTACCTCTATGTCTGAGCTAGAGACAAGAGTCCTAGTAATTGAGCCATAGATATCAATAGAACCATTACATGAAGATACTATAGCCAAATGGTGGGCCAAGCGAGTCCCACAGGCTCAGACATTCTCCAGCCACCACTATCTTTTTCACCAGAAGGAAATGAAGAACATATATGCAAGAGGATGCCTCACCTGTAGGGACAGCGAAAGGTATCCCCATACCCATCACTCTTCTGCTTTTTTGCAATATTCACATTGGCCCAAAGTTAGGTTTAATCAATCATGCTCGCCCTCCTCAAGGAACTTACAATGCAAAATTCTAGCATTGCACTAAGGCCACGTCTATACTACCCGATGGATCAGCGGGTAGTGATCGATCTATCGGGGATCGATTTATCGCATCTAGTGTAGACGAGATAAATCAATCCCCGATCGCTCTGCCGTCGACTCTGGAACTCCACGGCGAGAGGTGGAGTCGACGGGGGAGCGGCAGCCATCGATCCCGCCGCACCGCGAGGACGCAAAGTAAGTCATTCTAAGTCGATCTAAGATACGTCGACTTCAGCTACGTTATTCTCGTAGTTGAAGTTGCGTATCTTAGATCGATCCCCCCAACAGGGTAGACCAGGCCTAAGACACTCGCTCCTGAGAAGTGGTAGAAAGCCTGAAGACATTGCACCATTAGAAAGAAATGAAAGCAGGGCTCTTTGATCTGGCCTCTTGCAGCTGTGATCAGAGGGAAGTATCACTCTGTAATCAGAGCCATTACGACCAAATGGAAGGATCAATAGGGAGCTATCAGCAATTAGCACCGTCGTTATTGCCTGGCATATTTTTTATTTATTGAAGTGGGCTAGTCAAGATGCCTGAGGGATAAGAGGTCCCCAGGACATAAAGACATACAGAGGAAGAGAGAGAGGAGAGATGCTACTGTTCATTTTGGAAATTACCTTTTTTTTTCCCCCATTGGATTCTAACAGCTTGGAGGCATATGGCCCAGTGTGCATTATACATCCCAAGATCATTACAAACACATCTGATTTATGGCAGGGGCCAGGTGGTACAGCAGGCTACTGTACTAGCCTTTCACCTGTGGAGTCATGAATCAGGGCACAAATAGAATAAGTTTGCTGGTTTTAGTATACTCCTTAGTGGAAGTTTATTTTCATAACACTGGAGCTGGGAAAATTTTGGGGGGTGTTAACTAGCCAAAAACTGCACTTTCAGCTGGACCAAAACTGTTTGTGAATTCAGGTCAAATTCTGAAAACTGTCCCCCCTGCCCCCAAATAAATAAAAGGGAAGAGTGGATTATTTCTGAAAAAGTCAAAATGTTTTGTTTTGACATTTTCTAAATGAAACTTTTTGACTTTTCATTTCAAAATTACATTTTTGTTTCAAAATTTAACTAGATCTATTTTTAAAAAGCAAAAAAGGGTCACTTTTCTTGTTTTTTCATTTTGGTGGAAAAAAAGAAAACATTGTCATTGCAGGTCAACCCAAAATGAAACATTTTTTGGATTTTTTGGCTTGGCCACGCAACCAAAGAACCAATTATTTCCCCAGCCCTATCTAAGGCCCTATTTGCCCACGCTGGCAGAGCGGACATTCTCCAATCAGAGGCGCCTCTGAGGCGGGAATAGCTGACATTGTTGCAGGCCAGGATGAAGTTGCATTGGCAGAACTGTTATAGGGGCACTGTACTGGAAAAGCAGGGATAGATCAAGGCCTGAGATACCTTTGCAGAGCTCTGTGAAATGGCTGGGACGAGAGTAGCTGCAAATATGCAGGCAGGAGTGAGGTGAGAAAGGAGCAGTTTGGGAGCACAGAACCGGAATAGGAAGTTGCAGTGCAGAGCTGTGTGATGGAAACTTGCTCAGCTCTGACTGGCAACCTCTTATCCTTCCTTCCCCTCTAGGAACAACAGAAAAAAATCACAGAATACTCCCAAACATTTCCATAAGAAAACCAACACACCTTATAATAAGCACTGATTTTCAAAATGCTGTTTTAATCCTAAGACCTAACCCAGATGCTTTGGCTCTATTGGCATTCTCTGTTTCCTTGAGGAAAGATTGCTTGAAATTTTGGAATGCATTAGTGTTCATCTGAAATTTGGCGAAGACTCTCCGGGGAGGGAGATGGGATGGATTTTAAAAAGGGTTTGTATCGTTAGTTTCCACCAGGGCCTAGTGTTCTCTCTCTCTCTCTCTCTCTCCCCCTCTCACACACACACACATACACACACACACTCTCCCTCTCTTCTTCTGCAACCCTCTCTCTGTCTGTCCCTTACCTCCCAATACCTCTTTCTTCCATGCCATTTGCACATCAAGCGCAGGTCCAGTACATAACTTTCTCCCTGAAGGGCAGTGATGTCTAGTGTGCTAAGACGTACATGCCGCTGCACTAGTTCAATCACCAGAGGATGCACTAGGCACAACCCATGTTTCAGCTGTCGTTGCCTGCATGTCTGCTACTTAACCCATCCAAAGAGGTTGGGCTTCACTGTCCTATCACTGAATTAACCCAAGTTCAGGCAAGCACAGCATGAGGCTACTCAATCTAGATACTGGGATTAGAAGGTCTCATTTAGGAATGGACGCTTTTGTTAGCAAAACACACAACCTTTGAGTTCCTGGGGAAATTTCAGCTCTTTCTCCTTAGCCAATAAAGGGCTTATTGTGTACTGGCTTGTAGGAATTGCAGCAGGACCCTTCATGTCAACCGTAGCTAAGCCAGATATCTTCTCCTCTTCCTCCCTTGTTTACACCCGACCACTGGGCACTGGAAGTCAATGATCATTGACAATGTGACACAGAGATCTACAGGCATAGCAAGTCTAATATCCGCTGAACTGACAGTACTGGATCCTGGGCATCATCGTAGGAGATGCAAAAGTCCCATCTGTCAATAGTTGTGCCCTTCTACTGACCTCTGGAGGACCAACCATGACTTCAGGAGCAAAAGAAATTAATCCTTGAGGTGCGGAGTGGCCATATCCTTTAGCCTCTCAGTCTTCTTTTCTTGCAGGCTGTTTTCTAAATAGTTGACAACATGTAGCAACCTTTTATATGTGTTTATGCAGCAAACAGCTAAAGCTTAAGGAATTAACAGGCAGGTTTTTTTTCTGATGAAAACAGAGATCTCACTTCTTCAATACCTGAAGGGCCAGATACTGGAAATTTCTCACCAGTTGCCCAGTTCCTTTTTCCACTTTTGTTTGCAAAAGGCTCTTGAAATTTCTGCCATTGCTGGGGAAAACATTTGGAATGTCACATTTTTCTACTGTGAGCATCCAACTACATCCATGGCTTTCTCCTAGGGAACCACATCTGTAGCAGAGGTCTGACAACCTCCAAACTGTGTATCTGCAGCAAACTTCTGATAATCTCAGAGGGACAGGGACTCAGTGTGATAGGGAAGGCTGAAGTGAGTAGCATTCCAGCAATCCTGGGCTGGTAGAATAGTCATTAGGAGCTCACTCTAGCCGACTGAAGTTAGAGAAACTCTCTGTCCAGAATCTGGCCAACTCCAAGATCAAGGAATACAGAAAGGGCTTTTAGAGCCACCATTTCTTCCCTCCATCCTTATCTGCACGGGGCATGATATTGGCACTGCTGAGAATCACGTCCATGTCTGACGTCCTTAGACAAAGCTCACTTCTTTAGCCTCTGAGTCTGAGACAGCTGACAAGTACCAATTACTAGCAAATGTGGACACTGGTCTGCTTAAAACCAGCCAGAGACCCATGAAATCACTTTTCATAGGCCACCAAAATGCCCTCTAATAACAGTACATTAGAACCTCAGAGTTATGAACACCAGCGTTATGAACTGACCAGTCCAACCACACACCTCATTCGGAACCAGAAGTACACAATCAGGCAGCAGCAGAGACAAAAAAAAAAAATACAGAACACTACTGTGTTAAACATCAGCTACTAAAAAAATAAAAGAAAAGCAACATTTTTCTTCTGCATAGTAAAGTTTAAAAGCTGTATTTAGTCAATGTTCAGTTGTAAACTTTTGCAAGAACAACCATAACATTTTGTTCAGAGTTACGAACAACCTCCATTTCCAAGATGTTCGTAACTCTGAGGTTCTACTGTATTTGGTTACTGTGAAACTGGGCTGAAGTTGAAATGGTGGTCTAGAGGAGAAAGATTTCAATTCCCATTCCCAATGTTCTGCACCATCCTGTGTCCCATAATAGATCCTGCAAGGTGCTGAGCACCCTCACCCCCCATTGATGTCCAAGGATTAGGTGCTGGAAGAGCTAGCAGGAACAATTTGAACACAGATTTGGCAATGGGAGAAAATGCAGAGCGAGAGAAAACTCCGAGAAACCTGCTGGAAACAAAATGAAAACAACAAACCACACTCTAACTCTGTCTATGTAGTTGGTGATATTCATAAACCACCTCATCTTCTCACTCTCTCAAATTACAGTGTCATCCAGACTCTTGGATGCAGTAACAGCCTCTTTACGTGATACTGATGTATATTAGGGTTAAAAATAATCCTTTAATGGCAAGATCCATGCCTGAGTGCCCTCTCCCAAAATATGCCATGGCTGAAACATTGGCACAGAGTGATGAGAACCTGGCTCAGCCCTTCAGTGTACTCAGAAAAGCTGCCACTATTGGTTAAATGGGCCGTACAGTTTGTTGGTTGGGTCCTTAGCTTAAAAGAGGCAAAATACCCCTGAGTTTCGGAATGGCTTGTTTCTTCATTAGAGGCCATTAAACCTGTCACTGTAGTTGTAGCAATATGAGACCTGTAACTAATGATTCCATCGGCCCCACAGGAGCCACTGCTAAAGATCTGTGCTTTAGCGTTACTACCCCTGCTGCTAGAGGAGCGATTATCTTGTCATTCAAGCACTTCCTTCTCTGAGGAGGAGATAGAAAGGCAGTTAAGTTATCCAGAGACTGCCTAAAATACATATTTTTGAAAGGGAACTGTGAGGTGATGGATTATGGGAAACTGCCAAAACAGGCACCACAGCCATTAAAGTTGACTGGGGCCTGATTGCAGTTTTGCATAGAATAGGGGCACTTTTGAAGAGGTATAATTTAAAGGCTCATTGCTTGCTTCCTACCTGGCATTGTGAGAACAGAAAAAATGCTGGAGTCTAGTCTATTTGCAATCAGCTGTTTGTGTTCTACTACAGAATAGTCTACAAAACCTCATAAAATACTAGGTAATGAAAACGCTTGGCTTATTCTGAATTGCTTTAAAGTGATCAGCCAGTGACTGGAAAACTAGAGATGGAATTGATGGAACAGTCTCTGATATTTGCTTTATGTAACTGCCCCTGAAGTTGGAAGCCTGCATTTTGTTCCACTTATGTTTCCAGGGAGAATTATTGGCTTTCTTATGCATTTCCCTCTGTCACTTATTCTCCATCTTGTGATGCTACTGCTGGCATGTGCATGCCTTGCAATGCAGGATCCCAATAAACCAAGGTCTGGATTAAGAGGACGAACATCACTTTCTTCCAGCATGAGATACAAGCTTCAACAAACAGCTTTCATTTCCATAATGCCTCTTGTTTCTGGCCCCGCTCTATTTCTTAGCAGCAAATTCACTCAGACACTGCAACTAGGACTGGCAGAGCATGGAGTTTGTCTTCTTAACCTTGGTTTTATTCAGATCCAGAGGGAGGGCTGAATGGCTGAATGGCTGATTTTGACTTCATGAGTTTTCACATGCGAAGGCCAGTTGGAAACTCGACTTTATTTTAACAAATCATTTTGTGGTAAGAATGGAAAATGTTTCCCCCCCTTGAAAATGCAATTTCCTACCAGTTTTGTTGATAAGAATATTTTTCTGTGCAGCTCTGGTTAATGGGACGCACAACCTTTATTTTAATATCTGAGCCAACTTCCCTATATCATTGACAAACATCCCTTTGACTCTACCTCCTTTCTTTATACTAGAGCAGGGATTGGCAACCTTTGGCCCGCGGCCCGCCAGGGAAAGCCGTTGGCAGGCCAGGAACATTTGTTTACCTGCCACATCCGCAGATTTGGCCGGGGGCTGCGGGAAGTGGCGTGGGCCGAGGGGTGTGCTGGCTGCCCTTCCCGTAGCCCCCATTGGCCTGGGATGGCGAACCACGGCCAGTGGGAGCTGCGATCGGCCGAACCTGCGGATGCTGCAGGTAAACAAATCGTCCCGGCCCGCATTCCCTGGCGGACTGTGGGCCAAAGGTTGCTGATCCCTGTAATACAGGGATCAACTATGCCACTAGGTTCCATCTGTTTCACTCAGCTCCTTTCATCAGACCTTTGTTTGTCATTGTTTCATCGATCCTTGTATGATTCCTTCTTTCACTGCTATTGTGCACTTCAAGCGGAAAGCTGTACACCTTGTATAATGACCCTTGGCCCCACACATGCAGACATCAGTGTCCTCAGCAGGGTAAAACATGGCACCCTTCAGCACCTAAATCACCATCTTCTACCATTTCAGTTAAAGATGAAAATCTTATAGCAGGCTGTTAGAGTCACTGGGAGCAGCCCTTAGAAAGAGCCATTGCACAGTGGTTCTTCTGCCATGGAAACTGTGTATATAAAGTAAGGCAAGTCCAAAATCAACCCCCCGGAACTGAACTGACCACTCCTAAATTTTGGGAATGTTTGGAATCCGCTTTTAGATACTGTCTGAGTATCCTGCAACCCTGAGGAAACTCCTAACATCCTGTCCCAATATGCAGTGGACTCAGTACAAAGCCTCAGATGCATTCTCTAGGGAGGGCTACTTTTTTCTGACCAGGAATCTGGAGGGGATGCCACCAGAGCTTTATATGCTTGCACCATAAAGAGTGTACCATTCCTGGCATCCGTCTGAGCACAGAGGTCGAGATTGCTTGGGCCATAGAGTCCAAATTCCCCTCCTCTAACACCTAGAGGTGGCCCCTCCAAGTTGATATTGAGAGGGCATGGCATGGGGCACAGTGGGGAAGCTTGTCCTGTCACTGTCCTTGCTGTACCTACCTTGTGAATATAAAGAGGCTTTCAGTTTCCAGGCCTGTCAATCTGGTACCTCCTGCCAGCATGAAATTCACAAACAATCATAAAGGAAAGGGGTAAAAAAGGCAATTTTTCTTCTTTTTCTTTGAGCTCTGGACCTTTCGAATGTTGAAGGAGGTGACTGGCTTTCACGTAGAAAGAGATACAGAATACATGTATTTTAAGGGAGAAATGAAGAAAAAAAATCTAAAACTACAGCATGGCTGGAATCACAGGAGTCCCACAGAGGCAGAATAGAACATGCATCTAAGGAGATTACTTGAAGTACTTGAAGGAGAGGTGTGGGCGGGGGGGGGGGGGGGGGTAGAAGGGAAAATAAAAGTAATTTTATATGGAGGAAAATCTTTCTTCCCTTAAAACAATCTGAAAGGCCGGGAACCATAGAGAAAACCAGGCAATTTCACAGCCATTCCTGTGGGAGATAGCTGTTTTCCTGAGTCTCCTAATTAATTATACATGCTATTGAAGAGATGTAACACAGCTTCAAATAATAATAATAATAAAAAATTAAAATAAAAGACAGAGAAGGAGAGGGAAGACAAAATGGTTTTCTTAATCCAAGTTAGAGCTAATTTCAATTTAATCAGAAGCTGACAGGAAAATGGTAAGCTCTGGCACTTGTCACAATTAGCAGATATGTCCCCACCGTCTTTTACTGATAAAACATTTCACTGCTGACCTTCAGGGTGAGGAGAACATTTCTTTAGGCACTGCCTAAGCACAGTTCCAACAGATCCCAGTACTTATTACAAACTACTCCATGGCCATTGCTCCTGAAGCCTGAACAAATGGGGCTCGTGTGTCTAAATCCCCTTACATACCCGTACCTTTTTTTTTTTACAAGATAGGGGAATATTTAGCCTGCAAGCTCTGCAAAGACCAACTCCCAGCTGATACCAGCTCAGGCTCACCTGAGGCAAAGGGTGGCTTTTGACTCACCTTGTAGGGATGCTTATGGGCCAGATTCTTAGTTGGTGAAAACAGTGGGAGCTCCATTTAAGTCGCACTGATTTAGACCAGTTGAGGATTTCACCTTTGCCCACATACCATAAGATTCCTGGTTCAAGGCTCAGGGTAATGTAGGATTCACAAAAAAACAAATCCAGCCCCTGGATGTTGAATTCTGTCACTTGTTTACATCTTCTACAGAGTCTGGCCTGCAGCTAGAATTTATTTATTGTGTTTATTGGATTTCTCCAATATGAAAAAGCTTCTGTCGCAAAAACAAAAATAAAATTAAACAGCAGATTTTCCCAACAGCCCACAGAACGAAGCCCCCTACGAAACACAAAACTCCCTTTCCTCACACAGAGCTCACCTTATCAAACCCCTCTTACACATAGGTGCCCCTTGCCCAGAAGGTCAATACACCAAGGCTCTTTCAGAGTATAGTTGGGAACTTTTTGCATAGCCGAGGGCCCCTCTGAAGAATGTTTTCCGCAGGCTCCCTCTCTATTAAATGAACAAGAATCCAGCACAAAAACCTCTTGTGATCATCATACTAATAGCAGTATGGCATGAGGAGAGAGGCTGTCTCTCCAGCAGGAAGGTCTCAAACCACAGATCAAAATCAATGCCTTAAGTTCAATCCAAACACTAAGAGGAAGCCAAAGCGGATCACAGAGCACACTACCAAATACATTGATTACCACATTCTGTACCAACTTGAGTTTCTGGATTGACTTCATTTGTAGCCCCATTGAAAGTGCATTGCAGCAATCTAGTCTGGAGGTGACAAAGGCATGGATCATTGTAGAGAGGTCTGCATCCAAAAGTAATGCTCAAAATCTCCTGGCCAGCATGCCTGGACACTGCTGCTATATGATCATCGCACAGCAGCTGAGGATCCAACTACCCTGTCAGATTGTGCAACTGAGTTTAAGTGGCAGGTAAACACCCTCAATCAAAGGGGGAGATATCAGCTCACTATATTGTTTAATGGTTGCTTCCACTATCACCTGCCCGCATCAGCTCATTCTTATCCAAACTGAGCTTCCACTAGCTCTCATTCTCATCCCAATCTGCCTTTAAAAGCAATCTGGGGTCAGGTTGTCTCATAACTGCCAACTACGGTTTCTTGCACCTTCCTCCTAAGCATCTGATACTAGCCACAGTGGGTGACAGGATGTGGGAGTAGATGCACCAAGGGTCTAATGCAGTAAGGCGAGTCTTACATTCCTGTAAGACAGGAGGGAGTACAAACAAAGCTAGCCAAAAACTCAAACCACACAGAAAACAAACCTTTTTTGAGATCCTAAAGTTCACTTCAATTTTCTTCATCAGTTCCCCCCCCCCACCCCCGTGTCTTCACTTCCTGTCTCCAAAACAAGCTGTTTTTTAAGCCCTTTTGGCTCAGCCAGAAGTACTAGCGATCACATGGGAAAGCCCATTCTTCTATTCTTTGTAATAGATGTCACCAGAGCTGAAAATTGCTGGCTAGACACCCATGTAGCCTGAATTCCTTTACTTATTAACACCACAGGTATCATATGAATAGTGCAAGCTTCTGTGTTCCATCAATGCTCCTCCACTTAGCTGATTCTGGAGATGGGGGAGTTGATTTTCATTGACCATTCAGAACCTGATCCAAAACCCACTGAAAACAATGGACAGACTCCACTGGCTTCAATGGGCTCCAGATCAGGCCTTTAGGCCTTGGGCTCTCTGGTGACACCTGCTAATAAAGTGTAATAGTGGATTTTGGGATATGGACACTTCTCAAAGAGGAAATGGGCTGAAACAACCAAGTAACTTCAAATAGGTCAAATGGCTATCTGAGGCTAATAACTTCCAGTCACTCCTAACTTAGGCTGGATTTGAATCTGTGGCCTAAAAAAGGAAAGCTCAGTATCACATTCCCAAGCTCCTGAGCCAAGCAGTCTTCAGAATTTGTTTTCACTAATCCGCGCTTCTATGTATATCACTGTAACGTTCACATACATACAACAGCACAGGAAAGGCTCACATTGTGACAGTTCAAAACATTTTGCATGATATCTATGGCTACTGCTATATGCTACTCTGGGAAACAGGTACAGGAGGGGTGGAGCAACCTGGTGTGGCTAAGGCCATTTCATCTTCATCAGATATTAGCAATATCACTGTGTTTTAACATTCTTCGAACTACCACTTATATTCCTGATTGTCTTGGCTACTGTTGCTAAGCAAAGCCTTCTAGGATTAAATTTATTGTCCTAAGAAAGAGGTATGAATTTGGGTCTTTCAAGCTGATCTGTCCCATATTCCCCAGACCACATTCCTAGTGATGTCTCCATGGCGGATGTCAGAGTTGCTTCCATTTCCCCAGGGCAAGCAGGGGTGCTGGAACAATTTTTATAGTATCAGGGGGTAGCCGTGTTAGTTTGTATCCAGAAAAACAACAACGAGTCTGGTGGCACCTTAAAGACTAGCAGATTTATTGGGCATAAGCTTTCATGGGTAAAAAAACACTTCTTCAGATGCATGGAGTGAAAATTACAGATGCAGGCATTATATACTCCCCCAATCTGAAGCAAATACTCACCAGCAACTACACACCACACCACAGAAACACTAACCCAGGAACCAGTCCCTCTAGCAAATCTCATTGTCTACTCTGTCCCCATATCTACGCTAGCGACACCATCAGAGGACCCAAACACATCAGCCACACAATGAGGGGCTCATTCACCTGCACGTCTACTAATGTTATATATGACATAATGTGCCAGCAATGCCCCTCTGCCATGTACATTGGCCAAACTGGACAGTCCCTACGTAAAAGAATAAATGGATGCAAATTGGACATCAGAAATGGTAACATACAAAAGCCAGTAGGAGAACAGTTCAATCTTCCTGGACATTCTATTAACAGATTTAAAAGTAGCTATACTAGAACAAAAAAACTTCAGAAACAGACTTCAAAGAGAAACTGCAGAACTAAAATTCATTTGCAAATTTAACACCATTAATTTGGGCTTGAATAGGGACTGGGAATGGCTGGCTCACTACAAAAGCAGCTTTGCCTCTCCTGGAATTGACACCTCCTCATCAATTATTGGGAGTGGACCACATCCACCCTGATCGAATTGGCCCTGTCCACACTGGTTCTCCACTTGTGAGGTAACTCCCTTCACTTCATGTGTCAGTATATAATGCCTGTACCTGTAATTTTCACTCCATGCATCTGAAGAAGTGGTTTTTT
This sequence comes from Chelonia mydas, assembly GCF_015237465.2. Classification (NCBI taxonomy): domain Eukaryota; kingdom Metazoa; phylum Chordata; order Testudines; family Cheloniidae; genus Chelonia; species Chelonia mydas. The sequence goes on from NC_051250.2 coordinate 70,230,014, forward strand.
ACCCACAAATTTTTATAGTGGGGATGCTGAGAGCCATTGAACCAAACTGTAAATCCTGTATATAATGGAAACCACTTCAAGCCAGGGAGTGATGCAGTTCCAGCATCTATGAGTGCAAACCAACCTCCTTCCTTCTCCTTTTTCTTCCTTTCCCTCCTCTGCTGGAGTATTTCTCTCATCAGTGACGCAGCCCCTGCTCGAGTGTCCCTCGCTGAGACAAGATGTTTGCCACAAGCTGGGACTGGGCGATAGAGGATTGATTGCTCGATAATTGTCCTGTTCTGTTCATTCTGTCTGAAGAACCTAGCATCAGCCATTGTTAGAAGATGGGATACTGGTCTAGAACAACAATTGGTCTGACCCAGTATAGCCAATCTTATGTTCTTATGCACATTCAGCTGAGTGGACTGTTCTGTAATGTGGGAACTGCCAGCTTTTAAAAACAGACCACACTTTTATCTTTGTTCTTTGTCTTTTGTTCACTGAGTGATTGTAAGTGTATTGCATTAAAGTCTATAGGATGGATTGTGTCTACCTTGACAAGGGTCAAGTTGCAGTGGGGGAGATTTAGGTTCGATATTAGGAAAAACTTTTTCACTAGGAGGGTGGTGAAACACTGGAATGCGTTACCTAGGGAGGTGGTGGTATCCCCTTCCTTAGAAGTTTTTAAGATCAGGCTTGACAAAGCCCTGGCTGGGATGATTTAGTTGGGATTGGTCCTGCTCTGGGTAGGGGGTTGGACTAGATGACCTCCAGAGGTCCCTTCCAACTCTGTTATTCTATGATTTTATGATTGTATGATACCTGGTGTGCCAATTGTATCACATCACACCCACTCATATGTACAAGGGCTTGCCTGGAAAAATCTAACAAGGTTATTCCTTTTTCTGCCAACTCTCCTGCTGAGTGAATTACTGGCTTTAATTTTATCAATGGCAGCCACAGTGTGTTCCCCATCAGCCCAAGCTCTAACATGCACTGCAGGACATTCCTGTTGAGCCACACTGTACATGGCATGGTCTATTTTTCACTAAAGGAAGACAAAGAAAATAAGCCCATTGCATTATATCTAAACAGTAATGTTGTCCTGTCTCGTTTCCTCCAGCAAATCAATATGCCTGTCACTTACAGGGCTGGTTAGAAGCAGTAAAGGATTGTACGGAACAAGAGGGAAGAATGGATGTACAGCCACAAAGAAGGAATCCAAGATGACTCAGTGACTGAGATGAAAGGTTTTGGAAGTTAATGGAGGAGAGGACAAAAATCAGTCTAAAGGTAGGGAATCTCAGAGCTCCATTAGGGAGACAAGGGTCAATCTTTACAAAGACTGAAAAAGCAACTGGTGACAGGAACCAAACAAGGACTATAGGAGAGAGAGCGAAGAGAAGCCCAAGGAATGGCACCAACAAAGGCCAGATTCTGATGCCTTTCCTCAGGTTGATTAGTATCTGACTGCACAAGTTGTGCTACTGAAGTCTCTGGGGCCCTCCAGGAAAAGGTCCTATTCGACATGAGGAAAGGCATCTGAATCTGGCCCTACATCAGGCGCCTGAGATCCACATAAGAATGGCCATACTGGGTCAGATCAAAGACCCATCTAGCCCAGTATCCTGTCTTCTGACAGTGGCCAAGGCCAGGTGCTTCAGAGGGAATGAACAGAACAGGTCATCATCAAGTGATCCATCCCCTTTCACCCATTCCCAGCTTCTGGAACAATTCTAAGGTGTGTGTTCACTATGGATTCCTACAATGTGCTTTACAACTGCAAAACTGGGGGGATGGAGCAATCAGGATCCATCCCTGCTGTGCACGTACAGAAGAGCTATTTTTGTTTCTGCTTTGACAACTGGGCTTTTCATGCTGAGAACAAAAACAAAAACAACGAAGAATATAAGACATATTTGATCTTTAAAAAATCTAATTCCTTTTAGAAATGACCTCAGTAGAACACAGCCTTGTTCAGTTGGCAGAGGATATTTCCTGCTTTCCCCTCACTGCAATTGGGTGGAATATATAGTGGGGCATATAGTCCTATTCCCAGAATTAGACTGTAAACTCTGCTGCCACTAACTCAGTCACACTGTGTCCATTAGACCCTCCTCCTGCATCAAGGCAGGAATTCGAGTGGAGCATCTATGCCCTCCAATTGCATCAGGGTGGGAGTGCTAAGGAGGGACATCGGTCCCTATTGCTGCTGGCAGTAACAGCACTCAGAAAGTTTAAGAAAAAGCCCAGTATAGATAGTGCATGTGGGGTTCCTTGGTGCGGTAGCCTGAGAAATTGCAAGGTTGCTTTTTTCTTTTTCTCTGGGTGCCTCTGGGTTTCCCTGCCTGCCAGTCAGAAACATTGTCTGCTGTGTCCGTAAGCAGATTTCCCTCATGCCTATGCAAGTCTGCTTGTGCAACCCTCCTACTCTGCCAATCCCACCATTCAGGGACTTACACCTGTCTTAGTTTGCCCAGGATGCTGAGGAGAGGTCAATTAGAGCAGGAAAGGTTTCTGTGTGTCTAGATGGAAAATGTGGGGCGAGCTGTTGTTGCAAAACTGAAATATCAATGTAAAGAACATCCTGCACGTTGAAGGGCCAAACACAAATACAACTGGTCTTCCCTCAGCCAAAATCAAGGCATAAATCATGGGTGGCTTCAACCAAGGATAAAGTGAAGTCTGAAAAACAACCCACCCCATCGCTGCCTACAGCACTTCCCGCTTATAATGTGTGTTGGGTGAGCAGGGGAATTAACTAGGTCCCCACAGCTGGTCCAGCCCTATATATTCACAGCAGGCTCCTTCCTCACTCCAGATAGAGAGGGTTTAACCCCTGCTTTACTGAACAAGGGCCCCAGACCCTGTCATACTGCCCCCACTGAATCCCAATTTGGGCTTACACCCTTAAAAACCTACTTTACACACACCGGCTTTTCACCTTCATTTCTGAAGCTGGACCATTGTTCCCTCATGGCTTAGAACATGTCAGAAGGGTTTGTTGCTTTTGCTGCCGATGCATGCAAGCATTACCTCTTGCACCCATGGGCTGGCTGACTGCCTGACAGGTGGGTCATGAGTCTCATCTCCTCCATGCACACAGCAAATGCTCCATACCTGATGAAGAGCTCAGTTATTGCAGTATTGCCTTTCAAATACTGGCCTATCTAGTAGTGGCTCTGTGATGTGGAGGATCACCCACTGGAGACTGAACTGAGTCCACGAGCCATTCTTCCACACTCTTCTGTGCCTGGGCTGACTCAGTTATACCATCCTCATGGGGCAAAGGGGCTTCAGGATGAGGGGGAGAGAAAGGCCCACCTCAGAATATCCACTATGCAGGGGGTCTCTCCAGCTCGCACACAATGAGCCAACTGTGAGCCCAGTCCCCAGCACAGTTGTATACAGGTGGCAGGCCAGGGGTGTCATGAGGAAGGAGAGGCTGAGCTAAGGACTGGGAGGGATCATGGCCAAAATACATTGCCCTATAGCTACCCTCTGCTTCCCAGAGGGCATGAGAAGCAGAAGATAAATTAGAGCAGCCCTGAGGCTATTCTAATGATAGAGGCTAGGTAGGGCCCTCGCTGCCGTAGAGTTCAGGGAAGGTAAAGATGGCTTAAAGCCACTTTTACTCTTCCCTCTCCACCTAGCACAAAGGCGAAGTAACTACGAATTGGGCCCCCTGTGACCAAGAAGTTGTCAGGACTGGGAACAGCTCTTCTAGCAGCAGCTGATAAAAGCTGGGTGCGTACACTCAGCAAATCCCCTCGTTTTATGTTCCTTTTTCAGTTCACTGAAGCAAAAAAGCATCAGGGACATGAGATGCAGACACATTTTGATTGTTCTGTTCCATATTTCTCTCATTGTCTGACAAGCGAGACACTGCTTCTTAAAATGGATTTTCTATTTATCAGCCCCGCTCCCCGTTTCACATTGGGTTTTGCAAATACCACACTGTAAGTGGTTAATGTCAAGCTCTGGCAAATGCTCTTATAAAAGAGTCTCCAAATTCTATAGAAGAAAAGAAGGAAAAAGAGAAGCAGTATCTTCTACACAATTGTCAAACTATGACCTCAAAGTGCCTAACTTCCTCCTGAGCAGTAACTAGACTCCATTAAGAAGACACTTTAATCTGTGACTTTCAGCAGGAAAGTGATGCTGCTAAGGGGTGTCTTAGGCATGGAGTCTTAGGCTCTGATCCTGTCAGATAAGAGAAGAAGGGCTGAGCCTGAGCCATACCAGGGCCGGCTCCAAGCAGCAGCGAACCAAGCAGGTGCCTGGGGCGGCAAATGTAAAGGGGCGGCAGGACGTCGGGCTGTGGGGTGGCAATCCGTTTGGCGCTCGGCGGCAGTTCGGCAGCCGCACCCTCACTCCGTCTCCGTGTTCGGCAGGGGGGAGTCCGCCTCCCCGTTTGGCGGCAAGTTTTGTTGTTGTTTTTTTGCCGCTTGGGGCTGGCCCTGGTCAGTACTGAGATAGGAAACTGCCAAGGAAAACTTTTAGTGGTACAAGAAGTGGCATTAGTGGCATACCTCCTGCTGAGTAAGGACTGAGCCGGTCCTCTGGCATTGTGGAATGAGGATTGGATAACCCTTTTGCACTGTGGAGTGAGGACTGAACCAATCCTGTAGCACCGGGTTGATCAGACATAAAACTGTTTAGGATTCAGATTAAAGATCTCAACGCTGTGTTTCCAAGGGGTAGCTACGTTTACCAGGTCCCCTGTCAAAATTCCAACTTGAGTAATTATACCCTGCCTAGCAGAATTCCAACTACATTTTCAACTGAATTGGTTTATACCTCACTGCTTCTCATTAGAAGTTCGTCTGTAGTGTTGCTGAGCAGCTGATGTGTTCTACCCAGAGGTGGTTGCACTGATTTTCAGTGATGGACACAATGATTAATTTTATATATACAAAGTAAAGAATGTAAAGATGTTGTGGTTATAAAGGCTTAATCCGCAGGAGTTAGAGCTGCAAAGTCACAAATGAATTAGGCAGATAATCTTACACGAATACTGTTAAAAAGTTTAATACTATACCACAGTGTTAATTAAGTCTGTAGATACCACAGAGGCTACAGAAAAAAATAGAGATGTTACAGTTTTATGCACTGGAACTCATTTTTGTATTTTTCCAGTTTTGCTTCTAAAGCTGTTAGAATGGCAGCTATGGGAAGCGGCTCAGAGACTTGGACTGTAACTTGGACATAGCCATAAGAGAGAGAGATTGGTGTGCAAAGGGCAGGTGAAGTGGTTAAAGGTGCATGGAAATTCATCACACGGCTCTGTAAGTTATCACATGGACATCACCTCCTCATATACATATACACACGCAGTATAAATCTGTATATGAGTGTGTATCAAAGTAGCTATCCATTTCTATTTCTATATATACACACATGTATACATAGTATTTTAAAGTGATATTAGTGCCCCAAGATGAAATCCTGACCCCACTCAAATCAATGGCAATGCTCCCATTTAATTCACTGGGGCCAGCATTTCACCCCTAAAGTCTTAACTATTTTCCTTCAGTTCCAGGTAAAGTACAGGCAGTGAAAATGGAAATTTTAATGTGACTTCTGCAAAGAAGCCTCAACCGTTCTTGGGGACTGTCGCTCTAGGAATGAGAGCGGAGTTTCGTCTCCATGACACATTCAGTCATGGGTCTCCCCATGAAAAAGTCTTACAACAACAATAGTCTGCACCTGTTAGTTACCTGCAAATCTCTCTGAAAATGACAAAAAGGGTATTTTATGCCATTGGGTTTTTCTATTTGTCTTTATTTTTAACTAGACTTCATTTAAATCCCTTGCAGCCAGAAAAAGGTTGCAAAATATAGTTTGATACATACAGGTGATAGAGTTATGGAGCTCTATCCTGAAAATACATTCGTCACTTAAAAGGATTCACGCGTGTAAATATTGCGGGATTGGACCTATCTTGGCCACTTCAGATACAGTGAGACAAGAATTCTGCTTTCAAATTCACAGGTACAACTCCATTAATCTCAATGGGAGCTGCACCCAAGTAACTGAGAGCAGAATTTAGCCCAGAGCCCTGACTCCACAACAAAGAAATGGGGAAAATAAAGGTCCACGTAAAATAAATAAACCATATGTTTGCATGGATCATTTTCCATATTAAAAACCTACACATGAATACAATCAATCAGCTCAATGTAAAGGCCAGACCATCCTTATCTCAATCAATCATGTGCACAATGAATTTTACAGTGTGTACACATGCTTAAGATCTGTAACTATTGCAAGAAAAATAAATGAAGACTTTTGGATGTTTTTGAGATGTAATCCCCGTTTTTCTCCCACAAGATGAGACTGCCAACAAGGGAATGGAGTTAGTTAGTAGAGGTGGTAGTAACTGTGGTGGGAGGTTTTGTGATGCGGACACCAGTCTAGGGACTGGATTGACACACAACAGCTTCATTCACGTGGCTCAACCATCAGCAATGAGATGATGAATATTATCAGTAAATTCCCACCCAGGATGGATCAGAACAAGTGACCTTTAACGTGAAAACCTCAAACCAATCTCTTTTCCCTTTTGCAGAGATCAGATAGCAAACAGCCATTACATTTACAAAACAAAATACAAAGGCAATAGGCTATTAAATCGTGTATTTTGTTATTTGCCAGAAGGGAGAGAGATGGCTTCCCAGGCTATTGTCACTTCTCTCCCCACAAGGTACATTTCTATTCCAAAGAGAGAGCGAGTGAGAAAAAGCAGCAGATGCATCGTTCAGCCTTGTGTTTCCATAACATCCGCTGATACTTCACCCCGTCTGTGTTTTTTTTCGCTGCATTTAGAAAGTCATTGAAAAATGTTAATGGTCTGGTGGCAAAGCAGAGTTTGGGAATGACGAATGAGCTGGCGGCGGATCGAGGGTGTGCAGCTAATGATTTCCTACAAGTGCTGATTAAACATCATCCTCACTCGCCACCTAATTCTCCCCATTGTTGATTTATGGGAAAAGCCACCATGCAAGGTGCCTGCCGTTGTATTAGTCAGTAACAATTTAACAGAGCAAGAGGCTTTTTTCATGGCTTCCAATTTTCTTCTTATGAAGAAAAAAAGTGAAAAAATGTTAAATTGACGTTGTTTACAATAATAATAATAAAAGTAATTGGGACTAAGTCAAAATAGCCTCATACAAATACCAAGGAAGGGGAGGGACCTACGCTCATCACTCAGGATCCTGTTTATGATGAGAGAATCATTACTTCAGAGAAATCATTATCCTTTTCTAGGCACAGGAGAAGATGAGCACAAGTTCCTATAAGTGGAAACCATCTGGTGCTATTTCTGTAGGTTTAAAAATAGCTCAACACCTCATTTTTCCTAATGCCGTGGTGCCTGCCACCAGCCTCTTTCCAGTAGAAGTTACAGGTTTCAAGACAGCTCTTGAAAAATTCGGACAAAGGGTCTGGGAGATTTTGGCCTTTTTTTTTTAAAATGAGTTTTACAAAGTCAGGCCTCAATTCTGCAAAGAGAAACGTGTGGTTAGAACCCTGCACCTGTGCAGAGCCTCACTGAAGTCATCACTGGGCTCCACACATGAGCGGGAGTTCAGCAGTACAATTCCTTGTGAGGGACCTGACCTTGAAGATGTGCAATTATCCTGTTGTTGAGTTCAGTGGGGCCAGGAACTGGCATCTGAATACTAGTCAGTTTCCAGCACTGCGTTACTAGATTAGCAAGGAAGTTGGAGCAGAAACTGTCTTTTTGCCTGTGTTTGTACAGCTCCTCGTGCAATGTTGTCCTGGTCCAGGACTCAGGTTCCTAGGTGGTATGGTAATACAAATAATAATAGTTACTAACATCAACTGCACAGCAGAGGCAGGTTAAATTGGGCTGTGCCTTACTTAATTTGACAATAGGAAGAATATGGCTTGTAACTGCACAGCGATTTTTATTTTGAAACAATAATCAATGATTGGCACTCAACCGTTGCATGGCTGGGACTCTCCAAACACATGATAGGACTGCAGACAAAACTGTGGTTTATGTAAAAGTCAATTTAGTGCTAGCAACAGCCCTGGAGAATGAAGCTCTCAGTTTATCCACAGAGTAGGAACAGCATGGAAGGCAGTTGGGAAACTTGCTCCAATCAACGAAACTAACGTACCTCAACTTGACCCTCTAGGAATATATCTAAGGCTGGGATGGCAGTTTGGTCTCTGTGCCTTTTCTGTCTTTTATTTTCTAAGCTGAGACTGCTAACAAGAAGGCTTATCATTACAGCAGGTTAAAATACAGTAAATTTTTTTTCATGAACCAGTTGGGGAAAAAAACATCCAAAAAATATGGGATGAAAATTCTCCAAAATTTCTGATTTTTGAATGAGCAAGTATGGAAACCAAAATTTTTCTGGTTGTCAGTTTTTTGGTATTTTTTTCTCCTTTTCACTTTGCTTTTTCACTCACCTTTTTGGTGGCAAAATGGAAAAAAATAGCAAAAAGGGGAAATAAGGAAAAAGGGAGAGAGAGGGAAAACCAAACATTTCAGTTTTACAGTTTTCAGATTTGATAAAAAATCTAAGTAGTTTAAAAAATCTGTGAAAATGTTCATTTTTTCAAAAAAGGACATGTTTCATAAAAAAAGTTTTAACTCTTGATAGTCTTGCTATCTATATAACTGTCTTCTAGATACCAATGATGGCTGCTTATAGAACTAGATTGAGAAAGAGTGGGAGAAAGGTCACCAAATAGCCATTGGATGGGAGCAATTTCAGTCATGTATCCAAGCTGGGGTAGATTCAAACAGTTAAAAAGATCCATATTTAATTACCAGGCTTATGACCCATCCAAAATTCAGTTTAAAAGAACAGTTCCTTACCCTGCAGTGACTATGGCTCTTTGAGATGTTGTAGTCAGAGTGAATCCCATTGTAGGTGTGCCTGTACCTCATGAGCGTGAGCTCAGAATCTTGTCTGAACAACCAGAATCTTGTCTGGCTATTGGGGCTGCGCATACCCACTGTGCCGCTTCGTGGTCCTGTGTGAGGGCATACAGGGTGGAGTGACCACAACTTTCCCTCCGTTCCCTGGCAGTTCAAAGCCTGTGTTGGCTAAAGACTCCAAAAGCAGCAAAGGAGGGCAGCTCATGGGATCCACAGTGATTGCAATATCTTGAACAACTGTTAAAGTAAGGCAAATAACCATTCTTCCCTCTTCAAGCATGTGTCAGGGTGGATCCCGCTGTAGGTAACTGGCAAGCAATAGCCTCTCAGGATGGTGAGACTGAGAAGTATCAGGTGCATCAGTTGAATAGAAATTGGAGTACTTGGCATCTGATCTAGAAGCTAAGTCCAGGGCCTAATGCTGGACTGATGAGAAATGGTTGTTCCATGTAGCTACCTTGTATATTTCAATTACTGGCACATTTGAGAAGCAGGCCGAGGCTAAGATTGTGGTGGAATAAGCCTTGATAATCCGTGAGAAAGATACACCAGCCCACTGGTAAAACAATGAAATACATTGTGTTATCCATTTAGATAGTCTTTCTGATGAAATAATCTGACCTTTTGAGTAATCAGCTATAGCTACGAATAGACGGGGTGACAGTCTGAAATACTTAGTCCTGTCATTGTAATATCAGAGTGCACTGGATACATCAAGAGCATATAGTTTCTCCTTCCCTTGTGTAGAATGTGGTTTTGGGAAGAACACAGGTAAATTAGTAGATGGTTTTGACTGGATCTCCAAAACCACCTTGGGGATGAACCTCAAATGAAGTGTCAGTACCATGCTGTCCTCATGGAACAGTGTGATGGGGGTTCAGTCATGAGTTCTTGAAGCTCACTCACTCTTCTGGCAGAGGTGATAGCCATCAAAAAGACCTTCTTACGGGTCAGAGGGTAGATAGAGCATTACAACAGGGGCTCAAAGGGAGGCTCCATAAGTTTAAAGAGGGTGATGTTGAGGTCCCATGCCAGAGCAGATTCTCTGACCAGTGGGGAGGTATGCATTAGGCCCTTAAGAAAGCTGGATACCATCAGATGAGAGAGGACTGAGAGTGACTGTATCAGTGGATGTTACAGCGGTATTCCTGCCAGGTAGACCTTAACTGAGCAAACAGAAAGGCCAGAGTGTTTCAACTGTAACAAATAGTCAATGATCTTTGGTACCAGACCGGCATTGGGTCTAGGCCATGTTGGGCTACCCCATATTGAGAACCATTTCCATTTGGTGGAGCAGGTTTTTCTGGCACAAGTTTTCCTACTCTGCATCAGGATTTAGACTCAGACTTTAAGGTCAGAAGGGACCATCATAATAATCTAGTCTGATCTCATGCACATTGCAGGTCACAGAACCTGAGCCACCCACTCCTCTAATAGGCCCCTAACCTCTGGCTGAGTTATTAAAGTCCTCGAAACATGATTTAAAGACTTAAAATTAAAGAGAATCCACCATTTACACTAGTTAAACCTGCAAAGTGGCCTGCGCCCCATGCTGCAGAGGGAGGATTTCTTGAACTTGTAAAGAGTAGTTCCTTTCCATAGTGTTTAACAGCCAGAATCCAAGTCATCAACTGCAGGGACTTTGGGTCTGAGGTGGTTGTGTGGATATCTCTAGCAGGTCTGTCAGCTGGAAGTGACTTGGATAGTAGAAAGTCTGGTCATTGATTCTACTGGCTACTGAGACCACTTTCTCAAGGCATGTGGCTCATTCCTAGGTATGTGGGAGGGATCCACTCCTAGGTATGTGGAAGGGTGGATCCCAATAAGGCCAAGTAGGCAAGTTGTAGGGATACTGGCCTGGTTGTGGTTGGCCAGCCCATTGTCAATCGTGCACCGGTATTAGGTACAGAACATCTATGAAACTCCCTCCATGGCCCCTTGCCGACCTGAAGGGAGAGGGCTCCCTACTCAATGCAGGACAGAGGGAGTAGCTAAGAAATGATAATACCAAGCACATCTCTTGGAACAGTGATGCTGTTGGATGCAGCCCAGTATTAGGGGTACCAGTGCCAGTCCCAGTTTTGGTGCTGAAGTGAGAGGGGATGGTGGCTCTTTTATTAACGTGTATCTTGGTAGAAGGAATGGCCTCACTTATTGCTGACAGTGTTGGTACCAGTATGGATCTCTCACCATCAAAGTCAATACCGGCTCTGTCTTCTTCCACACCCTCTTTGCAGTTGGCACTTTGTCCCCAGCCTTCAGTGTCAATGTGGACTTGGATGCCTTGTCTCTGGGGGAGTGCTTTGAGTCCACCTTGTGAGACGATCCTGCGAAATTCTCAGAGCTGTGCTTATGTTTGGTGTGGGTCCATCACTCCACGCTTTTTGAAGTAGAAGGCATAGGATCCAGTGGTGCTGGAACTAGGGGTGATGGGGGTGCTGCTACACCCCCTGGCTTAAAATAGTAATAACAAACACCAAATACATGGTTTCCATCATCAGCACTCCACTATAGAATTTGTTCCAGCACCCCGATAGGATCTGGCTAGCTGGCCTGTGACAGGCGCCAAGATTGTCAGTGCTTAAGTTACTGATGCCAAGGGTACCAGTGCCAAGACAGTCAGTGAAGGACGTCCTGATGCTGGTGTCAGTGCTGGGGCCTTTTCAATGTCATTTTCTCCCCCATTTGAATTTGGGGTATGGTGCCTGCTTACAGGAGCACTGCTGGGGATAGCCTTCTTGAGCTCAACTCAGCAGTTCCCATCTCTTAAGGTCTGATGCAACTTTCATAGATTGCTCAAGTAAAAGTAATTTGAGTCTCAAATGTCTGAATTTTCGGGTGTGAGGTGAGAAAGAGCAACCAAGGGAGCATCTGTCTTTTTGATATGTCTTTTATCAAGGATTCAAAGACATCTGTATGCCTGTTGAACATTGGCATACGGCCATTGCATGATGGCCACGGGTTTGGAATCCGCCATGATGGTGGCAACACAGAGCACCTCACCTTGCTATACAGTAAGGGGGGTGCCAAAATAGGAGGTTTTAAAATGTCTATTTGAATTGAAAGATGGTTGAAAGAAGACAATTCTTCAAAGAAGTTGGTAAACACTGAGCTAGAGTCTAAGAATAAGTAGCATGTCAAACACTGTCCAGGTTCCATCTCACTGCTGTGGGCAGTGAGAGAACTGAGGGAGGGTTGTGGTTGCTCCGCTCTTGGTGCCCATGCAAGGAGCATGAGAGGGCATGGGGAGCGTGCACAGCCATAATGAACACAGCAAGTCAGAAAAGATTCCAAGCCAGCACACCTGAGGCCTGTATGCACCCACACTGGGGCCCACACTGACACCTACATGAAGAAGAACATGTATTCAGTGTTTGAAAAACAAAAAACACCCTGAAATCATTTTTGTTGCATTTCTGTAACATAAAGAACACTCCATTTCAAACTTTGCACACACATAATTCTGCAGGGGGTACTAATGGTTTCTGCTAGACATGGTCATAAATTAACCAGTTCTTCTGATCTTGGTGGCCCCACCTGAGGACCTTCTTTCTTTTCAGATTGCAGGTCTGTCAGGGAAGGACCACGTCTGCCGTTGCATTTGTGCAATAACCAGTACAATGGGGCCTTGATCCTCATTGGGGCTTTTGGTATTATGGCAACATAAATAATAAATAACAATAGCAATGGGCCAAATCTTCAATTGGTGTAAATTGGTATAACTTCATTGACTTCCATATACTACACTGATTATACCGACTGAGGATCTGGCCAAATATTTATACATGATTCAGCTCTGATTTAGAGCTAGAATTGCAGCTTTGGTAAGAGTTGTCGGAAGAGACCAGTGACAAAACCAACGGCAGAATTTCTCTGATTTCCCACCTGAGATACAGTAAATGTTTCTATTTTAATTTTAAACAGGGGCAGAACAAAGCTGGCCTAGCCTTTCTCTCCAGTAACAGCAGCCAAAAAGCATTAGATCATTTCTCCCCAGTTTTATTTTTTCCTTCTTCTTCCCCTTTTTTTTAATCCTTCCATGTAACAGATACCTACATCAGAGTTCATCATTCTGCAGAAATATTTTCCTGTCTGCTCTTTCTTCCCCAGACAGATATTCTGATGATGCAATTTCCCAGGCCATCATTTTGGAAAGAAAAGATTTTGATAAAACTCAAATTGCAAAGTTGTCCATCCCCCTCATTCTCTCTGGCTCGTGCATTTGGAATGTACTACAGAGAAATGAAATCCAAAGAGGTGAGGGGAGTCAGAGACAGTATGTGATTTGAACAATGAAAAGGGCAGATCTGGATTTCTCTAGAGCTCAGAAATTCATGTTGACCAAAAGGTCACTATGGCATTCAAGGAAAATAAAAAAGTTTTAAGAGGAAGTCAACAAAGGAAGCACTTTGACCATGGATACTAACACTATTAAGAGACAATCGACTGCATACACATATTGAAATAAAAGGTGCCAATATGTTTTATATTAGAAGAATCAGTGACATTCAGTGGGTGCAATTAACTCAATGAATGGATGTTTATATTTATAGTAATGTGTCTCATTCTGTATTGACATAGCATCCATACCAATGAGGCCCTGATACTAATTGGGACCACTATGCACAATAATAAATAAAATAATAATAAAATAATAATAATAATAATAAATAATAAAGTGGATGTTTGAGCAACTGCAAATAATGTATGTATATGTGGCTCATTTAGTAGCTCTTCCCTCTGCATCAGGAGACTGTGTGTACAAGATTAATGCCAGGACTTAGCTTCACAGTACAGCACTATGTGTCCAGTCCTGCTGCCTCTGAAATCAACAGCATAGTTCTTGCTGACTTCAGTGAAGACAGGACTGTGCCATCAGGAAATAGTGCTTCCCTGTTAATGTTTCTTTGGGCAACATTAGTAGCCCCTTTTGCCCATTGCTGTGAATGTGAAATTCAAGATCTGCCATCCATACTGAAAAGGGGTGTAGACAGTCCTAGAGTCCTAGAAAAACTCTTTTAATAAAACAGGTTTTAATGTTCAGGAGGAGTGACACGAGCGACCTGACACAAGTGACCTGAGTAATTTAAAAGTGGATGGGACAAATCACTGGAGAGCAATCCTGCATCAATAGAGGCTAAGGATAGGTAGCCTAACAGGTCTTGAGTCTTGCCCATTTATGAGTTGTGATTGTCAAAGCCAATGTGTAAGCTGTAGCTGAGTGCATAAAGGTTCCCATGTTTGCCTAGATAGCGGAGGTATCCCTTGTATCTATTTCATTGCTGTGTGAAGTGCCTTGCGATCTCGTGGCACAGAATATCAGGGCTCAGACAGCTGAGAAGTGACAAATGAACACTAGTTTATACTTACAACTAGTGTCTTATTAGAACACGTTTCAAATATATGTCTGTTTTGCTTCATCACTCCAGCATGCAGCACACAGACTGTCAACACTGGTTCAAACCAGATTGCTAAGTTGTAAAACTGAAAACCTGGAGTGGTAGAGAATACAAACATTAATTGAGCTGAAAACAAGACTCTATGTAAACCATGGAGTAGATTTATAATCACAGTAACTGCTTCATTACGTCTGAGCATTTAGGACACTACATACATTCTAGTAGGTTCAATAAGAAATATTGAGCTACTGCTTTCCTAACACCTGTGATTCCATCTCAGTAAGCAGAAGATGAATTGAAACATTCAGTATTGCCTAGGTTTGGAGTCCTAGGGTAAACTGAAAAATGGTCTTAGAATATTTTGGACCACAAAATCCTTCCTCGGACAATATTTCCATGAGGTACTGCAATTACACTGATTATTACACCACGGCTTTTCCATGACAAGTACTCAGTAATTCTACCATACTCACAGGTAACCGTTGATCATTTATTTACATGAATCACCAGCAGGGTATTAATTAAAGGTAATTATTGCAATTGGCAATTTTGTAAAGAATGAGACAGTCTGGGGCATTGCTGGTCAGGTCTGAGGGGCATTGACAGGTGTGTAGGGAGCCCAGGACTGGAACAGTGGAGGTGCTGCAAGTCAGCAATGAGCTGCACGGACAGCTCTCCAGCAAAAGATCCCAAAATACCTCCTTACACTCTGTCTTAGTCTAGGTAGTGCTATTTCTGTTCTAGGAAAGGTCCATACTACAAATTCAAATGTTACATATATACCCATCTATGTTTATATACTATATGGATGTAACTGAAACAGATTTTTCTTCTCCCAAAACACTGAGTGGCCCGTCTTTCCTGCTTTATTGAAATCAGAGCAGCTAGGCTTTGATCGTGTGGCTTTTGAGAAAGGAGCTGCTTAAAGTTTCAGATCAGCTTCATACAGTGCCAAGTGAGCTTACAATGATGAAGCTCAGCTCAGATGGACAGCACCCTCTGCTGCTCATTCATGGAAGGGAGAGGACAGACCCTTCAGTGACAGTGTGTTCAACAGCTGGGTATATTCTGGTGTAGGTATGCAGGGCTTTGGCCACGCCACCGCTGCAGGGTTCAGACACTGCACCAATGTGTGGTCTGAACCCACAGCTGCTCATGTTGTAACAGGCTTGGGAATTGTGTATGTGTAAGAGAGAAGGGGGTGGGGAGTCACGGAAAATTGTACAGCACCTAGCGATTTGTACAGCACCTAGCGACTGGCAACCTTTGGCCCGCCAGCTGCATGGGCCGAGGGATGTGCTGGCCACCGATTCCCGCAGCCCCCATTGGCCTGGAGCGGCGAACCGCGGTCAGTGGGAGCCGCGATCGGCCGAACCTGAAGACGCGGCAGGTAAACAAACCAGCCTGGCCCGCCAGGGGCCTTACCCTGGCAGGCCGCGGGCCAAAGGTTGCCAATCCCTGACCTAGGTGCTGTACAAACACTCCCCTGAAGTCTTACAATCTAAGAATAAAAAACACTAAGGCTTACTTGAACCTCTGTTGGGTGGATATGTGCAAGGGAAGTCCAGCACTGATTAAGAGTGATGCAGCTACATGCTGGAACTGGCAACTACTTGTATTGTGACCTCATCATCTCTCCTACACTAAGCAAGTTTGCACTGGATGAGGAGCCTTCAGCAAAAAACAAGATATTGCAAGGAAGTAGTGTTGGTGATTAGTAGAAGGTGGTCTTCCCTCTGCATCTGATCTCACTCAATACCCCAGCCTGGGACCGTCTCAGACATAACGTAAAATCAGGGTCTTGATGATCCTCTGCCCTTTTTCCAAGAAGACGACTTGTTAAATTTGGTAGACTGGCTAAATTCCAGTTAAGATATTTACATTTTGCCTACATACAATCCCACTGTAGTTCCAACTGGGGTTATTCTTCCTTTCCCCTGTTAATAAAACTTGATGTTGTTATTGCTGACGTAGAATGGTGGCTGGATTCCACCCCAGAATCGCTGCATTTCAGCAGGGAGTGAGCAATCCCTTAGAATGCCATGAGTAAAGCCCTGTGGGATTCTCTGTAATAAAAGGAGCTATATAAATCTCAGTTATTGCTATTATTACTTTCTCCTGCATTATCCATAAACTAAATGGCTAGGTAAGTTGATTGTCAGGCTGCTTTTCATTATTTGCTGAACAAAGCTACCTGAAAGTTCCTAACTATTACTTATATAAAATTTAATTTGGTGTCTAATAGACCTCAGCATCTAAAGAAGGCAGTACTCTATAATCAACATAAAGAGACTCGTATTTACTAGGTAGTGACTGGGGACTTTCATGGACATTGTGGTTTGCTGAACCTCTCAGATTATTTATTCTAGTTTGTTAAATTCCTGTAACTCACTTTAATTCACAAACCTTTTCTTCCTCTGTGATTTAAACTCACATGCCCAGATCCTGTCCCCCTCTTCAGCTGCTTTGTATTCCAGGGGGAAATCCACTAGCAGCATCAGGCCATTGTAGCAACTATTTGATCACCCCTCTTGGAACTCCCATTTGGAGGGGGCACATTTGAGAGAAAGGGTGTGTGCGCCCAGGCTATATCTATACCTCTCTAATCTTTGGCCATTGGTAGCTGGCACAAAGTTAGGTAGCTCTGAGGCCACTTTACTTTACACCAGGAGCCAGTCTGATCCATTCCTCCCTGTATATTTTCCATTGGACTTGCTTCTCAATCCCACCTCTTTGTTCCTTTTCTCAAAGCCTGGAATGTGAACCCCCATAAAAACCCAAGTCAAACTTTGGAACCCCAGGTGTCTGAGTGGGTTCAAAATCAAGCAAACATGTTTCCATTTCTAATGATGAGCAATACTTTAGGAGAGATGCTAAGAGAGCCACAGTTCGGTTTCCTGAGGGCTGTAATACTTCGGTCTAATTCCAGTTGTTGAGCTTGCTGTGAGGGTGGCTGGGTTGTGTTGGTGGCCAGAGATATACTGCAGGTCAGATTAGACAATCTGGTGATCCCTTCTAGCCTAAAAACTCTATGGCTCTATAACACCAGGAAAGATCAGACCTCTACCATGTTTCTAACCCTGCCATGGCCAAACCTATGGCAGAAACATATAAAAGGGCCACAGATACAGACGCCTGAGCCAGATCAATGGGAGCTTCCCAGTGTGGGATCAGATTACCAGGGAGTCAACACTTGGCTTCTGCCAGACCGTGGGTAGTCATCCTTTCCCAACTGTGCCAGGCCTGGCCTGGCCTACGTGCTCTTTCTCTACAGTTTGACTTAAGGAAAGCACAATCAGCATTTCCTCCTAGCACCATTGTCATGGGGACAGTTTCCTTTCGGAAGGCCGGGATCCCCACTCTAGAGTCACGGGACCTCATTTAACCCCAAGCTGGAGAGTTCCGCTGAGTCATTCCACCATCTTGTAATCCTCCACAAGCTTTCTGAGCACCTCCTGGAAGTTAGCAGAGCCATGTGAATAACCTAAAAAGAACCCCGCCAATCCTCCCCTAGGCGCTCACATACCCTGCCGAAGGGTGCCACAGGACAGCATAGATAGACAGCCGGGCAAATGGCAGCCCTTCTGTAGGAACCAATTTAAATGACTCAGGTTATGTCTACACTTGGCAGCCCTTCTGTAGGAACCAATTTAAATGACTCAGGTTATGTCTACACTTGGAGCTGGGGGTGTGATTCCCAGCTCAAGGAGACATACTCCTGCTTGCTTTGATCGAGCTAACATGCTAAGAATAGAGTGTAGCTGCAGCAGCATGGGCAGCAGGAGGGGCTAGCCACCCCAAGTACATACCCATCTGAGATCCAAGGCGCATACTCATGGCGGCTAGCCCTTTCTACTGTTCATGCCACCATGGTTACATTCTACTTTTAGCACAGTAACTCAATCAGAGATAACACAGGTATGTCTTCTTGAGCTGGGAATCACACCCCCAGCTCCAAGTGTAGACATATCCCTAGTGTTGGAACAGGTTTGTTATACCCTGGCATTGTAGGCGCTTATAGCCTTTGTCATTAACTCGACCATGAAAGAAATACGCTAGCCCATGCTCACTCTGCCTTGGCCATTCTAGAGTTCAATTACAGACTTCGGTCAGGTAGTTATCTATTTATTGACTGAATAGCTAGTGATCCAACCCATGCAAACTCACTAATTAATTTTCATAATTAGCTGCTACCTCTTTAAAGTTTGCTTTAACTTTACAGGTATACATCTCCCCGAACAGTAAACGGAAACTGACTATAGCAAGCTTTCAAGATAAAAGGAGCTGTTTAAAAGTCTTATCTGGACTAACCACCTGGAAATGTAAACACTGTTGGAAACCTGTAAACCTTCTTCTTAATGGGGCACTAAATTGTGTGTTACTTCAACCCCTTTTGTCTTGGAGGTGACCATAAACCATTGTATTACACAACACTGGAAACATTCACCCTTTCCCTCCATGGGCCTTGGATCACTGCACAGTTGAGTAAATTAGAAGACAATAGTCCCCTGCATCAGCCCTGGGCCAACTGATATCCAGTTGGTTAGAGGATTTCAGCTCTTTGTACCAGGAAGCTCCCCAAATCTGAATGGGAGCAGCTGGAGTCCTTAAGCAGCAAGAGATTCTGAACCAAAAGAGGAAGGTTGCCACAGTGTGCTGGGAGCCACTCACCAATATCTTGGAGGGGTACATACTAAATGCTATGTAGGTGTTACAGTGGTAGGGGACACCACAGAGATGCAAATACATAAGCGGCCTTCAGGGTTGTAAACAGAGCCAGGTGGATGGAAAACAGAATGCACAATATTAACCATTTCTATTTGGGGTTTTCTAGTGTGAACCTGAAAAGTCTGAGCAATGAGTGAAGAGGCACAAAACTGACACAATAATTAAAGTGATATGGAAGTTGAGGAGGTCATTACCTAATCTATCTATCTATCTATCTAGCTAGCTAGCTTTGTATTCTTCCTACATAAGCAATGGTGATATCCATGTAATAAGTCTCAGAGCCATTGCATGCACCTCTGGCCCTCCTCACCTATAGTCTGCCCACTAATCCATCTCTGTCAGGACTAGTTACAACATTCCAAACCCAGAGACCTTCAAATTGTTGTAACTTTTTGTTAAAATCATCAACCTGCCACAAATATGTCTCTTTTTTTTATCCTACATGTAAAATGTTCCTACTGAAATGACATTAGTTAAGTCCAGAATGGGTAAGCCTTGCTTTTGAGAGAAGTTTAAGATCAAACATCTCACAACCCCTTGAGGTAGGCTACTCCTGCCCTACAGAGTCTGTGTCAACACAGCCATGCTAGCAGAGCCCCCTAGTGTAGATGCAGGGTACACTGACAGAAGGAAGAGTTCTGCCTGTATAGGAACACCACCTCCCCAAATGACATTAGTGATGCTGGCAGAAGCCCTCTTCTGTCGGCATAGCTCTTCCTACACTGTGGGGTTTGTCAGCAAAGCTATGTCACTAGGCTATGCGGGGGTTTTTACAGCCCAGACAGAGATAGCAATGCTGGTATTTTAAGTGTAGACTAGGCCCTAGATATAGGAGCTTTATGTCACTGGAAAAGGGAGAGTCCCAGATGTCCGCTGTGACAGGCTGCACTTGTTTCTAGCCCTGGAAGGCCTCAGGAATGGAAACTTTAAGCCTATGACACTCATACAGAAAAAGCTATTTTGGGGAATCTTTAAAGGGTTTATTGATTGTAATTTTCTCTATCCCACCAGCCTGTACAAGTTGGACCCTTGGTAACAAAACCACCTGTCTTTGCATTTAACATGATGGTCAGTTTTACTGGCGCCTGTGAGGGTTGACTTTAATAACTCACCCAGGCCTTTGCCACATACGACAAAGCAGCCATCCTAAAAGCAAAAGTCCCTGACACTTCAGCTAATTGAGCTATTAGCTTCAAGCAATATAGGGTCTATGCCACTAAGAGGAGAAAGTTCTGATTCTATCACAGGTGCCATATACATACTGGCCACTTCATTAACACCGAGTCTGAAGCAACAATCCCATCCCCTTCTTCAAAATAAGCCCAGCAGTGTAGGTACAGTCCCAGGCCACAGAGACACTGCACTGAGCCTGGTCCCCGCTGGGGCCAGGTGTTGCGCTGCCTTTCTGCTCTTCTGGCTCAGCCATGGAAAAAGGCTAATGTAGTGCCCATCTTTAAAAAAGGGAAGAAGGAGGATCCGGGGAACTACAGGCCAGTCAGCCTCACCTCAGTCCCTGGAAAAATCATGGAGCAGGTCCTCAAGGAATCAATTCTGAAGCACTTAGAGGAGAAGAAAGTGATCAGGAACAGTCAGCATGGATTCACCAAGGGCAAGTCATGCCTGACTAACCTAATTGCTTTCTATGACAAGATAACTGGCTCTATGGATGAGGGGAAAGCAGTGGATGTGCTATTCCTTGACTTCAACAAAGCTTTTGATACTGTCTCCCACGGTATTCTTGCCAGCAAGTTAAAGAAGTATGGGCTGGATGAATGGATTATAAGGTGGATGGAAAGCTGGCTAGATTGTCGAGCTCAACGGGTAGTGATCAATGGCTCCATGTCTAGTTGGCAGCCGCTGTCAAGCGGAGGGCCCCAAGGGTCGGTCCTGAGGCCGGTTTTGTTTAGTATCTTCATTAATGATCTGGAGGATGGTGTGGACTGCACCCTCAGCAAGTTTGCAGATGAGACTAAACAGGGAGGAGTGGTAGATACGCTGGAGGGTAGGGGTAGGATACAGAGGAACCTAGACAAATTAGAGGATTGGGCCAAAAGAAATCTGATGAGGTTCAACAAGACAAGTGCAGAGTCCTGCACTTAGGACGGAAGAATCCCATGCACTGCTACAGACTAGGGACCGAATGGCTAGGCAGCAGTTCTGCAGAAAAGGACCTACGGGTTACGGTGGATGAGAAGCTGGATATGAGTCAACCGTGTGCCGTTGTTGCCAAGAAGGCTAATTGCATTTTGGGCTGTATAAGTAGGGGCATTGCCAGCAGATCGAAGGACATGATAATTCCCCTCTGTTCGACATTGGTGAGGCCTCATCTGGAGTACTGTGTCCAGTTTTGGGCCCCACACTACAAGAAGGATGTGGAAAAATTGGAAAGAGTCCAGCGGAGGGCAACAAAAATGATTAGGGGGCTAGAGCACATGACTTATGAGGAGAGGCTGAGGGAACTGGGATTGTTTAGTCTGCAGAAGAGAAGAATGAGGGGGGATTTGATAGCTGCCTTCAACTACCTGAAAGGGGGTTCCAAAGAGGATAAATCTAGACTGTTCTCAGTGGTAGCAGATGACAGAACGAGGAGTAATGGTCTCAAGTTGCAGTGGGGGAGGGTTTAGGTTGGATGTTAGGAAAACTTTTTCACTAGGAGGGTGGTGAAGCACTGGAACGGGTTACCTAGGGAGGTGGTGGAATCTCATTCCTTAGAGGTTTTTAAGGTCAGGCTTGACAAAGCCCTGGCTGGGATGATTTAGTTGGGAATTGGTCCTGCTTTGAGCAGGGGGTTGGACTAGATGACCTCCTGAGGTCCCTTCCAACCCTTATATTCTATGATTCTATGGTGAGTAAATGCTGCATCAAAGTGATAGGAACATCACCCTCTGAGGTACCAAAGTGCTGGATTCATCAAATTTCAATAACTTTCCTGAAAACTGACAGGTCTCGTGTCAGGCCTAGCAATCTCGTAGGGCCAGGACTTGCAACCAAACTCTGCGTATACCCATGGTGCGGTGAGATTTACCCCTTATTCTGAGAAGTCAAGCAGAACAAGTGGGGTTAAATGGCATCATTTCAGCCCTATTTGCTTCTCACCCCAGCTCTATTTTGTTGTGGGTTTTTTTCCCCCATCCCTAACACTGGTGTGTTTTTCCTTTTAGCCTGTTGATCCACCTAAGAGGCTGTTTTGCAAGGGAGTTTTAATCTAATTAGAAGCCAAGGTACAATAGCTTCATTTCACAGAAAGTTCAGCATCAATAGGATCAGAGTGTGAGCAAAATGAAAAGCTGGAGAAGCGCTCGATTAAGCAGAAGAGTGCTGGGCAACATGAATGCAGGCGGCTTCTCTGCCTTTGCTTCTGTTTTCATGATTTTGTTATGCTTCCCTGAAAAGTGCTATCTCCCTTTGTGTCCAGTGGAGAAGAATGGCACAGAGGAGAGAAAAAGGCCTCGTGCCTTATTTTTATTATTCTTTAATAAAAACACTAGATGATGGGAACCATAAGCTTGAGCAAAGCTGATGCCAACAAGATGCATCAAGTGTTTGCGGCTTCCCTCGTGAAAGATGTATTCAGTGGCTCTTAACAATTTCTTCTCCTCGTGTTTGTCCTGGGGGAAAAAAAAGCCTTTTTGATGTTTCTTTCTCTTTTTATTTCCTTGCTTGAAGGAGAGGACTGAAAGAGCCAAAATGGAGAGCAGGCCTAAGAGAATGAATCCTTCGGGTGCGTCTCCTTTAGCTAGTGCACCAGCCCTTCATCTTTAAAGATCTGTGTAGAAACTGCCACACGCATCCTTCAGGCCCCTATCGAGCTCATACTGAACTCACCAGGAGTCTCCCTTGCCTCCACTGGGAGATGGGCCAAACCCTACAGGCTGGTTTAAACACAAACGTGTATCCTTAACTGAATCAGTTTCCTAAAACCTTTTTCATGATTTCAGCGCACATTTGTGTGTGAGCACTCTTCTTTTGAACTAAAAGAGGCTAAAGTCAACTCACTAAGATAGGTAACAAACCAACTTTAACTAAATTGACTTTAGTCACTTTTATTCAGAACTAAGAGTGGCCATACACAGACTTGTGCTGAAATGACTAAATGAGAGAGACAAGGTGGGTGAGGTTTCAGAGTAGCAGCTGTGTCAGTCTGTATCCGCAAAAAGAAAAGGAGTACTTGTGGCACCTTAGAGACTAACAAATGTATTTGAGCATAAGCTTTCGTGAGCTACAGCTCACTTCATCGGATGCATGCAGTGGAAAATCTCCCCACTGTATTTTCCACTGCATGCATCCGATGAAGTGAGCTGTAGCTCACGAAAGCTTATGCTCAAATACATTTGTTAGTCTCTAAGGTGCCACAAGTACTCCTTTTCTTTTTAAGATGGGTGAGGTAATATCTTATATTGGACCAACTTCTGTACCTAGAGACAGTTTAATGGATTGGTGGTGGTTGTTGAAGTTGTCGTGGGTTTTACCTCACTCTCCTTTTGCAAGTTTGTGTGCAGACATTCTTAAACAGGCCTATCTGGATCCAAGGGCCGACTAGATAGATCCTTCTGGCCTTAAAAAAATCTGTGAATCTATGAAAAAGAATGATGGTGTACATGAGTTCCAGTGGTTCCAGTGGTTCCATTTTGAAAACTCATAAATGCGAGTATTGTGTTCTTCCCACTTTCGTAAGGCTGTTGGTCCCAGGCTACCAGCTTATAGAAAGTCCAGCTTCACTAGTATCTCCTTTGCAACTCCCTCTTCATAAAATGCCCCTCGCTATAACAAAAATAACTAAGGACCAATAATTTCTTCTGCAAATTTTGCCTCCTTTCTTCTTAGAGAACAATCCATGAATAGATTGTGATTCTCTCCAATGGTTTTGTTGTGCATTCTTAGGGCACAGTGTATGTTTCTGTTTCTTTCCCAGAGGAGTTTAATTTTCAGAATTGAGAATACATGGGATTACAAATTCTGCATTTGCTTTCCAAGAATATTCTGGAATCTGCACTTCCAGTTCCCTGTTACTCTGAAATTCCCTATGTGAAAATGAATTTCAGAGGCAACTTTTCTTTTTTATGATTAAATTCTCCTCCAGCTAGAACGTTAGTGGAAAGTCAGCACAAAAGGAATAAGTTCATGATCAAAGCAAATTTGTGAACGTTCTAACTCATATTTGCAGGAAATGTTTTGCACTGTTTGCCTAGGTCTAGTCATGATAGTCACAAAAAGAGTGTATCAGACATCAAGCAAACAATGACAATTATGGGGATTTAAGAAAAGGAAAGGCAATTGTATATTCTGTAGCCTGTCTCCATTATGCCAAAAGTTAAGGAGCATATAACATGTCAGATAGGAAGAACTAATTAATACCACTGAATTTTGGTGCAACTATCAGAAATAAAAACCCAGGAGTGATTCTGTTACACAAGCAAAATCATTATTCCTCAAGAACTGACAGGGAAATACTGTGCTCAGATGCTATTGTTTTATATTGGTGATAATACAGGAGGCAGAAAATAGCCAGTCTGGTTGCAAGACATGGTGCTGGAGCTAGAGGAGAAAAAATCATCCTTTGACTTTTAAAGTGAGCAAACTGGATCTGGGCATTATTGACAAAGACTGAAAATGACACCAGACAAGGTAATCTTTACTGTCACTTTTCTGAACTATAACTGCATTTTAATAGTAGGAGTAAAAGTCAAGCAGAATTCATTGTAATAACCAGGACTCTATAAAGATCAGCAGTGTTCTGGCTTTGTCTCGGGTTTATCTACTCTCTTTTCCAACCTAATCTCCTCTTTGATATGTATTACTGAACACAGATTGGAAGAGCTTGGAGTCCCATGATATGGAAAGAGTGGAGGGAAAAGAACCACGAAGTGCCATAGCAGCATCAGAGAGTCCGCACAAAAAAGAAGGCCAGTGACAGGGGATACAGAAGGCAACAGAACACTGAAATAAACATTCTGGAGCTTCAGAATCAAATGATCAAGGAACCTCCAAAAAAAGAAATCAGCTGCAGAGCTTGTGAGCAGCCGTTTGTGTCTTCAAAGAATTCATTTGCACATGCAACAGTACACGTCCGCAAGCAAAAGCAGGCTTGCATGTGAATGCAGATTCTTGAACACACGATTATTTAATCTGAGCACAATGGTGGACTTATTGTTTCTTATTACCATTACCTTTTTTCTTTATTCTTACATATGTGAGGAACAGACAGAGTGTGAAAAACCAATGTATAAGTTCTGCCCATTGCCCAGTCTTGATGTGCAGAACCCCCTGTGCTTCCAGCCTTGGACTCACACACACACAAAATGAACACACTTCAGTGTGAACTTGGAGCCTGACTGCAACTCTAATCCTGAGTCCACAAACAACTCTGCCAATGCACTTCACGCCTTACCTGCATTACCTCCTTGCTTTTCTAGTCCTACTCCAGGTCTGCTGATGCATCTCATTTCCAAACTACAGCCCACCTCCCTCCCACATGCTATTCCAGTCCTGGGCTCCCATGCAGCTCTGCCACCGTTCTGTAAAATATACAATGATAGGAACCATTAGGGTACAGCTTTGAAATTGGCTTTGAATACTAGAGTTACAGCAGTCATGTGAAATGAAACAAGTTCTTTTCCCAGAGCTTCTGAAATACCTTGTGATTTAAGAACAGTAATTCCAAACCCCATATTACACTTGATATCCAGTTTGAACCCAAAGTAAATGGGTGAAGCTTAGTCAAATTATTGTGAAGGCACAAGGAGCGATGGCAGGGGGAGAAAGAGAAATTCATGACAAAAAATTCTCTCTTTCTTTCTTTCTTTCTTTCTTCTGTTGCCCATAGTCTCTTTCCTGCTGTTATTCTTTGCTTTGGCAACACATTGACCTTACAAATGTGTCTGCTGCTTTCCTGGAGAATGAGATCCCAGGAAAATTACTTGTCTTACTTTCCAGTTATCTTTTCCTGCCTCTTAACATTTAGCTAACAGGCTGCATCTCAGAAATAATAAATTATTCTCCAGATTGCAGTCAGGACTTCAGAGCATGTTTCATGCCAAAAAAAGAAGACAGAAAACATGATTAGAGACAAATATGGTGAAAAATAAAATATGAAAGGATTGAAATCTCCTTGTTCAGAACTGCAGTCTTTTATCCACTATGTTTCTGGGGTCTGATCCAAGGCTCACTGAAGTCAATAGAGCTTTGTATTCAATCAGCTATGGATCAGACCCCGATGAAGTTTTCTTCCTAGTCTTCACATGGGTGTAGATATGACTCAACAGGTGACTTTTCCACCTCCTCATTCAGATATGTAATGATAGGTGTTTCGAGGTGGTTGGAATTCCTATTATTTCTCATTTGTATTACAGTAGCATATACCCTGTATATATACATAATAAAGAGCCAGCCCCTGCCCCAAAGACCTTACAATTAAAGAAACAATACAAATGGTAGAAGAAAGTATACAGTTTTATCCCCATTTTAATGGGGAACCAACACACAGAGATTTATGGCTTGTGTCTTATGCAGAAAGAAAGAAAAATGATACTCTGGGAGACAACTGAGAGACCTGTACATTCCTCTCATCCAGTCCTTTGTGCCCTTCCTAAGGTGCTCACCCCACCCTTTGGGAAACACTTCTAGCGTTTGAGTAAGTAAGGACAAGAAAAAGGACAGGATAATGACCAGCTTTGACTGACAATATCGCAACACTCCCAAATTTCCCTTGACTGAAATACAAACTAATATTATTGTTAATGATTGATATATAAATATCATTACTAGTGAACAGCAAATAATTCATTAGACAAAATTGTCCTGTTTTCCTGTTTGCTAATTACCAGGGAGCAGGTTTTGTAATTCTCAGATATGGATAGCTCACAAATCATTAGTTATGAACGTTCAAGATTCAAACTCTGAAACTGGGGCTGTGTTGGCTAATTACATGTCATGTGCTGGTTTCCACAGCGTGACTATTTTTCACATATAACTAAACACTATCTCATTTCCTCTCTAGTAAATTATTTCTTCTGACTGGGCCATATACTCAAGGTGCTGAGGATCTGCAGCTTCCATTGTAATGAATGAGAATTACAGGTGCTCAGCAGGTGCTCCACACCTCTCAACATTAAGCTGCTATATGATGGAGGGTGCTATATAAAATAGGGGTGGCAAAAACCGCTAAGTATAGAAGACCCGATCCTGTCAGACGCTCAACTCCTCATCCTCCTCAACCGATGAAGTGAGCTGTAGCTCACGAAAGCTTATGCTCAAATAAATTGGTTAGTCTCTAAGGTGCCACAAGTCCTCCTTTTCTTTTTGCGAATACAGACTAACATAGCTGTTACTCTGAAACTCCTCAGGACACAGTAGCTTTGATGACAATTGAGACATTCAGAACCATGCTGAGCTGCTCAGCCCTGGGCTCAAAGTTTCACTCAAGGCTGCTGCAAACAGTAATGTGTACTCTACAAGAAAAAAATGTCTATGGTACACAGCAAGTACTTCTCTTTGTGCTGCAGAATATCACATGAACAGTTTTGGTCCAAGCTACAGGACTCAGGTAAAATGTATGTAAATACTGTCATGGCACACTGGTATTTCTCTTCCCCTCCATTTCTCCTCTTTTGTTGCCTTTTTGCTGCTTATACCTTCTGCCTATCTCCCTCTGCCATTTCCCAAGCCCAAATAAGGTTTGGGTGTTATTTTTCACTGGTGTCTGTATTGCCATATAAAACTGCACATAGTGCTTTCTACCCTGCAGGATACTCATTTTTCAGCAAGCTATAAATCAGAATGAGCGGGAAGTGACAGGGATTAGAGGAGAGACAGATCCTACAATGACCAGCTACAGATTGCAATCTTCAGCTAATAAACACTGTCAATAAGAACAAACCCCCACACACTCACATGCACTCAGACACACATGCACACATTCACGAAAAGCCCACCCACACACACACACAACAATGAAATTTAATAGATTAACATGGGTGTTTGAAGAGCCCTTTTAACAACTACTGTACAACTCTCATGAGAACGTTCTTCAAGGTCAGGCCCAATTGGCTAACAGTACAGAGGCTTGGGAATGGGATCACAGGGGTGTTGCAGGTCAGGACTGAGTTGGTTTACAAGAGTCATGTGTGTGTGTGTGTTGTGCGTGTTCCAGTCCACAGTAGCAGGGGATACTGCAGATCAGTGAGTGGGGTGAATAGACCCTGTACAAGGGTCCAGGACTGAAACAACAGCTGCTGCAAGACAGGACTGAAGTATAACAGAACTGTGTGGGGCTTTAGGACAGGGATAGCATGGGATCGCTTGTCAATGCTGGAGTTCACCGGCTGATCTGGGATTTGGGAGGGGGGGGAACCTTGAATAAAACCTGCCCATGCTGCCTGCTATGCTATCGGTCCCTACTTTTCACAAACACACTCCCCCGCACAAAATGCTCATAAAAGATCAAACGGAAAGGAATTAGGATAAGCTTTCATTGATGAGCTGTTAGTCAGAGATCGATTAATGACTGCCTGTGCATGATGCATCAGCAACAACCGGCATGGCAGGGCTGCTATCAGTGAATATTAGTTTATAACAGTACAGATGCAAGAGATCACCTTCAGCAGAGCCATTTAGTGAATGACAATGGGCCGGGAGAAGTGAGTTTCCCTATGGCAGGCTGAGTTGGGTTCTGTCTGAGAGCCCTTTCCCTCACTGATCCCATTTAATCTCCCTCTCCCTCAATCCCTCACCAATCTTTGTTTCCCTTCAGTTACTTGTGAGGCCCCTTGGTTGTGACTGAAAGAAGGAAACAGAGGATGTGTTAACTCACTTCATTAAGAGCCAATGGAAGGAGCTTTTCTACAGCCGGCACAATTTATATGGTCTGCACTATCAAAGGTTCTGATCCAAAGTCCATTGAAATCAATAGGAGTCTTTCCATTGATTTACATCAGGCTCACAGGGCAGGCAGATTTGCTAGTCACACTCTTGTGAGGACTATATAGCTCATTGAACTAGACAGGCACAAACCCTGGAGTGGACTTTAGAGTTCATGGAACCAGAGTTCCCACCTTTCCTTACCATTCTATACTTTCCAGTAGGATTGTTAAAAAGTGTTATTAAACTGTGTCTGAATGGAAAAGGGTTAGATTCAAAGAATGAAGCGGAGAAGAGATTGCAGCTATAGACTATGTCTTCACTGCCAAAAAAGGTGTGCTTTGACAACAAGACAACTATCTCACTGTAAAATCACAGTGGAGACAAGGGGCTGTAGTTTTTACCTTAAGGTAGCTAGTAGACGGAAATCTCAGATCAGGGGCATGGTGTTGATCTTGACTAACTACACTGTGATAAAAACTATCTGTGCCTTGTTTCCACTAGGAATTTACATTGAGAGAGCTAACTCAAGTTAGCCATGTTGCTGTGAAAACAATAAAGGCTTACTGGCATAGTGAGTGAGGGGATATGCTGTCTCTATGCAGGAGGACAGGTAGATGTACTATAGCTACTTCATATCTCCTAGAGACGGTACAGTTGCCCACTGAGAGATTGTTTCTCATATATTACAGCTCCCCTGCTGATTTGTTAAAACCATCAAGGCCACTCTGCATAGCATCTGACATACGAGAGAAGACTCTAATTTATTTGGTTCTTGCCTCTTGAACCATAGGAAAACACCCTTTCTGCATTAGCCTTCCCATCCACAGGCAAGAGTGTAACAGGGAGAAGTGCAACCCAATAATTCAAAAGACAGAGGTTGAGAGTCTCACTGATCAGCCTGACGATTTTGGAGGGCAGTAGGTATTTATTGAAGGTGAAAGATGCCCACTGGAACACTTGACTTCACTCAAACAACCTTGAAATTTGAAAACCCAGACAGTCCTAAGTGGTGAATATGGAGCTCAAAATGTTTCTGAGTGTGGTTTGATTGCATTCATGCTGGGAAATATTGAAAAGCACGGGCAGGAAAAGGGTACCTCTGAGAGCAGGGGGCCTTTCTCTCAAGGATTTGCTCTTGTTTCCACTGGTACTTACCTTTGGCTTATTAGTCCATTAAGAATGTATAACAAAATACATTCTCCTCCAGATTCATCACCAACTCTACTGTGTGGCAGTGCATTGGTTTGCTGTAGTTCACACTCTGCTACATAGGATCGCTTTACTCTCAAAACATGGTGACACCGGTCAGCAACAGAGTCTGCATACCACTGCTACAGCACATTGGATGCCAGAATCCTGCACAAGTGAGAGCCTCTTTCATTGTGTTCTATGCTCCCACCACCATAACATCTGGGTAAATAACAAAGTCGGAGGGATTTATCTTCCACACCACAAGTGCTCATAACAGCACTGAAGCACACGGTAAAACACGATGGTCAGGACAGGGAATGCATAAGAATCTAATCCTGCTTTACTGCGTGGCTGCCAAATTAATCCTGCCTGCTAGCTGGAGAAAGGCGCAAGAGGGGAGCATGTAGCGAAGTGTCTCATTAGCACGATGAGGATCACACTTAAACCTTCATCTCCTCAGAAACACACTCTGACTTGCCTGCACCCTCACCCATTTCTTACCTTATTGGAATGAGGGTGCATGTAGGGAGCCTGAGAAATACAGCATGGAGGACAATATGCTTTGCCTTATTTTTATCTGCATTAGCTGCCTCTCCCCCTTGCAAAGGACACAAGGATCTCACACACGCTGTTGCTCCCCACACCAGGACTCGCAAGATCGAGGCTTCAACTGCTCTCAGTGGAAAGAGCCCCCATGCTGGAGTTAGCTCTGCCAATCCTGACGTGGTGAGGCAAATGGGGAAGGAACCACTTTTGTTGTCATTTATATAGTGGTAGACGTTGCTAGCTGGGGTGCCAATTCTACCAGCCTTTTTGGCACATCAGTATTACCAGATAAATCCAGGACTGGAGAGAAACCAACTGGAGTTGGGGAACAGAACTGCATGCCCCCAGAGCAGCCCATACCAATCCTGACTTCAGGAGTTGTTATCTCGGTAGAAACTCTCTTTCTGAACTTTGGCAAGAGCCTAATTAATGAGTTAATTCCCTGTTAATCTATTCTCTTCTTTGTGTCTGTTTCATGATTAATTTAGTTCCAGTGAATTTCCTTTACTGACTGCAGAGTAGAAACACATTTCCTATCCTATTAATCTCCACTTTTGACCCACCTGCTGGGGGATAAATGGAGGTGAATTCATCCATGCACTCTGTTCCAAAGCCATTACAGCACACAGGGCATTTCTGGAGGAGAGGAGTGGGCTTGGGGAGGTTTCCCATGGATACTTGCACTCCCAGGATTCACTTGTAGCATCACAAACTTCTACAGATACTGCAAATAACATCTCAAGCAGAAGAGATGACTGCAATACTGAGACCTTCCACTGGAGTTTAGCTATCATACCTCCCTGTCCATTTCAAGACATGTAAATGTCTTGGTAAATGCACAAAGAATAATTAAACTCTGAATTATACATCCTAAAAGCAGTTTACAGGATGATATAGACACTCATGTTGTACTGACTTTAGCTGGATTAAAAATGTGACAAGCCTTCCAAAGGGATATATCTCTACAAGCAGATTCATTTGTCAACCACTCAGTTGTGTATGCAGGCCATGATAATGACAGCTCTCTCTCCTGCACACATGGGTAGCCTCTTCCTGCCATCCCCCAAAATCTTTCACATTAAAAAAAAAAAGATAGCAGCTCCACACCAGCGCCAGGAGAGCTGGGAGAAGGAAAGAAGGGTAACTTATCACTCACGTTCAAGGTCGCTTACCCTCTGGGATGGACACTGAAACAGACTATCCAAGAGATGTGGGATTTCCCTCACAAGTTCACTCTTCCAAATTCCAATGATATTTTCTGGCCGGCCAACCAACCAAGCAAGTTCTGATTGTGGGAGTAGGGAGAATGTCCCTTTGATCCCAGGCTTTCCACCCCCTTCAAAGTCACAGATGAACTAGCCTACTCGGGAGAGGGTTTCTGAAGGTCAGAGGAGGATCTTCCTTGGCAAAGTGCGCTATGGAGTCTTTCAAAAGAAGTACATGGGCAAGTACACACTATCTCCTTTCCTACCCCATGAACCTGGAATTGACACACCGTAATTCATCATACCTTGCACTGTAAAGATGTAAGTGGTGGTTTCGCTAGATGTCCCGGACCACAAGGTTAATGTTCTTCGCATAATCTCCTCTTATAGTTTCAATGGAATACAATAGTCTTCACTTGCTGTCCCAAATTCTTGTGTAATGCTGCCCTGTGCTGCTATGTTCCTCCACAGAAATGACTGCACTTCAGCAATGCGTGCAATGAATTATAGCCATCTATGTGTGTACACACACAAATCCTGAGAGGTTCTGGGCACCTGCTGTGAACCCCCAACTCCATTTAACACTCCTTGAAGTCAGTGGCGAAACTCCCAATGAGTTAAATAGCACAAGTCCAGGCCCATTGACTTCAAGAACTCCAGAAGCTGCTCTGGACTTAGCTAAACCTGCAGAGTTTGGATCTGCTATTCTGTGAAGTGCTGAGTATCTCTTATGAGCGCTTTCATCTCCTATGCCTCTTTGAAACACTTTGGAATCTTTTTGGGCTCCATGTAAATGTTCTCAGGACTTATCCTTCATTCTAGATTTAGTTTGTGGGGATGCTGCCTGCTTCTGCAAATAAGGAGCTGGTCTTAGGTGTTATGAACTCCTGTAATTCCAGTTAAATCAATGGATCTATGCCAATTTACATTAGCAGAGGATCTGGCCCATTGTCCTGAAGCCAGCAAGACAGCACAGTGTTACTTCAAACTGGCTAGGGGTGCCTGTCAGTGACAAAGAAGTAAGATTAAAGCTCTGTCCTGACATCTGAGGTGATATCCTTTCCATGAAGCAGGCCCAGATCTTTGGGTTTCACCAGAGTGTTGGGTCTTCATGGCTCCCTTAAATGCTTCCAGAATAATTTTCCTTCACCTCATTTGGGGGGTACAGAAATGACCTTGACTCACATCAGAATGATTCCATTTTCCCACCCGCCTTCCACCACATTCAAAAACAAAAAGAAACTTGATCTTGTTGTTCCCCCACCCCCACCCCCCTACCCCCTTTCTGGTGAAAGTTACTCTCCCTCTGCGTTTAAAAATGCTGGAATAGAAACCTTGCTGAAGAAAAAGTCATCGTGTGCTTTTCAAGGCAAAAAAATCAAACAGCATTGTGAGTAGTGGTGTGCAAATGAGGAAGAAGGTGGCAGTAAGGCTAAGATCTTCTTAACAATGCTAAACTGTTAATAAGCACCTGGAATAAATTTTGGGAATGAACACAAGGCTGCAGTCTTATAATTCTGGATCCTGATCCTGGCTAGGCTGTTATTTTCCTCCGTGCTTGACATTTGCTAATGTTTCCATCTTCTAAAGGCTGCAATCTCTGTGTCGGTAAGTTTCTACTGTATGCACCGTTTGGGACAGCTTACAATTGGGAAAGACTATCTTGTCTAGGATTCCTCCCCCACTCCAGGCATCCCAACACCTCTACCCCAGGGAAATAAAAAAAAAAACCAGAAACAAAATCTATCAGGGCCTTCGATGTGACATCCAAGTTAGAATAGGGATACCAGTTATTAGCATCGCAGGCCCTGCAGCTGATGGCACCGGGTGGCAAGGGCATTTTTAATGAGAGATCAAGGACACTGCTTGCTGTTTGTGTGGTGACTTGTTTAAACAGTGTTAACAGCAGTCTTCTTAGCACGCAAACCCAGCATCTCATAAGGGAGAGAGGAAAGGGAGGCAGGCACAAAAAGGTTCTGGAGATTTCTATGCAAACAGGTACCCTGCTTTCATGGCTAGTCCCTTCATACCTGCAGGGGAAAACGTCCCTGAAGTTTCAATAAGCATCTTTTTCTACTGTGTTTTCCCACTAGCTGGCTACTCAAGGATATGTTGTATGTGTATGGAGGTGCCTGAAATGAGAAGTGGGAAAAGTGATACTTTGAAGAGGGAAGATCCTCTGAAGGATCCTGGCTTGTTATCCCCTGACCAATGAATTCTTGCTCATGTGCCGTGGCATTCAGCTTCTGAAAAGTTTTTGGAGTGAGTGAAAGCTGTGTGATTGCAGAGTCTGCAGAACCCTGATGCCAGTGAGGATCATCCCTTCACAGATCGTGACCATGGACACAGCTGAAACTGGCAAACAGAACAAGGATCAATAGATAGACAGAGATGCTGAAAAGAACATTCTCAGCTTCGCTAGCTCTTCAGGTGCTGTGTCAGGCATGGCCAGACACATTTCCCAGTACAGCCAGTAAAGAGCCTGACAGAAACATGGGTTTCAGCTTTGGCTTTCAAGCCCCACCCTCCAGGGCCCTGCATCTGCTGCAATACCAGGTCTGGACCTGCACAAGGAGGCACAGAGTAAGTGCCAGGTGAAAGTAAGAGATGAGCAGGAGCCTGGTTCTGTAATAATGAGGCTATTCCTGTTCCTCCTCATCACTCTGCCCAGCAGTGCCAGTGAGGCCCACACAGGAGCACTCAGCTAAATGCCTAAGCCCATTCTTTTCAGACCTATCTAATTGGCACCCACACTCCACCTACTTTTAACCCTATGATCTTGAGAACAAGGAAACAGGCAGGTAGGGGTCTTGAGACTCACTCCTGTCCAGTGTGCAGGCTAACTTACTTGTGCCCATGCACGGCTGCCACTCACACTTGTGATGGAGCATCGCCACATTTTGCTCTCTGCTGTGTACTGCACAGTAGCTGAAAGGTTCATGACCTTACCCACCTAACCGGTTCTTTTTTCTTTTGACTGACAATGGCAGTAGCCATAGCTCTAGTGGAGGTAGCAGCAGTATCAATGGTCGATTGGAGAGCGGTCCTGGCTATCAGTTTGCCTTCATCTATCTGAGCTTGAAAATAGCTCTGTCCTGTGGCAGAAGGCTGCCAGTAAACACCACAACTTGGCGTAGTTCAGGAAATCATATTTGGCCATTAGTGCCTGGTAATTGGCCATCCTTAACTGGCGCCTGGAACGTAAGAAGACCTTTCTCCCCAGCAGATCCAGGTGCTTTCCCTTGTTACCAGCAGGAGTAGACTGGGGATGTTGCTGTCTCACCATTTCAGAAGCAGAATGGACAGTAAGAAATAAAAATTCTGCTCCTTTGGCTGGCATGTAATAATGCTTCTCTGCCCCTCTGGGAGTAGGAGTGCAGGTGGCAGGAGGGCACCAAACTGTCCTAGCTGGCTCCAGTATAGCTTCATTAATGGCAAGAGCTATTCTGAAGGGACTGGATGTGTGGAGGACCTCCTAGAGTTTATGGGGGAAGTCCTGGACCTCCTTTAGAGGAATCTGAAGCTTTCCAGCAACTCTATGGAGAAAGTCCTGGGACTGCCTGAAGTCATCCAGGGGGAGGAGCAGCAGGGGTGGAGGGGGGAAGGAGATGTAATAGTCTGCGCTTCATCCGGGGATGACAATGGCAGTCTTGCTGGTTCTGGCAGAACCACTGGATCTGTAGCGTAATGCTGCTCCTCCTCCTCCTCTGCCAGATCTGGGAGCAGATCTGAGTGTCCTCTTACGGAGGAGGCATGGGGTGACTCCCTGACAAATCGGATCAACTCTGCAGGGGGGTACAGGTCCCACATCTGCCAATATAGCCAGTAGGAGGGGTCGATAGGTGTTTGTGGGGGTGCCCATGGCATGGGGTACCAGTGGTCACTGTTCCCTCTAAGCTGTGCGGGTGTGCATGCGTACATAGATTCTAAACCCCACGCACAGGGCGAAACACTGCGCGCACAAAAATTTGCGTAGAAGCACAACAATTTGCACAGAAGAAATTTTTTGCGCACACAGCCTGTCAAAAATTTGCACAGAAGAAATTTTTTGCACACACGGCCTGTCAAAAATTAAAGGGAACGCAATGTGCCTCTGAGTTAGATGCAGCGGAGGTTGGTCCCAAACCAGTGCAGGTCTTCTCAGTGGTGGAGGACCCATAGGGTAGGGAAAGAAAGGTTCACTAGGTGGCTCAGAATCTCCCAACGAAGAGAAGGCTGACTCCAGTTCCAGTGGCAGTACCATCAGTGCCATTGGAGGGGAGATGTATTCTGCATATGGAATAGGTGATAAACTTCTTCCAATGGTCGATTCCCTCAGAGGTGATATTATCCCCCTGGAAATGGAGGGCCCCGATGGAGGAAGGGATTCTGGATCAGGAAGAGTGCAAATGTCCTGTGGGGCAGTGATGGAATCAGATCTCCCCAGTGTGAGGGGGGTTCTGCTTGTTGGAGCCACCAGAGCCAACAAGGAGGATGGTATCTGAAGCTGACAGTGATTAGACTTCGTTGGTGCCAATGGATCCCGCAGTTTGGAAGGAGCTGGGGATGACAGTACCAATGGAACACGCTCCGATGCTGATGGAGCCCAATGCTTATGGTCCTTCTTGTCGTGCCTCTGGGATTTGGACGTACTAAGTCCTCATGGGCTGAACTGATGGCTTTGTTCAGAGCTGAGTCTGACTTCTGTGGAGTGGATTGGGAGGAAGACT
This sequence comes from Chelonia mydas, assembly GCF_015237465.2. Classification (NCBI taxonomy): domain Eukaryota; kingdom Metazoa; phylum Chordata; order Testudines; family Cheloniidae; genus Chelonia; species Chelonia mydas. The sequence goes on from NC_051250.2 coordinate 70,266,552, forward strand.
TAGCATCATGCTTATAAGACTGCTTTCTGGCTTCCCAACAAGACCCCACCGTGGGGTCTGAGCAGTAGTGTAGCCAGGGGAGGAGCGGAGGGGAGCGGCCACTGCCCCTCTGAGCACAAGTGGCTCCTTTTTAAATGTTTACTCACCCGGTGGTGTTCCGGGTCTTCGGCAGCGGGGGCCTTCACGCGCTCCGGCTCCTCGGCGGCACAGGCCTTCATGCACTCCGGCTCGGCCGAGGCCTTTACTCGCTCTGGGTCCTTGGGAGCCTTCAGTGCCGCCGAGGACCCAGAGCCTCGCCCGGTGAGTACAAGCGGGTGGCACCTTTTTTTATGCCCGCTGCCCCGGTTGGCTCCACGTAGCTGTGCCACTGGGTCTGAGGGGTTAGATTCTCCCGCACCAGAGTCGGACTTCACAGCAGGAGGTGGAGTCGCTGGATCAGGCTGACATATGGGGAGAGGCGAATGTGTCCCGATTGGAGCCTCGTGGCTTTCTCCATGAGGTATTTGCAGATACAAAGTTCCCACCCTTCTCAGATACAGCTTGGGAACGATCAGCACATACTGCACCTTGCCACGATGTGGGCTTCCCCAAAGCAGTGCAGGCAGTGCTGGTAGTCATCACTGACCGAGAAGGACCACGGGCAGGAAGCACAGAGTTTGAAGCCAGGAGTCCTGGGCATAGTCTAATACCCAAATGGAACATGGGGTTGATGCCCCCCAAGAGACTAATCTAAAACTAAAAGAGCTAAAAACACTAAACTGTAAAATTATTAACACTATTAAGACTGTTAAAATGGTTAAACTATGTACAAACTAGATAATTCTTCTTTTGTAGAATGAAGCTGAAGCTGTGGACACTGGAGGTTCCAACCTGGACCATGCAGTGGTGAGAAGGAACTGGAGAGATGGTTGGTCCACCCCACACTTTATCACCTCAGCTGGAGGCATAAGGTGAACCAGAGCACATGCGTGGACCAACAGACACCACTTTCAAATTCACCAGCGCCGAATGCGTGGTGCACGTGCACAACCCACAGTGGAATGCAACAGGGACCATCACTCGAAAAAGAATATCCACAGTTTCATTATTAAGATTATTTTGAAAGGTTATAAACCCTCATGTTTCTGGGTATTAACAACACACTGACTAACAGAGGACAAGAAGAAATTTCCCACAGGGGCAGGTAACTCTACAGTTGTCCGCTATGGCAATTTCTTGCACCTTGCTGTGCAGCCTCGGATACTGATTACTGTCAGAGATAAGGACACTACACCAGATGAACCACTGCACTGATTTGCTATGGCAATCCCCGTTCTTATGATTCACTTATTCACAGCTGAAAAATAATAATGTGTGAGAATGAGAAATAAGATTAAATGCTAGGGAAGGCCTCACAAGATAAATCCAGATGCCAATGCTTTACACAAATTGTTGAGCGTCCCCTGCAGTTAAAAAGAGGATGAAGCAACACAGTGTAATTTTAAATAAGGTTTACTCACACTTTGACTTGAAATGGTCTTCCATCTTTTAAAGAGATGTGGATATTTTACTGAGGATGTTATAGTATTGCCTCTTTAGAGAGAATCCCAAATCCATATAAGATACCACAGTGATGGGTGTAATATAAAAATTTGTCAGATGGGCTTGACAGATGAAACAGACAGATAAGAGAGACAAACAGATTCAAAAGCGATGCTCGGTATTCTCCCCCTCATTCCTTATGACTCAGGATATTGGTCTGAAAGCAGAATCTGTCTTTTCCTGGCATTCAACTGCTTCTATTGCTTATTCCTCCTCTGAAGCCCATATCCTCACACTGTGACTCACACTGAGATAGGGATTTAAGGCAGTAACACCCTGTTAACACTTAAAGGGAAGCTGTTATGGTCTAATAGGTATATAATGTGCATTAGATAAAGCCACTGATTGTGCATTTTAAAAATGGTTTAAGCACATATTTGAAAGACTCACCATAAAACAGCCATCTGTTGCTTTAAGACTTCAATTTCGCCTTCCAGGAATTAAGTTTTTATCAGTGTAAATTCAAAAGCTCTAACTGGAATGAATGGAATCAGGAATGGGGGGCACAGCTGTGTAGCAGTGTATTCTCCTGCACTGTCTTGACAATGGGCTCACAGTCTGGGCTTGTTCGTTTTTTCAGCACCCATGTGCCGGACAGTTCTGCACTCTCACTAATAAGTGGGTCTCTCATCAAAGGGGAGGAGGAGTCCCATGAAAAAAGGATTGGATGATGGGAGATGCTAGAACATAAAACAAACTGTTTTCTCATCTAGTAAGTAGGGCCAGGCATGGTTTCACTCTCCAATATCCTGCAGTCCTGATTAGCAGTCACCACTACTATTCCAGTTTCAGGTCCTTCCACAGACTTCTGCCAACGCACCTCAGCCTGCAACGTCCTCTACCATCTCACTCTTAGCCCCATCTCCCCACCAAACACAGCTGTGCCAACACACCTCAGTCTTGTCCTGCAGCACTGCCATTCTAGTCCAGGGTGTCTCCTGCACAGCTCTGCCAATGCACTTTGATGCTGATGCTCTTGGACCTCTCTGGACTAGAGACCCACGTTCATGATGAATTGTTCAGTACTACAGATTGGCTTGGGCCACAAAGTGAAGCTCCTCATCTGGATCTAGAGCTGAGCTTTCCACAGGCTCCAACTACTTGGATCTGCAGTTTTGATTTGAGCCCATTTCTACTGGGATGCAGACAAATAAAAACTAGAACATAATACTAACATGCTCATTTCACTTGTGGCTTTCCATCCCTACTGTGCTATCTCCACTCCAGCCCAATTCTTATACGCCTTTGTGCCAAGGTTAAATTTAAACCAATTTATCCTAATAACTCCAAAGGGCTTGTGATATGATGGTAAGTATTTCCAGGGGGTGTGTGAGCCAGTTTACACGTGTGCATGCGTGTGCACTCATATACGTTTGTATGTATGTGCCGGGCAATGAACAACCTGCTCATATTTCTTCCCTGTCTCAGGCTCTCTCTCCAGCATGTCTCTCCCTTAACTATCTCTAGAGTGGCAGCAAGAGTCAGGGTCTGTGTGTGAGTCAGAGTCACAATACGCTGAGCAGCTGGAGCCTCTGACAGAATATACAATGCAGCTGAGATGTCAGCATAGGTGGCTTTGGAGTGCTTTAAAATGCTGTTTCAATGCCAGCTTTCAACTCCAAATATGACACTTTGTTCATCCACTCCCTTTCCTTCTAGGCAATAACTTCCTTTAGATGCAACTCACCAGCTTAAATTACAAATCTCTTTCTTTCTCCCTCCTTTGATCGCCTACTCTCTCATTTGCCCTGCTAGGCTCTCTTGACCCCCCCCCCCACCCCCCTACACCCACTAATGACCCCTGTTGCAGTAGTCTGCTGTCACCAAGGCACCAGTGGCTTTATCATCCTCACATTTGCTTGCAAGGCACCACCCCAAAAGGGGCTGCAGTGAGCTGATCCCCCTGAAAGCAGGCTTATGGCTGTGCCTGTGAGTATAACAACAGCAGAGCTCTTTGGTGCACCCTTAAGCTTGCTGTCTGCATAATTTCATAGAATCATAGACTATCAGGGTTGGAAGGGACCTCAGGAGGTCATCTAGTCCAACCCCCTGCTCAAAGCAGGACCAATCCCCAATTTTTGCCCCAGATCCCTAAATGGCCCCCTCAAGGATTGAACTCACAACCCTGGATTTAGCAGGCCAATGTTCAAACCACTGAGCTATCCCTCCCTCCATTTGCATAGATTGTGTCCTTTTGGTCCTGGGAAAGATCGGGCCCCAAGATAGTGTCTTCACAGGACACTAGGAAGTACTTTCATGGACAAAGTGTAGGGCTAAAAGGAGCCGACAGTCCCATGGGCCTTGACTATTGTCAGTGTAAGTGTATGCACTGCTGCTGCTGCTGTACAGGAAGAGAGTGGGAGGATCTGATGCCACTGACAGACTGGGGAGAGATTATGATCCACATGGCCTCACACTTTGGCTTCATGCATTCTTTGGATTCTTCTCTGTTTGCTGCCTAGTGCTGGGTCATCTGACATTGGGCTCATGGCCTGAGCCCTGGAGCTGGCAATCCTGTATGCTGAAATGTCTCAAATCCAGAACAAAATGTTGTGCCCTGGTCCCATCCCTAGTGTTCCATGTTTACCTCTTGAGCCCACAGGGAACTGGGGGTGCTCGGACTCTTGACCAATCTAATTTTCTCTTACATGATTGTCTTTCTCTGGAGACTCCATTGGGACCTATGGATAAATTAAAGGTCATCCTGTATGGCAATGACAATAAACAGAACCACTTACTTAGGGAGTATGGAGGATAAGTTCTCTGATTTCACAGAAATGTGCTTTCTTCGGAGGGGATGGGAGTGAGTTTCCTCTCAGTACTTTCCTGTCTAGACACCCCCTCACTGCAGCATTTCTTGTGCCCACAGGGGAACTATTCCAATACACACCAGTGTGACAACTCGGCTAATCCCCTAACTACCACGTGCCTCTGGAGTCCATCTTGGAATCCAGGCATCTCCATTTTCAACTGCACCCCATGCAAAAACATGTGCACCAAGACCTTGTGGTCTGTCGCTGGTAGTTATCCATGCTGCTCACCATGTCCAATCAGCCAGAATATGCCAACCTTACAAAACCCAGGAGGATTTCCCTCTCCATTCCACGCATCCACTGTTCACCATTATACCTTCCTCTGAGTGTGGCTGTAGCAGCTGAAAAGAAAGGGTCCAAGCGATAACAAGCATAGTACCAATAAAGTGGTGTCCTACCTCCTACATCACTGCAAGAGTCTAATAGTCCATCTAGTCTGCGATGTCAATTCTTGCTGTACAAGAAAACACCAATGGTCAATATAAACTGGTCTCATGCCTCCTGCTCCACCAGCAATGGTAGACAGATAGGCTACCTAGTCCTTTACCCTGCCTCCTTCCACAGCAGAAAAGAAAAATGGTACTTTTGGTCTGAAATCCCATCGCCTTCTGCACTGGTATACACCGATGGCCCATTTAGCCCATTATGCCTCATCCTTCCCCGTTGGAAAAGACCACCCATTCTGTTCCATCTAAAGTGCTATCCTAGCCTAGGAAGGATGCTTCAGAAGACAGCATATATTCCTGTAGTGGGGCAGCTGCCCCACTCCTGGAGAAGAGGGGTTAAAAGCTGCCCTGGAGAGGGCTGCAGCTGAGGAAAAGGAGTGAAAGCAGCTGAGGGAGTAGCTGACCACAGGTGTGGCCAGCCCAATCAGGCCACAGCTGGCCCTATAAAGGGGCTGTGGGCCAGGAGCTGGAGGAGTCTCACTCTAGCCCTAGAGTGAGAAGGGCAGGGCAGGGCAGGGCAGGGCAGGGCAGGGCAGGGCAGGGCAGGGCAGGGCAGGGCAGAGCAGAGCAGAGCAGAGCAGAGCAGAGCAGAGCAGAGCAGAGCAGAAGGAATAGGAATAGGAATAGGAATAGGAATAGGAATAGGAATAGGGCAAGGGAGCTCCAGCCTGGTAAACCCTCAGGCTGCAGGCCTTGAGGAAAGCCTATGAAAAGATACTGGGGCTGCTGAGGGGTTGCCTGAGGATAGGCAAAGGCAGCAGGTCCTAACCCCTTGCCAATGATGTGTGGCCATTACGGACTGCAGTTTACCCCAGTGAGGGGGGGCTAGATGATGACTGGCAGTAGCCACTGAGGCAAGGTGGTGTTAGAGGGTCAGGGTTCCCCTGGGAAGGGAGATGCACAGAGTGGATGTACTGCTGGGGCAGAACCCTGAGGTAAAGGGGCCCTGGGGTCTGGGAGGGACACGGGGCCAGCAGTAGGCGAGACATCAGCCTGCAGAGGGTGCTCCGAAGGCTGGAGAGAGCTAATTCCCAAGATGACCAGCAGGAGGCACTGTGCCGGTGAGTCTTCACTTTGCTACAATCCCCCATAATGCACTTCACTGGGTAATACTCCTTCATGAGAGGTCACTAAAGCTTCCTGACTTAGGAAGCAATCAGCTTTTATATATCTGCCTAGGACCATTTATATGGTCATTAAGGCTGTTATATCTCATCTGATGCCCTAAAGCATGAGGGTTCAGAGCTCTAGTCATTGTTACACTAGTTAGTGCAGACACAGATACAAGTGAATGATATGAAAATGTCTAATAACAAATAAGATCCTACCAATATGCCTCACAGCAGGTCCACCGCAGAAAAGGTGATTTGGAGCCCATATGTCTGCTGGAAATACCTGAGTTCATTATCTGTAGCCCTAGTCAAGTCTGTACACATGGGTAATTTGAACAACCTCATCAAGACACATCAGCAAGCAGAGCTTCCATGTGAGTTTGAAGTTCCCAGCTTTGATTTCTTCCATTTCCTTCCTTTCTTTTTGTTAGATGTTATTTGATAAATTAATTACCTCTGGGGCAGGTGTGTAGGATCTGAACGCTCCCTGGCACATCTGGGACTGGTGTTTGATGACAATCACTGAGGGTACACAGCTTGCAGGTTATTTCCTAATCTAAAAAAAATCAATAGGATTATATGAAAATGAGCAAGGGGAGGAAAAGCTGCTGTATTACAATGGCCCACCAGTGGACGCCTACATGAAGTCTGTTGGAATACCAACTGTATTAATTACAGGCAGTGCTGCTTGGCTGACCTTCCAAAGAAGGCAATGGGCCCGGACTCTTGTAATACAAAAAAGGAATGTTGCAGTTTACAGGGTGAGCAGGAGGAAGGGATGGCTTCTCATTTCAGATTGCATTGCCATACAATAACCCAGGGTGCAGGCTTGCTCTCCTGGATGCCAGGGACGGGCAGTGTGGCAGATCCAACAGGTAGGGCCCTACCAAATTCACAGTCCATTTTGGCCAATTTCACAGTCATAGGATTTTAAACTTTGTTAATTTCATGATTTCAGCTATTTAAATCTGACATTTCATGGGGTTGTAATTGTAGGGGTCCTGACCCAAAAAGGAGTTGTGGGGGAGCTGAAAGGTTATTGTAGGGGGGGTTGAAGTACTGCTACCCTTACTTCTGTGCTGCTGCTGGTGACAGCGCTGCCTTCAGAGCTGGGCAGCTGGTGAACGGTGGCTGCTGGCCGGGATCCCAGCTCTGAAGGCAGAGCTATGGCCAGCAGCAGTGCAGAACTAAGGATGGCATGGTATGGTTTTGCCACCCTTACTTCTAAGATGCTGCCTGCAGAGCTGGGCCCTCAGTCAGCAGCTGCCACTCTCCGGCCACACAGCTCTGAAGGCAGCAGTGCAGAAGTAAGGGTGGCATGGTATGGGATTGCCACCCTTATTTCTGTGCTGCTGCTGGCGGGGTGCTGCCTTCAGAGCTGGGTTCCCGGCTAACTGCCGCCGCTCTCCAGCTGCCCAGATCTGAAGGCTGTGCATAAGTAAGGGAGGCAATACTATAATCCCCCTTAAAACAACCTTGTGGACCCCCTCCCCCGCAACTCCCTTTTGGGTCAGGACCCCAATTTGAGAAACACTGGTCTCCCCTGTGAAATATGTGTAGCATAGGGTAAAAGCACACAAGACCAGATTTCACAGTCCATGACATGTTTTTCATGGCTGTGAATTTGGTAGGGCTCTACCCACAAGGCAAGAGTGTATTACTCTCCTACTGGGGAGGCAGGTCAATGGAGAGTGATACATGGCCCTAGTGGCTGGGGGCCTTTCCAGTGCTTCCAGCCTTAGCTGGCCAGGGTAGTGAGGGACCAGCTCAGAGCATATATTCAGGTCAACTCACATGGCAAAGAACTGTGCCAGTATTTTTAAATAAGAAACTGCTCTTCGCAACAAATTCTGTACCAGCTACCCGGCACAGCATTTCACGCTGAATTTAATTAAAGCTACTGGCAATTGTATAGCACTCATTGACCCAACATCTGAGCAATGAAGGGAAACGTCTCTATTTACAGAGATGTTCAGGGGATGGGAGGGGTCTGAATGCATTTAGCCACAGTGGAATTTGTCCAAAAGTGCAGAGTCAAGAAACTAGTCTCATGAAAAATGCCATAGGGTCTTTAATGCCCCTGAATGGTCAGGATCTTAGTTGTATGTCTCAGTAAAAAGATGGCACCTCCACCAGCACCCCCTATCATCATGCTGATGCACTAGTTCAGTACAGGTCAAAGGACAATAGGGTGACCAGACAGCAAATTTATAGGGACAGTCCCGATTTTTGGGTCTTTCTTATATAGGCTTCTATTACCCCCCCCCCCCCCCCCCCCCCCCGTTCCGATGGGACTGTCCCTATAAAATCGGGACATCTGGTCACCCTAAAGGACAGAGCTCTACCTACTAAATCACAAACGGCTTCCCACAGCACCCTGGATTTTCCTTGGGTAGGGAGCTGCAGGGGAAGGTGTTTGTGCTCCCAGCATAACCTGGTCCACTCTTGGCTAGAATATGGGAACTGAGAAAATCACAGCTGGAAGTGGACCAGGGTCAGGTGCCGTTATTAAGCTTTCTGTTTGCCATTAACAGCAGAGGCAGAAATGATTGCCATTTGGGGTGGGGGATACAGTTGCTCCCTTGCAGAAAGGTAAGAGACAATGGAGGAACATGAGATGAATCATTGCTGACTTAGCAAAAAGGCTCAATGACTCAAATGCCAGCCCTGGCATAGTAGAGGTGTCTCTCAAAAATAACTTAGCATGCCTGCCATACATACGCAACACTTGCAAACCTGAGCTGGAGGGAGGAGGAGAAGGGAAGGGAGAGGGGAAGGGAGACCAGCCCCATCCATCCAGAGTGTAGGGAAGGTGAAGGTGGAAAATTGTAACAGTTTTTTTTCCCTCTTGAACTTGATGCAAATAGTCACAATTCCCATCCCCTTTTTGGCCATGACAAATGTAAAGCTACTCAGAGCATTGACTAAAACCTAATCGGTTTTACGGCAAACGAGGCATGAAACCTATTGTCAAAAAAACATGATGTCCGAAGCATGTGTCAGCACTTCATCTTCCCAGCTGGGAGCTCCTGAAGGTCTGAGCTAACTACAGGGAAAGTCTGGAAAGGCACAGAGCTGCTACATGGGTTTGTACCACGCAAGGCGGAAATCATTGTGTTGGGGGTAATCATTGGCTATCCTAACAGGGCAACTGTCCAGCTGATTTGTGCTGCTGACAGCAGAGGTGCGAGGGAGTGGGGGTTCAGTACCATGTATTTACAAGGCACTTCCCTTGTATTATTTCTGCCATTACATGGGACTTACCCTTAGATACTCCACTACTGCACATGAATTACTCCACCAAATCTCCCAAAGCTCATGCTATATGGCATAAGCTGATCACATATATACAGAGCAAATCTCAAGGCTCTTACTCATATTTTCCTTAGTCTCTAATCAGGTATAACACACAGGGACTTCAGTTGAAGGTTTTTCTGAGGAAGGGCTGAGTAAAGCTTGAGTAAGGAACCCTGGAGTTAGTCTGGAAAGCTCACAGGGTAAACACCACCTCTTTACACAGTACAGCATCTTCTACGGATGGCCCATGTACTACACCAAACTATTGACTAGGCCCAGTATAGTTTCTTTCCACCTTTCTCTGAAGCGCCACTCATTGGCTACCAAGGAGGCACTACATTGGATGCAAAGGACCAATGGTCTAATCTGGTGTGACAAATCCCACATTCATATGGCAACCTTTCATCAGAAAACTTGCTTACTGGACAGCTGTGTTCCAATTTACTGACCACTGATTCTGACAGAACTGGATCAAGTGCACAAAAACAGTCTATTCCCTCCCAGTCATCCCCTTCCTAGCAGTGGGGAAAGAAACACCCAGACAGCTTGGAGAAGGGGAAGATTAAAAGACATGTATTGATATAAGCCCTGACAGGTGGAAATGTTTGCTGTCACGGGCTCATTGCCAAGTCAATGCCAAGCACACCAGACACCCAGAGCAAAGGCAACGGCAGGAGACAAACTGCAGGGTTTTAAAAAATAAAAGAAATGGACAGAGGCGTCTGTGAGGACTAGAAGATCTGACTTCACTAACTGGGACCTATAGGAGTTTCAGATGAGCCACTTAGTTAACTAAGTCTGGGATCGAACTATACCCAGTGCTGGACTAATTTCTTGTTTCATGGTTTGCCCTGTCATCCTGAGTACAGGTTTCAGAGTAACAGCCGTGTTAGTCTGTATTCGCAAAAAGAAAAGGAGTACTTGTGGCACCTTAGAGACTAACCAATTTATTTGAGCATAAGCTTTCGTGAGCTACAGCTCACTGAGTACAGTGATGATGAGTGCTTTAGGAATGTGTATACAGGAGACAGACTAGATTAAGTTCGACAGACAGACATAGATTTCTTTTATGTACCTCTTTGATGTGCCACGGCTGAGGGAACAAAACCCAGATCCAGTTGTATCGAACTCCTTTGGTACCAGTAGAGAGACTCATCTGACCTTCATTACCTCAGAGTAAATCATGAGTAGCTACACTGAAGTCAAAGGAATCACACCAGTAACTCTGATGAAAGTTGGTGCAAGTGCAATCAGACGCAAGCCCAGAATAAATAAGGGGCTTTGTACTGGAACATAAAATGTAACAGTCTGGTAATGGGATTAGTTTGTAACTCACCAGTTGCTAACAAGTCTGTGCTGAGTGCTGTCATAATGGCTCTATGCTCCTTTCCAGCTCTTTGGAACAAATTAAGCAGACACAGCCCCTGAATAATCCATCCTGGGTTTTATGCAAGACCCAGAGCCAAAACACAACACTCTGTCTGGAGTAGCTAAGCAATCCCAGAGTCAGAAAGGCAAGGGCTATTTAATGAAGGCTGCTAATCCTTTACCTTACCCTGAGTCTCAGTCCAATGTTTCCAGTGACACTGATGTAAACCCCTGGGTCACTGAATGGCCACTCATATCAGTTACAAGTATAGTCCTGTATACATGTGAGTGTGCATAGGTGCATATATGCAAATTTAGGACTTGATGGCAGAACCGTCCCTCATGTAGTAGACCCAAGGACTCCAATGACACTATGCACGTGAATAAGTGCCCACCATTGTGAGTATGGGTTGTTGCACAATCAGGTGTTTGTTTCTCATTTGGGGTGTATTTATCTCCTTAAAGAGGGTGTAATAGAGTATAGTTCTCACAGATCCTCTTTTGACACGTCACAAAATTGTGTAGACTCATTCTGAATGTTTGGCTAGTTCTAGTGAAAATAAAAGGCCAGGAATAAATCCCTTGTCTTTAAAAAAACATGAAAATAAAAAACTGTCCTGGAACAAATTTGGAACAAAAATCTTCATTCAGCTCAGGGTACAATGTCACCTGATTGGTAGCAAAAGTTATGTGTCAAAGAAAATGGGTTGTTTTCACCAAGGTTAGAATCCCTCCGTTCCCAAACATCCTTGAAAATTCTCCAGTGTCACAGATGCAAACTGTTTCAGCAGAAATCACCAGGCAGTGCAGTTACACATATGTTTACAAGTTATTTTGTTAGTGTGGAAGTAGCGCACAGTCTTTGGAGACGCCTTGTGTTGTTCCTTTTGTGATGTAGTTTCCTTTTGGGGAAGCTGTCACAAATAGCCAGAGAGTTTGCAGCCTGCTTTGCTGTTACTCCCTCCAGTCATTTCTTAGGACAGAGTTGCGTCCTGGGAATTTGGCTCTGGCGTTGCTCCTGATTTTCCTGGAAGAGGAGTTTGGCTAGGTTCCATTTGTAACCATCCCCTGCTCCAGGGTCAGCGTATACAGAATAAATAAAACAAGCTGCACTTGGACAATACCCAGACTCTGCAGGGCTGATTTCTCCTCCAATGGGAAACCAATCTGCAAAGCCTCAGAATCTACTACTACTTGGCAAAAGGGGCAAAAATACTTTGGGTAGTTTCACTCCACCCTACTTACACTCTCAGTAGCAGAGAGTATAACAGACCGCAGAGTGCAATGCACCTTTGTTGTAATCAAAAGACAATTACAGCCTAGGTATTAAACCACCAAAACTTTACTCTTCTGCAAGCCCAAAAGGATGCCTCTACACTAGCAAATTTCATAGCTGCAGCTCCACTGTTAATAGCAACACTGAAAACACTAGTAGAGGCAGGACTCCCGTGTTCTCACCACTGTCATCTAACACTGCACTGAGTAAAGCTGGAGTACAGGGGCAGTAAAAACAACCTGCACCCTGTCTTCACTGCAGCTTCCTCCATTGCTACTACTACTGAAGCTGCTCTGGTGGGAAATCGTTCCTGCAAACTTTGCTAGTGTATATCAGGCCTAGGAAGAGCTATTTTCCTGCCTGTATACAATGTGCACTCTGCATTTTTACACTGCTTACAGTAGAGTTCCTACTCATATTCTGGAATGCATGAGGCAATTCTCTCAACTAGAGTCACATAAACACTGCAGATGAATTTTGGTGTTTTGACCTGAAATCACTACATTGCACAACCATTTCCATTTGATCATTTATAAAGAACTTTATATGTTATCAAACTTCCTGTTTCATGTGTTCCTGCTCCACATTCCCACAACAAGCTCCTCCAATGGCATACCACTGGGTAGAATTCAAAATTCAGTGACTTACCTGATTTGCAAACACATGTTTGGCAAACAATTCCACTAAGCCTGTAGTTCTGCCCACCCAAATCCACAGAGAGTTCCTGTGAGTACTTGCAGGGGTCACTCTGCCTAACACTCTCAGCCAGTGACACTACATCACTGGATGATGGTGACATACTAACTAAAGCCGGGCAAATTTCATTGGGACTACTGGTTCCACTTGGGTAGACACCTAACAGTTCGTGTCCTTATCCCACATAGATCTAGATTCCTGTATTATGGGAAACTTGCAAGATCAGTTGAAATTTTCAGTACAACTTGGTTTAAACTCACAGACTCATAGACTTTAAGGCCAGAAGGGCCCATCGTGATCATCTAGTCTAACCCCCTGCACATGGCTAAACAAGAAATAACTGTGTGTGAATAAGTTTTCTTGCTATTATTTTGGTACACCCAGTTCCAGTCTCATCCAAGACTGTAAAGGGCTGAGGTGAATGAACATTACAATAAAACCAAACAAATAAAATGATAACAGAATTTTAAATCTTTTCATCTCAAAAAGATTCCACTTAGTTGTAGGCAAAAAGGCCAGGATCAGTTCTGGCTGAACCAGTTCCACCTGACCTATTGGCTTTATTTCATTGCCTGGCTTCTGTAGGTGTTTGGATTTTTTTTCCTCCCCATTTGAGAAGTTAGTTTAACTCAAAGGCTCATGCAGCTCCAGTTCCAATGTTAGGGTTTGATTTATGCCTGGAATCTGTCTGTCTGGCCAGGCGTGAGCGGGTCTCTCTAATGACACGCTGATTGCTTGTCGGAAGGCTGTCCGCGGCACAGTTAGTGTTTGGGATACACAGTAATTGCTTCATGTTCACATGTACAAGTGAGCATGACGAATCCAAAGGAGCATCTCCATTTTTTAGACTTTTTCATTCCTCCCTCCATAAACATTAAAAATGATGAACAAGGTTGTAAATACGGTCTCCAGCATGGAGAACAGGTGGTACTAATGGCTGTTAAGTATCCCTGAAGGGGAAGACTGGAAATCCACTATAAATTACTGGGGTATTTCTGCTACATAACAACTTGCCTTTTTCACTGGTGAGAGTGAAAGAATCTGTTGACGAAAGACCCGTAGGGGGAGCGTCGACTCGTATCAGTCACTGGGTTTTCTTTTTCCATCACTTTTTGAAAAACATTAGTTTGATGCATGCACGTCATTGGCAAGTGAGAATGGTGATGTTGCATAGAAATCTCCCTGTCTCCTCAGACACCTGAGTTTATGTTCTTTGTACTCTGACATACATCCATGCCAAACTCTCCTCTCACTTACACTGAAGCAACCCCACTGACATCGAGTGCAATGGAATTGCATCCAGGATACTCCGAGCAGAATTTAGCACTTTAAAAAGAGAAGCTTCTCCAAAATAATCAGTAGGGTCAAGGTTTCACTGTGTGCGTCACAGACCCACAAGCTGACTCTCTAAGAGTGCCCAATTCTTTGAGGTGTGGAGCACCATCAGTGGGAGTTGTGGGCACTTTGCCCCTTCCGGGATCGAGCCTAGAATTTCTATTGCTTGCTGACGAGCTCCTTTCTGAATTTGCAATACTCATTCCCTTCCCTGCAGCTCTCAGGGAATTACTTCCTTGTGGGAGACTCTTCAGGGAGCCTTTTATTGGTGATGGAAACAGATTCTGATGGGGACAGTCTCCCCTCCTTGAACAGCCAGGAAGAGGATTTGTGAGACCCACCCCACTCACCCCAGACGGAGAATCCTTTGGGGCGATGCCACTCCGATGAATGGAACAGATGGGCAAGTGAATGGAAAGTCTGAGAGGACCATCTCCTCCTCTACCTAATTTACCCAGTGGGAAGGATGCAGGGCAGGGCAGCACTGCTAACCTCATGGACTAATGCCTCCACCATGGATTTCTTTAGGAATCACTTGTCTCCTCATTTATAATGAGCATCTCAGCCTGTGGTTGAGGCTAGTGCTGTAAACGTGGAACCAAGACTATTCCCTGCCAATGCCCCTCCTGAGGAGGACCCTCTAGTAATGCTCTCCCTCTGACCTTTGTGCCCAATGGTCTGCAATCTCCTCCTCCAGATCCAGCAGGTCTGCTGCCTGAGCCATCAGCTTCTTGCTGCAGGGCAAGGATTTGAGCTGCAGGATGAGGAGTCCCAGGCAGAACTTGGCTCCCATTTCCTCCAACTCTCGCGTTCCAATCTGCAGGCCCTGTCGATGAAAAACAGAAACCTAGAGTGATGAGTCTGGAATCACCCAGCTCAGGGTAGGAGGAAGAGTTACCATCTCATATAGACTACCGCTCTCTGGGGTATTCCTCCAGATAGGAAAATCTAGAGGCAGGACAATGAAATGAACCAGACAACACCCCAAAATGTTGAACCCACATGCTCACTCCATTGGCCAAAGATTGCAAACACCTATTTTTACTTTGCACTTGCTCCATACAGGTCTTTTCATCTGCAGCGAGATTTACAGTCATTAACAGGGTCCCCTGGCCTCTATTTTACAGATGGGGAAACTGAGGCAGAGAGTTCAAAGGACTTGACTCTGGCTGCAGAGTGAGTCACTGTAAGAGCAAGTATCAGACTCCATGAGTTCCTGGCTCCATGCCCAGCCCTGCACTCAGAATATTAGATAGACCACACTTCCTCTCTGTTAAAGCAAGAGTTGTCTCCTTGAGCCATGGGAAGGCAAATGAGCTGTGCCACTGTAAGCTGTCAGAAGTGGCAGAGATGAAAAGGAAGGAGGGGGAAAGATCTTTAACAAGTTATGAATAGTTTACAAAAATCAATAACAAAGTAATTACAAAACAACAAACACCTCTGAGAGGCTTCCCCTTCTACTAAACACTGGTGTCTCCCTGGCAGAGGCGGGCTGCTGCAAACTGTGGAGCTGGATTTTCAACACCCCAAAATTCAGGGGAGTCCTACCTGTTATGAAACAATGGGATGTAGTTCCCGGTTTGGACTGCAAACCTCTGCAAAGTCTGGGAAGCTCTGGATCTGATTTGGTAAGCAGTGCAGATCAGGGTTTGGGTCAGACCCATCACTAATCTGGTACATTGTCAAGTCTCTCTGACTTTGAATTAGGTGGAACGGCTCCTCTTGGGCAACCCTAGCTGATAGTCCAGTATCAAAGGAGTCCTGGTCAAGCTTGCATATAGAGGCTGTCAAGGTTCCTTCCCCACTCTGAACTCTAGGGTACAGATGTGGGGACCTGCATGAAAGACCCCCTAAGCTTATTCTTACCAGCTTAGGTTAAAAACTTCCCCAAGGTATAAACTTTGCCTTGTCCTTGAACAGTATGCTGCCACCACCAAGCGTTTTAAACAAAGAACAAGGAAAGAGACCACTTGGAGACGTGTTCCCCCAAAATATCCCCTCAAGCCCTACACCGCCTTTCCTGGAGAAGGCTTGATAAGAATCCTCACCAATTTGCATAGGTGAACACAGACCCAAACCCTTGGATCTTAAGAACAACGAAAAATCAATCAGGTTCTTAAAAGAAGAATTTTAATTAAAGAAAAGGTAAAAGAATCACCTCTGTAAAATCAGGATGGTAAATACCGTACAGGGTAATCAGATTCAAAACATAGAGCATCCCTATAGGCAAAACCTTAAGTTACAAAAAGACACAGCTTATTTTACCAGCCATTAAACAAAAGAAAATCTAACGCATGTTCTAGCTAGATTACTTACTAACTTTACAGGAGTTGTAAGGCTGCATTACTGATCTATTCCCAGCAAAAGCATCACACAGACAGACAGAACCCTTTGTTCCCCCCTTCCAGATTGGAAAGTATCTTGTCCCCTCACTGGCCATTTTGGGTCAGGTGCTAGTGAGGTTACCTTAGCTTCTTAACCCTTTACAGATGAAAGGGTTTTGCCTCTGGCCAGGAGGGATTTTATAGCACCGTATGCAGAAAGGTGGTTACCCTTCCCTTTATATTTATGACAGAGGCCAATTCACCAAGGTCTTCCATGGTACATCTCTGATGCTTAGTAAGGCACATGCTGAAGTACTTTGCTGAATTAGGGCCTAAATAGGGTCTCATGGATTCAAAGACTTTAAGGCCAGAAAGGCCCAACGTGATTATCTAGTCTGACCTTCTTCACATTGCAGTCAACAGAACCTCAGCCACCCACTCCTGTAATAGACCCATAACCTCTGGTTGAGTTACTGAAGTTCTCAAATCTTGACTTCAAGATTTCAAGTTACAGAGAATCCACCATTTATTTTAGTTCAAAACGGAGACCTGTACCCAACGCTGCAGAGGAAAGTGACCCCTCTCCCCCCCCCCCCCCCCCCCCCCCCCCCCGCCAGGGTCTCTGCCAATCTGATCTGGGGGAAAATTCCTTCCCCACCCCAAATACAGTGATCAGTTAGACCCTGAGCAGGTGGGTGAGACCCACCAGCCAGACACCTGGGAAAGAATTCTCTGTAGTCACTCAGAGCCCTCCCCATCTACTGTCCCATTGACAGCCACTGGAGAGATTTGCTAATAGCAGTTGCATGTGCCATATGCCATTGTTGGCAACGCCACATGCCAATATCATCCCTCCATAAACTTATCAAGCTCAGTCTTAAAATAAGTTAGATTTTTTGTCTCCACTACTCCCCTTGGAAAGCCAATGATCCAGATAGAACCAGAATTGACTTATATTAACCCTGAACCATTCAGATGACTCTCCCCTTCCCCACACCTTGTATTTTTAATTTTAAATGGCATCTTTGTGCTTACAGCTCTCAGGGAGGCTGTCACGAGCTTCCCAATCCAACCAGAAGTAGGACAGGCCAGAAGCCTCACAAGAAAGCCAGTTCCGGTGATATTTCCATTGCAGCTTTACGGGTCTAAATGGACTGTAATGCTTGAATACAGTATGCAAACTTTTAGGCGCTGATCCTAGAAGAAATCAAACTCTGAACCGTTTCTGGTTGTGGGGTGAGGTTTTTTTTTTGGTTTCCCTCAAAAAATGTGCAACAACTAAAATGAAACAAACCCCGGGGCCTGATTCACCAGCTGCATGTAATTCTTAGTGAAACCAAAGGGAGTTCCATGTATGCTGTGTAAGGGCTGGACAGAATCAAACCCAGATATACAAGAGCGAGAAAGTGTCTGTAAACTCCCCCTCAACTTTGGCATTTATTGACCCCATCCAAAACATTCTCCGGTGCCATCACCCAGGGCAGAATCAATCACTGAACATTTGCTGTCTCAGCCAGTATCAACCCTACGGGTTACCTTAGCACAAAACCTCTCTGTAGCCCCCCCTCTTATATGAGCTCCCAACTCCATTACCGAAGATCGTTTCCTTAGTAATAGTCAAAAGCCCCCATTTACATTCCCAGGAACAGCCATGTGAATGGTGTGAGCTCCATTCCAATATGGCCTTTATTTCTGGACTCAGATGTTTACTACGTATTATTACTGAACGTCTTAGGGGTAACAGAGCCGTGAAAGTTCCATTAATCCATTAGAGGCAGCAGAGCCCTGATCTCATGGGCTTTCTCCCTGTATAGAGTCTGTCAGATTTGTAAAGCACTTCAGAACCCTTGGGGACTGAGCAGCCCTCTGTAAGTGCGAGCTGTGATTATTTCTGAACTAAGAGTGCCTGCTAGATGGAAGTAAGGAGAGATTTCTCACATAAACTACTGCACTTCTTGCAAATACTTTTGCCAGGTTTGTCAGGCCCACAAGGCCAGTCAAGCCTATGAGAAAACCACCACTTATGGTTTGGCAGATACAGTACGTGCAAATGTCACCTGGGGTTAAAGCTGCCCTGGCAAATGCAGCTTTTCATGGCAAATACGCTGAAATTCTTGCTCCTTCCCCGGCTTCTGAGACAAAACTACAAATCTGCAATTATTATCATTGTCAATAATAAAATGAAATAATACAACACTCAAAAATATACCAGGCACAAGAGACAAAGAAAAAGAAAAAAATACCTGCTCGATTGAAATAAAGCGGTGATGTAACATGCAAAGAGAAAGCAGCCTGTGGTCTAGTGGACAGAGCACTAACTGGGAATCTGACAAGCTGGGTTCCACTCCTCATTCTCCCAGTAACCTGCTATAAAACCTTGGGCAAATCTCTTAGACAGTAAACTTTTCCGGGTAGGGACTAAATGTGTGGGTATAATGAGTTATGGCAGGGATCTGCAACCTTTGGCATGCGGCCCGCCAGGGAAAGCCCCTGGCGGGCTGGGACCGTTTGTTAACCTACCGTGTCTGCAGGTTCGGCCAATCACAGCTCCCACTGGCCGCGATTCATCATCCCAGGCCAATGGAGGCTGCAGGAAGAGGCGGCCAGCACATCCCTCAGCCCACGCCGCTTCCCACAGTCCCCACTGGCCTGGAATGGTGAACCGCAGCCAGTGGGAACTGCGATCGGCTGAACCTGCGAACGCTGCAGGTAAACAAACCGTCCCGGCCTGCCAGTGGAGTTCCCTGGAGGGTCGTGTGCCGAAGGTTGCCGTTCCCTGAGCTATGGGAATACAAATCATTAATAATAGTAAGAAACCAGAGAGATAAGGCATAGGAAACAAGGGTTATAAACACAAGGCAGTGATAGTGCTTGGTGCCTCTGAACTAGTTTAAATGTATTATTTATTTTATTCAAAAATAATTTTTTGGCAGTTTTTGGTTATGTCCAAGTAAAGAGGATGGAGGTGCCTGGCTCAAGCAGAGAGAGCAGAAGCACAAATCTGCCATTTAGAGAATGACAAGGGCTTCTCTCAGGTGCAGAATACACAGAAAACATCTAGAGGCTTCCTCTGTGGTGTATAGCAGGGCCCTGCTTCCAAGATCAAGGCAACACACTAAATACTTATCAATCCCGGAGATGCCAAGCAGCGACTGTGCTAAAGCTCTGCCTGTGGCTTTATGATTCCCCAGAGTTTTATTCAGGATATGAAGAGGCCTTAAGAAACTATGAGCGGAGAAATAATAATAATAAAACCATAATATACCTGAGAAACATCAGGCTGTAATTGCTCATGCACTGAAGTTAGCTGCCATATCATAGTCCCATATTGCTTTGATATCAGACAGCTCAGGAGTAACAGCTGGAAATCTCAGCTAGAGGATTACTTGTTAACACACTTTATTCACTTCAAACACAGAGAGACTTTTATTTTTTAACTCAGCTAGATCACATAATTCTCTCTCTCACTTTCCCCTCCCTCCCCTCTCCACCCCTTTCAGCAGTGGATGTGGTTGGAAGGGGTGTGCCATGACTACAGTAGGAAGCAGAGGTGTTGACAGACCTGAGATATAAAACTAGTGTCCTTGATGGCTCCTGCCGTCAGTGCCAGGGATTGCTGATGTAGATCTCTGCATCCATCCTGCTGTATGAAATGCAGAAGGCAGAGGAAGAATGCAATAGCAATGCCAGTCTGTGCCTGCGTTTGGTAAGAGGCTGGCAGGAGAGACTAGCCATACTGCACTGAAGTGCGCTGGCTGAGGACCCAGTGACAGAAAGTGGTCTGGTTACCGCAACATTACAGGTCAGTGGACTAGGCAACCATGTCTCACTGCATTTTTGTTCAAGGTGTCCTTCAGTCTGGGTCTTCCAAGACCTTATCTTTCTGTCTAGTACATGGCACTGAGCCTCCTCAAACTTCCTAGGTTCACACAGTCCCTTGGCAGTGCACTGCCTTCTGCAGATATCCCGTTATAGGATGACAGGGGAGCTGCCTCTTGTCCACTGTGGAAGAGAGGGGAGCTGCACATGTTTTGCCAGTCACAGATGTCTGTGATTCCTTGACTCTGTCTTCCCAAAGCTGCACTGAGGCCCCACCTGAGATTGCATTTCAAGCTTTGGGCCCCTTTTCTTATATAAGAACACACAAAATCTAGAAATCTATGCACTTGACCAGAGGTAGAGTAGGTCTTAGCTATCGGGAGAGGCTAAAAAGCTTACTCGTGTCTCTCTGAGCCAGTTCAGCCTCTGCTGAAATTGTGAGCTGGGGGTGTCAGTTAGTGCTCGAAGTCAGGGTGGGCTTTCTGAGGCAGATGTGTCCGGGAGCCAGCAACACGTACTCTCTCACAATGAGGGGGGAATTTGGGGCAGGAGGACAGTAATTACTTGAGCCACAATCTGGCCAGGACACTACTGTGATAACAGGTATCTCCAAACCAGAGCTGGTCGAGTAATTTATGGTGAATAATGCTTGTTACTATTCAGCATTCCTGTATCCACAGATAAATGTTTCTGTCATTAGACAAACTGCCCTCACAATCCTTCACAGGATTAATGATATAGCTATGGCGCTGGAGGCAAAAAGGCAGCATTAAACACTCCCACTGCTGCAAGCAACATGGCTTCGCCATGTTCACCTGATGACACAGAGGATTGCGGGACCTTGTGAGTTAAACTGGAGATGACTTAGCATAGAAAACTAAAGGTGCAGCAAATTAAAAGCCAAAAGACATACATACACATAGGTAGACTGGAGATTTTGGGGAAAATGACTGCTCCCTGAGTTGAAAAAAAGGGACCTTCGGTGGGCAATAATGCCATCAAGGTGTTCTCTCCTACTATTGGTCACTTCTTGAACCCTTCGGGTAACAGCTTTCAGCTATAAACTCACCTGCTGTCTACATTTATATATATCTATATGCACAGAGAGAGAGAGAGTATTCTCTGCATCTCAATGGCTTTACACATGCACAGTGGTTATGCCCTGAGGCTGGGTATAAATAAATTGACAGTCTGGTTTCCCACTAATTCCATCAGTGAGCTCTCAGTCAGAATACTAATAGAAACCATCTGAAGGCTGCAGTGAATAAACCAGAGAGCTGAATGAAACATTCAGTGTCTGATGTCTCCTGCCTTAACGTTAGTCTGAACTATGCCTGAACACTGCTGTCTCCACACACACACACACACACACACACCCCCGTAGGAACCTGGTGCTTATAGACTGGGGGGCAGTGAGGAGAAAGCTAAGTTTTCTCATGTGCCACAGTCCCTTACATAGCTAGAATAGTGTATTTGGTATTTAATAGCAGGGACATCATGCAAAATGGAAGAAATTACAGATAAAGCAATGAGTTTGGGCCAAAGGACTTCAAGGATAAATATGCAGATTAAGTGAGCAGGAAGGGCCAATGATGCAGGGGAAAAGTATGCAAGAGAGGATCAAAGGAATTTCTAGAATGAAAGATGAGGAGGATGGGGGTGGGGCAGACAGAAGAGAGGAGGATGGGAGATATGGAAGAGAGGACTGAAGGCTGCTGGGGCCAGTGGTGGTCGATACAGAGGAATGGAAGTAAGGAGAAAACTCATGGAACCCTATCTGCCTACCCTACTGTTATAGGAGTGTGTCTAGTTCTGAGTGTTTGTCGTTGTCTTGGACATTGGCCACAAAGTGAGGTAACATCACTGCCTGTCTCTCTAGGATTGAACCTTATGGTCGTTACTCTGGCAAAGTTCCTACAAAGTCAATGAGAGTACTGCCTGCATTACGGCTGAGCAAGGACATCAGGATTTGGCCTGTAAGACACCTAAAGAGACAGAGACAGACAGACATGAAGGCATCAGAGGCGTGCTTTTGTTCTGAGTCATTTTTCTGTGATGAAATGAATGCTTCCCTAGTTAAACACGTGTATTTTACAGCCAGGATTGTTCAGGAAGTGGAAAGGGGAAGACAAACAAAGAAGGACACCCCCTTCCCCTTGGACCCACTAGGGGAGCTGTCTTCAAAATCTGTTCAGCGGCACGCTGGGAATTCAGCAGGAGACAATACTCTAGTCAAACATTCAAGCGAGTTGAATTTTGAATTCTCCAGACTTATTGTGGGGAAAAGGCTAAACTAAGATTGCCTGGTGTCACTTCCTCCTCCACTCCTCTACACTCACTGGCTATTTGCCCCAGGTTCTCATCCCCACCATCTCTCCACAGCAGCCTTGCTCCCGGAGCCCTCCATGCTCTTCTCCAACCTTCCCTCCCTCCCCCAATTTTCCTCTCCTTATTCCCCCTTCTCTCCTCCTCCCTCAATATCCTTTGCCTTTCCTTCCTTCACCTATTCCCAGGGGGTACCCTGCCCTCACTGCCCTGATACATTAGAACTAACAAATGACACAGGACCAATATTACCTTTGCCAACTGTTAGTAACCACATTGTTTGGATGGTTCACTCCCTCTTCCTCTCTCTGTTCCTTGTCCTTAGGCTGTAAATTCTTCAGGGCAGGGATGTAGGTCATGATTCACCATTGCCCTACATCTTATGCCGTCATTTGCACTTCCTTGCGATGGGTAAAAAATGCTACTATTCTGATCCAGTCATCTTATGCCCACTTGCCACCTCTGTAAATGACTGCACCTGGTGCAGGGCAATGGAGAACCAGGCTCTAAAAGGGCCCTTCCTGATAAGGGCCAGGAAGGGGTAGGTTTGTATATGGGGAAATGTCCCATAATGTAGCTCTTTGCAGATGCTCATTAAGGAGAGGAAAGATGGAGAGGAATAGAGAGGAAGAAATGCTCCCCCGGAGGGGACAGTCTTTAGAGATGGGATGGTACCAATGCCTGGGAGCTCTCACCTTCCAGCAGAGGTAAGTACTGCATTAGTTTGCTTTCTCATTCATTTAAATACCATGTATCATGCCAATGGACTGTTTTTAGGATGTGTGTTTTGGTCCAACAACTGCTTTGGATGGCACCTGGACTAACACTAACGGATTATGCCCCCTCCCTTCACACACACTGAACAGTTCTTCACCCTCTCCCACTTTGTCTCTCCCATAGGCAGTTGCTCTGTTTGCAATGTAGTGGAACAGGTTGAATGGGTGCTATGCCAGGCCAGAACTGAGTACTCTGTAGGAGTTTGCATTGTTTCAATCTGACAGAGCCTGGAGCTGCATCAAGCTCCTATTTGATTCTGACTGCCATAGACATTTCCAGCAGAAGGAAGTTTCCTCTCTACATGTTCGCTGGTCAACTTCGCGGTACTATTTGTGCACGAAGGTCTCCTATTACTGAGCAGTCTGTTTCTCTGTGATGCTCAGAAAGAGGGGAGGTGAACAGACAGTGTTTCTACCCTTTGTAAAAAGAAAAGGAGGACTTGTGGCACCTTAGAGACTAACCAATTTATTTGAGCATAAGCCTTCGTGAGCTACAGCTCACTTCATCGGATGCACGAAAGCTTATACTCAGATAAATTGGTTAGTCTCTAAGGTGCCACAAGTACTCCTTTTCTTTTTGCAAATACAGACTAACATGGCTGTTACTCTGAAATCTACCCTTTGTAGTGAGACTTGAAGGGGAAGCCTCCAAAAATTGAAGTGAACAAATAGTTGGACATTTCCAAAGCGTTCTTAAAGAAAAAACCCTGCCAGCTCAGGACCCCTGTGCTTCTCAGGTTCATATACCTAGTTACTGCTGCGGCCCCCATAACCGTAATAAATGAACGCCTCACAAACACTCATGAATTTATCCTCACACTGAGGCAGGGAAGTGTTCTCATTCTACAGATGGGAACTGAGACACAAAAAGGGAAGTCTATGACAAAGTCTGGAACTGAATTCAGGTCTCCTAAATTCCAACCCAGTGCCTTATCCAAAAGACCATCCTTCCTCCCCCTGAGTTCCATATAAGTACTAGGAAAACTAGTATTACTCCTGCAGGTGGAGACTGGGAAACTCACAGATATTCATATGGGCTCCATTACCATATTATCTGAGCACCTCACACAATCTTTAATGTATTTATCTTCACAGCACCCCTGTGGTGCGGTAGGGCAGGACTATTATCCACAGGTGTCAATAGCGTTATTGTTCATCAGAATAACCAGACCAATAGTCCATATTGTCCAATGTACTGACTAGAGCTTCCGAGGAAGATGTAAAATGTGCCTAACTCAGCAATATTACACCATGGGAGTGAAATATCTTCCTGACCCCAGATGGGGGATCACCATCTACCTTGAAACATAAGGTCCTTGTAATTTTATTCCAGCTAATGTAAGTGCAGATGCTACTTTTATTTATAAGTCTCTAATCCTTTTTGTTGTTGTTAATCTTAATAAGATAGCTGTCTTTATAATGCCATCCACTGCTGGGTTCCACAGGTTAATTATTCCATGGAGTACCCTCTTACCCTTGTATTATATTACAAGGTAAGGCATAGCACCTGCAGGGCCTTCTACATGCTACTCAATCTCCTTGCAATAACAGTCCACAGAACCTTTCATCACAGGGTCTCAAAGGACTTTACAAACAGTAACTGGTGACGTCTCACAACCCGCCTCTCGGGTGTTCACTATTATCCCCACTTTATAGGTCAGATGAATGAGACATGGAGAAGGGAAGCTGCTTGCCCAAGGTTACATAGCAAGTATGGTGTTCCTGGGAATAAAACCGAAGAGTCATGACTCCTGTTCTAAACCCTAGAACTATACCACAGGGCTGTAAAAGTCATTGTTTCACCAACCCAGGGACTGAAGGGAGATGACTTGTGACTCCCCTATTTGTGGCCTGCAGGAGCTGGTTCACCCTCTGGCACAAGACAGGGAGGCTCATGGCTGCCCTAAGCTGCGTTCATGCTACCGTAGCCCCTCGGCAGCGAGGAATCAGCATGGTGCAGGTCCATCCCAGGACACACAGTTCCTCCTACTGGCTCCAGAACTGGCAACAGTCTGCCCCCAGCTTACCTCAGCACATCCCTTGTCCCCAGTGCTTCTGCAGAGATGGGACAGAACAGGTGGAATTGGCTCAGCACTGGGTGGAGGTGTTCTGTCTCAGGGAATGCTGGGGAGCACCCCTGTGTCAACTAGACTAGCGCAAAGCGCGCAGAGCATAGTGATGAATCCTCCCAAGCAGGGCTCAGGGTTACTTCCACACACTGTAAAGCCCCTTTTCATATTGTCCTTTACTCTTTCCCTTTTCAAACTACACAGTCCTAATTTTCCTAGTCTCTCCTCATACTGAAGCTCCTTCCAGGCCACTAAACATTTTCATTTGCCTTCTTTTGACCTTCTTTAGCTCTGCTTTGTCTTTTTCCAGATGAACTGATCCAGTCCAAACCTAGTATTCTAGGACAGACGGTAACATTAATGTCCATACCGGCATTATAATGTTTGCTGTGTTATTCTCTATCCTTCTCTTCATATAGTCTAGTATCTAATTCACTTTTTTTTTATTGCAGCGGCTGCTGCACACTGAGCAGACATCTTAATCTAACTTCCTAGGTGACGGCTACTTATTTTTCCTCAGTGGTTACAACTAATTCAACCCCCATCCACATGTCTGGGTGCTTTAAATTGGCCCTTCTAATGTGCCTTTGTCTACATTTCATCAGCCATCATATTACTCAATTTCATCATTTCTTTAGCTCCTTACAATCTTCCCCACTACTGTATAATTCAACAGCAGCAAATTTTGCTACCTCATTCTCCTCCCCATCATCTGAGTCATCTGAGTCATTAATAAGTATATTGACCAGCACCAGTCCTAGCACTAATACCTGTGGTCACTTCACTTTTAACCTCTTACCATGCCAAGAATTGCCCATTTACTCCTACTTTTGATTCCTCTCTTTTAACTAGGTTTGAATACATGAAAGTTCCTTTACCTTTCACCTCAGGGTTCCCAAATTTCCTTAATAGTCTTTTGCAAGGGGCTATATCAAAAGCCTTATGAAAGTCTGATTACATTTCAGTCACCACTTCTCTTTCAGCCACTGAGTTCCTTGCCTCTTTCAAGGAATTCTAACATATTAATAGAAAAGCAAAATTCACCTCACCAGCTATGTTGCCTTGTCCCTATGTTATTATACTCACCTGAAACTCTGTCTTCAATGGTTTTCTCAGCCCCTGAAGTAAGTCTATAAATGCCAAGACTCATACATAGCACCCTGTTAAACAAGGTTGTGACATTGATGGTCACCTAGTCCTCTGGCTGTTTGTAATGATAAATTGCATATTTTTGTTAGTAGCTCTTCTCCTTTGTTCATTAGCTCCCTCAGAATTCCTAGAGGAATGTCATCTGGTCCTGATCATTAATAGTGATGGCTTGACTGTAAAATAACATATGCAGGCAGTACACAAACCTTTGCTCCTGCCATATAATTTTGCCAGTGCGTCCTGATTCACAGCACTCCCTGCTATTCCAGTCCTGTTTCCCTAACAGCTCTGCCAACATACTTGAGTCCTGACCTGTTTCTTCAGATGTATCTAAATTTCAGCTCTCAACATCCCATGCCATTCCAGTCTGCCACCTGCTCTGCCAAAGCACCTCAATCCCGACATGTAAATTTCCTTTCTATTCCAATCCTTCACCCTCTCCCCAGAGCTATACCAGTATAAAATCAATTTGGACCTGTACATGCTTCCCATAGTCCATTCCTGAGCCCCCAATATATTCTGCTAATGTACCTCAAACCAGAGTTCCCCATCCTGCTGGCAGCTACTGGCAATCATGCCAAACTCTGTAATGATTTTGAAAAGTGCACAAGTGTTCACAGAAGATTAGACTGAGACCCTCTCAACACAATTTCACAAATTAATTTAAAATATCATCTGAAAACAGTTCTCCAAGTGTGCGGAGCCACCTAAAGCCCTAACTCTCAGCCAGTGATTACGTCCTTCATTACTTTAAACGTTCATGCATCAGAAGTCTCTCTCCTTCCCTGATGCAATACCCAACGAACCACATCGTCCTTTTCCTCCTGAATTATGTATGACTGCTCAGCCTGAAGCAGAAACACTAATGTCGCTTGGTCCTCTTCAACTGACACTGTCAAAGCTAACTTCCCCATCTATTGTTCACAACAGACTAAGGTTCAGTATCAAGAAGGTACTATAACTCTGCAACCTACTGTACTAGTGCGTCTGAAACAACAAAGGACACATTCATTTTCCAAGCGAAAGGCAGGTGGGAAAACCAAAAACATCTACACCCCAGCTCAGATCAGAAAAAAAAAAGAGACCTAAAGCAGAATGGGCTTCTCCCCATCTCTCTAGCCATGCCCTTTAGAGCTGAATGGAATCACAAGCAAGGAGTGTGTTGTCTTGTTTTCTTACAGGTGTCGGAGTTGTTATTCTGATTCCCATTCATCCCTCTTGCTGCTTGTCATGTTTAACAGAAAAACAAGAATAACAGCAGAGATCTTTTTTCCCTTTCAACGTCTTCCTCATGCCAACTACAACTGGGCGTGCAATCTAGAGCATGGTTCAGAAGGGCTCTTCTGCTAGATGAAAATTCACTTCTGTAGAAGGTAATTCATACCAAAAGCATCCTACAGACCCCCTGATGGCGTGTGATCCATACAGCTAAATACAGGTGATCCCTGTGTGCTACAGTAATGCATTGTAAAGACCCTGTTCGTAGATGATGTTAGGGTATGTATGATAAAGCTAGGGCAGTGACCAGATTTTAGGGAGGAATTTTTGAAGATGTTGATAACCGGGAGGCTCAGGAAGTGGGATTCTGACCATTTATTTGGGGGGCTTGGGTAGGTGGCATATTTTTAGATGGGTCATGAAGATGGGATTAGTAAAGTCAAGGAGCCAGTGTTGCAGATGAGGAGAATGGAGCTGAACAGAATCTGCTGTTCTCTAGGGTTTATGAAATGGAATTTTGTAGCTCTTGGGGCCCAATTCACCACTGCCCTGCACCTAGTGTAATGCAAAGTGGGTATAGAATGCTGCTGTTCTGATCTGGCAGCCTTTAACACCCACACATACTTCCCTTTGCTCTGGTGTAAATGGCTAGACAATGTGCCAGGCCACAGTAAACCAGACCCCAGGAATCTGTCCGTGCCTTATACAGCAGTGTGTTACAGTAGTCATACAGGTTGCACAGGGCCAGTAGTTCAAACAAAGCCTTAGACAGCTGAACTTATTTAAAGGAGAGAGGGAGTCTCAGCAGGGCCCAGGGGTTAGACCCAACCCTTTGCAAACTACCCAGGGGTCTTTACAGTCCACTTGTACAATCACACCAGAAAGGGCCTTATTCTCAGGTCACCACCGTATGAGCCTGTGGAGGGAGAGAGACAGAAAGTATCTGAACTTTGAAGAATCTAAGGAACAGACTGAGGAACAGGAAAAGATGAGGTCAGAGTGACTGGGTCAGGGGGAGAGGGAGGCAGCCAACCAGCCACAACTGGGATAACTAATGGGAAACACAAGTTAAAGCAGCCAACAATTCCCTTGTTGTGCAGTAGATATTTCCACTTTGGCTTTTTCAGAGGTAGAGGCCAGCAGGAGGCAAACACATGCCAGCTGATTAATTCAGTGCCTCCTGGAGCAATAGGTGAGAAAGACACATGCCTTGCAACAATAAACCACAAGCCAATGTGTCTTTGAAGACCAGCTGACCATTCCTAATAAACTAGGTAAAACAAATGGAAGCAGAGCCATCACTGACTCCAGATGACACACTTCCTGGATTTCATATCCAGTGCAATTACTAGTGTAAGCGGGGGAATGGTCCCGCTATTGTGGGGAACTTTCCTGGCTTCTGCACCACCCCAGTGAAGTGGGCCAGCGAAAGGATCTGAGTCCTCGCTCCCACTTCCTTTACCCAGTGGCCTCCCTGCCCTTGAGGACTTCCCTTCCACTCTCCTGTCTGGCAGAGTCCTCATAACCCCGACAAGGCTAGGCCCAGGATTCCTGGGGGGCTCGACCCCCAACCCTGCTGTGGTCACGTAAGACAGGGGCTAGGGTGTCCCCACTCCGGGGTACTCTCTCTGCACTGGGCACTTCTCTGACCCACTGACCATTACATACAAGTTAAAGCAAATGCAAGTTATTTAATCAACAATTAATTTTAAAAAGAATAAGAAATAATGGGAAAGGTTAAAGGAAACTCATCAACCCGCTCTGTGGCAGGGAACATCACAAACAGTGTCTCTGGAATGTCAGGGCAGTTCACAGTCTGTTCCTTGTAAGTCCCAGGCCTTCTTCTCAGGCCCTGGCTGTGCTGCAGGGATGCTGTGGGTTGGACACTTGCTCTGGTGGTGGCCACACGCTCTCAGGCTCTAAGTGGTAGGACCCTTCTTCCCAGTGTCGCCCCCGCCCTGTCGGGGTTACGATCCAAGCCTGGCCTTCAGATCCTCTTGGCTGAGGCGTCTCCTTGTGCTGGGCCCGCTGCCCAGGGTCCCCCTCGCTCTCCCCAGCTGCTCACCGCACCCAGCTCCAGACTGCTCCAGGCCCAGCTGCACCGCTCTGTCTCTGCACTGCTGCTGCTCTGCCTCCAGCTCCCTGGGCTGCTTCTCTGGCCCCTCTGGCTCTGGTTGCTGCAGCTCTGCTCCCAGGCAGGTCTGCTCTGCAGGCTGCTTCTGTGACTCTGCTCCCAGCACTGACCTGCTTCCTGGGCTGCTTTTCTGGCCCCTCTGGCTCTGGTTGCTGCAGCTCTGCTCCCAGGACAGGTCTGCTCTCTCTGGGCTGTGCCTCTGGCTTTGGGGCTGCAGCTCTGCTTCCAGGACAGGTCTGCTCTCTCTGGGCTGTGCCTCTAGCTTTGGGGCTGCAGCTCTGCTCCCAGGACAGGGTCTGCTCTCTCTGGGCTGCTTTTCTGGCCCCTCTGGCTCTGGTTGCTGCGGCTCTGCTCCCAGGACAGGTCTGCTCTCTCTGGACTGTGCCTCTGGCTTTGGAGCTGCAGCTCTGCTCCCAGGACAGGGTCTGCTCTCTCTGGGCTGCTTTTCTGGTCCCTCTGGATCTGGCCAAGCTCTGCTCCCCAGCTTAGCTTGGGCCCCTGCTTTCTCCTTAACTCGGCCCCACTCTGTCTGACCCAGGCAATTCCAGGTCACACGGAGGACAGGACCTCCCTGGCCTCCTGACTCCCTGATTAGCCTGCTCGCCCTGTCATTCAGGCTGACCTGGAGCATTGGCCTCTCCCCATTGTTCCTGGGGACTGTCAGTCTCAGAGTCCTGGTTTCCCATAGACCCTTCCCCTTTTAGTACTGGGAGCTAGCCAACCAAAACACCCCCACTGAATGTTAGTAAGGGGCAACAGTCCCCTTACACTAGCAAGGACATTTGTATGAACACAAGCTACTTCTTCCTTAGAAGTCCATTTCAACCTGCTGCTTATTCTTTCCCCCTAGAGCTCTAATCCTCTGTTAGTAACATCGCAATCATTTCCACAGCAATCAAGTGTTATGTCCTGCAAAGAGGATTACTGTTTCGGGTTGGGAAGCTGAACGGACTCAGGAGGAACAAATGACCAGCTTTTGTGCAAATGTCTTTGGTAACAGAAAACAAAGAGAGAGAGAAATACCGAACCACATGACAGATGATCAGATCTGCTGCTTGCAAGAGGCATCAGATGCTCTTTAAGTTCATAACAAGTGATGTTTCCCAGAGAGATTTACAGTGGAGTGTTGGGAAAACTAGCAACAGGTGGTATGTCCCTTCCCCCCTCCCTCCTGTTTTTTCTTCTTTGACAAACTAGCAACATTTTCAAAATGAAATGTCACAGACAAATAAAAAAGCTCCTCATGCATAACTCCATCCTTTTGGCACAGAATTCAATGAGGGGGAACACCACTGAAAAGAGTTGCACATGTTTTTGAATGTCAGACAACTGGTTTCAACCTTCGCCTGCGAAATCCATACAACAAACAGTTAAAAAAAAAGACCTTTGTTTTGCCTCTTCTCCCCCGCCACCCCAAGAACATAATGCAGCATGACTCTCCACAGAACAATTTGCCTGGGATTACCCATAATACACTGCATTATGGTAATACACTTCAACCCCTCATGCATATTAGACTGACAGTGTTAAAAATCTGTCAAAGGAAAAATAAATGATACAACAAAATGATGATGTAAGACAAGACGATAAACATTCAGCACTTTTGTAATCTGCCAAAATACACTCTGAAATTGGTCTGGGAAAAGAGAACAAGGGGACTGTGAGCTCAGAAGAGTTTAAGGGAATGTTCCCAATTCAAGCAGAAAACAATTTCTGACTGATATGCAGACACAATCACATGAAGACTGAAAACACAACAAAGCAGAACCAAAAGCCAGAGAGGAAACAAAGTAAGTTTTTCTCCTTGTCTTTGATTTCCCACTGTGCAGTGACCTAGAGGGAATCTGCCTGCTCACTTTTCCATGGACGGATCACCACGCTTCAACACACACAAATTCACTCACCTCCTACTCTCACACTGGTGGATTTAGACACAATCTCTGGAGCACTAGAATCCAGCCCAGTTATTCAGAAAACACCATCCAGTATCTGGGAGCGTGAAACATGGGGTTCCAAGGATCCACCAGCCTCAAAGTAGGTGAAGCAGCTCACATCACAGGTCTTTCTCTTTGCCTTAATCATAGATTGGTGCTTATCTCCCTCAGCCTAAGAGCAGGCATAGGGAGCATGAAGACAGTAGCATTTTCAAGCCATTTGGCCTTGCACCTTTCCAGGTAGGAAGTCACAGGAAAGTGCTACCAAGATGCACCTCACCAATGATCAAGGGTGTGGGCAGCAATAAAAGAGTCCATCTAGAGGGGCATATGTATGGGAACAGGTGAAAATGGGATGATTCCTGACCCCATTTGATTTAACCCATCCCTGCTCTCTCTCGTGCACACACACTCTCTTTCTAACAACTCTTTGCTTTTCAGTTTGCAAGACAAAAACAAAATCAATGAAGGGAGGAGGATTTCACCCTCTAAAAAGTTGGCCCATGGGATAGGGTTTGATCCCACGTCCTGAAGCATTGAAAGCACCATAGGACAAAAAGGATCATTTCCTTAATAGGGTAAATCTACCCTACAAAAAAATGGAAAACTCCGAGCCAACTCATATCACTGTTGATTTCCATGCAGCCAAGAAACCAGGCACATCTTCTGAAATACCTAACCAAGAGAGGAGCCTGCTCTTGGTGTCAGATGATGGGTTTCTTAGCTGGCTATTGGAGGACAAGAGCTGGGCTCTTTTCTGGAAGAACCTGACATAAACAAGGGCAAGGACAGCCAGCAAAAGACACTTCCCACACCCATGGTGCCAGCTCAGGAAGAGGGATGCAGCGGAGAGTGGTGCTTTCTGCTTCTCTGCTTCTCTCTGTGCCCAGTCACTGAACAATGAATGAAACAAGGAATCAGGGCAGATTATATTTGCTGAGACGGAATTGTAAAGATTAGTGTTGTAATTAATCAGGACAACCCTATCAGCAAGCTCTTGACCTTTATTCCGACCCTAATAACAGCACCTTCCCCCATGACTTTCATCCCAGAACATAAAGCCTTTTACAAACACCTTAAAGGAAGCACCCAACTAGCTCCTGGGAGGTAGGGGAGCATTACTGCACATGCGGTCACACAAAGGGGGAGTGACCAAGGTAAGGTCACACAACTGGTCAGTAGGAGAGCTGGGAATAGGACCTGGAGTCCTCTCTTTCTCAACCACCCCAATAACACTGTTGGAAGTTGTAGCATTAGGGGCCATTCCTCCAGAGTGCTGGGGTGCTTTTCTTATAACATAGGAGTCGCCGGAAGTAACAGCTGAGTTTCAAGAAAAACTCAAGGGGTACTCATAAAAAAACTAGGCTATACTATTGTAATAACCCCCAGGCTCTCTCCAGTGAGACCCAGAACTGTCTCCCCTAGAAACGCCCCCATCAACACCACCACGAGACTCAGTCAGAGAAAATGACAGGCAGCTTAGGACAGCAAGACTGCTTCTAGCCCAAAGCTGCCACCCTCCCTCTCCCTTTGCGCCTACCCTGAGATAGAGTCCTCCTCCCACACAGAACTACATTCCATCCCCACTCCCCTCTGAGCCCGGAGCCCCTTTCTGCGTTCCCATATAGTCCTGCACCACAGTTATTTCCAGCTGCTCACCTGCCCGCCATGGGACTGCTAGCCCCAGAGGGCTTCATGCACCACTTCCACTGTGAGTGAGAGTATCAAAGCCTTCTGGAGTGCTGCTGGCACTGTGAGGCAGGTAGACAACTGATCAGCATGGCAGGCAGTCAGTAGACCACAAATAAATGCAGCAGCTCAAGGGATAACGATGGGGCAGAGAGCAGTGGCAGTGTCGGAGGGTGGTAACCTCTGTCAGGACAGCTGTTACAGCAACTGAGCACCTGGATCTTTTTTTTTCCCCCTCCAGAAAGAGGACGCTCAAGACATTTTCCTGAGAAGGCCTGGACAAGAACGTGGGGCAGTGGCTTAGATTAGTGCACTAGCTTCTAGCTGCAGAGATGCTGGGTTAGAAGAATTTAACAAATTACGGTGTGCCAGGAGCTTTAAATTAATGCATTAAGATGCAGTATTAAGGTAAACAACTGGCAGCTTTATTGAGCATATCTAGCTGGGATAGAGGTCTGCACAGAACTGAGTAATATTCCCAAATATCCTATCCCAAGCATGAATAGAGTCCTGTGTGAAGTCTGGGCTGGATTCTTCAGGTCTGACTCTTCTTCTGTTGTTCCAAAGTCCGGCTGTGCAACACAGAAAGAGCTTATCTCTGGACATGGTATGAAATGAGTTTGGTGGGTCTTAGCCTACTGCCAGTACAGAATTGGACCATAGGGATGCAGCTTTTAACATCATCTAGTGTGTGGGTGACAGTTTATCAACACTCATGCTTGGTTCCCTGGCTGCTGTCATAGGCTCCTGGAGTTTGCATGGTGGTGTCAAGATGCTATCCCATCACAGCTGGATGATCACGTGAGGATAATCACATGGGATGCAGGGCAGACAGTATGAAGATTGGTGCTTTCCCATAAAAATCAGGGCAGATGCTGGTGACCCTAGTGACCTAATCAGGATTCACAAGGTCCCCAGAGATATGAAGACAGGTCACTTGTTAACATCTCCATTTCCCCCCTCGTCCTCCACCACCATCCTTTGTCCTAATATCAGAACAGACATCCCTAAATGCTGTCATACCCCCAGATGTGCAGTGGTGCCAGATGCTCATTAAGCCCAATGTACTTCTCTGCAGCTGTTGACAGTACTCAAAGCAACAGCATAATTTTCATGGGTAGCCTCAGACACAAGGGGTCAAATTCAGAGGTGAATCTAAGAGACCTTGAGAGATACTAAACTGGCATAAATCACACCTTCCTCCAGCCCCACCCTTATGTCAGTTACACTAGCTCAGATTTCCCTCTAGACTCCCTTAGACCCACTTACTTACACTCACTTGGACTCTCACCCATTTGCCAACTGATAATTATCACAGTCCCCTCCTTACATGTCACCTCTGAATTTGGCCCAAAGATATTTCCCAACCCTAACATTTCAAACTCCAGGGACCAAATCCATCCCTGAAGTAATACCTCCTTGGAAGTCAATAGAGTTACATCATGCCAGGGCTCACTAAGTGGATTCTCCTCTCTCTCCTCAGTTATAATCGACAAAGGGTGACTCTAGTGACAGAAGCTATTTCTGGGCTTTTATGGGTAATTCCTATATTCGGAGAGTGGGGGAAGGAATGGCCCCCAGGGGAGAAAATGTTAAAGACGTCTTTCAAGAAATATAATTTCCTGCCAAGGGCTTCTGCACATTCTGTAAATGAACCCTCTGAAAAGACAAAAGGCTCCATTAGCTGCTGTTAGCAGGAATCACGTCTGTGAGGCTCAATGGGAGAATGCGGGAGAGGTAGAAAGTTCCCAGTCTCAAAGTAACAATCACCCTCACTGTCCCTGCACCAGTGCCACCCCCACATGCTTGGCCAATGTATGCCTCTCTCCTTGCCCAGCAGAAAAGCTCCTGCTCCTTAGTGGCAAAGTAACTGCGAGCCTTAAAGAGACAAAGCAAGGTGGGATTTCACAGCAGCTTCCAGCTTCTCACATTAGATGCTCTCTCATTTGGAACGCCTGCCGTGTACACCCACCCCACACACAAACACATGCCAACACACGAAGTACACTCACACAGACATATAGTTAAGTACACACACACCAACACACAGACACATACACCCACAACACACAATCACACCAAATCCACTTAGACACATTTCTAAATATATAACCCCCCCAACACGCACACACTTATATCCAAACACACATACATCTCCATACACATTTTCACACAGCCAAAATCTCAGTGTATGTGTGTGTCATAAAGACTTAAGTGCTCTCATTCACATCCATATGCACCTTGTCTTTCGGTGGTATACAGGCCCACTTAAAGAAAAGGGATGTGTGCATCTGTCTGTTTCACACACAGAGATGTGCATGGACCCATTCACAGACAGATGGTTCATACTGTACACTTGCACCAACAACTGCACTGCTTCACATGCACAAACACCTCAGTGCCTTAATGCATCCCAACAGCACATCCACGCTAACACACACAAAACATGTGATTCACTGAAGATGGGAGGAGGGGTTCAGGAGGCCGCAGATTAACAGCAAATGGAGTCACAGATAGATCAGATATCTCTGTCTCTTATAACCCATGCACCTGGTGTTCTTACATTAACACAATGATAATTAATTTTGGTAATTAGAGTTCTAACAGGAGGGTACTATCCAGGAGCCCAAAGCAAATCTCTCCTTTTGGAAGTGAATTTGTTATGCCCAGTAACTAAGCAAATGCCATATTTGTCAACCCCGAATAAATACGGAGGAGATAGCAAACGATGGTTTTTCTATTTCCTAAGCATTTGCTTCAGGATAACATGGACTTATTCAGCAAGGAGATGGGAAACTGAACAATAAAAATGACTAAATGGAAACATAAAAATTAAACCCTTTTACACAGAGACAGACTGCAGCAGCTCTACCTGCCAGCCCCTTCCAGATTCCTAATGAAAACAAACAATGATTTGCAAATGATTTGGAAAATAGATACCTCGTTCTTTTCCCTTTGCTTGTGTGCATGTGAACGTGGAGCTCAAGACACTGAGGGATTAATAGCACAGCTACAGTCATGCATTGCCACAAAGTTCTGCAGCACCTCCTACTACTCCATTACACGCACACAGCTCAGCCAATATTCCTCAGCATCCTCTGCTGTCCTAGTCCTGGACCTTCCTTCCCCGCTCCCAGCTCTGCCAATGCATCTGAATGAATCCTGACGGAATCAGGAATGGACAATAAGGACAAAAGGACACAGGGGATCAAACCCCAAATGGGACATGGAACCCTGTCCTTGGAGGGCCATGCCTGCGGTTGAAAGAAAAGTGATGGCAACACTTGTATAGCTTGTAACACCAATAAAGTCTTGTTGGATTGAACTGGACGGGTGAGGAGGCTGCCTTCCCCTGCCTGTCTAAGCAGAGACAGGAGAGGAGGCAAGAAGTGGCCTCAGCATGCAAAACCTAGTCACCCATCTCCTCCCCACTCCCTGCACACACACACACACACGCCCCTGTATGCAAGCACTTGACAGTGCAATGTCAGGAATGAGGACTTGCAGCTGTGCCTCCCCAGTTACTGGGCACCCTCTGAGCCCAGCTGAGCCACAGTAGGGCCACCTGATTAACCACTCAGCCTGACTGGCCTAGGAAGTCAGCAAGCCTGCTCTTTACCCAACAGCAACAGCTGATCTCTGGCGGGTCACTGACTATGCTCACAGCTGCAATCACTCCTGTGCCTACCTTCCTCCAGTTCTGCTCCTACCTAGGTCCTGCCCTGTCCCTGTCTGCTCCAGACCTGCTTCCTTACTGAATTCCTGACTCTGACTGACCCTTGGGCTTTGGTTACTGGCTTGAGGACTCCAGCTCCTGACTCTTGCTCCAAACACTAGGGCTGATTCCTGCTCCAACAACTAGGCCTGACCGCCCACACCCCGGTTCGCGACATGCCATGTGGTGCGGTGCACTCCAGCAGACTCCAGTACAGTACAGTACCTTCCACGCTAATTAGTTGCAAATGGAAAAGAGGCTGATGGTCATATTTCCCCCCAGCTCTGCATTTGCTAAAAGGTCACCGAGAAAGTGTGAATTTTTTTCCAGTGAACAGAGATATCCGCAGCTAATCAAATCTGAACTCTATCATTACCAGGTGCCCTTCCTTTCCTGTCTCCATTTAGAAATTATCTCTCCTCCCCAGCACACATTTATGCAGACACCACACAGATGCATGTGCAGACTGCATACACACACCCCCATATGCCCTGTTACACACATGCACACGCATGCACCTTATGCGTATAGATGTCTGTAAAAATATATACACAAACCACCTACCTTTAATGCTGCACATACACAACAGCCTTACACCCACCCTTGCACCCACACACACACCCCTTCCTGCCGGCACACCTTCATGCACTCACACAAGTGCTCTCGCACGCACAATTGTACACATAGACAGGCAGACACTCACATGCATACACATCCTGTTACACACAGACACTGACCTGCATACCTGCTCCCTTATACACATACACACTCATGTGGAGGCATATCCTTAAAAGTAATCAGATAGCCACAGCCACAGCCACACCCTTACTCACCCCTGCCTTCGGGAAAATAAGGACCCTGGGATCAATAACCACTTACTGCCCTTCATTCCAACACTGTCCACTTCATTCTTCCCTCTTTATGGTGACGGACAAGCTGACTACAGATGGGGGGCATCAGTATGCAGGGGAGGTGAGGTGGACACTGTGTTAGCATAAAAAACAGACAGATGCCACAGAGTCCAGCAGAGTCTGGCGCTGCAGTCCTGCAAGCAAGTGAACAGAGCCCCCTCTGCCCCAGAAGCCCTCTGTTTTATTCACAGAACACCAACGCCACTGCACCGAACAAGGAAGGGCAATTACACAGACCGTTTTCCTGCGGCAGCAGAACTGGGCGTGGGATGGAGGGGACAAGCAGACAGTTCCCCTACATCGGTGCAAAGATCTTGCACACGTAGGTTGCAGACATGTGATTCGTTCAGTTCTGCACAAAAGTGACCTGATTTCATATCACAAAGACTATGTGGCAAGAAACCAAATGTACTTCAGACACCTCCTCCATTCTCACTGGGCTGGTTTTTAAAGTTGTCAGTGTGCTTTATTGCCATTGTAACTAGTAATGAAAATGTAGTGCTCGTTGTCCCTGCCAATGCACCTCAGATCTGCCTGACTCCCTCTAGTATTTCAGCTCTGGGGCCAACCCAGAGCTCTGCCAGTGCACCTCAGTTCCGACCTGCAAGCACCCCCTGATATTCCAATCCCAGGCTGCCCCCTCCCCAGCTCTGATGATGCACCTCAAATCCCAGCCCACAGCGCCTCCTGCTTTTCCAGTCTTGCACCCTCCTCCATCCATTTTTGCCAGTGCCGCTCAATCTTGATCTGCAGCATGCCTCATTCTTTCAGTTGGGCCCGCCCCACAGAGCTCTGCCCGTGAACTTCAATAATGCGCTGCCAACACAACCAGTTATTTCAAGCGTGAACCAGTCCTGGGCAGAGCCTAACAATAATATAAATAACATTGTTTGCTTAATATATATATTTATTGTCTTTCTATCTAGCTAGCTTATTTCGTCAAAGGAGCACATTTTGCATTAATCATGACGGGACACATTTTTAAAGCTGACTTTTACTATCAGTCCCCAGCACAAACCCTCCCCTCATGTACATAAATCGTAGCACTTCCTGTGTATCTGTGAGTTTTGCATGTGCACATGCAGTTTCATAGGCTGGCTGGAAATTTGGTCTATAAGCACGCATAAAGCTCATCAGCTATGTGAGAAGGGCATGGGGAAAGAAAGGGCATGTGGTGTCTGCACATTATGGGAGTGAACTCTGCTTATAAAAAACTCCAGCACTTTCACTCTTGGGCGGCCTTCCAATCACCAGACATCCTGGCTTGGTCAGAGAAATGACCTTTCTGTCGGTCTGTCACAGCAGACATGGGTTCGCTCTCAGCTCCTGTATACTTCACTCCCCACTCCAAGCAAGAAGAAATGGCAGCTTTTAAAGGTCACTGTGAAATCAGTGTCCAGCTGTTGGCTCTGAAATCCATATGGCCGTCAGACCGCAAAGAACATCAGTTCCATCAAATTTCCCCTTTGCAGCTTCCCCATCTCAAGGGTCATTTTAACAGATCAAGCTAGAAAATCCACTCCAGGTTGTTGTTCACCTGGCCTCCGGGCCATTTTGCTAGGGTTCAAAGATCACATATGATGGGCCACGTTGCTTGTAGGGCCCAAGAAGAAACGGCCGAGCAAGGAAACAAAGGATGGGCTCAAAGAGACAATCGATCGGAAAAAAGAAATGAGAAAGTAAACACGCTAGGACGTTCCGGATTCTCTCTCCTAAGTTTGTCTTTATGTTGAGCTAGCATTTCAAACCAAATGCTCTCCTCGCTCAGCTTTCATTTATCTTATAAGATTAAATCATTTTATAAACCACTGGCTTCCCCTCCAAATGAGAACAAACCTTGTCGGCTGCAGCCTGCTGAATGTCAGCCTTTTAAAAAAAAAATCCTCCACTGAAATGTAAATTGGCTTTCTGATTAGATTGCTTTCAAAAAACCCAGCAGAAAAGGCTATTGCAAATCAGACAAAGTTCCTTGGGCTCCCATCCCTGGCTGCACATGGCAGAAGCTCTCTCAGTCACTGGCATCGTCTTCTTCCCCCCAAGTAGCTTCACTTTCATTTTTTCTTGTTTATTTTCTTAAATCGTTGGTGTAATTTTCCTTTCAAGGTCAGTCATTAATCGCAGCCCCCAAAGGGAAATTTCTGCCTCAGCCGACATGTGAAGAAAGATCGAGGGCTTGGCAGTGTTTTGAATTCCTCATATGGAAGGTGCTATATAAGTGCTAATTATTATTACTCCAACAGAAAATTGTAACGGGTCTTGGGGGCATGCGTGAGCCACATTGTGCCAGTTCTGGCCATGGGCCCATGAAAACTGGCAGCTATAGTCACAGAGCATGTGACTGGGAGCAAACCTGTGACCTCCAGGAACCCATGTACAAGGGTTCCCGCCTCTGGGGCAGGCACAGCAGTGAGGAGATATCCAAGCTCAGGGGAGCCCAAGTTGGTGGGGCGTCTCTCCACAGCAGCCAGGAAGAGCAAGGAAAAGGGGAGGTGCTGGGGAAATCAGGCACTCAAAAGTTAGGAAATGCCAGAATTAAGGTTGCCTGTGGCATCTCCTCCACTCAGCCCCCTTGTGCTCATGTTGTGATAATCTTTCATTACATGATCACATTAATATTTTTTCCATGGGACCCCTGTGTTATTCAGTCCCCCAGGATGGATGGTGCGCAGGGGATGAATCAGGTTTGTGTAGTGTCTGTAGGATCCCTGCCTCGATTGTTGCAGAAGTCAGAAGGTGTGTGGCGAAAGAGGCAGGGAACTGCAGGAGAAGAAAGGATGATCTTATACCTAAGGCAGCTGAATGGTGACTTTGAGGATAAGAATCTATTGCCTCTGCCCCAGAGTTCCTATGTTCTGCTGGGCCAGTAACTTAAACCAGACTTTTCACAGGTGGTCACTAAATGTGTCTTCTTCATTTTCTGGGGCCTGACCTGAGAGCCTGGGGTCTGACTTGCAGAAGTGCTGAACACGCATAGCTTCAACTAAAATCAATGGGGGCAGTGCTTTGAAACTATATAAAGTTTTACATACTCTGAAAAATCAAGTCCTAAGTGTCTCAAATTAAGCACCCAAAATTAGTGGATATTTTTGACTTTAATCGCTCTGTGCCTCATATCCTCATTTGTAAAATGTGAATAGCCCCTCATCTCATTGGAATTTTGTTAAAATTAAATTAATTAATGTTTTTGAAACACTATAATTATGAGCACCACAGAAAAGCCCATAAGAAAATTAACAATTCTGTCTTCAGAGCAGGGTGCAGTAAATAAAGAATGGGCTTACACAATGAACAATGAGGAGAAAACAGAATATTGAATAGCTGTTCATTTAGTGAGAACCATCCATTCTGTGCACTGAATGAGGCAGGGAAAAATAGAACGTGATCATGTAATTAAAGGCTTCATAATAATGCATAAGCACAAGGGGGCTAAATTAAGGTTACATGGGCAACCTTAATTCTGGCATTTCCTAACTTTTAAGTTATTGACTTTGCAACCTTACTGAACTTCTTTGAATATATTTCTTTATGTGTAATTTAAAAAGAAACTGACAGGAAGGATGCATCTGTCAGCAGACCCAGCTCAATAAAATAAAATAGTATGGAAAAAGTTTTTTCGACAGACTTGACAGTGCCTACATGGTAAGAACAGATGGAGATTTAACCCAAAGGAGAAACCAGGCCCCATAAATGGATATGAATCAGGCACCAGCTCCCCCCAGCTTTCTGATCAGAAGTCATGTGAAATAGGATCTCTCTCGCTCTCTCTCTCTAGCATTTCCTCCCCTTTTCCTTAAGTTGGGAGAAAGTTGGAGCTGGAGAAAGCTGTTAGACTGACATCAGTGAAAGTTAGCACAAACTCCACTGTGCCTCAGTTATGTTCTGGGTGGACGTGCTTTCATGAGGGGACAGAGAGGAGCTCAGTATCCATGCAGGAGAGAGTTGAGGAGGGACCTACATTGCCAGTACCCTTACCCATCTGCTCTGCAGCTGGAGCATTTTCATCTCCACCACTGTCAGTGCAGCCTGTATCATCCATGCGAACATTCAGGGGGAAGGAAAACTATTTCTGATTTCCCTCAAGTTTTTCTTTTAAGCAAAGGAACCAATTCTACAGAAGGGAAGAAATGGTCATTTTGCTAAAATGTTGACTGTTCACGCAGCAGAATCATAATGGAGAATTTTGAGGTGTTTTTGCTGACAAGAGAAACATCCATCAGCATAAACAATGACATTTCACTTCAGATCTAATCCATAAACATCCTTGAGAACTCCAGGTTTATTCACACAGAGAAAATGCTGGCAATTTAGTACTCATGTCCGGCTGTACAGGCTAGGAGCAAAAATAAAAGTTAACTGCATGGCATATGCCAACCTGTGGAATTCACTGCTGCAGGGGGCCACAAGGTCAACCCTCTGAAAGGATTATAAAAGGGCAGGATCATTGCACAGCCACTAACGATACTGGTAATTTATTAGTCCACAATTGCAATAGTGATGATCAAGCCTCACGCTGAAGAGCACAAAGTGGAAGGGAAGGATAGGAAGGATTATTCCCCTCCCATGTCTTAGCATAATTAATCAGTTGTATTATGGACAGTTTTGACTTCTTCTGAACTATCAAGTATTTGGCCCCTGGAGGAAGCAGGATACCAGAATAGATGGACTAGTGGTGTGATCCAGCCTGGCAAATTCTAAGATCCCTAAGAGGAGGGAAATCTATCCTCTCAGAAAATCATATGTAGGAAATGCTTTGAAATTTAGATGCCTCTAAAATCCAGGCAGAGTGAAACACGAACGCTGTTCTTTTAGTCCCTGCTTTCGCTACCTCACCATTCTTATTTCCCATGCCTGAGGAGTTCATGATTAGACTATGAGCTTCATCAAACGGCAATTTTCAGCTGCCAAATAGATTTGTACAATAAATCCACACGGGGCCAGATTAATGAGCAAGAGAGACGTCAGAAATCAAAAAGCTAGCTGCTGTAATACCACAGGAAACTTGAAAGGATAATGTGAAATGATATTTGGACATTTAAAGGGACACTATCAAAATAAAGCAGTTAATTTTTCATTAGAATTTCTTTGTCCCCTCTCTGTGTCTTACACCTTCCCAATAGTCTCTCCTAAGTAGAATGCAAACCCAATGACATTCAAGGTCATGCCACTCAAACCGATCTAGTAGGCTTGAAAACAGTTTCACTCACATAAATAATATATATGCATGCACACACAGACACGTTACTTGTGTTACTACTAACACATTGCATTAGTAAAACTGAAATAATATTTAAACATCTAAATTGCTTCATTTATGCTGTTGGTTTTCCATTTGTTCTAACAGTTTGGACAGCGAAATTAGATCGAATTATAGTCAGTTTCCCATTTGGAGCCAAATTCTGCCCTCAGTTACACCCAGGCAAGCCCAATGATCCAATGGTAGTCAGTTTCACTTTCTGTTTTTTACATGCTAGCACAATTCTGATGAGTCTAGTCTCCGAGCACTGCAGGGAAACATTTTTAAATCTAAGAGCGGAGGAGAATGTTCTTTCTTCATGTGCATGCCTAGTTGCTTCCCCTCAATCATGTCAGTGTGACAGTGCTTATCGATTTTGTATGACTGCCCATGCAAATGTTGGTTCTGAGTACTTAATAATCCCCCCCACACACCCAAAGTAGCAGCACTTAGCTGGTGAATGGATAGTATGGTGGCCATGTATCAACTCCTGTCCTATTCCCCAGCAAAATACAGTCTCTATTCT
Organism: Chelonia mydas; assembly: GCF_015237465.2. NCBI lineage: Eukaryota > Metazoa > Chordata > Testudines > Cheloniidae > Chelonia > Chelonia mydas. The sequence goes on from NC_051250.2 coordinate 70,310,298, forward strand.
TCTAATTCACAGATTTACTCTTCTACAGAGCCATGAATGCATTTCCTCCTGGATCTTCTTCTTTAAGTGATCCCTTTTATCCAAGGAACCAGGATTCACTTCACACACTTTTACTCATCTGGGGATGGAAGCATCCTAATGCTTGGAGGTCTGCAGTGCTGCAGAAGATACCTGGATTTGCTCTCTAACTCCTGGTCTCTCATACTTGCAAGGTTGGGAGATTGGGTGCTAAATCCCTAGATGGAAAGGAACCTTTTGTTTTGATCAATAAACTGTGGCCCTTCCTGTTCCATATCAGTAGAATGTATTAAACATTAGAACTTCTGACTCCCTTCAGCCTCTCTCCATGTCCACCTCTCTCCTTGTACAACCATCTAGGGATCCAGTTCCATGCTCTGCTCTAAGACCATACCTGATGCATTCTTCCCAGAGGCCAGCTTGTCATGTCAAAAGGCAGAATAGCCCTTGCAGTAAACCACCAGCTAGGGCAGGAAGGAGGAGACTGAGGGAAGAGGTCCTTAGAGTGATGCAAAGACATTATTGTTTAACATACATTACAAAAGGAGGGAAGCCCTACTATCAGTTATTCCTAAACCAGGAAGAGAGGTCATACAATGTTCCAATTACAGGCCAATTTCACTGTTAATAGTGATGCCAAAAGAATATTCTGCCTATGCTCCTCTGTATTCTAAGTGATCTACCTGTATTAGAGCCTTTCTGTGCAGTCTTGGTCAATGCTCATGGCTATCACTTAAAAAACTCCAGCTCCATACAGCCCAGGTGGTGTTTGGGCTCCCAAAATTACTATTATCCCTTTTACCATGTCACTGATGTCAAACTGGTTCCAGCATGCTAAAACCCTTATGTCCACATGGGTGGAAACGGAATGGATGTTAATGCATCCAATTCCCCCTGCGGGTCTGCTCGGTGCCTCTTTTTGTCCGATGGAGAAAAATAAGGTAAAGTCAGTGGTGGCTGTATGAAGTGTCTGAGCTATCCTAGCTAAGAGGTACCAATTTCATCCTCGCTTTCATGCAAAATCACCTATCTGGGGTAACCCAGACTTGCAAACTCGGGGGGGGGGGGGAGGGGGGCTATAATTTGGAAGAACTGGCTGAACCAGGGCACCATATGGATTTCCCAATTAGTCTAGGATGTGGGTTTTGTCTCTTTTCTAACACTAAAGCAACACAGCCTCAGCGGAGTGGCAGAATTTACAAGTGACATTTGCTAATGTATCAGCTTGGTCCAGTTGCCCTCAGACTACCAGAGAGCTACTGGGAACCTTGGAAATGCTTCATAAACCCCCCAGGCCCATGTCTACTATGGATGCTTTGGTAATAAAGAGGAACTCCATTGGTCTGGAGTTCTTTGTGAAGTGTGGGAAAGGGAGTTAGTGCTTGCCTTCAGTAACCAAACCTCACGTGAAAATTATAACCTAGATTATGTACCTACTATGCTGGGTTTAACTTCGCCACAAACTTGGTTCATGAGGGCCACTATGACGACCAAGTGTATGATTTTATGAAAATGGAGGGGCAGGCTTGTGCCCAGAGCAGAGCAATAGCATTCAGATCTATTTGAGTTAGCAGCACCAGAAATAATAGCTTATCAACATAAAGACCAATTATATGAATTTGAAGAAATTTGGGCCCTGTTTTTTCATACATTTGGATAAAGAATACTAAGATACCTCAGATAATGCCAAACTTCCATTCCTCCTGTTCTCTCTACTTTTTCCCTCCCTCTTCCTATGCTGGCCCTCACTTGGTCCCCTCCTTCCCTTTTCTGCCTATTTTTACGTGTCTTTTGTTTTGTTATCCCCATTTTAATATGTAATGTCTAAATAATAGTGCCAGGTTTTGTATTGTCTACTCTTGCAGCTTTGACAAGGTGTAAGGGTGCATAATTGCATATCTTTATTTGCAATCCCTGGGAAATGAGCAGTAGTTGGTAACATAGACAAGCTGTACATCATTTAGCTTTTTGTATTTTTTATTGTTTGCTTCAATGTGAAAATTAGCCCTCCAAAATCACAACAAAATTCAATTCAAACCAAAATCTTCCAGGATTCAGGGGCAGGAAGGAGCAGAGGCAATGTCCCTTTCCCACCTCTCTGCCCACAAGAGGCTCACTGTGTCCTATAGCCTAATGCCCCTTAGCAAACAGTAACCGCATTAACTGGACAAAGGGGAGAAGAAGGTTGAAGGGATTTGTTGGAATGAGAGCCCAGAGGTTGATTCCAAAAGAGGAGGGGCTGATGGAAGTGCTGAGAAAGCTGTTCCAATCAGCATGGGGGAGAGTGCTGCTTCATTATTCTGAATCCAGCCAGGCTTCTCAGCTCCACGGATTCAGATCTATCATGATCCCCTCCCTGTAGTCGTCGTTTATTGTGCTGTAATTTAACCATATGGTGGGGGATTCATTCTCTAGTTTGGGGCCGGTTGAGACCCAGGAACACATCAGCAGAGGAGATGAAGGAACTGATTAAGATGTGCCGCTCCCACTGAAGGGGTCTCTGTTGGGTCAGGCCTTTTGTTTAGCAAGCAAGGAGAGCAGAGGTCCTGAGGTTATACTTAATGAGAATCATAGAATATTCGGGTTGGAAGAGACCTCAGGAGGTCATGTAGTCCAATCCCCTGCTCAAAGCAGGACCAACACCAACTAAATCATCCCAGACAGGGCTTTATCAAGATGAGCCTTAAAAACCTCTAAGGATGGAGATTCCACCACCTCCCTAGATAACCCATTCCAATGTTTCACCACCCTCCTAGTGAAATAGTGTTTCCTAATATCCAACCTAGACCTCCCTCGCTGCAACTTGAGACCCTTGCTTCTTGTTCTGCCATCTGCCACCACTGAGAACAGCCTAGCTCCATCCTCTTTGGTACCCCCCTTCAGGTAGTTGAAGGCTGGTATCAAATCCCACCCCCCACTCTTCTCTTCTGCAGACTAAATAACACCAGTTCCCTCAGCCTGTCCTCGTAAGTCATGTGCCCCAGCCCCCTAATCATTTCCGTTGCCCTCCGCTGGAGTCTCTCTAATTTGTCCACATCCCTTCTGTAGTGGGGGGACCAAAACTGGATGCAGTACTCCAGGTGTGGCCTCATCAGTGCTGAACAGAGGGGAATAATCACTTCCCTCAATCTGCCAGCAATGCTCCTACTAATACAGCCCAATATGTTGTTGGCCTTCTTGGCAACAAGGGCACACTGCTGACTCATATCCAGCTTCTCGTCCACTGTAATCCCCAGGTCCTTTTCTGCAGAACTGCGGCTTAGCCAGTCGGTCCTCAGCCTGTAGCAGTGCATAGGATTCTTCCTTCCTAAGTGCAGGACTCTGCACTTGTCCTTGTTGAAACTCATCAGTTTTCTTTTGGCCCAATCATCCAATTTGTTGAGAGAGCTTTGAAGTTGGCTCCAAAAGGCAGAGCCAGCTGAGTTTGTATCTCTTTGTGGTTCAGGTCCATTGTTTTCCCTTTTCAGAACATATGTCTACCCAGGAAAGCCGGGCTGAGGTGCAGCATCCACTTCTCAGCCAAGCCCTGATTTGTATCCTATTTCCCAGCTTGATTGACTAAGTAGCAGAGGCACAGAAGGGTTAAGTGGCTGACTTGAGGTCCCACAGTGAGCCCTGGCTAAGATCCAGCAGGCTGTCTTCCAGGCTTTTGTCTGATTCTGTACTACTCTACTTCACTGCCACTTTCAGACACTGTCCTCCCCACTCCACCCCCATTTATGGCATGCATCTTTATTCTAAAGGAGCAGGAAACTGGAGGACTGGGGTGTGTGGCATGGAAGGACATGAGAACCTCTTCCCCCCCCAACACACACTTCCTTAGGCTTACATCTAGATTAGTTTCTAGGATTGCTTTATACTGTCCCTGACTTTAGACTGTGCTCTGCCATTGCAGATGCATACTCTGAACTTGGATCCATTTGGTAACCTGATTTTACTTTGTATTACCCCAGGGTAGTACAGTAATCAAGGAGAGGGTAATTCACTTCCCCCATCTTAGGTATTACTGGAGTATAAACATTCATTGTCAAGCCTCAAGACAGAGCATCTTCATTCATGCTGAATGCCGACCTTGTACACATTGCACTGCACAAAGGGGAAGACACAGCCTCTGTCCAAAGGAGCTTACACTCTAAGTCAGTTTTTATAGGAACCACCCTTTAAAAACATTTAGTTTGGAACAGAGAGGGAGGATTCTGCAAACCCAGTAATGTCTAGGCCTCAAGTACTACTGACTGACATCCTTGACCGTTTACCTTCTTTTCCCAGTGCTATGTCACAATGTGAGCAGAAACCTCTGTTCTCTTACTTGCCGATTGCCCTCTTTGGATGAAATTCACTCTGTCCGAGCACACAGACTGAGTAGTTGGACTAGCAGGAGCCCAGTGGAATTCAGCCCCATGAAAACCCAGAGACAGGCTGTGGGGTTGAATGCAGCCTCTCCTCAGCTGTTATTGCAGCTTGTGGGTTGGAATGGCAGCCACAAGCCATCTGCAAAACCCACACACAGTGCAGTCCTGCGTGCCTCCTGCATCTGTTCAGGTGCTGTCATTCCAGTGAAGAGACAACGTTTCAGAGACAGCCAACAAACGCTACGGCTACTGCTGCACAATGCTCGACAAAGAAGCATCTGATATTGTATCTGTTCCCTCCCGTTTGTGTTTGTTCCAAATCCTGCAGTGACCTTTGCTGCTTCCTTGGGGACCTGGGTTCACATGTTCAGTTTATGGGAAGAGAGCACTTGGCAAGCATTCATTTATGAAGCCCCACAATACTACTTTGAGGCAGGTCCAGGGTAAATAGGAATTCACTTCCTTTACCAGTAAAATACAATTACTCCTGTCGTAAAACACATGAGTTCTTAAACCAACTGCAGCAACACTACAAAAGAGTATCGGGTAGGTCATGAGGAAGACTCCCATATCCAACTGAAAGTGCAAAAGGAATTTTTCAGGTAAACTATAATTATCCAAACTGGAATTTGGCCAGGACTACATAGTTATGTACTCCACTGTTATAACAAGGGCCGTGTGGTATTTATAACCCCAAATGGTCAGCAGTTTTATATCCCACCCTCACCTCAGCACCCCACTAACTCTAATCCCTGACCTTAGCAGGAAGCCAGTTTTAGTACTGACTCAGAGGAGAGAGTTCCACCATAGGATCAGCACCACCTGAAGCCTGAAGGGCCAAAATCCATGTGCTGCATTATGTAAAAACCTGGTATAGGCTGTGTCAGCTCTTTTTACAGGCCCAAAAATCCAGAGTTTGGTCAAGAGGCCAAGAGGCCCTGTAAAAACAGTGAACAATATTAGCTAAAAGAAGCAGGACAAACAAAAGACGACCTTGCTTTTACTAAGATAAGCTTGGTCAGCAAAATGCCAGGTGGGGAGCAATAATTGGCGCTCTTATCTGAAGCTGCAAACAGACCAAAGGAATGAAAGAAGACCATTATGTTTGTGTCCGATCCTCAGGCAGAGGAGGTAGCCATGCTCCCCCACACACCAACCTTGAGTTTATGAAAGAGGTTCAAGCATGTCAGTATGAGATATGGCATCCTCCTCCCCTCCCCAGATACCAGTGTCTCCCTTTAGAAGCACAAATGAGCCATTTGAAGGACAATTTCTATTGCCATATACTTTTCACTGTTTTTCTGTTTTAACCCCCAGGTATGTACCTGTTGGACCATCAGAGGGGCTACTTCATTCCTATGGACCCCAAATCAGAATTCAACATATATATTTTATACTAACACACTTTATACATTGTTTAAAGTACTAATTGTATGTTTAAAGTACTAATTGTATGTTAACCTGAAACCATGGAGACATTATGTAATCTTTAACTATTGGCTACTGTGCTTATCTTGTCTTGCTGCTAGACCTATCCAGGGGGTTAGGACTACCTACCCCATCACTTTTCCTCCGCCCATGGAAAATCCATATAATCCACTGTAATCAATTGTTTGGCAGAGTCTCTGACCCTAATAAGCAAGGTGACACTCCGCCAGTGCTGTGCGTAATAAACCCATGTGCTTGATTCTACATGGTGTCCATTTTGTTCCTTCAAAGCCTATTGAATTGAATGAAGTGATTTCAGCCTAATCATTATGCTATTTGTCAGTATCAGAAACCACACATTTTGGCCATCATTTGATGATGACTGCACATCTCTGCTGAGGAAAGCCTGATCACTCCATACAGGGATGCAGCAGCTCAGGACTCAGCTGCACTGGCAGAGGGGAGTGTGGAACTGGAACACCAGATAGACATTGGGAGTGAAGTACACTAGTCAATCTTTGTGGGTAACCCAGGACAAGAGTATGTTGCAGGTTATATTTAAGCAGAGTAGTAGTGCGGTGTATGGGAAGCATGCCCGGGGCCTGCCCGCATGGTACTTGGCTCTAACCAGAGCCATCTATCCCTCAGTTTGATAGGGACCTCCCCTTCACACAGTTTTCCAATGCTATTTGACTGAATATGGATTACTGGAACCATTTCTGGTAGTACATGACTAGGGATAAAACCTAGTGTCTCTCCTAGATATTTGGTCATCAGTCAGGGACCTAGCATTGGGGTTCCCATTCCCTTCCATACAAGCTCTATCCAGAGTCATATCTAGTCCCTGTGCACTGATTGCTTGAAGACCTTGCCCTGACCTTCCTCATGCACAGATCTTGGAGCACAGGAATGTTTCTGGAGCATCTTCCTAAAGCTATAGGTCCATATTCATCCTGGCTGTAAATCCATTGAAGTCAACAAATGAAATCAGGAATGAATTTCACTCAATGTCTCAGAGGAAACAAACAAAATAAAACAAAACAGGACAGGTTTTCAACTACTCAAATGTAGTTTAAAATAAATATCCTCAGTCTTGATTGAATTTGAATCAACAGTTTCCTTTTGTTTACATAAATGTCTAGAACTATTAAGCATGTCATGTTTTTGGGACACTGCCACTGAGAGAGATTCAAATAGTTTTGCCCCGTGTTTTCTGACCATTCTAATTTTTGGTTCTATTTGTTTTCTGAGCGTGTGGGGGAGGAGAGAGGGAAAGGAAGACCAAGAGGCCATCCTTCTCTTTTAAGTATCATTCTACTGAGTTCAAACACAATGGTACATCCCCCCAGTGCTTGAAGCTTTCAATGTGGGAACAAAAGGCAGATGGATCGAGTGACAGCTGAATTCCAAAACAGCAGGTGCCAAGGGAGGACTTTCTCCAAAATGCATTTCAAGGAGGCATCCCTGGGACACTTCAACAGATGGGCCACTGCTTGGCAGTTGACAGGCAACTACCCCCCTGTACTAACTTCCTGGAAGAAATCAGAAATATTTGGCATCCCTGAGAAAATGACCATTTGTTCTCACAGTGTCAAACTCACAATAAGAGAGCACTGCTGTTCTCCAGTTCATTCACAGAACTGTTAGGCTTGGAGGGGGCATCTGAGGTTGATGGTGCAGGTTCAAAATCATGCGGGATGGGGCAGAGTGTTCTCAGCACAAAGCCTGGGATGGTGGAATACACTAATACCAGAGATCAGTAATATGCACGGAGGGTGCAACATAATGCAAGACATCTTTTTTCTGTGAGCCTTCTCCTAAAATAGATCCAGGGGAAACCTGGAAGAAACAGACCACCCAATTCAGATCTCTCCTAAATAAGAGGCTGTTATGCAGAGGGGTTGGTAGCGGGGGAGGAGGGAGGGAAGAGGGGAAGATAATGGAGAGTCTTATTTCTTTGTCTTGAGATATACAGACTTTTAAATTAATGGTGCTCAGACATAACAGTGGTGAGCATCTTAGAAATACGTCTAGTAAATATTACTGAATTGTTGACTATGAAGAAACCATTTAAGCCCTATGTGGTTTGGGTCATGACTCATAATGACATCTCTCCTTGTTCACCAACATGGGTGTTGAGACCATCCAGGATACTCTCACTGGCTATCCCCACATCTCCTGGGGTTGTTGGGGGTCATGACAATCTCTGTGGAATCCCACAGCTCCAGAATTTGCTTCTCCTATTGATAAGAAAGAGCCCCATAGTTTGCAGACCTTCAAGGTCTAGCTGCTTACTAAGGCTTCTCCCTATAGAGCAGTGGTCCCCAAACTAGGGGCGCCGCTTGTTAAGGGAAAGCCCCTGGTGGGCCGGGTCAGTTTGTTTACCTGCCACGTCTGCAGGTTCAGCCGCTCGCAGCTCCCAGTAGCCGCGGTTCACCGTTCTCGGCCGATGCGACCTGCAGGAAGCGGCGCGGGCTGACGGACGTGCTGGCCACCCTTCCCGCAGCCCCCATTAGCCTGGAGCGGCGAACCACGGCCAGTGGAAGCCACAATCGGCCAAACCTGAGGACACAGCAGGTAAACAAACCGGCCAGGCCCGCCAGGGGCTTTCCCTGAACAAGTGGCACCCCTAGTTTAGGAACCACTGCTGTAGACGGTGGAATTTTTTAGTTGACTTTTTGGTAGTTTAAGTTTCAAAGATGCCTCTGAGTCCCCCGGGCGTACTATTAGGGCTGTCAACTAATCACATTTAACTCATAGGATTTACTCATCAAAATTAATTGTGATTAATTACAGTTTTAATCACACTGTTAAACTGTATACCAATTGAAATTTATTAACTATTTTTGGATTTTTTCTACATTTTTAAATGGACTTATTGATTTAAATTACAACACAGAATACAAAGTGTAGAGTAATCACTTTATGTTACTATTTTTATTACAAATATTTTCACTGTAAAAATTATATTTAAATTATAGTATTTTTCAATTCACTTCATACAAGTACCATAATGTAGTCTCTTTATCATGAAAGTGCAATTTACAAATGTAAATTTCTTGTTACATAACTGCACTCAAACACAAAACAATGTAAAACTTTAGAGCTTACAAGTCCACTCAGTCCTACTTCTTATTCAGCCAATCACTAAGACAAACAAGTTGTTTACATTTGCAGGATATAATGCTGCCGGCTTCTTATTTACAATGTCAGCTGAAAGTGAGAACACGCATTTGCATGGGACTTTTGTAGCCAGCATTGCAAGGTATTTACGTGCCAGATATGCCCCTTCATTCTTCGTCTCCCATTCCAGAAGACATGCTTCCATGCTGATGATGTTTGTTAAAAAAATAATGTGTTAATTAAAATTTGACTGAACTCCTTGGGGGAGAATAATATGTCTCCTGCTCTGTTTTACCTGCATTCTGCCATGTATTTCATATTATAGCAGTCTTGGGTGATGACCCAGCACATGTTCATTTTAGAACACTTCCACTGCAGATTTGACAAAACACAAAGAAGGTACCAATGTGAGATTTCTAAAGATAGCTAGAGCACTCAACCCAAAGTTTAAGAATCTGAAGTGCCTTCCAAAATCTGAGAGGGATGAGGTGTGAAGCATGCTTTCAGAAATCTTAAAAGAGAACACTCCGATGCGGAACTACAGAACCTGAACCACCAAAGAAAGAAAATCAACCTTCTGCTGGTGACATCTGACTCAGATGATGAAAGTAAACATGCGTGAGTCTGCACTATTTTGGCTTGTTATTGAGCAGAACCCATCATCAGCATGGACACTGTCCTCTGGAATGGAGGTTGAAGCATGAAGGGACATATGAATCTTTAGTGCATCTGGCACACAAATATCTTGCAACGATGGCTACAACAGTGCCATGCAAACACCTGTTCTCACTTTCAGGTGGCACTGTAAACAAGAAGCGGGCAGCATTATCTCCTGCAAATGTAAACAAACTTGTTTGTCCGAGTGACTGGCTGAACAAGAACTAGGACTGAGTGGACTTGTAGGCTCTAAAGTTTTACATTGTTTTATTTTTGAATGCAGGGTTTTTTAATACATAATTCTACATTTCTAACTTCAGCTTTCATGGTAAAGAGATTTCACTACAATACTTGTATGAGGTGAATTGAAAAATACTATTTTTTGTTTTGTACAGCACAAATATTTGTAATCAAAAATATAAAGTGAGCACTGTACACTTTGTATTCTGTGTTGTAATTGAAATCAATACATTTGAAAATGTAGAAAACATCAAAAAAATTTAAATAAATGATATTCTATTACTGTTTAACAGTGCGATTAATCATGCCACTAATCAAGATTAAATTTTTTAATCACTTGACAGCCCTACTTGCTATAAATACCAGCTTTCGGAGACGAAAGTAAACTATGAGATGAACTGAGGTAGTCATAGACAGAGCTGTGCGAACATTTTCCACAAAATGTACATTTGAATTTTTAAAGATTTCAAGCCCATTCTCTTTGCACCCATTCCCACAGATACTGAGCAAAGGTATTTAGTTGCATGAAGATTGCTGAAACAACAGTTTTTGGCAAATATTGCAAGATACTGGGTGGGGGAAAAAAGGATTTCAAATGAATAAATCCGGTTTCTGCACCCAGAAGCCTACAGTAATGTCCATCCTATCAGGGAAAAAAAACAAGACTATGTGACCTATGTGTCCTATCGAAGCAACTCAAATGTTAAATATCAAATACCTGTAACAATCAGACCAAGAATTGCTCACAGAAATTATTCAGTGAGTAATTTGAAATAATGGGTACACTTTGTGAGCTGCCCACAGATGACCCACAAAGGAAAAAAAAATGGCAACATTCACTGAACAAATTATTCACTATGAATCATTTGGCTAGCTCTGGTTGTAAAAAAGCAGACACAAGGAGAATCATCATGAAAAAAGTCCCTCTCTGATGAAGGGGCAGAACTACTCATCGTGATGCTCTTCCCATAACTCTGCCATATTCCCGTGGTACTTCATCAGCATGATACTTTCTTAAAACATTTCAATTGACACAAGTCACAGAAAAGGCTGGCCAGGCCTCTGATCAGGAAGCCCAGGTGCCAGCACCAGCTGCACAGAAGTGGCAAGGAGCAGCAGCACTGGCTGCCCCACTGCCTATTAACATTTGGCCTGGCAGTCCCTCCATCGGGATGGGGAAGGGGTCATGGGGCCAAACCTGTGTGAATGGCGGTCACTGAAGTTTGCCCTCACGGGCCCCTCCCCCATCATGAAAGCAGGGCTGAAGGGCCAAAGCTGCGTGTGCAGGGGGTGGCCAGTGCTGCTCCTCCTCGCCACAGCCACAAGGCCGGCTCCTGAAGCAGACCAGCGAGAACTCAGGTTGCCCCCCTCACCATGAACTGGGCCCTAGGTACGTGCCACGGTTGCCTATGTCTTAATTCAGCCCTGCCAATGGTACACGCCGTGCGTGGCTCCTGGCATCACTGTGAGCGGTGATGGTTGCCATTTGTAACTTCTGAAGACTCCCAGGGTTTAACCAAGGTATGCTGAGCTTTCCAGTTGCTTTTACTTTTTACAAATTACTGTAGCCTGATTCTATATTGGTCAGCACCCTGGTTAGTTATTTACAACAGTGCAAAGCGGGGGAAAACCATTATTATTCTGATTCTCTAGCCTTTTACACCCACTTTGCACCAGTGTAAATGACTTCACCCAGTGCAGAGAAGTGGAGAATCAGGATCTGAGTCTTTTAATCCCCTTTCTACCCTAAAACCTTCCTTGCAACTCACCCACCATACTTGGCTTCGTGACTTCACCCAGAGAGTGACTAACATTATTATAGTGAAAGACTGTGTGATGGAAATGTTGGGTCTTTCACAGATCTTAGTTTTGACAGAGAGCTTTTGAAGGCTTGTCAACGAAGTCTCGAGCACTTGTCTGTTAGCACTCTGCCTGATACTGCTATCCCTGTACCCAAAGTCGTCTGGGAAGTGGTGGTTATTCCCTCTTCCACTCAAGTCTGATGAGAAAATCAGGACTGTTCAATTTCTCCAAGTTAGAAGCATTAGATTGGGCAACAAAAACTGTTTCCCTCTCCACTCCCAAAGGCTCTCTTCAAAGAACGATCTATATCACCAGCACAATCCACTTCAAAGGGCAATGTCAAGGTATCTGTAATCATTTTACAAACTCATTTGTGTTACTCCCTGTTGTTTATAAGCAGCCCTTAGTAGCATGAGGCTAAAATCTATTTCCTTACTGATTTATTTCCTCCATCATGTACACATGCTGAGCAAAATTCTGTACCCGCATGGCATGGTACTGAAAGCATGGTGCAGTACAGAATGGTAAGCCAAGGTTAGCATGGGATGGAGCTGAAAAATACAGGGCAGTATATGAACGAATAGTACGGTACGGTACAATAGGGTACTGAATAATATAATGCAGGACAGATGCAGCGAAGGGCTACTAGCATGATCAGAGGAATGGAGAACATATCTGATGAGAGGAGACCAAAGGGTCTGTAAACACTACCACTTATGTCAGTATAATGTTGTTCAGGGGTGTGAATAATTTACATCAACCTAAGCGCCTGTGTGGACAGCACTATGTCGACAGGAGAGCTTCTCCCACCTACACAGCTATCGTCTCTCTGGTTTTATTATGCCGACGGGAGAACTCTCTCCCACTGGCAGAGCGTCTTCACCAGACATGCTGCAGCTGCGCCACTGTAGTGTTTCTAGCTTAGACTAGCCCTAAGGCTACACCTATGTTGCACACCTCTTGTGGGGACATGTAGGATATGAGGATATGTCTGGTGGTGACATGTAGACGCTGTGTCCTCACTATGGTGTGTAGCTACACATGTCAATGAAAGGCTCTGGCGGGGGGAGGCAGAGGTGAAAGGCTCAGCAACGGTCAACTGCTGGAGGCTTTCCCCAACAGAGGGAACTGCCAGAGCCTTTCCCCATTGCAGCTGAGAACTGCCAGCCAGCAATGGGGAGTTACCAGAGCTTTCCCCACCTCAGGGAAAGACTCCAGCAGGGCCGGGAGGCAGTGGGACACTATGCTGATAAAAATAGCAGTGCAGAAGAGGAGGCCCTGCTCGGGCACGTAGAGACCCCTGTAGGGTACATACACACAGGGTTCAGGAGTTTTTTTACTTGCCTGAACAGTGCCTCACAATCTACACCACTCTTTCTACCCATGCGGAGGGGGGCGTGCAGTATATTCTACATGCTGCTGAAAGAAGCGTGCAGGATAGACTTACCTTAAGAGCTTGGCTTGTTTAGCCTAGCAAAATGAAGGGTTTGGGGGGATATGGTTGCTCTCTCTATACACCACAGGGCTGAAAATTAGGGATGGAGAGGAGTTATTTAAGCTAAAGAACAATGCTGGCTCAAGAATGAATGAGTATAAACTGACCGTGAGTAAATTTAGGCTGGATATTAGAAGAAAGTTTCCAAACATTAGAAAAGTACGGTTCTATGACTGCTTTCCAATAGAAGTGGGGCAAACAACCACCTTATTAATTTTAACATGGAGCTTAATACGTTTATGAACAGGATTATAGAAGAGCATTGCCTGCAATAGCAGAGGACTGGACAGTGACCCAGGAAGTCCCTTCCAGTCTTATGTACAGCATGGTATAGAACTGACTAACACTGTATGGTACAATACAGTACTAAATAGTCTCCAGTATGGTTTCGCATGGAACAGAATAGGATGGTATAATAAATTGTGATATGATACTATATGGAATGGTATTGAATAGCCTGTTACTGTATGGTCATGGCAAAGTTGTATTATATACAGGGGCAGGAAATGGAAGCTATGAGAAACTTGTGGAAGTATCAAAAGACAGCTCGCTGGAGACTAAATTACCTGACTCCTCTTAGATCAGGACTCATGGTCAGAATGGGTAAAACTTCTTAAAAAGGTGCCGCACAGAATTCATTTTCACACAAACAAGAGATGGTCCCGACAAACTGAATAGCTGAGAGGTTGTTGCAATAAAAACCCATGTGGCGGGCTGGGAGACTGTTTGGTTTAGTCCACCAAACACTCAGCCTTCGCAAAGGCAATGAACTTATGAGCTTCTTCAATTTTCTGATTGTTTTTCTCTTTCAACCACAGGGTTTCTAAACAGGTAGGAGTGGGAGGGAGAATTCCCCACTGAAATCCATTACTCCTTTTTTAGCAACACTTTCTGATAGAGACACTGCTCCTATAAGACTCCATCAGGCAACCTAGATGAAATGAGAAAGAGTTGGGGTTTGGATTTTTCTTCTTCTTCCTTAGGTTGAATAAAATCTCAGATAAGATCAATAGTTTCTTTGGTTTTATGTTTCTCTTCCTTGAGGGCGATTGGCTTATTGCATTTCCATGGATCACAGAGACAGGGCGATTCAACAGAGATAAACCATCTTTAATATTCCCAGCCTTTTCATAGAATCATAGAATCACAGAATCATAGAATATCAGGGTTGGAAGGGACCTCAGGAGGTCATCTAGTCCAACCCCCTGCTCAAAGCAGGACCAATCCCCAATCAAATCATCCCAGCCAAGGCTTTGTCAAGCCTGACCTTAAAAACTTCCAAGGAAGGAGATTCTACCACCTCCCTAGGTAACGCATTCCAGTGTTTCACCACCCTCCTAGTGAAAAAGTTTTTCCTAATATCCAACCTAAACCTCCCCCACTGCAACTTGAGACCATTACTCCTTGTCCTGTCCTCTTCTACCACAGAGAATAGTCTAGAACCATCCTCTCTGGAACCACCTCTCAGGTAGTTGAAAGCAGCTATCAAATCCCCCCTCATTCTTCTCTTCCGCAGACTAAACAATCCCAGTTCCCTCAGCCTCTCCTCATAAGTCATGTGTTCCAGACCCCTAATCATTTTTGTTGCCCTTCGCTGGACTCTCTCCAATTTATCCACGTCCTTCTTGTAGTGTGGGGCCCAAAACTGGACACAGTACTCCAGATGAGGCCTCACCAATGTCGAATAGAGGGGAACGATCACGTCCCTCGATCTGCTTGCTATGCCCCTACTTATACATCCCAAAATGCAATTGGCCTTCTTGGCAACAAGGGCACACTACTGACTCATATCCAGCTTCTCGTCCACTGTAACCCCTAGGTCCTTTTCCGCAGAACTGCTGCCTAGCCATTCGGTCCCTAGTCTGTAGCTGTGCATTGGGTTCTTCCATCCTAAGTGCAGGACCCTGCACTTATCCTTGTTGAACCGCATCAGGTTTCTTTTGGCCCAATCCTCCAATTTGTCTAGGTCCCTCTGTATCCTATCCCTGCCCTCCAGCGTATCTACCACTCCTCCCAGTTTAGTATCATCTGCAAATTTGCTGAGAGTGCAATCCACACCATCCTCCAGATCATTTATGAAGATATTGAACAAAACCGGCCCCAGGACCGACCCCTGGGGCACTCCACTTGACACCGGCTGCCAACTAGACATGGAGCCATTGATCACTACCCGTTGAGCCCGACAATCTAGCCAGCTTTCTACCCACCTTATAGTGCATTCATCCAGCCCATACTTCTTTAACTTGCTGACAAGAATACTGTGGGAGACCGTGTCAAAAGCTTTGCTAAAGTCAAGAAACAATACATCCACTGCTTTCCCTTCATCCACAGAATCAGTAATCTCATCATAGAAGGCTATTAGATTAGTCAGGCATGACCTACCCTTGGTGAATCCATGCTGACTGTTCCTGATCACTTTCCTCTCGTGTAAGTGCTTCAGGATTGATTCCTTGAGGACCTACTCCATGATTTTTCTGGGGACTGAGGTGAGGCTGACTGGCCTGTAGTTCCCAGGATCCTCCTTCTTCCCTTTTTTAAAGATTGGCACTACATTAGCCTTTTTCCAGTCATCTGGGACTTCCCCCGTTCGCCACGAGTTTTCAAAGATAATGGCCAACGGCTCTGCAATCACATCCGCCAATTCCTTTAGCACTCTCGGATGCAACTCGTCCGGCCCCATAGACTTGTGCACGTCCAGCTTTTCTAAATAGTCCCTAACCACCTCTTTCTCCTCAGAGGGCTGGCCATCTACTCCCCATGTTGTGAAGCCCAGCGCAGCAGTCTGGGAGCTGTCCTTGTTAGTGAAGACAGAGGCAAAAAAAGCATTGAGCACATTAGCTTTTTCCACATCCTCTGTCACTAGGTTGCCTCCCTCATTCAGTAAGGGGCCCACACTTTCCTTGGCTTTCTTCTTGTTGCCAACATACCTGAAGAAACCCTTCTTGTTACTCTTGACATCTCTTGCTAGCTGCAGCTCCAGGTGCGATTTGGCCCTCCTGATTTCATTCCTACATGCCTGAGCAATATTTTTATACTCTTCCCTGGTCATATGTCCAACCTTCCACTTCTTGTAAGCTTCTCTTTTATGTTTAAGATCCGCTAGGATTTCACCGTTAAGCCAAGCTGGTCGCCTGCCATATTTACTATTCTTTCGACTCATCGGGATGGTTTGTCCCTGTAACCTCAACAGGGATTCCTTGAAATACAGCCAGCTCTCCTGGACTCCTTTCCCCTTCATGTTAGTCCCCTCATTTAAAAGTCAAATGACTTTTAAATGAGGTTGGGGTCACTCTTGATTCTTATTAGAATATCACACGTGCCAAACACCTTTCTTAATTTTAACACAGTGAACCATTTCTAAAATGGGGGTTGTAAGTTTTAATGCAAGCCAGGCAACATTCCCTGTAAACTTTCTGGCTGGACTCACTACCAGGAAGTACTGGGTTTTATTTTAATTCAGTCCCTCCTCCACTTTGATGTCATAGGACACACTTACCATTGACATGCAGCTTAGGGCAGCTTTTTCTAATGGCATCTAGAGGGCTTTTTTGTTCTTGCCCAATCCTTTAACAACTCCCTAGTAGCACTCTGTGTAACTACACAGACTAAGTTAGTGGTCGGAGTGGGCAAAGGGACTAGTTGCATGAACAAGGAGAGCAGAATTTGCTGCCTTATTGTTTGCAACGGGGAAGGAAGCATGGGTCATTGGTTAGATGGGGAGACTGGCAGCCAGGACTTACTGATATGGCCACAGGCAAGTGTCTTTAGTCATCTGAGCCTCAGTTTCCCTCTTGGTACAATGGGGTGCTGGAAGACTTAGTTGCTGTTTGTAAGGTGCATTAAGAGGCTATATAAGTAAAAGCATAAAAAAAAATTAAAGGGCCTGTTTGTCCAGGTGAGTTTATGGATATAATTGTAGGGGGTTGCTGTCATATGGTTTAAAAAACAGATTCTAATTATAATCAAATGTGGGTGCAAAACTGCAGATACTGTTAATTGGAAGCAGAGGTCACAGGATGAAGATATCTAACTGACAAATTACACCCACAAATCAGGTATCTCTCTAAATTGTGTCATTTTCACACAAGGGAGCTGGAGGGTCCAAAATTGCAGCCCCATAACCAGTATCTAAATTGCGGCTTCTTGAAAAATGTGGCCCTATAAAAATGATTTATTCAGTCTACACCCAGGAGCTTTGGGACTGTCAGATTCTAATGAAAGTCTTTGGTGGGTGGGACTTGGGTACTACATGGAACTATGCAATGAAATCTTTGGTTTACCATGTTGAGAATATTCTCCTAGGAACCCAAATACAAAAGAACAAAAACAAGTAGTACCCTAGTTAGAGATTCCTAAATAGAAGGGGAAATCTCCTATTGATATCAATTATTTGAAGGTAATAGCTTATGATCATTTACGCAGCTCCAAAATAAATCTCAGCGTAAGAAATGATACATCATTTCAATTCTAACAAATCAGGCACTTAGTGTCCTGGAGGAGAAATGATTGGAACTACTTTAAAGCTGCCTTAACCTGAGAAACTGCAAAAATATTTATATTCGCGTGATGGAAGGAAGAAATGCCCCTGTGGGCATATTTAAGTGTCCTCTGTCTTTGGGATAAATGGTAATGATAAACAAAAAATGGAAAGATGACCTTAGAATAATAACCTCATGATCCAACTGGGACTGAGCTTTCCAACACACAGAAATCATTTGCAATACGTTCAGAACAGAAATTTCTATCCCGCTTTATAGCTTATAGACTTCCTTATGGGTCACAAAAACGTGGATTTGATTCCCTCTCTTGCAACAGGTGCCCACATGTAAAATTACTCTGATTCCCATGCTGGCTGCCTACAGTTCTGCTCAGTTGCTCAGTGATGAGGGTGAGGATAAGGGAAAAAAAAACAGAGGGAAAAATAGAGATGTCTTTCATATACTTCAAAGGATGGTTAAAGACAGTCCAGGTCCTGCAACACTGGGTATTTCTGTGTATCCCTTAAGACCTCCAAAATAGAGAAGAGACATTGAGGAAACAACAGAAATGCACTGAAGCTAATCACTGAATACAACATTCATACAGGGCTTTTCACATTACTGTCCTACCACCTCAAGTTGTGATCATATCAGACCTCACAAACTAAGCAGTGTTGGGTCAAGGACCACATACAGCTGGTAGGCATAGTGATTCAGTGGATAATGATCCTGTCTGATACCCCAGTATGGTGTTAGGGCACTCTGCATTGCTAGAGGTATCTGGGTGAAATCCTGGCCCCACTGAAATCAACAGGAGTTTTGGTATCCTGGTATCTAACTATCCACTGTCTTTTTGGATAAAATGTAGGACGAAAATTCTGCTCTCTGGTGCTTATTAAAAATCCATTAGCACTTTTCCTAGGAGAAGGAGGTATCAGTTGTGCTGCTCTGGCCAATCTGGGTAATTATATTATCTTTCCTTAAATTCTCTCTGCAATTATTTCTTCACTTCCTGCCCTGGACTTCTATATTCTTACGTACTGTTAAAGCAGCTGCTGAGCTCCTCCTGGCTACACTTCACTGGAGGGCAAAGTGATTAGTGTATAAGGTTTGCAAAATCCTTGAGATCCTTTGCTCAGAGAGTAATTTGCAATGTATTACTACAAATAATTAATTAGTAATTATCCTGAAGGACCTTTAGGACCCCTAATTGCTTTATTAACACTTCTGCATATAGGGACACTGACCCGCTCCGACAGAAATGGGTTGAAACATGGCAGCCATTCTGCCCTAGCAACACTCCCTATTTGTTTTGGGAGAGGAAGAATCCACCGGTTGACACTGAACGGAGAGCTCAGATCAGCAGAGTATAATTACTGGGGTTAATAACCTTACTCTTGTTAAAAATGCCACAAGGTTTTTAACAGACACAAGTGGTCAGAGCGTGTGTGTCTCATCCAAAACACATAGCACCTCCAACATGAGTACCCCCTTCATGCTGTTTGGGATGACAGTCAGTAATGACTTAGAAAGAAAAATGTCCCTGTTGAATCAGTAACACTACTCCCTCTGGTATAGCGCTCCTTTGAGCCGCACGTCGCGATATTAGAGCAATACAGATTCAGAGAGACTAGCACCCCTGACTGACCCAAACCCACCACTTCCTCCCAGACCTGCAGCAAGCTGCAGTTTTCTTAGAGGTAGCCCAGAGGAAATATCTTTATAAGGCCAAGCCCTGGGTATTCCCATGGGCCTGACATGATCAGGATGAGTTCATTACAGTGTGTCTAGTGCTAAATAATAATGGCTCCGTGTGTGTCTGGTGTTCTCATTTGCATAACATTACCCAGAATGCTCTTTCATCTTACAGCTATTTGATAGTGGATGCTGATGTCTGTACTCTAGGAACATACTCTAAGGTTGTATGTTTTGTTTGGATGCAGAGAGTTTCTTCAGCAAGTACAAAGAGTCATTACAGACAGCAGCAGGGGAAACAGTTGGTGTTCCCTCAGCTAGGGAGGCTCAGAGTAAACTAAAACAATCAGCCCATCAGCTTCCCTTAAAAAGGACAGGGCTTGACAGAGCCCACTGTCACAGGGTCTTTTATTTAGGCTACACCTGCAGGGTGTAAGCAACAGAGCAAGCAGTGGAGTACACATTCCCCTCCATAGCTGTGGGTGTCATTTGTAATATAGTTGAGAATGTCTCATGATTTATATGATCGCTTTATTTCCCACTGGTTGGTGGGAATCCCTTGCCAACAATAAGATTACAATACATAGCACAGATGTCAAATCGTTCTAATCACATCATGCTAACCACTGGTGCCACAGCGCCGGATTCAGAACTCCATTACACCAGTCTCATGCCGCCAGTGGAGTTATGCAGGCTTACAACTGCTGTAAACGGAGCTTCAGATCAGGTTCAAAGCTTAATAAGGAGAGGCAGCATCCATCTCTCCAGAATTCCTGATTGCCCCAATATAGCTTCTGTAGGACAGAGTAGATTCGGTTTAGTTAAATTACAAGGAGACCCCTCTTTGTTCAGAACACCAAAGAAACATTTATTGTGTGAGAGGAGAACCAGGCCCACTTACAGCAGTTTTACACCACTATAACTCCATAGCCTTCATGGAATAAGTCCTGATTTATACTAGGGTAAGTGAGAAGAATCAGGCCTTGTTTCCTTTACTGTTGAATGAGGCTGCAGGAGACACAATAGCATATCACTGTAGACAGCAGACTGAGGTCTGATGGTAATATTATAGTACAAACTTGGAGGCAATTCTACTCTCAGGAGCAGTGGCAAGAAATTATAGCGAAATGTTTCAGAGTTCATTCCACTGAAGGGCTCAGGAAAGCAAAGGCTCCTGAGCAAGAAAACAGCACCCCACCATTACAAAACTGCTCATCCCTGCACTGCAAGTGTAAGTGAGCTCCATAAGGGAAGAGAGGATAGGAATGGGCTCCCAGACATAGGTACTCACCTTGTAGAGCCCATGGCTGCAGCCACAGTAGGTGTTCTCCATTGTGTAGCTCCTCAACACACCAATCTCCCGCCACACTACTACCCGTGCTGTTGATTCACGTGACTTCTCCACCAGGAAGCTACAGCTGCTCATGACAAATGCAGGTGCCACTTTATCCAGGATTTTTGGGAGGGTCTGCAAAAAAAGAATCAAACAAGAATAAGAACATGAATTAGATATA
Source organism: Chelonia mydas (assembly GCF_015237465.2). Taxonomy (NCBI): domain Eukaryota; kingdom Metazoa; phylum Chordata; order Testudines; family Cheloniidae; genus Chelonia; species Chelonia mydas. The sequence goes on from NC_051250.2 coordinate 70,331,101, forward strand.
GAGTTATGTAGTTATTATTTACATAGCACCAATAGATCTGAGCAAAATTCAAGAATTTCCATCCCCTGGGAAATTCCAAAATTTCACTGTTTGTTTTTGTCTCAAATGGGGAATAAGAGTTGAAATACTGAATTTTCAGATTTTCGATTGAAATGAAACATTTTGACATTCGTGAATCTAAAGGCTGAGTTTTTGTTTGTTGAACTGACCTGAAACACTTCATCTGGTAGCCTGATGTGCCAGGCTCCCGCTCTGAACCAGATTCTCTGGCTGGCTGTATCTCCCATGATATACCTGTAGTCATAACTCCCATGATGCACCACGCAGCTTGGTTAGAGGAGTGTGTGTTGCAGCATGAGAAATATAATCTTTCAGGGAACCCAGTCCATACGAGAAAATGGGGGCCTGAACTACAACTCCCATGAGGCAATGTGCCATAAAAACATCCATGGAGTGGGTTCGTTGTCGTTAATGGCAGCTGTACACATATCCAAAGGCCCAATTCTAGCCAAGTGCATTTCCTCACCCACTCTCCCCGCCCAAAATAAAAAGAGTGTTGGACCACCAAATTAGAAATTACGGGCCAAATTCTATGCTAATGTAAATGAGCACCATTTACACCAGGTGTATATTTGGCCTATACAGTATTAAAATAAAGGACACATTTTCTTTGCCTGTATAACTGTCACCACCTTAAACTGTTGAATTGACCAGATTCCTACAAAGGGGACCTTCTCCATTGATGCCACCATTTACTTTTCATTCTGTTCAGTTTGGGTGGTGAAATCTTAACAGTCCATTTCACTTTGTTTAGAAGTCAGTTTTACTGTCTGATTTTGAACTATTATAGCTCGGTCTTATTGGGCTTGGTTTCACAACACTGAGTAGGGGAATATTTGGCTTAACTGGCAGGGGAAAAAAAGACTTCTTAGGTTTTCTAAAACATGTTTAGAGAAACCACAAACTTTTGGCCTAACTGTTTAGATGATCTCCTCATTAACATTAATTCTGTACATAGAACTACCACCAATCATCGCCACCGACCCAGACTCAGGCTCACAGACCCAGGCTCTGAGACTCGCTGCCATGGGATCCTGCTTGCTGTGTAGACACATCCATCAGTGAAGCCTTAAGTGAATTAGGCATCCAAATCCCACTGGCTTTTAATGGGATTTGGGCACTTAACTCACTTACTCTGCTTTGAAAAGCCAAACCTCAATGCCTTATCCTGCAGCCACATGCCAATCTCTCTGATTTAGCAGAATAACTTCCTGTATGGTACCATCTAAGGGAGTTATGAAGACCTATCATCTGGGGAACAGACATGCAAGCTGTGGGTTGGAGAATGCCTCTGCAGCACGTTCTTGGATGGCAGTGGAGGCTAGCTCCGGATTCATTAATTGCAGATTCCGGACACACTCTGGATGCCTGAAGGAAGTGTTTGAATTCTGTTTGTATATCTGTTGATTCTCCCCCGGCTTCTCAAGCTTCTGAAATCCAAACAGAACCCAGCTTCAAAAGTAGTGCTGACTATGAGCGCTCTCTCTCCTCCACTTGTGAAACAGGGAGATTTGGCTAACAAAGATCTTGCAAGAGTGCTGGAGCACTTTCCTTCTGGGAAAGTATACTCCTTGGATGATGCCTGAAGATAAATGAGGAAGACGTGGTTTCCTAAAGGAAGGGAGGGAGTTGCAGATTGTCCTGGAGAGGTACAAGTCTTACAACAGTGCAGAGCTATACAAGAACATTATAACCTCTTCTATGCCAGATCTCACTAGCCTATGCCTCTTAAACCAGTTTTGGACTACAATTTAGGTTTTGTAAAAATTAATTTTTAAAACTATAATTAGAGATAATTTCATCTCAGATGGAGAAACAGACAGAGTGGTGAAGTGACTTGCCCAAAGTCACACAAATCTGGCAGAGCTGGGACTAGAACCCATTAGATCTGTGTACCAGTCTCCTATTTTAACCACTAGACAACTCTCCTTCCCTAATACAGACAGAATTATTTTCAAGACACTTTTAAAAAGTTTCATTGAAAATGGGGAATTTTTAAATATTACTCATTCCCTTGAACTGTCAAAAACTACAAACCAACAGCCAGTAGATGCTAGTGCCTGAGAACCAGACAGCGAGGCTAACTAAACACAGAGCAAAAATAATCTAGTCTAGTTTCACTTTCTAACAGGAATGGACTATAAATGGGAAACAAATGGTCTGTTAAAGAGAATAGGAGTTTCCAATGGGTTCTATTTTAAGAATCCTGTCACAGGAAAAACACTGAAGGGAACTGTATTTTAATATTCACTTACCGAATCAGATTTATTGGGACACTGCAAGTACCAAGTCCAGCACACATAGGCAGGACTGAACATCCTGTTAAAACCTCAGGTCAGAACAACAAAACACACAAGACAACAACTTAATACTAAGATAAAGCTATAGCACCATCTACTCATGGGGGTGCTCTCTACACTAAACATTATAGTACAGGGATCGGCAACGTTTGGCACGCGGCCCGTCAGGGAAATCCGCTGGCAGGCCGGGACGGATTGTTTACCTGCAGTGTCCGCAGGTTCGGCCGATTGCAGCTCCCACTGGCTGCGGTTCGCCGTTCCAGGCCAATGGGAGCTGCGGGAAGCGGCGCAGGCCGAGGGATGTGCTGGCCGCCACTTCCCACAGCCACCATTGGCCTGGAACAGCAAACCGCTACCAGTGGGAGCTGCAATCGGCCGAACCTGTGGACGTTGCAGGTAAACAAACCATCCCAGCCCACCAACGGATTTCTCTGACGGGCCGCATGCCAAAGGTTGCTGATTCCTGTTATAGTATTTAAAAATACAGGGTCAAGTCCAATGCTACATTACTCCAGTTTGACACATGTGTAACTCCATGGTTTCAATGAAGCCATGCTGAGGTAAAACTGAAGTAGCATAGGGGTGAATCAGACTCTTGATTTTTATTTTGACATGGTGCTTTTAACAATAAAGCAATTGAATTCAACAGGGCAAGATGACCTGTGGCCTTTTACCAGCGTTATTATATGGTACATAAAGGGTTAAATGAATGATGTTATGCATGTGTGTGGTTTACTCACACAAAAAGGTAGCTGCCCAGGTAGGCAAGTGTTTGTGGCCATTGATTAGGGGGCATGTTCATTAAGATGATACTTCTGCTAATATTCAGTGCATATAGATTTTAGAGATGGGTCCAGCCTCCCAGAAATGCATTCCTCTGGACTCTGGGGAAGTTCACACCCAGCTCCAAACTTCATAGATTGGGCCCATCCCTAATCATAGAAATGCAAAACTGGAAGGGACCTCAAGCTATCACCTCTTGCAGCCCCCTGCACTGAAGTGAGACCCAGGACACCTAGACCAGCCCTGACAGGTGTTTATCCAACTGTTCTGAAAAAACCTCCAATAATGAAGATTCCACAATCTCCCTTGGAAGCCTATTCCAGGCCTTAACTACCCTTATAGTTAGAAAGATTTTCCTAATATCTAACCTAAATCGCTCTTGCTGCAGATTAAACACATGATTTCTTGCCCTACTTTCAATAGACAGGGAGAGCAATATAACACCATCCTCTTTATAACAGCTCTTAACATATTTGAAGACTGTTTTTAGGTCTCTCCTCAGTCTTTTTTCAAGACTAAATATGCCCAGGTTTTTTAACCTTCCCTCAGAGATCAGATTTATCATTTTTGTTGCTTTCCTCTGGACTCTCCAATTTGTCTGCATCTTTCTTAAAGTGTCATGCCCAGAACTGGACACAGTACTCCACCTGAGGCCTCACCAGTGCTGAATAGAGCAGGACAATTCCCTCTTGTATCTTACATACAACATTCCTGTTAATACACCCCAGAATGATACTGGCCTTTTTTGCAACTGCAGCACAGCTGACGCATTCAATTTGTGATCCACTATAACCCCCAGATCTTTTTCAGAAGTACTACTCCCCAGTTATTCAGCCAGTTATTCCCCATTCTGTAGCTACGCATTTGATTTTTCCTTCTTACTTTGCACCTGTCTTTACTGAATTTCACCTTGTTGATTTCAGACTATTTTCCAACATCATTTTGAATTCAAAATCCTGTCCCCAAAATTTCTAGCAACCATTCCCAGTTTGATGTCATCTGCAAATTACATAAGCATACTCTCCATGCCATTATCCAAATCATTAATGAAAATACTAAATCAAACCAGACGTAGGCCAGACCCCATGGGATCCCACTAGATATAGTTTGACAGCAAACCATAACAACTCTGAGTACGATCTTACAGATCAATTGTGTGTGCGTGCACGAGTGCACAGTAGGTGTGTACTGTAATGTAAAGTCTCACCCTGTAGCCAACATCTTCTGTGACAACTGCTGTGTTGACAGTGCAGCCTGCCTGCCACAAGGTTTCCTTGATGCTGCAGCCATAGAGGAACACATTCTTCTTCTGGGAGTGGCCGTGATAGTCGCAGAATACCTGGAGATCAGAAAAAGGAACAACACTGACCATAAAACAGGAAGGATTCTAGCCCTTCCAATGGCAATGTGTGACAGTAGTGAGTTGACCAATTGCTAAAGAACCACCCTTTCTTCAGAGCTCCTCAGAGGCTCACGGGCTATGGGGCATGCCCATAATGAACACCATATGCTGTTGATCAATTGTGATCAGCCTTCCTAGGTTCTGCCAGTCCACCTGATTCTGGAGGTTCAGAGAAGAGAGGGAGGTTATGTTGTTTTGTTTGAAAGACGAGGAACTGTGTCCCATCACTGTAATGATTCCATGGCAGCTCAGGATCATACGTGCATCTTATGATGCAATCAAAGGGCAGTTTGTCAAAGTCCTTCTACTTCTAAACTTCAGCATTACCCTCTGGAGGTCTAAAACCTGTACCTTACCAGGCAATTAATCTTGGTTTCTTTAAGTTCAAAGTCTTTACTATGTAATTTGCAGAAAAATACAACCATGCTATTACACTAGTAGTTATTGCCTATTGTTAGGACATTGTACATATCCCTATAAACCAAAGCACAGTAAGTGACCTATTTTACATAGTCTAATCAATCAATCTCTTTAGCATCAGTCTTCAGGTAGCTAGGTGCTCAGCATATTCCCACTTTCCGTGGAATTTTAGATGGTCTTTATAAGCACATATCAAGTCTTCTACAAACGAAAATCAGGGTTTATTGACCTACGAGGTAAATATTGATGCAGGCCTGGAGAATCAATCATGATGCTCAGTGAGATATGCATTGCTGTTATATATATTCTCCATGTCTTCATCAGAAATACTGGAAAATCCAATAAGGAAAGGAATTTCAAAAGAAGAGCAATTGTTCTTTTTAAGCCATCATTCAAAATGGTCAGAAGAAGATAGTGCTCCAGCAAAGTTTTATTCACTTTTGATAAGCCAATTGGAAAGCAAAGAGGAGCATCCAGATACCACTAAAAGAGAAACTTCAGACTAGACAGGCAGACAGACAGAAGAAGGAAGATGGAGGAAGAAATAAGCAGTGGGTGCAATCACAGTGGGTGATGTTTTGCCATTGACTTCAAAGGTCCAAGATTTCACCCAGTATATTTATCTGCCTGATCATTTATTTACCTTTGGCCCGTTAAAGACAATTAAGTTTTACTGAATTTAACTGCAGCCATTCAGGATGCAATTATTTGCACACTAGGTTTGTCAGCTATGCCAGCCAGTCCAGCTTCGACTGCCCACGTCTGCTTCTCTCATCACCACCTCCGCACTTCCTCCCCTGCATGAAAAACCCCACATCAAACTTCATAAACTCACCACCTTATCCTCTTTCAATCTCTCCTTAACAGCAAGTTCTGCAACAAAGCTTACAGATTGCTACCTCGGGCACTGATTAGTTAAGCAGCAAACTGCAACTTCTGATTTTCAGGTAAACTATTTTACTGTAACCTAACCCTCACCAACATCTTTGTTTCATCCAATTGCTGGCTCCTGTTTACACCTAGATTGTAAGCTCTCTGGGGCACAGACTGTCTTGTTACATGTCTGTACAGCACCTAGCTTAATAGGACCCCCATCCTTGATTAGGATTGCTTGGCTCTACTGGAATGAATTATTACTATTGTAATTAGTTGGTTCTGTTTCATAACCATGTCTGTCTGAGGGGCAGGGGGGTGGATTTTTCCAATGCAAGTTCCCAGAGAAGACAAGCCCTAAGAAAGTTGGCATGTCCTGGACATGCCAATCTAGGAGCATATTCTCAGATCCATAATGAAACAGCAATACTGCTGACACCTGGTGCACACAGGTGCAATAGCAGGGAATTAAGTGAGAGAAGCATTTCCCCAGTTTATAATGCAGATCATGCATGGAACACCCGAGCACACTACTATCAGGGTGGAAGTAGTTGTGCACCTACTGTTATGTCTCCTCACAGGTATGTTTTCAGCCAGTGAGGAGCCAGGATTTAACAATATGGCAAACGAAGACAAAATGTTAATGTCTATCCCCCATTAGAGTTTTATGCAGCTGTCCCTGCTTTGTCAACCAGGCCACCGAACCCACGTCACCCTCAACCAGACCTCCAACATTGTTCCTCCTTCCAGCGTCCAGCACTAGACGACTTTGTTACTATTTCTCATAAGGTGGTGTCCAGGGGACCCAGCCATTACTCAACTCCATTGTACTAAACTATAGGGAGACATAGAACTACTCACATGTTTAAGGGCTTTGCTGCATCAGGGCCAGAGTATTCAGCGCCTCGCAGGATTGAGCCCTATGGCAACATGCAGCCTACAAAGGGCAGGCAATGAGGATACAAAGAAAGCATGAACAATTTTTATACACAGTATGACTGAGATTTTCAAAGGAGACTAGTTCAGTAGGACTTGGGGACCTAATTCTCATAGGCCCCTGAATGGGGGTCCTCCCCCTAGCAGTCTGGTAAAGCACTTGCTATTCCATCTTTGCCTCAGTTTCTGAGAGTGAGGATTTTAATAAGTCCAATGAGGCTTGTATATTGAACAGCATCCCTTCAGGGGTCTAGTTTACTCAACTCCAAAGGCAGAACATCACACAAAGAGTCTGTATCTCTCCGTAGCTGGAGGGAGAAGCGGCTGAGTCAGCCTTAGTGTGTCAACCTCAGTTATGCCCAAGGTCCCTTACCAGTGAGGACTTCATGAGCCAGGACACTTCTCTGGAGCCAGGGACTTATTGTGACTAGCTGGGGAAGGGTCTCTCTTTTGGGCCAAAGTCCCCACAGAGACCGAACCATGACAATCCTTCCTCAGGACAGCATATCATTCCTTTTTTTCCTAGGGCTTCCGCTGTTGCTTGGTGAATTCTTTCCTGGGAACCAGGTTTCTCTGAGACTCAGCATTCATGGTCCCTGCCTTCTGGAAATGCTCCTACCCAGGAGCATTCTTCCTTGGTTTCCTTTGCTGGTGAACCCCCTCACCACCTTCCCCATGAGAAGCCTTTACCATAGGAACCCTCTCTTCCTACATCTTGGGAACTATTCTCTCCCCCAGAAGTCTCTGTTCCCTTAGCTAGACACCCCAGGAGCAGCTTCCTTTTATCTTGGCCAGGTGCTTCCCTCCCTAATTAACTGCCTCTCAGGAACTCAATGAGTTAACCAATCCCAGGTGAACCTGGAATTGCCCCATTCTCCCTTGTGAAGCCTGTCAGAGGTAGGCTCCTGACCCCTTCAAAGGGCCAGCTATCCTCTGACAGCCCCTTAAAGTAGCCCAGCCTTGCACACATTGGGAGTGGTGGGTTAATATGTAAATATGCATGAACCACACCCAGCTGCCCTCAACCGGCCCCTAATTATCTGGCTAATTAAATGTAGTGTCCCAAGTAACAACTTACATGGGTGGTCTGTTATCCAAAGCTCGCCCATGTCCTGTCCATTCCCTGATTCTGCCGCCTGCAGAACTCCACCACTTGCACCTACGCTTGCCTGTCCCCAGAGTGTTGTGCTCGCATTCCTGACACATGGAGATCAGTTTGCTTCCCAGCAGTGAGTCCACTGCATTATTTACACCATTCTCACTAGATGATGAAGGCAAGGGGAGGACTGTAACTGCCGTGAAATAGGATGCCGATCCACAAACAGCAGCATTTCCAATTAAACAAACCCAGTTTTGCACAGACCCTGGACATGCAGCCCGCTCAGATTGCGCACATATTTTGCAGAGCTATATGTAACCCATACACTGTGAAGTAACTCCATCTGCGATGTTTTCAATTACCCTAAAATGGCCCCATCCAAATGGCTGCATTTACTACTTCCTTTAATAACAGAGAGACACTTTTCCAGCTAGTGTTTCATCTAAGCTATCAGCAACATCCAGCCATAGTTTAGGTTAACCACAGGTACTACATGGAATTTATTCCTATGAATATCAAAGAGGATTTTACAGTTTCCATCCTATTTTGAGGCAGAACTCCAAGCTCAATTGGATATCAATTACCTGCCAATTTCACATATTACTAACATGCAAAAGGCACATACATTATCTTCTTATAATATTATTTTACATATTAGAAAGCACTAAGGGATATTCAGCTAGTCAGACAACAACATTGCTGAGCGGTGATAGCCCTATAATTCTGCGTTTAGAGAATCCCACAGATGAATCCTAACTGGTAGGACTGAAATGGGCCTGCTAGGTGATCCATTCCTGCCCACCTGCATCAATGCATGACTATCATCTACACTGATTGCTGTGGGACTGTCTGCAAGAACTGCCCACAGAGCCTTATCCCCTTTAGTTTCCATTAGCTTCCAACGGCAGCAGGGTCAGTACCACTGTAGCTATTTATGGGCAGTTCCATTTGAAAGTTGTACAGAAGGCATTGAAAACTTGTTTTCATTTTGATTAAACTCACTTCATCGTGTGATTTCCGTGGGTATTTTTTTCCACCCAGGTTCCTGTGACTTTACAACACTTCCCTATCACCCCCTGACAGTCCTACCTTTTCTATCACAGGGGTCTCCTTCATGGTTCAGCCAACATAGAAGCCAGGTGCTGTACTCTGTAGTCTGATAGCAGAGCTCTAACTGAGGCATCTAAGAGTGGACAGAGAATGACCATGGGAGTAAGAGGCAACCAGCCTCTTCTCTAGCCAGGACAGTATAACTCATGCAGCACAATCAGACTCCAAGACGTGCACCCTTCTCACCCCTCAAGAAATTATCCAAGTCCAAGGTAAGAATTGGCAGTATACTCACTTTTGCCAGCTCTCACACTTTTATCACAAGTCTCACCGTATTTTTATTACAACCCTGGCTGCCAGAGTCAATTTATTCCCTGCAACTCTCAGCTTTCATTAAAAAAAGAAAGAGAGAGAGAGAGAAAAATAAAAGTTTCTAGCCCTCGTGGCCCCAGAGAAAATCTTGAAAATGTGACACCAGAAGGCAAATAAAAAGACAATCACTAAATATTATCATGGTTGCGGGGGCTAGACTCATTGCACTTGGGGTGGCAATACTGCATTTCAATCAATTTCAGGCAGTGCCTAGTGGCTTCAAAGAATGATAAAGGCTCAGATTGTGGCTTTAGGACATTTGGTGGTTGGAGCCATGAAGCAGCAGGGCTAGAGGGAGAGGAAAGAGTTATGTCTTACTCATCCGTAATTTCTTCTGGGGCTCAGAAGGGAGCCAAAGCACTGCAGTATCTCTGCCTCCCGCCGACCCTTTCTCATGGCCCCACCTTCATCCCAGCACACCCACCCTGGGCACTCTCCCATTCAGGTCTCTGGCAGTAGACTCATAGGGAGAGTCAGCCGACAGCACAGGACAGCTGGTCAGAACACAGAAATCAAGTTTCACAACAGTTACACAGATGGCTTTTTTCAAAAGGGGCCGATTCTTTGTTGTTCTTCAAAATTTTCCACAGGATTTTTTTTTTTATAATTTTTTTGTAAAGATTTTCAAAGATCGGCATTTTCAAAAGTGAATTTTTTTCTATCTCCCAAATTTTGGTTTTGATATTGAAATCCCCCTGCCTTGAGATTAGAAGACCAATAAAAACTGTCAATGTTTAAAACAAAATTAAGGAAAATTAAAACCAAAAATGTTAAATAAGCAATTGTGTCAAAAAATGAAAAATATTGAGAAAATTAAAGAGAGACAAGGTGGGTGAGGTAATAGCTTTTATTGAACTCACTTCTGTTGGGGGAAGGGACAAGCTTTTGAATGCACAGAGCATTTCTTCAGGTCTGGGGAAGGTAACCAGAGTGTCTGAGCTAAATACAAGTTGGGACAGATTGTTACGCATAAAGGGTTCAGATATGCTGTAGGAGAGTACTTAAAATAAAGTGGGCTACTGAGGGTTTCCAGGCAGCAGAGTGTATCACAAATTGTTGTAATGAGCCATAAAACCAGTGTTTCTCTTTAGTCCATGGGTTAGCGTGTTGTATTATTACACTCCCAAACTCATCTTTTGAAGGTGTGCAGGTTTCCTTAGAGGAGGAGGACTGCGCAGTCAAATATAGAGTGACTGCTTTGTAAAAAGTGTTCATCCAATCTGTCCCAACTTATATTTAGCTCAGACACTCTGATTACTGTCCCCAGACCTGAAAAAATGCTCTGTGAATTTCAAAAGCTTGTCCCTTGCACCAACAGAAGTTGGTCCAATAAAAGATAATACCTAACCTACCATATCTCTCCTCTATCCTGGGACCAACATGGCTACACTGACACTGCAAACAACAACAGAAAATCAAAACCATTTTCACAAAAAGATTATTTTTCATTGATATATTTGAAAAATGTTGAGTAGCTCTGTAGCTGAGCTCCTTCAGGGCAGTGTGAGGCCTTGCACAGGGCATGTTGAGACAATGATGCTGCGATGCCAGTGTGCTGTTTACTGCTCAGACTCCAGTGCCATATGTCACCCCATCTCAAAAAAGATATATTAGCATTGGAAAAGGTTCAGAAAAGGGCAACAAAAATTATTAGGGGTATAGAACGGCTCCTGTATGAGGAGAGATTAATAAGACTGGGACTTTCCAGCTTGGAAAAGAGGCGACTAAGGGGGGATATGATAGAGGTCTATAAAATCATGAGTGGTATAGAGAAAGTAAATAAGGAAGTGTTTTTTCACTCCTTCTCATAATACAAGAACAAGGGGCCACCAAATGAAATTAATAGGTAGCAGGTTTAAAACAAACACAAGAAAGTATTTTTTCACACAATGCACTGTCAACCTCTGGAACTCCTTGCCAGAGGGTGTTGTGAAGGCCAATACAATAACGGGGTTCAAAAGGGAGCTAGATAGATTCATGGAAATAGGTCCATCAATGGCTATTAGCCAGGGTGGGCAGGAATGGTATCCCTAGCCTCTGTTTGGCAGAAGCTGGGATTGGGTGACAGGGCATGGATCACTTGATGAACCTGTCTGTTCATTCCCTTTGGGGCACCTGCCATTGGCCACTGTCAGAGGACAGGATACTGGGCTCGATGGACCTTTGGTCTGACCCACTATGGCCATTCTTATGTTCTTATGTATTATTTCTAGGCCCCAGCTGAGACCAGAACCACATTGGGCAAACACATACTAAGAGACAGTTCCTGCCCTGAGGTGCTTACCATCTAAAGAGCCAATGCAGGCACAGAGCAGGAGAAAGGAAATATCATTATCTCCATCTAATGGATGGAAAACCAAGGCCCAGAGAGATTAAGTGCCAGATTGTTAAAGGTCTTGAAGCCCTAACTCCCACTGAAAACACTAGGAGTTATTATATTTTTATATATTTTTAAAAGCGGCAAAGAGTCCTGTGGCACCTTATAGACTAACAGACGTATTGGAGCATAAGCTTTAGTGGGTGAATGCCCCTTCGTTGGATGCATGACATATACTTTTAAAATCTGGCCCTAAATGGCTTGTCAGGGTCACATACTGATTTTGTAGCAGACATGGGAACTGAACTGAACTTGAGTGCTAGTCTGCTGCTTTAGCCATAAAACCATCCTTCCTCTGAAACAACACATGGTGAGTGTATGAGCCTGAGGGCTCTTGGAGGCTAATGTGAGGAGTCAGGCCCCTGTCCTAGTGGGAGCCCATCAGACCTTGTGATAACTGTATAGCTGAAGGGGCTGGTTTAGTAGTGTGAGCCCCAGGTATTCAATACCTAGATTTTTTGGTTGAACCCCCTCTGGGGTTGATTCAATCCTAAATCAAATTAGTAAGGGGTCATTCACATGAGACTTAAATGCCAACGTCCTATCCCCACTGCATGGACATTAAAATCCAGAGAGACTTTTCCTTAGAGATGGCATTTGCCTTGGCTTCCTTGTTACAGATTTGTTCTTCCATCTGTTTGCCAATCTCCTACTGAGAAGGGGTTGCATTCCAGTGGGACTTGTGTGTGTATAGGTTCTAAAGTGCTTTGAGATCCTTTGGGTTTGAAGGTTCTAATCACTTAAAATACAAAACACTGTAGTAAATTCATGCCCAGCTTGGATGCCACAGCTGTCTGTATGCTGAATACAAGGGGCCACATGAACTTCACGGTGACAGAATGGACACAATGCAGATCCTGTTGCTTCAAAACCACAGAGCCATGCCACTGAGCTAACATAAAGCCTCCCATTGCTGTTAGCAATAGATGGCTTTTGACACACAGCTGAGTTATTCTAATTCCATACAGTAGAGGGCAGAGAAGACACACACCAGGTTGCTCTTTGTTCTAGTGAGATTCCCCTAGCTGAAGAAGGAAAAGAAAGTCGCAGTTAGCATACTGTTTTCTACCGGAAAAGCAGTTGCAATTAAACTGGCCTGGTCTGAAAGACTATTACCTTTAAAGCTCTGTCCCTTTCTCCTTCAAGATGTCATGCCCTGCTTTGAAGAAACTGCTCACACATCACTAGCATAAATGGGGCCAAATCACTTCATAGAAAAACCATTTGGCTATCAACTAACTTGGCTCCATAGCTTACTTTCAGAGTAGGGAAAGGTATTTTTGAATGTGTGTAAACTTAAATCAATGTGCTCTTTAAATTCAGAGAAAAATCCGTTTCTCGTGTACTTCAGGCTGAGAGCAAGAGAGAAGATGGAATCAACAGCTTCTCCTAAACTCAAGAATACTGACAACTTGCAATGCGTATGGGCCCAACCTCAGGACCCAGATACCACATTGATAAGCACGGGATAAAGACACAGATTAGAGAGAAGAAGAAAGGATAGATAGATAAAATATATTTGAATAAGAGGGAATGAGAATGAGAAAGTAGCTTAGATTAGATTCAGAGAGCCCATTGAAGCACCACACCACTGAAAATGATTGCGAGCTAACTCAAAAGTAAGCTTCTGGGGGCTGGGTGTCCTTCAACTCTCCCAGGTGTCAATGTCTCCAGCAGTTGAGCTCCAGCACGCTGGCCTATGACAGAAACCCCCCAGTTGCAGGGAGTTTCACTATCAGGACAACTGCAGACTTTTTTCATCTCTACCTGCTGTTAGACTGTGAGCCTCCTCCATTGGACTCCGCTCATGACGCACAAGGGGAATCTTCCACACCTGTGACTCGCCCTGTCCATCAGGTTGTTTCTCCCTAGCCCTCGGGCTCTTGCAGCCTGAAGATCCGTCTTGAATTTGCATTAGATCCGTTTGGTGGTATTCAAACCACTTTGCACTTTTTCCTCAAGGTCTTGGACCCCTCTCCACATTCTCCTGGTCAGCGACCCTGGGCAGAGTGAAAACTTATCCCAGCCCCGTAGAGGACCAGGAATCCTTTTGGGCTGCAGCGGTCTCATGAGTTTTTGCCACCCGCAGAGAAGGAATTTTTTTTTCCTCCGCAAAAGTAAAAAACAGAAATTTTCACCAAAATGGCTTGACTGACAAATGTGCAGAAAAGGAATTCCACAGTGCAAAATAATTAGACTATTCCCAGAGGCCAAGGGACCCATCAATTGAATTTGAGTCACTGGTGACTGGAGTATTAAGCTTTAAAAAAATCAGTGCAAAATCCTTACATATGAACTAGCTTGAGTACCTGAACCACAGGAGAGGAGGAACCAGAGACTGGAGCTGGGCAATATTTTTTGGACTAACATTTTTTTCTTTTCTTTTTTTTTTCAGATTCAGGTCGACCAAAACATTTAGTGCATTCAGGTCAAAATCACCAAACTTCTTCAGTTAAAACTGAAAAGAAATCTGAAATAATAGAAAGGTGTTGACATTTTCTAAGCAAAATGTTCAGATTTTTCAGTGTGAAACACCTTTTTGTTTCAAATTTTACTGCATTTAAAAAAAAAAGGTTAAAAACCTGAAACATTTTGTTCGACCCACAATAAAAAAAATTCCGGTTCAGCCACTGAACTGACAAAATCAATCATTAGTGCATCTCTACCAGGGGCTTTCAAAAATCAGGCACTTACACTCAGGCCTGGCATTCCTTGTCATGCCAAAATGCACATGCCATTACCATGATTGTATATGCAAATGCCCAGTTAGAGGATTAACCAGGGATACACATGTGCAGTGCAATTGTGGGGACTGTGTGTCTCCAGCTTGAAAAGTCAGGAACTATTCTCCTCCATAAAGTCATCACAAGAGTTTCTCCACTCATCTGCATAGCTCTTATTAGAGACGAGGCTTGGAAAGAGCTGCTTAAGTCTCTGCTTAACAAATGAGTTTTGAGCTTTCCAGAGACCCAACGCTACTGGCTAACTGCTAACTATGAAACATCCTGCTCCCATTGAATTGAATGGCAAAAATGATCATTGAGTTCAGTGGGAGCAGGATGAGCTTTTTGGCCCTGATTCAACAAAGCAATGAAACCAATGGGACTTAAGCTTGTGCATAAAATTATGCACATGATAAAATGACGTTGAAACAGGGACTAAATCAGATGAGGTATGTAAAAGATGACAGTGCGGCCGACGACACTGAATATCCTATATCAGACTAGGCAGGTGGAAGATGACGTAATGGCCCATTCCACGACTTTGTTACTCTGTGAGCAACATTTAGTATTCAGCTGTTCCTCAGCTGCCTTTCAGATGGTCCCAGCTGGAAACCGGAGCACGCTGCCATGCTTATGGCTAATTAATGTTTATTTATATTTTTAAACAAGCATTCCACTTGTCATGTTCACATAAATCTTTTCCTTTCCCACTAGGGGCTGTTGGAGCATGAGCCGAAATACTTTGTTTACTCATCACAAGCCTAGTCTGAGTGCTGGTCTGTTGGAGGTTTCTCCACTCTTTGCTGCGATTCATGTTGAGGGCTTTGAGCCAAAGGGGAGAAGAGGAGACTCCCTTCCCATGACAGAGAAGCACAGAAGTTATTCCCTTTTGGAGCTGGTTACTGTGCTGCCATCCATGTTCAAGTTGCTCTGATGTGGGCTGGAGATCTCTTAAGGAGTGACCAAACTGAGCTCAGCCCTATTGCACTGGATCCTGCAATGAGATCTTTGCAAACTCTCTCCCCTCTCCACCAGGAATGGTCTGAAGAAAACACTGATGATGGATAATACTTCACACCGATCTAGCACTTTTCATCCGAAGACTCAAAGAGCTTTATGAAAGGTGGACATTGTAATCCTCACTTTACAAAGGAGAACACTTTGCCCAGAGAGGCGAGGTTATTTGCCCAACTTCACTCAGGGAGCCAGTGGCATGCTGAGAAATCAGATCAAGATCTCCTGATTCCCTGACCTCTGCTTTAAATGCTGCACTAAGTTGCCTGCCTGCACAGCAAACTTTGCAGGAACCCTCTAAAACACTTAGGGAATCCCAAGTAGGTAAAAATTGGCATCCTCTCATCAAGCAATTTATTACTTCAGTGCTCTGCTTTCCCAGATAGCATGGATTTTGGGGACAGAACTTCCCGAAACTACATCTCAACTTCAGCTCTCCTAACCTTAAACTTTCCCCCCTAGCCAGTGTGCTCTCCAGACTGGGCATAGGGTTGTTGGTTAGAAGGGCCGACAGGCAATAAAATATCCCCTGAAGTGAAGGTCTCCAAGCTCTTCCCCATTTCCAGAGTAATGTAGCACTGGAATGTTTCCAGATCTCCCCAGACCCCTTCTCTCTTAGACCTGAACTATACAGCACAGGAGTCTTTGGGGAAGGTTGCAACAAATGAGCAGTGCAGGGATATTAATAAAAGGGAAGACGGAAATGACTCACCAGCGGAGCCCGGCCAACGCTGCACAGGTAGTAGAGGAGGCCCTTGGTGTGGTAAATGGTTGGATGGAGCTGGCAGCTGGGAGCCAGCCACTGTCTATTCAGGTCGTCCCCACTCAAGGAGCACCGGTGGCTGGAATCACAGAACAAAACACACCCGAATTAAACTAACAAAACAACTCAGCGGTTTCAAAATGTCTGCTGTTTCTGGATAGTCCCTATACTAGGGCAGGCTTGACTTCTGATGCTAATTCATAGATATATATCTAGATTTCAGAGATGGGCTTGAATGAACTAAAACTCCACAGAAGCTTATTTTAGAGGATTCTGCAAAGAATTAATTATCTATTTCATTTCCCTGCAAGGCCTGCTCAGTTAGATTCTAGGTAATTAATGCAGTTTTGGTTTACACATGCACTCATATTAAACAGGACTAATACTCTTTTTTTTAACATTGCTAAAGTCTGATGTGAAATACAGAATCCATCATGGTCTATGGAGGTATAAAGGGTGGGTTTTCCATAGCCAACCTGGGGCATAGGAATGCCCAATCATCAGTCATTATCATTGGAACTGGAAAATCAGTCAGGCCCCATTGAAAATCTATAGGCACCTGCATGGGATGAGCAAAATATCTCATGCATGGTTTCTCCACTCATGAGAAATGCAACCATCTCAAACACATATCAAGAACCAATAAGATCTTTATGCTATACATCACTGTTATAAAAAACAATTGGCTTTAGTGGGAATTTGACTTCACTGTGAGGGCTGAGTAAAACCTAAGTAAGGACTTCACGGTTTGGACCAAAGAGACTTTTACCTTAGCTCAGTCAAACTTTCCTCTCTGGTTCTGTTTCACTGGCTAATAAATTGTGCTAGACGTTTAATTGCATGGAGGGGAATTTGCATATTTTAGTGCAATTATGCAGATCTGAGTGATCTCCTTTATAATGACTTTGTTTTAGTTCCAAGCATCCTCACTCTACACAAAGGCTTCACTCTAACTGAGACTGCAATTCGCAAATTGTGATGCATCGATAAAGTTTAGGCCCTCCATTAGATCTGCATTCATGATAAGACCTACCATATTCAAATCAACCGCATCTACTGTAGAAGACATACTGTTAGCTTAGTAAATGAGAGCTGGAGTGTGCTTGAAGGTATGTATTCTAAACATCACATGGAATTTCAGCCACACAACTCCGTCTGACTTTAACAGGAGATACCATGTTCCACCATTTCTCCCACTACACCGAATGTTCCAGCCCTCTAACAACACAGCATGTAGAAACACACTACCGTCATGTGTGTATCAATGAGATTTCATAATTCACAGGCAAGACTTTAACCAGTTAGGCTGCGTTGCACACACCTTCAGCACCATCAGTGCTTTATAGAAAATGTTTGGAGGGAAGAGACTCCAAAGTCTATTCAGAGCCTTTGGAGAAGAGCTGAAGCAATGGGAGTCTGACAGGAGGAAAGGGGGAGTAGAAATAGTAGAATCCACAGAGCGTGTTATATTTTATACACACACACACACACACACATATATATGTATATATACACACAATGTAGAAAAACAAGGCTCTGATGCCATCTTGGGGTTTCTGGTGACATCACAACATCCATTCCAGTTTTGCTGTTGTTGTCACCTGAATTCCCCTTTCCCTTTAATTCACAGTTCCCTTGCTACTCATTCTGCAATTTGTAAAACATTTGCAATAGCTAACACCCTGGAAGCCAGAATTTGCTGGTGTGACAACTGCTGCTGAAAAACTTCTAGCTCAAAACTTGGCAATCCAGTATAATGTTTATTAGTGGCCCTTCACATAAAGTTAACCCAAGCCTCACCCTTCCTCATTTTTTTGACAGTGGCAACTCTGCTAAGAGTAACAACCATATTTGCCCCCTGGGTGTTTAATGTATTGCTAGCAGGCTACCTCTGAAGAGTGATATCACCATACAAAAGTCACCAGTTGCACTGGGTGGCACTCACTCCATTTGCAGGTGACCATGAAGAAATAAGATCCAGATTCTTCCTTGAGTGTCATGTCCTCCCATGGACCATACAAAGAAAATAACAGAATGCCACTAGCCATCACCTTCAGCCCCCAACTAAAACCTCTCCAACGCATCATCAAGGATCTACAACCTATCCTGAAGGATGACCCATCACTCTCACAGATCTTGGGAGACAGACCAGTCCTTGCTTACAGACAGCCCCCCAACCTGAAGCAAATACTCACTAGCAACCACACACCACACTACAGAACCACTAACCCAGGAACCTATCCTTGCAACAAAGCCATTGCCAACTGTGTCCACATATCTATTCAGGGGACACCATCACAGGGCCTAATCACATCAGCCACACTATCAGAGGCTCGTTCACCTGCACATCTACCAATGTGATATATGTCATCATGTGCCAGCAATGCCCCTCTGCCATGTACATTGGCCAAACTGGACAGTCTCTACGTAAAAGAATAAATGGACACAAATCAGACGTCAAGAATTATAACATTCAAAAACCAGTAGGAGAACACTTCAATCTCTTTGGTCACTCGATTACAGACCTAAAAGTTGCAATTCTTCAACAAAAAAACTTCAAAAACAGACTCCAACAAGAGACTGCTGAATTGGAATTAATTTGCAAACTGGATACAATTAATTTAGGCTTGAATAAAGACTGGGAGTGGATGGGTCATTACACAAAGTAAAACTATTCCCACCCCCACCCCCACCCCCCGCTGTTCCTCAGACGTTCTTGTCAACTGCTGGAAATGGCCCACCTTGATTATCACTACAAAAGGTTCCCCCTGCCCCCTGCTCTCCTGCTGGTAATAGCTCACCTTACCTGATCACTCTCCTTACAGTGTGTATGATAACACCCATTGTTTCATGTTCTCTGTGTATATAAATCTCCACACTGTATTTTGCACTGAATGCATCCGATGGAGTGAGCTGTAGCTCACGAAAGCTTATGCTCAAATAAACTTATGAGTCTCTAAGGTGCCACAAGTCCTCCTTTTCTTTTTGCAGATACAGACTAACACGGCTGCTACTCTGAATTAAGTCAATGAGTAGAACTGATTAAAAAAAATAGAATTTCCATCCCATTGGAAACAGCAATATTTTGGACATTTATTTTTATTCCAAATCAACATGAAAATCAAAATATCAATTATTTTCACAGAATAAACATTTCCAAAAGAAATTGAATTTAGAAATATTGAAATATATGGTTTCGAAATTTTCAGGCTAAGCAAAATGTTTCAGTGTCTCCAAAGAGAAACCTTTCATTTCAGGTTGTGTCAACAATAATCTGTGTTTGCCTGAGCTGCCATGGTCTCTTCCTCTAGCCAAGCCACCATGGTGTGTGAAGGGAGTCCCATGACCACAGTGCATCATGGGAGATGAAGTCCAACCAGGGCAGCCCAGCTCATAAAGAACAAGGGGAGCATGATACAATTGAACTACTACTTCCAGGAGGCACAGAAGCGGCTCAAGCAGATGCAGAGATTAATGTCAAACCACCTCTACACTAATTTTGTTTCAATTTTTCTGTCGGAAAACATTCTGCAAAATTGACATTTTTCTTACAAAATATTTCAATTAAATGGAAATCACATTTTCTATTGAAAAAAAAACCATTTCTATGAAAAACTCCCAACCACTTCTATCAATGGGAGTGGCTCGCCAAATCCAAGGAGAGAATGTAACAAAAAACCACAGAATTTAGTAGCTCTTGCCATGGAGTCTGGTCCCATTGTGCCTCAGAGTACACAGGGCCTTGCTTGTAATATGTCGCTTAAGCTGTTTGATTGAGTGGAGCAGACTTTGTATATTTCAGTGCAAATATGCAGCTCTGAGCTAACCCTCCTGCAGTGAATTCATTTTAGTTCAGAACATCCTTACATCCTTGCGAAGGTTTCACTCTCACCAAGATTGCAACTCACAAATTGTGTTGCACTGATACAAGTCAGGGCTTTTCTTAGATCTGAGCTCAGGATTATCTGAGCTCACCATATTTACATCCCTCCTGGTGAATGCTTATTATTATCTCATTAAATTTAGTACAACTGCTTTAAAGAAAAATCCAGAAGGCCTTGTTCAGTACAATTGTTCTCAATGGATAGTGTGCATCTCCATGGTAGTTAGTTACAAAGTGATGGTTATGCCATGAGTGTGTAAAACAACACATGGCCAACCAATAAGGGCCTGTGCATGGGGACAGGAGTGGGAAAGTGGAATTCAGTCTCCTCTTTTCAATCATTACCATCTTTGCTCTTTTAATCCATCTTTAAATATTAGCACTATTGCCTGTCAGTCCATATTCACTGCCTTTGGGTTGCTGCAAAACTTTAATTAAATTATGAAAGTTTGATTCTTTTTTTCCATTAAAGCCCGTTTACTTCAGTGACTGCTTCATGCCATCCCTCTTCCCTATTTTCTTCCTTTCTTCTCTCCCACTCCTACTACCGATGACATTTGCAGATAAGGGCTTTGTCCCTTATGCTAGGCAGCCAAGGGTGAAGGTAAAATATTAAGCTGATCTCAAGTACTGATAACAAATAAAAGGAGTGGGAAGCCAAGACTGGCTTTTGTGTATTTGCCAGGATTCAATGAAATTCACTTCTCAGATCAAAGGTGTTCATTACCTTGCATCTCCACGCTACTAGATTTGCTGTAAATGCTTTGTGTCTTCTTTCCTTAGCAAGAGTCCTTGTCACCTTAGCTAGGACTAGCTGGAACTCAACGGAAACAATGAAAGCATTTGCCTCTGAAAGATTTCCAACATAAAAAAAAAAGTCTGCTCTATGTGTCTTTGTACAGGTTAGCTGTAATTCAGCTATTTGTTAGAGTTTCAATCAGTGTGTTTACCAAGGATTTAATGCATGTGTTATCCATACATTAAATCCTTGGTAAACACACTTTTGTTGTTCACAAACCTGATGCTGTGCATTGGCTTTAGATCCATGTTCTTTTAGCTCTTCTAGGTTTAAACACTGGGGAATCTCTATGGTCTAGAGCGAGCCATTGGATAAGGGGAAGTGCGTAGCTACCAGAAGACGCTGTGGGAAAGAAGACAGTCTCAGAGGCACCATTTCTCCTTTGCTCCCCTTGTGATAATTGTGTGCTCATGCCACTGGTGAAGAAAAAAAACACTCCCCCCCAATGTACTATGAGGCTGTAAGAGGAGAAGGGGTATCTAATGTGACTCATGAGAAAGCACAGGTGAAAACTTATACAACAGAGGATATGGAGGCATTTGAAAACAAGAGATCCTCTGTTCCTACTATGGAGGATGTGAATGGATATTAAGGCATTAAATGTGAATGGATATAAGGCATAACGCAAAGGTGTTTGCACAATGACACATGACATGAGAAAGTTTCCAGTAGCCACAACTTCCTATGAAGACAATCACTTGTGCTCTCTCAGATATGCTTTGCCCCAACGTAGTGCTGAGTTAGCTCTTGCCTCCGTGATAAATAAGAAAAGGGCAGGTGCTATGGGAAAAGGTAGATCTGAACAAGTTAATTCTCCATCCTCACAACACACCAATCACAGGGTCTGCTGTTAGGCAGCGGCTCCAGATTTTGTTCCTGAGGCATCCCAGAAATATTCGAGTAGATGAGCAGCCAGAAAAATGAAACCAGGGAATAAGAAGTGACATGGCCGCAGGTGCTAAACCTACTCATGCTGAGCTCAAGAGCAGCAAGTTCTGAGGAATCAGGTCCTACCCGCGGGCCATAAAGACCCTACCTTCTTGGTAATACATTTAGAAAACAACATGGCCCTACCATGGCTGGATACATAGTATGCAGATGGGCAATCACAGAAACCAAAGTATCATCAAGCCTTCTTCTACAGACCCCATATGCAGAGGTACTTAATGTCTGCTGTACTGGTTTAAACCATCTTTCTCTTTAAGAAAGCCATTAAGCACCTTGGCTTCTAACTGCAGTGGATTCTGACTGTATGGAGAGGACTGATGGGGAGATTCACTTGATGATTACCTATTTTGTTCATTCCCTCTGGGGCACCCAGCATTGGCCACTGTCAGAACACAGGATACTGGGCTAGATGGACCTTTGGTCTGACCCAGTATAGCCGTTCTTATGAAAGACAGAGAGATACACAGTCTCCACTCCAAAACTCACTGAAGTCTTTCCACTGACTCCAATGGGCCTTTGGATCAGGCCTATTGATAGAAAAGGAGAGACAGAGAAAGAAATGGAGAAGGAGAGAGGTAAAGAGAAAGGAAGAGAGGAAAGAAAAAATACAGAGAGAGTGAGATACAAATAGAGACACGAAGGAAAGAGACACACGGGGATAAACAAAAATTGAAAGAGATTAAATGGGTGAGAGAGGAAGAAATGGAGAGGGAGAGAGAAACAAGTCACTTTTTAAAGAGAAAATGTTACTGCAATTTCAAGATAAAATGACCCAAAATCTCCTGTCCATTACAGATAACTGGAAAGACAGGGCCCACTATATCGAGTGAATGATGTCAGGACCGATAATAACAACACCTGGGGCACAGTGAGCTATAAAATCTAAAGGGACACATTGTGTTTGATATTTAGAAAGCAGCATCACCATTCACTGCACATCCAAATAACAGAAGGCAGTACTGATACAGGGTAAGAATATCTATAAAGGGAAGTAGATATACTTAAAAAGCAGGATGCCTTTGACCAGCATGGGACAGTCTCAACCAGGCACAGCATCTTGGGCTTTATAAATAACTACTGCCAAGAAGGAAGGATAAAAAGAGAATCTGCATTATGGTGGTTTGGTGTTGTTGCTCTGAATGTTCAGAACAGGGAAAATAGGAACCCATCATTTTGCTTGACAGATTTTTGTGTTGTGTTTCCAGTGAGACAGATCCCAAGAAATCAGAGGAAAGGGGCATCTCCAGTAAGACTATTGCTCATGATCATGAGGACTATGTTAGAAGGACATGGATTTTCTCTAGCTCTAATTCCCAGTCCTCCCTTTAAGTCTCCACACTAGGAACAGCCCAACTGTCTTCAACATTTGTGCATCCGCATTGTGATGCTGTGTCACTGCAACGATGCTGTGTCATGGTGGTGCAATGAGATGTCACTTAGCACCATGCAACATCCCCAAGTAACTTCAGGGCTCTTTCATTAACCTGCAAGACTGGAAGTGGGAGCGGGCTGAGGAAACCAGGACAAATCCTCACATTTCAGGATGGCTGGCATACAAAGGTGTTCAGGTGCTGTGACCCTGCACAGAGATGCAGAGCTATTCTGTTGACACCCAGGCAGCCCAAGTGCGTGGATCCTATTAACTCCAACCTAAGAATACAAAAGCGTTTCTCTGAAGCAGAAGGAACTGGGGACGGAGGAAAAACTGTAGGAACACCCAGGCTCAGGAAGAAGATTACATGGAGTTTTATGTTTGCTGTTAAGTTAACAATAAAGACAAATAACAGCCAGGAACTGAGTTTGGACCAGATCACATGTGTTTATGCTGAGTTAGAAGCAGGGTAGGGACAGCACACCCTTCCATTCTCTAGGACTATGTCTCCACCGCAATAAAAAACAGTGGCTGGCCCACACCAGCTGACTCAGGCTCACCGGGGGAGTGGGGGGGGGTCAAGCTGTGGGGCTGTTTAATTGCAGTGTAAACATCCAGGCTTAGACTGCAGCCCGGGCTCAAGGACTCTGCAAACTGGGAGGGCCCCAGAGATAGGAATGTCTACACTGCAATTAAACAGCCCTGCAGCCCAAGCCCCCTGAGTCTGAGTCAGCTGGCCTGGGCCATTCATGAGTGTCTAATTGCAGTGTAGACATACCCTCAGAGGGCTGTTATATGTGCATCTGAGCACTCACACAGAGCAGGGGAAGTGATTAATTACACAACTCACCTTGATCTTTGTGCCTTTAATGCACAGAATAGCGAGGAAAAAACAAATGTTTATACTGAAAGTAATTTAGTGCAGAACAATATGTGGTTATTAGTTATTTGGATGTGTTTTGGTAGGTCCAGAATGGGGTGACAACTGATTGGACGTGTTTTGAGTTTCCTGTGTCCCATGAATGTGAGGAGGGAACCTTTCGGATCAAAGACTTGACAACCTGATCTGGGTGTTCCTTCTGTGCTCTGGGCCATCACTGTGTAAACTGCATTATTTCTTTCCATAGGGGAAACCATCCTTCCAGCCAGTAGGTGGACTGATTACAGCCCCTTATGGAACCCATCAGTGCTGCTCCTGGGCTAGTGAGGGGGGTTCGCTGGAGTGAGCCGTGGGGTGATCCCACTCCAGTTAGTCCAAGGAGCATAGAAGATGAAGCTCTCAGTTTGCCAAGGGATATCAATGCATTAGATTGTATGAAATGAAACACAGATGAAAAGCCTCAGGGCATGAATGGAGACACTGCTGAACGAATCCCTTCCATTCACCATTATTGCAGCTAGCAATTCACCAGTAACAATTCGCTTTCCTTCCAACACGAAGGAACTTGAATAATAAAATGTCCACACATAATCATGGCAAAAAGAAGCCAGTTGGCTAGTCATTTCAGCACTGCTAAAGCAGCAGGGAAATGCACTGCAGAGACAGATAGAGGTGTGTTGTGCGGTGTCACGGCGGATAATAGAGAGGCAGCTAATCATGATTCTGTAAGGATGATTCATTACTCACTCAGGACAAATAACCAGCACAGTGTGGGCTCAGAGTACTGCCTAGAAACATAGCTGCCAAAATAGACATTGTGCTTAAAAGACATAAGGAGAAGTGGAATATGAGAGTCGCCATACTGCAACAGACCAGTGGACCACAACAAGTCCAGAATTCTATTTCTTACAATGGGCAATGAAAGATGTTTCACAGAAAGGCATAACCCCTCTTTCTCACACCCTATCATGCACCTGATAGACCCATGCAGATGGAAAGAAGACCTTTTCCTGACCTGGCCTGGTGTTCAGTTGTACCATGAAGCTCCAGGATTGACAGCCTTTCTCATTTTATCCTAGCTTGAGAAAGCACCCAGGTTATTCTGGAGGCAAGCTGGACCCTCAGAGTATGGCTCCCATCCTGTCTTCAGTTTGCATTGGCTTTAATAGGGCTGGCATGGCAGCACGTAGTGTGATGTCCAATTAGTGCCAACTGAGAGGAGGAGTCAGAAAGTTGGATAACCTTTACTTATGAAATACAACAGGAACCTTAGGAAGGTCGGGCATTTTCTTGTTTCTTTCTGTTTTCAGCATTACATTTTCTTGGGGAAATCAGCGAATACCAGTGCTGAAAAAGGTGACGGATTTCAGCACTCCTAGCTTAGGCAGCCACTGTACCAGATTCCCCCATACAGCTAAATTAACACACCTCCCAGCTGACCCTCCCCACCCTTTTCTATGTTATTGCTTAGAATCCTGCACAGTTCTAACCAATGCACCTCAGTCCTTACCTGCAGGATCTCCTGTTATTCTAAACTGCTTCTCTCCCTATAAGTGCACTAATGTATCTCAATCCTCACTTGCAGTTACCCTGTTCTTCCACTCCTGGGAGCTCTACCTACAGCTCTGCAATGTCCCTTAAACCGACTTGCAGCATACCCTGCTGTCAGGCCTGCTTTTATAATGATCAACAATCATACTGACTTTCATAGTTGTTTAGGGACTAGGACTAACAATAAGGAAATAGGTGATGAAACCAAAGGCTGGAAAGCAAATGTAACTTCTCAATAGGCATCAGTATTCTCTAGTTTCTCTGCTGGCAACCATCAAGAGTCTAAGAGGAAACCTCAGTTTATCTTAGTTACAATGGACAGCTAAGGGATTCACACAGAGTGCAGAGTGGATGTTGCTTCTTGGCTGGTTATGAGACTGACCTCCTGTTGCCATGCTGGTTTACTGCTAGGCCTTTAGGATGAAGATTTTCTGTGCTCCCTTCTCATCGATATTACATGACACGTGAACAAATCTGTACTTATCTTCCTGAATGGCAATTGTGCCATCTGGCTGCCAACCGTTTAATGATGCCATTGAAGGTCTCCTTCCCAGTTGGGGTGGCAGCGGCAGGACGATTTTACCCTTTCGGCACACACTAATGAATTCATGATGCATAATGCTTCCTCTTGGGCAAATGCTTTTCTAAAGCATCACTCTGCTAGCTTCCACTTGCCTCCTTACAACTAAGCACTGCTACTAATTAGCTTAATGAGCTTTCAGTGTTTCTTCTTCTACATCTGACTGATTTTGTCACAATGGACAATCCTTTCTTCTTAAGATAAATGATAGAGAATCTGTGCTCCTTCAGCTTGGTGCATGTAATAGTGTCACTGTCCTTGTTCAGCTCCCTCTATTATGAACCCTCCTTTGGACTTGATGGACACATTTCATTAAGTCAGATTTTGTTACAAACCAGTTAGGGACACAGAATGAGATCTGCTTCACCCCCAGCTAATATGAGCAAGGTAATAATCAAATGAGGCAACAGTACAGATGATCAGCTAAAAAGGCGAGTTGACAGTATTAATACAGACTGGTAATGTTACATCATAGTCCCACACAAATGTTGTCACAAGATTTGTCCATCAAACTCACATTTATTTGAGTGAATAATGGACAACAGCCTTGAGCATTAAACACTGTCGGCTGATTCACTCATTGGGCTCAGCACCTTGGGCAAAGAATTTGCAAATCATTACCAAATCCAAGTGGTAAGGTGTTATATCCACTGAGCACTCACTTTACATGGGGAATACAAGGTGTAGGATAATGACGAAACAAGTTCCATACATGCATCTCTTGTACTTCCCATGCAGCTGAACTGCTACACAAAAAACCCCACTGATAATAACTGGACATTGCACCTCTCTATTGCCTCTCCTTTCAGGGTCGCAAAGTGCTTATTGTATCATGCCTGAAAAAGCCTTACAACAAAATGTTTGATGAAAACTGCTTTTTGATGGAAAACTAGATTTGTGAAAAAACACATTTTTTCATAAGAAGTGTCTGCTTTCTGCTGAAATTTCTGACTTTTAACTGCAAATCAAACACCTGCAAGCCAAAATAATTTTTAATTTTTGGCCAACCCCTTCCCCACCCCAGTAATTTTTTTTCTCAGTTGAAACAAACAAACAAAAAAACTGATTTGGAAATGCTGCCATGGTGCATCACGGGAGTTGTGATTAAGGTTAAGGCTTCATGCTCCAATTTTCTCTGAGCTGAGTCCCTGACTGGGCTACATTTGCCATGATGCATCACACAGTCAGGGACTCCTGTGATCACGGCTCATCAGGAGAGCATATTGTGGTGCATCATCACAGATGTAGTCTGGTTCAGGAGCCCGACCCGCAGAGAAGAATGGAGGGCATGAGGCATCCAAACTACAACTCCCATGAGGCACTATGGTAGCATTTCTGAATAGAAATTTTTGGGTTTAAACCAAATGTTTTCAGCTGAAAGTTTTCAATTGTTCACTGAAAAGTTAAAATTTTCCAGGAAAAAAAACCCCGAAACATGTTCCAACCAGCTCTACTCATAACCCTTATGGAATATGTAGTACAGTTGTAGCCGAGTTGGTCCCAGGATATTAGAGAGACAAGGTGGGTGAGGTAATATCTTTTATTGGACCAACTTCTGCTGGTGAGAGAGATAAGCTTTCAAGCCACACAGAGCTCTTCCTCTTGACCTCGAAAGCTTGTCTCTCTCACCAAGAGAAGTTGGTCCAATAAAAGATATTACCTCACCCAACTTGTCTCTCTAACCCCCATGGAAGACAGGCAAGCAAATCCCAGTTTTACAGAAGGTTGTAGTGAGAGATGAAATGACACACCCAGGGTTCAAAAGTCAGCCAGTCATAAAACTAGGAGCAGAACCTAAGACCAGGGAGCACAGAGTTGTACAGGTTCAACCCAGATTGTGTTTTTAAACAGATTTACTTAAATCTGTGCAAACTCCTGTGTGGATGTTCTTAAATGGATTTATACCTGATTTATATCCATTTATCTTAAAATGATTCCTAACAGGCTTAAGCTAAATTGTCCATACATAGGGTTGTACCAATTTAACTGAGTTGATTTAAAAACCTGTTGGTTAAATCAATTTAATTTCTGTGTGTAGATAAATCCTAAGGATTGCGATTCCTAGACCCCTAATTTAAATCCTAGTCCACACTAAATAACAAAGAAGAGCAAAGCAGTCCATCAAAGGTGAACAAGCAAAGGTATAAAGGAGATCAAAGGAACAGGGCTACACTCTGAAGTCATGTAAAAAAAAAAAAGAGGATTTGATGACAGCTCTGCTGGGATCTCCTTGTTTCACTTGACCAAAAATTTCAAACCAGCCAAGAAGCCCCAGAGGCATGACTCCCTCTGGAGTACCTGATCATTAATCCTCCTTGGGGAGTTTCATAGGTCACTGGAAGGAAAACAAAGCTCTCTCGGCAGCTACTGGGAACCACAAAGCTCAATCTCAGACCTCTAAAGATGTGCTACCACTAAACCACAGGGCCAGAATATCCCAAAATATACCTAGGTCAACACCAGTCAGAACCTGTCCTTGGCTCAACAGTGATGGGTGCGACACTGCACAGAACACAACAATGAGAAATATGCAAGAACCAACTCCTTCATGGGCCTCTTCTGGGATGAGCTAAGCGTGACCTAGCATCTTTTTGTCCTATCTCTAATTTCCATGATCCAGTAGAGGCTAAGCATATCACCACCAGGGGAGAAAGTAGCACAGAGGACTTACCGGTACAGGGGGCCCGGCTCCAGGCCCCCCAGAAGGTGCTGGGCCTCAAGAGGAAGGGGTGGGGCCGGGGGTCAGCCTCCCCCAGCCAGCCCATCCACGTTGCCTGGCCCATGCCACCCAGGGCTCGGGTGGTGATTTAAAAGGGCCTGGGGCAGCTCCCCCTTTTACACACACACCCCCAGCAGGGCCGACGACAGCGGGGGGAAGGGCAAAAGGGGTAGTGACGTTAAAGAGCTGCCGTGGCAGCACTTTACCATCGGCTGCGTACAGGCCGGTACCAGCAGCCGCTTCTTACCAGTACGCCATACCAGCCCACTCTCACTCCTGACCACCACCCAATAGAAGAGCGCAGATTGAAAACCTGCAGTTCTCAATAGGTGCCCCAAGGGTCTGCACTGCAACCTGACTGAAAGTGTCAGTGAGTTACGAGAGATGCCATCCCACAACAGAGCAGGGCAGTGAACTGGGACTGAAAACAGTAAACAGAGCATGATAAAAGGGGGAGCAGAGAGAGATCAGGAAGGCGGAGGAGACAGAAGTGGGAGAAGCTAAAGTCACCACTTGTCAACTGGGTAAGTCCAGTCATGCATTGTGATAACTTTATCAGTAGTATCACTCTAAGTCATCCAGTTCATCCCCCGTTCTCAAAACTTTTGTTGGAAACTACTCTGGATTAGGTAGCAGAGTAGAAATGACCTAACACAGGGAGAGCCAACCTTTGTCCAGCCCAGGGGTACATTGTCAACGTGCAAGCCAGATGATGCTCTGGAACATTGCATGCTGGGATGAGAAAGTTACTCACCTTGTGCAGTAATGTAGGTTATTGAAGATGTGTGTTCCTGTGGGTGCTCCACTTCAGGTGTTCGTGCGCCCCTGCGCTCATACTCAGAGACTTTTGGTAGCAGTGCCCGGTTGAGTCACACTTGCATAGTCCTCATCTCATGCTGCTTCAGGCAGTTAACTGATGCTGTGCGACCAACGCCCCCTATGTTCCTTCTCTACTGCAGAGACTGAGTAAGAAACTCTGCAGTAGAGGGGAGGAGGGAGAGTAGTGGAGCACCCACATGGACACACATCTCAAAGAACCTACGTTACTGCACAAGCTAAGTAACTTTCTCATCTTCTTTGAGTGCTGTCCCTGTGAGTGCTCCACTTTAGGTAACTTCAGAGCAGTGGCCAACAGGCTGTGTTGTCCATAAGGATTTGAATGGCCTTGTTTTTGATGAGTGGTAGGAAGTGGGAGCAGGTGTTGCGGATAGCTTGTAGTTCTAATAGATTTATATGTAGAAGAGATTCTGCAGGAGACCAGCAGCCCTGAATAGAATGTGGATGCATGTGTGCTCCCCCATCCCAAGAGTGAGGTATCTGTGGTGATCGTTAGTGTCAGCATCTTCTGAAGGAAGGGCACCCCCATGCATACGTTGGCTGGTTGTGTCCACCAGAGTAGGGGGTCCTTTACTTTGTCCGGCATCGTAAGATGCTTGTTTATGCTGTGTCCGTGTGGGACATAATTCATACAGAGCCATCCTTGCAGGCAACGCATGTTTAATCTGGTGTGTCTGACAAGCAAAGGTTGTGGCTGCCAAGTGATCAAGAAGCTGTAGGCAAGTCCTGGCAGATACCTGTGGACTGTTTTGTGCTGTGGATAGGAGGCTGGTGAGAGTGAGAAACCGTTGCCTTGGTAGAGAAGCTACAGCCTCGGTAGCATTGAGATGGGCCCCAATGAACTCCGACTCCTGCACTGGCATTAGGGTGGACTTTTCAGTAGTTATTTGGAGGCTCAAACTCGTGAAGAGGGTTACCGTCTATTCGGTGGCTTGTATTGCTGCCTGCCGTGTTGACACTTTTAGCAGGCAGTCATCCAAGTACGGGAATATCATAATTGCGTTTCTGTTCAGGTATGCTGCCTGTACCACAGCCAGTACCTTCGAAAACATTTGAGGGGCAGTAGATAGGCCAAAGGGAAGGACCTTGTATTGGAAGTGGTCCTGTCCGACGGTAAAACAGAGAAATCTGCGATGAGAGGGATGTATTGTTACATGGAAATATGCAACCCGGAGGTCGAGGGCCGAGAACCAATCCCCTCTTTCTAGAGCTGGGATTATGGTGCCTAGTGTGACCATCTTGAATCGCTGTGTTTTGACAAACTTGTTGAGTTGTCGTAGATCGAGTATTGGTCTCTACCTGCCAGACTTTTTCTTCGTGAGAAAATAGTGGGAATAAAATCCTCTCCCTCTGTGTTCTGTTGGAACGAGGTGGCTTATCTCCTGGCACGGTAGAGACTCATGAGAGGGACCCTTGAAGAGGGACAGTGATGGAGGGTGGGTAGGGGGTTTGGAAAGAAAGGGGATGGAGTAACCAGTTTGTACAATTTCTAGCACCCATTTATTAGATGTGATGGTCTTCCAGATTGGATAAAATGGAACTAGACGATCTCCAAATGGTCGGGAGAGAGATGGTGTCACCAGCACAGATAGACCTGAGGTTCTCAGGCCCTCAACCAAGGCTTCAAATTTGTCGTCTGGAGGTTGATGGTCGGGATGCAGCTACTGAAGAAGTAGAAGGCCCTTGAATTGCCACTGTTGTTGTGAATACATGGTCTGGCAGTAGCATTGGGGTACATAATAATTCCTCTGTTTTTTCTTGGGTTTGGGTGTATAGACTCCCAAAGATCGGAGTGTCCCTCGTGAATCCTTGAGTGAGTGGAGAGAGTCATCTGTCTTCTTGGAGAAGTGTTTTGGACCCTCGAATGGCAAATCCTCAACTGTGGATTGCACCTCCTTAGGGAAGCCGGAGAGATGGAGCCATGAGGCCCTACTCATCACGACAGCTGTTGCCACTGATCTTGCAGCTGTGGCTGCAGGATTAAGTGCAGCATGCAGGGCTGTTTTGGAGATGAGTTGTCCCTTAGATACAAGTGCTGTGAATTGTTCTCTCTTGTCCTCAGAAATAAATCAATCAAATCATACTTTTTTGTGTAGTTAATATAATCATATTTCGCCACTAATGCCTCATAGTTGGCTATGCGGAGGTGTAGTGTAGCCGAGGAATAAGACTTGCGGACAAAAAGATCAAGTCTTTTCCTCTCTTTGTTGTGAGGTGTGGTTTTGGGCTGTTGTTGCCTACCACATTCCTGGATTGCATCCACCACTAGGGAATTGGGCGCTGGTGGAACTCTTTCCCCTTTTCCATCTCCTTGGTGCTCTTCCTCAGTAAAAAGGAGCAATGAGGATGAGTCTCTTCCAGCCATACCTCTACAATAATCAAGATGGTGGCATTTCAGAATTACATCAGCTAGGACATTTTTAGCTGCCCCAGCCCTGTTTTGGAGCTGCATAGCTCTGCTTTGCCAAGCCAAGCCAAGCCATGCCCAGTTTTGGGAGGGGGGGTTGTAATATTTAAATTTTGAACAGATAGAGAGATAGATAGATAACGTTGTTATCCCCTTGCAATTCTGGTTAGGCACACAAATTCATCTTTTTATATCAATGCCCATAAGTCAAATCAGATGCCTTCTACCTTCTCAAGGCAGGAATAGGCAGGCAGTGATTTGATTCTGTTGTTGTATTTTTGCTGGTCAGTTATCCGGCTTAGTACTGGAGTGAAAAAAGGGTCTCCGTTCTTCCCAATGAGATGTGTGCGGGGCTGTGATGTGATTTATAGCAGAATTAGCCACTGGCTGACATATGAGAAGACACAGTACACTACCCCTGCCAGTAAATTATAGCTCCGACAAGGCAGCATTAACTGAAATATGCTGAGTAGTAGCCTACAAAATAAAATGAAACAATGAAGTGCATCATTTGCCCGCTCTCTTCCGCCACAAGCGAGGCTGCATAAAGAAAGCAGAAGAACCAAGTTTTGCTCTAGGCTGGGAATGGGGTTTTCCCTCCGCCATTATGTAAAATCAATACTATAATGATGGTTAGCTTATTGCTAATGTCTATAGCAGGGATCAGCCACCTTTGGCCCGCGGCTTTCCAGGGAAAGCCGCTGGCGGGCTGGGATGGTCTGTTTACCTGCTGCGTCCGTTGGCCCACGCCGCTTCCCGCAGCTCCCATTGGCCTGGGACGGCGACCCGCGGCCAGTGGGAGCTGTGATCGGCTGAACCTGTGGATGCTGCAGGTAAACAAACCGGCCCAACCCGCCAGCAGCTTTCCCTGCCGGGCTGTGTGCCAAAGGTTGCCAATCCCTGGTCTATAGTGTCACTGGAAATTCTCGTTTCCAGACTGGCATGTGGCTTTACTGAAGCAAATCCTGTTTGCTAACCTCACATAGCATACATAGGCTCTTTGAGTGGCAAATACTCTCTCACTACAGAGAAATAATACTTTCCTGCAGTTTTCTGGGTGAAACCAGGCTAGTAATCGTACATACCAATCGTGGTTTGTTAATATTGCTCCGGGCCAGCAGGGGATTTCCACATTTGCAGGGTGAATTCCACGGAATAACCATGAGTTCCTGAAAAAACATGTTTTTCTTTTCTTTTTTTTTCCAACAGACTCTCTTTTGTGAGAGAAAAGCAATATCAAAGACTCAGGCCTGTGTGTAACAGAGCCTACGTACCAGAAAACAGAAAAAGCTATCGGGCAATTCTGTTCTACGTGACATCAACAGAAGTTACAGATCCATAACAAAAAGCAAATTTGGGATTTATGTATTTTCCATTCAGTTACATACTTCTTCCCATGTGGACTCCTCGCTAGTACAGGGTAACTTCTATGTAGACTTCCTCCCCATAGATAATAATTCACACATCAGTAGGAGGTATCCTACTAAAATATGGTAATTCTCATGCTATTCAGAGACATCTATAAAGAGACTGGATGACTCAGGTGATGACATAGGGGCCCTTTCACCTCTAGTTTAGTGGCTGGGTAGTGACTAAAAGTCAACCTTATCTGACAGCCATTAAGTGGTCGATGTCAAACAAGTTGACAGTGCCAGTCCAGTTGCTAACGAATAGGATACTAATATTACATACATAAACCCCATCATCATTCCTTTGTTGACAATCGTAGCCAAGAGGTTAAGGACTGGGAGGGCCAAGGAGACTAAACTCCCCTCTCAACCCTGGGTGCAGAGCCCCAGGTCTGAGGAGAGCCACACTAGCTGTGACAGATTCATGTCTGTGCATGTGATACTACCGTACTGCCAGGGTTGTACCCATCCTGTGGATAACTGGAGGACCTCAGTTTCCAGGGCTGTCAATGGGGCACCTCTCACCAGTACATTCATTTCAAACAATAATTAATTAAAACAAATGTTAAACCCTCACCATAGAAGTAAAGACACAGCAGCTCTACATTCTGTAACTTCAAGCAAATTGAACTAATAGGCCATCCACTAGCACGGCCCAGAGCTTTCAGTGTGTTGTCAGAGCTGAGACCCCAGGAGTTGGCTAGGAGCTGCTGGAAGGGCATTCAGGAGACTGATCTGCAAGTGAGAAGAACCAACAGCTGGGGATAAGCCGAAAGGTTTGGGTAATGCTTGAGGATGCACTAAGCTTTCTTTCCTTTGTTTGCTTTCCCCCCACACATGCACTGTGAGCCTCTCGACTTCGGCTGAATGCTAATTCTGAAACTAAAAAATGACAACAAATTGCACTTACATAACTGTTCATCCAAGCACAGCATCTCTGGGCACTTCACAATAGTAAAGTTAAACGAAGCATTCAATACACATTTATTAAAACAAAGTATCCGCTAGAGAAACCTAATGGGTTTGTGGAGCTCTGCAAAACATGTGTAATAAATAAAATTTCATGAACAGGCAAAATCACTGCAAACCCGAAACTTGAATCCCCCAAAGGGCTCGCAGCCATAGCACAAAGCTCAGCTGAGGTTTGAGAAAGCTTGTGCCAAAGTGCTGAGTGAAGACAAGGCTGAGATTCACAGGCCAGGAGCGATTTATGGTTCCTGATAGGAACTACTTGAAACTTGGTGGCACTGAACAGCTTCTCCCGGAAACCAGGCCAAACTCGGTGATTTTGGCAGTCTTGCTTTGGATTTTGGGTTTGCAAAATTCAAAACAGAACTACGGCAATGTGATCTCATGCAAATGGAAGCAAAAAAAAAAAAAAGAAAATGGTTCACAAAGGCCAGTCTGAGCAAAACTCAGCTGGTTTTGCACAATTATTGACACCAATTTTCAAACCAGGTACCTAAAGTTATTTAAATACTTAAATCAGTGGCCTGATTTTTCAAAAAGAAAAGGAGTACTTGTGGCACCTTAGAGACTAACCAATTTATTTGAGCTTTATGCGCAAATAAATTGGTTAGTCTCTAAGGTGCCACAAGTACTCCTTTTCTTTTTGCGAATACAGACTAACACGGCTGCTACTCTGAAACCTGATTTTTCAAAGTATCGAGTTACCCAGCAGCTCCCACTAAAGTTCAACGAGTGCTTCAGGTGGTCAGAACCTTTGAAAATCAGACCACTCTTGTCTAGCTGCTTAAAAATGGACTTTGGACCCGAACTCTATGCACCAAGGTGTGAACATTTTGGCTCTCATCTTTACATTGTCTTAAAGTGAACCAGGGAACCTGAATTGTGGAGAGAATTGTGGCAGAGTTCCAAAGGGCAGAAGCACAGCCTATGGGCCAAAGGTTCTCCAGATTTGAAAGGTATATAATTCAGGAGACATGTATCAGAGGAGAAAGGATGGTGTGTGTGTTGTGATCAATGGTGATACGTTCAAGGAGATTTTGAAAAAAGACTGGTGCTTTGCATAGAGTCACAAGAAGTCTGAAAATCCTGCAGATAAGAGTCACTGTCCTCATCTGCTCACTTAAAATGTTTAGGTGCAGGGCTAGTCTTGAAGAGCTTCATAGGACTGTCTTACCAAACAGAGCCAGGTAAATGGGGGTCTAGGACCCCTCTAGCGTGCAGGAAATTGTTCATCAAAACAAAATTTCAAAGCTGTATGGAAAATAAAGTTAAGGAACATTTTCACAAACTTTTCCCCTTCTTTTCTGGCCACTTTTACAAGACTTCCAGCTTACACCTCTGAAAAAGAAGCAAAAACAGAAGAACTATTTGGTACAACTCAGCAGAAGGTTAAGGGCCTATAACAGGGCATGATCCTTTTCTGCCCTCAGGCACCACAGAGGGCGCTCAGACTCTACCAGTTAGGTACCCACACTGTGCAGGGTATTTAAGTTCCCTCTACTAACACCTCTACAGTTTCATGCAATAATACTATTTCCAGAGCCCCTTGTATTATCAGCCCTTTTCCCAGTGCCCAAGAGGAAAAGATGTCTCTCTTCCTTGAGATTGCACTCATGCTGAGCCCTGCTCCTCCCTCTTGCATTTCTTGCCTGTGCCTTTTTATCAGTCCTCAGCTGATGGGCTAATTAATCATTTACCCAGCCTGCCAGCCTGATGAGCTAATTACTTTCCATTCCTCAATCAGACTTCTGGCGAAACTAATTAGTGCAAGAGTGATGGCCCCTGTGGAGGGTGAGGAACCCCCGTGGGCCAATCTGTATTCCACCTTGGCCCCACAGCCTGTCAGGGATATCAGCTGGCAGCTCCTTCATGGGGCCATGAGCACAGGCGTGTACCTGGCGCAGTTCACTCCCTTTCCCCGACACCTGCCCCTTCTGCAGTGTCAGGGAGACCCTGGAGCATGTCTACCTGGTGTGCACCAGGTTTCATCCCCCTTTTCTGGCTCCTCCAGAACCTCTCTTCAGGTTCTGGCTGCACTTTTCCCCACAACTCCTGATCTATGCACACCCTGTCCATGGCCCCATGCAGTCATGAGACCTCCTCGTCAACCTGCTCCTGGAGCTGGCCAAGGTAGCCATCTATAAAACCAGGAGGAGGGTACTGGATGGCAGGTACACTGCAACTGTGGGGACTATTTCTGTTCTTCCCTTGGTTCATGTATCTGGGTAGAGTTCCTCTGGGCCACGTCCGCTGGCTCCTTAGATACCTTCAAAGAGCAGCAGGTACTGTCTGGGTTTCTCTGCTCAGTGCCCCCTTGGGGATCCCTGATTCTGAACCTGTGACCCTTACACCTGTCCCTGTTTTTCTCATTGGTTGTCCCCAGTAATTGCTTGAGCCCAGAGTTCAGCAGCTCCTCCCCTTAGGCCTTCCTAGGACTTCAGTAAGTGCTAGCTCTCAGCACTCTGTCACAGGTGCAAAGTGTCATGCTCCCCTACGAATGGGTTTGGGGGAAGGGGAGGAGTGCACACACAGCCTCTCCACCATGACCTGAAAGCCCCACACAAGGACTAGCCACGGTTGTAATCTCATCACTCAGAGGGCCAGCTCTTCAGTGGGTGTAATTTGGCATAGCTCCGCTGAATTCAGTGTACAGCAGCAGAGGACCTGGCTCACAGCGCTGAATCCCAGTGGAGCTGTGTGGCACTATCTGCCTTGACTCCGATCAGCGACTAAAGCCAAACTGGCCCCCTCTAGAACACTCTTTCTAGGCTGTAAACTCCTTGGGCCGGGGATGTACTTATTTGTGTCTCTTAGAGAGCCAGGCACATTGTAACACTTAACAAATACAGGAATAAATAACAGTAATGCTGGAAGCAGAGTCACGGGCATGGGGTGTTGTGCCCCATGGCTCCGAAGAGATGTTGTGTAACGCTCTGCATTCACCACAGCAAGGATGCTTTCAGAAAGTCAAGCTCCAAAGAGAAGGCAGTCTTCACACACCCTGCTGGTGATGAAAAGAGGCAACGGTTGCTACCTAATTGCATAATTTTCAACACAGCTGTAGCTGTAGTGTCTCCAGAAGTGTAAAAATGACAAGCAGGGGAAGATATGGAAGAGTGAAGCTCTCATGGCTCAGAGAAATACCCCTGTTGCCATATGAAACAACTGCTCCCCAGAAATGATTCCATTGCCTGCTTGGAATTACAACAATGTTTAAAAAGCGAGGTAGCTGAGTCCCTGGGGACATCTACCATATAGTGCAGAAGGCTTTCTCCTTTTGTATATCTTCAGGATTCTGTGCCCTTCCACGTACCCTGTTCCCTAAAGACTTCAAAGACATTAAAGATTAGAGCTGAGCAAATAATCGATTTTTCAGATCTGGGACTGAATTGAAAAATATCCCCCCCCCCTTCAAATGTTGGTTAGATTTGAACCAAAACCTTTTTGGATTTTTTGGGGTTTTTTAAATGCTTTGGATCAAAATCTCAAAAATGTTTCATTTTGAATTGGCCAAAATGTTTCAGATGGATTCAAAGGAATTCTTTTTTCTTTTCTTTAGAGAGATTTTTGTTTTGTCTCACCCATATTCTGGTATTTTTCCCCATTGCTGTGTGTATGTGTGTGTTTTAATTAACCAAATTTGAACTAAAAACACTCTTTCAAAATAAAAAGTCGAAACAAACAAGCCAAAAGAAAATGTTTTCAAATGGACAAAAAAATAAATGTTTCAGCTTCCTTAATTTTTTTTTCCAGTTTTTTTTTTTTGGCTGAAGCTATGCCTCGACCCAAAATCATAAGTAGTTTCAGAGAACCCAAAAAAGTGGTTTTCAACAAAAAAATCTATTTATCAAAAAATTTTTGCTCAGCTCTATTAAAGATCCATCTGTACCATTTTTATTCAGATAGGTGGGCTCATTAAAGTAGTCCGAATAAAATCAATATGACAACTCAAGTGACTAATTCTCAACAGTGTGAACAAAGGTGGCACAATAAAGACCAAAGGATTTAAACCAGCCTTTTCCAAAATATTCCAATACTTTTGAAATCCTCATAGCTGAAGTATTTTTTATTTCATTGCAAATTCCTGGAAATGATCTAAAGTCCTGCAGAAAAAAATAAATAAAGCCAAATCCTCT
This sequence comes from Chelonia mydas, assembly GCF_015237465.2. Lineage (NCBI taxonomy): Eukaryota > Metazoa > Chordata > Testudines > Cheloniidae > Chelonia > Chelonia mydas. The sequence continues at coordinate 70,369,763 of NC_051250.2, forward strand.
CGAAATTACTACAATTTTGTAATTGAACTATGTCTTTTCTTAATCAGAGTGGTCCTATTTTCAAGTAAAAGCCACAAAAATTATCAATATTCTGAACTAAGGAATTCTAAACGTTGGTTGAACAAAAATCGATAGTCACATCAAACCATAAGAAAGTTCTAATTTTCACACACTTCGATGGACAACTGGCTGTTTCATGAATGTTTCATGAGAAGTGAGAAATCCCTGAATGGAACTGCTCTGTGAGCGTGTGCATGCACATAAAATGTCTTTAAAATGCTTTAGTAGTTTTTCAAAGCAATACGTTTAAGGCAGCCTTCCTCTCTGACTCACCCTTTTCCATCTTCTTCACCAATTCCCTGCTCACAAACTCATTGCTTTCCCTAAATGTGGAGGAGATACAAAGGAGTGAGAAAGAGGTAAGGGACTAATTTTTTTTTTTACCCTGCCAGAATAATAGATGCAAAACCTGCGGTCATATCTCCACTGCTACAATGATCAACGTCCCCCACAACCACACCTTTCAAGATCCATGGGTCCACACATGCCTATCATAACGTGTGCTGTACATCATCCAGTGCACTAAATGCCCCAATAACAACTATGTGAGCGAAACCTGACAATCACTACACTCTCCAATGAACTTATACAAGAAAATGATAAAAGACAAAAACACCACATCTGCTGTGGGTGAACGCTTTTCACAAAGCGATCAGTCTACATCTAATCTCTCAGCCCTCCTCCTCAAAAGAAACCTGCACAACACTTTTGAAAGACAAGCCTGGAAGCTTAATTCGTAACTTTGCTAGATACTAACAATCATGGACTGAATAGAGACACTGGATTTATGGCTTATTACAATAACCTAGAGCCATAGTCATAGGGGGGAAAGAAGGGAGGGGGGAAGACAGCTGAGAGAGTGTTGTTAGTGGGTTATGGCTTACTACAACAATTGATAACCCACCACCAACACCCCGTCAGCGGCCATTCCCCCATCCTTCCCCCCCCCCCCCCGGCCCCTATGACCAGAGGGGTGTTAATGGGCCACATCACTTTGAATGGTCCTTGAAATATGCATTAACTACTTATGCTAAACAATCTGTTCCACCATGTATTTAGCTGTGACACTCTAAGCCCTGGTCTACACTACGGGGTTAGGTCGAATTTAGCTGCATCAGGTCGATTTAAAAATGACTGCGTCCACACACCAACCCCGTTCCATCGACCAAAAGGGCTTAGTGAGGACGCACTCCGCTGACTTAATGCGCTTAGTGCGGACATACGCAATCGACTGTATAAAACTGAATTCTAAAAATCGACTTCTATAAAATCGACCTGATTTCGTATTGTAGACATACCCTTAGGCTATGTCTACACCATGCACCTTACAGCAGCACAGGTGTTCCACTACCGCAGTGCCACTGTAAGATACACAGTGTAGTCGCTCTTTTTCAGCAGGAGCAAGCTCTCTTGCTAACAAAATAAAACCACCCCAAATGAGGGGCGGTAACTTTGCTAGCGAGAGAGCATCTTTTTGTCAGTAAAACTTTTGTCAGTTGAGGGGCGTTTTTTTCACATCCCTGACCGACAAAAGTTTTACCAAGGAAAGTGAAGTGTAGATATAGCAAAAAGAACAGGAGTACTTGTGGCACCTTAGAGACTAACAAATTTCTTAGAGCATAAGCTTTTGTGGGCTACTGCCCACTTCATCAGATGCATAGAATGGAACATAGAGAGATAACGTAGCTTGAAAGCTCGTCTCTCTCATCAACAGAAGTTGGTCCAATAAAAGATATCTCACCAGCCTATTCGGTTTGGTGGCAGTTCTGAAAAATCAGGAAAAAAAAATTGGGTTGAACCGAATCTGAAGTTTTTTGGAATTTTTGGTGAATCAAAAAAAAGTCATTTTAGATCTGTTCCAAAGTGGGGATTCAAACCACTGGGTTAAAGGCTACCATAAAAGTAGATGGTAGCGCCATTACCACTTCCTCCCCCTTGTCTGGCTATTTTGTGAATGGACAAAACTATTCTTATCAACTTCAGAAATAGTTTCAGGTCAACCAAAACTGTATTTTTTGTTGAATATTCATTTAAATAATTTTGTTCAGTTTTCATAAGGAATAAATCTGAGTTCTAAGTGCTCCCCACTTCTCTCCCTCCCCAATATGGGCAGCATAAATTCATTGTCACATTTTCCATTTAGTTTGTTTGTGTGTCTTCTTGTTTACCTTAATACCTTCCCTTTTCTATTAGGAATAAATATAAAGAAGTTAGAAGTCACTTGTTGCCCAGGGAAGAAGGAGGATCCTGGGAACTACAGGCCAGTCAGTCTCACCTCAGTCCCCGGAAAAATCATGGAGCAGGTCCTCAAGGAATCAATCCTGAAGCACTTACACGAGAGGAAAGTGATCAGGAACAGTCAGCATGGATTCACCAAGGGTAGGTCATGCCTGAGTAATCTAATCGCCTTCTATGATGAGATTACTGGTTCTGTGGATGAAGGGAAAGCAGTGGATGTATTGTTTCTTGACTTTAGCAAAGCTTTTGACACGGTCTCCCACAGGATTCTTGTCAGCAAGTTAAAGAAGTATGGGCTGGATGAATGCACTATAAGGTGGGTAGAAAGTTGGCTAGATTGTCGGGCTCAATGGGTAGTGATCAATGGCTCCATGTCTAGTTGGCAGCCGGTATCAAGTGGAGTGCCCCAAGGGTCGGTCCTGGGACCGGTTTTGTTCAATATCTTCATTAATGATCTGGAGGACGGTGTGGATTGCACTCTCAGCAAATTTGCGGATGATACTAAACTAGGAGGAGTGGTAGATATGCTGGAGGGCAGGGATGGGATACAGAGGGACCTAGACAAATTGGAGGATTGGGCCAAAAGAAATCTGATGAGGTTCAACAAGGATAAGTGCAGGGTCCTGCACTTAGGACGGAAGAACCCAATGCACCGCTACAGACTAGGGACCGAATGGCTAGGCAGCAGTTCTGCAGAAAAGGACCTAGGGATGACAGTGGACGAGAAGCTGGATATGAATCAACAGTGCGCCCTTGTTGCCAAGAAGGCCAATGGCATTTTGGGATGTATAAGTAGGGGCATAGCCAGCAGATCGAGGGATGTGATCATTCCCCTCTATTCAGCATTGGTGAGGCCTCATCTGGAGTACTGTGTCCAGTATTGGACCCCGCACTACAAGAAGGATGTGGATAAATTGGACAGAGTCCAGCGAAGGGCAACAAAAATGATTAGGGGTCTGGAACACATGACTTATGAGGAGAGGCTGAGGGAACTGGGATTGTTTAGTCTGCAGAAGAGAAGAATGAGGGGGGATTTGATAGCTGCTTTCAACTACCTGAGAGGTGGTTCCAAAGAGGATGGTTCTAGACTATTTTCAGTGGTAGAAGAGGACAGGACAAGGAGTAATGGTCTCAAGTTGCAGTGGGGGAGGTTTAGGTTGGATATTAGGAAAAACTTTTTCACTAGGAGGGTGGTGAAACACTGGAATGCGTTACCTAGGGAGGTGGTAGAATCTCCTTCCTTAGAAGTTTTTAAGGTCAGGCTTGACAAAGCCCTGGCTGGGATGATTTAATTGGGGATTGATCCTGCTTTGAGCAGGGGGTTGGACTATATGACCTCCTGAGGTGCCTTCCAACCCTGATATTCTATGATTCTATGATTCTATGATTCAGTGGACACCTACATAACCAACCACTTCAACTCAGTTATAATGCTTTGCCCGTTTCTAGAACATGCCATCGTTGTAGCCCTGAGTATATATTTTGAGCAGGCTGGAAAACAGTCTGTTTCCTTCTCCACCTGCCAAAAAATTGAACACACATTTTTAACAAATGATTTTTTTCCTAGAAAACAGAACGTTTTCCATTTTTTTCTTTTGTTTTTGGCAACCAAAAACCCAGAAAAATTTACCAGTCTGGCAAACATTTTGGTTTAACTGAATTTTTTTGCCCAAAAGGCTGAAATTTCACTTTTTGATTGCCAAAAAAAATGAATAAATATTTCTGGGGTTTGTTTTTTTTTCAACTAAAATCCTCAAAAAATTGTTGAAAATTGTCACTTCCCAAGGAAATCTCAATTCTGATGAAACACTATCCTTTGTCTAAAATATATTTCGTATGAAACATTTCGATGAGCTTTAGTACTAATGAATTAAGTCCCACAATGCTCTTGCAATGCAGACTAGAATTATTATCCTCATTTTACAGATGGGGAAAGTAAGACAGAGAGTTTAATGACTTGTCTGTGTATGTGGCAGATGCATGAATAGACTCTCAGATTCATGCTTTAACCATTAGCCCATTCTATCTAGAATGAAGAGGAACGTGGTTAAGGAAGCAATTCCAATGATCTCAGGATTTTCCAGAGTTTCAAGCCACAGATGTATTGAGGCCAAACTCCTACAATGACCAACACCAAATGCTACAGAGGAAGGTGTAAAGCTCTCAGAGTAATTCACGAAGTCAACTTTGCAATGTCATAAACAGGGTGGGAAAGGATTACTTCCTGACCGTCAGAGACATATGCCATGAAGCATGTTTTCATCTATTCCTTAGCATGCAGCCCACAAGCTAGATATAGCAAAAACCACCCACTTCTCATGATGGTTGTTGCCAGGATTCCAATGGAAGGTGAAATTGAGTCTGCAAGGGCTGTTCTGGTTTGATTGATGTATTTATTTCTTCAGCTCAAGGAGCAGTTTTGTTGACGTGAAATGCTTCCTCATTGAATTGTGGCACTACTGAATATATTTCTTAAATGAGCAAAATCCGAGCTGTAATTTGGAACCTAGGTCTGGACACTGTATCATTTTTTGTATATATAGGCAATTCTAGTGCTGGGGGGGAGGGATTGCTCAGTGGTTTGAGCATTGGCCTGCTAAACCCAGGGTTATGAGTTCAATCCTTAAGGGGGCCATTTAGGGATTGGGGCAAAAATCAGGGATTGGTCCTGCTTTGAGCAGAGGGTTGGACTAGATGACCTCCTGAGGTCCCTTCCAACCCTGATATTCTATGATTCTATGGCAGGCTGCAGCTAGTCCCCCAGCAGCACTCAGCTGTTGCTTAGCAGAAATGTTATCCCATCATACCATCTCCTCCATAAACTTATCGAGTTTAATCTTAAAGCCAAATAGATGGGATAACATGGTTTTGGTAATTAAATATTCATGGTAAATAGGCCCAATGGCCTGTGATGGGCTATTAGATGGGGTGAGATCCGAGTTACCCAGGAAAGCATTTTCTGTAGTATCTGGCTGATGAATCTTGCCCATATGCTCAGGGTTTAGCTGATCACCATATTTGGGGTCAGGAAGGAATTTTCCTCCAGGGCAGATTGGAAGAGGCCCTGGAGGTTTTTCGCCTTCCTCTGTAGCATGGGGCATGGGTCACTTGCTGGAGGATTCTCTGCTCCTTGAAGTCTTTAAACTACGATTTGAGGACTTCAATAGCTCAGATATAGGTGTGAGGGGTTTTTTTGTAGGAGTGGTGGGTGAAATTCTGTGGCCTGCGTTGTGCAGGAGGTCAGACTAGATGGTCCCTTCTGACCTAAATATCTATGAAAAAAAAATGCAGTAACTACAGCGGTGCATAAGTATTAGTAAAACACAAATTTTGTGATTGCTGAAAAGGTTTGAAATTGCTTAGCGAGGGTTTGCACCGTCATTGCTCAGCTCAGTCAGGTTAACATGACTTGCTCAGATGAAATCAACAAACAGAATTTTTATATAATCACATAATGTGCAATTATTAACCTCCTAAACACTAGGTTTTGAGACAGCCCCTGAGTCAACTGGATACAAAACAAGAACATTTGGAAGCAATATAAAATCTCATGATTTGGGGTTTAAACTAATCTCTCACTGTTAAGAATTAGGATGATACCTCCGTGGAGAACAGGTTATCTGACATCTGCTAACTATGGGGTTTCCTCTGAAGCATCTGGTGCTGGTCACTATTAGAGATTATATATATATACTGTGATCACAGGGTGTGATCGCAGCTCGAGCAGACATTTCTGAGCCAGCTTTAATCTAGTTAGCTCCGATCCTGGAGTAGTCAAGCTGCAGCAGTACGAGCTGTACAAACCCGCTCAGAACTGTGGGTAATTACTCAAGGAGCTAGCCTGCCCAGAAGAACATGCTGCCACAGCATCACTATTCCAAGCCCTGAGCTAGGTTGGTTAAAGCTATCTCAAATATGTCCACTTGAGCTATAAACTCACGTGGTAATTGCTGTCTAGAAATACCCAGAGACAGAATACTGCACTATGTGGCCCAAAAATCGGATCCAGTATGGCAATTCTTACATTCCTATGTTCCAACACAACTCATGCTCTCCTTAAAGTGAGAGTTTCACACCGGTGGATACTTTCAAGTATATCGAGCTTCCAAATGAAAAAAGACAAACTCTGATCTCACTCACAGTGGAGTAAATCTGGGGCAACACCATTAAAGGTATCAGTGCAGTTAAAGTGCATTTGCTCCAGAGTAACTGAGATAAAGCTGGGTGAAATTTTTCATTCTAAATCTTTTTCTGCTGACAAATGCAGATTCATTGAAACAATTTGCTAATTCGGATCAATCTGCAGACTGTTTTGGTCGGAAACCACAGACAAAAAAAAAAAAGTAGAAATGTTGAAACAGTTCATTTCAGTATTTCCCAACCAAAACATTTTGACTTTTGACTTCAGAAATATGTTTCATTTCAAAATTTCCCTCAATTTTTAAATTTTTATATATTTTTAAATGTAGCATTTAAAACTAGTTCAAAAGCAGTTCAAACTAGAAACAACATATTTTGTTTCAATCAAAATGTTTCAGTCAACACAAAATACAAGTTTTTCGACATTTCATTTCACCAAAAGACTTGAAACGTTTTCATTTTGGGTCAACCTGAATCAAAGTTTAAAAAAGAAATTCAGACCTGCACCCGAACTCAATATTCAATTATTTAAACAGCCCTACACTGAGCAGAATGTGCCCCGTTACATGTTTCTTTGTCAGTTTTTCTAGTTATTCAGGGTATTTAAATGTTAAGGACTAGCTATTTCCAGGCCCTATCCCCTCTTCATCTTCCTTGGCCCCACACTGAAATCAGTCTGGGAATTTTGGGGCAAAAATAACCACAGTATCTAGCTACCAAATACAAAATCTTTAAGCCTCATACTCTAAACCACTGGTTCTCAAATGTATTTGATTTTGCCCCTCCTTCTTTATGTCTGTAGTGGTTTATGCCCCGCCTCTGGCCGCCCAGATCTAAAGACAGAGTGGAGAGCGGCAGCTGTTGCTGGCCGAGTACCCAACTCTGAAGGCAGCACCGCTGTCAGGAGCAGCAGCTCTGAATGTGCGCAGTAAGGGTTTTTTCCCCCCCAAAGCTTCTCATGCCTCCCCAGAATATATTCCCTGTCCCCCAGGGGGGTGCGCCCCCAGTTTGAGAACCTCTGCTCTAAACTGCATCCTGGGACACTTACTATGTTGTAGTAGTCCCACAAGGCAGGTTAGTGCGTCTCGTGGTCTTCTTGCCACTTAAGCCATATCTTGGGTTGTTTATTTGTGGCACTGCTATTTGCTAGGAGTTTGTGTGTGACCTGGTCTGCAGTCACAGTGTAGAAGTTTAATTAACTGATTAGTGCTTTGAAATGATCACATGGCACATTTGGGACCCCTGGGGACCATTCTGCCCGTTCAGGAGTGCTGGAGGACACCACACTCCAGCCCTCCTCACCACTGCTGGCCCCTGCCAACAACAAAATGTGGCTATTAGAGGGGAGTGTGTGAATTCCCCTTTGCCCAGGTAATCTTCAGCTGCCCCTTTCGGGCAACTTTAACTCTTCCCTTTGCTGCTGGAGCAGGGCAAAGGGGACGTAGCCTGGGCTACTGATCCTTACTGATGGTGTATAAAGGGCAGTGTAAGCAAGGAGGAATGAAGGTCAGGCATGAACTCCTAGGGTTAGAATACCTGCCTAATGCCCCCACTTAGTCTAAAGAGATGCCCTTTTATTGCCCCACTCATGAGGAGGATCTCACTGTGTCCAGTTCATCTACACAGGGTCATCAGGACATGTGCACAAATCCACACACTCTGTGCACACCTACAGCCCACTGAACCTGATCTTTGCAGGATTCCTTCCCAACTCCTTCTGTTCATCCTACCGGGTCCTCCAAGAATAATCTGTCATGGTGCAGAGCAGGTCGTCTAACAGTTTCTCACACAGTTCAGTGACAGGTTACATCACTGCTTCAATTACAATGCCTCAGGGGGTCTCGCTTTCTTGTAGGTTCTCTTTGCCAGCTTCCACTTACATTACAATTTGCCTAGTGCGTTATCTGGAACCATCTGCCCTCTCAGCTGAAATGTTGTTTGGAGAAATGATGACTCCAGAGCAGGTTCCGAGGTAAATTAATTGGCATCTCTTACAAATTCTGCTAATAATTTTATATGCTTCTGTTATAACCATAAGGGTAGCCTAAAATTCCTCCTTACCTGTAAGGGGTTAAGACGCTCAAATAACCTGGTTGGCACCTGATCAAAGAAACCAATAGGGACACAAGATACTTTCAAATCTGGGGGGAGGGGGGGGGAAGAGGCTTTGTTTTGAGTTCTTTGTTTCTGTGTTCGTTCGCTCTTGGGACTAAGAGGGACCGGACATCAATCCATGTCCTCCAAACCATTCTGAACCAGTCTCTCATATTACAGAAATTGTAAGTACAGCCAGGCAAGGCGTATTAGTTTATCTTGGTTTTCTCAACTTGTAAATTTTCCCTTTGCTGGAGGGAGGTTTATTCCTGTTTTGTTGTAACTTTAAAACTAAGGCTAGAGGGGGTTCCTCTGTGTTTTGTACATTTTTGCTACCCTGTAAAGATATCTTCCAACCTGATTTTGAAGAGGAGATTTTTACCTTTTCTTTTTTAAAAAATAAAATTCTTCTTTTAAGAACTAACTGATTTTTTTTTCAGTGTCCAAAGATCCAGGGATTTGGGTCTGTGTTCACTTTGTAACCAATTGGTTAGGATACTATTCTCAAGCCGCCCCAGAAAAGGGGGTGTAAGGGCTTGGAGGGATATTTGGGGGGAACAGGAACTCCAAGTGGTCCTTTCCCTAATTCTTTATCTAAATCACTTGGTGGTGGCAGCATACTGTTCAAGGACAAGGTAAAATTTGTGCCTTGAAAAAGTTTTTAACCTAAGCTGGTAAAAATAAGCTTAGGGGGTTTTGCATGCGGGTCCCCACATCTGTACCCCAGAGTTCAGAGTGGGGAAGGAACCCTGACAGCTTCTCACAGATACCATCTCCAGGGAAGTCAGGCCACCTGCCCATTGAAGACAGTGGGCTCTTTACTGAGATCCTCATATTGATAGCTCAGGAGACTGCCCTTGAGAAAGGAAATGTGGGCCCAGCAGCAATTTGGGAAAAGCTATTTGAATGCTGAAATAATAGGAGCTGATTCAACTAAAGCATCTGTCCTGGAGGTCAGTAAATCTTTCCAAACTGAGAAGCAATAGCAATAAAGCTCAGGACAAATAGGTGGACATGTTTTTATTTCCTTTCATATAAAGTAACCCCAGAACCTTAAAAGAAGAAACCACTTCCCTGGGAATCCTGATTCAGCAAATTGAGTTGAAGTTAGGGTGACCAGATAGCAACTGTGAAAAAATGGGACAGGGGGTGGGGGGGGGGCTCATAGGCGCCCATATAAGAAAAAGTCCCAAAAAACGGGACTGTCCCTATAAAAATGGGACATCTGGTCACCCTAGTTGAATTTGACTTGAAAACATGTTTCCCATCATTGCCTAGAGACCTTCATGTCAACTTTATCCTCAGAATAATATTTACGTTCACTACTCAGGATTTCATCAAATGCAAATTTCCTATAATGACTGATTGGACATACTTCCTTAATTGTATTCAGAAAAGTGAATGGCTTGATCTTATTTTGTTTTTTTATTTTGTTTTATTTTTCCATTGTACTTGAAAGTATCTCCTCAGAGATTTTTGGAACGGCTCCTGTTGTGTTTGCTGTTTGGCTGTCCAGCTGTTCTCAGGTTCTAGCTATTTATCTATCTGCTTTGTATGTAAGTGTGTCTTTCTCTGTCTCTTTCTCTTACAGTTCCTAGTGCTTCCCTGCAATTACAGTCTGTCAATTACACAGGTTTTCTACTTGCCTGAGGGAATGCAAAGTGTGTTTCCTCTTTTGGCAGCTGCCTAAGCCAGATGTTATACTGGCAGGTTCTGATTGGCTGATAGATGAAGCTGAATGCTTCTTCTTAGGAAGGAAGAGTAAAGTAAGAAAAACACAGCAATTTGCACATTAGAGATCAGATTCTGTTCTCAGTTACACCAGTGTAAATGCAGAGTAACTCCAATGACTTTGGATTTACAGCAGTGGAACTGAAAGCAGAATCCGGCTCTAAACGAGGATGGCCTCTTTAACCAAATTGACCTTCAAGCTGAAAAGTGTAGAGATGTTTCACAGAGTATTACTCAGAAGGCCAGCGGGGAACCTATTTCTTGATTCCCATAATACGGAAACAAGAGAATGCACAATGAAATGAAAATGCATCTAATTTAAAAGAGACACAAGGAAATATTGTTTATAATGGATAGAATCATTAACCTACAGAATTTGCAGCTTCAGGACATTCATAGTCAGAGATTTTAAGCCCAGATAACACCGATGTTATCATTATATTATTTAGTGCAAGGTTTTCTTTAAAAACTTTGTATTAATAAGAGTAGCCAATATAATTAAGTTATCTATGACAAAAATTACAAGGATTCTCAATTCTCACATCTCAGGGCAAAAAATGATTTCAATAGATGGATCAAAAAAAATTCTTTCTTCCTCACCACCAACCCCAATCAAAATGAAATAGAATTGCCCAGTGAAGTGCAGGATTGTGGGGACTGGTGTCATATCAGCCTCTGAAGCTAGCATTGGCCAGTGTCGGAGACAGGATACTAGTATAGATGGATAGATGGATCTTTGGCTTTCTTGGGGAGGATGGTTATAATGTGATATTTATCCAGAGTTAGTCAACTACATTTTTCCACCATTGTTTTGACCATTAACTATATGCACACATCTCAGTTAAAATTTATCTTCATTCTACAACTGCAGAAATTCCCAGGGAAAATACACAAACACGTCACATCACCAAGCGATGCTAGTTTCATCACATAGCTCTTATCTGTCCACACATCAAAAAAGATGTTGACAAATGGGAAAGGGTTCACAAAAGAAAGAGCTGCAAGAATTAGTTGAGATCTGGAAAACATGTCTTATAGTGAGAGACTAAAGATGGCCAATGTATTTAGTTTATCCAAGAGAACATTAAAAGGTGACTTCATCATGGTCTTCAAGTACCTATACGGGGAAGAGATTTCTGACAGTGAATGGCTCTTTAAATTAGCAGAAAAAGGCATTATGAGAGCCAATGGTTGGAAGCTGAAGTTAGACTAATTCAGATTTGGTCTACACTACCACTTATGTCGGTATAACATATGTCACTCAGGGGTAGGAATAAGCCACTCTCCTGAGCAACGTAAATTACACAGACCTAAACAACGGTGTGGACAGCACTATGCCGGTGGGAGAGTTTCTGACATAGCTGCTGACATAGCTGCCGCCTCTCACGGAGGCGGGTTCATGATGCTGACGGGAGAGCTCTCTCCCATCGACCTAGAGCATTTTCACCAGACGCGCTATAGCAGCGTAGCTGCACTGGTGAAGCTGCTCCGCTGTAGCATTTCGCGTGTAGACTAACCCTCAGACTGGAAATGAGATGCACATTTTTAACAATGAGGGTAGTTCATCATTGGAATAACTTATCTATGCATGTGGTGGATCCTCCATCACTTGAAGTCTTTTAAAACAAGACTGGATATCTTTCTAAAAGACACGCTACAGTTCATACAGAAGTTATGGGCTTCATGAAGGAATTATTTGGAGAGGTCCTCTGGTGCAGAAGCTCAGTCTAGCTGATCATAATGATCCCTTCTGGCCTGAAAATGTATGAACCTATTAATCAGGCTGCACAATATTCTCAGCTTGACTGTGAAGTTTGCAGGGAAGAGAGACATAATAATAATAATACAGTAAAACTGAAAAATATAGAAACATGATATTTATGTTTATATATATATATATATATATATATATATATATATATATATTTGGTGGAGCAATGGTTTTCTCCGTCTTATGGGGAAAACCATTGCTCCACCAAATCTAAACTACTGGTGGCTGGTTAACTTATCTACCAGCTACATATATCTGGACATAACATGAGATGAATTATTACCTATCACAGAAGCTAGAAATGAGAAAGTCCTATTAGATCATCCAGGTAAACATCAGTCTTTTCCTTTCAAGTATATGCATTACCATGCCTTTGGCAGAATATTCCCAGTGTCCAATAACTGCCTGGGAAAGAAAGCTCTTCTGATATCCCACCTTACCCTTTCCTTCTTTAACCTCCAGACCTGACCACCCATAACAGCGTCCTCCTTCCTGAATCGCGAATAGAAGCAACTGGAAGCATTACAAACAGCTGCACACAGACACAATGTTTTATTCATATAACACCACCTTGGGTGGGGGGAAAGGAGCCTCCTGCACATGATATTTTTATCTAAATAAAACGCATAGAGTGGCTCTTTAATGATTTCAAGTTATTTTCCTATCCTGCTGAGGCACCTTTTCCCTTGTCAGGATGATGGCAACAAATGTAGATGCTGTGAGTGGAACCGCAGAGATGTTTACAGTGGGTTGTGGAGTCCAGGATCCCCTCCTTGTATCCCGCAGACAAATGGAGCATTAGTAACATGATTTTTTAAATGACTAAAATGAACCCAATCTGTCTTCCCCACTTCACTTAGCCAAATGAGTTTCAAGGAGGAGAAACAAAGAAATCTGCTCCCATTTTCAAGATTGATAATTCTTCTCTTCTAGTTCCTTTCCCCCCATCTGTTTTGCACAATATGCCGTTAATATCATAATCACTGAATTATTAGCTAAAGAATTTACAAACCCTGTTCATTATTTCTTGGTGATGAAGGGAAACTGCCATGGAAATGAAAGCTACAGCTTGGAAGATACAAACTCAGGAACATTATTAATGGGATTTTTGCTTGTTTCAGAGCTGAGCAGAGTCTAAGCTATACTAAAGATACTCTCAATGCTGGTAATGAGACCATTTAATGTTCTTTGTTATTCAGTATAAAGCAGCTGGTTCCAAATAACCCACAGAAAAAAATATAAGGTGAGAGCATAGACCAACAGGGGCCAAGAGAATGTTGTTTGGCTGGTACTATGGAATATGAATGGATGGAACACTTTACCAACCAATGGAAGACATATCCAGACAGGATCTCAGGGCAGGGTTGGTGAAGTGACACAGTGGTTAGTTGCACTAACTTTTAACCCCTGCAGACAGAGGAGGTATCTGCAGGCCAAGACTGAGGTGTATTGGCAGAACACTGTGTGTTTGGGCAAAGAATGGAATAGCAAAAGATGCTGCAGGTCGGGACTGAAATACATTGGCAGAGACAGAGTGTGGGGGACTGGGCTAGAACCAAAATGGCAGATCTTTCGTAGTTTGAGACTGAGCCACACTGAGAGAGCTGGAGTCAGGGCACCTGATCTGACTACATCTGTCTCTAGCCGGTGCTACCATTCCCTAACATTCATGAGTTCCAGAATGACTACTAAGTGTTGGGAATCAAAGACATACACTGGGATTTCTAGGTCTGTCTGCAGACAATGCTTCAGAAACTTAAAAACTTGTTCCATCCGCTCAGTAGGAGCCAGGCTCTCTAAACTGCAACATTTTGTTATAACCTCCACAAACCTTATCCGGTAAAATCAACCATCTTCACACTGGCTCTTTTTTAATGGGGAGCATCATTAGGTACAGGGCCGAGTGATCTCCACGGTTTCTGACATAGGACTTTGAAGCCTCCACAGTCCTTGATCCATGCTCCACTGCACAAGAACTTTGTGAAGTTTTCCCCCCAAAGGATTGAGAACGAAAGAAAGAGCAGCAAGCTTCTGCAGCGAAATAAGAATGACAAAGAAAGAAAAAAGACAGCAAAGCAGAAATGAAGAGAAAGAGACAGAGAGAGAGGGAGTATGAAAGTGAAAGACACACACAGAGATTCCGAACTAACAAAAGTGAGGATCTAAATCCCAATTTGCCTGCATGGGGAGGAAACCTGTGTTTCTCAGCAGCAAAGACTAAACACCCAGACTAATAGGGGAACTATTTCCATTTTTATTCACATAACTGATGAGATGTAAAAGGAGAAAAAAGTCAAAAAAGTCCCCTGGAGGATTTCCCAGGGTTGTTTTTGCTGCTGTTAATTTAGGCATAAATATCGAGAACTTTGCCTAAAGCATCTTCATTAGCTCCCCTGCTGAGACAGTAAACAGAGGAATTAGTTATTTTAGGACCTGACACTGGAAAAGATGTTAATAAAATAAATTGACCAGTTTCCCATGCATGAGAAACCTCAAACATGATGGCTTCAGCTGATAGTCCCTGTAGTAAATCCAGGCAGCACTGGGTAAGTGTCTGTCTGCAGTACTGGAGAAAATGCCACAGTCACACTCACTAAAAAAATGAAAAAGATGAGAAAAGAAGCAGCCTCTTCCTGCCACTCTGCACTGCTCACCTGCATCTCTTGGTCTTCAGCAAAGAGACACAAGGAGTGATAAGAGTATCCTTTATTTACAGAATACTCCTCACTCCCAAGGATCCAAAAAGCATTTTATGAACCACATTCTATAATATAGATATACAGACCCATACAGGGAATGAAGAGGACACTGTTCTGGAGTCCGGGACTTGTTATATTAAGTCCTTATACCAGTCCAAAAAGCAATTTGAGTTTAAGGAAATTTAAGTCCAGACAGCTCAAGAACCACTAAGACTACAAACAAATGCTGGGTCCCAATGGCAAGCTGAGGTTGCCAGCCTTTCAGTAGTGATATACAACATTCAATTCCAGCCCTGGAAGGTTATAGGATATTGGATTCACTCTGCCCACCAATGAAGTGCTGCTATGTCTGGGTTAGAACATGACGCACAGCAACATAACTCCATAGTTTAGGACAGGAAGTGGACTTTTAATGGGCAGAGATGGTCATGGCCTGCCTTCTGTGTCTCAGCCAAATGCCTACACCTCCAGCAACACAGGTCTGTCTCTAGCACTAACCTGGGTACCACACTGACCCAGAGCAGACTGGTTCCCATAAAAAGTGAGAGATTTTTCTGGATGTGTCTGGGGGGAAAAGCACCATTGCTGTTTGATTTCCTTGTTTAAATGCACCAAATCATAAATAAAATAATATAAAAGAAAATGCTTTGCAATGTATTTTTTGAGAAAACTGATCCACTATCCTGCTGTTCCTTTCACCTGTCTTCGCACCACCAACATAAAGGATGTTAGCGATTTGCATGTCTTATGGGGAATATTTGATGCCTGTAAACTGTAATATTGTGGGAACACTCCCTCCATACACCCGACTGGACTTTTGAGCAACCAAAGCAGAAACTGCCTTGTGATGATCCATCCCAGGTTTTGCACTGAGACCAGTTCACGTTGGCTCGTGACTTTGGGAGCTTAGTGAGTCCTGGGTGGGTACGCATGCAGGGCAGAGAGGATCAATAGAGCTCCTATATTTGCACAAAACGTTCACTTTTGTTACATCAGGTCTGATGAGATGCCTTGAGTCCAAAGCCTTTTGGGCATGTCTTGCCTTGTCCAGGCCCTAGCTCAGATACGTAATCAGAGTGCAATGCCAGAGCTTTAGTGACAAACACTCAGCTGAGTGAAAGTGTGACAGAAGCATATTTAGCAGAAGAAGGGATGGAAAGAGGAGAAAAGGGAGACATACACTGAGGTAGTGGAGGATTGAAACTAGATTGAAGTCCATCCTAATGTTCTGACTGTTTAGGGCATGCCGGTTCATTCTTGCCGCCTCTACTACTGGACCTGGAATTTTGTTTCCCATTGATTTACCTGCTCATTTTCCCTCCCAGATTGACACATTTTGTTTTTTTGTTTTGTTTTGTTTTAGCCCCAGGTCTCCTCGCCCCATGGTTCTGCTGTTCCTAGCACCTCTCCTCTCTGAACTCCGAAGGGTCTCCTTCTCCCTGACCTCGACTGAAGGCGTTTGCAAAATTGGCTGCTTTGATCAGAAATATGTGACTGGAAGGCAGATAATAGTACGGTTCTCCACACCTGATCTCTCAATGAGGGGTCATTGATGGGGGTCAACTGCTGATATAAGTGTCTTGTCATATGAGGAGTTTGTGAAGAAAAAGCCGCGCTGCCTAATAAAGTGGAACAGAGTGAAGAGGGCGGAAGGAAAGGGCTGAGTTGTCTATATACATATATATCTTTGTTGGTTTGTATTTAGTGAATTTCATGCTGGTGGAAGCTGCCAGATTGACAGCCCTAGAGCCTGAAGTCTTCTATTTAGAACGGAACAGGTAAAGCTCCAGGCAGCTGCAATGCAAACTTCCAGCCACACCAATTTGCCTCAGTGTTGATCTGGAGGGCCTCACTTCTAGGATTTTAGATGTCATGGGCCCATTTAGTTCTGAACTCTGATTAAATTATTGACAAGCAATTTGTGCCCGTTGTAATGGCAGTTTTGCTGACTGAGTCTTGCATGCTGTAAAATGGATCCCAAGCCCTCACATGGGCCAAACAGTCACCAACTGGCCTTGAGTTTCAGCACTACTAATTAGAATTAGTAACCGGATGGCATTTGTTATTCCGCGCTGGCTATTAGTGCATGCACATATGCATGTTTCTTAACCAGGCTGGATGAGTCCTGAGATTACTGGTGTCAGATCTCTATTCTTTTTCCAGGCCAATCGGCTACACAGCTGTTGAGGATCCCATAATTCAGTGCAGGAAGGCAGCAAAAGGATTGCCATTGTGGCACTGGGAAGAATGGCAGATTAAACCAGATTCACAGGAGCACATCTCGATTTTGTGCTACTCTGAGGCCTCCTCTTGTCTCCCATCCGCACAACCACAGCTGTGTGCATAATTAGGAGTAAAGATTAAAAAGCTAAAGGAACATGTGGGTGGATGAAAAGATGACATAGGAGAAGACAGGTAGGGGAGAGGAGAGAGTGTCAGGGAAAGCATCCTGACAGGGAGTTGCGTTAGACTATGAAATACAATCCCAGCATTTTTTACATAGCTAGACTGGACAAAAGGCTAGAAAAGTACCTCTAGGGAGCAGCCTGTATTAGGCCCTGGGAGACTAGGCTAGGTTAAAAGTACGTCCTGCCCCGGAGAGCTGCCTGACTTAATAGCTATTTTTCATCACCAACATCGGTCATTCTTTTCTTGACAAAATAAGTCCCATTCCTGCACCGTGGTTGCCCATTCCCTGCATAACTCTGTGTGCATCAAGGTTCCATAATAATGGGTGAAAGAATGGAAACATTTAATAGCATAAATCCAAGCACTTTCCCTCTTGGACTACACAGATGTATCCAGTTCAATGAAAGACTGGGGAGAATGAAGGAAGAAGACGATGGGGACAGGTAAGTGGGTAGAACTGTGCCTTTCCTTCCAAAACTCCAAGCCAGGCAAAATTCACCTGGCCTCATTTTGAGTAAGAAACTCAATATTGAGGAGTTCAGCTTCACTAAAAAGTTCAACAAACTTTCAAATGACCCCGGAGCCAACTTCAAGAGAACCTGGGGCTAGTTTATGGGGTTGATGTAATCCAGGCGTAACACAGAGGATTCAACTAGGTTTCACTTAGGGCTTTTAGGTACCAAACTCAAGGGACATCAAATCCCATGTGAATATGAACTTTTCAGTTCTCCTACTCTACTGTGATAGTGCTGATCTTATTTATTTCCTGTGCCGGCTGTTTGTGTGGCTGCTTCCCTTCTTAGTTACTCTCTCACCCCTGCCTTCTCTGTGTTCAAAGGAAGCCAGGATGATGGATAACAGAAGTCCTTTGACATATTGTGTCATTTATCACACAACAGCCTCAATCCCACTAACAGGACCTTCTTCATATGTCACTGTCGGCCCCAGCGCCACCCCAATGCATCAAAAAGAAACGTTTGAATATGAAGCATTGCAATTCCTAAGTCACGGCTCATCGTAGGTTTGCAGCCATCAAGTTCTCTTCTATCTGCCTACTTATTTATTTAATTTTCACTTTGTCTTACACTCACATTAAATGAACTCGTCAGCGAGGCCAGGACAGTAGGAAATCAATGAAAAGTCACAAGGGCTGGAGGAGAGAGAGATAAAAATTATTGAATTAATTCCTCTGAGAATCAAATGTGGCATCTCAGAAAGGATTCAGAGAACATAGCCCACAAACATCATCACTAGCCATGGGCTAGTTACAGGCAGCCTCACCCCATCACACCTCTGTGCCAGTCTGACATAGGGAGGATTCTATTATGGGCTGATGGTGGAACAGTTTGGAGACCGTGCAAATAAGCTTCCTGAAGTACTGAAAGTTTATTGCAACTATCCAAACCTCTGAAGTCTGCAAAACCAGGCTGAGAATCATATGAGATACAGGGTTCTCTTAAGATTTCCAGCTTCTGGTTGGACGAGAATTACCAGGAAGCTGTCTTTATTGCAGTACTTTGGCAATTCTGCTCCCAGCTGTAACTTAAAAATGCAACCAAGAGAGGACTGCTTGGGCCAAGTTCTGCTTTCAGTTACATCAATGGTACTTCACCAAAGTCACTATGTTGTGTGTCCTGCAGGTTAGCACAGATAAGAATCAAAGTGTGGCCTGTCTGGGGTCTACACACAACAGCCCTAATAGGTGAGCCAATGCAGAGCCTGACTCCGACAAGCTGGTGTTGGCTGGGAGTCTATATCTGCAATACTGCACTTACTACTAGTTGGTGTTGGTCCTGCTTTGAGCAGGGGGTTGGACTAGATGACCCCTGAGGTCTCTTCCAACCTTAATCTTCTATGATTCTATGAGTCTACACTTGGACTGTTTGAGGGTACGTCTACCCTGCCAAACAGGATGGATAACAACTGATTACTTTTAATCAAAAAATTGGATTTTTTACTTTGTAAATTTTTTTATTTAAAAATAAACCTATTGAAAATTAAGGTTAAAATTTACAACCTATGTTAAGGCCTAAATTTATTATAATCTATGAAAATAATTTAAATTAAATAGAAAACATATTAAGCAGCATGTGTTTGCTGCCAAGTCTTAAAGGAAGTCAAACCTCTGAACTGGTGGAAGTCACCAGATAAGCACCTGGAACCAGAGTATGATGAAGTGCTAAACCAGCTTCTGACAGCAGTAGCCTCCTCTGCAAGTACCGAGAGAATATTTTCTTCATTTCACTTTATTCAGCTAGTTCAGTTCAATGATTAGTTTATTCACAGTTAAGAAATCAATTGGGCATTGAAAAAGCCAGAAAGCTTGTTTTCCTCTTCCAACCTTGGAATAAAAACTAGGTATGAGATCTATTTGGTTTAAAATCATGAAGTACATGATGACTAGAAACCATCAGTTCAACTCATTAGATACAGATAACTTTTCTTTTGTGGAATAAATCACTTTGTTTTAAATGTAAAACATGTTCTGAAAAACTTTTTTTATGTATTCGGGATTTTTAAGGGATTTTTGTATTTAATACAAAAAATTAAAATGCTGTTTTATGCATTTTAATTGAATGTCAATTTCTATTCAAAGAGACTTTGAAGCGACTCATGAGTAAAAGAGTAATCATTTAGTAAATAAGAAATGCATCATTCACCATCTTCTAACATAATACAAAATGTAAAAATTAAGAATCTGAATAAATGGAAGTTAAGCTACATAATTGCTTAAATAAATGTGTATAGATATAATGGATCCTCCTGGTAGCAAAATGATGCACCAAATTTAGTGTAAAGGCTACACTTAGTTGCAAATCAACATGTTTTAATGGTTACCAACTAATAAGAATCAATCTTTTCTTAGGAAAACAACTAAAAGGTACAAATGCAAAACATGATTAAAATGGATGATTTAAAACAAGGGCTCTTGCTTGCTGATTTATATCATGATTAAAATGAGTGATTTAAATCACTGATTTAAATCAGTCCACCCTGATGCAACAAAAGGTGTGTTCTTAAGTCAGGTTAACTAACTCTGGTTAAAATGGCAGCAAAGACATGGCAACTCAGCTTTTAACTCAGGTTAGAACTTCAGCTTCACCCCCAGGCTCCCCCATAGGCTTTAATGCAAGAGGCAACCCAAGTACTATGTCTTCACTGTTATTTCAATCCAAGTTAGCTACCCCGAGTTAAGAACACACCATTTTTTGCAATGTAGACATACCCAAAGTAACAAGAGCGTCAAGATTTTGCTCATTGCACCTCCACTGCTTTGCTTGCTTGCTACACTGTGACCCAACTGGATGCCAACTGGCAGAGGGCACTAGGGCATTTAAGTGTACAGTGATCCCCTGGATTCACCAAAAGAACGTCACATAAGGTCCCTAATGAAAGACTGTGTCACACTGGTCATCTTAATCTTTGTGAGATGTATGTACAGAAAATATGTGGAAAGCTTTTTATATTTATATACACGCACACACTCAAAATTATGTTCTCTAGGTCAGTAGTTAAAAGCAGGGCGTTCAAAGGTAGCATCTTGCGACAAACTTGTATCAAAGGTCTGTTCTGGTATAGTTGTGGGTGCAAAGAGACACCCAGGCTTCCTTCATCTTGAAAGTAAACTGACAGCAGGTTTCCTTCATGAAAAAGGGATCTCACAGCCAGGCTTGGTTGAAAATACTGGGATGAGAAACTTCTTTAGACAGGAGGATAACTTGTTAGTTAAGTTGACGCTCTACCATGGGTGTTATGATTTTGTTTTGGATGTAACCGTATGTTCCCATCTCTCACACTGGTTTTCATTTGAATCTCTATGCCTTCTTAAATACATTTCCTTTTGTTTTATAACTGAACTCAAGTGCTGTGCATAATACAGGTACTGTGCTCTAAGGTAAAACTGGAGTATACTTCCTTTGGGAACAGAGGACCTGGAAGTTCTGTGGGTATCCAGCAGCCAGGGGCTGGATACCACAGTGGGATACTTTGAAGTGACTCAGAGGCTCGGGTACATTTATTGTTGACCTGCAAGGCAAAGGCATGGTCGGTGTAGCTCAAAGAAGAGTGCTTGAGTGGCTGACAGGCTGGCTGTGTTAAGGAGCTAACACCCAGCTAGTACAGGTAAGACTCCCTCGTGCTGGAGGCAAGTGGTAACAAGATGACTCTCATCCCTGAGTGCTCCGAGCAACATCGCATACACCACGCATCCTCTTCCAAGTGAGGAAAAGGAAAGAGCCCTAACTCCCACAGCCCTTGCTTTTGGACCTTTCCCCTGACACTGCATTTAGAACCCCACCCTTTGCATGACTCACTCAGAGCCCCAGCTCTGCCCAGTATGCACGGAGCACCCAGCGCCTGCACCCCTCTGCGGAGCATTCTTTTGTACCGCAATACAGCCAAATCGCCGCCCCACTGACAGACCTAACCAAAAAGAAACAGACAAATGCCGTTCAGTGGACCGAAGAGTGTCAGAAGGCCTTTAACCAGCTTAAAGCGACACTCATGTCTGACCCTGTACTAAGGGCCCCAGACTTTGACAAACCGTTCCTAGTAACCACAGATGCGTCCGAGCGTGGTGTGGGAGCAGTTTTAATGCAGAAAGGACCAGATCAAGAATTCCACCCTGTAGTGTTTCTCAGCAAAAGACTGTCTGAGAGGGAAAGCAACTGGTCAGTCAGTGAAAAAGAATGTTACGCCATTGTCTATGCTCTGGAAAAGCTACGCCCATATGTTTGGGGACGGAGTTTCCACCTGCAAACCGACCATGCTGCGCTACGGTGGCTTCATACTGCCACAGGAAACAACAAAAAACTTATTCGGTGGAGTTTAGCTCTCCAAGATTTTGATTTCGACATCCAACACATCTCAGGAGCTTCTAACAAAGTGGCTGATGCACTCTCCCGTGAAAGTTTCCCAGAACCAACTGGTTAAAATCGTCCTTGAGATTTGGAAAATATTGTTAGTCTTTATATACTTGGTAATATATTTAGAGGTGCATGTGTCGTATTAACTCTGTTTTTTCCTAGAGCTCCAGGAAGAAATCCCAGCCAGCATTTCACCCTAGCTGTGATTTGGGGGGCGTGTCATAAATATAAGGGGAAGGGTAAACACCTTTAAAATCCCTCCTGGCCAGAAGAAAAATCCTTTCACCTGTAAAGGGTTAAGAAGCTAGGATAACCTCGCTGGCACCTGACCGAAATGACCAATGAGGAGACAACATACTTTCAAAAGCTGGGAGGAGGGAGAAAAAACAAAGGGTCTGGGTCTGTCTGGCTGATGCTTTGGCCGGGGACAGAACAGGAATGGAGTTTTAGAACTTAGTAAGTAATCTAGCTAGATATGCGTTTCTCTTTAAATGGCTGAGAAAATAAGCTGTGCTGAATAGAATGGATATTCCTGTCTGTGTGTCTTTTTGTAACTTAAGGTTTTGCCTAGAGGGATTCTCTGTGTTTTGAATCTAATCACCCTGTAAGGTATTTACCATCCTGATTTTACAGAGGTGATTCTTTTTTACTGTTTCTTCTATTAAAATTCTTCTTTTCAAGAACTGAATGTTTTTTTTTCATTGTTCTTAAGATCCAAGGGTTTGGGTCTGTGGTCACCTATGCAAATTGGTGAGGATTTTTACCAAACCTTCCCCAGGAAGTGGGGTACAAGGGTTCGGAGGATTTTGGGGGGAAAGACATTTCCAAACAATGCTTTCCTAATAAAATAAACCCAGATAAACGTTTGGTGGTGGCAGTGGAAGTCCAAGGGCAAAGGGTAAAATAGTTTGTACCTTGGGGAAGTTTTAACCTAAGCGGGTAAAAGTAATCCTAGGAGGTTTTCATACAGGTCCCCACATCTGTACCCTAGAGTTCAGAGTGGGGAAGGAACCTTGACATGGCCCACACTTTAGACCTTGATGGCCTTGAACAATCACAGAACAAATAAACTGCAGCATCCATCGCCAACCAGGTGAGGTTGCCATATTGCCCATTGCTCTGTGCCCAAGAGTTATCCCTAGAAGAGCCAAGTTTATTGCCTCTGTAGATGTTTTCACAACAATTTACCTGGATTCTCAGCAGTATTACAGACCCAAACTTATATGAGCCATTTCATAGACTCATTTCTTACTGGCTAGCATTTCCGAAGTTGGACAGATTTCCATATTACTTTAAATCACTCAAGGTAGAACTGTGTTAAGTTCCAAGAACTGAAATGCCTTTTGGATCATGAGAACTGATATTTAAAGTATGATTTGCTACTTTATTATGTCATTATCATGAAAGTATGTGCACAGCGTTTCTATTTCATAAAAGTATAAAATAGCTGCTAAGGAATCACAGGAAAATTACAGCTGGTAAATTAGTCAATAAACCTTTATTATACTACTCCTTTACACTATTATGAAGAACATAAAAACTGCCACACTGGGTCAGACCAATGGCCCATCTAGCCCAGTATCCTCTCTCTGATAGTTGCCAGTACCAGAGCTTCAAGGGAAGGACCTACCCCTGTCTTCCCCTCCCAGCTTCTAGCAATCAGAGGTTTAAGGTCACATGAGCATGTGGTTACATCCCTGACCATCTTGGCTAATAACCATTGATGGACCTATCCTCCATGAACTTATCTAGTTCTTTTTTTAACCCAATTATACTTTTGGCCATCACAACATCCCATGGCAATAAGTTCCACGCGATAATAAATATGGAGGAACTTAAAATTAATTTCTTCCTAGACAAAGATTTATTGACAAAACTCCACAGCTTTGTGGCGCTGGCTCATACTAGTCCTCTTCATAGTTGGACCTTCCTGCCCATGCGGATTCAAACAGGATACCCTTAGCAGGTGGTGTATCTGCAAGGCTGGGCCTAAGGTGTCTTTTTAAAATGTTCTTCATTTCTGCTGCAAGCTTTAGCATACTCTGTGCCACAGTGCAGCAGTTTAGCATCAGTAAGAATGGTCTGTCAACTACAGATCAGGTCAGTTCTCTTTGTACCCTCTGCTGAGGATTTGCAATGGGTGCTTTATGCAGAGACTGAAGAAAGATACAAGTGACATTAGCTGGCTAGTCTCCAGAGAGTCTGCAGGCCAAGTCACGAACAAGCCCTACATTGGCTGAGTAGCCCCTATTTATAACTCTCTCTCTGAGGCTGTCAAACTGGAGCTCTGAGACAGCAATATCATTTCCACTTTCCTTTGTAGTTGCTCCAAGTTTGGCATTGAAATGAAGCTTGTCTGTATGTATACAGGCAAAGAGGGCAGTTTAGAATGACAACTCAGCTCGAGGTATATCACGGTCTTCATTCAGACTCCTAGGCCACTATGTTGACATGTGACTGGCAAGGCCAGTGACCTAAATAATTATTTGCCAGAGACATTAGCTTACATTAAAGAAACAAGCATGAGAGAAAAAAAGAAAATACATGCAGTGAGATAGAACAGCTCATATTTCTTGGATTGCTAGACCAGATACCTCGGGTGTGCCTGTCAAATAGAAATTTCAGAACAAATCAATCCAATTTCATAAATACATGAAGGCAACACATTGTCAGAAGGGTCCACAACAAATACAATCACAGATGTGTGCCTAATTTGCACAAGCAATTCCTTCCTTTGTGAGCACAACCACAGGAAATGAACGCATAAATGGCCACCTAGATGTCTGACATGCAACTAGAGTAACTGTGCTTGCAAATGTACACACTTTTTTCAAGCATATCCCTTCAATTATGAAAATATGGACCAAAATGTATGATACCATAACAATTATATTTTATGTGTGTATGTACATAGAACACTGCCTCAACTGGACCATATTTATGGCTAGCCTCAAAACAAACTCCTGATATATTTGATCACAATACAGCTCAAGAAGGGTTAGCAACTAAAGAATGGCACATACACCTCAGTTAGCTCATGCAAATCAGGTGCATAGCAGATGTGCATACAATCTGGTGCGTGCTAACATATGCACAAGTTTTGTGGGCTGGAATCAGAAGTTACCACTGAAAATATATTTTCCATAACATTACTTTGTAATATGAAATCTGAGTACATTTTCAAACCCATTGCATGGATTTTTCAGAGATGATCAAAATGATTAGAGAAACATATGAAGACATAGGGCCTTTGATTGCATTCAGGTGATTTTCCTGAGTTTCTGGTGCCCATGTTTCACTATCCACCTCACAATATCTGCTTCTTCCCTATCTTGTTTAAGCTTAAAACCAACAGTTGCACTAGCTCAGCCCAGAGAGGCAACTGGTAAGTATTCATGTGGGCTGAAAAAAAGCTGCCATATTCCACCTCAGAGGTGGATGCATTGCAGCACTTTGCTAATTGAAACCTGTATATAGTCAATAAATAATGCTTGCACAGCACTTTGTGATCCTTTGGATTGACAGGTGCCATATAAAAATAGCTATTATTAATAAGTATTTAGGATCAGGTCTGACACATTCCTTCCAGTAGAGGGGAATGGTATGCATACAGACAAAGCTAGTTCATTGCAAATACTAGCCATGAGCCGGACGTTTGTCGTACTAAGAGACCGTGTAATGGAGGGATGTACTTAGTTCAGATAATTTCTGCTACTTACAGCAACATGTGCTTTTTCTTAATATTCTCCTTTTTATTTACATGCTGTATTGTGAGCATGAAAGCTCACAGATGTTGATAAAGACTCTATTTGATTTTGTAAAGAACATATGCTAGATGAGATTACATGCTGCTCAAATCTGTAGGAAGCGAGATGGCGAAATCAGGCTGTTCACGAGTGCCCTCACCTGCATTGTAGGGACGGAGGCAAGTATTAATGGGAGTTAAAAGAATCAGGTGGAACAACTCATCAACACTCATTTCATGATGATCTAGAATTAATGTATGTAAAAAAGTGTCTGGCGTGATCTTCCCCAAACATGACACCATTTCAAAGCACAACCTCTTTTAATAATAAGTGAGTTTTATGGGGAGAAAACAAAATCAGTTTCACAGTTATCCGAACTCCTAGATTTCCCAGTTCTACCCATCTCCTATGCACATCTTTAGAGCATAAACTCTTGGGGGCAGGAGGCAGTCTCTATTTTCATGCATTGTTCATGTGAAGCACAGAGCATACTGTTGGCACTAAAATAGCCACCAGAGTAATAATAGTGATGCTGCTCTTTAAAATGTTCTTTTAAAATCGTGGTATGTGAATTTTATGTTCATGAAATTATAGGAGAGATGGCAATAGACGGAGAAAGGAATAGTGCAGGATTCTGAAGGAATGTAGCATCAGTTCTGGTCCCCATGCACAACTCTGCCAGTGTACCTCAATCTTTACCAACAGCATGTCCCATCTATTCCATTCCCGGTCTCTATGTACAATTCTGCGAATGCAGCACCTTCTGCTATTCCAATCCTGCGCTCCCCAGACACCTCAGCCAATGCCCCTCACCCTGACCTGCGTACACAAAGCAAAATGCATCTCCTGCTATTCCAGAACTGAAGGCCTCTACACAGCTCAGCCATCATAACCCGATCTGCATTATCCAATGTTATATCCACCTGAGCAGAGAATTCATTGCTAACTAGGACACATTGCTTAGTGGTTCTGTGATGTAGACCAATGTCTATTAGAGACTTTGATGAGAGAGACCACCCATTTCCTTTTCACGTGTCACTGCAGGATTTGAACGTCCTCTGATAGTTTTCCACAGAGGTGACTGATTAGTGCAGCAAAACACTTTGCTACCTCAGCTTCTTTTTCTCCTTCACATATCTTAACTGTATTAAAATAGTTTATGATTATGAATGTCTTGCATTCTCTTATGTACCATAACCACTATGGGGAGACAGAAAAATTCACACTGCTTTCTTTACCTTGGTCTTCTGATTTTAACAATGTCTGTTAATTATTAGAAGACAAAAAAATGATTATGGGACTGTTATTTTATAACAAGGACATTTTCACGAGCCACAGAAGGTAATATTGCCTGAAGAGTCAGTTCCTACTTCTCACCTTGCTTATAAGCACTGTTCAAAGGGAACAAGAGCTCCCTGGGAGCTCTGGTACTTTCTTCTCCAGCAGGAGTTGAGCTTGCTGTCTTCCTATCATGGGAAGTAAAGCTAAACAAAATATCTATTGCAAATCCTGGATCTGGATCTATACAGGTGCATCTTTACACCCATGTGGAGCCCCATGATGGCATAATAGTGGCATGTGAGGAAGGAAAAGATGGAAAGATTGTAAAAGAAATAGATAAATAAGAAGTTAAAGGAAACAAAATGTGAAAGGAAGAAGAAAAATATTATGTGAAAGCTCTGACTGGATTATGATGATCTATTGTATTACTTATTACATTTGTTGATATGTTTTAATATATTATTTAGTATAGTAAGATGTTATTTGATAATAATTTATTATTCTTAGATGCTTCAAGTCTGTATGGTGGCCTTCGGACAGATAAAAGCCATCAGCCCAAATCCCTGCCTTGTGATCTGGGTAGACGTTTACTATACAAACTGTGTTTTTTACTCCTCTTCTTCTGTTGTACTCTGCTTCCCCGGGTAATCCAGGTGGGAAAATCCTATAAACTGTAGTACAATACTTACCCATTTTATAAAATGTCATTGTATTCCCTAGGCAGTTCCTCAGACTGGTTCCAAAAGCTATAGAAAAGTTGTTTATATTTAATACTACAGGTTTTTAGAGTAATTTCTACAGAATGCTATTGGTTTCCTATTATTCCTATTTTATTATTTACATTACCATAGTTGTCAGAGGTCCCGACCAGACTGGGATCTCACTGTGCTAGATGCTGCACAGAGAGGGACATGGTTCCTATTCCAAAAAGCTTACAATCTAGAACTTTGCTATAAGGACATATCTATGCCTCACCATTATAGCAGCAACCCTGTCTTTGCTTTTCCCACTCCATTCTGCTTCCCAGCTCAGCCTTGCGCCATATCTTTACAGGAATTCCTTCACTCCCCCCCCCCCCCGGCCCCCGCTTCCCTCCACCAAGGCTCAGACCTGCTCTGCAGCATTACAACTGCACTTCCATGTATCTTCCTTCTTGGAGCACTGCTAGTTAAAAACTGCTGCTGTTTACTGCTTTCGTATCGCCTCAATTATTCCCACACTGATTCACTTTATTTCATGTTTTAATTCTTGCTGTTTGTTTGGAACACTCAGCTATTCCTTTAAGTAAGACTATTTGCTCAAATAGTGGCAGCAAAATTTGGCCGTATAACTATAACAATCGCATATGCAATCATGCTCCCAGTGTGCACTTTGATCTCTACGTGATCACTTGCATGCTCATTTTTGCACAGCAATTTTGAGCCTATGAGTGTAGCATGTTTCAGATTGGTAGCCATTTTGCAGAAAAGCCTCCCCTACCACAGACAGTGTTTTAGTTTGTGATCTTCTCCCCCCCCTTCTCTTTTACCTTACATAGGGCTCTTTACTCTTCTCCATCACAGCATTTTGCCAGCCTTCAATCTAATCGATCTCCAAAGAGAAAGGAGAAGGGAAGAGAGATATGTAATATCTAAAGAACACATAAGTAAAAAAACCAAACCCACAACAGAGCCAACCCTTTGCAGAATTCACTACTGCTGAAATCATAGAATCACAGAATATCATGGTTGGAAGGGACCTCAGGAGGTCATCTAGTCCAACCCCCTGCTCAAAGCAGGACCAATCCCCAACTAAATCATCCCAGCCAGGGCTTTGTCAAGCCTGACCTTGAAAACCTCTAAGGAAGGAGATTCCACCGCCTCCCTAGATAACTCATTCCAGTGCTTCACCACCCTCCTAGTGAAAAAGTTTTTTCTAGCATCCAACCTAAACCCTTCCCCACTGCAACTTGAGACCATTACTCCTTGTTCTGTCATCTGGTACCACTGAGAACAGTCTAGATCCATCCTCTTTGGAACTCCCTTTCAGGTAGTTGAAAGCAGCTATCAAATCCCCCCTCATTCTTCTCTTCTGCAGACTAAACAATCCCAGTTCCCTAAGCGTCTCCTCATAAGTCATGTGTTCCAGACCCCTAATCATTTTTGTTGCCCTTCGCTGGACTCTTTCCAATTTTTCCACATCCTTCTTGTAGTGTGGGGCCCAAAACTGGACACAGTACTCCAGATGAGGCCTCACCAGTGTCGAATAGAGGGGAATGATCACGTCCCTCCATCTGCTGGCAATGCCCCTATTTATACAGCCCAAAGTGCCATTGGTCTTCTTGGCAACAATGGCACACTGTTGACTCATATCCAGCTTCTCATCCACCCGTAACCCGTAGGTCCTTTTCTACAGAACTGCTGCCTAGCCATTCAGTCCCTAGTCTGTAGCAGTGCATAGGATTCTTCCGTCCTAAGTGCAGGACTCTGCACTTGTCCTTGTTGAACCTCATCAGATTTCTTTTGGCCCAATTCTCTAATTTGTCTAGGTCCCCCTGTATCCTATCCCTACCCTCCAGCAGATCTACCACTCCTCCCAGTTTAGTGTCATCTGCAAACTTGCTAAGGGTGCAGTCCACGCCATCCTCCAGATCATTAATGAAGATATTGAACAAAACCGGCCCCAGGACCGACCCTTGGGGCACTCTGCTTGATACCAGCTGCCAGCTAGACATGGAACCATTGACCACTACACGTTGAGCCCGACAATCTAGCCAGCTTCCTATCCACCTTATAGTCCATTCATCCAGCCCACACTTCTTTAACTTGCTGGCAAGAATACTGTGGAAGGCCATATCAAAAGCTTTGCTAAAGTCAAGGAATAACATGTCCACTGCTTTCCCCTCATCCACAGAGCCAGTTATCTCGTCATAGAAGGCAATTAGATTAGTCAGGCATAACTTGCCCTTGGTGAATCCATGCTGACTGATCCTGATCACTTTTCTCTCCTCTAAGTGCTTCAGAATTGATTCCTTGAGGACCTGCTCCATGATTTTTCCAGGAACTGAGGTGAGGCTGACTAGCCTGTAGTTCCCCAGATCCTCCTTCCAGGGCCGGCTCCAGGCACCAGCGAACCAAGCCAGTGCCTGGGGCGGCAAATGTAAAGGGGCGGCAGGACATCGGGCTCTGGGGTGACAATTCCGCGGTGGGGACGCGACTCTTCTTTGGTCGCCGGCAGCAATTTGGCAGCCGCACCATTACTCCGCCTCCCCATTCGGCGGCACGTTTTTTTGTTTTGTTTTTTTGCTGCTTTGGGCGGCAAAAACGCTGAAGCCGGCCCTGCCTCCTTCTACCCTTTTTTAAAGATGGGCGCTACACTGGCCTTTTTCCAGTCTTACGGGACTTCCCCCGATAGCCATGAGTTTTCAAAGATAATGGCCAATGGCTCTGCAATCACATCCGCCAACTCCTTTAGCACCCTCAGGTGCAGCGCATCCGGCCCCATGGACTTGTGCTCGTCCAGCTTTTCTAAATAGTCCTGAACCACTTCTTTCTCCACAGAGGGCTGGTCACCTCCTCCCCATGCTGTGCTGCCCAGTGCAGCAGTCTGGGAGCTGACCTTCTTCATGAAGAAAGAGGCAAAAAAAGCATTGAGTACATTAGCTTTTTCCAAATCCTCTGTCACTAGGTTGCCTCCCTCATTCAATAAGGGGCCCACGCTTTCCTTGGCTTTCTTCTTGTTGCTAACATACCTGAGGAAACCCTTCTTGTTACTCTTAACATCTCTTGCTAGCTGCAACTCCAGGTGTCATTTGGCCTTCCTGATTTCACTCCTGCATGCCCGAGCAATATTTTTATACTCTTCCCTGGTCATTTGTCCAATCTTCCAGTTCTTGTAAGCTTCTTTTTTGTGTTTAAGATCAGCAAGGACTTCACTGTTAAGCCAAGCTGGTCGTCTGCCATATTTACTATTCTTTCTACACATCGGGATTGTTTGTTCCTGCAACCTCAATAAGGATTCTTTAAAATACAGCCAACTCTCCTGGACTCCTTTCCCCTTCATGTTATTCTCCCAGGGGATCCTGCCCATCAGTTCCCTGAAGGAGTCAAAGTCTGTTTTTCTAAAGGTTAGGGTCCGTAATCTGCTGCTCTCCTTTCTTCCTTGTGTCAGGATCCTGAACTCGACCATCTCATGGTCACTGCTTCCCAGATTCCCATCCACTTTTGCTTCCCCTACTAATTCTTCTCGGTTTGTGAGCAGCAGGTCAAGAAGAGCTCTGCCCCTAGTTGGTTCCTCCAGCACTTGCACCAGGAAACTGTCCCCTAAACTTTCCAAAAACTTCCTGGATTGTCTGTGCACTGCTGTATTGCTCTCCCAGCAGATATCAGGGTGATTGAAGTCTCCCATGAGAAACAGGACCTGCGATCTAGTAACTTCCATTAGTTGCCAGAAGAAAGTCTCGTCCACCTCATCCCCTTGGTCTGGTGGTCTATAGCAGACTCCCACCACGACATCACCCTTGTTGCTCACACTTTGAAACTTAATCCAGAGACTCTCAGGTTTTTCTGCAGTATCATACCGGAGCTCTGAGCAGTCATACTGCTCTCTTACATACAATGCAACTTCCCCACCTTTTCTTCCCTGCCCGTCCTTCCTGAACAGTTTATATCCATCAATGACAGTACTCCAGTCATGTGAGTTATCCCACCAAGTCTCTGTTATTCCAATCACATCATAATTCCTTGACTGTGCCAGGACTTCCAGTTCTCCCTGCTTGCTTCCCAGGCTTCTTGCATTTGTGTATAGGCACTTAAGATAATTTGCTGATTGTCCTGCTTTCTCAGCATGAGGCAGGAGCCCTCCCCTCTTGCGCTCTCCTGCTCGTGCTTCCTCCCAGTACCCCACTTCCCCGCTTTGGTCTCCTTTCCCTGGTGAACCTAGTTTAAAGCCCTCCTCACTAGGTTAGCCAGCCTGCTTGTGAAGATGCTCGTCCTTATCTTCCCTCTCTTCGTTAGGTGGAGCCCATCTCAAACGAAGAGCTCATCCAGCTCTGGACTGGGATAACTACAGGCCAATCACTCTCCTCTCTCTCTCTCTCTCTCTTTTTTTTTTTTTTTTTTTTTTTTTTTACAGTGTACATGTAAATCCCAGTGCATATATTACAACAAATTATGTGTTTTAATGCTTAAAAGGAATTGAATGATCCTATAAAACTGGAAATGTCACAATGAACCCTAGGGATGCCCGAGTTTCGAAGTGATAGAAATATTGCTTAATTTATGACACAAGTAATACAGTAAGATGTATTACGAAAGACAATAACCTTACATTCCCTTGCAATTTCAGATTTCTGGGTAGCATGGATATTGTAGTCAAGTCATGGACATTCTTCATCACAGCTACTAAAGTGAAGTTTTTGCAGTTTCATTTTGTGGACTTTCTTTCTCCTGTCCAATGAATAAACGATTCCAGCTCCAGAACTGTGGCTAGGCACTGGCATGGACTTTGACAGGAGACCTGGAATGGCGATGGGTGACCAATAGCTGCCAGTCGTCTCATGAGCTATTCTCCAAGAGAA
Source organism: Chelonia mydas (assembly GCF_015237465.2). Taxonomy (NCBI): domain Eukaryota; kingdom Metazoa; phylum Chordata; order Testudines; family Cheloniidae; genus Chelonia; species Chelonia mydas. The sequence goes on from NC_051250.2 coordinate 70,402,354, forward strand.
CCTAACAGGCTAGGATCTGAAGGATACAAGCTATTTGCCTCAGTGTCTGAGAAGATCTGCCACACTCAGTCAAATGAACTACAATGCACGGACCAGTGTCGATGACTCTGATGAGAAGTGCAGTGATTCATCTAGGGACAGATGGGTTCAGGCCCATGGATAGCCCCAGCAGTCTCAAGAGAGTGAGAAAGGAAACATGATATTTTGTATACAATGCTTCGATTTTCAGTGTCATTTGCCTCCGATGGATCTTTCATTCTGGCCGTCTGGGTGGCTATTTGATCATTCTAATGAAGATATAGGAGTTGGGGAAGGTTTTTTCTCATCCTTAGATGAGGTGGGCTGGTTGGGCAATATTTAAATGTCAGATCGGGGCAACAAATACACTGATCCATCATGGCTGAGGGGACACAGTGATATGCAAATGTGGCTGCATTAGCACTGTAGATTAGAACTCGATGGAGTAAAATTAGAACTACTAGCAAAGAAATTCTGGCCTCAAAGATCATCTAGTATGTACAGTGACTTGTGCCGCTGCACTGAAGCCTAGCAGACAAGTAACTGATTAAGCTACTCTACTGTGCAATGATTTGGACCACAACAGCAACATACAAAACATGGCTGAGATACAATGAACTGGATATACAAACGGCCATGACAGAGCTTTATGACCTACAGAGGCCAACCTTAATATCCAAAAGGGCTTATCTGGCCTGAGCGGCCAGTTGTGGTGATTTCTACTGGCCTATCATGCCCTAGATTCCCTGAGCTCCAATTCACTGGTGCCAGTTATTGTTGCTGTTTGTTACTGATACAGCGCTATCGATGTGCATAGTGCTTTACAGATACACACAGCTAGCTAGGGTCTTACTTCCTGTCCCAAACAGTGAACAGTCTAACCTGGGGGGATACAAAGCAAACAGTTCAAGGCACAATCAGGAAAAGGGCAGCAGACAGTCATAGCTGATCTTTGATGGGAGGCCTGAAGAAAAAAGCAGGATAGGAATGAGGTGCTTTGAGAGAGGACAGCATGACAAAAGGTTCAAAGTTGGAAGGGGAGAAGTGGACGCAAGGAGTGGTGAGGAGGGACGAATGGACAGGGTCTGAGTAAGGATCCATGATGCAGGCAGAGCTGAGAGGCAGGACTGGAGGTGGAGATTTAAAAGATGAGGGTGGAGAGTTTCAGCATGATGGATCTAGCTATACCAGTCAACCCCCAGAAAAGATATACCAGTCAACCCCCAGATATACCAGTCAACCCCCCCAGAAAAGATCAGAGTGATCAACCACAGTGTCATAGACTAATGTGTAGACTCGCAATGAGAGACCCGTTTCTTGCCTCTTTGCCAAGCATACTGAGTGCTACGTGAATAATAAATAATACACACCATGAGATTCCAATAACTGTAACAAACACGAGGTATAATCAAACCCAATCAAACCAAAAATATCATAATTCCAGAGTCTGAGGCCAGAAGGGACCATTGTGATGACCTAGGCTGACCTTCTGTATAGCACTGTCCATAGAACTTCCCCAAAATAATTCCTAGAGCAGATCGTTTAGAAAAACATCCAATCCTGATTTAAAATGATCAGCAATGGAGAAACCACGATGACCCTTGGTAAATTGATCCAATGGTTAATTACCCTCACTGTCAAAAATGTACACCCTACTTCCTGTCTGATTTTGTCTAGCTTCAACTTTCAGCCATTGGATTGTGTTATAGTTTTCTCTGCTAGATTGAAGAGTCCATTATTAAATATGTGTTCCCCCATGTAGATACTTACAGACTGTAATTAAGTCACCCCTTAATCGTCTCTTTGTTAAGCTAAATAGCAAGAATTCTTTGAGTGTATCACTATAAGGCATGTTTTCTAATCCTCTAATCATTCTCATGGCTCTTCTCTGAACCTTCACCAATTTGTCAACATCCTTCCTGAATTGTGGGCCTGAGAACCAGACACAGTATTCCAACAGTGGTCACACCAATGCCAAATACAGAAGTAAAATAACCTCTTTACACTGTAATAATAGATAAATAATAACAGTAATGATATTTTTCAATTTACTCTTTAGAACTATGAAGTTACAACTGCATGCACCAGTCTCCTGGCTCCCAGAACTGCCTTCCAAGAAGCGTGGAAGCCAGATTGTAAATTACTGTCAGTCAGGAGTATGAGCACTGAAGTACAGCAAAATACTCCCTTCTGAGATCATGGAACACAGCCCAAACTTCTTTCTTCACCTCATCATACTGATGTTAACCTGAAGGTACTCCCCATTTTACAAGTTAATACCATATCTTAGGCTAAACAAACTCCAAGCATTTTGTAGTCCCGAATACTGTTATTACTGAGCTTATAGAAGTCAATGTCCGCACTATTTACCAAGTACTTCGCAGCTTCAGAGAGCTTTACAAACATTGTGACAGCCTTGGCTTAAAGCCAGTGCAAGTCTATTGAAACAAGGAGAAGAGGCACGTGCTCGCATCAGGTCTTAATTTGGCCCATTAACGAATTAGTCCTCACTACCTTTTATGCGGTACAGTAAGTATAGTCATCACCACTGTACAGATGGGGAAACTGAGGCAGAGAGGTTTAGTGATCTGTCTAAGAGCAGAGAAAGAGGGTCAGTTTCAGAATAGGCATTAGAACACAATTGTTCCTGGCTCTCAGTCCCATGAGCTCCTGGAAAAAAATCCCCCAAATCCTGGAAGTTCACAACATTAGAAAAGAAAAGGAAGAATGGCCAAGTCCCCAAAACCTCAGTGACTCAGGCACCCAGCTTAAAAGAAACAAAAGCACCAGGCAATAAAACCAACTGCTGATGTGTGACTGGTGCAGATACATAGACAAGCTACTGTTTAAAGACACAGGCACACAAATACATTAGGTGAGGGTATGTTACAACAGCAACAACGACTGGCTGCTAATTAGTCACAACCTCCAACGATAGAGTATCACCAGAGTGGCAGAGAACATCCCACGGAAATTACATTTTTTAAAAACCATGCTGCAATCACTCCCCTGGCAGCCCCTTCCTTCATCTCCCCTCTTGGCTTTTTATTTATTGTAATTACTTTCGTAATAATATTTGTTTCCGTGTTATTATATAGATTACTGTTCACAGCAACCACAACAACAAAAATAATAGCTGGGAAGAGTTATGTTGCTTATTTATCTCCTTGGCCATTACTGGGTTGCCAGGAAAGGAGAGAAGGGTGCTTGGGGGAGGGAGGCATCAGGAAAAGCAGTAAATAGAGAGGAAAGCATATTCCTGAGAAGCAAAGATGTATGGGAGCACATTGACGGAGGAGGAAACACTGGTAATAAGCAAATAAAGCTAATAACTCAAGAGGCAAGGCGGTGCCAGCAGATAAAGAACAGAATAAATAACACTTTGCTGGAAGTGCAGGTAGAAGGCAGTATCATGGCTCTAGTATCTTCGGCCCAAAGCCATTGGCCGCAAAGGGAGGATTACTTGCGGGGGGTGCTGTGGGTGGACTGTGACCTCAGCACAGTGCAAAGGGATAGGTTTAAAATGTGATGCTTCCCATGGCTTGCTGCCTATCGTGCCAAACAAACAGGCCTCTACCAGTGATCTAACAGGGAATCCCTCCTAGCTGTCAATAGCAGTAACAGGGTCCATTTCACTCCACAGGAGCCGGGCATTCCACAGGAGATCAGCAAGCTGCCCCCAAATCCCTACTTCACGAGGGAAGCTGGCGTTGGCTGGTTCATACAGTCACCCAAAATGGGTGGGAACAGCATGGAAGTCTGCCAGAAAATGCATTGATTCAGTGCCTCTTCTGCGCAGCCTCCACTGCAGGAGAGCCCATGGAGCTCTAGGTGGTCTTTAAAGCTGTCCTCCCTTGGTAGAACCCCTGGGGAAAGGCAGCGGGGATATCATTACCCATGCCGAATCTCCCCTCCGCAGGGTGACTCTAGCCTATAGAGTTTATATCTGCTTTTCATGCCTCCAACCAAGTCACTGTATCATAGACATTTTCCATGCTGGACACATTCCCCCTAGCAGGGGACAGTGGTGAATATGCACACAACCTAACACATGACTCTTAGTCCTCCAGCAAGTAAGCACATTAATCCATACTCTCAAATACTTAAGCTAGCCTCCTGCTATACCAGCATATCTGTACCATCATCTATACAAGTTCGTCTATGGGAAATTTCTCTCTTGGATCTGATACACCTTGGCTTGCAAAGACATTTAGCACAACTTTTGCTGGCTTAGACAGCAGAAAAACCTTGGCTCGGGATCTACTTCATGAGACAAGAGAAACCCTCTCACTGTACCAATTAATGGCATTGCTCTAAACAGCCCCTTGTGATCTAGCACTACAGAAACCTAGCAGCTCCCCCAACCCATACTCCACCACACACCCCCTGATACCTGTAACATAGATGGACCGACTGCTGGGAGCCTTCAGAGTATATTTGCTCACACAATATTTTATTATGGGAAATAAATTCCTCTTCAATTCCCCTGCCAGGAGAGGAGGCAGTGTGTGCGGGGATAAGGGGAGATGTGCTTCTGTTATCCTTTTCTGAGCACCCTGCTATGAAACCAAGGGGCAGACTCTGAAAGGAAGGGTAGAAACCCCATCATTTGGGCTATTTAGAGACCCAGAAAATGTGCAGTAGGAAACAGTCTTGCACTGGACCTGTGATGTGACCTAATAGGGCTTTTCCCTCTCTACCTTTCTATGATTATCTAGGATCTCAAACCCTGCCACTTTAGCTTCAGTGAAACAATCAGTGAAGAGTCATAACTCAGCTGGGCTGGAGAAAGCAGCCTGAATAAAATAGGACCCAACTAGTAATGGCATCCTCAGGTAAAGCAGACCTCAACTGAACCTGTAACTATAGGCTGTGAAATGCTAGATCAGCATTTGTGGTTTGGTTTGTTTGGGTTTTTCAAAACCATAGAAAGGTCAATCTGTGGCTAAAACCTAAAAGAGCAAATCAGGACCCCTGGGCCTTATTCCTACCTCTGCCACTGACTTACTCTGTGACCTGGGAAGAAATCACTTAACTTCTCCATGTCTCAGTTTTGCTACCATTAAAAAGGGAGATACCACTTCCGGGCTCACACAGCTGGGAGGGCTAACTTGTCTGTATAATGCTTTGTTGTTCCTAAAATGGACAATGTCAGCGAAAACCAAGTGCTCATGTGCTTCTTCAATTCAAGACCTGGAGAGGAGAACATAGGGAAAGAGAGGGGCAGGTGGAAGAGAGCAGAGATGGGTAGTATAAAAGGAGGAAAGGAAAGGAAAAGAAGAGGGTGGCAACGTTGGAGATTGGTAGGGGCGGGCCACACACTGGTAATACTTGCCACATCACCTAGGCAGGGCTCTGTGAGTGGCGGAGATGGGAAGGGGAAATGAGGAGATAAAACATGCACAAAGAATCCACAGGCTGTTTGGTGTGGAGTATTTTTTAAAACAAGTGCATTTCCCTGAGAGCTCCCACCCATAGCTTGATCTATGATCCTGCAAAGCTGAATCATTTTTAATTTAATGCTTCTGGGAAGTGGGGAGGGAAAAACCCATCAAGCATAGGCACAGTTCGCAAGCACTGGGTATTAGCATTTGGCAGCATTTATTATTGCTGTTTATGGTGATATAAATTAGGTTTACACTGATATAATTAATAACCCTAAATTTAGGTATAATAAATAGCAATATTTATCCAGAACTGCAGTGACTGGAGAAGCCCAACAAGAACACAAAATACTGACTACTTCTTTGTGAGTGTGAGTGTGTGAAGGTTGTGAGTGAGCGAGAAAGTGCATGTGTGTAAGGGAAGCAGGTGTGTGCGAATGTACATGAGAGCTAAGAGAGGCACTGATAACGAACGTCTAATACTTTACTTAACAGATATAGCAAAATTTATCAGATCTGTCATTTGATTGGCTACATGCCTGGCTGCTGTTCTCTGGGAAAGGGTATAGGACCAGTGCATTCAGTCAAACACAACAACAGTCGCACAGTGATGCTCACAATTCCTTTTTGGGTTTGAACAAAGCCAAGTTCAGCTGTGATGACTGTTGATGAGCTAGGTTTTTATATGAAAAGCACCCCCCCACACACACACACACACTTCATTTACAGTCCGTTCCAGAGCTGTGATTCCTTCCCTTGCTGAAAGATGGGGATAGATTGTAAAAGCACTGAAAGAAATGAAGAGCTGGGGAGATCGGGGAGGGAGGAGAGATGCTTACCATCTCGGCCGTGTGCTGCTGGAGCGTAATCACATTACTGCACTCGTGTCTGCGTTAGAGGAATATTTGCCGCGTGTAACTTTCAGATCACATTAACCAAAGCAAACAGCAAGGCCCTGCTTGTCTTGTTACTGCATGAGGCTTTTGGAGCATGATCGTGCAGTGCCCTGCTGGGATGAGAGTGCTCTTCCGTTGGGCTGGGTACGGCGGGGAGCCACAAGGGTGACAGGGCTGCTAGCAGGAGCCCTTTGTAAATGCCCCGCACTGGCATCCATCTCCAGGACTGATGATGAAGTATTATGCATGCTCGGGGACCAAGGGAAGATGGGGGGAGGAGGAGCTTCAAAGCACTGCCAACAAAGAAAAATTAATCCTCTCTTAAATAAGGAAAGATGCTGAGATAAGGGGACTAGAGCAGCATTAATCCACGGCACAAAGTCGGGGGAGGGGAGAGGGAGAGATTGACAGAAGTCTGTGCTTCCGAAGGGGAGAGATTTGCAACCACTCTGCTCATTAAAAAGCCACAGCCAGGCAGGGATGCTCAAGGTAATCATCTCAATCAAACTGCCCTGGCTGTCTCATCTAAGAGCCTTCTAAAGAGGAAAGGAGGGCATTAATTCCTCCTGACCCTTTGGGCGTGGGGCTGGGAGGGGAGGCAATGAGATGGTGAGGGGGTGGAATCCTGGCCCAGGAGAGGCAAGGAGTAGAGTATCAGGCTACCACACATGTATACACGACGCCATGACTCAGAACTCTGTGACCATGGAGAATAATGGAGGCTCAGGCCTCGGGTTGGAGAGCCCAGTACAGACTAGTGCTTCGATACCACAGACATTATTGTACTATCTGCAGAGCACCCACAATGGCAGGAAAGCAGAGGAATGAAGGGAACAGTGGGGAGCCGTGGCAAAAGAAACGGACACGTTGAGGGAGATGTGGGACCCAGCAGCAGTTAGACTGGGGCAAGGGATCATCTTTGTGTTCTGTGTTTGTACAGTGCCTAGCACAATGAGGTCAAGATCCATGATCAGGGCTCCAAGGTACTACAAATAATAATACTAATTTAGTATTTAGGGGCATTCATGTGCTGTTAAATCCTGCCTAACAGGCATGTGATCCTCTGGAGAGGGCACTGGACTGGGAGTCAGGAGGCTTGGGTTCTAATCCCACCTTTGCCACTAACCTGTGTGACCCTGGGTAAGTCACTTTGCTGCTGTGCCTTTGTTTCTCCTTTTACACTTTTCCTGCCTTGTCTATTTAAACTCTGAGCAGTTTGGGGCAGATACCACTTTTGACTATATGCATGTGCAAGGCTTAACACCATCGGGCCCTGAACTCAGGCAGGGCCTCTATGCATGACTGTAATACAAATTAATAACAATCCCAGTACATGGCTCTCTTGACTGGTTTATGGCTCCCAAGTGGAGGCTGACACAGAAGTATCTCACTGGTGTGAAAACTAGAGATTTTGAGATCATTCACCTCTCCAGCTATTATTTCTGATGGAATTGTGAGAAAGGAGGGAGCCTGGAGGGGGGATATCTCACTGGAGCAGAGGGGGCACAGAAGGGTGAAGCCATGTTAAGACACAGGTGAGACGTCTTCCTGCCCCCTGTGTAATACATTGGAAGCTTCACAAGCAGGTGGATGGATAGAGTTAGGCACTTATCTATCAACTTCCACCTGAATATCTCAAAGTATGTTACACACTTTAATTAATTAAGCCTCACAACGTAATTATAAAGGGTGTCACCAGGAATTGGGGGATGAAATTAAGAGATGGGAAGAATATACACTGAGTATCAGAAACCCTTCCTGTGCGTGCTATACTGTGTGCCAGGTTGTGGAATAGTCAATGTAGTATTTGACATTAGACCATGTAAAACACTCATAAATGTACAATGGGCACCAATCCTACATTTGCAGGGAGATGGACAAGATATATGTCTTTTCCATCTCTAACATCTATGATTACCCCCATTTTACTGCTGGGAAAACAGAGGCACAAAAAGGCAAACTGAGGGCTTGCCTAGATGAATGGTTAGTGCGCAGCAAGCTGGGTGTAGATCTACAGCACACTAGCCTGCCATGCACTAACTGGACATGTGGACCCTACTACCGCACACTACAAGTTCCCCGCTGTGCACGTGCACTTATCTACCCCTATTCCACAGTAGAGGAGATCAAAGCACAGTAGGGAACCTCTCGCACGTGGCAGGCTAGTGTGCCATAGATTTGCACCCCAACTTGCCATGCATTAACTGGTCATCTAGACAAGCCTTAACTTGCCCAGGGCCATGCAGTCAATGGAAGAGCCAGGAATAGAACCAGGATCTCCTGGTTCATCTCTCAAGCAAGAGGTGCTCCCATCGCCAAAGTCAGGTTTGAGCTCCTCTGCACCAGGTAAGGCAGAGTTCCTCCTGGGTGACATGAGCTCAGAAAGTAGCACTTCACTGAGTGCCATGCAGAGCTCTGTCCTCCCCGCTGAGGTCCCCCCTTAAAGAGTCACCTCCTGAATGCCTGAAAAAGAAAGGTCAGACATTCCCTCCGTTCCTCCATCTGCTGGAGACTTTAAGTGCAGTGAAGTGGGGGGGGGGATGACAAAAAAAACCCATCCACCTTCAATTTGCCTTTGCTGCCTGGAAGGATTAGGGCATTCGGTGCCTGCAGAGACCTAGAACACTCAGGGGTTATGTCTTATTCCATCAAATGGAGCTGCCAAGCTGCTGTTGTGCCGGCTTCCTTAGAGGTGATATATCATGAATGACATGATGGTTCGTAGCATTGTGACAGGCTGGGGAATATCAAAGCAACCTCTAGCTCCTGCCCACTGAAGCTTTTGCACCAACTCAGAATGAATTGATTTGGGAAGTTTGATAAAGTTATGTTCAGTTTCTCTCATTGTTTTTCATTTTTTGCTACTGTCTCTGCACTCGTGGGTCCCATCCAGCCTGTATCAAAATCAGAAGGGTCCATGTGCCACAAGGAAGGGTGTTCCCAGAAGATCCCAACACAGTTTTACACACTCAAGAAGTCTGAAGGAGCAGCCATACTTCTGAGACCAATTTCCCAGACTTTTGAGATTAGCCTATTATAAGAAACTGTGGCCACGCATATGCATGAACCATGGTCACCAGTGAGGACCAAAAACTTAACACCTTCAGCACCAAAAATGGAAGCCCCTACTCCTAACCAAAAGGAGTAACTCCTCTAGGTGTAATCAGCAGGTTGTTATAATCGCTGAGGCCTGTCACCAGGGGGAGACATGATCACCCTAAAAGAAGACAGTGACTATATTATAGTGTCACTACCAAATACCCATCACAAGTGGGCAAACTCCATGTTCAGAAGCATTTGGGGTTTCCCCAAATATCACACAAGCCCATCTCATCTAGCCCAGTTCTAAAATAGGGTCTCTCTCCAACTCACTGGCTACCTTGTATTTCAGGTTTCTACATCAGAAACAGGATAGTGCTTTCTTCAATTCAGTCAAGAGCGTGAGGGAGTGAGTGACTGTGTGTGCATGTGTTGGGGTGGAAAAGGAGGGAGCATGCAAAGAAGACTCCAAGTGTATGTCTGCCCAGTAAAAGCCGTGTACAACTAGCTTACCTGAGCTCCCTTGAATCCAGCTAGCAAGGGTAATAGTAGCGAAGACAATGCAGCATGGGTGCTGCAGCACAGGTAATACAAGCCCAGCAGAGACCCAGGGTATGTACTCAGCTCACTATCCACTCTGAAGTCCTCCCGGCACTGTCTTCACTTCTATTGTTACCCAGGGGGCTAGCTCAGGTAGGCGAGCCCACGCACAGCTTTTGCTGCGCAGACATCTCCCAAGAGAATTCAGAGCAGATCAGCATTCCCTAGGCCCAACAGGACCCAAAATCCATCAAGAAATGTGAGTGGGGAGATGACGGGAGCATCACTGGCTGTAAAGTATTTAAATGAAAACACAAAGGTAAAATAGATCCATAATCCTCTTCCCCCTTCTCAGGCTATGCAAAACATTAATTAAAGCAAGTTATTCCCAAGCATTGCTGTCTTGCAGCTGATGTCTGCACTGAATGATTTAGTAGGGGCAGATGGATTTCTGTTTAGCCAGCTAGAGCCAAGTTAGGCCATGAGGTTGTGGTACAGCTCTGTCCTGGCAGCTGAGAGCTATTATTGCTACTCACAGTTTACAGTTGTGAAATCAGACACCAAACAAGTGGCTTTCGTGTGGCTGTATGTGACTAACACAGAATGCCAGGATCCACGGGAAGGATGTTCTCCTGACCAAGGGCTCCCAAGATAAGGCTTGCTGCCCAAACCGAGGTAAAGTTTCCCAAATAGGTCCAGGAAAGGTTTCTCAGACAGCCCCAGGGTAAACAAAGGTTGTCACAACTCACTTGCCATTAATGACTCCATCTGGATTGAGCATAGGGATGATTTTGAAAATGAAACATTTCCTCAGCAGCTCAGCAATGGGGTCACCGCTCACAAGGAACTCCACAGTCCCCTTCATTACCCAGCTGGCATTGCTCTCCCCAGGGTGAACACGGGCCATGAGCACCACATAGGGACGATTGCCTATAAAACAGAAAATAAAACTTTGTTTTGTATTTGATCTTTGTGGGTGGCATTTTGCCTTTTAATCCCTGGAGAGAATAATATGACAGTAAGCCAACAGAGAGGCAGCGCTCCTTTGGTTTTGACATTTCCTAATTCTAAAGGCCATATTTTCAAACTGGCTTCCAAATTTGCACCCATGATTTTGCACATGGACCCCCACCATCCTGGAATTTGCCTGCATAGATAACTGTATGCATAGCTATAGGGTTTTCTGCCTGAAACTGCAGCTTGAGATTTCAAGGCCATTTATGAAAGTTTGACCCTGTAAATTAATGACAAATTGCGCAGATGCTTAAAGGTGACAGGACAGGACTCCATTTGCTAAGGCCCAACTTCACCTTGTGTGTTTCTCCTTGAGCAGCTGATAACATTCTAAGCCCCTAAGCATCTACCTGTCCTTAGGGTTTTGCCTGAGATGCAAGATCTTGGGAAACTTCCTAAGCCCTCCAAACTGTCAGACCTTTTGGTATTAGCACTGCTGGGGGAATCAAACCCACTGGTGTTACAACTGTGCAGGTGACTTTGCACAAAATAAAGGAAGAATAGAGATATAGGTTTTATCTAGGCAGGCTGCAAAGAGGACAGTGTCTGAGGTCAACCATCACTACATACTCACTTAAAGTAAGAGAGACATTATTTCCCTGATTTAAGTAAACATAGGTGGTGCAACTAGTGACACGTATAGTTACTATTGCCTGACACTTTCAATTATAAGACACTGTTTTCAGTTGCTTATAACTTTGCCAAACTATTTGCTGGGGTTGAAATTTTCAGTGCCAGTTGTCTGCTTAAAGAGGAATTATTTTGGGAAATTTCAGCTAAAAATGTTGTTTTGCCCATGTTAAAAAAAATTTTACAACTATTGCATTGAGAAACTCTAACACCTTCATGCTTTAGTGAAGGGAGCTGAAACTTGACAGGAGTTGGAGGGAGTCATCGTGATATCAGGGATGTGTCTTGCTGTTCCTGTGAAAAAATGTCTAAACTTGGCCAAGTAATAAGCCTCTGAAAAATCTCAGTTTGCACATTCCATCTTCACTAAGCATGCTCCATGGAGAGAGGGAGGGACAAGGTCTGGGAATGGGGATGATCGGTGTTGGGATGGAGGGAGAAGAGCACAGGAGGGGGGATGTGGGCAGGAACTGGGGACAAAAGTGAAAGAAGAATTATTCTGCTTAAAAATGATACTGTTGTGAGTATTCACAATGTTGAGCATGACTTTGTGTATTTTGGTTTTGTGCAAACCAGCATTTGTTAGTGTCACACCAATGCCAAGATGATTTTGTTCAGCTCTATCAGATCATTTCTGAAATATGTAACATATTCTTTTGCTGTACCTATATTGCTCAAGGGGACCTGGATTGACAAGCCTTTGGGGCAGGACCAAGCAGAACCTGTGTCCCTGCAAAAGGCATCAGCTACTCTTTACTGCATAAGCAATAATATTGTAAATAAATACTGAATTAACAAATGATAATACTTTGCCCTCCTATAGCGCCTCCTGAGGATCCCAACGTCACACATGGATTTCTAACCACTTTACAAACATTCATGTCTTAATCCTCATAATGTCCATGTTCAAATAATTAGGTAAAGTAACGAGAGGTTTACTAACTTGCCTGACAAAACAAGACTGTGGAAGAGATGGAAACAGAATTCAGATTTCTCATTTCCTACTCATTTGTATCAACCCATAGACCATGTTTCTTCTTGACAACTGCATATGTAGTTCTTTAGTTATTCCTCATTGTAAGTGTCTGGGCTACAGACTCAGATCTAGAGTTAATTTCCCTCTTTCTTTCTCCCTCGTTCCTCCCAAGCCCCCTCTCCTCCTGCCAACAAGTAAGCAGGTATAAAACAATGTAAGCTGTACCTCTGATTTGAGAACTCACACAGAGCTGCTGTATCATGAGTCCAGTAAAGCAACGCGAACTAGAGCTCAGTTTCCTGATAGCCTTATATTAGTTCCGTATTGTTCACATACTATGACTTCCTGTGGGTTACGCTGATCAAAATACAGAAAATGCCTTGAGCATTTAAAAACTGCAAGAAAAGATCACCCTGGCCTTTGCCAGTCTTAGAGGGTGAGGCTCCTGTTCTGTTACAGCCTCTACGCCGTCTGTCTGTAGCACTTTAAAGTAGCAACAAGCAAAAACTTCAGCCTTTGCGAAGACATCAGCTGCATTTTCCCATTTCCAGACATTTTCTTCTCTCCCCCATCACCATGATTTAGTGCAGTTTTTCACTCTCACTGCTGAGTTAAACTTATGGGACTGTGCAGTTGTAGCGGGGAATGGGGCTCCTGAGAACTCTGAATGGACAACAGCTGTAAATAGCACAAAGCAAAATAAAATGTGTTCTCTTTTGCAGCTTTAACAACTTTTATCTCTTCTCTGCATGGGAGTAAGTGCAGCATGTTAATTGAGAGGCCTCGTTCCAGCATATGTATTTCTGCCCTCGGCCAAAAGAAAACCCGAGAGCAGGGTCAGCATGCTATCCACAAAAGCCCAGGAAGGTTTTGCCATAATTTTGCCAGTGACGTCAGAGGCCTAAATCCTGTTCACCTCACAGGGTGACCCCCAGAGCCCTCTTGTCTCAGCTGGACCACATGCTACAGAAGAGGCTGGAGCGTGACCAGAACTTATTTCCAGAAACCCAGTGGAGGTTATTTGGGTTTTTTTCACTTGCCTGGGTTCTGCACCCTCTGAGGACTCCTGCAAGGTGCAGAGTGACCGCATCCGTCACTGAAGACATTGGGTTGTTGACGGCATTCAGCACTTTGCAAGTTTGGGCCCATGGGTTTGAGCAAATTCACGGGGGGTTCTTCTCCTGGCTTTACACATGGATGCTATTGAAATGTATCAGGTAACAGTAGATATATGGTATGGCTGGGGTGGAACACATGACCTTTGGCTCCAATTAGAGAGGCCTCTGGTACATCAACTGAAGCCTTCTTTTAAAACACGCAGGAACTACAGAGTAAGTTCCTTACCCGTGAGCAGCTCTGACATTCCATAAACAGGAGGGTGGCAATACAGGTGCATGCCAGCCAGCACAGTTAGCACATGCTCCCTCCCTACAAGCAGTCACTGATAAACCCCATGCTGGATTGCTGTGCATCCCTGGATCACACCCTGCAGGAAGACTAATGATGCAGTAAATAGAACAAATTGCTGATGACACAGCCATAAAATTCCCTTCCACTGAAATATTCCAGAAACATAGATTTAGTTCTGTGGTAAGCAGGGGCCTAGGAGTGAGCTGATCTTGCACTTTAAGCCGCTCAGCCACCTATCTGCATTACTATTGCTTTAGTAAAGGTGATGAATGTTATTGCTCATGAAAGTTCTGGACAACGGCTCTGGCCAGTCATGCTAAGCACAGACAAGCCCAGTGTGAGTTTCTTGGACACAAATCAGCGGATGCAGCTCAGTCCTGACCTCCAACTCCCCCTGCTATTGCAGTACTGGCTCCATACAGGGTTCTGCTGAAGCACCACATTCCTGACTCAATTCACCCCTTGCTATGCCACTGCTGGGCCACACACACAGCAAGGCCAGTGCACCTGACACCTGTCTTGCCTCTCTATCTGCTGTTCCTGACTGGAGTGTCTCCTAATTGTCAGTGGTGCCCAGTTGCACGTGGTTTCATGACATGTACAGTCACTTGGGATCTCTTTCTCACATGGGTCCTTCAAGGCTAAAATTTGAGACCAGATATAAAAAGTATTAGACCAGTTCTTAGACAGAATCCTTGCTGAATTCTGGGGAAGCTGCCAGAAAGCTCGGGACAGCCATTTATCTTTGCAAAGCCCACATGGCATATAACCTTCTCTGAGAATGCAAATAATAAAAAGAGAAAGCACAGGAACCTTTTCATGCTACATAAAGCCTATTCCAACTGATCATGTCTTGTTACACTGTGTTACATTTCAACATGCCCAGAATACAACAGGGCAGCAACAGACGCCAGGAATCCTGAGGTGAAGGATTAAAGAGGCACCAGCACCTCCTGGGAAACTTTAAAAAATATCCTTTGAAGTAAGAGTTCTGCTAACATATCACACGTTTCCCATCTCTCTTCCTCTTCCCTTCATTCATTATGACTCTGGGTATTTGCATGAAAACAGGGGCTGTGTGTCTTCAGTACAGCTTGCCTGCTCCTGCTGCTTAATCTTATACCTGTTGTCAGGTTCCTCTGGCTCTGACATCATCAAGTCTTGATGCAAAGGCAATTCTGACGTTGCTGAAGATTATAACAGCAAATGGGGGAGCCAGCAACAGAGGCAGAGAGAAACATGAGGGACCAACAAAATCCCATTGTCCCTCAGAATAAAGAACAAGTGAGGGGGAGTGCAGCACAGTTCCAGATGGGCCTGATCCAGGTAGAGATTCTGAGCTCCTCAAATTTCAGGGTTCTTTCATTCTGACTCTGCCCACTGTAAAGATAAGCAGTTTCCACACAATATAGGACTGGGATTTTAAAGGGAGCTGATAGAGGTTACATATCCAATGCCCATTGAGTTCAGACTATCTGGGTTTAGATTCTCCCCATCTGCTAACACACACACTCTCTCTCTCTCACTCACCTTGGAAGTTCAGGGCTCGACAATCAAAGTTTATCTTTCATGCCCGCTCCTCAGCATGATGGGGCTTTATTTTGTGCAATGCTGTTAACACACATGCATTCAGCATCCCAAAGCCTGACAGCTACACTAAGCCAGACAGCAGACAGTATATGGTGCGAGGCAGACACAACAGGGCTCCAAGAACACTGTATGGGATGACTATAGAAAAGCAGCTGGCCGTGAGGCCACCTATTACACATGTCACAGGAGACATGAGACATTGATACCGAGTTGTCAGACCCTTTCAGTTGCCGCAAGACCTGGTAATCTCCTTCCCTCTCCATCTGTTGCATCCCTGCATTATTCAGGAGGGTTGGGTTTTTTTTAAGTACATAATAAATGTATTATTATTGTTCCAAATGGCAAAAAGGGAACATTACAAGTGTAAAATTGTCTTGGCCATGAACCGCCTGTTCTCTACTTCAATATCCTGGTGGGGGTGTTTCAGGCTCCAGGTTGCTTGGCAACCTCCTTTTGTTGCACGTGTCATTTGAATTCATTCACCTTTGAATTCGAGATGTTCAGAGATGATTGGCCAGTCAGAACACAGGCACATGCTGCTCAGGCTGGGTGCAGCTTGACACGGTGCCACTTCTGATCTTTACACTCGGGGAGCTGTCAAGTATGGTTTTAGATCTATTTTGAGGCATTTGAAAGCCGTGGGAAGAAGCTGCCAGGCATTATTTCTCCACGGACATGGCACCCTGCCTACAGAGCATGGAGGACGGCTTGGCACAGCATCCCCTTTTCCTCCTTCCCACAGTCTCTATGCTGCTGTTAGCACTAGCACTGATCTCCCAGATTGCCCTTCCAACCGATTATCTAGGTGGCTGATGTAGCTGGCACCGGATTAGGGTTAGAGGAACATGAGTATCTATCATTCACAGCCCACATTCGACACATACCATAGCCTGAATTTGTTCTAAAGACAGTAGGCAATTTGAGACGTTCTCAAGTATTTTGTACTGCAAATCACCGATTTTCATTCTGTGTGTTTTGAAAGTCAGGCCTTGGGATAAGAGCAACACAGGTTGCCTTGTTATATTGAGGCAATCTATCTGAGGCATGGCAGGTAGATGGGGGACGAAGGTGCTATTACCTTGTAGGATTGCCACCTCTTAGATACAAAAGTACAGGACATCTGGGATGATACTGATACCATAAACTGGACAGCTGGCATTGTGTATGGAGCACCTTTTCAGATTTCCCGGGACAGCTACCTCAATACAGGGATGATCCTGCAAAAACCTGGACAATGGCAACCCTAGTTCCTGTAGGAGTACGTTTGTGCATGAGTCCTGCTGTGATGGTACCGGGCACGCAGGTGTAAGAGCAACTAAGAATTGCAGTTAGTGGGAGCCAGGAAGAGCAGGGGACATTTAAGCAAGAGCACAGCCAAACTGTATCCCACAAATGGGACTAGTCTGAACGCTGATCAAGGGCAGTGGGACCACAAGCCCCACCCCGAGCTCTCTCATGGGTTCCCCAGGCCTGGGTAGCTGGAGTGTTAAGTCCGGTGCAGAGGTCCAAAGAGAACTGCTAAATCCATGGGCAGATTTCCCCAAGAAAAGGATTTCACGTGAAATGAATCAGGCAGGAGAAAAAGGCTCAGAACGTTTCCTTTGTCATAAAACATTCTCCCATGGTAATCTATAATGATGGGGAAAGGAAACTGTGATAATTTATGTGACAGTGTAATGGGTTCAGGGTGATATATGATACTTTATAAAAAGTGAACCTGAGTGGGACAGAACTTTAATAAGTCTCCAACTCCAAAACGGTAATATTGTAACCTATTGCACCAATATTTCATGCTGCATACTCACTGTTCATACACAGAGGTATCTATATTTACCTAATTTGCAGTGCAAACTTCAGCCAACTAAGGGCAAAGGCTTGGCAACCCTCCAGTGATTTCTCTGGTGAGTCACACATGCAAGGGACCAAAGGCGTCATTAGCCTATTACAATGTACTTCCATTGACTTCCAGGGAGTTGTGCCTGCTTATGCCAGCAGTGAATTTGCCCCAAGGACTCTGTCTGAACTCAGGGCCATATACTCCCCTCAGTCTACAGCTACCAACCCCACTGACTTAGTCGTGGCTTCTTTGCATGTATAAAAGGTAACATGTGGCCCAATGGGAGAGACTGCAGATGGGGGTCAGTGCAGATAGGGTCCCGCAGGGTATTCACAGGGAATTGCATATTGCTGCTCATACTGTGTGCAGTGCTCCCACTGGTGCCTGGTGCTTTCCTCCCTCTGAAAAACACAGTTCCTCTTAGTGCAATCCCCAGTCTCCTGGGCTGACACTGCCTGCTCTTTGAGCATAACAGCAAGGAGGAAGAAGAATTACTTAGAGTGCTAGACAGGGGTGAAATCAGGGTTAATGGGATGAAACTTAGCAAAGGAATATTTAGGCTGAATATTGGTAAGATCTGTTAGGCTAAGGAAGAGACTCCTCTGGGGAGTGATAGAAGCTTATGTATAACTAGATTGCCCAAACACTAGAAGCCATTTTGTACAGAACACTCCTACGCTGCCCAGTGGAGAGAGGAGGTGACTTAACAGGCGTTTCCTTCATTAATTTATATGGACCAATTCCTGAAGTCCTTATTCTGGCAAAACTTCCAGAGTGTCTAGACAAGTGAAGAATAAGGAAAAACATGAATAAGGACCTCAGGATTTGGCCCGATCATTCTATAACAGTAGGTTAAAATCAATTTGGATCCCACCAGGTTAGATCTCTAACTTCTACTTTCCAGGGTTGACATGGAGAATGGAGCATGGGGTAGTGATCCAATCAGAGCTGGGAATAAGAAGCATCAGATGCAGCAGGAAGATACAATATCCAGGGAAACAACCAACCATTTGTAGGGGAGAAGAGTTCAATTTGTTATCTGAAGGGACGGCTCTGAAGCCGGGAGTGCACTCTGGTCACAGATATTGTCTCTATGGAATGGAGATCCATTTCCTGCTGAATCCCACCTACAGTAAGGAAATGTTCATTCTTAAACATATGTTGAGTCTTTAAAAAAGAGGCACAGCGCCACCTCTGCCTCTGATTTGAGATCCTCCTGAGGGGATGAGTTTTAACAAACAAAAAATTATGAGGCAGCAGCACAATCAGTCTCCCATTATCAGAGGGTTAAATATCAATTTTTATCAAGAGATAAAGCATCACAGATTGGCTCTGATAGGAAAAATTAAATTCCTGTTCTCCACTTGATTTGATTTTTATCACTCTTTTGCCCCAGAAATGTTCTGTTGGGGAATGTTTAAAACAAATTTTCATTCATCCCACACTAACCAAATGGGAAGGGTTTCTGACTGTGTGCGTGCAAGATAAAGAGAGAAAAAAGGTCAGATAGTAAAAAAGAGAAGGAAAAAAATCTTTGAACAGCAGCTTCTAACACTTCACAGCAGCAAAACCATCACAGCAAAGGCCTTTTGTAGGTTCACCTCCTTGGTGTTATCATTGCACTCACTCCTGGCACGTTGCTGTCTCAGTCTGATCCTAGTCTTTAAAACAGTATCTCCCATAGGTGATCACAGATGAAACATTCCTCGTATTCCACCTAAGAGAGTTTGGCAAGGTAGAACCGTCTCCACCTTTCAGTAACGAAGCTTGCCTTGATGGCTCATTAGAGAGTTCCAGATACCACTGAGCAAGGTAAGGGAGCAACCAATGGGGTCTTCTGTCCTTGGGCAGAGGGCTGGTTGCTTCATGGGAATGAAGCTGTTGTTGGCCCAGGGAAGGAGGTGAACTTGTGCCATAAGGTACCTCATCTGCTAGTGGACTATGCTGCAATGAGCAGGGAGGGGGATTAGGAGGAGGCTCTGAATAGAGGGGAAAATTCTAGCCCCCAGTGGGGCAGCTACAATATCCTAAGCTTCTGCCCCAGCAAGGGACAACCTCACCCATAAATGACATCGTTCTGTACATGGTTTTGAGTTGATGCAAATAAGAACAGTGAGGTATAGAATCAGACTGCAAAGGGTGGCTACATTTTTCTGCGATGCTTAGGAGTAGTTACTTCAGTGGCTGATCTGTGTTGTTAGTGATTGTTATCCATTTGGAATTCATTTTTTATCTAGCAATCTGAACACATCTCTTCAAAGAACAGCTGTCTCCAAGTTCCATCTGAGCAACCAGCATGCAAAGAAGTGCCTGAATGTTGCTTTCTGTGGCACCAAACTAAGGCATGTGGACTTCCAAGTATAGTTTAGAGTGGTTCTGGATTGTAGCCTCACCTACTATCAATGTGCCTCAATTTAAGGTGGCATCTTGAGGGGGAGGAGAGGGGGTTGCTGGAGATCTTTGTAGATGGGAAAGTCTGAGCTCGTTATCACACAGTCATATTCTCATCTTCTCAGCAGCTGAATACTGTGTGCCGGTATGGTCTTGTAGAATACATATAAAACTTGTCACTATGCAGTTGAACACTGTTATGAGAATTGTCACTGGAGTGTTGAAGTCAACAGCAGCAGTCTAGCTTTCTGTCCTCATACATATCTTACCACCATCCCTTCGAAAAGCATAATAATAATAATAATAATAATACAAGAATATGACCACGCAATAATGAACCCAGACTTGCCCATCTTCAAAGATCTTCCAGATGTCAACTTAACTCAAGGAACCCTTTCCAGTTAGTGGCCAAAGCTCTTAAAACCACAGGACTCCAACCAAAAGACAAGTGGCAAAGGCTGTGAAAATAGCAGGGTCAACAATCAAGATCTGATTATGGATCCTACAGACCGACCACCTTGCTTCCCCATGCCATGTAAGATATGGATCAGCGCAAGCATACCAAAACCTCCCGTGGGCAGTGTAATTACCAAGTACGTGAATGGAAAATGAAGGACAGCCCTATATGCTAATATAGAGAAGACATCGAAACCATGGAACACCTAGTGAACTGCACTTCTCTAAAATTTTTCTCCAGATAGACAGCCTTGAGTCATTCCATGTCACTGAAAGCCACAGAGTGGATGACAAACTTGGACATAAACTTTTATGTTTCTTTTCAAGTTGTCATATGAAAGAAGAAGAGCACATCTATGCACTGGTGTTTTATGTTTATGGCTGGAGTCTCAGGGTGCCTTCTTCGGGATGAGAATGGTGTATGTGGGTGTTGGAAGGGAGGTAGCTTCTGGGATGAGCTGCAGAACTGATGAGTGCAGAAGTTATTACTATTATTAAACATGTTGTTATCGATATACCCTAAGGGCCCTATCAGGATCAGGGCCCTGTTGTGCTGTGGACCGTTAACACTGAGATATAGGTAGGGTGTTGAATGACTTCACTGTTTATTTCCTTGCTCTTTTGCAGTTTGCTTTGGTGGGTTGTGAAAGCTTTAGCACAAAATGAATGAAGTTTTTTGGAGTACAAATAAATAACTGCTACCTGCACACCTTGTGATGCATGGTGCTGAAGAACTAGTACCTTCAGCTACCCAAAAAGGCAGGTTCTTTAACTTTGCTCATTCAAGGGTTTTCCTGGGTTTATAGCTTTTGACCACTCTAGCAACATTTGGTTAATGAGTCCTGGGTTATACATACAGCTGGGAACCATGCGCCATCAGATTCCTTCATTCATGCTGCTGTATAAATGTGCGGATGTGCACACACACTGAAATATCAATTTCCCTATGACTTTGCCAGGAACGTAACACTCTTCAGAAAGGCTGAATAGCACATAAAATACAAAATTATTTTTCCTCTAATGATTAAATATGTAGCAAGTGGCTCTTTGGTTCATGGAACCAGCTAAATAGGACATCTGAGAAGAGGCCGGATGGAGTACAATGAACAGTTATGTTTCTTCCTACAGCATCTGACGTTACAGTAACAGAGATAACTACCACCAGGATTCTCAACCTTCATGCTTCAGGGCATCAACTGACCTCCAGCTGGGGTCAGGAAGAATTGTTTCCAGGTGCACAGCAAGGCATAAGAGTGCACAGCAAGGCATGCTGTGAGGGGTTTATGCCATCCTACACCAGCTACTATTGGAGGCAAGATACCAGACTAGATGGATCATTAGTGTGTTCTGGAAGGGCAGTTCATCTGTTCTTACAAACCAAGTGCCAGGAAAGTTTAGGAAAGGATTGTCTCTTTCTGAAAACTATTGCAAAAAGTACTTTAACAAGACCAAGGAAACCCTGAGTGGAGCAGACAAGCTCTTATGACAGCGAACACGTGACAATCCCACAGAGAAGAGGAGGGAACCAGGTCTGCTACATATCACCTACTGTTCCCCCTCTTCTTTCACCCACACCATCTTCTTAGAAGAGAAGAGCACATTCCAGTATATCAGAGCGACATTTCCAGCATTCATTGACTATAGTATCCCAAATGATTTTCAAGTTATTTATTTTTAAAAAATCAGTCCTGGCTAGAAGATTCTATTTGTCAAGTAATGGGACGATGCAAGTGATGGCTGCTGTTTAGCTTGAATTTCTGGCATATTTTGTGCATCCATCAGCTCAGCGGAGTTGACTATGGTGCCACGCTTCACTGATGGGATCCCAATACCTTCCTGCATCTTTAACCCACATTTCACTGGCAGAGCTTTGAACATTTGCAACAAATGCTGCCACAGGGCCTGTCACCCTGCATGGCATAAGAAGAGCTAGCTCTGGTTCCTACCTATTTGCCTTGGAGGTTTACTGGCCCTTAAGTCATTATTGCATTGCAAAGCCTTTGCAGCCACTTCATCTTCAGATTTGTAAACTATCAAAATGCTTTTAAAATACATAACACTTATTTAAATAAAAGACTATCCTTGTCAATCAATGTCATGACAGGCTGATGACTAGCACTGCATGGTATGATTTATTTCCCCATTTTGCCCACCAGAAAGCTTTTTATGCCAGTACCTTATTTGCAAGGGATAAGGTGACATCCATTCTTTAACTGCGTAAAGAGTTAGATTGACAAGGTAGATGAGCTAATATCTTTTATCAGACCAACTTCTGTTGGTGGTTGGGACAAAACTTTCAAGCTTCACAGAGCTAATCAGAACGTCTGAGCTAAATACAAGTTGAGTCAGACTGTTACGCATAAGGGGTTCAAACATTCTGTAAGAGACCAAATTAAAATAAAGTGAGCAATTAAGGGTTAGCAAGCAGTAGGGTGTGTTACAATTTGTTGTAATGAGCCATAAAACCAGTGTCTCTGGTTAGAGTTAGAGTTACGATAAAAACCATATACGGTTAAAAAAAAACAAAACTCCTTGCCTACCATTCTGACACCTTCAAATATTAAAATGTAAAGAAGTTTGAAAGCTTAATACACTTTACTTAGGCTGTTTGTTTGCTCTGTGCATTTCACTCAGCTTGGATGATGAAAGTAAGTTAGTCAGTTTCTCAGCTCATAGTCCAGTTTCACTTTCAGGTTCTCATGCATTAGCTATTGGAATAACTTTTAGGGCACATTGGCAGGTTATGTTTTAGGAAGTTTGTGCTAGTGCTTCCCTGTGCCTATAGGACTTCAGTTTCCATGAATGCAGAGAATATGAGCTGTTTGGTGGTAAACAGGCTGTGTTTCCCCTGGCTGGGCAGAGTTTTTAATTGCAAGTTGTGGCTAGGCAGATGAAAATAAAAGCTAGTAAATAAGTGAGTGAGCTCTGCATGGCAAGAGATATTCGAACTGGGGAGAAAACTGATTGAGGATAGAGGAAGGGGGTCTTGTACTAGGGAAGAGACACATCCACCAGAGCTTGTGTTAGTTAGCAAAGCAATCTGGTCAATAATTCAACCCACCTGAGAGAGGAGAGTTTTGCTTTCTTAAGCACATCTCTACAAATGTGTGCACAGGCCAGCTCGTGGCCCGGCATACTGTGCTGCATGTGCACATAAGGGTGGACTTGGGTATGCTGCATCTTGGATGGTCTGAGGTTAGCAAACACGAGGCGCAGTGAAAACAGAGAATCAGTCAGATGTATTGCACAGTCCGAATGCTGGAGACAACATGCACCCAACGAATGCAGCTTATAACATCCCAGAATTGCATAGACACCCTCTTGCTGCCTCTTGCTCACTTATTCGCCTGCTGCTCTCATTTCTTTCCTCAGTCTGAACCCAATTTCTGAGTCAGTTTGTGCTTCCCAGTGACCTCCTGGCTGTTGATTTTCTTGCCCTTTTAAAATGCTTGACAAAGGTGCCACAGAAGGAATTTGGCATCTGGAAGCTGTGACAGACATGACATGGCCTGATTTATGAAACATAGCTAAACAGCTAGGGCTGCCAAAGGCCAGGATTTACACAACTGTGTTCCTAGAGTGGCCTTCAATTCCAACTCTCCTACCCTGCTGCAATACAAATTCCCTATTGAGTTATGGAGCGACCTGCAGTAGCTTAGACACTGATTTATCAGGGCAGCCTTAGTGCCAGTGCTGTGAAAATAGCAGCCTGCCTCCTCCTGGCCACAGGGAAAGGAATGGCAAAGGGTCTGATTCTCCACGGACCTGGATCTTGGTAGCCTTTGCATCTGTGCAAAGTGGGCACAAAAGGCTACCAAATTGAAAGGGTAGCATTTTCCCCCACTTTGCACAGATGTAAGTGACAACACAAGAGGAAAGTCAAGTCCTAGAAGTTTTTGACACCCTGAATATTATCCACATCATTATCTTTGCAATATTCCAAATGCTTCACTCAAGCATTTCCGTTTTTGCTCTCCTATGGGAGGACAATTTTACCCTTTTTTCCGCCTGTTGCTTCACATCTACCTCGTGGCTGCAGGACCACCAAGGTACTTCTATAACATTCTATCCTCTCTTGGATGAAGAGCCCCTTCTTCTATCCATATACCCCTCCTTTCTCTGTCACCTCCTTCCCACTTCCGTCTCACCTTCTGCTGCATTTTTTTTTCCTCTTGCCCACACAGATTCCTGGTGCCTATTAGCATCCACCTATTTATCTAGACATTTATACCATGCTTAACACCATGGTATCTGGGTGCCTAGCAAATGGCCCAGATCAGTGGTTCTCAAACTTTTTTTTCCACGGACCACTTGAAATTTGCTGAGGGTCTCGGCGGACCACTTAATGATCTTTCCAAATGTTTTTATACCGTTAGCTAACTATTGTAAAGCTCTTTGGATAAAAGCACTTTATAAAAAAAACTTAATAATAATTACCTTTTTTTGTTCTACAGATAAAAGCACATAACTCATATTTTAATATCAGTAGCCTCACCTTTCTAATGCGATGGATGTGCCCTCTCTCCCGCACCATGGCAGCCCCCGAGCTGGGGCTGGGAAGGAGGGCCATCTCTCCCAGGCAGCCACAGCCCTGAAGCTGAGGAAAGTCACCTCTTTCTCTGGCCGCCACAGCCCTGCATGTCCCAAATTCCCCCCAACCCCCTCTTCTCACCCCACTGCCCCTTCCCACCTACCCCCTATTCCCCCAAGGCCACCACCTCATCTTACATGTGTGTCTTCTCCAGGGTCCAGGCACCTAATTAGTTGAGCACGGCTCCACTAATTAGGTGGGTGGCCCTTCATGCTCTCATGTGCGGCTGCCCAGGCGCACACCTTAGAGGGAACTATTCGCGGACCACCTGAATGGAGCTCACAGACCACTGGTGGTCCACGGACCACAGTTTGAGAACTTCTGGCCTAGATGTCATTTCTGGAGTCCTGTCAGTGTTGTTATGAAGCAGTCAGTGACTAACTCCTTCTATCCACCCCATCGCTGCAACATCCGAGCACCTCACAGACATTTATGAATGTACCCTCAGAGCACCTGTAAGGTAAGGAAACACTGAGACACAGAGGAATTTAATAGATACGGGGAGTTGGGGGTGAGCTGAGAACTGAGCACTGATCTCCTGAGCGCCAGGTCCAGTGTCTCATCCACAAGATCATCCTTTTTCCACTGCTTACAAGCTGGGGTCTGAATTTCTGGCCAATGACTCAATGCTTGTCTACACTGCCCCACAGTTCAGACTACAGGGGTGCATACCTAAGTGCTGTGCTGTGCTTCCCCTGTTAGATGCCAGGGAGCCAACTAAAAGTGTCCTGGCATTAAAGTAATCCTCTTCAAAACAGAACTACATTCATGTGAACTAAGAACCTTCTGGTGCGCACCCACAACATCCACATGGCGGAACTACAGCACACCACTTTGGTGTGCACAGCTATTCACACCCCCGTAGTCCAAACTGCAGGACAACGTAGACATAGCCTTAGGGGTCCATCCTTATTTTAAAAGGATGCTCACCTCAGTATCCTTCAGCAACCATCAAACAGCACTGCAGTATTTCCAACATAACTTAAGTGTGTTAGACCATTGCTATAGATTAGAGCAGTGTCAGTTTTGGTTTTTCACAGGGGCAAACTTGGAAAGCTTCCTACTTGCACAGACACACAGTCACACCCCACTACTCGTTTACACACTGAAAACCACACACTCAGTTTATCACACACACCTCCACAAAGTGCCACAATCCCAAGACCTGCATCCACCCTTGTCTATTACAATTGTTTTGGGCACCAAGACGTGACGAGTGGGAGAGAAGCCTCAAGAAAAGAGCTAGAGGAGAAGGTGAGAGGCCAGGGGGAGAGAAGAATGGTTGCAGAAGATCTTTTCAGACTTCTTGTAAAAGAAAACCTGACAAGATCATAGACAGGGGAAGGGAACTGAAGATGGAAGAGAGGCAACCTCATCATCACACCTTCTCATGCTTTCCCCCCAAGACATACACACGTTTGTCATGCACAACCTACCCTCCACCCAGACTCACAAACTCATACACCTTCACGCACTCACCTGTCCACACACCCACTGATCTTTAGCAAAAGGTAGGACATCTTTGCTCTGGCTAACTCATTGCCTGGTTCAAGGAACTTGAGCAGCACTGGGACTAACCTGGCAACCCCTCACAACAGCTCGTTCAATGAGTTCAGTGAAAACAGAAGAGAAAGACTTGTAAAGGGAATTACAAAGAGGCAGGGAAATTACATTTTTTTCCCCATAGCTAAGTAGCACGACAATTGCAACTGATAGAACAAATTAAATTCTAAATGCACTGGTGATTTGATAGATATCATTTTACTAAGTGTTACTGAGAAAATGCCTTCTTTGGGAAACAGAGTTAAGATCCGGAACACAGCCTGTCGGTTCTGGGACCTGATTCGATTATGTGGAGTTTATTCACAAAGTTAAGGAGAGGAAGGGAGAACACAATTATTCAGAGATACAGTGTCCCTTTAAAAAAATACAAAGCTAACCCTAGCAAAAGCAAATGCTTAAGAGTGTTGTGGGGGGAGCAGGTAGCTGATGGCCTGAAAAGAAACACTTACATATAATTGTTCCCTTCTGGGAAGGGGAGGAATGGAATTGTAACCTGAAATGAAAAATGTTAGTCTCTTTACTACTACTCTTAACTCTGGAGGTCACTCTAGTCTGGGAGATGAGAAATGGGATCCAGAGCCTTTCAGCTGGTGTATGAGGCCTTGAATCAAGTCCCAGACAACAGAAATGGATTCCTGTGAGCATTGAAGTGCTGCGTGGTGGATCTTTTGAAGTGACTTGGGAGTCTGAATCCAGTTCCTAGTGGATACATATCCACATCGCAACATCCAGCACAGCACTTGGTCTCCATGCTGATAATCTCAGTAGAAAGACCAAGGCCTGAACATGGAAATTAACTCCTCTCTCACCTACAGAGATCACTGTTCCTGCATCAGAGACAAGGGGGTGAGCTCAGAGAACTTCCAAGTGTCTCATGTAGATGAGAACAAACCTGCCTCTTTTGCAAAGCACCGTTTCAATTAAGTTATCCAGTGGTTTCAGTCCTATTTTTATTGATAAGTTCTTATAACTGCTGTATAACTGCTACTGCTTAGATGCTAACTAATTCTGGTTTCTGAGAACATATACGTTACTCACAGGAAACCTCAGTGGTTTATGAGCAAATGTCAGTCAGTGGGGTGTTTTCAAAATGTTCACCTCAACTACCTGTTGCATATTATTCATGTTATGTGATTGGTCAACTAAGTCACATGGTAACAGTCCTGCTCTCTAATTGGATAACTGAAACTTTTAAATGAAACAGATAGGGTCTGATCCTGCACAGCTCTTCCAACTCCTATTGAAACTGAGTTGCAGCTGGGAGATACACACACCAGGCTCTAGAGCCACACAAGGATTTAGGTGTCAAACTGCCACTTTAGGCACCTAAAGCCAAAATTTAGAAGTCCCTACATGCTTATGTTTCTGTCATTAAAAGCTCTTAGGTGCCTAAAAGCCTGCTGCTGGGCCTTGACATAGCCATCCAGGTGCCTAGCTCACACCTCAGCAGTGTCCTCACACTAGGCGTTGCCATGCCTACCTCGCCTGTAGGGCCTGATCAATTCATGGCTTGGTTCCTGTACAAAACAAAGGAGATGCCCCTTTTACAATTTTTAACCCAACTATGTGATATTCTGGGAGGCAGGGTCTCTCTCAATCTCTCCTTCTGAAGCTGTTTCCCTTTGTATAAACAGTCATTGGAACAAGGACTTGAATCTCCCACATCTGAGGTGAGTTCCCTAACCACTGAGGTATAGAGTCATTTCACTGTGGCCTAATGACTATTTATTTATACAAAGGGGAACATCTTCTATGGAGAGAGACACGCTCCAGAGTAGCCCATTGGTTAGGTTGATTAGGGCACTCACTTAAGAGGGCGAGATGTTCCAAATCCTTGTTCCACATAAGGCAGAGCGGGGAAGTTAACCCAGATCTCCCTCTTCCTGGGATGGTGCTCTTACCCCTGGACTAAAAGTTATAAGGAGAAGGGCTTAGATGTACCCAACTCCAGGCCAGGGCTTCTGCCTGTGAATCCTGAGGGGAAGGAGACACCTTCCTCCAACCTCGAGTTAGTCACCTAGGTCCGTTTGGAGAGGTGCAGTTTAGGCTATACCCCTCTTCTATGTGTTTCCTATTGGCTATCTTGGACGATTTCCTGTTCAGTTTGCTGGGTTTTGTGGATCCCATTCTTAGGCACCCAACTCTCCGCATGCACTGGGCAGGGAGCCCTGGCACCTAACTCGGGGCTGTGGATTCTATGAGGTGGAAGGATGCCTAAACATTAGCCGTTGCAACACTGAGTCTCAGTCCCCTTTGTGGATCTAGCCCCAAGGGCTCAGCACTTCAGGCCCAGCTCAGAAATAGAAGAACAACAAATGCAAATACTGAATAGCAAATACACTTGTTCTCCCGTTATCACCCTTAATATTGTGCACATATAGCATTTGAAAAGAAAGGCCATCCTCCAAAGCTACACATGAAGAAAGTCCTAAATAACTAGTAAGAGGTATGAAAATACCAAACAGCTGTTCATAATTCCAACAAATGTGCAATAACACGGTTCTGCACTACTCAACCAGCTCCTCTCATTAGTGATCCTGGGCTAGTTAGCTCAGCCTGGATAAGATAGGAATGCATAAGTTGTAACATCAAATCTAGTAACTGAGGACTGCCTTTTCCAACCAGCCATTGGGTCCTCTGTTACCAAACCCTTTAAGGCTCAAAGAGGAGTCCAGATTACCTAAATGAGGCTGTGGAAGGCAATTTTTCAAAGATGGGGAAGCACCAGGAAACTCCCCAATCCAGAAAAGGATGAAGAGTCAACATGTCTGTCTCAGAGAGGGAAGGGAACACTTTGTATTGCTCTTTAGCAGCTTCTTTTCTATCTCAAACTCCCAGCAATACTATTTAGAGAGCGCCTGTCTGTCTACCTACGCAGGTACTATTACGGCTCTCATCACCATAAAATCTGAGCACCGCACAATCATTAAAGAATTGTTCCTCCAAATACCAGAGCCCAGGATGGACAGATCAGCTGTTCTCTATACAGCTCAGGCTTTTCCTCTGGCCTTCTGTTACAGGTAATCAGCAGACAATGATCCTCTCCTCAGGGCATAGCTTCAAAAGACTGGGGTTTTGCATAACTGGCGCTGGGGAATTTGCATTAACTTCTCCGTAGGGATTCCCCAGGAAATCCTCTTAACGCTTATTGTCCCAAAAGATTTGCCTGGCACATTTTCAATATAGTCTTTGAAACTCCCAAGTCTCACATCTGTCATATCCCTTTCCCCCCCCAGGAGGTTACATACAATCCTGGCCTACAATAATACATAAACTTAATACAGTAAGGTCATTGCAGGAAATTGCCATATTTGTCACAATACTCACACTAGTTCTCATCAAGCTAGCATACTAAAAATAGTAGTGTAGCCATGGTAGCATGGGCTGCAGTAAGTAATGGCATGGGCTACCTGCCCTGAATACACACCCATAGGGTTGGGGGGGGGGGAAGGGGGGCGTGGCAGGGGTGGTACTTGGAGCAGCCAGCCTGTGCTGCTGCCCACGTTGCCCATGGCTACTCTACTATTTTTAGCATGTTAGCCTGATGAGAGCTAGCGCAAGTATATCTACTCAAGCTGGGAATCGCACCCCTAGCTCCAAGTGTAGACATAACCTAAGAAAGTTGCCCAAGGTCACACAGGGAGTCTGTGGCAGAGAAAGAAGCTGAACGCCGGTCCCATGTGTCCCTGGTCATCTTAAACAAAAGACTATGTCATGGTAATCTCTGAGAAATTTGTATGGCACTTAGTACAATGGGGTCTTGATCCCCGACTGTGGCTCCTGGTGTTTACCATAATCTCTCTCTCATGCCAGATCATCTTTGCAGACATAGGGAACAGCACAGCGTAGCCATTCATTCCTGTCCATGGCTGGCTCCTCCATTATGTCCATGTCTTTGTGTACGACATCCTGCCATCTGGTCAGTAGTCAGCCTCTAGTTTGGCCTGACCTCGGTGGTATTTGCATTATTGGCATCCTAGCATCTGTTCATCTTCAGCAGTGTCTCCACTGTTGTAAACTTTTCTATTGCAGCAAGGCCTGAACCCTGATTTCACATCCTACTCTCCTTTAACTTCTTCATTTGTCTTAAAATCATTCCACTTTAATCCTGTCATCTTTCTACTGTCTCCAGCCTTCTGATGTCTGTTTCATTTAATGCAGCTGCTTCCAGACCACAGAGTGATACTGTTAGTCTACTGGTTTCATACATTTTTACTTTGGTACCAAACAATGTTTTTATCAGTTCATAATTTTGTCAGTTGGTCCATCTCCTTTTAACCTCATCCTTGATGGCACTGATAAAACTTCCCAGGTTCACATAAGATTTTACTTGTTCTGCGACTTCACCACTGCTACATTTCAACACTTTATCTACTGTCCGTTTTCCAAGATGCAACCGCTTTGTCTTCTTGGCATTTATTGTAAGCCTGGATTGACTACACCAATTTACCAAGGCAGTGAAGAGTATCATCTTTAATTCAAATGTGTCTGCCAGTTGTACAATGTCATCTGCATAAGATACGGAGCTTAACTTTAGATCATCCAATGTCACACCCTCCAACTTGTTGAAGAACATAATGAAAAGTGACAGTGACTCCATGCCCCTGGCCTTACACTAGTCTTTGACTTGAACCAGTTGCTTAATTTTCCACCAATGCGTATGGCACTGCAGGAGTCTTGGTACATCGCTTTTATAGTTCCAATTATCTTCTCTGGAACGCCATAGGGTTTTGTTACTTTCCAGAATGCTTCCCTCCAAACTGAATGAAATGGCTTTATGAAGTCGATGAGAACAGCAAACATCTTTAACTAACATTCTCAGGACCACAATACAAATAATAATAATGGAAAGGAGCTTTTTGGGCAGTGGGGGAAAATAAAAAGGAGAAAAAGTTGAACATTCTGGAGGAACATCCCTCCCACAACAAACTTGGCAATTTATTAGAACATAAGCTTGTGCTATCACACCACTTTTTACCTGCTCTATCCTTCCATTCCCCTCCACGTGCTCAAGGATAATTTACTTCAGTGGGATTAAGGTATTAAGACCTGACAGATGTCCAGTGGGTAAGATCTGCAGTGAAAAGGTGATGCTATGACTTGAACACAGAGGGGAGTAACTACTGAACCAGAGACAGAAACTGTTTTCAATGGCAGAAAAGGCCTTCATTTGGTTTCAACAACAACCAGCATAGATTGATTCTCTCCACACTGGAAACTTGCCAGTTTTCATAAAGTTTCAACTTGCCAGTTGTCATAAAGAAAGCTTGCCCTGCCAGCTGTCCTGCTGTGACCATTCTTCCCTGACCGCCTTTCCCCCACTAACAGGCACCCAAGAGGGCTTAGAACCCACCAGGAACTGAAGAGGATTGGTTCCTGTGACAGCGCTGCATTCAATTCCATTTTAGCCATGGGGTGAGAAATCTTTCTTCACTTGCCTTGGAGATGGACAAAGATGGAGGAGGTAGGGACAAAGACAGAGAAGCGGTCAGGAAAACTAGTTAGTACATCAGCTATTCCTCCTAGCAGCAGCAGGGTTGCAGTCCCTTTTCCTGAGAGCTGAGTTTCATTTCTCCAAAGCAACACAGGTCTAGATAATACTCAGTCCTGCCCTGAGTGCAGGGGCCTGGACTAGATAACCTCTCGAGGTCCCTTCCAGTCCTATGATTCTATGATAAACTAAACAGACAAACCAGGTCCCTTTGCCTGACTCTCAGTCTCCTACAGTAATCTGTGCTCCCTGCAGGTCTCTCTCTCTCCATTGAGCTGTTCGTTGGCCTTTTATCGCAGGCCCAGGTGGCCTGCAGGCTATCATCTGATCCCCAACCTCAGATCTATCACCTGGGAGGCAGCTAACTCATCACAGCTGAGGGCTATGTCCAGCTCCCTTAAAGGGACAGCCCACCCTCTGACAGTCTGGAATTCTGCCTCCAGAAGTGGCCAACACTTTGTATTTCAGAGGAAGCATAAACCTCCCTAATAATGCACCTGGCCAATTGAGCAATGCTATAACAGGTGGAAGGAATTCCTCCCTGACCTCTGTTTTGTCAGTTTACACCCTAGGGCATGTCCTTTGATTGTTCCTATATTAGCAAGCAGGTTATTATTGCTCATGAAATTATTCAGCCTCTGCAATCAAGCCGGCCCTAACGGGTGCCCTCCCTTGCTAAGCCTGCCTTTGTCACAGGAAGAGTAGATTTAGCTCAATCTGATTTATACAGAACCACACTGACCTTTTAGAGTGTGCCCCACAGCACCATGAAGGACTGGAATTTACTGCCAGACATGGGAAATGTGTTGTTCGGTGAAATAAAGGCTTTTTCAGGCTGTGATTTGAGCTTGATAGCAGAAACCTAGGAGCAGCTCAATGCTCATTCACCATTTGAGAAAGGAAAAGCAGCTTGGAGGCTCTCCTGGGCTATCTTTCATAGCTCTACCAAACAGATGGGTGATTGGAAGTGCAGCATGCATAGGTTATTCTGAAGCCTCTCTGGGGGAGGGGAGATGGATTTTCTCTCACACCTCCCTGCTCCTCCCAAGAAAAGGAAGAGTTTGGGTAACCAATCAGGCCTGCAGTGTGTCCAGGGCAGTGCTTTTCATGATAGGTGTGTTGCAGAGACCAGGCTGTAAATTTCCCCAGCAGTGTAAGTAATGCACATTGAACTCCACTGGACCTATTTCAGTTTCATTCATAATTTTTAATGATTTATAACACACTTATAAGTAGCGCCCAGAGCCTCTGAGGAACTTATGATGAGAGCTTACATGGTAGAAAGCAAGCACAAAACAAATAATAATAGTAATAAGTTATATGGTGGTTTACATCTTCAAGACAATTAATTAACCTGACGGAAAAGGCTCCGAGATTTTTGGAAACCCTGGAGTCTGCACAGCGTTAAGAAGGTACCCACAATATCCTGACCTAAGAAGGCACCACCTGTACACAGTGCCAGAGAGAACCACCAATATCCAAACACTTTAAAATAAAATGCATCGACTCCAAAAAGGAAACGGAAAGGCTCTTCCAGAACATGCAAAAGGTAGAAGTTCCTGAGGACCACGAGCTTCAACAGGAAAGTAGAGGCAGACTGCAGAAGGACAGTCACCATAAAACGCAAATATCTTACCTCATGTTGGCAGCTGTGTCTGCTAAAGTGTCCTGTAAGACAACATATGCACCTTTTCAGCCAGCAAAGAATTCCACTGGTTCCACCTACTCCAAGGCCTATTTGTCAGGCAGCTCCAGATCCTAGCTCACTTTCCTCCCTGCATTGCTGGCTGCCTTGACTAATTGGATTCGGTGTTTTAATATGCATTTTGCCAGACTGCAGGCTGGCTGCCGTCTCACTGTTGTGCAGGCTGAGTCAGCTCCCCACCCCCACAAGACACTAGGATTCAAAGAGCAGCTGATGCATTATGGAAAACTTCAGTGAGCACTGGTTTGCAAGCAGCCCTGCTTCTCGGTCTCAGATTTCTGTACTACCCCACCAGCCTCCTTCTCTGTTGCTGAGGACGTTTGCATTCAAGCAGGAGTATACCATGGTTTGGAGCATTGCAATGGGCTGCTGTGGAGATGACTGGGGTGTCACCCGCAGAGGACTGGGACTGGAGATGTGCATAATGAGGAATTTCCTGAGACATTTTGAACAAATTTTTCCAGCTTCCATTTAGGGTCCTCTTTGTGCCTGTTGGAGACGCTGGGCACTACTCTAGGTAACTCGGGGGGGGAGGGGGGGAAGACCACGAGTGTTGATGAAGCCCTCCTGCTCTAGGCCCAGGCAAACCGAAGCTCCTCCATTCCTTGAACTTTCTGTAACCCTGCAAAACTATGAAGAAGCTAGCACACAAATAGACATGTTTGCACACGGCTCGCTAGCCAAAACCAGCTCCAGCTGGGTAAACGTATAGATAAGGAAGGAATGTTTAGCAAAAACTAGTAACAAGTATAACCAAATAAGGCAAGGCTTGAACAATGCTAATGAGGAAAAATATAACTGGCTGCTTTAGATGATTGGCTGCGCTATTGTACGGGGCAACAGGTAATTGGTTGTATATGCTTGTGTAGTTAAGTAGGAAAAAATGGTATAAATTGTATGGTGTAACTTGAGACAGCTCAGTCTCCCTGTGTCCCTATTTGAAGCTTCAAATAAACTCTCTGCTTCTCCACCCCGTTGTGGTCATTGGCGCGACGCACACCGGGCAACAAACCCCGCTGTTGCTTGCCTCGGGCACTCTGTGCCGGCAACATGCCCTTGCCCTCAGCTTTAAGTGTTTGATGAACTAGCTATTTGTGCAAAGAAACATCAGGCTCTGAATTCTGTAACAACTTGGGATGAGCCCCAGTTTTATGTAGAAACGGGCTCTTTTTCACTCAGGACATCTGCATGAAAACAGGGTTGCGGTTTTCACAAAGCTTGTCTCTTCCTGTCACCTAGGGTGTCCAGACAGCAAATGTGAAAAATCGGGACAGGGTGGGGGCTAATAGGAGGCTATATAAGAAAAAGACCCAAAAATCGGGACTGTCCCTATAAAATTGGGACATTTGGTCACCTTACTGTCATCTAAAGCCAGGGGCCTGTGTAGTGTCCAAAGTAAGGACTACTACAATTTCCTGCCACTGGCACCAGTGTCATTAGGAGTAACGCCAATGAACAATGGAATTATAGCAGTTCAAAATCCAGTATAAGGGAAGGCAGAATCAGGCCCAGAATGTTTATGGAAAACTAGGAAGACAAACAACTTTTCTTTTTCCAGGGAAATATCTTCAGAAATAAAGAATGAAGAGAGGAAAGAGATGAAGAGTGGAAGCAGAACATGTTCAGTGAAAATACATTTCTAAGGAAATTTAATGCTGGTGAAAGGTTCCAAAAGACTATAATGATGAAGCCCCATGTAAATACCTCAACAGCTAGACTGACAATCAGTCCTGAAAACAGAAATTCTTCGTTTCCTTACAGAACAGGTGCAACATGGACAATGGTAGCATCCGGCCAGCGTGCCCCACCCCTGACTTAGGAGGGACCACCTCCGGGGGTGAGGGAAGCATTCATTCTCTATTCAGTCCTGGGATCTCTCTCCTGAAGTGTCACATAGGGTATCAGTAGTTGTAGTGGTTTCAATGACATAAACTTATGTCCACTAGACACCGGATTATAAGACCATCAGTACATTCCACCATTGGCCACTGAACTTCCCGAAGGAATTTCTGGAAATGGGATTGTTTTCAGTGTGAACATTAGGCATATGGAATGGGGTGGGGCCTAAGGGTATAGTGGCGTTGGCGGTACTGCATATATTTGTGGAAGATGAGGTCTAATGCACAGATGTCATTAGCAGGATGACAGATGTGCTGGGAATTGTTACTATTTCAGAGTGGCACAGCACTGTGCCCTCAAGTTTGAGCTCCAGCAGGACTTCTATGGCCAACTCCTCCAGCCACTGGAAAGCTCTTTGCTAACACAAGCAGGTGTTCTGCCTCTCTCTATTAAAGCTGTCAGATTAGAGCCCTATTTGAGGAGCACATTTTCCTTTGGGGTGGGCTAACCCAGCGAAGCTGTTATCTGATTTGATCCCTGCTTTCTTAGGAGACACATCATCTCCAGCTTTGAGAAGTTTCAGAGTAACAGCCGTGTTAGTCTGTATTCGCAAAAAGAAAAGGAGTACTTGTGGCACCTTAGAGACTAACCAATTTATTTGAGCATAAGCTTTCGTGAGCTACAGCTCACTTTATCGGATGCAACCGATGAAGTGAGCTGTAGCTCACGAAAGCTTATGCTCAAATAAATTGGTTAGTCTCTAAGGTGCCACAAGTATTCCTTTTCTTTTAGCTTTGAAAAAGTTATTCAAAAGAAATGTGCAACAGCTTTTCATAATTAATATGCAGCGCCGGTTACCACGCAGAGAGCCGGCACAGTTATAATAACTTGGAGTCAATAATTCATAAACTATAATGCATTATTAATCAATTATTGAGGCCTGAATTACATTTAATGAGATTAAACTGATTGGAGCGCTAAACTGTTTGAATCATATTGATTTAATCAATGTGCTTAATTAAACTGTGTACATTTTCCACACAATCATTATTTCCCAGTATCCTGTACAAGTGGTCTCTCTGCTATTCTTCACTCAGGAATTGTTCTTGAAAATTAGTTGAACATTAGTACTTAAAGATAAAGTGTCTTGTTTTTATTAAAAAAAAATCAAACCAGCTAATACGCCATCTAACTAGCTTGTGTTCGCACATAAGGAAGTGCACCGATGTTGATCAGAAAGATCTGTAGATACCTCAATAAGGCTGTATTCTAAGAAGAAGAGGTCAAATAAGCACATCTGATCAGTCTCCATTTATCCAGTTGGGAGAGCACACAGAAACCTTAAAGACTATAAGCATCCTTATATACCTACCCTATATCTGTAGTGTCCTACCAGACTTATGAAACAAGAGTGCCCTCCAACCCCATCAAAAGACTTAATTAAACACAAGCAGATGCTGCTGCTTCTCCCTGTTAACCTTAATGTCTTCTCCAGTCCAGGAGAGGGGGAATGCCTACCAAGCATATCAGCTATTATAGACATACATCCATTAGCTTCTGACGTACTTTGCCCACTTCCCTTGCCACTGCTGCTAACTAACAGGGACATTTGGATTTAACTTTAAACAAACTACCCCTGCAATTCAACCTCTTGATGCAGCACATGCTGATGAGAAGGCAATCACCATGCACAAGGATTGGGCGGAATACTAGTCACAGACTACATAATCAGCATTAACAGAAGCCACAAGTACATGTCCAGGTATGAAGACATCCTTCTGAATATTTATCATGCAATACCATAAGCAACCACTAGTGGTTCACATCAGCCTCCATCCCGTTGGTGTTGAAGACAATTGCAAATCTCCCATTGACTTCAATGGGTGCAGAATTGAGCCCCATGACATTATAATGGTTACTACTCTGTGCTGCGAATACAACTGCAATTCAAATCAGCTGAGGAGGAGGACAGGCTTATGGCAGAAACAGGCCCAGGACTGAGAAGTTGCTGTTGCGATCAGAGAATTCCTCTGTGACTTTGTTATAATTCTATGTGCTTCAATTTCTCCATTTGTAAAATGGGAAAAAATATTGCTTACCTACCTCAAAGAGGGCTGGTGAAGCTAAATTCATTAATGTTTGTAAAGCACTTTCAGATCCTCAGATGAAAAGCTATATAAAAGGGAACCGTATTATTATTACCCACACCTTTCCAGGATTAATTTATACACCCATTATAGTTCAGAGATCAAAGGACCAGGAAAATACTAGGTTATCGTAACTAGGAGAGAGTAGGGCTGTGCATAGCGAGTAGGGCTGTTCTGAAATTTATCCAAAAAATTTTTTAATGTAAATATCGTTTTTGTGTAAATCAAAACCTTTCAAAACCAGGTCTATTTTGATGAAATTTTGTTCAGGAAAAAAAGGAAGTGTTTAAAAATGTCAAAACATCCATTTTGACATGTTCAGAAAGGAATATTTTCGATCTTTCATTTCAAAACCATGTTTGCAACAAAATTAATTGTTTATAATGTACAAATATTTGTAAAAGTTTTAAAAGGTCAAAATCAGAGGAACATAAGAACGGCCATACTGGGTCAGACCAATGATCCATCTAGCCCAATATCTTGTCTTCTGACAGTGGCCAATGCCATATGTATCAGAGGGAATGAACAGAACAGGGCAATTCTCAAGTGATCCATCCCCTGACAACTAGTCCCAACATCTGGCAGTCAGGGTACGTCTACACAGTAAAGAAACACCCATGGCTGGGCCCTGCCAACTGACTCGGGGTCATGGGGCTCAGGCTGCAGGGCCGTTTCATTGTTCTGTAGACTTCCAGCCTGGAGCCCGAGCACTAGGACCTCTGCAGGGTCCTAGAACCTGGGTGCCAGCCCAAGCCCAGAAGTCTACACAGCAGTTAAACAGCACCACATCCCAAGCCCTGCAAGCCCAAGTCAGCTGGCAGGGGCCAGCCACAGGGTTTTCTTTGCTGTATAGACATACCCTCAGAGGCTTAGGGACACCCAGAGCTTGGGTTTGCATCCATGACCATCTTGGCCAATAGCCATTAGTGGACCTATCCTCCAGGAAAATGATTTGATTTTATTGAATCAAAGCATGTCGACTGACCCAAAACAAATTTTGTTTCACAGGAAATTTTTTTGTTTTCATTCCATTCTGGAAAGAAAAAAAAATCCCAAAATGCGCAAAATCTTGCTCCTGCCCCACTCTAACAATGAGCCAATTAAATCCACTGGAAGAAACGCTCAGCTCCCTCCACACAACACAACCTAAGCTGCCATGAATTCATCAGCCTCCTTACATTTCTAGGTTTTAATTTAGTCATCTATTGTGGTGACAAGGCACTGATGTGCTTGCTCTAGTTTACAGAGGAAAGTTTCATCATTACCTGGGTGTAACTGAATGGATCTTTTAATTACAGATCTTTGGAGGGCTAATCCATCCATTCATTCTGCTATTTACCATAATTTCCAGTGGTCCCTAGGGGCTAATCAGCTGGTATCTCACCCAGGCATTCCTTCATGAAGTCATTGGGTCCTACTTACAGTAACACGCCTGACAAAAAAGATTTCAGCTTTGCTTGGAAAAACAACCAATTTGAACTAGAAGCTCTGACTGGTAGATTATGGCAGTTACTGTGTGTATGTCCCTTTCCCAAGGTTTCTTCAGATACATGTTTCCTGTAAAGGGACTACTTGAGGTTATTAGTTTCCTTCCTACCATTACTTATCACCAACTGAACAAGAGAGAAAGAGATGGTGGGGAAAAAATTAATTCCAGCACATCTCCTGTGTATGAACTTCTCTGACCTGTGTGTTATGTGCTCCAACCTGGGGCAGAATGTCCACCCTGCAATTTTTAGCATGCTACTTTGAGCCCCACTAGCACAAGTCTGTCTATAGGGCTGGGAGACATGCTCCCAGCTGCACCGTAGACATACCCTGGGTCTCTCTGAATCTCATTTTCCCATCTGAAAATTGGGAATAATGGTATTTCCTTTCCTTACAGGGATGTTGTGATAAATGCATTAATGACTGCCAGGTGCTCAGTTACTATGGGGATGAGGGTCATACAAGTAACTAGACAGACAGGTGCACCATCCCTGTTGAAAATCCTGGACACCTGATAGCAATGCATCGGCAAGCCCATTGTCTGCTCCCACTTCATGGCACAGGGCATCTCCAACAGTTTTCATGTAGCTGATGAGCTCCATGCCTGACAGGTTGCTTGGCAGATCAAATGTATAATGCTATGGGCTCAGAATATGCAAACTAGCATGGAACATGGGTGCATGCTGTGCTCCCACTATTGGGTGGGTAGAGGACCGTTTTCTTCATTTGGGGTGGTAACTTAGGGCAAAACCTGAGAAGAGCAGAGCACCTGAAACTCCCCTTGATTTCACTGGGAGCTGCAACAGCTCAGCACCTCTCAGGATTTGGCCCTTTGCTGTTCTTGCTGCTGCTTCTTTCACTTGAGAATCTTTCCCCCCACACACACACACCCCCCACCACCACCCCTCAGGACACACTCTTCTTCCCTCCACCCAGTAAAGTGAAAGACTAGGGTCGGAATAGTTGGGATCAAAGACTCCAGAGGGGAGAGTCTCTCACAACCATTATATTTCTTCCCCTCTGTGCCGTTAATTTTAAAACCACTCAGAAGTGACAACATCAAACCCACGGCAGGTGCAGTGCAGTGGCTCATCGCACTCATGGGAGCTTACAGAAACCCGCTTTTTTACATTATTCTAAGAACTGCTACTGTCTTCCAAGGAAAAGCTTTTAGCATAATTTGGCAGGCTGAGTCTGCACAGAACAACTCTTTGTGAGAAGCAAAAAAGCGGGGTGGAAGGGGGAAGGACTAGAAGAAGGAGACGAGCGAGACAAAGAATCCTCCTGCTCTTTGAATGAGCATCCCACATGCTGGCAGCATGGGGGACAAGTGGTTTTCTTTTTGTCAGAAGGCAAGCAGGGGCCTTACAGTTGGGGTGAGGGGCACAAACGCCATAACCCAGGGGATGCTCGGACTCCAGACAGAGGAAAGGGTTACGAATGGCAAAGCACAAGGGACCCAAAGCACAGCACTTTGCCCCTGCCACCCACCGTCCTCTGGTTTCCTTAAAATCAAACTTGTCCAGTCTCTGCTGTCTTTCTCCTCTAACATGTCAGTAATAATAATAATACAAGGGAAAACCAGCATGATAGCAAAAGCAGGCAACAGGGAGGTGGAGGGGAGAGGGCAAAGGTAACTGTGCTGAAATGAGCGTTGGGGCCCTCATAATTTGAGCAGGAGGGGGAAGACCTGGTTTTAAACAAAAACCCACAACTCCCTTTTCCTTCAACATGCTGTGCATGTGCAACTTCTGGGAACATGCACGGCTTGTGCTTCTCATTAACAAGCTGCACATTAATAAATTTAACTCAGACAAATGTAACCATCCTTGGACCACATTAATCAAAAGCCTGACAAGACCGATCTAAAGAGCTGAGAAAGGAAAATAAAGCATAGCTAACACAGAGGGGTGTCATGCACTGATTTTCTGTATCTCCCTGCCCCCCGCCTACATACCAGTATTCCTTGTGTTCAGAGTAACTCCTCCCCACCAAATCTATCCTTCCATACAGATGGTCCTATCCCTCCTAGCACCCTGCTATGTTTGTCCAGTGCACACTTGTGAAGCAATCTCTTTCTTCCCCACCCCCTGTGTCTCTAATAAAGAAAACAGAGAAGGCTTATAGGGTATTAAAGCAAGATCATGCCCAAAAATTACACAGCTCTGAAAAACTGTATGTGATCTATGTTGTTGAAAAATCTCTCAGGAAAAAAAATATATATAAATATATATATATATAAAATATATAATATAAAAATATATAAAAATATATAACAAAAATTTGAAAGGCAAGCAAAACCACTAAGGCTTCTTGGAGACATGAATAGCCCAGAGCCCTAGAAAGGAAAAGAAAAGACCAAAGGCCATCAACAACTTCTAGTCATTCCTCCCTGGGTTGACTCCTCCCAGGATGCAGCTCCACATCACCTCCTGAGCCGGAATGTATGTTTGCAGGGTCTGCACCAAGCAATGGAAGTCATTCCCATGAAGTCTTCTCCCCTGGGTCTTGCAGGATTCAGCTCTTTATGCATTTGCTTTTGTTGGGCTGGGTTACTAGCATGGCAAAATAGTGGAAAATATTGGATTTTTAGCATCAGCCAAACTACTTCAGAGTAGGGAGGGCTTCTCACACAAGCCAAGTAGACTGAGGAACAACTGCTGACCAAAGCAACGCAAAGCAGCAAAAATTAAGCTCAGTGCCCCCCCAAGCCATTATTAACCAAGCTGCTTAAACGAAATAGACAAATACATGATAATTCAGGCTTGTCTGGAGGCAGCCCATGGCACAAAACACAGTATGGTGTTTTTCTGCTCTTTCATTAGATAAAACAAATATTTTCTATCACATAATACTGTCATTATTGTCATTCATACAGCGTGCTATATGTGCCCATGACATACAAAAAAAAATGACTCAGTCTTGCGCCCACCATCCCTGCCCCAAACAGCTTCCAAATGAGTTCAGAGGATACTATTTTGATAGTTCAATTAGTTCATTACTAGAGTTGGGTGAGATTTTTCTGCCAAAATTTTTGCAGTGGAAAATGGCGATACTGAAATGCTTTGTGAATGTATGTCAGTTTCATCAGATTGTTCATTTTGGGGAGAAAAAACAAAACAAAAATTCAGAAAAAAATCAGAAGTGTTTGGTTTGACATTTTTGCAATGTTGTTACACTGAAAGGCGTTAATGGCCACCATCATGCATGTCCTTCAGCTGTAGACAATCACACATCTGTGCTAGATCACCCTTCATTCAGGCTAAATGGAAGCCACAATTAAATACTCCTTTATGTAGCAATAACTTGACACAACAGGAAGCCACCATCCAACCCATGAGGCCACATAGGAAAGCATGAGCAGAGGTAAACTGTATGGTTGGAGGGGTTTCCCTGAGGCTGATTGCAAATGCAGGGACTATGAGACTGACAAGCTGTGTACATCTGTGTGTGAGAGTAGCAGAAAACAAGAGGAGAAGTCATGAGCATAGTCGAGAGAGGGAGCTGAGGGACAGAGTTGCCTGGGGACCAGGACTGGCTATAAAGGCAGGCTTGGAAACTGTGATCAAGGAAACTGACTGCTGTGTGTTTCTACTATGTTCAGGGAAACAGGACTTCATGTTCCTTCCCTGCAAATAAATAGGATTGCGCCAAATAAATACCTGACTCATATGGAGTCGTGGCTAATTGACTTGAACCAAAGCAATAATAACAGTCACTCTGTTATAAACTGGAACCAAAATGGAACCCATAACTTTCACCAGCCCTAGAAAGGGAAGAAAGCAGAAAGGCAAAATTCTCTTCTCCAATCCACATGGTAGTACTCGACGCTAATATTTCTGTGCTCCCTTTATGTACGGATCTAGTGTTGATGTCAGTGGGATTCCCACACATATACTACTGCAGACAGCTGATAGGGTTCAAATTCAGAAACCAAAACCTCCATAGAATTGTATTGCTGGATATCTCAGTGATATAAAGATGTACATTTCCATTACACATTGCCTCCCCAAAAGATCCCAAAGCCATTTATGAAGTTCACAAATCTTACACGGGAATTCTTTCACCCACTGCAGCCACCTCTGTGGCGCAACATAGCAGCTTAAATATTTAATAGCACGAAGCATGCAAACACTACTCCCTGGGTTAACAGTGAAAGTGAGGACAAATGCTGTGTCCAACTGAATCTAAGGTGAGCATCTATGGAGACAGAATGGAATGACGAGTTGGAATTTGGCCAAGGGAAGCGCGGTTTACATCCCTTTTTCTTATGAAAAGTGCCATAGGATCTATGAGGCCCACAAGTAGCCAATACCTTAGTTGCGTATCTTAGGTAGGTACTTACGGAACTGCTCCAGGTCATCACTACTTTTAGACTCTGGCATAGCAGTGATGGTGAGCAGTGGGCATGGGTTTCCTCCCAGAGTCTGGCACAGTGTCTGCTGTCTGTAGTAGACCTTCTTGGGGTTCCTGGTTTCTTCCAGGATGTCAAGATGGGACTGAGAAAGAAGCAAGGTACGAGCTTTACAAATGAGCTCATACTGTTTGAAAACTCATTATATTTCAGTCTCAGGCATTTAAACTGTGCCCTCACCTTACAATCTGGCTGGTCATTTCCTCTGTTATTACCCACTCCTTTACCCTATTCTTTCTTCCGTCAGCAAGAACTACCTCCCTCAAGATGTTTGTTGTCAATGCCCTAATAGGTTCATTACAATATGGACACCTGTCCCACCAGGAACGTGGCTAAAACCCATCAACTTAGTTAACACAGGACACCCAGCAGCCACCAGATGGTAACAACTTTCTACCAACCTGGGCTAAATTTCAAACAGACAGTGACTTAGAGACAAAAGACTCCAAATCTTATCACCAGGCCTTAGATCAATCTGTTGATTCCACCCCAATCATCCAGTGTCTAGATGAACAAATACAGTTGGAGACCTATGATTTTCTACTTCATAAACCAATTTACTGTATAGAGTAAAAATGCAATTATTATACCTATTTAATTATCTTGCACAGATATAAAGGATTTATTACAATCAATTTCTTATATGCTATGGTAACCAGTGCAACTTAGTGGAACCATTGCTACCATAGATAACACACAACAGACTGTTGCATTATAGCTTCACATGCAAACATTTAACAAAGCAATTTTTAAAAAACGAATTACTCATCAAGTACACTTGATTAGTACTGGTCAAAAAGCAATGCACTAGTGAGTGTATCCATTGAAAATAAATTCCTCTGTATATATGCTGTAAA
Organism: Chelonia mydas; assembly: GCF_015237465.2. NCBI lineage: Eukaryota > Metazoa > Chordata > Testudines > Cheloniidae > Chelonia > Chelonia mydas. The sequence continues at coordinate 70,446,630 of NC_051250.2, forward strand.
TATGTCTGCAATTATTAAAAATATATGATATTATTAGAAATGTTCTCAAATCACTAACTCCACATAGAAGTTTATCATCTTCCCAAATGCCCTTGGATTACTAATCACATTTACTTTATTACTTGTCTGTAGGAAAAGACATATTTCACCCACAGACACATGCTTTAAAATAAAACCTACTGGTGCACCGACCTGAGTTAGAATTTGTTCGTCATGCAAATTACAGTAGTATAATAATCTTCCAAAGGGAAATGTGCAAGTCCCATCACTAATGCCATCTTAAATTAGCCTGGTCAAAGTTTCTCTGGAGAATATATTGCAGGCAGTAATCCTACTTTGGCCACCATCTGGACTTAATTATCAGCTCTTTTCCACCTCTAACACTCACTGTCCAAACCCTGATGTCCTTCACTCAGTTTTAATTCATTCAATCCTTGCTGAGGCAAAATTCTCATCGATTTCAAGGAGCATTTTACCTGAGTAAGCAGTGAGGAAGGAATGAGTAAGTACTTCAGGATTTAGCCCTGTGAATCTAAGAATAACAACATCCTTTCATTTCGATTCTATTCATTCAGGTGAGATACTCAAGGATTCCCACAGGGTACAAACTCTCAAAGCCTTGCATGCCCGCATACCAACAGAAGAAATCAATACATACTGAAATCATGACTACGTACAGTACTTCAGTAATAAAGAATTCAGTAGGCCTCACATCCCTCGGTCTCCCAGTCCCCTACTCTCCTGCTGGCTGCAGCACACACCTGCCTTTGCATTAACTGCTTAAGTATATGCCACGTTCAACTTCTGGAGCTCTCTCTGCGTTCCACGTTAGCTCATGGAAGTAACTGGGTCCCATGGGCTTGGTGCAGATTGGCTTGCACGCATGTTTTGGACAGCCAGGGCTTGACCTGAGGGATCTCAGGTACTGAATCCAGCTTTTCTGAACATCTGTAGTGGGATGCGAAGCAGTCAACTAATGTCTTGTGGTTTGGAATGGGAATGAACCTAACATGGACTAACATTACCTAACATTACCATGCTGGGCTAGTCACACACAGTGACATGGCTTGTGTTACATAAGAAAGGAGGTTTTGTTCTCCTTGATGTTCTCCTCCATTCTTGTGCAAGGGCAAAATGGTACATTTAATAAGGTTTGAGCTTTAGAAATAGTCAGCAAGGGGCCCAAAATAGCTTTGTCCATCCATCAATTGCCCCTAGCAACAGGGATTGGGTAGAAGGCATTAATGGCAAGACAATTAAAGGGGGCTGAGAAAAGGGTGGCAGAGGCAGCCTGAACGCCCGGTATCTTCACTTTTGGAAAGGTTTCTCTCTCGTGCTTAATGGGGAAGTGATGTGCTGCCTGGGATCCTCCATTTTCCCCTTTATTCTTCCCTTCTTTAGAAGCCTCACCCAGGGCTCCCCCACCAGTATGGTTCAGAAGGTGAGCTGGATACAGCTTTCCCCAGACCTCCCAACACCATTCACCAGCTGGCCGATGAAGGGCTCTAGGGAGCCACATGAGTGAATCTCTCCTGCCCCAGAGGAACATTAACATCCATTTCAACATAGCTTTGGGACAGTAAAGCCTTATGCTTTGGGTTGGTTTGTTTTTCCAGCTGGGAGCGTCTAACTGGGGTAGAGTGCACAGCTGACAGAGTAAATCTGAAACAGGCCCTGCACCTCAGCATTGCATGGTGCAGCTCTGAAAATAGCAAGTCGTTACATGATGGCCGAAAAGGATTAGCCACATAGGAGAAGCAGTCAGTCTTTTCCTCCTAGCTTGCCATTAGCCTAGAGCAGCCCGCACTCTAAGGATGGGATGCTGGACCTGTCTGGGTTGGCTGGTAAAAACTAAAAAAAATATCGGCCTTTAATCGCAGCCTGCTCCATGCAGTTCACGCTCATGGCTATCCTTCAACTCCTTCCTGACCTCCAGAGTGGTCAGGGACCATTGTAGACAAGGCAATGAAAGCATTATGAAAAATAGCTAAAAGAAAAGGAGTACTTGTGGCACCTTAGAGACTAACCAATTTATTTGAGCATAAGCTACAGGCTGTAGCTCACGAAAGCTTATGCTCAAATAAATTGGTTAGTCTCTAAGGTGCCACAAGTACTCCTTTTCTTTTTGCGAATACAGACTAACACGGCTGCTACGCTGAAACCTGAAAAATAGCTAGCATCCTGTGAGCAGTGCTACAAATGGTAGCATATGTGACATATCAAATACTACTCATAATCAAGACAGCTCCCCTCCCTTGTTCCCATCAGTCTCCTCGTGGGACAGGCCAACATTACCATCAGTGCAGAATAAGTGTAGGGGTAATGGTAGGCCAGGTAGCAGACATCCTCCCCATGAGGGAACATGACGGTGAAGGTGAGCGTGTAGTAGGATTTCCCTCGTGCGCCTCCCGCTGTGGCTGCACTACGGCGGTAATGGTTTCTGGAGGAAGAGAAAGAGGGGGAACAGATTGTAATCAGCTTTTGGGTCCTCATCTTGTGTGCTTGTGCAAGAACTGAACCATCGGAGAAGTCTCCATCCCGAATGAGCTGGGGCAGAGCTCCAACCTCAACTGTGCATGGTGCACACTCTAAGAGGGCCAAATTCAGATGCAGCTGACCCAGCTCTGTGACAGACCGAATGTAGCTTGCAACACAGTGCCACTGAACACTCTCCACCATACAGCTAAGGCCCATGTTACAGCAGGTAGGCTGAGAGGGTTAGTGCCAGCATGCACAGCTGGATTCAAGCAAGTTACTTGGAATCCAATGGTCCAAGCGGGCCAGGGGGGAGCAGTGAGTCAGAGGCAGAGCGGCTGGTGGCAGCACTGGGCATAGTTTGCCCCTGCCAGGCCTGTGCCTCCGGGGCTGGGCTACCTTGTGGGAAGATAACAGTTCATCTAGTGTGGGGAGGTGGAGCCAGCAGGGGATGGGTGGATGGGAAGAGGCTGTCTAAGAATACTTGAAGATTTTGGAGGAATAGAAATTTTTGGAGTTAGGGTCCAGTCCGTGCACTGTAAGAAAGGCGGAACTGGAACAGCATATAAAAGGATAGGGGGAAAGTGAGGTGAAGGGACATGGGCAAAATATTCCATACACCATCAAAGGCACAACTTCGGGTTGAGCAGAGAAGGGAGCTGGGATTGAGAGGAGTCAACACCTGGAAGCGGAGATGACCTCATACAGACTTGCATCTCATGGGCCAGCCAAATCACCCCCACCAGATCCCTCCCTTTCAGTAACAAGAGCACCCGAGTCTTCAAGACTCCACAAATCTCCCTTCACATATTCGGCACAACCTCCCATGCAGGGGATTAACTCTAATAAAGTTGTGGCTTCTGGATGAGAAGGAACATTTTCCTGCAGCACAGATGAAGAGCCAATTCGTGCACTTGAGAGAGAAATATCATGGCAAATTGCACCCAGAAGTATATTTCAAACAATATTTTTCCCACATTGCACCAATTATGCTGTTGCCAAACCTTCTGATTTTGAAGGACTGTGTGGCTTTTTGACAAATGTTATCATAATGTTGCATTAAAATGCAAAATACTGGAGGAGACCAAAAGATGCAATTTCAGCTCCTGAAATTTACAATACCAGTTTATTTTTCTGTTGTTTTTTATTCAAAGGGGTGAAGAGAGGAGATAATTATTCTTCTCAAATCCTCCAGAATAATCAGCTCTTCGTCACAAGAAACACACAGCACAAGAGCGCATTTCTTTTCAAAGCATATGAATTTAGTGGTTATGAACACGTGAGGTGAATGGTACTGGCTGGAGCAAGGAATCACACAGGCAGCATTCCTGCCTCCATGGCACAGTGAAAAGGCACAGTGAAAATGATTTAATGCTCAGCTGACGCCCAGATGTTTCTCTCTGCTATTTGCAAACAAAAAACAGGTAATACATCATTTTAAATATTAGAGTGAAATCCTGACTCAGTTCCAAGTCAGTGGATTTGATTTCAGTGGGGCCAGGATTTCATCCCCATTTTCTTAAAAATCAAGACAACAACATATCACCTTCTCTTCTGGTGAATCTGGATAATGGGGTCGGGATGGGGGGGGGTGGTCAGGAGCCATCTCTTGTGTGATTTATGTGGATGGGACGTATCCTCCAGATCTCTATTCTATTCATTTTTACTTTCAGGGTCACAATAACCTCATAACCTCAGACTCAAGATGCTGTTACAAGCCCTGAGATTTTCTGAGACAGTCCTCAGACATCCCCCACAGGTGGTGAGAGGTGAGATGGGTGTGGCAGGTGGTTGCTATCCAGTATTCTGTCTTACAGTTCTGCCAATGAATTTCCAGTCTGAACCTAATGCTCCAGTCCTGAGTTTCCCCTCTACCAGCTCCCAATGCAGCTCAGTCCTGACCAAAACATCCTTTTGTATCATATTACTCCATCACCACCGCACAGCTCTGACACTAGTGCAATCCTAGTGCATTAGTGCAATAGCATTCAGCTATTCCAGTTCTGACCTCTTTCAAATCACTTTTCAAAACTCATCTCTACTGCAATGCCCACAGCAAACAACCTAGTTATAATGGCAAGTCTACAGGGCTAGTGACCCCCGGGGGTTTTATTCATCATTACTGATTCATAAAAAAAGTAACCTACACATGTAGCTAGCTGATACATCCCTGTGTTCCTATTACTGATAGTCATGACCTCCTGCACATCCACCTGTTATGTCCTGGCCTTATTTAGCTTGTAAATACCTTGGGTTAGAACTGTCTTTCTCCATATAATCGTATAGCACCCAGCACAATCCTGAACACTGCTAGGATACAAACAATAAATAATAATCTTCCTAAATTATGCCCAAATGTGATGTGATATTAGGATGGGTCATGTGACAAGTCCACTAAATATATTTTCACATTTGATCTGTCTGATCCCCAGAGGTGGAAAAGATGACACATTCACGCACAGCAACCTCTGCTCTGGTCCCTGCTACCTCATTTATCCTCTCTTCCCAAAATGTGCCCAAAGCTCTGCGCTCTTTCCAGAAGCTAACCAACCGGTTCTTAGAAAGGATATGCAAGACCCAGTGATGGCTTTATCAGCATGAAAGCTACATCTGCTGTGCCTTTGAGTCACTTTATAATAGTCAAATCATAAAGCTTGCTGCTGTCCTTCAAATATACTGTGTACCAGGCAGTTTACCTCTAACAGCAGCTACTGCAAGTTAATTAACAATTATAATAATACTTATCACTTACTGTGTAAAGCACTTGTCATGTTCAAAGTCCTTTGCCAACATTAGTTAATAAAACCTCACAAACTCCTTATCGGCTAACATTCCTTGGGAACCTACGAGGTCGATAAATCAGTATAATTATCCCCATTTTACAAGAGGGGAACTGAGACAGAGAAGTGAAGAGACTTGCCCAAAGCCCCAGAGTGAGTCAGTAGCAGAGTTGAAATAAGAACTCAGGAGTTCAAAGGCTCCAAGCCAGGCAGCAGCGTGACTCACTCAAATAGCCTTTGACTCCCTCAACCACCTGCAGCATCTGACCAACAGCATTGCTGGCACTGGGAAAAGTGATAAATGGAATATGGAATATCAGCTTAGACTCAAGTAGCAGAGGAAAATTCATATATACCGTAACTTTAGGCCCACTGGAAATGGGGCCTAATATAAAGATGAAATATTTACCCTTTCTCTACTCCGTCCCTCCCCAAAGGTTCCCCTTTGTCCTGCTATCTTTTAACCCTATTGAAATCTGACCTTGTTTTTCTCCCCCATGGACCTATTCTTATGCTTCCAGTGTGGTAGGTGTATGTGACACACACTCTTTCAGCAAACGCAGGAAACAGAGGTTGCTTGAGTCCATATGGGGAGGGTATGGAGGATAAAAACAGTAACAAAAACCAAGTATCAGGAGATGGTTGGTATTATTGGGTCTGGTAAATGGCGGCTGGACCGAACCCAATGCAGTGGAGTTCCCTTTCCAAGGACCAGACCCTCTGTGGGTGTTCTCATTTTTGAGTCTCTTCTCAGAATCTGTTGAAAGAAGCAGTGCCCCCCTAGTGACTGAAATAGACCATTCTTGTGGTCAAACTGCTAGTAGGGCCCATGCCCACTTACCACCGCATCAATGTCTTAACTCTGGCTAGCCAAGATCACCCTTAGGGCTGAAAGGGAAGATGCCATTCCATGGAATATTTAAGCATTGACTTCTCTCCTGGAAACTAACAAGACCCAGTAGCACTGACTGTGATGGCAATTTTTATAGTGTGAACACAAGGCCCCTGGAAAGACAGGTGAAACCCTCTCTCTGATATCACAAAGGCCCCCAAAACACCTATCAGATGGGAATGAATAAGTCATTAGTGACCCGGGCAGGATTCCAACTGGTGGGCTAGATACAAACTGCTTCATAGCCCATTACCAATCCTCTGAGGCATCCAACGCCCAGAAAAGTAGGCAGTTTAGACAAAGAGCTGAAAACAAACTCTGGAACTGAATGCCCAAGTGCATTCTCACCAATTCAGTATGCTGACATTTTCCTTAAATAATTTGCTGGAAAGGAATATTATTTTGTGTGTTAACATAAACAGCTGCCAAGAAGACAAGTGAATTAGACAATCTTATAATAACTGTGACTATTTATCATGGGTATACCCTGGCACTTCACACAGAGAAGCAATAAAACAGAGCAGCCATGTCACGGAGATTCCTTTTGACAGCTGAGTTGCTAATATTCTCCATAACATAAAATCTCTCTCAAGAGATGTATGGGAAAGGTATATAACGGCAGAGCAGTGCTATGACATTCATCTTCATGACTGAGCTCTCCCATCTCCCCTCACCAGTGAAGATGAATGTCAGGAGAGATCGGCCAGCATGTATTAAACAGACAACCCGTGTATGCGCCTCTCCTCCCGCTGTCCTTCAGCTCAGAGGCTGCTTTAGATCTGAGCTGTGGAAGATGAGAAATGATGGGAATTTGTGGGTGAGTGGATATGTTAACATCACTGTGTTTCCCCTTACTTATGCATTCAAGGTCTGGGGTCACAGCTAACCTTCCTCCAGGCAAGGAGAGTTGGATGAGGCTTCCTCCAGAACCCATTATCAGCCTAAGCAGAGCGTTGCGGGAGGATACAGGGCTCTTCCACCAAAACACACTGAGCATGCTGTCTTCATAGTGCTCCCATCTTCAACCGGCCTGGGGAGCCACAGACTCTGATTGCTCCTAGATGTAACTATTTGCTGCCTACAGACTGGTACACTATACACTCCAATGACTGGGGAGTTGCTCTGTCATTGGTGAAAGAACAAGAGGTGTGTGTTAACCTAGAAAGAACAACAGATTGATAGATGGCAATATAAAAATATACTGACATATCACTGGATGTACAATTGAAAGACACCGCATACTCCACAACAAAACAATCCTATGCTAATGTCTCAACCGTATCCTGGTCCAGTATATGATTAAGAATTTAATTGCACATTCATGGCTTAAATTTACCCGTCAGCTGCTATTGAATCACCACACCGTAACTGCCTTGCTCATGACGTTAGGAGCCATTATATCGGAATCAGCATATAAGCATTATATGTTCTGCATCTGCTGGTGCCTATTCTGCCTGCACCCATGAGCCCATGCACAGAAGCCAAAGGCTACAGGCCTAGTGCAGCACCTACCACAATGGGGCCCCACTCTTGGTTGGCCGTTAGTCACTACCATAGAAAACATGATTACTAATAAAAATGAAGGTACGTAGGGGCCAGCTGTCCAACTAGCACATAAGCTTCTGAGCTGAGCTGAAGGGACAGTCTCAGGAGGAGTAGAGGTTAGCTGGACCAGGGCCGGCTCTAGGTTTTTTGCCGCCCCAAGCTCAGGTGGGGCTGGGGCTTGCAGGCGGCGCTGGAAGCGGAGGGAGTGATGTCCCCTTCTCCCAGCGCCTGCAGGGGCTTTACCTCCTCCCCTGCCCGGCCGCGCAGAGAAGCCCTGATATAAGGGGTGGCACAAGGCAGCGCAGCAGCCAGGGCGCAGATGAGGCATTGCAGCCCCAGCTCCCCGTCAGGACTCGCCCTCTCCTCTCCAGGTAGCGGCTGGGCCTTGGCAGCTCAGCATCCTGGGGCTGGGGCTTCCCCTTCCCGCTGTGGCCAGGGGTACGGCGCCCTCGCCCAGTCTAAGTGGCACAGCTCCGAGAGCACAACTGCCCCGGAAAAAGAGGATGGCCGGAATGCCGCCCCTGGAAATGTGCCACCCCAAGCACGTGCTTCCTTTGCTGGTGCCTAGAGTCAGTCCTGAGCTGGACAAAGATGAGTGTGGGGGCATTATTTGGGCAAGGTAAATGGTTATTTGAGCTGTTACTGACAAGGCACTCATTAGAGGCAAGAGAACCAGGACCCTTGATTCTCAAGCAAGCTTTATTTAGGGAGTTTGGGCTTGTTTTCACAGGGAACTGGAAGGTTTTTTTATTCCTGTCCTGACATAAGTTTCTCTTTGTTTCTCCTGCAAGGTGATAACATCACACTAAATGCACCCAGCAATGTTTGGATTGACTGTGATGTCATGCATGCAAGTGAGAACAATGTTGTTTTAACCTTCTAGGCCAAATGTACAAACACTAGCAAAAAGCAAAACAAAATCCAGTTTATTTTGCAAGGAGAAATGCATTCAGTCTACCTGGGGTTCCACAAGCCCCTAAACTGCACGACCATGTGTGGATGAGACTGCCCTTTACTGTGACAATGTGATCCATTAGCAGAGAGTGAAATGGAATACAGGCTAATCTGAACAAGTGGAACTTAATTAAATCCCGTGCACTGCTCTGACCATGTGGCTGAATTCCTTCCAGCCTAACTCCATGCATTCCTGGTTTCCAATCAATAAAAGTCCCTCCAGGGAACATGGGCCCTCTTCCTCCAGTTCCACTGCTCATGATACATCTTCCCTATTTTACAAACATTTTAATATAAACATTAAAAACAATAATTGATGCCCAAACCCCCACCCCATGTCCCTTTGTCCAGAGGTTGCTATAGGGTTGCCAGTTTCGGTTGGACGTACTCCTGGGGGTTTCATCACATGACATGATCTTTAATTCAAGTTTAATCTTTAATTCCTGGAGACCCCGGGACAATCCTGGAGGGTTGGCAACCCTAGGTTGCTAGCCCATAGCAGAGTTGGAATCTTATCTTTACCACAGACTCAGCCGGTTACATAGTCTTTAAGATCATTTAGTCTCCTCAACGGATGACTACAAAGGGAGTAACCTATCTCTGTCTTCCTCTCTAGAAAACCATCTCTCTGTGGAGTCTCCTTCCCTCCTGTGGGGTTGGCCTCTGGATGGTTCTCTGTCTCTCCGTTCTGTAACTCTCTCTCTCTGTAGGTTCTATCTAGATTTTGTGTCTGCTCGCTCGTTAAGTGTCTCCTGAGCCTTCAGATAACTTCTTTCTTGCATAGTCACCTCATATGTGCTGGATGCCAGTGCAGCCCTCATTACACCTTTTGTCTACTCCATCTGGAGACTCTCTAAAGCAGAGGTGGGCAAACTGTGGCCCGCGGGACTGTCCCCTCCTCCATCCCCCCGTCCCCTCCTCCGCTGTCCCTCTCCCCCACAGCCTCAGCTCACTGTGCCACCGGCGCCATGCTCTGGGCATGGGGCCGCGAGCTCCTGGGGCAGCGCAGGTGCAGAGCCCAGCCTGACCCGGTGCTCTGTGCTGTGCAGTAAGGCTGCCTGTCCTAGGGCAGCCACGCCGCCAGCCACGGGTACTCCAGGCAGCGCGGTAAGGGGGCAGGGAGCAGGGGGGTTGGAGAGAGGGCAGGGGAGTTCGGGGTGGTGGTCAGGAGCCAGGGGTGTGGATAGGGGGCGGGGCGGTCAGAGGGCGCGGAACAGGGGGGTTGAATAGGGGCACTTGGCGGCGGGGGGCCTGGGGGCAGTCAGGGGACAGAGAGCGGGGCGGGGGGCGGATGGGGCAGGGGTCCCTGGGGGCCATCAGAGAACAGGGTGGGTTGGATGGGGCAGGAGTCCGGGCGGGCCATCAGGGGGTGAGAAGCAGGGGGGTCGGATAGGGCATGGGGGCCCGGCTATGCCTGGCTGTTCGGGGAGGCACAACCTCCCCTAACCGACCTTTCTGAAATTGTATGAAACCCGATGCGGCCCTCAGGCCAAAAAGTTTGCCCGCCCCTGCTCTAAAGGCTGGATCCTCACAGGAGTACCTGTCTTCAAGGCCAGTAGGTCCTTGGCTTACCTGTTGTAATCTAGTGCCTACTTTCTCTGATCCTTGGCCCTGTTTTTTCTACCAGTGAAGCAGAGTGTAAAGGCAATGCCACAGACCCAGTGAGCCTGGCTCAAGGTGCAGACGTGTCTGCCACCTTCAGGTAGAACTCCAAATTCATAGGTAAAGTGAGTGAAGTCGCTCCCTGCTCAGGCCTTCACTTTGTGCCTTTGGGATCATTTTCATGTGTCATCCTACTCTGGGAAAACTAATTTCCCTCTCATGCCAGCACAGCACCGGGTGGTCGCTGGAATCAGGATTAGCAGGCACAACTCGTGCAGATTTAGAAAGGGTCTGTACTTGCCCAAGACAGGACTGAGTTTCATCCCTACAGTACATTAATTTCTGGAGAAAATGTGGCAGTGATGGGAGAAGCAGAGCAGGGCACTCTGCCCTCTGTGCCGACCACCACTCTGAAACACCCAGATGAATTTATCTGAAATAAATACGAATGATACGAATTGGGGATGGAAAAGAAAAACAGGTAGGCTGCCCAGTCCATCTCTCTGCCAATCACTGGAGCAGGGCCTTTAAACTATGTGGGTACCACTCCTTTGTGTTTCTGTGTACACACGAAGAGGGCTTCATGTTATCACCCCTCCTCCCTTCTCCACTCCCACTATACTCCAGAAGAGAGAATTCTGCATGTACCCTCGCTGTCCCCTGCATGCCAAATAACAGGGTCTCGCTCACATTCAATCCCTGCTGTCAGAAGTGCAGAACGTAGCAGGCTGGCATAAATTTATTGTGTGAGAGAAAGAGGGCACTGGCAGCTGAAGGTTAATGACATGAATACTGTTAGCAGGAGGTGAAGGGAGGCCAAAAGGAATGCACCAATGAAACACTTACTTGTAGTAACAGATATCAGAGCCCACCCGAATCCAGTGAGGCTTGCCTTGGAGAGCTTCCTTCACCGAATACATGACCGGCTGCATGCCTACATAAAACAAAAGCAGTTTCAGGTGACATGACTTCCTTTGCGTGAGTGTGCATGCTCTTTGCAGCTCTTTTACCAAAAGCAGATACACTTTTCCCCCCATCTCATACTTGATTTCAAAGCAGCCAACTCTCTATAGAAAACTATGGAGAGAGGAAGCCAGCTACCGGGAAATGAGTAGAAAATGCATCAGCTCCACTGGCTTTTCCAAGGTGTGAGATTCCAAGCAACTCTGCTTATGCAGGGACTGAGGAAGGGAAAGAGGACGAAAAGAAGAACATAAGAATCAGTACACTGGACAGACCAATGGTCTGGTTAGACAAGTATCCTGTCCTCTGTCCCACTGGAATACATCAATAGTCAGTCTAATCATCTGGAAACCCACCTCCTGCCATAATGGAAGCAACCAATGGACCGTGCATCTAGTCCAGGGATTGGCAACCTTTGGCACACGGCCCATCAGGGAAAGCCGCTGGTGGGCCGGGACGGTTTGTTTACCTACCGCATCCGCAGGTTCGGCAGATTGCAGCTCCCACTGGCTACAGTTCACTATTCTAGGCCAATGGGGGCTGCAGGAAGTGGCAGCTAGCACATCCCTCAGCCCGCGCCGCTTCCCGCAGCCCCCATTGGCCTGGAACGGTGAACCGCAGGCAGTGGGAGCTGGGATCGGCCAAACTTGTGGATGCTGCAGGTAAACAAACAGTCCCGGCCTGCCAGTGGCTTTTCCTGCTTGGCCATGTGCAAAAGGTTGCCAATCCCTGATCTAGTCCAATACTTTTTGCTAACCTCAACTAATATTGGATGCTTCATACAAAGGTATTAAACCTCCCGTAAGAACATACAGAGCTGGGTGCCCTAAAAATGCTTGTAACAATAATATCCCTCATTGGGCTGTATGATACCATGGGGGGCAACTTCTTCCTGACCTGCACCACGTTATCACCTTATGCCCTGAAAAGAAACTATGCAAACATTATCCATAGTTGCATGAGTCCAGCTCCTTTGCAGAAAGATTTTTGCGTACATTTTTGTATATAATTCCTTTGCTCTACGTGGGTCCCCCCTTCTACACTTAGGGCAAGCTTCTTGTCCTCATCTTTGACAATCTCCATAGTGCCTTCCCCATCCATTTCTTTCCCTTCCTCTCTTCCTGCTGCCTTTGTCTCCTTCATCCAGTCCAATTTACTGCCTTTCTCTAGGCTGCTTATTACATCCAGCCCACGATGCCTATGTGTGTTAATATCTAAGATTATATGATACTCTTTGGTGTCATTAATGCTGGGGGTTTACTTGCGTCACACAAAAAAAGGGTTATATCATCACAGCATTTTGCCTCCTCACTTTGGATTTCTTTGGTGTAACTCATCAGCACTTAAACAGCCGTGGAGTACATCTCTGAGCATACACAGGATTGTCCCATACCTCAACAGGAAGGTAACATGGAAAGAAACTTCAAATACAAACTCAATCACATCTCGGATTAACCTTTCAATTTTTGCTTCATGTGTCCACATGGGAGCGGGAACTATTTTTATAGTGGGGGTGCTGAGAGCCATTGAACCAAATGGTAAACCCTGGATATAATTGAAACCACCTCAAGCCAGGGGGTGCAGCAGCACCCCCACCACCCCTAGTTCCAGCACCTATGTGTATCCATACAATGCTTCTGCATGGACCGGTAACGGAGGGGATGCCATGATGCATCATGGGAGATATATACCTATCCAGGAGACTGGCCTTTCAGAGACAATGAGGACATGAGGTACCAGAACTACAACTCCCATGAAGCACCACAGCATCACAGCAGGACACAGTCTAATGTCAAACTTCCTCAAAACAAAACTTTTCAATTCATTTAGACAAACCAAAACATTTTGTTTCCGTTTTCTCAATGGAAAAGTCTAGTTTTCGGCCACGCTGTTCAGTTTTCTGACAAAAATTCAACATTTTCTGTGGGGAAAGAAATCCATTTTCTGACCAGCTCTGCTGCTGACTACAACTGCTCCTTGAGACGTTCTTTCACTGATATGAAAATTACACAGCACCATCTACCTGACAGGGAGATCAGAAGGACAGCCACAGTACACAGCCAACCCATGGTATAGCACATTGTCACCCATGCCACTTTTGCACAGTAGCAGGACTTGAAACTTCCAGCTCAGTGGGGTGAATAGTAGCACTGGTCAGTGCCTGGAGCAGCAAGTAGCATATTTTCTCCTATGCAGGAGTCAATGTCATGCATGCTGCTGACAATGCTATGGGCCTCACTCCATCCAGATAGCTAAGAGTTTCAATGCATCAGAAGCAATGGACAAGAATTTCCCCAATAGTCAATCACACACACAGTGACCACAGACCACACAATAGCTGGCCCTGGGGCTAGCCTCCTAACACAGGATATTATTTTCACATTTTTCTTCCAAATATAATTTTAATTGCACATTTTTAAATTTGATTCCTGTCCATTGAAAGCTCACAAAAGTGAGGGGCTAATAAGTGCTGGCTATGATCAGAGAAGCAGATGCCGGAGAACTTTCCACCAGTAAGGACCTGAGTCTACCCTACTGAAGCTACCCCATAGGGTATACCATTGAGAGATACTCTATAGGTTTCAAGAGGTACCATATCAGCCTCTGACATCCCCTTTGCCACTCCTCCTCAGTGCACTTCACTCTCAGGCCATTGAGAGAATTGCCCAGTCATGCTGAACAGTTTGGTGATTCAGGAAAGTGGAATAGCATGACAATACAAATTCATTTTCATTTGTGATCTATTTCAGAACAGCTGCACCACTGTAGCACATTAATGAAGATGCTCTACACCAACAGAAAAGCTCTCCTGTCAGCGGGAGAAGCTCTGGTCATTATAAGTCGGTATAACTATGTCCCTCAAGGGTGTGCATTTTTCACACCTCTGAGCAACGTAGTTATAGCAAAGTAACTCTGTAGCGTAGACCTGCCCTAAGTCCCTTTGCTATTTGTTATGGGTACACTGCTCCTGAGGTAGTTCCCTTGTTGATTTATGCAGATGCATCCACAAGGCTACAGAGGGAAGTAGTGTTTGACACTGGGCACTTATTAAACATTCTGGGCCAGATCCTCAGCTGGTGTAAATTAACATACCTTCATGGAAAGCAATGGTTGGTGCTAATGCCAAACTATGCCAGCTGAGGATTTGACACACAGTCTGTATGTAAAAGAAACAATTTCTCTTCTAAAATGGGCATTGAAAGCTCTGATTTGCCTGCCTGTTTTATGGCATCACATCCTTCCTCCTGAACAACAGACTGCAACTGGAGCTTAAAAATAGAGACAGAATCTTTTATTATTAAATGTTGGCAGAAACCTCAGAAGGTCTGGATGTGGATTTTAATTTCTCAATAAGCCTCTTAAACTGTGGATGCTTATTTGAAGATTAGCCAAATTTATTCAAACCTTATGAGATTTCTCCACTTCTGCACCACTCATTCAGCCCAAACAGATCCTCCTCCTTTACCCCACAGTCCCACTTTTAAATATCCCAGTCTCCAAACTCCTGCTCTTCAATTCCAAATCCCTCTTCCCATCCCTAAGTGCCCTTAAGGAGACAGAGAGAACTCCTTTGGAGGCTTTGTAGTTGCCCCTTCTTGCTGATTTCAAAGCAGCTGCTGTGCACCAAAGAGGGAGCCCATTCAGCTCTAATTCAGAAGGTGGACCAAGCAGTAGAGGATGAGATGACAGGAGACCTTAGCTGCTAGGAAATTGGTAGCAGGAGTGGAGGGTGGGAATGGAACCCATATTAATTATGCGGCTGGGAAGGAGAGAAAGGAAGAGGAGTAAGACAGTATTATACCCTGAAAGCCCCCAGGTTCACACCCCTTCTCCATGGTTCAGAAGGCACCCCGTGACTAAGTAAGTAACCCATGACTTATGGGACTCTAACAGACTCAAGAAGGTTTAAGCCTCCATGGAATCAATAACGTAGCCCTGTGCATGGGAGGGAACTCCAGCCCACTCAAAGGCTCATACCGTAATTAAACTGGCTGTTGACCTTCTCGCAGTTGATGATGTTAAAGCGGTAGGGAACGGCTGGCTTCATGGCACTGACCTCGAAGTAAAACCACTGGTGGTGCTGGACACTGTTCACATCGCTGTTCAGAATCAAATCATACTCAAATCTGGAGAGCAAGGTGTGAGATGGTGTCACCATGGGCCAGGCAGAATGACAGGATGGGATGTAACGAACCCACGGCTGCAGTTGCTTCATACAAACACTACAGCTGTCAGCCACTTGTGACAATGGGAGCAGGTGCCACTGAGATCACCAGTGGCAGGGGGAGCCAGAGGATGCCATCAAAGCCAATACTAGCCAAGCGTGCAATCGCACTCGTGTCCTACCCTAGCACAGCGTCATGTCTTTCCCTCCGCGCCTTGGTTTCTCACTTCCTTTAACTTCACACTGCCTAATACCTCTGACTCATAAGCTCTGCTCCCCTTGCTGACTGTTCTAAAGTCCACAGTGCTTCATCTTTTCACACAGCAGACATTACAAGTGTGACAAGATAGGACACAGCCACTGCTGGGATCTAAGCTACTTACTTGCGCACTTGGGTGGCTTTGCGAAGGTTTCCTGATTCAAATTTAGAGTAGAATCTCAGGCAGTCTGGAGCATCTGTGCTTGAGGGGCTGCAGCAAAACACAGAAATATATCTACTACCAAAAATTACCTTAAGGAGCAGTAACCGCGCCGATATAATTTATATAGAGATTTAGACTTACAAACAGAAGACATTTCAGAGCAGCTGTGGCCCAGCCATCCAGCTCAAAGCACCCGCCTGTATGGGGTAATTCTAAATCCCACTTTCTCCCACATCTTGATTTTCCTACCTCCAGCAACAGATCCATACACTCCTCAATCTCAATTACGTTCTTTGCTCCAGTCACCTTCCCCATTAACTTATTCCACAGGTTTATTATCCTTTGCGTGAAGTGGCTCTGCCCAAGTTCTCCATTTACTCCTCCCATTTTTACCTTATGCCCCCCTAAATTTTGGAGCCTTTAAAATTATCTTGAGCAATCTTAAAATTCTCTCTCCTTCTTCTTCAAACCTCCACCAGGTCACCTCAAACTCTCCTGCATCCTGTGTTCCTAAGAGGACAATCTCAGACCCATTAACTTTTTCCTCAGAATTTACTTGCTTCAGATTTAAGATCCTCTCCATTGCCCTGTGCTGCCTCTTCTCAAGGGCAATAATGATTTGTCAGAAAATGGTGCCCAGCCTCGTTCAGAGTACCCAAGATGGGTGTCTCAGCTGCCTTACTGCACAGCATCATTGTACCACCCCTTTTAGTTTTAGGTTCCATTGCTCTGCTAAAACCACGCAGTATCTGGTTTGCTTTTTTCTACTGCCACGGTGCACTGGGCTGGTGGTTTCAGGGACTCTTCCTCAATAGCCTGCAGATCCTTTCCCTGAGCCACATGCTGAGAGACAGCTTGTGAAGGGGTGTTTATCTCACACTTGCCCCAAAAAGGTTACTGTGACTAGAAAAGGGGGCTAATTAACCCAATAAGTGACAGCTGAGGGGAATCAGGTGGCTAACTAATCAATCCCCTGAGGGAGGGAGCCCAGCCCAGGGGGAACAAGCTGGGCTGGGATTTATAAACACAGGAAACTGGAAGCTGAGGGGGCTGCTGAGAAATATTTTGCTGTCATTCCCTGGGAGGAGTGTTTGGAGGCTGCAGAAACACAGCTTGTAGTTGCTCCCTGGGAGGAGGGAATGGTGACAAACCTTGGGGGAGGTGGAGCACCAGATGGTAAGGAAAGGGCTCAGGGAAAGGCAGCAAGGTCCAAGAGGGAGCAGACCTTGACTGCTGGCTAGAGGGCCCCTGAGCTGGAACCCAGAGTAGAGGGCGAACCCAGGTTCCCCTGCCAGCTACTGAGGGAGTGAATGGGAAGGCTAGGGTACCTAGGATGGCCGAAGGAAGACTTTGGTACTCCGGAATGGGAAAATGCGTATTGTAGCCTGGCTGGAGGGCTGAGTCATGAAGAGGCAGCGGCAGCTCACTGAGCGAGAGAAGAGCTGCTGCAGACCCAGAGAAAGAGGCAGAGAGACAGCATGCAACTGCAAGAAGGGGCATCAACCTTGCAAAGCTAGTCCCCAGAACAGCCATGAGGAGGCGCCATCCTGGCTATGAGTGGCGCACCCCGTCACACAACCTTGTTCCTTACACTGGATCCTATCTACCAGGCTAATGTTTTGTACATTTGTCTAAATTGAATCAAATGCTGGCCTAGTCACCTAATCTATTACTGATAGTAACAGTAACAGTACACTACAAGGAATACCTACCTGCGCCCATCTAAATCAAAGACAACTCTGTCTATCACCTCACTTGGCTGGATTAGACGAGAAACATCCTCAAATATTTTGGCCCTGGAAAAGAAAAACAAATTGTGAGTCTGTCTGCAGACACATACCGCTGTCTTGAAGGATCCTTGCTGAGGAAGCGAACTGAGGCTTATGATATTCTTTCCAGGGCGTTGGGGAGAAGGGGGATTCCTGTGCAGAATTAAACACCTGTATTAACTAAACAAAAATATCCCTTAGCACTTTATGCAGTTCACCAATTTGGCTTTTGCATGACTGTCATGACTGGAAGACACCTTTAGAGTTAAATGACTTGTCATTCACATTCTGTAGGATTTATCCCCATTTCTTCTCATTCAGTCTCAGTGAATGAGTCACGTACACCTAGCAATGGAGAATTTGTCACAATGGATCAGACTATTGGTCTATCTATTACAGACTCCTGGCTCCATCAGTGGCTAATGAGCCCATCCCCCCCCTACCCCCCCCGGGTAACGACCAGTTGTACGATGCCATATGTGTTCTCGAAATTTCCTTCCTGACCTTTGCAGCAATCAGCGTAAACACTGAAGCATGACACGATTATCCCTGTCTTAGCTCTATGGTTACGTGTGTCATTATGGTCATAAAAGCGGGGCTTTCAGAACATTAGTGCAGGGAAGAGGTGAGAAAATGACGGCCTCTGTGAAGAAGATTCCTGGCATTTAGCTACTACGGAAAGTGTTCCCATCTCTATAGAGCACAGAGGTTCAAAAAAGCTCAGAAACTTGTGTCTTTGGTAAATGCCACGTTATTAGTATCATTCAGTCCTAGAGCTTAGTTCAAGAGACAGCAGAATCACCCAGCCTGTTTGGGGTCTGGTAAGCATTACTTGTGCTACTAAGAATAAATGCCCTCTAAAGGAACTGCAGAGGAACACACATGGGGCAGGGGGGGAAGGGTAGCCCTGAGAAGAATCCCCTCTCCCAACACAGTTCCCCCCACACTCCAACACACAATTTATCCTCCTCAGTTGAACAATGTAAATGAGGTGAGAGCATTAATGCTAATTGCCAGGTGCACAATGCCTTCCATGGGAGGATCCCAACACACTTCACAAATATTTAATTCCTTTAGCAGGGGAGGCAGAGAAGTATTTATTCACCTTTACCTTCCAGATAAGGAAAGTGGAGAGGTGACATGACTTGGTCACTGGCAGAGGCAGGAATTAGGCTTCCTAACTCCCCATCTGTGCCAAGAACATCTTAGATGCCAGTGTCTTCAACCTCAAGAGAAAAATCTGAATAGTATAAGCGTATAGCTCAGTTTTCCTTCTTGTGATAATCCATTGTGTGGGTCTCCGCAAGGACTGCAGAGACCAATGAAACTTGATACAGAAGTGATGATCAACACCCATCAAAAGCCAGGCAGTAAGACATGAGAGTCCCCAATACTACAAGACGTGAGTCCCTATTTGCCCAGCTGTGGAGAGCTACCTGTGGGATGACAATAAAGCAGAATCACCTTTGAACTCCATATTTCCGCTCCAGCAGGGACTGGCAATAAGGAGGGGGCTGGTGGCCCCAGAAATCAGGGAACGCCAAGACCCTGTAGTCCGGAATGGACTTGGTGCTTCCAGCCCTGGCCATGTAGAAGTGGGGGCTGTGGAATGGGATATCCCCTTGGTGTCTCTCCAGAAGCTTTGTCACTATGTTTGAGGCTCCCACTCCTCCCATGCGGCTGGGACCTAAGCGGCTCACACAGTGAGTGTGAAATGTTTGTGTGTCCCAGGAGGCTTCTTTTAGGGGAGGAGGCAGAGTGGGTGCATGGCTCCTGCATGGATCTTCTCTTTCACAAAGGGCATCTGCATCTCGGATTGATTCTCCCATTGCTTGCTTTTCAAGGGCTGGAGCCCCAGTGCATTTCTCCTTCTTTGCCCAGCTCTGCACTGGAGTCTTGAAAGCTGTTTCCTCTGGCTCTGGCCCCATGGCACTTTGGTCCCTGTGTCTGCAATGCTGCTGCTTCATGAAAGCAGCATTCGGAATGACTCGGGGGTGAGTGCCTGGCAGGCTCCCAGGCATATCCTCAAAGTCCTTCTCATCTTCAGACCCTGTTTCCAGCTCCTTTAGATTTAAAGAATAAAAGAAAGGAAAGAAATAAAGACAGATGGTGTCTCCTTCCAGAAGGAAATAGAAGAAAGAAAAGGGAAAACATTTAATTTACAGGCCTCTCAAAGTCTGCTTGCCTCAGTGACCCAGAGAGATAGAAACCCACAACCCACCTGCCAGCATTCCTATTCCTGCAAGCGATCTCTCATCGGTTCCCAGAAGCTAAACAAGGTCAGGCTGGTCAGCTGCTGGGTGGGTAACCCCCAAGCAAAACCTGGAGCATTACAGGAAATTGCATGAGGCAAAGTGATGTGCTTCTCTTTGAACTGATGCTCCAGCATGATGCAATGGGGCCAGTCTGCCAAGCAAAGTTCCACCCTTCCTAAATACAGGACTGCAATGTTAATCCAAGTTCCTGGCCACTTGCAGTCATCACAAATACCACAGCATTTTGTATGATAGGAGATGCATGAACCCTGGTGTCTTGTTTAAATTTGAATAATTATATTCTGCCTTCCTACATTCCTCCGCCTCCAGTACTGAGTACAATATTCTTCTTCACTTCCTGTCCCAAACTGTTAAATGACTGGTTTGATCTACCCCAGAACTGTCTGCATTTTAAGCAGTGATGGTGTACGCTTCCCCATCACTGTGCTCCAACCCTGACCTTGACTGACCACCTCTGGGGTAGACAAGCCAGTTTAATCTTCGTGTTCCATCTGATTCTCGGCATCTCTGTTGAACCTGCCAACAAGGGTACAACGTAATCTCCATTCGTGGATGTGGGTTTTTTCTCACATGGGTATTTAATTATTTATCCACTGGGCCCCCATCAACCGAGACCCAGCCTTTTTGCTAAATGCCACCAGACAGCTCTCCAATGTTAACACCTTTCACCCACTACCAGCTGGGGCTGCACTCAACCCAACGAGCTCCAGGTGCGTCTACGTTTTGGATTCTCCGATACCTTGAGTCATCCAGTGCTCCCCTTTGCAGTACGTCCGTCTGCCCACCTCCTCTCAGTCAGCATCCCCAGTACTGCACATCCCTACCTGCGTTCACAGATAAAGGAAGTCACAATGTTATCCTACCTGGAAAGCAAGGGAAAGTTCAGGACACATTGCCTTATACTGCTCAAGCTCCTCCTCTGGCCTGTCAAGACCTGGCTTTGAGCTCAATTTGTTCACATCTGTCTCCAAATCATCATCCTTCAAAAGTCAAAGTAGGAAAAGAAATAAATTAAAGGTGCTATCGATCCATTTGGGACGGTCTCTGAGTTGATAGTTATAAAACGGTATATTACATCCTGCCTTTCATCTGGGAATCTCTAAGCACCTGACACACGTGAAGTAAACCAGCCACCCTTGGCAACTAGATGAGAGCAATGAAATTCATTTTTATGGAAGGGCAAACAGAGGCACAAAAGTTTAAGTCACCTGCCCACAGCCATAGAACGATCCACTGGCATGTAACTCAAAAGTCCTGGACAAGATTTTCAAAAGTGAGTAGTGGGTTTGGGTGCCTCGCTATTTGAGTGCCCAAGCTGAGACACCTTATAGGGGCCTGATTTTCAGAAAGTGCTGAGACCCACCCTCTGAAAATCATGCCCATTTAAAGGTGTCTCAACTTGGCCACCCAAAAATTGTGGCACCCAAAGCCACCAGCCAGTCTCCTGAGTATCCAGGATGTGCTGATGTAACCTGCAGATGTGCTGCCTCAGGTGTTGAATGAAGGAGTGAGAAAACACCTTTGATTCAGAGACCAGACAATCAAACAATTTAGATTTAAGAAAATCTCACAGTATGTCACAGGCAAAATGAGTTTTGCTGATTACCAGCAAAATAGCATCTTCTAGTGTCCTGCCTCTTCAAACCAAGATTGCCTTGGTCCCCACTGCTGCTCATCAGGGCCCCCTCTCTCTGCCTTCGAAACCCAAATCCCCATCCCTCTACTACACACCTCACTGAGCCCTCAAGCACTGATTTCTCATCTGTTACTTTATTTATATCTTTCTACGCTATTGATAAATAGCTTTTAGTCTCTTGACCAATCCATCTTCTGTTCATTTTTTTTTATTCTTTTGGGTTTGCAGTTATCTATAAAGCAACGACAAGGATCATGTCTGAAACTTGCACATCCAAAGGCAACTGTGCACTGACATGCATCCCCCTCCATATCAGATACAAGAGTCAAAGACATGCAGTGTCAAGTGTTTAGTCATCGCATAAGAGAATGGGAAGGGGGGGTCGGGTGGATAAATGGCATTGATGAATGGCTGCGACATGACAGCATTATTCAAATAATTCAGCATGCAGTTAGCAAGCATTCACCACGAAACCACAACAAAGAAGCAATTTGCTCTTGATAATAACTTCAGAAATGATTCTATTTATCAACAAACTCCCATGAACACCAGGGTGTCGACAGCAGTTCAAACCCTGAGCCATAGCAGTACTGAAAGGCTGAGCTGTTTCTACAAAGTGTTACTTGTGTTGACTTGAGGCGGAGGTTGGAACTGGTTGACACGGGAGTCAGCAGTGAGTGTCGGAGGTTTGCTGGGCTCTTGAAGACTGGTTTGGATGGACTGACAGTTTGGAGAATTATGTGGAATCTGTAGGGGTGGGTTTTAATGATTTGGATGGTGGGGATGGGCTCCATGACAGGACTGGATGTTCGACTGGTACGGGGACTCCGGTTTTGGTAGAGCTGATCAAATAGTTAGAGAGAGGATTCACAAATATTTTCACCAATAAAAGTGTTGTGCTAAGTTCACTATGATTAGTATTAGACATTATTCACAAATATTTGAACACCCGCCAAGTAGCTGTGAAAAAGTTTTTGAATCACAAATGTATCAGGAACTTGAGCACAAATGATTCTTTGCACAAAAATTTTCACTGAAAGTTCATGACTCATCCTACATTATCAATCTGTGTAAAAGTCAGTCAGAAGGTGGGGTAGTATGAGACTTATGAGACCAACTGTACGAGACCAATAAATAAAACTCATATTCAAAGCAAAGTGTTGGCAAACAACCAATAAACTAAAAACTGTTCACAACTAGTTGGTGAATCCTTATGAATAATGAACATAATTACAGATTTTAGGATGTGTTTGGGAATGAATTACTAAACAAAAAAGGGGCTAACTTGGCAAAGAACATGATTTCTAATGAACAGTTTGGCCAGTTTTCAGATGAAAATAGTCACTAAAGGGAAGGTTAGCACACTGAGCCCATATGCTTTCTTTCCTTTTTGTCATTTGGGTGACATATTAATGTTCAGGTAGGCAGGGCAGGCAAACAGTGAAAAGACCATTCAACTCACATCTAAACTGCATCAGATCACACGGCATTTGTGCCCTTTTGAATTTGATGACCACAAACATTTGTAGGAACAAGGTTTTGTTTGCAAAGATGTTTGAGAGGGCGAAAACTCATTCATGCTGGAATGTGTGTTTGTACAAAAATGCATTTTCACAGCAGAAACGTTTGCATGTGTAAGCAGGGTCTGAATGAACTCTCCCCTGACAGCTAGTTTGGGAGGGGGAGAGACTTCAGGGGCAAACTGAATATACATGAATACACTACTCTGTGTAGGTATCTAGCAGACAGGAGTTGTGTTACTCCAAGTGATCAGCTTTGTCTGGTGTTGGGTTACAAATCATGCCATCAGGTGGTCGAGTGACATCTACATAGAACACATCAGCGGACATCGGCAATACCAGGAGGGATGAGCTGGAGTGCCAATGAGAAGCACTGTTGGGAAAGTTACTGAAATACTTTCCTGATGAATTGTATTTTGTAAATTTTCTAAATGCTCAATTACTGAGGGACAATCTTCACTCATTGCTATATTTGCTTTCCACAGCCAACTCTGTATAACTTTTCATGAGTGATGTACCCGAATACTTGGATGCAAATATCCAAACTGTATTCTTAAATGTATTCACCTAAATTTCGGTTTGCTGATTATGCACTATATGTATCTTATGACTTT
Organism: Chelonia mydas; assembly: GCF_015237465.2. Classification (NCBI taxonomy): domain Eukaryota; kingdom Metazoa; phylum Chordata; order Testudines; family Cheloniidae; genus Chelonia; species Chelonia mydas. The sequence continues at coordinate 70,470,243 of NC_051250.2, forward strand.
TAAAACAAACTTTGTATTTGTGGATAATCTAAGCACTATACCCAGATGTACAGACACTCTTTTCTTAACCTGTGTATTATTATATAACTTTTAATACTGAATGCAGGGGTAGTGAAATGTTGTTATCAATGTTATCTTCACCGTATGAGTAAAGGGGAGCAGAACTGTGTTGAGCTTCTCCCGACTGAAAGGAACTCGCTTAGCCAGGGGCTCGAATGCCATACCCCTAAGAAAGTAAGAGGGGCAGAGACAGGTCTCCCAGCCAGGAGGTGTGGACTGTCCCTAAGGGTCTCTGATCTAGTTTAACCTGTCTCTTCCCACTGTTCAAAGATAGAGCTAAATAGGCTTCATTAGGAGCCCTTTGTTATGTTAAAGTGCTCAAATGAGAGCTGAAATCACTTGAGATGGGGCAGTGTTTCTGCCCAGCCTGCCATAGCTGAAAATCATTAAGAGACTGATGTGCAGAGATCACAGCAAAGAGGCAAGTGGCAGTAGAAGATGACTGACAGTTGGCTGGCGAACAAGCGGCTGGCGAGGCAACGAGCGGCTGACGAGCAGCGGGCAGGGTGACTAGTGGAGAGGAACCGTGGCTGGCGGGCCAGCCAGGCAGTGAGGAACCACAGGTAGTGGGCCGGCCAGCAGAGAGGAACCGTGGCTGGCAGGCCGGCCGGTGGAAAGGAACTATGGCTGGTGGGACAGCCAGGCGGCAAGGAACAGCGGCTGGCGGGAAGGGCAGGACGGCCAGGAACAGCGGCTGGCAGGCTGGCCAGGTGGTGAGGAACCGCAGCTCGCGGATCAGCCAGCAGAGAGGAACTGTGGCTGGCGGGTGGGCCAGCCAGAGCAAGTGCTCAGATGGCAGCGCAAGCAAGGTGCCTTCTTCCCTGGGTTGGAGGTGAACTCTCACAGATGCACCTCTGAAGTCTGGGTCCTCACTGACCAAGGACAAACACTGTGAGTGGGATATGGTGAGGGAGCACTCTGGGTTGGGTGTCCTGCTCACAGTATTATGATTATGAATCCTGCTTGTGGCATTTTCCCTAATTAATGTCGGGTAACTTCCCTCCTTTCATTAAAAGTTTCTTCTCTACACTCAGACTCTGTGTTTGCGAGTGGGGAACTATTGCCTCTCAGAGACACCCAGGGATGCTATGTAATTTTTCCAGCTTACTGGGTCAGGGCTTGAGCTGGTTCTGTGCTGTGTTGTTGAAAAGGAACCCCTAGATATTGAACCCGGCCCTGGTTGCTGCCGGCTCCACCTAGCAGAAGGGTTGCAAATGCATCCTCAATTTGTGCCTTTCAGAGCTGGGTGTGGCAGGGAAAGAGAGTGAGGAGAGAAAGCAAACAATGTTCTGAATAATTATTTGTTCATGAGATGAGCAGGAACAGGTAAAAGAAAGTGGCTAAGAGTAGGTGCTCCAGCTGTAGCTTAAAGGAGCCAAGCTGTTTTAAAGACTGGGGTCCAGGTACATAGCCAAAATATAATGCTATTGTGATAGGGAAAAAGGGAAAAGGTTAATACTTCCTAAAATCTCCTAGGCCTCCCATCACCTTCTCCTTAAAGTGCCTCCCATGCCCTCTGCCTGGAAGAATCAAAGCTCCAGTGAGACTTATTCATGACTCTAGTTGTAAAAGGTATAATCACTCAAATAGGAAATGGAAAAAATACCATGTGACCTACATACAGCTCAAATTGGGACTATGAAATACATGAGTTTGTGAGCAAACCATGGCCTGAAAGCAGATCACCCAAAAGTTTTATTCCTGTAGTAAATGTGAGCGAGGAAGAAATGTGGGGAAATCATGATGCTGTTCAGAATCTGTTGGGGAACAGAAACAAGGAACTCAGCGTGATGACCAGATTGTTCCCGGGAATAGATTGGCCAGCTCTCTCTATAATAATGGGCAAATCATACAGGTTACCTACTCAAAGCTGAAGTATTCTCAGCTTCTCAGACACCATCCTGGCCACAGCTGCCAAGCAGCTGTATCCAGCAGTGCAAGTAAGTCAGTGCAGTCTGGTATGCCGGAGCAGCAAGCTATCTATAGCCAGTACGGCATACCGGAAAGACACCATACCGCCCCCAGCCCCTCCACAGAGCTGCCTCTCAGGAGAACAGGGCTGGGTGGGGGAGCTGGGAGCGGTACGGCAGCCAGAGGAGTTGTCGGCATTCTGTTCTGTTCCCTGCATGCTGCTGCCCCCGCAGTGGGGAAAGGAGCAGAACCCCCAGCCCTGTGCTCCGGCAGGGCTGCCGCTGTGTGGAGCCGGAGGAGAAGCAGCTCCATGGAAGGGCAGGGAATGGGGCTGGGAGTTCTTCTGCTCCTTTCCTGGGATGGGGAGGGGAGAGGAAGAGTGTAGGGGCTCCGGGTTGGGGGTGGGGCAGAGTCATGTGGGGGGGTCATGTGGGGAAGTCACGTGCCCCCCACTCTTACCTGGTGTGCCCCCCACCCCGTACTGGGAAGAAAATAATATTACTTACACCACTGGCTGCATCCCAAACTGCCTAGAAGTCTGCCTGCACCATTTAGCTGTGTGTTCAAGAGACCGCCCTTCCAAGGAAGATGTTGCTCTTGCCTTTTCTGCGGTCAAGCAGCCCTATATGATTATATATCTGCTTTGGGTCCACAAACAAATCAACTTTCTCTCTGTGAATGGCAAGGGTGCCAATTAGGGAGGGCAACACACCAGGGATGTCCCTAGCTATTCTGGGGCCCTACGCAGGCCTCTGAGGGGGTAGGAGCCGGGGGGCTGGCCCCAGGCCTCTGTGGAGTGGGCCTGGCTTGGGGGGCAGGGGAGAACCACCCCCCAGCACTCACCGACGGTGCGGCTGAGCTCAGGGGAGTGGAGGCAGGGCTGGGGCGGAGCAGGGGTGGGGCTGAGGCGGGGAAGGGGCAGGAAAGGGGCACAGGCCATGGGGAAGAGCCGGAACTGGAGCAGCACACAGCTGCGCAGGGCACCCAGGAAATTTGGTGCCCCAAATTTCCTGGTGCCCTACACTGCTACGTGCTTTGCGTATGGGTAAGGACGGCCCTGCAGGACATCTCACCCTGAGTTTCTTGCAGGAGGTGGGCTCCCAGGCGGACCTCTTAACTGCACAGAATTAGTGTGGAATGCGAGTTCTGCAGACAGGTGCTTCTGGCAGCTTGTGCCCTTGGGGCAGGGAGTCAGTGTCTTATTTACAAACAGAGGCAGGGTGATTAAGATAAGAAAGGTTAAGGATCTGGAAGTCATTAGATGAATCTGTAAAACAGTAATCCCTCTGGGAGGGAGTGGGGGTTGCAGAGAGAAAGCAGGGGACTCAGAAGAAATATAGCCAAGCCCTCTAAGCCAAGTTTACATTCAGAAAAGAGGGAGATGTGAGGAGGGCAGGTGAAAAGAAGGGGCCAAAACCCAGGGAAGCGTTAGCAGTGACATAGAAAAGTTTCCACTCTACTTGTGGTACTTATGTGGCCCCATCACCATAGTATCTGAGCGCCTCACATCACAGCCCTTCGGTGAGGTAGAGCAATGCTATTATTCCCATTGTACAGATGGGGCACTGAGGGACACACTTGGATGACCAGATGTCCCAACTGTATAGGGACCATCCCGACCTTTGGGGCTTTGTCTTATATAGGCATCTATTATCCTCCACCCCCTGTCCTAATTTTTCACACTTGCTGTCTGGTCACACAAGGGGACACAGACTAAAGGCCAGATTTTCAAAGGCATCTAGTGGGAAAACGTAGTCCCTGAGCCAATGCATATATGATGTGTAACTCTGGATAAGATGGCCCAGATATTTAAGTATGAAGTGTATAGTTATTGACCACACATGTTATCACGTGTTCACTGTGATGTTAATATCTATGAGTGGAGGAACTGATGCCAATAGTTTTACTTGATTAACATCTAGAAGATTAGACCCTCCAATTTTCTTTCAAGAGGAAGAGCTGCCCAGAGCTCCTGTGCTGTTAATTTTCCTTTCCTGCCTGCAGTGGCCCTGAGATACCTCAGAAGTTTCAATATTTTTCCTTAACTTTAAAAGATGGAATTTTCTTGGTGTTTGGTTTTAAATATTCTCCTGTGAAAACTGCAATTCAAGCACTGTAGTGTGACCCTCCTGGAAAGTAACTAGCCTCTAAACAGAAGGCAGTGTTGCCAACTCTCATGATTTTGTCATGAGTCTCATGATAATTATTGTTTTCCTTAAAGCCCCAGCTCCTGGAGTCAAGTGGATATGTGATGATTTCATCCTTCATTCTTAAAGAGAAATGAAGTTTCTAGCCCTTGTGGCTGTGGAGATGTGACCCCAGTGCACTGTGAAGGCTCAAAAAGCAGAATGTAAATAAAAAGAACACCAAATCTATTATTTTTACATAATGTCATTAGTTGTAAAGCCAATCTCATTATTTTTGGTGAGTTTCTAGTCTATTTGTAGTGAGGTAACACCCCTAGAGCCCCAGGCAGGTGCAGTATAAACTCATGGGGTCTTGCCCTAGTAGGATGTTTCCAAAAGTTAAATGATCTATTCCAAGCTTGATGAACTGCAAAAAAAGTGACAGAAAGTAATCTAGATTTTTCTACAATTGTTTCAATTGTTGTATTCAAGAATTAGTAACAAAGTAAGAATACACATTACAATTTTAAACCTAACCAGTGTCCCTTAATTGACACAAGATGTCAGAACATGTTAGTATTAGAGCTGAGTGGGTCTAATATTTCTTTCTTTCTTTCTTTCTTTCTTTCTTTCTTTCTTTCTTTCTTTCTTTCTTTCAGAATTAGAAATTATTATCTGACAGGAGCACTCTACCTAAGTTCCTATTTGAAAAACAAACAGAGTTTTCAGGTGCCCAAGTAGCCTCTGGAATCACAGTTAAAATTGCCCCCCACCTCATCTGAAATGGCACCCCTGCCCACCAGAGCTCAAAATTGGGGTGGGGGGGACCAAAAAAACTTCCCTTCACAGAACATGGAGCATTTTAAAGGAAGCTGTGACTCATATACCTACTTCCTCTTTATGCTCCAGGTCCTCGTTATCCAGGTCTTTTTCCACTTCTTCCTCACCATCATCTTCATAGCCATCTGCAAAAGTAGAAAAGAGGTGGAGCAGGTGGCCTCCATCATAATAGCCTTCTCCCTAGCCCACCCCAAAAAGGCAGGCCACCCTCGTGTGCAGTATTCATGTCTTGTCCCTATAAACCACCACAAAGCTGAATGTAAGACTTAGAATAAAGATTAGATCCCATGTGTTCCATCAGATACAGCTTCATATGGGATCTAGGGCTTCCTAGACGCCCATTACTGGTGTATCTGAGCACCTTCCATGTAAAAGTCAATAGCAATAATGAAGTCCCTAGTGGACTTTATGGCATCTCTGGCTCTTCTTCCTTCTGGGCGGTAAAAATTATCTTGGGCCTGGATTTTATTGCTTGATTTGCTTGGTTTAGGTTTGCCGGAGGTGGGGTAGGCAAGTAGGGTGGTGAGTTTTATTCTTGCTATGGTATGTCCTACATACCTAGACTAAAAGAAGCAGGAGTATCCAGAGGAAAGCAGAAATGTCCCATGAAAATCAAGGAAAATCCTGAAGATCAATACCTTCTAAAGAGGTGAGGCAGAAATTTGGAGGTATAGAGCAGAAGCTCCACAATCTTTGCTGAAAATGGTTGCACACATGAAATAGTAGTCAGAGGTTTGTTTGGGTTGTGCCATAATGGTGCTGGTAAGGAGCATGAAGGCTGGCAGTGCACAAGGTCATATTTGTTTCATTCCTGGGCATGCTTCTTGCATGTATGCTGCTCCCCTGCCTGAGCATACACCCTCCTGGCCTGCAAGTGCTCACAAACTCCATTCACATAGCATAGCCGCAGCCAGATTATTCGAGAAGGAAAAAGAGCCATTGGTTGGCAGTATCAATTTACTAAAAAAGTTGCAAGGAAGGATGTGTGCACACACCCACACACTCACACCCCCACACATGGGCGGTGAGGTATATGGGCCCGTGGTGCCTGTGCTCCACCAATATTTAGGAAAGAGGGCCCAGCTCCACCAATGTTTGGTGCTTTGGGGGGCTCCTGGTGTCGCTCGGGGGAAGGGGCAGAAGCCAGAAAGAGATGGGGTGGGGGCTTGGGAGAAAGGGTGGAATGGGGTGGTCTGGGGCTGGGTCACACGCTGCTGCCAGCGCCAGACACCTCTCCCCCAGCTAACCCTCCAGGCTGCCCTGGACCCCATGTCCCGCTGAAGGGCAGGGCCCCCCAGAGCACAGGGTCTGGGGCGGTTGCCACAGTCCGTCCTATGGACAGGATGACTCCATTCTGGGCATCACCAAAAATTATATAAACCTGCTGTGCTCTCTCTCTCTCACACACACACCCTCCCTTCCCAGTTGCCATGAAGCAACAGTAGTTCCAGCCTTTCCCAAGGCCATTCCTTCGGGTCACTTTAAAGCAATAAGGATTTAATTTCATTTCCCCTACCCTTCACTATCTCACATCTCCCCTGCTAGCCTTGACAGAAAGTGAGGGATTCAGACCCAGTTCTATAGCATAACAGTCTGGGCCACCATGCAAGTTTTAAATGAAAAGCTCAGGACTAGATTCCTCTCACCCCTGGCCCCGACCTTCCATTCTCCCCATCAGTCCCCCACGGTTCCCGCCCCCACACACACACACATTCTCTCTTCAGTCAGCAATTTACCTTCTGGTCCTGCACGTGGAGATTCGGAGCTGACACTCCCAGGAAGAGAGAAGGAATAGGAGCTGTGTACCGTAGCCAAAGGCAGAGGCCCCTTGGGGTAGCACTTCCTCAGGATCTGGGCCACTGTAGTTACTATAGGATCCAGGAGCTTGCTATCCAGGCAATCCTAGGCACCAATGAAGAAGAATATTCAGTGATGTTTGCCATTCAGAAGCATCCTTCCTCTTGCACAGATCTGCCAGACATTAAAATAGCTGCTTCCCTGAAAGCCTTAAAGAGCAGCATTTGAATAATATTCAGGCAGTTCTGCATCAACTCCTTATATTTCCCGTGTTTTTCTTTCATCCTTTTCCTTCCTTATCACAGCAGGGAAGTCTACATGGGAGCACAGCATCTTGGTTTTTTAATAGTTTATCTGCTTCTACAGGTCATTCACCATCTCCTGGTACATCCATCTAAAGGGCACAGGGTTCCCTAGCATCATTCGAAGGCACTGGGGTCAGAAAAAAAAAAAAGAGCACCTGCTACTGAGTTATCCATACACCTCCCTACAGCTAGCGTGGGGAAAAATTCTTCAGCTGGAGCTCTTTGGGGGGCACGAAATGCTGATTCAGCGACCAAAACATTTTGTGAATTCGTGTCAGTTTCACCGAACTGATCATTTAAAACAAATGACAAAAAAAAGTCTAAATGTTTCTATTTTTCAGTTTGAAAGAACTTTTAATTCAGAAATTTCCTTCCAATTTAAAAACACTTTTTTAAAAAAAAAGCTCTAAATCCAAATGAAATGCTTCATTTCACCAGAAATGAATTTTTCTTCGCTTTTTAGCTTTCTGAAAATTGTGATAGATTTTATTGTCAGCTCAACTTTTTTTTTTCTTTTTTTTTTAATTTTTAAGACGTGCCAGCAAACTGGAAGTCTACATAAAACACAGTCCCCTCCAGCACTGAACTGTGGCTTAATACTGATTCAGAAGGGACAGCACTTCCTACTCAGCCACCCATGTCATCCCTGAGCCAGAGTGTGATGAGTAAAGCTACGATTATGTCACAGAGGTCACAGAATCCTTGACTTCCATTGATCTCTGTGACATTTTCTGCCCTGGGGCTGGAGCTCCCAGCCAGCCATGTCCTCACAGCTCCCAGTCCCCAATCTGGTGGGGGCACCCTGCAGCTGCCCATCCACAGCAAGCGGCTGGCAGACCCTGCAGCTGCCCAGCCATGACAGCCAGCAGGCCCCTGAATCTGCCCAGCTGCAGCTGCAGCTACCAGCTGTCCAGGGTGAGGGGACCCCACAGCAGCCCAGTCCCAGGGGCAGGAGGACCCTGGAGCTCCCACACACCACATCAGTGGGGGACCCAGGAGCCCCAGCAACAGTGGGTGCTGAACCCACCTACCCCTTTTGTCAGGGATATTTTTAGTGAAAATCAGGGACAAGTTGCGGGCTGCCGTGAATTTTTGTTTATTTCCCATGACCTGTCCCTGACTTTTACTAAAAATATCTGTGACAAAAGCTTAGCCTTAGTGATGAGTCATCAGAAGCAACTACCTGCAGGTCTAGTAATAGGCCCTGTGCCATTCAGCAAGGGTTTAGTCAATCCACAGGCAAGAACCCACACCCAGGTGATCCAACCTCAGGCACATAGGCTCCTAAGGGAAACGATCTCTCTATTCTGCTCAGCATCACTACCTGGCCAGGAACACTCCCATTGCCAATTGTTTTAATAGACTGCCCTTGCTCCAACTCCAGCCTACTCATCTCTGTTTCCATGCTAGCCAGCCCCTGTCCCAGCCTGCATCTGCTTCTACCTCAGCTGGGCACTCAGTGGTCCTGACATATCCCATGCGGGGGCAGTTTCCTAGATCTCCATTAGTTTTTCCCCATGCGCACGCGTGCGTGCACACACACACACACACACACACACACACAGAGTGGAACCACAGATTTTCAGCTTGAAGGACTTTTATTTTAAATTAAGGAAAACAAGACAAGCAAGAATAAAAAGGGAAGTCTCCTTGGGAGGGTGCAATGGGTGAGTGCCTCTTCTGGAACAAGGACAGCAGCTCTGAGAACAAAATGGTTGCTGCCTCTGCCCAAAGGTGGAGTTCTTAGTCATTTATATGTGCAATACAGAGAAAACAAAGGAATCGTCGTTTCATAGCTACAGCACATATATACACCACAGCCTCCTCAGGGGGAAGAGGACTGCAAAGCTAATATAGCTATCATCTGTCTAGCTAGCTTCTTATGCTGTACCATGCCTGCTAGCATAGTAGCTGAGTGTCTGTATCCTTGGTGACTTGGGACTGAGCCCTCACACACCACAATATCAGTAGAAGCCACAGAAAGCATCATAAAGGCACCAATACATGAAAGAGCAACATCAACATGATCTTTTATTACCATTCAGAATGTTTACACCCTCTCGGTAGACATTGAAAATGGAACAATCCAGAAGACAGAATAAATGGTTAGTGCCGTTGGCTGAGCATCCCACAGTGGGAAATATGGAGGGCCGGGGCTATTCAGCTCGTCCAGCAGGGTGATTGGTGAACAAACTGAAGTGCTTTGTAATACGCAATAAAAGGAAAACGGCTGTATTTTATACAGGCTCTTGGTCCACTTCCGCCTGTATGAATGAAGGGCATTATAAGAGTCTGTGGAATTAGGCAGGATTCCTATGGGGAGGCTAGAAAAATAAGAGTGGGAGAAAAGACAATTCTGAAATCAGCTCTGAGGAAGGGAAGAGCAAAGGCCTACAAGAACTGGTTTCTAGTCACAGCTTTGCCTCTGACTCACTGTCTAATACAGGGCAAGTTGCTCGGCTTCTCTGTGCCTCAATTTCCTTATCAGTAAGAGACACTTTACCTTGCAGCTATTTTTGTGAGCCTACGGTCACAAATGTTTGTAAATGCTTTGAGATCCTCACATGATGTGGTCTGTAAGTGGGCAAAGAACTGTTTGTGAAGCACAGTATAACGTCAAACAGGAGTCCTCTGGATACAGTCCAAAGGTGCGGATTAAACCACATAGCATCTCATGTATGCGCAAACAGTGGTGTGAGGGTAAAGTTGCTGCAGGCATGCTGCTTGGAAGGGTGATAGTAGCCGTGAACAGACTCAATTCTTAGTTCAGAAATCCAAAGTAGAGTTGACCTGAACTCAACTCATCTGTGCTGTAGTCTCTGCACTCCGTGTATTTGTGAGTTATTTGATGCCAGTATAGGAAAGGTTGAGACTATAACAATATTAACTGAGAGGAAAGGTTAAGGCACAGGGACTGAGGAGATACCAGCTGAGCCAAAAAAGAAATCAGATGTGCAAATAATAAAGAAGCAGAGAGGGTGCTGCATGCAACCGTCTCCTGCACACTCTTGCGGGGCAGAGAACATTTTCTCATCTCACTGCGACCTGCATGCCTCCAAGGCCTGTGAGCTCTGTCTGAGACTTCAGCCAGATTAGGCCAATAGGTCGTGTTTAAAGATGTGTTTGCGAACATGTTTTAACCAGCACATTTAAGCATGAGCATAGAAAGAGTTTAACACAACAGCTGAGTGGAGAAAAGTATTTCTGTTTCATGGAGACTTGTAATATTTCAACATTTGTTTCCGTTCTGATTCAAAATGAAAATCCACATTTTTTTTAATTCACCACAGAAGAGACTGGAGCCCCATTTCTGGGGCAGGGTATCTGATGGGTTACCACAGAGCAGGGGATCCAAGAAGCCCAGGCTGCTGAAGTGCCATGCGTCAGGACTCCCAAGGCTTCCAGGCTCTCGGCTTCCTGTCAGCATGCCAGATGGGCTACTGAGGATCCAAGGTGATTGAGCTGGCAGGGAAGCAGGCAGGTTTCTGACAGAAAACTACCTGACAGGCAGTGTTCCATATGAGTCTTTCCTGGGCTCTGTTGGAACATCGTTAAAATCAAATGGTCTTAAAACATTTCCGTTTCAACACATAAGCAAATGCAGCCAATTCCAATGAAAGAACATTTTGTCAGAATTTTTCCAACCAGATCAATTTAACATCTTTAAAACCAGGTTAGCTGGACATAGAATGAATCACCACTGGCTAATACATTTGTAAAGGTGTTAAAACACCATCTAGGCAGGGACTTTCAGTAGATTCCGTCTCCCAGAGCAGGGAGGTCTCTCACTGTAGCCAGCACACTCTCCCTGGATCTCTCTATCATGAGGATGCTGAAGAGTCCCAGCAGTGGCAGCAGTGTGATGTGCACACACTCATCTGTGGTTTCTAGCTGTGAGTGGGGAATTGGGCGGGATCCTCACAGGGTTGTACCTTTCCTCCAGGCGGTTGGGAGAACATCATTTGATCTCTCAGGGAGACAGTGTAAGACCAGAAATGTACCTTTTAGGGGTCAAGGAATGTGATATTTTGGACTTATTAACCTTGGTGATTCCCCTGCCAACAGATCTCCCATGGCACGTGGTAGAGAAAGCAAACTGGAACCCCCTGAAGCTGTCATTTCTGCTCCACTTCCAACCTTTGGAAGGATTAGCATTCTCACTCTTCACGGGATTCTTGGTGCGTCGTATCTTGTTTATTCACGCAAGGTGACCCAGTGTTTGCACTTTTCAGGGTGTTTCTCCCAGGCTGAGCTATCAGGAGACATTAGCTCAGAAGGCACCATGAACTGATAAAGGCTTATAAAGGCAACAAGCCATGATCGGCTGTCACAGACATTGCTCTCACACAGCTGCTTCCATTCACCACATGCATTGGGGACTTACTGTTCACAAGAGCCATTAACCTGATTGAAACCTTGCTACATCTGATCCCCTAGCCCCATCTGAAGCAGTGACCAATTCCTCAGGCACCACAGGAAGGACGTCCCATTAGGATGCATCTCCCATGCACCCGTGAGATGCTGCAGCGGCTCAGCCACAGGGAGAGATTGTGGAGCATCTTGGGAGATGCAAGCTAGCAAGGGAGTAGGGTCCATAGGAAGAATAGGGGCATGAGGGACCTGGACCTACAATTCCCATGAGGCCCTGCAGAGGCGCAGACAGACGGAGATCAACATTAAAGATGAAATGTTTCAACATTTCTGAACTGATTTTTTGTTCTCTGAAAAATTTCAATGTTTTGAATTTTTGTCCTGATTCAGGACAAAAAAAATAGTCAAAGTATCGCAATTTTCTACAGGACGGAAATTCCATTTTTCAATCAGCTCCGCTTAAAACATAAGAAGAATTCTACGTTGCAACGGTAGAACAAGCCTGAAGCAGCTGCTGAGCTGGCTCAGTCTAGTCCCCAGATTGTGTTTACCTGTGCAGTGGTGAAGAGGATCTCCAGGCCACGGGCACTGAGGAAAGTCTCCCTGGCAGATCGGATGTTGGTGATGTGTTTGAGGCAGAGCAGGAGACCCCTGCGGACATGGATGTACCTATTGGAGACATCACAACGATGCCAGTCCTGGTACAGCCTGAGCAGTTCACACAGGTAGCCTCTGTTGACTGCCCGTCGGCTGTTAGACTCTGAAACCAAAGGGATATGGCTGAGTTACAAACTTCCCCACACACACACACACAAGTACTGATTGATGATTGTCACATATATGCACAATGCTCACACACTCGCATGCACACACTTGGTCTTGCGCACACAATCACAGACATGTTTGTTAACTTGATTTTAATAATTTGCATGGGTGACCTTAATTGTTATTTGTTAAGCACAGAGCACATGCTTGGCATAGCACTAAGCAAAGCAAAAACTAAAGACAATTCCTGCAGTGAGATGCTTGGCACGAGTGGGAGATGCTGGATTGACAGCCCTGGAGCCTGAAGTATTTTATTTACACCCACTATGAATGGAGCACAGGGCAGCAGCCGTAGTTGTGGCTGCCTCCATCTGACCCACGCACCGCACCCCCTATGTTCCTCAAAATGAATATGAAAGAGGGAGGAGCCGCTGAGGAGGGAAAAAGAGAGATGCAATATGATTGGTTGGGAGAGGGTCATGTGATCCTCATACAGTAGTATGGATCCCAAAGGAGACTGACCTACAGAGGGCAACAAAGCCAACCACTTTTCAGTCACACCTGCCCCAGACAATGAGATTGTGTTGGCTACTGAAAGGTGTGATGCATGCTCACACACCCCTTTGTAATGAAAGCCATTGCACAACAGAGATTGTAAAATCACAGCCCCTTCTGCTATTTCAGGGCCCCCAACCCAATCATTAATCATCAATCAGGCTCAGAAGATCATTATTAACTTAAAAATCACGAGTGTTTTTTTTTTTTAAACAAAACACCATGTTTGGTTTCTTTTTCTTTGCCCTATGGTTTCTGAGCTTTTTGTGTGTGATCAGGTCACATTTTCAAGCTTTACTCCAAAACCACAAAGGTTTAAAAGTTCTTTACAAAAAATGAACACTGAGATTCTCACAATCACATCTCCAGACGCTTGGTCTTTAAGACAAACAAACATCAAATATCGCAAGACTCGCAATAAAATCATGAGAGCTAACAACACTGCCATTCAACATTTCTGAAGCGCCTTTTCCCTGCATTCCTTGCCATGCCCCAGCATGTGCGAGTACAGGCAAGCTCCAGGTTGTTCTTTCCCCTTTAAACCAGCCCTTGAATGAATGTATTTTTCCTGGCTGGTCCACCACACACCCCATTCTGACACACTTCAGAAGCTGCCAGGAGCATGCTCATCAACCCACAGGGCCAGGAAGCATATGTTGGGCCCCCTGAATCCCAATTACTGTATGCAGTTTGCAAGAGAAAGCTCTTGGTATGGGTTTTCCAGGGCTAGTGGGCTCCAATCTATTGCTGTTTCATTAAACAGAGCGCCAGAACCACTCACACCTGGAGTATTAAAGTCATCAGCAGAGATTTACTGGGAGAAGAGGAAGAAGGAAGCCAGAAATTAAGGAGGAGAGAGAAAGGCAGTGAGACTGGGGCCAAGGGAGGTCAGCAACCAGGAGAGAATGGGAAGTCACTGGGGCAGGTGTAGGGGTTGCAGGTGAAGGGCAGACAGCAAACATCAGCCTCAGTGATGAGGAGGAGGAGATGTTGGGAGGGATGGAGGAAGGACCCTGTGGCAAGTCTTCTCTATCTGTTCTTTGGAAACATCACACAGAGATCTTGCACAAAGAGGGAGGATGGGTGGGAGCAAAGAGCTCCACACAAAGCGCTGCCAATGTACTTCAATCCTGACCTGCAACCCCACTGATATACCAGTCCTGAGCTACCACATTAATCTGCTGAAGCACCTCAATCTTGAGCTGCCGTCTCTGTTATTCCACTGCACCTCAATCCAGGCCTGCAGCAGCCTCTGCTATCCTACTTCTTGGCCTCCACACAGCTCTGACAACATATCTCATGTTTTCCGCTCTGGCAATTGTGAGTGTGTATGAGACCACAGGTGTGTTACTCCTCTGACCTTCACTCAGTATTGGTGTGCACGCGCATGCTAGAAAACTTTAATTGCTTGAGAATCCCTTATCAGTCCCAACGGTTTGATTCACGATTTCCTGTTAATCCTCCACCAGATGTCATGTTCGCTAACCTGCAGGATGACTAACCCCTCAAATCAGTCAATCTTCCTTGAAGAATTGCTTAGGGAGTTCTGCAAAACTACATATACATGACAAGAGGCAGAGCAGAGTCAGGGAGCTTGGGGTGGGGGCAGTGTGAATCAGACTCAGGGTGGCCTCCTGCCTTGTACAGAGGCTAATGAAATCAGAATGGAGCTAGAGACACACCATTTAGCACTCCAACCCATTTGTCAGGACCCATGGGGCATAGTGGCAGTGGAAAGGGCTGGGAGTGGAGCTAGTTAGAAATTTCAACCAAAGTAAAATTCCTGTAAAATATTTTTTGAAGATTTTTTTCCCCATTTTTCAGCCAGCTCTAGCCTGGGAGTCAGGACGCCTGGCTTCTGTTCCTGACTCTGACAGTGACTCACATGTATGGCCTTGTGCAAGTCACTTGATCTTTCTGTGCCTCAGTTTCCAATCCTCCCATTGTGCATTATGGATAAAAAGCACTACACAGTCTAAGGGCTGAGTATATTCATTATTTATTTCTCTTAGGTTTCCTGTAGCACTTGTCAATGTAGCATCTAATCCAGGGATCGGCAACCTTTGGCACGTGGCACGTGCCGCTTCTCGCAGCCCCCATTGGCCTGGAGCGGCGAACCGCGGCCAGTGGGAGCCGCGATCGGCCGAACCTGCAGACATATCAAGTAAACAAACTGACCCGGCCTGCCAGAGGGCTTACCCTGGTGCGCTGCATGCCAAAGGTTGCCAATCCCTGATCTAAACATTGGCATTATGAACTAATTTAGGGAAGTCTGTTCTAGAGGAAAGGAAGGTTACTAGGGCAGGACACGAGGGAATTATTCTGTGTCCATACCCACAACACTTTGATTACAAGAGATGAGAATTACTGGTGAGGAACCAAAATGCTGTTGTCTCATTGAGACTTTCAGTTTGGTTGGCTCTCCTGGACCATCCCATCAACCTCTCCTGTTCTCTTCCCATTGGCAGGTCTCTCTCATTCTATTCTTCCATTTCAGTTTTTTAGTCAGCAAATCAGAGAAAGAGCAAAAAAGGAGGAATGCCAAAATCTCCAGAAGGCAGGAAGGAAAACAGAAACCTCCCCACCTGTCTCTTATCTGTTGGTCTCTCCATCTACGCAATGCACCTGTCTGTATATGTCTGTATTTTGGCTAAAATACAGATGGTGGGTATGAGTCACAGAGATACAAGCAGCACTGTGCACGTTTGTAGGCAGTAAGAAGTCATCTCCTCCTGGAGTGGATTTGCATCTCCTGTGTGGTAGGTGGTAGAATGCCCTTTGCCTCTCAACCTTTGTGCTGTTGGTCCTCCACTGTGCTACAGGTTTCTACTAATATTCCATTGCAGTCAATGGATAATGAGGACATATTTGGGCCACTCTTCTCTGCCTGGACATAGCGAGCGAGTCTGATGACACAACAGGCATGCTTTGCCTGGATGGACCCAGCACAGCTGGTACTTTCATCCTGGATGTTCCACAGTGGTTAAAGACGCATCTAAAGCCAGGAGCTCACACAAAACACAAGCCTCCAGTTTCAAGGGAACTCTGCCTCGTTCGCTGCTTGGCAGGCGGGGGACCTCAAAACAGGGTTTGAGGATAGCAGGTACACATCACCAGTCAGCCATCATTATGGCCTGAGGGGTGTTGCTGTTTCTGGGGATGCTCCTGAAGCCTCTCCTTTTCAGCCCGGCCCCCTCTGAAGCTGCACACATGGGACCACTGGAGATCACCTGGTTTATACAATCACATAACTGGATTTCAGTCAACCTGTAATATGATGAGCAAGTCACTGCTTACCAGGAAGAACAAAGAAATATTTATCTTTGTATCTAGCTATTTAAATCTCTTTGGTGCTCTCTTTGTTGATCAGAATCACTCAATTAATTCATTATGCCAAGGACGTGGTTTGAAGCTAAGATGCTCTGCTAAATTAACCCTGCAGTCTCCAAGAGCTTGGAAGGGGTAAACTTGTTTAACTGCAGCATCCGCAAGTTGGGCCGATCGTAGCTCCCACGGGCCGCGGTTCACCGTCCCAGGCCAATGGGGGCTGCGGGAAGCAGCACGGGCCCAGGGAACTGGATGAATTCTCCCCAAAGATGGGCCTAGTCATGCCATGGACAATGGGATGATTCAGATCTAGTGGGCTCAGTGGTTTCAGCAAGCAGCTGATGTGGGCTCCTTGTTAAGGTGACTCCAGGGGCAGCGAGTTATATGGGCCCGTGGTGCCCGGGCTCCAGCAATAATCAGGGTCCGGGGGCCCGGCTCCACCAATGTTTGGGGCCGGGTCTCTCCCCCGACCCCGCCTGCCTCCCCCGAGTGTCCCCTGGTCCCCACTTGCTGCCCCGGTGCACCTCCCCTGGGTCCCTGAGCTGCCTCAAGCCGGTGGCTGCCCACTGCAGCTCCATCCTGCATTCTGCTCTGCTGCATCAACTGCTGCTGCAGGGTCCTAGTGCCCCCCAAGCACTAGTGCCAGGGCAGGCTGCCCTGACCCTGCCCTTCCACTTCAGACCTCTCTCTTTTCCGGTGGGACCCTCCACCAGCACAGGGAGACTCCCCTCCCCCCGACCTGCAGTCACCGCTCCCGCCTCACGCTGGGCAAGGGGCAGCCCCATGCCCCACCCCCAGTGAGGCTACAGTGAGGGGCAGCAGCAGGGGAGCATGTGATGGCAGCCCCCCCACCGACACCCACCGCAGGGGAGGCAAGGGGGCTTCCTGGACCTGAGAGGGGTCCTAGGAGCATGTGCAGTGACAGTCGTGCAAGGTGTGTGTGCTGCCAGGGGAAGAGGGGGGCCTCCCCCGCAGCTCGCTGCTGCCATCGGGGAGAAGGCTGTGGGGAGTCCTCCTCTCTGGCCCCAGCCCCAGGGCAGCCTGCCTGCACCCCAAACTCTTCATCCCCAACTCCGCCCCACTCCAGAGTCCGCACTCCAGCCAGACCCCTCACCCCCTGCACCCCAACCCTTTGCCCTAGCCCTGAGCCCCTCCCACACCCCTCATCACCAGCCCCAACCAGAGCCCTCATCCTCCTGCACCCTAACCCTCTGTCCCAGCCCTAAGCCCCCTCCTGCATCATGAACCCCTCATCCCCGGCCCCATCCCAGAGCCCTCACCCCTGCACCCCAACCCTCTGCCTGAGCCCCACCCGCACCCCAAACCCCTCATCACCAGCCCCACCCCAGAGCCCTCATATTTTTACATTATTTTAAATATATATATATATATATATATATATATATATATATATATATATATATATATATATATATATATATATATACATATATATATATATATATATATATATATATATATATATATATATTGGCTTACAAGGCAGGTGTGGTGGGGTGGGACTTGGACCTGTTCTGGGCCACACCAAAAATTATACAAACCTGCCACCCCTGAGTGACTCTCCACCCATCCCAGTATTCAGGGGGCAGCCATGATTCTGCCCCACAACCCTGCACACCCAGCCTGTGGGATGACATTTAAAGACATGCAACGTTTATTTCGTCTCTTGGAACAGCTGCATCCGACTGCAATGTCACTAAGGTTTCAACACCATGGCGAGAAGACAGAGGACACAAATGCATCCCATTGGTCAGGATGCAGTACACGTCTCCCTCTGTGCCCAGTCCACCCAGGAGATGAGTCTGTTTCAGCTATGAGCTTTAGTTCCAGCTGTAGTGACTCATGCCTTCAGCTCTGAAGGTCCCTGTTTCAGTCCCTGATGTTGGCCAAGATGGTATCTCACACAAAGATATAGCATGACATGAGAACCCTCCACTAACTGGCCATTGTTGCATCATGAACATGTGAAGATTAAGAAAGAGCAAATCAACGCCCCACAAAGCTACAGAACTATCCCCAATGGGAATTAAATCTTTAAAATTTGAAAAGGTTTAATTTTTCTCCCTTATGTTTCATTTTCTGGATGAAAGCCAAAGTGTTGAATTCCATGAGAAATAATGTTTGCGCAAAATTTCCAATCCAGTTTTTCAGACTGAAGTGGTCTGGAGAGTTCAGATAAGGATCCAGAAATTTGAAGGACTTCTCCAAACTCCATCTCTGAACTTTCTGAAGTCCACCCATCACTGGGGACGCAAACACAGTCCTTCCATCAGGATAAGCATGCCTCATTTGCCAATTCATCACTAACAGAGACACAAACAAAATGATGCAACAACTCAACTCCATTATTTCATCCTTCAGGACATAATACAGATGGGCACTGAGCTGTCCATGTTGGAGTTGAAACCATCCTTCCACTCTGGGACAGGAGGTACATCTGCATTGAGAAACCTCTGAGAGAAGAACAATCTTGGGGAGTAGAAATGAAAGGGACATCCATTCCCAACCTTCCTTTCCCCCCTCACTCTACCCAGTTACACTGAATGACTATACTCTGAAGAAGAGACAAGAATACAGCCCCAAAACTGGAACTGGGATTATAAACATCCTGAAATTCAGGGGGGAAAGGGGCGGATCAGGGGTTTTACTTCACACTGTTATAAAGGTGGGGCCATCACTTGCAAAACTGAAATCCACCTTCTAATTTTGACCCTTCCACAAAATATGGGCAGTTCTGATGCACACCCATCCCTGACGGGCAGGCTATGAAATGTTTGCTTAATAGAACTCCCCTCTTCTCTTTCTTGGGGAGCCTATGTGTCCCCTCGAGGGCACACAATCCTCATGCCTTCATGAAAGGAAGAGTGTGAGTGGTTAAATAAAGGACGAGGGAGGAAGAGGGGGGAGGACCAGGGAAGGAGAAGAATGGCTGGGAGGAAATAGGTAAGGCAAGAGGATAAGGAGAGAGGAAACCGGGAGGGGGTGGAAAGGTCATTTGCAATAACTGCTGCCTGCACCAGAGAATCCTCTTGATAAAAGAGACATACTCAGGAGGTCATCGCAGCCTGTCTCTTTAGAGTGCTCATTACAATTTCACTAGGCAAGCAATGCAGCAAGGTCTCTGTCTGTTTCCCTAGCCCTCTCCCTTCAATAATGCCTCTGAGATTGGCTCCAGCTAATTTCCTTAAAGACACGCAAGCTGCTAACACTGGGAAGTGCAGATAGTCGGGTATAACAAATATGACCAAAATTAGATTAAAATAACCTGCTGATAAACAAATTACTCACCAAAAATAAATATTGGATTAAGCACTGATGGGACCTGGGATAACTATAACAACAGCACCATCATGTGGTGCTGGGGTGAGGCAGTTGGCTTGTGTCATGGGGGGGGGGGGACAAGAGGAATGTTCAGAATTACCCAGTTTAACCGTACAGTCCCAAACGGGCAGCTGCCTGAGCCTGTTTCTTTAGATTGACTATTTCCTCCACCCTCAAAAAATTGCATTGGGTTACTTTATTTTTGGCATGAATTCGGCACTGACCAAAGCAAAAGATCCCACGGGATGGAGTCACTCACAGCACAGATTCCCTTCCCCCTTCCCCGCTGCTCTGCCAATGCACTCGGCATGGAGCCAGGAGGTCAGAGTTCCATCTCCACCTCTCCCGCTAGCTTGCATGATTATGGGCATGATGCTTTGCCTCATTGTGCCTCAGTTTCTCCATCTGTACAAGAGGGCCAATACCCACTTCACCAGGGGTTGTGAGGTTTAGTTCATTAATTTTGTGAAGGGCGTTGACATACTCAATCGCAAGTCCTTACAGAAGAATTACTGATGCCCCCCTGTCACTCAGCCTCCCAACTATGGTTATTTGCTAACGGCCAACAAAATGCTCAGACCATCGCAGACCCAAATAAAAGAAGGGCCCTGCCCTGCAGAGCTTACCGTCCAGAAGGTAGACAGTCAGAGAAGATGCATGGGAAAAAACAGAGGAAGGAGCCAAAGGAGGATTTGTGTTTGCTTATTCTGTTTGTGGACACGACAGAGATAGTGAATCATTAGGATGCATCAGAATGAGAAGACAGTGGGAGCCTGGCACACAGTGGTTAGGAGGTCATTCTGGGCACAAGGGAGCTGCTCAGAAGGAAGCATGAAGGCAGGTGTGGGAGAAGGAAATGAAGGGGATGTCAAGACTAGAGTCACGGGTAGAGAGAAAGACATGCAAAGAAATAAGATCTAAGGTGCAGGCCAGGGTGGAGTAGTGCAGCGGCTGGTGGCAAAGGCAAGACATTTAAAGTCAATGCAGTGAGCAAGGGAAGCCAGTGAGGAGATGCCAGTGTTGCCAACTCTCATGATTTTACCATGAGTCTTGCAGTATTTGGTATTCCCCTTAAAGCCCCAGCTCCTGGAGTCAGGTGATTATAGAAGAATCTCAGCTTTCATATTAAAAAAAAGTAAATGTGCATCCTCAGGGTTGCAGAATAACATACGAAAATGAGCCTTGAATGCAGCCTAAAGGCTTAAAAACCAAAAGGCAAATTAAAAGTACACACTTTTTGGTATGTTTGACGTTATGATTTTTAAGCCAATCTCATGGTTTTCAGGGGCCTTACTGGTGATTTTTTGAATGTTTGACATTGGCAATACCGAGATTCCAAGTGCTGAGTGAGATGGTCTGATTGTCAGGGGAGGAAAATCTATTTTGTATAAGTAATCTACAATCCTAATTATGAAAGGATATAGTCGTTATTGCAGCATTAGAAGTGACACGCGCTTCTGAGCCTACATTAATAGTCATCCAAATGTCTATAATTCCTTTCCGTTCACATTTTCAAGAAGAAAAGCACCTGGCTCTCTCTGGCCATGTTCCGGGGCTGCAGGCTTTTTTCCCCCAGCTGTGGGTGAAGCACCAATTTCAAGAAACACACATTTGCTGCCTGAGCAGGATCCTTTACTGGAGCCCTAAGCAGGTTTGAGCAGGGATATGGCTATAAAAATAACAAGCAGAATGGCCTCACCTCCAAAATCCCTCAAGCTGAGGGTGTCCCTTTGCAAATACCTTGGAGAAACATGGGTCATGTTCATGAGGCATGTGAGGGGGACCATGTGCTGCAGGAGAGATGGTAATGATCAATGATCTCCATACCTGTGAGCAGGTGTTCCCCACGAGATATCCCAGCAGCCATTTCACTGGCAAACCTGGTACTTTTACTTCTAAGATAGTTACCAGTCAAGACAGTTTCCCAGCTCCAGACAGACTGGTAATGTCCTGATACTCGGCTGCCTTCTGTGGCTCCCAGACAGATCCTGCTCCCTCAGCTACTTCCCCAATAACTCCCCAGTATTAAGCAGCTGCAGGTGAGCAGTTCCCATCAGTGTCTGTTTGGACAGAGAGAGGTGAGATTTCGGCCACAGATCAAAGTTTACAGGTAGCCCTTTGCTCAGAGCTGGCCAAAGTATCAGTGCAGACAAGAGGAAGCCTGAGAGGCAGGGAGATTATCACCATGAAAACATTAGGGAGAGGCACTGCTATCTGCCTGCTCCTGTTAAAACTATAGGGGATTCTTTCTCCTTCTGACTTCCTGCCAAAAGCAGGGGAAGGGCTCCTGGCCTAAGAGATCCTTGCAAAGATGATCTGTGTAGCCAGAGGCAGAGAATCACTCCAGCTGGAGACACTGAGTGCAACCCTGAAGGTGGATGCATTCTTGACCTCTCTGTTTTCTGGGTGATCTCATCCTCATGCCCAGCAAGATCAAGTCCCAGTGCAGTAGCACAAGCAGGTCACTTTTCAAGGCCTTAGTGAGGCTCAGAATAACCGATGTGCTCATACACACCCCGATTTCATCGTTGCAGCTAGCACCAGGGTTTCCATCTCCCGTCCAGCTCAAAGCCCACAGCTTTCACATCTGTGAGGTCCACCACGTTTGATTTCAGCCTGTGTCTTCACAAGCAGTTCTCACATACAACAGTGCCTAATGCTTGTAGACATTTACTTTCTAGTAGCCTCCAAAGACACTAAGAGTGAGAAGAAACCAAATTCATGGTCTAGACCAGTGACCCTCCAACTGTGGACCACTGATGAACCACAGAGCCGCTGGTGATGGTTTGGGCAGGGCTAGCTGATCACATGGTGCTGGCTCAGCCTCCTTGGTTCCAGTTATATCACATTTTTTTTAAAAACAGCTAAAACTCTACCGCTTACTTTCCTAATGTCACTTTTCCACTAAGTGGTTGCTGTAGTTACCACATCAACGTTGTGCAATCGCAAATAGGGTGGGAGCTTGTGCTGGAACAGGAAGCCTGGTCCCATCAACACCACTGAGACAGCAGAATCTCCCTTCACAGCCCCAGATGCCGACCATCAAGCAGGAGTGCCGCAGAAAGGCTTGCGTTGCCAACTGAGCTTTCCACTCTCCCTGCAGCTCCCCTCCTCTCCGTGAATTCCTCCTTCTCTAAATGCTAATTTTGCTTTTAAGTTGAAGGCAGCTCTGGAGTGGCCCCATCACCCCCTTATTAAGATTTAGTATCTGAACCAGAAGGTGTTTCCTCGTTGCAATAACGTGACTTTTAAATCTAGGCAGCAAGGTTAATACCAGAGCATTATTTGAGAATTCATCACTTGAGCCGGTGCGACTCAGACATGATCCCATTGCAGCATGCTCATTTAAGTACTGCTTCCAGGCCTACAATTTTTCACAAATGCATTTATTCCTAATGCTCACAAAAAGGACAGAGAAGAGAAAGAGTAAAGGGAGCGGGGAGGCGGGGGAAGAGAGAGAGGACAATACGCCATTGTGATTTATTGGAGAGGAGATTGTCTGCAATAGTAGAGCACTCTTTCTTAATCAAAGCTTTATTAAATCCTGGTAATAAAAAGCTAAGTGTTTTTGGATGAGATAAAGGCAGAAAAGGGTAACACATTCACTTCAGGAACATTCAGGCCAGGAGTACATACAAGGGGACCCAAGCTAAAAGAGCCCTAACCCCCACGGACCAGACACTGCCAGTGTTAGATACTCCCTGTCAGAGCTTGGCTACACCAAGGCAATCTCTAAGTACCAGGGCTAGCTTTAAGATCTGCAAGGCTTCAAGCACAAGTGGAGACCTGAGATGCTAGCAGGGGGAGAATAAAGTAAAAGTGGTTTCATTATGACAGTCTGCAGAATTCTTCTAAGCTCTTCCCAAAAAAATCAGAACAAGTTGCCATCCTAGTCTTTTCACCTAAGGAGCTTGCACCCTTATGTCTAGGTTATGATTTCCCACCTGCATCATCATAGAGACACAGGGGGAAACATGGCAAGACATACAATAAATGCTACATATTGTCCCCTCCCATTTCTCAGCACAAATTGCTTTGGTCTATTGCATTTCAGAGCTGTGTGTGTGTGTGTGTGTGTGTGTGTGTGTGTGTGTGTGTGTGTGTGTGTGTGTGTGGTGGGGGTACGT
The DNA here is from genome assembly GCF_015237465.2 of Chelonia mydas. Lineage (NCBI taxonomy): Eukaryota > Metazoa > Chordata > Testudines > Cheloniidae > Chelonia > Chelonia mydas. Next base: position 70,493,769 of record NC_051250.2, read on the forward strand.
TGAGTTGGAGAAGAAAGTATCCATTCCTAATGGGACATGTCTATCTAGGTGCACAGCACAGACAGGTAGGTCAGTAAGAATATAAAGAGAAGGCGCTTACTTGATTTCAGCAAAGCTGCTAGAACCTCAGTGGCAGCCCTGGAGGAAGAAAAACAATGGAGAAATAATGTCAATTTCTTCAATAATTTTTTTTAACCTTGGTCTTCCAATCTCTGGGTCAGATCTCCAGTTGTTACAAATTGGCAGGACCTCACTCACATTGATAGAGCTACACTTAGTAACAGCAGCTGAGGATCAGGCTCTCTGTGTTTGATTCAGTTATCCAACAAGACCAGCATTAGCCCTCTAGCCTCAACATTACGTTAATCTGTACTGACCATTAAAAATAAACAAACACCCACCTATCAAAAGAAATGAGACAAGTCTTCAGTCTTTGAACTGTTTCCCTTGAGCCCTCTGTCTGCATCACTGACTCAGAACAAATCCAGACCAGACACGGGGATATATTTCTGCCACCTGGGTCATCAGACACATGTACATCATAAGATGTGTCAGCTCCAGGGTTCTGGCCAAATTCCAACTCAAGACATTTCATTTTGCTAAACTAAACATTCCCCCCTCTGGCGTCAATTTAAAAAGAAAAACGGCCTCTCCCTTTATCATTATCAATCACTAGTATTACAGTAGCCACAGCTAAGATCAGGGCCCCATGGTGGTAGGCGGTGAAAAAACATATATTAAGAGAACCCCTGCCCCAAAGTGTTTACAATCTAGACAGACAAAGTAGGTGGATGTGAAGTGACTTGCTCAAGGCTACACAGCTCAATCTGTGGCAGAGCTGGGACTAGAACCCAGGCCCTCCTGTGTCCCAGATGAGTGCCCTATCCACTAGACAACACTGCCTCTCGATTCTTTCCCCCACAGAAATTGTGTAACTTTGCTGTAGCAGAACAGCTGCTGCGTCTCACCCAGAGACAGCTGTATTTCAGTGGGTGAGCAATCCCACACAGCTCAGGATTCTATAGGCAACAGATACAAAATTGTAACAAAATATACTTGTAAAACCGAGAACTTTGACAAAGGGCCTTTTACACTCTGACAGTGGCTGAGGGCTCTTGACACTGACCTTTATGCCTCACTAGGCGCCAGCCGTGAAACTGCACGCTCAGATGTGTGTTCTTTCCCAGCTAAATAAATACAGGCAGAAGGGGGAGATGGAGTGAGACACTCCTGATTTTCCCCTTTAACTGTTTCCTTCTCCTTAGGGAAACAATGAAATACACATACATACAGTCACTGCACAAAGGGCTAAGTGTGCCAATGTAGTCAAACCAAGCTCCCTGCAACTGTCCCAAACCCACATGGGGAGTGCATGAAAACATCCATCAGTCCTCTCATGTCCCCACATCTCTGCCCTGTCTCTGACCTTCCATCACTGCCAAAGCTCCCAGCTGCTAGCCTTTGACAGCTCTATAATTCAAAAGAACGAACGGGTCATTTCACCTAAGAGTGTCACTGATAGGAGAGCAATCACGTGCTAGATTCAAGATGCAGAGATGCCACAATGGATTAAACTTCTATCAGAGTTTACCCTCCACTGGGAAACCCAAATCCCACCCACTCCTTACCCTCCCCTGTCCTGATTGCTGTCTCTTCTTCCTAGCAATGACTTTGGCTTGCCTTCACTAAAACAAAACCTTACCAACATGCACTGGCTCCGTTCACAGGGAAATACCAACTAATGCGTTCCACTGGCTCTTGCTGGGGTGACAGTGCTTTAGGAGAAGGGAGAAAGCGAGTAGTTAAGGAGTCTCAGGTTCAGAACCAGATGCGCTTCAGTGCCCAGGTGAGCTATGAGAGGAAGTTGAACAATTCACTGACCCAGCAGGCTGCCAAGTCAAAGCAGGTCACTGGGTCTGGTTTTAAACAGGAGCTGGATCAATTTGTGCCCACTCTGAAAACCACAGTAAGGACAATCAAATGCTTCAGTATGTCACTCATTTCATATTGCGATGACATGGCTGGTGGGTATATGCACCTCTGCTCTCAAATGGATGGAATCAGAGCTGCTTCTCTGTGTAGCATAGGCGCCATACAGCTAGTAGCAGAAGAGATTCTCCTATATCAGCCTATGCTTTTGGAGCAGGAGGACTAGAGCTCAAGCCCCACTGTTACTGCGAATTTCCGGTGCCGACAGCATGTCGGATAACTACATCTATAAGGCCCTTCATGCCCACAGATTCATTACAATATAATCTCTTTATAAACAAATCCCCAAATAAATCATATTAACTTCCACATTGAGCCAATTATCATCCTACAGCAGAAAATAAATATTTTATTTTCACCAAACTACTATTTATCGTGTGTCCACTCAACAGCTGAGAAGATGAAAGCTTCCAGAGCCGACTCCTGCCAGCACCTAATGTTCCAGGCCAACCTCCCTTACAAACCTACCTATCTGAGAATTAATCTGTCAGACACACAAACAGCAAACAGGGCCAAGAAAAAAAAAAAGTCAACATGGTAGCATTTCTGCAACTAAAGTCTCACCAATTAAAAAGCAGGAAAGTCATCATCACTTCTGCAGGAATTAGACAGCAGCCAGGCAGCTGATGGAAGGTGTTCAGTGTGACATGCAACCATTCAGTGTGTTAGACTGCCACCTGTTGGAATGGGCTATACTGCTCACACCGATTACCTAGCCTTTCCCCCAAGTTTTCAAGTAGGGACTAGGGAAACAACTTCCAAGCAAATCTCAACCCAGCTCAAACCGTCATCCAGAACTCACATCCAAATATGAGTCATGACTGGGGTTTGATATTATGTGTATACATGTATTGTGCACTGGCCTTTGCATTTCCTGGGTGATTCCTGAACCAGACGCCAAAACCCTGAATATCATGAGAAAAGCTGTGCCCACAGTGTTTCTGGCTCCATCCGGCAGACCTAAGAGGTCGGGGCAGTTCCAATAGGCATTGGATGCACTAATGCACTTTTGGGGGCTTATCTAAAATGAAGCATCGAACATTCACAAGGAACCTCCACAGACCTATGACACTGCTATGTGAGAGAGCCAATCTCCCCTCTGCCACAGAGGCAGCAGGGACTCGTTTTGCACACTTTTCTGGGCAATAAATTACCATCTAAACCCAGACCTCACTTGGGCCCAAAGCCCAGTACCTCCCACTAATAGGAATCATCACATTCCACAGACTATCACCTACTTCTGGGAGGACTTCACAAGCCAATTAGTGTAACCAGCTGAAGGCAGAGCCACAAACACAGTGTGCACCCTCCCCTGAAGAAGCGAGCCCTTTCCCACCAGAAGAAACCCTGGAAGTACCGACAGCCATCTGACCACGCCCCTCCTGGGTGGTAAAAGAGAGTAGAGGGGCTTTGACTAACACAGATTGTCAGCACCTACCTAAGCCACGCAATACTGAAATCTATCACTCAGTGCCGGAGACTTGCAAACTGCCAAACGCTGTCTGACCTCCCTTTTCCAAGTAAAGCTAATCAAAAAGCTAGTGAGTGCCCAGCACTGTTTGAAAGTCAGGCCCCTTCACCACACGTCAAGTTGAACACCTCAAATCACGAGTCATTTTTGACAACCGAGGCCCATGTTTCTTTGCCTGCGTGCCTGCTCTATAGCAATTAATCCCTCACGGCACTGGCCACAGAAGTCAAATCTGAGACCTTTCTCCAAATGTAGAAAAAAATTACTTCTGCCCTGATATAGAGGACACCTTCGTATTCAATAATCCAGGAGGAGTTCCCATCTCACGATCACCAGAATAAACATTTGTATGTTGTATCCCTTCCAGTGGTGCACATAGAATCCATTTCTTACCTGGCCGGTACTGCTGATCCCTTCCCCTCCCTGTGTCTCTCCTGCCTATTTAGAATGTTAGCTCCCTCTTCAGGGCAGGGAATGTCTCTTACTACATGTCTGTACTGTGACTATCACACTCCTTTTAGCTAAGGTGCTTGTAGGACCGCCATCACAGTTGCATCCAGTTCCTCACAATATTTTATGCATTTATCCTTCCAATACCCTTATGGGGCAGGGCAGTTCTACTTTCCCTGTTTTATACATAGTCTCTCTGTACCTCAGTTGCCTAAGTGACTTACCCAAGGTCACAGAGGAAGTCTGTGGCAGAGCAGGGATTTGAATCTGTGTCTCCTGAGTCCCAGGCTGGCACCCTAAGCAGGCCCGAACTCAGCTGGTGCCTGTGTGTGTGTGTGTGTGTGTGTGTGTGTGTGTGTGAATGTAATTATACTTAAGTAGAATGAAGCTTGCCATTTTCCATTCTGAAAAAACCACAATCTATCAAAAGGATTTTATAAAATGAAATATACAGTCTGTTGTGTGTCGTATAGCGTGTACTTTACAGGTACTCCATATAGGGTCAGACATTTTAAATTTAGGTGCAACTCAAGCAAAGTGAAGAAAAGACATTTGGAAAACAAACAAAGATATTGGGCCAAATCCTCAGCTGGTGTTATTCAGCTCAGATAAATTGAAATCAATGGAGCTACATTGATTTATGCTAGTGGAGGATCAAGTCCAGTATTTCCCATGAGACTGTAAACCAGTAAAAGAGACAGAGTGTCTTTGAGTTGATGCCTGGCAAAGCCTCCCCAGAATATAATCAATATCTGGGGCTATGAACAAATTCAAACACCCAAAACATTCTAAGGGGAAAGAAGGAAACACAACCGAAAGTCATATAGGGGAGGGAAGGACATTCAGTGAGGGATAGGCAAGCTGACTGATACACTGACAGAACTTTAGCAAGCAAGACAACCGGTGTTGGTACCACACAGTCACCTAGTAACACCATATGTTAAACCAACAGCCCCTTTTCTGGCATCAGAAGAAATAATGAGATGAAGAACCTGGGACAAGGGAAATGAAAGGATAATGAAAAATAAAACGTGTATGAGCGAGAGAACAAAAAAGACAGGAACAGGAGGGAAAGGCTGCAAAGCTCAGGAAAGATGAAGCCGTGAGCACATGCTACACCAGAGAACTTGATAGCGTGCCCAGTGCAAAACTTTACATTTGTCTCAGGAAAGAACAGATTTAAAAAAAAAAAAAAAAGCCTTACAGACCTGTCCATATGTTGTCGACTGATTCTCTGCTCTTTGCAGCAATAAATCACTAAGATCATACACTGGATTTTAAAAAACAACCCTCTCAAAGGGGTTCATTTATACCTTTCAGTAAAAAATGTATAACTAAAGTTGCCCTATCTTAAAAGACATAATAATAAATGCTGCGCTGTAACAAAAAACCCCTCAATGGCTTCAGAGACAGCCACTCTGAAGAATAAAGGGCTTTGAAGTGCTTCCAGATCAGCAGGGCTGATAACTGGGCATGAGCACAACTTAACCAGATAGACAAATGCTTCTTGCAAATTCAGTGTAGGAACCATAAACAACAACCAGGAAAAAATGCCACTGTTCTGTGTGCCAAATAAAAATTGGATTATCCAGCACAACTGGGCACCCCAGACAATGAATAATAAGAAAAGAAGTTTTATTTCTAGGTCACCCATGCAGATCCAGGCCACTGCGTTGCCTGCATCCATCACTAACTGATGGTGTGACTTTGGGCAAGCTGTTGATTAATTCTGTGCCCCAGTCCCTCTATCTTTAAAATAGAGATAATTCACCTGTGCTTCATACTAGTGTCATAGGTATGAAACAAACCCCTTTTAGTGCTTCTTGAGCACAACCTTGACTACCTGCACCTCACTCTGGGTGGAACCACATGGTCCACCCTCTCTTAAACTGACTTTCTGGGCCACAGCTCCCTTGTTCACCAATTGTATTAATGCCACAGGCCCAGCTTGGTTTGGCATCTGTAAGGCCTTTCACTCTGGCAACCTGTGACCAGCGTAGGGTTGCCAACTTTGGCTGGATGAATTCCTGGAGATACCATCACATGATATAATCTTTAATTAAAAATTAATCTTTCAATCCTGGAGGGTTGGCCTAGACCAACGAGGTGGTTAAAGTGACACAGCAACCGCTTCTTCAAAACGAAGTGTTATGTATTCATGTGTGGGAAGCACACAGAGGGAAGGGTAAACAAAAATAACAATAAAGGTCTACATGCATATTTGCCTCTACCCAATCCTTAAACTTTCCTTGCAAGCTTTGCTACGTTTCAGTTACCTCCATCTCTGGGTCGTGAGAAGCAGAGCCCTCTGCTGCTGTTTCTGCCTCTCTGTCTCCTTGCCAGCCTGCCAGCTTTTTGCTTTTGCTGACACTCTGACCACTCTCTCAACTTCCACCTTTTTTTAGGCCCAGGTTCCTCTAGTGTTTGATATCCTCCTTTTGATCCTAGGCTTAAGCCTTGATAAGAAACCATTCTGAGCCTGAGTGAAGCCAGGTAGGGTATTCCCCAATAAACAGCTTCCCCGTTGTTTTCTCAAGGACTCTTATCTGTGTCATTGTTTTATCATTCCTGTTTGGCTCCCTTAATATCCCCTTTTGATCTAACTCCATAGCAAGTAACTCATCATAACCAAACACCGAAGGATTAAACAGATGTTTGTACAGCACTTTGAAAATGAAAAGTGAAACTATGTGAAGGCTATTTGATCGCTTGGGTGAAATGAGTTGAAAGTTCATAGCCCAGTTCCACTGGGTAGGTGTCCAAATCTCAAAACCACCTTACAACTGCTCCAAGACAGCAGGGAAGCCAAAGATTGGATAGGCAGGGAACGACCCAAGAGATCTGTGCAAATCCAACTCCTACAGCTTTAATCACCCACCTGTCCACCTCTCCCATGGGCGTCTTTGCGCTTTTTCCATGCTTACACATGGGACACCTACCTCAAAGTAGTGCATAAAGCCTCTACCCTTTAGTTGGTCAAATGCCTCTTCCAGACTCCCTTCTGCCATGATGCCTAGAGAAGAGCTCACACTGACAATGGCTAAGTAGAGCGCTAATGGAGATTCCTAGGATTTATTGAAGGAAAATAAAGGTGATTGGGAACCATGAGGTTCTGCACATAGCTAGCATACAGCATGATCTTATCATGGCCCCCCTCCTATTCTCCCCCCCCCCAACCCTATTGCTCATCACACAAAGACAAGATGCAACAAGTGAGTGTAGATCGCAAGCTCTTTGGGCAGGGACCAGCCCCGTCATGTGTGTTTATACAGCACCTAGCACAATGAGGGTCCTGATCCTGATTGGGCCCTTTGGGTGCTGCTACAAACAATCATCTGGCTCGAAGCACATTTCCCAGAGAAGTGAAGGGAATAAACTACACTCAAGCTGTACATATTGTCAGGCTGTATTTTATCGTCAACCCGAGGGACTCATGCTTCACTCTCAGGATTTATATAGTCAGCAAAGCATCCTGCTAAAAATACAGTTTCACAGTTGAGGGTCATTTAGATACATGGCGCTTAGCTTCAAGGGTCACTTAGACACCATGGCGACAGGTGCTTTGTACAAGAGGTGGATCTCATCTGAGATAAATGCCTTGAATAATCATTTCCTTGGTGGCCCAACAATACTGAGCATAAATGTGCAGGCACTTGCATAGAGATTTGGTTTAAAGATTTAAAAATAGTGATTTATGGATCCTGGAAATGTGGTTGGGCAAGGCCACAGCTGCTGTTGGCATTTTCATGCCAATGCTAGTCCAAGACTGACACAAACACCCATCATCATGAGCTCTTTAATTCCAGCCTGCTTACAGTTTGCAATAACCCCCTCGACATCAGCAGGTGGCGCTCCAGCTGTTCTGCACAGATGTGGGTTTGGTGGAATGCCGAAGGATGGCAAAGATGCCCTGAACATTAATTTCTCTTCACACTCTACCCACAAGTTCTTCGCTAATGTTTGCTACAGTTCCAGCCACCAGGATTTTTTTTAAAGGGAGCTCTATATTTCATCCAAAAAAAATCACATCTTTTCTGTGACTCTAGCCATTCTGCTGGATGTAATTAGCGAGCAAGAGATCCCACGTACAAATAAGTGATACAGAAATTAAGCCTATTTAAAGAATATTTCTCTGAAGCTTTATGGGTTTCTATGGGTTTTAACAATCAAAGAGAAAAGGATGAAGACAGAAGATAGATGGAGGCCAAGTCACTGTTAACAGCACAGAGCACCCATTACTGCTGAAAATATACTGGGCCCCTGCCCTTTTAATGCCTTCAGCGGACATCAACCCTGATTCTTCTCTCACTTGCACCATGGTGAATTAAAGTCACAAAGTGTTTTCTAAAAGATATTCCCTGGCTCAAGCAGCAGTTATGGGCATGATGCAGATGTCACTAAGAGAGGATCTCAGTCCTTGTGCGACGCAGGAGGTCGGACTAGATAATCATAACTGATCCTTCTGGCCATAAACCTATGAACTATACCAGTGTAAAACCAATGCCAGAGGAGAATGAGACCCAGAAAGCAGGGATTAAACTGATGCTCATTCTCTCTCATCCCCCATGCCTCCCAATATAAATCCTGCCTCTCACCCACCCCTCACTGGGGTATTTTATGGTGCCGCAATAAGTTTGTTTTTGGCAGAAAAGAAGAATCACTGGGATTTACAAAGGGCTGCTGCAAAGAGTCCCAGCCCAGGCACCTCTCTCTATCTCTTTCATAGCCACATAATCCAACTACATCTGTATGCGTGATACAAAGCATGAGGGAATCAGGTGGTCTCTGAGCCATCCAGTCCCTTAGCCCCCAGAATACATCTCTCATCAGAGGAGGGGCTGATTTTACTCATTGCCGAGGACATACATTTTGATTCATGTTCAAACAAAGCACCAGTGGCTCTTTTTCAGGGCAGCGCATAGGTAGCACCACCTCCAAAGGCTGAAATCAGGTCCCAGAAAGATATTTTCCATTCTTATCAATTCCCTCTCCGGGGTCAGATGTCACCAGTATGGCTGAGGCAGGCTGTGACAGCTTGTCATTCACATCAAGATGAAAGGACTGGAAGGATCACAATCAAATAGAATTTTTAACAGATTAATTACCCACAGCAGCTTCAGTATGACCATGTGAGAACCCAAAGGGCATGCATGGAGAGGCTGAGAGAGAGGCATTGATGTTATCCCTGATAGACCTATAAAGGCGGGGAACAGGAATGCTCTTCTTAGGTTGGTGTGTTAACATATTATCATAGAACCATATGCAAACAAAGCCAGTGCAGCACGTTGGCATAACATGGGCCCAAATCATCCAATAGGTAATTAAAATGTGTCAATCAAAGGGGTTCAATCTGTCCCTTTCCCCCTGGAGACCCGCCTTTCAATCCCATTTAAGTCACCAGTGGAAATGAGTCTGGTGGTCTCTTTGCCAAGTCCTTAGCTGATACATATTCACATCACATCAGTTTACTAGGACTGGCAGCCTGTGCTCAAGAGGAGCCTTCCCTCCCCTCCCGTACTGGCAGACACATCAAAAATGTTTTACTGCACATCAAGACCGAGGTGAATCAGCAAAGTGGGGGGAGAGGGGAGGAGAAGAGATCCAGCCCCACTTGTGCCTGCACTATGCTTACTTCTAGCCAGATCTCTGACTCACACTTTTATGAGGACTAAACCCACTCAAAGCAATACAAGAAAAGCGGACAACTCATTTGCCAAGTAAAACCTGTATAGTGTGTCACTGACTCAGCTGAAGAGCGTGGCTTAGAGACCTATGCCAAATCCCGGTAACCACAGGTTCAAATCTTGGTAGACACGGACTCAGCCTTCTGAGGAGGATAAATTGATTTCTGGGCACTTTGCAACATGGGAGCCTTTCAGAGGTACCCTTAAAAGACAAAGTGCTCTCTGAGGGTATCTAGAGCCTGGCACTTAAAACCAGCCACCCAAACTGCACTCAAAGTTTTGCCCACAACTAATTGCAAATGCATAGTTTTGGGGGTGCGGTTAATTGTGGGCAAAATGATAGCAACTAGATGTCCAACTACTTCTAGCTGTGCCAGCAAGCCAGGTACCAGGGCTTCTAACTATCACTATTTATGCCATGTTGTTGTAGGCATGTAGGTCGCAGGATATTAGAGAGACAAGGTGGGTGAGACAACGTCTTTTATTGGGCCAACTGCTGTTGATGAAAGAAACAAGCTTTTGAGCTGACACAGAGCTCTTCTTCGGGTCTGGAAAATGTATTCAGAGTGTCACAGCTAAATACAAGGTGGAACAGATTGTTTAGCATAAGTATTTAATACTTATTTCAATGGACCATTGAAAGTGAAGAGGCTCATTAACACAGCTCCAGTAATAGGGGGGAAAGGAAGGGAGGGAGGGGAAAGCAGCGGGGGGGAAGGGGAGTTAATGGGTTACAGATTGTTGTAATAAGCCATAAATCCAGTGTCTCTGTTCAGTCCATGATTTTTAGTGTCTAGCAAAGTTATGAATTTAAGCTCCCAGGCATTAATGCCCCAATAACAACTAAATGGGTGAAACTAGACAATGATTATGCTCTCGAATGAACTCACACAGGAAAATGATAAAAGAGTGTCAGGGTTCCTTCCCCACTCTGAGCACTAGGGTACAGAAGTGGGGACCTGCATGAAAGACCCCCTAAGCTTATTCTTACCAGCTTAAGTTAAAAACTTCCCCCAGGTACAAACTTTGCCTTGGCCTTGAACTGTATGCTGCCACCACCAAGCGTTTTAAACAAAGAACAGGGAAAGAGACCACTTGGAGACGTCTTTTCCCAAAATATCCCCCCAAGCCCTACACCCCCTTTCCTGGGGAAGGCTTGATAATAATCCTCACCAATTTGTACAGGTGAACACAGACCCAAACCCTTGGACCTTAAGAACAATGAAAAATCAATCAGGTTCTTAAAAGAATAATTTTAATTAAAGAAAAGGTAAAAGAATCACCTCTGTAAAATCAGGATGGTAAATACTTAACAGGGTATTCAGATTCAAAACACAGAGGATCCCTCTCTGGGCAAAACCTTAAAGTTACAGAGAACAGGAATAAACCTCCCTCTTAACACAGGGAAAATTCACATAAAACAAAAGACAAAACTAATCCGCCTTGCCTGGCTTACCTATACTGGTTGCAATATTGGACACTTGGATTAGGATGGGTTGAAGATGCATTTCTGTCTGGCCTCTCTCAGTCCCAAGAGAGAATAAAAATGTAAACAAAGAGCACAGACAAAAGCCTTTCCTCCCCACCCCAAGATTTGAAAGTATCTTGTTCCCTTATTGGTCCTTTGGGTCAAGTGCCAGCCAGGTTAGCTGAGCTTCTTAACCCTTTACAGGTAACAGGATGTTGCCTCTGGCCAGGAGGGATTTTATAGCACTGTATACAGAAAGCTGGTTACCCTTCCCTTTATATTTATGACAAAGACAGAAGCACCACATCACCTGTGGGTGAACACTTTTCGCAAAGGGATCGCTCTAGATCTGACCTAACAGTCCTCATCCACAAACGAAACCTGAACAGCACTTTCAAAAGATGAGTTTGGGAGCGTAAATTCATAACTTTTCTAGACACTAAAAGTCATTGACTGAGTAGAGACACTGAATTTATGGCTCAATAAAACAATCTATAACCCACAAACAACCCCCTCCAACTGCCTCCCGCCCATGACAGGAAGGGTGTTAACGGGTTACTTTACCTTGGATGATCCCTTGAAATGTGTGTTAAATACTTATGCTAAACAATCTGTTCCACCTTGTATTTAGCTGTGACACTCTGAATACATTTCCCAGACCCGAAGACAAGCTGTATGTCAGCTTGAAAGCTTGTCTCTCTCCCCAACAGAAGTTAGTCCAACAAAAGATATTATCTCACCCACCTTATTTATGCCCACAGTTATTTGTGAGTACAAAATGGGAGGCAGGTTTCAACGTAATAAGGTCCATAGCCAAAGCTCTCCTTCTCTTTCTACAGCATAACTCATTGGCTAGCACTCTCCAACCCAGAGATGGCAGCATTTCCAAGGCACGATATGTTGGTAAAGTACTTCAGGATGCTCTAAAAGATGTAAAATATTATTCACTAAAAAGTATCCTTTATTGGATGTAACAAGGCTGCAGTGATGGATGGAAGATATGGCTTTCATTTCAGTCATTCCTGAAATGTATGTTTAAAGAGAAATTTAAAAAATTTAAAAATCTTTAAAAATTAACAGATATGAAAAGAATTAGATATGTGAAGATGCAACACTGAGATGGGGGTTGGCATACAGCACTGGGCCCTGTGCTCCTGGAAATGGAGTTAACTTGTGTAAGCCTTTCTTTGAAGACACTCTGGCTGTCTCAAAAGAAAGAAAAAGACGACTGATTGATACTGGAACTGGACGGGAAAAAAGTTTGTTCTTTTTAATCTAATGGAATCATGAAAAAAATGTTGCCATTTTACTAGTCTCAGATACATCAGTTTAATAGCTTTGTGCAGCATTTCACTTTCCCCTCTGGTTCTGTTCAGATGAAGCCCATCTATAAAGTACAGCCAAAGGAAAGCGTTCAAGATAATGATTTAAAGAGGAGAACTAGCTTGCAGGCCCTTCTAGAACACACCACTGCAGCTAGAGGTCATATGCAAACACGGCTAACAGAGGGTATGTCTCAGGAACGAAGGGTTGTTCGTCACTCTGAAATATTCGTAACTCTGAACAAAACACTGTGGTTCTTCTTTCAGAAGTTTACAGCTAAACAGTGACTTAATACCGCTTCGAAACTTTACTATGCAGAAGAAAAATGCTGCTTACCCTTTATTTTTAGTAGTAGTTTATGTTTAACACAGCACTCACTGTCCTGTAACATATTTGCTTTTATTTATTTACTTATTTTTGTCTCTGTTGCTGCCTGATTGTGTACTTCTGGTTCCAAATGAGGTGTGTGGTTGACTGGTCAGTTTGTAATTCCAGTGTTCATAACTCTGAGATTCCATTGTACTACAATTAAAAGCCCACAGCTAGCCGGTGCCAGGTGACTAGGGCTAATGGGCTGTTTAATTGCAGTGTAGTACACCTTCCACTGCTCAGGATCCTAGAGCCCGAGCTCCAGCCCAAACATCTACACCACAAAAACAGCCCCACAACCTGAGCCCAAGCCAGCTGGCCACAGGTTTTTAATAGCAGTATAGACATACTCAGGATCACTTTCCCTGTACTGCGTGAAGAAATACATGTGTGTAAACAAGCAGTAATGCCACGTGATGCAATCCTCCAGTTTACACACCTCAACCCTGAATTTCTGAGTGGGCACTGCGGTCCAACTGTGCAGGTCCGACTGGGGCATTAGGGCCGCAGTTTGACTCTGTAAAAGCCTCCAAATCACGGTTTAACTGCAAGTGGGCCAAATGCATTGGCTGCAGCTGGTAACAATGAAGGAAGCATCATTATGACCAGTACACACACATTTGCATTAGGAAGTAAATGGAAAGATTAGTAACAGTACAGTGCTTTTCATCTGCATATATCAAAACCCTGCACAAAAGGAGGTAAGTAATATTATCCCCATTTTACAGATGGGGATTATGCAATTTGTACATGTTATCTACACTGATATAGAATGTGGGTTGATATTAGAGCTGGTTGGAAAGTTTTCATCTCAATGAAATTTCAACAAAAATGGGGAGGAAAATTTGTGGAAATTGTCAGTCCCAACCCCCACACCCCTGACTTTGCCACTGCCTTAATGTGTAGCCTTAGGCAGATCAAGAACTTCCACTGTACTTCCCTATGTGTATTTACCTGCCCCACCAGAGTGATGCTATAAACTTAATTAATTAGTGTTGGCAAATCACAAATTGAGATCAATGGATGAAGGTGGTAGAGAAATGCTAAGTATTTCTATTTTACAGATGCATTTTGGTCACCTTGGGCCAGATTTTCAAAGTTATTTAGGCGCTAAAAAATACAGATGGGTGCCTCGTGGGATTTTCAAAAACTCCTATGCCGTTTAGGGGTCTAAATCCTATTGAATTCAATGGGAGTTAAGCACCTAATTTATTTAGGCACTTTTGAAAAACTTAGTAGGCACTGATCTGCATCCTGAGGCAGAGCTACACACAGCCAGTTTCCAAAATATCTTGGTCATTATGAGCATGAGAGAGAGAGAGAGAGAGAGAGAGAGAGAGAGAGAGAGAGAGGAGGAGTACCTGGAAGGGTTGGCTTATACCCAGCTAAGGCAAGGTAAACCAGGCACATGGGGCTAGATTTTTAAAGGTATTTAGACACCTAAACATACAGATAGGTGCCTAGTGGGATTTTCAAAAGACCGAGGGACCTAACTACCTTTAAACGTCTGGTCTATAGTGGCTCAGCAAGAGGGAGACTCCCTTTTTGGCTCACGGGATAAAATGATGCCTATGTTCTATAGGAGGGTCTCAGACAACATCATGCAGGGTGCGCCAACGGCTATTTTGGCCACCAGGCAGGGAATCACTTTTAGCTGCAGGGCAGAGACGTGGGGAAACAGCCACATCAATAGGCCTGGTCGGAAACACATCTCCAATATAAAGCGGTGTCTATTTTTGTTGGCGATTGAATCTACCTGCTCATTTCTCCACGCACCTTGCTGAAAGTTGGCTCTTCAAAGTGTCAGTGCAGAGCATGAACATGAACATGAACGAAATATTATCACTCTAGAGCAGGGCGGGTTTCTTACTTCTTCAGAGCACGAGCCAAATCTTAACAGATAGTGAGCCCCCCAGACACCTCGCCTTTCATCCTGACCCCTCTCCTCCCATTTGAAACATATAACGTCCCTTTGGCATCAATAGCAATTGCTTACATGGGAAAAGGAATGTTAGGAAAGCATTTTAAGCTCTTTTTAATGCAATTTAGCAGGTGTAAAAAATTAGACACCATCTCCTTGTTCTCTGCAGACCACTGTCGAGCGATGCACAGACCACAGTTTGGGATCTATTGGACCTGAAGTCTAGGAAAGCGGTTCTAAATAGTAAGTGCAGGGGGGTGGAACAGGTGTCCTAAGAAATGCACCATCACTGTGGAGAATGAAGAATGGGTCAGTGAAGACGCCAGTGGGGATGATGCAGGCAGAAGTCCTGCACAAACAAATTTGGCATTTCTTTAGCATCACAATGGGACAGTTAGTTCCTCAGTCAGAGAGAAGAGTGCTCCCTTTTAATCCATCAGAGCCACTTCCTGAATTAATCAAAAAGTGTCAAATTTTTCTCAGTTATGCCTGTACAACCCTCTGGGAATCAGCTGTCTGGTCAGATCTCAACAGCTATGTAGCTAGCACCAGGCCTGATCAGTACTGTACTAGGATGGGAGATTTAGAAGGAAAATGATTAATTCAGAACTCAGCAAATATCAAGCCAAGCTCTCATCTTGGTTACACTGCACAGTTGCCACTTGAGATTAGTGGGGTTACAGTGGCATAACTGAGGGGACATTTTTGACCAGTATTTGCAGAAACCTAAATTATAACTTATGAATTGTATATTATTATTATTATTCTTTTTCTCGGAGAGCTCCCAACCAACCCAGCCAAACTCTGGTTAGTATGTAAGAACAAACTAGATAACAGCCCAGGGTGGCAGGGTCTAGCTGTAGATATAAAAATAAACGGATCGAGCTAAAAGGAGCTCAGTCAAAATTTAAGCATTATCAGGGTGGTTCAACCATGTGCCCTTGTTTTTCTGCACACAACAATTTGGAAAGAAGTGAAAGTTGGCATGACTGCCGACTTGCAAGCATGATTTTAAACAACCCCCCTCCCCACACACAAAATCAACAGACCACCACTCCCAACAAGATAGTGGGAGTTGAACCCAGCTGGCATTGTTATGTTATTGGAGTGTATGCCACATGGCTTGAGCAAAGTCCAAACAACATTGTTCCATTTAACAGGAAGGGAAAGTTCAGTGCATAAGCCAAAATCATCTGATGATTTTATGTGTCTTCCTAAATGGTCCAGTTATTGCTGCAGCCTGCTGTAATGCCCAATCTCTGAGCCATGACAGTTTCAAGATTTACACTTCAGAAAAAGAGGGAGGTTTCATTGCCAAAGCTGCTGCCTCTGCCATATTTGGAGTCAGTGAAGAACTGGTCTTCCTCACCAGCCACTTCCTCAAAGTTGTCAGGTTCTCCTCCATGTGTTCCAGCCCACTTCTCTGAGGCCAGCCTAGGGCTGCCCAGCTACAGGGTTATTTACAGGTTTTGTTCTCATAGCTGCCACCCCGAGTGTTGCCCTGCAGATAATGGTGCTAAGAAGAGCACTGACAGCATTATCAAGCCATGGACCCATACGGTGTCTGCAGCAGCACCCATCAGAAAACCCTCTTCCTCACCTACCTGATCAATTTCACATAGGCTTGGGCTGAACATTACTGGGTTTAAGCTGCTCTTTTATTCAACACTCCCTCCCCATCCCCACAGTCATCAGACTAACTGTGCAAACAATGTTGGGAGCCTGGCCTCAGGTCAACTACTGAGTGCTGAGGACTCTTCTTCAGTCATAGCTTCCAGAAGTGAGCCAGTCATACTTATTAGTCCACTGTATGCACGAAACCAAAGAGCATATCTGCACCAGGGAAATACTCTCATAAGTACCCACCGTTGCTAACACTTGTTCAGCTCCACCAGCATCAACAGCATAAGGAGTCCTATTGTAAATGGGCTGCTGCTGAGGACTTTGACACAGTGTCACATTACACCTGTTTGTGTACAAAACAATACAGTGTTTGAAACTGGTGGTGGCAGCTGAAGTCCTAGTCACACTTGGTCTGCCAGGCAGAGCTGAATGGACATAGCAGCACTGGGCAGTTCTTTAGAAACATTTCCTAGTGTAAAAAGGATTTGCCTTAATTGAATAACTGTGGGATCTTATTGCTATAACCACGGTATTCCCTCTGGCCTTCCTCTCCCTATTATGCGTTGATACCCTTATCTGTATTTGGACTGTAAGCTCTTTGTGGCAGGGACTATGCTTTCCTTTGCTCTGTGAAGCACCTGGCACACCTTGGTGCCATACCAATAAAAATCCAAAATACATAAAATCAATATCCCTACTCTGGGAGCACATTACTGGACCAGCATGGATGTGCTGACACCTAAGTGTGTGGTCTGAGTTTTATCTGCTCACTCTTTCTCCCCCCCACCTCCCCCTGCTATCAGGAAATGAATGTCAACATACAGCTCAGCACTCTCCAAGGGGGATTCTTCCTTTGTCTCCTTGACACATGGGAATGGAGCCAAGCAAACAGGCAGGGAGAGTAAAAAGAAAAGGAGGACTTGTGGCACCTTAGAGACTAACCAATTTATTTGAGCATAAGCTTTCGTGAGCTACAGCTCACTTCATCGGATGCAAGGAGATGTGCTGGAGGCAGGGAGAGTGCTTGCTTATCTCCTCAGTGGCGAGAATTCAGATAGGGTTCACATAGAAACTTCCTCCATCCAGTCACAACCCCCTGGGGATGGGGGGTGGGAGGGTTTGCTCAGTTAGGTCATAAACAAAACAAAGGGCTGACAGCCTATGGTTTCCTTTAGTGTAAGTGCCGCAGCAGCTATAGCTGGCCAACAGTCTGGCTTCCCAAACAACTCCTGCTAATCAATAATTCTGCTTTCCTAGAGCTTTGCTGTTGACCCCCTTCTCATACACGTACAAGGTAGTGTGAGCACATCACCCCACCCTCACTCACTCCTTTCACAATCCAGTTCAAAAGATGCCCTTCGTGTGCATAAAGCAGCAGCCATTCGTACATTTCTACTGACTGCCTCATGGATCATCTCTCTCTCTCTACCTGCTCAGAGATGCCACCCCCACCCCACCATAGTATCTGACAGCCTCAAATGTTAATGGATTTTTCTCACTGCACCCCTGTGGGGTAGGAAGCATCATTACCCCATGTGTAAAAGGAGAAACTGATGCACAGAGAGGCTAAGGGTCCAATTTTCAAAAGAGCTCAACACCTCAGATGCTGGGGGCTCTTTTGAAAATCATGCCTTTATTTTGGTACCAAATTAGGCTCCAAGATATTTTGGAAACCAGGCCCCATTTGTGTGTGCTGAGCCTCTGGCTCCGTGTGATTTGTCCAAGATCACACAGCAAGTTAGTGCTACAGTCAGGAACCGAGCCTATGCCTTCCACATCCCAAACCAGCGCTGTAACCATAAAACTATCCTTTCTCATCTGACACCAGACGCTTGACTTCTACTTCTTACAATGGGAGAGCCATCTCCTCCACAGCTCTACCTCATCTATAATCCATCTATCTTTTTCAGAAATTATCCACAAAAAGAACAGGAGTACTTGTGGCACCTTGGAGACTAACAAATGTATTAGAGCATAAGCTTTCGTGGGCTACAGCCCACTTCATCAGATGCATAGAATGGAACATATAGTAAGATATATAGATATAGATATACATACAGATAAGTTGGAAGTTACCATAACAAATGTGAGAGGCTAATTAGTTAAGATGAGCTATTATCAGCAGGAGAAAAAAAACTTTTGTAGTGAAACCAGAAATTATCCAGAGGCTTTTTTCTCCTTTCACTATGAAGTACCTCCTGATCCCTCTTCCTTCTGATAATTAGTACATCACCCTATTGCTTACATATTATCTAACTCTGGGAAGCACTCTGGTATTCAGCTTGCATGAAAGATCCTATGTGAAATAGAGTTGTATATCTCATTAGACTGGGCAAATAATGTCTGTGGTTGGTTGGGAGATATGCCTCAAAAGACATCATGCAAGGTCAACTGTAAATTACAACAGTTATAGCCATGGGGTGTGAAAGTCAAGTCATGGGGAATAGCAAGACCTTGCCCTGATGCCATCTTTTCAAACATAACCCAATAGGCCAGCGAAGGGGATGATATAATGGGAAAGCAAAGAAATCCCTTGACTAAGAAGCATCAGTTCTTTCTAACCCCAACCATTCCATTTCTGGAATAGAAATGAAATGGCCATTGATCTCTGTGAGCTAAATCAACAATGAGCTTATCTCCTCTGGAATAGTACTACTGATGAAGTGAGTCAATCAATACTTGTTCTTTCCCGTCATTTTTTATAGAAATTAAGTTAAATGTGGAAGTGGATTTCTAGCTGTTTGTCAAATATTGTACACAATGGTTTTTAAGAGCTGTTTTAACTGTGGTAATTGCATAACACTTGCGGCTACCAATAGATGGCACCAGGCTTTCTGTATGAATTTATTTGCTCCTGCCATCTGGAGCAACTTTCCTGTGCAGTATTTCTCTCAGCCTCATTGACTCTCCATCTATTTTCAAATCTCATCAGAAAGAATCTCTTTTCTCCCTTGACTCTGCCTCTTAATTTTTCAATTTCTCTCTCCTTCTGTTATTAACAGTACACAGCCAATAACGGATAATTCTTTGGTGTAACTATATTTGCAAAGCACTTCTATTTCTGAGCTACCACTGATATGAAATAAGATTTTATTACTTATTATTAAGGCAGATTATTCAGGGAAGCAATATAGACTGTACAAGGAGAACCTAGGCTAAGGAACTGCATAAACGAAGACTCCTCTGGATCAGACATCATTTGTCCTATTACAATGACTCATTAGATTACATTCAAATGCTGCATTTTATTTACTTATACCAATGATGTACTCATCTCTGTTTCATGTCATCTAAGATATTAATCAAAATGAACAGCCCTTGGTATAAAGGAGAATCTTGAATGGACCGTTTTCCCCTCTCCTGTTAACATCCTCCATCCCTCTCCATCCAGTTTATTTAGTAGGATGTTCTTCTAGACTAAATCCCATGTCGATCAGACCTGGAAAGAAAGCATGTAATTCTGCCAGTGACATAGTCCAGGAGACATATTTCAGCCCCTCCTCTGAGTTTTCAACAGGGATCAAGTAGCCAAATAGCAACTTCCAAATAAGTGGGAATTAACCAATGATTAATTCTGACCACATTCCAGCAGAATTATGTGTTATCCTCCAATTAAATACCCAAACAGCTCAACGTGATTAACAAAAATCACAGACCAACAAGAGGAATTAAGGATGATTCGCCTCCGATCTCCTATCAAAAACTATTGCCAGATAAAACACATGCATAAAGCTGTCTGCTGGTTATTCCTCACAACACCAGTCATGGCAGCTGCTGTATCAGGTTGCAGAGGAACTAATCAGGATGTCGGGGTGCTGAGTTCATTTCTCATGCTCAAAATATTGGCTGCCGGTGGCCAGAGAGAGGTGGGGCAGACGTGCTTCCCACTGCTGTTCAACCAGAGCACTGAAATTTCAGAACAACTGGGAAATGGAGAGTGCCACAAATGTACACAGTAGTCAGCCAGCAATAGAACATAGCTCCTACGATTAGCAGAGTTAAAGGATGGCGAGCTCAAATTGCCTTCACTAGGTCAAGTGCCCAGACCAGTAGGGGGCACTTGCACGGCAGCCAGCCCTGTTACAGTGGCCAAAGCTTCTCCTACAGTGGTTGGAAGTCTTTCATGTATCTTTCCGCTAGTTGTAACAAAAGCTTTGCCCCCAGAAGCCGGGAATAATTCCAGTACTGTAGCCAACCCTCTCTGCTCTACCTGAATGACCCCACATCTCTTCTCCTTATATCCAAAGTGGACATTGATCCGATGCCACTGTGATCTCTCCTTTCCTTATTAAAGTAGGCACCCAATCACTTTTTAACCAGGTCATCCTTCAGGAGAACTCAACATCCCCGTTTTATCTTGCCTTAAGAAGTGTGCTTTGAGAAAGGATGTGGGAGGGTGCTTGGAGCAGTAGAGGGGAAAACCAAAATCACTGTGATGTGTGCAAGCAAAATATCTCTTCTAGAAAAGTACTGTTCTGTGTCTATTTCAAAACTATTGTGAAGCCACCATCAGTGTTTGCACTTCCATGTCTCAGCACTTCATGTGTTTCAATCCTACTGAGTCATTCTTGGATGGTCAGCCACACATGGGGGACAACTGACCACAGACCCAATAGAGTGAATTGCAGGCATTTGGTTTGTGGTTTTAATTTCTGTTCAGCTTGATATTTCATAGATTCCAAGACCAGCAAGGACCTTTGTGATGCTCTAGTCTGACCTCCTGTATAACACAGGCCATAGAACTTCCCCAGAATAAGTCTTAGAGCATAACATTTAGAAAAAACATTCAGTCTTCATTTAACTGTTGTCAGTGATCAAGAAACCACCACAACCCTTCGTAAGTTGTTCCAATGGTTATTACCTTCACTGTTAAAAACAGGTTTCAGAGTAGCAGCCGTGTTAGTCTGTATTCGCAAAAAGAAAAGGAGTACTTGTGGCACCTTAGAGACTAACCAATTTATTTGAGCATAAGCTTTCGTGAGCTACAGCTCACTTCATCGGATGCATCCAATGAAGTGAGCTGTAGCTCACAAAAGCTTATGCTCAAATAAATTGGTTAGTCCCTAAGGTGCCACAAGTACTCCTTTTCTTTTTACTGTTAAAAGCGTACATCTTATTTACAGCCTGAATTTGTGTAACTTCAACTTCCAGCTATTGGATCATTTTATGCATTTCTCTGCTAGACTGAAGAGCCCATTATTAATTATTTGTTACCCAGGTGGATACTTATAGACTGTAATCAGAATTATCCCTGAATCTGCCCTTTATTAAGATAAATAGATTGAGCTCTTTGAGTCTATTGCTATAAGGCAGGTTTTCTAATCCTTCAGTCATTCCCGTGGCTCTTCTCTGAACCCTCTCCAATTTATCAACATCCTTTTTGAATTGTGGGCACCAGAACTGGACACAGGATTCCAGCAGCAGTCGCATCTATGCCAAATATAGAGGTAAACTAACCTCGAGTAGGAGTGGAGAGAATTCCCTGTTTGTGCATTCCAGGTTCGCATTCACTCTTTTGGTCACAGCATCACATTAGGAGCTCATGCTTCAGCTGATTATCCATCATGACCCCAAATCTTTTTCATGACCCCCAAATCTTTTCAGTCACTGCTTCCCAGCAGAGAGCCCCATCCTGTAATTATGGCCTCCGTTCTTTTTTCCTAGATGCAAACATTTACATTTAGCCTATTAAAAAGCATATTGTTTACTTGCAACCAGTTTACCAAACAATTCAAATCACCTGAGAATCTGAGTTCGGTGACTCAAGAAGTGACTGAATCAGTTCTCTTAACTTAAGAAGTCCTGGCTACAAAGCTCCAGTGAAGATTTTCCACTACTCTCACATTCTGACATGAGTCATTTTCTGGCACCGCAGTATTGCCAACCCCAGGCTTTCAAAAACCACGTGTCAGCCCCCAAAGAGTCATAAGATTTTTTTTAATTGTTTTTTTTCATTTGTCTTCTGATTTTTGAGCTTTCTTGGTGGAGGAGGGGTCACATTTTCAAGCCTTCCTCAGCAATCATGAGGGCTGGAAACTTTCATTTTAAAAAAAGACCAAAAAAAAACAAAAAAAACCCCACACAAACGGAAGCTGAGATTCTCAGAAACATGTTTACAGGAGCTAAAAATCACAAGAGTTGGCAAAATAGCAATGGGCAAATACTACTGAAAGAATTTTTATAAGTCAAATTTTCAACTGAATTAGCTTTGGCAGGGCTGGCCACTATGCAAGTGCCCCCTCATGGCCCAAGATACCTCTGCTATGCTGTTTTCCCCTTCAACAAATTCCACCCTGTCTCTTTCAGTCTCACCTCTTCCTAAGAGTCTGGGCTACTTAGGTACATTTGGCATCATCTTTTACCATTTGCTAGGACACTAGTCCTTCCATCATGGAAGAAGCCCAGATAATTTTTACAGAAAATAAGAACCGCTCTTCAGGGCTTAAAAAAATCCTGTAAAATTTAACAGCGAATTCTCTCTGTCAAAGAACACTACAAGATGGATAAGAAAGTCTATTGAAAGGGCTTCAGTTTCACTTAAGTTCATTGGATCCTTATCAAAGGATCCTTTTTCATAAAGTTTTGCCTTTTCTTTCAAATATGGCTACTTTTGGGTAGACCCACACAATCATGGCATAACAATGTGAGTACCGTACACACCTAATTGAGACCAACAACGTCCGTGAGTTATAGTCTAAGGGGGAATTAAAGCCACTTGGTATATACCCCAGTAGAGGTCAGTTGTGACATGGAAGAGTCTGTGTCTAAATAACCCACCGCTTTGCCACTGTGAAAAATAAATAGCACTATGTATCTTGTTTCCACATCTTTGCTGGCTTAACAAATAGCTCTGATCCTGGGGCTCTACAGGCCAGGCTCTTAAAATGACCTCGGTGCTTCTACTGCCTGGGCTAGTACAATCAGGGTACATCCATGAGAGAGGACATAGTAACTGGAGTGGGTGCATTTTCCATTATGCATTCCTGGCAGCTGATCAAAAAGTAAAGGTAACATCAGCCCCCGGGAGATGCCAGCTGTTCCTTCCTCCCAATAGCAGGGTAAATCCTGGTGGCATGTAGCTATAAAACTGAACGAAAATGTCAAGGGCAGGGAAAAGGGGAGGATCAGAGGCTTGTTTGGAACAAGACCATGAGCAAAACCTCCCCAAATAGCCCAGGCTACCCTCTTTGTCTCTCTTCAGGCTCCAAACAGGAGCTGGAAAGAAACCCAAAAACAAACCTACGCTCTCTTGCTCAGCTTGCTCCGCCACAGCAAGCTAATCTGCCTCTGCCTCTCTAGAGATTTCCAATTACAGCTGATCAGAAAACAGAAGAACACTTTCATATTCTTTCCCCACACACACACCCCCTGCCCGCAATTTCTGATGAAATTTAAAGATGCCGGAGATTTTCAGACCATCATTGTCCCAGGAGTCCCTGAGAGCTGAGGGAAGAGGGAACCTCCCACCTCCTTGCACTTTGGAGTTCCAATTTTAGACTCTAAATCCACGCCAGTAGTCTCTGAGAGCGCTCGAAGCCTAGTAAACCAAGTCTCTGCTTCTCTGTGGCACCAAGTGAGAGCACCGAGTGAGATGGGCTGGAAACTGGCGCAGCCTCTCTCTCTTCTGAACAAGAGGAAAATAAAGCCTTTCAACAAGCTGTGAACAACACACTGTTCAAACCAAAACGGGTTTATGCCGAAGTTAGTAGCATTTCCTCTAGTGAAGAGCAAGCTGTCTCCTGTCCAGCCATAGAGATGCTCAGCCATTCCTAGCTCCTTGCTCTTAAAATGTAATTAAAAGTACGGGCTCCAGGCTGGCTCCCTGGGAGGTTAAAAGACTTCTGTTGATTCAGGTCCTGCTGGTTAACCCGTGTCTCTCCACAAGTACCGTAGGTTGGAGCACAGGGATTGCCACTTCCAGGACCCAGATGCCACATTCACCTGTCATCTACAACTCCCACGAGGCACCACGGCAGCTCAGGCAGACACAGATTAACGTGGAACTGTCTCAGAATGAAACATGTTGATTAGACTCAATCCAAACCAAACCCAAATGCTTGGGGTTCATTTTTCCAACAGAAAAATGACAAAATTTCAGCAAAAATCAAAACTGCATTTTCCATCAAAAAAACACTGATGGAAAAGTTCCCAACCAGCATTAGTGAGCCGGATAAAGGGAAACAAAATGAAAGTAGTGCTGATGACAAACTAAAATCATTGCTGTCCGAAAGAAATGCACTGTTTATTAGCAGGGCCTAAGCTTGCTCTTCTTCTCCGAAACTGAAGTCTCAGCCCACTTCATAGTGCACCTCACAAAAACCAGGGGTATGGATGTATCATTGTGAGCAGCTTTCAGCAGAGAGCCAGTAACTAAATAGGGCCATTGAGACTGAACATCCCATGCAGCCCAGGTGAGGTAGAGGACAAAGGAGGAAGGTTTCATTGCCTCCCTCTGTGCTTTATCTGTGCAGTGTGTAAATAGAGGAGTTCAGTTTCCAGGACAGCTTTCGCTGGTACAAAATTCACCAGCCATGCTCCATCATACTGAACTGATAAAGTCCAAGTCTTATTACACTCACATTCTGAGCTAGAAAGTGCAGAGTTACACAATCGTGCTACTATAACTAAACACTATTCTAATCGCAGGCAGCAATTCCATAGGAAGGGTGGGGGGGCGGGAAGGGAGGAGAATTTGCCTATTCAGTTCAGTATAGGCATTGACACATCAATCATTTTCAATTGCTACAGTATCTGAGCCCAGGCACTCTGGAGTGAACATATTCTGGGCCACGCAGTTTCATGTTAACCAATTCCCCAGTGAACCTGAGTCCTGAAGATAATGCAAGGCCTGAGAGGAATCTTGGAGGGGGCTCAGACCATCTAGGAATGTAGGAGACAGTATTCTCAGGGTGGGTGATATCAGAACCCCTCCACGAGGAATGTCCTGCGCTCCTCCCAGGCTCAAAGGGAGGGTCCGTGGAGATTACAGAAGCTGCAAAGCAGCTCCAGGTATTTCGCACACTATTGGAAGGCCAAAAATGCAGCCAAAGCAGAAGTTAATTGAGTCCCACAAACAAGGCAGCTGCAGGAAGCTGTCCATGTGCCGGGCCCGCTTGGTCTTAAGAGCCAAGCAGCTAGCAAGGCAAGCAGTTTAGACAGATTCCAAAAAGCCTGACAGATGTAAGACGAGGAGCAGTGTGTGCTGTTGTTACACCGTATTTAAAGAATGACAGAGGCATGAGTCAAGGTGTACGCTGATCGCCTCAGGGTGGTGGGAAGCGACTCAAATCACTTCCCCATGAAAAGTGTATAATTGGCCCGGTGCATTATTGGGAGATTTGGGCTGGTGATTAGGTCTCCTTCTCCTGGAATATCAGGTATTGGCCCTTGACAGAGACAGTACGCTGAGCCTGACTGACCTATGGAGACTGGAGCACCCACAGGGGAAAAACAGTGGGTGCTCAGGACCCACCGGCAGCCCCACCGATCAGCTCCTCCCCCTCTCTCCCAGTGCCACCCGCCTCCTGCTTTCAACAGCATGCAGGAGGTGCTGCGGGGAGGGGGCAGAGCAAGGGTGGGGCACGCTTGGGGAAGGGGCAGGGGTGGGAAGAGGCGGGGCGGGGTGGAGCCTTGGGGGAAGGGTTGGAAGAGGGGCAGGGCCTGACATGGAGCAGAGGTTGAGCTCCCCCGGGGAAATGAACAAGCTGGCGCCTGTGAGAGAATGAGTACACTGCAAAAAAGGAAAGGAGGACTTGTGGCACCTTAGAGACTCACAAATTTATTTGCGCATAAGTATAAGCATAAGGAATGCATCCGATGAAGTGAGCTGTAGCCCACGAAAGCTTATGCTCAAATAAATGTGTTAGTCCCTAAGGTGCCACAAGTCCTCCTGTTCTTTTTGCGGATACAGACTAAAACAGCTGCTGCTCAGAAACCTGTCATGATGCAAGGCACTGAATTTAGCCGTATGGAGTGGAAATCTATCAACTTGGAATGCATCCGATGAAGTGAGCTGTACCTCACAAAAGCTTACGCTCAAATAAATGTGTTAGTCTCCAAGGTGCCACAAGTCCTCCTGTTCTTTTTGCGGATACAGACTAACCCGGCTGCTCCTCTGAAACCTGAGCACGCTGTGTGTTCAACAAGCAAGTATTTGAGCATGCGGCTGTCTGTGTGAGTTGCGTACACCGGCTACTACGTGAGCAAGCACATGGCTGTGTGAGCTGTGCACACAGGGCACCGCACAGACATGTATACTGAGCCTTGCATGAGCCAGCTCATGACTGTGTGCCTGGCTGCGTGAGCTGTGAGTCTAGGGCACTGCACAGACATGCCTAGCAGTAGCCTGCGTTTTCTCTCTATTGTTTGTAGCAGGCTGGGCTGGTGCAAAGCCGCTGGTGTTTGTTATCCACACCCATGTACTCCTTCCCCGTTACAGGCGTGCAGGCCTCATAAATCTTACCCTGAGAACTGGCTGGGGACAGGGCTGGAGCAGACAGCTGCATGGCTAATTTTAGAGGCAAGCTGGAGAAGCTGAGCAGGTTTAGTATCTATAGAAAAAAGTCACTTTGAAACAACATTTGCCATGTGCTTAAAAATAGACCCAGACATTAGGATTTTATTGGAGGTGGCAGGGGTCCCAGCCCATTAAAAGCCCCACATTGGGCCAATCACAACTCTCCATCTGAGAAGGGCTGGGCAAAGCTCTGCTTTAAGATAATCACTGCATCTCTTTGGTCAAGTGGAGCAGAAGCCTGCTGCAGAGTGACACAAAGGGCTTGTTACCATCAGTTGCAGAGAGGGGGCTGTCTCCACCTAACTCCTAATGCCTCACCACACTGGGGTGCGAGGAACTGATGCTGGGACCTGAACTCCATTCCTCAGCATGGCAGTGTGATGTGCTGGGAATCCCCAGGACACAGTGACAATTTGCTGAATGTTTTTGTACCTCTAAAAATGTTCATTTCACATTTGCAGTGAAGTTGTGTCAGTTTTGATTTCATTTTCTTTACAAGTGGCACCAAACTCTTGGTTCCAGACACCCCTAGAACTTTAGAAACACTCAGCTCCAGGTCTGGCTCTGATCAGTGCTGTTCGTTCTAGCTCTGATCTAAACTTGTTCATCCATCCGTACACTTGGCATATTAGCTACACTCGGACAGACCCAAATGGACTCCCTTGCAGCTGCTGCCTACCTGACTGTCCTGGAGTGTTTCTTGGTGTAAGGAGTGATGACTTTGAAAAGCAGCTCCATGGCTCCATTAATGCCCAGCTTGGTTCCTGCAGAGACTGGGACAACAAGAGAGACAGGGAGTTAGGTCCAGAGCAGTAAGCTTGGGTTGCTGGAGTTACTGGTAGAGCAGTAAAGACAGGAGCAGCAGCTGGGATTAGCAGCAGAGTCTCTGGGCTTCCAAATGGGTCTCTTTGACCTTTTTACAGATGTAGGAACTGAGGCACATAGAGATCAACGGTCACAGAATGACTCACAGGCAGATTCAAGATTAGCACCCCATTCTCCTAACTCTTAGCCCTGTGCTCATTCAAGTAGTTTACAGTTGCCCCATCATTTGTAGAAGAGGTTGCACTCTCTAGAGACAGAAAAGGAGTACTTGTGGCACCTTAGAGACTAACCAGTTTATTTGAGCATGAGCTTTCGTGAGCTACAGCTCACTTCATCGGATGCATAGCATGCATAGCTATGCATCCGATGAAGTGAGCTGTAGCTCACGAAAGCTCATGCTCAAATAAACTGGTTAGTCTCTAAGGTGCCACAAGTACTCCTTTTCTTTTTACGAATACAGACTAGCACGGCTGTTTCTCTAGAGACAGGTTAGGGTTAAATGTGGCCAATCAAATCCACTCACAGTTTCCAGGGGCAATTCCATGCACACCGAATATCTCCTAGGGGCTTGGAGTGGGATAGGAGAGGATTTCTTTCCTTTCTGCACTAATCCCTGTTATTTCTGCTCTTGGGATAGGTACTTCTGAGTGCAGATGGAGCCCCACCTCAGCCACTCCTATCTTTAATTCTTCCCTTGACAATGCTGTTAACTTTTGCAGTCAGACACAGTGGCGTACCTGGGAAAGGGCTGCACAGAAATTGGCTGTTTGGCTTTAAAGCTAACCTACAACAGTCCACCATCAAACCTCCAACCTCACACGGAGAAGGGAGAGCAGGGGAGATTCAGGGGCTCTCTAGGTGAACAGGGAGGGCATACAGCCTAAAACAGTTAAGTGCTTTAAAAAAGGACAGTTTATTGTCCTAAGAGGGGGAAAGAATGAGAAATCAACATCCCCATCAGCAGCCAGCAGGAGTCTTGGATGCCTGCCCCAGGCTGGGTTTTTTGGCTGCTTTGTTACTAACTATCCCCCACTGGCCAGAAAGCTGCCAAAGGGCCCATCAGCTTATGTGGATCTCAGCCAAGTCATCCCGCTGATGGAAAATCTTGGAAGGCTCACTGGCTACTTTCACAATAGCAAACTATTCATGGGGACAGTGCAGCGTACACAGCTGCTTAAACTCTGCTCCCCGCAGACCGGGGGGCATGCTGCACACAGGGCTGGCAGCCCACGCTGGGAAAGGAGCAACCCAGGACAATAAGCAGCTACAGTGAGATCTTAACAAGGTCGGGCTGGCTGCTTAGACTCCTACCCGCAAGGACCCTTCAGGGTGTTATATGCTCCTGGGTTCTCTACTGCTCCAGTCAATTAGGTGACTTGGAGGGAGGGAAATTCTCCAGTTCTTCACCACGTCCGTAAAAGCCTCAGCCTATCCCAGAACAACACCTATGTCCTGGTTATGTGCAGATGTGGCACTAACTAAGAGCCAGTGCTGAATGGGGTGGAGGAGATAGGACGTTCTGAGGCACTGGGGTGGGGTTCACCAGGGGAAGTTGTGCTGACCCTAAGGATTAGGCCTATACAGCACAGCACAGTGATGAATTCCTCCTCAGGCCCTTGGTGGGACGTAGGAACTCAGGGACAGAAGAGATTTAACCAAGTTGAAAGATTTTAACTATGAATTTGGGGGGCGGCAGGGATTGGGAACAAAATTTTTTGCATTTTTGCACCAGTTTCTTATGGAGATGCTTAGGTACTATTGCAGTGGGACCTCAGGGTCACTTTAATGAACTAGAGAGTTTGTTTGCAGGGCTCAGGGTCCTGACACTAATGGAAAGGGTTAAAGGCCACAGTGCAATGGGCTAAAGTCTCTGAATGGGGATGCGGGTGCACTTAACGAGAGCAGAGGGACTGTGGAAAAGGGCTCCGGGTGGGAGGCAGCTCTGGGTGAACCTGCAGCTCTGGAACCCAAATTAAGACACATTTCAACTGCTGTCTCTATTACACTCACCCTTTCGAATGCCACTTATCTCAGGCAAGGGAACTGAATGCTGGGAGCTGGCTGCCTGCCTGAGAAGGCCCATAGCGTGAGGCCAGCTCCTGTGTAAATACAAGACCTAGAGGGCTAACAGCCAGTAATATTAAATCTTAGGAGGAAAGATTTGGAAAGCTGGATGTGTACAGCTCAGCCAGACGGTGATGTGAGTATACAGCAGGGGAGAGGGGAATAGGACAACCATCTAGAATGATCTGCAGGGGGAAAGTAGCCAGGAGGGAGAGGAAGTGGTTAGGTAATGCAAAGGGATGCAACAGGATGAAAGTGAGCAAAGGGAAATTTGTACTGCCTCTAAGAAAACATTTCCCCATGGGGAAATATCTGAATGCACAGTGGTCTTTTGAGGGAAGAGCTAGGAATCCCAATGCTTGAGTCATTGAACACCGGAGAATACTCCGGTGGGTACGGCTCCAGTTGGGGACTCAGAAGGTCGGGGTTCAGTCTGTCACAGACTTCCTGTGTGACCTTGGATAACTCATTTGTCTCTGTGTGCCTCAGTTACCACTCTGCACAATGGGGATAATAGCACAACGAGGATAATAATCCCTAACTCACAAGGGTGTTGTGAGCATAAATGCATTAATGATTGTGAGGAGGATAGAATTAGGGTCCATGTAAGTACCTAAGATATCTAGAATAGACTGAAGGGAACGATCCTGCATCGTCTGGACTAAATGTTTTTTTACACAGCTATTATCTGTCTTCTATAGTCTTTGGATGAGTAGGTTCACTGAATCTTACACTGCAAGATCCCTCTGAGAGTTACCCTTCTATGAGAGGTTTCAGAGTAGCAGCTGTGTCAGTCTGTATTTGCAAAAAGAAAAGGAGTACTTGTGGCACCTTAGAGACTAACCAATTTATTTGACCATAAGCTTTCGTGAGCTACAGCTCACTTCATCGGATGCATCCAATGAAATGAGCTGTAGCTCACGAAAGCTTACGCTCAAATAAATTGGTTAGTCTCTAAGGTGCCACAAGTACTCCTTGCCTTCTGTGAGAGCGTACCTAGAGCTATGCTAGCTCTTGCATATGATTCTATCTGTTATCAATCACAGATGCCAATAGCTTTCTTATAGATGCACATCTCTGTAGCAGAGGGACCATTAGCTTGCATTGTAGCAACTGCAGCAGGAGCTCCGACTCCCACTGGCATGAGAAATGGAAAGGAGAACTTACCACTAGAGGCATAAACCCGCAGGACCCAGAGACAGTGGATGAGATTCAGGTGGTGAGTCAGATTTTTCCTTGCCAAGCTCAGGGTCACATCAATTGCATCCAGTTTCTGCACTTTCAGCCCAAACTTCCTATCTGTGAAAGCAAACAGGAACAAAGTGATGGTGAAGAAAGAGTGGCTTTCACAGGGACACAGAAATGCCGCACGCTGTGGTGTAATCATGCCGCATCCTTCAACAGGATCTTTTATAGGAAGATCTCAAAGCAATTACAAACAACATTTATTACTAAGGCCCCACAATCCCCCTGTGAAGGAAATCAGTATTCTCCCCCCTGACTTACAAATAGATAAGATGAGGCACAGAGGAGGCTGGTGCCTTGCCCAGTGTTACATTTTCCATAGTTTCAATGACCTATTTTAAGTTAAGGGAAACAAGACGGAACTAAAGTAAAGTCTCCCCAAGAAAAAGCTATGTGGGTGCCTCTCCCCTATGACGTGCTACATCAAAACGCTGTCTGACAAAAAATGTAGCTGGTTTTGCAGATGGCCAACTGCCAGAAATGTACATAGAAAACAAAATCATAAAAATGTTAGCACTTCACAGATAATGCTTCCACGGAACTTTGGGTGTGAAGAAGAAAGCTCAAGCCTCCCAGCTGTGCTGCAAACACTGAACAACAATCTCTCTGATGATAGAGACATAACAGCAAGTGAAACTTGTTTTTGAATGTGTTATTGGGATACAGAAACCAAGTCATAAGAGAAAGAGCCTTTGTAAGTTACCATGTCTTGTATGGGAATCACTTACTGCCCAGCTGGGCTTTATCGGTGACACAAAATGCTGGTCAGGAGCTCAGAATGAACTCCATTATAGAATCTCTCCCACCTGGATTGCCATCAGCTGTGCGTCTATTCTTAGTATAAACTTCTAGCCACTAGCGGGTGAAACCATTAGGAGATCTTACAACACTCTGTCCCACTCCCCAGTCGCCAAGCCAGCATTCAGTGCAAAGTGTCCTGACTTGTTAAAACACTCACAGATTCCAGTACTGACCATGACTGTGACCTTTGGAGCCTTCTGCTCCTCCCTCCCCATCCTTTAAGTAATACTGGCACAGCAATACCTCTTTGGCCTACTTTAGCCAGCAGGCGAAGCAGAGGTAAAAGGATGCTGTAGTCTGGCTGGGCTGTCTGTGCAACATTCATCAGAGCCTGCAACAAAGCTTCACTCCCCCCTTTGCTGACCATGTAGTGAATTCGTCGGTCTGTTCCTAAGGGCAGAAAATTAAAAAGGAGGGATAGTCAATAACTTTCCTGTCGCAGAGCTTTAAACATAGCAATAAGTGAACATTATATGATTCAGAGGATGCTTATCAGAGCTAAAGAAGCCTGCTACATGACCCTTCTCTGGTGTTTTCCTGCTCAGACCATTATAAATAGAAGGGCATTTGCAAAATGTACATCTGGACTTGGATTTCAAACACCCCCAGAGTTTGGAGCTGTGGTTCAGGCTCATCTCTGCTCTATGTCAAAACCATGTGTGATGCTGCTCCTTGCGCCAGCTGCTATTATCTATATAAGCCACCACCTGCTGAAGCTTTCAGTGTGCATTGAAATGGGTTGGAGAAGAAGCAGCAGAGACACTGACAGATTTCAAAGAAGTGCAATGCTCAGTGATCTTTCCCTAGATATTGAAAGTTAAATAAGTGAAGGGAAAGAGTTCCAACAGTGCCTAGGATAGGGGAATGAATCCTAGGAAAGCTCTGGAGTCAGCCTCCAAACAAATAAGGTCTCCAGAGAAACCAAACGCTAACCCTCTGGGTCCTCCTGTGTCAACAGCTCATAATCCACAGGCATCTTTGGCCAGCTGTGAAGTTTTCTACTGGAAACCCAGGCTGGGAGTATTGTGGAAGCAGTACATTCAGTCCCCAGGGGGCTCATATCATCCACAGTGAAGCCATCTAGCTGATTGAAGAATGATATAGACTCCAACAGAGAGTCACAGCTGTGGTTATGATGTCTCTGATGGAGTTGGGGGGAGAGGGAGAGTGTAAAGTAGGAGCATATGAGGCTTGCAATAGGAATGAAAAAAACTACACGCACACACATACACACACAGAGCCCTGCATTTTGGCAACTAGAGTTAGCTGGAAAAATTTTAACGAAAGGACATTTTGATGAAAAATGGAGGGGAATGCTCTGCTAGCTACTTATTTTCCCTTCATGTGGCCCGGACACCCTGAAGAATCATCTTCACCGTGAACATGCAGATAGAGGAGACTTTGAAAATAATGTAGTCTCTGTGGTGGGTGGATTACTACACCCATGGAGAAGATTTCATACCACTGAAGTGAAGCAGAGGAGAAGCTGTTCATTCCCCTGACAGTTCCAAGTACTTTTTTTTTTCTGAGGGGAAATCAACTACAGAATCAAATTGCTGCAACCCAGGAGGCTGTCTCCTGCTCATATCTCATGGTTCGCTCTTTCCAGTGGGCCTGGTGACTGAACATTTCCAGTGTTCCACTGCCTGGGAAGATTGAAACATCTTGAGAAGCAGTTAAATTAATGGCCACCTTTGAAATTCACAGGAACATTTTCCCCCTCTTTCACCATGTGATAAAATTAAAAGTGTACGGTGGGGGGGGGGGTTGAGCAAGGGGACCCCCCCTCCTCCCCAACCTTCCGTATAAATAGGAGGAAAAGCTGAAGGGCTATTCACGCAAACTAGGCAGAATTGATCTAGCAAAAGCCTGACAGAGATATGTGGATGTATGCTCTGTGCCCTGTTTTAGTCCCACCCATCTTCACTCTACAAGAGAGGAAGGATGGTCCAGTGGCAGGGGCGTTAGCTGGGACTCAAGAGACCCAGATTCAATTCCCAGATCCCCCCCAGATTTCCTGTATGACAAGGCAAGTCACTTAGTCTCTGTGTCTCAGTTCCCCATCTGTAAAATGGGGATAATAACACTGCCATGTCTCATGGAGTGTTGGAATTGTAAAGACATTTCAGATGTGAGGTACTCAGATTCTAAAACCAAGAGGACCATCTAAATACCTAAAATAGAGACATTAAGGCATCAGTACTTACCGATAGAGAGTAGGTCTGTGAGAATGCTGAGAACATTGAGGATCACATCCTTGTCACGGGAGCTCTGCAAGAGGAACACAAATGCCCATCTTGATGGATGAACTCAAAATAGTGAGGCAAGGGGTCTACTTTCCAAGACATTCAATGCTATGCAGGGCTGGATTAGAGAGCGGAGGTCTCTGCGGACCAGAGGCATTGCTGTCCCACTTGGATAATGGGTCCTCCTAGACTAATGTGAGCAATGGATGTGGGCGGCCTCAGGCTAATAATGGATTTTAATGGCCACCTGGTGTCATATTAATCATACCACATAAAAAGTGGTGTTTAAGATATGGGGGGTAGCAATGGGAAAGAAGAAAACCATTGAGAAATCTCTACATTTGAGCCAGCCTGACTGACATGACTTTGCATATTTCCTTACTGCTTTAATTTTGTTCTGTCTATACACCTTTCCACTGCATTGCCTGGCCTGACATCATCCCTAACACATAACTTAATTTAGCACAAACATTGAACCAGAGTCTGCAGTGGATTAACAACAGCTTTGACAAAGGGGAAAAAATGCAGGAAGAGGTGAAATATGGAACAACTTCAATCACTGTCTAACACCTTGTATCCAAGTGTTTTGGGATTAGCCAGTCCCAGAGATTCCATCATTTGCTGATGATGGAGTTGAGGTTGTATGTTGTTTTTCTAAAACTTCATTTCTTCTTCAATTCTTCTTCCTTTTTCAATCTGCACCTAAAATTCTGAAAGTTGCAAAGGAGACATTGTACAACACACACACAAAGTAGGCATTTTGGGTATTCTGCAGCAAGGGCACCTCTTACAATCACTCGGTGTCCCAATTTCATCTCTTTTAAATGTTGCTTTGTACCCTATAATGGCATTCCAAAGCCTGGCAACCAAAGCAACAGAGCAGACAAGAATTTTCACAAGATGAGAGGTTCTCTGGGCATATTTTTAATGAAGACTAAGTTAACATTATCTGGTGTAGATCATGCAGATTCCAAATGTATGGTGGATCCAAATCAAATCTTGTACTTAAGGGAATGGGATAAATTCAGCTGTACTTGGGGAGAGGAAAACCAGTGTTTAGGCTAACTCCTGCAATTAGTTGGTGGTATAGAGTAGACACCCATCTGAATCTTCCTTATGCCGATAAGATTTCGCTACTGGAAAGTGAATGAGGAAGGATTTAGTGGTTACAGTCTGTATTGACATGAGGGATATGTAGGTTCAGTACTGGACCTATTATTTTTCACAGGAATTCCTAACATAAAATATAAACCTTACATACATGTAGCACTTATCACCTAGGAGGAACTTCAAGTTCTTTGTGCAAGCCACAATATATGTAAAGGAGTCACTTCGTCTCCCACCAAAATCATAATGATAATATCTTTAAAATACACAATACCTGTCTTCCTTATGGCTTTAAAGAGTTTTAGAAACATACCCTACTGTTACACAGTCTAGCTACAGGGGGTCTCTTCAACATTCACGAGAGAGCTAGCCACCTCTGGCATGCTTAATATTTTACAGCTGCACCACACAATATAGATGAAGACAGGGAGAGGAGAATCCCCCATCTAATTGAAACTGCAATGGGAATGCTAGGAATCCCAAGTGCAACCCCTTAGCTGTCTGCATTATGGTACAGTCTTTAATTACATGATTACATACTACTTTTTCCACAGGACCCTTGCCTGATGTTCAGGGAATGTATCAGGGCTGTGTAGTTTAGGAGGCAGTTGTTTGTAAGACCCCGCTTCCTCATTTGTTGTAGAAGTTGCAGGGTGTGTAGTGAATGAGTTAGGGAAGTGCAAAAAGAGAAAGGATGATCTCATGGCTAAGACAATGGAATGCCACCTTGAAGAACTGGATGCTATCCCTGCCTCTTCCATACAGTTCTTATGTAATGTGGGGAAAGTCACTTAACTTTTCACAGGTGGCTACTAATTGTGTGTTCTTCATATTTGGGAACACAAGCAAGCTTACTTCTGGCATTTCCTAACATTTGAGTGTTGACTTTGCAACCTTAATAATGTTGTTTTAACACCGTTTTTTTGCATGTAATATCATAGCTTTTTTAAAAAGCAAACTGAAAATACAGAAAATCCACCATGTGCAATGACACTGCCTTCCATATGATTGATCAGTAGGATTGGAACATGTAGATCCACCTGATAGACCTTGCTACTTGAGGTAAGAGTATCTGATAGCAGTAAAAACAACAAGGAGTCCGGTAGCACCTTAAAAACTAACAGATTTATTTGGGCATAAGCTTTTGTGGGTAAAAATCCCCACTTCTTCAGATGCATGGAGTGAAAATTACAGATACAGGCATAAATATACTGGCACATGAAGAGAAGGGAGTTACCTTACAAGTGGAGAAGCAGTGTTGACAAGGCCAATTCAGTCAGGGTGGATGTGGTCCACTCCCAGTAATTGATGAGGAGGTGTCAATACCAAGAGAGGGAAAATTGCTTTTTAGTGAGCCAGCCACTCCCAGTCCCTATTCATGCCCAAATTTATGGTGTTAAGTTTGCAAATGAATTGTAGCTCTGCAGTTTCTCTTTGAAGTCTGTTTTTGAAGTTTTTTTGTTGAAGGATGGCTACTTTTAAATCTGTTATTGAATGTCCAGGTGGATTGAAGTATTCTTCTACTGGCTTTTGTATGTTACCATTCCTGATGTGTGATTTGTGTCCATTTATTCTTTTACATAGAGACTCTCCTGTTTGGCCAATGTACATGGCAGAGGGGCATTGCTGGCACATGATGGCATATATCACATTGGTAGATGTGTAGGTGAATGAACCCCTGATGGTGTGGCTGATGTGGTTGGGTCCTCTGAACAACCCAAGGTACAACAGTTTTTCTTGAAGTCCACACTGGGTTTGTTTTGAGGCTGGGTCCAAATTCACAGTATTGGCTCCATGAGTCACTCAGAAAAAGGTCTGCAGAATCCCAGCAGAATTCTGCAAATTGTTCTTTCTCGGTGACATATGCTTAGATCATCTGCTTCTCTTGCAAATTTCTTTTTTTCACTAGGGCTCAATCATGTGAGACCCTATATCCCTTCAACACTCACTGATCTTAAAAGGAAAGGAAAGAGACCAGTACCCAACTCACAGCAGGTGCTCATGACCTTGCAGGATTGGCCCTTTTTCTCCTGACTTTCAGGGGTGATGAACACCCACAAACTCAGGGGCTTCAACTAGCAATGCCAATTTTCAGCACCTTTGAAAAACATCAGACTGTCCTCTCTGGTTTTCTCTTGATGTCTCTCAGTATCCCTTTATCTTGTAGGTGAATGGATTTCACATTTAGGTTTCAGCAGTGAAGTCTTCATTGATTAATGCTCCTATTACACTGGGTTGTTTATTTTAGCTGATTGGATTGCGGGTTTCCTAAGCCATTAACACAAATAGTGATGACACAAGGTATCTTCTGAGTTCCTGTGTGCTTTATTGAGGAACTCAAATGGACAAGGAATGTGAGGGGCATGAGGGAGCGAATTTAAAAATGTTAAAATTAGAGCCAGCAGAAACTGCCACACATTCTCTGAACATTTATCCTGAATATTTAAACATATTTACTCGGACTGTGTCTATGATCCTTGTATTTGCTGGACATCAATGCTCAAATGATGGAGTTTGCTGGCAGGTGTGTTTGTGTAACCAATGGATGACAAACTGGACCCAACAAAGTCACCTATTGACCTGAGCTGTTAGCCAAAATTCAGGATCTTGAAGGTTGTTGCAATTAGGAGGAGAAATTGCTGAGAGTCAGGTTTTTCTTTGATGCAATTTTATTTATTTACAAAGAATGTCCTGTTTCCCGGAACACACAAGGAATCAAACAGCAGAAGAAAGTGGCCTTGCTCACAGGTCCAAGACTCCTTCAGCTGGCACCCCAACCCAAAGCCACCCACCTCTAGGCTTCTCTCAGGGCCATAGAGTGCAATTCCGGGCTACGTTTCCTTGACTAGGTCTCTCTCTCTACCCTTCAGTCACATACACACAGACCAAAAGAGTTCCACCAATCCAAGCCCTACACACCCTGCATTTGAAACCATTTGAAGAACTTGATTCAGCGTCTAATCAAGCTTTTTCATGTGCCTGTGTTTTGGGTGCTACTGCTATCCTTTCAGCCACTTTACAATGACTTCTTTACATTTATCCTGAATATAAGGTGGCAGCCACACCAGGCCATAACAACAATGGTTAACCAAATCCATAACAATAGCAAAACACCCCTTGACTTTGATGGTGCCAGGATTGCAACCAGTGAGTATTGGAGAATATTTGTGAAAAATAAATTTTGAATTCATAATAGTGAGTATTCATGTAAGAAACTGATGTCAAAAAGTTATGTTTATGCAAGAAGAAAACAAACTGTCATGTGATTTCTGTGTCCAATGGAGGCCGCAAAATTTTTGTATATTTAGGTTGAGATTTTCAAAGCTGTCAAAGGCTTTTAATTCCCATTAAAATAAATTAAGTTTAATTAATTAGTACTTGCCACAAGCTGTTTGCGAATCAAGTACCAACAAAGAATTCTTTCAAAGAAAAATACTTAGCAAATAATTTTAAATAACAAATACAGTTGAGAAAAACACAATCTGTGCCAAGACCATAAAAGATACATAGAATAAATTATTCAGTGCTAATTACTTGCCCAGTTCTGGCTAAAATAAAGATTTTTTAAAGGAATATTTGATGGCACGGGAACGATTCAGATACAGAAAGAGGATAGAAGGACAATTCCTCTTGTTAAATTTTTGCCATTGCTCCTGTGGCATTTATAGATATCCGCTATAACATACACACAAAATAACCCTCCCCATGGAGGGTTTTACAGACAGAATTTTGGGTTTAAGCCAAATTACCACCCACTGACAACAGTATCTGGCTGTGCTTCATGGCATGCAGTTGTATGAGGACTAAACTTAAAAAATTAAAAACGTGTATAATCCAAACTACCCAGCAATACTCTTCTGTTTGCCCAGAGTTCCTCATCTTGGTTTCTGTTCAGCACAGCCCCATCTGTCTCTCTGAACTGTGAATAGGACACAGTTAAACTTAGATGTGCTTAATCAGCTCCCATTTGACAGTGCCTCCCTGAGCTTCATCTGACATCGGTTTGGGAATCAACCTCTGAAACCCTCTGGCTTTGGTTAGGTTGGCAGAGGTATGAAACTTGGCCAGAATTCAGCGGGGCATCAAAAAATACCCCATTATACAGCCATTGATACAAGAACAATGATAAATGATCAGCTAGTAACATCAGCGTCATAGGACAAATCCAAGTCCTTGTTGCAAAGACTGTTCGGATGCAGCTCCAATTTTTTGCTCTTTGACCCTTTTATAGGTTTGAGAACATTGAAAGCATCTCCAGCAAGGGTTGGAGTCATGAAGTCTCAAGCAAGAAGAGGAAACGGGGTGGGAAATTGACATGATGAATTTTGAAGAGGGTGCTGCAGAACTGCAGTTTCCTCAGCTCAAGACTGAGGAATGAACTACCACAGGGACAAAGGGCCGTCACAAATCTCACCACCATGCACTGTAAGTGCAAGGGGCATTTGTTCAACCTTGCCCTCTGCAACATATGTGTGTGCGTGTGTAGATAATGTCACGCACTGGCTCATGAGTTTGAGTACCAACCTCAGGGTAGGCACCCCAAACTGGGAGTGTGCTCTATAATTAGCGTTCACCAAGCCAGTAACAAAATGTGAACTCCTGGATCACAATAACAGTCTCACCATGGAGTAACAGAAAATCCCCTTAGACTCTCCAGTCTATCCTGCCACCCAGGCAAGTTTGACTTAGTGATAAATGGTCACTTACACCAAAAACCACAAAATATTCAGGTTACTTCCAGTCCCAAGAGACCAGTCACTTACCCCAGATCAACTGGGGGAGGTACCCTAGAAGATCTTACACCAAAGACAACACCTGTAGCCAATCCTGTAATAAACTAAAGGGTTATTAATTAAGAAAAAGTAGTAAGAGTTATTTACAGGTTATAGCAAGCAAACATACACACACAATAGAGTTACCATCTAGGATTCCTAAAGAAGATGTGGTACTCTGTCAATTCAAGATGTCTTTCAGGGCAGACTCAGGGATAACCACCTTAGTTTAGAGTCTCTGGCCCTGCAAGAGTTCAAACAGCAAAGATATGATAAATTTTCCTGCGTCTTTGTTGTTATTTCCTTCATTCAGCCTCCTAGTCCATATGCAGGGTTTCCCTGCATGTAGCATTGCCAAGGTGTAAGAGGGCCATTCACCAATACTTTGTACTGTGATGTTCCTTGCAATGTACTGCAATGGCCCATCTGATATTGATAGTTCTTCTGGACAGGCAGGAAGAAACCCTCTTCCCATCTGAGTTCACAAGTTTAGAGCAAACACTTTCAAACTGATAAAGCAAAACTTACATATTTCCTTATAGGATGGAATACAGACATTACAAAGAAGATTAACGCGTGCAGCAACTTATAAACATTCTAGAGTTGAAACACAAAACGCATTCTTATAAGACTAATACCTATTCTGAGCAGCACTGACACATAAGTGGACTAGCTTTGTCTCCATCTATGAGTTTGTCAGTTTATAGCTAATGCCTGCAGCCTTGGCAAGGGCAGTCATCTGGCTTGCCGGCATCACAGATAATTACAAAACAAAACATTCTGCTGCACATGCTTTTCCCCCAGGGTGAGGATGAGAGAACAAACATATGACACATTGCTTGAGCACTTTGCAGTAGTGCCTTCGAAACTAGATAAGCCTGGGATAAGAATGTATACAGAATAGAATCAGATATGCCCAATACCCCTTTCCTCCTGGTTCTTGTGCTCCTTAGAAGAAGGGTCAGACAGATCGGAGGAGAAGCAGACCAGAAAATGCAAAGGGAAAGTAGAAGAGAAAGGATCTTGTGAGAGTGTGTCCAACCACACCGGACTGGAAGGGGTTCAGGTGACCAGGTAGGCCTATTAACTGCCCAACTTGCACCTGGAGGAGAAGCCAGGGAGGGCTGGGACCTAACTGCTGATGGCGCCCAGCTGAGGAGGAAGAGGCAGACCCTATGAAGCCAGGAAGCTGGCACCAGACTGGGGCAGCAGTCACTTGCCGGGAAGAGGGAGGAGGGTTTGGAGCTGATCTACCCGTAGAAAGGGAAGGAAACCAGAAATTGTAGGAAGCAGTCCAGGGAAGGAGCAGCAAGGGCTGAGACAGTAAAACCCAGAATTGCTGGTTGAGAGTCCTGGACTGGAACCCGGAGTAGTGGCCAGGCCTGGGTTCCCCTCCTGGCCACTTGCAGTGCTGAAGAAGACTGTCTGAGACTGTTCAGGAGGACTTTGGGTAAACCCCCCAGAAGGGAAGCCACATAGTGACCAGGGCCGGCTCTAGGCACCAGCAAAACAAGCAGGTGCTTGGGGAGGCACATTTCTAGAGGTGGCCGCCCCTAGAAATGTGCCCCCGCCGCCCCAGCTCACCTCCGCTCCGCCTCTGCCGCTCCGCTTCTCCCCCCTCCCTCCCAGGCTTGCCGCGTGCGAAACAGCGCGAAAAAAAAACGGGGGCGACCAAAAATTTTTTTGCTTGGGGTGGCAAAAATCCTAGAGCTGGCCCTGATAGTGACCCAGCCAAAGGGCTGAGTCACCAAGAGGAGACTTTGGTTCCTGAGCAAGAGGGACTGCAGGGTGAGATGACGGAAGAGACATGATTTGTGGGGGTGGGCATGCGCAGCTAATCCCCAAGATAGCCAGGAGAAGGCACCACCAGTGGTGAGCGAACCTGGTGACAGGCCTATTTAAAGGTGCTAAGAGGAGGCCCTGGCTCCTTGAATACTGCCTACAAAGTGACATCTTTAAACCTCCAAGAAAGGTAGCCACACCTGTGGAGAATCATGTAGTCCTCAAATTGTACTTTGTGTATCTAAGGGGGCCTCCCTCGAACAGGACAAGTGTCTGACAAGTTCCTGCTCCAGTTTCCAAATCTTGGAACTAATACTCTCTCACTTCCGTATGCCTCTCTTAGGCACCACTTAAACCAGCATTCTGCTTACGTATGCCCCACCAATCTCCATTCCCACTAGAGCTAACTACCAAGCCAGGTGCTATTCATCATCCCAAAAGAGGCAGCTGTAGAATTTATACCATGTATATAGCATATGGTGGTGAAAAGGTCTTATCTCTGTGTTCAACTGAAACACGATTTGTTTGGTTCACAGCATCCAGGAACCTGAAGTGCTGGTTTCCTCTCAGTTGTTTGCCACTGAATGTGATAACTTGCAAGAGTCTCTCCAAAACACACCAGATCACCACTGAATATGGTGACTAGACTCCATTCAAGATCAATGGGGCGTGGGCTGTCCAGACAATTGGACAGAAGCCATTACATCAAAGCGACTTTCTCTGTGGCACCTGCGAGTGCTTTCCTTCTAGTCATTGGAAGTAATGAATGCAGCACAGTGCAAGATAGAACTGATCCAAACCCAGTTGCAAAGTCCAAACCCAGATCTGAATATCCTCAAAATCTGGGGGTGTTCAGATGTAGCATTTTAGTCTGGACTCATCTCTAACCAAAATTACTTTTACAAAAGCGAACAATATGGGACTGGTGGAAACCACATGTGTCTAGGAATATGCTATGTGCCCAAGGAACCTTGCAGTATAAAATACAATTGATTGTACTTATAT
This sequence comes from Chelonia mydas, assembly GCF_015237465.2. Classification (NCBI taxonomy): domain Eukaryota; kingdom Metazoa; phylum Chordata; order Testudines; family Cheloniidae; genus Chelonia; species Chelonia mydas. Next base: position 70,536,430 of record NC_051250.2, read on the forward strand.
CACCTGAAAGTCACAAAGCCCTTCACACACAGTAGCCTCACAACTGACTCCCCAGATCATGAAGTAGGTCACTTTGAGACATTACCCCCATTTTACAGATGGGGAAAGGAAGGTGAAGCAAAAGCCCCACAGTGAATTAGTGGCAAAGCCAGGAAGAGGGCCCAGATATCAGTTGTAATAAGATGTGGTGAAAGACATTTGTATGGTGAAGGAATTTCTAACTTAGTCAAACACATGCATCTGTTTCACTAGCAGGACTATGGATCACTGCATTTTCCTATTGCTCTCTAAGTACTAATAAAACACAAAGTGTTTATTGTGTTTGAACAAGGATTTCCTCCCTTTGGACCCATCTTCTCCTCCCACCTAGCTAGGAGGTCATGGAGAAGAATGTCATGTCCTAAAAGAATCCATGTGACAGTGCCCTGTGAAGTGAGCAAAGAAGTATCATTCATTTATTAGTATGATTCATTATGGGCCTAATTCTGCCACCCTCACTCATGTTGAGTAGAACCTTATCCTTCAAGAGGCTCAGTGGTTTCAATGGAACTCCTCGGAGAGTAAAAGCACTACTCAGCATGAGTAAGGATAGTAGAATCGGGCCCTTGTTTATGGAGAATGACATTCATCCCTACATACAAGTACTATTCACCACTGAATCCATCAACATAGGAAGTAAGTATGTATACAGACCTTGACCTGGCTCTCTGCATGGGGTAAATTTCACCTACATTGCTCAAAAGGGTGTACAGGTATTTTACATAACTTAATTGCAAGGCTGTATACTAGGGTAATTCTGCAGGCCGTCAGGGAAGAGAGGCATTTATTAACATCTAGATATCTGCAGCAATTAGGACCTGATGGCCTGCAATTTCCTGGATCCCTTGTTTTCCTCCTTTTTATAAACAGCTATGACCTTTTGTAAAAGTTCCTCCTGTCACAAGGTTCCTTTGTGTCACTTCCTCCTTCTATTACTAATGCATCCCTAATATAGAGCAATTCTTGTATTATACAGAACTAGTGGTAAAACACATTAGTATACAACCTTAAAATGCTTCTATCAAATTGGAAATTTTTAAAAAAAATCAAGAAACTTTGAGATAAATCAAAACCCCTGATATTTTGCAAGGGGCTTTTAGACTTTTCTTTAATGTTCCCTCAGTAATTAGTACCACAGATAATTTTCTCTCCGGGTTAATCTCTTATTTCACAATGAGTTGCTTGTGATATTTAAGGACTATGGCCGGATTGCATGTGATCATCATTCACGTCTTCCTTTTTTAAAATCTATTTTCTACATTTAGGCAAAATTAGCTTTCTTTAGTGCCATTATTCTGTCATCATTCTTTCATAATAAGGTTTTTATATGCCTCTAGAGATTCTTGAATAATGATTCCTTCATGTATGTTAACTCCTACTGTTTATTTGTATTTATTTGATTTATATTTGTGCCGTTAACTGTATTTTTAATTATAAAATAACTACAGGATTTTAAAAAACAACTATTTGATTCAAACATTAAGCCTTCACATGACACATCTGGGAACCAAGTTTAATAATGACATCGGAAAAACAGCAATATGGCTGTTGATTTTGATGGTGAGGATGAAAAAGCAGCAGGACAAATGCTACAATCTGCGTTCAGAAGACTTTATAGAGGTCGCTCCAGAGAATACGCAGTCTTCCAAAAAAAGTGGATTTGTGAATTAAAGAAGTCTTTGCTAGATATAGTATTTGTCAGAGTCCAAGTGGTCTCCAGGATCCATGGAAGATTTCCAGGTATACTTGTTAATAAAACCACAGACTCGGAGATAACAGCAGTCTCTAGGATGGGGCATTTTTAGTCCTCTGGAGATGCCACACAGCAAGTGCAAGCATGTACTAGTGGAAATAAGCTAGCCATAATGAACAGAGATGATGCGGTCACTGCAAGGCCTACTCCTCTGTGCTCCTGCTCAGTGGAGGGAAGGTAAAGGTACAACTATGCCTTTTCTCAATCAATATTATAATGGTGCTGGCCCAGTTTGTGTTAGATGGGGAGCAGAAAACTATGTCAGTTTGGTAATACTCCTTTGCTACACATTAATCTGCTTATCCTTTGCATGCTAGAGCAGTGGTGTGGAGTAAGGAACATCCTAATAAAGTTCAACACCTATTCTTTTCAATTGCTGCAGTGCCCCGAACTCTGCACTTATCTAGCCCAGTGTCATTGATGCTTTGTGGGACAACAATGGCAATCTTTGATTCAGTCAACACTAGCTGCTAAACTGTTTAATACTTCCCCAGGCAGAAGTAGTGGAGACAAATGGCTGCCAGCTGTCAACAACATGTCATTTTCCTAGTGTAGACAGACCCTGAAAATGACTAGTCTAATTTTCCTGTCCAACTTGAGTGGGGGGTGGAAAACAAACCAACAAAAACGAACACCATCAATAAATAAAAGGCATTATCATCCCATGGTCTGAAAGCTATTGACTTTAATGTCAGAAGGGACCATCATGATCGTCTAGACCAGGGATCGGCAATCTTTGGCCCGCAGCCCACCAGGGAAAGCCGCTGGCGGGCCAGGACAGTTTGTTTACCTGCCGCGTCCACAGGTTCGGCCAATCGCAGCTCCCACTGGCTGCAGTTCGCTGTCCCAGGCCAATGGTGGCTGCAGGAAGCGGCAGCCAGCACATCCCTAGGCCCGCACCGTTTCCCGCAGCCCCCATTGGCCTGGGAGGACGGCGAACCACAGCCAGTGGGAGCTGCGATCAGCCGAACCTGCGGATACTGCAGGTGAACAACATCCTGGCCCACCAGTGGATTTCCCTGACTGGCCGTGTGCCAAAGGTTGTCGCTGATCTAGATTTTGGCAATGTCCTTTTAAACTCAAAACCCGTTTCCCTTAAAAGGAAGCCAAGTTGTTGAAGGGTCTGATTTGGACGCTTAGCTTTGAGACCACACTATAACAATGCCTTTAAAAAAAACCTGTGACTCATGCACGAGATATACAGCAACAGAAAGCGGATTCCTCCATGTAAAAGGAAGAAGGATTTTTTTCCCCCAGCCATGGATATGCCAGGTTGGCTGCTCACAATAAGCACATTTGACCTCAGCCCAAACATGTCTGGTCAGCTGGCATTTTATTAGCTCCGTGTAAGTGAATGAGATCATCACCGAGCTTACACTGTGGGCAAATCTGACAGGAGTTAAACTTAGAAACGCCAGCTTGCTGTCCTAGTTGACATGCCTCCAGGATGAGATCTTTGGGTAGTGTGGCTCCGGGGGAACAGCAAAGTAAGAAATGGAACACAGAAGCTAGGCTAAGAAGCCACTCGCCCAGGCCTGCTAGCCTCACCCTCTGCAGCAGCATTGCACTGCTTCTGCATTTAAGACCTCTGTGCCCATAGGAACTTGAGGGACAGCATTGGCCCTATATGTACAGACCTGAAAAGGCAATGAGCACGACATTAACTTACATGGCACTCTCCACTCACACTCTCATTCTGCTCATAACGGGAGACCAAAGGGATAGCTCTGATTGAATTCAGAGTTCTCTGGGCTGAGGATTTACACATGCTCCTATAACATGTGGGTACCTGACGCGGGAACAGAAGCTGAACTGTGCATCTGTCAGCTTCTGAGGAATCATTGCAAAAAGAGATGTTGGATGTGGGCTGGTCTTGCCCCAGTCTATGGCAGCAATGGATAGTTTTTTCCTAGCCACAGTGTTGCAGGCCACAATGGTCCACAATGTAATGCAGTTTCAGCTGTGAGAAGGAAAATGTGATCCTTGTGAAGAGAGGGGACTATTTGCAGGTTCCAGACGCCATCTATTATTCAGCCAATCAGGTCCAACAGCAGGGTAGGGACCACCACCGTCTCTCTGCCCTAGCTCTGAGCAAACACAGTCTTGATATGATGGTCTGGTCACAGAGGCAGGTCTACATTCTAGTGAAAAGTTGGTAGGGGCTTTTGGCTAATGCTAGAAACTGGTCCCTGCCTGGGCAGAACTTAACATTTATATGGAGAGACCACCACAAGGGCAAAGTATTATTCTCTCCCATTTTTATCCAAGTTCCCACCTAGTATTATAAATGGGGTTATGTCCAGTGGGGTTAACAGTGTCCTGAACACTTTATCATGACAAGACCAGGGACAATCTTGCCAGTTTCAGCTAGGGACACGGCCATCCTTTTTGCTCAGCCAAGCACTGACAGCCTGCTTTTCGGATACCGACTCTCCAGAGCTTACACTTAAAGTTGCTCCCCACAGTGGGAGCTTTCAGAACAACCTGCTAGGCAAAATTTTCCTTTTTAAAGCACGCGTCATGTTAATGCCTCTCTTCGTCCAGTTGTCCTTAGAAAGCCTTTCCATTATGCGGGAGACAAGCATCCTAAACCCATTTGAGGGGAGATTGTCCCAGACGAACATAGATCAGGGCACATGCATTCCTTATTTTCCAACTGAAGCATGGATGCTCAGTCTTGGAATTTAGCTTAAGCAAGAACACCCTCAAAACACATGAGAACTTCCCCAAAGGGCAATTCTACCCAAGAGATAACTCTTGGGAGGGTAGCTCTCCTCTCCCCAACCCCCTCCCGAAACTATCGCCATTTGGATATATGATGCTGGCTTCTGCCTGGAGGAGCAGGGTCAGTTTGTTCCTGTGACTTCAGCAGCTCTGCATTTTAATCACAGGAAAAGGTCAGGTGGACCATTGCCCCTTCTCCCCTCCATCTGCAGCGTAGGGGGTGGGGGCATTCAGTATGCCAAACAAGCTGCTTAATGAAAATCTCTCTCTCCTGCTTCCCAGGTTAATCGTGAAGGAGAGGAAGGGATATAGCTTTATCTTCCTTCTACTACTGCTTTACCCTTCTCAAGTGAATTCTGTGCAAAGATTTCCAAGCATTTTATAGACCTTGAGCCAATCTCATACATGTTCAGATTGGGGCTGATAAAAGTTACTTATTAATATGATTTAGGGTGACAATCCAGATTGTTTTTTATGAACTAAACCTTCCAATCTCCCAGCAAGGTAGAGGAGTGCCGTCCCCATTCGTTGTCCAGAGGGGAAAGCGGAGGCACACAGGTTAAACAAGTTACAGCAGGACAAATAAAGAGACAAGGCAGGTGAGGTAATAGCTTTTATTGGACCAGCTTCTGACTCTGGCAGACCTGAGAACGAAGCCCAGGTCATCTGTCTCTCAGTCCCGGGCTTTAGCCACGAAAACAGCCTGGCCCTCATTGTTCCAAGGATGAGAAAAGAACAGCAAGCCTGGGTCCAGCAAAAAAAGGAGGGGTGAGATTTACCTCCACATACCCCAGAGATCAAATTTGCATCGGGCTCAGTTGAGAACCAGCATCCGTTCTGAAAACTGCATTGACAATTAATGGATATGAAAGACCTCTCACAGTAACTGATTGCAGTAAAACACAGCACTATAGCAGTCTCCATAGGGTTGGTGTTTCAGAAAAAAAACCACACACACATTTTGCTGTCAAAGTATCCCTCTGTTGGAAGGGGGAAACATACCAAGAGCAATTATTTCCCTGCAGGACCCTCACATGTCAGGATTGCCCAATTTTTAAATGATATTCATCATAAAAGTTTTGCTACCATCATTAATTCCACTTCAACCTACAGCACCTCTTGAAAAACCAAGCTGCATTCTTCCTAGAGAATAGTCTGTGATGATTAAAAACAGCCACATTGCTCTCCAAACCCTCTGAAGGATGAAGGGTTAGCTTTGCCCTCTGAATTTCCTCTCAAACAGATGCAATTCTATGAATCAATAGCAGGTCTGGAAATGAACAAGCCCACTCTCTCTTGTGCAGTTTGGCAGTGCCCTTGAGCAGGAGATTCTCCATTATGTCATTCATTCTCTGTCCTCTTTGGAAAACATGAAGGAGGAGTTAAATGCACCTTATTATAAAACCCAAGAACAAATCCTTGGCTTCCAAGGACACCTTAATTGCCATAAAAGATGGTGACTCTCCACTAAAAGTTGTCCAGAGTAGAGGAATGTGGAGCTGCAGAGAACTAGGGTGACTAGTTTTCCCTTATCTTAAGGGTCATCCTTCATTGCACTAGACCTTTATCACCAAAGCTATAGTTGGCCGAATAAGGAAGCCCCCCACGTACACCCCGCTCATGTAGAGATGGGAAATAAGCCCATTCTGCAAAATTCAAACCTGGATCCAGACTTCCCCAAAGTTCTGGGTTGTCTGATATTCTGGTTAAGCCCCGTGTAAAGATGGGTTCAGCCTCAAAGATCAGGAAAAAAATTTGGAGCCAAATTTCCCAAAATGTTGAGTATTTGGGTCCATGGTCTTGGTTCAAGCTCATCTCCAGTAACTATACTCTCCCACAGAATAAGAGCACAGTTTTGCACCTAATTTACACACACACAGTTACCAGGGCTGCAGGCACAGTTAAACCATGTGTGCACAATTGCATTGATTGTGTGGGCAAATTAGTGTGTAATTGCCTGAGCACTTGTGTGGCCCATATCACCCCCTCGCCATCCACATTCACACCCTCTGGGATAGACTTGGTTTTCATGGCAAGAAGGAGAAATAACTCAATCTTGTCTGCTCGAAATTCACATCCCCCCTCATCCCTCTCCACTGGTGGGAGCGATGTGTCTGTCATGCAGGATGGCTTTGGTCCATGGCTGGGAGCTTTGCTCCACAGTCCATCGGACTCTTTGTGTGAACAGGTGCACGTAGACTATCCATGAGACACACACTTATTAGGAGAAGAGGGATAGGCACCAGGGAATTTTTGTTTCCTGCCCTGGTGAGAAGAATGTAGTCAGGGTGATAAAGTCTGGCACACTGCCCAGGTCCTAAGGCAGCTCCTAGGCAAGTGAATACAGCACAGAATTTTAGGCTGGGATTTTCAAAAGGAGCCTAAAGGCTGTGAGGTCCCTAAACCCCACACACCAACACCTACACTCAGAAGAAGGGATGTCTTTCCTCTTGGTTACATCAGTGAAACTCTGCTCAAGTCAGCAGGTTCCCCCCAGAGTTAGCCATGACCGGTTAACAGTTTTAAAACATGGCTGCCTTTGTTTACACTAGGTACTAAGTGGTGTTTAACGATTGAAACTTGTCTATTAACATTTTCTAACACTGCCCATTTCCTCAGTGTAGACAAAGCCAATGGGGCTGGACCAGTGTAAATGACAGGGGAGTCTGGCTCAAGAGTCATAAATAATGCCAACAAAATATTGCCAAACATACTAAATAAGATCATGTTATATATAAATGGAGGCAAGATAGGTCTACACAGTCATGTATTGTTTTGAATGGTGTTTTATCTATCCTAAGCTGCTTCACAGAGTTAAATGATACGTAATGTCTATGCGGAAGAGAAAATACAAAGCAGAGGGAAGGGGTAAATTAGATGTTTTCAGATGACATATGACAATGGAAATGATGTGATGGATAAATACATATATTTATACAGGGCACCTACATATAAATATACAGTACTGTTCTGTGCTTCCAGGCAGATTTCTTGTGCATTTTTTATACTATATACCAGTTGAAAAGTCAAGCTCTGAAAAATTCGGCAATGCTAGAATTAAGGTTGTCCATGCAACTTTAATTCAGCCCCCCTGTGTATCTGCATTATGATACATTCTCTTCCACAGCACTCCTGCCTCATCCCATGCACAGGATGGGTGGTGCTCAGTGAATGAGTAAGCTCTTCAATATTTCATTTTACCCTCATTGTTCACTGCGTGCCCCATGCAGTATTCATTGTACAACATCCAAACCTGGCACTCAAAACAGGGATTATTAATTTGCTCCTGGGATTCTCAGTGGTGCTTTCTCTGTAATATCTTAGATCTTTACAAACAATAATGAACTGATCTCACAACACCCAGGTGACTTAAGATGCTATCATTATCCCCAGTTTACATGTGGAGAACTAAGACACAGAGACTGGAGCCAAAAGTGTCAGATAATTTGGGGTGACCAATTCAAGAAGCGTAGGGCCTAATTTTTCAGAGAACTTAGCATGTGAAGAGCACAGCTCTCACTGACCTCAGCTGCAGTTGTGAACTCTCAGAAGGTCTGCAAATCAAACTGCAGGCGGCTCAGGTTACACAACCAGGAACTGTGGAACGCACCGTTAGTGACCACCGGTGAAAAGTCTGATATAAGTGACTTGCCCTGCATCCCGTAGGAACTCCTTGGCAGGGGAAAGGACACACTAATTCTACAGGGCAGAATTCAACTACCTTAACCATAAGACCATCCTCTCTCTTCTTGCAATCCACTGCCCTCTTGACAACACACCTTTCCTCTTCTGCAACAAATGAGACGGGTCCGACAGACAACAGCCTTTTAACCACACAGTCCTAATTCATTCCCAAAGCACAGTCCACCCCGTGCACTGAATGAGGAAGGGGTCCTGTGGAAAAAAATGTATTTGATCACATGATTGAAGACTGTATCATAACGCTTACGCACAAGGGGGGCTGAATTATGGTTGCAAAGGCAACCTTAATACTAGCGCTCCCTAACTTTTGAGTGCTTGACTTTTTAAGTTTAACATTCTTTTAAGGTAGTTGTGTTTTTAAAATGTAAATTTCTTAAATAGGTGTTTAAAAATGCAGAAATTGAACAAACAAAAATTTAATCACGTGGAACAATATTGGCCCTGTGTCACCCCACACCACACATACACGTCATCAGCAGGGTTGGGAATCTTTAAATCCACAACACAGTCTTGAGCCACTCAAGCTAATGGAGTTATTGGTAGCAGTAGAAGATTATCTCCTCCTACATGTCCCTACCACTATAAAGGGGATGGAGCTATACAGTTTTCCAGTGGGTTTCACACCTATTTCCTACACAGCAAAAGTACATCAAAACTCAGGAATAAATAGTTTAATTCTGGGGTGTGACAAAGTGGGGGGTTTTCTTGGTTTTTCCTTGTTTTTTTCAACGGTTTGCATGCAGGGGGGTGGGACTCAGTTTCGCTGGGTGTTACTGGTTTATGGTGTGATGGGAGAGGGAGTTTGTTGTTACAGAGGACCAGCGACAGAACTTGGGACCCCAGCCAGTGGCCTGAAGAATGGATACCCCAGTGACTTTCCCAGTTCCCATGAGCCTATTCTCATGTGCTCCATCCGGTCTAATGTTAAATGCTCTGATGCTGGGGGATTGCTTTGGAGGAATGGAAAGGCTGCTCCCCACTTTAGGTGCAACAAGCTGGGAAATATTCAGGGCCCAAGCTTGCAAATCTTCACGATAAATGGCATCTGCTTTTGAGCTGTGCTTTTCCCTTCCTCTGAGGATGCTCAAATGCATCCTGCCTGCAAGGCCTGGCTCTCTTCCCAAACACATAGATCAGTGGTGGGCAACCCGCAGCCCACATGTGGCCCAGCAGGGTAATCTGATTGCGGGCTGCGAGACATTTTGCTGACTTTGACCATCTGCAGGCACGGCCCTTCGCAGCCCCCAGTGGACACCACTGACATAGATCCAAACCCTGAGCTCCTCCAGTTTCCATTGAAGATCGTGGGAGTTGCAATTGCTCAGGTCTTCTCAGGACTTAGCCCACATTTTGTACAAACCCCAGCAACGCCCATGTTTTTCCAACTGGATAAGCACAAGGAGGATGCAACAGAGACAAAAGTATTCTGCAAAATACATTGATATTCTGTGTCACTAAAGCAGCAAAGATCTTCCCATTTGACTTACGGAAAACAATAGAATTGGCTTATCACCCTGCCAGCAAAGCAGCTCTAAAAAGCCTGGCCCAAAGGAGCAGGGAGATTCAAGTGTGAAATTAGTGGATCCTGTATCTGTTTCCTGCTGGGCATCAGTGTCATTTAGACAGGAATCCATCCACCTTGACATGTGTCCCACTGATATGTAAAAATCGCACTCCTTTCCTTTTTAAGTGTGGGAGTCCTGAACCTTGCGATCCAGCACAGTGGGCGAGTGTTCAAGCCCAGAGATCTGCCAATAGCCCCAGCAAGTGCCAGCTGAGCAGAAACTGTGCACAGGGGCTGCGGCCTTGGGAGGCACGTGGGCACCGTTCCCATCTGGTCTGAGAGTGGGCAGGCAATCTGGGACACCTCATATGACATCCTGAACTGTAACCTAAGCAGAGTCTCACTGCTGGGCCTAACAAGGAGGGGAGAGACTGGAAAGGAGGCATCACTTCCTTTCTTGGATAACTGGATTATAGGAAGGGCAGAGGAAAAGGGGCATGACATGGGGCTGTCACAGCCTTGAAGATGGAAGCAGAACTATTTGCTGCCCCAGTCAGTTCTCCATAGTAACTCCCCAGTCCCGAGACCTCTATAAATCCCATGAGGTTCAATGGTTAGATACACTGAGAAACTTCCTTGGTTTTTTTAATTGCTCTGGTGAGTTATTTACTGGCCTATGCTGTCTTTTTAGTAAATCCCCAAACAACCCACCCTGACAATAAGTAAAAGATGGGCCTGACTCAACCTCCATAGAGATTTGGCACTGGTGGGTGGCTATAGTATCAAACTTCCCAGCCTGTTGTGGGCAGTATGTAAGCGGGTATTTATTTAAAGTGTCAGACAGTGTCTAAAGACTATGGCAAGGGGCACTAAAATAAATCCACTCTTGCTCTAAATACGTCACCATTTGCAAGAGACAGCACAGGGCTTTGCAGGTGAGGATGGGGAGCTTGAATCTGATGCAGGAAAGGACAGGAAACCAATGGTCAGAGCAAGAAGAAGTGGGAGGTGACTAACAGCAGCATTTTGCAAGAGTAGAGGTGAGAGAAGGCAGCAGAAGCAGACAGGGATTCAGGCAAGAGATGGCCAAGAAGTAAGAGCCATAGGCAAGGCTAAGCTGAATTCTTAAGAGCTTTGCTTTGCAGTGCAAACATAAAGACTGCGGGGCAGGGCTAGAGTGTTTTTTGATCTGCAGTTCACAGCCTGAAGATGAAGCCTGAAAGCAAGTGAAGTGCACATTTGACAGGGATGCAGGCTGAAATGCCATGCCCGCTCTGCCATGAGATTTCCATGGCAAAACATAGCTTCACTTTGAAGCTGCTTTTGCTTTATGCATTAGAACTTTTTACAGCATTTGTAACACGCCACACTCTAATGGGCTTAGGCTGTCTTCATGGGGACCACATTCCCAAATTGCACTGAGGAGACTTTTTGAAGAGCCATAGGTAAGCACACATCCTCACCTGTAATGCACTGCAGGGGACTTCGCCCCTCATACCCTCATGGGTGGCCACTTCTTTGGGTCCACAACGCCCAGTCCCAGTCAGTGTCTTCTCCCAACTCCTTCTCTGGGTCTTCTGTATCACCACCCTCCAGCCAAGTCACATAACAGTTCGCTCCCTTTTTGGGGTAACTAAAGGTCCAACTTAAAGTTCACAAGCAACATCCAAATATATAGTTCTTCAGCCCCTCAGGTTTGCCTGAAATCCTCTGCTTCCTGGCCCCTGCAGTCATTCTCTTGAACTGCTTCTTCCCCAGCAGGATGCCCCCACTTCTTCCCTTCACCTAGGACTCCAGCAGTTTATCTCTGAGGAATCTCCCTGCTCCTTGTAGGCCTTAAGTCAAGAGCCTTAAGGCTCCCCCACAAGAGCCTACACTGCTCCCTGTGGTTGCCTCAGCCTGACTTCCTCAGGCTCTTTCTAAAGAGAAACACCAACACCCTCTTCTTCTCTCCAGTTCTATTCAAGTAGTGCTCTCCCTGCTTCACCACTACAGCTGGAGTCAGTCTTTCTAATTAAGCCCCACTGGGGCTTGTTTCTAATTACACCCCACTGGGGTGACTATTTAGCCTTTCTGTTGCCAGCTCATCAGGGAGGCTGAAGGGTTGCTGCCAAGTCATGGGCAAGACGGAGCCCAGCTTGCCGCAAAGGGCAATGGAGTCTGGGGCAGCGTCAGATGAAGAGAGAGTTCCCTCAGGCTGGGGATAAGGATGTCTGTGGCCAGTACCCGCTGCAGAAAGAGCTCTCTTCAATGGGCAAAGAGAACAGTCGGGCTCCCTCATTCAAGCTGAAGCAAATAGAGCCTGTGTCAGTGTGGGAAGGTGAGAGGATTCCCTCCATCTGGGATTAATCAAGTCAGGAGCTGGTGTTGGAAGGGGAAAAGGCTCCCTGGGTAATGAAGTCTGCCCTAGTGCTACACAGTGGAAAGTGCCCAAATTCTTGGAATAAACATGTTTGTGAAAAAGGCAGTTTTATGATATAAAACAACCAGAACAATACACAGGGACTAAAACCTCTTGCGGAACCGCCTGCTGTACGTAGCGAGCAATGTTTTTAGTGCCCACGAAAAGAACAGGAACAGATATTGACAATTCAGCAGGATACAGAAACAAAGAGACTAGTGTGTGGGAGCTATTGTAGAAAATAACTAAGCGCAGAGAGATACCATCAAGAAATGCAACCATCAACACAAGACATCGTTTCTCAGCTGAGTGCTGCCAAAGCAGAGCAAATATTTATAGCTATTTTAAGTTCCAGCAATGGTTTTTTTATCACTGGATTCTTGGAGCAGCGCTAGGGGATGGCATCATTGCGTTACACTGGGGATCATGCCTGGGAGAAAATCAGAATGCATGGGTATTGCAATGCTTATCATCAACTTATTAGGGTTGTCTTACAGCACGAAATCACAGAATCATGGAAATGTAGGGCTGCAAGGGACCCTGAGAGGTCATCTTGTCTTGCTCTTGCTTCCTGCACTGAGGCAGGAACAAGTATAGCTAGACCATCCCCAAGAGATGTTTGTCTAACATATTCTTAAAAACCTCTAATGATGGGGATTCCACAACTTCACATGGAGGCCTATTCCAGTGCTAATATACCCTTATAGTTAGAAAGTCTCGTCCTATCTTCAGTGGACATGGAGAACAGTTGATCACCCTCCTCTTTATAACAGCTCTTAACATATTTGAAGACTGTTATTAGTTTCCCCCTCAGTCTTCTTTTCTCAACACTAAACATGGTCAGTCTTTTGCATCTTTCCTCATAGGTCGGGTTTTCTAGACCGTTTATCATTTTTGTTACTTTCCTGTGGACTCTCCGGTTTGTCCAGATCTTTCTTAAAAGCTTGGCACCCAGAACTGGACACAGTACTGTGGCTCAGGCCTCACCAGTTCCCAGCAGAGTGGGACAATTACCTCACCTGTCTTACATACAATGCTCCTGTTAATATACCCCAGAATGATAGAAGCCTTTTTAGCAAACGCATCACATTGTTGACTCATATTCCATTTATGATGCACTATCAGCCCTAGATGCTTTCCAGCAGTATTACTGCCTAGCCCAGGGATCGGCAACCTTGGCCCACGGCCCGTCAGGGAAAGCCTCTTGCGGGCCGGGCCGGTTTGTTTACCTGCCGCGTCCGCAGGTTCGGCCGATCGCAGCTCCCATTGGATTTGTTCTTGACAAATCCATGTTGGCTATTACTTAAATAACCTTATTATCCTCTAAATGCTTACAGATTGATTCCTTAATAATTTGTTCCAATATCTGCCCAGGTACTAAAGTTAGGCTGGCTGGTTTATAATTTTCCAGGTCCTCTTTTCCCACTTTTAAAGATAGGTACAAGCTTTACCCTTCTGTAGTCCTCTTGGTCCTCATCTGTCCTCCATGAGGTCTCAAAGATAATTGCTAATGGTTCCAATGTTGCTTCAGTGGGTTCCTAAGGTGAATTTTATCCAGACTTGCAAAATTAAAAACATATAACTTATCTGAATATTCTTTTAACTGTTTCTTCTCTATTATGGCATGTGTTCCTTCCCCCTTGTTAATAGTAATTGTGTTAAATATCTGGTCACAGTTTACCTTTTTAATGAAAACTGAAGTAAAATAAGTATTAAACACCTCAGCCTTCTTAATGTTGTCTGTTATTCGCTTTTCTTCCCTGTTAAGTAGAGGAGTTACACTTTCCTTCATCTTTCTCCTGCTCCTAATGTATTTATAGAATCTCTTCTTATTGTCTTTTATGTCCCTTGCTAGGCATAACTCATTTTGTGACTTGGCCTTTGTCATAAATATAAAGGGAAGGGTAAACACCTTTAAAATCCCTCGTGGCCAGAGGAAAAACCCTTCCACCTGTAAAGGGTTAAGAAGCTAGGATAACCTCGCTGGCACCTGACCAAAATGACCAATGACGTGACAAGATACTTTCAAAGCTGGAGCGAGGGAGAAACAAAGGCTCCGTCTGTCTGTGTGGTGTTTTTTGCCAGGAACAGAAAAGGAATGGAGTCTTAGAACTTAGTAAGTAATCTAGCTAGATATGCGTTAGATTCTGTTTTGTTTAAATGGCTGATAAAATAAGCTGTGCTGAATGGAATGTATATTCCTGTTTTTGTGTCTTTTTGTAACTTAAGGTTTTGCCTAGAGGGATTCTCTATGTTTTGAATCTGATTACCCTGTAAGGTATTCACCTGATTTTACAGAGGTGATTCTTTTACTTTTTCTTCAATTAAAATTCTTCTTTTAAGAACCTGATTGTTTTTTCATTGTTCTTAAGATCCAAGGGTTTGGGTCTGTGTTCACCTATGCAAATTGGTGAGGATTTTTATCAAGCCTTCCCCAGGAAAGGGGGTGTAGGGTTTGAGGAGGATTTTGGAGGGAAAGACGTTTCCAAGCGGGCTCTTTCCCTGTTATATATTTGTTAGATGCTTGGTGGTGGCAGCAATAAAGTCCAAGGGCAAAAGGTAAAATAGTTTGTACCTTGGGAAAGTTTTAACCTAAGCTGGTAAAAATAAGCTTAGGGAGGTTTTTCATGCAGGTCCCCACATCTGTACCCTTGAGTTCAGAGTGGGGAAGGAACCTTGACAGCCTTTTTGATGTGTCCTTACATGTTCGTCCTAATCTTTCATATTTATCCTTAGCAACTTGTCCATGTTAACAATATTTGTAAGATTCCTTTTTGGTTTTTATGTCATTAAAGAGCTGCTGATGGAGCCATATTGGCCTCTTTTTATCATTGCTACCTTTCCTTCACATTGGGATAGTTTGCTGTTGCTGTTGCACTTTTAATATTGTCTCTTTGAGAAACTGCCAGCTCTCCTGAACTCCTTTTTTCCTTAGATTTTCTTCCCATGGGGCGTTACCTACCAGTTCTCTGAGTTTGTTAAAGCCTGTTTGTTGAAGTCCATTGTCCTTATTTTGCTGCTCTGATTTAGAAACATGAAGTCTGTCATTTAATGATTGTTTTCACCCCCAGTTGCTGTCCACCTTCACAGTTGCCACCAGTTCCTCGGTTGCATCCGATGAAGTGAGCTGTAGCTCACGAAAGCTTATGCTCAAATAAATTGGTTAGTCTCTAAGGTGCCACAAGTACTCCTTTTCTTTTTGCAAATACAGACTAACACGGCTGTTACTCTGAAAACAGTTCCTCGTTGTGCATCAGACTCAAGTCTAAAATGGCTGCCCCCAGCCATTATTTCCTCCACCCACCCCTAATGCTAAATTGATGAGTGACTGTAGCAAGACAGTACTTTGTTTTTGTAAGTGAGTTTAGTACTCTTGGAGCTAAGAACCAATAGCACTGTTTGAGTCTGGGTTACTGTGGGCAGGTGCTGTGCTATAGTTTTCCATTCACACAGATCTGCCATTCTCTTTAGTCCTGATCCACAGCATTGTCTGCTATGCCAGTCCTGGGCCCACACCCAGCTCTGCCAGAGAACTTCAGTGCTGACCTCTAGCAATACCTTTGTTTTTAATTCTGGACCCTCACTCACTTCACTTACACCCTTCAATCCTGAGAAGACATTGAGAATGTTGGGACAGTGTCCTTTAGAGAGAATACCAATCCGAAGGGACACAAGAGCAGGGCACAAAAGAGTGAATGCTATACAGAAAGTAAATAAAAGAATGATGGGACAGCTAATGGAATTAAAAGGCAGAAAAATGAGACAAGATTTTTTTAAATACAATACGTGATTAACCTGTGGAACGCTTCGCCACAAGATACCAAGATGAGACATCTATGTGTTTAATCAAAATATTCATAGTTGTATCAGCTTCTTGGATGACAAATGTCAACCCACACGCTGGAGTGTAAATGCCAACCATTATAAGGTGGGGTTTGATACCCTCCTCTAAACATATGACCCTGCTCACTGTCAGAGAAATGTTGCTAGAATAGATAAACCATTGGTCTGACCCCGTAAGGAAATTCCCATGTTTTTAATACAGCTATTCTAGTTCTGGGACTTGTCTTGGTGTGAGTTTCTGACACACACAATTAACAATGGCAGTCTACTTCTCAGGTTGCTATTGCCTTCAAAGGTGTTGGGATGTGAGTGAAACAGACTGTTTACCTAAAAAGAAAAGGAGCACCTGTGGCACCTTAGAGACTAACAAATTTATTCGAGCATAAGCTTTCGTGAGCTACAGCTCACTTCATCGGATGCATTGAGCTGTAGCTCACGAAAGCTTATGCTCGAATAAATTTGTTGGTCTCTAAGGTGCCACAAGTCCTCCTTTTATTTTTGCAAATACAGACTAACATGGCTGCTACTCTGAAGACTGTTTACCTGCATCTCATGCATGCTTATGTCTCTTGTTAGGCTGTGACTTGCTTCTACTCAGCTACATGAGTTGGGAGTCAGGGAATCACAAAAGGATTTGGATGCCTTGGAATTTTAAAAACTCTGACAAACATTGTTTGGGCAGAATTTTGTCTAAATGAAGCACAAACTCCCACCTGCCCCTAATGCCAAAATGATGGATGTTTTAGGTTCAACCACTGCACCTATACTGTGTTTATGAAAAACACAGGCTCCCCTGGCCAGAACATGCAACAGGAATGGCCGTGGAGCACTCTGCCCACCTGGGCGGGAGATTTTATCATGCAAATGGCACAACATCACACAAATATGAGAACAGGGTGCTGAGAGGTTGAAGATGTGTGTGCGCTTCTTCCTCTGCATTAACCTTTGTTGGGAACTGAACCTTGGAGCCTGACCACAAATGCTAAGAAAAGACGCTCCAAGGTCAGGGGCTCTCTACAGTTGCAGGGAACTGTTTGGGTGGGACACACGCAGCTACTGATGATCCTGAGTAAGGATCTCACACAAACTCCCTCCCTCTGCTCTTTTGGGCTCTCGTCTATTATGTACATGCAGATGACACCAAAGCCTGTCTGAAGAGCCTCTGCTGTCCTGGCCTTAGGAATTTGCACAGCCACTTCTCTAAGGGCCGAAGAGCACAGTGTGGACTTGCCCATCTCAGAAAGATCTGCTGTTGCCTTCCCAGCCTGACTCATAAGCTGACAGCACTGACAGGTCCCATTCATTGCAAACCAGGCTCTTTCTATCCCAGCTGCATGCTGGCAGACCCAGGGTCTGAGACACTGCACTCAAACTGGGCCCCGTAATTGATGCATCGCAGTAATCACCAGCGTTAATCTCTGAACAGTGAAACTTAATTTTGTAAAAGCTTTCGGAGGGTATGTGTATGGGGCTGGGGGGAGATGCAGGGCAGGACTCCTGTTCTCTAATGCCTTTGAGACAAGCCAGCAGGGAGCTCATCAGCAACCTCAGCCCTGAAAGTTATTGCTTGTCGATTACAAAGGAAACCAGCCCAAGTGTCTGTCCCCTTAGCTCAAGCTCCTCTTACCTGGAGGCTGGAGAGAAGGAGTTGCAAGCCACTTGCTTCTTGTTCTGCCATGCTGATCCCCACTCACACTGTCTGCCTCTCAGCGGCAGACACAATACAGCTGGAACACAGAGCTGCCAAATCGCCTTGCTGTGGCCCCCGTCCTGTTTAAGAAATGAAGACGCTAAACACAGATCCCAGATCCACGCATGCTGCTACCATTAATAATCACAGCAATGCAACTCTAGACCTCTCAGCGGGAGAGATAAATGTACCCCCCCCCGCCCCCACCCACCTCCAGACACACACTGTGACGGGGAGATTAATTCCTATATAAAGAATCCCAGGGATTAAGCAAAGTGCTCAGAAAAGGTCTGGGAGTTTGGTGTGTGGCAGGGGGAGTTGGGAGGGTGGCAATGACAGCAAGAGAAAGGAGGAGAGCCACGAACCTCACAGAAGCCCGGGGAGAAGCGAGGGAGAGCTATTGCCCTGGCTTCCTGACAGACGTTCCCAGCTGACCCGCTGATCAGTTCCAGAAGGCCCTAAGTGGACACTTCTCTGTCTCTGTCCTGATGAAATTGGAGACACACATACACAGAGATAAACTCAGCATTAGCTAGTGCTGACAACGAACTGAACTGTAAGGATGGCAAAAGGGACAGGGAGAATGGAATCAGAGGACCCTCTCTAATGTTCTAGGCTTGCTTGCCTGACCACTTATCCAGTACACCTAACAGCTGAGGGCATAGAATGTGGTAAACCTCAAGATTTAAATGCAACAAGTGAACGCCGAGCATCTAGATCAAACTGATGGAATCACTGTGAGAGCTGGTTGGTTCTTTACATGCTCAGACTCTTCTTCATATATCACACACACAACAACAATGTTGAGAAAACATTAAGGTTGCAAAGTCAAGCACTCAGATGTTAGGAAATGCCAGAATTAAGGTTGCCTTTGCAACTTTAATTTGGCCCCCTTGTGCACATGCATGGTGATAGTCTTTAATTACAGGAGCACATTCCTCACCCCCCAGGATCCCTCCCTTGTTTAGTGCACAAGATGGACCTCATCAGGTCTAGCAAGTTTCTACTGAGATTTTTCAAAGACTTATAATTTGGCCAGATTTGGGCACTTTTTCATGTGGATGGCTTTGGCACATCCCTGATGCAAAGGCCACTATCCTGCTGAATTTCAAATCCTTTCTCCAAAGCATGGGGGCAATAGAGCTTCTTAAAGAAAAGGACACCAGAAATATTTAGCACGGGAAAAACCATGTATTTTCCCCTAACCTCATTCTCAGAAACAGCTCAACACTTTTGGCTAAAATTTTCTGGAATAATTCAGAATGAGGCAGACAGGGCTGAATGGAAAAATTCATTCCAAACAGTTAAATCTGTCAAAGTTATAAGCTACTGAAAACAGGTTCTTATAATGAAAAGGGTCAGACAATTTTAATAATGTGTGTGTGTGTGTGTGTTCAATATAAACTCTTTGATCAATATAAAGGATGGAAAGATCCTCGCCACCCTACACTTGCCAGAATGCAAACCAGACATTTCTTGATATAAAAAAAACCTTTAACATTTCCCCTCTTCCTCATTAGGTTTGATATAGATTCTTACTGTCGAGGCTCCAACCATAAGTGCAAAGGATAAAAAAAAGCTGTCACAAGATTGCCAGCCAGATCTGGGGTTTCCTTTGGGTATGTTTCAGAGAAGTGTCTAGACTTCAGGGTTCTGCCTGCTAACTGAACCTTACACATTTCAAGATGTACCCACTGCTAATGTATTGCCTTGTGTGTGTACTCTTTTGATCCCTGGTATTTATACAAGTTCCACTTAGATAAGTTTGATCTGCAGGAGAGTCTGCTCTTTAATTAATTTAGAATTGTTCAAGGGGAGAGGAGTGTGTGTATTATCTCAATGACTGATAGCAATAACAGATATTATTGTTATTATTTATTAAGCAAGTCCAAGAGGCACTTTGTCAATTTGTGAAAATGCATCCTGGGCTATTTTGCAACCCAGAAATGTTACTCCCTGTGACATTTTCTTTATATGCCCAAGTTTTGCATCAAAACATGCAAGCATTCTTGCTCTCTTATGTTTAACTGCAAAAATTAATCTTTGTCAGCACAAAATGCAAAATTTTACTTCCTTGAATGTCGGGAGGTTCTCACTCAAAAACTGGGCCAGTTCCTGGGAGGGCAAAACTGCAAACTTTCTCAGATTTCACTCCAAAATGGGAACATTTTTTGCAAATGTGCAATGTAATCAAAACTTCAAATGCTGAAGTTTGCAAATTTCAGTTCAAATATTTGACGTGCCTCCTGGTATTTATTTAGCCAGACTTGCTTCATCTAAAATACTGAAACATTAATGCACTATTTATATTTTCACTGCGTTGATTCACAGTCCTCTCTATTTATGTAACTTTTGTAACACTGGGTCTGATTCACTTTCTGGTGTGCAAACTCTGCTGAAGTGCAATCTGAGGGTGCAAATTGTGAATTGTAGTTTAATTGGAATTATATCAATGAATTTAATCCCATACTAGTTAGTGGAAAAAATCCAGGACCTTCTGCACCCAAACCCCAGTCTCCTGCCACTGATACTAAAGGGAAATATCTATTAGTTACTATCATATTAGGGTTCTTATCCTCTGTGGGCTTCCTTCACCTAGAGGTCCTTCCGCATGGTTCAATGCCCGCTCAGTTCTGATGTGCCATCCAGCAGAGGGCAGAAATGATACATACACTGTGAGCCGGTATGATACATTGGGAAGAACAGTAAAATGGGGAGAGATCTTAGGGGAAATGCAAACCCTTCCCCTAATTTAAATGTTTAGGAAACATTTCCTTATGTTGTTAATGATCTGTATATTAGAAGTGGGTTGGAAATTTTTATTCAAAACAGGTTTCCATCAGAAAATGCCATCTCAACAAATGAAAAAGTTTTTGTGAAATTATCTCGATTTTGGTAAAATTTCTCATTTTGGAAAATTTCATTTTAAAAAAATTGAAATTTAGTTTAAAAATGAAATGTGCATTTCAAAATGTATTTGATTTTGATGGGCATTTTGATGTTAGTTTTATTTCATGACGAGTCAGTAGTAGGAGGAGTGATAATATGACATGTCAGATGATGACATAATAAAATGGTCCATTTTATTTTTATATTATTTTATTTTATTAAAAAATTAAGGATGGCTGCTTCCCAGTACAGACTTCTACAAAAGAAACATTTTTCAAAAACTTAGGACATTCACTGACAAAAAACTTAGTTACTGAAGCGTTATGGCTGGCTGGTGGTATCTCAAGCCCTCCAAAACATCAAGTTCAGCAAAACTCAAACCTCTGAAAACCAGAAAATAGGAAGTACACACCAGTGCAAACTTAACTGCCCTCTTCAGAGACAGCCTAATATGCCAATGACACACATACTCCAAAGTCTGCCTTTGCAAATAGCACAGAACATTCAGGGCATAAACCATGTGACCACTGAATGACAATCTCTTTTGCTAAGGCAAAACTTGTGTTTAGGTGAGCAGCACTGAACAGGAGCTACCTACACCAACCCTACATACAAACACTTAGCCTGTTCCACAAAAGCAATACTGCCTTTGCTAAATTTTACAGTCCCCACCCCCCTTTTGCAACCCCTTAATACTTGCAAACAGGAACCCATCTAATACTGTGCATTCACTTACCCACCATTAAGCCCACAAACTACTCTCACAGCCCTCCTCGCTGCTGGCAATTCCCAGGGCAAAAAGACCCCTCTACACTGCTAATGACACAAGCTACAGAACGCAGCACCAAAGAAAAACATACTGGATCTCTCAAAGTACACAAGCATCTCTTTCCTTTATGTGGGCAGTGGGGAACAGGGCTGGAGACATGGAGTTAATCTTACCATGGGTTACTGGGTGATGAATTGGCTGAGCTGTGAGAGCAGCAAGGCCTGGAATAGGTGTGGGTCCTGCGGGTTAGCTGGAAGGTGCATTGATAGAGCCAGGTGGGCGCTCCTGGCAGGAAAAGCAAGGATCCTGTGTAGCAAGACTGAAGCACATTGGCTGCGTGAAGATCTAAGACTAGAATGGCAGGGATGCTGCCACGGGTATTTGAAAGGTGAAATGGCAGAGTTCTACCTGTGTGGTAACTGTGCTCTACCAGCCCGCACTGTACTCCACTCCTTTCATTTCTATTGATCCCTCGCTTCCCCAGGCACAAAGATTTACACACGTCACCCTAAAAAAATGTACTTCGACATTGCAGACCCTAAAGAAATCAGTCTCCGAGAATTAACACATCTGTCAATTGACTCCCAGGGCCAGACTTTAGAGCTTTGTCTCTTATCAGCGGGGCCCAATAAAATCTAATAGCAGAACTTTGTGTAAGAAATGAGGGAGAAGCAGCATCCTCAGATGGGCTGGAAAGAAATTCAAAAACAACGTTATGAGCACTGCTAGCACATCATGTCTTAGAATGATTAATCCATCAACTGAAAATGACTTAAGGGCTAATTAAAGGCAGCTTAAAGAAGCTGTTTTGCCTTGTCTCTCGTTCTGTTCCTAGTGACAATGGTACCTGTCAGCTGAACTGTGTGAAACTGCTGCATGAATTTTCAAAAGAAAATGAGAAGTGATGTATAAGAGCAGATCAATGGCCCAGGTATCCTGAGGGGTCCCATCTCCTATTGCACCACACAGACCAGGGATCGGCAAACTTTGGCACGCAGCCCGTCAGGGAAAGCCCATGGTGGGCTGGGACGGTTTATTTACCTGCAGCGACAGCAGGTTCAGCCAATTGCGGCTCCCACTGGCCGCGGTTCACCATTCCAGGCCAATGAAAAGAAAATCCATTCACCCAGCTCGGGCCCTATTCCTTTGCCACAATCTCCTGCTGGAAACTGCTCCCACACGGCAGTAGTGAAAGGGTTCAAATGAACATGAAATTGGTCCCAGGGACAAGTCATGATGTTGACTCTCATTTTCAGATGTTGATGGAAGTGGCTTCTGCTACCACCACAAGGGAAAATTAACATCTTCTGGCTTTGAAACACACTCTGGTGTTACTACTAGTTAATAATAAGCTGTTACTGTATCAAGTATCAGTCCGGGCTGGAGAAATCTGGCTTAGGCTAGAGTTGTTTCCCATCAGAGGTCACTACAACGTCTGCCTTGCGGGGTGTTCTTGCTGTATTATTATGCTCTGTGGAGCAGTCACTGTGGGCATATATTATATGGTTCATCTTTATGAGGTCTTGAGACTGACTGGCAAAGCTCTGTGAGAGCGCAGGACTGACACAGCAGGTCAGGACTGCGATGCATTGGCAAGGCTGTGTAGGGACGCAGGACTGGGAGATCAGGGGTATTTTTGTACAGAACCTCTGCCTGGCTCTGATCAGTTTTCCCCAGTGATGCTATCAGTCCTTTGTTTTCCTGATCATCAAATTCACACTTTTTAAAAACAAATGTTAAGAGACTCGAAAAAAGAGACCTCATTTTGCTTCCCATCGAGAGACTTACTAACCCAGAGATCCCAGGACAGCAAGAGGGATGATAATAACTGATTCTACATATGATACCTGCCTAGACTCTCAAAACTTTCACATGGTCCCTCCAGTCTCTGAATCCCTTTTGGGATAGATATTTGGCAATATGTTGGAAAATTACAGTTTGAGCTGCTTCTGAAATCACTCAGAAACTTTGCTTTCCCACTGAAAGAGGCATGTAGGCTCACCCCTACCAGAAACTGGGGAGGAAAGCACTGGTTAGATTTCACTCCATGGTGTTTATTTAAAATAAACATTTTTGTCAAGAATAATGTATGCTTCCTCTACCTTGACAGTTTGTCAAATGATTCTGCAATATATTTTGTTATGATCGTGTTCCCCTCTGGTTTATGATACACCTGCCTTATAAAAACACATATCTTGAGCTGAAATAGATTTATTTAACCGCTTGACTGCTGTCAGATGTTCCCAGAATGCCTCCGGTACATACAGGGAGATAATACCTGCTCTGCTGTTTAATCCTGCATGTGCATGAAAGTCAGATACACCAACTGTGTTACTGACTGGTCCAGGTACATTCAATGAATGCTCCAGATACATGCAGGTGGGGTGCACCTACAGCAGTGGGGGGCAACCTGCGGCCCATGAGCCGCATTAGGCTCATCAGGGTAATCTGATTGTGGGCCGAGAGACATTTTCCTGATGTTGACTGTCCGCAGGCATGGGCCCCTCTTGCCTCCCCCACCCCCCCACGCAGCTCCCAGTAGCTGCTGTTCGGCATTCCTGGCCAATGGGATCTGTGGGAAGCAGCAGCCAGCACGTCCCTGCAGCTGCCACTGGCTGGCAATGGCAAACCGTGGCCACTGGGAGCTGCTGGGGCTGGTGCCCGTGGACAGTCAATGTCAGCCAAATGTCTCACGGCCTGCAATCAGATTACCCTGCTGGGCCGCATGTGACCCGTGGCCCGCAGGTTGCCCACCACTGACCTACAGTGTCGCTGAACGCTATTCAACCCAGTAGAACTCATCTGTTGCACTGCTGCATACTCTAGGTGCATCCAAGTGGGAGACACCTGCTTCACTGCTGAATCTCTGGATATCTGGGTAGACCCCACATGCTGTGAGGGTGAACATTTCGCCTATAGCCTAATATTCCATGATTTCAAGGGCATGTTAATGGATGTCAGTAGGTGCAATGGTGGAGCAGCAATGAAATAGTTAAATTAGCAATGCCGAATCATCTCTTTTGCCATTTCTACAGACAAAACAAAGGGATTCCTTGTTCCTCCTTTTATGGCTCTCTGAATGTTTCTAACACGAATGTCACCCATCCCCTTTTCTTTCAGTAAATCATAACAATATTTTTCATGTGCTTAGACAACAACTGGAATTCTTCTACCCTTAATCTCCAATCCCTTGCACCTTGTGTCATCAATTGCTTCTGTGCAAAGTGCAAAATGCAACCATTCCAACTTAGTTATGTTTTGCACAGGTGTAAATGTCAACATAAAATGAAGACAAGAAGAAAAGGAGTACTTGTGGCACCTTAGAGACTAACCAATTTATTTGAGCATGAGCTTTCGTGAGCTACAGCTCACTTCATCGGATGCATACTGTGGAAACTGCAGAAGACATTATATACACAGACACCAGACAGTGAGGAATCAGGTTAATTGAGTGTTTTAGGAAATGGACCACATGCTGGCCAGACAAATGCCATGCATGTAACTCTGACTTGCCCATTAACAGGGAGAGATTGCATTGTGTCTGCTTTTCAGTACTATCAGGGTTTTTTTTACCACAGAGACAGATGCACATACATTATGCATAGAAGGCAACATAAAAACTAGGTCTGGAAGGTGAGAAATGTGGGAAAAGGAGAGCGAGAACTCCAGCTGAACAGGCAAGACTTTACCTGTGGGGGTTCGCAGCTTTCTCTGATGGGTACGGTATTCACCACCATCGGAGGCCAAATAGTGGACTAGATCATGGAATGCCAGCCTGTTCTGATATGGCATCTTTTAGGTCATACACAGCTTCCACTGATATTTTTCTCCAGGCACATTCAGGTTAGCAGCCTGTCCTCCTTCCTATTGTTCTTGTGTGATTTCAGCAGGAAAGAAAATGAATGAATTATGCTGGATTTGTTCCTGTTTACTACAGAAGGTAAAACTGTATCCCTAGGACATTCTTGAATTACAAGGGTACAAACACACTCGTGCTCTCCCTGTCTCGCTATCAATGAGCAAGGATATGGGTTAGTGCAGAGGGGACTAGCTTAGATTTATCATTGAGGCTGGAAATGTTAGTCCTTTTCATGTATTCATGTTTAGTATTAGGCAGAGTAGCTCATCAGAGAAAGTGGCTGAAGGGACTCTTTGAGGAAATTAGAGATAAGGAACCTCTAGGGAAACAGGGAACCACTTTAGGTCACTGGATACCTAATCTTGGCCATTACTGGTAACAAAGCCTGCTCATTGTTCTCAAGCACTTTATCCAATCTGGTTTATCACTCCACCAATGCAAGGCTATTGGAGTTTAACAATTGTGTCTCTTTTTTTATAGCATTTGCCTTGGCTAGCTGGGTGCACATCCCACAAGTCAATCCTGAGTGTCCTTGCCTATCTTCTTGGTGCATCACAAGCCATGGAAGTGCCTGCTCCCTGCCCTGATGTAACAGAATGTTTCCAATGAAATCCAAGAGGATTAGAGGATCTTCCTCCTTCGCCATGTGGTGTGAGGCAGGAAGTGGGGATGACGATTATGCTTTTGATGCACTCTCCATGAACTCTCACTCTGCCCCATATCTCTGTAGCCCTTTCAAGGACAACAAAGCATTCCTTTGAAGCAGATAAATCTTCTCATGTCTGCTGCTGGGTCCCACTAGCCTGGGTTGCTATAAAGACATCCTGAAGCCTACAGTGTATTCTTCAGGTCTGGTGGAAGCTCAGGATGCAAGCTTAGAACTGGCTAAGGCTGAACCTGAACATCTGTTTATAACCTGGTAAATTCAGCAGTTCTAGAGATGATGAGGAAGGGGACAGTGTCTCTGAGGACGGTGTAGGAAATGCAGTGGGTGGCCGGGTATTAATCATAATGAACCCTTAAAATTCCACCCATCCTGAATGGAGGAAGTGTTCTTTTGCAAACAGGAACTCACTCTTATCCAGTGGAATTCACATTGCAGAGAATGAGCTCTTCTCCAGGACAAGGGGGAAATTTTAAGGTTGAAGGATTGTACTTGCCCACATTCTGGCTTGACTGAATGGAAACACACAATGTTCCCAGAACTTTGGCTTTGGAAACAATACAAGAGGATCTCTTAGAATGATGTGTCCTGACTTTCATCTGCTCTTCATTTCTCGGAATTACATTCCCCATCTTGGTCCAGCTATTGTGCAGAAAAGTAGCTTCTTGAAAACACTCTGGATGCTGTCCAAAAGAGCTAGCCTTTTCTTCCGTTTATGCTAACACATTAAATACAGTAACAAGAGTCACATTAAGTAATAGGACTTACACCTCCTACCTCCACTTCCAAGAATCCACTTCTCTTGCCTTCATTAATTTGATCCCTGAACCCCCTTTCTGAGTGGATTGAGGCATCTCTCAGAGTCTGCAGAAGAAAACTGACCTGACACAATTTAATAGGAATTTTTGTGTCGAAGTTCAGCCCTTTTGAAAATTCTGTATGTAAGAAAACTGCTCTTAGAAAAGTAGTGATTCAATTCCATTTTCATAAAAAAAATCCTTAAAAGAATATGAATAATGCTTAGCATTTGCATAGCACTTGACATTTGCAAAACACTGTATAAACCTTAATCAACTGATCTACAAAATCTGCTCTCCATGGGTTAGGTAAGTATTATTATCCCAGCTTACACTTGGGGAGACTGAGGCAGAGATATTAAGTGACTTGCTGAAGAACACACAGAAAGTGAATGAAAGAGCCAGGAATAGAAGTCTGGGATTCTTCATTCTCAGTACTGTATTTCGTGCTGGTCCACAAACTCAGTGAAATCTCAGGAGAGCTCTCAGTTGTAGTTGCAGTTGGAAGACTTAGGAAATCAGTTCCTTCATTTCACTTGTGGGTTTTCCTCACTAGAATTAAAGAGGCTGTTGCTTTTTAGAGAGCCTGTCTTAACTGATGATGAATATTCACATCCCTTTGTCCTTTAGGGCCAGATTTGTAGCCAGCCATCATTTTTTAACACATACTTTTGTACCTGCACTCGACTCAGTATGAAGTTGCGAGGGCAGGTTAGCTAGACCCAGTGCTTTGGACCCATTTCCAGTGGAAATGTGACCCCCTCAAAGTATTTGATTGAGATTTACCATAAAATGAAGTGCCTAAATAGAGAATGGTCCAAGGAGAGGAATATCTATCTCCCCCTAGGCCAGCTGAGGTCAGGAATATCTCTTAAGGCATACTGTCTACTTCCATTAAGGAAGAGCATGGGGGTTGCCATCTCATATCTGAATTCTTCTGGCAAGAAACTTGGGACGTGTGTGCAGCAGGTCTGTCAGAAACTCCTGGCCCTTGCAATGCTAGTGTAATGCTGCCTCCTCGGGGTGATAGAGATGGAAGCCCTGTTTGTATTGAGTGATAAAGGAAATGGAGAGGTCTGTGTTTCTGACTCTCCTGAATTCTATCCCCAGGGCTGCATGGAGAAGAGCTGATGACTTTATGTAGGTACCTGTGGCTTAGATACAGCCTCCTCGAGTTCTGGGTGCAAGTCAAGGAACGTGAATGACCAATGGCTCTGAAATGAGGCTCTCCTCTCTTCTCCTCTGCCCTCCCCCCACCCCCATCGCCAGTGGTTGTTTCTCTGTTCTACTCATTGCTTTGAGGCAAAGGGCCCACTCAGCTATTCACTTCTGTTGGGGGTGGTTGGAGAAGGGGGTGGCATGGTCCAGTACCTACTCCCCCTCCCACCTCCATTAGAAAAAATGCATGTGCTAGCTCTTTATAAAGAAAGCCTTCATTTCATTAAGATTTAATTATTGGTTTAATTAAAATGGGAGCGCAGCGGCCTGAGATGTGTACATTTTTTTTATAGCTGAAGGAGATTGTAAAGTCCTCATTCATTTCACATCGTAGTGTCTGAGACAAATTGGGCTGCCTTTTTTATAGACCAGTTCTCGGGGCTGCTTTGAAATGGATCCCAGAGCCATTCATACAGATTAATTCAAGCAGTGAATCAGATCCTGCTCATTGGCTGCCTTTCAGGACATAGAGCGGATGCACCGGGTGCCCTGTGGAAGGGGTCTGAGCGCTGGCAGGGCTCTCTGAATGAATAATTAATCCTTATCCAGGCTTTTTTTGTTTGTTTGTTTAAGTTTTGCTTTATTCTATTTACATTGCAAAGTGAAGTTAGGTCCTGGTGAAAGACATCAAGCTGACAGCCCCGGAAACTGACGATTGCTCTGCTGTGCTCAGGGAAAGGTAGAGACCGGGAAAACTTCCCCCACACTGTCCTTCCAATAGGCCTATGTCCTGACCTGGCGGCACCTCCTCTATGGTTGTGGAAGCAGTCCAGTCTCCAAGGCCTGTTCCACGTCTGGCTTCCCTGTTGAGGCTGCCAGCGTGGAGGAAATTAGTGCCACAGGCAAAAGTGGTTTTGATGATGGGAACACCCCCACCTGTAGGAACGAGGCTGAGACACAGACCAACCCCTCCCCCCCAGCTCATTTCACATGGGAACCATAACTATTAGATGGGAATGGTATATAGGCCTTGACCGAGACTGGATTTGACCTGGGTGTGAGGTGTAAAGGTGTGAGCTGTGAAGTTCTGTACTCTATTGCAATCCCTGAACCAGTCAGTCATGGATCTTTCTGTATCATCCACTTTCCCCTTTGTGCCAGTGAAACAATAAAAAGGGAGAGAGCCAATGTCCAGCACTTTGGAGATGCTGGTTCCATTCAGCAATGTGGTCCACACAATCCATTAGATGATCAATACCTCTGAGATCCCCACATTGGCCCATGAGAGCCCGTTCTCCTTGGGAGAAGTAAGTGCACTCTGTAGCCCTTTCGTGATATTGACACTTAGATACTACAATGATAGGTACCTCAGAAATACAGTCTCTTAGATAGCTAGACAGACAGCTCATGCCAGGTGTTCAAAACCAATGAGCTGTAGAACACAAAGCAAAGCTGACACAGGAAGCAGGAGGGGTTTTGAGGACTGAAAGAGAGCAAATATTTTTTAATCTAGCAATTCCAGGTGAATTTATGCTGTCTCCTTTATTTGCAATCAGATCCTAGACAATCACCTCCATATCTATGGGGTTCTGTGATCTTCAGATTACAGCTCTTACACCACAGTCCAGAGAAAGTGGAGTGAAACAGAGTTTCAGATTTCAGAGTAGCAGCCGTGTTAGTCTGTATTCGCAAAAAGAAA
Organism: Chelonia mydas; assembly: GCF_015237465.2. Taxonomy (NCBI): domain Eukaryota; kingdom Metazoa; phylum Chordata; order Testudines; family Cheloniidae; genus Chelonia; species Chelonia mydas. The sequence continues at coordinate 70,565,921 of NC_051250.2, forward strand.
AGGAGTACTTGTGGCACCTTAGAGACTAACAAATTTCAGATGAGAGAGTGACCCTCCTGACCTTGATGTGAACTCCGACACTCACTATGTCATCCTTCCAGTTCCAGCCACCGACACCAAAAGGTAGGTGGAGGCAGAGTGCAGGGCTGGAGAAAGGGCATGCCATGTTCAAAGTCAGTTAAACCTCTGTTGTTCCACTTGGAATCTTTAATTTTCAGGCATGCTGTATACACCACTTTTTACAGCACAGATATGTGTGTGTGTGTGTGTGTGTGTGTGTGTGTGTGTGTGTGTGTGTGTGTGTGTGTGTGTGTAGGGGAACCTGCATGTTGACCTTTTAGTGAGTGACTTGGCCCACCTTTTAATGTGGAAATTTTAGATTGGCAGTGGCCTGATTTTCAGAGCTCCCACTGACTTCAGCCCTTTGTAAAATCAGATGCTCTGTACTTATGCTACAGCATATCCTTCTTGTAAAGGAAATAAAGACTCCTGCATTCTAGGGGTCTCTTCCAGTCAATCACTCTGTGGCCTTGGATTAGCAATATCAGCTCCCTGTGCCTTTGTTTCCCATCAGGAACGCTGACTTACATCAGAAGTGAGTTATGAAGTTTGGCCACTTTGCGATCCTCGGATGGAAGGGGCCCTGTAAGTGCAAACATAATTATATATTACTGAGGAATGTGGCTATAATAAAAAGTATCCATTACCCATTGTCTAGCTGCAGTATTTGTGTTTATGTCAGCAGTTAAAAATCATTGATCAGCTATCATCAGAGAACAAGAAGAAGACTCTGATCTGAGCAAAGGAAACCAAATATACCCATCACAGCCTGAGTGAGCAAGACTGTAAAGCTGCTGCAAACATTTCTGACAGCTCATTCGTGGAGGAAGATCCAGGCTGCAGAAAACTTCTTTGCCTCTCCTTTCCTCATGTCCAGCAGACTAGCGACTAGCACTCCGGGAAGTGACCTGAGAGCAGAAAATCTTGCAGTGATACTCCTGTTGCAAGGCTAATCTCTGCCTTGCCTCCTTTGTCTCCGGAGAGCAGTCAGGCTTCCGAGCTGCAGGTAACCACCCACTGTGGTGAGCTGCTGTGCCAAGCCTCCCCAACTACTTTTCAAAGTCAGATAAAGCCTCTGTGTATTGTTGTGTGTGACCGCAGCACAGCTCGGTGGATTTCTCCGAACACATGGACCAGAGCCTTTGAAGTGAGGCCCGTCTTGTTTCATTTGATCTGGGAGCACAGCAGCTAGTGAACAACGGGCATTGTGGAGAAGTTATAACCCAGATGGGATCGATTGAACTTAATTTTAAGATGCCTCTCAGCTTGGTATCTGACAACCTGACGATTGCACTTCTTGCTCTTTCTCCAAAACAGACCCACCTTTAGATTATTGAGCAATATTTTTTAATATGTAGAGGAGGAGGGAATGAAGGTGCAAGTTATATGCATTGTGGGGTAAGGGTGCTGTGGGGAAATGAACCGTCTCTCCCAGAATGATCTCTATGTTTCTATACAGTGCCTTTCATACTCAAGGGTGCCAATGCCCTTTACAGTTGTTTGTATAGGAGTGATTCACCCACAGCTGAAATGCAGCTGCCTCTGGAGTGGAACACAGAAGTACTTAACAGTGTAGAGAACACTACACAACACGTTTGAGGGCAGGAAGTGAAGGAGAAGTAAACTGAAATCAGAGAGGGAAATGTAAGTAGACAGAATGAGATTATCCACATTCCGATTTGGTGTCCCGCTTATCTCATGAGGACTGACAATATCACAGCCAATGAACATAAGAATGGCCATACTGGGTCAGACCAAACATCCATCTAGCCCAGTATCCTGTCTTCCGACAGTGGCCAATGCCAGGTGCCCCAGAGGGAATGAACAGAACAGGTAATCATCAAGTGAGCCATTCCTTGTTGCTCATTCCCAGCTTCTGGCAAACAGAGGCTAGGGACACCATCCCTGCCCATCCGGGCTAATAGTCATTGATGGACCTATCCTCCATGAATTTATCTAGTTCTTTTCTGAACCCTGTTGTAGTCTTGGCCTTCACAACATCCTCTGGCAAGGAGTTCCACAGGTTGACTGTGTGTTGTGTGAAAAAATACTTCCTGTTGTTTGTTTTATACCTGTTGCCTATTAATTTCATTTGGTGACCACTAGTTCTTGTGTTATGAGAGGAAGTAAATAACACTTCCTTATTTACTTTCTCCACACCAGTCATGATTTTATAGACCCCAATCATATCCCCCCTTAGTCATCTCTTTTCCAAGCTGAAAAGTCCCAGTCTTATTAATCTCTCCTCATATGGCAGCCATTCCATACCCCTAATAATTTTTGTTGCCTTTTTCTGAACCTTTTCCAATTCCAATATATCCTTTTTGAGACGGGGCGACCACATCTGCACACAGTATTCAAGTGTGGACATACCATGGATTTATATAAAGGCAATATGGCATTTTCTGTCTTACTATCTTTCCCTTTCTTAATGATTCCCAACATTCTGTTAGCTTTTTTGACTGTTGCTGACATTGAGTGGATGTTTTCAGAGAACTATCCACAATGACTCCAAGGTCTCTTTCTTGAGCGGTAACAGCTAACTTAGACCCCACCATTTTATGTGAATAGTTGGGATTATGCTTTCCAATGTGCATTACTTTGCATTTATCAACACTGAATTTCATCTGCCATTTTATTGCCCAGTCACCCAGTTTTGAGAGATCCTTTTGTAGCTCTTTGCAGTCTGCCTGGGACTTAACTATCTTGAGTAGTTTTGTATCATCTGCAAATTTTGCCACCTCACTATTTACCCCTTTTCCAGATCATTAATGAATATGTTGCATAGGACTGGTCCCAGTACAGACCCCTGGGGGGCACCACTATTTACCTTTCTCCATTTTGAAAACTGACCATTTATTCCTATCCTTTGTTTCCTATATTTTAACCAGTTACCAATCCATGAGAGGACCTTCCCTCTTATCCCATGACAGCTTACTTTGCTTAAGAGCCTTTGGCAAGGGACCTTGTCAAAGGTTTTCTGAAAATCTAAATACGCTATATCCACTGGATCCCCGTTGGTGGTATAGGCTATGTCTACTCTAATGCCTGTATACCTGTCCATGCATGTGACTGTGCCATAGCCCCCCCCCCCCCCCCCCCCCGATGCAGGAAAAAGGCAGTGAAAGGGCATCAGGCCAGGTTATATGTTGTTTCCTGATTACCCTGTGCATAGTAAAACCAGGGCAGGGAGCTGTTCAGAGCTTCCTGATGCTCTGTCCAGCTCTGGATAAAATTAGAGCAGCCTGTTGGTGCCTTCTGCCAGTTGGAGATGTCTGGAGTGCATCATGTTCCCAACCCACCTTTTCCCTGCCTGCCCCTTGCCACCCCTAATTTGCTCCCTGCTCAGTGGGCCGTGAGGAGGGTGGTGTAGGATCAGCCACGTGAGTAGCATATAGGGAGCAGAGCAGAACAAGAATCTGCCCCACAATCTCTGTAAACTCTGCTGGGGCTTAGTTCTAAGTACCAGAGCTTGAGTCTAATCAGTTGGCAACCTTAATAGATGTGCGCCAATATCCCTCTCAATCAAGTTGGAGAACCGAGAGAGCCTCTTAACGTTACCATTTGTATGCGCTAGAGTGGATGCTTCATTTTGCTATGCTGCTGCCTGCCACGGTACCCGGTGACACTTGTCAAAGAATTTCTGCCAAAACTGTTTTATGATGAAAAATTGTTTGTTTGTTTGTTTTGTCAAAACATTTTTTTCACAAAAATGTCTGCTGTAGGTGGAAAATTTCAATTGCTTTCAAAAAAGAAATGCACCAAACCAAACGTATTTTGATTCAGCTATTCTGCCCTGGTGCCTCATGGGAGTTATAGTTTAGTTTCCTCATGTCCCCGTTCTTTTCTTGGGGCAGGGCTTCTTGACTGCATCTCTGAGGATACAACACAGTCAATGATGCCCAGGATACAACTCTCTCTCCTTACTGAGATAGTGGTGCATTATGGGAGATGTAGTCCAGCCCTGCTTTCCAGCCCATAGAGAAGAGCATGAGGCACCCAAGCTGCAACTCCCATGATTCACCCTAGCAGCTTTGAAATATTTTGGGTTTTTTTTATTTTTTTGGCTAAAGAAAGTCACATTTTTCAACCTGGTCTACTACCAGCTCATTTTCAGACTCTCTCTCAGCCAACAGTTTACAGCCACACTGAGATTCGAGCTGTCACCTCTGAGGTACAAAAAACTGGGACATCTAGGATGATTCTGAGACCATAAAGCTGGATAGCTTGCAATGTGTACTGAGCACTCTTACAGATCTCTCAAAACAGCTACCTCAAAAGAGGGGTAATCCTGGGAAAACCTGGCCAGGTGGCAACCCTGACTGGGATCACTACATCTTAAAACTGTCCTTAAGCACACCAAGTTAGAGAAAGGAAGAGAGATCCTGAGAATGAGAGAATCAACCACAGGCCACAGAGCTATACATTGTGCAAAAGGGGTAGAACTTCTGTACGACCTGGTAGGCATGCTGTAGGGCAAAGAAACAGGGCTTGGCCAAAATCCCTTCTCAGTTACATTGGTGCAACCTCATAAACTTTGGACAAGTGAAATCAGTGATTAGAGGTGTTCAGATGCTATGGTGAAGGTGAACACTCAGATACTTAGATGTGTAGAGAAAGGAGAATGGGAGTGGGACTCCTGGCTTCTATTCCTGGGTCTGCCACTGAATTATTGGGTACGTCCATGGGCAAGTCCATTAACTGCTCTACACCTTGGTTTCCCTGTCTGTTGCCCATACAAAACCATCTCACAAAACGTTGTGAGTCCTGTAAGAATAAGTTGATTTGAGGTCTGTGGATTAAAGGTGATATAGAAGTACAAATCATTAGAATATCTGAAAGGCCATACAGGGGCAGACCAAAGGTCCATATAGCTTAGTATCCTGTCTCTGACATTGGCCAGTGGCCAGTGCTTCATAGGGAATGAACATGACAATTTTGTGCGGTCCACCCCCTGTCATCCAATCCTAACTTGTGGCAGTTGGAGATTTAGGAACACTCAGAGCATGGGGTTGCATCCCTAACCATCTTGGATAACAGGCATTGATGGACCTATCCATGAAAAATATCTAATTCTTGTAAGAATCTAGTTATACTTTTGGCCTTCACAATGTCCCACGACAACAAGCTTCTTGTGTTATGTGAAGAAGTACTTCCTCTTGTTTGTTTTAAAGCTGCTGCCTATTAATTTCATTGCGTGACCCCAAGTTCTTGTGTTATATGAAGGGGTAAGTAAAACTTTGCTATTCACTTTCTCCACACCATTCATAATTTTATAGACTTCTATCTATAAAATCATGAAAGGTGTGAGAAAATGAATAGGCATGAGTTATTTACCCCTTCACATAACACAAAAACTAGGGGTACCGGATGAAAGTATTATTGCTTGGTGAGTTTATGCATGCAAGTGAAAGGTAGGTCTCTGCGACCAATCAAGGAGGAAGCCGGGGGCAGGGGAAACTATAGGGTGGATTTGGGCTGAGCTATCTAGAACACTGCCTGTGACTGGTTATGAAGACTTTAAAGTGTAATTTAAAAAAAAATGAATAGAGCAGTTTGATAACATCCCCTTTCTGGAAATCAGAGTTTGCGGGAAAGAAGGGAGTGATAGCGTGATGGAGCAGGGAGAGCAGAGAGTGATAAGCAGGACTTATTTAATCTGCAGAAGAGAAGAGTGAGGGGGGATTTGATAGCAGCCTTCAACTACCTGAAGGGGGGTTCCAAAGAGGATGGGGCTCGGCTGTTCTCAGTGGTGGCAGATGACGGAACAAGGAGCAATGGTCTCAAGTTGCAGTGGGGGAGGTTTAGGTTGGATATTAGGAAAAACTGTTTCAGTAGGAGGGTGTGAAGCACTCAAATGGGTTGCCTAAGGAGGTGCTGGAATCTCCAGCCTTAGACGTTTTTAAGGCCTGGCTTGACAAAGCCCTGGCTGGGACGATTTGGTTGGGGTTGGTCCTGCTTTGAGCAGGGGATTGGACTAGATGACCTCCTGAGGTCTCTTCCAACCCTAATCTTCTATGATTTTATGATTCTATGTGAAAGGCAGAGGGGATGGTACAGGTCAGAATTGGAGGTAATAAGATGTTGTGGTATTATTTCTGATGATAGGTCATAATATTATGATACAGTATTTCCATGGTATCCCCTTTTACATGTCTACACCTCCTTAAATGGGGACCGCCTGTCCCTTCTAGTTACTTTCCAGCATGCTCCTCCCTTCCCTAGAACCAAAACCTGTGATCAGATTAAAGTCAATTTCATGTTCTCTTCACTTTGGTCTTTGTCACACTTACTGCCTGTCCCTGTCACCGGATGACTCATTTCCACATAAAGAGCTGACATTTTCTTCTCAAATTCACGGAAGGGTCGCCAGTTGCCACATTAAAGGGAAAAACTACAATGAAGTGATTTTCTAGTCATTGCCTCAGATTACAAAGGAATGTAAATCACTGAGCAGTGTTTCTGTTGAAAGAGAGTGAAACTATGTCATATAGTTCTAAAAGGTGGTTTGAAATTTCACATGCACACACACACACACAATTGCAAAGACAACCAGGCTCTGTGTGTGTGTGTATGTGTGAGCATATCACAGACACACACACACATAAATGCATGCACGCACACACACACACACACATATATATATACAGAGTGTGGTTGTCTTTGCAAATGCCTTGCCAAATACTTAGTTACTGAATAGGGGTCACTATGCAAAGTATTAGGAGGAAGGTAGTCCTGTGGTTATGTGCAAGCCAGGGACCTAGGTTCAGTCCACTGCTTTTCCACAGACTTCCCATGCAGCCTGGAGCAAGCCACTTGTCTTAGGGTATGTCTACACTACAAAGAAAAACCCGCAGCCCTGAGTCTCAGAATCTGGATCAATTGACTCAGGCTCATGGGGTTCCGGCTGCAGGGCTAAAACTAGCAGTGTAGATGTTCCTGCTCATGCTGGCCCCTGGGCTCTGAAAACCCAGTGAGGGGGGAAAGGTCTCAGAGCCCAGGCTCCAGCCTGAGCAAGAATGTCTACACTGCTAATTTTAGCCCTTCAGCCCAAGCCCCACAAGCCTGACTCAATGGACCCAGGCTCTGAGACATGCCACGTACCCTTGGTCTCCCTGTGTCTCAGTTCTCCTTCTGTAAAATGGGGATACTAGCACTTCTCTACCTCACAGGGGTGTATGAGGAGAAATCCATTACAGAATCTGAGGTGCTCAGATGTAATGTGGGCCATAGACGAACCATAGCTAGATATCAGCAATATCCCCATAATGTTATTTACCTGAAAAGGCAAACTAGTGGAGATGTTAATGGCAAACTAGTGCAGATTTTAATGGCACCCACTGGTGTGTGTGTGTATGTGTGTGTATGTGTGAATCTGTGATTTGCTTATACACACACACACATCTCTGCACACACCCATCTCTAAAGGTGTATATAGACAATGATATATTGTTGTTTATACATCTCTGTTCTGCCAGATTATGACCAGATTTCCCCCCTACCGCCTGTGTGACTGCATTAGTGCTCCTTGGATCACGGCTGCTGCAGCATGCGGGGAGAGCAGGCGATGCATGCCCAGTACTCCCTCCTGCACAGATGGCTGGAAAACGAGCACAGCCTTGGCTCTTCCCCCACCCCCACCCCCAAGGAGCTGAGCCAGCACAAGAGGGCAGGGTAATCCTTACCCATACCTAAAGCATGCAGCTGCGTAGGGCACCAGAAAATTTGGGGCACCAAATTTCCTGGTGCCCTGCGCAGCTGCATGCTGCTCCAGTTCCTGCTCTGCCTCTTCCCCATGGCCCCCACCCCTGCTCTGCCCCAGCCCCACCCCCACTCCGCCCCTTCCCCAAAGCCCCCGCCCTGCTCCACCCCACCCCACCCCTGCCCTCCCCTGCTCCGCCCCAGCCCCGCCCCCACTCCCTTGGGGACTGCAACAGGGCCAGGCCTACACTCAACGGCAGCGGAAAGTGAGCGCTGGGGGGCGGTTCCCCCTGGCTCCCCAAGCCAGCCCCGCCCCCCTGCAGAGGCCTGGGCCCCCCCCACACACACACACACATCCATGTGGGCTGCGTAGTGCCCCAGAATAGCTAGGGACGGCCTTGCAAGAGAGGGCAGTAAACCGAAGTTTGCTGGGGAGAAGTTGTGTCTGTTCTGGGTCAAGGGGAGAGCAGGGAAGGAATTGTGTCCCCCCGGGGCACTGAATGAGAGCTCAGCCTAACCCCAAGGTGTGAGGGCAGGGGCACTGTCTGCATCTTTCTTCTCCTGAAGATCAAGCACGTGACTGGTGTCTCAATTTTGTGTTTGTGATTCTTGGAGCTCATCTCTGAAAAGTACATTTAAAATCCTGCTTCTGACGCAGGACTATAAAAATAAGAGGTTAGGTGTGAGGACCCCTGAAGTCAGACCTCTTGTGCTTCCAAAGCTACTCCAAAGGCAAAAAAGCGAGTGCAGTTGTGAACGGCTCCCTGCTGGCAGGCAAGCCAAATCCGAGTAAGGAAAAAACTGGAGCCCGTAATCATTTTATGATTCTAATTTAACTTTTACGAACATATTTCGAGCTTCCCTAGTCAGACTCTGGTATTGATCTTTCCAGTACTGTTAACTCATAACTAGACCATATTTGAAGACATAAACTTTAAGAGGGACAATTAAAAAGAGACAGATGACATTGGCTATGCTCCTCTCAGCATGAGGAGTGGGATGCATAAATCCTGCTGGGTTCAGGTGAAGTTATGCAAGTGGAGATTAACTCGTGGCTGTGTCAGTTTCTGAGGCACCAAGCCCCCGTTATATCATTCTTCATTTCCAAATAGAAAGTGGAGCAATGCTGGGGGGCAAATCCAGCAGGTGGCCAGTACAGCCCAGTACTCAGACTGGGAAAATAAGGATGTAAAGCTCATCTCCCACTCCCACCTGCCTTTATTCTGGAGATTGGCCCGAGCTGCAACATTCTTCCCCAGAAGTGGATTCAGATCCAAATTCTCTCAGAGCTCCATAAGTCTCAGTTTCGAGGTGCTCCTTTGGGTCCATTACAGAGGCTGACCTAAGCAGAGAGACTTGGATCTTGTGCATGGTCTTATTCTGAATAGAGAACACTGACCCTGAGTTAGTGCCTAGGGCAGGATGTTTTCTGGCTATGCTGTACTGACAATGTGCCTTGGTCTGTATTTCCGACTGATGAATAACTTGAGAAGTCTGAAAAGGCAACGTTTGAGGGCTTTTTTCTCTCCACAGGAAAAATACAAAAATGGCTGCTCTTCGGCCTCCAGCTGTCTGAGGAAGAAAGGAAGATGAAAATATGCAGCAGATTGTATTGACCCTCATCCACTGTACTGATCCTAATTAAATTGAACTGAGGTTGGGGTCAGGGTGGTGGAGGAGTGGCTGCTCTAGAGTTGGGTGACATGTGTGGTGCTTTTGTTTTGAAGGAGTCCCATTGTGATTCACTTGGAGTTTGGTGTTAGAAATCTCAAAGCAAAACTTATTCAGGAGCTCTGAGTTTTACCTGGCGTTTGAGTAAAAATTAGACACAGACCCAGGTAAGCGATAAAGTTCAGGCTTGGAACTGGGTCTGAACTTCCCCCAAAGCTAACTGCAGCTGGATTTGCTGTGCTTGTTCAGACCACACAAAACCATGTGCAGTTGTGAATTTCACATGCATCGGTTTAACATTATTTCAGGGCAAATCCATAACGCAGCCAAAGTTCATTTGAAAGTTTCATGAACCATGGCAAGCCCTTTTGCTGACCAAAATCTGTTGGTCTCCCGTTAGAATTTTGAACAGTACCCAAAAGTCGGTGACTTTTGTGTGGCTTTGGGTTTTGTTTAAAACATTAAGAGAAGCGCCGTTCTCTTGCTATGCAGTGAGAAGCTGCTGTCTTTGATCCCTTTGATGCTAAGAGGGTTATATGTGTAAATTGCCCTGAGCATTGGGAGGATGGATTACACCCCTGGGCCCTGCATCCATACATCTGAGTGACTCACTGGCTCTGTCTATCCATCACTACCATGATCTCCCCTGCCACTTGAAATTAAAACATAAAAGTGTGTTTTCAAAAATATGAAAAGGCATTGTGAGGACAAGTTTTGGGGAGCTCAGAGAAGATCAACAAATGATTAGGGAGCTGGAAGGAGTGTGATTTATGGGGAAAGATTACAATTGCTAAAAATACCCAGCATGGCTAATCAATGCTAATGGGGGGAACATAATAATAGTCTTCAAATATCAGAAGGGGTGTTGTAAATACCAGTGATGGAGAGAAATTATTTAGAGTGGTCCCAGGTTAACTAGGAGGAATAGGATTAAATTAATAAAAAGCAAATATGGGCCATGTATCAGGAAACTCCTCCTGAAAGTTAAATACATTAAGTTGTGACTGATCCAAAGCCCGTTGAAGTCAATGGAAAGATTCCCAGTGACTTCTGTTGCCTTTATATCAGGTCTCTTAGGATATGTCTAGACAGCAATTAAACACTCACAGCTGGCCCAGGCCAGCAGACACAGGCTTGCAAGGCTCAGGCTGTGGGGCTGTAAAATTGTGGTGTAGACATTCGTTTTCAGGCTGGAGCCTGAGGTCTGGGACCCTGTAAGGGAAGAGGGTCCCCTAGCCTGGGCTCCAGCCCAAGCCCGAATGTCTACACAGCAATTTTTAGCCCTGCAGCCTAATCCCCCTGAGCCCAAGTCAGCTGATCCAGGTCAGACTAGGCCATGCCATGGGTCTTTTATCCAGTGTAGATGAATCCTATGAGATCGTGCTTTCACCCCTTCCTATGGCAAGCTATTGTTTGGGGCATTTAAAATTATAGACAGGAGAAGCAACTATCAGATACGCTTCCTGGACTGAAAGGGTGGGGAGAGGTGGATGAACTAGATGGCCTCTTTTCTATTTCTAATGTCTGTGATGCTATGATATATAAAGTCAGTGGGCCAGATTTAGACCTGTTGTAAGTAATATGGCTCCATTGCCTTAAGTGGAGTCATACCATGTACACCATGTCTGGATTTACCCCTGCTAATTCTGCTACCAAAATATAAGGCCAAATTTTTAGTTAGCCTGTAGCCACCCTCCAAATTTGCATGCACATTTTTGCACATGTAACTGCATCCACAAAAGGGGATTCATATCCAATTTTCACACGCAAACAGTCATGTGCCCTTAAGAATGACTTGTTTGATGCACGCTGTCTGTCTGTGTGTCTGTCAGGTTTTTCTATGTAGCTGGACACTTCTGCAGGTGCAAACTAGCGCACAATGTTGTGCAACATCAAAGGCTAGCTGGAAATTTGGCGCATGAGGTTGCTAGGTCAACTTCACTGGTCTAGCTGCAGGCAACTCTCTTCATCCAGATTGCTACAACATAGATTAAGAGAGTTTAAGGCCAGAAGAGACCATTATGATCACCCAGCCTGACCACCTGTACAATACAGACTATAGAACTTCACCCAGAAAATTCCAGCATCAAGCCCATAACTTCTGTTTGAGCTATAGCATATATTTTAGAAAGATAGGTAGTCTTGCATTAAAGATGTCAAATGATGCAGAATTTACTATATCCCTGGGTAAGCTGTTTCAATTGTTAATTCTCCTCATTGTTAAAAATGGGCATGCTATATCCAGTTTGAATGTGTCTAGCCTCAGCGCCCAAGCGCTGGCTCTTGTTATGCTTTTTTCAACTAGATTAAGAAGTTGTCTGCTACCAGAAATCTGTTGAACATGGGCCTTGGAGGATGTTAAGGGTCCTTCCAGATGCCACCCTAAAAGAGCTGGCCAGCATCAGTACTTACCACTACTTTCTATTGGCTGGCATCAGAATTGCTTAGTTGTGTGTCACAAGCTCTGTACTGCAAATAGCCAGTGGGGATTCTCCTTGAGCTCAGGTGGTATGGGACTACAGTTTTGGACCAGAAGGATCTGAGGCTCTCCGTAGCAAGCAGTGTTCAGTACAGTGATAACTGGGTAGTCCTGTCATAGCAGATAATCTCACTTGCAAAGGATCATCTAAGAAGGGGACTGAAATTATCCAGAGTAATTCTGATCAGAAAAAACTTACGTCAGACATGCCACAGTGCCTATCGGATTGACTCCTCCAATAGCCATGGACACACCAGTGAGTCTTTCCAAGGAATAGTGAGTGCTTTATCGATTTATGTCAGAAGCTGGGACTGAACGACAGGGGATGGGTCACTCAAGAATTGCCTATTTCTGTTTATTCCCTCTGAAGCATCTGGCACCAGCCACTGTCGGAAGACAGGATATTCGGCTACATGGACCATTGGTCTGACCCAGTATAGCCATTCTTATGTTCTTATTTACTTCCACAGTGTTAGTTGATCATCATTTAGAAAGAGATTTTTCTGCTTGTATATATCTTCTTTGCACACACAGTTACATGCCTGTCTTTTCTGGAAACCTGGCACCCAATTTTACCCTCATTTACACCAGTGTATATCCAGAATAATTCCATGCAACTCAGCAGAGTTCTAGTGGCAGTGAGAATAGCATTTGTCCCAAAGTCCTCAATGCAAACTCCTGAAGCCAGGAAGGCTTAGAACTAAAAGGATGTGAAGCGACCAAAATCATGAGGCTAGAAACTATAAACCTACTTGTGCACGCACAGTGTAGGGGGTGGAGTCACAAAGCACAGCGGCACAGAAAGAGAGGCCTTCAGCTCACTAATGTTCTTAAGGTCCTTCACATAGGATAATCCACTACATGTTGCCTTTGCTACTGCTTGCATCCTTTGAGACTTTTATACGCTAAATAGCTGCTACCTAGAAGCAACTTTAATCAGCGCTTGAGTGCCACAGAGGGGCCCTTCATACTCTGTTTGTCTAGGAGTCTTCTCAGTACTCAGAGTCCGGAAATCATAAGGATTCTGTTACATTTTATTTACACTGCAACTGTATTAATTTTATTTCCTAGGACAGCTGTTTTAGACCATTTCACTCTCCACTGGAAGCATGAGAAGGATTGAAATGAAGATTGTAAATCGCTGCGCAAGTTGCACAGGAAAGTCTAATTTAATGGGTAGCATGTTTTATTAATGTTGCAACATTTATTGTGTATTTTAAGTCACCATTGATTTGTATTAAAGAAGGCACTTTTATTACAAGTGCATGATGCCAACAAAATAAAATGTTATGCTTCCCCTCTCCCTCACCCCAGTGTGAATTCTAGTTAATTTTCTGTAAGTGGTTGAGAAAGTGGGAGGCAGATCCTGTAGCTGGAGCTAGGCTTAGAGCCTGAAATTGTTGTCTGAGCTTCCTCCATTGCAGTTCAATTCCAAGGGATTGACAGAGGTTGTTTGATTGTATGGAGCAGCGTGCATTGGACAGGGGCTAAGAAAACCAGACTTTCTCTTGCAGCCTATTAAATCTCTGACTGATTAGCTCAAGCTCTCATTTAATGAATATTCAGAGGAAGGGGAAGAAACCCCAGCACTGACAAGCTAAAGCCTTGTGATTTGTGTGCATGTAGCTCAAAGGCATGTGTGAGGCCAGAGACTGGAAATAAATTGGTTAGTCTCTAAGGTGCCAAAAGTACTACTTTTCTTTTTGGAAATAAAGTGGAATCCTGCAAATGTTCTGCACTCAGTGACTGGATACTTGGTTAGAGCCAAGTTTTATCGCTTCAGCCTGTAACCACCCCATCTGTCCCCTTGCCCCTGGGGTCTAGGCTGGTCACACAGATGGTGCTAGCATGTGTATTGGAAGTAAGGCTATTAATAAGGAAAAGCAGAGTGACTGGTTTGGAACGGGAGACATGAAGATTGGAAGAAGCTCCACTATCAGTGGGAACCTGCTTGCTGAGAGATAGGGTATTGTGCAGATTCCTTGGTATCAGAGAAGGCTGCTGCTGTAACCCCATGTGCCCTCCCACCACCCAATAAGGTTGTTGCCTCCTAAACACCCTGCTATAGCAATGAGATGTGAAGTTACATTGTCTCTATCATTCTCATGGGAGAATGACCTTGCATGGGACCCTGTGAGCAAACCCCCTCCTTTAAATGACTGTCCTTCCCTCCCCAAAAGGCTTCCCAGGGAAGCTGGTATTTTCTGAGATGAACCTTCCTCGTGCAGATAGGCAGAGTGTGTTCTGAGAGTGAGCCATTTATCCCCACACTGACAAACTCTCCACGGAAGCTGGGCACATTTTCCCCACTGGGTTTCAGGCTCTGAGCATTTTTAGTCTTTCATTAGACTTTGCAATTATCCTCCTGCAATCAGCCCTTTAGACACTGTAATCAGCCCTGGCAATCAAACTCCTACCTCTGGCCAAGATAATTAATGGGGAGGCACCACAGACTTAAGAGACAGCATTGTCATTTTTTTAAGAAAAAGGCAAAAAGCACATCTCTTCCCTCACCTTCTGAGGTAGCTCATGAGGCCAGGGAAATTATCTGATTGCTGGCTCAGGCTTTCAGAGCTGGTCTGAATTTGGGGTGCTAATTGGCTCACACTCAGTCCAAACCTGGTTTCAAGGGGTATGTGGGTAGCACGGGTTGTGACGTGCCAGGACTCAGCATGTCTGACCTTCAGCGCTTGTTATGTTCTTTCTCTGTGTGCGTCTGTGGGGCAGATCAGGGAACTCAGCTCATGCCTGAAATTTACCCCTTCTCAAGCAAGTGGCATGGAGCAACCCAGCTTGATCTGCGTGGAGCAGTTCAGATGAAAGAGGGCTCCATGGTGGCTACCCTAAGGGCTGAAGTGAAAGAGCAGCTCTGCACCCAAAGCAATGAGGTTTGCATCATGCTCTCAGTCACTGTATGGTACTCGGGGGGAAAAGTAGACAAGGGAGGCTTCCACACTACCTGTCTGCTGCACAGAGTGACATTGCTTTTTCAGAGAGCCACTCTGGGATGCAGAATAAAGAAAAGACCGAAAGGTGCCATTTTCCGAAGGGAGGGATGACACAGGGAAAGGTGATATTAAAAAAGCTGCCGTAGCCTCACAAAGCCCGTGTGCTGAATTGAGCAGCTTGACTGCAGAGATTTACATTCAGATTCGAAAGCTTTATGGGCATGACAAGCTACATACGTGTTGCCAAATATGTACAAGACAGTAGCACAGAGTATCCCTCAGAAGAATCAGTGCATAGCTTTGCAGGGGTGACTGGAGTGCGATCCCCTGGGTCTGGTTAGCATTGTAGCCCATTTCTGACTTGATGGCAGGTTATTTCAGAGCTTGATGCTATTTCCTGACATCCCTTTCCTTTCTTCTAGAGTTATGCAGAGATTTTCTTGCTCCCTCAGGATGGCAAGTCTTTGAGCACTTGAGAAATAATCTTGGCCATGCTCCTCGGTGTATCCAATGGTGGCGTACTAACTCTCCATTTCTGTCCCAACAGTTGCACAGTCATTCTTCTCGGGCTGTCCACTACTCCTGTGTGTCAACCCACTTTGTAAGTCCAACTCCAGAGCTAGTACAGCTATATGAGTAAAGCCAGTGAGAAAAGGAAAAGGCCTCACGACATAGTGGATGTGAATACAGGGCCAGAAATCTTAAAACTTTCTCTGTTTCTATGAGTTAATCAGGTGCTCCTTGTCAGCAAAGCAGTCCTCGGTAGATGGATGAGACCCCCCAGGTGAGCTGAGGAAAAGATACACTGGAGTTCAGTATTGCAACATATTCCGTGCCGCTTTGGTGCTATTTTTGGAAATCTAATTTTGTTGCCCTTCAAGAAGGGGGCAGAAGAAGGGACAGATGAGACCAGACTTGTACGTATTAAGTGAATGATTGATTAATTAAAAGGTATTTCTGCTAGCAGTTACTTGAATATCATGTGTTCTTGTTTCCAAAGAAATGTGTCTATTGGATATCACTCCTCAGAAAGACTCTGCTCTAAGTGGCTCCTGCGCATTCATCTCATCACTCCAGGGCTCCAGCAGCTGCTACCAGCACTGCAAGAATGATGCCAAAGAACCCAGGGAATGCAGTGCGGTACTGCCCAATTCTTTCTTTCTGTCTGGAGGGAAAAGCTTACAAGTAGTTTGCGATTCCCAGACTATTATTATTATTATGTATTATTTTTATTGCTGTAGTGCCTAGGAATTCCAGACATGGACCAGAACCCCATTGTGATAGGCACCGTAAAAACACAGAACAAATCCAGTTCCTGTCCCAAAGACCTCACAGTCTAAGTAGTTTCCATTTTAAACATGCTAGTCTCACCAGGCTTGTCTCCATTTTATCCATTTAGCAAGATGGATGCCATTCAGCATCACTGGCAGTTTTTCTGCTTGAGGTCCCCCAGCTGGAATAGGTGGGAGGTGGCTGAAAGGTACATGGTAAACTTTCTGCTGAATTCCGTCCAGGCCATGCATTGAACTTAGCAAGGTTCCTCTATGTGAAATCATCTCAATACATGGAGTCAACTTTGAAAAGAAAAGATTTGTTCCTTGTGTTTCAAATATATCACTGCCTATTGACCCATTAATGATCAGTCTATGTCTTTTAACAGTCAAGATACAGTAGAATGCTGTGGGTGATATTTCCAGTGTGACATTCTGGTGAGACGAAAATAGCTAAGCTGGCTGTCCAGCCCCAGAGTGAGGCAGGCACTGTAACAAGGTTATAATGTAAAGCACTGAGCAATTAGTTGGGAGATTTACCTCCCTGTCTTAAAAGCATTGTTATTACTTAATCAATCACCAGCAATTTATAAACAAGGCTGGGGTTTTACAGGGAGCCATAAATCTGTCTTATTTGCTTCCCAGATAGAGCAGGAAAAACAGACCCAAAGTTCCAAAAGAGATTTGGTCAATTAAAAGGAAAAAGGGTAACTCAAAAGAAGAGAAATAATTTCTCAAAGGAAGGAAGCAGCCTTGGGAGAGGGGCTGGAGCGGCCGGCTGTCCGTTTGTCTTTGTCATCAGTTACTCCCAGAGGCTTAAAGTGGAATTGTTAAATTTAACTTTAAATTATAAACTCTTTGGGGCAGGGCCCCTGACTTTGTGCGTGTCACAATGGGGCTGGACTGCAGCATCTGGGTGCTAGTACAGTATCAATGTTAAATAAAACATCATCATAACAAAACCATCCGCAGAATAAGCATCCCACATTCCAGACTGCAGCGCTGTTGATACACTGCCAAAACAGGTAAAGAGGGGGATCCTATTAGGGCTTGGCTACACTTGCAAGTTAGAGCGCATTAAAGCAGCCCCAGGCACCCTAACTCACGACCCGTCCACGCTGGCAAGGCACTTAGAGTGCCTGGACTCTGCAGCTGGAGCACTCCTGGTAATCCACCTCCACCAGAAGCATAATGCTTGCTGCGCCTCAGCTGACACACCCCAGCATCAGTGTGAACGAGGTGTTGCATTACTGCGCTCTGATCGGCCTCCGGAAACGTCCCATAATCCCCTGAAGTCAACTGGCCACTCTTGCCATTGTTTTGAACTCGGCTGCAGGAATGCGGATATGCCCTTTCAAAACTGTTTCTGACAGCCGGCTGCTTATCTGCTCCGGGACAAAGCAACCATTAGTGTGGAATGCTGCTTGCTGTGAGTGTGTGAGAAAGAGAGGTGGGGGGTGGGGGGTCTGCTACTGTCTGAACTTACAAGACAGCATGCTGACATGCTCTCAGCCCCCCAAAAACCCACTCTCTCTCCCCCCACATACACACAACACACTCCCTGTCACACTCCACCCCCCTCTCCCCCCATTTGAAAAGCATGTTGCAGCCACTTGCGTGCTGGGATAGCTACCACTATGCACTGCTCTCTATGGTGTTGCAAGAGATGCTAATGTGGCCTCGCCAGTGTGCTTGAATCTGACAGTGTGAACACACTGCAGCACTTTCTCTACTGCGCTCTCCGAGGGCTGGTTTAACTCCCAGCGCGCTACATCTGCAAGTGTAGCCATGCCCTTAGGTATAGGTAGGATATCAGCTGCATCCAACAGGGTCTTTGGAAGTTTCAGCAATGCCTATAGCAATGGCTAACAGAGAGTGTACCGCCTGGACAGACACCCTGTCAAGGGGTACAAGAATGTACACCATTGAGCGCACCCTCTCTGCCCAAGGAGTTGCATATTGCTTGCATAGACCCCATCATACCTAAAAACAGCCCTTTGCAGCTACACACAACAGCCATCCCAGGCATTTGATAAGCATTGGTTGTCCTGGTTTGTGGTTTTTAGCTTAGCACATGCTGAATCAGTGCTTGCTGGCTATGACAGTTTCTGCCTGCTATGGTCAGGAAGGCACAGGTTTGGCAGCTGGCCTGGTTCAGCTGGTCCTCTCCATCTGACTGTGTAGTCCCTTAGCCACTCCAGCCCCTTTACATCAAGCAAAACTGTGGCCACTCTGGGGCTGGTGCCTCATTCCCTATGCACTGATACACTCGTGGGTTTAAGTCATGCTGTGTGGAGAAGTGCCAAAACAATTCTGTCCCAATAGGCTGTATGGGAAAGCTGGGGTATTACTCACATCATGCAATAGACAGCTCCACAAGGCTTATCTCACTTTGTGTAGTTGCATTTACTGATCTAACAGGTCTTTTTCCCTCTTGTAACATCGATGAGCCTATGATTCCTGGGTTTGATTCTCTGCTGTCCTGCACCTTGCATTGTCATTTACCCCAGGCAAAGTAGGTGTAAAATGCTACTGGCTCAGACTGGTGTTATTTGTACACCCACTTTGCACAATGACTACACCAAAGGCAGCTCAGTTAACACAATTACACATGGCTCATTTACACATCGTCCTGCTGTTTTCAATCATCCAGTGTTCTGAGGCCAGCCCAGGATGATAGATGGATTTTGCACACATATCTGCTCATGTGCACACACAAACACAAGTTTGTCCACACTCAAGCCATCTCACAGTCCCAGTCAAGTTATTTTATTCCAGCTAAAGACTGATTGTGGTGCAAAATGCTCTTCTGGTCTTCTGCTTGTTTTGCTTCCAGTACAATAGAATCAGCACAGTGGTGGGTCATGGCTGGAGGAATTCAGTTCAGAAAACCTGCTCATGTAGAACTGTTTCCATTTGTTATTTGCAATAACCGTGGCAGCGCTCACAAATTTTGAAAAGGGCAATGAGATTAAAGAGCTCTACCTGGGATGTCCATAGAAGGGTCTGCTCCGTGCAGCTGTCATGGAAAATATAACTTCATTTGCATGAGTCATTTTCCCCTGTGAGGGAGCCTGCATATGCCGTGGCAGTGATGTTCTTTCACTGGGACTCCCTTCCAATTAATCACACGACTGCCAAACAACTGCTGATCAGCATCCAAGCATCAAACTTTGCTTGCACATATAAATGTGCTAGAAAACAGCCTGCCATGATGGGGAGTGTCAGCCTGGGGTCTTGCTGACTGCAGGTCCAGAAATGATTTGGCCTATGACTATGCCCTCATTGTAATGTCCTGGAATGATCCTTTCTGTGTGCCTCATCTGGGCTTTGAAACAACCAGAGTAGACCAGGCCCCTTAAGAATCCATCCCCAGGCCCTGCCATGCTAGGACCTGTGCAAACACACAGGAAGGCACAGTTCCTGCCCCCAAACTGGTGTAGTGCTTTTAAAGATTTTTTAAAGGTTAGAAAGAAGTGATCAAAATGTTGGGGAAAAGGCTGAAAGAAGGGGAACTGTTGGGGGAAAGTAGGAATACATTCAAAAAAAGTGCAAAATGGTTTGAAAAATTGGGGGCAAAAAGAAAAGAGTTTGGGGGGAAATGTAGAGAAAGCAAATTAAAAGAAAAAAATGAAACTAAGAGGGGTAGAGAGAGGATAATTTCAGTCCCAGAAGTGGGGGGGGGGGTGGAATTCGTCAATCTATTCATCAATCTTGTGTAAGTGTGTGTTGGGCAGGGAGAGGAGTGCATCATGCTATCCCTGTTTTCCCAGTTCAAGCACTGGAACACAGACGATGCTCCCAACACTGATGCAATCCCCTCCCTGCTGTACTCCGAAAAGAGCCATCTCACATCTTCCAGCTTAAGAAGCAGAGCACAGACTCTCACCATTACAGCTGGCAACAATATCTCTCCACTTTGGGTGGACACAGAAGAGCGATGTGGCTACCAACCTTAAGCCAAGTGTCTCATAGGAAGGATGGCCCCGTGAGTGAGGCACTAGACTGGGACTCAGGAGACTGGGGCTCACTTCCCAGCTCCGCCATAGGCTTCTTGGGGTTTAGTCACCTACTTATCCTGTCTCTGTTCCCATCTGTACAATGGGGATAACAGCACTTCTCTACCACACCAAGGTGTTGTGAGGGTAAATCCATGAATGATTGTGAGGTGCTCAAATAGGACAGTGATGGGGCCGTATGAGTAGCTGGACAGAACCTATTTCTGCAGTGGTCATGGAAGGGCGTTCCTAAACCCGGGTCTCCGATTACCAAACCAATGAGCACTGTCATTTTGAGTGTAACTCTTTCAAGTTATAGATATTTATGAAGGGATGCTGCCGAGCCTTCAGAATTGTTATGTCAACAAAATATGTACTGCACAGTTACTACACACAAGGTTCTCACATTTTCAAGATCTAATAGGAACAAATGTGTAATTGCATAGTTCACTGAGTTAACAACTCGTAGCGTTTTTGATGAACAGCCCCTTTATATTTTCAATTCATAGACTTTTACAGCAAATAATGAAAGTCAGAAAGTCATTGGTTTGTGTCTGGGAACTTGCCGGATGAAGATGCACCTTTGCATTGGGTCATGGGCCGAATCAGAGCCAGGGACCACCCTAGCCTTCCGCAGAGCATCTTGTGTACCTGGGAGGTAAAAACTCCCTGATCCCCAAAAGTAAAAGCAATTACAGGGTTTTGAATACAGAGCAGACAATGGGTATCTTAAAACAGAAATAAAAGAGAATAATAACTGATTTTAAAAGGGGAAAATGCTGACCCATGTGGTCCTTTTCACCCCAATTGCTGTGATACAGGGACACAAATAAATGGCGTACTTTATCTGTTAAGGTAAATATAATATGGATACAAAATTACCATCCCATCACCCCACATTTTCACCAGGGGAATGACCATGCCTCACTGCTCAGCACCAGAACTGCAGGGACGGTTCCATCGTATTCTGGCACTTGTTATTAACCTTGACACAAGAACAAATGGCTGTAAACTGGCCATCAACAAGTTTTGGCTTGAAGTTAGACAAGGGTCTCTAACCATCAGAAGACTGAAGTTCTGGAACAGCCTTCCAAAGGAAGCAGCGAGGCAAAAACCTAACTGGCTTCAAGACTGATACATTTATGGAGGGGATGGTATGATGAGACTGCCTACAATGGCATGTAGCCCATCTGCAACTGCTAGTAGCAAATATCCCCCATGGCCAGCGATGGGACACTAGATAGGGAGGGCTCAGAATTACTACAGAGAATTATTTCCAAGGCGTCTAGCTGTTGGGTCTTGCTGAAATGCTCAGGGTCCAACTGACCTCTATATTAGTGGTTGGGAAGGAATTTTCCCTTGGGTCAAATTGGCAGAGACCCTGGGTGGGAGGGGTGTTTTTCCTCTGCAGGATGGAGCACAGGTCACTTGCATGTTTAAACTAGAGTAAATGGTGGATGCTCTGTAACTTGAAATCTTTAAATCATGATTTGAGGACTTCAGTAACTCAGCCAGAGGTTAGAGGCCTATTACAGCAGTGGGTGAGCGAGGTTCTGTGTCCTACAATGTTCAGGAGGTCAGACTAGATGATTATGATGGTTCCTTCTGACCTTGAAGTCTATAAATCTATGAGAATAGAAAGTCCCTGCCTCATTAAAACATAGAGTCCATGAAGTGCACCACACATCCCATTAAAGTCAGCAGGCATTCGGTGCTTCTTGAAATAATGCCTTAAATCAGATACAGGCAGAGCAGTGCGGACATATGGAATTCTTCAGATGAAAACTTGCTGTGAGATTTTTTTTTCTTGTAGCAGGTTGTTCAGCTATTTTGAGGTACCCCGCCATTTCTGTAGGGTGAGGTGTTGAAATTTAACAGAGTGGATGAGAAGGGTAGCTGGTGAGTATCAACATGCATGTTCTGTTACATCCCTCATGGATGAAGACAAAGCAGTGTGTCAGGAGGATGCTGTGTCCTGAATGCCTCAGAAATCAGAATGATACCACATATTACTCTAAAGAGCCAGAACCATTCTACTCAGCATGGAAATGTGCAATTACTCCATACAGTTTCCTTAAGACCCAACTAAAGCACCCTGGTTGTTTAGCTCCAGAACAAGTCCCATGACCACCAGCCCTATGAATTAATGGGCAATGCTCAGAATGGTTTGCATTCAAATCACTACAGATAACGATCACAAAATGTGGATATTTATCAGACGCTTATATGAGCTGTTTGAACCTCTTAAATCTGCAAAACCAGGCTGACATTTGCATGAAAGCAAACTTTCTCGTGAGATTTCCATGACCTCTGCTTCAAGTCTCAAGTTAAAATACACTGTAAGGAGAACAGCTTATCTCATGGTAGTTTGGCATTCCTTGTTGCTGTTTGTTCCAATTCTGGGTGAAAACTGGAAGTGAAAAGCACTTCTCCAAATATATCAGAATGTGCAAAAAAAGTTTGGAATTTTTGTGAAGATTCAGGGGTCTCTTTAATTCATGCAAACTGGTTCCCACATCTCTAGCCATCATTACCACTTGCTGCATGGCTGGGTCAGCACAAAGGAGCTGATTATCAAGGTGACTGAGCACCTGCAGCTCTCATTGATTATCTGGAATTTTAGGTGCTCAGCTCCTCTGAAAGTCAGGACCTAAATCCCTTCCAGACAATCATATGTAGGTTCTGCTGGAGAAACTCAGTTTCAAAGGGGAGTTTCTTTGACAGCTTTGACAGAGTCTCTGTGGATGAGTGGAGATGATCATGCAGCAACAAGACAAAACTATAATGGAATATTGTTTTATTTCTATGGAGTGTTGTACTTAGGGAATTCTATTATGTTTTATAAAGCCAGTCTCTCAATACCCAGGGTCTTATTCCCCTCTCACTCACACCAGTGTAAATCAGGATTGATTCCAGTAAAGGTAAGCCCATATTTAGGTGCTTTGCTGAATCAGGGTCTAAAACTTTGTTGGGATCAGCATAAGACGCTATTGGTGCAATGGCTGTATCCACACACACTACAACAATTATGTGCTCAGGAATAGTCTCACATATGGCAAGAGACATTAGAACCTACTTTACTGAGAGAAGGAGCATCACCGAAGAAGGATGCTGTCCCTTACCGTGATGCCTACAAAAAAACAGACTGTAAGGTCTTTGGGGCAAGAACCATCTTTTTGTTCTGTGTTTGTACAGCACCTGGCACAATGGGGTCCTGGTCTATGCCTGGGTCTCCGGGGTGCTACTGCCATACAAGTAAAGAAGATATCAAATGCTCTAGGGGCTTGGACTGCCACTGAACAGCTGTCTGATCGAGGACAAGCAAAATGAACATCAGTTTAACTCTGTATCCTCTAATGCTGCATGACATCTATTGGCCTCCCATTACTATCACCTATTCCATATCCGCACATACTCATGCATGGCTCCTCTTTCTCCAAGAGGTTTCAACTAGTGGCTCCTTTAAAGCACAGAAGGTCCACGTTAGGCGCTGCTGCTGAGTAACTCTGCCGATCAGTGTGCGTCTCCAGATTGCAGGTCTTTCATTTTACTTCTGCAGAGGCTCAAAAAGAAGCTTTTCATTTATCTCATACCCCCTAGCTCTGTGGCTTCTTCACAAGCTTCATAAATCAGACTGCGTGGCAGGGGTTATTTATTTACAACGTTTTTATATTGTAAACAGGTCATTTGTATTTGTATCTATATTTCCTTCCCTTTCCAGCCCTGTAGTCCCCAAATTCCCCTCTCAGGCGATGTGTGCCCATTCAGTCTCTATGGCATGATGAAATATAAATAATTTCATTTCCCCTCCCACTCCAGTCATTTGTACAAGGTGAAGGCAATCGATGCATGTGACGAATGTTGCTAACTACAAATGCAGCAATGAAACTGTTGAACTAAACTTACCCATTTCTAAGCAGTTTTGATTGTAATGTAATTATTACAAGGATGGACAAAAATATTAAATACAAAGGCCTTGATTCATCACTTTGGCCAGAATTTTCAAAAGAGCTCTGCTTGCATTTAGGCACCAAAATAAGTGACTGGCTTTTCAGAAGAGCTCGACACCCTGGGTTTTACAAATTCCACCAAATCCCACTAAAAGTCCAACAAAACTCTGAACCCAGAATTTCTACCAACCTATATAAGAATATACATTCCCTCTAAATTATGCAACATAATCAGATACAGGAACAGTTACATGATGGTTTGCCATATCTGGATTGGGATTTCTAAGTTCTGAACGTGTAAGAATATGAAAGGAAAAAAATATTTTGTCTGACTTTTATTTCATAATTCTTATGTTATGTTAGAAACACGCAAGGGCCATGGTGTGGCGACATCACACAGTCTTGTGGGCTTTGGTGAGGCTATAGATGGAAATCAGCTCAAAGGCCAATCATTTCACTTTGCAAATACTCGCCATAGCTCCATCGGCTCAGTGTTTCTATGGGCATGGGTCAATGGGATAAGCAAGCAAATTAACTCTGCCTCACTACTTTCTTAATTCTCTCCACGCCTAGGCTGCATTAGGAGACCCTGTCTCTCTGCAATTCACGTGGTGCTAAACTGAAGATGGTGGAAAACAGGAAAAACCAAATCGCAAAAAATTTTGACGTCAATTTCATTCTGCAGGTTTTGAAAAAGAACAATTTTTTATTTGAATTTTTTCATAAATATGTCTAGCAAAAATTTTCATCTTTGACATTTTTCATGTTTCTTGGGGTGGGGTTCAGTTTTCCATGCTCCTCAACCCACTTTTTCTTCCTTTCCCCTTTTTTCTCATTTTGACACAGAAAAAAGGTGAGAAAAGGCGGGAAAGGAGGAGAGGGAGAAAAACAATAAACCTAAAAACCAAAAAGATGCTAATTTCTGTTTTCCAATTTCATCCAAAAAAGTAACATTTCACCAGAAAATTTGTTTCCAAAGATTTCTGATTTTAAAAAAATTGACCAACTCTATGGTAAATAATATGGACTCTCTGGTAGCTGATCAGTTCTGCCCTTACTCTGAATACATCTGAGACCTGTGAAACTGCAGAATAGTCTCCCAAGCTCGTTCATTTAAAAATAGACTGCACCCATCTAGATCTACTTCTTCTCTTGTCTTCTTCATCCCCCCCTTCCCCCCACACACACAGTTTCAAAGCAAGAGCCCTACTGCTTCTTTGTATCTCCTGCCATCAGTAATGAACAGTCTCTTGTATCTCTCTGCCTCATCAACTCTCCACTTCTTTTCAATTCTCATTTTAAAATGTATATTTCCTGTTCTCCCTTGACTCTACCTCTTAATTTGACTCATCCTCTGCGATCAATCTTCTAACTGCTTAAATTTATTCACCATACAATGTCTTTACGACCACTGTTTTCTGTAATTTATGCCATATATTGTCTGGCATTAATTTAATTCTCGAAAATGTTTTGTGATCCAGCTTACATAAAAGCTGCTTTATAATAAAACTTTTATTGTACGCTATGGACAAAATCTGCATAGTCTTTATCACAGCATCTTGAATGTCAATTCCAGTTTATCAACATCCCTCTTGGAATTCATGGAGACATTTTATTGGAATTGGTTTCATAACTAATCTGATAAAGCAATTTGTTCTTGCGAAAGAAAGAAAGAAAGAAAGAAAGAAAGAAAGAAAGAAAGAAAGAAAGAAAGAAAGAAAGAAAGAAGTGTTAATCTCTTCCAGTGCTCTGGCTTCTTCAGCCATCATGGCAGTTCCCTTAACATTGCCATGTAAGATGGTCCAGAGAGACCCCACACTGCAATGAGGGGGTTAAGATATGCCTATGTATCCACCTGCTACACCTGCAGCCAGTGTCAGACATGGAGAAAAGAGCTAAAAGGGGGAGAACTAGCCTCTGACAGAACTCAGCTTCTCTTGATGGGAGAGAAGCCTGGTTACAGCCCTGAGAGGGAGCTCACTAGCCAGCCGGATCAACCCTCCTAGGAGGGGAGATCAGACCCCGGGGGGAAACTGGTGGAAGCCTGGACTGTTTGGGAGACAAGCCCTGGACAGAAGGGTGGGGCTTCACTGAAGGTTCAGAGGAGCTGCCCCAGCAACACGGTTATACCATGCTTATTTTATTTTCTTGTCTGGGTCTGATTTGTACTTAAATTTGTATCTTCTGGGTACAGAGGAGGGGCTCTACAAAATGACATACATAGAACTATCATTTTTCTCTACTTGTGTGTATCTCTGCTCTAAAATTGTCCAAAACTGAGGAATTGGATGGAGAATAGATAAAGGAGTCTGTTACTTCTGGGTCACCGTATGGCCCGAGTCAATACAGATAGAATAGCTCTATTCTCTGGTGGCTGTCATGACTCATACATATTGTTTTGGTTGTTCTCTTGTCTCTGTTTGGTGACCAGGTGTATGTATCTCTAATTCCACCAACACAATCAAAGCCAGCAAAGAAGCCAAGGATTAAATGGTCCGTGGAGCCTGAACTCCCCTTGATCCCTGGAGTTTGTCTCTCCAAAGGAATGTTGAGAAACACTGGTTGGGGGCTGTGTGTGAAAGAAGCTTCTTCTGCTGGCGTTGGTGCAGATCTCTTTGTTGCAATAAGGAGTTGATTTTAGAGAATGACCCAAGCCATGAAGTTTGGATCGAGATCTGGATTCAAAGTTCCCCACAGTCTGGGTGTAGGGTTCTGATCCTTAGTAAGATAATCCTAAAGGCAACACCAGCAGAGCTGAACTAAGCTACTTAGATGATACACTGATGAACATGGGATGGAGGCATTTGTGAATGGACAGCTTGGTACCTGGCAAGCTGCAGATTTTAACTACAATGGTTATTCTGCATTGTATTTGGGCACCAGCATAAACTGTTGCATTGATTGAGGTTAAGCAGTCAAACATTCTGGAGGTAGCGGGCATGTTTCTCTGGGGCTCTCGGGGGCCATCTAAATAAGCCTCACATTCTCCTTTATGTTTTAAGACCCAGTTGTGAACAACTGCAAACGTGACTCTGTATGCTAAACATAGACTAATACAACTTGTCACATGCTGACAGGTTTCAGTTCCATGAGTGAGGCTCCCAATAGGTCCTTTGACATCTCCCCACTCTAGCTCGGAGTGAAAAAGATCTTTGTGAAATAGCAGGGTGAAGTCAGTCGCTTCTCTCACTGTACGGACTAATACATCTCTCCATTCCCTTTAGGATTAACCAAGTTCAGATGAGCACAACACTCCTTCTTCCTTTCAGATACAAGTAACTTCTATTGGCATATCCTGCTGGGAGAGCCTCAGGCGCCCATGCCACGGGGTTAAGTCTTGTGTCTTTCTCTTTACGGCAGTAATAAGTCTGGTGCCCCGCACCAACATAAATCCTACCTTGTGCAACAACCAGCAATATTGTAGTAATAGCACATTTATTAGGCCCTATGCCCAAGCTTGGCAAGCTGCAGTGCTTCTGTTTATTCTCAGCAATGCACAATTCCTTAGCAACATCACCCACCACAAAGTTTGTTCTCTCAGTTCTCTCCCTCCCAATGCCTTACTCTTTAGATTCATGGCTCCATGAATAGTTCGAGTCTGCACACGAATGTGTGATTTTAGGTATTTTGTAAATCTTTTTCTCTCCGGGGATTGGGATTGCTACCTAGCTAGGATGAAAAAACATGTACCCATGAACAGACGATTTAGCAAAATAACTGTAAGCATCAGTTGTGCCTGAACAAAGAACTGCAAATGGCCCTGTAATGTGCTTTATACTCTCTTCGTGCCTAAGATTGCACTGCAGGTTATTTACAATTCCGAATTCACATATTCCTGCGTCCGTAAATGTCTTTCTTTCTCACTTTCTTCCTGATTAAGTGGCAGAGCCTAATCTCAGCCCAGTCCCCACAGTCACAGCAAACACAAATCTTCCCAGAGATAACCAAAATAGCTCTTTTATTTATTTTTATTCTTTTGCAAATGCAGTTATTTGCATATTAAAGTGGTTATTAGAGGAGAAAAGTCACTGATGCAAATTTGACATTCAGATGTCAGCTCCTCCATAAATAAGGTCAACTATGATGAGGACACGTTAGTCTCCAATTATAGGTCTCTTAATGCTTAAATAATGCTGATGTGCGGCATCTGCCATCGGTACGCAGGCTCATAAAAAGATGCTCACAAGAGTCACCCGGGCTGAAACTGGCTCCTCTTGCTGTCTCATGGCTTTTTGGCTAGTACGGGATTCATACGCTGACCTGAAAGCCTTCCAGATCAGCAGGGGCAGATGGCCGGGTTCTACAGGGCAGCTCCTTGATCAGAGCATACCCAGTGTCATCTTCCCCCTCCGGGAGCACCCCTCCCACTGCTAAGAAACAAGTGGCCTAATTTTTTGAACTAAGACGAACCTGGCTTGGGTTACAGAATGGTCGCTGCCACCTATCACTCTATCCTAATGGAAAAAGCATCTTGTCTGTTTCCAAACAAGACACCAGCCACTAATGTGGGGAGGCATTCTCCTTGGCCATCATCAGGAGCTGGAGTGATAGATGATATTGTATCCGAGAGGCTTAGCATGGCAAAGGGGACTGAAATAGTCTCAACTGGAGCCCTGCAGCGGTCCCAGTGTTTGACCTCGTGCTATATTTTCTCTGTCAAATAGCTCCTTGCATAGCTGTATGTTTCCTATTACATAACACTGGTAGCCAGAGCTAATTGATGACTCCTTTTTAACATCTCTCCGGTATCGGACGGATAAACTGCTTCTATCATTATATGGTACCACTAGTGCAAGGTGTAGGGTGACAGGAGCTTAGGAGAAGAGCCCAGGGCCTACTGCCAAATGCCTCTGGGACTTTTATTATCCAGCCTCTTCTGGTTTTTGTGGAGCAAAAGAAGTCACTAAACAGGTAGTGGTTCAGTTAGACCTTTCAAGCTTAGTCAATGAAAGTACTACATTTCCAAATTCTTTGGCCGTCTCTTGGACCCTGAACACATAAAAAAATTAAATCAAACATGACAGGCAATCCACTCCCTCTTCTTTCTTCACATAGTCGCTGTGATGAGGCCAGCTGTTAGCATTGGTTTTGTCGGCGTACCTGTTGCTGTTTTAATATAGTGGAAAAAAAGTCAATCAGACCATATTGGGGTCAGTCAGACCCTCAATTAGTTATTCAGGTGGTCCAGCAGCAGATTGTTTTTAGTTTGAGGGAGCAGTTGTGATACCATTAATCTGACTCTTTCAGTATTGTTTTTATCACCAGAGTTTCAGTGGTTTTTGGTTTTCAAACAAATGCACCCAAAGGGTCCTGGGGATCTGTGACCCCACGATAACAATGTCCTCATATATCATCACAATCAGCAAATTGAGTTTCTTTGAAGATAACGCTGTCAGATTGAATTTCTGGGAAGCTTGCACTTGCTAGGAAGAGTTTCGGAGGAAACCACAATTGTCAGATACATTTGCAGATAGATACCGTTGTGAGGCAAAGACTCCCTGTTGCTGGGGAAAAGAAAGACTGGGGCAAAGACTCGCTGTTGCATTGCACGTGCACATTACATATCTGAATGCATATGTTGTTGGGATGTTGTTGAATCACACGTGGCACAATAAATCTTTGAGTAGGAGATGGGTGTTTCCCAGGGACCTGGATATAGAAATGGTGAAACTCCTGGTGCGGGATAGGAACATTTTTGCAGCCTTGCCTCAGGGCCCTGGGGAAACAGTGTCCAGTGTGCTGAGTATTGACCCATAGACTAAGGAACAGGGATGATGTTATATCTGTTCTAGAAAACAAGACAGAAGAACACATAAAAATGTGTAAAGTGTTTGCTCCATTTGTCCAAAGTAGTAGGCCATTTATTGCCACTTTGCTCTGTTTCCACCCTTTGTCTGGTTGCTGTTGCTATCTATTGTCATAGTCTAAACATGGAGTCAGTTAGACGCCCAACACTTGTATAGTGTGTAGCTTTTAAAAAAATATGTTTGCTCCTGGGGTCAGTTAGACCCCAATACAAGTACTATGTAGTGTGCTTCTGAATCAAGGAAAGTTTAATATGCTCATAGTTTTATAGTTCACTGGTTACAATAAAATCAGGTTTAAATGCATCCCATGTGGTTTTTTCCAATGTTGACATACTAGAGGTTTCCAAGATCCTGATACAGAAATATCTGGGTGATTTTTGGTCCAACACAAGGGTGAAGTGAACTCTAGCTGATAGGCTTTATGGCATGGAAGGAAGGGTGTTGTGAGGTTTTGAGAGTGGTTCAAGGCTCTCCATTGAATGCAAAGTCTAATAGTGCATGGTCTCTGTCTTGATATTCAGAGTCGTTCATGGGAGTGGCTCTCGCTGCCTGAGAGAGCGTTACTCCCTCCATGATCATGGATCAAAGTTGCAGTTGTCAAGTCAAAAGGTGACCAAAACTTGGGCTAGTGATGGATAGGAAAGGACAGATTTCAGAGATTCAGTAATGATTTAGAGATCTCTTTTAGAGATGCTGGGCACATTGATCTGGGGACCTGAGACATCTTCCCTGTAACCCACTTCTGGGCTTTCAAACAGCTCTGCCAGTGCACACCCATCCCGCCTTGCAGCAGCTGCTACTATTGCAGTCCTTCCTCACCCCCCTCCCACAGCTGTACCAATCAACCAAACCAACTTACCAATCAATCACATCAATCCTGCTCTGCAGCACCACTGCTATTCCAACTGGGGACTCCCCACAGCTCTCCTTTGTCCATAGTATCTTCTGCTAGTCCAGTCCTGGGCCACTCTTAAAAAGAGAGGGCCAGTCATGCAAAACAATGTGTTGGCTTTAGGATGTGGACAACTAGGGAATCCAAAGCATGTTCTCTCATCACACCAGGAACTGGCTAAAGACATTAGTTAGTTTCATCCATTCATAATCTGCCTGTAAACAGCTGTATCTCAGGGGACCCTACACATCTGTCTGTACCTCGGGCCTTATTTACAGGGGAAGACTCTGACCTTCATGACTAGGCCACGACGTGTCTCAGCTCCCAATATTACTTGAGATGCCATATGTCCTGTTCCTTTAAATAAAGATGATGCTGTTGGATCCCTCCAGGTGAGGTTACTTCCAGTGATCTTGAGGTCTGGAGAAGTCTTTCTCAAACCACAGCGGTTCACAGCTATGTGAGTCTCAGACTCCTTCCTGGTGGACAGCTGTCCTCCTCACAAACATCAGAGCAATTAATGAAACCTTTGGTGGTGGTTTCATCAGAAAGGCCAAGCATTATGATTTATTTATATTACCATAGTGCCTAGCAGAGCTAGTCATGGACCAAGACCCCATTGGGCTAGTTGCTGTACAAACACAGAACAAAGGAACTGACAATCTAAGCATAAGACAAGAGACAAAAGGTGGCTACAGATCAATGGGGAGCCCAAGGAAACAAGACAACATTGGTTAGCATGGTAAGCAGTGGTCTCAGTACACCAGCTGCCTAACTATTGTCAAGCTTTTTGTAGCTTGACAGAAAAGGAGAGTTTTGAGGAGGGATGTGAAGGTAGCTTTGTGGATGTTGATGGGAAGCACCTGCCAAACATGAGGGGTAGCGTGGGAGACAGCATGAAGGCGGGTTTTTTTTAATATTAGGTATTGAATGACTCATGAAAACTTTTCCTTTGCTCCCAGAGGTGGTCCCCTCACGTCACAATTAAGGCCCTCTCGTGGGATGGGGTGGAGCAAGCTTGCATTGTTTCTATCTATGATGTATTTTCCCTGTAGACCAGTGGTCCCCAAACATTTGAGGGTCGTGGCCCCTTTACCTCTGTCCATGCCCCCTTGCCCCTCCTGGAGCCGGGGCAGGGAGCGGAGCCACAGCTCTGTGTGGGTGGGAGGACATGGACAGGGGTAAGGGCCACAGCTGGGGGTGGGTCTGAGGCCGGGAGCCAGGGGTGGAGGCAGGAGCAGAGCGACAGCCGGGCCCGCAGCCAGGTACAGCTCTACTCCCAGCTTTACTCCCAGCCTTGGCCCAGGCCAGGAGCAGAGCTGCACCAAGGCTGGGGACAGGGCCCGGAGTGGGACTGGGAGACGGGGACACAGCTTGGGGCAGGACCAGAGCAGAGCTGGTGGTGGGAAGGGGCCGGGTGGCGCTCCTTCCCCGTCCCCATAAGGGGCTGGCCTGGGCCCTGCTGTGCCCCCCTGGACAGTCTTCAACACCCTCTGGGGGGCATGCCCCACACTTTGGGGACCTCTGCCATAGACAGACAGACAAATAGATAGACAGACAGAGGACTTCAGTCTCCAAGACCTTTCTCCAGCACGACTAAAATCACTTAAAATTATTTTTAAATGTAACCCCTGTGTACCAAAAAAAACCCAAACTTCAACAGCATACAAAACAATAAATCAACATGACTCATTCTCAGACAGTGAAGGGAGATGCTGGAGGTTGTGTATGGATTGAAAATCTCTTGTTTTATTCCAGCAACTTTCATTTTACCAAGAATTCACATTACCAACTTTTCGATCACAAGTTCTGTATTAAATGTATCCTAGACCATGGGGGAAAGTCAGTCATACAATACAAAATGTGCTAATTCTCCACAACCCACCTGTATATAATGAGGCTTGCCTATTGCTCTGATAACTGACTTTTTTTAGTATGCAAGGTGCTGAGCTCTGTGTGGGCCTTCAAATTGCCTGAGTGCAATTATTGCATTGATTTGATGTGGCATTAGCTCTGTGTTTAAGGTGGTTTATGTTTTTTAATTTGCAATTAAATAAAATGATGTCTATTCCCTAAGATGGCTGACAGTTGTTTATACTCTGCAGTGGTTGGTGAAGCAAACTTTTATTTGGCTTCATAAAACACGCTGGTTCGGCAGCTCTGAAGTATCGTAGTTCGATCTCTCAGCGAGGTTTCTAACCCAGCAAAAGATAAAACTAAACTCCAATCTATTTTAAAATGGACTAAGTAACAATGGTAGCATTGCAATGGGACTATAATGAAGTAAGTAAGTGAGTGATATTGTACTATTGATAAAAGCAATGTTGAAATGATCTTACATTTCTATAGAGCCTTTCATGCTGAAGGATTAAAAAGTGCTTTAGAGGTTGCGTACGCACACACACACACACACACACACAGAAGTCGTTTCACTTAACCACCCACACCAACACCACTTATATCCAGCCACCTTGGGGAGGGAATGTAGTAGCTGTTTAACAGCACACAGGGCACAACAGGCTGGCTACAGCACCATGACTCAGATTACTCCATTGTCTGAGTCTAATCGAATAACCCTTTTAAAAAAGCTTGCTACTGCGAGAGGTTGTGCTATGCAGCATAGAAGCCAGCGTCTGTTCATGCTCCGAGGCTTCCTGAATAAATCAGAGGTGTAAAATGGGAGAGAAGAATGGAACAATAAGATCAGAACCCACACAGCTTTTCTCCTTTGAAAATTTACATTGTTGCTTTTACATTGTGGTGTGAATGAAGCGATAGTGAACGGCGATCTGGCGACAGAGCTCTAGATGTTGAAATCCTCTCCCTGCAGAGCAAGTATCAAACAGGAAGAGGAAGAACAGTCTTTCTCACACACAGCATTAGAACCACCTCACCACTGTGCCTCACTCCTTATCTCAAGGGACCACCTCTAAACGTGGAAAGTTCCAGTCCTCCTCCTCGGCCAGGACTTCCAACAAGGAGGGAGGTTTAATGCCGACCAGGGTGCCACGAAACCTAGGGTCTGGTCCAATTCACGTTGAAGTCAATGGGGAGACTTTCCGCCAGCTTCAGTGGGCTTTGGATTAAGTTCCCCATTGTATACAAAGAAAGTGGATGTCAGCTCATACACCAATGCTACACAGATAGACTTGGTGGGTTTCAGTCCTTATTCAGCTGGTATTCTGGATTGGAGGGTTAAAGTTACCAGGGACTTATTTAATACAGTAAGGCTCCAAGCACAAATAAAGCGAGGCCTTGCTGATCAGTTTCCACTGGGCCAAGGCTGGAAGTTCCAAGACTGATGTCTTTCAGTTACTGTCTCAATTCCAGAGATTCCTTCTCTCATGAGTGTGGAATGCAAGAATACAGAACATTAGAAGGGTTGGGTATCACAAAATGATGTCTAATGCGTCTCTCGAGCATGGGATTGACCTCCAGAAATTCCATAGATTCTGTACTATCCATTCATCATCCTAAACTGACTTCTTGTGTCTATTGTCCCATTTGAAACATGTTTATTACTGGACGACATACCAAGGGGCAGCATTTCTGTGTCACCTTGGGCTCGTTCTGATGGGAGTTAGGTAGAAAATTTTCTATGGTCAGATTTTTTAGTGGGTTTGTTTTGATTGTGCTGGTGCCCATTTTGCGATTGCTTTCCCCAATACGTTAGCAAACAAATATACCAACAGGAATGTTCCTAAAGCGAATATTGTTGAATATTCTCCATAAGTAGATTTTGAATTTGTTGTGCTGAGTATTCACTCCAGAAACCTGACTTTGCCAGGATGGATCATCCAGTGAAGAACTGATATATGCCATGTGAGCGCTATATCTAATCCAAACATCCCAAATAGTAAATTATGAATATCAAAACAATATTCACTGCAAACATTCACAAGCAACCCAGAGGCTGAAATATATTTGCACTCAACATTTACGGAATAATCACCATCAATGAGCTGATTTATGAAATTCAGTCGGTTTGTAGATCAGCAGAAAGAACTGAATGATATAGATTTTTTCTATTGTGAGTTATTCACTCAGCACTAGCTGTCCTGTGTTTTTCACATATACATAGATTTTAAAGTCAGAAGGGACCATTAGATTATCTAGTCAGACTTTCTGTATAACACAGGTGAGGCTGGAGAATTTCACTTATGAATTCTAAATAAAAGCCCAGTCATTCTGTCACCTAGAGGTGCATGAAGAAATGTGTCATTAACGTTATTAAGGCTGCAGCCTTTTGCAATCACTGCATCATGCAACATCACCATGAAATGTCTTCATACTATCACCAAAAAATTCATCATGTGATGCCATCCCTTCTTGATGCCATGATGCACAGTGTTATCATATCACAACGCAATGTCATGATGTGATAATTTTGCACAACCCCAAAAGCAATTCTGGAGGCAGCTGAATCGACATGCAAGCCCTGCTTGCAAGACACAGGATCATCCTTCTGACAACTAATGCCACCTATGGAAGAATGATGAAAACATATCAACTGGAGACAGTGATAGAGACAGAGTTAATGACATCCAGGAGCCAAGAGAGAGACAAAGGTCTTAATACCAATGGTCAAGTCTTCCATGTTTAAAGCATTCTGAAGACTAACTGCCCGATCCTGAATTCCTTGTTTTCCCCAAGCTCTCACTGATTTCATGAGGAATTTGGAGTGCACATGGAAATCAGCTTTGGGACTTAATGCTGGGATATGCAATAATACATAGCAAGAGATTTAGAAAGCTACATTTCTCTTGGCTCATAGACTTTATATAGAGCCCTTCTTCCACAACTAAATTGACTCCACTAGTAATAAGAACCACTTCTACTGGTTATTCATGGCAATATTATAACTGTATCACAGATTTTAGCGATACCCATTTTCCAAATCTTTCATACAGCACACGGTTTTAAAGACATTTACATGTAAAGTGTCAAGTGGTTTAAACTCACAATTTAAGTTTGGAATATATATTAAAAAAGCAGTTTCACGAAACCTAACTTGAAGAGAAATTACATACAACATCCATAAATATTGCAGTAAGGGCTGGTGTTCTTTGCCCAGGCTCCCACTCAGTAGTCAGGAAGGTTCCATTATTTGAATATTTTTGAATTAATTTGGTACTAGACTGCCAGTCCTGGAAGTTGAACTCTTTCTCTGCTTATTCACAGGACATGTGTAGTGTCAGTGTAGACTTCCCATACATCCTGTTTGCTGCCAATGTGCCTCTGACCTGTAAAGAACCCCTTGGAGGACCGAGAGGGCAGTTTGAGCTCATGCATGCCTTAGCCTCTCGGCTGAGATTGCCAACAAGGGGGCAATTAATACCAACTCTGATGAGGCTTTTTATGATATGGTCATATGCCCACTAGGAACTGAACAGAAAACCCCTAATTCATTCACCAAAGAGCCATCAGAATGTAACAACTTTTGCTCACTATCAACCTGATCTGGATTTTGAACTGATGACCTAGAGATGAAAATTTCTCGACATATTTACTTTAAATCATTATCTCCCATTTCCAGTCCCTTGAGCCTTCCAACATATGAACTGGTGAATGGCCTCCTTTCAATTCCACTTTCATGATATTTTGAGCTGTGAAAGTCCGGAGAAGATATCTTGGCACTGAGGCTAAAGGGAGGGACAAATGAGGCCCAACCCTAAATATGTCCCCTCATTCTGCATCACCACATGAGCTGGAACATACACTGAGGTCATTCCCTTTCCACTGTCTCATATGATGGTAACCAAGGTGACTCTCCCAAGGAAATCATGGCCAATACCCCATGAAAACCTCCCATTATCACATCTCTAATGCCGATATCAGTGCTCTCTCCTTGGGAACATCCATTTTTTGTGCTCATCACAGGGGGCCAGTCCATTGGGATATCGCATTTAGAAGGAACCACATGAAACAGTCTCTGGGGCATATAGAATGGGACCAACTTCCAGGCTAATGGAGACCCAACTTTTATCAGCGTTTTGTTTGCACTCATCAAGGAGGGCTGGTAGGTGAATTGTCACGGTCATAAACAGCCACCTCCAAATGTGAGCCAAGCGCAGATCCCACAGCTTTAGGAATAGGGCATGATGAAGGCACCTCAAACACAAACCCCTCCTCCTCCTTGAGAGCATTAGAGTCAGGTCCTTCTATGGTCCGGCAGATTTAGCCCCTTCCAGTGAGGGCTGATATAAATATAAATATATTGGTGCAGCATGCCCCAGGGATGCCAGCTAATATTCTGTTACCCTCCTGCTCTTTACACATTATTCAGTTTCAGGACTTAGAGTAGCTCATCATCCACTGACATTGAGAGACTGCTCAGCGCAAAGCCAAGCTGATACTATTCTGACGGTTTTCTTCTCAAAACAGAGGACTTCTGTTCAGCATCCATGCTGTGTCTATTATACCCCAGTCTTCCTGGCCATTCGTCCGCAAAATGCCAGGTTTCGCTTCCTATTAAACGGGAGAGACATACTTTAGTAGAGCGATAAATTAGATTCAAAGAGAAAGGGAAAGGGAAGCTAATGAAAGAGCAGCCGTGTGAGGGGTGGGGGGCAAGTAATAAGGAACCCACTCTGTGCCATTGGACAGAGCGCACACAGCACACCCTCTGTCCTTTCCCCTGCTGTGCTGTGCTTCATAGCATGCTGCAAGCATGCGAAAGGAGAGTTCTTATTTGCTTTGCTTGTTCCTCCTTCAGCATCCGTTGGCTTGGCAGATTTAGCTGTTAACCCTTTTGTCAACCCAGAAAGATGAGGAAAACCAAACCAAAACCATTTATCTCTCAGTCCCAGCTTGAAGCATCTCCCTGGAAAGGACAGGAATAAAGGCTCAAGCCTGTTCCCACTGCAGTCACTGGCTGTTTTCCCTTTGACTGTAGCGAGTGCAGGTGTGGACTCTGAGGTTATGTCTATACTGCAGTGAGAAGTATGTGTTGGCAGTATGGGTTGGCAAACCCTTGTTATCTTGAATCTAACTAGCATGATTAAAAATAGCAGTGAAGAAACAGCAGCATAGGTTTCAGTGCAGGCTAATAATATGAGTACGTACCCAGGGTCCCAGATGGGCTTGTACAGCCCACCCTGACGCCCTTGCTACTGCATCTTCACTGCTATTTTGAAATGTGCTAGCTAGATTAAAGCTAGCACAGGTACGTCTACCCGAGCTGCAATCACTCCTTCCGTTGCAGTGTAGACATTACCCTAAAAGAGAAGACATGGCAGTTACAGAACAAAGGAACGATATAGTGAATACGGATCTACGGATCCTCTTCTCTTCTTTTCCAAGAACAAAGGGAGCATTTGATGAAAGTGAAATGTAGATAATTTAGGAACAAATAAGAATGTGTTATTTTCTAACCATGCAGTCAGCCTGTGGAATTAGCAGCCACAACAGATTAACAAGTCAAATAGTTTGTACAGATTCAAAAAGGATTAGATAGCTTTGAGCGCATGAATAATACTTTCGGTGACATGACCCAAAGCAAACGGATACGTGGGGAAATCAAGCCTCATGCTTTAAGCCCAGAGCACCAGCTGCTCTAGCCTGCAATGGTCAGTAAGGAATGTTTCCAAATCCTGATGTAGCAGAATGGCATTAATTGAGGCCTCATAGAGGAATGATGTGCATACACAAGGCACTACTGAATCTCATCTACCCTGACTGCTTTTCTCTTCTACCCAGAGCAATGCCAGCATATGATCTCCCAGAAATCTCCTGTTCTAGGCCTCACATCTCAGCAAAGCTGGTTAAAAAGTAGAATTTTAATCTACCGATCAGTTTCAGTAATTTAACATGTGTTTAAATCCCAATTCAGAATGAAAAGTTGAAATATCAAAACTTTAAATGAACTGAAAAGTTCTGAAAATTTCAATTTGGAAATGTCAAAATGAAACATTTCAACATTTTGTGTTTCCTTTTGATTTTTTTCAACAAAAATATTTCAGTTATCCATTTCAATTTGGGAATTTCAGGGGGCTTTTTTCTTTTATTACCTTCACCCCCTTCTTTCCACTGGACAAAGGGGAGAAAGTTAGAACAGTATGATAAAGATGGGATGTTTTCTCCTTTTCTGACTGGAAAAAGTTGGAAAACAGTGAAAAGGTGTGAAAAGTGAGAGGTTGCTCCAGTTTTCTACTCTAAAATTTGCTTTCTTGAGCCTATGTGTCCCACTTCCATAATTTACAGGGTTACCTACAATGGGAATATTAATCTAACAATCCCTTGAAGTCAGTGGCACCCACAGCCATATGCACAGTGCATACCATTGGCAAGGGCAGGGCTGCCCAGCTCTGGGGCAGTAAAAGGAGAGGTTTGCCATAGGCCAGGACCCAAAGATCCCAGCCTGGGTCTATCTGGCACTAACTGACATATGGCTTGAGAAACCACCCACTCAAGCCTTTGAGGAACAAGACAAGCCAGTCTGCTTTGTTATTATTGAAATGCTCAGGCCCAAGGCCAGGCTTTCAGCCACACAGAAGCATGGATGCCGAGACTTCCTGCAGGGTCTGACAGACTGCTTCCCTTTCCCTTACCCAAGGAAGAGGGCCAAGCCTCTTGAGGATCGTGGAAGGATTTCCTTTTTGTTTGGACGGCTTTATTATAATATAATTAAATTGTAGATTTCAATGCAAGTTAGGAGCCTAAATACCTTTGAGGATCTGGGCCTCAGCTCCTAAATCTTTTCCTTTCATAGAATTTCAACATTTCTGTCAATATGAATTAGTGATATAATGAGTAAGACCTACTAAGGACATGTAATACGGTGAACAAGTACTTAATAATGGGCTCTTCAATCTAGCAGAGAAAAGTATAACAGGATCCAATGGCTGGAAGTTGAAGCTAGCCAAATTCAGGCTGGAAATAAGGTGTAAATTTTAAACAGTGAGAATAATGGACCAATGGAACAATTTACCTACAATTGTGGTGGATTCTCCATCACTGCAGTTTTTAAATCACAATTGGATGTTTTTCTAAAAGATCTGCTCTAGGAATTAGTTTGGGGAAGTTCCAGGGCCTGTGTTATACAGGAGGTCAGACTAGATAATCACAGTGGTCCCTTTTGGCCTGGGAATCTGTGAAGAGGATGGGGGAGAGGGGAGTAAATGAAGTTTAAGAAAAGAATATTCCTTTTTTATAGCACTTGTGTGTCAGCAAGGGATAGCTTTGATATTTTTGGTCGGTCCAACCAATATTGTGTGTGTGTGTGTGAGAGAGAGAGAGAGATCTTTCTCTCACACAGAGGGATTTAAATTTAATAGACAAACATTCCATGGTTCACCTCCCATCTGATTGTAACAGTTTGAAAGCAGGCTATATTTTGACCCTATTGTTTCTTCCTTTTGAGGCAGAAACCTCCAAATAGTGCTCGTGGTTATAAGGCTCCCTGGGTTGTTACTGAGGCTCCAGTTTTGGCTCCAAATGATGGCATTTGTCTCAAGAAATTTAAGCCAGTTTGAGCCAAAATTTCTGCTGCTATGTAAAGCTGATTCAATACAATGGGAAGGAGTATGTGAAATACCTCATGGGAACACTAGAGGGAGCTTTGAGACATTCAGGAGGACAATGGAGGCAAAAACAAAGAGGAGTCCGGTGGCACCTTAAAGACTAACAGATTTATTTGGGCATAAGCTTTTGTGGGTAAAAAACTCACGGAGGCAAGAGACACTAGAGTGGAGATACTACATTTGTGGGTTTGCTTGAATAAAGTTTCCAGTTTAAACCTGCTGACTTGACTCACTTATTTACTTCAGGTTTCAGAGTAACAGCCGTGTTAGTCTGTATTCGTAAAAAGAAAAGGAGTACTTGTGGCACCTTAGAGACTAACCAGTTTATTTG
Source organism: Chelonia mydas (assembly GCF_015237465.2). NCBI lineage: Eukaryota > Metazoa > Chordata > Testudines > Cheloniidae > Chelonia > Chelonia mydas. The sequence goes on from NC_051250.2 coordinate 70,606,550, forward strand.
AGCATGAGCTTTCGTGAGCTACAGCTCACTTCATCGGATGCATAGCATATCGTGGAAACTGCAGAAGACATTATATACACACAGAGACCATGAAACAAAACTTCCTCCCACCCCACTCCCCCGCTGGCAACAGCTTATCTAAAGTGATCATCAAGTAGAGCCATTTCCAGCACAAGTCCAGGTTTTCTCACCCTTCCCCCGCCCCCACACACACACATACAAACTCACTCTCCTGCTGGCAACAGCCCATCCCCCTTTGAAACCCCTCTTTATAATGCGCATGATAATCAAGGTGGGTCACCTCCAGCACTAATCCAGGTTTTCTCACCCCACCCCCCCACACACACCCCCCTCCAAAAACCACACACACAAACTCATTTTCCTGCTGGCAACAGCTCATCTTACAATGTGCACAGCAATAATCCAAGTTTAACCAGAACGTCTTGGGGGGGGGGGGGGGGGGGCTGCAGGAAAAAAACAAGGGGAGACAGGCTACCTTGCATAATGACTTAGCCACTCCCAGTCTCTATTCAAGCCCAAATTAATAGTATCCAATTTGCAAATGAATTCCAATTCAGCAGTTTCTCGCTGGAGTCTGGATTTGAAGTTTTTTTGCTTTAAGATAGCGACCCTCATGTCTGTGATTGCGTGACCAGAGAGATTGAAGTGTTCTCCGACTGGTTTATGAATGTTATAATTCTTGACATCTGATTTGTGTCCATTTATTCTTTTACGTAGAGACTGTCCAGTTTGACCAATGTACATGGCAGAGGGGCATTGCTGGCACATGATGGCATATATCACATTGGTGGATGTGCAGGTGAACGAGCCTCTGATAGTGTGGCTGATGTTGTTAGGCCCTGTGATGGTGTCCCCTGAATAAATATGTGGGCACAGTTGGCAACGGGCTTTGTTGCAAGAATAGGTTCCTGGGCTAGTGGTTCTGTTGTGTGGTATGTGGTTGTTGGTGAGTATTCGCTTCAGGTTGGGGGGCTGTCTGTAGGCAAGGACTGGCCTTTCTCTCAAGATTTGTGAGAGTGTTGGGTCATCCTTCAGGATAGGTTGTAGATCCTTAATAATGCGTTGGAGGGGTTTTAGTTGGGGGCTGAAGGTGACGGCTAGTGGCGTTCTGTTATTTTCTTTGTTAGGCCTGTCCTGTAGTAGGTGACTTCTGGGAACTCTTCTGGCTCTATCAATCTGTTTCTTCACTTCCGCAGGTGGGTATTGTAGTTGTAAGAATGCTTGATAGAGATCTTGTAGGTGTTTGTCTCTGTCTGAGGGGTTGGAGCAAATGCGGTTGTATCGCAGAGCTTGGCTGTAGACGATGGATCGTGTGGTGTGGTCAGGGTGAAAGCTGGAGGCATGTAGGTAGGAATAGCGGTCAGTAGGTTTCCGGTATAGGGTGGTGTTGATGTGACCATCGTTTATTAGCACTGTAGTGTCCAGGAAGTGGATCTCTTGTGTGGACTGGACCAGGCTGAGGTTGATGGTGGGATGGAAATTGTTGAAATCATGGTGGAATTCCTCAAGGGCTTCTTCTCCATGGGTCCAGATGATGAAGATGTCATCAATATAGCGCAAGTAAAGTAGGGGCGTTAGGGGACGAGAGCTGAGGAAGCGTTGTTCTAAATCAGCCATAAAAATGTTGGCATACTGTGGGGCCATGCGGGTACCCATAGCAGTGCCGCTGATCTGAAGGTAAGAAGGGGAGTGGGGTGGGAGGAAGTTTTGTTTCATGGTCTCTGTGTGTATATAATGTCTTCTGCAGTTTCCACGATATGCTATGCATCCGATGAAGTGAGCTGTAGCTCACGAAAGCTCATGCTCAAATAAACTGGTTAGTCTCTAAGGTGCCACAAGTACTCCTTTTCTTTTTATTTACTTCAGAAAGAACTCAGTGGTTTTGGCCACATGTGAACTTGAACTGGAAAATAGATCCCTTATCGATTTGTGTCTGACCAGGAACCAAAACAATGGGGAAGGACTCACATTCACAGTTCAAAGGGGCTCAGGTTTGTGGATCCATTTTGTCTTATCTCTGATTAAAATGCAGCATATGCATCTCTTCACACACAAAGAGAGATGCCTGGTCTGACCTCCATCCCATCTTATGACTGGAAGAAACATGATATACCTGAAGCAAAACTTCCAGACACAATGCTGCTAGAAGTTTCGCCTTCTGGGTGGAGAAAAAAGCCACAAAACTTGATATCAGTTAGTATTTAGGTTTATAAAAAGTCTCTTGTTGTCATGTGAGTGAACTTCAGGTATTAAGACCCTGTGTAGAGGTACAGATATATCCTGCTTACTCATCCTGGCAGCTAGATCAGGCTGGTCTCATTAGCTTCCACTTAGAATTCTAAAAGCCTGAGAAGTCTTTCTAAGATGAGAGAGAGTAGAGCAAGGGACAGGATGTCCCACAGGGAGAAACCAGCATGGCACCGCCTCTGGGAGAGACAGACTTCCATGTTATCTGAGCTATAAAAGTCTGCTGGATGGCCATCCATCAACCTGTGTGAAATGAGCTGGGGGGTATCAGTCCAAGTATTACATCTCAGAAACTACTACAATCATTTTTGCCCACGCTACCAGTCCCAGCAAGGAAGCCAAAGGGCTGAATGAGTCATAGAGACAGGTCCCTCTGCACTCCTAGGTAACATCCCTCCATATCAGGCATGACACACATTGACGATCCAGCACTGGGGAGGGGGGCAATTTCCTCTGTCACTACCCACCCTGTACTCAGTGTAGCTTAACATTAGGCATCAATTTCCAGCACTGTCACTGGGGCATCTTTCATCTCCCCTCTCTTTCTTCTACTCTCTCTATTCAGCTGGCCTCTGTTTCTTTGTGGCCCCCCCCCCCCCGTTCCTAGTGTGAGACCATCGGTGCTCCCCCCTCCTTCAGAGATCAAACCGCCTAGGACCTTTCCCCAGCATTAATGTCACTCGTTTTTTTCCTTTACGTGTGCAATATCCCAGAGTGCATTGTAAACAGCGGCTAAATATGTTTGAAATTGCATGAAAGTGGGTCACTTATGCAGAGCTCTGAGCCCCTTCTGTATGTCATGAGGCAGTGGGAACACTTGCGGCAATGCGCTGAGTCTGTAACAAATCTCCACTGTTGTCTTTCTCCATTCTCTGAGGGAGTAGGCGGAGGGGTATTTTTCCTCCTCAGGTTTTATGCCAGCACTGAACCTGAATTTCAAACCTGAGCTTGACTGGGCTTTAATGCACTTCCTACATGGTATGGCCACTGAATGTCTACTGTACTTCCCGGGAGCAGCCATGCCACACGCGGATAGAAAGTGCTTTAATCCTAGGTGATGCAATTACCCATTTAGACTGGAAGGCTTGGCTGTAGAACTCATTATAAACCTCATCTAGTACTGCTGCCCCTGACAGCGAGGGACCAAGGAGCGGCTATCAATCTTCTTGGTTCCAGTTAATAAAGACTGGAGAATGCTACCCAGATACCAGCCAGACTATTGACTCGCTCGCTACAGGGCTCAAGCAAGGGCTAGTTCACACTAGCAGGCTGCCCAGCAAGTGTATCCATTGTGGAGCAGAAGTCAATAGAAAAGGCTAAATCTATCTACTGGTGAAACTCTATCCATGTGGGAGCTTTGCAGCAATCTGTCAAGAGACACCAGAAATAAATAAACTAAGCAAAGGGTATTTCATAGATCATGGAAGGAGGGCAGGAACTTGCATTACCTTCTCCCCTCAGGAGTCCTGAATTCAAATCAGGCCTCTCGGATGTTATTTTGTCATATCACAAATCCACACCATGATTAACCACAGCTCCATTTGTAGCAATTTCTGCACAGAAGAGACAGAGGACTCAAGGAGCAAAGGGTGGTGAACGGCGGGAAGGAGGTGCATTGGGAGCCTGAAGCTGGAATAAAAGGGCATTCCACAGGTGAGGATTGATAGCAGGTAACGCTGAAGGTTAGGTTTGAAATCTATTGGCAGAGCTCAGTGGCTCAGCACTGGAATAGCAGGAGGTGTGTAGTGGGTTTGCACATCAGCAGAGTTGTGTGGTGCTGAATGCTATCGCTATCTCCCTTCCATGAGCAAAAAGTCACCAAATACACCCCCAAACTAATATTTGTAGATAATATATATGTGAGAGAGAGATGAGCTGTTTGGATACTTTATACTTAAAAGAAGAATCCAAGCAGCCACTCTGAATATTTCTGATTATTTCAGGGGTTCTGGAGTCATGGAGGAACTGAGATTTATTCCATGGTGTTTGCCCAATGCTTCCTCAGCAGAAACAAGCTTCACAGGGCACTGAACACTCACACTAAATCTGCCAAGGCCTATTTTCCGCCAGCTGCCTGATAATTGCACTAGGGGCTAAGTTTAATTTCCTTAAAATCCCATCTCTTCACACTGAAAAACCCATGGTACAAAAGATGCGGTGGGTTATTTAGTTTCAGATTACCAACTTGGAATGAGAAACTCCAAGCGCCAGCTTCCCCTGACCTCTGGTGCTGTGCAAATCCCCCTTCCACTCCCAGGGACAGAGTCAGCTTTCCCATTACTCGGAATAATAGGCCAGACCCTGTCCCTCCTCCTTTTTCTTTACTCACGGCTTCAAGCTCCAGTTGTGGAGCGCCCTTCTGTGTCAGTTACACTGTACTTGGCTATGGAGCTTTCCTCTCCTCTTCCTTGGCCTGGATTGTGTTTCCCCAGCACATTGCTGTTTGTCTCACTCCCGCTTTAGGGTGTTCAGTAGGGCTCCCTGCACCCTTGAATGCTGGAAATGTTTGGACCACGATCTGAACTTCACAGCTAGGCCCATCTCCATGAGGAGTCAAACCAAAGCCCCACAACTTAGTACCCCCATGCACTGGGAAAGCTTGCACCCAGTTCTGAACTTTTCAGCTTGGGCCTATGTCTGTTTGTGACAAACATCGGGGTTTTACTACTCACACAAAGACACAAAAAAACCATGAGCCAGAAGACGACAGTGGGGATTGCGAGAAGCGCTGGCTTAACTAACTGGTGGTGGGGTTTGTATTCGGGACAATTTGTCCTGTAAGAACCAGACTGAGTCCCACCAACCCTTTCCTATGAACACAGGAGATGAAGCCACAACCTCAGCTTGCTGCATTCAGAGCTAAATTCAGAGCAACTCTGTGACTCGCTTTCCCAGAATAGGCTCTACCTACCCACCCACCAGGGGCTTACCGAGGTCAAGGGAAGTCTTTCAGTTGACTTCGGTGTGCTCTGGATCAGGCCTATAGATACAGACCAGCCCCCCCAGCCCCTCTCACTCATAAACTCACACAAAACCCTCACAAAAATCCCCATATGCCCTAAATCAAGCTATTTACTCTGGCAGTGTGAGGGCTAGGGAGGAAAAAGACAGAGAGATGTGTTGTTTCTATTTCTATTTTTCCATACTTGGGGCACTCAGTTTGTCTGGTGGTGGTCACTGTGTTAGAACCCAGCTAGGGAGACAGATTTCACATAGGTCATTCAATGACTGACAGATAGTAGGAATGATTTTCAGTCCCTCCCAGCCTGGGCAGCCTTTGAACCAGGGATTTGGAAAGTCCAAATCCCACCTCCTGAACTTTCCATTCCCCCCCAGAATTGGCCCATTTTGATCACAGGCCATTTTGATTCTGGATCACTAGTACCACTCATATGATCTGGGTGGATTCGTTTTACCAGCTAAGACTTGTTTAGCCAGAGAGTCACGTGGTGGTGTTTTCCCTGCTCCCCAAGTCTTATTCACAGTGATAGGTAATGCAGTGGATCAAAGGCAGATTAATGTAAAATATTTGAGATCCAAGCCTCGTGGTCCAAGAGGAACAAAGGTCAAGACAGAGCAGCAAGCAGCACACGAAAGGAAACTCAAGAAGGCAGGAGATGAAGGAAGACTACACTGCATGTGGATGAGCTGGGAAGGAGAGTCCATCCTTGGGGGGATGGACTGGTGTGGGAGGAGGAGTTGGGGGTGGGGGGATGGCACTGGAAAAATAAAAGGGGGGGGGGCTGAATCCCCACAGTTGCCTCTCTGTCCACCTCTGGTCTGGCAGATTGTGAACTAACACAAACCTGCATCCCACACTCCTATCATTCCACACACAGATCCTTTCGGAGGTTCAGAAAAGTCCCAATAACTTTTCACTTATTATACTTAAAGCTCAGGTCTGCCTCCGCCCTTCTAGACTCAGGCGGGACCCAGAAGCAGGAGGTCTGAAGCACTGGGCTATTCTCATGACAGCTGATGAGACAGGGGGGAAGACTAGATGAATGTGGAAACAATACAGATAAGTAGCCAGATTTTTAGGTCTTTATCCTCCTGGCTGCCCTCCTCTCTATTTGTTGATGCTGATCTGCCTCTGTGTCTCACCCACCATAAGGTGCAGAAGGGGTGAATGCAGACCTCAGACAAATCTTTTTTAAGAGAGACCTGTGGGGAAATCTTCTAAGTCGAGGCAATCATGATACAAGCTTTTCTGATGAATTAGTCAGCAGACAGATTCAGATCTATTAATTCACTGCAACTCAACAGCTTGTTATGCTTTGCAGTGCGGGCCCCCTGGGTTTTCCCCACACCAAAGCACATCACCCTGCACAAAACTACATTACTCACCAGCTGCTGTTCTGCATACACTAAGGTCTCTTTTCCATTAAGCAAAGATCAAGAGGACAAACATATATTAATACTGGAGAGAGCTGCCCGGAACATTGCTGGCTGTCTTATTGCCATGTCGGATGCTGGTCCAGGCTCTTGCCTTGCTATGCTAAGAATGGATCAGAGCTGCAATCCTGCAGAGACCTCTGCACGAGAGCTTATCTTTAGAGATACTCCAGGCTGCCTGAACACGCTTCCGTTCACAACGCTAAGGGCGTGATTCTGCCGCACTGAAATCAAAGGGAGCTTTGCCAGTAAATTCAAGAAGAGCAGGCCCACCACATTTTTCAGCTTCCTTCCCATCTACCACAAATAATGGATCAAATTCAGCCTTGGACTCCACTTTGTTGAAGCCAATGAACTTGCACCTCCTTATACAGGGGTTGCAGTTAGCTCAGCAGCTATTGGGGTACTCCACTTTTCTGCCTACCCCCCATGCACAAATTAATGATGTTCCTGCCCTGATGCCATTTGCCCAGCTGGGAAAATGGCTATCAAATCACAGTACAGCCCCACCTGAAATTCTGATGCCAAGAGCCAATGTAGTACCCACGGTAACAAATCCCCAGATGGGGAAAATCCTCATTCTCCATTGCTGGACTGACATTACTGGATGGTAAAAGAGGACAAAGGCAGTCTTCTCTTGTCACTATGCACATCTGGCTACAGCTGTTTCAGCAGTCCCTGTGCACATTTAAGACAGATGTTTCACCAGAGGGTCACTGTTCTGTACTCCTGACTTCACCAGATAGTTTGCTCCCTGAACAACTCCATTGGTTATCTACTGTTGAGGTTGGCCAATGTATTTCTGACAGTGAGGTTTCCATGAGATGTTTATGTGCAGAGAGATAGGTGGCTTATAATACAACATAGAGCCTTGGCATGACTTACTGCTAGTGATGGCCCCTGGGAGACTCCTTTCCCAATCATGAAAATTCATCTATTTCCCAACATGCTGGCCTCTGCTTCTAGCCCATGGCTCAAGTGGACAATTTGCTACCCATACCGCTCTCTGCTATTTGAGGGCAAAAGGATTCAAGTGGGGCTGTATTTCTGTATCCCTTGCAGGTGCCCCAGACCTAAAGTTCAAGGGGGCACTTTGAGAGCTGATGCTTGGGGAAAAAATGCCAGTTACAAGAAATGATTATGCAAAACATTGGATGGGCTAATAGGGGTATCTCTTTAGCTCACAAAGAGTTATTCACAGATTGCTATGGGAAAGAGTCCAGAAAAATCCAGCCACTGTGGGTGTAAGAACCTTCTCTGCGGAGCTCCTACCATCTAGAACTGTCTCCTTGTGTCTCCCCATTACACTGACTTTGTCCTCTTTTCAGATCTCAGCTGAGGATACATCCTTCCTTTCCTGCCTTTGCCTCTTAATTTCTCTCTCCCTCTCCTGTTATTTACTACTCAGCTGTATAAAGCATGCAGATATGCTGAGATACAATTTGTATGGAGGAGGGTATACGAAACAGGAGTTGTAATAGGCTGTATTTTATCAGACAGCTTTGTGGGATTTACTGTGGGGGAGGGTCTTGGTGAATATGATGGAGGAGCAGCAACCATGTAAATCCACCTTAGAAAAGAAAATTATCGCCTACAACTCCCCACCAGAACAGCAGGTCAGCTTTCCCAAGGAAGAGAAGCTGTATGGTCTAGTGGTTAGGGCACTAGCTGAGGACTTTGAAGAGCTGGGTTCAAGTCCTGGTGCGGCCACAGACTCCATGTGTGGCCTCAGGTAAGTTACTTAGCCTCTCTGTGCGTCAGTTCCCCTCTGTTCAATGGGGATTATAGCACTGCCCTAACTCACAGGGGGAACAATTCATTAAGGAGTATGAGGTGCTCAGTTACTAGCGTAAGTGGGGCCAGAAAAGTTCCTGTATAACTAGGTATGTTCTGGATATGCTTATACACCATTGAGAGGCACAACCCTAGACTCTCATTAGATCTAGATAATAAACCGTTCAGTGCAAAGGAAGCACTGCTGAAAACCTGCCCCTTTGTGAGTCAGCTCAATATATCCGAGCAGAAATATTTCTCTTTTCTGTACAGTGGATCTTCCTAGCATAGTTTGTGTGTGCATCATAATACCTAATGGAAGCTTGAATATGGGACCATCAGCACAAAAACACAAGTCTGTGCCATATAAAGGAGAAATTCCAGTAGCCAGCAGCATTAATATGCTGTTATCCTCTACAGGGACTAGCAGCTAGAGGGGACGATGACACACCTTTGACAAGTGTGTTATGTGTGTTTGCTATGCAGCATTCCTGTAGCAGCTCTGTGGATAGAGAAAATTCAGTATACTAAAAAAAGAGATCTGCAATGTGAGGACAATGAAAGAGGAGAAATTTGGCGTTCAAGTGGAAAATGGATGGAACACTGCCCTGCTCCTCATACTGGTGATCAAACACAAGCTTTTTCAAAATATTTTTTTGCTTTGGTTTGGTTTGGTTTTTGTTCTAAAGTGTAGCATGTTCTAAATGAAGGAGAATTCAGCTTCTCTCCAGACATCAGACCTTACAACAGATGGGAACAAAGGAGCCTAGACTGTATAGTGTACTTCCTTTTTATGACTTCTTTTTTATTAGGTTTTGAAATATATGCAGTACAACAAAAGCATTTAGTTAAAGTAAAAGAGTAGTTAGTGTTAAAATAGGCCATAAACCATGCTATAAGGCTCACATTTCGTTTAAGATTTAATAAACATACAGGCAATGCAAAGCTTTGGAGGGTTTTCTATTAATATGAAATATTATTTATTCTTTGTCAAGGGAGTATTTTTCACTGAGTGTTTCAGAACCTATCACTACCCACCAAAAGCAAGAAATATCCCAAGTTTTTGTTTTCAAAAGATGCAGTTAAGTAGTTTAATATGATACATTTTAAAAAATAATAAAACCAGTTGCACAAAACCTACAGTAACTTGAATAGAAATGCTATGAAATATACTTTAAAATAAAACACACACACACAATTCCCCCATTCCCTGAGGCATTTAAATATTCACCTGCAGTGATGGAGCCCCAAATACAAAAGTTTTGTGGTGGGGCATGAAGAGCAGAAAATAAATTTGACTAGAAACGGAAACTGGCACAGACTAGTCTATTTCACGGTCCAAGCTAAGTGAAACGCATAGAGTAAAGGAACATGGTGATAAATACATCAGAGTTTTAAAATTATTTCAGTTCTATTACTTTAAGGAAGGATTTGGTTTATTATTTTATTCTTGATGCCGTCCCTTTAACGTTCAAATTGTGAGGTCTAATTCTCAGAGTGCCTTCTTAATCTTAGTGCATGTGTAAAATGTGCTCTTGCACCCATGTGCACACACAGACCCTGTATCTGAGTGCACAGATCGCCATTTGGAAACTAACTACCTGATTTACAGACCCCCAAATTCAGTTTACCCAGGTGAAGCAGGTACTTTAGGTGTGCATATACCTGTCTGCATATATCAATGCTGGGTCTGCACACGCACAAATAGACCCTTTTGGATTATGCCCAGCAAATCTAATCCATGCACTATTGTAGCTGGGGAGACAGAGGAACAAAACAGCAGGGGCTTCCTCCTTTGTTAAGCCACATGCACACTGCGCAGCACGTACGCTTTAACATCAGGGCCAACATTCTTATTATGCAAACTTATTGTCACGACCAACTTCTCCCTGAGCATTAACGAAGTTTGAAAGCTACCATTAAGCATGTCATTTTGACCTCAGATTGAAACCTATGTACTTTTATTAATAAGTGGATGTATATAAATGCAGCATTTGCTGCCATTAACTATATTATTGGGTTATGGAAAAAATGTATACGATGGAAAGGCAGCAGTCTGGTCTTTTTCTAACCTTGGTGGGCAACTTACAGGCATCCATATGTCCCTTGAAAGATCCCCCCAAAAAACAAGTGGACTGCAGTTTCAGAGAGAAGGGCACAGCTGATTCTTGACCTTTGACTTCAGCTTAAAGGCTCTGCCTACATCTCTGGTCGCCTTCTCCTTCCCATGACTTTGTGCCCCCCACCCCACCTCGGCTCTTGCTGCCACCTATGTCTGGAACAGCCTCCTGCTTCTAAAAGGAGAGAAGGAGACAAAGGGATCCATTTAGAAGAGCGGATTTGGTGGATCATGGGCAGGAGCCAGGGACACAGGAGGAAACCAGCAGTGATGTAGGCAGGGATCTGAATGTGAGAGCAAGGAGCTTGACCTGCGTGTGGAAATAGAGCAAAGAAGCCAGCGGAGGGATCTGAGGAGATGGCTTATGTGATCAGAGAGGTAGGAGAGGAAGGTGATGCCGTGAAAGCATCCATTCTTCTCATGTCTCAGTGCTTCCATTCCCAGGGACAGATCCTCGGTTGCTGTAAATTGGAGTAGTACCTCTGAAGTCAATAGAGCGATGCTGATCTTTTTTTATGATTGAGCCCCTGATTGTCACCTCATTCCATCTGAGAGACCACCTCGCTCCCCATGGCACGCTGCCACAGTTGCGGTCAGTGGAGGCACTTAGGTTAGATCCCCCTCGATACGACAGTGAGGGGGTGGCTGGCAGGGCTTTCTTCCTAAGAACTCTACAGCTGTAGAATTCCATTCTGCCCCTGGTCCAAAATAGCTTGATTTATTGACTTCCAGGGCAGGCTGCAAGCAGAGCCCATCTGCTTCACCTGGCCTTTGAAGAGCAGCAGGGGGATTTGAAGATGAATGGGGGAGTTACCATTTAATGTTGAGCCACTGTTGGAGATGGGGGGTGAGCTGATGAAACTGTATTTGGTGTGTACTTGTAAATAATTGGCAGGGCACTCAGAGCTTGTGCATGGGGGATTTTTACTGTTCACGCACCAAAAGGAAATAAAGACATAACATAAATACATCTCGAGGGTGGAGTATATTGGATCTTCCAATGGACACAGTCTGAAGAATATCAAACCCAGGTAGCAGGAGATACACTTGCTTAGAGTTAACAGTATGCTGAAATGCTGCTATCTAATAGAATCAGCACAAAAACACGTCTGTGCCATATGAGATAAAGGAGAAACTCCAGTAGCCAGCGACATTAGTAGGCTGTTATCCTCCATTGGGCTATTTCTGCTCCCTCCTCCCCACCCCTCCCTTCCTGTGAGAAGAGTGTGGGCTCCTGAGGGGAGGGCGAGAGAGCTCTGCCTGCTTCTTGCAGCAGTTCTGATTGGCTGCTTACACCCCAGGAGGTCGGGGTGCAAGTAGGAACAGCAGCCAATCAGAGAGCGCCCCCCCCCCCCCATCAAGCAGGGCTTAAATGTACACCATCCAGCAACCCAGCCTGAGTTGTAGAGATTTTTGTCAGGACTGCTTCCACTTTCGACCAGATGTGTCATAGGCTTTGGTCCCCTCCCCTGACACCTTGCAGAGCTGGGCTGAATCCCTACACAAGGATTTATCCTGAACAACACACTTGTGTTCCAATGTCAAACACACTTTGTCATTTCTTTGGCAGGCCAGTTTCCCCCCACATCATTTGCCTTAAATTGGACATAAGTGCAGGCGGACAGAGGTTGATAGAGTTTAAGCCCAGAAAGGACATTAGATCATCTAGTCTGACCTCCAAGTCATTACATTTCACCCAGTTTCGGAGCCCAACAGCTTGGGTTTGACTTAAGCATACCTTCCCGAAAGGCATCCAGGCTTGACTGGAAGGCATCAAGATGGAGAATTCACCACTTCCCTGGGTAGTAGTGCTATAGTTGTGTCTAATTTCTAATTAGAATTTGTCTGGCTTCAGCCTCCAGTCCTGGGTTCTTCTCTCCCACACCTTCCTCTGCTAAATTAAATAGCCTTTTTCTACCCACCATTTTCTACCCACGCAAGTCACCTCTCAATCTCTTTAGTTCTTTGAGGCTGGCACTGTAAGGCATTTTCTCCATCCCTCGAATCATTTTTGTGGGTCTTTTCTGCTCCCTCTCCAATTTTTCAACATCCCTTTTTAAATGTGGACACCAGAACTGGTTGCAGTATTCTCGTTTCAGTCTTGCCAATGACATATAGAGGTAAAATCACCTCCCACCTCCTACTCGCCATTCCTTGTTTATACATGCATGGACCACAATAGCCACTCTGGCCACAGCATCTCACTGGGAGCTCATGGTCAGGTGCTTGTCCACTATGACTCATAGACTTTAATGACCCCTGAATCTTCTTCAGTCAAGGCTCTCCAGGATATAGTCCCCCATTCTGTTTCTAGTCATATAGTTTTACCTTTAGCTGTACTAAAAAGGGGGGATACAGAGCCAGACAAGAGAGGGGTGACAGAGATATGGAAAATAGAGAGTGGTGGAGAGACACATCACAGCTCACTGAGGGTGAGTCATAGTACAGATGAGGGACAATTGTTTGGATGTTACAGCAGTTGAGCTTTGAAGCAAGATGCTTCGTTCCTGGCTCATTCAGGGCTCAAGCTCAGGGGGAACTTGGCATGTTCCCAGGCATTGGACAGGACTGACAATCTTCCCTCTCCCATGATCTACAATCTCTGTAACTCCAAGTGAGACCCAGGCCAGCCGTTCTGGAGTTGTCAAGACCAAATGTCGAAATCCAAACAAAGAGAAACAGATTCTTCTCCCTGCCCAGGATTCCAGAGGGTTTAGAAAATACAAACACCCTAAATGCACACATGCTTAAACCAACACTCTGAACCAACATTTCTACTGAATGTATATTGTTAATTAGAATGCGGACATATTCCTGACTACAGGCCAAACAAATGCATAAGAGGATATATGCACTCTCAGTGCATGGATATTTATGCCTGTCTACGTGCAGTCTCTAAAGGGTTAACTAGATCTACAAGTCCTTCACACCCCCCCGAATAGAATTAATTTGTCAAAAAGAAAACAGACTACGAAAGTATTTTGGATTTCCTCTGATACCCGTTTAATTCTTGGTTATTTTTCTCTGACACATGCAGCCCGCTGGTGCCAATTATGTAGGTTATATTTCTGCCAGCTTTGCTGTGATATTGTCTTTAATAATTCATATGAACATGCTTATGTAATGCTGTGTGTGTATGTGTGTGTTGTGTCTTTCCCATTTCAGAGGCCATCTAGGCATGGAAATCCTTTATAAGATGCTTCAGCTGGGAGATGAAGTTGTCATTGCAAGTTTAATGAAGAAGGGGAAATTTAACCCAGAGAGAGAGCCCTCAGTAATATGATTTGCTTAAATACCCATGTCGTGAAAGGTGTCATTTCTTGGCAGGGTGAACAGAAAATTCAGTTGAGCATATTTGGGTCCATTGAACCAAACTCCTGCTTTGTGAGTTCCAGCAGAGCAGACAAGAACAGTATGTGCTGCAGGAAAACCATGTATGAATGACTGACATTTATCTCAGGAAAGGATTCTGAAGGGTATGTGTAGCAGGTCAGTCTGATAGCCAGCTGGCCTAGTGGTCAGGAAGTGGCTTCACCGTTCTTTTCAGTCTGTCCATCCTGGAGGGGGCTGTGCCAGGTCAGATGTAACAGACCTCCATCTCTCCTGTGTGCCCCTCTTCCTCCCTTGGGATTTTGTCACAATAGAGAGGAGGGGGAGCAAGGGAGGGTGTCCCAGGCCCTCCCACTCTATCAGATCCCAGCCCAGGGCTCTAAAGTGGTGTTGCGGTGTCTGGACCACTCGTTGGTCCGCCCCAAGTTACACTCCCTACCAGTTGCTTCCTACCTGGCTGTGGCTCCTGTGTTTGGGGCATGGTCACAGTCTTAGAAGTACCTGTTTCATCTGTTGGGGGGACAACGCCCCATTCTTCAGGGACTCTCCTGGGTTCTTGGCTCCGAAAGGTGAGAAATATGAATCATTGCTCCCAGAGTGGCTTTACCAAGGCTGAAGTCAATCTGTGCACAGCTCCAGGTGTCAGCCTCACTTCCTGGTGCAGCCTGTGACCCCTTACCCACTCTCATTGGTCTGCCAGTCCCCTTTTAAACTATCCCTCTACCTGGAGCATGCCCAGCAGCTGTTGAGGGGCAGGGCCTCCCTGACCCAGTACTGCTCCATGCCTGTGGTTTAGCATGGGGTTTGTAAACTGAGTCCAGTTTCAAACTGAGTCCAAGGAGGCAACACAGTGAAAATGGGAATGATCACTCCTCAGTGGCAGCCACCTCTGGGGTAGAACACAGCAGCCTTTAAACAGCACACAGCACTACAACATAACAGTTCAAGGGAGAAAGTGACGAATGTTGTATCTAGTAGAAATTGAAGAGGGGGAAGGAGGTAAGTAGAAATTAATTGCCTGAATTGGAATATGACCAGAACAGCAGAGTTAAAACCCCTGCTTTTACATAAAGAGCACTGGGATCTTTAATAACCCCAAGTCATCAGGACCCTTCTTTTACATCTTATCCTACAGACAGCACCTCCAGAAGCACAGCACCCTCAACAAAATGCAAGGTCACAGGTTTAGCACTGATTTCCAGAGAGGAATGCCCCACACCAAGTCACCAGAAACACCTCTGGAAGCACACTGGGTTTTTCTTGGGTCTCTCCTACTGAGGTCTCACTGAGCTGTTGAGATCTAAGAAAGTAACAGCCCAAGATGGTGGCAGCAGACCCAGCAACATTCACACCATCCCCTCAATGTGCCGTGAGTGTTCTAGGAAATCAAAATGAAACGTGCATTTAGGAACCCAGAGAATCAAGTTGCCAAACAAGGGACTCAACCCTGCAACACCCCTTCCTTGCTCAAGTAATTCTCGCTCATCCGTCTGAATTAAGCCTCTTATCTTGGTGGCCTCACAAACTGATAGAACTGGGACTCAGAATTCCCCATCTCTGTCCTTTCCCTCTCTCTCTTCATCCATCCTAGGGGTTATTTTTAGACTTTTTCTCTGAGCTGACTGGTAAGGAGCCACTAATTCCGTCAGGTTGTAGCCAGCCAGGCTACCACAAAACCATCCAGTGGTCATTTCAAAAGAGGTAAAGAAAAGACACTATCCAAAAAAGCTTCCTTGACAAGAGAGATTTGGGAGTAAGAACGGGCACTGATGGGCATGTGCCATCATCAGATAAAAATTAAATGCCAAATATTATACGGCTGGCGATAAAATCCCTGATATGCTAGTACTTCACCTCCAGTGTATTTGATTCTTCTCTGAGGCACAACATTACTCTCACAAAGGATCCCATTTATGGCAGGAGAAGGGTGAGAAAGGGATTCTTTTGTCTTCAGAAAGAAGCTGTCTCTGCTTTTGAAGTACTTCACTCAACACAGATAAAAAAGACCTTTCATACGCCTTTACATGTATCCATTTTAAGATAGTCAGTCAGCTTTTCAAACTTAACACAACTCAATCAAAACTGAGTTGGCCTTGGAAACTACACACAACCAGGAATTGAGCTAAGATCGATCTGGAAGAGGGAAAAAATGTGAGAAAAGTTCTCCAGCTCTTTAAATATCCCTCATAGGAAGAGTTCAGGCTCCACAGTAACCCTAACCCCTTTTCAGACTCAGTGAGGAGGGAAAGAGAATGCAGTATGGCTAATCATTCAGGGCTCGTCTATTTGGGGACATGTAAGAAAGTTAATCCAAATTAACTAATGGTGTGATATGAAGTGGGTTAGTTAAATCACATTAAATCCCTGTGTGAACAACCTCCTCAGAATTAAAGTAGCCTTAATTCAGTTTATCTTTATTCGCTTCCAAAGTGAATCAAATTCAACTGAATTAAGGCTACTTTAATTCTGAATAATAGCATTCACGTAGGGATTCAACAAAGTTTAACTAATCCACTTTAAAAGTGGATTAATTTTCCTGAGTGTCCTTGTTTAGACAAGCTATTAGACTAGTGCTATCTGGGAGAGACTACATAAACCCTCACACAGATGAGTAGCTCTGATACAAGGAGTCTTATTGATTTAAATGGGACAACTTGCATGAGTAAGGACTAATGGTGAAAGGTGTTGGATAGCAAATGGGGTCAAAGACTTCTGTTTGCCCCAGATCAGGACAGAGAGAGTATAAATGTCCTGAAGGGACCCCAGTATAAAGAAATCAGTTCTAGGATGAGAGCAGAGTTTGGTCTCTGCGTCCAGTTGGTTCTTGGCCTATTAGTTGAGAAATGTCAATGGTACAAATTCAAATGACGTCTTTTTGGGTCATGGAAACTGTCCAGTAGAAACAGGACTGGAGCCCCAACCCCTTTCACACAGGCTACCAAACAGCAATTCAAAGGATCCTGGATGCTTCCAACTTGATCACAGATAAAGGAGGTCTGACTCCAGTTTTATACCAGTTTAGCTCTACTGGTTTCTATGGAGTTTCTCCTGATTTACATTAACACGAGAGGAGAATAAGGATCATGAAGTCTTTGCACAGCTACTACATCCCATATTCCAACACTGATCTCCTGTGACATCCACTCCCCACAGTGCTGAGCCACAAACCACATTCATCCTGATCTCTTTTCTCTTTTGAAGTGAGTATTTTACAGCAAAGAGAGGAGAATTACTACAGGCATGAATAGCAACTGCGTGGCACATTACGCTTGCAACTTTGAGATCTAATGTTACAATATCAGATCATGAGTATAAGAGTGTAGGATCTCTCATCTCATAGCCGTTTCTTGATGGTCCTCTGGAGAGTCTGTAGCAAAGTTATATCCCATGTGGCTGCTGCTTTCAGCCCTTAGTGACTCTTCTGAGCCCAGTAGCTTCTAATGTGTTCCTTAAAACACCAAAAGAACTAAGCCAGTTTCCTGTGCATTGGAGGCCATCTACAAATCTTTCTTTAAGAAAGGCAAATATTTGTATTTTTAGTGGTAGAGAAACCTCTTCAGGGTTCAAGCCCTGGTTTCATTTCAGATTCCACTGGAGTTTACACTTGACGGGGTTGGAGATAATAACGTAATTAAAGTCAGTGAGCTAGCTTGTGTTTTTCTGAGCTGTGTGGGCTATTCGTTTACTAGAGCAGTGGTTCCCAAATTATGGTCTGTGGAGGAAACCAGAAGGCATGGCTTCCCATCCAGTGCTACAGCTAATAAACCATTCTACTGCCAAGAAACCCTTTCCTTCGGCAATTTGGTACTTGCATTTCAGTCAAAGGAGACTTCCCAAGCTGCAGTGACCACTACAGCTTAAATCTACTAAACTCATACCATGGACACAATTGCAAGAAGGGGACAAATTAATAAGTGGTGTAAGCAGGGGCAGCTCTTGTAACTTCCCATGTACGTCAGGTTGAATTTAGCACATGGATTTTATTGTGTTGGCTATATCATGCTTTCACGTGGGGAGAGCTGTCACCAGAGAAAACCAGAGGGGTAGAAGTTCTATCCGATTTGGGGGGGTTGTAGTCCCTCAAATTTGGGGAGATACCTTAGGGATGAAGTCTGAACCCTAAGTCAAAGAGAGCCTTTGAAGCTTTTTGGTGAACCTAAATGCCAGCTAATCAGTTTGGGCACATCTGTGATTGAACTCAACCGTAGTAAACAGCCAGATACCAACATGAGTGATGCATTAGCAGCTCCTGCCATCTAGTGGTAGATCGAAACAGATATCTACATAAATGTAACTAAAACTATTCAACAGCATGAGACAGGAAAGCAATATAACAGTGGGCCGTTTCCTCAGCCCTGTTAAGCCGGCTTTGTGCTGCTCTGATGGTGCAAAGCGGACTTAAATGGACTGCTGAGAATTCCTTTAGTGCAGAGAAATCCTCCACTGGTGGAAAACTGGCTTGGCCGACTCATTCCAGGCCCCTTCAGAGCATCTCGCACCCAGTCAAGGGGGTGTGGCTGAGGAAAAGGGGGTATACCCTTGCACTTTAGTGATCCCCAGCTTTCCGAACTGCCCTTTGGGGGGCATAGATGCTGTACAACATAGAGCATCCTGAAGTTGCCCTATCCTCTCACTCTTTGGGGCCCAGCGGCCCAAAGATCAGGGAGCAAGAAGGATGGCAGTAAGTCACCTTTGCAGCATTCCAGCCTGGGCTGCACAGGTTGTCAAATGGTCAGTTCTGGGGATCTGACCAGTTGTATCTCACTCCATACTATTGATGGATTGGCTGAGAGAACAGAACATATGAGTTTAATTTGTTCACTTTGGATTCTAATGTCAGTACCAATGAGACGAAGATGATGACTGATTACCATTGCACCCTTGAGGCCACAATCATTATCAGGCCCTCATTGTGTCAAGTGCTGGTCAAACACATTTAGAGACAGAGTCTCTGCCCCTCAGCACTTACAATCAACGGTCCCCATCCCGTAAAACCTTACGCATTATGCACTGTGAGGAGTCCCGTTGAAGTCTATGAGACTTCTCGCAGTACGTAACATTAAGCGTATGAGTAAGTCTTTACAGGATTGGGGCCAAAGAAGACTAACATGCCAGGTTTTTTTTCTTTTGCTTTCTGTAACATGACAGAATTTCCCCTATCTTGCAGTGTTTTCACTGAGTGGAGCTGAGTTAAGTAATTTAGTGGTATTTTATGTTTCACACATTGACTTGTTTGCAAATTTTCACTTGTTCCTACCAGTTATTATGAATGCTTTACATATATACCATGCCCCAGGAGCTTTGCAAGCATTAATTAATTCTCATGATCCCCTCTGAGCTAGTAAGTATGAGTAAGCACCGATGGGTAAACTGAGACTCACAGAGATTAAGTGATGTAGCCAAAGTCATGCAATGAGTCAGTAGCAAAGTGGATACCCACCAGTCTTGACTCCCAGGCCCTTTCCATAATCACTTGATACATTCCCTTCTATTCTCCTTACTACTCCGGACCAAATTTTGCCATCAATGATATTCATGCACCTTCACTAAAGCCAATGGGATTACATGGATGCAAATGAAGACAGTTTTTGGCCAGCTAAAGCTCTACTGCACTCTTTTTTATAGACTGTTTAGCTTCAATTACCCTTCGGTTCCAAGCCAAATGCACAACTGATAAAAGCCACTCTGGGTAACATCCATAAATGTGACAAAAATGTTCAACATTAAAAGGTTTTTAAAATATGTGTTTAAGTCTTCTACCAAAAAGACCTGCACCAGGATGCTATCTCCATAGGGCTTGGGTTTTCTGTGAGGAGCCTCTCTGCTTTGGTCTCAAAGAGTTGAAATATTGCTTCCTTTTCAAAAGACTCTTCAGGCCTTAGTAAGTTGATTCACTCTCTATATCTGAATGTTACAGCTGCCAGCTTGCTGTATCCAACTTCCCAATCACACAATCGTCTTGAGCATCTCCCCTGTCATCTTTCTGTGGGCTCTTCGTCTCCTCTTCCATTTTCATTCACTTATGGACAAATTCAATCTTACCTTAAGCTAGGCAAAAATCCATCATCTTCAACAGAGTGGAGTCTGCTTACATCAGGGCTGAATTTGACTTGTGATCTACTACATAATATTGACTGACAGGTCCTTCCCGCCTTCCCTACACATTGGGTGAAATCCTGGCCCTATTGAAGTCAATGGCAAAACTCCCATTGACTTCAAAGGGCTTGGACCCAACCCATTGAATTTGACATGACCTTGGGTCATGGATGTAGATTGCCAGGGTTGCTGTGATCCGTTTACATTTCTATAACTGTCAGTCTCGTCCAATATCTGTCTTGGCTTCTGTCCTGCTGTGCAGATGGACAATGGAGACAGATTATGTTCCCCCACCACTTTTAATTCAAGTCATTCCAATTTCTTCTTCTTTAGAAAGGCCTCATTCCCACAAATGCAGCTTCTTCAGGAGGTGTGCAATTTTCTCTGGGGAAAACTTGCTGCACTCAAAGCTCTCCTTATGCCTAACCAGATGGGCTTTCTGTAGGTGCATTGGTGGTTTCTGTAGGCACAGGGGTTCATTTCAATTATTCCTCTACTCTTACAGTCTGGACAGCAGTCTGGGAACTCCCAAGGGACAAAGTCACTAGGTAGAGGTGAGATCATGTGAAAAAGGAGTCTTTTAAATTCCCTGTGTCCTTCCACAATAAGGAAAGTTAGCCTGAGAATGTACAAAATATAATGGAGGAATAGAATGCTTCCTAATGCCTGACTGGAATAAAAAAGGATGACACACAGTTATCTTGGTGTTGTATTCTGATCAGTCAGACAGCAGAGATATCGTGCTTTACTTAGCCCATCTGCACTCGGCATGTGACAAATATGAAGAGGTGCATGGAGGAGAAAAAGAGAGAATGCTACTCTACTGGTCAAAAGACCCCTCTGAACCCCTTTGTATAAGCTAGCAGAGGAAGCCTGCATGGAAACCTAAATGAGCCTGAGGAATATTCATATGCTGGTAATGTACCATGACTACTGCCTCCCCGCTCCAGATAAGTTGAATTAATAAACTGCCTTGCATTGGTGACACCTCAGCATGAATTTTGCATTAGGCTCAATTCGGTAAAGTTCACAACTGACACAGTTCCCTTTATGACGATCCTTTTCAATTGTTTTTTGTGCTGGGATGTCATAAAGATGTTTGAGTTGCTTCTGGCAGGGAGCTGTCTTTTATCTTGAGAAAGAGCTTTTGTAACCCACTCATGCCTACAGCACTCTTGAATTAAGTCTGAAGGCAAAGCTCCTAGTCTGTTTACACTATTAACAAGGCAGGCATTTTTTCATGTCAATGAAAATCTCGATGCTAGGCTTGTCACAGTGGAAAACTTCAGTGGTGGCGGGTGGGGGGAGATTAATGAAGGGAGCAGATATGATGTGATAACATCAGTGGACACCTTGTGGAGTTATTAATACAATGATTTTGGCTCACCTCTGCCAGTTAGAACTCAGGAGGCACTTGCTGAGTTTATCAGACCACGAATCTTCTCTTCCTTAATTGATAGGCAGGTGACATGGCTGAGCAGTGTTCAGATTGTACAGAGAGAGATAAAAGCATTTCCAGATAGATAGACAGTCTGACTATAAGGTGTGTTTATCTCCTGATAATCACTATGTTAACTATATCAGTCAGTCAGATATCTCCCACTGTTGGTCTCTAATCAGGACAAGGCTCGTCTGACTGATAGATTTGGATTAAGTTTAGGTGACGATTTGGGCTTTGAGTTTTGGGCTGAGCCCAGGGCACCTCTGAGGTTTGGAATTTCACTGCACTCAACCTGTTCTGGCAAGACTTTGGCCAACATGGTGGAAATCTTAGGAGGTCAGTTGTTCTTCTGAGATTTTGTTGATTTGAGATACTGCCCCCCCCCCAAGCCATCAGATAAATGCAGCCTATTCCTGAAAACCCTTGTGTAGCCCCATTGAAATCAGACATATACTGCACCAGCTGTAAAATATGAATAATAATATCCCTTTCTCCCACACTTTGTCTGTTATATCTGCTTAGATGGTGAATTCTTCAGAGCAGGACTGTCTCTATGGATATGTACATGGCCTAGCACAATGGGGCCCTCATCTCAGTTAGGTACACACCCACATATTGAGATTTCCAAAGCAGGCTACAGGATTTAGACACATATTGTCTATTAAAAGTAATGGTCTAAACCCCAATCTGCTTTGAAAATCTCAATATATGAATACATAATGGTATGGTAGGCAAATTTCATCAGCATGAACTTTGGATGACTTCATCGTTGCTTGAGTGACAAAGATACTAGTGGGTTATGCAGCTCATCCCAAATTAGCCATCAAAGCCTATATCTCAACCCAGCCCATCACGGAATCTGTAGACGCCAGACCTGTTCCAGAAAAGCTACTTTAGAGAGATGGGTTTTTTTAAATTGTATTGGGATGATTTTTTTTATCCCCCTGCCTGCAAAACCAGGTGCCTTCGTTACCATGAGTTCCACTCTGCTGGACTCAGAGAGAGGAGAAAAATACAGCACATTTTGAAAACATCTAAAAATGGCCTAAAATAGCTTTTCTATACATAATAATGTAGGGAGAGTGGGCGGTGAGTGATGGGGGGAAGGGAAGCTCCAGTTTTTAGCCCACCAGGGATGGGAGACGGCAGATTTTGAAGTCATGACCTGTTTATGTACAGTCTGGTACTGGTGCAGGACTCAAACTCACCCCTCCTGGGCCTCGGACCAGGCTACTTGGATGTGGAGTGCATTCCCCATTTGGAGGGGAGAAGGAGGAAACATCTTTCCAGCAGGTTGATTGATAAAAGAACTGGGGGCTGTGCAAGCTGCTCGGGTGGGTGGAATGTTACAATAAATCTGGAGGAGGTAGATTAGCGGGCAGAGTGCAGGTGAGATTTGTCAAAGGTAGATGATTAATGAAATGTTATCACGTATCTCTTCAGTTTATCATGTGGCTCCACAAGATATCACGCGAGTATCACCTCTGCGTATATGGTGTGAGTGTGTATAATTTATTACTATTACAGCATCCTCTTGGTGGCAAATGCCTTAGTTAAGGTTGGAAAGGAAAATGCCTATAGGTATCTACCCATGGGCCTGATCCAGCAAGTCCTTACTCATGAGAGTAGTCCCTTAGTCTGTACTGCTAGGAGGGCCTCCCTCTCCCCCAGCACCCCTTACTTTAGGACTGAACATGCTGCTTCCACAGCAGCTTCTAATTAATTTAACCCCAAGTGCAGTGCTGGCAAAATTTCCTACTGGCAATTAAAAAGAAATAAAAGTCAGCGTTGAGACAGCAATAGGGCTCCTCCATCTCGGATGAGCTTGGAACATGGGAGTTATGTGCATGCATCGTGAGGGGAAAAGATGCCTCTGCTTTTAATTAAGCCTAAAGGACACTGTAGCTAATAAAAAGAAACAGAGGCCTGAGAAATCTGAGATATTTACTGTCTGATCAACAGTGCAGCAAATACATCTGAGAATGGGTGAGGGAGGTTGTGGGTATAATTCAGCATCCCTTGAATGTCCCTAATGATCTCCTAATATTCCCCAGTTTATAGCAATTATGAGATAAGAATCTAGGCTTCCGTCTCTGTTTGCTTTAAGAGCCTGTTCTCCATTCGGACTGATTCAGTCCTGATCTCCAGTCCACCCTTGTCTCTAGGAGAATCAGTCTCAGAATATCTTTGATTATCACACCAGATACCAAAATAACCATGGCGCCCTCCTCCTTCTCCTCCACACAGCACCTGATTTCCATGCAGAACATGAATGAGATTTGCATCCCTTTGCCTCCTGGAAACACACTAGTTAGGCTACTCTGAATACGCAGCAGTCGGAGTATCACTTGTCATGTAATCGTGGTGCTTGTCACTGTGTGAGAAGCTGCAATTTCTGGTGCTCGAAGTTTCTTATTTCCTAGCACACGGTGTGATCATGTCTGGGTGATTCGCTCACTCTCTCCCTTTGACAGCTGTATATCAACGGATCCGGATGCAGGGAGCAGACACTCATTGACTCATGAAAGAAGGGGGAAAACAAAAATTAAGCCTCTGCTTTCATCAATAAAGTCGTTGCCATAGGAACAGTTAGAGACTGGCTCTCCCAAGCATAGGTCAGCAGTGACACCTAGAGGCCACAGACAATATATCCTATGTCCCTAAGGGAATGTTCTCCCTCAACCGAATTTTTTTCTGGCAAAAAAATGTTGCAGAGCCCCGCCTGTAAAAAGCGTATATTTTCCTTGTGCAGCACACAGCCTAATTTTGCCCTCAGCAGTGAGTGTGGGGCTCCCACCAGCTTCAAAGGAGTCGCATGCATGCATCAGAGGACAGAATTCGGCCCAGACTGTATACATAAACTGCATGGCACACATTGTGCGATAAAGCTGATTTTGGTTTTGTTTACACCTCTGCAAATCAGGAATAATGTCATGGGAGTTAGTTGAGTTCCAGCCTAAACCTGGTGTAGGTGAGGTTAGGATCATGCCCAATATTTCAGTATGTGATGCAATCATCTCCCCCCTTAATGACTGCAACCTCTTCCTTCTGGTCTTTTGGAAATTCCCCTCACTCCCCTTTAGTCCATCTGAAAAAAACCATCCCCAAAATTAGAGAGGCAAGGTGAGTGAGGTAATATCTTTTGTTGGACTGACTTCTGTTGGTGAGAGAGAGAGAAGCACAGAGCTCTTTCAAAATTGTCTTTCTGACCATTGATTTGTCTACATCACTGCCCACCCCCAGAAGTATAGATCCCTCCAATAGCCCCCATTTCAAGTCTGGTTCAGTGCTAGGGTTTGAAGTGGACCCACGGTTACAGTCCAGGTTCTAAGTCGATGATGCCAAAACCTATTGAGCTGTTCTCACAAGATTATAGCCTGTAAAATAAGGATAATAAATAACCTTGGCTAACCTTGCTGGTGCATCATAAGGCTAACTGATTAATATTTGTAAAGCACTTAGCGATCCACAGATGTATGGTGCTAGATATGTGCAAAGTGCTAACACTGTTTAGAATTAAAAATATCGTACTCATTTGGCTGACTGAGTTCCACAATTTGTATGAATGGCATATGTCCCACGATTTTTGTTCCGACCAATTATATGAAACACGCTCCATTGCCAATGTACCACACACATGATATTATTGCTGGTCGAAACTTTTTGTGTCTTGAAATTTTGAAAAATAAAACCAGAAAGTGTCCCAACAATGTTATCACAAATATTCCCACTCTTTTTTCTGCAGATCAAAATGTATTCCATTTTGAAATGTTGAATTTTTAGATTTTGAGAAAGAAGTCAAATTTCCAACTAAAACTGTGAAATTTCTCCTTTTTTTTTTCTTTTTGCACATGACGTGAATTTGAACGAAAACAACAAAACCCCAGGAAGCTAAATAAATAATTTTAAAGTAAGATTAAAAAATGAAAATATGGCAGCATCCTAATTGTCACAAGTCACTGGATCAAAAAGCCATCTTTGTGGCATTCCATGAACTCAATGGAGTGGCCTCCATTTTCACCTGTGCTGAATTTAGCCCACTGAATTTAGCTGATCACTCACAACTCAGTTGAAGTCAGCGGGAGCTTTGGAAACCCATACACATGGGGTATAACCTCAGCAGCATATCCCACCAGGGAGAATGCATCTCAGCAATAAGGATAGAGCTACAGGAAATTTCTGCTTCTCCCATCACAAAACTCTGGACTGCAAAACTGGAGATATTTGGGAAAACAAACTCCCCAAACTCCGCTAATGTAACTGTGGGACCCTTTCCCCCAAACTCGTCCTATTTCCTACCCACAAATACTGACTGTGACCAGAACATCTCTTAGCTCTGAGAGGAGGCAGCTCTGTCAGTTTCCGCATCGCTAATGGCTGCGTTACTTCTAACACCTCCTTTTGTGTTTAATAACAGTGACATAATAAAGGACCCAGTGTGCCTGCAAAGAGCTAATGTGTAAACATGTAAATGACACATACTGAGGGCTCATTATCTTCCTGCCCTCCACTGCTGTGCTGTGTGGACAGCGAGACAGGGAGGGGGATGTGCCTCCTAATTAATCACAAGCCATGGAGATCAATTGGAGCTTTGAGAAAAAAGTGTAATGTGATAACTGTTCAGTGTATTGAGCATGGAAATCCCCAAAGAAAAGTGTTAAGAATGAGGATGATAGATAGATAGATAGATAGATAGATAGATAGATAGATAGATAGATACACACACACCTCTTATTGGTTATGACTGAAACAATTAATAATGAACATCCTGGGCCAAATTCGTCATAGCCCTAAGGCCCCTCTGTGCAAAGGGGATGTAGGCCTGCCATAAACCCCACTTGTGGAACATGCAGGAGGTATTCTGGGATGGGCTGGGGGCAGAGTGTGGGCCAGGTGAAAGCAGGGGGGAAGTTGTAGGGCAAGAGGAAGTGTGGCCTGGTCAGATTTGTGCCGCAGCTATTCTACACCTTTGCAAAGTCTCATAGGGACCAGTGAAGCAGGGGTGTGATTTAGGGCCCTAGCAGGCACTAGGGGCCAC
The DNA here is from genome assembly GCF_015237465.2 of Chelonia mydas. Classification (NCBI taxonomy): domain Eukaryota; kingdom Metazoa; phylum Chordata; order Testudines; family Cheloniidae; genus Chelonia; species Chelonia mydas. The sequence continues at coordinate 70,633,010 of NC_051250.2, forward strand.
CCCAGGCCCCTCAAGCCCCTGAATATGGGAGGCACAAGTGACCTTCCCTCTGTCCCTGCACTATGCCTGCTGCAGAGTGGAGATAAATCTGCCCTCAGTGGTTTTCTGGGGTCATAGGGCAAACAATACAACCCAAACAGTGAGAACAGGATTTCAATGCAAACAGTGCCCTGGCTCTTAGGCCCAGATTCTCAAAGTTATTTAGGCACCTCCATTGATTTCAATAGGAATTAGGTGCCTAAATACCTTTGAGGATCTGGGCCTTTGTTCCTTTCCCTGTCCACTATACAACATTCCCTCCCCTATGGCACCCTGAGATCCTAGCACTGTGTGTCCTCTCTCTCTCTCTGAAAAGGGCCCAATAGAGGGGAACAGACACAAATACACTCGCACTGATTACAGAGTAAGTAAGAATAAACCACTGAGACCACACACATTGGTAAGATAAGGAGTACTTGTGGCACCTTAGAGACTAACCAATTTATCTGAGCATGAGCTTTCGTGAGCTACAGCTCACTTCATCGGATGCATACTGTGGAAACTGCAGAAGACATTATATACACAGACACCATGAAACAATACCTCCTCCCACCCCACTCTCCTGCTGGTAATAGCTTATCTAAAGTGATCATCAAGTTGGGCCATTTCCAGCACAAATCCAGGTTTTCTCACCCTCCGCCCCCCCCCCCCCCCAAACTCACTCTCCTGCTGGTAATAGCCCATCCAAAGTGACCACTCTTCACAATGTGTATGATAATCAAGGTGGGCCATTTCCTGCACAAATCCAGGTTCTCTCACCCCCCTCCAAAAACACAAACACACAAACTCACTCTCCTGCTGGTAATAGCTCATCCAAAGTGACCACTCTCCCTACAATGTGCATGATAATCAAGGTGGGCCATTTCCAGCACAAATCCAGGTTTTCTCACCCCCCCCACCCCCCCAACACACACACAAACTCAGTCTCCTGCTGGCAATAGCTCATCCAAACTGACCACTCTCCCCACAATGTGCATGACAATCAAGTTGGGCCATTTCCAGCATAAATCCAAGTTTAACCAGAACGTCTGGGGGGGGAGAGGGGGTAGGAAAAAACAAGGGGAAATAGGCTACCTTGCATAATGACTTAGCCACTCCCAGTCTCTATTTAAGCCTAAATTAATAGTATCCAATTTGCAAATGAATTCCAATTCAGCAGTTTCTCGCTGGAGTCTGGATTTGAAGTTTTTTTGTTGTAAGATAGCGACCTTCATGTCTGTGATTGCGTGACCAGAGAGATTGAAGTGTAAGATAGAGGCTTCAGCCCTACAACAATAGCATGTTGCCACCCTGTGATCCCCAGGAACTACTGACCACTTATAGTCTTGGGAAATTACTTAACACAAGTAATGGAAATATTTTATGAGTCAACATGTAATACAGTAAATATGGCACCATATAAGGGCCAAATCAAGGCCACGCCACGCCCTCCCCACTCCCACAGTCCATATAGCGAGGGTACTGTCTGCATCTGGATCTCATCCCTCCTTCATGGAAGTGGGGGATGGAAACTTCCTCTGTAGAGCCATCCCCACTGTCTGTGATCTCTTGGTGGGGTCTTCGTGGCACTGGGATCTGTGCAGAGGGTGGAGACAAGGAGTGATGGCCTACATTGGATGGGGCTGGGTGAAGGAACTTCATCATACCTCCAACCTTGCAAAGCTTACCTGAGAAAGGTGACTCCAGAGCCCACTCCATGATAGGGCTTTCCTTTTTAAGGGGGTTTCCCCATGGCAGCTGCAGCCACAGATAGCCCCTGGTAGAGCAATTCCATTGGAACAGTGCTGCCAGGGTGCAAGGGGGTGGGGGGGAAGGGACTGGTGGCACAGTACTTGCTCTGAGCGACAGCATTTCATCCTTGACAGGCGTGGCCTCATGATGGGTCATGTCTGTTACGGCAGTGGATACAGATCAAGTGAGAGCAGGCCTCCATTGTGCCACGCATTGCACAAACAGAGGAGTAGACAGTCCCTACCCTAATTCACATCCCTGGTGATCAGCAAGGCTTTGGGGATGGCCCTGTGCATCATTCCACATACAAAAAATCCCATTCCCCTGGCAGACTGATCAGGGAGGACTCCAGAGGGGAGCCTTCCAAATTCCACCCTGAACCCAAGTCTTCTTCTGTTGGTTTAACTGGGGGATGGGGCAGAGCATCCCAACCCAAACTCCCTTAGGAGTCAATGAGACCCCTTGCAGGACAAAGGGCTATGGGGTGGGTCTCTAGTTCAGTGCCCATCACCATAACCTAGGAGTGCCGTAGACAAGTTCAAGACTAAATAGGTGTTAAGGACTGTACACCGCCCCCCCTCTCCTGCAGTGGGAGCTCAAGGGATCTCAGAGCAAAAGCACAGAGATCATTAATCCCTCATGGCATGAAGCTCTGAGGTCACATCTGAGAATTTATTGCCTGGCTGGGGAAATTCCCTTTTCAGTGATGACCGACCGTCCAATCCTAGGGGCCTTAAAGGTATTCAAGTCAAACATGCAGGAAGGCCATTTACAGCATGATGATGCAAAAGGGGAATGGTAAGTGGCAGCTCTGCAAAGTGGGAAGAAGGTGCTTTGCCAACCCTGTTTTAAGTCAGACACACCATGATAACTGGCTCTGAGTAGCCCTATGTGTGCTAGGTTTGCAGATATCACCAGGCTGCACTAAATTCAGTAACCATGACCGTGACTTAAAAACTTATCCCCAACAGTTAATGTGTAGTGAGGGGAGGGAGGAGTGGGAGTTCTGCTGTATTTTTCCTTTATGTCTCATCAGGGGGCTGGGCCAGGAAGAAGAGGGTCAAAAAACTGTTACAACCCAGGCAAAATGTTTAAGCGGGGAACTGTGATACTAATAGAAGGAAGGACGTGAAGGCAGCAGTTCTACCATGCTCCCCTGAGGGAAGGCCTTGCTGGGACTTGCTCCAAAGGCCATGCATTTCACAACCACCTTAGCTGATGCCTTCAAAAAGAAAATATAAGAAAGACAAAGAGCTGCATTGTCTTACTCCTCCTTGTAAAGGGAAATCTCTTTGGTTCACATCCCCCTGGAAACAGTCTTGCCAGTCTCTTTCTTAGGTCTTGTAAGAACAAGATGTGAGAAGCCAGGAACTGGAAGTGATACCAACCACTGTTTTGCCACCACTCTTTAGTGCATCTAAAAATACGATTTTCTCTTGTGTTTGGGATGTGTTGGAACTAACGCAGCTTACTGTGGAGGAAGTGGGGTCTCAACGGGAGTCAAGATCTGAGTTTTAGGCCATGTCTACACTAGCTCTTATGTCGGCAAAATTTCTGGTGCTCAGGGGTGTGAAAAAAACACACCCCTAAGCAACATAAGTTTTGCCGGCATTAGCGCTCGTGTGCCAAGCGCTATGTCAGAGAGAGACACTCTCCCACCAACATAGCTACCACCACTCATTGAGCTGGTTTTATTATGTCAATGGAAGAGCTCTCTCCTGTTGGCATAATGCAGCTACACGAGCACTCTTACAATGGCACAGTTGTATAGGTATAGCTATGCTGCTGTAAGCTTATAAGTGTAGACGTGGCCTCCGTCTAGGCTCTGTCCAGAACTTCCTATGTGACCTCAGGGATTCGATTTGATTCGATTCTAGTTCACGCCCATCACCATAGGATCTGAGGGCCAGATTCTCCAAGGTATTTAGGAGTGTAACTCTTAGACACCTAAATACCTTTGACGATCTGGGCTCCAGTGACTTCCCTCTCCTAACATAAGCCCTGCATCTGTAAAAAGGAAATAATACTAGAGCTGGCCAAAACGTTTCTATCAAAACCATTTTCCTGATGGAAATCAGTTATTGTGAAAAATCTTCATTTGGCGGGGAGAGCGGGGGAACACTGAAAAACCCACATCCAAAATATTTTGGTTTTCAGTGACACGGAATCAAAAAAAATATTTTTCTTTAAAATTGCTCTCCAAAAACTGGAAAAATTTCAATTTTCAACAAAACCCCACCCAAAACATTCCAAAAAAGATTTCAATGAAAACTAAACAAATTCAGTGGTGTCAAAATTTTCCATGGGGGGAGGAGGGGAATCATTTCCTGACCAGCTGTAATAATCTCTGCTTCTCAGGGCCCTTGTGAGGGTAAATTTAGCAATTCTCTCATAGAAAGGCACTTTAAAAGTGCTTTGAAGTCCTCCTATGTGATGCAACAACCACAGATATTAGCCAAAGAAGCAAACTCCAGGAGCTCAGTTCTATAGCAGAAATAACAACCTCTATAACTTCAGTTTTATCAAGTCGTTATTACTATTATTGATCACCACTGATTTGGACACAGGTGAGAAATATACATTGATGCAGCCAGTCAGGATTGATGCAGGGCTAGCAGGCCAGTTTATATTTGCAATAAACACTTCCCAAGTCAGTTTAATCAACAGTGATGTTCAGAGTTTATCCACATCTTGCATAGTGTTTAGCAGGGATAGGGTTAAAGCTCGCAGCAGAAGCATTCAAGGAGGTGTCTGTCTTCACTACTAGGCCACCAGGCCTGAAGAGAATGGGGCTAAGGTCAGCTGGACCTGACTGTCTCATTAGGGAGGGGGAAATGGCCTATACCACAGAGGAGATGGAAGATGTTACTTCCTCTGGAAGTTAGAACAAATCCAGGCACTAGAGTTTCCCTGACATGTGTCTGTTCAAATTTCTGTGAGCTTCCTTTCTTTCTACGCTTTGTACGGTCTCTGGCTGTGTGAGGCCATGTTCTTGTATGGGTTGAAAGACTCTGGAGACAGAAATAAAGCTGGATGGACAAAAAAATGGTGGGGGGAGTGTAAATGTTGCGATTTTTTTCTTTTCTTTTTTTCAAAATTAGAAATTTTGTCAAAAGTCAAGCCATTTCTACCAGCTCCAGACAGAAAGCATTATCTTCTTAGCACTCAGAGCCCCAGCTGCACCAACTCTCTCCAGTGACCTGCATTTGGTGGGCCAAGCCACCCTACTAGACCCCCCGTTCGCTGTATTTGACATAAGCCCACTAGAAGGCTGCTATGAGAGCTTGACTGACCTGTGTTTTTTAACTAAATGCTGCAGCAATAAAGCAGACTCATGTCTTCAATCTAACAGGGTAACTGCTCTGTTTTTTCCATACACAAATCTAAAGTATGTTTCACTTTATATACAGTTTTTTCTTTTACTTCTGATGTCTTTCTCAGCTGGGACAACAAAAACAGACTACAGAGTAACAGCCGTGTTAGTCTGTATTCGTAAAAAGAAAAGGAGTACTTGTGGCACCTTAGAGACTAACCAGTTTATTTGAGCATGAGCTTTCGTGAGCTACAGCTCACTTCATCGGATGCATCCGATGAAGTGAGCTGTAGCTCACGAAAGCTCATGCTCAAATAAACTGGTTAGTCTCTAAGGTGCCACAAGTACTCCTTTTCTTTTTAAAAACAGACTAGTCTGTTTCATGTTGATTGGTTTCTTGTTCGGATTCTCATGCACTAGAATGAGGTTGCAATGTTTGGCTGCAAACGCTGAAGGGGATCGGATGGTTGAGTTTTCAGCTATATCCTTTGAGGTTATTGGCCCAGTTGTATTGGCCCTGAGGTTTATAAAAGTTTCTATTTTTCACAAAGCTTACATTTGTGGCCAAGTTTCACCTGACAGCATCCCCTGAAACCAAGTCTGTTTGGGTTGAAATCATGAGCGAATCAAGTTTGCCACTAGAGGGCCCCACGGCCATGATGAATGGAGAGCAGGAGCAGAAGTAAGGCAGCACTTATTCTGACGCAGGTGTCCTGGGGGTTAGGATGGCAGTCTGTCATAGATTGAGACCGTTCCCCTTTGCACTACCTTCTCCCTCTGCATAGTTTGTGGGGGCTGCCAAAGAGTCATTGCCCTCCTCTTTCAGGCACCCGGCTGGCTTCCTCTCCCCTCTGCTCTTGTTAGTGGAGGGAGGGAAAATGCCTATGACAGAGGAAAAAAACACTTTTGGGGATCCAAACAGCAGCTGCACATGGTCTAGGAGTCAGGGTGGAACTCTGGCCAGAATAAGCTTGGCTCTTTAAACACCTCCCTGCTTTGAGTCCCCATCTTCTAGGGTGAGCAGGTGAGCGAGAACCAGGCCTCTTAGGTCACCTTGAGACCTGAGCACCTTTGCCGTTGTCCAAGCCTTGGGCTGAAGGCTGTCTGCTATGATCCAGATGGAATGGAGCACGTAACTGGGTTACACCGGATCTGTACTCACGAACAACCTGTTCTCGTTGTTGGAGCAGCAAGATGGCCTAAAGTGGAAGGCCTAAACTTCTCGCCTTCCATCAGGCTGCCATAACTTCCTAACACACCAGTGCATTGGTAACAAATGACAGTGCGACAGCAGCCCAGGCAGGATCCCATTTCCAGCCTCTTGGGAGGTTTTAGCAATCGCTCCATGGTGAAAAGTGTTGGCTTAACAACCCTGGAGAGCGAAGCTCTGTCTCTAGCCACGGAACAGTGACAGCCCGGCCGCAGTAGTGCAGGCTTTCCACCCAAACTGCCTATGTACAATAACCATAACTCTGAGAGGCTACCTATAGGAGTTGGCTCATTCAATCCTTTGCCTCCTGGCTGAAACGAACAAGGGTGCCTATTGGTGCTAATTAGGGTGCCTGTTTTTATAAGTGGGTGCATTGTCCACTGGAACTGGACTGACCATCTGTTCAGAGGCCACCAAAGGCTCAGCAGATGGTAACAATTTAGGGTCTGGGCTAGATCGTAACTGTTGCCGTAGATATGAAAAGCTGTATGTCTCATTACCCCTCCTCTGGGTCATCTAGTCCCACTCCCAGCCGATGTGCCCTTGTCACCCCCAGTGGCAGTGATGCAGATAAAGCACTAAGACCCAGGTTAGCTGCAGTGCTGGGCCCCTTGTCACCTTTGTATGTCCAATAAGTCATTAAATGGCAGGCAATATGGCCCCTCTGTGCACAGGAAGCCAAACCATAGAAAGTTACTGTGGGTGAACTAGACAGTTGCCGCATTCAAAGCGCTTGTTCACCAGGAACTGCCAGTACCAGTCCACAGAGACCTCTAGCAAAGACTGGCACTCACTAAGCTTCATCTAATGCCTTGGAGATGAGCAATGCCTCTGCTGTGAAGCTGCAGACCGCATTTCCTGGCTTCTGTTCCCTCTGCCCACTCATGCCGAATATGGAGACCTGCTCTCTGTGCCTGCTGCCCTTGCCATGGAAATACAGTGCCTGGGAAAAAGGCAGATCTGATGACACCAAGCAGACTGCATGCTTAGGGATTCCACTGACATGAGCCCCAATGGAGGGGAGTCTCCTTCCAGGCAGGGTGGCACCAAATCAGCTGCCAATGGGCCACAAGAGAGTCAGAGAATGTGTACGAACAAAGTTCTTTCCAGAGGGACATAGTATAAGTAATGATATTTGGTGGCGTATTGAATCTGGTTTTCTAAAGCGCCTAGCAGATGCTGCTATGACTGGCGAAGGCGAATCCAGCTAGGAGAGGAGGAGAATGTTAAATCTGGAGATGAATCTGAATCCGAACCCCAAATGTGAATCTTCTGAGCTTTGTAGCTATTCAGATGTGGAACTGAACTTTGCAGCGTGGGCCCAGCTCTTCGTCAAATGTTGGGCATGTTTCCTAGATGATTTTGTCATTGTAGAGCTGGCTGCTCCATGGGGTGGCACTGAAACGTGTAGGATGGACACCATGCTCTGTCTTATCACCTGCATCTCCAGGGTACATTATCAAAGCAAAGCCTTCCTAAGAGAAGGAATAAGAGCCTGCTCTACTCTGCTTTATTCTGTGCTCTTCTTGAGGAACCATTTGTGTGACTAAACACTGTCTGATCAGGATGAGCCAGGGAAACCTACTCCAAAATCCTCTTTCTTTTTGCCCCCTTGCTCCATAATGTCATCTTCCCTTTTGCTATTGGCTCTTTTCCAGAAATGGAACACATTTCTCTGTTTTCTGTCCAACCACCCTACCTCCCCGGCTTCCTCTAAATATCTCAACTATCCTTCCAGTCTCACCACACATCACAGAGACAGAGAGAAGGTGGATGGTGATCTGCTCTAGCTTTAACACTAGAATCCTTTCCTTTGAATGGAGCAACTCAGTCACCGGCCCCTTGAAAACAAAATAAAGGAAGCATCAGCAAATTGTGTTGTAGCGTGATTGGAAGGATTTCAAAGCGAGGACATTCTGAATGTTATGCTCTCACATTATCCACTTAATTTGGACCGATCCCAACTAGGATCTTTGATGACTTTCTACATCCTTCCTGGTGTTGGTCAGGATCATGTACACATGGCCATTGTCGCTGGGACTGGGGAACTGTTCCCCCTGAATGCTTAATTAAGCTCCGATTAGCATTTCTTACAGAGAGCAGATGCAGCCTTTCCATCCCAGCAAACAATGCCATCTGTTGTTCCTGTGCTGTAATTTCCATCTGAAAGTCTGCTCTGGGTTCTATATTTAATAGCGGATGTGTGCAACTGCCAGAAAAAGTAATGTTTAAATTTGGCGGGGAGTGGGCCGGGGAATTCTCTTCCCCTTTGAAGGAAACATGAGCATGTTTTGTTTCTTCTTTTTGCCCACCGCCAATTCAATGTGAGTGAAGGATGCAAGACCGACAGCTCGGGAATCTGCACTCCGCTCTCCACGGCACAGGCGTGGCGTGAACCATGGCGATGCCAAGCCTCCACCACAATTCCCTGCGCCAGTGAGCCTCCTCTCTGACCTAAGGGCTGTGTCTATACAGTAATTTTTCTGCAAAACTTTCCTACCGTTGCTAATAGCGGTGCAGCTCTCCAGTGGTAGCCATGCTGGGAATGCTAAGGCAGAGATAGCTCCCACAGTCGCTGCTGTTTGTATTACCGTGCTGCTACCTTCCCTGAGGACTGGCGCTCCCCTGGTGTTAGCAACAGTAGAAAATATTCACTAAATACTCGAGTGCAGACGGGGCTCCAGAAACTGCTTATTTTCCCTGGCCTCTTCAGTCCTTGACTTACGTGCTGGGACTGCCAACAAGGAGGCTTTTTTGTGGTAGGAGCTGGAGTGAGACCCACTAATGAATTTCACTAAAAGAGCCATCAGCTGGTCATAGCATTTGTTCACTACTGACCTGAAGCGGATTGAGATCAGTGACCTAGAGGAAAAAGGCACTGGATCCCTTTACTTAGCCCCTTCAGCAGATGAGTTTCCCAGGATGGAAATGCTGAGTGAAAAACAGAAGCAAGAAAAACAAAAACATACAAGGAAGCCAACGAAAGTTCTGGGCCAGTTTTAACCTCTCCTGTTACTTCTGAAAACACTGACAATGTAACCTACTTCCTTGATAGCTAGATCTATTTAGATGGGTGACAAGAACAGGTGAATATGAGAAATGGGCTAGAAGAAAACTCGATATCTGAAAAACACCAAACTTTGGTTTCAGAGTAGCAGCCATGTTAGTCTGTATCCGCAAAAAGAAAAGAAGTACTTGTGGCACCTTAGAGACTAACAAATTTATTTGAGCATAAGCTTTCGTGAGCTACATGAAAGCTTATGCTCAAATAAATTTGTTAGTCTCTAAGGTGCCACAAGTACTCCTTTTCTTTTTACCAAACTTTGGGAAAGTTTGGCCCCAGTTACCAACTTCCAGTCTAGATCCTATTTCCATAACAGGCAGGACCAAACCCCTTGAACTTTGGGGAAATTTTGACCTGGCACCAAAGTCTGTGACTTGTGTCCATTTCAAGTAAACATTAAACTGAACAAATGCAGTCATGACTACTGCTGGTCAAGAAAGAGGGGAAAACATTTCATAAGGATTTATTTTTTTTAATGTTGCTTCTTGTCTTTTGAATTTTGTAAAACAAAAACACTTCAATCCATTGCATAGCTGCTCAAAAAATGATTGCAGGGGGGATGAGGGGGGAAATTTAGCCAACTTTTTAACTTTTCCCTACTTTTTTTCAAATGTCAAAACTTTAATCACATTTTTAAATGGCAGTTTGGTTTTTGAATGCTGACCATATAATCAGCAAATCAAAGGAAGACCGTGGCAGGTGTGATGTGTTGTAATAGTGCAGAAGAATTCTCCCCACCTGGCAGGATACTCCACTCTAGATCCCGTCCAAGGTGCTGGTTTTAAAGTATGGAATGGTTGAAGCCATCTCCAGGAGGGTCCCATTCCTCCCTTAGGGAGGAGCTGCTCTTGTTTTCCTCCCCAGCTGGAATCCTTAGAAAATCCTCTGATTTCAGTAGCGCGAGAGATCGATCGTTTTTCCACTTGGCTCCTCCCACTGCTGCCCTCCTCACTCTCTCCCTTGCTGTCAGGTGCCCTCAGGTGCAACTCCCTCTGCCTCTTTGGATGTCAGATTCGCTCCAGCAGTTTGTCTTATTGTCAGGCTATCTGCCTGTCTGTGTGTTTGTGTTGTGCCCATCACCATGCTGCCTAGGTCTGCTGCCCGCTGTGCGCATGCTCCCCACACTGCTACTACCACACATGTAGGCAGGTTCCTCTGCATCACAAGAAGGAGTCTGTCAGTTTTCAGGGCTGCTACTCCTTTAGTTTATGACCATGTTGTGTGTGCCTGGGAGGCAGTTCCTTTAAAACATAGGTCTTAGCCTGTTCCATAGCCCCATCCACTCAGGGCCCTGCATTAATTATTGTAGAGCACTCAAATATGTTATAGGTGATTTCCAGCAGACACAGAGCCCTACATGCCATTCCCCAGTGGGCTACAGTCTCCCTGTCCAAAGGGATGGAACAAATGAGGCTGACACGCAGCAGGGTAGGATGAGGAGGATGAAGTTTAAAGCAGTAACATTACTGTAGATTTGCAATTGTTGTGAACGTTTACCAGCTCGGGCAGATGAATGTACTTGCCTGCCCTTCACCATGATAACCACGACAATACTGATGGTCACCTCTCAACAAATCAACTTGCCCCAGGTGAGTGGGTTAGTAGAATTTAGCAAGGCTGCTCTGTTGGGGATTGCACTCCAAGTGTCTGATTCTACTCATAGTTACACTGGTGCCAATCAGGAGTGACTCAATTGAAATCAGCTGAGTTACACCAATGTAAAGCTGGCATAAGAGAGATCAGCATTAGGTACCATGTGTTGGATGAGGGACAGAAGCACCTTCCAAGACATGAATTTGCAAAAAGCTGTTCTGAGCAAAACTGAAGAAATGGGGGAATCCCTTATAAGAGGAGCTGAAACCTTCTGTAAGTGACAGCTGATACAAATTACTCCTCCCTCTTCTCTGGATCAGTTACAAAAGGATGGATGTCAGTCTGGGTTCACACACAGCTTGCAGTGATAAGGACTTTGCCAGCCTGAGCGGGTAGCAGTTGGAAACTGCTCTGAGAATTAACAATTACTACGTTACACTCCTCAATGGTTCTTTTATAGTCTGGAGCAGCTGGATGAGACTCAACCGCAAAGGGAAAAATCAGTTTAGTTTTGTCTTTAAATGCTGCCGTTGTTCAACAGATGTTTTCTGGGTGCCACAGCAGCCACCTTGCTCGAGATTTCACTTGTCATCCGCAGCAGCTCATTAAACTAATTAACAGGGTATTTCATCCATTTGAAGCAGCAGCTTTGCTGGAAGCTGAGAAATGGCAGAGTTCTAAGGGTTAATTTTCACTTGTCTGGTACAGCATGGTCAAATCCAGGGAGCAAGGATTTAAAATAGTTTGATGTACCATTACTATTATTTAGTGCACATAGTCCCTGTTAACTGTAGCTACATGATGTTATCCCATTTCTACCCCGGAGGAAGTATGGGACTGTATTTTGTCATGCAGCTTTTTATTGGGGTTGTTGCTTCAGTAAATCCCATCTCCTCCTTTCCCCAGGCTCTGCAGAATGGGACCTGCAGGCAGTGCCTCCTTGTGAGTCACCAGCACGAAACGGGAACAAGCAGAGGCATAAGTAACTATGGTAGGAAACTCACAGAGAACTTTTCTGGGTTAGAGCAAAGGGCTTCCAGGCAGCCCTTTAATACTCTAGACTTGGTTTTAGAGAAGCCCCTGCACACTTTGGGGACAGCATATTTTCACTGGGTCACTAGCCTAGCTGGATGTGCTCAGTAAAGTTGCTAGTTCTTCACTATAATATTGACCCTTATTGTAAGCTACCTACTGAGTACTACTGAAAGCAGAAGGGTATAAGCCTAGGAAAGTGAAGGAGGTAATGGGAGAAGAGGGGGAAGTCCTCCCCTGTGCCCTAGACACACCTTTTCAGCTGAGATGCACTTTGTTTAGAATTAGAGTACATTAAATTATTTTTCAAGAGAAAAAAATCCAGGTTGGGGAGCAAATTTCAAATACCAGTTTTTCAAAAGACTCTAGCCCGAATATGGCATACTACCACTACTTCTACTAATGATCAATTAATGCTCTTATACAGTGTAAGTGCTTTGAATCCAGAGATCGCAAAGCACTTTACAAATGAGGTAACTATTATTACCCCCATCTTTCAGACAGAAAAACTGAGGCACAGAATGACGAAGCGACTTGCCGAAGGTCACTCAACCAGCCAGTGGCAGAGACAGGAACAGAACCCAGCATCCCATTCCAGTGTGCTATGCATATTTTTGAAGCAGATGTGGCCCTTTAAAGTTTTGTTTATCATTAAACGTCCCATATGTTGAAGCAGCTGAGAAACCTCAGTGCAAATGTGGGTGATTTAAGAAACCGGCACTGACTTTGGCTGAGGCTTTTATCACCCTGCCTTTGTGTTTGTGACGACTGTGCTGGACCAGAGGTGGAAGTGCTGGGCACCAGGAGAGCACAATTTGCTGTTTCTCCCTCTCTATGTGGAGGCCAGCGAGGGGTGTATTAGGTTCAATGATTTTACCAGCACAGAACTGGAGAGGTTTGGTGGCGCTCGCTCCCCAGCACATCTTTTACACTTCGGACCAGAGTAGCAGGGCCCTGCAGATCGGGATTGAGGTGGCCCCACAGCACCGTGTGGGAAGCCCAGTTCCAGCACACAACAGCAGATGTAAAGGTCGCCATCCCGCGGCAAAAAAACTTCAGGACCAGACTTCAAAGAGAAACTGCTGAGCTTCAGTTCATTTGCAAATTTGACACCATCCGCTCAGGATTAAACAAAGACTGTGAACGGCTCGCCAAGGACAAAAGCAGTTTCTCCTCCCTTGGTGTTCACACCTCAACTGCTAGAAGCCGGCCTCATCCTCCCTGATTGAACTAACCTCCTTATCCCCAGCCTGATTCCTGCTTGCATCTTTATACCTGCCTCTGGAAATTTCCACTACAGGCATCCGACGAAGTGGGTATTCACCCACGAAAGCTCACGCTCCAATACGTCTGTTAGTCTAGAAGGTGCCACAAGACTCTGCTGCTTTTACAGATCCAGGCTCACGCGGCTGCCCCTCTGAAGCCGGTCCCAGAGTCGCACGGGCCGCACACGAGGGCTGAAGTGCATTGGCGGCGTGGAGTGGGAGGCGCTGGGCCTGTTGCAGGGTGGGGATTAAGGGGCGTTAGACCAGAGCTATCCGGGGGCTTCTACAAGTAAGAGCAGGGGATGCTGCCGAGCAGGCCAGAAATGCTTTGCCAAGCGCTGCCAGGGCAGCCCAGCGGGAGGAAGGGGACGGTACAGAGGTCAGGATGGAGGGGCAGGGGCAGAGCTGGGGTGGAGGAGCCGGCTGGAGAGGACACGCCTGGCGTTAGGGTTAGGTGCAGGCTCTGACTGACATCCCGCCCTTCGGCACTGTGTCTTAAAGCTCCCTCGGGCGCCGCTGCCTTCACCCCTCCAGCCCGACTCAAGGGCTCCTGCCCCTTTAAGAGTCACGGGGGTGGATTCCAGGTGCTTCAGCCCAGCCCGACGGACCCCGTCCTTGACTCCACCCAGCCGCCGCTTCCTCTCCTCCGATTGGCTGACTCCGCTATTGCACCCGCCCCCTCCCTTGCCCGAGCCTGACCTCCAGCCCCCCTCCCCGGGGCTCAGTCACAATGCTGCAGCTCTGATTGGTTGCCCTGGCCCTGCTGGGTGGTGTCTCCGCCTCCGGCTTGGAAACTAGTTTAGTCTCAAGCCCCTGGTGCTACACTGTATCCAGTGAGTGAGAGTTCCCTGGGGGGGGGCAGCATGGGCACCAGCCCGCCGCGGGAGCTACAGTGACCTGGGGACACGCTCAGACCCCTGGGGCAGATCGCTGGCCTGTGAGTATCTGTGTAGATCCATCTCCATCCCCAGTCCTGCCCTAGTCTGGGGCGGGGGGGGGGAGGCAGCCTGAAGTGTGTGGAGAGAGGTGAATGCAGACTGCTGGCTGGGAGAGTTAGTTCCCAGCGCCTGGGATAGCGCCGGAGAGGGTGCAACAGAGTCTTGTCTGTGCGGTTGCAAACATGTCATTTGCAAAGTGCTTTGAAGAGGGGGAATCTGCGAGGCAGATCTCGGCTCGGGAGGAAGGGGGGGAGCAAGGGGCAGTCCTTTATCTCCTGCATGCAGTGCGTGGTACAGCAGCGAGAGCCTTGATCGCCAAGGGACACTGGAGGTGAGGGCAGGATGTTTTTCCAGCTTTTTTCTCCTATTCGGTTCCCGTCCGTAAATCATTTCAAGAGGCTTTGAGAAAGAAGTAGCTGCAGTTAATGGTGAGAGCCAGAGAGAAATTAAGTTGATGTCTTTTCCCTCTTTCAGGAGTGTTTGGATAATCTTGGAAGAACACCTTCTGGGGTGTTTTTTGTTGTTTTTATTGAGCATGGATGGAGATTAATTTTACAGATTGGGGTTTAAGGCTGGGGGGAGGTTTAGGAAGAAAAATCTTTTTGCTCTCCGATTTACCCTGTAGTACTGAATTTGCTACAACGACTACTCAGTTTATTACAGATATTTGTGTCTGAGCACCTGAATGTTCAGGGTTTGTCTTAAATCCAAATCTTCAATGCTTAGCTTCACAATCCAGATCATCCTCTCTAACTAGGTCTAAATTCACGTTTACTAAAATGTGTAGCTGGGGACGTGGAAAGACCCAACAATACGGTGTCAGACTTTTCGGTGATAGCGTGAACCCAGCATGCTGTCTGTGGATAATTGGATGTGTTACTCTCTTGCGATCCTGGAGTGCCGTACAGGTTGTATACACTTAGAACGTTAGCAGTGAGATATTCAGCAAATGCTTGAGGCATTCGGCTTTTTAAAACAAAAAGCTCTCATTTACACCTAACCTAGGAATACAGCAACATTTATTCATTTTTTGTTTGACTCGAAATATATCGCTGTAAAACTGCTTACGGATCAAGGGACCGTGCTCCAGTGAGCCTCCTGATAAAATAATGAGTTGCAGAAATAGCAGGAGCAACACAATTCTGAAAGTTTGCAATTGTTTGTAAATGGCTTATTCAAACTGGCTGACTGTTATAGCTCCCTGTTCTATTAGGACAGCGTCTGCCATGTCACCCTGGCCTTCCCTGGGGCCCTTTTGTACTTCAAAAGTTACAGCTTTTTGTTTTTTCATAAGCCCATTCACACTGTTTGATTTCAGGCTTCTTTACACCAAAGAAAACAAACTCTGAGCTCAGTACAATCACTCCTTTCAGGAGGAGACATCTGTCCATTATGGACACCTCTCCATATGGTGAGAGCCTTCCTGTTCAACCTCTCTCCTCCTCCTATGAGTGCCTGGGTGATTTCTCCTCTTGTGACCATATGCTTGGAGTCACCTCCCAAATCCTGTATCCCTTGCAATCCCACTCGCTGTTCTTCAAATTCCTCCTCCACATGCGCTTATCTCACTCCAGCCCGGGCACATGGTCCCAGAAAAAACAAGTGACCTCACTTTTACTGTGTAAACCTCCCTCCTCTTCCTCACCCCAGCCCCTTACCGAACATCAGAAGACACAGGAAGAGAAACCCCGCGTTCATCTGTAAAGCACCAGGTACAGTCCTGTATAAATAGTAACACATAGCCACCACAAGTGCTAGTGATTGCCATCCTACTGGTGGTACCTTCAGTGTGGGCATAAAGCATGCTTGGGGGGCATGTGGGAGAAACTTGTGCGGCCTATTTTACCTGTCCCTCTCTCATTTTCCCCTTCCTACTCCTGTTAGCCCATCCCGGGTCTCCTCTCCCCAGAATCTGGCCACTGTTGGTGTAGGAACTTTTTTTTGCAGCTCTGGAAGAGCCTCCCATTATCTGTTCCCCTCCTCAGTTTGCTGGTTCAGATCAGATCTTATCCGAAAACAAATTGTGTCTCCACCTCTTTAATTTCTCTTGCCATTTGCTATCATTTATCTCTGTAGTAGGACTGGAGTCGATGAGGTGTGTTGGGATAAGGTTTGTATGGAGGTTTGCTATGCGCAATAAAGGTGCCTGGGGTAACGACGGCTTGCAGCATTCCTCTTTAAAGTAGTCTCAGTGTCTCATTATTTATAGGATTGTAGTGCTGAGGAGTCCCAGTCATGAACCGGGACTCCATTGCACTGGCAGCCGTACAAACACAGAACAAAACGACGGTCCTTGCCCCCAAAGAAACAAGATTCTTGTGTTCAAACCCAGCACCAAATTCACTCCAAAAGGCTGACATCCAAACCGTAGCATAAACTTACACAACTTGAAGTAGCGCCACTGAGGAACTATTTCTTTCTACCCTTCTATTGGTTCAAGAAAAGAAGAAAAGAGCTATTAGACCAGGGGCGGGCAAACTTTTTGGCCTGAGGGCCGCATCGGGTTTCAGAAATTGTGTGGAGGGCCGGTTAGGGGATGCTGTGCCTCCCCAAACAGCCAGGCATGGCCCGGCCCCTGCCACTTATCCCCCTCCCCCTGGGACCCCTGTCCCATCCACCCACCCCCCCCACTCCCTGTCCCCGGACCGCCCCCAGAACCCCTGCCCCTGAGTGCCCCCGCCACCCCATCCAGCCCCCCCTCTCCTTCCTGACTGCCCCCCCGGGACCCCTGCCCCCATTCAACCCCCCCCATTTCCCACCCTCTGACCACCCTGACCTCTATCCACACCCCCGCCCTCTGACCACCACCCCGAACTCCCCTGCCCTCTATCCAACCCCCCTGCCCCCTTACCGCGCTGCCTGGCGCACCGGTGGCTGGCAGCGCTACAGCCGTGCCGCCCGGCTGGAGCCAGCCACGCCAGCGCGTGGCACAGAGCACCGGGTCAGGGCCGGGCTCTGCACCTGCACTGCCCCAGGAGCTCGCAGCCCCACGCCCAGAGCATTGCGCCGGCGGCGCAGTGAGCTGAGGCTGCGGGGGAGGGGGAACAGCAGGGGAGGGGCCGGGGGCCAGCCTCCTGGGCCAGGAACTCAGGGGCTGGGCAGGAGAGTCCTGCAGGCCAGATGTGTCCCACGGGCCGTAGTTTGCCCACCTCTGTATTATACCTAATAGTCAAACCCCCTCTCACCCTCAGTGTGTGCAGAATTGTTCCCTGTGGTAGAATCTCTTGTGTTCGGCCCGGTTTTAAATGGCTCAGGTGATGGGGTTTGCACCATGTTTCTAAGAAACCTTCCCTGCATGTGCAGAACAGGAGAGAGGAGGCCAATTTAATATCGTACCAGCAAAGGACCAGGGTAGTTAAGCATATGAGGGAGATGGCTCAGGGGCAGATTAACTATGGGTGCTGTGTGTACGCTGTGTGTGCTATATGTTTTCGTGGTGCGGGAGGGAGGACTGCGTGGAGTCAAGGCCCAGAAAGAGTATGACTTGTTGTTGAGTGATGATTGTATTACTACCCCTGCAGGGGAAATTGCCTCCTGCACAAACTCATTGGGACTCAAAGTAATCTTCCCTGATGGCCAGTAATGTTTTTAGGAAACGCTTATTGGGTGATGGGATGGAACAGGAGAGGCATTAGGTGGTGGGCAACTCGTCTGTAGGGGTGGAACAGCACAAGCAGAACCTGGTCAGATGTGGAGGGAGATGGGAACAGGACACAAGGGTACCGGTCAGGCAGGTCCTGGCCACGTATATGTGTAAGTGGACCAGGAGGGGCAGACCTGGCCTGGTGGGTCTGGGATGTTGGACTTGCTCACTGGGTAGATGGGTTGCTGAAAGGGTCAGGTTAGAAATACAAATGTCAGAGCTTATTACCAAGAGCCAGATTTATTCTCATTCTTTATAGATTGTAATTGAATTGAGGCAAATGTAGTCAACATTGCTTGAACAGTGGCTGCTAGAATGCCTGCTAGGATGCATTTAGCAGTACCAAGCTGCATCTGCCACCCTGGAGGACCTTTAACCACCATCCCATCAATGTGTCTTTGCTCATCAACTTTTACATCCCCACGGTGGCTGTTAGCACCAGTCCAGGGAGCAAGGGCTGCTGCATCATCCCTTCCGCTGGAGCCTGGGTACATTGCTTCCCTTGTCCTAGGATACTGTGACTGAGCCATCCCAACTTGCCTGCTTGCAAAACACTTAGACTCAGGAGAGACCACCAGTTTTATCTGTTGGCCTATCAGCCCGAGGCTAGGCAAGCTTCATACTGCAGCCCATTGGAAATCCCTTTGATTTATTGTTGTCTGGTGCAGAGGTGAGTGTAAAACACCTTGTAAGGTAAGGTAACATGAGCAGCTGCGACCCAGTAACTCATGGGTTGAGTCGTGTGGTTTGATGCCACATGTAGCCTGAAGAATGAGAGATCAGAGCCCTGTATCTCTCAGAGTAATACTCCCACCTCCTTTAATCCTTGCTAAGAATGTTTTTAATTTCTGAATCTTCCCTTCTGTCTGGCGGGGGGGGGGGGGGGGGGGGGAAGGTCTCTTCTTGCTCTCCTTAGCGTCTTTAATCTCCTTCAGGGGTTGGCATTTTTGCTGGCCAGCGCTGAATTCCCTCCAGTGCCCATCAACACCAGCGGGTAATCATCTACAGAGATACAAGGTCCTCCCATCTTCACGGACTTGCGTGGGGTGCTTAACCTCTGCCGTCTCTGGACATTGTACCAAGATCTCCTGGCAGAGCAATACAGAGCATCAGGTTATCTGACTGGGAGCTGAATTTAAATTCTGGATTGAAAGTTGCGAGGAGAACTGGGCCCTGTTGATAAGAAAGCACATGGCAGAGGCTCCGATTGACCCCATCAACCAACCCCTCTACTTTGCCGACAAGTTTCTATGTGCTCGTAGTAAGGGATGGCATGTGAGCAGAGGGCGGGAAGCTCTGCCTGCCCCCTACAGTTGCAGCATCTTCATCAGACACTCTGCCACCACCCCAATGGCCCACCTCTCGCCCAGTGCACATCCGCTGGGAGCTGTGTGGTTAGGTACCATGTGCGGGCATTTGAAGTAGACACCTCTCCTTCTAAGTGTAGTAGCAGCTAGGCTCTCTTTCATGGGACTCTCTCCTGAAGATGGACACCGTGATCAAATGGGTCATTTCCATTCCGGGCCCCTGTGAGCTTGATTTGGGATGCGGGCAGGGGGGATCTATCTTCATCTTCAACTCTGCATCATTTCACAAACAGATAGTGATGGATCTAGCTGAATGGAATTCATTCACTCATTGAGCTGGAAGGCAGGTTTTGCGGGGGGGAGCTCACAGCGGCTCCTGAAATGAATTCCAGGCTTTGAAAAGATCTGCTGGGCCGAGACATTAAAAAGCTTTTGTCCACAGCCTTAACTGTTGCTCAAAACATGATTTCTCCTGGTTGGATAATGGCAAAAGGATGGGGGGAGGAGTATTCCCAGCACTACAAAGCCAGAGGGTTTAATAATGAGCATAGACTAACCCACCTTTATTGTCTCTGGAGGTGGCTTAATAAGAAGGTTTACAGAGCATTCATTGTGGAGGGTGGGGAGCGGGTTGGTCTACACACAAGCTTGCACCAGTTTAGCTAAAGGTGTGTTCTTAAACCGAGTTTGTCTACAGACACTCTTATTTGGTCTGAGGGGGGCTTATTTTGGTTTAGCATAATCCATTTTTATAGGCAGCGCCAGAATCCCCTTTTCCTCCTTCCTTGCCAGATGCCATAAGAATCCTGCTTTCCGCTCAGTTCCATGTGAAACATAGCTCATAGTTTTTGGGACCCAGGCATTTAATAAGCCTTTGTGATAGCTTTGGAACTGGAGTCCCTGCAGGACATGAGGGAAGGTTGGTACCACATGATGGAGCATGTTCCTGGGCAGGCTGGAATATGAAATAGCGATGACCAGAGCACATTTCTGAGTTCAGATCCATGTGGATAAGCACACAGAAGTTCAGATGCTTGCCCAGACCTTCTCCAGATGATCCCTGCAGATTTGGGCTTGGAAAACCGCATGGTTGCTGTTTGAGTCGAATCGACACAAGTGGAACTGCATTTTGCATGGTATTTCTGCCTCCCGCCCAGGAAGTGCAGGGCTGCCATGAAAATATGAAATAAGGAGGAAAAAATTGTCAATGGGGATCATTCAGATGACAAAGATTTGGGTTGACTCCGAGCTCACTGACATGCTACAGTACTTTTCTTTTATAAACACATCACATACAGATGGCGAACTGCGGCCAGTGGGTGCCGCAATCGGCTGAACCTGCAGACATTGCAGGTAAACAAACCGATTTCAAAGCGGATTTCCCTGGTGGGCCATGTGCCAAAGGTTGCCGATCCCTGATCTAAGCTACATCAATTTATGTTGCGTAACTTACGTAAATTGACTAGTGTAACTTAGATCAACTTATCTGGTTAGTGTAGGCCAGGCCTGAGTAACGACACTGACTGCGAGGGAGTGACGGTGCCTGAATCACAGGGTGCAAAAAGAGAGTTGATCTTCGCTGCATTAGTTGTCCTCTTAGGACAGAGGAGAGGAAAGGAACCAAATTTACAGATACGAGCAGACCCCTGACTTCAGTGGAGTTACTCTAGATTTGCTCAGCTGTAGTCGAGAACAGTGTGTGTCCCCTGGAGTGCAGAATCCAATGACTCAGTAGTTGTGAACTGACACCTTAATAGAAAGTCCATGGCTGGAAGCAGGTGTAGTGTCTCTTTCCATTCTATCTGGCAACTGGCCAGGTTTCACTGTCAACATTTTCTGTATTGCACTAAGTGTGGGTTGCTATTTTTACTCCTCTCATCTCAAGTACTATTTACTGGAAGATTTAATTAGTAACAAGCGAGTCTGTTTGGGGCCAGCCTATGGGGACAAGAGTGCATTGCTTCAGCCAGAACATAGGGAGCTGTGAAAGTTTGGTATCGAAGGCAGATCCCCTAGTACGTGCAGGTATGGACCAGTGTCCCCTGAACAGCACTAGTGGGGTTGCAGGTTTGGAGCCTGCAAGGAGGAGTATATATTCCAGACCTGTTGAGCTGTTTATGTGAAGTGACATGAAAGTGCAATATATGCACCAAATCTTTAAAACTCCAATTAGAGCTACTGCTAACATCTCCAAAAGGGAAGATTTATTCCCCTATCTTGTCTATTTGCCATCTCCCTTCTGTCTTTCTCAGCAAGATCTGTTTTCCCCATTGTGTCTGCTATTTTTGATTCCTGTCCAAATGTTTGATCCAGGTCTCTATGAGTAATGGACTATGTGAATAATTGTAGCTCGCATTTAAAGACTCCATTTTACAGACTGCATGTGTGTGTGCATGTGTGTATACGCAGGAGGAATCAGTTTCCCTAACGTGGAAATGCAGCCATATCTGGTATGCAAATGGCAACTCTTTTAACAATTCAACTGTTCAGGACAGGAAGTGAAGAACACACTATCCAAATGAAACTGCAGGTGAATGTTAATGTCCTAGACTCAGAGACTAACAGCCTAGGAACCTAACACTGGAGATGGGAGAGCGGAAAAGAAGGGCACAATTTCATAGCGTTTTAAGAGAGCTGATCTTCGGCCGAGGCCAGGAAGAAATTTCCCCTAAGGGTTGTATTGCAAAATTTGGGTGATTATCAGGTGTTCTATGCCTTCTTCTGAAGTATCCAGTGCTGGCCCTTCAGGCAGCAGGCCTGTTCTGATGTGGAAAGAAGGGCTCATGGGTGAATCCTGGTCCAATACAAAGAAGTAGGAGTGTGGTTGACTTCTGTGGGAGCAGGTTTTGGTACTATGTGGGTGAGCCTTGTGTCACTATAGCCTGGATGCTGAAACTCTGCTCTCCAGCTTGCCCTAGATGCCAGTGCTACTCCCGGACAGCCCAGGGGATATGGAAGGTCCACATCTTGCAGTTCTACTGGTGTGACTCCCTTGATTACACTGCAGATGTACAGGTGTAGCCAAGAGCATTGTACCCAGTAATAGATCTGAAACTGAAGTGCCTGAGGCCAGATGCTTCTGGCATTTTCTCTAGGGCTATTCACTGCCCTGGCCTATGTGGCTATATTCATTTACCACTGATCTGCACGTTTGTATTGATACGCTGGTGGCTGAATTTCCCTATCCCTCCTTAAGGCTTCCCCCCAGGTTTGTGAGATGTGGGATGATTTGTGGTTATCGGTGCCGAGATGAAAGTAAAACACCGTGTAGGAGACTGCTGTGGCCTGACCTAGTAACTCATGGGTTTCCCAGAAGATTTCCCAGGGTTACCAGTGGAATTACACTACTGGTGCCCCGATGCCCCCAGATCAGCAGTTTCCTTCCAGTCTGCGCTGCTGCTTCCATTGCCGCCTTGCCCAGAAGCATGTGTGCCAGTGACCCTGTCCTTGTTTCTCTGAAGGTTTTAAACTCAGAGCACCTGCCACAGCCTGTGTGAAAAGAGACAAAGAAAGTGACAAGAACAGCAGAGGCAGCAAAACCAAATAGAATAAATTAAAAGGGAAATTTGAGTTTTTTCTAAGCCAATGCCTTTGATCCCAAAGCTGCCTGGTTAGCATTAAAACGCTAATGAAAGCCCCTCCCGAAGCCAGGAGGAGCAGAACCCTGCAACGAGAACCCTGGTTTTCCAGCCTCCAATGTTGCATGGGCATTTTCTCCCAGGAGTTGTGAACCGAGTGAATATCAGACCTCAGTGACTCTTAATGCTGTAGGTAGTTTTTAGTAGTGATGGTCAAATAGAAAGCAAC
This sequence comes from Chelonia mydas, assembly GCF_015237465.2. Lineage (NCBI taxonomy): Eukaryota > Metazoa > Chordata > Testudines > Cheloniidae > Chelonia > Chelonia mydas. The sequence goes on from NC_051250.2 coordinate 70,655,952, forward strand.
CCTTAAATAACTCCCCCAAGCCCTGTATTGGGACTATCAACGCAGGGTTTGGTTCACCGTGGTTCATAGGGTCAGGGTTGCCCAGGCATGTTCAGGCAGGGTTTGGCAAGAACATTTCTGAATGACAGCGTTTCACACTTTTTAGCAATTGTTGGACCAGAAATTCATAGCAGGGAACTTGTTACTTGCTGTTTTGTTTTACAGGAGAATACCGAATAAACAAACTTGGTTGCCCAATCAAGGAGCAGAAACTATATTGTGTGATTTATTAGACCAGCCACGCACCTCAAACTGTTTGTGAACAGCTCTCGGGCTGTAAAGCTATTTGTCCAAACCGCTTGGTGAATTCTTGTGGATACTGGAAATGTTCGGAGGTTCATGGACAACCTGGTGGCTTTAAAAAAAAAAAAGCTAAATTTACTACAAACATTGGCCCTGCTTCTGAGCAGGCCCTTCAGAATGCAGAGCTCACATAGGGATAGAGAGCAACTAAGGTACCTTTGTGCCTCCTGGTTTCTTGGCCCCACCAAGTTCAACTTAAAGCACAATCAGGAGATGCTCTAAATTATAGCAGCTTCCCTCAGATGCCTACAGGCTACACGGCCAGCACAGAGTACCAGGAACTCAGCGAGCTTCAGTCATGCCCTCCACCCCCAAGTCACCTCTAGTCTCAGGGGTTGCAAGATGGGATGTAGGGATGCTCCATTATCCTGGCACCACCAGGGAAGCCCCTTTACAAAACAGTTGTTTCCTGGGGAGCTTTTCTGCTTTCTTGATGCCACCATAGCAGCTTTAAGTAGCAAGAGCGGGTGAGAAAATCAGAGTTCTAGGTCTCACCTTTCTCCCTGGTTCTCTACACTGGCTTTTGTCCTCCCCAGGGGCTACTGAGATACTTTTCTTTGTGCTCTGAAATCAGAGGCGCCTGCCCTCCCCGTGATTCAGTGAACTTTCATCTTTGTCTTGGGTTGCTGCCATGGGGGCTTTCCTCCCAGAACGAGTGTGTGAAAGGCTGTCCGAAGCCCCCTCCCCGTGCTGCTGTGTTGTAAGAACTCTGTCTCTCTCAGATCTACTGGGCTGAGACTGACTAGAGCCAGGGAAATATTCTAGCCAGCAGACAGCCTTGGCTATCTGACAAAAAGGCTGATGCTCCCAGGCCCTCATCTATATGGAAGAAGGGCTGCCGTCTGTCTCCGCCTGCCCTGAGATCCTGTGAAGACAGTGCCATCGTTATTTATTTTTGTATAACTCCCTTTAAAAGAACAAAATGACTGCAACGTATGAGTGTATCCCAGAACCACTTTGCGCGGGTCAGGTCCTCGGCTATTTGAGCTGTAGCCTAATGACTGCCCCTATCCTACCCCGAGGACGCTGGCTGCTGTGCTCTCCGATGGCCCTTTGTACTCTGCGTAGTAGGTGGGAGGTCGGAAAGGGACACTGGCAGATTTCTGTGTGCAAAATATTCCTAATCTGGAGTTCCCCATCTGCTTTGATAGCTCTATACGTTCATCAGGAAAGCCAGTGAAATGTTCTGTCATAACCTAGGGCCAAATGCTGCTCTGTAAGTTTCTGCTTCAGCAAAGCTCTTGAGGGTGTGCTTAATAGTAAGCATATGCTTACGTCAAGCCCTATTCAGTAACGCATTTAAACATGCGCTTAAGTTAAGCGCATGCTTAAGTGCTTTGCTAACTGTAGACTGGCCTTGGGCATATTCTGATTAAGCAGCGGAGGGGCTCACCTCACTTACAGATTTTGAAGGTTCATACGGCTGCAGAATTTGGGAAGAAACTAATCGGGAAAATTGCTATTGTCTACAATTTCTGTTCGTCTGATGTGTATCAAGGGCTATCGCACATTACTGGTGGTCTAGGGAAAGCCCTGGGAAAGCAGGGGTTGTCCATTGTGCCACATTCTGTGGTAATCTGAGCTACACCCAGCTCGAGAGCAAGAAGTAGAACGTCCACATTTCTACTCTTACGCAGCCATGGTAGGATTCAATCCTAGGTGTTTTGAGAAGATTTCAGGCCTTTACCATTTAAAAGGAGGGCAGGTAAGTAGGTCCCACTTGTAACACTTGCCTCCTAAAAACTCCTTCATACAATATAAAAGCTGCTGCAGGCTACAGGCTTTTTTTAAAATCCCAGCTGTATGGTAGTTTGATGCTTCTTAGGGATGGCCCTCGCTAGTTCTACAGCCTGCTTCAGCCTCATTTATTGGCCCAGCTGTCTGTGAGAAGGCCAGCTGACAGTAGATGTCATAACCTTGCACCTGGCTGAAGGGACCATCTTTAAGGGTGGAAGCTGGTCATTCAGTCATTTGGCCTCTCTGCCACAAAGCTTATGCTCAGATAAATTGGTTAGTTTCTAAGGTGCCACAAGTACTCCTTTTCTTTCTGCCATAAAGGGAACCACGTAGTGCTAGTTTTGGTGGGTCACCAAGCAGCAATTGGATGGAAATGTAACTTGGCCACTACCTACCCACCTAAGAACTACTGTACATGGGATTTAAAAAAACTCTGTGGCCTGGTGCAGCTTTTGTATTTTATGTAGGTGTTTTTAATTTATAAATTAGCCACTCCTTCTATTCTGAGTGGTGCCTTTTCCTCCTCCAGGCTCAGGAAAAGCTAACCTTGTCCCTTTCCCTTTCTGGCCCCTCTGTTTGTTTCTATGGCTATTCTGTGTGAATTGCTTAACATTTGGTTTGATTATCACATCGCATTTGAAAATTAACACATCCACTCACTGCTCAGGTCTGGTCTTCAAAGGAAGCAATAGATTGGGAGGGTGTTTTCTGAGGTTGGAGGAAGGGAAGCCGGAATCAATAGCTTTTAGCAGACTCATAAATGTTTCATTTGTATTCCTCAGTTTGGTCAGGGATGCTGGAACAATTTGTATTGTGGGGGTGCTGAGAGCCGTTGAACCAAACTGTAAACCCTGGATATAATGGAATCCGCTTCCAGCACTGCTAGTTTGAGCACCTTTGATTTTGGTGCTGTAAAATTGTGTCACTAGAATCCATATTAACCCTTAGAAATTTGTACTAGCCCTGAGGTGGGTGCAGAATAAGCATCCTGATGATGCTAGAAACATTTCCCCTTGCAGCTCGGCTCAGCCACTTAATAATGTGATTTCCTACCCAGTTCTGGAGCCCTGCATTGAAAATTGCCTCTGCTCACAAGTCAAATGAATATTGCGGTCTCAGCCTGGGACCTTGGGGATATTTGCTAGGAATCTGGGAGTGTCAATTTGGGTCAAAGATCCCACAGCTGTAGCGACTCTGTGTTATTTACGCTGTACTGTTTGGGGACTGGGAAGCCTAGGGAGACTTCCTCAGGGCCTGTAACTTGGCCCATTTATGTCTGCCTTGTAGAACACTGTAAGGGAGGTGGGGAGAGGCAGAAAACACACAACTCAGAATTATTCCTATTGATTAGGATTTATTTATGTTTTGTCTGAGGTGTTGGAAAGTGTCTGGGCATCTTGTGGTTGAGCCTGTGTCTGGCTTATCTGCAGCCAGGCTCCGTGAAGCATGAGAGTGTTGAACTGCTTCAGGTTTGAACTGCTTCAGTGTTGAACTGTTTCAGGGAGGTCACGGTGAAGTGAGCTGTAGCTCACGAAAGCTTATGCTCAAATAAATTTGTTAGTCTCTAAGGTGCCACAAGTACTCCTGTTCTTTTTGCGGATACAGACTAACACGGCTGCTTCTGAAATGTGTCAGCTCTGTGTCCTGAGGGGCTGCTAACCTGTCATTGGCCTCTGAGAGGTCATCGCCTCTCACCCAAGGTCGGTTATTCAGAATTCCTTGCTTGACTCCTGCCCTGTAAATCACGGGTCGTGCTATGTACTCTCCCTCTCATCAAGCCAGCAAAGCATGCATACATGACCCACTTGTCATCCAGGGCTTGTTGACTCTTCCGACATGAGCTGCGGATTTGACCGTCTCCCCTAGGTTGGATGTCTCAGAGCCTAACAGCTGACTCGGAACCGTGAGCTCCATTGGCAGTGTTGAGACCGTACCCTGATCTAGCTGACTTGGGAGGGCAGGGGCCTGTTGGCTTCATTATGAACCGGGGGGATTTTATTAATTCAGGGTTTTTCCAACTCTTGCGGTACTTGTTGCTTTTTCTTAATGTCCCAATTGCTGGAATCGAGAGGTGTCATGAGAATCTCACTCTTTCCTCCCTCTCCCCCCATGAAAGCTAAGTTTCTAACCCTTATCATTACAGAGAAAAGCTTGAAAATATGAGTTGAGTGCACGCTCAGGGCTCATACAGCTAGAAGGCAAATAAAAAGCCCCCCAAATCATTATTGCAAATCAACATTTTTTTATGTTTCATGATTTTTAAAGAATCTCATGATTTTGGGGCCTGACTTATGGTGTTTTTGAATGCCCGGGGTTGGTGGTACCTTGTCCCTAGCTAGAAAAGCAGAACAATAGTTACAGAGAGGTTTTTAGGGTGGAAGAGGTGAAAAAGGGAACCCAGATCTGCATCTGACCTTTGCAACTTGGCCCCATTTCTATCTATCATGTTTGGACTGCCTGCCTGCTCCCTAAACCCAGACTCTAGCTCTGTGTGTGTGTGTGTGTTGGTTTTTTGCAAAATGAAATGAAACAATGCTTGACTTTTGGTAAGACCGTGTCACCTCTTTATGTTTGTTACAAGCTCTTAATAACAGACACTGTGGGGGTGCGGTAGCAACAGGATGTTTGTAATGGGATGACATCAGCATGGCAGTTGTGGGATTTTGTTTTGGGGCTTTGACCTATGAGCTAGTTGCTCAATAAGGTAAAGGGGAGAGGGGAGTGGTTTGTCCAACTGAAGCTGCATCTGTGTGGCTGCAGTCTTGTCTGTCTGTCTCTCTCAATCTCTCTTCCAAACTGTATTCTTTAGCTCTTCTTATATTCTTTGGAACTGACAGACTGGCTTTTAGTGACTTGCAATTTCTCTCTTAAACATGTTATTTTCCAGCAACGCTGATGGATGTGCCTTCTGCATTTACTTTGTAAATTATGGACTAAATTTTCCAGTCTTAGCCTCAGGATTTTTTATGTTTACAAAATAGAAATCAGTCAGTCAGCCTACCAATTACCTGATTTACACCTGCGGAATAGGATCACTTGTATAGTTGTGCCTGCACATTGGATACAGGTGGAAAAATGCAGACTGACTGAAAATGCAGCCTTGGATATTTTAGACCAAGCAACTTATCAAATTTCATTATCCAGACTCCATTGCTCTCGATCTCAGTAGATTGGGAGGGCGTTGTGGGTATGTCCTACACTGCAAAAAACCCAGCAGCAGTGAGTCTCAGAGCCTGGGTCAAGTGACTTGGGTTTGCGGTATGGGGCTAAAAAGAGCAGTGTAGACATTCTCACGGGCTCTGAGACCCATCCCCCTCACCGGGTCTCAGAGTCCAGGTTCCAGCCCAAGGAGGAACGTCTACACTGAGCTTTATCATATTCCCTGAAGCCTGCCTGTTCTACAGAGTACATAAGTCATGTGGAAGAGTCTGCTGAGATTCATCAGCCAGAAAGTAGAATTAGAAGGGTTTTGCAAAGTCTGTTGAAATCTTTGGTTCCCTCTAATAGCTAGATACCCCATAAATGAATACGGTTGCAATTGCCTTTCCTAAACCTGTAATAAGCTCCCCACCAGACGCCAACATGACATGAAATGAGCCAAGAACAGGCCCCAGCCCTTTACCCTAAATAGACTGTTCTCTTTAACAAGGAAAAATAAACATTGCACGGTTTGTGTGTTTGCCCTCCAGGGACTGTTGAGAAAATTTGCCATTTAGTTTGGGGCTTTCGTTGCTGCATTTCGCTTATTCCTTGTTGAAGCCAAAGTGCCGAATTCTCTGTTTCTGCCATGATTACCCAAAAATACATTTTAGAAGAATAAGCAAGCCATTACAGGGTGCTCTGTGGCTGGAATATCTGGGGGGTGCTGCAGGTCAGGACTCAGGAGCACTGGCAGAATTGGGAAGGGCTCAGTGCTGGGACACCAGAGTAGGTTTGAGCTGTGTTGGCAGATCAGTGGGGAGAGGGAATTTAGCACAGCAGATGCCCACACTCTGCTGGTGGCTCTAGCTAGTGCTAGTTTCTCTCCTCTATAAGCACCATTAATTAGTTTATTTTCTGTTCACTCCTCAGCAGACCGCGGCTCTGTCATCATGTCGGTCAGCGTCCACGAGAACCGTAAATCCCGAACGAGCACTGGCTCTATGAACATCTTGCTTTTCCACAAAACCTCCCACCCAGACTGTGTCCTGTCCCATCTCAACACCTTCCGGAAGCGCTGCGTGTTCACTGACGTCACCCTCTGGGCCGGGAATAGGTCCTTCCCGTGCCATCGGGCTGTGCTGGCCGCCTCCAGCAGCTATTTCGAGGCCATGTTCAGCAACGGCTTGCGGGAGAGCCTAGACGATGAGGTGAATTTCCACGACAGCCTCCACCCAGAGGTGCTGGAGCTGCTGCTGGACTTCGCGTACTCCTCCCAGATCATCATCAATGAGGAGAATGCAGAGTCCCTGCTGGAGGCTGGGGACATGCTACAGTTCCACGACGTCCGAGATGCAGCAGCTGAGTTTCTCGAGAAGAACCTCTACCCTTCCAACTGCCTGGGCATGATGCTGCTCTCAGACGTTCATCAGTGCCGTAGACTCTACGAGCTGTCCTGGAGGATGTGCCTGGTGAACTTTGAAACAGTGCACAAGAGCGAGGACTTCAACAACCTCTCCAAGGACACCCTGCTGGACCTGATCTCCAGTGACGAGCTGGAGATAGAGGACGAGGAGAAGGTCTTCAGGGCCATCATTCAGTGGGTGAAGTATGACTTGGACAAGCGGAAGGTGCATCTTCCAGAGCTGCTGAGGAACGTGCGTCTGGCCTTGTTGCCTTCCGAGTGCCTCAAGGAAGCCATGGCGTGCGAGGACCTGATCATGGCAGATGAGAGGAACAAGCTCATCATGGACGAGGCCATGCACTGCAAGAAGAAGATCCTCCAGAATGACGGGGTGGTCACCAGCCCCTGTGCCAGGCCCCGCAAAGCCGGGCACACCTTGCTGATCCTGGGCGGGCAGACCTTCATGTGTGATAAGATCTACCAGGTGGATCAAAAGGCAAAAGAGATCATCCCCAAAGCAGACCTGCCAAGCCCAAGGAAAGAGTTTAGTGCCTGTGCCATTGGCTGCAAAGTCTATGTCACTGGCGGGCGGGGCTCAGAGAATGGGGTCTCCAAAGACGTCTGGGTGTATGACACCGTTCATGAGGAGTGGTCCAAAGCTGCTCCCATGCTGATAGCTCGGTTTGGGCATGGCTCGGCTGAACTGGAGAACTGCCTCTACGTGGTCGGTGGGCACACTGCGGTGGCTGGTGTCTTTCCGGCATCTCCTTCTGTTTCCTTGAAGCAGGTAGAGAAGTATGACCCTGCCTCCAACAAATGGACCATGGTGGCCCCTCTAAGGGATGGAGTCAGCAATGCTGCAGTGGTCAGTGCAAGGCTGAAGCTTTTTGTCTTTGGCGGGACCAGCATCCACCGGGACATGGTGTCCAAAGTCCAGTGCTACGATCCTGTCGTGAACCGGTGGGCGATCAAAGCAGAGTGCCCCCAACCTTGGCGCTACACTGCCGCCGCTGTTCTAGGCAGCCAGATTTTCATCATGGGCGGGGACACTGAATTCACAGCTGCGTCCGCCTACCGCTTCGACTGTGAAACGGACCAGTGGACGCGGATCGGGGACATGACTGCCAAGCGCATGTCATGCCACGCCTTGGCCTCGGGGAATAAGCTTTACGTGGTGGGGGGTTACTTTGGGACTCAGAGGTGTAAAACGCTAGATTGTTATGACCCTACCTCGGACACGTGGAACTGTATAACAACAGTGCCGTACTCACTCATCCCCACGGCTTTCGTCAGCACATGGAAGCACTTGCCAGCTTGAGAGGCATTGGCTTGGGTCCAGAATTCAGGAGCTTAACCGGGTAAGATTATATATATTTTTAACCTGATACTTCACCTCCGCCACCTAAAATCTGCATCCACGCCCCATGTTAAGACAGCTGGATCTAGACTTGCTCCTGGGAATGCCACCGTTTCCCTGTGTTTACATTTGAAACAGAGAGGGGTAAACAGATAGAAGGCCGAGTAGGCCCAGGCCGTTGTAGGTTGATACCTCTCTGCTTTCATACCATAAGTATTTCAAGCTGGCCCATTCAGTATCTTGGAGGCTTAGAGTGCAACCCATCCACTTGTGTCCCATGCGAGACAGAGAATATGTTCCGATCGTGACTCTAATAATACTTGTATTCAGCACCTTCTGGTAGGGTAGACACTGTGGTGATGAGCACTTAAGAAAGGCATAGCATGAAATACTTACACAGATGCCTGCACAGGGGACAGACTATCTGATAGGTAGGTATTAAAATGGCATGCTGGGAGGGAGGGCATGGATGTCTGTGAGGGGTAACAAAAGTTACGTTGTGCGTACCGTTCAGTGGATAGGGCAGGAGAAGCACAGAAGCCATGGCACATTTCCCAGGGATCAGATGTAGATTTGTCACCAGAGCAGTCCCCTATCAAATTGAAAACCACCAGACTCCTGTGCAAGACGTGAGTGGGAGGGAAGGGGATGTAATAACCCGAAGAAAAATGCATTTGCTGCACTGCTGTGTGCGCATGCGGGGATGGGCTGTGAAAGATGTTGATATTTGACCCCAGGTACATAAATTCTGAGGCTATTTTCCCCAGTTGGTCAGAGTAACAGGGAAAGCACTGTTTGAAATGAGGGGCAGTGGAAACTTGGACAGGAAGCCTGGCATCTGGCTCCCACCCACTCATCTACAGTGGGACATTTGGCTGCTGTGCCGATTGCAAGATTTGGTCAATGGTTTAACCTTAAAATTACCAACCTGCGTATATCGGCACCTGCTCAGTCTGTGCCAGGATGCAGTTCCCCAGTGAAAGGTGGCACTTCCTAAAATCCTTCCCAATGCTTGTTGTGAACCAAGTATTGATCTGGGCAGCACTCCCTGGGGAATAATGCTGCCTTTGCAGCAAATCTAGCACCACTTCTGGAACTGACTGCACAGATTCCTCTACCACTGGGACGTCTGCATCCCTCCATGTAAGTTTGGAAGCCTGTTAAGAGCCAAATGAGAGAACCTGGAAGCATCTCCTGCGGCGGATGGGGGATTGGCAAATTTCCTCTATAGGGTTTTCATCCCAAAAAGGTGGATGAGGGACTCCAGAGAGGATCCTCTTCTGCGCTGAAATTCTCCTTTAATTTTAAAGTTCATTTTACACCTGGAGGAAAGAATGATGCCCAAGCCCTGTAACGCCCTCTTGTTTCCCTGGCCTCACACTTAGTGTCACAGACATGTCGGGAAAAATGCAACAGGGGGGCATTACAGCAGCCTTCCAGCGTTTCCCCCTTCAATTTCTTCTGCCTGTACCGCTGGCATCAAAGAGGGAGCTGCTGGCATCTTCGTGTACAGTTTGCCCAACTTGCCCGCTGCCTGCTTTTCATAGATATTTGGTGCATGATGGAAAAAGCACCCAAAACACTGGGCTGCTGTAAGATTTTGAGATGTGTCTGGCTTTGGCCTGGCTGCACCGTTTTGTAGGGCACAGCAAGGATGTGAGGGGTTAACATGGGATTGTACTGTGCATTCCCTGCGCTGAATGATAATGGCTTTTCCAAATACCCCCTCCCCTCCTCACGGGTTGCCTAGCATCTGTCGCGGTGGCTCAGTAATCTAATTAACTGCCACTCGGCTATTAAATATCGCAGCAAAGAGTATGAGGACTCCATCATTTTCAGCTCGGGGCAATGGGGCCTCCCCTCAAGAGCCATCCTAGAGCTGAAAATTAATTTTCTCAGTGAGCTGGTGAACAGTAAAACACCGTGCCAGGCACCCACATGGGAATGGGGCTAGAGATTGTGATGCTTCATCTACTGAATTCAGTTTTGCTCAAAATTTCAATTTGAATTCAATTTTGCTTTGGGGATCTCTGCAAGGGATAGGGAGTTTATGCCCTGCCTGCACGAAACCCACTAACCAGGGCAGTTTTCTTTATGATTTTTTTTTTTTTAATTAAATTTAAAACTTTCCAGACAGAACAGTTTTTAGGTTTGAACATTCCCCAGTTGTCCGCAATCTCAAACTAGTGCATGAAAACCAGGAAGTGAAATTGACTAGCACGGCCACATTATACAAGATGAGTGATCTGCAAAGAGCCACTGTAAAGTCAAGGTAGAGCACTCAAGGTTTTGGGGCTTGTTACCTCTGATGGGTTATTAGTAACCCAAAGAAATAAGACATTTAAAAGCGCAGGCATGCTAACTGGGTGGTGTCCTGTCCCTGTTATATTTTAGCTTTTTCATCCCATTATTTTTAAATCTAATTTGTTGTTGTGGCCTCTGTCCTGGGTTTCTGACAATGTGTTAAATCAAACACACAGAGTTGAGAGTGAAGCCACACTGGAAGAGGTTTGCCCTGCTTGTGTACCCCACAGTGCCTCAGCTGTACACCTTGCCCTGACTGATACTGGGCCCTGGGCAAAAGCTGGGAACGGTGCTCTGGGAGTTGGTCTCTAATTTGGTCGATCCAAAATGCTGGTTAGGAATCTGGAGAGGACGTCTCCAGGACATTACATGTATTGGTCCATATTCCCACTGAGAGCATTTGGGGGGTTTATGGGAGTCAATTGCAGATTCCTGAATATGGGATTCTGCTGTCCCCATCCCCAGTGTAGAATAGGACAGTTGGGGTCGGGGGGGGGTGGGGGGGGTTGCTGTAAAGTACATCAGCTGGCTGTGGCCCCTAAGGACCATCCACCAAGCAGGGATAGTCAGAATGCAGCATTCTTCTGCTGTGCCCCCTCTAAATTCCTCCCCCTCCCTGATTCACTCTCTACACTGGGAGAAGCATAGTGTGGCTGGGAGTGATGAGGGGCTGGCTATGCTGGCTCACGGGAAGTGCAAGGGAGACCCAGCTGCATTCCACTCCCTTCGCTCAGTAGGGGCAGGACAGGCCCGAGAATCTGACCCATTCTCTCTGGAAAGCTCTGTTCAGAGGCACTTTCTGTTTTTCCATCGTGGGAAGAACCAGCCACCCATAGACTTTTAATCCTTTTGAACTTGTGGAGTGTTTTGGCCCAGTCACCTCTCTGCTTTACCCCATAGCAGGGGTTTGATTGCTACTGCCCTTTATGCAGTCCCATGGACCAGAGTTCTCAGAAGGAAGCAACCACCCCCTGGTCCTTCTCCCTCCACACTGGTACGTACCAAGCCAAAGGCCAAGCTGCGTTTGTCCTTTAGTGGCCAAATGGAACTTTTGCCATCTTTGGCTGCTAACTCTATTTGTCTAGAAGTGTTCCCTCTGACCCTGGTGGGAGCCCTAAGGGTTTTCCCACAATCCATCCTTACAGTCACCCCCATTCTGAGCAAGGAAAGCATAGCAAGGAGTCCATCAATACTACCCCGTATACGTCTGGAGGGGTGGTTTTGAGTGACCCTGTAGGGACACAATGTGCTGCCCCCACTGTCAAACACAGTTGATGCAGGGGCATGAGACCAAGCCCAGAAATCAAACCCATGGGTTTGTAAAGCACAAGCACCAGGCTTGTCAACCACGGGTTAAGAGCTGGAAGGTGCCGACACACGAATGGGAGCTTTTCAAAGGCACAAATGGAAGTCAGGCCCCTAACTCACAAAGGTTTTCAGTGGGCTGTGGGTACCTAATGGCCGTTTATACCTGAAAAAGCCTGGCCCCAAAGCTCCAGCTCTGCTTTAATTTAAAACATAACAAACATAACAGCAATGAATTGTTTCCTGCAGAAAGGTTGGCCTCCAGTATGGCCACGTTTAAGCCCCAGGGGGTTTGCATCAGCGTACTTTTCAAGGAGGATCTCCGCGCCCTGTCCAAGAATACAGTGGGACATTAATTTAGTGCTGATCGCAAGCAGTAATTCCAGGGATCAACCATGATTAGCAGCTTAAAAAGCAAAAGCCTAATCTCTCCCACCACACAGCCCTCCAGCTGATTTGTGTGCCTCCAGTGGTCAGTGAGTGACCCATGAAATAAGAGACTTTTGTCAGCGCTGTGCAGGGAGGAGCTATATAGGCACGGGAATCTGCCCTCTTCCCATTTGGTGTCTCAGATGAGATCTAATCAAGTACTTCTTTTAAGACAAAACTCTCACCTTTCCTCTTCTCCCCCGCTCCCCTGCTGATTCTGTGTGTTTAATACAGAAAAGTTTCCGTAACTGTAGTAAGACAACATAAAATTGGCTTAGCCAACTTTTGACACTTGTACAGGAATCAGATCTCGACTAGCAGAATCAATGCAGAGAGGCAAATGCAAACTCCCAAAACCTCCACTCATAAGGGCAGTATAAATGCAAATCAGGAGCTGGGTTAATCGCTTAATAGAAATGTGTTGTAACAGAAATGGAGATCAAGCTTAGACTACAAACATTGATAAAATATACTTTACTGTTATCCCTTCTGCTCTCTCTCTCTGCTGGGGACAGTGAAACAGCTTGGTCAGTTTCATCTTATAGGGAGGCCGATTGTAGTTCCTTGTGCATGGACATTGCTGGGTTTGCACGCTGACTATTTTAGACTGACCTGTTTGAACTCTTTGGGCCTCTAGAAACCACAGTTCAAAAACCTGCAAAATCTTAGTAAAAGTTGCCCATGGCATGGCTACCTATGGTCCATTTAAAAAATGGACCATCCCTAAAATACTGTAGCTAACCCTCTCTCTGGGCAAGGCCTTAATATAGTTTTAGAGCAGCTCAGCATCTTGTAATTACTAAAGTAACCAAGTCACACATAATTTTTGCCAGTGTCTCGCGGGGAAACTCATTTGCCTCCATTGGATTGCAAAGGCAAGATAAGCAGTGGCTGCAGCTTGCTGCCGTTTTACAGGCAGATGTTTGTCTCTGAAGCCTGTTTATCTGGCAGAGTCAGAAGGGAGTGGTTGGCCTGCAGAGCCGGGTATATGAAAATCAAGCTTTTCCTAAGCCTGGGTTTGGGTAGACAAACACCTGGTTCGTTCATTGTGTACAGAACATGAGATCTGGCCCCAGGCTGTATGTATGAGCCCCTTGGAAACTTGTGTGGTTGGTTTTTTAAGAGCTAGTTGGTGGGAAAATGGGAATTATTTCCCCCGTCTCCAAAAAATTCCCACTTTCCTTCCATTTTTTGCTCCAGTGTAATTTTGCTGGGAGTTTCCAGACCAGCCCTCATGGTCTGTACCTGTTGCGAGCCAAGAATGCAGAGCCTTCAGTCTCAGGGTACAATCTAGACTAATGAGTAGCTGGGCCACCTCTGCTGTCTAACCCAGGATGCCCTTTGCAGTGCTTTGCTGCTGTAGCCTCCAGCCTGGACGGCTCAAAAACAGCCTCCAGCATGCAAGTCACTCCCAGCAATGTCTGCGTGTGTGTTGCAGCCAGCCAGCCACCCCTATCGCACTTACCAGCCTTGCTTATACTGCAGGGTGACCCACAACACACTCCCAGCTTTAGATTTCCCGAAGAAATTTATGTCCTGCACTGCCCAGCCCTCTCCTGGACAATACAAGTTTACATAAAGTCTCTTAGCTGTTTAATAGAAATAATATGCACCCAACTGGCTGCCCCAAATGCTTCAGTTTAAACACGCTGGATTAGATAAAACAATAAAATAAGTTTATTTTCTTGTAACCATTTCTAACTTACGTGCCTCATTACTTGTACTCACCTAAAATCTCTCTCTTTGTAATTAATAAAATTAAAACACAACTGGTACCTAACTTAACAAACTATATCAGACTCTCACCATATGATTTCAGCAGCCTTACAGGCCAAACTTCTTAGGTCAGGACCCCTTCTCTCAGAGTTCAATGAATGCTTCTTTGGTCACTTCTGGTGCTGTGAATGCGATGGGCAGGAGGAGAGAGAGGGGTCGTCTTTGGGTGTTTGTCCCTCCTTTTTACAGTGTCAGTCCCCCTCTTGAAAACCATTTCCAGCTGAGATTCAGGAGACAAGTGTGTCTCTATGGAAGGATGTTCCCTGCTGCTTTTTCCTCACCTGGTTGACCGTCCTTTGTTTCCCTTCCTGCTTGATGACTCTATTTATTGCTTAAATGCAAATTTGGCAGAGCACACATTCCTTTCTTTGAGACAGACCTGTCTGCCAACCTCAGTGTGGAACAAGTGTTAACGCCAACCTCAGTGTGGAACAAGTGTTAACACCACCATACAGTGGAATCCTAGAACTTCACATACAGTGTTGCCCCACACATTTTATCAGGACAAGCATATTATGAGTTTTCAGATGATACTGCATAAGGCATACATAGTACAAAGATTATTACAACAGTGGGGGGTGTGTGTGGACACGGGTACATTCCGTCACGTTCCCCCACCCCATTTACCTCAATGGCCAGGCTGTCATTACATCAGTGGCCCCGTAATGGGGTGCAGTGAAGCAGGAATTACAAGGGCTGACAACACAAAGCCTTTTGAGATTCTCCAGACAAGTGAGAGAGTGGAGCCCGTCGTCTCCCTTGGGGATTCATTAGCCCCAGACGTGATCCCCCATGAGTGGGAGGGACATGTTGATGGCTGCTTGACCGGGGCCGTGGTAGATGAGTGACCTGGGTATTAAAGCTTTCTCTTTCTTATTTCCTCCCTAGATGCCACTGTCGAATTCATCTCCCTTTCTCTCTGCTGGAGTCTGCACAGTGACCAAATGCTACCAGCCTCACTCCTTACTGCCCCCACCCAAAGCCTGCAAAGGGTCTTTTGCAGCCCTTCCCTGGCACAGGGCGCAGGAAAAAGGCTGACCTGAGAAGGAAGCCGCGCCATTTGGCTGGGAGGGGGTGCTAAATGATGCTGCCGCTCGAACGGCCATGCAGTCAAGCCACTGAAGGAAAACAGAGCCGAGAAGCGTGCTGGGGTGGAGGCCTATTGCGTCGGGGCCGTTTTCCGTCGGGGCTTTCGTTTGTGGGAGTGGGGAGGGAAGGGGATTGGTTTTAATATGATAAGAAAGATGAAGTATCCATCGACGCTGCATGAAGCCTATTGAGACGCAGGAGAGGGATGGTACTGCCACAACCGAAGGAGGCACGGGCTAAAAGAGCGCCGTGGGAGCGCAGGGCCTGTCCTGCCACCCGATTCCTCTGGAGTTTGTGCTGGGAGCCCAGCAGGGGTTTTCGGTTGTCCTTGGAGCACACAGCACAGTAACCCGACGAGGTGCTTTCTGTACTGGGGCGCGGGGGAGGGTTCTACACTTTTTAAAAGCGGTTAATTTTGCAGAGTGCTTTAAGTTGGTGATCCCGGGTCTTTAGGGTGCTTCAGAATGATCCAAACAGAAGGGGAGTGGGAGGCAGGTGGCTGTTGCCAGTGGCGGGGGGATTGGCGAATCCGACAGATTAGAAAGGTATCAGAGAGCCAGCCCCGTGCATAGATACTCCTAGCTGCATGACCCAAGTACCTGCTTGTGTGGCCGGGCAGGGAAGCTGGCTGCTGAAACTTAAAGGGGTAGCCCTTTGATGTTGCTAAAAAAAAAAATCCCAGGAAGCCAACACCCCAGACAGGCAGGTAACATGCAGGAAGGAGGCAGGGACCTGTTGTGCACATGAGAACATTTTCCTTCCGCATTCTACTGTGGTGTGTCTGAGGCCTGGCAGCTCCCTTCCCACAGCAGCTGGGGAGAGGCGTTGTACACCTGTCAATGTGTCAGGATCTGGGTTAATTATGTTGCAAAGCTGGATAAAGCTGCATAACACTCGCTGCACATTCAGAGCAGGTCTCTGAGCCGTTTCTCTGCATTATTACGTCCCCTAAATACTGGGTGCGTAGGAGGGAAGGGGTGGTTATCAGCAAATGAACAGGAACACAGAATTTATGTACCAGGTCTGATCTTCAGTCCATTGAGAAGGGTGTCCTGCCTCAACAGTGCCTAATACATGATGCTTCAAATGTAAAGTATCACACAATTGGCAAGGTGAATTATGGGAGGCGAATATTGGTAAAGCATCCATTTCCCACCCTGTACTGGCACACCCTGAGGTTGCTGTATCCTGCTCCCGGCCTGCAGAGCGGCCACTGTTGCTGGTCATAAATTACCCATAAGCAGCTCTTACGTTTCGGTGGCTGATCTCTGCAGGCCAGGGCAGTCACAACTTGGCTGTGCGCTCGGCCTGCATTTTGTTTTACGTGAAGTACCCATTAATTCTCCGTGACCTGCCTTGTTCTCATCATGGATTAGGGCTCTTTGATAACTGTTTACAGCATGGAATACAGCTTCTTCCGCACCTAAAGCCAGACCACTGCTGTCCACAGGCATGGCGGCTCCAGCATGCCTTTGCATACTCTGAGTTTTCAGTGGATTAGCTTAAGCTGCAGCCTAGCCAGCCAAATAGTGCAATGCACTCAAAACCCTTGACATGGCCTCAAACACAGAAGCCTTTCAGGAGGGAAGAGCGCCCTTCCCTGTAAAGATGAGCACACACTTTTTACACAGCTGCCTCACGAATGGACTGACTTGTTGATTTATTTAAATATTGTAGTTTCTCCCCCAATGTCTGAGAACTTTAATAAAACTGTCTGGGAAGCCTTGGTGGGGGGAAGAGGGGGGCTGTGTGAGTTTTCTTTCCCAAACAAATGGGCTTTATGACTAAAAACAGGGTTCTTAGTATAGGTGGCACCAAGCGGTGCCTCAGCCCTGCGCAGTTCAGCTAGGCTCACAACCGTAGCGAGCTGTAATTATTGCGACTTTACAGTTGGGGAAACAGGTACCATGTTAAGTATCATGTCCAAGGTGAAGGCAATGAGTCATTGGCAGGAATGGAAATAAAGTCCCATGAGCTGGGGCTGTTCTGACTTCTCAAGAGACTAAAATGAGCGTGCACACACCCAGAGGAACCTCACAGCTATCCTGCCACTGTTTGTCTCTGCAGGGCAGTGATCAGGGAGAGCAATAAGGGACAAGAATGAGAAGCTCAGAGCCTGACTCTGGCCTTACAGGACTAACATGTCAAATAAGCTTTGGTGGTCAGCCCACGTTACAGCACAGGTGTCAGGGGAATCTGTGGTGCTAATGAGGCTGAGAGGAATGTTGAATGACCCCTGTAGCTCTACACCAGGGTGGGCAAACTACAGCCCACCAGCCATTTTAAGCAAGCTCCCGCTGGGGAGTAGAGTCTGGGGCTGCTCCACGCAGCTCCCAGAATGGCCCCCCTCTGGCTCCTACGCATGCCAATGGCCCCTTCTGGCACACCAATGGGAGCTGCAGGGACAGGGCCTGTGGACGACGCAGCATGCAGAGCTGCCTGGCCACGCCTCCACGCAGGAGCTGGAGAAGGGAACATGCCACTGCTTCCTGCACCCCTGAGCCTCTCCCCGTGCCCCAATCCCCTGCCCCAGCCCTGATCCCCCTCCTGCTCTCTGAACCCCTCAATCCCAGCCCTTCCTGCACCCCAAACTCCTCATCCCCAGCTCCACCCCAGAGCCTGCACCCCCAGCTGGAGCCCTTGCCCCCCCACACATGCCCCAGCCTGGAGCCCTTTCCTGCACCCTGAATGCCTCATTTCTGGCCCCACCCCAGCCAGAGCCCTCACCCCCTCCCATGCCCCAACCCCAATTTTATGCGCATTCAAAGCCCGCCATACAATTTCTATTCCCAGATGTGGCTCTCGGGCCAAAAAGTGTGCCCACCCCGCTCTACACTGTCATAGGGACAGGTTCCTGGTGCTACTCTGGAATAGCTTTCCTGCTTTTCTCTGTAGATCCTAAGCCGGCCCTCATCACCGGAGTATGTCAGTCGCCTTTAGCGCCGCACACACCCAGGGTCAGGATTGCAGTAAGCTGGTCGCTCTAGGCGAGGAATTTTGTGAGTTGTTCTCCTTTACTGGAGCATCCAACAATGCAGCACTGTGTGTATAGATGCTGTGATACTATTGCTAGGTAGGGAAGAAGGGTGGTTAAAGCACTTAACTGAGACTGAAGAGACATGAGTTCAATTCCTGGCTGAGCTACGGAGTCTGTGTGTGACATCGGGCAAGCCCATGGGAGTTAGGTGCCTAAATACCTTTGAGGAGCTGCGCCTGAGTGTCTCTGTGCCTCAGTTTCCCATTGGTAGAATGGGAATAATAGCAGGGCCCTACCTCACAGGGGGTTGTGAGAATAAACACGCTCATACCGGTGAGATGCTAAGCTACTAGCTGGAGGGGGGTCCATAGAACTAGCTAACAAAAGAGCCCCTTGTAAACCCAGCTCACTGTATTCATGAATGGGGATTTCTACTCTATAGTTTAATGGGAATTTTGTAGCCCTAATGCTGTTTGTGAAAGCGAATGTTACCCTTGGCTCTGGCACTTTAAAAACAAGGGTGGGGGGATTCGAGAGTGGAGCGTTTTGATCAAAGCAAAACAAAAGAAGTTCCCCTTTGTCTTTATTCTTGCTCCGGCATGAAAAGCAATTCAAAAGTGATTGCCAGTGGCTGTGACAGCTGCAGCCTGTTGCTAGGGGATTAAGTGTGATGCTAGCCACAAAAGAGTCTTAGTTAAAAGCAGCAAAAGGAGCCCAGTAAGTAAAATGGGGGGGGGAGGGGTTAACCCTTTAGAAAACAATAGCTAATGCTACCATGACACTGAAATTGTGGAGGGGAAGGAGCATGAAAGTGCTTTTTGTGAAACGCCTTTCACCTCTAGCTCACCAAACAACTGGGGCGACCATTGTCAGACTCCAAAAATGATCCTCTCCTCCCCCTCCCCTCTGACTGGCGTTTCCGTGCCAACTGTCATTTTTGTATCCAAGTACAAGGACCAACATCCTAGGCCACGGTGACAGCAACTGAAGCCGGAAGATTCTCGTGCCGTTGATTAGACCAGGGATCGGCAATTTTGGCCCACGGCCCGCCAGGGAAAGCCACGGGCGGGCTGGACCGGTTTGTTTACCTGCTGCGTCCGCAGGTTCGGCCGATCGCAGCTCCCACTGGCCACGGTTCGCCGTCCCAGGCCAATGGGGGCTGCGGGAAGGGCGGCCAGCACATCCCTTGGCCCACACCGCTTCCCGCAGCCCCCATTGGCCTGGGACGGCGAACCGCAGCCAGTGGGAGCCGCGATCGGCCGAACTTGTGGATGTGGCAGGTAAACAAACTGCCCCAGCCCTCCAGGGTCTTTCCCTGGCAGGCCGTGGGCCAAAGGTTGCCGATCCCTGGATTAGAGAGAACTACACTCTCCTTTTGTCAGGTGGGAGTGCAAGGAATTGGGGCCAACATCACACAACTGCCAGCAGAATGTTTGAGCGGGGCCTCAAATCCCTTTTACCCTGAGTCCAAACTGGCTTTTTCTGGGGAGGGGGTGGAGAGGCTGTATGGGAACGCACCGAGGCTGAGTCAGGAGGGAAAGTGATTGGAAGGCAGGCTTCTGAAGTAGTGAATGGCATCAAGGGCTCTGCTTAGTTTCCTTCTCTCCTGACAATCTCTTTTTTATTTCTGCTTCACCACCTCTTACTTTAACGTCATCGGCTATTGTGCAAACCCTAGCCCAGCAAAGGGTGACTTATTTAAATTTCTTGCTGACTTCCTAATTAAAATCACAAGATTGGAGACCAGCAAATCCATTTGGAGTTTGTCAGCTGAATAACAAACCTGATTAGATGGAAGAAAGCTTGGCTTTCGTTCACTCGACACATGGACGCCTCACTTCCTTCCCCTGGCGCATGCAACAGCTTCAGCTGATTTTTTCCCCCAACATCATGACTATGGAGCGTGTCTTGAGATTTCCGCAGGGATTTGTTGACAGGGAAGGAGCTGTTCCTTGGGGAGGTGCAGTCACACTTGTATTGGCTTCCTGCCATTACAACTCCTCCTGGCAGGCCTGACTGCCTCTTTGGATCATTAAGCTCAGCGATCAAATTGCTGTAGCTTAAAATTCTGGCCGACTGGGAAAGTCCTGCATCAGGCTGAGCCCTTCGCACCTGGGGCTGGAGGAACAGCTCTCTAGAGGTGACTGCACTGGGCCAGACCTGCCCTTCTCCCCACTTCAGCTTTTGATCTAGTCACATTCTAAGAAGAATCTGACCTGGGTCACTACAAGGGTGAGAGATGCCAAACTAACTGGCTATGTGGAGGCAGTTCCGAATGAATGCCACAGTGTGGTACTAGGGGCCAGTGTGCCGCTGGGTGTGGGGGCCTTCAGAGGAGCTGCAACAGTGGGTCCTGATCACTTGTGTTCATTAAAAATCCTGTGGCAATTTAACCAGGCCACAGGCGCTAACGCAGCTTGCAGAGATGCGAATTATTAGGTCACTACATTCAACCACCTAACGACTCTCCAGCTGTTGTAGCTGGAAAAAACATCCATTTTTTCCTCTCTTAAAACTACTACGTTTTATTCCAGCCACCCCAGACAGGGCTACAGAGCACTGGCGCTCTAGAAGTTGTGGGCTATTCTGCTTTTGTTGTTTCTTGCACACACACAAAATCTGAAACACAACGTGGCAGCAGACCCTGCAGCAAGCCATGAGAGTCCTTTATATTTACTGATGCCGAACACAGAAAATGATGCCTTCCTGTCCCAGAGCCATGGAGGCTGAAAGGAGGCATGTAGGTGGGGGTTTTGAGGGTTTCTTCATGGGTGGCTGAGGTGCCAAATGTCCCATTAGTTTTCCCCCTGGGGAGCAGCCCCATTGCTGATGGGAACAATGCAATTTGGGGTTGCCGCAGCCTTAGGAGCAAAGAGGGAGAGTGTCCTTTCAGGAAAGACATTGAGCTGCACCGAGCCCAAAAATGTGACTCACAAACATCTTAGCAAAAATTAGGGGGCAAAAGCAAGGTGGGTGGGTTGGGGAATCCTTCTTTGGGGTCGAAATAGCAATGAAAACCAAACCCAACTGCTTGATTGTCTCACTCTCAGACCAACAGTGTTTGGCCATGGATGCCGGAAGGGGCACCTCTGCTGAGCCCCCAACACAAAGATCCTTCACTCAGCCAAACAGCAGTTTTGCCAGGCTAGGAAGGGTCACCCCACTGCCAGCCCTGCGCATCCCTTCTCTCTGAGCACGTGGCAGTTAAGCTGTGGGAAAGGGGAAGCAGGGGAAATGTTAGCAGGCTGGTGTCTCGTCTGTGTTCCTGGGACAGACCCTCAACATGGACACACACCGCTCTGGCATCAAGAGACAGCACCCAAAGGGCACGCATACTATTTTCAAAGGGCCTACATACAAACAACATTGTGCGCCCACTGCTGGCTTTGCAGCCCACGGAAACGGATCCTAGTGCCGTGGGGGCTGGTTCCTCAGCAATGAGCAAGGCAGGCAGCGTTGTGGGAAAGAGATCTTTACTGAGAGGCCAGGGTATGTCTAGGGCAGCGTGGCCAAGCTTGCACATCTCAGCCCTTGCCGTCGCACCAAACTAGGTCCTCACGCAACCCGACCCTCGTGCTCCAGTTCCACTCGGACAACACTGACATATTTTTCATAACGAAAAAGGAAAAGGACAAAAATTACCAGGAAAATCCCGCTAGCTTCTGAAAAGCTGAAGCCTGACTTGCTAGGAACTGCTTTGTCAGCACTCGCCGCAGGCTTCAGTCGCTAGCTGTTTGATTTCCACCTGGCTGTGACCTTAGAACAGATTGATCTTACGTTAATCCTGTGTGATCAGCACCCACCCAGCAGTGCTGGGTGGAGAACTGACAGTCTGCCAGGTGGCTGCAGGTAAGCACTATAGCAAACCCTAGAAATATGAAAAGGAAATTAGACTCAATTCAACTCTGTGCTGCCCAGGCACCCAGTTCCCACCCCTCTTGTGCACCCCTGTCCTCCAGCCACTACATCGGTACCAGGCTGTCAGCAGAGTGAAAGAATCCTCCTGCACCATGCCGTGAGGGAGCCCCCGATTGACTGCTGCTCAGGTTTGCTTCCTGCCTGGGTCTGGAACGATGCAAAGAGCCACCTCAAGGCCCTTTAATCCTTAGCATGCTGGTTTGTGGTTCATGCCGGTGCAGCACTGCATTCATCACACCACCCTGCTGCCTGGGGTCCAGGTTCCCCAAAGCTGGCCAGGTGCAGCTTGGCGGAATGAACTTCAGAGAGTCAACGTGGTGCTTGGAGTGTCCCTGCTTGGCTCTTGTGGGCAGATGCAGGGAGTGAGCTCACTGCAGAAAACTGGCAAACGCCAATTACTTTGTTAGGGGTCGTTGTCTAGGAGAATTAACCACATCAACAGGCTGATGCTTCCCTACCGAGGTTTCTCAGTGCAGCTGCTAGACAGCAGCGTTTCCCTAGGCAGGGAGAGGGGCCGTTCTGTATAGACCCGAATGGCACAGCTCTCTGCCCCCCCAAACATAATCCTTGCTTTGCTTTACCCACATCAGCCCTTCTCAGCATTCGCGTTGCTCTCCCCCCTTCCAGAGCGGTGCAGCTGTCAGGACAGTACCTTTCCACACACTGGGCTAAGGCTCTCCACTACAGCTCCCTGGCCGCCCCCAAGGCCCCGCTCCCGCCTCACAGCTCTCACGCTGCAGTCAGGGAGCCACATCTAATTGGACTCAACAGCCTGGCTGCAAAAATGTGACCAGTACGAACCAGCTCCTGGAGAAAGGGGGGTGGGGGGGAAGCATCTGAAGCCGTTGAACCCTCTAGCAAGAGACGCCAGGCTACAGCCAGAGGTCAGGGAATAGCAGGCACTTCAGTCTGAGAAGAAAAAGAAAAGAAAGAAAGAAAGAAAAATTACAAATCCTCTCCAGGGAGCCTCTCTGCCATCAGGGTAGCAGGAAACAATCCCTGGATTTGTCCTCTTTAGGGAGCGTCTGTCTGAGGCGCCGGGATGACGGGTTTCTATGTATAGGCCCACTGAACAAGCCATTATCCTATGAAAGGAGGTAGGAGCCCCCCAGTGTAGAAAGGACAAGGGCTGTGGCTGTGCAAGCAGCATGGGGTGGGACAGCAGCGAAGCCTGTCGCAGCACCCGGGGCAAAGCAGGAGCTGGGAACGTAGGAGAGGGAAGGCAGGTGCGTGAAATGAAGGGCAGGAAATCGTAGATTTTTTTTAAGTGGCATCTAGGTACGGTGATGGGGGCCACAGAAGCACTTAGGACCAAGGGGAACGTGAGGCCTGAGCCACTGCAGGCCGGGGGAGGGGTGACCGCAGTTATCCCTCCTGATTCCTGGGGCTGCTCCTCGGTAGAGCCCCCATCTTACTCAACACTCGGTTCCACACAGCCTCCTGTTTCCTTGCACTTAGCACGGTCATGGAGCCTGCGCACACAGGATCAGGAAGCTGAGGTTGGAGAAAATGCAATTAATGCAAAAGTAAATGGATCCTGCAGCAGCATTTTAGGCTGGCCCTCCTACAGGATCCACCCCAGGACAGTGCAGTATCTCGCTCTTTTAGGGTCCTTGCCAATTACTGTAAATCCCCCCTTTGAGGCCTATTAGCCCATAAGCGAAGGGGTGAATCCAAAACCACTCTGTTCCAAATGACTTCAGCCAACGTCTCTCTCCATTAGGGCCACGCTGGGATCACATGATGTTTTTGCTGCACCCTCCTCTCCCTCCAGGGCTGCAGGGAAAGCAGGTGAGCCACAAGCCCAACCACAGTTAACGCGTGAAACTCCTCGCCCCTGTACAGGACGAAACCTGAAGGAAAACGGACTCATTGGACTCTAGAAGCGCAGCCATTTCACGCGTGACCTCCCGAGAGACCATATAGTGTAAACGCCACAATGGGTTCATTTTGGTTAGTCAACCCCTCTCACATATACCACCATGTCGTACAGTCCTGGACGGGGAGGATGCCACCTTTCCGGGGTGTTTTCTGCTCTGCAGGGGTAACCCCTTATGTCACACTAAGCCCCCGGGAAAACAGACAGACTCCCTTCCTGCAGAGGCAGGTGTGATTTGGTTTGGACGCTAAAGGGGGCAACACTGCAGAGTGGGGGCAGTCAGAGCTGCTCCGGAACTAGGCTCGCCGCTTGCGCTACTCCCTGAGGCTTCCCCTCCCAGCCTGCGCTGGATTCCCGGAGAATTTCTTTTGCTACCATATGAAAAGGTCATCAGTCAACAGTCACACACTGCCACTCTGCTGATATGTCTCGTTTTGCAGCGGCAGCCTCAGTAAATCAGCTCCGTCAGGCCTGTGTATACTTTTGGTTTCCCCCTTGTCAGCAACTGCTCACGTTCCCTGAGGCAGAGGATTCCATTGTTTTTGGACCACAGTGCAAGGACTTGGAAAAATCCCCAGCCCTGCTGCAGCCGCTGTTGTGAAAGGGGATCCCACCAGCACAGCTGAGTGAATAGAGGCTTCGAGTATCAGCCCACTCCAGGCTAGCTGCTGTACTGGTGCTTTTGCATGAAGATGCCCAGATTCATAGATCTGCAGCTGTGAAGATTTTCCTTAGGGGGACAAGACAAGCTTGTTCCCTTTTGCCTGTTCACAGACTTTACAGCCAGAGGGACCACTGTGGTCATCTAGTCCAGGGGTGGGCAAACGTTTTGGCCCCAGGGCCACATCTGGGAATTTAAATTGTATGACAGGCCATGTAGGCTCACAAAATTGGGGCTCCGGGTGGGGGAGCAGGGTGCGGGTGGGGGAGCTGAGGGCTCTGGTTGGGGATGAGGAGTTTAGGGTGTAGGAGAGTGCTCCAGGCTGGGACCGAGGGGTTCGAAGGGCTGGAGGGGAATCAGGGCCAGGGCAGGGGTGCAGGCTCTGGGGATGAGGGGTTTAGGGTGCAGGAGAGTGCTCCAGGCTGGGATTGAGGGGTTCGGAGGGCAGGAGGGGGGAATCAGGGCTGGGGCAGGGGGTTGGGGCTCGGGAAGAGGCTCAGGGGTGCTGGCGCCTGGAGGCACTTACCTCAAGCAGCTCGCAGAAGCAGTGGCCATGTCCCCCCTCCTGCTCCTATGCGGAACTACGGCTAGGTGGCTCTGCTGCGCTCTGCTCCATCCGCAGGCGCCATCCCTGCAGCTCCCATTGGCCTCAGTTCCTGCCCAATAGGAGCTGCGGGACTGCGCTTGGGACAGGAGGCAGCATGCAGAGTGGAGCCCCCTGGCTGCCCCTATGCTTAGGAGCCGGAGCCGGAGCGGGGCCATGCCGTGGCTTCCAGGAGCCTTGTGGAGTGGCCCCTGACCCTGCTCCCTAGCTGGAGCACCTGAGCAGAGCAAGCCCCAGACCCCACTCCCAAGCTGGAGCTCAAGGATCGTAGTTTGCCCACCCCGATCTAGTCTCTGGCGCCCTGTATAGCACCGGCCATAGAACTTCCCCAAAATAATTCCTAGAGCAGATCTTTTAGAAAAACATCCAATCTTAATTTAAAATTTGTCAGTGACTGACACAATTGTTCCACTGGTTAATTGCGCTCACTGTTGAAAACGTGCACCTTATTTCCAGTCTGAATTTGTCTAGCTTCAACTTTCAGCCATTGGCTCATGTTATACCTTACCTGCAAGATTGACGAGCCCATTATTAAATATTTAATCCTCCTGTAGATACTTGTAGATTGTCATCCCTTAACCTTCTCTTTGTTAAGCTAAATAGATTGAGCTCCTTGACTCTCTGTCTATAAGGCCTGTTTTCTAATCCTTTACTTATTCCGGTCCTTGGCTCTTCTCTGAGCCATCTACAATTTATCAGCATTCCTCTTGAACTGTGGGCACCAGAACTGGATGCAATATTCCAGCAGTGGTCGCACTAGTGCCAAATACAGAAAAGTAAAATAACCTCGCTAGTCCTGCTCGCGAGTCCCCTATTCATGCATCCCAGCATTGCATTAGCTCTGTTGGACACGCTGTAAACGTGATCAAGTCGTGGACACATGTTCAACTGATTCTCTACGACAAGCCCCAAATCTTTTTTCTAGGCTAGTGTCCCCCACCCTGTAAGTATGGCCGCTACATTCTTTGTTCCTAGATGTTTAGCCATATTCAGACACACATGGTCGGGCCTGCCAACAGCAATTCTGGGCTCCAGGGCAGAACAGTCAATGGGCCCCCTAGAAAGGGACGTGCCCGCCTAGCTGCCTTCGCCGCTGGCGGTACCACCCTGCACACGCCTAGGAGCCAGGGCCGGATTATCCTTTTGCGGGCCCAGTACCAAACATATTTGTGGGCCCCCATGGGGGCACAGGAGCATGGTGCGGGGAGGTCAGTCCAGAGGCTTGGTGTTTTGCAGCCTTTTCACAAAGGTCATCAGCACTGGTTTGCAGATCAGTTTGGCAAACCAAGCTCCTCCACTTTTACTGTACATGCTACACCCACATCTTGAACACTGCGTGCAGTTCTTGTCACCCCATCTCAAAAAAGATATATGGGAGTTGGAAAAGGTTCAGAGAAGGGCAACTAAAATGATTAGGGGTATGGAACAGCTTCTGAATGGGGAGAGATTAACAAGACTGGGACTTTTCAGCTTGGAAAAGAGACAACTAAGGGGGGATATGATAGAGGTCTATAAAATCTTGACTGATGGGGACAAAGTGAATAAAGTGTTATTTACTCCTTCTCACAAGAACTAGGGGTCACCCAGTGACATTAATAGGCAGCAGGTTTAAAACAAACAAAAGGAAGTACTTTTTCACACAATGCAGTGTTGAACTTTTTGCCAGGGGATGTTGTGAAGGCCAAAAATTGACTAGGGTTCCAATAAGAACTAGATACGTTCATGGTCTATCAATGGCTATTAGCCAGGATGGGCAGGGATGCAACACCATGCTCTGAGTTTCCCTAGCCTCGGTTCACCAGAAGCTGGGAGCATACAACAGGGAATGGATCACTCGATAATTGCTCTGTTCTGTTCATTCCCTTTGAAGCACCTGGCATTGGCCACTGTTGGAAGACAGGATACTGGGTAGATGGACCATTGGTCTGACCAAGTATGGCCGTTCTTCTGCAAAAAGTAATTATAATAAAAATGTTTAGTACAGAAACTCCCCAAGATGGTGAAAATGTGAGATAATGACCTTGGCAAATACATTTTAAAAATCTTGGCCTACTAGGAAATGCATATTTCTATCCGTTTCCCAGTCACAAATCTAGCATCCTGGAGCAAAGTCCCTAAATCATAGTCCAACAAACAAATGTTCCTTTAATGTGCCCCTCCCTTCTCCCTTGGGGAAAATACTGTACATCCAGTAGGAGAGAGAGAGAGAGAAGGCGAAAACAAGCTGTTCCTGCTCTGCACTATTGGTTTAGGTGGCACAGAAGACATGCTGGGACTCAACGTGGCTCTCAGAAGCCACTAGCAAGCATTCCAGCTGAGGTTAGAGAGAGGGGCACATCGCGAGCATTGAGTATATTGATCAAAGTCTCCATAGCTCCCATGTGAAGACAGGTAAAATAACATATTGAATAAAAGCAATTAATCTGCATCCACCATCAAAGTAAAAGGACAGGCAGTGCAGGCTCTGTTGTCCTTAC
The DNA here is from genome assembly GCF_015237465.2 of Chelonia mydas. Classification (NCBI taxonomy): domain Eukaryota; kingdom Metazoa; phylum Chordata; order Testudines; family Cheloniidae; genus Chelonia; species Chelonia mydas. The sequence goes on from NC_051250.2 coordinate 70,683,350, forward strand.
ACTTGGGGAGAATGGATGCTGAAGTTCAGTTTGTGGAGCAAACAAAGGATTGGGGCAAGTAATAATGTTCTTGGATTGCTAAAAACTATTTGACCATGGAGGCAATGCCACCTATGGCTCCACCATACAGTAATACGTTGTCCTTTAATGGCCAGTGGGCTACAGAAGTTAAGCCATAGCACAGCCTACCCCAGCTAACAGCATGTATCTGAGTGTAACAGTAGAAGTCTGTGTTTCTGGAGTTGAAGGTGCTCAGGTAATGGTAATGGTACTTACCCTCCTTGTAAAGAGATGAGATCTATGGACAAAAAGCTATATCTAACAGCGTCAACTATCTTTATACCTGTCTCCTAGATGGAGAAGTTGAGGCATACAGAGGGAAATGCAACTTACTGTCAGTCACACAGCTAATGATTGGCTGAGCTAGGAACAGAATACAACTCTCCTGCCTCCCTGTCCACCACATCCCGATTCTGTTCCTCATGACCAGCATGGCCGCAGAATCGTTACGAAGACATGTACAACTTTATGGCCCTGCTTGTGGCTAGGTCATCAACAGCCATCACCAATACCCACTCATTTCAGTCAATGTTGCTGGTACTTCCCAAATTGAGCCCATAAGTAAGGGAACCAGCCAACAGCAACTGGGTAAGGAACGAAGCGTGAGTGTACCAATGTGGAAGGACCTCATCTTGTGTTGTGTAGAACACCCTCAATTCACAGTGAAATCAATGGGAGTCGAGTGCTGCCTTACCACAAGATAATGAATGTTTTGCAGTCTCTTTCTAGAGAGGAAAGATGGTCTTGTATAGCGAAGGTACTCAGCTGAAACTCAGGATGTGTTCAGTTCCTCCATTGACCTACTCTATCACCTTGGGACACTAGCTTCCTGTTTCTCAGCTCCCCAGCTGAAACATGATCAACCAACCCTTCCTTTTTCTCATTTGTTAGCTAGGTGGTCTGTAATCTCTTACCATGTGTGTACAGGGTCTGGTACAGTCTTGGCTGGGGTCTGGAGGCGTTACCATCATAAATAACAGCTGTAGCACGAAGAAGCTCTAGCTATAATTACTATGTCTGCACCTAGCCTATGTATTCTTCAGGGATACAACCAGACCTATTTTCAGTGCTGATGATCCCTGGAGGGTAGGGTAGACACAGGAACACAGCAATTGCCAGACCATCAGGCATCAGGCCATCTCATCCCATATCCTGTCTCTGATAGTGGCCAGCACCAGATGCTAGAGGAAGGTGCAAGAAACCTTGAAGTGGGCAGATGTGGGATAATCTGTCTCCCACATTATGTTTCATCCCAATCAAGACAATTCCTTTTTCTCCAGAAAATTTAAACTTTACAGAGGGGAAAATAAATATTCACATATTTTAAACATCCTCAAACATACACATAGGGATTCTTAAGTTAAAACTGGGAATATCTATTACTGGTAAGGTCAGTTCTGTTCCTCCCCATTCATTCTCTTTCATTGCAATAAATCCCGTCAATAAAAGGAAAACTACAGGGATGGCAGTAAATCAGACACAATGCTCAGACTTAAAATCAAATTTATTTAGAGGAAAAAAAAATGACTTTACAAGAGGATGCTGCTGCTAACTAGAAAGGAAGATAAATAAAAGCTTGTTACAAAACCTGATGGTTTCTGGCAAATTACAGAAAAACTGAAGAATTTACAGTCAATAACCTGCTCACTTTTTACATAATTACAAATTAACATACAGCAATTATTGTTTTACCCTATTTTTTAAATTTCATTTTTGCAACGTTTAAACTTTTTTATTTTTATTTATTTTACAGATTCAACATGAAAAAATGCAAAGCATAAAAAATCCCCCCAGAACTGGATGCAGAGGTATAGAGTGTTATTATAACGCACATCCTCTACATTCTGTGGATTGCTCTAGTGCATTCCAGATTAGTAAAAAATAAACACGAGGCTAAACTTTAACCATAGGCAAACTGAACTGGACATGGATGTTCTGAGTCAGTGTTTATTATCAATAAGGAACAGAGTCAAAAATACGTAAGAGTGTGAATGTGATCCGTATGTATAGACTCTTAAAAATACACACAAAGCTTACTGCTGTATGCAAAGCAGCGAACCACACCCTTTTTTCCCTCCAGGCAACGGAAGCAGAATACTTTAGGGCTGAACTTCAATGTCAGTGAAGTGCATGTGCAGGGAAAAGGCAATGAGACCCTAAAAGGTACACTGATAGTGGTCTTCCGATTACTCAAGAGCATGAGAGGTCCAAGACTAAACCAGTTCAGCTTGCCTATCTTTAAAACTTAGCGAGATCACTGGATAGAGAACTAATCATGGATCGCTGCCCCTTCTGACAAATAAAATAAGAATTACGAGTACTTGGGGATGATTTATTTCATAGGTTAACTTAAATTATTTTAAGTTTACAAACCTGGCCAGCAGGCAGAATAGTTTCCAGAGTTCTGGTTAACAAGGAATGTTATGCTAAGTTTAAAGGGGCAATCAAATCCTTTGTTGCCACCTCTGACCAGTCTTCCCTTGCCCAACTATCCAGCTATCCCAGACAACTCCCATGAGATTTGGCACCCACTACGCTCTCCCTAGCCTGATGTCTTCAAGGCTCTCTGGCATAGTGGACTGGATCAGTGAAAGCTTCAGGGTGTTTTAGGAACCCAAAGAAGATGTGAAGATTACCAGACTCTACAAATACCCATGAAAGAAACTATAAATCAGACCAATCTAAATTTATACCTGTGGTCAGACTTCAAGAGCTGTGTGTAGTGAAAAGCTCCGGCCATCTCAACTGAAAGCAAGTGCTCCCATCCCAGAGACATAGCCTATGAGGTCCATGGGTGTTCTGTATAGTAAAGAGCTTAGTTCAGGGAAATAGCCTCATTGCACTTCACTCATTGGCTATACCCCTTACTCTGGGTTTCTTACTAGAGAAAGAGGAGATAGAAAGTGAGACTTCAATGGAAGTGTTGCTCTTTACACAGCATTCTCCACCCTTGCTAGGGAGGTGATATCGATGCCAATGCCGTATCTCTAATTTACCCCATGGGAAGCCAATCCCTCCTTCCCCACCTAACCCTCTGGCAGCATTGCTGCTCTTGATTTTCCTCCAGCGTCACATGTAAGATGAGTCTTCCAGGCTAGGGAGCTGGGTTAGGTTTCCGAAGGAATTAACCAAAAGGCTGAGTAATAGATGAATCCCACAAGGAAAGAGAGGGTTCTCAGCTCACTACATTTCCAAGGGGACAGAGGTAAAATTCATACTTTCTGAACTTTGGGCTAAAAAACATAATTTGGAAAGATTCTTTCCCACCACGGCTCCTAAATCTCTTCAAAGTCTAAATTATGCAGACTTCACACTTAAATATTTTGTAACATCTAATCTCCTTCCCAGATTGTACTAGGGATGGGGAGGGGAAGGAATTCGTCTGATTGTCTCAAAATAACCAAAAAGCAGCAAAGAAGTGACAAGACAGATTCCATTTAAAGCACTTTATGGCATTGAACAACATAGAAACTTATATATTGAGATGATCACTTCATTTAAAAGATGCTGACATCAAATCCCAGGCAATCCCTTTGATTCTACAGACCGTTTGCTACAGCTGCAGTCTGATCACAGATTGCTGGTGTGGCCAGAAGTTCCCTAATACTGACCACCTGATATATTTCATGCCGAAATTGCATCTCCCACTATGCTATTCACTGAAGCTCCTTCTACTGTGTAGTAACAGTTACCATGCCAAGCCTTGACACAGGCCTAAGGGAGATATGACTCTCCCATCAATGACAAACTAGCGAAGGGAGCTCAAACTGCAGCTCCTTGCAAATTAATCTTATCCCCGCACCAGTACGGAATTCATGCAGCCACTTCTGAACCGGGCTGTCATGCACAGCCGCAGCACGATACGTAGTGGGTGACTTTTGAGAGGACCCAGGCCTTAGAAGCCCAGTGGGATGTCAGGTTCGCGCTAAGAAATAAAGTGCACTCAACAAACACGAGTTAGATGCCAAGCATGGAAGTGGAACAAACATAATTCATTAATTAAGGCCAGGAAAGGAAATTAATAAAACATTGGTGCTGCAAAAACTGACCCACTTAACACTACACCTGGGACCGTGCACTAACTGGGTAATGCTGGATAATCTGCAGGGATCAGAGTGGGAATCCATCTCCATGGACGAGTTCCAACCTATCAAGGAAAACTTGAGCAAAATGGATGAAAAATAAAAACCTTCAGTTCCCTAAAAATGAAAGAAAATGGAGGAAAGAGGAAGGTGGGACTACAGGCTTTAATCTAATATAATCAAATCACACAGCAATTTGTACCCTCCAATGACAAAGGGTTTCTGTTCACCACAGTACAAACACAAATAAATTTGATAACATGGGCAGCCAACCGCTTGGTGAAATACAGACTGAGTTTATACAGTTCACTGAATGCCATTCTATTTACAACAGGACTAGAGAGACAAGCAATTCAGCCATGGTTTCATCCCCACTGCCCTTGGGTGATGTGCCTCTATTCAGGAGTGCTGTTTTGTAAGTTCAAGAAGTGCTGGCTTTGGGGAGAAGAGATGGACCACTGGGGCAGAAGAAAGCACTCACACGGGCAAACGCTCCTACAAACTAAATGGAATCCTTCAAAAATATTAGCGAGCTCAGTTCTGTGTACAAATCGGTAACCATGCCATACACTGGACTGGGTTCCAAAATTTCCTTTTAGCACATTCACTTTCACAAGCAGGCGAATATTAGGGCAGAGGTTCTTTAAATTAGCTGTGGCTGTTGTTTTTTCCTATTTCTAAAAACCACACTCCAGCTTTAGGGCATGAACCAATGCCCGCTGAAGCCAATGGAGAGACACCCATTGATTTCCAATGGCAGCGAATGAGGCCCGTACACCAAGAGCAAAATTTGGCTTTTTACCTTGCCTCAAAGAGGTATGGGAATATATAACACAAACCTGTTTAAACAAGAAAATGGAGGGCCAGCAAGGTTCCAGACAAAAAACACTGCCTCTCTTCCCAAATTTTTGTCTGGCCTGGAGATACTTTGCCTTGAAGGCAGCTCTCCAGCCGGAATCACTTGTACCTAACCGCTCTTCAGGCAGGACACGGGCTGCTATGCAGCACTGAACACACCCTGGTTTTGTGTTATGCAATGACAAAATAAAACCATTGGGTTGATCAAGCTCATCTTTAAAAAAACAAAAGAAAAATAAAAAAATAAAACAAAATAAACTTTTTTCTAAACCAGACCTCTTTCAAATAAACAGAAAGATAAATATTTTTGCAAGCCCAGCTTGCAATTAAGAACAAGCACCAAATAATATTTTAAAAAACAAAACAAAAAGATAACCTCAGAAAACATCTTACTTCTTTTTTTTTGTTTTGTTTTTTGAGCATGAATTGTTTAGAGAGCTTCAAAAGCAAGCAGGCTATTCAGGAGTCCCTCACTGATCGAGACAGACCAATCTAAGCACCCATGTTGCTGTTGCTCATTATTAAAAATGCTAGCATTGAATTCTGAAATCTACTGCATGTAACTAGCTTGTGAAGCGATATAAAGCAAATCAGAATCAAAACATAGTGCAAAATTTTTAAAAAAAGGAGAATCTGTGGGAAAAGAAATGACCACAACAGCTTCAAACTGCTCAAGGGATTGAAGTGGATAGAGTCTCATGACATTTACAAATCTGCTTAGGTAAATCTCCTGAGGCGTGTGGAAAGAACAATGAATTTGGAAACAATTCAGCTTTGTGCATGTATCTCCCTTGGTCTTCACACATGACCACCATACTTAGCATTTGTATAACACCTTGCATCATGAATGCATTGGGGGCACATCTTCTCACAGGGAATGATTACGATCCCAATTTTGCAGATGGAGAAACTGAGGCAAAGAGCGGCTAAGAGACTTGCACACAGTGAATCAATGATGGTACTGGGAGCAGGACTCTGGAGTTCCTGACCTGCAATACAGTGTTCAGTCCATTGGGACACACGGTCTCTCCAGTAAGTGTATGTAAGCGCACACTACTGTACATGCATAATTACTGGGCTTTGTGTTCCTTCCTGTTCATCTGCTCACACAAGTTGTTCCCCATCTCAGGTTACAACCTCTGCCATCTCGTCTGAGTGCTCTGGAAATTGCTATGATGTTGCTTTGGGTTAGAAATGAGCTATAGGAGCTGATGGAATCTGGAGAAACAGAAGCCCAGTGATCATACAGGTGGCATCGCTAAGAAACGCCAGGGGAAGGAAACCACAGGCAGTAGGTTCAAAAAAGTGATTCCCAAATGGAAGGTTCTCACAGGTTTTTATGATGGGACAGTGAATTTGTAACAAAACAGTGTTGATCCCAAATGACATCTTGCTGGAGAAACGTAATTTGACAAAGAAAGCCTTGCTCGGGAAGAGGAGGAAATAGACTAACTCACACAGACACATTAAGAAGCAGTTGTCACTTGAACATGGTCTGTTCTGGCTTCCTGGGATTACTTCACAAGTACAGCATCCTTTTTCCTTTCCGGATCATGTTTTTAACACATCCAAAGACATTCTGTTTGGTGCTGGAAATGGATTAAATTTTAATTCCTCTGCCCCAAAGAAATCCTTGGGAGTAACTTTTGATTGTATTTTTTTTTCCACTGTTGCTGCTGCCTAGTGTTTGGTACCTTTCTGAAATGAAGCATGTAACATACAATGTGCTTGGAAGGGGCATGAGGACCAATAAAGATACACTCTGAGCATTAAGGCTAAGATATTTAATATCTACATGCTCCCTGAAAGTCATCAGGTATCCTTGGGCCGAGCTAAGCTAACCCAGCTTGTCTGTACAGACTGTAAGTATATCCCAGTGGATACATAGACACATACATATATATATAGTATATCTATATGCCAGTGTGTACGCACCATTTGCAGAATCCTGGCCTTTTGCTAAATGCTTGGTTTTGGTTGTATTCCCCAGGAAAGGAGAATTTGGAGGCACAGACCCCTTGGGCCATAGTCTTTCATCCTTTAGCAATAAGAAGAGACTGGGAACATCCATTCCTACTTTCAACCAAGATTTGCACCCGAAGTGGGTGCTGTTTGCAGTGTGGTCAGCCTCTGCAGCCAGAATTCATTAAAAAACCGCAGGACAGAGCCCCTTTCCCACCATCTGCAGCCTTTACAAATGTTTTATTTAACACACAGAGAGCTGGTCGGGTGCAGGAGCCAGGAGTGTGCAGCAAAATGTGCTGTACAAAGGCTGAGAATGACTGATGTGCAAGGGCGAGCTGCTCATGCTTTGGCCCCCTCAGATGCCTGTACAGCTTCTAACACAGTACAGTGGAGAGGGAGGCTCATCCCTGCAGAATTAGGAGCAGACATTCAGCAGAAGATCTCCTCGCCCTCTGGTGGTGCTTCTGATGAATGAGCATCTGGGAAAGGAAAGCCAGCCATGAATAACCAGAAGGAACAGGGAAGGAAAGGGTCTATGTTAAAACAAACAAACATGGCCTACCACCCACTGTCCCATTCCCAAGCACATGACAACCTTTTGGGTGGCTGACATTTAAAATACACCTTTTAGTTGCTAGACCCACCAGTCCCATGACCGTGTAACTGGTGTGCAGCAAAATTCCTGTGAGTAATCCCCAGCAGCCTTTCATCCCTGAGGTGCTGGGTTCCAATCTTCCCTGGGTCACAAGTATGATAGGTTTGAGGCTCACAAGCTAGTCTCCAGTTAATATAAATCCACATGATAAAGTGATACAACTGTATCACTTTACACTGGCAGGTCAGGAGTGATGTGCATCAGCTCAGAGGAGGAGGAGAGGCAACCGGACTAGCAAGGGGTGCTACCGTCAGGAATAAGGTGCACTGACAGAAAAGGGAAGGACTCAAACAGCAGGGGGGCATTGCAAGAGAAGATTTCATGGACATAAGCACAGGTTTCAAAAGTTTTCCTAAGACCTAGCCCTGGCTCCAGGCAGTGTTTACCAGCACCTCCCTTGCATAAACATGGAGATTGCACAAAAGAAGTAGAAAAATATAAGGAGAGCCCAAGCTATGAAGCCACCTGGGTTAGGTTGGGAGAAGGGAGCACTGAGTGCGCCCTTGACATCTGCTGACGGGATGCAACCCACCAGGCTTGGTGTCAGCGTAACTCCCATGGGTGCAGAAAAGGTGCTCCCATATTGAAGCCCTGGAGAGCAGCAACAATGCCATATAGAAGAGAGCAGGGGGGGAAAAAAGCAGAGAATGTTGTCACTTCTGTTCTCTGCACGCATGGGACAACGCCTCTCCCTCCCAAACACGCAAAATCATCTTCTGCCGGAAAATCCGCTCACGACCTCCGTTTTTCTCCACCCCTCGCTCAGTTATAACCCACCCCTTTGGGCTCCCTGAGGTAAAACAGCCACAGACTGTTAACCCCTAATGATCTCCTCGGGCCCCATCTGACACTCACCAGCAGGTTGGGAGCGGTGTCCTTTGCCCTTTTTCTTCTTGTCCTTCTTCTCCTTTGGCTTCGATAAACCGAAGAGGCGGGTGGGCTGCTGCACCTCGGCTGCCTTGTTAGTCTGGTTCGTTGCGCTAAGCAAGTGGAAAGTGCCTTTCTCTTTGTGTGTCCTTGAGAGACTGTTCCTTTTGGGCGACACAGATAGTCCTGCATCAAAGTGCCCCTGTTTGGGTAGGGAAGAACCGTGCTGCATGGAGTCCTCAGCAGTGGGCTGGGAGGGGATCCTCACCGTTTTATCATGGGGATTTGAAACCTGCAAAGAGGAGAACAGAAGTGTTTTACTGGTAGCAGCAGGCAGGGCTCAAAATCATGGGGAGGGTAATATTACCATGACTGCTGCCAGAGCCAGCCTGTTGCCCGGCATGCCACCTATAACCACCACCCAAAAGTCATCTCCCAGTCAAATGGACATCCTAACAAAAGCCGAACACCCAGAGGCAGCGCTCTCCGTCCAAGGGGGAAGAGACAAAGATTTTAAAGATGAATCCTTCCACTCCTTTCCAGATACAGGTGGTGGCACAACCACCTACGGGAGAGTCCTCTTTAAAAATCTAGGAAACCCAGGTTCCTTCCCCCTCCCGGATGCAGATTGTGGTAGAAGCCATGGGAGCTTCCTAGGGAAGAGAATGTTGTAGGATGTACTGATGCATGATGACAAGTGGAATCTTTCTAAGTACAAAAGACAAGGCAAAATATTGTACTGCTTTTCTAATGTGTCCTCCAGCAACATAACTGAACCCAAGGTATTTAAAGGGGGGGGTTAAGACATGAATTTCTATCCCTACACGCTCCATCAAACGTCCCTATTAATAGCTTTGACATGTTCTGGATGATTCCTGCCTCCAAGAAGTTGCTTCCTTTTGATGACCCTGGCATCTTATTGGTCTTCAGCAGTATTTTCTCTCAGGTGTTCTTATAGCACCCCCGGCCAGATTATCTGAGCTTCCTGCAAGTAAGTTAGATCTACATGATAATGCATACAACTTCTTTGCAGAACGTGGCATGTTTATCTGCTCTCAAATAGATCACAAGTCATAGGGCCGTGTTCATTATTCAAAATTGCATGAAGAAATTTCAGCTCCTGGGCTGCTCAGGAAACTGGGGGTAGTAAGTATTCCTCTGATTATCTGCTACTCAGAATTTACTGTTGGAGATAAATGGTTGGTCTATTAAGTCACACGGTGCTGTTTCCACTCCCTGAATGCATGACACCACTTAAGCTTCAGCCCAAAACAAATTACATTTTGTTATGGAATTAATTCTGTGTCTTAATTAAAGATCTGCTCCAGGCCTGAAATCAGATTTCTGCACATGTCTGTATGAACTATGGCTCACTGAGAAGTGTACACGGTCCCTGCATGCAGCTGTAACTCTGTACAGCTCTGTCCCAAGCCCCTCTGCTCTGTTCCCACCCTCGCTTACTGTGTCGTGTCTATATGCTAGAGTGTGAGCTCATGAGAGCAGGGACATGTCCAGCTAGCTGTTTGTTAGGCGCCTTGTTTTCCCCAAGAATTGAAATTAGAGGGAGTGTTCGAATTTACGGGTGTGTGTATGTGTGTGTGCGTGAAAATGCCTACATTGGCAACATTGCATAAATAGTTGACCACAGGAGAGGGTATAGGGAAACCACACTTTTGGGTGCTAGTTCACAAATATAAATATAAGGCCTAGCAATGCAGTGGCCAGGCTTAGACTGGGGGAGCTGTTCAGCACCAAACTTGTCACCACCAAGCTGCTTCTGTGAATGCTGAGGGGTGTGGTCAGCCCAATAGCATGTCCCAGGCGAATGGACTGACTGCATATGGAACAAATCTGTGCTTGCCTGTACGTTCCTCACAGGGGAGCAAAAACGGTGTGAAAAGGCCAAAGTGAAATGCACCAGTGATTTCCCCATCAACATCCCTGTATATGCTCTTCCCTGCCATTCGCTATCAGACCAGTGAGGAACGTCTCAAAACAAGCTGGCCAAACACAGATACATTCACAGATGACCCCCGCTAGAAAGACAAAAGGCACACTATGATTTCACATACCCAGCAGGACCTGCTAGGAATCTTGATTCTACAACACTCTGAGGAACGTCTTTTTCCAGACGTCTCACCCTGCAGCCTTCTGAGACATAACAGGCAAAACATAGCCCCAAACATCAGGTGCAAAAAGAGATGCCACTGTTAGAAATCAGGCCCCACGTATCAGCGTCATAGCTTCTAGATTTCTAGATCTTACATCTAGTCTGACTTCTTGCATCACATGGGCCACAGAACCTCCCCTGGTAATTCCATTACTGAGCCCATCAATTGTGACCGAACTAGATCATCTCTTTTAGGAAGACACCTTGTCAGCCCAGCCATGTGCCCTGCCTGAGAATTCAACTGGGAGCAGGGTGATTACCTGTCTGAGGTCAGGCTCCATCTGCACTGGGGGTAATCGTGACACATCTCTCTTGAGTTGATCCTTCTCCCTCTCCAGTTGTTTCTGTGCTGCGCGCAGCCGCTCCAGATCCATCTGGTAGGCTTCTTTCCTCCGCTTCAGCTCTTCCCTCTCCCTTTCCAGATCCTTGTGCCCCTTCTGTGCCTGCTCCTCTCGCTGGGCCAGCCGCACCTCCCGCTCTGTCAGCTCCTTCTCCCGGGCCTCCCACTCCTTCTCCCTCCTCCGCTTCTCCTCCTGGTGCTGGGCCTGCTGCTTCTGCAGGTTGGCCAGCTCCTGCCGCTGCTTCTCCAGGCTCCGCTGTTTCTCCTGCTCGATCAAGGAGTTTGGCCGGGAGGAGCTCCGTGTCAGCGCTCTCTCACTGAGAACCAGCTTCTGATCCTCAATATAAGTATCCTGCTGCAAGACTACAGCCTGAGGGGAGAGGCAAGGACAAAGTCAGTGTAGTGCCTCCCTTCACTGAATGCACAGACATGCAAAACTCTAACATCATGAGGCATCTCGCAACTGTAGTATGGGCGGGAGAAGGGTGGGGGAAGGAGGGGTATTTCATTAATCATTGTTAACCCTTCTCTGAGTCCAGAACCTAGTAATGTTGGTTTATTTGCCCTGATGAATCAGAGGGCCCAGTAGGGCTGGTTTATTTGAGGTACTTATTTGTAAGACACAGAGTAGGCCTGACCTGCCAAGCACTTGTAGCCCCTTCTGGCCTGGGCAGCAAGAGAGCAGGAGACAGTACAGAGTCACTAGGACACTGGACTGGACCCTTCAGTCTCACTATGGATGGGCAATGCAAAGGGAAGGGGGTGGAGGTGAAATGCTGACCTCACCACAGTCAACACTCACTGAGGGGGGCTGCTGTTTGGGAAAGAAGCACGTCACTATGTTTACGACCGACCTACCTGCAAAGTGCTGAGCAGCTTGTGGAGGTAGGTAATGCTTTGGAGAACGTGCTGCAAGGAAACAAAAGCACAAGAGTGTTGCTGCTATACCTCACTTTACTGTCTGACCACAGGCAAGGCCCATTTTCTTTTCCATTGTAACTCTAGCAACGAGCAGGGCTCCGTGTTTGTCATGGAGGTCGTGGAAGTCCGTTTCTTCCTGTGACCTCCATGACTTCTGCAGCCGTCAGTGTGTCTGGCCCCATGCCCAGCTGCTGCTGGAGCAACTCTGCAGCCAGCCACTCTGGCGGCCCCGCAGCCAGCTTCTGCTGGAGTGGCCCTGGGGCCAGCCGCACCAGCTGCTGCTCTGGCGGCCCTGGGGACTGCCCAAGCAGCGGCCGATATGGCTATCCACAGGGACTGCATGAGCAGCTGGGCCCAGGGCATCTGGAGCAGCCGCTCGCCCCCACAGGGCTCCCCACACCTGGCAGCTGGCCCCACAGGAATCCCGCCCCCGGCAGCTGGTGCCGCAGGCTCCCCCCTCCACCCAAAGATTCAATCAGGAATATTTATGGTATAAGTCATGGACAGGTCATGGGCGATGATTTTTTGTTCCTTGCCCATGACCTGTCCATGACTTTTACAAAAAATACCCCTGATTAAATCATAGCCTTAGCAATGAGGCTTACAAAGCCAGGCCATTTTATTTAAAGCCACACAGACATCCTTCTACTTCCCCCGACTCTTCCCATGCTCTCTTCCCTGTATTTACTTATCCCAAACAGACGTACTGGTCACAGGTATCTATTTATCCATCCATTTCTCTCGGGCATCTCAGAGACATCTAAGATAATCTGACCCTGGCCTTCCTCAGAGACCAGTGCAGCAACCAGTCATTGAAAGAACCTGACCATGGCATCTGGTGTGCAAATACTCTCACAACAAGGTGTGTGAATCATGCACAGAACCATGGGATTGTTGATACCTCACAGGAATTTTCAGGTTGTTTCTTTAAACTATTTCCTGTAATATTAACTGGTTAAAGCGCTAATGATGCTAGGAGAAATGATACAAGGAGGGAAAGGAACTGGCATGAGCTGACCACATTTTCAAATGTGCAGGGAAACAACTGTTAGGGTAAAAATCATAAAAAAGGCCCAGAATGTGTGCCTGTAATGTCTGTTCACAAATGCAAACCCCTGCATTTATGGTGCAGGGAAACCGCAAAATAATGGGCACACAAATGCTGCATGACTATTATTGGAGGCCTTTTGAAAATACAGTCCTTAAAGGCAAGCGCTCCAATATCATATACTGGTACAGTGACAACAGAATGCCTGATGCTTTGGGTGACTTCCCGTATCTCAAAACGCTGGCTAAATGCTTCTTTGAATCCTGATGAACATATTGTAATTACTTGTTTAATACAAAAATTCAATTGACAAAAAACTGCAGTATTTCCAATACTTGCGTAATAAATGTTATTAAGGGAACCTTTGCTCACCGTGATACTTAGCTGCTATTAAAGTTAATTGGGAGTTACCGATGCGTATCAAAGGGAGAATAGAAACCTAATTGCCTCAACTCACTACACCTGCATCATACAATTACACTCATTCTATCTGCAGATGCATGGTAAATACAGTCATGTGCTTTCTAATTGTAATTAAACCTTGATGTCTACAATCAAGGTGTATCCTACAGCTGGCAATTAGATGCCAGTAAGCAAATCCTTAGTCTGAGCATCCAAGCCTAAGTGCCCACATAACACAGTGGGTTTAGCTCTCAGTTTACTGTATTTAAGAGTCTTGTTAAACTTTAGCCTCACCTATTGAAACAAATACACTTGGTACCTAAACTGAAGGGGGGAAAAAACCCACACACCTAAGCCAGGGAGATTGTTCTTACCTCGTTGTTTCTTTTCAACACGAACATCAAATTCGCATTTCCGCCCTGTAAAAAGATCACAGATTTATAAAAAGGCAAATGAGAAATTATAGTAAGTGTCTTTCTAAAAGTAGGATGAAGCATAGACAAACACTCCCGTTTTCCTTTTTGGAAGGGCAGAACTCATGTAGTTTGTAGTAAGTGAAAAATCATTAAATCAAATGTTAATTAGCGATCATTTTGTAGTGATCCACAGCGAGAATGGGTGTGAGGGTATGTTTGGCCTTGGTATTTCAATAATGATGCATAATTAGACATGTTTCACTTGATTTGCAGACAGATGGCAGATAACCAGTGCCACAGAAGAGTATATTACCCAGTAAAATTGTTTTAGAGAGGGAATTTTAAAGGGGAGTTAAAACAAAATTGGTTTGAGCATGTGCCCCCCATTGTTTTTTCCAGGGGGGTGAGTTTTAACTTGTTCTAATATGTCCAGAAATATACTTTTTCAGATTAAAAAAAATACAATTCAAGTGTTAGAAGTGTCAAAGGCCCATGGATGACATTTGACACAAACACAACAATAGTACCTTCTTCAAAATGCTGTCTGATTCTGTTCTCCGAAGATCCTGAGCATCATCACTTTCATCTTTCTCTCCACCTAAAAGAAACACACCAGGTTGGCACAGGTCATTTAGTTTTTCAAACCCCAGATAAAATCCTCAGTCATTAGCAACTGTAAAATGGGGAAAAAGGACTTTAAAAGTGGATGCACGCAGCTGAGCCATGCTCTTCACATATGTATGTTTGCTTCCTATTTGTACCAATAAATATCAGTCATTGCTGACCGTGAGTGGAGAAGAACATAGGTTGGGTTCCAGCTTTGGTTTCAAATAGTATGCTGAAAATTTAGCAAGCTGACTTCTGGCTCAACTGTTAGTTTATGGGAATTGAGAGACTTCTGTTTCCATTTCACTAGCATATTTGCTCTGGTCTCCAAGACAAGTTGTTTTAGAACATGTAGTGTGAGTGACAACTATCAAGTCAGATCTTACTACATCAAGCTATGTTTCACTGCTACCCATGCAAACTGGACTTGGAGGACTTAGACCAGGGATCAACAACCCTTGGCATGCGGCCCACCAGGGTAAGCCCCCTGGTGGGCCAGGCTGGTTTGTTTACCTGCTGTATCCGCAGGTTCGGCCAAACGCAGCTCCCACTGACCGCGGTTCGCCGCTCCAAGCCAATGGGGGCTGTGGAAAGGGCGGCCAGCACATACCTTGGCCCACACCGCTTCCCGCAGCCGCCATTGGCCTGGAGCGGTGAACCGCGGCCAGTGGGAGCTGTGATCAGCCGAACCTGCGGACGTAGCAGGTAAACAAACCGGCCCGGCCTGCCAGGGGGCTTACCCTAGCATGTCGCGTACCAAAGGTTGCCGATCCCTGACTTAGACACTAGTAGTGCAGTATGTGTGTGCAAACAGGTAAGTTATTTTTTGTTAGCAGTTCACCCACAGTGTCGCACATTAGAACCCTGGAATTTTGATCAGGACACTCCATTTATCCACTGGGATCTTTAATTTCCAGCTGGACAGCTCATGAGAGTGCCTCCAATTGAGACATACCACATGAAAAACCCACCTGTGCCCAAGGCACCCCTCTAGTAGTTTTCTTCCGTTGATTTCAAGGTGCTTTACCAACATGGTGTAAGCATCCAACCCTGCTTTGAACAACCTACAGCACTGCAATCTAACCATATCCCCTTCCTGGAGTCTGGCTTTACTGGTAACTCAAACAAACAATAACCAACCCTAAACCGCAGCCTGTGCTATCTATCCAAGCATCCTTTCATTCCTTTGGAGGGTCCTAGAACCTGCCACTCTCCTCCATGTAGATGGGTAAATGATCATTTACTACTATTTTATAGATAGGGAAATGAAGTTATGAGGCTTGCCCAAGGTCACACAGGGAGTGAGTGGCAGAGTTGGGAATAGAACCCAGGTTTCCTGACACCCACCCATGTGCCTTCTCCAGTACGCCCTACAGTCTCCTCCCAAAGCCTCTTCAAGATCTCTCATTATCTAATTAATGTGAACATATCTCTGCAGAAGCCCAGGAAAGGTAAAGGGTGGGCTAAGCAGTAAACAATTTCACCAGCCCGGCTGGAGGCTGTCCAAATTATTGCTGCACTAAAAAGCAAGGAAGTGCAACCTAAACAAAATCCCTAAGGTTCCCTGGGCCAATGCATTTTTCATTGGTAGGAGAGGACCTGCTGGGAACTTTGTGGCCTTCCAATGGCTAAGAAACTCTTACATACGGCACACAGCAAATTGTTTGGAGCTTAAGCTTAGTAGTGCAGGAACAGAAGGCTGGAAAGGGGGTCGGGGAGTCCAGTGCTGAGACAGCGATGCCAGCATAGCAGAGTTTATGACAGTTGGGGTGGGAGGGTAGGAGAGAGCACACAGGGCTGAGTTCTGGGGGGGGCGGGGTATGGAAATCTCTGGAGCCTGCTGTAGACAAACAGTGAGTTGGGAAGCAGTGAACTGTGCTGCCAAACTAAACACTCATTCATTTGGCTGTGGGAGACTAAATCCACTGCGGGATTGACATGATCGATTGCGTTTGGTTTACGTGTGTGTAGAGAGCACAGGGAGGGAGGACGGAAGGTGGTGTCAGGCCCCAGCTAAGACCTCAGTTTGCTCTCAGGCTGGGAGGTGGGAGCCCACTGGAGATGAGGGAAGAGGGCTGCAGATATAGAAGCACTGAAGCGGAAGTGAAAGAAACAAATACATAATTAAGGCAAAAGTGTCCAAGTACTTTGTGTGTAAAGAAGGAAGGATGGTTTGAGGGGAAAGCACAGGACTAGAAGTCAGGAGAGCTGGCATCTATTCCCTGCTCAGTCCCAGACTTTCAGTAACCTGGGACAAGTCATTCCACCATTATATGCTGCACCTTCTGCATCTAGCAAATGGGTATAGTGATATTTACCAATCTCACGGGGGGGGTTGGAAAGCTAAATTCATTTAGATATATAAGAACTTTCAGTGTCTTGGCAGGTAGCTGCCAACCAGGTATAAGGCATTATTAATACACACCTTCATGCATGCACAATGCACAGAGATACTTACACTTGGATGCATTCATCTGATGACTGTCAAATCCTCCAAAAGTTTCTGCTCTTCTAGGAAGGGAGATGGGGCCAACGCCCCCTTCTTGCTCAGCGTTTGGCAGCAGGTCAGCAGCCCCAAGTGCACTCCCTAGACTCCTACTGATCAAGCTTTGCAAATATTCAACTGAAAGGATAAAAAGCCACAGGAAAAAAGGTCCATTAAAAAACATCCTCAGTATTTACTGACTAGTGTGTTGTTGTTTTTTCTGGCTTAGAGGTGTCAGGTCAGTAAATGTACACACTTGTTTATAAAAAGATTTAATGGGTTTATAGGAGGACCATGATGCAATAAGGGAGGTGCAGGTGCTCCACCTGCAAAAATGTCATGGTACATCAGGCCATAACTCAAACACACTGAGTCTTACACATGTGCTTCCCATCACCCTCTTCCTCCTTGGCAAATGTTCTTGGTGTATTCTTGCCCAAAGGCAGGATTTCTTACTTCAGCCTGCTGTGTAATTTACCAAGGGAAAGTGGGCTACATCTACTTGTGGATTTTCCAAAAGACTCAAGTGCCTCTTGTAGATACCAGACCCATAAACTCTTGCTGTGGTATGGAAATCCGTTTAGCCTAGCTGTTATATTCCATTATGTAGCAGGAGGGGAGCGTAACCAAAGATAGCACGGCCCATGTTTCAAACAAAAGACCAGATCCGGGGATGTAACTGAGTTGCACAGAACACAGACCAGTGTGTGGTGGCAACAGGATGAAAGTTCATTTTTGCACTGCCCTGACACATGGCACACATTTCAAACTCTATGAAGGGCTGGCTCCCCCTGTGGTAGGTTAGCAACCTCCACTGCCTTCTTCTCACCGATCATTATCATCCCCTTCCTTTCCTGAATTTGTAAGCCTTGTCTGTCTCACACGCTTTACTGTCTGAGGATGGGACTGTGTCTTTAATTATGGTCAATATTATTATTATTGTTTATTCATTAACAGAGAAGGGTCATTCTCCTGAAGGTGGCATTTGAGCACTCATGGATTCAACACAACACTGTTGTTTTGGACACTGTAATTAATGGGACTGCTTAGTTTGTTTACCCTCGTTTATTGCACTTTTCATAATGGTCTCCCCTTTGTGTGCCTCCTCTGTATTGGACCTGAACAGCACTCTGGAAACCGAGCCATCCTCTGGCATGCTACAGTCAGTCATATCCCGGAAAATCTTCTCCTTTTCCTCCAGCAGCACTAGGATCTGCTGATCTTTCTGCTGAAGCTGTTCTGTGGGTGAACAGGGGAACACAAATTTAAAACAGAAAACAACGCTACCCTAAGGAAACTGAATAATCCCTGTGACACGGGCCCCATCATGTGGTAAATCAAAGAATAGCAGGAATTGTGTGCAGTTTACAATCTACATTTAGGCCTTGCAGTGTTGTCGCAGCCATGTTGGTCCCAGGATACTAGAGTGTATACAGAATCTATAAGCAGGCTTGGCAGACTTTGATTTTTATTTTTTCTAATAATTTTGATGGATAACAACAACATTAATTTTTAAGCTTTTTCCCCCCAATTTTCATCTATTTAAATTTATATAGTTGCAGGAAATTACGGCTTTTCCCATTTTTATTGATTTGAATTTTCACTGTTGCAGGAAATTGCGAGGGGAGGGGGTGCAGTGTCAGACAATAGGGAGTGTCAGAGAATTATTAGTGACAGTAGATGATGAGATTCAAAAAGTTGAAGCTTTATAACCATTACAACACAAATTGTCAGCATCACATGTCAGAAATATACAAAGTAAATATCTTCAAATCAAACTAAGTTCTCAAGCAGCACCTTTCTTACTTCACCTATCTGCAGATTTAGATTTCTATTGATGGGAAAAAATTTGTTGTGTGTACAGTGAAACTGACATTTACCAATAAAAAATTAATCCTTCCAAGCCTAGCTATATGCTCTCACAAGGAGCAGTCCCCATGGAGTCAAACTTTGTTTTTCCAAATGAGGTTGGGGGACATGAAAGTAACACAGATTGAGGAGGTGTCACTCAAACAGATGCATTTGATACACGTTGGGGGTCATAACCTCATTTCAGACCATCCAGGTTTAGACAAACTGTGACAAAGTATAGTTACTCTACACAGCAAATATCAGAGTCAATCACCAGTAAAAAATAACAAATTCTAAACTATTTTGGGCTAATACCCATAACGAAACGTTTCAGAATCCCCAGAGAGCTGCGGTACTCAGCAATATTGCATTCCTAGTACACAGGCTGCTCAATGCTCAGTTTTCAATATAAATTCATACACACAATGGTGAAAACACCACAGGATAACAGTCCTAGAGGATCACTGCAATTCCCAGGTTATTGTATTCACTTGTCCTTTGACCTTTTTTTTTACATCTCAGACCTGAGGGGAGGCTACAACATAGGTAGGCACTAGGCACAGTCCTCCTCTTTGTGCTACCGAGGCACTATGCTTTGCACTCATTTCTTTGGCCTCACTTCTACTCGTAGGCAGGAGTAACTTGGCAGCCATGCTGCTGTACTTGCATTAATCCAGGAATGGGCGCCCTTGTGCTCTCTGCCCTGCTTGCTGGCTCTTTTACTTTGCAGTTAAACATACGCCCCTGCACCTCTGCTACCACCACAGCCAGCAAACAGAATTTCTGCAGCTACGTTGGTCATTTGGCATCTCAGAAATAAAGTCAGCACAGCAGAGCTCTGTCCCAGGCTCAAGGCTCCCGCTTCAAAACGACACATCTCATCCCGGGGGCAGTATTTGTCTGTTAGCAGTAAACAGCTACCCTGTGACAATGCTCCCACCTGAATGGCATCTTAGCTTTTACAGTGCAGTAAAGGAACTGTGCTAGCGATACTTGCAAAGCCACATATCTGCTTGACCCATGATGCGGCAGAGGAAACAATACAGAATAGGTGTATTTCTTCACTCTTTACTTCTCCTTCCACAGCCAAAACACCCTGCGTGTTGGGGCCATTCCTCTAGAGAGGAGGGCTCTCTGAAGAACCAGTGAATGTACCGCCAAGCCCTGGCTGGTGGGGATTACAACAGCAGCTCTCTCAGCTGCCTGTACATCTAGGGGCTGAGAGACGGGGACCTGAACCCTAATCCTCTCCCAAATATCTTGCCACTCCTAGACCATGCTGGTCTAGGCCACAAAATTCATTTTCTTCACAGCTGAAAGCCACTGGCACCTGAAAAGAACTAGAACTACTGACTAATAGAGGCAAGAGAGAAGCAGAGTACCTGACATATCAACGGTCTGCCAGTGCCTCACATGTACTGTACCACAGTTATAAGACAGCCTTTTTTGAAGGAGCCAGTGGAGGCCATCACCCCATGGGAAATCATTTCCCTGTCCTAAAGGACACGTCGTTGTTTCACTTCAGCTGCAGTTCTGTTTTAGCCCCAGTGAGGAGGGGAGAACTCATTTTGTCAAATTTGTAGCCCAACTGAAAATTGGGGGTTCTAGATTTGGACCGAAATTTGAAACTTTGGAGGTTCAGAGCTTTCCTTGGTACTGGCCCCTGGCAGCCTTACAACCCACGACAGACTGTCTTTCAAACAAGGATTTTAATTGTTTGCAAAGTGCAGGCTTCTATCTTCCCTGAAAACCCATGGTTAAAATCAGGGATGAAAAAGTTTCACAAAACACAGTATTAGGTTTGCAAAACTTCACCCAATGATTCTCTGAGCCCCAGCAGCCTTACCTTTTAACTCTCTGGCTTTGGTGTCCAATACTCTCTTCTCCAGTTCTGATTCACTCGGGATTCCTTCATCTTCATCTTTGTCCCTGCATGAGAGGTACCCCTCAATTACTACCACAACAAAGCATGTGAGAAACATCTAAACCACACAAATAGCGCGTTAACTTACATGGTGTTAATTGTGTCCTGAATTATTTGTATCCAGCTATTGCGTTCCTCCTTGGAGCTGGCGTGGACTTCTACCATCTCTGGATCTTTCACTACGGTGGTAATCAGGAATAAACCCTTTTCCTCATGGGCCACTTCTCGTACTATCAGTTTCTTCAGAGAGATTACAGTGGATCTCTGGTCCTTCAGATGAGAGGAGATTGGTGAGAAGACAAACAAAAAGCCTCAGAGCTTTAGGCTGGCAATAAGTGCTCAAAAGCTCCTAATACCTGCAGTCACACCTCCTTCCTACTTGTGAGTACCTTTTATCAACTACAGGCCAAAAAAGGTGCGAGGCTCACCAAACATGTATATTCTGAAAGTAATTTATTTCACTGTGCCCAGAATGCTGGTGTCACCTCCCTCTGTCAATTCAGGAGGAACTGCCCTCAGATGTCCCTGGATACAATTCAAAATTGCCTTTGTGGTTTTCCAGACTCTCCAAGAACTTGCTCTGATCTCACATCCTGCTGCCTATGCTCTCTATTCCTGGACTCTTTATCCCCACATCACCACTCTCGGTATGGCTTGCTGGTCCCTGTTTCACTGTCATCGCCTTTGTTCTCCCTCCCTCAGAACCCTTGCATCACATCCTCTCTTCAGATCTCACCAAAATCCTTCCTGTTCTCTGTAGCTTAAAACCGACTCCTGCTACGTAAATTTGTGTGAGACTGTTGCATCAAGGATTCCACAGAAGAGTATGTGCAATATGCTGTTAGGGTCACTGTAATATCACTGTGTAATCTCTCTGTTAGCATTGAAAACTTCTCTTCCCACCTGTGGCATGCAGAGTCCAATGGGCTCATTTGTGGTCTTTACAGAATCCCAGCAATTTGTGTGTGTGCTTTAGCAGAGGTTTGCCAGCATGAGCCTTGTGTGCACCACAGCCAGCAGAAGAGCTAGGAAATGCCCTGCGCTGGCAGCAGGGGGTTTGGAAATGTGGTTCAGTGAATGGGAAGAACAAGAGGAACAGAGAAAGTCTCCTCTTTGAAGCATGCATGCCAGACCCGTGGCTACTCACTGGTTTGGGGGCCACTAGCATTTTTTTTTCATCAGGTCAGCATGTCTCATAGCCTGTCTCTTTCATCTAGGACTTTCTCTGAAAGTTCCTGTTTTTGTTTACATCAACTGGTCCATGACAAATATATTCCTATAGCATGCTGTTTTGTGAGCTTCTTGAACTTTATTGCAGCAGTAGGCTTTTGTTCCTGTGCTTTTTGCTTTTTAGATTGATTTATTAAGTCTGTTCTTTCTGCTGGGATTCATTTGTACACAGTTCACGTTCTTCCCTCCTAAGTGAGCAGGATTTGCACAGGCTGATGAAGAATAAATGTATCCAATGACAGGCTTATTTTCAGAGCCAATTATCAAATGTTCAAAATCACTGTAGAAATCACCGAGTGGGGGTGGGGTGCGGGAGAAATTAAGACATGTTTTCAATAGAAAATAATGGAGTGTGCTAAGGAAACAAAACTGTTACATGCAAAGTGATCTGTCCAATAAAAACTAAGGAATGTAGCAGGCAGTGACATGCTTTCATTGCAAGGATCATCTATGTAAAAGAAAGGAAGAGAAAACATCAAAGCCTTACCAATGAGGCAAAGACATACTTCTGGTCCTTTTCCTGAAGGAATATCAGCATGTCTGAGAGGAGGACAGCCTGGACCTCTACAACGGAGAAAAAACACCAAGGTTTAACCATCAAATATATATCTATGTCAATCACTGGTTCTTGTGCCTACCAATACCTT
The DNA here is from genome assembly GCF_015237465.2 of Chelonia mydas. Classification (NCBI taxonomy): domain Eukaryota; kingdom Metazoa; phylum Chordata; order Testudines; family Cheloniidae; genus Chelonia; species Chelonia mydas. Next base: position 70,705,877 of record NC_051250.2, read on the forward strand.
TTATTTAGCAATGCCGTGCATGCTAGAGCTCCTGGTGAGCATAAGAGCGATAATTTGGGCTACCCTAAGAAAGTGGATTAGTCTGCTGTTTGCTGTGTTTTGCTTCCTAGTTAGTAGGAACCGTAAGCATCGCAGAGGCAATATGCTCAGCTCCTAGAAAGAGAATGGCCTCTATCTCTATAGCGACTCCTGTGGGCAATGTAAAATCAACATTGAAAGAAGTCAGACGGAATCATATCTACTCGTTCTTGGCTGGGATGTTCTTTTCAAACCACAAGCCCTCTGAGAGTCATGGAAGATTGGGGAAATGGAAGCAAGGGATGCTCACTGAACATATACCCTATTCATTCACATAATCAATATTTTTATCCTCAAGCAAAATATCTGTTTGGTTTTATTGCTCTCCTCTCTTGAGTGATGCAAATTAACTTGTAACAACACTTGTCAGCTGCAGTTTCTTCCCCAAGCACTTTAACTTCAGCAGCTAATGTTGACTCTGCCCACAGATGTATATGGCTCTCTCTGAATTCACGAGGAGCCAAACGGGTGTGCCTCAGAGGGGAGAATCTGACTCAAGCAGGAGAAAAGAAAGAAATGCAAAGAGGATGAAGAGAAAATTCTGAATCAGAGCAAGGATATTTGCCCAAAATACACATGCTACCTTCCAAATCGCCTCATGATACAGTACATCACAAGATTACATAGTAAGTATTGAGTGCGATGCCCCACCCAAGCCCCACCGCACAAAGAGTTTCTGTGTAATACACTACGAGACCTCGTGACATACAGATGAGGTAAACTCAAAAGCTAACTCATCCCCTGCGTAACTCCTTCCAGGCATTTTGGAGGAACAAGATCCCTTTCAGATCAAATACGAACCAAACTTTTGCCAAAGCCTCAAACCAAACCCAAACCTCTTTGGAGGTTTGTAAAAGTTCAGGTAAGATTTGTTTTACTTTGGTTTGTTTTTGTTTCCAACTGCACTTTCTGCTTTTGGTGCAGAGGAGGAAAGACCAAAATACTTCAAGGAAAGCTATATCCGTGTTTCTCCTGGCTCCAGTTCCAAACCCCAGAAGTTAGGGTAAGCAGGTTCTAAACTTTTGGATGCTTTCCCATCTGGAACTTCTGACTCATCTCTACTGGCTAGCTATAGGCTCTGGTAGTCGGAGCTATTATTTCTATAGGAAATGCATAATAAAACGTATGCTGAGAGATCTCATGAAAGTGTAACCCACATGCCAAATAGGGAGATATCTCTTTAAGAGATCTATTGGGTAGGAATGAGTTGTGTCTGCATCACTGCTGCTAGGCAGATGCACAATTAACATTCCACTCAGAAGTTTCTGAAATTGGGTGTGGTAGTTTTGGGTATGCTCAATAGGTTCCCCGTTGCTGGACTCAGACTTCACGAGGGCAAGTAGTCAGGGCAGCTGCTTTGCAACAGGCCATGTGCACTCTGTGGGTTGGGAAAAGCTGAACTCCAGGAGCAGAAAGCAGGCTGTTTTCCCTAACTCTGAAGCATTTTGCAGCAGGTTGGTGGTGCAGTTCACCCAGCAGGGAAGCCCTGACAGTGGTTAATTATAGAGAGGAAAATGGGAGGGAAAATTAATTTCTTTTATTTTAACTGTATACTTTGAATGCTGTTTAATTTTAGCTAAATTGTTTTAGTTTAAATTGTCTCAACCAGTATGATTCCCTAACTTTTATTTAAATGGGATAATGAGGAAAGAGTCATTTATATTTTGCTATTCTCAGTTTTGTTTTCTTATAACAGGATTTTTTTAAATCTATAAACTTAACTGAGTGGTTAGTTAATTGGTTAGCCGACTAGCTGAGTGATTTCAGCAGAGGAGGAAGAGTCTGCATGGATTCCAGCTGAAGATTTCTACAGGCAAGTGGAGGCAAGATGTTGGTTTTGACTCAGCAGACTGTATAGATTTGGTGATCAAAGACTAATTGAGACTCAGGTGAACTCAACCTAAGCTTTTGGGAACTCTGAGTTTCTTCTCGCTGTGTTTCGGTGGGGACTGACCTGTAATTTTTTTTCTTTATGTTTATGTATAACTGTAAAGGTAATACATGTGGATTATAAAGTAACCATGTAATGTTGCAGAAATTACGTGGTAATTATTATTATTATTAATTATGTTTTTTATCATTTTATAAAGTTGGTACTTAAGAATTAAGTTCATTCCTTTTGTTCTTCTGGACTTGATTGTGGGGAAGTTGACCTTGTGGAATCCTTGCTGAAAATCCTCAATGACTAAATTCTGGCTCTCCAGGTGCTTTTCTATGGGTTTTTTTAGGCACTGGAGAAGGGCACTGAAGTAAACTCTAGCGTCCACCCAAAGATTACAATAGCAAGAGAAATAATTTGCCTTACCACCGTCCATAGTCACAAACATTCCTAGGAACTAGGGCTGTCAATTAATCTCAGTTGACTCAGATGATTAACTCAAAAAAATTAATCGTAATTAAAAAAATTAATTGTGATTAATCACACTTATAACAATAAATTGAAATTTATTAAGTATTTTTGGATATTTTTCTACATTTTCAATATTGATTTCAATTACAACACAGAATACAAGTGCATCACTTTATATTATTATTTTTGATTACAAATATTTGCAATGTAAAAATGATAAACAAAAGAAATAGTATTTTTCAATTCACCCCATACAAGTACTGAAGTGCAATCTCTTTATCATGAAAGCGTAACTTACAAAAGCAGATTTTTTTTTGGTTACATAACTGCACTCAAAAACAAAACAGTGTAAAACTGTAGAGCCTACAAGTCCACTCAGTCCTACTTCTCATTCTGCCAATCGGTAAAACAAACAAGTTTGTTTACATTGACAGGAGATACTGCTGTCTGCTTCTTGTTTACAATGTCACCTGAAAGTGCTGATGATGCTCGTTAAAAAAATAATGTGTCAATTAAATTTATGACTATACTCCTTTGGGGGGGGCGGGGGGAGAATTGTATGTCTCCTGCTCTGTTTTAAATATATTCTGCATATATTTCATGTTATAGCAGTCTCGGATGATGACCCAGCACATGTTCGTTTTCAGAACACTGTCTCAGCAGATTTGACAAAATGCAAAGAAGGTACTGATGTGAGATTTCTAAAAACAGCTACAGCACTCGACCCAAGGTTTAAGAATCTGAAGTGCCTTCCAAAATCTGAGAGGGACAAGGTATGGAGCATGCTTTTAGAAGTCTTAAAAGAGCAACACTCTGGTGTGGAAACTACAGAACCCAAACTACCAAAAAAGGAAATCAACCTTCTGCTGGTGGCGCCTGACTCAGATGGTGGAAAATGAACATGCGTCAGTCCGCACTGCTTTGGATCGTTATCAAGCAGAACCCATCATCAGCATGGAAACATGTCCTTTGGAATGGTGGTTGAAGCATGAAGGGACATATGAATCTTTAGCACATCTGGCACGTAAAAATCTTGCAACGCCAGCTACAACAGTGCCATGTGAACGCCTGTTCTCACTTTCAGGTGACATTGTAAACAAGAAGCGGGCAGCATTATCTCCTGCAAATTGTGATCAACCTTGTTTGTCTGAGTGATTGGCTGAACAAGAAGTAGTACTGATGGGGTTTTTTTGTACATAATTCTACATTTGTAAGTTCAACCTTCATGATAAAGAGATTGCACTACAGTATTTGTGTGAGGTGAACTGAAAAATAATTTTGTTTTGTTTTTTACAGTACAAATATTTGTAATCAAAAATAAATATAAAGTGAGTACTGTACACTTGGTATTTTGTGTTCTAAGTTAAATTAATATTTGAAAATGTAGTAAACATCCACAAATATTTAAAATAAATGGTATTCTATTGTTGTTTAATCATGAAATTAATTTTTTTAATCATGCAATTAATCGTGATTAATTTTTTTAATCGCTTGACAGCCCTACTAGGAACCTAGAAACCATCTGTAAAACTTTCCCTCTCCAAACCCTCAGAACAGATCATAGCATATTTGGAATCTAATGGCACAGAATATGGAGGGATCCACAGGTAAAAACCCTTCTACTTCCACCTCTACAATCAAGATATTCTTTGGAGCCACAACATGGAAGCCCTCTCACTGCAAGCCCTCAGCGAACAGCTGTGCATCACCATTCACACCAGCAACGGCACTATTGCGCCCTGCTGCTCTCATTTTTAATTTACTCTTGGTGGCCAATTTTCTATTAGTCTGGATCCCAGGTCTCCCAAGGAGGTGCTCACTGGAAGAGTGGGGTTGGTTCTATCATGAGCTCCTCCATGACTGCTGAGGAGCAAGTGAAGCCCAGATGACAGTGAGCAAGGTTTCCCTTCTCTGGGGGTGGATTCACCATCACACTCATCACTTAGCTTGCTGGGCAAAGCTTGGAAGGTAAATAAATAAGCAGCATCAATGGTGAGCAGTAACAGAAATAGCAGAAATATTTGTGGCAGTAATCTAGGGTGTTACTAGGAGCACAGGGAAGGATTTTTCATGGTTTTTACTTTGACAGCACCTTTCTAGAAACAGAAAAATCAATAAAATAATATGAATAATAAATGGGCCAGCGATTTCAGAAGAAACCCTGTGTAAAAGGCAGAGGAACCACCAAGCCAAAGGAAAGGGAATGAAGTGGAAGGTCATAAAATGGATGAGCCCTGCCATCATCTGGAGACAGGGAGGGTACGTCCTTTGGGTGCATGATTTGTAGGATTTTCTCACCTTTCAGTCTCCCAGCTGAGTTTTTCAGTGAGACAGGCCCATCTCGGATAAGTTTCCTACGTCTCAAGTCCTCCTTGGCAAACATCTGGCCGCTCTTCATCCTCATGATGGACTTGCTGTCCGTCCGGGTGTAGATCTCAGTAAGACGCGTTTTCTTTTCATAGTTGTTGACTTTGCTATTGACTGCAGCAATCACATCTTTAACCAGGTTTAGTGACTGGGTCAAGTCTTGATGTTCCACTTCGTTTTCTTCAGGAGTGAAAGAGAGATTTCAATTTCAGTTCACCCTTATTGTGAGTATGCAGAGCCTAACTTCTTACTTCTCCCCTTTCCCTTACCCGTGAGTCATCAAACGCTATAGCACATGGATGCGCTATTTTAAAATATCTTCCTAAGACAAGTTCCATTTGGAAGAAATGAAAAGTTTGTCACAAACCTTAAACAGACACCAAGACAGTGACGGGGAACCATAGGAAATATACTCTGCATAAGCTATGGCAAACTAGGACAACGTAAGTAAGGACCCCATTTTCAGCCTCTGCACGTGCATGGCTGCCTGACCGCGTGTATAAAAACGGGCGCGCGCTGTTATGATGCCCTGTGCACATAGCCGTTTATGTGAGAATATCAGGTGCAGCCATTTTTGAATACCAGATTCGCTTAGGAACACTCAGTAAAGCTGCAATGAGAGTTTTAAGGGTCTGGATTAATGGTCCCCCTTCGGTAGCAGAAAAATTTTCATCTGTTTGTGTCTTGATGAAGGGACACATTTGTGAAATAAATTGTTTCACATTTCACATTCAGAGATGCTCACTCACACTTCTATAAACCACGCCAGTGAGACAGACGACTACGTATGAGGAGGATAATGTCCCTTGGGAACATAAATTTACTTTATAAAAAATGAACAAAATATCTGAAAACTTTTGAAAGGTATGAATGATAGAACATTAATGATGATAAAGACACAGTGGTCAGTCTCTGCCACTCCTTGGCTCATCAATGTTAGCTGACATATCTGTAGGATGCACACCTGCTGATAAACTGGAATAGAAAGCATTACATATACATCATTCTCCAGAGGATTTTGTGGGTGAAATCATATAAAAAACACCCCTGGAGTTTACCATATCTTAAATGAAGTGGCACAGATAAACCACACCTCATCCTCACCTAATAAAGGGTTTCCACAGAGATTAAACAGAGTGCACCAGCAGAAAGCAGGTGAGATTAAACTGTAAACTGAGCCTTTTTGCTCTCTAAGTGAGAGACTGAGAGAAACCAGGAACATAGCAAGCATGTGCTCTGCAGGCTATTCCCACATGTTTCTACCATTCTACCCTGATCCCCTCTGGCATTAAGATTCTGTGGCCACTCCTGATGGGTTGATCATGCAGAATCAGAGAGGTGCTTACGTGACACAGAGAAATATGCGAGAGAGTTGATTGAGGACCTATCACCTGTAACCACTTGATCACAAATAACTCATGAAGAGTCATATTCGAGGCCAAGTTCTTTGAATACAGTATTTAGAAGTATGGTAATGTAGGATTCCTGGGATGGAAGAAAGGTTCAAAGCGAGTGTGTGAATCCTCTTGGAGATCTGAGAATCTTATTCTTCCTTATTTTGCCCCTTCCCCAAGGCCCTTTATCGCAGCCACTATCCGAAGTGGACAAGACAGGAGTCTTTGGAGTCCATGCATGTTGCTCCATAATTAGCTAGAGATCGCTGTAGTGATGAGCCTACCAAGGCACTTCACTTCTACAGGGGCTGAGTGCTGTATCTCTGCAGCACTCTCAGGCCTGTCTAGCCTGAGGATTGAAACCCTGTTGGAAGAAATGAAATCCAGGTCTCTAATTACAGCAGTAAGCTGGGCACTAAACACTGGGCTAGCTGGCTGATTCTGAGTTAGGCGCTTTTACTGGGAAAGGTCCTGGAGAAAGATACAGAGGAAACAAATGTGCTTAGGAAAAGGAACAGGCTCTACCTTTGGTATATTGTAATATTCTTTGTAGTATCACGGGATACTTTGTGATCCTTTGAGTTACTAGTAAGATGCACTCAGGTATCCCCAGGCGCCTCACCACCGTGCTGCTCATTTTTTTCTAAAAAGACAAGACGTAAATTAAAACGCTGCTGCTGAAGCGCCCTCCAAGATGTGCCGACGTGCAGTATGCACCCCGTGCGGGGGTCAGCCACAAATCCCCCACCAGTTCCTACCTTGATGAATGCCTGAAAACGCTTCTCTTTTGACTGCAGGTCTTTGAAATAATTGACAGCCTCGTTGTGGTGCCCGCAGAATTTGCCGTAAGTTTTCTTCATTCGCTCCCCATTCTCACCGGAAAACTGCAAGACATGAACAAACTTTTGGCCCCTCACTGAGTTCTTGGGATCAGTCACTTGGCATCACCCACCATCCATCACTGAAAAGGACGGCTACACAGTCAGTACAAATCTAGCCTGAAGTGTAGCTTTCAAAAAACTAGATCGATGGAATTTAAAGAATGGAGACTAGGCACTGTATAAACCCAGAGCGAGAGACCCTACCACAAAGAGCTGGCACTCCAAAGAGACAAGATGGCCAGAGGGAGGGAAAAAGAGCTACAGAGGTGTGAAGCGGCTTGCCCAGAGTCACAGAGCAAATCAGCAGCAGACCCAGGAAGTGGAATCCAGATCCCCTGCTTCCCAGCTTAGTCCCATACACTACAGTCTGTACCGTAACCAGTGCTGATGCTTTTCCGCCCATGAGCCATAAACAAACAAAACAGGCATCGACCCTGACAGCAACCCTTTCACCTGAAAATCTCTCAGTGCTTGACAAAGATGGACAATTATTGTCATCTCCATTGTATAAGCGGGGAAGCGGAGGCACAAAGGATATGTCTACACAGCAAAGAAAAACCCGAGCTCTGGGGCCCTCCCACCCCATAGGGTCCTAGACCCTGGTCTTGGGCTGGAGCCCTGAAGTCTATACAGCAGTGAAACAGCCCCACAGCCTGAGCCCCACAAGCCAGCGCCAGCTGGCATGGGCCAGACCCGGGTTTTTCTTTGCTGGGTAGACATACCCAAAGAGGAGATGCGACTCACCTTAGGCCACCAGTAAGACAGCATAAGGGCAGGTCTACACTACAGAACTACTTCAGTATAAATAACTATGTCGCTCAGGGGTGTGAAAAATCCACACCGACCTAAGCACTATGTGTAGTGTGTAGACAGCGCTATGTCAGTGGGAGAGCATCTCCTAGTGATGCAGCTACCACCTCTTGCTCAGGTGGATTAACTGCACTGACAGCAGAGAGCTCGCCCATCAGTGTAGAGCATCTTCATTGAAGCGCTACAGCAGCGCAGCTGTACCAGTGCCGTGTTTAAGTGTAGACCTGCCCTAAGAGAGAGAACTGTAAGTCAGGAGTTCCTGGCTTGCAGTCTTGTGCTTAGGGCATGCAGGTGTCTCTCACCACTCACCTGATTCACCAGGATGTCTCCTATCCTCTTGATAACAAAGTTCTTTTCACTTTTGTCCATCAGGGACTCTTTCTTCCTCTCCAGAATCCGCTGGAAGAACTGGTTGTGGATGTTCAGCAAGTCATCCAGGCAAGGAAAGACCTTTTCCACCATTTGCTGTTCAAACTGCAGCTCCTCCAGCATCCCCCTGCTGTACACATCACTCATGATCTTCAGAGTGCGGACATGATGCATCTCTGTCTGCATCAGTTCTGCATGAGACAAGGACAGGTCCAACAGAGGAAGCACATGGGTCAAAATTATTATCCTCTAGGACAAGGCGCTGTATCAACCCAGAGAACTTGGCATTGCTAAGACAAGGAAAGGCATTCACCAGATCTAGCTGGTTAGAAGGGCTCATAGAAGCTAACAATGTAATAAAGTGCTATGGGGTCATAATTCCCCATTCTAACAGGTGTGTTACTTGCACTACTATTACTGGGATTTATACATGTGAACTCAGGGGAAAACAGTCTATAATACATTAAATGCAACACCAATACCATTGATATATACCAGTTTCATTCTTTTTTTACCTCTTAATAGTTACTGATTAGATCATCAACGTGAAAACATTTTTTCTTTACAAAGTGCATGGTAGGGCTTAGCTTGGGGGTGGATCAGCCCTCCCCATACTCTGTTTATATGAACAAGTGCTCGCTCTCATTACTGCTAGAACACTGGTCCCCAAACTTTGGGGCCTGCCCCCTAGGGGGGGCACGGAGGAACATTTGGGGGGGAGGGGAGGGTAGAGCATGAAGTGGGGCCTGAGCCAGCTCCACACAGGGAAGAAGGGAGTGCCACCTGGCCCCGCTCTGGCCCCAGCCGCAGCCCTGGTCTTGGCCCCTGGAGCTGCTGCGGCTCTGCTCCCGGTCCCAGCCCAGCTGCTGCTCTGCTCCCAGCCACGGACCTGGCCCCAGCCTCAGCGCCCGGCTCCCAACTGCAGTTGCGGGGGAGGGCAGGGAGCAAGGGGGGCGCAAGGTAAAAAGTCTGGGGACCATTGTGCTGGAATCTGAACACTGCAGAAGGACAGATAACAATACCAAAACACTATGTTGCTCTTCTCAATATAGTTATTTTTCTGTGCAGCACAAAAGGACTCTTATATCAAGGGGGAGAAGATGCTAAAACAAGTAATTGACTACTCTGTACTCATGGATAACTGTGTATAAAGGTCATCAACCAAACAAACCAGGAGATACAATTTGTTTGGATGGTTCAAGGTAAGTGAAATCCAGAATTCCAAAGCTTAGTAAGATGGTATTGGAGGTCTTCATTTCCAGTAAACACCAAGAGTGAAACTCTGGCCCCAGTGACGTCAATGGCAAACTCCCTTTGACTTAACATTTCCAAATTAGTCACAAACTAAAAGATATGAACAGACCATCCAAACCTAGAGGTTTCTACAAACTAAACTGGATCACTTCTCTTTAACCAATACACATCTCACCATATATGACATCTTGCCGTTTGACGACATCCTTCTTTTGCTGCCGCAAAAACTTGCTGTCCACTACTTGACTCCAGGATTCTGCCTCCAGCTGCTTGGAATCCATCTCGAAGTCCCCCATGAGTTGTCCTTCATTCATGTCTGCACCTGCATAAAAGCAGCATAAAGAGATGTCTGGTCCCATCTGAAATTCCCATTGACTTTCTACAGCTTCAGGCTTTGTTCTGAATGCCACAAACATCATATCTACTCTCCTTTACTGACATGGAAACAATTATATCGAATTTTACTGGGTAAGTACCAAACAATGCAAAGTACTTTTATAGGTTATTTGCTAGTTGCCCCAAACAAGTCCACAACTATCATGTATACTGAACTCTGGTTTACAAGACAAGCAGGAACCAGTTATCTGCCATGCTTCTGTGTTTGGATGAATACATTGGGATCTCTTACCCTCATCAGTTAGCGACTCCGTGGATTCATTCACCCGGCTGATTTTATGTAAAGAGTCTGTTGACTGTGACAGGAATTTCCAAGTATGTACTATGCTTTCATCACTGCCAACTCTGCAGAAAAAAGGAAATGCAGAACCCCATTCAGGACTCCAAAATTCAAATCAATCATTTTTTGAAGTACACAAAACAAATATAATTTTAAATAAAACTGAAAGCTGCACTAAGTGTTGCTGATTATGCACAGGTATATATATTGTGTGCACATGTATTTATATATTTTATATATAATGCTAATAACTACAAATTAGGGCTCAACAAACTGGATCATCTACATTTCTAACTGAAATAATCATTTCCCTAAAACCTGAAGTGAATATTTGAGGTCTGAAAGAGTTTGGTAAACTTAATTTAATTATTTTCATTTTTGTATTGCCATTCCACCGCCTTATTTTCAAGATACTGTATTTCCAGCTCAGCTAATGCTGAGGAATATCGGAAATCTCTCAAGAGAGTCTGTATATGCAAAGTTCTAGCTGAATGAAATTCATCTAACATTTGGATAAGCAGTTAATCTTGTGGATGTTTTTCTAAACTAAGCCTTTTGATAATTTTCCCCTTCACAGCTCTGCAAACACATATCCAACACAGTTTTCTAAAATCACTGGTGTTAGGGAAAATGGAAGAGAGAATTAATGATCATGGAAACTCTATGTATAGCAGCATTCTGTGCGTGTGTGTGTAATTATTTTATACATATATACAAAATGTATGATGATGTGTGATGGTATGCAGCTTCTACTAGCTTGAATGGCTGCATTACATGCAAACTTCTGAAAATTTTAATTCCCAACACACAGGAAATTTGAAGTTATAGTTCTCACAGCAACTGCATCTTGACCCCTTTTCTCAGACAGTATGTGGTATTTGTCTTTCTGTATATGTTGTGATATTTTATACATCAATCTACGTGACACACACCCATAAATTTATTCCTAATGAAATATGGGGAATAATGTAGGTTGCTTACACTATGCATACTGTATGTATACCACACATACACACAGAGGCTTACCCTGCAATGTTCTGTATTGAGACGCTTTTTGAAAGTGTTGTAGTCTGCTGTGATCTCCTGTTATTGAATATTGAGGTTACGGTGCTTTCATCAGGGGCAAGTATTGCAGACCGAGGGCGCTCCTTAGGTTGTGAGGCTAGAAGAGAAATGACAGATATCTGGTAAGAAACGCCATCCAAACTCCTTGCTAACGCATTATGATGACTCGACCAAGCAAGATTCTCAAAATTCACTTCCTCTTTGCTTAGAAATAATCACCTCTTCAGCTGGTATCAACTGTCATAGCTCCACTGAAATCTAGCCTCATTCTGTGTCTTTACTGGTTTGTTAACGCATGGCCCATTCTGCATATCCCTGCTCAGGACATAATTTCCATTCACTTTAGTAGTTCTGCCTGAGTAAGACTTCAGAAGTAGTCCCCAGGTAAGTCTGGAGCCTACACTGAACACCAATGTAATTTACATTTGTTTGACCTATCTGGGCAGTTCCAAACTCTTAAGACACAATATTCTTATGTATAAATAACTTCTACGGCAATATAGGAAAAAATGAACAATGTAAATGCTCAGTCATCATCTTCTGTGAGACTGTTCGATTGTGTTCCTGTGCAGGGAAGTGGTGACCAGAGCAGCAAATGGAACACTGGGCTTTCCTAATGTCGGAAGAAAGACCTTTGACTCCTCACTATAGTGCCTGCTGGAAGGGAGGGTTGGGTTGAATACACAAGTCCAGAAACACTCTCATGGGAAGCTGAGCAGAACTTTATTACAAAATGACCGAAACAGTCACTTACAGCAACTCGTCTTGGTGCTCTTATCACCTCCTTTGAGCTCTTCCAACCCTCCATTTGCCCTGACCCCCTTAGGACTGAGTTTCTGACTATCCATTGGTTCACATGATGGAGAGAGAAAGACCCTCCAGTTATGCAGAAGGGCTTGGTCATCTCTCCACATCATCACTAGCGACCGCATCTCACTCCCTCTTTTTTCTTTCCCTGTTCAGCCTTCCTGTTTCCCACAGTGATGCTGCTGGTCCATCTGACAAAAGCAGCTTACTGAAATGGCCCAGTTTGGAACTACCCCTTCCATTTTAACTTCCCCATTGAACAAAACACTCAGTTCAATGTTGTTTTAAACATTCTCACAGTTTATGAATACCGCAGGTAACACCTATGATGTCATCTTTCCAGCCGAGAGCTCACTCGCTCCAGGAGAATTCTCAGCTGGCCAGCTACAGCCAAAATCTAGCTCCATTGCATTGTGTAAACAACAGAAAGGAGCTGGATCACTAAAAATACGGTGTCTCCAATACTGAAAACATGGCCTCTTTCTTCCATAGCTTGTATCTGCATAAGGTTATATGGGTACCACAAAACTGGGCCAACCATTTGCACAACATGAGCAATGCCTCTAAAATCCCAAACGTTCCGTATCACACAGGATATAATCACTTATTCCTGTATCCTAAACTGTTTTATCTTTCATCGTATTGAAATGGATAACAGTTGAACATGAGGGTAAAAGATTATACTGAATACAATGAAAAATAGCAACTTTTAAGGAGCTACACCAGAAAAAGAGGGAAGGGAAGGCTTCTTACTCTTGTTTCTCATAATTACTGTGGGTAACGAAGAGGTATCGTGTGCCTGAAGCATCCCTTTTTGTAGCTGAAAGAAAAAGAGATAGGTTTAATTTTTCCCGCTCCCAACATAAACGAAGGGCCGTGTATATCCACAGACACCTTACTGTAATTACGCAGTAACACCATTCTGAGTTCCCTCAGAACAGCTTAGATCCTAGATACAGTGCCCATCTACAAGCAGCATTATCTTCAGCATGGTGATACAGTCTGAGCCATCACAAGGTATGCAATCAAATATGGAGAAATATTTGCAATAAGAAGTAAAATAGGGAGACAATAATCCTGATATCGCTAGATAGCTGAAGCGTATTAAAGCCAAAAGGATCATTGAGGGAACAGTATACATAATTGTAGTGACTAGCTGTTAAATGTAACTGTGCTCAGCACAGCGAACACAGTCCTTGCCTCAAACAGCTTACGATGGAAAGACAGGACAGCACTGTTCCCTCTAAGCTGTGCGTGTGTGCGCACGCACACAGATCCTAAACCCCCACGCACACGGCAAAACACCACGTGCACAAAAATTTGCACAGAAGCACAATAATTTGCACAGAAGAAACTTTCTGAGCACGCGGCCTGTCAAAAATTAGAGGGAACATTGGACCGGAGCGAAAGACTTGAACAAGAAGAGCATGGTGGCTTGGTGAACCAGGATGGGAAGGGGGCTCCCCACACATGGGACAACCATGAATTCCAATCGGAGGTGCTCATCTATATTAACATACAAAAACTGCCTTGGAAGAATATTAAGGTTGCAAAGTCTAGCACTTAAAAGTTAAGAAATGCCAAAATTAAGGTTGCCCATGTGACCTTAATTTGGCTCCATGGTGCACATGCATTATGTTGCAGTCTAATTACAGGATCAGATGCTATTTTTTTTTTTTTTTTTTAGAGGATCCATGCCTCATTCAGTGCACAGGATGGACGGTGCTCACAGACTGGGGAGCTATTCTATATTTCATTGCAACCTCATCCCAATCTCCCTGCTCACTGTGCCCACCACACCCAGGCCCGACTCCTCTCCCTGCTGTACTCCAGACGGGCCTCTTTTCCCTGCTGCCAGGGGAGTGTGGAGGGCACAGGAGAGAGTATCTTCCTGCGCTGGGTTCCTGTGCCCATAGCCACAGCGGCCCCTGGTACCAGGAGGAGCAATAGCAGGGGAAATCCAGTGCAGTTGTGGGCTGCAGCATGCTCAGTTGCTCGGTGGGGATGGTACATGCTCACTCGGGTCACACAGAGGTGCACAGGACAAGGGGTGCTCCATTAACAAACTGCTATTCAATATCTGTTTTATCCTCGTTGTACAATGCATGGCTCCGCGCTGTGCTTACTGCACCCTGTTCAAACCCTACTCTGCAGAGAGAAGTATTAATCTCCTGATGGCCTTCTCAATGGTGCTGTAGCACCTGAGTGTTTCACAAATGTTAATTAGTTGATCTTCACACACCCCATGAGGTAAGGTATTATTACTCCCAGGAGTGTAGTGGAGGGTAAATATGGGCAAACTCTTCTGATTTGGGGAATATGGAGTGTAGGTTAGAGTAGTTTACTCAATTCTTCTTCTTTTTTACCGTTTTACTGATAGGGAACTAAAGCACGGAAGCAGAAATGTCAAAAGTGTCCATTAATTGTGGGTGTCCGATTTGAGATGCCCGTAGCCTGATTCTTCAGAGAACACAGCACTTTATCTCTTCAGAACAGAGCTCCCACTGACTTCAGTTGGAATTCTGCAAATCAGACCTCAGGATCTCAAGTTAGGCACCAAGAAAGGGAAGGACACAGGGATCACGTTAGAAAAGTTTGGTTTAAGTGACTTGTCTAGCATCACAAAGGAACGCTGTGGCAGAGGCTGGGTGGCATTCGAATGACTAAACAAAAAGACTATCCTTCCTCTTCCTGCAAGCCCCAGCCTCATTCACCACACACCTTCCAAGTTCTACAACAAATGAGGCCAGGAATCCTAAGTACAGCAGCCACACTAACTACACAAGTCTGATTCATTTCCTGAGCACTGTCCATCCTCTGCACTGAATGAAGCGGGGGTCCTGTGGAAATATAGTATGTGATCATGTAAAGACTGTATCATCATGCATATGCACAAGAAGGAAAATTAAGTTTGCAGAGGGCAAACCTTAATTCAGGCATTTCCTAACTTTTGAGTGCTTGACTTTTCAACCACAATGTTCTCATATAGTAGGCTTTTTTGTAAGTAATTTCCTAGCTTTTTTTAAAATCAAACAGAAAAAACAAATTCTATATTGTGAAACCATATTGACTCCCATATTATATATATATATATATAAAATCAGCAGCATTGCTGGAGTCTATAGATCCACAGCACAGACCTGTCACTTGGGCTCACATGGTAACTCACAGCAGTAGTAGGTTGGCATCCTTTATATGGGACAGTCACTAGAGGGAGATGAGCAACCTCCTCCCCCTCCCCTGTGCTCAGCTCCAAGTCCCAGTCCTTGTTTCCCTCTTCCTCCACCACTTGTCCCCATCCCTGTCTTCCCATGGCTCTAAACAAACAGAATTGCATTTTACAAAACTTAGAATATGATTTTTCCCTAGTCACATCAGACAAGGGAAGCAGAATTAATCTACAATTTGGGCGAGTATCATAAATTTCAGGAGAGTTGAGGAAAATGATCCCTCATAACAGGCGATTATGACGCTATGCCCAGCAGACTGGAAATTCCATTCCTGCACGTGTTGCAAAAGATGTCTGCATGCTAAAACGCTTCAAAATAAATGTCATGTTCAGCAGACGACATGAAGCCTCTCACCTTCATTTTGACTTTTGCACAGGATATGAGACTCTCCTTACAGCCTTTGTGAACAATTGCATTGCAGTCTGTAAAGTGGGAAAACACACACACAAAAAGCCAGGTCAGAAGTTTGCCTTTTGATTTCCTCTTACATTTCTATGCTAGACTGTGGAGCAATTAGGGATTGTCACTCCCACTCATATACTAGAAGAGCAGCTCTAGATATAGCCAAATGTGCTGACTTCCATGATAACGAGGCCATATGATTGATTGATTGATTAACAAGATTTCCACACAGATTTCAACTGACTGGGAGTTCTACTTAAAAATCAATAGCATACTATGCCCCAAATTACACAAAGATGCTTGTTATTCTTTAGATGAAAAATAAGGGGGTGAACAGGAGCCACTGAACAACTAGGCACATGCTTGAAGACTTATGACTTCACAGGCAGGCAGAAGTAGGGGTCGATTATAACAGCAAAAGATTCTCCTTAAACACAAACATCTTCTTAATTAGAGCAAGAATGACAGGAAACCAGATGCAGGAAAGGAACAGGGAAAAAAATCTTACACGAGTATGAAAAAAGATCACTGCTTTATATTTATATCTTCCACTACTCTGCAGAGACGCCAGAGAAGGTAACAGGAATGAGAGTCCGGACACTGGGTTTGCGATTTAGACTCTTGTCCACCTAGACTGAATTCCTCAGTTCATTTCATATAGGCCACTGATACGTTCCAAGGGTAACAACTCTCAACTCACTACTTAATACCAACCCGGTTTGCACATGACCCAGCGACCTGGAGGTGAAAAAGCTCCACATCCTAATGCCCTGAGTCAGCCAATCACTCAGTGCATTAGATTTTGTCCTAATCATCCTGGAGATAAGCTGTCCATTAAGGCTGGGCTCTACAAAGGGGGCGCAGGGAGTAACATGTCCATCACACACTGATTTATAATGGGATTTTGGTTACTAACTAACTCCTTGAAAATCCCCAGCCTAAAAACATTCAGATGAAACTCAATATAACTAGATTCAGCAAATATACCTGGTCACTTTTGTTTAGACAGGGAAATCCATTTTAAATATTTAGTTCGCAAAATATATTTAAAAAGGCTTCTAATAAAACCAGAAATAGCGAAACCCCTGAACGAACAAACAAAAAGGCCCAAATCATCATTAAGTTCACAGATATGTGTCTGCTAAATGGAAGGATGTGCATGCATGTTGAATGTGTCTCACAGCGGTAATGGGCGTTAGGGTTTATGCTCTTTTGTTGACTTCCCACAATTTCCTGTACATATGAAACAGAAAGACAAAAACCTGCTGTGCTGTGTAAAAACATAAAGATGATCACATCTCGGATCAAGGGAAAAAACTGCAACGGACCCCAGAGAACTTTCTGTCTCTTTCTTGCCTCAGAACTCCTCTCCTTCCTGTTTGATACAACACCCCTTTTTCCTTGCTCATGCTTGTAGTAACATCTCCTATGATCCTCACAGCCACAGGAGGACTGGTCAAGAATCCCTAATCTTGCTGCTCAATGATGCTCTTGAATTGAGTGAAGTGATGCCACTGGGGGAGTTGAGACTGGCCCTGGCCTGACCAAGGCTGAAAGCATTGCCAATCCTGCTAGACTACCAGGACATGCAAAGTCAGAACTTGTCTGAGGTTGAACACACGTAAGGTTTCCTATACATACTCTACTTAGGAGGTTGGGAAGTCTCTTACAAGGCTAGAGCCACTTCCGTTTGGTATGCTGTCTAGCGAGAAAATGCTTTTACAATGAGTTGCCATCACCTTAGTGGATAGCATAAGTCTCCATGACTAATAAAGCAGGAGAGACCCAAGTAAGTAAAAAGCTAGAAATATTATAGTCCAATTATTTGAGTTAAAAGTACTAATAGCCCCACCCCACTTTAGGTAATCCCCTTGGCCCCTCCAACCCTGTACACATCTCACAAATGAAGCTCCTGGAAACTACAACAACAAAAACCTTTTATGAGAGGGAAGAATCTCTAAATCTGAATCCCTTCGCACTTCTGGAGGGGCAGGTTTGACTCCCTTGAGTCAAACCTGCCCCTCCAATTCTGGTTCTGGGCCTAGCTCTGATGGAGCTAAAAATCTCTCAAAAACAGATAATACTGTGATTGCCCCACCACATACGATGGCAGAAAACTCTCAAAAATTCTCAAATGATTCCATAAGATTTCTGCTGTCCTGGAACGGACATCCTGTCAGAACAGCTTGTGAGATTTCAGTGCCGTCAAATTCAAACTCAAGCCCTGATTTGGCCTCGAATCTGTATTTCAAACCCTAGCCTAAACCAAATCCAGACCCAAATGTCATTTCCTCAGCTGATCTCTACAATAAAAACCCAAGCACTTAGGACAAGATAGGAGCTGGGAGCTGGCCAGGCAGCAGTTATTAATTCACTTTAACTGGTGCAAAAGTCACTGGATACTTTTATATGGAAATTCTGGACCAGCAACAAGTTTCAGCCTTGCAGGGAGATTCTTCAGCTCCCCTCACCTCCTAATTACAAAACCATTAATAATTACAGAAGGGAAAATTTCTGCTTTGCCCAGGCTGGTATTTTATATTAAAAAAAGAAATGAAAGGGGAAAAAAAGGCCAGAATTATTCAAAAATTGACCTTTAGAAACATCTATAACAATAGGCCAAAGCTCTGCAGATGTTTTTTTTTTTTTTAAAAGTCTACTCTCTTAAGAACTACCACAGCAAATATTGGCCATTAGTGCAGAAAAGTAGTAGAGCCTGAAGCAACAAGTGCTTTGTGAACAACGGGACTCTGGACCATTGCTGTTGAGTATTAGTCATTTGAAAAGGGCATCAGCAGACTGTCATCATCAAGATGAAGAACTGGTTTAATTTGTGAGACGTGGAAACTGGCTGGTGTCCTCTGATATAACCCAGGCTGGAATACATGAGTGGCAATCATCCCCAACTGACATACAAATCTAGTATTCCTTCTGTGCACAAACCAAAGGGCTCCATTAACAGAAGAGGAACAAAACGACGGAGGAAAGCCACAAAAACCAGCCAAATCATCCGAATAAAAAAATCAGACAGCAACTGTTTTACACAGAATATATGGAAGTGAAAATGTGTGACATACTCAAGAGGCTGAATCTCTACTTTTTGTGCAAAACTCAACACAACTTTAACTATGAACTTGCTACTGGCACCTCCATAATGACGACTTTCTTTTGGTGTCACAAAAACACACTTTGCTGCTTGGCTTGAAAGTTTCATACACTGATGTGCTGCATCCCATTTCCCAAAACAATACGCTTCCTCTCTTTGGAAAGAGTTTTGCAAGTTGCAAAATGAAGCAAGTACTGCAAACGAACCAGGCCCCTAAAACCAGTGTGACTTTAATCTGACACAAAACACCCTGACCGAATATTTGATTCTTAGGCTTCATCTGGCCTACTGACTATTCCACGTGTTCTACAGAGAGCTAACGTACACTGTACATTACTTTAATTTTGACAGAAGCTGTTGGCTACACCGACACTACACATCACCAGTGGTGGCATGTAGTGTATGTGTAGCTACACACGTCAGTGAAAAGCAGGCTGCGTTCACACTGTCATTTGTAGCTACACACGTCAGTGAAAGGTTTTGGTTGGGAGAGTCAGTGGGGATAGGTGGGCCTTTGCCAGAGCCTTTCCCTGATGCCCCTACCCTGCCGGAGCCTTTCCCCGTGCAAGGGAAATGCTCCTGCAGCAGGGAGCTGGTGGAACCTCTCCCCCCTGCCAGAGCCTTTCCTATTCTGCAGCAGGAAGCTACCCAAACTTTTTTCCACTACCTCCTGCCGCCAGAGCCTTCCCTTGTTGAGGGAAATCTATTTCTGTGGCAGGAAAGGCGCCAGAAGTGGGACACAGCTATTTTTAGCAGTGTAGACGAGGAGACATGACGTTGGCGAGTAAAGAGCAGGTAGGGTACATACTCGCATACATACCCATACCTTTCAGACATGTCTTTACTTGCCTAAGCCATGTTTCGCCACCTTTAATGCTATTTATTTTTACCTGTGCTAGGGGAGTTCTGTGGGATGTACCCCAGATGCTGCCCCAAAAGTGTGCAGTGTAGATGTATCTTAAGGCTATATCTACAGTATGTTACAGTGTACTGCGTGCCACCATACAGATTATGGTGGGCTTGAATAGCCGTGTGCACTCTAACGCTGCACTATAACATCCCTGTGCGGACACTGCGGGCATAAATTAGAAGTCCTGTTTGAAGAGAACTATGTTAACACAAACTAGGAATCTTAGTTCATGCCTGCAGCGTCCACACGAGGAAGTAACAATGCACTGCTATTCGCACCCCCATAGTCCAACATGTCGGGCAGTGCAGACAATCCCTAAGTCAAGTAAGGCTGGATTACTTACACCCATCGAAGCAAAAAATAAAAATACAATCACACAAAACTTATGCCCATGTTATAGCATCCTTTACAGTGGACATCATACAATGGAGTAGATGGCCCTTGCGGTCCCTTCTAACCCTATGGTTCTATGACTCTTGGCTAGGACACAGGATGTATATTTAGGCACAATGCTTAAGTGAGAGAGATTTCACATGTGCATATGTAGGAGGAGATTTTGAAAGGCACAAAGAGCAGCTAGATACTCAACTTCCATGAAAGTAAATAGAATCTGGGCACCTGATACCCATTTGTATCTTTGAAAATCTTCCCCTTGCTCTCTGCATGCCGTGACTGACTGCAGGGAAGCAGCTACCGTCATTGTGTAGCAAAGATGTTTAATACCTTTCTTTGATAGCGATAGCCATCTTACTTTTCTGTGTCTATATTTGTCTTGTTAGGAGAGAACCCTCAGCAATTTTCATTGTGCGCCACACCCTATGCTGTGTGCATGCATATTAACTTAAAATAAACCTTGCACAGTTTAAACCTGTATACCGAAAGGAAATGCAACTCATACAAGTACATCCAGGACAATGTTAATTTTTTTGGCATGGAACATGTATCCCTATCTGCACAGGTCCACAGACTGCCAGGAATTTATTAGCAGCTACTTTCTGGAGCAATTTAAGCTCATCAGAACGTAACAAGTTAAATCAGGTGATGTTTTGTACCCTAAATGGATTGGGAGGATTTAAAAAATAAGCATAGGAGGGGAGAGGATGGATTTAAGCACACATAATTGTTAAAATTTTCCACTTCCTGGCAGGTTAACACGGACCAGGCTTCATACAATCGTGCTGCTGTCCTTTCTCCTTCAGGAAACTCCAAAGCTGCTTCTGACTCTAGAGATACAACTAGTTATTGTTCCCTTCCCTCCCTGCAACATTTTTAGACGCTGGTCATCTATTGCAGTTGAGTGTCCTTGTGCTGCCTGCCAAATGGGTGAATGCTGCAGTCTGCATCCTCTAGGAGGACAGGCCATTCACAGCTTCCTATTTTGCAGTAGTTTAGGGCCAGAGCCTCTCTCCCAATGGAAAGGCAGCACATGCTGAGCAGTTCTCAGATCAGCAGCCAAGCACCAGACTGAGAGCCAGTGGCCTCTGCTTTCGACCAGGAGAGGTACTTGTAAATACTTTGTATTGTTTCTAAACATGAGGATAAAAATTATCACTGATTCAACAGCAAGCGATCAACAGCACAGGGCAGCTTTCTAAATACCCTGCGGTTTTGAACTGTAAACTGAAGGAGTGACTGTTTTGGTCTCTGCTGAACTAAGTCTGACAACTTTACTGAATTTCATGTGGTGGACTGTAATGTGAAGAACATTTTGCTTAGGGGCTAGAACAAGAACATCAAACTAATTTAAATAGAAGCCCGTATCTCCCAGTGGCCAACATGCTGTCTATGCTCCGTTTAGGCTTGGCAAAATTTGATTTTTTTCTAATTTTGATGATTTTTATCCATTTTTAGTTGACGATTCCCCTCCCCAATTTTTAACTTTTTTTTTTCTATTTGTAACTACTTTTATTTTTACAGCTGTAGAGTTGGATTAAGGGCAGTGCTGACAGTTGGGCTGAAGAGGTGTCCCTGTGCAGGGGGATGCTGCAGTCATCATGGTGCAACGGAAAGAGAACCCCAGCCAGGACTGTAAGGAGGAGGACAAGCTGCCAGCTGGAGGGGAAGCCACCCTGCTGCTGAACAGTTCCAGCCCTGGGAGAGCTTCCACACTCCTGGCTGGTGAGTGAGCAAGTGGGGCCATGACAGTGTAGCTGTAGAGGGCTCCCGGCAAAGTTGTGTGGCCAGTGACACTGGATGCCTGCACATACATGGTGTGGGGAAGGCTGGAGTCCTAGTGGGGAACAGCAGAGACTCCCCCCACTGACCTTGGTCAGTACCTCGAGGAGGAGGAACGGGTCCCCAGCTGCAGAGACAGCAGAGTGGCTACCTCCGCAGCCAGGGACGACGATGACGACGACTCCTCGCAGTCCTGGCCAGGGGTATCTGTTTTGCCCTGTCAGGACCGTGGCCTCTCCACCACACCTTGCGCCTGCAGGGATCACGTGTCGTTGGCCCTGAGGCAGCGCAGGAGAGCTTTATTGTCGTGGACCCACTCACTCAGAGGGCTGCCCGCAGGCAGGCTGGTACCAACAGATATTTTTTTTCTTTGATTTCAGCGTGGCAGCTGAAACCGACATTTACCGACAGTTATCTATTAAAATCGAATGTGGCCAAGCCTAGCTACCTTATACCTACAGAGTGTGGATTACATATTCTGCAACACCAATGCATTTATATGTCTACGCCTTCCCCACTAATACTCACCCTACGCATGCATCGATAAATAGCTGTTGTTCATATAGTGTTTTCAGCATTATATTCTTATCCCTTGAGACTACATTAGTCCAAGCCAACAGCTACTACTAGGCAGGGAATAGATAAACTACCTGGTTTTTGTTTTTGGCCGGCAAGGTTTGTACCTGATGCATCAGCAACAAGTAAGCACATCTCAGGGACCTGGAAATTCCCCTTACCAAAAGCACCTGAATGCATGGTAAGATGCACCAATGAGTAGGGCAGCTACTCTTAACCTTTAGAGCACAGGATTTATTCAGGTCTGAAAGCTGTTTAAATAGAACTGCTACAACCAACTTAGCTTGCAAAAAAAAAAAAAAAGGCAGTCCTTTGATCTGAGACACACCATCATCACCTTGCACATATGTGATGGGAAAAGTGGGAGTGTGTTCCAATTTCAAAATGTTGTGTTGCTACCACCGAGATTTCACTGGAACACTGAATCAATATTTGCTGGAGCTAAAGCAGGAGGCAGGCTAGGGATAGGATAGAGAGCTCTTTTTTTCCTGAAGTTAAAATGGAAAACTAAACAGTCATGATGCAAGCTAGCTTTCCCTATCACCCCCAAAAGCTATATAACAATGCATCTCAGTCCCAAGCACTAGTAATATACCACAGTCCTGATCTATTACCTCTAAACAGATACAGATGACTATACTGAACAGCATCATACCTGTAAACTGGGCCAAACATCAGCTATGAATTAGATTGAAAATCAATCTCCATTTCACTTGAGAGTCATATTTGAACCCTTGCTACTTGACATGAAAGGTTGAGACATTAATCAGATCGGGTTCTCCCTGATCAGAATTCTCAAACTTGTAGGGGGAATAAAGCAAAAGGTCCATGACGAGCATCCTGATTCTGGCTGACAGGCTTTCCACCAACAGTGGAACACAAAGAAAAAACTACTTACTTGCACAGAGGTATGAATCTTTGTTGAAAGGTTTCATACAGTGGTAACAGTTGATTGGACCCACAGTAGGGGCTGCACTGAAGAGGTGTCCATTTAACATCTTCTTGTCTTTTTCTTTCTCCTTGGAATCTTTGTCCTTCTCTTTAGTCTTCTCCTTATCTTTCTCTTTTTCCTGAAAAGGGAAAAAGGACCAGTAGAGTCTAGTGACAAATCCCCCATGGTTGGAGCTATGAGTACGTTGATCCATACACACCTTACCAATAGCCACATGTCTTCATAGATCTTAGCTAGGGAAGCAAATTTATGACCTTCGCAGAAAAGCATTAATACTATGGATTTCCTCTGTCCTCTCTCTACACAGGCATTTTACAAGTACAGCAGCTCAAGAAATTAGGTCTCTTCTCATCAAAGCATCTCTGTTTCTTCCCATCTTTGTCTTTAAACAAATGCCCTGGTTCTGATCATTACTAAATGGCACCCTGAGAAAACTCAATCTCTTCAGCACTTTCAACGGATTGTTGCATAACTAAAATAACAGGTTTTGTGTAGGCCAAACTTTCAACGTGAAGTTAATTTTTACGGCCAATGTAAAAACTAATTTTTTAAGTGTATTTTAAAGGAGAAAGACGGACCTTTATTTTGGGGTGGGCTGATAGAATTCTCTTCCTTATTTTCCTCTTCACTAGTTTGAGCTGCCTTCTTCAGTTTCATTCAATCAGCTGTGAATAATCTCCTTGGGGAAATGGATTTTTCAGAAACTTTCTATCCATAGTACAGTAGAGTAGGTTGACTTACTGAACTATGGCTAAATGGGACTCCAGGTTACCCAGTACCGGCTTGTTCATTGTGCTATGTGTTAATTGCAGAGACCAGTAAAGGCAGATGATGGCTGCTTTGCAAAGCCTAGGTTCTGAGTTCCCCATGTCTTGATAGCAGTGGAGATAAGACTGGTCAGATACATAGCTAGACTAGCATCAAAGCATTATATAAAACGTTAAAGAGGCCACACTGGTTACTCTCACTTTGGGAATCCAGAGCACAGCCGCTTTTGGCAAGCTGACTAGCAAAGCCTTCAGGCCCATCCGCTCTGATTTTCAGAAGGGTCTCTCCTCCTTCCCCCAAAGAGATTGTTATATCAGCAAGATTATGCTGCTTTAAATATGCAGGCTTGAAGTTCCCTCACAATCTTGAAGCTTAATGGGTGATTCAAACTAAATCACAGAAAATGCAAACATTCCCATTTTGCACACCCTAAGGTAGCAGATGACTAAATACTGAGATGATGAAATAATATAGGAAGTGACAATATGTTGGTTTCCTTCTATGTTTGGAAGTTCCATTAAATATGGGTCTTAACTTACAACAAACACAGGCATTTTAGCTCTCTACTATGTGGCCTGCATCACTGCCACCTTCATGGGAGCTGCACATGCAAAATACAAATCTGAGTAATATTCAACCCTTCAGCAAATATATATCTGCACATACACACACAAAAAATGTAACTGCTCATTACACGATGCGACCCCCATTATCATCTCAACAATAATCATTTCTGTCTCAATGGATTATTGAGACCATGATGGCTTTTGTAAGAGAAGACATCATGGAGGCGAAAGTGAAATTATGAAGGTTTTCTGTGGATTTATATGTTGTTAAATGATATGTAACACGCCTGGAGCTAAACATTTTTCCAATAGAGGTCTAAATAAACAAACAAAAGAGCCCTCCTGCTGCTCAGCAGCAGGCCTGAGGAACACCAACAAAGCAGTTAATACCAGGACAGTGACTACAAGTTCTGCAGTCACCATGAGGAAAACTTTGAGCCTTCAATCTCTCTGGTCACTTGATTACAGACCTAAAAGTGGCAATTCTTCAACAAAAAAACTTCAAAAACAGACTCCAAGGAGAGACTGCTGAATTGGAATTAATTTGCAAACTGGATACAATTAACTTAGGCTTGAATAGAGACTGGGAGTGGATGGGTCATTACACAAAGTAAAACTATTTCCCCATGTTTATCCCCCACCCCTCACTGTTCCTCAGACGTTCTTGTCAACTTCTGGAAATGGCCCATCTTGATTATCACCATAAAATGGTCCGCCCCCCGGCTCTCCTGCTGGTAATAGCTCACCTTAAGTGATCACTCTCTTTACAGTGTGTATGGTAACACCCATTGTTTCATGTTCTCTGTGTATATAAATCTCCCCACTGTATTTTCCACTGAATGCATCCGATGAAGTGAGCTGTAGCTCACGAAAGCTTATGCTCAAATAAATTGGTTAGTCTCTAAGGTGCCACAAGAACTCCTTTTCTTTTTGCGAATACAGACTAACACGGCTGCTACTCTGAAACCTTTGAGCCTTTGATGTCACATGCAAATAATTAGTAACAAGTTTAACATTTCTGTCTGTCTCTCTGTGAATCCAAAGCTGAATCCATCCCTATACCGCCTTTAAACTAAAGTTGACTATCTCCATTACTGGCCCCAGAGCCCCTCTCAGTATTACATCCACAGAAATGAAAGATACTTAGGATGCAGTATTAAATGGGACAATGGTATCTGGGGCAGACAAACCTGAAACTGCCAGCAGTCCCCTAGATCATCTAGATTGGATTAGAACCCTGTGACCTACAGGTGAAAGGCTCCATGTCCCACCCACAGTCTGCTGAACTGTGCAAATCCAGCAGAGTTCACTTTGGAAGGGGCTCGGGACTTATACTCTGTAAGAGTGGTAGTAAATCAAGACCAAAAGGTTTGCTTGAATGTCAGACTCTGAGGAACTCAGACCTCCAAGGGAAGGATCTTACTCTCAGCCAGACCCTAGGCCTCTATGAACACTTAAACACTCCTAGCAATGCTAAACGAGATTAACTTTAATAACTTCCCAGGGAGTGCAGCTGGTATTTAAAGACAGGTTTTTGCAATTTGGTAATTTTGGGGTCTGGGATATTAACCGTCCTTTATGATTTTATAAAGAAAGAAAAAATGTTTAAAAAAACTTAATGATTTCAGTTAGACACAGGAAATACTGCACTACCTTTAGTGAGCAAAAAGCCAACTTTCATATGTCATATGTCTGACTGCGAAGTTGGGGTGCAGGACCCTCTGGCTTCTCCAGGAGCAAACCCTGGGCAGACTCGCTGTGGGAAGCGCACGGAGGGGCAGAGGATGCTGAATGCTCCGAGGTCAGGCCCAGGAAGGTGGAACCTGTGTGAGCTGTTTGCCCTGGAGACAGTCTTGAGCTGTAGCTCACGAAAGTTTATGCTCAAATAAATGTGTTAGTTTCTAAGGTGCCACAAGTCCTCCTTTTCTTTTTGCAGATATAGACTAACACGGCTGCTACTCTGAAAACTTTCATATGGTGGGTTTCATAACACATCACAAAGCATTACCTTAAAATGAAATGTTCTTTCTACACTACACATTACTGAAGCTTCCTTCAAATAACAGCATGAAAATAGAAACATTTTTCTTCCATAAAAAAACCAGCAGCATGGTTGAAGGAACCAGTTCACTGGGCAGCGTACTTAAGCATCAGATTTCAGTGTGAAGTAACAGTTAAGTTCTTACCTCCCAATGCGTAAGTCCTACTAGTCTCACTGTTATTTCAGGTAATTCACTAAATCTACACCGTTTCACCGACATGATTTCTCAGGGACAGGAGAGCTGTTTTCTACGCGTATTAGTCCATAGTGACTGCACACTGGTCTGCTCAGTTTGCCACGACAGACTATTGGGAGAGGAAGTCAGATTGCTTGGGCAAGGGAGGGAGGGAGGTGTGTTAGCTGCTGACTTCCTTAAAGATGATTGTAACTATTTTGCGGCTGCTTGTATCACGTTTTCCCTTAGCTAGACCTGTTTACAAAAATCAGAGGGGCAGTGGGGAGGGGAAATGAATTTTAAAAGGAAAGTGGCACTTAAATTGGAGTCCAGAACTTTAAAAGAGATTTAATAAAACAACCCTTCTATGATACTTAGGGCATTTATGAAAAGAAAATTTTATTCTGTTAGAAATAGATGCACATTTAGCGTACTTCCCCAGTATTTAGTACTTTTGCAGTATCAAAACACTTATACAGATGGCTAGAGAGGTTGCTTTTGTATATCTCTAGCTACTGGTTGTTTTTTATTTAATTCACAGATGTTTACAATCTCACAGTTCTTTGAAATGCTATTTTGAAAAGCTGGTGGTGTTTAAAACTCCCTGGATGCAGACACCCACTCTAACTGCAAAGTAAATGACAGGAGAAATTACTTACCCTGCTTTTCTTAATTTGATTCCATATTTGCTGTCATGCCCCAAAAATTCATTTTGAAAATGGGAGAAACGCTGAATATTTTTCTAACTAAGCGCACTATCACACAGTAGAGATTGTGTGTATATGAACCATTACATGCAATTGAGTTGAATGGAGTTTCACCAGTGTAAAACTGAAGTAACATGATGTGGCACACTAGACTCACTGGTAAAATTACCCACTTATCTATTCCCCCTTCATGTTTAATTTCCCTTGTGCCTATATGTCTCTTTTTGCATTGTTGTTAACATAATTTTAAAAAAAAATACATTGGTCATGGTCTTCGTCAGAAAGCTTATTTTACAACTGATCTTAGAAAACTGCATTATCTAAAACCAAGTTCTGAGCAGAGCAAAATCTGTTAGGAGTAACTGTATGTTTATAGCTCTTGCTCTACTAGAAACAGTTAGAAGAAACAACCAAATCTTCCTGTTCCACTTCCTCTTTCAAGGGTTGTTTTTTGTCTTTCATGTTTTAATCTAAAAAACTCTTCTTCTCTGAGATGATCCAGTTCTCTGAGGAACTTGAACCCGTGTTTCTCAGGCTTACTGTATAAAATTGCAGTAATTAACACAAAAATATTCCGAAGCAAGAAGAAAAAAAAAAAAGTGTTTGACTTGGATATCACTCTGCATTGCCAATTAGTAAAAAGTCAAAGCTGCTAGCTATTGCGAGCTTTTAAAAAGCAAATTGTGTTTACCATCTTGGAGGGACTCTTGTTTTATCAGAAGGTTTTAAAGTGAACAAATAAGCCAGCATGTGGCAGTCTCTGTGGCCTTTGGTTTAATAGATGAAGATACGGGAAGTATCCCAATGTGCATTCTCCATGTACTGTCTTATCCCTCATCCTAACAGAATCTTAGAATCTTTCTCTATATACAACTGTGACCAACTATGATCTCCCAGTTCTTACCTTATGGCAAGGACTGTCAGCAAATCCCCCAACTGTACATACTTCACAAATTCTCACAAGTGGTTTGTATGAAGGGTTCTATATAAATATATTCTCTCATATTGAACTTTGCACTGGAGAACAGGGACAGTTATCATATTCTTTTGAACTTGTCATAATCTGATGCAGCTCTGGGGTTGTCTATGACCACAGCATGCATCCTGTCGAGATAGATCAACAAACGGGAACTGGTCTCCCTTGCATAAGGGCTAAAGATGTCACAATCTCTAGATGATGCACCAGAGATGACTGCACTATTGTGCATTTATTGTATTACCACACAAAGACCTACGTTAAAAGAATGTTAAGTTTGGAAAGTCAAGCACTCAAAAATTAGGGCATGGCAGAATTAAAGCTGCTTATGCTACCTTATTTCAGCTTCCTGGTGCATATGCATTATGATATAGTCTTATTATATATCATATCATATACTGTTTTTTCCAGA
The DNA here is from genome assembly GCF_015237465.2 of Chelonia mydas. Lineage (NCBI taxonomy): Eukaryota > Metazoa > Chordata > Testudines > Cheloniidae > Chelonia > Chelonia mydas. Next base: position 70,734,924 of record NC_051250.2, read on the forward strand.
GGACTCATTCAGTGCACAGGATGGATGATGCTCATTGAACAAGCAATTATTCAATATTTTGCTTTATCCCCATTGTTCAATGTGCGGTCCCACACCCTATTTACAGCACATTATTCAAACCCTGCTCTGAATGAAGAATTATTAATTTCCTTTTAAATTTTGGAATGGCACTCACCATTACAGTATCTGAGTGCTTCACAAACGTTAACGAATTAATTTTCACAGCCCCTTGCAAGGTGATGTGGTATTATGCCTAACTTTTGAGTGTTTGACTTTGCAACCTTAATGTTCTTTCAGTGTCATTTTTCCTGTGCAATTTGCTATGTCTTTAAAAAGCTGGAAAACCAGAAATCCCACCATATGGAACCATACTGACACTTAGACCTATAGCACAGACCTCTACCACTTGAACGAATGGAGTAACTGATAAAAGTAGAATACGGTCATCCTCTATGACAGTGGTTCTTAACCTGGGGTGCAAGATGCCCTTTCTGGGGGTGCGAGACATGCCAGATTTTTTTAGAAGGTAAATTATCGAAAACACAAATTAACCACAGGCACTTAAGTACAACTACTTTGTTTCATCAAACCTACGTTTATATGTATATAATTCTCTCTCTTTCATTCTATAGTTATGATATATCTAGGTTTAAAGAACGGACCCATTTCAATGATTTTTGATAAGGGGTGCGAGAACATATTTTGAGAACCAAAGGGGTGCAGGGTGCAGTAAAGGTTAAGAACCACTGCTCTATGAGAACCAGACAGTAGAGGGGGGCTGAAACACATACTTTGCCTGTGGGTTTCACAGCTATTTGCTGACAGCAGAGGAATGGGGACACTCATGAATCATGGGGTTCCACTTCCGGTTCTGACAGGGAATGTGGTCTAGTGGTCATAGACCTTTCTGCCTTTGTTCCTTCCACCCCCACAAGCTTGGCACTTTTTGCCCCATCCCTTTCCCAATCCCATGTTTTCTCCTCCGCGCTTCCATACTCATGCTCCTCATCTGATCTCAGTCTCCTGAGCTCACCCTTGCACAGAGAGTCCTAGTATCCCACTCTGGGGTCCATGTCTGAGTTCCATTCCTTCCTCCACCACGGCTCCCAATCCCAGTCTTTGTTTCCTGGCTCCTTGCCCAGCCAGTGCCAGTCTTTCCAATCATCGGGCTCCCCATTTGATCTCAGTTCCCCTCCCCCTCGGGTTCCAAGTCCCTTTGCTCAGCCAGTCCCAGTTCCGCTCTTTATCTGATCTGTCTCTCCTACCCTACTGACTGCCAGTCTCCTTGACCATAGAGTATCAGGGTTGGAAGGGATCTCAGGAGGTCATCTAGTCCAACCCCTGCTCAAAGCAGTTAGTCCCAGCCTCTCCCTAGTTCCTAGTCTGATGTCAGCCCCCTGCCCTCCCATGTACCTTTGCCCCAAGGCTCCTTGTCCCAATCTACTCCCTTTGCCCTCCAGGTATGGACCCTTGTTCCCTCAGCATTTGAATCATGGTGCTTCGTCCTCCAAGCTGCCTGGGCCCAACAGTGAAAACGCAAGCAAGACAGACTCCCTGCTCTTATTTCCAGTGTCTCTCCTTAATCTAGGACCAACTGCAGGAAAAGTCTGGCTCCCCCTATGCTGCCTTTGTGCTGCAGCATTCTCAGTGGAGAGGGAAATTTTGCTGAAATTAGCTGTCAAACATTATCATGTCTCTACTGAGCATGTGCAAACTGATATTCTTCAAAAGCTTATAACTTGGCAAATGTGGGCATTTTTCCCAGGAGAAAAGCAAGAGGTATATTCCTGACAAAGGCAAACCTTCTGCCAGACTACAAATTTTTGCTCCAATGCATGGAGATGCTGGAGCTTCTCAATGAACCAACTGTAAGAACGTTTTCAACACCAGCGAAAGAAAGTATTTCCCCCTAATCTTGTTCTTGTAAAAGACTGGAGTATTTCAGCTGAAACTAAAAAAACCCCAAACACTCAGGGGAGGCACCCAACATAGCATTTCACTGCAATCTGTTCTAGTCGAGCAAAGTTATGAGCAACTGGCAACCGTCTCTTATAACGGGAAGTGCTGGGCAAACTCAAGTATATGTGGTGCTACCAGAACCGTCTCAAATAGTTTTTGTTGCCAACCACAACACATTCTTTGTCACTGTTTGTTCATAACATGCAAGCTGTGACAAGGTCTCTAGTATTATTATTAAAGAGCCATGTCCTCCACGAGACCAGAGGAGACCATAAAGAACATGTGGGACAGACAAGCAATTCTGTTTTGCCTGAACTGAAAATATAGCAACACACTTACATAGCGAGAGGCATCACTGGCTCCAGAGATTCAAATTTAATGGAGGCCATGAATGTTTCATATCTTCAACTAAACCTCCATCCAAATCCCTCAGCAAATGCAAAAATATAACTGTAAAAACTCCCCTCACTCAGTAGTAAGGGAAAAATCCATCATTACTTATGAGGCAGTATCTCTTTAAAAACAAAAAGGCTTTGGGGAACATTCAGCCAGTTGAACTATTACAGTGGCTGAATACAGTCTATGAGGAAGAGAAGTATGAAGGCAAAATCTGAGTGGGACTGGTACCCACGCTGAGCACAAAGGCATGTGCGCTATATTCTTTATACACCACCCTTTTCCTCTTGCTAGTTTGTATTATTGCCTCGACTTGCTTTTACAATTATTTCCCCCCTACACAGCAATGTTTCACTAGGAGGAAAACTGACCTCTCCAGCCAATGAGGATTCTCCAGAGTTCTCAGAGCTGCATGGAATGGTACATTTATCTGTGGGCTTTGGAAATTTGGAGTGGTGCTAATGTTTTAAATAATCACTGATCAGGTGCTAAAAGCACAGACACTTTTTAACTGAGAGGTGGAAATTACTATATCACTCCCGTTTAGTATTGCAAATTCTGCTAGTTTTCCTTTGCACGCACAAACTGCAGTTTTGTAGAAAGGTCTGCAGTGCACTATTGTCTTGGGCAGTGACAGCTTATGTCACAATAAGATGTGCAGAGCTGGGTAAATCCTTGCAGACAAAATAGCTTTTCCCCTTTACGTATAGGGACCAGCAGCAAGCCTAACTGTAGAACTCTAGATATTTGATTTTGCTTTTTCAATACCAGGTTCCTTAAAAGGACACATTCTCTATCAAGTTTCAGAGTAATACACTTACATTTTGACCCAGTTCTCCTCCCTCGCCATATAACTGTTTACATAGTCTGCTTTGTTCTACAAAAAAAACAAAACAAAAAAACTCTATTCTAAATAAATCTAAAAATCCATGTCAGCAGCTCAGCCCCCATGTTAACAAACCAATGTCTCTCAGGATCAATGGGATGTCATTACATAAAGGAAAATTTAGGCTGAATATCAGGTAAAACTCCACCTTTCAATGGGATGTATCAAATCGTGGAATAACCTCCCCAAGAAAATGGTGGGCATTGCATAGCTTGAATCCCTGAAACCTTTGGAGAGCAAAATACTAGGAAACGCACTATAGAGAACAGCCCTGCATTGGCTGGGGCATATAGTAAACAGGATAGATTAGGTCTTTTCCACCTCTAATGTCTGTGATTCTGTTAAATGTCTGTGATTCTATTTTTGTTATATTTCTAGCACAAGAGTACATCAAACTCTGTAAGGAAATCAACTTCAGCATCAAGTTTCCCAGAGGTTGTTACAGACATGACAGAGATTTTAGAAGTATTTAAAATACCTTGAAAGAGCATCTATTGCCTTTTACCAAAAGCAGCTTGTTTTATCAGAATAAGGAGTGTTTTCCAAACATCAGATTTAAATTTGTTTTCATTACATTTATGTCTCTTTGGTACTCATTCTATGGGCCACATCCCAAAAATTTACAAGTCCCGTTGAAATCAGTGGTAATTCCTGGTGCTCACCACCAGGCACTATGTTAGACTGAACATATTTCTTTGAGGCTAACAGGATTCATTTAGGAGCTCTCAACAACACACTAAGAAGTCTTATTCACAGGGAGGTGAACATCAAGCACATGGCACTAACATAATAAACATGATTAATAACAACACATGGGCACCAGATGCCACTTACTTTGCTCTTCTTGCTGCTGGACATTTTATTCCTGAGGTAGCTGAAGGTGCGACTGACTTTTGTTCCACTTTTCCCTTCTAAATCTTTCCTGGAGGGGCTGGGAGGCAAGAAGTTGCCGCTCTCTTCAGACACACTAAAGCCAAAAGATAGAGTCTGTAGATTTTGTTTATGTTACTTTTTTTCCAGATTATGCTGGGCAGGGAAAAAGACTCGAGAGGAAACCTTGGTTTTTTTAAAAGAGCAAATACCTTTTTCATCCAGCTATTGCAGCTAACCAACAGAGTCATTGGTCAATTTACATTTTTATATGAAATATGACAAGCTAAAGAGAAAACACAAATCAGCCACTTAGTCACATATTGCAAGAGACTGTTTCTTTGGTAAAATTTCAGTACTTCAGTCTCAAACAATGACATTGTGCCCTCTACTGCTTTAAGGGAGAAACAGCTTTTCATTAACACAGTAGTCAGCAATTGCCCATTCTGTACTGCTACACGTACCCAGTCTTAATTTATCGGCATAAACTATTGCTGTTTTCCATAACACACACAGAGCAGATGGTTATAAAGAAAGATAGGTAGTGAAATCTGCACAAAGGACAGTCTCCACTGGGAAGCACCCTGTCTATAAAGTACCCCCAATTTTTCCAGTACAATTTAATTAGCGCGTTTGTTAAAAATTATCTTTGCTAGACTACTAACTTTTCCTGGTCCCTTAAAACAGAGAAAATAGGACTCAATTTGTGTGTTAATCTATAGGTTCATTTCATGTCAAACTTCGAGCTATCAATAATTTCAGAAGGGGCTGGTGAAATGGGATGCAAAGCCAAAAGGGAAACCATATTGTGGTGGGGACAGTGGATAAAACAATTGTCCTGGCGCTCAGCAAATAGAAAGATATGTCAGAGATTTCAGAAGAGAACACACTGCTGTGCACTAAAGAACATTTTAAAAGGCTGTTACATCATAAGCTCTGTGGGGCAGGGACCATCTTTTTGTTCTCTCTGTACAGTGCCTAACACAGGGATCGGCAACCTTTGGCACACTGCCAGCCAGGGTAAGCCCCCTGGCGGGCCGGGTCGGTTTGTTTACCTGCCGCGTCCGCAGGTTTGGCCAATCGCGGCTCCCACTGGCCGCGGTTCGCTGTTCCAGGACAATGAGGGCTGCAGGAAGAGGAGTGGGCCAAGAGATGTGCTGGCCGCTGCTTCCCGCAGCCCTCATTGGCCTGAAGTGGCGAACCGCAGCCAGTGGGAGCTGCGATTGGCTGAACCTGTGGATGCGGCAGGTAAACAAACCGGCCCAGCCCGGCAGGGGATTACCCTGGTGGGCCGTGTGCCAAAGGTTGCCGATCCCTGGCCTAGCACAAGGGAGCCTTGGTCCATCATTGTGGCTCCTAGGTGCTACCACAGTGCAAATAAACAGGAGCATTTTTATTACGTTACGGAGGTAGCAGGCACCGGGTCCTATAAAAACATGCACCATTTCCTGTCCAAATCCCCAGCATGCACTGTAAGAATTAAGTTCCAAAGGGGAAAACTAAAATATCTCCTCCCCCCAACACTCCTCCACTCCCCCACCCCAAAAGGAAAGGAACCACTGCAGGGATGTACATAAAGGAGTCATATTCCACATAAAATACACAATCTTTCCAAGACATGCCAGAATACAAAAGTGAAATAGTCAGCTGAAGAAACCAAAGGGAGAGGAAAACAGCAATAAAAGGTGCTCAAGAGCCTTCTGGGCATGTCAGACAAGCCAGAACTGTCAGGAGAAGTAGCACAAAGTATGAAGAAGAGATCAAAGACCCAGGTCCCTCAATGCCAAAAATGCTATCTTGGCCACATGCAGAAAGGAACTATTAAAGCAAGCATCCACTCAGAACAGAGGATCTCTGCTTACAGCCATGCAAGGATGAACAAAGTATATCTAAAAACCATGAGAATCTCTGCAATCATAAAAAAATAGACAAAGGGAAAGGGAAAAAGTGGGAATAATATTTGGGCCTTGTGTAAATTTATGCTGATTAATAACAAAAATAATAATATTCCAAACTTTTCTTATTTGTGAATAAACATTAAACATCCAGAATAATCCAGAACTGTTAGGGAAAAGACAGTTGCATGGATGGACCCGTCTTCATTTACAGTGTGGCAATGTTAAGAAATATTTTACAGTTCTAAACTGTTCTTCAACTTACAGAAATAGTGGTCTGGTTCTCAGAGGGTCTGAGCACTTGCAGATCCCCCTGAAGTCAAGAGGGGACAGGAGTGCTCAATACCTCTAAAAAAATAATCAGATCTATATTTTGGGTATTTCAACAGAGAAAAGATCAGACAATCACAGTACTGTACCTCTGAGACAATGAACTACTGGTGCTGTTGAACGATCGAGTGCCTGGAAAAGATTAAACGAAAACGTTAGACTGTGAAGTCTTGCCCACAGTAGTGCTAAAAATATAGTTCCTGGATTCAGGTAGTTTATGAAAAAGAGGGGACTGTTTAGAAGTTAAGGGTTCAGATATGTTTCTTCGTGTGCCCGGGGAAAGAACGTTCACCACAGCCCGTGGGATTCCAAGTTAGTGACAGAGGTGGAAAACGAGGTGGGTTGCTTAGCAGTTTTATCATTCACCAGCTGTAAGGCAAAGGATGTGAATCTGTGATCCTCACTGGTGCATTAAGGGTACATAATTCCAAACTGCTAATTTAATTACAATAGGTGAAAATGAGAGACTTTGCCTCAGCACTTTTATTTATACTGCATCAGAATGAATCTATTGTAAGATACGTCCTTGTTTCATGTATAAAACAGAATTCTAGTTGATAAAATTATAGTTCATTTTCCCTTCACAACCCTTAGGCATGTAATAAAAGGATAAAGGAAACAAGAGAAGCCTTATTAATTTTTCCATTGAAATGTCTGCAGAGGCAGGGCTTAATCACCCAAAATTGTGCTCTAGGAAAAAATGATGTACAACATGCTACTGAAGTCCTCCAGTGACACAAATTCCCCTTGTTCACCAAGAAACCTGCCTACACAGTTTGCTTCGAGCAGATTATCTAGCTAATGCTAGATGTTACTGAGTAGCTGCTTAGTATCTGGGAGTGCTAAAAAATCCAAATAAATCAATTCAGATGGAGAAAGATGCTGGATCCTTTCTCCGGGAACTAGGCATGGCAGGACTCTAAAGGACCCCTTTAAAGTATTTTCAAACATGCTACAATGACAGCAAGCAACGTAGCTGGTCTTCTTATTAGGATTTTGTAATTGCCACAAGAACAATGGTACTTTAGCTTCAAACACTGTTAACAGAAGTTAGAGCTATGAGCTAATGCAAACGAACTTAGCACTTGGCATCTGAAGCAAAGGGCAGATTAGTACCCAGTTTATTAAAAAAAACACATTTATTCAGGATCGTCCCATCCCCATTTCTAAAATAAATAAATACAGTCTCAATTACTGACTACAGTTCCTAGAATAGCATGAGAGAAGGCTATTTTTTTTTACCTTTCATTCTTGGATATTCATGAATTAAACAGTGGCCTAACCTGGTCACATAGTCCTGGTTTAGAGGAGCCTTTTTGTATGTCCCCTGTTGAGCCTTTAGACTAGCAAATCCATCATATAGTACAGTGCAATGATATTCATTCAGTCAAACTCCATACTATTTACTATCTATCTCAGGTTTTTGAACAGTGCCTATTCCCTGAGTATCTAAGCACTGAACAAGTAATTTAAAGGCTCAAACGGTTGTCCATGGTGAACTTCCTAGTGGACTCTGCTCTTCAACACAGGTTAAGCCTCTTTGCTCGCTCACTCTCTCTATATTTAACAATCATCTTCCTTGATTGAATTTAAACACTCCATATAAAACCTATGAAGTATTTAACCATCCTATCCCGTCACCAGAATAAGTCGGATGAAGCAACATTTAAGCAAGAGCTGCAATAATTTGTTGTTCATGATCCAGTTTTCAGCATTTCTGAGAATCCCTGAGCTGCATGGCATTTCAACTGTTCAGTGGCTGTTCATCCCGTATTGTGAGCCGGTACTTTATCTTGAACAGAGAGCATCACTGATAGTGGTGTGCAAACCGACCCAGAAAAAATAAGAACCAACCCAAATTTTGAACTAAACTGGTTTTTACTAAACCTAAAACGAAACTTTTTCAAAAAGGACTGTGTGACAGCATTCAGATACCTGTTATATTCGCTATAAAGACAGAGGGATGGATAGCAAGATTTTCCTCCCTCCATATTTTCTGTATTCCCTCTAGCCCGGTGCTTCCTGGCTCTGCCTGGAACCAAAAGCGGACGTGCTGGGCAACAGCAAGAAAATCTCATCTGTGCCCTGACTGGATAGCACCTGAAAACATCTGTTCTTGTGAGATTTCCAGCCCCACTGTGGAACTCCAATGAGTCTGGATAAGCAGCCAAACTTTTGGGTGCTCATCTGAACATCTGAACCTTCACCATCAACAATAATTTCATATTGTAGATGGACTTAAAATAATTCATAAGTTTCATGATACAGGAAGAAGCTGCAGGATTGGCATATTCCAATGAGAATGCCTGAATGACAGAAAGCAGCTTGCAGCGCCCTAAGACAGGTAGTCATTAAATTTAAGGGGACCAAAGAATTCCAAAAGTCTGCTCACAACCAACTAAACTTGGTGTAAAAAGTACAGACCAGCTCGTCAGGTAATAATTTACCCACCTAAAATCTACAACTTGTCCAAAAAACAAAAAAAACCCATCTAAATATATGATTGTGTCAGACTAACTGCAGCTAATTCCAAAGGAAAGTTGGGGTGTGGAGATATTGGAGGAAGGTAATTAAAATGCACACTTGATCTGAAAGTAAATGCATCCATCTCCTCTGTCAGACATGAGCCCTGGAGAGGTAGAAAAAATACAAGCCTAGGGTTATTGTATCTAAAAATATGTGTGGTTAAAGCAACCTTTATATAAAGCCATCACAGAACTGTTTGAATGAGAGGGATTACAACAAACACCAAGGGAAGTAGGAGCACAGGACATAGGTCCTCCTGGGTTACTGAGTCCAGTCTCCTGTTATCGCGGGCAAATCCATCATATAATCAGATTATAAACGTGTCAAGTTCTATCTTCAAAGCAGTGTGATAGTTTGCATCCTATACTACTATTGTTCCAAAACCTCACTTCTATGATGGTTTGAAACCTTCTCATTTTCAGCTACATTTATTCATGGTCAATTTATACCCATTTGTTCTAAAACATTGCAATAGCTCATATCCCACTTCGATGTTTACCCCCAATGTATTTAGATAGAGCAACTGTATCCCCTCTCAGCCTTTGTTTTTGACAGGCTAAACAAGCCACCCTCTTTTTAGTCTTGTCTTGTAAGATCGACTCTCCATTCCCCGATCATCCTAGTAGCCCTTTTCTCTGCACCTGTTCCAGTCTGAACTCATATTTCTTCAACAGGGTGACCAGAACTGTACATAGTATTGTAGATGAGGTCTTATCAGTGCCTTTTACAATGGCATTAATACTTCCCTATCTCTACAGGAAATAGCTCACTTGATACATCCTAGGAGCGCATTTGTTTTTTCTGTGGCTGCATTACATTGGTGGCTCACAGTCTTCCTACAGATGATTAATACAACCAGGTCTTTCTCCTCCTCTCTCATTTCCAAGTGATGAGCCCCCAGCTTACGGAACATTTTTATGTTCTGGGGCAGTAATAAACTCAATTTTTAAAGCTCACTGGTCATTAGTGGATGGTTGAGGGAAAAAACACAAGACAGTCTGAGCTATTCTGATTTTAAATGGTCACTCTGCTTTCTGGCAGGATGACTATTTTTTTTTTTAGGTTGGATGGAGAGCAGTCCCTTTTACTACAATGAGAGGGGTAAGCCATAATAAAAAAACCCAATCAACCAACCAAAAACCAAAATCATTGCATGGACATCTTTGTCCTGGAGGGAAAAACACTACAGGTGTGGCCTCAACCAGAAAATCTGGATCCAGATTTTGAACCCCCGAATTTTGAACGTGTTTGGCTCAGATGTGTGCTTTTAACTCACCAGATAACAGGGGCAGGTGTGAAATTCTATTCTGAATCAATGCTCAGACTGCAAATGCCCATAGCGGACAAACGCTCACCAGTGCAGTTTATGAGCATTCAGATCCACACGCATGGTTTGGGGTCCCATCTCTACTGATATTCCCAGCGTGCTGGAAAAACCACAATACAACAGTTTTTTTGAAAGATCAACAACGGTATTTCTCATTCTCATGGCAGTAGGTACACCACACTTACTGACCTGTTACAATCAACCTTTATAAAGCCTCCTTGATGTGTCAGAAAGGAAGAATATTGTGAACATGTCAAAAACTAATTAGCTGAGAAGTCAAAGTGTTGGAATATTAAAGACTTTCGATTAGAATCCTTTCATTCTGCTGTTACTGAAGCATTTAGACACAATGGCGAAGGTGAAGCTGTTAGGCATCATGCAATGGAAAGATTAGTTTAATGCTCACAAGCTAAAACAGCCAGGTGTAAAAAGCAGAAATACCTTTCCTTTACCTCCACGCATAATGGCTGCAGTTCATGTAAAATGATTACTTACTATCCAACTCCTCCTCCTCCTCATCACTGGAAGAAGAGCCAATAGAAAAGAGAGTTTTAGACTTAGGGATGAGCGGAGAGATGTTGAAGGAGAAGGAGATTCGTCCGGATGGTCGAGTCCGTCTCTGGGCTGAGAAGTGGGTTAACAGCAGACATTAGAGCATGCATGAAAATGTATTTAATAATAAAAAGGAGAGGAAAGCAGCCAAAAGCAAACTAAAAAGAAAGCAAAATAAACGTCTGCAGAGCAGCTGGTTTCAGAAAAGGCATGGGCAGCAAAGAATTCAGCATATTTTCATTTTTATTTTAAAAGGTGCAAGTTTAATTCCATGCATAACTGTGGGGTCAAGGCTTCTCTTATTTTCACTGGCAGCTTTCTGTAGCAGTGCTCAACAGGATAATATATTTGAACAATTATGTTTCCAAATACAGTAAAATTCACCTAACGCATCCCAGAATAAATAGCACCTACTGAACTTATTGAGATAATTGCCAGGGAATCCATTTTAATGTCTCAAAATACTTGTAAAGTGGCACACCAGGTGCTATTATAGCCATATAGTGTTGCTGAACTGTTGGCTTTATTTATTTAGTGTTGTTGCCACCATTGCCACTCTTAAAAGATCCAGTTAATTTTATGCTTGTGAAAGGCGCTAAACGCCCTAGTTTATCTTTCAAACAATATAGCATTCACAGCAGCAGCCTTCCTTCTCCTGTTCTTTTCGAAGTGCATACCTCATCTTCTACAGGAACTACTTATAGGGAGGATGAATCTCTATGACCTATTCAGTCCAACTTCAATGAGTCTGCCAACTAGGGCGCCAAATTATTTCGTGATGTGGACCCCTGTAACAGGACTGAAGCTAGCAAAAACTCATAAGTATAATTCTGTCACATACTTAAATGTTTTGCTTTTTTTTATTTTAATGGAGTTTGTGAAATGACAATGTTTCTCTCCTGGTCTGTTTTTTTTCCTAGGAACCAGGGCCAATGACTCCCAGGATATTTCAGTACTCTCGTAAATCTCCACAGAGGAGGAGCATTCTACTGCACTTGCTTTTTAAATTAATGTATTTTAAGAGAAGTGTCTTAATAGCAGGAGACCATCTAATCTTTGGCTAAAGAGAGTAGTTTTCTTGAAATAGAGGCATAGTGTCCTATCAGGCATAATAGCTCTAATGGAAAAGAACTATGGAATTTAATAGGGATAAAACAATATCAATTTAGTAGGACTCTATAAAGTTACTCTTAACAAACCTGTAGGATGAGTATGATTCTCTATTAAATCCTGTAAGTTTCTAGCCATACTACAGAATTCTACAGCACAGATATGATTCCCTATTAAGTACTGTAGAGTGACTATTATTTTCTATTAAACACTACAGGGATTTTCCATATATGAAAATAGAGGCAAAAAGGAGAAAGAGGGAAGACTGATACTCAACTTGAAACGTGCATAGTTTTACGGATTTATGGAGAGGAATTGCTTTTCAGTGCAATTTAGAGTCATGCAAAAGTAGCCTTTTCTTTAAAGAGCAACCAAGCAGACATAAGATAGCACATCAATTTGGAATACTGCAGTTAGCTGCAAGAAGTTAGCTGCAAGAAGTTACTAAAGAAAATAGGGAGGTAACATAGTTAGTAACCTACAGGAACAACTGGTGGGGGGGAAAATTGACCTATCTTTTAAAAACCTTTCTTCAAAATCATTGTAATTCTTTTGAGTCTTCATGCCTTTTACCACACAAAACAATAAAAGCTTTAATGCTTTATTTTCTTAAGCATACTAGCAATGCCTACAACAAAATTCTGCCTTTCTGAGCAACGCCACAATAACAAATCAGCGCATATATCCTAGAACTTGTGAGCAATCCTTTGTCACACATAAACTTGCGTGCCTGCATGCACAATAGAGGAAACAAATGCTAAGGAACCAAATTTCAGTTTTAAAGAAACAACTGAGAAGAAAACACAAATGTCTTTTTGACCATTTATAAAGAGTCTCTTGTATATTTTTGGTTCTGTACCTTAAGACAAAATGGAAATTCGGAATGCACAGGATTACCCAGACAAAACAAGCAACATGATGAAAAATCTCCCGCAGTGCTTTCTCTGTCACTGGACAATATGCCCACGCATGGGAAGGACTGGTCAAGGTCATGTGACACACTCAAGAACCAATGGCACTGCTTAATGCAAAACACTCAGAGATGCATTTCCCAGTGGAAGGCATTTAGCTGGGACATTTGCAGACAAAATTAAGTTTTTGTTTTATTCATATATCCTCTTAAACTTGCTGATGGACAAACAAATCGCTCATGTTCCCTGCATCTTGGCTCTGAAAACCACGATGGTGAATAATTATTTTTTCTCCTTTTTAGGTTACTATCTTGTCAGACTATTCTCAAAGAGCAAAGATGAGCCGCAATATTTTAAGTGTAGAGAGAACAGGCTCCCCAGGCATGGCTTAGTTCCTGCTTCAGTTTAGTTATTTTTATTTTTAGAAGTTCCTGACTTTGTAACAATTCTCCTCCCTGGAAATGTGTTATTCCAAAATTGGGAGCAGCCTTCAGCATATTCCAGCCAACGGCTCTTGTGAACTCTCTGATTATATAAAATGCTGCAGCATTAGCATTTGTGAATGCTAAGTGCACGTCAGCCAACTCCTTCAGGATAGTGTGGATGCGGCAGGAACAACAGATCTGGAGGGATTAGAGGAAGTGCAACTCTACAACCAGCTCCCAAACCAACACATGACAAAGCACATGCAGAGACCAAAATCAGGCCAAAATCCCCCAAACATTTACCCAGTTGGGTTTTGTTTTTAAAGCTTTTGTGCAAAACAAGCTGTTTTCTTCCCATCCAGGCACCTTTTAGTGTTTGGGATACACTTTATTTTATATCATCTAGCATAACACAAGAACTAGGGGTCACCAAATGACATCAATAGGCAGCATGTTTAAAACAAACAAAAGGAAGTATTTCTTCAGGCAATGCACAGTCAACCTGTGAAACTCCTTGCCAGAGGATGTTGTGAAGGCCAAGACTATAACAGGGTTCAAAAAAGAACTAGATACATTCATGGAGGTTAGGTCCATCAATGGCTATTAGCCAGGATGCACAGGGATGGTGTCCCTAGCCTCTGTTTGCCAGAAGCTGGGAATGGGCGACAGGGGATGGATCACTCGATGACCACCTGTTCTGTTCGTTCCCTCTGGGGCACTTGGCATTGGTCACTGATGGAAGACAGGATACTGGGCTAGATGGACCTTTGGTCTCATCCAGTATGGCTGTTCTTGGGTTCTTATAAAATTATTCAAGTGGACAGAATAATCATGGACAATTAAACTTGTTCTAGATTTTATTTACTTTATTTACTTCTATGAAATCACCAAGATTTATTCTTGTATAACTAAGTATGCAGTAATGAACAGATCGATGTTCAGTTTTGGAAATCCAATAGAAGTTATGTATTATACCGTGAGATCCTCCAACAAAAGGCACAAAAGCACTTCTCCAACATTAAGACTCAACACACCCTTGGGCTGGTAAGAATCATCATCCTGCCTCTTTTAAAGATGACCTTGCTAAAGATTGATCCGGGTGGCGCTTGTTCTACAAGGAGGCTACATCACTTTGGTATTTGCCATGATGATGATGATATGGAGACACTGAAAGGTGAAGTGTTTTGCTCAAGTTTCCACATTCATAAGTGGCAGAGCTACGAACAGACCTTATGACAAAAATTTTCAAAATGACTAATGAGTTTGGATGCCTTACTTTTTAGCTGTCTAACTTCAAACATCTTAAAGGGACCTGATTTTCAGAAAGTGCTGAGTGTAAATCAGGCTTCTCTAAGGTATCTCAAATTAGCCACTCAGAAAGTTAGATAGTCTTGAAAATTTAGGCCCATAATTTGGCCCAGCTCTAGCCACCAGACTGACCCTACTATTCCACCCTAAACTGGTTTGATTAACAGTATTCAATTTCCATAGCCTCCTGTTTGAGTTACCACTTTCATTCCCTGCATATATAGTGTGCTCTGGTTGGGCTGACGTTAATTAGACAAAAACAAAGGGAGGGATTTGTGACCAAGTTTATCTGCTCCCAGTTCAGGTCTTGCTGGTACCTGTAATGTGCATTATGAGGGAAACATTTTTATGAAATGGGTCGGAGTTTACTTGAAAGTGAGGTGACGTAAGTCTTCTCCTGATGCAATCTCCTCAGTGAGCCCTACAGAAAGTTTCCAAGTAATGGGGAGAAAAGCATTAGGTTGCCAAGCTTTCTTGTCCTCTAAAAAAGTCTGGTTTTTTGGGACTGTGCTATTTAGAGTGTTTGGTTAGCAACTGGAAATGATGCCAACAAACTGTTTACTTAAAAGAAAAAATGAAGGGCTTGAGCAAAAAGAGGAAACAGGGTATGACATAATATAGAGTAAGATGTAGTTTTTTTTATTGGATGGATTTCGTGGTGTTTTGGTTACTGTTGCTATGGGACACATCCTTTAAGCCACATGCTTATTAATCATGGAAGAATGAGGGCACTGAACTTAAAAATGTCACAAGGCACCCTCTCTGTATGGTTCTCCCTGTAAGCTTCCAAACGAAATAAAACTCTCTACTTTAAAGCATGTCTTTTTGCTAGGAACAGGTCCTTTTGGGTGTGATGATCCCACTGAATGGCTGTTTTGTCACTGAGTTCTGGGGAGGAGCCCCATGATGAATCTAGGTGAGACAGAATTGTTTTTTATAAATGTAAGGCCAAACAAATCTCTGGTGTAACTGTTAACTTTGTTTGGATGATTTTGACAAATGGGCCAAAAACAGACAGGTTATTTTTAGTAAAATGTAATCCACAATATGTAAAGACTGAAGAATCAACCATAGATCATATGCATTTCAGTAATGAGAAAAAGCTCAGAGCTGGTCTCATAAAGCCAATGAGGAATTGTATAAAAGCAGACCAAACATACTGCCTGGCCAACACTTAGTGAGGATAAGAAGTGTGTGATCTTCTCAAGTACATCTGGAATAAAGAAGACTTTGCAAACTACTTATTCTTTTCACTGAAATTAACTTAAGAAAAGCACCCCAGACTTTTGACATTTCACTTCTGCATCTGTTGCTTCTCCTCAAAGCATGCAACTTGAAGTTATGCCCTTCAACCCACAGAAAGGTTGATTTGGGTAACAGGAATATTAATGAATAAACTCCTTTAGAGAACAAATATCATGAAGACATTCCCTCTCCGGCCTTAAGAGTAGTCTTATGGCTTTTCTCCTGAAGGATACAGATGATTCAGATTCCATATCTCTACATCTCTCAACTCTCCAAGATACGGAAAAGAAATACCTCAAATGAGGAAGCACTATAGTAACAGCAGAGGAAGAAATTCAAAAAGGATATAGGATTTATCATGAACATAATCAGTTTTTTACAATATACTCAAGAAACATCAGTTCTGATACCAATAATTTATGTTAACAGAGTAAAATAATTCTATGTATGCAAGGTGGTAAATTTGGGTCTAAAAATGAGAGATGCCCCTTTTTTGTAATTAAATGCAGTAGAGAAGCGTACCTCTACTTCAAGTAATAAGACAGAAAGAAAGACAGAAAAAGTTGGGGGGATTCTATCTTGGGGAGTTAGCAAGGGATACATGAATACTGCATATGGAAAGTCATGTTTACTCACTGTCTAGTCCTGGTTGAGTGATTGTCATTAGCGAAATAGATTTGGTCAGCGGAGAAGTGGCAGAAGTACAGAAATTAAATCCATGTGGCTGTGATCTTTGGCGTGTCTATGGGATAGAAAAAAAACCTCTATTAAGCAGATATGCCAAGCAATGCCCTCACCCCAACTGCAGACTACAGTCTAGTGTTTAAATGTATTAGTTGCCTATCCCTTTAAATACTGGAACATTAAAACACTCAAGAATATCTTCCCCAAAGGGATGGGCCCAACTAGGGTGGTAGGGCACAAAAATGGTGAACTGCAGCATGACAAAAACACTGAGGAATTGTAAAAGTGAAGTGCAACGTCTTTAAAAATGGGAAACAAATGTAAGTATCAGAGTAACAGCCGTGTTAGTCTGTATTTGCAAAAAGAAAAGGAGTACTTGTGGCACCTTAGAGAATAAATTGGTTAGTCTCTAACCACAAGTACTCCTTTTCTTTTTGCAAATGTAAGTATGTAACAAAAATAGAGGCAAGCACAGGGTGCTTCCCTCTCTGGCAAGCCAATAAAATGTATGTTTGTTGTCTGATGACCAATGAAAATACTGCTGTGATTTCAGCCCCTCCAGCTGTAGATGATATTTGCTTATGTTAAATAGAAATGTGCTGAAATATAAGTAGAAAATATGCTTTTGGGCCTTAAATTTGGGCTTGATAATAATAAGGCCTAGTAAAATGTGAGTAAAGTGAGATAATTTAGAGGCAAGTTAGAGATAAATTTGGACACAATCCTAGACCGCGTTGTAAACAGATTTTGGTTTTAACTAGTTTTAACAAGTGTTTTAGACAAAATGTGAATGTTTTGGAAGAATGCTATCTGTACTGATAGTTATTGGAATGATATTTACCATAGACATTAAGAAAGATTATGTGTAATGTTAAACAACCAATGAGAAAGCAGAAAATATTTAATTATGGTAAATACAGTAAAAGGTAGACCTAACGCTAATTAATTAAGGGGTGTTATTATTGATTATATAAAGAGTAGTATGCTAATTTGGGGTACCAGAGAGAGAAATGATGATATACTTAATCTTTTCATCTCGGGACTGATCACCCTGGATGTACCATTTTATCCTGGAATGTGGGTATAAATGCACTGTATGGTTACCCTGTAATGCCTGTCTGCTTTAATTATTTTATTTTAAGTAAAGTCTTTAATTCTGTCCCTCATTGTGTCATTCACAGTCCTCCATTACATGAAATAATTTGTTACTGCCCCAAAAGCTTGAACCTTAAAGAGTTCAGTTTGGTTCTATTTCTTATCCTTAGCCTATTAATTGGGAACACACAAATCAAGGTTACACACCGGCTGTCAGTACAAAATGGCAAGAGTCTGACACGGAGGGTATATAGCTGTAACGATGGACTTTCAATGCATACCAGTCATCAAAACAATGGCTAAGAGATACAATCTCACATCGTAATGCCAGCTCTCACAGATCAGTTCTCATGAGCCCTGGTTACTCCATTCACCTTGGGAAGTAAGGATTTACTTAGGCTGTGCCTCAAATGCCACTTTCAACAACACTTTGATGCTCAAGTGACAGATGCACCAAGCAACACCAATTTCCTCTGTGTGAGACTCATGAAGATGTCACAGAAAATCAATGTGCCAGGATCAGTCAGCAAAGACCTTCTCTGGCAGTTAAACAGGGGCAGCTGAATAACCCCCAGTTCTTTTGTGTCTGCCCAGAGAAGTATTAGGGAGGAAGTGTGGCTTTCAGATATTCAAGGCATTTAATATATTTGCCTTTTTAATAAAACACTTTGAAGATACATGTCCACAAAACACAGGCCCATCTCTCCAGATTAAATCATCCCCATCTACCTCCTCTCCAAGAAGGCGAACCTAAATTTGCATAATTCTCCATCTGTGATATTGCATTTAGTTGCTGCTTGTAACAGTAGGGTGAGACCATTAAAAAAATCAGAATACGGGTTATTATGAAAGAGAAAGGTCCTCACTTTCTTCTACATTATAGGTATAAACCTAAAAAACTTAACAGATAAAATAATACTTAGTACTTATATATGCTTCACATCTTCAAAGTACCACACAAACATTCGTTTTTTTAAACCTCATAACACCGCTATGGGAGAAGTGTTATTAACTCCATTTTACAGAAGCAAAGTGACTTTTCCAAGACCATCCAGTCAGTAGCAGAGAATTCAGGAGTTGCTTGTTCCCTGTCCTAGGGTCTAACCATGCTGCTTCTATGGCTGAGTAACAAGTCCGCTTTGATCAAGTGGGAGTGATGCATCTTTTAGCCTTTGCCAGGCATATCTCTACATTAAAGATGAAAATATCTCTGTATTATGCATGCAAAGGAGACCCTCACTTGGGCAAAGTTTGGGAGACCTTGATTTAGAGTTTTATGAAAACCCAACAATAAGAAAAGTACAGCTTTACCTGATGGTCAAACCCTCTGATTTCCCCCTGCTCAGATTCTACTTCCTCTTCAGTGAGTGAGACCAAGGAGCCACGTTCATCATTAGCAAGTGGACTTCGCCTGAGGTCTTTGGAACTCAAAGAGGAAGTCTCTAAATTTGAGGAGGGCTTCTTGTTATCATCGGAGTCTCCTGCAAGGCCTTCTAGGCTGTAACTGAAGAAAAATCAGAGAGGTTAGACCCTGAAAATTCTTAATGCTTTAATATACAACGTGTGCATGAGCCACGTTCTAATTCAAAGAGGATGCAACCTCCACATTCTCCGTGGAGCGAAAAACATATTATTCCCTCAGTTTGTGTTACTTCCTTGAGTAATATACGTGACCTAGAGCAGGTAGCTGCTTGTGGTGTGATTTAATAATTATATCCCTTTCACTGCAGACAGCAGTATCTTGGTAGACTCAGGCAAACAATTGCGTGAGAATAATGGACCAATACATTTCTGTGTTATTGGACTCCTTCTCACTCTCTTGAACAGTGCAAAAGAAATACTGGGAGCTTTTTTAGGTGTGCTTATTTCCACTCATTCCATTTTCTCAGCTTTAAATGATATACTGGATGCGGCTCAATTTAAGCTAGACATAGCTGGTATATCCTGATGCTATTTGCCCCGAACAGATGTTCTATGCTGAAATATTCTCTATCCTCCTACACCTACGAAGCTATTGGTTTATAGACAGCAATATATTGAATGTGAACAACTCTTCTTCGCAGAGATGTTCCTTGATGCTGCTTAGCATTTGCCACTGTACAAGGCTTTGGCAGAAAGCAGGGCATCAGTGCCAAAATCTAAGTATTAAATAAGTGCTGTCTCCATCGGCCAATGAATCACATTTCAGCTTTTGCCTCTGCAGCTAGGTTACCCAACTGAGTCAGACACAATCACTTAAAACAAAACAAAAAGCATTTGTCTGCAACATTGGTGCTTATGAAAGAGTTGGCCAGACTCAGCCACAGTGACGGCTGCTGATATGCAAGTTTTCCCTACGAAGAGCCATGCTAGCGTAGCTCAGTTCTCACCTGCAACACCAACCTCCATTCCCTGCCACCACACATTACATTATCTTCCCAGCCACACCATTCTATCAAAAGCACTGTATCCAGCACCTCAATCCTGACCTGCAGCATCCCTTGCAATTCCAGGCCTGGGTCAGCCTACAGATCTGTAGAGTCACCTCATTCCTGACCTGCAGTGCTCCCAATAGGGTGACAAGATGTCCGGATTTTATAGGGACAGTCCCGATATTTGGGGCTTTTTCTTATATAGGCTCCTATTACCCCACCATCCCCTGTCCCAATTTTTCACACTTGCTATATGGGTCACCCTACCCCAACTATGCCAGTCTTAGATCCCCAACAGAGCTCTATCCCTGAAGCTCAATTCTCATGTGCAGCAAACTCTGCTATTCTGATCCAGGGCCTTCCTTGAGAAAGGTGGCTTTTGTTATGGTCCAATATACAGTAGGAACTAAAGATGACACCAATACACACATTTTCATTTTTGACATGAATGAGGATTTCAACCCGTTTCTAAAGGTGAAAGATGAACAAATTCGTTCCAGCGCATCTCCTGACATCTTTCGGATAGGATCCTGCTATATAACCTTAGCATTTCAAACACGTCCTTTTTCAAACGTTGGAGTTAGATCAATTGCTATTTAATGACCCAGGAGTGCCTGAAGACAAGATGTCAATTACCGTGACACTTTTATGTTCTTTTGATTGTCCTCTATATGCATCACATATTATATGACAATTTGCTGTGGTTGGATGAGGGGCAAGTGTTTTACAGAAAACACTTAATATGTACAACACACTTGGACTCAAGGTTAATCATTAAATCTAACTCACTATTGAGTTAACATTCAAAACGTGTTAAAAGGAAAGAAAAATACAGAAAAATACAGATTTAAGAATACAGATTATTCACACATCCAGTGGAGCTTTAAATCCATGTAGACACCAAATGGATACTAGTATTCTACATATCACTGGAGGAGCTGGTTGACAAACATGTATCATCTTGAAAGCAAAAGCTGAAGTAAATCTTAAATCAGAAGACTCAGACATCTGGCTTCCAAAGATTTTTTCAGGTTAGTAAATGAGAGGGGAGACAAATCATGAAATCTGCAATTTTATCAATTCACAAAAGCCTTTAATTGCATTGTGTTTAGCTATAGCATGCATTGTAAAGTTTACTCCCAAACATCTGCAAGGGGAAATCTGTCCCACTCCTATTATCTAGGGAGGACAGGCTTTTATTCTTCCAGCCCAAAATCATGGTGGTAGTTTGCTGTGATCTTGACATCTATCTTCTAATAACAGGGCTAAGAACAGCAACTCACTTCAGACATGCCATCAAATAGTCATCTGCTGATAATGATCTGTGGTTTTTACCTACTGTATTTGGATCACATTCAAATCAGTGTTCTAAAGTAAATGATCTGTATTTCAAACTTCAGAGGTATCTAGCTTCCAGAAAATACAGTTAGAATTCTATCCTTTAATTGTTGGAGGCAAAAATAAATCTGGGTCCAGAGCTTCAGCTCTGCCAGTGTACCTCTGTTGAGGATCTGACCTGTGATAATTAATTCTGACTCTGGACTTTCTACAGGACACACAAGTTTTAAGTGCCTGGGAAAACCAAATCTGTGGTTATCAGATTTTGTTCTAGAGAGGTTTAAATGATTAGCTTCTCTGCTCCAGAGAGAGCAAAAAGAACTCTAATTGTACTAGAAGCAGTCTATATGAATTTAAATGCCTATAAAATATCAGTCAGTCTGGAGGAAAACATAACTGTATCTCATTAACTCTGGCTTAGATTCTTTTGCTATCACTTTCATTGCTCTGATTGTATGGAAAGATGCGCCTAAAAATCATCACAGAAAAAAAGCAGCTCCAGGTGAATAATGCAGCTTCTCTGACACCCAAGACTAGCAGAGAGTACTTCACTCTCTAGAGGACCCAACACCAAACATGACTCGGGGGGAACAGCAAAGCAAACGGACACAAGCGCATTCCAGCCAGAGCAGCAGAGAAACAGACTACCACACAAAGAGCTGACAACACTGTGTTTGCAATGCCCCTTTGCTGTTGCACATTTATTTATACCATACCTTCTACAATTAAAGTCAGCACCCATGGTAATGTACTGTACTCCAGAGGGACACCAGCTCAAACTGGGGATATCAAAGGCAGACAAAGGAAAAGGACTGCAGTTATTGGATTGTCACAGAAAGGGAATGCTTCAGGACTCGGTTAAACTTATTTAATTTTAGAAAGATTTTTACATTGTATGTTAATTAATGGTGGGTGAAAGGTACCAGATTGGCAGCCCCACAATACAGGGAGTGCGTGGAGGCATAAAGCCATCTTTCCCTTGTCCCTCCTCCGTTCCAGCACTCCAAGCAAAACTGGAAGTACTCAGAAACGGGGCCAAGGAACTTAAATGAATAAATAAGTAAGAACAGTTAACTGAAGAACCCATGGTATTTAGTCTGAGGGTATCCAGCAGCAGTTTGTCCAGGAATCCAAGTAGTTTCATATTGAGGTTGCTGATTGGGCCCTAATTAGAACCCTATCAAATTCACACGTCACGGACTGTGAAATCTGGTCTTTTGTGTACTTTTACCCTATACTATACAGACTTCACAGGGGGAGACCAGCGTTTCTCAGATTGGGGGTCCTGTCCCAAAAGACAGTTGCGGGGATTGGTGGGTCACAAGGTTATTTTAGGGGTGCGGGGTCGCAGTATTGCCACCCTTACTTCTGCACTGCCTGCAGAGCGGGGTGGCCGGAAAGCGTCGGCTGTTGGCCAGGAAGGAGCCCAGCTCTGAAGGCAGCAGCGCAGAAGGAAGGGTGGCAATATCACACCATGTCACCCATACTTCTGCGCTGCTGCTGGAGGCGGCTCTGCCTTCAGAGCTGGGCTCCTGGCGAGCAGCCGCCATGCTCCAGCTGCCCAGCTCTGAACGCAGCAGCATAGAAGAAAAGGTAGCAGTACTGCAACCCCCCCTACAATAATCTTGCAACCCACCCCCACAACTCCTTTTTGGCTTAGGATCCCTACAATTACAACACTGTGAAATTACACATTTAAATAGCTGAAATAATGAAATTTACAAATTTTTAAAATCCTATGACCGTGAAATTGACCAAAATGGACCGTAAATTTGTTAGGGCCCTAGCCATGACGCATCTGTTAGTGAAGCTCCTGTGCTCTGCAGGCTGTCAGATATATAGAGAATATCTTTTCTGATGGCTTCCAAAATATTACCATAAATATCCATTATGAACAATTACCTTGCTGTAACAAGCACAACCTTTAAAGTGCATTATAATCAGCAGCTAAGTAAACCACTGCAGGATAAGGAACTTTCTCCATTTTACAGATGGAGAATCTGAAACAAAGGGGATAAGACACTTGCTCAAGGTCACAAAGGGAGTCAGTGTATTGCTAATCTACGAGTACCTCACACCATTTACAGCTCCATGGCTGCTCTCACCTTCAGAGTCTGCTGACACCCATAGATGACCTGTGTGTCCCTTAAGACAAAGGTTCAACATACTCACGCAGCTGTGTGTGTATTGTGGGGGTGAGGTGGGGGAAGGAGAGTGTATCCAATTTCCTTCACAATGAAAACTGACCTACAGCAGACAGTTCTGTAGATCTGTGTGTATATATATGAAATCTCTCTACATACATATATTTCTTAACTATATTAATTTTATAGTGTGGCGACAAAACTGCAGGGCAGAAACTCTATAATTGAGAAATGAAGGAGTAGGAGGCCTGGAGAAAATGGCAGAAGGTCCCAGAGAGGAATAAAAATTCTTGGCAAGAGCTGTGGAAAACACAGACATATAGAATTATAATCCTGCTGGTGAGCCACCCACAATCAATTGGCAACACTACGCAAAAGTGAAGACAGTGGCTCGTCATACAATATATACAAACCCTTGGCAGAAGGCTGGGGGGGGGGGGCGTGGAGGGTGAAGAGGGAAGAGCTGTTTGCGTGACCAGCTACAGACTGGAATTAGTTTGAGGCTGTGCCATTGTCTTCTCTCCAGCACTAGCTTGTAGGGTATCAACAGGGCTGGGGCAGTGGTAAAGAGGTAGAATGAGAGTATATTGACTAAAGAATCTGACCTAAATTGCAAAGGTAAGCATGATATTAAGTGGCCAACTTGAAGACTTCTCTCTATGATTAGTATAGGGACCCAAAGCTCCTCTGTAGAAGTCAGGTGGATATCACTGTGCAACTGGTTAAAAAGCAGTTAGCATGCATATGCTCACAAGGCAATCCTTGCATGCCACCTTACAAAGTACAGAGCAGAGTGGAGTCTGAGCGGCATGGAGTCCATAGCGTTTCACTAAGAGTGGGTGTATCAATAACCTGAAGTCTAGTATATTAATGAAGATAGTAAGGATATC
Organism: Chelonia mydas; assembly: GCF_015237465.2. Taxonomy (NCBI): domain Eukaryota; kingdom Metazoa; phylum Chordata; order Testudines; family Cheloniidae; genus Chelonia; species Chelonia mydas. The sequence goes on from NC_051250.2 coordinate 70,759,226, forward strand.
AGTAGGTGTGAGCAAGCATGAAGAGATACTGGATTGAGAGCCTCAAGGGGAAGCACAGAGGAAATCTCACCATTTCCCCCTTCACTTGCTCTTCTCAGAGGCTATAAAATCATAATTAGATACGTTAAGTACTTCACTGAGGCCTAGGCAGTCTGTGTTGCACTGTAAAAGGAGGATACTGTAGAAGGCACATAGAGCACTAATTCTTTGAGGCTGTGCTTGAGAATTTAGGTTTCTGCATGTTACAGCAAGGCGTGAGAGCGCGCGTTTCTGTGGAGCTGAGAGTCAAGATCAACGGCCACGTCAAAGGCTTGTCAAGGGCTAACGCTTCTCTCTACACCACTAGGAAAAGAACCAAAGATCTTGTAGAAAAAAATGCTCACCGGTGCAACCGAACCAGTTATAGCACTAGTGGGAATATTTTGCTGAACCCCTTTACTATAGACAAGGCCTTAGGAAACTACTGTACACAAGAGAGCCATGCTCTGTGGCAGTAGCAGATCGAGCGTCATGGCACATGAAGTGAACCAACACAGCAGGTACTTAGTCTCTCCAGTCAAAACAATGACGCAATCATAAGTAAAATGTCAGAGAAGTGGGTACATCAAAGGAATTAACGGGCCTGGGGGGTGGCCAAAAACAACAAAACTCCCCATAAAACTGGGACCATGGAGGGCGAAGGAAGGGTCCCCTACTGCACCTCCAAGAAATCTAACAGTAACAGCAACAACAATTTTTGTAGGGCCTACACAGGGCTTGTGTAGAACTAGCGCTCAGTTTTTTTAAAAAAGCTCTTTCCTGAGCTGTGAACATTGCTACCCACATAAACTAATCATGCTAACGCTTCGACAGCGAAACAGGGGTAAGTTTGCCTTGTCCTTATTTTATTTATACATATAAATAAATATGTATGGGGAGGATAAGAAATCATAAATGTTTGCCAGATAGAAAGGGACAAAAATGGGTTTGAAAGTCATGCTCATTTTCCAGCTTTTAAGAGGCAGAGTTTAAAAAAAAAAAACCCAGAAAGTTAAAATTAACCAAATCAGCTGCTACAGGTGTAACAAGTGTATTATGTATCCTCTGTACTAGTTTCAAATATGTTCCTATGTGCCTATCCTGGAGATCTAGGGATTTTGATATATTTTAAAGAATAATTAAAGTGAACAGACAAATAAACAATTACTTGCCCATTTAAATTCAACCTCCAGTCCTAAATATATTTTTATAATATAATTTTTATAATATAATATTTTATTATAATATAATAATTTTTATAATAATATAATATTTTATTATTTTGTTGGATGCTTCCGATCCACAACGTCCAATATCCTTCAACCCACCCCCTCAACTAGAAGCCCTAGAAAGAATGACTTTGCAGCTTGCACTGAAGGTTGTAAAAACGGGGCTGTGTCAGGCTAAGGGTGAGAGGGATGAAATTGGATGCGTGTCTCTGTATCAGACAAATGTTCCGAGAAGTACTGAATCTAAACTGGATTAACCAACATGAGAGTATGAAGTTAGTAGACATTCAAATGCAAAATGGTTAGTCAAGTTAGTTGGCTCTGTACCTTCTCCTATGAATGGGAGGCTTCCTTATACCATCCCCCAGAACTCGCATTGAACTGAAAATGAATCATGGAAAGTGGTCAGAGATGAGAAATGGAACAAAATGAACAAATGACAGCTGAAGGGAAAACACCCATTCTTCCCCCCCGCCCTCCTCCCCCAAAAAACGAACAAACAGCAGAAGGAAGGAGTGAAAAGGGGAGTATAAAAACTATAGCACTTAAGGGAGCAATGTGTCTCCTGTGAAGTTATCTTTCTCCCTCTATTTCACAGTAAGGCCTTGTTACCAGACAAAATATCACGGCCACTGACAATGGTTGCATACAAGCAGGTGCCAATCATGGGTCAGCTGCATGTGCGGACAAGGAGAAACTAGTCAGTGCTAGTTCAACAGCAGCCACTGTTAGCAACCCTCACCAGCAACAGCTCTATGTGGTAGTGTGGACAAAGTCTAAAGGACCATCAAGGGAAAAATCTATTTTTTTTCTTTCCTTCAAAAGGGCATTAAAAACACGGCAATTAGTGGCAATCTGAAGGCATGTCAATGCCAAAAACATGGTGTGTGACTGCAGTTCATGGAGACATCCTCGAGCCAGCTATAATCCAGCTAACTTGGGCACAGGCGCAGTGACGCATGGTAGCACGATTCCAGTGTGGGCTGGCCATCTGAGTAATTGCCCTGGGTTCCAAGTGGCCTTGTACATTCCACCATGAATCCTGTACTGCTCCAGTACCTGTACCTGAGCTAACTAACTAGGTAAGTTAGCGGGGTATGTCTATATGAGCTGCAATCCACCCCATGTGAGATGTATAAAACTCAGTATGAACTCTAAGAATTACCAAGGATGAGCATGCTCCATTGGAGCCTTATAAGTATTCTTCAGGAGATTTATAAAGGAAAAAAAGTTTTAAAAACCATATTTTAAAAGATATTTAAAATGCTCAACAGGTTTTGTCTTTCTTCTTCTTTTAATAAAAAAGATTATGCTCCACTAATTTTTTTACCATAGAAATATAGAGAATATCAAATCTGTTATTCCCTGCTTTTGCTAGAGGACCCGTGGAGGGAGGGTAGAGTCTCACATGGGCAGCTCTCTCAAGGCCTGATCCAGCTTTCATTATAGCCAATGGAAAGACTACCTTTGACTTGAATGGAACTGGATCAGGCCCTCAGCCCTTAACTGAAGGGATGGAGGAGTTAAATCCCAACAAAAGTATTCCAGTTAAATAGTTATTAGCAAAAACCAATCAACCAAATAGAGATTTAGGTTTGAATAAAACTTAATTTTCAGGCCTTTACGCATCATAAATAAGCAAAAAAGTGAAAAACCCCAACTGGTTTTCCCTTTGCAAGTCACCTTTCAGCCAGACATACATCTTGTCTATTGGTGGCTATGTACGTGAAAATAATTCCTCTGTTTCTTTACTTAAAAAAGAATATATCAATCATTTACAGTAGGTATATTTTCCCATGTCACAAACATATCCATCCAACCTCTGATTCAGAAGTTTTTAACTCCATCTGCTTAGCATTAGCTGTAATTGCCAACTATGCAGAGTTTACTACCCTCAGAAATCCTTACATAATAAGTTGAATACATAAAAATAAATCTTTCTAAATGAATTTATGAGTTTATAAACTCAGTCTGTCATAAACCGGCTTTGATCTCTGAAGTTGCCTCTCTCGCTGTTTTAAAATATTGGTGTGATTTTATGTGTGTGTGTGTCATCCTGGGATCTGGAAAGAAGTCCAGGAAGGGGTGACAAAGTCATATAACAAAACTAACAATGCATATAACTTTCAGAGTACTGAATGGTCTCTCAAGTTTAGCTTTAGAGGAGATAAAACTTATAATTTAAGGATCTATTATTTCTCTTCAGTGCGTGCAAATAACATTTAGAAATGTCAAGGGGATTTATGCACATGCATTAAAGGGTGACTAATATCTCTAAATCAGGGGTCACCGAACTCTGCCCTCTGGCAATTTACCAGGAACCAAAGGACACCTATTGGTTTTAATATAATGCAGACAACCCTGGCCATATTACTTGTTAATACGGAGCTGTGACCCATGAAAACAACAACTCCCAGCAGTCAACTGGATGGGTTCCAATTTGACTCCTGATGGACTTGCAGTCTCCAACAAGCCACACATCCATACTGCAGATGAGGGTGGTATCCAATATATGTGACTTAGGGAACAAACTTTGACTACCCTGGCTCTAAAGGGATGTTGGTCCTATTTAAATCAACGGCCAAACTCACTTGGTTTCAACAGAACCAGGATCTTAAATGACTATGTAAAACTAGAGTAACTTTTGTGCGGTGTAAATGAAGAAAGGCTGATGCGCGTAAGAACATGCTGGGTACAAAGGGAGTCAGAGAACTCGATAGTTACTCAGAATGTAGAGGGCTTACTCCTAATCAATTACTTTATGGGTGGAATTTTGCTGCAACTGGAGATCAAGGGAAGAGTGGTCCTGGAAAACAACATTATTTCTTTTCACAGTAGTTGATGTAAAGAGGTACATGGCAAGCCTTGCCTTTGTGGCATTCCCTAGTCTTTTCTGAAAGGAGAGAGAGCAGAGGGGGAAACTGGAAGAACACTCTAGGCACAGTGTATAGGGTCTGTCCACTTCATTCTATATGCAATTCTATCAGGAGTCAAAAATAGGCCACCCCAGACCCAAGACTGAAGGTCTATCTTTTTCCATTACAGCCTTACAGCCCATACAATACCTTAATGTAAGAACCCTACTGATTAATAGTGGCTATGTTTATTCTGTGGTCACCTAGATTTAACACTCAGATAACCTTTCTTTTAGCAAAACCCTCTGCATAGGAACAGGTGGTGATAATTCACATTAAGGACTGGTCAAGGTGTTTCCATTCACTTCAATGGGCTTTAGATAAGGACCTAAGTCCTCTGAAAAGCTAAAATATATTGTAGACATAAAGTACTTTTAATTCAACATGTAATTAAAATCAGGAAGATTAGTTTGTTTGAGGGGTATTTTTTTTTTTTGGTAGTAGGTGGTTCTCTCTCTCTTTCCTCAGAGTTCATAGAATGACCTCACTTTTCTGTGTTTTTGCACATCCTTCAAATGCCAACCACAAAGCCCACATGCATGTGCTTGTGTGTGTATAAACAGCTTTAAACAACCCTTCACTCACCTCCTGTGATTGATTTCTGCCTCATTGGCAGCATTCTTCCCTGGCCCCCAGCTGTGCCGTCGGAATGGTGACAGTGGTCGCATGGAATTTCTTAAGACAGAGGAGTGGGCAGGCACTTCTGTAATACTGTCCATCTCTTCTTCCATTTCGCCTGAGCCACCAAGTTCACTCTCCCGTCCCCCTGCGGCTCCCATGTTAATGCAGCTGCCATCCACAGTGTGCCTCTCCTTAGGCCTGTTGAGGTTTAGAGCATGTGGAAGGGATATGTCACTCCCAAGGGAGGAATTCCTCTCCAAAGACACTGTGTCATCTGCTGATGAGCTGTAACTGGTGACATCACAAGCACACGGCTCCTCTTCAGGCTGCTACAGCAAAAATAAAAACATGAACCTTAGCTAAGAGAGGTCTCAACTGATAGCCCTGGCCAGAGCCAGTCATCACAAAAGCTAGGCCTGTTTCTTCTTTTTTGCGTAAGTCACCCTCTACAACTTTGCTCTCTTGTCTTATCCTACCCAATAACTCATCCTGCTATTGTAAAGTTGGGCTCCCTACTCAGTTCTGCCAACACAATCCAGTCCTGACACTACAGCACTTCCTGCTATTCTACTAATGTCCCTCTCACAGTTCTGTCAATGCATCGTAACCCTACACTGTAGCTTCTCCTGCATTTCCAATCCTAAAGCCTTTTACCAGGCAAAGATTTGTAAGCCTGCCAAATACTTATGCAGTTTAAATGATGGGCACAGATGATTGCTAGGTCATATGACTTCAGTCAGCAAACTCAGTCCTCTTTGTATGAGCTGAACCAGATTTGTAGCTTCTAGTCATTACAGCAGAAAGGCTAATGTACTGTTCCACTGCACCATACAGCACAAACTGAACATTAGTCAGTAGCATAAACAAACACACACACACACACACACACACACAAAAGGATCAGTCCCCTCCCCCAACTACCTTCCATTTATCAAAAAGTTAATGTCAGGATTTTCAGCATTTGTCAAATCCAACTATAATTGAAAAATACTGTTCCACAGGATTGGCCGCCTTGTGGGACGGGTCTTTATTCATACTGTAATCTTGGGTTTAGTTTGCTCCAAAAGCAGTAAGTGGAACCCAAGCTAGCTCTATTTGGCTATCGGCCACATTCTGACAATACATCCTAAAGCAAGTCTGTGATTATCCTGTGTTCCCGGTGGCTAGTATAAAAAACACAAGCATGTTGATGATATCACTTTCAGACAAAAGGCCAATGTGGAAGTTTCAATGTATACTCCTGCAGAGTCCAGCACTGTATCATTTAAAATAATAATATTCAGAATGATCCATCCAGTCGTATCTAATGGACTATTCACCAAAGCCACAGTGGCTAACTGCTTTCAACTAGCAGGCTCACTGATACTCACCAGGAACTGAGCATTCAAGGAGCTGCACTCTGTCAAATCTCATTTGCAAAAAGATAAAATACCAAATTCAATTGTCAGATGAGAGATGTGCCTTTACAAATGTAACAGACAACAGGGATGAACACGAACACAAACGCCATTACCACATTCCCACTATGGGGCATCTCAAAGTCCAGCATTGTGGGCTCTTTAAAAATCAGGCAATTAGACCACTCCAGAGCCTGCATGTTTCTGTTCTGCATTTGTACCAGAACAAAAATATCAGCTAAAAGCTGCTATGGCAATTAAAAAGGGAGTATGAGGTGTTTGAAAACAGTCATTGGTAAAATACTTCAAAATTTACTGACAAGTTTGGCGGGCTTTAGCCCTGCTTCTTGCATCAGTTTAATAAGCACAAGATACATTTTTTAAGACATGTATTAAAGAAATGCTTCCACATTCTTACCCCCAAACACATCCATCAAAAGCCAATATCCACAGAGGAGACTGCATGAGTAATACTTTCCCCCCGCACTGTAAGTATATATTTTTGGTTGAAATAATTCAGTGTACTGTGTGTCATGATAAGGAATATCAGCCATTAAAGATAATTTTTGTGTAAATATATTCCAGTGACAAAATTATGATGTAGTGTTAGAAAAAGTATATTACAGTATATTATTAAAATGCGGTTTGGGGTGAAACAAAACAAAAAAACAGAAAATAACTGGAGAAGCAGCCTGATAAAGTCACTGATTTTTTTTTTTACATCATGGATGGTAGCTAGCATTTGCATGTCATGATGGGAGTTTATTGAATTGCCTAAATCCAGACAAATTACTTAGTAGTTATGATGAGAACAATACTTTATTAGTGAAGGAAATAGTTGGTTTCTTTTCCGGGTCACAGGAAGCTGTTGTCATAATTAGGGCGGTGTCCCTGAAGGGAAGGAAGATTGCATCCTGGCTGACCACCAGAAGGGTGCAGTTAGTTAAAGGACATTAATCCTGGATGCAAAAGGAATGCATATAGTGCACAATTGCTAAATTACTATGTTTTGCTGTCTAACTCCAAAACAGGCAAAGGGATTTTTATTTTCCAAATGGAAATAATTTACTAAAACAAAACATCCCTATTTTAAAAAAATCAGAATTACTTTCCTTCATATATGCACTTGCTTGTTTCTTAAATTACAGCTGGATAGAATCAAAATATAATTTAAAAATGTGAAATACATTTGGTCCATTTATGGTTTTGCCTTCATCTCTTAGACTGGTTTAGTAAAAAAACAAGGTACAAGTTGTTTGAGCCTGCAGCGTACAGTCATGGCTCTAATATCCCTCCTGTTCTTCAGGAAAAGTTCTCCTAAATAACACTGATTTCCTATTTTAAAAAAGACACTCCCTTCTTGTAAAACAAAGAATTTTAAAGAGCCAAAACTAACAGGGACCAAATGTGGCCTAGTGGATATAGCACCAGACTGGGACACAGGAAACTTGGATTCCATTCCCAGGTCTGCCAATGGGTGATCTTGAACAAGACACTTCACCTCCCTGAGTCTCAGCTTCTCAATCTGTAAAATGGTGATAATGATACTGACCCCTCCTCTGTAAAATGGTTTGAGATTTATAAATGAAAAGTGCTGTATAGGAATTATCATTATTATTTAAATGTGAAATAAAAGTTAAGCTGTCCAAACGATCTGTTGGTCAGATGTGAATCCAATTCCTTTCTAGATGAGTTCAGTGCAAATATTATTATTATACATACATCCCAAGGTGCTTTACAAATTATATACATGCAGTATCAATGAAACACCTCTTCTGTGGTGGTCAAGGGCATTCAGTGCATCACACAACAGTTTGGGGAAGGAACGTTTTGGCTAAGGGTGCTGTGAAAAAACCCTATTCTGATAAAAAGTACTATCTTTAATATCCATACATAGCAGACAAGAGTTAGCTTTTAAGGAAAAGCATAAAACAACTTTTCAGCTCCAATGAAGATTAACAGAGGAATTAAACAACTGTAGGAGGTTCACCTTTTATTCAGTGATTTTGTTTTACCTAAAAATTAACCTCATTGTTGCTGTTACTGAGTTAAATACCTTTAAAATATCTGTTGGAGTGGGCTGTTGCTTCAGTAATGAAGAAACAATCTGTCAGCCAAAAAGGTTTCCTGCTCAAATTTATTCTTCAAGTTTTGAGGGTTACAGTTACAATTAGAGACACAAAACATGGTTTTACGTAAACTAAAAACAAACATACTCAGAGCGGAGTCTGGGAGCCAGCCCATTCCCAAGACAATGGAGCGTTGGTTCCTGGCTTCTCAAGCACCTTCCTTTCCTTAACTAGCTGTTCTTAGCGTGTGGAAGCCTGATTGGGCCTTCCTTCCTAAACCCAGCCTGTAATCCGCACGGTCTAAGGAAGTTAACTTCTTGTTTGCCGAAAAGCAAGTAGGGCAGGGATCGGGCAACCTTTGGCATGCAGTCCGTCATTGGCCTGGAGCAGTGAAACGTGGCCAGTGGGATCTGCGATCGGCCGAACCTGCGGACGCTGCAGGTAAGCAAACCAGCCCGGCCCGCAAGCGGATTTCCCTGACAGGCCGTGTACCAAAGGTTGCCGATCCCTGGACTAGACCCATCATGTCTACTCTTCCTTATTTGAATAGCTAATTAGAAAACCATAAGAGCTGCACTAGGAATAACAATGATAACTGAGTGCTTAAAAACGAGAATGGTACAGCACAGGGGATTGTACATGTGGATGGGAATCATCATGTTGGTAAAACCTGTACAAAATTTCAAAACTTGGAATGCAGAAAATGTCCCTCCACTCCATTAACAAAACATCCTCTTTTAGCCTCACTTATCGGTTGCATGTAAATTCCCTAGATAATGATGCAAACGCAGAAAGCAACACACACAACACAACGCTGGAACCTCTCAATATCACAAGCCCTGATAGTCATAAGCTATTCATCACCACCACTACACAGAGGGGTTTTTTTTTTTTAAATTTAGCCATCACAGTAGATTAAAAAAAAAAAATCTATGTTAACAGAACTTGTAAACTGTGCTATGCAACCCCACTGTAGTGGCAGGTCCAGACCACTATTTCTTCCAGCTAATGAACTTAGGTGCTCAATTCTAACCCTGCTGATGACCCACTGTTGGGGGTGATTACTAAACTGGCTCCCAAGTGTTAGCTAATTAAAAAAACAAAATCCCACATCATCATACACTAGCTCCTGGGAACTTTTTAAGGACAGCAGATTAATTAAGGTGATGGGAATTTTAAAACCCCAGAATAATGTCATATGGTCTTAATATGTGCCAAAAAATTTAACATTAAATTTAGAAACACACAGTTTCCTTTGTTTCGTTTATGCTGTTCTTCAGGGGAGTGAGGAAGCTTCTGGGGAAAAGAAAGAGATCATAGATGAAGGAAAAGAAAATTAGTGAGATGGGGCCATCACCCATGAGGAAGTCTTTGGGGGAATCCTAAATCATATTAGCATTTTGGGAAGTGAAGGCCAAACTGTCTACTCATGAAAATGATCATTGTACATCTCTATATATCACTGACTCCCTATCTACTGCCCAACTGTGTGCAAGATTGGAAGCTTTAGGATATACTCCACAGGATTTCTCTTCCTTTTCTAGTTGTATGCAGTGTACCACAGCTTAAATTGTAAGACTGCTGTGTGGCTCAAAAAAGATAAGGAATAGAGTCTCAGGTGTGACCTCTGGTTCTCAGAGGTAATCTGCTTAATAATATCTGCAAGGGCAGGTTCACAAGCTGCATGGTGACTTTAAGTGTCAATGGGAGCTTAAAAGCTAAGATGAGCAAGCAATACTAGTTATGCCCCAGGAAGATAGAGTTACACAGACGACAGGAAATTACCTTACACAACATTAATCATTCACAGAAGAGAATGTTGCAATATCTGCCTACTGCACAGATAGCTCTTTAGAGAAGGAGGAGGAGGATGACTAGGCTATGGGAATAAACACTAGAATAGAGCCTGACATTTTGCTGGAGTCTTAGGGCTCATTGTGTAAATGACTCTTGGATGCCAGCAACTGCAAACTATCTGAAGAAACAAGTCGTGCTTTGATGATAGGGCCTCTAACTGAGAAGCTCTTGTTTCTTTGGCGCATGATGCTCAACCCTGCATGTGCCCATCAGAACAATATAGGAGATGGGTAAAACACAGTAATGAGAACATATATACACACACCTATAGTCAGTTGCAGTCCCAGGCATCTCACAGAGATGGACTGCTCAGAGGACCTCAAGCCTCTGGAGCCCCTGAACAGAAGCAGGGCTTAAAATGGATGAAATGTTAACAATCTTGTGGAGACTACAAGAATTTCTGATGTTCACAGGAGGCTCCATATAGCCATGGGCCTGCTCTGCCTACAGTTTCCTGACTATATTAAACAACTAATATTGGATTTCCAGCCAGTGCTATCGTTCACTTCACTGAGTATTTGTATAGTAACTCTTGCTATGAAGAATGGACGTTTCATGCAGCAAACAGCTGCTGCACCAAGCAGTTCAAGTGTAACTCCATCCAAAGGAGAAACAGGAACTTTAGAATAATAATAATCAGGAATGGGGCAAAATCAAAGTGCTCGAGGTTTTGAGACCCTCACATGCTCTTTGTTTTGTTTGGGTTTTTGTTGTTGTTCACACAAGTAGTTTACAAACTTTTTTCTTCTATAGTTTAAATCTATTCCTCTTCCCCCTGACTCCACCGCAATTCAATTAAATCAATATTGACCTGGATAAAGGGAAGCCTGTGCTCATTACTAGGGACAGAACTACCTCACTAGCTCTAAGAAAGACAGGCTATAAGCAGATGACCTACAGTGTATGCTGTGCTTGTTCACTAGGATTTTTCTCTCTTCTTTGTTCCTTTTTTAAATTAACTCTGTATTTAGTTTTCAGTCTCTCCACTTTCCACTCGATTTTTTTTTATCCCTGCACTTTTTCCGCAGTATTTCCTATATATTTAACACAGACCCTGATACATAAGAACTGGTGTGCACATGTCACAGAATTTCTAGCCTGACCTGCCTGTATTTTGATAGTCTCTCTCCCCTGCACAAATTAGAGTTTGTCTACACTACCACGCGGGGGTGATCTAAGATACGCAACTTCAGCTACTTGAATAGCGTAGCTGAAGTCGACGTACTTAGATCTACTTACCGTGTTGTCTTCACTGCGGTAAGTCGACAGCTGACGGCTCTCCCATCGACTCTGCTTACGCTCCTTGTTCTGGTGGAATACCGGACTCGAAGGAAGAGCCCTCAGCGGTTCCTTTATCGCACCTATACTAGACATGATAAATCAACCCCCGCTGGATCGATCACTGCCCACCAATTCAGGTGGGTAGTTTTGACAAGCCCTTAATCTTCAATTCCTAAACCAGAACTCATCAACATTTGGGACTTGAATTGAGAGAATGGTCTAGGATATACTTAATAAATTTAACCCCTTGCTGTTTGTGTACAAACCTGACAAGAAGCAGGGCAGTGAGCAGATTCTGATTTTTACAATGTTTACAACATTTGCTGAATGAGTTCCGTGAACATTATGGGTAGCTCATAAACTATTTGCTGTGACTACCATTCAGGATTTGCTATGAATAGCTCTCTATTTATGCTGTGTCTTTGGTCACCTAAGTTACATGATCTTGGCTGTGCTCCAGAGCTGGATGACTCCCAAACCCACACACACTTTCAAGATGGCCATTCAAACATCAATACTTGTGTAAATGCATATTTTCACCATCATTTCTCTGAAATATGTCAATATTCACAGCACTTTCCATTTTGAAAACTTATTTATGGACAAAACATGCTGGTACTAATGTTTGTGAAAAGTGAGCAAACATGGCCACAAATGCCATCTGATTGAGTTCAGCCCTCATTCAAATGCACGTTCAAAAACACTTTCTTTTTAAAATTGATTTTTCCCATCTCTAATTCCCATCTCTTGGAAAAAAAAGACAAATGAAAACCAGAAAAAGCTACTAAAAGCTTAATGGTATTGATGAAAGCTTCTGGTATTTATAAATATAAAATGGATGGAGGCACAAATGTAGTAAAGAGGTGCCAGACATACAGGAAGGAGAGAGACAGGGAAAAGGGAACCCTTCTGTTTAGATTTGGAAGGTCAGCAATGGGGAGACAAAAGTGCATGTAAGGCAGAGGTCAAGTAAGTCATTTCAGGTTTGAATAAGCTTCCAAATTAAATTGCTAAACCTTTTCAGTTGTACGCATCCCTAGATGCAATCCACTGCATAATGGGAAAGACTCAGAACACTGATTTGATAAGAGCTTCCCATTCTGCAAATGAAACAATGATCTCAGTACTTGCCCTGTCGCTGTAACGGAGCCATCAAAAAATCATATATCCCACATGCACACTTCCCTCGGCCCCGCACCTTGACGTTTCCTTCCCCTGTGACACTCCTGCCATTTTGGATTACGGTGTCATTTTGAGACTCCATTTTTGTGGGTTATATTTTGGTAAACACACCCTATAACATGGGGGTGGGGGGAGTTAAAGTATATAATGGCAAAACGTTTAACTCCCCACTGCCACCTCCATGAACAACGTTATTAAGATCAGACTCAAATAATGAGCAATGCTGAACTCTGTAACTCGTGCAACTCCCTGAATGGGATAATTGGAGACAATGCTCTGCTCTGCCCGGAGCAAAGCCCTGTACAGAGACAAGTCACCCCTCCCCCATTTCGCGAGTGAGATGGGAAAGGGAAAGGCTGGTGAGCTCCACGCCCTGCCACATTCATTAACGGTGACTTTCCACTGCATTTATAGCACATGAGATCACTTAGCCCAGGCCGTGATCTTTCCCATTCTGTTGGAAAACGTTTGCCATCATCTGCCTTGATTTAACCAAAGGAGACATTCAGTTTGTTAAATGCATTTCTCTGGAAGTTTGCATGAAAATCGCCCCAACTTCCCGTTACTCAAGACAGGAAACACATGTCTGCATAGCAGGTAGACATGGGATGGCTACAGATGATAAATAACAATCTGTGAAGAATTCTAAGCTTCACTATATACACACAGATGGTTGTTCACAGGAGCCTAGCGAGCCTTCTCATTCTGGAGCATTTTTTCCTGAGGCACCCTTTCACCTGCTATGCTATCCTTTCACCAGGTAGAGTGGGTGATGGCAAACAGCTTAACATTATAAATTGGTCAGCTGGAAGTATTTGAGCGTGGGTGGTTTCTGCTTCTCAAGATATACCAGGCTGTCCTGGTCCAGGAAGCAGTAGACCCAAGGCAGATTCTGAAACAAACCAACTCATATTTAAGAGTCTGATCTTGTATCTTGGTTTTCACCCTCATCCGGCCAATGATGACTCTCGGGATGTTTGGGCCCCATAGCAAACTGGAAGCACAGTCACTCAAAAACATCCAAGAACTAGAGCTATTACTGTCACTTATATTGCTACTGCCTGGCAATGTTACCATGCCACTCAGCACTGTTCAATTGGCCCTCTGTATCCAGAGTGAGTGTTTTCTTCCTTTTAACATACTCTCACTGAAGTGATGGAATCACACTGGTTCTCCAAAAAACCATAGTATACAGTGTAGAGGAGGCCAATGGAAAGCTCAGTGTTTTGCAGGAGGTCTCTGTTTGTAGGAGAAAATGTAACATTTGTAACACTGGATTTCATAGCCTCTGTGCAACCCTTATTAGAGGCCTTGAAAGAAAGTGTACCTTTTCAACTCTTCCGGTTGTGTTTGATTGATCTGCAGAAAGTTAAAATCAAATTATTGCCCTTTAAGGAACCCTGCTGCAAATCAATAAAACGTTGTACAAACCACAGCAAACATGTCCCTCTTGAGCATCATTGTAGCTGTAGCTACACAAGTTCCAGTTACTTATCACCAGTCGTTACATAGGCAGAACTCCCCCAAAATCAATGGGGAGGGTCGTCCGGATCAAGGACCCCCGGAGTGGTAAGCTGGCCTTCTGAGACAGCCCTACCTTTCCAAAGACGATGTCATCCATCCCATCGCCAGGCAAAGGGAAGAGTTCAGACTCGATTCCAGTTTCTCTTTTCAGGACACCCTGTGATGAGGCACAGTCTCCACTCAGCCCATCCTCCAGGAAATGTTCACATTCTGGGGAAACAAACAACAAAACACCAGAATGAGTGACAACCTGGCCTTTTCTTTTGCAGTCACATGCAGCCATCTCTCATTTTTGCTGAGGTACAAAAACAAACTCCATAAAATCACTAGAGAGGGCATCATACCTGCAATTGGTTGTGGACAGCAGCACTGGTCACGTCAGCTACTTGCTATTGACTTATTTACACAGGCCACAAGTGTGCAACCCACTTTACAAACAAGTGTTTGTGTCACACTCTGCGTGCACCTCCCAGAAAGTCAGAGCAGGTTTTTAACATTTTATTCAACAGTTTAGATCGCCTTCTTTAGCACTTCTCAGAGTCTGTCTACACAGTATGTGGGAGGGTGATTTCCAGCACAGACAGACATACACACGCCAGCTCTGCTACAGCTAGTGCACTAAAATTAGCTGTGTGGCCACAGCGTCACAGGCAACAGCTTGGGCTAGCTGCACAAGGACAATCCCATCTGAACTCCTGGGTACATACTTGGGTGGCTAGCCCAAGCCGCTGCTTGGGACGCTGTGGCCACACTGCTATTCTTAGCAAGCAGAGCTCATGCATGTATGTTTATCCAAGGTGGGAAATCACCCTCCCAGCTGCTGGGTAGATATACCTGAAGCGGCACAAGTGCGTCTGTGTAAAATCGACATGCCATGAAAAACACATATTCGTACCGGTAGTATATGCTGCCGGTACAGATACAGTATACATTTGGGGACCAATTAAGACTCCATTGAACTCAATAAGGGGCTTACCTCTGACTTAAATGAGAGCAGAATTAGGCTCATATTCACTAGGCGTAAAGCATCTGTAAGTGAAACGTGTGCTCCTCTTTCTCAATATCAGAGAGAGTGAATTCCATTTAATTCCTTAAAGCCAAGGTTAGGATTTATTTTGTGCTTAGCAGGAGAATTTGAGGATGATTTCCCACATCTTGGAGAAAGGCAGGCTCTCTTAAGAGATTAAGTTATTTAGAATTCATGTATTTTTTAAATTTTGTACTTGCACCTGGAATTTGATCGTTAGAGACATTTCATAAATTAAAAATAAATCCATTTCAACCTAATGCATGTTTTCACAAATTGCCTCTACCTTTCATTATCCTCGTGCTGAGCCCAGGATGAACACCTAGAGTACAGCTGATCTGAAAGGGATTACCTCCCCTCCATACATTTTTTTAAAAGCTAACAAAAATGTTAGTCATCGTTGATATTTCAGTGCAAAATGTCAACATTTCATTCAAAAACCCAAAACCTGAAAATCAAAATATCTTCAGCCTTTGGCAACCAAAAAACGTTTAGCCAAAAACCGAACAATTTACTTTCTATTTTTTTTTATGAAAAAAATTGAAAATCGTTGAGAAAAGCAGGCACTTTCTATGAACATTTTCATTTTAGCAAAAAACCAATTTTCCATAAAAATATTTTTAACTAAAATATTGTTTTAAACACCTGGCCCTAACCTAGGCAGATAAACACATTTTGATGGTATCTGCTTGAATGAAACATGTATTCACTTTTAAATTACATCTATCGTGCACAACCCTCAGCTGTGTCATACTTATACTCTGCGTAGCTGAGGTGGGTTTGGGGTGGGGAGAGTAGCCATAAGCCACCTTTGTCTCTACCTTGGGCCAGCCTGGGGCTGAACCCGCCCCCGACAGCTCTACTTCAATAGTAAGCCTCTTGGAGCAGGGACCATCTATTGCTCCTGTGTTTGTACAGCGCCTAGCACAACAGGGTCCTGGACAATAAGTAGGTGTCCTAGGTGCTACAGTAATACAAATATTATTACGCCAGCTGTAGCCAGCCTCTGCACAAGGGATAAGGACTATCAGAGGAAACAATTTCCAAGCAAGTTGCACTGCAAAGGTCTCCCATGAGCCTATGTTCACATGGTCCTAATTCAAAATTCAACTCTAGCTAAACAGTGCATGTAAACTCAGTACTTCTCAGCTGATCAAGGGGAGTTCACTCAGTGAGTATGTGACAGGAGAAGAGATGCCAAAATGAAGGCTGGCTGCACTGTATAGTCTACTGAGTCACTGAGGGATGACTATGTTGTGGTAGTGACATGCTTGGTTTTTGGTGGTGGTGGAGAGAGAGCACTAAACAGCCAACCATCCGCCCCTGGCACCAGCACTGAGCCATTACATCCAGGAACAGCATGGGTCCACCTATTTCCATCTGTGTCCCCTGGCTAGTGGGAAATGGAGACAGCTTGATAGTTATTGCGCAAAAGAAGAATAGTGGAAAGTTCAAAGAGTATGAAAAAAATGCTCTTTTGAAAGCACTCAGATACAACGAATGCTTCCCTAGAAAACGGTTTTCCACTAACGGAGATTAAGATGTTCCCTGTGGTACTGTAATTATGCTCAAGAAAGAAAATAAGGCTGGAAACACCAATAATCCAGAGATGAGTTTCCAAACCACAGAGAAAAGGAAAAGTACTTATTGTACTAGGTGTGGCTGTTCCCCACTCCTTCTCCCCTTTCAGTAACCCGGAAAATCTGAACCTCTTTTCCACAACTTTGTAGGGGGAAGAGAGAAAAGGAAAAAAGAGAAGCTGTAACAGACCGAGAGCCAACATCCCAGTCAATCCAGCTGGCAGTTTAACAGAGCATGTCCACATTCCAGACGGAAAAACAAACAGGCCCAGAGACGTTCTGATGGAAAATTCACAGGGAAGCTCCAGATTCGCCAATGGACGGATACCTCGCCCAGAAAATAAATCAGAACAGGCATTAAACTGGACTGCAGGGCCAACAGAGGGGCATGAGAGGGTGGAAGAGGAAGGAGTTTCTTTCTTTCAAGAAACAATGGGGGGAGGAGGAACCTGACACATACCTCATCCCAGCTGTGCTGAGAACTTTCCAAATCCAAAGGCTGTTTGGAAGAATTCTCTCCCCTTTTCAGGGGCACTTTATTTATTGATTTTTTTAAACTGTACACATGTTGCACAATTTGGGACTCCACACTCCTACACCATGATCTGATAAGCCCTGGTGACGACACTATGACAATGCCTTAACAGAACTAGATGGATGACTCTCATCACATATAGGTCATGTACTTACTGCGGATAAATGATTTATAGTTTAACTCTGCTCATACATGTGTGTGTGTGTCTCTCTCCATGGCGACGCATATGAAAATAAAATGACACTGGGTGCATTTTTATGTGCATCATATGGAGACAAATACAAATCAAACTAAAAACCCATGGGAAGGAAAATTCCAAGCAGTTCACTGCACAGAATTAACACAGCATCATCCCGTCAAAATGGGGGAGAGTTAAAGGAGGGAGAAGGCCTAGCCCTCTAACTGAATGCTTACACTGAGATCCATGGGGAAAATCATAGATCTCAATGTATTCAAGCAACCTATATGTTTTTTATAAGAATATTAAATGAAAACCTTTCTATAGGTGAAAAGAAAAGGAGTACTTGTGGCACCTTAGAGACTAACAAATTTATTTGAGCATAAGCTTTCGTGCTCAAATAAATGTGTTAGTCTCTAAGGTGCCACAAATACTCCTTTTCTTTTTGTGGATACAGACTAACACGGTTGCTACTCTGAAACCTTTCTATAGGTGGTTGTTTTTAATGATCCTATAAAATTTAAGTGAGCTCTGGCTCTACTAGCAAATTTGATAGGATTCAATTCCATACTGTACTCTTGGAGAAATTCTGTGCCACTGCAAATGCACAGAATTTATGTGCCCCACAGATTTCTTTGCTTCCCTGCAGAAAAATGACTTTTGGATGGGGAAGCAAAGGGAAGCCACATGAGCCGTCCTGCAAGCCTCCCCAGCAGCATGTTTTGCGTGCCCATGGCAGCCTGCAGAGAAGTAAATCACTGTGGGGCAAGGGGCAGGACTGGGGAAGACACGGCTGGTGGCTACTACCCTGCACTGGGCTCAGCTGATAGTCCCGGCTGGGCTGAGAAGGACGGGACTTCCTCTTCCCTTGCACAGCATCCGGGGCTGCATCAGACCCACCCCCTGATTTCTCCCCCAGCTGTAGGAAGCTCTGCAAACTCCCCCCCCATCCCACACTTCCTGCAACCATTGCTCCTCAGCTGCAGGGGCAGGGATCACTATACAGGGAGCTGCTCCTGCATCTGCCCAACCTCTGGGCATCGAGACCACCTCATACCCAGACCCTCCCACTGTATCTCACCCCGCCCACACCCAGAACCCCCCCGACGAGCCCCACTCCCCCAGCACTTGGAGCACCCCAACGAGCCCTCCACACCCGAATCCCCACCCTACCGAGCCCCAACCAGCTACACCTGGAGCCCCACTCCACTGAGTCCCACTCCCCCCAGCATCTGGATCCCTTCCAGAGCTCCCCACACCTGCACCCCCCGCTGACCTCTATCCCCCCCCTACACCTAGTTGTCCCCCCCGCTGAGCCCCAGCCACCTTCACCTGGACCCCCCTGCAGTGTCCCATTACAGTTGCGCCTAGAACCCCTCAACAAGCCCCTGTGCATCCAGATCCCCCCCAGACCTGGTTCCCCCACTGAGCTGCCCACACCCAGATTGCCCCACACAGAACCCTCTCAACCCACACCTGCCCCCCCACACTAAGCCTCTCCACACTTGGATCCTACCTTGCTGGGCCTGCCTGCCCACACCTGGTATGGAAGGGCAGGGCCGCGGGGTGTTTCTGGGGCAGGCCCGTTACTTGCACTGTGTCAGAGTTGGGTGCAACCTCACAGCTGAGTCCGTGTCCTGGGGTGGGGGGGGGGGGGGGAGGGGAAGCTGCACAGTGATCTCCCATCTCTGTGCAGCCAGTGGACTGTGCTCCCTAATGCCATGCTGGAGCTTCCACATTTATTTGACAAATAAAACTTGCAGAATTTTAAAATATTGTGCGCAGAATTTTTCATTGTTGGCGCAGAATGCCCTCTGCAGTAATATTGAATTCTACTGGTTGTTAAGTTAATGTCTGTAGAACTCTACTGGTTTCATCTCCGTCACATTCTGTCAGACCTTTGCCTAAAGGGGAGAGACACACCTGCATTCTTCCTTGTCCCTCCTCCCATCCCGCAGAATTGCAGCTCAGTCAGGAGCTGTGTTGCTACTGTGATCCTGGAAGCGTTTGTGCAGTAACCACACCACTTCAGAAAGGGACAGAAGCGGAGAAGCTGGAGTACATACACTGGCTTCAGAGACGGTAACACCAACACTCCCACAGTCAGATCAGTGGTAGATTTGGTGTGCTGTTTTCATTATTTATGGAGTAATGGAGTGCTATGTGTAAAGGCATTTTGCAAACACATAGAGCACACAGGCTCTGCCTTGAGGAACTGAAAATCAACTTCACAGAGGCAAATACAACCCACAGGGAAACCACATATGCAAAAGATGGCAAGCCACGTTGGAAGGTCTCATGAAAGAAGTGCAACTGAAAGAGGAGGCTGAGTGCATCTTGGGAGTGCTAGGCCGTTCTAAGCATAGCGGGACATATGAAAGAAAATACAGCTGAGGGTGGTTAAAAGGAGACAGAAGAAGCAGCTAAGAGATAGGATTATTAGGAGACGTAAATGGGGGTGAAATTCAGATGAACTTTGAAAATGCACGCAAGGAGCTTAAACTGACGTAATAAGAGACAGGAAGGCAATGAAAGGATTGATGCTTGCTACTGCCCATCAATCTGGGGGGACTCAGGAGTGGAATTATTGACTGTTTAGATGATGCTTATTATCTCACTGATATGGTGGACTACTGTCAAGTGTTTCCCCAGGGAAACTCTAGTTTTTAAAAGAGTTTTATTTTATCTAATAGGGGCCAGAAGCTGAACCTGGATAGACCCCTGGTCACTTAACTACCCACATCACCCCCTCTTAACAGCACTTTGGTCTTGCACAGAGAGTGAGATTCAAGGCTGTATCCTCAATGAAAAAAATAGTTTAACTAATTTTACTTAAGAAACATCTCACATTTTTGAAGCAGATGATGAAGTTCCGATTGAAGGAATGCATGAGCTTGGGCAGACACTAGACTGTTGTGAGAATTCATCAGGACAATTGCATTGCCACCTCAGGAAACTGCAGACATATAGTTAGGGCTGCAGGTTTGTCACTTTGCTGAAAACATCACAGATACTCTAACTTCTCTGTTTGGCTGTGACTTCCATGCAGGAAGGCTCTAGGTGGGTCGTGACAGAAGGGTGGCAGGGCCAAACCTCAGCAGCTCTGTGACTCCATGAGCCAAATTGCAACACACACAGCAGGGAGCGGGGCCCAACTCCACAGGACACAGGAGCCACTGCTGCCCGGGATAAGTGTAGGGTGGGCTCGCTCTCAACCCCAAGGCCCAGCCCTGGGACACAGGAGCCACCGCCGCCTGGAGAGAGTTTGGGGTGGGCTTGCTCTCCAGCTCCCTCTCCCACCACCTCTCACCCCAGCTCCACGGCCTTCCCTCCTCACCTGGCCCAAAACAGGGTTGCAGCGCTGGGGTGGTTCATTTGTCAGGGCTTTTTTTGTTTTGTTTTGTTAAATAAAAGATCATGGAGCAGTCACTAAATCCATGACCTTTAACTACATTGATCATGAATGCTCTGTGATCTTTGATAAAAAGAATTGCGGTGACAAATCTTCCGACCTACGTACGGATTTGCAATGGATACTTCAGTCAACGTGTTGCTTGGTCAGCATGCCCAGGATCAACCAGACAGCTCGCTACTTCACTCCAGGATCTGATGCGAGGGGTGTCATGACACAACAGTGCATGTCTAAGTGCATTATTCAGCAGGAAGCAGAGGCAGAATGTTAATGCACTAACCAGAGTGTTGCTGTTGGCCAATAATGCACGCTCAGGAGAGTTAACCCTTATCTTCCAACTCATCACTGAAAACAAGGTAATACCCCTCCTTCTCCACATCTCAACCCCTCCTCAAGTGTAATTTCTTTAATGAAAAAAAAAAGCAAGAAATGGCCGCTGTAAGAAAAGTCCACTTCAAAGCCACCATTAAGGGACCAGAAAAACTACTCCAATTTATGCTGTTTTAAATACAAGTATTAGAAGACAGGAAACATTCCCTCTTATCTGGGATATCAATGTGCGCTGAAACAGGCCAGGCTAGTTTTTCTGTCCATGTGGAAGGAAGGGCAAATATTAAACAGCATAAATGATCATAAACTCAGCACTGCTCAGGGGCGGGGGTGGGAAAGATGGCTTTGAACCACCTTTCTTCTCCCTAAATCCTGGGAATCAATGGAGGCTGCTGGGTGCCTCATACTTTTGAAAGATCAGGCTACTGATTTAGGTGTCTCAATACGGATTTAGGAACCTAATTTGAGGCATCCATTTTTTAAAGGCTTGGCTATAATCTATACACCCATGCACCTCTAAATTTTATTTAAGAATCAAATGAGTGAATAAATATTTTAACACAGAATTGCATCATGAGAAGATGGGCTATCTAGCTGGATGTCTCAGTACCAGTCATATAAGCACAGGAACAATGGGCTAATAATTACATGTGCCCTTTTCGCCCATTTGTGCATGTTTTTATTTTATGGTGATGGGAAAAAGGAGAGAGAGAAAAGGAGGGAAAGAAGGATACGCCCCTGGTAGAAGGTTAATTGTAAGGAAAGAGACTGGTGTCTCAGCTCCTTGAACAAAGGGATTGGGTGCACAGCATTCTACTTACCTCTAGATTCATGAGTTTGCGTTGGCTCCAGCAGTGACGGATCTGAACATGGCTCTATTGAACACCAGCTTTCACGGTTTATCTGAAAGAGCAGAAAGTAGGCCAAATAAGTAAATGTCGACAGTGAGGCCATTTTAGGGAGTGCACCGCTCCTGCTTTAAGGGCATAGTGCTCTTGCTGCATGGAGACCTGTCTGAACTTTCCCACCAGTGGCACTGTGCTGATTTGAAGATTTTAGGACCATTTCCACTTTCCAGCACTGAGAAAGCAACGTATTAAGGTCCACAGCTCCATTACCTAGGGTACTTTGGCCTGCTTGAGGCTTGGGGGCAGAACAAGACCTGTCAGTCTCTGGCAGCAGGGGAATTCCCCACTCCCCAGTAGTTCCCACCATTTGAGACAGCCCCCACAGCCTGATTAATTTAATTCCACTTCCCCGAATTACAGATTGCATTAACTATACTGTGAGGAAAAAGCACAATGGTTTCTCCTGCTGCACGGGAGGGGACATTCCCCTTAGTGAGACAACACCACATCTTTGGGTGCCAATGTCCACCTCTGTTTCCTTTTGCCTTTGGATTTTCTTGGTCTAGCTCTGAGGAACGGTCTCAGAAGCTGGCAGGGCCTCAGCTGCTGCAAACACTTCAGACGGGGAAGTGGAGCCGAGAGGAACAATCTCCCCAAAAGTCAAACGCAGTCCTGGGATTCGGCTGGGAATCAGGCATGACTGAACGAAACTGTTGGTCATTAGAATTAAAAGGTTGGCCTTTTTCTTTGGAAAGTTCTGCAGCAGGGAGGGCTGGGGGAGCCGCCAGGGAGGCAGAGACAACCAGAGGGAACTTCTGGGGGCAGGGCATTACGTTGCTGCCAGTGACTGACACCAGAGGTCTGGTTCTGTTCCTAAGCTACAAGCAGACTGAAATATCCATTGTAATGGATCCTCAGAACTTAGCAGTGAGAAGAAAAAGATGATGCAATATTTTATCACACTTCAGCGCTCTCTGCCACTAATGTAGAGAACGTCAGAAGGGTGGGTTTGGAACTAGAGTAGGACATCTGCCACCTCTTAACTGACCAGTGCCATAGCAGAGCCAGCTGGTAAAGTGACAGAAGTAAAAAAAAATAAAATAAAAATCAGCGTTAGGCATCCTGCTCTGATGTCCTGGCTAAATCTTACTATAATTACATACAACAAACAACCCTAGTGTTATACGGCTTTCCTATTGCCTCCTGGGCCAAAAGAATCTCAAAATTAACTCACAAAGTGATAGGATATGTGTTTGTTTTAAGTGGCTAATGAAATGTCCAAACATACTAGATCATTTCCCAAGATCAGGGAGAGATCCTGCTTGAGTGGACAGGAAGGATGACACAGTGTTTACAGGTTTACTTGCATCCGATGAAGTGAGCTGTAGCTCATGAAAGCTTATGCTCAAATAAACTGGTTAGTCTCTAAGGTGCCACAAGTACTCCTTTTCTTTTTACAGTGTTTACAGTGCTAGCTTTAGACTCAGGAGACCCAGGCTCAATTCCCAGCTCCACTTCCTGCGAGACCTTGGGCAAGTCACTACTCACTCCGTGCCTCAGTTCCCCACCTACAGAATGAGCACAGCACCTCAGGGGCGCATTCTGAGGAGATACAATAAAGATGCTCAGATACTACGGTAATGAGGGACACAGAAGAATCCAAGATAGAGTGGGAACCAGAAGCCCTTTAAATATTTCAGATTTCACATACGTGCAACCAGTCTAAGTGACGGTTACGATGAAAAACACGAGACATTTAATATTAAACACACATAGACTAGCCATGAGGCATGGTGGATGTGGGTGAGGGGAAAGGATTGGCACAGTCCCATTCATACATATCGAATACCTGGGAAACACTGATGCACAGCATATAATTAAATGGTCTAGTAAAGCCTGTAAACATTATATAGACCAAGTTAAATATGCACTGGTTAGAAATTGGGGTTTTTTAAGTGTCTGATTCAACTCTACAGGAACAAATGTGGCAGCAAGGTTGATAGGCTGTGTCCAATACAGAGAAGTTGCATCTATCCATTCCTGGATTTACATGCATATATTTCACAATTAAGAACATCACAATAGAGATAGCTAAATACCATAGCAATATTCTTCCACTCTTCCAAGTCAAACGAGAATGTCTTTGGAACTGATACGTAGGCTTTCACTGACAAACCTAGAGGAACTATCTGCAAACACACATGGCAACATAAATTCAGGTTTGCCCCAAGCTTATGTCTCTGAAGAAAATCCATTGTGGTCATTTATTTGTGGTGTGGGACCAACCGTCTCTCCCTTCAATACTAGCTTGCACCTAACCTTCTCTTGCAAATATTGGGACTGATTCTCCTTTCACAACAATTTCACATCGGTGTATCTCCACAGAACCAAGGGAATAACACCCAATTTACATCAACATCAGGGAGAGGAAAATAATACCCAACGATGTCCTGTCCTACAAACAATGCTTGGAAAACAGACAGAGTGTTTGCAGAGCTGATCAAGAGACTGATCACTAGACAGAATAACTTGCACTAAGTTGGATTAACATCATTATCTATCATTTTCTCTTTTTCTATCAGAGTTAGTTGAATAAAATCACTGCAAATTCATTACAGATTTTGGCAATTTTTTCAACAGATAATTATTTGTGATTTTTCCCCATTAGCCAGCCAGCTCCACCCTCTCTAGTCTGTGGCTTTTCCAAGTATTTAAACTGTTGTATTCTAAAACTAATTAATAGAAGTAAGTAATGAAAGGGTGCAACTGAAGGGAGACCTTAACAAGCCTGTGTAACCCACACACCTTCTGGGTGTGGTGGTGTGTCCCATCTAGTGGCACTGAGACCACTTATGGAGAGAGAGAAGGTTAAATGAGTCTGCTCTACAGCCTTAGCTAAGAGGCCGTTCGCTTTTAGCTTATGCAGTAGAGGCTCATGCACTAAGCTCCAGAGGTCCCTGGTTCAGTCCTGCCCGCTGATGACCTGGGTCTGTTGGTGTTACACCTGCTTTTAGAGCTAATTTAATATATTCTGTTTTTATAATACACCCAAGTATTCATTTAACAGCACTAACATAGGAAGAATATTTATTATGCACCAATATAAAAACAAATAAAACTACTTGTGTAAATGAATGCTCTCTCCACTATAGAAAGCCAAAGCAGCAGCATTTGAGAGAAGATGGCTCAATGATCACAGAAACTGGGTGATCCAGACATACTCAAAACAAAGGGCTGTCCACTTAAATTTCCTTACCAGAGCCCCTCTTCATCCTCATCAAAACCCAGCCCAAAGTTTACATTCGGCGGTGACTGAATATTGAAGCACTGGGTAGACAAGTGAGGCTGGTCACACAAAATCAGTCTCAGCTCTACCTTCTGTCGCAATTTAGAGATTTTATCATGGACACCGAACCATTATCAATCACTAAGATTAATTCGCCCCAGTCTTTCTGCTTCTTTAAGAGGGATGCTAGGAACAGGAAGGCAGACTGGTTTCTACATAAAATTCAAAGCCCTTCTTTCCCTCTGCACCCACACTGATCATAGCTTGTTGATTCTGAGCTGCCAGAGGCTTCCATCTTGATTTGCTAGTGTGGGAGCAGAGATAATACGGCACCATTTAACAGCAGAAAATCTGCAGCATTCTCTATGGACAGAGCTTCAGTATGCAGACTTTCGGGAAAAGGTCAGCAGGAAGCCAGGTATTTTTACATACACTGGATTGAACCTGCTTAAGACAATGAACGGATCAAGGAAGCTCCTCCACAACAATTAAAAAGTGTATCCCAGAGGGTTTTGTTTGTTTGTTTGTTTTAGAGCTGTATGTACAGGACCGGAGTGTGGATATGGCAGAGTAGCAGCCAGCTCAGTACCAAAGAAAACTCAATTAGGCCGGCACCAGTGTGGATGTGCAAACATTGCACTGTTAGATTTTTCTTTCAGGGAACATGTGCGCAGTGGCTTCCAGAATCTCAGAGCCAACTTACTGCAGACATTTAATATAAAATCCAAAGCAACTTAATACCAAAACCTCTGTGCAGAGTAAAAGAAAGAGGAGACATAAGACAGTCTGCTAGACAAAAGGGGCTGTTAAGTTACATTCTGCACCATGTGGGAACAATTAGTGACCACCAGCTCTTATTTCCTTCAGCTAAACACAGAGATCTTTCACTTTAAAGATCCACAATGGTGCCCTCCCTCCCTTTTCCTGTGCTCATCAATGTGTCTCAGTGGAGTTCTCTAACATCCTTTACTGTAGTCAGTAATGTTCCACTTCACTGGCTCTGTTACTTCTTCTCAGATAACTTTTTAAACACTGTCACTTTCCTCTTCTGCTGCAGTTTGTGTCTTTTCAAACAAACAGCCACCAGACGTTCCCAGAGGGCTCGCACTTAAGCAGTAGATGATTAGGTCCATCTTCATCTCTCACTCACGTCTACCCCTCTTGCTGGGGAGTGCATCAGTGTGAGACCTGAACATGGGCCCTAGTGTTTCCTTTCCAAGAGAAGAGTTATGTTAAGTTTCGTTAAGATCAGCAGCTGTCACAACAAATGCCATCAAAAGCTGGATTGTTGGCAAGACTCATGCACGTTAATGGTGCTAGGCTGAATTGCAACAGAGCTCTTCAGGTTGCACACCACTAGCCATATAGTGAGACAGCAGTGAGTGCTCCTCTTTAACCATACCTTAAATTCCCCAAAGGAGCGACTCTTGAGTAATAATGACTAAGATACGATAGTTGGGGCCACTATAAGATGTTTTAATGGAGAAAGGTCGCATTTCCATTCTATTCTCAAAGTGTTCCCCACAACTACACACATCCTGCAATGACTTGCCCACGTGCTTAACTTTATGCACTGTGAGTTGTCCCCTTGACTTCAGTAGAAATACTCACAGTGCGCGAAGTTAAGTCTGTGCATAAATCCTTACCAGATTAGGGCCCGGACCCTTACAGTACAGTGAACAACACTGCCATTTCTCCCAGTTTCCAGGGACACGGGTATTCAAAAAAGGGCCTGTGGGATATATTAATAAGTAAGTGGAACAAAAGAGACAGGGCTATCAATGACTGTAGTTTGAACAGGGAGCGGGGAAGAGGCTCCTATAACCACAAGACCTTTCCAGTTGCTCGGTAAATTGTTGCTGTGTAATCTAACACCAGGGGATTCTCAGGCTGCAGCATTCCCTTTGACAATCTTCCAAAGGGAAAGTGGATAAATGTGCCAAGAATATGTTTTAATTTTTGACACAGAGCGATCCCTTCCCCATTATCTGGGACTAGATTGCTGCTGAAAATCATTGTAGCGTAGATGTGTGTGAGCTGCAAGGAAGCCACCTGCTAGCCTTATATTTTCCCCTCTTTCCAAATTCCAGGTATCTGAAACCTACAGGCAATCTGAAAATGCCCTACTATCCCAAACGAACCTGAGTGATCCCTCTGCTTCCCTCTGGAGAAACAAACTATGTTCAAAACAAATGAAACCTACATCATATTAAATGTATCCCCTTCCCCCCAGAAAAACAGAAACCGCAAACCCCCAAAAGCTGACATTAGTTCAACATTATGGCTTTGAAATCGAACAGTCAAAAAACAGGAAATTCCAAAAGTTGAGGCTTCCCTCCCACAAGGGACATTGCATATCTCATATATTTGATTGTAATGCACAAAAATCCAACAAATTCATGAATGTTTTTATTTACTGAAGAAAAACAGGTCTATAAACTAAATGCTCAGAGGGAGATAAACTGGAAACCTTGGGCTTAATTATGAGCTGTACCAAGGTGGGAAGGATAGCTCTAAGAAAACTTTTACACACACCCTTCAATTCTTGCCGGACTGGAACTGAAACAGTCCACTGCATAATTTAGAATAGAGAAAGTATTGCTCTAAATTGTGCTGGCTGCAGTGGTCCTACAAGGACAATTGCACTGACAACCTATCGCACGGAATGTCATCTGCCCCAACCCCTTGCAGTCTCATACACGGAACAGAGCAATCTGTCTGAACCAGAGGTTGAAAAACTGGTCCATTCACTTTCAAAATATCAAGTGCTTGTTTTCATACCTTCACACTGCACTGCTGCTAATTTCTGCATGTATGGTCTGATTCAACCTCTACTAAAATCAATGGGTGACTCAATAGGAGATCTGGCCCTCAGTATCTCTGATTGAGAAGAAATAAGCAAGGGAAAAAATCCTAAACTAAACTATTTGACTCATACAACTTATAAACTCTGCAGGCAGAATTTAAGTTCTCTGACCTGGAGCTAACAGTTTCATAAGCATGAAGCTACAAAGACACTGTGAAATGTACAGTGAGCTATTTAAAGCAATTTTTTTTACTGTGACTGCTCAGTCCTGAATTGGTTATTTTAAAACTTAGCAAAGCAAATACTGGTAATCAAGGCCTATTTACATACAAATACCTAGATAAACAGACAGACAGACACGTAAGGTTCCAATCACTGAAGTATCTGGGTGCTATGCCTAGATTGTATCTACATCAATACATTAGTAAGACACCCATACACAATGATGATGGGTACCAGCATAAGAACCCAGAGAGAATAGTTACCAATACTTTGAGGCTCCTTGATCCTATGGCTGGCAGGACTGGTTCCTGGAGTAATTTAGAGATGGATCAGAGCCTTCCTAAGTTACACCTTGCTACCTAGAACCATAATAAGCCACTCAGGCAGGTGAAGATATAAGTATCGTAGAGGCACTTTGACCGCTCCCCTTCTCCTACATCTCCTAGACAGGTGTCCGGGAAGGGAGGGTGGCATAGAATCACTATGTCAGCTCTATGCCATCCAGGACTTACTATATACAGTCAGAATCCCCTTGTAGCCCACTAAACCAGCTTTATAATCTCTGTGCTACTGCAGTGACACAACAGGACCATCTAGTAGGAAAGAGGTTTTGGTCCCAAATTTCAAATGCTAGGAATTTTTGAGTTGCCCCCAGGAAAAGGAGGTCAGATTATTTTTTTTTAAAACGGGGGGAGGCAGGGAAATTATTTTTATCCTCTGAATCCCAGAATGATTGATGAGTATTGATTCAAACTTTCCAAAAAACAGCTTTAGGCAGTCTAAACATGAAAAAATTCAGCTCCAGAGCTGAATCCTTAAGAAAGTTATGAGCATGTAAAAATAATCAGTTTAGAACTGAAATTATTTTGCAACTTTACCTACTAGTGGTTGCAGCCAATGTAAATGCAACATCATTTATATTCTGTAGCTAAAACAGCATTAGTTCTCCTGTGTTCAGAGCTTATCCCAATGATATTCCCCTACCAGCTATTTTTACTTCTGATGTCACAGAGATCACCTACCTAAAAAAAAACAACAACCGGGTTAAGGGCACACCAACACATTACTGGCAGCCCTTGATTCAAGAGTCCTTTGAGAATCAAATCAATGCACCAATATAAAAGCTACTCGCTCTCTTACTGTCTACTTCACCATGATTTCAAAGGCAGACTTATTACTGAAGGGTATTTTTGTTTGTTTGTTTTCTTTAATTTATCTATTGATATCTGACCTCTGGACACTTGAAGCTAAGGAAACAGTGTCCCACCCAAACCAAAATAATTACTTGGGAGAGTCCTCCTTCCTTCTATAAATAGTTTAATTAAAAAACCCCTCCTTGCCTAAAGGTCTGATCCAGCTCTCATCAAAGTCAACAGAAGATTTGCCATTGACTTTGCCTGGTGTTGCACTGGGCTCCTACATCTCTAAAACTAGCTCAGGTTGTGTTATAGATGACAGATTAAAACATGAGGCACTAAAAACAAGGTAAATGTTACTGTAATTCCCAGTTGTTTGTGTCTCTATGTTCCCCGAATTAGCATGGCACCCCACACACAGTGAATCATTTTCAGGAACAATCAGTATCATCCAGAGTGTTGGAAGCTGATTGGAAAAATATTAGGGTGATTTCACAAGAGCCATACTTTGTTACAAATTCGAAGTTTTACTTAACAAAAATTAAGTTAGGGAACGGATGACTTCAGAAATATGAATTCACTATAATCATATAAAATAACAGTTCAGTCGTGGCAGACAAACACAGCTTCCAAAAAGACTGTGCTTTTTAACAAACAGTTGAATCTGTCAGTGGGTAACAGTGCTGCCTGTCTATTGTAGGGGACCATTCAACACCACAGCTAAAGCACTTCTTGTATAACATGTCTGAACATTTATTTTGTCTATGACTCAGAGGGGTGTCTAGAGATTGCATTGCAGGGGCTTCCAGTTTCTGGTAATCAGCATAGTTAAAGATAGTATTAGAAAACAATTCACCAAATCCAACATGGCAAGAAAACCAGCAAAGATTTTTAGGGGTGGGGGAAGAACACATTAAGTGGGAGCCAAAAGTAATAATCCTTCTATAGGTGAATGCAAGTTGGCAAGTGCCAGGCTGATCTTAGTGCAGGTGGGATGGGTCAGGGAATCGTTTGGGAAAACATATCATGGAAAAAATAACTACACTGCTTATAATTCTGGATTGAAATTTTTTTTTTTTAGTTTTTCCACTTTTACCTCTGACATACAGAAAGGAAAAAAGACTCTAGGAGCCATAAAGTGTGACTAACAAAAATTAGCCACGCAACCATGCAGCAGGAACCACCTACCCATCCAGCACCCCACCACCTCCAGTTTTAAAAAGGTGATTCTCCTTCATGAGTTAAGATTATCAAAGTCAGGCTGTGTTATGAAGTTACTTGGGCTGCCTTCCCATTTCCATCCGCTGTGCCAGGAAACTGTTCAAGCTCCAAGCAGAGCTGTTACAGTGACAGAACATTCCCAGACTGCCACCATACCGTTTGGTGGAGTACTTACTAATTTTAGATTGGAGGAGAGAGCCCTGGACAATTAGCCAAGAGGCATCTGAGGCTTTCTTCCACTCATTTTAAGACAAAACAAACATTTAAACAAACAAAAACAACCCCTCTCCTTCTCCCCCAAAATAGAAAAGTTTTATACAGAACCAACAGCCAGAGCCATGTAGCACTGACAAAAAACCTACCATGCCCTTTTGGGCTGAACACAGAGTCTTCCAGGTGAAGTGCAGAGGACCAGTGGATAAAAACATTTTTAGTTCAAAAGCAACTTAATACAGCAAAACTCAACACGTCTCCTTGGGAAGTTTGCAAAATATTTGCAGTACCACTGATGATTTTGATAGAGGAGAAACGACAGACAGCCAGAGCACTTGAAAAAGACATATTTAACATAACGTCTCTACCACCACATAAAGTATCTGTCATAGCAAGAGCAAAATCACTTGATGTTATATCATTTTAATAAATACTCGAGATCTAAAAGCTGCACAGTCACCTCCTGATAGCTGCCTCCAACCTGCTCCCCCTTTCAAAGGAGGCACAAGAAATCTGGCTGCTTGGGGTGCATTTACAGCAGGGAGTAGATTAATGAATCCAAGATGAGTAAGCAGCACTAATGAATAGGAAGTGTAAACAAACAATACTGTACCTTTAACAACACAACATCTACAGTCCTGTCCACCTTGGAAATGTCACACAGGCTGTACCGCCTCTTGTGTCGTTCATACATTTTGTCCAAAAAATGGAAAACAGAGGTAAAACGTGAGGAACAGAGCCCACCATTAACTCCAGGATAAACTCGGCAAGGCGTTCAGTCCAAATCTCTCACATATGTGCTCAGAGAAGTCCCTGCATCTCAGCGTTCTTTGAATCACATCAGCCTCTCCAATTCTCTTAACAGGAAAAAGAAAATCCCAGAGCTGTGACTGTTTGATAAAAGTCTTCTTAGAACACAGGGTCACTTAGGCAGATGACGTAAGAATTTATAGCGAACAAGACAGATATGTTTAGAGAGATTATTCTAAATATGAAAATTAAAAATAATATTAAGTGAAAAGGATGGCACCAGCATTCCTGCTACATTTGATAAAAAAAAAATTTCTAGCCAATGTTAATGGCAGACAAGCACCAAAATTAAATTCTGGAAAGAGAGCGAGAACAAAAGCCAGATGCATGCAACTGGAACTGTGTAACATACCAAGAGAAAGAAAAAAAAATACCTAGGCTAGACTCAAACACAATGTGTCTAATTCAAAGAAGAAAAGAGTCTGGCCCTCAAATCCAAAGAAAATACTGTTGCGGATAGATTTTTTCGTTCACTATTTAAAAGTGTAAAAGAAAAACAACAAAAAAGACACTTTCCTCGTTTCAAGAAAGTCCACTGTTAACCAGGCAAGAGGGAATGGTTTAAAATAAGTTTAAATTTCTAATGACAGCACAGGGTAAAAGAGGAAAACATAAATAAAATAAAGCCACTCCCTCCTGATTTCAGCTGGAACGTCACTGCTTGCCTTTTTAGTGCTGTTCCAGCGTTCTTTGAGTCTTGAAAATTTAATTGCAGTTGTGGGAAGATGATTCATCTTTTTTGAGAGAGGAAAAAGCAGGGGGACAACTGGGTTTTCTTTTTCACCCCATTTCGTTCACCTCAAGATGCAGCCTCTTCGTGGACTTGGTTAATTGAAAGAGATGAAGAAGAGTAAAAATGTGTATCTTAAAGAAAAGGATCAGGAGAAAAGACAGCCCTTCCCCCCACCCTGGCCTCAGGTGAATGAAAAGAGACAGTTTCAGGCTTACAGCTTCTCAAAAACAGGAATGGAAACTTGTGATTTAGTGTGTGGAAAAAAAGGAAACCAGCCATTTTCAGCGCTTGCTCTGTCTGCAGTACACAGCAGAAGAAGCAAAAGGCTTCAGCAGCTTGTTATAATATTTACAAGATAAAAAAATACAATTCTCTCTCATTTGTTTTAATCTGAAAAGCAGTGTTTTAAACAAAGTTTTTAAGTCTCTCTAATGCTGGTCTAGCCAGCGAGTCTCCCTTCCTCTCAAAAAGAAAAGGAGGACTTGTGGCACCTTAGAGACTAACAAATTTATCTGAGCATAAGCTTTCGTGAGCTACAGCTCACTTCATCGGATTCATTCCTCTCAATGGCTCATTCACATCAGCCGGGCCCTCATTTCACACTGCCACATGGTTTCCTGTTTTCAGACTGATTCAGCCCTCCCCCAGCCCCTTTCAGCTTCCACCCCACCCTGACCTCTCATGGGACGAAATGTTTCCATACTTCCCTGGCTTTAGACATTCTCTCACTCATTGCTGAAAAGGGAAGAGGAACAGAGAGAGAGAGACAGAAGAGGAAAGGAAAAAGGCTTTCTTCACTTTAAGTTGCAAAAATTCAGAGATTTTTACAGAGCAGAAGAACTCACTGCTGTTGCTAGAGAGGAAGATGGGAATTAAGGGAGCTTTTAAGTCTGCGTCACAAAAGGAAAAACAAGAACTTTATGTAATGGCAATATCAAATCAACCTTCCATTGCAGATATGGAAAGATGTTCTACTTGAGGCCCATGACACTGGCTAATCCCCCAGGACAGGGATTCACTCTATTAATACGCGTAGTTGAGGATTTTTGAGGCTGTTGATACAGTCCCAGAGGAAATGACTCAGTGGTCTAAGTCTCATTAGCTGTTCAAGGCTACTTGTAACTGCTAGCTCAAATTCTGGCAGGGACTACTCAACCCTGCATCCTTCCAAAATAGATGACAAGTGAGCTTCACCCACGTCAATGCATGAGGACCTTTCAGAAGCATCTTTAAAACCAGCGGTCCCATCTGAGCTGACATGCGAGAGCTCTTCTCACCCTTCTGCAACTGCAGGAGTCTGCGGCAGCTCAAGTTCCTCTCTTCTGAATGTTGTCAAGTCTGTCGGGGCATGTTGTTGGCTTCTGCCCCAGAGGATCTGCCTTTCACTGGAGGGCAAATTGATTCTCATAGGCAAAGAGTTTGTAAAACACTGAGATGAAATATGGTCCAAAAATGTAAATTATTATTTTGAGCTGCTTTGCAAATGCCACCCCAATTTGGCTATCCTGAAGCCATCAGATCAACCACCACAACCAGTACACTCACCATGCGAGCTGAGAAGAGTGGCAGTCTCATTCGACATGTCAGAGTGGCTCGGTAACAGCTACCACTAGGAAGATGAAAGTGTCTGATCTCCTCTGAAATCTCCAACCCCCATCTCTCATTTCAGCTTTCCACAGCCTGGAGCAGTTCCAATCTCTCCCTCACAACCTATAACATCACCGCCACAACTCACCCAACTGGACTAAGGAGGTTCCCATACCTGAATCTTTCATGTAGCACCATCCACTGGCTCATGAGATCAGTCCTGGAAATCTTTTCTCTCTGCTAGTGAACGCAGCTTCTGCTTTTGGTATTAGGACATACCCCGAATATGACAATACAGTAAACAGGGACTTTCAGGAGTCACCAGTTTCATCCAATGATGAATTCCCAGCAGTCATGCAATCATAGAGATAAGAAATCACAAATGTCTGTGACAGCTCTTCAGGCTCTTCCATATAAGGCAGGGATTTCCTCAAACTCAGATGTCCCCCAGACAGTTGCTTGTAAACAAAATCCCAAAGTTAATTCAGATAAGGAAAGCTGTGATGAGCAGTGTGAAGGGATGATGCTCTAATGCAATGGAGTGTTGCAACTGTAACTACAACTCATACATTTGGCTTTTTCTTCAGTTGTTTTCAAAGGAACTTAGTGATTTTTTTTTTTAAAACTGAATTTCCTGGTGACAGGTTCTTGAGACACTGAGACACGTAAGTCTTCTCTTCCTCTACTGAGCATGGCTGACCCATGCAGCAGCTGTACAAGCTCCTTCAGACTGCCTCAGATAATGCATCTCATCTTTGAGCTGCTGTGGGCATAAGAGTGGCTATACTGGATCAGATCAAAGGTCCATCCGGCCCAGTATCCTGTCTTCTGATGCCAGGTGCCCCAGAGGGAATGAACAGAACAGGCAATCACCAACTGATCCATCCCCTGCCACCCACTGCCAGCCTCTGGCAAACGGAGGCTGGGGACACCATCCCTGCGCATCCTGGCTAATAGCCATTGATGGACCTATCCTCCATGAATTTATCTAGTTCTTTTTTTGAACCCTGTTGGCACCCTCTTTTAATGATGAGAGAGAAGTTCAGTGATCATGGCTCACTTGGTCCTTGGCCTCCAAATGAGACAGCCGCACAGGCTAATCCGTGTTAATTATGGGTGGGTTCTGGGCAGAAATATGTGATAAGACAAACCTCTAAGGTGGCAACTCCACTTGTAGCATAGGCTAGAAGCAGCCACTTCACCCTTTCTAAAGGTTAGAAAGTGACAATGACCTCTAGCCGGGGACAAAAAATAGAGGCTATCCAGGCAGGTACTTTCTGCACCTGGAGGAAGAAGAGCAAAGAAAGGATCAATATCTATCTATTCATCTTGTTAGCTCTGTGAAGTGACTACCGGAACTCCATTCAGGATTAACATGCTTTGATCTCATAGGGTCTGGAACTCAGTGGCATGGTCACCAACGAATCCCTTAGAACTCCCCTCTCACACGCACAGTGAAGTGACCAATTCTTTTACAGATTTTTTTTTTTTTTAATTGAAGCTCCCTAAGTTACTCCTGGTGGTGGCTACAAACGCTCCTGCCCCTTCTCCAGGTTTTTTTTCTCCCAGGTTCTGTGGTCAACAAACTTCACGTTGTAAAACACACACAAAATTATCTGCCACGTGCACTCCCACGTGAGAGAGAGTCAGCCTCCTTCCATCTAAGGTGGGGCTTTTGCTGCATAGCCAGAGACTGGAAATCTCATTTCCCAGACATCCCAATCTCCTTACATACACATGCAGAGGGAAGATGCAGGAAACAGGCTTCTGCTGAGTCAAAGCAAAGCAATGGTATCCTGGTATCTTTTGTTTCTTTATTTTTAACACATGCAGGCAGTCCCTGGATACACACAGTCACATACATACACCCAGGCAATATACGTATAGTGTGTACATGCTGAGGAATACAACCACAAATGCATGGCACTATCAGTGAAAAAGACAGAGAGAAAACAAATGAGCTAGTAATTCTCTCTTTTTCTGCTCTCCTTTCATGAGAGTTACTCAAAATGGAGAACAGAAACAATCAGCAACTACATCCATTGGCAACAGATTCGACAGTTCTGGGCACTTTATGAAAAACATCTGGAAATGATGAAGAGTTTGAAACTAACCAATCATTTCATATCCAAACCAAAACCAGTGCTGCAGATTTCAAGTGAATAAAAAGTCTTGTTCAACTGCATCATATGAGCTCCTAACTCCTCCAGATAAAACCCCTCCCCCCGCTCCACCCCACGAGCTAACAGACCGCTTAATGACAAGGAAATCATGGTTAGCTGAAACAGACAGCATTATTGTTATCTGTTTCAAATTACATGATCCATATAGTTATGAAAGGCTGAAAATGATGCAATCTACAGAAACACTGCAGAATAGTAATATTTTAAACTGTGGCTCTGATATGAATTAATAGAGTAGAGCGCAAAAAAAAATCCTCTTCCTTTTAATCAAATCAAAACCCACTTCTGATCACTACATGCAGGAGTTGTTAAATGCATCAGAAAGAGAAAGGAGAACAAGGAAAGGGCTAGGTTTTAAACTGTGCTTTTAAAAAGATCTGACTTTCTGCAAAAAGTGTTAAGATTTCTGCCCAAATGAGATACAAAACACTATTTCCTAAAACCAAAGAAGAGGAAGGAAATCTCACCAGAACATTACAAATCTAATAAAGAATTTACATCCAAGTTTGGAAGAAGTGCACATTTAGCTTATTTGGAGAATGGCAGGTCAGCAATGGTGAGAGAAAAAACGTTAGATGACGGGGATCCTAGAGTGTATTTTCAAGAGGACTAGGCAGTTTCTCTACATCAAAGAGTCACATACAACTCAGTACTGAAAAGACAGGGATTTTTAAAAGTATATGTATTATGTCAGATTTTATATATTTTGCATTCTCACAACATGCTTCTAAAAACAAAGCAGAATTTGGAAACTGAACCCTCTGAGAGGGCAAATGAAGTCTGGAAAACATTTTGTTTGTAGTTATGCTTGTTCTTTTTCGATCCGATGAATGTTGCAGCTGAACATGAAAACAGAACCAGCCTGTGCGCCACCTGGTGGCTACAATTTATTTAATTATTTAAAATTAACAGATGTCCCTCCTAGAGCAAATGAAAGCTCTTGAGGTAAGTTTGCAACAAATAGAAAGTTAGCAACTTAGACAGTTATTACCTTGGATTCCCCTATTAGACATTGCATAGAAAATATATTGGACAACTGAAAGGACGGAGGCCTAAAGGAAAATGGTAGGGCACATGTTTAGCTGCTTGTAAGGAATAAGCTCTGCTCAACAATACAGAAGACACAAGAACACCAAAATCCTGCTTATATACCCTGGAGACAAATTCCTTCCTGGCCCCCCATATTTGCCCAAATTAATTATATTGAACTCACTGCTAGGCAAATTCAAATAAAAAGCCTGAACCTGCAACCGTTACTCATGTAACCCCCATTTAAATCACTGAAATATTCTTTCAATGGCTTTAGAATCAGGCCCGTCCCCTC
The DNA here is from genome assembly GCF_015237465.2 of Chelonia mydas. Classification (NCBI taxonomy): domain Eukaryota; kingdom Metazoa; phylum Chordata; order Testudines; family Cheloniidae; genus Chelonia; species Chelonia mydas. The sequence continues at coordinate 70,796,750 of NC_051250.2, forward strand.
ACAATTAGACTATAACAAAACACAGTGGGATAACATTCCAGAACTGTACTTGTAAATACAAACAGACACAAGATTTACACCGTCATACAGCTTACACAAACTGTAAAATAAACAATTCTGAAACAGTAAAAAATAAGTGAGAGAGAATGAGGAAGTTCTTCTAAATACAGAAACATGGAGTGCGTATTTAAAAAATAAAAATAAAAGAGTCAACCTTACAGGCCGTTTAACTACTTTCCAACTTTCTCTTTCTTCATACCTCTGCAGTATAAATGTCGCCTGCCAAATTTGTAAATAACTGTGGCTTTTTTAAAAAAAAAAATAAATGCTGATACTTTTATTAGACTTCAGTGCATGTCTGAACATCTTTTTCAGAGGAAGTAAGCTGCACATTCTACAACTCCCAAAGAGATTAGCAACTTCTCATCTCATTTTACATCAGTTTGCAACGTACAGCTCTGCCCATACCAAAAACAAGCTGCAAATGAAGATGTCTGGCTGCCTCAAGTGCAGTGGGAACTCTGTCAACAACATGGATGATTCTTCCAAGCACGGTGGGAGTGTTAGGAGAAAGCGTCTCCCCACTGCCACGAATTCCGACCATTTCAAACTGTGCAGTGGGGCTAACTTTTTGAAAATGACAGCAGAAAACCTCCTATTTCATATCTCAGTTGGTGATCTTCTAAGCTTATTGCAAGCACCATAACTTTGAAACACAGGGTATTAAAAGTAACTCCTCATAGCAGTGTGTTCTGTTTGTTGTTTGAACTGTGTGAACTTAGAGCTCACAAAACTGAGGAAGTAAGAGAAGCAGCTAAAACCAGGAACACTGCCAACAGGCTCTGCAATTATCACCTGTAGCACTACACTAGTATTCCAGAATTGGGCTTCAGAACACAGCTCTGTCCATGCGCCTATCTCCTCAAGTACCCCTGCGATTTGAGTCCTTAAACACTCCAGGCAGGGCAGGAAGTTTTGTGATATGGACACTGTTGTCAACAGAACCTTAAGCCCATTTCGAACCAACATCTCTTGATATGAGATATTGCTGAATTAATCCTTTATAAAGCATCTGCTCCCCAGTCTTCCATCTATCACTGTAATTACTGTATGTCTTTCTTGATTATTACTAATAATTCTTCTACTGAAAAGTCATTTTTTGCTGGAACATGGGAACAAAGTCTGCAGCCAGAAGCAAGTGTTTCCTTTGAAATTTGTTTTAACAAAAACGCTGCTCACATGAGCTTGAAGGAAGTTTTACTTTGTTTATGATTTTAAGACGCTGGAAATTGGTGCACTAAGTTTAATGCGAACACACATGTTTAACAGACAAGTGGGAAATTCATCAAAAGAGACGTTTCTTACAGAAATCTTGACAGCTACCCTTGCTATCCACAAGGTCATTTCTTGCCCTACAAGCCCATGGAAGAGAGTATGGGGTATAAGGCATCCCTTTACTCCCCCACAGGAGGGGAGAAAGTCATTTGCAACTCTTCCTCCTGTGCAAGTGGATGAGCAGGGGTGAAAATGGGAAGGGTTTTGGCTCCACCCCAGAAACGTGCACAGATGAGCTGGTGTAGAGGGAGAAGTAGCTGGCTACTGATATAGACCGGCAGGCACTTTGATCCCCCCCTTGGAGCAAGAGGGAAGCCAGAGAGAGCAGTTAACTTAGGCCTGGACTACACTTAAAAGTTAGCTGACATAGCTACTGCAGTCACAGGTGTGAACAATTCACACCTGAGAGCCATAGCTATGCTGACCTAACCCCCAGTGTAGATGCGACTAGGTCAATGGAAGACTTCTTCTGATGACGTAGCTACAGCCGCTTGGGGAGGTAGAATTCTTTCAACGAGGAGAAACCCCTTTCCATCACTTTAGGAAGCATTTGCACTACAGCGGCACAGCTGCAGTGGGCTGCTGTAGCACCGGCAGTGTAGAAATGGCCCCAGACTCACAGTTCCCTCTTTGGTCTACTCCTTATTAACAGGTGTAGGAGGTGCAATGGCTAACTCCTACTTCTGAAATATTCTGTATAATAAAGCCCCTGCGATATATGATGTACTGCTCTTGAGGAGTGCTGATTAACAGAGTGAGAGGTAATCTTTTCTAACACCTGCTGCAGTCAAATGAACATTTACACTAGACATTGTGAAATAATCTGAAAATAATGAAAACTGGCTGCTTATGGTCTCAGTCCTGCAAGGGGCTCAGTGCCCCTCCACTCCTACTGACGTTAATACCTCCCCTCCTTATCCTCATCAACTTCAGCATCTCAACTGACATCCTCCTGCAGGGGGATTTACACACTGGTCACCGAGGGCACGTCTACATTGCCCCAGACTTCGGACTAAGGGGACGTGAAGAGCAGTGCACACCAAAAGCGTGGTGCTATAAGTCCTCTATGTGGATGCTGTGGGCGCAAAGGTACAGTTCCTGAGTGCTATCATATCCCCTTAGTCCAAACTGTGGAGCAGTGTAGGCTTGCCCTTAGAAATGTTTAGAGACACAGACATTAGCTGAGTTTATATACACAGGAGAAACGCTGGAATTATTTAGTTTGCAAGGAGAAGAGTATGTCAGGACTTGACTGAGGCATAGACAGCAATGTGTATTTCACTCACAAGTGATCAGATGCTTCTTTCTGCCCTGTCATACGGTAATACGAAGACTAGGGGAGACTATAAAACCTGAAGGCATCAAATGGAAAACAAATAAAAAGGAAAGGATTATTTATGGAACACAAAATTGACCTACGGGATCGGCTCCTACAAGAAATCACATGGATACAGAACAGAGCATTTTACAGAATTTTAAAGACAACTATATACTATTAGAAGTGTTAACCATATTGACAACTATGCAAACTAAGAGAAATCAAGCCTCATACTCCAGAACAGAAGATAGTGATGTGTGGGGTTAGGAAGGAATGCTTCCACGCCTTATGAAAAGATACTGAAAAAATCAGATTGTTTACCTCAGAAAGGAGATGAATAAAAGGGGACATAAAAGTACATAGAATAATGAATAGTATAGAGGAGGTAGACTGCAAGCTTCTGCTCTCCTTGTCTCATAACACAAGAACAAGGGGACATCCAGTGAAATTAAAAGGTGGCAAATACAATACAGATAAAAGGAAATAGTTTTTACACAATGTGCAACTAGACTGTGGAACTCATAGCCACAGGATGACATTAAGGCCATAAATTTAGTAAGATACAAAAAGAGATTGGACATTTATCTGAATAACTAAAATACCCAGAGTTGTAACAGTTAATGCTAATAAGTTCTGAAAGAGATATTCCACACAATGCTTTAGGGTTTAAATTTAGGATTTGGGTCTGATGTAGGGGTCAGATTATCTCTCATCTGCCTACTCCGAAGCATCTGCTGCTTGCTACTCTCGGAGTCAGGATACTGGATCAGATGGACCATGGGTCTGATCCATTATAGCAACTCCTGTGTTCCTACAGTCATACACAATTGTCTTAGAGGACTTAGGGCAGGTGTATTCTTCCCCCAGGAAATATTACATATTTAGTTATCTAATAAGGGAGACAGAATAGCAGATTAGATAGACCAACTGGCTGACAAGGTCCAACAAAACCCACACACAAAATCAATGAGGAAAACTAATAGACAACATAAAATGGCGCAGTTTAGATTGCAAAAGTATTTATATTCTACTTTTCTTCTAAGCTTTTAGTTTAAACTGCTTTTGTCAAACTGAACAACACAGAAAGATAACTCAAATGCACAGCTCAGGCCAGAAAATGATTCAGCTTCCTATGGCACTTTTCTTTTAAGTCTGTAGGATTCACACACTTTGGACTAGACTGGGGAGCACACACAATCCAGCCTATAGTCCCTGCTGGGCATTTTGTCAAAAGGGTGGGGAAAAAAATCTGCTCTTTCATCAAGCAGCTTGGAAGACTGGAAGGAGAAGCGGTGGGAAAGTAGAAGACTGGTGTACAAAAGCATCCACCATCAGACTGCATTTCCAGGTCAATTTTTTGCTTGGCTGCTACTGAAGAAGGCAGGGAAGAGAAGACACTGCATTACTTGTTTTGTCCTTCCAAAAAACATTTGGCGGGGGTGGCGTGTGGGGGTGGGGGGAGGAATGGAGATGGGTAGTGCATCACAGACTCCAATGGTAATTGGAATAGTCGGTGATTGCAGCAATTTAAGACATGCCCCCCCTCCTAAGCAGACGGTGAACAATATCTATGATTCCAATTAGATCTTTTACCTATACTCATATAAAACTGATATTTTCATGACTTCTTTAGGATAAAATGACTTGCAACAAAACACAGCAGGAAACAAAGACAAATAAAGCCCAACTTTACGAGGAGTGCATTGGCCACAACTCCTTCGGTCTGCAAGTTCTGTTTTGTAACCAAATTTTAAATACCAACTCGTTTATTCATCTATACGTTTATGTTACCCGGAAAGTCCTCTATCAGAGTATTTTTGCTCACTATTATTTACAATGGATGAGCCCAGTAAGGAATTGATAGACATTTGGATCCTGCAATGAAGGGGCACTTTAGAAATCCATACACTTCATGTACCTTTGTGCCCTATAGATTTCAATAGGGGACTGGAGGGAGGGAATGGGTAGGGTCCCCAAGGAATACAAAACTAAGCTCCAATTTACAGACATATTCAAAACATGATCACATACTTCTATGCTGTAGCAGAACATGCCTAAGATGCCTCTTCTTCACAGCTTTATATAATACTACAAGAGGCACTGGAGGGGATAAAAAGCATCTCTTACTTAACAGCGAGATATCACAGCCTAAGCCTTATTGTTGACATTTTTACAGAAAATAAAAACAATATTTATTTGTATAATTATGGAATGCCACATTCTACAGCTATTCAGTAAGAATTTTGGCTCATAATAAGGTACATGAAGGTTGTCATTCCTTCCAGTTTATCACAGAACCCCACTGGAATAAATCTGTTCCTGCTGGCAGAGCATCTCAGTGGAATAGAAAAGGAGTACTTGTGGCACCTTAGAGACTAACCAATTTATTTGAGCATGAGCTGTAGCTCACGAAAGCTCATGCTCAAATAAATTGGTTAGTCTCTAAGGTGCCACAAGTCCTCCTTTTCTTTTTGCGAATACAGACTAACACGGCTGTTACTCTGAAACCTGTCAGTGGAATAGTGCTCTCTTTGCTTCTAATAATGTCAGTGCTACCTTGGAACGAGCTTAGAAGCTGTGTGAAGCTCAGGCCACTGGGTATGTTTTGGAGAGGCTTTGTCTATTCCACTTTCATGACCACATACCTCCCCGTCACAGTTACTTATCCTTGTTGAAACCACAGCCCCTCAAGGCATTAGAAGTGTATACTTGCTGGTACTGCAGTAAACCCCACCTACTGGGCACAGGATGCACTGGAGAGGGGCGGGGGGGGGGGAATGCCACACAGAAGCATTCAAGATGCTTGGGAGTTTTGGAAGTTCCCTGGAGTACTGGAGAGACTAAACTGGGATCTTCCTTCCTCAGTTAAAACTCCTGATGTCACAGGTAACTCAGCAGTTTGTTCTTGAATAAAAAAGAAGATCTCCAGTCTCTTGCTAACAGTTCCAAGGAAGGAGATGAAAAACATTAATTAATTAAATAAATATAGATTACATTACATTAAATGAGGGGTGAAGGGAATATTTTCTAGCATTCTCAGGGGCCTAACAGCAGAAATGTTTACTAGACTCAGAAGCATGAAAACCTTCAGATAATCAGCAAAGTAGGTCCCAGTGAAATCAATTAAAAGCAAAACAAAAGGATTTGGAGAATGCAAGAATTACAAGAAATTCCTTCCCATTACGGAATGGTTAATTAATCTATCTACAAAGCCCTTCCACCCAACGCTGGAACTGCAGTTGACTCAGCTAGCCTTTTTGGCTATTACACAGCATTAGTGTCTCAAGTTTTTGAAGTTAGCAGTTAGAAAAAAAAAAAGACTACTTCAAAACATGCAAAAACTAATGAATCCCATATGTGGGATGCTGTCATTATTCCATGTTTATAGGAGGATCGGATTTTGTTAAATGGGTTTATTTAATACAGACGGTAAAGGGGGTGGGGTGAGGGGGAGACTCAGCAAAAAATCCAAAAGCTATTGAAAGAAAAACATTTTCTTTCTTAACCAAAGCAGTCAGTAATAGGGGAGCAGACAGAATTTAAGCTAAAGTTAGAAATGTTTAAAGAAATACAATATATTTTGGTGTACTTCTGTTTGCAGCTTTTCTGACAGCCTGTGAAGTTTTGGCCAACAGCAAAACCTTTTTTAGAGGATTAAAAATAAATATTAGGATCCTCCTCCTCCGTCCCCTTCCCTCAGCTTATTGGGGCTGGAACAACTTAAATGCCTTATGGGAACATCTGCCGGGATAGTCAAACAATTATGGCTTTTTCAACAGCTGTTGCCATTTCATGCTCTCTTGACTAGGTCAGCTTCAGAGAAATATGGAAAGAAATATTAGTCAAGTCCTTCTACCAACGCTCACCCCTACTCCAGCACTATAGACAGTCCCCTTGGGGGGCCTGGTAAAGAGGCAGACAGAAGCCATGCTCCTTGCATTAAAGCTAAAAGGGTGATGGCCAGACTATGCTTAAACTGAGAAACTCCTTTTCCTTTTTCAATTCTTAATCATTGGCATTAGATATGAAACCAAGAAAATGCAATGCCCAGAGGGATGCCTACACTGCACTGTTCATGCACTTTAATCCTGACTTGTAGCACACCTTGTTATTCTAGTCCTGGGTCCACACACAGCATTGCTAATGTACCAAAATTCTGACCTGCAGCATCCTGTGATATTCCACACCTGGCCTCCTTACCCCATGTCCGCCTTACAGCTCTGCCAATAACCTCGGTCTCAGCCTACCACCCCCCTTGCTGTTTCAGCACTGCGACCCCAGACGTCTGCCAATGTATTCTCCATAAAAGGTACACAGAATATATTTAAAAAGCAGACCTGCCAAAGGTAGCTAACCCATCAGACAGCGTTTCTTACTAGTTGGGGAACAGTTATTACTCATCACAATACATATATGCATTTCATTTTTGTGCTTTTCTCAAAAACAAATTTCAGTTAGAAAGCATTTTAAATTAAACCAAAAACGCTAGTTTTCACTGAGAAACATCTTAGCTACTGGGTGGAACAAAGTTGGTCTGTTAGCTTTATTCTCCTAACAGAGAAGGAGCCAGAATGAGTTGGGAAAGCTCTTGCGTTGTAGTATCAGTAAGAACTTTACGAAGACCTTTTCATTATATTCTTACGTAGACAGGGAGAAAAGACAATGCTCAGAGAACATACAATGTTCAGAGAATTTTCCTTCTACTCCTCTGGCCTAAATGCAGTTGCCTGCTTTTTCCTTTAAAACTCCTTTGTTTTTATGCTATAATGTGTTACTACAATCTGGCTGGATAGCTGTTTATTTGCAGCAACACTTTCCAAAAAGAATGGTAACAATAAGAAAAGCTAATGCAAACAGAGCTCACTTATCTGAAATAGGCAGAGCCCAGCTCTCGAATGGAAGATAGGTTTATGAATCCAAGGAGCCATACAGTGAAGAGGCAACACTGGTACCTGGAGCACAATAAAGACTATAATACTATGAAGGAGAGGTCAGCCTAGAAAATCCCAAAGGCAAAGTCCAAATTAGAAGCAAGCTAGATGCACTGAGAAGGGCTGGGGTGAGGAGCTAGGCAGAGCATTCTCTAAGTGTTGGGTTCCCCACTAATGGGACAGTTATTTAATCAATCTATTTATTCAGATTTATAGCAAAAAAGAGAGCAAGAGAAAAAGTGCCTACTGTGGGATTCAGATGCCTCTGACAATTTTAAAAATATAACACAAAACCCAGCAGCCTCCCCAAAGGATAAGAATTTACCAAAACTGACAAGCTAGCCAACCAACACACCAACAATATCCCGCCACAACTGCAAAGCCCTGTCCTCACTATTCCCTTCCTCCCCAAAACCTTGGGTAGAGAAACGTGACATGCAGAGGAATCTTAAGCCTATTTCAGACTGAGGGAACAGCAGGGAGTAAAGAAGTTAAATACAGAGTTAAGGTGCCATTCCTACCAAGAGAGCTCCAGCTTGAGCATCTCTGCTGACCGCAGCAGCAGTCTGGCATAGGAAGAGAGGAAAACAAATCCCAGGCTCCTTTCATCTACACCCTCTTAAACCACTCCCACAAACCAACAGGTAGTCAGTGCAGATACAGAGCACAGGTGGTGGTGTGTTACTGCCAAGATGTACCACTTTATAAGCAGGCTGCAGCATTCTGCACCCGTTTACCTTTCAGGGCTCCAGTTTCGGAACTACATAATTTTTCCCCTGTTCTGTCTCCCTCTATCTACTACTACAATGATTGAGGGACCCAGACCTTGCAACCATTATCTCCATCTCAGCATCCACATTTCCAGTGTGTTGTATCGTTATTCAACCATCTCAGCCACCCTAAGGTAGCAGTGCAGTGCTCCAGATGAGAGTCCAAATAGAGACTCCAGGGCAAGCTGTAAGCACAGGGTGTCTCTTACCAAAAAAGTCTACTGCCTCCCTCTGCCTCCAGTCCTCCAAAAAATAACCTGCCCCATAAAACCCAACTCCACTCAACCTCTGGGGTCTCCCACTCCACAAGGGACTCACTCCTTTCTGGGCATCCCCAAAGAGACAGCACTCTCAGAGGCACCAACCCAACTCAAGCCAATCCCCTCTTACTGAGGATGGAAAGTTGGTCTGATCCCCAACTAAGAGTCCTGCCAAATAAAGAGAAGTACAATATTTGTTCCACCTTGATCCCAGGGGACCTAATATTAACAACCCTTCCCATTAAAAGGCATCTTTTGCTACTCCAATTCCCCTGTGGCAACCATAACCTTCCCCTTTGCCAAATATCAGAGAATGCTCAAGCACAAGTGTGAGGCAAACAGCTTTGTCCTCCTCCTTCTGGGCATGCAGGTGTTCACCTTGCAATCACAGGGAAAGAAATGCGAGGTCAAAAAGAAAAAAGAAAAGGAGAGAAGATGGGAAAGGACTCAGAAATACTTGTCAGCGATGACAACAGAACCCAGCTGTCCACATCCATCAATGTTTCTGTGCTTGATAAGCAACACTGAGAACTGTGCTGCAGCATTTAGAAGAGATTTCTAAGCTCCTGGGTGCCAGATCTCAGACTGAAAATTGAAACAGGAGTTTTATCACCCACCTTTCTACAATTGTATTATATGCCAATCTGAAATAGCAATATCCTTCCTAACGGCTTTTAGGTATTCTCTTTAATGCGTCCAGCTGTGTACGGCGGCTGAGCTAAAGTTGAATGTGAAATAAATTAGAATTTGGGCTCTTGGTCTAATTTATGGAGGCAAGTACAGTCTCAGACAGAAGAAAAACAAGTCACCGTGCTTGATGTTGAGCAGGCTCAATACCAGGTCTTAGAGCTAATGAGTTAGAAAAGGCAGAGCTTCGCTTTCTTGCCTCTTATCTCACCAACAAGGATAACCAGTATATGAAAGGGGAATACACAATATTGTGTATATAGTGAAATGCTGATGGGGACACAAACAGATCATTGTCACAACACTGGTAAAAGAAACTCTATTATTCTACTACCAGAAAGACACATAGAAGGGCACTCTCTGCATGAAAGGGAAGCACATGGCACTTAAAGAAACTAACAAGCATGTACAAAACGCACACAGGCACCTTCCTGCATCCCGGTATTAAAGGGATCAGGAAGACTTCCAAGAGAAAGCCTTTTCTTAAGGTGATTTTAGCTAAACCATGACCATTTGCTTTAGGCTTAATTTTGCAATTACTGCAAGAACTTTCCCAGAGAGTTGTTCCTATTAAAAAAAAAAAAAAACCCCACAGAGCAAGCAAAACAAAACAAAAAGCCCTCCCAAGAACCTTCGTCTCCCGCCCAAAAAAGTAAAGCTGTTTCTACATCTATTCTATATACAGTAAATTGTTTGGGACAAGAACTGCCATCACTTTTGTTTTATACAGCACTGAGCATGCTTAAATGATAAACAGGAAGAGGAGGGAAGAGCTAAATTCACTGGTGATTCAAAGGAGATGTTTCTGAGCCCATTTAGAACTTGAAATCCCATTATAGTGCCAATTTTGTTTTTCATTAAATACACGTACATACAAATCAGATTAAAAAACCCCAAGCAAGCTGAGAGGAGAGGGAAATAAGACGACAAGAACTGCAAGCAGGCTGGTTGCAATGCAACCTCACCTCTCTCGCTCTCCCACTGCTGCTACGATGTACTTCACCAAACAACTGCAAAAGCTGAGTCACATTTCTGGTTTTACAGGCCCCACGGTGGGTTTACTGCAAAACAGCAGGCCAAACATAGACCACAAGAACATCAACAAACTGTTGAAGGGAATGACCTAAGTGGTGGTAAAAAAGAACATTGTTCTGGTGTCCCACTCACACTTCTGGGTTCTCCTTCAATAGGAAAGTCAGTATCATACAAGCATTTTAGAAGCATCTGCATCTGAAGACGTGATCTGGCTTTTGGTACCAATGAGGGTGAATACAGAAATTCTACACGAAGCTCAGAAGTCCCAATGGTGAGTTACTTCATGGCAAGCCAGGTTATGCACCAGCCTGTCATGTAGTAATGTTTCACATGGACTCTGCTACAATGCAGTGAGAGTCCCCGACTGCAGTTGGGTGCACTACACTTTCCAGTACACTAAGCTACACCCAAGGCTTTCACTGTGCTGTAGCCATGTCCACATGGGACATTAATGCATGGCAAGTGCTGTAGATTCATACCCTGGCTTGCCACACAGTAATTCGCCATGCAGACATGACCTTAACTTGGAATAGGGTGACCAGATAGAAAGTGTGAAAAATTGGGACAGGGGGTTGAGCGTAATAGGCACCTACATAAGAAAAAGCCCCAAATATTGGGACTATCCCTATAAAATTGGGACATCTGGTCATCCTAACTTGGAAGTGTTTTGGAGAATTCAGTGCCCATGAAAGTGAGGGGCTTCTGGTGCTGGCTGTAGTCAGGCATAACAAGGGCAGACACTGCTGAGGGTTTCCCATCCCTGTAATGTAAATGCACTTCAAATCCTGATCTGCAGCACCTTCTGCTATCCCAGACCAGGGCCCTCCCATAACTTGGCTGAAGCTCTTTAAATTCCAAGCACTTAGACACCACGCTGTGACCGATATTGCAACCCCGTGCAATATTTTGGGGATCACTCTATTAAATTTATGAATGGTTAGTGTATGATTATGTTCTACTCCATGGGGAAAGGTTACCACTGCTCCTCCAGGAAGTAAAAACAGTGGGGGATAATTAAGGTGAGACACAGGCTAAACACCTCTAGAGAGGTACCAGGACCTGGAGAGGTTTGCATATACTGGTTCAAATATTTTTTTTCCCAGAGACTCAAACACAGAAAGAGTTTTTGAGTTTGAACTGACAAAGGCCTTATTTCTGGATCCAGCAAATGAATAGGACCTTATATTCAAAGCGGCGGTGGTAAGGGGTAACCCTTGCAGAAGGGTTGGAAACACTTAGGCCGACTAGGAGCCCCTAAGACAAATGGTTGACCTCTGGCAAAATTTTAGCACGTGTATAGGAACTTTTATTTCTTTTATATGCTGTCTCTAATGCTTTTCTCCTAAGAATAAATGTATTTTGCTCTGTGAGGGCTGGTTGGTAATTGGTGTACCCTGTTGTAGCCACCGGAGGAAGGTTAACCACAGCTGCTGGACCCTTTTGGACCTACTGGGGAACTCACAGTGAGGTGCAGAGGGGCTGCAAGCCTAAACCCCCAGTCTGGAGGGAGACAGATACATGTCTCTGCCAAAGAGAGGTTACACCTGACAGCCTGAAACCTTAAGTGGGTGCTCTCAAGGATTCGGGATGTGGGGGGGAGGGGGGAGAGGAAAGTGTCAAAGGTTCAGTTAACCCTGACACTAGCATCTAAAACAGGCCTAAAATAAACAGATTTTTAATCCTGCACTGCAACTCCAACCCCTCACCCCCATCTGTGCAATTCCAGTCTGGGGGCCATCTCAAGCTGTCACCACCGACTATACCAAATGTTGTGGTTGCAGAGACAAGGCGGAAGCCACCGCGAATCAAGACACTGGTGATTTAAGCTATATCTGAATCCAGGTCTACACAAGTGAGGACAGAACAGTGCACTGCATTAATCCTCTGTGGGCAGAGAAGGAGAGGAATGGTAACATCTGGGCTGCCACTTGACTGGGTATTCTGAAATTCCTGTCATCCTAGAAACATTTTGAAAAATCAAAAAACATTCTGTGAGGTTTCTGGCCTGTACTGACAATTGATTGTCAGCTCAGGTCACACAAATCAATACGAGGCATCAAGCAGCAATAGGGCATAGGCCTTAGAAGAATAGGACTTAGTATTTTCACCTTTGCATAAAAAAAATTGCAAAAATAAGCATTACAGTCTACAAAAGAAGGGGGAGGTACGGGAGAAGGGGAGAGGTTGGAGAGAGAGAACAAAAACTAAACAGATTCTGTGAAGAAACTGTGAGGCTAAGTTCAGTTTTCAATTCCATAATTCCAGAGAAAGTGTTTTAATGGCACTGGGTAAAATGCCAAATAGATTTTCATAGCAATTCACACGGCATGAATGGAAACACTTAACAGAAGAACTGTTCTTTCTAATCTGCACTCTAGCTTTAAATAAAATGCTCTCTCTCTCTTCCCCTCCCTCTTTCTTTCTCGCTCTCATTTCTTTTATATTTTCTTCTGATTCACAACCCTTTTCAACCGCTCTGTCTCGAAGTGCCATTCCTGGATATTACCACCAGCTTCTAACTCTCCATCTACTGCCAGGACACTGGTTCCAGCTCATCTCTTGAATAATCACTCACATCCATATCTGGGTTCTCCAGAATGCCATCACTGTGTCTGATCTTCTAACACAGAAGTGACATTTATTATCACCTGCTGCATAACACATGCCAGAGAATCTCATCCAGAAATTTCTACATCAAATCCATAACTTTTATTTGCACTACAGCATATCTTTTAGAAAGACATCCAGTCTTCATTTAAAGACTTCAAGTGATGGAGAATCTACCACATTTCTAGGGTAAGTTGTTTAAATGGTTAACTACACTTAAAATGTGTACCTTTTTTCTAGTCTGAATTTAATTTCAGCTTCAGCCACTGAATCTCATTATGCCTTTTTCTGCTAGATTAAAAAGACGTCTACTACCAGAAATCTCTTCCCCATACATGTACTTTTCCATCATGATCAAGGCACCTGTTAATCCTCTCTTGGATAAACTGAATACAGTGAACTTCTTAAGCCTCTCAATATCAAGCATGTTTTCCAGATCACAAATCATTCTTGTAGCTCTTTTCTGAGCTCGTTCCAATTTTTAACAATGTTCCAACAGCCAGCCTGATTACGCTTATTAAAAAATGAAGCTCATGCATATTAAAAACTCTGGATTCACAGACAAAATCATCATTGGCGTTATTAGGTTACTAGCTTCAGTACGCACTCAGTACAAAGTAAACCTTGTGCCAAGCAAAAATAATAGATAGGAAAACAAACATACTGCAGATGCTAGAACAACCAACATCCAGCTAGCATTTGTCCTCCTGTTGTCACAAAATTCCAGAAGAAGGGATGAATTCCTTCCCCAATGCCAAATCTAGTAGTCAGTTAAACTCTGTAGCCCACTCTTGCTCTTCTGCATCATTCCACAAACAAGAAAATTCACTGTACTGCAAAAGGGTTTTAAACTCTGTATGTACCACTACCATTTCCCACCCTCTTCCCCTTCTTCTCACTATCTCCCTCCACCAGACTCATGGGGGTCTTCAAAACCAGGGATAGGAACCAAAAGGATAATCCATAAGTACACCCACACAATATCAGTCTACAGATGAAACAGCAGGAACTTCTCCATGCAAATTACTCTCCAGCAACATATGTGAATAATATACCACCACAAGGTTAGAGATTTAAGATACTGGATCTTCACGGAAAGTCTATAAAATATAGGATTGGTCAAAATGTGCTGAAATATTTTTCAAAACATTTCTGAAAGATGTTGAACAGGTCTACTAATTTGGTTTTAATCTTTGCTTCCAGCAAGAAAAATTCTTCACACTATCCACAGAAAGTGTGCCCAACCAGACATCAGAGGAACTAACAGGCAACTATGTAAGACTGGTCTGTGTAACACTTCAAGGATTTAGAAGTGACTTTCTCCATGTCACCTGAAATTAAATACTTCATTTCCAAAAGCAGCAACACCAATCATAGCACAGGATATGGAATGTGTTGCTGCTATAAAATATGTGCTCCTACACAACAGAGCAACAACATTCTTCTTCTGATGGGGTCCTGGGAACCACTTGCGATGAATACTTGTGAGAGAGAATTAGCATACTGGATGAGCGTCAACAAGTCTGTAAACATCTTCCCAGGATGGAGAGAGAGCTAAAGACCATTTCAATTTTGTCATATTTTACGATGAAGGGGGGAAAAAAACCCCAAAATCAAAAGGCACACGTATGGCAATTAAAATTAAAAACCTACCACTAGTGTAGAATTCTTGGCTATAAATTTTCTTTCTAAACCATTCTAATAACCAATTAGCCATAGCCCATATATCTAGCACTAAGTCCTTGCTTATCCAGGTTACAGGGTGCTGATTTCAAATGCCAAAGTACCAGAACGGAAACAAATGTAAAAAGTAAACATTCTATAATGTGACTTCCAAAAATACCCACTTCTCATAATATATAAGTTTCCGCTGAAAATCAGCATTTGGTCTTTGAGGTTGGTATCAGCTTTTCTCTATATTTAGAGTAGGAGTTAACTATGTAGTAATTGTGTTTGCTATAACACGACAAAATTGAAAGTGTTAAAGTAGAAGTGAAAGAGTCCAAATGCCTGGGTTCTCCTAATCATTTAAAGTACAATTTAGTATTTCTTCAAGAAACAATGTTAATGCCAGCTCTTACATGCATTGTGATGGATACCTTTGATTACACAGCTGTGTTAATATAGGAAACAATTTAAAAAAAATCAATATCCAGCAATAAATTAACCACATAAAGAGAAAGTAATACATTATTTACCAGTGGTGAGATATTTGAGAGAGATTCCCAGATTGGAAGCCCTTTGTGGTTGAGAATCAGTCATCATATATGTTTGGAAAAGCTCCTAGCAAAATGGAGCCCTGATACTGATTGGAGTGTCAGGGTGCTACTGTATTATACATTTTAACAAGAGCTAATCTCTTCTACTTAATGTCCAACAAAAGTATTACAGTAAGATTCAATACTACATACATATTCCATCTCAACTCTTACACCACAGCCTTAGAGGTTTTGTTCAGCAGAATGGCATCTGCGGAATGCAATGGGAACTCCACGTATCTCATGAAGCTTCAACACTCAAGGTGAAAAAGCTAACCGATAAATACCCTTTGTGACCGGTATTTGCAGGAAATCTGGACCGAAGGGGTAATAATGAGGAGCATGGCTCCCACACACGAGCTAACATGGTCTTGTCTCTGGGACTGCTGAGAATCTTCTGGCAGTGGAACCAAAGCTGTTCTGGCCCCTTTCACCCAGTGCAGCAAAAAGATCCTGGGGAGGGCGTGCATCTACCCAGCATGATGCAGAACTCAGCTTTGTAAGGGAATCTTAGAGGTCAACCTGCAGGAGTTGGGGGCATGAAGATGACAGAAAATCAGAACCCCATGCAACAGCCTTTGCAATCTGCAGACCCCAGCTCTGTGGTGGCTTCTTCCATGTCATCAAAGAATGCTACTCTGCAGAGGCAGGTGCAGACAAATCCATCCATTACTACATGGATCTGCCATCTCAAGCCACCAGCAGGTACAACAACAGTCTTAGTGGCTTCTACTCTGTGACCTGGGCTATGGGGGATGAGCATTCATCCACTTCATAGTCCTGCAGAATTGTCCAGTACTGAGCCTGTGAATATGGTGTTGGCACTGGATCTGGGATTTTGCCCCTTACTTTATGGTACTGCTCCTCTTACTGATTTGCAGGAATCCTGAGATCTGAACTTGGACATTATTATATTCATCTGAGGATTACTGGGATGTAGGCATGAAGGAAATCTCAACTATGACATCATAGACGAATCGTGGGAAGGGTGGGGGGCGGGGAAAGGAGTATTGTGAAAGCCTTCCTGCCGCCAACTTATTTAAAAAAAAAAAAAAAAAAAAAAGAGTTCTGCTAATATTTGTTCAGGATAGTCTCAGGCTAGTCACTATTTTAGTTTCCTTATTTTATAGTTATTCTAACTCTAGAAAGCACACACTGTGGAATATGCTGCTTTGGTAATCCAAAAGCAAATATCTGAGCTGAGGGGATAGTATGATGGGATTACCTACAAAGGCATGCGGCCCGCTGGTGACTGTCAGTAGCAAAACTCCCCAACTGATGGAGATGGGGCAGTAGATGGGGAAGGCTCTGAGTTACTACAGAGAATTCTTTCCCAGGTATCTGTCTCGGGGTCCTGCCCACACGCTCAGGGTCTAAGTGATTGCCAGATCTGGGGTTCGGAAGGAATTTTCCACTGGGTCCGAGTGACAGAGACCCTGTGGGGTGTTGCCTTTCTCTGCAGTACAGGGCACTGGTCACTTGCAGGTTTAAACTAGTAAATGGTAGATTCTCTGCAACTTGAAATCTTTAAACCATGATTTGAGGACTTCAGTAACTCAGCCCAGAGGTTAGGGTCTATTTCCGGAGTGGGTGAGGTTCTGTAGCCTGCTATGTGCAGGTCAGACTAGATGATCACAATGGTCCCTTCTGACCTTAAAGTCTATGAGTCTATTTGGAGATGCACAGACTTTTCACTGGAGGGGGAGAACGGGGGACAGGGATAACTGCATATCCTCAGGCAGTGTTAACAGTGAAAATCACCTTTGTGTAGTTCAGCAGAGCGGGGGAAACTGAAATCAGAACATATTTACCATTTAAAGCAACAAACATAAAAGGGAATGTTATTCAATAAGACACTGAGATTAAAAGTAAGAAGGAAAAAAAAAAAGTTTGACCATCTGACATAATTTCCCCTCAGACCACAGGAGCCTGTGCTCTGTGAATGACCCAGCTAGAGACAGGATACTAGTGGGTGTGAGAAAGGTCTGTGCCGATGACCGGACTAAAGTTCTGCCCCACTGTGTCACCCTTACTAGGGTAAGTACAACACGTGGTAATGGAAACACTGATAAAACATCCCATTTTTGGCTCATTTCTCCCACTCCATTCCTCTCCTTGTCAGCTCTGGAAGGGTGGGTGGAGGAGATTGATCCTCACTGCATCACTCACAGAAAAGCAATATGGTCTTCAAGAACTGCAAGTTATTTCAACAGGATCCTCTCTCCTGCATGGCTTCCTTCCATGTTCACTACCATGTTCCTTCAATAGTTACAAATGCAGTAAAACATTTTAAAAAGGCAAACGGCACAAAGAATTTAATAGCCAGAGAATATAGGGCTACCTACAGTTAAGTTTCTCAGTTGCTTATAACTGCCAAACTTCGGACATTCAATTGAAGTTTTCCACACTACGCAAGGTCGAATAGCAAATATACCATGCGGTCATGCAATTAAAGATTAACAAGAAGGCCAAATTCGGATTGTACAGACAACCCTTAATTTTGGCATTTCCTAACTTTTATGTCCCTGACCTTGCAACCTTAACATTCTTTTAATGTCTCTTTTGGTTTGTTTGTTAAAAGTAATTTCTTAATTACAAAAATATAAAACAGAAATTTTATCACATGGAAGCATATTGATGCCCTGCCTCAAATGATCAACAGACATTTGAACCTTTACATCCACAGGCCCAGACCTCTATCACTTGAGCTGACAGAGTAACGGATATCCAACCCCCCCCACAATGCAGCTCCTGCATCCCTCCCTTTTCTGCTCCTATCCACACTCTTCCTAGCCCTCAGCTCCTGCCCCACAACAGCTCCCCCTACCCCAGCTCCTGCTCCTCTCCCCCTCTCATGTCCTCCCCCCCTCCCCCCGGCTCCTGACCCTCTTTGCTCCCAACTCCTGTCTCCCATCCTCCATGATTCCTTCAAGGAGGTATGGACCCTTCTGCCTCCCAATTCCTCACTCCTCTGTATTCTGAAAACAAAAGACAGTGTTCTAGCACTCGGTTCCAGTGCTGGGTGCCACACTAGCCCCTGGCTGCCAGAAGGTGCAGGCATAGGGATAGTTTACTCAGCCCTGGCCATCTGGGTTGAAGCATGCTCAGTACAGTCAGAATCTTTGGAGAATTTAGCTACAAAGCTAACTTTCTACTGCACATGTTTAAACTGAGATTTTTTTTGGAGTCATATCTTGGCCAAATTTGGGCAGATTTTCACAGGAACATCAAAAGGCACAATCCTGACACCAGGGTGACCCCCCCCTGCCAAATTTCAATTCCCTGCTCCAAAGCACAGGGACACTAGAGTTCCTCAATTAAATGGTTGTAGGCATTTTTTTTAAACTTGATCAAAAGGTATTTTTCCTTAATTTCAGAAACAGATGAATCATTTTAACTAAAACCTCCCCAAAAAATTCAGATTGAGGCTGACACTGGGCATGGAAAATTCCAGCCTGAATGGCTACTGTCTGTCAAACTTATAAGCAACTCTGAACAAGGTCTTATGATGGGAAGTAGTGGGCAACCTTAACTTTACACATCGCTGCCAGGAACACCTATAATTAGCTACACCTTTAACATAGTCTTTTTCTTCACTGCCCATGGTATATTCTGGGTTTTGCTCATTTACATCATTCCAAATGTCTTGGTCAATATTTTAAGTGGGGACTATAACACTCTTCCGCTGTTCTAACAGCACAGTGCCCAGGTTTGAAAAGGCACTGGCTGTGGTTGTCATCCTGTCCAATAAAACCCTATTACGGCTGCTACTGTTGCTTCAGAGTCACCTATTGGGATATTCACTACACAGTACGAGTCATTGGTGCAGCTGCCCCTGAATGGATCCTTCATTGTGAGGAGCTACAATGGGGCATTAACAAAAAAGAATGACACATAATATTGCAAGGATAATAAAAAAGATGACCAAGGTCTCCAAAAGCGACTAATGATTTTAGGCACATCAGTTATTGGATAGCTAATGTGAGATGCCTTAAAAGGGGCTTGACTTTTAGAAAGTGCTAGGAGCCCCACCCTCTGAAAATCAGGTCCCTTTAAAATGTGTCAAGTTGAACCCCCAAAAATGAAGGTGCCCAAAATCATTAGTCACTTTTGGAAAATCTTTATTTTATTTTCTCATTTCCCTCTGGGGCAATGGTTCGAGCATCCCAGTGGCAGAGCTACCAGTGTCCTGAAGGTCTAAAAGGTGCCCCTGTCCTAAAAGCCACATGAAATAATAAAAATAACGCTACAGAAAAAGTCAACAGCTTTTTTTTAAAAGGTTTATTTATTTATTTATTTAAGATGAGGTAAGTATGTAGCTTTGACCTCAGGGCTTGTGGATAAATAAAAGAGAAGGTGGTTTCAAATATAATGCTTTAAAATGCAGTTTTAAATTTTAAACTGATACACTTATGTTGCTAATTGTTTTGGCTCTAAAAAGAATTTTGGTTTTGTGTTTTTTGGGTGCATATGTTTCTCACATAAGTAACCCTAAGCATATATACAAATATTAGCTTTAGTAATTCAATTCCATTTCTTCTAAGTGCTGTAGCTGAATTTAAGTGCTAACAACCTCAAATGTGGGAGATTAACTTTCCTTCCAGATTAAACAATTTATTATTATTATTATTATTAATTTGTACTGCAGTAGTGCCCAGGAGACATGTCATGGACCAGAACTCTGTTATGCCGGTATTGTGCAAACACAGAACAAAAAGGCTTATGGAAGGGTATATAAGCAGCATTATCTAGTACAGTGGTCCCCAAAGCGGCGCCTGCCTACTGACAAGGGAGCGCTTCCACCGGACAACCCACCGCCGAGGAGCGCAGCCGCCGGACAACAAGCCGCCGAAATACCGCCCAGAAGCAAGAAGCATCGCTGCCGAAATGCCGCTGCTTCTCAGCGGCATTTCGGTGGCTGGTCGTCCAACGCCCCCCACACTCTTCTGGGAACATGAACATGCTATTGCAACTGAAAGGTTGCGGACCACTGAGTATATTCTATTCAAGCATCTACTGCATCCATCACCATGGTACCTGAGCACCTCCCAATGAAGTAAATGATGCGGCTAGCACCTGCCATTGGTGTTTCCTTACTGCAGAAGCTGGACCAGTGGACATGTGGAAAAGTGCAAACGGCTTACTTAGTTTAGTTTCCCTCCACGCAAAGATCATTACAAATTCCACTTTTACCAACAACGTACTTTTTGTTGAAAATACATACAGTCCTTTAAAACCTTCCATCCTCTAAAGGGAGGGTGCATAACACTCAACAATATATGGTAAATAAATCAAATAATAAGCAAAAAGGAGAATTCCTAGTGAACCATCTGTGTTCTCATCAGCCAGCTACCGACTGTTACTCTCAGCCTTGGACACTCAAAAAATAGCAAGAACCAAGAAAGGCAGTTTCTTCCATTGTGTCACCACTACACAAAGCAATTCAATGAATAAAACAGCTGCAATTTATTTCTGGGGTGAACACAAAGGGAAATGTACGTCAGAAAGTAGTCAGTGTTATTTGACCCCCCACAGCTACCAGATTCCATTTCTAAATACAAACACAAAGTCATGCTCATTTATCTCTTCAAAAAGTAGAGACTTAATAAAGATTTAAGGCTGTCAGTGCACAAATAGTCTGACATCCTGTCAGTTTACTGAAACTAAGTCATGTCTGCTAAGCTTGAACATAACCATGTATCGAAGGTAGGACTGATTTCCCATCAGTATGTCTTGACCCCTGGATGAAGAGTCTGGAGTCATTCAGTTTTAGAAGTGATAAAGTTTAACATGAATGGATCATATCCTGCTATCGTCCCCAATTCCACTTATGTTCCCCAAACAAAATACAAAAGGAGAAACAAAAGAGTAGCTAATTAAATCTCAGACATAACCACAATTTATAGTACATACTGCTAAATGCATGAAGAACAAAGGTTCATCTGGCCCAGTATCCTGTCTTCTGACAGTGGACAGTGCCAGGTGCCCCAGAGGGAATGAACAGAACAGGTAATCACCAAGTGATCCATCATTCCCTGTCGCTCATTCCCAGCTTCTGGCAAACAGGCTAGTGACACCATTCCTGCCCATCCTGGCTAATAGCCATTGATGAACCTATCCTCAGTGAATTTATCTAGTTCTTTTTTGAACATTGTCATGGTCTTGGCCTTCACAATATCTCTGGCAAGGAGTTCCACAGGTTGACTGTGCGTTGTGTGAAGAAATACTTCCTTTTATTTGTTTTAAACCAGCTGCCTATTAATTTCATTTGGTGACCCTAGTTCTTAGAACAAGTTGGGAAATTCTTGCTACAAAATTGGACCTAAAACTGAACAAATATAATCTCTAAGTAAGCAGTTTTAAGACATTTGAGAAATGCCTACTTTAAAAGCCCACTTTAATTGGAGAAACCCTACAGGAAGGAGGATGGAAGAGCAAATAATTTCATCTCCCAATAATTGCTTGATGGCAAAGAGCAGCAATGGACAAGTACTTTAGAACACCCAGCCCTACCACTGTGACAGTAAAGAAGATCTTCCTAGATTGTGTTTAACAGTATTTATGACAACTGTAGCTATTTATGTCAATGAACTCAAAGAGAGCGTGTGGTTCTGTGTACAGAGAAGCCAAATCCAAATGTTGATTGTTAAATTCCGAAGCTTCCACTTAGAACTACCCTCTCATATACCCTTTTCCTGTTATATTCTTAATGTTTGCAACTCTCAAAGCCACACTTTTCCTAAATCCTTTTCAGCTGCAGCCTTTCCATCACATGCACAAGATCCATATTCAGGCAAAGTCTTCTGGGACACGATAGGTACTTGTACAGATAATGCTCAAGCGAGTACAATCGCTGTGCACCAGCTACCCAATTACTCCTCTGGCTAGGAGATTAAACCATAAGAAGAGGTATACAGAACTCCACTCACCCCCATGTTCACATATGTCATGCAACAGGCTCAGGACAATGAAGCTTCTCTCTTTTAGGGACTGAAAGTTCAGTGCTTACTTTTTCTCTGCACAGAAGTTTATTTCTGAATTATAGATATGCAAATACTACCATGCAAATTTCAGATGTGAAAAATGTGGTTACCTTCACTTTGCTTCCCAACATCATCAATAAAGTATCTTTAATAAACAAAACCCATGAGTAGATGCAAACAATAAAATAGTCCCGATTTGGAGCAAACTAAGAAACCACTTTTACTAACCACCAAATGGCCCACTAATGAGAAGGCAGTGGACACCTGAAAAACTCCGGGCTATGTGAAATTAACACTACATGAAGCAGTAGCGGAGAACAGAGAGAGCTGCACATCTATATTTTGAGATTCTCCTCCCCCATCCCATCCCCAGCCTAAACCTAGCCACTAGCTAAACCTACATGTGTGAATTAAGCTCTATTTATAAATCTTCAGCTGTTTTTTTTAAATGGCCTTAATATAGTACAGTTGTTATGTTGTTTTTGTTGAACTTAGCAACAGGAAACTGTGTCACTCCTTCTGCAGCAAACTTTCCATTCTCTTGGCGCTCCCAATCCCACACCAGAAAAGCCAGATTTAAAAAGGGGCCGGGGAGGTTGGCTAATCTGAGCATGCTCCTTCCCTCTGCAGGGAAGCAAAGGGACAGGACAAAGCTGCAGCCAGATTTATATTAAAGTAGCATACCACCTACATTATGAAACATAAAACAAAAACTAAACTTAGTACCTTTCTTTTTGTTCCTCTTTTGAGATGCATGTTGCTTGAAATAAATGAAATATGGGGTGTGTTGTTTTTGCTTTTGTCTAAATAGATCCTGCTATACAAGCAGACACCCAGGGATTAGTCATGAAAATTATCTATCAAAAGGGGCGGGATAAAAACAGTCAGCATCTTTACACTACAGCATTATGATAATGAAAGACATTTATCAAAGTGCACACATTTTAGATTGGAAGGTTACTAGCACTATTCCCTGGTTAACTCATTGAGTTAACAATTATAAACTCAGCCTTAACTTGTTAAAAACATACAAAAATAAGCCTGATTTTATTGTCTGCTTTGGCAAGATCATTTTACCACCCAAAGAGCTTTCATTAATGTGCAGAAAAGATTACAGGCTCCACCCTGTAATGTTACTTCATCTCTATACTGTTTACTATTATAACATTAGCTTCTTAATTATAAACTAACACACATATACTGCTGCTCTAAAACAGCGCACATGCACACTACTGAAAATGCCTCAAAGACAATTGGGTCAGATAACATCGAGAAAGACAGCTTATAACAGAGCAAAATGCACGAAGCCTGTTTTAAACCACAGCTTAACTCCATCTCAAACAAATGTGATAGCCTAGCTTCTATTATTGTGATTAATCCTCAAAAATGGTGACAGCTGAAGGTGACAGAAAATGTTTAACACAAAATAACCCCACTTCATTTCAAACTTCCTGCCTGGTCTTTTTTCCTGGTTTTATGGTTTTTGGGAATTTTATGGTTCCCCCTTCCCCCTCATATTTGGTTCCCCCTGTATTTGGGCTTATGATTATTATTTATTTGTATTACTGTAGTGCATATAGATTCCAAACAAAATTGGAGTGCTTGGCACTGTGCAAACACAGAGGTTACGTCCACACTAGAAACACTAGAGCAGCACAGTTGCAGTTGTGCCACTATAGCACAGACGCTTACTACGGAGACGGAAGAGGTTCTTCCGTCGCTTTAATAAATCCTCCTCTCCAAGAGGCGGTAGCTGCATCGACAGAAGAATTCTTCATTCGACCTAGCACTGTCCACACTGGGGCTTAGGTCAGCTTAACTATGTCTTTTAGGAATGTGAAAAATTCATACCCTTGAGGGATGTAGCTAGGTCAACCTAACTTCCTAGCATAGCGCAGGCCGTAGTTAATAGTCCCCTGCCCTGAGGAATTAACAATTAAACAAATGACTTGTGGGAGGAGACACAGAAGCACAGAGATGAAGTGACTTGCACAAGGAAACAGGACAGAGCAGAGCCACATACACCACCAGATCTCCTGACTTCCAGTGCAGTGCCCTATCCACTGGACCATGCTGTCTCTCTGTACACACTTATGAACAATCATTTTATGTTAACTACACCATGAGCTACAGTAATACTGTAGGGGGAGGAGCGAATCTTTCACCTCCCCAACTTTTGACAACCTCATATTGTGGAGCATCAACAGACCTGAGGTACCTATCGTACATTATGAGACATCAAAACCTTTCGTGGCTTTCATTTTTAATTTGTCTTTTATCATCTTTTTATTTTAAACTAAATACTATTTCAAAAATAAGGAGGACTAAAAATCAATGCTAGTTTTAGAAGGTTAACAAGAAAAGCCGCTCTGTATAACTTACGTTTCGCTTCACAGCAGCTGTGGAAAGGAAATCAGCAACTCAGCTGATCATCAGCAGCTGCACAGACATTTCTTTTTAAAGCATGGCAAAGTACAATATAAAGATGCGAAAATGACACTTACTGTTCCTTCAGAAACTGCATGCTCTCTGAGGTCTTTCAAAAAATCCACCTCATCTTCAATTTTCATCTCCAGCTTTTCTGCAAGGACAGAAGGTTTGCAAAGTAGATTTAAGCAAACTCCCTTTGTTTAAGGCTGCTGTTTTTCTGTTTATTCAAATAGTTCTAAAAAACTCAACAGGCATTATTTTCTTTCCAACAGCTGGTTTCATTCCTGACTTTGCTGCTTGTTTGTTAGTAATTTTACAACTACAGTGTCTGTGAATGAAGGAAATATGAAACAGCAGTGAGCACACAGAAACCACAGGACTAGACTTCTACAGATGGCTCTACGTGAAGCTTGAAATCTAGGTTATATTTGCATATATGTTTACACCAAAGAAGACTCGGCTTCCATTATTCCTGCTGTATGACCAAAAAGTATATATTTGTTTTTCTCCGATTTAGTTGGCGTTGGTCCTGCTTTGAGCAGGGAGTTGGACTAGATGACCTCCTGAGGTCTCTTCCAACCCTAATCTTCTACGATTCTATGATTTTTACCATAACATGGAGACTGGTGGGAGGCAAGAATATTTTCTCAACTTTCAAGTGTTTAATGCAATGCCAGCTTCTCCACACATGCCTCTTCTCCTTAACCTGAAGTGGTGGATTAGGTCCCAGAGAGTAGTAAGGCAAGTCAGTCTCCACCCAAATTTGGCAACCGCCTGGAAAATTTTTTTTCTGGTGATGGTGCTGACGAAACACAAGAAAAACTTTGTAATCCCATTGTCCTCTCTTCCCAGCAAATTAACATGTAAAACTTAAACGATCACCATTTACACCAGCATCTTCTTTCTCTGCACCTTTCCCACTTTAAAATAACCATTTTTATCTTGTGACACCTACACAGACCAGGACTTAAATCTAAAACCAATTTCTACTTCTAAAGACCCATGGATTACAAAATACTTCAGAGACAGTGAATGAAGCTTCACTATCCCACATTGTGAGTTATGTAAATATTCCCATTTTACAGCAGTGCAGAGAGGTGAAGTGATTTGACCAAGGTGTCCCAGTGAGTCAGTGGCTGAGCCAGCACAGAATGCAACACCCTCGTCTCCCGGCTCTAACCACAAGGCACATCATTCTTCTCCTAGCCATCTGTAACTGAGCACTATGGGAATCAAAAGGATTTTTAACTGACAATTTGTAGTGGATCATTTGTACAAAAGGAGGCTGCGGGAAATCACAGTTCCATCTTAAATTAAAATCACTGAAAAAAGTAGTTCGCACAGATAGTGCAAGCTAGTTCGTCTTAAGGGCATTAAGGGTACTTTGCTACACACCACTTGCTGTGCTAATTCAAAGAAATTACAAATTAACACAATGCTGTGGTATCAGATAGAAAGACCTGATGAGTTTATGGGTTGTTAACAGCAGAACCGCCTACGAAACCAGAGCCAATTCAGCAATAGTTCTGAGCACATGTGAGAATCACCCAGGGGACACCAGTTTGTTGGCAAAACAGCCAGTGATCATGTACTTATGATAAGGAGGAGGGTTCAGGTAGGAAGGGTGACCCCCCCCACAAACTCTTGAAATGAGCTGTTAGAAAGGATAATAATGCCGCAGGAATGGGCCCCCAGGAAATGCGAGCCTGTTAATGCCCAGCATGTGCACTCTAACTCCCCCAGGACCATAGAGGGGGAAGGGAGCCACCTTGGGGCCCCAGGCTGCACATATGAACAAGGAACTGTGTTTAGGGGGAACAGATAGACTGCTGTCATGAATGCAAGAAGATGCTCCTTAAGTATAGGAACAATCTTGTTGCCAAAACACAGTACTGGGCATCAGGACTCTCTTCCTGGCTCTGCCACAGATTTCCTCTGTGGCCTTGGACAAGTCACTTAAACTGTGCCTCAGCTTCCCCATCTGAGAAACAGGTACCATAATGATACTTGCCTCCTCCCCAGTGGGGTTGTGAGGATAAATTCATTCACGTTTGTAAAGTGCTTTGAGATCCTGAAGAGAGGGCAAGGGACATGTCTAATCCCACTCCCATTAAAGCCAACAGTTAAACATCCATTGACTTCAATGGGAGCAAGATCAGACCTTATTGTTGTTGTTATCCTATACAACTGAGATTGGCTAGATGTACAATTTAAGGACTTTATCTTTGCAAATCATTCCCTGAGCATTATTTACATATATGGTTTCAACCCAGCCAGATCTGACTTCCAGGTTTTGACCTTTGTGGGCTTCCATATCATCACACGGACTGGTCCAGCATGTGATTTGGAAGAACCAAGTTTTGTGCACTTTACCTCCAGAACACAAGCACTTCTACTAAGAATGAATATCCCAAACCCATAAACTAGTGTTGAAATACATCACAGAGGCATTCAGGCATGGAGCACCTTATGTAATATTATTAATATTAATAAAGCTTGCCTCCAGTGGAACCTGCCACCCTAGCTGCTGAAATAAATGCTAGTGAAAACCTTTCTGGACAGCCAAAGTGGATGTTCTCGTGGTGAGGATGAGGTTAGGAGCTTGAAAGTAGAAATGGTAAAATTCTACTCATGGAAATTAAGCATATGCCAGCCTCTAAAGGCCTAGACCTGCCAGGAGATCCATTATGGCAATTTGTTCAAGGGGAATCTCTAGAGAATAAGGCACACTATTCGTGATTTAGTTACTGTAGAAACCAGGCCAGTGTGTCTTATTATCTGTTGGGTGTCCAAACTTCAGCTTCATACCCCAACTGCTTACTTGCCCAAATGCAAGTCAGGCCAAATATGCACTATTCAAATAGTTTGCAGGAAAATCCCATTTCACAGGGGTATTTGGTGCTGAATAAAAGGCCAAACCCCTAGGTACTGCACGAGGTTCATAAAACTTTCTACAAGAGGCATGGGAGTCTCCCCTTGACTTCACCGCCCTTGAGGACCAGGCCCTGAATAGCTGTTTGGATGCAGACTTGATTTTTCTTTTGGGGTCTAAATCTTATTAAACTGATCACATGACAAGGGAATGAGATGAAAGAGAGTGATGTCATGAGGAGCAGTTAACATAAATGAAACCCTTACACAGCTAGATGGTCTTGCATTTTTCCCTGCATCTCTCATTGAGGAGAAAAATCCTTTGATTGCATATCACAAACTGTGACAATTTAGCAATGACAATTAAAAAAAAAAAAACCCCAGTAACGTGTGTTTCCGGGAAGCATCCACCTGACCCGAGCCTCTCTTCTGAGAAGGGCTCCAGCCCAAAGTCTGTCAGAAAAGGATTTTGGTTCTTTCTGCTGAGCAGCAGTTACGTCCCTAACCGCAAAATAAATATATACACGTCCCTACTTGCCAAGATAAGTTCTGACTCAGAACAAAGTGAACTTGAAAAACCTCACAGTACTTAGTAATTTGCTCCTTTGACAAGACAATAAGTTATCCAGGTAGGGCAGTCACGACACAAAGTTTAAATGCCCTCTCTCTCTCCCCCCCTCCCCCTTACACCCCTCCCACACAGTTCACAGTAATAATAGAAAACACAACACATCTTCTTGTCTTTGCTTTAAACCCATGTCTGGTCTGTGCCCATATAGCATTATTCTGCAGATTGTTCCAATAATCCCCGGGAGAAGCCATTCTACCCTAATTTGTCCTTTGTGCAGCTTCAGATTGTGACCATGGTTTTTCTTATGGGTAGAAGAGATGAAAATATGCTGGATTCTTGTATGTTACGTCCCTTTTACATTTTTGAAATCTGTAACATTCACCTCCCCAGTTTCCTTTCCCCTACCCTACCTTAGTATCATGTTTTAACAGTTTTATAAAAACACAAGTTGCATTTTTCAATATGGGCACTAATTTACAGCACTGTAATTCCTTGTCTCTTTGATTTCTATACATCTTGCATGAAAAACCTGTATAGCCAACAGCAGGTGCAGAATTAAACCTTAGCTACTGAGACTTAGAGGGCAGGAAACAAAAAAACAAGGAGCTCCCAGAAGAAATTAGCATTCCCAGGTATTGACTTACAGCCACTCCCATTGTATTGAAATGTCAACCTGCCACAATACAAAAATAGAAGTTTCTTTTTTAAAGGAGCTTTCTGATTCATGTAAACAGCCTGTTACATAGCAGCTGATAACTTACTATGACTAATAAAACACTTTAAAATCCCTAGCTCACCAAAACTTACAAAACGTTCACCACTCTTACCCCCAAAGAATAGGTACCCACAACTGTGCTGCCAGTCAATGCTGAAATAAATGGCTTTCCACAACTCTATTTGACAAAATCTCTTCCCTTTATGCAGTAAAAAGCAGTCACATATTTCTATGATTTTACAGCTCCTGTCACTAAACTGCTGCATTGATGGATGCATTACATCTATTTTGATTATTTTCTTTACAATTCTAAATTAGTCTTTTGTTTTGAGCTTGTTAAAGGAAAGATATGTCTTACCTATAGATTCCTTATAACTAAACAAGAGCAACCCAGAGATAGGTCAGCTGCTTACATTTAACAGCTGCCTGAACACATGTAATATAAAGCCTGGATCAAACCAGCTGCGCGCTTCAGTAGAAATTTCACGTGTGATTTCAATCCAGACTGGAAGACTCTGAAAGTCAGTTATTTTTTGTTGTATTTATCAGAGGAAGAGTTGCTGTTTTGTTTTGTTTTTATTTTTTGACGGTTCCTATTAGCTCTTGTTGAACACAGACTGACTCTGCCAAAGCTCTCCTGATGCAGTCACTTATCTCCTATGACATCACTCATCAGAGGTCCCCACTGATCCTTCATTCTTGCTTATTGCACTGAACGAGAGTAATGAGCGTTTGAATTCCGGCACTGCTTAAATACAGGGAAAAGACTGCGGCTTTGCTCCAGGATGGCTTCACAGTCAGGAAAAGTGGGTGGAGAGATGTGTTCTCTCCCCCTCTTTTTTAAATGACTCAATGCCACCAATCAGAAAGCTTCTTTGCCCAGTTCAGAATGACACTCACCACTGTTCCAGCTGACCAGAAATGAAGCTTTAATACAGCACTGTTATATTCTTTAACTCCAGATTCGCAGAGAAAACGGGCAGAATTGAAGGAAAGTCAAGTTAGCACAAAACCCTAAGGCACCTGGTCCAGAAGGAAACACATAACTAACACACAGCAAATTTCAGCATCACACTCCCATTTAAAACTGTTTTCTTCCCTACTAGGAAACATAATTTACATGTTAAAGATGCCTCTAAAATACTTTGGCATAAATATAAGACTGTTTCCTAACTGTGATGCAATCCTAGAAACATGTACTTGTAGTGTAAACCTTTAATATCTATTTCAGATTTCTGGTCTCTGCAGGAAAAGAAAGTGCACTTGCCAAGGGCTGGATTCCCCTCCCAGGGCTGGCCTCTGACACCCAGTTCTCTACCCACCATGGCCTGATTTTCATTCTTTAAAAGAAAGAAATATCTCATTTAAGTTGGAAGCTCTTTCTCGCAGAGAGCTTCTTCCTTTATTTGCATGTGAAATGCCCTGCGCATATATGGTGCTATATAAAATAAACACAACACTATTTTGCCTACCTGTAACAGGCTCAGATCCTAGGACTTCTGAGCTTGCATCCCCCCTTTTCGTTGGTTCATCAAACTGCAAACTTAAATCCATTTCTCCATTAAGGATGTCTCCCGTAATCACTCCGGCTTTGGAAGGGGATGGGGGGAGAACCCCAACGGGTACACTCTCTAGCTTCCCAACTGCAGACTCAGGGACAGAAGGCGTTTCCAATATAGAAACAAATCCATCCAGCCAGGAGCCATCAGCCTCTGGAACCAAGCTCTTTGCCCCAGCATCATCTGTAAGCTCAGCAGCAGCATTGATATTGTATGGATGTGACTGTGAGAGACACGCTTCCAGCATGGCATTGCTCTGCTCCTCTTGGTCTTTGTTGGGCCAATCCAAGACCTGTTGCTGGGCTTCTTTCACTTCAGACCCAGCTTCGCTCTCACTGGCCAAACAGACAGTGTCAGTGCTGGAGTCGCTGTCGCAGGGGGGTTCTTCTGCAATAGGCTGAAGCGATGCTCTGGAGAGTACATTGTTCATATCCTCCTCCTCTTCTGGATCACCTGGTATTGTGGATGTCTCAGCTATACCTAGAGGTGCTCTATTCTCAAAGGCAACAGAAGGTGCTTCCATAACAGAGACCTCCTTTAATTCTGGTGCTTTGTTTTGCAGAGAGCCTCCCTGTGCCCCCTGACTGAGATCACGTTCTTGGTTCAACATTGCGTCGGGAGGAGGGTCATTCTTCGCATCCAGCGATTTATACTCTGATTCAGACCCTTGTACAATACTTTCTTCTGCATCCACTGTTGCATTGTCATCCGCTTCCTGACAGGAGATTTCCCCTTTCAGCCCAATATCTGCGTTACTGTCATTTGCTGCAGATTCCTCGCCCTGACGGCAAACAGAGGATTTCACAGTAGCAGCAGGCTCCTCGGACAAACCCTTTTCTTTGCCAAGTGTCCCACTTTCACACAGCTCCTGACTGGGTTCAGCTTTGCTCTCTTCAGCCGGCTGTGACAGACTTTTCTCGTCAGAGTCCTCTTTTTCCACGCTGTCTTTGGGCAAGCCAGTTTCTGCTGTTATCTTACGATGCACAGAACTGTCCTGTTCAGCAAGCACTGCCGTCTCTGCTCCTGCTGCTACTTCCTGGTTTTGTTTAGATTCTTTATTATGAATTGCAGAGGGTGTGTCCATTAAATTATCCTGGATACACTCTGTCCCCATGCCACATGAAGAGAAGACAGGATCATTACCATGCACAGACGCCTCCTGTCCTGGAGGTGCCACTGCAGCATCTCTCTCCTGACCGACTGCCTGTCCCTGTTGTACATCTCCTTTAAATAAGGGAGACGAAAATGATTTCATTTGCTTGCCAACCCCCTCCTGTTCGGAAATACTTTCTGACGTCACCAATCGGTTTGGCAGATGCTCTTTTTCTGCTGAGGACAAACCTGCGTCAAGTGGAGGTTGTGACCCAGGCTCACATTTGCTAGCTGAAGCAGTCTCCGGTTTTAAGCTGTCACACATTTCACCTTTTAAAACAGCTTGATTCTCAGTGTGGCAATTGCCAGCAGACCGCTGGCCTTCCTCTGCTGAATCTGTGTTTCCTCTGCCAGTAGTTTCAGTTCTCGGTGACATCTTTTTAAGGGCTTCACTGTCACCTTCGCCTTCAGCTAGAATTGCAATGGTTTTACTGCTTTCAAGGCAACACACAGACTCTGCATCACTTGGACCAGGCCTGTCAAGGGGATTGTTTTTCATTTCAGAATTATTCCGCACATTGTCACTCAAAACCAGTTCATTCAGCCCAATGTCTGCGTTTCCATTTTCCACCTGCACACCCTGCTCACCACTCTTTCTATTGTTGTTCACTTCCAAAACAACAGGATCACGTTCCAGTGCATTCTCTGAAACCTTTATTTCAGTCACAACCAGCAGCTCCTCTCTAGTGTTGGGAATCATACTCTGCCTCTGCTTTACAAGGGGTTCACCTTGGACTACGCCCTCTGGCAAACCAATCTTTGCATTTTTGGTGTTCGAGTCTGTTCCACTCTCTTTGCTGCCACTTGTCTCCCAATGGCCAACAGGGATAATATCACTGTCAACACGTACATTTGCATTATCCTGTGCCTGCATCCCTTGTCCAGCTCCACATTCCCCACCTTCTCTTGGAGATTTTGGTGACACTGCAAGTAAGGGCTCACTAGCATGGATCAGCACCCCACTTGCGGGGGGCAGTTCTTTCAGACTTGAAGTTCTTAATCCCCGAGTCTCATCCTCTCCATTCTCCACATGCTGCTGGATTGAAGCAGCATCCACAGACCCTGTACAGTTCTTGCATTCTGCCTGGCCCATAGCCACATCCACACCCTCAAAGGGCGTTGGGGCTTCGCATGCAGTTTCGGCCACAGTAACAGCGCTTTCAGTTGCGCACTCTTCAACGATTTGCACTTCCTGTTGGGTATTATCTCTACTACACAGGCTGGCTTGACTCAAAACAACTCCACTGGATGTCATTCCTGTTTCCGCATTTGTATTTCCACAGGATGGAAGGCTTGCAGCACCACTTACTCCAGAACCTGAGCTCAGCGTGCAGTCATTTTTATCTGATACAGTCCCAGAGTCTACAATAGCGGCTGGCCCCTCCTCTTCCTTTTTACTCAACGTAGCTGTGTTTTTACTTTCACAGGAAAACTCTGGGTTGTCTATACCCGCCAGGCTCAACAAATCACTTGATGTGTCGTTAAGCACTGCCAAACTCCCACTGTCACACTGGTTCTCTTTTTGGCCTGTTGGGGCTGAGAGCTGCCTCACATCAAAGTTAACTAGTGCAGAAGGGCATTCTTTGCTTTCTTCTGTCGGCATTTCTTCTGAGAGGGAGGCTGCAGCCGCCGGAAAACCCTCCACCTCTGTTCCTATATTGCAGTTATCCTCTGAAGTTCTCAGCTCAGGCTCTGGCTGTTTCGCTGCATTCTGAAAAGAGGAAATAAAGACTATGACTGTTTGTTTTGCTGTATGTCACACTCTCAAAGTGCACACGCTGATTTATCAGTCACCTGTACAATTCTTAAATCTATAACATTAACCTGAGTGCAAACAAAATGAGACCAGCTCCTCCCTCCATCTCTGTGTGTATATCCACTTGAACTGCATTTACAAAATGTACTGGAACAGTAATTGACCTTTTAAGTCTTGCCAGCCACTGGCTATATTGAAGACTATTGCTTGAATGGATTTAAATTTAAACTCAGTAAAGAGCAGGATTTAAATTTAATTTGCAGTATTAAGTAAACATGCATTTGAATGTACAATCCAGCTCCAAAATGGCACATGCAGTTCTTTTCGAGATTGGCTCTGGGCTGAACTGCCACCCTCTAGGAGGATTACAGAACCCCTGTGTCTTTGGAAACACCATATTAATCTGCCCCCAAAGCAGGAAACAGCCACTTGCCACCATCCTCTTGGGGCTAGTAAAAGGTACAGATTTTTCTCAAACAACCAATCCAAGGCTTGCCTACCACCTTTCCTCATTGCCCATTCCCTCCACAGCCCATCTCCCTGTGCTTGTTCCTTCTCCCACCTCACTCCCATACACAAAGTCCTCTGTCTCCAGCTCCTCCCCACCCCAATGTAACACACATTTTGGTTACTCCAGCTGCTGACTACCTTGCTGTGTTTATAGTAACCCTAGTCATAAAATAAAACCACATAATAACAGAGACCGCTTGTAGCGAGCAATACACATTATTAAATCTTTATAGTTCAGGTATACAACGGCTCAGACTAGACAGGTCAGTGGTGGGATATTCACCGGGGCAATGACATTGGTCAATTCCCTTGAACTACCCAGGCAAGCGTAAAGTGGTTGCATAGAAACCCTCTCACTTTTTTTTTTCTTTAATTGATGTAATCCTTCCAGACTGCACATCTGCTGAGAACCTTACCTGTTCTTAAAAACTGTTCACAATTTGGGTCCCCACAAGACTTAGCAGGTGCCATGCACTATTTAGGGTAGAATTTGATCGAAAGAGACCGTTTTGTCCCACTTCAGAGCAATAGTTTAACCTCTAGTTCAGAACAAAAAAACCACACAGTAACTTTTTTAAAATGGCTAATTATTTGGGGGGCTTCTCTCTCCAGAATTGGTTCCAAGGACCCTAGATGGGGGTCACTTGCCCCACTCTGCAATCCCACAAAGCATAGCAAACATCAAGAAAAATATCCGTGCAAGCATGCAGATTTTAGAGCACTTAGAAGCGTCGTCCTTTAAACAGGAAGGACAGAGGGACGACGGTGGGAAAGGGCTCCTTTACATACCCATCTTCAGCATAGGAGGCTCTGAAAGGTGTACCGTGATCAGTGGATCAAAGCTGGAGCCGGTTCGCACCAGTTCGCGTGAACCGGTTGTTAAACTTTGAAGCCGGTTTAGATCCGGTTGTTAAAGGGGTGGACAAACTCCGGCCCACAGGACCATCCTGTCCGGCCCACCTGAGCTCCCGGCTGGGGAGGCTCCCCTGGCTGAGCATTTTTACTCACCCGGCAGTGCTCCGGGTCTTCGGCAGCAGGTCCTTCAGTGCCGCCGAAGACCCGGAACCGGTTCTTCAGATTTTGGCAGCTCATCATTGACCGTGATCACATATCAGCTGAATGAGAACACCCCATGGAGATGAAGACAACTTGACACAACAGCTCTGAGACACATGGGACACTCCACTCATCTTAGTGTATGTTCCCACCCCTCTTTAGAGCCTATGATATACATGAAGTATACCTGTTCTCCACTCCCCATTCAAATGGGCAGGACTTCAGATCTTGGCTCACCTGAGAAAGATTGGGGTGGGGTGCTGTAGATGAGTATAGGCCCCCTAGATCCAGACACACACAAGGGTGGCAGTATGAGAGGCTCACAAACCCAGAGGGGCAAAGTTCCCCATAGCCCAGCTCATATGAGGGGGCCAGAAAGGGGGCTTAGAACTGCTAGAAAGATGACAGCCCCCCAGATCTGGACATACACAGGGAGGAGATAATGTGAGACTGACAAGTGCCCCTGCCCCATTCTCCCCTCTGCCACACACCCCCATAGCCCCCTTCCCACTGCACTACCCCTCCACTGCCCCTAACCACTGCCCCTAACCCCCAAGCCTCCTTCACCTGATCCGTCAATCTCTGTCCACCTTCCTCTTATCCCCCTTCTCATAACCACCCTCTCCTCGCTACAGCCCCAAACTCCCCTCCCGCAACTCACCCCACCACTCCCTGGAAATATTTGCATGGCTAATTTTTCCCCAAAGACTTTTGGAGACTTAGGCGGGTTGGGTGCACAATTGGGATGCATTGGCAGAGCTCAGGGTGCCACCCCCCTCTCACCTGAGCCCCCAACCTTTCTCGCCTCCCCACCACCATCATTTATCCCCTTCCCCATAATCCCACCTCCCCTCACTGCAACCCCCACCCCTCTCCCCATATTTCCCCACTTTTCCACCCCAATGCCCCTCACTTCCCAGGAAGCACTCACATGCCTAATTTCCCCCCCAAAATACTTTGATTCCATGATCCCCAAACTCAAATAGCCACTTATGCCTCACAAATTGTAGCAACCTCTGGCCCCTCAATTCAAAACTCCTTTTGTCTTAGGTGGTGGTTTGTGTTTAACATGTTGTTTAGTTATGTTCATGGCAGGATGAGTTCACAGCCATCAAGAGGTCTCTGATTCATCAGTAAGACTAAGATTTTGTCATGGCAATTTTTAGTAAAAGTCACAGACAGGTCATAGCCAATAACCCAAAATTCACAGAAGCCCCATGACCTGTCTGTGACTTTTACTAAAAATAACCCTGACGAAATAGGGAGTGGGGGGGTCCCCCAACCCCCACCGCTGTTGATGCTCACAGCGGCTGGGAGCGGCAGGCCCCCACTGCCCATGGAGGCTCAGAGCTCCAGGACTGGCAGCTAGGAGTTGACAGGGCCCCTTGCCCCAGCTCTGAACTCGGGGGCCCCCCACCACCCGCGTGGATGGGAGTTCCGGGGGCTGCCCGCCACCCGTGGAACTCCAGGGGCCGTCGCACCTGGGAGCTCTAAGGTGACCTGCTGCATGCGGCGTCTTGGACCTGTGGGGGCCCCTGCTGTGGCTCAGAGCTCCGGGAGTGGCTTGGAGCTCCAGGCAGATGCCTGGGAGTTGCAGGGCCCCCCGCGCACAGCTCAGAGCTCCAGGGCTGGCAGCTGGGAGCTGCATCCCACCCGCAGCTGAGAGCTCTGGTGCTCCCTCTGGCTGACAACTCCAGCCCCGTGGCTGAAGCAGAAAATGTCACAGAGGACTCTGGAAGTCACGGATTCCGTGACCTCCCAGGACATAATCGTAGCCTTAGTCATTACTACCTCTCAGTTTAACAGTACAACGCAGCAGAAGGAAACTGATTTTTTGGAGTTGGTGCTGTAACTTAGGACCCCCAATTTGGATCACTAATGCTACCCTGTGGCCCTATGCGGCACACCAAATTTCAAAGCTATCTAATTAACTATTTGGATTTTGGAGCACTTACAAGAGTCAAGCTTTGAAACATATAAAATGGTGGGAATGGAAGCCATTTAGTCATTTTTCTATATCAGTGCATGCACAGTGTAAATATGTACATTTCCTTAAATACCATTCTCAGTCTGGGTCTCCCAAAGATTTAGTGGATGCCATGCACTACTCTGGATAAAACTCAACAGATTGAGATCACTTTGACCTGCATCACATCAATAGTTTAATCCCTAGGTCTGGGCAAAGAAACCCACCTAGAAACCTTTTTTCAATGGCTATTTTTGGGGGGAGGGGTGCTTGTATCTCCAGAATCCCATGCTCATGTGACTCCAAATTTGGGTCTCTAATCCCACCAAGCACCCTCCCAGGCACACCAAAATTTTAAAAAAATCTGACTAAGCATGTCAGTTTTAGAGGACTTAGCAGTGTTAACCCTTAAACAGATATCATGATGCAACCTTAACTATAGGGGTGCTCCTGTGTCACTACAATGACAGACTAAGCTTCCTGGTGGGTTAGGATCCACATAAATAATTGGGAGATAGTGGGCACTGGCTGGAACTACTGCTCTACATGACGAAAGAACACACGACAGATCCATTTGTGTGGGTGTGCAAATGATCAAGTTCAAATGGAGTGTCGGCTGTCTGGTGGCTTCCACCCTGCAGCAGAGCACAGGGACTGCTCTACTGGTTTCCAGCCAATGCAGACAAACACAAACAAAAGTGACACTTGTTGTGGAACAAGCAAGGTTTTGAAACACAGAGGAAGTGGGAGCCCTCACATCCTCGCAGTGAAGTCACTCTGCTGATAGACTGAAAAATAGAGCCTTCTCCAGAGGAAGCCAACTGGCTTTCAGCTGAGCCTAAATGAAGTAATTGCAGGGCTGCTTTCCAAATTCAAATCAGATTAGATCTGAAGTGAAACAGGGCTGGAAAAAAATTCTAAACATAGCTTTTCTGATTTCATTGTCAGACAAAATGTACCCGTCAGGCATCTGCACTATCAAAAAGAAACGTGCTTGCTATGATAGACATATTTTATTGTCATCTGGTGGTAAGGGGAGGCAAAGTGAGGTGATTCCAATGCTCGCTTTGGTTTGCCACTTGTATCACCAGTATCTGCTGAAACCCAGAGTTACTACTGTTCTGTATTCAGTCGACAGTGAGGACTGCTGTTCAGAATGGTCAGTCTGCTAAATGTCAACTAGTAAAAATGAAAAATACTCCTCCAACCTCCTCCTTTTTATCTCTTAATGAAAAAGGAGTAGCAATATTTAAATATAACAACTCTGAGGGCTGTCACTCTTCAATGTAGACACTACCTATGCCGACAGGAGGGCTTCTCTCATTGGCGTAGGTAATCCAGTGCCCCGAGAGGTGGTAGTTAGGTCAACGGAAGAATTCTTTCATCGACCTAGTGCTGGTCTACACCAGGGGTTAGGTTGGTATAGCTCTCTCTCTCAGGAGTTTGATATTTCATATCCCTGTGAGACGTAGCTGTCCTGAAGTAAATTCCTAGTGTAGACCAGGCCTAGGATGGTGGAATTAAACACAAACATACAGACATCTGAAAGGAACGGTGGACACACAAGGAAAACTGCAGGGTTCTGCAGCAGCTGTAAAATCCTGACCACCATTTTGCATTTCACCCTCTGAACAGGGTCTCCCTGGCAGCCTCTTTCAAGCTCTGAGAGTGGAATTTTCCGAAGACCTCAGACTTGACCTAATTGCAGATCCTATGATCAAGCTCCCAGTGGCTTTAATTGGAGCCTTATCAGGCCAATGCCAAGTGCTTCTGAAAACCCCACCATGAACTCCTACAGCATTTAACAGGAGTGGACTCACCCTCAGAATCTTGCACTGAGGTATTAAAGAAGAGAATATAATGCTCTCACTACCGCTCCTCTGGCCCGTCCCCTCAACCGGAATGCTGCTTCCTGGCAGATCTATTAGTGTCTTCTCCTAAACAAACACATTCCCATCTCCCTAACCCCAGCCAGTACCCGAACCCACCTCACACTCCCCGCCCACTGACCCAACCACACTGCAGGGAGCTACCCTGTGCTCCAAGCAATGTTCTTCTGCCCTCAGGATATAACTGGCCTTCTCTTTGCAGGGATGAGTCAGGATCTGGAAGCAGAGAGAGGCAGAGTACGTGAGGAAGGAGGTGCAAGGCAGGATTTGCTTCTCCCTAGAGAGTCCTGACCGAGCTCCACCTCCCTGATGGCAGAAAACCTCCCTTCATCCTAACAATGCCTTTAGTAGAGCCCCACTCCCAAATCAGAGGAAAGCAGACAGTTCCCAGGTAAAATCCCCCCGGGCATTAGTTAATTATATCTAAGTTAAGAAACAGTTTCTTACTGTAACGGTGGTTCTTCGAGATGTGAAAGTCTAGTGTCATTTGTAAATCTCTATGTGAGCATTGCCTAGGTGCAAAGTTTCTTACAAGATACCTGTAAGCTCAAGATAACAGCAGTGGGCATCCCAGGTACATTTACACTCACTGTATTACCCTGTCCCTTTCTCACCGTGTGCTGGTGGCTCGCTATGTATTGCCGGAGCTGCTCTATGTCATGCTCCATGCTGGCCTTTGCTCCTTCCTTGGCTTCAGCCGTTAGCGTATAAACATTCAGCCCAAGGTGGTATTTCACACAGTAGTCCCCCGAGTGCACTATATGAGACAAAGTGCTCCAAGAGTCCGGTTCACCAGCTTCCTCTCTGAAATAAAACAAACCCAGGTTAATACACAAACGAGGCTGAAACGCTGGGATGCAGTGACACACATGCCATTCCTCGGTCTTGATACTCATCTAGTTAATGGCCCAACCAAAAGAGTCTACAGGGCGGTTTATTCTGCAGGCTAGAAGGTCAGGCCAAGAAATACATACGCTCCCCAATCTTGGCAGAGGGAAATGAACTGGAGTTGAGAGTTAGAGTCGATGACAAGCTCCATCCCAAAAAGTCCTGCCAAGTCTTATCGACTTGGAGTTTCCAAGCTGTCAGAAGGTTATAGCAAGTAGCGATGAAGGGCAAAGTGAATTTAATGCAGACCAAGGTGGCCAGATTGACAGCCCTAGAGTGGGAACTGTCTCCTAATCTATGGAATAAGGACTATAGGCAAGCGACATGACAACTTTTATGACAAAAACATTCCTCCAGGGATCGGACAGATAATAAACTCACTTCACAGAGTGCAAGTGACCATTATGTGGTAGCAACTTTCATTCACTACTGAACTGGACTTGATTTGAATGGCTGGCCTAAAGGGGAAGATATTATCTGACCATTCTTACATAACCGTTAGGACACCAATATCCTGAGACATCAAGTCCCTCTACACTAGGATTATTGATT
This sequence comes from Chelonia mydas, assembly GCF_015237465.2. NCBI lineage: Eukaryota > Metazoa > Chordata > Testudines > Cheloniidae > Chelonia > Chelonia mydas. The sequence goes on from NC_051250.2 coordinate 70,836,849, forward strand.
TAACTATAGAGCTGCCATTTTGTCAGTTAACAGTAACAAAATCTTTAATAAAGGTCAGTCCGGGAGGAGTGGGGGGGGGGTACAGACTATGCCGTTGTCTCCATTAGCACAGAGCTTTAAAGTTATAACTAAATTACATTCTTATTTACATAAAACGAACACAGTAATGGTCAAAATACTGCCACCTTCACTACAAACTTCAGAGCATGACTACACTGACAGAAGAACAGAGGCACACCCATATGGAACTTTTCCTGTCTCTAACTGTTAGAAAAATTGTTATGATACTAACTGTTAACATGAGCTCAGATACCACAGTAAATGGCACCGTTTAAGAACTGGAACTGAATAGAGAAGAGTCAAGTAGAATTTCCATTAAGGTTACAAGCCAAATTCAGGCCTAGCAGAAATTTGCATTTGAGTGATGCCTGAGATAAGACTGAATTTGAATCTAAAAGTATAAATCATACCGACGTGCTGTGCTGTCTCACAGTGTGATTGGCCCTTTAAGGGGAGTGGGGCCCAACCACAGGTGTGATAGACCAGCTACCTTCCAGCTGAGGCAGATCAGTCAGGAATCGGAACCCAGATGTTTAAAGGTATTTAGACATGACTGTGCTCAGCATTCCAATGTCTAACAGATTTAGGAGCCTAAATCCAATTTTCAAATGTCATGTAAGGAGCCTAAATCCCATGAACCGTCAATAAGATTTTGGCTCCAAAGTGCTGAAATCTCTTTTTTAAAATGAGATTTGGGCTATGTCTACACTGCGCTTTTGTCATTATATCTTTTGTCACTCAGGGGTGTGAAAAAACACCCCCCCGAATGACAAAAGTTTTGGCGCCGAAAAGCAGCAGTGTGGACAGAGCTTTGTCGGTGGGAGACGCGCTTCCGGCGACAGAGTGGCTATCTTACATGGCGTGGCTGCAGTGGCACAGCCGTGCTGTTGTAAGGTGTGCAGTGTAGACATAGCCTTCGGCTCGTAAATCAGTGGCGCAAATATTCAATCTGCATTTGCTATGTGACAAAGTGCTGGAGAATGATGGGAGAGTGGTCCACGCCTTTGTGGATTATGCTAAGGCATTTGATAGCATACGACACAAACCTCTTCGGGCAGTCCTGTGGCTGGTCGGAGCTGGGGAAAATGTAGTAAGGCTTATAACAAATCTCTATGAAAACAAGATGGCTTCAGTGTGCATGAGCAACGTGGTTGGTTTGACTTGAGGATAGATGTCAGACAGGGCTGCATGCTACCTGCACTTTACCTGTAGCCTACAGGAGGGCACACCTGTCAGTGGACAAAAAATTAGTCATCTGTGTTTCACCAATGATGTTAATCAGATAGGACTGCTGCCAAGAAGAGGGGCTCAAATTGCTGGAAAGAGTAGTGGTAGAAGTAGAGATGTTAGATCTAAAGGTATCACATGAAAAGACAAAGACAATAGTAACATCTAAATCTGCTGGAAAAGTGAGATACTTCTAATCCAAATCTGAAGAGGCATTGGAGCGTGGTGAGCACTTCAAATAACTAGGTAGCATGACGACAAGAGACTCTAAACATCACTTCGAGATTTGACATAGAACTGGACTCATGACTGCTGCTCTAGCGACCCTCAGACACATTTGGAGAAACAAACATATTACCATGAAGTGTTAAATTAAACTGCTGCAGTTTCTTGCCTTCAGCATCTTGCTATATGCAAACAAGACATGAACGCTAAGGAAACAGGATAGTAAGAAGCTTTCTGCTTTTAAATTGAAATTCTGCAGGCAATTGCTGTGTATTAGCTAAACCTCACACAGGACTAATGAGGACCTAATCACCCAAATTTACAGCATAATTAGAGTGATACTGTATATTAAGATAATCAGACAAAGAACACTTGAGTTTGCAGGACACATGGGTCAGATGAACGGAGGAAGATGGCCAAAGAACGTTTTGCAGGGACTGATGCAAGGTGCCAAGGGGTGCCCATGGCGAGCATGGGTTGACGATGTGGTTGATTGGATGGAATGCAGTACAGCGCGCTTCTCGAAGCTGCATGACGACTCTGAAATGTGGAGGAAGATCACATGCCAATGACTTCCATATACTGTGGTTACTGTTTCTTTTGATGTGATTGCATGCACTTTCCACTGTGGGAGAACGTGTATATATGTTGCAGTAAATCAGTTAGGTGTGCAATTTTGACCGCAGCAATGCCCAAATACCTTCAAAAATCTGTGCCCAGGTGATTATAAAAACCCAGCAAGTAGCCCGGTGAGGCAGAGAGATGTCAGGAGCAGGGACGCTCTGGCAAGAAGCCCCTAGGTCAAAGGGGAAGAGCTACAGGAAACAGGCTGGCTCCAGTGGCAGGCCCTGGAGCAGGGTGACTCTCAGGCAAACAGCCAGTAGAGTAGAAACCTGTAGGGACTAGCTCCCCGCAGGAAACTCAAGATTCAGGGGAAGGGACGATGGATGTACTGTACTAGTTTTATGTAGAAGAACCACAGCAGAAGCCCTGAGGAAACAGGACTGAATCAGAATCCGCACATGATGTCACTCTTTCCTAGGCTGGAGAGACAGGCCAGCAGCCTATAGGCTGCTATTTTGGAAAGTAAGCATCTTGGTTAAACAGCTAGCCCTGAACCCACAAACATTTATATAAGTGCTTAGTTTTAGTCATGTGACTAGTCTCACTAACCTCAATGGGACTACCCACATGCTTAAAGTTAAGCATGTGCATGTTTGTAGGATCGAGGCCTTAGTCTGAAGTTTGCTGAGGTTTTTTTGCCCTCTGTCAAGTTTCATTTTGAACCAGAAACGAGTTCAGGGAACTGATGAGACACCGGTTTCTCAGCAAGAAGCACTTTCCATTAATGGCCAGATTGTGGCTCATCTTGTCACGGTGGCATATGGTGGCCGTGCTGGCTAATCACCCTATGAGTAATCATATCACTTTCACAATAGGGAAAACAGCCACTGTGGGGCTGATACTTTCCCCTCCAGTGCATGTGGGTGGGAGTGGAGCGGGAGGAGTGGAGCCTTGACTTCATCATACTGTGTGCCAGCTAAGCCAGCTGCACTGGTGTGCTGGGGACATATGATGTGTCAGGTATATGGCTCTGCAGGGTACGTCCCTGCCAGAGCAAGTGTGGCAGGGGGACTGGGAGGCGGGCAGTTGAGGCAGTTTTCTTCACTAGGAAAAAAGATGTGTAGTTAACTTGAGTCAGTGGCACAAGTTAAAATCCTAGAAAAGACAAGGCCATTTGTAGTTCTCACACAAGTTATCAGGTCAAGTTCAAGGCTGTGGTGGAGCTTAGGGTGTACCTCAACCTGCTAACTCATGTAAAAAGTACAAATTGCTTTAACTTCATAAGGATTTTATCTTGCATAAGGCCTGGTCTACACTACATAGTTAGGTGAACGTAAGGCAGCTTATGTCGACCTAATCATATCAGTGTCTACAGTATAGCCTTGTCTCACCAATGTAAGTGCCCTACTATAATGACATAACTCCACCTCCACAAGAGGTGCAAGGCTTATGTCGGTGTAGTTAGGACTATGGAGTGTCTGCATAGACACTATTATTTACATGGTCTGTTCCCTCTCTTGTCAATTTCACGGCTCCAGTGGAGCTGTGAAATTGACGAGAAAGTGGGCAACTAGAGCCCAACTGCCCCTCCCCCCCCATACCTCCTGGGAGCTGGACCCCACTCCCCTCTGGGAGCCAGGGCAAGAATGGATCCCACTCCCAGCTGCGAGCCGTGGGCGGCTAAACCCTGCTCCCAGCAGGGAACAGGGAGGCATGGGGGGGGGGGGGGGGGCAGCTGGGCTCCCGGCAGGAAGCTCCCAGTGCAGCTGAGAGACCTGGCTCTCAGCTCCCCACACTGCCCCTCTTAGGTCACTGGAAGCACTCCTGGTGAGGATGCACATCACTGACTCAAGGAGAGTCATGTGGACATGCACCATCACAAAAAATTACTGTGGCTGCTGTAAATCGACTTAAGTTTTTAATGTAGACATACCCTTAGTTAATTGAAGTTAAGAACACGCCCTTCTTCCCTAGTGAAAACAAGGCCTGAGCCACATTCTGATTCCCAGGTTTCTTCTGGGGCAGTGCAATTACAAACTACTTCATACGTCAGATGCATGGCAAAGCTATGGTTGTGCCCTAAATGATGAAGGAATTCAAATACTAAAACTAATGCACTCCACTGAGAAATATGTCCATTAGGCCTCACAAAATTACAGGCACATTTACGAACATTTCTATTCAGTGTCTATACATGCCATTTTGAGTCCTTACGATAAAAACAGTAACCCTTTTAGCAGGTTAATGAGTACTCAAGGAAACTACTCGAGGAAGGCAAGTCCACTGGATACTGTTATATAAGTTACCATGCAATTTAGAAGAAACATCTAAGTCTCTGAAGTGAAGCAGAAATGAAGAAATGGATCTCTATCAACTTTGGCAGTAAGACAGTGGGCACTGTCAGGTGGGGCTACCCTGAGACAGTTTAATACACTTTACATTAATACACTATATATATTGCAAGGAACAATCCTGTACTGACAGTGATTTATGGACTAGCTGCCTTAACAGATTTTTTTCTAATTTCTATGACTCACTTCAAATTAATCTATTATTCATCCAAATCAAGCCCAGTCTAAATGGACCTGATTCTCCTCCCTTTTTCCACAGTGTAACTCAATTGACTTCAATGGAATTACTCCTGGTTTATTCAGAATCAATATTGCAACAAAGAAACAGAAGGTAATGTACAGTTTTCTATTATAAATGGCTGTTTCAACTTCTGTAAAACCGACCATCAAACCCCTGCAATCCAAGTTATTTTATGCTTTTAATAGCTCAGTTAACTGAATAAATGGCCCTTCTTTATCAAGGAAACACAGACATTTCTGTCTGAGCTATTTTTCTTTTCAGCTGTCATATATGAGAAATCACTGTACTTAGAGCAGCTTTCAGAATACAATGAAGCAGTCATCGTGAAAAGCCCATTCACCAATTCATGAGAGCAACATCAGCGAGATTAAAGAGAACTAAGCGCAACAGCCTTTGTCAATTTCCGATCAGCTTCAAGTATATTTGCAAGCATCTTCAAACAGGCATCCACAAAGCAATCTACAGAATTCAGGATTATAAATGACACCGAATGACTTCACAAACATCAGAATTCAGAAATGAATTACAGAGTAACTATGCCTACCTGTTTGCCTCTAATGAAATTCACCAACTTCACAGAAGTATGCCAAATTTATTCAAATAATTACTTCCACATACAAAGAAAATAATTTCTTTCATATACAAATTTCATGCTGTATGTTAAACTGAACATTTCCATAACGGTGCGTAAATCTTATTAAGTAGCAAATTACAGCTCACACCCAGGCAGTTGCAGGGGACTTTTGGCTCAGTATGAAACAACAGTCATATGTACCATGCCCACATGAAACAAAGATATAACTGATGGCTTGCATCTACCACCCTTACTCCATGAGTTGTCCCATTGAGGACCATGATGAGTCTTCAGCTAATGGGACTCCTCCCAGAGGAAGATACTGCCACAGTTCAGGGCAACTGCACTTGTAGTTCCCCTTTGTATCCCAGCAAAGGCACCCATTCTTAGGCTTCCAGCTCCCCAGCTGTCCCTCTCTTGAGCAGAGACCTGCATCTCACTCCCTGCTGACTGGGGGTTTTCCAGGCTGTGAGTTCCCCAGCAAGTCAGACTGCCTAAGCAGGCCTGCTTTGCTTTCTCCTCAGAGGCTATAAACAGAGTAACTGCCCATAGACATAAGCTACCCATAGCTTTCCCTAAGCAAGCAAATTTATTCCCAAGGTGAAAGCATTACAGAGAAAAACACCTCCCCCGCCCCGCCGCGCGGAAAAAAAAAAGCCCTGCGCACGTGCTAAGAAGCTTACCGGAGATCATCCCAACTCTGACAAGGGCTCTGGGAGGAGTCAGTCCCTCAACCCCACTGAAGGGTTTTTTCTGTGGTTACAAATTCATAAAACCTTTTGCTCAGAACCAGAATGCCCATGAATTTCAGAGTAATTTTTTATATAGTTTAGGCCTCTGATCTTGCCCTCACATAACAGGTGATCAGATTACAAAGATTCCCCACCCAGGGCAAAGCTTCAAAAGGCTGGTTTCTTCCATAACCAGATAGGGTACACTTGCACACCTTTCCTCCCTAGAGACTTCTTTGGAAACCAACTTAACTTTGAAAGCTCATTTTTTGTCTAGCACATTGCTTCAGATAAAAATATTATCCACCCTTTCCTGTCAGTGTGTAACTATAAAGTAGACAACACCAGCAATGGGAAAGGAAATTTAAATTTACTGTGCTAGTCCCTTCCTCATCTTGGAATTCCTCAACTTGGAATTTGCATTTTTACACAGAATCTTTAATTTTTACATTTTGTGAATAAACAAAAACATATATTAACTATTAAGTAAATTTTACTGAAAGTACCAGTGTCACCCATTCAACGTGCACAGCCTTCCCCTCCTGTGGTGGATATTTGAATGTGCTTTAAATTTACATAGTTAAACATATTCTAATAAATTATTTTTGGCATATAAAATTTATTCAACGGTGTACAGGGGTTCATCTTTTAATGCATCTCAAATTTTACTTCAGCCTCCAGATATGAGTAATTAAAGTTATGAAAAGATGCTGAAAACTTTATAAATCACTCCTAAAGACCATGTCACTGCGTTTGGCAAGGACAAATTTCACGCTGACGGTAATGTGCTGTTCAGTGCTGTAGGCAGCAAGGCTGTAGGCTACATTCTAAGGCAGACAAATACAAATGGCAATTTATTTTATTAGAATGATCGATGGCACTGGTAGGATTTGAACTTGCTTAAAAATTGTAAGTATATCAATAAAACATTGTGTTCAACTGAATATTGTGGCTAGGGAAACTAAAGCTCAGAGTTTCATTTTAATCACAGAAAAACCACAGATTTTTATGTTTTTTTTTTAATCAGAGAATTTTGGGTTTTTTATCACGGAAAACTAGGATCCCTGTTGATCAGATCTATGCAGTCAGAGTATCCACACAGCACTGAATAAAGTTCAAGCATAAAAACTGGGATGAATTCTCTGCTCTCAGTCCCTGTTTTGGTTGTTCCAAAATCCTAGTCAGAGAAAAGATATTCCTGGAGGGAAGAAATTTCTCTTTGAGAACAGATGAACAGTGTTTGCAGCCAATAAGGAAAAAATATTTACCAGGCCATCCTGCAGCTACAGAAACATCTCAGATTAGGATGCAAGCCCAAAATGGAGTGAGAGCCAAAGCAATTAACCCAAATCACTGCTATCACCAAAATAATTCAGGCCATGACATACTGAATCCAAGAAACGAATTAGACTGGTCACACCCTAGCGCAGTTAGTACATTTGAAATGTAGAACAGCACAATCTATTTTCATGTCCAAAGGCTGCCCAAGTAGATCGTTTGCGCTTCCCTGGTGAAGAGCAAGCACTTAAGTAACAAAATAACAGATTTAACATGGCAGAGCAAATAGGATGGCTCTGCGTCGCTATCTCTGCAACGGAAAGAGATAGAAATCTGCAGCTGTACAGCAAGTCTTAGAACTTCCTGCAAATACTGATGAGATATTTTTTAAAGAAGAGCGAGAAGGGGAAAACAAAATGTGCTTCAAAAACAGAGAGACGCATTTGCAATTGGACTCTGAGGTCCTAAGTGCAAAGTTTCAGATACTGAGTTGCACAGGTTTGAAAATCATATGGAGTCCACGCACCATGTGAGTAATTCTGAAGGATAAAGACTTCCCAGTATGCAGGGGAACACAGAGAAAGAGAGAGAGAGAGAGAGAGAAAGCGTGGATTGGTGAGTTCAATAGATGCTTGTGTTAGGAAAGAATTATCCAACATCTTTCAAAAACAAGCCAAGAAAGTTGTGCTGGAGCTCAACATGTTATTTCCTGGGGTTAGCCCGTTCAGACTTTCACATTCTGGAGCTGGACTTTGACTCAAACAAGGCAAAAATTAACAGTGTTGCCAACTCTCATAATTTGACTACTCTCATGATATCTGATTATTATTCTGAAATCCCCAACTCCCTGATTCATGTGATTAATGAGATAATCTCAGATGGTTTTTTAGTATGTTTCTAGCCCTCACGGCTGTGAAGAAAAGCTGGACAACATGAACTTTAAACTCTCAAATACCAGAAAGCAGATAAAAACACACCACTTTTTTTTTTAATTAATCTTATGATTTTTCATCACTTGGTGTTGGGAAATGGCAATACTGGATTAAGCACTAGACAATCTATTCAGATTTTAGTGAGCGCTCTTTGACAGAACAGTGCAAACAACTTCAGTAAAGCTCATAGTTAGATCCTTCGCTATTGAAATTTAACGACACTGATGACAGAGTCACCATTAAAAAGTCAACATTTCCGCAAAGCTACCAGAGTGGTATATCAGATCCCAGAGCATTTCCCTAGTCCTAGAAAGGAATTCTATTATGTGGTTGCTCTGGGTAAATAACTTTTAATGGTAAGAACTATAGTTACTTATTCTAGCAAATACTATCACTGCGGAGAGGACACGATACCTCACAGCTGAAATGGTATTCACTACCATTGTGCAGAGGCAATGCAAAATAATCTGGAAATATAGCCTCTCAGAACTACAATAAAGCAGAACTTTAATACTCACCAATGACATTTTCAAAAAAGTTGTATGGGTTAAGGGACCCACTGCAACATGCTCAGGTGATTAACTTTTCACCAACTACCACACCCGACTCTGTGCGGGTATGGATATGGGTATGTGAGAGTTTGTGTATATGTGAGAGAGAGAGAGAGATTCACATTTTAGGTGCCTCCAGAAATATGTAGGAAAGCAGCAGCAAATACATTTGTTAGTGCCCTAAGAATACGTTATGGACTACTCGCTAGTTTGAATGCTTTCCGAGGTGGCAAGAAAGAGTTAAAAATTTACTTGTGTAATAGTGACTAATTCCTTACCATACTGCATATGGAAGTGAACAGCAGCAGGGTAGAAGATTAGGACACTAATAATTCTGGATTGTGTAACCACTGCTCCCCAGTAAAAGGTGAAATGTTAAACACATGGTTTCAAAATGCCTTACACTGTAATCTGGGAAACGTTCAGACCACTGATCAAATACCAGACAATATAAAATTCCTCTCAGAAAGGTGGTTTAATTTGCATCCCTTCTTTAATAAAATGTTCACAGACTTTCATATCCTCAGATAGTGAGCAAAATTATTTTCAGTGCAATTCAAATTATACTTTTTCCCACAAAGGGACTACACTCTTTTAAACCAAGTATTTTTCAGGCTTCAATGCGGGCTGTAAAATAAGAAATCAAAACAGCAACACTGATATGATATATACTTGCAAGCAAAGCAGTTCACATACTATAAATTCCATAAGACATAATTGCCATAAGAATTAAATTAATTCTTCCTTTTGTTTTATATTCATACCAACTATCTTGAATTCAAAAAGATTGGTGCCTCTTGGCATTCACCTCTAGAGATCCAATACTGTACCACTCAACATTACTTAAGGAACCGAAATAGCCTATTAAAGGCAATTAGTGAAGAAAAGGGATGGCCGAATTTTGCATAGCTGATGGTCTCATTGGAAAATTAGGGTAAGTCTGGGAGCTGCATGTATTTAGGATAAAATGGAGCAGATTCACCCAACCTCATCTTTAATACACAGGTGTGGCCAACGGAAACTACTTCGGCATGCAATGTTCTACCTGTAGCCAAACAAAGGTTTCTCTGGTCAAGATGAGCATTGCATAATGAGAAATGTTGTCTCTGCAGGACACACCTACATAATGAACATGAGCATGACTACAGGCTATGTTAGAACTCTATGGAAGGCTGAGTTTTGCTTGCAAGCCACCCCTTCGACTATATCTGATATAGGAGAATCTTATTCTTACTCTTGCTTGTCCCCAGCCCTCTCCTTTCCCTTGAGGGAGGTGGGAGATCTTCCCCTCACAGTCTTTTTTGACTTCTTGATTGGAGCTGTGGAGGGAGACCTATGCCGGCCACGGTGCTCGGTGTGGAGTCGGACCACTGCTCCGGTGCCGGAATGATTGTCAACTTCATTAGGAGTGCTTTTAGAAGGATATCGCACTCCTTCTTCATCTTAGGTTTGAAGGACTTGCAGATACAACACCTGTCACTTATGTGCCCCTCACGTAAGCACCAAAGGCAGCAGTTATGTGGATGGCTGATGGGCACAGGCCATTTGCAGCGATCGCAGGGCTTAAAGCCTGGGTACTGGGGCATGCCCTGTCCCCTGGCTGAGTCCCATTCGAGACTACGAGAACTTCAAGTACTACTACTAAGGGTAACTAACTGTAACAACAACTATCTACAACTATACTACAAGTTCTAGGAACAGAGAACAAGACAATGCTAGCCGAAGCAGCAGACGTTCCAGCACTGTCACTGGTGGCAGGAAGGAACTGAGGGTTGGGGGAGCCGGCGGTGCCCCTTATACCATGGCATATGTGCGCTGCTCCAGGGGATGCCAGAGCCGGTCCCCTACGGATACTGCTGAGAGAAAAACTTTTGGCACCGGTGCACGTGGCGAGCACACACACCTAATATGGAATGGACATGAGCAAGCACTCGAAGAAGAACTGCTCTTCTTGTATATTGGTTAAGAACCTGTAACAAACTTGTTTTCTATCTACAAGGAACCCTTTTGCTGGACTAAATGGAATCTTATGCAGAACAACTTTGATGGTACACCGGAATGCCTATTGCTAAGTTATTCTACCCACAACCCCCCAAAAACCTTATTAACTCTGTAACAGATAAATATTCACAGGGTAATAGGTAACAGTGTTACCAGCTTAAAATAAGGAAGTTTTGCATAATAAATGGAACAACATGGAAAGCACTATCATAGCCTGTATAAATTCTAGTACAATATGAAAATTGAAAGAGAGAGTGGCAATCAAAGCCATTAAACAGCTGAGCTAGAGTGGGCGTTCAAGGGGATATATCTATCCAATAGGACACAAGGGAATATGGGCTACTTGATAGGACACCAGGTTTCGTCTGTTGTATATTACATTTTAACAGGATAGTTTCTGAGCCATAACTGGGTTTGAAGGAATGTTTATCCATTAACTGGAAGAAATGCTGAGAAGCTGAGGTGCTATGTTAGTTGCAAACATAGAGGTTCAGGGGGAGGAGTAGACTTGAAGTTTGGGGAGAGGGAAGGTTTGGGTGCAACCATGGGGGAACATGAAAGGGACATCATTTCCCCCACTTTTCTTACGATCCTCGTGATGCCTCCCTCAATGTGAATGCTTTAAAATGGTTACTCTGAATCAGCCCAGTCTAGTAGGGACAAAAAAGATGTTCCCAGATTAAAGACCTTCAATGACCTGTATGGAATAAGCTAGTATTCTTCATCAAGTTTCTAGCAGACAGCTACACACCTCACAAAAGTAATTTCCTATAATTAGCCCTCGTTAGCATGCTCAGCAGAAATACTGAACAATGAATGGGCCATAGAGACCACACTCCCACTAGGTTAGGGCTGTGACAAAGGAGATATCATGTTCCAGATTTGTCAACCTGGTGCCTCTTGCAAACAGTATATTTCATAAAAATATTTATAAGTTTTACTTTCTGACGCTGAACATTCTGTGGATTCAAGCTATCTGCCTAATTAATGAGTCATTCTCTCTCTTCTGGATAACAATGAAATTAATACCCCAATTAACCACTGTCTGTGTAACCTAGTGAGCTGTAGCTCACGAAAGCTTATGCTCAAACAAATTGGTTAGTCTCTAAGGTGCCACAAGTACTCCTTTTCTTTTTGCGAATACAGACTAACATGGCTGGTACTCTGAAATCTACATTCTATGTGTCAAAATGGCAAAGCCAGCCATCACCTACAATTACAGAGGTATGAGGACACCATCAATACTGTTACTATAGAAATAAGCACCTAAACGCTCACAAATTTATTAAAGGGGCATTTCCAGGTCAAATTAAGCCGAAAATTCAGTCTGTAAAAGCCTTTCGACATATTCTCCACTGTTTTGCATCTTGTGTCATCATATACACCTGTGCAAACTGAGTGCAAAATGCCATAAAATGCTACTATCCTGATTTAGCAGTGTTATATGACCACTCTGCACTCACTTTTCACAGGTGTAAATGACAGCAAAAGATACAAGAGAGACAAGATGGGTGAGGTAGTATCTTTTATTGGGCCAATTTCTGTTGGTGAGAGAGAAGCTTTTTAGCCACACAGAGCTCTGCTTCAGATAAAAGATATGAGACAGAGGAGACTCAAGCCCAAATCACGATAATGATGATGATTTTTTTGTTTGTTTTTTTTAAACTTCTGATCATATACAAATGTTTCCATGACTCCACTTTTTAAAATTGCACCTTTTAAAAAAAAATACTCTGTAGTGTTGCAAACACAAATACTACAGCATTGTATTAGGGCACAAGACCCAGAAAGTGTCACTGTCTAGGAAGAAAAACTATGAATAAAAGTTAGACTGATCAGATCAGTTTGCCCAAGCTGAGTGAAGTCCAAAATAGGAAACAAACAGCAAAAAGGGTTAGAAGTATATTCTTATTCTTTCTTGCCATGTCTCTATTTGGGGTCTTTTATAGCCTTCTTCCAAAACTCATGATAGTACGCTTGGCTGTCATGCAATTGGTCTCTCTAAGGTCCAATAATGCCCAACTCATGTACCGAGCCTTTGGTCTCCCCCTTGAATGTCTTCCATCCACAACCACTGCAAAGGCCAGCCTACCAATATAACTCTCAGGTCTTCACTAGATGTGTCCCTATCAATGTAGCCTAGTCTCCCTCAACTTTGTTTTCAGTTGGGGCAACCTGCATTAGGCCTCTCACAATCTCATTTCTTTTTGTCTCACAGAGTGTCCAACCATTTGACCATCCCAACATCTTCATATTGGGGAACATACTGATTTATTTTCTTGTGCAAGGTCAAGTCTCTGTCCCATACGTTAGGAGGGGTCAAATTACAGTTTTATGCACTCTAGCCTTTAACTTTATTGCCATGTTTTTATAAAGGAGAACTGGGGTCAGCGCCTACCATTTGCATCAAGTAGCTTTGGTACAATGCCAAGCATCACTCAGGAGGGCACCACTGTCAGCAACCACTGATCCGATGTATTTTAATTTTTTCACTCTAAGCTCTCTGCCCGTAATATCTTTTGGGGGTGGGTCCTCCTCCCGCAGTCAGCATAGCCTCGATCTTAACAACATTCACTCCAAGCGCTGCCTACTCAAAACTGTGCTGCCAATGTTCCAGATTGTTACCTGCAGAGTCTCACAATGTTTTGTGCATGCCACTGGCCATCAACAAACAGGGTGTGCCAAGGTGTCTTCCTTTGCACTCTCACTGAGCACATCTAAGACACCTGTAGACAAAAACCGCTGACTCCTGGTGCAGGACAACATTTACTGGAAATTCTCTGTGTAGCCCCGTTTGGTTTTGACACAGTAGTCAAGCCATCATACCTAACCCAGATAAAATGGATATATCCATCTAGCACACCTGCCCATCGCAAACGCTAATTACCTTGGTACATGATCATACACCTTCTCCAAGTCCACAAAGACTATGCCCAGTTGCCATCTCTTTTTGCTGAACTTCTCCATGAGGATTTGTAGAGCAAATATGGCATCAATTTTACTTCTTCCTGGCCTAAGTCCATATTGACCGTTCCAAATTTCAACTGTTCCATGCAAATACTTTTCAATAATCTTCTCCCACATCTTCATAGCATGTGATGTCAGCTGAATTGAGTGATAATTAGCATACAGTGTAATATCTCCTTTATGTTTAAAAATAGGCACCATGAAGCTTTTAAGCCTTTCATTAGATATTTTCCTCTTTCTTAAGAATATAGTTCAACAGACTTGCAAAATATAGGACACCTCCCCTTCTCAATGACTCCAGCGCATCCACCAGTACTTCTTCTGGCCCAGCTTCCTCCTTTTTCATTCTCCTATGTGCCTCCCAAACCTCTTCCTCCTGCATGTAATTTTTCATGCCCAAGTTTGGCTTATGTGTTCTTAGTTCCTCTCTTGGGTTCTCTTCATTCATCACTCTTTCAAAATAATCACCCCAGACTTTACTGATTGATTCAGCATTTGTTTGCAATATACCATGTTCGTTTCTAATAATACACAAACTGTGTTCACATCCCTCATCATTTTCTCTCTTGACTTAATGAGTTTGCAGATGGTCTTTTCTTCCTCATCTCCTCCTTGTCAGTTATACAGTTTGTCACTGGCCTAAATTTTGTTTGTCATAACACGCCTTTTAGCTTCCTTTTTTGCCTTCAGATACGCCGTATTATCACTGTTCAAGCCACTGGCTTACTGTTTTTTTAAAGGTTACCTTTTTCTTTTCAATGGATTCTTTCTTTTGATGATTCCATCACCCAGTGTTCCTCCTTATCCTTTTCGGCACTGATTTCATCACTCCTAGGACTCCTTGTGCCACATCCAGAAATATTAACTTTAGTTTGTACCAGTTATTTTCCACACATCCCTGTGTATAGTCTGGAAGCATATACGTTACTTCTTCTTCAAAGATTTTTTTCATTCCTATCTTTAAGTTTCCACCACTTCAGCCTTTCCAGTGCCCAGCAGTTCAGATGTTTCTGAGGTCTCTGCATTCTGAAGTCCATAATAAGTCTGTGCTGGTTTACAATGCACTTGCCAGGTATTACCTTACAATTGATTATTCATGAGCTATTGCTTCTTCTTGTCAAAAAGAAATCAATTTGGGACTTGTGTCTGCCACTTGTATACCTTATGAGGTTGCTTCTGGTGTCAGCAATCATCAGACAAGTGTGTATGGCCATTTCCAATGGAGTTTTCGGTTCCAATGTCGTGCCTTCCATGGACTGTTTCATACCCAGTCTTTGCAATTATAACATGTGTACTTAGATCTGCTTGATAATTATCTTCTCATTGGGTGGTATGTTTCCAGTAAGGCACAACAACTGATCCATAAACTCCACTTTTACCTTTTGATCCTCTCCTAACTCTGGTGCATATCCACTTACTATATGGACAGTTACGTCAGCTCAGTTTAATACTCAACTCATCAGCCCGTCTGACATGATGGTAAACTCTACCAAATGCCTCTGCATGGTTTCATCCAGAATAACTCCAACACCATTAAAAGCATATTAGATTTTAATATTTTTAAATTTAATAATATAAGGTGATATTAATACAGAGAGACAACTCATTTTTAGTATTTTTTTAAACTGGACAGTGTCCCTGTAATATCAAATCTACTGAGAAAACTTTAGGAGAGGGAAAGGAAATCAGTTGTCATCTAGTGAAAGAAGACAACGCTGGGAGGGAAAGAAATTTGATATTCTTATCAGAAAGAGGAAGCATTTCATGAGCTTTGGAGAAGGGCATGAGTCTCAAAGCAACCCCCACTCTTTTCCAATTATGGTTGCTCTTGGCCATTGGCAATTGAGATGCTTTGCACACTCCTGTCCACGTGCTTAATATTTATGCATCTCACTCTGCCACCATCATTCCTCCTAGTTGAAGGGTCAATAAGAGGCAACCTTAGGAGGACATGGCACCTTTCATCTATAAGTTATCAGTTCAAATCCGGTTGAGGACAAGCACATAGGCAAAGATATTTCAGACTGTCAGAGAAGAAGCACCTGCTTACATACAACAGCCAAAAACCTGGAGCTGATATGAAGCCAGGTACTTACATCAGTACATGTGTATAAGTGGTGATTCTGGGAGTGCATTTACATAGTAGGCAACTTTCCTGCTAGGAATACGTTAAGTTTAATAAAACTACCTAGCCATGAAAATAAATGAAAATGTCAAGTGACTTATCCTCATTTTTGTTATTGTTATTATAATATTTGGAGATAAGAGAGGGGAAGAGAATGTCTTCAGCTTCTACCCTGACCACAGTTAAAGCCCTTATTCAGCAAAGTATTTAAACACATGCCTATCTTTAAACCCACACTTAAATCCTTTGCTAAATAGGAATGGGATTACTCATGTATTTAAAATTAAGTGTGTACTCAAGTGCCTAAAGTGACAGATACATAGAAAAGTACCCATCTCAGAGGCACTACTGAAAGCATCTCATTGGGACAACAGCACAGACCTCATCACTTACGTATTTTAGATCAAGGATTGCAAAATGCTCACAAAACATCTTGTTATCCGTGAGATTTTTTTTTCTTTTATGTTAGTTGGGTCTCGGTCAGTATGAACTTGGAAATTACATCAATTTTCTGACAAGAACCACACTTTGTCCTGCCTCTCTGTGCACTGATTTACATCTTCACATGCTGAGGCACCTGGCTATTATCAGAATATTTTAAGGAAGGGTAATACTCTCCCTATGATCCCTTAGAAACCCACCAGACAGTGATAACGGCACAGACGCAGAACTGACTCAAATGAAAATCAAAAGGTTTCTAGGAGAAATTAGTGACTGCTTAAGCTTTGAATCTCTCCTTTCTCTCATAAGCGTCCAAAAATAAGAGCCAGACAGGACAAAAAAAAAGGGGCGTATTCCTTGTGGTTCTTTTCATCCTTCTCACCTACTTCTTTCTTTATGGTGCCACACTCATGATTAGCTGCTGAAAGATTCCACATGTGTAGCTCACCAAAGATTTTTGCACTTTTTGGTCATTAGACTAAAAGATTTAGGCTACTACGAAGCAAATCAGATTATGAAGGCGGCATTGTTAGGTTGTTTATAGACACATACACATAACGGTATGTCAGATTTTAAAAATAATCAACAACAATGTGCAGCATTCCCAAACACATTCAAGGACAATAAGAAGAAGTGGAGATGATACAATGAGAAGTCCTGCAAAGTGGCCTGAGTGATCTTCCCCTTGCTCTAGTCTTTGCCATCCACAATCTCAGCTGCTAATTTTTAAACATTTTAATATATTTTCTTCTCCAATTTTCCCCCTTGCCCCCAACAATGGCGGCGGGGTGTGAGTGTGTGGAGGGGTGTCAGTCAACTGGCAAACTGAATATCAGCTAGTCCTTGGAATCTCCTCCTCTACCTGCTTCACAAAGCAACGAAGAACATGGACCTGATAGCCTGGATTTACTACACTGCATTCTATTTGGAAACATCTGCTAGTGCAAAATGCAGCTGTCCTCTTACACAGCCAAGTTACTGCCAGGAAGCAGGAGACCCCTACGTTCCAGAGTGAGCTGGCTCTTAGGGTATAATCTACACAGCACCTGGGAACATGCCTCCCAGCATGGGTAGACAAACACAGGCTAGCTGTGCTCGAGCTAGCATGCTAAAAACAGCAATATGGCCACGGTGGCACAGTCAGCTGCTTGAGCTAGCCACCCGCCTACATACCCCGGGGTTTAGGCAGGTTCATACTCCAGCAGCGAGCTCCAGGAGCTGCCTGGTGCCACCACAGACACACTGCTATTTTAGCGCACTACGCTGAGCAAAGCTAGTGTGCTTGTTTACCCATACTGCAAAGCACTTTCCTTTAGAGGTCATCCCCCCTTTGCATGATCACATGGGCACTGAGGTTAGCTGAGGCTCTCAAGCTCACAGTAGGGCCAGAATTAAACATGAAAGGGCTACTGGCAAACCATTCTCAGTGAAGGGACCGCGAATCTGGAATTCGCTCCCACCACCGCTCTAAGAGACAGCTGGCTTTCAAGGCCAGCCTATTTTCCTAGCTGTTTTCAGAAGGGGGTGGATCATTATTTGGTCACTGGATTTGTACCCTACAAGTTAGAGAGATGCATTTAAAATGTCTAATAAATAGACAGATACTTAGCAAATGTGGATGAGCTCCAGTAACGGAGGATCCTGATGGGATGTTTTGGAAAATATCACTGCCTCAGGCAATAGATTATTCCATTTTCACTAGGAGAGAGGCAAGGTTTATTTTGCAAACCTTATTTATAGATAAAACAAAGGCGCACAGGGGTGATTTATGACTTATTCATCACACTCCCAGTAAGATCCCACTTCATTTTAGTTTTCTGTCTGTCCTAATCCAATTCTGTCTTTCACTCTTGAAGAAACTGTGATCACACCTCTCATATTAAGATAGAGATGATGCAGGGACCAGTTAACATAAGAAAGCAACAACTCTCCAGGAGTTATAAGGAAGAAAATTTTAAGGCTGTTTTCATGAAGAACGGCAACAGCTTAAAAAGGAAAAGCCTTTTTCATAAACAGGTAGGAATCAAGGAAGAGAGAGAAAGGAATCATGGGATTTTTTTTAATTTGACCACATTCCAAAATTCCACTGGCTTCTGCTAAGCATCCCACAACATGCAGTGAGAAAAATCCAAGAACACACACAGCTCAGCAGCAAAGCAAAAAGGACCATGGGATAACCTCTGAGCATACAACACACTAAGCACATGTCAAGCCCACGCCATGTACCCAATGGATATGTGTACACAGCAAGCGGTAGTGAGTCTTCAAGCCCACGTCAACAAACTCAGGCTGATAGGACTCATGCTACCTCACTAAAAATACCTGTGCAGATTCTGGGGGTGGAGCTTGGACTCTGAAGCCTATCCCTGTCTCTAGACTTCAGAGCCCAAGTCACATCTACACAGCTATTTTTATCACAGTAACATGAGCCCAAGTCCGTTGACCCTGGGCTCAAAGGCTCACTGACCAGGGATGTGTAGACTTACCCAATGATACAAACTGAAAAAGGGCACAGCTCTCCTGTGTGCATGCTATTAGTATGGCTCACATATTGCATGCCAACCAGTGTCAACTCAGTGCAAACTAATCCCTTCATGTACACAGAGCCTTAATTTTCTTTGGGGCAGGGACTGACTTTTTTGTATTATTTGTTTTAACACAAGGGGGTCCTGGTCCACGACTAAGGTTTGTAGGCACTACGATAGCATAAATAATAATATATCCACACGTTATGTCCTCACTAGTCAGGCTAAGAGGGGGATTCAGTATCTTGTTGCTGAAGCTAAATAATGTTTTGAGGAAATAGTATGGATAACAGGAATTCAGTCATATTGGTAGCATAACTGGAATTTGGTCTTTTATTTTCACAGGTGAACTATAAGGCCATCACAAAGCCTCTTGTCTTAGGTCAGAGTCGATTCCAGAGAAAAACAGTAACACTAGAGGGATACTGCCAGAAATTCAAAGACTCAGAACTTTTAGTTTTCACTCCAACAGAGATCTGACACTCCAGTACTTGAACCAATTGTGAAATATTCCTCAAGTACACTGCGCAGCTGTTGTAATAGCTTTATTTCCCCATTTTTACTAAACTATCAGTTCTTATTCTTATTTGGGTAATAATAATATTTACAGTACTTGCTGGAAGCTATACAATCAAGTTTTGACTGATGTAATTTTCTTGACTGCATCCTGTCTTTCTTGACTATCTTGTTATGTTGCTAACCATCTAAACACTTAGGAGAGTTTCACCTTATTATAGGATTGATCCATTGATTCCAACTTTAATGCAGTATATAGACAGGAGGTGTGTGGGCATCAGAGTATTATGGGGATTGAACATTGTCACAGAATGATTCATATATCAAAAGATCACTTGGGAAAGCAGGTGTAACGCCCACCACCATGCCTCCATATTATTCCCAGATGATGGGTATTAAATGAAAGCTTAATACAAAGCTTCTTTCCCCCCCCCCCACTTTAACATGGTGTTGATAGACAATTTTGAAACTTGTGAGATGGAAGATTAAATTCAACGACTTCAGCAACATATATCAAAAGACTGACTTTCAGCTTTGAGAATTATTCTCCCCCATTTCCTAAAACAACCACCACCACCCCCCCAACATTAGCAGTAGTAATAATAATGGAGAGCAAAGACATAATGCCCAATAACATGCACTGGTGTTTAATAATATTAACACAATACATGGCACTGGGCAAATGAATGCAGATTTAAAAGGAGTCTAAAAATTCAGAAAAAAGAAAAGGAGTACTTGTGGCACCTTAGAGACTAACCAATTTATTTGAGCATAAGCTTTCGTGAGCTACAGCTCACTTCATCGGATGCATCCGATGAAGTGAGCTGTAGCTCACAAAAGCTTATGCTCAAATAAATTGGTTAGTCTCTAAGGTGCCACAAGTACTCCTTTTCTTTTTTCTGAATACAGACTAACACGGCTGTTACTCTGAAACCTAAAAATTCAGAGTAGAAAAGGAAAGTTAATGACAAAGAGCTTGAGATGACAAGATATAATGACAAAATGACAATAAAAATGGATACCAATATAGATTAAGTGTGCAACTGGTTAAAACTTTTTCTCCTGCTTTGGCAAACATTCCACTCAAAGCAAACAGATTAAATAAGTGTCATCAGCCTTGGCTTTCAAAACTAGATCTCTCAATATACTGTTATCAAAAATAACTTCTAGTCCTCCAAAACATTCTTGTAAAGCACTTCAATAAAGAAAATAATGTGAAAACGCATAAATGATTGGTCATTTGGGACTAGTCAGTATATCTTCACAAACCTCTCATTTTGTTTTTAAACACACAAGTTAATTTCAACCCAGACTTTCAGGGCTACATATCTTTTCCATAAATGTTCATATTTTATTCTATAGAATCAGCATAGCTTATTTTAAGCAAAAACTGGTAGAGAATATTATTTAATAGAAAGAAAAACAAAAAACCTCACCCAAACTCCCAATATCAGCTTTCCATTGGGGGATCTGGCACTTGTGCAGGAAAAACTTCTTCACTTGTGTTTGCTTAAGGTTTAACTCTAACTACTGTTACAAAAAATGACGTGACAGCTGTAAACAGAAGACTGTGCAACAAAAACAGAAATGAGACTATAACATGACTATTGCATTTCCCATAAACCTTGAGGTCCTGCCCAACCCCTTCCAGCAACAAAGGCAAAAATAAAGAGTGAACAACAAAAACTGCACCTAATTACAAAGAACAGTACTTGGATTCGTGTTATTCAAATAACTGCACAATACAGGCAAGGATGCTGCAGGGGATGGAAAGCCAACACAGGAACTTAGAAAAATTATTCTTACTCTGTCAAAAGCTGATGCAGCTTCTGATAGCCCCGCTCCAATGCCAAGCTCACAGGTGTGGCCCCTTCGTTGTTGTGGATACAAAGAGCTCCTCTTCCACCTGGCTGCTGTAGCAGAAACCATGTCAACCTCAGAAGGCCCAGCCTCACTGCAAAATGCAACAACGTCTCCCGGGGGCTACTCTCTGGGAAGAAAGAAAAAAGAAAATGAAATGTGCAGAATATGGATTAGATGAATGCCACTTCCCCACATCCCAGCTATTGGAGCTGAGCCACACTGATGCAAAATACAGTACAATGGTTGGCAAAAACTTGCAGTCTCTCAGAGCCAAAAAGCCAGGCAACCTAAACACTGAAGCACCTGGAAAAACATATGCGAAGGCTGGCTGTTCACATTCAGGAGAGGCTGGCACCTCAGAATGAGCGGATCACCACAGTGTAGGGCCCTACCAAATTCACAGCCATGAAAAAGGCATCACAGACCATGAAATCTGGTCTCCCCCTGTGAAATCTGGTCTTTTGTGGGCTTTTACCCTATACTATACAGAATTTATGGGGGGAGACCAGCATTTCTCAAATTGGGGGTCCTGACCCAAAAAGGAGTTGCAGGGGTGTTGCAAGGTTATTTTAGGGTGGTCACAGTATTGCCACCCTTACTTCTGTGCTGTCTTCAAAGCGCGGTGGCCGGAGAGCAGCGGCTGTTGGCCGGGCACCCCGCCCTGAAGGCAGCGCCCCACCAGCAGCAGTGCAGAAGTAAGGGTGGCAATGCCATACTATGCCACCCTTGCTCGTGCACTGCTGCCTTCGGAGCGTGGTGGCTGCTTACTGAGGGCCCAGCTCTGCAGGCAGCAGTGAAGTATTAAGGGTGACAATATCATAACATGTCATCCTTACTTCTGCGCTGCTGCTGGCAGGGACTCTGCTTGCAGAGCTGGGTTCCTGGCCAGCAGTTGCCGCGCTCCAGCTGCCCAGCTCTGAAGGCAGCACCACCGCCAGCAGCAGCAGCAGAAGAGTAAGGGAAGCAGAACCGCAACCCCACTACAATAACTTTGCGACCCTCCCACAACTCCTTTTTGGGTCATGACCCCTACAATTACAACACCCTGAAATCTCAGATTTAAATAGCTGAAATCATGAAATTTACGATTTTTAAATTCCTACGACTGTGAAATTGACCAAAATGGACCATGAATTTGGCAGGGCCCCAGTAAATTTAATTGAAGTTGTGAGTGCTCAGGACCTCTTAGGATCAGACCTACTGCAGAAGCTAATGAGAAAAGGTGCAGTTCCTAGACGGGCTTGATATCTAGAGTATTTAACTACCTCTAAATAAAAGATCAGTAAGTTGAAGTAGGCTGTGTTTGTCTGTACGTGCTGATACTTTTCTCCCACATAAGACTGAATCAATTTTTTGGCACTGCCAAATTTGGTGTTTAATGACACAGATTCCTCCCTGGCACAGCAAAAATGCTAAACTGAAGGCATAAATCTGGAGCAGGTATAAAAAGAGGACCGTCTACACTTTCTCAAAGAAAGCAAAAAGTGAGGACTTTCTTTTTCTAATTTGATTAAGCATTAGACCAGCTTTTACAGTACCCATGTCAGCAGACACAGCATTACACAGAAACTGTATAATTTTGAGCAGCAGCATTTGTCAGATGGGTGCACTCCCTCCCTGCCTTTTACATTTAACAACCATGGTCTTATAATTTGATTTTAAAAAAATCACTGTGTCTAAGCTTTCATCTCTGAAAAATAAATCCTTATTCAAAGAACTGAAGCCCTAGAACCTTGCTCTGAACAGCAACAACCAGAAATGAGCTCCAGATGCACTGTGAAATATTGTATTTGGAGATCAAAGCATTTGTGAGATCTGTACCCAGAACATGGACATTTGGATTTTAAAATCTGCAAGAAGAGGTTTAAAAAAAACACACCTAAAGATTTGTTCTTGAAAATTAACAAAGGATTTCAGCATTGACTGGTGTAGCTTTAAAAGGCACCCTATACACTGCAGTAAACCAAACGAGTGAATAGATTCAGTGAAACACCCTGAATATTGTAGTAAAAGTGTATAGGCTTATTAATTCGGTCGACAACCAAACTAATAGATCAGGTTACAATGTGAGTGCATAATGCTTCTAAGATTTAATCAGGTAATTTCTCTCAAGCACATTTTTGAAGGATGCCACAGTACAAACTGCTAATTCCTTTGTTCAGATGGGTTTTAAGGGACATCATTAAGGCGTTTAGCCAAAAAAAAAAACCAAAAAAAAAAAACCCTAAAACAGCGATTTCTCTGCTTTTTGCCATCTAGCTTTTGCTGAGCTTCTTGGCTGGCTCAGCTCCTGCAAAGCCTAATCTGTATTCAAGTACCAAAAGCTTCCTGGCCCAGTCTACCATACAACTTTGAATACAACTTTGGCAACCTGCTTTCTCCTTCCCCTGCACACACCCACTACACACCACCCCAATCCCAGCCCGCTCCTGTTTAGTGTAAAGGAAAATTACACCCTCCTGAATATATGAGCATGTGTGAATGGTGGTGCCAGCTGATTAGAGGAAGGACATAACCGAGCTTGCTCAGAGACAATATTTGTAGCCAGTGAAAGACCGAAGACAGGGACATTAGTAGAACATGCTACAGCATGGCACTTTATAGACGAATGAGAAGACAAGATATCTGATCAGAGGTCATTACAATCTTAATAAGTCAGGACAAAAAGATGGCCAACTGTATGGGAAGGGAAATGGGGCCTGAGGAGACCATAGAAAAGTTGCTGTGGAAGGAACTTTTCCAGCGAGGAGAACAGTAGATTCAAAAATGACCTTCCTAGGGGCTTGTCTACACATAAATATTGTACCACTTTAACTGCACTAGTATAATAAAGCAAATCAACCCTCCTATCGTGGATGCAGTTTCAGTGGTATAAAATGATACAAGCATAGCTTATTCCTGTACTGAACTGGGGCATCTATGCTACTTCTCCCAAGACAGTTTCTATCATTTTTTTTTAAAAATGGGAAAAATTTTCAAAAGCACCTCAGTGATTTAGGATCCCAAGTCCCATTTTTAAAAATGACAGACTTCTTCCATGCTTAGGTCTTTTTTGAAAATTGTACCCAACTTATTACAATACAAACTGTCTTCCAAGCAGCAAGACACATACACAAATCCAAGCTCTTCTGTTTCCTGTGTTTGGATACTACCCTTACATGCAAGGATCCATATATGCTACACTAATGCCTCTGAGTACTAACATGAGAGAGTGCAGTCTTCTACCAGAAGAGATGGCACTTGCCATGTCGAGCACATTAAACAGAAAAAAAACCTCACCATCCAGCCTCAGACCCTGAGGATCTGACTACCGTGTGAACTGGCATCAAGCCACCCTAACAGAGACAAGCAGGAATGACGGCAGCCAACAGACACCGCACTGTACACACAACAACTGTGAGTGCTTAGGACAGGAGTCTTAGCTGAACGCATTTTCAGCGATAGACGATACAGAACTTACATGGCTAGTGTTAAAAAGGGATGTGCCATCTATGAACTGGATTAACTTTCCAAAATAAAAATGCATCTGTCACTGTGACGGCTGCTCAAAGCAAGTTTATAGCCCGTTTGCATCAGACCTTGTGAGGAATGGGGAAAAAGGAGGAAGGCAAAGAAATGAAGCTATTTCTACCACCCCACCCCCACCCCCACCCTTTTTTTTTTTTTTTTTTTTTTTGCCTAGCAACAGGGGAATCTTAGGGCACTGGACTTTAGAAATTCAGGCAGAGGTTTGTTTGAACAGGTTGGCATGGTGCAAAATGCCCATCCCAAGCGTGGAAGAGTTACACAACCTTTAGCATGGATTAGCTGTAGCTGTTTTCCATCATAAATGGCTGAAAGCAGAAATTTAGCAGCGGTCTTCAGAATCACCAGGCAGCCCATAAAGTGGTAACACAAAGCCCTTTGCAATTAGAGAATTACAGAAATAAAGTACATGCAATAGTGGGAGGTCAAGGCTATTTTGTTCCTTCTATGTCTCCTAGTAATAGGCAAGGTTTAAAACATATGATTAGTGCCCCATAATGAAAGAGCACTTTAATCCAGCTGGCAAGGAATGCAAGATTTTAGAGCGTGGAGTTTTTTGTTTGTTTGTTTTTTTGGGGAGGGGGTTGTTTTTGGCAGTTGTGGCAGATAAATAAGCAGGCAGTTTAACTGGGTAACTAAGGATCAACTTTCCACAGAGAACTGTCAAACTCACTTTGTTAACTGACAGGATTAAGGTTTAAGGTGCTTTTAACCAGTAACAAAAAGCCACTGAGGAAGAAAATGCTTGAATATGACAGATCTGAGAACATACACAATGTTCCCTAAGCCAGGGGCTTCATTTTTAATGACCTTGATTGAAAGGAGGAAAAAAAAAAAAAAACACTTCCCATGAAGAGGTACAGAGTGAGTGATTGTGGAACTCCCCATCAAATCTGGCTTCTATCCCTGCACCCCTCCCTGTGTGGGAAACTGCCCTCTCACTCAGCTCAAACCTCACAGGTCAGTCGGACAAGGAAATGGAAACATGTTATTGTCACAGATCAGTAAGTCCCAGATGACCACCTGAACCGGCAACGTTAGAAGAGGAGGGTCAAGACAGAGGGACATTGTGCCTTAAAGTGTTGAGAGATGAAACACCAACTCAGCTGAAAATAATTGATTTGTTGGTAATTTTTTTAATCTTATAAACTGTGATTTTCAAAGGAGTGTAGGGGACTGAAATGCCTCGATTCCTACTTCTTTTAAAGGGAATTGGGAGTGGCTTTGATATCTGTCACAGAATCTTTTATTGAGCAGTAGATTTGGGATGGATGGACTAGAGGGCAGAGATCACCCTGTACAAAAAATAATTTTATTTTGCTTGCAATTATCCAGTCCCCTTTTCTCCTCTCATTGCTGAAGATATCTTGCATTTTGTTCTGAAAAAGGTTTTCCTTCACTATCCAGGTTCTCACTGTTTTTTAGTTGCAGTGAAATGATAAGATCATGTGCACAATGCTTATGCCCAAATAAATTTGTTAGTCTCTAAGGTGCCACAAGGACTCCTCGCTGTTTTTGCTGATACAGACTAACACAGCTACCACCCTGAATGCTATGCTGTTGGCACAGGAAAGATGATGTATTCCACACAGTTACTTTACTGCAACATACAACAGGAGGTGAATGTGAGGGAGCTGACTGCACATGAATATGGAAGTCTGTAGTTAAAGCTCAAGCATTACTGGTAGCTACTCCACAGAAAGGGGTCAAGGGAAACTATCAAAACATGTTGGAAGATGTATAGATTTAAGCCTCTGAACCTGAAAGAACCCAATTACAATATGAACAATGACCGCTGATCCAGAAAGCCCACCGCCCCTTTCAACCAATACCCACGTCTGTTTTACTGCTGCCACAATATTCTGTCTTCTGTTGTGCAGTGGTATCATCAGAAAGACTTCTCGTGTCTCAGCCTGAGAAAGGATTGTACAGGCACAGTCAAGACAAACATCTCAGTAAAACCCCTTCCTTTTTTGTGGGAATAAGGTTAGGATGATTTCAGCCCATCAATTCCCATCCCAATTTCTACCCCTAATCCACATGATTGCTTCTTGCTTCGAATCAGGCAATGCCACCAGCACATACTTTGCCGATGCAAATGTAACAGTACAGAGAAGTGCACTGTGTTTGCATATTATCTCCTTTTAATTTCTATTGATGGCTGAATTTATTCTTATCAGGACAATGCCATTCATACAGCAATCGGTATAATCTATTCTGGAAATAGCTATATTCAAAGTGTTTGCTTTTGCGTAATCCAACAAAGGACATTTAAATCTGGTAACCTTTTATTAGAGCTTTACTTTGAGTACATTCACATAGATGATTGACTCAGCAAGTCCTATAAAATGTATCTTGCTGGTCATATTAACCACACCTCTTTTAGGCACTTGGACAAAGGTCAGTTGCTTCTAAATAGGATTCTCATTATTCTAGCCTTGTAATATTCCTCTCTCTCTTTTCCCCATAGCTTCATACTCTGTCTCTTCTGAATTTTCTTTCCCTCTACTATTTAAAAACAAAAGCTTTTAAAGGGGTATCTCCTTGCCACTCTGACACTAATGTTGCATTATGCACTTACGTGATCTAGGAGTCATATGCTGGTGATTTTGTATGCTTGGTTATCAAAAACTTAATGCAAATCTAGTCAAACAAATTATTTGGATAATTTCAGATGACGCACAGAATGAATACGAGTTAAAGTATCTTGTTCTAGACTTTCCCCTCCTTCCTGGCTATCTCACAGCATCAGTCTGTGCATTTTTCTTAAGAAAATATTGCAGATGAATGTTTATCATGCAGAGTTCCTGAAAAGTG
Organism: Chelonia mydas; assembly: GCF_015237465.2. NCBI lineage: Eukaryota > Metazoa > Chordata > Testudines > Cheloniidae > Chelonia > Chelonia mydas. The sequence goes on from NC_051250.2 coordinate 70,864,363, forward strand.
ATACAAATTCTTGGGACTTAAAGCATGTGCCTAAAGTTAAAACATGTTCAAGTGTTTTGTCAAATAAGTACAGGCTTTGAGTCAGCAGTCCACAACCAGGGCCCAGTGTTCTGTAGTTTATAAAGAGGAGCATTGTCTGGCTCTCAGAATGATTTCTCCTTATCCTCTCAGTGAGGAGTTACCTTGTCTCAGTGCTGTCAGTAGCCACCAGGAATCTCCAGAAGTTTTACGAAATTATTGAAGGTACTACTGAATGTACCACCTTGAAAGAAGACAGTATGCAAAATATCCCTACTTTTCAGACTTTAACCATAGGGTTGGATCTCTGTCATTAGTTTACTACCCATTAGAATGGAAAGAAAACCGTATACATGTGCAAAGATTTTTCACAATATTACTTAGAAGAAATTTAAGAAGGGAATCTGTTTTTTATTGATATTTCACTCAAGGATTAACTTGCATATTCCTTTCTTTCTGAGCCATAGCAGATCCCATCTAGGTTTTGTCTGTCTGCCCCTCCTAACATAACACAAGCAATGCTCTATCTTTCAGCACGTGATGTTCTGGATCTTGACAAACTATTTGGTTAATTTTCTCTTTGCTCATATAAACTAGGAATCTACAGCCATTCCTCCAATTGTATTTTATGTGTTTCACTTTTGAGAAGAGGATATTTTAATTCAATTGATCATATCATTTCCAGATGTAAGTATAACTAGAGCTTCAATCTCAACAGCTCAGGGCAAAGCAACAGCTCTACCCGTGCTATTATGAATAATAAATAACAATCCTAACTAGGATAGCAGTGTAGCAGTGTAGCTATGTTCTTTAGAAAGATACAGTACACTTACAGTAATAAAGAACAGCATAATTAAAGGCAATTGCAATCAATTCCATGTTTGGAATATTTTGATGACGGGGTAATCCTTGACTATGCACATTCTGCACTAAGTATTGGATAACTCTTGAGGTCATGGTGGATTAATGAGTAACTCACTATGGCATAAAGAATGTTTACTTTAGAGCAGGGATTGGCAACCTTTGGCCCGCGGCCTGCCAGGGGCAGGTTCAGCCAATTGCGGCTCTCACTGGCCGCGGTTTGCCACTCTAGGACAACGGGGCTGTGGGAAGCGGCAGCCAGCACATCCCTCGGCCCGCGCCACTTCTCGCAGCCCCCACTAGCCTGGGACAGCAAACCGCAGCCAGTGGGAGCCATGATTGGCCAAACCTGCAGATGCGGCAGGTAAACAAACCAGCCCGGCCCGCCAGGGGGCTTCCCCTGGTGGGCCGCATGCCAAAGGTTGCCGATCCCTGCTTTAGAGAAAAGTTTTGGATGATGGAGAATGGTTCTCCTCTTGTGATTTAACTGCCCACAGACAGACGTGAAACAAACAAGGATGCAAAATGCACGAGGTGGAGGTCACCTTAGATAACCAATAGGATCCATGCACATTCCTTCAATGGAACATAGCCATCACCTGCCATTAGATACACCATGTAAACAGTTTCTCCCCTTTAGATGTATCAATTAAAGGACATAGTGCAAGTCAAGAAGTGATATTGTTACACTTGCTTGTAAACCTAAATTGCTTGTAAACCTCTTGAATCAAGCTGAGTGCAGGGAGAATGGGAGGGAATCAATTCATTTATTGATCTACTCAATGTCACAAGGTCTGGTTGTGAGTCTGTTTCTTTGCACTTCCTTCACTACCAGAGAGCAGGCTGTCTAGTGCTTACACAGCTCTTACCAATTTGCAGCTGGCAAGGCTGATGTCTGGAGAAGACGTTGCATTCTGAGATGGAAGCCCATTTGGTGGGGGCAGAAGTAGAATTGTGATTGTAAAAATAAACCAGTTTGCATGAACATGACCAACTCATGCTCAAAACTTACACAGGACTGTACATTACCAGTCCCTCTCCTACTTTCTAATTGGTTCCGCAGACTATAGCTTAGTGGCAAGCTATTGTGCCACTTTTTCTCAAGAATATAGTACTGACTTGAAGAGCATGAAACATGATTACACCTTTTAAGAGCGTTTGTCATGAGGAAAGGCTAGAGATTGAGTTTTTATAAATGCTCGAGAGAAAAATATTTTGCAGGTGATCAAACCGTAGCATTCAAAATTACTGAAAGGATTATTACTAAATATCTCGTCCTGGTGAAGCAGGATCAGAAATCAGAGGAGAAAATTAGGAACAAATCAGAAATGTGAACAGGAACCCTGCCTTAAATAAGAGTGGACGTTAGGAATATGTTACGAGATAAGGTCATTGATAAACAATTTAGAGTTGCACTGAAAACTTTTGTAATTAGTAAGACTTCAGGGCTGGGTTCCCCTGTTTCTCCTACAACTGCTATTGATATAATTAACAATACTTAGTTATACTGCAGTATCTACAGTTCCCAATCAGGTTCCATGGTCCACTGTGCGAGGTGCTGAACAAAACATATGAAGACATAACCCCTGCCCCCGACCCTGCCCTGCCAAGGTTTTACAATCAAAGGCCTTAATCCTGCAAAGACTTGACCTCCCCACCCCCTTAGCTTTATGCACTGCTTCAGTGGGGCACTATTCACAGTGAGACTACTCATGGTGCGTAAAGCTACACATGTGCAGGATCAGGGGCAAAGGGGCTGATCCATAGCCTACTGAAGTCAAAGGCATTCCTTTCATTCACTTCAATGGGCATTGGATCAGGGCCTAAGAGAGCTGTAACTGCGGGTTGGTTTTGGGGGGGTTCGTATTAGTGATGTGCTAGATGTACATAACATACTAAAAACGCAATTAACTTACAAAAATAACATTTTATTAAGTGTTTCTTTAATCTAACGTCTGGAATATTGATTGATGTATTAAATTAAATTGTGTTGCTCAATATATTTTGTTTTGGGGCTGTCGGGTTTTTTAATTTTATCATATAGTTTGGGTGGGTTGTATTACTTTGAAAAACTAATACAGGGGTTGTTTTTTTAAAAAAGAATGGGTTAATTTGAAATATGTTCAGATGACATCCATAATTTATGTATGATTAATGTGTAATCTTTTTAATGAAACTTTTAAGTTAACCTATGGTGGAGAAAGATAGAAAAAGTGATCAAAAGAAAGGTGAGTGAGGGATAAAAGAGAGTAGAGTAGAGAGGCCAGGTTGAAATAAATTAAAATTACTTCCGTTTTGGGGCTAAGTGAATTTCTCCAGTGCAACAATTTGAGATAAAATGGTTACATATTCCATAAAAAAAAAATCTTCCACTGGAATAGTTTTAATTCTCCTATGGCAGCTGCAAAGTTCATACTTTAAATAATCCTATTAGAGGTGTTTGTTACCTGCAGCTGAGAAAGATTTTTATTTTTATTTTTTATTATTATTTTTTCAAAGATCTGGTTATATGGGAAAGCACACCTTTGGCCTTGAATAACGGGACGCTCCCACAGAATGAAGAACCTAACTTGGCAAAAATGTAGGGCCAGTGGGAAAACCATCAGCACTAATCCTTAAAATGTCCCATGGCATACTGTCTCTCTTTCTCATATTTAAATAGTTTAAATATTTAAACATGCTGACATACTAGGGAAAAGAAAAGAAACTACCAAAATACAGGAAAGAAAAATAATGTAAGATTCTGAAGCACTTTAGAATGTTTACCGAATTACTGCTCAGTGTGTTGACTGTGCACATACTTCTTTAAGATCACACAGAATGTAAATGCTGTAGCATCTCATCCCTGCGGGGGAGGGTGGTCCAAGTTCAAGCACTAACGTATACGGATGCAAAAGATTAGCTGAAAAATTTCGACCAGCTATAATTGGGTGTCACTCTTCAGTGACTTTTCTGTCTCCTGTGGGTGTGGCGGTGATGAGCTCAATGAGACCCTCCTCAGTTCCAATGACAGTTGCACCTCAGGCCAATGAAAGAGGGAGAAGCACAGTGAAGAGAAGAGATGAAATAGGGAATTTGCCACAGACAACCCTACCACTTAAAAACAAGCAAGAACTTCACTCGATGGAGAGGCCAATATCCAAATTCTGCCTCTCTAGAAATGCTGAGTTACTGCATCACTTCCTTAATTGCTCTCAGTAGGAAGTATGAGTCATTTCATTCTCCTGTCTATCTTTAGACACAATCAGGAAGGGTTAGCTTATAGAATCATCTCTGAATTAGAGACATGTCCTCTTAAATGGCTACAGTTAAGATCTGGTTGATGCTTTTATCAGTCCTGCTTTTCAGGGGCTTAAGTAAACAAAACAAAACAAAAAACCAACAACGCTGGTAGCATCCAACAACCACTAGTCCAAATTCACATAAAAAAATAGTTTTTCTTTTGTACTGCATCTATGTTAAAGGCACAGCTTCTTAGACAAAAGGCACAGCTTCTTAGACGAGAGGATCAAAGACAGGCAAGCAAGCAATAAACTGCATTTAAACAGTTAAGTGCGGGGAAGACTCATAATAAGGGAATGCTTGTGTGATTCAATATAAGTGTAGCCATCTATTTGTGGCTGTTTAACACATTTAATCCCATTACATAAAACTCATTTATTCATCTAAATTATCTCAGGTTAACAAACATCATTGCCACCCACTTCCCAGCAGACACCTCTCAGAAAGGTCCCATTACACTGATGGTCACAAGGAGCTCCTCTTTTTTTTACTGGAGGTTGTTAACAGACACTCCACAGGTGCCATTCAACCCTGAATATTTATGGCTTTCAGACACAATCGTTTTTTTAAGCAGAACAATTTAACTGCTATGAGTCTGATTTTCACAAGTGCTGAACTCTCACGAATGCAACTGAAGTCAAAGAGAGAGACTGGTCGTCAGTACGTCTGCAAACTAGGCCCTAAGTCACCAATGATTCAAACATAATTTTCAACTGTCTGGCTAAGACCACTATTAGTCAGTTAAACGTACTTCATTATTTACACAGCAGCATTTAAGTGAATGCGTTAGCATTATCCTTAAATTGAGAGGGGGATAAAAAAAAATCTCAGAAAACACAATAAGAATGTAGGAGCTATGCAAGAAGAGGAAAGAAATGGCAGCATTGCTTGTTTATCTACCTGTAAACGAACAACGACACAATGGTTGAATTTTAATGCAGAAACCACCTAATATGTACAAAACTATGAACATTCACTAATTGGTTCAATTACCTGCCCAGGCATACATGTTTATAAGAAAACCAAGCAGACATGAGCTATTCACTGAAAGACACAAGAGCAGCCACCGCAAAACACTACTGAAAACCATGCTGTGTGAGAACAAAGTTGCCATGCTAGCCTGCACAGAACAATTCTTGTTCCACCACATGCAAAGGGTACATTGCCTCCCCTCACCCCCACACTTTTTTTTTTGAGAAGGGAATTCATGCAGTAATATAGTACAGATCTCACAATCATATTCTCTGTGTGCAGGCATATGCCATAAATCACTACAAAAATATAATGCACTGTGAATCTATATGCATCCCCACAATTCCCATGTGACACCCAGGCACAGGGCTTCAAGCAGGTGTACTTGTCGTAAACTTGTAGGTCTTCGTAGTTCTGTTTCAATAGTTTGGCAAGGACTCTATAGCTCTGTCTATGCTGCACGTGCTCTGCAGATGAAGGTGTGCAGAAATGCCTATACCTTCCATCGTCCACACTCAAAGCAATTAAACCCACACCTAGTAAGCAACTACATTCCTAGTTGGTGAGCTTGTCTAGGGTGTGGATGGGTGTGTGGGTTGAGCGATGACCTGTCCACCTACAAGCCTGCTTTGCAGTGTAGAGGTAACAAAGGTGTGAATACCTGGGCTCAAGCCTTACCAGTCCTCTACTGTCATTCCCATAATTCCCCATGCCCGTATCTTCTGGGCCTTCTACAGACTAACTTCCCACTTGCTCTCTATGCACTGGAAACTGCCTCAGCATTTACCCCTTCATTTTCCACGCCATGCTCCACTTTCTTATCATTCTCTGAACAGCTGAGCACAGCATGGAATATGCCTTGCACCATGAATGCTGCTAGCTAGCCAGAGGATCATACCAGTGTACCAGTTACACTGAGTACTCCCAGGAGTATGTTTTAACATGACTTTGGACCAGACTTGATATTTATTTATAAGCCTTATCACTGTAATACTGATACACACACTCCTCATATAAAAACAGAACTCTCTGTGCACGGTATTAAAACACTGGATCACCGAAGACAATCTGTGCTCTTTTATTACAAAGGAGGTAGAGAAAAGCACCAGTCTGTGTGCCAAGACAAGACAACGAGGGCCTGCTCCAAACTCTGTGGATATGCATGGGGTACTGGGAAAAGTTACACCAGGGCATCTTCAGCATGGCTAAAGCATAGGTCATTGATCTGTCTGCTGGTCAATAGGAGAATCCCCTCATACATCAGAGGAACTCCCCACAACAGAAACATTGCAACACATGCTGCGATCCTCTCTCTCTTTCTCTCATACATACACACACTACTCAGTTGCTACTAGTTCTCACCATTGAGCGTCTGGTCTGTTCCCAACACATTCCATTCTGCTGGCAGTTTCAGATGCCGAAATGCCAAAGCCACTTTCTCATCCAGAAAATCCACATCCCCAGAGGGAGGCCTTGACCGGTCCAGGAATCTTGTGAAGTTCAGTGCTTGCTGGTTGCCAGCACAGGTTGCTAGGAACTGAGCTGCATCATAGGCCTCGTCCTGAATGAACTGAAAACTTTCCTCTGCCACCACTAGAACAGGAAGCCCTTCCTTGGCAGTGCAAAGTGCCACCTTCACTGTCTCACAGCAGTCATGGCCTGTAAAATAAAACCAAGGAAATGAACATAATTGTAACGGAGAAGAGAAATGACTAAGCTAAAGTAATGTGGGTTTGGACATTGGTCACCCCCTGTCATAAATATAAAGGGAAGGGTAAACACCTTTAAAATCCCTCCTGGCCAGAGGAAAAACCCTTCCACCTGTAAAGGGTTAAGAAGCTAGGATAACCTTGCTGGCACCTGACCAAAATGACCAATGAGGAGACAAGATACTTTCAAAGCTGGAGGGGCGGGGGGGGGAAACAAAGGCTCTGTCTGTCTGTGTGTTGTTTTTGCCAGGAACAGAAAAGGAATGGAGTCTTAGAACTTAGTAAGTAATCTAGCTAGATATGCGTTAGATTCTGTTTTGTTTAAATGGCTGATAAAATAAGTTGTGCTGAATGGAATGTATATTCCTGTTTTTGTGTCTTTTTGTAACCTAAGGTTTTGCCTAGAGGGATTCTCTATGTTTTGAATCTGACTACCCTGTAAGGTATTTACCACCCTGATTTTACAGAGGTGATTCTTTTACTTTTTCCTTCAATTAAAATTCTTCTTCTAAGAACCTGATTGCTTTTTCATTATTCTTAAGATCCAAGGGTTTGGGTCTGTGTTCACCTATGCAAATTGGTGAGGATTTTTATCAAGCCTTCCCCAGGAAAGGGGCTGTAGGGTTTGGGAGGACTTTGGGGGGGAAGACGTTTCCAAGCGGGCTCTTTCCCTGTTATATATTTGTTAGACGCTTGGTGGTGGCAGCAATAAAGTCCAAGGGCAAAAGGTAAAATAGTTTGTACCTTGGGGAAGTTTTAACCTAAGCTGGTAAAAATAAGCTTGGGGGTTTTTCATGCAGGTCCCCACATCTGTACCCTAGAGTTCAGAGTGGGGAAGGAACCTTGACACCCCCATTAGTACATACACACCCGCATGTGGTGTCCCTGGACACATTACTTTTTGCATATAAAGGAAAACACTGTACGGCAAAAAGTTCTCAGTGGTGCCTCCTGCACGAGAACCCCCCCACTCTCTTATCTAATGATCACATCACAGCCTTCTTGTTAGTGGGCTAGCTTCAGGCACCGAGACACAAATTCAGGACTGCTAATAGACTCAGGGGAAGGTTTTCAAAGCCACAAAGGGGAGTAAGGCTCTTCACTCCCATTGAAAGTCAAGAGGAGTTTGGCACTTAAATCCCATTTGGCTTCCCCCTCAGTTCACAGAGCCCTATTTTAAAGAATTCTGTGAGACCATGGCAGCCCATCAGAAATAAAGCACAGGTGTCAGCATTTGGAGCACCTAGCCAGTAAAGACAATGAACTAATTGCACTTAAGCAACCAAAAAGCAACAATTAATACTGGAACATAACATGCTTTAGACATGTTCTATGTGTGTGGTTACATCTCTTTTGTTCAACACTGCACCTGCCATTTGGATTTGGTTTCACATGACAGAACTAAGCTTGCTGTATTCCAGAGAACAGGGAAATTGCTGCTTTTCATATTTACCAAAGAAGAGAGAGAGAGAGAGAAGCTTATTTTCACAGCTCTGCTGACTTTTCATTTACTTATTTTAATGAAAGGCTAGTGCAACAGGGCAGCAGTTTCATAGACCCAGAAAATGCAAGATAAACTCCCCTGCAATTTAAAAGGTGGGAAAACAAATCTCATCTTTTTAGCATGACGGATACTTAAAATTGTCTGACAAGCCCCTTTAATAATAAGTTTTATGTTTCAAGTTCAATGTTCTCTGCAGTCTCTCTCTGTCTCTCGCTCCAATGGTAGACCGACGTCATTGCTGTTTTTGCCAGAACAAGCACAGACCCTTCACTAATTACTGGAAAAGCTGCTCTCTCTACCCATGACCTCAGCATCTTACTACGTTGATCAAACCCTATTTATTTATTTTATTAAATAAAAAAGATGAAGGATTTTTCACAATTGGGCTTGAAAATTCCATTTACCCACACACATGGATGATGAGTGGGAAGCCTTCCCTTGTGTTTAGGTAGGGGTCTCAGTTATCACTTTCATTTACAAAGAAAAAGAAGTTTCTAGCCCCTATGGTAAGGAAGAAAACCTTCCAGATATAACCAAATGGAGGTTTGTCTTCCCAGTCTGAACGCAGACTACTCCAATGCCTTTGCTGTTGCTCCTAGATTTGTCAAGCATCAGCCAAATGGTCAGTTTCAGTAGAAAGGTCAGTTTCACAGCTGCTATTCAGGACTCTGTAGGCAGCAAATTGTCAAGTATCAGGCTAATGTCATGCTGCTTCCAGAGAAAAATATGTGCAATAGGGGTAGGCAACAGAGGCTTCCACAGGAGAGGAGGACACACAAAAACAGAGGCTAGGGCAGAAGGAGTAGCTGAGACCTCTCCCTGCAACCTGGAGGCTCTGGAATTAGGAGATGAGACACAAAACTCCTCCCTTCCAGCAGCTAGAATGGAGTGGAGATTCAAATTTATCAAACACCTACTAGCTAAAGGCTGATGTGAAAGACGAAACAGTGGGTGCGGCAGAACCAATGCTAAAATTGCTTAACTGCAGGAGAAGACCAAACCAATTTCAACACCATTCCAGAAGCCTGTGGCTGAGCTCTCCTCAGAGCAAGGTCTGGAACATGGTTTCTGAAATGGTGCAAATCCTGGATTTGCAGTTTAACCATCCTTGCCACCAGTCGATGACACCTATTGCCATCAATAAGTACATTACTAATACAGACAAGTCCTAATCAAGATCCAGGGACAGAAATCCCAGCAACTGAGGGCTACGGGGGTGGATGAGTTTCTCACTAGGTTACTGCTCCTGGACTTTGCCAGTGGGGTCTCCCACCCTGCCTTTCATTTATTCCTCAAGCTGCAGGATTAGTCCTCTGGATAGCAGGTGTCTGGTAAACTTTTCAACCCCTGTTACACAAAAATATTGATAGAATGTACATAATACAGTAATGACATGGCATCATCCCATGCAAACCAGCTCAGGTGCTGCACACTTTCTGTTTTCACCAACACAGACACTGTTAGCAACCTGCGGTGGCAGTTTACTAGGCTGTAAAGTTAAAAATAATTCATAATGAAAGACTCTCCATCACATACAGGACAAGTATGGCTTTTGCTGCTGCTATTTTTTAAACTCTAACTTTCTCTTTATTTCCAGAAGCGTCTCATCTGCAAAATGTGCCTATAATACCCCTGTGATGCTGACAGGCCAGCTCAGGTCAGAGCAATAGGTCAATTCACTTGCGTGTGAATAGCAAAGAAATGTTAAGTGTACTAATTCACTCATGTTTTAATTTAGTTCAAAGGAAATATGAATGATATTGTTTTCACTTATCTATTACTTGCTGATTATTATCGCATTACATTATGTATACCTTGTAATTGGATAACCCTAGACCAAAGTGTGTATTAGTGCTAAGATGAAAAGATGTCTGAGTGTAAACTGCATGAAAACTAATGAAATGTTACTTGTATTGTTTTCACTTATCTATCCCTAGTAGAATTGAATTTTGTATATCATTGTAACTAAATTACTTGTGAATGCAATGGAAGTAAAATGCTAACTTCAAAGCAAGGGCTGTTGTGTTCAAAAATGGAAATTCACAAACTAAGTCTTATAGTTGCTACTCATCAAAACCCACATGGGCGAAGACACTGGTCAGAGTGTCTTCTGTGAGCAAGATCTATAAATACTTGTCTACGGGAATGATCCTGCATCTCTGAACTTTTTGGACACTCATAGGAAAGGATTCCAGATGCAAGACAGATCCCGCAAGTTACTTTGTGTAACCAAGAGAGATTTATGAACACTAGCAGATTACTACATCTCTGATATCCTTTTGGGCTTACGACCTTTGACTCACCTGTTAATATTTTTTACCTGCTTTAACCCCTCAATAACACTCAATTATTTTTCTTACCCAATAAACCTTTCATTAGTTTACTAGAGAAATCGGCTGCTTGCTTTTGAGATCAAGAGTATCCACTGACGTGGGGTAAGCGACTGACCCTTTGGGCTTGGGAGTAACCTGAAGTGGTGTGATTTTTTTATTTTAATAACCTTTTATCACTAAATTCAATCTGTCTGCGTGGCAAGACAGGCTGGAGAGTCTAACGGGATCATCTGTGACTCCATGTAATTCTGGGATAGTAATCCAGGAGTGCATATTTGTTATTGGCTTGGTGAAATCTAATTATAAAATATACCACCAGTTTGGGGTGTCTGCTCTATTTTCTGACAGTCTGATCTGAGATTGGCACTCATAGTTGTCAGCCTCTCCAGACAGTGTGACAATCCCTACTCTGACAGCCTGCTGTCATTCACAATTCAGACTGAACTTCTCCAAGCACTGCCAAGTAATAGTTAAGGGAGTGAGGTAGTGCACAGACAAATAGTTCAGGTCAGTCACTTCTTACACCTCCTAAATGAAACTAAGCAATTCCTCTACCTAGCTGACACTAGTACAGGCTTTTCAGTTAGGAGAGTAGCAAGAGAAATCCCAGGTGGGATATTTGGACTCCCGCTGTCAAATAAACTGGCACTGCACTCATGTTCTCATAGCAGACATCCATTAGCCATGCTGAACAGAGTTCCCATGAACAGAACAGAGAGAGAGAAACCCTGAACATCAGAGTTTCTGCACCCAATTTAAAGCAAAACCAGATGGGCGTTCAGTGCAGTGTACTGCAAACACTTTATGCACTGATCTGCATACAGTAAAGGTCTCTCAGAACTCACATAAAATAACCAGTACAGCTTTCAGAGAAGCAAGGGAAGTGACAATTCATTTATATCTAATGGGATCAAACATGTTCTGCTAACCCAAGGGGCATGTTCTCCTAAAGGGTAACCGTATTCTATCCCCTCAAATGCTTTGATGTTCTCCTTCCCTCAATCTGACAAAACATCAGATTCAAGGGGTGAGTGTCTGGGACAGGTTCTGACTTTGGCAATCAGTTCAAAAGAAAGAGGAGCAATTAAGCAATGAGCATGACAAATGCTAAGATTGCTCAAGAGGACCCTGCCCCCTGCTTTGAAATGTCTTCAGGAATGGTGCGTGTATGTTTCAAAACATGAATGCACACATAAAGCCTTCTGAAGAGACAGTCTCCAGTGGGGTAACATTTCTCTCAGCTTCAAAGACCCCCTTACAATAATATCTGGACTGCAGCAACTCCTTCCCCAGAGCACATCAAATAGCATTAGAAATGTTAGCTGAGTTTCCCAACGTTTCTATGAAATAAGTGATAGTTAACACGATTATGCTCATTTTACAGGTTGCAGAGCAAGGTTAAGTGATTTGCCCAAGATCAAACAGTCAGTGACACTGATGGCATACTCAATTAGTCCTGGTCATCTGTTCCCCCCTCTAACGACTATGCTGGAGGGATTTCCTTTATGTATGGTAAGTATCAACTCATTTACTCTGAAAAACACAAACATGCTTGTTGTATGGCACAGTTCCCCTATGCATACTACAGGAAATACTTACAACACTGCAGCCAGTCATTTGGTTATCTAAGGCACCAGCTCAAAGCAGTCTCTCCCAATCTTTTCAGGTTCATCATCAACATCCAGCGTGCATAGACTACCGAGGACCACTGTGCCAGCCAAAATGACCACAGCTGATGGCATCGCACCAGGCATTGTATATTGAACTTCCCAGATCTGAGTCAATACTGCAAACTGGGGTCAGGGCATGCACCCCTTGGCTCATCAATGGAGAGTTTGAGATCACAGTGCACCGGGTTGTTTTTATCCATCCTGGTGACATGGCCAAAAAGCATGCAGTATGGCTTTTGAATATAATGAACAACTGAAGGAAGGCCAGATCTCTGTCATAATTTTGAAAAGATCTGGCTTTCCTTTCAGGTTGACAACTGTCACAGTTCAGGAAAACTGCACCTGTATTCCCCCTCCATGGCGCATCACGGGCACCTACTTTTAGACTTCCAGCCATTACCTTTCTTGGGTGGAAAGCTGCATCTCTCCCCCTCCTAACTGGTGTTTTCCCCAGACTACATTGTGATATTCCCAGCAAACTAGACTCCCTAAACAAGCTAGCATCTGCACTTCAGTTCTCTCTGATGGCTTATGAACAGCATAACTGAAAGCAGTTATAAGTTAAGCACAGACCTTTATAAGCAACACATTTATTCTTAAGGTGAAAGCAATACAGAGAAAACATATAAAAACAATAAACGTTCCTACATGCATGCTAGAAGCTTACCAGAGGTCATCCATCAGTCTTACAGGGCCTCAGTAGGTCAAAGTCCTTCCAACCCTTCCCAGGAAGGATTGGGGTCCCCCTTGGCCACAAAGTTCTGACCATTTGCTGGATGAGAAAGGTAGCCCTGAGACAGTTTAAACTGAGACTACTTATCCAGAAGTCCTTTTTTTGTCTGTTGGTCTCTGGAGAATCCAGTTTGAACTACTATATGCCTCTCTAGGTGGTGGCACTTCTTGGTGGAGGTATCACAACTTGAGTCAATTCACCTAATCTTAGTTCCTGGAAGAGCTGTGGTCATCCTTCCCCATGGAATTACATATAATTCCTGGCCCTGACAATCATAGAATCATAGAATATCAGGGTTGGAAGGGACCTCAGGGAGGTCATCTAGTCCAACCCCCTGCTCAAAGCAGGACCAATCCCCAGCTAAAGCATCCCAGCCAGGGCTTTGTCAAGCCTGACCTTAAAAACTTCTAAGGAAGGAGAGTCCACCACCTCCCTAGGTAACGCATTCCAGTGTTTCACCACCCTCCTAGTGAAAAAGTTTTTCCTAATATTCAACCTAAACCTTCCCCACTGCAACTTGAGACCATTACTCCTCATTCTGTCATCTGCTACCACTGAGAACAGTCTAGATCCATCCTCTTTGGAACCCTCTTTCAGGTAGTTGAAAGCAGCTATCAAATCCCCCCTCATTCTTCTGTTCCACAGACTAAATAATCCTAGTTCCCTCAGCCTCTCCTCATAAGTCATGTGCTCCAGCCCCCTAATCATTTTTGTTGCCCTCCGCTGGATGTTTTCCAATTTTTCCACATCCTTCTTGTAGTGTGGGGCCCAAAACTGGACACAGTACTCCAGATGACGCCTCACCAATGTCGAATAGAGGGGAACGATCACGTCCCTCAATCTGCTGGCAATGCCCCTACTTATACATCCCAAAATGCCATTGGCCTTCTTGGCAACAACGGCACACTGTTGACTCATATCCAGCTTCTCTTCCACTGTAACCCCTTGGTCCTTTTCTGCAGAACTGCTGCCTAGCTATTTGGTCCCTAGTCTGTAGCGGTGCATGAGATTCTTCCGTCCTAAGTGCAGGACTCTGCACTTGTCCTTGTTGAACCCCATCAGATTTCTTTTGGCCCAATCCTCTAATTTGTCTAGGTCCCTCTGTATCCTATCCCTACCCTCCAGTGTATCTACCTCTCCTCCCAGATTGGTGTCATCTGCAAACTTGCTGAGGGTGCAATCCACACCATCCTCCAGATCATTAATGAACATATTGAACAAAACTGGCCCGAGGACCAACCCTTGGGGCACTCCACTTGATACCGCCTGCCAACTAGACATGGAGCCATTGATCACTACCCATTGAGCCCGACAATGTAGCCAAGAATACTGTGGGAGACCATGTCAAAAGCTTTGCTAAAGTCAAGGAACAACACGTCCACTGCTTTCCCCTCATCCACAGAGCCAGTTATCTCATCATAGAAGGCAATTAGATTAGTCAAACATGACTTGTCCTTGGTGAATCCATGCTGACTGTTCCTGATCACTTTCCTCTCCTCTAAGTGCTTCAGAATTGATTCCTTGGGGACCTGCTCCATGATTTTTCCAGGGACTGAGGTGAGGCTGACTGGCCTGTAGTTCCCAGGATCCTCCTTCTTCCCTTTTTTAAAGATGGGCACTACATTAGTCTTTTTCCAGACATCCGGGACCTCTCCCGATTGCCATGAGTTTTCAAAGATAATCCATAAATTTAACACTATAAGATCTCCCAGAGTTATCACAGGAAATTGCAATATCAGCCACAGAAACTCCTTATTAGAAATAAAAAAACTTCATGACTCCCATTCACTTTTTACTCTTACTTCTTTAGTAAAGTATCAGTAACAACAATAATAAGTCTATCTAATTTGAATATGTTTCAAGAGGTCAAGAATACTTGTCCTTGAAGGGAAATGGTGGGCAGGGAGTGGAAGAGAGTGGCTTTAATTGTAGTAAAATTTTCAGTGTCTTGTGACCCCTGGATTGCCTTTCATGACATCCTGGGGAGTCACGACGTATGGGCTGAGAAACAGCGATCTAAGGCAAATGATAAATTGTTAAGCATGACCACTGTATAACACCAAATAATATTCTAATAGGAATTTTAGTTGCTCTGCCAGTGACACCAGCCTTCATACCACATTTGCCCACTACTTTCACAAACATTTGTGTGTTTTCTTCCCTGCTATTCCTCTGCATGGAATGCCTTTCCCACTTAGAACCATCAAGACACATTTATGACACAATATCGACTTGACATTAGTCAATGAACACACTTATTAACTCTGTGAAAACTCATACACACCAAGCACTACTCCATCAGACCATCCAATAGCTCTTGCTGAGTTACCGTATTGTCCCTCTGTCCCCTGTCTCAATTAGGTTTGATTTAGTCTGTACACTCCTCAGGGCAGCAAGAAGGTCTGCCTTCTCTTTTGAGAGGTACCAAGCATATCACTGGGCATATTACAAATACATAAACAGATTGAAAAGCAGTTTTATTTATCGGTGCACATGGGGTACGATTGAATTTGAGCTATGGCAAGCTTCTACACATTGCCCTCTTTGTAAGCAAATTACAAAATCTACAATATTAAGAGCATATAAGGTGAAACTAGAAACAACTGAAGGATCTCTTACCTATCCACTAACTACCCTAACAACTTGAGCTCTGCCCACTCTCAGTTCAGTGTGGATTGGTACATTTTCTTTCCAAGATTCCATACAAAATCTGTGTTAAGAGAGGTTCAGCGCTGATAAGAAACCAACGTTTGCCTAGGAGCAGGCAAATGTTAAAAAAACATTTTTAGAAAGTGAAATGCCATCCATTTTTCAGTAGCATAACTAAATTGGCTTCTCTGATTAACCTCCAGCTTTTTTTAAAAAAACGGCTTCTCTAGGCAGGGACACAACATGAAAAAATGTATGCAGAAAGCAAATTTGTTTGGTTTTTTTTAGAAACAGAAATTGGAAGTGAAGGCAAAAAAGTGAGCTTACAATAGAAACGGTCCTACAGCTTGAACTATGGAGTCTCTATTGCGACTCCATTATGCAGGTAAATTGTCAGAATGGTAAAACTTTATCCTCCACACTTGTAAAAAGACACATCTGAGCTATAAAGAATCACAGCAGATTAGGGTTAGAAGAGACCTCAGGAGGTCATCTAGTCCAAGCCCCTGCTCAAAGCAGGACCAACCCCAACTAAATCATCCCAGCCAGGGCTTTGTCAAGCCGGGCCTTAAAAACCTCTACGGATGGAGATTCCAGCACCTCCCTAGGTAACCCATTCCAGTGCTTCACCCCCCTCCTAGTGAAATAGTGTTTCCTAATATCCAACCTAGACCTCCCCCACTGCAACTTGAGACCATTGCTCCTTGTTCTGTACTAGCTGTAGTGCTGCGTTACACTCTCATAGCTAGATGCTAAATTTGCTTCAGGCAACAGCACGATATATAAACACGAAAAATTAAAATTAACACAGGCTTCTCGTCCACCTGCACTTGTGCACTCAGAACTGAAGAAAACTGACAAAACTGCCTTTTATTTTTTCTGTGGAGACACCCTGGGAGATAATACACAGAAAAAATATGGAAACCTGGAAGTTACAAAGCTCATCCGATGAAGTGAGCTGTAGCTCACGAAAGCTTATGCTCAAATAAATTGGTTAGTCTCTAAGGTGCCACAAGTCCTCCTTTTCTTTTTAAAGAGTTAACTGCTAATGGTTAACTTACCATATACAACCAAGCTGGGTCTAACTTATACCAGTACCATAAATTTGCTTGACTAAAACTGAGGGTGTGTTTAACAGGGTGGTATCATTTCCTGCAGGCTCCTTATCATTAAACAAAGCACACATGGAGACAAAACAGTGTTGTAGCTAAACAAAACCAATGAATGCCTTAAAACATGACTTCACTTCCTACCCAGCTGAAAGTGGAAATCCTGTCCAAGCCTCCTATTTTGAGGATTCATATTTAATACACCAAACAATAGGTTCTTAGCCTCGGCAGCTATTTAAAGTTACATTGGAAGAGCCGGCTAGGTTTGCTTTAGTAATTGACTCGGGATTCCTGTGCTAATTGTGCCCTCTATCATGACCCTGTCACGGTGACTTGAACTTTTTCTACAAAAGGATTTAAACAGGAAAAGATACCTAGTGTAAAAATTGTTTATTCTGTATGCTATGTATTGGCTTTGTGTCAGTGCCTTTGCCCCTGGGTGGCTGGCACACACAAAGATTAAGGGATCCAACTACTGCTACCAGATAAAGGAGTTCTTTTGTTCAAGGAGTTTAGCACTCTGCTTTTGAAATTTAAGGACGCCGGGTGTGATTTAGTGTATGCGCATGAGATACCCACTGTTTGCAACACACAGATTTACTACAGGCTGAAATAAATAGATATTGCAACAACAATGGAGAAAGGCCACATTCAAAGTTTTAAACCTTCAACGCTGAAATCTATTTCCTAGCCAAAGTCTTTCCACCTCTTCAATACACACTCAGTGGCTTGTTAATGTAGGGTTGTCATAAAATCTATGGCATTATATAGCTTCCAAACACACCATCATATATACTCCCTATACAGTCTTCACCATTTTTTTCCTATGACATATGTCGTTTAGCTGGCTTCATCTCCTTTTAATAACTCTGCATAATGCACTGAAGTATACCAGAGAGGCTGCAGTATACAACTGGTTTTGGTTATATCATGTCTCTATTTTAGCTTTGTAGAGGTTTCATTATTAAGAATATTTTAAAACAAGTCCACATGACTATTATTGCCAAGTGATCATTTGTTACACAACTTGTTTACTCTTTTGGTCTTCTAGAAGAAAGGTTATTTAATAAAGTAGAGAGGGCAGACTTTTCTATTACCAGTAGTTTCCTAGGTGGGAACATATTCAGTGGTGGAGGAGAATAAGCATGAACATACATTTTAAAAAATGCAAAATCAAGTATATATTTTAAATGAAGATATTCATCGTTCAATAGCAATTTATTTCACTTTAAACAGCAGCAGTCAAGTAGAAAAAAATCCTAAAATTAAATGAATTACAAAAAATTTAGGCAGAACCTCCCCATTTGAACATAATTAAGGACAAATATAGTGAACAACATTAAAAAGTCAACATTTTCTGAAAGTTATAGAACCATGCAGTAGTAACAGAGATATAATATTTCTACATATTCAGAAGAGGAAATAATTGGGGTACCCCAAATGCATGGTAATTGTTGGCAAATGGCAACTACCACAGAGACACACACATGATGCTTAAGAGCCTAATTCTGCTCCCACTGAAACCAGTGCAAAACTTCCATTGACTTCAGCATTACAGGAGCAGGCCCTAATGAATTAGATATTTCACACAGGACAACTTCTGAAAATGATAAACAATAAAACACTATAGGGAACATGGAGTCAATGGTATGGCATATAATCACCTTCTTTATTGTTTTAACGACATGGTTCACAAACACAACATTTCTTACCCGACCAGTATGTTAAGAGTGAAGTTTTGTTTGCCTGCAGCCAACTATTGTTACTGCAACAGAACAATTAAGGGCTTCTTCCTACTCTCATTTAAGTCCTAACTTCCTAAACTACAGCTAAAAGGAAAGAGAGAGAAATGAAGCCTTAGACAGATTAATAGGAATGTTAAATCATGTAACCCACTTAAAATAAGCTTGCACGTAGCAGTCCAAGGCCCAGTGGGTAAATCCCCACCTCACAAACTTACACAATGGGCACTCACTGGGACTTAGAGGAGACTCGAGTTCAATTTCCTGTTCCACCACAAACTTCCTGTGTGACTTTGTGCAAATCACTTAGCCTCTCTGTGACGCAGTTCGCCATTTGTAAAACAAGGATACTAGCACTTTCCTATTTCACAGGAGTAGGGTGACCAGATGACAAGAACAAAATATCGGGACACATGGGGGGGCAGCCACAGGCTCACCCCTTCACCAGGGCCGGCTCTAAGTTTTTTGCCTCCTCAGGAAAAGCAAAAAAAGCCGGAGTGCCACAAAATATCGGGACAAATAGCGTCCCGACCGTACATCAGTCGGCACACAGGACAAACAACTAAATATCGGGACATCCGGTCACCCTACACCGGAGTGTTGTGAGGACAAATGCATTAAAACCTGTGAGGCTGTCAGATGCTATGGAAAGGAAGACTACATAAGAACCGAAGATAAATAAATATCACCACAAAGTACCAAACAAGATGTAAAGCTCAAACTACTCTGCAGCATCAGCATTTACTTCTGGCAAAAAGGAAAACATTTCAAATTATGGGTTATAAACATGAGCTCAACAGGGAAAACAAAAAGGCAGCAGTTTGGTGAAATGCTTCATTTTAGAAAGCAAAAGGAAAGCAGTAACACAAACAAAATAAATGTTCAGTTTAACAAAATGGTTTAACTGCATTATACCACTTGATGCGTACTCAAGTTGGTAAAAAAGCTGCTGAAAGCATGTAAGGCATCATGAACGGAACAATTTTCATGACCCCTTAGTTCATACTTGATATTGTATTACCATACATCAGCTTGATTGGGGATTTGATTTTAGCAGCAGAATATTATTTTCCCTTGGGTTGATAAAAATAACATAGTGGGACAGAGTAACCAATCTCACTTTTTTCAAGCCCAAAAAACAAGAGTATATTAAAAAAAGTAGCAATATATATTTCATTCTTTAATTTTAAAATGATTCTTTGTCCTAAATTAGCTACAGCGTCTTAACTCCAGTGAAGCTTCTGCTTTAGTTCAGCGGAGCATTAGATCCACCCACAATTCTGTTCCACTAATAGGGGATCTTCAGCAGTAATCATCTCATCTTCCAATAAGGGACTAAGGCCTAGTCTACACTTCCACTTACAGTGCTGAAACTTTCTTCGCTCAGGGGTGTGGGAAAAAAAATCTGAGCGATGCAAGTTTCAGCGCTGTAAAGTGGCAGTATAGACAGTGCTACAAGCCGCGCTCCCAGCGCTGGTAGCTATTGCCCTTGCAGAGGTGGTTTTATTACAGCGCTGGGAGACCTCTCTCCAGCGCTGGAGCTGCGACTCCCCAGCCACTTTAAAGCGCTGTCGGCTGTGTAGACATACCCTTAATCTATATTATGCTCTTCTGAACCCTCCTTTACTGGGACCTGGTAAATGTTCCTGCTTATATGCAGGCTACATAGCAAGCCAAGTCCCTTTTATGATACCTGTTGGATCCCTATCTGCTATTAGATGATCATAATGCTTCCTTTTACTCCTGTAGCAAATAACTGTAGAACAGTCAGGGCACCGAGTATCTAGTTTAGAAAGGAAGGTCAGTAAAAGGTTGTCAGTGGAGAGGTGAAATAGAAAAATCAACAAAAGGGCAAAACAAGGTCCTACTGCAATAACAAAGGTCCATCTAGCCCAGTATCCTGTCTTCCAACAGTGGCCAATGTCAGGTGCCCCAGAGGGCATGAACAGATAATCATCAAGTGATCCAACCCCTGTCGTTCATTCCCAGCTTCTGGCAAGCAGAGGCTAGGGACACCATCCCTGCCCGCCCTGGCTAAAAGCCATTGATGGACCTATCCTCCATGAATTTATCTAATTCTTTTTTGAACCCTGTTATAGTCTTGCCCTTCACAATATCCTCTCGCAAGGAGTTCCACAGGTTCACTGTGTGTTGTGTGAAGAAATACTTCCTTTTGTTTGTTTTAAACCTGCTGCCTATTGATTTCATTTGGTGACCCCTAGTTCTTATGTTATAAGAATGAGTAAATAACACTTATTTACTTTCGCCATACCAGTCATGATTTTATAGACCTCAATCATATCCCCCCTTAGTTGTCTCTTTTCTAAGCTGAAAAGTCCCAGTCTTATCCCAGAAGCTGTTCCATACCCCTAATAATTTTTGTTGCCCTTTTCTGAACCTTTTCCAATTCCAATATATCTTTTTAGAGATGGGATGATCACATCTGCACACAGTATTCAAGATGTGGGCGTACCATGGATTTATATAGATGCAATATAATATTTTCTGCCTTATTATCTATCCCTTTCTTAATGATTCCCAACATTCTGTTGCTTTTTTGACTGTCGCTACACATTAAGTGGATATTTTCAGAGAACTATCCACAATGACTCCAAGGTCTCTTTCTTGAGTGGTAACAGCTAATTTAGACCCCATCATTTTATATGTACAGTTGGGATGATGTTTTCCAATGTGCATTACTTTGCATTTATCAGCACTGAATTTCATCTGCCATTTTTTTGCCCAGTCACAAGAGATCCTTTTGTAGCTCTCGCAGTCTGCCTGGGATTTAACTATCTTGAGTAGTTTTGTATTATCTGCAAATTTTGCCACCTCACTGTTTACCCCTTTTTCCAACATAAAGGCCTTCAGATTGTAAACTAAGTGATAATTATAACTGCCCAAGTATGCTATTGACTCTGAGACAGAGTTTAATCTTGGAGCATGGGAACTATCCCGCTTTTGCAATGGGAGGAAGAAGAGGACAGACCCCGTTAAATTTATTCTAGCATATAGAAGGTGTTTTTGTTGAAAATGTGGTCTCTCTCAAGTTATTCTTTGTTATAGGTTTTGTGTTTTAGGCATAGGCACACCCTGTCTGTGCCAACTGGATGTGGTTTGTAATCCAATGGGGGGTAATAAACATTTTATA
Source organism: Chelonia mydas (assembly GCF_015237465.2). Taxonomy (NCBI): domain Eukaryota; kingdom Metazoa; phylum Chordata; order Testudines; family Cheloniidae; genus Chelonia; species Chelonia mydas. The sequence continues at coordinate 70,886,096 of NC_051250.2, forward strand.
TATGTGCACACAGATCAAAAGGTAAAAGATGGGGTGACCTCTCCTAAGCATCTCAAAATCAAAAGTTCTTACTAATCTCCTTCGCAGCAGTAAGCAAAGGAAACAGAGCTTGTATAAAAACAACCCTAATTACCACCACCCAATAGAGAGACAAGTGACATTCTGTTAATTATGCAACACTCCTGGTACAAATCTAGACAGTGATTTTCCCACTTTTGTTCCTCCTCTTGGCTGAGGTGATCATTACTTCAGAACAAAACCCAGTCCAGTTCTGGCCCACCCTGCCTCCCCCAACACTACCTAGCAATGGGAATGCAAGATGGAACAATTTTATAATCAGGTGCTTTTAACAAACTGCCACTTCCAGTATTCAACTCTTCATAGGAACTTTTCAGTCCTAACCCACCAACAAATCCTAAAAAAAATCCTCGAAAGTCTCACTGTAATACAATTTCAAAATTGTGACTGTACATATGAACATGTGTCTGTGTTTAAAGGAGACTGTGGGTTTTCACGGTCCAAACACTAAGCTATTCCTTCTATGAATCCATAACATGTTAAATGACCCACAAGAAAATGAAGTCTGATCCATTTCTGCTTACATATTTGTATGATAATTTTACTGGGTTATTGGATATTTCCACTGTGTCATTGTGGGAGTAGAACTGTCAAGTCCTGAATATTTGCAAGACATCACAGTTGGTGACCTAATTTGATGTACAATCCAGCCCAGTAATATAGTTTATTCGGAATCTAATATTTCAATTAAAAATGATCCCTATATAAATAACAATCTTGCCCTATCTTCAACCTCTGGTTATAAATTTAAATCCTTCCTTCAGTTTTGTCACGTACAGAAGTAAAGGCTTGTATTTGAATAGTCAAAAGATTTCTTTTAAAGATTAGTTATCATATGACCAACAATGAAAACACACAGTAAAAGAGCAGATTACTCAGAGTAAGATGAAATGTAGCAGGCCTTGGACTCTGCCCTTAACAACTTTTGTTTAAAGGAAGACTTTCAGACTATGGAATATTTTTTATCTATAATGAGAATCGAAAGGGGCTCTAGCAGTTACAGGCACGTGTTTAAAAAAAGTATTTGCCTAATGCTACCTTATGTTATTCAGTCTAATCAAATGCTCTCTCTTTATGGGAGTTTGTTATTTTTAAACACTTCCCCTAGCTTAGACGGCAGAACCTAGCCTGGTCAGTTCCCCTTTCTGGTTTGCATGCACTAGCAGAGCGCTGGTATGTTTTCAAACCAGAACTGCCAGAAAAAGTTCAGAAACAAAATGGCAATGTTTCTTTTGCATATTAGGTTTAATGAAGTTTAAAAACTTTTCTCTTTAAACCTCCTCCTTCCCTGCTCCACCCCCTACACAAAAAAACCCAAGCAAACCAACAACTTCTCAGTCTTGAGCTTATGTTATGTAATATCGCGGCAGTTGGACGTCTGGTCACCCTACCTTTTATGCTAGGCAGAGAACCTACACTCCTAGTTCTATCACGTGGTGATAGGCCACAAGCCATTCACTTTGCTCATGGTTTTCTTAATTTGTGTAATCATGAAGGACTTGTTAATTACCCTGGCTATGATGTTTCAACAAGGGCTGGTCTCCCACACCACTGCCTCTTGCTCATGGTTAATCCTGCAGTGAGGTCAAATAATACTTGGCCATGAGTCATCATAATCATTTCCAAGGTAACTGGCTGAATACACAAGGTAAGTACATGACTGCAGATTCACTGTAGAGTCCAGCAGGAGGAGAAGCTGAGCTAAGAGAGATCATTCTCCTACTAGAATCAGCATCTTCAATAAAAACAACGGGGAGTCCTTGTGGCACCTTAGAGACTAACACATTTATTTGGGCATAAGCTTTCATGAAGTGGGTTATAGCCCACAAAAGCTTATGCCCAAATAAATGTGTTAGTCTCTAAGGTGCCACAAGGACTCCTCACTGTTTTTGCTGATACAGACTAACACAGCAACCCCTCTGAAAACCATCTTCAATAAGAAAGACTGAACCATGGAACAATACTGGCTATATAGATTTCTTTCTGGATACAAGTATGATAAAATAGACTCTCTCTCCACCCTCCCCCACCACCACCCCTCACCAAAGACTGGTCCAATAATGAAGTCCTCCCTTCTGTGACAATATCTTCCAAAATGAAATACACATATTAAACCCAAGTTACTAGAGGTAACTGCCATCCAGCACCACTGCAGATACAATCATTAAAGTCAAACAGAAGCTCAAGTGGTGTCCTTTGTTGCATACAGGGATGTTAGGATAACAACAATAGAAATGGATTGCTTTTGTAATGAAATCCTGTGAGGTATTCTGGCTCCTTTTCAGGCTGAAATGGAACACAGAATCGTTTCAGTTCCGTTCTGGGAAATTCTGCTATTTGGGTTCCGAGAGAGATGAGATCCCAGCACCCAATGCTGTCACAGAGTTACTGTATGCCTTGTACACACAGCACAAAAACAGCCTAAGAGTTACCAGTTCTGTATCACTTCTGTGAGAAAATTAATCACAGTATCATTGATTGCACTGGGTTTCAGTAATCAGTATTCATACTAGATTGCTCTTTCCAAGTAACTTTAATTACCCTGACAGTGCAAACAGAGACTGTACGGAGTGAATAATATGGCGAACTTTGCTTTAATTACTACATTTACCAGGAGGAAACAAAGAGACCACAGCCACCTACAGAACCATGCTGTCATTGGCAAATTCCATTTAACATGCATCTCTCCTATAACATTAACTACCACACAGATAAAAAGTAGGAAATACACTAAATTACATAAGCTATACTGTTGTATATAGTTGAAAATAATAGACTATTTTCTCCTCACACTCATATCAATGTGCTATATAGCAACAGTCAGAATAAAAGGTTAATAGTAAGGAATGCCATCTGGAAAATTTTCATACCCATGGTGTTGAAGCCACTGAAGGAAATTGTTGCCCTTCTTTAATTACATGAAGCCTGGGTCAAAGAGGCTCCAAGAATGACTCTTCCTGAGCACTATATAGTTCAGGCGCAGGAAAGTCACCAAGGACCAAGCACATTTATTGGAGAGAGATCACACCCTGCAACATCTTCAGAAACTATGTCACTGTGTTTAAGTGCATGAAGGTGTTTTAGGTTTAAGGCAGGGGCTTGTTTCAATAAGTCTACATTCATAGGAACCGACTCTATGGGTGCTCCGGAGTTGGAACACCCACAGAAAAAAAACAGTGGATGCTTAGCATCCACCAGCAGCCAGCTCCTCCCTCTCCCACCCCCAGTGCCTCCCGCCCACTGCCGGCCCTGCTGATCAATTCCTCCCCCTCCCTCTCAGTGGCTCACGCCTCTCATAATCAGCTGTTCCGTGGTATGCAGGAGGTGCAAGGGGGAGGAGTGCGGACGGGGTACACTCGGGGGAGGGGCAGGGGAAGGAAGAAGTGGGGTGGGGGTGGGTCCTTGGTGATGGGGTGGAGTGGGAGCAGGGCCTGGGGCACAGCAGGGGTTGAACACCCCCCCGGGAAAGGAGGAAGACCGCACCTGTGGCTACATTAATGAGCCTCTGTTCAACTCAAACCTAGCAACCTAAATGCAGCCAGTTCCTTACTGTGCTGCAAATCCAGTCGAACAAATGGCATTTCTAAATATTTGTAATTTGTAAAGGCAACTGTGTCTTCTTCTGTCTGGCCTTTTCTCAAAGTCTTTTAACTTGCACAGGCAAAACTTTGTGTTTTCTTTTGTATAGTGTAACAGTTATGCATTAAATAACTATGCTACCATATTGATGCGATTCCACTATAAACCTCTGTTTGCCTCCGGAACATTTTTTTAAAACCCATCCAGTCAAAGCCTGGTTTAAAAATGATCATTCCAGATACATATTTTTTTTACTCTAAAAGACTGTGCAAATAGGGGAAAATAATAAAGATTCTCAACATTACATGAGGTTTAAATAAACTTCAATGCATCCGTTTTCACAATTTTTTTAGGCTGCGTTTTGCAAAGAAAGCAAAGCACTTACCGGGAGCAATGGTCTCCAGTGTCCCACGATTAATTTTTCTAGTGCTTGTGCAGTGTTGGACAGTGGAGCCAGTAAACACCAAGTAAAAAACTACATCATCTTCAAGTTCATCTTCTTCAGTCAGCAGCACTGTAATAACACAGTCACCCTAAGACAAGGGCAAAAAAAGCCAGAAGTCAAGTTCACATCCTCAATAATTTTATTATATAAATGACCCACTCGGTCTCCAAGGCTCCTGATTTCTTCTCTCTGTCCTTTTTCACATCACTGTAAGAGTATTTGCTCCCATCTTCAGATATACAGGTAGATTTCACAATGCATTTTGACCGGATCATCAAGCACAGCAGTCAGCTGCAAAAGATATGCAGAGGCTCGGCCATTAGATTCTGACAGGAAACACTTTTCCCATCCCATGAAAATTTTCAAGATTTCAAACAATTTTCCCATGTTGCATTGGGATGAAACCAAGACTTTTACAAAATGTTGCCTGCCCCCTCCAAAAAAAGAGAGCAAAATAGAGCCCTCACCCCAGAATTGCCAACACAGCCTGGTGTGTAGGGCATTTACCTGGAATTTGGGAGGACCAAGTTCAAGTTTCTGCTTTCAGTCAGGCAGAGCAGATTCTTGAACCTGGGCCTCCCGCATCCCAGGTGAATGCCCTACCCACTGGCTACTCTCTCTCACCAGAAATCCCACACTGTACCTGAGAATCCTGCCTGATTAAAGTTTTTTCAAAACTGTTATGTTTTCACGAAAAGTTTCGATTTCGACAATGTGTTATTTTCTGATGAAAAACCTGTCTTTACCATACTAATTTCCCCTTACTGTTACTCACACTTTCTTGTCAACTGTTTGAAATGGGCCACACTCATTACCACTACAAAAAGTGATTTTTCCTCCCTTGGTATTCTACTGTTAATTGAATTGTCTTGTTAGACTGACCCCCCCTTGGTAAGGCAACTCCCATCTTTTCATGTATTATGTATATATACACACACCTCCTACTGTATTTTCCACTCCAAGCATCTGATGAAGTGGATTCTAGCTCATGAAAGCTTATGCCCAAATAAATTTGTTAGTCTCTAAGGTGCCACAAGGACTCCTCGTTGTTTTTGTTTATGTCAAAAAAATTCCCAACCCCAGCTCAAATAGCCATGGTAGGCAACAACATCTGGAAATATCAGCACAAGATCAAAATCAGCACCTCACAGCACCGTGATATCACGATGGTACTGTAACATCTCACTGGTATTGACTCACACCAGGAAGCACGGAGAGCAACCCAAAATTGCTCAAGTATCCAAAGTATCCCAGCCTAAATTCTCTCTCTGTGCCTAGGTAACTACCTACTGATACCTGCAAGGTAACTAACTCAAGCACTGACCACTCCCATCCTCCTCAACACACATACACGGAAACCTAGGGAAGCATCAAATTCAATACAGTTTTCTCTTGCTACAAAGAGAGGGGGGCGGAAACATGATTGTAAGGAACCAATAAGGACAGTGTTGTTGCAAAATTATACTCAATAGAACTACCCTTCCTGGAATAACAGCTACAGACAGGAGAATAGGCTTTATATCATCAGGACTCAAATCTGACTCCCTTTGCAGCCCAATAGCTATCTACTGGCACATATCAATATTGCCTAGAAGTAAGATTTACTGTTATGCCTTCATTGTCATGTGCAATTACACTTTCACCAAACAATAACAATTTGAAAATATCCACTGCCTTGTTGCAAGGTATGCATTACCTCCTCATTTGCCACATTTTCTAGCAGATCATGCTTTGATGAGGCTGCAAAACCTTATTTATAGCAAATACAATAGTCCATGAAACCAGGACACACCTTGACTAAGTGGCAGATTTTCTCCTTTATCTCCTGCTGCCTCAGGTCACACTCCTACGCTCAGTCTGCACAACCTAGATTTTTAGAACTACTGCGTGCAAAAAAGTATACATAAATGAGACATGCAGTATAGGTGTGGCTGTGTTAGTCCCAAGATATTAGAGAGATAAGGTGGGGGATGCAATGAAATCTTTTATTGGACCAACTTCTGTTGGTCAGACAGGTTTTCGAGCCCTTCTTATCTCTACATAAATTATATGCAGTTATCACAAGTAACTCTGCGTGTAACTGAAGTAATTGTATGCGCAAATTACACACGTTCTTTTGCACATACAACTCTAAAAATCTGGTTTCAAGGTATATAAATACCTATGATAGATTAAAAATCCACTCTCCTGCAGTCGCAGAGATACATTCATTGCAACAGAAGGAAAGTACATACAGAAATAACAAGGGTAAAGGGTGTTTTGTATGACTTTGCTATCCTTTATAATTTGCCGACAATTAATTGCTTAAGACACACATCATTGGGAACAGTAGGCCAAAAATGTCTGGTCCTTTTCTAGCCCAGTAATCTACTAAGATCAAAACCAGTTTGATGCCTCAGGTTTTAAAATTAAAGCTGTATTAACTAGCCCTGTTTCATCACTCCACTTAGCATACATTAATGTTGCAAGTTTGGAAAATGCTCCATGCAGATTATGCAAAATCTAATTTGAATATTTAAACAACAAGCACTGTCTCATTATATAACCTTAACTCTAAAATTCTTCAATTCATTGCTCCTTCTCCTCCCTCTCAAATCAATACTTTCTCCCAAACAAATCCACCAGTTTCCGCTCCATCCTCCTTTGTGCTCACTCACCCTCCCGCCCTAGGTTCCCCATCACCACTCCCTCTTCTACCTCTGGATCCCCACAGCTCCTCCACACTCCGCTCCGCATTCTGGCTCCCTCACTTGAATTCCCCCTCCATCACCCTGGCTTGGCTCCCCCAAACTCATCTCTGGTTCCTCATGTCCCTCTTTGGATTTGCCTCATTCCTCCCGCCAAGAAAATAGGCCCCCAGTGTACCCTTCGACAGAGCACAACACCCTACATCACTCCACCCAGTGTTACTCTTGCCTTATCTCTGTGTCTGCAGCTGGTTGGGTGAGGCTGTGTGTGGAGTTTCTATGGCTACAGAGCTCTCATGGCCTCCCTAGAGGACTCTAACCACAGAGATTCTGCCTTAGAGGAGACTAACTGAACAGAAACCGCCTCAAGTACCTCTCCCTCCAGTCTTCCACTCCAACCCCTTTCACTTTTCATGGGACTCTATAGTAAAGGTACACCACTGAAAACCAGGCCGGAGTTTTAGCCCAGCTTTGCTGCTGACCTTAGACAAGTCTCACAGGTTCTCTTTGCCTCAGTGTCCCCATCTATAATATGGAGATCACTCACAAGCAGAGGATGAGGCTCTATTAGAGAGTGCAATGCCCTGTGGCATATGGATGTCGGAGGCATGAGAGAAGGTGCCACGTAATGTGATTGATCTTTGTTAGAACCATTACAAACCCTGGGCACGCAGGGTGAAGGTGCAGCTGGAGCTACAATCTTTGTTCTGTATGGCCAGCCCCCAGACATGCAAATCAGGAGATTAAAAAATAAAAAGGGTTATTTTAATTGGCCTTGTGGGTCACATTTTGAAGCTCTTCTCCACAGCCAAGAGAGTTAGAACCTTTTTTGAAGAGAGAGAGAGAGATGAAAAACAAAAGAGAAACGAGTGAAACAAAAGGAAAGAGAAACGAGTGAAACAAAAGGAAAGAGAAACGAGTGAAACAAAAGGAAAGAGAAACGAGTGAAACAAAAGGAAAGAGAAACGAGTGAAGGGGGGGAAGAAAAAAGAAATAGAATGTTGCATAATTCCATGACTCCAGGAGCTGGGGCTTTAAGAAAAACATCATAGAATCATAGAATATCAGGGTTGGAAGGGACATCAGGAGGTCATCTAGTCCAAGTATTGGTCATCAAATATCACAAGAGTTGACACTACTGCCAACTAGTCATATGCCAGATGTGTACCGTATGGTAGTAAATCTAAGCAGGTTTTGGACGATAAAACCACAAGGAAGACAACTATGTGTGGTAATGTGGCTTCAGCAGATAGGCTCCTGAGGGCTTGTCGACATACAAAAGTTGCCCCAGTGCCATTACACTAGTGGAAAACCCTGAGGGAACACACCGATATCATCTTAAAACTAGTTTTACCAATTTCGCTTTCCCCTGTTTTACAAGAACAAGCTGACCAGATATCAACCAGATTTAAATCCAGATGATGCTGAGAGTTAAACCTATCACTAGTCCTGGTAACATGGCTCACAGATTAGTCCATCATCACTGCTGATAAAAGTAATGCTTACAATTAAACAATTAGCATACTACCCACTTTTTTTGTTGTTGCAATTCATCTTGACAAAAATTACTGAGCCAGCGACAGAAAGGCACTAGAAGAAGTGCTTCTGCAATCTATCAGGAGATAATACCAGAGCAGAGTTCTAAAGGATGTGAAAGGAATAATACACAGAAGAGGCAGAAATAGAATGCGTGTGTTTTCAATGATACAATAAAAAGATGGAAAAAAGTCTCAGATTTGAAATTCAAACATTACCAATTCACATGCAGAACTAAAACATTCAATTCCAGCAAATGTGTCCGGTTTTGAAGCAACTATTCAAAACGCACGCTTTTTAACCTACAAATTTCTCCCTTTGCTTTGACTTTTGTTTCTTCATCCTTGCTCAAACTGTTCCCCCCATGGGATCCACATGCAAATACTTAAATGGTCCTATAGTCCTGCTAAAGTTTAAGACAACCCCATTAACAGAGCTGACTGTTTAAACAAATGGCAGCTGAGGCTAATATTTTTAAACCCAGAACCTGTAAATATGGCTCATCACTTTCCTTTGGAACAAAAGTAATCAGCACAGAGTACATGTGAAAAGAACTGTGTATTGATGGGTTTATACACACATGGACTAAACAAAGGCCATCAGGGTAATACTTTAACAAGCTTAAGAGATACAGGTTAACTCACAAATATTAGAGCAAAAACGATAGATGCATTCACCTAGTTATTGTTAAAAAGAGCAGGATAAAGGGCTAACACAGAACAAGCTGAAGATGTGGACAAATACTAGAACCCCTCAGGCTTTCTGTATAGGTTTGTCTAGACTAGGATTTAAAGATGTGATGTTAGATCAAGGTAGCAAACTACTTTACAGCTTCTAAAACTCTAGTCAAGGCAAAGCAATTGTACTTCAGAATTTGCTAAACTGGTTGAGTTAATGTCTAGAGCGAAGCCTAGGTTATGACAAAATCAGCTAGCATGACTGTAAAGGTCTGAGGCTATGTCTACACTGAACTGCAGTGTAGACTACGGGGGCTGTGAACTATATAGCACACCAAAATGTTGCACTCTCCGGTGGATGATGCTAACACAAACTAAACATTACCAAGTTTGTGTTAGTACAGTCCTGTTTGAAAGAGGACTATGTTAACACAAATTAAGTACCTTTTAGTTTGCATCAACAGCGTCCACACTGGGCAATTAGAGCACAACATTTTGGTCACACCCCCGCAGTCCACATTGTGTCACAGCATAGACAAGCCTTTAAACTGTGTCTACACATGCGCTAAAGGGGTATTTCAGTGATGCTAAGCTAACTTATTGAACTAACACAATTGAAAAATGCTCCATTTTCTGCTACATAGACAAGGCCTACAAGCCTTGTCTAGACTAGAAAAAAGGTGGGAGGGTTTAATCGAGTGAGCTCAATCAAGCTTGCTTAACTTGACTGTAAACCACACTGCATGGGTTTACTGTGGAGCTCTATTTCAAACTAAGGGTGGTAAACTGTGTCTACACTGGTGTTCAGTGGGGTTCGCAATCAAGTTAACTAATTCTGTTGAAACATGGTACCTTTTTACCTAGACAAAGCCTAAGAATAAGCTTCTCCTGCCACCTCAGTTAGCAACCTGGGAGCTGCAGCTCAGGTGTCCGCTTCATGTCTCTCCAAACCCTGCCGAAGTCTTTCAGTAAAAAGCGGGAAGCCAATACCCAATATTCCTAATATGAAAAACAAGCACGGCTCTTTTTTTTTTTTTTTTTTTAAACTTAAAAGTTGACATTCTCTTTGCGGGTCATTAGCAAGATGGAAAGGATGCCATTCATTCATTCATCGTGCATTGCAGTTCACCTTTGCATGCGCCTTCTGCACTGTCATCTGCTGTTGTGTACGGCATAATTAACGGTTTGTAATCTACTTTGAGACCCCTGGAGATATACAAGTGCTAATGATCATGATTAAGGAAGTGGGTGGCCTTTAATATCTCTCATTAAAATCAGTAACAGAAGGCAAAACTCTGTCATCTTCATCATAAAAAAAATCCATATCCAAAAGTTACTTTAAAAAAAAATAAATCTTTTTGAAAATATGAATTAACAGTTTACAGTACAAGGTTCTCTCTTTCCAACAACTTCAGAGTTAAAGCAAATCAGTTACAAATGTGGCCAAATTCCTTAAACCCACATAGAAAGAGTTTCCAATAGCACTATTGCACTCAGCCTACAAAAACATTTTAATTGAAGCATGTTTACCTTTATTCATTTAATATTACCCAAATAATGTCATCTGTTCAATATCACTGCCACACAAGGTGGCTATTATAACCCCTTTCATCCTGAATGGCTACAAATGGAAAGCCAGGCTGCCAATACCCCTTTGGTGAAAGTACAGATAGATCAAAGCAATTCTCCAGCACATGCCAACAAATAAGAATAATTTAATTTCAAACCTAGTTTGGATTGACTAATATTTACTTATCTTTAAGCCCATTGGAAATGAAAACATTCCATTTTATGTCCATTCACCCAAAAGGTCACCATTTCTTTCAACTCCCAAATTTCGATTCAACATGTATGAAATAAACATTTCAGAGATGTGATCGGTATGAATTAAGCCTATTATTGAAAAGTACATTCAGTATCTCCAGCTGGGGAGGGAATGTTGTTTAGTGGTCATAGCACATGACTAAAGCTAAGGGACTTGGCCACAGATTCACTGAGGGCTGAGCTACACACAATTTTTGTACAACTATATCGATTTAGAAACTGATTTTAACTGAAGTGGTACAACATCTAGCGTTGACACTGTTACACCAGTATATTAGTGGCTATATTGATATAAGCACCCTTACATCAATATAATTGTGTCAACACTAGGGCACTGTACCACTTTGTATCAATTTCTAAACCATTACAGTTATGGGAGAACAAAAACTATGCTTTGATGAGCCCTGAGTGATCATGGCTAAACCGTTTCCTCTCTGTGTTTCACTTTCTCCATCTGTAAAAGGGGAATAACCTGTCCTTTAAGGGCTTTTATATGAGCTTACTTCATCAGTGTTTGTAAATTTCTACGATGTTATTAGACAATGGCCACTATATAAGAGCCAAATATTACTAATTTATATTATTTATTATTTCGTAAAAATGTATCTGTATTCTAAAAAGAGACTACCTTAATCTCTTAAATGTTTGCACAGTTTAATTATATAGCAAAAGCTCTAATTTCCAATTCAGTTATTGAGCATCTTTGTCTGTCTGCTTCTGTAAGTGCTGGGGAACCATCAATCTTGTCGGACCCTATACTGCAAATGACACCGAATCATAAGGATTCCCCTGTAACATGTACCATTTGGGATCACATGAGGACTCAATGAGAAATGGCAGAAGCAAGACCCACAGTAATCCATTCATCCCCAAAGCAAATCTATATCGTTTTACAGGTTTCCTATACACTTGTAAGTGTATGTCCCGACTAGGGTCGGAAAAGGATATATTTTCTTAAATGTGCTAGCTAACATATTTTAAAATTCCACTATAAACAGTTTAAGTTGTATTTTAATGTGAACCATATTCACCTCAAGCAGTTAGCACATTTTAAAATACCACTTATCCTATTGTGGTGTTTTGAAGTATGTTAGCGAACATATCAAAAACTCATCTTTTTTCCTCTAACCCAGACAAAGCCTAGGACTATTTAAATAAATGTAAACTCCAGTATGATGTGTTAAAAGGTGAAACTGAAGGACTTGTAGAAGTTTTATTAAAAGCAGAATGGTAAATGGACAGAATATATGCACGCATGAGATTGCTGATGTTAACCACTACAATCTCTGGTTACATTTTTCATCATGGTAGCACCTACTACAGTACACTGATGCTGAGCACAAAAGCATGCATTAGGTGACTAGGAAAAATTTACTAAGTGGATGCAAAAAATAGGTCTGACACCTTTCAGCACTTTTCTTTCCAAACAGCTATTGCCAAGAAGAGTTCTGCTGTTTTACTGAAGAGTTTGGCTTGGAGTGTTAGATTAGACAAGTGAGAATAATGTGCCCTTTTAACAGGTTTAATTCTGTTTCCATTCATAACAGAACTGACTTGTTCTTGGGTCAACTTATTACATTATGCCTTTTGGTGTCATAACGATTTATACTTTCAAAGTGGTATCTTCTTTATTAATGGAAAGCTGTTCACACAGTTTCAATGTGGATCTTCTTTTATGGGCACAGAAAATTGAAATCCTTTGATTGTTTTCCTCCTTGAACTGATAAAAGTTCTCTTGCATTTTTTTTTTAAATGAAGTAGGCATGCTGTCATCTAACCTCCAAGCCAGGAACGTTATCTACTGCTATGGGCACACAAAGAGAAGTCAGATTTCACTCCAGAGTCACTGTGGGTATGTCTACACTGTGAGTCACTGTGCAACAGCTGCAATGTACACACATCCTGTACGACTTTGGGCAAGTGTAATGGGTTTATAAACACCACGTGAGCACAGGCAGGAAAGGAGCCTTCCCTGCTTACTGGCAACTAGGCTGACCACACCCTGGCACAGCGACCAGAACTGCCAATCATGGAGGCATGCACCCACAGCTGGGATCAATAAGGAAAACAGGCTCAGCTATAAAAAAGGAAAACAGAGCAGTGAGGAGGCAGAAAGACCCAGGAGAGCAGAGGACTAACAGCCCCATGCCATGCTGCCTCTAACAAACTGACAGGGAGACAAAGGAAGATGGCGAATTCTGGAGTTTAAGGGCTGACTGACTCATTGTAGATGAAGTTGATGTACTGGGCTAATTTGAGATGAATACAGAGACCCCAGTTTGGAGAAAACTGGGACTTCTAGAGGGGCTGCCCCAAGAACAGTTTTCAGCAAATCATTTCACTTCTCTGTGCCTCAAGTGTGCTCATCTGTAAATAGGGTTGCCAACTCTGACTGAAGCTATTCCGGGAGATTCCCCCCTCCCCAAAAAACTTGACATAATGTCATTTTCTTAAAATATCTTATTAAAATCTCCCGGGTTGCTTTCAATGGGCACCGGGAGATTGGTGCTGATTCTGGGAGACTCCAGGCCAATCCTGCAGGCTTGGCAACCCTATCTGTAAAATGGAAATCATTAGGGGTGGATGAAAATTTTCCATCAAAACTATTTTTGATGGAAAAATTGGGTTTTTGCATACATGAAATTTTCCACGGAAAGTGTCTAGTAGAGAGAATAAATGGCAGCTCAAAACCAAGGGGAAGGTGAGGATCCCACAATCCCATTCAAGATTCAAATCACCATGACTCACCCGCTAATCAATCTTTTAGCATATCTGTTTTAAAGGAATGAGGCTAGAAGGGGACAGGTCAGGGGCCCACGGTACAGTGAACTCATACCAGTCACGGAAGCAACCCCCGACTCTGCCATTTTATGACTCAGAAGTGCCCCTGGAAAAAGATCATGTCAACCCAAGTCACTTTGCAGATAATCAGATCTGGAAGCATGGAGGTGGTGGTATTAAATAGGAGGTTTTGACTTGAGTAGCACTAGAAATCCCTGCTTATGTGAAAATACCCCCAGATAACAGTGATGACCTAGGCCAGGCATGCAAAGAAAGATGGATGTCATTCTGCTGCAGTGTTTAAGCTCCCTGCAGATAAGGCCTCCAAGAAACGACTCCTGAAATAAGTGGAATGGAAATTTGTCAGATTTGCAGTGGGGTTGGGTCCATTCTCATAGTGAATGACTACAAGCCTCTTGATCTTTGAGGCGTCTGAAGCCATTATATTTGTTTTTTAAATGAGCCACAGCTCGTCGATGTAAGGATACGCCATCAGACTAATCTCAGAATCCCTGGCTTGACTTTCTGTTTTTCCCTTTCTATTATTTTAAATGATCCATGTTAATGTTAGTGCCGATGAAAGATTTCAGATTAAAAGAACTGAGGGCTGAGATCCTCTCTGATGAGACAAGCAGAAGTGTCAGTTAAAACAAAGCCTAGGGTGACCAGATGTCCCAATATTTAGTTGTTTGTCTCGCGTCCCGAGCGATGTACAGTCAGGATGCCATTTGCCCCGATATTTTGGCGCGGGACTGGAGTGGACTGGTTAGCGCTTACCTGGGGCCCCAGTGGCGCTTACCTAGGGCAGCTCCTGGGAAGCAGCTGGCAGGATCCTGTGGACCCTAGGCACAGCGGCGGCTGGGGGGGTCTCCGCGCTGCAGCCACCACGAGCGCCGGCTCTGTGGCAGCCAACGGAAGCTGCCGGGGTGGGGCTTGTGGGCGCAGGCAGCGCACGCAGATCCCACTGGCCACCCCTGACCCTAGGAGCCAGAGGGACCTGCCGGCAGCTTCCCAGGAGCTGCCCTATGTAAGCGCCACTGGGGCCCCAGGTAAGCGCTAACCAGTCCACTCCAGCCCCGCTGGACTGATGTTCGGAATCGAAGCAGCATACACCTGGTGCCGTGTGAAAGCCTTGCCAAAATGAATTTCTGGATCACTTGCAAAGTCTTCTACAACTTTGTGACTGCCCAGAAGCAAGTCATGATTATGGCAAAGTCATCCAAGAAGTACAAACTTCTGGCACATCAGAGAGGTATGCAAATTGTGAAGTTGATTTATTGACTGAATAAAAAACCCCACCCTTTACCCCCATTTGTTTAGTGTACAGATAAATCTGTATGTTTAAATATGGATTACAACTAAGTCTATGCTTTAGTCAGGGAGGGCACGGCAGTCACTGATTCCGGACCTCCCTGATCTCGCTTGCTTCAGCTGCCAGAGGCTGAAGCTGGGGCTGAAGGCAGGACTGTGGGCCTCCCCTCTCTGACTGCAGCTGGGGCTGGAGCCAGGGATAGAACCGGGACCCTTCGCTCCCCTGCCCTGCAACTGTAGCTGCATCCAGGATCCTGTGCCCCTGACCCGTGGCTTCTGCTGGGGGCTGGAGCCGGGGCCCTGTGCCCCTGACCTGCGCCTTGTGGCGGGGGCTGCAGCAGGGGCCGTACGCCCCCCTTGCAGCTTCCTAGGGCTGTGCGGCACCCCCATGGCTTCAGTCGCGGCTGTGTGCCTGTGGCTGCCCCCTTCCCCCATGTGTTCTGATATCTTACTCTTGCAATCTGGTCACCCTAACAGGGCCCAATTTTGCAATATGAACTCCTATCCACTAGAGTGAATTCAGCGATCCCAACTCATTTCACAATAGGCCATCGAATAGCTGAAAGACGATATATGTTTTTTAATCCACACTACAATAGTGACTGAACCATGCGCCTAGAGAGGACACCCCTTATACCTCATTAACAGTGCCCTGAGCCAGCCAGTCTCCTGTTTCGGTGTTAAAAGAGGATCACAAAGCCAAAACTGAAACAGATTCATATGCTAAATCAGTGGTTCCCAACCCGGGGTCCGGGACGTGGGGGGCCACAAGCAGGTTTCAGGGGGTCCGTCAAGCAGGGCCAGCATCAGACTCGCTGGGGCCCAGGGGGGAAAGCCGAAGCCCCACTACATGGGGTTGAAGCCAAAGCCTGAGCAGCTTAGCTTCATGAGGCTTCCTGTGGCATGGGTCCCAAACAACTGCCCTGTTTGCTACCCCCTAATGCTGGCCCTGGCTTTTAGATGCAGAAAAGCAGTTGTTGTGACATGGTGGGCTGTGGAGGTTTTACAGCATGCTGGTGGGGGCGGCGGGGGGAGGTCGGGGCTCAGAAGGGAAAAGGTTGAGAACCCCTGTGCTAAATGACTCCCACTGCCACGTCTGTGAGGAAGTATTTGGTCCAGAAATATGTTGTTAACTGACCATTCTGAGGGAGGAAGGATAGTTGTGTGTCGAAAGCATGGAACACAGAGCCAGAAGATCACAGAGTCAGAAGTCCTGTGACAATAGGGACATGTGAGAAACTTAAGGGATCTATAGTAAATACAGTGAAGTTAAATATATTCAGACTAGTGTGATCAATACTGAAACCCCCACACCAATGGATATACTCCGGAAGACACTTGGTAAGAGAATATGCATCTTGCAGGACTCGTGAAGCTTACACTACTTGACAATGTACGTCCATCTCCCAAATAGCTATAGCATGAGGTGCACTTCTGCAAGCGACTATGGGCAACCTGAAAGGGAGATACCCATAGGGGAAAATCAGCAAAGTACCTGTGTCTCAGTGGTGATAAAAGGAAGACACACATTGTGACTTGATATGAAAATGGCCAAGAAGTGTTCCAACTAATTCCTAATACCTAAGAGGGCATGTTAGAATTAACACTGAAATGGCAAAATTACACCTAAGTAATAAAAAAAAATTGAAGAGACCTTCAAATATATTATATTGCTGGGATCATCATCAGAAAAATAGCTGGAACTAGAAGTTTACTGCCTGGGCATTATTTCACGATTTAGGTAACTACAGTATTCCAAGAGTAACATAGCTATATCTTAAAAAAAAAAATCAATGTTGCTGTATTACTTTAGGGTTTTTTTTACTATTAGAATGGTTTATTCTACTATTATGCAGTATTATTATCTAATAATTTAACAGTCTAATCTAATATGAGATTAGAGTAGATTATCTAACAGTCTAATAATCGAATAGTCTAATCATCTAATATTATCTAATAGTATATATTGTCTGCATACTACTCTGGCTGTATGCAAGCCCCAATGTAATGACCCCAAGTAAGCTACTTCAGGCATTGGGCAAAGCAGGACCAGTGAGCAGCTCCAAAGTTGTTCTAATGTTAGTTGGGGGGCAAATCTCTATATGTGGCCCCAAAATGTCAGTGAATGACCCCAAAGCCTGTACCCTTACCACTTATCCTATCCAATAGTTCAGGGGTTCTCAAAGTTCATTGCACCACGACCCCCTTCTGACCACAACAATTACTATATGACACCAGAAGGGGAGACTGAAGCTTGAGTCTGCACGAGCCCCACTGCCCCGGGTGTGGGGGCCAAAGCCTGAGCCCCACCACTCCGGGTGAGGGGGTGGGGAAGCTGAAGCCCAAGGGCTTCAGCCCCAGGCAGGGGGCCTGTAACCTGAGCCCCGCCGCCCAGGGCTGAAGCCCTCGAGCTTTGGCTTCAGCCCTAGGTGGTGGGGCGTGGGGTTCAAGCCTAAGCCAGCCCTGGCAACCCCATTAAAATGGGGTCGTGACCCACAGTTTGAGAATTGCTGCAATAGTGCCAATCAGACCATCCTGGGGTCCACAGGAATCCTGAAACCTATTGTGATGGAATTATGGTATCTTACAAGCCAACTTTAACTTGCTCAGCGTTCCTTGTCCCTGCCCCTCTCTCCAAGCCTTAGGTCAAGATCCTCAAAGGTATTTAGACTCTTCACCTCCATTGATTTCAATGGAAGTTAGGAGCCCAAATACCTTTCAAGATCTGAGCCTTTTTGGCTACACTGTTAAGGTATTCAACCATATAATTTGATTAGTACCTGCCTGAGTGATCAACACCACTTTCAACCAAAAGCGACAAAATGGGCCCTTTTATTAAAACATGGGAATGGGAAAATAGCAGGCCGTGTTAATGCATCAGCTGCCTGAGAAATGGAAAGTCAGCCCTGGCACTATGGAGTTAAAAGGAGAGATTCAGAATTCCTGGAGGCTAAGTACATATGACCATACTGTTTGTTAGACTGTTTCCTATCAATGGTATAATTTCTAAAGCAGAGCAGCTGTATCTAAACTCATCGGTTTTCAGCCTTTCCCCCATTTAAAGGCACATGGCAGCAGAAGGGCTCTCCTCACTCTACTCTGATCCGCTCTCTAGCATCACACGCCAAAAGATGCAGCTCAGACCGCTGTTTGATTTGAAGCGTCAATTTCCCTACCAGCTGCAAAACAGCCTCTCCCACTTACAAATATTTCACCACAGCACTTAGAGCTACAGTAATAATCAAGCCAATTTTTAAAGTGACGTACTTTTTTGCAACTAGGAATATAATATACTGTATCTATATTTTACTAAAGACCTGTATTTTTCCTCTTGCCCTAGACAACTAGTTCTTTTACTCCTTAACAAACAATCATTTGCAACAAGTAGCACTGACTCGAAAGCAGAACCTCAGCATTAAAATCTTTGTCCTGTAACGCAGCTGCCACTGGGTGGCAGTACATAGCACTGATCTCAACAAAGACTTACTATATTTTATTTTCCGTTTATAAATAAAAACATATTGGTTTATTTAGACAGCTATATGTCACATAGCATCTTCCCTACAAACTGTGTCTCAACACACTTTACACAGCCACATAAGAAAGAGAGAAAGAGGTGACAAGCAAAGGAGAGCAGATATGTTTTTCTGATGAGATTTGAAAGCTTACAGTGATTTGAAAACGTACACTGGCATTCAGGTCTTTTTTAAAGGGGAACTGAAAAAACATTTTCAAAAGCCATTTAAGAACCCAAATGAGCTGCAGAATACATAGATTTAATTTTACATAAATAGTAATAGCTCGCTCTGATATGGTGTTTTTCATCAGTACACCCCCAAGCACGTCACAATCTTTTAAAATACATTTATCCTCACAACAGTTCTGAGCATAAGGGAAGTGATGATATCCTCATTTACAGATGGGGAACTGAGGTACAGCGAGGTTAAGTGTCTTTGCCCATGATCACCCAGGAAGTCTGTAGTGGAGCAGAGAACTCCATATCCTACGCTAGTGCCCTAACCACCAGATTGTCCTTCCCCCCACATACTTCACCAAAAAGAACAGTTGAAGTCTCTGTTAAGTCCTGGGATCTGTGTTCTTCCTGTGACAGCTGGTCACATTATCACCCAATGTGGGGTAAGGGATGCAATTCTTTCCACTGTTCCTGCTGCTAGCGAGCTCCCCAGCCACTGGGGAGATAGCATATATCTGCCAGGCCCTGAGTTCTCTATCTTAACAAATTAGTTACTGTGCATTGCATAGTAGCTACTTTTCCAATGAAGAAGTTCATAAAGCTTTTTAGTACTCAGGGTTTAAAATAACCAACTTCACGATAAAGATGTTACAGCTCAGAACAATATGGTGCCTTCAGCAGGGGGCAGAGGGGCCTCCGGGAAGGGACAAATTATTTCAATATCACGTAGGCTATAATACTTCAAGATAATGGTGACTTAAGGGCAGAATCTCAGACAATAAATGCCTTGCGTTTGTTTGTTTAAGCCAGTCCATTTATGTTATTTCACCATAAGATTTACATACACAGACAAGCCCCATTTATACCCACCTAGCAGAAAAGATGCAATATAGGGTGGGAGAAGTAGGAGGGGCTGGTTCAAACTAAATTAAGTAAACTGTGTGTCAGTGTTTGGAATGCGTGAGAAATAGGGGAGGAAGGCTGAGAAGGGATTTACCAACTGCAACTCACCCCATGACCAGTCTGGAAGGAGTATGGTCTTTAAGCAGGAAAGCTCTCAATTGATGGTCATTTCATTTCATGAGGCTGCTCTAGATAAGACTGCTTTAAATATGTGAATTAACATTATATTAAATACATGATCGATGTGTGAAGGTGTTTACATTGATATTCAGCAAGGCTCATGGGTTAATGCAGCTCCTAGTGTGAGACTTATCAAAGTGGCTCTTAAATTGTGGGGACCTGTGAGGTCTGACCTAAGAGGCAACAACAAATTGCAAGTCCAGGATTTAAGCAGCAGCATATTTGTTTTCAGGAACACAGCACCGTGCTTCATCAGCAGTGGTGGACTCTACAGTTCAACAGAATAGGAGACAAACTATCCTTGCATGACGTGGACAAGAATTTGGGGAGTTGGGAATGGAAGGATCACAGATCAAAGGCCAGGATAGGTATCAAACATCATCATTTGGTGCATAGTTTAATAAGGACAATTTTGCAGGAAAGAAGTATATGCAAGGATACCTTACATTTCCATCTGGGAGACAAAAAATAAAGATACAAAGGGAAAGCTGCACATTGTTCTTTAGAGCTGCCAAATATAATGTGTTACTCTGAAAGGTCAGAACTTACCCAAGCATGATGCTTTCTGTAAGACTTTCTAAAAAGTCTCCTTAGACCCTTTAAATAACTCTGACTAATATTTTCTTTGCTCCTCATTTAAAAGTCCTTCTCATGTTGTGGAAGTCAAAGGTTTTGGGGGTGGAGGAACAGAAAATCACCTTGTCATTAAGAGAAAATTCAAGTGCCCAACTAATACATTACAGGAGAGATTATCAGAGTCTCCTGCCTTTATAACTACAAAACCAAATCAAGATCAAAGCTTCTTTTCGTCTTGCCTGAGGATCCCAAGAGAAAGTCACACAAGGTTACGATGTTGCTTGTAATAATGTTCATGGACTACTCCCATATTAAAAAACGACCAAGATACATTCTGCTTCCTGCCTGTCATTATCAGATACCCACAAATCCCAAGTGACCTGTATCACCCTGGCTCTCCCCAAGAAAGCAGTTTTACTGCCTTTAGGTAACTGATTAAAACGTATCTGTCCATCCAATGGCTTCGGAAACAAACTTCATTGACAGGAAGCATCGCACACAGCAGAGGCATTTCACTTGGGCCTCATCCCTCTGGTAAATATTTTAAAAGATCACTAATTATAGTACACAATGCTGGACAAGTTGCACACTTTGAGACTCCGTTTTAGACATGGTAATTATTCTGCTGTCAAACACTGACCACTTTGACTCCTCTTTGTGTTTTCACTCACCACAATATATTTAAATTTGGATTTTAATCAGCCATTGTCCACCTACCCAGCAGGAAGTAATTACTTTCTAACCAATTTCAAAAAGCTCAGTTTCTCCATCTACACTGGCAACTTTGGTACCTCGCCATCTCTCATAACTACTGTTACTGTTTAAATGCAGACAATGTGCTTGGAACTGTACTAGACACACAGATGAAGACAGCTGCTGCTCTGGACAGATTACAATCTAAACAGGAGACATGAAGAAGGTAGCACACATTGGGGAACCTAGAAGAGTTTGCCTGGTTTTATTAATGCCTCTCTCTTCCCTTTGTACGCAATGTTGTGGTGGTGAAGGCACTAGTGGGTTTGTGGGCCCTAATCAACAGTCTCAGAATAAACAATTGAAAAAGTTTTAAGCTGATCTCTTTCCTGTGGGGTAGAACATATAAACATGGGTCGAGCAGCATGAATTAAGCTTAGGCCGTCTGCTAGGGAAGCAAATGTTGTTCTCAACATGTGAAGGAAAGATAGGAAGAGGCCAATATGGTTCCATGAGGAGCTCTTTAATTACATGAATATCAAAAAGAACTCCTACAAAAAAATGGAAACATAGCCAGATGGCTAAGGCGGAGTGCAAAAGAATACCACAAGCATGTAGGTTCAAAATCAGAAAGGCTAAGGCACTAAATGAGTTACACCTAGCAAGGGACATAAAAGGTAATAAGAGATTCTTTAAATTCATTAGGGGCAAGGAGAATGTAGGTCCTCTACTTAGCGGGGAAGGAGAGCTAGTACCTGACAACATCAAGAAGGCTGAGGTGTTTAATGCCTATTTTGCGTCAGTCTTCACTAAAAAGGTCAATGGTGTCCAGATACTCAACACAATTAATATTAACAACAAAGCGGAAGGAGCACAAGCCAAAATAAGGAAAGAACAGGTTAAAGAATATTTAGATAAGCTGGATGTTTTCAAGTCGGCAGAACCTGATCAAGTTCATCCTATGGTTCTTAGAAAACTAGCTGAAATAATCTCAGAATCATTAGCAATTATTTTTGAGAACTCACGGTGGAACGGGTGAGGTCCCAGAGGACTGGAGAAAGCTAAACATAGTACTTATCTTTAAAAAGCGGGAATTACAGACCAGTCAGCTTAAGTCTGATACCTGGAAAGATACTGGAAAAAATTATTAAACTATCAGTTTGTAAGCATCCAGAGGATAATGGGATTACAAGGAACAGCCAGCATGGATTAGTCAAAAACAAATCGTGTCCAACCAACCTAATTTCCTTCTTTGACAGCGTTACTAGCCTGGGGATGGGAGGAAGCAATAGATGTAACATATCTTGGTTTTAATAAGGCTTTGACATAGTCCCACATGACATTCTCATAAACAAACTAAGACAATGTGGTATAGATGAAATTATACACTACAAGGTGGGTGCACAACCGGTTGAGAGACCATACTCAAAGAGTAGTTACCAATGGTTCCCTGTCAAACAGAGAGTGTATCTAGTGGGATCCCACAGGAGTAAGTCCTGGGTCCTGTACTATGCAATCTTTTCATCAGTAACTTGGATAATGTAGTGGAGAGTAAGCTTATAAAATATGCATATGACGGGGAGGGGGCGGGGTTTGCAAGCACTTTAGAGGACAGGATTAGAATTCAAAATGACAAATTGAATAACTGGTCTGAATTCATCAAGATTAAATTCAATACAAACAAGTACTTCACTTAGGAAGGAAAAATCAAATGCACAACTAGAAAACGGGGAATACTTGGCTAAGTTTTAGTACTGCAGAAAAGGATCTGGGGGTTACAGTGGATCACAAATACAATATGAATCAACAATGTGAAGCAGTTGCAGAAAAGGCTAATATTCTGGAGTGTATTAACAGGAGTTTTGTATGTAAAGCATGAGAGGAAATTATCCTGCTCTACTCAGCACTGGTAAGGCCTCAGCTGGAGTACTGTGTACAGTTCTGTGTGCCACTCTTTAGGAAAGATATGGACAAATAGGAGAAAGTCCTGAGGAAAGCAACAAAAATTACAGAAGGTTTAGAAAACCTGATTTCTAAGGAAAGGTTTAAAAATGGTGCCTGTTTAGTCTTGAGAAAAGAAGACTGAGGGGGGACCTGATAACTGTCTTCAAATATGTTGAGAGGGTTTTTTTTGTTTTTTTTTTTTTAATTAAAGCGGATGGTAATCAATTATTCTCCCTATCCACTGGAGGTAGGGCAAGAAGTAATGATATTAATCTGCAGCCAGGGAGATTTAAGTTAGATATTAGGAAAAACTTTCTAACTATAAGGGTTGTTAAGCACTGGAATGGACTTCGAAGGAAGGTTGTAGAACCCCCCTCATTGGATGTTTTTAAGAACAGGTTGGACAACCACCTGTCAGGGACGGTCTAGGGTTACTTGGTCCTGCCACAGCACAAGGAGCTGGACTTTATGGCTTCTCAAGGCCCCTCCAGCCCTATATTTTTATGCGTCTATGAAATAGCCCCAGCCTCCCCCGATTCAACCAACTTTGAGCCACAAGGGGCATGATCAAGCTCTCACTGAAGTCATCGGAAAACTTTCCTTTTTCATATATGCAATACACAGATGATCAATTATACAACTAAAGACTTTCATCAACTTTCTATAAACAAGCATGATCTAACACCAAAATTTGATTTATCAAATACTATGTGTTATAGTATGTGTCAATTTTACTATACTTCTGTGATTGGAGACTAGCAGAGAGATAAATGTTATAAAAACACTATAGATAGGTATCACGAAGGCTAAAATTGGGAAGTACCCAGTTCACTTTTTAAGCAAGACTATTAGACATCATATGTAACTAAAGACTTGATCTTGATCGTTTACCCCCGTACACTCTATATTTATTGAAGGTATGTTGGTAATAAGAACATAACTTGTGATCCTTGATCCTTTAGTTAAGTCTACAGTAAAGCATCCAACAGAACTCTCAATTATGGTACAAACCATAAAAAAGCAAAATATTGCCTATATAAAACTTATTCATATTTCCTTTCTAGTTATTTAAATTAGTAGCAATTCCATTCAGCCCAAAGAATTGACTAAAACTGAATTTCACTTATAGACAATGGTGCTTCTTTTAACTAAATCAGAAATCAAAGATCACTTCAAAAAAGTCTAAGTGCTAAGAAAACTGAGAGCTTGTCTTCACTACAGGGGCAAGTCAACCTAAGTTACGCTACTCCAGCTACGTGAATAATGTAGCTGGAGCTGACGTAGCTTAGGTTGACTTACCCCAGTATCTTCACGGTGCTGTGTCGATGGGAGATACTCTCCAGTTGACTTCCCTTACTCTTCTCAGAGAGCTGGAGTACCAGGGTTGACCAGAGATTGCTCTGCCATCAATTTAACAGGTCTTCACTAGACCCGTTAAATCAATCCCTGCTTCATCAATTGCAGCAGCATCAATCTCCCTGTAGTGGAGACCAGCCCTGAGAGACTAACCTTGTTCTACCAATGCATCTCAACCCTCACATGCAACAGAACTGGCGATTCCGGTTCAAAGTCCCCAACCGCAATACTGTCAATAAGGACAGCACCTCCTGATATTCTAGGTCTAGTTGCAAGTTTTCTGAGTGAAAAAATATCTATGACATAGTTAAGATGAGAGATTTCACTGTAAGACCTTCAGAAAACTAAGTCTGATGTTGATCATATCCCTCCCTTCATAAATAAAATATGTTTGTCACCTCCCAACTCCACACCCACATTTACACTCACTAACAGAAGGGACAAAATAATTTTTTATGTCTGACATGAACATACAAAATCCATCACAGAGTCAGAGCTAAGATTGAAACTCCATTCTTAATCCACTTCACTGCTTAGGAGATCCCTGAAATGATGGAATGGTGTTGCAATATGAAATGACAACGGAGAGGAGTTAAAGGCCATTTCTAGATTTAATTCTGTGCCTTTGCTTTAACATAGAAGTTCCCCTATGATGAGGTGAGGTAGATGACTGGATAACTATGGCGGTCCATGGAGAATTGTCCAGTCACGTAGCTTTGGTTCCTCTTTCATATATCCTGCTTCTAAAAATGCACTAGAAGGCAAACAGGGCACACTGAATATTTTCCTAATGCCATTTTCCATGTAATTGCTGCAGAGGTCCCAAAAAGATTATGGAATTGTGAACAAGATGAGAGGTGGTCCTTACAATTGCAAACTGGAGGGGAAGAGGTCCATTATAGCAGCATACACAGGAGGCTCTGGATACTGATCCCAGTCATGTGACATAAGCTTTTGTAACCCTGACCCATGTCACGTGACCGTAGCCAATATATAAAGTGCATTCTCTGACTAGCACTACTGCACCCCACAGCTTGATTATAGTGCATAAGATCATCTCTGTGTTAAAGTGTGGTCCATATCATAAAAATTTTTTGAAAGCTCCAGGTTAGTAGTGGTAATTCATCTGTTACAGGGATATAGATAATCCTTGTCAATGACGTCCCAACTCAGAGTTACTTGTCATCAATAAGACTGCAGCTGATATAACAGAACCTCCCACGTTAGGGAGGGGAAAAGTGGGTTTAAACTTATTTGCCTTAAATTCACACTATAATTTAAAATAGAATACCACCTTTTATAAAGTAACTAAGTGTTGACAGTTACACTGGGCTGATAGCTGCTTGACCTGCCACCTGATCAAATATTGGGATTAATTATATCCCATTCTGCTGATGTTTCCCCATGCTACACTGAGGAACACTTGACTGCCCTGCCTCTTCGGACACAAATTGCAAGGCCTTGTGCCTGAATCAGGGAGTACACTGGGAGCCGAGCCAAATCAAGGAGCTAAGAAAGACCACATTAAAAAGTATTGTGATAAAGTGTAGGTAACTTACTCAGAGATTAAAGGAGAGATACAATCGTCACAGGGGAGCGAAATAAAACAAGGGCCAGTTGCTTTCAGCATGAAGCGTGAGCCCACGTTCACACAGATGCTGGAAGAATAGACTGACTTCATCACTACTTGCTGATTTTTTTTTTCCAGAGCGGTTGTATCACATCTGCAGTTTACAGTTCTTGGCTTTAATTCTCACTCACCAGAGAATGCCGAAATGGAACGCGGACATTTAATTCTAAAAATGGATTTGAGCTTCTCTCTTTTGGTCTTCAGATAAGCTCTCTGAAAGGTCTGTAGCCATATCATCTCAGGCTGTGACCTCACCAACTGAGCAGAGACAGAATGGGTCAGCTCTTATGGAACTGGAGAATGAAAATCCAGGTGATTTAGGAAGTAGTAGTGGTGGTTCAGTAGGTGGCTCTCCTTCCCTCCAAGTCAGTGTAATGAATCAATTACCCAGTATGGAGCTGAAGGATATTGTTTTATTGGAAATACCTTCTTTTCTATCACATACACAAACTAGGTCCTGAGCACACGTAACCTCTTCGGTTCCCACAACACTTTTCACAAGTATAAGAGCATTAACCTAGCTGTCTCAGTCAAGTATCAACTGCATTCTGCCTCTAATTAGACCTTGAAGTTCAACTGAAGATGTTATTTTTCACTTTCTCCCTCTAAAAGTGGCAGAACAGTGATGCTGGTGCCTAGCAGCTGTCAAAAAAAGAGGCAGTTTGGTGTATGGAAAATGGATCCCTAAATATATTTTTACTTACACACTCTCCACCCTCCACCCCCCTTCAGGATGGAAGTTGCTAGAGAAATAGCAACTGCTACTCATATTTAAAACTTTTTTTTAATTAAGAAAATAAACACATTCAAAAGACCTCCTAAAAACCACACCAAAACAAAAACTTTTCCTGGAAGCAATCACTGGTGTATGGGGCTCCCCCCAGATAATCACCACTTTCGTTTCCAATAATTTGCTTTGTAGATGGCATATTCCTTATTAACAAATGAATGACTTGTTTTGAACACAGTTCTTAGCTTTCTGAAATGCAGCCCCCAACCAAGCCTTTGTATGGGATGTCTAATAAATGTCAATCTGAAAAAGAACACAAATTCCAAGAACTTCTGGTGCTCTTTGATAGTAATGCCCACTGCTGACTGGTCCTGAAAATTATTCTGTCTCCCCCTTTTGAACAAAAATAATCAGAAAGTGGTTGATCTGTTTTTGATATTAATCTTTTTTCTCTTCCTCTCATATGGAACAATCCACTCAACCGATAGATATCGGTTATCAATTAGTGGTAGGTGGAACATGAAACTGATCCAAAAAACTACGCAGTACATACATTGAAAGCAAACATATTAATTTTCCTGGATTGTCTGCATTTGCTGAAACTGGCTCTTGATTTCAGTAGAAGCAGATTAACTTTTATAGCTTTGGCCGGGGGGGTGCAAATCACCAGAGCAGTAACAGTCATGTCATGGCCATATCAGCATAAACAAAGAAAAACCATCCAGTATGCCAGTATCATCATCATTTTGTTCATCATTGTGCTAAACTAAATTTCCATTTAATCCTTCCCGCCCCCACACAAGGAAAAAGAGACCTTGTAAATATGTCCAATGCATGAATTTATTATCTATAAAATGCAAAACAATCAAAATGATAGGGGGAAAAATAAACTTAGCTTGAGTGCAACATTAGGACTGAGAAATCAAGCGCTCAAGAACAGGAAATTCATAAAGTTACACACTCAAATTTAATTCACTCTGGTGTTTACATCAAATATATGTATATAACCTGCAATTTCTTGTAATCGCTCTCTGGTGGTTCCGAACTTTAAAAAGAGGTTTCTTCTAAACTGACCGGGCTATAATCTGCCTGTGATTTACCAACTTTATGTTAAAATTTGTTACAAGATTATATAATACAGCTGTGGATTTCAATAAACCATTTTTACAGTCACTTTTCAGAGGAGAATCACAGTCTAGTGCTGCTATGTGAAACAGAAGATGGCAGCCTTGGGGTAAAAAATTAAGCCATGGACAGAACAACAGTGCAGAATTAAAAATGACATGACATGAAAGGCCAGTATAGTCCACTGTGTCAAACACCCAGTGCTCCACAAAAAACTCCCCAACACCCTTGCCCACTAAGCTCTTACTTCTACCTGCTAAGGCTGTCTACACAAGCACTTTTCTTCCACTAGAACAAGTGGACCTCTATCAATGGTAGCAATGGTGAGACTATAAATGTATGCTGACCACTAGAGTTTTACCCACCATCTTGGCAAACTCTGCTCAGACCAAGCATAGACAAAATGGAAGCTAAAACCTTACTGACAGCCAGTGGCCTGCCGACACTCGAACGCCCAACATTGCTACCAATAGAAGATGTCGGTGGAGCTATACCCAGAAGTAGCAAGTGACAGATTTTCCAAAACAGCCTAGCATAGATAAGGTGGTTGAAGTTCCATTGACTTCAATAGGAACAGGATCAGATGTTGTGTCATCAGAAGACTCTTTCCCATACCATTATTTTATCAGGAGAGAAGGATAAGGTCATTAAAAAGCCGACAATCTACAAATTAACAGTTAAGGAATCTGTGTTTCGAAACAACAGGTTGGAGTCTATTTAAGGGGTTTCCAGATTGGAAAAGGTGGAGAGAGGTATAAAATGTGCATTGCTAATTGTTCAGTGCACATGGCAAAGGTCCCTAGGACAGAATTGCTTGAAGAGAAGTAGCTTACCTAGAGTAGGACACTGGTTACTTATTTTTAAAACTGGTACCGTACATTTACGTTCCCTTCCAAACAGGGAATACATTTTGAACAATACAAGGATTCCACAAGCAAACCACTAACATGATGCACATCTGTGGTGCTATATACAGTAAAACACTTAAGCCTCCTGCCACTGATTCCAAAACATATTTGAACAATTTATATACATATGTGTCTAGCTCTTGTTTGGCAGTTCCTATCATGCTGCAACAGGGCTTCTATTCAGAAGAAAAAGCTATCCTGTTCTTTATTATCGTGGTCATCCATGTCACCAGCTTCTAGAGAGACTGATATAAAACATACCGTACGATAGAAATCTTAGAGAGTTCTCCTGCCATTTCCTGATGATGACCCAGCTCCATTTCTGTCCTGTCTAAGGTCTGACAAAAAATGATACCCTAGGGTGAACATTAAGGTTTCTTGTTTCACACACAAACTGCAACTTGCAAGACCTCTCAATATTCCCTGAGTTCCAACAGCACTGACGTCCACCCAGAAATGTTCCCCAAAAAGGAAGGGGGCATTTCTATGCTTTTAAGCTTATACATGGTGCAGAACTGTGTTCTACATTACAGCATTCCACAAGTGGGAGCCTTAAATTTTCTACTTAAAAGGTATTATCCGGGTTAGCTAAAAAGCTTCTTTTTTTATTGCAGTATTAGACCTTTAATTTGATTTATTTGGGGAGCAAAGAATAAAACAAGGTAACCAAGATCCCTGGGAAAGAGCAAAACTGCATCAAATAGGTACAATTTGTGACACAAAAAAAGAAGGAACAAGTAGTTTAAATGTTGGTCTACTCACATATAATGGAGCTTGCTGTGGATTAAGTTTCATGACCCGAACACTGAAATGGAAGAGAAAAGACGTGTTAAAAAACTTTTTTTTTTTTTTGGTAAACTGCAGAATCCTAAATAAATAATATAGAAATCCACACAAGTCCACAGCTTGAGAAAAATTTCTCTCTAACTGTAGTTTCACACTACTTTACCTTATGGGTCCAGCTGAACTAAATAATACAACAACCAAATTCTTCCATCCTTGCTCATACTGGGCAGCACTGAGTAAGGGTGGCAGAATATTGCCCAAAGGGAATAGCTAGACCTTCCAACCTCTCCTGAACAAGGGGTGGCATGAAACTGCACCAACCTAAAAGCAGAGCAGTGGTCACTGTTCCCTCTAAGCTGTGCGGGTGAGCACGCGCACATAGATCCTAAACCCCATGCACACAGATCCTAAAGCCCGCACGCACAGCAAAACACCGCGTGCACATTTGTCCCGCATCCCAACCGTGCATCGGTCGGGACGCCCTTTGTCCCGATATCGGGGACCGCTCACCGTCACCACCAAAGTCCCGGGACTGGTGTGGCGGCGCTTCCTAGGGCAGCTCCTGGCGGCTCACCCCGCGCCGGCAGGAGCCAGCAGTGCAGGCGGCCCCTAGGCACAGAGGCGGAGGGGGTCTCCATGTGCTGCACCAGCTCCCTCCTGCCCAATCAAAGGTCTGGGGGTGGGGCTTGCAGGCACCAGCAGTGGGCAGAGAGCCCTCTTTCCCCCCACCCCTCCGCCCGACCCTAAGAGCCAGAGGGACCTGCTGGCTCTTAGGGTCTCTGTGCGCTGCCGGCACCTGCAAGCCCCGCTCCGCGGCTCCAGCAGCTCCCACTGGTGCGTTTCCCAGCCAGTGGGAGCCATGCAGCTCATGCTTGTGGCGGGCACAGCACATGTAGAGTCTGGAGACACACCCCCCCCGTGCCGCTCTGACCCTAGGAGCCGGAAACCTCCCAGCAGGGCTGGTGAGTGCAGCCAGGGAAGGGGGCAGGGCGTGATGGAGTGAGTGTCTGGGAGGTCTGTGGTGGGGTGCTGGGCTGTGAGGGTGTGGAGGGCGCTGGTCAGTGGATCATTTGGACATGCTGATGTGTATTAAGAGTTAGATGGAGGACTGATAGATCTGGACAGAGTTTATATTGAATGTGCAAATGAAAAAGATCGCAGGGAAAAACAGCAAGGTTAGTTTAGTAGTCTTTGACATTTCGACCAATAAGGAAATTAAAATGCATTTGTAATTACATATCTTATTCTTGGCTGATAATCATTTATTGATATTTTTTAGGAAAATTTTAAATTTGAAACACAAACTCTTGTTTTTCTTTTTTTACTCATGATGTCTCTTATCTGAAAACCCATATAAATTGACACAAATTGCAAATTAAAACTTTTTAAATGTATAAGCATTTTACTCGCTTGGACACATTTGCCTCATGGCGCACAAATTTGAACTCTGCTTCAAAAATTTGCACAGAAGAAATCTTTTGCGCACATGGCCTGTCAAAAATTAGAGGGAACATTGGCAGTGGTCCCATTTTGCTCTGAGGGAAGGGGAGGTTACTTCACCCATTTCAGGCAGAAGTTTACTCCTTCCCTCTGCACCCAACCAGCTGCTTTGGCCAGAGTGCAGGGAAGGCAGTGCCAGGACTCCTCCCAGTCAGGGGCAGAGGAGCCAGCAGCTATCTACCGGGTTGATAATAGTTAGCGGAGAAGGAACTCACTCTCCTTTACCTTCATATCAGTTCACTTCTCTTCATTCCCAAAACACATCCTAAAAGCCACTTGTTTCCGAATGTGTTCTTTAGTGTGACGACTGCTGTAACCTTTCTACGCATCTGACACCCCACTGATATTTGCCCCCTTTTATTGCTTTTGTTGGGTCCTTTATAGCAGTGGTTCCTAAACTAGGGGCGCCACTTGTTCAGGGAAAGCCCCTGGCGGGCCGGGCCGGTTTGTTTACCTGCTGCGTCCGCAGGTTCAGCCGATCCTGGCTCCCCCTGGCCGCAGTTCGCCATTCCAGGCCAACGGGGGCTGCGGGAAGGGCGGCCAGCACGTCCCTCGGCCCACGCCACTTCCTGCAGCCCCCGTTGGCCTGGAATGGCGAACTGCGGCCAGGGGGAGCCAGGATCGGCTGAACCTGCGGACGCAGCAGGTAAACAAACCGGCCTGGGCCGCCAGGGGCTTTCCCTGAACAAGCGGCGCCCCTAGTTTGGGAACCACTGCTTTATAAGGCGTTTTTTTTAATCTCCATGAATGTGCTGAGTTCTCTGTAATGGTGCAGAATGCCCTGAAGGTCTCTGCATGTTGCATGTTAATAATTATTATTATTCCACTATACTTTGCCAATGATTCCCCCCGCTTTTAGCACAAAACTGTTTTATTTATTGTAGCTGTTCTCCCTCAAGTCACAATTACAGTACTGATGGCTTGTTCCAGAATGAAGTGGTGAAATCCATTAGTCTGGCAAATGTATCTTCCAAAGGAATCTGGTCCCTGTGCTTGCTAGAGTGGTGTCTTTCAGGAAACATTCCAAGAAAACGCAGTACACTGGAAAATCATTCTTTATGAAATTCAGGAATGTTCTTCAGAGAAAGCAGCATACAGTGCCCAAGCATTTCTTCAGTGATAGCCTAGCCAGGAAACATCAGTCCTTGTCCCCATCATTTCCTATTCCAGTCTGGGAATCCTTAGCGGGTAAACCACACATAAATGAAAATTTTTTTGAAAAATTCAGCTGCGATTAGAGGTAGGTGCCGTTTTAATTCTGTGCTGTGACAATGCACGCTGCTTTCTAGAGCCTTTAAACTAAGGTTCTGTTAATTCTAATATGTAACAAAAGAAAATTTGGATATTTAAATGCTTTTGGGTCAATTTGGCACTCCTGAAATATAAGGGATTGCCCTTATATTGCCAGGAGATTAAAGTCTCTTGTGTACCCAAAGGGCAGGTGCAACACGCACATTGGCAATGCAACCCCTCCTTTCATAGATCCTCTGAAGACATGCCTCAGACTTGACTTAGAAGGGCCAATTACTTGAGAGGCAAGAAGGAAATTGAGGCTCTACACCCACACAATCCTTGGCTTCTATGCTTACACTGCCAACAAAAGTATCAGTTAGTGAAAACTGTGTTGATAGCTCTAGCTTCTATCCTCTAGTACTTGTCCTGAGACCCACCAACTCATTTCCCATAGGCCAACAAAGAGCCAAGAGATAGTAATGACTTTCCATCACTACTAACATGGACCATAGTACCCATAGTCCATTTCAGTACCCAAATGCTTTCACCTTCCAAATCGCCCCTTCCTATCGTGGTTGTGTCCCGTAGATTTCCCCATAACTGCATTTCCTTAAACATAACTTCCATTTCCTTTTCTTCTGATGCTGTGAAAATAAAAAGCACATCTGTAGAAGACAATCTAGGAGAATTGTACTATAGGTATGTGGGGGGAGGTGAGGAGAGAAGCTTCTCTATGTAAAGCCAATGGCAAAAAGTGTGCAAGCTTTTCTTTCAACTTCCCAAAT
Organism: Chelonia mydas; assembly: GCF_015237465.2. NCBI lineage: Eukaryota > Metazoa > Chordata > Testudines > Cheloniidae > Chelonia > Chelonia mydas. The sequence goes on from NC_051250.2 coordinate 70,919,057, forward strand.
GTTCACTTTGCTTAAAAAGGGCTATGAGAAGTTAGTAGCTGATTCTAGTATGCCTCTATTCAAATATTTCCAGGAGTCAGGCACCAGAATCCTAACTGCACATTGTGAGAATGTACACCTTAGTCCGGGACAGCCTGAATTCAGGAACAGGATATTTAAAGGAGTTTTTGTTCTCTCTCTCTCTTTTTTTTTTTTTTTTTTAATAAAGCACCATACAACATAGAAACAGAAATCAAATGTGGCCTTAGAGATAAGGATAGATTTTTGACTTCAACCTCCTGGTGAATTCATAAATCCCTTGCAATTTGGTTTTGTGATTTGTTGCATCATCAAATCCTTCCAAGGAAGCTGAAGGCTTTGCATCTATTCATCATCCTAGGATCTTAGGTATTACTATGACTGTCAGTACATCTAAACTCCCAGGACCAACCTAGAAGGGAAGGATAACATTGCAGCTCAAGTTTTGGGAATGGAAGTCAGGAAAACTTGATTCTGTTCCCAGCTCCACCATGGATATTCTGTATGACCTGGGGAAAAGATCTCTGGGTTAAATTTTGGGCCCACTGAAGTCAGTGGGAGTTTTGACATTGGTTTCAGTGGGGCCCGGATTTCACCCTTTAGTTTTAGTTGCCAAGCTGTAATAGATAATACTCATCCTACTTGGGGGCTATGAGCTAAACTTATTCATAACCACAACATGCTTTGAGATCCAGAGATGGAGGAGAGCAAAGCTTTAGTCTTATAATAGGACCTTTCAATTGTGCTCATTTCCTTCAGTAGTGATGGGAGAAAATCTCTAAGTACTTAAGGCCCCCGGTAAGCAGGATGAAAATGCCACCTGCACCTAACACACATACTTTGAATATCTACCCCCTCCCTGGGGTTTGCCTTCATTGTTAACTTAAACAGCAAACCAAAATAAACCTCAGCCTAAACTTTCTCCTGATCTTAGCAATTCCTACACTCTTTCCCCTGAAGGACACCCTCTAATTCCTTTTGCCTTATAGTCAAACCTTTTTGTACACCTTGGTAGGACTAATTATTTAGACATGCCTGGTCTGGCTACAAGGAGGAATCAGCAAAATCACTTTGTATGTCTGTGTAGGGTCCTAGTACCTGACATCTTGTTATATATACTCTTATTCCTTAACAGCTTCTAAATCTGGTCATAACATCATGTCTAGTTTCAATCACAACATTCTCTTCTCGGAGTCACAATAAAAGTTTTACAAAATAGCTGCGTTTGAAAGACTTGTTTTGCCTTTTTCCCGCCTTTCAGCTTGTAAGACAGTGTATTACTTGTGAAAATGGGGGACCAGTAACATTGGCTTGAGGGTGGCATGCTTTTGCGAGGTGCCGAGCAAGCTTCCTGCACACAGCTCTGCCAATGAACCTCACTCCTGACCTACACCAGCCCCTGTTCTATCCGCTTTAATCACACATCTCTCCCTCTGCCAATTCTCCTCAGTCTGAGCTACAAGAGCCCCAGATATTCTGGAGCTGGGCCTCTTGAACAGACACGAGAGTGTTGTCCAACTGGGTGCCTCTTCTTGTCTGTCATGAAAACTAGGTTGAGACCGAACAGTTTTTCATTTTGATACAGACCATTGTTTCAACCTACCTTCCCCATGAAGTGCTAACTAATCATTCAGATTTTCACGAGAGAGGCCCATTTCTTTTGTGCTTCTCCCGTGTTCTGGAATTAAACCCTGAAATCTCTGGCTTGACAATTTAATGACATTTGCATAATGACATGATGAGGCAAACATTATGACATCAAGCCACCACACTTCTGTCTCAAATCAGGGTGTTTAAAGGGAGCAAAAACTTTGTCTAAGCCTAGATTCTTCTTCAATATTCAGTTCCTTCACTGCCATGGAAATATTCTGCACCATACAGGAAAACATCTTTTTCTTTATTATAAACTAGAATGGCTAATTTGTATTTTTATAGTATTTGATCAGCTGAATTCACAAACAACCACATTTTACACTCCGAGACTACAGATAAAACCTGCATACTCATCTCATTGTATAGCATCTATCCTACCAAGGAAGCTGAAAATGTTTTATATACTGGCAGAGAATACTTCACCTGCCCCTGAAATTCCACCACACAGCTGCCATTCTACCCCAGCAACATTATATCACAGGGTTATTGCATACGAAAGTATTCAAGGGATGTCATATGAGAAATTTAAAAAGTGACCAGATTTTGGATCTGAGCAAGACCACACACCTAGCACTCTTACTCTTTAGGGCTTTGTCTGAAGATCTAATTTATTCTTTATTAATTTTTCAAGAGCTATTTAGTTTTTAGTTTCTCAGAAAGAACTCTGCTGAGAGGAAGGTATCCTAACCAGTGCTTTCCCACTCCTCCTCCCATTTTAAAACAGGATTTCTCTTTCATGCTGGAAACTCCCAGTCAAGTGCGTCAGGCTCCAAGGTATTTGAAGTCACCCTGCTTATATCATTGTTTGACTTCTGCGGTTTGAAGGTGGATACAGTCACATGTTTCAGAATCCAAAAGGTACATAAGCATGAATGAGATCAAGTATCAGAGGGGTAGCCGTGTTAGTCTGTATCCACAAAAACGAGGAGTCCGGTGGCACCTTAAAGACTAACAAATTTATTCGGGCATAAGCTTTCGTGGGTAAAAAACCCACTTCTTCAGATGCATGGAGTGAAAATTACAGATGCAGGCATTATTACACACATTATTATACACAGTATAATAATGCCTGCAGCTGTAATTTTCACTCCATGCATCTGAAGAAGTGGGTTTTTTACCCACGAAAGCTTATGCCCGAATAAATTTGTTAGTCTTTAAGGTGCCACCGGACTCCTCGTTGTTTTTACTCTGAATGAGGTTATGCCTAGATTTCAGAGTTCCAGTTGTCTTGTTTGTGTACACAAAGCTGCAGAGAATCTGTTTTCCTTATTACACTACACATGGTCATTTGAGTCTCCTCTCTCACAGCAGCTGCCTGTCATCTCTTGGCAGGTAAAGGTCTGATCCAAAGCCTACAGAAGTCAATGACCACTTCCATTGACCTCAGTGGGCTTTAAATCAGCTCTAAGGGTGTAAGCATTCTGGGGCAGGGACTGTTTTTATTATTGTATGCTACTACAACACCTAGCACGCTGAGGCTCCATCTCTACCTGGGCCTCTAGGCACTACTGCAACACAGGTTCTGCTCTAGCAGATTTTTCAGTTGATTTGCAGCAGGTGTGTGTGTTTGTGCTTGGGAGGGGGTGCTAGAGAGGTACTGACAGAAGTACCAGGCATCTGAGAAAAACCTCTCCCTCTGCTCAGACATGTTTCATAGAAGCCTTTACCTCCCCAAAAATACGAATTTCAGGATGAAGAGTCTTTCAAATGGAAGCAATGTTTTTTTCACATAGCCCCTGAGCAACCATGCTTCAATCACAGAATCCCTCTCTCTAAGCCACCACTGGCCTGTGGTCTGCAGCGCCTTGTGATACATACGGTTCAATTCCTGGGTCCCCACTTGGGTAGGCGGCACTTGGAGTGTTAAGAAGGGAGCCCACTCAGCCTGTGCAGGAAAGAGGCAAAGCCAACGAGTGCCAGACAATACTCAATAACAATCTCTCTAGACAATTAAATGACATCGACTGGCTTCTAGGAACGATCCCGGCTACAATACAAGGAAAACTTGGGGTGGGGGAGCCCTCATGAAGAGCGAAGCAGAAATGTGAAGGTCTCTCCAGCAGTGAAATATTGCTCTCTCAGATTTTCACAAAATAGTCTACATATGTTTAGTGTTTGTGCTACAGTCCTTTATAACCTGAAGGCTGCCTTATCATTATTGTGTGTCGCCAATAAAAGCTAAAGGCAACACATTTCTTGAATTCCTGGGATTTTGCACTGCCTGCAAGCATTCTGCAGCAACTCAGTCAACCCCGACAAGGAATGCAGATGACTTTAGAAGACAAGCATGCTTTATAGAGCCCTGTGAGCACACGGTGGACTGCCCAGCTCTGATCAGTTACAAATAGGTTACTCTTCAAAACGAAAATTAGTGTCTTGTGATACTCATGGATGGGCATGTTGGATCAGTGACAGCCTTGCCAAGCTAGCATTTTTAGCCACTAGTCCTGCTTATCCAGGAGTCCGTCCTGAAAGCTTAGCTTAACTGATGGCAGCTTAACTGAGTTTACCACATGGAACCTTTAACAGGATGGAGCACTTCCACGTTGCAATGCAAAAGGAACGGCAACCATACACAGGAAGCTATGTAGCACTGATTCTGACACGCATGAGAATCCTTTAGTCCAGAAGTTATATGCAGGCAGAGCAGCATGGGAGGAGGAAACTAGTGAGGAGGCAAATTGGGGGCTCAGTAGATAGATCTGCATATACTATACAATAGAGTTTCTGCAGCGCAAGCAACGGAGGGAGGGGTCTGCTTTGGCAGCACGTCTTTTGGTATTGCACTTGCCCTGCACTCAGCACCTCGTGTCATTAAACAAACGGGACATGATCTGATACTAAGTAGGCGCTGTGCCTTTCCCCCTAAAATATCCCACTTCTGCTTTCATCATTTATAGAAATGGTGGACACTCTGGCGTACGCTGGGCTCCCATAACTACTGTTATTTTTACCACCATGTTATCTAACTCTGTTCAGAGCAGGTCCCTGTGATGACAGTGCTGCACACTGTCAGATCAGGGCTCCTAGCTAGCCGCAGTGGGAAATTTGGAAGGGAAAAAGGTTAGTGGAGGCAAGGTCATAGAGACAAAGACTGTTGTTGTAGACACTTCATCATCAGGGACGTTTCACTGGAGAGGAGTTTGTGAAATTGATTATTGTGATACCAATTAATTGCAATGCAGGTGTAGATGACATTGAATTTGGTTCGCAGCCTCAATCGAGTTCCTGGAGGACAAGCAACCCCCCAACTAAAAGGACAGCACTGATCCATCTAGTTCCCCTAGTGGCAATCCCAGCAGAAACTGGGTGGGCAAAGAAGAACAAAATCCCTGCAGAACCAGTTTGAAGCACGTTACATGGGAGTGTGGGGAAAGAGGCCTGCCACTGCCCCTACTATAGCTGTTTCAGAGAGAGGAAAGATGCAATTGTCAAGAGTTGGCATTCTGCATCTTTCACTAGTGCTAACTATGCTTTTTAAAAGAAAATAAGATACGGTCTGTGCTTTGAACTTCCTCCTAAGGCCCATTCCGCCACCCCAAAGCAAACTAATAAAAGAGAGAAAGTTATTTTACACTTTCAACAAACACATGCAAGCCATTTTAGCTCCAAGCAATCATTCTCTCTCTCTCTCTCTCTAACACCCATGCACGCTCTCAAGGAAGATATTAAAATAGGCATTGCTAGTTACAGAAAACCAATTTTAAGCAGCAGAATATGTATGTATAAAAAAAAAAAAACTTCCTCTTGACATGACTACAGTGAACAGACAGAGAAATTTCCTGTATTGTCTGGTATTACATAGAGAGCAGTGTTGTAGATGACAAAGATCTAGGCAAAATGCTATACCAGAATGGTACCCAATTAGTAGTGTGTTTGGTGCTCTGTGATCTAAGTAACAAAGTGGAGCTGAATCCTTTATCTCTACCTCTGGTAAAGAAACACAGACAGGGCATCACCACTCAGGCCTGGTCTACCCCTAAAAAATCCATGCCCCTAAGCACCTTAGCTATGCTGACCTACCACCCAGTTTAGACACAGCTAGGTCGATGTAAGAATGCTTCCATCAATCTAGCTAGAATTAGAGAATTAACAAAATTAAGGAAGGTGAAGCTAGATTTCTTCACAAAACTAGTCGCTCAGAGAAAAAGAGCGGGCTAGTCACTTGCGGGAACCATCTTGCTGCTACAGGTGAGATCAAGGAATTGGGAGAGAGTCATGGTCACGCCGCCCTTCACACCTTTGCACGAAAAGGCAGAGTGCACATGTGCAGCCCCAGACACTGCTATTAAAAAAAAAATCCAATCTCATGTGGCACATGTGCTCTGCCAGTAGGATCCACACCGACACAGACTCAAAGAACAATTGTTACATGCACTCAGTTCAAAAGGATGTTTACAGAGCCAAAAATAAGGCTATAGCAATAGCCACAGCTTATAGCAGGCTCGGAAGTGTCTGATTCCCTTCCCTAGGGCAGCTTGTTGATGAAAAGGGAATAAATAATGGAAACAGTTGGAGTTCACAATGGTCTCTTTAAAAAGTCTCCACAGCTGTGGTTGTAAATAGACAGAGCCAAGCCAGTCCATGCTACCTTTTGCAATGGGAACATGAGCCCTGCCTCACTCTGGTCCTGGCCACGATGAAAAGCTCAAGCCCCGTTGCAACGAGAGTGTGGCATCTGCCTTCAGGCACATCCCAATGGTGGCCGTGCCATCACCCAGCTGTGATCCAAGCACACCCCATGTCGCAACAAGGCTGCAACAATCCTATCCTCACCCTTCTCCTATCTCCACCTGTTACGGTGGGCCACTCTCTGATACCCTGGCTCCCAATGAGTAGCACCTTGCTCCACGAGTAGTTTCACTGACTTTGGCGCAAGTAAGTGTATCAGAAACTGAACCGGTGTCAATAACATTCAAGCTTCCTTCCCCCAGACTCAATGCAAGCACCACTCCTGATGCTCTCCCAGAAGCAATGTGAATGCATCGTATTGCGCCAGAGAGTATTTCCTTGCTTCACCCCCACATTACCATAGGGTAGTGTGAGCACAGCCCAGCATACTGTGAGCCAAGTGCCACTTCCCCTCCGTTGCATTGTGAGCACACGTGCCCATCACTGCAAACATGGCACCTGACGCCCCACCCATGATGCAATGGAATCAAAATTGTCTTCAATGCCCTCATCACAATGCAGGTGTAACGACTGCTCTAGTACATGTGATTAGGCCTCACTAAGGGCTAGCTCACTGAGAGCAGGAGACTTACTGACACCTCATAAATGCACTTCTTTACCTCAGAGGTGGGGGTTTGGGTTGAAAAGGAAGGTCCTGGGTTAAGTCCCTATACAGGGTAAATATTTAAAGTGCCCAACTCTCAATTTCAAATATGACTTGGGTGCTTTGAATAAGCCTGGTACCCCACAATGCCATTTTTAAGCAGTCACTTTTCAGAGTATGACCACTCAAACTCAGAACAACTTCTGTCGGCCTCTATGAGACGTAATATTCCTGAATATATGTATATGAAACAAAGAGAGAATATGAATGAATGTGTGTTTGTAAAGTTTCGCTACAAACTTGGCCAAGTCATTTATGCCAACAGGAATAAACCAAATGCTCAGATTAAATAAAAAGAAGCTGAGATCCCAAAATGCTTGAAGAATATTTCAAGCATCAGGAACAGAATACATAACTGCATCTTACGTAACCCTCTGACAATGGGCATAGTTCAAATATCTGCAGCCAAAACATTTAGTTAACATCAGGTTGTATATTTCTCCATCAGCATTCGACATTTACTAGGCTACCTACTGTGCATGTGTTATTAAAATCTTACATGGGGAAATCACAGCAGAATTTGAATTCCACTATTTGCCTTTTAAACGCAAAATGGACTTTAGCCTTTTCGGATGAACTAATTCTGGAGGGCAAACATTTGCGGATGAACATTTTCATTATATTGTTTATAACAAGTGCTGTGGGTAACCTTTGTAGTTACTTGTCATCCATCTGAGACCAGTCTCTGTACATTTCCTCAGATTGCTCTTTGCAAATCTGTTGTTGGCATTGTAAAACTAGATAAAAAGATTTTACACAGACTAGAAGAATTGCTGCGTGTTGGTGGAAGTCTGCCAGTTACTCTTCACTTGGGATTTGGGGTGTATGGACAGTGAATATAGTGTTTTAAATGTTTGTGTTGTGAGAGGGGACTCGTTAATGAAAGCTCTGTTGAATATGCACCCTGCCACCCCCCAAACACACACATTATCCTGCCCCTCTAATCACATTTTAAATTACTAAGTTGAACAGACACACCACAAAGCTGATGATGCCTACATCATGCACTAATTAAAAGGGACCCATTTTCAAGTGAGTGGTCTTAAAATTAGAACCCCCTGTAAATTATGTTTGGTTCACAGACACATTTGCACCCTCTGCTCCACTCCCCTCCACTCATGTGTGCAGAATATTGAACCTTACAAGGCTCCTGGCACTGTGTTCTGGGCACATTCATGAGAGGAGTAGGATATGTGCTGCGTGGGATCACAGCTTTGGCCCATTTTCTGTGCACATGCTCAAATACCGAGATTAAAATATGCCATTTCCATTAACACTGTCTAGGTACTTCTATGTGCCCCTGTCTCAGCAAACAAGGAGCAAGATTCCTTCCTGTAACTTCATTCACTAGAATATTCATGGAAAATGAACCTAAGACATGAATGCCCCTGAAGCAAATTCAATTGTTTTTTTTTTATTTGAACAAATATTCATGAACACAGTTGCAGCATTCTAATGTTCAAATGGTTTCTTTCTAATAACTGAACCATCTGAAATTCATGTTTGGTTTGTCACACATTTTGTAGCAATTCAGAACACTCAGCTTGCGATTTTTTCTGGAGTTCTATTTTGTCTCTCCCCTTAAAATAACACAGTAAAATCCCCTGCCTTTGCAAATTTGAAATAGGGCATGAAGTAACAATTCCAGGTTGAAGCACTTAAAAAAGGAACAGTGGTTTCAAACAATGAAAAGATCAGCAGGGGTCAGAAAAAACAAGATTTGAAACCACAGTTTTCTCATAATAGAAAAAACTGTCCTTCTGCCCCCTTAAACATTAAAAACGGAATTAATATGGTGCCTCTGTTATTGAAATCTGCCCAGGATTCTCTTATGTGCCATTATACATTTAGTTTCACTGGGGAAGCGGTGAAGGTCAACTAATGCATCATTAATGTCGGCTGGGCAAGGGACTTCTTTGTCTCGCTGTAGCACTGAAAGGTCCCAATGAGACTTAGGGCTGTTGTGCTAAGCAAATATGATGGGGCTTACTCCCACCACCTGTCAGGCAAGGGGTTAAGAGCAAATTAGTGCACCTGTAATTGATGGATTGATTGCTCCTCCCTCTCTGGTGAGGAGCCAAAGTAAGCATCATTAGGTACCTTCCTTTTATAGGAACCAGAGGAAACTCACTAGGGAGGAGACTGCAGAGGATACAGTATTCTCCTCAGCAGAGAAACCCACAGCGGGGGTGGCAAGAAGCCAGGCAGAAGGATTCCCAAGGAGCAGGGTAGGCTCCTGGTGGGGGAGGGCACTGATGTAGGGCCAGTTAAAAGGACTTCAGTGGAGCCTAAGAAAGGTGCAAGAGTGATTAGTTCTGTAGAGAACCAAGGAGCTGGGAGGATCTATGGGGAAGCCAGCGGCTGGAGAACCAAAGGGAAGGTGTATTAATCACAGGCTGTGAGGAAGCAGCACAAGGGGGCTCAGAGGGAGGACGTGGCCCAGGGAAACAGACGCACACCTGAAGAAGTGGACCTATCTGCTTAATATAGGCTCCCAGGGCGAGAGCCCAGAGTAGAGAGTGTGGGGGCCTGAGTTCCCCTACCAGCCCTGGACAAAGAGGCATGCACACCCCACAGAAGAAATACTGAGCCCAGGCTGGGGCTCAAGACTGACCCCATAAGACAGGCTGAGGAATCGCCCAGGGGGAGGGGGAGTTCTTTTGTGTTGGGATGTTTTCTGAACTCTCAGTTGGACCTTTCTGTTACTGTGGATGGGGACTGAGCTTTATGTAACTTGGCTGGAGGGCTGAGCCAGAGAAGACCCAGGGAGAGGCAGATGGCCTGCAAAAGGTGCTGGAGACAAGGACCCCTTATAGCATCGCACCCTGACACAAGGGGGAGTTACGGGTGGTAAGTATACTAATGTACAGAACTGCACAAACACATACGAAAATATGTTCCCTACCCTGAAGAAGTTACAGACCAGGAAGGGTGAGGGAGAGCGATACAACCATCAAGTGCAGGTATATTTATAACGTGTTTTTGTAACAAATTCACATCATCATCAATGTCCACGTGCCCCTCAATCTAACATTATATCAGTTGGCTGGATTCTTGTACATCTCCCAGAAAAAGTGGGCCCAACGGAGAGATCCGAAGGAGAGGCTAGTGATGTAAGGGATCAGTTCATGTATAAGAGGTAGTGTGGACAAACAGCTGTCTATCCTGTTCCAGATGGGGCCTGCCGACTTGGATAAATGGCTCTTAGGCACCCACAACAGCAAGTACCATTCTGACTATATCTAACCTTCTCTTTCAAAAGAGCAAGTGTAAATTAAATGCCTGCCTCACTAGCGTCATCTGGATCCTTCTCGGTGGCCACGAACGCACAACTGAGAAGCTCTGGAGACATAAAGCGGCATGTAAGGATGAAGAACCATGCTTCTTTCAGACATCTGTACTGTATGGTAGGCCATTAAAGAAATGTCTTAGGGTGCTTCATAGGTGAAAACAATGGCTACAGGATTTTTAGAAACAGGAAAATGACAGTGCTTGGCTCCAGCAGCTTATAACAGCCATGTGAAATTGGGAGGAATGCGGGTATTTGAACATATACTCAGAACCACCCGCTCCAACGGCTTGCGAACACTATGCGCTAAATGAGGGGATACTTCAGGTGTATCCAGCGTCAAACTTTGCTGGCTCATAAAAAGACGAAGTTGGATATAAACACTTCAAAGTTCGGCATAGATTTTCTATTTACTTTTTTTTGGTTAACACTATTCAGTATTTGTTAAGCTCTAAACAGTATACTCAGTGATATACAAGACAGTTGCTGGTATAAGATGCTCATGGTCTAAAGGGACAAAGATCAGGCACACAACAGAATCCAGAGGGAGGTTTTGTAGGCCTCCTGGAAAGAGTTTTAGAACATGGGTACGAATGGACAGAGGACAGGAGAGAGTTCAAGATGTAAGGGGCAACACATGCATGCCTCACGAAGGCACAAAGCTGGCAGCTGAAGAAGGAATTGAAGGGTTATTTCAATACGACACAATGTTGGGAGATTTACAAATAACTGGTCTGGAAAATGGGAAACAGATATGGGCGACCACGGGAATCGGCTGGCATGCCTTACCAGGGTTGGGCCTTACGTTGCTTTACAAGATTATACAAACAACATTTCAAAGGGTAGTATAACCTACAAATTCTTTCTTCTCAATTAGAATTGCTCTACCTGTGCAGACTACCTGACACATGTGAAGTCACAGACAGAGAGATTTTGGATAACATGCTTAAAACACCCAAGTAAAGTATTCCACAGCAAAATGCCCACAGCAATTCTCAGATCATCAGCCTTAGGCAAATAGCCTATAACCCTCCAAGAAAAGTTTAAACAAATTCAGGGATTAAAAGAACAGAAATCTGGGGCTCCTTGGATCTGACATATATCCACTGAAGCCAATGGGAGTCCTGCTATTGACTTGAATGAGCACTGGATTAGATCCTCTCTAAATTCTTAAATGTAGCCAAAAAATGTATTGGGTGGGAGTAAATCTATCTATCTTGACTAGCTGGCATGATTCGATTTTTGCATTACCCACATTACAAAAAAGGAATTATGCTTCCAAAAAACACACACTCCTCATTCATCAAATATAGAAAATGGCCCTGAGGGCACTCCCACACTATAATAAAACTCTGTCAATCTACGCTTAATTACAAACATTGGTAAGACAGGTTCCTTGCTCCAAAGTACTTAAGCTCTAAAGTACCCAAGATAAAAAAAGACAAGACATAGGACAAGAGTGGAGGACAGGAAGAGTGTGGGTTCACGAGCAGGACAACAGATCAGCAATTTGATGCTTCCCTTTTCAGAAAATTGTACCATCAATATTAATTTCATGATTATTTATTGTAGTTCTTCTAAATAAACCTCAGTGTCATGAGAAATAAGTTAGAGTTTTGTCTCCTTTCCTTTTGAGCTGTGCATGATGCTGTTCAAAAACTAAGGTAAGAAAATTCAACTTATTTAATGCGGTGATGGAGAACAGAAAAAAAAAATCTTTCTAGTAACCCTAGACTTAAAAGCAAAATACTAATCAAATAGAAGTTAACTTGAGATTCCAGCAGATCCAAACTCTAGGTTCCCAAAGAAGAGAGGATACAGTGCAAAAGCCAATGTCCATCTTTGCCTTAATTCTGAAAGTCAATTTATTTTCACAGCATGGGACTGGGTTTAGGAGGGATTTAGCTGGTCTTTAGGCTTTGGGTTGACCCCTCTGTGCTTTGAAAGTCACCCATATTCAATAAATAGCACAAATACATGATAATGTAATGAACCGGACTAGGTGTACCTCAGTGCCCTCTACTGGATTACCATGTGAGAGGAGATTAAAAAAAACAGTATCATTTACTTTAGAAAAGAGACATAACTACAGAAATGATCAATATGTGCATGGAGAAACTCAATCAGGTACTATTTCTTCACTCATGTAATAAAGGGAACAAAAATTAATTAAATGAGAAGAGAACAAAGTAAACAACAGAAATGCTTTTCACACAGTTAACGCTGTAGGACACTCTGCCAAAATATACTATAAGGCAGGGATCGGCAACCTTTGGCATGCGGCATGTGGGTAAGCCCCATGGCAGGCCGGGCCGGTTTGTTTACCAGCCGCGTCCACAGATTCAGCCGATCGCAGCTCCCACTGGCAGCAGTTTGCCACTCCAGGCCACTGGGGACTGCAGGAAGTGGTGCGGGGCCGAGGGATGTACTGGCCACCACTTCCTGCAGCCCCCAGTGGCCTGGAGCGGCGAACCACAGCTAGTGGAAGCTGTGATCGGCCGAACCTGCAGACATGGCAGGTAAACAAACAGGCCCAGCCCGCCAGGGGGCTTACCCTGGCGGGCCACATGCCAAAGGTTGCCAATCCCTGCTATAAGGCAAAAAGTTTCATAACATTCCTAAAAAGGCTTAGATGTTTCTATGAATAAGAAGAGAGCTCAATTTACACGAGTTCAGGATAAACATCTATCTCGAAGATCAACCCACATGCTTCGAGACATAAGCCAACCACAAACTGCAAGAGGTTAGGAAGACTCTCCCCCACCCACCTCCTCCAGCCATGTTAATACAGAATTGTCCATTATGGGCACTTGAACCTTCCTGGTTGGGGACAGGATGTTGGAGGACAGACATTGTGGTAAAAAAAAGTATGACCAGAGAAGATTTTTGCGAACACATAAAGGACATGTCACCACCATTAAAAGTCATTGACCACAGTGGTAAAGAGCTGAGGGAGAGGGGACTAAGTCTGGCACTTTAAAAATAACATGGCAGAACACTGTCAGCTCTAATAATGCAGCATGCAGATAACAACAAGCATGAGTTGCAAAGTACAGAACTTTTTATTTTTTCTTTAAGATGTGTTTGTGAACTTCAATGTTTAAACTTGCTGTGGTTTAGTTTCCTGCTAAAATTATCACTTAAAAAAAAAGTTTCATATGTAGCATTTCCTTAGGTGATGTTTGCTTCCCAGCTGTATCCGGTCTCAAGCAAAACAGAACCGCATGCTGCCACTAGAATGCAAACACGGGGACGTTCATTCAGCAGCAGCAGACAGGAGATTCTTTCTGCCATGAGAGTAGATTCATGTTTTGAAGATTTTGTTGGGATTTTCAAAAGCACTCAGTCCGGGCCTACTACTACTTTCACTGGCTTCAAAAAGGAACAGAGTTAGGACAATACAAAGCCACATTTGAGTGTAAAACAGACACATTTAAAATTACAAGCATAAAAAGAATGGAGATGGTAAAACTGATGGACTTGCCTTTTTTCCAGCTCTGTGGGAAAAAAAACGTCCAAACAGTTAACTTGAAAATGACTTTAAAAACAAAACTCCGCTTCCTGAATTTTTTCAGAATCCTCAGAGCCTCGGCCTTTAGGCACAACAGCCCCGCAGTGGGACCCAAGGGGTTGCTATGGCAACAATCTTAAAAAGATCAGGTTATCCTGCTCATTGCACCACACCAAAGGGGGGGAAAAAAACCAATGGGTGATGAAAGCCAACGGAGTGTCACTGATTTCACTTACTGATGATTAAATAAAATGCTCTGGATACAGATTAACTTGCTTTGCTTCATATTAATTATTTCACGCCCCTGGAACTGGGAACCGAAATTGCTTTGTTAGATTGAAATCTGGTATAGTTTCACTGGATTTTTCATAAGTGCCCCATTGAAGCGCAGACCTGTGCAGAACCAACCAGTTTCAGTTCACCCAAGTTTCAATCAACTTTATCAGCTGATTCTAGTCCATGGGTTGTGCATCCCCAAGTTTCCAGTTCACCCCCAAGACAGTGCAACTCTATAGGAAACTGGGGGGGGGCGGGTGGCGAGCGCTATATGAAACTCACTCTACTCCTTCCTGCTGCTACAGATCCCATGCTATGTCTCCCTTACCTGGTGCTGTGATATGGGGGAAGTCCCCATCACACCACCATCTAGAAGGGGGTCTTGGGGTTCTTCAGGAAGGGTAAACAGCTGTTTCAGTCTGAGTCTTTGAAGGGCAATCACTGAGAAGGCTGGTGCACTGGTATCTTCTGGGTGATACCTCTCTGGGGTGGAATTCTTCAGAATGCACCGTACATTCCCTATTAATGCCGTCCTCACAACACCCCTGTGAGGTAGGCCAGAGCTATTATACCCACTTTACAGATAGGGAACTGAGGCACAGACAGACTAAATGACTGGCCCAAAGCCAGGAGGAGCAGAGAATCGAACTTAGGTTTCCAGAGTTCCTGGCTAGCACCCTAACCACTGGACTATCCTTCCTTTCTGGGCTTTGTGTATGGAATGGCACAGCCAAAGTAACACAGTCACCTGTGGCCTTTGGTATATTCCTCAGTCCCTTCTTTTAATCTACATTTGAGGATACTTCAGTGAGTGATTGCCATGCTGTCAAAAACCCCAACCCCATTGGAGGTGAATATTTAGTCCACTATGCCAATGCAGGAAACAAGCTATATGACAGGGGTGGCCAAACTGCAGCTTGCAAGCCACATGCAGCTCTTTTACAATGGAAGTGCAGCTCGCAGAGCCCCACCCCACGCCACCCATCAACTACCACACTGGGGGGTGGGAGGGGCAGCTCGGGGCTTCTGCCCTGCGGCGGGGTGCTGGGGCTAGGGGCTTCTGCCCAACGGAGAGGGGGGTCTCGGCACTAATGCCCTGAAGGAGGCACCTGCTCACCTGCTAGGGCTTGGCACTTCTGCCCCGCAGGAGGCACCTGCTAGGACTAGGGCAGAATTCTCTTGCCCCACTACAGGGCAGGAATCCTGGCAGGTGCGCTCCACAGGTCTGAAGCCCCGAGCCCCGGCAGGCACTCCTGGCTCCTGAACTTCTGAAGATTATCGTATGCACCTCGGAGGGTCAGTAAGTTTGGCCACCTCTGCTGTATGACTAAAGTGGGAAAACCCTCAACTTCTGAGTCTGCCTGGCTACTGAAAACCAAGCTAATCACTTTGAACTAGGAGGTAGGTGCATACCCCCTGCTCTCCTTCCAAGTACCTCTGCCAGTTCTGTTGGACTGAGTAAGGTTTGTCTGGGGATGGGCACCAATCAGTGTTCCTGTTTCACTAGTGCCTAGGTCAGCAGGTGACTGAGCTTGTGGACACTGTGTGGCAGGGTGGACGATGCGAGTGTGAATTGCTGAGTGCTGTGCTCGAATTGCCCTATGTGGATCCTGCCGACAACCACCTTTGATGAATTCTGCAATTCATGCCCCCATAGTCCACGCTGCGGCACAGCGTAGCCACAGCAGATACAGGAAGCGCACAGACAGTGAGGAACTTCCCAGTACCTAAGACAGGGCTGAAGAAAAGCTAATGAGGCTTAAGTTCATTCTTAGGATGTTCAGGAGAGAACTGTGCATGCGACAAAAACAAAACCATGAAAAACCAATAGCAACACTGCTACTACAAGTAACATCCTAAAAAGTATCTTTCCCTGCCCCATTTTTAAATTCTTCTTTCTGCAACATTCCTGTTCAAAACTGCTAAAATTGTCAACTGATTACTCACTTCCCAGTCAAAATGCTGGAGTGAGATCAAACAGTGACCACGGTTAATAAAGCCAACAATACTCTCCACACTTGGGAAAGGAAAGTGGCAGCAGCCCCTCTCTTTAAAATGGTTGATTGGGTGCTCCTCTGCCATCCCCACCCATCCATCTCTACTCCCTGTAAAGAAACACAGTATTAAAGATCCAGAATCCAAACATGCACTGCTCTAGAGCCCACGTGCCCCATTTCAAATAAACAGAAGTACTGTAAATGTTGAAATGAGAGAGAGTAAAAGGATTATCAGCTGGCTCTAATTATACCAACTGATCTCATCCTCTTGCCATAAGCCTCTTTCTCACGTCCGGAATCTATTTGTGTAACACAAAGACGAGCTTCTTTTAATGTACACTGTATGGAACGAGGAGGGGTGTGCAGGATCACTGGCTCGGTATGAGCATACTTAATGTTTTACATCATCATCATCTACTACAGATGGACTCACTTGCATCAAGCTATTATCTAGTCCCTCACCTGCCTGTTTTTACTTCTAAATATCCACCATCACTGATGGTAAATGCTTTTAAAAATAAATATTTTCCTAACGTTATCTTAGTGCATACTAACACAAATGTCAATCACCAAGAGTTGGCCTATGTAGAATCTATGTAACATCTATTTGCAGAATGCACCAACCAACAACTGAGGAGCTATGATGCCATTAAAGACAAAACAGAAATAATGTCAGACAGTTTTTTGGTTTACATTAGGGATTCAGCTATGAAGTTAATATTTAGCCATTAACTAAACGAATGGAAGGGTCCCCCAGCAAGTGCAGCAAACGAGACTATGTGCCTATGAAAGCATGTTTGTGCAAGCGTTCAAATTAAATCTTCCAACAGGTTCTGGGGCAGCTGTTGTTTCTTCCCCATATGTGCAAGGCAGCTATCCACAGGCTGAAATTCCATTTTTGGAAGGCTTCAGCAGCCAGTCTAATCAGCTGAAGAGTTTGGGTAAAGATTTAAACTTTGATTTTTTTAAACAAAATTTGCTTTTTGGCATCAAACTCCTGAAAACTGTGCAAGGATAGTTGTCCTAAAATTGCAAGAGTGACTAGTAATTTTTGGGTGTCCAACTTGAGACTTCGTAAAGGGCCCCAATTTTTAAGGGGTAAGTAACGCAGAACTTTCTGAATAATCAGGCTGTTTACAAGGTGTCTTAAGTGTTGTATCCAAAAAACTGAGGCAACCATAATCACTAGACATTTTTGAACATTTAGATGAATCCTGTGTTTATTGTGTAGTCTCTATTATCTGCTGATCCTTTTTGGTGGAAAAAAAAAATACCTTGTGGAGTATTTTGCTAAATGCAATCCACAGACATTTTGTGCAGATAAAAGAAGAGGGACAAAGATCACTTTCAGCTGGAAAGCTGTCATTAACAGAGAAGTACATGCAAAATCTTGCAAGCAGTGGGATTTCTTGACCTACGGATTCCATGATCCCAGGCCACACCAGGTGGCTCAGTATGACTCCAGCTCAGTCTTGCTCCTGTGCAGACTCTGACTTGTGTGGTATTGTAAGCATGTGCATTCACCAGTACTAGCATTTGGGTTTCACTGAATGAAAAAAACCAAAACACCTCCCACACCCACAGGTGCCACCCTGAGTGCCGGCTCCCCAGCTCCCATTGTCCGGGAACCACGGCCAATGGGAGCTGTGTGGTTGGAGCCTGTAGGCGGGGACAGCACGCTGAGCCCCCTGGCTGCCCCCCCACCTAGGAGCCGGAGAGACATGTTGCAACTTTCCAGGAGCCGTGTGGACTTCCTCCGTCCCTGGAAAATGCTGGGGCTGCCTGAGGTCAGCGCCACATGGAGCCTTCACCCCGAACCCCCTGCCCCAGCCCAGATCCCCCTCCCGCACTCTAAATCCCTTGGCCCTAGCCCAGAGCCCCCTCCTGCACCCCAAACCCCTCATCCCTGGCCCCACCCTCATCAGAGCCCTCACCCCCTCCTGTACCCCAACCCCCTGCCCCAGCCTGGTGAAAATGAGCAAGTGAAAGAGGGTAGGGGAGAGCAAGCGATGGAGGGAGGGGGATGGAGTGAGCAGGGCCTTGGAGAAGGGGTGGGGCCTCAGGGAAGGGGTGGGGCAAGGGTGTTCAGTTTTCTGCAATTAGAAAGTTGGCAACCCTAGCCCCACTCCCTACTTCCTCCCTCCCTCATTCACTTCAAGCTGAGAATGAACAATACATTTGGAGTAGAACCACAGAAACGTTGCTTTGCACGTCAGACTCGCATGAAGTACCACATATGCCTCAGAAACAGCATCATAATTTGACAAGGATAATCATTTGTATGTGTTTACTGGTATGCATATGTGCAAATCAGGTAATTAGCCAAGCAACACATGCATGGAAATATGTAGTCCAACAAATAAATACACCAATTTTGCATTTGCAGCTAAGGCAGACGTCTTAAAATTTGGTATTGACTCCAGATTCTCCCTAGGAGCTCAGAGAAGCCTCGCTTCCCCCACCCTTCCCCCACTTATTTCTAGTTCCAGGTAACTCCACTAACTCCGAGTCCCTAACTTCTGTGAGCACCTCCCTTCTCGCTGCAGAATCTGGAGGCAGCAGAAACATTTCGAGAAGGCCATGCCCGTTCCTTTTGACTCCCAGTCATTCTCCTTGCAGAATCCCCCCATTCTCCAAAATTTAAATTCCCTTATTTTTTTCAGTATTTGTGAACAGAGCGAGCATTCAGGTAAGGTTTGGCCTTTGCCACAGGAGTAAACCTTACTCAGGAACCTTCTAAGGTTCCCTCTTTGGAATACTTCTTTTAGGTCCACTCCCGCACTACTTCACAACTCAAAACCATCCCCGGCCTCAAAAGAGAGAAATCCTCCATCTGTAATGCTCCTCTATTGCAAAATTGTTCTCAGTCCACAGACCCCTGGAAAGCCAAGGAAATATGCTCACACAGATAAGTGGTAGAGATTCTTTCGCAAAAAGCTTTTGTTACAGGTACCTGGAAGGTTGGAACTTGACCAGGAATGTAGCAACTGTGATCTTTCCCCAGGTTAAGTGTCAAACCCTCCATATCTCTAAGACCAACTCCCCTTAAAGCAAGTTCTGCCAAATTTCTTGCAGCCCCTAACAGGCATCTTCTGGGATTTGTGTGGCAAACAAGTGAGTAGATTTAAACACATGCCTCCATGTTATCTGTAAGGCATCTTCTTTTCAGAGGCAGAAGAGGAATTAAAGCTAGTTTGCACAAACCTTAAATCCTCTATAAGGAGCTCCCCTCACAAATACAAGTTGAAAAGCCAGTACTTCCTCACCAAAAGATCAAGAAACAAAGAATCAAAGAAATCTGAAAAAGTACAAAACATTCCACTCATCATCCAAATAGAAACACACTCTACATCACAGCATAAAAATTAGGATCAGGATATCCAGGAAGGAATTTGCCCCACTATTCTCTGATTTACTGGATAGTACAGGTAGAAGGAGGATAACAATGTAGGACATCCAGCCAAATAAAAAAGGAAATATGGCAAAGGTATATTACCTGCCTTCTAACTGGAAACCGGATACAGTCCTGACCCTTTGGGATTGGGGGGAGGGGAGGCTGGTTACATTAGAACTGGAATTTCCTGATAAAATGACACATTTCTTACTGAAAGACCACACAGATAGGGAAAATGGAAAGCACATCTGACGAGACTATGGGGCCTACATCTCATTTAACCAAGCAACCATAGCAAACACCTTTTTTTGCAGGGACATCTCTATTGTGGCATGGTCTTAAAAGCATGTCACCCATCCATACCCATTTCTGGACAATATACTGAAACCTCTCCAGGTGTCCAGAAAGCAACAGCTCAAGCTCTAATGCTGCTCCAGGAATGCAGTTATGTCACATATCTGAAGTATATGAAATCCAAAACAGAATATCCCTCTTGTGAGTGGAAATAGACACAAAGCAGGACACGACAAGGATCAGACCACGTAGATCCTATAAAGCTCAGATCCTACCCTATTCCCCACCCCAGAGAAGTTAGCTTTGCCTCCAATTTATGGGATCAATGCTATTCTGCATCAGGATTATACCTTGACAGGGTGAGCTTGGCAAACATTTATTCTCAGAGCCTTGAACTGTTCTCCTCAATAGTAATCTTAGCAACAAACTGATCCCTTAGGAAAGAAATACCATAAGGTACCCAAAGGCTCCCCTCCTTCCACATCCTAATTACTTTGCGATCTGGGATCACAACAGACAAGCGTAAAATGTTGAGGAGCCCTTGTCATGAAGCAGCATGCAACCCAGCGAACTTGTGCACCTATAGTACAATGTACAATTAATCTGGGGAGCGGGGTTGGTGTCAGCCTTACAGTTATACGGTTATTTTAAACGTTCCAGGCAAGTTCATAAAGGTAAACGTCATTAACAAATTACCAAGTTATGAATAAAGGAACTTGGATTGATTTAAATCACCAATTTTAATCATGTTTTAAAGGAGCAAGCAAGAGACCTAGATTTAAATTCTCAGCTTTAATTGTTTTGCATTTTTACTTTTTAGTTGTTATCCCAAAACCAGGGTGACTCTCATTGGTTATTAACCATTAAAACATGTTGATTTGCAACTAAATGTAGTATATCTTTTACACTAAATTTGGTACTTCTTTTTGCTAATGGGGAGGGTACACCGTAT
The DNA here is from genome assembly GCF_015237465.2 of Chelonia mydas. Classification (NCBI taxonomy): domain Eukaryota; kingdom Metazoa; phylum Chordata; order Testudines; family Cheloniidae; genus Chelonia; species Chelonia mydas. Next base: position 70,939,776 of record NC_051250.2, read on the forward strand.
CTATACATGGTTATTTAAGCAATTACATACATTAATTTATATATATTCAGATTCTTAACTTTTACATTTTTATTATGTTAGAAAATGGTGAATGATGCATTTCTTATTTACTGAATGACTATTCATTTTTTACTTGTGATTTGTTTCAAGTTCTATTTGGATACAAATTCAAATCAATTAAAATAGTTTTATATCATAAAAATAATTAAAATGCTGTTTGGATATATAAAAACATTTAATCAAAATATTTTGGATTGAAAACTAACTGACTTATTTAACAAAACATCAGTAGATAATGAACTGAATTGTTTCTGGTCTCCAGGTTCTTCAAGATTTTAGGACTGGTAGATCTCATCCTCTCCCAACTTCATTTTTATTCACAGACTGGAAGAGGAAAACTAGCCTTCCTGATTTTTCAATTGCTTTAACTTTGAATGAATAGTATGGGAACTGAATCAGTTTATTCAACTGAAATGAAGAAAACATTCCCTCTGCACCTGCAGAAGAGGTTACCGCAGTCAGAAGCTAGTTTAGCACTTGAACAAACTCTGGTTCCCAAAGCTTAACCGGTTAATTCCACCAGTTCGGTGCTCTGACCTGTAAAATTTGGCAGCAAATATGTATAGTTTCATATTAATTTTTGTATTTAAATTATTTCAATAGATTCTAAGTTTGCACCTTAATAAAGGTTGTCAATTTCAAACAGGTTTATTTTTAAAAAACTAATTTAAAACCAATTTAAAAAGCCAATTTAAATAAAAATAATCTTTTTTGAATGTTTTTAATCAAATAGTTATCCACCCTGCAAGGAAGTTATTTTAAAACCTTTTAATCATATGTACAGTTTTGCCCTGGTCCATGAGCCAAAAAGGAAGCGGCATGATCTAAAGGATATGGTTACTGGGTAACAAGTTTAGCTGTCTACAGATTCTGCATAGAAGACACACCCAAAAGTCAGGTTTTCCAGAAAGGCATTAGGTGAGCAGGTTTCAGAGTAGCAGCCGTGTTAATCTGTATCCGCAAAAAGAAAAGGAGTAATTGTGGCACCTGTTAGTCTCTAAGGTGCCACAATTACTCCTTTTCTTTTTATTAGGTGAGCAGTTTTCCACTGCCTATCCACTGGTTCTCTGGAGATCAGTCTGCTGCCATCTTCCCATATAAGGAAGCCACATTTTTCCCTTGCTGAGTCACTCTCTCAGGAAGAAAGTCACAGATGCTTCAGAACAATGAACACTGCCCAAAATCCAGGCTCGTTATGCCCCAGAAAAAATAATCTTCTAAAGCACCTCAAGGAGTTCACTATATTAGCATCTGAAAAAGATCAGATATTTCTTCCTCATGAATACAAAACTACTGGTCTTCACAGGTGATCTACTCTCATCCTTTCCATATTGTTTCTCTGATTGGTTTATGTGATAAAGACATAGCCATTCTCCTTCATATGTGCAAGGATACATTAGGATGGTTGGGGTTCAGGAAAACCATGAAGCAAGGTTCTTAGCCATACATATCTTCATTTTTTTCCTGTTCAATTAGGTGTCATTTCTAATCTAGCCAAATAAGGATTCATTTCCTACTCTAAGTGCTATCAACGGTTAAAATACGTATCATTCCCCAGTTCCTCAACTGTGCAACAGAAAAGTTAAATCAAAATAATTACAATAGTAAATGCTCGTCCTTGCAGACTAACAGCAGCTTATGATTAATCCATTCAGCTGCTGCTAACATTCAGTTGTGCCAAAGGATCTGGGCCAAAAATTGTTACATATGCTGTGTCCAAAGCGCTAGTTTTCTTGGGTAGGTCCATGGAAAATCTGAAACACTGCACACAGTAAACAGGCTAGAGAGAGTAGGAGTAGAAAATGATCTCCACTCCCGAAAACAGGACCAATTTAAAAAACCAATAATTTAAAATAGCGGGACAGAATGATCCCCACTCCAGAAAACAGAACCAATTTAAAAAAATAATAATTTAAAATAGCAGGACAGATTGGCAACCCCCATCTAAAAGGGCAGATTAAGTTTTAGTATTCTGGCATTCTGTATTCAATTCTGGAAGATTGAAAGTGGGATTCAAAAGGGGTACCTTGAAAACACAGATAGATCATGGAGGCTCTAATCAGAGCAGAATGCCCAGAACTGAGCCTCAGGAGGGGAAAACTGACCCCACGGCCCTATTATAAGAGAAAAAATACAACTGAACTTTACCAGCAGCTCTCAAGAGCACCACGCCCACGAGAGCTAAAAGAGTGACTGCAGGATTTCCTAGTCAGAAGTCTTGACGCTGACTCTAACCTATGGTACGATCCTCTCCTCACACACGCATGTTCCTCCACTCAGTCCTGACAGGATCTCAGAGCAACATGCGAATAGCGATTCACCCCTATTTTAAAAAAGATAACCAGGATGCAGATGAGACCTTATTAGCGAAACCAACAGTGCTGAAAGTGAGGAGGTAAATAAATAAATAAATAAATAAAAAGAAACTGAGGAACCCATATGAAGGCAGTAACGTACTTCTGTGAAATCAAAGTCTACACAACAGGGACTGGAGCAGGAAGCAGCACCTCCATCTACGGGAAAAGAAATCTCTAAAGGTAACCCACTAATGAAGCTAGGGAACGAAAGGCCTGTATTGATTAAATTAAATACATGAAAGCCAAATTCACATACTAAGACAAGCTGTCCAGACATAAGACTAAAGCAGCGATATCAGGATGAGGACACCTTCAGACAGGTAATGCCAGAAAAGAGAATGTGTGTGTTAGCTGCAGGCAGTCTGGCAGAGGCAGTACTTATAACCACTGTTTCAGATGTGGGAGCGGAGAACACTACCAGTCGGGATGCCATGCACAGAGGATCACGTGAGGAACTGGCAGAGGGTCACCCCTACAAAACCAGGAGTGACTGGTGGAACTTCAGAATCCCAAAGTCAGCTTCAGCATCAGGCAGGAAAATCACAAGAGAGCAGAGACAAAGCTGAGAGCCCTGTGTCTGATTTACCAGGAGTGAATCATGTCTGTCATCTAATGCCCGAACAGCAAACCAGAGTGACTAGCTCAATTGGAAAGAGATGTTTGGTGTGGTGTTTCCTCAATAAAGCGAAAACAATGAGACACTAGGACACAGGTGTGCATAGTCTTCTTGAGCCAGTGGGTGGAAAATAATCTCCCAAGGACACGCCTTAGGAAGCTTGAAGAGTTACTGGAAATAGAAGATGGGCTTGATCTTAAAGCTGCCCATGGAACTCAAATCCCTTAAGAAGGATGGATTGAAGTCCAGTTCCAATTAAGCAAAGATGACAACATCTTGACTGTTCCTGTGCTGGCCAGTCCACAAAAACTGGAGAACTCGATCACTGGCCACAGTGTTATTGACTATCTCTTCTAATACCACTGCTGCAATTTACCTGATGAGGCACCAGCACTTAGCTTTATTAACAATATGAAACATCTATTTCCTCATTTGGGCATGGCCAAAGTAGCAACTCTTGTGAACTTCATCAGAAATAAACAATTCTGACAAATTGTGAATGCTTAAAGTGGGGGGAAAGGAGTACGTGATCCCCAAAGGAACAGCCACTGATGCAGCATTTTGGGTTCTTACAGGCCTGAATACTGAAAGTTTAATAGCCATATTTGAGTCAGATACTGCTGCTCAATGGCCTGAGGATTTAGACATGAGACTCACTAGCCAAAATACCTAAAAGATCACCTTGCTGGATAAATATCCCTGTGAGTAACGCTTCAGAACATGACGTAACGCTGAAAGGATGAACTGTGCTGGGAAGTTTACTGCAAATTAAATCTGAAATTTAAGTGGATGGATACTCAACAGATAAAACCTTTCCAGGTGGCCTCAGTGTTTAAAAAGAGATGGTCATATCAAGCACCAAGGACTAAAGCCAGCAAAGAGAACAGCCTCTAAGCGGAAGAGATGACAGATCTGTTTGAACCAACAGTGAACCTGAGCCATTTGTCAGAGATGCGAAGGAAAATGCTCCAGCAGACATTGAAAGAGGAGCCCAAAGCTTTTTCCAAAGATGACAGAGACATGGAATAGATCTCTAGTCTGCAGATGACATTACCAGCAACCCGTACAGAAGACTTACATCTCAGTGTCTCGTCCACTATATAAAGAGCTAAAGGAATATCTGCAAGAGCTCCTAAACAGGGGCTGTGTTACAAAATCAGTCATCCTATCTATCGTCAGTGGTACGTGTCTGGAAAAGGGATGGTAAGTCTAAGATTCTACATTGACTATTGGGAATTGAATGGAAAAACCATAGCAGACAGAAATCATCCCTCAAATCCATGATGTTCTGAGCAGATTAGGAGGTAAATCCGGTTCTTCCTTTTGGATCAAGTGAAGGCCCACCATCAAAGCTTCATGGCTGACCAAAGCCTTCACATCATGCCCTTCATTACTCCATGGGGCCTGTATGAATGGGTTAGAATCCCCTTCAGTTTAACAAATGCACCTGCTGCCTTCGGGGGTGTATGGAAGAGTGCCTTGTGGACCTTAGGGATGAGGTACGTATTACACGCTTACAGCAGTACCTTTGAAGAACACATGGAGAATGTAAGGGGAGTACTACAATTACAGAAACATGGAATTAAGCTGAAAGCTTCTTAATGTGACCTCTTTAAGAGAGAGGTATGTTACCTGGGAGTGGAGGGTGTCTGCTAAAGTTTATAAGATGGATCCAGTTGACACCATGGCTGTTTGTACTGTTGCAGAGCAACTACCAAGCACAAGAGGGGAATTTCACAAGCTGCTAGGCTTCCTCTCCTACTATCAAAGGTATATTCAAGACTTCTCTCTAATAGAAAAGCCATCGTATGGCTCATCCAGTCTTTGCTCAATAAATTCTAAGGCCAGAATGGACCATTGTGACAATCTAATCTGACCTTCTATATAACACTGACCATAGGATTTTGCTAAAATAATTCCTAGAGCAGATCTTTTAGAAAAAACACCCAATCTTGATTTAAAATTTGTTAGTGATGGAGAATTCACCAAGCCCCTACGTAAATTGTTGCAATGGTTCTTTACTCTCACTGTTGAAAGTTTACACCTTATTCCTAATCTGAATTTATTTAATGTTAACTTCCACCCATTGGATCGTGTTATACCTTCTCTGCTAGACTGAAAAGTGAGACAGATAATACACCATACTCCAGGTAAAATGCTGATATTGCATTCTGTTCCAAAAGCTTTATGAAATCTGTACCTGTTTGGTTGTTCTTCAGTATGTTAGTTATGTTGTTTGACTTCTACTTCAAGTCAATTGTAAAAAAATTAATTGTAGCAAAATAATGGTCTGTTAAAACAACCTAAGAAATGAGCTTTGATAGCAACATCTTCCTATGGTATCGACAGACAAGTCAGGGAGATAACATCACAAGAACATGTAATCTCAACTACTTCTATTCATCACTGATCAATAAAAAGTGTTTAACCTTACTGTAACTGCATGCAGCAGCGTGCAGCTTCTTTCAAAACCTCCAAGTCAAGCACAGAGAATCGCAGCAGAAAGCAATATACGGGTCCTGGAAAAGAGAAAATTGGAATCATTTGAGGCACCACTGGCATCGAGGGACTTTTAGAATTACATACACAAAAGCGAGAGAGAGAAAACAGTTGAAGTGGGACAAGCAGCTAATTTGAATACAAGCCAGTGATTGGTCCAGGAGGGAGAATGGAAGTCTCCATTAACCTGTGGAGCTTCACATTTCAAAAAGTAGTAACATTCTGAAGGTGGGAGTGAAAAAAACAGCTCTCTTACCCTTTACTCCTCCAAGTGACATGCAGATGAGGATGGCAAAGCCCCCCTTTCCATTGATGGTTCAATTATATTAAAGTGAAAGATCCATTTAGAACAAGATGTAACTCCTACAAAGATTAAATAAACTCCTTTCAGGAGGAAATCCTTCTGGAGCAGAAGCACATGCTGCCAGCAAGACCCACTCTCCAGGGCACTTAGTAAAGAAGGGCCAGTGGAGAAGGGGCAGAGGAGGGCCAGGCTAGCTGGAAGGAGCCCTGAAAAGCCTCCACTATCAGGGTTCTGTGGAACCCCAGCTAGAATGTAAAGCATACTCCTGCATGCCTTTCCACAGGCAAATACCCTGCTCAGGACATGACTTGCTTCCCATACTGCACCCAAAGGGATTAATCTGTCCCCCTAAGTGCACAGGGAAAGAGGACAATTTAACTGATTAGGGAAGTTGGGTTCTTAATATACAATTCAGAACGGTGAGAGGAGAGAAAGTACAGTTACTGGTTCAGTTTATTAATGCTCTGTGGGAGATTTTATTAGTTAAAACAAAGTCAGTCAAGCACCTCAGACCCTCACCTGGTCACCGCAGCAGGAAAAGTTCCTGTGTACACACAAGTCAGCTGAAACTAGAAAGCTCAACAGGTCATCTCCTGCTATCCAAGGAAGGGAAGCATCTGTCTTTGCTTACAAATGCCTTCCCGGCCAGGAGAGAACAGAGACAGGCAGCTGCTCTCCCTCACACTGAAACAATATTCTTTAGGGGACCCAGGATTAAAAGTGCATTTATGATCAGTAAAATGACAGTGGTAGAAGTAGTGACTGGGAAACCCTTTATCCTGTGTGAATTAGCAAGTGAACACAGAATGCAAAAAACAAAGATATGCACCACAAAATATACCTTGTTCAGTTATTCTCACAACTATAGTATGGCTTTAATTATAATGTTGCACAGTAGAACATTTCATTAAATGAATGAAGACTTATTAAGAGCAAAAGCTGCAATGCAGTCTCTTACTGAGTCTTCGCTGAGAGGTCAAGAGACTTTTTGTGTAGTTTAGCAAGGTTCTATTGTATAGAAAATGGTATCATTTTACTACCCATGGGAAATAACAGATACTCAGGGAACAATGGTAGAGAACAGAGCTGATTTTTTTTTAAAAAGTGTCTTTTCTTCAAAATGTAATTGAAATTCCAAAATTCAAAAGTTTTCAACCAGCTCTTGTGGAGAGTGTAAGCCTCTTTCCACGTTTCTTTGTTGGCAAACCCAGATGGTTCACAAAGAGAGCTTAAAAAAAATCCTGAAATCCACCCTTGAAATAATTTCCCGCCTGGTTGACAATACAATAGACATTAAAGTGGAAATTAACCATCTAAGAGCGTTACTTCTAGTACCATGCATTTCTATCTGGTGCCCACTTGCAGAGCCTGCTAGATAAAGAAACACACATCTTAATACTCATTTGGTTCAAAAAGGATGGTGTCTAGAAGATAGTGGTTTTGTTGTTTCATTGGATACAGCTGATCACTCAGGGTGAAGTTTTCAAATATGACATGAAGAGGATTTAGCCACACTGAAACTCTCTCACATAATGCTAAAAATTCACTCAAATTGTAATGTCACAGCACTGTATGTAAAAAGCCGTTCCTTTGTCAAAATAAAGAAAATCCTCAATCCATCTAGTGGATTTTCAGCTGTTATCTTCTCAAAACCCAAAAATAATAAAGCAACTCTGGAACGCCCACATAGTTCTGACAATGCCCACTGATTTTGACCTGCAATACCCTCTACTATACCAGTCCTGTGATTCTCTTAAGAGAAGCTATCACTCATGTTAAATTGTTTAGCAGTTGTGTGACATGGAAAGAACATCTATAAGACACGGCAGTAAGAATTTGAAACTAACTTTCACTTGTGGTCAGAGAAAGGACAAACTCAGGAATCTAGAAGCTACAAAAACAAGAAGCTAAGATATAAAACCATTGGGTCAAGTTCATTCCTTGTGTGATGCCCAAATGAGGTCAGTTCAGTGACACAACAGGTGAACTTTGCCCATACGTTCAAAAAGCATGAACTATATGCAGAAGGATTTCACAGTGAAAGAGACAGAAGCCAAGCAAAGAAGGATAAATTATGTAGCAATAAGACAGTTGCAATGCTGAACTGAACAAATCGTATTCACCTTCAGAATCACCAGTTTAATGCATGTGAACACAATTAGGTATTAACTGACCACTGGTTACTTTCTAAAGTATTTATTTGATGCCATTCACCTTGATATCTCAGCACTATGGTATTTTACAGCACCTACAGTGATATATAACACAGAAGAATGAGGAAGTCTGAGACTGTTAAAGCATCTATGAAACCAACTGTGATTACTATCTTGGCAAATAGCCTAAGCCAATATAAAGCGGATTTATCCTTAAGCTTTTGGATTGGCACACTATTTAGAGATGTCTCCAAGAGTGGAGAACTCTTCTCATATAGCCCTCTGTGAATTATTATTAGGGTTGCACAGAAACCCCAATCAGGGTCCTATTGTGCTAGACACTGGGTAAGTATCAGAGAAGACAATCATGGCCTCAGAGAGTTTACAACCTATGTGAGAGACAGAACACACAGCTGAACCAACCAGACAAGCAAGGTGATGGTGGTGTTGGTAAAAATGAAATAAACAGAGTTAAACAGAAGTCACAGTTTGCCACCAGCTCATCACCTAAACAATCTATTTCTGATCTGAGAAATACCTTTGTCCCATCTGGCAAAATATGATCACTGGATGGCAGATCATTGTGTCACTCAGGTCTAAATGCAACCTTTCACACTGAGAAGATTGGAGAATACTCTGCCCATATCACTGGTGAATTATTGATGAGATTGAGTTTTGGCAGGCGGTGATGGGAGCCTGCACAATTTTAAAGATACAATTCCAGTGCCAGGATTAGGTTTGCACTTTGGCAGGGCTGGGAGTTACAAACCATGTGCTGAAATGTGGGCCACGTGTGTCCCCCAAAGCCTGACTGCTTAGAGTGAGACAGCTTCAGACATTGCCTTTACAAGAGAAGGACTACACTTTCAAAGGACCAACCTCTGTACTTCTAGATGCAAAATGAACAACAATGTCGTTTAGCACTGACTTAAGAAAAGTGACTTATACTCAGTTAAAAAAAATGCTTACAAACAATTTCAGGGCAAAGACAGAAAGATCCAACCAGTGATTTACAGGTATCCTGCTGATTTCCCCTGAAGAGTCCAGTAAGCTGAAACATAGGCTTGCTTATCCTTCAGTTAAAACAAAATAAAAACAAACAAACATTAACAAAGCCAGAAGCCACATTTTTAAAGTTATTTCCTTTTTTAAAATACGGGTTATTTTCTTTTCCTTTGAAAAGTGTTATGTACTTTCCGCTTTGCAAGCTTCAATGGTTTTGAGAGATATCTCAGAATCTGTTTTAATTGTAATAATTAAGCTTTCAACAAATCCAAATGGAGCACAAAAACTGGGCACCAATGAGCTACAAGATAAACAATCTGGTCACTCGATTACAGACCTAAAAGTTGCAATTCTTCAACAAAAAAACTTCAAAAACAGACTCCAACGAGAGACTGCTGAATTGGAATTAATTTGCAAACTGGACACCATTACATTAGGCTTGAATAAATACTGGGAGTGGATGTGTCATTACACAAAGTAAAACTATTTCCCCATGTTTATTCCCCACCCCCCACCCCCTCCACTGTTCCTCACATGCTCCTGTCAACTGCTGGAAATGGCCCACCTTGATTATCACTACAAAAGGTTTTCTCTCTCTCCGGCTGGTAATAGCTCACCCTACCTGATCACTCTTGTTACAGTCTGTATGGTAACAGCCATTGTTTCATGTTCTCTGTGTATATAAAATCTCCCCACTGTATTTTCCACTGAATGCATCTGATGAAGTGAGCTGTAGCTCACGAAAGCTTATGCTCAAATAAATTTGTTAGTCTCTAAGGTGCCACAAGTCCTCCTTTTCTTTTTGCGGATACAGACTAACACAGCTGCTACTCTGAAAGATAAACAATTGATTATTTTGAAATGTTTGTTACAGCTGGGACCTCATAATGACCAAGACACCCAAATTAGGCCAATCCTATAGCAATGACTCCCTTCAAAAACCACAACAACCCCCGCTTTACAATTTAGTATCAAATTAAACCAATGAAACTGTTGACTACATCCCAAACTGCTGTCCCATCTACAAGGTTTTGAACAGAATTTTTACCCCCTTCGCTGATGGCTGTATTTGCATGCACATATTTATACATTGCCATAACATATACACATAGCCTTTCTGGTTACAGAATATCCTCTTCAGCTTTTGAACAGAATTTTTACCCCCTTCGCTGATGGCTGTATTTGCATGCACATATTTATACATTGCCATAACGTGTACACATAGCCTTTCTGGTTACAGAATATCCTCTTCAGCTTTTACTGGTCCTTCAGAAGATAAAAGCAGCTCACGGAAGGCTTTTGGAAGTTTGTCCCACTGTTCAGACCGAATTAGAAAATGTGGCCCAATTTCTGTGCACAACCAAAATATTCAGAAATACATATTAATGAGAGCAGGATTGAACCCAGAGACCCAGTCTTGCTTTTACTGGAATGTGTCACAACCTTCGTACTATGAGTATTAATAATATTTTTATTTGTTAAAAAAAGTAAGCTCTTGGAGAACCATATCAGGGTCTGCATCACCATGTTCAGTGTATTTGGGGGACAGCAAGAGTATTCTATGAACTTTTTATGGATTTTAAAAATACTGACTGATGATGTGTCCTAATGTTATAAGGTTCATACTAAGACCCAGTTTCCATCTCCAGATGAAGAACTGTATTTTAATGTTTAATAATTTTTTTTTGGCACATAACTCCAAGCAACATCAAATTGCTATAATGACTCAAGCCTACAACCCTCTCCTCAAAAGAAAGCGTACTAATGACACCATGGATCCTCCTTCTTGGTGTTAGCGTTTCCCCTCCAGGGGGCACAGCCGCTGTCTGTTAGTACATGACACAAAGGATGATGTCTCTTCTACGACGACATTCAGACTATAATGCAAACAAGTTATCCCCTCTGTTAACAGGGGCCAGAGCCCAAAATAAACCCTCATCCACAGACCAGGAAATGTGCAGGAAGTGCAAAGAACAGCAAACTGAGCACCACAGGAACACTGTCATTGCTAACCCACAGGCTGAGGCACTGCTGATGGAGCATCTCAATCCTTATTTTACACATGGAAAGCCCATGCTCCATCCTAAACGGATGGGTTTCTCTCCCTAGCTTGTGAACACATATTCACAAGAGGTCTTGCAAGAGGCAAAGTTTCAAGAGCACAACACTTTGGGAAAGGCAAATACCATGCATTCTTTGGATGGATTCACTCCTATAAGCAGGTGTCCTTGGGCAACAGGATTTTGTTGCTACTGGATGTGGTATTTTTCAGAGCAGAGAAGTAAACGTAAACAGAACCTAAACGAATTGCAATTCATTATTCCTAGGAAAGAAGCAGCTGACCCTGGAGAAAAATCCAAAAGGGACCATAATACAGCAGTCCACCTGCCCTGCAATTCAGGGCATTTAGAGCCCATCACCCTCATGCCCTTTTCTCTGTGTTAGCTTCCTAAGGGGAACATTTCAATCCCAAGGTTTTGTCCTCAGTATTTTTATATGGGTTGCCGAAGGTACGCAAGGCTCTACCTCTAGCTATATAACCATGACTCACCAGCAGCTATATTCCAGTGGAACAGCTAGCTAGAATGATGAGGGTAACAAGCACAGGGGATTGAGCTTTCTCAGCAGCTGGCCTATGACTGCAAAACTCTCTCATGGAGATGGCAGAATGTCCAAAAATCTCACCTCCTTCAGAACTAAATGCAAAATTCAGAGAAAAGATGGTCCTAGTGGTTAGAGCAGCTACACGACTGTAGCATTTCAGTGTAGACACTTACTATAGTGGCTGGAGAGATTCTCCCATAGCTATAATTAACCACCTCCCTGAGAGGCAGTAGCTAGGTGGCCAGTTAGCACTGTCTATGCCGAGGGTTAGACGGCATCTCTTAGGGGTGCAAGTTTTTCACGCCTCTGAGAGATGTAGCTAAGCTGATGTAACTTTTCAGTGCAGACCAGGACAGTCTCTCTGTGTCTCAGTTCCCATTTGCAAAATGGGGACAGTAGCACTTCCCTACCTCACAGGGATGTTGTGAAAATAAATACATTACAAATTGTGAGGTGCTCAAATACAGCAGTAATTGGGGTCATAGAAGTACTTAAAATAGAACTCAATTATTTAACTTGACTTTCCCACAAGACAACAACAAATCTGTTACACACACACACAGAAAATATGTGGGAAAGAAGAGAAAAAAATCACTTTAAAATATAAAATTAAAAACATCAGATACCACAGCGATGAGTATGAAACAACAGTTTAGCCAGATCAGCTATTCATTAAAATGGATTCAACGGTATAGGATAAAACAAGAAGGAAATAAATACTGCCTCAGTGAGAGTGTTCATATTTTATATGGATATGAGATTCTTAACCCCAAAGAGCAAATTCCCCCCATCAAATTATCATTTCTATGCCTAGAGGCTTCAACCAAGAGTGAGGCCTCATTGTGCTCGGCACTTTGCTTATATATAGTAAGAGTCCCTATGTCACAGAGTTTACAGATTAAACAGACAAACTGTAAGAAGGGTAATGGAGGCACAGAAAGGAGAAGTTACTTGTGTAGGTCTCACACCAGATCACTGGCAGAGGGGTGGGAACAGAACCCTGATCCTGACCCCACAGTTCAGTGCCCTACCCACTAGACCATGCTGCTTAGCACACAGAAATGAGCTGGCAGCCAGAGAGGCTCCCAAAGTGGGCCGCAGACTGCCTTGTCTAGTGTTCTAATGCCTCACAAATATCTGCTTTTAATCTGGTGCTGATCTGTCCAGATTTGGCAAACTGAACATCAAGTAGGCAACCTTAGAATTAAATTGTTTGACTGCTCAAAACAACACGTCAGTGAGGCGATGTAGTATTTAACATAATTACATTAATGAGAAGATCTATATAATGTTCCTAAACCAATAATGAAAGAGGAAGTCTAATGATGCAACAAAAAACTGCAACTGAATCTCAGATTACATACTGGCTTGCACAACAGCGCAGACAACTAAACACTGAGGCAGCTAGTAGAAATCTTACAGACTACACATCATTTTTTCCCCACCCATTGCTACTTTCCCTCAACCACCACTTGATATTAAACAAGCTAGATCCTAGCCAAATATACCCCACTTCCATTCCATCAGGAGCTAAGGGGTAAACATCATAGAATGAAGTGTTTTAGCAGCACTGCCATCAGCAGTATCACCTAAAACAGAAAAAGCATCAAAATGAAAAAAAGCATCACTGTGAGGCTGATCTGTGTGAAAACCTTCTTCAAATTCAATAATATATGTGGCAAGCCTGTCCTAGCTGCACAGCTCTCTTCTCCCAGGTGTGAAGAACTGCCCTTTTCAGCGAAGAGCAAGAGGAGCCATGTACACCAAAGAAAGACGCCATTCCCAACAGATCGTTGAATTGGTTTCACTGGGGTTAAGTTTACAAAAGTCACCACAGTTGTACTGTGTTGTATGTTTTAACTCCCAGCTGGACCCTGATCCAGAGGCAATGTCAGCACAGGGTCAGTTTATACTGGAGTCATGCATAAATCACACAAGGCCTGGGGTTCTTTAGACATTGGTTGGATATTCGCAGCTAGGTTGGGATTGTGAGGAGGGGAGGTGGTCATGCCCAGGAGACTGCTACAAGGAGAGTTTTTTATTTTGTTGTTACACTTCCTTCATTAAAACACTGCCAAACAGTAATGCTTATTTAAAACTACAATGTTATTTTGAAAGTGAAAAGGCATTTCATTCCAAATTCCTCTTTTTATGGTTGTTCAACACTTTTAGTTGCATTTTACACGCCAATAACTAGAAGTATCAGATTAGCAGTATTATTTCCCCTTCCCTTTGTAAAGGGCTCAGAGATCTAACAGATGAAAAGTGCTACACTGGTGTAAGACCTCAGAAGTATTATTTAGATTTAGAAAAAGAGCCCAGACAATGCTATTGAAAAATCAAGGTGTTCATAATCAATTGGAAAACTCAAGTGCTGATTAGCTGAGGGGGAACAGTATCCATTTGCAAATTGTTTATTTACTAATACTTGCTAGTGATTGTTCATATGTTTGGTTTAAATGGGTATGGGAAAAGCCTCCATTTGATGTTCTATAGTATCTGGAAATATACTTTGAAAAACAATGCCATATATTTTTTTCCCTCTATAAAAATGCTCATCCATTATGGAAACAACATATTAATATTCCTCATTCACTTGGAAAACAAACTATTCAAAATTCTCATACTAAACTCCAAACTAAGAACAATTCACTCCTGCAATGCATCCTACTATGCATTCCCTTGCTCTCCTCCCTCCCCCGAAATCATTCAGCTATTGCTTTTCCAAGGTAACATTCAATAAGACCTCCACATTCCACGAAGCACAAGAGAACTTGATACTATGACAAGGTTAATGTTGAAAAATGGGGCAGAGCAAGACAACTAGAAGGGGAGAAAAATTCCATTTGGCTTTCAAATGTAAAAGAGGGGTTTGGATTGTATTTTGTTTCCTTGTTTTAAATAAACCCTGCTTTGAGCAGAAAAGTCAGTATGTTCCTGGTTACATTAAACACATGCAATGCACGTTTAAGAAGCGTGTTGGAACACTCTCAATTCTTATCTTTCCAAGACCTTGGAAAACATTCTGTCCCAAAAAGCAGGCACTTTTATTATAGAAGTCGGAGTTGTTCACTGTGCAAATATCACTGAGTGCATAGCAGCAAAAGCCGGAAAGTTAAAGTTCATTTGTACTTTGTTTCATTTATTTACAGAATCATTTCTGCAGAAGTAGAACTTATCTCTGGCTATTGTTGTTACAAATCTGGTGTGGGCTTAACTGCAGTAGGTCAAATAATTTACAGTATTGTTGCAGATGGCTGGAAATGAACACACTGCAATTATAGAGCATCTTTTACCTGAGGATCTCAAGCCCATCACTGGCACTTCTTGATGGGCTCACTACTTCAATTTGCTTTTGATTAATATTTTTGAGAGAAACCAGGCCAATGCAGTGGGCAGCATTGTTTTCACCCAGTTACTTTCCTGCTCCTCCAAAGGGAGACAGGAAGGATGCAACAATAATATCTTTAAGGAGATGCCTCATAATGATGCAGTGCAATAGTTTTCAACTTATGGTTCACGGACCCCTGGGGGTCGACAGACTATGTCTAAGATTTCCAAAGGTGTCTACACCTCCATTAGAAATTTGTTAGGGGTCTGCAAATGAAAAAAGGTTGAAAACCACTGATGCAGTGTATCACGGGTAAACAACTAAAAGGATTTGTTAAATAGGATTAGTAAGTCACAACAAGAGCCAGAGTCCACCCAACAACACAGAGCCACAAATGCCATGTACTTTAATGGCTCTAAAGGGAGGAAAAACAGGCTCAGGTTGCAAGTGAAATTAAAATGATTGCTAAGAGAGTCAGCGTACGGATGTAATTCACTTGCGCCTGGAGGCAGACGTCAGCATCACACTAGGTATCAGAACCTGCCATTGCTTTGTATTCTGAGGTAACAACAATTCAGGGAGCATCATTAAATCCTAGTTGCACCAGCAGACTCCTCCTGTAAAGTTTACAAGAAGACAAGGTGTGTGACATAAATGGGACTTTGAAAAGCGTCCCCCCCATTATACCAAAGCAAAGACTGTGAGACACAAAACTGACCACACATGACTTCACCAGCACTGTAAGACGTAGCGGGAACAAAAACATCCCAAAAGCAAGTAAATCAATCTGAGTACTTTGCTGGGCACAAAGCCTACAGCAAGAATACTGTGGCATTACACAGCACAGTAACGTATACCTTTGTGCCTCCCTTCATGGCGCTGTGGTAGCCTCTCTTCCTCACCATCCCTTGAAGTCAGAAACCTTTGGTGAAAGCAAAGTGAAAGTCTTATTTCTAAAGGATGACCACAGATTCAAACGGCTCCTCAAGAAATTTGGCGAACTGGCCAAGATACGTAGGGCTCAAATGTTATAACATGGAACGACAGATGCACCTTCACTCATTGCACCTGTCAACTGTATTTTCGTATAATATGGCCCTCCCTCAGTGGGGCCTCTAGGCACTATTGTAATACGATAGCATTACCGTATATAGTGAACTACCTGCATTTCCACATGCGTATTGGGCAAGTGATGGCACCACTACTCACCTAGACTAACACCCATGGGCGGTCGCGTGTTGCAACAGGATTTGTAAATGTGACTTCAGATCTCTTGGATCTTCCCTCTACCAGTTCCTATAACTGCCAATAATCTTCCACCCTCGTACCCCCGCCTCTCTCAGCATTACCATAAACAATCTAACACTAAGGCAAAAGTTGAGGGGTGGAAGGAGAAAACAGCTCTTTGAAACACAAAGCTTTCAGGATATTTGTATTTGCATGGCCTCCCTGAAGTCAAGGGGAGGACCCACATGGTTAGTTAAGCACCTACAGTCTGTTACAGGATCAAGGCCTTCAACAATATGCACTCCAGGGCCGGGAATGGGGTTTGCTCTATATTTGTAAAGGCCTGTGGGTATCTGCAGTCCTATACGCATCATTTTATACCAACAGTAGTAACAAGCATGTTCTAAGCTACTGTGCACACACACATCCTTCCACACATCAGCAGGCAACAGGATTCAAACTCAGGACCTGCTCCCCCAAGAGCACAGAACTTCTTATTGGAGACCCAAAAGAGCAGCTCCACCGACACAACCACACTGCTGCAGCTCACCCGCAGGCCTTTCATGTTACCCTGGGAGACAGATGTTCTCTCTGATTTCATTTCAAAAACATATCCAGATGCAAGTGCCTTGTCACAGACCAAAAACTGGGGGTAATGGCCTGATTTTCCGAGGTACAGAACAGCCATTGAAGTCAATAGGACCTGCAGGTGCTCAGGACCTTTGGAAAGCCAGCTATAGGATTTTAAATGAGGATTTTGCCTAATATTGGTCTCATGTATATCAGATGATTCCATTCTCTCTCACTGCTCCCAGCTCACCTTGCTTGAGTTGCCTTTTCTGGAGATAATGATTCTGATAGGAGATGCTGGCTGGTAAGATACATTTTTTTCTAAAACCTGTTTCTCCCATCTTCTCCAAGTGCCCCTGGCATTGGACATTAGCAGCACTTCTAAATCACTGAGTCTTCCTCAGTAGCACACATCTTATGCTGTGTAGCATTTCTCTTGTTTACTCACCAGCACTCCCAAACATCCCTAATATTACAGCTTGTCCTGCCGCCACAGCAGTTTATCAACTGCATGGCAGCACATTCAGGATTATACACCTAGGACACAATCCTGCAGCCTGAAATAAAACCCTGACACAGAGAGGTCCGTTCATCACAGATACTCACGTAGGATGCCACAGCATTCTAGGAGGCAATGTGCCTCATACCTCAGGAATTACCACTTTGAAAGGCACAAAAGGGTGGTATTTCTAGGAATGGTAAGTTGAATTATACCACCTTCTGTAAACTTCAACACCTGCCCACAGATCTGCGAACACAGACAGGGGGTTAAAGTAGTGTTTCTGAAGAGTTAAACTGTTTTCCAGATTCGCCTCACCTGTCCCCGGAGTATGCAACATGCATATCTGCTATCAAGAGAAATGTTGAACAGGTGGAGGTAGAAGGAGTTAGCAAGAGCAGAGATAACCCAAAATATGCATGGTCAGCAAGTTTTAGAGGAATAGAAAATCCATTTCCTTAATTATATAAGTTTATGGGCAATTTTTATTAAAAGTTACACTCTTACAAGGATAATTTTTAGAATTAATAGTCTGCTTTAAGAGAACAATAAATCCCAGGGCCATCGGCGTCACCACTAAAATGCCCAAGCTCTCAGATTTAAACTACTTACAGTATGGAAGGTTAAGGGACCAGCTGTGCTCCTCTTCCACTAACCTGGGAACAGGCAGTCAGGGAGAGAAGAGAAAAAACGGTAGGGGAACAAGAGAAGCAACACCACTTCACCCGTAACTTAAAAGAAACGACTCCCCTCTTCTACTGGCCATTTCATTTGCAGGCTGCCAGTAATGGATCTCTTGAGAATTTCAGGTGCGGAATAAGCAACAGAAGCAGATTAACTCCTAAGCAACAAGAATCCTATTTTCATGTAAATGTCCTAAGCAACTAAAAGTAAGTGAGAGGGAAGGAAGGAAGAGACCAAAAAATAAATCGGAGAAATAGTTTCTACCCAGAACATTTTTCCAAACTATTTCTAGGAAGGGCCCACTTCTCCTTATGTTGGTTTTGTTTGTGGGGGTTTTATGGGGGGAGGGGAGGAGGGGAGAAATAAAAAGGAGATTTTGATTAATAGCTTTTAGGGGCAGAAGGGACAATTATGATCATCTAGTTTGACCTCCTGTACAGCACAAGCAGAGAATTTAATAATAATTCCACCCTGCAATTCCAGCCTCAAGATAACTACCTGCTGAGGTCTGTCTATGAATGCTCACACCTGCAATGGAAAACTGGGCTTTGCCTCCAGTAGCCCTGATGTGTATCTTGCCTTTGGTAATTTTTCAACAGCTTGAAGTGCGTATTTCTTCCTTTGCAATTTCCATCTCAACCAAAAGGGAAAGCGTAAAGGTGCTGTGGCTGGAAAAGAGAGCTTGGGACCAAGAAAGATCAGCTCCCATTTGGCTGCCAGCACTCTCTCTGTCTCACTGAGTCCAATTCTTTTTGAGCTACACAGATCAGTCGGAGTCAGTGCATCTTGCAGGAGAGAAAGCGTGTGCGCGCATACTCCAGGGATGCACGGGAAAGTTTTAAACTAGTTAAAAATAAGTTAAAGGCAGCGCAGCCAGACCACCACCAGCACTTCCACTCTCTTTTGACCTACTGAGAAAGTATGTACATATCTACGGGGAGCGAATAGCAAATTTGCTTTAAGCTTTGCATGCCTCACCTCTGACCCCTGTCCCCAGCTCCCACCTCTGCCATTCCTTAAACAACTGAGGAAATGAACTACAAAACATTAACACAATGCGAAGGGGCAGACTTAAACCAACAAAAACAAGGAAATTGCAAGTTAAGCCTCTTGCTCTGCCCTTGATTCACCTTGCTGCATTTAGCTCCTGCTCTGCTCCAGGACCCTTCCATCCTCATGTACACAAGAGCAATAAGGCAAAGCGATGTCTAACCTGGATTATGATTGTTTTTATTCATTAAAGTGTGTTTTAACGTAGGCATATTTTCCTGATTGGCGCTTCACAAATGGAGCCAATATATTTGATTCTCCTCCTCCTCTTGTTGAGAGATTTGCAGTTATTTTAGGAAGTATTTCCCTTACACTGCAAAGGGCATCCGTTGGGCCCCCCGTGGCAGCTATTTCATAGCTCATGCTAGAACGTAGCTTTATTCATATAACTGTTCAATCATTCTGCTGTATTCCTCTTTGGTCTTGAGACTGATGGAAGCACTAGCCCAACAGAACCCCAACGGAAGTGTCAATTTTCTTAGGGGCCTGAATTGGTATTAATACTATTTGTTTTCACTAGCAACATAAGACTCCTCTTAACCCTGTTCACCACCCTAATTACTGATCCTAATTGGAATGCAACACACCTACATCCCAATCCTGCTCACCCTGAAAGCAACAGGAACAAGATGCCTCTGGATTGGTCCCTTAAAGGGCCAGGGAAGTAAATGCTCAGTGTCCAAGTGAGGAGTTGCACTCAATACTGTGACGTGCTAAGCACTTTCTTGAATTAGGGCTAAAGCATTTAAGCACATGCTTGGAGTTAAGGGGAGGGCGCGTATGCCTAAAGTATGTGGTATAGTGCTTTGCTGGATCAGGCCCAGAATGCTCAGCACTTTGAAGGACTGAACCTCAAAGAAAGGGAGAGGGAAGTGGGAAATGCTTGGTAGAAGCACAGCTCGTTCTATAGTATCTTTTGGTATGGAGGAGTTTATGGGAAATTCATCTTCAGTTTTGTCCAGCACAGGGTTCACTGCACCCACACAGGCTGTGCCTTAGAAAAGACTCAAACTGGGTGCACTGAGTTGTCTGTAGTTTTGATGTGAAATCAGTCACAGTTTGCTAGAAACTGAGGACCAAGTCACTCAAAGGTCTATGAAAGTTGTAACAACCTGGGCAAGCTCAGAGTTTGAAGTGAAACAAGGATCTGAAAAACTTTCACAGGGGTGCAGTTTTTTTGTTTTTTCTTTATGTATTATTTTAATGTAACAATGTAACCAATAAACTAAAATTTAAAAAAAGGAATCCTCAGTAATATTTACATTTAAAGAACATCAGGAATACGATGCAGCAGAATGTCTTGATGCTGCATATTTTACAGCACCAGCATTTGAAATCTTCTCATGGACATCAATGCATCTCTAGTAAACATTATAAGAGGCACTAATCTGCCCACATTAAAAACCACAGGGAATTAATACCACCAGCTTAGCAATTAACAGAAGAAAAGTTAATATACAGGAATTGGCTTTATAAACTTCCAAAGTCCAAATGTTACTCTCCCTCTTCCGAATTCAAACACCACACTTCCAATCCTCAACACTGGAGCAGTAAGAAGAGCTTTCCTGGAAGTGGAAATCCCTGCAGCAAAAATGCCTATGAGAGAAAAGGTTTAAGGGTTGTTTTGTTTTATTTTGTTGGTCACTTAAATCTCAATACAAACACATCTACTGGCTTCTTGTTTCCAACAAGGCTTCAATGGCAACAGTACATGTAACTGATTAGAACAAGCCATGCTATTTGTTTGGTGGCTCAAATGTCTCCATTCCTAGCCCTGACCTTAAAACCGACTTTCTTTGACTTAACATTTCAAAAGGGAGGGCAGGGGGCAGAGGTAGAAATAAAGACGAACTTCACATTCCAACATCTTAAGTAAATAGAAATACTAAATGGTGTACATCTATCTTCCACTGACAAGAAGGGCTGGAATGTAAATTGAAAAAGCACAGAAGTGGCATAAAAAAACCCCCAAATCCTACAAACCCCCCTAGGAGAAATCCTACAAACATCACCCTCTGGCTTTGGAGTTTTGTTTTGTTTTTTTGTTCACACTGCGTGTATTAAACGCAATGTGCAAAGGGTGACATTCCAGATTGTTCTCATATATAGAATATAGTAGAATGGTGAGCTGTAAAAGAAACACTTAAATTGTGCAGATGTGTTTTGTACGTTGCAAACAAAAAAAAAGAGAAATATGGACTAGGGATAGAACTTTAGAAATAGTTTTTGACCTCACTTTGAAAAGAGAACATGAAGGAAGTAGATAAATGTACGAGGATCATCTTTCAATTTCATGCTTCAAGCGTGGAGAAGAAAAACTGGTAAATTATTATTTGGTGACACCTTTGGGTTTAGGGGTTGCACTCTCCTCCTTCTGAAAGAATTTGGTGGGGCCTTTTGTGAGAGTTTCTTTTCCCTATATACTTGCTCTCCTCTCAGACGTTTCTAAATACTTTTTAAGTTGCACTTGAAATCTTCCCTCTTGTAACTGTATCTTGTTTTCCTAGGCACATCTCCCACTTGAGTCATTTGAAACAAGTTTTCCATCACGAACTGCTGGAGACATCCTTTATTATTGCTACTAGTCACCCAGGAGCTGAAGAATGGACATTTTATTCATAGCAGGGTAGGTGCAGAAGGAGAGGGGTGGGAGAGAGTGGACAGGTTTTAACTTGCTGTGAAAGTTATCTTCATCTTCCCATACAGACCTGTGGTAAGCAGGGTGGATAACAATCAATGATTTTTTTAAAAAATAAAAAAAAAAAAGATTTTTTTTATTTAAAATCGGATTTTTTTGATAAAAGGCTTTTTTCAGAAAAAAGCCTATCTAAAGATAAATTTAATTAAGATACATTATAGTTCAAAGATATCTCACCATTGAATAGGGATTATAAATTCTAATTCTATAGTATGAGACAATATAGTCATGTAATGTTTAAGAAAAGTTTTGTAAATGAGTTCCAATAGTTCATGGATTAGGGACCCAATTTTATGGGGTTCCAGGGGCTTCTGTATAGATTACTTAGGTTAATCTTTCTATCTACCCAGTGGGACTCAGTGCTCAGTCTAGAAGATACCATCAGAGATGCTTAGTTTTGCAGTTCTCAAACTGTGGATTTATGTCTCCAGAGATAACATGCTTGTTAACAGCAAAAATGTTTTTATATAAATAAAATAAATAAATATAAAGAGAGAGGTGAGAAATCATAGAATCATAGAATATCAGGGTTGGAAGGGACCTCAGGAGGTCATCTAGTCCAACCCCCTGCTCAAAGCAGGACCAATCCCCAATTAAATCATCCCAGCCAGGGCTTTGTCAAGCCTGACCTTAAAAACTTCTAAGGAAGGAGACTCTACCACCTGCCTAGGTAACGCATTCCAGTATTTCACCACCCTCCTAGTGAAAAAGTTTTTCCTAATATCCAACCTAAACCTCCTCCACTGCAACTTGAGACCATTACTCCTTGTCCTGTCAATAACAGACCTCAACCCTATTGTCCCTCTGCAAATTGGTGTACACAGAGTCAATCCCTTACCTCTCTCTAAAAGTGAAAAGTTTCAAAAAGTTCAATGACTAGAAGATTGTTGGGGGCAGAATAGATCTGGACAAGGAGAAGACGTCTGGAGATAAATGTGAGAAGGGAGGGACAGGCAGTAGAAACCAAAGTGAAACTGTTTAAGCAGCATATTCCAGAAGTCTTGAGGTCTTTCTGAGTGTAGCCTTCATTGATTTGAGATCTACCATACCATTCTCTCACTAGAAGGGAAAACCTATAATGGCAGCAGGCCGTAAGAGAGACCCAGTTTGGGAATATTTTAATGGAGTTCCTCTACCTGTGGGTAAAACAGGTATTCGTGCAAAATGCAAATAGTGCAACAGAGAAATGCAAGGCCTGGTTGCCCAAATGAAACAACATCATGAGAAGTGTTCCTTCTCAGGAGAAAGCTACACTGAAGATGACGAAAGGAACATGTCTGAACATGCAGGATCTTTCATACCTCTTAAGGACTGCCTGTCTTCCTTCTGGATTATTCTTGAATTCTCATGTTTGAGCAAAAAATATAGTTGTTACTCTATGGTACTATCATTTTAGATGCAGCTATGATAAAAAATAAATAGCTGAAATAGGCAGATCGTCCTGTTACAATTTCACCTTTAAAGTAGTACTGAGTGTCAGTGAATGCAACGAGTAATACTAAATGAGCAGTATGGTAGTAATAATTAAATAACTGCATTGACTTATTTGTTTAGGAGACTCCATCCTCAACATACAGGATTCTGAAGACTATCCACCTTCAAGATCATCATCATTTTCTATAGTTTCAGAGTTATCTGCCAATGATAGTGTTTCAGTAACGTCATGTATGTCACATAGCCACAGTATATCACCTGTAGCAAAAAGAAAAAAAACCTCCATCATCCAGAAACAACCATAGATAAGTTTGTGATAAAAACCAGCAGATTACAAAAAGAGGTAAATGATGAAAAAATTGCCTGGTTTGTTTATGCAATAAACTCTCCTTTCCGTATGACTGAGAACCCACAATTCATTAATATGGTTCAGTCATTAAGACTAGGACTCAGTCCACCCAACAGAGCAGATGTCACAGGCAAATTGCTGGATAAAGCGTATGAAAGAAATTGAGCAGTATGCAAAAGGTCTAGAGGGTGAAATTGTTAACCTGAGTCTTGATGGGTGGAGCAATGTCCACAATGATCCTGTCGTATGTTCTTGTGTGACACCAGAAAAAGGAATGTCTTCCTTACAGAAACAATTATATCATCAGGAAATGCACACAAAGCAGAATACTTGCAAGTAGCAGTAAAAGCTATAACAAACTGAAAAAAAATTCAAATGTCTAGTACACAGCTTGATCACAGACAATTCTGCAAACGAATCCAAGATGAGAAGAAATTATTTAGAAGAGAGTCCCAAGCTAATAACATATGATTGCAGTGCTCAACTGATGCACCTCCTAGCCAAAGACTTCAGTGTTCCAGAAATAAAGGCTAATGTTGTTAAAATTGCAAAATACTTCCATAACACCACTTTGCAGCAGCCGCTCTGAAAAAAGTGGGAGGAATCAAGCTAACTCTCCCATAAGACATGTGATGGAACTCAGTAGTGGACTGTTTTAAGCACTATATCAAGAACTGGCCTAATGTGATGACAGTTGGTGAACAAAATCGTGAAAAAACAGATGGCACTGTCACAGCCAAAATTCTCAACATTGGGCTTAAGAAAATGTTGAACACATGCTGAGTACCCTGAAGTTTATTTCTGTTTTCTTGAACAAAATGCAGGGAAATAGCTGTTTTATTGCTGATGCTGTTGAAATTTGGAAGGAACTGAGTGAGATCTTAAAAAGAGAAATATGCAATGACAGAGTTAAATTACAAGCTTTAAAAGAACGAATGGGACAAGCACTATCTCCAGCTCATTTTCTTGCAAATGTTCTTAATACTTGGTGCTAGGGTCAAACCTTAACTGCTGAAGAAGAGGAGCTGGCTATGACATGGATATCCAGCAATCATCCCTCCATAATTCCAATTATAATAAACTTCGGAGCTAAGGGTAAACCATTCAAGAAATATACATTTGCTGATGATGTTTTAAAGAAAGTCACACCAGTGAACTGGTGGAAGTCACCTAAGCACTTGGATTCAGAGACTGTTGAAGTGATAATCTCACTTTTAACAGCAGTAGCTTCTTCTGCCGGTGTAGAAAGAATATTTTCTTCCTTTGGACTAATACATTCCAAATTGAGAAATCATTTTGGGACCTGAAAAAGCAGAAAAGTTTGTTTTCCAGATGATGAACAAACAGGAAAATGAAGGTGAAGATGACAGAGATAGCTGCAGAAGCCAATATTTTAAGTTTCTCATGTTGACCTGGCTGACAGTCGATTTAATTTTTGTGTTTTTTTTAAATATTTCATTTAACTATTTTACTTAAAAACAATTTTAACAAAAACAAACCTGATTTTAAATAACTTGAATATTTAACTAAATTCAAAAATTCATATGCTTGTTTTGTTAAAAAATTATGCTTGCTGTTGAAGAAAAAAAAATCCAGAATACATAACATTGTTGTTCTAGTTAAATAAAACAAACAATCTAAATGTCTGTCTGGTGATATTCTCCTCCTAATACAGCATGGCAAGAAAATCCTCCAAATATTAACGATTAACCTGTTGAATTGGAGATAGTTCACCTCCCAGTGACTTCATAAATATCTGCTTCAATTACCTTTGGTAAATGAAATAACTAGTCATTCACAGAATCATAGAATATTAGGGTTGGAAGAGACTTCAGGAGGTCATCTAGTCCAATCCCCTGCTCAAAGCAGGACAGACACCAATTAAATCATCACAGCCAGGGCTTTATCCAACTCGGCCTTAAAAACCTCCAAGGATGGAGATTCCATCACCTCCCCTAAGTAACCCATTCCAGTGCTTCACCACCCTCCTAGTGAAACAGTGTTTCCCCATGTCCAACCTAGACCTCCCCCACTGCAACTTGAAACCATTGCTTCTTGTTCTGTCATCTGCCACCACTGAGAACAGCCTAGCTCCATCCTCTTTGGAACCCCCCTTCAGGTAGCTGAAGGCTGCTATCAAATCCCTCCCTCACTCTTCTCTTCTGCAGACTAAATAACCCCAGTTCCCTCAGCCTCTCCTCGCAAGTTATTTTCGTTGCCCTCCGCTGGACTCTCTCCAATTTGTCCACATCCCTTCTGTAGTGCAGGGAACCAAAACTGGACACAATACTCCAGGTGTGACCTCACCAGCATCGAATAGAGGGGAATAATCACTTCACTCTATCTGCTGGCAGTGCTCCTACTAATACAGCCCGATATGCCATTGGCCTTCTTGGCAACAAGGGCACACTGCTAACTCATACCCAGCTTCTCATCCACTATAATATCCAGGTCCTTTTCTGCAGAACTGCTGCTTAGCCAGTCAGTCCCCAGCCTGTAGAGGTGCATGGTCCTAAGTGCAGGAGTCTGCACTTGTCCTTGTTGAACCTCATCGGATTTCTTTTGGCCCAATCCTCCAATTTGTCTAGGTCACTCTGGACCCTATCCCTACCCTCCGGCATATCTACCTCTCCCCCCAGCTTAGTGTTATCTGCGAACTTGCTGAGGGTGCAATTCATCCCATCATGCAGATCATTAATAAAGATATTGAACAAAACCAGGACCAGGACCAACCCCTGGGGCACTCCGCTTGATATCAGCTAATATCGTTTTTTTTAATATAGCTGTAAAACTAATCTGAAAAGTTTTCAAAATAAATCACTTTAAAAATGTATAGTGTGTAGCTTCTAAAAATGAAGCCTACATCTATCTCTGAGTTGTGAAGAATATGTATTAAGGTTATAACAACCAACAAGAATGCACTTTTACGTAGAAATCCATGTTTAAATTGAGTCTTCCTGACTAGTGATTTAAATCATGATTTACATCAATTTGATTTAAATCAAATCCACCCTGGTGGTAAGATAGGTTGCACTATTCTCCTCTCTTTTTCCAACAGTTGCTATTAACGGCCCCAGCAGGGCAGTATGTGACATGGAAAAATGCAGATACATTTTTGGCTTGGGTGCCTCTGTTGCGGCCTCAGAGTCATGAGACAATGGGCCCACATAAAAGCACTAGAGAAGAATGCAAATTCATTCTTCTTTTGATTGTAAGCATGTGTTTCTTTATTGCATAGTCCTGATGTGCCTCCGCACAAAGTTACGGACGGAGGAGGGAGGACGCATACCCAAACAGAAGCCTTTCTGAAACGGTTCGATAAAAACCACTTGTTCAGCTAACAGCAGCGGTGTCCAGACTGTGTCCATCCAAAAAGCACATAAGCAAGGGGCCTGAGAGCTACACCGAATATGCATATAATGGAGCAGACCACAGCAGCCCATAATTAATCTCCACTCGGATCTAGAGGCAATGTTGCATGCTGGGACCTATATATTCTGCAGGCCACAGTTGTTAGGAAGATGTGGGGGTGACCCTTTGTCACGCAGCAGAATTCTACAGGGTACACTCTGGACAACCTCAATTGGGGTGAGAGGAGAGAAGGAGAAGGGAGACCTATGCAAACTCTGCTAGTTCTATTATGTATAGGACCAGAGATCCCAACCAAGTCCACAGTGCTGAGCCTTTCCAATGATGTTGTTTTGTGGGGATACAGAGGATGTTTGAGTACATTTGTGTGTAAATGCAGTTTACACTGAGATGATTCCATGGCCTCAGATGTCCCAAGGAAATTCTCCTGACAAAAACATAACCTGTGCTATGGAGAGAAAGGCTGAAAATACTCCTCAGTCTTAACCCATTATGACTGATAAAGGACCTCCAGATCCTCTGTAAACTAAACCCATCCCTTGTGACACTGCTTAGAGCCAATCTGGTAAACATAAGATAGGAGGGACCGTGAGAGCAATTTGGACTCTGGTCTAAATAAGAATGTCTCAGGGCTCATCTTTATCGCAAGCTGGGGGATACTGCCAATGAGAAGCTGTTCCCACACTGCATCATGGCCTCTGCCTACAGAGGCAGCCCGCAGGCAAAAAAGCCTCGTGCCAAGCAAGCTGAGAGAGAAGTAAGGGAGGCAGCAAGCATTACCCTTCTAGCAAGAGCAGCGGGCAGCTACCGTCCCTGGCTCAGGAGACCCTTTGAAGGGAGTACATGGAGCGTGAGTGAGAAAAAATAGAGGTCGGTAGAGCCAGAATAACCTGGCACCTGCAAAGAGCACACTCCGGACTGAATCCAGCTGCTGTGTTAATTTCTAACCCACCTTGAGAAAGACTCCTTTATGCCCTTTCCCCTGAAGTAAGGAAGCTGAGAAACTGACTGCTTTGTTTTAATGTTCCTCAAAGGTGCCAGCAACAGGTAACTCTCACAAGCCATCTCCTCGTCTATAAAACTAGCATAATGCTTTGATCACCTTGTTGGATAAGGGAAGAGAAATAGTTCCACTTCACCATGGGGATTATTAACTGCTGCAGCAAGCCTGTGCCTTTGTTCTCAGGTACACCGTGCTCTGGTAGAAGTCTTACAGCTAAAAGGCAGTGGGGGGGAGGGAGGGGGGGATGGGAGAGAGACTCCCTCCTAAAGGAGAGAGAAAATTCTCATGTAACTTTGATGAGAATTCCTTAGCACTTTCCATACTCAAGTATATAGGAATAATTTTGAGGGAAATGGGTGGAGAATGTGAACCATTTGCTTTGGGAGGGGCCTTTAAGAACATGTATGGTACTGCGTACCACATTTCACTGGATGGAATAAACTTCTAGATTAGAGCCTTCAATTTTTAAAAAAAACAGCAAGAACATTACATACTAAAATATTACAGAAAAGAAAACACACACAGGTTTCGTGCAGTAAATAAATCCATCAGAGAAACTGAGTCATATCCCAGGAAGTGCCCACCTATTCAGGGATGCCCTCGAGCGTGCTAGCAGGAAGCCTAGGAAAGGATATACCACAGCAGCAAACTGGGACCCTGGCAGCTAACAGGGGTGGCAGGAAAAAGCATTAACAACTCATCTGGTCCTGCAAACTGAGCTTTGGTTCAGTATGAACAAAAGGCGAAGTTTCAAATTAGGAGTAACATTTTCAAAAGCACCTATGTGACCTGGGAACCTACGTCCCATTGACTTTCAGTGAGACTTACCCTAGATCTTCATTTGGTTGAACTCTTTTGCCCATCCCACACCATCCATAACTGCAACTCAGGCGGGCGGAGTTAGGGCTGATGGTGGATCTTACAGATGGCAGCTTGCTGCGCTGGTGAACTGAGACCATTTTCTTTTTGGTTGGTTTGGATTTTTTTGGTGAAAGGCAAGATGAATCACATCACGTGTAGTCCCAGTGCAAGCACTACAAGTATATTCCACCTCCTCACCATTATCATTTACTATTTGTTTTACAGTAGCACCCAGTGGTGCCTCTCTTGTTCTATAGCTACACAAAAGCTATTCCCTCGCTACTAAAATCACGTCACCCATACTGAAAACTCTTATTGGCCTAACTCTAGCGCGCACACATACAAAAACGCAGATTACATTATCATTTCTTAGCACCAACTCTAGCCTGAATGTCTTTCTTCCAAGCCCTGGGCTATAGGCAGATGGGCCTTATGCAATAAGACCAACTTCCTGCCTGGGCAAGTTCCTTCACAGTATGTTTTTATTCAAGAACACATAGGTCATACCTCCTGCAAGCCATAATTGCCACAGTAGCTCAAAACATTAATCATAAAGGCCAAAAGCTTCCATGCAAGAACACTCATTTCTGTACTGCTGTCCTTAGGAGCCATCACTGCAAATCTGCTGAAGCACAGGTAATGCTAAAGAACATGCATCTGTATGCTCAAGTAATTCCTGATAGTGACAGGATTCATTTCCATGCTTGTGTGAAAAGAAGAGGACTCTTCACCTGGCAACAAGCCCCACTTAAAGTGCAAGCCACAGATGCAAAACAGTGTCATGCTGGACATATCAAAATTCCTCAAGTAGTCCAAGTATTGTATTGCATATGGGAGAGGAGCAGACAGACACTGGCAGTCTCCCAAGACAAGGTCCATTTTAGGAATGCAGCTGTTCCTATTAACCCTTTCGCTGGCATTTAGGATGGGTTTTATTGGTGGGGCAAGGGGGAATATGAGCGAGATGAACTAATGATTGTTTATGTAAAACACAGCAGCACTTCTGTAGAGGAACTCTGGAACCACCAGCCTGCAAAGGGTTTAATTCAGTACTATTACTATGGCAATGGGATCCAGGGCCAAATTCATCCCTGAAGTAACTTCAGTGGGATTACACCATGGATTAACTCAGCCCCAAGAGGTTAAATTAGCCCTTGAAAAGTGCACAAAGTGTTAAAGCCTTTACATAACAGAGAAGGACTCAATGCCAAAGAACATGTCAGAGTGAGTCCTAGAATTACAATATGCTAATGTGTCCCCTTTACCTTTGTGCACTCAATTATAAGGTCATCATATCTAGGACCCACTTCCACCTGCCCAGGACACAGACCTAAGAAGAGGGATCTAATGCGTAGATGCTTTTCAAGTATGCACTAGTAAAGTTAACGTTACACTAATTCTCCTCTTCCTTTTAAACACTGTGTGTTTTGTTTAACATGACTTTTAATTAACTGGTTTGTTAATTAGGGCAAGGACAGTCTGCGTGTAAAGAATGGGACCATGGTTTTACTGAGTCACCCATTGAAATGACTCAAGCAATTTGTTTTAGTACAAAAATACTTGAATGTCATCACGGAGCTAGAGAGACACGGTAGGTAAGGTATCAGAGTAACAGCCGTGTTAGTCTGTATTCGTAAAAAGAAAAGGAGTACTTGTGGCACCTTAGAGACTAACCAGTTTATTTGAGCATGAGCTTTCGTGAGCTACAGCTCACTTCATCGGATGCATATATCTTATGCATATATAAAGATATGTAATATCTTTTATTGGACCAACTTCTGTTGGGGGAAGGAACAAGCGCTTTTGAGCTTCCCAGAGCTCTTCTGTAGGTCTCCGATCTAGCGATTAAACAAAAATTGTTACCAACTCACAAAACATATCCCAGGATCCTGCAAACAGCAGCACACATTTTTCTTTATCACTCCACATTTGGTTTTTGGAATGCTGTTTTACACACCCGTAGCCAAGGCTACCGCGCTATGCCAAGGAGCTCAATGGCTTTTAGAAAGATTAACTTCTTAAATAGGCATAAATGGCAAAGATTCAGCTACAGCCAGCGACAGTGAACTGAAGCAGGCACCATCATGGAAGGGGGGAGGTGGCGGTAGCACAGGGAGATATCACGTAACCTCCTCCTGAAGCTGATATAGCTGTCTGTAAGATCACACTCAAAGCAGGAAAGCACCGAATTTGTTTTTAGTTTGTCGAGTGATATTCTTCACATACCAAAGGGGAAAAAAAGAATTTAAAAAATAAAAAGAGAGACAACTGGCATTCCATTGTAAAGAAAACTAGCAAAAGACAATACCTGCAAGCGAGCGCCAAGAGTAAGCACAGAAAGCATCTAAAAACATAATCCTAGCTGCTGAGGAAGGAGTTCATGAAACCTACTGCCCCTCGAGAACTCTGGAAAGGATAGAAGCTCACTGGGCCCCTTCTAAGCACTAAGCTCAGAATTTGACCCAACAATTCTCCAACAATTCTCATCAGGGTCAGAAACTCAACGCCAGACCCTCTGGTAAAAAAAATGTTCATTTTATGAGTAGACTCCAAACATCTTGGGGACACTGAGCTGGAATTAACATGAACCCCCGTATAATCACAGCATAAGGGCATTTAACAATATCTGAACTAGTGCTACTGTAATTGTGCTACCAACTCTGCCCCCTCCGCCCCTCGTGAGGGGAACAAAACCCACCACCCCCACACCAGTTAGAGAGCCAACCCAACTGACACTTGGACATTCTTATGTTCTTATTCCTCATTATTTTATTTTCACACACTGAAATTCATGAAAGCGTTCCAGCATTAATCAACATTATTTTTTTCTTAGTGAATGGAACAAGCATCTAGCCCAAGATAAAGCGCAGCTCTGAATGTACCTTACAGCATAAATATCCAGGAATGAGACATACGAGAATAAATAGCTGGCACTATATCACAACTCATAAGTGCCTCACCACCACCCACGGACTGCTAGCTGGGCTGAAAGAATTACTATGTAGCTAGATTCCTTTTTGTCACTCTGTGATACAGGCAAACTGAACTGGAGTATATAGGAACCTGTCGGAGACTATTCATGCATATTTTCATTGATACACCAAACTCTGGCAGCTTGAGAAGAAAATCCCTGTGCTCTGTAACCCAGCTCTATTCCATTTCATTTAGTTCAAAGAGTGAGACGCTAGCAGGTCTGATCAAATTCCTCACTTGACTCAGGCCAGAATGAAGGGCTCAGCCGAGCAGGGGAAAGAGAGACCAAGTTATATGATCCTTTTCCTTTTCAAAGGATGATTCAGGTGAACATCTTTGTCACAAACCAGAGACGGTATCACTGGCACCAGACACCGGCACCAGGAGGTTTCAGTTTGGTTTGAGCAGAGGGTTTTGAGCTAGCCAGCTTTAACCAGAGTAAAAGATTTGATATCACCAGCTCTCTCGGGAGAATGCCCAGTGTTATTTTTTAAGTGTAGGTAAAATAGACTACAGCCTTTTAAAATCCTACTCATCAGCTTGCCCGGGGCAACTAGAAAATGTCCGCAGGTAAGTGCAACCATTGTGATCGACTTCTGCAGATTACTGATGTTTAATTTAAATCATCTAGCACTGATGATGGTGGGAGAGGAACCCTTCTAACAAACTGAGCGCGGACTAAGCTGCACCAGCCAGGCCCTGAAAAGCAATTGTTACACTACTGGGCCTGTAGGGGGAGCACCAGGCAATCTGCCTCAAGCAATTGTTACACTACTGGGCCTGTAGGGGGAGCACCACGCAATCTGCCTCAAGCAATTGACCAGCTCCTGCTGAACCCTCCCCTCCCTGGATCCCTTTACCTGTGCAACGCACACTCTCACCTTACCCCCAGACAAGGCGAGGCCCAGAACACGCCTGCCTTGAAGCATCCTCCCACAGCCAGCCCCAAACGCTGCTGCCTCCTCCTACCCAACTCCAGTGAGCCCCCTTCCCCAGGGTTAGGGAGTGGAACAGGACAGACCCAGCACCTATCCCACTCCAGGGAAGGCTCAAAATTTCCAGCAGCCCCATCTCTAAAATAGGAACGAGGTAAAGCAGAACTCCCAGCCTTTCTGCAGGGCCTGAGGAAGCAACCCTGCAAGTGAAGAGGGGAGGTGCCTGCCACCAGGAGATGATTCGAGGCCTGACTGGAATATGGAGACCACTGCAATTCTACATGGGTGGGAGCAGGGCTAAGATGGTCACTGATTGTGTGGGGAGGCCCAACTGGGTTAGAGGGATTGAAGAGGCCACTACGTGCCTTAAAGAGCTGCTGCTGAAGAGAACAAGCACTGGTAGGGCAGGGAAGACAAATACTGAATTTGTAAGGGAAGAGAAAAGAGGACTGATTAACTTGGAATGGAAAGAAAAATAACAGACAACTGTTACAGAAGGAGAATGGTGAACAAATGGAGTGGTAACTGAGTAGGTGGGAAGAGGACTGGGGTAAGGTAGACTGTGCATGATGGAGCGAAGCGGTTGAACAGTGAATTTCAGGTGTTTGCAAGCGAGAGAGAAAAGATGTACGTGCAAGTATCATACTTTACACTTCTATGTCACTTTTCATTTAAGTTGCTCAATAAAACAAATTAGGGGTGTATATATTTTGGTACAGTCTGATTACATGATCACATATTTCCCCTTTCCTAATCCCAGAAGAGCCCCAGCCTCATCCAGTAGCCAGGCTGCATCAAGCTCAGTGAATTAGACTGCTGTTCAATATTTAGTTGTAAACTAATTGTTTGATGTGTGGCCCTAGGTCTTACAAAAAGCACACAAACCAATCTCAGTATGAGTGAAGCAGTTTCCATGAGTCCTGTCTTATTCGCCCTCCCAACTCTATGCTGATGAAGGCAGAGATCCTACATAAAAAGTAGTATACAGTTATGTAATTAAATAATGCATCACTGTTTATACACACAGAGGTATCAACAATAAGTTTGCGTGAGTGACTTTATTTCTGGCAGTTCCAGACTTGAAGGCTACACCTCGTAACCTTAATATCCCTTTAAAGTAGGTTTTAAAAAGGAATTTTAGTATTTTTAAAATAAATAAAAAACAAAAATTCCATATCATGCACAACTATTGGCTAGGCACTAGCAGAATAGTCCCCGCCCCTGTGCTTAACTTCCCACTTCAAAATTCACCTTTACGTATTGTATGGAATAAGGCAAACATCTATCAAGCTTACCTTTATGTTAAACATGCCTGTACAGTGTCAATGGAACACCAAGAGATCATTAATTCATCCTATGATGTAGAAACAGCATGTATATGAAGAGTACTTTTTTAAAATCCTTATAAATCAAACAGATTTTCAAAGGAACAATGAGGTGTATATCAGCAGTCTGGGGACTATCTTCCTAATACATTTCAAGTCTCTATCACCACTCGCTGATAGTAAAGAACTTTTTTTTTCTAAAATGGCAAAATTATTCTTCCACTACTCATCATTCTCAAACAGCTCAACTGTTAATTCTTCAAACTTTCCAAAAACAGTCACCTCTAGGCTATGAACAAACATGCTAAATTCAGCCCCAAATTTGTAAGTGCCTAAATTCATCCTTGACATACTTGCAACCAACTGAAAACAAATCAGAATGAAATTCCTTGTGCAACTTTAACTAAAGGTTGCATCACTCTGCGATCTACATAAAATCTCTTTTTGTCAGTTGGTTAACTGAGGCATAGAGCAGTTAAGTAATTTGCCCAAGGTGAATTCATTTAAAGCAGATACCGCTTTGTCTCTTTCACTTCCACTTACCACTTTAACAGTCTCATCAGCACACTCCTCATCCCATTCTTGAACAATCTCACGCTGATAAGTAATGAAGGTAATTCATGTGCAAAGAACATGCTGATGTGCCATGCAAACATTCAGTTTATTTTTTAAGACGTGTACCCAATGTGGCAATACTGCCTAACCCACAAATCCAAAGGAAAATTATATACATGCTAGAGAACATCTTGTTTTTCCTACGTGGCAGAGCGATTTCTTGATAATGTGAGGGTATCAAAGTCAGCTAAAGAAGAGACCTATTATTAATTAATCTAATCCAGCTCTCTTTGCCAATATAGGGCTCCCTACAGTATGTTTTCCAGGGCTTTATGCAATCTAGTTTTAAGGTTTCAATATGGAGCACTTTCTTTCAAGAGCAGATACGATGGCAAAGACGATTCAGGGATGGAACCTGTGAAGTGCCGAGCAGCCTCAACTAGCACCGCTTTAAAAGGTCCTCTCTCAGTCTATTTGTTGACCCTATCTAGCCCTATCGTTGACCCTATCGTTTTTAACTGTAACCTGTGCCCACCACTTGTGCTCACCAACACCACAAACTTGTGGCACACACCCTGCTCTAAACGGAGTAAGAAACAGAGAAAGGCAAAAATGAGATGGCACTCAACCAATTCAGAACTTTTGTAAGAAATGGCAGTGCAACTCATGCACAGCAGGTCTACCTTCTCCCCTAGACAGGGAACCCCTCTTGTTTTATGAAAGGCATATTGTATATCATTGTTTTATATCCATATTAAACATACCCGATTTATCCAGTGGTGTGTGTAATGTATATAGCTATATTTTATTTCTAGAGCTTTCTAAAAAGGGAATGAGCGCAAAATTAGCTTCAAGG
Organism: Chelonia mydas; assembly: GCF_015237465.2. Classification (NCBI taxonomy): domain Eukaryota; kingdom Metazoa; phylum Chordata; order Testudines; family Cheloniidae; genus Chelonia; species Chelonia mydas. The sequence continues at coordinate 70,975,093 of NC_051250.2, forward strand.
GCTTTGACATGGATTTATGGCAAAAGGAATCGTTGCACCTGACTGCTGCAGGGGAGCTGAAATAAAACCTTACCTGACTAGTTTAATTTAGTATGAATACATCTATTGGGACATACCTAGAACTCCATGTATCCTATAGGAATATGCACAGAATTCTATAAAGCCTTCGTTTTGCAATAAGCTGTTACCCCTTGTTTCTTGGGGCCAGAGGGACTGGTCACAGACCTGCAGATGAAGTAAACAGAACTTAGCATGCAGAACCTCTGAAATCACGGAATAAGTCACGTGTAGACTGGGCTCAGTATTCAAGATTCTCTCACACTCAAAACGTTGGCAATGGGAAATAGCTAGATTAAGGACAAACTGAGGCTGTGTCTACGTTGCCACTTTCAGTGCTAAAACTTAGTTCTTCAGGGGTGTGAAAAAAACACTGCAGAGGCGAAATCTAGTCATAGCTGGTCCTTTTTAATATAATTACACTCAAAGCAACCTCAGATGTGAAGTCATTTTGTTTTATTCAGGGAAACAGTAAGATGACTGAACAGCTATTACATTGTGCAGTGTGAGATGCTGAAATAAGAGAGATGTGTTTGGGGGAGGGGAAAACAGGCTGGAGCCTGAATCCTCTCTCTCATGTTATTTGTGCAGGTCATCCCACTAGTCAAGGCTTTCCTGATTAACAGGGTTCTATCTGAATAAAGCAAACATTCAGTTACAGTGCCCATGGCTCTGTGTTCTCTTATAACTCATTTATACTCACAAACATGAACAGGTGAATGGTTTAGTAACTGCAGAAGGAACAACTTTAAAAAAAAAAAAAAAAAAAAAACCTGTGTGATAGAAATCAAAACGGTGAGGGATTTGCAAAGGAGGACAGAGAAGAAAAAGCTCAGGTTCTGTTTGTTTTTAGAGATGGAGAAGATGCTAAAGTTAAGGCGGCTACATATGGTATTTATTAAGCATTTATATAAACAGATTTCATTAAAAATAGAACTATTCCACTATAGGCAGCTGCTCAGTGAAGCTTTATTATAGCGTGTGATACACACACAAACATTAACATTGCTGAAGAGTCAAAAAGTCGATTTCTTTTTTGCAAAAAGGCATCTCCAAAGACAGGTGAGAGCCAGCCATTTGCCATCACAGTACATGAACCCACTCTAGCTGACCAAGGTTTGATTTATTTAAAAAATAATGTTGTGTTTTTAAACCATATAAAAGAAAAAAGAAAAAAAAGAACGAATGTTCACATTACCAGTCACTGACACGAGACTCAGGAGGGAAATAAAGTCAATATCATACTTTGAAATGAGTAACTTTTTGTTTCAGTCCCACTGCTGTACACGCCCCACCTCCTTCTCTCCTGAACACATGTGGGTATGAAACCTAGAGAGGGAAGTTACACTGCAAAGCAATTTTCCTTGTGGTCCTCCATCTGTTTCTGTAATCATCTGTTTCCACCTGTTGTCTCTTGTCTTATACTTAGATTGTCAGTTCTTGGGGGTGGGGGAGGCGCGGGGGAAGAACTGTCTTTGTTCTGTGTCTGTACAGAGCCTTGCACAATGGGGTCCTGATCCATCACTGGAGCTCCCACACTACAAATAATAGTAACAATAATTGCACTAGACTCTGTAAGCACAATGACAAAGAGCCAAAATTTGGAAACTGTAAGTGAAATACTATTGGCCTGCCATTTTCAGTAGCTTTATCAACACTTGTGCTGCTGCCTACCCTCCCAATACACAGGCAGTACAACAGTACTTGCCTCAGGTTTTTGTGGGCAGTACAACACACCAGATATTGAGAAGGAGAGAAAAAGGGTATTAAAAACAGCAGCTCTGTGAGTGATCAGCTGCAAAACTAAGAATTTACTGATGAGCTGAAGACCTTTGAGACCGATAAACTTTGATACTGAAGAAAGATGATCTTCTTCACTCTGATGCCAAGTGGGTCAAACAAAGGAAGCATCTCAGCAATCTTTCAAGTCAAAGCAGAGGGGGAAACGAGTAAAGTACTACATGAGCAACTAAAAGGAAACACATTTCTGTCCACTTCATCTTATTATGACCCATCACAAGTGGGCAAGGGTCATCTGTGGCTGTGACATGAACACAAACGCTTGCATCTAGAGCAGGTATTTGGAGAATGGCACAGCAATTATTTGGGGTTGCCATTATGGCCAAAAACAATAAAATAAAAAATAGAATACCAACCTCCACTGATTATGTATGCATTGTTTCTTTAAATCAGTAGCAGGAAGACAGAAATGGGGGCCTGAGAAGATGCTACACGGAAGCTCTCCAGCCAAGCAGAGAGAGCTGGTAGTTCCAGGGATGAATTTTATTAAGTAATAAATTAGGATTATGTTCGATGTTAGAATGAAGCAACTCTTGCTAGACTTTTTACAGTCATCACATGAGCGATATTACATTTATATAGATATTTTAATCCATTATAACTCTATCTGGAACACTTACTGCACGTATTTGCAAAAAAGGACTCTCCTCTACCACATAAAACAACAAAATAAGCCACAACAACAACAAAAGACACAGCAGTTCACACGTGCCACAAGAGTCTCCTTCTCCGAATGCACATACAGAACCTTCCCCGAGGAGTTTACAATTGTCCTTTCTCAGGCTTCACATCACTTGCTGTGCTTTGGGCCAAGACTGTCTCCATATTCAGGGATGCATCTCTGTCACAGGGTAACCTCATTTGCCCAAGTGGTCAAACCTAAAACCAACTAAGCTTTCCCAGGGTTATGCTTATGGGACTTGGAAACCCTCCATCTGCCTCAGCAAAATAAAAAGATCACTGGCTGCAACAACACAACAACATGTTAACCATAAAACAATAGACCCTTTGGCCAACATGCATCCTACCCTGCATTAAGGGCAAACATGTAATTTTCTACTATGTCTTTTCCAAGACACATCCAGTCTCTGTTGGATCTGTGGTAAGGAGAGACTCCCTTCAATTTTAGTTTTTCTTTGAGTAACCAGTAGGGCTTTTCTAAAACCTTTGGAATTAGGAGGAGAGGGTAGTAAGGAGAAGGTCTAGAAATCATTTATTCCTGTCCACAGCATAGGTGCATGGCCAGGAAGATTTCAAGTGAATGCCTTTAAAATAGTGGTAGATAGAGCATTAGAGTAGTTAATTGCATGGACTTAGCTGAGGAGATGTACAGACAACTAAAGACAAAGTCCAGTAATGAGCTATTGGTCTTCTAAAGAAAATACAAATGAGGAAGAATGGAGGGAATTCTTCCACTGCCTCCTTTGGGAATCAGCTGCCGAGCCAGTGCAGACATTTCATTGGTGGCCCCTTCAATGCTTCTGATGAGAACTCCCACGGAAGGGCTAGAGCTGCAAGAGTTAGAAGGGAACTCAACAGGAAGGAGCATTCAAGGTTCCCCTAACACACACTCTAAAATGTACATATTAGTTTCTGTAGTGCCTATCGCCATGGCAGCGAGGCCCATTAACAAGAGTTATCACTCCCATTTCTAAATGTTTTATTACATTAAGTGATAACCCAAAAATGACCCCTGCAAACATGTATAACCCAAAGATTTTACAACGAGCATTTAAGCTTGCCAGACTCAGACCTTTCCAAAGGGAACAGAGATGAAGTCTCAAGTAAGGACATCCTGGAATCAACCTGAGGCTACAAATAATGGCAAAAAACAGGACTCCTAATACACAACCAGTCACAATGCTGCAGCTCCACAGATGGTACATATGGATCCTATTCTGCCAGCGTACACAAGGCTAGTGAGTGTTACCCTAGGAACTCCATATATTATTTGACAGGGTATGGTATAGCATGAAAGAGAACTGTCTACTTCTCCAGAGAAATTTCCAAGCTAAGCTACCCTAAATATGAGTCTTGAGACACCTGAAAAACAACCTCCAGAGTCCAAGAAAGCTCTAAATAAGTGGGCAACCAGCTCTGTGGGTTTTGGAGAGAGGAGGCGTGCCCTAGAGGTACCCAGAAACCCATGAAGAACCTGCTGCAGTCTCAAAATACAATGCAACAAGAGAAGAACTTCCATCCTCATCCTTCAGTCTGCACCTTAAAGCTGCGAGTTAGCCCAGAGCATCTCTATAAAGCAGACTGAAAAATTTTAGTTTAGGAGCCAGAAAATATATAATAGAGTAAAAGGTACATAGAAGGAAAATCCTCTTCCATTCCATAGAGAGTTTAACATGGGTAATCTGATGAGCAGAAACATGTTTGAATAGTCTTGGGCTAAACCATACCCTGGGAGCAGGAGCTAAACATATTACAACCACAACAAATTTAAAACAAGGACCTTCAGCAAAGCACCATGACAAATGTGAATTAAAAGAAAGACGTAATGGCCCTTCATAAAGGGTAGGGCTTTATCAGGGCTCCACTGTACAAAACAGAGACCATCTACATCTAATAGCCCATTAAACCTGTTACAAATAATTATTAAATCAAAGAAGGAAAAAACAATGTCAGCCTTGTGTGTGTTCCATTGTTGAATAATGACAGTGTTTACCTTTCTAGTGTAAAGCATTACCGCTCTGGATCTAACTTAAAAGCAGAGCAGATGACAGATTTAATTATGTCTTTCCCTCTTAACTACAGTGTCTGGGTTATTTATTAACTAGGCCTGCATATATTCATAGATTTGACTTGCTATATATACGTAGGTACAAGGCTGTGCTTCCCCACTACATTTAGAATGGCTGCCTGGGCACTTTATGCGATCTTCCTTTATTAATTTGCATGGAGTTTTTTCCCTCTGGACCCACTCAAATGTCAATACAGCCTAGTCAGAGCTCAGGAACTAAGCACAGCCAGGACAGGTCAATAACTTAGATGAGAGACCACAAAGGAAAACCAAGTAGTGCACTGCAGATGTGTTGCAATGGCTCCGTAAGCGTCACTCTTCTCTCTAGCTGTGTCCACGCTAGCATTTTGTTGTTTGACATCCCAATTTGGAACTACCACAGGGTGATAGCACTGCACTAGCACACACTGTATGAAACAGGAATCTTCCCTCCTAGGAAGGAAATAGTCGGAGCTGATTGTATCCTCTCTTATTCTGTCTAAGGGTAAAGCTTGGGCTTGGAGTTTGTCAGCCATAAGAGCTGAGGCTGGATCTTGGTTCCTTCTATATTCCTACTATTTAGGGCTGTACTTGACTGGATGGAGAAGCTGGGCTTGCTCCTAAGGGAGGCAGATTACAGAAAAGAAGCAGACTGGCTTTTCCACAAGCGAGCCTCTGAAAGGGGGAGCGATGTCTTTCCTCCCACATCTCCTGGAAAATAGAGTTAAGGATATTTCCAAAGCTGCCTGGGTCATCTAAAGTACTAGGGGTCAGTATTTTAATGACATTCCCTGCACCTGGCACCTCCCACGCCCACAATGAACTCAGGGAACTCAACAAGCTAGAACAAAGGATCCAGAATACCAGCACATAGCCTAATTGAGTCCTGTGCCCTGTCATTCATTCAAGCTGTTCATAGCCAGGAGGTATCTGGAGAGACTCCTGTGGACTGGTTTTGGAAACTTCCATTTACAGGGCTCTGTCAAGACAGCTGTTCTAGATAAGTGAGATGCAGAGGATGCTAATGTATCCAACCACCACCAAGCCCACGGGAGGTTCATAGAGAACTCTTCTGCCCTGTGGTCTATCAGGTCCTCCTGAGAGAAATCAGAGTATAGAAGGAGGCTGCTACTGAGTCCACTTTGGGATGAGAGAACCACAACTCCTTGAGGGAGTCTTCTAGCCTGTATGCAGGTTTCTGGGTAAGATGAGAGCCACACTGTGCATGGAACAATTTGAGCCAGCACTTTGGAAACAGAGAGGTGGACAGGGAAAATGAGTTAAGAGGGACCTCTTTGCAGAAAGTCAGGAAACCCCATGACCTTGCCTAGAGCCTTGTCTGGTTTGATTGTTAAGACTTAATATGTGAGGAGTCGCTAAGGAAGCAGACCTGAGCACAGTAGTGGTTTGTTCTACACTTGGATCCACCTGACTTTCCTCAAGTCCGGGGCCTCAAGAGTCAGAGGGGCCTTGGAGGAATAGGCTCTGCAAACCCATGGGGAACACAAAGAAGTCCTTAGAGAGGTGGCAGCAGAAGCAAGGATGGTGAGAGAAAAACCTCTCAGCCACTTTAAATGAAAAAAGAAAAGCCATGGGTCTATCTATCTAGCACTCACCACTGCAGTATCTGAGCACCTAAAGACATGAATATGCAGAACTTATGCAATTTTTTCCAATCTCTGCAAGAGCTTGTCTAAGATTTGAAACCAGCCCCTCTTGCATCCTGTATGAGACCTGTACCCCTGGAGCAACAAGGTACCCTGCAAGTTTGGCAGCCTGACCCTCTCTTCAGCATAAAGCCCAGAAAAGTACAATGTGTTGCAGGTCAGTCCTGAGGTGCATTGGCAGAGCTGTGTACTGGAAGCCCTCCTGCCTATACAGTGGGCACTGCAGTAGTGGACCCCCATGTTTGGCTCATGACAATAAGCCTTTGTCACTTAATAGCAGGAAAACAGAATATGCCCACAAAATTAGAAAAACTAGACAGCTGTAACTCTGAATTCTGATTTAAATCAACCATGAGCACCCATAAAACACAAGAACAGGGACAGCATCTTCATTGTTCAACAGAGATATGATGTGAAATACAGCAGTTTGCGTTGTCAGAGGATACACTGGATTTTTTTTTTTTTTTTTTTGTTTGAATGAATCCAAAGATTCAAAGCTAAATTGCTGAGCTTTGCTCAATTTTGGATCAAAACAATTCAAACTTGTCAAGTTTCAGATGATTTGTTCTCAGCACCAAACATTCCTTCCTGGAGAAGAAAAGTGGTTCACCTGAAAAAGTGGCCCAAATATGCAAATCTTGGCAAATTAGGGCTGAGTTTTCACAATGAAAATCAGGTCCCCGTCCCATCTCATTACCCCCTCCCCCTCAGAAGTCTGGTGTATCTCCAATCAATGATCCCTTTGTAAATAGCTATTGTGGCTAGCTGAAAGATATAAAACTCGCTATTTTACAACTGGATCCTTTTTAGTTGATTATATAAACAACATTTTCCAGAAAAGTGAGAAATTAAAAGATCACTCCCCTAAACCATACAACAAGCATTATCCTACTTATGTTTAATACATATCTCGAGTCTTATTTAACCACAGCTCACATGGGCAGCCAGCTGGCAGTTTACAGTTACAATAAAACATACCATAAAAGTAAAACATGGAACTTGAACCTGTAAAGACAAAAAATAATCTTGTTTCACTTACCTAAGCAAAGTTCTCATCAGAGACACACAATTTTCTGATATTAAAATCCAAGGGAGACCTGAAAGAGAGAAAAAAAAGTGCCAAAAATGAATGAACCATTTTAATTTCACATACCCAGAAGTGACAAAACAAAAAGGTCAACAGCTTAAAAAAAATAAATCACTCCATTATCATACGTTTCAAGCAGACTAAGTAGTGGAAAGGACACTATTCAGAAAGCCAGCACGTCAGAAATAAAGGATCTGATCTTCCATTGCATTACACAAGTTTTATACCAGTGCAAGCCCACAGAAGTCAATGGAATTTCCCTGGCGTAAAGCTAGCATGGGGAAGCTAGCTAGCTAGAGAACCAGGCCCAAAGCATGTAGCTAAGCTGTGTCACTGCCATGTTCAGACTTTATTTAATCATTGGCTTCTTTCTTTTACGAGCCAGCCGTGCTCAAGAGCGGAGAAAGGAGTAAACAGACAGCCGCCCAGCCTGGAAGGGTGTGGGGAGGAGGGAATTGAAACGGTCGGTCATTACAAATATCCAGACACTCCCAGACTGAAATTCCAACAGAAACATAGGAAGGCCCAACATTCTGTTCAATATGCGGAACCTTGCAGTCTGCGGAACATATCACATGCATGTAACCATGTAAGTTTTTAGCATTCAAAAATGCAGTGGAGCTGTAGCAGGCATTAGGAAGGCAGCATTGGTGGCTGTATTAGCTCTTCCAAAATGGATATGGTGTGTGTGTGCAGACAGATAGGTAGATATAAATAGAAAAACCGTCTGAGGCTTGTTAGGATCCACTATGAACAGAAAAAGAAAGTAAATAAGATGAGATTGACTGTATCGGGCCACTAAATTGACATGGGTGTTTAATAGTTAGTTGAAGAGGGAGAATTCTTTGTTCCCAGTATTAAAATTTGCACGGCTGGCCCTAGTTGAAGGACCATCATTCACTACTCTGGTACAGCTTAGTTAGGCTGATCTTCCTCTCAGACAGACAGTGCATTATCAGAAGTTCCTGCTATTCATTCTGCTTCCTGTTCGTTAGTGAAAGCCCCTTTTATAGCTGCTCTTAGAGAGGTTGTTAAACCATGGAAGACTTTGGGATACAGCAGATAAAGTACTTAGAATTATTCAGGAGAGGGCAAAGGGAAGTTACACTGGCTGGTTACAGCTGCGCCAAAACTCAGAGATAAGAATCTATTTATTTTCTTCTTAGCAGATAAGAGAACCAACAATATTGCAATCAGAACGAGAGCAGCAGTGGAAAAAAATATGCTACTTTAGTTATCTACGGCTGGGATTTAGATTTGATTTCGTTTTAGTTTGCATTAGCCAACTGAATGTGTTTGGCTGGTAATTTATGTACACATGCTCTGAGACAAGGTGTGCTGAGAGCATTATTAAAAATCAAATAAAAGAATTAAATTGAGGGTTAGGGGGCAACTCACCAACCCATACAGGAAGACCCTTTCTGCTAAATATTCTCCAGATGAAGTCAGTTCATGAATAATTTTCAAGCTCAGAGCCTTTTTGCCACTGACTTCAATGGGAGCAGGACGCTGCTCTCAGTGTTTCTTAAACCGTGTCAGGTATCAGCAATTCCAAGCAGTTATTCTGCAGATTTCCATATATTATTAAATGACTGTTCTCTATGCAAAAACCACCACCACAAGACTGGTATAGTACTTGACTGTTCAGAAGGCCATGAAAAAGCTGAAAAGCATCTGGAAATACTATAAGGATGCTGAAAAATTACCTCCCTCCTCCGGCCAAATTCAGATCTGTGGCTTTTAAACAGGCTGTTAAAAAAAAAGTAACAAACAAACAAACACGGAGGTTTGCCATCATAATATAGCTAAAAAATTATCAAGATACAAATGCAAGCACTTCACAGGCTTCCAAAATGGGGATTTGGGGAAAAGTAAATTGTTCACCAAAAGTTAAGATTAATGCTGAAAGATATGAAGGTAATGTCCACCCCCAAGAAGTCAGCTCAAGACTCAAGAACTCAAACCAGATCTACAACCCTCAACCACTGCTCTATCCATTCAGAACAACCTGGCAAATCCTGTTTGAGGTATTCCCTCAAACCACAGTGAACGGAGCAAAGCCAGCAGGACATAGCCTCATGTTTTGGATTATACAAGACAGGAGCGTTTTTCCTGTAAAGCATAAGGTGATGTGTTATACCTCATACAACTTTGCTGCCACAGTGTCAGAGAAGACAGGCAAACAATGTCCACCTGTGAAAATGATGGGAGGGGATAAACCAATGCTCAGGTTACAACAGGCCCTAATGGGGATGAGCCCCAGGTCCTCACCTGGAAGGTGAGGGTAAGTGCCAGAGAAGGAGAGTATCTCTCTCTGTTTAGTGGGGTGGAGGGGGATTGCCTAGGTATGGCAGCTGAACTCCCCCTGTGAAATATGCCCAATTTATTATACAGGGTTATTTAGTTCAAAATGAGTCTTAGGATATGTCCACATTGAACCCAGGTCTATGGGATCTGGGCTTATGGACTCAGTATGTCCACGCCTATACTTGAGCAGCCACACTGTATTTAACCCTGGATTTACAATTGCCGGACACAGGCCTCACAGCTGTGCTAACATGTCCGTACTGTACTAGACAGACCTTCTGATTCACGTCTGTGGCTTGACCTGTGTCCACACGACAAAATGACTCTGCTTGGATTCAAGTCACAGCAGGACTCGGGCTCTGACCCACGCCCCTAGCAGGGTCCTAGGACTCAGGTCCAGAGTGTTTACTGACCTGAATCAGACCGAGTGTGGACGGAAAGGGGACTTAGTCTCAAACATGAGTCAGAGCCCAGGCTTAGTGTGTAGTGTATACATACTCTTAGAGGTCTTCAGGGGAGGCCCTTCTTCCCCAAGATATCAATAGGCCCCAGAGTAGACAGCCCCCATCACTTCATACTGACTCTCTGCCTGCCTCCAGCATCAACAGCATCCTTCCCTCCCATGTGATTTGTGGCAGGGAGGTGACGGATTAACAAATGAAGTAGCACAAGTGTAATAGCAGAGCTTGCCATTAACACATCTGCTCCTTCAAACCATTGTGATGAATACTATTTCAGAATGGTGACACCTATTAAAGCATGTAGCTACAAAACTATCAAACTGTCAATTTTCATTCTCCAAAAGGGGATAAAATACACCCACACTTTAAAGTTGCTATTAACAAAACTTTAGGATTTCTGTATTAACTGCAACGCAAACCTACAGCAACGTTCAAATTAATATAATTTCTGTAATTAGAAAAGCATTTATAAATGGGAGTCAGGAGCTTCTGCTACCGATGCACGTGTCCTTGGGCAAATCACCTCGGCCCATTTTATTTTAACAGGTCCACTAACTTTGGATGCCCAGCTTGAGACACCTATGTGGATTTTCACCACATGCACCTGCAGCACCCACTAACTCAAGCAGGCGTTGCAGATGCTCTGTTTGCGGGCGCTCTGTTTGTGGGCATCTGGTTTTAGTGGACATTTTTGGAAATGGTGGCTTTCATTTCTTTGTGCCCAAGTTTCCCCACCTATTATATGAGGATAATACTACTTACCTAGCTGCATGGTGTCTTTGCGAGCCCACATATGAAAAGTCCAAAGTACTGTTATACATGTATACAATATACAGAAAGGCTTAAGCATATTCCTTCATTTGCATCTTGGCACTATTAGGGCTGAATTTATCAAAACAAATCAACGGGTGTTTCCTAGAATAGAAATGTTGTAATGGGATGACACGATGGAGCTTGTTTGTTCTGTACATTTTGTAAGCTAGTTGGTTCTGCCCTGGCAGAGTACAACCCTTGTTGCACCAATGTTTAATTAAAAACAATTAGGCAAGAACATCCAAACCTTCCCGCTTGTTCTCAGAGCTCAGAGAGCAACACCATAAGGTTATCCATGACAGCTGTGCAACCACAGACGTGCATTTTACCCCATTAAAAGGAACAGCCCTGAGTTCTCTAGCTCAACAAGTAGCTTTGAGCTTGACGCAGAGTAAAATTCTATGCCCTGTGTTATCCAGGAGGTCAGACAAGTTTATCATAATTGTCCCTTCTGGCCCTGAAAGCTATGAGTTTGAGGTTTTAACACAACAAGATTTATGCCCATTGTTCCACACCTGGATAGCACAAATCCTGCTCCATTTCAAAAGCTACCTTCTGTCCCAGTGATGGATACAAGAAGTCTCAACCAGAGAGAGCTTCAAGTGCTCTTTTGTATATTACTACCAGCATGCTCTTCTGGTTCACAGTTGTTTCAGAAATGCTGTTATTCTGAGAATAGAAATGTTGATGCTTTGGGGGAGCACTCAGTTCTTGTTCACAAGCCTGGTTTACAAGCCTGGTTCTTGGTTTACAAGCCTGAATTGTGGTAAGTTTTAGAACGCCTACACACATCCTTTTCTTAGCTTCCATAATCTTCAAAATCTAATATTTGGAATAACTGGTACTGAAAGAAGTGGAAGATATTTCAACAGTAGTTTCTTTGTCACTAGATGAATTTGCTGCAGTACACTGGTTTGTGTTTACAGATGCAACCAAATTTTCTGCATGCTTTGCAAGGATCACCAGTGCATTATTAACTAATGTGAGTGTCTCCCTCAATGATAATGTATTCATCCTACAGCGTTTAATGGTAACAAAGTTCCATCTGTGCAGAAAGTTTCCCACAAACCAGGACTCACTGGGAGATGTAATTTAAAAAAAAATTGGAAACCAAAGTTCAATTAAAAGGTGATTATTTAAACAGACTGTGCTCTGAAATAGTCAGAGCAATACCAAACAAGGATTTTACGCCATGCCAGAAGAAGGTAAGGTAGGGTTACTAGCACAAAATAAGGTTAAGAGCAAGCGAAACAGTGTGCACAGAAGAGAAAAGTTCTGTAAGACCCAGAGTAATATCTGTGCAACATATGCAATGCTTTTCAGCTCTACTCCACCTTGAAACTGCTTATCTAGTACTTCAGTATAATTTTCTGCTACTGAGTCATACACTTTCAATCCTCAACTTTCTCAGTACTATCAGCATTCATGCAATCTCCTGCTACCTATATAAATCCACATTCAATATAAAAAAATTAATATTGCAAAGATCTCAAGATCTCCTAAAGTTACTAAATACTGTTCAGCTTTTGAAGGCAAATTCATAGCAATACTACCAGGGTTTTGTTGGAGTTTTAAACTGGATACGAAAGTCATCCTAAATTTTGGAGAATTTGGAAGACAGTCTAATACTAATACATGTTCATATCATTGTACAATTACATACTATCTTCCTCAAGGTTACAAAAGAACTTTGCAAACTAAGGCCATGTCTGCATTTAAAACTTTTGCTGGTACAATACGGTTGGGTAGGAGAATTCCCTCCCCCCACCGCTTTTAGTTAGTTTGTTTTTAAGAACAAAACATTTTTAGACTAGCAAAGCAGCTTCCAAAGCTTGTTTTCTCTGATAAAACTTACTTTGTTTTGGTAGCTGGTTTAAGCTATACCAATAAAAACACTACTTTGCCAGAATAAGCTGCGTCTACGCTAGGAAGGCTTGGAAGGTATAGCTATACCAGCAAACCTTCTCTAGCATAGATTAGACCTTCAGCTCTGCTCCTGCAAGGAGACACATGCAGGCTAAATTCTGTGCTGTGCTCACGTAGGGTCCCAGTGAAATAAAGGGAGCTGAGTAGGGGTCTACCTGTAAGCATCTCCTTCCAGGACTAAGGCCTGAGTACTGAACTGCAACTACCTCTAGGGTGGAATGCAGCTCTTCTTTAACAGTGCACAGGAACATTATATAAAGGTTTAGATCAGAAAGTTAAGAAGAATCTTGACATCAGCTGCAAGTCCAGACAGACTTCAGGGACGCAGAATGCAGAAGGTAAGAAGTTAAAGTTACTGAGTTACATCCTGAAAGACAGGAGAAAACCTGCCAACTAGCAACATCACTGACATGTTACTTCTTCTCTCCCAGTATAAAACGAGAGGAGAGGAGAGGAAGGGAAATCACAAAAATAGCTCTTATGAGAAGTGACCAAATAATTAATTCAACAAATTCAGCTTCTTTTTCTGTTTGCGGGATGTCCGGGAGAAGATCAGTTTCTTCAAATGTGTATTTGAGTCTTGTTTGACAAGTATGTTTTTCTTTACATGTACACCAGGGGTGGGCAAACTATGGCCCGCGGGCCACATCTGGCCCACTAGCCTATTTAATCTGGCCCTAAAGCCCCTGCTGGGGAGCAGGGTCAAGGGCCAATCCGTGCACGCATGCCGCGGCTCCCAGAAGCAGTAGCATGTCCCCCTTCCAGCTCCTACGTTTAGGGGCAGCCAGGGGGTGCCGCCCCCGCAGCTCCCCTTGGCCGGGAACTGCAGCCAGTGGGAGTTGATGGGCCAGCGACTGCGGACGGGACAGCGTGCACAGCCTCCTGGCCATGCCTCCGCATAGGAGCTGGAGAAGGGACTTGCCACTGTTTCCGGAAGCTGCTTGAGGTAGACACCTCAGAGCCTACATCCCTGCCCCAAACTCCTCAGTCCCAGCCTGGAGCACCCTCCTGCATTCCAAACCCCTCGTCCCCAACCCCAGCCCAGAACCCGCACCCACATCCGAAGGCCTCACCCCCCCCCAGCACCCCAACCCCTTGCCCCAACCCCCTCCTGCACCCTGAACTCCTCTTTTCTGGCCCCGCCCCAGAGTCTGCACCCCCAACCAGAGCCCTCACCCCCTCCTGAACCCGAATTTCATGAGCATTCATGGCCCACCATACAATTTCCATACCCAGATGTGGCCCTCGGGCCAAAACATTTGCCCACCCCTGATGTATACTGATCATGAATTTGAAATGTGCGCTGTGTTGCTTAGTATAGATTACTCAGATAAAAGTCATATCGTATTTTTTTTTCTTCCCTAATTAAATGAACATGAATATTCTGGCATAAGCAAGTGCATGTGAAATTTTAAATGTATTGTTTCCATATAAAATCATACAGAAGACTCTGAAATATGCTTTCCATAACAGTTGTGCTAGTAAAACTCAATTATTCTAGCATTCATGGGATGTGAACAAAAAAGGGCCCAAAACGGCTACTAGAGTTCATTTAAGAATTAAAACGAATACTATCGAGAAATTGTTTGCATTATTCATCCAACTCTAATTATTACTGTATACTTCTAAAAACATCATTGGATGGCAGCAGAGAACATACATTTTTTGCAACTAAAAACATATCACTTGTGTCTCAAAGTAACTTATAATTACCCCTGAAAATTTTATTTTTATTTGTGTGTGTGTGTGTGTGTGTGTGTGTGTGTGTGTGTGTATATATATATATATATATATATTAATATTACATACATATACACAGACACACAGACACACACACACAGCTAAATGTTAGATTGCCAAGATACCACTACTGTTGACAGGATATCACCTCCCTACCATCGTTGCTACACAGAGACAGAATCACATTTTTCATAAAATATTTGAGAAGTCCTTTTTTAATTCAATATTTACACAAGAATTACTTTAAGAGAACATCAAGGGTTGAAATAAAAAATACTTAAGGGAAGACATTAGCAAGGTTAGAAAACACACCAGACATGCTCATACACATCGGGGGGTGGCAAGCCAATTTCCCAGTGCATTTTCACCCTTTACTTTGGATACTGTTATACTGTGCATCTCAACCTTACATCATGCCTCTGAAGGTTTTCTAGAACTGTATGCATTTTTCCATGTACGTACTAACATCTCCCAAACTCAGACTAAGGAATGACTTCTTCTGAAAGGGGGGGAAAAAGAAAAAAAAAGTGAAGGATTCCTTAAAGATAAAAGCTTTAAAATGGAATCGTGATCGAAGTGTGGCTCTGCCTATCTCCTGCTTCTGACTCAGCTGCCCCCCTAACCACTTCCTTTCTTTCTGCTGCATTATTTTCTGCTTCTTAGGTCTGGTACATCTTCGCAGTTAATATATGCCAAGACCCCACTTTCAAAACACAGCCATTCCAGGATGCTTTCCAGTTACAATGATAACCCGCACCCCTCCATTTTTATTTAGTGCAGTCCATGCTGTACCAGTTTGTCCCCTGACAGAGGCTGTGAGACATTTGAGGCAAGGCCTTATTTATTTGTTTGGCAGCACTTCCCCCTATGCAGTTCCACACTTGTGGTGCTATATAAATAAAAGGTAGGGGATGTCAATTTCCCAATAGATTAAATGTAGCCAGCTTTGGCAATGTTCATTTAACTTGAACAATACTTTGTATTTCCTTTGCTCATTTCATCCAAGGAGCTCAAAACACTTTACAAACATTAATGAATTAACACTCACAGCATATGAACTGCAGGAACACACCAGCTGCTTTAACAGGACACAGCCAATACTCCACAAGAATGATTTTTAGCACCACAAGAGTTACAATGAGTTTTTGGAGGGGTGGGGAGTAAGAGGAGGCAGTCACAAATAGGGCATTACTAATACTGAAAAACTAGCCTACTTACAACGGCGGAAGAGTCACTCATGTAAAGAGAGCAAGATTTGGCCTTAAAGCAAATACGAAGACAGCTGGCCGAAAAAGCTAGCTTAGAAAAAATTCACTGCTAGGAAGTCAAGGTTGCGGAGAGTAGCTTCATTGCTAGCACAGCTGCTGAAACCAGGTTTTTATTTTGCATTTAACCTAGTGCTGTGGTTTCCTCCAAATGCCTGACTCAACCCTCCTCCATTTACTCTTCTGTGACAAATTTATTTACTATAAGTTTTGCTCTTATTTTCCTGACTGTTCTGCCATTAGAGAACCTGCCCTACTATACACGCACCTGCGGGAGGACATTGTGGCTGTTTGCAGATTTCCTGTTCACTCTGAAGTATAATATTATTACATTTCTGCCTGAGCAAGCTAGTACTCGACCTGCTAAAAAGCTCAGCGCAAATGCTAGAAAAATAAATTACCGTGGCCACCCTTTTGTGGCATGCAAAATCATTTGTATTTCCTTCAGAATGACACAAGAGAAGGGGAAAAACAAAATTCTCTAAAGCTTGTTTCTTTGTCTGATGCAAGATGTGTTTCTATAACAATAAATATTTCCTTCCTTGCTAATATGCAAAATCATATTATTGTGAAGGAAATCAACTGAAAACAGAAAAAAAAAACCATACGCAATCTCACAAATGCAGCTGAATCACTGCAGTCATTTTAATTCAGAATAAACATTAAAATGTACGAAATCTCACCAGCTTATTTGAAGACCTTTACAGCTTCTATTTGATCCCTCAGAAACTTGCCAGAGACTTGGTTGAAAATTGGAGGAGGGATGCACAAACAATTGCAGTAATTTTTGTTTCCCGGGTTTCAAAAAGGAATATTTCCTTTCTTTTAGTTTTTTCCACAAAAAAAAGAGTTAATCAGAATTTTTGCTTTTGAAATTTTTCCATTTTTCCTTGTTCCTGGTCCCCTTGCGACTTGCCATTGAAAAGGAAGGCGGGGGGCGGGGGGGAGAGAAAGGGAGACAAAGAAGGAGAAAAGATAAGTTGAAAAAAAACTATAAAAAAAATTATCGTTGTCCCCATTTAATCAAAAACATGAAAAATGTAGAAAAAGACAAATTGTGGAAATTTCCAATTTACATAAAAGCCATTTAAAATAAAATGTCCTTTGCAAAATTTCAACCAGCTCTAACGTAGATTACATCCTGCTCCTCTTGTTCCGAATAACCTACTGACTTCAGAGTGAACAGTATACTGTGATGGCTCAAAATCTCTGAAGGTCAGGCTGCAATCATCTCTCTCCATCACCACTGTACATTAAGTTGTAAAATAGCTCATCTTCCCATGATGTATATATAATTTTCTTTAACTTGTATTTTGGTTAAAGTTTCCACTTAAAAAAAAACCAACGCTATTAACCTATGTCTCCCACCCACCCTCACTAAAGAAAAAGCAAAAAGCAAAATAATCATAGTGATTTCCTACTCTTCTTTGCACTAATTCCTAGACTTTTATCTCACCCTCCCCTCCCATTCAACAAGTGATTTCATGCCTTAGAAATTCAGTTTTTACCACAGCTCTACAGTCCTTTAAATGGATAGATCCCCCCGCAATTGTTAAATTTATCCTGTCAATGCCTATTCACATAGTACAAATAGGAGAGACAAGCTGTAATTATACCTTTGTCACACCAAGGCCAACTGGGGGATTGTGGTCTGAGAATGCAGTGAAAGTGAGAGACAGACTGGGAGAAGAGCCAGAATGCGTCAAGAGCAATAAATTAACACTCTGATTTATTAGCTCTTTAAGTCAGGTACTGCGTTTACACCCTTATTCCCATAAAGTCACAGATCTTAGACTTATCAGAGAATGGTACCAGAACACGGTGTGCTTCAATGACTACGATGAACTTTCTCATAACAAGAATCACATTCTTTTAATACTGCCCTAAGACTTCTCAACTTTGATTTGTTTAAATGTACAGTAGTTAAAAGAAGAATGGGTCACTAGCACCTACAGCATATAAGGAGTCCTTTCTGAAGCCTTGTTTGTGTAGATAGGTAGGTACTTAAACCCAATGGCTGTGTGAGTGGAGGAAGCTGGACAGGAATCGCAGACAGATATCTCAATTCAAGAATGCTGCCAAGGACTCTGGAATGCTGCAGTTCACTATCTTGGTGTTATTTACATTTCTCGACATCAAGTAATAATCATGCCACAATCAGTTTAAAAAAGGAAAATAAGGAGAGACAGAAGAGTACTCATATGCAGTATTTTGCTGTTAAGGAGCGGGAAACAGCCTTCCTCATTCTGACTCCTAATCTTGAACTTAAACGTTTAATTTTGCCTCTTTCTGGTCTGTTGGACTGGAGCCAGGGACACACTGACAGAATGAGAATCAAGGTTAGAATTTAGCTGGCCCTGCTCCCAATCAAACAGATCACAAAACTCCTTATCTGACAAACAAGGAGATCATGCTTCACCTTACCAACTGCGCTGTGAGTCAAAAACCCAAGACCCAAACACGCCACATTCTTGGATCTGGCCATGGTGTGCTTGGCCCATGACCCAAAGGGACAGGAGTGGGGAGTTGTCTGTGTACTCCCCCAATCCTGGGTCATGCCAGGCTCCAGTTGGACCAACAGTTTAAGTTACGGCAGTTGTAACAGTCGCCCAGGGTACAGTTTCATCCACCACAGAGCACTGTCCACTCTGTCCATACTCCATTCTATCTTCAGCCTGCCATGATATCCTGCGCCAGGCAGATGAGGAGAAAAGTAAAAAGAGGGTGTCATAAATATAAAAGGAAGGGTAAACACCTTTAAAATCCCTCCTGGCCAGAGGAAAAACCCTTTCACCTGTAAAGGGTTAAGAAGCTAGGATAACCTTGCTGGCACCTGACCAAAATGACCAATGAGGAGACAAGATACTTTCAAAGCTGGGGCGGGGGGGGGGCACAAAGGTTCTCTCTGTCTGTGTGATGCTTTTGCAGGGAACAGGAAAGGAATGGAATCTTAGAACTTAGTAAGTAATCTAGCTAGATATGCGTTAGATTCTGTTTTGTTTAAATGGCTGATAAAATAAGCTGTGCTAAATGGAATGTATATTCCTGTTTTTGTGTCTTTTTGTAACCTAAGGTTTTGCCTAGAGGGATTCTCTGTGTTTTGAATCTGATTACCCTGTAAGGTATTTACCATCCTGATTTTACAGAGGTGATTCTTTTACTTTTTTTCTTCAATTAAAATTCTTCTTTTAAGAACCTGATTGCTTTTTCATTGTTCTTAAGATCCAAGGGTTTCGGTCTGTGTTCACCTATGCAAATTGGTGAGGATTTTTATCAAGCCTTCCCCAGGAAAGGGGCTGTAGGGTTTGAGGAGGATTTTGGGGGGAAAGACGTTTTCAAGCGGGCTCTTTCCCTGTTATATATTTGTTAGACGCTTGGCGGTGGCAGCAATAAAGTCCAAGGGCAAAAGGTAAAATAGTTTGTACCTTGGGGAAGTTTAACCTAAGCTGGTAAAAATAAGCTTAGGGGGTTTTCATACAGGTCCCCACATCTGTACCCTAGAGTTCAGAGTGGGGAAGGAACCTTGACAGAGGGTGATGTAGGGCTTGCCACACTAGCTTTATGCCTCCTGCAAATTCCGCCTGAGTGGCACAAAGTTGCCAATGGGAGGGGAGGGGAAGGGAGAAAGAGGACCTGGGTCAAGGATCCGGTCCATAATCGATTATGCTCATATTCTTAAAAGGTCTATGCTTCAAGTACATAAGTTATAGCCTTAATGTATATGGACTGCAGGTGTCCCTCCTTTAGCTCATTTTGTAACAGTGGCACACTTCCTTTGCTAAAGGAAACTTGCTAGACAGTAATGCTATTTATGGACATACTGCTATGAAACTAGGCAAAGTTTCAACCTATTATTCATCAATGTTCAAGTAGCTTTTGTTATTGTTCCACCTGCCCTGAAAGGAGTAGCCAGTGAAGAGAATCAATCTATTTCCAAAGTGGAGGGTTTTAAAAAAAAATAATGAGGAAGTGCAGTTAGAGAACGAGCACAGGTTAGCAGTATCTGAAAATTATTACCACCTCCTGAGAGCTGTTCAAGAGAACCAGGTAAAATGGGTTGGTGATTTTAGTCTAGTGCACAGGTGTTCATACACAAAGAAACCAATCACAGCTACTAGCTGATTCAGCAGAAACCAAGCAAAGGGTGGGCATTGAGAGCACCCCTAGAAGTGTTCCCTCTCTCCGCATCCTTACCCCCAGAGGTCAGCAGTCCCCTAAAGAAAGCGAGAAACCTTGCACTACACTTTTCTACGCTTCACCTGATACAGAGAAGATTTCAGTTTCCAGTTTCTGGGCAACATTCACCAGCTCCATTGTTTTTTAAAAGAAACTTGATACAAAGCACATTAACTCATGTTGCTAATTAACTCGGGCGACTGATGAGTATAATGTACTTCCCACAGGTAGTCCAGCTAACATGAGATGCATGTGTTTCCAAGTATTTTTAATAGAGGCATCTTCATATTTAAATGCCAACTGTCTCACAACCCCTTTTCTACACATGCATGTTTTACTCAGAGGAAGCACCTCCAACAAAGTGAATTTGAAATGCAAGTAGTTTTGCAAAGCTCTCACAGAGCTCAAGGACATTTGGAAGGGTAGTAATAGGTTTATAATGAACGTTAGCATACCATCAGCAAAAACAAGTCTATTCTTAGATTTCCCCCTTTGGTGTTTCCCATAATCTTCCTTCTCTCCTATTCCCTTGGGAAAATAATTTCATGGCTATCAGAAATGGGGAGAACCTGTTCTTCTAAACAGATGGATGAAAAAATAAAATCTCCCAATAAAGAAAAGTGCACACAAAACTAGTTAAACATTAGGGCTGTAACACAAACAAAAACCCCACAGGAAACACTACAAATTAATCACATGAGCAAGCTTTACTTTGATTGATTTCCTGGCTTTTGAACTATTAGATACAGTACTTTAAATGTGGGTGGGGGAGGTAAAACAACTTATTTTCCTACACACAGTCCTATCGCAGAGTTTATGTAGATAGGTGAAAAAGAGCCAACACTTCAACAGCAAGGTCTGCTCCGATATTACACACATTCCTCAGCAGGCATGGGCACAAACCATTGAGTCAGACAACTGCATTCAGGCTCTCGCCCATCATGATAACAGAGGGTATGTTTCCTGCATGAAGTACTAAATTAGAGCCCTGAATCAAGCGCAGAGTGACACACAGCTCTCTCTATCCTTCACCATATATGACCATACCACTCCTACCAAAATGACCCAGTGGACAAAAATCAGCTCATGGAGGAAGAACAGCTGGTTTAAACTGAACTAGAGCAAGCCATAAGTTATGCTAATGGACAGAGGAAAACATTCTGAAGAGCATGCACCCCTGGTGAAGTCTGTTTTGGCTGAAGAGATGCACCCACAATTAGTTAATTCAGCCTGCAGATTAGGAGCACTCTATGGAGTTGTTGCAAATGCTAAGCTGTCACATAGCAACAGCTGAGGGTAATGCTTTCTATCATCTCCAGCTGCCTAGAGACTCCATCCTATCCTGGACAGATGATGACCGGGCCTCAGATACTCATGCCTTTGTCATCTCTCAGCTAGACTAGAGCAATGCAATAAACCTAGGCATGAAGACTTCAAGGCTTAAGTCCAACAGGTAAAGAAGGCTGCAGCACATCTCTTCAGAAACACAGGCTCCCAGAAGCACATCAAGCCAGCCCTCCACTCCCTAACCAGCTTCCCACAGAATACTGAATCAAGTTCAAGCTCTTGGTCCTTAACGTCAAAGACACTCTATGCCCAGAGAATGAAAAACATTGACTAAAGCTCCAGGATATCGTGATCAACAGCTACGCTCGTCAGGCATAAAAGAACTTTTCACAGTAAAGGGAAAGCTCATCTTGTGAGGGAGACAGAGCTGTCTCAGAGGCCGGTCCAAGACTGTAGAATGAATTGCCCCAGGAAGCCCGTCACAAACCTCATCACCTTCTACTCCCAGGTGCACTTCTTCAGCCTGTCTTCCCTAAAATACACACACACACCACCTCCAAAAGCAGACACGCCGCTGCACACACTTCTACCCACGAAGACAGAATAAACTCTGCTCAACAGAAGTTAGTCACATTGCTAAATGAACTCCTGGAAGGCACTGCGATACTACAGCGATGAGCACAGTATAAGAACAGCAGCAGGCAGAAGAGCATTGAGAGCCGGTTTGATAGCATCCCCATCAGATCCAAATACATGGTCAAAGAGTTGGTGAGGAGGAGCAGGGCATTCTACACAGCTTTACGGGCACCCTGGGTCAGGGGAGAGCTCAGTAGCATAACTCTCACTCACAGAATACCTAGACTCCTCTGACTCACAAGAACAAATCACAGCAGAGCCCACTCAAGTCCTTTGAAGGTAGATAAGTGGAGTATCATAAAACCATAGTACCGTGAGACTGGAAAGGACCTCAAGAGAACATCTAGTTCAGTCTCCTGCACTCACGGCAGGACTAAGTATTATCTAGACCTGACCAGTGTTTGTCTAACCAGCTCTTAAAAATTTCTAATGATGGAGATTCCACAACCGCCCTAGGCAATTTATTCCAGTGCTTAACCACCCTGACAAGAAGTTTATCTTAATGCCCAACCTAAACCGCCCTTGCTACAATTTGCTACAAAGTCCATCACGCTGAGTGAGTATTTTTAAGGGACATCAAAAGAACCAAGAACTTTAAAGATCTACAGGTATTTTTCATAAGCATAAGAGATTCTGTCAGGGGATATGGCCAAGATTTCTGTTCCCGTTGTTGTGCAGCATGCAGTGGGCTAGTTATTATATTATTTGTATTACCATAGCAACTAGGAGCCCCAGTCATGGACCAGCACAATGGTTGCTTCCTGCCCTGCAAGCAAGAGAAACAAATAGTCTGTAAAGCACTTTGGGATCCCCTTTGAGATGAAGAGTCCCATGTTACTTCTGTGTATGAGCTACCTGCTTGTTATCCTCCAAGCTAACCATTCAATGGAAAATCCTCTATTTCATTTCCAAACTATTTTTGAAAGGATACAACCCCAAAATGTAACGATGCTTTCTAGTGGTTAGCAACCCATTCACTGACTATGTTCTCTCTCTGGTACTGTGGTGGCCAGGCTCAGATTGTGTACCAATCTATTTGTCCAGCCCTGTATTAAAACCTCCTTCCTTCCTACCCACCGAGATATTCTGAGAGATACATTTCACCTGCTTCGTCAGGCTACCATTCAGAGGCTGAGTGTCTTTTTTTAATATTGGCACAAATTAATCCACCTGGAACAGAATCTCCCTTCCCAGGACATTTCACTTGTCCTCATCAGGTTGCACCTCAATACTGCTACCCCAAGGCTGTTAGGAGTCATGGTGAACATGTCCCATTAAAAGTCATCCTTTATGTGTTATTTTGACATCTACCCCCTCTTTATTCAAGAGTGTCCCATGCAGAATTCCCAGAGATAGTTGGACATCTATACTACTTCACCCCAACTTACCACCAAAAGCCTTTCAGGAATTGGGCTGCCTTTGGTTCCCACCTGTGGATGACCCAAATCCCATCAAGAGTTTGACAACACAGAGGAAACCTTCACATAAAATTATGCTGATGTGGCCTACATTATCTAATATAGAAAATTCACTCAGTATCTAAAGGGACCCAAAGCAGATTTTTCCTGTCCCCTCAATACTGCAGAGCCACACACACAGATTGTACGTAGGCATGTCTATGAACTCAAAAGAATGGAGGGAGGCTGGGTTGACAACTAGTCTCCCTTTGAGGAAATCTAGGCTACTTCAATGGGTTTTCCATTGTTCATATCTGCTCTGTGGTGTGGGAAATGCTCCGGACATTCAGACATTTTTTCCCTAACCCAGAATGTTTAAACTACATGGTACAAATTAAAAAAAAATCTACAAATGACTGCTGATGGTAATTTCTAATCCCTTTGGTTCAAAATGCTGTAAGTCCCTCAGTCCAGCCTTTCACAGAACATTAGAACCTGTCAGGTATGTCTCCAGTGAGGCATCACTGAAAGCCACTTAGGTTGTAAAAAACGCTATCCAGTGATGCAGGCAGTGGGTCAGACTGGGCAATAAAACAAGACTTCACAATGCAGAATCATCGATTAATAGTTTTAGGGTAAGAATAATTCTCTGCCCCTTGCAAAAGTTCTAAATTCCCTTTTAATTCCCCTCTCCCCCACAAAAGCACTTCTCCCCTTGCCCATCCCCATCCAAACATTAGTTATCCCAACCACAAGTATGTGTTTCCTGAGATTTCAGCATCCCAAAGGCAATTCAAAAGGAAAGTAAGGCCATAGTGAGCAGTCCTCTCTCTTCATTAAGCCTACATTTTCTGCATCCCCCACCCCCGCAAATCTGTTTTCCTTAATAGTAATTACAGCCCCAAAATTTACCCTGATGTTCAGAAGACAGGCAAATGCTCGGAAGTACGGGGGGAAGCTGAATACTATGGTATGTGTAACGCTTTAATCAACAGAACTAGACTAACTTTCAGAGCAGTGCTTCAAGTACTAAGATGCATCCCAAACATGGTCCCTTTGCCTTATTCATGAGTGTGCAATCAGTTAAACCATTACCAGACAAAATGATCCTTCTCATAAGGATCATAGCAACATTCTACCACTCTCTAAAGACTCCCCATGCTCCCAATTCTACTAGACATCCCTAAATTCGCAACAAGAATAATGGCAAGAATAAGATCAAGCCAGTCAGCACCTGTGCCATCAGGTGCGTGTTAGCCCTAAAAGGAGGAAAGTTTGAATCCATTTTTTTGGATCCATTTTGAAGGCAGGGGATTGTTTAAAACAGCTCTGGTATAGCCCAATACTTTCTTGTTAGTCAGAGATTTATTAATGATAATATTGAGTTTTATACAGCAGTTACACCAGAGATATTTACCTCCTGACTAATTTTGCCAAAAGCTTTGGATATAAGAACTTATGAAGTGTACAACAGGTTTTAAAAATGCTTACTGTTTTGAACTGCAGTAGGCCTGGTTGATAAAAGCATGTACCTACATGCAGAACTCCAATGTGGGCACACTGAGAATTCACTGGCATAAGACTTTAAATATCACAATCCCTTGTGCTATACTCTAAAACGACCACAACATATCAACCCTATAAAGAATGTGTCATCTCAAAATTCCCCTCCTTCTCTACATCTAAACAGTCGTCTATGTTCTCTCCCCCTCAAGGACAAATTAATAACGACTAAGTACTTTAAGAGAAAAATCTCTAATTCCCACCAATACAGGAGAAAGGTTGAGTGGAATTTGGCCTTGCAACAAGCTACACTCTATATAAAGTATTCATGTTGCAAACTTTACATAGTCTCTGTAAGATGCGTTTAGAAATAAAACATACATTTGGGAAAATTTCAAGCCAAAAATTGCCGCTCTAAGGCTGATGCAATTTAACATCTTCCACAAACTTGACTGACCACCAAATCAAGGTCCAGGAGACAAGGTAATGAAGATTAGAAGCAGTCAGTAGCTACAGGTGTATGTTTTGGCAAGCACCAAACATTAAGAATTTTTCTTATTCTATTATTATATTTATGTTGTAGAAATGAATTCACAAATGCTTGAAAATTAAAATACAGACTGATGCCAGCTACATGTTCCTTAGCAGATCTGTTTAAATTAAATGGACTCACAAAGAACAGCTGAACTGGATCTCTCTGGTTGGCTTGGTCCTGCAATTCCTACTGATGTGAGTAATCCCTCGTCATTCAAGAAGTTCCATGCAAATCAATGGGAAAAGTCATGCAATGCTTAACCAGGTGAGAAAAAGTTGCAAGATAACTCACTATGTCTACTGTTGCCAAGAGTTATTCTCTGACACTGGAAGGACAGGAACATTTATTTGGGAAAGAATTTATTACTAACATGGTAACGACAGCATCATAGAAAAGCTATTTTTGGAATGAAGAGCAAGCTGGCTAATTTTGAAAAAGTGAGATGGTGTGAAGAAGAGGCAATTACTGATGTTTATAGAAGACAGAAATCGAAAGAAAATATAAATGCAAAAATAGGGATCTCAGATTGTCTTGGAGAAGAAAGACTAACATACACTAGTTCTATGGGAGGGGATTATCCTATGAATTAAAATATATACAGGAAAAAGTACCAACATCGGCTTTGAGTCAGACCTCTGCCAAGGCATCTGTATACCAGCTGTGAAGCTGTACAGGGCCCGTAGTTCTGGCAGACCTCTCCAGCCACAAGAGGGATTCCACAGTAGCATAAACTCCTAACAGCCCCAGGCACAGAGGATGTGGCTCCAGGTATTCTGTGCTACTGGACAGGGAGATGCCGCAGCACATAGCATAACAGAGCCATCTCTGGGGCTACTCTAGTTTATGATGAGCACCACTCCCATCACCCTGGCTGCCTCCAGAATCAAGGAGATGCAAAGATCACAGAACCCCCACCTCAAAGAGCTCTGGAGCTGCTCCCAGGTCAGCTTCACCGCGCTTTAGAATTGGCTCTGTAAAGCTGCCCGTTAGAAATCTACATTACTCCAGTTTTACCCTCTTTAATCTTATCAATATTTTGATAGAAGTTACCCAACACTCTCCAGCATCAGGTCTCTTTATAAAAAGAGAGAGATAAAAAGAAGATTGATCTTTGAAGACCACAGCAATACTACTTGGGGACACATGATAGTGTTAAATTCTTTTAGACATTTTCAACAGATTTCAACAGTTATCTTGTTGGAAGAGTTAGGAAAAAAGCCAGACCTTTTGAGAAGTGGATATGCTGACTAGCATAGAATACCTGCTATTGCACTTTCTACCCTTCGTCCTGTATCATCAACTTGTGATATTAGACTAAGCTTTTTGGGTGTATCCATTCTAGGGGGAAAGTGTGGTTTATTTGTGGGTTGTTGTTGCTTTTTTAAACAAATGGTAAAACTGATGTGGACACATTTATAGTTTTAACATGTGAGGGCAGGTCAAGGGAACAAGCTAATGTTAAATTCAACCTACTAATACATATTAAAACAATTGCCTGTCGATGCTACAATTTTGCTCATATAAATGTTAACATAGTAAAAGATGTCTTTTTTTCAGTTAAGACAACGCCTTTGAGCCTGAGATTTATTTGCTGAGAACAGTTTACTTATTATACACTTCCAAACAACTATATGCAAACACTAAGAGGGTGTAACGTCAATGGATTTATAGCTGCAACACTATGAATTAGAAAATTTAGGTGCATTTTTATCGTGTAGTCAAAGGAGAAGTTACACTCTTAAAAAGAAACAAATAAATATGATATGCTGCGGGGGGGGGGGGGGGGGGGAGAAGATGTGTTCTATAAATTGAATGTAGCAACGGGTTCATTATGTAAATGCTTGTTCTGGAATGCTGTCAGCATACTTCTTTATCACTAGCCAAAAGAACACTAAGTGAGGGTTATAGCCTTCCAAAGCCTCATAAAGGTCAATGCCAAGGAAGAAAGACAGGTAAGAAAAGGACTTTTTATAAGCTGTCTCCATATTTTTGCTGTTAGCTGCAGTGATCAAGAAGCCTGGTTGTGAATGATGACATCAGAAACATTAAGTGGCTGGCTATTCAGGGAGTACTAGGGATAGCTAGAATCTTTCTGTCCACACCATTTTTCCAACAGAAAGTTAGGAGTTTGATTATGTATGATTCTTTGTGAAGAGAGTGTCAGCTCTCTGTGGAAAATCGACTTTTCATAAAAGACCAATGTCCAAAATATTTATAGATGGTAACCATAAATTTTGATTAAAAGAGGCTGCCATGGTGCCCCCTGGGAGTTGTGGTTTAGGTTCCTCCTACTATCATAATCCTACAGGCTGGATTCCCGAGCTGGAACACATGTCCTATGATGAACCACGGCCAGAGACTCCCATGAGGTACCACAGCACTCTACCAAGAACGGAGACCATGGTGCATGCTGGGAGATGCAGTCCACTCAGGACATCCCTTCCCCCATACAGAGGAGACTAGAAGCATTGGACTCCCGGACTACAACTCCCATGAGGCCCCATCTCAGCTTTTCCAAATCAAAATGGTCTTTTTTTTGACAAAAAGGTTGAAGGGCTCCATGGAGTTAAAAAAATATTCTGATCAGCAAGTACCTAGCCAAAGATAGAGAACAAGGTGTTTTTTGATCAATGTAATGAAACTTTTAGGAATCCTGCCCAAGTAGTAGATCTCACTACTAAACACTTAGCAGGAGGTACCTCTTAGCGAGCTGCATTCTGGTCAGTAGTACAATTTGCACTAAGAAGAAGAAAATTAAATACACTGGGGGAAGGAAAGGAGGAAAACTTTGTATTTTGTCCAAAAGCCCATTTAATTTGAAAAGGGTGAAGAAGTCAATGAATAGTACAGAAGCACAAGTTTTGGTGAATTTATTGGTCTCACACACACACACACACATATATATATATATATATATATTGGGAACGCTTCCATTTTCTTTGGACAGTTGCATCTTTTCCTTTCCAGAATAAAGGGTTCTTAATAGATGGTCACTTAATGGAAAATGATAACAGGCAGGAGGCATAAGGCCTTTTCCAGTTTAATAATGTGTTCTGAAAACAGATCTATTGTCTTTGCTCCCCATTTGGCTTTGTTTCACCTGCGTGCGAACAGGACAAGTTGTTCTAGTTTTACTGTAGTTTGTACTTCTCAATCATCTGCTGAAGTGCTATTTTTACAGGGTTCTCCCCAGCCACCACCATTAACCTGAAGTAAACATAGTAAAACCTGAGTAACAAGGAGACTACTTTTCCCCATTCTGGAAGGGTAGGGAACGCCAGTGTCACAGAAGTGGATTGAGACTGGAAAGCTCAGGGGACCAAAAAATTATGTATGGAGCCTTCCCACTACATGTCAGGTTCACCGTGCGCAGCAGTGACAGAGTTGGTGGTCTAAGTCCAGTTCCTAGCCAGCAGGTGCCCACATCACAAGTATCACCTTTAGCAGAGATGCCAAGAATTTAATGGACATGCAAATTAAGATGGCTAGCACCCAGAACTCCAGGGTTTGTGGGTGCTTGGCACCTCTCAGGATCAAATGCTACCATGCTCTCAATCATAAACATGAAGGGTAGACAAGGCAGTAAATGACCGATATTTTTTTGAAGTTGCTAATGATTTGGGGTGTCCAACTGAAGTCCCCTTAAGAGAGGCCCAACTCTTAGAAAGTGCCGAGCAGCACACTCTGAAAAAGCAGGCCCCTTTCAGATCTTATACCCTCCCAACCCCTGTGTGGTGTGAAGTTGGGAAGTGCTATTATCCCCACTTTATGGGTGGAGAACTGAAGCACAGAGAGTCTAGATGACTTGTGCAAGGTAAGACAGGAAGTCTGTGGTGGAACAGAG
Source organism: Chelonia mydas (assembly GCF_015237465.2). Taxonomy (NCBI): domain Eukaryota; kingdom Metazoa; phylum Chordata; order Testudines; family Cheloniidae; genus Chelonia; species Chelonia mydas. Next base: position 71,004,322 of record NC_051250.2, read on the forward strand.
AATTGAATTGAGGTGTCAGGTCCCAAGCTAGCACCTTAACCACGGAACCCTCCTTCCTCTAGCTATCTACGGTATCCCAAATGGGCACTCAAAACCACTAGCCTCATTTTACAATACTGGCCAATACCATCCGCATAAAAACATGCAGAATATTTTAGTGTTAACAAGCTGTGCATGCACATGCAAAATAACCACATCATGAAGTATAATCTGATAAGCTACCTAAAAGCTATATTTGATACACAGATATTCTTCTTAAGGTTCTTTAAGGGAACACAGCAAGGCTGGTTGATTGATCAGCCCACAATCTGCCTTTTTTCCTTTGGAAAGTTCATTGAGTAACAGGATATATGAGGGGGAAGAAGAAAAAAAAAGTCTGAGGGGGAATGTTAGTCTTGGAGTTGAAGCAATGTACTGGAGGATGGCATTCAATTCTCCTCTCTGCCACAGACTTCCTGTGTGACTGTGACCAACTCATTCTCTATGAGTCAGTAGGGATGTAAAATGTTAACCGGTAAACTGATAAGCATAGTCTTACCGGTAATGTATACAGTTAACGTTTAAATGCCTAACATGCGTCCAGGGTCCTGGCCACCGGCATTGCGCCTGGGGTTCCGGCTGTTGGCCTTGGTCCCCTTACCCCTGTCCAGGTCCCCTTACCCCTGTCCAGGTCCCTCCCCACTCCTCTAGTTCCCATGCCTATGTTGTGTACTCGTTAACAATTAATCCCTGTGAGTCAATACCTCAGATCTATATACCTGGGGAAGCAATAGTTTCCCCAACCTCAGAGATGTTGCAAAGTCAACTTCAGTAAAGTTTGTGAGGTGTTATGGTGATGGGAGAAATACAAAAACACTCCCTCCATTAAATGATTCATGAATATCTTACCTCAAAAAGGATATCTGGAACCTAACTCACCTTAGCAACTCTACAAATAGCCAGTGTGTACAAAACAGAGGAAAAAAATCCAGAGAAGGAATGATTTCAAGCTCCACGGGGTTAGTGTAAACAGAAACCACACCATTTTTTCTCCCTTTAAAACTGATTAAATTACATTACTCAAAACTCTCAGCACATAAGACATTCATGCAACGCAGGACAACTGTCTAAACTTGCTTTATAGTCTACATGCTTAACATACTTCTACTGCATCACATATCTCCTACTTATTTTAAGTTTCATGGTTGGCTGAAGAACTAGGAAGTCTACAGCTGTGACAGTGTTTTACTATCATATTTGTAATGTGTTCATCGAGACAACACCTGGGCATCTCTAAAAGTGACACAATATATCAGATGGAATTAGTACAGTATGCTCATACAAACAGCACTATGAAAATAGCCTGAATGCAAGAATGAAAAGATACACAATGAAGCAGTGTAAAAGACACTGCAGTAGAAGCAATCAGAGAGGTCAGTAAAACTGGTCTCTGCTAATCCCAACTCCTTTGTATGACCTGCAGGGATAACATGGACACAGAAGGTGGATTAATAAACCCTGACAGTTAAAAGGTTAAGAAACAGCAGCACTTCTGTGACCCTTGTTCAGGAATTCCACAGACTGTTTTCAAATAAGAGTCTGTTTGACTTAACTATAGAAACGAAATATATGTGCAGTGCCCTTTAAAAACCACAGAATAAAAACGTGAAGCACGTCTATAGGATGGCCCCCCCTCAGAATAACTTCAAAGGTTCATATAAACACAAATATTACAACAGATTGTGTTTTAGCTCCTGGATTACTTTCCTTGCAATAAAGTGGAGATATTAAGTGCGATCTGGTTGTACTTCTGAAATTGAAATTAAGTATTTCACATCAAAACATCCATGATTTTGATACAGAGGAAGTTTATTTTACAAACATATATTGACATTTTGCTAAAAAAAACACTTCTCCCCCCCACACACATACATATATCCGTGGGTAAAAAGTTTTGAAAGCCACGTTCTGTTAATTTATCAATAAAATGGCTTTCAAAGCTCGCATTTCTCTCCCGCACCCGTAATAGCTCCTCAGGATAAGAGGGATTTAACAACTGGTGGCAATGGCTCAAACTACTCCAGAGAACTTGGTAGTTACCGCAGCACAGACAAGAGCGGAGGGAAAAGTGGTTTCGGGCTCGGGCACAATAAAGTATGTTTGCAATTAGCAAAAGCAGAAACAAAGGAAAGAAAAGTGAGGAAAAAAGAGGGGCGGGGGGAGAAAAGGAGCAGCCCAGACCAGAGCTGTCCGATCCAGCAGTGACCTGTTAGAGAGCGACCCTGGCTGCGAGCCCGTCACAGCTCGCACTGACGCAGCCCGGGACAGCTCGTGGAAGACACAAAGTTGCCAAGAGAGCCGCCCTGGGGGGGTTCAGGACTTGGGCAAGCGCCTGGTGGGAGCTCCCAGCGTGCACTCTCAGCCGAGCCCTTCAGGCCCCCTCCCCAGACGCGGCCGGGCCTGGGAGGGGTCAGGAGAGCGGGACAAGGCGGGGAGAGAGGGGTAGGACGCGCGGGGGAGGAAGGGGCCTCGCTCCACCCGGGAGAGGAGAAGCAGGAGCAGGGCTGCGCGAACGACCCCCCGCCCCCGCCCCCAGCGGCAGAACCGCAGCGCCGCGAGCGAAGCCAGGCGCTCCCCGTACCCCGGCCGGAGCTGGGGGGCTCGCCCCTGCAGTGCCACCTTCCCCCGCTGCCCCGTCTCCGCAGGGGCGCCGGCCCCCCGGCTTTGCAGCCAGAGGGGCGACGGAGGAGGGGCTCCCCCAGCTCTGCAGTGATGGGAGGGCTCCCACCCCCAGACTCTCTGCCGAGATCTCCCGGGGAAGGGACGTGTCCGGCCCCCCGCAGACTCAGCCCCAGGCGGGCCCCCCCCCCCCACGGCACTTCCCCCAACTCCCGCAAACTCGCTCGCTCACTCACCCCGCGGGCGGGGCTGCTCGGCCTCCTGCAGCGGCGGCGGGGAGCGGGGGACAATGGCTGGCGGCGCGGGGCGCTGGTGCAACAGGCGGCGGCACCCGAGCGCTCCCGGCGGCTCCCTCCCTCCGCTGGCCCGACGAGCAGCCCTGAGCTATCACGCATGCGCCATCTAGGAGGCGGGGGTGGGGGGGCAGAGGAGGAGACCCCCTTCTCCGTCCCCCTAGGTTCCTCCTCCGAGCGCGCGGGAGGGAGCGGGAGGCCGCGCTGATTGCACGGCCCGGGGGCTCGCGGCTCCCCGGGCGGCTGGAGTTCACGCGTGGGAGATGCTTGGACGGGGAGTGGAGCTGGCTCCGGTGGGTGCTTTTTGCGGGAGCGGAGGATTCAGCAGCTGAGCAGGGACTTCATCAAAAGGCTTCTCCGGGCAGGTCCCAGCTCCTGCCCCTCCCAGAGCGCTTTACCAGCTTGCATAGATTGATCCTCGCCACGCTTCCTCCCCGCGTGACTTGCCTGTTACCCTCCTCGCTTTACAGGTGGGGAAACTGAGGCACGGGTCACTTAAGTGGCTTGCCCAAGATCTCCTGCCCCGCAGTCCTGAGATGAGCTTTCGCGGGTAGGTCATCGTTCCCCATCGGACAACACAGTTACATCTCAGAGATGTACAGTATTAAAATGACAATAGTAATTTTCCCTCTGATGATATTCACCCCTTCTTGTCAACTGTTGAGAATAGGCCACTTCCACCTTCACTGTATTGGCCTCATTAGCACTGATCCCACCCCCATGGTAAGGCAACTCCCATCTTTTCATGTGCTGTAATATATATACTGCTTACTGCATTTTTCACTCCATGCATCTGATGAAGTGGGTTTTAGTCCATAAAAGCTTATGCCCAAATAAATTTGTTAGTCTCTAAGGTGCCTTAAGGACTCCTCGTTGTTTTTACATCTCAGAGACTAATTGATATATAGATATATATTGTAATTCTTTGAGAGATGGGGTAGAAAAATAGGTGGTCTGCAGATTTTAAAGTTACTATTTACCTACATAGAAGATTACTAAATTATCATCCGTTAGAGTTGGGGAATTCCTCTCCAGACTCTGGGATTTTGTAACATTTCAGAATCTCTCCCCCATTTTATGTTTTAGATTTCCCCCAGCATCACTGAGCTTCTTAAAATATTCTCCTCCCCCTTAAACAAATAATTTAAATTCTCAAGGGATGGTGTAGTTTTAAAAGCACCTGTATTTCTACCGAAACGGAAGCCTGCTCTCTGTAAAGAAACATGCAGCAGTTTGTTGTAAACCAGTGGAACCCAAATCTCAAAATTCTCTTCTAAATGCATGTCCTCTTTGGATATCCAAGGGCACTCCCACTTTGCTGGTACACCAGAGGAGAGGGCGGGGCACTGCCAGACCTTTCCATTATCCCAAATTGTGGGGAGCACAGATTAGAGCAGCTGCAGGGCTACTCTGGTTATGCTTTCTGAAACAATCCCATAACGGCTTGTACCTCCGGGTCCAGGCTCAACAAGAGCAAAGCATGTTCTGACTCACCCACAGTATGCCTCCTACAAACTGGGCAGGCAGAGAATAATGTATAGCTGGCATTATTTATGTTATTCTGCTTGGGGATTTTCCCTGTGTCAAGGGATTCCCCAGCAGCTTTAAGCCCCTTTGCACCACTGGAGCTACACAAAGGGCATCCACATCAGGCAGATGACATATCTGATGTTTCATACACATGGCACAAAAAATAAAGTCTTTCTCAAAGGGTATATAATGTCTGGTCAAAAGCAGGGGAAAGCACAGGTTACCTGCACACAGAAGACCATCCTACCCTTACAATGGGCTAAATCCAGAAGTTTTCACTTAGGTTTTACTCAATTTCACTTCATTGACGTCAATGGTACTTTTGCCCCAGGAAAAACCTGCGGGAGGGAGGGAAATGAGCACAGAGCTCAGTATTTTGTCCCAATAAGTTTTTATCTCTAAGCTGGACATTCTAATTTAGAGGTTCTCAGGCAGGGATTTGTGGTCCACATGGGCTTTCAGGGGTGGGAGTAAACAGTATGGGAGATCTTCAAAGTGCCTGGGTGAAATCCTGGTCAGAGTCAGGTTGTAGGGAGAGTGGTCACTTTGGATAGGCTATTACCAGCAGGAGAGTGAGTTTGTGTGTGTGGTTTTTGAAGGGGGGTGAGGGGGTGAGAGAACCTGGATTTCTGCAGGAAATGGCCCACATTGATTATCATATGCATTGTGAAGACAGTGGTCACTTTGGATGGGCTATTACCAGCAAGAGAGTGAGTTTGTTTGTGGGAGGGCGGAGGGTGAGAAAACCTGGATTTGTGCTGGAAATGGCCCAACTTGATGATCACTTTAGATAAGCTATTACCAGCAGGAGAGTGGGGTGGGAGGAGGCATTGTTTCATGGTGTCTGTGTATAAAATGTCTTGTGCGATTTCCACAGCATGCATCCGATGAAGTGAGCTGTAGCTCACGAAAGCTCATGCTCAAATAAATTGGTTAGTCTCTAAGGTGCCACAAGTCCTCCTTTTCTTTTTGCGAATACAGACTAACACGGCTGTTACTCTGAAACCAGTCTTGAAATTGACTGCAGTGGGACCGGGATTCCACCTGTTTCCCTGTACAATTTATGCATTGAATAACAAATTGTGATTTGGGTTTTGTTTTGTTTTTTGATGAAGAAATTACAGCTTTTTCTAGACTGGGAAGAGAGATTGCTGGTCTCTCAAGGCCTCAGAAGCCTTGTTTTGATTCCAGGGAGGTATTTCTAGTGAGTTTTATCACCTACATTTCACCTTGATTTTTCTCCCTTCTGTGCGACCTTTTCCAGTTTATTCAGCTGCTCTCTGAATTCTAATTAATTATAGTACTGTGCTTCTTTATTGAAGTTAAAGGAACATGGTTTAAAGCCCTGGATTTATTTTTATATGAAGGAAATAACTTTCACCCACTAAACTTTAGCTTTAGTTGTGTGTTTCAGTTTGTGTTACATTTCCAACATGCCCTCCTCCGGCTATTATAAAGTATCTCCTTCTAGTGTTTCTGGCATCATACACTCTTTAGCAGTGAAATGTGATCCTGTGCAAATAAATGTGGCGCACATGTATCCACCACCACAACATTCTGTTGCATTCACCGTATAAGTGATCCCTCCAGAGGGAAGGACTCATTTTGTCGCGTTTGAGCTGCTCACAGATTAGATGCACATATTATATCATTTTTTCTGCAATGAGTCTCATACCTCTATAACCCTCACAACAAACCTATCAGTTGAGTACATATGATTATCCCCTATTATACACATTGTGCAACACAGAGGGCCAAATTCAGCCCTGACTTACACTGCAAGGAAAATGTGGCTCAAAAAGTTTGTGACTTGTCAAACCCACAAGTTAGCAGCAAAGCCAAGGTTAGCAGCACCTATTTCCTGTCTTCTAGTCACACTAGCCACTAGAAATCATTACCTCACTAGAGCAGCTTTTGTCCTAAAGGACCTAGAGCACTGTACCTAAGTAAGGACTGATCCTGTGCCCATTTAAGTCAACAGAAAGAGTCATTTTAAGTGAAATGAAAGACTGCTCAGGCCCCTAGATAGCGCACAAGAATCATTTCACCATTGGAGTAATATAGTCACTTCTTGGTTTGGAACACTTCTGCTGTTTTACCACACAACATTATGTGACCAGTTAGAAGAACAAGATGAGAAGAAGAACTTTCCCAACTGAAGCTGCAAGGGATGGGAGGGGAAGCGGGGATTGGTAGGGACACTATAAGGACCCAACTTTTAATTTGATGAAACCATCTAGGTTAATACCTCTTCCCTTGTAAAAAGGTGCCATGGGTTCTTTAATGGCTATGACTAGTCAGTCCCTCATTTTTATCTCTCATCAGACAGGAAGTCCAGCCACACATTATTGACTTATAGGAAAGAGTGCCACCTAGTGAAACCTCACTTCCTGCAGCACCGCTGTGTCCCATGGAAGTGTTCCATCAAAGCACTGTCCCAGCCCAGCCCATAAGGACAAACACAATAACAAGGTGGCATGGTAACAGCTGACTAAATCTTTCCATATAACATATGGAAAAACATATTTTTCCCCACTTAGACTTCGATCAAGGGAATGTTTCTGCTTTAGCAGCTAGGCATACAGCCGACAACTCCATACATCACAAGTCTTTCTCACATAACCACTATGCATTTACACACACACTTAACAGCTATAAACACTTTCAGGAAGTTCTTTAAATGAGAGAAAGCAAAACTAAGCAGTCTCTTGAGAGATTGTACCCTAATTGCAACATTCTCTGCAATGAAATCCCCTGCAATGGAGAAGGTGTGTCAATTCACCTCCAGTCTGATCCACAACAGCCTCAGCACTGCTGTTCTCTATCAAGTAGATATTGCCAATTGGATAAAACTGTGCAGTGAGTTTGTGATGTAGGTGAAGTAGGGACCGGGTTATAGTACATTGGCTCTGAGGACCTCAGAGTGCTTTCTAAACAGGTTAACCTCCATTTCCTACCTGTGAGGTAAGTAAGTGTTATGCCCATTTTACTGCTGGACAGAGAGCGTAAGTGAGATGCCTCAGATCATGTAGCAAAACAACAGAATGGGGAATCAAACTGAAAGGCCCAATTCATTGTTGGACTCCAGCCCTTTTCTTCAGGCAGGCTAGCTCAAAGCGGCTATAGAATAGGCATAACCCAGCCCACCAGGAATACCACTGGCACATGAGGATCTTGATTCCAGGGGAAGAGTCAACTCCATCAGCTCTGTACCATCTGCACATTAGGTCTGGGCAACAGAGGTCCAGATGGGATGGCAGGGGGAATATCACACAGATGAGGTGTGGGCAGGTCTGGGGGAGAGAGGGAGGGGTGAGTTAGATGAAAGAGCATAGCCTAGGCACCCTTGAAATTCCATCCCTCTGCAAAGTCCCATAGGGCTCTTTTATTACTAATATTGCAGTGGCACATAGGAACCTCAGTCATGGAACAGGACCCCTTTGTGCTGGTTCTGTCCCAGAGAGCTTGCAATCTAAGTTGAATCCAGGGCTCAGTTTAGAGCAGACTTTACGGATATTATAACTTGCACTGGAAGGTGACAAGGCCCCTGCAGCCCCTGAATGGAGTAGATATAAACTCCCTGCCAGCTGTTTTTGCACCAGTGCCTATCCCAGCAATTCCTGACTCCCAGCCTTCTGCTCCATTTACCAAATAATACTTTTTAACTGCAACCATCTTCAAGGTGATGGGGGTGAAAGACCTGTGCATTGAAACGGGTTTTTTAAATTATTTTTAAAGTCCTACCTATGCATCCAAGTTCCTCACCCCAAATAATTCTTGCAATGGGTGCATTAGGTGCACTGCTAGTGATCACCCATAGAAGCAGATTAACAGTAGGTATTGACAGAAGGACATACAGTAGTTTTCCTGAGCGTGAGTGTATGCCCACATTCCCACATCATTTTCTTTTTGACTCATCTTCAAAAATGTTTACATCATGTTTCACGAATTACCATAAGCCGAGCCAGCCCAGATCCACATTTTAATTTTTTAGAGCGAACAAGAGGCAATAGAGAACCATGCTTTATTTGATCTGTTTTTCAGATTTTTTTTGTCCTGGAACCAGCTGCAAGGAGCTCAGTCATTGCCCATGTTACAGATTTATGTGCGAGTTGCACCAGTGTGAAGGTAGAATTTGGGCCTGTGCACAGATTCTGAATAACTGGCCATACTAGCATGAATTAGCAGTATGACTCCATTGGCACTGATTGGTAGAAAGCAGCCAACACAGTAGAATCCATCAAAGGAAGCAGCCATGATTAGAAACAAATGTTCATTAAGTTTATGCAGCTACAAAAACAAGACCCTGGACATTAATGGTACAGATGATACAGGCTGCACATGATCTTAGTTTTTTAATTGTATGTGTTTAGGGCCTGTGAAAGTGAGGAACTGGTGCGAGCTCTAGATACTGCCCTAGGAGATGTGCTAATGCCACATCAGCTGTTATTCTAATCGTAACCCCGCTCAGAAGCTCTAACAACACACCCCTGTACTGTCCTATAAGCCCCCCTTGGTGTCTGAGTCCTGTGCTCCTATTGAGTCAAGATTTTATAATGTGGCCAGATGTCCAGTAAGGAATAAGATGAGATCACCAATCTAGTTTTCACTTGTGACCAAAACTCAGGCAGGGTTGGATTTAGGTCTCTTAGGTTGCCATACCAAAGAGAGCAGAAATGCAAAATGAAATTGATTAGAAATCTGGTTCAGTCTTGTGTGAAGAGCTTGCTGCAGAGGGAAGCTGGCAGTTTTGTTTTGTCTCAAGCTCTGGAGGAAGTAGCTACAAAGAGAACAATCCCAGTCAGATTTTGCAGTCAGCTCTGGGGATAGATTAATATCAAAGGATATGAAAGAATCCTAGTCAGTTTCCTTTTGTGCGTTACTTAAGAGTGCGTACTATTTTGAGATAGTCTGTATTCTTGAGCAGAATTCCCCATTAGAAAATAGGGGACAGCACTGAAAATGACACAATCTGTGGGACTGCAATAATACACTTTGGGGTCTTTTTATTGGCCCTCTGGTTTCTAAGCCTTTAGGGTGCACGTGGGTCACATTTTCAAGCTTTTCCTGGCATCCACAAGGGCTATAAACTTTCATTAAAAAAAGAAAAAGCTACGATTCTCTTGCAGTTTTTTGATTCCAGGAGCTGGGGCTTTAAACAAAAACAAATATCACAAGACTTGCAATATAATCTTGAGCGTTGGCAACGTTGTGTACCTACTGTATAAGAGAAGCTTCAGGGTGAAAGTCAGAGTGAAAAGAGGCAGAGATATAGCTTAGAGCAGGGGTGGGCAAACTTTTTGGCCCAAGGGCCACATCTGGATATGGAAATTGTACGGCGGGCCATGAATGCTCACGGAATTGGGGTTGGGGTTCAGGAGGGGGTGTGGGCTCTGGGGTGGGGCCAGAAAAGAGGAGTTCAGGGTGCAGGAGGGGGTTGCGGGGGGGGGGTGAGGGCTTCAGATGGGGGTGCAGGTTCTGGGTTGGGGCTGGAGATGAGGGGTTTGGGATGCAGGAGGATGCTCCAGGCTGGGACTGAGGGGTTTGGAAGGCGAGAAGGGGATCAGGGCTGGGGCAGGGGTGTAGGCTCTGGGTGGCATCTACCTCAAGCAGCTCCCAGAAACAGCTGCATGTCCCTCCTCCAGCTCCTGCACGGAGGTGTGGCCAAGTGGCTCTGTGTGCTGTCCCGTCTGCAGTCGCCGCCCCTGTAGCTCCCATTGGCCGCAGTTCCCGGCCAATGGGAGCTGTGGGGGTGGCGCCTATGGACGGGGCAGTGCACAGCGCCCCCTGGCTGCCCCTAAACATAGGAGCTGGAGAGGGGACATGCCACTGCTTCCAGGAGCCGTGGCATGCGTGTGTGGAGCGGCCCTTGACCCCACTCCCCAGTGGGAGCTCGAGGGCCAGATTAAATGGGCTGGTGGGCCAGATGTGGCCCACGGGCCATAGTTTGCCCACCGCTGGGCTAGAGGGATCCTACCATGGGGCTAATACTGTGCCTTCAGCAACTTTGATCAATTCCGTTCCTATCACTTTAAAATAAGTGGCCACTGGGAACTGCGGGCGGCCATGCTTGCGGACAGTCAATATAAACAAACTGTCTCGCTGCCCGCCCACGGATAACCCTGATGGCCCACATGCAGCCTGCGGTCCGCAGGTTGCCTACCACTGTTCTAGAGGATTGGTGTCCTTGTCTCCTGTCAGTGCTTCTCTCCAGTCCAGTAATACTTTTCAGGGGTCTCTGCTCGACCAGAGTTTCTCAACCTTTTTGATACCAGGGACCAGCTTTCTGCTTTCCTAAACTGTGTCAGGGAGCTCTCAGGGACTGGTGCTGGTCCACGGACCGGTCATTGAGAAACACTGGGCTAGACCCATTGTTAGTCATTTCTTGGCAGCCTCGGCTTCAGCTTCTTTTTTGCCATTATGCAGGCTGTCCTGAGGTAGGGATATGGCATGTTCAAATTCCTATGATGTAGCAAACTCTGGAAATGCCTGACAGGCAAATGGAGGTCGATTTTCTGTAGTTACAATCGCTGGAACCGCGTGGTGGGCAAACTGCTTTGCAGCATTCACTAATGGCAGCTGCTGTTGTGTGCAAGTGATCTGTTTCTCGGTAATCAGAGTAGCAATCAGTCATCATAAGGTATTCTTGACCGCGCACAGTAAATCAATCCAAGGGTAGCTTACTTCAAGGTCATTTGGTTATTTAATATGTCTTGAGTGGTCCCCAGTCTGGTAAACTGTGGAATAGTTTCTCAAAGGAGGCAGTGGAAGATGCATTGGGTGGGCCATTTCAATCTAGAATGGACAAAGTAATGAAAAATAGCTGCATTACGAAGGAATAGGCTAGATGATCAAATAGGGGTCTTCCATCTCCAGTTTCTATGATTCCCTGTTGTTAGCTGGCTAGGAATTCACTGCAGATACTGCACCAAATCCAATGACTTATGAGGCCTTTGACTTCTCTGTTCTTTTGGGGGCTACACAGGACATCTTAAGTCCTGGCTAGACATGCTTGAGGCTCTGTATAAGTAGAGTGTGTGTTATTGCTTATTATTATTATTATTATTATTCATTGTTTGTATCACAGAGGCACCTAGAAGCCCTGTCTGAAATCAGAGACTTCTTGGGTGAAATGTTGTACAAACACCCAGTAAGAGACTGTCCCTGCCCCAAAGAACTTACATGGTGTAAGTGGGCTCAGTTTCATTGTAGACAAAGGTAAGGGAGTTCCACCCTGCAGTATGTTCAGTGCTGTTCTTAAATTAATCCCTCTGTGCTTTGCTATCCTGACTGATCAATGATTTGGAGAGTATGAAGTGCACCATCCATATGGGTACGTCTCTGCTCTGGACATACCACTTTTCAATCACACGAAGGCAGCCTGAGGGCCCCAGTAGTCACTTTCTTATGGTACTGATTCTCTGGACAGAAATTCAGCAATGAACATCAGGGAGTCTTCTTGGTACTGTTGATGCACATTACATGTTTTAGTTTTCCTTAACATTGTTTAGAGGTGATTGGGGCTAAACACATTTTTGGAAATAGCTCTCACATATTTGTGGTTGAGATGGGTCCAAACCCAAACTCTGGATCTGAACCCTCCCCTTCGCACCCACCCCTACCAGTCCTCCCACACTGGAAGATGGGGTTTGGAACCTGAACCCAATTCTGGGTCAGAATTTTACAATTGCGTCCTATTGTCTATAATAAGCCAAAGCAAAACCTTGAACTGAGGGTTTAAACTTGGATCCAAATGTTGTGTCTCCAGCCTTTTAGCTTGTTATCTGTGTCCACGTGAATGTGATCCTATCCCAGAAGATACTGGTCAGACTCACCACATTCAAAAACAATGGTTAGGCGTTCTGGCTATACCTGAATTTAGTTTCGCCCTCTTGGAAAAAATAAACACCCAGTAAGCAAAAAAATGCAAGCACAGGATTGTCAGCCAAGGAGTGATTAAAGTGACCTACCTATCTACAGGACAAGTACAGCAAAGGCAAGTTTCCTGCTGTCCCCATCCAGCCCATGTGACTCAGCGCTGAGCTGAAGGGAGCTCCCCTACAGCACGGAGGGAAGTTCAGTCTTTATGGTCCATTCAGACCTTGGCCTCTGGTGAAAGACTCAAAGACAAAAGACTCAATCCTGCCAAGCACTGAGTGACTTGATATGGTGTTGAATGCCCCCAACTCCTACTGAAGCCAATGAAATTACACCAGACATGAATTTGGCTGGCTATCCTTTGGGTGAATCTATTGATTTATGGAGAGCAGTTGAAGACCTTTATGAGGATGAAGGAACAGATCTCTTCCTCCATGGGTTGGGTAGTTTGATCATGTGCGCAGGTGTCAATAACACTCTTTGTAGCTCCAGTCTGCGTGCCTGAAGGATTGTCCTTCGTGACTGTTGAAACCACAGGCATTCCCAGGCACACTGTATCTGATTCTGTAAGTTAGACCATGCAGAACATCCCTCTGTTAGCTATAATGTCACCTTGCAAGACTCCTCCTGGGCTCACATTAAGCTTCTTACGCAAATGTGTTTTAAACAAAAGGAAAGTGAGTTCCCAGACATTCTTTCAACTGTGGTTGGGACCAAACTAGTTCAGGTTGAGGCTAGCTGCAGTTTTCATTGGAAGAATTGGAAACAGGATAACATTTTGGAGCAGATGTTTTCAAATGTGCATGTTGAAATGAACGTGTGAAAGACCAGTCAGATGGTTGTGTGCATTAAAAAAAAAATTAAGAACTTCATTTTTTAAAATAAAATTTATTTCCAAAAATGCACCTGCAGAATTTGCATGCTCATTTACCACAACTGCATTCACATTCTGATAACTGCACCTGACAGACATTTAACTGATCGTTTCCAAGCAGGATTAATTGGGTTGCTTGTGCAATGTGGCACATGTAGGTGCAGATCATGCCAGTGCATTGTTGTACCCAAATGAGTCTAAAATTCTGGCTCTGGGTTTGCAACTAAAATCTCTGCATGGAAGCAATTTGGAATTTTGTCACAGCCTTTTAACAGATCTGGGTAACAGTGACCGTGCTTCCAGCTGAGAAGACTGGATATGACACCCTTGGAGCCCATTGGCAAAGCTCTGAGCATCAACCACAAGGGATGTCTTGAAAGTGAGATGAGGTGTTTCCTACTTCTAGCAGCTGAGCATGTTGCTTCCATTGCGCTAGTCCCTGCCAGCAAGGGAGAGGGACACTTTAACTCTAATACCCTGCCAGCCAGGCCAACACCCCCAAAATGCTGTAGAGTGAGCAGGAGTCATCTAATGATGTATTCTGAAGTCCCTGGGGGGATGTAGTTTGCTGGGAGTGTCAAGGGGAGGGTAAGACACAGCTACAGAAGCTCAGAAGCGCACTGCTTAGATGTTTGTGTCTTACATTTCTTTATGGTGGTCACCAACACAGTAACATCGGGGCCATTGGGTGATCATTATCAGATGGATGAGTGTTATGGTGCTGCCTAATGGCCCTTTTTAGTTTGCAAAAAGTGTGTGTGTGTTTCTTTGTTTCCTTGTTTTAAGCAGGAGAGAAAGCAATTGCTCCAGCAATTATTATTGTATGTATGGTTTGCGTGCCATGGCAGACACAGGTGTATATTGAAAGAATAAACTACTAGGAAGTAGATGTTTTGGCAGTGAAGATACATTTGTGTAAGAAGCTTAATGTGAGCCCAGGAGGAGTCTTGCAAGGTGACATTATAGCTAACAAAGGGATGTTCTGCATGGTCTAACTTTCAGAATCAGATACAGTGTGCCTGTGGTTTTAATAGTCACGCAGGACAATCCTTCAGGCAGGCAGACTGGAACTACAAAGAGTTTTAGGGACACTTGGTTCAAACTAAAAACCATGTGGTTTCCAAATAAAGACATAATAGAATAATAGAACTTAGTTAAGGTTTATTGGTTCATGTACCTGTAATCTCCCTTCCCCCCTCCCTAGCCCTATGCAAGTGCAATTCCCTGTGGTATATTTTTCAGCATTTTGTCCAGTCTAGTTTTTAGGGACTCATCAATGAGGCTTCTGTCACTTTCTCTGGGAGATCATTTTGTGGTCTAATAGAGCTCCGAGTTTAAGCTTCCTGCTATCCAATCAAAGTTTCCTTTCCTTTTTCTTTGAAACATGCCTAGTCATTTGCATGTGATCAACACTTACTAGATAAAGAGAGGCATTTTATTTTCTCTGCATCCTTTATTATGAATTCTTTTGGCACTAAACCCCAAAAGCCTAGTCACAGTGAAGTCATTAGCTTCCATTCATGTGCAAGCCACATGTCCTCCCCTAACTGTTTTCATTGTAACTCAGCATCAGTTGCTTAACTGGCTGATTGAAAAAAGCATGATCAATAAAATGCTGCAAAGCAGGAAGGATTATTAATCCCCAGGCAAACTGACTTCTTCTAAAAGCATCTTTTGACAGATGGGTACACACTGTGGCTGAATGTACCGAGACAGAACTACCAGTATCCTCCAGTGCTACATAGTACAAACACAGGAACATAGGAATTGCTATACTGGATCAGACTAAATCTATGGAGGGGGTGGAATCTCCATCCTTAGAGGTTTTTAAGGCCCGGCTTGACAAAGCCCTGGCTGGGATGATTTAGTTGGTGTTGGTCCTGCTTCAAGCAGGGGATTGGACTAGATGGTCCCGAGGTCTCTTCCAAACCTAATATTCTATGCTTCTAATCTAATATCCTGTCTTTGACAGCAGCCAGTACCAGATTGTGAGGCAAACTCACAGCCAGACCAGGGCTGCTCACTCAGCTATCAGAACTTACCCTTGGCGACCAGGTCTGTGGCAGCAGCAGAGGGGGAGGATCTCTTCGTGGAGCCCCTGCTACACTCCCATCTCAGTGTGCAGGTGGCGTAGTCCCCCTTGGTGCGCCGGAGGTTGGTTCTGGCTGGTACCGCCAGGATTGGACTGGGTGGACCCTCTAGTTTAGGTTTAACACAGTACTATACTGTATTTGCTTTTTTTTTTTGGTCTCTGCTGCTGCCTGATGGCGTACTTCTGGTTCCAAATGAGGTTGTGTGGTTAACTGGTCAGTTCGTAACTCTGGTGTCTGTAACTCTGAGGTTCTATTGCACAAGTAGCCCCTCTATTTAGGGACTCAGACGAAGCAGTAATTGAACCAGAAAAGAATCTGCTAGGCATTATCTTACCATAATGTTGCAGTCATTTAAAAACCTGCCAGCCTTTGTATATAGAACATGATAATGCAAGGTAGAGAGAGGCACAGAACAGTGATCCATCTAGTCTCGTACAGGGATTGGCAACCTTTGGCATGCGGCCCGTCAGGGTAAGCCCCCCGAGTGGGCCGGGATGGTTTGTTTTCCTGCCGCGTCCGCAGGTTTGGCTGATCGTGGCTCCCACTGGCCGCGGTTTGCCGCTCCAGGCCAATGGGGGCTGCGGGAAGTGGCGACCAGCACATCCCTCGGCCCGTGCCACTTCACGCAGCCCCCATTGGCCGAGAACAGCGAACTGCAGCCAGTGGGAGCCGCGATCGGCTGAACCTGCGGACGCGGCAGGTAAACAAACCATCCTGGCCCACCAGGGGGTTTACCCTGGAGAGCCGCATGCCAAAGGTTGCTGATTCCTGGTCTAGTATCATGACTCCCACAATGGCCAGTGTTGGGTGTTTTCGATTTAAGCAGCCTCCCCATTTCTCTCTCTTTCACACACACTAATGTATCTCATAAAGTTTCTTCCTGACTGTGGATCTTCTACCTGATGAGCTAATAGGGGTGCAATGCTCATTAGGCCAACAGAGACAGCGGAGAGACACATGATCATATGTAACATTTGCCAACCAGCAGAGGGCATTGTTGGACATACATGAGCATGCGTGCTCACACACATTTCATTAGGATACTGACAGCTGTAAGCACAACACCTCAGTTAAAGCTCAGTGACAGAGCTCTCTGACCTTCGCTCTTTCCATTACTAAGGATTACCAAAAAGCAAAGTCAAGTTCATCACCATAAAGCCAAAAGCTATAGGCTCCCAAAATGTCAGGTTTAATTTTTTTTAAAAGAAGCAGCCACATTTTTATCTATCACCATTTAATCAACAAAATCACAGGCATCTGGCCCTTATAACGTGTTAAAACTTTTTTTAGCAAATCATCACTGGTTTATTTCGAGGGTCATATAGTGTCACCTATTTCCTTCCCCGTTGTTAGTCATTTATGTAATCATTTTAAAGGGGGAAAAGTAGCAACTGAAATATTTTTCAATTCCCCTAGTGACTCTTCCTTCATTACATTAAAATAAATAAAAGCACCACTTAATTTTCACAAATCCAACTAATTTAAAACATTAAGGCCCTGCACATATCGCTGCATTGTGAGATATGGACAAAAGGACCTGTGCTCTGAAATTGCAGCACAAAAAATATTTTTTTCATGGACTTTAATGTACAATCTATGTTCCATCCTTTTTCCATAGCGTTTTGGTGCATGTCCAGACAGTTCACAGCCTCCATAGGGCCCAGCACAAACCAGAAATAATGGTGTGTTTGACACCCAAATGGAATGCAGGGTAAGAGCTATGGAGGGCCTGGGGAGCAAAGGGCCAGTGCCAAAAGGTAGGAGAAACAGCATCATGTGCTAGTGAAGGAGAGTGACAGCCCTGGACCTTGGCCCAGATCCTTAGCCCATCCCTTTAGTTCTCTTTGCACGGCTTCAACAGGGACTTAAGCTACCTTATAGGGCAAGGCTGGAGTACAATGTGTTCCAGCAGTCTCTTGGCAGCCCTTATTTTCCAGCACAAGTTAGAGATGGTCCAGCCTTTGGATTAGAGGAGAAAACAGGTGACATAAAGCCACCTATTTCCCCCTCCCTCATTCCTATGTGCATCAAGCACTGCTCTGCCACACCTCCATTTGTAGTAGTCCATATTTCAAGATATGACAACACCGAAAAGAAAGCAAACACAAACCACAGTGATGACAGTGCCTGGGAGTCCAACCAATCCAGTGACGGAGACACTGGAGACATTGTTAAAGAGTACAATGGCGGCCTCTAGTGTCTCTTGCTCTATATTGTGTCTCTTTTTCTCTATTGATTGCGTTTCTCTCCCTGATCTGGTGCCACTTGTTAGGGTGGCCCGATACCAAGTGTGAAAAATTGGGACCCCTTTCTTTTGGGGGGGGGAGAGGTGGTGGTGGTATAGCTGCACAGATAAGACAAAGCCCCTAATATGGGGATGATCCCAATAATATTGGGATGTCTGGTCACCCTACCACTTGCACTAACAGTACTGTCTGGTAGAACCAAAGCCTTCTTTTCCCAAAAATAAAAGGCAGGGTCATTTGGGCTAAAGTGACTTGCCTGACATCATACAACTAGTCAGCTGGGAATAGAAACCAAGTCTCCAAATCCTAGTCTGAGGATTTAGCTACAAAATGAGCTTTCTTCCTGAACCCACTATTTCTGACTGGCATGGAATGCAGAAGCACTGGTAATCCCATGAGAAAGCCCAATGAAGTGATAGCAGGGAGAGAGGCATGGTCTCATTGTCTGAGCACGGGACTGGCAGTCAGTAATTCCCGAGTCCTGAATGCTGCTCTAAGAACTTCTCCAGCAGCCTCAGGCAAGCTCAGCATCTGTGCCCAGTTTCCCATTTGCAGTGGTACTTAGCTACCTGAGAGGTTAGCAGGGCGTGATTTCTAAAGTGGCAAATATTATGCCTGTGTGCTCAGAGCATGGAGTTAGGAGATGTTTGGATAAACTTGAGACAAACTCCTGGATGCGAAACTGAACTGAACCTTGGGCATTTTGCCTCTCAGTGCAAACTCACACCCACTGAGCTTTACTCCTTCTTCAGTATAGGCTTGGTCTATACAGCACTGACCGCAGTTAGATCACAGTCCAGGACACTACTGCAAAATTCACATTAAAATATAAATAAATAGACTAGTAGATCCATGCAGGATAAAGCTCCTATATGGAAACACTTACCTTTAGAGTTGCTACTATGTATCTTTTCACCCCATCCTCCCTATTCAGGACAGTACTTTAGTATGTACATAAGTGCTTTGCTGTATCAGGGCTCTCAAAAGTGGTTTTGGATATATACCCAGATCTGAATCTATGGGTATGGGTTGGGCAATATTTCCACTCTATGATAATCACAGAAATTAGAGATTCTATTCTATATAGGTTTTTATACCACTGCTAATCACTATAGCATCTGAACACCTAACAGAGCAACGTGACTGCACTTCTGTCATGTAGTATTTGTTCTCTCTTGCTCATGCACACACATGTTATATATGTTTATGTTAAAGACACGCCCCTTGCACTGAGAGCAGACAGTGGTGAGTTAAGCCCCAAGTTCTAATCCCTGGGCATTTGTATTGCAGCTGGGTGGGTTGTAAATGATTCATAACCAGAGCACTGAGTAGGTGTACCCTGTCACTGCTGGGGGCATAGAGTTATGTAGAAAATAACAAAATAAAATGTATTTGCTGGGAACAGACAACATCTGACAAAAAGCGCTGGTGCAACAGAGACCCCACAGATAGAAAGAAAAGCTGTCACCAGCACATGGCCCTTTAAGATCAGCTAGTGAAGGGAGAACAATGCCTCACATGAGGCAGCTCCAGTTCAGCTTTTCCTCTTTAAAAAGGAAGAGAAGGTTTAAGGAAGAAGCAAGAATAGTGATCTGGTAAAGCTGGCATTGTAAACCTGTAGGAAATCACAGCTTGCCTGGCAAGGCGCGAGTTAGCTAAAGGTGGCTAGAAGGTGGAAGACCTACGAGGGAAGAGTGACAGGATCATCTGCTTACATCGACTATCTGTGTGTACAACTAGAGGCATTCAAGTGCAATTTTCTACTTTTAAGATCCAAAATTATAAGGAATTATATTATTGTTTTCGTCATTATTGTTCTCTAGAACCTGATGCCTTAGGATCTCAAAGCACTTTACAAACCTTAAATAGCTGAGCTTCACAGTATGTCTATGAAATAGGTAAGTTTCATCATCCAACATTATAGACAGCGAAAGAAAGGTGGAGACAGTTGAATGACTTGGCAAAGGTCACACAGCAAGTAAGTGGCAGAACTAGGAATAGACGCAGGATAGCTGGATTCACAATCCCATGTTGTAACCATAAGAACATATTTCCATCATTCATACCATGTGCTATTAATTATTATTATTATTATATTATTAGCCTTTCAAGAATTTAAACTGTGTCTTCAAACAGCAGATATTCCTTTAAGGTTCTGCCCTTGTTACTGCTGCCTTTATTTATGCTCAACTGTCCAGAGCAGCTGAGAAAACCTGAGAGAGGCCAGTACTAAACGCAAGCATCAGGTCACGTGACCGAGACTGCCTGCATCTGCTTCACAGCTGTTAACACTGCAGAGTCGCCTTGTACCTTCAGGCAACCCAAGAGGAGAATGGGTAATGTGGATAGAGGATTGTGGGATGGTTGTGGCTAGACTCTCTCCATGCTCAACAGTCATTAATTTGGTCCTGGCAGGGAGGAAGTGACAAGGACAGCACAAAGAGTAGAACATCTAAAGTTTGTGCACAGTGTTGTGAATAGTTTACACGCTTGTCAAGCTGTTCAGTAAACAGTGAATGTCTGCAGCCAGCTGTAATTTAACACAGTGAGATCACTCTAATATGAGGAGCAAAACACTATTTTTTTCTCCATATGGATAGCTACACAAAGCTTCATTGACTTAAACATTTCTCATCCGTTATGGAGACAATTTATTGCCACATCATCGTAACATATTCTGTTTTGTATTTTAAAGGTGGACATGGCACGGGGACCATCCTGATTTCCAGTTTCAAATTGGACCTAAAATTATTAAAACTCTTGGCTATCAGAGGAATAGTGCCCATTTGGGGGCATTTGTGCAGTTATTGTTGTTTACTTGCTTAGCACCAACAATGTGCTCAATGTTGCATGGGAGAAAAGTAAATACAGTCCCTGTCCCAAAGAAGTTACAAGAGACACAAACAAAGTGGCTTCCACTGGGTTGAGTCTGTTGGTGAGGTTGTTCTATGAGTCTCCAACATGATCTATCTGAGATGCTGGCCATGGTAAGCACTGCAGAAATCTAAGCAGCAGAAGTATTTTCCTACATAAGTCTTTGACCTACACCCCCTCAAATGCCGGTCATACAGAGCACACATGAGAGCTAGTGAACCGATGTTGGGGGCTCTTGGGGCATGAATCGGAGGGCTGGGAAGGCTGGAGTGAAACACCCTGGATCCAAACATTCTCAAATTTTGCCAAAATTCAGAGCTGGATCAAGATCAAATTTTTGTGCCTCAGGCTCATCCCTACATTTTAACCAAAGTTGTTGTAAAGACTTCATTAGAGGACAAACAGAGCTAAACTTATTTGGGGGGTGTCTAAGTCTCCCACCTCAATGTCCCCTACCATTATATTTATATTTATTGCAACCCTCTCTATAAAAGACTGGCAAAAATTCCCTCGGGCACAAGGGAATCCTTCAGATACCTGGGTTAAAATTCCATCCATTTCTGCTGAGGTCTCATGACTCGTAGGCGTAGACTCTGGATTACTTGTAATAATGACCAGGACTGGGAGCTGGGTTCATATCCCTTTGTAGCTGCTACAGTACTGGCATCCCCAAGTGTTAAAAAAGAATCTAACACGTATTATTTTTAAAAATATCATGATTTTTAAGACAATTTCATGAATTTTTGGTAGGCGCTGACTCATGATTTTATTTACTTTCTAATTGTTGAGTCACATTTACGAGCTTTTCTCCTCATCCTACAAATGAAAACTGAGATGCTCACGTAGATTCATTGCGATCATCTAGTCTGACCTCCCGTATATCACAGGCCATAAAACTTCCCCAAAATAGCAGCATTTTTGTTTTTAGAAAAACATCCAATCTTGATTTTAAAGTGGTCAGTGATGGAGAATTCACCACTCCTTGGTAAGTTGTTCCAATGGTTAATTATTCTCGCTGTTTAAAATTTACACCATAGTTCCAATCTGATTTTGTCTAGCTTCTAGCCACTCTACTGTTTCATACCTTTCTCTGCTAGACGGAAGAGCCCATTATTAACTCTTTGTTCCCCATAACGTAATCACATGACTTCAGGTGTTGGGGTTTTCGGGAAGTACCTAACTTCACAAGGCTCAGGATAAAATTGTGAGAGTTGGGAGCGCTACTTCTATGACCTTGAGCGCTGCTGAGCACACTGGCTGCCATAGGGCATCACCATTCATTTCTTGACTAATAGCCATTGATGGACCTACACTCCGTGAACTTATCTAATTCTTTTTAACTCCAGTTATACTTTTGACCTTCACAACATCCTCTGGCAATGACTTTCACAGGTTGACTGTGCATTGTATGAAGAAGGACTTCCTTTTGTTTGTTTTAAACCTGCTGCCTATTCATTTCATTAGGTGACCCCTGGTTCTTGTGTTACATGAAGGGGTAAATAACACTTCCCTAGGCACTTTCTCCACACCACTCATGATTGTACAGACGTCTGCCATACGTCCCCTTAGCCGTCTCTTTTCCAAGTTGAAGAGTCCCGGTCTTTTTAACCTCTCCTCATACGGAAGCTGTTCCATGCCCGTAATCATTTTTGTTGCCCTTCTCCAATTCTAATAGATCTTTTTTGAAATGGGTTGACCAGAACGCACACAGTATTCAAGATGTTGGGGGTGCCATGGATTTATATATTGGCATTATGATATTTACTGTCTTTTTATTTATCCCCTTTTCCTAATCGTTCCTATCATTCTGTTTGCTTTTTTGCCCACCACTGCATATTGAGAAGATGTTTTCAGGGAACTATCCACAATGACTCCAAGATCTCTGTCTTGAGTGGTAACAGATAATTTATGGCCCACCATTTTTTGTATAGTTGGGACTATATTTTCCAGTGCACATTACTTTGTATTTATAAACACTAAATTTCATCTGCCATTTTGTTGCCCAGTCACCCACTTTTGTGGGATCCCTTTGTAATTCTTCACAGTTAGCTTTGGACTTAACTAGCTTGAATAATTGTATATCACTACAAACTTTGCCACCTCACCATTTACCCCTTTTCCAGATAATTTATGAATATGTTGAACAGCATTGGTCCCAATACAGATCCTTGAGGAACTCTGCTATTTACCTCTCTCCACTGTGAAACCTGACCATTTATTCCTCCGCTTTGTTTCCTTTTAACCAGTTATTGATCCATGACAGAACATTCCCTCTTACTCTATGACTGCTTACTTTGCTTAAGAGCCTTTGGTGAGGGAGTTTGTCAAAGGCTTTCTGAAAGTCCAAGTACACTATATCCACTGGATCACCCTTATCCACTTGTTTGTTGACCCCTTCAAAGAATTGTAATGGATTGGTGAGGCATGATTTCCCTTTACAAAAGCCACAGTGCACTCTTCCCCAACAAATTGTGTTCATCTATGTGTCTGATAATTCTGTTCTTTACTATAGTTTCAACCAATTTGCCTGGTACTGAAGTTAGGCTCACTGGCCTGTAATTGCCAGGTGTTTTTTATAAGTCTATGTTACATTAGCTATTCTCCAGTCGTCTGGTACAGAGGATGATTTAAGTGATAGGCTACATACCATAGTTAGTAGTTCTGCAATTTCATATTTGAGTTCCTTCAGAACTCTTGGATGAATACCATCTCATCCTGGTTGCTTATTATTGATTAATTTATACATTTGTTCCAAAACCTCATCTCAGTCTGAGACAGTTCACCAGATTTGTCTCCTAAAAAGAATGTCTCAGGTATGGGCAGGGTCGTCCCTAGGGGGGTGTGGGGCCTGGGACATAGGTGCTGAGTTTCCAATCTACCGGGGGGTGCTCCCAGCCCACTCCGACCAGGCCCCGCCCCCACTCCACCCCTTCCCCTAAGGCCCCACCTCCACCCCGCCTCTTCCTTCCTTCACCTCTTCCCCGCCCAGTTCCACCCCCTCCCCCGAGTGCGCTGTGCCCTTGCTCCGCTCCCCTCCCTGCCAGTGCCTCCTGATGCAGTGAAACATCTGATCCCCTGCAGGCGGTAGGTGCTGAAAGGGAGGAGAAGGCGCTGATCGGCAGGGCCTGTCGGTGGGCAGGAGGTGCTGGGGGGAGGGGGAGGTAATGGTAGGGGGGGCTCCTCCTCACTGCCTCCCCGTTTGCCTTCTCACCCCGCTTGCCTGCCCATCTCCCGCCTCTCCTCCCCACCCAGCTCCTCACGATTTTATCGAAGCACGGGGCCCCCCAAAGCGTGGGACCCGGGGAGGAGTCACCCCAATTCGCCTTACCCAAGGGACAGCTCTGGGTGTGGGAATCTTCCTCACATCCTCTGCAGTGAAGACTGATGCAAATAATATATTTAGCTTCTCTGTAACGGCCTTGTCTTCCTTGAGCTCTCCTTTCGCAACTTGATTGTTCAGTGAGCCCACTGATTGTTTGGCAGGCTTCCTGCTTCTGATGTACTTAAAATATGTTTTTCTGTTAGTTTTTGTGTCTTGCTCGTTGCTCTTCAAATTCTTTTTTGGCCTGCCTAATTATACTTTTTCACTTGATTTGCCAGAGTTTATGTTCCTTACTTGTAAAAGGAAAGAGGGATGAAAGGAACTGAGCTTCCATTTGTTCCACACACGGAAGTGGGAGTAAATTAATCCCTAGTGTAAACCCTCTTTTCTTTGATGGAATTACACGGGGGATGAATTTGTCCCAGAGGGAGCAATTTTAAACATCATTAGCAGAAATTCTAGTTGAAAAATTATCAGCTGATCCCAGTTGGCCCACTAGGCTTTGGAACAGAGCTAGTCAGCTAGTTTCCTGCAGGCAGGAGTTGGCCCGTTCGTCCCATTTTTGGTGAGAGGTAAGTTAAAGGCACCTGGGGCAGCTTGAACGTACAACCCCCGGACATGTATTGCAAACATGCACATGGAGACGCAAAGTGCAGGCCTCTTTCCCTTGGCTCCACCTCCTTTTAGTGTGGCCACACCCCCTCCCAGCCAACTTTGAATGTGTTGTGCACAGCCAAAACGCACCCTTGGCCTCCAGGTGATGCACAAAGGGGCAGCATTAGCTCATTTCTCTTCCCATATAACCTACCCTGTTTTCCTGGGTGAGCTGTGCAAGTTAGACCTTTCTGGCCACTAGTGCACTATACAGCTCTCATGGGTCCATCAGCACCACGGGCTGTAGGGAAGGCAAACAGTGGCCTGTGAATGGCTGAATCAGCAGAGGAATTCTGACCATTACCATCCCACCTGGCTGCTGTCTTGTACTTTCCCTCATTAACTGGGAGATGGATGATAAAAGGCCGCAGAAAACTGTTAACGATCTGCTGTGTTTGTCTAGGCCGAAATTATGTTCTCACAAGAGCATTTTTGGGGTCAGTTCATTAAAAGGAAAAACAACAGAAAACCAGGATGAAAACACGTTATAGATTTGCTCAGGCAAAACTTTCCCAACCATTTCTAAGCATCTGCAGGCAGTGGACACACAGGGATTAAAAAGAAGAGTATAGAAAAGAGTCCAAGAGGGCATTCTGCATTAGGTCTGCCATGTACGGTCAGGCCAGCCAAGAGCAAAATGTCAGCGATTTTAAGCACTGTGAGCAGAGCCCCTCCCTCCCTCTCTCTTTCTATTCTACATAATGAAGCTCAGTGCCTAGAGAGAAGCACAGAAGCTGATTGTTTTCAGTTCTGGGAAAGCCTAAGCATTGGAAATGAAACATCCACACAGCTGGGCAGATGCACACATGGTGGAGGCAGATGGGGGGACCGTGGTATGTGCTTAGGTCCCCAGAATGGCGGATAAATTCTGCGAAGTCTCCCTGGAATAATAATAAGAGGCTGCACACAAATGTGCTTGAAACAAGGCAAGGAGTTGAGCTGTGAATCCCCTACAAGCTGTTGGAGTGAATTCGTGGCACTGCAGACCATTTGCCTGGTTCTAAGGTGAGTGCCCTTATGAAAAAAATCTGAAGGATCAGGGCAGTGTGGCTGAGCCCGTTGCTGACTTCTGAAATCTTCTGACCAGGCAGGAAAGTCATAAGGTGCAGAAATTGAATGTATTTTTTTGTACAGGTGCCAATCATATATCCCAAGGCTGAAACAGGGCTGTTGGGATCATCTAGTCTGACCTCCTGCGTAATACAAGCCATAGAATGTCCCCCAAATAATTCCTAGAGCAGATCTTTTAGAAAAACATCCACTATTACCTTTATCACCGAAACTTGTTATCTCATCAAAAAAGATATCAAATTAATTTGACAGCATCTATTTTCCATAAACCCATGTTAATTGGTCTTAATTACATTACACTTCTTTAATTCTTTATTAATCATGTCATGTATCATCCGCTCCATTATCTTGGCTGGAATCTATGTCAGGTTGACAGGCCTGGGTCATCCCACTTACCCTTTGTAAAAATTGGCATGTTAGTTTTCTTCCAGTTTTCTGGACCTTCCCCAGTGCTCCAGGATTTATTGAAAATCAGCCTTAACAGTCCAGCAATCAACTCAGCCAGCTCTTTTAAAACTTTTGGATGCTCATTATCTGGACCTGTGATTTAAAAATGTCTGACTTTAGTAGCTTCTGTTTAATATGCTCCAGAGATGAGAGTTGAATGGAAAGAGAGTGATCATCACCATATGATGAGACAATATCATCTGTTTTTCCCCCAAATGCAGAACAGAAATATTTATTGAACATTTCTACCTTTTCTGCATTATTATGATCAGTCTACCATTTCCATCTAGTAATGGACCAGTACCATTGTCAGGATTCTTTTTGTTCCTAATGTATTTAAAAACTCTTTTTTATTGCACTTAACTTTACTGGCCATAGATTTCTCCTTGTGTCCCTTGACTTCCCTTATCAATTTTCTACAATTCCTAACCTCTTATTTAAATTTATTACTGTCAACTTCCCTTTTCTTCCATTTGTTATATATAATTTTTTATGGTTGTCTTCACTTCCCCTCTATATCAGGCCATTTTTTTCACGAATAAGCCTTCTTCCTTGATTGTGTCATTTGATGACCATGAGTCCATCCCTCTCCCTCTCTCTCACACGTGCTACCTATGTTGATTTGAATGTAGATGTTACTCTAAATGAGGAACTTTCGTGACATTTAATGTGAGGTTAGAGAATTTTATCCTCATGAAGGAATTGGGAAATCCTATTTTATCAGCCTGTGGCCTAATATTCCAAGGACATCCAAATAAAATACACCTGTTATCTGCTAGGTATCTGGTTACATCCAGGTAAAATACACCTCTGCACTGCCAAATGTTCCAAGGAGAGCTCACCTGTTGTGCTGGGAACAGCTGGAGACAGTCTTGATCCAAACACAGCCAGGCAAAATGAACCTGCCTTGCTATTGAATATTCTAGCTTCATCTGTGCACAGTGCACACATTCTGTCACATCCAGGAAGAACATGCTTGCTGGGTGATGCAGGCACAGTATCCTTGAATCCAATGGACTGTCAGTAGACTGTTGGCACCACGCAGGTGCAGTGGAGGATCAGATAAGAGCCAGGAGTGAAAGACTAAGGCCCCAAGATTACTTAGGAGAACTTAAGAGCTCCAGGCTATTGTATCCTACATGTTGAATAGAGAGCCTGGACTGATACCACAATCCTTCTTATCATTATTATTACTCAGCATGAGTTCATAGAACTCACGCGTGTGCTACACGCTGCACAGTAAAACACATGGGAATGCTGGGTGTAAAAGTTGGGAACTCAGTCACAAGTCCACAATTACTCAATTTTTCCCTTTATTTATACAGTTCCGTACAGAATTATTGTGACTTATAGTGTCTGGACTTACATTTATGCCAGATAAATAATAACAGACAAGACGGAATTGGTAAGCACATTCTGAAGCACCAGGAAATCCTTCCACCTTTTATGATAGTCATTTCCTTCTCTGAATCCCTTGGTCTGGTCCTTCAGTCCTGGGGCTGGTGTTTCTCCACTTTGAGCCCATGTTCACTGGAGGCTTTTATACATTTCTGCATTACGCATTACTTAATCTTTATCCAATAGGCTTTCAGCATGTCAACCCTTTGGGTTTTAGGTAACCTGTACGTTATGCATGTGTAACGTTGACAGACCCTGGGCGGGATCAAACCTAGTGCCTCTGGAGTTTAGTGTATGAACCTCTACTGCAGGAGCTAAAAGCCAACTGGCTGTTCGCTAAGGCTGCAGAGCAGACTCATTTTCTCTCTCTCTCTAAGTGGTCTCGGTGCCACTAGATGGGACAGAACCCCACACCCAGGAGGTGTGTGGGTTACACACACACACAAACTTCAGTTGCCCAACTTCTGCATTTTTCCTGCTGGGTTTACAGTTTTCTGGATTGAGTTGTCCTGGGTGACCCTGTGTCTGAGCCTTCCCAGAAAAGGGAATTTTTATTTATCATGACATGTTTGTGTATCTCTCACTTACACCTTCCAACACAACATGTTGCTGATCTTGCCAGCAATAATATCATTTTAAATCAAGGATCAGCAACCTTTGTCACGCGGCCTGTCCGGGAAAGCCCCTGCCGGGCCGGGCTGGTTTGTTTACCTGCCGTGTCCTCAGGTTTGGCTGATCACAGCTCCCACTGTCCGCGGTTCACCGTCCACAGCCAATGGGGGCTGCAGGAAGGGCGGCCAGCACAGCCCTCGACCTGCACCGCTTCCCACAGCCCACATTAGCCTGAAACAGCGAACCCTGGCCAGTAGGAGCTGCGATTGGCTGAACCTGTGGACACGGCAGGTAAACAAACCATTTTTTTTTTTTTTACAAATCATTAAAATATAGCTAATGAAGCTGTTAATCTTACCATTTAACATTCCTTCATTTTATATTTCAATATTGTATGTCAGTATATGTGTATTATCCCCTGCTACCCTTTCATCTATTAGAAGTATATGTGTGAGGGTATAGCTTTGGAAAACGTGATGGTTCTTTAATGTGTGACAAAGTTCCTGCTCTACCTTGGTGGGTCTTGCGCTTATTGGCGGATTTGCTCGCCTTGGAGCTTCATGGCAGCCCTCAGCTTGGCCGTTTTTCTGAATTCACAGTCCAGGACCACTCCTCCTGTGTCTGACCAGGAGTTGGGAGGATTTGGGGGGAACCCGGGCCCGCCCTCTACTCCGGGTTCCAGCCCAGGGCCCTGTGGAATGCAGCTGTCTAGAGTGCCTCCTGGAACAGCTGTGCGACAGCTACAACTCCCTGGGCTACTTCCCCATGGCCTCCTCCCAACTCCTTCTTTATCTTCACCATAGGACCTTTCTCCTGGTGTCTGATAATGCTTGTACACCTCAGTCCTCCAACAGTCCGCATTCTCACTCTCAGCTCCTAGTGCCTCTTGCTCCCAGCTCCTCACACGCACACCACAAACTGAAGTGAGCTCCTTTTTAAAACCCAGGTGCCCTGATTAGCCTGCCTTAATTGATTCTAGCAGCTTCTTGATTGGCTGCAGGTGTTCTGATCAGCCTGTCTTAATTGTCTCCAGAAGGTTCCTGTTTGTTCTGGAACCTTCCCTGTTACCTTACCCAGGGAAAAGGGACCTACTTAGCCTGGGGCTAATATATCTGCCTTCTATTACTCTCCTATAGCCATCTAGCCCGACCCTGTCACAAATGTCAACATTTCTTATCTTCTTTTAACCTGGGCTTTTCATTCAAAGTCCAGTTTTGTTTGTGGATCATTGCAAAGAAACTTCATTAGAAATTTCCCTGTGAAGGCTTTTTGAAAGGTGTCTCAATTTTAGGACCTTGATATTTAGTTGCTTTTAATGGTACCTGAATAGGAGACAGGCCCCTGTCCTGAAAGGCTTACCATCCAAATGGTGGACTTGATAGACAAGGGAGGCTATCACATGGCCCACAAAGCAGAGGATCCAGACGGGAGCTGTTATTCAGGTCAGGCACATGTACCGTGATGGTTCAAACATTGCATTCTTCA
Source organism: Chelonia mydas (assembly GCF_015237465.2). Taxonomy (NCBI): domain Eukaryota; kingdom Metazoa; phylum Chordata; order Testudines; family Cheloniidae; genus Chelonia; species Chelonia mydas. The sequence goes on from NC_051250.2 coordinate 71,033,757, forward strand.
TGTAGGTGTAAATGCATTCATTTCTTGTAGTGATGTTGCAAAAATAGGTTCTTAGGAGTGACCTGAATCAGGCAAGACATTTACCAACTAGTTTGTCTCACAGGGTGGGACACCACAGTCCCTGATAATGCCCTTTCAGCGGGGGTTGGGCACTTGGGGGAGTATAGATTGTTTCTTGCTGGTTTTTTGTCCCATGCTTTGTCTCATAGAAACCAATCTTCTGGAGTGTGAATTGCAGGACTGTCTTCTGATAGCTTTGCTCTGTGATCTGCAGGCTACTAACATTGTAGGGCTTCTGCTGGGAGCAGCAGAGTGGTGAAGGAGGGCAGGAGCTGTGAAAGAACCAGTTATGGCTCCTGGATTGTCTTCCCCAGCCCAGGCACAGCTTACAGCAGCCTACTGGCTGCTCTAACTTGCACAGACGGGCTATAGTCTCTTAGAGACATGTGCAGGGGATAACTAGAATACAACATGCTTTGGCAAATTCCTTGCCACCCACCGCCCAAACCCCCCAGAACTGGATTTACTGGCTCACTGGGGAATCCCTGGATGACTAGAGTATACCCAGCAGGGTACTTGCAGGGGGTTTCCATTCCTGCTGCACTGCTTTGACCTGCATAAGGGGACTAGATTGGGGCAGAGATTCTGCCCCTTTGGATTTAATTAAAATGGTTGAAACATAACAAGAAATAGTCCATTACAGGGCAGCAGCAGACTCTTCTTTAATTGTTGGATTTACTACTTGGATACTGTGAGGAAGGGGGCTGTACAAATGTCTGGACAACAAGATACAGTCCATAAACCTTGTGGCCTGAAGTCTACGAGGGAAGGGAAGTGAGGCAGTACCTCATTTAAATATCAACTGTGTTCTCTGCCGTATCTCATTTACATTTCCACTGTGTTCTTTGCTGTCATCTCCGGGAGAGCAAGGGAAGTCGACTGAGTGAGGCAGTACCTCATTTACATCTTAATTGTGAATAGTTTGGGGACATTAGGGTATAAATTGGCTAAGTTTTGTAATTGGGGCCAATATTTTGGAGCCATTTCGGCAACACCTAGATGAAGTGTGGGTGACAGGATCACGCTGATGAAATTGATGTTTGCTGAAGTTGGGTAAGAGGGAAATCCAAAGTTTAAAGAGAGGAACAGTATGTGCTCCTGGCTTGCTGTTGAGGCTACCTTGCTGGGAGGGAGGGACTGTAATGTGTCCTTTGGGTCTTTGATCCTCTTCTAATGAGCTGTTTTGGCTTTATATGGACAGAGCTCAGCAGCAGTTCCAGTTATCTAGCCAGTGATAAGCAGAGGTCAGAGCCCAGAAGCACTTCCAGTTATCTGGAGAGCTGTGGACAGAGAAAAGCAACAGTTGGGCCAACCCACAGCTGCCAGAAGGAGTGGGAGTAGAGGAGTTTGCAGCATCAAACCTACATTATATCAGCCTAAAAGTTCTGGTGAGGCCACCCTGTCCTAGAGATTGAAATGGTTATAGCAGGACAGGTGGAAGAGCCCCAGATCTGCCTAAGAAACAGAAGTTCTGATTTTTCTAGATTCCTGGAACCACAAACGGTGAGTGAGGAAGTTGGGGAACTGGGAGTGGGGAGCTGGGAGGCAGAATAAAGTGCATTAACCACTCAGGATCCAAGTTGCAGATGGAATCAAACTAGGGAAGGAAATCCAAACCCCCTTCATCTTCGAGTAAGTTCCGATTCCGATTCACGCCTGAATCCAAACCCCTCAGCTCTGTCCTGATTCTGTATAGTAGATCCAAAGAGAAACGTTGCATCCACACTTTACACTTGAACCTCGGTAAGTGTGAATCTGGAGCTGAACTTCTCAGCTTAGGCCCATCTCTGATTTTCAAGTGACCTTCTTGAATGTTGGCTAGATGTCAACACGAGCCAGGGCCTAGCCTCACAGACAGGGCTAGTGAGGGCTGATGACAGTTGTGTATTAGGACAGGCCCATCCAGACGACTCGAATGTACAGAAATAACGGCTTGTGGCCATCTGGTGACATGGTAATATGGTGCTTCCCACACTACTGTAGCTGCTAACCTCTTGATTATATTGTGTCCTAGTAGGTTATTATGGAATGGATGCATTACTGACCTAGACAGCTCCACTTCTTTTTTGGAAGTGTATTGAAGTTATTATGAACTTGATGAATTTACTGTGGCCTGTTTCATGTCTAACATTAAGCAGTGACAGCCTGGGCACGGGAAGACAGAGCATTCGGCAGTAGAAAGTGGCTGTATCTCTTCCAAACCCAGTTCATTTGCTGCCATCTGCTGTAGAAAGGATAGCATAGCACTCCATGTCCAGCCCAAAGCCTGCAACGATTTCAATGGACCTACAAATCGATGGGCTCTTTACTCTCCTTTCACCTTTCTGCTAGGAATAGAAGAACTGGCAGAGTTTGGGGGGGAGGGAGGGTTGTGAACCTCTCAGAGGATTGTTTTTGAGTCCAAGCATGGGAACCTTTTCTCTTGTCATTTAAGCCCATATTATTTTAAGGTAGAATTGGTTCAAACAAACAAACATGATTTTCCAGCGAAAGGGGCAGCCTTTGCTCTGGTTTAGGGAGAGAAGACTATTCCCAAAGCTAGGCTGGGATGAGTTGGGTACCCTATATCTGGTATTTATTATTTTAGGTTGATATTTCTCCCTCTCCCCCACCCCCCTTTTTTTTAACCTGTGTGATCACTGGATTCTCTCTCTCTCCTCCTTACTTATTTTAGACTCTTCTCGAAAAACGTGCAAACATGACCATCCTAGAATTTAATCCCTGAATATGGAACCTGAGTGTCTGAGTGGTAAAAAAATATCTGCTGGTCCCTAAAACCCATTTCTCAGATCATCTGAAATCGCTCCATCAGCCAATTTTCCTGGTGCACCATGGCTGGATCCCTTAATATGTCCCAAGACGTTAATGGTCCTCGTCCTTCTCCCCCCCCACCCCCATATTACCCTGCTCCAGGTTCCGAACGTGAGCCACCATCTTTTCTGCACTAGGATTAGATGGAGTTCTAACCCCTTGGGCCAACTGGGGTTCCACGGGGAAGCCAAGTCCACATTAAACACTTTATATTCTATTACAGCTTTAAAAGAATTTGCAAGGCGCTCAGAGCATGAGGCCAGTGCTCCTGTGGACCTTATCAAGTGCACAGGGAGTGAGTGTACACGTTGGACTATGGAATTTATATATGCTGTTTGCTATATTTGAGAAGCCAGCAGAGATTCAAAGTCCTGGAGACTGAAGCTTTTTCTGTTTTTTCCAGCTTTTACTGAAGGCAGAGGGAAACTCCTAAGACAGCGATCGGCAACCTTTGGTATGTGGCCCGTCAGGGAAAGCCGCTGGCGGGCCGGGCCGGTTTGTTTACCTGCAGCATCCGCAGGTTTGGCCGATCGCAGCTCCCACTGGCCGCGGTTCCCCACCCCAGGCCAATTGATATTCTATTGTTTAACAATGTGATTAATCACGATTTATTTTTTAGAGTTAATCGCATGAGTTAACTGCGATTAATCGACATCCCTACATGCAGAGCGTTACTTTGGCTGCTGTGACAATCAGGGAGTCATATCAAAGGGAAACTGATGGGCTGATTTAAGGAACCAAGATTAAGCTTTGTGAAAGCGGGGTCTTAGAACAGGGTCAGAAAAGCTCACCATTTCAATGGGAAATGCAGAGTTTGTTCAGATGAATTTCTCACCCAGTATTTTCCTCATTGTTTGTCCCTCTCTGGAGATGTCCTCTGCCCCTATTCAGCAGATCAACTTAACGAAAAAGGAATCAAATTTTATTCTTCAGATCGTACCCTGATCACCACTGAGGTCAGGAAGGTTTCAGAGTAGCAGCCATGTTAGTCTGTATTTGCAAAAAGAAAAGGAGTACTTGTGGCACCTTAGAGACTAACCAATTTATTTGAGCATAAGCTTTCGGGAGCTACAGCTCACTTGAGCTGTAGCTCCCGAAAGCTTATGCTCAAATAAATTGGTTAGTCTCTAAGGTGCCACAAGTACTCCTTTTATTTTTGAGGTCAGGAAGGAATCCTTTCCCCCATGTTCACCACTGAGCAACTGGCCAAGTGCATTATAGTTATTTTCATCTGAAGCATTGGCCATTGAGAGGGGGGTGGAGCAGTTAACAGAGCAGTGTTCTGATTCACTCTGACAAAACCCGTGTTCCAATATACTTTCTTTGCACTGTACTACTGGGTCTCATTACATGCTAGTGGCATGAGGGCACATTGCATGGCAGTAATGCCATTACAGGGCTGGGGTTCAGGTGCTCATTTCTTCAGCTGTGAGTTCTGAAGCACACGCGAAACCCCCAAGTAATCTTGTGAAGCATTTGAAGCTCCGATAATTTTCCCCTGAAACCTCTTGCGTTGATATTCTTCCCTCTGGATGGCGATGCTGCACAGGGCACTGATTTGTTTAGCTCCCTCGCATTTAATTGATTGCCGTTGGATTTTCTCTTGTAATTTGGCTGCTGCTCTGGGGAGTGATGATCGCTTGGTAGCAAGACTTCCCATGCACATGGACGACAGTTACGTTGCTGACATCTAGAGTTTTTAGCCCGTGCATTTTACTGGTATCTGACTGCAAATGGGCAGCAAAAACATCATTAGATATTATACTTCCCTAGCATTTTACATTGTATTCATCATTATCTTTACTACTACTGCTACTGCTGAAGTCTAACAGTGACTCCAATCCAACATTGCCCTGTACTATTCCCTATAGTAAAGGCTGGACTCTGGCTTTCTGAAGCAGAGTTTCATTAATAGTGGTGGTGTTGGGAGGTGGGGCTGTGAGGGTTAGCGTCTGAGTGGTAGCGGCTGTAAGAATTCTGCCAGCAGAGACTAGCAGCAGGCAGAACGGCTCCAGGGTGCTGAGGGACCAAGCCTGGATGCGTCAACTGCTACACCTTGGAAATGGTGCAATGTCCACTCCTACTTGGGTCAACCCTTGAGCGCTTGTGGGACCCCATGTGCCACACCTGCCCCTGGGGTGTTGTGTGCCACTAGCTTGTCCCCACCATGCCTCCCTCTGGATGTTCAATCTACCTGCTCCCGGGGCGGGGGGCGGGGGGGGGGGGGAATTCTTGCAGCATCTGCTATGGTAAGGTTATATGCACTCAGCCTGGTGACTGCCTGAGTTAGCACCAGCCTGCGTTGGTAGGAGCAGAATCAACTTTTGGGTGGCTCGTGAAGCAATTTTGGCCTTGCTTCCCCTACGTGTCTCCTTGCTAGGCTTGCAGTTGGCCTGGGGATTGTGGGGAGGGTCTGTGAGGAGTTCAGTCCAAACCGAACTGACTCATAATATGGGCTGGGGGATGTGTGTGCCTTACCAGCCTCTTGATGTAGAAGTGGTGCCTGGCTGCTTGACACTTTCCACCCGAACTATTGGTTTATATCCAGTTCTGTTTTCCAGGCCCTTATCATCTCCCCTCTTTGTCTATAGCAATACCTTCCCCTCTCTGGTATTCCTGCCCTTCCCTCTGCTCCATTCAAGCTACACCTACTAAAATCATCCTCCTAGCTTTCTGTTCTGACCGTGTCACCCTCCACCCCCTTTCAGTCTTCCACTGGCTCCACCAGTTCAGTGCATCAAATACAAGGTTATTGTCCTTATCTTTAAAGCCCTTCACAACTTAGCCCCCCACGCACCCCCGCCTTGTATCTTATCGCATTGCTCCACCAATGGTGGCAGCTTTGGCCACCCATTTGACCTCTTCTCCCCCAAGCATTGTCACATTTTCTTCCACGCTGCCCCTTGTATGTGAAACATCCTCTCTGAGCTCATTGGTGAAGCCTCTACCCTCCTTCAAATCTCTTCTCAGAGCATCTCCTGAGATGCTTCCAGAAGACGTTAACAGAGTAGCTATGATGGTGGCCAGGAAGGACTTCTCAGATTTATCTTCTTCATCTTGTGATTTATCATTAATTAAATAAAATTGGCAGAATGGCCTGCTGAGCTACTTGCTACTAATATTGTTTCTCTCATTCTCCCTCCTCTGTTGCTCCTGATGGCTACACCCACTTGCTGTGGCTTGTCTTAAATGAGGTCCCGTTCCTGTTATACAGCTGAATAATTTCACTCGTGTGTAAATGATCAGTGATGGCCAGATCGGGGCCTCAGAACATAAGCTTCTTGGAGCAGGCACTGTATTTTATTCTGAGCTTGTATAGCATACTGGAGGCCCTGATTGTGCCTGGGATTGCTACCACATCCCCACTGTAATTGTAATAATAAAATGGGCTAATTTTGCTTTTTTTTTTATTTAAATGAAAACTAGTGCCCTTTTTACAAAAAGAGAAAGTGGTAAACGCTGAAACAGATAGGAATTGGGTGAATTTCAGGGCTTTGCATGGTTTTGATTCCCTGGCCTTCTCTGTCTGAAATGCAAACTAGCATTCCTCTGTCTCTCAACCTTTATGTTTTTTTACAGAAATAAGATTTAAGATTATACATAGATACGATTTGCTAAATGCACAACAGACAGCCTGTCAGGGTTTCTTCCCCACTCTGAACTCTCGGGTACAGAGGTGGGGACCCGCATGAAAGACCCCCTAAGCTTATTCTTACCAGCTTAGGTTAAAACCGGGTCCACTACCATCACCAAGCGATTTAACAAAGAATCAGGGAAGAGCCCACTTGGAGACATCCCCAAAATATCCCCCCAAGTCCTACACCCCCTTTCCTGGGGCGGCTTGAGAATAATATCCTCACCAATGGGTTACAAAATGATCAAAGACCAAAACCGCTGGGTCTTGGAACAATGGAAAAATCAGTCAGGTTCTTAAAAGAAGGATTTTATTAAAAAAAGAAAGGTAAAAATCATCTCTGTAAAATCAGGATGGAAAATACTTTATAGGGTATTCAGATTCAAAACACAGAGGATCCCCCTCTGGGCAAAAACCTTAAAGTTACAGAAAACAGGAATAAACCTCCCTCTTAACACAGGGACAATTCACATAAAACAAAAGACAAAACTAATCCGCCTTGCCTGGCTTACCAAAACTTGTTGCAATATTGGAGACTTGGATTCAGATGGGTTGGAGAAGATGGATTTCTGTCTGGCCTCTCTCAGTCCTAAAAGAGAATGGCCACAGAAACAAAGAACCCAAAACAAACCTTCTCCCCGCCCCCTAGATTTGAAAGTATCTTTTGTCCCCATTGGTTTCTTTGGTCAGGTGCCAACCAAGTTATTTGAGCTTCTTAACCCCTTACAGGTAAGGAGGAATTTTAGGCTACTCTTATGGTTACGACACGGCCCGTACAACTGCCCCTGACTTAGGGGGCTCAGCACCTCTGAGAGTCAGGCCAAGTACCCCTACCCCTAGCAGCTTACAGCTTATGAGCATCACGTAATGTTTAATTGCAGTATGCCGGAGTGTAAGTAATAGCTCCAGTGGGTTCATTAACTACGCATTGCCTTTGTGTTTTCTGCTTCATACTTTTGCTCTAATTATCTCTCTTTTGGTTGACATGCTACGAGCAGGAGGTCACTCAGCTGCCACTTAACTTTTTTTGCTGCCTTTGTTTCCACAGTAGGTTTTCACAGAGGGTTTGAGCTAACATGGTAGAGGGCAGGCACAAAACTTGCTTTGGTGTGCAGCAAAGACACAGGACTAATACATCTCCCAAGAGTGCGGTCACAAGAGAAATTGCCAGAGTAGGAACATGGGTCTCAAAGGCGCGAGGGGCTAGCTAGGATGGGGAGGAATGACACAGACCTTTGTCGTTAACATTTCCTCCACGTTTACTTAAAAGAGCCTGAGCAGCATTAATGGTCATGCTGTGGCACTGTGCTTTGTTTGGATGATTTAGCCATACCTCCAGCCGTGGCCCTGTATCCCTGGCTGTGTCACCCGCAGTGCTCCTGAGTCCCTAGCGGTGCTGCTGGCAGAGATATTTTGAGGATACCTTTGTCTCCCCTCAGTGCAGAAGTAAATGGAGTAGATCATCTGCCAGGAGCAGTTGTGTTGATAATTGATTTTCAGTGGCTTTATAATAGTTTCTCTGGCTTACACTGCTAAATAGAAAGACCTCGGGCCCCCAGCCTGCCCTCTTTGTGGGCTTCAAATTCCCTTTGATGTCACTGAGCCTAGAGAGTCCATGTGGAATGCAGAGTCAGGTTCCCTGCAAGTACCATATGGCGTTAGAGAAAATGGGGCTGTCCTTGTCCTTGCCCCTGTGCTTTGCTCTTTGAGGTACCTGCATCCCGCTGGCAGTCATTAACACAGACAGTAGCTTCGCATTCCCACCTGGAGTGCCTGTGTAAGTAGGAAACAATGATGCTCACAATGCAATGGAGGAAAATGTCTCCTGGATTTTTATTTTCCAGGCAGCCTCCTTCTGAGTGGCATTAAAATGGAGTTAGGAGCGCATGGCTGGGACAACTCAAGAGCTGGCTTCAGGAAAATATCAATTACAGAAGGTGCTGCACTTTCTGCGTGTGACTCACGCAGGCCGTGGTGGAGCTGACATGCAAACAGACTGAATGTGCTTCGAGGAATGAATGCGTTGGGGAAGTCACAGGCACAGTGACATGGGAACAAAATGGCCCTCAGTGGGGCTGCGATAGATTGGCTTGCAGAACACTGCTCTCTAGTCTAAAGGCCTCATGACCTAGCCTTTTGCTTCTAATAGTATCATAGAATCATAGAATAACAGAGTTGGAAGGGACCTCTGGAGGCCATCTAGTCCGACCCCCTGCCCAGAGCAGGACCAATCCCAACTAAATCATCCCAGCCAGGGCTTTGTCAAGCCTGACCTTAAAAACTTCTAAGGAAGGGGATTCCACCACCTCCCCAGGTAACACATTTCAGTGTTTCACCACCCTCCTAGTGAAAAAGTTTTTCCTAATATCCAACCTAAACCTCCCCCACTGCAACTTGAGACCATTACTCCTTGTCCTGTCATCTGCTATCACTGAGAATAGTCTAGATCCATCCTCTTTGGATTCACCTTTCAGGTAGTTAAAAGCAACTATCAAATCCCCCCTCATTCTTCTCTTCCGTAGACTAAACAATCCCAGTTCCCTCAGCCTCTCCTCATAAGTCATGTGTTCCAGTCCCCTAATCATTTTTGTTGCCCTAGTAATAAGCATCAGTTGACTTCTAAAGCACCCCCACTCCAAAGGGATCAGTGCGCTGTGCAATGTAAGAAATGCAAATTAAGCGAATGCATTGCACACACGGGAGAATAAAAGGGAACTGCACATTCAAATGTAATGCTCTGTTTCTAAATGGGTGGGTGCAAAAAACCGCAAGGCCCCGAGGTGCCTGGGGGTTCAACACACCTGGTGTGCCCAGTCCCAGAAACTGCGCCTGCAAACGATCAGAGCTGGATATAGTTTGCAGGCCCAGCCTGCAAAAAAAAATTGGTCCCTGAGATTCAAATCAAATGAAATGAATAGAATGAGTCAGCTGCAAAATAAAGGACAAAAGAGAGAGAACAACAACAACAAAAGGGAGTGGAGGGTCAGGGTTTGAAGGGAAGGGGCTGGGAGTGGTCAAATTAATAATCAATAGATCTCAAAGCACTTCACAAAGGAGGGTAGTATCAGTAACCCGATGTTACAGATGGGGAACTGAGGTGCAGTGACCGGCTCAAGGTGATGCAGCTCGCCAGGGGCCAATCCAGCTCGCCTGTGTTCCAGCCCAGGGCTCTCTCCACTAGGCCATGCTGCCTGATGCAATAGAGAGGGGTGGCTTTAAGGCGTTTTTTTAAAACTAGGGCTTTGTGGTGAAACCCCATCCGGGAGCAGCCCGTGGCCTCCCTCTGGCTCTGTGAGGGCACAGGCAGCTCGTTCTGTGCAGCCAGGAGCTAGCAGGGAGTCTGTGCGTGTGTTATTCCTCTGTCAAAACCTTTCCTTCTGTTACCTGACACTGGATCTGCTGCGGATCTCTTTCCACAAGAGGATGGGCTAGGACAGAGATCGGGGGGGGGAGGGGGAGTGAGTTCCACACACTAGCACCCCCATGGCACACCCACTGATCTCTTGCTGAGCTGAGATACGACAGCGGGACTCTAGGAGGTAGGTGGTGACTGACCAAAGATACCTCTGCTGATGAGGTTCAAGGGGAGGCCAGCATTGGTAATGGGTTCAAGTGCCGCACAGAGGCCTGTGAAGTTTTAGCTCTGGGTGGAAGTTCTGGAGTTTCAATGTAGACAAGCATCCAAAATGTGGGGGCTTTCTTCTCAGCTTACATGGAACTTTTGGGAGTGGAGAGCCAGCTGGTGAAGGCAGATTCCCCGCCCCCCCTCACTGATGATGGATCGCAGCCCTTCCGGGCGCTATCTGGCCTGGCAGTGCCACAGGGTCAGCTACTCCTTCAGTGTTGGAGGCCATTTGGAGGGTAATTGCAGAATTGCTCCCTTCCACCCCCAACCCCAGAGCAATACAGTGAAGCTCTTCTTGCACTGGTTTCAGAATAGCAGCCATGTTAGTCTGTATTCACAAAAAGAAAAGGAGTACTTGTGGCACCTTAGAGACTAACGAATTTATTTGAGCATAAGCTTTCGCAATCTACAGCTCACTTCATCGGATGCATTCAAGCTCACGAAAGCTTATGCGGAAATAAATGTATTAGTCTCTAAGGTGCCACAAGTCCTCCTTTTCTTTCTCCTTGCACTGATACCCTAAGCGAGGACAGTTCTGTGCCCTGTCTCCCAATCAGTAGAGCAGGTTGATGCCCCATGTTTGTCCCTTCCTAGTCTCCTTATCACTTTCTCGCTCCCATCATCCCCATTTCTCTTGTCTTCCCCTTCACCAGGGGAAGGAACTTGTCTTCTGGTTGCCTGGCACTCCCAACAGCGGGCCTGGGTTCCTATGGCACAGCATCATCTGGCCACCCAGATTCTCCCTGGCATGTTGGAGGCAGAAGGGGCTTTCAGCTGGACAGCGTCCTCTGGCAGTGGAGCAACGTGGCACACAACAACAACAGCCTCTCCGATTTGGGCCGAGAGCCACCCCTGGAAAGATGGCTCCAGATGTGGTGGTGGCCAGCAGCACCAGATATGGAGGTGGAGGAAATAATAACATGGTCGCCCAAATAAAGCAGCAAGGAAACATCCTGAATCCTATTTAAGTCTAGAGCCAAAATATGTGTCTGCGTTATAACAGTAAACATATTCCCCTGTGTAACCAAGAACTCTCCTAGAAAATCTTTAATGTTCAGGCGAAGGTCTGGTTACTTTATTACCCTCATTAAATTACACAAGCTTTTCCTTTCTCTCTCTGCCTGCCTTGAAATCTCTCTCTCTCTCTCTGTCTTTGCACACTCCCTCCCTCCCTCCCTCTCTCTTTCTTGCTGTGGGGGCAGTGATGCAGGTATGACACAGCCCTGTTCTCCCTCCGCTGGGATCCCCTCTGGTGCATCAGTAACATGCACTGGCTGGCTGGACTGCATCATTGTTCTAGGAGACTCCTGTGCCGTGCAGCCCTCTTTCTTGGAACTCCGGAGCAGGACTGAGCGCAGAGCAGCAGCAGAAGCAAATAACTTCACATTACAGGTAAGAGCAAGTCATTTCTCCTGCTATTGTAGAAACAGACAACAGACATTTTACAGGGATAGCTAATGGCTGATGGGAACCTCAAATCCCAACATTAGTCAGCTGAGTGCCCGGCTAACAGCTGAGGGCTGTGAAGAAACAGGGAAACCAAATGAAATAAAACAAAAGAAAAATGTCCCTGAAAAGGAGGAGGCTCAAGGGCACGAGCTCAGCAGCCTGGCTGGGATGAAGTAACAGGGATTGTAGGGTACTTTGTTATTGTAACTAGATCAGCAGTGTCAGAGCAGTCAAGACCAAAACAATAATTCAGACTAACACCGGTTCCCTCCCTGGCTCTGTTTATCCTCTCCTGGGAGTGGTAATGAGCTGCAGATTGTAGTTTTCGCTACGTTGAAGGTGCCCAGGCTGAAGCGAGACAGGGTTATTTTAGGAGGACAATTAAAATACCTGCTGATGGTGTGTGTCTGGGGAGAGGGTGTAGCGGCGGGCTGTGCATGCGTGAGGTGTGTATAAGTGGGGTGTGTTGTATATGCTTGGGGGGGGGGTACAGATGTGTTTGTTTGCATCTGGCTGAGTCGTGTGTGGGTTGTAGGGTCCCCACTCTCCCCTGCCCCCGGGCACAACACAGCAAATCCGCATGTTAATTGTCCTCTTTAAATAATCCTGTCTACCTCGAGGGATCATGAATGTAGCTCAAACTAAAATCAGCAGCTGGTCACTTCAGTCAGCAGAGAATAAAGGCAGCCACAGAGGGCAAGGTAAAGATTTTCAGTTTGAACTGTGGCTGTAATATATCTTGGTTTCTCTGACGCAGCTGATCTGGTTAAATAGACCTCTGTGTGTGTGTGTGTACATGCGTATGTGTCTGGGGACAGGTGCTGTTCAGCAGAGATTTTCATATGTTGACTGCAATAATACAGTCCCTCATACTGAGATCCCATAAAAACCATAGGCATGAACTGGATCCATCACAAGGCTCCTTGACACGTGTGCCCATGGCTCTGACCAAACCAACAGAGTGATTGTAGCAGAGCAGAGAAGAGGGGACCCGGACTGTAGCTCTTTCTCCTGTGTGCAAAGGGGAACCCCGGGTGGGTTTTGATCAGGTGCTTTTCACATGACACCTGAATACATGGGCTCAGAGGGCTTTCTTCCCATGGAAAGCCGAGGCAGAAATGAAAGGCAGGTAGGGAGTGAGGGATGTTCCTGGCAGGGCTTTAAAATTGCTGCAAGCCATACCTATCCAGGCTCTTATTTCTTGTCACCTGCAAGAGGAGAGAGAAAGAGTTAATCCCATTGCTTGGCTGGTCAGATTTAAATATACTATAGTGCTGCATTGTTCACCTCCTGGTGAAAAGACCCAGCCACATGCCTGCTCCTCAGCTGGCAATTAACTCTACCACTTCTGCAAGAATTGCACATCAGGCTGCCAGCTTACCCTGTCGATCACTTGTAATCCAGACAGGTAACCCCCTCCCACAGGATACATGGGCAGGGGGCTTTGAGGAGAGGAGACCGCCTAGAGTTTACTCCAGAGTCTTCCGCTGAGAGGAGCAGGGTCGCCCTCCACCCTTCAGTGGAAAAAGGAAAGTGTTTGCCCCCAAGCCCTGCAGATCTGAGGATCCTCTACAGTCCTGGGCCATCTGCAGGAGGACCCTATTCTTCTACTGGCTCCTCACAGATGGACTTTGGGCTCTGCTGAGCAAAGGGCCATTGGGATGTGTCACTCTGATAGTCACCTGGGCCTACAAGAATGAAAGTCTCTTACAGCCTTCTTTGAATGCCTTCCTTGTGCAGGGGTATTTGGAAATGTAGGTTGCCCTGTGGTATGGGGGTTTATGCATCAGCTTTGCCAGTGTCTCTTGCCTGGCTCCTGCATTAGGCTGAGCATCCTCAGCTCCCACTGAAGTTAACAGGGGTGCAGAGGGTCCAGCAACTTTCAGGAATTGCTCAACACCTCACAAGGTTTTGTAACAAGTGTCTGATACCCCAGTTGCATTTCCCCGGGCTGGTGGGAGACCAGTCCATTGCCAAAAGGAAAGAGTGCATTTGTTTGGGATTTATCCACCCATGCTTCTTTTCTTTTCTGGGAGCAGATGCCAGAGACTGGGTTGCATTTCTCCAGAATTCTGACCATATAAGAGTGACCTCTCGGAAGCATTACTAGGACCGCCCATTCTCCTTTAAAAATAGCAGACCATGGTAGAAGCTGGTCTCCTTTCCTTAGCCAGGCTGGAAAAGGCTGATGTTCAAAGACCTATGGCTGGAGATGAGACTTGAGGTGATGCCCCTTGTTTTTCTGAAAGGGCTGAAACAATTATTGTGGGTACCCTGGGAATGTTACCAGAGCGTCACTGCTGTACAAACAGAAAGCCACCAGACAGTGAAGTGCTTATCTGGTTTGCCATTTAGCTCCCTCAGTTGGCAGGGGACGTGTTATTTGCACCCATCATGAAGGTGATGTGTTATTTGCACCTGTCTGGGGTCTGTGACGTGCTGCAATGCAGAGGCTAACCTCAGACAGATCTTTATTCAGGGAAGTGATCTGGAGAGATGGGGCCCGCGTTCATGAATTCTTCCGGCAGGCTCTGATTTTGCACTCCTACTTGTAAGTGCACATCAGGGTGCGGCCCCAAAAGCAGCCATGCACCCATCCCGTGTGTGCAAATGTACACAGAGTTTGTACGCGCAACTGACAGTTAGTCTGCATAAAGTGTGAGCGCAGGCACTTCATGGGGTGCAGTAAACAACTTGGACAAAAGTGAGAGTGCACTATGCTAAGGTAGGAGTGAGCATCTGTGTCAGGGCCTTTATTATCCTGGGGTTGTGTGCGTGTATGTGTACTTGAGTGGGAGACTGCCAGGAAGAGCCAGGAAGCTGGAGAAGGGCTGTACGCAGGACTGGAGGTACGTGTTCACCTCTTGTACATTCTGCCACAAGAACGGACCATAGATCCAGAGCTGGGAGGAACGGTGGAGGGCGGCAGGCAGAAGGGAGGGAACTGTGGAGAAGTTTTAAGCCCCCATCTCCCATGTGACCTGTGGTAATCCTGCCCACTCCATCCAGCAAATCCTGGGGTAAAATGGCGCCTCTGAGCAATGGGTATCTGGAGTTAAAGGCAGAAAGCACGGGGTGAAGGGGCTGGCTCTTATTTGATGTATAATATCTAGGGCCACTATTTAAGCTACTCTCATTCTCCATACTAAGTGCTGAGAGACACAGACTCTCCCTCCGCTGCTCAGTGCTGGCACTGAATAGTTTCCTGGCCGCAGTACAAAATCCCAGGACTGCAAACGGTCCTGACAGGGGAAGCCCAGGACTCTGCCCGAGGGATCCCGCTTCCCATATTGTCAATTCCCCAAATTAATTTTCCGGATCAGGAGCTGAGTCTTTGAAAAAGGTCTCGCCTGAAAAGATTATGGAATTACTCCCGTGCTAATGAGCAGTTTAATGTTACGGCAGCTTAAAGTCCTGCAAGGAAAAAGGAGCCTTAGCAGTGAACTAAAGATACCATGAGAACAGGGAGGCTGGGATGTCTGGGCAAGGGGATGGAGGGGCATCACTGAGTCACTGAAATACACTGTTTGCAGGGCCTGCCTTCACTGTAAAGAAAAGAAACTTGGTGGAAAACTAAACTGAAGAGCCCTACAATAATATCTTCGGCAGTCCCTAATCTTATCCCCTTTTCTGCTGCGGGGACCAAAGGGGAAGGCAACCCACAGATTGATTCTTCTCCTCCAAAACAAGCGTACTCCGGCCAGCAGCAAGAGACAGCTCCATGCCTGGTCACCTGCTATGGGAGCAGAGCTGAGGGGCGGAGGAATTGCAGTCTCGGATCAGACCTGTGGTCTAGTTAGTCCAGAATCCTGTCTTTGACATTGGTTGGCACTGGATGCTTAGAAGAAGGCTGTAAAGCTCCCGAATGGATATTGGGAGAGTTCCTTCCTACCTCAGGCAGTCAGTGGCTGGCTGCTGCCTGGAGGTTGATCTCTCTGAGACGTTTCTATCCTAAGTTGTGCAACTGCAAATGGTATTCTTCTTATTCCCATAAATAAGTAAGGGACCAGAAGGGGAGGCAATTATTTG
Organism: Chelonia mydas; assembly: GCF_015237465.2. Lineage (NCBI taxonomy): Eukaryota > Metazoa > Chordata > Testudines > Cheloniidae > Chelonia > Chelonia mydas. The sequence goes on from NC_051250.2 coordinate 71,049,365, forward strand.
ACTTGTAATCACAGCCACGTCACCCCCTCCCACAGGAGGGGAGGCAACTATTTGACTTGTAATCACAAGTCAAATAATTGCCTCCCCCTTTTGGTCTGGGATCGCAGGGAAAAGCAGCTCATTAACCGATCTTCCACTCCCAGGTCCTGACCCTGAGGTCTACTCCGTGCAGGCCCTGAGCTAGCTGGACAGCAGGGAGGCAAAGGTGGCTTTACATCATTTTTGCGCTCTCCTGGTCTTGGAGTCCGGAGGGGGTCGACTTTGTCTGTCGGTGCAATTTAGGACAGCCTCAGGGCTGCTCTAGCCTACACTGGCTCCAACAGCCCCCACCGGGGCATTGAGGCAGCTGGAGGTTGCTGGAGCTCAGCAGCATGTTGGCATACCCTCCTCCCTGGCCACATCCCCAAGACCCTTCTTATGATGGAGCTTGTGAGGGGGGGATGGTGTAGACCTGGCTTAGCGCCTTTGTCCCGCCACCCTGGCACGAAGGGGGCAAGAGTGGGGCTGAGGCTGTGGCCCCCCCCCATAATGTGCACAGCACGCTACGCTGTAATTTCACATAGCCAGTGTGCCCCAGGAGTTAGCTTTCATCTTCTAGACCATAACTATGGACTCCAAGTACGCACCCTCAGGCCCCAACGAACAACCACCACGTGGCTTAGTCAGTTGCTTTCTCAGTAGGAATGTGCGCATCTGGGGATTTCACTGCATCCGTCATGCTGGCTTTGACATTCTGACTAGGGACCTGGTTCTGCTCTTGCTGACGCTGGTTTTATTCCAGTGTGGCTGCCCTGACTACAACGGGGTTCTCCGGATTTACTCTGGGGCAAGCGAGAACAGAATCAGCCCTCTGGGACTAGCTGGGGGAGTGGAGTGGGGGAAATCTCGCTGTGCGAGATGAGATGAAATGAAAAGGAAGGGCCAGTCTATATTTAGGCAAGGGCTCTGTTCAGAGCAGGTAATCCTCTTTCCGTGAATTATCCAGCCTGGGGATTAGACCGCTTTAAACTCCTCACCAGGCCTCCCCCGCACCAGGAGGCCACCATGGAATAGACTGGCTTTATGAACACATAGCGGGCAACAGATGGGAGGAGGAAGGCAGAGGGAAGGCTGCTGCTGGCAGGCTTGTGCGTCCCTCCAAGAGCTTGCTCACGGCCCAGATGCGCAGTGACACAGGAGTGACGTGCGATGCTACATGGTTCGTCAAGGGGTGACCATTAAGAAAGAACGTGGAGCTGAGTGCGGCAGCAGATAAAGGGAGGGATGACAGGCACAAAGCAGCCCTTTCCCAATGCACAGTATTCCTGCTTCCCTGTCACATGCCATTTCTTCTGATGCGGGGAAGGGAAGCTCCCTGGGTTGCTTATCAGCTCTCCGTCTGGAAGCTGTTCCTGACCTGCCTTGCTCTGCTAGCATCTGACCCGCTTTGGCTGGCTATAGAAACTAAGCCCTGGGTCTGCAGGTCCATCCCATCTGTCTTGAGTGGGAATGAATCACTATCAATATTAAATGATGGGTCTGGCAGCATGGGGGCAGGAAGGCGACACAGCCAGGGAAAAGATGGGGGTTGGAAAGGCTGGGATGTGGTGTCAGGAGGACTGGGTGGCATTAGGGAAAGAAAATCCTTCTCACCACAAGTTGTGTGATGGGTTCCTGTGCAATGAGCCGGTGGGTCTCAGTCTGGTGCCTAGTGAACAAATGTCAGCATAAAAAAAGGGTCCCTTGTTGACTTTCTCACTACAAAGACTGAATGTGCCATAGAGAATAAACTCCCCTCCCCTCTAAGGGTGGGCCCTCCGGGCCAGAGTTTTGGTGGGGTGACAGGCATGGATGCCCTGCCATTGCACGTCTTCTCCATGTCCTAGGGATCCATGACTCGGTTCTCCAGGGCTATCAGGCCAGCTCCTTTTGCCATCACTACATTCACTTGAAACTGGAGATCCTTTTCTGAAGCGGCAACAGGGCCACTCTTTGGAAGAGTGAGCTGTAGCTCACGAAAGCTTATGCTCAAATAAATTGGTTAGTCTCTAAGGTGTCACTAGTACTCCTTTTCTTTTTGCGAATACAGAATAACACGGCCGCTACTCTGAAACCAGGCTATTGTTAGTGCCCCTGGGATTTATGTGAGCTGGGGTTCTGCCTCTGCCCCCCAGGTGTACGGTTCATTTTACACCCCCTCCCCCACTATCCTTTATTTATGTATTTATTCTGCCTCTCCTTTCACTCGGAAATGGCTAGACATTTTTTATTCCCCTACTTTCTCTCTGCACTTTCACCACTGGCCTCTGACGTTGCTACTATGTCGTTTCAGCCAGGAGTGAATTCTGATGACAATAAAAGCTAACTCTTCTCGGATCCTGGAGTGACAGGCTGTGGGTGCAGTTGCTATCCCACAAGCCCATCCTTAGAAACCCAGGGCCTGAGAGGGCTTCAGCTGCATCGGCGTTAAACTGTGGTGAATGACGCTGATCTTTTCATGGGGAACTGAATTCTCTCAAGGGACACCATTGTTCATGCATTTAAATAGTGTTTAACATACTCTCAGCTCTTTGTTGTACTTCCTCAGAAACCTAAATCTGGCATTTTGGTCCTATTACATTTTCTCTTCCCAAAATTAAGCCAAATTTTGTGCCCTATCCTGGCACTCAGTATTTTGGTCCAACTCTTACTGAAGTCATTTGGATGATGTCGTATAAATAACTTCTGTGGGAGTTTGATTAGAGCAAGGAATCCATGATTGGCCCCGTAAGTAGCTGTTGGAAGGGTAATACCTGTTTAACGCTCCTCTGAGACCCGGCTGGCAACATCAGTACTTGCTTTGCTTTGACTGACAGGTAGAGTCAGTGCTGCCAGTTATTGCTTTTTTGTGCTAGAACTAGAATTAAACCAAAATGCCCCGCTGGAGCAGAGAGAAGAAAAGGCCACCGAGTGCAAACAGCCACTGCTTTTAATATCAGCTATTGTCTTTTTCTCTCTGTGTTGAGCATGATCAATTTCCTGTTTAAGTTAAAGTCAACACATCTGTCACTTCAGCATCTCCGGCTGCCTGGCTCCCTCCCCCACCTGCTCTCCCACTCTGTCTGCAGTCTCCCTATCCTCCACCTGCTTTGTTGCTGGCATGTATGTTTTTTTGTGGTGGCTGATGGACTCGTACACTGCTGGTGCCTTTGTTCCGTTTGCAGTGGGATGATCGCCTTGGCTCGCAGAGCATTTACTCCTAATCCCCAGTTTGTGACAGCCTAGTGGCAAAGGCAACTCTTCCAGGGGCTGCTGTAGGTGAGAGCAGTGGGGGAAATGATTGGCAAATGGCTGGTGATTCTGGGATGACACATTTCCTAGTTCTGGTAAGAAATGCTTTTCCATTTGGTCCCCTTTCTGGGCATTTGGTTACAGATAGTGACGAGGCTTAAAGGGATAAACGGCAGAGAGGGGAGGAAGTTGTGAAAGAGACGGACAAATGGCAGAGTCAATGTAATTTAGATGGAAGCCTTTCCAGGAGCAAATGTTTATTAGAGCAATTTATTTACCACTAGTGCATGGCTTCCAGCTAGTCAGATCATACAGTGATGAAGGCAGTTGAAGTACCTAGCCAGGTACAAGGCAGTAGCTGATGTTATGTTTTCCCTCTATGGGTGTTTCTATGTGCCTTTTCCAATTAGGTATGGTTATTAGATAGATCCCACAGTCAGACCTAAAAGGCACTCTCTGTCATGCAGTTCTGTGGGTGTAGCTTGTGGAATGCTTCTGTTTCTATTTGATGCCTTTCATAGCACTGGCTTTGGAAAGTCATTCATGAATATGTGTCTCTCCGTTGAGAAATAAAGCCCTTCAGCTTTCCTGAGTGCTAAACTTTCTCCTGGTAAGCAAAGTCAGCATTATTCCCTGGAACTGGTCTCCCCAGTATCGGATGCATTTAAAATATAGAGAGAAGCAGTGAGGTAGTTGCAGACAAAAATGAGAGTCTAGTCAAAACTATGAGCAGATCTGTGAGATATTCTGTGTCCCAGACATCTGCTTATTTTGAATTTGAAGGCATTGAACTGGTTTAATTTACGGGGCTCTTGAGCTGATAGGCAGCCTGGGCCAGATTACAGTGAAACCAGCGCAGTTATTCCGCGGTGAATTTGGCCTCATTTGCTTAAAGAGGAACAGTGAGCTGTAGCTCACGAAAGCTTATGCTCAAATAAATTTGTTAGTCTCTAAGGTGCCACAAGTCCTCCTTTTCTTTTTTCTTAATAGCAGTCTGGCTGTGTTGGGTCAGCAAAGGTCTGTCCCTAATATACCTCTAGTGATAGGAGGGAAATGAAAAGCATGATGATGCATCTTCAATGATTCTGCTAATAGATGGAAAGCACTGACCCTCTTAGCATTTCTGGATCCCTTCCTAAAACTGGTGCCTTGGTCCAGGAGTTCCCGAGACCCTTTTGTGAGAGGGCTTGTAAAAGCATTCGGTTGGTGATTCCAAGATGGGTTCCTTCTGTGTTTCTGAGATTAGGGTTAACAAACATCTGCCTAGAGAAAATAACCAAACTGGTTTGTTCACAAAAATTAAACCACCTCCCGCTGTCACAGACATTCTTCTGATTGTTTCTACATACAGTGAAACTTGCACTAAGGAGGGCCCCTGTTTTAAGTACTAACTTTGGAGCTTCCCTATGGTTTCCAGCACAGTTACATTAAACTTTTAGTTAAAGATCCCGCTCTGCCAGGCAGCTGACTTTTGCTGAGCCCTTGGGTGGTTGCTTCAGACATATTTCAAAGTAACAGTCTTTGTATCAAAGCCACCAATAAAATAGCACTGGAACAACGGCTGAAGAACAAGCACTAAAAGTGGAAGGGTCTGCATGCCTCTTGCCATCCAGATGCTGTACAATGAGGGGATAGCACAGTAACTCTAGACTGAGGTATCTGTGGGCCTTGACTATTTCCTCTATGATGCCACTGAACAAACGGAAAGACTGTAGAGCAAGGTTTCTAAGTGATTTGAGCCATGTGTATGTCCCAGAGAGAACACTGTTGCCTGTAATGGAACCACAAGGCTTGGTTGTTAAAGGAGCATAAATCTTTCATTGCTATGTGTTTTTTGGAAAGACACTGTCGAGTTAAAAATTAGAAATTTCTATCAATTAATTCCCGTGCCTAGTTAGATTATAAAAACGGAAGGAATGTATACATCCAGTTCATTTTTTAATTATCTATTGTGTGGTGTTTGTTTACTTATTAAATTTCTCTCTGCTTGAACTTTGAAAAGAGAATGGTCAATTTCAATTGTTTTTTTTCCCCCTTAGTCAGTTTCTCCTACAGGTTTCTCCAATCCTGCAATGCTGCTGGGATTCCAGGTGCTGCACAGGAAGGTTAACTCTATTTTTAAAAAAACATCTTGCAGTTGTAAAATCAAAGTGAAAAAAATCCTGGAAACTTCCCTCTTTGTGTTAGGGTGGATACATGCTCAGAACTGGAATTTTGGGGCCAAATTTTACCTGACAATGAGTCTTTAACTCTTCAAGATCTGCTCTTTTTCAGGGGGCCAGTCAAATAAATGCTACGGTAGGGTGTGTGTGTGTGTGTGTGTGTGTGTGTATGTAATTTGTAGCATCCCAAAGATATTTCCTTGATGGCAATTACATTATGTTTGGGGAACATATTCCTGTATACAGATGGGAACAACCTGATGTCTTCCAGATGCTTGAATGTCCAATCCGAACTCCTGTTTGGAGGTTGGTCTTTTAATATAGCCAAAAGGGATAAAATGGATGGATTTGTCCCCTTTTAAGTATCTACCCATGATGATCAGCGATTGCACTCAGAAACTACCACTCTCACGGCAGAATCTTGAACCTTCCCTGTGAGATCAAGGTGTCCTGAACAAAGAACACAGTAGAGTAAATGGCAGTTCCAGTGGAGGTCTGTGGTACTGTGCATTGATACCATGGGATATTTAGACCATCAACAGGATGTAACTGAGAAAATGTAAAGAAAAAACTTTCATAGTGGGGAAAACTTCCACATTTATTCAACATAAATATAAATCCAATAACCTCATTCCTCTCTCTCTCTCTCTCTCTCTCTTTTTTTTTTTTTACCACATCTGCTAAATTATCACAAGCTATTTGTGTTTTAAACGAGGACTTCTTCCCTCACAGCCCATCTGCTCAGCCTGTTTGTTCCTCCAGCAAAGTCACGATTCTATTATCATGTTGTATGACTGTGGAGGGCAATGCTGCGGGGATGGGACTGCAGCTTCACTTGGGGATGGGATAAAATGGAGAGGGGTGGGCTGAAAGGGGGAGAGCCACTGGTGAAAAGGGGGAGATGGAGAGAAATACACCAGAGCAGACATATCAGGAAGTGCTGGCCACAGAAAAATCCCTCACTGGTTTTTTTTGGTATAAATGTTTCTTTTTTTTCAATCTTGTCTTAGCATGAAAGTCACCTTTAAACTCAAGGTACCAGAAAGCCCCCACTGGGTCTGATCCTGCAGTCATTAGAGTTGACTTCAATGTGAGTTTTGCCTCCCTAGGGAATACAGGCTCCAGGCTGTTTTGTGTATCGGATAGGCCTGATTCTACTCTCACTGACATTATTGCTGTTATTATTATTTATTTGTATTATGGGAGCACCTAGGAGCCCAGTCCTGGACCAGGACCCCATTGTGCCAGGCACTGTACAAGCACAGAACAAAATCACAGTCCCTATCCCAAAGACCTTATAATCTAAATGTAAGGCGAGACAACAGATGGATATGGACAGGCAGACGGTTGTGGGGGGGGGCGGGGGGAGTAGTACAAGGAAATAAGGAGACAGTATGAGAATGAAACAATGAGGCATCCTTTCAATCTCACTGAAATCAGTGCAACCGAGAGCAGAATTTGGCCTTGCCGTGTTTTTCCATACCCAAAGGGCAACCATTTGCTCTCACTTTAAACTGACTTCACTTTTTCCATTGAGGATTGAGTACAAAAAAGAACAAACGTAGTCGCCATGAGAGAGCAGGACGTGCCTGTCACCTGTGAAACATGCTGCAGCAACTAGGGGAACAAAATGGCTGAAGCCTCGGCACACAGGGTGAATTCTTTGATGGTTAAAGGTACGATACACAGAAAATGAAGGTGTTGAGGTTTCATAGGTACGTACACCATAGGCGCTTAGTGTGTTTACTGCAAAACCCACTAATAAATCCAAGTTACTAGCAGCACAGTGAAAAGTGGCATTCGGATATGTGCTCCCTGTAGCTGTACATTGACGCATCCTCTTGCTAGTCTCATCTCTGCAGGAGAAAAGCAAAGCAGGTGTTTTTTGTATGGACGGGGGTGGCAGAGGTGAAAAGTATTTTAATGTTTTTGTGGCTGCCTCATTAAAGGTTAAGCCGGCTGCTGGTCTGCAAAGGTGTCCTCTACCCCTTTGCTGGGAAATTGCTGGAATTCAAGTCTCATTGGGTGATGCTCTTTACGCTGCATCGGCAGCAGAATTCTCACTGCCCCAACCATTCCCTTCTGTGTGCCCTGGCTCCTTTTAAACCCTCTCACTCTTTATGCACAGACCATGCATGCAGAGATGCACAGGATCATTTTTAGTTCTTCCCCCCTTTGGGGTAGGGGGGGAGGTTACAGTTGGCTGCCTCTATGGTCACCCTCATGCACACTGTTTCTCTGTATTCTGGGTAGAAAGATGAGGCGCGAAGCAGCAGTCAGAGTGGGGTAGAGAGGAAATAAAGTGAGGAGGGAGAGCAAGATGACATGCCCGCCCAACAGCCAGGAGAGGGGCAAGTGCAGCTGTGACTGATTTAACTAGCAATGGTGTGCATCTAAGAATAGGACTGAGGCTTAGTGAGAAGATATGGAAACCCCCTCTTTTGAGGGGAAGCATTCTAGGCCCATCCAAAATGTGTAGCTTCATAACCTGGACTGGCTTTTACCATCTCTGATATCAGCCAGTGAATTGCCTGGATGGCCACTTTCCTGTAGGACCAGCCCTGGCCTTCCCCAGGGAAAGTGATGAAGAGATTTTTGCTGTTGAGGATGACTTTTCCCTGTTGTAAATTGCTGGAAGAGGCACGTACTCTGGGCTCAATTTGGGGCGGGGAGCGAGGGGGGCTCAAGAGTCAAGCAAAAGCTCGGTCTCAAGCTGTTATACTGTTACTGCAAACTCTGACACTGAGCAGAGTTCGTTTGTAAGGAAGCCAAAGAGCCTTTACCTGGCCAGGGCCTCACTCTGCTCTCTCCCTCTCTCTGGCTGCAAAATCATTCAGCCACCACTCAAAGACAGGGGTAGAAGACAGCAGCCATTCAATGCCAGCAACACGAGAACAACACCTTCTAGCAGGCCCTAGCAGGGGAAGTAGAGAATGCTATATATAATTGAAACTACAGGAGAGATTTTAGGTAGGAAAGTAAATGAATGTAGGAGGTGTGGACCAACACGGCTACAACACTGCAAATCCATAATTCAGTTCAGCTCCTAAGACTGATGTTCTGTTCTGGCTCACGGTGGCTCTTGTGAGAGGTGGGTTGGGAAGGAGGAGGAATTCATCGGTTTTTGACTGGGTGCTGGAGATTTTAGACTTTGGCTTCTGGTGCTCTGCAGACCCAGCCAGTGCTGCTCATCACCTCACCCACCCTTAGCCAATGAAACATAAGGCCCGCCTGGGAACGGGAATGCAGATGGGGCTAGGGGAAAGGTGGATACGGTGGCTGGACCTAGCAGAACCCTCCATAGCTAAGGACACCAAATAATTTCCATGGCAACATGTCATTTTCCAGCCCCAGGCTTTGCCTGAAGGTGAGCTTTGATTTTTTGCAAGATGTGGGAGTTGGAGCAAAATCCCTTCAGCTCATGTTGAATGAGGAAAGTATGGAACAGACACAGGAACCAGCCCCTTGGCAACGGATTTTCTTTCTGCCTCTTTGTGTGGGCTGTATGTAGTTTTTGTTTGGCAGTATATTCCTACTGCCAGTGGGAATAGCGCCCATCTGCTGCAGCCAGATTCAGTGAACAACTGAACATAGTTCCTGCTTGGAGGTTTGGGCTTTTATAGCCAAAAGGGATCTTATGGATCACCCTTCCTGTCCTCCTGCCCCGCGGCCAAACATGCTCTCTGTTACCCTCTCACATGCAAACACCCCGCCACGCATCTAACTGGAGACAGCATGCCTCAGATGAGGGGGATTTCTCCTGCCCTTTCTGACAGGTGGTCAGACTGTGGCAGATTTCCTAGTTTTCACTGCTTTCATTAAGACTTACAAGCCTCTGGCCTCCTGAACTCACATGTAACCTTTCCCAGTGTACCCTCCACCCACTTGCCCTCCCCAGCAGCACCTTAACAAAATCACAGAACAGGGAGGCCAGTCCTGGATTTGGGCAGTGGCCCTGGGATCTTTCAGGAGTTCTTTAATGTACTGCATTCAGACTGAATTCCTGCAAAGGAATATGGGTTTTAAAAATGGAACGGTGTTCTTTTTCTAGGGCACCATTGTCTGTAGCTGCTGAGTTACTAGGGTGATGGGCACGGTGGCACAATTTAAATGCCTAGGTAGACAGGCAGGTAGATCGATTCTGAGTGCAGTCACCTGAGTGTAAATCCAGAGAAGTAAGCAGAGTTCCTCTGGATGTACACGAGTGTAACTGAGACCAGGGTCTGGCCTGTGACGTATGTAGCAATGTAACTGAAAAGAGAGGCTGTCCTCTGGGTGATGCACCTTTAATTGTAGCGGAGTCTCTCTACCCGCATTGAAGGTGAGCTGGCTTTAGGTCTGCTTTGTGCCTTGGACTTGGAGTTCAGATTTTTTTCACAACTGGGGACAGATTTTCCGGAGACCTCTGCACATCATGTGTGGGCGCTGCGCACTTGGAAATCTAGCCCCGTGCCGCCTCCTGATGAAACGTAGATGGGCACTGGTGAAGACCAGGCCTCGCTGCGGATGAAGTATTTGTCTCTAACTGTACCAGAACGAGGTACATTTGCCACCCAAAAGCGACAGTTCTACATGTATTTTTAATTGGGCTGGTTCATCTTAGGAATCTGACTTCTTTTAATTAAGATCCTTTTTCGATGGCATCTTAAATTATTGATACGCGGGCACAGATTGAGGCATTCCAGTGACTTCTCTGCCTGATATAAAACTGCACCTGCCAATTAGTCAAAGTTTCCAGGACTCAAAGGGGGTTGCGGGGCCCTTTGCCTCTGAGTTACTGACCTGACTTCAGCCCAGCATTGCTGTCTGAAGGCTGTTTGGGGACACTGTGTGAAATATGTGTGGTGTCTATTTCTACGGGGCAGGTGTCTACCTGCCGAACCCTCCCCACTTGGTGCTCATTGGTCCTTTTGATGACAGCGGAGAGGCTAAGGAGGGTACTTCAAAGTCACATCTCACTCCAGAGCAAGGGTTGTTGCCTTTTGCTTTCTCCAGGCATGAGAATGGCAAATTGAAACAGAGTGTTTCTAATGCAAGTAATGAGATCTTGCATTTATTATTTATGATGAATTATCAGTATGTGCCCGTACGTCACTGTGCCATCTGGGTGCCCTGTAATTGCATGTAAGAATGTTTCTTAGTTAGCACCAATTATTACTTGTTATTTAATAAGCCCATGGAACTGGAGCCTTTCTCCCCTAAGGATCCCAAATGTTATAGATGCAGCTATAACTGCAGACGTCTCTGGTGTGGAAGGCAGCAGCAGTTTTCACAGCACACAGTCACACTAAGAGATTAAGGCAGGAAATGAAGGAGACCCCCACAGCCAGTCGAAACTGCAGAGGGAATGTAGGGAAGTGGGATATAATGACCCAGGCTGGAATTTGGCCAGGATACTAGGGTTCTTGCAGAAAAGCCCAGGGGAACATTACTAACCAGAAGTCATTAGGACTTTGGTTTTTCATCTCAACTGAAAGCCGGTCCTATGAGCACTTTAGCTAAAGCAGCTGTGTTAAGTGATATCTTACATATTATTGTATTGCAAAACAAGACTTCTCTGGAGGGCTAGGGCTGAGAGCACAACCCACTGGTGTGTTCCCCTCTGCAACACTCCACAGAGTCTGTTATAGCTGCAGTTCCTGCCTCTTCAATTCAGGCTGTAGCAGATCATGCTTTTAGCTCTGGCAGTCCCTTGCGTTTCAGGGAGGCTTTGAGATCGAGCCCTGGGCCTTTGTACAGCCCGAAGGGCAGAAAGTTAGATTCACACCTGAGGGCAGCTGTGCGGCTGGAACTGTCCGGGAATCAGCAATGAGGTTGCTTCAGAGAGATGCTGTTTGAAACCTGCCTGGCTGAGGCAGCAAACAGGCCGCTGGTCTGCTTTCTGCCATGGTGAGTGTGCAAATGAAAGGCGTGTTCGTTGTATAGGGAAAGGATTCACTAGGGAGGTATAAGGAAAGGGCCGCTCTCTGTCTCTCCTCCCCCACCTGCACAGCACCAGGCAGCTGGTGCACGCTTTGTACGGCTGTGCTGCTGATTAAATATTGAAAGGCTTTGGTTGCTTTTGTGCGGAAGCCCAAGTCCAGATGAAAATGAGGCTGTCTGAGGACAAATCTGCCCTGGCAGAGCGGGGCCTCTCCTCTCTCTGGATTGATATTACAGTACGGCTTCCACTTGGGCAGGTGCAAATAGTTATTTGGGTGCCCGTGTGAAGGCTCACATGGGACTTGGGTGCCCAGGAGATTTTTGTTCGGTCACACCTGAGCTGACTGATGGCCGAGGGGGATGATGAGTGTTGACGGGTGGACTGAGGGTGCGAACAGTATTTCAGAGGGACCCAGTGGCACTCAAAGCTGCCCAGAGGTTAGTCATGACCAAGGCTAAGCCAGAAGGCTCAGGTTCAAGCAGCAGCCCCTCCTTGGCTGATCTGCTCTTTGTGTCTAGAGAATAAGGACCACCTTCCTGACCCACACAGCTCCGGTACACACCTCCAAGAGAGAGGCACAGGGTGAGGGATGGAGACAGAGGCAGAGAGAGAGAGAGAGGATTTGCTGTGGATTTAGCGGGTTAGAATGGGAGAGGAGGAGAGTCAGGAATAGGGTGGGGCTAGAGGAGGTGAGACGGAGGTGTCAAGGACTGGGGCACACCTGTTGGGGTTTTGGGGAGAGGGTCACTTGGGAACATAGGGACAGCACCATGGAAAGGCTGCAGTATGGCACCTGGCTGGGGCTGTACGTCATCAGTCAACACAAGGAAAGAAGGTGGCAGGCAATGTAGGCTGGGACTTGGGGGAGGAAAAGCCCTTAACCACCTAACGGAGTCTCTGAGAGTCAGAAAACCTCCCTTGACCTCACTGAGGTGCAGGACATAGAGAGGGGAAAATGCGTTCCTGAAACCATCTGGGTTGAACTTCAGGGGGAAATAGAGAGGCTGACCCAGATGAGCCCTGGTCTTTCTCCGTCCCCACCAGGGTCACCACGGCACTCAGTGACTTCGCAAAGGATGGGGTGGGAATGCTACTATGATCAGCAACACACCTGTGTGTGCCTAGAGGACCCCCTAAACTCTGTGATCCTCAGGGCTTCTCAGGAGCTGCCCTATGGATCACGAGAGAGGCAGGAATCCTTTGCCATGTGTACTGGGCATCAGAGAAGGCACAACTTTCCCTCTGAGTGCGCTAGGGGGACACAGTTCAGCCGCTGGAGATAGAAAACATACCTGTTTTATGGACATGATGGCTGCACATGGCACGAAGATGTTCCTGGCTGTGGTGGCAAGATACCAAGGGTCATTTCATGACTGATACCTTGACACTGCCCCTCCACCAAATATTGGCCCAATTTTTAACCTGAGCCCTTGATCCCTGCTCTGTGTTGAAGTGAGGCTTTGGGAGTACTTGCCCAACAGCTCACCCCCCAAGAGGTCATTTCTGTAACTGTGGTGCCCATTTCTGGGTCTCTGTAGCTAGACTTCCTCTTATCCCCTCACTTTTTTTGCCATCTCTCCCGCTACCCCAAATCCTTTGGGGTTGGCCATTACCCTGTGGGATCTGAAAAACACCTTGCTTTTATGCTGCTCACCACTGGGCGCCCGCATGCAAGGTACTAATTTACGTAGGCTAATATCCTCCTAATGAGCATTTCTGAGAACTCACCATGTTTGCATGGGTTGCTTTGGAAAATCTCAGCAAACACTGAGCATTCAGACAACTTGGGGCAGCAAACTCCAGTGCTGAAAATCCCTTGGGCGTCCGGCTTCTACTTGGAACCCTAGATGGGGCCTCAAATAGCTATTTGCACCAGCTCACGCTTTTGATGTGCTGCCCGTGATGTGTAGAATTGTCCCTTCTCTGCTTCCCATTCCACTTTCACACACAATAGGAAAAGCTGCTTCCATAGCACTTTTAAAAGCAAGTGACCAATTTCTCCCCTTGCCCTCCATCTCTTTCTGAGTCTTTTCTGCCATAGGTTGACCCATGGGAGGGTTCCTGAAGTGTCATGTGTGTCACGCTGGATAGGGGGATGCCGTGACTTTTAGAAACAAAAAGGACATCATTGCCCTATAGCAATGCGGTCCCAAAAGCTGGCCCAGCTCAGCCGGGGAGCAGCCAGTCAGTTTGGGAACCCAGTACGGATACCATATTTTTTCAAAGTACTAGCATGGCCCATGTTTTGCTTGGAAAATTCCCTGTGTAGTTAGACTTACAAAAGTGGGGGCCTAAATCCTCTGCAGGGTGTTCAGAGGGGGCCTGTTGAAAAATCCCTCTGAATATAATTCAATGTAAATGTAACAGCTAGATGAATTCCAAGCGCAAATCAAAAGGAGTACTTGTGGCACCTCAGAGACTAACAAATTTATTTGAGCATAAGCTTTCTCCAAAATCAAAAGGAGAGCATTGCTTGCACGCAAGCGTGTTTGTCTATTTGAGAGACAGTGTGTTTTGTCTGTGCGCAGGTGCACCCTCAAGGTAGAAGATTCCTTTTCCTGGGCAGCTGGAAGAGTATGGTGTGAGTGTGCGCACCTGGTAGCATAGACAGTGCGTGTTTATCGAGGGAGTAGTTACATACTTGATTTTAATGCTGCTGTATTCTGTAATTACTCTGGATAGATTGGCATCCAGACATCTGGTAACAACTGGATGTTACCAAACAAACACCAGTGAATGGAAAGGTAGCCTGGCCACTAGAGAGGGGAACAACACAAATAATGTCTGGGGGTTGGATCAATAACCCAAAATTCATTTAGTGTATCCAAACCTGAGTGGATATAGGGAAAGCCATTGGATGCCAACAGATCACAGAGAGGAATAGAGCTGGGAGACTGGTTCCTCTGGAAGGAAGAAATTCTTTAAGGGATAGTGTGTATGTATTTCTTACAATGGACAATTAGCCTGGGCAGCAATCATTTCCCTGGCTTGCTTCATACGTGTATTGTTTTAGAATATAAAACCAGCAATAGAACGTTAAGCCATATCTGAAACCGAGGTAAAGGAAAGCCTCCTGAGACGTCATTTCAGTGCTAATGGGGGTCAGGATGAGTTCTATTTGCAGGGCTGCCCAGGAACATTAGCAGAGTCTGACAAGAAACACAGTTTATCGACTTTCTAATTTGACCACACCGATCATGAAAAACCCACAGCTGCCGCCTGAGCAAAGAGAGGCGTTCAGATCAAATGCCTATTGTGCAGCAGTCAGTGAAGGCCTGGGCGAGGGATTTGGGCTTTGTGTTATCTCCTCACCTTCACTCCACCAGGGCTCTCCCACAATCAGATTCAAAGCCCCACCATCCCCTCCGTGTCCGGGTGGATTATGGTTTTCAAAAGAGCTCAGAGCCAGTAATTCAAGTGCTCAATGCCCAGATTCTCAAAAGAGCTCATCCCCATCATGCATACAGCATGTTCACCGGCTCTGATAATGGATTCTGCGGAGCCCTTCTGAAAATTCTGGCCACGATGCCATTGGTTGCATGGCCCTTGGCAGATGAGTCAGAGGGCTGATTTCTGTTGGGCTGGTCACAGAGTCAATAAATGGAGGTGCTTGCCAGTCTTTGTAGATGCTCATATAACACACCGTGTGCAATCACATCTCTTTCTAGTGTCTGGACCCAGAGACTATAAAAGCCTGCTGCTTACAGATAAAAGGAACCTCTTTTAGCTCAAGTAGGTCTTATGCTTTGGGTGCTGAAGTTCCCAGGTTCCATCTCTGCTGTGAAGTGTGCTGCCTGTAGGGGAATAGCCATAGTTTGTTACAACATGGGACTAGACCTCCTGTGGACCTCAACATACTTGGAACTAGCTTAACAGCTGGATGGCCTGATTTTCCAAAGTGCTGATCGCCAGGCAGTAAATTGTGAAATTGGTGGGAACTACTGGATGCTCCACTCATATGGAAGTCAGGCCAGGAGTGCGTAATGCAGTGGCTTAGTGCATCTGAGCCTGTCTCCCTCCAACAGAGGACTCCACTTAAAGGAGTTCTTTAATGCAAATAGTAGAGATCTGAGTTCTAGGACCTTAAGTACCACAGTGTCTGTAATATATGTGGCCACTTGTTTTTATATGAATTCACACTTAGCTCTGCATGTGGCCGTGGTTCTGACCTGCTCTCTCTCTCCCTATACATAATATCTGTGGTTTAATTTAATTCTTGGCTTCAAAGCAGGTAGTTGGACAAGGGGGAATGCATTGTCAGAGGATTGCTATCAGGTTGACAAGGTTACAGTGCTGTGAATGCAGGAGAAGCTTTCGAAGCGATAGGTCAGAGCATGACTGTGTGTGTAGAACTGGGACTTTGTGCTAAGCACGAAGGAGAATGACAGTTCAGTCTGCCATTTATTGGCAGCAGGGTGACTTTTCAGATTGGAGTAATAAATGCATTTGATACCTTTGAACTGGAACAGAATGAGGAGTTTCCCACCCCTGACATCACATTGCCTAGTGCAGAGCCTGTAAGTGCCAGCTGGAGGATTTCTCTCTTCTATCCAGAAGGGCTATAGGGGATAAAGGAGCAGTTTCCGTAATGAACTCCTGTGTTGCTGTGTTAATTAGTGGTGGAATCTAGAATGTTGGCAAAAAGGTGTTACTAATTTGGCCACAGATGCAGCCCAGAGCTAGAGAGGTTGTGGGTGAATTTCATTAGCAAAAATCAGCTAATAGATCAGTCCAAGCATGAGGTATTTGAATAGGAAATACTGGGAAGGTTTTCTCTACTGGTCTGCATGACTTTCACAACACTGGGTTTCCCTGCATAGCTTTGCTTTGTGTCCATCTGGCACTGTTTGCTGTCTCGTGAACCTGTCCGATCTGGTCATTCTGT
The DNA here is from genome assembly GCF_015237465.2 of Chelonia mydas. Classification (NCBI taxonomy): domain Eukaryota; kingdom Metazoa; phylum Chordata; order Testudines; family Cheloniidae; genus Chelonia; species Chelonia mydas. Next base: position 71,065,584 of record NC_051250.2, read on the forward strand.
CTCCATCATGTCCTATAACTCCAGAAGACCAAGCACAAGAGAGTGCTGAGTTTGTTTTTTCACACGTTCCTTTCCATTCAGCCAAAAGACTGCTTCTAGCAAGCTTTAATTGTAAAGCCACTGGTATGTCTCCATGATAATGCGATTCATACATGTTTCACTGTTCATTTTCTAAATGTTCCAGGTAGCCAGATGTTTTTCTTGGGGGTGGGGCTTATAGAAAGTGCAAATGATTTGGACCCAGGTGCTGACAGCAAGATCACCAGTTTTGCAGAAGATAGAAAAGTGAAGAAAAGTAAATAAGGAACAAAATGAGCCAGACTCCAAAGGCAGCAGGCAACTTCTATGGCTGGGCCAACGTGGTTCAATATCAAGAGATTTACAATTGTCACTCTGAAAGCAAAGATCAAACTAGGGAAAAAGTGAACCTAATGCAAGAGTTTTCTGCCCAGCTTCCTTATCTTGCTAGGTCCCTTTGTGTTATTTCTTTGTCCTTACTAGCAAGTGCAATTTCTCCCCATTTAATACCATCTGTGAATTTCATCATTGTCCTGTGTGCCTCCTTCCAGATAATTCACAAAGCTGTTAAATGAGAAGAGATCAAACAGTGGGTTCTGAGTTACCCCAGTTGGCAGCTCACCCCAGTCAGAACACGGCTTTATGCCATTACCCTTTGTTTATACCCTCTTTGTCAGTTTTCAGTCACAACGTAGTGTTTCTACTGAAGCCGAGTAAGCTTTGGCAAGACACTTCATCAACTGCTTGACAAAAATCCAATAGTATTACCCCTGTGGTCAAGTGACAGTGGTAGAGACTCCCAGAAAGAGTTGCTTTCTTTTGACATTAGTCAAAGAACATGATTAGAATAAGGAAAAGAATATCATTAAGGATAATGCGACACTCTCTCTCTGCTTCAGTGGAGAACTTCTGCTTAGTAGCTTCCTCAGCTCCCTTCCTGCTACAGGGTTAGAGGAAAACACTCCAGCTTGCATGGCAAGAATCTGTTCTTTATAAGGCCCTTCCAAAAATGCTGCTTCTTGCTCATAGATACGATGATAATTCCATTTGAATTTCACTCAGCCCTGCTGGAGAGAGAAGACACCTGAATCCAATATCTTTGCTTTCCTAGGGCCTGTTCCACAGTCTGTTAAAGTCAATGCAAGTTTCCCACAGACCACTATGGGCTCTGGGTCAGGCCCCTAACAATTGCTATACCACACTGTGAACAAATTTAACCCCTCATCATCCAGGTTTGCACGCCCGTTCAAAATGCATGAGTAAGTGTAAAACAAGGATTTTGCTGTCTGAAGTGGAGGCTTGTCCAGCCAAAATAAAAATTATCTGTTCAAAGGTCTGCAGGATTAGAAACTTTTTGAAGGAAGCAGTTCCCCTCCTGAGTCACTGACATTCACAAAAATTACAAGTGGGAATAGGGCTGAAGCTCTCCAGGTCACCCAATTAAAATGCCTTCTGTGGTGGGATTCCACATGCATTAACCAATTCCACACACGAGCAGTGAGATTTGTTCAGGGCAAATGAGCAATGAATGCTTTTCCCCATAGCATGAGGCAGGGCCTAAAATAAGCGTCCCTTCTGAGCACACCTAGCTGCCTGCATCCTTCTTAAGAACTCATGCTTGGGAGAGACACAGGTATTTTTTGAAGCAATATTTCCAGCTGTCAAGAGTGAAGTGGATTAGATCCCCATTATGTCATTGGGTCAGCCTGGTGATCACATGGTAGATTAATAAGCAACAGCTCTAATAATTAGAGTGACCGAGTTTCTTCTGCATGCAGTAAGCTTCCTAAGAGGGGCTGAGTACTAGCAGTGATTCCTGGGGAGCTCAGAGTCTCGCTCAGCATTTGTTCCCCTGTGATTTGGCTTTGGGCTTTGGAGTGTACATCAAACAGCAGATCTGCTGCATTAAACATAGTTGCAGCACTCAATTTAAGCACAGTTGCTCTTTCAGTGGGTCACCTGTCCTCCAGGGTTTAAAGGAAAGAAGGTGGGGTGAAAAGGGGGCTAGGGTGGATGCAACATTTAACCCTTTCTGCACTCTAGGGGCATGAAATATACAGAGAAGAAAGTGACCCCAATGGGGCCCTATGGACTTGTGCGATATGTTGTGTTAAGCTTCATTCTAATCAACAGGTATGCAAGCACCTGACTGGCCCTGGTCCTGTCCCATGAATGCATGTGGGAGGGCAATGGGCAAGAAGCAGCATTTTTGGAAGGGCCTTATAAAGAACAGATTCTTGCCATGCAAGCTGGAGTGTTTTCCTCTAACCCTGTAGCAGGAAGGGAGCTGAGGAAGCTACTAAGCAGAAGTTCTCCACTGAAGCAGAGAGAGAGTGTCGCATTATCCTTAATGATATTCTTTTCCTTATTCTAATCATGTTCTTTGCCATCTCTCAGATTTGCCCTGCAGAACAAACTCCTCCCCCACACAGCACCTTTATATTGTGATGTCACATCACAGTGCAAGGCTGTCTAGCAGCCCGAAGAGGTAATCTGTGGAGTTTCTCTACCCCACAAGCCCAGCTTGCAGGACTGACCTGTGAAACTTGAGACACTCCTGCAAAATGCGGGACTTGTGACAAACAAGCTTCTAAGATGCTAACATCATAATTGAATGTGATTTCACTTCTGATCCACTAACATTTCACAACATCTATCCTTACCTGTATGCTGCCATTAGGTAATGGGAGTCATGTGTTTTCTCTAATTTTTTCCATCCATGTGTGGAATAAATTTTGTTATGTGCACAGAGGTATGTGGGGATGTGCGCCACCAGTAGAAACAAAAAACCTAGACAACACATATATATTTTTAAAAGTTACCATAGGGATAATTACTCCAGCCAGGAAAGTGAGGCATTTTAGAACTCACTATTCAAAGAATTAAATGTAAGTTTAAGAAAAATAAAAATTATGAAATGCATAGACCAGTCAAAACACTAAAATAACACATTTTGAAAGAATAAAATTACAGAGAATATGTGCATTGCAGGAAGTACCAAGAAGTGATAACAACAATAATACAAGTATGTGTTAGGAAGTGAGTGTGAAAGAGACGGAGTGTGTGTGTGTGCGCATGTGACAGTGTGTGTGACACAGAGACTCTGTGTGTATGCTGGCTGCTGGGGACATTTCTGAGAGATGCCCTGCGTTGTCTCTTTAAGACACTCACTGAAAGCTCTCCTGAGCCCTGTTGTCGCCCCTCCCATGCTCTGCGGAGATAGGGTACATAGGCAGGGGGAGGCGGGAGAGAGAAAGTGTGTGTGTGTGTGTGTGTGTGTGTGCGTGTGTGTGTGTGTGTGTGAGAGAGAGAGAGAGAGAGAGAGTGTGTGAGCTGGCTGCTGGGGAAATCTCAGAAACAGTGCACTGTCTCTTTAAGACAGGCACTCAGCCACTCACTGGTCACCGCAGAAGCTCTGGGAGTCTGGAGTCAGGCTGTGTCTTCTCTGCACTGCTCTGCGGAGATGGGATACGGGGGCGGGGGGACACCCTGACCTCAGCACCTTCCCCTCCGGCCTCTCTGCGCAGCCAGCAGGGTGCTGGGAGGGAGCCACGTGGGGAGAGGGGCACCTGAACACATGCTGTGGGCTGTGAGCGCTCTGCTAATCAGCAGGGTGGCATCTGAAGCTCTCCTGGGCAGCCGCCCAAGCGCGCAGCTTACAGGGAACAGTCTCTTCCTGTCTCTCCCGCTGACTTGCTCTGTGATCCTGAGCAAAACATGCCACTAATCTGTGCCTGCCTCGGTTTCCCCCTATAAAATGGGGCTAATAAAATGTGCCCACCTTTATAGAGTGCTTTGAGATCCCTTGATGAACAGTGATATATAAGTGCAAAGCTATATCACCTGTGATTATTACTATTACCCCCAGGTACAATGCAAGGCAGACAGGAATTTAACAGGGCTGCTTGTGAATGGCACCATTGGCCCAGTGTACAGGAGACAGATGACTATTGTCAAGAAGACATTTGGATGGTGCCCAGGCACTGCACCGACAGGTATTTTAGCTGGCCCATGCTGTGCTGATGGGTCTCTGCTAAATAAGCAAATTTGTCAGGGTGGAGGTGCTAACAGAATGAGCAATCACTGAATCGAGGCAAGTCCGCCCTGCATCCTTATGCAAAACATTTCTTGCTTGAAGTGCAGATGGAGCCAATTATAGTGTTTCTATTTATCCAGTGCTAGGGAGGCTGCCTTCCTCCCTATCTATATTTCATGAGTCCCTGGGCTCGCTGAGCTATGCTCTGCCTGCAGTGTCTTTGAATGGCTTCTGAACTGGAAGAGGAATGATGGCTTAAGATTTCTGTAGGAACCTCCATGGACAAGTGAAATATGTGGGGATCTCTCCCCTTCTTGCATTGGATTTTGCCCCCAGTGCTCAGGGCTGGATGTTGTTTGGCTCTGGACTGGTCTCTTAAAATCTGTCTGTATTCAGACATGCCTGGGTGACAAGCTGGCTCGCCAACCCACCAGTCATTAGGAAGAGTCAGAAAACTAAAAGCAGCTCTGCATCACCGAATAGCAAATAAAAAATCCAGCTATTCAATGTCTTTTCCATCTTTTATTCATCTAGAGGTTAAATATGTAACAGGCCTATTATTAGCTCACCTAGCCCAGCTGTCTAGCCAGTGCGAGGATTATCCCAATAGGACATTGAATAGCATTTTGTCCAGTCTGATTTTAAACCTGCCAAATGATGGGGTTTCTGTCATTTCCCATGGGATGCTGTTTTTCAGCTCAGTAGAGCTCACTCTAAAGAGGTTTTTGCTGATAGCCGGCGTTTGAATTTCTTGCCTTCATTCCTACCTGTGATGCCCCCCACACCCACATCTTTGGTGGATTCCCGGCTGGTGTAAATGGGTGTAGGTACACCAGTTTCAATGGAGCTATACCACCAATTCAGGATCTGACCCCTAGAGCACACTAAGGCCTGGTCTACACTTACAGTGTAGGTTGACGTAGCTACCAACCCCCGAGAGCCGTAGCTCTGCTGACCCAGCTTAGATGCAGCTGGGTCGATGGAAGAATGCTTCTGCAGACCTAGCTACCAATGCTTGGGGTGGTGGAGTTCCTACAGCAAACCCCTTCCATCTCTGTAGACATGGTCTAAATAGCTCTCCTCCCTCCACACCAAAATGCAAAGCAATCATATTTCATTAAAAGAGAAACTCCCTGTCTCTTCCTGAACCCGCTTCTTCTGCTGGAGCGGGTCACGCATTTTCCATCAAAATTGTTCTTTTTGACAGAAAATGGCTTTTTCTGGGGATGACGAAATTCAATCCCTGCCTCTCCACAGGATTGCTGTTCAGAAAGGCCTACAGGATGGCTCTTACCACGCAGCCAGAATTTGCTGCACAGCCTCTATTGCTGAGGTTCCCAGTTTTTCACTACAGCGTCCATTGGCCTTGCGTCCTTGTCATTTGCATTAGGAAGTTAGGGATACTCCAGATTCCAGTTCTGTCTACTTTCATACACCCATGTGAACAATCAGTTGCTTCAGTGGTGGCGGGCCAGACCACATCCAGTGTGCACTTACAAATGAATGTACTGTCTCCCTCCACCTGTTCCATTCCCTGGATCCCTGAGCCCTGGGAATTACCTGACTGACTTGTGGCTGCCCACGTTTCACTCGCCTATGTCTCTCTGGGTGGGGTCTGCTGAACTATTGAAAAGCCTGTGAGACCTGAGAGCCCGCGGTGGTATGGCTGCAGGCATTTCCTGGGTCATTAAGCAGCGACACTATCAAATGTTTCTGCGCCACAGCTGCCCTTCACTAGAAAATAACTGCCACCCGTCTTTTGGAAATTACCCGCCGACCTTGCTGTGACTAGGAAAGCGTCTGTCTCTGAGGGTCCAGGTTCTGCTCTTAAACGTCAGTGTAAATCGCTGTGAAGTGCTGAGAATCCAGAGGCAGATAATGTCAGGCTGGAATAACTCCGCTGAAGTCAGGGGAGGGTCATCCGTGGGAAACTGGGGCCCCGGTGAGAAGTGGTGCATGTGAGAGGATTATCAAACCCAAGTGGGCCAAATTCAGACCTGATGCAATTGTACCTGTCTGAATATGGCCCAGTGAAGTTACTCCAGCTTAACACCAACATAACTGAGAGGAGAATTTGGTCCAGAGTCTAGAAAACTTGATCCAACAATATGATTTCCTAGACACTGCAAATGCTGCATTTGTGGTCCCTGTCTTTCTGTCTCCTCTCTCAGGATCCTTTCTTGTTGGGGGGTAGGTCTCTGTTAAATACAGTCTGTCGGCCCCACCTTTCCTTATATACATTCTTCTGCCTCCCTTGCTTTGCAGTTCTAACACTCTGTGGTACAGGGTTCCCTGCAGGATGACGTCATTGAGATTGCTCGCTGGACTTGGGAATAGAGCTGGCTTTTTCTAGTAGAGTAACCCTACCTGCCTAGCTAAGAAAGAGCTGCTGGCTCGTTGGTACACAGCATCCCCAGAACCTGCCCCTCAGTTACAGACAATGCTTCACAGATTCGTCTGAACTCTAGTGTGCTGTCTCAGACGGGGTGTGACTGTGGACTTCCTCTGCTGGAATACGACAAAGCTTTCTCTCCCTCTCTGTCTTTTCTCTTGTGTTGCTTGCTCAGTCTTTCCTTGTGAAGATTTTAACACATTAAATATTGTTTGCAAGAACATAATATTGGCCATAATGGATCACCCCATTGGTCCATCTAGTCCTGAATCCTGGCTCCAGCACTGGCCAGTTCTAGACACTTCAAAGAAAGTTGAAAGTCTTCGACACCACAACCAGTGCCACCAGCCTGCCACACCCTCACCACCAAGCTCTAGGAGCAGCACTGGAGTTGCTGGTCAGTGAAGCTGGGTGTCCTCCTGTAATGAAGAGGCAAGTGGGTAAGAGTCAGGGAGGGAGGGTGTTTTGGAGTCTGCAGAAAGAATTGCAATTGAGGGTATCTCGGTGGGCATCTGAAGAGGGACAAAGCACATCTGCTATGGCCTGTGGCCGGCCCCATAGCATCCTGGCCTGGGGCACTCTGGGGAATAAAGAGCTAGCTACCGGGAAACAACCAGTCCTCTCCTCTGAGTCCAGCCTGGTGACACAACATCACAGTACCAGGGTGTGAAAGAAAGGTGGCAACCCTGAGTGAGTCAAAGCTGGGGCTGTTAGTGCCTGGCAAGCTCAAACGCATCTCCTTCAGACTGGCCCCGATTCAGATCCAGCCTGGTGCTAGTGAGACTGCTGCGTGTATAGTAAATCCTGCAGTGGTGTGCCAGCGCAAACTGAGTTAGACCCGGGTGTACAGACAACCGTAGATACTGGAAGATGAAGCAGACCATTAAGCAGTAAGGGCTGCAGTTATCTTCAGAAAGCTGTCCACCTCCCCACCCTACATCCCGGTACTGTGCGGTATAAAGCAACATGCACACTCCATTCTTAGTCATGGGAAGCTTCCATGCTCCAGAGTTCATCTGCCCATTAAATTCTTCAGGGGAGGCAGGGAATGAAAAACTTGACTGTTTCCCTTAGGAAATAAAAGGTCCTTCTAAAGATCCTATTTAAAAGCAAACAACCACCCACCAAATGTGTCTTGTTCCATTTCCAGCAGCAGATTCACTTGTGTCTGAATAGATTCAGGCTGTACTTAGACCTCTTTCAGTGTTGGGCTGGCAAGGGCAGAAAACACAACTGCCATGTAAATGCCTTTAGGACACAAACTATTTGCGCATAATGCAAATCCATCTGTGGGTCTCATCTGCACAAGAAAAGTAGACACTGTGAGCATTCCATAGTGACTACCAGGGTCCCCACCTCCATGTCTCCTACCGCCAGGCCCAAGAGTGAATTTAGTGCTGGTGCAAAGCACCAGATTTACAGCCATGGAGTATGATGGTGTAGCATGGGCAATGGTGGTGCCAGCTTCCCCCAAGTGCCAGCTCTGCCGATGCCCCTTACCTATCTATATTAGGTGCTTCTCTGGCCCCCTGCAGTATCTGAGAGTCTCACAACTTTTAATGTATTTACCCTTGGAACACCCCTATGAGGTAGGGAAGTACCATTATCTCCATTGTAGAGAGGGGAAAGAAGGCACAGGGAGACTAAGTGACTTGCCCCATGTCACACAGGAAGTCTATAACAATGCAGGGAGTTGAACCCAAGTCTCCAAAGTCCTACCCTATTCCTTAACCACTGGACTATCCTGCCTTCCTCTGTGCTCCCTCATGCCTTGTAGGACCTGTGGCAGCGGAGGAAGGGATGGTGCTAAGACTGCTGAAAGGGAACTGTTACTGCCAGTTGTGGCAAGGGGGTTTATTACTTCTGGCTGCTTCTCCTCCAGATCTGGAGTGAGACTCACCAGCTCATTTCACATAGGTCATCAAACGGCCATCCCAGAGAAATGACTTTTGCTCTCTATTGATCCGGATTAGATTAAAGCTAGATTAGCTATCCCTGTTATCAAGCTTGAGAGCCATTCTCCAGTTCCTTGCATTACACCTTGACTAATGATTACTGAAAATCATCCCCTGCTGGCTATCTGTGATAGTATGCCATCCTTCCTTCTGAAATGTTATGTGTGTGGTCTGGCTTGACATATTCGCTGTCCCCCTGAAATTCTCCAGCGAATCCCCCTGCCCTGTCACATCTGTGTCACTTATTAACATACTCTGCTGCTTGGCTGCGTTCTCACCCTTGGCTGCTTTTCTCACCCTGCCAGCACTGTCCTGTATTTATTTTATCTCAGAGCTATTGGGAATGCGACAAGTCATGTTTTTCTCTTCTGTTGCAGGAGTAAATGCCTCTTATTCTGATATTGCTGTCTTGTGGTGTCCTTTCTGCCTGAATAGCCTCAGCTCAGTTACAGGGCATGCTAGAAAACCCCATGACAGCCATTCCAATGCTACTCTCCAACCTTCCTGTCAGAGCCACGCAGGGATTACCATACAGAATCAGACTAGTGATCTGAGTAGTCCAGGATCCTGTCTCCTACAGTGGCCAGTGCCAGCTGCTTCAGAGGCAGACGCAAGAAACCCCACTGCAGATAATTATGGAATAACTTTCCCCAAAGGAAAGATTCTTCCTGACCCCCGTCGGTTAGTGGCTGGCTTATGTATTGAATCATGAGGGTCTATTTTCCTTCTAAAAAAAAAAATGACCCCATTCAATGTAAATGTGGAAGTTCCCATTAGCCGTATAAATGTCCAATCCCTATTTTGAATCCTCGCTGCCTCCATGATATCGGGTGGCAAGGAGTTCCACAGGTTAGTTATATTGTGTAAACAGGCAGCTCCTTGTATCAATTTTGAAATCGCTGCCTTTTTAATATTCTTGACTGTCCCCTGGTATTGTGAGGCAGTAAATAAGAGCGCCAGATTTATCTTCTCTAGCCCATTTCTATTTTTTTTTCGACGTGACCATTAAGTTTCATGTCATAGTGCCGGCTAGAACACAGCGATCCTGCCAGGGCCAAAGGGAACGCTGCTGACATTTCACTGACGTGCATTTCTTGCTCTGACTTGCCTTCCACTACCACCTGTTACGGGGTCCTTGGGTGCTCTGCTACTGCAGCTGCCTGGCCTCGGGAGCAATCTGCAGACATTTACATTTTTCGGCATGGTGCAAAGACGCAGATGTACTGTTTTCCTGCCAAAAGGTTGCGAATCAATTCAGGGTCTGAGTGACCAATGACGATTAGGGCTGTACAAAACGGAAGGTCACGTGATCTCTGGCCCCGGCAAAGCTCACGGTAGAGCTGCTGCAAGGTGCTGAATGCCAGCAGTGGGAGTTGGGAGCAATCAGCATCTCCCAGCAGGCACTCGCTTCTGCAGGATCGGTCCTCAAGTGCCAGATTCTGCCTGTTCTTATGTGGGTACACTGAGGAAGGTGGGAGACACTGGGAACCCTGTGCTTTTCCTTCCCCTTGCATACCTGTAGCGGGGGCCTCCAGGAGCAAGGTGTAGGTGCTTGGGAGGCAGACCACATCCTGTGGATCCAGGTACCCCAAGTGGGAGTATCTGGGAGAAGACATGCCTGGTGCCTGATCCCCTTTCTAAACAGCTTGCCACCCAAAGCACCCTTCTAAAGGGAGGAGTACGTACTGATCCTGCTTCAGGCCCCATCCTGCCTGCCTCAGTCGTGCACAGGGAATGGGCACGTTGGTACCTCCCCTACAGCCCAGGATAGCCCTAAAGCGACAGAGAGCCAAAATGGCCTTGAGAAGCCAGGGGAGGTTCAATTCGAGAGCATCGCCAGGTTGTTTTAAAGCAGAATATTAACTCACTGGGGGTAGGGGGAGGATCCAGTCGTCTGAATGGGGCTGAGTGCAAATAACCAACGCAAGCCCACGATGCCCAGAATGCAAAGGAAGGAGAGACGCCCGCTTCAGTTGTAGGAAGTGTGCAGGGAGAGGGAGTTGCCTGCTGCCAGTTACCTCCCCAGCAGTCACTTTCACCGAGCGGTTCTCTCAATCAGGCTAATTAAGATCGGAGCCCAGCTGCCTGCGTGTGAGCAAAGCGAGCCGTCAGCCTGGCACGAAGGGCCCTCGGCCTAAAGAGCCCTGTGCTTGTCACGCACCAGCAAGCTCTGAAGTGACAGCGGCAGCTGCGGCACAAGGTGGGAGCCAAGGACCCAGCTGGGCTAAGCAGGTGCTGCTTCACTGCTTTCAACCCAGTGGCAATGTGGGAGACGAGGGTGCTTGGCCCCTTGCAGGATCAGACCCTCTGATTACATCTGTCTGCAGCTTTCTGGGTCCCAGTAAGGGCTTTATCCCTCTTCCATCCACCTCTAGTGAGGCCATTATCCTGTACAGGAATTTCGGCCTTATGACTCCACTGCAGGACGGAGCAGGACAGGAGAAGATTGGGCCCAGATGAGGGAAAATCCTTTATTTCTGTGTGTTTGTAAACTAACCAGGTACAGTGTTCCTGGGCAGTAGAAGATGGATGGATCTACCATAGACTGGCTGTCTCCTGCCCCGGAACACTGTACCTGGTTAGTTTATTACTAACTCTCACTCAGTTCCTTTTCAAAGTCAATCGCTTGGGACTGTAGGGTCATCATGCCCACTCTCCCAGCCCATGGAGATTGTTTAGGGGTGTTTCCCCCACCCCCTCAGTTTACCTATTGCAGGTATTAGCATGGCTCAGGTGGGCCCAGGCCTGCCCCTCAACCAGAGGGGAGGAACTGCTGAGCCCAGGTCATAACTGAGTTTGGGGGACAACAAATAAGAAAACAGGGATGGGAGTGAAGTTCCTAAGGCCAAAATGAGGGATCCAGATGGGCACTCTCAGCAAAGAACCCCAGACAGCACCCACTCCTCAAAGAAGTCCAAGGAGCCCCTGGACACCACCCAGGGGAACTCTGCCCAGATGTGTGAAGTGACAAGGGACTTTAATTTTACTGCCAACATTTTGAGCCAAATCCTGATTCCATCAAAGTCAATGATCAAATTCCCATTGGGACAGGGTCTGGCCTTTATTTTAGTATTTATCAACCAGTATCTGCAAAGCGTTTAGGAGGGTGCAGATCTGTGAAAATATTCCTCCATTGAGGGTAGATTATTATGAAGCAATTGGACAGGTCTGAAAGGGACCCTGCCATATATTTTTGCTGAATATTTTAAAAATCTTCATTTTTTTACTCTCAGATTTTAATATTGTATTAACTACATTTTACATTTATAGGACACCTTTTATCCCAGCATTTTAGAAAGCATTTGATCAGACAGTTGTTAAAAACAAAATCACTTCATTCACCACTGAAGTTTAGTAGCAGTGATAGCCTACCAGCACACAGCAAGACGACACAGCAGTTTAGGACAGGAAGTGAAGCAGAATGCTGTGTTCAGTTGAAACAGCTGGGACTATTTAAAGATCAGAACGTAAAGCCCCAAAATAGATTTTGGTCAGAAGTTTGGGGCTAATGCCCTTGCTCTTAAAAAGTATTCACAGGATCTTTGGTGACCGCTGGAGGCATTGTTTTACTTCTCATCGCAAAGACAACACCACTGTCAACACAACTCCCCCTAATATGGTGCAGAAAGTTGGCTTGATAATGATTCTTTGGGAAGAGCTCCACCTTTTGATTCCACAGCCCCTCTTCCTGCTATTCCCTTGGGGGTCACCCATACAGGTACTAACATAGCTTGGCTTTGTGTATCTGAGGAGAGCTGATAGGACCAGAGCCTGAGATAGCAGTGTTGCGGTCTGTGAAGCGCTCAGAGTGAGTCCCTACAGGCAGCAGTGAGCATCCAGCAAAAATTCCAAAGTTCACTCCAAGTTCAGACGAGGGAGACATGAGCCAGTTCAAGTAAGATAAGAGCAGACCTTCATCTAAACCTCAACTCAGACCAAACCTTCTGGGAGCTGGACAGGATTTAGCTGCTTTTTGTATTTGGTTTTGTTCGTGTCCATCCTGTGGGTACAGCTGAGGTGAGAAGAGGAAATGCTGGCATCTCAGGGCAAATGTTCTTGGTATTTCTGACGGTAACAGGGCCGCTGCCTCCAGAGTGCCCATTCATGGGCCCTACAGCATCCCGGCCTCAATTTCCTTCTCTTCAGGGCTCCTCAATAAATTCCACCCAGGCTTTTCTCTGGGCCAATAATACCCTGGTTTATTAACATAAATCATTCCAAATAAAGTCCTTAAAGTCCAAATCAAAGTTCATAGATTCTTCCTTCCACACTTTTCATCAAGCCCCCCCAGTCTTCCTACCTATTGTCTTTCAAGCCTCTCCCAGCCCCTCCTGCCTAGAGTCTTTCCCTGCTTTGGCAGGCCTCTCCCAGTCCTATCTAGAGGGAGTCTTTTCTCCACTGGTGTCTCAAGGTCTTCTCAGGAGCCTTCCTGCTCTCTGAAGGCCTCTATCTCACTACCTAAGCCTCTCCCTTATATAACCTGAAAGCCTGATTGATTCACACGACATTCTTTATTTTCCCCATCAGGGGAGTGAGTTGGCTGTACTACAGGTGAGGCTGAGACCTCTCTCCCTTTAGAGGGCCAACCTCCCTGGGCTACTGAGTGACTTGTAGAAACTCTGCTCCTGTAAGAGTGATTTCAGGGTCACAGTAGTCCTGATGAGCAGCATCTAAAGTCTTGAAAGCTGAATCTCTGAACTTGTCCATCGATTGTTAAGGCTTTTATGTTTCAGCTATTGACAGTATCTATCTGGTCCCCATCTGAGCACCTCATACTGTTTAATTACAACACCCCTAGGAGGTAGGGAAGTGCTATTGTCCCCATTTTACACAAGGGAAACTGAGGCACAGAAAGACTAAGTGACTTGCCTCAGGTCCAACAGGCAGTCTGTGATGTAAGAAGGAACTGAAGCCAGGTCTCCATATTCCCAGACTGACACTTGTCCTTCCTCTCTGGCTGCACCCTGTCTGACTCTTAAGTAGTGGTTGCACACGCAGTAATTTGTCCCTGTAGAACACGGCTCACCTTGTTAGCTTCCTTATACTGAACAGAAGATTCACAAGTAAAGTACAAGCAAAAATAATGTGACTGCAACTCTCCCTGAACACAATAAACCAATGGCAATTGAGCTATACAGTCTATCCACACGAGGCCCCTCCCAACAAGCACCTTGGTAGGCAATAAATAATGGCTTCAGGTCAGTTGCAAAGTATCAATAAACCTGCCCGTGCCTTGGTAGGGAATTCTGAGGATGTTCCCTTTGCAGACACATCAAGTCCTTGTAGCATGGACTGGTGAATATATTGCAGCTATTCATTTCCAGAGCTGAAGCTTTTTCATCATTTATCTTAATGTCCAACCTAGGCAGGAATTCACTAGATTGTATGGGAGGCAAATGCATAGCCTTCTCACTGGACATTTTAAATGTCTGTTAAGTATTTATTCTGCCCTTCTAATGGCTCAAGACAATGTTATTTTCAAACTTCTGAGAGGATTGCATGGCAGACAGCACCTCATGCTGGGATCCCATCAGATCACATGAGCTAAATGGAAATGAACCCCGTCAGTATATCAACCAGGTTGGTGGTTCTAAACCTTTCTTGTTGGAGACTCTCTTGGGATGGATGACAGCTGGACATACCCCCCCCCCCTTATTTCCTACTCCACAAACAATGTCCTTGTGTAACCCACACACCTTCTGGGTGTGGGGTTCTGTCCCATCTGGTGGCACCGAGACCACTTAAAGAGAGAGATAAAATGAGTCTGCTCTACAGCCTTAGCTAACAGCCAGTTGGCTTTTAGCTCATGCGGTAGAGGCTCATGCACTAGGCTCCAGAGATCCCTGGTTCGATCCCACCTGCTGATGACTGGGGTCTATCGGCGTTACAAGTGGGGGCTCTTCCAGGATTCCAACTGGGAGGTCTCTGAAGCTCAGGATGTGCTTCCTCAGCTAGGGGAAATATGTAACTCACACACCTCCTGGGGGTGGGGTTCTGTCCCATCTAGTGGCACCGAGACCACTTCGAGAGAGAGTTGAGTCTGCTCTACAGCCTTAGCTGACAGCCAGTTGGCTTTTAGCTCCTGCGGTAGAGGCTCATGCACTAAGCTCCAGAGGTCCCAGGTTAGATCCCGCCCTCTGATGACTGGGGTCTGTCAGTGTCACACTTGCACACTAACTGCTGCCTTTCTTTTTTCCCCCCGTGTCCACTCTCTCTCCTCTTTTCTCCACCCTTCTTGTAGTGGTCCTACCCTTTCCTACCCTGGGGTACTTCGTGCTTGCTTTTTCTTGTTCTTTGTTCCCTGTTGCTTTGTGCCAACTTCTTCCTACGTGGCTCCCTTCTCTCTTTCTTTCCCTCCTTTCCTGCCATCCTCCCCTCTTTGCACATTGCCTATTCAAGAGCGGACTAGATGCTGCTGTGGAGGAAGGCTGTAGGGTGGAAGGGATGGTGAGTTAAGATGTCCGTGCTTATGGTTGAGCTGAGAGCCACAGGACCAGAGAGAAGGAATTTGGACTGGCAGGATGCTGCCTATGCCAGCCAAATGAGCTGCTTTTATAGCCAGCTGCCCTGAGAGCCACTATGGGAGCAGGGAGGGAATGCACGAAGCTGTTGAAGAGCCTTTGTCAAACATGCTGTAGGCATGTCCCGTCACCTCCTCCTATCGCTGTGCAGTGTGCTGGGTGCCACCTGCCCAGCCAGCTACCCCAGAAGTGGCTGCATTTCCGTGGCACTGTATAGGTGTAGTTTGCAAAGCACTGTGGGCTCCTTTGAGTTGAAAGCTGACGTATGAATGTAAAATGTGACTATAAAAAATACATCATTGTGAAAATAATAGCCAGGGAATGTTGCCTCGTGTGAGGCACTGGGTTATCTGCCAAGTCAATGCTGGAGCTTGTTCAGTACCCTGAAGCACCTTTAACTTGCCTACCCAGTCATGCGAAAAAACATCCTACCTTTGTGAATTTCAACAATGCGGTTGCGTCAGCCAGGCCTTTAAGGACTTGTGCATGTGAACTATGCAAGGTGCAATTCCCAGAGCAGCTTCCGCAGGTCCCGTTAGAAGGAAACTCACCATGTAGGTTTGTTTCTTTTGGAACAAAAGGGACACACTTGAACCCTGCTGCAGTGATGTGTCCGATGCACATGGTGAGTCTGACAACCAGATAATGGACTCTGCTTAGCGGCCATGTCTGCTGCAGGGTGTAGGTCTTACCAGCCAGCACACTGTCCCCCAGCAACATCCTTACAGAAAGCATGGGCTGAATACTGATGAAATGGAAGCCACGGTCCAGCACTTTTCCTGCTAAGTAACCTTGGAGAGAGCCTTACAAGTGAATGCCTGTTAAAATCTGCCACTTCATAGGTTTATACGTCTGTATTGATAGGATGCATAGTGGACATTGATTGCTAACATGGGCACAAGGCAGCTGCAGTCAATCGAAATGCTGCAGTGGGGTGGGGTTACATACAAAAAGAAAGATATTACATTTTAGGTCTAGAACCTAGCTTCTTATCTGATCTCATTCTTAGCACTGCAATAACTTTGTTCCTGAGATTTTATTGTACAGCAGCACTGAAGGGAAACTTAAAACAAGAATCCTGCGAGATAGCATCATAGAAACATAAGGTTGATTATGATTATTATGGGCCTGGGCACTTCTAGGCGTGAATTTGAATTCTGGGGCAGCTGGCTGGCCTATACATGTCACTGAAATTGGCAGCCTTTTTCTGAGACAATGCCTGAAAGCGATGCCTGAAAAATGACTTTTGGTTATGAAATGTGTGTTCTCAATAGCAGGGAATAGTTGCTAACAGTGAGATTGCTTAGCCTCTAGAAACTTCCCTCAGTGACGGAATCATTTACAGCTGACCTGTGCAATTCATTGGAGTACATGCTAGAAAATGCACGAGAGGGAACAATCCTGCACTGGCCTCTGAAGAAGCACAGGATGACCACATAGATCTTTGCCCTTCAGTAGTGTCTATCAGCGGAAGTCGTGTCCCTTATGTGTGGGTGGGTGAAGGGGGAAAGGGAAAGGTGACACCAATCCTATATAGTAGCTGAAACCCCCAATTTTAAGTATAAGGAAATATCTCAGATACCGCACTATGGTAACTCTTGGCAAATGATGACTTTAATGCTGCCCACCATACACTAACAACTCCACACCATTCATGGTGGGTTACTGCGAAAGGCCTGGGGGAAGAAGTGTGTTTGAGGGAGGGCTCTGAATAAAGCAATGGAGGTCGCTAGGGACAAAAGGACAGGGAGGGAGTTTCAGGTATCAGTGCTGACCTAGCAGGAGGCATAAAAATGGGAGAAGGATAGGAACAGGGAGTTCAGAAGTGTGGCATGGAAGGAGAGCAGGCAGTGTATGGGGGAGGAGAAACTGTGCACTGTGAAGAAAGGGAAAGGCTAACACTGATATCTGACCTGCAGGAGACAGAATAAATGGAAGTATTTTAATTAGGTATTTAATAAAGATACCCGATCAAATGTGAGTCCTTTCTGATAGAGGGTAATTTGGAAGCCTACCCAAGGGTTGCAAGAACCTCCATGGTGGACTGTCACTGGAATGTATCTATTCAATACTGTCATGTCTGAATGGATTTGTTAATTAAATGACTCATTATTTTAATAACCCAGATTGAAAGGGTGATGAAATAAATCTGCCAGTAAGGGAAGCCGTTCATTGTTAAGAAGGAATGTTTGACCCGGGTGGAACTTGCTGAATTGCAGATAGTTTGTTTCAAAGGCTGTCACCTCACTGTCATATCGCCCTAGGCGGTAAACAGGTCAAAGCTCATGAGCCAACGAGGCTTGGGCTCGGTTAAGTTTCTCAAGAGGAAACCTCCAAGGAATGCCCAGAGACGGGCCAGAAGAGGGGCTGGTGATCCAGTGAGTGGCAGGATTCATTCTGAATCTGTGCTAAGTCAGTGCATCAGCATGCCACTGGCTGGGTGCACTGTTCTGCTAGAGATGCTGTCTTTTTATGAGCTGCAGAACCACAACAGCCCTAACTCCTTGCCCTTCAAGAGATGAAGGATGCTAAGGTGCTAGCCTAGGACTTAGGAGACATGGGCTCAAGGTCCTGCTCTGCCACAGACTTCCTGAGTGGCCTTGGATAAGTCACTTAGTTTCTGCGTGCCTCAGTTGCCCCTCTGTATAATGGGAGTAATAGCACTGCCCTAACTCACAGGGGGGTTGTGAGGATGCTCAGATACGATGGTAAGGGGGGGAGGGGCAGATAAGCAGCCAAGATACATTTAAAGACACCATGGCACTTTTTTAGGATTAAGGGCATTACTCTCAATGGCCTGGACAAATACCAGTTCAGACAATTACATTCTGGTTATTCCCAAGTTGACCCTGCATAAATTACTCTTCTCTTATCCCGTAAAAACACTGGAAGGCCTCACCAGGCCTCATGCTGTGATTATCTCTCCGTCCTCCCTAATTCTGTTCTTTTCCGTTTCACCTCCTTCTTTTCCACTGAGATCTTTTGGTTCTTGAAGTGCCTCTGCTCAGATTTATCAGCTCCTTTTATGCCATCTGTTTCAATTCATTGCACATATTCAGCTTCTCAGCTTGACCTTTTATGGCCTTTCTCCTGCATCCTAATGTGTAGTCTTATATAGCTTTGCACGGCTCTAAGCCTCTGTCTTACCGTTACTATTGTTCAGTATTATCCTAGCTCTATCTCACAAACACGCTCCTTCTTATTCTATGTCCTTACATTCAGAAAAGCTGTTTATTCTTCAAATAAGACGGATGATTGTTATTTGTTTCATCTATTTGATGAGCACTGCCCCAGCTTATCACGGGCACATGCCATCTTCAGCTTGACTTCTAAAAGTATCCAGACCCTTAGAATATCAGATTAAAAATATAATATCTCCTTAGCAATCCGTGAAGCTTTCTGTCTTCCTTTTTCAAACAAACACGGAGAAGCAAAACTTAAACTTCGGCTGCAGTTACTTCACTAGGAAAGTCACTGTCACATGCAGTGGATGGCATTTTAGTCATCGATCTGGCACATGTTTTAATAGAAAACTTACCCAGTGCTCTGTGGGTGTAGGAGGCAAAGAAAACACACCAGGCTATTGGGTTCCTGATGTACTGTACTTGCATGGATGGAAGGACATCAAGTAGATTAACTATAACATTAAATGAAATACCTGATTTCTTAATTTTCTTTTGAATGCAGTTTACACAGCAGGGTATATCAGGCTTCAAGGAGAAATGGTATTGGTCCATTTTGTGTCTTTTGGATGCTTTTCTCCTAAAGGAACCATGTTGCTAGGTTTTGGTTCTGAGTGGGACCATGCATCAAAGCATCAAGCAGAGTTTGATTACAACAGTATGCGTAGTACACAAGAGGCTGGATTCTGTGGCCTACTCTGTCCATCGTCTTTGTGCCACTCAGGTGGTCCAGTGTGGGTGATTCTGGGTGGAAATGGCTAGTAGAGAAACTCTCAGCTGGGGTAGAGCTAGCAGGGGGTGTCGGGTTGGGGATGAGGGGTTGAAGCGCTGGTATGGAGGAGCAGACATCTTCCACTTCATTTCTCCATTGGTGTAAATTACAGCGGGACCCCAGCTGCTCTAATGTACATGAGGGCTGGATGGTGGTGGATCTTGGAACCATAAGTGTCTCTGGGAAACCTTCACGACCCATTCCTTGCACCTGCGCTTGGCGTGGGGAGGGTTGAGAATCCAGCCCAAAGTGTAAGTAATGCAATATGAATTAAGGGCAGCAAAATAGATCAGTAGGGCCAGAACCTCAGCAAGTATAAATTGGCATAGTTCCATTGAAGTCAATGGAGTTACCCCTATTTATACCAGCTTGAGATTTGACCCATAATTTGTCAGCCTTTCTTAAGATAACTTACTTATCCTCAGGCCCCAGGATTTATCCTCATAGAATTATCCTCATCAGATTACTGTAATGAATTAATTCCAAGATTGCTTCATTAAACAGAGGATGGGCACATACAAGAAAAAGTATAAAAATGTACCAAATAATAAATACTTATTATCCAACAACATGACAGTCCAAGCGCAATAAATTCTGCAGCAATATATTTTGAACTAAAGTGTTTTCTCTAAATAATAAATATTATGTTGATAGTACATTAAATTACCCAAGCTCTTGGTTTCCCTACATTTCTCAATATGCCATGGATACATCACTAATGATCTCCCATGAATCTGTAACACGTATGGAATGATTAAACGAGCACCATTCTGTAGTGATAAGAAACACAGCAGCGTCTCAAAGCAAATCTTCAGTCTTAAATTGGACAGCGGAGTGTTACCCTACCTGGCCTATCTATATCACAGGGTAGTAGTCATTGGGTTCGGCCTATGGTGCTGAAAACTATTCCTTGGTACTAGAGGATATGAAGTCAATGACCTTCAAATGTCGTCCTTTTCTTGTGAGTTGTGACTCACAGCTACTAATACAAAATCTGTGTTGCAGATAGCTTACTTAATAAGTTCCAGTGGGGTCTTTTCTGGCTTGTACTACAGCGTCCATCAAATAACAAAAGAGTTGATACAAAAACGTCTCTTGGGTAACAGGTTTATGTTTATTATTTTTAATATAATGCTATGTTTTTTATTTAAACAACAGCAAAAGATACTTCCCTTGCCCAGTTTTCAAAGAACTTACTTGTAAATATGAAATCTATTAAAGACGGGCATGTTATGGCCTTGATTTTTTAATCTAGCCTCCTATTTTGCAGTTTTGCTCCTGCAAATAATTGCCCCTGCTGTTAATTGTGGGTACAATGTATAGCATTTCTAAGTATCTGCAAACCATGTCTTATTGTGCCCACAAATTCAGTAAATGTGTAAGCCCTAGGCACAATTATTATAGCCATAATTATTTGTGGGTGTAATTTTATGACGACAAAACTAAAAGCAGACTTTTAATATAGGTCCCAGCTGGTAACATTCTTCGGGACAGCTGCAAGAAAAGTATGTATCTGATTTGTGGGTGAATAATGTGTTGCTTCAAACCACTAGATTACAATTATGGTGAATAAGTACAGTTTTACTGCAGTGATACCAAGCTTGCACTTCTGCATGTGGCCTTTGAAGGATCTGTGCATGCGATGATTACTAGTCATGACTGTAAGCCGGGTGAGCAGAACTCTGCTTGATGAGGTGGCTTGGGGAACATTGAGCTAATGGATGGATGGAGTTGGTGCCTTTGCTTCATGTTTGTTCATTGCTTCATGTGGAGTTGGGAGAATGACCTGATGGTAGCATTCCTCCCCTGAGTCTGGGAGAGACTGGAGAGAAACACTCCTTTACCTCCCTGAAGCCAGGAAAAATGAGCACTGGATGAGTAAAATAATCATGGCCAAAGATCTTGACTTTGTATGACAAGATCTGTATTGTGTGAATATGTGATGAAGTTGTGACTTGACATCAAGCCATATGCAATGCAAAATAAATGCCAGACCATTACAACATGGTTATTTTGTGGTTTTTAAAAATGCCTTTCATCGGTGACAAAGTAGCTTCCCACCTCCTACAGATCAAACACAGTTACATGGACTGTGCTGAGAAAGCTCATGTACCTGAGCTAGATTCCCTGGAAGAGGAGCTGGAAGATGATATAAGATGGGCTCAAGAAGTCAAATTTGGGAAGTTCTGATCTGGATGCAAAGTTCGGGGGAGTTCAGACCTGGCATTTTGATGTGGGCCCATCTCTAGAAGGTCATGATTTCCTTTAGACTTACATTCTGGCTAGATCCAATGCAAGAAACTGCAGCACATAATCCCCTCTGGACCTAGTGGGGTTTGAGAGGGGTCAAGAGAAATCAAAGGGAATTTTCTTTTTAAATGATATGCTATGCAATAGCTGTCTGTATCTAACTATAAACTCCTGTCATGATGCCTGATCAGGGAGCACCAGTGCTTCCAAACCATGGGCCAGATCCTTAGCTGATTGAAATCAGCATGACTCCATTGTCTTCAACAAAGCTATGTTGATTTACACCATCTGAGAATCTGGCCCAAGGTCACTGTATAAGAAAATCCCAAGGAGCTCTGTTTCATTGGTGTCATGCGATCAGTTCATATGATGGTGTGGATGAAACATGGAACGAATGGCTGCAAACTCACAACAGAAGAGAAGGGATCTATTTAGAAAAAGCCAGGCACAATCCCCTCATATTTCAAGTGATTTAGATGAGCTGATTTCCCCCCCACTAGTTCTCTATGAACATCTGTCATTGACATATTCTCTAGTAAAATCTTCTGTGTCCTCGGTATGGGTATTATTCCAGCTCGTTCTGGAGGTGAAATACAATTACAAAAGACAAGCAGGAGTATGATTTTGAAGATGTAGTGAGGATTAAGGGCTCAGTTCTAATGAGGATGGGATGGGAATATAATACTCAGATATGAAGTTTAGAGCTCATGTTATTGCTAAACTACAAGGATTGCTCTTTCCACTGTTTATGTATCGATAATTTCCCAAGAGCTTTCATTTTCCCCTTTACACTTCCCTACATGTCCAGCGACTTCCCTCCATACACCAAACATCCTGTCCTCCTTCACCCCAGTCTCTGATTCTTGCCCTCTAACTATTTGAGATGTACCCTTAGCCCTATCCTCCTTCCTAGTCTCCTAATTCCCTTTCCCTCCACTCTCCTCCCATCAGTAATTCCTCTTTCCCGTCTGTTATCACATCCAGTCTTTCTCCAGATCTTTCCACTTTTCCCTCTATATTTTGGCCAGGAATCCATCCTTGCCATCAGCCCAAAAGGCTGAAATCCTTGTCCATGCCCTGATCATGTCCCACCTAATCTCTCCTCTTCCTATCCTATTCCCTTCCAATCTATCTAGACTACCACTGCTAAAATCCTCTTCTTTGCTCGCTGCTCAGGACCATGTCACTTCCATCTTCAAAGCCTCTTCACTGGTTTCCTTCTGCATCAAATTCATTCTTCTTATTCTTACCTTCAAGGCTCCACACAAACTTATCCCCCCTTATATCTCTGCTCTTATATCTTGCTACCCTGCTCACTTTGTATCCTTTCCCCATGTTGCTCTATATGCCTTGGAATCCCGTCCTCTCCTGCTGCACCAACCATCTCTTCATTTGTAACCCCCTAGGAATCACACTTCTTCTATGAAGCCAATCAAGGAAGAAAAGTCATTTCATTAACAATCAACTCCCCCCCCCCACCATAGTACAGCTTTGTGATAAACCCAGCTGAGTTTGACCTGGAGCCTGATGCATGATGATTACAGGGAACATTCAATGGGTTACTAACAAAGCAAATTGATGCATAAAATACCTTGGCTTGTATGATATGATTATTATTCAACTTGCATTAAATGCTAAACAATCGTGTAGCAACACTATAGGGGGAGATAATCCAAGCTAATATTGAGATCTAGATCCATGATAGGGGACCACAGATAATGATAGCTGATGTAGCTATGAAGATTTCAGTGTTTTCACAGAGTCATAGATTGTAAATCCAGAAGGGACAACTGTGATTGTATAGTCTGACCTCCTGCATAATACAGGCCATAAAACATCTGTGAATTTTCAGTGGTCACCTTGGTTTTCTCCTCCTAAGATCCTTTTACCCAAATGAGATGAACAATTTTCCTCCTGGATATTGTTCAGCTCTGCGGCAGATTTTGCAGCTGTTGAGTTTTGTGTACGGGTCTTCAAAAGGTGGTCAGGGCATTAGAAGGCGTGGCCTCATTTACATAGAGGTTGTGGTCTTATTTATCCATTGGGAGGGGGTCCATTCACTTGCAACTAAATCTGTAGAGTGTAGGACGGCCTTTGACTTTTCTTATACTTTCCTAGAATACTTTTCTATTGCCAGCGGACACTGCTGCTCACAGAATAGCACTCGCAATTATTATTTGACTAAACCCTGAGGACCTTACTCAATCAAACTCCCATTGCTCTTGGGGTAGCCTACCCCGAGAGCAATGGGAGTTTGATTGAGTAAGGTCCTCAGGGTTTAGTCAAATAATAATTGCGAGTGCTATTCTGAGAGGAGGACTGCAGAGGTGATGCAGTCCCTGGGCGGGAGGATATGTCACATATTTCTCTTAAGCAATGCCCTCCTCTTTGCTGACACAGGGATTGATGTTTATTCACTATGGGTAATAGTGGAAATACACATAGCTTTCCATGGCTGGTACTAAGGAATGAATAAGGGAGCCATGTTGGTAGCTGGATATGCGTTAGGATTTGGTGAAGATTCATGGGTTTTGAGGCCAGATCAGCTTCAGATTTGGTGGTGCTGATACCTCCTAGGCTGTGCTTTCAAGAAATTGTTCCAAAATAGGATTTGAATCCAACTTCTTTTCTACCAAACATGCTCACGTTTGAAGGGGTTTAGAGTCTAGGTTCCAGTTATGGGCCATCTTTAGCCAGAAAGATGAGTCAATCTGCTTGGTGGGCTTTGATGGCGGTGGGAATAAAAGGACCAAGTGGGGGTTATTTTCCCAAAGACAGAGCCAGCCTTTCCTACAAACCACCAGGTTTTGTTTCCCCAAGTGCTGTGTTTGCACAAATCCTAGGGCTTAGTTTTAAAGCAAACCTGCCTGTTCAAAAGTCACCCTCAGATTTCCCACACAGAAAAGCAGAAAGGCTACACATATCTCCTTAAAGGCCAGAAAAACAAGGCTCCTCTGTACCTACTCCCTTCAGTAAAGCCCCCTTTAGACTCAATCCTTACACAGGACCATATTCTGTCCTTAAATCCAGTTGTACACCCTGCAGTCAATGAGGTTACATGGCTGGAGCTAAGGGCAGAGTCATGGCTACTTACCAAACAAGGGCCTCAGTGTACAGAAAAGAAAATATTACAATGCACACAAGAAGGTAAATAGTCTGTTTCTTTTTATTCCAGCAAAATCAAATAAATGGCCTGAGGGATTAAGGAAGTCCTCCGAAGATTACTGGGTTTCAAGTGAGATAAAAAAATAATTACTCAGAATATTAACTAATATACGTTAATTCTGCTGGGCTTTCCTATTCCCAGGGCAAAGGAGCTCATGAGAATTATGCAGCAGAGGTGTTTCCCCCCCGCCCCAGCCTTGCCATTTCCCAAGGCCCCTCCTGAAATTAAGATGGTGCAGGTCATTAATCTGGTTTGGGCAGAAACGTTTTTACATCAGTGAATAAAAATCCATATGAAGTAATCAAATTCAGTAGAGAGAAAACAGAGAAGAGGAAAGCATGCTTCAGATACCTACGCCTGGGCTGTGGTCTCCCCGGGAGGGCTGGAAGTTTTATATAGAGCATATGGAAGAGAACCCCTGAAACAGAGGCGAGAAGTATGTGAGCGTAAGAGAGAGGAAGAGAGAATGGTGGAGTGGGGGCTGAAGACTTTACCATCATGGGCTTGGGCTGGCTGTATTACTCCCAAGGGATGGACTAAGACAGTTCTGCAAGTTGTTCCAATTAAACCTTTTTACCACACTGTCACGCATGCTGCATGTGCAACATATTACAGAGAAAATGACTTCAGAGAGAGCTGACATTTTAATGGGTCTACCGAGTGTGTCCCTCCAAAGAGAGAGGAAGGGTGGTCTTGTAGTTAAGTCGTTGGATTGAGACTTGGGAGGTTTGGCTTCAATTTGCCGCTCTGGCACAGATTTTCTGTGTGACCCTGGGCAAATTGTTTAATCTCTCTGGGAACCTGCTCCCCTGCTGTGAAATGGGGACAACAGTGCTTCCTTTCTTCCCTTGGTTGTTTATGTTGTCTGGTTAGGCTGTAAACTCTTTTGGGTAGGGACTATCTCTTGCTATCTATGGACTTAGTGTCTATGTCCCCTCGGCCCCCGTTACCATGGCATTTGAGCACCTCACAAGCATAGATGCCAGGTTTGTATAATTTTTGGTGGTACCCAGAACAGGTCCAAGTCCCGCCCCCCACATGGGAGCAGGGCCATGTGTCTGGGAGAGGGAACCCAGATAGGGGGTAAGGGGATAGTGGACCCCGGGTGCGGGGCAGGCAAAGGAATCCTGGGCGGCAGCCAGGACCCCGGATGCCAGGCCGGCAGCGGCATCCCGGGCACCGGGCCGGGCCGGCAGCAGAGCCCTAAACATTTGTGGAGCTGGGCCCACGTTCCTGAATATTGGTGGAGCACGGGCACCACGGGCCCACATAACTCACGGTCTACGCTCACAAGCTTCGTAATGCATTTCTCCTCACAACACCTCTGTGAGGTAGCAAAGTACTAATATCCCCGTTTTACAAACGGGGAGCTGAGGCACAGGGACACTAAGCCCCATATCAAAGATATTTTGGAGCCTAACGCTGCTTGATTTCAATGCCTTTGAGGAGCTGGGTATAAGTGAATTGCTCAAGATCACACAGGGCGTTTGTGCCAGAGTAGAGAATTGAACTTGGTCTGCCCAGCCCTCAAGCTAATGCCACCAACTGCTGCACCATTCTTCCTGTCACACGTAGGTAGACGTACAGCACCTACAGACGTACAGTCTCACTTAGGTATCCTGCAACCACCACAATAATACTCCTCTAAATTTAGTATCCCCGAAGTCCAGGATATTGTCCAATGGGAGAAGCAGGAGCTCAGGATTTCTCAGAATCTGGTCCCGGGTTAATATAATGGATTCATTAATTGCGTCCACATTTATATTCACATTCAGGTTGGAACATCAGAAAAACATAACTGCACAACTCCCCTTCTCCTAGTCAAGGAGAAGAATTTCCTCCCAGGCTTGTTTAACAACCTGCTCTGCGAATGCAGTGTCCTTATGGCCGCTGTAGGATTTGGGCTCCTTCCCAATGCTGTCAGCAGAAAGCAGGGGTGGGGGCGGGGAAGGGGTGGTTGCTTTGCTGAAGGAGCTGTCCTTCAGGCAGAATGCTAAACTGAGCTACCATCTGCTTCTGGGGATTATGCTGGCTGCTAAAGATCCTATGACAATATTTCTGAGTCCTTCTACCTGCCCCTTAGCATCTCCCTCCCTGCATCCTGTTTGGGAAAGGAAGGGAAATGATCTGAATTTCTCCTTTCAGGTCTTGTCCCCCTCTCCAGAGTGTACACACACACACACACGCTTTTCAGTTCCTGTGCTCCCGGGACAGGGAAATATAGATTTCTCGTCTCTTCTTGTCCATTCTATTCTCAGCCATACTCTCCTGCATCTTTCTTCCCTGGCAATCTGCCAAGAGGGATTACCCCAAGACCTACCTTATTCCTTTAACCTATGGCTACATGATGAAGTGTGGAGGGAAGCATCTGATCTTTGGTGAATACGAGGCTAGAGAAAACAGGACAATCCCCAAAAAAGGTCCTACTACCATTTACTCTTATATCAATGTGACATATATAAGAACTTGTGGTAACATTTTAAGTTGCAGAGTACAAATTAGAAGGTACCTTGCTCACAGGATAAACAGGCAACATTTGGTCACAGACGAAGTAGCTCCTGGATGTGAAGTAATGTGGTGCAGAGTAAGTAGTATGTAGAGGAGGGGTCATTTCAGAGCAAATTATAGCGTGCAGAGGCGGGACTTAATGAAGGATACGTTTTGTGTAGAGTCAGGATAATTGCATTGTACCTAGTATTTGGTGGGGAGGTAACTGGAGTGTAAATACTGAATAGAATACATAGCGAATGTTATTGTGCAGTATGTTTAGAGGGTAAGTAGTGTGTAGAAGAGGGGTGTACGCTGGAATGCAGATTCACCAGCCAGCAGGGAGGCTGGAACAATTTTTAGAGTGGGGGTGCAGAGAACCATTGAACCAAACTGTAAACCCTGGATATAATAGAAACCACTTCAAGTCAGGGCATGTTGCAGCACCCCCCGCATCCCTAGTTCCAGCACCTATTGTCCCTCCCCAGCTGGCATAACATCCCAGGTATGGGGTCCCGAAGGCTCAATTTATTGTAAAACCCAGGTTCCAAAACAGGAGCAAATTAACTCAAGATACTGGTACTAACTCCAGCCTCCTACGGCTTTCCCAGCTCCCGCCAGCTGGGAGGGGAGAGAACACCCTTCCCATTTCACAACCCTTCCTGGCTACTATGGAGAGACACTCCCTCCCTGCGCTGGGACTTCTCTAACCCTGGCTCCCTCCTCTCTGCTGTTCCTGTCTGAAAGGCAGGACCCCTTCTCTCTCGTTTCCTGTAAGTCACATGCTTGCACCTACCTAGTCATGTATCCTGTGACTACAGCTGGCAGTTTTAAAGGGCTCAAGGCCGTTAACAGACACACTGGGATGCGTGCATGCACCTCAAGGCCCCAGTGTCCTGTTACAAGGAATAATTATAGAAGATCCCATTCTGGAATCCTTCCAATGAGTCATACAACTACTAAATGGGACTACTTGTGTGAGTAAATGCACCTCAGCTTGAGTAAGGGTTGCAGACTGTGGCCTAGAGTAAATTATGCTCTGCAGAAGTGGGAGTAAAAATAGGGTAAGTGGTGCAGAGAGTCTCAGAAATCGCATGGTAAGTGGGGTAGCTAAGAGGGGTAATTGTAGGGTAAGCAGCATTTAAACTTGTAGTACTGCTTAGATACTTGGGTGATGAGTACTATGGAAAAACTTAAGGTAGAGGGCTAGATATGTTAGCAAGTAGCAAGTGGTAATCGAAAGGTAAGTAGTACAGAGTGTACAGAGGTAGAGGGTAATTCCAGGGTAAGTATCATAGAATCATAGAATCATAGAATATCAGGGTTGGAAGGGACCTCAGGAGGTCATCTAGTCCAACCCTCTGCTCAAAGCAGGACCAATCCCCAACTAAATCATCCCAGCCAGGGCTTTGTCAAGCCTGACCTTAAAAACTTCTAAGGAAGGAGATTCCACCACCTCCCTAGGTAACCCATTCCAGTGCTTCACCACCCTCCTAGTGAAAAAGTTTTTCCTAATATCCAACCTAAACCTCCCCCACTGCAACTTGAGACCATTACTCCTCGTTCTGTCATCTGCAACCACTGAGAACAGTCTAGATCCATGTATCATGTAAGTACTGGAAAATTGCAGGGTAAGTTACTGGTGGACATATCCCAAGGAAAAGATAGAATTACCTGTAACTTTGCTTGGATTATGTGTTTGCTGCTGAGACATGAAAGACTCTCAGTGGCATAACTGAAGGGCTGCCCTGGTTAAACTGAGAGCAGTCGATAAATCACTGAAATGACAACTCCTCCTTCCCCCATGGAACAGTCTCACGGCTCAACATCTCCTCTGGGGCAGAGTGAAACAAGAAGCTGCTAACAGGACTCCTGACAGGCAGCTGCTTAGAATAGCTGGGGCTAGAGCCAGCACCCATTGAACCCAGCGGTGAATTTTGCTACTGGTGTAAATAGGAGTAGGATTGGGTCCTCAATGCACACTGACAATTTGGGAGTAGATTAAATATACGATGCCCCAGTATCTTCTCTGTCCTGACATTTGTGGAAACCAGTCACTGGTTATGAAAGTGCCTGACCAGTACCATGTGACAGAGGAAGGTTCAAAGGGAGAATACAGCCAGCTGCTGGCTGGATACACATTAAAGCAGAGTGAAGTTGTTAGCAGAGGCTGCAGTGTCAGAGAGACAGCAAGAGTGTGGGAGAGAGAGGACCACCTGCAGGCTGCAGGGAGAGAGATTTCCCTGCTCCCAGGAGGGTGTGCAAGCTGCAGGGAAAGAGCACAAGTTCCCTGCTCCGGAAGGGTGTGTGCTGCATTACTCCATGCCCCAGGAGAGGAGAGTGTGTGCTGGGTGTGGCTGCAATCTGGGGGAGTGAAGGCAAAGGCAGGGGCTACCGTATAGCTGTTGAGTAAAACAATGACCCATGTGCCACTGCCCATGCCGTCCAGATCAGGCTCTGTGCAGCCGACAGCCCTGCATTCTGCAGAATAAATATGAACTGAAAAGCTTTTTACCTGCCAGGACCTGAATTATATGGTTCACGTTCTCACTTCAACAGCTGATAATATCACTAGGAGCGGCATTAATTTCCTGCATGCCTGACAATGCCCTTGATGTAAGGGGTGCCATACGGTAGGGAACAATCCTGACCTGGCAGGGTGAGGGTCTGGGTGCTCCCCTGTCTCCTGTGATTCTGGGTGACACACAGAATCCTCAGCTCATGTTGTGGCATCTTAGGAAAGGAGGAAATGATTTCCAGCTTTTTTGTTGTCAAATGTATCTATTTGTAATGTTAAAGTCTTGGTATAAATTTTAATGGTATTCAGGCATCTTGGGCTTGTGTCTGATTTGGTATCTTAAAGTCTGTTGCTGATCTGGACTCTTGAAAAGTTCGTTAATTATTATTATTAATGATTATAATTTCATTTACAAAGAAAGCTTTACAGTTCGCCTTTACAACAATCAGCAGGAAGCAACGTCTTGTTTTCAGAAAAGTGGCAACTGAAACATTGCCCAGGTCACTTTCTTTGATTTGACAGGCTGAGACTTGAGGTCACTTTGAAACATAACCTGCCCACAAAGGCCCCTTGAACAATTCAACAGCAGGGGCTAATGTTCTTCCTGATTCTTTGTACCAGAACAGATTGTTCCCATTTAAAAACCCTTCCCCCTTCTTTTTAGAAGAAAATATTCTCCGTGGAGCTAAATTTTCACTACCTCAAAGAGAATAATATCCACCCTTGGAGTGAACCTTTGTGTAATGGAAAAGGTTATTTCATAAGCAAGATGGTTTTTTAAGACTCCAAAGGAGTCTGGGGATTTTTTTTAACCCACACTGGCAGCCCTTTAGCAATGAAACTCGAGATGTAAAGCCTGTGAAATGCCTCCGCTGGGCTGTCAGTATATTAACTTCTTTGCATATAAACACATCCAGAGTGGATGCAAATACTTCTCTTTACTGCAGCCTGCTCTCGAGTTGCTTGATCTTTCTGACCTGATTGGCTTGCCGCTCTTTTTGGCTTTTTTTTTCATTGATTGGTTTTTCACGGTCCTGGAAAATGCCCCGGCTGCCTTTTTAACCTAATGGAAGATGTATGGGGTGACTCAGCAAAAGGAAAGGAAATGTGCTTAATGCAGCGACAAATGTCATGGGAGCTAAAGCAAAGATAGAGGCTCTGACAGTGCCCACGGAGAGATACTGATACCCCCGCACCTTCCCCATAATGAGAAAGTGGCCTATGTATCTGCCATACATTTAATGAAACACATGCTGCAGGCTGCACACGGTTAGAAGGAGCAGAAAGACCGAGCTCAGCATCCTGGCCTATTTCATTTCAAAAGATTCTTATTTTCTATATTCCTTGCACTGCGAGTGGCCCCTATAAATGGCTGGATTGTGCCTGACTGGGAGGAGTACAGAGCTGGTTGCAGCTAAAGTAGCTCCCAGAAGAACTGTGCCATGGGGAGGATAGTGAAGCACGCTCATCCCCAGCATGGCTGGTGAAGAAGGTGTGCAGGGCCATGCTCACATCTCCTTCCCTCCTCCCTTTGGAGCAGCGTACACCTTTGAAGGTACTAGCAGGGAGCATTCTGTGCTCTTTGCCTCCCCCTGGGGTGGATGGGGTAGGCAGCTCCCCATCCCTCCCTCCTTCCCTTCTACCCCCACGCTAGCGCAATCCCCTAAACAGCACTGAATTCTAGAAATGAAGGATGCTTGCAAACTAGAAGGTCAAGTAGTGTATAACCCTGCTGGATGATCCACCGTGGCGTACTGTCCAGCACTAAACATGGGGACAAGCTTTTATCAGCACTTAATACAGAGCAGCTGGTTTGTTGCAAGACACAAGAGTCAAACCACTTGTTCATCAGTGACTGGCTGAAGTGAGATGATTCTTGTGTCAGCAGGGACCAGTGGGTATAACCGTACCTGTGCACTGGTGGAGACTCAGTTACAGGGGCCTTATTGGCACACCTACCATGCCACGAGGTTATTACCTGCTGCTGGGAAGGCTAGTGATGCCACTTATAGGGAAATCATAGATCAAAGTTAATGTAGATTTGAAGGGAGATCTTGATTGGCATACCACAAATATGGCAGTAGAAACAGTAGTAACTGTCTATATTGGGACCTGTCTCTTTCCGATTGTGTGAGCGTGACCAGCAAGCTGGTGCCTCCCACAGTTAGTAGGCTCGATAAGCAGATTTGAAGAGTGGCGCCCTAGATGAGCTAGAAACCAGATCTGTTACAGGACACCAGAGCAACAGGAGCAAAAGCTATTTTACTCTGCATGAAACTCCTGATTCGGGTGTAAACATAACACAGCAGGAATCACAGGGCTTTGCATAAACACATGGAACTGCTTGGAGGATCCCCATTTGTGCTCAAGGGAACTCTTTTCAACGTAGTATAGAAAGACCTTGCTCTACATGCAGACTCTGTTTTAATCCAAATGATATTTTCGATGCTACTTTGACCGTAATGCCTTTTCCTAGCGTGACATGAGTGGCCCCCTTCAGAGCATTTGACAATGTTGGCTTTACTGCATTTCCTATCAGAATTGTGTGTACGTAATTTCAGCTTTATGGCATTTGCGCAGAGCCCACATGATGAGAGTAATATTCTGAAGTGCAGAGTTTGCATTGTTATGTTGAATATCACCTTTGCATGCCATACAAATGTATGTGTGTGCATGTGTATACACACATACACAAATACAAAGTATGCATAAGTGTATATATACATATACACACACAAAATAATAGTGCTCACCCAGGTTACAGATTATATAGATACGTCAGTTGATGGTTCGTTTATATTTTATATATTTAGGTTTGTACCTGAAAGCTTAAAATGAAAACCAATCTTATACCACATCTGACCTATAGTAGCTCTTATAGCATGATTATACTGTATATTTATTTACTAACTGACGCCTTCTTTCAAAAACCTTGTTTTCAGCTCTTTGTAAGAATGGGAAAAGGCACAAGAGAGCCAACTGGCTGAAATCCACTTGAAAAATAATTGACTACAGGTGTCCAAAATCTGAGGTTGTTTTTAAAAGATTTGGCTTCACTCCATTTTCTCCAAAGAGGGTCGTGATTCCATATTAACTTCATTTGTTGCTGACTGAGAAAACTTCTCCTCCAGTGGCTGCTCGAAATGGAATAAGTGGGGCATGGGTGGGTGGGAGAAGAATTTCTCTCTGCATGCACTGCATCTGTCAGGTCTTTTTGTCCAGATGGGGATACATTTAAAAAAAATCCATATAATAAAATGACATCTGCTATCTGGCTTAAAAAGAAAAAGTGAAGCTCCCTTTTTCTTTCATTAAGATGATGATGAGTGCCTAAATATCATGAAGGCTGGGCTCCAAGTTGGCAGACAGACATTCCTCTGAAAAAGAAAAGGAGTACTTGTGGCACCTTAGAGACTAACAAATTTATTTGAGCATAAGCTTTCATGAGCTACAGCTCACTTCATCGGATGCATTCAGTGGAAAATACAGTGGGGAGATTTATATACATAGAGAACATGAAACAATGGGTGTTACCATACACACTGTAATGAGAGTGATCACTTAAGGTGAGCTATTACCAGCAGGAGAGCGGGAGGGGACGGGATGACGACTTTTTGTAGTGATAATCAAGGTGGGCCATTTCCAGCAGTTGACAAGAATGTCTGAGGAAAAGTCGGGGTGGGGTGGTGGAATAAACCAGGGGAAATAGTTTTACTTTGTGTAATGACCCATCCACTCCCACCCTCTATTCAAGCCTAAATTAATTGTATCCAGTTTGCAAATTAATTCCAATTCAGCAGTATCTCCTTGGGGTCCTCTAGTGACTTAAAGGCAAGGGAACTGATCAATCAGCACCACTCAACACCATGATGTCCTCTATGGAAACCAGTGCTGTGGCTTTCTAGGAATGACATACTATGATTCAAGACAGTGTCAACCACAAGTTGGGATATCACTAGGGTAATCATGGTCTCCAACCCATCTGATAGCCTTTATATGCCTCCCAATAACAGTCTCTGAATGTTCCATCTCCTTTTTGCACCCTCAGATAGAAAAGAATGAGTTAGGAATGTTGTCTATTTCACTCACTGCCTTTCTCCCCTCAATTCAATATTGTCTCATCGCTGTTTCTCTTTCTTTCTCAGGGCATGGCCTTCATCAGCACAATGGATCAGAAAAAAGAACAACCTACCAAGTCTTCCTAGCTCCTGGTTGTACAAAGTTGCTGATCCCTCACATATCTCCAGTCAACAGTCCCAACTACACCTTCCTTCCTACTGAAAGAAGCAAGTCAACAAAGTCTAGCTGAAACGTGAAACGTTACCAAAAGCCCTGTAAAAAACTCTCCCCTGAAAGTTGACAGTCATTCTCTTTGTGAGCTCAGTGCACTGCGCATCAGATTCCAGATCAGAGGGAAGTTATGTTTGTGTAGCTAGTAGCAGAGATTGCACAAATAAATAAACACGCGTATATATTCGAGATTATACACACCGCACTATACTGTGTGTAGAAGTATATGCTCAGAATGGATGATCGGTATAGAAACAACGCAAATCTGTATCAAGGGGCTAAGGACATCGCTAGAGAGGTGAACCAGGTGTCAGATGACTACCGGTATCAGGATGGCAACTATGAAAGGTATGCACCTTCAGATGGCTATCACCATGATGGGAATGAGCCAACCCAAGAAGAGGATGCCCAGAGCGATGCCACGGAAGGCCATGATGAGGATGATGAGGTCTATGAAGGAGAGTACCAGGGCATCCCTCACCCAGATGACATTAAGGGCAAACAGAAGAAGAAAGCCCCTGCCATGGCCGATGAGTTTAGAGACAAGGCTGAACTCATAGCCGAGCGGATGGAGGATGAGGAGCAGCTTGCCCACCAGTATGAGAACATCATCGAGGAGTGTGGCCACGGGCGCTTCCAGTGGACACTCTTCTTTGTTTTAGGCTTGGCACTAATGGCAGATGGGGTGGAGGTGTTTGTGGTTGGCTTTGTTCTGCCCAGTGCTGAGAAGGATATGTGCTTGTCCAGCTCAAACAAAGGGATGCTAGGTAAGTGAGACCGAACAGCCTTCCTTCAGACTTTATGCAGCTGGGATGGATCCAAGCATAGCTTATTCCATAGGGCAGGTTCGTTCAGGACCCTCCCCCTTGTCCCCATCCTGACTCACTCTCACGGGGCTGAGGATGGCTAGATGGAGCTGATTCCAGACCCTGTCCCTGCCCTTCCCTTTGCTGATGGGAGCAGGGCTGCTCAGGAGCAACATAACAGAATCACGCCCATCCCCAGACACTGAATGTGCTCACAGCTCCTGGTCTCACAGCCCAGGATAAACCAGGCACCTGAACTTGAATTCCCTCCCCTGCCAGGCAGCCTCGTCTGCAGTTTCCAGAGAGCAGGTTTATTTGTACAAAAATATTAGGCTTATGTAAAGGACAAACATGCACGGAGACATTCCCAATCCGAGCACCCAGGGAACCAGATTTCAACCCTTTTAGTAGCTCAACTTGAACGAGAAGCTCACAAAACAGTGTCATCCAGGTCTCAGGGAGCCTAATGTAGGTGAGTCAGTTCACCTATATATTAAACTGTGTTAAGTGGGTGAGCAGAACCGATGTCCCAGAGGATTGTTTCTGTGTATCTGCCTCCCTCCCACTTCATTTCCATCGCCAGGAGGATGAGCTTCCCTTAGACATATTCGTTTATGTATGGGAGTCTCCTATCTAATCAAATCTAATCTAATGCCCTTCACTGTGCTATCTGAGTGGTGTATAAATGAGGGGGAAAGAGAAACTTTCTGATCAGGCTTGAAGAGGAATGGATAGATGAGAACGAGAAGAGACATAGGAAGGCAGACAAGGGACACGGGGTTTCTCTGCAGGGAAGAGCACTTTTGGCTGGGACTTGCTGCAACATTTTTTGGCTGGAAAATTCAGTTTTTGACTAAATGTTATTTTTTGTGGAATTGTCTCCTTTCCTTGAGCACCTGGAAACCAAAAACCAAAAGAGTGTTGGGGTTTTGGCGTCAGAAGCTTTCAGCTGTTTTTATTCATAATAATGATTATTATTTGTGAGTCTGAATTTTTTCAGTTGTCCGGGTTCGGGTTTTTTGATGAACAGTCAGATTTTTCTGCAGAATTCTCCCCCATTTTCTGATCAGCTCAACTTTTGGGCCAAGATTGAGGAGATTGAGGGGTGCATCAGAAAGGAAGCTGCAGCTAGGCTAGCAGGAAGCTGTGCAGAGAGACACAGAAAGGTTCCTTCAGATTGCAGGTCTGCAGAGAAGACGTCTCTCACACTGACAGTGGCAGAGCATTCCGAAGGGTAACGAGGAGGCCAGTGCTAGATTAGGGTAGGGAAATAGAAAGAGTTTCATTTAAAAACCCTAGAGGACAGTCTAATCACAACTGAATGTCTCTGATTCCTTGCATCTTTCTTTCCTCTCCACTGCGAATACTTTCCCAGTGTGATGATAGCAGAAATTCTGCAAAGTCTCAGTGAGCTTTAGAGAGTTACCAGCTGGAGTCTGAAGTCAGCATTAGTATAAATTGGCGGCATTTGTAACAGTTTTGAGCTGTGTCTCTCTCTCTGTCACCACAGTGCTATTGAACAATGGAGCATCTAGTTGGTGCATTTCCTTTCCATCTGGTGATACAGGTTCAGGTTTTCACAGGTATCCCTTCCTCTGTGCCACCCCTTATGCCTGCAACTCCATCCCTATCACATTCTCCTTTTTAAAATCTCTCCTGAAAACCTCCTTTTCCCATGAAGCCTAGTCAACATTAATCAACCCTCAAACTGCATGGTTTGGAAGTAAGTCCAACGTTTGTCCAGTCGGCTCAGTATGAACCTGCATTGTATTGTGTGTCTCTTTGAATTGAAATCTCCTTGACTGATAGGATTCTGCATCCTCTGTGGTTGGTATGGTGCGAGTGGACTGAGAGGCCTATCTGAAATAACAACATGCTGATCTATAAGGGCTGGGTTCTGCACTCCTTACTCAGGTAAAATGCCCACCAAAATCAATGGGAATTTCATCTGCGTACAAAGTACAGGATAGAGCTCTATCTGGTTTAACACGCACAGAACTAGGAAACTTTATGCATCAACGCGCTTTTCATTTTCTCCACCCAGAGGCAGAGGTGGCTGCAGCTCAGTTCTATTCCTGGTGCATGTGTAGGTCTCATTTTCTTATCATGTACCTTCCCCCATGGCTCAGTGTTCCCCAGCTGCTGAACTTAGGCCTCCACATCAATTCGCAAGCTGTCACATTGTCTCCCCTGATGCTGCCTTTCTCACTAATGTTCTTTTCTTTGCCCAGACTCCATGTCTCTTTGCCCAAAGTCCAAATTAGCAGAGTAGCTGTGCAGTCATTTCCCTTTGGACACCGGATTCTCAGCTGAAGCTGTTTGCTAATGTGTACCGGGTCAAAAGTAGCCTATGGAGGATTCCTCCTAAATCTGGGGAATGAATTTAATGTCCCACACGAGATTAAAGAGTCGGCCTGTAACAACAATCAATTGGTTTCACTCCTGTCCTGTCCCCTTAGGCATTAAACAAAGGTTTATTTATTTTAACTGAGGTTGAAGTTGAGTGGAACAGTTTGGATAAAATAATTTTTTCCTGAAAACCTTAACCCAAATAAGGTATAGACTTCCCTAGGCCCCTAGGAGTCCAGGCTTATATGATAATGATACCCAGTCAGGCAACAATAAAGGAGGCTTAAAAGAGAAATGAAGCAACCATTGGAGTATCTGAACTGGGATGGTTGGGTAGTGTGTGCATCCATACTGGTGGTGGACAAATCTCTCAGGCTTGTAGCTTATATCCTGGCCTGTGATCCCAGCCAGTTTACCCCAACTGAAATTAACTTCAAAGCTTGAGCCAGATCCATCCCCCATTTGCCACTTTAGCAGTACAAAGGGAACAGACAGCTGCCCTTATAAGGATCTCTCTAGCTGGTGTAACTTAGCTCAGAGCCACTTTTCTCTCTCCTATCCAACCCCCAAGTCCTGCACTAATTGTGCATCAGCTGGACTTGGGGGCTGGGCATTTATTTATTTATTTCACTAGTTAATCTCCCCCCACCCTCTGAAAGCTTTTTCAATTATCTAGGGCCAAAATGTCAAAAGAGATCAGGGTCAGATTTTCAAAGGAGATCAGGATTCAGCAGCTCCCATTGGGATGCTTCTGACCAGATTTCCAGCATGTTGTGTGGTGAGAACCTTTGAACGACTGGCCATTTATTTTGTTGTCTAGATTGGAGCTGAGATCTTTTAAAAGTCTGACCCTAGAAATTTCTATCTTGGTGGAGCTCAGTTTAACATGCACCAGAGTCAGAAGGACTGATATATCCCCCCCAAAATATCTTTGAAGTGTTTCTGGCCCAACCAGAGGTAGAGAGTACCAGAAGTCTCACGAGGAAGCTTGTTCTTCCGTTTTTCCCAACCCAATACTTACCTTACTCAACGTTCACAGAGTGCAGAGGAGCTTTGGGTAAGCAAGCAAACTTTTTGCATGTTTATCCAATTACAGCTTATACACCAGGTCAGGTTCATCTGTCTGCAATTTTTAATGAAGGGGGATGGCATTTTCCTCCTAGTTCCTTCTCACTGGGAGTTCTCCTTAAGGTTAAAAGGGGCCTTTTTAGAACTTGGTTTTGCAGTTTTTCCACACCCCTTTCCTAGTTGTTTTGGGAGTCAGATTCTGGAGCTTGTATTCAGAACTTTGAAGAGCCAGATAGGGGAGGTGCAGAGGAAAGTGGACTACACCAATGGGGTATTTCCCTACTGCCACTGGTTGATGTGGGATAGGAAGAGATTCTCAAATTCAGTACATTTTTTTTAAATAAAAAAGGTTTGGCTAATATAGTCTCAACTGTCGGTGGTTTCCCTCCTGCAGCGGGCTTAATGCATGTAGGGGGAGTCGGCTTGGATTCTCGGGCTCTGAGATAAATTGACGTGAAAAGGGATTGTGCTAAGAATGGCTTAGCAAACACTTAGCCTGCAGAGATGTGCAGGAGTATGAATAATGAATACTCAATGACACAAATACCCTCTGGCTCAGGAGGGTTCTGTGCCCTTGGTGTAGGATTTCTCCTCTTCTGAGCACCCAGGAGGGCATGGCATGTTAGAGCAGGCAGGGCTGGAGCTTAGCACCTGAAGAGGAGAACTATAAAGGTGCTAATGATGGATACAAAAAAAATAAGCTTCCTCAGAACCTTTCTTGGCTCAACTTCGCTGGCCACACACCAACTACTCAAAAAAGGAGACAGAAGTCAAACCTATTCAGGAAGCCCAGAGCTTCTGACACATGCTCATTTCCTTCTGAGTATTCCAATTCTTTGATGTTCTAGGGGTTGTACTCTGGCAAATTAGTCTTGTTAACGCTCAGGGTTCAATGATACTTACAGACTGACTTGTCAGAATAATGGTAGCAATCAAAGAGCTCTTTTGGCTCAATCTGTGCCTAATGTGCAATGATAATCTGCAAGAGTGTGTCTGTGTGAAATGAGCAGAGGTTTTATTACAGTGGGCATGGCTTTCACTCAAATTACCATGGCCCCTGGGTCATTATATACGCATGAATTAATATCCCTTACCTTTTTTACATACCAATAGAATCAGCACAAGGGTTCATATTTATTCTTTGGTGACTGTTCTTGTCATATTTTTTGATAAGGAAACAAGATCAGGTCATTCCAGACAGAGCTAAGGTTGCTTCCAGGAAGCTGCTAATGTTTGCACATATGAAAGTGACTCTTGTTCTCTTGGTCATGGGTGGAGGAGAGTGGGCAAATGGAAAATTAATAGGAGAAATAATCAAACTATTTAAGAAAAGAAGAAAGACAAATTGCAAGAGCTAAAAGTGGTGCTGCCTAAAGGCCAAATTGGTGAACTTTGGCTTTTGCCGAAAGGATGTTTTGCCTTTAAATCCCAGTGTTTTGCATAGGTGCTGGACCTGGGGGTGCTGGGGGTGCTGCACGCCCTGGCTTGAAGTGGTTTCCGTTATAT
Source organism: Chelonia mydas (assembly GCF_015237465.2). NCBI lineage: Eukaryota > Metazoa > Chordata > Testudines > Cheloniidae > Chelonia > Chelonia mydas. The sequence continues at coordinate 71,104,900 of NC_051250.2, forward strand.
ACAGAGTTTACAGTTTGGTTCAATGGCTGTCAGCACCCGCACTATAAAAATTGTTCCAGGACCCCTGGTGTTTTTCATATTTCTCCCATCAGAAAAAGTGGAAAATTTACCAAAATTACAGTCAGCTTGAGTAAAAACTGCAAACAAACAAATGCCCATAGAGTTTCTTGAAATGTGAGAAATCCATGTGACACCTCTGAAATTTCACAAAACATTTCAATTTTGTGCTGAAAATAAACAGTTCTACTTCAGATGCAAATTAACAGCTGTTTTAACCCCAGTTATTCCTCATGGTAAAGAACAAGTATTTGGGTTTTCCCTTGATGTGAAATGTTATTTCAAAGATGAGTGCTGGGGAAATTAAAAACCCACACCTACTGCAGTGAATATTTTAGCATACTGATGGCACTTATTTTTAAAATTTTGTGGGCTGAGAAGTTTGCTAATTTCTCACCAGGTTATTTCCACTTATTCATCAGACATTTCTGCTTTAGCTGAGTCTGATGCTGTAATAAATAAAATAAATAATAATAATAATAATTAATAAATACATAAATAAATGTATTAAATCCACTGCAACAGACGAGAAAATTCCTGCCTTGTGACTGGCTGAAAACAGTTCTGTGGTGAGTCAGTAAGTTTCTATTCACTTGAGAATAGGGTGACTGGATGTCCCTATTTTATAGGGACAGTCATTTTCTTATATAGGGGCCTATTACCCTCCACCCCGTCCCGATTTTTCACACTTGCCTGAGAAGTCACCCTACTTGGGGAGTGACTTGAGAAGTGACTTGAGAGGTCACCCTACTTGAGAAGTTTCTATTCATTTTGAGAATACTGGCATCTGGAGGAATATCAATCAATCAGATTATACCTTCAATGCATGCATATTGATTGGCGGTACAATGTGCATTCATTATTGCTATTACTAGCATCTCAGGGAGTTAATATTATCAGTTATTTACAGAGGGCAGTAAGTGTATAAATACTATAAAAGATGCATAATAGTATCTTTCACTTCCATAGTTAGCACCTTTCCTATGAGGAGCTCAAATAGTTTAAACTTTGCAAACCCCTAGTGAAGTAGGCTGATTGCCATCACTTTACAGAAGAGGAAACTGAGACAAGGAGAAATTGGGTGATTTGTACAAGGCTGCAAAAGAGTCCACATCAGTGCTGAGAATAGACTTCAGATCTTTTAGGTACAAAGCTGCCCTTTCTTTCTACAAATTAATAATAATTTCATAAAAAGAAAAGGAGTACTTGTGGCACCTTAGAGACCAACAACTTTATCTGAGCATAAGCTTTTGTGAGCTACAGCTCACTTCATTGCATCCGATGAAGTGAGCTGTAGCTCACGAAAGCTTATGCTCAAATAAATTTGTTAGTCTCTAAGGTGCCACAAGTACTCCTTTTCTTTTGCGAATACAGACTAACACGGCTGCTACTCTGAAACCTGTAATAATTTCATAGTAATAATTTAAATATAATACTATCTTATGGCTTTTTAGTCTAATCTCCTGTTTAGAATGTTGGAGCCACACTTAAAAATTCTGCTGGTAGTTAATGCAGGTAGATAGGAATTCAAGCCTAGCTGTGTGAGTTGCTTTAAAATGGATTATGTAACAGTACACTGGCCTTATCAGGGTTTATTATCCCTTTGAAACACATACTGGCCCAGCAGCTTTGTCTCTGTCATTATTTACCTGTTGTTTCAATGAATCCTAAATAACATCACGAGAAACTTCAGTATCTTCTTACCACTTACATTTTTTCTGGATAAACATATGTAAACCCAGGAATGGCTCCCTGATGGCTGGGGCCCTACCAAATTCGAAGTCCGTTTTGGCCAATTTCACAGTCATAGGATTTTAAAAATGGTAAATTTCATGATTTCAGCGATTTAAATCTGAAATTTCACAGTGCTGCAAACAACCATGTTAGATCACAGATGCTCTTAACCAAGCCAGAAAACTCTGTACTGCTGCGGTTAAGCTTGTTGTGTAGCTGGACACTTAGAATCAGTTTTTTGGTGCTGCTGTTCATGATTTTGACCCAAATCTGCTGCTCATGAATATTCTGTAATATTTTTCTTAAGATTTTCTGCAACACTTTTGCCTGGAAGTTCATTAGAATCAGCGGGCACGAAAGAGGCACAAACACAGCCAATATTCCAGTCAGTGTTGGCCAATATCTTCTTTGCAGTATTTGCACCTCTGGTGCTCTATCTAGCCATGAAGGTAGAGCTTGGTGCAGCTTTGTGCAGTGTGATGATTGTCTCCTCATTTGTAAACACAGCAGTAATTTTATCTGATGTGAGCCAAAACGAACAGCTTTTCAGTTAATGGCAAAGGATTAATTTGGCTTCCTCTGCTGAAGACTTCAGTTTAGCAGAGGGACTAGGTGTGAGGGAGAAAGGGGGGGCACCAGATGGTGCTATGAATTTTAAATTGATGGACAAGACCCGTGGGGGTACTTTGAAAGACACTGAGCGCAAACACCCACTCACTTTCTGTGCTGGTGGCACCCGGTGAAATATTCAGCGCGCATTTTCAATGCCACGCTGGAAGATTCTGTGGGTTCCTAAATCCACCTTTGCTTTGACTTTGCAGAATTCCTTCAGAATTCCCAGCAGCCATAGATCACTCACAGCTAGTTTATAATGTTCCCCCCTCTCACTTTGAATAGGAAAATCCCACTGTTATTATTTTAGGTGTGGTGACTCATTTTTTAACTGGTAGGGTAAGTCATTTTAAAAGGTAGGTGAGCTATCTCCGCTTCTGTTTATTCAACAAAGCAAATGCTATATGAACCAATGGGAATTTTCTTTCTGTATCATTTGATTGCCATTTGCCAGGGCAATGAGATCTATAGATAAAGCAGCAACTGTCCTACAAGCAAAAGCACATAGGAAATATCAGGAACCAAAAAGGCCACCTGAACCAACATACATGCCTTTTGTTTGGCTATTTTATTCACATCGTCCAGATGTTCAATGTACCCTGCTCCCTTCAACCCCCCACCCACAATCTTCTGCACGTCCAAATCTACTCAGTTCTTCCTGAGTTTCCCATTTATTCCCAGGTCCTTAGGACCATAGGTAAAATTTTCAAAAGCCCCTAATTGAGTGTAGAGCCTACATCCTGTTGACTTTCAATGAGACTTAGAAGCTAAAGTCCCGTTTTCAAAAGTGATTTTGGCACTTATGAACCTAAGTCACTTTGGCAATTCTGAAAATTTTACCTTATGTCTTTTGGTTTCTGAAACTAGGACAGTTTGTCTCTAACAACTTTGCTGAAATATTATAATAATAGTAATAATAATAAATTAATAAGCACGTAGCATAATATAGTATTATATCCAGCCTTTCTTATTCATAGATTCATAGAGTTTAAGGCCAGAAGGGACCATTGTGGTCATCTAGTCTGACCTCCTGCATAACACAGGTGACGGAATTTCAACGGAGGTCAAAATAATTTCTTAATTTGGAAACTTTGATGATGGCACCTCAAAGTTTTCCTCTTTTTCAATGGGAACAAGCCCAATGCCTTTACATTTTCTGCATAGCTACAGCTGGTTGAATTATTCATAACCAAGAGTTTATTCTTTGAATTTCACCTTTTTCTTTTGACAAATATTTTCTGAGCAGATTGCATTTTTCTCACATGTATTCATTATTTTATATTAGTCACAGAATAATGGCTGCAAATAATGATTGTTCTCTAAATTGCTTGACAGCTGTTACATTTAATACCCAACATCTGTGCTTCTTTGGTTAGTTTTCTTAGGTCACACAGTATACTTCTATCCCTGGCTGGATGACCATAACTTTTGGAATGAGGTTTCTGGTGTGGACTCTCATGTTTCCAAATTCAAAATTTGTTTCCAATGAATATCCTTTAATATTTTCATAACATTTGCTATTTCATTGGACATTCCTGACAGTAAATTTGCTCCCTAGAATATTCTATGAAGACAAAAAGCAGAAAGAACACAGCAGGAGGAACTTAGTTTCAAAATCTGATCAAACTATTTTGTCCAGTTCTGCTTATAATTTATATTTCCAAGACCTAATATCACTTGTTTCCTTTTGGAGATAATAGAATTGTTGCTGCGGGACCATGCTCACAATATTCCAGGAGGGATTTAACACACAATGGTCTTAGAAAGTAACCATATTACCTCTTTCATATCCCTTGTATCAGTATCTAATTTGCCTTTTTGGCTACAGTGATATATGCACTGGGTCCATGATTTCAATGATCAGTAATCCCCAAATCCCTTTTGTGCACAGTATTCTGGATGACAGTCTCACTAGGCTATTATTCTGCAGGTTGGTTTCCTCTGCCCAGACTAATTAATGACTGTACATTTGTTGAGCTGATCCTCATTTGCTCCGTCACCTAAGTAGCTGTGATTCCTTTCGATTCTGTCTGCTCTGATCCTGACTTGCTTTTCCTTCCGTTTTGTGTCTTTTACAAAACGGGTGATCTTCTTTCCATATCCTCATCCAAATCATGTACCCTTTCTGTAACTGGCCTCCTGCACAATGCCCCCAGAAGAAAAACGTGGAGCACATTTTGGAAAAGAATAGTAAATGATGAATATCATTCATTGTTGTAGGATGTCCATCCAGGAAAATTGCTGTTTGTAAATTTTCTTTCCTTTACTTGTTCTGGCACTTACCCGTGGAGTGTTTTAGTGCAGCTGCCCAAATGAAGGTTTTATGTTGTTGGCTGGGAGGTGTAGTCTTCACAAAAGGACCCCCCAACTGTCCATCATAATAAATCATTCCCTTGATTTCATTTCAGCTGTGGAGTGGGTTCTACTGTAACTGATCACCAGTGCCTCAGAAACCAGTGAAGTGGTTCGCCTCTGATAGCCACTGAAGTGATGGCTGCAGATCTTGGTTGTTTGAAGGTTTTAGGGGCTGGCTTGCCCATTGCCACTGCTTTACAAGACTCAATAAAAAAATGTCTGAAACTAAATAGAAGCCATTTCCACTGAGTTATGTTTCGCAACACTAATCAATAGCTTTAATGCATCTTACATAGAACTCATCTTAACAAATGCTGTATCACAGAGAAATAATCTTGAGGCCCACCTTTAGCTTGGGTTCCTGAGCTCACAATCTGAACTGTTCTTCATCTACAAGAGCAGCTCCAGGCTCTTTCTTGGACTGCTTCTTCCTGTGCAGTTGTTGCCCCTTTAACACACACGCACACACACACACCCACAGCCATAAAGCTGCCAGTATCAGTGACTTTAAACTCAGAGCACTACACTCTCTGCATCAGCTGTCTCCCTGACACCAGCAGTGCAATCAATTCAAATCCCATCATTGATGAGAAATAACACTATTGGCCAAATCCTGCTTCAGCCCCAAACCAAGCAAAAATACACATGTGAACAGATGTCTGTCCTTCTCCCCTTCCTGGAGCTGAGTACCTTCAGCTGGGTCGGAGCAACTGCTGTTGCCTAAATAGACATCTGTACACTGGAGTTTGGAAACCAGGATTTGGCACAAGGAGGCCTGACTACATGTCTCCCCCTCCCTTGCCTGCACAGTAGCCTCTCTACTCCCTTAGATGACATCCTGAGGCACTAGGGCGATGAGCCTCAGTTCTGCCCTTGGGGAGCAAAGGATGCCAATAAAGAGCGCACGCAAGATGCAGACATTGTTGCAGACTGACAAGTTTGCACCTGCAGTGTGTCTGTGGTCACCAGCTGTGGTGCACAAAGCACCGCAATATCTGCTTCTGCGTCACACAGACTAATACAGGATAAGCCGCTTTGTTAAATAAAATAAGGAAATGAGTGCATCGGGGCAAGATACTAGAGTCCTGGTGCTTTTGCAGAACCATGGATCTCCCTCGATATTATCACTCCTTTAACAAAGCCCTGAAGTCCACCAGGTCTCTTCTTTGCAGAAAGAGAGGAAGCAGCATTTGCTTCAGTCCAAATGGCTGACTTAGACATTTTATAACCGATGGGACTTCCATAAAGTATCCAGAGCATTGGAACAGTTGCTCATTCACTCTGAGCTGGGCGGCCACTGCTGGAAAACAAATACCCCCCAGGGCTGGGCACCTGGCTCCCACGCCCTTAGTCGGGGTATCCAGTTATAATAATAATAGATCACAGGCCACAAGAAAAGAGTCCTGGAGGTTAGAATGCAGCAACCACCTCCTGAGCAGATTCATTGTTGTTCTTGTTATTTTTAAGAAGCTTTGGATGAACAGCTGCCAACCTGAATTTTCTCTGCCGAAGACAATCAACCCTGCCTGATCATTCATTTTTAATCTGGGTGCAGGAACGTGGGTTTAGTGGTGCTGCATGAACATCCCTTATTCTGTTGGCTGGGCTTATTAGCAGGACAGGTGACTGTGACACACCAGCCATCCTGCCTGGGACGGGTTGCCACTTCCCTCTCCTAACTGGAATCAGAGCTGCTCCAGTTTGTGGAATCAGAGTGTCTCCCAGTGGCTAATGTAAAAGTCCTAACCCACATGGCAGCCCCTGGAGATTCACCTTCATTATGATTTTGGGTATTGTATGTATTGCTACGGTGTCTTCCAAATCTCTAATTTTAGTGAATGTGGCAGAGGCCCGTGTTTGTGGAGAGAGAGGCCCTGAGTTCCCATGCCATGTGCGTGCACTTTTTCTGGCTGCCATGCTGTCTGCATATCTGTAGCCAAGATGGGTGAGGTCATATCAATATCTCTTATTGGACCAACTTCTGTTGGTGAGAGAGACCCGCTTTCGAGCTACACAGAGCTTTGCTTCTGGTCTGGGAAGGATACTAAGAATGTCACAGCTACATACAAGGTCCAACAGATAGTTTAGCATAAGTAGTTAGCACATACTCTAAGGGACCAGTCAAAGTGAAGTGTCCCGTTAGAATATGTGTTAACTACTTATGCTATTACTTGTCTAACCAATCAACCTGGATGGAATTTTGCATATCAAATAGCAAATGTGCTCAGAGATCTGTTTGTGATCCAGCCACAGAATGAAAAAGAATAATTGGAAAAAAAATGTTGAACAAATCCATACAATGAATACATGAAAGGAAATTATGATTAGGTCATGGAAAGTCTGTGAACAGAGAAAGAAAACTAAATAATTCACTTTGAGTTAATCCCGCAGCTCTAGTTAGGGGACGGCAGTGGTTTTAGTAGTATGTACTTTCCCAAGATATGATTAACATATGCCCCAAAAAAACAGGCTAATTTACAATCCAGAAGAATATCGGAGTTGACGGTGCCAGATGCTCCCCTCCATCAATCCGCTGCCGAATGGTTGAATGGTGAGTGCAGTCATCAGCTTAAGTCAAGTCATTTATGCAAGAATGTTCATTATTGTTCCCTGGTCTCCCACTGACAAGTTTTTTTGACAGGAGGTTTTACACATGATAGGACAGTTCCTGAGACGCACCGGTAACTGTCAGTGAAGACAGGCTTTGGTTCAGGGACAGGGCTGAACCTCTAAAGGGTCAGAATTTTTCTTTAGGTAGGCATAAGAAAGGACACTTTTACCAGAACCTCTTTGGTCTAGAAACAGGGCTGTAAATCATAGAAATGCTGGGCTGGAAGGGATCTCAAGAGGTCATGCTGTCCAGCCCCCTGCGCTGAGGCAGGATTAGGTAGATCGAGACCATCCCTGACAGGTGTTTGTCTAGCCTGTTCTTAAAAACCTCCAGTGATGGAGATTCCACAGCCTCCCTCAGTAACCTGTTCCAGTGCTTAGCTATCTTTCCAGTTACAAACTTTTTCCAAATAGCCAACCTAAATCTCCCTTGCTGCAAACAAAGCTGATTGCTTCTAATCCTACCCTCGGTGGACACGGAGAGCAATCGATCATTGTCCTCTTTACGAGAACCTTTTATACATTTGCAGACTATTATGTCTCCCCTCAGCCTTCTCTTCTCTAGACTAACATAGCACATGTTTCCCAAACATCTTCTCATTTTTTGTTGCTCTCCTCTGGACTCTCTCCAATTTGTTGACATCCTTCTTAAAGTGTGGTGCTCAAAATTAGGCACAGTACTCCAGCTGGTGCCCCACCAGTGCTAAGTAGCATGGGACAGTTACCTCCTGTCTTACACATGCCACTCCTAACACATCCCAGAATAACAGAATCTCACAGTATCAGCCCCCTGAACCATATATGGAGACCTAAATAGGAGCGGGCTGGTTATTGGGAGGTGCTGAGCACCTTCATCTCTTTGTCTCCAGCAGGAGTTGTGGGTGCTTGCCCCTTGCCCAGTTTGGCATCTGACTTTGCGTCCCAGCTTACAGAGGTCCCACGGAATCAAGAGGCTTGTCTCATGGTGCTTCATCTGGGATACCATCCACATGTTTATCTTATGAGCATCTCAGTGCCAATCTGTTTGCACATCACTCTTGGTGCAAGATGGGTTGGGCTGGGTTTCCTTCTAGCTGTTTCCCCAGTTGCTTAGTGATAGTAGTGTTGCATCACAATTAAGTGAGCTTAGTTTGCCTTTTGTGTTTTAAAATGTTACTGGCTGATGTAATCTGGACAATGTTATAGATAGAGAGACTGCAAACTGCAAAATCAGGGCCATTCCAAGCTTTACAGGTGGGACTGTTACTGCAGTGCCTGATCAAAGCACACCAGAGGTGCGTAGAGTGCTCTGGCAACCAAAAAGAATACCTGCTGGATTTGAGGATGCTCATTGCTTGCTGAGTTATTAACAGTGTCCAATCAGTATCCTCTGTTTTGGGGCTGATATTTTAGTCCTGGTTGGTTGGTTGGGTTTTCTATCACCAATCTGTCAGCAGGATGAGAGGCTGTTGCGTCAGTTCACCTCCCTTCACTTGGCCCTGGGTTTTCTGCCTCACACTCCTTGGAGAAAATTAAATAGAGGAAGATAAACAGTTTGGAGACTGAATGATCTAATTGTCCCTTCTAGTCTCAGAAGTCTATGTCTCTATGAAATACAGAGAGGAAAGGAGGTGATACACTTAAAGGGGCGCTCGGATGAAATATGTAACCTGCAAAGAAAATTCCCATTCCTTTAGCTCTCCCTCTGCCCTCTCCCGGTTGCCTGAGTTATCATCAGCCGCCACACAGCACCCCTGCCTGTGCTCCCTCAGCACCAGTTGCACTGAGGGGGGTTAGTAGATATAAGATGTCAGACTCCCATTGAGCAGTTAGTGGCACACAGCAGGGACACGTGCCTTCTAACTAATCTGCTTATGCCTGGCTCTGGCTGATGTGCCTGGGACGTGCTAGGGAAGAGACGGCTGCGGGCCTGGTCAAATGAGACAGCTCCTGAGGCTTTTCTGGGGGGGGCGGAAATGAGGTCTCACCGGAAGCTGAGTGAATTGGGTGTTTGTTGTTACCTTGAATTGAGTCAGAGGAGGGTCTGAGAAAAATAATAATATACTGAGTCCTAATAACAGCCCTGGGAGGCAGGCATCATTATCACTGTTGTACAGATGGACACGCTGAGGCTGGGAGCAACAAACTCAAGGGCACATGATGAATTGGTGGCAGAAGCAGGAGTAGAATTCAAGCATTCCTGGCCTCTAGCCTCATGCTCAGACCACTCAGCCACACGGACTCCCTAGAGAGCGGATCCTGGAAATAATAAACAGCCAGGTGCCTGAGGGGTTTACATTTGAGAGCTGGGCCTACCCTGTTTGTAAAATATTATTCTTCATAATGAACATTTTGTATCCTGAGAGCACCCACTATATGCCAGGAACTTTCCAAAGAAATATGACTGCAGGGTCCTCCCGACTCCTGGGGCTTTGAAAGTCCAAGGGTTGGGAAAGCGACATAAGTTGACTCCCTCTGAAGTAGCCTGAGCCTGAGGTACCATTTTGGATGTCACCGGAGGGCATACTCCACCTGAAAGCTGATTGACTTTACAGCTCCCAGAAATCTGATGCTCAGATGAGGATGTATGAGCCCATCACTGGCACTGGTGAAGCAACTTTGGCTTGACAGGTATCTGGCAAAGGGTGCTGTTTCGGTCAAGTAGAAAGTGAACGTGTCAGACACTGACAGGCATTCAGGCTGGTGAAGTATTTCAATATTTGCTAACAGGGCCTTGGTTGGTGGCTGGTTGGGATTTGTGAGGAAGTGCTCCAAACATTGGATATATGTGAAATATTGACCTAATTGCCCTGTACTGCACATGGGAGAGGATGTCACTCAGCTCCCTGTCTTTCTTTCCTCTAGGGCTCATAGTCTACCTGGGAATGATGGTGGGAACCGTCATTTGGGGTGGCCTGGCAGATAAACTGGGAAGGAGGAAATGCCTCATCATATCACTCGCAATCAACGCTGCCTTTGCATTCCTCTCCTCCTTCGTCCAGGGATATGGATTCTTCCTCTTCTGCCGCCTTATCTCCGGCTTCGGGTGGGTAACACTCTCTTTAGTCTCCCAGCTCCAGGCTGAGGTTTAAGACAGGAGAACCCTTCCTTTGTGCTAGACGAGACTGCACAATGATTTGGGATTGCCAGTTGAGCAAATGGAAGGACTGACTGGAGAGGTTCTACACAGCATGTGTGTGTTGTAAATAAAATGTTCACGTCTCCCTGGAAGGATTTAGAGCCAGCCAGGGAGAAGACACTAGACAAAGGAGATTATATAGTTTGTTTTCCCTTAAACAAAACAATGTAATGGTTGGAAAATTGACAGTCAGATATTCTGAGGTCTTAGCCAGAAAACAGGTGCATAAAAGGAAGCATCTGTTCACCACTTCAGGATAAGACACCTCAAAGTTGACCTAAGAGAACTCAGTCACTGAAATCTCAATCTTGCTGCTGAAACTGTGAACATGGGTGCTGATTGATGTCGACTGCAATGTAGACGCTTGTCTACTAGGACTGTACTGAGATCTCTACCCATTTCATAGGCATGAAACAACATTAAGTTGGTAACAACTTTCAGTCACTACTGACCTGCTCTGAATTTGAATAGGCGATTTAGAGGTGACAGGATCTGCAGCTCTCCCAAGCCATACAGTCTCCCAGATTGCTGATACAGTGATATGGCCTGGCTTATACAAAGCATCAGGAAGATACTTTGGGCAAAGACAGAATTCCAGAGCTCACTCTTTATAAATGTTCACGTTATTAATAAGGAGAGAGGGGAGGGCCCATACCCTCTCATTTATAGTCATTTGGAACTTTGCCTTTTAAAAGGTAAGCTTTTGTTCAGGAGAGAGAACTTGTATTAAACCTTTGACAAGAGACTGCAGGTTTCATTCCCCCCTTATGCTAATTAAGCCAGGAATGACTCCACTGACGTCAGTAAGGTTACACTGGTGCATGTAATATGTGAATTTGGGCCCATGACCAAGATTTTCAATGCCTGGCTCAAGACACATTGAGGGGGACTGATTTTCGAAAAGAACTGAACACTGAATTTGTGAAACTCAGGCCGTTTATGGTGTCTCAGTTTGGACACCCCAAAATGGAGGAACCCCAAATCATTTGAAAACATTGGCCCATTTTAAAATTGCTAATTCCAAAATGTTTTATAGAACTTCAGAAACATTTCCAAAAGTTTGTACAATCCCAGCACTCCGGGGCTCCTTTCATCTCTGAGTCATGAGGCAGCTGAGCTACTCTGACGAGATGGTGCAGGGGATGGGGAAGGGGAATTGCAGAATGGGGCCTCCCTTGTGTGGACTCGGTCAAATTTGGCTGGAGTCACTAGCAACCAAAGGCTGTTATTGCCTGGCTGTTTGCTGCCCCAGTGAAATGAGTTTGTGCTCTCCTGTGCAGTTCTCCAGTTTCCTAGGGCACAAGCATCCAAATCACAAATGCTCTGCTGAGCATATCCATGTCCCCTCGAGGCCAGGTTAATTCACATTATTAAAACGGGAAAGTAAAATCAACTTTCTGCTCGTGACAAGCTTCCTGTGCATCCTTCACATTTAAGAACAACCTGTTATGGGGAACTTCATATTATTCTCTCATGACTCCCTGAGTAGAGGGTCTGTGAGAATCGTCGAGAATTCCAGTGAGTTCCTGAAAGAAAAGCTACCCTCCCACTGCGGGGCTGTAACTCTGGAGACTTTTACTATAAATGAACCCAAACCTATGAGGCTCCAGATGTGCTGGTGACACCTGTTTGGCAAAGTCCTTTATTCTTCCCATGTGGTGTTTTCTCTCCTCAGCATTGGGGGATCCCTCCCCATCGTCTTTGCTTATTTCTCTGAATTTCTTTCTCGTGAGAAGAGGGGGGAACACCTGAGCTGGCTCTGCATGTTCTGGATGATTGGTGGCATTTATGCCTCTGCAATGGCTTGGAGCATCATTCCACACTACGGTAACTGCTTTGTGCTTTCGGTTACAGATAACACCCTGCGCACACACGTACAAGGACATATAGTTAGTGCGTGGCGAGCTGGCGTGTACATCTACAGTGCACCAGCCTGCTGCAAACTAACTGTCTGCGTGGACTCTGCCACTGGGCACTAAAAATTCCATCATGCACTTCGACCTACTCCCGTTTCAGATTGGAGTAGCTTAAAGTGCACTATGGAAAGCTTAGTGCATGGCCGCAGCATGCACATGGCCAGTTAGTGGTTGGCAGGCTAGTACGTTGTCAAAGTACACCCCAGCTTGCTGCGCACTAACTGTTCGTATAGACTAGCCCTCACTCATAAACAACACATACACCATCTCGGGTGGGCTATCGATTCTTAACATGATATATTGTAAGTTAGCCCTGCAGCTTCTGTGATGTGTAAAACCAGAATCCGACATGCTTGTACCAACTGCAACCAAACTCACCCCTGCCATCCTGGAACTTTCAAATCCCACCTGCCTTTTTACAGGAACTCAAAGATAATCAGTGGAATTCATCCTGCAAGTCAGGACATCCCCAGCAGTACAGGAAGAATTGTCTAGCTGTAGCATTGTAGATGCTATTGTGATTGGGGCCCTATACATACTGATGATAGAGAGAAATTAATTGAATGATTGATACTTAGGCAGGATGATGGGTGATGGCTCCTGTATGATAAAAGCCTCTAATACATCACACCTTTGGTACTGCAGATTATAAGTGCTGGCCTCTCTCTACGAGTGGTCAAACCCAGCATCACAAATCCACACATTCCTGAATTTGGGGATAGTTTGACTCAGGTAACTTCATGGCTCATGTCCATGTTGACTGCAGAGCTGAGCTAAGCAATTATCAATAAATTGTAACTCTGCTGAACACTAATATCGGGGTTGGGGGGCTAAGCAGCACATTATCATGGTCAGCACATCCCACCATGTCTTAGCCAGATATCAGTGTATTTGGGGCAAGTTTTTGTGTGTGAATATGTCTCCCTAAAACATATATTTGCTGGGATCACATCTGATTTCCACTGATTTTTCCATGGTGTTGAATATGGTAGAGAGAAAGGACTCTGAAACGTACATTACCACTATGAGGAACAAAAACCTGCATGTCACATGGTTTTCCTGGTAATTCATTTGCATCACCTAGGAAAACATCAGACTGTCAGTATCTACTGAGAAAGATTAATTCCCCTAGTATCCAGTATTGCCAGCTGTTTGCAAAATCCTGATTGAGAAAAGTAGGACAGTCCAAAAAGATCATGAAGAGGGACTATAATATCTATCTATCTGTCTATCTATCTATCTATCTACCCACCCACTCACCCACCCATCATACAAGCTAAAACTGCCCTCTGTATTTAGAAAACTTCACGTTTTGGCCAGAAACAGGCTGTTGGAACAGACATGTAAACTAGAGTGCAATGGTGTCAGGCTAAAGCACATGCATTATTTGCAAACAGGGTTTTAAAACCCAAGCCTTGAAAGGGTACTATTTAAATTTTGCAGATTGGTCAGCATTGTCCATGTCACATGTTGGAGCATCTGAGCCCTGTGCTGTATGTTTTTTTCCTTTCCAGTATCCCTTTGTTCCATATTGTTTTGGAACTCAATTGAACGTGTGTAGCATTGTGGTTGATACAGTTATCATTGCTGCAAAAGCTGTAACGAGTTTATTTCAATATTATGACAGAGAGTAGATTATAAAGAAAGATTTGAAATAAACATCCTCCCTGAGATCTGACTGTGGGAAGGCAAACCGAGAAAGAAAGAACTTTGGTTCATGATGTTTTCTGTGTGCCTTTGATTAAAGTTTGATTACACCCCCCCAAAACCTGCTTTGGTCAAGCAGCCATTTGAGTTTTAAAGTGTCTGTGCTGCTTTCAGACTCCCCCGTGCCCCTTGTTTGCTGACTATGTGGCCTGGGCAGAGCATGAGAGAGAGCCAAGAGTGAGGCGTGGCCTAAATGCAGCACTAGAAGCAAGGATCTCCTGAATTTGAACCCCAGCTCGGACACTGATTTTGTATGTTTGGGGGAAATCATTTTGCTTGCCTGCCCCTGCTTCCTCTGTAAAATGGGAACTAATGCTTCCCTTACAGATATGTTGTCAGGCTGTCTCGTAAGTGCTCTGGAAATCAGAAAAGGGCTACGTATTAGAAATTCTCTGTAATGTTATGTAAGGAGGCCACAGAAGTGTAATAAAATGTACCAGTGGATCCCATGTCACCCTTGCTAGGTTCTCGCTCCATGGATGCACAGTATCCTTAGTTTTATTGCATAGCTCACTTCCAGCCTGATTTCTAAGCTTAAAGGTAAAGGAAGATTTTAAAAAGGCAGGAACTTAATAATAACCGATTCCATTGTCTGTGCTGAGCACAAACCCATGGGGTGTTATCCATCTGACTGTCTGATGGAGTCCACAAAGGAATTCATTACCAGGCATAATGAATTTTTCATCAGATGGGACTTTGTCAGCCTATCACCATCTTGCACAGAACCCATAGGGTCCAGTTAGTATCTGAGAGAGAAATCTGACTAGATGGACAGAATTTTCACTCTGGCTTTTGTTGGTCATAGGCTGGGGTTTCAGCATGGGAACCAAGTACCACTTCCACAGCTGGAGGGTATTTGTAATCGTCTGTGCTCTGCCCTGTATCTCTTCACTGGTGGCACTTAAATTCATGCCGGAAAGTCCACGTTTTTTGCTAGAGGTAAGATGACTCATCTGAAAACTGTACTCCAGTATCAATTAACAAAGGAGATCTGGTCCTCACGTGTTTCTGGCTGTCTCTTCACTGCCCTCTCCCCAGCCCCCTGGCCACACACCCAGTTTCATTTAAAACTTAGAGACTCTCTGTATTAAGGTGCTAATCACATACTTTCATCGTATCACCTTTTAAGGTTGACATCTGCATCGCACAACAAGCAAAATGCAGACACCTGGGATTCATAAACCCATCAAAGGGTTTGCGTACCTGATTAAAACACAAGCACGTACGCTTTGGGAATGTAAATAGTAGAGCTGGGCAGGAAGAGGAGTGAAGCGCAAGAAACAGGAGCATGATAAAATACATGGTGGTTTGGATCTCAGACCCAGCAGGGGAAGTGCAGTACTCACACAGCTGAAGGGACAGCATATAATTATTTATTGTTATCACCTTGCACTTATTGTACATAGCACCTTTTACCTGAGGCTCTCAAAACAGCTGACATACACGGATTAAACCTCAGACCCCACCATGATGTAGGTAAGCATTATTTATTCCCATTTTATAGATGGAACAACTGAGGCACATTGACTTGCCCAAGGTTACACAGCAAGTCACTAGCAGAGCTGGGAAGAGAACCATGTCTCCTGACACACCCTCTGCTTAGCCTGGAGGCAACACTTTGCCTAACTCCTGCCTCCCAAATAATAATTACAGAGTGGTTTCCTTCTTCTACCACAAAACTACTGCACAGTCAGCAAATATAAACCTTGATGGTTCAGCCTTCTGCCCTCTGCTTCTCCCCCCTCAACACATGACGCGGCACGGCACGGCTCTGTTACACCCGGGCCTCCAGAGCTGGTTCCCTGTGTCATTTTTAAAACCACACGGCTGTAGACCACAGTATTTAATGGCTCACTTGAGATATTCTTCCCTTGGTGTTTCCAGATAGGTAAACATGATGAAGCCTGGATGATTCTCAAGCAAGTTCATGATACCAACATGCGGGCTAAGGGAGAGCCGGAGAGGGTGTTCACGGTGAGTGTGGTTTTCTTCGGGAAAGCAGTTCGTTATACTGTGGTAAAGGGGTCACTGGCATGTGGGAGTCTTCATAGGCCAGGGGTTGGTTTGGAATCTGCTTTAGTAGGCTTCAGAGTTGCCTTATTCTCCGCCCTGTGGTTTCTAGCTTCTCACACACTATGTGATCTCCAGCAGCCAGGAGGGAGAATGAGAGAAGATAAGGACTGCACACTTCAGGTCATACACCAGCCTTGTTTTGCGGTGATCAATCCCAGGAAAGTTGGTGGGAGTTGTATATGCATGGGAATAAAGCACAGTGGATAGCCCAGCAGCTTTCCAGTTATACTCAGACAGCTAATTGCTCTGTTCTAGGAGCAAAGTAAAAGAGAGGGACATTACTCATGTGGGAAATCCGGACGACTCCTTCCTCCATTCCAGCTTCTAATCAAACTCTGATTAAGCTCCATGTACCTCCTAATGAGCTTCCTGAACCCCATCTGCCTGGTAGCCAACCTTTAATCTCTCTGAAGGAAAGGGAGGTGAACGATTACTACTCACTGGGCCAATGCTCAGGGTGAAAAATTTGAAATGGGCAGAGTCTAATTCAGTGAGCTTAGAGAAGGCGTGTGGTGGGGTTAATTGTTAATCACAGTGAGTGCGTTGTAAACAGTGAGTGCACCAGCTAGGGAATGCTCCTTGAATTAGGTTGTTATGTATGAGAAGGCACATACCCTTAAAGGAAGGAGGGAGGGAAGAAAAATTTGGCTGCAGAGTTCAGCTTTTTGGTGCAAAAAGCCCGATTAACTGGTAAGAGGAGTTATGGAGGAACAGTATCCATAATGAATGAGCCCATCAATAATACAAGAGATTAATTTACTGTACCTCCAAGTGTGCTAAGACTCCAGGGTCAGAAAATGGGCTTAATGAGCCTGAGCTATTTCCAGGGCACAAGCTATTCGACTGCTGTGAAAAGAGGAAGAAAGAAAGAAAGAAAGAAAGAAAGAAAGAAAGAAAGTTATCTGCTCCTGTAAAACTGGGATGGTCAGATCAGTTATGCTGCAGATCTATAAGCTGTGGCCAACTGGATACTGCATGTTTCAGATGCTCTCCCCTCTGTGCATGCCCCTTATTAAGGAGCTGTCCCCACCTCTCACCTTTAATATACAGTGGCAGCCTCAGTCCACACCAGCTTCTCTCCGACTTGCACCAGGATAAACCGGGCACATTCATGTTATAATGTGAGACTGACCATCCTTGAGGATTTAGGGCCCTCTGAGCCAATGCTGCTCCTGGATTAAAACCATGTTTTGTCTGTCACTCCTGTGTCAAATTCACGTGTACCTTGCTCCTGCATCTGATGATCCTAAAGGCATCTGCTCCTGTTAGGACTCAGTCCGTCAATCTATACTGCACTCACGAACACTTACTATTCCAGCTAATGATGTCCTATTTGCTATGTGTCATAATGGTCTGAAATATTGTACTTCATATCTGGAGTTTGGCTGTTGAATCAAGACTTACTGAAACCTCTTGGCACAGACAGACAATGAGCTCTCCTTGCCTTGTACTTTCCACATGAAGTTGTATTTTGCTAATTGGCCAGCAGGAGCCAGTCAGTCATGCACCAGCTGTTACTGGGACAATTCCCAGATCTGACATTTAAACAGTTCCAGTCAGGAGAACATAGACACTATCTTATCGAGTTGGGTGAATCATTCATACTGAATGAATTATTCAGTGAATTTCACCTCTTTTTCTGCATGTGAACAGACTGTGATTTTCTTGAATATGTTCTTTACTCAAAATTATTCACCAAATACTTTCTGTTACTGATTCCTAGGTTATAACCCATTCACGAGCACTTAC
The DNA here is from genome assembly GCF_015237465.2 of Chelonia mydas. Taxonomy (NCBI): domain Eukaryota; kingdom Metazoa; phylum Chordata; order Testudines; family Cheloniidae; genus Chelonia; species Chelonia mydas. The sequence continues at coordinate 71,122,831 of NC_051250.2, forward strand.
TTACAAGTATTCAATATTCAAAATTCAGGCTATTTTGACTGGACAAATTAGTCATATGGTATGTTTCTATTCCCTGATTGGATGAATTTTCTGATGCAAACATACACATTTATGCACTCAGAATTGACTTTCCACAAATGTTCTTCCACTGGCACTTAAAATTTGCTGTTAGAGAATGCTTTCACCAGTTGCATTTGAGAAAAGAGAACATGAAAGCAGTTGAAGCAAGTTTCTTTAAAACTGTATTAACTATTCACTGAAATTTTTTGGCAGTAATTGTCAGCTCTAATTACCGGGCGGATTCTTAAAGACATCAAGATTACATAGCATAAGTGTGTTAGCTTAACGTGTTGGGTGTTAGAATTACATTTTATTATCAATCTAATAAGTGAAGATTTGAGGTTGATGTGAAACATTTGAAATGTGTCACAGAGGGAGAGAGAGAGAGACTTTTAGCCCATGAGAAAAACTCAGTATCCAATGGCAACACATCAAGAAAAGATAGCAGGGGAAAATTCTTTGGCAAACATCAGAGAAGATTGCTGTGCAGGAGGCAGAGAAGGAATTGTGCAGAAGACAGAGAAATGGTTGAATCCATCTAGGGTCAATTGCTGAAACTTTGGTTTGTGCTTTTCAGGTCGCCCACATCAAAACTCCAAAGCAAATAGATGAGTTTATTGAAATCCAGAGCTCAACAGGGACATGGTACCAGCGCTGGTTGGTCAGATTCACGACCACGTTCAAACAGGTATGGAGCATGAGGACCATCCCACAAGAGCTTTCAATGTGTTGAGATTCTGATTCATATTCACAACATCCCTCGGGTTACTGTGTAGGATAAATGGGCCTGGGCTCTGGTAGCATTTGCTATACTCCCCTAACCCCGATCTTCACCCTGTCTCTTCTTAACCCAAGCCACCAACGAGTTCCTGAACTGATTAGCCATACACAGCATATCAGTTAAGCCAATATGGGTCAGATCAGAGCATACAAGTATCTGATTTCCCTTCTATTTGCACAAACAGAGAATACCATCCCCAGTGAATGAATTAAAATTCTATCTGCTTAAAGTTGCTGCTTGCTAAGGCTGAGTCTCCAGCATTATAATATAAACATTTTGGCCAGCTACGGATTTCACACCTGCCATTCTGCTGCCCACCACGACTGCCCAGAACTTAACAGCAGCTGTGGGGTTAAACCTAGGTTCTTAGGCTCCAGAAGCACAAGCTCCTGCCACGTGAAGTAAAGAAGAATCTCCCTTAGCTGTTAGCAGTCTAGGTTCCATAAGACACAATTTAGTAGCTCCAGATCCATTAGTGGAGGCAATGTTACACGTACACATTAGCCAGCTCATTACAGATATGCTTAAACTGAAGGATACTGGAGCAAAGCTTCATGAACATTGTCCCTTCAGGTCCTCATATGTATCTCATGAATCTATCCCTGTGAACACAGTTTGGAACAAACACTGGATCAAAGCAGATCATCCATCTTCCCCAAATGAGCTCTCTTCACTGTTAATATTAAATTCATGATCTGGTCAGAAATGAATCTTTCAAGATCTCTGCTAGGATTTCTCTGTGACTGAAACCTTCCTGTGGATTTGTAGGTCTGGGACAACCTGTTGTATTGCTTGACAGCCCAGTACAGGATGAATACACTGATTCTGGCTGTGGTTTGGTTTTCAATGGCCTTTAGGTAAGTCACTCCTCTAACTTTCTCAAGAAACAGTAGCCGTCTGAGGGCTTAGTTGTTGCAGTCAGGGTCCATCTACTATGAAATGTGCTCTCAGCTTTTGTGGGATTAATTGTGCATATAAATAAATTGCTACAAAAATCAAATTTTGCCCCCTTGATCCTATTTTAAAGAGACAGAGCCTGTGAAAAACTAGGCCATGGTCTACTAAGTATCTATGTTTTACTCAGTGATCTAACTGCCCATAACAGAGAGTTTAATACACCTTGAACAAACCAGGCCTTGGGGAAAGGTTGGTACTGCATGGCTCAGTAGTCTTATATGGAGTCTTTCACTTCTAGGTCCCTTGTCTGAATCCTGTCTGTATTAGTAGTGTCGAAAAGTAATTCTTACCAGCCGGCTGGCTGTTCATTGGTCTGTGTCAGCTAAGAGGGTGGATTTCAGTCCACTTAAGAACAAATAAGTGTCCACACTGGGGACACCACCCCCTGATCTGGTGATAAAGATGAACAAATAGTTTATAACAAAAAAATGGTTTGTCCTTTTCTGTTCATAGAACATCTATGAATGGATCATGGCTTTCCTGAATACAACTATGATTCAAAAGTATTAGAAAAAATGTTAAATGATTTTCCTAAGCTCGGTGGCATGTACTATGCTGTTTAATTGTGATTAGTCACATACAGCACATGGTGTAGTTTCTGATCCTTGTGCAGCTGAATGTAACTTATGGTCGGGTTTCTGGTGTTAATGCTCACGGGAAGTGAATTTACAATTCTCTTTTATGGAGAATTAGGGAATGTGTGGTTAATCTTTGCTTTCCACAAGGAGCCATCCTAATGCAACTTGATTGCACTTGTTCCAGAAGGTGAACGCAAAAGAACCACAGACACGAAAAAGTGAATTTGTTAACAAAATTGGAATTCAATATATATAGAATACTTTTACTGTATTTACCCATCTCTTGTTGGCACCAATAGTGCCTTCTTCATTGGGAACCTCAACTGATAATTCAAGGGCTGAGAATTCCCTAGAGACTGAACTACCTGCTTGTCACTCCAAGGCAGGTTTTGCCATTGCCCATGACATTCCTGTGGTTTGGATAAATGGAAGACTTCGCTCTCCAGTCTGTCACTCTGACACTTTCCCCAAGCACTAAATTTACCTAAAAGCATTGACAGAGAACCAAAAATTAGAGCTGCTTACAAGTCATATATTGTCCAAAATATGTGTAAACTTTATCCTGAACATGCCCCTTTCCTCTCCTTGCTGCAGTTACTATGGCCTTACTGTCTGGTTCCCTGACATGATCCGATATCTCCAGAATGAGGAGTATGAATCCCGACTGAAAATCTTCGAGCGGGAACGTATAGATCACTTCACCTTCAACTTCACAGTGGAAAACCAGATCCATAGGAATGGGGCATTTGTCAATGATAAGTAAGTGAATGTGACCTGATTTCCTTTATATCTGGGGGGTGAGGGCATATGGTTCAATAAAACTTGGCACATATCATTTCTAGAGAAAGAGCTGAAATTTTCAAGCATTTGAATGCTCCCCAGGCTTTACCTCATACTAGTAAGGGGTAGCAGTGGATTGGACATTCTAGATCAGGGATCGGTAACCTTTGGCATGTGACCCATCAGGGAAAGCCGCTGGCAGGCTGGGCCGGTTTGTTTACCTGCAGCGTCTGCAGGTTCAGCCAATTGCAGCTCCCACTGGCCGCTGTTCACCGTCCCCAGCCAATGGGGGCTGCGGGAAGCGGTGCGGGCCGAGGGATGTGCTGGCTGCTCTTCCTGCAGCTCCCATTGGCCTGGAGCAGTGAACTGCAGCCAGTGGGAGTCGCATTCGGCCGAACCTGAGGACACTGCAGGTAAACAAACCAGCCTGGCCTGCCAGGTGCTTTCCCTGATGGGCCGCGGGCTAAAGGTTGCCAATCCCTGTTCTAGATCATTACCAGTCTGGGCATGTTGGTGATCACCAGTTCATGACTCTCTGAAGTTTTAGAATACAGCCAGTTTTTCAAACTAATTAGACAGGCAAATGCTGCAACTGCATGTGCAAATTGCGTAATTACCTGGGTAAGTTGCCAGTTAAGCATGTTTACTGTTTGTACACACAGGTACCTGATTTAAGCATGCAGTTACAATAACTGCATGCAGAAATTAGACATGCATGTCTCCTCAAAACTACATACCTTGGCCTTTGTTTGAAATCCTGAAATCTTGGCCATTAAGTTGCCATTCCATAGCAAGGCAGTCTAGCATTTAGTGGTACTGTATAAATAGGGCCCTCAGCATCAGGTGTGTCATACAGTCCCTTTCATGTCATGCTGCCAACTTCCTAGGAAATCTCATTGCTCTTGTGGCTGGGGCCAGTCTAAATGAAGATGTAGGGTCAGGCAGAGAGGAATGATAGTCCAGTGGTTACGTTCTATCCTGTGACCTGTGAGACCCCAGTTAAATTCCCTGATCTGCCACAGACTTCCCGTATAACCTGGAGTGAGTCACTTAATCTCTCTTAGTCTCAGTTCCCTGTCTGTACAATGGGAGCAATAGCACTAGCAATAGCTCTTGGGATGATGTGAAGATAAATCAATTAAAAGGTTGTGAGGTGCCCTTGAGGGCCATAGAAGTACCTCAGCTAGATTGTGTTAGGTCCTACTTATGCCACCTGTAATTGCCATTCTTATAGTATTCGTGCCTGCGGTGCATGTGGTCTGATCCCTTGGAAACACTCCTGGGGAGGAATGATGCCACATAGGGTATGGCAAGAGGAAGAGATGGGCCCATGATCCTATCTCAATTCTCTACCATCAGGCTGGCGGAAACAAGGGAGTATATAAGCACTTCTGGTCTGAAAACACATGCGTGTGGATTTGAAACTCATTTTCTATGAATCCTTATGCCTGTGACCGTGACATCTGTTTTCAGCATATATGTTTTGCCTGTTGAACTTAGTCAGCTGGATATTTGAGAAAGGTAAACCCCAAGCCCCTAGTAAAGCCATGGACACAGCCAATGCAACATTATGTAAATTAATAGTGGAAAGGATATTTGTAGGAACCATCTTTTTGCATTATTCACCCAGCTAGGCATAACCCTCATTCTGTGGGAAACACCACGTGCAAACCTATGGAGCATCAAGGGCAGCTTTCTACAGATCATGCGGTCTTTCTACTCTGCTCTCTCTACACCCTAACCCATTTATCCGCATCTCCAGTCCTAAAGAAGTGTGTTTGAGGAATTCCTTTCCCAGAATTCGTCTTCTAATAGGCTCACATGTCCTTGTGATGGGACCTTCTTCATCTGGGCCCAGTGCATGTGGAATCAGAGCAGGCATTGCTTTCCTGGGCCTCTTTGGATCCAGAGGTGGCTTTCTTCTCTTTCCTTAGGACACACTGACATCTAGTGGTCCTGGGCAAGAAAGATTTGTTTTCTTTTTAAATATACTTTCCACTTTTGCTTCCTGAAAGCCAACATTTCTGTGCTCCCTTAAAGCCATTATTTACTATGGCCACCATTCTGCACAATCCCAGTCAATATGAGTTTTGCCATTGCCTTTGTATCTGACTCACAAACTTCTCCCACACCCACCCTTGCCAACTCAAAACAAAATATATTGGCCAGATCCTTAGTTAATGCTTTAAAGTCAACGGAGCTATGCTGATTTACACTTGCTGAGGATCTGACCCTATGTAACTGACAAGACATGTATTCGTCATCAGTTTGTATGTGGTATCTCTTTTCCCTACCCTGGGTCTAGTTTTTCTTTTTGGTCTTTCTGGTCTAAAAGCTCTTTGGGGCAGGGACTGTGTCTTCTTCTGCATCTGTACAGCATGGAGAATGTATTGGGCACTACCACAATATAAACAATGAAAATCATGGGGGGAGGGGCTGTGACGGGGCAGTGTGCCACACCCCTGTCTTTTCCAAAGACTGCTCTGAGACCTTCTTGTTTGTAAATGCCACTGTATAGTTAATTTTCGGTGTTTTAATCCCTCCACCATACATAACAATGTCTCTACACCTTTACACGCTGTATCTCAACTTTCTAACTCCTTCTCCAAAGGGTGGGGAATTAAGGTGACTCTACTTCCGAGGACCTCCTTTGTTGGGCTCTTGTAGCTTTCTGGTTGGTTTGTTTCTCTCTCCCATTTTCTCTTCCTCCCTCAAACCCTCCTTCCTGTGCCCTTTTGTACAGCTTTCCCTATTAATGCCTAATTGGCTCATTGATTCACTAGCTCCAATCTGGCCTGGTAATCAGGTACACCTCTGTCCAATTAGGCCTTTTCTAGGGGAACCTAATTAGTACAAACAGTGACCAGGGTGCTGACTCAAGTGCTAGCCCTCAGCACTCTGTTACAGGGACCATGTCCACATGTCTAAATGGAAATTCACCCCATCGCCTTCTAGGTGTTACAACATAAATTACTCACATACTTCCAAACAGACTTAGACTCTCTAAAATCTCAGCTGCACATGTGCGTCCTGGGAGGAATACATTATGGACCCAGAGTTACCATCCTACAGTCACATTTTATTTTACTCCTAGTAGTTGAAAACTACATGGCATTCCCTATCGCTATTGTCTGTTTCCATTTGTCAAACATTGTTTTGGGTTACTTCCATATGTTTCTAATGGAACTTGACATCAGTGTGGCCTTTTTATGGCTGCTTCTTTGTTTATGCCCAATCATCCTGGGTGAGACCACTACTGCAATAGGATGCAAATTCTCCTCTTCCCTCTCCAGAATCCAACCTAACAGGAAGTGTGTTCAGTGGTTAAAGTGCAGTGCATCCAGCCAGGACTCCTCTCTCTGCAACTGAGTAACTACATGACCTTGGATAAATCACTTCATTCCCTTTTGCCTTCCAACTCCTCCAGCTACCCTCTATTTAAATTGGAGATAATGTTGACTGACACTGCTGTGATGCTGTTGTGAAGCTTTGTTAATGGATGTCTGTAACGTGTTTCAGATGAAAAATGCTACAGAAGGACCAGTTGATAGACTCACAGACTTTAAGACCAGAAGGGACCATCATAATCATCTAGTCTGACCTCTTTCACATTGCAAGCCACAGAACCTCACCTACCCACTCCTGTAAAAGACCCCTAACCTCTGGCTGAGTTACTGAAGTCCTAAAATCATGATTTAAAGACTTCAAGTTACAGAGAATCCACCATTTACTTTAGTTTAAAGTTGCAAGTGACCCATGCCCAATGCTGCAGAAGAAGATGAACCTCCCCCCCTGCCATGATCTTTGCCAATCTGACCTGGGGGAAAATTCCTTCCTGACCTCAAATATGACAACCAGTTAGACCTGAGCATGTGGACAAGACCCAACAGCCAGACACTTTGGAAAGAATTATCTGTAATAACTCAGAGCCCTCCCCATCTAGTGTCCCATCACCAGTCATTGGAGAGGTTTGCCACTAGCAGTCACAGATCAGCTACCTGCCATTGTAGGCAGTCTCACCATACCAGCCCCTCCACAAACTTATCAAGCTCAGTCTTGAAGCCAGTTAGATTTTTCCCCCCACTACTCCTTTTGGAAGTCTGTTCCAGAACTTCACTCCTCTGATGAAGGAATCAAAATGGTTATCGGTCTGGCCTATGGGAACTTACGACAAAACCCTGGGCAGATCCAAGGCTGTTTGGTAGCACAAAGAATTCCTTTAGACTATAGTACAATAGAGTGTCTTTTGGATCTGGCCATGGAAAGTAAATAGACTACACCCCAAATACCTCCCCATCCCACAATCTTTTTTGTTTGTAAACTACTATGAGGGCACAGTTTTTTGTATCTGAACTTTCATAATGCAAAATTAGAATATAGGATATGGCCCAAGGATGTGTGAGAGAGAGAGAGAGAGAGAGGGGATATTATGGCAATTTCAATGATGTGTGCGTGTGTGTGTGCGCATGCGAGTACAGGTATTAAATGTTCTTCCCTTTCAGCCCTCCCTGCATGTTCTTTTGCCTTCCTGGTCCTGCTTTGCATCTGGACAGGCTGATGCTCTTCAGCATTTGTGAAAGGAAATAAGCTTCATTTCCCTTCTGCTGTAACCTGGCAAGTTTCAGCCACAGTTAATATAGTTAGGTATTCCTTGGTAGCACTTGGGAGTAGCTTCAGAACTATTATCTCCCCACTAGGGAGCAGCCACACACTGGATGGCAGGATTGGGACAGTGTCTTGGTGAAGGGACTGGGAACTTGATTGTGCAAAGGGCTGATTATTCAGCTGAGGTGCTGAATGTCCTCAGCTCCTCCTGACTTTAGCGAGCATCAAGGGCACTTGGCACCTTGTAGGATTGAGCTCTGGGTGGGGATGTGACCAGACATTCATCTCTTTGGGGTGAAAGGAGCCGTCAGCCATGTGATTAACGGTTAGCCCAGTTCCTGTTTGGTTCTTTCCTAGTGCAGTAACTCACTCAGAAGCTGCTCAGACTGTGTTTCAGCACTACCTGTATCACATCCTGATATGACTTATGTCTCCATTTTCCCGTCAGCCCTTGGCTGTGAGTTAAAACCCCACTGGATGCCATGCAACTGCTTTATAACTCCTTGAAAGATGAATGTTCAGAAATCAAACTGCCGGGAGAGGGCTCTTTACAGGCCTTGGAGAGTAAATGCCTCACAGCCTTATTACTGAGCAAATGCAAATCAGCCTCAGTTTCGCTGTAACCTCTGAGACCTTCCTTAAGGAACATAGAGCTTGATTAGTCTTCATGTAATGTTTGAGCATTAAAAATGTCTTTTTGAGGCCTCCGTTGAGAAGCATGTAGCATTAATTTAGTGGAGTAAAAACATCAAACTAGCAGATGCTCAATTAAACTAAAGTGCTGGATTTTTATTCAAAGCTTTTTATCTGGTGCCTGCCCTGGTCTCATTAGTTTGGATGATAACACTTGCACTTACACACACACACTCTTTTACATCTTCTAAGCACTCCCCACATATTAGCGAATAAATTTTCACAATGCCCCTTTGAGATACTGTAGGTAAGTAAGAATAGTGTCACCCATCTAAGAAGTGGGTAGCAGATGTCAGGGCTTGCAGGTTGGCTTCCCATGACAGGAGAAATCAGCGATGTGGAGCCTGAGTATATTCTTAGTTTAAATGGTTTTATTTAAACTACACACAGTAGTCCTTGAACAGAGGCAGTCGCAAACAACATGCAGGTGAATCCCTTCTTCCAAAAATCTCAGCCCAGGACCAATGCCTCATTCCCAGGAAGCAATTCTGCTTGAAGAATTGACTCTAGTTGAGAAATTAAGGCAAGGAGAAAACTTGATTGCTGTTTGCAACAGCCCCGCAGAAAGAAACTACATCACAACACTAATAATAATGCTGCATTTCTTCCAGAAATGAATAGTGCTCGCACGATAAGGAAAAGAACTTTGGAAACAACGTGTAACAGTGCCATCTGGTGATTCCCTCCATCATATTGTACCGATGGGGAAAATAAGGCACAGAGATGTTATCCAAGGCCACAGAGAGAAACAGTGGCAGATATGGGACTGGAGATTAGGTGTTTGTGCCTCCGAGACCTCATCCTTAGCCCAATAGATCCAATGGCCTCTGATAAAGGATATTTTTATTTACCCTTGGCAAGGGGACGGGAGGAAGAACGGGGACAAGAGGCTCTGCCCAGGGACAAAGAGAGTGCTATGCATTGCTGCTGAGTGATACCTTCTCCAGCTGATCCAGCAGCAGTATGGACAGGAGCTGTATCCAGTCCTCCTTGGCTGAAAGGGTGGATTGGTTTGATGTGAGGACTCTGAGGAGTGAAGCAGGTGCAGGGAATCCTAGTTGACATATGTCTACTAAAACAACCCCTTTCGTGCATTCACAGAACACTTTTCCTCAGGAACAATCCCATAAACCACCATTGTCACTCTGTGTGACCACAGCATTTGCACGTTAGGAAGTTATTGGAAGGGTCACTGAGTGCTTTGTGCTTACTCACTGTTACTTGGGGTGGGGCTTCTTTTCTTGCCCTGCAGATTTACTAAGATGAAATTCAAATATGTGACATTTGAGGACGTGCTGTTTGAGGAATGCTATTTTGAAGATGTGACAGCCATCGAGACCTTCTTCAAAAACTGCACCATTATATCCACTGTCTTCTATAACACTGGTAAGGGGATTCCTGGCTTGGTCTAGTCTGTGGAACAATGAGCATGTCTGATTTGTGGTGAATGGTTTGTAGTGGTGCTATAGAAGTGCGTGTGTTGGGCTGTGACAGTGATCAGGGAATAAGAAGGGGGAAGTCAAACAAGAGACCAATTGTGATTTTAGCTCTGTGACTATGGTGAACTTCTGTAGAACCAGGTGTATATACTACACTTGCCTTAAAATGTAAGGTGAACTAGGATTTTCCCATTTTTCAAGACCCGAGCTTATCATTCCATGCACATATGTGTCTGAGTCACAAAATTTACATTGAGATCAGGATTTTGTCAGAGGTTAAGACTGCTTCCATCTGTAGCTTCCATCTCATCTTTAGTTTCAGGTAGCACTTGATGAGGGCTTAGAGCAGATCAGACAGCTGTATTCCCAGCCTTCCTTGATGGCACTGCTTATGGTGTCATTGACTGTTGAATGACACCATAAGCAGAAACCCAGAAAAAATGAATTCAGACCTTGGCAAGTTAAAGTAATAGGGGAACTGATTAAACAATTTTGGCTGAAGATAGTCATTTTTCAGCCCATATCTAGCTTCTGATTTGGGATCTCAAGCAGCTTAACTAATTTAATTGATTCACTTATTAATTTAAAAAGAGCTTTTCACTTCCCCTTTAACTGAAAACAAACCACTGGACGATGAAAATTGCAGATGATAGCACCAGCTCCTGCGTTATTGCTCATCATTGGTTGAAATGCCAAGCAATTAGGGCCAAATTATGTCTGCTCCAGCATGGGTGCATTAAAAGGGTGCTCCTCTTCCCTCTAGTGCAAAGGGCAGGCATAATGCTGTAGCCAGCACTCCCCACGCACTGAAGGGTAGGGAGATGATAGACCTGCTGACAGCACTGAAGAACCCAGAGGAAGCTTTATGAGGCAGTTTGGGTGTATGTGCACAACCCTGTTCCCTGCATATCAGCTAATGCAAAGAGGTGCACAGGCTTATATCTATTCTACATGTGTTGCATACAGGGGCTTTCACATATTATGCCTGCTTCTGGCTACTCAGGCATAATGCCTCCAGCTACCTCCACTCAGGCAGGGAACACCTTTCCACTCCGATGTGCCTGCATCTAAACTGAGCTCTGAGAATGTACCTTTATTCCCAGCTGCTGTTGCTGCTATGTTGAGGGTCCAATCTTTGTCTCTTGCCTTCTCAGATCTTTATGAACACAAATTCATTGAGTGCAGGTTTATAAACTGCACCTTCCTGGACCAGAAGGAGGGATGTCACCTGGACTTTGAGCAGGAAAACGACTTCCTAATTTATCTCGTCAGTTTCCTGGGTAGTTTGTCCGTGTTGCCTGGCAACATCATCTCAGCCCTGCTCATGGACAAAATAGGAAGGATAAAGATGATTGGTGAGTGAAGATGATGGTCAACTGACATGTCAACAGCTGGGTGCGTGGATGACCCTGGGCATGATAAAGGCATACTGTGAATACAAAGGTGTCTGTTTCTGTGTGCACAAATGAAAAATGGTCTGGCTAAGTGGGCAATGAGTCACTCCAATACCAAATAAAGCAGAGGAGACAATGGTTCAGTGGGTAGGGCACTAGATGACCACTTAGGGTACTTTCATAGATTCCAAGGCCAGAAGGGACCATTGTGATCATCTAGTCGGACCTCCTCTGTTACACAGGCCATAGAAATGTATCGCTCTGCAACTGACCCACTGTAATAACTTGCACAAGTCACTCCCCCTCTCTGTGCATCTCCACTCCCACCCTTTTTGTATTCTGTTTATTTAGACTGGCAGCTCTTCATGGCAAGGGTTGTCTCTCACTCTGGGTTTGTCCAGTACCTAGCATATGGGGCCCTGGTCTTAGTTGGGATCTCTAGGCACGGTTGTGTTGATAGTGATGCTAATGCTGATGCAGATGCCTGTATCATCCTTTGTGGTAGAGGCGAGACAAAGCTTATTTGTAATTGATATAGAAAGAGATTCTTTACTATGGCTGTTGGACACAGAGAGGACCCTATAATTCTCTCTCAGGGCCTCAAGCTCCCAAACTGAATAAACTCAGACTGTACCTAAATCCTGGACTGGATCAAGCATCCATGGACTGGATTACTGATTATGCTACATACTGATAAAGGTGTCACCTTCTTGTCTTGCGGGACTAAATCCTCATTTTATGTGACTGTGATGCATACACAGGGATTTTCTGATGTTGTTTCACAAAGTGGCCAGGTAATGCCATCTAGTGCCAATATAGCTTAATCACATGGTGGGATGGCAGCACCACGCTGTATCAACATCAAAGTAAATTGAGAGCTCTTGTAATGGACATGGGACACACCCAACCAAACCAAAAGTGTCCTGTGAAAAAATTGGGATAGCTGGCAAATGTTAGAGCTAAATAAAAATCAGAATTTCCTTACTGCAGGAAATTCTGATTGTTCAGCATTTCTTTTCATCCCAAATTGGGACAAAAGAATGAAAAGTTCTGAAAAAAATTTGAATTTGAAAAAAATCCCCACATTTTGTTTTGGCATTTTTTATCAAAACAAAACATTTTAATATGCCCAAGCTGAAATATTTCATTTTGGTTTGTTGAACTGATCCAAAATACTTCATTTCCAATCAGTTCAACATGAAACTGCATTTCTCTGTAGTGGTACATTGCTTCATGGGAGCTTTAGTTCAGGTTGCCTGAAGCCCCTATTATCCCCCATGGGCTATGCTCCCTGACCTACATCTCTTATGATATACCCGAAGTTATGTTACTCTCATGATGCACCATGTCACTTAGTCAGAGGAATGACTGTGTTGCATTGTGGGAGATGTAGTCTGGCCAGGCTCAGCCCATAGGAAAGAAAGGGGACCCAAACTACGATTCCCATGAGGCAATGTGCCACAACAAGGTAATTTAGTTTTATGTTGAAGTGACCTAAAATGAAACATTTAGTGTCAGTTCAACAATCCAAAATATTTTGATTCAGTCAAACTGACCCAAAACAAAATACTTGGTTTTGGTTTTCCTGACAGGAAATAGAAACACTGGAAAATCATCCTAAGGGAAAATTCCCAGCTAGCTCTTGCAAATATTAACAGTGTAGCCACTATATCAGTGAGCCTCAATTGAGGCTAATGAACGATGAATGTTCTCACTTTCTCCCTTGGGCTTGTGCATAAAATTAGAGCCCCTATGTAAATGTGCCAGGCAGTTAAATAACATCCTTATAATTAAGGGAGACCCCAGTGCTTTATACCATTGACTGCAAATTAATCCTGAGATTACTGATGAGCCAGGTGATTTGAATGCAATATAAACTGCCCTAACTCCTCACCCAAAACTCAAACCATTTTTCAGCTTCAACAACCTTCAGACAACTCTTCCCATTCATCAGTGTTCATGTTGACTTGCCTCTGCTCATTCTGGGTCCAGCTGGAAGTCTGCAATACCACACGAAAGAACCCATGTGTGTGATATCTGCAGGGTGAGACTATTGGTGACATCAGCCTAGTACCAGATTTCCAGCCTGTTTCCTGGCCCCAAAGAGCTAGACAGCATCATTTGGATGCTGAGCTGAGTCTTGTGGAGATCACTCATCTTTAGGGAGAAAATCCATCATCTGAAGACACTTCTTATTAATGGTGGATTTGGCTGCCCAGAGATGCCAAGAGAATGATGCCAAGCTTTCTCTCCTTACTTCCCCGGCAGGTGGCTCAATGCTGATTTCTGCAGTGTGCTGCTTCTTTCTGTTCTTTGGCAATAGTGAGTCTGCGATGATTGGCTTGCAGTGTCTGTTCTGTGGGACCAGCATTGCTGCCTGGAATGCCCTGGATGTGATCACCGTGGAGCTCTATCCCACCAGTAAAAGGTACCTATGCTCAGAATATTCTTCTCTTTGATTTCTATTCTCTGACTTCAGGCACAGCCACTCTCACATCTTAAGAACCAGTTATTGAGTTAAAATGTATGCGATGGAAGGGTTTGTTGTTTTTTAAAATCTCAGAGGTCCTACTCCTGTGGCTACCTTTGATCAGCACAGGTATTCAGAAGTAGAAGTGGGCAAATAACTGATTTGTTGGTTTGGTGGCCGTTCTGGAAAAAAAAAAGAACCAGAAAACCTCTAAACAGTCTGGGTCTAAATGAATCTAAAGATTTTCAGCACTGTGAGTGAATCAAAGAAAAGCCCATTTGGGGTCTGTTCCAGGGTAGGTGGGTAGGATTTGAAAGTGGATCTCCTACATCTCTGGTAAGTGCCCTACCCACCGGACTCAAGGTGATGTGGAGATGCAGATCAGGGGGGTGGTAGTAGCAACCCTACCTCCTCTTCCTCTGGCTGTTTTGTGAATGGCCAAAATGATCTGTGTCAAATTCACAAATCTCTCCCAGTTGACCAAAGCTGCATTTTCTATCAAATAAACTGTTTTCCAAAAAAACTATGCCCAGCTCTATTCACAAGCCTTATTGTACATGTAATATAACTCGCGTACATGTATTTGCACAGGCAAGTGTAAATTACGCACAGACAGAACTTGTATATGAAGACTCTGTCAATTGCATGCATGTGATTAGAGGACAGGTTGAAGCCCCTTTGGAAATGTGTCCTCCAGTTTCTTGTCACAGTGTACCACTCCTGATTATTTTAGCTTCCAGCTCTTGCAGACAACCCATAAAGATGTGGATTTGGGAAATGAGGCACGGTATTCAGGTTTCAGGAGTGAGTTTTTGAGAGAAGAGCCTGTCTACATCAGGATAGTGACAAGTCTCTTCTGCCCTTTTCAGTCTATTGATGACGGCTGTGAGGGAAGTACTGGGACTGCACTGTGACAGCAGTGGGCTCAGCTGCTGGGTGAATCAGGGTATGTGGGAGCACTGACTCTCCAGAAGTTACTCACTCTAACCAGCACTTGGAGTGGCTTTGACAAGCTCTAGAGTAAGCTGTGCTCATCGCTTTATGTCCACAACCAAACATTTATCCATGACGTGAACTCGGTGGTTTATTAGTAATGAAAGAGGTGCCAGGGCTCAAGTAACTTTTTTACTTTCATAAGTATTGCAGCAAGCCCAGAGGTGCCGGGGCTCTGAACTGCCAGGCCCAGAGGTGCTGGAGCTAGAACTGCCAAGCCCAGAGGTGCCGGGGCTCTGAACTGCTAAGCCCAGAGGTGCCGGGGCTCTGAACTGCCAAGCCTAGTGGTGCCAGGGCTATGAACTGCCAAGCCCAGAGGTGCCGGGACTGTGAATTGCCAAGCCCAGAGGTGCTGGGGCTCTGAACTGCCAAGCCTAGTGGTGCTGGGGCTCAGCTGAGGCACAAATTAAGCATTGCGTGGACTCCAAGAGATGGTGGTGTGGAAATAAATAAAGGCTCCCAAATATACCCTGCCTTTCCCCCCCAAAAAAGCTCAGGGGCATTCATTCAGTCTGGCTCCAGTTACTTGCTGGGAGCATAGACTCTGCATATCAGATCAGACTGTTGGTCTACTCAGCCTGCCATCCTCATGCCAGCAGTGGTCAGTATCTGATTTTTCAAAGGAAGTTGGACGCTCCATGACATGCACCTGAGCAAATGGTCAAGTTTGCACTTGTGGGGATGGGGAAATTCTTTGTTGACAATTGCAGGCAAACAGCAGGTGCTCTGATGCATGAGGTTCCATTAACTTCCATAGCTCAAACCAGTCTTCATTAAGAGCGTAACCATTACCACACTGGATGACAGCAGTACCTGCTGCATCATCCTATAATTAGAATAGGAACTGCTAGTATTAGAGGAGTTGTGCAATGACACAACTCTCCTTTACCGATGGTGGAACCAATCAAATAACCCGCAGTCCCTGTCTGACTCCTAATCACCACTTTCTGCTCTTCCTCTCCTGCAGATCAACAGCCTTTGGCATCCTCAACGGTCTCTGCAAGGTTGGTGCCATCCTGGGGAACTCTATCTTTGCCTCCTTTGTTGGGATAACCAAAGTGGTTCCCATCCTTCTGGCCTCCTCTGCGCTGGTTGCAGGAGGGCTGCTAGCCCTGAGGCTACCAGAGACTCGAGAACAGGTCCTGATGTGAGAAATTGGGCAGCAGGAAATGAAGAAGAGCTACAAAAAAGAGCCATGTCTAGAAAAATCAAAATGTCCATTTATCCTTTTCTGCGGATACCTCAGATATGGGGAGGGGGGAAAAACAACCCCTAATTTAAGACCATTTCCCATCCATGATTGGCTCTTTGCAACCAGGGTACATACACACTGCAGCACTTTGCTCGTTTGCTTTAGATCCAGTCCACACTGGGGAGAGACTGAGGATCTGTCCTTCCCATGCGTGCATGGGCATAACTGACACAAATATTAACAGCAGCATTGTGTGTGCAGGAATCAAGGGGGAGAACAGATTCAAACCTTTATATGCCCTGGATGAGTTGCAAGAAAACATCTGCATTTACAAGCTGTCCTGGCTTGCAAAAGAACTGGAAGATAGTTAACAAACCAACTCTGCTGAGGTTAGGTCTAGCTTTGGGGGTCAAGATTTCCAAAAATGACTAGTAATATGGAATATCTTGATTTTGGGGGCCCAATTTGAGACACCTTTCAGGGGCCTGATTTTTAGAGGGTAAGTGCTCAGTGCTTTCTGAAAATCAGACCCCTTTATATTATCTCTAGTTGGGCACCCAGAATCACTAGTCATGTTCTTGAGCTGGGATTTTTTAAAAATAAAAATATATCCTATTTCAATTTCTAATTTTAAATCTCTATATTGTTCTCACCAAGAAGAATCTAAAACTAAAACAAAACTAAAAACCAGTCCCACTAACACAAGACATCCAGAGCAATCCCTAGGAAGAGACGTTATTCTTGTCCAGTCAACAGTTCTTTAATGGTGTTGATTTTAGGATATTTGTATAATAGGAATTTTTTTCTGCCTAGTTCTGTTTAAGAGAAATTGGCATGATGTTGGGGATTCTGCAAACCAAATGTGTATATATTATGCGGTGTAAATAGGGGACAATTTTTGTTTAAAGTCTAGAGGATGGTAACTACTAGAATTTACCAGCATTTTAGCCATATTAGTTAAGGAAAATGATGTGTGAGTTTCCTATAGATTTGGGTCTTATTGAAACACTGTAAGCACAATTATTTATAGCTTTTTAACCTGATGTCTAGAGAATGCACTTAGCAAACTTTCATTGTACAGTATATTTAATTGTCTGTTAAGTGGGATAATGAAGTTTTAAATTCTGTAAAGATCATTCTTGGAATTCCTATGATTCCTCATGGTATGACTTTGGCTTTGCCACACAACTAGACACAAAGTGATACAGTAGAACCTCAGAGTTATGAACACCAGAGTTACAAACTGACTGGTCAACGACACACCTCATTTGGAACCGGAAATACGCCCTCAGGAAGCAGAGATAAAAAAATGCCACAACAGTACAGTACTGTTCTGTTGTTAAATGTAAACTACTAAAAAAAAAAAAGGGAAAGTTTAAAAAAAAGATTTGACATGGTAAGGGCACGTTTCATTTAAATTAAGGTGGTTAAAAGCAGCATTTTTCTTCTGCATAGTAAAGTTTCAAAGCTGTATTAAGTCAGCGTTCAGTTGTAAACGTTTAAAAGGACAACATAACATTGTGTTCAGTGCCCGTTCCCCAGATGTTCGTAACTCTGAGGTTCTACTGTACACGTTCAGTTGCATTTTTGGATATATATATTTTTTGGAAGCAAGAATGAAAGGCAAAAAAATAAATCTTCCGCTGCTCATAACAATATAGATAATGCTAATCAGACCATTAGCAGGCACAGAGGCGGGCTGGCATCTAATGGGACCAGATGAGTCATGGGAAATTTGTGTCACTTATGACAGTCTGTGACATAAAAAGCTGTTTGATACTATTGCCACTGTCAAGTTTGATGGAGAAGTGGCACAGTGCAAAGGAAAATCAAGGTTCCCATTTGTGCTTTTAAAAATCACTGGTTCACGTTTGAATCCAAGCTGAAAATTCACAAATCCACAGGGATTTCCCCTTTACCAACAAGGCAGCAGTGAAATGAGTTATAATGCCACAGTTACCGTACAATAATGCATCTTACTATACAGAAACTACTAGGGATGATCACTAATTTGGCTAACAGATCACTAGAAACTCACATGCTGATTGGATTCTGGAGTTATGGGGATCACTTGCTCTTTCTTTTGCCTTTTTCCCCATCCACCCACTGAGTTGAACTGCCTTGTCCACGTCCTCCTTCTCCTCTTTCATGACCTCCAAAAGCCATATTGATCTCCCCGCTGGGTCCCCTGCCTTTAAGGATAGGAAAATGGCCACTCTGAATCCCCTATACCTGGGGTTAAAGACTTCACAGTCTAACTCCTCTGCTGCATGGAGGCAGTTATATATAAGCAGTAACTCACATTAATATTGTCCCCTGATAGCTGCGGGATTCATTCATGGCATCACTGTAAGGAGTATATTTTCTACAGTAGAAGTATACAGAGTATATGTAAATCATGGGAAGCAAATGTTTCTGGGACTCCTTGGCCCCGACACTAAATCTCCATTGGGTTTCACTGTTCTGTGGTCAGCTCAAGCAAGGAAATTGCAGTACGTAATTGTGAAGCTCCCAGGTTACAACTGGCTATGGATTTTTCAGATTTAGGTTGAGGTTTATGAAAGTGATAAAATCATGAGCTGCTGTAATAATTCTAGGCTTCTTATGCCTCGTGTCTTCAGCTTACAGATAGCTTTGAACCCTTCTCTACTAGTCTTCGAAAGGGCTAGGTCCAGCTTTCTTCATGCACAGCACCCGGTCCCTTGGAAAGGCTGAAGCTAATGCTACTGTGTCCTTTTAAATATGGCAGCAGTACACGGGCACCTCCTTAACCCCTTCTCTGCTGCTGAGGATTGTGTCCGAGAAAGCAGCGTTCCCTAAAAAACATCCCATCCTTGCCCTCTGCTGGAGGTAGACATGTACTTCAGCACTGAAGAGATCACAGACTTCCTTGTGATCAAACCACTATAGGGCGACTCACTCCATTTGTCTCGGTGTACTTAGGGAGAATGTTTCATGTTCTGGGTGATTGTGTTGCATCACTCTGTGATGTCGAGTTCATCTGTATTTATTTTACTAGGCATTGTTAGTCAGGTAAGTATGTAGTGCTGGGACATTCAAAAGTACTAACCTGACCCAATTGTGTTCTGCACTGACTTTGTACAATGACTGTAGCCACAGTGTTTATATTGAAAAACCCATCAATTCACTCCTGAGGAGGCGGAAACTGAGAGCTTCAGTTATTGGAAATGGGGAAGTAGGAGATGGTCACTGAAACTTTAGAAGCCTTTCTTCTTCCGGGGATTAATCTTCCCCAGAGTCTGCATGGTGGAAGTTTGGATTCCATAGGTTTGTGGGGACCAAGTACTAAGCAGTAGACAGTGGGTATCAGGCTTACACTAGCCAGGGACATCAGCTAGATGATATAAAATGCCTGTTGCATCTCTAATGACTATGAATCAATCACTCAGAGGTGCACAGGATGCTGCCCTTGTATCTTGATGGATGGTACAGTTCTTGTCTGTGAACTTTGGACGAGGAGTTCACCAGCCCAATTCTAATGTGAAAGCTTAGACACACACTGCATCTGATCATTAATATCACAATAGTCTGAGAAGGGATGATACAATGCTAGGGATATAACAAAGACTTTAGCATGGGGAAATAAAGCCTTGTTTGTTCTTATTACAGAGATCTGTCAAATCCCTAAATACACCCTCAGCACATCCTGTTTTTTGTTCACCTGCAGCCCAATTAGCTCCCTGTAAAGCTGCACCCAACCATCCAGTGATTTTATCCTCACCTTACTGCCTTGTAGTTTTTAATTAGACTTGGGGCCAAACCAAAATGCTGGATCTGCGCGTATGCTGAACTTTGGGAATGTTTGGAAACAGATCTGAATTTTGAGCTGCTGCCAACTCCTTTTCAGAATCAAAACTATGGATCCCAACAGCCCTGTATGTTGGGAAAGTTCTGATTTGGATCCAAATTGTGTGGACTGGGCCCATCTCTACTGTTAAGTCTTTTCCATATGGAATTTCTCAGACAAGACCAATATTTTACCTGCCTATTTCTGGTATTTGCTACAGTTAAAGGTCATCTTTAGTCTTAGAATGTCCTGGGTACACTGGACCATCCACAGCGGGGACTGGTTCCTGGCTATAGGAAGCTCTCTTAGTGAGCTTCCTTTTCACTGAGTATTCACTCCCCAAAGCAGTTAGAAGATTTCATAGACTTTAAGGCCAAAAGGGACCAGTATGAACATCTAGCCTTACCACAGGCAATAGGAATACATAACGAAGAGGGGGTTCTGCCTCAAACTCCATGGATCTCCAAGGATCAGCCAAAGGCCCATCTGGCTCTCTCCATTCACACAGTCCAGGGCATAATGGGTGAGACACATGCCCTACCACCTGGCCAGGGGAAGCAAAGCATGTAGAGAATCCCTTCTATGGATGACTCTAGGGGGTACAATCTGGCCCTCTGTGCTGACTTTTCCTAACTGTAGAGTGGAGTTGATGAGACTCACTGGCAACACAGGGGCATCCTGAGTCTTGATCCATTAGTGTTTGTAAGCATGCTGAGATCCTCAGGTGGGAGGTACCAGAGAAGTGCAAAGGATTACTATTAGTGCTGTTCTTCATCTTATTAGAATAAAGATGCCATGGCACTTACTGCAGGATGCTAGTCTGAGCATCCTGGCCCCATTCTAATATGGAGAATTACATACTGCCTCCCTAAGTTCCCTGTTGCTTTAATTGGATAGAATACTCTCCATCCCTTTCTTTACCTTAGCTGTGCAGAGCTTCCTCTTGCTTAGAACTGCCTCATTCAACCCCAGTGGTGGCCACAGTTTGGCAGAGGGCAAGGTGACCTCTCTATGTGTATACTGTCAGCTGTAATTCAGGACCGCTCTCTCAGACTTTAAAGAGGCAATATATGAACCTGTCATAATATTATTACTGAAACATGAGCCACAGATTCAAAATCTGGAGCTAGATCCAAACTTCTTCTAAGTTGGTAGTGATCAGATCTGGGGATCCATTACAGAGATAGGATGGAGCCAGATCTGATCATGGGATTCTATTTGGGGACAAGTGCTCAGATTTTTAGTAATGGAATTTACTTTCCAGAAGACACACACACGGGGTGTTCAGGCCAATGTGTAACAGAACCCTATGCTCCATGTGTACTGGCAAATCTCTCTCTTACATGCTCACCCCTGTATCAGCAAAGGCTGCTTTTAGGGGGAAAACAAACCAGGAAGTGTGAAACAAACCAAACCAAACCAAACCCCCATAACTTCTTTGCTGTATGTTATTCTAGAGCTCTCTAAACTTGTATGCATTGTATGTTTCACTGTAAATAATATCCAGTGTGGTACATTTAATGGAATGTTTCGTGTAGATGTTCTCTCAGCTGACTCTGTATGTGTGAAATGGCCAATTCCATTTCCTTGGTTTCTTTTCTTTATTTTTTAAAAAATGTTGGTTTGTTCCATGTCTGACTGTCACTGGAAAATGGAGTCATTGCAATGGACTTTGTTTTTGTTCTGTCACATTAAAATCTGGAAGAAATAAAACAAATTCTTGCCGTGTCCATGCTTCAATGTATAGCTCACCTTCTTCTACTAGGGCTGTAGCTGCTGACCGTTCACCTCAAAAATAAGGGTCTTCATTGGATGTAGGAGACCTGTATCCTCCCTGCCAATCTCAACTTGATTAAGTCTCATTCCTACCACTGTTTTGTCAGGACTGATATTTTCTAATGTACTGTACAGAAAACCTTGTGTCTTGAAAGCAACCGATGGAGAGGGCACCCAAGAAAAACAATGACCTCCAGACACAGCAAAATTGTGTCTTATTGTAAGAAAAGACTTCATAAATAAACATTTCTCTTTATAAGCTAGTACCACTGTCACCGTGACTCAGTGGGTCACAACTGAGAATACCAAATTCAGGACAAACTGCCGAGAAACACGGCAGGACACACACCAAAAGTGGTGGTTATTCTCCCATAAGATATACCAAACCAGCAACAAAAGTAAACTTCTGTCTCACCACACTGGCTAACAAGAAGTCAGAAAAGCAGTCTCCTTAGGCATTCCAGTCCTGGATTCAACACCCAAACACTAGACTTAAATATGAGTGGTTGTTTAAAACCAATTTCATCAAACAATTTCTCAAAGGGTTCTTCCAATCCAAAAGGACCAGCCACATACCCAGGTCAATATACAACTCAGTTCTTACCCAATAATCATGCTGTTGCCAATCCTTTAGTATCTAAAATCTAAAGGTTTATTTATAAAAAGAAAATAAAGAAGGAAGGAAGGTGAGAGTTAAAATTGGTTAAAGGAATCAGATATGTACCACAACTGCAAAGTTCTTGGATCAGGCTTGTAGCAGTGATGGAATAAACTACTGGCTTGTTAAGTCTCTGGTGTTTCCAAATCACTGGAAGGTCCTCAGTCCCTTAGTTAGAATGCTCCCATTAATATAGTTCTTAGTCCAGAGGTTTGAGAAGGGAAGAGGCAAAATGGAGATGTTTCCAGGGCCTTTTATAGTTTCTCTCAGGTGAAGAGAAACTCACTGTGGAAAATTACAGGTAGCAAGATGGTGTTTGGGGTCACATGGGCAAGTAACATGTCCATGCCTGATTTCACTTAGTCACAGCAGAAGACATTTCATATTCCAGATGAAATGTTCACAGGCAAGTCCACTAAGTGTAGATAGGCATATCCCATGGTCCATTGTGAGTTAAGTGTTCCTTGATGAGCCATTTAACTTGGATAGTCCCTTCAAGATGTGCAGGCTAAATACCTTGCTACCCAGGAGCAAACATATTTGAAATACAGGTATAAAGCCAATACTCAGAACTTCAAATACAAAAATGATACATGCATACAAACAGCATAATCATATTCAGCAAATCATAACTTTTCGATTGACACCTTACTTGACCCACTTTGTACAAGATTTGTTGCAATTATATAACAGTGGTAGCAACAATGATCTACATGGTCATATTTTAATGAGATAACATCACAACCACCAATCTAAAACAAAGCTATATCACCACGGAGTTATCCATATTTTCCACCTGTAATTATGTGTAGACATGGTTTAGGACATGCAGATATCTAAATATTTAACTGTGCTTGAAAATCAGGTAAGTAGACATCTAAGTGACATTTTCAGACTCAATTAATGGCTTTCTGTGCAAAAAGGGAGGCCAGATTGTCAGACAGCAGGACACAGAGCTGTAGACAGACTACCACATAGTATATATGTGTACACAAACATTGTAGCCATGTACATTTATTATTCATCACACAGCCCCATAACTGTAGAGGTACTTACAGTCAAATTAAAAGAACATGTGCTACAAGGAACAACAATTATGCACAAGGAAGCATGGATATATCATCCACATGGAGATCAGAGCAGGAAGTCTGAAAAATAAGTGGGGCTCAGGCACAGATTCAAGCTATATCTACTATATAGGATGGAATGCCGGGCCTGCCGCACAAAGTTCAGTTCTGGACATAAACTTCAGTGAAGTCTAGAAGGGCTTGGACCCAGGGTTTGACTTTGAACCATCTCTGATGTGGTGCTAATGAATTTAGTTTGCTGAAAGATGCTACAATAAGTGCTCAAGTTCTCTATCTACAGAACAGGTGCAACAACCTAAAGCGAATCAGAGAAATATTCAAGGACAAAGAAACATAACACCTTGCAACTGGAATAAATGAAACAAAGAGGTAGCTCCAGCTCCATTGGTAAGACAACTTCCCTAATCTGAGACTTACCCAGGTCCCTCAGCCTTCCAGTGGACTGCAGTTCTACGGGGTGAACCAAAGTGAGCATTTTTCTAAGTGAGCTGTTAGGGACTGAACTAAGCTGGTCTCAGCTGGAAGGCACCGTCGGTATATTCTACAATAACTGTGCCTGCAGGTAGGGTGCAGAGTTACGGAGTCAACATTTGATAAGCCCCTTATGTGTATTCTCTATTTATACAGGGGATTGTGCATTAGCAGCCACCATCAAAAAACATTTGCCTACCAGAGGCGGGTCTTTAAATAAAGGCCAAAGAGATTTGCACTGGAAGCCTTGGAGATGCTTTAAAGTGATCCTTACTGCAGGCTATTTGACATTCTGCATAAGGAAGAAATCTCTAAGTAGGAAAATCCCATATTTGAATTTGTAGACAGATTTAACACAGGCTCTGTACATATTGCTACCATCATCTGACCTTCTCCGGCTTCTCACTTAGTGGCTAGAAAGTGCCTCCTATTTTAAAACAGGCTGAGATTCTCATTAATCACCAAGAAATGACACAAATGTCTCAAATGTTTTCACTGTGGCGCCTCACCCAAAGTGTGACTGTCACAGAAGCTTTGGAGAAAGAAACAGCAGTGAAACTGAATCATTTTCACCAACTATTAAAATCGGGGGTAGGTCTAAACCATATATCTGAATTGTGAGGTGGTCTGAAACTGGAAACTAAATCTGGATCAAGATTATTGGGAAGCAGTCCCTTTTTTATTAGCGGCCTTGGATCTTAACACCCTTCTAATATGGAACTTTCAAAGTTGAGACCAGCTTCCAAATTTTGCAATTTTGAGTTTCTTTCTGTTTAAAAAGCTGGAAAGGGAGAATGATTGGCTCAGAGAATTTGCAATAGGAGACAGAGTCCTTGATTTTGAAGTTGTTGGCTGAAACTGAGCCCAATTTGGTAGCAATAAAAATCCTTGCCATGTGAGGGCTGCTCAGGGGGTCTATAGGAAATGAGTTTGTATTTCTCAGTGCAGTTCCTAGTGAGCAGGTGTCTACCACAAAAGAAGAACTGATCAAGTGATTTGCAACAGAAGCACTTTTTCTGCCACCTTCAATGCACTGAGTGGATTTACAGCAGCATACCGTAACACATTATGAGCATAACAATATTTATATAGCAGTTTACATTTTTAAAGCACAGTGTAAAAATTAACCAATTACTACTCACATCTCAAAAGTTATAACTGAACTGGAGAACATTTTATTTGTAGCACCTGCTTGGCCTGTTATAGTAAATAAAGACCTTATGTATTTGTACACACATACACACATGGGCTAAACAGTTACAGACTTTAATTGCATTTTGTCTCTGCTGATTTTCTCTCAAATTCTTCCCCATCTTGCCTCTGAAATAACTTAAGTCTCTTTGGTACCACTGGATGGCAGCATGTACATACAAAATAGACTTCTGCTGGCCTACAAAGATCAGAGAAAAATCGTCTTCTTCTTAGATGTATTGTGATAGGTCCCAGGACCTCTAGTCATGGGACAGGACCTCATTGTGCTAGGCACTGTACAAACAGAAGAAAAAGTTAGAAATATGCCAATATCATTTAACATGGAAGGATGGAATTAGGATGGAACAATAATCTCAGGGGATAGTCCCTCCCCTGCAGGCTGAGAAGGGTAACCTACTGGTGGAAAGAAAAGGAGTACTTGTGGCACCCTAGAGACTAACAAATTTATTTGAGCATAAGCTTTCGTGAGCTACAGCTCACTTCATTGGAAAGCTTATGCTCAAATAAATTTGTTAGTCTCTAAGGTGCCACAAGTACTCCTTTTCTTTTTGCGGATACAGGCTAACACGGCTGTTACTCTGAAACCTGTCACTACTGGTGGAGTTAATGTTGCTGTTCCTATGCTGCCTCCTAGACTTGCAGAGGAAACCAGTAGGAGGAGTTTTGTCCATTTCTCTTTTGATTATTCTCTTTAACTGCTTCATCTCTTTTCCTCTTCTGTTCCATTTTTCCTTTGTGACTCACCCTCAAACACCCATCTTGGCAGGATGAGTCTCACGCTCCCACCAGCCACAAAGGATGTGTGTGTGTGTGTGTGTACACTCACAGAGAAGTGGGTTGTGGGAGGGAAATAATGGGACTTGCAGCCATACTAAGTGGCATAACAGAGGCAGAAGGACTCAGCCCAGGAGGCCAGATCATGCCCTATGGGTCTCATCATCCCTATACAGCTTCCCCTGTCTCTGAACACCCGTCATGCCCTTGGTCTCATGACGAAATTGCCAATGACAGTATTAACTCCTGAGCAGATTTCCTTCATACTTTCGAACGTCCCCT
The DNA here is from genome assembly GCF_015237465.2 of Chelonia mydas. Taxonomy (NCBI): domain Eukaryota; kingdom Metazoa; phylum Chordata; order Testudines; family Cheloniidae; genus Chelonia; species Chelonia mydas. Next base: position 71,148,842 of record NC_051250.2, read on the forward strand.
TAAGGGAGAGCTCCATGAGGTAATACCCACTGGGTAAGCCATGTTCTCCCCAGCTCACAGGAGCTATGATGACTGGGAAGAGACCTCATTGGGCAGGAGCAGTTCAGAAGCTCAGGTAACTAGATAACCCTGGTCAGAAGCCCTGAGAACCACCCGGATCTCAAGGGATCAGTGGTATTTGATTAGGTAAATGTCCAGCTTCTTCCATGCTGGGCCCACCTCTATGCTGATGGAAGAATTTGCTGGGAAATCCACAGGGGATTCAACAGGGAGCTTTCTCCATCTTGCCTTCTAGGTTTTCCTGTGGGAGGCGCAGGATCTGCCTAAGGAATTTTTGGCTTTTGAGGGGTGATTTTTCTTTCAGTGCCCACATAATTTCCCCTCTAGAGCCAAGGTGTCTCCATTGGTTCAGTAACCAAAGTTGTGCTTGTGAACGCAGCAAGCTGATCTGCAGCTCTGAGCAACAATCCAACCACAATAACAAATTCCATTTGCCAAGACATCCCCAGGGGCTGTTTGGGCGAGGCACAAGAATTGAATGGGCTATCACAGCTCTGTCAGCTTAGCAAGTACGGCTCTAAGTTCCCTTGGGTCAACTCAGTAGCAATGTTGAGTAGGAAGCTGCCACACAATCATTGTTCTTGACTATAACTGAATTTTAAAGAGATAGAAAAGCATTGTGTTTACAATCAGCTCTATGTCCCTTTCATCTACCACCTGCATTTCTCCTCTCCCCTGTTAGAAAGGAGAGTTACACGGAAAAAACAACAAAACAGGAGTTTTATTTCACAACCGCTCAACCCCATGTAACCTGAGCTGCTCCTAACCTTTGGCCTGAGACAACACAGACTTGTTATTGTGACTTTCCCTGTCTTGGCCAACATACCAGGGATTGAACTGGGGGCCTCCAGAACTTTAAAACAAAGAAACAAAGAAACAAACAAACAAACAAGAAACACAAGCTGCTACAATTTGAGCTAAAGAGCCACTGATTGCTAGCTAAAGGCTGTAACAGATTCATATACCCTGCAGACTGGGCCCTGAGTAGGAGCTGTAACACACATACCACCAATGCGTTAGAGCAGCTGGTCTCAAACTGTGGGTCGGGACCCCAAAGTGGGTCGCGACCCGTTTTAATGGGGTTGCCAGGGCTGGCGTTAGACTTGCTGGGGCCTGGGGCCAACGCCCAAGCCCCACCACCCAAGACCAAAGCTGAAGACTGAGGGCTTCAGCCCCGGGTGGCGGGGCTCAGGTTAAAGGCCCTCTGCCCGGGGCTGAAGCCCTGGGCTTTGCCCACCACCTCCACCTGGGGTGGCAGAGCCCAGGCTTTGGTCCCCCCTCCTGGGGTCATGTAGTCATTTTTGTTGTCCGAAAGGGGTTACGGTGCAGTGACATTTGAGAACCCCTGTCTTATATGAGTGTGATGGCTACAGGTTTAACATTCACTAGTTTCGGGCCCCATATTTAAATCTCGTCACAAAAAAGGTCTTTTTAAAAAAATGAAACTCAATTGACATGGAAATCTTTTACATTATTTTTTTAAACAAATTTCAATGTAAGTAGGATTTTTATTCAAACAGGGCCCAATCCTACATCTACTGAAATAAAACAAATATTTCTGTCAGCTTTAATTGGCTTTGGATCAGGCCCACCTTCCACAGCTCCTGCACTAGTGTTGCAACCCCAAAGAAAGGTTTTAGGCTACTTCCTGCAATGACTATAAAGGGAAATGGACTAGAAACCAAAGTGAAACCAACCAGTCTAATTTTACTGACAAAGCCCTGTTAAATGCAAAGAGGAAATAACCAGCATGCATGACGCAAAGTACATTTGGTTTTAAAAATTCTTGATTTGAATAATCTAGTAGAAGGAGGGAGATTTTTAAACCAATCTGTCTCTCTCTATAAGGTACCTCTCATCTGGGTATTTAAGTTCTGATGCCAACAGATGAATTTTATACTGACAGTCTCTTTTTGAGAGTCAAAAGACTGTTTTCCTGGAAATATTTTTGTTTCAAAACAAACGAGTGAAGCAGACATCCAGTCAATACACAATATCCAAACAGAACTGACTTGAAAGAGAATTGGCCACATTCCTGCATAGTGTAACCCCAGTAAAGAGAAGGGAGTTGTACCAGGGATGAAATTGCCCAATATTTTTCATGAGGCATCAAACTGCTGTCTATGACAAACCGCCTCAGGCAGGACAGCAACTGGAGCAGGTCCAAAGGGGCCTGTGTGAATTCAGAAAGAGCTGATATTTCTCCAGAGGGAGCTCTTTCTTAACTTTGAAATCTTCTGCTTCACGCTGAGAAGAGAATCTTGCACTTGGCTTTTCAAAAATCTTCAAGTGCTGAATTTAGCACTTTCATGCTTTTTATTCCAAGTTCACAACAAGTGGAACAGAAAACCTTTGAAAACTTCCTAGCAGCACCTTTCCCTCTCACAACTCCATTATCAACAAACTGCTCCACAATGACCAACAATGAGACTGGCAGGACACAGTTATGTCTATACGAATATCAATATATCACCAGGAAACAGGACAACCTTTTGGCAATCTTATTTTGGCCATATACAAACAGATCTGAGTGCAGTTCCCTGTCTGGCACAGACTCCCTGTGTAACCTTGGACAAGTCACTTAATTTATCTGTGCCTCAGTTTCCCTTCTATGAAAAGGAAATAATAATGCTCTCTTTGCCTGTCTTGTCTCTTAGGGCATGGATTTTCTCTTGCTATGTGTAAGTATAGTGTTTAGCATAATGGGGTCCCAATTTCAGTTGACACCTCCACGCATTGCTAGAATACAAATAAATAATAAATAATAATAATAATAATAAAAGTGCATAGATACTACAATATTGGGCACTCTACAAACACTGACAATAGATAGCCAGGCATTTATAGTTTTTTTTACATTTTTGACATCGTTTATATTTAGCCTTTTAGTCTGATCCCATTACCTTTCTCAAATTTACCTCTGACCTCAGCCTGTCCTTCCTCCAGTTCAGCTGTAATTTCTGTCCTATCCTCTGCCATCTCTGTATAACTGAAACCTCCAGCAGCTCCTTGGCACATGTTGGTTTCTTCCTGGCTACCATGTAAATAATCGACCAAAACCTTGTCTATTCTCTGTGCTAGCAGGTTGCTTCCACTTTGGTGATAGTTTATCCCCTTCCCTAAAGGTGCCTAATAAATGTCATCCCTTGCATACAGCCAACCCAGGATTGGGGATGCACAGGTGAGCCCAGAACACACCTCCCTGCCATCCTGAGCTGTCTTTTTGCTCCTCAGCCATAGCCAAGGGTCTGGCTCAAAGTTTTTCAGTTTTTATTTATTGGATTTTCTTTACCTGGGCTCCTCAATGACTAATTTAGAAGCCTGCTCCCCTGCAATGCCTCATTCCAATCAGCCCATAATACCCCTGCTCATTCTGTCTGGGTGCCTGCTCTGCTCAAGAATATGGTGATGTGACTTCTAGACATTACGGGTCCCAACATACTCCATCTTGATCCATTCAGATGTGGGGTGGGTCCCCAGGTTCCATCCCTGAATGTTCACAGTTGCTCAAGAACTCCAGACATTCCCAGGAAACATCATTCTGACATATCAACGTGTAACACCATCTACACGTCCCGAAAGCAAAAGGTAGCCCTGGCAGAAGCAGCACAAGCTTCCCTTGCACTGCCCTACCAATGTGCCTCAGTCACCTCCACTCAAGACGACCATCTGGTGCTCTATGGTTCTTCAGTGCCATCTCTACTGAGACCATCAGTGCGTGGCATTGTTGTGTGGGGACCTTGTTGAGCTGGGACCACTTAATGCCTACCTGTCCTCTAGGAACCATGCTGAAGTCACCAACTAGCCTTCAGATAGGAACAGATTTCAAGCACTATTGATCTCAGCCACATTCAATCCAATGATTACTAAGTGAAAGTTTCTATACTCCGTTACTAATTCGCTGAGCCACTCAGTTCCCTAGCCATAAGCACACTATCCTGTGCAGAACAATGTTTCAAAAATCATAGAAAAAAGAGATAGAAAAGATCTAATTAGGTCATCTAGTGTAGACCACCTGCTGATACAGGTTTGGTCCCTTACTGTCAATTTAACGTTTGTTCAAGCTAAACAGAAATGAGGTGAGAAAATAGATTCCTGCTGATGGCAAATCAAAGCTCCTTTGTGTCTAACATAGGGGAAAACTGATCAAGAAGAGTTCATGCTGAAGCGGAGTTTACCTCTGAATGATTGCCAAGGTCATTGCAACCTTCGGTTATCTACTGTGGATGGAAAATTTATCTGGGATGAACTTTGTAGCTGGGGTTCCACAGAGAAGGAATTCAAGGACAAAAGGGGTACAGACCATCAGTACTTTTTGAAATCTTCACTGCAGTAAATCCATGATATCTGGTGTTCAAATCAGCGTTTTTGAAGCTACAAAAACTTTGATCCCAGAGTAAAATCATTGTGTGGAATTTTTGACATCACAGTCAGCTCCGCGGCAACCAATAGAGAGTATAAACATAATCATAATACTTGGTGTAGCTTCTTTCTTTGAGAATCGCATTGTATTTGATAAGCATTAATGAGGCAGGGAAGCAGGGATATATTACCCACAGTTGTTACATGAGGAAACTGAGTCAGAGAGAGGCTTAAGTGACTTGCCCAAGTCACACAAAAAGTAGGTGGACGAGAATCCTAGCACTCCATCTTTTGCTTTATCCTCCCCTGGATGTACTCCTCACCTGGAAAGATTGCTTCCCAGCAGTATTTGATGGAGAGGTTGGGCTGTGAAGGGAAAAAGCTTTTAGACTGGCAACCACTGGTCCCCTTGCAGTCTCAGAGGGAAAGTCAAAGACTAGACAGACCAGGGAAAATGAACTATCTTCTCATCACTACAGGTGCTTCCACTAGGGCAGGGTTGAGACTGTTGGTTGGGTTGTATGTGGGAAGTTTTCCCTGATGCTGCTTGGGTTTTATCTATTCTGTAGAGAAACAGAGGACTTTGTGCTCCAGGGCTGTCGGTCTTGCACCATTCAACAACAACAGTGGCGATCCATAGTGCTGACTGTCCATGACCTGAAGTGAGCTGTAGCTCACAAAAGCTTATGCTCAAATAAATATGTTAGTCTCTAAGGTGCCACAAGTACTCCTTTTCTTTCTGCGAATACAGACTAACACGGCTGCTACTCTGAAACCTGTCATAACCACACTGTATGGCTTTATTCTAGGTGTCTAAGATCTCTACTGGATCTTAGTGTTGCAGCCAGGTTCATTGTGGGCTACTGCGTGACAGCCGCTTGTCCGTGACTGGGCCGTGACTCCTCCTGACCTCAAGTCCAATCTTCAGAGCTCGATGTGCAGGGGACTTTGTCTCTTAGGTGGGTTTCTTCAGCTGACAGCCTAGTGAAAATCATGACTGTCCTGAGAATTTCAGAAAGGGTGGCAGACATCTCTCACCTCTCAGAGAAGAATTTCTGCTCCAAATCTCTGCAGCTGATAATCACAACATGAGCAAAGTCAGGGATGATAAGCCACTCACAGCTCTCTCTCTCTCTTTTATTCCCCCACACCTTCAGGGATGACTTCCCAGAGGATGCTCCCTTGTCTGATATAACTGAGATCTGGGAACTTGCTGCAAAAGTAATATTGATTTTGTAAGCAAGACTATGTAAATCTAGCATGTTTGGTTATTGTAGTTCCAGAAATTCCCTTAACAACAACATAATCATTAAGTCTGAAGTTCTTCATATAAAAAAGACACTGTCCAGGAATGAATAAATGCTGAGCCCATCACCGTAGCGTGTAACAACAAGGAATTCCATAGGCATGACAAGGAAACAGAGAAAGTTGCAGTGCCTCTGGTACAACAGAGGATTGAGAGACAAGCACATTTTAGCACAATCCCAGATTTTAAGTCTTGCCCATAGGGCCATATGCTCTGTTGCGCTCAGGTGGCACAAAGGGTCCAGAAAGCACCAGATCTGTCTAGCTGAGAATTCTCCCATTGTGGGGAAGCCTCAGCTGGTGCAGAGCCTGAGTAGCCAGTCCTCGCACACCACCCCTCCAATTCAGCCCTGGCATAAAGGTATGTGCCAGGGCAAGGAGGAACATAGAATAAGGACTGGAAGGGACCTCGAGAGGTCATCTAGTCCAATCCCCTGCACTCATGGCAGGACTAAGTATTATCTAGACCATCCCTGACAGGTGTTTGTCTAACCTGCTCTTAAAAATCCCCAATGATGGAGATTCTACAACCCCCCTAGGCAATTTATTCCAGTGCTTAACCACCCTGACAGTTAGGAAGTTTTTCCTAATGTCCAAACTAAACCGCTCTTGCTGCAATTTAAGCCCATTGCTTCTTGTCCTATCCTCAGAGGTTAAGAACAACTTTTCTCCCTCCTCCTTGTAATAACCTTTTATGTACTTGAAAACTGTTATCATGTCCCCTCTCAGTCTTCTCTTCTCCAGACTAAACAAACCCATTTTTTTCAATCTTTCCTCATAGGTCATGTTTTCTAGACTGTTAATCATTTTTGTTGCTCTTCTTGGGACTTTCTCCAATTTGTCCATGTATTTCCTGAAATGTGGCGCACAGAGCTGAACATAATACTCCAGTTGAGGCCTAATCAGTAGACAGGAAGAATTACTTCTTGTGTCTTGCTTACAATACTCCTGCTAATACAGCCCAGAATGATGTTTGCTTTTTTTGCAACAGCGTTACACTGTTGACTCACATTTAGCTTGTGATCCACTATGACCCCTAGATTCCTTTCTGCAGTACTCCTTCCTAGGCAGTCATTTCCCATTTTTTATGTGTACAACTGATTGATTCCTCCTAAGTGAAGTACTTTGCATTTGTCTTTATTGAATTTCATCCTATTTACTTCAGATCATTTCTCCAGTTTGTCCAGATCATTTTGAATTTTAATCCTATCCTCCAAAGCACTTGCAACCCCTTCCAGCTTGGTATCATCCGCAAGCTTTATAAGTGTACTCTCTATGCCATTATCTAAATCATTAATGAAGATATTGAACAGAACCGGACCCAGAACCGATCTCTGCAGGACTCCATTCGTTATGCCCTTTCAGCATGACTGTTAATCACTGATGATTACTCTCTGGGAATGATTTTCCAACCAGTTATACACCCACCTTATAGTAGCTCCATCTAGGTTGTATTTCCTTAGTTTGTTTATGAGAAGGTCATGCAAGACAGTAACAAAAGCCTTACTAAAGTCAAGATATACTACATCTACTGCTTCCCCCCATCCACAAGGCTTGTTACCCTGTCAAAGAAAGCTATCAGGTTGGTTTGACATGATTTGTTCTCGACAAATCCATGCTGTCTGTTATTTATCATCTTATTATCTTCTAGGTGTTTGCAAATTGATTGCTTAATTATTTGCTCCATTATCTTTCTAGGTACAGAAGTTAAGCTGACTGGTCTATATTTTCCCGGGTTGTCCTTATTTGCCTTTTTATAGATGGACACTGTATTTGCCCTTTTCCAGTCTTCTGGAACGTCTCCCGTCTTCCATGACTTTTCAAAGATAATTGCTAACATGATAACATGCTGCACTCTGGCTGTGTTTAACTGGAATATGGTCCCATAGGGGCCATTCCCAGCCACCATTAGCAAGAGGAGGCCCCAGGCTGCTTTAACCTACACCAAGACCAAGACATAACAGGTTCCCAGCAACAGCAGAGAGGAAAATAGCCATAGTGTTTGCTGACCTGCGGACTCAGACAATTCTTCCCATCAGCCCTTGAGCTGGCCAAGAGATATAGTAAATTATCGGAATCATCAAGAAATATCATGGTGAATTATCAGAGTAATGGCTTCTGAGATGCTTTGCTTTCATAACACTGACCCATTGTTTCCTTGCATCCCCTCTTTCTGTCTGGTATATTCATCTGTCTCTTCTCTTATATGTAAATTGGAGTGGGGATCTTCTTTTTCTTGTGTGTTTGTACAGTGCTTAGCAAAATAGGGCCTGCTTCCTGAATGGGCCTCCTAGGAACCACAGCAATACAAATACATAAAATAATAACATATATTTTGAATAAGTTCAAGCAGCTCGTTTTCAACCAAGCAACTGGCAAACAACAGCTCACTCAACTCACAGACTAGAACATGCTCTTCGAATGAAAGCTCAAGCACAAAGTAGAGAGAGGAGTGATGAAGAGATTTACAGACTACCTGTCCTTTAAAACCAACGATTCATCCCTGATCAAGATTATTAAGCAGTGAACAAAACATCCAAATCTCAGACAATATGAAGCAAAATTAAAATGTCATAAAACGACTAATTACCAGCCTCGCCTCAATCACTACACTAAATACTTGCAGCCTAACACACCACAATTCCATTTTCTCCTTGTCAGATTGTGTAATTGATATTTGCATCGGCGGTACCAAAACAAAAAATATGAAGGTGTTGATAACTTTGCAGTTGCCATCTCTTAAACCTTTCAAGAGGTTGTAGGGACAGGATGGCAGTGAAGGACTGATACTCTCATAGTGGGATGTGTAGCAATTCACCTCTATGCCACCTACTCACACTGAGCCCCGACCTGTAGTGAGTGACTGTCTGGTTGCCTATGTGAAGTAGACCAGTGCTCTTGGTCCCGGTACCTGCAGGCTGTAGTTGGGAGCTGGACCTTTGATTTCATTGAGTCCGGATTTCACCCAAAGTATGTAAAAGTTTCACCCTCCACAATTATGGAGCTGAGTCTGGTTTTCTTGGATCACTCTTCTCTTTCTGCTGTTTCCAAAGGAACTCTTCTGTGGCCAACTAGCCTTATAGAGTACACAGAGTCTGCAGGGTGGAACAATTGCCAGGATCCTTGTTGAAGCACTGATGACTGTAATCACTGCTGGTCCATGACTTGTGCTTTCTGAGCCCATGCAAGGATGGAGAGTAGTGGAGGGCTTTGCAAATCTCCTAAACTAGGAGGTCATCGTCAATAAGAGTCATTTCCCTGCTCCAGAGCTAAGATCAAGTAACAAGCAGTAACTTTCGTTCGAGTGTCCCTCATTCACACGCAGACAATCTAGGCAAACTTCCCCTCAGCCATAGCTCAGAGCCTAGCTTTGGCGGTGCCTGAAATGCCAAGGGCTTTAATCTTCTCCATTGCTGTTTACACCCCTGTTCTTTCAAGTTTTGCTTTCACTAACTGTAATGGGGCTGGTTGGCTGGTGAGATGCAAATGTCCCACAGAAATAATTTTGGTTCTAAAGACTTGACAACTAGGACTTGGGTATTTAAATTGCACTACAGAAACAAAAATGAGAATCCATTTGTTGAGAGAGTCTTCCTCTCGGGTGCCACATAATTGTTATCCGTTCCACCTCCAAAGTGACTCAAATCAGCCTGGTGACATCTGTCACAATGAAGGCAGTTATTAATAGGCTGCATATTTATGAGGCTCCTTTACAATGCAAATTGCACTTCTCACTGAGCCGCCTTCATACCTGCTTTTGGGCCACTTTATCTGTATATTCCTGACATCTCACCTCTGCCTGGCATGAATTCCCTTAGAGGAAGGAGTGGGGAAAAACAACCTCAGCTGGTCCTCCCCAGAGCTCAAAGTTTGAAGTATCCAAAAAAACAAAAAAAAATCACTCGAGATACTGGTGCAGAGTTGCAGAGCACACACTGTTCTAGTAAGAATGCAAACTAACAAGTATCCACAGGATAATGTAGAGTTACTATTAATGCTGTGAACAGGATGAGTCCCACAGAATGGCTAATATACTGGGCACTATTTTTCTTTCCATCCTTTCTACAGGGGAAGTCACTGATACTCATGTCACTGACATACATCCCTTTGTCCATCTATCGTCCATCTGTCCACTTGTCTAGCCATTGATCTGTCCGCTCTCTATTTAAATGCTGGGAAAGGAAATAAGATTCAGTTCAGTTCTATCCAAGTAAGACTTGGACTCTCCAAAAAGACCAGAAGGGTTACCTGTTGGGTTGTCTATCAGGAGAATGTTGCTACTCCTCCACTGGGGGGAAAGTCCAGAGCAAGCAGACAGATCTTGCAACAGGCACTATAAGTGACAAGAATCAGGCTCATTCTGACCTCTAGCGGTAAGGAATTCCATAGATGTGAGCCCTCCATCGAGAACACTTCACTTCCACTATCTATGACAGCTCTATCCTCACTCCATAGAGTGAGAGGCAGTCTCTGATGGTCTGTGGTGGAAGAAGTATTTTCTTCATGTCATGCTTAGAAGGAGGTAGGTATCTTCATGATGTACCAGCTGCATGGCCTTCATGGCCTACCCTGGGTAGAACACAGTGCATTAGTCTAGCCTGGAGGTGACAAAAGCATGGAACATCATGGTTAGGTTCCTCATCCAACATGACCTGGAGGCTGAATTATGCTATGAAAATCAGTGGGCAGATATCCTTCTTAGATATCCTCATCGTAGGGGATGAGGTCATAACTCCTACCAGATTGTGCAGATTTTCTTCTGGAATGTCTGACGTGGGTTCTTCACAACAGGAAGCAATTAGACCTAAAACTGAACAATCCATATTGATGAAATGGCTCTGTTATGGTAGTTAGGACGTCAAAGAAGCTATGGCCAAGCAGACGAGGGATCTCTTCGTCTTCTTCATATACTCCCATGCTGCAGCTATGAACTACTTATATAGAGCCACTTGTGTTTAGAATCAGTTTTGCATGCATTTCATGCCTTCAAGCTTCATCTATCTAAAAAGTCAACAGTGTCATCAGCAAAGACCCTTGTGTGTGGGGAGCGGTGGGGAGAGAAAGGATGAAGACTGGAGACACCCAGGGGTCACTGCTTGCACCCCATGTTGGGGACATCAAGCACCCTTCATTCTGAGCATTGAAAATGGAAAGAAATTCAGGGGGAAAACACAAAAGAAAATCTGTAAATGTAAATCAGTGTACAATAGTAACAAGGACCTGAGGGAATTATTCTATCTTTCAGATGAGATCAATGTTCTGACCTCTTCTTGTCACTAAAGTGAATGAATGACATGTATACATACATAAATGTCTGGCACAGAGCACACTATGGGCAGTTGTCGAAAATATTCAGTACCCGCAACAATGGCCAGATTTTCAATAGTTAAGCAACTAATATACAAAACTCTTCAAAAATCAGCCCATAAATATTGTAATGAGAGCTTCTGGGTGCAGAATGCTTTGAAAATCTGGCTCTTAGTTAGGTGCCTAAATGGAAGCTGAGATCTTTTGAAAACCTAGTCCCAATTGTGTGTGCTGAGCACTTGAAAATCTGGTCTTGAGGTCTTTTGTAAAATACATATAAAAACCTTGAGCTAGTTATGTATTCACACACCCCATACATTATTTCTAAACAGATTTTGATACTCCTTAGAGTCAAGGGTGATATAGAAATGTAACTTATTATTAATAATAACAACAATTATGACAGCCTGGGTTACTGAACCAGAACACAGTCTCAGGCCATCAGTCCTGCTATTTTATTAGTAAGGCATGAGTCTTGTGGTGCTAAATGTATTAACGTGTAGATGACATCAGCGCTCCATTATGTACTTGTCCAAGTGCAGACAACAGCTACCTGTTTGTTCCAAGTTCATGATGCAGATGTAGTGGTTTATTATACGCATATTCTCATCCCTTTTTTATTTGTTTTTTGTTAAGCTAAATGACCTCATTAAACCTCACATTTATTTATCCTGCTGAAATACTTTTTGGGCAATCCAAAAGCCAGTAATCATTGTCTGAAGACAGTCATCTGCCTTCCTAATGGATCTCGGTTACTTGTGCAATTGATTAATTAAGGAAAGAAAATCACTGCTGAGACTGGGAGAAGCATCTGCAACTTCAGCAGCCATTGAACTGAACTAGCAGCTCTCATGTAAAGCAGCTGAATTTCTTGTTCATGTATCGCTGTCTTCAATAAACTCCTTCCTCCATATATCAATTTAGGTACTTATACAACACCCCAACACCATAAGATCTATTTCAATACTTATATAGCACCCCAACTCCATAGCATCTCTGTGTTTCCCATGTATTTAAAATTGGAGAAAAAAATAATTTCTCCCAGTCTCGCTTTCCAGCTGGTAGGAGAAACATAGCTAGATTAATGTATGGGTTTTCTTAGTTTGTTTATGCTTGTGTCACATGTTTCTGTGTGAGAGTGGATGTGTTGTGGGTGAAGAAAGTAGTGAGGGAAAGCTTAGTCAAATAAGTGAGTTCTGCATTTAGTTCTGACTGTGGTGAGGCCCCTGGTCATTCTCATTTCTGACCAGCATGACTTCCATAATCTAGGTCCAGCTCCTCCGAAGATTCTGTCTCAGGCACTCACCAGCTTCCCTCATTGTTCAATGGTTCCTTGTTGGACTGTATCTTAGTTATCGTGGTAGGTCCTCGTTGTGGTTGGGGGGAGGAAAGAGATGACAACTCAAATAGCAACCCTATGGAGTGCTTTACACATCAGAACAGAGATCTAGAACTGGGGAGCCAACACCGAGAACAGAACACCTTTGTGACAGGTTGGTGGTGGCGTGTGTTGCTAAGCAGTTGGGCTGCTGTATTTTAGACCTGTTGGAGCTTTTCTGGGGTGTGTGGCTTTATACCTATATATTATGAGCAGCAGTAACTGCGACTGGTGGGCATTGTGTGGGCTCCAGTGGTAAATTGGAGTCTAAATACATGTACATAGATATATATTTTGCACAGTCTCAGTGACTGCTTATGAAAAGTAGTCATGCAAATGCTTATGCATGTTTCCATGCAAACCTTGTCCATTCGATAGTCTGAAAATTGGCACCTTGTTGTTCCACCAATCTCCAGTTTGGGGAAGGCACCCTCACATTGTAAAGTGATTCTATTAGTGTCTTTCAATGACATTTCAGCTCAAGAGTATGGCTGATAGAATAGGAAATACAGAACTGAGTGCCCTACAAAATCTGGCTTTCTATCAGGTTCACAAATGTTCCAGTCTGGACGCCTTAGCCTGATCTTAGACAAGGCTCCAGGCACATCCATAGATCAGGCTGAATTTCTAGTGTGCTAAATGAGCCACTTCAGTGTGCTGAAAACTGACTGAGTTAAAACACCTAATCAGATCTGCAGAGAAATGTCTTGACCCTTTTAAGTGCTGAGCCACTGGCAATTCAGTTACATCGGGCCAGGTTAAGTTAAGTTGTAATTGTTAGACGTCTACACTGTTCAACTCATTCCCTTCATTTACATATTAGACACCCCCCATTAGGCACCCAAAAGCTGCTGTGCCATTTTGTGGGATGGTAGGTGAACCTTTAGGACACAAACGGCTTTTTTACAAATCTCTCAGCCAAATTTTCTTCATACTAGAAAACAAACAGTTTTACCATTTATGAGATCCACAAAGCTAGGGCCCTATTCAAGGGGTTCTTATTCAAATTTTGATGGCATTTTACCTTTGTACCAGTCTTTCATGGTCTGGTCTCTATCTAGCCCTGAAGAGGTTGTTTCTTGTGCAACGGTGAAGAGCAGGGTACAAATGGGACAGTTTTAGTTATAATCATAAGATCCATAGGGAAAAATTGCTGAACTTTCTGCATTGCTCTCCTTTGGCATCAAATCACAACTTGCCCCCAAGTTTCAGACTTCATCTATAAATTTGTCTGTGAGGACACCCCACTGAAATATACAGACACCTCATGGGTTTTAAGACAGCCACAACTAACTGCTATTTTAATGCTTCTAAAACTGGTGTGAAGTCTTCATAAATGTATTCCACAGAGTTCTTCTGATTTTGAAGGTAAATCAATCCCCCGTTACCCAAGGTTCCTTGGAGCTCTCTTTGTGAGTGTCAAAGCCTCGGAGTCAGCTGTGTTAGGGCGCCCCTGACTATTGTGAACAGTTTTGTTCGCTATAAATTTGTGTCTACACACTAAGGGATCTGGTGCTACCCAAGGTCCCAAAAGCACTCCTAGTGTGCGCTTATGTGCTTTTCTTTAAACGAGCTTAATTCTAATTGAAGTCAATGGGACTTAAGTGCATGCTTAAGTGCTTTGCTGAAGAGGGATGGATTTAAGCATGCGCTTAAAAGTTAAGCATGTGTGTAATGGCTCTGCTGAATTAGGGCCTATGTACCTAAGAGAAATAGAGAGAGAGTTACAGAGCAGCTGGCAGTGCTGCCTGAGTATAAGTGAGGTTTCTATCCAGCGAGCAGGTGAAGGAGAGGAATTAGAAGAGGGAAATTTTTGATTAAATTAAGGAGGAAAGGAGACAAATAGCTGTTCATTGAGTAGTGGACATTTGCAGATTGTCACATTCGCTCCCTTTGATTGAGAGGCATCTGTTCTATATGGATGTTTTCTTCCTTCATGAGCTTCATTCTATCTTTGGTTATGAATGATGGCTTAATAGAAAGCCCATCAGAATAAATATCATTCCATTCATACTCCATAAGCAAGGAGAGCAGAGGCTCCTGGTCTTCTGATTTATGTCAGCTTCAAAACCAGCCCAGAAAATCCCTTATTAAAGAAAGACAGAGAGAAAGAAACCGTGCCTGGACACAGACAAACCTGTCATTGCCAGACATAACAATGGAAGTTTATTGAACAGATAATAAGCTTGCCTTGTTTTCCATTTGCTTTTCATCTCAGAGGTGAAGCTAAGGCATCTGCAGCCAGTGTCAATTAAAATGACTTATGATTTGTACCTGCTTTGTTATAGATTGTGGGGTGCTTTCTTTCACTCCATATAGATCTGGAAGTCAGCATGGTTTGGAGGTTAGGATACGGAGATTTCTGGGAGTCAGAAATCTTGGGTTCTATGGCCGGCTCTGGGACTGATTTGCTATGTGATCTTTGTCAAGTTCTTGAACCTCTGTCTGAGAGTCAATTTTCTATCAGTATAATGGGGATAGTGATGTTACTCACCATTCTAAAATGCTTTAAAGAGAGCACAGGGAAAGCTCATTATGGTTCTGTGTGGTTGGGCTGGGGGTTCTAATTGTTTGTTAAACGTGAAAGTGTTAAATGCTATGTGGAATGCAAGAGGCCTTGGATCAATTTGATCAGAGGCATAACAAGCTAGTCCTGAAATAATGGAACACACCTGGAAATAGATCTAACAACTGGCTAGGACACTAAAGTGGACTCAACCAATCAAAATCATTCTCCAATCCAGTGACTGGATTTACAGCCTTTAACAATCAGACCAGGACCCTTCTCAATGGACTATCGGCAGTAGGCAAAATTTTCAAAAGTATCTAAGGGACATAGGAACCCATGTCCCCTTACCCAGCAGCTTTACATAGGCGAGCCAAACAGGAAGCTCAGTCTGGCTGAGCTCTGCTAGTCTTGATTCGGTGGCAGTTGCTGTTCATATAGTCTACACCTAACAATGGCTCTTGCTATTGTCTCCTTTTCCACATACCCTTTGTGGTTCACATTGGCTTATGCCAGGCATTGGAATTGCCAGAAAGGATGTGGTCGCAGAGCTGAAAAATCCAAACTGAGTCATCACACAAACGGGATTGTTACTAGTATCTTTTGTTTATATAGCACCCAAATGGGCCACACAGCTTGCAGACTAAGATCATGAAGATTATCACTCACAAGTGTTCTGTTGCCTTCGGTGCTAAGATCAAGGGTAGGTTGATGAGTTTTGCCGTCTTGCTGATTCATCTTTTGTTTTGCTTTAAATATTTCTAATTATTTCTTTTTTCCCCCCAAACAGGAAATGCAAACCACAGCTGGCCTAGTGGTCAGGCCATGATCCTACAATTTCTGCTAGCCTAATCGTCCCGGGGCGGGGACGGAGCGGGGTGCTGGGGGGGGACGGAATGTCTCAGCTGTGGCCTCAATTACTCCTGTGTGTTCTGATTGCTCCCCCTGAGAGGTTCTGTCCCGACTGAAAAGCTGGGGGGAAGAGGCAAAGTAGGGGGACCCAGGCTCACCCGCTCCTCTGGTCCCAACCCAGGGCCCTAGGGGTTCATCAAACCATCCAACCCAGTTACTAAATTACCCCAAATTAGGCTTTCCTCTGGGTCACAGTTTACCAATCTGGAGCTCTTCAGCTTCGGGCCTGGTAACTGGCTTAGAAGACCTTCCTCAGTCTCTGAATGTGCCGTACAAGTGATCTCTTTTAGGAGTTTCAGCTCCCAAAAAAGGAAGAAATCCAAATCCCTGCTACAAGAGCAGCCTTCAGAAAGCTGTAGCCTCTCTTGCCACCATTCTCAGCATCAACCTTGCTTCCTGGTACAACATACAACTCCTCCCCACTTTCCCCAGAGTACCAATGTCCTTTTTAACTGTTCCTCCACTGGGAACATGCCCTGCACTGGGAACATGCTAGGCCTCCCTAGCCTGGTATTGCTCTACTCCTAGTCCTGGTTCAGTGTGGGGTCTTTAGACCCCATCACACCCTTCCAATGAATCAGAGAGTAAGTGTTCAGAAGGACAGACTCCCATTTGTGCATGTTAGTCTCGCCTGCAAAATTTCCTCTGGCATTTTATCTCAGTGCTTGTGCCTCTGACTACAGGTGTAAAAATGAGAGTGCAAACTGCACCCACTAAAAGGGAAGCTGAGCCTTGGCCTGATTGAAGATAGAAAGTGTATGCTGAATTTGGTGGGAAAAGGCATAATTTTTAAGTGGGCACAAGTACTGCGGAGTGTGAGAGAGGTCTGTTTGAGTCAATGCCTGTTCCTCCTTTTCCTGGCTGCCAGAATTATTATAGGGTAGAAACTAAAAGGTGACTCTGTTTGACCCCTGAAATTGACCTGAACTTCCCCATGAATGAGCCAGGATTTTTTAAACGATAGGCAGTAAGCATGCGGTGAAGCCCCTGGTCTCTGCTCTTTGGGCTTTGTCTTATGAGCTCAGCAATGATTCCAACAGAAGAAGGCAGAGGTGCCTGGCTAAGTTTCTGAGCAGAAAATGGGAGGAGATGAAAATATTCCCTGGCATTGACCACAGAAAAACATAAACAACTAATGCATATTATAAGCAAACCACCAAGTGACAGGAATGCACAACAGAATATGTCTACACTGCAATCCTGGGGTGAGACTGCAGCTTGGGCAGACATACCTGAGCTACCTTTGTTCTAGCTAGCTTGGATACTGGAGCAGAGAAGCCATGGTAGCACAGGCCTTCAGCTGTATTAGCCTGCCTGCAACCCTAGAGAAGTATGTCGGTGGCTAGCCCACATTGAAGCTTCTGCTGTATTGGCTATCTAAATTTGTGCTAGCTCGCCTATGTCTACATGAACTGCAAACCCACCCGTGATTGCAGTGCAGATGTGTCTATAGAAATCAGAGGATGGACCAAGCTTACACAAACATCTGTGCATATTCTGTTTACTAAATAGCAAAGATAATAGTGTCTTTAGATGTTCAAAGGACTCTCTTTAGTACCGTACTGATCTCTCCTCCTTTCCCTGATAGGAACATATTTCTATCTCACACACACACACAACACATAGTTCATGCTTTGCTCTGGCGGGAATATTTTAGCCTTCACATGATACATAAGCCAATTAAAGGTAATCAGTAAGAATCAGGCTTGTGAAGGCAAAGATCCAGCAAAAGGAAAATAAATGAGCAATGGATGTTTATCCTAATGGATGCTGAAAAGGCTAATATGTTATAAACACTAATTTATTACCACGGAGACTGGCAACGGGATTCAGATGCAGGAAAATGTTATTAGGTCTAAAGCTCCAGAGTCAGTGCATTTTCGTGCTGACACTTCCATTCTGCTGGTTGAAGGCCCAGGTTATGTATAAATCAGTTCAAATGTGTATCAGCCAGAGCAGATGGGCTGTTCAACTGCTACTTCGAAAATTGGAGCCTGGAATAAGAGTTAATACCAATGTTAATATTAGTTATAGCAATGGTCTGACCCTTTCGTTTACCTGATTGTTTTTGTATAAATTTGCTGGGAAGGTAATGAAATCAAATCAGTTCCTGGCAGACAGTAGATGAGCCCTTTCAGGGAAGGTCTGTGCACAGGATTGTGTTCAAAACTGAAGTACGCTAACTAAATATAATCACATTAACATCTGATGTCACAAGTAAACAAACTAACTGCAGCAAAAGGTCTAACAAGATCCAGTGGCTAGAAGTTGAAGTTAGGCAAATTCAGACTGGAAATAAGGTCACATTTTTAACATCGAGGGCAATTATCCATTGGAACAACCTATTAAACATTGAGGGAAATTCTCCATCATTGGCCATTTTTAAATAAAAACTGGATTTTTTTTTTTAAAAAAAGACATGCCCTAATTCAAACAGAAATTAAATCAGGGAAGTCCTGTGAGTAATACAGGATGTCAGACCAGATGACCACAGTGGTCCATTCTGGCCTTGTAATTAATGTTTCTATGATCTTCTGTGAGCAGACAACCATGAGAAAGAGACTGTTTGAACAGATACTATTAATTATTATTTGTAATATTAGCATTACTATTACAGTAGTGCCTGGAGACCAACTGATTTTGGGGCTTTGTTGTGCTAGAAACAATACCATCATAGAGTAAAGACAGTCCATTCTCCAGAGAATGTATGATCTACATACACAAGACAAAAAAAGGGTCAGGGGAAAAGGATATAACTTAAAAACAGACTGATTTTTTGCTGGCTTGTTTCTTTGTGTTAAGTCCTGCAGACCGGAATCAAATGTGGAAACATGCTCTAAGAGTGTCCACCTTAGGCCTCCGTCATATAATCAGTTTAGTTCAAATTACATGTGTTACATTATTATGGACGCAGAACATCAAAAGCAAGTGCCACATATAGAATATTTGGAATTAGGTTATTAATATTATTTTTTTACTCTGGGGCATAGGAACTCTCATCGAGGATCTGGACCCTCACTGTGCAGGTAGGGGCTGTACAAAGGTAAAACAAAAGGCAGGTCTCTGCCCCAGAAAGCCAACAGATGGATTCAGACAGACAGATGGTGAGTGCAAGGAAACAATGAAACAATTTTGGACAGCATGATTGGCAGTGATCTCACCTCTCAGCACACGTTTGGCCATAACTCTGCTATTATCAAAGGCAATGGCAAAGTTCCAGTTGACTTAAGTGGGATCAGTATCTGGTCCAACAGTCATACTATATGTGTTATATATAGCTATATTTTAGACCAGTTCCATGGTTGAGATACCAGATTGGTAGCATCTAGTAGCTGTCTGGTACATTATGGGAAGAGTGTCTTAGTCTAGTTCAAAAGCCACAATCATAGCTGACACCCTTGTTGGCAGGCCAGGAACTCTATGGGCAGGGTGACCAGATTAACCCAACTCCCATCTTTAGACATTATTCCTGCAGAACACGTGGAAGGCGCATATGGTGAAAGCACATATGGCCTGTACCTACTTACCTGTGCTGTGGATTACAAATATTTCCATTGCTGTCAGTCTGGTTCTTTATACACAGTATGAGCAATGATACAGTTACAGAATACCCTTAAAGAGATGGTTTCCATCCCAAACAGACAATAACTGAAACACACACCCTCATAATTACTCATTCTAGTGAAATACAGCCAAGCGCTTAGTTCATCTCTAAGCACCGCCTTCCTCAACAGTGAGTCATCATCATAATAAGATTTTCCCAGTGGGACAAAATCCTAATGCAGTTTGTTGTATTCAGACGGCTAACTGGGATCAAGCATGGACTGTTGTCTCTTAGATATACAATTTTCCCATAGCTATTTAACATCAGTGAAGTGGAGCACCAGACCAGATGCTTAATTATCCTAAATGGATTTTGCTAAATGGTTATCAACCTTTTTCCTCTTCTCTTCCTGTCATTATGCCCCTTTAAAAATTGGTGTATGGATAGATGGATTGTTATTTTGCAAGTGGGATCCATATGAAGGGCTTTTTAAAGTTGATTTCTTTTCCTTTTTGCATTTGTTTGCTGTTAGGGTTTACTTATGAGAAGAGATTTTTCTAATATAGGAAATTTGTCTGTGTCAAATGAAATTTCCTGTGTTCATTACCCGTACTGTCTGAATGAAATGTGCATCTATTTGCCCTCCATCAACAGAGATCTGAGCACCCCCACACAAACGTATTTAAAAACAAAAATAAGTTATACCGTCTCACTCTCTTTTCTTTCCCAGTAGCTAGGTGTAAATCACATATTTCGGTTTGGGGTGTGTGTGTGCATGTGTATGAAGAACGTATTGAAAGCAAAGTTAAAGAAGTAAATTTTGCATTTAGTTTTGCACACACTGAAGTTATTATTAGCCCTTCTTATCTCTAGTTTAGGTTCCGCTGCTTGGAAAGTTGTGTCTCCTGCAATCTGACCTTTCCCCTGTCTATCACCAGTTTAATTGTTCAGATGGTGCTAGCTGTCTTGGGTAGGGTTGCCAACTTTCCAATTGCACAAAACTGAACACCCTTGCCCCACCCTTCCCCAAGGCCCGCCCCTGCACCGTCTCTTCTCCGCACCTCCCCTTCTCACTCCATCTCTACTCCCCCCATCGCTCGCTCTCCCCCACCGTCACTCACTTTCACTGGCTGGGGAAGGGGGTTGGGGTGTGGAGAGGTTGTGGAGTGCAAGCTCCAGGAGAGAGTTTGGGTGCAGGAGGGGGCTCAGGGCTGTCTGGGAGGGAGTTCGGATGTGGGAGGGGGTTCCAACCTGGGGCAGGGGGTTGGGGTGACAAGGGGGCTCAGGGCTAGAGCAGGGGGTTGGGGTGTGGGCTTTGGGAGGGAGTTAGGGTGTGGGAGGCGGTTCTGACCAGAGGCAGGGGGTTGGGGTGCAGGAGGGGCTCAGGGTTGGGGTGTAGGAGGGGGATTGGGGTGCGGGCTCCAGCCAGGTGGTGCTTACCTCACGCAGCTCCCAGAAGCAGCCAGCATGTCCCGCTCCTAGGTGTAGGCTCCAGGGGGCTTTGTGTGCTTCCCACCCCCACAGGGGCCACCCCCACAGCTCCCATTGGCCGAGATTCCCTACCAGTGGGAGCTGTGCAGTCGGCACTTGGGGTGGGGGCATCACACCGAGCCCCCGTGACCACCCCTGCGCCTAGGGGCTGGATCCGGCCACTTCCGGGAGCCACGTGGAGCCAGGGCAGACAGGGAGCCTGCCTTAGCCCCATTACGCAGCCAGCTGGACTTTTAGTGGCCCAGTCAACACCACTACGGTCCCTTTTCATCCAGGGGTTCTGGTCGAAAACCAGATGCCTGGCAACCCTTGTCTGGGAAGGTCATCATCATGGAGGGAGAGGAAGTTTGTCAGGTAGCTAGGGCCAATCTCACGGAAGACTTTGATGATATCAGGACAGGCACCTTGAACTGCGGTCTGTACTCCATAGGGAGTCAGTGCAGAGAGGTGCACCAGGATGATGTGTTCATAATGATCTGTGTTGCCAGCTGGTGGATTGTTGCATTCTGTGCCAATTGGTGCTTTCCCAAGGTGAGTGGCTTTGTTCCTGCATGATGCAAAAAATCTGTGTTAATACAAGGCTATGGCCAGGGGTGCATGAACAGTTTTTATAGCGGGGGTGCTGAGAGCCATTGAACCAAACTATAAGTCCTGTATATAATGGAATCCACTTTAAGCCAGGGGGTGTGGCAGCACCCCCAGCATTCTAGTTCCAGCACCTATGGCCATGGCTGACAAATCAAACCCTTTCAACGTCAGGAAAGGCAGTTAAATCTAAAAGGTCAACCATACGTTTGACCCTGTAGTTGTCTGCCTTGTGCCTGCCAGGTACTTATGCACATCTGTCTGCTGATGCATTGTGCCTGAACTTGTGATTCAGAGCACAGGGCATTCAGCATCTTGCAGGATTGGGCCCTTAAAGAGGTACGTGCACCTGACAAACGACATTTGGTGCCTGTTAGCAGAGAGCCTTAGCAGAAAAGGACTAAGATAGAGAATATGCATGAGATTGTGTGCAATGCACTGCACAGAGGAGAGGAGTCACTTTTCCCAGCACATATCCTACTAAATTAGCTGGAAATGAGTGTTCAGAAGTCTCCAGGGGAAGGAGCCAAAAGCCTTTTCTTTTCCCTTCACATCAGCCATTCATCAATGGGTCTTTGATCTTACGGCTCTCAACTGAACAGGCTTATAGAAAAGATCAGCGTGCAGCTCTGCAAATAAATGTCCATTTTCCAAGGGCCATGTCCTGCTGTCCTTATTAGGGATACTTGTAAATAAACACAATTGCCAAACTAAGTAGGTTGACCCCATTCTCAGTCACTCAGTTCTATCTGGGTCACTTGGAAATTCAATTTTCCCATCTCTCTTCTGTAAAAGCAGGATGAATTTTAACTTGGAGGAAGGTTATTTTATTTTTACGTGTCCTAACTCTTCATTCTTTCCTTTTTATTTGTAGCATCCAGGTCAAGCATGTTACAGTAACTAGTTTTCACAGACCCTTTAGATTTGGGAGGAAATCGACAGTTTTGCTTGGGGACAGTGGTTGACCTTTGAAATGATATAAAAATGGTTTTAAATGCTTTCCTATTGTTCTTTCTGCTGGAGAACGGCTCTCTCCTCAGCTTCTGGTGAGTGTTCTATAGAGATCTCTCAGTCCATTTGTTCTGGTTCCAATCTTTCACAAGCATTTCACTGGACTCTATCATTTGTTCTTGTTAAATTTCTCCCAATCTATTCCTTCTGTGTGGCAGGTATGTTGAATGAAAAGAAAGTGAAGTCAGACTCTCACTTTGAGATTATAAAATAAATATCACAAAATAGATCTTCAGTTGTTTGCCGGAAGCTGGGAGTGGGTGACAGGGGATGGATCACTTGGTGATTACCTGTTCTGTTCATTCCCTCTGGGGCACCTGGCATTGGCCACTGTCGGAAGACAGGATACTGGGCTAGATGGACCTTTGGTTTGACCCAGTATGGCCGCTCTTATATTATCACAAAATAAGCAAAATGGCCTTTTATGTTAGGCTGCTGTTTACATGTGTGTTTGAATGTTGTGCTTTGGAGTATAGCAGGACGGGCACAAAGATAGTCTTGTCACATGTGGTGCAAGTTTCTTTCACACAGCTCTACCAGTGCACCTCAATCCTGCCTTGTAACATCCTCTGCTATTCTGGTCCTTCTCTTGGAGACCTAATTGTGGCCTTAGGGGGAGACAGCAACTGCCTAGAATGCTGCCCTGCTCCGTGTCCAGGTATCCCAGGGGCGTGCAAAAATGGTATGGAGGGCTGGTTAGGGGAGGCTGTGTCTCCCCAAACAGCCAGGCATGGCCCAGCTCCCACCCCCTATCCGACCCCCCCCCACACTTTTCACCCCCTGACGGCTCCCCCGGGACTCCTGCCCCACCCAACCCCCCTTGTTCCCTGATGGCCCCCCAGGACTCCTGTCCCATCCACCACCCCCTGCTCCCTGTCCCCTGACCACCCCCGGACCCCCCCACCCCTAACTGCCCCCTGCCGCCCCATCCAACCCCCCCTCATTCCTGACTGCCCCCCCCAGGACCCCTGCCCCACCCAACCCCCCTCTTCCCCGCCCTCTGACCGCCCCGACCCCTATCCACACCCCTGGCCCCTGACCACCACCCCCGAACTCTCCTGCCCTCTCTCCAACCCCCCCTGCCCTCTTACTGCGCTGCCTGGAGCACCGGGTCAGGCCGCGGCTCTGCAAGTGCGCTGCCCGGCCCCCCAGAGCCTTGAGCTGGCGGCGCGGCATGCTGAGGTTTCGGGGGAGGGGGAACAGCAGGAGAGGGGCCGAGGACTAGCCTCCCGGGCCAGGAGCTCTGAGGAGGGGCCCACCTCTGAGGTATTCCATTGTCCTCCTCAACTTTGTAATTCTAAGCTCTGTTAAAAGTCAGTTCCTGAACCCAGAGTTGGAGAGGTGTTTCCTGCTAAACCTGCTATATACACATGCCCAGATAAAGGCTCTTAAATAGATACTTACAGAACTCCTACTCACAGGAGAGGGAGCCAGCACCCCAGCTTCCAGCCTCAGACAATAGGGCTGCTCCACCAGTGAGTGGAGTGGGAAAGCTTTCTGCAGGCGCTTTACCGCAATGGACTATTCTTGTTAAATGTACAAAGCCTCTCCAAGCTGCCAAATGGTGCTTTCTTTTCCCTTCCTTCTCCAACAAAGGCACTTAATGAGTTTGATTTTACTCCGAAAGCGCCTCCTTGCCACTGAATAAAGCTGCAGGGGAATGATTGAACTGCCGGGGAAAAGTTTATTTTCTCTTCATTTTCATCGTTCTTTCCCTCCCCTCATCATCTTCTTAGCTTTAGAGTCTGCACGGCTAATTATCCAACTGTAATGACCCCACCATGGGTCATTGGCAGGGTTTGAATTACAGACCTGCAGCACCAAAGCACAGGCTCCTGCCACCACTTATTTATGTCGGATTATACAAAGTCTGAAGGGGCTAAGGTTTACTGGGTGTTGCCTCAGCTAAGGGGGCTGGATTTGATGACTTCTCAAGGTCCCTTCCAGCCCTATATTTCTATGATTCTATAAGGCAAATAAAATTAAACCACCCACAGAACACCAAACTCTCCTCCTCTTCCATCTGATCTTGTTCTGAAGCCCACCTTGACAGAAGTCTGCATATTTAGATGTCTTCTCTTCTTCGGCTACCCCCACAATGCAAGGATGATGTCTGCCAAGGGGGTTCACTGGTGGGTTTTCAAGTGGTGGAGGAGCCCAATTTGTGTAATTAGATGTACCCCGAAGGTCAATAGACCTGGGATATTTCAGACTAGTGGGGGAAGCCTGTCCAGAGCCGGGGGAGCCCCAAGGAGAATGCTGTCCTGCAAGCCTCTTCTGTTGTAAGTTGAGGGGGGTCCAGGTCTAAGGCTACTGCCAATTGCAACCGTGGCAGTGTGGAATGAGAAGATTTGACACCTGAGCTAAAGCTGTAACTCCCAGGCCGACGAGAGCTTTCCAGATGTCTGTCAAACAGTTCCAGAGCAAACAAGTGGGCAAGAACATATTTGCATTAGACTATGCAACGCTTTCTGTTCTTACAAACATTCTTGCAGTCAGAAACTTGTAGCATGTTTGTAGGAGGCAAATATAAGGAAACTCAACACTGAAAAGAAATGTTTCTGCAATATCCGCCACGCTTCAGTCAGAAGAATTTTGTAAATGAAAAGTTCAAGCTCCGTGTTTGCAGCATGCATTTCAGAAGCGACTTTTGTTTCATTGCTAAACCCCAGTGCGGCACATGAGCTCCAAATCACTATCTGGACAGCTGCTTTTGGGGGAAAGGGAGACAGAAAAGGAGTGAGTTATGTGGCCTTCCTTATCAGACTCCACCCCATTTAAAGTAGTCCCATGTGTCTTCTTTAACTGCCCTAAATTGTACCTCCGCTCGGTCATGCTGACTAACAAGCAGTGGGACCATTAATTTCATTTTAAACTAGATTCAAACTCAAGTCTCTATGACTGAAAAAACCCTAATGCCTTTATTTTATTGCACTACTCACAGTCCTTGATAAAGTGTCCGAGGGAAAAGGGCAATTTTTAAGCTGTCAGATGGGAATACTCTGGGCATGTGCTGTACACATGCTTCCTAGTGATATTAATTATTATTATTATTTTTATTATTATTATTACTACTTCTTAGCACTTATACAGAGTTTTTCATCTTCAAAGCACTTTGCGAACATTTAGCT
The DNA here is from genome assembly GCF_015237465.2 of Chelonia mydas. Lineage (NCBI taxonomy): Eukaryota > Metazoa > Chordata > Testudines > Cheloniidae > Chelonia > Chelonia mydas. Next base: position 71,174,434 of record NC_051250.2, read on the forward strand.
AATTAATTAAAGCAAATTTCACGCAAACTGTTCCATTTCCATCTGGATTTACAATCAGTTCCTTCTTTATGGAGAAATTATATTGCATATAAAATAAGACGTCAGCCATAGCTCAGAGCAGGAGTTTGAGAAGAGCAGCAGGAGGCAGGAAGTAGCGATGCCATTGCAGCTGTCACCTCCATGCTGGTGTCCTAGCTACAGTTACCTTGCTTACTGCTCAGGGCAGTACGCTCTCAGCATCAAGAAAGCAGTTAGGGCAGTGCCTTGCATGAGACACCCAAGGGAAAGGCTCTTTGTGCACTGCCCTCTTCATGCAATCTGTTCCTTGGCAACCAGAATGAGAAAATGAGCAACGAAGAGGAGTAAGGAACTGAAGGGTGTGATGCTGCAAGACCTGATGCAATAGGGTACAATTTTAAATGGGGTCTCCTCAGCCCAGATTGCAGTCACACCAGATGGCATTTGGACATCTAACCTGGGTCAAGAGTCAGGTACGTAGACGTTTCAATGACGTTAATCTTGTCCCAAATAACTGTGGTGGACAATTGTACCTAAAATGACTTTTGTGAGTAAATTCTAGGCCAGATTGTGAATATCTCACTCCCACAGGTAAGCAGTTACACACAGGGATAGTCCTGTTGAAAGTAATGGGAAAGGTCATGAAAGTAACTGTGGTTCACAATCGAGCTGTGTGTGTGCAAAAACGGAGGGTGGGTTTTAAAATCTGCCCTCCAGTGTATTACTTTCCTAGGCACAGGAGGAAAAGCCATATGTGGGTTGTCACTTGGCAAACATTGGTTTTAAGTAGAGAATGCAAAGGAAAAGATATTTAAGAAGTGATTTTCTTTCCCTCCATGCCTGGTTACCTTCCTACCTCCATGGGATTCAAATTTCCCATTGTCAGTTTTCAGCTCTGTGCTACCTTTCTGTTCTAAAGATTGAATTTAGTGTGATACAGTCACTGAAGAGAGATTGAGCCATCTGGTTCAGACCTAGGCATACACTTCTGCATCATGCTGGCATGCTTCAAGGCAGCTTACTGAAATGCTTGGCAAATTTTCAAATTGTCAAATTGCTCACATTCCCCATCCCAGCACATAGTCTTGCTTGGATTTTCCTTCGCATTTGACTCCATTAAACATTAGCTGCTAGGAAACAGACATTTCTTTGCAAGTGAGGATGCTGTGTCCTCATAGGCTGCTAAAAACAGTCTGCAAATTGCTACTGTTTCAGAAAGGTCAGGGTGGGATGCGTAGCAATGGACCAGGATAAGACCCTCAATCCAGAAACCTCTGACCTTTGTTGAAAGCTGGATTGAGAAGCCCTTCATGGCTCATTCATTTCTTGCCCTGTATGGTAAGACTGCCAGTGGTCGCTTTTCTGTGATGGACACTAGTTCAGTGGAAACTGGACCGAGACCCACCCCATTCATTTCACATAAGCTTTTGAACAGACATCAGCTGGAAACAACTTTCAGTGACTAATGCCCTGTGCAGGATGGGGTCAGTTTTACAGTCACACATGTGTATCCTCTTTTGAAAACGTGACCTGTACCAGTCACTCAGCCATCTCTATTCCACTGCCACTTAGGCTGTGTCTACACTTGAATCTCCTTGAGCTAGCGTGTTAAAAATAGCAGCGTCACTACTGTAGCCTGGGCAGCAGCACGGGGTGGCCTGGGCCAGCCGTCCTGAGTACGTACCCACGGGGACCAGGCAGGTTTGTACGTGGGGCAGCTAGTCCATGCCACACTTGCCGCAGCTATGCTACTCCTTTTCGTGAGCTGGCTCAATGAGCGGGAGTGTGAGCTCCTCTAGGCGAGCTGGGAATCACAGCCCTAGCTCCAAGTGCAGATGTAGCCATATACAGCCTCACCACATGGGCGCAGCCTGGCAAAACAGATTACCTAAAATGCCTTTCTTTGGGGGTTATTTTTATTTATGTGAGCTGCCAATATGTTGTTACGTTTTCACAGCCAAAGAACTATTTGTTGCTGGGCATCATTTTCTGAGCAGGAAAACTGTCAAGTACATTTGCATGGTTTAATTTCAAGGGTTTATTTTTTTTTTAACTCTTATCCTCTCTGAAGATTGAAAATTAACTTTCCCCCTACATTTGGAAGAGGCTGATTTTTACATCCCCTGAAAAGAATATTGACGCTGCAAACAAAACAGCTTGCTTCATTCTCGATTTTTTTTTTCGTTTCTTTCTTGTGTGAGCACCTGGCTACCCAACTTGTGGGGAAAGGGTTTGCTAGTTACCGTGCTCTCGGTTACCTGGCTACCTCTCCCATGCAGCAAGATGATGAAAAATAGTGCGGGTTCAAAATGAATAGGTTCCCCCTGGCCCCCCTATGTCTTGGTTACAGAATGAGGAAAATTAAAAAAAAGAAAAGAAATTGTATTTAGAATCCGCAGTGTAACCCCCCCACCAGATTATAATAATTATTAAATTAGGGGAAATACTCAATTACTTGGGAGTGTTGCCTTTCAAATCAGGTACAGGTGCAGGAGCAGGTGGTTGGACTTTATGTCTTCATTAATTGACTGAGTGTAATGAAACATTAGGGGTGTATGTTAACCATGGCATCAGTGTTACATTATAGCTAAGTAACAGAATAGTGACATTATGGTTTGTCATGGACAGACTCTGTTGAGGAATGTCCTAAGGGTTCTGAAGCTGTGATAACAGGTATCCAGGGTACCATTCTGGCCTATTTCCTTGGAAGACTTGTCAAACAAGAGATCGTTCCATATGTGCAACATCCGGAATATGTAACCCCAGTAGCAGAGTGGGGTTATTGGACCAGATGAGAACTGTTTTTCTGGCCCAGACAAACTAGATCACTCTCCCTGCCAGTGTGCAGGTGCCACTAGGCCTGCAAAGACCTCTTCACTAAAGACCTTGCTCTTTTCAATACAGTCAGTCACACACTTTGCTCTCTTACCAACAACCTAACATGGAGCTGTCTGCCCTCACCCCATTCCAATCCTATTCGTACTGCTGCTGCTGTGCAAAGTGTTTATCTAACCATCTCCTTTTGTAAGTCCAAACACTGGCTCTTTCAGCCACCATCTCTGGTAAGAAGAAAAAACCCCCAAGAATCACTCTGTGTGTGTGTGTGTGTGTGTGTGTGAGAGAGAAATTCATTCTTAAAACAGCAGCAAATCCCTCCCTCCCCAGCTCCCAGTGCCTCAGACTGGCAGAAGATTGTTAATTAATTCTGATGAATATCAGACAGCCAAAGCTTCTCTCACGCTGCGCAGGGATAGGGGTTACTTTTATCTCCATCATTTCCCTTCCTTGATCAGATTTCCCCCAAGCTAAATTAAATCTCTGCTCTCTGTTTCAATCGATTTCCCCCCTCTTGCTCTCTTTTTTAAAAAGTGAAATAAGTTTACATAAATGTAAAAAGAATAAGACAAGTTCTCTGAACAGCCATGTTCACCATCTAATGTGACCCTGCAGTTGTAAATCAATAGCAGTGTGGCTTAATTTATAGTTCCATAACTCATTCAATCCCTCAGTCTAAACTAGGGTTTGTTTTTAATAGTTCCCATCACCAGGTCTCTGCGGAGCTGGACAGATCTGCCTGGCACTTCAGAGCTGGGGAACCCACAATTCATCTGATGTAAGAGACAGAAGGCCTTGATTTGTATCACAGCAACCAATGAGCATTCTCCATGTTCACTATTGATGGGTTTATACAGCTTCGCTTTCTCAATACCAATAAATAAAATCCATAATGGAACTGAGGGACTGGCAGTGAGATGTGGACTTTTATAGGACACAGGACATGGGCAAAATTAAAAGCAAAGAGAAGAAATGATCTATAATCTACAATCTCTACAATATATGATCTATAATCTACAATCTCTGTGCCTCTTGGTTCTCATTACAAACTGATTGGGGCCTGTCTGTGTGTGTACATATATATATTCTCAATATAGAAAGGCTGTGACTCATGCCATTGGGACAGCAACATCTATGAGAACAGCCATGCATCTGACTCCGGCATTAGCAGAGACCTTTGGAACAAGACAGGAACTGGCTTGAAAGGCGGTGACACTTTTTGCTATGAAAAGCATTTCTCTGCGCATCTGACAACCCAAGAAGAATTTGTCCCTGTACGTGAGCAAAAAGGAAGCAAATAGCAAAATGATTCAATTATAGATGGAGCTTTGTGTTTAGTGATCAAGGTCGTATTAGCATCTGTAGGCAATAAAACTAATACTACTTTATATTGTGTCTTTCATCCTGAAGACCCCAGAATGCCCCTCTCTCCCTACCCCACACACAGACACCTGAATGCCCCTCCCACCTCATGTATACTCCAACAACCTTCCACCAGCGGCTCCCAATTACTCCTGACAGCCCCCCACACATCCCAGCAACCCTGACTCACATCCCGCTCTCTGCAGCCTTCACCAGCTCAGCCCCATGTGCCATAGCCTCAACATCCCCCACTCACCCCCAACATCCAGGTCCCCAACTCCACCACCTGCCAACTTCCCCCATTTCCTGCGCAGCTCCCACAACTCACCCCACCACCTCCCAACGTTCCCACTCACCCCCAACCTCTCACCGCATAGCCCACCAACAACTCACCCCTAGCCCACCACCTCTGAGACCTTTCTGGCCACTCCCCAGGGCCTCCAGGCTAGAATAGCTTCTACCCATCCAGCCACCCAACTCCGCTCATTCCCGTTGCCTGTCCTGCATTCAGATGGCTCTGCAATGCTCAGGTTTGGCCCTGAGGTCCATCCATCATGATGGAGCAGTGGCTGGGATAAATTGGGAGTGAGTGGCATTGTGACTGGGCACATGGGGTTGCAGCAACACTCAGTTTTGGTTTTGCTTTTTCCTGGTTATCGAGGGGCCCCCACGGGATGGGGATGCTCTGCAAGTGCACATTGGTTCATCCGGGCCTGATTCTGGGATCATTTTTTCAGGTCATTGATATTCAGATGTCCTAATGGCATGTCAGGTGTTAATGTGCTATAACGTGTGCCTCTAGGTTGGCCTCTCTGTCCCTTGCCCTGAGGTCACCAAAGAAATGCTTAGTTAGTTAGTCTATTATCAGGCATTCTTAAAATATGTCCCATATACATCCATCTCTTCTCATGTACTACTTGTATTGCAGGTAGTTGTGCCTATTCTAGGACTTCTTCATTACTTATTCTACTCATCCATTATACTTTGAATAGTCAGTGTAGACACCAACACTCAAAGCTGTTTAATTTGTGTTGGATGGTCTTATTATTTCTCTAGGACTCTGCTGCACATAGAAGGTCACTTAGGACATTGCTTCTAAAGATCTTGAGTTTGGTGTTTTAACTAATCACTTTGGACTTCCATACTATATTGAATTTTTGAAATACAACACTTGGGGTATGGGTAGTCATGTTCCCCACATGTGTTAGGGGTGATCAATGACCTAATAACTATTGTGATTTCTTAGATCACTCATACTTCCACTCATTCATATCATTCTCTCTCAGCATGTCTTAAAATATTCTGGGCTTTTTTGTGGTAAAGAATTGGAAAACTACAACTGTGCTTTCCTAAGAAAGAACCTGACCAGGCTAAGTACAGTGTGACAGGGTCAGGCCAGATGGCTACAGGAGGGTGATAGAAGGCAGGTATATTAGCCCCAGCTTAAGTAGGTCCCTTTTCCCTGGGTAAGGTAAAAGGGAACAATCAGGAACTTTCTGGAAACAATTAAGGCAGACAGGCTGATTAGAGCACCTGCAGTCAATCAAGAAGCTGCTAGAATCAATTAAGGCAGGCTAATCAGGGCACCTGGGTTTAAAAAGGAGCTCACTTCAGTTTGTAGTGCGTGTGAGGAGCTGGGAGCAAGAGGCGCAAGAAGCTGAGAGTGAGAAGGCGTACTGCTGGAAGACTGAGAAGTACAAGCATTATCAGACATCAGGAGGAAGGTCCTGTGGTGAGAATAAAGAAGGTGTTGGGAGGAGGCCATGGGGAAGTAGCCCAAGGAGCTGTAGCTGTCATGCAGCTGTTACAGGAGCCACTGTAGACAGCTGCAATCCACAGGGCCCTGGGCTGGAACCCGGAGTAGAGGGCAGGCCCATCCCTCCATCCCCCCAATTCCCTACTTGATACCGGAGGCATTGAACTGGATTGTGGGTTCCACCAGAGGGGAAGGTCTCTGGCCTGTTCCCCGATCCACTAGGTGGATCACTAGAGACTGCGGGGATTGTTCTTCTTCCGTTCCCCATGCTGGCCAGTGATGAGGCTAACTGAGTGAATGGCAGATTTGATTTCTGCCTCTGAGGCGAGAAAATCCGCCAATAAGCGCAGGACCCACCAAGGCAGAGGAGGAACTTTGTCACAACAGTCAGACTCTATTAATATAAACCTTACTTCAGTTAAAGAAAAACAGATATCTACACAGAACCTAAATACAATTACATTTACAGACCAGGCCGTACTCAGATAAATACCTATTTATCTCACAGTCTTATTGATATTAACTAATTAAACAATTAATTAATGACATTAAGATAAGTAAATAGTAGAGGTGGTCCTAAGCCATGGAGTTCAGATCTGAATCCAAAGTTCCATTTTAGCCTATTATAAAGAAACCAAGGTGGTTAAATTGAAATCTGGATCTGAGCTACCTTGAGATTCAGGGTTATGCAGTTCTCCAGGCTTCCAGTGTTGACCCCTAACTTCTGATAGGTTTCAGAGTAGCAGCCGTGTCAGTCTGTATCTGTACTTCTGATAGTAAACATCATCCATTTCAACATGAGCGACTGGCACCACTTCCATCAGCCAGTCCTCACTCCATAAGCATCTGCTGAAGGTCTTAAAATCTTGCAAAGCAAAGCCAGGAGGTTGGACTAACAAGCTGTTCTCTAGCCATAACAATCCTGAATCTGCTGACCGTACCCAGTAATTCGAAAATCAATGGTGCTATTCCATGCTGTGCACTAAAATTCGTGCCCACAGAACTCCTCTTCAGTGAACCCAAAGGTTGTAGAAAAACTCAGGTCGCCTTTGGTGAAGGGGAAGTTAAATGTCTTGGACAAAGAGAACGCTCGGAGGTGATGCAAGATGGCCAGTGTTGGAAAGATGCTGGGCTACTGATATAGCATATTCAGTTATATAGGGTAATGTGCTGGCTCTGTGTAATGAAGAGGAAACATTGTAAGATGCCACCAGTGATCACTGTGTAAGGACCACTAGAAACTCTTCATATTAAAACAAATCAAAATTTTCTCACCCAACATAAGCAGCCTCATGAACCCACAGCTTCTTGAAATTGCACTCCCATATTTCTTTGCATTGATTTAGCAAATGCACTCGTTTTATTAAACTGAAAATATAAATCCAGCACCAACTCCATCTCAGTCAGTACAAAACTACACTTAGGGATGATGAAATGAATGTATGAAATAAGAGGACCCTGGTAAACAACAAAGAGAGGGTGGGAATGCCACACAAGGTACAAATATAGCTGCATCAGACTGTGTTTGATGGGAAATAATCAATGGGATTATGATGGCAACACACCCCTCACTGTTTTCCTACCCATACACTCCCTTACAGTCAGAACAGAGGGGAGTTATCCTCTGGATAGAGGAACTAGTTCAGATGAAGCAACAACGTCTCCTCCCTCCTCATACACATCCTGAATCTTCACCCAAAGCTCAGAATATGTTTGTGAATGTCAAGAAGTTTGATTAATGGTGCCTGTCTCAGCCGTACTGATTGTTCTGGTGATGGTGTTTTACATGGGTGCTTGTCTACTAGGAACTAGATTGAGAACCACAGATTCACTTCACATGGGTCACTGAACATCCTTCACACAGTACAAACCTGTTTGCTGGACCATTATTTGTGAAAGGCTAACAATTTGCTCAGCACTATATATTGATACCAGTCAGCTCTGTGTTCCTGGGGAACCAGGGTGCAGTGCAGCATCCAGCCTGTCTGACTCATGAAAGACAACCCCCCCCCGCCTCTGTTTAAACCAAAACCCATCAAAGAAAAAAACTTGCAGAGAGCAGTGAAGGGTGTTGGGAGACACACCTAGACCCCTCCTGACAAGGGTGACAAGATTAAGACATCTCCATTAGCATACAGAATGAAGAACAGAGACAACACCCCAGCCTCATCTGCATGAAAGATGGGACTGGGAGACATCTCAATTTGCATACAGAATGGAGAACCGCACTTAACTCTAGGACCAGAAAAGCGGGGATGCACTGCATCATGGGAATCTCTACTCCAGATGTTAATGAACCTACACCTCCACACACCCAGCTTAGCAATTATCAGACCAATTCTAGTGATAAATCCTTGATTGATATCCAAAATACTGAAGCAGCCTAGTTGCATTGTGAGCTCCCTGGAAGAAACCACCACCCAGAGCCAAGAGTGATCAGCTCCTATTGTCTAGCCTGAAGAAAACCCTTGACTCATCAGTTTGCCTGTAAACAAATCTAGTGTTCTCCCTTGAACCATTGTATTTTCTCTACAAAATCCCTACTCACCCTCCAGTCAGTGTTCTGATGCTTAGATCCAAACTATGCATCAGTTCCACTGGGACTCCATCTTTTCCTGACTGATCATGCTGGGGGGGTCTGCCTGTCTCCAGCACTCAGGACCCTGAGCTACCACCATCACCTGGGAAGCCTGACCAGTTAAAGCCTCCTGGAGTGGGTGAGATCCCCCTCTTTCTCTCTCTCTCTGTTTTCCTTTCTACCTCAGGTATTAACCTTTAATAATGTATGTTATGTTGATTTAGGCTCTCCTTGTGTAGTTATCACTATTATTCAATAAATAACTTTTATGGTTGAGCTGGTTGCTTCTCTCTCTCTCTGAACTCTACTCTTTTGTGTTTTTCGCTTCCCCCATTTACTCTTCAGCAACGCTTCTTTCACCTAAGCTAAAGATCCCTGTAGTGCCCAGAAATACCGTGGGGTTTGCTCATCAAGTGGGTTACTATCAGTACAAGTGTGACGTGAAAGTGGGGATAGGGGCGTGTTAAACCTGTGGCACATAAGGGGTGGGCAGCTGAAAGTGCTGCTCAGCCCAGCCTATTGAGCTCAGGGGCACATGAGGGTGACAGCTGGAAAGTGCTACTTAACTCAGCCCATTGGGTACAGTGACAGATAAGAGGATCAGCTTGAGAGTGCTGATTGACCCAGCCCACTCAGACTTACTCTGTTAGTGTGTGTGTGTGTGTGTGTGTGTGTGCGCGCACGCATCTAGTTCTAGGGCTGGAGGAACCTGGCCCTGGGGAACCTAGGTCCTGCAGGATAGCTCCATTGGGAGGGGACTTGCAGAAGGAAGGAGTAGAGCTCCATATGAACACACAAGTGACATAAGCAGTACATTAATAGAATTACAGAATCCTTCCTCCCTCACAGAAGAGTAACCCTAATAAATGAGCATACCCCAAAGTACCGGGCACATCTGGTAACAATATGATATCGACATAAAAACAGCCTTTTCTTCTGGGAGCTTACAGTGGTAATGCATAAGGCTGGGTTTGAACCAGTGGCCTATTCTGAAGGGTTTAGTAATCCAATCCCTCTCTAGCAAGGCTATAATTTTAATAAATCTAATCATTACAAAAATTGGAAAAATAATAGAGCAGCTTGAAATTTTTACAGAAATGTCTTATTTCCTCTTTTCAACAGATTTGCCCATAGTTTGGCCTAAGTACTTCTGGATAACTTTTTTTGATTTAATAAAAAATCATATCTCTGCTATAGAATTCTATAGGATGGTTTAAAAAAACTCTATAGGAAAGTTAACATTTTCTATTACATTTTTCTAATGTTCTACCCCGTAAAGACATAAACACTCTCTCATCATATGCAACTGGAGACAGAAAAGCAGATAGGAAAGAATTCACCAATAGCTGTGTGGATATCAAATTAATGTGATGGGGTAGACCGAGCACACACACATACACACGGCATCATAATTTGTCTGTCATTTCCTTGCCAGCTCAGGGGAAAGCAAATAATTCCAAACAAACTTTTTCAATGGAGGGTAGTAAAGGAACTTGACCATGAACAGCCGTGTTGGTTAGCTCCCAAATTAATTCTCAAGGGCTTTCAACGTGGGGTTTTCCCCTGTGCTGCACATCCTGTGCATTAAAGAGAGTCCAGGTGATGGCAAGTCCATTTTTGCTTGTTTTAAAGGCTTTTCAGTAGGCTTCATAAGGACTATTAAAAATAGGAGCTGGTATTTTCAAAGCAGCCCTAGGGACTTCAGTGACCAAATTCCAATGATTGGTTCAACAGCGAGGGGAATACGCGGGGGAATTATTTCACACAAAGCCCTGATGTAAGATGCTATAAACCAATATGTAGTGAATGTTTGAGTGATTTTATCTGGCACAGAAAGAAGCCCTAAACACTACTAAATGCTGTTAGATTCAGAGACTTTGTTTATTGCCCTTTAGGGCTTACGGAAGGGAAGGGACAATAATACAAGCCAGTGTTGGCATTACTGTGTGAGCAGACGCTAGGAAAGCATCTGTCACACAGCTCTACAAATGCAGCTAGCTCCTGCTGTGTTGCGCCCACCCCCCCACTTCTCCCACTCTCTCTCTCCCCCAGTTCTGCTGATCCACTCCCACCATTCAGCAGGGCTGTCACAGACCAGGCGGTAGTATCCAGAGCTTTTAAATTGATGCACTGAGACTCCGCAGCGAGATACAGATCTACTAGAGGTGGGCAAGACAATATTATTTTTTCCCTTTTGAAAACTTTTGATGAATACCACATTTTTCTGTTGCCATTAACATTTTTCTTCAGCAGCCTAAAAATAGCCTCCTCTCCTCCATTTTTCCAATTAAAATCTGAACATTTTTATTCCATGAAAACGTCTATTGTGTAAAAAAAACAAAAAAAAGTTTTCACCAAATGTTGCTAATCAATTCTGCTAGCCCTGAGTGTTCTCATCAGCCCAGCATGAGTATCCATGCAGCACTGGCTGAATTCCCAAAGTCCAGGCCCGGCATGCACTGGGCTTAGTGTAAAACTTGGGATGGATTGTCTGGGGGCTAGACTCTGCCTTGGTTTTTCCAAAGTCCTCATCAGGAAGATGAAGAAGGGGAGAGGACACTGGATCCTAATGGGATGTTCCCTCCTCTGATCACTGGTTAACGCTCCTTTCACCAGTGGCTAGGGATGTCTCGTCCCCTCACCCTGCACTGAATATTACACTGCGCTCTTTGGGGTCTCTGAGCTTGCACTGGCATAAATCAGGAGTAACACCATTTAAATCAATGGAATTATACCGGTGTGAGAGGAGAATCAGGCCCCTTTACCTAAAGTTTTAAAAGAAGTAGTGTGTTCTTTTGCGGTCTGTAGGGAGTCACTTTGCTACTGGGGCCTAAAGGAAGCCTCTTTCTGACTCATTTGATCTGGCTGGAAATTGCAGAATGTATATTACTATGCAGGGCTAGAAGGAGCAGGGGGGTGATGGACAGCCTGAGCCTTCTGACTGTTCAGAGCTCAAGTGCTATCAGGCAGATATCTTACTGGACTATTACAAATGAGGAAGGGAATCATTTAATTTTTTCGTAAGCCCCTCAATGGTTCCAAAGCAAGAAATACCTTTGGAGGGCCCTATGCAAAGTAAGATACAGGGGGCCCTCTTCCAATTCCCCCCACATCTGTTACAGAGCCCGCCCTCCGCTGCAGTCTAGGGACAGTGCTGTTAGTGGGGTTGGCAGCTTAGGCATTTGCATTGCTGGCCATAGCCGCAAAAGCCGAAGGCATCCACTGATTAATAGATCAACATTTTCCCTACGTGCTAATCCTCTTCATTTAGGGGGTGTAGTTGTTCTCTCTGTGTGTGTCCGTGTGTGTGTCCATGTATTTCCCATTTTTCACTCGGTCCCTGCAAACAGCTCTGTGTGTCAATTGTGTTTCCACAGAGCTAAAAGTCCTACCCTTGTTTTTCTCCACAGATATCCCTGTTTGTGGCTTTTTAACACTGGCCCACGAGGTGCGCCTCTTTCCTCATCTTCAACCTGATGCCACTCTCACTCCCCTAACATAATGCAACCCTGCCCTCTTGCCGCACTGATCCCCTACTTGCATGGATAGGAGTAAGGCTGGATATTTGGGAATGGGGCTGTACAGTGAGACTTGAATACAGCAATGACTCAAACCAGAGCAGCGGTCAGCAGCTCAGTACATAGAAGATTGCAGAGGGATGGAGGCTGGCTGGGCTGGGACAGGCAGTCAGATGGGAGGCCATGTTGTAAGGAGGCCCTCTGATGAGGTGGGTAGGACTTGAAGAGTCCATCCAAGGCTGGTGGGAGATTCTGACCTTAAGGAGCCGAGCGATGAGACTTCATCCAGGGGGGAGGGTGAAAAGGTTTTGGAGGAAGGAAGTGACTTGTTATAGAGCTGGGGGGAAATTTTCATACTACTTGTTTATTTAAAGGGGGAAAATGCACTTTCAGTCAACTTGAAACCATTCGCGAATCTGACACAAATAGTTCTGGCCATTCACCAAACAGCCGGACGAGAAGGAGCAAGTGGAAGTGCTGCTGCTGACGCCCCCGGGCCCTAAAGTGCTTGGGGCACTCACCTGGGATATAGAGAAGCAGGTTTGAATCCCTGCTCTGGAACAGACTCCAGTGGACTTTTCCGATTCACTGAAAATTAAAAGAAATTCAAATTTGATTCAACCTGAATCAATTATTTAAAAAAAAAAAATTGGAACTGCCACCCAATTGAAAAATCAGTTATTCACCCAGCTCTACCTGTTACTACTCTTTATCCTGATTCGGATTCATGGAAAGAAGAGTGATCATTATCTGGTATGGGGTTGGATTGAGTCTTTACTGAACACAGGACAGGTACTCACCTGAGGGATTTTTTTCTTCTGCCCTGCAGAAATATGGAGATTTTAAATGTGTCTCTTAAAAATAAACTGTTAAATTACTGCAAAGCAAACCTGATCTGACTGTGTGAGCATCTGGTCTCCTGAGGAAAAGGAATACTCCCTGCCGCTAAGCAGAGATAGCAGCTAGAACTGTGTCATGCTGCTAAGAATGCTGTGCAGCCATAACCCTAGAAAAGACCGCAGGAGGTTTCTGTGTAGCCTGACAATTTACTGATGGAAGGGAAGGGAAGATGGGCTGGGCCTCAAGTGCACGCATGTGCACACTCACATGCATGTACGTACACACACACACACACACACTCTAGGAAGGGGACCAGGATTCAGGGAAGGTAAGTTGGGAGTAGGGGAAGAAATCTGTCAAGAGAAGCGACTCAAGGCAATGAAAAAGAACATGGATTTGGGGCCTGTGAAAAGCTAAGCCCCACTGACTTCAATGGGATCAGCACACCTCACATCACGCAAGACTGGGCTCATTTGCTCCTTTATCATGTAATCTCAAACAAGGAGTAGCCAAATGAAGCGGTAGCGGGAGGAGGCAGCACAACACCTCTATACAGAGCACTCAGGATGTGCAAAAGAAACCAGATTAATTGAGAAACCAGAGCTCCAGTTCCCTGGTCCATTCAAGGGGCACTTGGTATAAATCTGGAAGGGCAGGAGCGTGTGGTTTTAAAACAGAAAACTGCCCTAATTTATTCTGAATGCCAGTGACCACTAGAAGCTGGAAGCACTAGAAGCACTCAGCAGTGCTTGCTTTTTCCTGGCCGCATCCCACAAGATGGGTTCTTGTGCATGGCAAGGTGAAGTAGTGTTATGCGAGACTCTGCCACTGAAGAGGCCTACACAGGGGGAAGTTTATAGTAGTCACATAAGCTATGTTTAGAGCTGCTTTGCAAAATGGGCCTAGGAGCCCAAAACTCAAACCAACCCCTTTTCAGGTTCAGATAACTCTGGCTAACTCTATTGATGTATTTTTATGAGCGATCTTTTTTTGGTCGAAGACCAGGTCAGATCTGAAGTGTCCCAAAGTTTGGGAACATACCTTTCACCTGAGCACTTTAACCACGGGACAGCCCAGGGATAAGAGTCAGAACCCAAGGCAACAGGATATTGTAAGAGAGTCAGAGCCCAGAGACAGCCACTGCCCTGAGACACATTCTATGTTCACGGCATGGTTCACATAGCAAAACAGTTTGGGTGCTCCTGCTCCAAGCAATTTGCACAGCAGGGAATGATAGAACAGGAGTGCACAGAGGAAGATGAAGCGTTAAGCACATCCAGTTACTGATGCAGTTACTTTAGATTTACTTGAGTGATAATTGCATCTTAAATAAATAACGATTGATTACCAAGACCACATTCATCTGAAGTTTAACAGCAACGGGACTGATATTTATTTTACAGCCTAGTTGTTAAAGCTCTGCCATTTCGTATCTAATAATTCAATGGTGTTTAAAGGGAATTTGAGACTTTTTGGTCCTAAAATTGTAATTATTTTAAGACAAATTATTTTCTGCAGATTTTTTCTCTGTATCAGTAATAATTCAGTGCTGACAGGTTTAGGAAGAGACAAGTGTGACTTCTTCTGCATCCTGCAATAAAACTGAACACACTCATGATAAGAGAGACAGAAAGGGACTCCAGAGAGTGAGAACGCAACTCAGAGGGATTGAACATCTGCATTTATACCAATGAAGATATTATTTAGTGCTTATGGAAGGAGATGGCTTGACAGCCGTGGAGAGCAAAGTTCTCTGATTGTTCCCCTGGTGGACAATAGCAGGCCTCTCCCCAGAACTGCTTCGGTCCTGACCTGGTACTCCCAGGTACAGTGAAAGGATTGTTCAGTTTCTGTGTCCCTTCAATCCATGGTATATCTGCTGAGACTTACTGAAGTGCACTCGCTAGTGGGAGCTGTAGTGGTTTCTGTAGCGCAGACACTTCACTGACAAATGGCCTAAGAATCACTAAATCATTTCACATTGGTTGCTCAACAGCCAGAGAGTGGCTACAACTTCTGGACATTTCTGTCCTTGAAGAGGGAAAAAAAATCGACACCCCCCATTCTCTGCTGAGAGCATTGCTATCTTCCCCATCACTCAAGCCCATGATATAGACCTCACCTTTGACGCCTCCCTCTCTCTTGCTCAGCTCACCCAAGCTGTGTCCAAATCCTGCCACTTCCTCCTTCAAGACCTTCCATGATCCAACATTTTCTCTGTCCCTACAGCTACAACTCCCCTCCAGACCCTTGTCATCCCATGTCATTATTGCTGAGGCCACCTCTTCTCTGGCCTCCCTCCCACATACTTCACTCCCCTCCAGGCTACATAAAATGCAGCTGCTATGAACTTTTTGCCATTTGCTCTGAGTACATGATGCCCTTTGCCAGCACCTCTCCCGACTCCTCCTCAGCTTTTATCAGATAGGTTTGGAGTTTGGGTTTAACTTTTCTATGACTAATGTTCACTGACAGCAGGTGTTCTGAATCCAGGATCCTTTCTACTCTCCTGGAGATGAGCATGTAATTGGTAGAGGTTTGTAAAATGCAGCAATTCTGTTTTTCTCTCCTTCAGAGGACTGTGCATTTTGGACTCATGAGACCAAAGTGAAAAGTGTGTATGTATTCGAATCTGACTTGCAGGTACACAGCAGGCATTTTCCACACAAAATCGCATGCTCACTTTTCTAAATTTGAGCCTCAGTAATGAGGGTACCTGGCTTTACTGGTAGAGGATCTGGAAAATAGTCCTGATAAAAAGTTTGGAGATCCTCTAAAAGAGTTCTGCAGAGTATGCGCACATACAGAGAGAGTGCATGATAGCGTGATGTGGTCTGCAGGTGTTTTTTGGCATCTGTGTACGATAAACTGCATAACTCTCTCATAGCTTCATTATCCATGAGTATCTTAGCCTCATGCCAGCAAACTCTTTCACCCCATCATCATGTATTTTCAGAGAGAGAGAAATGCCCCCAACTTCTGATTACAGGTGCCTTAGTTTTCAACTGGTGGGTACTCAACACATTGTGAAAATTGGGCCACAGGTGTCTCCATTTGGACAAGTCAAAAATTTAGGCACCCAAAATCACTATCCACTTCTTAAAATATACACTCCTTGCACAGATTCAGCCACTCTCACACTCAATCGCCAAACAGCTCTTCCAAAGTACATCAGTCCTGATTTGCAGCGCCATCTGCTGGGCCAGTCCTAGGCCCTACCCAGCTTTTCTAGGACACTTCCATTTCTTATCTGCAGTTGTAGAATCATAGAATATCAGGGTTGGAAGGGACCTCAGGAGGTCATCTAGTCCAACCCCCTGCTCAAAGAAGACCAGTCCCCAACAGTCTTCCCTTGCGTTCCAGCCCTGGGGTCCTCCTGGCTGTGTAGTGGGACAAATGCTCACTAGAGACAAGGCGGAGACCAAACTCATTTCCATCAATACCTAAAGAGCATGGAAGAGATCATTCCCGCAGTGAAAGGGAAACCCAGCCTAGATATGAGAGAACCAAACCACCAGTGAGGTATCTATTGTTGTCCCCTGTGTTTATAGGAACAAACAGGGAAAGACAGTTGAAGTACAACAGTGTTTTCACTTTGGCTCTTTCCTCGCATTGTAAATATCCTTCCATTAACTTGAGAAATCATTTAACTCTTTCCCCACCTTTTCTTTGAATGTGGGGATCAAACCAACTCTAAGGCAGACACACGTACAGAATACCCTGTCTACGTTCTGTGGTGTGCCCAAGATAAAGACCTCAACAGCTATATCTCGGGTTAGATGCCCTGCTCAGTATTGTCAATGCATTAGTCTTAGACTTCCCGTTGCCTGGTGTTGCAAGAATGATAATTTGCAGCCAATGGTGGCCTTTTTATTTCTATATCCAAAGAAAAAAATCCCTGACTTCACACACAGTAATAATATGTTAGCATGTGAAAGGAGAAATTAGATACGGTTGAAATTTGTTTAGAAAAACAATAATCCAGGCTCAGTCTATTTAACTGTCAGGTGGTTTAGGATAATACTTTGCACCAAACATTTTCAAGGCACTGAACAGATGTTAACTAATTAATTCTTACAACAGTCCTGTGTGGGAGGAATTGAGGAAATTGAGGAAGAGAGGCTAAGTGACTTGCTTAAAGCCACCAGAGGAAAGTCAACGGCAGAGTTGAGATTAGAACTCAGGAAAGCTATCCAGCTCGCAGTCCACTAGATCATTCTGTCTCTTAATACCTGTTTTGATGGATGAACACTATGGAAAGGGGGAATGTTGGCCAAGATGGCAAAGGTTAATCACTCATCATTTTGAAAAGTACAATGGGATCATTAACTTTCACTTGTGTATTCCCTACAACAAGACAGAAGGGACCTCATCTTAATCTCTGATCTAACTCATAGTTATGCACCTATAACTAGGGTGACCAGACCTCCCAATATTAGGGGCTCTGTCTTATATATGCAACGATCCCACCCCCCTCTGGAAAAAAAGTGTCATGATTTTTCACACTTGCTATCTGGTCCCCCTACCCATAACAACATCACACCCACCACCATGTTCAGAACTGCACTGCCGTGTCAGCATAAGCTACGAGTTTAAGTCCAGTGTGGGACATTAATTCATTACCTCGTGGGCCCCAAGGCAAGGATGTATTTAATGCTGTGCTGTGCATGGCACAAAATGAAGGGAGTCCCTTATAAGTAGCATTCATGTTGCAGTCTATCCTGTTACTCTTCATAATGATGATGGGATTCGAAGCTCCAGTAATCCATTTAACAAGGAAGTGCTTTTATTGTTTCAAGAAAAAGCTTGAATGGTCAACACTTTGGGGCAAATCCTACCCATTCTGGGCACGACTGGCTCCCACTGGGTTAATAAGAAATCCCCCAACCCATGTTTGCATCTAGGCTTGGCACAATTAGATTTTTTAAAAATAATTTTGATTGAGATATTGATTTGTTCTAACCTTTTTTTCCTCTTCATATCCATTTTAGTGTTCACAGTTTGTGCAAAAATTATGGGTTTTAAGCACTTTTGTTCAACTTTTATCCATTTAAAATTTTCACAGTTGTGGGAAGTTATGGGGAGGTGTTCAGACAAAGGGTGGGGAGACAGTAATTATTTATGACAGCAGACTTTGAGATTCAAAAAGTTAAAGCTTCACAACCGTTGAAACTCAAATTGTCAACGTCATGTCAAAATATCCAAAGTAAACAGCCTTAAATCAAACTCCCATAAATTCTCAAGGAGCATTTTTCTCACTTTGCCAATCTGTGCATTTTGATTAAGAACATAGAACATAAGAACATGAGAAAGGCCATACTGGGTCAGATCAAAGGTCCATCTAGCCCAGTATCCTGTCTTCCAACAGTGGCCAATGCCAGGTGCCCCAGAGGGAATGAACAGAACAGGTAATCATCAAGCGATCCATCCCCTGTTGTCCATTCCCAGCCTCTGGCAAATAGAGGATAGGGACACCATTCCTGCTCATCCTGGCTAATAGCTTTGATCATCAATGGAAATATTTTTTCAATGGTTTGTATGTGTACAGTGAAATCAATGTTTATTGACTTTTACAAATAAAAATTGAATCCTTCCAAGCCTGCTTGTATCCAAGGGAACAATTTGGTTCTTTGTAGCTGGAATCAAAGGGTGATAGCTTCTGATCATGTCAGGGAAGTCCAATAAATGTCTACTAAATAACGAGCTAAACCAAGTAGCAAGCGAGCACCCAATCAATTAGAGCAAAACGGTTAAAATATAGAATAGAACAAATCCACGGTGCATGCTAGTTCTGAAACAAACAAGAGCTTCCAATTAATATTGAGAGCTGTGCGCAAAACACCTCTCTCAGCTTCACAGGTATTCATATGTCTCAGCAGTTATTGTCACACATTTTTCAGGTTTGATCTGAAGCAGGGTGAAAGTCCACTTTTTCCAAAGGCAATGTCCTCCTCCCCACCCCCATTCATTCCACTTCCCCTTTCTATGACTTTTTCATAATGGGATTATCTTTCTGCCCCAGTTGCATGTCTGTATATACATATACACATCTGTATGATGGAGGTATCTTTTTCGTTAGCCCAGGACTCTCGTGTTATGTATTGTATATTATGCATATATTGAATGTGCATCTCATTTTCATTTCAATTAAGATTTAGGGGCCAATTTCATTCATGACTATTGATTCCTTCCAGGCCATTTGCATTTCATTCCATTCATTATAATGTATGAGCTTCATTCTTTCAGAATAATTTAAAGCTCCCTTGCATTGCTACCCTAAGTGCTGGGTTATACACCCTCCCTCCAAAACCACTCCAACAAACCCCTTGTTACTTATTGGATTTCTCTGTGTGTTTGTTGGGGGAAGCTGTGACTTGTCCCTGACTTTTACTAAAAATATCCATGACAAAATGAGGAGCCTGCGGAGCTGCAGGTGGGCTGGGAGATCCAGGGTTCCCCTCCGCTCGGGTCTCCGAACTCCAGGGATTCCCCATGCTGCCACGGAGGCCGGGAGCTCCAGAGGTCCCTCCTGATGCCCACGGAGGCAGAGCGTTGTCGGGGTGCCCCCTGCCGCCTGCAGTGGCAGGGAGCATTGGGGTCCCCCCACTGCCCACGGAGGCGGGAGCTGTGGAGATCACCTCACAGCTCCCTGTAGTGGCCAGGAGCTGGGGGAGGCTCGCCTGCCACCGGTGGCAGCAGGGGACCCTGCAGCTCCCAGCTGGGGCTGGCTGAAGTCACGTAGGTCTTTGGAAGTCATGGAATCCGTGACTTCTGTGACCTCTGTGACTAAATCACAGCTTTACTAATAAAGGATAGCCATCACTTCCTTTCAATGTAGCCCAACCAGAATAAAAGATTAAACCTTTCCCCATCTGTGTAACACAATGGTAACAGGATTAGTCAATTGTTCTTCATCCCTCTCCTATTTCCCTGGGAAGACATCATCGTCTAAGGGCAGATGTGGTGTCCCTTCATCTTTGGAGAGAGATTTTAGTTCCAGGATTGATTTACAGCAGGTTCTTACTAAACATGTCTAGTCTCTAACTCCATTGACTTCCATGGAGTTACTCTTGACTTAAACTGGAGTGAGAGGAGAATCAGGATGGTCATTCTTACTGATCTAGCATATATACAGGTTCCGCCAAGTTTACTGATGGTTTGGAAGACGCTGCACTGAGAATAGAATGTACAATATTTGGCTTGAAAATGAATGATTGGTAAGCTTCCAAAATTTTAAGTTTGGCTGCTTCTCTGAAGCTTATCCATACTTCTTTTTGGCTCTGCAAACTGCAGCTGGAAACCTCACAAAAAATGATTTCTTTGTAGTACTTTGGCATTTCCAGCTAGAACCTGAAAGATCAAGAGGTTCACAACAGTGCGGGATAATAAAATAGAAGCTAACTAAACATTTTTAGAAATGTGGCAAGTTTTCTTGGGATAGGAAATTAAAGAAGTTCTTATTTCTCCTGAATTGGTTCACCCATCTGGCTTCTATCCAGTGAGCTAAAGAAGCAGACACATTGGCCATCTAGCAAGGCACACCCACACATGTAAAGCCTGCACGGAAAGAAAATGTAATCCAAATGTGGCATATGGAAATGAGACACCTGCTGTCCTTTCTTCCGTTCATTTCTTCCCTTATAACTAGTAGCAGCTTCTTTTTCAAATGAGACAGAACTGGAAAATCTGCGTTCTACACCAGTTTAAAAATAACGAGTGCAAATTGTTCTTATAGCAGACTTAGTTAATGAGAAATGGTGATATTTCTGAAATACATATAAGCTTAGATTTCAGTAACTTGCAAGAACTTCCAAAGCCAGATTTAGTATTTCTCGTTCTTTTGGTGAGAGCAGATTATCGCGCTCAGAGCTGGGGTCTGAGATGAGAGATTTTGCGCCTGTGAATCAGTGCCTATTCCATCCTTCTTTTTGCGCAGCTGCTTCTTTTGACTATCTGAGCGGTGAGAAACTCCAAGCTCACCTCTGAACTCTGCTGTGCAAGCAGCTATCAGGAACCTAGATTAGCATTATCCTGTACCAAGTAGATCCTCAGGGGAACACTTGGACAACAACCTTCAACACAGTTCACAGCTGAAAGAGACACAGCTGTGGTGAGACACAGAGCAGAAGGACCACTCAGTTTTAGTAACCATAACATTTTTCTGTGTGTATTGTGTGACTTTATCTAAGCTGCAACAGAAGGTGGATACCCACCGGTGTTTCTACATGTGGATCTTAACTGGCAGACACCCAAAAGGGGCAGGATAGTCTCCAAAGATTTTCATTCACATCTCATCTATATCTATCTATCTATGTTCCCCCTCTGGCCTCTTTTTTCATCACATCAACTGCTAACTAGTTAGCAGCATGGCTACTACTGAGAGGAAACACCATGGGGGCAAAGCAGTCAAAACTCAAGTGTAACACTGGAAGCTTCTCCTTGAGGATGCTTCCAGCTATAATCACTTGATCGCAGCATTTTAGAGCAGCACTTTGTAGAATAAGTAGCTCCTCATGCAGATGGGTAAAAGGAGCGGGTGGCCTTGGGCAAAACACACACACACAAACACACACAGACAAAGTGAAAGGAAAGGGAAATAAAGACAGAGCAATATGGAGCAAATGGATCAGCGAGAAAAATGATTAGCAAGGAATTCAAATCTGGGAATGAACATCTCCAGTCCCTGCTCCACCTCTTCCCCAGGGCCCCTGCCCCTGCTCTGCCCTGCCTCTTCCCACCCCTGCTCCACCCCAGCCCTGCCCCCACTCCACCCCTTCCCCAAAGCCCCCGCCCCTGCTCTGCCCCAGTCCCGCCCCACTCCCATGAGGACTGCTTCAGGGGTTGGGTCCCTGCACTCACTGGCAGTGGTAAGTAGAATGACCCGGCCCCAGCCTGCTCCTCTCCCTTGGCTCCCAGCCGCACTGCCGGCAAGTGCCAGGGGCAGTTCCCCCCTGCCCCTCAAGCCCCAAGGGAAGCAGAGCAGAGCGGGCTGGGGCCAGGTCACTCCACTTCCTGCCACCCCATGAGTGCGGAGTCGGGCCTGGCTGCCCTGCACTTATGGGCGGCAGGAAGTGGAGCCACCCAGCCCCAGTCTGCTCCGCTCCGCCGGCTGCCCCATCACCCCCGTGGAGGCCTGGAGGGCTGCATAGGGTACCAAAATGGCTAGGGACGGCCCTGCCTGAATCCCATTTAAAAATATGAACACACATTTGCAACCCGCCGCACAGTTATTTATATCAATTGACTCTCTTTAATATGTACTCGAAAGACTGATTTGAATGTACTGCAAGTCTCAAATATACTTACCATAAATTCAGACATTAACATTAAAGTTTCACCACTACAAGGTGATATATTGTCAACAAAACATAGTTGATATGGTGAAGTGCCAGATCTGAACTTCTCCAAACTTCACACCTGGGGCAGAACTCTTTAATGGGATTAAACCAGAAACCAAAGAAGATGGGCATTAAACTTTGGGAAAGTTCATGGTCAGCATTAAATCCTGATACTGCAATTAATTTCTTGTAGGCAGACCCCTGAAGTCAACGGGGCCCTGCCCACACAGTGCTCACTGCAGAAGAGGGCCCAGTCGATATCTGAACTCCCCAGCCCAGGTCTCTATATTTGGTCAGGGTGCTTTGTGTTAACTGTAAAGACTATTGTTAGTATTGCTTTCTTTGCATTTGTGCCTAGGCTTGATCTAAGCATCTTTCACACTGTATGTTGAAATATACTAGCTCTTGGATCTAGCAGTCTGCTACTTGCGTAGGCAAAAGTGAGACACTTGCGTATCGATGCTCTGAGATCTCCAAAAAACCTATCAAACAACTCAGCATAATTTTACTGAAAATGGGGGGAAATTGGTACAAAAAGGAGCTACTGTAATTCAATGAATCGAGTTTGATAGGCCAAGGAGAGTTAATCTTAAGAGTTAGAAACAATTGTCAGACATGACCTATTCTGAAATTCAGGCCAAATTCCAGGTCATATTTGTGAACAAATCCATCACCTTACTTGGGCCTTCAGATCCCTTCTGACCTAGGGTACTCAGCCTTAATTATAAGCCTCTATATAACAACTATTACAGAAAACCTTAACAGATGGCAATATCGACCTGACCACTTTCCAAATAAACCATATTCATCATCTTCATACAAATGAATTTGTAATTGCTGAGAAGGTCATCTCTTTTTCACTGGCTGTGTCCTGAGCAGCTCCTCCGAAAAAATTGGCTGACATATTTTCCTACTTCTTTGGGTAAAAATAAAACCCCTTTTAGTTCCATTTGGAAAAGTCCCCACTAGGCAGAAACAATAGAGTTCTACAGACCCCCTAAAAGAACAAAAAGAGGTGCAAGCCACTGTACAATGTAAACATTAATTTACTGTGGAATAATGCCAGCAAATAACATAACAGCAAATGCCTGTAAATGTCACACCGTTTATCAAAGGACTCTGCCCAGGGCACTGAACATGAGTGGGTAGCGCATGCTTTCTTAAAAATAGATTGTTCTGTTATTTCTCTCTCCCCCTGAGCCTCCGTCCTAGTCACGGTCTACAAAGGCAAAGCTGTGGGCTGCATGATAGAGATAAGAGGCAGAGTTGAAGCACTTGCAGATGGTAGTTGCTATAAAACCACAAAGAATTCTTTAATTAAGTCTTCCTTTCCCCCTTATTAAAATTCAGGAAAGATTACCATGGAATTTGTACTGTATCTGCAAAACAAATCATAACAATTACACTAGGCTGCCCCAGGCTGGCTTGATTGTAGCTTATTATCCCACAAAGGCTTGATAAATGTGTAAATTTATATGGAAGGCTTCTGCATACCACCATAGCCAGCTAAACAAAGATTTCCCGCCTTCCATACCCAGTTTTAGACAGGACAGCAGCTGGCTAGACTCCCTTGAATCACTGGATGTTGTTGTTGAAGTTTCAAAATACATATAAATGATCTCTCCTATCTACAATTTACCTAATCTGTTGAACTGGGATAAATTCATGCTCTTTTGGTGATTACTGACACCCCATCAAAGAGCCCACTTAACCCTCTAAGCCAATATACATAAAACATCAAGAAACAGCAATGGAATTCAAATTGAGTTTGAATATTCAGATCTAAATGCCACAGGCTTCCCTGCTGAATAAAGAGGTAAGTCCTGTAGGCATAAGACAAGTCTGTCTAGTAGACACATGCATTTCTAATGCTGACCTGGACTTTCTGCGGTAATATAATGGTGGATATAATGGATGGATATAATGGTGGCCCAAGAAATATATAATGGATATAATGGTGGCCCAAGAAAGCTACTCATGTGAAGCAACTGCTAAACTGAATCCCATTTAAGAAGGTGCCTTAAAATGAAGAAGAGGGCTAGGTCCACCCTTGGGACATATATTACCTTTTATTTTGTGTATAGCTCCTAGGTTCCACTATGATGAATGCATTAGAAATTCAGGTTTCAGAGTAGCAGCCGTGTTAGTCTGTATCCGCAAAAAGAACAGGAGTACTTGTGGCACCTTAGAGACTAACAAATTTATTAGAGCATAAGCTTTTGTGGGCTACTGCCCACTTCATCAGAGGCATAGAATGGAAAATATAGTAAGAAGATATATATATATACATACAGAGAAGGTGGAAGTTGCCATACAAACTGTAAGAGGCTAATTAATTAAGATGAGCTATTATCAGCAGGAGAAAAAAAACTTTTGTAGTGATAATCAAGATGGCCCATTTAGACAGAAATGGGCCATTTTGGGTAGAAAGATGAAAAAGAATAAATGGACACAAATCTGACCTCAGGAATCATAACATTCAAAAACCGGTAGGAGAACACTTCAACCTCACTGGCCATTCAGTAAAAGACTTAAGGGTGGCAATTTTGCAACAGAAAAGCTTCAAAAACAGACTCCAACGAGAAACTCCTGAGCTTGAATTAATATGCAAACTAGATACCATTAACTTGGGTTTGAATAGAGACTGGGAGTGGCTGGGTCATTACACATATTGAATCTATTTCCCTGTGTTAAGTATCCTCACACCTTCTTGTCAACTGTCTAAATGGGCCATCCTGATTATCACTACAAAAGTTTTTTTCTCCTGCTGATAATAGCTCATCTTAATTAATTAGCCTCTTACAGTTTGTACGGCAACTTCCACCTTCTCTGTATGTATATATATATATATCTTACTATATGTTTCATTGTATGCATCTGATGAAGTGGGCTGTAGCCCATGAAAGCTTATGCTCTAATAAATTTGTTAGTCTCTAAGGTGCCACAAGTACTCCTGTTTTTTAGAAATTCAGTTGATGGAGTAAATTAGATATCGCAGTAGAGGGCAGTGTTAAGTAAACACGCAAATCTCCACAGTGGCACATAAATACATATCACAATGCATTATTAATACCCATGTGTTGATGGGATTTCATTTTCTTGCTCAGTGAACTTCAGCATAAAGCAAAGGACTGCTTCAGATTTCATTTGCACCTGTGCCATTCCGGAGTAATTCATACAATTCAGTGCAGCTTCACCAGTGTAAAACTGGTGTGAGATCAGAACTAGACCCCAAGAGTTCTGGCTGTCATGTTTCCGGGGAGGGCAGCAGAATTATGCAGGACGAGAAAATGTCAGAAAAATATAAATAGTTTAAAAAGCCACCGTTGTCAGCTATTTTTAGCCCCAACATTTAGATGATGTGTAAAAAAGGGTTTACAAAGAAATCCTAGTAAGAATAGAAATGTTTGCATCAGATTTATTAAAAAATATTTCAGTGGCATCTGTGTTTAATACATCAGTTGCTGCCTATTTCTGTTCTCTTAGTTGGATTCAGTTATGTTGACTTCCTCTCATTTTACGAGGTTTCATACATTCAAATTAAGTTCAAAACACATTTTGCAATAACAAACGCTCATACTTCCATAGCACCTGTCGGCCACGGATTTCAAAGCACCTTGCAGACATTTAATGGTATGATTAGTTATTATTTTTATTATGGTAGCACTTAGAGGCCAACTGCCATGGATCTAAACGGCGAGCTTGTCTCTGACCTCTATATAATCTCTCTGAGAACAGACCCTGTTCTTTTTTTTGCAAGGCAGAGCCCCAGAG
Source organism: Chelonia mydas (assembly GCF_015237465.2). Taxonomy (NCBI): domain Eukaryota; kingdom Metazoa; phylum Chordata; order Testudines; family Cheloniidae; genus Chelonia; species Chelonia mydas. The sequence continues at coordinate 71,200,453 of NC_051250.2, forward strand.
CTCCACTACTCCAAGACTGGGCACCCTGGTTTCAGCACCCATGTTTCACCGTGGCTTCCAGAGTGGGTCTGAATAAATTTAGATCCCTGTCAGAGACTTATCCCATTTGGGAGCTATGCAACCAGCAGACATTTGCAGTGACACAAAACACACTTTTCAAAGCAAGGCAGTATTTTTTAGTCATCTGGAATACCGTGTTTTAGGGTCATTAGATTAGAATGGAAAAGCAAAGCAAAGCTTATATGTATGGTTAAGCTGGCGGGGTAAATTGAGGCACACGGAGGTAAAATAATTGGACTAAAACCATACAGTAAATTACTGGCAGAGTCAAGAATAGAACCAAGGACTCCTGATGGCCAGCCCCTTGCTCTCACCATTAGAATACACTCCCTTACTTTATACATAATGAATATACAGTCTCAAGTAGCCTAATGAATATACAGTCTCAAGTAGCCTGAAGCAGAAGAGGTGAAGGGGAGAAGGGTTTCTGAAAAATCTGTTATTTGGTCTTAAATAAACCTTATTGTTACATTTATATTCATATATCCCAAAGTGAAAAGGACTAGCCAATTAATTAGCCAATTAATTGCTTCTCCAGATGCAATCCCCAGCCTTGCTTTACATGGAAGGGACGTGGCCGAGAAATCAGACTTCCCCAAATGCCTCCCAAATAAGTGAATAAATAATATGACATTCACTCTCTGCTGTGAGACGAGACCTCTCATTTCATGAACCAGCAAACTGAAGGAGGAAAGAGATTTTTTTTTAACTGGGGTGGAAGGAAAGCTGATTAAGCCAACTTTTAAATCCCGCAAAAGAAGTGAATGAGCAAGAGACTTTTTTCCTTCCTCCCCTTGCATAAAACAATCAATAAAATAAAGGGCGTATATTTTATACTGAGTTTCCTAATCCGTATGACAAAAATCATATTTCTCACAGAAATCAAATTGAAAACAAGCTCAAGTGAGGAGATGAATGGATGCCACCTGCATATAGGTTGGCTTCCAATGTAAGTGCAAATCCATGGATGTTTCCCTTGCTGACTCCTTTATGGCTTCCATTTTCAAGCCTGACTTGTCCAGTTTTGTTACGGAGGGGCCAGCAGAGCTTTCTCCAGTTCCTCCCTGTCTCATTTCAATCCGGAGGAAGAGGGGAGGAGCCTTGAAATGGAAGAGGAACAGAAGTAAGACTGATCCATGTTTGTGCATGCTTTTCTCATGGCTTGTCCCTGGAGGCTGTTGGGTCCAAGTCACCACATACAAGAAGCAGAGGTTAGCAATGACAGATATTCCCTCTGCAGTTTCAGTGGGATAAAGTGTATGTCAGGTCCTGCCCTAGCACTATTGTGCAATGTTGTGCACCATTAAACGGACGTTCTGTTCCTTACAAGAGGTGGATGCATTTCAGTGCTGGGGGGAAGTGTTCTCTATAAATACACAGAAGGCCCAATCCTACAGTCATGTGAGTAGTCCCATCAAAGTCAATGAGGTTGTTCAGAAATTGCAGACCGCATCCTGCATCCCTTACTTGAAGCATATTCTCCTTTGGAATGAAAGCAGAAATGTAAGACATTATTACTCTTACTGATGGTTTAATTATGTTTTTGGCTGAATGTTTGCAGTTGGGCAGCATGGTGCATTCTTCCATAGCTCATAAATGATTGGAGCTTCTCCTTTAAATTCAAACCAAAAAATGACTGCTCTGTTAACAAAAGAATGCCCCTCTTCCCCGCAATTATTGACTGAAGAGTTGTAGGCATTGCAGGACTTCTAAAAAGAAAAGGTTTATTTCGCTTAGAGGGCAGAAAACTGGATGTGGCCACTGCCTCCTGGTTTGCAGCCCTGGATTTTCAGCATGGTTTTTGATTCCCTGGCAAGCTAATCTGTTTCCCTCTGGTATGCTAAGAAAGCTCTCTCTCTCCTTTTTTATTAACAAGCCATGCACTGAGTGTGGTGCATGCAGTTTAATTTACATCTCCTTGAATTCAAGAGGAACAGGGGAGAGATCTCCGGAGACAAGTAAAACCACCTTTATGGAAAGAGATTTTTAAAAGTGATCAGTGCCGCTTGATTTCTCCTTTTAAAAAAAAAAAAAAAAAAGCCAAGAGACACGCCATCTAGTATCCGCTACAGGGTGGGACTAACACTTTTGGATATTAAAGAGTAACGGATCAGACCAAGATTGAACAACATTAAGAGAAGTACATGGAGGATAATGTGCCATGCAGTACTTTAAGAATTTCCTTCTCCCAACCCAATGCCATGTTCTACTGGTGTATCAAGGAGGAGGCTGAGGGAATTCTTAATGTTAAATGGCACAAGATACTCCAGGAGAAGCTACCCATCTCCTTGAAATGCAGTCCCCATTTCCCTAGTGCTTGGAGGAAGATCTTAGAAATAAGGGAGATAACTATAACAGGGGCTTGATTCTAATGTGGACCTCTGGAAACTACTACAATACAAATAATAATAAAAAAAGGAACAGGAAAAGAAGGGCTCAAGGAAGGCTACGAGATCCAGTGAATAGTGCTCTTTGTTGCTATGTGCAAGATCCAGGATTGATTTCCAAGTAAAAGACTTTTGTTCTTTGGGACAGCATGGCCTTACAGGACCCAGTAGAGGTAGAATGCACCCTATTCCTTATAGAGGCTCATAGAGGAAGGAAGAGGTTCAATCCTTCTGTGTGAGTTAGAACAGCGGTCCTCAACCAGGGCCCCACGAGCAGGTTTCAGAGGGTCTGCTAAAATAAAGCAGAGAGCAGGGCCGGTGTTAGACTCACTGAGGTCCAGGGCAGAAAGCCAAAGCCCGAGCAACATAGCTTCATGGGGGTCCCCTGTGGGGTGGGGCCGTGGGCAATTACTCTGCTTGCTACTTCCTAACACTTCCTCCTAACTCCAGGCCTAGCTTTTAATCTACTAGATATGCAGAAAAACAGTTGTGGCACAGGTGGGCCATGGAATTTTTATAGCATTTTGTGGGGCCCTCAGAAAGAGAAAGGTTGAGATCCTCTGAGTTAGAAGAAATGGTGATGGGTTCTGATGTGAGTTCCACCCAGTCTATTTTAGGGTATAATGTAACAGGGAACCGGGAAGAGAATGGTCATGGCTGTGAGAAGCATGGGTAGGCCCCTCCAGAGTGGGGGCAATGAAGGGTGAGGCAAAAGAAGTAAACCTGGTTAATGCAGCCCACGAAAGCTTATGCCCAAATAAATTTGTTAGTCTCTCAGGTGCCACAAGGACTCCCCGCTGTTGTTTTTTTAGAAAATGAAGTGTAAATCATCCTTTCATCTACAATTATCACCAATAGCAGTAAATTGCGATGAGATGTTGGGCAGAAGGCAGACTCTGGCTTTTATGGAGGTGGATTCCCCTCTGTGCTCGCATGGTTGGTAAATGAGTCAAAGGGCAGGGCAGGCAGAGAAAAACATGCAGGGTGAAACCAGAGCGGGAAACATTCTGTTTTGCGAAATACCTTTTGTCAGCTGAAAATTACACTTGTAAAAAACCATTGTGGTTAAAGACCAAAGTCTTTACCGCTAATTTATCCTGACAGCACAAAGCAACCATCTCTGGAGTCCCGTCACCTCTCTCATTACTAGGAGGAAAGTCAACTTGCACAAGCTAAACTGCAGACTAACTCTTCATAAAATGTTCACATGCAATTGGCAGAGTAAACACCTTAAAACAAAGCTTCAGTCACCCAGCTGGAGGGCTAGGCTTAGCTAAATACCCTGTAGGTCAGGGACTGGCAACCTCTGGCACGTGGCCCGCCACGGTAAGCTCCCTGGAGGGCCGGGCCAGTTTGTTTACGTGCCGCGTCTGCAGGTTTGGCCGATCGCGGCTCCCGCTGGCCGTGGTTCACCGCTCCAGGCCGATGGGGGCTGCGGGAAGTGGCGCGGGCCGAAGGATGTGCTGGCCACCACTTCCTGCAGCCCCCATTGGCCTGGGACGGCGAACCACGGCCAGTGGGAGCCGCGATCGGCTGAACCTGTGGACGCAGCAGGTTAACAAACTGGCCCAGCCCGCCAGGGGGCTTTCCCTGGAGGGTCGTGTGCCAAAGGTTGCTACTCCCTGCTGTAGGTTAACAAGTTCCTACAATCAATATTCCAAGCCCATACGCAATATGGGGATGGAATGGGCACTATCAATGTGCATCTCATACTTAATGTCTAAGGACCAGATCCTCAGCTGGTGTAAATCAGTGTAGGAATTGCCAGAATGGATCAGACCAGCGGTCCATTTTGTTTAGTATCCTATTACTGACAGTGGCCAGTAGCAGATGATTCAGAAAAAAGATGCCAGAAACCCTGCAACAGATAGTTCTGGAATAACCTCTTCCCAGGAAATATTTCCTTCTCACCTCCAACAGTTAAAGGTTCGTTTGTGCCCAGAAGCATGGGGTTTATATCCCATTGGAATGACACTAATTGACATCCACTGAGGATGTGGTCCAAATTCTTTCCCTCTGTCATTAATAACAGTTTAGAAGTGAAGAGGTTCTCTCACTGAAGGAGAGTTTGTTCGTTTAAAGGTTTAACTTTTCACCGCCGCTTTTTGTTTTCTATCTGAAACATATTCAACCACTGTGGAGAACGCAGACTGGACTGCTTGGTCCATTTCACTTTCAGCTTATAGTCCCTTTCAGTTTCTGGTGCTCACACTTGATCCCAGTGTTTGTGTATTTGGATTAACAACATTGCTGGGGAATGCTTAAACAAACGAGAGATCTGGCTCCATTTACTTTTAAAAAATAATTAAAAATTTACCCTAATATATGTTAACGTCGTCCTGTTAGCAATGGGACTACATCAGTGTGACCTAGGTATCTTTTAGGGTGTGCCAGCAGCGTCTACATGGGGCAGTTAGGGTGCAACACATCAGAGTGCTCTTCAAGTCATACAACGCGAGTTCACAGCGTGGCACCATGTAGAGAAGCCCTTAGATACCGGTAAATACAGTGATCATGCAGGAGAAAAAAGCAGCTATTAGCTCTCACGGCATGTGAAATCTGTTTAATTTAGAAAGGGAATATTGGGTTGTGGGCTAAATATTTTCAACTAATGCAGTGAGTAAATTTCACCTCAGCAGCCATCAGAGGTGGGAGAGAAGGGATCCCTGCTTACTACCACCTCTCCCAAGTCAGCACTCCCCACTAAACTTCAACATCTGAGCCTGATCTGAGTGTGGGACTGGAATCCATACTCTCTGGCCTAAAGGAAGGGTGTGATCCAGGCCCAAACTGGTACGTAGTGTTGGAACATGTGGCACTTCAGCGCTGTTGGAGGTCCTATCTCGTTAAGAACCTTTGGACAAGAAACACACTCAGACATTACATGTTGATCCCATGCTAATTTGGCAAGACACATAATTCTGTTTCCTCAGAGGAGTGGCAATGCTGTGTACCAATACAAAGAAATGTGATTTCAGTGTTGGTGTTGCAGAGTCTCTGCTGCAGGCAGCTTACCAAGATTGGTGTCCAAGTGGAAGGGACAAGACATTTGCTTAGAAAACTATGGGAATGGCTGGGTTCTGCTGCTCTTGAATTAAATGTATTTTCTCTATGTAGTACAATAGTTTCTCATCAAAAGAAATGCTGCAGTATTCTACAGTAGATACTGCAGATCACTACTGCAAGGTGTATAATCATCAAGGATCAACAGGGGATGCTCTGTCTCTGACCACTATAGTCTTTTAGGGAGTGTATCCCTTCTTTGTGGGTCTCGGGCCTCCACTTTGCTAAAGGGGGAGCCCTTCCAGGCACTGCTACTCAGAGTGGGTCCTTGCTTCTGCACCTGTTTCTCTCTGTGAGGTTCCAAAGGAACTTGGACCCCTACTGGAGACTTACCCTCTGGGGAGCTATGCAACTAGCAGATGTTTGCAGCAACATAGCACAGCCTTTTCCAAACAAGACATTATTTATTAGTCAACAGGAATACAATATTTAGGGCCATAGGGTTAAAATGATAAAGCAAACACCACCTGGAATGGTCCCTTATAATATGTGCTAGCTACTTATGTATTTTGTTGCAACGCTGGGAGTACCTTTCCCAGACCTGAAGAAGAGCTGTGTGTGGCTCGAAAGCTCGTCTCTCTCACCAACAGAAGCTGGTCCAATAACAGATGTTCTCTCACCCACCTTGTCTCTCTAAGCCCGTGGTTCCCAAACTAGGGGCGCCGCTTGTTCAGGGAAAGCCCCTGGCGGGCCAGGCCGGTTTGTTTACTTGCCGCTCCTGCTGGCTGCGGTTCGCCGCTCCAGGCCAATGGGGGCTGCGGGAAGGGCGGCCAGCACGTCCCTCGGCCCGTGCCGCTTCCCGCAGCCCCCATTGGCCTGGAGTGGCGAATCGCGGCCAGTGGGATCTGCGATTGGCCGAACCTGCGAACGTGGCAGGTAAACAAACCAGCCCAGCCCACCAGGGGCTTTCCCTGAACAAGCGGCGCCCCTAGTCTGGGAACCACTGCTCTAAGCAAAGCCTACACACATCTCTCACCTAATTTGTCAACTTCTCCTTGTTTCATTAGGCAAGCAGGCCCTGCTTTGCCTTGGCCTGGAAGGCCAACTGCATGCTACCAGCAAAACTTCCCTTACCTTCCCCAGCCATCCCTGGATTGAATTCCATGCTGCAGGAAGCCTGTGAAGCAGGATTCTTCTCCGTATCTCCTAATACCTCAGCCCTTTGTCTCAAGTTCCAGTCATGCTGTTGCTGTTTCATGTATGATCCCCCTCCTCCATCTGGGTTTTGGGGAAGGGAGCAATTGTGGTGAGACAATCCCCTGGAAAGTTAAGGGTCCAGAGGTTGGTCTTCCATTGTATCCCCAAGGTAGCTCCATTCACATGTTGACATTCTTGATAACCCATCCATACCAACCCCCCAACATGCCTACCTGACTCGCATCTCAATCACTTCCTCGCTTAGCCCTTGTCTCTGGAAAGAGATTAACCCCTTCACACCAAGTGAATAGGGAAAATGAGTCACCCACACTTTTCATAAAAATAATACAGAATTTTACTACATTCTCTGCATCTGCTTTGGATCATTAGGGTTGATTGCTGTAGTATATATACACAGTAACTCAAACTGTGACTTTGTGGGGTACATCACCTTCTGTGCTACCAAATAAGACAGACAGACAGTTTCAGGTCAAGGATTCTCAATGGAACCCTTCAATGTGTTTAAAATTGTCTCCCTCTACTAAGAAACACTTGACTTGGTGTTAATTGTCCTCATAGTCTGATTGTAGGGACAGCAGTTGGAAGGACAAGGGTAGCAACTGGGGATTTAGCTTAGAAAAATGCTTTGTATTTTCTTCCAGTTGAACTATTTTCTTTGGCTTCTGCTGCAATTTCTGTGGTGCTGGGTTTTTTTAAAGCTGATATACATAAATATCTTTCTGACAGTAGTTTGGATTTTGGATTCATTTTAATGGGCCACAGAGAGAGAAACTGATTTACATTGAAGAGTTAATTAGCAATAGTTTGAATTTGCAATTTAAAAAAAAAACCCTCTGGTTGGCTCATTTGCTCTCTTTTCACCTCACTTGTTAGGGACAAAATGTTGCTTGAAATAAAGTTTTAACAAGTCTTCAGTGCTGCACGCTCAGTACAGAAACATAGACCCGGAAAAATTCCCAGCTCCCATTCTCAAATCCTTATCATTTGCACAGGTTTCCATCTGGCTGGGGTTCAGTCTTAGGGTATGTACCACAAACTCCAGCAGGACTAGTCTTCTGGGACCTGGAAACACAATAATGCTCTCACCATGAGCAGGACAGCATGCTGAACTCCTGTGAAAACTGCAAGACTCTTCTTCTAAGTCTTCAAAAACTTCTGTCAATATAAACCACAGTGTGAGCTGGATTACTGCAACATGGCTGGCTAATGGGCTTCAGAAGGACTGAAGTGAATAATCAATGATTCATCGTAAACACAACTGCACTGTATAATTGGCATCAAATTGAGAACCTGGTTAATGGAAAATAATAAAGTACTGAGTCTGGAGGAGATGGAGAGATAGGGTGCTGACTTCTAGCCAATGCCCAGAGATCTGAGTTAGAGGCCTAGCCATTGGGGTGATGGAGAGGCTCCGTTAGGAGGATGGGAGAGAACTTCAAGAGGATGATGGAGGGTGGGGTAATAGCCTGTGACGTGGGTCATGAGAAGGGAGGGGAGAATAGGGTTGTCCCTGTTCAGAACAGAAGCAGATTTGGGGCTCAGCTTCCTATTTGGAACACCCATTTGGTGACATGGAGACAGTTATTGTCTTGGTATCATTTGCTTATTTACCCAATGTGCCTGTGATAAATGAGAGAGGGGGTAGCTCCCTTTTGTGGACACCCAGCCAGCGAGTTATTTATAGAATCCCTTTTGGTAGCTGTTCTCTACTTGCTTTACCTGTAAAGGGTTAAAAGTCTGACTGCATGCATAGGTAAAGGGAAGTGAGTGGGCACCTGACCAAAAGAGCCAATGGGAGGGCTAGAACTTTTTAAAATTCGGAAAAAACTTCCCTTTGTCTGTTGTTGTTGTTCTCCGGGGAAGAGAGGAACAGGGCATCAGTTATGCTGTGAGATGCTGAAGGCCAGGTATGAAAATAAGCAGAATAATACCTAGAAATTGCTTATTTGGAAACCCAGATATGTAAGTAGATCAGAAAATGTGTAGGAAGATACAATTAGGTTTATTTTGTTTATTTCTAATGGTTTGTGGACTCCTCTGTGCTAACCCCAAATGCTTTTGTTTTGCTTGTAACCTTTAAGCTGGACCTCAAGAAGGTTATTCTTGACGTTTAATTTTTGTAAGTGGGTTTTTAAAATCTAGCAAAAGCCTAAGTTCCAGATGTATTTTCTTTCTTTTTTGTTTTTAATAAAATATACTGTTTTTAAGAAGAGGATTGGATTTTTGGTGTCCTAAGAGGTTTGTGCATATGTTGGTTAATTAGCTGATGGCAAAAGCTGATTTCCTTTGTTTTCTTTCTCAGCTGTTCCCTGCAGGGGGAGGTGAAAGGGCTTGAGGGTACCCCACAGGAAGGAATTCCCAAGTCCTCCTTCCTGGGTTCTTGAAAGGGTTGGTTTTTTTTGTCTTTTTTTTTTTGCGCACTTGGGTGGTGTCAGCATCTACCCATCCAAGGTCAGAGAGAAGCTGTGACCTTGGGAGTTTAATACCAGCCTGGAGTGGTCAGTATTAATTTTTAGAATCCTTGCGGGCCCCCACCTTCTGCACTCAAAGTGCCAGAGTGGGGAATCAGCCCTGACAGTGCCCCCAAGACCTGTTTCCTTGAACAACAGTGTGGTAACAAACCACAGGCAAGCACCTTCCTTTTGCTGAAATCTCAGGTAAGGCCCTGCTGGTCTGTTCTAAGTGGCAGCCTCCTTGGGTCTCTCTCTCTCTCTCATGGACTCACAGCAAACTCAAACAGATCCAAGTGCTGAAATCACACTCTGGGCTCATTCTTCACCTTCAGCCCCTACGCTTTACACCTGGGAGTGCCCTACTTCAAGGCCCCTCAGACCAGATGGTCTGGAAATTAGCCCTCCTTTTGTGCAGCTCAGTAAAGTCTAAGAGGCCAGACAAATAAATGTGTTTTAACTCGCACCGTAACCTGAACTCTGAGACCAGGTACTTTATGGCACTTTTAATGTTTTCTGTGGAGAGTTGCACAGTGGTTGCTGGTACATCAATGACCCCATTGAGCCAGCCATTAGCACCTCTCTCCATAACCATATAAAGGGGAAATTGAATGGAAGAGGAAAGATGAGAGAAGAGGCACAGAGTAAAAGCCAGACTGGAAAAAGGAGTGAGCAGAGGAGGAGGGATAATGAAGTGGTGGGAGCAGTGGAAGAGGTTATGAAAAAGATAAAGCCATCTCAGGCCTGGTTTACACTAAAACCGGTGCTGTAGCTATGCCACTGTAGTACCCCGAGTGTAGACATGGCCCAAGGGCGTGTGTGAAAGGCTTAGGAAGATAAAGCAGAAAAATGAGAACACTAGGAAAGGAAGAGGAGCGGAAGGCGTCCCAAAGAGCAATGTAGGAGTCAGTGAAATCAACAAATACTTCTGTTCCCTTCCCTGGAAGGGCGATCCCACCCCCACAATGGGCTGGGATTGCTGAGTGTGCCCCAGAAGGCTGCATGACCCTTTGGACCTCTCTGCTTTTCATGATTAGCCTCGGGGGCAGCTCTGGCATGCAGGGGGAAGGGGGGAACCCTTTGCCCTCGTTTTCCCTTTCTTTCCATTCGAACAGTGCAGGGATGATATCAAAAGAATCTTTTCTCTAGGGGTATGGGACTTGAGTTAACCACATATGGTTACAGCTCCTGCACATCCCTTTGTGTCTGCAAGATCTCTCTCTCTGAAGGAAGCTCGGGAGAGTTATGTGAAATTAGTTATTTGCCTCACTCTTGTTCCGACTGGAACTGTGTCCCCGTCACAGAACTGCCATCAAAAGGCATTATGATGCATAACATAATGGGAAGGATTAAAGATTGCAGTGCGGTGGCCTGTAGATTACAGTAGTGCCCCACCAGCTTCAACCAAGATCAGGGCATCATGGAACCAGAGGGCCTGCTCTCCCTCTGATCTTTAAATCATCTCTCTCAGAGTATGTCCCTCTTAGGTGGTGGCTCAGGCCCTATACTTTCTCAGTGGGCAACCCCGAGATGCTGCTACTCTGAGACTGGATCCCTGGCTTAACCACCTTTGGTTCTCACCGTGGCTCCTTCAGTGGTCCATAGGAGCCTTGACCTCTGCTGGTGATGGACGCCTCTTGGGAATAATGCAACCAGCAGAAGTTTGCAGCAATGCAATGCAGCCTTTTCTAAACAAGACATTATTTATTCATTCCTCAAAGGTGGACAGAGCAGCCGGTAAGAACAATAAAAGGCCTGCATACTTCACTATTACATACAGCTTTGCAAGTTCCCCTCAGCCCTGCTAACTCCATCTCTGGCAGGGAGGAAACAGACTGCCCATGCTCATAGCATCTGTCTCTTGATGTGTGTGCCTCAGCCTGTCAACTTCTCACTGACACACTCTGGGGCAGCCTCTCTGGCTCATCCAACCCCACTCCCTTTTCTAGAGTCATTGAGGTTTTAGATCTCCTTTGATCCCAAGCTTGGCCTTAGGAAGAGTAAACTATTTTGGCCTGGATGGAGCCAGGTCAGTAGTTTATTCCCCACTGATAGCCTAGCCATTTTTATCATACCTGCTTTGAAGGTGTGTACCTGACACTGACTTATCTTTGCCCTTCTCTCATTTCCTGTGGGCTTTCCCATGTACAGTGTGCTTTGATTTAACTCCATAGTGAGTAACCTCCCCCCCCCCACAACTGAACACACCGGGTACATCTACATTTGAGCTGGGAGGTGTGATTCCCATCGTCGGCTAACCGTCCTGAGTACAATCCTACCTGACCCCCTAGGTATGTACTTAGGTAGCTAGCCTGAATTACTACCAGTGTTGTCGCAGATACACTGCTATTTTTAAGCCCCGGCTTGAGCAAAGCTAGCGTGGGTATGTCTACATGAGCCGGAATCACACCTCTCAGCTCAAATGTAGATGTACCCACAGAGGCCTGCACCATATTCATAAAAAATAATACACATGGTTTCCCAGTTCGTCACACAGGGCTCCATTGTGCTAGGCACTGTACATACACAGAGCAAGAGACACTCCCTGCCCCAATGAGCTTACAATCTAAATAGAGAAGACAGACAAGGGGGAGGAAGAAAGGAAGGATTATCATTTTACAAGTCGGGGACAGAGGCACAGACTTTAAATGACTTGCTGAGAGTCATCGAAGAAGTCTGTAATAGAACCAGGAATCGGAGCCAGATCTCCTGAGCTCACAGCCTTCACCACGGGTCCACCCTTCCTCTCTCATGTAATGTGATGATTTGGTAATGGAGAGGCGGGTGTACATCAATAAGGAGCGTGTAAGGGGTGGAAAGTGGTGATAGAAGTCAAAGCAGTGTGAACATGAAGCATCATTACTGGAAATAATATGATAGTGCTTTACTGTGAGAGAGATTCTTGTTGTACTTGTTTGTGCTGCAGTTTGTGACACAAAAGGCCCAGGAAGAATTCAGAGCAGTTTTGACCACATTTTGTCTTCCGAAAATAAGTTTCTTCCACTGAAGAATGTGCCACGGTCTCCTCCTCCCTCCCTGAATGGGGGAGCAGGCAGACACAAATTAATCAGGTCTATGTTGCCAATTTGGTGCTTACCTCTTGCTCTAAGCTACAAAATATTTCCTGTCGCTTGTTCAGGAAGAAACTTTCCTCCAGGCTTCAATGCCTAATCCAATAACACAAGGCACTGCAATGAATTCCATCTTGTTCAATCAACAAGCTATTAGGCGGAAACAGTATTCCAATCAGAATCCCCATTCACCTACCCAAACAGTAATGTGGCTTTCCCCGCCAAGACAGGAGAGCCAATATGTTGTGGATAATGATGTTTTCCTGTGGTCTATCTAGTCCCTGAATTCTAATTTTCAACAGCTAGCTTCCAGATGTGTCTAACGGTTCATGAAAGGTAGTGATCCATCTGAAATTCCTTGGGACAGTCCTGATTTTTGGCAGGTTTTGTTTTGCTTCCTTCAAAGGGGGAGGGGGGCGTCCCATTTTATTTTTGCTTCATGAAGCCACAGCTCCACTTCCTGACATAATTTTCTTATCCTGTAGGAGAAAACAACAAAGTGGTGACCCCAATTTTGTAGAGTTTACACTCAATGTGCTTTTTTTTTTTTCTTTTTCAGATTTGACCTGATTGCCAAGGCTAGATCCCAGTGGCAACATTCCCATATTTGTAATTTTAAGTCTACATTTCGGTTCTTTGTCTTAAATAGTGTTTTGTATTTAATTCAATTTGTGTGTTTATTTAGTGGAAGGCACTTCACCTTCCTTGATATTGTGTAAGGAAGATTTTTGGGGCCGTCTGGCTTCACCTTTTCCCAATAGAAGTTTTACATGGATGCAAAATTCTCCTTCCCTATGCCCAAGTTTCAGTCCTTGACCCACAAAGGAAGAGGGAGAGGTCCAGTTTTCAAAACATGAGGCTAGAATAACTGCTCAGTGTCAGACTGGAAATGGGCAAGATTCTTGACTGTCACTTTGCTTTTTAACATTGCCCCCCTTCTGTTCCTACTGGGGTTACAAAGCCTGTCCCGCTGACTCCCGACCCAAGCCCTATCCTTGCAAGCACATGGCACAAAACTTATAAGCCTAACAACTGGCAAGGCAAGATCGTAACAAGAAACCTATTGATATCCCAGGAGAACCTGATGACAGAGAGAATGTGTCACTTTCAATTCAGTCAGCAAAAGAGACTGGTTGAGAGAGTACCCTTCCCACAAGGTATGTGGAGTCTTGGACATCAAACTCCTGTTCTGACTTGGGGCTGCGTGTTTAATTACTCTCTGTGTGAGGCAATGAAAATTAACCCCAAAATTCACAGGTAAACCTTCCCCGGGCCCCCTTGGAATTAGAGATGAAAAAGGCCTATCAGGAAATCTGGTCTGATAGTGTGGAACAGGTGAGGGGAGGCATGTTAAAAGGAGGAGGGGAATCTGCTTAATGCTGAGAAGAATTACAAGGTTTCGCTCCTGAAATTCTGAGGAGATCTTCAAATCTTTCTGAGGTTTGCCCATCAGGAATATAGCTTCCAGGAAGTGATAGGACAGCCTGAGCACACTCACAGCATCAGGCCATGATTATGATCTGACACCAGTTTTAGAGTGGTGAAACTCCATTCACTTTGGTGCACTTACTCCTGCTTTATGCGCTGGCCTGCAAGAGAAGAATCAGGCCCAAAGACTCAGAATCCATAACCATTGTATTTTACCATAATTTTCTCCACAACCCAGACTCATCATGGAAAAGGAAATGAGCCATCTGCATAGCCTGCACTGAAACAAATGGCCTCAGAAGAAAATGGTAAGCCATTTCAGAACATAAGCTTTCATATACACACACACACACACACACACACACACACACACACACACAGAGCACATCCTATATACACATACACCGAGCACAACCCTTTACCTATACTATGATGTTCAAGCACCAATCAAACAAATGTCACCTTTATGCAGGGCATTATATATTGATTTGGGGTTAAATCAATTTTTTCTGGTTCCCCAGAGAATCTCATGACATTAGCGATCTTTTCTCTTAAAATTATCCTTTTTTGTGTGTGCATTTGCAAAGAGCAAGGCAAATAAACAATAGAACTCCTTCGCTATAAGGTTAATGCTTGAATGTAGCAGTGGAATTTTTTCTCTTCATTTCCCTAGATAGAGCTTCAAGTATTTGCTTTGAACTGATACTCACTAGAGATGGGTGAAACTCACATGGTTTGTTTAAATTTGGTGCTCCAAAAGTTCAGACTTATACTTCTGACTTCATCAGAAACTTATACAGATCTTTGTACACTTCTCACCTCATAATACCTAATAATTCAAACAAGCTTTTCTCCACGACCTTGAGGGCTAGAAACTTACTCTTCTTAAAAATGAAAGCTGAGATTCTCACCTAAGCACACATCTCCAAGAGCTGTGTCTTTAAGAAAAACAACAAATATTTTGAGAGTGGGAGACCTTCACTCTCTATAGCAGAGGAGCAAAATTATGTTCATTAAGAACATAAGAACGGCCATACTGGGTCAGACCAAAGGTCTATCTAGCCGAGTATCCTGTCTTCCAACAGTGGCCAATGCCAAGTGCTTCAGAGGTAATGAACAGAACAGGTAATCATCAAGTGATCCATCTCCTGTTGCCCATTCCCAGCTTCTGGCAAAAAGAGGCCACGGACACCATTCCTGCTCATCCTGGCTAATAGCCATTGATGGACCTAGCCTCCATGAATTTATCTAGTTCTTTTTTGAACCCTGTTATAGTCTGGGCCTTCACAATATCCTCTGGCAAAGAGTTCCATAGGTTGATTGTGCATTGTGTGAAGAAATACTTCCTTTTGTTTGTTTTAAACCTACATTCATTGGCCACTGGCCTCCAGGACAAACTCATAACCTCTCCATCCCAGTCGCAGAGTGATTTGATTTTCAGCTAAAAACAAGAGCTTTTATTTAAATGTGTTCACAAACAAATTATTTCAGTGTGATTTGTGATTCCTATTGACTTGAATGGCACAGGCTCAAACCATACATGAGGAGAGTCCTCTTACACGGAATATCCCATCTGCTCAAATTGCTCACCTTTACCTCGATTAGCTGGGTGACTCTCCCTTTCCACTTCTCTGCCTCCTCTTTGGGTCTATAGCCCAGTCAAAATTACTGGAAGCCTGAATCCAAAACTCCCAAATAGAAAAAAAGTTAAACCAGAATTTGTGATGGGCAGGCTTCCTATATCCATAGGTGCTCTGATGGAATAGACAGTGACTTGAACTTTTTCTCTGACCCTTAGAGATGAACTGGAATCAGTTCCTCAGATGTGAGGAGGCCAAAACCTTGGAGGATGGGGAAGGTTGAAATCTGAATCGAAATATTGATCAAAATTTCACGTCCCCTCTCATTGTAATGGATTTGGACAAAAACTTCAGATCCAAACTCCACCACGCTTTGGAGCATTCCAAATCCCTATCCATAGTTGAAGCTTGATAGAGAAAATGAATTCCTGGGTACTCCAATGTTTCTTTCATCTCCATCTCTTCCCTCCCAGGTCTTCTTCACTGGCTACAGGTTCAACTGTATCAGCTATGTTCTCTGTGCCAACTGTCCTATCTATAAACCTGCTGCTACAGTGTCAGTCTGTTGGAGGGTGACTACATAGTCACCTCCCTCCTGGGTGGTGGCAAAATGTTTTTGTTCGCTAGGTCAGAGGAACTTCCTCATTCTACAATGGACTCATTTCCTCAGCTGTCCATTGCATTTCCTGCTGAAATCAACAATAAACGAGGCAGCCAGGAATTCCAAACATATTTCTGGGAGTGATTGGTTAGCTGAGAAATCTTGAACAAGACATTTTTCTACTGTAAGTTTCAATCTATTCCGTCACATTTCTTGTGTTAAATGTTTTATAGAATCTAATCTTTGAGGCTCTTTAACATCATTAAAATTCAGGTGAAAGGAAGCTGAAGGAACAAGAGGTGTGGATAGAGCTCTGACCTTCTGCAAGATTCCACTCTGTTCTAAGAAATAAAATAAAATGAGAAATGTTTCAACAGTAGCCACATGTCATGCAAGTCATTTCTTTGGAATGCTAAAAGAAGAGTGACTATGTCCTTCTCCTCCATTACCCTGGGCATGACCTTTGCTTTCACATGGACACATACTGTATGAACAAATCAAAGGCAAAATTAGTCTGTGTCAAAACACAATATAAGGCCCGCAATAACCCATTTCCACATGAACAGGCTAAAAGGTACAGAGGCAGCTCGGGTGAAAAGGTGGTTAGTTATCCTGAAACATTAATAGCCAGTGCCAGCTCAGCTGTTTTGGAAAAGAGCTGTGACCCACCCCTGCTGCTGCTACTGTCAGCTTGGTGCTTGTCAGGTGGAGACAAAAGTTGGGGGGGCTTGTTGTAATACAGCAGCTGTGCAGTGAATACCTCAAGCGATGCCAGGTCAGGATTAAGAGCATTCCACTCCCCTACGCTGATCTGATCTTCTGCAGGAGAAGAAATGGCTGCAGGAACTTAATTCTACCAACAGCTGTGATTAGGTCAGCTTGCTGGTACAGCTCTCAGTTCTACATCAGTGAACCAATGCACCAGGCCAGTAGAATCATATCATATTTTTGTGGTATTTGTTTTTCGCAAACTGGTCATTCAGATTTAATTTCCTCTGACTTTGTGTTCCAAAGGGGAAGCAAGAGCTTGGTTTTCAGTGGGAGATGTACAGCTCCTGTTAATAATAGGATACATTATTAGTTTTCAGTGGGAGACGCACTACTGCTGTTTAGAACGAGTTGGTTTTCAGTGAGAAATGCACACTTGCTCTTACTAATGGGAGTTTTGGAACCAGTGTACATAATTTTTAAAGAGTGTTTTTTGTGATATTGGACACCTGTGATATTGGACAGCTTGGAAAAGAGGGGACTAAAGGGGGATATGATAGAGGTCTATAAAATCATGAGTGGCATAGAGAAAGTAAATAAGGAAGTGTTATTTACTCCTTCTCATAATACAAGAACAAGGGGCCACCAAATGAAATTAATAGGTAGCAGATTTAAAACAAACACAAGAAAGTATTTTTTCACGCAACGCACTGTCAGCCTCTGGAAGTCCTTGCCAGAGGGTGTTGTGAAGGTCAATACAATAACGGGGTTCAAAAGGGAGCTAGAAAGGTTCATGGAAATAGGTCCATCAATGGCTATTAGCTATGATGAGCAGGAATGGTTTCCCTAGCCTCTGTTTGCCAGAAGCTGGGACTGGGTGACAGGGCATGGATCACTTGATGAACCTGTCTGTTCATTCCCTTTGGGGCTCCTGCCATTGGCCACTGTCAGAGGACAGGATACTGGGCTAGATGGACCTTTGATCTGACCCAGTATGGCTGTTCTTATGTCCAATAAGAAGTGTTCAGAGGCCACCAATTAATTTCACACAGGCTGCCAAACAGCAATGGCTTTGGGTAACTACAAGTCTAGGTTGTTTTAGAGCTGACAACCTAAGGCAGTGGTTTTCAAACTTTTTTTCTGGCGACCCAGTTGAAGAAAATTGTTGATGCCCATGACCCAGTAGAGCTGGGGCAGAGGGGTTTGGGAGTGACTCAGGGCTGGGGCAGAGGGTTGGGGTGCAGGGGTGAGAGCTGCGGGGTGGGGCTGGGGATGAGGGGTTTGGGGTGCAAGAGGGGGCTCCAGGTTTGGGGGGGCTCAGGGCTGCAGCAGGGATTGGGGTGTGGGAGGGGGTCAGGGCTCTGGGCTGGGGGTGGGGGTGGGGATGGGGATGAGTGTTTGGGGTGCAGGAAGAGGCTCCGGGTTTTGGGGGAGCTCAGGGCTAGGGTAGGGGATTGGGGCATGGGCTTACCTCAGGCGGCTCCCAGTCAGTGGCACAGAAAGGGTGCTAAAGCAGGCTTCCTGCCTGTCCTGACACTGCAGACTGCGCTGCACCCCGGAAGTGGTCAGCAGCAGGTCCAGCTCCTAGGCGGAGGTGCACAAGCGGCTCTGCGTGGCTCTCGCCCGCACTTACCACCCCCACCCCCAGCTCACATTGGCCAGTTCCCAGCTAATGGGAGTGCAGAGCCGATGCTTGGGGTGGGGCAGCACGTGAAGCCCCGTGGCCCCCCTACCTAGGAGCTGGACTTGCTGCTGGCCACTTCCAGGATGCAGCGTGGTGTCAGAACAGGTAGGGACTAGCCTGCCTTAGCTGGGCAGCACCGCTGACGGCTCTTTTAACAGCCTGGTCGGTGGAGCTGACCAGAGCTGCCGCGACCCAGCGCCTTACATTCTGTGACCCAGTAATGGGTCAGGACCCACAGTTTGAAAACCACTGACCTAAGGTATACTTTTGTATCCCATTACCAACGTTCTGTTCTACCCAGTCCCCCATCATGTAACAGTTTGAAATTGTAGTTGATGGATTGTATCTAGAATTAGCTTATTTTCCAGTCTTCAAATGAGAGTGACAGGCAGATCATGATTGTTACTCATGAAATGTTCTCAGCACCTAAAGTGCTTAGTGAATACAATTTTTCATGATCTGCAATAACGATTGAAAAGAAAAAAAATGTGATTGATTTCTATGGGAATTTTTCTTCCCCCATCAAATTAGCGTTATAGTCTTTTAATAACAATCTCAATGAGGCATCTTTATTTAATGGCAATGTTACATGCCTAGAAAGATTGCGTGGACACACACCTGCACTCCCCAATGCCCTTGATATACTGCCCTGGCTGCTCTGGCATTCAAGAGTCCCAAATGGACATTCAAACATGTGCGCGCGCACACACACACACACACACACACACACACACACACACACAGAGTTTTAATGTCCATAATGTTTCATCTGTGCATCAAAAAGTACCTTGCAAACATTTCCCATTTCCTTAAGCCTCACAGCACTTCTGTTGCTATTGTCAGACCCATTTTGAAGAATTAGATACAGAAAAAGTTGAGCGTAGAACTTGTCAAAAATGTTTGACATTTGCAATTTTAATTTTTTTCATGGAAATCTTGATTTAAAAAAAACCGGCCACAACATTTTAATTAAAACTGTCGCCTCTTTTTCAAATAGTTCTTGTTATGTGACTTACTCAACATGTTGTTTGCAGTGTTTCATAACTTAGCTAGATTCTAAAAATCATGGTCTTAATAAAGATACTGGATTTAGGGCTTTTTACAACCATCTGCAAGGGCTCGTTTACACCGGCAATGTTTAAGGTGGCTTGTGTAGTCGCGGCAGAGCGCTGGGAAAGAGTTCTCCCAGTGCTCTAAAAAACCCACTTCCACGAGGGGGGCGGCTCCCAGCGCTGGTGCACTGTCTACACTGGCGCTTTACAGTGCCGAAACTTCCTGAGCTCAGGGGGGTGTTTTTTCACCCCCCTGAGCAAGAAAGTTGCAGCGCTGTAAAGCGCTAGTGTAGATGAGCCCAAACTCACTAACCCCCCTTTTTTGTCCTTTGACTGCAGAGGTGTTAACAGGTCACTTCACTTTGAATGGTCTCTTATAATATGTGTTATCTATGCTAAACACTTTGCACTCATTCAGAATTCGTTCATGCGGTCATGACATTTATGTGTTACCAAATATTCTTCACAGCTAGTGCTCAGAGCTGTTAGCCGAGATATTTTCAGGGGCCCTGTTCAGGGGTCAGCCACTTAAGAGAATCAACATTGACGTAATTCACACTTTCTTCCGGCCCTTCAGCAAGTACGCTATTTTTCTTAATTACGACTGGTGAAGTAATAGCATAATTTACGGGTGGCCAACCTGAGCCTGAGAAGGAGTCAGAATTTACCAATATACGTTGCCAAAGAGCCACAGTAATACGTCAGCAGCCCAACATCAGCTCCCACACCCCACTCCCAGCGCCTCCTACCCACCGGCAGCCCTGCCAATCAGTGCCTCCCCCTCCCTGCACCTCCCGATCAGCTGTTTTGTGGCATGCAGGAGGCTCTGGGGGAGAGGGGGAGGAGTGAGGGCATGGCAGGCTCAGGGGAGGGGGCGTGGGAAGGGGTGGAGTGGGGGCAGGGCTTGTGGCAGAGCCAGCGGTTGAGCAGTGAGCACCCCCTGGCACATTGGAAAGTTGGCGCCTGTAGCTCCAGCCCCGGAGTCGGTGCCTGTACAAGAAGCCGCATATTAACTTCTGAAGAGCCGCATGCGGCTCCGGAGCTGCAGGTTGGCCACCCCTGGCATAATCTATTAAATTTCATTAACCCAGGCCCGGATCCAGGGCTGAATCAGTGAGACTTTTCCCTTGCTTAAAGTTAAGCACATGCTTTTGCTTTGCTGGGTTGGGGCTTTAGTCTGTCTTGCACTCACTGAGATCCACTTCTTGATGTATAAATTACACCCCAAGACACTGGGTGGCCCATGGTCTTCCTAGTTGCCTAATGTTAACAGTCCTTCTGATATTGCCTTCCACATAACCAGTCAGATGGCATTGGGCAGTTTAAGAACTTTGACAGCTACAGTGCTATACGACTGCACCACACTTTCTTGATAGTTAATGGAAAACTAATGAAAGAGCAGCTGCTGATCCTTCACCCACCCACTTCACACACACAAAATTCTCCTCACGGCATTCTTCTCCTTTTGTTTTTAATAGAGGCCCTTGACTGTCAAAGCCAGTGATTACACGAGTTAAGTGTTCGGGAGTCGAAAGTGGGCACCTGTCGTCTGAAAGATAAAAGACCTTCAGCCAATTGTCTCTGCCTTCTAATCATATTATTTAATACAAATGGATTTTTCAAGCTGCCTTGTACAGTTTGTGTGGCAATTACCTAGGAGAATATGAAGGAGAGAGAAAAACAAGCGGAGAGCTGTCAGCTTGTTTTAAACAAGTCTGTGGATCAGAAGGAGATTTATAGGTGGAATAAGCAAACAGTGATTAGTGAGAGCCTTAAAAATGAATGTTGGTTTACTGCTTGCTCTACATTTTTTTTCCCTTGCATCCCAACTTCAAAAATACATTCTGCAGTTCCACAATATGTTCAAAGAGAAGAAAGTTTGGATGGTTGTCGTGAATTAGTGGACAGAGTCCTCGCTTTCTATCCTGGAGGAATGGAGTTCAAGTCATGTTTGGTGATGTGGGATTTACGGGGGATGAGTCCCCTCCTCACACAGTTCTCAGGAGACAGATATTTATGGCCACCATTATTATGACCTATTTCAGGGGTCCGCGACCTATTTCAGGGGTTGGCGACCTATAGCATGTGTGCCAAAGACCGCACGAGCCGATTTTTAATGCCACGCTGCTGCCTACAGGGTCCCAGCCGCCATCCCCGCTCAGCCCACTGCCGAACCCAGGCTGGGACCCCGGCAGGCAGCAGCGTGCCATTAAAAATCCTGCCCGCTCTGGCCTGCTCTTCTCCGCCCCCCCCCCCCCCCACCAGCTACTGCTGCAGGGCAGGCAAGCTCCCCTCTCCCTCGCCTCTTCCCCCAGCGTGCTGCGTTCCTGCCCCTCCTCCTCTCCCTCCCTGCCACCGATCAGCTGATGGCCCTTGTGAGGGAGGGGGAGAAGCAGAGTGCTCCGGGGAGGAGGCGGAGAAGAGGTGGGGACGGGGCCTTGGGGACAGGAGGTGGAATCAGGGCATATCCCCTCCAGACCCCTGCCGTGAGCTGCTCAGGGCAGGGGGCTGGAAACACCCCCACAACCCCATCCCACACCTCCAGCCCCCTGCCCTGATCTCTGCACCCCCACACACCCTCTGCCCTGACTCCTGCACCCCCCTCACATGCCCCCAGCCCCCTGCCCTGACTCCTGCACACCCCAAACATACCCAGCCCCCTCACACCCCATGTCCTGACTCTTGCACCCCCCACATTCCCATCCCCACCCTGAGCACCAAATGGGACTGCCCAGGTAAGCACCCCAACCCTGAGCCCCCTCCCTCATTCTAGCTCCTGGCCAGACCTTACACCTCAACCCCCAGCCTGCTCCTTCACCCCCAGCCCTGTGGGATCCCAGACCGGCAGCGGGCTGAGCGGGGCCGGCAGCTGGGACTCTGGCTGGCAGGAGCCAGGGGACTGAACCCCAGACCGCCAGTGGGCTGAGTGGCAGTGGGCTGAGTGGCAGCGGGCTGAGCCGCTCAGCCCCTTGCCAGCCCGGGGTCCCGGCCGCCGGCCCCGCTCAGCCCGGGGTCCCAGCCGCCGGCCCCGCTCAGCCCGGGGTCCCAGCCGCCGGCCCCGCTCAGCCCGCTGCCGGTCTGGGGTTCTGGCTGCTGGCCCCTTGCCAGCCAGGGTCCCGGCCGCAGGCACCGCTCAGCCCACTGCTGGTCTGGGGTTCTGGCTGCCGGCCCCTTGCCAGCCAGGGTCCCAGCCGCAGGCCCCGCTCAGCCCGCTGCCGGCCTAGGTGAACGGAACCCCAGGCTAGCAGCGGGCTGAGCGAGCCGGCGGCGTAAGATCAGCATTTTAATTTAATTTGAAATGAAGCTTCTTAAACATTTTGAAAACCTTGTTTACTTTACATACGACAATAGTTTAGTTATATAATATACAGAGAGACCTTCTAAAAAACGTTAAAATGTATTACTAGCATGCGAAACCTTACGTTAAAGTGAATAAATGAAGACTCGGCACACCTCTTCTGACAGGTTGCTGACCCATGACCTATTTGGTAATTTCTGCTCAGGAGATGTCCAGGGCAGAGTCCACACACAGTTGCCCTACTGTACCTAGCTAATGGGTTAAATAAGGCGAGACTTTGGTTTCCAGAAGTGTGTATATCAAAGAGTTTGTCAACATGGGGAGGTAGTTGGTGTGAGGTAGTGTGTGAATTTAAACTGCTGGATTTATACCAGTATAACTTCCTGTCTCAACACTTTTACTCTGCTATGAGTGCCTTTCTCTGATGTAGCTTATATCACCTGGAAGCCGTTTAGAAATTTAACTACACTAGTATAATTATACCCTTATAACTGGAAAAATCTCCTCTGTACACTTTCATGAACACAAATATCCACTCCTGAAAAGAAACCCTCAATTACTTTTTAAAGAAGACGACGGACCTGAAAGTAAATCTTTGCTGCTCAAAGGTGGTTGGTGTCCAGAGTAATTTCAGGGTCGACTAGCTCAGCCTCTCAGCGCTCTGACATTGCATTCCAGCACTGGCAACAGAACCGTGATACAGATGTCTCCCATGCCAAAAGCAAACTTTCACTGGTCACACGCGGTGTCTGAAATAGGATTTACTATTTCTCTTCCAGGACGGGAAATGTCTGCTAATCAGTTCCATTCCATCGGGTAAAGACAAAGCTGTGTGCATTTTGAACCCTGACGCGTTTGTTGGATACATACATGCTGACATGATGTACTAGTGTCTGCTTCCCTTCAATCTGATGGGAATCCCTCTGAGTCCTACAACTGCCCTGACATAAAAGGAAAAGATCCAGTTTAATAATCTATCATCATGCTTAGCCGATATCAGAAATATTTGTCTGGGAGAATTCCAGTTGCAGCTGATTAATTGCACATGGGCTGTGGTTAAAGAAATAATCGATTTTCCATTCAATGTTCATGTGTGCTACAGCATCTAGACCAGAGGTGGGCAACCGTGGGCCACATCCGGCCTGCAGGACTGTCCTGCCCGGCCCCTGAGCTTCCGGCCGGGGAGGCTACCCCCGGTCCCTTCCCCACAGCCTCAGCGCACTGCACCGCCAGCGCTCTGGCCCGCCGCTCCTACCGGGCAGCGCGGCGGCGGCGTGGCTGGCTCCAGCATGGTAAGGGGGCGGGGAGGTCCCGGGGGGCAGTCAGGGGATAAGGAGCGGTTGGATGGTACGGAGGTTCGGGGGGGAGGGGCAGTAAGGGAATGGGGAGCAGGGGCGGTTGGATAGGTGTGGGAGTCCCGGGAGGCCTGTCAGAGGGCAGAGGTGTGGATAGGGGTGGGGACAATTAGGGGACAGGGAGCGGGGGTGGGGGGGTTTGATAGGGGGTGAGGTCCCGGGAGGGGGCAGTCAGGGGACAAGGAGCAGGGCGGGTTGGATGGGTTGGAGGTTCTGAGGGGGACAGTCAGGGGGTAGATGGGGGTGGGGGCCAGGCTGTTTGGGGAGACACAGCCTTCCCTACCCGGCCCGCCATATAGTTTTGCAACCTCGGGCCAAAAAGTTTGCCCACCCCTGAGCTAGATCTTCACATTGATAGTGCCACTCTTATCACTAGTGATATCCTCACCTCACTGGTGCCACACTCTCATCACACTCACATCCATCCAGATCTTTGGGCTCTCTCTTTTTCCTTTCTCACACATTACCTGCATGTACCCCAGATGTTTTCCACCCACAGTTTTCTTTAGCTTCTTTAACACTCATATTTCAAATAGTTTTACTGAGATGAGTGCCCAAGGGTCACATTGCATTGAGCTTCCAAATGTAGAGCAATATCTTCTTTTCTTACAGATAGTTGGTGCCAGACAAGACTCCAGGGCTGTTTTTCGTCCTCAGAGCCTCCCTGAAAAAACAAAATACACAAAAATTAAAATCCAGAAATGTTCTCTATAGAGATGGGCCTGAGCCAAAACCCTGGATACAAATATCCGTGACTTTACAGGGATTAGATTCCAGATGTCTGTTTTGTCAGTTGGGCCCCTCTCTGGTTTTGTAACAGCCAAAAATTCTGTTTTAGGATAATTAGCAATTTCTCAACACCATTTCCAATCACCATTTCAATTAGAGGAGGGATAGCTTAGTGGTTTGAGCATTGGCCTACTAAACCCTGCATTGTGAGTTCAATCTTTGAGGGGGCCAGTTAGGAATCTGGGGTGAAAAAAAAAATTTGGATGATTTAGTTGGGGATTGGTCCTGCTTTGAGCAGGGGGTTGGACTAGATGACCTCCTGAGGTCACGTCCAACCCTGATATTCTATGATTCAATCCCAGAGTTTTTGCGCACATTCTGCTATCCAGGGATCCATTTGCCCTATATGAAGACTCTAGTCCAGTGATAAATAAACTGCTTAATGTTGTTGTAATGACAAATTATTTGTCGGTGTCTTAGTTTTAATGTTATGCTTCTTCCAATCTCTATGGGCTGGGGTTTTCCCTTTTTTGCACAGACATTACAAGCCTTGTGGAAAGCAGTCAGGTTACAATATAATTCTTGTGTGTGGCTTTTAGAGGGTCATGCTTTCACATGCTATACCCTTTGGATCAGTTCTGCCTCTGAAAATGGTGAGTAGGGCTGGGAAAAGTAAGTTTGCCAAATTTAGAACCTATGGGAACATGATGGGTTCTAGATTCCATAAACAACTCAAAAAGTTTGAGGTTGATGTCTCATTTAGCTCTAACAAAAATGTTATTTCTAACTGTTGTTCCCGTTCTGGGCCTAGAAGCAGAGGAATAATTATTTTAAAACAAAAATATTTATTGTTTGCATAGCACAGGTTTCCATTTTATGGCAACCTAAGAGGTTTCTTTGGGGATAGGTTAAGTAAGGCCGTGTGTATATTTAAAACATTGCAGCAGCTTGTCCGTGTAGATACTCCACCTCCCTGAGAGGCAGTAGCTAGGTCGACATGAGAATTCTCCCATCGTCTTAGCACTGTCTGCACCAGGGTTTAGGTTGGTTTAACTGCATTGCTCAGCAGTATGGATTTTTCACACCCTGAGTGACGTAGTTATACCAACCTCATTTCCTAGTGTAGACCAGGCCTAAGTCAGCCTGCAGAGTAGTATTTCCTCTTCATGCATGGATCCCTCGTGCCCCTTCAGAATCAGATTCTTAGTAAACCTTGATTGAGGAAGGATAGACCTTAACTGTATCAATGATTGTAGGTATGCTTCCAGCATTACCCTCTATAAGCTCTGTAAAGGGTCAGCCACACTAGTGCTTACAGTCCTAAGAACATAACATAAGAATGGCCATACTGGGTCAGACCAAAGGTCCACCTAGCGCAGTATCCTGTCTTCCGACAGTGGCCAATGCCTAGTGCTTCAGAGGGAGAAAATGGTAATGGATGACCTTCATCCATTTATCGGTTAGCTCGTCTGGGATAAGCCATAAGTAGCATGTTAATTCCTTCATCATGAAATTCTCAATTTAAAGTTCCTTTCTTCTTACTGTTTGGTTGGTGGCCCAGTCTAGTGTGCATAAATACAAAATGGCTGCTTGTGCTCTGAAGAAGAGTAACTGTAACAACGTATTCCATGCTGTCTCAATCTGTTCATCCGTTGCCACACAAAAAGCTTTTCTTGGGATATTTACTGCTGATAAAAGGCTCCCGGATAAGCAAACAAACTGTTGGTACTTATCCAAATGGAATGAAACCTCAGAAACTTTCAGCTCATTTCTTATGGCTAACTCCTGGCCTCATTGAAACAACTGGCAAAATTCACACTGACTTCAATGGGCTTTTGCTAATTAAGTTCCCATGTCCCCAGTAATTACTCGACAGCCTGACAACTGTCCCTTGTTCATAATGAATTGGCCCTCGTTCAGGGTAGAGAAGATCCTAACACCAAGCATACCAGAGGATAAAGGACAATATGCAAGGTCAATTGCAACGAGCCACTCTGCTGAGCTAGCCATTTTTTGTCCAACTTCCCAACCTCGTGCTTGTGCAAGTAGTGATTTTAGTGTTGAAACTACAGGGCTTGAGAAAAGGTTATTCTGGGGCTGCAGACTCTCAGGCTGGCACAATATTTCATAAATGCACGTATGTATATCACTGTTGTGGTCAAGGACCTTGCCTTATATAAGTTTATGGAGGAGATGGTATGATGGGATAACATGATTTTGGTAATTAATTGATCTTTAAATATTCATGGTAATTAGGCCCAATGGCCTGTGATGGGATGTTAGATGGGGTGGGATCTGAGTCACTACAGAAAATTCTTTCCTGGGTATCTGGCTGGTGAATCTTGCTCATATGCTCAGGGTTCAGCTGATCACCATATTTGGGGTCAGGAAGGAATATTCCTCCAGGGCAGATTGGAAGAGGCCCTGGAGGTTTTTCGCCTTCCTCTGTAGCATGGGGCATGGGTCACTTGCTGGAGGATTCTCTGCTCCTTGAAGTCTTTAAACCATGGTTTGAGGACTTCAATAGCTCAGACATAGGTGAGAGGTTTTTCGTAGGAGTGTGTGGGTGAGATTGTGTGCCCTGTGTTGTGCAGGAGGTCAGACTAAATGATCATAATGGTCCCTACTGACCTTAATATCTATGAATCTTATATCTTTTAAAAGGACAGCTGCATCCTCTTATAATTAATCCATAGTATATGGCAGTTCATTTAGAATGGGGATGACTAATCACAGATGCTCTATGGTAGAGTGTATCCCTATTACATGTGAATCCCAGTGACAGTGAATGAAAATCAACTCCCTGAAATTGTAAGGTAATAATTTATATCTCCAAAGAGTTTTGTAAGCAATAATTAATTTATTAAAATAGCATGTGAGTCTCTTATTTTTCAACATGGGTAACACACCCAAGCAGCATCCCTCCAGAATATTCAGGGGTGAATCATCAAAGTGCTTTGCGGTCCAGTTCAGTTCAGATAAGCAACTAAACACTGTCCAAGCCTTGTTCGAACAGGTGGGAGATTCAGGGAGAAAAATTTGTCCCCCAGGTTGTCAGCATTCCCTCTTCTCACCCAGGATAAATCTAGGAAATGCAAAGGCACATGGAAACTAAAGAACCATCTGAATTGGTTCCCTTCCTAATTATTCAGCTGTCTTAGATCTGCAAAGTAAATGAAATCACAGAAGAGCAAGCTTGCTCATGAGGTATTCCATTGTTGCCTTCCCTTTTCCTAAAAATGTCCAGGCCTGGCTTTACCCTAGAATTGCACAGAAATATGGAACACGCACAATTAACCCAACTCCTGAAAAGTTTCAATTTGATTTTGTTATGAAGTTTTAGTTAAATCTTTGGTCATTGTTGTGATTCATTAATTAATTAATTATTATTTCTGTTGCGGTAGCGGCTAGAGGCCCACCAAAAATATCAGGGTCCCATTGCACTGGTTACTGTACAAATAACACAAAGACAATGCCCTCCCCAGAGAGCTCACAGTCTAGCATTTAGACAACATGCGACAGGAGAATAAGCACTTTGGAGGGCCAGCTACCGCGAGAGAAAGATGTGATTCCACAAGGGACTAGTTACAGGGGGTCTCAGGAAGAAGAGGCAGTCACCAGCTACATGAGGGCCAGACAGTCCTATTCTTCATTTATCAGAACTTGTCCATCCACCATTTAGTCCTGACACCAGAATCTTCCTGTTCAAGTCAATGGGCCTGACTCAGTGCTGTCCTGTTGCTTCTTTATGCTGGCTACACTGGTGCAAGGTGGCCACAAAGCAGCTATATGACCCTTTTGAGGAGTGCCTCCAGCTTCCTGGGCCACTCCAGCAGGTACAGAGTGGTTCTGCTGGTTCCCTCCCACACAGGCGCTCCAGTCACAGGAGATATGCCACGGACATGGCTGGGGTTTTACTTTGCCCTGGCTATTTCCCGGGCTTATGGAGGTACAAGTTAGAACAGTTGATAGGGCTGTCTAGCTTGCACCAAGTGCCAAATCAACTTCTGGCAGCCCCAGCATAGGAGACACCCAAGCCAGCTCCATCTCAGAGATGAAGTGGGTCCAATGAATTTCCTCTGATCTGTAAGTGTTCTCTTAGCAGCTGCCTGGACCATGCATCCATTAACTTAGCAGCAGCATAGATGTTAGTGAAAAGGGGAGCGGGGAAAATGCAATATCAAAGAAAGAAATAGGTCCCAGATAAACAGGGTAGGGAATCCAGGGGCGTAGTGTCTGTCTCGAAACACTGAAGAGCAAAGAATTAAGCAATGAGAGCACAAGCCTGCCAGCAGCAGAAAGGTCACCGGAAGGATCATCTGTGACAAGAAAATCTAGGGCATCCTGCCCTGAAAACTCTTCATTTGATCTCCTCCTCCCATGGTGTGCAGTATTCCAGCATGTTGTTGTGTGCCAATAGAAAAACAGCCCCTTACTAAAGGCACAAATCCCACACTTCCAAGAATTGCAGCCCCCAGGATGTTATCTAGAGACAGCAGCTTGGAACTTGGCTGTTTTCAAAATTCCTATAAAGTTAGTCAAAAGATGAAATACTCTTCTATAATGTAAAGGCACACAGAGCAATGTACCATGCTGAGAGAGCTTGCAAATGGATTTACAGGACAGTACCGTGTACAGGATTAACAAAGAACTGAAATTGCTTTTACACTTTGGCTTATTAACCCTTATATTACATCCCCCTAGACAGCTCCTCAGTCTCTTTGCACAGACAGTGCAGGGCTTGTAATGTTCTTTAACGATTCAGTCGAGACCTTAAATACTGACATGTTGTCTGCTCTGTGTACACAGTATAAATCCCCTGTCTTTTTCCCCCAAGGGCTTACTCTATTCTCTTTGATCAAAATTTTCCTTCCCAGGCAAATACTGTTGTGCAGTGTACTGCCTGCCACCTTCCACCCCAGAGGTGGTTGCATTTCAGTGGTGTTATATAAAGATCTAGGCAAGTAGTCATTTTTTTTTCAAATATCATAAAATGCATAAAGTGCATTATTCAACAGATATTCTTTGACTAGTTTAGCATGTAGTTTTGGGCGGCATTGAATTCTTTACATGAAAGACTACTGGAGATTTAAACTATAATTCATTCATTCATTATTACTACGAGCTCTTTTGCATTATATGCAAATGCTTCCCACCTGTTATGGGGAATATCAGAACATTTGCTTTGTCATCTGAGCACTAAATTATACTGATTTGCAGCAACAGTATCACAACCCTTTGATCACCATTTTCATTAAAAATATAGGCCCCAGTCTTGCAACGTTGGTGTGTGTAAACCGACCACTGTGCTCACGTGAAGTCACTTGCAGGTTATGGCCCAAAGACTGTACTATAGCTGATGCTGGATGTTATTATTATTTAGACTTGTGCTATCGTAGCTCCTGGGAGTTCTAATCGTGGACCACAACCCACTGTGCTAGACGCTGTGAAAACACAGAACAAAAAGATTGTCCCTGCTCTAAAGGACTTATATTTGTATTATCATTGCTGAATGCTTTGTTGGATTCTGTGAGTGGCATTATGGTAGTACACAGTTCCTCCCAGCATCAGGGCCCCCTTGTCCTTGCTGTGGTACATACATAGAATGATAGTTACTGCACTAAAAAACTTACACAGTCTAAACAGACAGGACAGGGAAAGCATGGCAGAAAGGTAGTACTGGTAACCCCTTTATACCTCAGTCCCCATTAGATGGGGGACTGAGGTACAAAGTGATTAGGTGATTTGCCCAAGGTCATATAGGAAATCCAGGACAAAAAGTGTGAAAAGGAATCCAGTTCTTCTGAGTCCCAGACCAGAGCTTTCACTGCAAAACCATACTGTCTTAGCCCCTTTTTACTGAATTATTTGATTACTAATTGTTTTATTTGATGGTGACACGGAAGGAGCATGGGACTCACAGCAGGACAGGTGAGCTGCTATCACAAGCTCGTGACTTATTTACTACTCATATATACATTTCGCTAACGCTGTATTGCTTGTAATGGACATGGCTCGCTGGACAGGATCCATAGCTTCACACATGTGAGCAGTCCCACTCCACTCCGGACTAAACCAGGAGAAATCTGGTCTCCTGCTATTTTTGTGTTTCACATTTTTATTACTTCAACTCACATAAAGAGTTTAAAAATAAATATAATGGTCAATCCAACTCAGGTGTTTGCAACACATGTAAAGGCTTTAATTATAAGTTAAAGTGACAACTTCCCTTTAAGTGCAAAAGCAGGTAAACAACCATCACAAACACAAAAAGTTGACTGAGTTTTTTTTGAACTTCAAAAAAGGTTTCAAGGCCTGTTTCATAGATATTAAAGTCAGAAGGGACCATTATGATCATCTAGTCTGACCTCCTGCACAATGCAGGCCACAGAATCTCACCCACCCACTCCTGCAATAAACCTCTCACCTATGTCTGAGCTATTGAAGCCCTCAAATCATGGTTTAAAGACTTCAAGGAGCAGAGAATCCTCCAGCAAGTGACCCATGCCCTATGCTACAGAGGAAGGCAAAAAGCCTCCAGGGTCTCTTCCAATCTGCCCTGGAGGAAAATTCCTTCCCAACCCCAAATATGGCAATCAGCTGAACCCTGAGCATATGGGCAAGATTCACCAGCCAGATACCCAGGAAAGAATTCTCTGTAGTAACTCAGATCCCACCACATCTAACATCCCATCACAGGCCATTGGGCCTATTTACCATGAATATTTAAAGATCAATTAATTGCCAAAATCATATTATCCCATCATACCATCTCCTCCATAAAATTATCATCAAGTTTAATCTTAAAGCCAGATAGGTCTTTTGCCCCCACTGCATGAAGGCAGCTGGGTTGTGTTGTTGCTTTACCCGTTACACACAGCCACAAAGGTTTGAGAGTCATTCAAGCTCTTGGGGCTACAAACTATTTTCCACTTTTCAAGTGGGATGATAAATTACTTAGGATGCAAAAGGAGTTGTCCATAGGGATTAAAGGGCCTGCAGGATGGGAAAGACACTCTCAGGAAAGAATAAGGTTTACAAAAATAAAGACCCCCTTTCTCATATTTCTCCATAGCACAGGGCAAAGTGAATTTTCTCTTATGCACACTGTTAAAAAACAAAATCCTCATCAACCAAACCACAAGCCCAGATCCCAGCTCTCATCCATCACTCCAGCTATTATTTCAGTTTCTCAGAACCAAGTACTTCCAACTCAATTCTTAAGAGACTAAGCTACCATTCTACATAATTCTTTTGTGAATCAGTTTTGTAGACATAGACCACCCCCTTTCCTCCCAGTTTCCACCCTAGAGCAGCTCCTCTGCTGAGGTCCTGATACTTTATAAATTATGCAGTAGCCTGATTGGCCTATTTAAGATTAATGAGATCATCTGTGCTGATGAGATGAGTTACTCACTGTACTTCAAGAAAAGGAGTTCTTGTGGCATCTTAGAGACTAACAAATGTGCTTTCCTTGATCTCCAACAGCTGGAAGAGGAGAAAAGCTGTTTCCACATTACGCTCTTCGAGGGACTCAAAAGATCCAGCTAAGATCTATTTCAGAATCAGGATTCAATAAGAATTCTGCCAGCGCTCTGTAAGCAAGTGCTAATTTCCTGGGCAACTACCTGTGGTCTTTAAACATCCTGACCTAGTTTTCAAGGAAGAGTGACTGCCTTGAGACAGAAACCAAGAGAAAGGGTGTGTTTCACCCCCAGATGAGTTTCTCCCATTGATTCTCAGATAGCTTTCACAATACAGTGGCTTAATGAACGTTTCTTCTTTAGCTCAAGCAGTAAGGTTTCTGCTTTTGGAGCTATGTTTAATCTGCATCAATGACCATGGTGTCTGCATGTATGGTATTGTAAACCTGAAAAGTGCTAATGGCTACCATCAGCTGGGTCTCAGATCCAAAGCTATCACAGACCTCGTTAAAACCAATAGATGGGCTAAGCACTCTCTTTCAGGTTTAACATTACATTTCTTGTTTGTTACATTTGTCCTTTCTTCCCAGGATCTTGAAAACAGATCACAATGTTGTAACTGTTATCAGAATCAATCCAATGTTAGAAGCATTACATTTCTGTGCATCTTGCTCTCAGACACTCTGCTGTGACATACTTTTCTGCAGATAATAAGGGAATGAACAAACATGGTTCTAGCAGTTTCCATAGGAGGGGGAGACTAAAAAGATTAGGGCTGATCAGTTTAGAAAAGAGATGACTCTGAGAGGATATGATAAAGGTCTAGACAATTATGAATGGTGTGGAGAAATTGAATAGAGAAATGTTATTTATCCTTTCATACAATACAAAATCCAGAGGTCACCTGATGAAATTGATAGCAGGTTTAATACAAATAAGAGGGAAAACTTTTTCACACAACGTGCAGCTAATCTGTAGAACTCACTGCTGCAGGATGTTGTGATGGCCAAAAGTATCATTAGATTAAAAAAAGAACTGGATAGATTCATGGAGGAGAGGTCCCACAATGGCTATTAGCCAAGATGGCCAGGGATGCAATCCCATGTTTGGGGCAACGCTAAATCTCTGACTACCAAAAGCTGAGAGTGAAAGACAGGGATGGATCAATCCATAATTGCCCTGTTCTGTACACTCCCTCTGAAGCTCTAGTATATACCACAGTCAGAGACAGAATACTGGGCAAGATGGGCCCTGGTCTGACCCAGTATGGCAGCTCTTATGTTCTAGCTCCCTTTAGAACACAAAGTATGCCAGGAAAGTTATGGTAGTAACTAACGTTCTAGGTACTAGCCTCAAATACTGCACGAAGCTATAGCAAGCTGTAATGTTTTAGGGGATGTTACTGCAGTATGATTTTAAAATAAAAAGGGTAGTTCACAGGGGTAGCTCAAACAGAAAGCAGAGCTAGAGGACAAAAGGGAATTATCCCCCTGAATCACAGGAGGTTGTGTTTCTTATCAGTAAAAGGATTCTTCATATAATATTCACTGAGGCATTTAACTGTTCATACCTTGAACACCTTAGTCGGAATGGAAGTGGGCTAGACAAAGGACTGACCACATGGATGAAGCTGGTTTGGTAGCTGTAGCTGCAATTCTGATGTCATTTTAGTTCTTAAATCCAGAATTCTGACATTTACGTTGAGAAAACACGTGGAGTGTGTGGTCTAGTTGTTTACTCTGGATAGCCCTGTTATCATAATCAATTGATCACAGAGAGGGCAAATGACATGCCCCCCCTTTTTGTTGTTGCCTGTAATAACAGTCATATCAATGCAGTAAATCATGAGATGCGGTTAAAAACAAGAATACTACCCTTAAACAGAAGGTGCTGTAGATTCTATCATATCGCTGTTGAACAGTGGCTATCTTCAAGAGCAAAATCAGCTGATGTTCTCTTTCTTCTACCATGGTGTGCATGTTTTGCCCCCTTTATGACTTCAGGCTGGGGTCTTATTAAATCTTACAGGCTAATCGGCAGCAGCAAGCCTGGTCAGTATTTGTCTGGGAGACCTTCAAAGAAAACGCAGATGCATCCCACTGAATCTGTAATGAATCAATGTCCCAGTATGGAGTTAAGGGGCAATATGACCCTGAAGACACCAAAACCATTCAGATGAGATCTAAACCCAAGATCCTGACTATTTCATTAGCAATAAGTCATGCAGCAAACAGGCACAGTGGTACGAAATAGATCTTTATTAACCATGCTGAGATGCCAGTGGTACTGGTTTTTCAATGAGCTGTAATTAGGGCCTACTCCTGCAAAGTGCAGAGTACCTTGGCCAAAGTGTCAAGTGCCCTCACCTCCTATTCACTTCAGGGGGAGTTGTGCATGCTCAGAGGTCCTGATTCAGGAAAGCACATAAGCACGTGCTTGACATTAAACACTGACTTCCACGGAACTTAGGTACATCTTTCAGGGCTTTCCTGAATTATGACCAGAATCAGGACCTTCCTGTGGTGTACTGTTAAACAGCTGCTGTGTTCCACACTTGAGGTGGCAGCATTTCTATGGCAGATGCCTATATCAAAGGGGAGTCTGAACCATAGCACTATATGTATTTGAACATCTGACAAAAACTTTGAGGAAGTTTGGATCTATATCTCCATTCAGAAGCCAAGCCGGAACACTGATTAACACACCTCTGAACTTCGGGGAAATTCAGATTTGGATCCAAATCCACATGTGATGTTTGAAGCTTGAGCTAGGCAGACACACACATATATAGAAGGCAGAATTTTCTGGACTGGCCAAGGAGTGCTTGGCATGGGGGAAGGAACCAATATGTTTTTGCATTCCCCTGATCTTAGGGCCATCAGGCATTGGCTTGTTCCCTGCATATTTGAACAGCCTGAAGGCTATTCTATCTTTCACTGGCTGCCAGCCATTCCAACAGGTAGGGATGAGCAGGAAGCAGGGGCCACGCCTCTGACACCAGCGGCTCTGCACCACTCAAAAGATCACCCTAGGCAGGGAAAATCGTCAAGTGACCAGAGCTGCCAGCTGTAGGGCTGCTTTGTGCTGCCTGAACAGCACTTGATAGTCACAGCGTTCCAGAGAATTGGGGTCAGTGCATGGCATGTGTTTTGGGCTGTGAGATGCTACGGAAATGCAATTTTTCTTTGTGTCATTCTGAGGTCTTGCCTTGCTAGCATTAGCAGCTGCACTTTCAATCCTGTGGACCCTAGTTTTTGAAGAGGAAGTGGGCTCTTTTCTTTTGGCTTCTGAAAGGCTCACGGCTTGTCTAATCTGTCAGGAATAATTAAGAACAATGATAATATATGTCCCAGTGGAAGGAATAAATCCATGTAATGGAAAAGCCCTAATTAAAAAAAAAAAAAAAAAAAAAAAACCCTTTGCCAATGATGCACCAGGTATGCGGTAGCCCTTTAACATAAATATTTATTTCCTTTTGAGAGGTCACAATTTCCTGAGGATAAAGACAAGAAGGGGAAAATCTCAACAGGGCTCATTGGTAAATAATGTGCCTGGCTGTCTGCTTCCCCAGTATTAATGAGGTTTCCTCATCATGAAAGGAAATGAAAATCCCTGTCTTATATCAACTCCAGGACTTCACTAGCCTTTGTACAGCACAGCACCTTACCCTAGGATTTGTCTACTCTCCAAGACATGGATTTAGGAACTTCAAACAGTGCTTAGTAATTACAGATTAGTTCTCAAGTTTCAGGACCCCTTCGCAGTTATAGATAGCACCCAGTAGTGTGTAGCTCACTTGCAAAATTAATTGGCTGTGTTAAGGGCTAGGACATTGGCCAGCCTGATACCCTGGCAAATAAAGCCCAGAGCAGCTTCTTTCAGCACCACTCTGCCAATGAGATGACGCTGAAATGGAAGGGTGATCTTTAAGGAGGAGAGGACAATTCTATCTCCAGGACACATTCAGACCTTATACTTTATGATGTGGACACCTGCACACTGGACAGCTCCAGATGGAAGCAACTTTCAATGACTATCGCCCTTGGCTCCTTTCAAACTGATGTTCTAGCCGTAGAAGGCTGTGTTATCCCATTAGCCACCCTGCTAGCATGCTCCCTCCACATCAGCAGCCATTCTCAATGCCCTCACTTGAGTCTGTGGGCTGCACGTTTCATTATCATCTGCACAGCTATGCCCAGTAAACAGTTTCCTAGGAAATAGCGGACTCTGCTAGTAAATGTGTTAACTGTGTTCAGTGCTGCAGTGTCTAATGTTAGCTCATTTTGTGACGGTTCCTCTCCCCGCCACTCACTGGCTGCAGGGATAGAACTTTAATCTTCAGCTCCAAAGAATGGGGGGCCAGACCCTCAGCTGGTGTAAACTGGGGGAGCTGCTGACTCTGGGTCACTACCACTTGAGGGAATCCTTCTGTTCTATTCTATCTATACAGGTTCTTTTACCACCCTCATCGCTATAGTATTTGAGCACTTTCCAAGCAGTGCATTAAACAATGTGACTACTAGCAGGTGGTTTGTTCGGTCTCTCATCCTCTCCCCCAGGGGAGAAGTGTGTGTGTAGTGTAATCTTTTATTTTGGTAGGGTTGTTATTTTTTTTTTGTAAATTCTATTGTTTTAAATGTACACATTGCTCTGTGTTTAGGTTAGAGAAGGCAGGCTGAGGGAATTTCCCTGACACTTGGAGCAGAGGCAAATGAGGTTTGTGATGGTCTTTAATTCCAGTAGGAATAACTTTATGAGCAGGTAGAAGCAGTAGGCTCTTATCTGCTATATGGACAAGCCAGTGGAGGGAGACAGGTTTCACTTAGCCAGTGGGATACATTTGGAAGGTGTCTACCAATATTGCTGTATTTGGTCTGTAACATGTTTTGCGATACACTTGCATTAACTCGCTGGCAGTTGCTGATCGACGTATTGTATACACTCTAGCAGACACTATCATATGGTAGGACTAACAAAGTTCAAATTTTCCATTTAAAACAAAAGAAAAACCACAGCCCTCTGCCCTTCTCTCCCAGGAGGTAGATAGGCCTCAACAGCTGGATCTAGTTGTTGAAGGCATAAAAACACCAGAGTGGTTTATTTTTGATAAATTAAGATTTACCAGATATTTAGCCCTTACTTACCACTTACTCAGGCAAAATGGGTCCCCAAGATCCATATAGATTGGAGGAATCTGTGGAGCTTCTTCAACAGGCTTTGAGGAAGCCATGCCCCCACAACAGAAACATTCCTAGGGAACTGCATAAGTTAAGACATGCCGTGAATAGGTTATGGCTGCAAAAGGGCGAATGGGCTGTAGGTGTAAAGAGAAGGGAAGATCTAGTAGTTAAGGCATTGTACTGATACTCCGGAGATCTGTGCTCTGTCTCTGGCACTGCTGCTGCTGCACTCTGTGTCCTCAGTCAAGGAAGGTGAATCTCTCTATGCTTCAGTCCCTTGTCTGCAAAATGGAAATAATGTCATGTCTACCTCGCAGGGAAGTAGTGAAGATAAGTTTATTAATGTTGGTAAGGTGCACAGATACTCCCGTGGTGAGTGCCATAGGACAGCCCTGGAACAAAAGTAAAGGCATCAGGATTTGGCCTTTACTTTTTCCAATATTTTTAGTTGGGAGGTGCTTTATAAATGGAAGGAGCGATTATTATTATTATTCTCAATAACAGCCCTGCCTGGGATGATGGGAAAGAAAAGACAGCACAGCAAGAAGGAATTTTTCCATGTGCAGAAGATGGATTTGTCTGCTTAGGAGTATTGACAAAAGTTTTATCTGAGCATCTGTGCTTTGTGCTAATTGATCTATCTATTTGTCCTCAGGGTTCCCACGCCAGGGCCCTCCTTACACCCTGGACCAGGCCCCAGCACTCGGGCCTTTGCTCTGCAGTGTCTGGGTATTTAAGCATGCCAGTCCAGTCTTAAGAGGCTCAGCTCACTGACTGAAACCCCGATAGTCTGTCCCTTCTGCGGTTCATCAATAAATACTAACACATTGTCCCAGAGATGTGGTAAAGCTCTCTTCCCTCAGAGGGCTTCTGTGCGCCTGTGGGGCCAACCAGGCTCACTGGCTAGTGTAATGGGGGCAATCCCATCACAAGTGGGTCTGCAAGAGGACCTCCCTTCCTTCAGGGAGGAGTAGCTGAGCAGAAATCCCCGCGGTTTGCAGCTCCAGGCCAATGGGGGCTGCGAGCAGCGGCGCGGGTCAAGGGACATGCTGGCCGCCCTTCCCGCAGCCTCCATTGGCCTGGAGTGGCAAACCGCGGCCAGTGGGAGCCACGATTGGCCGAACCTGCAGACGCGGCAGGTAAATAAACCAGTCTGGCCCGCCAGGGGCTTTCCCTGAACAAGCAGCTGACCGGCTTTGAGAACCACTGATTTAGTGAATGTCGACTTGTTATCTATCAGGCACGGATGTTCAGCTGTCCCGTGAGACGATAAAGGGGAACTGGAATAGCAGTGTGTGCATTATAAAATGGGATTGTTTTAAATGCACTTGGAATGATGCAACCAAACCCAACAACTGAAAGGCCTCCAAAGATGCTGCTTTCTGAAAATAAGACGATTGCCTCAAGGCATTATGGGAGAACGTGTTCCCTTGGCATATTACTGCAAAACTAGCAGGCTGTAGCCGGCGGTGGGCTTCTGAATGTCTTCCCCCGAAGCATCAGGAATAGGCCACTACCAGAGGCTACCAGGCTGTATGGAGCAATGGTATGACCTACTGTCCCATATGCTGCTCTTAACATAACAAAGTCTGGGGACCTAGGCCAACATTTTCAGCCCCAAGATTAGGCATTCAATCCATATTTTTGTACCAAGACTTGAGCTTCATTTGTGCTGAATTCCTGCTTGACATTGCTGTGGAGGCAGGTGCCATGGTGGCTCTAAACTAGTTTTCTGATCCTGATGTTGGCCTGGCAGTGAACTGGTCCCTGGTATGGGTTAGAGCAGCCATGGTGGGGCTTTAACTTACCCACCTGGGAAGGACCCCTAGGGTCCATTCAGCTGCTGGGGACCACTAGATCTCAGGGCACTCTGGCCCCACCTCCAGAACTCAGGCTATTCCCCACAGAGTCCACCTACATGGTGGTGGGAACTAGATGGTGTGGAGCTGGCTGTACTAGCTTTATGCAGTGAGGAATTCCTGTATGCCAGGAGCTCCACAGCTGCCCTTTTAGGGCAGCTTTAGATGATTTAGCTTGGACAAGGATCAGCCCCTAAATCTGATTCCGGTGGCTAACTTGGAATGCACACTAAGAGATCAAACAAAAGCACTCTGGTGAGGAACAGAGAAGGGACAGGCTGTGTGCAATCATGTTGTGGGGTTGTGCTGTGGTTTTTTCCTGTACATATATATCAAATACTCATGGAGTACAAAGAAAATCAGCCTTTGCTCTGGATAAATCCAAATGATACAAAAGGAGGATTAGGTTTGGAGACACAAATAGTGAAAGGCCTAGGTTGTTACTATTTGCCGCTTTGTCTATTCCCTTTCTTTAGTATGTAACTGTGTAAATAACCCGAGGAGAGGATTTTTCTTGTGCTGCAAAAACTAATAAACAGGTGAAAGAAAGAAAGAAAGAAAGAAAGAAAGAAAGAAAGAAAGAAAGAAAGAAAGAATGTTAAATTCCAGTCTAACATAACTACAGGCGTGTCAGGTCAGGAGAAAGGTGCATTGGTGCAGCAGTGTGAGTCTGAGACTGCAGTAGTTAGGGCATTGCAGGACTGAGAGACAGTAGCAGAACTGTGAGGGGAACACTGGACTCTCGGCACTGAGGAGCACTGGCAGCCCTTTTGGAAGGTCTGGACAGCACAAAAATCTCCCCCATCCTCTCCAGTTATTGCAAAATATCAGAGGGGTAGCCATGTTAGTCTGGCTCTGTAAAAGCGGCAAAGAGTCCTGTGGCACCTTATAGACCAACAGACGTATTGGAGCATAAGCTTTCGTGGGTGAATACATGCATCCGACGAAGTGGGTATTCACCCATGAAAGCTTATGCTCCAATACGTCTGTTGGTCTATAAAGTGCCACAGGACTCTTTGCCGCTTTTACAATATATTGCAAAGTCCTTTAGGCTGGAGGGTGCATTGAAAAGGCCAGTGACAATCAAGGATGATGATAGCTAGAAGGGGGACTAAGGCTCAGTCCAACTCCCCTGGGTGTTAATAGGAAAACGTCAATGGGAATATCAGGAAAATGGGAGTTAGATCGGGCCCTGGGAAAGCTATTTGCACACTCCCGCCCCACTTGCCTTCCCCAGCCCTAAAACTTCAACACAAAAGTATTTTTTTAGGTCCTCGGTTATTGTTTTCTCCAATATTTCCATGGCACTGATGCAGCTATACATGGTGTTGTCATGTAACATCATGCTTGACAGCAAAATCTGGATGGATTCCTGCCAAGCCCTGCAGTAAAACCAAATATGGTTAATAAGAGAAGAATTAAGGATGTTACAGTTAGTGGTGGGTGAACCTGGTTGGATAAAGTAAGACAGCCCTCCTGTCCCACACCCCCCTGAACAAATCAAGTTGTACCTGAACTAAGCCTTTCATTTTCAGATAGCAAATGAGTGTTTAACATTTTTGTTTATTTGTTCAGATCTGCACTGTTTAATTCTAGTCAGAAGCAGAAGCACAAGCGCTGAAATAATATAAGAGAGGCTGATCTAGCTGTATTTTCCTGCTCTGATTTGCAGATCCAAGGGCTTTGGATAGTTTATTTGGACAAGGTTTGCATAAGCCTCCAAACTTCCTGGATGCTTATCTGCAGGCTGCTAAACTCTGGTAAGAGGGGAGGGTGCTCAAAATTCCAGTCAGTGACTTGCTCATAATCTCCAGCTGAGAGACCGTGCCTCACAACTCCCATTCCTGATCCGAAGAGCTGCGCAAAGGGGCATGCAGCTTTCCTTTGAAAGCTGGAAACTAAAATGAACATAGAAACATAATAGATTCATTCCATTGAAGGGGGGTGAAGGGGGGAGGAAACACGTTGTTTTCTTCTCTTGCCTTTATTCAGCTATTAGCTCTGTTCCTTCAGCTATCAGGTCCTATCCAATATGCTCACTCGGAAGTTGCAAAGCCCCAAGAAGAGGATTTTCATGCTTTTGATGTTCACGGCATACGAAATAGCTGCAATTATGGATTCCTCTCTTCTTTTTTTTTTTTCATCAACAATTAAAAAGAATCCTCTGCTAGGGGTTCTTTTAAAGATCACTGATATCAGTCTGATCAAACGATTATACATTATTTCCACATCAAACTGCAAGAAACATACTCTTGTCTCAGTGTTTTTTGTTACCAAGTGGGTGAGGGTTGGTGGGGGGTGGGCAGTGGAGGGTGCGTTTTACATCTAATCAGTACCTTTTACTGAATTTTTACACTGCAGATTTTTTTTTTAAATAAACTAAATAATTGGAGTAGGAGGATGAGGTGTCCAGCTCTGCAGCCTGTCAGAAATCAGTCCTGCATCAACGTGTGTGGCACTTGGTAATGGCCATGGAATGGAAACTGAGTGTGTTGTAGGTTAGGTAGCTGCAAATCCCAGTTTGTTGCCTGTAAAGGGGAAGGAGCAAAGGGACTAATGTCAGAATATGGCTGCTTGGCTCTGAACACCCCTTAGCTGTGGGGTGAGGGTGGTTGGATGTGGATCCACACTTCCTGGCTCAGACCCATCTGTGATTTGTACAAGAAAATGCTTCCGGGAGAGAAGTGATCATCAGTTAAAGAGGAAAAAGGAAGGTGTAGAGTGAGGTCCAGTTATGCAGGGTGCCTCAGTGGCAGACAAGGGGAGGGGAGTGCGGTGGACAATCCTTCCGAAGAGCTGAGGAGACAGAAGGGAGCAGAGAAAGCACCCGAAACAAAATTCATCCCTGCTGCACTCGGCCCTGGGGAAAAGAGGGGAGGGCAAGATGCCCCCCAGCACAGATCCACACAGCCTGACGGGATACCAGTGACCTGTGGGGGCCATTGCAGAGCTGGGAATTGCTGAGGTGCTAGAACACTGTGGCCATGCCTCCTTTTTCCCACCATGCCTCATGTGCGAGGGTCTCCTGTGCAGGGAGACAGAACCAGCTGTCCCAGTCCGAGGCCTATTCAGGTCCCCTCACTGAAGACATTCCCCAGGAGGCCTTGCAGTATCTTCACAACTTCTTTTTGCTGGCTGAGGAGAGATCCAACAGCCAGAGGGCACCCAAGAATTGGGCCCCGAAACTGCAGGAGAGTGAGAGGGAGCATAGGTTGAGATGAAAAAGGTGGAGTGGGAGCTGCCTCCCCAGGACTCTCATCTGCTGTTCAGGCAATAAGGAGCAAAAGCCAGATCTTCCATATTGCCCCCAGGTCGGCCAACCCCATGCCTCTCTATAATCCATTCATGTCCATATTTCTCCAAGTAGCCAAGGCAGTTTGCACTCAGGAACATTTGAATATTCTACAGGGGTTGTCTTTATTCCTTTAAATAAAAGGAAGTTTTGATATGCAAAGCAGAGAGATCAACACACACCGCTGGGCTAGCCAGGATCCAGGGTTCAGTGTCAGTGGCCAAGCTCCCTCCCTGGCATGGCTCCTTTGCCTCTGTGAACAGCTACCTCCTGAGCAGGATCTCTCTTTGCCTCTCTCACTCTCTATTTTGTAGGGTGGCATCCTGGTTTGGGGATCAGTGAAGCACTGATGAAAGTGAGGGGAAGACAACCCATTGCCATTACACCACTGGATGAAGGATAAAGCAGAGTACATCTTGTTTATAATTTCCTCCTTCAATGCTTAATGAGGATTACTAATGGAGCGGCATTGCCCCAGAGCCCAGGCTCTGAGCATCTTTCCTGCAGCATGTTGTGCCTGTCTTATTTTAGATGTGCTATACATTCATTCAGCTGTAGCGCGAGCTGAGCTTTGGATGCAAAATATTCTCATTAATGCTGGTAATGATGATGAGGAAGGTGCCTCCAGCATTCTGTGCTGATGGCCTTCTCCTCTGGGTTGAAGAGAGAGAGAGAGATCGCTCCACCTCCTTTCACAGCTTCACTTTACCTTTCCATAAGCTACCCATGGAGGCAGAAGCTGGAATTTCTGCCTTCAAATCCATGTCAGCAAGTCCAAAAGAGACTCTCTGGCTGTCCAAGGCAGGCTCAGCCTGAGGGTAAATCCGCTGGTGTCTGGACATCACCGCAAAACATGTCATACCCTTGTCCATCCACTCAGGCCAAGCAGAGCTGAAGAGGAAGTTTCCTGGTTTGGGGGACTTTTCTCCTGTTTCCCTGTCAATTTATCCAGTCTCCTGCCAACTTCTCCCTGCAACTTGACGAGGTCAATTCACCACCCCTCTGTCCCTCTCCCTGCCTCTGAAGTCAAAGGAGGTGAGTGCCAATCAGAGAAGCTTTCTGGTTCTATTTAAAGGATCAAATCCCAGCTCCCACTCCGACCAGGAGTGTCAGGCAGAGCTGGGAGTGGTGATGTTTGTACTGACTGAGGATGGGGAGCAGATCGACTCTTTGCAGAGATGCAATACCTTCCCACCATTGGCAGGCTCAGGGGAACTGTGGAACAAGGGGAGATGGGTCAGTTCTTTGGGGCCAAAGAAAAATGGAAGGTGAGAACAGAAGAGGAACAGCTTCCTAACTTCCCTCTAGGACAAGGGTGGGCAAACTTTTTGGCCTGAGGGCCACATCTGCGTTTGGAAATTTTATGGTGGGCCCTGAATGCTCATGAAATTAACAATTCATGTTCAAACAGGGACAACACAAGTTTGTTTCAAAATCAACACTATTAAAATAATTCTGTTGAACAATGCGCTGTTAGAAAATTACATTCCTGAGCTGTTTGTTGATTTTACCACACAATTTTGCTCCTGTCTGAACACAAATTGTATATTAGCTAAAACTTTTCAGCGTACGGCTTTATGTAAAAGTTTGGTAGTTTTCACGTTTATTTCTGACTTCTTTATGATCTTTAATTAGCTTTGTTGAATCATCAGTGTTTCTCCACTTGACCATGGCAATAACCCAAATATATACAAAGGGAAAAGAAAACCCTAACTGCCGCTCTTATTTCAAACTGCTGTTTTACAAGATTGCACACACTTCACGCAGGGCCTCATTTTCAAAAGAACTGCGATGGCAATGTGTTTTTTTAAATCAGCAAAGACACGCTGCATCTGGGGCGTAGCCATGGGTGGGCTGTGGCCCACCCACTTATCATCCAGGCCCACCCCATCACTTGCCCCACTCCACCACCCAGCACTCCAGCCAGGGATTGGGGTTGGGGGCTTGTCCCGCTCCCCTTGCCAGCCCTGTGCTCCTGCCGGGGAGCAGGAAGGGGGTGTGGGAGCTTGCAAGCTCCCCAGCCGGAGCGAGGCAATGGAGTTCGAGGGCCAGATTAAAAGCTCTGACACGTCGGAT
Organism: Chelonia mydas; assembly: GCF_015237465.2. Lineage (NCBI taxonomy): Eukaryota > Metazoa > Chordata > Testudines > Cheloniidae > Chelonia > Chelonia mydas. The sequence continues at coordinate 71,244,908 of NC_051250.2, forward strand.
GCGGCCTGTGGGCCGGAGTTTGCCCACCCCTGATCTAGGAAATCTTCTTCAAGCCTGGGGTCGGAATTAGCACCCCTGACACCACAGCAAGATTCCAGTCAAGCCCTGTAGTTCCAACAGGCAGGAACGGTGCTGAAAAGACCGTTGCTCTGGCATGGCCTGGGAATGACTAATACAAGTATTGAATATGCTCACTAGGGAAGAAGTTGCCATGTACTGAGGTGTAGGGTCCTTAGCTAGTTAATTAATTCACCTTTACCTGACTGCTGGCTAACCATCTGCCATTTCCAGCCTCACTCCCTTCCCAGCAGATAACATGAGCAGGCAGAGCTCAGCTTATCTGCACTGACTTCCCGCCTCTGAACAAACTAATCAGTGCAATAGTGGGTGTTTGCTGTTCTCCAGAAGAATGGTAGGTGGCTTCAGAAGATCCCAGTAAGATCTCTGAATAGATTCCTGTTTCATCAGGTTCCACTTAAATGAGGAAAATGACACAGCTTCATGACAAACTAACAAACACAGATAATATTTAGGTTCTATAAGTTCCTGAAACGAGCCCCTTGCTCATTCCCTTCTTTGTCTGGGTGTCACGGATCATTGCTCTTTTTTCTTGCATGTATTATGTTGATGCCTTCCGTATATTTTTGGGGGCCCAATTCAGACCCAGAGTAAGTGAGTGGTATCTGCACCAAAGCGCATTGAGCTGCACCAGGTCTGAGTTTGGTCCCCTTATTGATACACTCTCAGGAACAGCCCTGCTAATGAAGGAGGCAGTGAAGGGTTTCTGCACCACATCTGCCATTTCACAGGCATTCATCTTCCAAACAGGTATTCCAAACTAGCCAAGGTGCCAGTTAGTAACAATTGTGAAAGTGCTTTTAAAACTGGTTGGACCATTTCCATGAAAATAAAATTTGGACCATAAAGAACTACAAATGGAAATGAAATGTTGTGTGTTTTTTTAATGCTGGTGTATGGGACACTGACCACCCAGTGATTCAGCTAAGGCAGCAGCATCTACCGTAATCAAGTCTGACTGAGGTAGGTGATGTGTGTGTGTCTCAACTGAAATAATGTCAGATGTCTTCAGATCTCTAACATTAAGTATATCTAGTTTCTCTTGATTCCCCAGGGGGAGAGAGTCCATTATGATAATTAGGGACTGAGCTGAGACCATCACCACATTTCACAGAGCCCTCCAAATAGCTGTTGTATGATAATAACTGTCAGGATCTGGGCTTGAGGTGGTCAGGCCTGGCGGTCGGGGCACTGGTCGAGAACAGGGACCAAGGGTCGAAGCCAGACATAGAGTTGGGACCAGGCCAAGGGCAGCACTGAAACTGGAGTCCAGAGACAGGCCATGGGTCAGAACCGGGGTCAGAATCCACAGAAGGTTGAAGATGGGTTCAGAACAAGGGTCTGGGGGCCAGGAGATGGATGCAGAGCTTGAGTGGGTCAGGAACACGTCTGGATCAGGGTCAGAATAGAGCACAGACAAGGCTGAAGTGGGCTCGGACAAGGCTTGGGCAAGACTTGGGCAGGAACAGTGAAAGGAGTAAGGGCAGGCTGGAAGCTAGGGCGTCTATAGCACTGCAAGGCAGCAGGAGGGTGCCTCGCTGAGTGGGGCTGTGCATGGGCTAACTGGCAGCTGCGCAGGGATAGGGTGCTACCGCATGCTCGAGAGAGGAGTCACTGCAGGCTCTGCTGGAGGGGTGAGTTGTTGTACCTATCGAGGGTCTGGGGATAGATGTGCACAAGCACCCACTTCTAAAGGCCCCTCCTCCCAGCCTATGGGGCAGAGCTACTGGACCTAGAGCACAAATGAGTTTGGGGAACAACTAATGAAAAACAGGGATGGGAGTGAAGGTCACAGGGTCAAAAGCAGGAATCTAGAGGGAAACACGGAGCAGAGAACCCTGGGGTGAATCGTTGTAGCTGAGAGAGCAACCTTGGTCCAGCTGTGGGTTTGCCTCATAGCAACTCTTGGTCACTATTACAAACAGGTCTGAACCAAATCCTCCATCTGAAAACGCCCAAACTTCAGATCTGTGTTCAAACTTCGCAGCTAGCCTGCTTCTCTATCATGGACCAGAAAAAATGGTCCAATAAATCCTGGACCCAAACTGCAGGCAGATCCAGACTTTGTGGCCACTGACCACTGATGTGAGCTGGATTTGGACCGATGTCATAGAGATAAAAGGCTCTAACCCATAACAACTCCCAGAGTTGACTAGACCCAAAATTTCAAATCTATGAACACCTAAGTGAATACATAATTTTGTGTGTCCCAGGTGTGCAAATTGTCAGTGATAAATCTTTCTACTTCTCATTTCTTGAGGATAATAATTATAGGGAGAGGGTCAATGTGTGATCTTAAGAGGCCAATGGGTTAATAATACATTTATTAAAATGCTCCAGCACTGCTAAAAGCTATATTCTTATCTTTGAAAGCAACACATTCCATTACCCTGGAAATGACTGATTGGCCCTAATGAAGCTTCATGGGGAGAATATACAGTGGCAAGATGGCTGACATTAGTTACCTTAGCAACTCTCTCCCTGGGAATTCAGAGGCTAAATTTATTTAAAGTTAGAGATCTAAAAACATCTGACAATATTCCAGCTGAGACACACTTTACCCATCTAAATTAACTCTGATTAAGAAGGATGATGTTGCTTTAATTGTCTCATTGTGTGACTCCAAAGGAAAGGCTTTGTATGTATGCTGTTATTGTAATGAACATATGCTTTGAGGCTGGATTTTCAAAGGGGCCTAAAGGAGTGTACGATGAAAGTGAATGGGAGCTGGGCACCTTAACTCCCGTACACCCAGCCTGAGCCTGTAGGCTATACTCAGAGATGGGCCTAAGGGAATCTAAATTAATTTAACTTACACTTTCTTCAAGCCCATCAGCATGTAAATTATATCACTTTACACTCTGACTTGATTAGACTCACACCCTCTTACTGAAGTGTAACTTACATCCCCTTACAAAGCTCCGCTGAATTTGAGCCACTGAGGCTGATTCTAAGGTTACGTCTACATGGCAAAGAAAAACCCATGGCTGCGAGTTTCAGAGCCCGGGTCAATTTACTTAGATGTTCCCATTTGGGCTGGAGCCCTAAGCTCCGAAACCCGGCAAAGGGGGTTTGTTTCAGAGCCTGGGCTCCAGCTCAAGCAGGAACATCCACACTGCTATTTTTTGCCCTATAGCCCAAGTCCCATGAGATGGAGTCAACTGACCCAGGCTCTGAAACTCATTGTCTCGGGTCTTTCTTTACGGTGTAGACGTACCCTAAGAGACTCTGCCTGAGTCTGAGAATGTCTAAATTGGTATAACTTGCATGCCAAAAGAAATGTGTCCCACTGTCTCTGCCTCCTTCTTGACATGCTGAACTTTCTATCTTCTGCAGAGAAGAGGAAAAAAGCCAAGATCTAGGGGAGGCTGACAGCCACAGCTTCGAAGAGGAAATGGCCTCTTCACAGTGCTTTACTGCTGGAAAAGATGGTGCGCCAAATTCATCCCTGGTGTAATTCCAATGTAGCAAATATATTCTATTTGTTTGTACTATCTGGATGTCTTTCAGAGTTACTTATCTTCACTGCACAGTTCTCCGGACAGTGCTGAATTGGAGTTCAGGTGTCAAAAAGAGTTGGAACCTCTTTAACTTCAAGAGAGATTCCATGGCTCCTTTTTGAACTGCCAGGTCATAATTCTAACACCATTTCAGAGTGCAGTTTGACTCTGAGTGGCCAGCCTAGACTTTCTTGCTGTAAGAAGACAACTGTGAGAAGACAGATAAAGGCAAGGAGCTCTGTCTTCTACCTTCATGCCCAGCTCCGGTTCTTGCATAACTGACTCACACAGAGCTCAACCCCCTCTGTGTCTTTATACTATATGTGATTGATGTGTTCAAATTCATTCCACAGACTCTATTTCTAGGTAAACTCAGGACCCAATATCCTGGTTAAAGGCAGAATTTGAAAAGCCAGAGGGAAAGCATTAAAAATACATGAGTAAAAAAGTTTTGCTCTCCCTCGCCACCCAATCAGGGATTAAAATAAATTTATAAAGTAGAATTAAAGAGTGAAGATTTTCTGTAAAGTAGCACAGTCTAGTTCTTCTTCTCTAGGGCTGCTAATTTCCTCCAGAGCAACTCACGTGCAGAGTATCTTGAACCACATTAATATATTAGATATGATAAGTACGATATTTGGAAAATTTCCTTTAGATATGGGTCAAACCCTCTCTGCATGGCGGCTCATGTGTGAAATGAGTTTGGTGGACTCGGTCCAGTACCTGGTGTACAAGTGTCCCCCTCACAGAAACCACCCTCACAACTGGCACTAATAAGCCCCCCTTAGGCCGTCCCAGTGACTGAAAGGTCAATGTGGGGCAGTTGTACCTGCACATTTCTAGAGGTGGCCCCTTCAAGCTATGGGGTCTTCATTAATGATCTGGAGGACGGCATGGATTGCACCCTCAGCAAGTTTGCAGATGACACTAAACTGGGAGGAGTGGTAGATACACTGGAGGGTAGGGATAGGATACAGAGGAACCTAGACAAATTAGAGGATTGGGCCAAAAGAAATCTGATGAGGTTCAACAAGGACAAGTGCAGAGTCCTGCACTTAGGACGGAAAAATCCCATGGACTGCAACAGACTAGGGACCGAGTGGCTAGGCAGCAGTTCTGCAGAAAAGAACCTAGGGGTTACAGTGGACGAGAAGCTGGATATGAGTCAACAGTGTGCCCTTGTTGCCAAGAAGGCCAATGGCATTTTGGGCTGTATAAGTAGGAGCATTGCCAGCAGATCGAGGGATGTGATCATTCCCCTCTATTCAGCATTGGTGAGGCCTCATCTGGAGTACTGTGTCCAGTTTTGGGCCCCACACTACAAGAAGGATGTGGAAAAATTGGAACGAGTCCAGCTGAAGGCAACAAAAATGATTAGGGGGCTGGAGCACATGACTTATGAGAAGAGGCTGAGGGAACTGGGATTATTTAGTCTGCAGAAGAGAAGAATGAGGGGGGATTTGATAGCTGCTTTCAACTACCTGAAATGTGGTTCCAAATAGGATGGATCTAGACTGTTCTCAGTGGTAGCAGATGACAGAACAAGGAGTAATGGTCTCAAGTTGCAGTGGGGGAGGTTTAGATTGGATATTAGGAAAAACTTTTTCACTAGGAGGGTGGTGAAGCACTGGAATGGGTTACCTAGGGAGGTGGTAGAATCTCCTTCCTTAGAGGTTTTTAAGGTCAGGTTTGACAAAGCCCTGGCTGGGATGATTTAGTTGGGGATTGGTCCTGCTTTGAGCAGGGGTTGGACTATATGATCTCCTGAGGTCCCTTCCAACCCTAATCTTCCGTGATTCTATGATTCTGTGCATGAGGCATACTGACCAGGCAGTGTGGAGGAGATGGTGCTGTTGCTTCCAGGCTGTACCTGCTCTGTTCATAAACAGAGAACTTCATGGCTTTCTTCAGGCTCCTTCACCCGCATGAAAATCCACATGTTCAGCTAAAAAGAGGACAAGCCAAACCAGTGAGAATAGATAATGCACAGGTTCATCTGAGCCTCCGTTGGGGTTAAACCAATGTAACCTGGAGCAACACAGTGAGGAATCAGGCCAGATGCATAGGGGTTTGGGGTGCAGGCTCTGGGAGGGGGTTCAGGGCTGGGGCAGGGGTTTGGGTTGCAGGAGGGGGTTCAGAGTGTGTGTGTGGGGGGGTATGGAGTGTTGGCTCCCAGAGCGGGTTCAGGGCTGGGGAAGGGGGTTTGGGGTGCAGAAGGGGGTTGGGGTGTGGAAGGGGGTGGGTGAGGACTCCTGCCGGGTGGCCCTTACCTCGGTTGGTGGTGCAGTGGGGCTAAGGCAGAGTCCCTGCCTGCCTGCCCCAGTCCCACGCCACTCCCTGCAGCAGCCAGCAGCACTTCCCTGCAGCCCCTGGGGGGAGGGATGTGGCTCCACACACTGCCCCTCCCTGCAGACACCGCCCTGCGGCTCCCATTGACCGTAGTTCCCTGTTCCTGGCCAATGGAATCTGCGGGGGCAGTACCTGCAGGCAGGAGCAGTACACAGAGACCCCTTGCCCCCCTGGGGCTGCAAAAGTGGGACCAGATGTCCCTATTTTATAGGACAGTCCCAATTCTGGGGGCTTTTTCTTATGTAGGCACCTATTGCCCCCCACCCCGTCCCAATTTTTCACACTTGCCCTCTGGTCACTCTAGGTTGCAGGGACATGCTGCTAGCCGATTCCGGGAGCAGTGCGGGGCCAGGGCAGGCAGAAAGCCTGCCTTAGCCCCACTGTGCCGCCGGACTTTTAGAGGCCAGAGACTGCGATTGACTGGCAGAGGCTCCACAATCGACCAGTCGATCGCAATCTATAGCAATCAGTGGTTGGTGACCACTGGACTAGAATGATCAATGAGATGATCTGATATGGAAAGTCCTGTGTTCTAGTCACTTCCCATTCAGTCCTTCCTTGCAATACTGCAACACTACTCACTGTTACAAGAAGCCAGGACATATGTGCAACCACAAATCTGCTGGGCTTAGCAGTTTCACTTGTTTGCTCTGTGACGAATAAGGTCTTTTCGCAGTCAAGGCCCCCATTTAATTTAATATGAACAGCCCCTTCTTCCTGCAGGCAGCACCTGCCCATTTGGTGTTAGCTTGTGTTTCTCGCTGTTGGCACAGAGAGTTTAATAATGAAATGGGTTTTGCACTGCAAAAGCAGGTAGAATGGGGCCACGTGGAGATTTTGGCCCTCCTCCTGCTTGCTCATTTCAACACTGCCAGAATCATTTCAAGGAAACGCTCACCCCACTAGCAGCTGATGAGAACCCTTGCAGAGCGATGGGCCTGGTGAACAGAATTCAACGCAGATCATTCAGACTGTGGGGTTGCTGCTGAGGTGAGAGAAACTGGCTCCCTCGTCATGTTGAAAGGGTCAGAATTAAGCTCTTTGCCAGCTATTATCATCCTCCTCCCCGGCTATGTGTCTTCACTCTAGCTAACCCGCTTGCCTGCAATGGCCCTCTTGGAGTTGGGATGGCCCATCCAGCCCCCTTGGTAAAGCTCCAAGGCCCCTCACATACGTGCAGCTGTGGAAACAGCCAAAAGCAGGGACTGCCGCACTGGTGGGAGTAAAATGGGGCCCAGGCCCACCCTTTGTGGGGGCACGAGCATCCAAGTGGTGCCTCCTCCTGCCATGTGGCCCTGTGGAAGAACTGCAGAGAGGAGCTGGCCAGAGACTGTGGGCTGATAGGAGCAGAAGCTGCTAAACACAGATCTGTGGACACGCAGAGAAGTCTCTACAATTTTGACGGGACTTTCTCTGTCCTGTCCTGATTGGCTCTTTGCTCCAGCCCTTCTCCTCCCTCCCAGTCTCTTCATCTCAGCTTCACTCCACATCCCCTTCTTCCCTGCTCTGTGCCACTCAAACCCTTCCATTCAAAGGCCTCTTCCATTCCATTTTCTTTCCACTTAGCTTATCCCATCCTAGTATGTGGCTCAGGAGGCCAGGAGGTGAAGCCAAGTGAGGAGCAGCTGAGAGAAGTTGGCAAATTCAGTCTCTACCATGCCAAAGCCAAACAAGACCATGGAGAGGGAATTGGGTATGTGGTGTGTGTGGTATGGCATCTCTAGGAGCACAGGGTCCTAGGTGACTCTATAGGCCTTTGGTTGCTGCTGCAACAGAACTTTAAAGTGACTCAGCAGATCACTTAACCTTTCTGTGCCTCAGTCTCCCCTTCTATAAAATGGGGATAATATTTCCTTACCTTAATAGGCAGGGGGATGGTGGGGAGGTATCGTGAGACTTAATTCGTTAATGTTTGCAAAGTGTTTTGTGATCCTGCAAAAGAAAGTGCCATCAAAATGCAGTCTTATTACGGTAAACAGGAAGAGTTATTCTAGCTGAGAATTAAAAAAAACAACCAACCCCAAGTTCTACTGATATATTTCACAGCAAGGAATAATTTTAAAAGTACCTAGAGATGCAGCAGGTTCGGAATGATTTCAGTGGCACGTTAGTGAAGGAATGAAGATACCATTTCCAACCTGTCATGCCCCTAGGCCATGTTCTCTAGGATATTCCAGCTGTCTCTGTTTAAACAATAAAGCCCTTGGACTTGCGCTATCTCCTTGGAGGTATTAGCTGGAGCATATCAGATACAGCACAACACTGTCGGCAAACATAAATCAAAAAGGCAGCAGGGAAGGGGAGAATTCCTTTCAGCAGAGCTTAAGGAGAGTAACAAAGATCTTTGTTCTCAGCTGTGCAATGAAAGGACTCTAGAGAGGGATAAACCCAATAAATAAAACCTAGCAACTCTTTGATATGCAGTCAGCCAAGTTACATCCACAGCATGGCAAAGTGCCATTCATATGCTGGATTTGCTAGTACCATATATACAAGCTTTTGAAGCTGTTTGTTCAGTGATGTTTAAAATTCATTGATGAAGAAGGAAATGTACTTTGTGGCAAAGGTTTCAAGCAGCTGTAAACACCTGTGATTTGAAAGTGACTAAGATGGTGACTGTCATGGTTTTAACAAGGCCTTTGCCTCTGTACGATGGCATAAGATGGGTCAGTTTCTGCTTTTTTCACACAGATATAAATCTGGAATAATAGCTCCACTGAGATTAGTTTGAATCAGTTTTAATTTGCATTGGTGTAATGATTTATTCTGGTAAAACTGAGAGCAGAATTTGACTTAATATATTTTGTTTCCCTCTCTGCCTTCCCCAACTCCCAGGTATGATACTTGTCAAATAGTGGCCAGATTTTAGAGGTGAAAAGCCAGTTAGCAGAGTTTGGACAGATGACAGCTTTACTTGCAGCATCCGTTTGTTTGCACAGTCATGACTCAAACTGGGATCTTTGTAAAGCACTAGATTAGAACTCTCACTGGCTGAGTCAGTTGGGTTCACACTGTACTAAGCTTGTTTCAGCAAGATGTTCTTTGCAAATATTACTGTAACCTACACACCTCCTGGGAGTGGTGTTCTGCCCCCTCTAGTGGCACTGAGACCACTTAGAGATTAATGAGTCTGCAACAGCCTTAGCTAAGGGCCATGTGGCTTCAGTTCATGCAGTAGAGGCTCATGCACTAAGCTCCAGAGGCCCCAGGTTCGATCCCGCCCACTGACGACTGGGATCTGTCGGCGTTACATTACCACAGGGCCATGAGCTTCAGGAAGAATAGAACTGTGAAGCAGGACCCATTCCTATACATTCCTATTCCTATTCCCATCCTATTCTGGATGGATATAAACTGTTCAGGAAGGACAGGCAGGGCAGAAAAGGTGGGGGAGTAGCACTGTATGTAAGGGAGCAGTATGACTGCTCAGAGCTCCGGTACGAAACTGTGGAAAAACCTGAGTGTCTCTGGATTAAGTTTAGAAGTGTGTGCAACAAGAGTGATGTAGTGGTGGGAGTCTGCTATAGACCACCGGACCAGGGGGATGAGGTGGATGAGGCTTTCTTCCAGCAACTCACGGAAGCTACTAGATCGCATGCCCTGATTCTCATGGGTGACTTTAATTTTCCTGATATCTGCTGGGAGAGCAATACAGCGGTGCATAGACAATCCAGGAAGTTTTTGGAAAGCGTAGGGGACAATTTCCTGGCGCAAGTGCTAGGGGAGCCAACTAGGGGGGGCACTTTTCTTGACCTGCTGCTCACAAACCGGGTAGAATTAGTGGGGGAAGCAAAAGTGGATGGGAATCTGGGAGGCAGTGACCATGAGTTGGTTGAGTTCAGGATCCTGACGCAGGGAAGAAAGGTAAGCAGCAGGATACGGACCCTGGACTTCAGGAAAGCAGACTTCGACTCCCTCAGGGAACTGATGGCCAGGATCCCCTGGGGGACTAACATGAAGGGGAAGGGAGTCCAGGAGAGCTGGCTGTATTTCAAGGAATCCCTGTTGAGGTTGCAGGGACAAACCATCCCGATGAGTCGAAAGAATAGTAAATATGGCAGGCGACCAGCTTGGCTTAATGGTGAAATCCTAGCGGATCTTAAACATAAAAAAGAAGCTTACAAGAAGTGGAAGGTTGGACATATGACCAGGGAAGAGTATAAAAATATTGCTCGGGCATGTAGGAAAGATATCAGGAGGGCCAAATCGCACCTGGAGCTGCAGCTAGCAAGAGATGTCAAGAGTAACAAGAAGGGTTTCTTCAGGTATGTTGGCAACAAGAAGAAAGCCAAGGAAAGTGTGGGCCCCTTACTGAATGAGGGAGGCAACCTAGTGACAGAGGATGTGGAAAAAGCTAATGTACTCAATGCTTTTTTTGCCTCTGTTTTCACTAACAAGGTCATCTCCCAGACTGCTGCGCTGGGCATCACAAAATGGGGAAGAGATGGCCAGCCCTCTGTGGAGATAGAGGTGGTTAGGGACTATTTAGAAAAGCTGGACGTGCACAAGTCCATGGGGCCGGACGAGTTGCATCCGAGAGTGCTGAAGGAATCGGCGGCTGTGATTTGCAGAGCCCTTGGCCATTATCTTTGAAAACTCGTGGCGAACGGGGGAAGTCCCGGATGACTGGAAAAAGGCTAATGTAGTGCCAATCTTTAAAAAAGGGAAGAAGGAGGATCCTGGGAACTACAGGCCAGTCAGCCTCACCTCAGTCCCTGGAAAAATCATGGAGCAGGTCCTCAAAGAATCAATCCTGAAGCACTTACATGAGAGGAAAGTGATCAGGAACAGTCAGCATGGATTCATCAAGGGAAGGTCATGCCTGACTAATCTAATCGCCTTTTATGATGAGATTACTGGTTCTGTGGATGAAGGGAAAGCAGTGGATGTATTGTTTCTTGACTTTAGCAAAGCTTTTGACACGGTCTCCCACAGTATTCTTGTCAGCAAGTTAAGGAAGTATGGGCTGGATGAATGCACTATAAGGTGGGTAGAAAGCTGGCTAGATTGTCGGGCTCAACGGGTAGTGATCAATGGCTCCATGTCTAGTTGGCAGCCGGTGTCAAGTGGAGTGCCCCAGGGGTCGGTCCTGGGGCTGGTTTTGTTCAATATCTTCATAAATGATCTGGAGGATGGTGTGGATTGCACTCTCAGCAAATTTGCGGATGATACTAAACTGGGAGGAGTGGTAGATATGCTGGAGGGGAGGGATAGGATACAGAAGGACCTAGACAAATTGGAGGATTGGGCCAAAAGAAATCTGATGAGGTTCAATAAGGATAAGTGCAGGGTCCTGCACTTAGGATGGAAGAATCCAATGCACCGCTACAGACTAGGGACCGAATGGCTAGGCAGCAGTTCTGCGGAAAAGGACCTAGGGGTGACAGTGGACGAGAAGCTGGATATGAGCCAGCAGTGTGCCCTTGTTGCCAAGAAGGCCAATGGCATTTTGGGATGTATAAGTAGGGGCATAGCGAGCAGATCGAGGGACGTGATCGTTCCCCTCTATTCGACACTGGTGAGGCCTCATCTGGAGTACTGTGTCCAGTTTTGGGCCCCACACTACAAGAAGGATGTGGATAAATTGGAGAGAGTCCAGCAAAGGGCAACAAAAATGATTAGGGGTCTAGAGCACATGACTTATGAGGAGAGGCTGAGGGAGCTGGGATTGTTTAGTCTGCAGAAGAGAAGAATGAGGGGGGATTTGATAGCTGCTTTCAACTACCTGAAAGGGGGTTCCAAAGAGGATGGCTCTAGACTGTTCTCAATGGTAGCAGATGACAGAACGAGGAGTAATGGTCTCAAGTTGCAATGGGGGAGGTTTAGATTGGATATTAGGAAAAACTTTTCACTAAGAGGGTGGTGAAACACTGGAATGCGTTACCTAGGGAGGTGGTAGAATCTCCTTCCTTAGAGGTTTTTAAGGTCAGGCTTGACAAAGCCCTGGCTGGGATGATTTAACTGGGAATTGGTCCTGCTTTGAGCAGGGGGTTGGACTAGATGACCTTCTGGGGTCCCTTCCAACCCTGATATTCTATGATTCTATGATTTGGTATCTTCTAGTCCAGGGATCAGTAATCTTTGGCACGCGGCCCATCAGGGTAAGCCCCTGGCAGGCCGGGTCGGTTTGTTTACCTTCAGCGTCCACAGGTTCGGCCGATCGCAGCTCCCACCGGCCGCGGTTCGTCGTCCCAGGCCAATGGGGACTGCTTGAAGGGCAGCCAGCATATCCCTCAGCCCGCGCCACTTCCCGCAGTCCCCATTGGCCTGGGACGGCGAACCGCAGCCAGCGGGAGCAGCGATTGGCCGAACCTGCAGACGCTGCAGGTAAACAAACTGGCCCGACCGCCAGGGGCTTTCCATGATGGGCTGCATGCCAAAGGTTGCCAATCCCTTTTCTAGTCAGTGCAATCAACATCTCTATGGCAGGCTGCTGAGAGCTGGACTGAAGTCACAGGTAGAGGAGATTGGGGAAAAAGGTCAACAATTTTCCTAAATATTCTTGTGAAAAATTCTCTCTTTCTTTGGATTTTTGTTTGTTTGCTTGCTTGTTTTTGGTCAAAATTTTGAATTTGATTTTTTTTTTAAAAAAAACCAGTTCAAGTCAAGGAACCACATCTTAAAACTCTAAAATCTTCATTGACACCAATATACCATATCCAGAGAGCACCAACAGAAAGGGCAAATAATAAATGAAACTATTTATAAAAACTTTTATGAGTCTTTTAAAAACTTAGTGTTTCTCTCATGGGTAACAAAATAGAGCTGGCTGATGGGACACAATCCAAGATACACAGATATTGTTGCAAGTGAAGCACAGACTTGAAATATGCGGGGTCATATTTTTGATTACGTGTGAATATTTGGGCAACAAGCAAGTATTCATGAAAATGTTCACAACTCTCAAAAATGTCATTAGTTTTATCTCCAGTGGTCATTCATCCAAAGGTTCCTACTGAAAAGTGCATTACTTGTTTGTTACTTGTGTCAGTCATCCAGTCAGGAAGCAGAAACACTTCTATGTGACATGAATAACTAACTGCATATGAATAATGAAGAGCAACGAATCAAAACAAACCATGTGCTACCTATATCCTGAAAGTAATCCATCTAATCTGCAAATGCTTATGTAAGGGGACTGTTGCCCCCCTACTAACATTCAGTGGGGGTGTTTTAGTTGCTAGCTCCCAGTACGAAAAAGGGAGAAGGGTCGATGGGGAATTAGGACCCTGAGACTGACAGCCTCCAGGAACAATGGGGAGAGGCCAATGCTCCAGGTCAGCCTGAATGACAGGGCGAGCAAGCTAATCAGAGAGTCAGGAGGCGAGGGAGGTCCTGTCCTCCATGTGAGGTGGAATTGCCTGGGTCAGACAGAGTGGGGCCAAGCTAAGAAGAAAGCAGGGGCCCAAGCTAAGCTGGGGAGCAGAGCTGGGCCAGATCCAGAGGAACCAGAAAAGCAGCCCAGAGAGAGCAGACCCTGTCCTGGGAGCAGAGCTGCAGCCCCAAAGCTAGAGGCACAGCCCAGAGAGAGCAGACTTGCCCTGGGCGCAGAGCGGCAGCAACCAGAGCCAGAGGGGCCAGAAAAGCAGCCCAGGAAGCAGGTCAGTGCTGGGAGCAGAGTCACAGAAGCAGCCTGCAGAGCAGACCTGTCCTGGGAGCAGAGCTGCAGCAACCAGAGCCAGAGGGGCCAGAGAAGCAGCCCAGGGAGCTGGAGGCAGAGCAGCAGCAGCAGTGCAGAGAGAGAGCGGTGCAGCTGGGGCGGGAGCAGTCTGGAGCTGGGTGCGGTGAGCAGCTGGGGAGAGCGAGGGGGACCCTGGGCAGCGGGCCCAGCACAGGGAGACGCCTCAGCCAAGGGGCTCTGCAGGCCAGGCTTGGATCATAACCCTGACAGGGCGGGCGCGACACTGGGAAGAAGGGTCCTACCACTTAGAGCCTGAGAGCATGTGGCCACCACCAGAGCGAGTGTCCAACCCACAGCATCGCTGCAGCAAAGCCAGGGCCTGAGAAGGAGGCCTGGGACTTACAAGGAACAGACTGTGAACTGCCCTGACATTCCAGAGACACTGTTTGTGATGTTCTCTGCCACAGAGCGGGTTGATGAGTTTCCTTTAACCTTTCCCATTATTCCTTATTCTTTTTAAAATTAATTGTTGATTAAATAACTTGCATTTGCTTTAACTTGTATGTAATGGTCAGTGAGTCAGAGAAGTGCCCAGTGCAGAGAGAGTACCCCGGAGTGGGGACACCCTAGCCCCTGTCCTACGTGACCACAGCAGGGTTGGGGGTCGAGCCCCCCAGGAATCCTGGGCCCAGCCTTTTTGGGGTTACAAGGACTCTGCCAGACAGGAGAGTGGAAGGGGAATCCTTAAGGGCAGGGAGGCCACTGGGTAAAGGAAGTGGGAGCGAGGACTCGCATCCTTTCGCTGGCCCACTGCACCGATGGTGCAGAAGCCAGGAAAGTTCCCCACAAGAGCAGGACTATTCCCCCGCTTACACTTAAAAAAAACAAAGCACCTTAAAAGAAAATCAGGATCTGTTCACAAATGATGTGTTACCCTAAAATAGGTCTAAATTTCTGACTAAATGTATTAGTTCAGCCTGCTGTTCTGGAACCTGATCCCTGCACCCAGGAACCTGAACCAATAAATATTTTCTCAGGGAGCTGCAAGACACTGGAGCAACCAAAAATAAACCCTAAAAATGAGTGAAAATACAAACCCGAAGCCAAGGTTCCTATGTCTCATCAATAAATTACTTCACACAGTCAAATTCATGATGAACAAGAGTATCTTCAAAGTGAAAACAACATAATTAATGAGAACAACCATGTATGGAAGGAAAATCTAAATTTGCCTGAATTAAGATGAATGAAAAGAGTGGTGCAAGTTTTGGGCGGCAGATGCTTCCAATATATTATGGACATTAACTCCTTACAAATTTAATTATTGTTTAAATGTAAATTAATAGGTATAATGTATCTTGTGTTCATAGAAAATGTAATGTGATTATAAATTCCCATAGCATATATACATATATTTATATATCACCCATGCAATATACTTTTTTGGAATTTAATTAAGCAATAAGAGGGGATAAACAATTTCTTTCCGAGACATTATTTCACCCTTGGAGATGGTAGAAATAGTGCATGAGGTTGAACTCTGGCTGACTTTAACCAAGTGAAAAATGCAATAACCACCCTGAAATGCAGAGCTAGGAATGACCTACTCCTATTATGCAATGAAATTTTTATATAAAGCACAATAATTGCCGTGCAAAATTAGACCATCTGGTCCATCCAACTCAGTATTCTGTCTCCAACAATGGTGAGTACCAGATGCTTCGGAGAAAGGTGCAAGAATAGATCGTTGCAGATTAACTTGCCTAGGGACATTTCTTCCTAGCCCTTGGCATTTATTGGTTGGCTTCTAAAAAATGTGTATCCTGTCTCACATAATAGCAGATGGTCCTGTAGAGATATGTTTGCAGAAGATTATAATTTACAGATGCGCCCTCAAAAGGGCCAGTATTGTGAACATAGGAATTTGGAGATGTGCCCTGAAGGCAGGGGTTGGGAACACAGTATGGCTGCATGCAGCAGCTCGCTACAGAAGCTCTCCAGTTTGTTTTATTCCTTTCTCATTCCCTGGTTTGTTATTTAGCCCTGGTCTACACTAGGACTTTAGGTCGAATTTAGCAGCATTAAATCGATGTAAACCTGCACCCGTCCACACGATGAAGCCCTTTATTCCGACTTAAAGGGCTCTTAAAATCGATTTCCTTACTCCACCCCTGACAAGTGGATTAGCGCTTAAATCGGCCTTGCCGGCTCGAATTTGGGGTACTGTGGACACAATTCGATGGTATTGGCCTCCGGGAGCTATCCCAGAGTGCTCCATTTTGACCGCTCTGGACAGCACTCTCAACTCAGATGCACTGGCCAGGTAGACAGGAAAAGAACCGTGAACTTTTGAATCTCATTTCCTGTTTGGCCAGCGTGGCAAGCTGCAGGTGACCATGCAGAGCTCATCAGCAGAGGTGACCATGATGGAGTCCCAGAATCGCAAAAGAGCTCCAGCATGGACTGAACAGGAGGTACGGGATCTGATCGCTGTATGGGGAGAGGAATCCGTGCTATCAGAACTCCGTTCCAGTTTTCGAAATGCCAAAACCTTTGTCAAAATCTCCCAGGGCATGAAGGACAGAGGCCATAACAGGGACCCGAAGCAGTGCCGCGTGAAACTGAAGGAGCTGAGGCAAGCCTACCAGAAAACCAGAGAGGCGAACGGCCGCTCCGGGTCAGAGCCCCAAACATGCCGCTTCTATGATGAGCTGCATGCCATTTTAGGGGGTTCAGCCACCACTACCCCAGCCGTGTTGTTTGACTCCTTCAATGGAGATGGAGGCAACCCGGAAGCAGGTTTTGGGGATGAAGAAGATGATGATGATGATGAGGTTGTAGATAGCTCACAGCAAGCAAGCGGAGAAACCGGTTTTCCCGACAGCCAGGAACTGTTTCTCACCCTGGACCTGGAGCTAGTACCCCCCGAACCCACCCAAGGCTGCCTCCTGGACCCAGCAGGCGGAGAAGGGACCTCCGGTGAGTGTACCTTTTAAAATACTATACATGGTTTAAAAGCAAGCATGTGAAAGGATTACTTTGCCCTGGCATTCGCGGCTCTCCTGGATATACTCCCAAAGCCTTTGCAAAAGGTTTCTGGGGAGGGCAGACTTATTGCATCCTTCATGGTAGGACACTTTACCACTCCAGGCCAGTAACACGTACTCGGGAATCATTGTACAACAAAGCATTGCAGTGTATGTTTGCTGGCGTTCAAACAACATCTGTTCTTTATCTCTCTGTGTTATCCTCAGGAGAGTGAGATATAATCCATGGTCACCTGGTTGCAATAGGGTGCTTTTCTTCAGGGGACACTCAGAGGAGCCCATTCCTGCTGGGCTGTTTGCCTGCGGCTGAACAGAAATGTTCCCCGCTGTTAGCCACAGGGAGGGGGGAGGGTTGAGGGGGTAGCCACGCGGTGGGGGGGGGCAAAATGCGACCTTGTAACGAAAGCACATGTGCTATGTATGTAATGTTAACAGCAAGGTTTACCCTGAAAGAGTGTAGCAGTGTTTTATAAAATGTGTCTTTTTAAATACCGCTGTCTCTTTTTTTTTCTCCACCAGCTGCATGTGTTTCAATGATCACAGGATCTTCTCCTTCCCAGAGGCTAGTGAAGATTAGAAAGAAAAAAAAACGCACTCGAGATGAAATGTTCTCCGAGCTCATGCTGTCCTCCCACACTGACAGAGCACAGACGAATGCGTGGAGGCAAATAATGTCAGACTGCAGGAAAGCACAAAATGACCGGGAGGAGAGGTGGCGGGCTGAAGAGAGTAAGTGGCGGGCTGAAGAGAGTAAGTGGCGGGCTGAAGAGAGGGCTGAAGCTCGAATGTGGCGGCAGCGTGATGAGAGGAGGCAGGATTCAATGCTGAGGCTGCTGGAGGACCAAACCAGTATGCTCCAGTGTATGGCTGAGCTGCAGCAAAGGCAGTTGGAGCACAGACTGCCACTACAGCCCCTGTGTAACCAACCGCCCTCCTCCCCAAGTTCCATAGCCTCCACACCCAGACGCCCAAGAACGCGGTGGGGGGGCCACCGGCCAACCAGCCACTCCGCCACAGAGGATTGCCCAAAAAAAAGAAGGCTGTCATTCAATAAATTTTAAAGTTGTAAACTTTTAAAGTGCTGTGTGGCATTTTCCTTCCCTCCTCCACCACCCCTCCTGGGCTACCTTGGTAGTCATCCCCCTATTTGTGTGATGAATGAATAAAGAATGCATGAATGTGAAGCAACAATGACTTTATTGCCTCTGCAAGCGTGATCGAAGGGAGGAGGAGAGGGTGGTTAGCTTACAGGGAAGTAGAGTGAATCAAGGGGCGGGGGGTTTCATCAAGGAGAAACAAACAGAACTTTCACACCGTAGCCTGGCCAGTCATGAAACTGGTTTTCAAAGCTGCTCTGATGCGTACCGCGCCCTCCTGTGCTCTTCTAACCGCCCTGGTGTCTGGCTGCGCGTAACCAGCAGCCAGGCGATTTGCCTCAACCTCCCACCCCGCCATAAACGTCTCCCCCTTACTCTCACAGATATTGTGGAGCACACAGCAAGCAGTAATAACAGTGGAAATATTGGTTTCGCTGAGGTCTAAGCGAGTCAGTAAACTGCGCCAGCGCGCCTTTAAACGTCCAAATGCACATTCTACCACCATTCTGCACTTGCTCCGCCTGTAGTTGAACAGCTCCTGACTACTGTCCAGGCTGCCTGTGTACGGCTTCATGAGCCATGGCATTAAGGGGTAGGCTGGGTCCCCAAGGATACATATAGGCATTTCAACATCCCCAACAGTTATTTTCTGGTCTGGGAATAAAGTCCCTTCTTGCAGCTTTTGAAACAGACCAGAGTTCCTGAAGATGCGAGCGTCATGTACCTTTCCCGGCCATCCCACGTTGATGTTGGTGAAACGTCCCTTGTGATCCACCAGAGCTTGCAGCACTATTGAAAAGTACCCCTTGCGGTTTATGTACTCGCCAGCTTGGTGCTCCGGTGCCAAGATAGGGATATGGGTTCCGTCTATGGCCCCACCACAGTTAGGGAATCCCATTGCAGCAAAGCCATCCACTATGACCTGCACATTTCCCAGGGTCACTACCCTTGATATCAGCAGATCTTTGATTGCGTGGGCTACTTGCATCACAGCAGCCCCAACAGTAGATTTGCCCACTCCAAATTGATTCCCAACTGACCGGTAGCTGTCTGGTGTTGCAAGCTTCCACAGGGCTATCGCCACTCGCTTCTCAACTGTGAGGGCTGCTCTCATCTTGGTATTCATGCGCTTCAGGGCAGGGGAAAGCAAGTCACAAAGTTCCATGAAAGTGCCCTTACGCATGCGAAAGTTTCGCAGCCACTGGGAATCGTCCCAGACCTGCAACACTATGCGGTCCCACCAGTCTGTGCTTGTTTCCCGAGCCCAGAATCAGCGTTCCACAGCATGAACCTGCCCCATTAGCACCATGATGCATGCATTGGCAGGGCCCATGCTTTCAGAGAAATCTGTGTCCATGTCCTGATCACTCACGTGACCGCGCTGACGTCGCCTCCTCGCCCGGTATCGCTTTGCCAGGTTCTGGTGCTGCATATACTGCTGGATAATGCATGTGGTGTTTAATGTGCTCCTAATTGCCAAAGTGAGCTGAGCGGCCTCCATGCTTGCCTTGGTATGGCGTCCGCACAGAAAAAAGGCGCGGAATGATTGTCTGCCGTTGCTCTGACGGAAGGAGGGGCGACTGACGACACAGCTTACAGGGTTGGCTTCAGGGAGCTAAAATCAACAAAGGGGGTGGCTTTACATCAAGGAGTATTTCAGGCAGGACTTCACGGAGGGTTCCAATAAGAAATGGTGCACCTAAGTTATTGTTCTTGTTGGAACAAGGAGGTTAGCCTGGCCTCTGATTGATACATGGCTAGATTTACCTCGCTGCACCTTCTCTGTGAGTGACTGCAGTGTGACCTAGAGGAATGAGTCCCCTAGACAGGGGAGGAGGCAAATGAGTACAAAAGAAATCTAGTCTATTTCTTGTTTTGATCCACTCCATCTATCTTTTACATCTTTGGCTGGCAGCAGACGGTGCAGAAGGACTGCATGCCATCCACATCTCATGGCTGCTCGGCAGAAGACGGTACAATAGGACTGCTAGCAATCCATATTGCCTGCCTGCCTGCTCACCATAAGACGGTTCAATAGGACTGACTGCCGGACTTAAGAGAATGACCTGGTCAAGTCACTAAAAATTTAGTCCCTGCGCCCATGTCTGCCCAGGCGCTCCTGATCGACCTCACACAGGCGACCAGGAGCACCTCGGACATGACGAGGACGGCTACCAGTCGTACTGTACCGTCTGCTGCCACAAGGCAATGGGTTGCTGCTACTGTGTAGCAATGCCGTACCGCGTCTGCCAGCACCCAGGAGACATATGGTGTCAGTGAGCTGAGCGGGCTCCATGCTTGCTGTGGTATGGCGTCTGCACAGGTAACTCAGGAAAAAAGGCGCGAAACGATTGTCTGCCCTTGCCTTCACGGAGGGAGGGAGGGAGGGAACGGGGGCCTGACAAAATGTACCCAGAACCACCCGCGACAATGTTTTAGCCCCATCAGGCATTGGGATCTCAACCCAGAATTCCAATGGGCAGCGGAGACTGCGGGAACTGTGGGATAGCTACCCACAGTGCAACGCTCCGGAAGTCGACTCTAGCCTTGGTACTGTGGAAGCACTCCGCCGAGTTAATGCACTTAATGCACTTCTGTGGGGACACACACACTCGAATATATAAAACCGATTTCTAAAAAACCGACTTCTATAAATTTGACCTTATTCTGCAGTGTAGACATACCCTCAGTGAATCCCAGGATTGTTACATGATGAAAGAAAATCAGAAGTGGAAGCAGAAATATTAGTTTGACATGAGGGCCCATGATCTCCCATCTCTTAACCCAGGGTGATAGAATGGGCTTGAGGAATCACATCTCCAATACTTGCGTACCAAAGGGGTACCATTAAAGAACAGGTGCATGCAAGGTTTTATGTAGTCCAGACAGACCAGTGGGACACATTTTGACATAATCAAAGGGATTTGTGAGTAATCCCAGAAAGTTCCAACACATTGACAGTAGATATAGACTCTGGCATTTCCCATCTGACTGATTCTTTATCATCAATGCACAAAGGAGAAACTGTCAAGGAACAAGAGAACAACTCAGACTCTAATGAAAGGCTGATACGGAGAAGATCAGAGCACGAGATTAAACATCCTGAAAGACGCACAGAGACTTGCTAACCTGCCTGGAGAAGGGGTATTTGAGGAAAGTGAATGGTAAAGACTCACTTGAGAGTGATGTGCTGGGTTTATGGAAATGTACTACCTGGGTTGAGAATTTAATGCATGTGTTATTAGATAGTTATTAGCTGTTTATATATGAGTTAATTTGTTTTTCTTTAAGAGAGAAGATGTAGAGATATGTTTGTAGAACATTATAATGTAGAGACGCTACCTCACGAGGGCCAGTATTATGAACATAGGAATTTGGAGATGTGCCCTGATGGTGGGGAATGGGAACCCCCCACATGGGTATGTGCAGCAGCTCACTCCAGAAGCTCTCCAGTTTGTTTTATTGAAGTTTTATTCCTTTTTCATTCACTGGTTTGTTATTTAATGAACCCCAAGATTGTTACAGTTCCCATTGTCCATAGAAATGCCTAATCCTGTATTGAATCCTCTCCAGGTCTTGGGCTCAATGACACCTAGGGGGAATGAATTCCATAGCCAACTATGAACCATGCACAAAAAGCATTTTCTTGTCTCTGTTTTAAAGTTGCGCCTTTCAGTTTCATTGAACATTTTCTTGCCTTTGTGTCTTGAGTAGAGATAAATAGGAGCAGCCAATTCACCTCCTCTATGCCATTCACACATCCCTAGCTGGAATTCCCAGAAGAATGAACTCTCCTGCAAGGTTTCCAGTCCTTGCCATCTCCATTTGCACTAGAAGTGCTAAAAGAACAACTTTCCGTCTTCCTCACGGTTCTGTGAATTTCTTCCTCTTTAATCCCGAGGCAAATGAAGTGGAAAAAGGTGGTTAGAGGGTGGTCAAGAGGAAAGGAAGCCAACCTTTTCTGAACTGAAATAGTTCAGTTTGGTTAGTGTCCTCGAGGAAGATTGGATTGATTATCATTTTATCAAACTAATTTTTTCATCCCTAATGTTCACATTCATTGGCTGCATTTCTTCCAGTTCAGACAAATGCCCTCTGAATGAGCATTTCTGATACACATCTCGAATCTTGAAACCTCAAATCCTCTTGTGGAATTTCTATTTAGAAACTGCCAAATACCCTTGTAAATTCTTCTCTTATTGGAATAAGCTAGATAGGTCCTCTAGTATTTAGATGAAGGTTTCTGTAAACAAGATGGGATTAAATGATAAGGCAAAGTATTGCCATTCTGCAGTGCTAGGGGGTGGAGGGTGTTGTGTATTTTAAAATATCATATTTGTCTTCCTAAGAGATATGCTCTACCTCAACCAGAAATTATGGTCTTGAGGTAGGAATTACTAGATGAAATTCTGTGCCCTGTTTTATGCAGGAGGTCATACAAGATTACTATAATGGCCCCTTCTGGCTAGTATGGATCATGAGAAGAGACACAGTTACATTGGATAGTATTAAACCAGGGTTTTTGTTTTTATTTGATTTTTTGAGACATATGAATCCTCATGCTTCATGGTATATCATCAACCACTAAACTGACCAAGGTCAGGAAGAAACTTCCTCTATGGACCAGCAGCTATTCCATAATTGTTCATTATGGAGTTTCCTGTATCTTCCTCTGAGGTAACTACTCCTGGCTAATGTTGGGGAGAGCATACTAGGCTAGATACACCAGGTGGTCCAAGCCTCTATGGAAGTTACTGTGTTCCTATGAAGTAGGGAGCCCCATAATCCTATAAAAGTTGTTTTGTGTTTCATTATTAGAGGTGGGTGAAGAACTTGCACAAAATTTCTCCTTTTTTTGTTATTTTGGTTTTGTTTCACAGATTGTCCTCCATGACTGGATTGAAGTTTAAAAACTTTCCTACTGATCCCAGGTGCAGCTGTATGGGTTTATTGCACCATAATCATGTGAACTCTTCAATTTTGATCCCCAAAACCCAGAGGAAACCAGGTGAACTTCAGTGGGTGATTTCAGTGTGTTTCTGTCTGAGACTGAATTTGCTCAAACCCAGCACTCAAACGAATTTTTGGGAGTTAGCAGGGTGGAAGGCTCAGAAATGAAGAAAACAGTTTCCTGACACTTTCAGAGTTAACAACCTGATCCTGCAACCTTTACTCACAACAAGTAGCCCTTAGCCATGCAAGTAGTGCCATTGATTCATGTGAGGAAGGTGTGTAGGACTAGGCTCTAAAATGCAATTTTATTGCCAGATCTGTTTTGCTCATAATTAAAGAAGTCTTTGGTGGTTGCACATTCCACTTCTTGGATGGCCTTGCTTCTTTGATCAACAATTTTTAGTTACTTCTGGTGGCAAGGGATCCTGCTCCATGGGGTAACACCTAAGACCCGCCCAGTCAGAACATCCAGCACAGGTTCCTCCAGTCTCTGATGTCCCTTTTCTTAACCTGCATAGAGGCTGACAGCAGCATCTTCCTTGATATGTTACTCTCTTCCTGTGCATGTATTGTTCATGACCCTTCACAAGATGTTCAGGCAAACTTATTGCTTTATACCAGAAGGGGAAGAGCGGCTTGAGCAGATGGAAGGAAACTTGGATAAGAGAAAGCAAATTGAAAATGAAGTTCACTGCCATTTGGAATTAAGGAACTAAGCAGGAGTTAGTTGGCTCATTCCCTCCAGGGAAAATTACCTGCCTCTTAGAGCCTTCACTGTAAAGAAGCTTACAGTAAAATATGCATTCTATTATATTTTGTTGAGGGGAAGCAGGGCAAATGAAATGGCCAGAGCAGAGAGTGGATGGAGAGTGGAGCATACTCTGCGCTTTCCATTATGTATCATTCGTCAAGCCGGTTAGGCTTGCTGCAGAAATAATCACAGATTCTGTTGCTTTTTCCCTTCAGACACCTGCTGCCCTTTAGCTATGTTTTTCCTTTTATCCTCTCAGTGAGATAAAAGCAGAGAGAATGGGCACATGGACTGATCCCCCAACCCCACACTCAGCCCTAGGGGGAGTCCTTTCACGGGTCAAAATTGATGACAGTGGTGGTGTTTGGGGGCAGTATGAATCCTGAGCCCTACCTGTTCTATGGGTAACCTGAGGACGTTAATCTCCAGGGTTGTTGAGCCAGCACTTAACAGCACTGCAGTCTCTTTGAGACAATATTTTCCATCCAGGCATATGTCAAAAGTGCACCGAGGATGGATCAGAGTATGTTCAGAGTTGTGACGGGTAAATCTCCAAAGTTTTGGATCAACTTCCAAAAGCTCACAGGTTTTTTACATGTCTGTATCTTATGCTTTATCAACATGGAAAATGTGCATCTTTTCTGTACGGGATCCTATGAAATCATTGAGCAAAAGCTGTTCTGATGGCACTGTACTCACTTCTTTTCTCAAGTGCTATCTATGGTAGATACACTGCAGTTGTGATCTCTTTTTTGTGAATAACGTTTAGTCACTGCTGTGTGCATTGCTATACATTCCCCTGTATAAAAATCAAAGCAGTTCCCGTTACTCAACAATGTATGCTAATGCACAAGGTGCACTGTTGAGAAATGCTGCAATGCTGTTACATATGCAATAGCCACAAAGATGGATGATTCTGTATGGCCCTGCAGCATACACAGTAGCTATGCTAGGTTCTCTGCAGGGCCCAGTTTACAGGCCAATGAAAGCATTACAAATCCTTGACATGAATTTCCCAGGGATCCTCCTGGTCCTCTAACTTGGTACTTGCGTAGTTCTCATGTAGGGAAAACAAAACTCATGAAGATAAAACAATCAGATTGTCACAGAACATACGTTTCCCTTCAACCCTCTGAAAAGTTAATGGGCTCCCATTTCTTCCCTGTGTGCGTGAATACTCAGCGTGACAGATATAACTCAAATGACATTTTTACCCGCTTGTTATTTCACAGAGAAAATTTAAACTACTTAGTAAGAGCAATGTTATCTTGGGGGAAATATTAATGTGCCATGAAGTGTCATCACCCTGCAGCATGGTTGTTAAGGGAAAGTGAGATCATAAGTTAGTGAAAGAGGCAACTTCTCACAATTGCCCACTCTAGAGTTGATAACCAGCTGAGAGGGGTGGGGCTGTGTGAGCTTTCCAGTTCTAACTGAGGGTAAAAGGAACGTCTGTCTCTCTGCTATTCTATTCTGCTTATCTGCTGGTGCCAGGTCACTTATGAAAGAAACCCTGCAATTCTCACAGTAGCAGCATAAATGAATATGGAACAGTACTTTTGGCTTTCACAGGGATACTTTGATGGAGCTGAGTGATTTGCTGCAGGAGAGGGAGAGCTTTTAGGGGAGCTGAGGCCGCCTTGTGGTGGTCATTTGCCCCAAATGCAAAGAGGAGGAGACTTCACTTGATTTCTAGACCTCAACTTGAGTTTCTTTCTAAGATTTTTTTTCTGAACTTTTAGAATACACAGAAGAAATATAACCGAACGTTCAATGCTTTTTCCCATTGATTAACATGGAAACCCAGGATGAAATTAGATTCTGGCCTTCTGAGTCAAATTTGGCGTCATTTGGGGCTACTGAGAACTCAGCACTTTTGAAAATCAGAATCTTATTTAGGTGCCGTAGGCCTTGATTTTGCAGTCCAACCGTATTCTGCAAAGCACTTAGGCATGTTCTTAAAAGTACATTCTTTAGCGCTTGGCTGAATAGGGATGGACTTAAGCATGCGCTTACATGCTTCGCTGAACTGGAACGTACGTAAGGATTTAGGAACTTAACAATTGCACCCATATTTCAAGTCTTGGGCTTTGTGCCTCAGTTTCCCCATTTCTGCAATGGGAATAATACATGGCTGTTTAGGATAAATTGTTTAGTATTTGTGAAGAGTTGTGCAGATACAAAGGGCCAGATTTTCAAAGGTATTTTGGTGCCTAAAGATGCAGATAGGTGCCTCATGGGGTTTTCAAAAGGACTCTGATACCAAACTCCCATTGATTTCAATGGGAGTTGGGAGTTAGGGGGCTAGGCATTTTTTCACACTAAGTGCCTATCTGCATCTCTAAAAATCTGGCCCAAAACAGAATAAATGCTAAGCAGCATTAGAGCTGTCTATATAATCAAAAAATTAAATACCTTTTTATCCTACAGCTGTCAGTTTTCAGTAAGTATGAAAATGATGCTGCAACAAAACAGAAAACGCACAAGTGCTACCTGTGGCTACAAACAGCCAGCATGAATTAGAAAATTAGAAAAAAATGATTTTTTTTCAAATACTTATTTTCCCACATTGCATGTGTAAGCACATCAGATCTGTAAAAATCCAAATCAGTTCTAAATAACAGGGTTAAGGGCCACAGCTGCAACTGAGAGAGAATAAATCATTTGCTAATCTCATTTATGGTATGTTTCTTTTTAAGAAAAATGAATCACCATTGTATGAACCTGTCCTGGGGCGGTCCCCTGAAGGTTCTTTCCAGCCTCAGTCACTCACCACAAAGACTCCAGATCTTCTTAACCTTTCTGTGCCTTGTTATAGTCTCCTGTGGGTTCACAGATTTCACTGTAAAATACATATTTGAAATCACAAGCAGATTTGGGAGTGAACTGCAGCCCTTAGTTCTACAGTGAGCTCTATAACCCCATTCTGTAAGCATCACCTCATAAGAATGTAAAGAATGGCCCTACTGGGTCAGACCAAAGGTCCATCTAGCCCAGTGTTCTGTCTTCTGACAGCAGCCAATGCCAGGTGCTTCAGAGGGAATGAACAGAACAGCTAATCATCAAGTGATCCATCCCATGTTGCCCATTCCCAGCTTTTGGCAAACAGAGGCTAGGGACACCATCCCTGCCCATCCTGGCCAATAGCTGTTGATGTACCTGTCCTCCATGAACTTATCTAGTTCCTTTCTGAACCCGCTTATAGTCTTGGCCTTCACAACTTCCTCTGGCAAGGAGTTCCACAGGTAGGCTGAACGTTGTGTAAAGAAATACTTCCTTTGTTTTAAACCTCCTGCCTATTAATTTCATTTGGTGACCCCTAATTCTTGTGTTATGAGAGGGAGTAAATAACACTGCCTTATTTACTGTCTCCACACCAGTCATGATTTTTATAGACCTCTATCATATCCCTCTCCCACAGGAAAAGACAATGAGCTGCATACCAGCTCTTCAAAAAAGGAGCAGAGAACATTGCTGAGCTACTCTAGGACCATGATGAAGCTTACATTCCTGTATTTGGCACCTAGACTTTAGGCAGGTAGATTGGATTGGATTGGATTAGATAGTGTGACTGATGGGGATATGCTGGGAAGGAGATAAGGTGATATATGAAGGGAAATCACCAGAGGTAAGTTGTCTGAGCAGTAAGGAAGGGGTTTAGTAGTAGTGTTAAAGCCAGCTCTCATTATCTCCAACACATCAGCAACAGAGGTACAAGAAGAGAGAATAGGAAGTTATTTCACAGGAGGGTGAGAGTGGTACCATGGAGTCTCAGGGAATTAGGAGTTGCATAACATCCATTCCAATTAACCCCAGAAACTGGCCTGGGTGTATATACCTCTGGGAATTTCAGTGTTGCATGGAATACAGGGCAATACCATTACCAGTGCGTGTCCCTCAGGCACCCACATCTTAATGCCAGTGGGAGAAGCTGGTCCCAAGGATGATCCACTGGGTTGATCATTGACTTGGCTGACTTCTACTCAGCATCCAGCTCCTGCTGGATAAATATTACCTCTGAGAAGTGTGATCACCAGAACTTTGTGACATGCCACAGTCTTGAAATCACCTGTGTTTCTCCACCTCATCAGCTGACAAATTGCTGCAATTAGAATCTCATTAACAATCCAAAGTGACCTAGCAATGTCAGGGCCTATGGACTACCCTATCAATCACAAGACACGGATGTTACCAGACTTAGGCCTGGAATGTTGAGGGGTGATGGGTTTTTTCTGGCTACCCTGCGTAAGGCAAAGACACCAGTTACACATGGAGAGCGACTTCCAAGCTTTGGCAAAGACACGGCAGGATTCCCCCCCTCAGGCCTCAGACTGTGGGCAAACTTTGTGTCTCTGCCTTTTTGGTGTGCTTTTTGAGGAATACGAACTGAGTCTTCCTCTGAGGAAAACTTTGCCCTGGCTGGTGGTTATGATCCTCAAGAGGCTTTTCTAGCAGTGGGGGAGTGCTGGGGTACAGCGGTGTTTTGCTGACTGCCTCATCACAACCCCTCCCCCGCAACATGAACCAACAGTGAAGGCTGCAGGTGGGGGTTGAGTGTGGCATGCAGAGGTCTAGGAAATGACCTGTGGCTTTGGCAACATGAGGTATGAATGGTCTCCATATAGGTCATATAGACTGTATAGCCAGACCAAGGCAAACCATTTTGGGTCGATTTCTTCGGTTTGATTATTTTACAAGGATAAATTGAATCCATAGGACACATGAATTGGAAAGTGTCACTTATCTATGGAACACATCCCGCTCCTCTGAGGGAGAGCAGGGGAGCTCCAGGACAATCCAAAATAAACCAGAAAAGGGAAAAAATTACCCTGCAGTACAAAAACAACATGTTTAGCCAAAAAAGCTTAATATTCCTCAACCAGGCAGGATACAGCCCTTTAAATAGCATCCTCCCCCACCCCCCAATGTTTCAATTCATTTATCTCAGTCAAGGAATTTAATATTCATGCAGGTAAGGTAAGGTAGATCAAAGCAGGTAAGGCCGGGGGATTCCCAACACTGAGCTCCAAGTAGGTCATTATTGGAGCTGAGAAATAAATTATTTTCCGATCCTGTGAAAATTTTCAAGATATAAAAAAAAATTCCCATCCCAAATTGGGATGAAAAAACACTGTCTCAAAATCTGAAAATAAAATCTCTCTCTCGCCCACCCACCGACGCCCACCAGTTCAACTCAATTGAAATCAATGAGAGTTAGGTGCCTAGATGATTCTGAAAATCCAGTAAGGCTCCTCTCTGCCTAAAAACCATTAAATATTTGCCAGTAACTGATTTGCCCAGATCACACATGAAGTTTCTGGCGGAGCAGAGACTTAAACCCATATGTTAAGTCTTAGGCTAGTGTGCCAAACACTGGACCCATCCTTCCTCTCTAACCATTGTTGAATGCACTGATGTTGGGCCTAAACTAATTGATGGAGCTGGGTGAAACGTTTTGCAAGAACACCTTGTCATCAAAAATTGGCCCTTTTTTAAAAAAAACCCCACACATTTCTGACACAATTGTTGACATTTTTGAAGTTTCCAGTGACTTCTTTATCAACATCTTTATTCACATTTTATCAAGATTTGGTTCAAAACCATTTTTGAAATCACCGTGAAAGCGTTTCGCTCGTCGAAAACTGGCTTGTCAGTAAGAAAACACCATTTTCAGAAATTGAAAAAAAAAGAAAAAGAAAAACCAACAATTTAAATACAGTAATGACCTTGCTAAAAATGTTGAGAAGATTCAATAAATAAATGAAGAAATAGAATCCAAAAAAACCTGGGAAAATGACATTTCAGCGTCGACAGTTCAATTTCTTTTTGCATTATTACTATTATTTTATTTATTTGTGTTAATTTAGCACCTAGGAGCCCCAGTCAGGCTAGGCACTGTACAAACACAGAACAAAATGACAGTTACTGCCCCAAAGAGCTTAAACTCTCAGTATAAGACAAGAGACAACAGATGAATTCAGACCAACGGGGCAGCACAAGGAAACAAAGGGACAATACGGCATCAGTCAGCATGATAGGCGGCAGACTCGGTCATGGGCACAAGCTTCCTCCGGGCCTGGGGGTGCTCAATTCCCCGCCCAAGCCCTGCCCTCACCCAACCCCTTCTCGCCCATTTCCGGCCCCCTCCCCTGAGGGTGCCCCGTCCCCATCCCCCGCACTTCCTCCGACAGCCTCCTGCACACCGCAAAACAGCCGGTCGCGGCAGGCGGTAGACGCTGGGAGGGAGGTGGAGGTGCTGATCTGCGGGGCCACTGGCAGGCGGGAGGCACTGGCGGGGAGCAGGGAGCTGGCTGCCAGTGGGCGCTAAGCACCAGCTAAGTTTTTTCCATGGGTGCTCCAGTCCATGGCACCTATGGACTCAGTACACCAGTAACCCAAACATTGTAGAGTGTTTTGAAGGCATCATGACAAAGGAGAGCTTTAAGGTGGGATTTGGAGGAGGATAATGAGGTAATTTTGTGGGTGTTTACAGGGAGCTTTCCCCATGCATATGGGGCAGCAAGGGAGAAAGCACAAAGGTGCTTGTTTGAAAATTTCACAAGTGGGTGATGGAGGCTGGTCGTATGGGCCATCTGGAGGCAGGAGTTGGCCTCTTGATACTGAATGAGAGATGATCCTGTTCCTGTTTTTTGCCCACCTGTTCTATTTGCTAATGGCTTATTAACCACTCCGAAGGCCTCCAACTCAAGCTGCCAGAATAAGCAGACCCCCAAATTCTGAAGCTCAGACCCGCAGGTTGAGTTTCTAACCCCCAACCTGACAGCAGCATTCAGTTCAGCATAAGGGAAGGGCAGGACTATCCAAATGCCTCCTTGTATGACATGCTTTAATTAAATCATCCTGCACCAGTGCTTGAGATGTCCAGGAGGTCTCTACAAATCCTCCACAGCTCTCACACGACTTCTCCGGGACACAGCAGGGATGTTCTAGCTTGCAAGATAATTATTAGTCTTCTCTCCCAATTAATTGGTACACAGCACAATTCCGGCAATGTTCCTCCAGACAGCGAGTGCCAAAATAATCTGGGGAGAGGAGAGGGAATTGTTATGGCTTGGGGAAGATAAATTGTGGTGCCAACTACCTGGCAGCAGCTGTCATCATTCAGCCGAAAGATGCATATAGAGATATACTCATGTGCATTCCCATTTATAGGCTCTCTCTCTCTGTGCCTAGCAAAGTTTCAGCCATCAGCTGAGCGCTGAATGTGCTTCATGAACATGGTAGCATGTCAGATTGGAAGGAAGCCATGTATTCCTTTTAGTTTGGGTCACATTTGTACTCGTGGTCTATATTATCAATGGGCAAATCTCCAGGAAGCCCCAGGCTCAAATAGATGCTTGTCACCAAACCAGTCAAGGCAGGGAACCAGGCTGGTTATGTCATGAAGAAAAATCTTGCTGAGCAAGGTTTCCTCTATTCCCTATGGCTATGTCGGAAATACTAAAAACCCCAGCCTTTTGTATCTCCATCCTACTTCACAGATTTCAATGGGAGCTTTGCCGTTCATTTCATTGGCAGTCCTTATTTCAGTGCTTTTTAAACACGTGTGCATTTATAGCTTCCACTGCTGCCTTTGCGGTCCTTGCCTTGCAGTAATTACCTGTGCATTGTAGTTCTATGTGCACACAGGCCCTGACTGTTGCCCAGAAGCCTGTGCTCTGTGTAGTCATTTATACTTGTGCAAAAGGGGGGTAGCTTGTCACTGTTTTGCACAAGTGTTAATGACTCTTTGCACAGGTGTCAATGATGACAAGGTACGAACCACTGGAGAATCAGGTCCCATGGTGTTGTGAGTGCTCTGTAGTGGTAATTTTAAGTACTTACGGTAGTGACTGGTACAGTAAATGCTGTTTGGACTATACCACCCAGAACCCTTAACAGGAAATAGGTTGTCCTGTAATTGTAGAAGGGAAAATAAAGCATGGTGAAGTGTTGTCAGCAAACCTCAAGACCTCTGTCTTTTCTTACTGCCTCCATCCGTCCCCCGCGCCAAAAAATAGGTGTGTGGTGCATGGCCAGATTTCTGCAGACAATAACCAGGACACGTGTCATGAGACTGGGCAGTGAGGGTGCCAGCGTTGCCAATTCTCACCATTTTATCACAACTCTTGTGATAGTTGGTGTTTTTCTCAATGCCCCAGTTCCTGGATTCATGGGATTAGTTGAGAATCACAGCTTTCACGTAAAAAATTAATTGTCTGCCCTTCATAGTTGCAGTGAAAACTTGAATACGTGACCTTAGTCAGACCTAAAGAGGCACAAATGAAAGGAACCCCCATTTTGTTCCTTTAAATCTCCTGATGCTTGGTAGCTGATCAGGTTTTTTTTAACATGTGGGGTTGGCAGTGCTGAGTGCACAGACAACAGTTTCAGTGACCATCCTGGAAGTGTGCACGGGAGGGTTCCTCAGCCAAACAATTCCTCTTTCTCCTGCCCTACCAGCCCGTGGATTTGAACTAACAGAGGAGATGCTTCAAGGAGGGGAGTGGAGGACATGAGGAGTCTAACTGCAAGGTCTATGGAGAAGGCTGGACGACTGCCTTGCTGGGGAGGGGCATTTGAAACATACAAGCGCTGAGGAAGCCTGGCCTCAGATTCACCGGCTCACCTCCTTCTGGTGGCCAGTGTGCAGGGGTCGTGCAAAAATCAGGAGGAAACAATGGGGAGTTTGGGAAAAGCCTTTAAAACCGGGGAATTCCTGGTTTCCAGGGCCACTTGACCACCTTCTCTGTAAACACAATAAATCATAGCCCTCTGTGCAAGAAAAGTTCCGCCCAAACTCCAAAGAGCCTACTGATGTGTCAGTTCCATGAGAGCAGATTTCCGAGTCACCTCGTCTGATTAGCATAAATCTTCCAGAACTTGTCAGCTAATCGGAAATGCTCAGCAGGGAGTTTTTACTGTTTCCAAAACTGTTCATAAACGCAAGAAGGCTGATATCACTGCAGCCACCCTCAAGCAAAGCTGCAATTCCAATCAATTTAAGTGCGGAGGATCTGGTTTTCCTCGTTTAATCAACCCTGGGTGACTGGTATCCACACCAGCATTTTGCTGACTGTTAAGGCCAGGTAGAGAAAACTGCAAGAGCCAAATCAGACCAGTGAATTATCCAATGCTTTTTTTGGCTGTATTATTTCTCCACTTGTTCCACGCAGCATACAGAGGCCAACTCTACGATACGATGTGTCTTGTCAGATGCTACTGAAACCTGTGTTGCAACAAAGGAAACTACTAAATCCCATATAATTGCTCTGATAATAATTTAGGTAGGGTGACACCAAAAATGGATTTTTTTCCCATCCCCCAAAATGAAAATCTCGGCGGATGGATTTGATAGGCTGAATCCTGCAAAGGAGGAATTTTAAAAGTGGTTTTTTATAGCTCTCTCATTTTCAAGAATGTAAATAACAGGTTACTGAGTATTTCTTGACTTATATGCCTATGAGATCAGCTCCATTTGTAATAAGCACATACTAAGAGACAATTTTATAAAGAACTTACCACCTAAATAGACAAGACAGGCAGAAGGTGGGAGGAAGATAGCAATTATCCTCTTTTTACAGGTGAGGAATTGAGGCCCAGGTGAGATAGTTTGTGGCAGAGTTGGGAACTCAATTTAGGTTGCTCAAATCCTAATCCACAGGATCATCTTTCCTCTTGGAAAGAGGTCTTGTATGATTTTATTTCCATTGATTTCAAAGCCAAAATTTTCGCAGGTGTTCACTGACTGAAATCTATGACATTCCTCATGTGTCTAAAGCTACAAATGCTTACATCTTTGCAGGATTAGATCATCGGGCTTTACAATGAGTCAGCTGTCCCTTAAGCTTTTCAAATCAGAGGGGAAGCGTCCCAGGAGTGCGCCAATAGGGTAAGAGTCCCTGAAGTTGCTTTTCTATTGCCCAGCACTATTTAAACTTCAGCAGATAAGCATCTTAATGCACTGAACATAAGACCATAATAAACACTGCTAATAAAACCATCAGAATCTTGTTGTTTGGTCTCTAAACAATCCCTAGTTACTTGCAGCAGGACTACATAGCAGCAACAGCTCTCAGAGCTGTGCAAATAAGTCATCATTCCAAAGAGCCAAACACTGAATGCCGGCCTCCATTTCCAAATATCCAGCCAGTTCCACTTGCAATCGAGGGTGAGTTCCTGTGTTGTGTGGGCAGAGTGGACAACAGGGCAAACTGTGACCCAATTTTCATGTGCAAAATGCAACTGAAAAAAAGACCATGTTAGTCCTTTGCATGTGCCGTGGGGACCTCACTCCCACCCAGCCCTTGGAAATCCTACAGGACAGCTAACTGCTCTCCAGATGCATGTGAAATTCACCAGCACTGGTACAACTGTGTACAGTTGCACTGCACTGAATGTAGTACTTAGATGCTTACCTACTTTGAGGCCAGCCAGAGTGCCCACTCTACACTCAAGGGAAGGCACAATCACTTAGTCGTGGCTTACGTTCTTCCACCTAGCAGACACAAGTGGAATTTAAGCGATCCACAGGCATGCTTCCTTTGGAAAATCTAGCCCCCAAGGTCAATGGCGGGCACACAGGAAACCCCACCCTTTCGGTGCTATTTTCTTTCATCATCTCACAGTTTGCCAGGAGAATAATTTGCTGCCTTTGTGTTGAACTGTAGCACTTCTGGCACAGGAAGGGAGGAGATTTTCCAAACAATTGGTTCACCTCTGATATTATTGCCTTTGGTAAAATTCCACTTCTCAACTGCAGCCATGAAAAGCAGCTCTGATATTTACATAAACACTCAGGCATTTCTTAATTGGTTGTGAGAGCTTCTGAAGGCAGCAGAGCAGTGAGAGCGCAGAGTTGTGTTTATATGCATGATGCTGCTTTGCCTCCAGTTTCTCCCAGCCAAATTCAGCCCAGTAGCTATCTCCCTCCTATAAAAAGGGTAAGGTAACAGGCCAATGGAGAGGGCTTAGGAAAGCAGAATAGCCGTGAGAAGATCAGCAGGAAGAGGAGAAAATGAACTACACAACTGAAAGGCGTGTCATTGAGTGTAATACAATTGGGATAATTAATCAATC
Organism: Chelonia mydas; assembly: GCF_015237465.2. Lineage (NCBI taxonomy): Eukaryota > Metazoa > Chordata > Testudines > Cheloniidae > Chelonia > Chelonia mydas. The sequence continues at coordinate 71,279,383 of NC_051250.2, forward strand.
AATTAATTAAAAACTTATCCTCTGGGAAAGGGGAGAAGAGGATGGGATTGTAGCCATTGGCCCTGATCTTGCAATAAACCCAGTTCAAGCAGACCTCTGCCTCTGTGTGGAGTGCCACTGTAATCAACTGGGCTCTGTGTGGGTGCAAGGGTCTCCTGAACACAGCTCCTTGCAGGATCGGGGCCTTTGTGAGCATGTTCAGTGTACTTCTTTATTGGTGCATGGTGCTAGAAGACACCCTGACAGGTGACTCAGAAATATGTATATATGGGTGGCTAGGTCACCCTGAGTGAATGATTCCACGGTCAGCACAAAATCCTGACTTTCACTTTAGTTTCCCCCGCTGTGGATTTTTTTGGGGGGGTTTAGCTTCAGGGTTTTTGAGTCTAGAAAATCAGCTCCGCTGTTGGCAGAGCGGGCAACATAACAGAGTGTGACTTTTCCGAGCTGATTCCTCACCCACACGGCACCAGCTGGTTTCTTCACTGTTCAACGAACCCGCTATGAGTGTGCTCTAGGCTCACAGCTGTCATCCTGCCGTGGCCCAAAAGTCTGACAAACACCCAAAATGAGGGGTCTGATCACCAGACACTGCTGTGTTTAGTGCTCAGCAAAGATGCTGCATGGACAACACTGTCTCTCCCCAGGCCAAGTACAGGATAGGGGCAGCAGCAGTGTCAAATCCCCTATACCGCACCCTACTGTTGGACAAATTCACCTACTGGAAGTCAATTGGCATTTTACCACCTTATGTGAATGTTACCCAGAGTGCCTCAGTACTGACCCGGAAGGACTTTCTCTAGAGGTGAGAGAGAGGTCCTCGGCGCTTCTTTGGCTCTCCTCTGTGGGGACCAGTTAGCAAAAGTCATGATGGTGGGTTTTCTGATATCATGGGAGAAACTGGACCAAGACAGCAACTCATTTCACAGAGGCCACAGAACAGCAGCAATGGAAACATCCACATTGGCTTGGTCTTGAGTGCTCTGCTGATACCAATGTGAATAGCTTTGTCGCCCATCCCCTGAGCCTGACAGCCTCACCCATTTTGATTGGTAGGGTGCATTTTTAACGAGATCAAAACCATCCATAAATAGCCATCAGGAAGATTACCTCTCTCTGGAATATTTGGTGGATAGTTTACAAAGGAATTGCTAGCACCTCCTCGAGTGAACCAAACTGCTATTATAGGACCCAATTCCCATTCACACAAAAGCCCCTTTACCTCATTAAGGCCCCTTTACATTGCCTCAAAGTGATGTCAAGACCCTTTACATTGCCTGATCTATGTTAAGGAGCCATGGGGTAAATGAGTTTAAGGCCTGAGGCCTTGTCTACACTGCCACTTTACAGTGTTGCAACTTTCTCGCTCAGGGATGTGAAAAAACACCCCCCCTGAGCGCTGCAAGTTTCAGCGCTGTAAAGCGGCACTGTAGACAGTGCACCAGTGGTGGTAGCTACTCCCCTCGTGGGAGGGGGTTTGGGGGTTTTTTTTTACAGCGCTGGGAGAGCTCTCCACACAGCCTATCTGATGAAGTGGGCTGTAGCTCACGAAAGCTTATGCTCAAATAAATTGGTTAGTCTCTAAGGTGCCACAAGTCCTCCTTTTCTTTTTGCGGATACAGACTAACACGGCTGCTACTCTGAAACCTAGCTTTGAGAAGTACCTCATCTTCATGGGATTTGTGGGGAAAGCTGCCTTAGATATTAATAATGATGGAGCTTAAATCTGTGTAATTTGTAAATTTACATTGCCATGGTAACATTGGCAGGTAACGAACTAATCCTCGATTCATCATCTTCCATGGAATTCCAGCAACTATTCCTAAACCTTCATCCGTTTCTAATCCCACAGCTGTTGCCATGGAAATGATCAGATAAGATGTAGGCCTTTAGGCAGATGGCTCCATAGAGGATGCTTAATCTTGGCCCTTATAAATCTATGGAAATATGGAGGCTTTCTTTTTTGTTTAAATAATGAAAATTGCTGCCAGTGTCTTTGAAAAGATTAAGTAGGCATGCAGTAGGAAAGCGGTTCTTTGTGCATTACCTCCCGGAAAAGCAGAAAAAAATGGCCGGAGTGAACTCAGAGTTCTGAAAGCTCTAAATTTGGGGGGTAATATTGTTACCCCTTTGGACTCAAGCAGTTAGCCCATATTTGGGGTCTTGTGGGTTGTTTCCATTAAGAGAAGAAATTGTTGGAGTCAGGAATTTCTTTGATGTAAACAAACAGAATTACAAATACTGTACAAAGCCCTGTTTCCCTGAACACTGTAGGAATCAAACAGCAGGAGAGAATTTCCTTGCTAACAGTTCTAAGCCTCTTTCAACCAGCACTCTGCCTAAAAAGCTCACTTTCTCTCGAGGCTTTTTCACAAGATCTTGTTCCCAGAGTTCACTCTGGCTGTCTCCTTGGCTTTCTGCTGCTTCTCTGATGTTTCTACATTTCTCTTCACACACACGCATTCAGCTCCACAAAAACAATAACCCTGAGCTCCTCTGTATTTGCATTCAGCCCAGTGCTTAATTTGTAATTAAAAAGGTGCCCGGGCTTAAGTAATTAGGTGCTGGGTCTCAAGCAATTTTTTTTTAACTTTCATAACTGATGCAGCAAGCCCAGAGGTGCTGAGGCTATGAACTGCCAACCCTCAAGGTCTTGGTGCAAATTAAGCACTGATTCAGGCCATAGTGAAATCTCTCTGCCCACATAGCTCAGATTTCTGACTGGCATTGCACGTTGCCTATGTTTTGGGCCGAGGTTCTTGTTGAGGATCTGGGCTGAAGTCAATTGGCTGCAGAGGGCAAAGGAAAAAGAGGCAAAGCCAGCACGGAATGTGCAGGAAGGAAAGGGAAAGGAGGAGGACAAGGCGGCAGCAGCAGGAACCATAAGATCTGAGGGAGAATCTGAGGAAAGGAAGGGGTGACTGGGACGATGGTAGTGGAAAGGAGCTTGGGATAGTCAGAGGAAGAGAGATGGCCTGGAGGACTGGTGCTTACGTACCTGAATGGTAATTTGCACTCCCTAGATAGGACAAAACCACAATTATCAGCTGATAAACTCCTTGCGGCTAACATATGATTCCATCTAATGGTGGGCAATACAATGTGCATATGCACACCCAGATTTCACTGCCAAGGGTGAGGGGCACCATCAAAGTCTTTCCTGTGATCATAGTCACATTGATCTGTCCACAGCAAAAGGACTCTAGAATCTAGATAGATGGTTTGGTTAAAGCATCCCATTAAGCCCGCAGACAGCATCTCACTCTCTGCCATTTTACTCAAGACAGCTGTGATGTCAGCAAGACTTAATAGCTCCCTAAAATATCCCATCGTCCGACCAATAGCATAATTGCCTTGATTTGCAGATGTGCAAAACCAGATGAAAAGACAAGCGTGAGACAGGCGCTCATGTGCAAGTTAAAGGATGTTGAAGCCATGGAGTTTTTCTCTGGCTTTGCCCCCACCCCTTTCCTTTAAAGAGGCTTATCTGTTCACTGCATACCAGCTTAAATACCATGACCTACTAGTGCGTGTAAAAGAGTGGCACCCACAGGGCTGCAGATAGATATCTGCATTCGCTCATGTGGGAAGGAGCTAGACACTGTTCTTCCCAGCACTCCGGAGGAAAGAAGAAATTTGTGATCTTCACCTTTTCATAATGTCAATGTAAAAGTTTATCTGTGGCTTTCAGGAAGGTTTATGGCTTCATCTCTAGCTGGTTGCCAGTGTCAGTCTCTCTCTCTCTCTCATTCGTTCCCCTTAAAATCCTTGTCCCAAAGAGAGGGAAGTGAATCATTCACCCAAAAGGTGAAAAGCATGCTAGCACTGACCCGCTGCAGTGCGGCTGCCCAAAGACTGACAGGTACTTCTTGTCTTCAACCAACCTACAGGACATTTGGTCCTCTGAGTGCACACTAGGCATCAAGTCATCTTTCGTTCAGAAGAATTGATTTTTCAGTCTGATAAACATTCATGGCCAAGCCTGATTGCTCCTGATCAAATATCAGGGGTCCCATTGAAACAGGGGATTCTTATGTATTATTTGTCTTACCGTGGTGCCTAGGAGCCTCGTCATGGAGCAGGAACCCATTGGGCTAGGTGCAGTACAAACACAGAACAAACTGATAACTCTGTTCTTCCTAGCCCATCAAATCAAAGAAGCATTTTGGGTATATGCCCTTGATCCCTGCAGGAATGTGAGCTGGTGGTTAGAGTACGGGGTGGGGAGTCAGCCCCCTGTCCCCTCCCTCTCCCCCCTGGGGAATTAGTTTAAAGGGCTCCTATTTTTTCTCTTTTAATAGAATTTGGTACTCGTGCAAGGCAACAAATTGGCAAGTCCCTGCAGACCAAAGCTTGTGTATATCTGTATGAACCACAAAATGGGTACAGCATGGGTAAGAGCAGTGCAAGCTTCCCTGAATAGCTTCCCTCCCCCAGCAAAGTGTTATCCTGACATGAAAGTACCTGCAGTCTCTTTCCATCTTCAGTCCTTAGCTTCTCTGCTGCCCTCATTTTAACCCTGTTTTCACACACTCGGAACTCTGTAAAACAGTCATATGTGCGGCTGGAAGGTCCTATATTCAGTCAAAGGTTCAAGTGTATTTGTCATGGAAAGATTTTGCAAATTGCTTCAACCTGTTCAGTTTTCTGATCTGCTTCCCCCCGCCGAGAATTCAAAAAACACTTTGAATCTTTGACATTCAAAGGTTCCCAGTGGCGACTAGGTGTGTGGCAAATACAGTGACTTCCGTTTGCACTCAGACCTTCAGCACTGCAGTACAGCCCTCTACAGTCTGAACTAAAGGAATAGGTCTGTTATCTTGTAACAGTGGTAGGTTGTCATCATCTTGTGGGCCAGCCACTAGAGGGAGACACAACATACACCCAGCCAATGTTGCACTACATTTGTAAACACCTGTTTTAAAATAATGAATTATAAATATTTAGGGCCATAGATTCATAGAGTTAAGGATCAGATCTAGTCTGATCTCCTGTGTAACATAGGCCATTACCCAGCACCCACACACTAAACCCACCAACCAGAATTAGAACAAAGTATTAACCTGCAGGAGACTAAGGTATCGTGTGCCACAGGCACAGAACAGATGGGACCAAGGTGCACCAATACCTGAGGCTTCTGTAATGGCAGAGAATTGATTAAGTGAGATATACCCAGGTGATCCTAGCAAGTAACCTGTGCTCCACACTCAAAGGAAGATGAAAAAAGACTCCAGGGCCATTGCCAATCTAAACTGGGAGAAAATTCCTTCCCAACCTCACCTGTGGTGATTAGATAGACCCTGAGCATGCGAGCAAGAGCCAGCCAGCCCAAGCACTAATGAGAGGGAATGCATGGTACCACCTCAGAGCCCTGACCCACCCCACCCAATGTCCCATCTCCCGCCAAGGCCACCCCTGACACTTCAGAGGAAGGAGATTTTAAAAATAAATAAAGCAACAAACCAAAAAACCCACTTCAGAATCCATTAGAGGGGGAGTGGAAAACACTTTCCTGCAGGCGGACGGCTGAAACCCTGAAGCATGAGCCTTTAGGAACATATGCCATAAACCAGAAGTGAGCCTCAGGGCTGTTGAGCCCCACCCCCTATCATCACAAGCAACCTGGTCATACAATTGCACTCAAAAATTTGTCCAGCTCGCTCTTAAAACTAATTCAGTTGTTTGCCCCCGCAACTCCGATTGGGAAGGAGGCTGTTCCAAAACTCCTCCCTCTGATAGTTAGAAATCTTCTAATTTTTGGCCTGAATTTGTTCATGCCCAGCTTACATCCATTTGTTCGTGTGCCCAAGTTGTCCTTTAGCTCCTCGCCCTCCCTAGTATTTACCCCTCCCACCAGATGTATTTGTAGAGCACAATCATATTCCCTCCTCCCCCCACCAGCCTTCTCTTTGCTTAACTAAACAAGCGAAGCTCTTCCAGTCTCCTGTCATAAAACAGGCCCTCCATCCCCCGGCCCATCCTAGTAGCACTTTTCTACACCTGGACCAGTTTGAATTTATCTTTCTTGAACATGGGTGACCAGAATTGGACACAGTATTTCAAATGAGGTTTTACTAGTGTCTTCTACAGTGGCATTAATGCTTCTGTATCTCTACTGGAAATGCCTCACCTGATACATCCAAGGATCCCATTTGCCTTTTTCACAGCTGCATCGCATTGGTGGCTCATAGTCGTCTTGTGATCAATGGACACACCCAGGTCTCTCTCCTCCTCTGTTGCTTCCAACCGATGAGCCCTCAGCTTGTAGCAGAAATTCTTCTTATTAGATCCTATATGGATGATCTTGCACTTTGCACTACTGAATTTCATCCCATTTCTGTCACTCCAGTCTTTAAGGCCGTCCAGATCTTCCTGTAAATAGTCCGATCCTCCTCTGTATTGACAATGCCTTCCCTGATAATTCACCTTTCAGCACAACCTGTTGCCTTCTCTCGTTTAGCCAGTTCCTTATCCAACTTAGTGTTCTTGAACTGATTCCCCATTTTCTCTAATATAACTAATAATTTCCCGTGTGGTACCATGTCAAATGCTCTACTGAAATCCAAGTCTGATAAATCCACTGTACTTCCCTTACCTAAAAAATCAGTTATTTTCTCAAAGAAGGAAATCAGGTTAGTATGACATCATCTTCCTTTGGTGAACTCACATTGCATTATACCCCATTTACTTTTTCCTCCATTAATTTAATTATTCTTTCCTTCACACTTTCTTCTAAAACCTTGTATAATACTAAGGTCAGACTAACGGATCTATAATTGCCTGGATCACTTTTTTTTCTGTCTCTTAATATAGGTATGCCATTAGCTATTCTCCAATCAGATGGTACTATTTCCATATAGATGGATTTATTAAAAATCCTGGCTACCGGACTAGCAATCTCATGTGCCAGTATTCTGGGATGAAAATTATCTGGTCCCTGATTTGAGCACATCAACCTCGAAGTTTTTTTCTTCCACCTCAGGTGTGGTAATTTCCATTTCTAGACACTCATTTCCCTCAGCCATCCTGCCTTCATGCACATGTTTCATACTATCATCCTTACTGAAAACCCAGGCAAAGTATTCATTTATCTTATTGGCCAAACCTAGATTATCTTTAATCTCCTTCCCATCCATACTGCATAGTGACTCAACCTCATCCATCCCTGTTCTCTTTTTATTTATATGACTAAAAATCTCTTATTTTCATTTTCTTGGAAAGAGCTAATTCAGCTTGACTTCTAGCAATTCTCACTTTATTCCTATATTTCCTATAGTTTGCAGTTGAATCATTCACTACTTTTGGCTTTCTCTTCATAAGTCTCTATTAATTTTTTCATCTCTGAAGTAATTACCACTTTGTAGGTTCCCAGCTTCCTTCCACATCTGCATTCAGACACATCTCGGTCATTAAAGAGCAGGTGTAATATTGATTCTCTCCTTGTTGGCTGGAGTGCATATTGATGTGCGTATATTATTTTATGTTGTTAATTAAATACTGGACATTATTCTATAAGATGCTGCTTAAAATAACAGGCTGTAGTTCAGGAGGAATAATGAACCTGCATAGAGAAGAAAAATATAAAGGGCTGTGGATACCTCACTGGGGAGAGCAGTGCATTTAGGAAAAAGCCTCCTTTAGTATTATCGGCCAGATTCTGCTCTTGTTTATACCTACACAGATCTGGAATGTAACCCTATTGCTCTTTCTCAGTCCCCTTTCTTAACTACTGTAGTATTCCCGAGGAAGGGGGCAGACTCAGCAGTCAGTGAAATGCTTTGATTTAACAATTGCATCAACAATGTAATAGAAAGAACCAGATTCAGCACATGACTCAGAGAACCCCCTAAAATCTGTTTGTCTCCATATCTCTCTCTAGCCTCTTTCCAGTTAGATAGCTGCAGTGTCCACATGCTGGCACTATTCCAGGCCTAGACTGTGCCTTGGGCACTGGTGGGCACAGCAACGGGGGTATGGAAGGACATGTTGCCACTGGGAGGAAGGACTGAGCCAGAATTCTTCTCTAGGCTCTCAGTCAGTGCACACGGGGGCACATTCTACAGTTCTGCAGGCTGGTGGAGAAGGAAAGGGGAGAGGAGCCATGACCTGGCCCCATCTCTCCCACTTCCCACTCCCGAGCACCTTCAGAGGCACTAAGGGACCACAGACCAGGATCCCCAGAAGAATTCTGACCATCCCCTGCACATGGCAAAAGGAACGGAGTTCCTCGTGCCCTCCCCACTTGCATGGAAAAAGAACCGATATTTCTTATAACTCCATCTGCTCCTCCTGCTTATTCGCCGCCCAATGTCTGCTCTAATTTCTAGTGTGTGCCATCACCTCAGTAGCAGAGTCCTCTTTGATCCTACAACATGGACTCTGATGACAAGAGGAAACGAAGGAGAACTCCAGTGAAACGGAGATTCTGGTATCCTGGAAAAATGATTCTGGTCCCTCTCCAGGGGCCTAGAGACATTTTTCTCCATGTGCTTCCAGAACGCAATGGGACGCTGTCAACTGGGTTTAAAGCCGAAGTCAAGGAGGGTTATTGCAAAACCTTAAGAGGAAGAGAAATGTTCTCATGACATTTTTAAAAAGTGCAGTTTAAACGTGTGTTCACTGAATACGAGTCCGCTGGTAGGGTATGTGAATCCAAAAGTAACCGACTAGATGTGAAAGGGACTAGTCTAGTTTCATTGTCCAACCTGAGTGCAGAAGCACCGGTAAATGAACAGCATAGCGGGTGAAAAGTGAAATAGATGTTTCTTGTACGTTCTTTTTGAATCATCTGAGCTGTTAGTTAGAAATTATTTGAAATCCAGATCTCCAAACCCAAATGCTGCAGCTTAAGACTGTCCCTTTTACTAACAGAGGCAAATCATTATTTTTAATGTATAACTTATGGTTTGACAATGGCCCTTTAAGATGCACTCTGAAGAGGAAGGGGATGAGAGAGTCCAGTGAAAATGCAGGGGAGAAACAGATGCCGGCAGTGATGTCTGAGAGTTTTACAGGAGGATCTATGAGTTTCCACATAGCTGTCTGATTACCTGCCGTGCCACACTCTGGATGGTTGTGCCCAGGAAACCACCACTCCTCTTGTTCAGGGAGCATTGCTGGGAAGTGCCTTCCATTGGAGAGAAGTCTGGTGCAGCCCCATTTTCAGCTGATCAGTGCTGCCTTTTTAGCAGGATCTGATTAAACCCCACCAGCCCACTGCCCAGAAAGAGACTGAGCTCTCTGACTCAGTATCTACACTGGGTTTTGTGCTGGCAAGTATATTGCCATGGCTTGAGGCCAAAGCCCTCTACATAGAGCCAGAACAGTGAAATAATGGCAATGAAATTGTAGCCTCCCTAGCAATGTGTCTCACCGAGACGCTCTGCCACCTGGGGTGAAAGTGCAGCTTGGTCTCCATGTTCATTCACTCACTGATGCTTTTGCTGAAATTCTCTCCTAGAGCACCGACAGACCCCGGTCATCGGCAGGGGGGATCGAACCTAGGACCTCTGAAGTTTAGTGCATGAGCTAAAAGCCAGATGGGCGTTAGCTGAGGCTGTAGAGCAAACTCATTACTCTCTCTCTAGGTGGTCTCGGTGCCACTACATGGGACAAAACACCACACCCAGGAGGTGTGTGGGTTACACAAGGAGCAGTGAAATGTCTACCTGCATTGGACGAGTTCCCTTCCAATCATTGCCAAGGTTGAGCCCTGATCCGGCAATGAGTTTTGTATGGAAATAGGGTCAGCCTGCATGAAGCTCTTTGCAGGACTGTGCCTGTCGATGGTAACCCCTCCAGGGTAGGAAAGGCAGTGCTTAATTTGTGCCAGCGCTGAGCCGACATCATTATGCTTGGCAGTTCATAGCCCTGGTACCTCTGTGCTTGCCACATCAGTGATGAATGTAAAAACATTGCTTGAGCTCCAGCACCTCTTTCATTACAAATTAAGCACTGATGGAAGGTCTTTCTGCCTGTATCATACAAGGCTGAGCAGACTGTAGGCCCTTAACTAATAATAAAATCATTGAGAGTTTTATCCCTTTTGCAACACAGAGGCAATTCAACTAAGACTGCTTCAGCCTGGTAGGGTTTTCTGTAGGGAATCTATCAATTGAGCCACGGAGTCTGTTGGCATTTTGTTTACTGCATGCCTGCTCTTGGTAAATATTGGCCAATCTGCCTGTAACTAATATTAATTAATTTAATTAGCAACAAAAGTTTGCAAATGTGAAAAAGCTACAGGCATGCCCAGGGCTCATTAATCTTCTCAGTAGCTTAAAAAAAAAAAAAAAAAAAAAAAAAGGAGTTAACAGTATGTTCCATTTCTTGAGGGCGGGGGAGGACGCAGGGGGAAGGGTTTTCCAAATGATTGAAATATGTTAGCTGTTCTGCTCAGATTTTATCAAAGCAACATCTAAGAAATATTTGCATCCTCTCTGCTGGAAAAGTCTTTTAAAGGGGAACTTGGCTGTGGAAGAAAGAAAGAACCTCCTCCTCCGTATCACCCTGGGATGGGCAGCGGGTTTGACTTCCAGGAATCCACAGATCCCTGAAGTCCGCATAGATCTGTAGAAGCCAGGAACATCCAAAGTGAACCCCTATAGTCCAGTAGCTGTGCCTGTATCTGTAGGTCTGCTGGGGCTTGATCCAAAGCCTGTTGAAATTAGTGGGAGTTTCTCCGCTGAGTCCAGTGGGATTTGGATCAGGCTACCCCACAAACATCCTCCAGACACAGGAGGAACTGGCATCACTTAGTGCAGACAGGGACAACTTCAGTTTGCACCCCAAATTCCCATAGGGCTGAAGGGAACCAGTGCTGCAGAGTGCCTTTGCTCCACACACCTCTCCCCACCCTACCTACCAGGCAAAGTCTGACACCGACTGGGCCCCATGGATGATCTTCCACATGGTCAGAGAGAAGGGCAAGTATTTGCATTACCCAATTGCCCGCCCACTAAGCCCAGGTCCACTGTTTCCCACCAATTTGTGTGAGCAGAAAATAACACATGCCCTAAGCCGGGGCAGAATCACCAATAGATTCTGTTTAAACAAAAGGTTTGGAAATCAGAAGAGGTCCTTCTCTCTCTCTCTTTCTCAGCCCCCTTCTCCTCCTCCCAGTTTTGGATTCTTGCTCCTCTGTTTCCAGAGCCCAGTCTCTACTCCTGCAGTAGTGAATGGAGGTGTTTACATAGCCTCCTTAGAACAGCAGCAATTGCCACTAGAGGGCCACCACCGTGCAACAGTATCTGGTAGGAGACTTCTCAGCAAAGCATCCAGCTCCCATCGTACTCCCTGCAGAACACAGGGCGCTGCATCTGACCTTATAAAAAATGCAAAATAAGAAAACAGTGTTGCTTGTGGGTGAGAAATATCCCCACGTTCCGTAATGCCCCAGGGTATGCTGAGGATGTGCCAAGGGTCACCGCTACTTCCCCTTTGGAGCCAGGAATAGAGCCCCATCCGCAGGATATCCTATGGGAATACCCTCCTGCAATTAACCTAGTTGGTGTCCTCCTGCTCTACACAAATGGAGCTGACAGAGCATTTCAGTTGCAGTAAGAAAAGCATGACCTTTTAAATAAGCGGTTTTTCCTATGACAGTGCTGGGCAGCCCAGCATATCCCTAGCACATCATCAATCAGGACCAAATGTTAGATTTGCGATTGTCCTGTTTAATAGCATTATGGCACGCCAAGATTTAAGTCAGTGCTTTAATATCTGTGTCTGTTTAATAGCATTAGCGCATTGTAGATTTAAGGTAGCACTGAGGTTGTAATTTTGTCAAAGCAATGCCTGGGATATATAATGTCAACTCAAGTCCCACCGCTAAATCACTTGCACTGCTCTGAAAATGTCCCCTTCTAACCACTTCCCTTATCTGAGGCCTAATAGCCCTGCTCCATGGGACACCTCTCCTGCTGCCCCCTGTGTCTGGGTGATCCTTAACTAGTGGAGTTGCAGCTTTCCAGTAAAAGGTCAGTACTCAGAGGCACAAAGCCACATTCCACTGCAGCACAGAGGATTAGTCCCCTAGGATATTCCAGGCAGGCAGTGCCAGCAGCTAAGGAGTTAAGGGCTGAAGATTTGCTTGGCGGGCAAAGTTTGGAGTGCAAGAAGCTACTGCCAAGGTGCAGCTATATTCAGAAATGTATTGGTATCTGCCTGGTGCTGTATTAGCTGGAGCAGATATAGGGAGTTGTATCAGGAGACCCTGTTTCCAGGTCCGAAGAGGACAGCCTGAATTAGGTCTGACATGTTTTCTCCCCCCACAAAACCTGGCGCCCCACTCATGCAAATGCCACTTCTTATTTATTACCAAATCGGGGATGCTCCCCAGAACCCTGTGCAATCACAGAAGGGCCCCTGCCTATGGCCCTGATCCAAAGCCTGCTACAGTCAATGCGATTCTTTACACTGACCTCAATGGGCCGATATCTGGAACAGGCCCGGGCTGCATATGAAACTCTTGGAAGGACAGGCAAGACTGCTCACAAACTGAGATCCCCCTTCCCCCCACACACGTTCTCTGTTATAAATTGGAACATGGTGCCATTAACTTGAGGCACAACAATTCTGTGAGTTTAAAGCTGTTCCCCGCTGCCCCCCATTTCCTTGTGTCAAAAACATGCAGGAATTCCGTGATTTTTGAGGTTACAAAGCCGTTTAAGTAGCAGCTTCCCCTACCACCAAGGTGAGGAGAACGGAGCTGCAGGAAACCAAGTGGCACAAGCACCCATGAGCAAATCAAGGCGATGGAAAACGTATTCTCCACCATTCTGCACCCCCGCCCCAGTGAACCTGCCCCTGCAGCTGGGATGCACAGGAATGACCAAGAGGATTATCTGCCTTCAGTAAACTCTCTGAGCTGATTATTTTCATGTTGTATTTTTCACTGAGGAATTGATGACAGTTCTTTCTGGGGACAGCCCACGCTAAGGGGCAGCAGCAGAGTCGCTGGGAGGGGTACTGGCAGCTCACCGATCTGCACATGTTTTACTACACCCCTTGGCAAGGCACAGCTTGCTCCCTGGTGGGGATGGCCAGTGTGTGAGGGGAAGCACAGCCATGGCCCTTCTTTTTCCCCACTCTTTGGAGGGCGATGTGCCCCTGAGTAACTAAGTAGAAAGCAACCCTGGAACTCTTGAGCTCACAGGCGCAGCCATTCTACCTGGTCCTTGTCTGGTCACCGTAAGGTGAATGGAAAGGCTCCTTAGGGATCAGGCCATTCTTCCCCCACCACACACACACACACACACACCATGTGCCCACATAAAGGTCAGCTCTGAGATATTAAAATGTCAGCTTGCCAAAGAAACAAAGCCTCCTCCCCCTCCCCAGTCAAACCACAGGAAGCTTTGGATAGTTTTTAAACCTTGGGAAACTTAGATACAAAACCAGGGAGTGTTAGGACGGGGAACTGAACTCAGGATTCCTGGGTTCTGATTCCATTGTCCCTCAGTTTACCCCTATTTCTCAATGAAAGGGGTATATTCTGGTCTGGGGAAAGCTGCTAATCAAAGAAGTACAGGCAAGTTACAGAGACTTCTCCAGGTTTGAGTTTCATTTTCATTGAACTGCTTTCACTCTGAATGGCAAAGGAGTGGGGTTAGAAGCAGACCACAGTAAGCTAGACAGATGGAGGTAACAGCTACTTGCTTTCTTTGGTTCCTGCACATTAGAATCAACAAAAAAGGAAAGTTTCCATTAAATTAGAATAGCTGGTGCTTTCTAGTGAGTGACTTAAAGCCCCTCTCAGATTCAGGTGTGAGATCTTACTAAGGGCTGCAGGACAGTGTATCTTTCTCCTTTGCGGTTTTCTAATTTAAAAAGAAGTGAGATTTCCTGGCAGCTGCCCTGTAAGTTTGGCTTTCCTTTGACTGAAACGTAACTTGGATGTTGTAATAATTCCTTCAAAATCAGGGGTCAGTGTGCTGTTAATGGCTGTTTACTTGGAGTGTTATCTAACCCCCAGCTTTTACTCCAGGTGATGCACTAATATCACAGACACTAACGAGGAGTGAGACTTGATTTCCCAGAGAGCATCCCTCCTTAAGTAGAAACTTAATCAAATGCATTCAGCATTATCACTGGATGCCAGAGCCTATTTTCCGTTGCTTGGTCTTTCTGTGCTAGAGCATTAAGTCCAGTAAACTGGAAAAAAGAAATTCTGTAGGAAATTGAAGGCAGTTTAGTGCAGCAGCAATCACTCAACCATCCCCATACAAAAGCTTAGGACTGCCAAGTGCTGCTAGTGAACCCCAAAGTCTTCTCCGGCAATTAAATGGAACAACAGAGGGTGCTACGCTCCAGAGGTGACCCTGCTGGCGGACTCTGAGAAGATGGCTTGGTACTTGACTTGCTGAGGGTAGGAGGACGTAAAGGGCATGTGGGCAAGTCACCCCTCCCACTGGAGAATGTGGGGCCCAATCCTGCAGACACACATGTGCAGCTTTACAGAAAGCCAAATTTGAACATACCAATGGATCTGCCTTAGAAACTTGAATCTAGGGTCCCGCTCAACCAACCAGGGGACGGACACAGGACCATGTGATCCAGTCACTTAACTGCCCTGGCTCAGTTTCCAGATATTTGTAATGAATTTTCTCACAAAATTATCTACAGCTCAAGAATTCCTCATCAGAATTATTTAGTGAATTACTGGATGTGATCAAACATCTAAGGAGGTATTTATGAATAGAGAAAGAGGTTACATAAAAACAGCAAATTGTGCACTGTGAACTCTTCAGCCAATTCAATGCCCTATGGGCCAAATCCTTGTCTCACATGGGAGTAGAACAGAATCAATCATGATTTGGCTTTATGAACAGGTTTTATTGTATGACATTAAAGAGGTTGTGATGATAGGTTTTTATCCCCATATATGCAGCACAGGTGCAAATCACATCAAACATGGAAGTATCAAACAGTTTGGTAAATGTCACATCATGAAACGAGTCGGATACCAAAGGAACAATATTTCATTCCCCATATTTCAGCTTATTTCATTCCCATTTGGCAAGCAGTGATTTTTCAACATGCTCTAATCCAACTTTATCCCTAGTGTAACTCCACTTAAGTCAATGAGAAGGGCCATGAAGATGTGCCAGGATGAATTTGGCCTAGCATGTTGCATTTGCAACATAAATCAGCTTGGCTCCACTTGCTTCCTTCCTCGATCATGCACCAGATAATCAGTGATGACTCTGAATTACTCTAGGAGTAGATACTGCTGCTGACTTTGTTATTCTTAACATCCTCTTATCTATGTTTGCAGTTACAGCGCTTCAGGGTAGTTGGATTTAATGATGGTGTAATCAGAAAGTTGTAGGGTCTTTGCTGAATCCCTTGTGACAATACAGTCCAGTTGATATAATGTTCTTGATATTTTTCTGCTTATATCCTTGGAATGCATGGTACAAAGATGAAAGCTGTCAAGCCTGTTCGACCACCGCTAAAATTCCTATTTGCAATCAGAAGAGATTATATAAAACTAGCTTTGCTTGGGCTAAAGGTACCTTTAAGACATACTGCCATGACACAAAGCATTACCGTCATGAAGATACAATCGCTTTACATGGCAGTTTAGCTTCCAGGTATGACTGATTGCTTTAGTGCTACTGCACTGATAGCTGATAACACCCACATATCCTATTTGGAAAGTTCCTTCTTTTAATTTTCATATGTTTGGGGAGAGGAGCTGGGGAGAAGTTTCTCAAAATGCTGCTGTAGAAGATTTGTGCATTAAGCTTCTTTCCCTGTTAAAAGGACACTGTGTAATGTCACAGTGAAGTCCACCTGATCAAGCCTCTGAACATTAGAACTAGTCAATGACTTAGAGTGCAAGAAGGTTGCATTTGAAGGGCCTAGATGCTGCTCTCATCAAGTTTCTCTTGTTGCCGGAAAGTGGGCAAGTTGGAAGGGTGAATGCTTTAAACTGAACAAGCTTCAGCTGGTTGCCACAGGAGACTGACAAGCTGGCTTTTCTGAATCTAGTGCAGGTCGACAATGGGCAAAATTCACTGCAGCACAGTGTCCTATAAGAAATGACTTTCTGATCTTGGAGCATATGTACCCACCCATATGCAGCCCATATGTACCCACCAACACAGACACACACACACACACACAAACAGCTTCACATTTTGATATGTTTGTCGACGGTCTCAGAAAAGAGGCCCAGCACTGAATGGACATGGAGGTTGAACTACCCTACTGTAGCTGTTCTGGCTAGGAAGAGAACTAGAGGACTTCATTCTCAAGGGCGGTCATTTTGTCAACATTCACAACAACTCATTGAGGTTGTGTATACACTTTCCCCTGCACCTCTTTATTTATTCACTTCTGATCCATGACCCCACAAAGTCCAGAGACCTCCTCATCAACCTCCTTCTGGCATGGGCCATAATAGCCATTCATCAAACCAGGGGGTGGGGCTGTCTGAATGTGTATGTGTGTGTGGGGGGCTCTCTGTGATTGTGGGTCCCTTTTCCTTGCATTATTATATTCATGTATTCAGACAATGTTCCTCCAGGAGATAGCCACTCACTCTCTTGATTCTTTCTCAGAGCAGTAGGCATTGTCTGCTGTTCTCTGCTTGGTGTCTCCTCCTGGTTACTTTGTTTGATCCTATTACCTGTACCTCTACTCCTTGGTTTACATTCTTTGTCCCCTGTATTTAGTTGATCCTGTTGTTGTTAAGGGGTGACTATTTATGCTTCTTTTGGATGGTGCCCCTTTGTGGGCTCCTGCCATCCCTACAGGGATCAAACCAGCTGTCAGCATTCACCGGCACTGACATTCACTCTACATAGAGGAAAACAATACATAATGACTGAGCAACATGGCCCACGATGAGTTCAGAGACCTACAAATCACATGAGGCAAGGATAAAAGGCTGCGTCAAGACAAGAGTAATTTGATTCATGCATTTAATTCTGCGTGTGAACTGAAGTAAATTGGTGACCCCAGAAGACAAATGGGATCTAGCATCAAAAAAAATCTTCAGAGTTCCAACAGCAAACACCTGTCGTCGCACAATTAGCTATGCTCTGTTGGCACGTAGCCTCTCTTTCAATTTCACAGGGGCGCAGGCTTCCTTGGAGATCAAATAAAATATTGGGCAGAGGGCTTTAGGTGATTGGGAATGAGGATTCAGTTGCAGGGCTAGGAATAATATCTTATGTATAGACAAAATACTA
Source organism: Chelonia mydas (assembly GCF_015237465.2). Classification (NCBI taxonomy): domain Eukaryota; kingdom Metazoa; phylum Chordata; order Testudines; family Cheloniidae; genus Chelonia; species Chelonia mydas. Next base: position 71,296,584 of record NC_051250.2, read on the forward strand.
CCACTGCCTCTTAATGCAGCACTTGCTATCTGTAGATCTCATAGCACTTTATGTGAGAGGTAAGGATTATGGTGCGCATAGTAAAGTTTGCCTAACACTTTCCATTATAAGACACTGACCCTGGCAGGGGTCCTGTGGAAAAAAATAAGATGTGATCAGGTGTCTAAAGACTGTATTTATAAGGTGTAGGACCAAGGGAAGTGCCTGTGCAACCTTAACTCAATTTGAATTGCGGCATATTCTAAATTTTTGAATTCTTGACTTTGCAGTCTTAACATTCTTTCAATGCAGTGTTTCCCAAACTCGGGACGCCGCTTGTGCGGGGAAAGCCCCTGGTGGGCCGGGCCGGTTTGTTTACCTGCCGCGTCCGCAGGTTTGGCCGATCACGGCTCCCGCTGCCTATGGTTCGCTGCTCCAGGCCAATGGGGGCTGCAGCAAGCAGTGGCCAGCACATCCCTCGGCCCGCGCTGCTTCCCACAGCCCCCCAGAACTGCGGCCAGTGGGAGCCACGATCGGCCAAACCTGCGGACACGGCAGATAAACAAACCAGCCTGGCCCGCCAGCGGCTTTCCCTGAACAAGTGGCGTCCTGAGTTTGGAAAACACTGTTTTAATGTAATTTTTGTGGATTCCATTTTACAGCTGGAGAAACAGAAACACAGAGAAGTGATTTGCCCAAGCTCACAAAGGAGAGCAATATAGAACCCAGATCTCCTACTGACCAGTTCAAACCTGGTTAGTTTGTGAGCTCTGACAAGCTCAGAGCCTGAGATATACAGCTGCCAGAGGTGTTCTGTTGCTTTTAAATCTGGCTAAAGAGAACATCGCATTTTTAGTTAAAAAAACCCAGTCCATTTTCTGGTATATATTTGGGCTTTGGAGGATTAGATTTTTGTCGGTAAATGTCGGTAAACATCGATTTCACCCTTCACACACAAAGGAAAAAATATTTCCATTGTTAACCATCAAAATTTACAGGTGGGCAAAGTAAGAAAAATGCTGTTTGAGGATTTATTAGTTTGATTTAAGGATCTTTATTTTGTATATTTTGACATGTGATGTTGACAATTTATGTTTTAATGGTTAGAAAGCTTTAACTTTTTGAATCTCAATATCGGCGGTCATTAAATCATTGCCTGACACTCCCCGCCCCCACATAATTTCCCACAACTGTGAAAATTTAAATAGATGAAAAATCTAAAAAAAAAATGCTTAAAAATAAACACTGATATCATCCATGGAAATCATATATCAAAAATGAAATTCTGCCAAGCCAATGTATATTTCACTTGGCCTACCAGACATGATGGACAAATACCCATAGCCTCGTTATTTTGGGGTTTTTTTTTTCAAAATCTTGCATTTTGGATACTGTGTATTTTGAGAAAAAAAGAGACCCGTCAATTTCACATTGATGTGCAATTTTAAGGAAAAGCCTGGGGAATTTGGGTTCCCTTGGCCCATACATACTCTTTATTCAGAAATCCCTCCTTTCCCTATCATGGATAATAATCAAGAAAGCAGATGCTTAAAATGTGGTTCATATCTCTAACAGACACACCAAACAGGGCAAGATTGACTTTGTTCCAGGATTGTTTTTCTGAGGCTTGGTTACATAGTAGTGAATTATAGATGTTATTCTAAATGAAATGGTCCATTTCATGTTCAATATTGTACACTGAGAGGACTGTAAAACTCCCAAATAAAATTAATCAAAAAAGAAATCTAATGAATATGGATTACAGACTGGAATTGTAATGGCCATGCAGCGCTCCCTTACCTTGCTGCTGTATTTCATAAGTTACTTCACTCTTTTTCTTCCCCCCTTCCTTTGTGAAAGTGAATTTTAATGCCAGTGAAAGGTTCTGCATCAACAAACTAGGCTGATTGAAATCCCCTGTTTACCCATGGAACAGATACAATGCTGGGAGCATGTGAGCTCACTGCTAAAAAAAGATGCCCGCTAGCTTCCAAAAAGCTTCTGAGTAGATTCCAGTGCATTGGTTTTAACCTATAAAGAGTAAGTTGAGAGAAAGGCTCGTCTAAGAGGAAGGATGAGCCCGTGTTTAGAGTACTAACTTGGCAGATCTAGCTTCAATTCCCTACTCTGCCATTCTGTGTGACATTGGACCAGTTGCTTAGGCCTGGTCTTCACTAAAAAATTAGAACAACCTACCTACATCACTCAGTTGACTTAACCCCCTGTATAGAGGCAGCTAGTTGACAGAAGATTTCTTCCGCTGAACTAGCTACCACCTCTTGGAGAGAGGGATTAGCTATCTTGACAGAAAAACCCCTTGTGCTGATGTAGGAGGCATCTGCACTATGGTGCTACAGTGGCATAGCCGTGGTAGTACTTATATGGATCCCATTACCACAGTATCTGAACACGTCTCAATGAATTTATCCTCCCACTGCTCCTATGAGGTAGGGGGTAGTAGCGCCACTTTCCAAATGGGCACCAACCAAGGCACAGAGAGATTAAAGTCATGAATAGTTTGGGACCCAGTTACCTGAGAGCTTCTGTCTCTCTGTGAGATAGTTCCACATCTGAGATATGCTGAGCCCTGGAATTCCCTCAGTAGAAATGAGAGGGAGCTGCTCAGAGGGTATTCCCAGTGTGGGGTCTTCGGTTTTAGAACACCCTCCCTCCCCTTGGGCTGTCAGAGCCTGATTTGTTAACCTTCCAAGTGTGTGGCAAAGCCCACAATTTTTCTCTTTTCCAAGGCTCGTGAGGAGAGAATGGGTTGAAGTGAATATATTTTTGGGTCCTCCTTGGATGTTTAAGTTTTGGCGTTGGGACTCTAAGCACTGGAAGGGTGCCCTTAGCTGTTGCAACAGATTCTCAGGGTGTGCTTTCCTCTGAGTTTTACCCTGTCCCTCTGGGAGTGTAGCCTTTCTTCACAGTAAGCCCTGGGCCTCCACTTTGTGGGGAGAGCCCTGCAGCTCCTCTTCTCCAAGATGGGGTCCCTGGCTTCAGCTGTTTCTCACCATGGATCCTCTAGCAGGACCATATGAGCTTTAACCCCTGTGGAATCTTTCCCTTGTGGGAGCTACGTAACCAGCAGATGTTTGCAGAGACACTGGACAGGCTTTTCATAGCAATTATTAGTCAACTGGAATACAGCATTTAGAGTCTCCAGAATGAAAAAGCAAAGCTTATGTACATATGCATGCTGGCAGCCCGGCCTGCCTGTCTTGCCCAAAATCCAGAGTTCAAGAAACACACACACACACTCTCTCTCTTTTCCCCCACCCCAACACACATGCATTGGAAAGAAACATTCCTGTTTCAGTCTGTTAACACTTCAGTTCTTTGTTTCAAGTTCCAGTCACGCTCTTTGCACATGTTCTGCCCCACTGGCTAATGGTCCTGTCCTTGGACTTCCCTTGTTTCTCCAAGGCCATCCAATCAGGAATGTGAATGGCTTGTGATAGCCTCCCAAGGCCTGCATGCTTACAGGACCCACACCCCGTCCCTGCAGAGCTTATCCTCTGTTCCAGGAAAGAAATTAAAGCCTTCACACACAGTGGAAACAATACGAAAGAGAGTGGGGACAATGAGTCATATCTATGTTTCATAAAAATAGCTCAGAAATCTGCCACGTTCTGCACAGCTGTATTATAGAAAGTTGACGAAATAAATAAAAACAAGCAGCAACAAAGCAAGTTTCTCATACCCACTCTTGGGCCTCTGTCCGTTTTTGGATGTGAAGGTGTCTCGAGAAAGTTCACCCTCCTTTCCTATTCAGTCCTTGACTTTTCCACTGAGATTTCCAGTGGAAGCTTTCACCCTAACCTTACAGCCACAGCAGAGCAGAGCAGAAGATGAATGCTGGAAAGGGGTCCGCTAGTGGCAAAGGCGAAAATGGATATGATGGTTAAATCTAGAGCAAGCGGTGTATATGTAAGCAGTACTTGTTCAAATTATCTTCTCCATTACACTGGAGAAAGCCCATTGATTTCAGGGGAGTTTTGTGAATGTAATGGAGAAGAAAATTTGCCCCCGACTGTCAACAGTGGACCAGCACTGGAAAAAAGCTCTGCAAACCAGGGCAGTTGCTTTGAAGTCATGTGATGTAGTCACGTGGTTTTTGCCCCTTTGTTTTCCTTTCGGTGCAGGAGTTGGGTATGTTTGCAGCACTATATGGTCAATGCATTTCCTATGGCAAAACACCCCCGTTTTATTCTTCTGTTCCACAAACACATCACCCTAGGGGAAACCAGACAGAGCTCAGACCTAACGAAGTGCTTTGGGGCGATGCCGCTTTTAAAAACTGTATTACACCTTTAATAAATAACGTGCAACCTCAACAGCGTACACCCAACAGCGTCTTTCCATTACTGAATAAAACAAAGGTGCAAAATTAAGATGGGGTTGGCAGAGATGAGATGTGGCATGTGAAATTTCAAAGGAGGATTGAGGTCTTTTTGGGGAAGGTGGCTTGAAAAAAATCAGTCTTATAATGGAAAGCTTGCTTCGACATTAACTACGGAGTATCTGATGGCCCACAGCTTGGCTGGGGCATCAAGGATTGAACCAGTGACCTTCAGAGATGTGGCGGCTATAATACACTAGCTAATGGGTTACACTTCCACTCCACTCCATAATTTATAGATCACAGCAATCACTGCCTACCTACATATGTGGCTCAGTTCTGTAGTCTTTAGTCAGAATTTCCATTGAAATTAATAGGAAAATCTGCCCAAGTAAGAGCTTCAGGGTGTGTATGTATGTGTGGGTGAAAGAGAGAATACAAAAATCAGAGAGGCAGAGATAAGCCAGTGATGACTGTGTAATTTATACCAGCTCCGTAGAAAGGTTTATGATGGTTTGGGGATTGCATCTGTTAGCGAATATACACATTTTAATAGTCTAGTGACTAAAACTAATGTTAAATTTCTGCTCTCTGTGCTTTTGCTGATGTACTTAGTTTCTAGGATTAGGTCTAGAAGACTTAATCATCACTGTTCTTAATGCGCCCATCCTACCCCAAAGCCTGGCACCTGACTTGATGAACAGTTACCAGTATAAATCATTACAGGGAACCAGTTGCTGCTTTGTACATTTGCCTGAAAAATTGCTCTCTGTGTGGAACCTTTTAATGGATTTCTCAGGCCTTTCCCTAGCATGACACATAATGCCTGTAAATCAATGGAGACAACAAATGGAAGTGACAAAAACGGAGGTAGAAGCATAATTACTGTCTATCAAAATAAAATATTCTGGTAATCGAAACTCACAGGTTATGAAGCAACAATGTAACATTTCCAGTCATTGGTTTTAAACTGACCTTCCTCACCACCCCCAGCTACCCACTGCCACCCTACAGTCCCTCCCCCAAACCGAATGACCTTGCAATTAACAGCTGGGGGAAAACTGTGGTCACTAGAGATGCATTGCACCTCTCCCATACGCCCGCCTCTGAAGCTGACAGGAAGAATGACAAGGAATGGCTCACTTGGTGATTACCTCTTCTGTTCATTCCCTCTGGGGCACCTGGCACTGGCCACTGTCAGAAGACAGGACACTGGGCTAGATGGACCTTTGGTCTGACCCAGTATAGCCGTTATGTTCTCAATGATCTCAGTGCTCCTGTCCATAACTGAATGCATACTTCATGGAGAAAATACAGTGGGCTTTTAGGAAATGTCGGGCAGAAGTTGTCAACTCTCCGCTTAGGCTTTTGCGGCTACAGGAACAGACTGGCCACTTCCTTATCTCCACTCCAGCAGGGCACACCACATCTGACTTTCACATGCAACAAGCAGGGGCCAGTTCTGACTATTGCAACAGCCCTATATGCCATGGAGGAGTGGTGGGCTGCAAGACTGCTGGAGGAGACTTCTGCTTGTGAAGGAGTACTACAGGCGGATGTAATGCATAGGGCATTGGCCTAGGTGGTGACTTACACTGCCCCCTCACAGCTCCTGGTATAGGGGGGATGCCAGGGACAGGGATGAAAGTGGAATGGGACAGATTGGGGGTGTGAGGGGAGGTGCCTATAGTGTTGAATGCTATGGGGTTTCTAGGCTGCAGAGTGGCAAATAAGCAATTCAGGTAAGGCTGCAAAACTAAAGAAGTCCGTGGAGGAGCTTTAACTTACATCAGGGGACAGGGGCTGTAACAGCCTGCAACACAAAGGTGGCAGGAGCAGGGCATAAATCATCCACCCTGCTGCATTTCCAAGTGTGGTCAATAGAATATGTTTCAGTCTTTCAGGTTGCAAAGCTCTTCTCTCTCTCTTCCTCCCCCCACCCCGCCCATGGTACAGATGTGAGCATATTGTCAGCATTCATCAAATATTATTATAAGAATAAATCCTGTCAAAAATGTCTTTTATTCAATGACCTCACAGTGACTTTGGGAAAATATTATAAACTAATTTACTAACTATACATACAAGGATTACCTCATGCAATGCAGAAATGCAGCTACCTCTGGGGTGCAAGGCTGCAGTTATTTACAAAAAACCAAGTAGTTATTTAGTGGCTCAGAGCAACACTACACAGTAATATGGGTAGGACTTGAGAAACATATTCACCATATGAAATTGGTGTGAGAGCTTTAGGGAGCCAGAATGTAATTACCCACCTAGAATTTGATAGGGATGCTGCTTCAATATATGTGTGGTTCTTCAATGACCACAAATGGTCAGGACCTTGCCAATTGCAAATCTATCAGCAGCACAGAGATTGCTATGCTGGAAGACTGGCTCAAAGAGAAGAGCGCTCCTTCTGAGTCACTAGCACACTGTCTTAGCTGTCATCCTAATATAAACCTGTTATTATATATTATCTGTAGTGCCAAGCAGCCCCAGTCATGGCCCACAACCCCATTGTGCTAGGCACTGTACAAACAGAACAAAAAGACCGTCCCTGCCCCAGAGAGCTGACAGTTTAAATATTTTATCATCCTGGCTTTAAGGACTGTAAACAATCCAGGCTTAACGCACAGTAATCATGACATAAATTAATCTATTATTTTGCTCTGCAGTGAAATTTATATACTCCCACTCCAAAGATGCTGCTGCCAAAGGGGTTATTAAGCCAAGTCTGTAGCAACGGCTGGGCTAGCAAACCTTTCCCATATGCTTACAGAGAATATATACAGAGAATTCTTGAACTGGAGTGATGATAATAATCCACCTGGAGGAAAATAACCTGGTGCTAGAGTTTCACTGGCTTTCAAGAGAGCCTGGCTTTGTTTTAGAAAAGGTTGTTCTCGCGTTTCCATTTGATCTGTCCAAGTGTCTTGTACCTGTGATATGGGCAGGAAGCAAACGCACTTCCAGTGTAAGGAATCCTGACAGTCTTTAAGGATATTGCTCAGAATGGAAAGTAACTGGTTTCATGCAGTGTTAAAGTATCCGTATGATAAGACAGTGACCCTCCCTCTTTATTACTGATTGAGTATAGTTGAAAGGCAGCATACCTGGCATACTTGCAGTCCAGACTGACCCTATCAGCTGGTATTACGTCCTGGATGTTATGTGTCAAAGACTTGGGGATGGGCAGTTAACGGTTATTTTGTTCATTCATATTACAGTCGTGCCTATCTACATGCTAGGTGCTATCTGTAGCTGCAAGGAGACACAATGCTCACCCTAAGGAGCTTAACATCTATGAGAAAAGCAGGACAAAAGGGTGGGAATCATCATCAACTACCCCCAGTTGTCTATCTTGCCACTACCAGGCAGCTAATTTTGTGTAGGTAGCATGGTAGAGGTGGGCCTAGTGGAGGGATTGGAAGGAGGAAAAAGGTAGTGGCCTTGAGGATCAGTTCAGGCCTGGTGTTTCATTACCAAAGGGAGGCACAAGGTGGTTATGGGAGAAGACGACAGACAGATTGCCAACGCTGGCGGGACTGGTGGTGTAGGGAGCATGGGGGACAAGGCAGTAAGTGCATCAGCCCTTCACAGTCTCTCCCTAACATTTTTTGCATTGTGGTTGACACCTGTAGTAGCTGCTAAGCTCCACCTCATTTCAGGGAGGGGTGGAGTCAGGTGGTCCCATGGGATTGATTCTGCACCCTTACTCACAATGCATTGTGCCTTGCTCCGTGAGTAGCCCCACTGACTGATCGCTTATCTCAGGACTCGGGAAGGTACTTGGCCTTTGACCTTGATCATGGAACAACAAGCCAGTGGAACTGGATCAGGTCCTGAGCTTAGAAGGTTACTTCCCTCTGTTGTGTAGCTAGTTTAGCACGGTGAGCTGCATGAATGAGGCCGGTGCCGAGAGCCAGGAGGTTGTGCAGTTTAACCCTGCCTCTCCCATGGACTCTGGGCAAGTCAATACAGCTCTTTGGCTCAAATTCCCCATTTTTGAAATAGGTAGAGTAACATTCCACCTCACAGGAGTTAATGTTTGTAGAGCACTTCACACAGGTAAAGTGCTATGAATTGCTATTACCACCATAGGGGTGACCATTTTTGGACCAGATTTGTTTCCAGTTTTCTTCAAATTTAAGAGTTGATCAGACCTGGGATTTTGGTTCTGGCCCATCTAGTAGCCCCCGTCACTTTAGGTGTGTGATTATGACAGTATTTGGACCTCTATTGGGGGCTTTTATTGCATGAATTAAACTTGAAGGCAGAAGGTTGTGCAGAATTTTTAAGGGTTGCAAGAGACCTTGCAATGAGACTAGAAGCTACTCAGATTGAACATACCCTGCTAGCCTCAACTCTCGCTTCCCAAAGCAAGCCAGACCCAGTACTCTCTGTCGCGGGATCCACTCACCACGAGCGGTGCCTCCGGCCATCCTGGGGATTAGCTCTGCCAACTTGTGCTCTCGCTCCAGCGTTGTCTTCTCCCATCTTATCTCACTCTGCTGCCCCAGCTCACTCCCAGATTTGCAGTCTCCTCTTCATTGCATGGCCCTCTGGACAGGTCACTAAAGCCCTCCCTTTCCAGGGTATTCAGTATCTTTCCAGACCTGCTGGCTGCTGCCACCTCTAATGCCCTTGCCACTCCCCAGGGACTAGTAGGGGAACCCAAACCTGCCCTCTATGCTGTGTTCCAGCCCAGGGAGCCTATAACAAGCAGCCACAGTCCCACCTCCAGCTGCTGTTTCCCTGGGCTTCTTCTATATCTGGCTATCCCACTTTCTATTAATTGGCCCCTCTGGCTTCCATTTACTTTTTCCACTCCTGTGTGGGGTGAACACCATACCCCACCCACAATGACTGGACAAGTCCAGAATGTATGCGCATAGCTCCCAGAACTGCCATTACAGCTCCATTATTTGTATAACTTATTGATTTTTTTCGTTCAATTTCCTGCAAGGGGAAAAACAACTTTGGTTGATTCTGAGTTGGTTCACATTATGAGGCGGCTTTTGGTACAGTCCTATTAATCTTCCATGTAAACTGTAGTCCTGTGTTGCATTACTGGAATGTCTTGCCTGCTTTGTTTCAAATATTGTATCTTTTCTAGGAATTGTATTGATCCTTGAAAAATTAATAAATAAAATAAAATATAATCAACCAGAATCCCACAGGTCACATAGGAGGAAAAAAACTTCATTCATGCCTCCTTAAAACATTCAGAACATGAACACAGGAGCATGTTTGGTAAATTAACACGGTAGAAAATGTATCTACAGAGCTGGTGCATGGAGTGTAGTAGGAAGTGGCTTCAGAACTTCTTAGGCCTTTTCTATACACAATCTTGCACTGGTTTAATTAAACCGGTTTAGTTACACTGAGGAAAAACCTCTTGTGGGCATTTTTATTTAAACTGAAAAGTGGTTTATTTCATTTTAGCATCAACTAGTGGCAGAGTCAGGTTTTGCAACCTGGAGGGGGCGGGGCGGGGTGGCAATGGGCCGTTTGGTGGTGGGTTGGAGAGTGAGCCCACCCGCACTCACCCAGCAGTGGCAGCTCCTGATCTGTGGGTCTGGGCCTGGCTCCTCACTCAGGGCATTGCAACCTGATGCACTGGATCGCTGCGCCATTCAGGTTTGGCCTGGCCACACATCTAGGGTACCCAGGCAGCAAGTGTGAAAAATCGGGACAGGGGGTGGGGTGGTAATAGGAGCCTATATAAGAAAAAGACCCAAAAATCGGGACTGTCCCTATAAAAGTGGATCCTACATGCATCTGTCATGACAGAGGGGCTTTGGGGCCAAAGTTGAGTGAGTGGCATTGCAACATAATGCGCGGGATCGCAGCCCCATGCAGCCCTTTGCACCAGGTCGCAATGCTCGGAGTGGAGAGCCAGCAGGAATTGCCACTGCTGGGTGAATGAGGGACAGTCTTGCTCTCCAGCCACATGTGAGAATTTGTGTAGTACATCTCCTTTGTCAATTGCATAACAGGCTTGAAAAGGCATCACACTAAAGGGAGTATGTCTGGGATGATCACCCCTTGTGCCCCCCTTAGCTCCACCAAGGGCTAAAACCCACTCCCAAGCAATTTCACCTGAAATGACACAAACCTGGTTTAAATCAAAATTAGTCTCCACACAGCCTTTTTTGCATCAGTTTAACTAAACCAGTTTCAGATCACACCTTAAGTTAAACCTGTAAAAATCTGCAGTCTAAACCCTTAAACTGTAGATTGTTTGTGGCAAAGACCAAAAACATCATTGTACAGAGCCTAGCACAGCAGAGCCTGATCCTTATGAAGGCCTCTAGGTGCGACCTTAACACAGGTATTCGATATGAATACTAAGCTGGACATGTCTACAATGCCCAGTGAGTACCCATGGCAGGATGTTTTCCTTGTATTTAATTAGTGATTAGTAAACTTTGAAAAGGAACAACACCCAGGCTCCCATTGATTACAACTAGGTGTATAGTGCCTCTGAAAATCAGGCCTGTATATTATTAAAATGCATCTGTGTATTGTAGGTTCACGATTATTGCATTTAATGCCATGCTTGGAAATAACACAGACAGGGAAATGCTGATTTATAGATAGGGGTCCTGGGAGCTAAGGCCCCGAGTTAAACACATGCTGAAATACTGTTAAGCTGACAGGTGCTCAAGTTTGTTAGCAGTTGCCTCTCAGACCCAAGACAATCACAGACCAATCAGTGTGCCAAGCGCTCTCTTTCAGGCTCAAAAGAAGGATCAGTCAAGCCCCTTCATGTAGTAAAATCAGCTGTAGATAATGGTGGGATCATCTAAGCAATAGTCCTGGTAGGTCAAAATTAAGCTGTGTTGACAAAGGGCTGCAAACGCAGATGATAGGTTATCAGGCTATGTGTGTTGGAGGCAGAGAAAGTCAGGATAAAAAGTTATGTGTGTGACCCTGAGAGGAAGCAGAAAGACTGGGACAGAGCTTCTTGGGCACAGAGCTTGGTGGAGTGGCGGACTTAGGAATTTCTAAGCAAGGAAACTGCCTGCTGCTGTTTGTTTCTGCTGTGATCAAAGAAACAGGACTTTGTGTACATTTTTGTAAGTTAACAATATTACACCACAAATTACCCTGACTTGGGTCACCAATTTCTCCTTCTAATGGAAACAGTTTTGTAAGCCCCTGGATTTTGGCTAACAGCTTGGGTCCGAAGGACAACAGTTCCTTGCCTGCAGAGGCGCCGACTTCTGCTCCCTCCAGTGCGTGCTCAACCCTGCCTCTGCCCCTGACCCCACCCTGACTCCACTCCTGCCCTGCCCCTCCCGCCCCTGACCTGCCCCCATTCCAACCCCTTCCCCAAAGTCCCTGCCCCAACTCCACCCCCTCCCTGCTCCGATTCCAACTCCTTCCCCAAATCCCTGCTGTGGCCCCATCTCTTCCCCGCCTCCTCCCCTGAGCGTGCCACATTCCCACTCCTCCCTCCTCCCTCCAAGCATGCTGCCAAACAGCTGTTTGGCGGCAGCTGAGGGGAAGCGCTGGGAGGTAGGTGGAGGAGCAGGGACGCAGCACGCTCAGGGGAGGAGGCGGAGGAGGCGGTGGGGTGCTGTGGGGGGGGAGAGACAACTTGGCTGCCAGTGGGTACAGAGCACCCAGTAATTTTTCCCAGTGTGTGCTCCAGCCCCGGAGCACCCACAGAGTCGGCGCCTATGCCTTGCTGAACATAAGCCTATACCTTCACACCTTCCTTTTGCTCTGGCCCGAAGAGCTTCCAGTGGACTTTCTATCTCCCCTTCCTTACCTCTCCTTAACACTCGCTTCCTTCATGAATACTTCCTACACTGGAGTCTCCCGCAGGGATGCCTCCATGTCTTCCCCTGCCTTAACCTATTGCCCCATGTACCTGTGTTTGTGAATGAGATAAGCCCTTCAGGACAGGGACCATGTCCAGTTCTTTGTCTTTTAAATGGCCAGGTGCACATGCAGCACTGTGTAAATAATTAAGAGGATCCTAATAGAGACTGTGTGCTGTATCTCTTGGGAATTACATCTCAGCCCAGTGGGGCAGAAACGTGTACCACACTGCTTACAGGGTGGTATGAATCTGACTTTCTAATGCACATAGTGCCCTCGTCCTACTGGGAGAGGGTTTGGAATTCAGATTTTTCCAGTGGGTTTCTTTTTCTCTTGCTTCCTCCATAGACAGACCCATGACACTAAATGCAGTGGTGATGTGATCTATCTATCTATCTATCTATCTATCTATCTATCTATCTATCTATCTATCCCCACATACCCCATCTATCTATCTATCTATCTATCTATCTATCTATCTATCTATCTATCTATCTATCTATCTATCTATCCCCACATACCCCATCTATCTATCTATCTATCTATCTATCTATCTATCTATCCCCACACACCCCATCTATCTATCTATCTATCTATCTATCCCCACACACCCCATCTATCTATCTATCTATCTATCTATCTATCTATCTATCTATCTATCTATCTATCTATCTATCTATCTATCTATCCCCACATACCCCATCTATCTATCTATCTATCTATCTATCTATCTATCTATCCCCACATACCCCATCTATCTATCTATCTATCTATCCCCACACACCCCATCTATCTATCTATCTATCTATCTGGTGTCTGTTGGTTTAACAGTTAGTGCTGGTAGTATCTAACAGAGAAAATGTCCTTAATGTGATTGACTGTGAATGAAGGACACATCTCTCCCCAGAATAAGCTGTAAACAACATTACTATAACTAGCAAACTTTATTTATTTTGCTTCCACTGACTTCCATTTTCTTTTTTTTTTAAACTAAATTGATTTCAAATCTCAGCAAGCTCCTGTGATCCTGGCACCTTATCAACAAAGTCACAAATGAAAGCCCAAGGGGTCTTTATGGCCTGGGCATCTAAATTGTCTATTATCTGGGTGCAATGTTAGGTACCAGCTTTCTGAATAGAGCACCTGTCAGGGCCGGTAATCACTGAAAAGGAATTGGAGGCGTTGTGAGGTACTCTCCTCTAATGACATGAACTCTGCCTCTGTAACTGAAGGTGTGTCATTCAATGCCTCTCAGCCATGCAAGAAAAGAAAAGAAAAGAAAAGAAAAGAAAAGAAAAGAAAAGAAAAGAAAGGATCATTCTGGGTTTTGAGCTGGAGCGCAGAAGGAACTGACAAGCAAATTAATTGTTTTTCACTGAAAAATGCCCTGTTTTGTATATCTTCTTCTCCTGGTGTTTGAGATTCTGAAGTGTTAAGCCACTTGAAATGAGAGATAATATAGTGGTTTTGGCTGGTATCTGGGTCTCCGAATCCTGCCAGGTTATGAATAAAGATAGACTGATTTACATATTTATTAGATACATTTTTACAAGGATGCAGCCATCATGGGTCTCTCACAGTCTGTGGCCCAAGCGCCAGGCAAGGTCATTGTAAGGGAAACACCATTACACATTCACACTTAAATGCTGTTCCTAGGCATCAATTTAGAAGAGGACAAGGCATGAGGGCCTGTTGTGAAGCCAAGTGGAGGGGATCTGAAGGACCTGTGTGGCTGTATCACCCTGTTACTAGGCAAAGCAGTGATTGATACCCCTTTGTTCTCATCATTGGAACAATGTGACCTAGATTAGCTCATGGCCTCAAAGTGTAGATGACAGCGTTCCACGGAGACTTAGCTGACCCTGCAGAAAATGCCTGTTGCCTCCAGGGAGACGGAGCGTGCACTGGGAGGGGCGTCTGCCTTTCTGGCACAGGCGCAGCACTGACATAAATGGTCACTGCGACACTTGTTTTAAATGGTCTCCTCTCATTCCTGGTGGGTGCCAAGTGCCTCCCGCAAACAGCTGAGCTCCTTCAATAGAAGCTAAGGGCATTCCTCATCCTGCAGCAGGCACTCAGGTAGGCTGACCAGATAGCAAGTGGGAAAAATCGGGACAGGGGGTGGGGGTAATAGGAGCCTATATAAGAAAAAGCCCCAAATATCGGGACTGTCCCTATAAAATCAGGATATCTGGTCACCCTACACTCAGGGGCAAATTTGTAATGGTATTTGGACCCCTCAAAAGAGCAGATAGGGACTTAATAAGATTTTCTAAGGTGTTTAGGTGCCTAACTTTCACTGGTTTCAGTGGGAGTGAGGTGTCCAGGAACTGTAGACAGTCCCACTAGATGCCTAAATAGCTTCGAAATCTGGCCGTCAGCCCTTTGCAAGATTGGGCCTAATGCGGCTTAGGTGCCATGGAGAACGACTGATGAGCAGGTTTCAGAGTGGTAGCCGTGTTAGTCTGTATTTGCTAGTTTCTAAGGTGCCACAAGGACTTCACGTTGTTTTTGACCGATGAACAATTTTCTTTTTTCCGTATTTCACTCATATGCTTAGTTCTTTGACACTGTTGCAACACAGAACTGAAGAGAGAAACATGCCATTCACAGGGGGAAAAACCGATCACCCTGAGCAGGAATGAATAAATAAGCAAGACGCTGAATCAACAAGCAGCTCATTGTGGCGTTTGCATAATGTCATCAAGCACTAATGCCAGTGCTTGACACCTTTCCTGTCCCAGCATTCGTGTCATTAGCAACACTAATGAAGTGCTGAAGATTTACTACCATCCCCACTATGTCAGGTTTCAGAGTAGCAGCCGTGTTAGTCTGTATTCGCAAAAAGAAAAGGAGGACTTGTGGCACCTTAGAGACTAACCAATGTGGCTGCCTGCAGAGGCACATCAGTGATAGCCAGTCACCAAATCCTGCTCGCCTCATTCACAGGGGTAGCTCCTCTGAAGTCAGTGGGACAGCTCACATGAGCAAATGAACAGGACATGTAGAAGATCAAACCAAACTGCCCTGCATTCAAACTACCAGCTACTTTGGTAACTGTTATAGCAATGGCCACCTAAATCGGCCTTTCATTAATATGCCATTCGTCATAATGCCCAATACATGCAATAAACATTCCTCTCCATTAGCACAGACCCTCATGGAAACTGACCTGCCAATCCTGATTTGAGTCTCAGAGGTTCCCAGGAATGCATTGTGAGGGGGGACCCTTTAATTTCATGTATTATGTTAGAAATTGATCAATGCACAACATCTTGCAACATTTTGAAAAACTATATTAGGGTGAGATATGTTTTGTTACACGCCAGGGAGCTGCCAGGTGTAAACAAACAAGGTTTAGGCCAGCAAACATCAGTTCACACTAAATGGTTTCTTTTTCTCTTTGGAAAAAAAAAAAGTGCTGAAGGAGACCGCTAGGTTTTGGGTACGGTGAGTCTGAAAAACAGCACAATACAAAAGCTCCCAAGCCCCAGGCCCTTTCTCGCTTTGGACCCACTGACTTCAGCAAGGGTTTGGTCTGTAAGGACATCACAGTTTGGCCCAAACTAAGTTGACTCTCAAAGAACTCTTCAGTTCACCAGCCATACATTTTGTAAAGGGGCTGCTCAGTGCACAAGAAACACACCCTACTTAGAGTACCACAAGCTTCGAACACGCTGCTTTATTCAATTGCATAGCAACAGAGTGGCGGGAAATGCTGCTGACTGAACAGCAAGTAAGGGAAGGGTGGAGTGTGGATCCAACCCACAGTACTCTGAGTATCCCAATGAACCCTGTGATGACCACTTCACTGCAATGCAGAACTCAACCCTCACGAATGCCCCTCCTGAAGCAAAGGGTCAGGATTAAGGGAGAATCTCTGCATTGCGCCCTCAAGGTTGAAGGACTCCAATTCTGGCAGACCAGCAAGGGAAGTCAATTGGGAGCTGAGGGCCCTCCACTGCTAACTCATGTGAGCTGTCTGCAAATAGCTAGATATGCAGCTAATCTGGAGTTTCAACACAGGATTGCAATGCAGTGGTCTGAGTCTCTTCTACGGCAGTTGTACCAATTAGGCAAGCATGCTGTTTATCAAGGGCCCCCATTAAGTGGAATCTTCTATAGCCAATTAAATCGAACTAGGTATGTTAGCTGTTCCATTGATGAGATAGACGACTGGCAGGATTGTGCGGCTGGCACTTTAACAGTGGCTCCCCAATGAATACATAGGGTGCCTTCTACTGTATCAGATTTACAGTAGCCCAATAGAGGGAAAACATCCTGGGTCCTCAATCAGTTCATTACACTATTGCTCTCACACCAGCTCATTTTGATATTGCCGCAGACTCACAATGTGATGGGAAACAGGAAAAAATACAAAAGGAATCCAAATCTAAATGAGGAAGACTTATGTAACTTGAGAGTGTGAGCAATAAACTAGAATTGGAAGCTCGTCTCAAGGTTTCCAAGGTAGCGAGAGGCAGCTCCTTATAAAGCATGTACTGCAGCTACATTTAAATTTGTGTTAGCTTCCTTTATATTCTTGGTAAGACAAAAATCTTTCCCATAAATGGATTGAAATAATGGGGAGAGGATCTGTGACATGGGTTGGGACCTTTTGCCTCAGATGACTGGCTGTTGTGACATCTTAATCTATTTCATCTCATCTTATAATACAACATTTCATCCCAGGGAGTTCAATTGCAAGCAGGTCATCTGTAATTTTGTGTGTAAAGAAAGGGGTCTGAATTCATGATTTTTAACTCCTGGCCCCACGTCTAATACTGCAGATCACCTGCCTGTGATGAGATTGGCTGGACGAAATTGCTCTGCTACATGACCAGGAGACCAGTGACAGTGTGAAGGACGTGGGGCTACTCTGTAATAATTCTGGAATGCTATGTGCTTGTCTGATTGTTGCAAGGGACGTTTACTGTACGAGTATATTGCTTTCATTTTATAGCAGGCTGTTGGAAAAACCAGCAAGAAGGCAAACAGTGACTGGAGATAAGACATCCCTCAACAAACACTTGGGGAGCCGTTGCAATGGAATGGCAGTTGGCCCAGAAGAGATTAGCTCGACTTCCCATAGAGGTCACCAAACTGATTTTGTCAGCAGAGTCCAAACCTGGGATACTGAAAGGCAAAGACTTCTGGCTGGTTAGGAAGAGACTTTCTGGCCAAAAGTCAGGATGTTGTCAGTGAGCTGTTTGTGGTGGCACACAATGACACACAAATACCCACTGGGGTATCTCAAGAAGCTAGGCCTTCCTTGGTTCCCTTCACAGAGTGGAATGGCTTAGGTAAGACTGACATGCGTGCAGAACTTTGATTGTTTTAAAAATCCTCTTCTCTTCTGTTAGCTTGGTTCCTGCTGGGAAGATCAAACACTACTTTTGTTTGACAAGGCCATCTGGTATCTGTACGCACCATAGGTCACAGATTCCTGATGGGAAGAACTGCAGGTGCTGAACCCGGGCAGACCTACTGGATAAGCGCAGACAATTCACGGTCTACTGAAGCCCAGGGCCCGGTCTGAGTGTGGGGGAATTGTGGGGTTCCACCCCAGGAAAGGTAAAGGCACAAGGCCCGACTCCAGTGGGGAAGCACTCAGAGAGAAGAGAGAGGGACCAGAGATGCAGCTAGCCTTTACCCGTGACAGACAGGACAGAACGACACCCTCTCATAGAACTATACTGAGTTAAGATGGAAAGGACCTACCATATCATAGGGTCCATCCCAATCTCCTCCCCACCCAGGCAATACAAGATTGGTCCCTCTAGTACACTTGAGTCCTTTTTTCAGTTTTAAATGGGTCAAACAACGGCTTCCACCACTTCCTCTGGCACCGTTTAAGGAGCCAACAAGTATGGTACATTTAACAGTGATCTATGCATGATACAGGTGACAAAATGGGCTGTCACGTTAACACCCATGCAGCAAATGGTGCACAAGTTTCCGCTCAATAAAATGGCAATGCATGCAATGTGCATTAGTTACGACACCTTCTTCCAAACTCTGCTTGTGATCTTGCATTGCTATGAGTGATGTCAGAAACAGAGGATCATCTCCATCCATGGAACAGGCTGCCTAGGAATTGTCAGAGAGAGCCCTGAGGGCAGAGCTCCTGACCTGGGAGAGTGTGAAGCCTCCTCCAGCTAAAGTACAGAGATCCCTGTTCAGGAGCAGAGTGCCTTGCCATTAGGCCCTATCTGTAGGAAACCACAACAGACGGTGATGGGGAACTCCATAAGTTTGTAATGTACTGAATCAAGAGCTAATGGAACCTAGTGCTGAGCTGAATAGAGGGAGAGGAACGCTGTTAAATCTATGTCCCCAGGAGAGAGTTTTCCCAGCCCACCCGCTCAGCACGCTGACTTACTAGGAAGCACCTAACACCCGAAGCAGGCTACGTTTTCTCCGGTTAGCAGAACCCAGAGAGAAGGAATGCAGATTGAAACACCTTTCCATTGACTTCTGTAGCCGTTGCATCACGCTCCAAGTTACGCACAGTCCCACTTCTGTATGAATGAATCACAGTCAATGCATTGAGGGTAGATCTATGCATTGTTGTAGCAAAATTAATAATTTTACGCAGGTTTCTGTAAGAAAAAATATAAACAATTTGCTTAACTGAATTTAATTTCCTAGTTTTCTGGAGGGATCCCAATGAATTCCTCAATGAAAGCTTGACTTGACTTATCAGCCAGTCCAATGATTTTTCCCCCCACTTATTTTACTGCTCTATGAACAAATCCCATTTCCTCACTCCCCCCACCCCAACCTCCTAGATAATACACTCTGCACACTGGCTTCCCCTCTAGAAGCTACTTTCTGCACCTAGATGAGCTCTCAAATAGCTCTGTGACAGGCTGGTTGGATCAGGAAAGGATTCTGTACATCTAGGCAGAATTCAATAATTTTGTGGTTGGTTTTATTGGACAGGAAACCTCAGCCCTTAAAGGACCAAATGCAACCACAACAGGGCGTTCCTCAGCCCGTGTCCAAACTAAACATGTGGCACATTGCTGGCTTCAGCCAGGGTCAAAGCAAATGACTGACACATGGCTCCCTTCAGCCAAGCATCAGAGGAGAATTACTGCTATCTTCCCACTGTTTCTGCCAAGCACTGCGCACCACCTCATTTCTCCTTTCAGATCCAACCCTCTTCCTCCAAATCCTTTCTTCCCAACTCAGGACCCAACTCATCCTTCCTATAATGTGTTGCCATTGGTAGGTGTGGGAAGAAGGACGAGGAGGTTAATTAATTTTTTCTAACTAGCCCGGCCCTTCTACACTGCACAACTCGGTGCATACTGCCGTGATCCTTCCGCTAGCCATTGGGAGAGGGTTCCTTGCCAATCTCTACATGAATGGGCAAATGGGATGCGTACCGACACTTCTGAGGGTGAAAGCTGACCCCTGGCTTCTAACTTAGTATGTTAGCGCTGAGCAGTGTTGTTAGGCCTGGTGGTTTGTCACGGTGAATTGTGTGAAAGGGCACCTTCTACCTGTGGAAATAAAAGTAAAGGTCTAACAGAGTTAGAAAATGCAAAAGGCCACAGTCTCATCCAATGAAGTGAGCTGTAGCTCACGAAAGCTTATGCTCAAATAAATTTGTTAGTCTCTAAGGTGCCACAAGTCCTCCTGTTCTTTTTTTAGTCTCGTCCTTGTGCAATAAAGTCCATTTGAAATGATGAGGTCACATTTGTCTCATAGTCAAAAGCCATTTCCAGCTGCTTTCTTGGTACCCAGCAGGGACAGGAAGGCTGGTTGTAGAGAAGCATTTTATCATTATGATGGCTCATTATTTCTCTCTGTTGCAGTAGGACGAAGGATCCCCAGTCATGTACCAGGGCCTCATTGTGCTAGGTTATGGTACTGTACAAAAACAGAACCCTGTGTCCCAAGGAGCTGACAATCTAAATATAAGACAAGAGCCAAGAAGGCTAACGGCATTTTGGCTGTATAAGTAGGAACATTGCCAGCTGATCAAGGGATGTGATCGTTCCCCTCTATTCGGCATTGTTGAGGCCTCATCTGGAGTACTGTGTCCAGTTTTGGGCCACACACGACAAGAATGATGTGGAAAAATTGGAAAGAGTCCAGTGGAGGGCAACAAAAATTATTAGGGGGCTGGAGCAAATGACTTATGAGGAGAGGCTGAGGGAACTGGGATTGTTTAGTCTGCAGAAGAGAAGAATGAGGGGGAATTTGATAGCTGCTTTCAACTACCTGAAAGGGGGTTCCAAAGAGGCTGGATCTAGACTGTTCTCAGTGGTAGCAGATGACAGAACAAGGAGTAATGGTCTCAAGTTGTAGTGGGGGAGGTCTAGGTTGGATATTAGGAAAAACTTTTTCACTAGGAGGGTGGTGAAGCATTGGAATGGATTACGTAGGGAGGTGGTGGAATCTCCTTCCTTAGAGGTTTTTAAGGTCAGGCTTGACAAAGCCCTGGCTGGGATGATTTAGTTGGGGATTGGTCCTGCTTTGAGCAGGGGGTTGGACTAGGTGACCTCCCGAGGTCCCTTCCAACCCTGATAGTCTATGATTCTATATTCTATGAAGAGACAACAGGTGGAGACGGACAGACAGATGGGGGAACACAAGGAGATGGTAAGATAGTACTGGCCAGCCTGATGGGCAGTAGTCTCAATGCACTAGTGCCCTAATCATTGCAAATGTTTTGAAGGCATCGCAACAGAGAAGAGTTTTAAGGGTGACAACGAGGTAGCCTGGCAGCTGTTTATGGGGAGCTCCCCCTCCCAAACACTGCTGCTTTTCTGCTTCAACAGTGAATTGATTAACATTGTGCCCATGCTCACACCTTATGAAACTCCTGCTATGGTCATGCTCCCAGCGCCTACCATGGACTGGCATGTGGGAGCGGAGAACACAGCTGTGCTTCCCAATCTGAAAGGTGGGGAGCCAAATATAAAATGAAAATGTGTGTGGGGGTGGGGGATATTTCGTTTGTTGCAGGTCCATGTTGTCAGAGCTCAGGCTCATACCTCCTTGTCTATAGTGAAGTTTGTTCTCCATGGGAAAGGCCCATCCTGAAAAATAGGGAGTGTTGCTGGCGACGTACCATGTGTCCTCCTCTCCCGTTGAGGTCAATGGCAGTTGAGGGTCCTGACACCTCTTAAGACGGGCATGAGAACCCAACAAGATCAGGACTAAGAAGCCTATTGATACGGAGGCTGAGATTTTCAGAAAAGCTCAGCACTGGCTCAACTCTGCTCCCCCCGATGTCACTGGCTGTGGAATTAGGCTGATGCTGAGGATGTGGGGGAGGACAGACAGAGACTTCATTCGCACTCAGACCATCTCAGCCAGGAACTTCCTCCCTCAGATATTTTATTTTAAAATAGGCTGGGGTTTTTCTGTCCACTATTCCATTTTTGGAGCCTGATCCCTAACGGTCCTTCATGAATAAGGAATTAGCCCTGATCCTAAAGGAACTGTTTTTACTCCATCCTTCCACGAGCAAAATTTTCTTGAGCCATAAAAGCCCTTACTCGGTTTTTCCTCGGGCCAGACTCCCACTGAAGTCAATGAGTGTTTTGCCTGAGGAAGGAATGAGACCCTGGCTGGGCAAGATTGGGGTCTGAGTTAGCCCTTCAGGGTTAGACCCATTAACTCTTCTGATTATTAAGCATGAAATCATGGCAGATCTTTAGCACCTTCAATGGAGATGAGACCGCCTGATCCAATGGTTTTAATGCCTCCCAAAAGGCCTTTTCTATCAGAGCTAGCCTGGCTAACAAACCGGTTGCCTGCTCACTGGTTTATAAACATCTGCTCTAAGTGCAACATTCTAGCCCTTCAAGCTTGGCCTTACATGTGCTATTTCTGGACTGTGCTGGTGACTGACATGTCCTGCTCTGTGAGTTATCTCCCATCCTAGTAAGACGAGGACTCTGATTTATGGGCTCCTAGCCTGGGAAATATACACATTTCTTCTTTGAAGCACCCTGCAGGGGGTGTTACATGGGAATGGTAACCTGGCAATGCGGGAGAGGAGTGAGCATCAGAGCAGGGTCCTGAGCTGCTTTAATGCATGGTAAACAAAGGGCTGATATAATAGGATTTATTTGATCAGCTGGCATCTCAAATATTGGTCTAGAAGAGATGAGTATTTATAGACCCAGGCTGCACCAACCCTGTTTAAAAATACTGTCAGAAGACAATGGGAGAGCTTGGATTACAGAATACAATGTGAAATAGGTAATCTTCGGAACCTTTCTACTGATAGAGAAACCTTCTAGACTGCAAGCTGTTCAGGGGAAGAAATACAATATTTCCCTCCAATTAGGGAACATATGCTTAGTTTTCCCCACAGTGATCAAACCAAAGGCAAACTTGCCAATCAGACTATTTGCCAGGTTACTGATAGTATGTGTGTGTGTTTAGACACAGCAATATTGGGGAAACTATATCCAACTTGCCCTCTTTGATCTAAATAGCAAAATACTCATGCCTTCTATCTGGCATTTTATTCATCTAATAACAATATTCCAAAATACTTTTGGGGATAATTTTTCAACCTTTTGAAAGCTACTTTGTTCTAAGAGTTTTACTGGTACATAATATACCTGTCAACAAGTAGAAGTATCTGTTGCATCTATTTCAGACATGGGTGTAGATAAATCTAACACACAGTATATGGTTCATGCATAAGTGTGATATGGATAGTGCATCAATATTTATCACTAAATAAATAGTTCATGTTTCTCCAGCAATACAGGGCAGAGAGTATTGGAAAGACGTTTGAATTTGACAAAGGTTTCATTGATTCAGTGATGTTCCTCATCGACACAAACTGGATAATGATCCTTCCTCCTGCAACATGAGCAGACATGGCAATGCCAAAAAATTCTGGGACTGCTAGGTGCAGGCAACTGCAGACATGGTGCAGGACAAAATTCAGTGTTTGGGAAAGGGAGTTCACTGAGGGCTGCGACTGAGAAACAACAAAGGCTGGATTTTGTTTGGGGGAAATTTTAAAACAAAAGCATTGACTCTTGGCTCAGATTTCAAGAATTTTACCCTAAAAAAATCCCATAAGAAGTGTTTCCTCTGATTTTACTGAATGTAGCATTTGGCACATGTTTGCTGTAATTTCATTTGCATGTTTTTGTTGTTGTTGTTGTTTTTTACAAAATATGAACAGTTATTCCTCTTAACCAGCCAGAAAAGCTGCGTTGACGGTTACTTTACATAATCAAAATAGCAGTCAGAATATACCAGTTCATCTGGCCCACCGCTGTGAAATGTCTTGCAGCAATTCTGCAGAAAACTTTCAAACAGACCCTGGTAAACACAAATCAATTAACACTCAGTTTCAGCCCTCCGCTCACAGTATGGAAGAAACTGTGCATGCTTCTGTTAACTCATAGGAAAACCTCCTTGAGGACTTCTCCTGTTTGCTGCAGATAACTTCATCCAAAATGATCAGCCAAGCTAATACAGGTACCAGTTGTATATTACCTCTATGTTCATGGTGTGTACGTATTTGCAGCTTATTGTGTTGAGTGTCGCTGTACATCAACAAATACATTTTACCCTTGGTACTTAACAGTCTGATGCTGGCAAAAATAGAAGCTCAGACAGTATAACATTAATTTAAACTCAGATTACAATGCGTTACTGATAACCAGGGGGAAAGATACTTTAATTACATCTTTTTTAAATGGTCAGCAATCGACAAGGTATTATCTGTAGCTAAGAATAAACAACTTTGTTCGGAAGTATGAACTGTCTCTTTAAATACTGATCACTTTTCTTACAGAGAGAAGGAGAGGATGCTATATATTTCTAATTATAACCAGCTTGGCTCGTCCATACTTGACATGGCTTCCTGCTGGTTAAGGGTTGTGCCAACGTCTTTTCCTTTCAAGCTTTTGCACTAAAACCAAAGGAAATAATTTTATGTCAGACAGGATTGGCTCTAATAGGATAGTTCCCATTGGTTAATATTTGTAAAACACTGTGAAGATGTGAAACACGTTATAAATGCTAAGTGCTATTATTATGATTATCAGCACAGGTGTGTAATATTTGTATAGCTATGCTGGAGCGGGGCGGGGTTGGGAGTGGAAGAGGGGGACTGTTGCTGGGATCAAAAAATATATACAAAAGAAAGCAGAGGTAAAGGTTTCAAGAATCAAAGTTAAGATCAAAAGAGCAAAGTAATTAGAATATTGACTTGTACAATGGGAAGGGAGAATGAAGAACAGTCCCAGAACTTCAGATGTCTGGATGTGACACACTGTGTTTATGTATATTTTATTACACAAGATGCATGAGTTAGGCATGTGACAAGTTGAGAGGTCCCTTTTTTGTACTTAAAATCTGTTCATATTGTTATGCCTTCCACTTTTCTGCCAAGTGTTTTACAAAAGTGAATGAACTGAGCCTCACAATATCACTATGAAGTAGGTTAATATTATCCTTTTCTTAACACAGAGGGGTAAACTGAGTTACAGAGTGATCAAATGACTTTCCCAAGGTCACATATGGAATTAATGGCAGAGCCAGAATTACTGCCCAGGTTTCTCGACACATCCTAGCCCCCCTACTTTGACTAGACAATGTTTCCTCTGGGATCTAGGAGACATTCTGATAGTGTATTGTTTGCATTTGATGAGTTAGAAATAACAGCAGGACACCACGGTTCAGTAGGACTCTTGATATTTAATCAGGTTTGGTTGTTATATTGAACAGAATGAAAATCAGTGTTTTCATACCAAATATGCTCAAGCTCTGGCACTGTATGATCTTTTTTCCCTCTTTCATTTTGTCTTTGTAGTGTTTGAATCCAATGGGTCTGATTCACCTCCATGTTACTCCAGTTTTATGCTGGTATAAATCCATGTAGTCAATAGAGTTACACTGGCATAAAACTAGACCAGTGCAAAGGTGAATCAGGACCCTTGAATCTGTGCTTTAAGCCCTGAGATCCTAATGAGTTCACATCACTATCGAAGACAGTAAAATAGCATCAAACACAATGAACTTCATGAACAAGCAAAGACCATCCACACTTAATATGCTCTTTTTATTTTATTTTTATTTAATCCTGTATTCCAGCCACCACCTCCTCCAGAAGATAACCTAGTTCAGCTCAACGTCTCTTAATTCCTCTTTAAACTTATTCTGTATTTTTATGACCCTTCAGATGATGCAGTTTAGCCGAAGTTTCTCACCAAGTCCCACTGACATTTCAATATTGTGCCCTTGGTTTAGACATGTGCCAGGGTAAGAAATCTAATCTCTTGATGGAGCTGTATCGTAACTGTGAAAATTTCTCTACAATCGCCACATGCCTCTTTGTTTTCCAGTGAGAATCAGCCCAGTTCCAAGCTTTTCCTGCTCAAGAATGTAGATTCCTCCACGTACCTGCTCCATGGTAATAATCTCCTGCCTGGATGCTAGTACTGCTCCCAGGGAGCCAACACACATCTTATATACTGTCAGTCTCACCTCCTCTGCTTTGTTTCTATCTCTCTGCTGATACAGCCCTCCTTTGCAGCCTCTGTGCACCAGGCTCCAATGATTTTCCATAATAATGTTAAATGTTTTTCCTGATCCACATTCATCTTGACCCACACACCCCACTTCAGTTCCTTGTGCCCAGACTAATTATTTTACATTTTTCTACATTGAAACGCATTTGCCATCTGTTGCCCCAATTGCCCTAAATGATCCAAACTCGTTAGAGTCTAATTGTCCTATTTCTCATTATTTGCTCTCTTTCTTTCTCCAGTTTTCATCAAATCTGAAAATTAATAATAATTCAGGTTTTTACATTGCACCCATCACCATGGTTTCTGGGTGCCTCACATGCTGAAACTATCGACCTCAGAAGATGGCTGACTTCCCTGATCCTGCAGCTACATATTCATGCTTAACACAGTATCCTTGTTTGCAGGACTGGGACCATAGTATACAAAATAAGCCCTAAACTCACCTGAGCAAAAAGTGACACTGATGCCCTAGCACACTGTTAAAACAATGCCCCCAAGAAGAATCTCAAGGCAGAGAATCCAGCTTTGAATTTATTCAGGTGCTTTCATGAAAAATGCCCCCAAGTCCCAGCTCATGATATTTTCTGGGTCTGATTTTATTTTGCTGGAGACACTGAGCACTTAATCCTCTCATTGACTTCAGCTGGAATTGTGGGAGCTCAGCCCCTCTGACATATAACTTTTTAAATTCACATTCAACCCTTGTGTGCTAACCTTGGGCAGGCTACATTTTCTGTAAAACGAAAGTGCCAGCAAATAATCTGTTGATACTTTTATGAGATTTTACATCATACATACAATCAGGGTAGGAATAGTCTTAGTTTTATAACTGTTAATACCTGCCATTTTGTTGCATGCCTGTAAGCTAACCCAGTGGCTCTTAACCCTTCACGATTACTGTAACCCTTTCAGGAGTCTGAGTTGTCTTGTGTACCCCCAAGTTTCACCTCACTTAAAAACTACTTGCTCACAAAATCAGACATAAAAATACAAAAGTGTCCCAGCACGCTATTACTGAAAAATTGCTGACTTTCTCATTTTTACCATACAATTATGAAATGAATCAATTGGAATATACATATTGTACTTACATTTCAGCGTATAGTCTATAGAGCAGTATAAACATTCTAGGTATGAAAATTTAGTTTGCACTGACTTCACTATTCGTTTTTATATTTGCCTGTTGTAAAACTAGACAAATATCTAGATGAGTTGATGTACCCCCGGAAGACCTCTGTGTACCCTCAAGGGTTTGTGAACCCCTGGCTGAGAACCACTGAGCTAACCCACCTTGGATGGGAGCATTGGCACGAGGATTGAAATCTTTCTCAAGGCCTGTAAACAAAAGATCAGGTCTCCTGGCAATATATCAAGCTGAAAGGAAGTGTCCTTTGGGGTGTGACAGGACCCACTTTAATGGGACAGACCTTCAGCTGATGTAAATGGGTTCAGCTCCTCTGAAATCCATGGAGCTATGTCAATTTGCCCAATACCTTTAATGACATGGAAGAAGGAGTTACCAGTATCATAAAGTAAATCTGAAGGGTTGTGAGCCTTCAGTGCAATAAGGCAGCAAATGAAGTCAATAATACTTAGGGTCGTATACACAAGAGTCTCACATAATGGATGGTGGGGTGGTGGCCCCTCATTCCATGGCTCTGGTAACACTCCGTCTATGTACTGTTTTGGGCACCCCAACATCAGGAGATGCCAGAGAACTAGAAACCAATCCAAGGCAAGCCCCAAACATGCAGAAAATGAGGCAAGAGTAAATGACTAAAGATGTCTAGCCTGGCTAAAAGAGAATTACAGGGAAATATGAGAACCATGTGCATATGTCTGAAAGGTGTAAATATCAAGAAGGGGAGAAGACTTGAGTAGAGCGATAGCAGGGGGAGCAACTGGCTTCCAGCATGCCCCATATTAATTGATAACAGAACTGTGAAATATGTGAGCTTTTTAATGCTATGCAAATGGAAAGCATGCCCAGAAGATTTGACACTGGCTAAGCCAGCTCCACCTGGATCCCTAGCCCCAGGCCTACACTGAGAACCAAGCAGGGGTACTCCAACACTGTTCTCAGTTCATAGTCGAGGCCTGGGCTTGCATTTGCATCTCTGGGCTTTGCAACGGAGAGGACGCCAGAACCGAGGGGCAGTATTTCTGAGAAATAGCAGAAGCCTTTGCTCTGAAGCTCAATGCATTCTACTCTCCACACATCTCCTGAAGGAGCAGCTTACGCAGAGATAAATAAGACGTAATTTCTTGTCAAGCTGTTGCATTTCCCACTGCTCACTCTACCAATTACCCTCTCTCTGCCTTTTTATTTTTTATTAAACAACTGAAAAGAATTGAATCTTGTAACCTAGCTAGAAAAATTGCTGGGAGACATGAAGAATATCCAGATTTAATTTTCTCTTATGCCCTTCTTAAGGTATTTGTGATGAATGTGTTTTCATTACAATAGCCAGTAATAAGACTTGTGGATTTTGGCAGTTGTTTCTCTGCTGCTCTTCCTTTTCAGCAGACAATCTCCTTAGAACCTAATCCAGGTGGAGACAATTTTGGAAGAAAAGGGGTAGCTATATGCTTGTGGATACTCCAATTGTTGTTCGCAAAGAGAAGGCCCAACTTGCTTTCACGGAAGCCAATGGGAATGTTGCCATTGACTACAATTTATTTTATAGGTGAGTTTTTCTGATTCTTATTTTTAAAGCAATTCTAGAAATAAGCAATTGCTCCTCCAGTGCCCTGTCTCCCTGTGTGAATTAGAACCACCATTTCTTCGCGGGGTTCCTCTTTTCACTGGAGTCTGAGCCACTTGTGGATTCATCTATAAAGAGGTTGTACACCTATGACTTTAGTTAGCATTATTAATCATTTCCCAGTCAGGGCCCATTTTAAGGGTATAACTGCCCGGGAGCTTCAGAGCTGGAATATTCATTGCAAAGAGGAGGCATGCTCCTTCCCTTTAAAAATAAATGGGAAAATGTCTACACAAGGTTAACGTTTGCTAAATGCTTCAATATTTCACTTCACTCCCAAGGCCATAAATAAAATGTGCTTAAAAATTCATGACTAAAACTTCAGTGGATTTGGAAATGGGGACATTTCTGAACTCAGGATCAACCTGTTGTAAGAATTTAAAAAGCCAGCTGCATTCTCAGGGTAGATAGAGAAAAATGCAGCTGAAAAACACATACAGAGACAGATGTCAACCTACCCCTATAAATATCAATGTTTAAATCAGATTCAAAGAGCTATGACATGGTCTCATTATCCGGGATTGTTAAGTTCCCAGTAATACATTTGTCACGTATTTTATTACCATGCACATATAAAGGAAAGAGCTATTACAGCTTCATCTTGAAGCATGGCTACTGTTAAGGTTGTGTCAACAACATATTTCTAGTAAACCTTCTCTTCTGGCAGGTTTATAATTCAGCAGGCTGGAAATAAAAGGGGAAAAAAGACTTTTGTACCACACCATGTAAATTAATGTAATTCAAAATATATACAGCTGTGTCCAGAGATACTTCTCTTGCGGGGAGTGGAAATACAATGCTTTTGGAAAAATCAAAAGGTTCCTTTACAATCAAAAATGACCCGAATCTTTTCCAACACAAGCAGTCCTGTTGAGCTCAATGCGACTACGGTAGTTATGTAGGTATTGATTACTCATGTGACGGGGGAGTTGCAGGATCCAGGAGTTTTAAGGGAAGAACACAACCTACTGGCTCACACACCCCAGTTCCTGGGTTTTCTTTGGAGGTCTTCCAACCAAGCTGTGTGACCAATCCAAGCCTTCTTAGCTGGAAAGAGCAGAAGAGAGCCATGAGAGTGATTAAAGGATTGGAAACCAGGCCTTATAGTGAAAGACTGACGGAGCTCAACCTGTTTAGCTTAACAATGAGAAGGTTAAGTGATGACTTGATTACAGTCTGTGAGCTAATGTTTAAAAAATATATAATACACAGGTTAAGAAAAGCGTGTCTGAACATCTGGGTATAGTGCTTAGATTATCCACAATACAAAGTTTGTTTTTAAAGTCATAAGATACATATAGTGCATAATCAGCAATAACCCAAATTAAGGTGAATAAATGTCACAATACAGTTTAGATATTAGAATCCGAATACTCGGGTATATCACACATGAAAAGTTATACAGAGAGTTGGTTGTGGAAAGCAAATATAGGAATGAGTGTAGATTGTCCCTCAGTAATTGAGCATTTAGGGTAGGTGGTCCATTTAGAAAATACAATCCATCAGGGAAGTATTTCAGTTACTTTTCCCAACTGCGCTTCTCGTCGGCACTCCAACTCATCCCTTCTGGTATTGCCGATGTCTGGTGATGTGTTCTATGTAGATGTCCCTCGACCACCTGATGGCGTCTGACACCATGAGTATCAGCCGAGTGTAGTGGTGACCGATTCTGCATTCTCTCAACACTCGCTTGTTACAGGGGTCCCCTGCGCCCAGGGCTCCGATGATCAGCGCATGTATCTGAACCTGGTAACCCTTGACTCTCAAGGTTTTGACCAAAAGGGTGTATTTTTCCACCTTTCAACCTCAGGCATCATGGAAGGCTGGGGTCCTGTTCTCGAAGGGCACTGTGATGTCCACCATCATGATCTTCTTCTGGTCCTCGTTGGTGATGGCGATGTCCGGTCGCAGTTGGCTGTCAGTTCCGAGGATGGTGGAGTTCACGGCAACCTTCCCCATGGGTGGCAGGATGGCTCTGACTAGACGATCCTGGACGGCGTTATGCCACAGACCAGGCTCTGGAATGGGGCTTGCAGCTTCACAGGACATGGGCTACTGTCTCGTTGGCATAGCCACACTTCCTGCATCGCTTTTCCTGATTCCCGTGGCGGATGGCTCCATTCAGCGGAATGCAGTTGAGCCGGGCCCTGTGGATGAACCTCCAGTCGGCTAATTGAGTGAAGCAGCCCCTGGGGAGGAAGTGGTTGCTGGCATCCCACTTGCACGTCGCCTCGAATGCCTTGCCCTGGTCTGGCTTCCATTTCAGGTTTTCCACGTATTGACAGAGGATGTCATTCTTCAGGTTCCTCTCCAGCATGGTTCTAGCTCTCTGAGTGAAGATTGTGTGCTCCGTGTTCTTCATATGTGGCACCAGGACTCCCAGCTCCTGGGTTCCTCACACCACGTACAGCGGCAGCCGATACGCTTCTCCAGTCGTTGCGTAGCGTTGCGGGCGCTAGTCCAGAGCAAAGCAAAGTCTCCCCCGTCTCTTCCGAATTCGACTTCCAGCGAGCCGCTCAGGGAGGTGGTGACATCTTGGTTGGAGAGGGTCCTGGTGATTCACTTGTTGTTGACATCCCGCATAGCACTTTCTGCAATGTTCCTCACTATGGCATTTTGGGTTTGGGGATGTTCCAGGGGTTGTGTTTTACAGGGGGTCAGACTAGATGATCACAGTGGTCCTTTCTGGCTTTAGAATCTATGATGTTGCAAGATGTCTGGGGTGAAATTCACCCTCATGCAGAGGCCCAGCAAAAGGACGAAGTGCCATGTAAGTCTAATCAAGCCTTATGGACCTACGTGGGACAAGGTTTTGTACTGCTCTGAGCATTCAAATGGGACTTGTGTTGCACACAAATAGAACTCACACTGGCCTTCTGCATGGGGATGAATTTCATCCTTAAATGTACATTTAAAAAAAGAAAACAACCAAACTACTATAGACTTTCAACTGTCTGAACAGGACAGTATGCTGTGTTGTTGCAGCTGTGTTGGTCCCAGGATGTTAGAGAGAAGGTGGGGGAGGTCTCACCAGCAGAAGTTGATCCAATAAAAGATATTACCTCACCTACCCTGTCTCTCTGAAAAAGGCAGTGCAGATGAATGCTGCACAATAAGCTTATCTCACTCGTTAGCCATTTCTCTCATTAGGCCAGTCGTTGACTGAACTGCAATCAAATTTCTAAAGCATCAGTTACACTGGCTTGTGGCTGCCCATACTTGATATATAGTCCATTGTATCGTGACCTTGATGACTGGCCTAGAAACAATCCTAATTGAAGAGACTGATATAAAGAGGTATCCACACCATTATTTTTAGCTCTACCCAACTGGAGTACTTGAATAGCAAGGTATACAGCTTCCCAGACTGAGTGACTTATTTCCCCCCATAGCTGAAGGTTGCAGTTTGTTGTTATTTTATTTTATTAAAGAGGACAGTACTTCAAGGGCATAAGATGGATAAATTGTAGCATTTCATGGGTAATTTTCTTTTACAGTTATCATTATGCTAATTATTTCTGGTAGTAACCTCCCAGTGACATTATAGATCACAGGGCCCAGAATGAACCATGGAGACACTTAGGGCTTGTCTCCTCTTACTGTGGGATTGATGCGCAGCAATCGATCCACTGTGGGTCGATTTAGCGGGTCTAATGAAGACCCGCTAAATCGACCGCCAATCGCTCTCCAGGCAACTCTGGTACTGAACTGGAATGAGACGCATACGGTAAATCAATGGGGGACTTTCTTTCGTCGACCCAGCGTGGTGTAGACACTGCAATAAGTTGATATAAGGTACATCAACTCCAACTATATTATTCAAGTAGCTGGAGTTTGGCAACTTAGGTCAACTTAGCTCTGTAGTGTAGACCTGACCCCAGATAAAGCATTCTGTGTCAAAGGGATCCAGCTATGGAACAAACTTCCAAAAAAGGTTAGGGGGGAAATCCTTCCCCCAATGTAGCCAAAGGGAATTTTGCCATTTACTTCAATTGGGTTGGATTTCCCACTAGCTGAATCCAGCCTGACCACCTTTCCATAACAACCAGAATGGCATTCACAACATCAGCTGCCCATGCAGCCTTTCCCAGTTCCCAAAAAATTTCCCAAAGCAGAGTTTTGAATAACTCAAAATGAGAGAAGAGCCAGAGAAACCTTGAAATCCACTAGAGGCTTCACAGTTGCCAAGCTAGTGTGGAAGGCATTCAAACGCTACAAGGCTGCGTGCAGTAAAACACCCTGAGATAGACTGACAGTGTGCTATGTGACAGGTGGTTTCCAAATATAAAGGGGAAAGAGACCCCAGTCCTTGAAAAACTTGCCATCTAAGGTGCCGAACCTACAAATGATTATGCCCTTGAGAGCATATAGTGGGGTTCTCCAAGATCTGTCCTGGATCCGTGCTGTTCAACATATTCATAAATGATCGGGAGAAAGGGATGCACAGTGAGATGGCAAAATTTGCAGACTATACAAAATTACTCAAAATATGCAAATCCAAAGCTGACTGCTAAAAGTTACAAAGGGATCTCACTAAGCCGGGTGATAGGGCAACAAAATGGCAGATGAAATTCAGTGCTGATAAGTGCAAAGTAATGTACATTGGAAAAAATAACCCCAGCTATACCTACAAAATGATGGGGTTTAAATTACCTGTTACCACTCAAGAAAAAGATCTTGGAGTCATTATGGACAGTTCTCTGAAAGTATCTGCTCAATGTGCAGTAACAGCCAAAAAAGCTAACAATGTTAGGAACCATTAGGAAAGGGATAGATAATAAAACAGGAAATATTATAATGCCACCATATAAATGCATGGTACACCCAGACCTTGAATACTGCATGCAGTTCTGGTTGCCCCATCTCAAAAAAGACATATTTGAATTGGAAAAGGTACAGAGAAGGGCAACAAGAATGATTATGGGGATGGAACAACTTCCATGTGAGGACAGATTAAAGAGACTGGGACTGTTCAACTTACAAAAGAGGTGACTAAGGGGGGATATGATAAAGGTCTATAAAATCATGACTAGTGTGGAGAAAGTAAATAGAGAAATGTTATTTACCCCTTCACATAACACAAGAACTAGGGCTCACATCATGAAATTAATAGGCAGCAGGGTTAAATCAAACAAAAGTAAGTACTTCTTCACACAATGGACAGTCAATCTGTGGAACTCATTGCCATGGGATGTTGTGAAGGCCAAAAATGTAACTGGATTAAAAAAAATTAGATATGTTCATGGAGGATACGTCTGTCAAAGTCTATTAGCTCAGAAGGTCAGGAACACAACCCCATGATCCAGGTATCCCTAAACCTTTAACTGCCAGATGATGCAACTGGACAAGAGGGAATGGATCACTTGAAATTGCCCTGTCCTGTTCATTCCCTTTGAAGCATCTGGCACTGGCCACAGTCGGATGACAGGATATTGGGCTAGATGGACCATTGATCTGACTCAATATGGAAGTTCTTCTGTTCTTATGAAGAAGTCTGCTTCCATGAGAACCCATTAACCATTAAGGATAATCACATTCCTCACGTATGTAAATGTTTTCAGGATCGGGATCAATAGACAAATCCACCTATCAATAACAGACAAACAAAATATTTGGCATCTGTTCTTTTTACTTTTGTCAGTTGCTTGCCCTCAATCCCTTAGCCATTTTTGGCTTCTCTCCATCTTCCCCATTGTACCTCGTCTCCATTTTCATCACATCTGCCCAGAATCATCTCTAGCATTACATTCTCCACTTTCCAGAGTCCCCCCAGCCTTTGAAATTAAAAGCTCACTGCATGTTGGTGCATTGACAAGGCAGGATTCCAAACAGTCCAAATTGGTGAAGGTGTGTTGCCTCTGTTTCTTTTTTAAAGGCTATCCTTTAAACAGCGTGAGAAAGGCCTAGAGCTTGGGAACAGGAGCTGTTTGTGAAATTGAATAGATTGATTTTTCTCCCATAAGTCAATATTTTAATTATAAAAAGAGGTGCAAAATCCTGACTGAGATTTTACTCAGTCCTTTTACAGGCAAATCTCCCGTTGATGTAAATAAGACTTTTGCCCATTGGGTAAACACTTCAGGAAGTAACCAACTTAAAGGTGAAATTAAAATATTTCTGCTACTTTAATAAGAACTTGTGTATTCCTGGTGAAATTCATCCTAGTGCAAGGGGTCAGCATGAGGCTCATACACCACTTAATACCTTGTGCTCTTCCTTTGCGTGGGGATGAATTTCACCCTCAGTGAAAATGAATAGCTTGTGTCCATTTAACATTCTTCTTCAGTGTATTGCCAACCCCATTCCATCTTTATTCAGATAGATCAGTTGTTCTCATCTAAAACGCAGTGTTCCTTCCAGTCTTCTCATTTTGTTTTTAGGAACCTGTGTTTATAGTTTGTGGTTGCTCTTGCAACCATAAAAGAGCATTTGCTCACTGCTGTTGTCATTATTTTATGGGTTTATTTTGTTAAAAAGCACTTCCTTAATTCCTTTTCTTTTTAATAAATATACTGTGTTATATCATAGACAGAACTTTATGGCACACAGAAGGCTCTTCATATTCTGTTCATTAACCTGAAGATGATGATGATGATGACTATTATTATTAATAATAATGTTTATTATGATAGTGCCTAGGAATTAATTAAGAATAGGGTCCCATTGTGCCAGGCACCATACTACACAGTCCCTACGCATGAGAGCTTACCATCTAAATAGACAAGACAGCTAGAGGGTTGGGGAAAGAGATATAACACAGAGACACATAGGGTCCTCTTGATTTACGAGCATTCTGCACCCCATAGCTTTGGACCCTAAGGGCTGTACAATTCTCCCCTTTGTAGAGTATTAGGTAAAATTTATTGCAACCAAAATGCCCATGAATGGGAACGAGACATTCACTGAACCATGTATATGATAATAATTATTATTTTATTATCATAGCACTTAGGAGCCCCAGTCAAAGACCAGGACCCCTTGTGCTAGGTGCTGTACAAACACAGAACAAAAAGACAGCCCTTGCCCCAAAGAGCTCACAATCTTAAGTAGAATATTTCAGCAATGAGGCATGGGAGGCAGTGTGTTCCTACAGAGCTGTTGTATGTCCTAGGTAATGTTACCAAGATTGAACTACTTCACCTGCAGAGAAGTGCATTGGGTCTTCTTCCAGTAATGGAAGTTCTGTAACTAAGGAAGAAAGGTCATGTGCCATTGTGATGGGGTGTCTAAACCCCACACCAGGTAGGCAGGTATTAAGGAGCTGCTCTGGGCTGGAGTAGCCCTGACCCAGTGCAACTGCACATCATGTCAAGAATGGAGGAAGAGTTCAAAGGGAAGAAGCTCAGCTCAGTCATGGGCAGGTGTGGAAAGAGAGCAGAGGGTTGCACTACCCAGCTAGAGGCCTGGTAGACAGCAGAGCCTACTCCCTTGCCAACAGATCGAGGGACGTGATCATTCCCCTCTATTTGACATTGGTGAGGCCTCATCTGGAGTACTGTGTCCAGTTTTGGGCCCCACTTTACAAGAAAGATGTGGAAAAATTGGAAAGAGTCCAGCGAAGGGCAACAAAAATGATTAGGGGACTGGAACACATGACTTATGAGGAGAGGCTGAGGGAACTGGGATTGTTTAGTCTGCGGAAGAGAAGAATGAGGGGGGATTTGATAGCTGCTTTCAACTACCTGAAAGGGGGTTCCAAATAGGATGGATCTAGACTGTTCTCAGTGGTAGCTGATGACAGAACAAGGAGTAATGGTCTCAAGTTGCAGTGGGGGAGGTTTAGGTTGGATATTAGGAAAAACTTTTTCACTAGGAGAGTGGTGAAACACTGGAATGCGTTACCTAGGGAGGTGGTGGAATCTCCTTCCTTAGAAGTTTTTAAGGTCAGGCTTGACAAAGCCCTGGCTGGGATGATTTAGTTGGGGATTGGTCCTGCTTTGAGCAGGGGGTTGGACTAGATGACCTCCTGAGGTCCCTTCCAACCCTGATATTCTATGATTCTATGATTCCATGAAAAGTAGGCCCAAGGCCCCTGAGGTGGAGGGGGCTGTACTATGCACCTCTGCTGGTGAATCAGCAGACTTTGAGCCAGAAGGCAGCCTGTCCAAGGCTCCTTTGAAGGAAGAAAGGCCAGCTGCCTGGCTGAGATTGACTGCAGAAGAGCTCTGTGTAAGTGCGAAAGCGTGTCTCTTTCCCCACTAGATGTTGGCCCACTAAACCATATTACCTTACCCACCTTGTCTCTGTATATGTTCTTTGTTCATTTCCTGGCTCCTCAGTTGCATGTTTGTTCCCCTGTGACACCGTAAGAGGTAGGTATCCAGAGGGACTCGGCTGGAGGGCAAAGACTCTGTCCCCTTCTGACTGCACCTGAGAGCCCCCGCCCTTGAGAGACCTTACCTGGAATGAGATACAACCCAGTCAACACCCTAAGACAGTGCTGATGAGGAACCAGAGCACTGGCAGACATATTTAATAGAGCTCTGCTGTTTTACCTCAGGTAAGAATCTGGCCCACATCTGGGCATTTCATGGGTTACACGGTAGTGTCAGCACATGGAATTAATCAAAACGTGCCAATTATTCACAGAATTCCTAAGCACATGTACTCATGTTCAGTATTATTTGTCATGCATGGCCTTCATTTAGAACAGATGCATCTGTTATACCCATAGAAGCTTGAGATGAAAGAGACATTGAGAGGCTTTCATCCTTCTATTTAATGCTAAAAAGGACTTCGGCTATACAAGGGTCTCTTATTCTCATTATTATTTAATAGCCCTCCCTTATCTCCCAGGTGTGCTAGGCACTTAACAGAAAACACATAAACATGAATTCTTGCCTCAAAGAACTTAACATCT
Organism: Chelonia mydas; assembly: GCF_015237465.2. Taxonomy (NCBI): domain Eukaryota; kingdom Metazoa; phylum Chordata; order Testudines; family Cheloniidae; genus Chelonia; species Chelonia mydas. The sequence continues at coordinate 71,333,892 of NC_051250.2, forward strand.
AAATGATGGACATGACCGACAAGTGAACAAACAAAATACATCAGGAAGGGAAAGGACAAGGTTACATTTGTATGATTGTAAGGTTACTCAGTTTAGGCAGACCAATGCTGCATTTTGTTTGCTGTTTGAGTGTAAATCCAATAGAGCTGGGCAGGAAGTGTGAATTTTTGACATTTTGAATTTTTTCCCCAGCCTCAATCGGGAAGAAAAGTTGAAATCTCAAAAATGTTCACACGCCAACAATGTCTCCTACCAAAAAATTCTGACTGGATCACTTGCAATGTTTTGTTTTGATAATTTCAAAATGTTTTGTTTCGGTTTTGACCTATTTTTAGTTTTTAATCTTTTTTTTAGCATAAATTAACTGAAATTTCTAAATGAAAAGTCATTTTGAACCAAAAACTTCTCATTTTAAAAATGTCAAAATGGGACATTTCAGCAATTTTGAAACTTTTTTTTTCCCCCAAAGATTTTCAAGTGTGGAGATTTGTAGAAATTAACCCTTCCCCAGGAGCAGTTTCGGTTTCAATGACTCATCATTCTCTGATGAAAAACCATGTTGCTGGAAAGTTCCTGACCAGTTCAAAAATACACTCATTTTTTGTAGGTAACAGCACATGTGAGCTTTTCGGAATGAGGCAATGATGGGGCCTGAATGAAAGGATTTTTGGAAGGACATTTCAAGCATAAGGGGCAGTGTGGAAGAAAGCACAGAGAGGGATGAGAGGCGATAAAAGTGATGCCCAGGAAAGCTGCTCTTTCTCATTAATGCTTGGATATTTCCAAAATCCACATTCTTACTCTGGAGGAAACACCTCAGACGTGTTGAGACATTTTGAAATGACTGTGGTCAGAACTTTTTTGGCGGCAGGAATTCAGCCAGGCATCACTCCAGTGTACAGATCTATTCCAACACCTTGATCAGCACTGACAGATCCAAAGCGTCATTGAAATGAATGGTTAATGAGAGTCATACGCTATAAATCCAAAATGCTTAACAAAATGGATTCTAACTCCATCAAACAGACAGAACACACTGCTCCTTTGTTGAAGATTAGGGCACTTCTTTCCCTTTCGGCTCTGTCCAGTACTTGCACACAGTGCAAACTTGTAGTGGCCATTCACCCAAGTTTCTTTCTGGGTCTATCTCAGTCTCAGGGCCTGCCGTGTCCCAGCAACAGTGGCATGCACCCCCTGCCTGCAGCCCACACTGCACAGTAGAGTGGCACCCCTGATTTCCAAACAGGAGAAGGGCTGGTAGCAGGAAGTTAGGGCTGGGATTCCCTGCCATGCCATTTTCCTAGCCAGCTGTGACTCTGTGGGGCACAGAGACCAGTTCCCCTTATGTGCCCACTCCCTAACCAACCAGGGCTCAGGGACAGGACTGGCTTTCTCATATGCTGACCTGTGGCATGGGGACTCCATGGCAGCCAGTTCTAAGCTCAGTAAGAATTTTTTGTACTAGAATGTTGCTCACAAATGAATATATGTGGCATGCATCTCTGGGACCGAGAAAGCTCAAGTCCCCTCTACTGAATGCACTCTAGCACTTACAAGAGACAAGAACATTATTTCTGAAGCTCTCTGGTGCAGCCATCAAAGCAAAGGGGTGAGAGGCCTAAGGATTCTGGGGTTCCAAATACACTGATTCAGTCCGTGACCTTGAGCAAAGTCACCTGACACTCTTGTGCCTCCAGATAAAGCCAGCTGGAAAACTGATTAAAACACAGGAGCTCAATGAAAGCTACATCCTTCATCGGAGCTGGGAAAATAAATGACTAGATAAGCAAACAAATGTCCCCATCAGAATGCCCCTTCTAGGAAGCAGCAAAGTCCTGCGGGTCCCATAAGAGGTGACTGCATGCTGTAAATGCCACCTTCCACTGGAGCCTATTCTAAATAAGCTTTCTAGCTTAAGACTTCTTGTTCTAGGAAAGTCTCTTCTGCTAGCTAATGAATCACAGTTTCACTTTGCCATCGATAAGCACAGACACCTGATTTACTGGGACGCTACATTAAAACTAACCAAGAACCATCAAGGAAATCTAAATGGATCTGACTTGCCACAATCTCTCTAATCTGTAATTTCTCTGCAAATAAAAAGTACTCATAAATCAGGGGAAGCCTGTCAGTGTATCCTACTAGAGACTGTATATCTGAGGGGAATGCAGGGGAGGAAGGGAAGTCACACAAAGCCAAGTTGGCAATGTAAGTCATTATCATCTGATGGCTGCTGAGAGCCCTATGTAAGCTCGGTAGTGCTATTACTCCTGTTCCTAATAGCCAAGGGTTTACAACGTACAACTGGCTAATTGGGGGGGGGGGGGGTGGAGGGGGGAAGAGGAAAACAATTTCATGGAGATGTTTGAAATGTTGAAGGTGTTTCCCTTTCGCAAGGTTAGAAATGGACTCCTTTTCCATTTTTCATGGAATCTCCCATGACAGTTTTTAATCAATATTTTTATCATAATTTTTATCAATCTGATTTTCAACAGCATTGTTGTCAACAGGTTTTTTTGTTTACCGAAAGCTGCATCTTCTTACTGAATACCAAGGAAACGAGTAATTTCAATCGTGATTTCAAAACCGATTTAGATCCAATTCGTGATAAAAATATGGTGGCAAATTTCACAAGCAAAAAATGGGCAACCCCGCCGCCCCCGCCCCCAGTAATCTCAACAATTTTTCACAAAAATGTTTAATTTTAAAAAAGGCAAATTTTTGACCAACACAGTTTGTAGAAATATTTTGACCCGCCCTGCTACTTAGCTCTTTTGCTGACAAGCCTTCACATTAAATGAATGAAGAGAGATTGTTCCCCTAAGTCAAGAGGACACACGTTGGTGGGATAATGGGACTGACTGGAGAAGCACTCCATATTACAGCCACTTTGCATGGGTTTAAATGGATACTCAGTGTGCAAGATAGTGGAATGCATCCGATGAAGTGAGCTGTAGCTCACGAAAGCTTATGCTCAAATAAATTGGTTAGTCTCTAAGGTGCCACAAGTCCTCCTTTTCTTTTTGCAGATACAGACTAACACGGCTGCTCCTCTGAAACCTGTCAAGATAGTGGAGAGTCAGGCCCAGTGTGTGTGAAGTCTTTATTTCTGCTGGCCATGCTATAGATTGACTACTGTTCTTCAGCAGCTATTCTTAAGGAGAAGGTACCAGTCACCATGGCTGCATGGACACTGAACCATTTTTGTTGCTGAGCTCAAGGAAATGTCTCTGATGAAAATAGCTTGGGACCTCATACTACCAGTAAGATGATTTCCACAAGTAAGGATGTTGGGTGTGACTAAAGTTTCACTGTGGTTAATTAGTTTTAATGGGAAAGAGGATACTCTACGCTAAAGGGAGAAAGGATGGTGTTGTGGGCTATAACACAGGAGATCTGGGTGCTTGGGGATGGTGCTTCTGCTCTTTGTCTGCTTAGACTGCAAACTCGTTTGGCCTGGACTGTCTCTTACTAAGTCTATATATACTGTCTAACACAGTGGACCTCTGATTTCGATTGGGGCCTCTTGGCACTACCATAATACAAATAAATCATTAATAAAAATCACAAGGAGGACATGGCATGAATGTGCCATGAGAATTCAGCTGACACTTATTCTCTCTCTGTATATATACACATCATGAAAACTCACTGATCTGATAGATAATCATAATCCAAAGCCTTCACATCTATACCCTGAAGGGGGAAGGAGGTAGCCATAAAATTGAATTTCCCACTGAGTCATGGGGTTGAAATCCCCTACACCTGTTGTTGAGGAGCAAATTCAACCTATGAAATTCCAAAGGCTTGCCCATAGATAAAACTAACTGTAACTTCCAACATCCATGGAACAGATTCTAGGATACTTTAATGAACCCACTTGGTTCTTTTTTTAAAACAGCCGTGAAAACTGGAGCAGGAATGTAAGTTTAGTAAGTAGCTGCCAGTTTTTCCTCTCCTTGCTGCTTCTGTTCATTTTTGCTCCATTTTCTTTACATTCATTGTGTGTTCTGGAGTTGGAGCCAGACGGGGTTACATTTGGGAAGCTTCAGGACCCAGATAACAAGCTTGCAAATCTCCCTTAATAACTCCCTACCCTCCCATGCCATGCCTTTAAGGCCTGTCATTTTCTGCTGTGGTTTTCACATGAAGGTTTTGCAGTTACCCTAGCTGAAAATACTGGCTTTATTAGCTCTGTGGCTTGAAAGATAATAAGAAAGTAATGAATTGTTGCATTTGTTTTCCCAAAGGCACAGCTTGTTTTGGGGTCACTGAGAAAACCATTTGCTGGCTTGGTGACGAATTAAGTTGCTGTTGAACAACCTGTTCTTATCCTTTGATTGACCCTTTGTTTGCCCGTCCCTGTTTATATGTTTGAGAGTAAGTTCAAGGGCAAATGAATCTTCTTTATCTTCCCCTGGCTAATCAAAGTTCTAGCAGGGTGAACAACATCTCCCTCCTCTGATTCCGCAGGTTCTGCATTATTATTTATACTGCAGCAGCAGCTAACTGAAACTGGGGCTCTATCGTGCTAAGTGCCGTGCGAGCACACAATAAGAAAGTCCCTGCCCTGAAGAGTTTGAAGTCTAAAGAGACAAGACAGACAAAAGGAGGTTGATTTTCCCCATTTTACAGATGCAGAACTGAGATGAGACTTGCTTAGCGTCCCACAGGAAGTTTGGTGTAGAGAGGGGTATGTAGCCAGCCCTAATCCAATGCCTTAACCCCAAGATCGACTTTCTATTCAGATTTGAATTGAATGGAACAGTGCTGATTTACACCAGCTGAGGATCTGGATCTGAATATCACAACGAAATATTATTTACTACAGTAGCTAGTGCTATAGATATTTCAGTGTACAGAGTTGCAGCCATCTCAAGTGCTTTACAAACCCCAAGGAAGGCAAGGTTCCTGCCTGAGGAAGAAAGCTGGATGGATATAGGAGAAAGAATATTAACTAATACTCTCTGGAGTAAAACTAATCAATCTCTCTGATTGCTTTGCTGGTAGGCCTACCACCATCCGTTTGCTTATTTGCAAATATTCCAGAGAGCAAATGTGATCTACAAGAATGTTCAGTTTATTGTACCGAGTTTTCTTAGCAAGAGAGAGACCCTGCACCCAATGAGTTTAGAGTTGAATTTAAGACAGAGTAGAAGCATCATGAATTTTGGCAGAAATAAATATTCACTCGAGTGTTCATTCCAGAAATGCTGTCACTGCCATTTTGTAAAAGCTATTTTTTGTGATTATTTCTCCAATAGATTGCCATCCAATTCAGGACACATCACTATGTGACTTCTGTGACCAGTTATATGGAATGAAAATGCAGACGGTGTGCCTAGATGATGAAAAAGGTGCTTTTTAAAATGGTTAGCTTGATCCAGTTTGCACAGCCGGAACCCTCCATAACACTTGAACAGATGCAGGTTAACACCCAACAATCATATTAAGTGGTCTGAGAAGGGAGCCATCGATCCCTCTGTTCAATTCCTAGAGTCCACTAGTCAACAGCCGGTGAGAATTCCAACTCTGGCTAATGAGAACTGCAATATATTACTTGGCTTAGGACAGTTATTTCACTTTTTAAGAAGCCATCATAACAAAGGATGGAACCTATACAGTTCCTCTCTCTCTCTCTCACTCTCCCTCCTTATTTCAAAATCCAGCTATTTCTATTAAGTGTTTCATAACTGTCTTGGTTCTTTTATTGTTGGTTGATTGTGTCTACTGCTGTCCATGCAGAGGTTAATCTGATACCATTCCATGAGTATCACTGACTTTACTTGACAGAATTAACATCTTCCTAAATGGAAAGTGGCAGATCTTTGTGCCTAATATACCATGACTAAAGAGGCTGATACACATTAGAACATGATTTGGCCAGTTGTTTAGTAGTAGCTATAAGAATATAAAAATAATTACATCTTTCAGTCCTAGGCAAAAACCAGGACACCTGAACTCAATATGGGCCAAAAGCTAAAGTGCTTGCTCTGTTTTCCCTTAGTCAAAATTCCTTTAGTCAAAATTTTCCCAGGCAAAATTCCATGGACTTTGGGATTGAGTCATATGCACATAACCAATGTGGTTATAAAACAGAAAAAAGCTGACCTATCTCCTACAGGTTCAGCCAGAGGGATTCCTTGGTAGAACTACTAGTTTTGCATCCTAGGGAATCTAACTCGCATCTCTGTAGCAGTAATATGTAGGCAGCAGATCCTGCCATCAAATGGGGAACTGCACCAGTAGGTTGTTTGGCTATTAACCAATAGACATAATGGGGCCAAATTCATCCTGTTGCTCTGACCTCACGTGAGTTACAGCAGGGATATATTTGGCCCAATAGGTTTTAAATTACATTGGTCACTCGCTCTCCAACAAGAAGCAGCCAACCATGGATTGTCTTTGTGTTATTTGAGTTCATCTGTGTGTAACCTACTGGTTCGATGTGTTTTATGTGTATCCTGTTCTAGTGGCTGGTCCACATAAGATGATAACCTAATACTGCTCTCTTAATAGAGTTGCTCCTTTAGCTCATATGTTAGCTGTCTGTGCTATAGTAATACAGGTCCTGAGTTCTAGCCCTGCAGGGAGTTGCTACAATTGCAAAGAAGTCTTTATTTTTTTAAAAAAACCATTCCCTGTATTTGCCAAATAGGCAAAGTATGTCATGACCAAAGACATCACACCTAAGGCTCAGACTGCTTTTTCTCTGAGTTTTTGTTGTGAACCAAAAATAAAAAGGCATATTTTCCTGCTGTTTATTTGTGCAGTACAAGTCTTCACATTGTTTTCAACATCCAGTCCTGCATGCAATTTGGGGATTTAACCAAATGATGAAGATAGTGCAGCAATGTATTTTGAAATTATGTAATTCTGTAAAACGTTAGCAAACTCTAGGACCCCGCACTGGATTCCTCTGTTAAGTCATCCTGTTATCAGGTGCTTGAACATGTGGATTCAGTAATTATTGCTGAGTCATGTTTGCATGTGCATTCAATTAGCTCAAACCAGATTATAAAAAGGCTGAAGCCAGTTTAAGGGTGGACAGTAAAACCAGGGAAATACTGCAGGGAAGGTGCTGGTATTAGCAGCTGCCAAGTGTTGGGAGATGGCTTAGGTTTATGATGAGCTGCTGTTGTTTCTTACTAACACAATCAACCCCCAAGAAAGGGTAAGCTTGGCTTTTTTAGAGTGTGTATATCCTATTCAGAATAGAGTGGGAATTCCACCTGCTTTCAATTGCCTTCCATCCCTGATAATCTCAAAGCACTTTCAACTTACTTATAGAGGCCTTTCCTTCCCTTAATGCTGAAATGCATTAACCTACATGGGGGAAGTGGCAGTTGTCTGACAACACTTACATGATTTTAACAGTTCTGTATCCAGTTGAAAGTAGAGAAACAAAGTAGGGAGCTGCAATGCACAAAGGGCTCTTTGGCTGACATGCTAGGGCTACCATTTGTATTGGACACAAAGTGTCATGGTATCATTAAGTGAGAGACCTTGGTTTGAATTCTCATCTGCAAGATCACACCACCACTACCCAGGCACTCGCTACTATCTGGAAAACTAGTTCTGAAGGGACTTTGAGGGAAACATACCCCCTAGTTCGGCTAGCACGGCTCCCTGCACAACCATGGGTTTCCTTAAAGGTTTCCCATTCAGGTGCTGACTAGGTCCGATGCAGCTTTGCTAATGAGACTGGACAAGAGCACATCCCAAATTGCTATTACAGGTCTAAGTAGAAGACTAGCTCTGTAGAAACCTGTATCTCTTACCAGTATTGTACTGGCTTTGTAAATGCACACGGATCTGTCTAAGCTCCACACGCTGCACTGAGCTCTCTTCAGTGGGAAGGCATTAAGCTCTAGCTCCAAAGTGCTTCAAAACAGAAAGAAACGTATGCTCGTAAAACCCCTTTGAACTAAACTAGCATTTAATCCCATTTTATTTTCCAGCATGTGTACTGCTACTTATTTACCTTTACTCTATGTCCAGCACATGCTTCTGTCTCCCCTTCTATAAATGGGTCTAATAATGATAGAATCATGTTCTAGCATTACAGTGTCCAGCTCCCTTCCTTTACAACAAAGCAATTAAGCAAATGTTTTTATTGAATATTGACTTATAGTTTGGATTATAATTTCCTTTATGAAATGTTGATTAACAGGATGGAAAGCTGTAGTCTATTGTCTAGTACTTTGCTCCGCAATTTCTGAATCTGCAAATGACCTCTCCCATTAAATGCAATGGAAGGCCCATGTCAATATTTGCAGGTATGCTGCAATTACACTGTATTTGTTAGGTCACATTGATTTAATCCAAAAGTTACTCTGGCTTCCATTTGGGGCCTGATCCTGTGAGGTGCTGAGGGCCTAGTGCAATGTGCCCTCATCTCCCACTGGAGTCAATGGAAGCTGGGGATATTCAGCACCGCACAGGTTTGGGCCCTGATTAGTTGGAAAAACATAATTATGGGTTAGGAGCTAGGTTTATACAGTGTAAATGTAGACTGTCATCCAGTTCTTTCATTTGCGAATCTCTCTCCTATTTTATGACCACTTGCTAAGTGGGAGACTTCAAGGTGAACTTGTACCTCTTGTTAAACGGATGTCTTAATTTTCCACATTTTTTTTAGTTTTAGTGAGATGCTCTCTAGTCTTTCATCATCTAGGGGAAAGGAACGAGGCACCTAATCAGTCTGTCTGAAGGAAATGCCTTTTTAACGAGCCCAGGTCTCTGGCAGAACTCAAAATAGTAATGTGATCAAGTCTGACATCTGTATAAAAAGGAATTGTATTAAGAAAGTTAGCATGTCGTTGGTGCCCTGTAATTATTGTTGCTGATCCACAAGTCACTGCAATGTAAAGTTGACTCCCCATCACCATCTCTGTTGTAGTCAATTCACTGGACTTTCCTGAAACTCTTTAACAAGATGTATGCCTTAATCACACATGCATTCTGCACTAGCAAGTAATTAAAATCATTCTCTGTCACCACCTTAAGGGGGCAGACTCCTCCACAGGATTTTGCATCAGAAAATTGCAGAACACAACTTCTGTCCAAGTCATGATGGAAGGCTTTCATCTCGCATGGCCGGGGGGTTTGTTTTAGTTCCTAGCTTTGAACCATTTCTGAAATTATCCCTTATTTACTTAGCCTGACATTGTTCCTCCATACAAATATACCAAGTGGGGCTTTGCAGGGTGGGGAGATATTAAGCAGATGCGATTTATGGTACTTGTAAATGCATTTTGACAGAGAAAACCTCACACAATGTGAGGCTGTTCTCTTCATCCAAATGGCTCGTGCTGAGCTCAACTCAGCCTCTACATAGGCAAGTTGCACAGGAAAAGAAATGCCCCGTCTGAGTAGTGCCATTGGGCCTGGCTCTCATCTCCCTGGGGAATCTCCATTGACGTTAATGGAGCTGCTCCTGGTTTACACCATTTGAAATAAGAGCAGCAGAAGGCTCATCACTACCATTCTGCCTATATAATACTGCCAGAGATACCAGGAGCAGTAGGCCGAGAAACCTCGGGAAAGAGGTAGCCTGTGCTCGCAGCAGTGTGCTCTAGCTGGAATTTCTAGCATACCCCCTGCACAGACCTGTCCCCTTTGAGAGCCCTCGCACTGCAGTAGCCCAAATTGAACTCCTCTCTCTGCTCCCCTGGGCTCCTCCTGAGTGGGCACCTAGGACACCAGGAGCCCTTCCGCCCTATCCCCTCTCTAGTGTAGTGTAAGGCATATCTTATCCCACTGAGGTGCTGAAACTTAAATAGTCAGTTTGGGGTCTATAAATATGACTCTGAATGGGACTGCTGGGATGGCACTTGATGGTACAGACCAGCTTCCTGTGTAACTTCAGCGCTATCTGGTCACCCTACAGATAAAGGAGGTGCTCACCCACGTCCCCTCTACAGGGGACTCACAAGCTGCTCTGTGTTCCACCTCCTGCTATTAATACAGTTGCCTGCTAGGTGTGAGTTCTGAAGTCTTTATTAATGGTGACAGCTACTGTTGATGTATGAACTTGGGGGAGAGGGGAGAGTTTTTAGCCTCCACAACAGTGGTCCCCAAACTTTGGGGGTGTGCTTCTCTCGGCATGAAGGAACAGTCGGAGGGGGTGCGGTGGAGCCTGGGCCAGCCCCCATTGGGAGCGGGGAGGGAGTGCCGTTCTGCCCCAGCTCCTGGCTGTGGTTCCACTCCCAGCCCCGCCCACCTGCGGCTCTGCTCCCAGTCACAGCCCCAGCCTCGGACCCTGGCTCGGATGCGACTCCGGCCCCAGCTTTGGCGTCCAGCTCCCAACCATGGGCGGGGGGCAGGGCATTAATGGGGTGGAGGGGCGCGAAGTAAAAAGTTTGGTAACCACAGCTCTACAACTTGATGTGCTGGTAGGGAAGAGAGATCTTGGCTTGGTTTGTAATGAACCAGGGTTGACCTGGGGCACAAGCTAAGCAGAAGGCTACCTATGGCCCCACATCTCAAGGGGCCATTGGTGGATTGTCACTGCAATCCGCTGCTAATTGGTCAGTTCTGACCAGCTGTTTGGGGCATTGTTGCACACGTGGCCTCCATCTGCTTCTGCACAGTCCTCTGCAGTGTCCACCTCTGGCTTACAGGTGTCCCAGAATCCTTTGTAACACCCATTGCAGTACTGGCTTTAAAAGTAGCATGAAGCAAAGAATTGTAGGGCACGGCAGAGGTCTGACCCTACGGGATGTCCTTTAGGAGGAGGAAATAACAGGGTAGAGCTGTGGAGGGAGCAAATGTCAGGTGGCAGCACAAAATCCCACCTTCACTCAGGCCATTCCTAGCATTGCCACTATCTCGGGGTGTGACACTGGGCAAGTCAGTTAATCTGTGCCTCAGTTTCTCCACTGATGACCTCGGGGAGTAGAGTCTTTGTGAATTACTGCCTCTGGATGGAAGGTACAGGAGAAATGTGAAGTATTTCATCTGCTCTGTGCTTTGGCAGGTTCTGAGGGTGAAGCTCGCAGGACGTGGCATATTGCAGAAATCCTGGAAAGCTTGGGTGCCTGTTCAAACCCTTTGAGCCACCTTCCCATTCTTCTTCCTCCTTCCTTTCAACCTGGTTGGGCCTCAGCAGGTGGTGATAATCTCATTTCACCTTTAAAGAAAGAAAACTAGTTTTCCTCAAGAAACAAATGGGCAAAATGTCCAAAGCTTATTCTCCCCCAGATGCTTACTCCATTGGCTTTATTGGGATTTATGTGCACAGAAAAGTATTCTCATGATGGGGAGGGAGTGACCATTAAAAGACAGAATTAGCTTTCTTTATTAGTTCTGTGTTCTATATGTGTCTGTTTTTCACCAAGCTTATAAACTTATTAATGACATACTATAACAATATAGGCATCAATAGTTACTTTGTATTTTCCTGAAGCAAAGCATGAGGGGGAAGTCAAGATTTATTATAGAGCTGGCTTCCAGCTTAACACCAAAGAGAAATCAAAGGGCTCCTTGAAACTCTTAACCAGTAGTTTTCTGTGGATGTCAATGGTGTACATCTGCGCACGATATCAGGAGCTGGACAGGAGATGCTGTCCCAATCACAAACCATACCAGGAGATTCTTTCTTAAGGAATCATTTCCCCTTTTTTTCTAAAAGGGAAAACATATTATGGAGGCATTGCAATATTTTCTTTCCTTGCCATCAATAAAATTCTAAATTTATGTCATTATTCAGTGAGGGGAAATCACAATATTATTGCATTTTTGGAGACTTATATTAAAATAACTTATAATCTATAATAAAACTTTGGTGGAAGCAGATTCCTGAAAACATTTGGTATAATGACTTAAATGTCTGGTCCTTGGCTACTTTGCTATGAATGTTTTGGATTCTCTAGTTTATTGCAAAAACTTGTGGTTGCTATTTGTGGATGGAACTCAAAGAAAGGTGTTTAGCCAGAGAGGAAGGTTCGTCCAGTGGTTAGACTCAGGGCTTGTCTACAGTATGTCTACACTCTTGTCTACGTTGAGACTCAGATTCAATTCCTGCTCCGCCAGAGGCTTTGTGTGTAACCTTGGACAAGTCACTTAAGTCTCTCTGCACCTCAATTCCCCATCTCTAAAATGGGGGAATAGTGCCTCATGACTTTTAATGTATTTACCTTCACAACTCCTCCGTGAGGTGTTCAGATGGTATGGTAAAGGGGGACTATATAAATTCCTGAGATAGTCCTAACAGTCTGTCTTCTAAAAATCTTTATCAACTGGTAAAGATGTGGCTAGAAATGAGGAAAATGTTTGCTTGATGATGTGAACAATAGCTGCTGATTTTAGGAATGGGAAAAGAAAAGTTGTGTGTCGACAGCTTAAAATAGCCCACAACAAAGGCATAATTCTTCATTCAGACTACCGATAAACAGCTGAAAAGAGCTACAAGTACGAATCAATGTCTGGAAAACACACCTTATAGTAAAAAGAAAAGGAGTATTTGTGGCACCTTAGAGACTAACAAATTTATTTGAGCATAAGATTTTGTGAGCTACAGCTCACTTCATCGGATGCATGCAGTGGAAAATACAGCATCCGATGAAGTGAGCTGTAGCTCACGAAAGCTTACGCTCAAATAAATTTGTTAGTTTCTAAGGTGCCACAAGTACTCCTTTTCTTTTTGCAAATACAGACTAACATGGCTGCTACTCTGAAACTTATAGTGAGAGACGACGGAAACTCAATCTATTTGATTTGTTCAAGAGAAGGTTAAGAGGTGAAACGATCACAGTTTTACAAGTACCGTATGGAGAAGAAACTGCTGCTGATAGACAGTTCTTTACGCTAGCAGACGAGGAATAATGAGATCTAATGTTTGGAAGCTGAAGCTAAACAAATTAGATGAGAAAGAAGATGCAAATTTTTAAGTGAGGGTGATTACTCATTAGAACTGTACGACTTACCTAGGGTTATGGTGGATCTTCATCACTTGAAATCTTTAAATCAAGATTGGATATCTTTCTAAAAGAGATGCTGTAGCTCAAATAGGAGTTATCGGGTTGATGTCGAAATTATTGGCTTGTATTATGCAGGAAGTCAGATTAGATCAGAATGGTTTCCTCTGGCCTGGAAGTCTGGGAACATGACATATCTTACTAAAATATCAGTATCGGTAGAACACATTTCAGCAAGACAGAGAAATTGCAATGTATTCTCTGCTGAAATATTTCAATGCCACAGATTTATGGAAACCTGGAAAAGGGAATTCCAGGGCTATTGATGTATCTGACTGAAAATATAATGAACTTAATTATTTTGCTTAACACCAGATCAATTCCACAGTAAGTCAATGGAGTTATACAATGCTTGAAACCCAGCATAAATGAGAGGAGAATCAGGTACACTATCTCTGGAGGACAGAGTACCTGATGTCTGCTATTTGCTGGAATAAAAATGCCCTGCAATCCAGCCAGAAGTCTCAGGCAATCAATATGAAACTTGGATTCCTTAGGAAGCTGTTCTCCTTGTCATAGATGTGTCAGTGCATCTGCCTCCTCAACCTGAAATGTTAACGTAGAAATCTTTTGTGACACTCCAAGGAGACCTAAGACTCTCGCTTCCCTGATCCCAGGCATTGAAGCTTCTCACTCTGTCCTATTAAGGAGGGAGAAGAAAGATGAACGCAATTGTTAGACCCATGGTCCATCTCCTCTGATATCCTGCCCCTAACAGTGACTTGTTGCACACTTCAGAGGAAGGTGCTTGTTCTTTGTTTAGTCATGGAAGCCGTTACTAGGCAACTATATGGACTAACCTGAATGGAGGGCTGGTCAAGGAATGGAAAAACTAGTTTGAAATGAAAACAACTTAAGCATTTTTAGTAAGTGTTTGAAATGGACCCTTTTCAGTTTAAAGAGATTTAAAATGAATTATTTTAAATATGATTGCAATAGCTTATCAAACAGTTATTAATTTCTCATTGCCTTTTTGCAACCCTCCCAGCTTTTCAAAAAGGCAATTTTTCAAATGAAAAATGAAGACCCTTCTACTTTAAGCCAGTTAGTGGTTATCTGATGCCCTGACTGATGATGGGGGAACATTTTCAAAAGCACCAAGTCCCATTTGAAAAAGTGACTTTTTCAATCAGTGCCTAAATCACTTTTGAAAATGGGACTTGGGTTCCTGAATCATTTAGGCACTTTTTACTGCACTTATCCTATATCCTCATAGAACTGGAGGCTAGAAGGGTTTAGCAGCTCATCCATGCTGACCTTTGTCACAGATCACTACCCAGCTACCCATACAAAAAGCCCAACAAGCAGAATTTCCAAATGCAAGTACTATCCACAAAAACCAGAATTTCCCGTAATGCCTGGTCCACATACCAGTGGTTGGGGAATTAATAAGGTAAGAAACGATGATAGAATATGAGAATGCACACTCAAACTTGAAAGGTATGCCCTCAGAGAAAAGCAGGAGCTCAGGTTTTTGCTGCTGGACGGAGAAGGAATGTGATCTGTAATGGTAGAAGTGCTATACAGTGGTCTTTAAAAGGAGATCTCTTGACATTAGAACTCTGGAGCTGGTGACAATGTAAAGCAAGTGACGATTAGAAGGAGAAGTGGTCATGCATATACCTTAGAATAAGAGCTTGTCAGGGGCATAGAAAGCGGTATTGGGAGTGGATTTCCATTCTCATTAATTGTCTGCCAGCAGCATAACTTGCTTTTGGTAGGGTTCTTAGTGGCCGAAAGTCCATGTGTTTTCAGACACATAAAAGCAAGTGCATGACCAGAAACGAGATGGGGCTGGATCCTCAGCTGCTGTAGCTCATTGTACCTCTTCTGCAGTCAGCAGAGCTATGGCCATTCACATTAGCTGAGGATCTGGCTGTATTGTCCACAGTTCCCTTTTTTGCCGAGGCTTGTGTTCAAACAAACTTCTGCACGTGCTTTCTCTCTACCTAGACTTTCCTACTGGGCCCTTCCCCATGGTATCAGAATATTCCCCTTCCCCCTCCCCATTTTCCTGATGGGAACATCTAACATTTCTGATCTTGCTCCTAAGAGGCAGTAAAGCAGGTTGCACTAGGAACAAAAGTCACAAGGGTCCAAAAACTAGAGCGAATTGTAATGCTGGTAGCCTGGGATCCACCCCCTCTCCCTCCAAAGTGCCAGAGGGAGCAGCACCGAGTTGAACCACGCCGTTGGGGAAAGGAGCTGGCTAATGGCTGTTCTCGAAAAAAATCTCTGCATCCGATATTTCTGGGGGCTCTTACACGCTAAGGGCAGGCACCCCGCAGTCAGTATATATAACCAGCCGCCTGGGGAGTGCTGGCGCGAAAGGAGACGCCACCGATGTGCAGGGGAGCAGTGGGATTGCCTGAATCCTTGGCTGGGGCCCGAGAATTGTCTGTTTATTGTCTGGACTCTGTTGGTCAGCGCCAGGGCGCTGGGGGTCTGCCTGGGGTTGGCATGGGCGAGGGAGCTGGGGTCCACCAGTCAGTGCCCAGGAGCTGTGGGCTGGTGGGTGCCAGGGAGCGGGTGGGCAGCTGGAGGTCGCCGGGGCAGCAGAGCTGGCGGGATCCGTTCAGCAGCTGGATCCTTCTTGCCACCGTGGGGAAATGGGCTGCGATGGGCACTGCCCCTTGCTAAGAGCTGCCGCTGGGACTCCGGGAGGGGCTGCATCGCTCCCTGCCCTGCCTGTCCCGGGACAGGCCAGCCCAGCAGCCCCCTTAGCCCAGGCTCAAACCCCTTTCTTTGCCCCCCACACAGCCACTCCCCGCCCTCCGCCGGCTGCAGCCGCAGGAGGAGGGGGAGCGCGCTTGGCTGGAGCCGGGCTGGCGAGAGACAGCGGCGCTGCCAGCCCGTGCGCAGCAGGGCGAGCGGAGGAGGAGAGGAAGGAGGGAGGGAGGCAGGGCTAGCGGAGGAGGAGGTGGGGAGCTGGCCCTGGCAGCCAGAAGAGAAGCAGGGGCCGGGCAGCGGCCGCTGTGATTGGCACACCCCGCTCCGGCGGAGGCGGAGGAGAGCAGCCGGGGACGCAGGAGCCCCGCTGCGCCCCTCCAGCCCCTTGGCAGCCCGGCAGCAGCGGGAGCCGGGAGCTGCTGGGCGCGGGGAAGCGGCGGCGGAGGAAGGATGCAGGGGAAGAAGCCCGGGGGCTCCGCGGGCGGCGGCGGCGAGCTGCAGGGGGACGAGGCGCAGGGGAATAAGAAGCGGAAAAAGAAGGTCTCCTGCTTCTCCAACATCAAGATCTTCCTGGTGTCCGAGTGCGCCCTGATGCTGGCCCAGGGCACGGTGGGCGCCTACCTGGTGAGTGTGTGCCGGCCCCGGGCACGGGGCATGTCTAGGGACAGCAGGATCCGCTCCCCCCGCCCCCGAGCAAGAGGCTCTCAGCAAGTGCTGCAGAGGGGATGGAGAGCCCCAGCCATCGAGGAGGGGGCCGGGAGGCATTGGCGCCCCAGACTGCAGAGGGGAAAGGGCCGGGAGCTAACCCTGGGGCTGGGCTTTCGATCCTCAGGTAGCCTGATGCGGTATCGTCTCCCCAGTGCCGGGGCTGGCCGCTGCGCCCTGGCCCCGGCCGGGGTGACCCGTCTCCGCTAAATCTACTCCTGCCTCCGCTTCCTGCTCTGTATTTAGGAGCGCCAGAGCGGTGTGCTCCTCGCTTCGCTTCGTGTCTTTCGGTTCTCTGCTCATTCCCCGCCAGTAAATGGGAGACAGATAGACAGACACACACGCGTAATTGACCGAGCACTTTCTGTGCGTCCCACTTGGCAACCCGCAATTGTTTGATGCAACAGACAAGCTCGATGCGGTGAAGTGTGTGGCCCAGATCTGGTCCCCGGGCTGTATGGGTAGCGGTTTCCTTTCCCCCCCTCTCCTCGAGAGCCATCTTCCACTGCGGCGGTGGCTAAAGTTACAATACCTGATGAGCGGCTGCAAGTCGCTGTACTTTCTCCGGCTAAGGCTTAAAGGTGAATTTCCTATCGGCCGCTTCTGTGAATGTGTCTGGTGATTGCAGAAAAAGACAAGGGGAAGTGGAAGGGTGTTTCCGTTAACCCACAGCAACGTGGCTTGCAAAATCCCAAGGGGGAGCAATCGTGTTTAAGCTGTGAAACGCTTGGCTGTTGTAAGTGACTCAGCACTGCCGAGGGGTTACCCTTCTTCTGTGTCTCTTGTTCGTGTGCCTGTCTAACTCTAGGGAGACTGGGGGGGCTGGTTTCCAAAGCCAAGCGCATTTAGTGGGCGTACGGAATAGATCGGTAGGGTTGCTGGGTTTCCAGCTGGCCGGTGACTGAGATCAAATGTCACAGTGCCCGAGTTCTGTTGAATAGATACGAAGTAGATAGAATAAGGCATTTATTCCATCTCCCCTGTGTTACTGGTATTCCTTGTGCTAGTCAAGTGATACACTGGTAAGCACAACACCACCACAAATCTTCACTGTTAGGTAAAAGTGCTGTAGATTGTCCATCACAGAAGCTACATAATGAGGTCTGTTGTTATGGCAAGGTCCTTGTGTCTGGTATCAAAGGCAGAGGTAATAGTAAAAGAGTGAGAAAATGATGTAGGTCAAACTGAGTTTGCTTTCTGTGTGAACAACTTAGGGACACCTCTGTAGAAACAGGCACACCCTTGCATGTGTGTTGGGACAGCCTCCGGAACTGAAACATATTCTTCTTCCAGCGTGTGTAAATATGAGTGGGATTTTTTTCCCCAAAACAGCCTAGGTGATTTAGGGGCATAGATCCAATTGAAAGCCCATGGCACTTGCGTTTCTAAATAGGTTCTTGAAAATCTCTCTCATCCCGCATAGTATGGTAGACCGTCTGTAACTTAAACTGATATGTAACTATAATAAGCACCATTAATATGCCCTAGCATATGAAATAAAAATTTGCAGTTGTTTCCATATAGCAAAGCATGTAGCTTTATATATGTATAATAAAATGCACCACGCTTTAAATTCAGCAATGAAATCAGATTATATGAGCTTCTACGGATATTTAATGTTTTAAGTGACAGCTTGTGCCATGCTTTACTCACACTGAGTAGTATCTTACTTCATGGGTAGGTACCCCGATTTCAGTGGGAGCTACCTGTCAGTGTGAATGAGTGAGGCACAACCTGATGCTAGACTAATAAACCAAGGAATAATATACCACTTAGATGGTCTCGCTTTCAGTGGCACCAGTAGAGGGAATTCATGTGAATTTTTACGATCGTAGCGGTTTACGCACATCCATCACCGTAGTATCTGAATGCTGACCATGTAAAATCAGTAGCAACAATGAAGCTCCAGATGGAATTCAGGGAGACTCTGGCACCTCTGCCTTTTGGGGGTATAAATTTGACATAGGCCTTGCTAAATTTTACCCTCCTCCATCTCTTTTAACAGCATGCTATCGTCAAACTTTTATCTTGTACAGCAGGATATCCTGCATTAACACCCAGCCAGATCTATAAACAGTACTAGACAACTAGCCAATGAAAAATATCACAGCGTGAACCAAGGCCAGTGATTAGAGCTGCTGTTTTCCTGTATCACTTATTATTCAGCCTCAACAAACACCAGACAGTCTTTAGTACAACTAACAGATGCAAATGTGGAATTTCATTTGAAGAGCAATATGTAAATGGCTGTGTCTACACTAGCATTTCCCCACCTGCACTAGCATCTGTGGAGAAACTTGTCCCTGAGCAGGCGTGGGAAATGTTTCATAAAATACTGATGTCAAGGCTGAGGACCTGGTCCTTATTCAGACCAGGTGTCCCAAATCCTATTCTCAGTAACAGTGGTGAAAATCTGGAGTAACTCTGTACATTGAAATCAGTGGAAGTACTACAGAATTGCACAGAGGTGACTGGGAGCAGAATTTAACCCATTGGAACTACTCATACGAGTAAGGACTATTTGCATGAGCATGCATGGATCGCAAGACTGAGCCCTGAGTGACAACTCTGGCTGAGAAGGAAGCCACTGAGAACAGAGAAGGGAAAGCAAATAGGGAAATGCTATGTGGTATAATTACGATATGTAATACTGCTGGGAAGTTGAATAAACTCCTTATTTTGCCTTATTAGAAATAACCAAATAACACATTCATGGTTCCATTTTGCTTGACCACATAACTTTCCTTAGTTATTTGTAACTCCTGGAGCCGGTGGGGGGGGGGGGGGGGGAATTACCTTTTAGGGAGGGAGTGACAGACTGGCTTGCTCAGAATTCATTTCTGCTGTGTCACGCACACAGTGAGGATGACTGGAAAACTTAACTTCTGAAAAGCGGGGGGGCGGGAGCTTGCTTGTTAGGCCTGACTGAATAACTCACTCCTAGTTGTGCTTTGCTTTGACACTATGGAATTTGCTAGTGGTCACTGGTTTCTTAGGGAAATAAAAAACTTCTTACATATGTGCAGATTCTGCATGTGTATTATCTAATCTTATTTATATACCCACACAAGCATGAGCTGTGTGTGTACACGCTCTCTCCAGCCATCCTGTAGCTGCTGTGTTCTTGGGTCACGGCTCTCTTTTTGCGTGTGTCTGTAAAGCACCATGAATGGCTATGATACTATAGTAATCATCTATATAGCTCAGTCGTCCTGCTCAGTTCAGTGGCAAAATACCCCAGGACTCCAAGTAGTAGATGTGTATGTTTAATCAGACTGTCTCTTTGAGATTATATGTGAAATCTTCTGGAAAGTTTGATGGTCATTACCTTCCAGAGCATTTGTCAGTTACACTGCACTTGTCTGCTGTAATTTACATATGTGAAATGACTGTGTGTACCTATCCTTATTATGAGCCTGTTTTGCATCGCGTATGCAAATGATAACCTCCTCTGCATGCTTAATTTTTGAGGCTGGGGCACGCTCCCTGTTATTTGCATGTTCGCTGAAAAATTTGTTTGGCTTAGTCAAATTGTCCTGTGTCCTTTTTGAAAATAGAATTTATCGGCAATTGTCGCGACAGCAGTGAAAGAGCAGCTCATCAACGGCAGCCTTTCCTGCTGCAGAAGGCTGCCAACAAGTGGCTCAAGATTTTAAGCAGCAACTTGAAAAGATGGGATTTTTTTCTTCTTCTTCTGCAGCATAGGCCCACAGGTGAAAACCGAGATTTACTATCTTTACTTGTGTGTACGACGAATAAAGTGCCAATAGCACGAACAGTGAAAGGCCGGAGCCAAGATCTTTCAAACAAATGCAGCAGTATGATCAGTCATGCTGGCCATGCACAGTGACAGTGATTTAGATGAGGCTGATTCGGATACCTTGGCAACAGTTATTTCCCTGAACTCTTACTTTCATTATATTTTGGAATAGTTTAAGTGGAGATAATGCAGCAAGTGCACCTGACGGTTGATCACCAAGATGTTTTATCTCCCTGCCACTCAAATCTCTGCATAACTGGTGGTGAATTCATTGCTTTAGCGTACAAGAAGAGATCTGTTTGACAGCCAACATCTGTGGAGCAGGAGCACAATTTAATTTTCTCTCCTCTGTCTTTAGCCTCAGATAGCTCCAGTGCAAACTGACCTAGTTGTGAGGACATAACATCTGCTGAAGTCAAGGGCCGTTTAGATAACGGGCATGCATATGGGAAATATGTTTGAAAAATACTATGCTTTTGTGCACCTGTTTTTACAAGGATCTACTGAGATGTCTGTTTGCTATAAACAGCTTTGAATGCAGTTATTCATGTGTTTTGTCGAGTGATGGAGGAGGATTGGTTAGCATAAAGGATGCAAAGGAAAAATAACTTTTGGAACCTCTTAGTATGTTGGAGCTCACATGGAAATGAATGCAAAACTGTTTTTTTAGTTTCCTGAAAGAAAACTTTAGAGGACTGTACTCAACTCCCTCTGCAGAGCTTTACCATGGAATAAATGTTAGCTGGAGCTGGCAACAGGCCCCCTTAATATAGGTGCAAAACTGAGTGTGCTTTAGGTCTGTATGAGATTGGGAATGTGCTTGCATTTGGTATCTGAGGAAATACTCAGCCTGTTCTTATTTTTGTATCCAGAATTATGTTACAAAGCTTTTTAAATGCCGAATTCAAGAAGAAATAATCACCAAAATGATTCCAGCAGCGGTATACACAATCAAAAAGCCCCTCAACCAGACTCTGCCCTTAGGCACAAGAATACAGTTCTTAGTGACCAGCATAACTGCGCTGGCTCTGACATCTTTGGCTTGCGTCAGTTTAAAAAAAAAACCCACACAGACACCGAAGATTAGCAAACATGGCACATATTATGCAGTTATTTCACTATAGGTCACTAAGAAAGAAAAAAGATGTTCCCGTGATGCAGACATGCTCCAACTCCCGTGGGAGGAGGATTTGAATCCAGATCTTCATTGGACATTTCTTAGAAATATTTTGAGTATACTAGCACTTCGAAGTCCCAGTTGAGGCTGAGGCCCCATCACGCTTGGTGCAGTACAGACAGATAGTAAGAGGCATTCCCTGCCCCCAATGTAACTAGACAAGACAGCTAAAAACAATGGGAGGAGGGAACTATCATCCCAATTTTTCAGATGAGAAACTGAGGCACTGAAGCTTGATCCTACGCTCTTTGAACTCAGTGGCAAAGCTTCCATTGAGTTAAATCCTGCAGGACCAGGGCCCAACTGATTCATCCGAAGTCAGACTGTGATAACGCAAGCAATGGAACCCAGAGCTCCAGTCCACTGGCTTAACCCCAAGGCAAGCTTTCTCCTGCTAGTTTATCACATAATTTTGATTCAAGTAATTATTTTCCTATAGTGAGAATTTGCATTAAAACCTCTTTCTTAGCAGTGCTGAGGAACTAGCTGTAAAGTTAATATGTTTGCCACTTGGGTATTTTTTAAAATAATGTAGAGTGAAAAGAAATGTTTGGTTGGGATGGAATTTGCCAGGAATTGTCTGGTTGTCATTTACGGGTCATTTTTCTGTGATACATCTTTGCTGGCTGTGTTATTTCTGGGAAGCTGTCTCTGATGCGCCTTTTCCATTAGAGAATATTGTCTGTTTTGCAGCTGAAAGTCATTCTGGCACTGAACAAAAACTGCTGGTTTGATAACGTTTCTACTTGCTGTGTGAGGATCCTTCTGATGTTTCTTATTTTGGGGTCAGAGAGGGTCTGTGACTGCAAAATGGGTATCAACCCCATCCAGATCAAGATGCTGGGGATGTTCTTCAAATTCCTGGGGATGTTCAGATCAGGAGTTTGGGTTTGACCCATTGGAAAGCTTTTGCATTGCAAACCACTGCAAATCATTTGCAACATTCTGATCGAGATCTGGGCTTGGATTTTGAACTCCCCTAAAGCTTGGGGGAGATCGTATTTGGGATTTTGGTTTGGGACCTTCTTTTACTTGCTGCTAATAGATAAGTATTTATATGGGTAGCATTATAAAGATGAAGAATGCTATAGTACGTGTCTGTTCTTTGTCTTTTGCAGAATGCATGTTTTGATTATGGTTTTTGATTAAATGCGTAAAGGATTAAATGTCTGATCCTACAGCAGGCGTTTGGGCTGATTAGTTTCATGAATTAATTTTTTTAAGTAGAGAAATGCTTAACAGTAGCTTCTGCTGCTGTTTTCCTTTGGGGCACAACAAGTACTTTTGATCTCTGGAGGAATGATCAGCTGCTTAAAAGTACTAAGAGCCATCACAAGACCAAAGTCCTCTACTGCTTTCCTTGTCTTTGGCCAGCCTGAGCTTCCAAAATACCTTTGCCTCACATATGCATGGCAATGGCCAATCATATCTGTGTGTATTTTAATGGCCTGAAGTATTATAAACATAATTAGTGGTTGAAGGGGCCTTGAATTGGACAGCAGAATGAACTGGATCCAAGAGCATTGTGGAGTTGTTCTGTATGTACAGTATGAAAGAGGAACTGTTCTTTTCTTTATGTATTTACCCTGCTTCCAAACCGTCCTTTCATACAAGCAAACATAAGTGTATTCCACACACAATTAAAGTAGTACTTAATGGGGCAGATTCTTAGCAAATGTGAACTGGTGTAGCTCCGTTGACTTCAAACAAATTCAGGTTAACACTAGATGAGGATCTGGCCAGGTACTTCAATGAATAGCCATACGATAGTATGAAATCGATATGTACTACATGACAGTACTTTGCACTCTACCTCTCCGCCAAACAAGCCTTTGATTGAAGTAAGTAAGAACTACTGTTTCTATTGTCTAGGTGGGCCAACAAAATCGTGAAGTACTGAGATGTTTTAGACTTACAAGGTTTCATAACAACTCAGTGGCAGACTGAGAAATAGAACCCAGGAGCCCTGATTCCACATCACCCTGCTATAACCACCAGCCATTCTTCCTCTTCATGCTGATTATTTGTATCACCGTATTGATCTATCTTGGGCTTTATACTGCTGCCCGTCGTGATGTCTGAGTGCCTTCCATGTAAAATCAATAGCAACAGAAAAGTCCAGAGTGGAATTCATGGAGTCTCTGGCACTTCTCCCCACCAGTAGTACTGCCTGGAAATCCGAACTTGAAATCCCATAGGAAGAGACAATCCCTGTCCCAAAGACCTTACAATCTAAATAGACAAGAGAGACAGAGGAGGGGAGAAGAGTGCAATAATACTTCCTGTTTTAGGGATGAGAAACATGACTTTCCCAGTGGCACGCAAGTGTGTCGCAGACCTGGGAACTGAATTCAGGTGTCCTGAATCCAGCAGCCAACAATTTGTTTCCAAGCCCCACTTGAAATGCTAGTACGCTGGTGGAGCTACACATATAATAATTGACCTGCCTGGGGGTGGGGACTGTCTTTTAGCTTGGTTTGTGGAGCATCTGGCACAATGGGGCTCCTAGGCTCTCACACTTCCAATAATCAAGGATTCAAAATGACTGCTCACGGCATGAAAGGGAGAACTCAGTAACTAAAGAGACAGAGTTGTTTGTGTATGTATTGTTTTCCTTCCCTGCTG
Source organism: Chelonia mydas (assembly GCF_015237465.2). NCBI lineage: Eukaryota > Metazoa > Chordata > Testudines > Cheloniidae > Chelonia > Chelonia mydas. Next base: position 71,357,809 of record NC_051250.2, read on the forward strand.
CTTAGGAAGCAGAAAAGCAAAATGTGTTTTCCCTGATGATGTCCCTTCCCATTTGGCAATCACGGATCTGATTTCCCTGCATTTCTAATTGACCTTGAAATTAACACGTCTTTATCTTTTGTTTTCTGTGTCTACCTCCTGGATGACAGCACCACTGTAAGAACAGCATGGTATTTTTGGTTGGTTGGTTGGCTTTTTTATGTCCTACCTACATTATGGACACTGCTATAGAATAGCTATGCCTCTATAACCCTGCTGTGCAGATGCAGACTGGCATTGTCACTGTAGGAACTCCACCTCTCTGAGCAGCAGTAGCTAGGTTGATGGAAGCATTTTTCTGTTGACCTAGCTGGGTCTACACCAGGGGTTCCTAAACTTGTTCCGCCGTCCATTGGCCTGGAGCAGCGAACCGCGGCCACTGGGAGCCGCAATCGGCCGAACCCGCCAACATGGCAGATAAACAAACCGGCCCGGCCCGCCAGGGGCTTTCCCTGCACGAGTGGCGGAACAAGTTTGGGAACCACTGGTCTACAGAGAGGGCTGGGTTGGCACAGCGATGGCACTCGAGGGCATGAATTTTTTTTTACTGAGCACAATAGCTCTATCAACCGAAGTTTTAAGTGTAGACCAGGTCTTAGCTAACAGCTATGGGAGCACAGAACTTTGTATTTGTTTAGGTCTTACATAATGAGTTACTTTCCCCACAATCCTCCTCTTGGCAATAGAATGGTGGAGATTTTTTTTTTTTCAAAAATGATTTAAATGTCATTGGAAAGCCCTTACATCATAAACAATCTAAATTCTTCACTTATGTTACTAATAGCACTGGAAGTGGAAAAATTTAAAACTGCCAGTTTACTGTCACTCCATGGTGTTTCTTAAAAAGTTCTTGGACAATGCTGCTTCTTTCGAGGTCCTTATACCACACCAATCACTGTAGTATATAAAGTAATTAAGACAGTTTCACTTTTAGGTGCTTGGAGTCTCAATGTTTGTTTCTGCTACTGTGGGGAATGGGAGGACTTTTTGTAAAAACAAACAGACCAGGCTGTTTTTATCAAGATTTTGGGGGGAAATTGTAGAAATATTTTTAGTTGGCATTTCAAGTAAACTCTGGGCCAAAATCAAGTTGACACCTGCCCTTTATATCTAGAGCATGTTGCTTTGAAGACTCTATATAGTTATTTGTAGAGCCTGGCAGCTCCAGTTTTGGATCAGGACCCTATTGTACTAGGCACAGTACAAATACAGAACAAAAATACATTTTAAAGTAATGTCCAATTGGCTGAATTTTGTGCCTAAAGTACTTGATGTGTTTTCCCTTTTAATTCTAGATTTGGCATGTAATGGTCACATGTCATTAGGCTTGGGAGGATTAGATTTTTATCAGTAAATGCCAGTAAACATTGATTTCACCCTACCCACACAAACTGATAAACATCGATAATTGACATTTCAGATAGGCAAAACAATGCTGTTTGAGAACTTTTTAGTTTGATTTCAGCCTTTCTCAGGGTATTTACTGTTTATATTTTGACAGGTGATTTTGACAGTTTTGTGTTTGAATGGTTATAAAGCTTTAACTTTTTGAATTGCGACTTCTGTCATTAAATTGTCTGATTCCCCCAATGTCTGACCCCTCGCCTATAATTTCCCACAAATGTAGAAAAATTATATCAATATCAGTTGAAATTTAAAAAAAAAAAAAAACCTGCCAGGCCCAGATACAAGCATGAGTGGTGATTTGTTCTATTTCAGTTATGTGTGAGTGAATACTTGAAATAACAAATCTTATACTACAGTAGTGGTGGGCAACCTGCGGCCCGTGGGCCGTAGGCGGCCCGTCAGGGTAATCCGCTGATGGGCCAAGATACAGTTTGTTTACATTGGCACGGCCGCCCACAGCTTCCAGTGCCTGCGGTTCGCCGTTCCCGGCCAATGGGAGCCGCAGGAAGGGGCGGCCGGCACATCCCTGCGGCCCGGGCCACTTCCCGCAGCTTCCATTGGCCGGAAATGGCGAACTGCAGCCACTGGGAGCTGCGGGTGGCTGTACCTGCAGATGGTCAATGTAAACTAACTGCTCATGGCCCGCCAGCTGATTACCCTGATGGGCCGCAGGGTGCCCACCCCTGTACTACAATATTTGATCAAAAGATGGGTGTTTGGTTTTTAACTTTCACAGTTCTCTTTTTCTATGTTTCTAGGGTTGCCAGGTGTCCAGTTTTCGGCCCCACCCCAGAGCCTGCATCCCCAGCCAGAGCTCTCACCCTGCCCGCACGCCAACCCCATGCCCCAGCTCGGAGCCCCTCCTGCACCCTGAACCTCTCATTTCTGGCCTCATCCCGGAGCCTGCCCCCCGCCCAGCTGGAACCCTCCTGCACCCCAAGCCCCTGCCCCAGCTGGGTGAAAATGAGTGAGCGTGAGGGAGAGCGAGTGACGGAGGGAGGGGGGATGGAGTGAGTGGGGGGTCAGGTCTCAGAGAAGAGGTGGGGCAAGAGTGTTAGGTTTTCTGCAATTAGAAAGTTGGCAATCCTATTTATTTCACATACTAAGCTATCTCTTCTTGAAAATCTGAATCTATTCTCCCTTCTCCCACCCCCTCACTAGCATCTAAAAAGCATGAGTGACTCACTTCACATGGGGTTATTCAGTTTCTTCACTGTCTCTGAAACCAGGTGGCACCGTCACTTGGCACCTAGGTTCAACTGTGGCCTGATGTCGTGTGCACTCTGAAACAGATGAATTTGTATGTGAATTCATCTAAGCAGAAATGTAAATATTTTTCCCCTTGAGTGCATTTGGAGTCTACATTAGATTTGGTGAGGCTCAAACATTCTCAGATGCCTATGAGCACCTAAATGCTGGGTGGGCAGAAAATAGCAAGGAAAACTATGCTCCATATGATGCCTAGACTCATTGTGACAAACTGATGGATACACATTTTTGCATTAAAGATCAGGACAGGGCCCTAAATTTCTTGTAGCTGCAGATTTGCTTTATTACTTCCATTCTGTGCGGGAACAATGGAATGAGAAAATACTGTACTACTCAGGTTTACAGCCCCTCGTGTTAAACAATGAATGTGTTTTTCATTGCGCTCCAACAGGAAAAGTGCTGCAAATGCCTTTTTGAAAGGGAGGATGTGAATTAGCTGCTACTTCTACCCACTTCTGGCCTCTCACCCACAGAATATAAATTGGCATGACATTAACAGAGGACTAGTGTATTGCTGAGTGTCATTATTACAGAGGAGTTAGGGCCGAATTGTGCGGTCTTGACTCAGACAGAAGTCCTGAAGACCGTGGGAGCTTGGGCCTGAGTGCAGCACCAGGAAGAATCCTCACTGCTGCCTAAGTTCACACTATGACATATTTGGGCAAAAAGGGCAAAATGCAAATGGAATGTCACGCTCTGCATTTTTCCTTTCTTTTTAAAGAGACACTGTGTGCTTAGAGGCAATAATGTCAGCTTACTTTATATTTCTTGTATCTGTTTGCAGTTATGGTGTAATCCTATTTTGAGGGGTTTTTTTAATTTGCTCCTTTTTCTTAGAAGGCCAGCCATAGTGCATGATGCTACAGCACCAGAGTGCGCCCTGCCCAAAGCTCATGGAATCCCTACTGTAACAAACCAGCTTTCGCAAGGAAAGCTGTGCGAATAACTGATATTTTTTTAAGAGGCTTTTACATTTAAAAAAAATTAAATTGAAGTATAATTTGGAACAAAAATTGTTTGGAATCCAAAGTTAGAAAGGATTTTATTCAGATCTCTTGTTTGTTTGTTTTGATCAAAGCAATTCGGCATACCTGACAAGAACTTTCAAAATTTGCGAATCAACCTGAATCTGCATTTTTTTCAGTGGAAAGCTACCCCCACCCCCAAAATCTTTGCCTAGCACTATTCATGAGCAATTCTACAATAACGTGTGTCTGTGCAGCCCAGTGATTGAGACCCTATAATAACAAACCAAATTGTTCAGCCCCGCATTCATGAGCAACTCTACAATAACAAACCTGTGTGCAACCAAACTATCATGAGAACCTGTGTTAAAAAAAAAATAAACAAAAATCCCTGCTGTGCATCCACAAGCAATGCTACAATAACAAACTGGTGTGTGTGTGGTCTAGCCCTTACCAGCAACACTGCACAAAACCCATTTGTGTGTGCATACACCTATGTAATGGGGAGTATTCAGAATGCAAAGATTCAATGTCAAGGTTCCAAGGAGGAGTTATAAAAGGCGAGTTAAAGAAAACCATTTGGAAAATTATGAAAAACACTCTGATGTACTTTTAATATTCATTGAACTCTTCCAGCCACTTTTGTGCCATATTCATGGTTTTTTTTTAGTGTGAAGATATGTTTACTTTTTGCTTTGACATTTGTATTGTGCACCATTTATTTTAAGATACCAGATTATAAAAAGATCAATAGATAGTAAGGGAGACAGATACAATGTTTAACAGATGGAAGATTCCTGGTCTCTAAAGATGTGAGCTAGGATTTAAGTTTTCAATCCTATTACCTGGGTCTCAACTTCTGACTCACCGGCAGGTAGAATTGATTGTCACAGCTCGCTTAGCAAGGTCTATCTCAAAGTCACTCTCCCAAAGCTTTACATTTTCTAAACTGTATCCATCCTCTTGGCAAAGTGTGCACCCATAGTCCTTAAGGCTCTGATGTCCTTCTAACCTGACTAGGATTTAGATTGGAGACCTCCAAGGATAGGACTGGAAGTGGTGTGAGTGGTTTGATAGTAATCCTGATCCTACTGAAACAGTATTGCGTACATTCCCCCAGTCCAGTGGTGGGTATGCTCTTCTGAGAAAGGTGCCGTCTTTTGGATCTGAAACGAAAGCCTTCACCACTTGCAGTCACTAAAGATCCTTTTGTACTTTTTGCACAAGTATCGGTATTAACTCCAGTGTCCTGGCCAAATTTCCATTTGGGAAACAGTATTCTCCATCCATGAATTCCTCCTGCAGTTTTAACTGCACACAGTAGTCTCTATATCCTGACTGAAACTGTTGTGTAATACTGCTGTTTGATGCTTCTATGTTCCATCCAAGTGAGAGGTGTATTTCACTGGTGGGCGAAACCATTCACGTGGATGTAACTTACATGTATAGTGATCTTGAATAATTGTGTGCGTATAAAATTTGAGATTCATTGGCGTGAGCAACACTATATGTATATAAAAACAACAAGGAGTCCGGTGGCACCTTAAAGACTAGCAGATTTATTTGAGCATAAGCTTTTGTGGGTAAAAAACTCACTTCCGCAAATAAATCTGTTAGTCTTTAAGGTGCCACCGGACTCCTTGTTGTTTTTGTGGATACAGACTAACATGGCTACGCCCTGATATATGTATATAGTATCTTTCATTTGTAGAAGGAATACATGCTGTTATAAAGTCTTCATCAGTTTAGGTTCTTCATGTGGCATTGAGAAAGACAACATTTATTTGGACTTCTAGTACCAGCAGAGAGAAGCCTGTGTTTTTTGTTTTTGTGCCTTGTTGGATAGACAGTACTAAGGGCAACTTAGTTACAATGAGGCCTTTCAGCCTCTTCATGGGAGACGTGCACTGTGTTTCCTGCAGCATATTGCTGGTTATAATGCAAGCCCTTATGTCTGAAGTTAGTGCAGCTGAGCGCTGGTAGCTTTAGTAGAAGGGAAGCCTTGTCTTAAAGGGGGAATCAAACATATCTTTGGTGGCTGTTCCCTAAGGGCAGTAGCATTAGCTGTAGTAAGATCAGCCAGTTCAGAAGATACTGTAGTTCACAAAATGGATCCTGGGCACTGGCTTAATCCTGACAACCATGGAGCACCCTCTTCAGCAGTGCTTCTGCAGGGATCTGCTGGTGGCTTTGGTTCCTCCAGCTCTGGGGTTGGAGGGCAATGATCCCGTCCTATGCTCAACTTCTGTCCTCAAAGCGTTGTTGTATCGAATGCCCTATTGCTAGTTTGAGCATTGGAATCCCAGGGCTAGCTTAGTTTTTCTCTTTTCTGTTTGAAGTCCTTTGCTGGGAGACTAGATTTAGAGAGCTTCCTAGAGTGGGGAACCAGCCATTCTGGACAGTTTGCACATGGTTACTGTAATCCCTTCCTATAAGGGACTGGGAGTCAAGTCCACCATTACAATGTGCTTGAAAGCAAGAGCTGAGCCAATGAAACGTGCTGTACAATTTACTCACCTGTACAAATTCATCCACAGCAAACCGCTTAATTGCCTGGTTAAGTCCCACTCTCTGTTCGTATGTCCCTCCACAAACAGATCAGTTTCCAGAAACCTGTTTGGTGGGAGTTACTGCTGGCTGCTTTAGGATAGCACACTTCAGCCTCTGGGGCGCTTGCATGCTGTTCTGCTGAGCGTGTGGCCTTGGCTATTCGATCGCAATTTGAAACTTGAGCTGGTTTGTTGGGATAAAATCTTTAGCATTCTGGAGCCTTATCACAGAACTCTGGGATGTTTTCTTCCATGAGTGACTTTGTGCCTAAGGGACTGCTGTAGATGTCATTCTATACACCTAGGAGTGTTGTGTTGGTGGGAGCCAGGGCTATCTCCCTGCTAGGGAGGAGAGCATTTCAAATTTCTAGTCTTTGCCTTTTGGAATTACTTTAATTTTATGATTTCGGCTCTGAGAGCTGAGGCAGTATTGATTGATATATATATATTTTTGGGCAATCAACTTAGTTCTAACCTGGCTAAGCTTCTGCTGGTATTTTTATGTTGCCATCTATCATTTAAATAGATCTCTAGTCTCTTACTGTAATGGTACCTGATGGCTCATGGGAAGCTGTGGACACGGTCTCTAGAAAGACTTATACTTACAATCTCAGTTTTAAAAAACATGACGTAAGCTCTTTGGGGGTGTGGCCCATCTGTGTGTTTATGTTTGTACAGCGCCTAGCACAATAGAGCCTTGATCCATGTCTGGGGCTACCACAGTGTATATGTGTGTCATGTTTATCTGTTTCTTTCAGTAGGAATTTCTCCCCAAAACAGAATCCGGGGGCAAGATAATGTCCAATAGGTGTGAGTGTGTGTGTGTGTAGTGTTCACTCAGCTGGGATGGAGTGGAGGGGTCTGTGGATCAGCTGCATCTGGGCTTCCCCTTTCCCCACCCCCAGCCTTCAGACTTTGGACCATATGTGCTCTCTTCAGATCTGGGGATTTGTGCATGGGGAGAGGTTGGAAGGGAGGCAGGAGGGTGGTGGTTAACTTCCCCATGCGGCCCACTCTGTGCTTGGGGAATCCCTTTACAATGGTGCTATGGCAGGTAGGGGAAATCCTGGTAATGTGGCTCCATTGGAACTGTATTTCCAGGAACCGAGAGGAAGCCACAGTAGGTTTGGGGGTGTGTGGCCTCTTTCTGGTTAGTCCTGTGTGTATACCCACAGATTTTAGTGGATTTCAGAGGGCAGGAGGCAAACCTTACTCCTGATGGAAGGATTTCAGGAAACTACTGGAGTGGAGTCTCCTGGAAGTTTACTGTGTCTTCTGTAGGAGGCAGTGTTGGCACCTCTTGTGACTCATTGTGAGTCTCATAACATTTGGTGTTTTTATTTTAAGCCCCAGCTCCTGGACTCCTGTGACTACATGAGAATCTCAGCTTTTTTTAAAGTAAATTTCTCTCCCTCGTGGTGGTGGTGGTGGTGGAGAAAAGCTTGAAAATAAGAATTGAGTGGCCCCTAAAGACTCATACACCAGAAAGCAAATAAAAATCCCCAATTTTTAAAAATATTTTTAAAACCACATGATTGTAAAGTCAGTCTCATGACTTTAGAGCATTTTGCAATGGCACGTGGAGGCATGCTCTGACTCCATATTTTTGTAGAATCATAGGACTGGAAGGGACCTCGAGAGGTCATCTAGTCCAGTCCTCTGCACTCATGGCAGGACTCATCTGCTCCTGCTGTCTGTTTCCCCATTTACATCATCAAAGCATCACTACCCATGTGACTCTCACCACAGGTGGACTGTGCAGATGTCAGGTGGGCCTGAGGGTCTAGCTCTTTGCTTTTCAAATCTTTCATAAGCTGTGACCATTGTGGGCTGCGTTACTCATTCAGTGGCAGGGTGGTAGCTTTTACAAAGAGATCTAGGGTTAGGCTTTCAAAAGCCCCTAAGTCCTATTTTCAAAAGTGACTTATTCTTATATATAATATAATATAAAAATATAGAAAATAGCACACATTGGGAGGTGGAACTTGTGGGTTTGGCACAGAGATGGGAGTTGGGGGTTGTATTCCCAGCATTGCCATAGGTTTCCTGTGCACCTATGGCAAGCTATTTCCCACTCTGTGCCTCGGTTTCCTCATCTGTAAAAGAGTCTGTTTCCTGGGAGTGTTGAGCTGGGAGGCTAAATTAACGTTTGCAAGCACTTTGGGATCCTTGAACAGGTGGCGATCTAGATGGGCAAAAGATTTCTATTAGCTGAAGAAAGTGGGCTCTGAACAGAGGACCAAATTCTCTCCTGTTGTAAATGGGCACCGCTTCAATGTCACTGATGGAATTTTGCTTCTTTACATCAGGGGAGAATTTGGCCAAGGATGCTATGCTGTTTTTCATGGCATGTCATCACTGTGATGTTGCAAAGTGTGCTTCTGAATAAATCTAAATAAAACTCCAAGGTACTGGAAATGTAAGTTGAAAACGAAATGACCTCTGATTTCTTCTTTTTTCAATGGCTTGTAGTGTATAGATTCAGACATTTTTTTTCGATTTGGTTCCCGGCGTCCTGATTACACTTGGAACTCTTTGTATCCAAACGACATCACAAAAAATTACATTCATGGAATATATCCAGGACACAGTGTCATCATGTGTTTCCCTACCTTCCCCCTGATCCCTACCCCTCCGACCCCCACACACAACTGAGAGAGATTAAATGATGGGAAAACAGTAACTTGTTCGCTTTAAGCCAGCACTCACTCTGCAGAAAATGTGGATAGTGACATTTTGGCAGGGACTGCTCAACATTCCTGCTGCACTTGGTAATGTTTTAAAACCGGAGTCTTGCTCTGCATTGTGCTCTCTGGAGCTGTCACATCCAAACTGTCTCCCTTCATGAGTCAAGCCTTTAATTTCCATGCCCAGAGAAATCAGCTTTCACTGGCATTTGAGCAGATGTGACACCTGGCAGTCATGGGAGCAGGCACCCTTGTATATCTCACGGTACCAGTGGTTAAGAAACAAAGAATGGGTGCGTGGCCTAGTGGTTAAGGTACTGGCCTGGGATCCAGGAGATCTGAGTTCAATTTCTGGATCTGTTTCAAACTTCTTGTGTGACCTTGAGTGAGTCACTTGATCTCTCTTTGCCTCGATTCCACATCTGTAAAACAGGGATAATAGCATGGGTGTTGAGAAGATAAATACATTAGTGTGTGAGGGTCTCACAACCACTAACTGTTATCTGATGCTGTAAAGTCTTCGCTGGCAGAGGTTTGGGAAGAGCCCACTATTTTATGTGGACCAAACCCTGGCATGTGCTCCACACAATTACAAACTGTGCCTCATGGCACTTCGTCTGTTTTTTTTGCATTTCTGTAATATGGTCAGTATTTGTGTATTTGTCACTCTCTACTTCCAAAAGGGAGGAAAAAAACCATATTAAATGTGATGGAACAGATGTGTTGTGAGTGTAGGCCCAGGGCCCTATCCAAAGGAAGGATCAGACCTACTGCTTATTGCTACCTACAAATGCAGTGTAAAGCCACTTTTATATATTAGTTTGAAATGTAGTCTGTGGCTGGAGGAGTTGATGGGATGTTGATCATGACCACAGGCATAGAGTGCATAGATAGAGAGGGGTGCTACATACCATGTCTTAGTTAGAGCCATTGTCTGGGCATCAGTGGAAATCTCAGCACAGCTCTAGGATAGATAACTAACCTCAGTTAAAACTTTTAGGCTCTCTGGGCTGTCCCATGGGTGGGGGGAATGAGGGATGGGGAGCTTCCCTAACCTTGAAGAAAGGAATCTCTGGGGGCTGTAGAGTTGATACAGCCAGTCCTATGGTGCCTGCTCCTACCACACAGCCCCAGTGTAGGAGACACTTCGGGGAGGAGAGGCGGGAAGGGGGTGTCATGCCAGGGTTGGGGGAGGTTGTGGTCCAGCTGTGCTCCTGTTTCAGCTAGTGCTCAGCTGTCCCCATGATTGGGGGAGGAAAACTACTCGTGTGACTCTCACCCCAGGTGCACTGTGTAGAAGTCAGGTGGGCCTGAGGGTCTAGCTCTTTGCTTTTCAAATCTTTCATCAGCTGTGACCATTGGGGGCTGCCTTACTCAGTCAGTGGCAGGGTGGTAGCTTTTACAAAGAGATCTGGGGTTAGGCTTTCAAAAGCACCTAAGTTCTGTTTTCAAAAGTGACTTATTCTAAGTGCTTAAGTCACTTTTGAAAATGGGACTTTGACGCCTAAGTCACTTAAGTGCTTTTGAAAAATGTAACCCTCCTTAAAATCAAGAGAACCTGACTTATCAGATTCTAGCAGCTTTAAGGCCTAAACATAAGGATGGTGGCCATTAAATTATACCAGGGCTACCACTCTGACGAGGCGGAACCTATGGAAGCGTCCATTGTGTTCTAGGAAGGAGAAATAGCTCCAGAGGGTCCTTTGTTTAAAAGGAAGAGTGAAGAACTGAGGATGTAGATAAAAAGAAAGGAACTGAAGGAGTGGCAAGAGCTGTAGGGGGAATGGAGCTGAGAGGAAAGGCTTAAAGGCAAGAGGGAGAAGACAAGGGAAGTCAAGGGGGATGGGGAATAGAATGGGGCAAAGAGTCTCCTATCATGCATCAGAGCTATTTGGTTTTCCCTGCTCTGCAGGAGAGACTGACATCCAAAGCAGATGCCCATCTTCCTGCTTTCTCTGTGTGTGTTTAGGGGATGAGTCATTCATTCTGTTGTCACATCAGCTCCCCAACAACACCCAGTGTGATCCCGCTAGTCTGTAAGTCTCTTGGTTACCGTCCACATAGCATCACTACCAGCTTCCAGGCTCAGGGTCTGCATGCCCCGCTTTAGTGAGATATCTGTGGCTCTGCTTTGCCCAGATTAATGCACGGCATGCAGACGGGTCCCTTCACATTCCCTTGCTCGGAGAGTATCTCAGACTGGAATTTGTGCAGCTCTGTAGAACGTAACCTTGGGGATGGCTGGCTCCTGTTCTACAGCCTGAGTGCTGCACCTATTGCCCTCAGATACTGCGTGGCCTGTGTTATCTCTCCGCGATATGAGGAGCAGGAGAAACTGAGCAGTCCAAAGGCAGTACAAGGAGAAAAGGGCAAAACTAGGGCTTGCATTGGCAGCAGTAACCAGCTGGATACTGAGTCAGTCTCTGATCCGGTCTGGTTTTATTTAACTGTTCATAGAAAGCTTTTTTTTTTCTCTCTTCACCTGCCAAGACTTGAGTTCCGAGCATGTGGGGGAGCAAAATACCTGCCACTGAGATGTCGTCAGTGGTTGCAGCAGAAACACAAGAGCCTTGAATTTGGATCTTGGCAGGTAAGTAGAGGAGAAAAGAATGTAACTCCCTTAAATATATTTAACTTTGAAGGGCCCTGGAAGGGTGCTCTTAGCTCTCGTGGGGCATTCAGCACATGGCAGAAAGTAAGATGGCACATGCAGCCTGCTGGGGCAAAATTCAACCCTCTGTGTACAGTCACTGAGCAGCAGCCTTTATGAATTGGCTTTCTGAGAGTGCTGCTTGCTGCAGTGTGTGGCACTCTTTGGTGAGGGAGGTGGCTATCAGTGACCCCATTTAGTGGGAGAAACTGAGGTGTGGTGAGCCTCTGACAAAGCTGGGCATTGAACGCCTATCTCTTGTTACCAGTGCTTTTATCACAGGGCTCCTTTCCTTCCCCCATGTTGAGCAATTGTTTGCTATTTAAACAGCCTCATGGTTACTCATGGCCTTTTGCAGATGCATAAAGGGTGGCTCCCAGTCCTAGTGAGAGATGGCAGAAAGAGGGCAAGGGAAGAATGAGGTTCATTCGATACCAAGTCACTAGGCTATTTGCTGTGTCATTGCCCACCCCGAGTATTTAAAAAATCGTGAGCCAGGGTCCTGAAAGGTCTGAGTGGCTCAAAAATCACAAGAACTTTACCCAAAGACTGTTCTTTTGATTTCTCTTCATGGAGAAGAGTCACATTTTCAAGCTTTTCCCCAGAACCTCCAGTGATACAAACTCACTTTGGAAGGAGGCTGAGAATCTCGGGTAATAACCTGATTCCAGCAGCCAAGGCTTTAAGAAAAATGCCGGAGAACATGAGGCTTACAATAGACTCACAAGGGTCAGCAACTCCACTTGGCTATCTGGTGAGGTCCATTTTTAAAAAAGGCTTTCCCTTTCCCCCCTCGCTGTATTGGCTTAAATATTTCGGGAACAGGACTGAACATCAGCAATATTGTCAGAACCTATGCAGCAGAAGAGATAGGTCCTGCTCCCCATGTCATCTGTTTTCCCCTCTTAGTACGTAGCTCTTGTATAATCACTACTGTCCTCCAGACATGAGGCCTGAACTCTGCTTCCTTCAAAACTTTTGTTAATGCTGCTTGAGAATGGCCAGCATGTGTCACTTCTGTCCTGGTTCCCTGCTCCTGCCTGGGAGCTGGGAAAGCTCCCATGACCAATTCCATTGGCCTCATTCACCTTTGTCTGCAGTGTGGGCGTAACTCTGACTCAGCCTGTAGCCCCGGATTTGTCTCTTGACCATAAATTAGGCTAATTATATTAAGGCCTCTGCGTGGCATATTTCCCTATGATGGTGTCCCCTGAATAGATATGGGGACACAGTTGGCAACGGGCTTTGTTGCAAGGCTAGGTTCCTGGGTTAGTGGTTCTGTTGTGTAGTTTGTGGTTGCTGGTGAGTATTTGCTTCAGGTTGGGGGGCTCTCTGTATGCAAGGACTGGCCTGTTTCCCAAGATTTGTGAGAGTGATGGGTCGTCCTTCAGGATAAGTTGTAGATCCTTGATGATGCGTTGGAGAGGTTTTAGTTGGGGGCCGAAGGTGATGGCTAGTGGCGTTCTGTTATTTTCTTCGTTGGGCCTGTCCTGTAGTAGGTGACTTCTGGGTATTCTTCTGGCTCTGTAATCTGTTTCTTCACTTCAGCAGGTGGGTATTGTAGTTTTAAGCATGCTTGATAGAGATCTTGTAGGTGTTTTGTCTCTGTCTGAGGGGTTGGAGCACAATGTATACCTTCAAATCAGCAGCACTGCTATGGGTACCCGCATGGCCCCACAGTATGCCAACATTTTTATGGCTGACTTAGAACAACGCTTCCTCAACTCTCGTCCCCTAATGCCCCTACTCTACTTGCGCTACATTGATGACATCTTCTCATCTGGACCCATGGAAAAGAAGCCCTTGAGGAATTCCACGTTGCCAACTGTGTCCACATATCTATTCAGGGGACACCATCATAGGGACTAATCACATCAGCCACACTATCAGAGGCTCGTTCACCTGCACATCTACCAATGTGATATATGCCATCATGTGCCAGCAATGCCCCTCTGCCATGTACATTGGTCAAACTGGACAGTCTCTACGTAAAAGAATAAATGGACACAAATCAGACATCAAGAATTTATAACATTCAAAAACCAGTTGGAGAACACTTCGATCTCTTTGGTCACTCGATTACAGACCTAAAAGTGGCAATTCTTCAACAAAAAAACTTCAAAAACAGACTCCAACGAGAGATTGCTGAATTGGAATTAATTTGCAAACTGGATACAATTAACTTAGGCTTGAATAGAGACTGGGAGTGGATGGGTCATTACACAAAGTAAAACTGTTTCCCCTTGTTTATTCTCCCCCATCCCCCACTGTTCCTCAGACATTCTTGTCAACTGCTGGAAATGGCCCACCTTGATTATCACTACAAAAGGTTTTTGCCCTTCCTTCCCCCACCCCCACCCCCGCTCTCCTGCTGGTAATAGCTCACCTTAAGTGATCATTCTCCTTACAGTGTGTATGGTAACACCCGTTGTTTCATGTTCTCTATGTATATAAATCTCCCCACTATATTTTCCACTGAATGCATCCGATGAAGTGAGCTGTAGCTCACGAAAGCTTACGCTCAAATAAATTGGTTAGTCTCTAAGGTGCCACAACTACTTCTTTTCTTTTGCGAATACAGACTAACCCGGCTGCTACTCTGAAACCTGTGATTATATCGTAGTGCAGAGTACTACCCTACTGCATGACTCTATTGTCTGTTTCACCTCTGAGTCATGTGGCTAAGACCTACTTTTCATCTTGTCCGAACTGACTCGTAAATCAACGCCTTTGTTCAAATTAAAGACGTCCTCATTCTACTCCACGCAATTGCACACTGAGCACAAGGGAAATCGGAAAGTTCATATTAGGGCCAATAGGAACCTCATCAGGGACTGCTTCAAAGGTCAGTCCCCAATGCCTTAGCCACCCCCGTATAAACAGTCTGCACAGGACTCCATTAGTGCATTTCAATCCGATATTAAGAACTGCCCTTTGCTAGTGCTATCGAGGCGAATGTTCCACTTTCATGTTTGTAATGCATCATTTGGCTGGATGTAACGTTTAACAATAACCAAGAATTGAAATGGCCTCTGGCTTCACCATATTTGTATTATTAAAGACCAGTAAGTCTCACAGACCACTAGACTGGATTTACCACGTAGATTTGTTTTTCCAGGCCAGAAAATCAACTGGGTTCGCATCCCAAATGTGAGGGTACTGAAAGAGTGATGATGGTTAGTGTTATCCCAGGTGCCAAGGGGTGATCCCAGTCAGGATTTATACCAGTTTATTTCTGAAAATAAAAAAATACTTTTTGTTAGTGAAGTTCAGTGCACTCTAGTGGTTAGAACAGGAGACTAGGAGTCAGGACTACTGGGTTCTAGTCCCAGCTCTGGCCCTCTGCGGTCAGTACATTCATGTTGTGAGGGTGCTTATAGTGAAGCTGACTACCTGTGACCGTCTGGTCAATTGTCCTTCTAGCTGAAATGTCCAAGAGTTTCTCTGCTGGTGAGTCAAAAATGACCAACGGAACCTTGTGAAAGGGCCATTCCTGTACTGATAGATTCTGGTAATGGTGCCTGATCTGCTAGGAGACGATGTCCCTTTGGGATTTGCCATGATGATGATGATATGAGATTCACTGAATGTGCGGATGAGTGTTAAGGGAGGTGGGGAGCAAATCGCAGTACTTAATCCCTCTTTACCTCATCATCCCTTTCCATAAAATGTGATGATACCCCTTCCTCAGAGGGAGGCTTACTTCCTGGCTGCCTCCCATACTTTGGGATCCTTGGACATTAGATGCTAAAGAAAGTGGCAGCAAAGTATTGTTACTCATTGCTGCACAAATCTACTTGTACACATCTGGATCCTAGAATTATGGCTTTAAACAGCATGTATAATGATCTGTAGGCTTACCAGACAAGCTTGAAGTTGTTCTGGGTCAGGTTTGAGATGCACCCAATTAACTTACTGTGGCTGGAACAGAGGGGTCCTTGCTGTGTTTGATTCCCCTTCTTTTTGTTATCCTCCTTTCTCCCATATGCCCTTGTAGAATGTCCGGCCTCCCTTGTGTCACTGACAAGATCTGTGTGATGGGAGCTAGTCAGTAATGGACAAAGGTTTTCCATTCTGAGTTACGACCCCCTGACCGAACAGGATATTCCATCTGAATGCTGAGAGTTGTCTGATCTCTTCATGATGCACAAATAATCTGGTTCCTGGAAATTGCGTGGCATGGCTCGGACCATGCAAAAGGGTGTCACAGAACTGCTTGCATTCAGCTGTGTCCTGCAACAGCTGAGGGCAGACAAAACAGACTGAGAGACTGCTGGAAAGCTGAGAGGGCAGGTCTTTCAGATACAACCAGTGATTTGGGCAAGCCTGTAGAACAGCTCTGTACGGATTCCAACCTTGGAAAAACACCATTTCTGGAGTGGGGTTAGGTGGCGACAGGTTCCTTCACGGTGCTCCAATTTTACAGGCTGTAGCCTATAACAAGAGGCTTAATAGAAATTACAGGAGAAACAATAGACACTGTGTACCCTGCCCTACAGAACTGGGATAGGTTAGATTAAACCACAAGCTATTACTGAGCCCCATTCTTGGTTTTCCTTAGCTTTAATATGGCTTGGGATCGCAGGTATTTTTTTCCCCTCACTGCTTGAGATGAGACTGTAGTCTCTTGTCTCAAGTATTCATGGTAGCCCCAGTAGACTCATGTCTTTCTGCAGATATGGCTGTGCAATGTTGGCAAAAAATGTCCAGCAGTGAAAGTCACAGGTCTGGATAGCCTTCCTGAGATATCACACCTTGAATCTTGCCCATCCTACACTTGGGTGGGGAAAGAAGGAATCATTTGTCAGATAGGTCGTTTTAAAACAAAACATGAGGCACGCACACAATGTTGTGAGCAGTTCTGTGCAGAGATGGGTTGGTAGGCTGGCCGCAGATGGGGCCATCAAGGATGCATGATAATGGTGGTCTCATTTTTCCCACAACTTATCACATGGCTGTTCCAGTTTCATATATGGATTGCATGTATATGTGTATCATTATGGATAAAGTTAGGTATCAATTCTTGGTAAGACTTACTGGCACAGTTCTCCCCTCTGTGCACAGGGGGCATTGCTCTGAAAGTCCCATTAACCCCAGCGGCTAAAAGACCAGTTCATCCTGCATTTGAATGATGGCAAAAATAAACTCCTCTCTCTCCCCCAAGCCTTCCTTATTGCTGATTTTTTTTACATCTAGCATCTATGTCCATGGCTGCTGATTGATATACCTGGTGTACTGTGCAGAAGGGAGAAAGCATCTTCCATGCCATGCTGTTGAATTTGCCCGGTACATCCTAAAGCTGCAATTCATCGCATGGGCTGGAATTTTCAAAAAGGCCTAAGGGGGCCAGATGCCCAATTCTCATTGACGGACTTTCAGTGGGAGTTGGGCACCCAACACCCATGGGTCCCTTAGAAAATCCCAGCTTTAAGCACATGCTTAACTGTAAACACATGAATTATCTCATCCCTATTCAACAAAGCACTGAAGTGTGTGACTTCAGTAGGACTTATGCACGTGCTTAAGCTTTAAACGCTTTAGCTGAACGGGTTCCTGAGTTCACTGGAATGTGAACAGCATTGTAATAGGTGACTTATGACCTGTCATGCAAGAATGAATAAATAAGGTCCTTTCTACTGACCTGAGCAGAGAGGAGCACAACTGGGCAGAGCAGCAAGGGAGGGGTAGAGCTGTGGCTTTAAGGATTCTTCTGGTAGCTGCATGGTTGGGTTCTGTGGTTGGAGTCCAGGAGAATCATTTCCTACCCTCAGAATTATTCAGCCAGGCATCTGTGCCAGGGTTAATACTGATGCTTGTGGCAATGATTGCTGCTTCTTCCCTTCACCTCTCTGTGGAGGGGGTGGAAGTACTGGGCAAGGTGCAGTAAGGAAGCTCTTGGTATGTCTACACTGCGACTAAAGACCTGCAGCTGGCCCATATCAGCTGACTCAGGCTTGTGGGACTCAGGTTTGTGGGGTGGTAAAACTGAGGTGTAGACGTTCGGGTTGGGCTGGGGCAGGAGCTGGCGCTCTGTGACCCTGTGATGGGGAAGGGTCCCGGAGCTCAGACTCCAACGTGAGCCAGAACATCTACCCCTCAGTTTTGCAGCCCAAGCCCTGCAAGCCCAAGGTAGCTGACATGGGGCAGCTGCAAGTGTCTCATTGCAGTGTAGATGTGCACAAGTCTTCATGTATTAAAGAGGCTCTAGCTCAGCAGCAAGTTATGGGCTTGAGGCAGGATTTATTGGGTGAGATTCTCGGGTCTGTGCTATGCAGGAGGCCAGATTAGATTATCATAATGGCCCCCTCTGGCCTTAAAATAACTCATCTCTGGGCTCTGTTGCCTGGAGGGGAACAGGTGGCCAGTACTCCTGGGGAAAGGAATTCATTCCCCCCCTCCTGCTCCCAAATACATGTAAGGGAGACTATCCAACCTAGGGATTCTCCTGGGCTCAGTTCCCATTCTGTGGGCTTTGCTGGAGGAGAGGACAATGTGTTCCAAATAAATTGTCTGTGGAGTATAAGATGGAAGCTGTGCAACTTGGTAAGGTTGTGTTGGCTCTTCAAGGAATCTGAAGCTCTATGGATCTGTAATGGAGGCTCTGGGAACGTGTTCTCTTTTGTTTCTCCTTTGGGGATATAGTTACCAGGCAATTATTTCACACCCTGTAGCACTGCAGACATGTCTCTTCAAGTCCAGTCCCTTACCACGTGGCTGAGAAAATGTATTTTACATTAAAAAAGAAGCCTTTAAAGAAATGCCCTCCAGGCATAAAGCCGATGTGTTTTCTGCATATAACTGTTATTAATACAATGAACTTCTCTTCAGATTCACGGGGAGCGGGGAAGGGAATGTGACTTGATCACTGGAGATATGAACGATATGATACTCATTTTCAGTGCATTGTAGGTCTGATTCCATCACAGCGCCCCAGCCCGGGATTCATTTTGCAGTGATAAAGCAGTGCGACACTGTAAAGCAGGTTTATGTGACGTGCGTTCCTGCAGAACATTAGTATAAAATAAACAGATTATATGAGCAATTTTACGTTGGCTCAAAGATGCCAAGATATATAGATCTGGGCAGAGTGGAATGATAAACAGCAAGTATGATTGAAAACTTGCATAACAAAAGCCCCACTGGTGTTAGTGATGGGAGTAAAAGAAATGTTGCCTTAGCTTTTAAAGGTGATTATTGATTTTTGTCTCAGTAATTTGTCACTGTTTATTACATGAGATCTTTTTACCTCTGGTTTGACAGTCGCCCCGCACACCTCCAACAACATCCCTTTCTTTCACTACTGCTCTTCCAGGACGCTTTGGAAATGGTGGAGGCCACTTTGCTGGCATGGATGTCAGCTACTTTGCTCGCAGATGCCAGATTCCCCTGGATGCTTGCCACTGGTATGATGGGGTTTGCCCTTACCAGAGAAGTGCAGCCAATTTCCCCGTCCCTTTGCTTCCAATGACAGTTAGCTAAGGGCAGCGTTTATATCAACTGTGAGAGCGTTGGTAGCCACTTGGGCAGTACCACCACATCCAGTATGGGACAGGGAGGGGCTCAGTGCCCCAGCCACGGGGAAGGGGGAGCTGTCTGGGAAATGTGGCTGAGCCAAGCAAGGGAAGAGGGAACTCCCGTCTGCTTCTCGCAGAGGATGGGGAATAGCACTTTCCCTGAAGACATTCCCTTTTGATAAAACCCTTGGAGACATCCATCCAGTCTCCCATGTTCCACATCCTTGTGTCACAAAGTAAGAACCCGCACTCCTTGCTCACTTGTAACTTGTGCTTGTGATGGGGGCGGGGAGGATCCAGATGTGTGTTTGAAAGGAGGTGATTATTAGGTGGAACGTGAGAATTGTTGAGACTTGGGGCCACATCCACGTGGGATGTTAGCTTTCAGGAAAGGAAAAGATGAAACCAAACCACCTCCCACACTTAATGGCTGAAGAAGCAGAATAAGAATCCAGACTTCTGGGTAGGGTGACCCAGATGGCAAGTGTGAAAAAGCGGGACACTTTTTTTCGGGGGTGGGAGGGTATAGTTGTGTATATAAGACAAAGCCCCTAATATCAGGATGGTCCCAATAATATCAGGAGGTCTGGTCACCCTACTCCTGGGTTCCATTTCTGGGCCTGCCATTGGCCTGCTCTGAAAGTTACCTCAGCTGGAATTTTCACATTAAACTGTTTAAAATCAGGCCTTACTTTCTGCAGTGTTGAGTACTCCACAGGGCATCTTGACTTCAGGAGGAGGTGACTCTCTGCATCTTTGAAAATCAGGCCACTTTTTTAGGTGCTTAAATATCGGTGGGTGGTTAGGGACTAAATGTAGACAGCAAAGTTGGATCCTGTTGGAAGAGACTGCCAAAGGCCACAAGGGATAGTTGGGGACCCTCGCTGCCTTTTGACCTTTGCAAACTCTCCCTTTGACTTTAACCTTGTAACTCAAGTAACTTCGTCCTCATACTTGCCTCGTTGATTAATTTGTCTACCTGTGACTCAGTTTACACACATTAAGAATTGTCACTTCTATTCTGATCTGCCCCATAGGACAAGTGGGGATCTCCAGAAGAGAAGCTCTAGGGAAGTGTTTTCTGTATTACTGCGAAAAACATCTCTGGACAGATGAAAGTGCTGATCCCAGAGGAAGGGTAAATTCTCTAGAGAGTGTCTTTTAAGAGCAAGAAATGTATAAAGTGCACATAGGGGGAATCATCACTGCTGTGTGCCTTGGCTTCCCTACCTATAAGATGGAGATGATGGGCAGGTGTTACTGTGGCAAATTGTATTGCACTCCTCAGATGAAAGGTATAATGGGAAAGAGTTATAATTGTTCAAGTTTCCTGAGCTGTAGGTGGATAGGAAATGGGATAATGGACACAATACCTCTTGCTGAGAGTTGCTTATAAATCTTAAAGGAACCTGCCCCTCCTCCCTTTTAAAATGGGTGTGAGAGGTTGGACCCCCCTTTCAGGGTGCCACCAGATATGCTGGAGTCCCACTGAGCCTGCCCATTCCACGAGCCTGGGCTTCCTCACCCTGTCCTTGCTGTGCCAGGCCCTCAAGCCTTCTTTAGCACACACACAGGGAAGGCCACACCCAGCTACAGACACAGACTGAAATCATCTTTTTGTGGGAGGATCAGCTCGGGGATTTACCCAGCACTGATGTGGACACCTCCTTTGGGGTGTAAACCCAAAATAATATTGTCTTGCACTGTATAGAAAGCTCTGTACAATGCAAGTTCATAAAAATCACCCCCTCCCTCAGTGTGGAGGGAGATATGCACAGCTTTTTGCTTTTTGCCCCTTCCCACCCCCAACCCCCAGATATGAATTGCACAAACTCAGTTTTGGTATAAACAAGAAATAAGTTTATTAACTACAAAAGCTAAATTTTAAGTGATTATAAGGGATAGCAAACAGAACAAAGCAGATTACTGAGCAAATAAAACAAAACACACAGACTAAGTTTAATACACTAAATAGGTAGGATATAAATTAGCAAATTCTCACCCTGAGTGATAAGCAGGATGGCAGATTCTTAAGGCACAAGTTGCCTGGGCTTTCCCAGGTTCTCATACACAGTCTAAAGACCCTTCTAGCTTGGGACCATCACTTCCCACAGTTCAGTCTTTGTTCCTCAGGTGTTTCCAGGTGTGTTGTTGTAGGGAGCGTGAGGTTCCCCCATAATGTCATTGTCCCCCTTTTATATCTTCTCCCCACTTGCTAGAAAGCTCTTTTGCTGTGACATAGGTCAAACAGTTCCCATTGTGTGGTGCTAACTCTGAGAGGTTTCTATTGTACACAATTCCTGGGGTAATCCTTGTGCTTGTGCGCATTTCCTCAGTAAGCCATTAACATTGTTTGGTCTCTTTACTCTTGTACCTGAAAGGCTGCTTGTGGGTGTTTTCAACCTCAGGACATGTTTCAGCGACACATACATAGCCAAACTTCATAACCTCACATATGACAATAGTACATACAATCCAACGAGATATTACTGTTGAGACTTTAAGAATGACACCTCACAAGGCATACTTTGTATAAAGCATATCCTAATTACATGACAGTGGTGAATATTGGGGTGTCAGGATGTCACAATGGGGGTTATGGTTTCCACAGAGGATATGGAAACAATGCCATCTCTGTTAGATTCTGGGTTGGACTCTGAATTCAAGTTCTGGCTGTCTGAGCGCCGAAGCTGCATTTACTAGAGAGGGTTCCTCGGCGTGCTGTGTATCTCAGAACAGCAGTTTCCCCTTTGAATCACACTGTTTCATCTCATCAGGCATCCTGCCTCTTAACAGTGATCACCCCAGTGCTTGAGAGAATGATGAGCAGTCCCCTCCCTTCCATAATGCACTTACCCAGTTGTTTAATGCTGTATTTCTGGGGTACAGAGAAAAAATATTTCCATCACTTTGTCTTGAAGCATGGGATTTGATTTTTTCCCTCATGCTGTCTTACATTCCATATGCAAATATTACTAGTGGACCCCTTCAAATCCAGCCCCACCCAGTATCTGACCTGACCTTTTCCTGCTGCAGAATGTCTATGGAGAGCCAGCCTACTGCTTATAGTCAGCGTCTCATGGGAGTAGGCCCTTGATCATGTGTTTGATCCTTTAGGTATGTAATCATTAGAATTTTGGCCCTAGGTGCACCCTAGATTTGGGGTGCTTGGTTCCGGCAACCATCACGTTCACTCCAAAGCATTTCCAGAATCGTTTGTGCTGACTGCAGTGAGGATCCCGAAAATGGTTGCTCTTAGAGGCCCCCACATAGAGATTGGTCTCTCCCCATGCAAGGTGCATTTTACTGACCTCCTGCAGATGAGTGACCATGGTGGTGTCTCCTAACTGTGGTGCACTATGGGGGCTGCCTATTATACTGATGCCTAAATGCAGCTCTTGGTACATTAGAAAGGGGGCACTAAGTCACTAGCACCAAAAAAATAGTGGTTTGGATTCGCGGAGGACAGTTGCAGCTGCAGAAATGATGAAAATTGTTTTTCATACTGGAGTCTTTGGATGTCCAGGAACCCGAGGTCCTTATCTTTCACACAAGTAAAGTAACAGAAGTAGGCTATTCTGTTCGTCCATTTTATTGCCAAGAGGCATTTCTTTGGCATAACAGCATCCTGGTGTATCCTAATAGGGTCTAGCTGCCCTGAGAGGAGAGCTGCTGTCAGAATACTTTAAAGTTGGACAGAACATTTCCTGCTTTTTGAGGTATATCAGCAAACATTCTGACCGCCTCCAGTGGGAGACTATTTTTATACTGTCCAGGGGCTGTCTTATATTATGAGATCGCTATCACTTTTTTTTATTTGAATCCTAACTGCATGTCTTAGGATGACCTTAAAAATATCATCTCCATCTCTGAGGAAAAAAAACAGATACCCTGTTTCCAAGATGGAATTGGGTTGTCTTTTTTAAGGAGACATGACCATGAAAATAAAAGTATGTTGGATTTCTTCCATGAGCGTGGCAGAGAGCAGTTGTTGTACCCAGTGCTGCATCTTCTTGGCTCTAAACTGATGTTGCATAAAACCCACAAGTGTATTTCTTTGCATTAGGTAAATCTTAATTCTCTTTTGAAATTGTCTTGTCAGTAAGTGAAGCTCCCAGCTATTAATTAATCTGTAAAAGATTCTTTTAAAATGTTTGTTCAACTTAATTTTTATTTATTTTGCAAAGAAACTTTCTGTTGGGGCTCAACTCCTTACCTTTGTGGCTGCTTCTTGAGTCAGTTATGTGACACGCTGCCGATGTGTGAGCCAAGTGTCAGTGTGTCAGCAAGGCCATGAGTTCAGACAGAAAGGGATCAGGTGCCTAGCTTGTCTGATATGAGCTTTGGTGTGCGTTCTTCAACTGCTCCATGGGAGAGTTGGGTTTCAGTGTTAAAACCACAGTCCCAAAAGGGAAGGGGTGAAAAGTTAGGCCAGCCCTTGACAACAGGCAATTCAGCTTTGCAGAGTGCACAGTAGAAAGGAGCTCTCCGCACACATCAGCTCCTCCAAAACATATCTACTTCTGATGGGAACTCAAACTAGTACTGAGGAACATGGGTGAGTTTGAGGGGTTCACCGCTTGTGCTGCTCAGTGTTAAGGATGTGCTTGAATGATACCCATGCACCCAATCAGATTCAAACTTTGGGGTCAATGTTTATAAAGTGCCTATGGGAGTTGGGAACCTTTGGCTTTTAGGACTCCAACCCTCTTTGTGAATGTGACTTAGGTGCCTAAGTCATGCAAGCATTTCTGAAAATGTTGCCTGTGGTCTTATACCAAGGTCTGGAAGGCATTGTGGTTGCCTTGCCTAGTGCTGCTAATACAGCATCTGATTATACTAGCACCCTTGATCATGTCCCATAGCCCCTTGCTTCACAAGCAGGCAGACGTTCCAAGGGACTACTTGCAGTGTAATGGCCTGATCCTGTAGGATTCATACAAGGTTCATGCGCTTGGCAACATTCAAGGCACACCCGGAGTGTTGTGCTGGACCTGTGCACACACAGCTCCTCTCAAGGGCATCAACCTTGGAATCTCGCCCAAATGACATGAACCGTGGGAAGCCTCCCAGGACTGGGCTCAAGGCCCGAGAGCAAGGAATGCGGTAGATAGAAATTGGTAAATAAGAATGTTAAACAAAGCCAGTGTATTCCTTTTATCTGTTGGAGAATGTAATGCGCGGGGGGAGAGAAGGAATAAAGGGGAAGGTGGAAAGCTGACAGGCAGAAGCCTGTTAGCAGACTAGCCAGCTTGCTTGCTAAAAGCTGTGTTCTGTCTTGTCATTGAACCGCCACATGATCCAAAGTCCACTGAAATCAATGGAAAGACTCCTATTGACTTCCCTGGGCTCTAGATCAGGCCCAAACATACTAACAGCTGTGAGTCATCATGACAAGATCTGCAAATGGAGTAAACAGAATACAGGTTATTAGCCAAGATGGGCAGGGACGATGTCCCTAGCCTCTGTTTGCCAGCAGCTGGGAAGGGTGGACAGGGGATGGATCACTTGGTGATTACCTGTTCTGTTCATTCTCTCTGGGGCACCTGGCATTGGCCACAGTCAGAAGACAGGATACTGGGCTAGATGGACCTTTGGTCTGACCCAGTAAGGCCGTTCTTATGTTATGTAGGTTATGTGCTCTTTAAGTAATTGTCTCTGGATTTCTCTCTCTTTGTAGGTGAGTGTTTTAACTACCTTGGAGCGGCGATTCAACCTGCAGAGCGCTGATGTGGGGGTGATAGCCAGCAGCTTTGAGATTGGGAACCTGGCCCTCATTCTCTTTGTGAGCTACTTTGGAGCCCGGGGGCATAGGCCACGTTTGATAGGATGCGGAGGAATAGTCATGGCTCTGGGCGCCCTCCTTTCTGCGTTGCCTGAATTTCTGACCCATCAGTACGAATATGAATCTGGGGAAATACGCTGGGGGGCTGAAGGGAGGGATGTATGTGCTGCCAACGGGTCCACCAGCAACGAGGGACCAGACCCGGATCTTATCTGCAGGAATAGGACTACCACCAACATGATGTACTTGCTTCTCATTGGAGCGCAAGTGCTCCTAGGCATTGGTGCTACCCCTGTACAGCCACTAGGAGTTTCCTACATCGATGACCACGTGAGACGGAAAGATTCCTCCCTATATATAGGTAAGAGTTTGAAGTTTCTTGAATGCAGTTGAGGTGTTCCTGCTATTGCAGCTCATTCTGTTGTCTGGTATATCCGGCATCAATAGAAAGGATGAATTTGAGGTTCTTCTCTGTGCTTCTATGTCTGTGATGGTACCTTGGCTTTGGTCTACCAAGAACTAACTACTACAAGAAACATCTCTCTGCCACCTATAACCATTGTGCCCTCCCTGTCCCTTTTCCACTTAAAATACCATGGCAGAGAAATGCAGGGGTCTTCGCTCTTAGTAGAGAAAGCTGGTGATGTGTTGTCATCCTTTGGGTTGGCAGTCATAATGAGGCAGTGGATGATTAGGAAAGATGTTCCCTTGGTATTTCTTTTCATAGCAATTTCCCATGTCCCTTAAACTCCAGTGATATTGGTCACTTGTTGCTGAGCTTTAGCCGCAGAACATCAAAGTAGCTCATAAAACAGTAATTAACCACCTTATCCAGCATACCCTAGCTGCCTCCATAGCATGTTAGTTGACATGTCTAATGATTACTCTATGAAGGCACCGGATGCAAGGGGACATTTCTCCTTGCAAGTTTTCTAATAATTCCTTAGAAAAGCTATTCTGAGCACACACCCCTGACAGACAAAGTTCTCTTTGTAGAGCCAGTGCTCCTACTCAGCATCTTGTGGAAAGACCCCAGAAAATGTTACCGATACGGGTGCAGGATGGCAAAGCTGGTAAGTCTATTGTGATCTATGGGGAGTTAGGCATCTAACTCCCAATAGTGGTGATCATGCTGCAAAATTACTCACTCTATCTCAGGCAGCTTGGAGTTAGTTGTATGATGTTACATGTTCAGGGGTAACTCTCGGTTTTGGTTATCAACTGAAATATCCTGGCCTTAGGGTAAAGAGCTCATGGGTTTCTGCGAGGAGCCCCTCAGTGACTGTGCTTCAGAAAACTTTGTGAGTGAAGTTGTCCTCTGAAAGCCTCTAGACTCTGTGTCCATCTGTTGTCTATATCTGCTCCATTTCCATAGGACTCAGTAGTAACTAGCCACCAATTCTGCTGGCCCCAATTCAGCAAAGCACGGAGGCATTTGCTTATCTAATTTGCCTGCCTGCCTGTGTTCCTCTTGTGTCCCTCAGCATGGTATTTAATGGCTACAGAAACTTCACCCCCTGACCTACTTTGACTGGAAGCCAAAAGACAATCCCATCAACAAACCACCCTTGCTATGACCTCTCCGGTTGAGTTACCAAACAGAACAAAATATACCTGGCTGGAATCACCACTCGGGTAACCCTGCTCAGCTTCTGTTGCCATTTCTGAATATGTCCCATGATATCAAACTTAGTGAAACAGCGGGGACACCGATCGGATAGGTTGGCTGTTGTAGTCCTCTCCTAGATTAATGCCTCTTGCATCTACTTAATAAGGTTCCAGCATGTGCACGGCACAGCCCATTCATTCCTTAAGTGGTCATAAAATCATTATTTCAGCATTTTGCTCCGCACACTGGAATTTTATGTTCTGAGCATTTTACTTGAATTTTGTGTGAGGGTTCCACTGTACAAAGAGGACTGGAAATATATCACTTTGTGTGTAAAATACAGGATAACAAATGGCCTCAAGGTAAATACAAAGCTGAATTCACTGGAGCAACTCTGTCAATGCCACAAACCAGGAGTTTAAATTAAGCCTTATAACGATTTCAGAATCATTGATCATAAAGAAATATCTTGAAAAATTAGCAATTTGCTTAAATCAGTGGAGTAGATACATTGGCAAGATAGATATGACAGCTCTGAGATCGGGACTGGGGAGGGGTATGTGCGCAGGGTGGTAAGGAGGAGGTGCTATCAGGAATTTTGTTCGAGACATTAAACTTGCTGCTTTAACATAACCTTTAAAGAGTTGGTGGTTTAACTGATGCTGGGAAAATACTGACAAAACAAAGTCCACTCAACAATCATTTGAATTTCCTCATAAACTTGCTTCCCAACTGTTTTGGTTTTCACTTTTTGCAAACAGCGTGTTTTTGTTAAACTCGCATGAATGTTCATGAAAACTCATTCCTAGCCGTTCAAAATGTGATTATTTGTGCCAGAAATCTGTGTGCACTTATTCAGTCAGGGACCAGCAGTATCAATGAGTAATTTCTGACCCATCGCACCCATGCATCGCAACTTGGCTTGTTAAATACTGTTTATCGAATGCTTTCTTCAGACTGTGATCAATTCATAGAGTAAAAGAGTGAAAATCATTCTCTGAATAAATATGAATATAAAATAAACAAGAAGGAATCTGGATCTGCTTTGTATTTGTCACTAGCAGGAAGGAAGGTTAAATTCTTCAGATGAAATACTGATTGTGAATTATTTGCTCAGCTTTTAATTTAGTTGACTTTTTCAGTGATGTCAAATGATAGAATTTTCAGTGACCTTGGCAAAAAGACCTTGGTTCGTTCTCCATTGTGTTATACACCCTCAGTTATTCCCTGTTTATTGTCACCATGCAGTATTTTATACCAACCTTCTTCTCCTATAATAAAGTGTTCACTCTGTAGGGGCTGTGCTGTATGCATCCAGGATAACAGATTCCTGGGATAAGTTCTATAATTTTAAATCAGGAGTAAAGTGAACACAGATTACTGCCATAGGAGAGAAACTAATTAATAATGATAGTCCAGACAGTCATGTTGTCACATTAGACAGCTGCAAAGAAATGATCATTTCTTTGCCAAACTATGTAACTTTTGCCATATGGCTCACTTCAATAATGTGCAAATTGTGTCTGGTCTATGATTGAGCTAGGCAAAGCATTTATCTGACTCCTAGGTATTAGTTAATATCTGCTCACCCCTGACTTGACCAGAAAGGATAAGAATTCCTTCAAGAGTGCTCATACAGTGAACTGGATGGAACTGTCCTAGTGTACTGTGTCTATTTCTATTCATTCATGTTGCACAAGAGTGAGACATTCTGGCAAGTAACTGTAGAAGGTGTCTAATGCCACCTATCTAGTGAGAAACTGACATTTGGGAAACGCTTGTGGTGGGGAAACTCCACCATAATATGAGGTGTGGGGGGGCAGGGGGGAGTGGACCATGGATTTGAAAAGTATCATGAAACCTGATAGCATTAAGGGAAGGATAAACAAATTAGGAATGTAACTGTGTGAGCCTCAGGGCTGGAAATTTGTTACTACATAATGATACAGATATTGCAGTTCACGGGCCATCCATTCCTCGTGTAACTCCACTGAAGGTGATGGAGAAAAGGATGAATTTAGACCATTCTGTCTAGGCTCAAAACCTTCAAAGACTTATGCATATGCTTAATTGTACCGTCTCCGTGAATAGTCCCATTGGATGTAAAATACAAACACTTTGCAAACTTAGCGTATTACAGTCCCACAAAATTTAGATATGTCATTACATGCACATATGAAGTTATGTTTAATTAGCTACCCTGACCACAGCTGCATGTACAATTGTGAAAAGTGTGTGTGCTAGTTAGAGCCCTGATCCAGCAGTTGGATCCATGCGGGCAGATCCTTGTGCCTGTGCTCGTCATCATGGGCTTCAGTGGGATTCCATGTGGGTCCCGTTACAGGTTTAAGAGTGCAAATTTATACATGCACAATTTCCCCCCCCTCCACTTTTGGAAAACATGACACATGGCATTGGGGAGAGTGTCCAAGGCCCTGACTTGGCAAGATACATAAACATGTGCCTAACTTTAAGCATGTGTGTATTCCCATTGAAATATGGGACTTCTCGGGTGGTTAAAGCTGGGCTCATGTATATGCACCTTGCTGAGTCAGAGGTGCAGCTTCTTTGGATTTCATCCTCGCAAAGAGCGAGGGGTGAAATGCTAACAGAAGGATATCTCATCGGGATCGGCTCCTGCTATGTTATATTTCAAATTTCTAGAGACAGTAGCCGTGCTTTGGGTTTATGATGCATGCAACATGTTGCTTCCAATCGCAAACAGACTGTTGCTGAAGTAACCAGCCCTAGGAAAATAAGAAGGAGGAACTTAGTGGTAACTGAAGGAATATCAAATCAGAGTGCCCCACTCCATACAAGGATTCTTAAAAGAAAGACAGTTTTGCCTTAACATAGACAAGGCTTTGCTGTCTCTTGATATCTTTTCCTACTAATGACGGGATACATTTTCTTTCTTTTCATCTACCAAGAGTTCATTTAGCTCAAAGGTCATGACAATAGCAAAAGGAGCCAAAGAGATTTAAAAAAACAAAAAACCTGTTAGATCACTGAGGTTGTGAAAGGCATTTGATTCAGTGCTTGTTTATTTGCTTTTTTTTTTCTTATCCAACATCATACTGTTTCATCTCTTTAAAACAAATCTGATTTCCTCTCAAAAGATTCCAAGCCAGGGAGCAGTTCCAAAGCAGTTTACCTACTTTACATGTATGTTTCTCTGTAGTCATCATAAAGAAACAATTTTGGATGGGGAATTCCCCCCAGGGGAACCTGCATAGCTCATTATTCCTCTACCTTTACTGACAGTGATGCTTCCCTCATGATATCCATTTTTTCCAAACGGTAAATTATTTCTATAAAATAAATGTTAACTTCTAAATAGTGCAATTCTCTCCCATTACCCCTGCTAACAGCTTTTATTATGAGGAATTCTGTGTTTATACTGTTCAGCTGCCCATGGGTCTGATCTTCACTACTGAAGCCAATGGGGATTTTGTTACTAGAAGGATTGGATGCCATATGGGACATATAGTATAACTGGGGAAAACATATTTATGTAAGTCCCTGTTTATCGTTTTAAACTTGCTGCCTTCTGGAGGAGTGTTTTGTGGTCATTAAACATCCAGCAGTTTAGACATTAATTTGTATATCCTGGCAAAATTCCATCTTAAAGTAAAATAAGCCATCTCCCTAAAGTCCTTCTGTGTGACAGTGGATGAAGGTTACTTAACTGTTGCATAAAGTTGCCATTAAAGGCTGCCCCATTTCACCCAAGTAATTGTTGCCTTTTGAAGCTGAGTGAATGACCTTTGTATAGTCAGCATATGACTTGGCATAATTAGAGATGAAAGATGCTACATGCATTCAGGAGATTATTACTATCTAAATCATTCTGTTGATATGGAAAATTAAAAGGGACTACATCAGATCGCACTGGCTTTCCGTTCCTTTCATTGGGCACCGGATTGGGCCCTTAATGTATTAAGTTTGAGACGGCCCCAAAATTTGTCCTTCCCCAACATTGGTTTCTTTATTGACACGTCCTCTGAATTCAGGATTCCCATCACTGTAAATCTCCCACAGGCTTGCAAGAGTGGATCCCCTCTGGAAGACGGAAAAATTGCATTAAGGCACTTCCAGAATGGTGCAGAGCAGTTCTGAGCACAGGAAGCAGGCAAACTCCTGTCGTGCTGCAGGGAAAGTAGAGAATGAGGGGAGGGAGAAAATAGGACAGGTCCAGTTAGGCCCTCCTAGTTCCATCTTTCAAACTCCATGTCCTTGCACCATATGTAGTCACTGGCACCTGGGCAAGGTAAATGCCATCCCTGGTGTGTGAGTGGAGAATTGATTTCAATGTGTTCTCCATCCACTTTGCACAGGTATAAATGATTAGATGAGGCAGGCGGGAATCGGGCCCTTTATTTTCATTATTCACTTTCATTCCTGCAGTTTTAGCATCTTTTTATTTTATTTTCCATGTGACTGTGTGAAACCTTTTTTTTTTTTTTTTGAAGTTCCGAAGAAGTGCCGATACTTGCCTCGTGTGAGCTCTTGTTTGATTTAAGCACCAGCTCAAGTCTGCTGAGCTGCAACACAGGGAAGACCGATATAAAGTAGCTTGAATCCTGAAGTCTTCAGTGATAAATGTCAATTGAAAACCCACTCAAATTAGTTCGTGTCCGTCAGAAAGACAGCAACCATTGTGCCTGGGAGAAACAGAAGTATTTTCTTTATTGACCAGTATTAAACCTGCAGATCAGTAACTGTGGCAATGGGTTAATAGCCAGTTCAAAGCATAGGATGCTGAATATTGAAGGGCATCAGATTTTGTATTCTGGCAACCACTGCTTTGTATTACAACACAAAATGTTGACATGTTTTTATTTGAGAGGTCACTTTATCAAGCTAAGCAAGTACTGTGAACCTCAAGACCATACATCTTATATGTTCGTTATGTTAGGGCTAGTCAAAAAATTTCTGTCACTTTTTTGATGGACAATCAGATTTTAAATTAAATATATTTTTGTGAAACTGAGCACTCGAATAAGGGCCAGATTTGTCAAATGAGCTCATCACATCCTTGCAAATCTGGCCATACATTTTGCAGTATTTGCTACTGGGTGCACAGAGTACTTCTGAAAAGTCTGGCCCTTATTTAGGTGCCTAAATAGGAGCTGAAGACTTGAAAATCTGCCCAGGAGCTCCATTGGAAATTGGTTCCCATGTTTCCTTATGTAACACATTATCCAAAATATGGTGTCTTGTTAACACTGTAGATGGGTCAGGCCTCTGAGCACATGCAAGAAATGCTGCCAAATTCTGCAGAACTGTTTTTCTTACTTTCTGCAGAATGTGTGTGTGACTTTTTCCCCCTTCTGCAAGCAAATTTACTCAGATTTCCATGAGAACCCAAGTAGTTTGCTGGTGCTACTGATAAGTTTAAAAGAAAACTTAATTTCTCACCCAGTCTCGTCCATCTTTCTGAATTTCCCTTCATTTTCCTGAAATGTATGCTTAGGATCTACACTGTAAAACAAAAAACATTTGCCTTTAGAATGACGTTTGACTGTATCACTTTTCTCTCTTGAATCCCTTTGCTGGCACCCCTTGCTATCACATAGAATCAATGGCGTAGCTAGGATAGAAAAACTGGGTTGGCCCTGGCTGTCAGGTGGGTGAGCAATGAGAGAGGGGCCATCTTCCCCCACAGAGGGGACGTATGGTTTTGTGGGGCCTTGGGCCAGGACAAGTGGGGGTCCCTCCCCACCCCTGCAGTCCCGCCCCCAACCCACGCTCCTGCCGGGGAAATGGGCTCGGGACATGGGGGCTTGCCCCGTCCTCCTGCCCAGCGCTCCTGCTGGGGACCAGGGTCTAGGCACGGGGACTTGCCCCGTTCCGCCCACCTGCCCAGCGCTCCTGTCAGGGAGCAGGGTGGGGGTGTGATTTGGGTGGGCTGAGATGCCGCTGCATTGAATTTAAGCTCCTGGCCA
Organism: Chelonia mydas; assembly: GCF_015237465.2. Taxonomy (NCBI): domain Eukaryota; kingdom Metazoa; phylum Chordata; order Testudines; family Cheloniidae; genus Chelonia; species Chelonia mydas. The sequence goes on from NC_051250.2 coordinate 71,390,231, forward strand.
CCTTGAAATCTCTGCCCCGCCCTTGCTGAATCTTCCAATTGCTCCCAGCCCCCTTCATCCTGCCCATGTTCTCCTCACCCCTGACCCATCCACTTGTCAATATCCCACACACTCACATCAGTACCTTCTCTCCTGTGGCCCTTTTATGCTTGGTCCTACTTCCCTGAGCTCATCCACAAGGCCTCTGCCTTGTCCATATTTAAGACCCTCTAAAAGTCCACTTCCGTCATGCCATCTACAGTGACTCTAGTTGGCTTGTCTACATGCACCCTGTTCCCTACCCTTAATCTCTATCTGATTGTCTCTCAGACAGTATGAGCTCCTCAGGGTAGGGATTCAGTGATGTATTGGTAAAAAATGAAGTGGGTAAACTCCCCTTCCTGGTGTTCCAGGGCAGTGGCCTGGTAGACACTGAGGATTCCTTTATTTTGGATTGGGTTTAGGGTAGGATGACATTAGGCATTGGAAGTGACATTAAAATGCACTTTGGGGTGAGCATAACTAACTAGTAGATAACGTGCATGGCAGTTGTGATGTTCATACAACCAGGATGTACTTGTCACAGGAGAATGGGGATGAATAAATGCTTTATCCCTTAAATGAAAAGTGGGTAAACTCCAGATTCTCCAAATAAGATGTTTTCCCTTGACTACACTACTGTAGGGACCATCCCTTTTGAATAGCTGGAAAGCATCCTACATGTTGTGAACCATAAACATACAATAGGTTTGCTTGTTTCAACTCTGTCACTCACATTCACACACACTCTGGGCACAAGCATTGAATTCCCTACGAGTATGTACAGTTTTAAAGGTATGTAATGTTTTTAGCCTTAAGGATTTGGCAGTATTCTGTAATCATATTTGCTAGCACTGCAGTAAACTCCGTTTCTGGCTGGTGATTGGAGAGAACCTTTTCTTCTGGCTACATACTCCCCACGGGGTATATATTGAGAGGGGACAATGTACTAATGCCAAACGAAAAGGAGAGCCATCTCCCGCTTGAATGCAAGGAAATCTTTTCATCATTAAAAGGTGTCCTCACATCAGATTCATTTCTCCTCCCCCACCCCCATACTGATTCTGATAAGATTAAATTGCATGGCTCCATAGGGATATCCCTGCACTGTCATAGGCCACTGATCCATTGATAACCTTGCAGTGTTTTAAAATAAATCATTGCTCTTTGGAGGAATCCATGTTGATCTCATTTGCTGTATTTGAGTGGGGCTGGGTCGGTTACACATTTCCCCTTTTACAGCCTGATGCAGGTAGTAATATCCTGGAAAATTAAATTGCAACATAAACAAGCGTGTAGCCTGCTTTAGAGGGCCAACAATAGCCAATTAATGGAAATAACCTGACACACTGCAGGCGGGAGAATTGAGAATGGAGGCTGTTAAATGGACGTACTTATTCAATTACAAAAATACACAGTCATAACTGCTGTGAGCTCCATTATTTTACATCAATTGCTCCAGATCCCTTAGCCCTCTGCTAATAGCTTTCTGTGTCATGAACTGAATGAACAAAGTGTGCATCCGGACAGCCACAATTCATTTTATGTTTGGTGGGTAGGTGATGCTGGGAGTTGTTTGCATGTTACTTTAGAGTCCTTAAGCATTCTGCAGTTGCTTTTGATTTTGTGTGGGTCTGTACTACAGTCTCACTTTGAGTGTATGTATGTTGATTTTTATGCTGTATTTAAATCAGTTGTCAGTGGGGAGAGTCTCATGAGATGTACCATCCCCACGGAGTGAGCTGCTCTATCCTTAATTGGTAGGCACACTAAGGAAAAAACACAATAAACTACCCAGAACTCGGTGGTATGGTTCCTAGAGACAATTAAACAGAGGGGCTCGTCTCTGAAGATAAGTTGGTTCTGAATGCTCTGTTAGTCATCAGAGAGACAAGGTGGATGAGGTGATATCTTTTATTGGACCAGCTTCTGTTGGTGAGAGATGCAAGCTTTTGAGCCACACAGAGCTCTTCTTCAGGTCTGGAAAAGGAACTCCGAGCGTCACAGCAAAATGCTACAATATGTGCTAAGGGACCATGTGCTAACTACTTATGCTAAACTATCTCTTCTACCTTTCATTTTGCTGTTATGCTAGGAGTTCCTTTCCCAGACCTGAAGAAGAGCTCTGTGTGGCTCGAAAGCTTGCATGCAATGCTACCAGAGTGGTGTACTGTAGCCATAAAAGCACAGGAACTCACTGGAGGAGATCTTCTCCAGTGAAAGAGTACAAAGCTCCTGATGAAGGGAGTAGGCCAGAATGAGAGGGGGCTTGTCAGGCATGTGTTGGGCAGTGTTGCTGTAACTTATGCCGAGGATACATTGGTCCCTATCTGGCCCAGGATCTGGGCAAATATAAAGGAAGTTTAAAGCCATATTTTGCCCCCTGGGCTTCACCTGCTGTGTTGTCCCTCAGTCCACACTGAGTAGTGTCCTCGACTTGAACTGATGACCTAGAGGGGAGAGCCTCCCTAGCCTGGCATGAAGCCTCTGATGTGAGTCTTCTCAGCAATAGCAGCAAATACAGAATTTGGTGTGGAAGATATCTTAATACTTGTCAGAAAAGATTATCCCACTTGTCCTCAGCCAAATGAGCAAAAGAGGGTTTTCAGGAATTTCTCCTCTCTGTCCTTGTAACCTTGCAATGAGTGGTGAGCAGCGAACAGAGTGTCAGAGGAAGTAGTGTTAAAAGATAATCACTGCCTTAACAATTGCAAAATAGTTACCACTCTTCTTATATATCCTGACACACACATGCATGACCGACCAAGGCTGGTATCTTACTGCTACTGGAGCTTACCAGAATGTGTACTGATGCAAAGATGTGTGCGTCCCTTCGTACCTGCCCTGCCATGTCTCTTGACTGTACCTCATTGTGAGTGACCGCATTCATGGTGCACAACAATGTGTGTTGCATCATCCCAAACATCTTTGCTTCTGGCTCCCTGTTTATTTCTCTAAATAATCTATAGGGCAAGGTGTTTCGACTAAGAAAACTTGAAACTCGCTCAGTGCAAGAACCTTGGTTTATTTTATGCATCCTGTTGCGAAGTGCACATTTATGTATGTAACACACATTTATTGACACTTTGTTATGATTTATTGTCACACACAAAGGCCAGGGTCACACATTGAGGTCTGAGAGACTTGTAAGCGATGTCCTCTGGGCTTAATTTCAGGATCCAGTGATGTCCTTATGAGAATGATGTCCGCTTGCTCTGGTAGCTGGGTGGCACGTTAACCCAATTTTCATCACTTGCCGGGGGCTCCCTACAATTCCTGATCTTTGGCCCACTGTGCGCACACATTCTTCAGATGCCAGACATGTGAAATATGCCTAACCTTCTCCAAGTTGTTTTTTGGAAAGCCCTGAATAGGACAGTCGGATAAACATAAATGTCAGGCCGTGTTCCCTTGACATATGAAGGTAGGAAGAACCTTGCATAGTTGCCATTAAGCTAAATTTTTATCTTGACGGCCTTCCTGTACGTTGGCTTTTCAGTGTAGGTCACTCACTGATCTAGAGGCTCTATTGCAGCAGAACTGTTAGGAATCATATGCATGGGGGGGGAGGGGGTAAGAGAGTGAACTTAGACAAACCTTAGAGGGGGAATTAAGGATTGATGACAGATCAAATGGTGGAGGAGATTTCCCCATGGCCTTTAACTCTGCAAGCGTAAGTGGTATCAGACATCCAAGGGGCTGGCTAATCAATGCGGTGGGTTCGATACGTGCACCCGGTGAATGCCAGGGGAGTGGACATGGCAGGTGTTAAAGGGCCCATCAGAACATCTGGTATTCCTTTCATGAGGCCAAGGGACCAAGCTATTACATGGCTGTTGAAACATCAGCATGATGCCATTAACAGCAAATGTGTGGTCATTCCAGGTGGGGACTGGGACAAGAAAGCTAGTTCAGCGAGGTTCTATTATTGGGGACACAGACAGCAGCAATTGACCACTAGATGGGATAGTAATGAGTGCATTGGAGGTGGATAAGACCGATTAGTTTCTAGGAAGCACCCCTTGCTTATGTTATTAACCAACAAGTAGAGACTGGTAATGGGTGCAGTATGTGGGCCCCGGGTGGAGGGAGGGTGTGGCTGCTTGCTAAAGAGCTCTCCAGCTTCCCACTCTGACAGACTTTCCAGTGCTGGGGTGCCAGCCCTGGGGTTTATGCCATCAAAAGCCTGCATAGACTCCTGTGCGTCTGGCTCATGATGTTAGCGAGAGACCACGCTGTATATTGCCCCCAAGGTGTGTTCGTGCTAACTGACTAATGATTTAGTATCTTTCAGAGCTGCCTAAGCTATCAAATAAGAACGCTTGTCACAGAAAGAATGTGCTGCGTGTTCCTTTTAAAAAAACAAATAAATAAAATAGCCAGCTTATCACACATGGCAAATCTAGGGAAGTGTTTGCTGGCTCAGACTGAAAAACAATGCGGGGCAGAAACAAAATCCACACCCCTTTTTTAAATTTTATAATTATATCGTTCAGCCTAGAATCAGACTTCCTGCAATCAGACTCAGATTTTCTGTCCTTTGGTGTGTTTACAGATACTGGGGGGCACCGGGGCGGGGGGGGTTGAGGGGGGATTAATCAAAATAGCAACTCTATGACAGAAGTGAAAATTGATGAGATGCCTTTCACGTTACTGGTGCATCAGCAGGGAGGCTGGAACAATTTTTATAGTGGGGGTGCTGAGAACCATTGAACCAAACTGTAAACCCTGGATATAATGGGAACCACTTCAAGCGGGGGGGTGAGGCAACACCCCTAGTTCCAGCACCTATACGCACCACTTCAAATACCCATCTGTGTGGACAGAAAGGCAGATTCAGCTGAACATGATTCTCCCAAAACACAAAAGTGTGTGTGAGTGAGAGAGAGAGAGATGCCATGACAATACGAAGAAGAGGCTGTTTACTGGGACAGAGATGTTGGGCTTGTGGTCTACATGCTAGGCTGGGACTTGGGGTCTCTGCCAGCTTTGCTACTGGCTTTCTGAATGGCTTTGCCCCCTCAGGAACAGGCCACTGATGTTCTAGCTCTTTGCTTACTATTTTAATGGCACTGCAGTGCTTTACATCAGTTGCCAATTTCTTATTGCCAGGATACCACAGATCCTCTAACTGCAGTGCCAATTACTTCCTTCAGTTTCCCTTAGGCCAAACTTGGATCTTCTTCCTCAGTCTAACCGTCTATTGACTTGAGTGCAGGTTTTGTCTGAGTGAAGACATCAAGATTTGGCCCTTTCTTAATTGTCCAAGATTTGAGGATTTAAATAGCCTTCATGAGTGGTTTGCAGCAGGGTCAGATTTTTCACTTGTTATAAAGTTTGACTCTGAGTATTTCATGTTAATTAAAGCCTACTCCAGGCTGAATCCTACCCTGGGAAGGGCAGGATCTGAAGGCACTCTGATCAAAGCAGCAGGGGAAATTCAACAAGAATGTTTTCTAGATAGGAAAGCATGGGGTGGGGGGGCCTTTCTTTTCCACTTGCTTAATTTAGTCATCCTAGTTTGTGTTTAGGTTTCTGAGTGTTTGTGCGCAGGGAGGGGATGGCTCTTATTAGAACTTACAGGAAATAAAAAAAAAATTGACAGCTTTGCTGTGGCGAATGTTGTTTGTAATTGTTGCACATATCAATTACCGCCCCCCCCCCAATCAAAGACTACCTGCATCTTATTAACAATCAGCTAATGACACATGGATCTCTTAATTCAATCAGACTGATCATCCAAAGAATAATATACTAGCTGGAGAAAGCTTGAGAGCTTTGGTCTTTGAAGCTATCATGAGAGACTAATGCACTGTGGGGATAGAAGTGGGAGGGGGCATGCGGGAAGTGAATTACCTCCCATCAGGAGGAAACTAGGAAGAATATGTGAGTGCTAGTCAACTCTTCAGTGACCAAGGCCAAAGTTTGTGTTGCTGTTTTTGAATCACTCGTTTGGGCCCGGGCTGTGATCGTTTATGTTGTATCATAGCAATGCAGCATCGTTTGCAATATGAAAATGTAGTGTGGTAGCTTTTTCTTTCCTTCATGCACTTTTCTGACAGACAAATTCCTCCCTCCCCCCCCCAAATGTAAGGCGGTTTTACAGCTTAGTACTTTATGGGAATAGATGTTCGTGATGGATGTCCCCTGTAAAAAGCAGAGTGTACCGGTATTTCTGGTGGCAGGCTAGCAGGCTGCTCTCTGGAGCAGTTGCCTGTGAGCGTGGAGGTATTTAGAGAGGCACAACTGAGGGTAACTGAACTAGCTTAATTTGCAGGAGTTCGACTTAGCCTTGGCAGAGGAGGCTACAGTCACAGTTGCTTCTCTTAAATTCGGTAGAGGTACAAGATTCTGTATCTGGTTATAAGAGAGATCTTCTCCATACACATGCATAACTTTTGATGCTTGTCAATGAGGGCAGTTTCTTGCGGTTGGAGCTAGGGGCTGGGACTCAGGATTCCTGGGTTCTATTTTGACAATCCTATTGATTTGCTTTATAATCTTGGACAATTCTGTAAACCTTTCTTTGTCTCACTTGACCTATCTGTAAAACATCTACCTATAACTGAACAAATACGGTTTGAGCTGATGTTTTTTAAAAGTAAAAGCTATTTTCCTTTGTCCCTGAGCCTGCAGCCCTTACTCCAGCAAAACTCCCATTAAGGTACATTTTGTTAGTTAGGATGGTAAATGAGCTTTGCCTGAGTAAGGACTGTGAGGTTGGGCCCACAGCATTTTACTTCTGCCAAATAAGTGGATGAATCCAATTTGCAGCACTCCATGGGACCTGTGTTCTTAATAGATTCTCCTGGTACACAGTATTATAGCTTAGACAGTGAACTATGTTATTTGAGTAACTGCCGACAAATTGTATATTGATCATAACATCTCTGAATGCTGTATATGCCCCTCTTTCTGACAGCAGTTCCAATGACATCAGCGAGAGTGGCAAAGTGGGTCAAGGTCACTGTATAGCCCTTTAGTGATCATCTGTGTACCAATCTAAGATGGCCGCCACAACAGAGAGAGACACAACTAGGTAAACATGAGCATCTCTGCATGTGCTTTGGAACAGCCAGGTGTCATTCCAGCATTCTTAAACCAGGTGTCATTCCAGCATTCAAGAACTCAAGCCACTGCCATTCGTGAAAGAACAGACATTTGTAACTCTTAATATAATGGGGACTGATTAACAGATGTTGCGGGGGGATAAAGGGGGGTGGGAGGTGTTGACTGGTTGAGGTATGCATAAAACCTCATAATCAAAGGTATATTGCACTGAACATATTAACCCATTCCTTCCTGTTATGCACTAACATGTTGTAGCTCATGCAACTGTCCCATTAAAAACAAATACAGCAAGTGTTTTCATATGTAGCCCTTCATAAAATGTATCGAAACCACTTTGCAGACATGTAGAATAGTCTTTACACAGCAGGATATGGTGATTCATCCAGGCAGGAAGGGGGAAAACGAGAGAGAGAGAGCGAGAGCGCGTGCAGGCTAAGAGAAATTAAACTTGAAGATGGAAGAAAGTGTTCCTGCAAGCTAGCCCCAGGCACAGGAAGATGGAGAGAGGCAAAAATGTGGGCAGGGTCAAGGAAGAGGTATGGGAGTGAGCGTCAGCGATAGCCTAAAGTGGGACGTGAAGGTTATAAAGTGAGATTGAAACCAAAAGTATTCAGCGCCTCAGAGGGAAGGAGAGAATTCCCCATAATAGGGAAGTAGAAGTGAAGGTTACCCTTAACATTAGAGAGCTGTGGAGAGGGGACATAGGGAAGCCACAATGGCAGTTTGTTTAGGTTTATAAAAATCTCCCATCACTAGGTCTCCAAGAGCATCCCCAATATTCAGCACCTACCAAAAATCTAATGGCATATTGATCAATATTGGCTCAAATCCCACAGTTTCATTGGATTCCAAAGCCTGAGTAAACAGATGAGACTGACACTGTGCCTTATGGTCAGCAAGGCTGGGCTTTGTCAGTCCTACAGGGCTGGTGAATTCCAGCATGAGTGGGAGGAGGGAGAGGAGGAGAGGTAAGAAGGTATAACATCAAATAGGATACGGTAAAGCAAGTCGACGAAGCACACAAAGTCAGGAGGGCAATTTTGAAATAAATCTACAGAGCACCGGGAAGCTCATGAAGGTGACTAAGGGTGGGGTGGTTCCCTAAATGGTAAAGATCCAGGAACTCCATGAGTGGAGATTGGATGTGATTAGGCCAGGAATATAACATAAGAGGGGATTCTAATACTGGCACAGAGGTGGGGATCAGCATATTTACAGACTGGTGGAATATGAGAGCCAAAAGAAAGCTCATGGTCAGGAATTTCTGGCCTTACAAACCAAAGGTTACAGTCTGAGCTATGCAGAGCTATAGCAGAGTCCACGATATGGGTCATAAGAACTCAGATGCATCCTGATTTAAATACACTGAACATTTAAGGAGATTCTGCATTATTAAAAATCTGCTAGAAATGACTGAGTACCTCCCAAAGGCACAGCTCCATGCAAGCAATCTTTTTATTATTGAAAGGGGAGCCTATTTCATGAATATACAGTACATTTGGGTGTTGGGGGGAAATGTGTATCCTTGTTCCCCACAAGATCTCTGCATTTTCTAAAGATCCTGATTATCGCCGCAAGCCCATTATTATTTTTGTCTTCCGACAGCGGTACGCAGACACACTGCACAAAGATGCTGACAACTGTGCTAAAAAAGAGTAGCAGCTAATAAGTAAAAAGAACCCAGTCACTGTGAGGCTGCCTGCTATTGACCTCCAGAGCTTATTTCTTGGCTGCCACTTTTGGAGAGGCAATTTTTTCTTTAGAATGAAGGTGGAAGAGGAAGGAAATAGATTATATAAAAAAAAAAAAGAAAGACCCAGCGGCCATTTCATTAACTGGGGAGCCTCCAGCTGTGTAACTGGATGCTGTTATTGCAGCTACAAGGCAAATCTCGTTCCTAACTGTGCAACCAATAATAGTTACTCTTTTGTGTGAACCTGCCTCCTGGGGTTGCCATGGATCAGGGAGGAAAAGAAAAGTGACACGTGCCGTATTCTGCCGACCCAATGAAAATGTTGTTTCATTTGTTCCGGGAGTGACCGTTTTTTGAGTGGAATGTGAGAATTTGAATAAAAATCCTGTCAGAAACTTGTCAAAATGCACTTTGGTCTGAGCGGAGGTTCCAAGGATGACAGAACCAGCAGAAATATAGTGGGGTTTTTTAACAGGCCAAGTTAGGCTAATACGATTTTTGGTGGCATGAGAGATGGGTATGAGCTTTAAAGTTCTCCAAAACTTGGAGGTTACTGTAGTGTAGATTTCTACTGCAGTATGCAAATAGTGTCTTGCAAATGATATTCACATGAAAGAAGGCAACAGCACCTGCACTTAACATTATCCACTGGGCACTATCCAGATATTTAATGAGTTAATCCTCACAACATCCCTGGATAGGGAACACGAACTCTGGCTCATTTGTTTCTTTACTCGCTGGCATTACAGATGGGAAAGCTGAGACACGGAAATTAAGTGATTTCCTCAAGACCACGCAACACATCAGTGACAGAGCTGGAATGAAAACTCAGGAGAAGCTCTGAGTCACAGGATTGTTTCACTCCGCCACACTGTCTTTTGTATGAAGGAAGACTGATTGATCTATAGGTATATAGATATAACTAGTCTATTATAACCTGAGTTTGGTCACTGGAGGTCAATGGAACCTATAAAAAGCCATTTTTAAAGTGATCCACCACTTCTAGGGGAGTTTAATCCATCAGTTTGTATTAAAGATGGGTCTAAACCAAAAGACTGGGCCTACTTCCACCTACTATTGAGTCTGGCAGATTTGGGTTACTTTACCTCTATAGGTTTCAGAGTAGCAGCTGTGTTAGTCTGTATTCGCAAAAAGAAAAGGAGTACTTGTGGCACCTTAGAGACCAACAAATTTGTTAGTCTCTAAGGTGCCACAAGTACTCCTTTTAGTTTTATCTCGATAGTGAGTTGAGATTAAAACACAGAATCTAGACACCTTAGACCTCTAAGGAACTTCAGATTTAGTCCTAATTTTACCCATTAGGCTCCTCTTCAATGTGTGCCCTCTTTATCCCAACTGCCCCATTCCAGGTCCTTCTCCACAGTGTATATAGTAGATTCTCTAGGTACCCTGCACCAGTGGGACTGATGGTTTCTGGAGGAGGAAGAAGTGGTCACAAGAGTGAAGCATTCAGAGGCGCGTTCTCCTGGCCTCAAGTCCCTCCCTCTCAATATGGTAACAGCAGCAACTTCACAAGGGGATAGGTAAGTGGTTCACTCCCTAGTGGTACGACTCTGAAGAGCTACAGGGCAGCCAATGAAACTGATCTGCCTCCAAAGCTTTCTGACCCTTTTGCTCTTCCTTCTGCTGGGCTCTAAATGCCATGAAACCCTTTGCTGCTCCATCCCTTGGAATGCTGACCCTGTGACGTTCGGGTGTCAGTCTTGTGCTGGTGCCCCTTCATTCGGTACGACTATGGAATAACACAAAGCTAACAGAGTGGTACAGCACAGTTAGCTGTACAGGAGTGCTAGTTTATTGGGTACGCGTGAAGCAATGAAAAGAAGGGGCAGGCTAAATAACAGAGAGGCCTGTAGGATGTGAGTATTTCCAGGCTCTCAGAAATGGGCCCTAGTTGTTGGGCCCTAGTGTCTCTGATTTCCAATAGGCTGAGGGCTGACCTTGTTCATTGCATGGCTTAGTGGAACACCCAGCAGCTGCAGGATGGAGGTCAGCCCAGCGGCATCACTTGTTAGGAGTTCAGCAGCTGACTCATCGCTTCCCCTGCCAGCTCTCCTTTTGAGCTGTATTGTGTGGCACAAAGGCCATAGCAAGCAGGCGGCCGTTATATTTATGACCCAACGGAGGGTTGTAAAAGTTGCACAGCAGTTCATGTGAGTTCTCTATCTCCAACAGTGGGAGGGTGACCAGATAGCAAGTGTGAAAAATTGAGATGGGGGAGGGGATATAGGGCCTACATAAGACAAAGCCTTGAATATCCGGACTGTCCCTATAAAACTGGGAATTTGGTCACCCTGGGGGACTCTGCTTGATTCCTCCCCTTTCCCACAAGACTCCTTTTGAAAATGGGAGCCAGCATGCCAGAGAGTAAACAAACCTGTTACACCAGGTGTCTTGCAGGTAGGCAGAGGCATCAGAGCACAGGTGCAGAGCTCACTGCTGGTTAGGTCAGGAGCTGAGAGAACTGTTTGTCAGGCTGAGAATGCAAGAGCTGAGCAGAGGGAAAGCAAAGCTAGCTCCCACTATATTGCTTCCCGTAACAGTGACACTGTGCACCTTCATAGGGGTCCGAATGCATTTTATGAACACAAGTGCCCTGAGGTGAGGTAGAGAAATGGGTGCTGTTAATTTACAGATGGGCAGATTAGAACACAGAGCCGTTAAGGGTCCAATCCTGCAAGCTGTAAGCATCATCTGCTCTTAATACTTGATTCTTCACTGTATCTGAGTTCAGCCCATGCTGAGCAAGAGAGGGGGCCTGTATGAAGCCCATTGAGGCTCCCCGATTCAGGGCAGCTTTTCCCCAGTACGGGCTAGCACTGCAGAAGGACAGCTCTGCTCCACTATGCTCCCTCCCTCCCAGTTCCACCCCGACAGGTCCTTTTCTTCCTCTTGCCCCCATAGTCCCTGGTGCAGGAGACAGCCCCAGCTTTGCAGTGGTAGAGAATTCCCTTATACACGGGCAGTGGAGTTCTCCAGATGGTTAGAGCTACTTTGTTCCATGTAAGCAAGGCAAAGTGATAGTAGACTGGAGAATCAAGTCCCTAGTTCTCACTGACTTCTGCAGGAGTTGGCTTTGCAGGAGGCACTCGCCACGTGGTAGAACCTGGCCTCAAGAGATTTGCCAAGAGGCTCACAGCAAGTCTGTGTCAGAGACAAGAACCAGAGCCCCCAGTTTCTGACCCCTAGGCAAGTCCATAACTACACTAGACCATGCTTCTACCCTGCATACCTTATTCTCGTCCATTTTGGTGTGTGCATGACTATTACACAGAAACATAGCTGAAGAAGAAGAATGGCTGAAAGACACCAGTGATCTCCCACTTCAATCCTAGTAAATTGATATGCTTACCTGATCTTCAGGGGCAATCCCTGCACAGTGCTCCAGAGGAAGGTAGACAAAGGTTCCTGCTAACGTCCCCACAGGGAAATCGCAAATCTACCCCTGTGCTTTTGAGTGAGAATCAATATAGCTGAGCGTCAGTCACTCTGTTTCTGTGTTGTATTGAGCTGTTTGTTCTGTCCTGTATCAGCTGGTGCAGTCAGAAAACAGCCACATGCTATTTATTTACTGTTTGTTGAGTGCTGTCATTGTGCTTGATGTGGTATAAAATCCAGAGGCAGGCCTGGTCCCTGCTCCATGGTTCTTCCATTCTGTCCCAAACAATACACTTCAAACACACGCTGCCCTGGATTCGCACAGGATAATAGCCCACTCCCTGGCAGTTCGGATTGCTTAATCACTCTGCTCTGTCCATAGTGGATTAATGTAATTAACGTAAACCCCTTTCGGACTGGGGACCTGTTCTTTGTCTGGCCCTGCTCTCCATTTGTACAGGCTGCACAGGCACACATGGGGCTATAAAAATGATGACAATGGTCTAATCCCACTGATGTCCCTCAGTACCAAGTCAGTGTCCATTTAGAGGCAAGTTCTCTTCATGGGGGATTTTGGATTATTAAGAACAGCCAAGAAGGCCTGAGGTCAGGTCAGAGTGATAAAGTGCATCACAAGGAGAAGTGAAATTGACATGTTTTAAATGTAATGGGATCTCTTTATGGAGCAAAATTAAAGCTACTAATAGTTCTGGGTTTGAGTATGCCTTAGAGCCACTGGTTTACTTAAGGGGCAGTGCAGAGTCTCCCCACCTAGGGAGCTCCCCAATGTGCAGAAAGGAGCATGCCTGCCACTGCTCAGGGGTGCCACATGCTGTCTCCTGCACTGCCGGCTAGCTCTGCTACCAGGAGCACATGGTGGGAGGTGTGTCATGACTCGATCTCCTTTTGTGGCATCTTGATTTCCAGGAGGCATTAGGAGAGAGCTCTGAGCACCACAGGGCCTGCAGTTGTGCTTGGCTGCTGTGCAGGAACACAAGATGGTGGGCCGAACGAGCCTTTCCCTCCCCTCTGCCTGCATCTGCTGAGCAACTGAGCATGATCTGGTCCAAAGTGTGAGACGTAGTGTGTCTCGCCTTTCCACTCCCTACATGGTGTTCCAGCTGCTGTAGATAAGGAAGAGGGTGAACTGAAGAGCTGGGTGGAAAATGCCAATGATTGTTTATTGGGAATTTTTTTTTTAAGCATTTTCTTCAACATTTCCTGTGGCTTTTTTATATTAAAAAAACCACAAAAACTTTGGCTTTAAAAACCCACTGGTTCTGGTTTTTAAAAAATGACTGAATATCAAACGTTTGTTCTGAAAAAACATTCCGTTTTCAGCCAAAAACTCAAATATGAAATTTTTTTCTGCAAAAATTATTTTCAACAGGTTTTAGGTTTTGTTTTGGCGGGCTGGGGGAGTTGACAGTTCATGAGTGGCTTGATTCCTGGCGAAGGTGTAAGATCCTTGGCACGTTTTCCAGATAACCGAGCCTGCCCTTGAAAATTAAGCTGAAAGTGACATTTACATTTTGCCAGCTAAGAAGCCTGTGTTCTGTCTGAGGGGTCAGAAACAACCACTGAGGAGCTACTCTAGCCTCCAGGGCTCCGCTCAGAAAGAGATTCACACAGATCCTTAAAGAAAAGTCATAGAAGCCAGTGATTTTTGGGTCTGTCTCGCCATGGGAATTGGCAGAGCTCCCACACACAAGCTCTCCAGCAGACTGATTTTCCATCGTGCTTCCTTCGCACACAGTACAGGAAAGCAAAAAAGGCCTTTCTTAAAGGGTCAGGCTACAGAAACAGTATGAGACTATTAGCCGATTGTGCAACAGACAATATAGACTTGACTTTCAGAAGCAACCTCTGATTTTGTGTCCATAGGGTTCTCGCTACCTGATTTGCGGACATAAACAGTTCAATGTCTCAAGCAATGGCATTTCCCCACCATTTTCCCTCACACATGAGTCAAGCAGGCTTGAGGCCTGCCCATGTCATGTGAGCGTATGGAAACGGTGGCCATCAGGCCCAGGTACAGTTGGGACAGATACATACACTGAATGGAGGAATGTTTCTCTTTTGGCTGAAAAGCCCAGCATTTACGCTCAGAGCATGAGGATCATTGTCTGCAACAAAATAAGCGTCCTGGTAGGTCACGTTTTTACACAGCACAGACCCTGCTGCCTTCCCAGACCTTGTATCTGTAACTCGCTTGAAAAAATTGCTGACGTCTGCCTGAATGCCAATATCTCCTTAGCCACGTGAGCTTTAATATTGCCGCTTAAGCTTAGTATCTGAGCTTCACAGCGCTGCCAAATGCAAGCCGCTGTCGCAGCAATTGGAGAGATCCGAGCTTTTAACTCACTGGCTTTTTAATGTTCCCCTCCCCTCCCTCCTTTCCTGTGCTCCTGGATTGTAGCTGCTGGTTCAGTTACTGATTTTTCTAATTGGCCTATGATTTTCAAAGGTGTTCGTATCTCCTGGGCTGTGATCTTATCAGATAGTGCATGCTAAGTGGGATTGGGTCTGGCCAGTAATTGGGTGGTGCTGCCATCTCCTTCCTTGTCACTTCCTCCCTCCTTCCCTCCAGAATAAAAATGGGGACATGTTAAAGCAAAGGATAGGGTGAGAGATAACTCTATTGGCTCCTCTGCATCCTCTTTGCTGCTTTTTCCCTATCTTTAACCCCCTTCCCTTTTTTTTCTTATTGTGGTCTTACTTCTGCAGTTACTTTCTTGAGTAAATCCCTCCTGTGCAACATTTTACCTTGTTTTTATTCTCTCCTTTGTCCCTATGGTGTCTTCTCCTTCTTCTCTAGGGTAGATTCTGCTGACTGCCTCTGAGCCCTTCTAGGGTTTTATTTTTCTCTTCCCATTTCACTGATTCTCTTTATCTGAGGGTCCTCGAAAGTGCCTTTCAGCATAGTACATCAGCCCATCTCTCTGCCTTACTCATTCATTTTCTCTCTCATTCTCTCTGCCTTACTCATTCCTTCTCCACCCAGAAACAGGATCGCTTTTGTCCCCAATGCATACCTCCAGTTAATAAATTTGGACTCTGACAAACTGATGTTTAACGAGGTAGTCCTATAATTAATTGAACCTTCTGAGCTCTAGTCTGATGTAGAGATGGGTCCGAGCTGCAAAGTTTTAGATACCAGCTTTCACCCAAACTGATGGCTGGATCCGGGGCTTTGGTCTGGCTCCTTATAGAATTTGTGTCAAGGCCACGTGTGAAATTTGGATCTATCACAATTAATGATAGTAAAAAATTTTGCAAGGAACATTGAACATCATGCTTCAGGACTTAAGCCAATTGTTTAGATACCAGGATGAGACCTGGCTGGGAGATTATCACACATCTGCCTTTTGCAGGGCTCTTGGACCATCTTCTGAAACATCTGGGGCTGGCCCCTGACACAGGCAGGATAATAGATGGACTGCTGGTCTGATCCAGTCTGGCAATTTCTATGTTCTGACCTGAGCCTTCCCAAATGGAGGGTTGTCTGAGGTGGACATTTGGGGCCAACTCCTCCTTTGTTTGATTAGATCGCAGTTCAGTGCTCTGTTGCAGATGCAGCAAGAGTTGCCAGTGAGTACCAGAGCTGAAAAAGTGGGGAGTCTTAACTTTGGACTGAGCGTGTGAGAGGATGGAATTAATGCCATGTCATTCTTATTATTACTTTTTCTTAACCATTCACTCTTATTTAGGGCCTGATTCAGCTCCCGCTCTGCCTTTTCTCCCCTAACTTCAGCAGAAGTGGGACTGGGCCCTCATATCCTTACTGATGACTAGACAACTATCTCTTTTCTTGAAAACTCACTCTCTTTATAATGCTATAAAGCCTAGTTCACAGCTCCTTTGAAGACGGCCGTAAGCTACCTCTGTGTAACACGCACCTTGCTTTCCCAGGTGGAAGACTCCTTGAGCAGCAGAAGCTGTACTGAAACCCACTGTTTACCCCTGAGGTGTGGTGGATCTCACGCCACTGCCGAGCCAGTGATTTAAGATTGATAAAGCTTATGCATCATGTCCTGGAGCAGCAGTTTGAAGGTATGACATTCAGGGCTAACTCGTATGGACTGGCTCACTCACGAGTTCTCTGCTGTTGCCAGCAAAAGGACAGGAGGGGGTGAAGATGGTATGTTTCTGCCTACAGTACTCAAGGCAGAATTTGCCCTAGGAGAGCAACGGCAAGCAAAGCTCCCGTCTCTCCCCTCCTGCACTTTGAATGACACTCTTTCAGTGTCAACAGTAAGAGTTTGGAAAATAAATATTATTTTCAGCTTGGAACAGCTATTAAAATGTTACTCGCTGCAGGAAGGCTCTTTGAGGAGGACAACAGTCTTCATTCATGTGGAATAAGTGCTGAATAATGGAGAACCGTAGTGTTTCTGTAAAAGAAAGTGGCATTTAAATCCAGTGTAGATGTTTCAGAGGTGGAGGGAAAACAAATCCAGGCCTGGAAATGGTGGGCAGAATTCACGTGGAAGCAGAATGGCAGCTTCTTTCTTCTGGTTGGTGAGGCCACCGTAAAGGCCAGCAGTTGGAGCATTAAGTCATGCTTGTCTCACCTGCTCTGGTGGATATGCCTTGAAATACTTCCCCCCAAAACTCCCTCTCTCACAACCCCTCTATTCAGACTTTCTCCTCTTATCTTTAGTCCAGGAATCCAATTTGTAGCTGCTTCCCCTGCTCCCCAGCCCAATTTACCCTCCATCTCCTCTTGAGCTAATTCACATTACATGCTTTTTCAGAGTCTTCTGGCAATGTGTGAGGCATTTCAGCTGCTCATTTGTGGAAAGAAGTGTGTCCTGAACAGTTTATAGGCTTCCCGCCCCTTTCCTTTAATGTTTTGATTCTAGGAATTGGTATTGCCTACTGTTGAACCCTGGGGGAACTCTACGTTCCCACCCCATTGTCAATGCTAAGAGTTTATGGCGTGGTTAGGATCTGCAAAGTGACTCTCTGAGAATAGCCCCTTCTTACTCAAAGGGTTTTTCCTGTGTTTCTGACTCCAAACTTGTTACCTTATTGACTAATATCTTTTTGTGGAGCCGGTACAGCTCTGGGCGTGCTAGCTGGATTCTCTTCTGCTCATTCATCCTCAGCCAAACATCCGGCAAATTCCACTTGCAGTGTCTCTGTGACTAGTGGTGATGTAGGGGACAGGAAGATCAGGTTTTCAGCTCCCAGGGGAAATTTGCTATTGGAAAAATTTTAGCTTTATTTGACTCATAAACAGAGCAAATATGATCTGCAAGCCACTGAGAGAGAATGGATTTTGAAGGTGCACAAGGTCAGTTTTCTGAATATCACTGAATGTTATTTTGTGGTTCCTTGCTATAAGTCACAATTTACTGGCACCAGTATCATTTTCACCATTCCTGATGCCATCTCCTACATGCTGCTGTGTGAACTGCCCTAGCTGACTCTTGACATCTGCACTTTGATGCTAATAGGATCAGCCTTTAGTCGAGGAGAAAACCTGTCATGCTGATTTAGCACAGCTTTTTGTGTTGCATGTGTGTTTCTGTCACTGTGAAAAGAGGACAAAGTCCTATTGGTGTGCGGTTGGTTAAGGGGTTCAGGGGAACCTTTGCTTCACTGATGAGGGCTGCTGGGCAAAGTTACAAAAAATAGGGCACCACTGGAAGGGAGGAGGACAGAAAAATGAGGTTTGGGTCTCGGACAGCAGGAGATCTAGAAACTTCGCTTGTTGCCAGTCGTGGGGTTGTTCAAAAACAGCAAATACTTGTTTGCAACACTTGATGGTAAAGTATTCTCCATTTTGTGGTCTCAGGGTATTACCCATCTAGCGCTATGGACATATGCGATGCTGTGTTATCATGCACAGCTACCAAGGTCTTGAGAAACCAGGCTCACCTGCAGTGGGACAGAGAGCCTCTCCACACAAGGGAATGAGAGGCTTGTGCCGAAAGCCTGGCACTAGGCATCTGGGAAAGAGAGTTCTATTCCCAACTCTGCTATAGACTTGCTGCGCCTTATGCTGTGCCAGTGTAAATAGATGTAGCTTCATTGATTTCACCCATTAACGCTGGCAGAGAATTGGACCTGTTGGGTGGCTTTATGCAAGTCACTTAAGGTATGTTTACACAGCAATTAAAAACTCATGGCTAGCCCATGCCAGCTGACTTGGGCTTGGGCTAAGGGGCTATTTAATTGAGGTGTAGATGTTTGGGCTCGGGCTGCAGCCAGAGCTCTGTGACCCTCCCACCTCGCTGGGTCCCAGAGCCCAAGCTCCATCGAGAACCCAAACATCTACACTGCAATTGAACAGCCACTTAGCCCAAGCCCAAGTCAGCTGGCATGGGCCAGCCACGGGTGTCTGATTGCAGTGTAGACATACCCATAACCTCTTTCTGCCTTAGCTTTCCCCATCTGCAAACTGAGGATAATAAATATTTAGCCCTCCGCATAGCGGTGGAGTGAGATTTAATTCCCCAATATCTGCAAATATTCTTGCTATTGAAGTTTGCCACATGAAGGAAAACACTCTAGCCCTGGTTGTGGGTATGGGATCAGCGCAAAAGAGGGTTAAACAAAGGAATGGTAGTATATCTACAGGGCATCTACCATGCCACAAAGACTCCCTAGTTAGCCAACCTTTCAGACTCCTCTCCTGGAAGCCCTGCCACCTCCTTTCCGCTTTGCTTGTAATTACAACAGACAACAGCAAGAAACTGTCTCCTGCATCTCTCAAGATCTAATCTGCCGGGTATCCCCGCGCTGCTGCACTAAGGAAAGGTTTATAAAGTGTAAATATTGTACAGCATGCTGCATGTGCAGCGGCATTGGTGCCAAGCTCAGAGTAGGTGAGCTCTGCTCTCCACAAGCCATCTAGTATTGTTCTTTTCAAAATCCCCATCATCGATTAAAAAATAATGAAGTAATGACAGAAAACGTGAGTCACTGGTATGACACTGGGGGCCACATGAATAGCGTTAATGTTCTTGCACAGGATTGTGGAGTAAAGGCTCTCTTGTAAATTCGGCTTTTTGCTTGTCTCTGTTTTCCGGGCACTTGGAAACTCAGGTTCTTCAGGTCAGGCAGGAAATCAGACTCTGAAATGTAAAGCTCTGGGTTGCTGTACACCTGTTAGCAATCATTCTGTGTGCATTGTTAATGTAAACATGGACCACTGCTCTCAGACAGGGCATGTTTGTTTAGGGGCTATTGTCAGTTTCAGTTGCGAGGAGTTCATGGGGACTTTTTCCCCTCTCCTTCTTTGCGTCTGTCTCACTGCATAGAAACACAAGAATTGCCAGACTAGCTCAGATTCATGGTCCATCTAGTCTTTTATCCCACCTCCAACAGAGATCACCACCAGATGCTTCAGAGAAGGGTGCAAGACACTGTAGGCCAGCTTTTCAAAGGTATTTAGACACTGAAAGGTGCCAGTGGGCATCCAGTGGGATTTACAAATGCCCCTAAGTGTATTGGGTACCAGGCTCTCATTGAGATCGATGGGAGTTAGGCACCTAACCTATTTAGGCTCCTACTGGGATTGTCAAAAGCATCTATGACCCGTTTCAGAGTAGCAGCTATCTATATCTTTAGGTGCCTAAATACCTTTGAAAATGTGGCTGAACATATCTTGCCCACAATAGACAACCATGGAAGTCTAGGTTGCGTAAAAGATGGTTTTCAGCCCTGAAGCATGAGGTTTTATATTTCTTCCACAATTCATCTTTTAGCATTAAGTTCAGGTTTTGAACACCCAAAAATATAAAGCAAAACTGAGTCAAACTTCTCAGGTGAGCCATGTTTCTAGTAGAAATTAGGTACTGAGCCATGTTTGCCAAAAAGTTGAGAAGACCTCACCCAGCTAGTTCTGGACCCTTGGTCTTTTTGGGAACCGCAAAGAACCAAGCACATTCCAATCATTTAGCAAATATGTAAAACCTCTGTGTCTCTGCTTCCCATGGTATTTTATAAGTAACCATTCCTTTCATTCAGATGACCCCCACCGCCCCCCCCCAAAATCCTTAAAAAACGGTGTTTTAATGACCAATGAAATATTTGTCAGAAAAAAATAAATTTTGCCAAAAAGAAAACCATTTTTCAATCAACTTTTTTAAATGACAAATTTGAAAATTTGAAATTCTCTCACTCCTTAAACTTTTCAGAAACTTAAAAATGTGTTTATCTCAGTTTCCCCTCCCCATACTTTCTTTTTTTATACCTTAATTTTTTTCTCAGCGGAAAAAGGAGGAGGACACAATTTTTAAAAACGAGTAGGGCTTACCCCATTAAAACAAAACAAAACAAACAAAAAATAAAATTTCACCTGAAATTTAAAAAATCTTTAAATTTTTCATTAAACATACTTAGCTATTCCAAGCACC
Organism: Chelonia mydas; assembly: GCF_015237465.2. Lineage (NCBI taxonomy): Eukaryota > Metazoa > Chordata > Testudines > Cheloniidae > Chelonia > Chelonia mydas. The sequence continues at coordinate 71,410,781 of NC_051250.2, forward strand.
TCTAGCTAATAGGTCCTTCTAGTTCCATCATCTAGTTTAATAATTGGTGAACTGCAACAAATTTGTTAAACTCGTATCAAGAGAGTAACATTTTTGAGTACAAAGTGTACTGGACTAGGGAGTAGTTGTCGGATAATTAATGGCAAAGCGGATATGGGAAAGGAATATGCGTGTGTGTGTGTAGTCATATGGGCTAAGGTGTTAAAGTTTTACATACAATAGCAATGGCTTTTTAAAAATCAATATAGAGAAAAGGCAGAGCCACAGATTTAGCCTTACACCTGTATTGCTCGTGCAGTAAATATTTGTGTAAAAAATCAATACAGGAAGCCTACTCAGCAGTGTAAATCCTGTGTAATTATTGAGCAGAGAATTATAGTTGTCACCTATTGATTTGCTTCTGCTTTGCCAAACCTTCCTGCTTTCCAAATACCTGATTCACATTCACAGGGCCAGCATTACACAAGTGAGGAAGGACTGCGTATGCATGTGAACCAATATCTGTAAAGTGTTGTGCACGCATACCTACACATACATTCCCTCTGAGAGTACTTAACCAGCTGATCTGGAAAGTAGAATCTCCATTTCATGGGAAATTTAGGTATGTCAACCTAAATTTCCCATGAAATGGAGATTCTACTTTTTGGTTTACATTTTGGTTTCATCCTGAATATGGACAAAGTTAAAATTTAAAGTCTTTTGCAGATGGAAAGTTCAGCAAAAAATTAAATTTGGAAATGCTGAAGTGCTCTATTTTGGCTCAGATCAACATTGAACTGCATGCATTTGAGGTGCCATAGTGGCTCATGGGAGTTGTAGTTACAGTTCCTAGTGACCCTGTTCTGCTCCATTGGCAAGGCTGCCTAACTGGACTACATGCCCATGGTGGGCTATTGCCTCCTGTCTAGATGAATCGTGGGAATCCCATGACTATAGAGTATCCAGGGAGGTGTAGTCTGGCAGGGCAGCCCCACCCACAGATAAAAAAGGGGGACAAGAGGCGTTGAACCACAACTCCCATGAGGCACCACATCAGTTCACGCAGATACAGATTTCTGTTGAACTGACTCAAAACTAAATATTTCAATTGGGTTCAACAAACCAAAATATTTCAGTCTTGTTCAACATTAAACTTTTTGTTTCAATTTTCCTTTCAGGAAAAACAAACAAACAAACAAAAACCTGGCAAAATTGAAAGTTTTCTGTGGAAAACTTAGATTTTGCTTAAACTGTATTCTCTGTCGAAAAACATTTTGATGGAAAACTTCCAGCCAGCTACACTGGTGGCTCATGCTCACTGCAATTAAAATTAGAGAACGCTCTGAAAGGCGTTAGTAGAAATGGGTCCATATTAGGCTTCAGACAGTGTCGGGTTTTGACAATGCAGCCTTTTGGCAAGCTCTCCTTGTAAAATTTGGAACACTCATGAAACTGACTAGTTCCTAAAGATCTCTGCCCTCTTGTGCTGCATTAAATCCAGTACAGGGAGCCGAAGGCCTTTTCCATTGTGAGATCCAATTCTTACTCAAAATTATTGTGGTGGGTTCAGATCTGGAGGTTAGTGTGAAGTTGGATTTGAGGTTCTGGCTCAGGCCTGTCTTTCTAGCTTTAAATAACAGCATCAGTTGCTCTCCTGAAAATTATTGTGTAACAGCTGCCATGGTCTACCCCAGAGGTGGTTGCAATTCAGAGGTGGGCAAAGTGATACATGTATATTGTCTTTAGAGTACTATGGATCTTTAAGATGGCATTTTTCTCCAGCTGTATTGTTATGCTAACTTATATTTTAAGTGCAGTAAACTAAAGAACAGAATAAGGGATTTGAAAGAGATTAGGAAATCATCTTCTTTTACAAATATTCTGGAGAGGAAGGTGTTGGACCTCATCACCCAGAGTCATGGGACCTTCACACTGTGTGAGGAAGCAGTTTTGGTTTAAAGCTACTCTGGAGAATGTTCGTCTCCCTTCTGAACACTGGGAGCATCAGCACAGGTGTAAGCCTAAAACCCAGATCCTAGCAGCGACTTAAACTGACAGCACGCTGGTCCAGGAGCAAGAAGGCTCATGTTGTGAGCACTGTTCATTTGTAGCAGATCAAAGCCCACCTGCTTTGCCTGCTGAACAAGAAACACTTGGCCTTCAGCTTCCTTACACTTGTGAACGGTACCCAAACCCCTTTCAGATGCCAGCTGATGTAGCCTCTCTTGCAAAGCTGCTGTTTCATTACTCCGCAGAGGCATTTCTCTTTTCTGGATGGCTTGAGTGCTTCACGATTCTGGCACCTTTGAACGTTCCAAGATCATTACCGCCAGGGCGTTTCTGGAAGCTGCTGAACAGGGCGCGGTTTCAGCAATAAATGCACTGACATAGAACTGATGGAATCCCGGTGCTACACCTGGAAGCATCGGCGCAGCTCTCGTCCTAGGGGATGCAGTAAACTCCTCCTCACTGGCCTTCCCAAGACCCATATCTTGCCTCCGTACAGATGCAGCCTCTGCAATCCCCTTCCGCATCCATAGCTCTGAGGCAAAAACTGCTCTAAAGTTTGGACCGAGGAGGAGAATCCTTTGGATGCACAAAGCCACCTTGGCAGCAGCTATGCCACTGCTACCTTCAGCTGCAGGGGTGTGTGTCTGTGGCTAAATGAACCTTGAGGCTGCTGGGAGCGGGCACAGATTAGGACAGCTCTGAGGTTGCTCTGATCTGCATTGGGGATCAGTTAAGTGCAGAGCAGGCTTCAGGATGAGGGAGATAGATGCAAAGGACTTCTTTGCTCCCTCCCTCCCCTGCTCAGCTGAGCCCAGCACTCCCTGAGCAACTGCTGCATCCATGCCGCCACCTGACAGCTTTGGCAGAGTAGTGATTGACAGGCTGCGAGCCTTGTGGCTTGAGCACCACAAGATGTGCTGCCCACGGACAGCCAGACTCACAGTGCTCCTGGGGTCCCTGATTGGCCCACACTACTTAAGCCCGGAGGGAACACCAGGAAGGTGTCTGTGCAACTAGGTGACTCCCCAGTTGGCTTCCACAACAGGCCTTGCTCCTGACCTGCTCCCTTTCTGCTCCTTCTTTGTTCCTTTCCTGGCCTAGTCCAAGCCAGCCCTGCTCCCTGGCTTCTGACTCCGGCTCCATCCACTAGGCCTGGCCGCCCACACCCTGGCGGTTACACAAACCCCATAATAGTTGCTCAGTAGCAATGATTTATCAATATAGGGCTAGATTCCCAGTCTCCCTCACACCGTGTAAATCTGGTGGCTCTGCTGATTTACTCTGAATTTGGACCAGGGTAACTGAAAGCAGACTTTGGCCTAGAACAAAGGTGGGCAAACTACTGCCCGTGGGCCACATCCGGCCCGGAGGACTGTCCTGCCCAGCCCCGAGCTCCTGACCCGGGAGGCTAGTCCCCGACTCCTCCCCTGCTGTTCCCCCTCCCCCGCAGCTACGCCGCCGCACGGACGATGGGGCTGTGAGCTCCCGCTGCTCAGAGTGGCATGGTAAGTGGTGGTGGCGCATGCGCGGCAGTGGAGGGGTTGGGTAAAGGGTCCCAGGGGGAAGATGGGGCAGTTAGGGGCGGGGGATCCCGGGGGGCAGTCAAGGGACAGGGAGCAGAGGGCGGTTGGATGAGGCGGAAGTTCTGGGGCAGTCAGGGGACAGGGAGCGGGGCGTTTGGATAGGGGATGGGATCCCGGGGAGGGGGGCGCGGTTTGGGGCAGAAGGTCCCAGGAGGGGGCAGCCAGGGGACAAGGAGCAGTGGGGGTTGGATGGGTTGGGGGTTCTGAGGGGGACAATTAGCTGGTGGGAAGTGGAAGGCGGTTGGGGCCAAGCTGTTTGGGGGGCACAGTCTTCCCTACCTGGCCCTCCATACAGTTTCACACCCCAATGTGGCCCTTGGGCCAAAAAGTTTGCCCACCCCTGGCCTAGAACCTCTCTTACATCAGGCCCTGGCGTGCAGCGGTTGACATGACTGTCATTTGTGGAAGGCAGTTGACTTCTTAAAGATGGGGAAGGAGTTGAACAAAAGGGTCAGAGCAAGTTTTCTAGGCAGCTCTTGTGATTCATTCAGGCGTTTCCAAATGCCACTGAAAGAGGAGTGTACCCGCTTTGCGTCGTTCATAGCCATGTTCGCTGCTCGTTAATTATTACGTTTGTTTTCAAGTATAAGACTTTATTTTGATGCCCTGTTCCCTTATCACATATAAAATAAGAAGTTGGTTTATTTTTTTATTACTATTATTTATTCCATTTGGAGGAGTGGCAGTAACCTCGTAAAGAATTCAGCCATTGTAACTATGGTTAGCATTGCATGTTAGAGGAACTTCCCACTTCTGAAGAAAACAAATTTTACTTTTTTTTACAGTAAAACACAAATAGCTCCCAATTTTCCCCCCCTCAGGCTGCACCAAATCAAAGCTGCATCATTGCTCTGCTGGTTTCTATTTACCACTATATTTGGGTGTAAGCTGCCTGCAATGGAGAAAGCCAGGTCGAGGATGAAAATCCTTTACTAATCCACTGTCTATTTAATTTCAGCTAAAGCCTCCCTCCTTTCTGCTGTTTACCTCTGCAGGGTCAGCTGCCTGGATGCTGTATTAGGCTCAGTCATGCACTGTCACCTTGAGGAGGAAGTTGCCACGTTTGTTCTCATCCTGATAAAATGCCCTGTAACTCCATCACAGTCATGAGAGCCTTCTCCTTTGTAGCCTCCGCTGTCTGGAACAGCCTCCTGCTGTCTCTCTCTGCCTCACCAACTCTCCATTTAACGAAAGGCTGCAGCAGTGACCAGTCAAAAGCAAAACCAATCTGGATTTTGGCTGCAGAACTCCACATTTGCACACTCTGTCTCAATATATAAGTGCATCTGCCTACCAGCTAGGGTGACCAGACAACAAGTGTGAAAAATTGGGACAGGGGTGGGGGGTAATAGGTGCCTATAGAAGAAAATGCCCCAAATATCGGGACTGTCCCTATAAAATAGGGACATCTGGTCATCCTACTCCCAGCTAACCCGCACACCTGCAACGGCTGTGGCTGAGCCCATTGTACTGCCGTCCTTTACTCTTAATATTCACTGCTTTTCAGATCTCAGCTGGAGGCCTTCATGCCAGGGCCTCTTTGTTGTTCCTCTGGTTATTATTTCGCACTGGTTTTCAAACGTGGTCACTTAGACTGTACCCACAAGCCCCACATTTGTGCACAGGAATGGACACTTGGATACAGTGGCGGAGCACTCCATAGGCTGTCGCTTTGGAAGACTAGGCCCCCCCCTCTGCAGAATGTTTGGGAGGCAGTTTTGTTTTCTAAATAATTGCCTGCGTTGCAGATTGTGACTCTTCATCTCAAAGAGACGACCCCGGTGTTTGGGAAAAGTGGGAGGTGGAGAGTCTGGTGAACACGTAGAGAGCACTTCAGTCTTTGTCCCCTGCTGAAAGAGGCTTCAGCTTTAGAATCCCTAGTATGGAACTTTGTTTTACAAGAGCTGGAAGTGGCTGAGGTTTTGTAGAGAGATGAAAAGGGACACGAGACCAATTAATTCCAGAGATAATGCGCCCCCCCCAAAAAAACCCTCTCCCAAATCTGTCTCCTAGGTTAGTGGATAGCATAGGTAACAAACACTTGAACTGTGTATGTTGGAAAGTCCAAAAGGCATTCTCAACCCGAGTCATAAAGCAGGGATTGGCAACCTTTGGCACACGGCCCACCAGGGAAAGCCGCTGGTGGGCCGGGCTGGTTTGTTCACCTGCAGCATCTGCAGGTTCGGCCGATCGCAGCTTCCACTGGCCGCGATTTGCCATCCCAGGCCAATGGGAGCTGTGGGAAGGGCGGCCAGCATATCCCTCGGCCCACACTGCAGGTAAACTAACTGGCCCGGCCTGTCAGCAGCTGCGTGCCAAAGGTTGCCGATCCCTGTCATAAAGCAACAAATGTCTCAATCCCAAGGATAACACAAGGAACTGAGGCCAGATCCAAAAGTGTTTAGGTGCCTAACTCCCATCAAAATCAAACCCTCCTGCTTGGTCCCATGCACACAAATATCATCTTCTTTTTTTATGCCAGAGCCCCAAAATACCCTCCTCCACAGTGTCGCTGGAGGGGACACGAAGCTGGAGATGCTGCATGAAAGCTCATTTCCATGAGATTTACAACCTGGTTTTGCAGGCATAAGGGATTTGATAAGCATCCAAACCACCCAGCATTCAAGTCAGGTGCAGATTTGGGGGCAGAATTCAGGTCTCCTGAGTCACAACCTCTGTATTAACCACCTGGTAACATACACTCCCTTAAATATATGTGCATTTATCAGTGCAATGCTTCTTTTCACTATTTGTGTTCAATGCATCTCCTCTCCTGAGATAATGACATTGAAAGCAAATAAATAATGCGAGGCCGCTGTCTTAAATATTTCTACAGTGCCTTGATATCTTAGGCCTTATCTACACACACAGGTTGTACCACTTTAACTACAGTGGCATAGGCAAAGCAGTACACCCCTTAGTGTGGATGCAGTTTTACCAGTATAAATGTGTGTGCAGGAAGGGGAATAAGCTACAGTGGTACACAGCGTCTTTCTTCCACTACAACTGCATCCACACTTGTATAATTATATTGGAAAAAAGTTATACCCCCTTATGATATAAAAGAGTTTAGACCAGGCTTTTAGTAAATATTCAAGAGCCCATCTTTGAGAACTTGCCTCTCAGGTAGAATTAATCCTCTTGCAAGTTTTTTTTGTTTGTTTTTTGGTTTGTTTTTTTTTTGAGGCCCACAAGTTGCCTTGTTTTGATAGTCATCTGTCCAAAGGCATAAGAACAGAACGGCCATACTGGGTCAGACCAAAGATCCATCTAGCCCAGTATCCTGTCTTCCGACAGTGGCCAATGCCAGGTGCTTCAGAGGGAATGAACAGAAAGGGTAATTATCAAGTGAGGCAGAACAGTGATGCCCACGAACCAGAAATACTGTAAGCCCAGTTGCCTCAATATTGCTGTATTTACCAATGACTGCAGAAGAGCATGATGTTTAATGGAACTGAAAGGCCTAAAATCTCCGATAAACATTGCATCCCCCCACCCCCAATCAAAAAACAAACCAAGACAGGTTCTATTTGTTTTGACTTGTTGTTCTGGGATGCACATGGAAACAGAATATTTATACCCAGCTAGAGAGTTTCTGGCTGAAACAAGGTTAGCAAACTAAACCTTTTTTGTATTAATACCTAAATATGAAATTATGCTGCCATCGAATATGAGGGCAGAACAGACTGGGAATGGAACCGTGTGAGCTGGGCCACATCCCAAGCAGCTCAGATTCTATCTGACCCCCTCAGCGAGAAAGTCAGACCACATGCACACCACAAAAATCAAATATAAATCTGATGCCATATTTTACACTCAGCTGCTAGGCACTCATTCCCACGCAGCCTGCCAGGAAGAGCTGAAATAATGGAGTCAAGTGAATAAGAACAGACAGTTGGGGAATGGGAGTTATTTGTTTCTTTACGGGTGGCTGTGAGGATAAATGCGGGGGCGGGAGGAGGAGGCAATTGCTGTGAAGAAAATTTAGTGAATTTTAAAAGCGCACTGTAAGTAAATAAATAATAAATTTGAAAATTCAAGCCCTGGGTGTCTTTGCAAGCACTCCCCAAGTCATGAGGCTGGTTCCTAGGAAAGCTCAGAAGCTTGCAGCCTCACTTTGAAATAGCGGGGAGCAGGCTATGGATTCTGGGTGTTGGCAGGCATCTCTGCTTTGCTTCTGGATTTCAAATTCCAATATCCAGCTTGGCCAGAACAGGGAGCTTTGGCATCTGGCTGGGAGATGGAATAAAATCCTATGGCCAGATTCTGCTTTCCAGATATGCTGGTGTAAATCAGGAGTCATTTTATTGAGGTAACCAAGAACAGAGCTTGGCCTTTGGTTGCCCGATTAGGTATTGGGCAATCTAGAAAGAGCTCAGCACATTGGGCGCCTAAATGCAGTTGCGTAGATGGCATCTGAGCATCTAGGCCTTAAGTGATGCAGACAGCAAATCCACGACAAAGTCGTGAGGAGGACCCTGGTGTCCTTACTCCTTGTTCCTTGCTCTGATCACTAGGTCATGCTCGTTCTGAAGATCAGAGTCCGTGTGCACGATTGAACATATCCTACCTACACAGTTTGTACAGTTCCTCAGCTTGGGTAAATCAGAATAGCTCCATGAACTTCCATGGTGCAATGCTGATTTTCACAACCAAGGATCTGGCCTGAGCTCATTCATATTTAGTATTTTATTAAGTTCTGTTTATAATGAAAATGTTCAGGTTTTGACTCCTCCTCACCTGCCGTTGGTCTGCGTCTCCTTCCTGTGGATTACATCAGCGTTCTTGTGTCGTAATGCAATGTCATGCTGGATAATGATGCATCAGGCTAGGAAACATGACTTGGCCCAAGATCAAAGCTGTTTCACAGTTCGATGTACACTTCACAGAAGATTTTTGGGACATGTGAATTAGACTGTGCAGATTCTGATGCACTTTTCTTTATCCTCCTGTTTTTACGGGGTTTGGACATGCCCCGTTTGAAGACTTTTAATTTTTTTTTAAGTTCCTTTCATTTTCTCGCATTTGAGCGAGTAATTAATCCATTCACTGCTGCATTTAAGAGCAAGACAAAAAAATGCACCTAGCCCAAGCTTTGGGTGCCCTTGACAATTGTATTAAAACGCACATCAGGCATGAAAACAACTCCAGCAACATCCTTCACCATATACAGTAAAAACTGACTAAGCCTTACAGCAAAAGGGGAACTCAGGGAGAATAAGCTACTCTCATAAACTCTGCATCTCAAGCCACAATCCCCATCTCCAAGAGCCTCTGCATGAAGAGCATTGGACTAAGGAGTTGATTGGCTGTTTTCTGACCAATGAGGGAGCACGTTTCAAAGCTGGAGGATACTCTGCCCACACTGTTTTCTTCTTTATATTGAAGGAGCTCCTGTTCCAGCACCTCTGCTGATCAGTTGTGACAGCGTCCAGGGAGGGAGAGGGCATCTCTCAGTAGGCAGATCCTAGCCTTTTAGGCCTTTATAGGTCAGAACCCACATTGTGCATTTCACCTGGAGAACCACAGAGCATCAAAGTTACATGTTGACAGAGAGAAAGCCCACTTACCCAGTTGGGGTTTTTTAAGAGCTCTGCTTCTGCTCTTTATTTCTGACTTCCTTCCCAATCATCTATTTTGTGTAATCAGTATCTTCTCCACAAGCAACAAACAATGTCTTCACCTTGGACTCTGGTGTCACTGTGTGGTCTAGTGGGCTTGAACGTCAGAAAGGAACCGTGAATAAAGTTTCTCTTCCTGGCTTTGACGCTCATTAGCTGTGTATCCTTAAGACCCAATGGAGCACAGAACCTAGCTTGGGTTTATGTATACATAGCGTGTGCATCCCCAGTTGCTTTTCTGCTCAAGCAGAAGTGCATGTTCACATTTTCACGTGCACTCTTGAAAATAGACCCTCAGCGTCTTAACCTTTGTTTTATTTTTATCATCCATAAAATGGGGATGATAATATTTGCTGATCCATCTTACAGGTATGTTGACAGGCTTAATTAATGTTTGCCTGGGGCTTTGAAACATTATATAAACACTATTAATGTGATGTCAGGAGCAGCAGGAGAATTGTTTTAAAATTAAAGCAACAATCCAGTGTTGTCATGCAAATTGTCTAGAATAACGATAAGAAGGAAGAGCAGTGGAATAGAAGAGATGGAAGCAAAACTGGCGTTTCAGTTGAAAATTTCCAAGAGACGCGAATGAAGCAAATTCCCTGCATCATGTTTCAGGCTTTGCAGCTTGAAGCCTCATCTGGTGACTTACAAGTGTTTTAAAAAATAATAATTAAATGAGCAGAGAGAGCTTTATTAAATGGAGTAATTACAGGAGAGAGACAGCTTATAGTGATACGATATGCGAGACCTATTGTTATTTATTGAGATTGCTACAGCACACACGGCGCACTAACCACGCACGCTGCAAACACGGAAGGCGGTTCCTGCTCTGACAGGTGTGTAATCTAGAAAGACAAGGACGGGAAAAGGGTGGGGATAAGGGATATGACATCCCCAGAGAAGGAGTCAGGGTAGTAATAATCGCATGGTGCATGAGCGAGCATTTTAGTTTTTTAAACTAAAGGGCAAAATCATGGAATACTGTCCCCACTTACTCCCTTGGGCTGGTATCACAAGTTGTAGAATGGGAGGAAAAGTGGGCTCTACAGAGTTGCTGCCTCCCACATACCCATGAAGATGGGCAAGAGGGAGGGGTGGATTTTATGGAATGGAGCCTCCGTCTCCCAGTACGCCCAGTAGCATGCAGAGTATGCACACTGAGTATGGTCCTGGCACTGTTTATATCCCCTACCCCCAGATAAACAAGGGAACTGGGTATGTGATTGTGGTAATGATTGGGCCTGGCTGGGAACTTTTCATCAGGATGATTCTCAGATAGAAAACTGACTTTCTGTAGAATTGACATTTTTCATGGGAAAATTTTAATTTTACTGGGAAATTTTTATTTTTTTTCTTCTATGGGAAAATCATTCCTAGCTTCATGGCTCCTGCACTCCTCAGCACTGCTGGAAGTTTAGCCTCTCCGGCTCTGGAACAGCCTTCCAGGGCTCCCAACTTTCAGCCTCCCTGAGCTGCCCTGCTCTCTACCTGCCAGGTTGTGGGCTGGTGGCAGCTTGTGGAGTGCAGGAAACATTTTGAAAAGGTGGAAACAAAATGTCACTTTGCCCTTTTTTTTTCTTTTTTTTTTTTCAAATGCAGTTTTATGAATTTTCATTCTGCAAGAAATTCCAAACATTTTGATATTACGGTCCATTTCAGAATGAAAACGGATTTGAAATTTCAGAGTTTCCTGTGGAACATGAATTCCGGTTCCCAGCCAGCTCTGGCGATGATATAGCCTGAAATTTCCCTCTTTCCCCTGTCATCGTTCCACAACTCAATTTCCCCCATCTCCAGTTCTCAGCTTTCATCCAAGTATCCAGGTGTCCTTCCCTCCCAGTACATAATCCCCTCCCCGTGTATAAAGGAGCAGTTCCCTCATCTTGTAAACAAATGATCCCTGCTAGTCAGTTGTTAGAACTTCTGTGGCATCTACATAAAGTAGCTAACTGTAATGGATATTTCTAATTCCCGAAATCATTCAGGAGAACATACATTCTCTTCCACACAGCCATATTCTCACACACTAGGGTTGTGGGGTTTTTCCAGGATTTCTGTCCTCCTCACCATTCTCAGGTCATTAAAGTAAAAATTACCATAGCCCACCACATTCTAGAAAGCTCCACGCACAGTTGCAGTTATGAGGTACTCATTAAAGTCCATGGGAGGGTGGGTGACGTAAATCTCTGCATGAGACACTTTCAGAAATTGTCATTTCTCATTTTTAAACTCTTTCAGTGGAAAAATCAATCCTATAAACACAGGGGACGTCCTGTGAAGTTTTGAGTATGGAAAAATAATTTCAGTGAAGGGGAAGAATTTGTTTTCTCCAGGATATTGAACATGTGTGTAGGATATCTGTGGGATATTTGAGAGGATAGGTATGCTGTGTACACGCTGGATGGGATTTTCAAAAGCACTTGTCTTAGGCCTCACCCTCCTCCCAGGAGGAGAGTTAAGCCAACAGTGAGTGGTTTTTGCAAATCCCATCCACTCTGTGTGTGTGTGTGAGAGAGAGAGAGAGAGCAAGAGCTCGAGGATACCTGCTCCTAATATCCTGTTTTGATTATTTTCATTTCCTAGTAGTACCCCTCTGCTCTTCATTTTTTCTTCCCCTGGAGACCAAGTTTCACCTCTCTGTGGGGCGCCTGTTCTCCAGCTGCCAGAAAAGGAGGTTGGAAGTTCTGAGGTCACCCTTCATGTCCCTGCTGCTAGGGATAAACCATGATTGTTGTGCTTTTGCCTTAGTCTTTATGTGCCTGGAGAGTCTTCCCCTTTCTACCTGTCCCCTCCCTATGGGGAAGCTGCTTTCCATACAGCTAAGGAGAAATGGAAAATCCAGACCAAGTAATTGCCTTTCCAAAATCCGCCTGTGCCTCATCATGCAGCTGAATTATGTTAGTCTAGGATAAGCACACAGTGCACAGTTACCTACATAAGTACCCTGAGCACCCAGTCTATGGGGAGGACATGCAATAGAGATGATACAAATCAGTGTCACAGACAACAAGTTTGAGGGTGTCCTTGCTAGAGATGGGTTACCTCAGGATGAAGTGAGTTGGCCTGGATGTAATGTGAGTAATGTTGTTTTTTAGCAGACTGATTCAATAAAGGAGGGTTAGCAGCACCAGTGAGGTGGCAAGAGGGGCCAGGGAAACCATGTTTCTTTTTCTAAGTGTGTGCATGAGATAGTTTCAGTTTTTTTCATTAGATTTACCTGCTAAAGAACACACACTGCCTGCCCTGCTGAGATGCGCTCTCGAAAAGCTCTCCGGGAGATACTTGTGGAAGCCGGTAAGCAGACTCTGTACTGAGAGGACACAATGTTTGCAGAAAGCAAACACGTAAACCATGCAGCTCACCTCCAGAGTACCAATGTCGGTTGTAGGTTTGTTTGTTTTTATTCCCTTCCCTTTATTGTCCATGCAGATTAATGATATGTCAGGAGTTCCTGCAGGTGTTATAGAGATTGCGCACGGCTGGCTTTAGCTTTTCCCCTCTCAGAATTTGGCTGTTGAGTGGCTTTTTAAATATTACTGCTATGCATTGATATCTGGCACTGCAGAGCGAAGAAATGAGCCTTTCTGTAGACATAAAATGTGCTGAGCCCATGCCAACAATCTTTAGAGTTTTTAATTACCAAGCCATTCAAAACTTGCCACCTCCGAGAGAGATAATTTGACACCAGTTTAAGGTTTTAACATCTGCTCTTTGTACAGAGCTGAGATGGTTGATGGAATCTGTTTAATTTTTCATTGTCAGATGTTTCCTTTGTGTTCCTGTAACCATGATCTTTAGTTGACTGAGTGGAAATACTGACCTCCAAGGAAGCCTGGCTAAAGTGGATCTTTGTGGTGGGAAAATTAGCTGTTTCTCAGTCCTCAGCTCTTCCATAGAGAGATGAGTGTGATCTAGTGTTCGGAGTATAGGAGTGGAAAAGAGGATGGCCTGGATTATAATCCCACACTGACGCTAGCTCCCTCTGAGACCTGGGTAAATGATTACATCTCTCTCTCTGTGCTTCAGTTTCCCCATTTGTAAAACCTCCCACGGTGTTTTGGGTATTACTGATTGGTATCTGTAAAGTGCTATTTGCCGTGGTTGCCACTACGAGTACCAACCTTTGTCACGCCATAGAGTTTTACTTCTCCTTGGTTGAGAATTATAGCTACCACATTTTGTGTTTTCACCGTGGTGTTTCCTATGCTGGGGAAGTTCCATCATTTGTGTGGAAGCCTGATATTTCAGTGAGGCCTGTGTTGGTGGTAAGTGCCGATGTTATAATTACCCCTGGATTTTTGCTAGGGTTAGAGGCAAAAATAGCAAAATGCTGCAGATGTGTTACGCCTGGCACGAGCTGAAACCAGGAGCTAGTGATCCTCCACTAATATGACTGTCAGAACTTTCAGAATGAGTGGGGGATGAGGTTCAATAGATTTCACGGTCCAAATTCAGGAAAGTATGAGGGCACATGCTAAACGTTAAATATGTGCTTAAGTGTCATTGAAGTCAGGGCAGGGATTGTCTGTTACTGTGTATACAGTATGTACCGTGGTGGTGCTCTGATCTCAGCTGGGGCTTCTAAACACTACTGTTCTATACGTATTAAGTTATTTATGATTTGTATTGCAGTAGCACTTAGGATTCCCACTCATGGGCCGGGATCCCCTTGTGTGCTAGGTGCTGTATAAGCACAGAGCGAAAAGACGGTCCTTCCTCCAAAGAGCGTACACTCTGAGTAATAGTAAGTCACTGACGGAGAAAGCTGAGATTCAAAGACTGATATCTTACAGCAGTGACCACCTCCTCTCCCCCCATATATTTATTTATTTTATTCCCACAGCTTTATTTTTGGAATCAAAAAGTGAAGCAAATACAAAGGATTCATAAAGGGCTGAAAGGAAAAGGGACGGGGCATTTGCCTTTTCACTTTATGGTCGTCTGCCTTGAGCTCCGATTTCCTGATACCATGCAGGCCCGGGATTTCTGTAGCGATAAAGGGCTTGCACTGCTCACTGTGTGAAGCTCACTTGAATGCGGCAGCCTTCCTAACGTCACGAATATCATTCATATTTAATTCCAATTCTAATTCTGGGTTTGTACCACTGGAGTGGAGAGAAATCTCTGAGCAGAAACTATGCCTCTCTCTTTAACTGCGTCTCAATTAGACACCTGCCGCTGTGGTTTCAAGCTGCTCCGTTCCCCCCAAAGGCAACGTTTTATAAATAAAACACCCCATCCGCTCACCCTCCTCCACTCTCTACCAGCTTAGCTCAACAAGTCAGTGGTGCTCTTTCATGGGCTACTGCTGCTGGCCATCAATCCCACTTGAATTCCAGAGCTGTGGGTAGCATTAGAGTGCTGTGCCCAAGATAGCTAGTAGGAGAGGAGTTCAGAGCATCACCCCTGCCAACCGCGGTAACCTCCAAAGCGTGCTGCGCTCCTCATGCCAGCTGGGTTTTAATGATTCTATCATCGTGCATGTCAATAGCGTCACAACGAAAATGATGATCATTTTAAGGCACTATTATTACTTTATTAAAGTGTTTGCTGCCGACAGTATTGTAGCATCTGGGGTATCGGAAGGCATGCGGTGAGACCACGTTGTGGTGAGACCACATTGTTTAAAACACCCAGTGCACTTTAAGGCAGGCAGCGCCATCACACGGCAGCGGCTGCCTCCTCTCGACCTGGTGACAGGTGGCTGCGCCCAGAAGAACACTTTGTTTTTGTTCCCCCAGCCTCTCCTTCAACAAACCAGGCCCACCTGCAGCTCAGCTAATGAGGGCGGGGAAGCCCATTATGCTTGGACTGGTATCAGATAGGCAATGAAGACAGTCCCTGCCACAAAGACCGTTGGAGAGGTTTGGCAGCACATAATGTCTCCTCCTTTGTGGAGATGGCTGGAGGATGTAGAAGCACAGGAGGTGCGGTCTGTGTGAACGGCCTACTGGCAGAGTAAGGCACTGCCCACTGTGTGTAAAGGTGGGAGAATCAAGCTACAGCAGTTATTGCAAAACCATAAGGTCTGAAAATAAGGTCAGATCTTCAGCTAGCGTAAACGGGCAGAGCGCCAGTAAAGTCCGTGTAGCCGCTCCAGTTTACACCTGCTGGGATCTGGCCTACAGTCTGCACATTTGTGCGTGCCCAGCCCATCTCTGACTCCACACACAGAGCAACAAGGGCAACAATCAAGTCATTTCATTTTGAGCCATTGATACGTGGGTGCAAAACTGCCCATTTGTGTGTGTTGTGTTTTGCCTGTAAATTTTGCGTGTGCATATTGAGAAGCTGGTTTGAGGATGGCTGAATGTTTTGCCCTCAGTCTAAGCCCTTCAACTACATCTTGACTATGGAACAACATCCCTCAGGGATGGGCCCCTCTCCTCTCCCATTCTCCAGCAGTTGGAGAGAAAGCACAAGCACTTCTTGCTAAGCTTGTAAGGGAAGCCCTCCTAGCTAAGTTATAGAGGGATCGCAAACTTAACTTTGGCATGGGTTTTACTTGGTGTCATGGCAATACTTACACAAACACAATCCCAGGGATGTCTCATTTCCTGTTTTAACAAGCCTCGAACAAAAGAAGCAAGCTTACTTTTCCCAGAACTGGGGTGATAAATTTGACCAAAAAGCAGGAGAGTTTTCTATACTTGTCCTTGCAGTGCATGGGAATCAAAATCTCATGCACACAACCACCATGACCCTCTCTGGAAGTGCAGGTTCCATAAAGAATACAGTGTAGTGCAGCTGTTTGCTACTTGTCAAAGGCGGGTTTGTAGAAGCTATAAATAGGGAGTGTGCACTGTTCACACACATCTAAGAAGCGACGTCTCAGCCATGCAAATAGCCAGGGCTCAGTCTGATGTAGATCAACATTCCATTTTTGCCATAGTGTTCTCCCCTCAACACCCAGGTGGGGAGCAGTAAATTTTGAAGGCTGCAAACCACATTCTTGGCTGGGTAGCTGAAATCACCGAGCGCCTCAGTTACTCCCCTCCAGCCTCATGTCAGCTGGCAATATATCAATCGCTCTTTGTATGTACAGCTTGGCCTGTCTGTCTGTTTCCAGCTGACGCACCGACAAGCTGCATGCTTTCAGGCAAGTCACTTTTCTCGGTGCCCGGCCTTCCCCATCTGTACAGTGGGAGTTTCTGTACTTTACCCTCCATGTGAAGTGCTTGGAGTGAGATCTTTGGATGAAAAGTTCTATATAAAAGCTAAGTGCACGCTCGCTCACTCGCTCGTTGTTTTGTGTCATTATTAGTGCACTCGTTACTATGGCTATCCAGGCAGCATCAATTATATTTCCTTATTTCTCTTAGCCCTGGTGACCTATTCATTCAGTAGTTGATAGAGCGGTTAGACCTGGTGATGCTGACCATAATCATCTCTATTTTATGGAATATGCTTTTTTTCCCTGCGTACGCTGTAACACAGACCATTGAGTACAGTCAATAAGCTATTTATTGGAATTAATATTGAGATGAGATTTGATCAATTAAGGCCCCAATTTAGGGAAGCACTTAAGCATATGCTTAAATCCTATTGGAGTCAGTGCTAAAAGGTAACATGATTAAAGCTAAGCGGCTACCTTAGGGATGGAGTTAGGCACATGCTTCCAGTGCTTTGCTGAATCAGGATCTAAACCTATCTAACATACACATTTCTTCGTGTGTGAAATCCTTTGAAAGCCACAATATATATACTTTAGACATCACCAGTCAAAAGAGTATACAAACGTATCAGCCCACACAATAACTATGCAATTCAGTGCAAAAACATCTGGTCACAGGAAACATATGCTTGCAGGAGAATTGCCACAAAACTCTGGAACTCCATTTATCCTGAGCCAGGGATGTATTTCTTTATAAGTGTCTAATGAGGGCTGGCAAGGCAAGATCTTTATGTGGAGGTGTAAAAACAGGAGACATGAGCTAGATGGACCTTTGGTCTGACCCAGGATGGCCGTTCTTGTGTTTTTATGTAGGCATCCACCACTACTTTAAGAGCTGATGGTTTATGGTTTTGAAATGCTGGCACTTAATAAGCATATAGCACAGTGGTTTTCAACTTTTTTTTTCATTTGCGGACTCCTAAAACATTTTGAATGGAGGTGCGGACCCCTCTGGAAATCATAGACATAGTCTGTGGACTCCCAGTGGTCTGTGGACCACAGGTTGAAAACCACTGATATAGCATCAGACTGAGGAGGGATGCACAGATGTGGGAGATCTCTGAGGCCAAATGAGGTGCTTTCCTGACAGTCAGCAATGGAAGTGCACAGTTGCGGGACTGAGAGGCAGGGAAAATTCTCCTTAGTTTTAAAGCGTAGTTTTGAAAAGGAAGACAGCAATTCTCTCACATAATGACATGCAGTCATGTGCAGCTGTACACCAGCAGAATCCACCATCAGCTATGGTAATAAAGGAGCTGTCCATGTACTCAGGCCAATGCTTGTTGGCTGTGCCACTTCACCTTTTCTTTGTACCAGGGTTAGACACCTTCCAAGAAGTGCCATGGAGGCATTTAACTTTCATCAGACACAGGGCCAGTTCCTTGCCTGATTTACACTAATCAAGGATCTGACCCTTAGTCAGTAGGGATGTCACAGTAACACCACATCTACAGAATGGCACACCTAACAGCCCACCAACCCCCCACTTGCCCTTGTTCTGCATTATAGTGTCAGCAATTAATTTGTTCGGGGCCACTGCACCAGTATTGCCCCTCATGGCCCAGTAGAGCACCCCCTCTAGGCTCCTGGCTTCTTAGCCGTCACCTCTCTTGGGCAGAGACCTGCCTCTCTTCCCTCTCCTGACCAGGGTTTTTCCAGGTTGCACAGTTCCCCACCTACACTGTGAGTTCCCCGGCGAGTCAGACAGTCTAAGCAGGCCTACTGTGCTTTCTCCTCAGCTGCTATAAACAGTGTAATAGCCCACAGTTAAGTTACCACATTACATTACAGCATTACAGTCAAAACTTTAAACCATTAAAGAACCTACATGCATGCTAATAAGCTGACCAGAGATCGCCCCAACTCCAACAAGGACTCTGAGGTGATTAGTCCTTCACACCCCAGCAAGGGATTTTTCTGTGGTTACAAGTTCGCAGCAGCTCTTAGCTCAGAACAAGCACTCCCATGAATCTATGAGTCACATCTTTATTCATCATGGACCTTTGATCTTGGGACCCTGGGAACAGATAATCAGCAGACAATCGCCTTCTCCTCAGGACTTAGTTCCAATGGGCTGAGTTTTTGCATAACCAGAGGCAGGATTTACATTCACCTCCCCCTCAGTATTTAACAGGAAATCCCCTTCACACGTATTGTCCCAGAAGTTAGAATCATAGAATCATAGAATATCAGGGTTGGAAGGGACCTCAGGAGGTCATCTAGTCCAACCCCCTGCTCAAAGCAGGACCAATCCCCAATCAAATCATCCCAGCCAAGGCTTTGTCAAGCCCGACCTCAAAAACTTCCAAGGAAGGAGATTCTACCACCTCCCTAGGTAACGCATTCCAGTGTTTCACCACCCTCCTAGTGAAAAAGTTTTTCCTAATATCCAACCTAAACCTCCCCCACTGCAACTTGAGACCATTGCTCCTTGTCCTGTCCTCTTCTACCACTGAGAATAGTCTAGATCCATCCTATTTGGAACCCCCTTTCAGGTAGTTGAAAGCAGCTATCAAATCCCCCCTCATTCTTCTCTTCTGCAGACTAAACAATCCCAGTTCCCTCAGCCTCTCCTCATAAGTCATGTGTTCCAGACCCCTAATCATTTTTGTTGCCCTTCGCTGGACTCTCTCCAATTTATCCACATCCTTCTTGTAGTGTGGGGCCCAAAACTGGACACAGTACTCCAGATGAGACCTCACCAATGTCGAATAGAGGGGAACGATCACGTCCCTCGATCTGCTCGCTATGACCCTACTTATACATCCCAAAATGCCATTGGCCTTCTTGGCAACAAGGGCACACTGCTGACTCATATCCAGCTTCTCGTCCACTGTAACCCCTAGGTCCTTTTCCGCAGAACTGCTGCCTAGC
The DNA here is from genome assembly GCF_015237465.2 of Chelonia mydas. NCBI lineage: Eukaryota > Metazoa > Chordata > Testudines > Cheloniidae > Chelonia > Chelonia mydas. The sequence goes on from NC_051250.2 coordinate 71,430,028, forward strand.
CATTCAGTCCCTAGTCTGTAGCTGTGCATTGGGTTCTTCCGTCCTAAGTGCAGGACCCTGCACTTATCCTTATTGAACCGCATCAGGTTTCTTTTGGCCCAATCCTCCAATTTGTCTAGGTCCCTCTGTATCCTATCCCTGCCCTCCAGCGTATCTACCACTCCTCCCAGTTTAGTATCATCTGCAAATTTGCTGAGAGTGCAATCCACACCATCCTCCAGATCATTTATGAAGATATTGAACAAAACCGGCCCCAGGACCGACCCCTGGGGCACTCCACTTGACACCGGCTGCCAACTAGACATGGAGCCATTGATCACTACCCATTGAGCCCGACAATCTAGCCAACTTTCTACCCACCTTATAGTGCATTCATCCAGCCCATACTTCTTTAACTTGCTGACAAGAATACTGTGGGAGACCGTGTCAAAAGCTTTGCTAAAGTCAAGAAACAATACATCCACTGCTTTCCCTTCATCCACAGAATCAGTAATCTCATCATAGAAGGCTATTAGATTAGTCAGGCATGACCTACCCTTGGTGAATCCATGCTGACTGTTCCTGATCACTTTCCTCTCCTCTAAGTGCTTCAGGATTGATTCCTTGAGGACCTGCTCCATGATTTTTCCGGGGACTGAGGTGAGGCTGACTGGCCTGTAGTTCCCAGGATCCTCCTTCTTCCCTTTTTTAAAGATTGGCACTACATTAGCCTTTTTCCAGTCATCCGGGACTTCCCCCGTTCGCCACGAGTTTTCAAAGATAATGGCCAATGGCTCTGCAATCACATCCGCCAATTCCTTTAGCACTCTCGGATGCAACTCGTCCGGCCCCATGGACTTGTGCACGTCCAGCTTTTCTAAATAGTCCCTAACCACCTCTTTCTCCACAGAGGGCTGGCCATCTACTCCCCATGTTGTGATGCCCAGCGCAGCAGTCTGGGAGCTGTCCTTGTTAGTGAAGACAGAGGCAAAAAAAGCATTGAGCACATTAGCTTTTTCCACATCCTCTGTCACTAGGTTGCCTCCCTCATTCAGTAAGGGGCCCATACTTTCCTTGGCTTTCTTCTTGTTGCCAACATACCTGAAGAAACCCTTCTTGTTCCTCTTGACATCTCTTGCTAGCTGCAGCTCCAGGTGCGATTTGGCCCTCCTGATTTCATTCCTACATGCCCGAGCAATATTTTTATACTCTTCCCTGGTCATATGTCCAACCTTGCACTTCCTGTAAGCTTCTTTTTTATGTTTAAGATCCGCTAGGATTTCACCGTTAAGCCAAGCTGGTCGCCTGCCATATTTACTATTCTTTCGACTCATCGGGATGGTTTGTCCCTGTAACCTCAACAGGGATTCCTTGAAATACAGCCAGCTCTCCTGGACTCCTTTCCCCTTCATGTTAGTCCCCCAGGGGATCCTACCCATCCGCTCCCTGAGTGAGTCGAAGTCTGCTTTCCTGAAGTCCAGGGTCTGTATCCTGCTGCTTACCTTTCTTCCCTGCGTCAGGATCCTGAACTCAACTAACTCATGGTCACTGCCTCCCAGATTCCCGTCCACTTTTGCTTCCCCCACTAATTCTTCCCTGTTTGTGAGCAGCAGGTCAAGAAAAGTTCCCCCCCTAGTTGGCTCGTCTAGCACTTGCACCAGGAAATTGTCCCCTACGCTTTCCAAAAACTTCCTGGATTGTCTATGCACCGCTGTATTGCTCTCCCAGCAAATATCAGGAAAATTAAAGTCACCCATGAGAACCAGGGCGTGCGATCTAGTAGCTTCTGCGAGTTGCCGGAAGAAAGCCTCATCCACCTCATCCCCCTGGTCCGGTGGTCTATAGCAGACTCCCACCACTACATCACTCTTGTTACTCACACTTTTAAACTTAATCCATAGACACTCAGGTTTTTCTGCAGTTTTGTACCGGAGCTCTGAGCAGTCATACTGCTCCCTTATATACAGTGCTACTCCACCACCTTTTCTGCCCTGCCTGTCCTTCCTGAACAGTTTATAACCATCCATGACAGTACTCCAGTCATGTGAGTTATCCCACCAAGTCTCTGTTATTCCAATCACGTCATAATTCCTTGACATCACCAGGACCTCCAGTTTTCCCTGCTTGTTTCCAAGGCTTTGTGCATTTGTATATAAGCACTTGAGATAACCTGCTGATCGCCCCTCCTTCCCAGTATGAGGCAGGAGCCCGCCCCTCACAGACGTTCCTGCCTGTGTTTCCTCCCGGTATCCCGCTTTCCCACTTACCTCAGGGCTTTGGTCTCCTTCCCCCAGTGAACCTAGTTTAAAGCCCTCCTCACTAGGTTAGCCAGCCTGCTCGCAAAGATGCTCTTCCCTCTCTTCGTAAGATGGAGCCCGTCTCTGCCCAGCACTCCTCCTTCATGGAACACCATCCCATGGTCAAAGAATCCAAAGCCTTCTCTCCGACACCACCTGCGTAGCCATTCGTTGACTTCCACGATCCGACGGTCCCTGCCCCGTCCTTTTCCTTCCACGGGGAGGATGGACAAGAACACCACTTGCGCCTCAAACTCCTTTATCCTTCTTCCCAGAGCCACGTAGTCCGTAGTGATCCGCTCAAGGTCATTCTTGGCAGTATCATTGGTGCCCACGTGGAGAAGCAGGAAGGGGTAGCGATCCGAGGGCTTGATGAGTCTCGGCAGTCTCTCCGTCACATCACGAATCTTAGCCCCTGGCAAGCAGCAGACTTCTCGGTTTTCCCGGTCAGGGCAGCAGATAGATGACTCAGTCCCCTGGAGGAGAGAGTCCCCGACCACCACCACCTGCCTCCTTCTCTTGGGAGTGGTGGTTGTGGAACCCCCCATCTCAGGACAGTGCATCTAATGCCTTCCAACCAGCGGAGTCTCCTTCTGCTCCCTTCCCTCAGACGTATCATCTGGTCCACTCTCCACATTAGTACCTGTGGAGAGAACATGAAAGCGGTTAGTTACCTGTGTCTGCGTTGCTGAAACCCGGACATCCCCCCTTCTTCTTCTGGAGGTCACATGTTGCCAAGCCTCTTCACTGGCCTCTTGGCTCCGCTGTGCAACCTGCTCTAAATTTTTAGAGCTTTGTGCCCGTAGAAGCATATCCTGACTTTTGTCCAGAAAATCCTCAGTTTCTCGTATGCAACGCAGGGTCGTTATCTGTTGCTCCAGACCTTCAATCTTCTCTTCCAAAATGGAGACCAGCTTGCACTTTGTACAGACAAACACACACGAAACACTCACGAAAGCTTATGCTCAAATAAATTGGTTAGTCTCTAAGGTGCCACAAGTCCTCCTTTTCTTTTTGTGAATACAGACTAACACGGCTGCTACTCTGAAACCGGTTTATATAAAGTTTGTTAATAAAGGGAGCAGAGTCACCGGGAAAGATAGAATCTCTGCAGTTTCACGAGCGCCCTCACTGCTGCTGGGTTTAAAGAACGGCTCCTGCAGTTGGACCTGGCAAAGACTCTTTCTAAACAAAATTCCTGATACGAGTCCAGAAAAGAACAAACACCCCAGCTGTGCCAGACAGAGACTGAGCGAACTGGCCTGTTTCATTCTTTCCATTGCTGCTGTTCAAATGGACTGCTCTGGGAGAAGTGGCAGACAGAAATAATGATAGGAAACCCTTCCTGAGAGGCTGATTCTGCCAGTCTTACCTTGAGTAGCACCTTACTCCACACAGGATACATGGGTCTCAGAGCCTGAGCGGGACCGTCTACATGGCTATTTTAAGCACTAAAACAAGAGCCCGAGACTGTAGAACCAGTTCTGAGACTCACTGTGGTTTGTTGGGGTTTTTTTTGCAATATAAATGTGCAGACACAGAACTGCTGGGAGGAAGGACAATGGAAATGAGTTTGCATGAGTGAAAACCAAGGGGTAGATCAATCCTCCCTGGTGTGTGAAGGCAAGGGCCTTGGGAGAAATTCCCACTCCCCTTTTTCAGCCTACACTGGGGCCAGACAGAAGTGCAGACCCTGCGCTCTGGAGAACATAGGTTCTGCTTCTTCTGTACTCCTAGAGAGTACCAAGTAGGCACAAGGAGGGATAGGCAGGATTAGGGTTGCCAACTTTCTACTCGCACAAAAGCGAACACCCTTTCCCTGCCCTCCTCTGAGGCCCCACCCATGCCTCGCCCCTTCTCACTCCATCCCCCCTCCCTCCGTCGCTCACTCATCCCACCCTCACTCACTTGCTCATTTTCACCGGGCTGGCTCAGGAGACTGGGGTGTGAGAGGGGGTGAGGGCTCTGGCTGGGGGTACGGGCTCTGGGGTGGGGCTGGGGGTGAGGGGTTTGGGGTGCAGGAGGGTGGGATCCCCGGGCTGGGATTGAGGGGTTCAGAGGGCAGGAAGGGAATCAGGGCTGGGGCTGGGGCAGGGGGTTGGAGCCCAGGAGGGGGTCAGGGGTGCAGGCCCCCAGCGGTGCTTACCTTAAGCAGCTCCCGGAAGCAGCGGCATGTTCTCCCACCGGCTCCTATGAAGAGGTGCGGCAAGGCGCTCTGCGCGCTGCCCCATCTGCAGGCACTGTCCCCGCAGCTCCCATTGGGCACAGTTCCCAGCCAATGGGAGCTGCGGGGGCTGGCCCTTCACATAGGAGCTAGAGGGGGGATATGCTGGCTGCTTCCTGGGAGCCGCGCAATGTGGAGGCTAGCAGGGAGCCTGCCAGCCCCAGTGCACGGTGCTGCAAACCGGAAAGTCAACAGCTCGGTCAGCAGTGCTGACCGGAACTGCCAGAATCCCTTTTTGACGGGGCGTTCTGGTCGAAAACTGGACACCTGGTCACCCTAGGCAGGATGTATGTCCCTTCTGCCCTACACACTTTTCAGGCTTCAGCAGGCTGGCTTTGCGTCGGGTGAGGGGTATATAAGGTTTAACCTCACCTTACAAAGGGGAGCTGTAGTGTGGGTGCAGAGGCTGCCTCCGAGTAGATGTCCGTGGTCTGGGCCCAAATGTTAGTGCCACCAGTAAAGACTTCATATAACTGTCCAGAAGGGACCACCAGACCTGACCTCCTGGATATCATAGGCCACCAACACCACCCCTCACGGCACACTCAATCCAACAACCAACGTGAGAGCAAATCATTACAGCCCACAGGAGCCTCTGCCACTGGCAGAGAATAGGAGGGACTGAGGTGCGCTGGTGCCTGAGACCCCGCAATTGCAGGGGAATGATTAAATTACACCCAGAGAATGCTGGCAACTGACATGCACCTGCATCCTGCACAGAAGAGTGAACCCGCCTCCCGCCCCCAAATCTGCCCTGGGCCAATCTGTTGCCAATCTGCCCTGGGGAAAAATTCCTTCCTGACTGCTGGGTTTATCCCATAGTTTGGCATCAATAGTTCGCGTCTCTCTCTCTCTCCCCCCTTGATGCTTCTGTGGAGCATTATAAGGTTTTAGATTAGTGCAAACATTCTCCTCAGAGCATCGCCCACTCCTGGTGTTGCTCTAATGATTCTGACTGTCAAATTCACTGCAATATCTGCTCCTTGTGCCTTTATGAGCAATGTCTCCTTTTGCTTCTCATCTTGGGCCAAACAGGCTGTCCATCAGGCTTAACAAATAGTACAGTAACTCTCACCTCTTCTGTGAGGTAGGTAACTGAGTACTAACTCCATCTGACAGGGAGTGAAACAAAGGTAAAGAGCTCAGTGACTTACATATGGCCACAGAGGGAGAAATTGTTGATGTCAGTGTTAATAAGCAGGAGATCCTAAAGTCCAGTCTTGCGCTCAGACCACTAGACCATGCCTCTCTGGAAATAACTAGACTTTCTCATGGAAATACTAGACTGAAATACTTGTGTATTGTGCAAGGTGTGGGACTTCAAGTGCTAGAATGGAGGGGGTCAGTTTTCCTATGGTCTGATGAGGTACTGGAGTTGCTCCTGGAACTAGCTAGCAATGTTCCAACTCCGACTGTGGGTTGCACAGAGCAAGTGATAATGTTCATAGCTGTCATTGCTCACCCTTGAGATAGACTCAGGAGTTGAGCTGATCCAAATTTTGATTTTTTTTATGATTTGTCATTGAAATTTCTGATTAAAAAAAAACGCCAAACCAACCAGATTATTTCGGGGGTAGGGGCAAAACATTCACAACAATTGATGAAGCATGTTCTCACTTTTTGACCAACTCTAAGCACCAGGAAAAGTAACAAAGTAACTCTTGTTACTTTCTGATTTGAAAAGTAATCCTATTACTTCTCAGGATTAAGTGTTTAAAAAGCACCTTGTTATTTAAATCAGCTAATTGAACAGCCTTGTATAAAGGTTTGGGGAGAAATGGCATCTCTTGCACAGTGTTTAATAGATGCATAAAAACATCCTAGTTCTCATTAAATAAGAGTGTGCTGGCCCTTTAAATTTTTTGCTCACTAATATGGGAGAGGGAGAGATGGGAAATTCATGGTCTGTCTGGACTTGTAAAGGAAGGAGAGCTTATTGTCTTCAGCATGGAATGAATGTCCTAGTGCAGATAGGGCTATGCAGAGTCTGAGAAAATGGTTTTCTAATTAGATATGCAACATTATAGATATTTAAATCATATTAAAGGTCCCTCCCTGTGGACTGCTTTTGAAAATGCTCTTCATGTGTGTTTTGCTCTGGATTGATCTCGATTTATATGCATATCCAACTCTATTCAAGTTTATTTTTTGTTGGCTCCCATCTCCAAGCAGTTAATAAGATTTATTTTTATCTCCTCACGTATGAATTCTTCAGGACGGCTGGCAAAGAGGCCTCAGCTGCTATCTTGATATCACTGGGGCAGATATCAATAGAGTTTGAAAGGACAAATAAATAAATAAATAGCTCTCTAGCATTGTCAGGCCAGCTTTGTAATAATCAGCCAGCAGCCCAGGTAGGAAACAAGATGAGCTTTCTAGAGGAAAAAGGATACAGATATAGATAGATCCTTCCTGGTATCTGTGGGGAAGTCATGTCTCTCTGGGTCTCAGAGGAATATCTGAGCAAAGAAGGGAGCATGGTTTAGTGGTTAGGTCAGAGCACTAGGCATTTGCATGTCTGTGTTTTATTGACCTTCCGACTTACTGTGTGATCTTGTGCAAATCATTTAATCTCTCTTCAGCTCTATTTTCCTATCTATAAAATGGGGATAGTACTTATCTGGTGGTATGAGGCTCCATGTATTGTATTGAGCCTCTACCACTGATCTGCTGTGTGACCTTGCAGAAGTCACTTTACTTCTGTTTCCTCTATCACCCTGTGTCTGTCCTGTCTGTTTAGATTGTAAGCCCTTCATGGAAGGGGCTGTCCAGAGCTAGGTGTCTGTGTGGTGCTTAGTACAATGGGAACCTGATCTCATTTGGGGCTACCATAACAAACAGTAATAATGTAGAGGAGTGCTTTGAGATTGTTGGATAAAAGGGAAAGTATTATTATGAATAATGAGCATCTCCTTTCCCTGTGCATTGATCAGTGGGGGAAAGAATAGTCCCCTTGGAATAAAAGGGACTGTAGATGGCATTGTGGCCACATTAATTTGTTCTGCAACCTGATTTCTCATAGAATAATTGTACTATCACAGCATTTACCAGCTAATGAAAACCTATTTGCTGAAACAGCAATATAACAGGGAGACTAACAATGAATTTTTTAGAAAGCATCCATTATTCATGAGTCCCCTTTGTACATGTATCACTGTGATGGGTTTGTCCAGGACTCTCGAGCGAACTCCTCAAACCTAATAGAGCCACATATAAAAATGTGTATTCAGATAAAGAGGCGCTTATGAAAGACCAAGTGCAGAGCCGTACAAGCTAATAATGGTGAATAATGTATTTGTCAAATGTAGTCCTCTTCAGTTATTACTATTTACTTGTATTGTTGTAGAGAGCCTGGGAGCCTCAGCCATAGACCAGGACCCTGTTAGTCTAGGTGTTGTACAAACGCTGAACAAAAAGACAGGCCTTGCCCTTCTCTGTGCCCACCCTGGGTAGCATAAGGAAGCTGCTGCCCCAACACACAGCTCCCACATGGGCTGACAGTGCTACTGGGGCCTTCTGCAGAGAGAACATTGTGAACATCTCTTTGAAAACGGGGCTCCCAGTGGCACCCTTCCCTTTTTCGTCTGACTGGGCCACAGGCTAGATACTGGAGGAGAGAGAACACTTCCACCTCTCTGCATCCAAATACCAGTCAGACCTGGCCCTGTTTGTTCTGAATGTGTCACAAGCTGAAGATGTACAGGTGCAGGAGAGCAAGTCCAGGTACATCCCCGTGCTAGAGGGAGTGAGAATCTTTACTGCCCCAGGGAAAGCTCTGCTTCGGAAGGAGCCAGGGACGGCAGTTATGCCCAGCAGTTGCAGCAAGGGCACAAGTGTGAGGCTATTGCAGGCTCCCCTGGACGCATACAGCATACTCATGCGCTGCTTGGGCACAGCAAGTGAGCGAGTCCCTCTGTAGTAAAATGTGCTAGTTGCACATCCTCTGACCTCCGTTGTTAGGTTGCTGACTAACGAGAGTGCTCCACATCCAAGTGCTTAATTACATTATTTAGTGGAGTGGGCGTTTGGGATCCCAGACTGATCATTTTCAGAGCAGCTCAAACAGCAAAAGGAAAACAAAAGGGGGTTAAAGCTGCGGTAGGGTTTGTTTACATGTTGTCTGGTAGCTTTGTGTGCACGGAGGGCGGGTCTATTTTGCTTCCGTTTTAGCTGCACATGAATTTCAGGATGTGGGACTAAAAGCAGCCCAGGAAGCCAGTACATACAACGTTTAATCTTGTGGCTTCCGACGCATGAATGTCTGAGGTCTTTGCTGGGCGAAGAAACATCCTGGCTCCGTCTGGAGAAGGTGCCCTGTAAGAATTACAAGCTAAATACCGAAGCCACATTGGTTACTAAAGTACTGGGTTCTTCTGCATTAAGAGTGGATTAGCCAGTGCCACGGCAGCAGCTACTGCCTGTGTGTTTGGAAAGGGGATTTACAGAATTGATGGCTTTTAAGCTTTTTGAGCCGCAGTACGGCCATCAGATGCTCAGCCCCACTGGGGAACGGCAGCAGGGCAGGGGGGAGCTGCGCCTAAGGCAGGGACCCATTGAATGACAGATTGTTAGAGAGAGTGAGAGCAATAGGGAGGGAAAACAGGGCCAGATGTAAGTGAATGGTGTATGGAAGTAGAAGGGGAAGGGGGTATTGTCCTCTGCTGTGGGCAGCATGGGAGGTGGTTATTGTAGGCCGGGGGAGGCTGTGCCTCCCCAAACAGCCTGGCATGGCCCCACCTATGCTCTGCCCCCAAACCCCCTCCTGCCTGCTGTTCCCTTCTGTGGCCGAGAGGCTGGGGCGGGCTGGGGGCTGCAGTGCGCACAAGAGCCCCAGGCTGGGACCACGCCGGGCTGCGCTGCCCGTCCTCCCAGTGCTGCGGCCGTGCTGGGGCCAGGGGCGCTCTGGCCGCGCTGCCTGCCCAGAGCTGGGGCATGGGGGGGGGGGCCAGCAGCCGTGGGGGGGCAGTGTGCTCTGGGCTCCAGTGGGGAAGGAGGAGCAGAAAGGGCAGGGCCTCAGGTACAGGGGGAGGGAGAGCAGATGGGGCAGGGCATCCGGCAGAGCGGGAGAGGCCAGGGGCCCCCCAAAGGGCGCATTCACCTGCCGCCCATAGTGGGCGGGTTACTGAGCTAGATAGATCAAAGGTCGAGTGCAAAGCAAGCATCACACAACGCAATGAGCAGGCCACTGCAGTTGTTTTCCTGGCTTTGCAGTTGACTCCCTATGTGTCCCATTCACTTCACTTCTGTGTGACTGTTTCCCTAACAGGGATAACAATTAGAACTGGGTGGGAAACGGTTTTCCTGTCCCATGGAAGTTCTCGAGCCGTCAACAACTTTTCCGATCCCAAACTGGGATTAAAAAGTCAAAATCCTGAACGTTTTTATGAACTGAAAATCTGAAAATTTTCAAAAAGTTTCATTCTTATTTTGACCGTGTCATATTTCTTTTTCGTACAATTAGCTCACATTTTAAAACAAAAAAAAATCATTTGAAATGGGAGAAACTGTTGTGGTTTGTTTGTTTTTAAGAAATGTCAAAACAAAATACTTTCACAATTTTGAGATTTTTTTTTTAAAAAAAAGATTTTGATTCAAGAAATTTGTTGGAAGTGACCCTTTCTCGTAAAAGGTTTGTTTCGATTAATTGGCATTTTCCAACAAAAAATGTTTAATTGAAAAATCCCAACCCGCTCTAATAATAATGTGCCTCTGCTTTGAAAAGTCCTATGTAAGTGCCAAGCATTGTTATTCTTTACCATCATTTATTATTATAAGAAATCCTGCTCTCCTGTGTGGGAAGGGGACCATGTCGTTTTTTTGTGCCTGTCTCTCATCCCATTAAAGTTAAAGGGTAAAGGGCTATTGGGTAAAGTGAGCAAGTTTTGGCATTAAAATGGTAAAGACCCTGTTCACTGGGGGAATTCATCCTGATACAGGGAGAAGTTTTATATTGTTTAAGAAGAGAGGTTTTCTATATCGAGCTAAACCACTGGTTGTACAGCACAGAGGGTGGGATGCTGGGGAAAGTGTAAAGAGACTGCTAACCGTGTGGTCTTGCCTAGAGGAAAACACACGGTGAAGTACCACCAACGAGAGAGACTGGTGAATCCATGTAACTTCATTCTGTTCATGTTTTTATGTTGCCTTCCTCACTACAGTATCTGAGCCCTGGTCTACACTAGAAAAGTAATACCAGTACTGTATAAGGATGTTAGTAAGGGGTGTGACTTTTTTTTCACTAGTTATTGCTGTAAAAGCCCTAGCACGGATGAAGTTATACTTGTACCGTTTATTTTGCTTTCCAAACCAGAATAAGCTATACCAGTAAAAACACTCATGCCACTGGAACTGTATCCACATTGTGGGAGGCTGAAGAGAGTTGCCTCTTTAACTACACCAATATAGCTAAAGCAGCAAAACTTTCTAGCGTAGACAAGCCCTTGATCTGAACTGCCTGCTCCAGAAAGTGCCAGCACACTGGATCGCATTCCCCTCAAAAAGCCTGTGGATCCCCTAAAGAGACTTGCATACTTCACCATTCAAGAGCAACATTTTTTTTTAACTGCAGTTGTCTCCTTGACCTTCTACTCTAAGTAGTCTCCCCACTCTGATGCTATCCTGTCAGTAATTGAATGCTTGGAGATAAACATTCAAGCTTAATCAGAAAAGGTAATGAATTTCTGTTTAAATGTCACGTTTTCACGCGCCTTTCAAAGCTCTCATCCTCAGATGAGCAGCTCGTGGATATGAATGTATAAGGGTATCCTTTTTGTCTGACTCTCTCCTCTAAGCAGTCTTGTCCTCCTGCTGCCTCTTTAGTGTGATAAATTCTATTCTCCTGTTCTGTGATATTTATGGGAACGGGGGTAGCAGATGAAATCCTGAGGCTGAGCATGGTGCTGTTGAAGATGGAGATGGAAAAATGTTAGAGAGACAAGGTGGGTGAGGCAATAACTTTTATTGAACCAACTTCTGTTGGTGAGAGAGACGAGCTTTCGAGCCACACAGAGCTCTTCTTCAGGTCTGGGAAGGGGACTCCCAGCCCCACAGCAAAATGCACAGTGGAAAAGATGGTTTAGCATGAGTAGTTTGCGCATATATTGTAAGGAAGCATTCAAGGTAGAGTGACCTGTTACCACCTCCGCAGTCATAAGACAAGGGTATCTCTTCCAAAAGTCTTCTTCGATTGAAAGAAACCACTAAATCTTTGAGGGCCAGGTCTTTAAGAAGGAAGGGAGTCTCCCTCTTGCCATCACAGTCTGTATCCACATCTAAATTGTGGGTGCAAATCTCGCTACTTGCATCTCTTAACGACCTGGCATTGGGCCCAGACTAGAAGTTCCGCTGTCATTTGATTGGAGGAGCAAGTGGTACTCACAAAAAGGGCGGTTGGGCCCCCGCCTTTTGGACACAGCCCCCTTTAATTGTGGTGGCGGTGAAAGGGTGATTGTGACTTTGAGAGTGGGGTAGGCAGGAAAGCGGAGGATAAAGGAGGGGGTTATCCTCAGGCCTTTGATTAAGGACATTCCTTTGGGGACGGAGAGAGAAGAAGAAATGCTATTTGATTGTGTACGAGTGCAGGGGGTGCAAACTTCTAGCACGCACAAATCTCATTTTAGTGCATAAAATCAGACAAATATTTAGGATTAGGACCTAAATCCAGCCTCAGATATCTGGTAATCCCCCAAATCTTCCCATTTTTAGGCCATTCATTTAGCTCTAAATAGCTTCTCTTTGTGGTCATATTGTTTATGATGTAGGTCACTACACAGCACTAGAGTCCTAAACCTTCTACGAGAGAGACCAAGCAGTTTAGAGAGTACCTGGCCGTACATGGGATTTCAGCGTGTCTAGCTGCCCGAAATGGTGTAATTACTCTGCGCTATTTTTTGGCACTGCTGAGGCCCTGTGACACCTTGTGTATCCTAGGGTGGGATGGAAATGACACCTGGTTGATACAGATGATGGAGTTGGGAGAGCAGCGATATTCATGTTGGCTATAAGAAAAAAACAAACTTTAGCTGTGGAAATGGTACCAGCAATGTAACAAAACTGTCCAAGGAGGCTGTAGAATAGTTATCATTGGCTGTGGGATTAACCGCTGTCCTTGGCCGTCTCTGCTAATGCCGCACCTGACCAAGTCTAACAGACCCCTGACAGCTCATCATCATTTATTTATATCATTATTATCATAATTCCATAGCAGCAATATAACAAACTTCCTTAGACTCATTAGCACGTGACGTCCGTGAGAGGAGCTGACCCTGTGGAATTTTGCTCTGGGATTTTCCTGCATTCAGGCACACTTGAACCCACTGCTGCTCTCCTCTCCTGGGAAAGGGAATGAGGCTTTAGGATTGGTAACACGTTAGGACTGTGAGGTGCGTTTGCTCACATACCTGCCCCTGTCTTGATATGTTGTGCAAGGAGACCCATTGTACTGAACTTCTCCCAAATTTTCCAGGTCCCTTTGGCTGGGTTGAAGCTAATGTTCTTTAGAGAGTTCATATTCCTTAATGATACACGCATTGCACTGTTAGGCAGATTGCATATTGGATAAGTAGATACAGTGGTCCTCATCAAGCATGATGAGAGTGCAACCTTCATCCCTTTGAGGTCAGTGGCAAAACGTCTACTGATTTCAGTGGAAGCAGGATCTGGCCTGCCCCTGAGATCCTCCTGCCCTTACCCTGAACTTACAACAGGAAATAACTGCAGAATCTCAGGTACGGTCCTGTGGTGACTGCTGGCAAATGTTAGCTTTTTGATGGCGACTACTCACTTAGTCTGATGGTACAGCTGTACTCCAGTGAGTAGTTCCAACGGCTGTGCTTCTCCCAGGGGTAAGGACTATAATTTCCAAACCCTAAGTAGATGGCTCTATAACCTGCTTGAAACATTCATATTGAATGGATCCTTTGCCACTGGCGTGCTCTCTCTGCTTAACTCCACCGCAGCACTGACATTTCCGTAGAGACTAGATATGTGGGCCAGTATGGGTGGTGGTTTATGCTGCATTGTTTTGGCTACCACATAAGGCCTCACTGGAACATCACTAACTTTGGAGCCTGTAATTGCATTAGAGAAACAGCGTAAAGTCAGTTTGGGTCTCCAATTTAGCTTCTGTAAATTAGCATGACTCAACAGAATCCTAAAATCATTGGACATGTTCCCAATATCGTGTTTGTTTTAAATTGCAATGGAAAAAGTTTATTTTTAAAGAAACAATACACTCCTGCAGCGTTTGGTCTCTGAGCATGGGAACATCTGGCTCATGCAGGAGAACCAGAGAGCGAACATTAGTCAACACGGGCTATCAACAAGAGTGAAATTGCCAGGGGCACAGGATCATTTCAAAGGGCAGCCCTGCTAGCTGCCAAGGAGGGCAGGACATTGCTGCTCATCCATCTGCCACTCCATCAGTTGTCCCTCCCATGCCACTACTTTCTGCAGACCTGGCTGTTTCTTTCTTTCTTTGCATAATTGATCTTAAAAGTTGCCCCTCCTGTCTCCAATGCTGAAACTGGCTGCCAATTAACCCTCTAAACATGATGTCTCTTGGCAGACTTGAGCTGAAGCAGTCTACAGGTGTTGCTTAGTTGTGCTCTTGGGTAAACCTGCCAAAAGGAGCTTTAAGAAAAGGAAAGAAGAACAAGTGTTCTCATAACTGTACAGCCACACAGGGTAAGGTTCTTAAGTGCACTTTCAATATGCCTTACATAGGAGAAAACAACCCTTTCTGGGTAAATCTCTGTTTTTCTATATTGCTGTGGGACTCGGGAACTATTGTTACTTGTTTTCTGATTTCACACACAAACTCCCAAAGAATTCAGTGGATTTAATAAAAACCATTAGTCTGTACTGGGGAATTATTGCTGCTTAGCCGACCTTATGCTGAAATGCAACTGCTGGGCACATTGACGTTTCCACTGATATTGCTGAAGTTCCTAAGGGCCAGGTTTTGCTACATTTAACAGCCTGATTGATTTTTAGTTGGGAACAGTTCTTGGGATAAGGCACTGCTCGTTGTAAATAAGCATGGCAAGATCTTGTCCTAGGTAAGAAGATCAGTCAGTTTTCAGAACTTTCTGCTTTTTCTGGTGTTCAGGTAGCCAAATTTTCTTGGTAAAGTCATGGCATAATAACTACCCTGAGTAATGCTGAACCCATAGAAGCAAGCAACATCTGAAATCTGCCTACAGAATTTGCACCCAGGGCATCATGCATTGCAAAGGAACCAAAGGTCGATCATACAGTTGGTCTTAGGGGACTGCACACCTCAGGCCAGACAGATGGACTGTGTTGTGTGCATCGTTCACTGATGTTATTCTAGGGAGACTCCCTCATGTTTGTCATAGAAACACTTGGCACTGTTTTTTTAGCACAAACTTGGCTTAATATTTATATTTATGCTGCAGTTAGAAGGTCTGCAGCCCTAATGCCATACCCATTATTGCTCTGAACCCAGCTGTGTCAAGATCCCATGCTGGGTTTATTGGTAGATACAGCGGAACTAGTTAAGATAAGAGTTTACCCCCAAACTCAAACTGAACGTTTTTTGAGGTTTGTTTTAAAAAATTCTTTTTTGTGCGCTCCCCCCCGCCCCGGTTCCCTTATTATTGTTCATTTTTGTGGCTGCCCTCACACATCAGGACTCCAGCTGGGCCTGGAACAACCCAAGTACCACGAGAAAGGTTGTCATCACTGTGACTGTTATTTACATTAAAGTAACGCCCACACACTCCCAGTGAGATCAGGGCCCCATTGTGCTAGGCGCTGTACATATGCATAGCAAGAAACAGTCCTTTCCGCAAAGAGTGCGCAGTCCAAATAGTCAAGCCAAAGGAGGGGGAGAAAGGAGGTATTACTATCACCATTTCATTGACAGGAAATATGGGGGCTGTGACGGGCCGGGTGTCCAGGCCAGGGCAGCAGTCAGCAGAGCAGTCAGGAAAGTGACAGGGGGGAGGGTGCAGCAGGCTGCTGCCAGGGCAGGGTGGGGCTGCTCTGCCTCTTCTCCCCCCACCCCAGCTCCCCTGACCACTAGGGACTTCCTGTGCACTCTCCCCACTGTTGCCCTGCCCTGGCCCAGGCACCTGGTCAGCCGCAGTCCCGTGTCCCATCTCGTGCCCCCCCACCCCCGTTACCTCATTGCACCTACCCTCAGAGAGGCGTGCCCCACAGTTTGAAAACCCAGTGCCCTATAGGTGTCCATTTGCTTTGTCTCTGCAGAGCGGTTTGCAAAGCACTATCTAGAGCCAGCATTCAGCATTCACCCAATGGCCGGAGGCAGCTCTTATGCCAAAGGGTATCCGCTTGGTGCAGCGCCAAGAAGGATGGGGAATCCTTTTGGCTTGGTGTTGAGGGGAGATGTAAGGCAGGGGATCTGCTGGGTGAAGAGAAGCTTACTGAAAATCCTGGGCAAAGCTGGAGTTATTTTAATGAATAGAAACCAAGGCTGCAAAGACATTCATGGCTTTTTGGAGCTCCCCACCTCAGCTGAGGTCTCACTGCTGTCATCTGAGGTTCCCTCAAATCCTGGGTCTTGTATTTGCCAACACGCCAATATTAGAGGACCACTTTTTTTTTAATCATCTCCAAAATGTGGCCAGGCTGATGTCCCATTCCAAAGGAATTGAGGATGCTGATGCATGCTGGATTACTCTAATACTTTACATTAATTTGGCCTCCTAGAGGTAAAAAATCCATCATACTAATTGGGTGCAGTACATTGCTGCCAGGTTCATTTACAAAAAAGTTAGATGAGGAAATTTCAACCAGCTCTGGTCTTCCTTAAACTGGTGAAAGCTCACACTGTTCCTACTCAAGTTTTTAGGGCCAGGCTGTGTAGTTCATACACAGCCCGTGTTTGGGAAGCAGCACCACCATGGTGGGAGCTCAGGAAGGGATTGTGCTCTGTAGGCTGCTGAGGACAGATTGTTAGATCCAATTCTCTTTGGGAAGCTTTCCAATCTCCTGGAAAAAGAAGGCTGGATTATAACTAGCATTACCCACTGATGGACATCTTCCTCATGTAGTCATAGGCACGGAATCCAAGAGATAGGGCAGTTGTACTGGTTGAATCTGTAGTCTTAGAGGGACGAGCCCATGTGTACCTCTAAGGAATAAAAGACTTTCATAGATGTTAGCTGCAGGAACTCTATTTCTGCCAAATAATAGAGCCCTAAGTTCGCCTTGCCCAGGTGCATGCTGTCACGCTGTCTGGAATGGCTAACAATGTGAGTGCCTACCTCAGGGCAGACACCCAGAACTGATGGAATGTCTACCTTGCCACCCAGACCAATTGGACTTAGTGATAAATGGTCACCTACACAAAAAATCACACAATATTCAGGTTGCTTCCAGTCCTGAAAGATCACTCACTTACCCCAGAGCAACTGGTAGCCTGGAACTTACACCAAAGACCCATGCCTGTAGCCAATCTTGTAATAAACTATCTAAAGGTTTATTAACTAGGACAGAGAAATGAGAGTTATTAACAGGTTAAAGCAAGCAAACATATACACAAATGAATTGCAATCTAAATCCTAAGAGTAGCATAGTTGTAGTGCTCTGTCCATTCAAAGTGTCTTTCAGGCAGAGCCAGGAGGTAACCCCTGTGAATCTCTGGCTTCAGTTTGGTTCCTTTGGCCCTGTGAGAGTTCAAACAGCAAAGGGATGAAAAATCTTCACATCAACTATTTTTATTTCCTGCTCCCAGCGTTCAAAGCAATGGGATGATACTTCTGCATGTTCTCCTCAATGGGTGTGATAGGGCCTTAACCAGACCTTCATATTGCAATGTTCCTTGATGGCCCATCTGATTTGGATAGTTCTTTTGGATGGGCCTGGGGGAGGATTCATGGGCCTGGGTTCACAAGTACAGAGCACATATTTTCAAAGTTATAAAGCAAAACTTATTTTCTTACCGCATGGAATACAGACATTACAGGAGAGATTAATGCGTGCAGCAATTTACAAGCATTTCAGAGTCTGAACACTTGATACATTCTTATAAAGCTAATACCTACTTTGAGCAAAACTAACATAGGTGTGAACTGGTCAGGTTTCCAGCTATGAGTTTGTTTGTTTTTAGCTAATGCCTACAGTCTTGGCAGCAGCTGGCATCTGGCCTGCCAGTGTCACACATGCAAAAACAATCATATCACTGCAAGGGGGATGATGTATTTGAAAGTCTAAGGGCTCTTTAAAGGTTCAGTTAAAACGTTGACTCTTCTTATATGTTATTTGGCTTGCAGCGTTATTAACCTGACAGAGAAATCCTGGAGCTGACTACTTTGTAGCTGTTGTGAGCCAGCAAATAAGAGCTAGAAACTTGGTCAGTCTTCACAAAATGAAAGCTCCTGTGACAAGAGGAAAATGATGGGGAACAACGAAGGCAGCAGTCACTTTATGCACAGCACCTGTAGTTTGTTTCGGCAGGAAGGTTTCAAGCTGAAGCATCTGAATGACCACGTAGTACCATTCGACTTGGCCTTGGCCGACCTGGGTCAGTTCCTGGCTCTGCAACAGATTTTCTGCTGAGAGCCAGTGCCTATTTCAGAGAGCACCACAGCTGTTTTAAAGGAAGCTCTCCTGTAGAAATAGACCCACTTGAAAACAGTAAAGTCTGGCTATTTCAAAGCCTTCTCCTGTGTGAGATTTAAAGCTGGAGACCTTGACCCAGCTAGACCAAGCACAACATGTGCTGCAAGTGGGTGTTTTACTTCTGGCTTTTTCTCTTATCTTTGTCCTCTTTACACCATAGAATCAGAGAAATTAGAGCTAGGGAACATCTATAACGTTATCAAGTCTGTCCTCCCAGTGAATGCAAGAGTATTCCCTATAGTATACTTTCTAGTGCTCTGTCCAGTCAAGTTTTAAATGACGCATCTGATGGGGTGCCCCATGGGAATCTGTTCTACAGTCTAATAGATTATGATTGACAAAAGGGGCCTACGCTTAGCACCCCCCGGGGGAGAACGAGAGGATTACTCAATCTGACAGTTTCTATCCAAAGGAGAACGGATGTTAATTTAAAACCATTATTTTAAAAAATATTGAAAGTGATTTTAGTGCTTCTGAGGTCTGCCAGATTGACAGCCTCAGAGAGCAATTTTTCTCTGTCCCCAGAACAGGAACAACAGTGAAAAGTTCACCCCACACAGTGCCCACCACCTGCCAATCTGCCTCATCCCAGACCGGGAGTGATCACCTCTAGGGGTGAACTCACTCTTCATGTCTATTCAGATTCTTGGCTTTGCTGCTGAGATGTCCCACAAATAAGGCCAACTGGTGCTGATTTGGGGGTGGGGGCCATTTGTCATGTAGACAGCCAATCACCAGGGACAGGACTGAGGCCCGCCAACTCATTTTATATAGGTCACTTAACAGCTGTCAGATGATAGTGACTTTTGATTTCTAATGACCTGATTCCTGATTAGCACCTGTAAACCTCTGTATTCCATAATCCTGTGAGCCATCTAGATCCTTCAATCTCCTCCACACAAAAATAAGTTTTTTCAGGGACACATTCTAGCTCCAGTTGTAATTAGTTGCTTCTCCCACCTTCTTTTTTAAGGGCACGTCTTTAAAGTGTTCACCTATGAGATGCCCTGTTTTCCAAGCGTCTTACTGTGATCAATCACAGCTTCATTTTTATGGAAAAAATCTTTGCCAGTCAGTATTGCCAGTCAGTCAGTCAGTATTGCCAGTCAGTATTTTTACACGTGTAAAGCTGCTAGTTGTCAGTCTCACTTGGTTGCTTCTGGAAAAACAAATGTTTTCTTGTTGCTTTTGTATGCTAAATATTTCAAACCGAAAAGCACTCGGGTACTTTTCTTTGGAGCCAGACCTTGCCACCCTTACACATGATGAACAGTGCCATTCTCCAGGAATAAGGTCCCATCAATTTCAGTGGGACTAGTCATAGAGAAAGTTACTACTCGGGGAGTAAGGGCAGAAGAATCTGGCCTTTCATTAGTAGTAGTAGCAATAGTTCCACTTACAGCGTGAAAGCCCTTTCCTCTGAGGATCTCAAAACTCTTCTTGAGCTTGAATGAAGCTGCTCATCACCCTTCTGAGGTCGGTAGTTGTTACACCAACATCACATAAAGGGAAACTGAGGCACAGAGCACTTCAGTGACTTTTCCAAAGTCATACAGTGGGTGAGTGGCAGAAATGGGAATAGAACTCATGATCCTAGTTGTCAAGCCAGAATTTTGGGCCTGAAATCAATGGGAGTTAGACGTTCAAATACCATTGAGTAACTGGGCACCAGTCCTTTATACTAGTCACTATCTATAGCGTTTGGGCCAAAGGTGTAACTCTACTGAAGCAATGGACTTGCATCATGAATTAATTTAATCCCTTTATTGTCACTGATTTGAACAAAAATATTTATTTGCAAAATTGGCTAATGTGGATCTCTTAAATGTCTTTACAACGTTCCCTAAATGATCTCTCCAATGATGTATTACACATCTTTTATTGAAAAGTCATTTTACAAAACAAGACAACATTATAAATTTATCTGAAACACTTTTTGGTGCCAAGTGTAACAATTGGTGCCAAAACTTTTTGTTTTATATTTCCTGACCGTTAAAAAAAATCCCTCTGTAACATTAAAGTTGCATGTGCAGAGTTTTTTGCAATTAATTTCCTAGGTTTATATTTGAGAAGATAAAAGAAAATAATGTCTCCTCTGTTCTAAGAGGTGCCATGCATCATCTATTTATATCTAAAATCCTATCAGCTACTGGTAGAATGTCATGGTCAAAATCAACTCTTGAAACATGAAATCAAGAGTGACGAAGTTCACAGCTGAGGTCCAGAGCAAGATCTCTGCTGCAGCCACTCTATCTGAGAAGATTTTATAGATCTCTGATGTGTAAAACGATTTTGTATCATCATAAACTGAGTCTTCGGCAGAGAGAAATTCAAGTATATTGTTTTTGACATTTTTTTCTGACATTGTTACACTTTGACATTTCTCTATCCCAACTTGTTTTCCTACTCACTGACCCACAATATCATAACAGTCTGGATCAAGGGCTGCAACTAGCCTCAAATTTTGTGCTCTGTTGAGCCTTCACTTCAGTTTAGTTTAGTGAGCTGTCAAATACCTACCTTTAAAAATCAGAAAGCATTAGAGACCCATCACTGGAATCCTGATGACTGGGAAATCATGACTGGGGCACAAGGCAGGATTCTGTACTGCTGCTATTGCATTATTCAAGAGAATAATAAATAAAAAGTTTTTGCCCTTGGGATCATCCCATCTCCTCTCTGCCTCTAAGAAGGTTAGATGTGTAAGCCTCTGGCAACCAACCGACCCAGTTGCTAGTCAGTCAAGAACTTAATACAACTGGGCGGGGAGAGGAAGGGGTTGTGTTAGGTCCCATAACTGCTGAGCTGTCTGATCTTTGTTAACCTCTGGGTGCATTCAGCTGAGTTTTGGGGTTTTATAAAAGCTCAGTCCAACCTAAATGTGCTGCTTTAAAAGACAGCCATGCAAAGGGCAGAGTGTTGAAGTAATATAACCCTCGGAAGACACATCTGACGCTGCAGATCCATGATATGAGTGCACATGGAGGTACCAGACGTTCTGGCATTGCAGTTGTTTAGCATCAGTTTTGAAAAGAGCATCCATTCAAGGTGTGCAGAGAGCGCTGCAGCAGTGCAAGGGTTAAGATCTGATGCCTACCCATCTGTAGAGTTGCATAAAATAGAGTGCATCCTGGAGAAATGCCGATCACACATTCACCTGCAGTGACAAAAAGGAGATTTGGCAGCATGAGATGCCTTTGTACTGGAACACCCGCTTGCTCAGTGCTTAATTTGTCATGAAAGAGGTGCCAGGGCTCAAACAGTTAGGTGCTGGGGCTCAAGCAATTTTTCTACTTTCATAACTGACGTGGCAAGCCCAGAGGTGCCGGGGCTAGAACTGCCAGGCCTAGAGATGCAGCCCTGGCACAAATTAAGCATTGCCCAGGCTCCCTGGCAATAACACTGTGAGACCACCTCCCGTGCAGCGAAGGATAGAGGCATGGAGAGGGTCTCATTATCTCGTTTTGGGAATGGTGGCTAAAGCTGGGGACAGGGAGCCAGAACTCCTGGGTTCTATTCCCCAGGGCCGGCTCCAGGCACTAGCTTTCCAAGCAGGCGCTTGGGGCAGCATTCAGAATGGGGCGGCAGCCCGTGTCCCGCAGTGGCAATTCGGCGGCAACTCTGTTGCTGTTCCGGGGGTGGCAGCAATTTGGCGGCGACTGCTTGGGGCGGCAAAATTGGTAGAGCCGCCCCTGCTATTCCCGACTCTGCCACTAACTCCCTGTGGAACCTTGAACAAATCGCTCCATCCCTCAGTTTCTCCATTTGTAAATGGGGATGATGATTCTGACCTGCTTCCTGGGGGTGCTCTTTATTCGTTCAGATTTGCAAAGTGCTCTGAAATCATACAGTGAAAGGTGTCATACAAGTGCAAATCGTTATCACTGGGCTACGTCCTGCAGCTCTTTTCAGGCAAAGCTCCCTTTGACTGCATCACGATTATACTTCTGTATGGATGTGTGCTCCATGAAGACTCTGGGCTAAGCAAATTATGCTCCTCCTTCCAACTGACCAGGCTGCTTAGATCAAAATGGAACATTGCATGCTGGGACATGTAGTTCCCAGAGCAGCTGCAGGCTATGGTGTGGAACTTCCCAGCTTGCATTTGGCCCGTGGGTCACACTTACAAAAGTAGACTAGATAAAGCAATAGAAAATATTCTGTAGGGAATCGTCCCACGCTGGACAGAGGAGTTGTGATCTTCTACGACTTTTGAACATGCTACATGTTGCTGCTAGCAAAGAAAAGTGGCTTCAAAGCAGAAGGTTCAAAAGAGAAGCAAGAAAACAGGATGTAAATTATAGAAATAGAATAAAACAACCTCAAGAAGAGCTGCCCCTTAGTGTATCTATTACTCAGCTGCTTCACGGGGCAGGCTCTGTAGCCGTTGATGTGGTGACGTGCCTTTGATTCATCCTCAAGAGTGGATTATTTCAGCACTCGGTTATTTTACCAAATGCAGTTAAGCCATATATTTATATGATGTGATTGTCACTCTCCCTGTGAGTAGTCTGTTGCTAGAAGAAAACAATTACTGTAAACTCATTGCTGCTTACTTTTCCAGCAGAGATTAGCGTACAGTCGCCATTTCCATTTCTGCTAAGACATAGTACTGTGGCGTCTTCTCACGCTGGCTGTGTCCTGCACGTGTAGGGGATGGACTCCAGAGTTTCATGGCTCATTTCCATCTCTAACTCCTATGATTCTATGGGAGACCATTAAAAGTCTCTCTCTGAGGTGCAGCCTCAGTTGTTTAATAATAATAATAAAGGAGAGAAAATGAATATTCCCTGGTAAGATAAAGGAACAGGCTTCCCCAAGCTGGGCAGGGCCAGCCCGATTGCCTGATGTGTGCTTTTGGGGTCCTTCTCATAAGCATCCCTTTCCCCTGCATTTATCTACAACCTTCCTGGCCTGCCATGGCTTTCCCCCTTGAAAGACAAACTTGGAGACTCAACCCTACCCAAGTCCCAGCAACAAGCAATCCTCCCTAGCAGCTACTTTTTGACCCTCATTCCACTCCCAGGTGCCAAAATCTTCCCACCACAGTGGTGACAAGTTCCTTGACCCCCTTCCCAATGACTGGAAGCTTATTATGCTTCATAGGGCAAGCCGCAGGGGTCTGCCTCAGGCCTCCACCCATCAGACTTTGCACAGGACCCTGCAAATCCTAAGATAGTCGGATGCTGTACCACAGCAATGACTAAGTGCCTGACAAGCCCTGCAACCGGACCAAAGGTCTGGAAACCAAAAGGTCTGGGAGCAGAGATTGGCTTTGTCATGCATAATGTGTTACCTTTGCCACTACTCTGTCATGCCAAGGTATACAATATAGATATGAATAGGTGTGTATGTGTGTGAGAGAGAGAGAAAGAGAGAGAGAGAGTTTATCCCACAGTGACAAACTACCAAGAGCAGTGGTAGAATCTCCAGCTCTTGATGTCTTCAAATCAAGACCGGAAGCCTCTCTGGAAGATAAGCTTTAGACAAGCATAAAGCTTTGGGGCTCAACGTAGGAGTGACTGGGGGAAATTCTCTGGCCTGTGCTATGGAGGAGGTCAGATTAGATCATCTTCTAGTGGTCCCTTCTGGCCTTAAACTCTGTGAAGCTATCCAAGGCCAGCACCAGGAGAACTGTCTTTCTCCTAGCCGGTTGCCAGTAGACATCTGGGCTGCACAGACAGGTGCGAGGTACACTGTGACTTTTTCATAGGCTGCTCTGTCCCTTGTAAGTAAACCTGAAAGAAAAGCCGTGAGGCAGGTCTTGGAAAGTGAGCCTGTCTCGAGCCTCTCCTGGAGGCCATGAGGAGGGTTTAACGACAAATGGTTTGAATGCACATAAAGCACAATCGCTGCGTGGTAGGGTTACCGCAGCAACTGTATCATACCATAGTGCATCATAGCCAGAGTCCCCCGAGAAATTTCAGACTTTTTCAAGCATGCTGTTACAATTGTTCTGTGACATTTGAACCGACCTGTCAGCCACCAGCGCATCATTATAAATGCAGCCAGCCCACCATGTGGAAGAAAGAGTGGATGGGTAAGTCTGCCATATGCAGCTCCTGTGCTAAGGTAGCAAAGCTGGATCAAGTTACAGGAGAATCAGAGACTGGTTTGTTAATGACATCTCCAAAAATTATACATGCCTGTGCATGGGTGCGTGCACTCCCCCACCACCCTCACACACACACACTCTCCTCCAATTTCAGTGCAGGCCTTCTTGTGCTGCAGTTTCTTTAAATGTTACTTTTGTAGTTCTCGCTCTCCTTTTTTTAAAGGACAAGTAAAAGTAACCATGGTAAAGTAACCAAGTAAAAGTAACACAAAAAATAGTAAGGAATTGAGGCCAAGGTTTCCAAAATTGACCAGTGATTCTGGGTGCCTGTTTTTGGGTCCCCCAACTTGAGATATCTGAAAGGCATTGATTTTCTGAAAGCGCTGCATAACCCTTAGAAAGCCCTTAGAAAATCAGGCCTCTAAGATATCTTCACAGTTGGGCTCCCAAGAATTGAGGCTTCTCGTCACTTTTGAAAATTGGTAATGGCCAGTGCTGCCATTAGAGGGTGCAGCTTATTCCATTTGGCTTAAAAATACCAAATGCCTAGAGATATACAATGTTCTCCCTTCAGTGTGACTGAATCAAGGGGAAACCAGACCTCTCTAATTTTCACCCATTCCAGTCATGCCTCCCAGCAGTCATGGTGGGAATCTCTCTTGTGACACCAGCAAAAATCTGTGGTAACCTGCCATCTTACTGGATTGTTGACCATTATGCATTGGTCAAAATGGGGAGGAAAAATTTAAACTCCCTGCTCTCCTGCTGTGGTACCTGCCCATCTCTCTGTAAGTCAGATACACAGCTACGTGGGCCGCTCTCACAGCATGAGAGAAGCCCAAGTGCTGGAATGGTTTAGCCCACACGCAGCTGAATAGAAGGGTAAGATTTTAGTCTGGACTCTGAAAAGGCTGGGAACTGCAGAATCACAGCATCCATCGTCTACAATAATCAAGTCTACACCAGCCTTTAGAATTCCCCAAAATAAAGTCATTTTAAGAGTGTGTCATCCACGGATCACACTCGCCACATCCTATAAATACTTTGGCCCTGCCTGAACCAGGGGCATCATTTGCTCGAGGGGCAAAAGGGGCAGTCGTCCCCTCCCTCCAACCTTTCTTTGTCCCCCGCCAAAACTTTTCATAGGTCTACATGCTCCATTTTTTGCCCCCTGAAGACTTTGCAGGATATAATCTAACCACACGTAACGTTCTATATGCTGACACAACTCCCCTCCCGCTTCCCAGAAACGATGCCCAAGTCTTAACATTTCTGTCCTGTAGCTCTGCCATCAGGCCAGCCAGATTTGTACATGCTTTTAAACTGTATATACATGTGCTGTAAATGTAGCCACATATTGTAGCATAACAGCTGGAGTCCGTTATGCTGTGACAACATTGCTCTTCTCCATTTCATAGGAACTTTAATTTTCCGACCCACGTGTATCTCCGATTCCCTGCAAAGCTGCTCTCTAATCTCACTTGTGTTACTGGAAAAGACTGCCATCTGAAACACGAAACAGAGGCTCACAAAAGATGTGTGTCATGCTAAGGAAATGGAGCCCATGTTCGGAATCTGCCTTGCATTTTGGGGTCTTTTTCTCACATACTTGTCTGCTGCCAAGTTGAGAGAGACAGCACTTGTGGATGCAGTGCCTGGGATTATTCATTACCATGAGTGCTCACTGTTTTAAATCTTAGGTTAGAGCTGACTGTTTCATCAGTATGGAGGTGGGGCTGAGATAAATCCTGATATGGCTGCTGGCAGCAGCTTAACAGGCCTGGTGCACACATGCCATCTGAACAGGCTAAAGGGCATCCTTTTGGGGCAGGCTATTTCTGGAGGTTGCAAATCCTGCCTCTTCCATGTGCTGTGCTATTTTTAAACAAGAGTGCTGCCTAGCGTGGCTCCTAGATGGGATTTACACCATTCCCGTATTATTGTTTAGTTGAAAGCATGTTGGGCATTACAGAACAATAGACTCATGCTAACTGCTTTGGGTTTCTCAGTGGCAAAGTGGTTACCTTTTAGTTATATGACTTTGTTGGTTTTCTCTCTCTGCCGTTATTCCGAGCCACCCCCCGCAGCGGGGGCTTAGCTAATCTTGCTTCCAGCAGTGGCTCAGTAAAAGTAAATTCAGGTTAGCAATGACTGAGCAAAGCCGCACATGTTGGTGGAGCCATCACAACATTTACAGTAATAGAGGCATTACGCAAGTTAAAGCAGAGGGGCTGAATGGGAAAGTTAAGAGTATTGTGTAACCTCCATTGGAGGCCTCAGCTACAGGAGTGAGCTTGGCACTTCTGCTCCTCAAGATCAGGGAAGGGTGAGGGTGCCATGGGGTGAGGATGCTCGCTGCCTTCTGAGGGCTAGGGAAAAGGAGGTGGGGCTAACGGAACTGTGCATCCAACTATCTTGCTTTGATCCGCTGTAGAGGCAGTAGCCTCCCCACAATTAAGTTGCAGCCACGTTTCCTTGACGATATGAGAAGGCAGTTCCCCCCTCTCAGGTTAAGGGTGAGCCTTGCAGTAGTCAGTGTAGCGGACAAAGGCTATGGGGATATAGCCAGGACCAAGAGAAAAATGAACTAGCACCTACTGCCCAGAAGGATGGAGGCAGGTGGTGTCACCAACTGAGATCTCTGTGGGACTTGGTTGTTGGTTCCCACCAGGCTCCAAACTCAGCTTTGTGTGAGAGGTATCCCAGCTCCAAGGATTTGGGCCTAGATCCTTCTACAGACTGAGTTCTTATGTTTCTATCCACTCTCTCATTCCAGTCCCCTCCCACGCTGGATGACCTGGTCCTGATGTTGACCAGCCTCGGTTGATTGGGTTAAGGCAACATCGTGTGCAGTAAGAGGAATCATGGTACTCCACTAAGTGGTGAAGAATCACTGCCAGTATGGAGCTGCAATGACCTGGGCCAAGAAACCAAGCAGTTCACTTCCACCTTGGGGGTCTGCTAGTCCAAGAAATGGTCCCTTCCAAATAGTAGCACATAAAGACCAACCAAGACTGGGGCCCCATTGTGTTAGGCACTCTGCAAACACAGAGTATTGTTATTGATTATTTGTATTGTTGTAGCAACTAGGAGGCCTAGTCATGGGCCAGGATCCTATTGCGCTAGGTGCTGTACAAACACAGACAGTCCCTGCTCTGAAGAGCTTACAATCTAACTAGACGCAGAGTGGGGGAAGGGGTAGGAGAGATAAGCAGAGTGCACAATGCAATGGTAGCAAACGTCGTGTTTCTTCCCCAGTATGTTTTATTTTTTAGGGGGTGAGTTTAGTTAGGAGGGGATCCGCTCAATGGATAGTAGAAGGAGGACATTGAAGGGAAAGGGGGAGGGGGACAGGGCAGGGGAGAAGAGGGTAAGAGGGGCAGGTGTGGAGTGGAGCGGAAGTGAAGAGACAGTGAGGGATGAGGAGTGGGAGGGCTGGAGCAAACAGCCAATCTTCCTGGGGCAGAGAAAGTCCAGTCAGAACTGTAGGGAGTTTTCTGAACGGCCAAACACGTGGCTGCTTCTGTTCTGAGTCTCTGGCTGGTTCTGCCCTGCCATTTTCCCTCAAAGCTATGTGATGAGGGTGGGGCCCCTAGTGCCCCCAAAATGGTGGGTTTCCCCTGCAAAGTTCTGGGGGGAGGGCTGGCCCTGGCTGGACCCCATTTTACCTCCTCCAGCCCAGTGCAACAGACCCTGCTTTGATCACTTCTGCAGCTGCTCCTACCTGCTGAAACACCCTGCAGCACAGGGGCCCAGGGATACTGTAGTTCACACCCCTCCTGACTTTCACCCCCAGCTATTCTGCAGTCTGCACTGGCAGAGGGATGTAGCAGGAGGGAGAATACCTCCCAGACTCTGACTTAATAGATACTGTACAGGACAGCACTGCTCATGCCTCTTGGGAGTCGCATTCGACTGGGAATTCGGCTTGCCCTTCTGCTTTGCCCTGTAGGAAAAAAGAAAAACAAAAGGGATTTGCCAAGGCTTTAATGCAGATCAGAGACCCTGCGCCCGAGCTCCCCAATGAGAACCCGTAACCAGGCGTCGCAGCAACATTCGAGGCTAAACTTGCTTTGGCAATTGTCAGCATTTGTGGGAGTCTCCTTCCTGCGACAGAGCTGGAATCTGCAGCCTTGGGGCAGTTGTTCAGAGCTAGAGAAAGTGGCTTAGCCCCCATCTAGTTCATCCCCCTTCCCAAGGATCCAATGCAGGATTGCTCCCTACTGCACGTTCTCTAGTGGTTCATCCAGTCATTCTTTAACCTAGGGTAGAATCCCGGACCTAACCAATTAAAAGACGTTGACGGTGGCTATGAAGCATATGGACCAAGCTGTGTTAGTTTTTCAAGAGTGGTGTGGTGAAACTTAGCGAGATTAAATACTCAGAAATTCTTCCTTAGTTATCTTTCATCATTTGAAAGTAGCGAATGTTCAGGTGTAAGCAAATTGGCTCTTTCCCAGTTTAATAATAACAACAATAAATAATACCTAGCACTTTTCATAAGCAGATCTCCATGCGCTTTACAAAGAAGGTGTCAGTATCATTATCCCCATTTTACAGATGGGGAAACTGACGTGCACAGTGGGGAAGTGACTTGCCCAAGGACACCAGCAGGCCAGTGCCAGAGCTGGGAACAGAATCCAGGTCCCTGAGTGTCTCTGTTTACTAGGCAGCACTGTTTAATCCAAGTGTCTCATGCTTCCTTGATGAGTGATTTTTTTCCATTGAATGCAGATGTTTCTTTCAGTCCTGTGTGTCTAGACGATTGGCTGCTGCTTAGCCGTGCTTCAGAGAGCCTGCAGCACGTCATTCGAAGAGCTAATGCTCCCTGGGAGTTCCCACTGGAAAAAGAGCTCTAAAACAGCAGCACAAACGTTTCTAAAGTTACTTAACAGATTTTATGAAGTGCTATTAAGCCCCATAAAGGAATTTGTATTGAGCGAGGCCTTTGTTTATATTGAAGTTGGTTGCTGGCATACTTCCTTTGGCAATTGGAAGTATTAGCCAGCGTGTTTATGGGGGAGAGGTGGTTCTTGTATGGCTGATGAAAACCGTCTGTCTGTAGGCATGTATGTGTCTGTCTGATCTAAGTTTATAATATCATATTCTTAAAGCACCTATTACATTGGTATCTCCGCACCAGACATAGTTATTTAAATAGACCAAAATATCTAATAGTAGCTAGCTCTCTAATTTAGCAGAAAAAGGCATAACAAGATCCAATGGTTGGATGCTGAAGCTGGACAAATCCAGAGTAGAAATAAGGTGCATATTATTAATAGTAAGGATAATTAACCCTCTGAATAACTTAACCTAGGGATGTGATAGATTCTGCTTTACTTCAAGTCTTTAAATAAAGACTGGGTATCTTATGCAGGTCAGACTGGATGATTGCAATGGTCCCTTCTGGCCTTAAAATCGATGAGTTCCCAACAGATGCTCTTTTCTCTGCCTTCCCATAACTCCACTCTTTTTTAATGGGTAAAAAAATCATAACTGGGGAAAGACATTAGTGTAAAAAAAAAGTGAGCCTTTCCTTTCAGTCTGCCCACAGTCAAGCTTCAGCAAGGAGTCTCACAGCAGAGAACTCCCACCTCGGTGCCTGAACTCCCGTGCACTGCCCCTGGATTGCTAGGTGGTCCTGGTTCTCTCCTGATCTGATCTGCTACATTGATCTCCTTGTGATCACTCCTTCTCTTGCAGATCTCTGTTCATTTTACACGTATAAATTAGATCCATCAAGAGAATGTGGAAAGTAGGAGGAGGGACAAGACCTCAGCTCCAAAGGCAGATTAACTCCCCGGTCCTGGCTGGGAAAAAATGGTTGACGCTATGATGCTCGAATGAGGGATGGGAGAATCCATTCAGCTGGACAAAGGCCTGGGTTCCTTAATATTCTATCATACGAACATAACTGAAACCCCTTTCTGAGGTCCATGACACTTCACAGAAGTGTTATCATCCTGTCTGCTTACCTCTGGAGTGGGACTGCAAGTGGGCATGTTACAGCACTATGATGTCTGTCTGTCTGTCGTACTTACACGGCCCCTATCACCATCGTATCTAAGTGTTTAATGACAGGTTTCAGAGTAACAGCCGTGTTAGTCTGTATTCGCAAAAAGAAAAGGAGGACTTGTGGCACCTTAGAGACTAACCAATTTATTTGAGCATGAGCTTTCGTGAGCTACAGCTCACTTCATCGGATGCATGCTGTGGAAATCGCACAAGACATTTTATACACAGACACCATGAAACAATGCCTCCTCCCACCCCACTCTCCTGCTGGTAATAGCTTATCTAAAGTGATCATCAAGTTGGGCCATTTCCAGCACAAATCCAGGTTTTCTCACCCTCCGCCCTCCCACAAACAAACTCACTCTCTTGCTGGTAATAGCCCATCCAAAGTGACCACTGTCTTCACAATGCATATGATAATCAATGTGGGCCGTTTCCTGCAGAAATCCAGGTTCTCTCACCCCCTCACCC
Organism: Chelonia mydas; assembly: GCF_015237465.2. Classification (NCBI taxonomy): domain Eukaryota; kingdom Metazoa; phylum Chordata; order Testudines; family Cheloniidae; genus Chelonia; species Chelonia mydas. The sequence goes on from NC_051250.2 coordinate 71,460,677, forward strand.
CCCTTCAAAAACCACACACACAAACTCACTCTCCTGCTGGTAATAGCCTATCCAAAGTGACCACTCTCCCTACAACCTGCATGAAAATCAAAGTGGGCCATTTCCAGCACAAATCCAGGTTTTCTCACTCCCCCACCCCCATACTCACACAAACTCACTCTCCTGCTGGTAATAGCTCATCCGAAGTGACCACTCCCCCTACAATGTGCATGATAATCAAGGTGGGCCATTTCCAGCACAAATCCAGGTTTTCTCACCCCCCCCCCCAACACACACACACAAACTCACTCTCCTGCTGGCAATAGCTCATCCAAACTGACCATGTCCTCACAACATCCCTGTGAGGAAGGGCCTTGCTATTATCCCCATATTATAGATGAGGGACTGAGGCTCAGAGAGGCTAAGTGACTTCTCCGAGGTCACTCAGGAAGTCTGTGGCAGAGCAGGGAATTGACTCCAAGACCAAGGCTAATGCCTTAACTACTGGATAATCCTGCCTTTATGAGACAGGCTGTTCTTATGGTCCCTCCATCACAGTGGGAACAGGAGGTACATGGCATCTCAGGAGATGGATTATTCTTGTCAGATTTCATCTCCACTTTGCAGAGCCAAGAGGTTCCGAGATATTTGTGAATTTTTGCGTGGTTATGGGAACCAGACTAGCTTTGAGGTTTCCCCATCACTAGCTATATAATCCTGCACTTGCTTTCCCTGTCTGTTCCAAAAGCATTTTACTCCTGGCAGGAAGGAACTGGTTTGGCAGAAGAATTAATATGTTTCGCTCAAGTAGTTTTTTTTCATTTCCCATTGCTAGGGTTAGGGTGAAGGGCTGCCCTGGTTTACTGAGATTTTCTCATTTGTTGGGACAGTCCTAAATGTCCTGGCCACACTTACTGAGAGAGGTGATGGTGTAACTCCAGATCTCGGCACATAAGAAGTGCAGTGAAAATGAACATTGCAGTGATCTATTGTAATCAGGAGCATCCCTAGCTGTTTTGCTGGCCGGGGCAAAAAACATTTTTGCCCCTCCCCCTGCCCCGTGTGCGGATGAGCGTCCCAGCAGTACTGCGCCCTCTGGAAGTTGGTACACAGGATGACCTCCCTGCATGACTGTCCCTAGAACTGGCGCTGATTATAATACCTTAGGGCACAACAGTGGCCTATGTTATGTACCAGCAACGGGGAGTAAGCAGGCACATGGCACCTCCTGACTCTCCTATCCAGGTGACATTGTGGGAGTGCATCTTCTGAGTGGCTGCTACTCCACATCTTGCAGAGGTGGTTGTGGGGTGGTTGAGCAGAAATTAGAGGGGGCAGGGCCCCCATCCAAATGTGCTAGCCAGCACAGGTAAACTGGCACAGAGGGGAATAATCTCTGCCAGCCAAAAGGCTGGTGTAGATTATATCCCCTATGGAGCAAGAGAAGGGACTACTGTCCACATAGTAAGTCTCTGAGTCATAACACAGTCCCTGGTATTTTACGGGCCACTGCCCCTTTATTCCCGGTGAAGTCGCAATCTCTCTCGGAGAGTCAAATAGATATTGCCTAAATAACACTATGGGCTCAATCCTCCCTGTCACTATTGCCATTGGGTGAAGGGCCGGTTGCCCAGCTATATTATATTGAAGCTGAATTTTCAGAGGAATACTCAGTGATCCCTTTCATTCTGCTGGTATTGCCACATGGGAAATGGGCCTAACGTCTCTGGCAGTGGAGGCTGCCATTTTATTGATACAGCCCCGCGCGTCCCAGCAGGAGGCCCAGATTTACCCGGCTCTCAAGATGGCATCTCCTTGTTTGATTTGTTAATTATTATTCTTCATTATATTTCAGACACTTAAACCATTATTTTTAGTGATTTACTCTTCTTTGTAATTAGGCGTAGTGGTTGGAATTAGCTTTTCTATTACAATATGTTTCCCGTCAAGGCTAAGATTGCAGCCAAAGTTAGGGATTTTTATCCTCCCTTGCTTCTGTGCATTTTTTACAGTCTGACTCAGCTAAACAGATGAGAAGGATCTGAACATCTATGAACTTTGGGGACCTTCAGATTCAAACTTGGGTGTGGGGGGTGTTTACTGAATTAGATAATCTCTAAAAGCATTGTGACTCTATATTAGGTGGGGTTGGATTTCTGGCTTGCAAGCCTTACTGTGTAGCAAATGACAAGTTCTTCTTTATGAAAGCACTAGGCACAAGAGACGTGCCAGGGTGCTGTGAAATACAGGATTTATCCACTGCGGCAGCCGCACTCAGAGCAGATTATTAATATTTTGCACAGTCTGCCACGGAAACGCCAAGTTTGGCTGGAGGATTCTGGCATAATTGTGTCACAACCCTATCTGATTACATTTTACGCTACAGCAACCAAAAGTGGGGCAGTTACTTCGATAGTACCACGTGTGATAAAGACTTGAAACAAAGCTGATACAGTAAAGGCACTCAGCAGCTTCTCCCCTTTCTAGTAGATCTGAAAGCCCTCTAATCCTCTTCTGATTTGTTTTGTCTGTGCTTTTCCTAAAGGCAGTTTATGGTACACGGTAAAATGCTCCCTATATAACTTCCCACAGTGTTGATGTTTGATTAAGCTAATGGTGAATGATTCAGTTAATAGAGTGCTATTACTTATGTTGAGATAGATAGCTATATTAATGGCACCTACATCAATATTGGTTGGTAGCACAAAACTGCTGTTTTCAACCCTGAAAACTATTCTGTAGACTTGCAGAAGAGTCAGCTTAGATGCAAAGAGCTCAGTGACACTGGTGCAGTTCCACGGACATCAGGGGAGTCAGAGTGGATTTACAGGGGCATTACCAAGAACAGAACAAGACCCAGAGTGCGTACATCGTAGCTTAGTCAGCAGATTTTCAGGAACTACAGGTTTCTTTTTACTTTCAAAAGAAAGTGTATGCACATAGGAATTGCCAGACTGAGTCAGACCCAAGGTCCATCTAGTCCAGTGTCCTGTCTCTGACATTGTTGTAGCACCAGATGTTTCAATGAAGGTGTAAGAACTCCATAATAGACAGGTCTGCGCCCCCGCACCCAACCCCGATATTAGATTTCCTCCTAGTAGTTAGCTTAAGTCCTGAAACATGAGGTTTAATACCCCTTCCAAAAGAGTTGTTGGTAGTGCTAACTATTAGAAAGTTTTGAGAAATGGAACAAACATTATGGCTTGTCTTGTGATTACTGTTCTCGCGTATTTTGACTATCCGTAATTCTCCCTATGGATCTGCACAAGAAATCTTGAAATCTGAGACCTCCGTAATGACATCATAAAGGCCATGTGTGTTGTGGAGACCCCTTTCACATGAAGTAGTGGTTTCCCAGAGGTGGTTGGTACATTAGCTGAAATTTGTGCTCAGCAGAGACAACATTTGTAAGACAATTTCAAGAAGAGCCACGCTTAGATGTGTATGATATGGTTCCACCATGTGCAGTGGAGGTGGATCAGATGGTACCCTTGCTATTGCACTAGGAGTTAATAGGAGAATATGAGCCAGGCTGAGAGCTGTGGGATTTTCTGTGCTTTAAAGATGCTTCAGATGTACTTCATGTGGGAGTCTGAACATTTCACAAAAAAGCTGGTCAGGAATTTGTAGTTTGCACAAAATCAAAGTGTTGGGTGAGGGCAGGGAGGTGGAATCTGCTGGGGTTGTGTTCTTTGAAAGAAGAAAAAAAGAGAAGGAAAGATTTTTCTTTGAGGAAATATTTTGGTTTGGGTCAATTCGACCTGAATTGGAATAACTTGTTTTGTTGAACTGATCTGAACATTTTTTCATATCAGTTCAATAAAATATTAAATAGCATGTCCCTGTCAGTTCATTACCTTATGGGAATTGTATTTCAGGCACCCATTCTCTCCTATGGGCTGAGCTCCCTGCATCTCCCATAATTCAATGTAGATTTTCTTCTGACCATGGTCTATGTCAGGGATCGGCAAGCTGTGACACGCAGCCCATCAGGGAAATCCGCTGGCGGGCCAGGCCAGTTTGTTTACCTGCAGCATCCGCAGGTTCGGCCAATCGCAGAAACAAACTGGCCCACCAGCAGATTTCCCTGATGGGCCATGTGCCAAAGGCTGCCGATCCCAGGTCTATGTGGTGCATCATGGGAGACGTAGTCCAGCCGGGGAGCCTAGCTCATAGGGAAGAATGGGGCATCAGGCTCTCAAGCCACAACTTCCATAAGGCAATGTGCCAAAATGGGGAAATGCAGTTGAATGTTTAAATGACTTGAAATGAAGTGTTTTGGGTCATTTCAACAAGTCAAAAGTTAAACATTTTGATTTGGCAAATGTCAGAATGTTTCGTTTTCATCAAAAATGTTGAAACAGTTTGCGCGGACATTTCCAAACTGACACTTTTCAGAATTCCCATTCCATGAAAAATGTCAAAATTTCAACTTTTCATCCCGATTTTGGACAGAAGCATATATTGAAATGTCAGAATTTTCCACGGGATGGAAATTCTGAATTTCCCATAACTCTAGTTTCATGCAATGCATGTGAGTGAGCTGACTTGAAATATACCAGTCGGGGAGGGACTCATTCTCAGGGCTGCTTATTCATGGGCAGCATATTTTCCCCTGAATACCGAGATAAGTAGGCTAATTGAAGACAGGAAAAACTGATGGAAATGTAGTGAAGGAAAATAAAAAGATGGCTGTTTCTCTGGATTCACACCATTGTGATCCAGGAAAGCATGTTACTTATTAACTGAACCAGTATGATCAACCAGTGTCGACAGGAAAGGAAGTCGGGGTGCACGGCAGAAGAAACCACAGATGAGATCCTGGAAGCCTCACTCAGACAAAATTCCCACTGGTATCAGTGGAAATTCTGCCTGATTAAGGACTCCCTGATTTGGTTTCATATGCATGGGGTGAATCAGTCAGGAATTCAGTGGCCTGGATCATGGTGAGATTATTACGCCGCAGTCCACTCACTGGTGATACGTTCAAATGTCCATAAATACATTATATCTGAGCCCTAAACTCTTCTTCCAGTGTTTGTTTTCTAACCAATCCAAATGTCTCTTGTGTGTGGGGGGGGTCCTAATCCCAACACCCATTTCAAGTCACATGCGCTCACTATCCTCCTTCCGTAAAGTTCTCATTGGTCTTTAAACTAAAGGCTGGGTTTTAAAGTCTCTAAAGCCTCCTGGACCCATGAAATGCTATTTTGTTCCACTGCCCACCCTGCAGTACCAGGCTTCCCCTGCTCATAATTTGCTCCTCTCTATCTAATTTATGTTGTTACTCTGCCCTTTGCAGTGTACAGTGGCACTTCATCTGATGCGAGCTGTGAGAACCCCCTTGTAAGCTAAGACAGTGACGGCCTGTTATCTAAGCAGCAGCCAGTATCTTGTGACTAAGCATAAAGACAAGATTTGACTGTCACAACAGGAAAGGGGCACCTGTAACATATACATGGGCTGTGACGTGCTCCTGTGGGTTACCACGTTACAATCCATGGATGTACACATACAGAAATAAAACAGGTTTCATCACTCTTCAGCACTCATCACCCTGACTTCTACCCGCTAGTAATAAATCACTCCCCTCTACGGGGACAAGTGGAAGGAGCAGGTCGCCCATTCCACAGCTCGGAGCAAAATTCAAGCTGGTTGACCTATTCTATCCAGTAGAGGACAATAATACACAAATACTTAAGACAGTTCAGAGAAATACGTTCAAACAAATAGGGCATGAGGACCCTGTCAGCCAGCAACACCACACTGGGGAGCAAGCGCTCAGGTGCCGACAACCTCTCTCTCTCCCCGTTCACACTGGAGCTAAATGTGGATTTGCTGACCGGTCTTAAATTGCTTCAGCCAACACACTTTCAACCCAGTATGGCTGGCCAGCAGGGCGCAGTGTCAACCCCGTTCAGCTTTGGGTCCCTCATTGTAAGCAGAGTAGATAGCAATGCCAAGGTTGCCTGACGCTTCTCATTCGAAGACGCTGTTTTCAGTTGCTTATAACTTTGCCAAACTTTACCCGTTTTGGCTGAAGTGTCCCATGCCTGGTGTCTGGCCTTGCAACATTGAGGCCCTGTGTTATTATGCATGGTGAGACTTTAATTGCTATTTTTCCCACCAGGGTGGCCAAGAGTCTATCTTTTCCCCAAGCCAGTGGGCACTGAGGGTGAAATCTGCCCCTACTGAAGTTAATGGGAATTTTGTCATCTGCTTCAGTGGGACCAGACTCACTCCGAGTGCATAATGGAAGATACACCCATTGGAAACAGGTGGCAAGGGAAAGGTTCCAACCACAGCCCCTGTATTACATCATCCACAAAACGGAATGGACAGTGGGAGTAGGGAAGGGGAGAGATGGGGCAGATGGAGCCAAACTAGAACTTCCTGAATTTCCAGGGGATCAGGGGCAAACTGGTAGAGTATAGGGTCTAAAAACAAAGCAACCAGGGGCCAGATTTGAACCCTCAGATTGAGACCTGCCACAACAATTTTGGGTGTAGGTTGCATCCAAACCCAGAAGGGGCCTGTTTTGTGGATCTGCCTCACACATGCCAAGTTGACGAAAATCTTGTGAGATCAGCTGCTCTCATGAGATTGCTACTGTTGTGAGCCTAAATCTCATGAGTGGCTCACGGAGATATGGCACCGCTGAATCTAAATGCAAACCTGAACGTTCACCCGTGTGCAGACTTGAGCTGGAAGCTCTGAGGGCCACGCTGGACCAAAGGGGTTTAGAAAGGGAAATCCGTGCTCTGATTGCTGAAATCTGCACTCCCTGACACGCCATACAGAACGTGTGTTACAGTAGGGGGAAAAATCAGTGTTTTTCTTCCCTGGGGCTAATCTGGGTACGAGTGCAGAGCAGCTCACACTGTTTATAACTCTGGGGCAACTGCCCTAAGGCACAGAAGCAGTTTGGACAAGATTGTCAGCTGGTGTAAATCGGCACTACAAGACACAGTGGAGCATTGCCGATTCACACCAGCTGAGGATCTGGCCTGCCCCCATTTTTTTTGGTAGTGTAAACGTGGCCAGAGTCTGTGTTTTCCCTTTTCTGGTGAAATAATGAGCCACAAACCAGCATGTGTGTTATCTGGATAGCGTCTGAGCAATAATGTTTTTTTCCTCCAAACCGCCTTGGCTCATTGCCCATGTAATTAAGTCACAACGAATAAGCAACACGTGCCTTGACTGTGCCATGTGGCCACCTATTGTATGTCTTACAATAGAGCGTCTCAGGACATGTGGGTTAATTAACATCTTTTAGGGCCCTGAATAATAGATAATGGTGCACAGGGCTTTAATGGGTTAGTCTCTAATCAGTTTATTAGAAGACAGATGAAGACAACACAGCAGGATCATATTACTCCTGGCTAAAGCCCTGGAAAGTAAATTGCATGGCATTTATTTTAAATTTACCAAAATGCAATCTCTTTAAAAACCCACTAGGGCCCATTTCATTCAGGTCAGTCTGTAGTTTTTTGGGTTTTTTTTTAATTGACTAAGAAAGGGAACTCTTGGAAGGAGATTGCAGCCGTATTTAACCCTTTACAGTGTCTTTGCCCCAGTCATCATTAAATCTACGAAATTTCCCTTTAGTTTGATTAACATAACTGTCTATAACATTAATTAATGACTTGCAAATGGCAATATTAAAGTTGTTAATGGTGACCTCTGGTCACAATGACCTGACCTCTTGGCAGTACAGGGAAAGCATAAGGGAGCCAAAAGCAAGCAACAAGGCTTTCTGCTGATCTTTTGACCATAAAATCATAGAAATGTAGGACTGGAAGTGACCTCGATTGATAATCTAGTCCAGCCCCTTGAACTTCGTATTATCTAGGCCATCCCTGGCAGGTGTTTCTCTAACCTGTTCTTAAAAACCTCCAGTGACAGATTCCATAACCTCCTTAGGTAGTTTGTTTGAGTGCTTAACTACCCTTCCAGTTAAGAAGTTTTTCCTAATGTCTAAGCTAAATTTCCCTTGCTGCAATTTAAGCCCATTGCTTTTTATTCTGTTCTCAGTGGATGAGGAGAACAATTTATCACCCTATAACAATCTTTTACATACTTGATGACTATTATCATGTCCCCCCTCAATCTTCTCTTCTTCAGACTGAAAAAACTAGGTTTGTTTAATCTTTCCTCATAGGTCATGTTTTTGTTGCTCTCCTCTGGTCTTTCTCCAGTTTGTCCACATCTTTCCTGAAGTGTGGTGCACAGAACTGGACACAGTACTCCCGTTGAGGCCTAATTAGTGCTGAATAGAGTGGAATAATTACTTCTTGCGTCTTGCTTACAACACTTCTGCTAATATATCCCAGAATGATGTTTGCTTTTTTGCAATGGTGTTACATTGTTGACCCATATTTAGTTTGTGATTCACTATAACCCCCAGATCCCTTTCTCCAGCAACTCCTTCCTAAGCTGTCATTTCCCATTTTGTATTTGTGCAATTGATTGTTCCTTCCTAAGTGGAGTACTTTGCATTTGTCCCTATTGAATTTCAGACCATTTCCCCAGGTTGTCTGATCATTTTGAATTCTAATCCTGTCGTCCAAAACGCTTGCAACCCCTCCCAGCTTGGTATTGTCCACAAACTTTATAAGTGTACACTCTGTCCCATTATCCAAATCATTTATGAAGATATGGAACAGGACCAGACCCAGGACCTTTCCCTGCAGAATCCCTTCCAGCTCGATATGCCCTTCCAGCTCGATTGTGAACCATTAACAACTACTCTCTGAGGATGCTTTTGAACCAGTGGTGCACCCACCTTATCGTAGGTTCCTCTAGGCTATATTTCCCTGGTTTGTTCATGAGAAGGTTATATGAGATGGTGACAAAAGCTAATTAAAGTCGAGCTATTACTACTTGACCCCTATCCATAAGGCTTGTCAAAGAAGGATATTAGGTTGCTTTGACATGATTTGTTCTTGACAAATCCATGTTGACTGTTACTTATCACATTATCTCTTGTAGGTGTTTACAAATTGATTGGTTGTTTGCGCCATTATCTTTCCAGGTGTGTATTTCCCTGAGTTGTCTTTATTCCCCTTCTTATAGATAGAGGTAGGGATATAGTTAGATAGGGAGGGGGTAGATGCTTGATTCTGTGGCTACACATCTCCGCCTTATCTGTCCACTGAACAGAATGCAGTAGGGTTCTGGAGGATGAGATCTAACAGTCTGGTGCTTCTACATTTTGATGCCCTCTCTTGGATGTGCTGTACCATCACTTGTATAGGTTAGAGTGGTGTTGCATTCCCTGCTGTTCCTGATCTATGGAATCTTACGGAAAGGCTATTGTACAACCAAATTGGGGTCTCCCATCTGAGTACAGACTGGGCCTAACACACTGCTTAGCTTGAGAGCTGATTACATTGTATCTAGGGAGGGTTGTAGGAAACATAATAATGAGCTACAAAAGTGGTATCGCTCCATCACAAAAACTAGGAAAAGTTACAAGTGAAGGATGAGTCTCGTTCCTTGGAAATAATCTGGGCAGCAAGCATAATGCAGAACGGTCCTTGATAACTCCGGATATGCATCCTAAATAACTCATGCTTTTGTGGATCTGTGAACAAGTTGGTTTTATCTTTCTTGGCAGTGGGATTCTACAACATGGGGGAAAAACAAACCGCTCAAGTCTGATGGCAGAGATCACTGTGTCCCAATTAAATATCTACTTGCCAGCCCTTCAAGTTTGGACCAATGATGTCCAATTTTTCCTTGTGGAGCTCCCAGCCCCCATCTAGTCTGGATGTTCCCCAAGTGGTTCCTCCTGATTCAAAGCTAGGCTAACAATGCTGTTGTGACAATGACTTTATCACAAGTGACCTGTTAAGGTAACTCTGCCACGCTATCCCTTTAATCACGAGCGTGTGGTCAACACCTGAGACCATGACGAGCCTGGCTGGACTCTTGGAAAAGCTGGCAATTATGCAAATATCATTGGCACCTCTTAAAAAACACCAGCATCAGGTGTCTTCCTGGTGCCCATCTCAGCCTCAGCATTCTCGTCTGATGGAGGTGGTAAGCAATCTTTTATCATTATTTTGGTTGCTTTCCTCTAGTGAAGCATGGGAAAGGTGCGGCTAGAACACTGGCTGTGTTTCTGTGTCCACCAGTCCTCCTGTCAGCCTTGCTCCAGTGTGTGTCATCAGCCACATTCCTCCTATTAGGGACCTGCGGTTCTGACATCTCCAAACTTGAGTGTGACTTTGCCCTCTGGTGGCTGGAGCTTACAGAGCCTGTATAAGCCCTACTACTAATAAAGGTATATGAGGGTTTACCGGGGACCCGTTGGCCCTGGGAAATTAGCTAGTGAAATGTGACTGTTCATACTGCAGTTTCAGAGGGAAATCCATTCCCCAAGTAAGGAGAGTGGGGCCAGGGATGCTTTTAAAGGCTTTACTGGTTAGAGAGCACAATTCGGTTTTGTTTAGACCCCCTCGCTCAGAGCATCTTTGGATGCCTCACTCTCTCCACAAATGCTCCGCATTAGGCAGCAGCCTGTAAGCCTTTGCTTGAAATCCTGGTGCTTGCTGGTATTATCAGAATGCAGCAGCCTCCGCTCTTGAAGGCTTTAGTGAGATGAGTGAAAGTGAGCTGCCTCGGTCATGATAGTGGAATGAAAGGGGAGCTTTCATCCAAAAGAGAGAGAGGAGAAGGAAAGGAGTGGGAGGGAATTCTCCATGACAGGGGAGCCAGCGCATCAGCTCAGCATCTCCTTCCTCGTTCGTGTATGAATAAAAATATCTGCAGAGACGGTCGAGCAGGAACAGAGCTGCTGCAGCTGACGAGAGCGGTAATATGGCCACTTGGTGACACAGTTGCAGAGGTGAAACTCCAGAGCACTGTCCTGCAGCACGGTCCACAGTCAGATTACAGTGACCGGAATGCAGCGGATTATGCCTGTACAGGTTCAAATCCTGGAAAATGATCTGTTGAGCCCCATAACTGAAGCTCCCTATCCCTGTATTAGCAGTTAATGGGCCTGATCCGGTGAGGTGCTGAACCTCTCCTGAGCTAGCGTTCTCAGCTCCAAGTGAAATCCATGGAAGTCCATGGCTCAGCACCATGCAAGATCTGATCTTTAGGAAAGCGAAAATTCAGCCCTCTAGAAATTATTACCAGCAAATTAATGAAGAGTTAGTCAGCTAATGGCCCATGACAAAGCCAAGGGCAGTTAATGCTCTGATGAATAGGACATTAACTGCTGCAGTGACCAATTGCCCAGAGATTACTGAGCCGGTAAAGCAGACAGGGAAGCGATGCATTTTCACGCAGAAACAAATGGCCCGAATGAGCCTGCAGCATTCAGTTTAAATATTAAAAGTGGATGAGGTTGTTTTGTGCCATTACAGGCCCACTTTTCCAAATCAGGCCTGCACCTTTACTGCAGCCAGGCAGGCAAATGGCCGGTGGGTGTGATATTACAGTCATTCTACGTGCACATTAGGCGGATGATTAAAAATGTTGGTTTTGTGCAATACTCTGTGTGAAAATTAGGTCCATCATGACCTTTTAGTCCCTGAGTGAGGATAGATTGGGTATGTCTACACAGCCTTCAGCAGCAAGCCCCCTAGCCCAGGTCGACGGGCTCAGGCTTGTGGGGCTCAGACTACGACCCTGAAAGTAGCTGTGTGGACAGCACTTTGATCTTACAGCTCAGGCTGCAGCTCGGGCTCTGAAGCCCACTCCCCGTCCCTAGCCGCAACGTGACACACATATATTTAGTGCGGTAGCATGAGCCCAAGTCTGTCAACCCGGGCTGGGAGGCTCGCGCCCCCGGGCTGTGTAAACATATCCAGTGAGGTTTGTAATCGTTACACCTCACACTTATATAAAGAGATGGGCCTGAATCAAAATCCTATAAACACCCCAAACACAGGAATTGGCAGGTCCATCCAGTGCAGTATCCTGTCTCTGAGAGTGGCCAGCACCAGATTCTTCAGAGTAAAGTGCAATAGTAGTGAGTGTACATCTGTCCCCTATGCTCGGTCTCATCCTGGTCTCCAATAGCTAGAGATTCCCTTCAGTCTGGAAACATGAGGTTTAATGTCTCTTCCAGAATTTGTGTTATCATTAATAGTGATAACTCTGGATATTCTTGCTTTCCATATACATGTCCAATCCCTCTTAAAATCTGTTAAGTTCTTGGGTTCCAACAACTTCCTGTGGCAGTGAGTTCCACAGTCCAATCACAATTTGTGTGAAAAAGCTTTTCCTTCGATCAGTTCTGATTTTCCCACCTTTTAATTTCATTGAATGTCCCTTTGCTCTTGTGTTATGAAGCAGAGAGAACAGATACCCCCAGTCTAACTTCTTTAGACCCTTTTGAGGAAAGTTTCCAAATGCTGTATGGTTTGGCCCCATCTCTGCTTCCCTGACACCTCGTTGGAGGATGTAAAATTGCTTTTCAGACAGCAGGAATGTAATGTAGGCCAGTGGATAGAGTGGTGAGCGGGGAGTCAGAAGACTGGGCTTCTGTTACTTCCTGTGCTGCTGACCTGCTGCAAGAACACGGACAAATAAATTTTGTGGCTAAGTTTCTCTTATTTTTAAAAATGGGGATAATGAGTGTTACCCTTCTTTGAGATCAGTGGATGAAATGTGCGATATAAAAGCTACATCTTACAGCACCTCGTCTACAGCAGGTTATATCACTATTATCTAGAGGAGGGAATCAAGGTACAGAGAGATTCAGTGAATTGTCCAAGATCAGAGTCATTAACAGAGCTGAATGTGAAACCCCGGAGACCTGGTTCCCAGTCCCCTGTTCTAATCATTACAAGCCCTTCTTTAATAACTATGGAAGTCCAGAGCATGTGACACTTACAGGCTGAACTCCAGCCTAGGAGGGTACAAAGCAGCATATTCAGCCCGGTAGCTTCTGCTGTTCTGTGTTGTTGTTTAATTCATGACAACGTAACACCCTGCTGTTTCTTTACTAGCGGGGCTAAAGGGAGACAGGAGAGGAATTTGCATTCCTTCTGCCAGCAAAGATTAAACAGGGCCATCGTGCAGGGTAGAGTCTGTGCACTGCAACTCTTCCTAAACTGCAGCATCTCCTTCAGATATGCTATCTGCCTTTGCCTTCTCCCTGTGGATTATTCACCAGCCAGGCAACATGCTGCCTAAATACCAATAGCAAATCATGAGGTATCAAGTGTTACCTCTAACTGCATTATTATGAACAATTTAGATCTTCGTTTTCAGGCTTAAATGATGTTTTGGTGCAAAAAAAGGCAAGTCTCGGAGTTGAGCTGGAGTTGGCTGTGACGTCACAGGGACTGTGATTTGGGGCGGGAGGGACAAATCCACCATAGGGCTAAGCTTGCTCAATCTTCTTATGTTGATGCATTTGAGAACCTCTTTCAGTTCACTGTTAGCAAGAGTGACAGTTTTAATATATAGCAAATGTGATTTGTGACTCCGCTGCATATAACAGCTTTCCTCAGGCAAATCACCTCTTCCCTGAGCTACAACATTCAGATCCAGATCATAATTTGGGGGAGGGAGGGTATTTGGACCTGCGGTTTTGCCTTGGTCCATTAGAGAAATAAGGTCAGTTGCGAAATTTGGAATCTGATAGAGAATTTATCCCTGGGTGCTTGGATCTGGAGGGTTGGTTCAGGCCCATTTCTAACCTCATCTTCTCTCTCCCATTTTAAGATGCTCTTGTGTTTCTTTTGTGGGGAGGGAAGAGACAAGCATAAGTTTCATTTTTCCCCTTGCCTGGCCCCAGGTACAGAGAAGGTAGCACTGAGAGGCTGTAGGCACTTATCCCTCAGCATAGCCAACAGATCCCAGAGATGACAGGGGCATATATGCTTGGACATGTGGTTTTCTCGCAGGTCCCTCTGCCTCCTAAGTCTCTGATGGTTACTTATTCTCAGCTGAACTTTCAGGGAAGTAAGTACCTGATCTTGCATCATGCACTGAGGGTATGTCTACACTGCAGTAAAACACCCCGCGAGGGGTCCCAGAGCCTGGGTTCCAGCTTGAGCCCAGATACCTAAACTGCAATTTTACAGTCCCACAGCCTGAATGTTTTATTGCCGTGTAGACATGAGAGGCTGTGACTTTGTTGGTTACAATGGTGATTTTTTTACCTCATCACTCGCCTCTGGAACAGGAATGCCAAGAAAAAGAAGTACCTGACTGGAATTCAGGTTGCTCTGTGGCTTGACAAAGGATTGTGTAACATTTTTCCCAAGTAATCCATCACTGTGAGCCTGAGAGGCCAGATCCTGCAGTCAGCATGGGGGTTGAACTGATGAGCACCCAGGAGCAGGGACTGCTCAACCCTGGCCCTTCCTGGGAGAGCCAATCCCTAGAAAGGGGCTGTGAGGAGAAGATACACCCATCTGTATCTTCCAAATGGCACAGAGTGTGCATTGATGGTGCAAAATCTCTTCTGGTGCTTCCCTGGCAGCAGGACGGCTCCACGCTTCCCCCTACACAGGGGGCTGTGAGTAAAATGCACTGTGCGGCCCTTACAGCAGCACCTGAAGGCTGTCAAAGCACCTCATAAACTCGCCCCTAAGGACTCCAACGGTACTGACCGTAAACAGTATTCGGAACATCCACAACCTGAAATTCACATCACACAAATGTGGGGCTGCCTCGTAAAACAGTCACCATTTCGGTTCAGAAGGTCGAATACTGCACTGATGTGCCTAGTATAAACGCAAGGATAGGCAGATGGGAAGTTTGCTTAGAGTTACATTTATAGTTCCTCTTGTGGAATCCCCACGGAGGTCAGTGGCAGTTTCATGCACAGGAGTGGCTGCAGAATCTATCACTCAGTATGTAAAATTTTGCCACATACAATCTTTAGCAGAGGCCTGATCTCTGATAACTTGTGGATTCCAACACAACAGCATCTGAGTATCTCGCCCAAGATTTGGGGGAAGAATGGAGCTGGAAAGCCAAGATATACAGTGTGAGGGGGATGCTCTCTGGGGTGGATGTACAGGGGTAGGGACTGTCACAGATGCTTGCTGCAGTTTTGGCAGTGTTGGCTAGTGGCAAGAGCACTGGACTGGGACTTAGGAGACCTGGATTCTATTCCCAGCTCTGCCACTGGCCTGTTGGGTGACCTTAGCCCAGTCACTTTACCGCTCTGTGCCTCCGTTTTCCCATCTGTAAAATGGAGATAACGATACTGAGCTCTGTGTAAAGCATGTTGAGATCTACTGATAAGGCTTTAAATAACAAAAAACAGCAGTAACAACAAGAAGCCATGGCACGAACATGGCAATTGGAGACCATCACTGTTCGCATGTTCAGTCCTTTTCCCTTTAACCCTGTGTCTCTCTTGTCCTTTACACTGCATGCTCTACAGGGCTGGGATTGCCTCTTCCTCTGTCTGTACAGCATTTAGCAGAGTGGGGCCTCATTCTCGGTCGGCCACCTAGGCACTACAGTAATAAAGATGTCTGGAGGCACACATGAAGGCATGGCAAGGTGCCTTACTTTGAGAACTTAGAGGCAATACTCGGAGGTAGCATGCCTGAGTGGAACCTTCCTCAAGTCACTGGCTTGAAAACCTAGGCCCTGCAAAAAAAATGCACCGAATTCCCTCTCCCACTGAAGCCACTTTTGCTGCTTACTTCAGTGGGGCTCACAACATATGTGTCAGAATACCAGAACTGTAGCAAAATGCACATTAGAGAAGCCTTAAAAAAATTCTCCAGCAGACCATGAGACCAGGGTTATTCAGTCTGAAGGGTCTTTCACTTCTCATCACCACATCAAGAGAAAACTATCAAATCCATCAACCTCCCATTTTTGATGAGTGCGCTGTCAGCAATTCAGTGGCATCTTAAATGACAGGTGATCACAGCCACAGATACTCCAGCAATGCTACATTTGATGTCTTAAGCATGGGCCTTATTCTTATCAAATACATTGAACTTTTGGTCTGTCTTTGAAATTTCTACATAACCCTAGAGTTGTTCGAAGTGCCAGTATTAATGAAAGGGCTGTAACAGTTTTGTGGAAGTCCTGTCCCTGGGCTACTGAACAATGCAGACCTGAAGTAGACATTTAGCATTTCCAGATGAAAGGCATTCTCTTGCACAGAAACAGAGCTCTGAAGTCTGTGTTCTGAATGTCAGGAGCTGAGAGTATGTAATGATGATCTAGGCTAGGAAGAGGTTCAGACATTATCCCACAGCTTCATACTACGTTTTCCCCTTTCTCTAACTTCCTCTGTTTTCACTGCCTACCTGATCAGCTTTTAGGTGAGGTCAGAAAGTGCTATCCAGAGCTCAGAGCAAACCATACTTCTTTGCAGAATCCTACCCACAGTAATGCCATCCGAAAGACAAAGATTGGGAAGAAGATAAGGAGACAGACAAAAAACTTCTTTGTTTAAGTGCTTAGTTACTAAGATGGCAAAGCAGAGCAAATTATTGATTGTTTTAATGTAAGTGGTACCCATGAATTACAGCAATTGGCCTTCTATAAATACCCCAAGATAGGCAGATAGATGAGACTCATTCTTGACCTGTACTCCTTGGTTAGATCAGGCCTTGTAGGACACATCAAGAGGTGTAGCTCTCCTGGTGGCCACCCCACTACATTCTCTTTTCTACCACCCATGAATGCTGTCACTCTCTACCTGATTATTCAAGCTCATGGTTCAGCTAAACTGGAGTCAGAATGTCTAGCAGTCCGGTAACATTGTGACCAGCATGGCATTGTGCTCTGAGTGATTTAACATGGCTGAAAATGTTAATTACTAGTACTACAGTAGCAATAAGAGGCCCCAACTGATATTGGAGCTTCATTGTGGTAGGCACTGTACAGACCTGGAGTAAAAGACCATCTAAATAGACCAGACAGACAAAGGATGGGAAGGGAAATGTGAAGTGACTTGCCAAAGTCACACAGCAGGTTAGTGCCCAAGGCAGAAATAGAACACAGATCTCAGTCCAGCACCCTATCCATTGGACCATGCGCCCTCTCTGTAACTGGATCCAGTGACCTTGCAGATCTGTGGTCCTCAGGTCTGGTGAACTAGAGAGTTGCTTCATTGGCTAATAGAACTTCAGCAAGCCACCAGACTTTAGACTGATGTCGTGATGAGCTGTTGCATTGTTCTATCCATCACTCGTGTGTGGTGCAATGAACACCACAAACACCGCACTGCGACATCAACACATTTTGCGCTAGTGGTTCTGTGGCACAGAACTTCCTCTGTCCACTCTCTGTTTCATGGTCTATGTGTATATAATGTCTTCTGCAGTTTCCACAGTATGCATCCGATGAAGTGAGCTGTAGCTCACGAAAGCTTATGCTCAAATAAATTGGTTAGTCTCTAAGGTGCCACAAGTACTCCTTTTCTTTTTGCGAATACAGACTAACACGGCTGTTACTCTGAAACCTCTCCTTACACATAGACCCTTGAAGCCACAGGATATTTCTTCCTGCTTCCTACTTGAAAGGAAGGTTCAGTGTATTTTCTCTTGCGTGCCATTGTTCCACTTGCTTTGCAGGAGAAGAACCAAGCCAGATGCTCACCTAAGACATCCTCTCTATTAGTGTTAACATCATTAGGGCTTTAACCTTGGGGGGAGGGGGTTTACCTTCCTCTGAGGCATATAGGTGTGGGTCAGTTGCCAGGACTGTCTGGGTACATCTCACTTAGTCATTTCCTTGCCATTGTGGGGGTCTCGGACAGTGGTGCACCTTGATTCTTCATATTCACTGCCTGTGGTACATACCAGTCTAGATTCCCATGGGCTGTAATACTTTGGTCTCAGTTCAGTTGTTGGGTTAGTGTGAGAGTGTTGGGTGGTGTTGGTGGCCTGTGATATACAGGAGGCCAGAGTAGATGATCTAGTGGTCCCTTCTGGTCTTAGAGTCTTAATAAAACAAACAACCCTAGCCCTCTCTGCTACAGCCGGAGTCTGAGCAGCAGTTCTCTAGAATAAAGAGACATTCAGGCAGCACTTCCTCTTTTCTTTTTTTTTTTAATCTCCCTCTTCCAGTAAACCTCTCCTGGTCTGGGAGCCTTTTGGTTTTGCTCTGTGTAATCGTCTGTGCACCAAAAGGAGACCTGCTTTCCTCCTCCTTATCCCAACTGTTGCCGCAAGGCCCATGGGCATTTTACTTTCCAGACTCAGAGAAGAGTGGAGGAGAAATGAGCCAAGGTAATCATTCAAGCTGCAGGTTTTCTGTTCACTGTCTCCTTTAGTGAAATGTGGCAGTCACAGTATGTACTTCTTCACAAATAGGTTCAATGCTTGTGAACAGTTCACAGGCTGAATTAAATGCCCCTTTGGTGGCTCTGCCCCACTGTGCTGTCATTTTGGAATAAATGAAGGGTCCCTTACAAATAGGATCATTGATCTGCATATACCCGGAGGGGTTTTATTTTGCAAATATCCCAATCAGCGCAAAACTATCTGAGCCATTAAAGCATCTGCTATTAAGAGTAAGTTCAAAAGCTTCTCTCTTTCACCAAGAGAAATTGGTCAGATAAAAGAGATTACCTCACCCACCTTGTCTCATTAAGAGCAATAGTGGTTTCTTCTACACATAATGGACCAGATCTTCTCCTGTACTCCCTGCCCTCGAGATGCTGCAATCTAAATAAGTTAGACATCTGTGCACATAGTTACTAGTTCCCCAGTTTTACACAATTATCCATGTGCATGTCTGAAAATTGATCCCGTACGAAAAGACTGGAAAGTACAGTATTTTGAAGAAGCAATCCTGCATTGTCCGTGGAGATTCAAGTAGATATGGTCTAATACAGGGGTCATCAACCTTTCAGAAGTGGTGTGCCGAGTCTTCATTTATTCACTCTAATTTAAGGGTTTGCGTGCCAGGAATGCATTTTAATGTTTTTAGAAGGTCTCTTTCTATAAGTCTTTAATATATAAATAAACTATTGTTGTATGTAAAGTAAATAAGGTTTTTAAAATGTTTAAAAAACTTCATTTAAAATTAAATTAAAATGCAGAGCCCCCCGGACCCGTGGCCAGGACCCGGGCAGTGTGAGTGCCACTGAAAATCAGCTCACGTGCCGCCTTCGGCACACGTGCCATAGGTTGCCTACCCCGGTCTAATAAGTCTTTTCCATGTGCATTTTGTATGTCCCTATGTGAATAATACAATGATTTAACTATAAACTTTGCTAATGCCAGACTAGATGGTTTGATCTGATATTGCAAACTGTATCCACTCTGTAAGTACATACCTCCATTAACATTCAGAATTGTTACTAACCCACTTTATAGTCTGGCTAATGGTCAGTGACAATGAAAGAAACCTGCTTTTCTTGTTCCTAAATGGTAACATCATAATCTTCCTGAGGGCTTCAATTTCTTCACAGCAGATGATAAAATACATCATCCAATACCCAGGCAATATCCTTTAGTAGTGTATTTCCAATTATAATCTCATTTAAGATGTCACAGAAGTGCGTGTTGCCTTGTTGAAATTCTCTGATGCACCATCAGTTTGTCAGAGAATGTTCATAACATTTGCATTAAGTTCAAGAAACTCTGACTTGTCATTGTCAGATGGATCACTTTTCTGTCAGACAATATTAATTTGACAAAATCTAAATGTTTCATGGGAACTTGTTGACTTTGTTGAAATTTTTAAAAGGAAATTGTTGAGATGATTTGGTTTGATAAGGTAAAACGTGAATATAATGTAGTATGATATATAATATTTATTGAAACAGTAAAATCGAAATGAAACATTTCTACCTTATTGAGATGAAACATTTCAATAAAGGTGAAATGAAATATTTTGGAATATTTTATTTTGCAAAAAATATCCCAGATTTTTATTTTAGTCCTGATTTGGGAGTACACGAAACTTCAAAATCTTGGAATTTCCCATGGGATGGAAAGTCCATTTTTGACCAGCTCTGCTAGGCCCGTTTTTCTAGCCTACCATAGAGACTTGTGTCATTGGAACAGCCAGTTGCGAGTTCTGGTCCCTGTGCTGCATTGTATGCAATTTGCTGATGAGCCCAGTTGTGTCTGTACATGTAGGTGATTACAGAGCAGTAGCCCCATTTAAGTGACTTAGAATATGGGTGCATATAAGCCAACACATCAGGAGAAAAACGAGGGGAAGTGAACTAGGTATGAGCATGCTTTAGAGCTGTAGTTACACAGAGAGGGGGGACACCAGTAGATAGTAAAAAGAAACATGGCCTCCTCAGGTCTCAGCAGTTGCATTTGTGGCTCTGGGCTTTGTTGCCTCTACAAACATACCTTGCAGAGATTAAACTATCAAGGGGCCAGGGCAAAGCAATTGCTTCTTAGATCTGCAATGGGTACATTTAAAGTTAGCCAGTGCAACTGTTCCAGAATAAAAACCTACTGGAGAAGATAAAGTGGCATAATCGAAAAATAATAGGTAAGGCGGTAATAAAATCAGGGGCTGTGATTTTGTTGCATAAACCACAGCTTTCAACCCACATTGAAACTTTTTATTGCCACAATATTATTGTGACCCTCTGCACCCAGTCACAATACCACTCACTCAGATTTGACCCGGCTGTCTCTCCATCATGAATTGTATCTGTCAGCAATCACCATTTCTTCCCTGGAGAAACCTTAGCATGGTAGAAGTTAGAGGAGACCTCTCCTCCTGTCAGGGCAGAATTATTACCTCTTACCTGCTGCAGATGAACTGCAAAGTCACATCCTTTGGTCTTTTTCATTTCTAATAATTGCAGTAAATAAATTTAATTTCTATAAATAAAAAGGGGGCACATTTTTATGGTCAGTTTGCTACTTCACGACCTTTGGTCCTGGAGTTCGGCTGAGAATGGTAGAAAGGTCAGAATGATGTCATTTCAGTCACGGCAGGGGACTTTTTATTTGCAGCCACTGCAGAAGTTCCTGTTGTGACCTCCCCCTGCTCTGGCAACGAAGAAATATGTGCTAATGAGCTAGCAAGCAATCTTAGCAATTCTGACTTCACACAGCCAACACTTGGAACCAAAGTCGAATTCTCAGGCTAATGTCAGCATCTGGGGACCAAGTGAAAGGGGACAGCTGTGTCAACTTTGGAGGAAGTGGGAGATGTATCAGCCTGTGTTGGTTGTATCATTGGAAGGGGGGTGTCACATCAGCGCGGGGCTTCAAAGTAAGACAAATTACTCGTACCAGAATCCAGGTGTTACCTGGCATGTTTGCTGAAATTAGGGAATGATGTAAGGGGATGACTCTTTGCCCATTATGAGGTCTCATGGCCATGCCAATGTTGCACACACGATTTTCTGTTTTTAGCACATTGTGATCATACCACCTTAGGAAGAGATTTCATCTGCTCTCGCAAGCAAAGCAGGGCTGGGCTTGGATAGGAATTTGAATGGGAAACATGCAAGGAAAACCCAAGGTGTTGTAGGACACGGTGCTGGTGATTGACTAGGGAGCGTTCTGCCTTGTGAGCCAATACTGATCACTGTTGTTCTAGACTCTGCTGCAGGGGCCAGTTCTGGCAATTCAGAAGAAGCTGCCATTCACGAGTCAACCGAGCTAATACCCCAGCCTGGGGTGGGTGCATTGTGCTCTGAGAGGGGCAGCCTGGAAGATGAAAGATAAAATTGAGTTCTTCACTCTTACCAGGAGCCCTTGATGCTTTTCACAAAAACAGCCTAAAAACAAAAATAAAGGGGAAAAGTGAACCGGAACCTGTTCAGACATAAAGTTCCAGGTTTGCAATAAGTTTGGTTCAAGTTCTGGGTGGAGATGGGGGTCAGTTCTGATTGCATCCGAACATTGTATCCTTAATTGAAATGAGGCCAAAAGATGAACCGATTTGTGCCTGTATTTACACCAGTGCAGTGCCACGCTCCAAAATCTCTGCTGCTTTATGCCCTACAAGCCTGTGGCATGGGGGTTCCTGCTGATGTTCCCCCCTATTCCTCAGGACCTTCCAAGCATATACCACACTCTAGCAGGAAGATTGACATGAAAGCTACCATAGCTGGAAATGAATGCTTCTCCTTCTTCCAGCAGGGTTTTAATAACGACTCGAGGCTGGATTCCTAACAGGTGATTAAAGTGGGCCTCTTGGTCACCAGATTGACCACCTGGCAGACAGCCTTTCCTGGAAAATGTAATTACTATTCTAAAGAATACAACAAACTCTGCCAAAAATAATATAAGTAGATCATCCTCCAAAATGATACCAGATGAAACATGTGGCAGTAGCTACTTGTCAGTCAACGCGTATACTGCAGGGGCTGGTTTATGGCAACTTCAACCAAGCACAGCCTAGTTTCTTGTCATAACAGGAAGACTGGGGGGAAAGTAGATGAGGCTAGGTTCTGATTAGCTGAAGCCAAGCCTATAAATGGCCTCAAAGACACGCTGAAGCTGTCACTCCCTGACCATATTGAAATTATTTGGAGTTGAGCCTGGAAAAGTACTACAGAATTTGGTCCAATACGATAGTCTTGTGAAGCAAAACAGAGAGTGATGTATTGTATTAACTGACTGAGTTTTGATGCTATCCATTTGTTTCTTCTCATATTGTGTAGGCCACGCATAATGCTCCTATACTCTCTCTGTTCCTATGTTGCTCAAATACATTGGATCAAAGAAATTTTATATTGCTTCATTTCTGATCAATGATCACCTACTCTTTGTGTGATGTACAGAAGAGTGCACAGTAATTCAAGATCCCCTTTATCTGTACCAACTACGGTTGAAACTATATGAATGATATTGTATTATTTGAGAACTTGTAAGTAAAGTTGTAAAAAGGCATGAGGGCAGAGTTATGGTGTTTTGATCAACCTCTACTGTGGCATTTCCAGGCCTCCGCCTCCTTCTTATTTTATTTTATTTTATTTTATTTTATTGCATATACTGACTTACAAAACCAGAAAACCTGTTTTCTTTTTCATTTTAAAATAATCTTTTTGTCTGCATCTGTGATCCCCCTGAGTGCCAGCCTGCTTCATGCCTTGGTCAGAGCACAATCCATGTCCACACACCAGTTCATCAGCCATGATGCAGCGAGCAGCCATTGCAATGCTCTGTGCCACTGACAGCAATTGCAATCCCTGGGAGCTGGGTTCTGATTGTCTGATCAGCTTGCTCACAGGTTTCCATTACAGTACAGCATTGTACTTGTAAAGAAATAGAACATCATGACAGAATAATGGTCTCCTACTTTGAGAATCGGTGTCCTGGCTGGGCCTCATTCACGCTGAGACCATTAGCCTTTTTTTAAAAAAAAATTCATAAGCGAATTTAGCAATGGTGAAAGTTGCTGGGTTGATAGCACCAGAAATTGGAGGCTTCCAGTTAGCCACAGCACGGGAAGTTGCCAGGGAGTCCTCTCATGCTAAGCAGCCCCTATCCCTACCGTTGACATGCGTCTAACTGCAGAGTGGCCCTGACTTTATGCTCCATTCGGCCCTTAGCCTGTGTTGAGGCTGCGAGCGAGGTGGTGCTGGAGTTTTAATGCAGGCCTCAGAGACTCCACTGAGCTACACTACTATACTAAGAAAGGCTGCTGAGCAACTTCTGAGTGATAATCAATGGGCTGATTTGGACCTCTTGTCTTGAGAGGCAAGCGGCTAATATATCAGGTCACTGCACACACACACACACACACACACGCACACACACACACCCCAATGTTCATGTTAGGATTTGTGTGGCTGGCCCATTATCTCAGGCCTTTTTTGCTTTCCTCAGACCCAGAGCTGACCCCAAAGAGCCAGCTTTAAGTGGAGAATCTGGATGTGTTTAATTCGCTTCTCACGCTGAGAAAGCGCCAGATGATAGTGATGCTTTGGTAGGTGGGCTGCTGATTGTGTTCGCGTCATCCAGCACTGCCATCTTATCCCTGCCTTAGAAGACAAAGGGGCTTTGTTTTCACCTTGGAGCTTTGGCTATAGCTGCTTAATTATGGGCAAAATCCCCACTCTGGTGGCGGCAGATGCCGCATACGCTGGAGGGAAGGAAAATCTTTGGGGGTCTCTGTGCTTCTTTGGAGGGTGTAGTGGGGAGTTTTCCCACAAAAGCAAGACTGAGGGACCTGCTCACTACCGATGGTGTTGGAAATAGCAGCATGATGTAGGCACATGGCCGAAAGCTTTGCCAGGTGGAACAGTCCAGCTGTAGAGCTGTGTCTGTGTTCTGCACTTGCCCTCAGAAACGTATGGCTACACTGGAACCAGAAGGCCTGATTCCCAGCTCGAGGAGACATACCCGTGACTGAGCTAGAAAAAGCAGTGTAGCCGTGGTCAATAGTCACTATTAGGCTACTATACTATTAGTGTCCAAATTCGCTTCAGGATTTCATCTTTTTGTGCTCCCGTAGACGCTAGCAGGAGGAAGAGCTCAGTAGAAAAATGGCAACCCACAAACTGGGAACAGAACCCAGCAGTCCTGGCTCTCTGTCCCCTGCTCTAGCAACTGGGCAAGTTACGGTATAATACTCTAGCAAAATTGACCAAATAGTATAGTTCTGCCCTAATCTCTGTCCGAGCAATCCCACTGGAATGGATGAGATAATGCAATTTAATCAGGCCTGCTGTGTTTCTGAGTTGGCATGAAGCAGCACTGCGTATTTGGTATTAAAGATAGGTATTGTTTTAAATGGATGGGATGACACTGGAATGAATACCGTACAAAAACATGTTATTCAAACCCTGTAAGTGTACTTGTCTTCTAAGTGCACTTATCTTCATTGGAGTAAATGGCAGCTGCTTCCCGCCGAAATTAGTGAAGAGATGTTTGTCTGCAATGTGGAAATCTCCCATTCAGGTCCAAGGCTATTAGTAACATGTTTGCATTGTATGTCAAAGGTAGGGAATTCAATTCCCGGCTGGGCCAGACTTCAGAGTGTAATAAATCTAGCACAGAATAGTGAGCTACAGCTAGATGCATTCTGAGGCCAGCACCTTCCTCTTCAGCCTGCTGAATTGGCTTCTGTTGAAGATATGACAATGGACAGGTTCCAGTGCAAAAGTATATGAACGAAGCAAGTCATTGGTCTCTTCAGGCACACAATAAGACAAGATAGGGGATTAGCTGGACCATTGTTTTTCAGGGGTGGCAGGGGCCAGAATACCAAACTGCTGTTCTGTTAGTGTACCAGAAAGCAGGACACCGGATGGAATGGATGCTGGTTCATTTCTGTTACGGAGGGTGATGGGATACTAGACTGAATCAACATTAGTCTCCTTTCCAAAGGTGTTTGATCCAATTCTTGTTGTTAGTTTCTTACCTCTTGCTGCGTGTCTGTCTAAATTAGACTGTAAATTCTTTGGGGAAGAGACATGGTCTTTTAGGGCTGCTACGGAATGTGTGCACCTTCCAAGAGAATGCTCTATAAATAACATCATTGAATAAAAACCAACGCAGGACAACATAATGGAGACATGGTGTTGTACAGTGCAAGTAGATGCACCTTAAAACAGCAGTCAGAGTACATAGATTTGCAAAGAACGCACACATAGATTGCTAGAATGGCAATTTTGTGGTCTTTTGAGACTCTTGTAGGTTGCTTATACACACAGTGTATGTAAATATTAGGAGACAGGGAAAGAATTGCTGTGATTTAAATAGGAAAATACTACTACAATGCAGGCTCACTCTTAATCCTACTCGAGTGTTCACTGCCTTAGTTAAATATGCAGAGAATGATGGAGATTGCTACAGGATTAGCATCTAGTACCAGTCACACTGTGGACTGTTTAACATAAACAACTTTGCTCTAAGATTTATCACAACTGATGATAGAAAAGGAGCAGCGTCTCCATTGCTTGAATTCTAATCAGGAAGAATATTTAGGACAAAGGGAATATCAAACTCTCAACGCCAGCTGGAGTGTGTCAGGTTAATTCAAATATTTTTAACACAGATCTCCAGGGGATTTACTTTTGCAATCTTATTCAGGTTGGTGCGGTGGTTTGTTTTCTTTTTTTTTTTAATTCCCACCCTGCTTCAGCTACTGGCCAAGGCAATGATCCAACAGACCAATACAAGCAAAAACCTGCCTTTTGTTTGTGTCTTCATTACTTCAGATCATATCAGGGAACACAGCAGAGACTAATGACCTTCTGTGTCTCTGGACTTCGTGAAGTGTAATTATAGTCACAGGAAATTCTGGGCTGGCTGGTCAGCCCAGCTCCCAGTCTAGGTGTCCAATCCTTTTGTGAGCTCCTGCACAAACAATACTGTGTGCTCATCTGGATCTCCTGAGACAGCAAGTTAATGGCATATGTTGCGCTGGGAATGAGGAGTTGCTGAAAAAACAAACTTTAAGGCTTAGTAATAATTGAAGGTGCAAGATGACTCACCAGGCAAAATAACTGCTTACAGGAATCACATTTCATCTCTCTGTCAACAGAGATCTCCTTGGAGATAGCCTTCTAAACTCTGATAGAAATCGGTATTTAAAAGGACACTGCCAACTTGGGTAAATGCCTAAATTTTATGTACCTTAAAATTCTAGCGATCTCTTTGTGGATTAACACTTGGACTCTCAATATCTTTCACAACAAAGACATTGTTATCGTGCTACAAAGCCCTTGAAATAAGTAGCCACCTTTTTGGTGTGGACACACTGAAAGCATACTGTGTGAGCTTCCTCTACTGCTCTGCGGGGGTCATGTTACCAGAAATCGTTGTCCCTAGCACAGTGCTGCCACCTCCTGAGAAAGCAAATGCTGCACCAGCCTCCCAAAGTGAAATAAATATAAATATAACGGTCTGTTAAATAGGAGGGGTAAAGTCGTATCTCAGCATCGGAACGTACGCTACAAACCGTGGAGAGTAGAACATCTTTAAAAAAAATTATAAAATAGTAGCTGAAGGATGTTTTCCAGGTTAACTTCCTTACCAGAAAGTGACTTAGTAAATCCCTGTCTAGCTGCAGAGAAGAATGGTTTTCTAAGGGAGTGTAGGGAAAGGGGTTGAGGGAAGCTATCCTAAGACAGGCATTCTGAGCGGCATAAAATTCATAGTTTAACTCCGATGCAGATTCCACTGGCAAGCAGGTGTCAAAGCCACGATCACAGTTCACAATCAGAATCGGGGCTATGGGGCATGCAATTCAAGGGGCTTTGGAGAGACGTATATACCACGAGAGTAGGAGGAGAGGCATTATTTTGGGGGTGATTGGAGAAATACAGTTCAGCATGAGGCTTCCGTTCTGCAGCGTGGTTATAGTCTCATTGTTTGGTTAGTAACGCTGGCTAATGAATGCCAAAGGCGGAACTTGGGAAAAGACTCTGCACACAGTTGATCCATGGGAAATCATGCTGGTATTCGCGTTCCCTTGTCCTCGCTGCCTCACCCCCTCACTCGTTTGTTTGTTTCATTCGCTTGGGTTGCATCGTTGCAATTACAAGGCTGTAGGCTCTTTGGGGGAGGGACGGTCCCTTTATTACTTGTTTGTGCAGCGCCTTGCAAAAAGGGATCCTGATTGGCACCTCGAGGCGCTACTGCCAAACAAATGATTGATGATGATGGTAATGCATTCACTGTAGGAATGGATCTAACTATCCAACTGCAGTCACAGATCCAACAGGTATATGGCTACACAGCAAAGAAAAACCCGTGGCTGGCCTGTGCCAACGGGCTTGGGCTCGCAGGGCTCTGGCTGTGGTGCTGTTCCATTGCTGTGTAGACTTCCGGGCTCAGGCTGGAGCCTGAGCTCTGGGACCCTCCCACCTCGCAGGGCCCTAGAGCTGGCATGGGCCAGCGATGGGTGTCTAGTTGCTGTGTAGACATACCCTGAGAGGCACAAGGGCTTGGATTGATACCCACAGTTCGTTTTGCAGGCACAAACCATCCTCCCCACTAGGAGTTCCCGCTGTGACATGTGGGACCCATTTGTGCTGAGCTCTTCTGAAGATTTGGCCCCAATTGTTGGCGCTGAGCACTGGAAATTTTGGCTCTTAGAGTCTGTGCACTTTCCATGAACCCCCTTTGGCCGTCCACAAAACCCAGCTGCACTTGGCATCAGATATAGCTAGCCAGGTGCAATCATAATCAGTGATTCATTTGTGCAATCCCATTTATATTTAAAATGTTAAATAATAATTTTAAAAAACACTCAATCCTTTTCCCCCCTGTTTGTTTGATGCAAGTGTATAGTTGAAACTGCTTTGATCCCCATCAGAATAGAGGCTAAACATTAAAGTGAACCATCCCAACACTGCTCCTCATTAATTAGCAGCTGCAGGCACTTCGAAACATCTGTCAGGATTGCTTTGACATTCCCTTTGCTTCACTGGCTGCACTGAAGAAGCAGAACAAATCAAAGTGAGCCGGTTTTTTTGGGTGATGCCTGATCTTGGTTTCTGCATTACACAACAAAAATAAAGCTAGGTGTTAGTAATGGTGCCACCGATGCAGGCTTCGTGCCATGTGAGTTAATAAACGTCAGGGAAGATGATGTCTCTTCTTGGGTAACCATGGAGCAAAGAGATGAAAAATGCCCCAATGGGGTTGGGGAAATGTCAGGAGCTGATTCCTGGTAGAAGGTTCTTTGATCGGCTCTGTAGGGCCAGGCAGGAATGGGGACAGGGGCAGCTTGATGCACTTGCTGAACAGAGAGCTGTCTGGCATGCTGTGTTTCAAGAGGAGTAGGGTGCATTATGACTAAAAAGGATTTGACCCCAAGAAGTTATCAAACCAGATTTCATCTCCTGGCATCCTGATCCCCGCATGCCTCAAGGACTAGATCATCAGCTAGTGCATATAGGAGTAGCTCCGCTGAAGTCAAAGGCATTTACTGATTTACACCAGTTGAGGATCTGGGCCCAGGAGCTGATCTTCCAAACTGCCTGAGGATGATTAACCCTTCTGAAGAGGGTGGGAAGGAGGGAGATCAATGGGGAAGTCAGGGAAGTGAGAGAGAGCATGAGGAAGAGGGATGGTAAAGTAATAAACAGCCATCATGGCTGACTCTAGTCTAGAGGTAGGGAACCCCTCAAAATTGCTTGACTTAAGTGCTAGCCCCTACTGGCAAAAGTACATGTATCATGCTGAGGCCAGGCTAAAAAGCTCATGCCCCTGCCAAGAGGCGGAGAAAAAACTAAGGTTCCTGCAGTGTCCCTGCAAAGTACATTCCTGGTAGTATGCACTGGATTCCAGCCCCCACTCTCCCCCAGTCAGGCCGCAGCCAGTTTGCCTGGCCTTTATTGGGGAAATTTTACAAAGTTCCTTCCCAGCAGAAAAGTTTCCTCCCTCAGGAAACCTAGTGCCTGAGGCAGCAAATCATTTGTCGCTGAACGATCATGAACAGAACACATTATAATGCGAGTTAATCAACACACTGTTCTCCTGTGGGAGCAAAGAGAGACCTCTCCAAGTGCTGGTCAGTAGCCTGTCTGGGTCTCAAGGACTCAGTGAGTACTTGTTAAGCAATTCAGTTATGGATGATCAGGGAGCTCCTAGTTTCAAGGCCTCCTCAACGGTCATCTTGCTGCTTGCATTGATAGAGCGAGATCAGTCTGCAAGAAGAGAAGCTGTAGTGAGTCTTTCCAGCTCTGGTTATTTTGCTTTCACACGGTTGTGTCATAACGGGAAAGTATGTGAGCATCATGGATGGGGGCTCTGTGCTTGTGGCCTCCATAACCTTTCACCGGTGCACTCTGGAAGAGTTCTCCAAAGCGCAATGCTGCTTTGCTCATTGCCCCACCTAAACCTGAATGCGATTGTATTCATAACCATTGGGCTTTGCTGGATGGGGCAATGGGTAAGATCTCCGTCAAGTTACAGGTGGCTCTGTTGTGTTCACATGGTGCTCTCAGCACAAGGAAGTATCCTCCGCAGCAGACACAACCAGCAGGATGGGTGTGGGCAGAAATGACGTCTAGGGACAAGCACGGAGTCTGGAAGTGGGAATGCCCGGTTCTGTTCTGGTAATTATGCAACCTTAGGCATTCTCCGGTCTGCATCTCGCGTTCCCCATCTGTAAAATGGAGGTGATGACACCGCCCTACCTCCAGGGGCGCCATGAGATTTAATTATTAAATGGTAGTTAAAATGAACTATGTGAGGTTAACAGTAGTAAAGCTCTTAATGATATTTCCCTTGTGCTTTGCAGCAGAACTGAGCTCCTGATCCTCTCATCTCTACTCTCATTTCCTCCTGCTTCCCCTCCTCATGCTGCCCACACGTTTCCCTGGATGTCCTTCCAACCACCACTTCTGCAGTCTTCTACCACTTTTGCCTTCACACATTCTTCTATGCTGCCACATATGCTTGGAATTCCCTTCTTCCCCTTGTGCACCAAACAACTGGCTGCTCCTCATTCAGCTTCCTCTGCAGCCTTCAAGAGTAACCCGCTCAGGTAGGGAGTTTGTCACCCAGCAAAGGGCTTTCTACCCCACTGAGAGATCTGACCATTGTCCCAAGTAGCTAAGCATCCTTGTCTCCAGTTGAGCTTAGTGGGAGAGCTCCCCTTAGAAAGTAATCACCGTGGGACAGAGATTGTCTCTCCTCTGGGTTCCGTACAGCACTGATCTCACGAATATTGCCCGGTATGGTGTAATGCTGAGGTCACATTCATTTCCTTGGCAACAGGCTGTGATGTCACACACTGAGTTATGACCACGCTGCAGGACTGAAGAGGAGAAGCTGGGCTGGGCGGGAGAGATGCTCTTAGGCCACATCTAAACTATGAGGTAGGGGTGTGAGTTCCTGGTTTGTGTACATATAAGATAAGTGCCGGGGGGGGAATGCAACAGAAAGTCTCAAAGCCACGGTCAGCTTGAGCTACAGGGCTGAAAATAGCAGGGTGGATGGTCCCACTCGGGCTGGACCTCGGAATCTGAGACCTTCCCCCTTCCCCAGGTTTCAGACCCCGAGCTCCAGCCCGAGCAGGAATGTCCACGCAGATAGTTTTTAGCCCTGTAGCATGAGCCCTGCAAGCCCGAGTCAGGTGACCCACACTCCGAGACATGCTGCCACGGGGGGGTGTGCAGCATAGACACACCCATCCTCACGCTAGTGCTCCCTGAGCTAGCGTGAGTATAGATAGTAGTGTCACTGCGGTAGCATGGGCAGTGGCGATGGAGCTGAGCCGAACCAAGTACATACCCACCGGTTTCAGGCAGATTTGTACTCGGCACAGCTAATCCATGCTGCCGCTGCTCTGCTATTTATACTCACGGTCGCTCGATGAGCGCTAATGCGAGTGTGCATACTCGAGCCGGGGCATCACACCCCTCGCCCACAGTAGAGATGTAGCCTCATTCAGATGTGACTGTCTGCAACAGAAGCGGGCCTCAGCCTAAACCCTGGACGTGAGCAAGGCCCAGTTGCCAGATGTGTTCAGGATCAACACCTGCACCTGCTTCTGACTGTGGATTTTACCAGTCGGCCCCTGTCTTTATGATGGGCTGAACCACCTACCTTGATCCAAGTGCTTAGGGAATTTGAATTCAGAACCCTGATCCAGGCCTTGTAAAGAATAGGGCCTTTTGCAATGGGCTGAACCAAAATCCCAGCTCTGAGTCTCTGGGCTTGCCTGGGGGTTGAAATCCAGATGGAAATGGTGCAGGTTGAGGCCACCGCTAGAAGCCATGGGCTCGCTCGGTACAATGCCTTGAATCTGTACAAATGTTCCCGTTGCTCACGTCTGCTGCAGTGCAACAGGGGCTCTTTAAGGGCCCATGACAATATGGGTTGAGTATATCCCCCAGTAATCCCTTCACACGGCCCCACCCCTTCCCCATCCACCACGGAAGCAGGGAATGTGGGACAGGCAGGGTTTTGCGATTATCTGGCACACTCCATATGCAGCCAGTCCCCTTTTGCTGTAACGAACAGCTCGGTCAAGTGCTGGGTAGAAAGCACCCATGCCGGGCAGGCTGGGAAGCTCACTCCCGAGTGTTAATTCTTTGTTCATGCACATCCACATGCATGTGTGCACCTCCTCCCCTACCATATACACCCACATGCACCCATGCAGCCCCTTCCCCACCATACACATGCACACATGTGTACCCCATCCTCCACTATACACACACACACACACACGCATGCAGCCCTTCCCCCACCATACACATGCATGTAACCCCTCCCCCCACCATACACATGTGCACACATCCATTTGCTGCCCTTGAATGATCTCTTCAGGATCATTCTCAGCAACTAAGAATTTAAACTTTTCCGAATCTGGATGTTTAGGGGGATTTTTTTTTCTCTTCCCTTCAAACCAAAGAAATAAAAAACAAATCTATTGTGAGCCAGTGATCGGGCCAGGAGTAGAATCTAGTGCACCCAACATGTCAGTTCCTGTCTTTACCCACCGGACAGCACTCCCATCCATGCTGATAAATAATACATTGGGCCAGGCCCTTGGGCCCAACTGAGCTGAACTCGACAGAACCTGGGGCTAGGAGCTGTGGGGAAAGATGCTTCTAAGCCACCCATTCTGGGGCTGAGCAACAGTCCCACTGGGATCTCTCAACCAGCCAGGAATCACAGGAGCGCAGGCCACTCCAGCCACACACCCCATCTTGCCCCTCACTCAATCACAGTGTGTCCCCTATGCCATGGCAGGCAGCTGCACTGGGGCCTGAGGATCTGCCCCATTGAACCTATTGTTATCTCTCTGTCAATATTTTTTCCAGGAGATATAATGCATCCACAGTGCGGTCCTGCATCCTGCATCCCTGCCAGCCATTAATGGAAGGCTGCAGAATCAGGCTTCTCTCTTAACAAATACCCATGGGGCTGGTTTTCCTGACATCACTGTAGTTGGCAGTTTTAAAATAAAAAATGGTGGTAGGTCCTACATGTAAACAAAGCTGTGGCAAAGGCATCCTCTGATTGTTTTAACATGCTTCTTCCGGAGAGCTCAACTACAAGGCAGCAACCTCCAGTTTTCAGAGCGGCCCCTTCTTTCTATTGATTTTTCAAGTTGGATTGACTGAGGCAAAAGGAATTCAAGTGACTGACCGGAGGCCTCCTGGAGGGAGCGGCCCTGCACTCATGTCAAATGATTCAATATTTTCTCTCCTGCTTCCTTCATCAGTGTGTGGGAATAAAAATGCCCACAATGCAGGCGGGTGCTGTTTCGCCATAGAGGATTCTGTGAGCTGCTTTCATTCAGCTGCTTTCTGCAGATGGGGCACTGAGAGGCACTAGGGTTGCCAGGTGTCTGCTTTTCGACTGCAGCGCCCGGTTGAAGAGGGATCCTGGCGGCTCTGGTCAGCACCACCGACCAGATCATTAAAAGTCCGGTCGGCAGCACAGCAGGGCTAAGGCAGGCTCCCTGCCTGCCCTGGTTCTGCGCAGCTCCTAGAAGTGGACAGCATTTCCCTCCAGTTCCTAGGCGGAGGTGCGGCCACAGGGGCTCCGCATGCTGCCCCTGCCCTGAGCGCCAGCTCCGCAGCTCCCATTGGCCAGGAACTGTGGCCAATGAGAGCTGTGGGGGCAGTGCCTGAGGATGGGTGGCAGAGCCACCTAGCCACGCCTCCACCTAGGAGCCAGAGGGACATGCCGGCCACTTCCGGAAGCCGCCTGAGGTAAGTGCTGCCCGGAGCCTGCACCTTGAATCCCCTCCTGCACCCCACCCCCCTGCCCAGCCCTGAGCCGCATCCCATACCCCAATTCCCTCCCAGAGCCCACGCCCCATCCTGCACCCCCGGCCAGTCTGGTGAAAATGAGCGAGGGTGGGGAAGAGTGGATGGAGTGAGTTGGGGCGTGGCCTCAGGGAAGGGGTGGGCCAGCGGTTTTCGGTTTTTTGCAGTCAGAAAGTTGGCAACCCTAAGAGGCACAGGGAGATCCAGTCACTTTCTCTCCTTGGCTCCCAGTACTAGACAGCACAGCTGGTGTCTGGGAGAGCACAGCGCAGGGATCCCCACGTGCTTCATTCTGAGTCAGGCGCAGGTTTCTACACCCTGAATTCCTGGAACAGCGGCATCCTGTCTCTGGATCTCAGCCCATCGCAGCCCAGATCAACCACTGCTCCTTCACAAACCAACACTGGAGCCTCAGTATTGATGCCAGGGACTTGTCTGTCTTGGGGGGGACCCAGTGCAATTCTTATGCGCCCCCCCTTTCTATCCCTAACGTTCTGCTGCTTCACTTGAAGCCAGCTCCAATGCTTTTGCCTGTTAGCCCGAGATGTGTACATCTGGGGGCAGGCTGCTCTTAGGTAGAGGATTCTGGGCTCTGAAATTGTACTGCTCTGCCGGTGCTAGGCATCAAGGCAGGACGAAGGCTTCTGCTGAAGGGACGATGATTTTGCTGGGGTGGGTGTGCATGGTTTTCAGCGGAGAGAGAGCGTAACCTTCTCAGAGGCAGCGTGACTTAGGCACCTGAGTCACTGTTAAAAATGGGGGTTAGGTTCCTAAATCACAAAGGTGCTTCTGAAAAGGATACTCGGAATCTTTATGGGCCAGTGAGTTGCTTTTGTGCCTCGCCCGGAAGCTGTGTGACGAGAGCTATTCTAAATCTAGGTCCCCTGCCCTCGGTGCTCAGTAGATCCCCACCCTGAGAACTGATTTCTTCTCTCCTCCTCTATGACTTTATTGCTTATTAAACGAGTCCTGTTCGCCTCACACGCAGACTTGAGAGATGCTGTATCTGTCCGCTCACATCACCCCTTCCCCATGCAGGCCCCTCCCTTGAACTAGGGTTGCCAGTTTTGGATGGACTTATTCCTGGAGGTTTCATCACACGACATGACCTTTAATTAAAGACTGATTTTTAAATCCTGGAGACTCCAGGGCAATGCTGGAGGATTGGCAACCTTTTCTTGAACAGGTTTCAGAGTAGCAGCCGTGTTGTTAGTCTCTAAGGTGCCACAAGTACTCCTTTTCTTTTTATCTTGAACAGTTGCCCGGCAGGTGTTATAGGTCTCTGTGTTGGAATATAGGCCCACGTTAGATCTGGGTGAACTATGGTTTTAAATTGAGTTGGGATCTAACATGAACAATAGCACCAAAGCATATGACCAGAAAGAATGAGATCATGAGAAAGAAGAGTTGTGTTAAACTTGTAGTCACCCTCCGAAATATTAGTGTTCTCTTATTTAAGGCTGGGCTGAAGTAACAGGAATAAAACGCAGCTAATTGGGTACCAGGTGCAGTAAATAACTGGCTATATAAGAAACTGCTTCATCTGGTCTTAGCTAAGGTCCGATAACTGGCAATGACATCGCTTGTTTGTTCAAGGGTCTAAAAAGTAAACTCTTAAAGGATTCATTGCTAATCCCTGCCTGACCAAGCTGGAGCCGAGCAATATGAGTCTGAGCATCCCAGGGTTTAGCCTGTTTGTAAATATCTTGATCAAATGCTTATAAATGGTTTGTTACTGTTCTGATGTAGTCAATTTGCTTATTATTTAGGCCTGGTTAGAGCAGTCGTATAAATAGCATTCAGACTGGATTTAATAAAGGAATTTACAGTTAAATTAGTGTTGTGGTAATAGCCTGCATAAACAACAATAATTCCTAGGCTGTGATAGGGAGCTAGAAATAACAATCAAGATTAGCACTCAGTATAGACGCTAACTCAGCAGCACAAACGCCCCGTGATGCAAGGAACAGTTAAAAATTCTACATGAGGCAAGGAGGTGAGTAAGGTAATTTGGCCAAGGCCACTCAGGGACTCGGTGGCAGAGTCTCTAATATGCTAGAGATAATACCTTGCACTTAAGTCTCTTTCCATTAGTAGCTCTCAGAGTATTTTACAAAGGAGGGCAGGATAGTTATCCCAATTTTTCAGATAGGGAAACTGAGGCACAGAGGGGGGAAGTGACTTGCCCAAGGACACCCAGCAGGCCAGTGACTATAAGAACTTATATGTTTGAGCTCGGCTGCCTAGGCTACATTGTCTCACTTTAAAGGCCTATCCCAACCCAATGATTCATTTTGGAAACCCTAATAATACATAGTATTTTCCACATTCAGAGCGCTGCACAGACATCCATGAATGAATCCTTACACAGCCCCGAAGGGTGGGTCAGTACTATAGTATGTCCAACTCTAAGAGTTCAAAAATCATGAGTCAGGTTCCTAAAAATCGTGATTTTTTTTTTAAAGAAATCTAACAAACATGGGCTTCTTTTCTTTGCCTCCTGAGCCTTTAGGTACCCTCAGGTCAGATTGTGATTCCAAGCTCTGCCCTGCAACCACCAGGGCTAAAAAACAATGAAAACAGAGATTCTCACCTGATTGCATGCCTCTGGGAGCTGGGGCTTTAAGTAAAACATCAAATATTGTGAGAGTTGGCAATGCTAGTAGTATTAGGCTGGTTTTACAGTGGGGAAACTGAGGCATGGGGAAGCAAAGGGACTTGGCAAGACCACAGTGTGTGTCAGTGGCAGAGCCAGTTTGAGAACTCAGGACTTAATTCCTAGCCCTTCCAATGACTTGGTCTGATTGCAGAGGTTGGTAGGAACTAGAGGAGATGCATTTTGTTAGAACTATATAGTCCATATGTAAAATCATTAATGAGATTTTGTCAGTCTCTGTGGCTCTCTGCTAGTTCTTGGGATTGCAGGAGCGCCTTCTGGTGGCTAATGTGACACCTGAAAATTCTTAGCTGTTTTTTTAAAAAACCCAGTTAATTTTACTATATGCAGTGTAATGTGCAGTAATTTTACTGGTAGATAGGAATTTAGCACAGAGAGCTGCATGTTCAAATTCCATTTGGGATTCCCTCTGGATTCTTGGATGGGCATTTATTTTGTTTTCTCTTAGTGTGATCTAAGTGAATCTGTGAACTACGATCAATTTGTTAAACCAAAAAAATAAGTTGCAAGACTTGATCCAGAACATCGAATGTGTCGAAAATGATAAAGTCAAGGCAGCAAAATCGTCCATCGGGGGAAAGGATTACTGAATAAATGGCCATGCTTAATGGGACACAGTAAGAGCACTCTCTCCCTTGCTCACAAATAAGAAACTAGTTATTGAGAGCCCCTAAAATAAACTGTTACTCTGCTTGACCTTAGCCACAAGGATATCACCCTCGCACCTTTTTATACAGCTGCCCTTTTCTACATTGGCTTCTGATGCGCATGTTAAAAGGATGCTGACATCTCAGGGAGACTCACTAAATAAAGACATCTGCTTATGTATTTATATTTCTCCTATGATGCCTCAACACACCTGCTGTGTCACTTCACCTCTCACCCCCCTTGTTAACCTTTCCCCTTTCATTGTCTCTTGTTTGGGGCTCATCCCCTACATAAGGCCCCAATATACAGCAAAGCTCCTCTTTAAGCACGTGAAAAGTTCCTTTGAAGTCAATGGTTAAAGTTAAGCACGTACGTAAGTGCCCTACTTCATAAGGTCCTAAGCCCGTAACTCTAAATCTTGCAGGGAGCAATATAGAAATATATATCCTCCAGGGAGTGGGGGTGCACGTGTGTATAAATATTGTACGTTACTCTCTTCAAAAACAGCTCAACCATTCTGTCTCAGTCATTCACTAAAATAAATTCAACTTTGGGCAGAGACCAAGCCTGGGAAATTTCTGAGTGAGTGAAAATGGGAGGTTAGGAATGGAAACTGTTATGTGACCTTAACTAGAGTTGTGGGTTCTGAATAGCCGATGATCACGTGCACCCTTGTATGAATGCCCTGTGGATAAGAAAATATTGTCACTCTCTTGGCATTTCTCACCTGGTCTCATACTACGCACCTATCACTCGTCAGGAATGCTGTGAAATATAGCCATCTCTTGCTCTTTTGCTTTGGGCACAACCTGGCTTCCCTCAGCTCCAATCCCCACTCGGAGGCAGCTGCCAGAGTAGTGAAATGGCAGATGGATCGCTTTGCAAAGCTTTCCAGTAGAGATCACAGCAAAGCATTCTGGCTTTGCTCTGACCTGCTTCACTTCATGTTCGTCTCTGCAAGGTGCACTCTTCTCCTTTTGCTCGAGCACCTGCAGTGGAACTGGCATTTAGCATTTAGCACTAACGGGTTTTGAAGTGAAAGTTCTTGTTCCGTGACCCGTTGCCTTTATCCAGCCCACCACTGTGCACTGGAGCTGCTCTTCTTCACGAGTGATCCCTTCCTGAAAACGAACATGAAACAGGCTCCCTAAAGAACAAGCATGTTCGTCCGGGTATTTTTCATGTTGGAGTCTGGTTTCCAGCCAGGAGGCATTTCTGCTGTGAGTTACTGTTCCATGTTAACTCACTACAGGGATTCAGGACAGATGCTTCTCCCACTTCTCATTGCAAACACAGGGGGCTTGAGTTTTCTTCAGTATCTCTTAGCCAGCAGTGTGTAGCAGGGTTTGCCTAAGGATTGCTCTGCTTCACTGCAATGTTGAAAACCATTCATTCAGTGGGATGTTTCCCAGCTCTGTCACTGACCTGCTGTGTGACTTTGGGCAGATCACCTCACCTTCCCTGTGCCTCGGTTTCTCCTTATGTGTAAGGGGGGTAATGATACTTCCTATCACTCCTCCCTTCCCCTCTGTACCGTGCTTGGAGAGTTCTAATGAAAAGCATGACTGACGCGCTAGGTTTTATTATAATTGACTAGAGCTGGTCAGGAATTTTTTGATGAACTTTTTTGGTTGGGAAATGCCGATTTGTTGAAACCAAAACTTGTGGGAAAGGACTGATTTTTTTTTAAATAAATTTTTCATTTTGAAAAAAATTAGAAAAAAGTTTCAAAGAGATCTCATGTTGACATTTTCTAAGCAATAAAGACCCCTGTTTATTTCTGTTTGAAATTACTTTTGGTTTGACATTTAATGGGGGTGAGGGGGTTAATTAAGATCTTGAAATCAAAATATATGAATCAAATATTTATTTATTTATTTACTTTTTTTTATTTATTGGATTGTCAGTTACTGAACATTGTCCAGATTATGACTTTTCGTCCTGATTTGAGCTAGGAAATCTCAAAAGTTTTCCTGGGATGGGAAAACTAGTTCCTGCCCAGCTCTGTTATTGACCCTTAATAGGAGTCAAATGCTGAAAAAGAGACACTCCCCCAGCTGGTTAACCATGGGGCCCAACAGATGACTATCACCTGGGAAAACAAAACATTGGCTGGAGTGAGTGCAGCTGTCCCAAAGACCAGGAGAGCTGCATTTTCAAGGCAACATTGTGTCCACCACTGCTCATGCCTGTTACTGAAGCAGGGAGCTGATGACACACTGCAGCTGAGCCCAAGCTGTGGGAGTTTTGCCACAAATTACAGTGGGGCCAAGATTTGACCCACAGTCTCTCTGCTGCTGAAAACAGATCACAGCCTACTTGGAAGAGTAGTTTTCCATTAGCAGGTTAGCAGGGCCTAGGGGTCCCTCATGCCCTCCACAGCCACATGAGACTGATTTCAAAGCAAGAGGCAAACACTGGAAAAGGCCTAACAAGTGGGGATAGATAGGCCAAGCCACAGGATTCAGGATTTTAAAACACCCTCCTTTCCATACTGTATCCCCTTCCCCCCAAGTTTGGGACAGGATATTGGGTCAGGCCTATCTCTACTAATACGTAGCTCCTGCTCCTTGATAGCATTAAGGGCTCTTTGTTGCTGGTGGGTGAGATGGAAGCGTTCTTAATGAGTGGGGTCATTAAAGATCACAGAGGAAGGGGGTGACTGGAAAACTTTAACCTGGGTTATTCCACTCCCCTAAATCTGGATACAGTATTCTTCAGCTCCTGTCTCAAACTGTTGTGCATTGTGGCTTGCTCTGTTGAACCTCTGTCATGGTCCACCTATCTTAGGTACTTATATGGCCCCCATCACTGTAGGTATCTGTAATGTATTTGTCCTCACAGCACCCCCGTGAAGTATGGCAGAGCTGTTATCCCTATCGTACCCCTGGGAAACCGAGGCACAGAGAGACTAAGTGGCCCACCCAAGGTCACACATGAAACTGAACATTTGTCTCACAAATTTGAGGTGATCACTTACCCAGTGGACTGTCTTTCCGCTTCACTTCCATGCCAGGTGCAGAATAGCTGTACGTAGGAGTTGTGCTTTGGGAACCCTCAGATGAGTTACATTTTATTTTAAAGGATAATACCGTACAGGCAGTCCCTGGGCTCATGACACAATTGGCTCCTGAAAATCACATCTGAAGTCGAAACGTTGTAACTCGATTTTCCCACAGGAACAATGTCGGCTTGAGTGTCACAAAGTCGAAAGCAACATCAGAAAGTCCAAACAGGATTTCAGTTTAGAAACATCGTAAATACTGTTCGTCCTAACTCGAACGTCGTAAAGTCGAGGACTGCCTGTAATATATTGTTAGTACATGGCAGGCATTAAGATGGGATCCTCTGAAGAGGAACACGGGGAGAGCTTGCTTTTAGGGTAAACTTTAAGGAAAGTGAAAAAAACAGTTACCTTTGGGGGAAGGGGGGTAATTGCAGTTAACCTGGAGAAAGATAATTTAATGTTTTAGCATAAGATACTTTAAAAGTCCATTCTTTTAGCAGACACTTTAATCCCACAGCGCCCTCTAGTGGTGAAAGTTCAGAGTGACGTTTTCCAGTGTTCAGTTTTACCAGTCTCTCTAATGCTTTATCAGCTCGCCTAACACATTCTTGTTCGCTCCCTGCGTTAGAAAATGGATCTCCTTTCTCACATGCTGATGTCTTGCTCCCTCGGATCTCTGTCTCTGTCCCTTTCTTGGTCACTGCAGTCCCAAACCAAGCTCTGATTCAAGTGGGCCGGCTTACATACCCCTGGAGTCTGACACAACTGAAACTGGGACTTGTCACTGTGCAGGAAAACAGCATGAGGCCAAACGCAGTCCTTCCTCAGCCCAAACTCCCATTGACTTCAATGACCCGATTGCCAGAGGATTAAGGATTTCAGGGTTTGGCCTCTCGTGACATGCCACGTGTGACTTACCCCGGTGATCCCGCGTGGGCAGCAAACTGCAGCCTGTGAAAGTTCACAGAGCTCCAGAGAGTGCAAAACACTTTGTGAAAACCAGCGGCTGCAATTCGTGGTTACAAAGAAAGGACTGACGCCCTGCTGGCTCTGGAGAACAGGTCAGACCCCAATCACAGCTGGCTTAGCCTGCCTTCTGGGCTCCAGCCCAACACCACGTGTATTTCATTCTAAGCTGCAGAAAGCTACATGTCGCCTGCCCTGGTGATGGCCCTGGAACTTGGTGGAAAAGCCCGTCTGCTGACCCAGGACTATCCTCGAGCCACATACACAATGCCCACTGGGAGTACTGGGAATTTAGTCTTGGCTTTAGTGTGGCTGTTAGGACACTGATGTGTGTGGGAGTCCGTCACCACTCTAAGCCGTTCTATTGCCCTCTGTGACCTTATCTCAGGAAGAGAGCAATCTCTGTAACAATAATATGGGGACGTGTTTGCCTGAGAGCATTGTGCTTCCCAAGAGCAAATCATCTGTGTGCGCTCGCTGGGCAAGGGCCCAAAGAGTGCATGTTAGATAAGGTCTCATTCATATGCTGGGGATCACGTTAAGCCCAGGGGTGCAAGTAAGTTAGAGGACCTCCCAGTACGCTGGAGTCCTGAGCAGGGGGCGTGGCCTCAACCGGAAGAGGCGGGGCCTCAACCGGAAGAGGCGGGGCCTTAAATCCCTGGGCCCTTTTAATCTAGATTTAAAAGGCCAGGGCTCCAGCTGCAGTAGTGGCGGCTGGGAGCCCGGGGCCCTTTAAATCACCCCTGAGCTCCCAGCTGCAGAGGCGGGGCTCGGGGGCAATTTAAAGGGCCCAGGGCTCCCGCTGCCACTACCGCAGCAGAGCCCCAGACCCTTTAAATCACTGAGGAGCCCTGGCGGTTCCCGGCTGCCACCGCTACCCGGGGGCTCTGGACTCTGGGCGCTGATTTCCAAGAGCCATCTCCATTGGCTTCAGTGGTGCTATGCCAATTTTCAGCAGATGAAATTCTGACCCTGTGTTTGCTCAGACGTGCCTGTTCTGCCCCCCACCCTCCTTTGCAGCCCTGCGCACCTGAGAGCAAGGAGGCAGGGATTTTGAGACTCACTTCTGCTCATTGCAGAGGGCTACCTACGCCTAGTGCTTAACCATAGGTGATAGGGGGCTTATTCCGTCACCCACTTACGTCTCTGGACCTTCTCGCATGAACAGAGAGCAACAATACCCGAAGTCCGGAGGTGCAAACAATTCAATGTTTATTGGGGTGAACTTCCAGCAAGCATGATTCCAGTTTCTTTCCTTAGTGTCCCCCTTCCCAGTTCCGACACCACAGAGCCTTACCTGTGTCCCTGTTCCCACTCCTGCCCTTAGCTAAACATGATTCCAATTTCCCCACCCCCATTCCCTGTTCCCATTTCCCCCTTTAGGAAAACATGATTCCAATTTCCCCACCCCCATTCCCTCTTCCCATTCCCCCCCCTCCCACACACACACACACTTCCTGGTTGACTGCAGACTACATAGTAAAACTGGAGTTCTGCTTAGCTATATCATTTTCCTGAAATTTAACTAACCAATCCTAACATATTGTAACATGATTATTTAACCAGTTATATCCCACCACCTTAATTAGTTTACACCCAGCAAAATTAATTACACAGCAGACAGGAACAATCACAGAACCAAACAGAGATTATACAGACAAACAATAGGGAAATGGGGACTACAGTGACAGAACAATACAAAAATGAGGATTTCACATCCCAGCTATTGATAAGTGAGTTCTTGCCAGACAGGATGCTATCAAACTAAGTTTCCTTTTACATCTTCTAGGCACTTCCCTTTCTCTGGAGGCGATAGGTATTATCAGGACAGGATTGTACTCCTCACAGCCCAATAGCACCTTATTTCAATGTGACTAGTTTGGAATGTGAGGATGTGACCGTTCGCTTCCCAGCTTACGGCTGCCTCCGCTGCTTAGCCAAAGGCCTTAGCCTAAGCACAGGGCCTCAGACTGTCACAGTAAGAGAAGGCCCTTACACCGGCGGACAGTGATTTTGATTCTTTCTTTTATAGCTCTATAACTAGCTAAGTGATAAGAATACACCTCAATTCTTAGAGTATAGGCCTTTACAGACAGGCCTGAATATCTATATCCTAACAATAGGTGCCCCCGTGTGTAGCCTCTGCTCATACATATACTAGAGTGCAATAGGCTTGCACATGGTGTGCTGTGCAAGGACTTCCAGGATCCAGGCCTTATCATGTGCCTACAGGTATTTAGCAATAACTAAGGCTACGTTTTAGTCACAGGTATTTTTAGTAAAAGTCATGGACAGGTCATGGGCAGTAAACGAAAATTCACAGCTCGTGACCTGTCCATGACTTCTACTATATGTACCATGACCCCTGACTAAAACTTGGGCCGGGGGGCTGTGGGTGCTCTGGAGGAGGTAGCAGTCTG
This sequence comes from Chelonia mydas, assembly GCF_015237465.2. Taxonomy (NCBI): domain Eukaryota; kingdom Metazoa; phylum Chordata; order Testudines; family Cheloniidae; genus Chelonia; species Chelonia mydas. The sequence continues at coordinate 71,503,942 of NC_051250.2, forward strand.
GGGGCGACATGGGTGCTGGGGGGTAGCCCGGGACCCCCGCTGGTGCTGGAGGGTATGGGTGGGTGGCAGCAAGCTGCCCAGGACCTGGCACTGTGGGGGTGGCCTGGGACCCCCACTGGCACTGTGGGAGTGGGGGGCTGGCGGTGCTGGAAGGCTTCCTACCCAGCTCTGATCGGCATGTCCCTGCAGCTCCTAGGGAGAGGGAAGGCCAGGAAGGCTCCAGGCACTGCTCCCACCACAAGCATCAGCTCCGCAGCTCCCATTGGCTGGGAACCGCAGCCAATGGGAGCTGCGGGGACAGTGCCTGCAAGAAAGGACAGCGCACAGAGCCCGCTGGCTGTTCCACCTAGGAGCTGCAGGGACATGCTGGCCTCTTCCGGGAAGGCCCCCCCACAGATAAGCACCACCCTACACCCCAACCCCCTGACCCAGCCCTGAGGCCCCTCCCACACCCAAACTGCTGCTGGCCCAGGGGCTGCCGAGTTTTCGGGCACCCCCTGAGCCAGCCACACTGGCCACTGCAAAAGTCACGGAGGTCACAGAAAGTCACAGAATCCATGACTTCCATGACCTCCGTGACGGACACACAGCCTTAGCAATAACACATATGGGGCTAATTCGCAATGGATCCCCCAGTCAACAAAACTCTGACTTTGCACACACACACAATTATTATTACAGTCTAGCACTATTATTATGATTAATATTACATAGTGGCATATAAACAAATTATTAGTGCATAACTCTGTGCATACCCACACACATATAGCAGATCCTTGCTCATTCCCATGTTGACTGGCAAAGCACCTGTGAATTAGTGAACCTTGTGAACTAGCAAAAAAAGTGTTCAAACATGCTGATAAAGCCTGAATGCTGCATTTCAAAAAGTGTGCTCCTTTCCTTTTCTTTTGTCAGTTGTAGCTTGGTTTGAATGCTGGGAGAGTTTGAGTAAGTGTACTGCAGTGTGTTTGATAAAAGTACCAGTGTCTCTGTCACTTGCGGCTTTTGCTGTACTGCAGATAGATGGAGGAGTCCTGCCAGCTTTAGTGTAGAGTCTCAGGTTAGTGAGGTTCTCCTGCACGTTCACTGTGCCATATGCCTAAGTCTGAAATGTGGCAGATGGCAGCGTGGGATCATATCTAGCAATCTCCAGCACACAGTCTGAAGTGGGGACTGAATATGATTTATCTTAGCTCAAGATCAGCGTTTCCCATTACGCTGAGTTCAGCCGTGCTCTGTAGGCTGCGACTTACTCTTTCTCAGTAGGTCTATTTGCAATGTTACCTTTGACTCTCAAAGTGTGTCAAGACAATATTACAAGTTAATCCTCTTAGATAACTAGTGACATCAAGAAGTGTTTTCCCTTTAAAAACCATCCACCTTGTTAAGAGCACCAGGCTAGCATGGTGCTTTGGACAAATCCAGCCCTAGTACTGCCCATCACCTCTTGCTGTATCTGGAGACGCTCCCTTCCCCTCTGACCCCCGTCCATCCATGTCACTGCCACCCATAAACAAATCCACTAGCCCCACAGTGCTCCAGGGGCCAGCAGAGAGTTGATCTGCTTATTTTTAGAAACCTCTGCAGTCTTCATCCCTCCCCCATAGAACCAGCTTCCTTCATGCATTTTTACACTGATGGCAAGAGACCCTTCTCCTCTGCAGCTCCCACCCCCTGCAACAGTCTTCCCTGGACCCCATTTCTCTGAGAGAGATCCCACCCCTGCAGTGTCTGAGCCATGAAGTGGCTCACAACACCATAGTGTCTGAGCACCTGGCAGACATTAGTGAATGTACCCTTTCCTCACCAATGTGAAGTAAAGGAGGAGTATCCTCATTTTACAGAGGGGGAAGAGAGGCACAAAGAGATTAAGGCTTGGATTGTCAAAGGATGCCAAGTGATTTAGGAGCACAAGTCCCATCACCCTTCCATAGGATTTAGGCACACACCGGGCCTTTGAAATTCCTACCATAAGTGACTTACCCAAGGTCACACCCATAGTTTGCACTCGAGAGGGGAATCGAATCCCGATCTCCCAGCCTAGTGCTTTAATCACAAGGCCACCATCTCTCCCTCGCATCATTTACAAAAATCTCCTCAGAAACCCGCTCTTTTCTCCCGGCCTCTCCCTTTCTCTCTCCCCTTATTGGTCTTGATTTCGGTGCCGGTATCGGTGAGCTCCGTTTGCATGCGAGACACTGGAGGGGATAATGGTTGCTCCATGGCATCAGTTATTAAAGCCAAGCCGCGCTCTTGAAGGAGCTAACACATGCACAGAACTAAGGCAAAGTTATTTCTGGCCAGGCAAACTCTTCCTTGCTGCCCAGCCAGGCTTTCATTAGGGCACGTGGCTTTGTTTCAGTAGACTTGGTGTTCCGTCACGGGTATTAAAAGGCCACTGCTTTTCTCCAGCTCCTCTCTCTGCCCCCAGCTGTGCAGGTCATTTCTCTGATTGCTGAGAATTGCGCTAGGAGAAAATGCTTCGGGCTGAAATCTTGTTTCGGGTTAAAGGGCTGGGAGGCTGTAGTTAACCAGTGCGTTACCAATCCGCTGAGATGTCAGGGCAGCGGCAGACAGCTTCTCTGGATGGCTTCGCAGAGGGGACAAGGGATGCGTCCCACTGCCAAACTGAAGTGTGAGTTCGATATACAGAGTGCAGGCAGAGGCAGGGTGGTGGGGGGAGAAATGTCCCAGCTGGGACTCAGATAGCTCCTTGCAGGCCCCACAGCCCCCAGGGGGGAATGAGCCCCATTCAGCTCCTCTGATGTCAAGACAACGCCCCCTTCACCCACCCCCAGGAACACTGTGATGCTGGGGCACCTCAGTGGAGTGGCAGAGTGGGAGCTGCAACTGTAAGGGAGTATTTCAACAGCTGAAAAGGCACATTTACACCATATGTTATAGCAGCTCAGTATGTCAGGGATAGGCTGGCCCCAGGCGCTGAAAGTATCCAGGTCTGTCTGGTAAATGGATGATGTTTAACCTGGCTGGACACAGGTGAGGATTTCCCTGGTGGAATCTGCCCTGGGAGAAGAGTTGTGTCTGCAGTAGCTTGTGCTCGTAGCAAGGCATCCTGGGAAGTGACCCTACCAGTTGAGACCTGGGCACATCTGGCCACTAAGCTATTTGCTGCACTTGCTGTGAAAATCAGGGTCCAGACACTCCAACAGAAGAACAGGGGGTCTGAACCCCAAAGAATAAGCAATTGAATTAACTGATTGTATACAATGTTGTTGTGCATAAAAATATATCGAGTAAGGTCTCTTATGAAAGCTTGTAATGTTCTGAACTTGATGGTCATTACGAGATATGTATACAAACTGCCGTCACGAGTTCATGTATTTGTCTGTATGTATAAAACTGTACTGTGCTCCTAATTTGTACTACAACATTCAGCTCCACCTCCTGACGGAGCAGTGGGCAGTCAGCCAGGGAGGGGCTGCCTCCCCAACCAGATGAGACTAGCTCCAAGCACCTAGGAGAAGACAAATGGTGGGCCATTACAGTGAATGGGAAGACACTGAGACACCCTGGCTATCAAGTCAAGAGGGAGCTTCTCCTGCTCTCAGTGACCGTGCGAGAGAGAGACAGAGAGAGAACTGCAAACCCTTTTAAAAGAGAAGGGTTTTGAAGTGAAATCTAGTCAGAAACTGAGGGACAGCATCTAGGCTGGAAGCTGTCTGGGAAACACTGATCGCCCTTGCAGTTAGGAGGTATGCTGGTGTAACCCACACACCTTCAGGGTGTGGTATTCTGTCCCATCTAGTGGCACCAAGACCACTTAGAAAGAGAGTTAATGAGTCTGCTCTACAGCCTTAGCTAACAGGCAGTTGGCTTTTAGCTCATGTGGTAGAGGCTCATGCACTAAGCTCCAGAGGTCCCTGGTTTGATCCTGCCCACTGACGACCAGCGTCTGTCAGCATTACACTGGGACACTGTTCAAAGGTAATAGGTACCTTGTATTACAACAGGGGTTTCATCTAATTTAAAGTGTAAAGCCTGAGGTTCCATTATGATGTTTTTTTCTGTGTAACTTGCATATGTTTGCTTTCCCTCATGATTTCATCTTTGGCTCTGGGGGTTTTCTGCTTAAGCAGCTTTTTTTTTCATTTTTACCCCAAGCAGGTCTCTGTATGCAAACTGCATGGAGTGTGCATGTCCGAGCAGGCTGGGGGCTGGTTTCATACCTTGGCGGGGTGACAAACCAGAAGGGAAAAGTCAGAGTATCTGTTAGTTAAGAACTCGGCGTGGACAGGTTTGGGGAGACTCGGGACTGGAAGGGCTTGTGGTCACCAGCAAAGTGTAACTAGGCTGACGAAGCCAGGATAAGACTTTGTGCTTGTGGAGGGGCTACTGGTGTTAGGGCTGTGAACCAAAGATATCCAGCATAAAGGCACCCAAGATTACAGGGCAGGAGGTGAGAGAAACCCTTCCTGGTCTGGGTGGTCCCCAAAATGTCTCACAAACCACCGCTTCAGGTGCACAGAAATCCTTCCTGGCATTCAGCCCCAGCCATCCCTCTCCTCTGAGGAGCTGGGGCAGCACAGAGAGCATTATGGGGGAACCCTTGTGTTCAAAGCTTGTGTCCAACAGGCATGACATCTCCATGCTCTACAACAGCGTTTCTCAAACTGGAGGTCCCGACCCAAAAGGGGGTCGCAAGGCTATTGTAGGGGGATCGGGAGATCACCCCAATGTTGCTGGGGGGGGTAAAGGGGAGATGGGGGGGATACAGCAGCTACCACTCTCTGGCCACCCTGCTCTGAAGGCAGCACCATCAACAGCAGCACTGCAGACGTAAGGGTGGCAATACCAGGAGTATGCACCTATGAGTATGTACCGTAATTTGCTATCACTTGCGGGGGGTCACAGCCTGAAATATTTTCAAAGAGCGGCCCGGCGAAAAAAAGTTTGAGAACCCCTGCTCTACAGTATTCTTTGGAAGCAAATCTTGACTCGATGTCAGTAGAGCCTGGATTTGGCCCAATGTGTGATGAACGATCTGTGCCTAGTGTTTAATTTCCCTGTGTTGTTTTCTGCTTCTTTGCAGGGATCCTGTTTACAATGCTGGTATTTGGACCAGCCTGTGGATTTATCTTGGGCTCCTTCTGTACCAAAATCTATGTGGACGCTGTCTTCATTGACACAAGTAAGGCGAATTGTTTCTGAGTTGCTGTTTAAGAGCGTTAATGATGTATTGTGGGACTAAGATGTGGAGATTCACTCATAAAGCCCCCTCTCATTGAGTCTCTTAGGCTCATGAGCATAACAAGGCAGGAGGAGATCCTTTTGAGAGAGACTCAGCTGCTGGGTGGGATTCAAAGCCTTTCGCCTCGATTCCAGTGGAGAAGCGGTTGGAAGCGGCTGGAAGTTGTTCCCATCTGGGATGGTTTGGAATCTTATGTTAAATGAGGCCGAGGGGATCACAGCCCCGTTCTTAGTAGACTGACGTTGCATCGAGATGCCACCATCACAGCTGGTGCTAGCTAGCTCCCATGCATGCACCCTCCACCAAGGGACTGGGGACAGTATAGACCATGGAGAATGAACTCCCCATTTTGCCACGACAGGAAGTCTTTGCAGCCCAGCAGAGAGGCATATCAAAAAGGAAGCTTCTGGTGCTGTCTGTGCGCTACCTCTCTTGGTGATAGTTGCTATGTGACTCTCCTCCCTGAGCCCTACTCTTTAGTTTTTCACAGTTAATTATATTCTAAATGTCACTCTCTCTTGATCTGTCTTTCTGTCTCCTCTTCTATTATTAGAGATATTATTCCTTTTGTCAGTAGAGTCCAGTTACACTGTACGTTAGCCCAGCACACCTCTGAAAGGGGAAGAGGAAAGAAACAATAGGGTGATAGATAATAAAAATGTTCATGGTCCAAGACAGGGAATTCAGATCCTTTATTATTTAGACCCTGATCCTGTAAAGACTTAAGCACACACTTAATTTGATACCTGGGAGTCATTCCATTGAAGCCAATGCAATAACTTCAGTCAATGGGCCTACTTGTGAGTGGAAAGCAAGCTCATAAATAAGACTTTTTAGAACTGAACTTTTAAAGTGCCCTTGATAGAATCTTGGTATTAATTACCGGGGTAAAGCTCTCACAAAAGCAAATAATAATTCCTGCCAGGATGCTGCTAAAACTTAGCAACAGAAAAATGTCTTAATCAGAGCGGTTAAAAATATTTTTAAATTAGGTGACGTTTTTTGTGAAAAAATGTTTGTGGATTTGAAAATTTCAAAATTTTTGATGAAATGATTCAAAATGAAAATGTTTCCATTTGGTTTGTTCTTTTTTGCCATTGGAAAACGGGATGGGGTTATGAGCAGGGGAGGAAAAGCCTGAAAAATACAAATCAGAAATTTCCCAGTTCACTTGAAATGATCGCTTTTCACTTGAATCATTTCATCAAAAAATTGCACCGAGGTTTCGAATGAAATGAAAATGTTTCATTCTGTTTGAAACTTTTTTATTGGAAAAGAATTCCCATTTTTGTGACAAAGCCTACCAGTAATAATACTCTCACTTTATTCCATTAGCCGAAGATAAAACTTCAGGGGAGGTAGGTCAGGGACTCTGAGTTGTTATCCCCATGTGACCAATGGGGAAAAGGAGGGACTGTGATGGGTCATTTGCCCTGGGTTTCGCTGTAAGACAGAATTGGGAAGGAGACCAAGGAGTCTTGATTCCCCACTTTCCCGCCATTCCACAAACTCAGACTATTAGGAAAGTTAGGAGCTGGTCCCTGACAGAAGCTGGATCCTAGTTAGATCAGTAGTCTGATCCATGTGGCAGCTCTTATGTGTGAGTGTCAAAACGTTTTCAAGTAACTTCTATGTCCTGCTTAAATTTTTGTAGGTGGATGAGTACATTATTGTTCAACAAGCAGAACCCTTTGTTCATTGCCAAAGTCATCCCTTTGCCAGCAGAGGGAGCTATAAACCAACCGATCCTCTCCTCTGCTTTCCTGACTGCTTGGTTAGTTTACAAAGCTGGAGCTTCTCCCTTTTGTAGAACTTTTCTCCGCCCTATTCAAAGGCCTTTGCCTATGTCTCCCCTCCAACAGGCTCTATCAGCGTCTCTCATCTTTCTTCAGGGGTGTTGTCCCCTTTGGGAACTTGCTGCACTTCTGTGATATCGTAACGCATCACAACACCATAAATACGGTATTTTGTACGTCCCATGAGGCTGCCTTGCAGGGCTCGGAACAGGCCTCTGCAAATTGGCTGAAAGGTGCGGAGCAGCCACTGTGTCTTGTTCTATCATACACAAGGGGCATGTACAAATTCATCTGAAAACCAGACACTCACTGGCTTTCTTTGTGCTGCTTGCCCACCTGTAAATATAACTTACTGGGCAGCGCCTCTGACTACCCAGCATCCCTGCCAGGGAGCTCCTTGTTCAAACTTTGAGTGGGCCCATTTAATCCATTGATTTCAGTGGAGTTAAACCAATGATGAATTTGGCCCTATAATAATAATACCTAGCTTTTACATCAGTAGATCTCAAAGCACTTTACAAAGGAGGTCAGTAGCCTCAGCTCCATTTTACAGATGGGGAAACTGAGGCACAGAGAAGGGGAAGTGGCTTCCTCAGGGTCACCCAGCAGGCCAGTGGAAGAACCAGGAATTAGAACCTAGGTTAGCTGAGTCCCAGTTCAGTGCTCTGCCCACTAAGACACACTGCCTCATAGACAGCGTAGGCCTCCTTTAACCATGGACACATCAGACTACTGAATCTAAACCACTCCAGAGCGTACATGGTCATATTTACTGCTGAATAATAAAATCAAATGTGGCCTGTTCCTAGAACCACTATGGCACTGCTAACGAGGGCATTGGACCATGAACTTTGGGAAACGCAGCGGGATGGGATGGGATGGGATGGCTCAGTCGATGATCAGGGGCATAGAGAACTTTCTAGATCTGGCCTGAGTGGTTGGTGACGGCCTGTTATTGTCAGCTGAGGGTTGTTCAGAGGTCTGCTGGGTGGAAACCAAACTGGCGGCCTGAGTCTATTTTCAGACGGATGAGGGTGTCCACGCCCCAGCTGGACCTGCAGTCTCAGCGCAGAGGCCAGGAAAGGAATGTTCCAGGAGACTGAACTGCGCTCTTATCCCCAGGCCAGTTCTCAGGCACAGGGACAGAGCAGTGAGGGGGAGAGATTGTGGCTCCGCTGTCCATACTGCACCTGTCTGGGGAATATACAGAAGGCCTGGCTGTCAATCTGGCACCATTCCCGGGAGCTAAAGAAATGCATCTCAGAGGGGGGGAATAACGGGCACGAATTCAATCCCTCAAAAATGAAAATATTTTCGAGCTATACAGTATTTTCCCCTGGGACTGAAGCGTCTCCTTCCCTCTCCGCTTGAGAGACAACTTGATTACTTCACGTCAGACACAGCTTTTCAGATTGACTATAACGCAAAACACACAGAGGAGATTGTTATTCGAGCCGCACACGCACACAAACCCGCACCAAGAATGAGCTCCCAGGAGCGAAGGCACACATTGGCCTTGCTTTCCCAGTGGATCTCTTCAGAGGACACAATGTTATGCTTTCCGTCTGAAAGAGAAGTTCTCATCTGCCACAGATTTTATCCCCCAGAATGACTCTCATGATTTACAGATGGGCTTTTTTCTGTGTGCTGATTGATTGCCGGGGGTAGGGGGGTTACAGACCAGGAGCCAAGACATCCCGTCCTGGTCTAGTAATCGCACTCAAGAAACGGGTTGCAGCCATGGCCTTCAATGAAGCCGGACCTATTGCTGACTTGGAATAACAGGGAAAACTGAGGAGCAAGGCAAAAAGGCTCCCACGCTCACTCAGCAGAATGTGCTCATCATTCCCCTGCACTCAGCTGGACGGCCATGCTAGGCACATTCAGAGTGAGTCAGGTATGGGGTGGTCTCATACGCTCACCAGAGCAAGAAGCTCTCCAGGGAGGCTGTCCCACTGAGGCATCAACGGATGTGGGTGGCTGAGGGGCCTGCTCAGAGTAACGCATTCCAGGGGCTCAGAAGTTACTGGGTGATGTCCAGCCCAGCCTCACTAATTCACATAGGCACCTGGGAGACCGGGTGCCAGGTACTGAATTTGGGCAGTGAGTGAGCGAATGCCAGAGGGGAGCAAAACCAGTGCATCACTAAATGTGCTTTATTCATCCATTTAATTAGGATTTGTTATGAGAGCACAGAGGGGCTCCACCTGAGATCAGCCCTATTGTTGTAGGAGCTGTACAAACACAGTGAGAGCCAGTCCCTGCCATGAAGAGCTTACACTCTAAATAGACGAAACAGGCAGGAGATGGGAGGGGAAACAGAGCCACGAGGAGATGAAGTGAGTTGGCCAAGATCCCTCAGTAGGTCAGTGACAGAGCCTCAGAAACGGTACCCAGATCTCCTGACTCTCAGCCCAGGGCTCTATCTATTGGACTACGCTACCCCTCATCTTTTGCCAATTGCCCTTCAATTTTCATTGCTCATGATGGTACCTAGATTCACAGATTTTTTTAAAGGCCAGAAGGGACCATTGTGATCATCATCAACACAGGCCTGAGAACTTCCCCCAAAATAATTCCCAGAGCAGATCTTTTAGAAAAACATCCAATCTTGATTTAAAAATTATCAGTGATGGAGAATCCACCATGCCCCTTGGTAAATTGTCCCAATATTTAATTACTCTGACCTTTAAAAATTGACGCCTTATTTCCAGTCTGAATTTGTCTAGCTTCAACTTCCAGCCACTGGATCGTGTTAGACCTTTCTCTGCTACATGGGAGAGCCCACATCAGTAAGTGCATGACAGAGTGTAGGTTGTAACACGAGAACTGATTGAACCAATTGCTCGGGAAGTCTTTTGCTGAGAGCTGGGGACCAAACAAGTTTGGTGTGGATGACAGGGTGTGCAGTGGAGTGGGGTTCACAGCCTGATCATAATGACCAGCAGGAGCAGCGGAATTGGGGGGCAGAGAGGGATAGAACGCCCGCAATGGAAATGTTGGGGGACTGATGTATGTCCCCCCCAAAGTTTTCTGCCCCCCACAATATCTCGCTGAGGTGAGAGGGGAACCCGGCTATGTTTCTACCTCTGCAATGCATGTGTTGTGAGGGTGGGACCAGGAGGAGGGCCTGGAGCAACCCTCTCGGCACACAAGATCAGGCTGGCTGCTGGGGAGCAGGTAGGGTCAGAGCTCCTCTCCCTGCCCTGCAGCCACCAGGATTCCTGTGGAGACACCTGGCCTGAGGGAGGGATGGGAGCATGGGTGGCAGCTGCTGGGGAGGGCTGGGGGACAGGGGACCAGCACAGGGGCAAGGGGGATTGGCACACAGGATGCTGGAGGGGAAGCAAAGAGTGCTGGGCACCGGCTGCAAAGGAGCTGCCTTAGGAATGGCAATAGGAACTGTCTTCTGAGCCTGAAGCCAGCCTCTCTCCTCCCCTCCTTTCCCCCCACAGCCAAGACTCCCCCTCCTATCCCTCTCAGTGAGCCGCCACCCCACCGCTACCAGCGACAGGTCTTTTCACTCGAGGAAGAATGAGGTAACTTTTGGGAATGCAAAAGTGCAGGGGAGGTTCCTTCCCAGTTGCCTTTCATGGTGTTTCCTTTCTTTTCCCTCCTGTGGGGGAGCGAAGTCCCCCTTGTGTGCCTCCAAGACTTGGGGTCCATCGCTTTGTACTCCTGTGCAGGACACACATGAAATCTGAAAGTGGTCGTGACCCTACAATGAAAACTCTGCTGAGCAGGGAGCTTGGTTCCTGTGTGTTTGGGCAGCACCCAGCGCCTACAAATAACAGTAGCGTAAGCAGGGGCGTGTAATTGGGGAGGGATGAGTGATCTTGGGGCAGTGTCATGGAGCAGATTGCTGTTTGGATCCCATTGCCACTAATAGATAGCAGTCACTTCAACTAGTTGTTTCAAGTCTGCAAGCTTGTGTCACGCAGAAATGCCAAGGGGCCTTTCTGAGTTTCAGAAGCATTCAGCCTTCAATCGTGTGATCCAGATCCCTCCATCCCTCTTCATCAGTAATAATATTAACTCACAGTTCTATGACCTAGAAGTCCCAATCAGGATCAAGACCCCATTCTGCTAGGTGTTGTACAAGCCAAAGTGCCAGGTTCCTTGCCCCAAGCAGTTTCTTTCTGTGTCTGTTTTATACCTAGATTGCTACTCAATGGGGATATCCTGGGGTTGACTTTAGCCCTCTGGGTCTTTAACCCTTTGTGTCTCTCTCCTTCCATTGGAATCACTGATGTGTGGCTTTGCCGTTGCAGGTAAACTGGATATCACCCCCGATGACCCTCGGTGGATCGGCGCGTGGTGGGCAGGCTTCTTGCTGTGTGGTGCCTTACTTTTCTTCTCGTCCCTCTTGATGTTTGGATTCCCGCAGTCCCTGTCGCCCAGGGTGGAGCATGCAGTGGAGAGTGAGCAAGCCATGCTCCCCGAACGGGACTACGAGAGGCCCAAGCCAAGCAATGGAATCCTGCGGCACTCGCTCGAAGGGGAGGACGGTGCCTCCTGCCTCCAGCAGCTGAGAGGTGACAAACTCCCCTGCAACTCATTGCGTTTCTACGGCAGGTTCATGGCTCACTAGATTCATAATTTGGCTCTGATTTTGGCTACCCCACCTGCCCACCCACCCACCCCAAAAAAACCCTTTTGGAATTTCTCTCCCTCACTTTTACTTATCCCTGATAGTGCACGCATTTTAATGGGAGACATTGTTCCACTTAAAAGGCTTTGGTTTAAGCTACAAGATGTAGAAATCCAGAGAAAACCATTAGGGTTCATCAAAAATGGGGCTAAGGGAGGGACGGGGGAGAATGGAGGGAGTAAAACAGTGGATGACAGAAGTTCTCCAAGACACTTTGTGAGTTTCTACTCTCCAGAACCTCACCGTCTTGTAGCTTGGCTGAGTTTCTACTCTCCAGAACCTCACCGTCTTGTAGCTTGGCTGAGTTTCTACTCTCTAGAACCTCACCATCTTGTAGCTTGGCTATGCCTGCGGCTCGCACAGTGGGGACAGGCAGAAAGCAAGTATGGCTGATTCAAAGAGGTTTGGAGCTGCCTTTTGATGGAGCCATGGCAGGGCCAACAGAACCCCATGCTCCTGAGTGTAAAGCAGTAAATGCTGGGCACCAACACAGCAAAATACCAGAGTGCAGAATAGGATTAGGAGGGAGCCTTTAGAAAGGGCAAGGCCAGAGAACAGTCTGAGTATCAACAGAACCCTTGTTGGGGCATAAAACAGCCACGTGTCAGAATAGAATAATCTGGGCCATATCCTCAGTTGGTGGAAATCAGCATAACTCCAAGGAGGTCAGATGACACCAGATGAGGTGTGTTTATGTGTGTGTGTACACACCATGTACATACGTAGTATTACAGAATTCTTTAGGTGAGAGGAGAGCTCTACTAGGGCATCTGGTCAGCTCCCACTTGCTGTCATCACAGCAGAGGGTTGGTTTCCTTATCCCTTAAAGCTTCCTGATAAACAAGGGCCAAACCACTTAATCCTGTCCAACCCTTACCGACTTCATTGGGGCGTGCGTGGTGCGAATGCAGGGAGGGGAGAAAGGAAGCTTGGAAGGATTTTGAATAGAGAACGTTTTGAGTAATGGATGTTGTTGCTCCTTAGGAGAAGGTCAGTAGTGATCAGAAAATTTCAAAAATTTGAGCATAAAAGGAGGACATTTTTTAAAAATTTGCTGTCATCCAATCCTTCAGGCTGCAGGGATTTGGAAATGGAATGTTGCATGCGTGGAGATTGGCTGTTCCACCAGCCAGTCCCTTCTTCCAGTGGACATATTTGTTCCATCCATCCAGATAATTTCATGGCTGTCAGTACTATAGCATTTGAATGTCGGTGTTTGGATCTGAGCATTGAATTCACGTGAAGGACAGCAGAGGTTCAGACCAATTGGGTCATTGCTCAGTTTCAGACAACCGTGTATGGTAACATGTAACACAATTTACCTGCTGCACCAAGTGGAAGGAATTCTGCTCAAGAGTGGTGTGGAGCAAACTGCGTTATTGAGTTACTTGCTGAATGACTGCCTTGCAGCATAGATACTGTGTATGCTCTAGGGGCCTATGTGTCACCCAGTTACATCAGATAGTGTTTGTATCCCTAGAAATGCACTGCAGAAGAGGGTGATGTTCTGATTGGTTAGTACTACAATGGAAAGCGGACGAGGACAACCATTCCACTGAAGTCGATAGGCTGAGACCAGGGATAAATCTGGCTGTGTGTACACTTCTGTGTGTTTGAGAGGAGACACTTCTTGCAAACAATGGCAAGATATAACTAGGGGTGTTTGGAAGGGAATACTACATACCTTCAAATTCCATTGAAACTTTATGTTTCAGAAGGTGGAGGAAGTAAACCAAGGGACCTCCATTTTAGACTTGATTCTGAATAACAGGGAAGAATTGGTTGCGAAAATCTGAAGATTGAAGGCAACTTAACTGACAGAGATCATGAAATGATAGACGTCAAGTTTCTAAGAAAGGGAAAGAGAGAGCAGCAGCATAAAGAAAACAGACTTAAGAAAAGCAGACATTAACAATCTCAGAGAACTTGTAGATAAGGTCCCATGGGGAAAAAATGTAAGGGAAAAACAAGTTCAAGAGAGTTGGCAGTTTCTCAGAGACAATATTAAAGCCACAACAGCAAATTCTCCTGGTGCAAAGGAAAGCTAGGAAGAATAGTAAGAGGCCAACATGGCTTCATGAGCAGCTCTTTAATGACCTGAAAATCAAAAGAGAATTCTACAAAAAGAGCAAACATGGACAAATTGCTAAGGATGAGTACAAAAGAACAGTGCAGGCATGTAGAGACAAAATCAAAAAGGCCAAGTGAAAAAATGAGTTATACAGAGCAAGGGGCATAAAAGGCAACAAGAGAAATGCAAAGGAAAATTCCCTACTTAGCAGAGAAGTAAAGCTAGTTACGGACGACATGAACAAGGCAGAAGTGTTTAATGCCCATTTTGCTTCAGTCTTCACTAAAAAGGTAAATTATGACCAGATTAACACAATTAATATGCACAATAAAGGGGAAGGAACACAAGCCAAAATAGGGAAAGAACAGCCTATAAGAACAGATGTATTTGAGTTGCCAGGGACTGATGAAATTCACTCGAGGGTACTTGAGGAACTAGCTGAAACTAGCTATTAGTGATTATCTTTGAGAACTCAGGGAAGGCAGGTGAGAACCCAGAGGACTGGAGAAGGGCAAAGGTAGCATATATATTTAAAATGGGGGAAAAAAGAGGACCCAGGGAATTATAGACCAATCAGCCTAACTTCGATATCTGGAAAGATACTGGAACAAATTATTAAGCAATCAGTTTGTAAGCACCTTGAGGACAATAGGGTTATAAAGAATAGCCAGCATGGATTTGTCATGAACAAATCATGCCAAACCAATCTAATTTCCTTCTTTGACATGGTTATTGGCCTAATGGATGTGGGGTGGGGGGAAATATAGATGAACTGTATCATGATTATAGTAGGCTTTTGACACAGCCTCATATGACATTCTCATAAGGAAACTAGGGAAATGTGGTCTAGATGAAATTACTGTAAGGTGGGTGCAAAACACTTGAAAAAAATATTTAAAGAGGACTTTGCTGTCACATTGGGGGGATGAATTTAGTGGGTTCCCACAGGCGACTGTCTTGGATCTAGTCAATATTTTCATTAATGACTTGGATAATGGAGTGGAGAGTATGCTCATAAAATTTGCTGATGACACCAAGCTAGGAGGGTTTCAAGCACTGTGGAGGACAGAATTAGAATTGAAAATGATCTGGACAAATTGGAGAATGGGTGTGAAATCATAAAATAAAATTCAAGAAGGACAGGTGCAAAGTACTACACTTAGGAAGGAAAATCAAATGTAAAACTACAAAATGGGGAATAACTGGCTAGGCGGCTGTACTGTTGAAAAGAATGTGGGGGTTAGTGGATCAAAACTTGAATATGAGTCAACAATGTGATGCAGTTGATAAAAAGGCTAATATCATTGGTATATTAGGAAGAGTGTCATATGTAAGACATGGGAGGTAATTGTCCTGCTCTACTTGGCAGGTGAGGCCCGTGTCCAATTCTGGGTGCCACGTTTTAAGAGCGATATGGACAAATTGGAGAGAGTACAGCAGAAAGCAACAAAAAACTAGAAGATTTAGAAAACCTGATCTCTGATGAAATGTTTGGGAAAAAAAACCTGGCATGTTTAGTGTTGAGAAAAGAAGAGTGAGGAGGGACCTGATAACTGTCTTCAAATATGTTAAGGGCTGGTATAAAGAGAATGGTGATCAATTGTTCTCCATGTCCACTAAAAGCAGGACTAGAAGCAATCGGCTTATTCTGCAGCAAGGGATATTTAGGTTAGATATTAAGAAAAACTTTCTAACAATAAGCACTGGAATAGACTCCAAGGCTGGTTGTAGATTTCCCATCGTTGGAGATTTTTACAGGTTGGGCAAACTCCTGTCACGGGTGGTCTGGGGTATACTTGGTCCTGCCTTAGTGCAGGGGGCTGGATTAGATGACCTCTTGAAGTCCCTTCCAGCCCTATAATTTCTCTGTTTCTATGAAATCCATTGGACTACAATTGCCTTTGGGAGTGTTAAGCAGTTGGCATTTATTTTGTTGAAAAATAAGTGCCATCCCTTCTAAATAGGGGCTGTTGGTATATATGGGCTAGTGTGTGTGTGTGTGTGTTTGTGTCTTTGGGTGCATGGAGTTGTGGTATTTATGTATTTGTGCAGCTGAGTCGAGGAGAACGGGTGTGTATGTCCATGTGTGTCTGGTTGCATGGGGTAGTGTGTGTGGATTTGTGTGGATGTGCATCTCTGTGCACAGGGAGGTTGTGTGTGTGCGTGTGTGGGTGTATTTGTGTAATATATCTTTGGGTAGGTGTGGGGGTTGTTTGTGAATATGCAGGTGTATACATGTTTCCGGTTGGATGGTGTTCTGTGTGCATATTTGTGTAGGAAGGTTGTGTGTGTGTTTTTGTGCATGTGCATTTCTGTCAATTGATGGGCTTGTCTACACTGGGAACTTGCATGTTGTCTCTCTCCCGAGGGGCTTGTGGGTTTGTTGTGTGGACAAATGTTGTCTGTCTGGGGGAGTTGTGTGTGTATGTTGATATGAAGGATGAATTTCAGGGTCCAACTGAAGCTTCTTTTGAATGCTTTTCTCCAGTCCGTTCCATATCTTGCACCTTTAAGAACTGAGTGGACACTGAGGAGCCATGTTACTTTGAGATAGATGTTTCCAGCTGAGTGGTTCACACCAGACACCAACATGCTTTAGTCAGGGCTGTGGAAGGAAGTTCTGAGGGCTGGCAAGCTTTGTTGGGAGACCATAAAACGTAGGAATCAGCTGAAACTCCTGGTTCTCCACAGATCTTAGCACACAGAAAGGATGTGACTCTCATATAAAAGCAAGCAGCTCAAAGCCTTGGAAATGCCTTTCACATCTCCGCCAAGGTCTAAACGGGAGGGAGGGACCGACCGGTTGGAGGCAGAGGCATCTCGCCCCCGGGGTATTTTCATGCTGGGATGAGAAGCACCCTTCGGAGGAATTTAAAACCTGGAATGAAAGCTGTGCCTTTGAACAACAGAAGGAGAAGTGGCCATCAGAGGCAGCAGAGTCGCCTTGCTGCCTCGCTGCCTGCACAGCTGCTCCTAGCACAGCTAGGGGAGTGACCCAGGAACTCTGCTCCCACTCGGAAGGAGGGAAGGATGAAACTCTGTGTAATGGGCTATTAGAGGTTACCCTGGGGTTCTGGTTCTAGTGGGCAAGAATTTACATCTGGGGAGGCACCAGAGTGGATTCCTACCTGGGTTTCTATCTATCTATGGTACTTCTGATTTAGTTGGGGATTGGTCCTACTTTGAGCAGGAGGTTGGACTAGATGACCTCTTGAGGTCCCTTCCAACCCTGATAGTCTACGATTCTATGTCCCTCCTTTACTGTATTGTCTGAACATCTCATAGTCTCTATCCTTACAGCACTGCTCTAACATAGGACAATGGTATTCTGCCCATTTTATTGGTAGGGAACTGAGAGATTTAAGTGACTTGCCCAAGGTCAGTCAGGAAGTATGGGGTGGAACAGGGAATTGAACGCTGGTTAACAAGCACCTAATCACTGGCCCATCCTTTTTCCCCCTAGTTTGGCATATTCTAGATCAATCCAGGTGGTGGCTTTACACTGTTGCACCTGGGAATGGGATACTACACTCTCTTTCTTCTTTTGTGTGTCATTAAATGTGAATGTGTGTTAGAGTGCAGGAAAGGGAAGGGTTAATAGCACGGGTTTACAGCAGGGAAAGGATAGGCAGATGCTGCCCAGGTTTTCCCTGGCATCTCTGCCAATGCACGTTATTCCTGATCTGTAGTGCCCCTGGCTACTCCAGTCCTAGGCTCCCCACATAGAGCCCTGTGAATGCACCTCACTTCTGACCTGCAGTATCCCTTGCTATCCTAGTGCTTGGCACTCAGATCAGCTTTGCTAATTTACCTTCAGTCCTGACCTGCCCCTCCAACCCTGCTATTCCAACTCTGGGACAGCGTACAACTCTGCCACTGTACCTCAGTCCTCGCCTGTACCCCCAGCTCATCTAGGCCTGGGATTGCCACCTAGCTCTACCATTGCAAATGAATGATAACTGGCAGCGCCTTCTGCCACTAACCAACAGTCCCCTACTCGTCTCTGTGGCAATATATGAGCTTTTGTCTGCACAGAACAGCTGCCCTGTTTCCTTGCCCAGTGCCATCCTCACAGCTTTCCTTGCTGTGCTTCTGGATACCTGAGTGTGACAGCTGCCAAATTCCCTTGTTCCACCTCCCAGGAAACTCTGCCTTGGGAAGAGAATGCTGCTGGCTGGCAAGAGGCTCCCAGATCCCACAGGTGGATTCCAGGCAATTAAAGGGCTGTACGCCACAGCGGGACATAATAGTAATAATCGTAATTAACCATTAGCATGCACAATGGTTTCCAGCTTCAAAGCACTAACTGATCATTAGTGAAAACTGTCAGACGCCTTGGTGAGCCGGGGCTGGGTGAGTGTGCCTGTAGTCAGCTAGCAGCCTGTGTATCCCATCTGCAGCAGTGGTGGGGGTGTGCTCTCTCTGGGGCAGTCCCTTGCACTTTGCCCCTTGCGATCACTTCTTAGCCCATGGATAGTGTGATTTGCTCCGTCCTTGGCTCCTGTCAATGCCCTTTCCATCCTTCCCCAGCTAGCGCTAGTGTTCTGCTACATTTTTCTTAATTAGGGGCTGTGCCTCTCAGCCCTATTGTTGTTGTGAGAAGCTGGTGATTGGAGAGACCTTGCTCTGCAGGCTAAATGGGAGATTGGTTTTCATCCTGCAATTTGTCTTTCTAGATGTACTCTCACCTAGCACGTTTCCTCTTGCATTTGTCTGTCTGGGCTCGATGGTAATGCAAAGGGAAGGATCCCCCAAATCAGAGGCATAACGGATCATATTCTGGGCCATACTCTGTTCTCACTTACACTTGTGTAAAACAGTTGTGTCAGTGAAGTTGCTCTGGATTCAGCCAGGAGTAAATTAGAACAGAGCTTAGCACTCGGAGTCTGCATATCTTGCTTCTGCTGAGCGTAATCTGTTGGATGACATTTTCATTCCATCCCACTCTCCAGCTTCTATGCTTGAACTATTCTGCCCTTAGGGCTTATTTCGGAGCAGCCGCATCAGAGATTAATCGGATTGGGTCTGATCATGTGGGGTGAGGAACGCTTACAACTTCCACAGGCTGTTCGTCTGTTTAAAGAGGGGTGTGATATTGGAAGAGAGTTAAAAGCTCCTGTAGGTATTGCGATTGGAAGCTTTTGGGGGCAAAGAATGTCTCTTCCTATATGTTTGTACAGCACCTAGCACAATGAGGCTCTGATCTCAATTGGGCTCTACTGTAATATAAATAATATGTACTCCCTAAAAATCCATTTAAAAGTCAATGGGAATCTTCCCAATTAATTTCACTGGCAATGAATCAGGCACTAAGGGCCAAAGCCTGCTCCCACTGAACTCATTGGGAGTTTTGCTATTGACTTTAATGGGATTAGATTTGTCCTTATAACCTCCTTGTTGTTTTCTGCATCCTGTCTGTGGAATGGGAGATAGGGGAGTTGCAGTGTATGTGTTAGAATCTGAGCCTGATCCCTTAATCCTGCAGCCCAGTTATAATCCCTGGTTTACCACTTTGCATTCTGGTACCATGGAAATGGTGCCACAGATTTGATCATTCTGTCTAGACATGGAAAAGCCTCCAAAGGTTTGGGTGCTTCTGGGGATGTGAACCAATTTGGTCTGGCGATCACACCACGATCAAGCTCTTTTGTAAGAGTCCCAGAGCTGCCTGGTTTTGAATGGGTCAAAGATGCCATGAGAAGAATTTTTCTTATGCCCTAGTATTTCTGCTTCCTGCTCTGATTATCCCAGGATGCCCCAATATTGAGGTATTACAATGATACTGCCCTTATACTGACGCTATAGGATCATTCTAGATTTAACATTTGGTGCTATTCTGATATTTGATAGATGTGAAGCATGGTCTGGTGGTTAAAGCACAGGACTGGGAGCGAGGGTTCTCGGCTCCAGCTCCGACACTGCCTCTGTGTGGCTTTGGACAAGTTACTTCACTGGGTGGTCCCCGTCTATAAAAGAAGAAACAATAATGACCTGCTTCCCAGGCCTCGATTATTTAGTTGGTTGGTTGTAAAGTGTTTTGAGATCCTCATGCAAAAGGCACTGTAACATTACAAAGCTCAATTACAAATGAAACCCTCTTGTTTGAACATAAAAGCTGTCCAGAGGATTTGGGTTCATAGATTCCAAGGCCAGAAAGAACCACGGTGATCATCTAGCTTGCTATCCAGTATAACACAGGCCATAGAACTTCCCCAAAATAATTCCAAAATAATTTAGAAAAACATCCAATCTCAATTTAAGAATGGTCAGTGGTGGAGAATCCTGACCTTAGGTAAATTGTTCCTGAGGTAATTACCCTCACTGTCAAAAATGTGTGCCTTATATCCAGTCTGAATTTATCTAGCTTCAACCTTTTCTTTGTTAAGCTAAATAGTACAATTCCCTTTCATTCCTAGGTGCCTTTGAAACTCCCCGCCAAATATCTTTGAATGTTAAGGTAGCAAGGAAGATTCTGGGTGACAAATGGATTCATGGTTTAGAATGATCCTCCTTAGAATGCCCCAACATGAAAGTCACTCTGTAAAGGTGAACGGGGGAGTTATGGCCTAAAACTCTTCTAATGAGCATCTGATTACTATTATTCATTGGTTTATTCCCTGCGCATCCCCAGTGTTTGATGCTTCTGCCCCAAGAAGCTTACAGTCCAGAAGACAAACATTGAACTCAGTTAAAGCCCCTAATGTACCAGAGGTCTGATCATAAGAGGGGCCAAGCACCCTGAAACTCCCATTGATTTATCATCACCCAGGAAGAGCTCAGCACCTTGCAGGATCAGGCTCCAGGGCATCACGTAGTAGAGATACTTAATGTCTCAGCAGCCTGTGAGAAGGAATGTTGAGAAATCTTAATATTTCAACTGTTCAGCAGGGTGGGGAGGCAACCCTGATGGGCTCTGTGGATTAAGAGGAGAGGGTTAGATCTTGTGGCACCAGGACAGGGAGGGCATACTAGGCAGCAGCACGGATGGAGCTGGGGGTGGGAGAAGAGGTCAGAGGGAGTCTGAAGTGGGCAAAGGGGTAGTGCGAACAGTCTCCAGAGCTGTTAACTAGACAGAGTTCATCAGCACAAAAATGCAAGTGATGCTGCGTGGCCCCAAGTCACATTCCCAGTTGCTTTCTGTAGCTCTTTGAACTAGGTAGGGGCATGTCAAAGAAGGCTTTGATGCTTCTCATCAGTGTAGCAGAGTTCCTGGTGACTTGAGCTTTTGTCTGCGCGTCATCTGTATCTGCACATTCTTTCCTCGCCATTCTAAAGTACAGCATCTGCATGTCACTTGCTATGCTTAATTCACAAGGGCTCGCAGGCCTCATGCTTCAGGGCATACTAAACTGATCAGCAGCTGGGGTCAGGAAGAGAATCTGTTTCCATGAGGTCGTATTGCACAGCTGGCTTATAGGGGTGAGGGAGGTTTGCATCTTCCTCTGAAGAGTCAAATAAAGGCCACTGCCAGAGGCAGGATAATAGATCAGAAGGATCAGCAATCCTTTTCACAGTACATGGCAATGTAAGAATATTTGTAGTTGTTTCGAGCCCATGTCTCTTACAAGAAACCCATTTGACATGGTGTCATCTGATTTCTTCATGCCCTTTGTGATATTAATTTTACTCGAGGCCTTGTACAGCTTGGTATATTAAAGTAAATTTCATTATCTTTGATGTCTTTCTGCTTCTTCCATCTTCTCTTTTTTATGAGCTGTCTCTTTCCATGAGATGTTTTCTTCATCTTCTTTTCCTCTTTTTCTTTTCTTACCTTGCAGCCAGTTGATATTTTGCCTGTGTCTCTGATTCAGATACAAGATGTGTATTGCTTGGGAATGGGTCTTAGGCTCAATACCTAATATGACCCTCTTCTCATTGCACTGTTGTAGGAGGACTAGGCTATTAAACCTCTCTCCCCCAATGCTTTCTATGTTCCTGTCTTTACTGTAAATTGAAAACATGTCTCCATAAGATGCGCCCACAGGAAAAAGGGCCCCCAACGATAATAGTGTCCCAAACAATTCATTTCAAGGATGATTATTGTAGCTTGTTGTTTCTGGAGAATAGCTAACGCTGGTATAAGGAGGTTATCCCCTGTATTTTCCGGTGGTTAGGTGCAAATCAAAGCTACTCACTGGAAATAAAGTACTTGCCAATGATTTTGAGGGCCTTAAGGTCAGAAGAGTCTGGCACCCAAAATGCCACCACAACTAGAGCCAGGACTGCTCAGCACCTCTGAGAATCAGTCCCCTTGTCGTTGATTCTGGAAGGAGTATGGAGTATTATAGAAGTGAAGTCAAGGGGGTAGAGATGTTAAGAAAAGGAAGGGGAGGGGTCTGAGGGACGCGAATGGCTGAAAGTGGAAAGCCCTCTTCTGTTAAGAGTTTGAATGAAATGTTTCATAGTGAGGAGAAACTCTGGCATTTATGATTGTGCTGGAAATCAAAAAGACAGATATTGCAATGACAGCAAAAATCTTTCTTGTGACATCTATTTCCACAGTATCAGTATGTGGTGATAGTGGTAGGGACGTGAACTGATGTGTTACTCCCTTCGAGTATCCCAGTGTGATTCTTCCTTCACAGCATCTGCTCTGGCCGATAGATTCTTCTCTGAGACTCTCTCTTTATTTTGCATGCAACAAACCCCTGCTCCCAGGCTATCGGTATGAGTTGAAACTAAGGCCTGTAGCTCCAAAGTACAACTGTCCACCATGTGAGCTAAATGACTCTGCTCATTCAGCAAAGCCCTTAAGCATGTGCTTAAGTCCCATTCAAGTTGACCAGTCTTGACCACATGGTAAAGTTAAACACATACTTAAGTGCTTTTCTGAATCAAAGCCTTAGCTGGGAGCAGTAGCAGGTGGCTTCCACTGTGGATCAGCTACAGAGTAGTACACAGACACACTTAGCCAGTTTACACATGGATTAGCCCTTCTCCATCAAACTGCTCACTCCTGCACCCTAGTCTAGACAGCCACAAGCACAACATTTGTTCCTCCCTCCCGGTAGGGGATTTAAAACTCCATGCCAACTTTTAATTTAATTCCCAGAGGTATTTCACCCCAGGCAGTGATGCACCTCAGCCAGTATCAGATGGCAAATGGAGCAAGTGGCAGGGCTGAGATGAAAGGAGTTCTATTTCTATGGAAAGCTTCCAATTTATTTTTCTTTCCTGTGTAAAATTAAAGGAAATGATGTGGACCTTATTGATGAGAAGACATAGGCTGCACGATATCTGTCCTCTTCCCTTTTGAACTATTTCTATTTTATGTTACAGGAGCTCCAACTGATATTGATCCCTATTGTATTAGACACAGTATATACCCACAATAATAGACAGTACCTACTGCAAAGAGCTCATGGCCTAACTAGACAAAGGGTGGGATGGGCAACAGGCACAGAGAAGTGGAGTGGTTTGCCGAACATCACACAATGAGTCAGTGGTGGTGCTGGGAATAAACCCAGGTCTCCTGCCTCTCCATCCAGTCCCCTGTCCAGTGATCAGATTGCCTCTGATGTACAAGATAATTGATACTGCAAGATAATCTTTGTTCTCTCTAAGCTGGTACAGTGCAAGATAAAGCTTTCACCCTTGGTCTTGCAAGGTATTTTTGGCACTGGCCATGTAGAGTGTCTAAATGACTCTCTGAGATATATTTTTCCATCACTTTAAAAGGTATCCTGCTGTTGTAAAAAACTATCAGATTTTTTTGTGTCTTTACCTTTGAGCTGGGGCAAACCAGCATCTTGCGGAATCCATTGGTATTTTACTAATTGAACTCCAGAGGCACAAGAGGAGATAACATATTAAATATGACTCTCTGAGCTCAGCTTTGTTTTCATCCTCCAAGTTCCGTTAAGAGGACAAATTCAGTAGATGGCCACCAAAGGACTGAATGAGATGGCAGGGTGGCCATTGGGAACTGATGTGAGGCTGAAATTTTTTTTCTGTTTATCTGAAAAATGCTGTCTCCATCGAACATTCATTATGCCCAGTAAGTCCTCAGGAAGCAAGGATTTTGTGCAGCATGGAAAACCATTGTGATGAAAGGGACTTGAAACTGAAATAGCCCTTTGCAAAGGGCCAGATCGAGCTAATTATAGTCTCACCAATGGAACCCAAGCGGAGCGTTAACAAAGACCCTGCATTTGCCCAGTGCTATTAAACTTTGCAAAAAGAAGGAAAAACCTGTGAGAAAACAGAGGTGTGCACTGGAGAAATCAGTTGGCTGCCAGAGCCTAATACGCAGAGCAGAATGAGGGGGGAAATATTTTAAAATGCAAACAAGGCCCATTGAGGCTTCACCAGCACTTCAGAGAGAGAATTTTTAAACTAAATGATTTTCACATTTAATTCAGGGAGAAATTAGTCACCAGGTATTAAGATAAAGCAAGGCTCTCGCCTGTATTAGTATTCCATCCTGTTCAAGCTGTCTTATCTCTGGAATAATTAAAATGCTCACTGAAGTAGAAAATGTGGTATCTGATTCATTAGTCAGATTTCCCTTTGTAAGGTAATTGCACCCCAACTTATGTTTGGTTTACTGGAAATAGAGAAACGGGGCCAAGGGGATCTCAGGCCTTCATGGATAAAGACGGAGGGGCCAGGGGATCATGGGGATGGAGTGAGCATATTTAACCACTCAGTGTGTGCATTGCAGCTTAGTACAAGGTTCTCAGTCAGTGGATTTGGTGGGGTGTGTCCAGTGATGAGCTGCCAAAATCTTAACAAGTTCCCTCCTCACCCCATGAGGGGGGTCGTTGCCCACCCCCGCACCCCTGGGACTCCTGCCCCATCCAACCGCCCCCGCATTCCTTGACGCCCCACCCAGGACCCATGCCCCATCCACCCCTGTCCCCTGACTGCCCCCAGAACCGAGCAGGAGAGTCTCGTAGGCCACCGTAGTGGGTGCCCACCCCACCCCTAAGAGCCAGAGGCACCTGCCGGGGGGCGAGGTGGGGAGTCCCAGAGGTGCTTACCTGGGGCAGCTCCCAGGAAGCATCTAGCAGGTCCCTCTGGCTCCTAGGGGCGGGGGAGCGTAGCTAGGTGGGGAGCAGGGGGAGGGGCCACTCCCCCCACTGATCACATCAAAAGTGGTGCCTTAGGCACCGACTCCCTGGGTGCTCCGGGGCTGGAGCACCCACGGGGAAAATTTGCTGGGTGCAGAGCACCCACCGGCAGCTCCCCGCCCTGTTCCCGGCCCCAGCTCACCGCACCTCCACTCCACCTCCTCCCCTGAACGCACCACCCCGCTCTGCTTCTCCGCCCCCTCCCCTGGCTTCCCGCGAATCAGCTGTTCGGAGGGAAGCCAGGGAGGGCTGAGAAGCAGGCGGCGGCTTCACACTCAGGCCGAGGGTGGCGGAGGTGAGCTGGGGCGGGGAGCGGTTCCCCTGCACCCCCCCCCCGGGTTACCTGCCGCAGCACAGGCGGCCCTCCTCGTGCCCCTCCCCCCCCCCCCAGCTCACCTCCGCCTCCCCGGGCCTGAGCGGGAAGCCGCCACCTGCTTCTCAGCCCGCCCCAGCTTCCCGCGCGAACAGCTGATTCGCAGGAAGCCGGGGGGGGGCATGGAGGAGAAGCAGAGCGGGGCGGCGCGTTCAGGGGAGGAGGCAGAGGCAGAGCAGCGATGAGCTGGGGCCGGGGGCGGGGCAGGGAGCTGCCGGTGGGTGCTCTTTACCCACCAAATTTTCCCTGTGGGTGCTCCAGCCCCGGAGCACCCATGGGGTCGGCGCCTAAGGTGCCACTTTTGGCCATTAAATTTAGAAGCCCTTTTAGAACCAGTTGTCCCTCGCAGAACAACCAGTTCTAAAAGGGCTTCTAAATTTAACAACCGGTTCTAGCGAACCGGCTCCAACTCACCACTGAGTGTGTCTGGGAGGGTGGAGCCCAGTTCATCACAGCTGTCAAGTCTCTGCTCTGTGTGTGTGTGTGTGTATGAGAGAGAGAGAAAGAGCTTCTCCATACTACAGAAAAAAGTGAAAGCAGCTAAAATCTACCTCTGCTTATGACTGAAGTTTGCAAAATAAATAAAAAAGGAAGAAAAGAAGTTGAAGGTGTAATATTGACCTGAGTACCTGTGACACACACTGGCTAATGCAGGAACTGGGTGGAATAATGAAGGACAAGGAAGAAGGCAGATGGAGGTATAGAGAAGGAAACCAGGAATCAGAGGGCGCTCTTAGTATTTTTTCCCCACAGAAGAAATGAAAGAATTATAGAAACGTAGGACTGGAATGGACCTTGTTAGGTCATCAACTATGTATTATCTAGAGCATCCCTGACAGGTGTTTGTCTAACCTGTTCTTAAAAACCATCAATGACGGGGATTCCATAATCTCCCTAGGTAATTTCTTCCAGTGCTTAACCACCCTGACAGTTAGGAAGATTTTCCCAATGTCTAACCTGAATCTCTTACTGCAATTTAAGCTCATGGCTCCTTGTCCTGTTCTCAGTGGCTAAGGAAAACAATTTATCCCCCTCCTCTTTGTAACAACTTTTACGTACTTGAACACTGTTACCATGTCCCCTCTCAGTCTTTTCTTCTCCAGACTAAACAAACCCATTTTTTCCAATCTTTCCTGATAGGTCATGTTTCCTGGTAATCATTTTTGTTGCTCTCTACTGGACTTTGTCCATTTTGTCCACTTCTTTTGCCAAATGTGGTGCCCAGAACTGGACACAACGCTCCAGTTGAGGCCTAATCAGTGCTGAGAAGAGTGGAAGAATTATTTCTTGTGTCTTGCTTACAACATTCCTGTTATTACATCCACAGTTATGTTTACTTCTTCTTTTTTTTTTTTTTGCAATAGTGTTACACTACTGACTCGTATTTAGTGTGTGATCTACTATAACTCCCAGATCCCTTTCTTCAGTATATGGGAAGAACCTTAATGAAACCATGTCTTCTGTCTCCTCTGTTGCAGTGATACCTAAAGTAACAAAGCACTTGCTGGCCAATCCTGTCTTCACCTGCATCATCCTTGCTGCCTGCATGGAGATTGCTGTGGTCGCTGGCTTTGCAGCCTTCCTGGGGAAGTACCTGGAACAGCAGTTCAACCTTACCACCTCATCAGCCAATCAGCTCTTGGGTAAGTAACTACATTAACCGGCCACCCAGTCCCTCTGCTGTCTCTAATATGTTGGCCTTCCACCTGCGGATCTGTCACCCGTGGACCTCAGAGCTCTTTGTGAAATGAGTGGGTATACAGAAAGAGAGACAGAGAGTGTGTTAGAATCCCCATTTTGCAGAGTAAAAAATGGGTCCTGGAGAGGTGGGGTGTATGTGTGTATGTATATATAAATCCTCTCATTTTTGGGTGCCTTGGCTTTTAGGAACCCAAATTTAGACACCAAGGGCCTATTTTCAGATGTTCTGAGCTCTCACAACTGCAGCTGAATTCACTGATTATGGGGGGTGCTCAGCACTTCTGAAAATCAAGCCCGAGCTGTCTAAACTCTTGCATACCAAAAATGATTTTCCCCAAATTAGAAAATGTGGCCCTCGGTGAATTGACCAAGATCACATTCAGAAGGCTGAAGATGATAATTCTAGGAGAATTGGCCCTAGCTACAAAGCTAATGGTGCTATTGTTCATGACAGTTTCTCAGTTGAAGACTTTAAAAGGGAGGTGGATTGACGAAGTAGGCTTGATCAGGATTCTTGTAAGATTTCTAGCAAAACTGCCTCATAGAATATTACAGGCCTCACAAGTAAATCCCAGGAATTGGATTTTAGGAATTATTTGTCTCAATTTAATTTAGTTTTCCTCCAGGAAACTTGGTTTACGAACGAGGAGTCCTTTTATTTATTGGGCTTTGAATCCTTCTGAGAAGGGACGTTAAGAATGGTTAGACTGGCATCTGGACTGGCCCTTTTCATTCTACCAAATTAAGAGTCATAACTAGCCTGTTAATGTGTTTGATAACTCTTATTTCCAGGACTATCATATTAGTTTCTCAGCTAACTCTGTTTTGTTAGCTCTGAATGTTTATTTGCCTCCTTTGGGCTCTCCTTTGTGTAATGAATCTTTATGGACAGAGCTTGATGGATATTGACCGGTTTATGGAAAAGGTTCCAATAGCAAATTTTGTACTCTTGGGAGCTTTAAACGCCTGATTGGGTGCGAAGGATAAGAAAATGTTAAAGGTTTCCTGTAACTCAGTAAAGGGGTATTGCCTCCATTTCCCCCAGTAAGAAATTCTTCGGGTCATAAACTTTCTGTAATTTTAGATGTAGAGTGGTAGAGATGGTGATCATTTGCAGGGTCATTTTACAGTCACCTCTTCTAGAGAAAGTAGTGCGACAGATTATATCACAGTTCTGATTTTACGCTGGTCTTGTTTCTCTAACTTTTTAGTGGCTTTTAAACTGGACAGCTGTCACCAACCCCTGCAAGTGAATTTCTGACCTCCAGCCACTTTTTCCCAAATGAATTCTGGCAGGTTGGGTATTACTCCTAATTTTGAAGCTCTAAACTCAAGGCAAATTAAGTTGACTCCATTAGTTAAATCAGAAAGAAACTCTCATCCAGTGATTTGTTAGTTTTAAAGAACCAGCTTTTTCACTTTAGCGATTCAGCACAAGTCCATGTAACATTTATTAAGATCGTTGAAAAATTACAGGATGACCTAACCACCACCAAGGGTCATGTTTACCTTTAAAAGGTAAAAGCATCTGGTATGATTCAGATTGCTCCAGCCAGAAGAAACAGCTTCAGTTCATGGCAAGGGCTGCTAGAAATAATGGTTCCCCAGATTCTAGTAAGAAACTTGCTATCCTTAGAAGCGAATATAAAAAAAATGCCGAATAAGAAGTGTGAACAATTGAAAAATTGTATAACTGAATGACATAACACCCCTCCCCCCACCAATGTCTGTCACTAAGTACGGTAATTCTGTCATGAGTCCGTCGTCCAACATGATGGTGCCGACCCCTGGAAGGGCCAGTATAGGTCTCCTACTCTTTCCAAACTATGCAGTTATGTCCTGAAAGCCGTAATCATCTTTGTCCGTGCTGGTCTAGCCAGGTTGAAGACTGGCCACACTATTTATATGTCTTCTGACCTGTACTGCCACCTGAGAACTAAACGGCTATCTCCATTCCTGGCTCAGAGGCCTTTTGCCACACCAGCTCAGAAATTAGGATCCTTGCTACATAGTGCAAATTTTTCACTTGCACAGGCTGTTGTCCTAGGTGCCTGTTCAGCCACAAAAATAAGAAAAATATGTGAAAGGGAGGCTATTTTGACTTAAGTGAAATAATATACTCCTAATATTTTTTCTTATTTTCCTACATATTTTAAGGAGTGGTGATGTGAAAAGGTATCAGTTTTAAAAATTTGTATCTGTTTTTTGAAGTTGTGAATTTACAATTTGTCTTTATAGTATTATGAGCAGTGGCCTATGGCTAAGGCGCAATATTAATAAAAATAAATAAAACCGGGGTGCTTCAATTTTTAGGAACCCAATTTTAGACACCAAGGGCCTTGTTTTCAGAGGTTCTGAGCTCCCACAAGTGCAGTTTGAATCCATTGGGAGCTGAGGGAGGTGCTCAGCACTTCTGAAAATCAGACCTGCGCTGTCTTAAAATTTGGCACCCCAAAAATGGGTCACCCTCAATTAGAAAATTTGGCCCTTAGTGAAGTGGCTGAGATCACAGAGTCAATCAGCAACAGAGGCAAGAGCAGAACCCAGGAGTCATCCTTTCCAGACCCATGCTCGATGCACTAAACTATGCTCCCTCCCCGAGGGCTCACATAAATTGTTTTATATAGAATCAGTTGTTTCTGTGAGAAATCATATTCTTCAGTCTTGCAGCAAGGGCATAAATAGCCTTTAGAGCTCCTCACCTAAAGCAGAGGTGCCAGCCTGCTGCCCACGATGCTATGCGGGAAACCTGGGAACGCAGGGGCAGAACTCCTTGTCTGAGTGAGTGCTGCCCCGTAACTGCCTGCCTGATGATTCACGCAGTCTAGTGTTGCCCTCTGTTCTCAGTCTGAGATGGAGAGCCCAGTTCCCCAGCTGAGCTCCCATCTCCCCTGCAATTTGGCCTGCGTCAAACTGGAAACACAGTCAACAAAAGAGCCGCAAGCAGTTGTTCTGCTAGCCCATCTGATGCATCCTGGTCACCTCTCCAACATTTTCTTTCGGAGCCATCCTGCTGCTGCCCCTGTACTCTCTGTGCTTCTCCTCTTCCCTCCTTTACATGAAAGGACATGGATACGAACACAGACTCTTTATTCATCTGCTCCTGACACTTATTCCCCACAAAGTCCCAGTGCTCTGTTTGTGACAGGCGTCCTTTCCCCAGCGCCCAGTTAAGGCATCTAGGTGTTGATTCTGAATAACCTGCAATCATCACCATCCACATGGGCCCCTGGCATGGACCTATCAAACACTGACAGCATACAATGAGACTGGTTTAATATCAAAAGGAATAGCACACAGGCTGCTGTCCTGATTGTTATGCATGTTTCTGCTGAACTAATTGAAAACCTCCATTTTTTTTTTAATTTAAATGAAATTGCTGCAGAATTTCCCACCTGCCCCAGAATCCAGAGACCTTGTTGCAGAATGGGCTTGGGTATGACCTGCAGCGATGGGGCGAAAGTGAGCAAAAAGAGGCTGAATATTGTGAGAACTTTCCTGAAGTGGGAGGCTGAGTTTTCAGAAGTGACTAGTAATTTTGAGTACCAAACTTGAGACTTCATAAAGAGGCCTGATTTTCAGACAGCACTGAACACCTCTCCCCTGAAGATCAAGCCCCTTGAAAGTGTGTCATGTTGGGCAACCACAATCACTGGTCAATTTTGGAAATCTTGCACAAGATCTATTAGACTGTGGATTAGTCTCCCTTGGGAAAAGCAGTGGAGACCCCACTGCCTGGACAAAGCACTGTGGAGGACGAGTTCTTTGCTGGCTGGGGCAACAGGGAGGCAGGGAACGGTGACCTATAGCCTTTCCGTCATCCCAGGGATGATGTAACTCTGCTACAGGTTAGTGCTAACAGCTTCTGGGGCGTGAAGTCTCACATAGTCACTCCTAAGGAGAACCCACATGAATGGATAAGCATCTAGTGGGTACTCTGAGGCTTTAGCGCTTACCCCATCACTAGCGCACTGATCTAGTCACTGGAAAATAAAATGCTTCGACATGCAGTGTATTTTTTCAGCTCCTGCTTTCTCCTTGTGCATCTTCCTGACCCTTCTTCCTTCTTGCAGGGATGACAGCGATCCCATGTGCATGTCTGGGCATATTCCTGGGCGGTCTCTTGGTGAAGAAGCTCAGCCTGTCTGCTCTAGGAGCCATCAGGATGGCCATGCTCGTTAACCTGGTGTCCACAGCTTGCTATGTCTCTTTCCTATTCCTGGGCTGCGACACGGGACCCGTAGCTGGGGTTACTGTTCCCTATGGAAACAAGTGAGTACAGAGAGAATTTCAGCTCCATCTCCCACCTCCAGCCCTATGATACCACCCAGGAAGTATAGCACAGCGGTGTTAGCTAAACTAACCTGCTCTTATCGGTGCTGTTTCTCTATTTTTCTGGGGTTTTATACCACCCACATCACTGGTATTTGAGTGCTTCTAGGATTAAGTTGTATGAAGTGCTGATGTAGCTGTTAGTCCCAGGATGTTGGAGAGGAAAAGTGGGTGAGGCACAGGCCAACTTTCTCATTTCCCCGGGGGTGCTGGACCCCTGCTCCATCCCAGGCCCCACTCCCACTCCACCTCTTCCCCCAAAGTCCCACCCCAGCTTTGCCCCACCTCTTCCTGCCCCATTCTGCTCCCTCCCTGAGCGTGCCCCACCCTCGCACCACCCCCTGAACAGCTGATTGCGGCGGGCAGGAGGCGCGGGGGGGCTGATCAGTGGGGCCACCGGTGGGTGCTCAGCACCAGCCCTGGAGCACCCACAGAGCTGGGGCCTGTGGCGTGAGGTAATATCTTTTACTGCACCAACATCTGTTTATTGATATTACCTCACCCACCTTGTCTCTCTAGGAGTAAGTAACAGTGTAGAGTAATAGTGTTACAGTAAATGCATTCCTGGCACAAGCGGGGAGGACTCCATTGAAGTCAGTGGAGTGGCACCCACTTCCACCGTGGCTGTATTAGGCCCATTCTATAGAAGTGTCTTGGGGGGAGTCGGAACAATAACAAGCTTGAGAGCCGAATTCCACTGAGCTTAACTGAAACTGACCCAAGTGGCTCGAAACACGAGGCCAGATTCTGATCTCAAGTAGGCTGGTGTAAACACAGAGTGAATCCACTGAAATAAGTGGAGCCACTCCAGCCTGATCTTTGCAAGTGCTAAGCACCTACCTATCCCACTGAAATCTAGGGAAATTGTGGGTGCTTTTACTGAGGTGGCCTAAAGGGGATTTAGGAGTCAAATTCTAGGCACCCAGTTTTGGACGTTTGGGGCCTGTATGATGAGCAAAAGGCGCTTTCCCACTTGCTGCTTGGCTGCAGGTGAGACCCATTTTGAGGCAGGGTATTAGGACTCAGGAGGCCCCGCAGAGCTGGGTCCTAACTCAGATAGAATGATTCTGTATTTCCAAAGTTTCTCAGCATGGGAAAGTGGCTCTTTGAGGAGGAAAATGTCAGCACGTCTTCAGCTTGCTGTTGTTGTGCTAGATAAATACAGCCCCTCCTGTCCTGGAGGTCTGATCCCAGGGCTGAGACAACGCCCACACAACTTCACATTAGATTTTTCCAGCACCATCCTGAGCCACCCTGGGGAGATGGTGGGAGCCAGAAATAATGAACCTCAATGTGTTTCTGTCACAGAAGGAGCATATGGCCTCAGGTCCCTTCTGCTGGCACCCAAACACCCCACCCACCCTTCTCTCCCTTTGTTTGCAATGGTTGGTTAAGCCCCCTTCGTGTGACGCTTCTCAGAAAAGCCAGCTGGCGTTATTGCACTGTGCATCCATTTCTGATTCTGATTCTTTTGCAGCTCAGCTCCGACCTTGACCTTGGACCCATATTCCCCCTGCAATAACAACTGTGAATGCCAAACCGATTCCTTCACTCCAGTTTGTGGGGCAGATGGGATCACCTACTTGTCCGCCTGCTTCGCGGGCTGCAGGAGCACGGTAATTGTCGTGATTTACTCAACATCTCCTATCCGTGTGTGGTTGTGAGATTAGTGTATATACAGTAAGAGTCATTCATTTACAACTGAGGATGGCTGAAGGCCCCAGAGATTGACTTCTTCTTATTATTATTATGTGTATTACCATAGTACCTTGGAGTCCCAGCAATGGATCAGGCATCCGTTGCGCTTGGTGCTGTACAAACACGGAACAAAAAGATAGTCTCTGCCCCAAGGAACTTGCAATCTAAGTTTAAGACAAGAGAGAACAGATGGATACAGACAGATGGGGAAGCACAAGGAAAATGAAACAACGTTGGTCAATGATCGGCAGTGGTCTATGCATACCAACAGCCATGACCATTGTCAAGTATTTGGTAGATGTCACGTCAAAGGAGAGTGGAGGAGGACTCTGAAGGAGGATCATGAGTTAGTTTTTGCACCTCCCAAGCTTAGGGAGCAGCATGGGAGAAAACGCAAAGTTGCTTTTTTGAAAATGTAACAAGTGAGCGATGGAGGCTGGTATCAGGGCCAATCAGAGGTGAGCATTGACAGCTCAGTCATGAATGAGACATGATAGGTAGGGTGAGGGTTGACTGTGAAGGGCCTCGCTGTGTCTTCGCACCTAAGGGTGAGAGAAACTGAGTACCTCATTTTTTATTCTCTCATGCAAATGTCCTGTTAGCACTGGCCGTGGTCTAATGGGATCGTCTCTAAGTGAGGAGGGAGCTCCCTTCTCCTCTCCACCATCCATGGGACTCTGTGCTCTTGGGTGCATATGTGGTGCTTGTCTCCTCTTAGCCCAGAGGCTCTGTGGGAAGCCACATCATGGACAGAATCACTCAAAGGGAGATCACAGGCAGAGCTACGGGACGGTCTGCACTTGCCACCTCTGCCATCTGGCTTCTAGCCTCTCGAATGTGATGAAAATCAGCTGACCCACAGCTCCCTACTGCAAATGCAAATCAGTCAGACACCAAAACAGAGAGAGCACAACTCAAAGGCCACCAACCAGCCTGTGGCAGAGTCTAGTCCCATCATGGGGACTACTGGGTTCCGTTACCGGCAGGTCATACAGACATCTCGTCTCTTGTTTCTGCTCACTCCCATTTCTCCTTCCCTTGTTCCTCCCCTCCCTCCTGCTGTCCCCTGGTGCTGCCTTCCCCATTTCCTCTTCTCGCTCCTTCCCTCCATTTCTTCTGTTTCCTCTCCTCTTTCACTCACTTCCTGTCCTCCTCTCCTCTCTGAGTCAACACCAAGAGCAGGGGAGCAAATGAAGAGCGAGGCCTCCAGCAACCTCCTGAAATTAATAGCCATGGGTATTCTGTATCCCCAAAACCTAAGGGTTTATTTCATTTAGAAAATGCAAACGCTCTCTGTGTGAAGGAAACCTGCTATTTGGGGTCTCAGAATCTCCTAAGATACCTGTTAAGATAAGGAATCTCTTACGATATCTTGAGCCTCTCCTTTCCATTCTGTAATGTGTGGACAGTTCGGATTGGTCTTAAAACACTCCAGCAGGAAGTGTAAATCCCCACTTCTCAGGGAAAATTCTCCCCTTCTCCATTGTACCAAAAGCACAGATGGGAGAGTCCAGAGACGTACCCGCTGTGCTGCCGGCGGGTGCGCGGGAGGGGCAGGCCACTCCAAAGAGCAGGCTGGTGCTTTAGGAAAAGAGAGAGGGCAGATATCAAACCCAAATGGTGAGGTGTGTAGCAAAGCCTTGGTTCCTTCCCTGAAGGGCCTAATGGACCTGGAGGTGCCAGGAAGCTGAGAGAAAAGCTCCCGACTAACAAGTGAAGAATCACCGCAGCAGCTGAACAGAAATCTTGTCTCCATTAGCTCCCTTGCTCCGTGGAGCCGCGGCATTTGGCACTTTGACTTCACGGCCATCTTTACAGAGTCAGAGAGTGTCAGTAGGCAGGTGCTACATTGGCAATTTTTACTTGCCAGAGGGAGTGGCATCTATGACAGTGACAGGTGAATTTGGATGGCCCTCCGTTTAGCCCTCTAGTTAGTGCATTGCTAGATGTCTCTAAGTGCCCCTCTGGCCCAGACAAGCAGAATTCTGGGAGCTGAAGGTGACCCCTCTCTGTCTGTTTTCATCTCCAGACACATCCTCATGTCCTCACTTTGCTTTTACACCATCCTTTCCCAAGTCAGACTCATTCAGTAAGGGTTCACCACTCTGTGGGTAAAGTGCGACATCTACCTCAGGGCATTGCAAGTAAACTGTACAAGGACAAGTGTGCGGGGGGGAGGGGGACAACAAGTGGGTGCATATTTGAACTTGTTCTTTACTACCCTAACTTCTGGCTTCCCACTCCAGCACCTGAATTGTTTGCGTTCTACTGAGATGAGTGAAATGGCTTCTGAGCTACCGAAGTGCTTAGCTGCAAAGGAGATAGCATGATGCCAACTCCTGGATCTTCATGTTATAGCTAAGAAAATAATTTTATCTGGGATCATTGAATGCAAAGCTGCAGAAGCTGTACATGTTAATCTCGTGCGTTTCCTCTGCCATTTGCCTTACAACTAGCACTTCGCTCCAATGCGATTGTTTAGACAGCAAAACTTTTGGCACGGAGCAAAGTGTCAGTAGGAAAGAAGCATCCACCTGCTGTGCCAAAATCATTCATTGGCAAGGAGAAAAATAATGCTAGCTAGTGGCAGGGTGTAAAAGTTGCATTTACACTGTATTGCTCAAAGCAAACCAGTTGCTCCTTAGAAATGAGCATAGTAAAGAAAATTCAGACTCTCTCTCCAGGAATTGTTTCAAGTCTCTCTGCTATGTAACTATCAGAGCTAACCTGCTATAAGCATAAACCCATCCAGCAAAAGTCTCCCTCTCTCTTCCTCCCTTTCCTCTTTCTCACTTGCTCTCTCCAGTTTAACCTCTTCATTGGCACCATCATCTTGGCTTTTTCAAAGTAATGGTTTTGAACATGAATTAATGAAGCAACAGCATCCTCTGGAAAGGGCATTATCAAGAATTATGGACCAGTTTGGCCATGTAATGGCCCTGAAGCAACGCCAAATTGCTTTAAGCCCATAATCCAGAAAATGACCTGTCTAGAGGGTTTTGTGGCTATTATATATGTGTGATGAGCCAAGAGTTGCTTTTTACTGGGGCATAAAATTCTCTGAATGTTTTATTTAACTTTACTGCACTGTATGTGTCCAGTCATGTATCTCTGCTTTCCCTTTCTGTGAATGGTCTCTAACGGTATTTTGTAGTCTACTGAGTTAGTTTACCTTTCTCGTATGAATGCCATTGTTCTTTGTGATGAAGCTGGTCTGCAGAGAGGCTTTGGGTTTATTAGTGCTAAAGGGGCGTAGGGGTGGCGCTTTTATTTCAGCAAATTCTTTTTCTAACCAGTCCTCTACTCTCAGTGACCCTTGTGAGTTAAGCCATTGTCCATATATCTTTTTTTGTTTCATGGTGTTGTTTTTCTATTTCCCCTTTGGCTGGGGGAATATGCATTCCAAATCTAATGTTGTAGCACTGAAGTCTTAGGGATTCATATCAACATGCCAGCCTGTTCCTAACCAATCAGAGCCAGGTTTTTAAAACCACAACACATGGGTCATTTGCACACATAATTTCCACAAGAAATTGAGGCCCCTGGGTGTGCAAATTTTGTACACGTGCACGTTCAAAAATCTCGTTCCCGGTGCATGAGCTGTTGAGCTGCAGAAAGACAAAAGTTCCATTTACAACAGAATGGTGATGGGATTGCAGAGTAGTTCAGGAAAATCAATAGCAATTTGGCACATGCAGCAAAATATTGCCTCTTCACAGAAGAGGATGAAAGTCAGTGTTCGGTGTCGGTGTGTTACTATAGCACATGTTACAGTGTCGGTAACAAAGGATCAAAGGTCTCCGAGGGAAGAACTCAGAAGAGCACCAAAAAAATTGTTGCATTCAGTTCTGTTTACGTTAAAGTACTTTGGGATAACAGCTTTGGTGCATGGTGATTGAAACGGGGCAGAGGGGAGAAGGATCAGGCAACGAAGCTACACACACAGGGGCTGGGGGATATGCCATGAGCTTCTTACGGATGGTGCAACTGCTGTGTTGATCTGAATTGCCAGCATCCAGGAGGATTCCTGGCCAAATCAGATTCCAGTTACTATGCAGTCCCTTGTCACTCTCTCTAAAGTAACTAAAGCATAGTCTAGCCCTTTACTTATCATAAATGTAGGGAGACTGGATTCTGACCTCATGCTAGCTTTATTCTAGTTTAATTACGTTGACTTCAATAGAGTTACATCAGATTTGGATTCACGTAAGTAAGAGCAGAATTGGGCCCGCTGCACAGAAGAGATGGGTCTCTCCTTCCAACTGTATATAAGTCACATGGAATGATCAGCCAGGTCAGTGCACAGGGATGTGACCCACTTGGCTTCCTGAACAGTCAGCCATCCCCATAACAGATGGGCTAGCAAAGTTAACTTAGGCCCTGTCTATGCTGGGATTTTTGCACCAGGATAGTTATTGCAATATGAGCATGTTG
This sequence comes from Chelonia mydas, assembly GCF_015237465.2. NCBI lineage: Eukaryota > Metazoa > Chordata > Testudines > Cheloniidae > Chelonia > Chelonia mydas. The sequence goes on from NC_051250.2 coordinate 71,541,279, forward strand.
GTGCAACCCCCCGTGGAGATGCACTATGCAGGGCTTGCATGGCTGAGGTTTACCCTATTAACTTACCAGGACAAGTCACACCGGTGCAGCTCATCTGCATTAGAGACTTTGCATTGGTGTAACTACACCGATATAGTCACACTAGTGTTATTTGCCCTTGTCTAGACGAGCCTTCAGGTGGCCATGTCACTGCTGGGAGAGGGCCTCTTTACATTCATTATTGCCTGCCAGCCGTAGAGTCACCTGCAGTCATATCATTAACGTTCACCGAGCTCTGAGTTTCTGTTTCTGCCGCACTCCATGCAGTTGTTTTAGAAGGCAATGCTTTCGACTCCTATGCAGAAAAAGAGATCAATGTCAGAAAGAATAGACTGGGGTCCCCACGGATCCGTGGGCACTGAACTAGAACAGTGTGGAGCCCTAAAGAAACCCCGGCATAAAAGCAGAGGAATTTCTATTTGAATACTGGAGATTTGGTTTTATTTTATTTTAGTGCTCCTTTTTCTTACACGCATGTGACCTGCAAGCCTAGCAGCCTTGCAAAGACAGACAAGCAATGAATCATTTATGATAGTTTTTGCTCTGTATTCATTAAGGGATTCCTGGCTATTATTCTGTGCCTTAATTGTGCTGACATCCCCGCCATCAGAAATTCCGGGAGGGGTGAGCGCAAAAACATCTGTGACTGGAAAACAAAGCCTCTTTTGACGTCCTGTGCTTGCAGGAAAGATCAAAGGGAATGTGGTTGCTTTTTCCTCCTTCTGATCGCATATTGATAAACTTTATCTTGTCTGACTGCAGCTTTCAGTTCTGTGCAAATCCTTCTAAACTAGATGGCATCTGTTAGCCCTGTAACACCCTTGAGGTTGGTTCCATAATCACTAGTGTCTCTGCCGCCTTCCCGTTGATACCTAGCTCGCTGTGAGGGTAGGCACACATCCTGGTACGCTCCCTGCCATCGTTAAAGGTGCCAGAATGAGGCAGTTGAACCCGCAGCAGCGAAATGTGCCTTCTTGAAATGCACAGCCAGGGGTATATTGGGAAGTAGTTGTAACTTTAATATGGCAATATTTTATCATGATGAAGGTACACAGATCCTTCCTTTCTTCTTTTCACAAGGGTCCAATTTGGTGGTAATTTTCTTACAGACACATTTGTTTGGGATGCGAAAGGACAGGAAGCCAAGAACAAGGAGGAGGAGAAGCTACCCTGCCAGTAGAATGCATTGGAGCTTGAGTTCTTTTGAAAAGCCTTTCCAAACCAGCTCAGCAAGTGACTTATTAGCAGCTAATTAATTAACCGCTGGAGGGTGCACACTTGCCAGCTGGCAAACCCCTCCTTGTAAAGTGCCTGTTGTTTTGGAAAGCGGGCCTTGTTCTCCCTTCACCCCCGTGCCCTGTGCTCCCTTCCAGAATCTCACTGGCTGCTCATGCCTCAGTTTGGTCCCAGCCGAGAATGCTACAGTAATGCACGGAAAATGCCCCAGTCCTGGTTGCCAAGAGGCCTTCTTGACATTCCTCTGCGTGATGTGTGTTTGCAGCATGATTGGAGCCATGGCACAGACGCCGTCAGTTATCATACTCATCAGGTAAGAGCCATGCTGAGGATCTGATGAGTTGCTTGACTCTCAATCCACCGCTTCTTTCAACAGGCTGCAGCAGATTAATTGAAAACTGAAAGGCTCCTCCCCTGGGTTTAGATCGAGGGGGACTGTGGTGGTCCACAGGCCATGGTTGTGTAGGGACGATGGACTCCCGGCACTGAGTGTTTCTGACTACCATTGGAGTTGACAGGAGCCACAGACGTTCAGCAAATCTCAGGATTTGACCTGCTTTGAGTGGGAGGGCACTACAAAATTACCCAACCTTATACTTTCAGCTGCACTGAATTCAGCCTGAGAGTTCCCTTTGGCTTCAATGGGGGCTCAGGCCCTCTGAAAACCAGGCCCCTTATTATGTAGTGCCTAAACCATTTAGGCACCTGAAACAAGCAGCTGTAATGGGTTGGGTCACAGAGACCCTTTTGGGAACTGCCACCTGATGTGCCTAGACTACCTCTGAGCCCATTTTCCCTGCCAGCTTAGGACTTCAGTGCCTTGCCTGGTTTGAGCCCGACATGCTAGCCTGCTACAAACACAGACCCAAGTCTGAACCACGTCCCCCAAAAGCTGCAGGGTTTACTGAAAACAGCTTAAAAAGTGGTCCTGTCTCCAGCACTCAGATACCCAACTCCCAATGGGGTCCAAACCCCAAATAAATCCATTTTACCCTGTATAAAGCTTATACAGGGTAAACTCATAAATTGTTCACCCTCTATATCACTGATAGAGAGATATGAACAGCTGTTTGCCCCTTCAGGTATTAATACTTACTCTGGGTTAATTAATAAGTAAAAAGTGATTTTATTAAATATAAAAAGTAGGATTTAAGTGGTTCCAAGTAATAACAGACAGAACAAAGTGAATTACCAAGCAAAATAAAATAAAACACTCAAGTCTAAGCCTAGTACAGTAAGAAAACTGAATGCAGATAAAACCTCACCCTCAGATGTTTCAATAAGCTTCTATCACAGACTGGACACCTTCCTCGTCTGGGCACAATCCTTTCCCCGGCACAGCCCTTGTTGCAGCTCCGGTGGTAGCTAGGGGATTTCTCATGATTGCTGCCTCCTTTGTTCTGTTCCACCCCTTTATATAGCTTTGGCACAAAGCGGGAATCCTTTGTCCCTCTCTGTGTTCCCACCCCTCCTTCTAAATGGAAAAGCACCAGGTTTAAGATGGATTCCAGTACCAGGTGACATGGTCACATGTCCTGTGAGACCCCCCAAGCCTTCATTCCTCCCAGCCTGACTCACAGGAAGGCTTGCCTGCAAACAGAGCCATCCACAGTCAGTTGTGCTGGTTGATGGGTGCCATTAAGATTCCAAACCACCATTAACGGCCCACACTTTGCATAATTACAGTAGGCCCTCAGAGTTATTTGTCATATTTCTAGTTTCAGATACAAGAATGATACATACATACAAAGAGGATGACCACACTCAGTAGATTATAGGCTTTGTAATGATACCTTACAAGAGACCTTTTGCATGAAGCATATTCCAGTTACATTATATTCACACTCATTAGCACATTTTCATAAAATCATATAGAGTGCAACGTCACAATGCTCATCTCCCATTTAGGCATCTGAAAGAAGCGGCCAGAGTTTCAAAAGATCTCCGCATCCCGAGCACAGTGGCAGCTGCTGGATGCTGTGCACGCGTCAATCACTTTGTCTCTGCAGGTCTCTATTAGGTTCAGCATGACCACATTCATTGCTGGGGTAGCTCCACTTACTTCAGTGTCTAATACTGACCTGAGGAAAGAATAAGGGAATTGATTCTGTGCAGCTCAAGGGGCAAGGAGGGCTGTGAATCTGGTAAGGAGGGGTCCATGCAGGTATGCTTCAAAGGAAAAGGGCAGACCTTGTTCTCCCCATCTGTCTAGAAACCGTGAAGTGGAAAGGAAATTAGGAGAGTTCTCCTTCTGTTGCAGGGAATAAATGTGTTAAAGCTAAAATCAGTCAGGTGGCAGGATCGCAGCTGCATGACACCTGCAAGCAGTGGTTTCATGAGGCTTTTTTAGATATAGCCTAGAGATCCTAGGAGGCTGCAAAAAGAAACCCAAAAAGACCTAGGGATGGATTTATGAGCTAGTGTAGGACAACATGCACGCATCACCAGAAGCGAAAACTCTCATGCTGGCCCAAATGCTGACATCAGTGGGAATTAGAGATGCTCAGTATCTCTCTGGATTTGACCCAACGTGCATACAAAGACAAAAGCATCATCTCCAACTGAATTACTGTGTGCTATTTCCGCACACAGACCTTCTAGGCAGCTACACACACACACAACTGTCTACCCCCTGAGATGCATGTGCCTACCTAACTTCGCCTTTATTCAGAATCACTGCATCCATCCATGCCATTGCTTACAGCCTATTCTAATCTGAGGGGCAATAAGCAGATCCATTCTGCGGTCTTGAAAATTCCAGTAAAGTTCAATCAATAGGGTCTGTGTTAGAAACACTTTTGAGTGGATCTCAGGCAGATCTCTTATGTGAGGGTATGTCTCCCCACAGAGAATAGAATGAGATATTCCACCTACTAGTTCATTTCTCTCCTGGCATCTGTAGTAGCTAAACGGAAATCAAATTTTCAGCGATCAATATTGTGGCAAAGGTAATTTGAGGCTTGAAGGGTTCTTTGTTGAGAGAAATTATCAGCACTCGTAGGATCCTGAACAGAGTCTTCTTAATGTGCATCTTCAAATACAACAAGCCAATGTCCAGGTAGGAAAGAGAACACAAGAGAAAAGAGGAAATGTTCAAAAACTTCACTTCACAACCCTGTGAAATTGACAATTCACAGCCCTGAAAGTCATATCTTAACTATATTCCTGCCAGAACCACCAATATCTATCATAAATGCACAGAAGAAGAGACAGTGAAGGGCCAAGCATCACCTGGTGTTCTGGACACTCCACAGGTTTGAATCAACTGGTTCCACAAACCAATGTCACTTGGTATGTGGGTCCCAGGTGTTACTGGTGATGAGTTTGAATTAGAACTCCCAGTTCTCCCAGATCAACCAAAATGAAGCCCATCCCTGGCTGACCCGGTTGCAATTGTGCCGAATGCAGCTGAGCAGGGAAGTGTCTTCTCCTGGTCCAGCCAGCAGGGGCATATTCAGAGGATTCACCAGGACATCTGGCTCTTTGCACAACCTTGAAGTCTGGTTTAAATGTCCATACTGTAATCTCAGGCACTGAAGTTTTCAACACAGCCTGGAACCAGATAACTAAGGAGACTATGGGAGATAACTTCATGTCATTCCGGGATGTCCTAACAGTGCTGTGATCAGAGATATAAAGGACGTTTTCGGGACTCTCTGGTATTATTATTGTTGTTATTTATCCATCACCCAAAGGTGTGGTAAGTGCTACACAGACATAAATTAAGACAGGTGACACCCTGAAGAGTTTACACCGTTAGAGCTCAATCCCGTACCTATTAGATTCAATGGAAAAATTCACACTAACTTCAGTGGGAGTTAGATAAGATCCTAAATATACAAAAACAGATGGAAGAAAAGGAGGAACATTAATGCTGGTTGATAAGTATGTTTCACACAGAAAAATAAAAAAAATCCCTCTTCAAATTTTTCAATGAAAAGTCGAAAACTGACAATTTTTCATTTTTTTAACTGAAAAAATTGAAAATTTTAAACAAAAATTTAAAAAGCCATTTTTTATTTTAAAAGTTTCAACTGAAAAACTTTAGCCACTTCTAAAACAACCCCAACAAAACAAAACACAACAACCTATGTAAGAAACCTGACTGAGGTTAAGTTTGGTAACCGTCTATTCTTCACTTTTTCCCTCCCTTTCACAGGACCTCCTTTGAGCCAGGCCATTAACCGCTGAAACGCCTTTGCAAGTGTTGAGGTGGATTTTTCATCACTTGAAGTCTTTAAATCAAGACTGGTTGTCTTTCAAAACGCTATTCCCCTCCATTGCACATGTATGGCGGGCACCCGTTTCAAGCACAGGTGTCACTAACAACACCTAACGAGACCATGCAAGGGATTAATAGAAGCAGGGACCGGACACTTTTAAGTTTCCTTTCAACACAGACCTTTTCATCAGGGGTTCATTGCCCTGCTTCCCTGAACCGTTATGCACTGTGGAACATAAAGTGCTGAATAAGAGAATGCACGTTCATGATCAGATTAATCCCTGGTAAAATTCCAATGACTTCAGTGGGTTTATTCCAGTGGCATGACTTTAGCCTATAGCATCATATGAATTAGGTGAATGGGAAGTTAATGCTTGTTCTTAAGGTGTCTTCAGAGATTAATACCAGCCAGATAGAGTGGGTTACATTCAAAGTGAAGGGCCACGATTAGCCTGGCCTATTATCTTCCCAATTTAAAACTAATCAGAAAGTAATCTCACTTTCACAAACATCAGCCTGTATGGGCAGGTCGGCGTATCAACCTTTGCTCATCTGGCTGATTTAATAGCTGGACCTGGGAATGACAAGTTGGTCATTTGTCCTCCCTGCTATTTCACTCACATTCCCTCCACCCCATCTCACACACAATTAAGTTATAATAAAAAGGATTTTGTTGGTTTATAACCTGCTGATTCAAAGCAGCCGGGGCCTGAAAGATAATACAGGGATTCTATCAATGATAATTTTCTGGGATGGGATTTGCATTTTTTTCCCTTCCATTGACAAGATTAGTTCCCATTATTAACAACACAGCTAAATTCCAGAACCCATCATGCGGCTGCAGTTGCAGTTATTTTTCAGGCTTCAGGCAGATGGACCAAGGGGGAAGAAAAAGAGAAGAAGCCTGTTAATGATTTTCTGAAGAGGTGACAGTGGCGTCCTGATTGACAGCAAAGCACAGCAACGGGGTTTGTTAATGAAAGCAGTATGGTAACAATCAATTTTCCTCTCTCCCTTTCTCCTCTGTACAGAACAGTGAGCCCTGAACTTAAGTCTTATGCTTTGGGTGTGCTTTTCCTGCTGCTCCGTTTGCTAGGTACGTGCAGTGATTTCTTCTTTCTTCCCCCACACCCTAAAAAGTAACTAAATGTTTATATGTGCGTCAAGGCGTGCGTGCCCATTGATTCCCCCTCTTTGGATGTTGAACGCCTGTCCTATGCTGTCATTTATCAGTGGGGTCTAAAACCAGGAGATCCAAGTCCTTTCTCTGCAGTGCGGATGGAAAGGCCTCCAAGGGTCATGGCACATGGCTCTCCTGCCATTTCAGTCACGCTCATGTTGGAAATCGTGGTGTTGAGTGAGATAGCCTCCCTCCCAACTAGTTAATTCTCCACAGTCATTATTAACATGTCAGCAGCTTGTGAAATTACTTCTTTACTGTGCTGCTGACTTACAGGGATAAACAATTTCACACCACTTTGAGGATAGGAGCTTTGTTATTCCATTGGGTGGCAGCTGAGTCCTCCTGGTCTCTGTGGGAGGAAAACAAAAGGAAAAAAAAAACAGGCTGAATCTGAATGCTGTTGCTGGGTTTAATCTCCCATTAAAATACATTTGGTCAAACCGTTGGATCAATGTATGTCTCTTCATGCCTGAATAAAAGAGAAAACGTTATCTGTAATTGTCTTTTCCCTTGTAACGGGATGACTGTGGGGGAGTGGGCTTAAAGGCACAGACCCTGTTTCTCAGAACTTTGGACCACATTCTGTCTGATGCATTGCTCTGGGGTCGGTCTCACTGATGTGTTCTGTTGGTATTCTACTCGTGGGTTTCTGCTGATTCAGTGGGCCAGATTTCACTCTCGCCCAGTAGGAGTGGAATAGTCCCTTATTCTATGAGTGCTCCCAGTGATTTCACTGAGCAAGGTGCAATTCAATATGAGTAGATATGTCAGAATCTGGCTCAAAGTTAGTTTTTTGCAGCGTAGATCCATCTACTGTGTGGTTGTAGTAGAAGGATTTTACCCCGTACTATGACAGTGTGGTATAGACGGAAGTGCCACTATGCCAATGAAGCCCTTCAGGATTTGGCTACTCGTTTCTTCTCTACTAGGCGATTATTTACTTGTGCAGTTTGGAATCATAGAATATCAGGGTTGGAAGGGACTTCAGGAGGTCATCTAGTCCAGCCCCCTGCTCAAAGCAGGACCAACCCCCAATTTTTGCCCCAGATCCCTAAATGGCCCTCTCAAGGATTGAACTCACAACCCTGGGTTTAGCAGGCCAATGCTCAAACTACTGAGCCTTCCCTTCATTGGCCTTCACCAGGGCAGCCTTTTTTCTTTCATAGAGAGGGGTTGAAAACCCCACAGTCCCATGTATCCCACTGAACAGTCTCTGAGTGCAAGGTCCTTATTTTGCATCAGAATTCTGGTGCCAAGTTTTTCTCCAGGAGCCAGTGAGATGCATGAGCATAAAGTCCCAATCCAGCTTCCACTGAAGTCAATGGGAATCTTTCAGCACTGGTCAAAGGTCTAAAATGCACTCCCTCATCAAAAGCTGAACGCTTTGCTCAGTGCTCAGAAAAGAAGAAAACACCACAAGACTTTGGTGGCTGATCCAAAGCCCAGGGAAATCACTGGGAATCTTCTGGTTGACTTGCATGGACTTTGGGTCAGGCCCTTAATGCACGGTGTTTCCTTTTGCTGTCCATACTGTTTTAGGTTCTTGTCCTGTTCTCAGCGCTTGCAGGTTGAATGCAGAATCCCAAACGCAGGACCTGGCAGTTAAGCAAGGGAGGGATTTTGATTTTACATTCCAAATGTAAATGTATTTGCGATGGTAGTTACTAATTTTGTATTATTGTAGTTGTATTGTAGCTTATTATTATTGTTGTTTGAGAAGTCTGCTTGTATGATTCTGTGAGGGCTAGTTTCTGCCACCCGTACTTGGGATAAGAAGCACCTTACTCTTCCATTAGTCCCCTGGACACTGCAGTAACTCTTTTTTGTAGCAAAACACATGCTGCCCTATCACAGCAGAATCCCTGTGGAATAGGATAATACAGCCAGGAGGATATCAGCTCAGCTGTGGGACTACACGAGGATAAGGTATTACTCAATGTGAGTGAAGATATCCAAAACGCGCCCTTAATAATTTGAGGTTTTCTGGGTAGGTTGATTTTAAAAGCTTTTTCAGTTCACCTTTAAGCTTAGACTTAAAAGGGGACTAATAATAGCTTCTTCTTGAACCAAAGGAGAGTATTAAATATCTGAGGTACGAGACCCGGAGGTGCAATCTGAGTTAATAGATTTTAGTAAGACAGAGGATGCTTCTTTAAACAGCTCTGCAGTTTCTGCTCTAAAATGTATATAGCAGCAATTTGTTCAACACTTTGCAATAAGAAGTAGAGCATGATTGAATCTCTTTAATATTCACTGTAATAACACGAAACATGACTGAAGTCTCCTGATATCCTGCCGGATCTATTATCTTATTCCATAGGAATTCTGATATGATAGAGCAGCATATTAATGTCTTGCTATGAAAGTGTTACTGTGGATTCTTAGAAAAGAAACTAAAACAGTTCCGGTGGAGCCCCCATGGTATTGAAAGCTTCAGCCACTGTATAAGAGGCTCTGATATGGAGATTCTTTTCCAAATACCATCTCACTTCTTCATATATGCTGACATTGAAAGGACCTGAGTTGAAAGTGCATACCTAAATACCCCACTCCTAGTAGCTGGGGAAGTTCAGATCTGGATTGGAACTTTGCATCTCAGGCTTATCTAAAGGTGAAAAAACTTTTGCAAATGGCACAAGTCGAACATGTCTGGTAATTCCATCCTGATTGCATTGGCAACTATCAGCATTAACTATGCACGACTGAAATGGCAAATAGATTTATACATGACAATAAGATCCTGGACATTTCCCTTTCCAGATGGTGTTTGCAGTTTGTCCCCAAAACATGCAGCTCAAGTGCAATATCTGGCTACCAATGGAGTTTCTGATAGTTTTGTTTTAAATCCAGCCTCCTAGCATCACTCAGTGTGACACACTGAAAGTGCAAGGCGTGTCCATCGAGCCAGGCTTTGGAGGCCATAGACCTCCCTTAATTCCAAAGCACTCTACATGTCAAGTCTAGTCTCACTTGTTGGAAGTCTCTAGCCCTTGTCCTTGTGGAGATAGCACTCAAAAAGGTCATCAACACAAACTGGTTGCTAGGGTTGAAAGTTTTTCACAGCTGTTTTCCCTAAAGACCTCAGTTTATTCACAGCTCCTATGCAGCTCAGGTGTGGCTCTTGGGGACAATGAAACAGATCCCAAGAGCTTAAGGATCCCAGGGCGTTTTGTTCATGCCAACATCTAGTTTTTACTCTTATTATGGCACTCTAGAGCCAGTTCAGCACTGGGAGAGTAAACTGGATTCCATTCTGCCTTGTGTATCATCAACACCATCTGTTAGCTTGGTTCTGGAGCTGAATTTTCAGATCCGAGGTTGAGTTTGTGGTTGTCCACACTCATTTAAAAAGAAAATCACCTTTTAACTTGGAAACCAACCCAGCTTGATCTGGAAAGCGTTAAGAAAACAAATAGCGAGAGGTGCGGTGTCATTTCTCAGGACATTACCACACTTTACAGTTGAAGGGAATATCCTTTTGTTAGCCAGTTATCTGTTTTTATTTACTGGTTTATATCCCTGGTGTTAATAACTGATTAAAGGAAGTACTGAAAGCTGACATAGCCTGATAACTTCTGCATTTATTAGCCAATGTGAAAGATCAAACAAAAATCTGCGGAGTTCTAGTCATTAACAGAGTGAAATAAAGAGGTTTCACATCCCAGAGGCAAAGGAGAAGGCAAACAACGTATTTGTATTCCTGCCATATATTGTCATACAGCAAAGAAATGGCATTCATGTCAAGCTAAGGAATGGTGTCTCATTTAAGCCAAGAAATCCAGGGTTAATGGTGAAGCTTGATCCTTAATTCATCAGCCCTCTGCCAGATAGTGCAACCCATATGTCTCTCTGTCTACATACGTATTTCTAGAGCTCCTATCACCTCAGTATCTGGAAATGGGGTGTTGGCCAAATTCCAGTAGGAGAAATTATGTTCTGCCAACCTAAAATTGGCTCTGTTGTTTTGTTGGAGACTATATGCTTCTTCACTTCCTGTCCTAAACCCTAGCAGTGATGTTAGTAGTCAGTTTTAAATAAATGTTGTTTTCCACTACCCAAAAATATCTTAGAGGTGAGTGAAATGATTCCTACTACATAAAGCATCCAGAACTTTCTTTTGATTGTTAAGGTGTGCACAAATGCCAATTTATGTGCTCAAAGGTGGGATTTAGATCTCCTCTTTCGGTGCCCACTGTCTGTAAAGCACTTGTGGATCTTGTCAGAATGAAAGACATTTATGTATTTGATTATATAAGACTGGAGACCCCTGCAGTATCCAAGCAGAAAGGGGAACCCAAAGATTGTATTGCTGAGTGAGTTTAATGAGACTTCGGGCATTGCTTTAAGGTCGTGGCCCTGTTATGAACCACTCGCAGCAGAGTTCAGCTGAGAAATGCTGATTTGCCCTTAACTGCAGTGATTCAAGGAGAGAGTTCTGCTGTGGTATTTCACTTTGTGGGATAATGACAGAATCACTTTCTTTCAGGTCCATTCCCCTGCACTTATTAGAGATCATTCTCCCTCTTCCTTAGATCCTGGATCTGGACGCCCCCAAACTTGGCGAAAGTTCAGATCTGGATCTGAACTCCATGGCTAATTTCAGGCTTTGTAGTGGACTTCAGGAAAACCCTGGATGCGAACACCATGAACCATCCAGAGCCAAGTTTCGTAGCTTAGGCCCCTCTCTGCTTCTTTATGAAACTCTGTGACCAGCCTTAATAGGCTATGTTCAAACAGCAAATCAGAAGTGTAAGGACAAACTACTTAAAACTGAGTTGTGGTGTTTGTGGGATAGTGAGCGATCCCCTCCATAACTGTTGAACCCGGGCCAGTTCTTCAGGGGATCATGTGGGGTGACAGTCCCCACCAGATATGTTTAGTTTGCCTTGGAATTAGAGATCCTGAGAGAACCACAAGATTTGTCAGCATCCACCAGCCTTAATTAAAAATCCCCTTTCCACTCACTATGGCTGAGTCCTGTCCCTTTACCCCAAGGGTCACTACAGCATGATATGTCTCTTTTATTTTGACAGGTTTTATCCCACCACCCTTGATCTTTGGGGCTGGAATTGACTCAACATGTCTGTTCTGGAGCACGTTTTGCGGCGAGCAAGGAGCCTGCGTATTGTATGACAATGTCGTCTATAGATACCTGTATGTTAGCATTGCTATAGCTCTGAAATCTTTCGCATTCATCTTATACACAACCACCTGGCAGTGCTTGAGGAAAAACTATAAAAGATACATCAAGAACCATGAAGGTGGACTCAGCACTAGTGAATTCTTTGCCTCTACTCTCACCCTAGACAATCTGGGGCGGGACTCTGTGCCCCAAAACCAGTCACAGAGGACAAAATTTATCTATAACCTTGAAGATCACGAATGGTGTGAAAACATGGAGTCTGTTTTATAGTGACTAAGGATGGATGAACTCTATATTAATAATATATGGGTCCTTTTTAATTAAAAGAGAGAGAGAGAATAAAATTTAAAAAACAGGAAACTTTTGTCCTTTTCTCAAAAATCAGAGCCAAGGATTCAGAATAACAAAATCTTTTAATGGGATCATTTTTGAAATCCTGCCGGAGTGCTGGAGAGAACACGAAACCACTCCGGTTGGGTACCAGCCCCTTTGATGATGGTACAATCTTCCAGGATAGAATCACCTGCAAGGGCATTGGGAGCTGCAAACCCAGGGTTTTGTCGGAGACCTCATCAGATGGACATTCTTGGGCACCTGGTGAGAAGAAACAAGCAAATAACAGCAATTCCAGAATAAGCGTTAGTGACACTGCATGCCATTAGGGATCTGTGTGGCCCTGTCACCTCTGCAATATGGGCTAAAGGGTTAGCCAGTCTGGGTGCTGTTGAAGTCCAATGCACTCTCTCAGTGATGTCAGAGAGGGAAAAGTGCTGGAGTTATTAAACTACTTACACTCTGTCACCAGCCATGATTCCATGTTAGATACTTTGAATGTTCCCGTATACCCTCTAGCCAGCACACATTGATGGTCAAAAGGCTCCACTGTCCTTCCAGCAGACCTCAGATTTCGGTTCTCTGTGAATGGCTGTGCTCAGATCTTTAAAACCCAGTAAAGTTCAAGTCATTTGCTTACACTTGCCAAATGTTCTGTCATTTTTTTAAAAATTCCAAACATTTGTCTGTATAATCCTTTTAAACTACTTTCAAATTTATATTAACCCTTAAATCACTGACAGTGTTCGATAGGGGGAACTTATTATATCAATTGCATTTTTTTTCCGGTTTCTTTTCAATATGCCACAACATCATGCCAGGGATTCAGCTAATCCATTGCATTTTTTTTAGTCTGTATGCCTTCTTTCTGATGCACTGTCAAACCAATGAGGACATGCATTATTAAAAAGAAATTAAAAGAGAGAGTGAATGCTCTGTGTCTCTATGAAAATAATTATCAGTTGGAGAATTCTAGTATGCTATAATAATTTACAGATTATTTCTTCATATGACATATGACTCTGTGAATACATAGATGGAGAGACCCTTTGTTTATGTACTCTCCAGTTTTTAAATATATATTATTTGCAGTCAAAGGTCAGGTGGGAGTGTTCCTTAAAATTAGTGTGTGTGTGTGAGAGAGAGAGAGAGAGAATACTGAGCTCAGTCCTTCAATCCATACTCAGACAATTTCTATTCACATGAGTAGTCCCATTAATTTCAAGGAGACCACTCAAGTGAGGAAACAGTGCAGGATCTAACTTACTAAGGGCCAAATGTTGCCCTTAGAGTTGCATTCAGGGCTCCTATAAAGGGGCAGAATTTTCAAAAGCACCCAAAATTGGCCATTATTCACTTGGACCAGAGTTAGGGCAATACTGAGCACTTTTGAAAATCACACCCAGATTCTATAGGAGATGCCCCCCTGGATCCTCAGAAAGAACTGGCATGATCTCTTGAATTAGAGTCTTGTCCAATGCCCTTTGAAATCAAGGGGAGTCTTTCTGTAGACTTCGGTGGGCATTGGATCGGACTTTTCCTATATAATCTTTTTCCAGGACATTCCTACTGTTAAGCAATAAAAAGTGGCTGTATGTAATGAATTTTCTCCAACCATAATTGAAACCAGCCATGTTTCCAATGGAGTAAATGTCAGTAGCATTTTAAGGGTTAGCATTGTTAATTCAAAATCTTGGTTTTTTGGTTGGTCTTTTAAAGCGGTTGTGAACCTGCAAACATTTAGAAACATAACCCGCCATGTCAGACTAAACACAGGACGTAGCTCCCACGTATCCCAGGAGTGGGTGAGTTTCCCAGAGTCATGTTCATTGCTGGCAATGGACACACGAAAATCCTCAGAATGGAACAGTGAGGTTACCTTGCCACTCGTGTTCAGCACCATTTTAGCAGACCTTGCTCTAACTGAGACAATTAAAAGCTGGCAGCATAAGACCATTTCCAGCTGACTTACTTTACTTTACTTTACTGGCGTGTTTTGTAATTTATGCACTGCATTAAATGTTCAGCAACAAAAAGGGCAAAGAACCCAGTATATCAAATAAGCTGCACTGTGCCAAATACTCAACCAATATTGTAACTATATATGTTTTTATTCTTGGCTTGGAGCCTTGTTCAGAATCATTTGATAAAGAGAGGAGTGGGAGGGGAGAAAGGAGCATTATGCAGGACCATTTATATCTATTGGGTGATAAATGATATTTAGATCAGTTTATTATATCCTGTCTGCTAAAATAGAGATACTGCATCCATAAGCCAATGAATTAAACAAAGGGACAGGTTGCATAACTGTCTCATAAAATATGTATAATTGTCAATTATAAGCCTTTGAAATCTTTCTGTACAGTTTTCCTTATTTTGAAAATGTATTGCTTATAGAATGCTGCCTTTTTCAGATGCTAGCTCATCGTTTTATACTACACACACACGCGCATCACAAACAACATGTCTCAATGCCTGATTTCTTGAAAATCTATAACCCCTTTTGCAGTTTGGATTCTTTTTCTCTCAAAATCCAGTGTGAATGAGAATAATATGCTGGCATGACGCAAAACAAACTGAAAGGCGTTCTAGAGCTATGGTTTGCCAGTAATTGAATGTACAATCAAAAGCCCATCTTACCAGTGTTACGGAAAACAAGATTGCAGGGCATGAACTGTCACTTCACTTGTTTGTTTGGGGGATTTTTTTATTTTTCCTTTTTTTTTATCTTAATCTGATGTCTTGGTTGTGTACGGAAAGCTCAGCCTGAGCTGGGTTGTTTTATACTTTTGTACCTAATTATTTTGTATCTTGTGAAATTGTGATTTTCTGTTTCTTTCTTTTGATAACATTGCTTTTGAAATGCTCTTTTTTAGGAAGCGTCAGATCCCAATATCATCAAGGGCTTTAATCATAGAGTTTTGGTGCTGTCACAGGGGAAAGAGGCGTATCCATGCATGTAAAACAAAACTTGAAACCAAATACTCGGAGTGCCCCAGCTGTTTCTTTGCTTTGCTCATTTCAAAGTTTTGCATGTTCCCTACTTTTAATTGTACAGTCAGGGGTGAATAATCTCAACTCCGCCTCCTACACCCCAAAAATGGGTGCCACATAGCTTTAGGGGGCACTTCAATTCCTTTTTCAAGAATAACTTAACCATGCAGGAGATGGAATTGGAAAGATTCTCTTCCTGAGAGGAGAAAGCAGAGGCAAGCCCCAAGTTCTGAAGCTCAGATCCTACCTTCCCCCAGGCTCAAAGCCTTTGGATTCAGGTTTTTTGTTGAGCCTATTTCAGAATCAACAGTGCCCCCAAACCCTGTGCTTTGCTGCCTGGTGACAGCCTTCTAAGGAGATATTTTGGGAAATGCAGCATACCATTCGGATCCTGATTCTCTTCTTACTCTCACAGATGTAAATCAGGAGTGGCTCCAATGAAATTAGTGTAGGGGGGATCCCAGTGTGAAAGTGGCACAAGTGAGAGCAGAATCAGGCCATAGGTGCTTTGCACATTGGGCGCTTTAAATGATGCGGTGCATTTTGAGACCATCCCTTTATACTTGTGGAAATCATCTCTCAAAGTTCCTACCCCACCCTTTTGTGCATCTCACCAGAGCAAAGAGCATTCTCGGGAGGAGGAGACATCTTTCCATTCAAATTGCCGGCCTTCCCCAGGGTTTTGGTTGCACGATGACATGATGAGAATTTTAAGATCACTTGAATTACCAAGCCAAACCCACCCACTTCCCCCTGTTCAATAGGAGGGTCCTACACCACGCTCTGGAGAGCCCATACATTCGAGGCATCAAATCTCCGCTCTCATGCTACCATTATCCTGTCTGAGAAGGATATGAGCCTTATGGGAGAGAGGAGGAATTCACTCCCAGGGAGTTGAACTAACAATGCTTACAAATGAAATGATGGGGTGAGCAGAAGACATTTGAAGAGGGGTTTAAGAATTTCCCAATAGTTAGGGCATGTAAAAAGAATCTTTTAAGAAAATCTTTAGACTATCTTTATATCCTCCCTTCAAAATGCAATATGTGATCCCCAATTATTTTTCATTAACTAACGGGATGCTAAGGGCTGTGCATCATACCCACACCTTTCTGCATCAGCCAGTTGTGCTTTCTCCCAGGGTGCACCGGGTCTTGGGAGGGAAAGCAGACTCAGTTTAGCAATCCGCAGTCTCACTCCACAACAGACCCAGAGGCAACCTCAAGGCTACCGACACTGTGAGTTGTGAAACTTTACCAGGAGACAGAGTCTGTTGCTGCTGCTGTTCGAGAATATTTCTCACAGCTGGACATGTTGGGCTCAGCACTTCCCCTGTGATTCAGGTGAGCTAGGTGCGTTGTTTGTTTTGTTTTTTGTCAGAGGGAGTGGGGAAAATTGGTGTTAAAAGCTCTTAGGCAAATACCTATAAGACTGAAACTTTTTTTTGTTCTTTGTTCAGCGAGGTTTCCAAACAAATTCCCATTCTGCCTTTAAAGCCAGCTATCCATATGTATCCCTCCCTAGTGTCACATGAGCCATCTTTATAGATATAAGGCTTCCAAATCACTCACACATTCTTGCTCACTAGATGTGATTAATGTGTGCAAAGTTCACACCATTTCTTTGTGCCTGGGGCCCTGGAAAAACACCTCCTAAGTAATAAAGGTCGTGATTCTGAGCTGCTTTGACCTTGCAGAGAGCGAGAGAGAACAGGCAAAGGCCCCTGCGCTCTTCTCCTTGTCTAAAGCAAAGTTCACTTGTTCCCGTGTTACCTACTCCTCTCATGACTCGCCATGGGGGGAGGGATAGCTCAGTGGTTTGAGCTTTGGCCTGCTAAACCCAGGGTTGTGAGTTCAATCCTTGAGGGGGCCGTTTAGGGATATGGGGCAAAAATTGGGGATTGGTCCTGCTTTGAGCATGGGGTTGGACTAGATGACCTCCTGAAGTCCCTTCCAACCCTGATATTCTATGATTCTATGATCCCACTGAGCCGGGGTTCCAATCCTGGAAGGTTGTGGCACTCTCAGTTCGCTGTGACTTGGCAGCTTCAGTCCCCTGCAGTATATCCTTGCTTAGAGATGGCCAAAATACACTTCTTGTAAATGAGCATGAGCCAGTGATTGTTCTAGTGATTAGTATAAGCCCAGCTTGGTGTGATCTTATGATGGATCAGACGGACCCTAGAAGGGAAGAAATGACAATAAGGGGGCATTGTGGCTGGGTTTTTAAAGGTCCCTAAGAGAATTAGGCACCCAACTTCAGCTAGCCTTCAATGGGATTTGGATTTTAGCCCTATTTCAAAGCCTCCACCTTTAGGCATCTCTTACAGGCTGTCCACTGGGCTCTTTCACCAGCCTGAATTTCACACCAGTAATTTTGCAAAAGACTGTTAAAGTTCCTTTGCCTAGGTGGTGCCTTCCTCCTCCCCCCACTTAATAATGCCAAATGCAAATAATGCAATTTAGTCCTATCAAGCCAATAATCTCTATTCAAAGATATTAACACTGTCATTTACATTGGCCTGAGAGACCAGAACATCTTATTTGGTTTCGGCCCATCAGCTACACTAAAAACAGGACCCATTTTTTCTTGCTTTTATACATTAAATCTGTCATTCCTTATAAGCTGTAAATGACATTTTTTCCGTCATTCCACTGACTTTTCCAGGAAATGCAAGTCTTAATTCAATTGCTTCACAAGAACATACTCTCTAGACAGTTTTTAGATATTGGGTATTTTTCTTTTAACTAGTGTTGCCTAGTAAAATCTTTGGCTCTGATCTTGTTCCCTGAATTCAATGGGGCAGGGGCAGGCTCTGTGTAATTATGAGCAAATTAGTCATGTTCTTTTCCTTGGAATGAGTGAAAATATATTATCCTTGTGATTAAAAAGAAAAGAGAGAAAATTATGAACAAAAGCTGCCAATTGTCAAGTGGGCTGGAGCAGACAGTCACAGTCTGATGTGAGGAGTCCCAATAAAAAAGGAAAATACCAGTTATATGCCAATAATTTCAAGTGCAATAATTTTTAGAGCGATTTTCCATGAAGTGGGTGTCACCACTGGCAATAAGCAATAAGAAACACATCAGGAAGAGTGGACGAATAATTTATTCGCTGAATTTCCATTTCCGCCCCCCTTTGTGAATTGTCAGTGAATAGTTTTAAAATTTCTCTAATTTATTTGCCCAAAATTTCTGCATATAACCCTTCGCCTGTAGATTGATTGTGAACCTCTTATTAAGAATATTTGATACTTGGCCTGGGTTGGTTAATTTTGATTGGACATGTAAGTCAGGCGGGATGTTTCTATTTCCAAACCAGATGGATGTAATTTTAGAATCGGGTTTTTGGTGCCTCTATTCATGATTAGGAGTCCAGGGTCAGATCCTTCGCTGGTGTAAATCAGCATAGCTCTACTGAAATTAGGTCAATTATACCAGCTGAGGATCTGACTCTAAAAATTCACTGTTCAGGTACATGAATAGCTGCTTAAATTTCTCTGCTTCTGAGAACATTTCTGCTGGTTAGTCCCTTCATTAGAATAATCACAGAGAGCAACCACAAAACGGTCATGAACGCTGGCAAAGCAAACAGGTACCAAAAGTTAAGTATTTGTGGAAATTTGTTTGCATTGTTTGTACAGCTATAATATCAGGCACAATAGCCCAATAGAATCGTAGAAGTCAGCGTCGTGAAAGGCCTAACATAGTCCACCTACCTAACCAGGTTGTCAATCATCAGGACAACAAAGAGGTATCTGTTCTCTGCCCCATACTTTTTTACCCTTCAAAATGCTTATCCTTCCTACAGAATAGTCTCTCACAAACATTGAGGCATTTACCGTTGTCAACCCTCATCTCAGTGTTGTCTTTTGGGGTCCTCATGGCTCTTGCTAACACACACTCGAATAAAGATGCAACCCTTCTCCCACAGTCTCTGATGCTTTCTGCCAGACCTGAATGCTCTAAGGCACCTGGTGGCTCCCTGACATTTCCACTTGCTGAAGAGTTCTAGCCATTGCATCTTATTCCTTAGTGCATGAAAGCAGTTCCCATCATCCACACCTGGAAAGCATCTGTCCTAGATCAGTGCTCAGCAGGGAAGTCCAGTGGCCCTGGGACAAGATAGCATTTTCAAGCAAAAGTGATCTCTTGTTTCTCTTTGGTGCAATGCCCAACTGGGTGGGGGAGAAGAATTGTGACCTTTTTAAACCCATAGTGCCTACCTTTGAAATGGAACGCTGTGTTGTTTTGCATTGTATTATACGTGATTACCATGTAAATAAAGTATCGTAAATGTGGTGTTCATTAGAGTTGTGATGCACCCCACAACAACAATATTTCTTCTTCTGCTGTATGGGCTTAAAAACCATTCCAGACCTGGGAATGTTTGTGGCTGTGTAAACTAGAAATGTGGCAAAGGCATTCAATGGGAAAACACTGCCTATATACAGCATTGCTTTGCCGTATGTACAATACATGAGCACCATCGGAACCTCAACGAGGCAGGCGATTTACACAAGAAAGAGCAGCTCTTTAGTTAAAGTGGGCAGTGAGTAGAACAACCAGTATTTCCCAGCCTGAACTGGTCAATCTCATTCATGATGATGGGAAAAGCAACGTTACTGAGGATCTGATTTCTCTTTCATTGTTTTCTTTATGCAGGGTGTTAATGGTGAGGAAAGTTTGCCATCCCAGTGTGACTTTATTACTTTCCTCATCCCCTGAGATCTTTCAGCTGTAGTTCCCACTGAATAGACTGGGAGTGTTAAGATCAGAGCGGGTTGGGAAACAAGCTTCCCTGATCCAACTCAGCCAGCTAGTCCCTCCGGGGCTCTAGAAAACATTGCAGGCTTTTAAGCAAATGGGAACTTTAGAGACTTTTATTCCCTGCCTCCATTCTCTCCTCCTTATCTTTTGCTCTGTGAAACTAGAGGGAACAAAGTGCCAGTGTGTTAAGATGCAGAAGACCTACCACCTGCCCCAGTCAGCATCATGTTTGCCCTTCTAGAGAACTTCCAAATCCTGACGGAATCTTGTTTTAATTTTTTTCCCCATTCTTAGAAAGTTCAAGTCTTCGCTGGCAAAAGTTTGATGTCACTGCTCTTAGGTATGAGACCCTCCTTGGGTGACATCCCCAAGTGCATGAGATCTTCTATTAGCTAAAAATGGCTAAAGTCATTCGGGGGTGTAGTATCAGGAGTGTCATATGTAAGCCAGGGACCTAATTGTCCTTCTCTACTTGACACTGGCGAGGCCTCCGCTGGAGTACTGTGTCCAGTTCTTGGTGCCACACTTTAGGAAAGATGTTGACAAATTGGAGAGAGCCCAGAGGAGAACAGCACAAATGATAAAAGGTTCGGAAAACCTGGCCTCTGAGGAAAGGTTAAAAAACCTGGACATGTTTGGTTTTGAGAAAAGAAGAGTGAGGGGCAACTTGATAAGGTTTTAAATATGTTGAGGGTTGTTATTAAGAGGATGGCGATCAATTGTTCTCCATGTTCACTGGAGGTATGGGCTTAATCTGCACCGAGGAAGATTTAGGTTAGATATTAGGAAAAGCTTTCTAACTATCAGGGTGGTTAAGCTCTGGAATAGGCTGCTAAGGGAAGTTGTGGGATTCCCATCATTGGAAATTTTTAAGAACAAGTTGGACAATCACCTATCAGGGATGGTCTAGGTTTAATTGATCTGGCCTCGGCACAGGGAGCTGGACGTGACGACCTCTCGAGGTTCCTTCCAGCCCTGCATTTTTATGATTCTGTCAGACAGCGTTAGCCATGCCCATGAGACACTTCCATGTGTAGGTCATCCTGTTGAACATGCAAGACAGCCCCACCTAGGTTGCTTTGCCTGTGCCTAGGAAACTCTTCCACAGACGTCCCCCTGCTGCATATACAAGATGGCTGAGTGGAGGTTACTCTGATTATGAACATGCGAGCCTTCCACATACTTCTCTCTGCCCACTAAGAGCCCCCTGTATATGCCTCCCTGGCTTTGCGTGCAAGAACCTCTCTGCATAGGCTGATGCCACATCTGTTTCCAAGAAGTCACATCACAAGTGACCTGCAGCTTCCTGCCCTTGAACCTTGATGAGCTGACTTTCCCCCACCTTGGGCTGCATGTTAACCCGTTGTTGTTGTGCCGGAGTGGAAGGATTCTTTTAAAAATTCTTTGAAACATGCTAGCTGGACTGCTGCTGATTTTGAGGGCTTTTTAGCAGCGCTTCCGAAATAAATCCAAACCCGGTTTGGAAAAGAAAATATTTTACTGTACGATTGATTTGGGGGCGGGGAGAAGAGAGAGAGAAGAAAGAAAAAGAAACTACATACTCAGTAAAAAGAGAAGGAGTACTAGTGGCACCTTAGAGACTAACCAATTTATTTGAGCATATACTCAGTATATTTTGAGTACTGCATTCTGTATTTTTGCAGCTTATATTTTCGAGATGAGCAGTTTAGAAATGCGTGATGTGAAAATGCATACTGTAAGTTTGCTGTAAATTATATTAAAAGCACTATTTTCATTCTTATTCTGCCTCACTGGGTGATCTCCTTGGCATTCCTTTTATTTGGTTCTTGGCTGGCCGGGTTGTCTGGGTACCTCTGCCAGAGAGCTCCCAGCCCCAGCAATGGGGCTTTTAAGGTCTTAGATATTTCTTTGTTAACCCCACTAAGTCACCCATCTCTCACTCACACACACACGTGTGCACACATGCAGCCCCTCCCCCGCCCCACACACACACACCAGAGGTACAAGTGGGTGGGAGTTGTGGTCCATTTGAAGGGTCATGGGGAAAGAGGAGGGGTGTGAGGCCTTTTGGAAAGTCATTAGGAGGGATTTGGCAGAGGCATATTTGGGGGACACAAGGAAGATTGTAGCAAGGGCCTATTGAAAGGAGGAGGAGGCAGCTGGGTTCTAGTGGAAGGTTTTATGGAGGGAGGGAACTGGGGCCTACTCGACATTTGCATGAAGAGCGAACTAGAGCTTACTGGAGCGTGATGGAGAGTGAGGAGGTTCACAGGGGGTGGGAGATGGACATTCAAGGGGTCTGGATGGGAGGGGCAAGACTGCTGGCTCAACTAATTAAACTATCTCAGTTATTCAGCTTTTCATTCCTGTCAGTTCACCTGATGAGAAGCAAAGGCTTTCCTCATGCTAAAAACAAATCAAAGTGATGACGTGGGCTGAACCCTACAAAGCAACGTGGGAGACTCACACTGGATCCCCCAGATATTCTTTCTCTAACTTCTGCGCAGTGCTTCTCTTTTCATCTCCAGGAATGGGTCTTTCCCGAGAGAGGGAAAGGAAGGTAAGTTTGGTCCAATTGCCCCTGGGGGGTTAAGTTAAATGGGTCTAGGTAGCCATGAGGGTTACTCCACACTTGTACCATTTATTGTTGTCTAGTGACCTAGGTAATTCCTTCCTTGTTATTAGACATTGCGGGAGCTGTGGCATGGAACCAAGCAACACTACGCAGACTAGGACAGGATGTGGTGTGAGATGCTTATATCCTACTAGCGACAAAGAGTGAATGGTTTCAGAGTAGCAGCCGTGTTAGTCTGTATCCGCAAAAAGAACAGGAGTACTTGTGGCACCTTAGAGACTAACAAATTTATTTGAGCATAAGCTTTTGTGGGCTACAGCCCACTTCATCGGATGCATGCAGTGGAAAATACAGTAGGAAGATTTTATATACTCAGAGAACATGAAACAATGAGTGTTACCAGACACACTATAACGAGAATGATCAGTTAAGGTGAGCTATTACCAGCAGGAGAGAAAAATAAACCTTTTGTAGTGATAATCAAGATGGGCCATTTCCAGCAGTTGACAAGAAAGAGTGAATGGTAACTGCTAGGGATGGGCAAACATTTTGCATCAATTCTTCTTCAATGAAAAATGCCTGTTTAAACTATATGACTATTTTTGTGAAAAAAAATCTAAATTTTCCAATTTTTGACAAAATGATGCAAATAAGAAATGTTCATTTTAGTTCAACGGCAATGGGATTATTGTTTTTCAGTGTTTTTGTTTTGTTTCTATTTGTTTTCTCTCCCTTCCCCCCCTTTTCCGGTGAGGAAAAGAGTAAATAAAAGAAATCAACAAAGACTGAAAGCCAGAATATTTCGGTTTCTGTTCCATTCAATTTGACTCAAAACATTTTTATTGGAATTGATTCACCCCCCAAAAAAACCCTGAAAATGCGGGGGGGGGGGGGGGGAATGTTCAATGAAATTAAATTTTGTTTTGTTTTGTTCGAAAACATTTCTTGGAAAGCATTGGCATTTTTATTTTTACCAGATCTAGTAACTACCCATACTGCAATCTGATCTGGACACCAGGGCTAGCATTTGAGCTCTTTGCGTAAGCCGCTACCCACTTTTCGTTGCCATAAGTGGTCCGGCCCTGAGTGGTACATCCCACCCCAAAAGCAGCATCTCCAGCACTATAGTGTCTCTCTTTTACCACGCTTTTTAAGCCCCTGTTTTGGGCATTCCAGACCCAGCATGGTGCTGTCTCTGCCACTGAAACTAGCTGACTGTATTTACTGAAGAGCTTTGTTTTGGATGCAGATTATTAACCTCTGTCACCTGGAAGACATTACACCTGGTCAAGTTAATGGTTTGAGACTCGAAGATTAATGTTTGGGGTCTCAGGCCTCCCTAATTAGCAGCTGTGTGCAGTATGTGAGTGTGCTACGCCACTCATTTTAATCAGAAAGGTCCTCTCCCACAAATGAGACACATTACCAGTGTAAATAGCCCGTTCAAGTTAATTCCCTCCCTCTCTTCTAGCCCTCCTTGATGTATCTCTTTGCTGTCATCCCCAATCTCCTTGTCCTGTTCCAAGCTTTGTTGTTGTTGTTATTATTATTAATCGTATTTATCACAGGAATACCTAAGGCCCAACCAAGAATGGGACCCAATTGTGCTAGGAGCTGCACAAAGAGGAGCAGAAAGTCCCTGCCCCAAAGAGCTTCCAAGGGAAATAGACAGGCCAGACACAGGGTGGGGGAAGGGGTAGAACACACAAGCAGAGTGAACAATGGAACGGCAGCAAACAGCATGTTAGTTCCACGATTTTTGGGGGGTGGGGACAGATAGGAGGGGATCGGCAAACTGGAAAGAAAATGGAAGAGAAGTGGATGAGGAGGATAGGGCAAGGGGGAAGAGGGGCTATGGAGTGACGCGAGGTAAAGAGATTATGAGGGAGGAGGAGGGGGAGGGCAGGAGCAAACGGCCAAGGAGGTCAGGGCAGAGAAAGTCCAGTAAAAACTGTAGGAAATTGTCTGAATGTCCACAGGTCCTTGCTTTGCCTGCTTCTGCTCCTACCATCCCAGAGCCTCTGGCCGATTCCTCCTTGCAGTTTCTCTCCAAGACCGCTGTAATGTTGCCTTCACTGATTTAAGAGCATGAGTGCCAACCCCAAATTGGGTGTGAGCTCTATACTTGGATTTTACCAGCCAATTATCAAGTGTAAACCCTTCAGACACTTTAACAGCCTTAACAGAGTCCCAGTCAATTCCCCTTGGGTGCTCCATCTATGTCACCCCACAAGTGAACATGCCTTTTTGATGGATGGTCCATTGCACCAAGAATCACAGCAATATTCAGGTTACCCCCACTCCCAAAGGACCAGTCACTTACTCCAGATCAATTGCACCTTAGATCTCACACCAAAGACACTGCTTGTAGCCAATCTTATGATACGCTATATGAAGATTTATTAAATAGGAAAAGGAAACGAGTTATTTACAAGGTTAAAGCAGGTTGACATATATACACAAATGAGTTACAAGCTTAAGTTTCAAAAGGTAATAGAAGCTTCTCTAATAAGCAAGCTCTGTATGTCCTTCAGGGCTAACCCAGGCTAAGCAGCTGGGGATCTCTTGCTTATGCCTAAAAATACTTCCCACCCTCCCAGTCCAAGCAGCATAGAAATAATCAGTTCCTCCTTGTTCAGGACTTTATTCCCCTCTGGCCATATGCTCTGAGCTGCTAGTTCAGTTGGTGGGAGGAGTCCAGTTGCACGACTCATCTTCGCAGGAAGGAGAGCAGAACAACAAAAGTCTTGTGTCCTCTTGTAGACGATACGTAGGGAAATTCCAGTTGCAACCTCCCACAATAGTGTGGTGTTTATAGAACATTCCTTCTGTTGAAGATCAGCCCCTCACACTAATTAATGTCTCTCTCCGCTCTCATGGATTTCACAGTCACTAAGGGCTTGTCTACATTACCCGCAGGATCGATGGGCAGCAATCGATCCAGCAGGGGTCAACTTATCGTGTCTAGTCTAGACACGATAAATCGACCACCGAGCGCTCTCCCGTCGACTCCTACTCCACCAGAGCGAGAGGCGCAGGCAGAGTTGACGGGGGAGTGGCAGCCATTGACTCACCACAGTGAAGACACTGTGGTCAGTAGATCTAAGTATGTCGACTTCAGCTACGTTATTCACGTAGCTGAAGTTGCGCAACTTAGATTGATTCCCCGCTCCCCAGTGTAGACCAGACCTAAGGCTGGCAGTACAACCTCTCAAATATTGCCTTACAGCGCAGGATACAAATGTGATAAGTGAGATTAATGCAGGCAGCAACTCACACGCGTTTAATAAAGGCTAAGCACTAAACACATTCTTATCATTCGAATGCCTATTTTAACAATGCTAGCACACAGGTGAGCCAGCCTGACTCCAGCTGTGTATTTGTCAGTGTTCACTAGAGATGTGGGGACCTTGGCATGAGCTAGCGCCTAGTTTGCCAGCATCACTGCCACATAGCTGGGGAGAGGGGAGAGGCGCCACTGTGCCCTAGTGACTCCAGAGTATGTGTGGGGATTCTCTACTGCATGGTCTGGGTCATGGGCTCAGGGGGATTGGTCCTGCTTTGAGCAGGGGGTTGGACTAGATGACCTCCTGAGGTCCCTTCCAACCCTGATATTCTATGCCTCTATGACTCTATGACACATTTGATCCCCTTTCTCCCAGTGCAAAAGTAACATGAAATAGCCCCAAAACACATGCAATGTATATTCAGCAACCAGCCCAGCAGAAACTGTTGGATCTGCACAGAACTTGACAATCCTCCTAAAATGTAGTTTCTTTACTACAGGGAAGCAGAGCTGGGCAAATACCATGACATGTTTGCTGGGAATATTCATTCCAATGTTAAAAAGAATTTGCTTTGCCTGTGTTCATGCCCCTATTGTGTTTGCTTCCTGTGCATAGTTTCTCCTTCCTCCTATGTGTATCCATTGTAACAAATATAGGTCAGGAACGAGCATGAATTTGTGCCTTGTCAGACAGTTAACTCATCACTACTGCTTGTTATAAAAGATTCTGCAACCAGACTCTAATCAGGCACTTTCGACATGCAGGTCTATCAGCAGCCAGGTTAGCTTTGCCTTTGTACGCACTTACCATGATGTGGTATAATGCCATCTTCTCACACAGTAAATCCAAGGGAGTCTCAACACCATAAGAAAGGAATTATCCCTTTAAAGGCAGCTGACCCTGCCCATTGATAGCTCTGACATTCACTCTTAACACGATCTACCGCCCAGCTCTTTAGGGAGAGATCCTGGATCAGAATGTTAATAGAGTGTAATAAAATCAGGTGGGTGCTTTCAGCAGACTGGAAACTCAAAGATTTCTCTTTCAGCTACTGCTCTGAAACAGCAGGTGTGTTCCAGACAGACAGGCTTTTACTGGTGTTTCTCTTCTGTCAGATAAGGATATTCGACCCTGGTCTGCACTACAGAATTACTTCGGCATAACTATGGCACTCAGTGGTGCGAACAATCCACAGCCCTGAGCGACGTAAGTTACACCGACCTAAGCACCACCGTAGACAGTGCATGTCGGCGGGAGAGCTTCTCCCACCAACACAGCTACTGCCTCTCCCAGAGGTCTATTATCTACATTGACAAGAGAGCTCTCTCCCATCGGCATCGAGCATCGTCATTAAAGCGCTACAGTGGCACAGCTGCAGCGGTGCAAGAGTAGACCTGCCCTTACCCTGGGCCAAGACAGATAAGGAGGGACACAGAAGGAGCACTAGGATCTACCTTACCAAGCTGCTCAAGTCCGCTCCAGCCCGATGCCATTCAACTCTTCCTTTTCCATTGCCCCCAAAGGAACAGACTGTCTTCTATCCTGCAGGAGATAATTGTGCCAATGCAACCACTTAGGAGGCTTAGATATTGTGCTCAATAAACACAAACATCAGTCATATGGGGTTATATTTCTGCACATACTAGAAGCAAAACAGATACAACCAGCCCACATTTGATTATTATTTATTGTCTGTATTGCCGTAGTACCTAGCAGCCGCAGGAATAGACCAAAACCCCAGTGTGCTAGGTGCCACACAAACACAGAACAAGAGATTGGGAAAGGAACAATCTAAGTAAAAGACAAGATAACAGGTGCATACAGGCAGGCAGAAGAACTCAAGGATACAATGAGAAAATACTGGTCGGCATGATATAGGCAGTGGTTTCAGCACACTAGCTGTCTAATCGGTTTTGATTGGCTGGCTTTCATTTAAGATTTAGGGAAACAAAGCAAGAAACATGAAAGTAACGTCTCCAGCATGGAGCATTGCATGCATGCATGCTTGGTCCATGAGATTCTATATTAGCTCTAAGAAAAGGAGGACTTGTGGCACCTTAGAGACTAACAAATTTATTTGAGCATAAGCTTTCGTGAGCTACAGCTCACTCCATCTCTGCCCCATGCCTGTGCTTAACCCCCAGTACCAGTAAGGCCTGATCTACACAGGTCTTTTTACCAATTTAAGTATTTTGGTTAGGGATGTGATTTTTACTGTCTAGTTGTACCTGTACAAGCCCAAGTCTATATGCGATTATGCTTGTATCGCTTATTCCTCTTCCCTTAGGGGCATACGCTACCTTGGTGTTGTCACTACTAATATGACTACATCTACTCTCAGGAGGTTGTGCGGCTTTAGCTATACCTGACTTTTTTATGTAGATAAGCTCTGAGTCTGGTCTAGTTTAATGCCCTGCAAATGTGGGCAGCACACTGGCAGAGAAACATGATTAAGAAGGAGAGGCAGCATCCAATGACTAATTGGATTAATAACTTGAGATGCATTCCCCATAGAATCCGTGAGACCATTTCCCAGCTGGTCTCTGTTTTTGAAGCATGCCTTCAACATTCATTTCATGTATTAATTCCCCACCAAAATTAACACTCATCCAGTATTTACACACACAACCTCTTTGTGACTTTGGATTGAAGCAGAGCCACTTGACAGAAATCTGGATGGCTGGGTAAAGCCTGGAGCCACAGAATAGTGGAGCTTTTTGTTGCAGTAACTTTTGGACAAAGAGGTGTTTAATTTGCCACTATTGTAAACATGCCAGCGAATCTGAAAGTGCATGTGGAAACACATAACAGGTTATTGTACTGCAAATCACAAGCTGCCCACCACAAGAACTCACTTTGCAACAGAAGATGAGGCCTAAAGAAAATTTGGTACCTTGCAGATCACATTCCACCTGTCCATATATACAGACTATACCTTCAGACCATGAAATTCTACGTGAACAGCATATTAAATGTTGTTAGTTTGTGGGCATGTTCTCATAAGGGATTTTGTTAGCTTTCAAGGCCTGATTCTGATTACACTGACACTGATGTCAACCAGGAGTGGCTGCACTGAATTTTGATGGAGCTGCAAAACTGATGTGCGAGGAAATCAGGCACATAGAATTTAGGGCCAGGCTTTCAACAGGACTCTCTAAGCCAGATGTTAGGGCAGCTGCATAGCAGCCAGTTGGGGGATTCAAAGTGGCATTAGATAAGTGAGTGTTCATATGGATGTGTACCTGTGTTGGCAGAGTTTGAATGTGTGTGCATGCAGGTGTTCAGTGGATGGGTGTGTGTAGATTAGTGTGTGTTGGTAGGTTTCTGGGCTGGTGTGTGAGAGGGTGCATGTGTGTGCAAAATGCATGTGTATTTGTGTTTGCATGTGTTTTTTTGATAGGCACCTCCATGAATGTGTGCATGAGAGAGAGGGCATTTAAAAGGATGGAAGAAATAAAACCTGCTAAAGCTAAATATATTTTCTGAGCAGAAGGGGCCAAAAGACATAGAAAACTCATGAGAGAAAAGAAATAAATCAGTTACATAAATATGTTTTCTCTGCACTAAAACTATTCCATTAGCAAAGCAGCCTTCTCAAATGAATGTTAAGAATATCTGTGAAAAGGAAAAATGTGTGGGTGATGAACAAGGGGGTTCTCAGGTTTCATAAATAAACCTTACTGGAGCAAATCTCCTTCTCTGTTCACACCTGCCAGGGAAGCTGGGTTCATGGGCTGAACTTGATCTGAATTACCAGGAGTGACATGAGTGCTTCTTGGAGTCATGTGTCACCGTGGTTGGTATGTGGGAGCTCCAGAACACTAAAGAAACCTTTTCCATGGTTAAAAAGTAATGAAAACCCAGTTTGGGTACGTTTAGTGCCTGAGCAACCTTCACCTCTTCTTCTTTCCTCACACTCCAACTCAGAGCAAACAAAGCTGGAATGTACCAGAATGGTCCTTCAGTTACCTCCGGAGAAAACAGTCTAAGAATCTACTGAACATTTTCATTCTCCATATTTTTCACGCTAGGAAAAAAACCCAAAACAAAGCCCCTGCTGGCTTCATTGAGGCATTTCTCTTTAAAGGTAACAACCTCCCCAAAGAGTTTAAACAGCACATGTGTTTCTATAGGACATTCATAGAACCCAATGTACTTGCATCTAACAACTTAACCTCCCCGAGAGAAGTGAAAATGAGTTTTTCACTTCTCGGAGCTCAATTTAATGAAGCCACCTATTGACTTCCCTGTTACAATGTGTCCACTTACACAAGATTAATTGAAAATGACAGATTCTTCTATACCTAGAAGCAGTGTAGCATTAGCCAGGGCAGTGTGCAGTCTACACTGCAGGGCATTCCGCCCAGTGGATTTGATATGAGTTAAAAAATAAAAGCGATATCACCACACACTGGAAAAACACATGAAAAATAAATGTTTCTCAGAGCAACGCACGTGACTTTGTCTTCATTTGAATACTGATTTCTCTGCTGGCTTCCTGATAAAAAATTAACCCATCTGCCTCCTTGTCACTAGAGTATCCCCCAAGGAAAATAAACTAATGAGCGAGTGAGAAGGTTTTGTTAACAAACATACCATAATGGTGGGCGAGACACCCCCACGGAGCTTATGCAACTTGTTGAGGAGCAAGAAAGTTTACGCAGCTTTATGCAACTTTAAAAATCCATTGAAGTCTCTAGTTTACTGGTTTCCATGCAGGCTGGTAGGAAGAGAAAGTCATTACAAAAGCAGGAGCAAGGCAAGATGATTGGAATGATGCAGATGATGTGGATACGAGTAAATGGATAGGGACTCCTTTTTAAAGCTGTGTCTTTAATGTCCTCTGACACAGTCCACAAACCATCATAGAGCAGTAAGGGTGGGAGACTGAGAGTCACTGTCCACACAGAACCGGAAGTCCCACTTTAAACACAAGATATCTATGCCCTGCCGAAACTCTCACGCTAAGTGATTGTGCGGCACAGTCTCTCAGGAGGGAGCCATAAGGGCACCAGAGCACGCTGCGTTTGCTGAGGGGCTGAGAAGCAGCCTCAGAGCATCTGTTGTGAGGCTGATTTAATTTTTCTCACACGCACACTCCTTTTTTCCTCCTTATTTTTCTAAAGACAGTTACTGGATCTGAAAACTTGGCAGACATGATAAAACAATCGACTGACAAAGGCTTGGGCTGGATTCAGTGTGTCCTGATAAGCCTAAATCCCACCTGAGGCCTAGGGCGATCTCTGGAGAACGCCTGCACTGATGGCTTCCTTTGCTTTTGAAGATGGTTTGAGATTATACAGATTCCACAGGTAGGTTCCACCATCTGAGAGGTGTCTGGATCTGCTCTTTCCTTATAAATAGGGCCCTACCAAATTCATGGTCCATTTTGGTCAATTTCACGGTGAGAGGATTTTAAAAATCGTAATGTCATGATTTCA
Organism: Chelonia mydas; assembly: GCF_015237465.2. Taxonomy (NCBI): domain Eukaryota; kingdom Metazoa; phylum Chordata; order Testudines; family Cheloniidae; genus Chelonia; species Chelonia mydas. The sequence goes on from NC_051250.2 coordinate 71,572,483, forward strand.
GCTATCCTTACTTCTGCACTGCTGCTGGCAGTGACTTTGCCGTCAGAGCTGGGCAGCTGGAGAGCGGCGGCTGTTGGCCAGGAACCCAGCCCTGAAGGCAGAGTCACTGCCAGTATCCGTGCAGAAGTAAGGACGGTATGGCATGGTATGGCATTGGCACCCTTATTCCTGCGCTGCTGCTGGAGAGGCGCTACCTTCAGAGCTGGGCACCCGGCCAACAGCCGCCGCTCTCCAGCCGCCCAGCTCTGAAGGCAGCACAGAAGTAAGAGTGGCAATACCGCAACCCCCTTAAAATAACCGTGTGACCCCCCCTTGCAACTCCCTTTTGGGTCAGGACCCCCAATTTGAGAAACACTGGTCTCTCCCGTGAAATCTTTAAAGTATAGGGTAAAAGTACACAAATGAGATTTCACGGGCGGGGGGGACCAGACTTCATGGTCCATGATGTGTTTTTCATGGCCGTGAATTTTGTAGGGCCCTACCGATAAAGATCTGATGAATTGGGGCCTATGGTATAAAATTCAGATGAAATGCCTTCGGCATACATCCCGATCAGAGTATGGGCGAGAAAACATAACAGAAAGATGATTTCCAGTTCAGCAACATAGCTCTTGTGCATGGTGCTGAAGAGCTGACCTGAGGACCCTGCCCTGGTAGCTGGGAATAGTATTTGTTATCCACATTAGTTCAGTGAGTTTCACATCCCCTCAAGTGGCTGGTCTGCATATGTGGTTAACAACCTACTACAGCTATTAGGTGAGAGTTACTCTTTTAGCACAAGTGGTAGATACTTATACTTTCAAATCCAGAGGTCCTGGATTCAAACCCAGCTCACGACCCAGACAGGAGGTTATTTCATATTCACAGTGAATAATTTAAATGACAAATACAATTCTTTTTGCTGATAATAAATTGTCCATGAAAAGACTTTTCATTTTTATGAATGTGTTCCCTATTCAAACATGTTCAGAGATATATCTCAGTCTACTGGTTCACTTGAGCTATGTTTTTGGCTACCTGCCATTATTTCATTGTTATTTTCTGTCATGTGTGATGAGTTACCTAAGTCAGAATATTTCTCTTCTTTTAAGGAATGACTGAAACTTTTATAAACAGAATAGAGATTTTTAGATTGGCTGCATGTGCCCTTTCATTGTGAACCTTCACTTGAGTGTGTATTTGGGAGAATTTCCCTTTCTGCAAATGTTCTTGCAAGCAAAGAGGCCATTCATATGGCCAATGAATGGAAGCGGTCACAATGACCATTGATGCAAATTCTCAGGATTTAGTTGCCTGAAGCTTCACAATTACGTCACTGATGTATTTGCCCATCTGTGCTTGCACAGATTTTGCCATGGAGATGTGGACAGCTCACCAAGCCTGCCTCTGCAGAGATCTCCAAGTCACCTGTCATCATGGACAGTATCACGTGGAGGCTCCCTATAGCACATGTATTTGCTCATAACTGGTGGGGTCAAGCAGAAGAGTTACTGAAGGTGACAGTTATGCCACCGAGGTGTTTGCTGAATTTCAGGCTGCTTGTTGTTTCATTTGATGAGGGTCCCTTCAGAGAAAGGAGGACAGCCTTGTGGTTCAGGCCTCTAGACTGGGGCTCCAAAGACCTGGAGTTAATTCCCAGCTGTGCCACAGATGACTTCTAATCCTCCATTTCCTTTCCCCCTCTATAAAATGGGGATAGGGACAACTTCCTTTCCCCCATTCTTTGTCCGTCCTGTCTATTTAGGTTGCAAGCTCTTTGGGATAGGGACTGTTTTTTATTGTGTTTGTACAGCACTTCACACAATGGGCCCCAATCTCAGCTGCTGTAATAGAAACGATAAAGAAAAATGTGGGAATAAAGCAGCACCAGTGGTGAGAGGCAACTGCCAGCTGTGAGTCCATCCAGCACAGGCATCCTATGGCTGAAATACCCAGCATAAGGATCATTGGCTGTGCACCCTGATGTATGGCTGCATTACCTGATTTGCTGCTGCATACTTGAGTGCACGACTGATGGATGCTCATTGCTCTGATTCATCCCTTGAAGCACATAAATTGGAGGAATTAAAGGAGAGGAATTTTTTTCCCCAGCATAGTTGTGGTCACAGCTTGGAAAAGGTCAAAAAGCTCTAGAGAAAGAACTGATTTTAGAAAGAGCACATCTTTTAAAGGCCTTCTGCATCCTGAGATCCATTTGTACAAAGACAATTATTGATTATTTCCAAGAGGTGCCAAACCAACCCCCCAGCTGTCCTTGCTCCAAACAGCGAGTACACACAGGTTCTGTTGTCTTTATATTACTTTCTTCATTCAGGGAGCCTATGGTTTACAGTATGGATTTTTTTAATAGGGAATCTGTTCTGAAGCTTCCGGAAGCTTTCAGCCCTCTTATAAGGTAGACTCAAGTGGTCTGATCTGCCAGAGGTGCTGATTACCCACAGCATCCCTTCCCATTGAATTCAGTGGAAGTTGTGAGTACCGAGCTTCTTTTGAAAATCAGGCTTTAGGTCTTTTCTGTGGTTCTCCGGCCAGGAGACCTCCAAGAGAGCCTCGGGATACTGCAGCAGGTGATGAGGTCTCTGAGCAAGGGGAATGCTGTGATCCCAGAAGGAAGTTCCATCTTTCAGAGGCCTGGCTTGTTTCTGATCATTACAATCTCCAGGCTTTTTTAGCAAACGTAGGGGGTGCTATTTCTAATGTCCGGGCTAATGCTCCCCCACAGTGGTAGCTGAATGTGTTATTGTTCCGTACATTTTCTTCTGTGGCGAACGTTTGTGCAGTGTTGCCCTGGGTGGTTTAAAATTTGCCACACTTATGCCCAAAGGTGGTTGTGTTTCAGCAATAGGTGACATGATTCCAGTGCACACACTTTGGAAGGTTTGCCGAGCACTTTGGGATTTTTGGATAAAATATGCTATGCAAATGTCTGTTCTTATCTGCAAGAAACCGACACGACAGCCTGCCAGTCAGTGACATGTATGCACTTCAGAGAACTGGTGTACCACGCAGCTTAGCTGCATTCAGCAGCACAATCAGTCTGTGCTCTGGAGAATAACAACAACAGCAAGGGCGTTACAGGTCAGGATTGAGTGCATCAGTAGAGAAATTGGGGAGTGGGGCTCACAGCGGGGTCAAGATTGAAGTGGATCAGCAGAGCTATTTTTGGGGCCTGACTTTGAATCACTGAGCGTTGCTGCATGCCAGGATTGAGGGGTGTCCGCAGAGCTGCGTGATGATCCTTGACTAGAAAAGCAAGGGATATTGCAGACTTGGATGAAGATGCATTGGCAGCCCTGGGGGGGAAGGCGGGTCGAGAATCTCAACTGGGATAGCAGAGGGGACTACAGGTCATGAGTGAAGTGCCCCAGAGGCATTGGCCAGTGGGGTGAGTTTGCATAGCACTTTTCACACTCTATGGGGCTGCAGCTCACCCTACTGCGAGCAGTAAACTCACTCATGGATTGAAAGAAGCAAGCATGCCAGCCGTATGGGAACCCCAGGCAAAGCCACCAGTATCCCTGTTAGAGGAAATGAAGGCAAGTAGGGCATGTGTACTTGCATACAGCAAACTGCTACTCTGCTGTTACCACCAGTAGTAATCCCATGATGGGCCTGGCCTTGTCTAAGTCCACATTCACATGGCACCAAAGTGGCAGTATGTTCTAGTCCTTCCCATGCTTCCTGTGGATCCATCAAACCAGGATCCATCTGTATATATTTCAGAGTAGCAGCCGTGTTAGTCTGTATTCGCAAAAAGAAAAGGAGTACTTGTGGCACCTTAGAGACTAACAAATTTATTTGAGCATAAGCTTCCGTGAGCTACCGCTCACTTCATCAGGTATGCATCCTTAGTCTCTAAGGTGCCACAAGTACTCCTTTTCTTTCATCTGTATATATGTGTCCCTCTCGCACGTTGCCATTGTGCTGCTAATCAGATTAAGGTTTCCCTGCTATCTGAGTCACCCTGCATTCTTTAAGGCTATTTTTAGATAGCAAGGTGACTCTTCTCCCCTCGGCGAGAGGATCCATCTTGCAGCAGTGCTATGAGAAGGCAGAAATAGCATCTGGGCTCACAAGCCACTGAGGTGGAAACCTACTGCCAGTGAGAGAGAAAATATACCGGTTGCACACTTCCTTCAGTCCAGTTTCCTTTGGCGCTGAAAACTCAGCCAGCCCTGTGGTTCGTAGGATACCTGTGTGTGGCTTTGTTTGACTTGACACCCAGACCCAGAGCAGCGGGATGAGGTGTTGTTCTCAGTGAATGTCTGGGGCTTTTGGGAGGGCTGTTCGTTTGCTGCTGAATCGAAGGTTTGGCCCCAGGTTTGTTTTAAAGGTTCTCCTCGGCTGACAGCTGGCAGCTCGCAAATGTCAGCGAAAGAGACGAGCGCAAAGACGCTTCCTCCCGCGTGGCTTTAATCTGGCCCGGCAGCTTCTCATACAAAATAACAGCAGGACACACACTGTCTCTTTGGATTCTCATCAAGATCACCCTCGTGAGGGTTTGTGGGGAGGTGGCGGGGAGAAGGCGACGGAAGGAAACAGAGACTTCATCTGTGAACCACAGCAATTCCCCTGACAAGGCAGCATTTTTGGAAACGGGTCCAACTGTGCCATCGCCAAGAGCAAGGCTGAAGCTAGGAAGAGGGAGCTGAGCTCTGAGTGGCTCCCAGTGCTGCAGAGGCCAAGGGCAGCTGTCACTGAGGAGGACAAGGAATTTCTGGGGAGAGCACAAGACAGGCTCTGACTCAGAAGAATGGGGAGCACTTGCTGAGGAGGAGACATATTAGGCTAATGATTCATCTCCCAAGGGAAGCAGTGGAGGTTCTACCACTTGGGATACTTAAAATCCATTGGGCAATATCCCACTGAAAGCAATCCTGCATTGGCCATGGAAAATAGGAGCAGCAGGAGATGGGAGGTCTTTCCCAACCCGAGTTCAGAGGGGCCATGTTTCAACCATCTGGAGGGCTCTTTGCCTAGCACTTTCCAAAGAAGAAAGCTCAGTGAGGTGAAGCCAAGAGTCCAGGGAGAAGAGGCAAGCCCAGTGACCCCAAAGCGAACATTTCCATGATGCACAGAGTGAGTGATGCTACCAGCTGCAGGTTGAGGGCCACCAGAAGAATGGCAGGTTGGATGGTATTCAGAAGCCAGGGGAGCTTGACTGAGTCAGCATCTTTAAAATGTGCCCTCTGAAATGGTGTGTGCCTGCTGCTTGCCACGATTACAACAACTGCTGCCTGGAACTGGCCCCCTCCAAGTGGTGGCTGCTTCTGTGCCCTGCTCATTGTGCTGCCCTGTGCAAGGCAGGGAGAGTTACGCCAGGGAAGGCCTGGCAGGGTGTGCAGGTGAGGAGAGGGATTAGATCTGTCTGATGTGCTGATTTGGGTAAGGGTGCAATCAAGGTCTTGTCTACACTTGCGGTGGTGAGTAAGGTACATGTAGCTTCCTGTTGCCGGAGCCTTTCCCCGCCGCCTCCCCCCGCCAGAGCCTTTCCTTGCGGCCGGCGTCTTTTCCTGAGGCAGGGAGAGGCTCCAGCAGTGGTGAGGCAACAGGACCCTACACTGCTAAAAACAGCACAGCTTGGGTGAGTAGAGAGCCATGTAGGGATAGAACCTAAGGGTTCAGGCATGTCTAAGCCGTGCCTCACTGTCTACACTGCTCTTTAGAGCCATGCTTGTGGGGCATGCGGTGTCTGTACTGTAAGTGTAAGGGGACTGTTGCCCCCTTACTAACATTCAGTGGGGGTGTTTTAGGTGCTAACTCCCAGTACTAAAAGGGGAAGGGTCTATGGGAAACCAGGACCCTGAGACTGTCAGTCCCCAGGAACAATGGGGAGAGGCCAATGCTCCAGGTCAGCCTGAATGACAGGGCGGGCAGGCTAATCAGGGAGTCAGGAGGCCAGGGAGGTCCCGTCCTCCGTGTGAGCTGGATTTGCCTGGGTCAGACAGAGTGGGGCCGAGCTAAGGAGAAAGCAGGGGCCTGAGCTAAGCTGGGGAGCAGAGCTGGGCCAGATCTAGAGAGACCAGAAAAGCAGCCCAGGAAGCAGGTCAGTGCTGGGAGCAGGGTCACAGAAGCAGCCTGCAGAGCAGACCTGTCCTGGGAGCAGAGCTGCAGCAACCAGAGCTAGAGGGGCCAGAGAAGCAGCCCAGGGAGCTGGAGGCAGAGCAGCAGCAGCAGTGCAGAGACAGAGTGGTGCAGCTGGTGCGGGAGCAGTCTGGAGCTGGGTGCTGTGAGCAGCTGGGGAGAGCGAGGGGGACCTTGGGCAGCGGGCCCAGCACAGGGAGATGCCTCAGCCAAGGGGCTCTGCAGGCCAGGCTTGGATCGTAACGCTGACAGGGCGGGGGCGACACTGGGAAGAAGGGTCCTACCACTTAGAGCCTGAGAGCGTGTGGCCACCACCAGAGCAAGTGTCCAACCCACAGCATCCCTGCAGCACAGCCAAGGCAAGAGAAGAAGGCCTGGGACTTACAAGGAACAGACTGTGAACTGCCCTGACATTCCAGAGACACTGTTTGTGATGTTCCCTGCCACAGAGCGGGGTGATGAGTTTCCTTTAACCTTTCCCATTATTCCTTATTCTTTTTAAAATTAATTGTTGATTAAATAACTTGCATTTGCTTTAACTTGTGTGTAATGGTCAGTGGGTCAGAGAAGTGCCCAGTGCAGAGAGAGTACCCCGGAGTGGGGACACCCTAGCCCCTGTCCTACGTGACCACAGCAGGGTTGGGGGTCGAGCCCCCCAGGAATCCTGGGCCCAGCCTTGTTGGGGTTATGAGGACTCTGCCAGACAGGAGAGTGGAAGGGGAGTCCTCAAGGGCAGGGAGGCCACTGGGTAAAGGAAGTGGGAGTGAGGACTCAGATCCTTTCGCTGGCCCACTTCACCGGGGTGGTGCAGAAGCCAGGAAAGTTCCCCACAATAGCGGGACTATTCCCCCACTTACATAAGGACTGCCCCAAGGATAGACCTCCCTGAAAAATTACCTCAAGTAACTAGAGAGGAGGGGGGAGGGGAGAAAGTGAGACTGTAAGAGAGAGAGAATGAGATTGATTGAGTGTGTGTGTGAGTGTATGCATGTGTGGGGAGAGAGAGAGAGAAAGCACCATGGATTTCTGGTTCACCTCATTCACTCTACACCAGGAAGAGCGCCATGGGCAAAACATCCCAGCTTTAGACTCGTGGGTATCTCGCTGCGTGAAGCTGGTTTTTCCACACAGCACACAGAGACCATTGATGTGGTCTAAGACCCAGAAATGAAACGGGACAGAATAGAACCAATCTGAACCCCTGGCACAAAGGCTTCTCCAGTTTGCCAGCAGCCAGAGCAAGGGGGAGCTCTGTTAGCAGGGGGTGCGCCCTGTTCTGACCAACCTTGTGGCCTTACTGAAGGCAAGCGGAGCTATTTCCACAGAGTAGACCCCCCTAGGGGTTTCCTAACTGACACGAAGGCGTTCATTACCAGGGCTTGGCTGGATTGAAATACAATTGACTCTGTTTAATGCTGGGAGAATGAAGGAGTGCCAGACTAGATCTCTGGAGTGGCAGGCAATGTGTCACTTTTAATAATCTTTCCCTGAACAATAAGGGTTGGTCCCAGCTACTGAATCTATCAGGGTTTGTGTTCTTCTTTCCTTACATTTGAAACCAGAAATTCTCCCTCTCCTGTGCTACTAAGAACTACATGGACAGGTTCTTTAGCCATAAAGCTGGTAGCGAAGACACGATGCTTGGAGGGCAGAAGAAGGTGGGATGGAAAGGAGTAAGTGCATCTATATAGCTCTTGTGTGGATGTGGACCAACTGCAGTGGAAATCAAAACACAACAGTGTAGGTAGGTGTGTCTGGTTTGACATCAGCAACAAACTCTGTGTAATGAAATGTACCACTATAGTGGTACGTGATAAATAGAGCGAGGGGCCTGGGGCTAGCATAGAAAGGAATACAGCCAGAAGACCCACAGCATAGAGTCATAGGACTGGAAGGGACCTTGAGAGGTCATCTAGTCCCCTGCACTCATGGCAGGACTAAGTATTATCTAGACCATCCCTGACAGGTGTTTGTCGAACCTGCTCTTAAAAATCTCCAATGGTGGAGATTCCACAGCCTCTCTAGGCAATTTATTCCAATGCTTAACCACCCTGACAGTTAGGAAGCTTTTCCTCATGTCCAACCTAAATCTCCCTTGCTACAATTTAAGCCCATTGCTTCTTGTCCTATCCTCAAAGGTTAAGAAGAACAATTTTTCTCCCTCCTTCTTGTAACAACCTTTTATGTACTTGAAAACTGTTATCATGTCCCCTCTCTGTCTTCTCTTTTCCAGACTAAACAAACCTAATTTTTTTCAATCTTTCCTCATAGGTCACATTTTCTAGACCTTCAATCATTTTTGTTGCTCTTCTCTGGACTTTCTCCAATTTGTCCACATCTTTCCTGAAATGTGGCACCCAGAACTGGACACAATACTCCAGTTGAGGCCTAATCAGCGCGGAGTAGTGTGGAAGAATTACTTCTCCTGTCTTACTTACAACACTCCTCATAATACATCCCAGAATAATGTTAGCTTTTTTTTGCAACAGTGTAACTCTGTTGGTTCATATTTAGCTTGTGGTCCACTGTGACCCCCAGATCCCTTTCCGCAGTACTCCTTCCTTGGCATTCATTTGCCATTATGTATGTGTGCAACTGATTGTTCCTTCCTAAGTGGAGTACTTTGCTTTTTTTTTTATTGAATTTCATCCTATTTACTTCAGACTATTTCTCCAGTTTGTCCAGATCATTTTGAATTTTAATCTTATCCTCCAAAGCACTTGCAACCCCCTCCCAGCATGGTATCATCCACAAACTTTATAAGTGTACTCTCTATGCCATTATCTAAATCGTTGATTAAGATATTGAACCGAACCAGACCCAGAACTGATCCCTGTGGGACCCCACTCATTGTGCCCTTCCAGCATGACTGTGAACCACTGATAACTACTCTCTGGGAGCAGTTTTCCAACCAGTTATGCACCCACCTTATAGTAGCTCCATCTAGGTTGCATTTCTCTAGTTTGTATATGAGAAGGTCATGCTAAACAATATCAAAAGCTTTACTAAAGTCAAGATATACCACGTCTACCGCTTCCCCCCATCCACAAGACTTTTTACCCTGTCAAAGATAGCTATCAGGTTGGTTTGACACGATTTATTCTTGACAAATCCATGGTGACTGTTACTTATCACCTTATTATCTTCTAGATGTTTGCAAATTGATTGCTTAATTATATGCTCCATTATCTTTCCAGGTACAGAAGTTAAGCTGACTGGTCTGCAATTCCCTGGGTTGGTCTTTATTTCCCTTTTTATACATTGGCACTATATTTGCCCGTTTCCAGTCGTCTGGAATCTCTCCTGTCTTCCATGACTTTTCAAAGATAATTGCTAATGGCTCAGATATCTCTGCAGTCAGCTCCATGAGTATTTAGGATGTATTTCATCAGGCCTGGTGACTTGAAGACATCTAACTTGTCTAAGTGATTTTTAATTTTTAATAGCAGTCAATCTTCCACCAGCAAGGCACTGTGAACTGCATCCACCGAGATCCCCTAGTGCTCTGAGGCACTATTTTAGGCCCAGGAGATACAGGTTGCTACCTGGAGCCTGTACTGATGCCCTAGCCTTTATGGAGTGTCTGTGTCATTTGGATTTGCAGGCAATGTATGAAAAGTCAAACTGACTTGTGTGCTTCTCATGGGAAAAGCCAATAAGGATGCCTATTCCTGTTGATTACTAGAGTGTTTTCCTAAGCAAAACCTTAAGCATAACATTCTGCCGGGGCGCCCTGAGCACCAAAAATGAGATTCTGGCTCTGCACATCTTCCCTCACTTGGAAATACACCCATGCAAACAAAGCCAGCTTTATTTATTACTTCTAGGTAAAATAACAGTGTGAACGGTGATCTAGTTATGCAGCATGAACTTAAAAAAAATCTTGAAGTGTAAACATCATCTACTGAAAAAAAATGTCTTAACCCCAATTTATAATGATTATTTATATTACGATAGCACTCAGGAACCCCAATCCAGGACCCGCTGTGCTAGGCTCTGCACAGGTAAGTTTATTTGCTTTGCTCTGGTTAGCTGAATGTCTTAGATCAGCTGAGGTTTTTGTGTGTGTTGAATTTGCCTCTCAGTCAGATGTAGTTGGCACTGGCCCATGAGATAAGGTTCAATGGCCAACAAACCCCACTTGGAAAGAGTTGCTTTGACCTCAAGGCTGAGGTAGTGATCTGAGGTAGTGATCTCATTTCTGAGAAGTAGTGGAGCTATAAACCTAGCTCACTCCAAGCAAATCCTATACAATGTTTGCATGAGACGTAGAGGATAATGTTGACAGAGGGGATATGCTCAATGTCTGAGCATTGAGAAATGCACTTTTCTTTGCATACTGAGTGCCTGGTTTTCATCCTGGCTTTTCATCACTTTTCTTTGCATACTGAGTGCCTGGTTTTCATCCTGGCTGCGGCCCACCCTTGTTGTTTGCACAAACAATGCCTGATCTGAACAGCTCAATGGAAAAATTTTCATTGGGATAGGGATCAGGCCCATGGTTTTATAGGTGCAAATGGCTGTGGGTGCAATTGCCCTATAGCCTGACTGCAATTATGCCTGCAGAATTTGTGCCCTCAAAACCACAGGCATAGAAAGAGAGACAGGCCATAAAATCATGCCCTTAAATGTCTGCCTCTCTGACTGGCACCTAGACAGACCCATTAGAAATATTATATATAAAACAGACAGACAGTTAAGGCATATCAGGCAGTTAAATTACACCAATCGCGTCCACAAAAAGGAAGGTTGGCTTTAAAAACTTGTAGCTGAAGTGTCCATTTCTAGACCGTTCCCACTGATGGTCCCAACCAGATACATAAATGCAACCCAATAGAGGTGAGCTGTTTCTTTAGCCCGAAGCAATTCTGAATCTAAGGTAATCTAAGTCTCTGCCATAGGTTGTAAGTGGGTAGACAGCATATGCAAGGGAAATACTCACAGATAAGCACCAGTAATTTACACACCTATTCTAGATAGAATCCTCTTACATATCATTTCTGCCCAATCTATAAAATGCCCCCATTCATCCAGCAGGATAAATTCACAGGCTAGTACCGGGGCAGCACTGTGATCTGCATATGTTTTATGAGGTCTCTTTGACATGACTTGAGTAAATCCTTTTGTCCGTTTTTTGGTTACTGCCTGGTCTGTAATCTGCTAGGCTAAACACAGCCCCGCTGAATGGAGACTGATATTAAGCAGTACGATAAAATACATATAAATTTGTGTTTCATCTCACTTCGGAGGTAATGAGGTAGTTTAATGTGAAATGTAATTTAAAAGCAGGTTTTTCTCTGTAATAGATTCAATATCCCTGAGAAGCTGACTGACAGATTAGTAACTGCTACCAAATGAAATACATTTTCTTCCAAGAAATAATAAGAGGCTGAGGCAGCTGGGGAGAAAGAAGCTGAAATGCAATGATCTAGGGACTTCAGAAAAAGACTCAAGTCTTTCTCCAGCAGGTAAATACTGCATGGAACAGATTCAATTCTTAATCCAGAGAGGATGAGAAATAAAAAAAAAAACATGCAAATTAAGCTACAAGATTTAAGAACAGTTTTCAAAAGGGAATTTGAAAAATAGATACCGAGAGCTTTCACTTTAGAAAAAAAATTGTTCGTTGCTTTGAGTGTTGTAGAAACGTGAAGGCCTGTTCCACCCAAAGGATGGGGTTACACAGTAGTGCTTAGAAAAGCATCTGTTTGAGAGCCTGGAGTGTGGAGTGCATTGTATATCCATAGTGCAGGTATAGCACGGAAGTGGCTGTTCAGCTGTAGGCAGCCTTAGTGGGGTTGACCCCAAAATGTACAATGGTAAAAGCATAAACCACAAATGACTAAGCCCCTTAGCTGGCACCTGTAACAAGCTTATTATCCTTTTATATGGACTTGGTACTGGAGGGGACATGTGGAACACACACTAAACAGTGAAGTACACAAGATTCCCTACTCTGCATGCCTCACCGGGAGGTACTTTCTCGATGGGTCACCGGGGAGTTCAGACTCTCTGGCCCATGCTGTCTGTGCTGTGATTCTCAGAAGGGAGCCAACTATGGCAGTGGGTTTTGTTATCTGGAGACCTGTCCACTGAGAAAGGGATGGACCCAATAGGCTCATGTCACATAGGCTGCCTAACAGTCTACTCGTGCTCACAACATTCACCCTTCTAAAACGATGATGTGGCTATTTATCCAAGTCAGAGAGAGGCTCTGGACATTTGCATTTTCTCCAGTGCAAGCTTCAGAGTATGTTCTAAATGGCTGCAGTTCTTCTCTTGACTGGCAAAGGCGTATCACCATAATGCCAGGCATGAAAGGAAATTTCCATATGCTTGGTGTGACGGGGCAAGGCCAGATGGCTATAGTAAAGTAATAGGAGACAGATATATTAGCCATAGGCTAAACAAATCCCTGTTACCAGAATAAGCAAATGGCAGTTGTTCCAGGTCCATTAAGACACCTGCTGCCAATTAAGATCTTTCGAGAAGGCAGGGAGGACAGCTAGGTTGATTGGGACACCTGAAGCCAATCAGGGGCTGGCTGAAACTAGATAAAAGCCTCCCAGTTAGTCAGGTGGGTGTGCATGTCAGCAGCTGTACGAGGAAGTTGTGCTGTTGGAGAGACTGAGCAGTACACACCATATCAGGCACAAGGAAGGAGGCCCTGTGGTAAGAGTGAAGTGGATCTTGAGGAAGTGGGGGCTGCTGTGATGAAGTAGCCCAGGGAATTGTATGCATCCTGTTTCTAAAAAGTCAGCTACCGTAGCTGATACTATTAGGGTCCCTGGGCTGGAGCCTGGAGTAGAGGGTAGGCCCGGGCTCCCCACTTTTGCCCTCTGATTAATCACTGAGACGAGGAGACAGCAGAGTCTGTGCAAGGGAGGATAGCTTCTCCTCACCTCCCTCACTGGCTTATAATGAAAATGGCTCAGTAGGCTGTGACCTTTGCCTCTAGAGAGAGAAGGGCTACGTGAAGGGTCACCAGCGAAATCCACCAGGAAACGCAGGACCCACGGAGACAAGGACAGAGCTTTGTCACATTGGGCAGGAATCCAGCCCATAGTACTAAGTGAAGAGGTCCATAATGCCTCCTGGCATGCCTGTGCTCCTGGCCATCTACAGGTGGCCGGATGCCAATGAAAAAGGCCATTGGCCAGTCTCAGCTGGTCCTGGTGTCAAGAAGAAATGGGTTTAGGATGGTAGCTTGCAAGATGTAGAAAGGTTTCAGAGTAGCAGCCATGTTAGTCTGTATTCGCAAAAGAAAAGGAATACTTGTGGCACCTTAGAGACTAACAAATTTATTTGAGCATAAGCTTTCGTGAGCTTAAAGCTTATGCTCAGATAAATTTGTTAGTCTCTAAGGTGCCACAAGTATTCCTTTAAGATGTAGAAAGTGGCCTCTGTTGTGTCAGAAGATCCTCCTGGTAGTGAGTGATACTCAGCATCGGACCACATGGTTCCTTATTATCAAGGATCCCATCTGTTGATTCTTGTGGAGTATTTCTATCATCTCAAAATGTCCTTTATCTGGTATCTCTTATCTCACCCTACCTCTACGAGTGTAGATGGGAAAGTTGCATTCTCTTGTAAGGACAGCAATAAGTAAGCCTAATCTAAGAGTTATTTCAGTATGTTTCCTTTTCCTCTCCTCCCAGACCTTCCTTCGCATGGGTACACGGGAGACAAATCTCCATATATCATAGCATCCAAAAGACCAAGAAAGGTGCAGCTCATAAGATATTCAAAAAGTAGTTTTCACTCAGGACAAGCTCAGAACAACCCTTATCAGTTCATCAACCATGTCCTGAGCCTCACTTACAGGACATGTGTTGAATGGAAGACTTCACTAACTTGCTAGTCTTCTGAATATCCTGGCCATGACCTAAGGTGGAAAAAACAGGAGCTGAGGAAGGGAGGAGTGAGTTTGGATTAGGCCATAGAATCAAAGAATATTAGGGTTGGAAGAGACCTCAGGAGGTCATCTAGTCCTATCCCCTGCTCAAAGCAGGACCTACGCCAGGTCTATCGGGGGCTTTAAAAGACAGTCCATTGCTGCTGAAGGGGCTCATAAGTAAATCAAATTTATTTCCCAGTCAGTGCCTGGAAAGTCATAGACTCACATTTGCATAAGCTGTGTCTGTGTTTTACGCATTGTTTTTCCTGTCGTTTCTTTGTCCTGGTGCCTCCTCATTTGTGTGCATTTGCTGATATGCTCTTCTAACCACCACAGTCTTCCCCAAATCTCATGCCAGTCAGCTCAAACAATAATTAGGAGGTTTCACCCTCCTAGCATGTTTTTCTCCAAAGAAGACTCGAAAGCGTGACCTGCTCCGTTTTTGTCATGTCGTCCTCTTTCCTTGCTCAGGTACCAGCTACACTGAGAAGTGGAGCCTTTTATCATAAGATGAGGGGTATTCTCCTTAGGGAATGTTTCTTCACCTTTCACAGAGGTGAATTCATAACACAGACAGATTTGCCCCAACCAAACAGTCTGTTTTAGCATCCTGGGCACTTCCAGGCTGGTTCTTTTGTTTTATAAGGTGTGAGAATCCTTTGTGAATTCCCCCCTTCCTCCTATTTTTCTGTCACATTCAAAGATTGCTGCATAGGACCAACCAATTCATTCAGTCACGGAGGACTGATTGCATGTCTCAACGGAGCTCCATCACCCTCATTACTCAGACCCTGCTCCTGGGAGGGTCATTTTAATTAGATCATTTCAGTGGGGGGAGAACTGAGTTGAGCAAGATGAAGGTGTGGCATGCCCAGTGAGAAGCATATTCCACTGACGGAAGCAAAGGAGCAAACCTTTCGAGGCTCATGTAAGCACCTTGCCTGAACTATCTGACTTTCTTTGGTCTCCAAAACAGAGCTGGCAATTGCACGAGAACAGAAAAACAGCTTCTGACACTGTATTATATCCCTTGGTAAAGTACACTTCCCCCAGGAAGCCTTGCAACAATAATCCACATGTATAGATACATGTATGCAAACAAACAAATTTACCCACAAATGCAAAACCTCTTAATGCTTGAAATTCAGACTTCCAACCTATCATTTTTGGATGTTATTGTCTGCATTTGACTTATACAAAAAGATCCTTGGGACCATAGACCAATAGAGCTGGTCAGAAACATGGATTTTTTTTTTTGATGGAAACTTTTTATACTTTGACAAAACCCCCAAAACTGAAAAATTTCAGCAGAAAATTGCCAAAATTCTAGTGGGACAGGGGCAGGGGGGAGAGATTTGTTTTTTAGCTGGCAATTTGGGGTTTTCTAATGAAAAACTGAAATTTCTGAAGGAAAGCAGACATTTGCCATGAAATGTTTTATTTCACTGAGAACCCAGATTTTCCATCAAAAAATATTTTGATGGAAAATCTTTGACCAGCCCTATAGACTGTCTGACTTTGTATTTGAGCAGCACTGAGCACTTTCACCAAAACAGCCTTTCTTGTAGTATTATTCTGCTTCTACTTCTGGCAGGGCAGAGCAGCAGCTAAATGAAAAAGAGTAGGAAGGACATAGGTCATTCTTCCTCCAAAACAGATCTTCTCTGAGACCAGTTTGTGTCTTGGATGACGGACCATGTGGGTTCATGTAGTCTCCAGCCTGGCTTGCTTGTCCCTATTTATTTCCAAAGCATTTCTGCCCCTCTTCAAAAGTGGAGACAAGAATGGGCTTATTCCCATCATAAACCTGCATCCTTTTCTATAATGAGTCTGTCAAGTAGCGGGACCTACCAGTGTAGAAATTATTTACTTTCTCCAGGGTTTTGGTTGTGTATTTACAAAGAACTTAGCACATGCAAAGTGCACTCAGAATGTAGGCAACACCAAGCACAGGTGAGTCACTCTGAAATTAATATTCCAGTGTCATTTATTTGGAGTCATTGGATGATACAAGGGACGTGTTAATGGGAGACAGAACTTTCACCTCTAAGTCACTGGGTTCCAGTGTGACCCAGGGCAGTAGTGACCAACCGTGTAATTAACATCTGATATCTGTTCAGAAGCCTAAATTGAATGAATTAGGGATCTTAATCCAATTCCCACTGGACTAGTGTTTGACTCATCAAAGCCACTATCCCAATTAGCACTAATTTGCATCCTAGCTGACAATCTCAGTCCAGAAGACATGACATTTCAGCAGCGATTTCCTTTGAAGTACGGCTATTTTTCTTGCAATGCTACAGCACCACTGAGCCTAAAATCTAACTGGATGTAATCCACAGATAGCAAAATTCAGAGGAATTTTTAGCTGTGCTGGCACTGAACTGGGGTTAAAGAATTGATGTGCCATGTAAAACCATTGTGCCAAAACCCAGTAACAGTATGTAGCACTTTGCACATTCAAACCACTGTCCAAAATGGAGCAAATTCATCCTCACATCCCTTCCTCCCCCATGAGGTAGGTATTAGTAACCTTTTTTACATTTGGGGAAACTGAGGCACAGAGCTGTTGTGACTTAGTCAAGGCCACAGAGAGGATCAGTGGCAGAGCCGGGAATAGAGGCAGTATTGTCTAGTAGATTGGACACTGGACTAGGACTCAGAAGACTTGGATGCTATTCCCAGCTTTGCTACGAACCTGCTGCATGAGCTTGGGCCAGTCACTTTACTTTGTGTGCATCTGTTTCCCCACCCACTCTCTTGTCTTGTCTACTTGGACTATGACCTCTCTGTAACTGAGACTGCCTCTTTCCATGTATGCACAGCACCTTGCGCAGCGGGGCCCCAATCTCAGGCGGTGCTGTTAGGCATTGCTGGGATACAGATAATAGGTCTAGGAACTCCAGGCTCCCCAGCCCGTGCTCACCTCAGTAGACCTCACTGCCTCTCTGCTGCCCTGAGGCTGGCAGGTGAGTCTCAATGCAGGATTGAGGCCTCTGGTTTTACCTTTCTTTATAGGAGCGGTTTTTTTGCTCTTATATTTTTTTAAAAGAGAATGTCCTTGAAATCCGCGCTTTAAAAAATTGGCCTACAAGTGCTGAGAAGCAGTCATGTGTTTTTATTTTTAGCGGGGACTCCCTTTGCTCAGACCAGCAGAGAGCGGCACCATCTCAGCGGCGACACATGGAATCTATCGGGTGTGAGCAGCCGACTACAGTTCTCTCCGGAGCAACCACTGCTAGTCGGGGAATGGTGCTTTGCTCTGCCACAGGTAATAATGCATTGCACTTTTACAGCTGCACTCATCCAAAGAGCTTCAAGCCTTTTGCCAACACTGACTGAGCCTTCCTGGGTGGTGTAAGTATTATCCATCTTACAAATGGGGAAACTGAGACACAGAGAGTTTAGTCAACTTGCCCAGACTCAGTGAGTCGGTGCCAGGGCTGGGAATAGGCCCTGAAAACCTGACTCCCACAGCTCTGCTCCAATCGCTAGAGCACGTTAAGTTCAGCTACAGGAGAGGGGTTTGGAGGAATGGGGAGGATAAAGGCACCCCCAGAAAGAAGCAGTGTGTCAGAGCAAGCACTAAGAGCTGGGGAGACACCCGCAAAATGGGAACAAAGGCTCAATAGCTTTGTTCCCTCCCTCCATTGCTGTTCCTGATGTTGGTAGGTTGTGATGGCAGAGACAACTTTATTCTACAAGGCTAATATCAGCAACTGTCACATGCCCAGCAGGGGGCAGGCTTGGCCGGGGGGGGGCGGGGGGCGCACAGAAGATAACACATAGCTGTTGTAGATATCATGGTAATTTATTCAGCCTCGGCAGGCAAGGCTCTGCTCCAGAGCTGATTAGATGAAGCATGTTCTCCGCTCAGCAGTCTGACAGTCAGCCCTTGGTTCCACCCCAACTCCCTCGCCCTTGGACGTTCTCTAGTCAAGGGACACCCTTCCATAATTCCACCCGTGGCAAGTAGCGAGAGGTTACTGCTACAGGTTACTGCTCTGCCTCCTTCTCGGGCATGAAGAGGAGGTTTTGTTACACTGGCATGATCCTATTGAGCTTGAGAGTAGCATAAAACCTGTTTGTCTTGTAAACAAAGCACCACAGAAGCCAGATGTCTTGGAGAAAAAGCTGTCTGTATCAGAAGTATAAGCACTCGCATTCCAGCCCTTTATGCCTGGGAAGCTTTAATGCTACTATAGCTGGATAAGTAGCTTTTGTCATCATCATGAGGCTAAGCCACACATAATGCTTTCAAGTATCTTGTTGGAAAGAACCAACTATGCCCCAAGACAGCTGGGCGTTTTTCAGTGCTCCCTTTCCTTGAGGAATCTTGGGTTTCCTAAACCAGATGGATTTTGCATGATTTCTTTGCTGTAGCTGCTGCTCCGGTGACTGACACAGAACAGAGCAATGAAAGAGCTCGGAGCACATCACAGAGTGTTGGTTTTCTCATCATAAGAAACTCAAAAAGAAGAGAATAACAGGCAAATAATAGGAATTAAGACAAGCATTTTATTGATTGAAATCCTGGGGGAAATGCTTGCTTCTTCGCCAGGAGCACAACAGATTCCGCTGGACACACTAATACCCACAGTGCCATCATCTGCTGTTTTTAACGTATGAAATGGTAAATAATGCAACTGCCTGTTCCTCTGGTGAAATTCTGTACACTGCAATACAGAAATCTCTCTGAAGATGATCTGTAGCTATTTGAACGTGCAGGCTGGAAACTGCCATAGGAGGCCTCTCTAGGACCCAGGTGTAGTGATCAACCTGTTACATTACAGTGAGAAGGTAGAGGATTGGCATGTAGGGCCTTCCTTCCGAGGAGCATTTGCGGTAATAGTCATGGAACTAATTTGCTGTGAAAATCCGTTTCTTTTTAAACATCAGGTTTCAGCATGGCTGTGGTTGAAGCACAGGAGTGGAGTCAGCTGCTCTGTGCAGACTCCTCTCACCAAGAGTTAGTTGTCTCCTGCCTAGTTTGGATCCCAAATAATTTCTCTGTGAAGTACAGCTACTGTCTTGATGTGTTACAGGAAACAAACCTGAAGAGATACAAGAGCACCAGGACTTTACAAGGCTGTATCCCAGGGTGGGCCAGGGCTTTGCTCTGGTGCATTTTTCCTTTCTGTCTATTCATTAACAACTAAGATTGGGCAAACGTAAAACAACAGAACCAAAGAGTAGAACCTGGGTAATAATAAATCAACGAAGGACGGTGCAGATGACAGAAGCTAGTTTACAGGCAATTCAAATCCTAGGGCTCCTGTAAAACTGTATCCTCCCCTTTCCTTGGAAGACAGCACATCTGAGACCTGCCGTCTCTGTCACTTCTAAGTAGTGTGAGCTTTTCTATTTGAATTAATTTTTAATAAATATCTCTTTTTGAAAATTACATCATCAACCTAGTGACTCGAAGAGGTTCTGAGCTTTTTCATACTTTGATGCGACAGTGCCTCTGGGGCACCTGGCATTGGCCACTGTCAGTAGAGAGGATACTGGGCTGGATGGACCTTTGGTCTGACCCAGTGTGGCCGTTCTTATGTTCTTACAACCAGCCATTTATGACTGGTCCTTATTGGGTGTATCTAAGACTCCTCTGTGCTAGTCCCACAGTAACTCAAGGATCTTGTGCAATGGTGTAGGAGAAGGATCATGTAATTCCACAGCCCTAGAGTCATAGGGACAAAACTAAAAGTCTTCTCCTGCAGGCCCTTTCCATTTGATCTGTAATCTCTAGTGGCATTAGGGCAGACCCTCTATGAGTCTGTGTGTAATATTAAGAAACCTTTATGGGTAATAGAGGGCAGCAGAATTGCACAGATTTGAACTGGTCTAACATTCCACCCAGCAGAGGACAGAAGTCTCTCTCTCTCACACACACTCACATGCATGCCAGTAAAATCTCATCTCCCTCTGTCTAAATTTCTTGTCTTTCCCCTTCTCACATGTATAATTTTACCCCCTTCTGCTACCCTGATGGTATATTTTTCCTTTTGCTCCACTCCAAAGGTTGGGGGGGGGCATAATCTTCCTCCTCCCTCCCCCGTCTTCTTGACATGAATTTTAAAATAATTTTTCCCACCTCTTTTCTGGCACCATTTCTCTGCTGTGTACTTGTTGAAGGTTGCTATCATAAGAGGAGGAACATCAGTCCATTTTTATAAGCCTAATGCCATCTTCCGTGTATTACAGAGATGGATCCCCAACTCGAAATAGAACCCCAAATTTCAGGGATGGGTGGCTTGGATTTGAATCCCTAGATCAGAACTTGCTCCCCCAGCTTTTATTCCAGGTCAGATCAAAGCACAAAGGGAGCCACTTTTCCAAATGTGGTTTGGATTTAGCAGAAGATGGCAGGAATCTCGTGTGAACAGCTGATTTCCAAGGATTCTGTCATTTGGGGCTGAAATCTTACAAGAAGAGCTCTCAAGATAGGGCAGTTGAAACCTCAACCCCAAATGGGGCTCAACCTCCAACCCAAACCCTGAACCCTTGCCTAATTTAAGCCAATTTAGATCAAAACTCCAGCTCCTCAACCTATCCCTAATTTTAAACATTGATCAAGTCACAAACAGGGTACCTGAGAGTCAGCACTGAATACTTTCTGGAATGCAGGAACACTGAAAAGGATTAGGGGTCATAGTAGGTAACCAGTTAGACATGAGCTCCCAATGCAATGCTGTGGGCTAAGAAGGTTAATGTGATGCTTGGACGTATGAGCAGAGGAATATCACATAGGAGTAGGGAAATGGTGTTACCTCTGAATACAGCTTTAGTGAGACCATTACTGGAATACTATGTCAGTTCTGATGCTCCATACTTCAAAAAGGGTGTTGGCAAATTGGAAAGGATTCAAAAAAGAGCTACACAAATGATTTGAGGTTCGAAAAACATATCTTACAGTGAGATGTTTATGAAGCAAAATCTATTTAGCTTATCCAAGAGAAGACTAAGAAGTGACTCAGTCATGGCCTACAAGTACCTGAATGGGGAAGGGATTTCTGGTAGAAGATGGTTTTTTATCTAATGGAAAAAAGTTAGAACAGCTTTTGGTTGGAAGCTGAAACTAATACATTCAGATTAGGAATAAAGTATATTTTTTAAAGAGTGAGAGTAATTAAGCATTGGAACAATTTACCTAGAGATGTGTTGGATTCTCTATTACTTAGAGCTTTTAAATCAAGACAGGATATCTTCCTAAAAGATATGCTATCGCTCAAACAGAACTTATGGGCTTGCTGCGAACATTACTGGGTGAGGTTCTAAGGGCTGGTGTTATGCAGGAGGTCAGATTAGATTAGCATAGTGGTCCATTTTGGCCTTAAAAAATCAATGAGTCTATGAACACTTTCAGTACCTGATTTCCGAAGTAAAAATGTAATTACTTATTAAAGTGCCTTTCCACCCTAGGTCTGAAAATATTGGTCAAGTTATTAATTATTTACTCCTGACAGATTGTACTGATGAGGAAGCCGAGGCAAAGAGAGATGATGGAGCTTGCCCAAGGTCACGCCACAAGTCATTGGCAGGTCCAAGAACAGAACCCAGGAAATCTGACACCTTGTCCCCTTCTCTGATACCTCTTTCGAGGAGAAGTGGTAGCATCAGGCAGGTACTGAGTGCCTTTGAAATCCCCTGAAGGGCTGTGATTTCAGTTCACATTTTCTCATTCAGCACTGGGGTGAGTGTTTCTTGAGACATCACTGTAATTTACGAGAGCCTGACTTCTTATGCAAATGTGTCTGACCTGTGGCCTGGGCCCCAAAACCGGTGTTCTGGGGGACTTGATTTGCTTGGTTATTTGTAAGTAACATTGAAAGGAATGCAAGGTATGGTCCCCTTTGCCCGCAGGTTAGCAACTAAACACATTTGCCTTCTCAGTTAGTTCAAATAAAGCTGCTTCTGAGCGCATAAGCTTTACTTAAAAATCTGATGATGATTCCATTTATTTCAGAGTTTAACATAGTCAACAAATGTTAAGCAGCCCCAGGTTCATCTATTAAACAAGGCAGACAATTAGTTCCTCTGCATTGATTCTTAGTGAGAGTCAGAAGGGGAAGAGGATATAACCTTGTTCCTGTATCCAGCCACTGATGAGAGAGGGTAATGTGAGCACTTCACAGACCTTGGAGAGCTCCAAAACAAACCACCAATCTGGAGAGAACAGTTTTCTTCCATCAGACAAATGAGCAGTGGAGCAAGTGCCTGGTGCCTCCCGTCTGGTTGCCCTTTACTCCCCGGGTGCCCTGTTACACATCTGCTCAGAATGAAAGGGGGGAAAAGAAGATACGATGTTGGCAAGCATCATTAAAACCAACTCTGCTGCCCTGCCTCTATTTGCTGTATGGAAGGATGTTGTCAGGAACTTTTTAATAGCATGTGCCTCCCCTGCCTCCCAAACCCAGTGGGAATGGATGATTTAATAGAGTAAGCCTGTCAAAATGATGAAACTGAGAAAGCTTTTACAAAGCGAGACCGGGGCAGAAATTTGAGCTGTCTACATACACTGGGCGAAATGCAGTGCATGAAACAGACACAAACAGAGACAGCGAGGATCAAAGTTAAAGGTGGAATTAACCTATTAGATCATTCTGTCCATCTTCCTGCCATGGCAGGAATGTTTCCTATTGCACATATACGAGTCTTTTTCCAGCTTAATTACAAAAGTCCTAGATGATGGCCTAAAGCTTCCACTGCGTCCTGGGAAGACATTTCCTCAGCCTATCTGAGGCTGCTTCTCCTCATCTGCAGCCTGGATTTTCTCTATTCTATTCCCATGCACTACCCTCAATAATTCATCTTCATCCTTGGTGTTTACACCCTTCAAATAGTTTTACCCTTGTTAGGTCCCCACTTAATCATCCCTTAACCAAACTGGATGTTTCTAGCTCTGTTAAATCCATCATAATAAGTCATTCTCTCCAGAGCCCTGATCATTTTCATTCCTCTTCAATGAACTCCCTCCAGTTTGTCAATATCTTTCTAATAACACAGTATTGGACTAAATACAGTGGGCTAGATTCTAGCCTTTGCACTGCTCTCTAGCCTAACAGGGTAGTGGGGGACTCCCCCATCCAGCATAGCTGACTCTATATCACCCCAGGGTGTGGCTTACTCAAGCTGCTCTCTGCTGATCCCTACTGGGGTAACGACACTAGGGCTGCTCTACACTGTGCCAGGAGCTGAGCCAGATGCCCACAGGATCAGGGGAGTGGAAGGGTAGTTTCAAGCCACCTTTGCCCCCTCCTCTCCTCAGGTGTGCTCAGCAGAGCTCTTGCCCACCTGAGGGTTGGAGCTGCTATTCTGCACTCTTAAGACATCACTTGGAGACATATGAAAAAGGCCTGCTCTTTCCAGCATGCTAACACCAATTGCACCGCTTTTAAGTGGAGCACCCTCAAAGACCTCCTGCTTCAGCGAGGAAGAATGGGCAGTGGCTGGGTGCTAACCAGGGACTCAGTGGGTTCAATACCTTGCTCCACCAAGGACTCCCTGTGCAACACTGATCAAGCCACTTAGCCCCTGTCCCTCAGTACGTCACTGAGGCTGAGCCAGAAAAATGCAGTTTAGAAACTAAGCCCATAACAGTGGCAATGATTAACCACTGGAGCAAACGAACGAGAGATTCTCCATCTCATGATGTCTTCAGATCAACACTAGATGTCTCTCTTCAAGATGTGCTTTTATCTGACACAAGTTATTGGGCTTGACGTAGGGGTAACTGAGTCAAATGTCAGGTTTCAGAGTAGCAGCCGTGTTAGTCTGTATCCGCAAAAAGAAAAGGCGGACTTGTGGCACATTAGAGACTAACCAATTTATTTGAGCATAAGCTTTCGTGAGCTACAGCTCACTTCATCGGATGTGACAGACAGGTGATCAGACTAGACCTTCGGGCCTTAAACTCTGTGAATCTGGCAAATGACAAGAATAGCATTTCCCTACCTCGCAGGGGTGTTGTGAGGATACATTAAAGATCGTGAGGCCCTCAGATACTACAGTAATGAGGGCCACATAAGTACCATAGATAGATGGATTGAGTGTGCCTCCTTGGAAGCAGCAGAATTATTATGTACAAAACTGGCTGTAAATTGAACGACGAGGAGGCTTTTGCAGCCCATTCATTAACAGCTGCCCTCTGCAAAGACTCCAGTAAACAGCTGCTTGGCCTGAAGTGATGAGACAATCTCCTTTCGCAAAGGGAGCTTTTATCCCCTTTCTCCTGATGTGTATAGCACTCCATCAGGGGGTAAATGTGCTGCATATTTTTTCGTAAAGGGGCCGTTTTGCAGAGGTCCTTTGGACTTTCACATGGTGACCACTCGGACTATTCAGCGACAGAAGCAACATCCTGGACGTGGAAAAACCAGAGCCCTCTGAATATTCACCAGGGTGAATGGCCAGCATAAAAATGACAAAATATCCACGGTCTGCCGTGAAATGCTGCAAGCCAGGATCCCCCTCCCTCCCTGAGCTGACCCACCTCCCCCAAAATGTGGAGCCACCTGACTATGAGTGGTTTTCTGATTTGTCTGTTTCAGTAAAACCCACTTCATGGATGAGCCCAGTTCACTTTAATCAGCTTTGGCAGCTTGACAGCGAGAGAGAAGAAAACACCCCAGGACACCCTGTCAGGATGCACATCAGCAGGCAGTGACAAAAAATAAACGTTTTTTGGTGCATGACAGATAAGTACTTTCTGACAGTCTGTCTGCTTTTATCTCTTTCAAGTCTTCCACCAGCTGGTAAATGATTCTGGCCAGTGCAGCCACTTTACCAAGTAAAACCTTTTCTTCCTCGATTACCAGTAAAAGGTTGGAAACACGGCAGAATCCATGTCCACTTGCTGTTGTTTTTCTTATTTGATTTTATTTCATAGCAAAAACTGCTCCCTCCTCTCCTCGCCCCACTGTACATTTCATCTCTTGAATATTCAGGGAGATCTGGTCATTGCTAGGCAACATGTCATAATAAATATTTCATCAGTGGAAGAATGTTCAATGCCATCACCAAAAATCCTTATCTAGAATGAGTTTCAAGATTCTGTTTGACTTACATAGATTGGGATGTTCTGCATCTCTGGACTCTGTGTGGCTAAGGGACAATAGTGGTCAATGAAAAAACAGCAGCTCCCTTGGTTCAGGTGTTCAGCTCTGGCCCCCAATATCATGCACCCATTTTGCATCCACAATGGATTGTGCCCACAAAAGTAGCAAGGCCCCCCCCATTTTCACACATGCAGGCAGCACTGTATTTGAACAAATGGGACAGATAGGAAGCCAGCTGCCTGATTTGCATGTGAAAAAAATGGATGCACACCCACTTCTGCACGAGCAAGCCATTGGGAGTGCTAACCTGGGTATTTGAAATCAGAGATTGAGTTGAAGTTTGCTGAAAATACTGCTTTGTGCGTGTGTGTGAACAAGAGAGGATGAGGGTGGTGGGCAGCCTGACAATGTGTGAGCTCCAGTATCCTGATCCCACTGAAGGCAACCAGAGATTGGGCAGATACACAAGTGCAATGAGAAAGTATTAGTTTATCAGTGCAACCGGCACTCAAGAATCCCACACCAAGCCAAATAGAAGACTTACAATGAATGACCTACAGCAATGGACACCCCCCACACACACACACGCTGATACCCAGGTGTTCCAAAGTATAAGGCCAATGAGGTGTCTTCAGGCTTGCCTAAGTGCTTTCTCTTTGCAACGTTAACAGAACCTGCAGCTGCGTTCATCTGACAGTGCAGAATCTTGTCTGCTACTACAGCAGTCTCAGTCCTGACATACACCTCAAGTTGTGGTGAAAGATCTGCTATGTGGGCTGCCTTTTCTACTAAAAACAGGCTGTTTGTTTGATGATCATTACTCAGGCTATAGCATAATACAGATCCGATTGGGACTTTAACATTCACAAAGGGATAGTGTCTTCAACTGAGACCTTTGTTCGGTGGCAGAACCAAGAACTAGTCACTGTTGGGGAAACCCCACATCAGGGACATTTTCAGCTGAAAGAAGCAAGCAGGTAGGATTTTAATGTGCTCTTGGAGATGTAACAAGTGCACTGATGCCTCCCAAACAGAGCAGCAGCGTTCTGCATTTCTCTGATTTTTCATTTTAAATGTTCTCAGTGAATTTTAGTACGGGTAAAAGGTGACAGTTGAAAGCCTCCTAAATTTGGAAGGGTCTGATTTCTGTGTTGTACCTCCAGAAGGCAAAGACCAGGGGAGGTGGAGGTGCCACCTTTACAACCTCCATTTCTGGGCTGTGCCAAAAATGGCCTCCGGGGTAAGTTCAAGCACCCTTAGGCCTGGTCTACACTACGAGTTTATGTCGGATTTAGCAGCATTAAATCAAATTAACCTTGCACCCATCCACACAACAAAGCCATTTTTTTCGACATAAAGGGCTCTTAAAACCGATTTTTGTACTCCTCCATGACGAGGGGATTAGCGCTGAAATCGACATTGCCGTCTCGAATTAGGGTTAGTGTGGACGCAATTCGAAGGTATTGGCCTCCGGGAGCTATCCCACAGTGCACCATTGTGACCGCTCTGGACAGCACTCTGAACTCGGATGCACCGGCCACGTGTACAGGAAAAGCCCCGGGAACTTTTGAATCTCATTTCCTGTTTGGCCAGCAAGCTTATCAGCACAGGTGACCATGCAGAGCTCATCAGCACAGGTGACCATGATAGAGTCCCAGAATCAAAAAAGAGCTCCAGCATGGACCGAACGGGAGGTACTGGATCTGATCACTGTATGGGGAGAGGAATCCGTGCTATCAGAACTCCGTTCCAAAAGACGAAATGCCAAAACATTTCAAAAAATCTCCGAGGCCATGAGGCACAGAGGCTACAGCAGTGCCGCATGAAACTTAAGGAGCTCAGACAAGCGTACCAGAAAACCAAAGAATCAAATGGATGCTCCGGGACAGAGCCCCAGACATGCCGCTTCCATGCTGGGGGACCGCGGTTTTAGAGAAACCTGTGTTCATGTCCTCATCACCGCGCTGCCGTCGCCTCCTCGCCTGGTTTTTCAGGTGCTGGTTCTGCATAAACTGCACGATAATGCAGGTGTTTACAATTGTCATAACTGCTGCAGTGAGCTGAACAGGCTCCATGCTTGCTGTGCTATGGTGTCTGCTCGGGCAATGCAGGGAAAAGGGCACAAAATGATTTTCTGCTCTTGCTTTCACGGAGGGAGGGAGGGTTGACTGACGACATTTACCCATAACCACCTGCAACAAATTTTTGGCCCCATCAGGCATTGGGAGCTCAGCCGAGAATTCCAGTGGGCAGCCGGGATTGCGGGAACTGTGGGATAGCTACCCACAGTGCACCACTCGGAATGTCGACGCTTGCCACGGTACTGTGGACGCACACCGCCGAATTAATGTGCTTAGTGTGGATGCATGCACTCGACTTTATACAATCTGTTCCCAAAAATCGACTTCTGTAAAATCGGAGTATTTTCGTAGTGTAGACATGGCCTAATTTACAGCGGCCATGTTACTATGTAGCACAGAATCCCCTGTAGCATCGCGCACTATGGGCCCACCCGGCACACCCCCGTATACCCTGGCTTGTGAAATGGGGTAACTTGGAGCCACTTACGGAGTCTGTCCCAGGATCTCCGTCCACAGAACAGGTACAGCAGGATCAGTGGCCATGCAAGCTTTCTTCATGCTGCCCTGATGATAAACATCAGTAATGAACTAGTGGGGCACCATGTAGTCATTCTCCATGGCCCATCCATTCTTTAGCCTTGTTGCTGAGGCTGCTAATCAGGGAGCCAATGGTGGTGGTGTTTCTTTGGGATGTGGGCACTTGTCAGCTGAATTGGCCTAGCATTGCTGCCTTTGACTCCCCTATGGGACAGCTAGTCAGGGCTCAGTGTGTGGATGTTCGCATTGTATCACAGTGTGATTCGCCATCAGCAATTTATCTAGAACCATCATCACATTGCAATACAACTTGGCAACATCATGATGTAATGCCAACATACCATGATAGGGCCATTACAGCCTGAAATAATTTTCTGGACATGTCAGTGCTTCAGCAAGAAGAAGTTTCAGGGAGCAAAACTGTCCTGTTGAAATTAAGATATAGCCCCATAAAATTTGGATGAGTGGCAATCCTATAACTGGAGGAAGTGCACCAGCTGATTTCACACAGGGCCCTGTGAACCAGATCCTCAGCTGGTGTAAATTGGCATCACTGCATTGAAATCAATCTCTTAAAGTCATTGGCTGCAATGGAGCTATGTCAGTTTACACCATGTGATGATTATGACTCCAGATTTGTAATGTTTAGTGAATCTTGTTCTCTCCCTGGGGCTGGCGAAGAATGTGTTGAACTATGTTGAGCTGGTGCATTTTCTGGCATGCCCATAGGGCAACCCACGGTAAGGTTTATTTACAGTTATTTCTCTATGTGGTATCAGTACGATGTAAAGTGAGAGACAGGCATCCCAATGGCAGCAGGATGCACTTAGAATTAAGACTGGAGAGCCATGCAGTAAAAAGACATAGCCACAGCTATAATACCTCAAAGTCCCCAGCACTACCAGGTTGGAATCTATGCTCCACTCCGGCTGCTAACTCAAGATGAAATGAGACCATGCGTGCACACAGAATGTGCACTGATTACATGGCCCCTAAAATCCCTAGTCATTCTTCCTAATATGGGGCTTGTCAGCCCTGGGAAACTACATTATGTTAGAAGATGACCTGCAGATAACTAAGATATTGTCTCCGTTGATTACGGTTAACCCCTACAAACTGCTCACATGATGTTTAACAAGATAGCTTCCATCCACACTGAGTGCTAAAGCATATTTAGCATTTAATTAGTTTCCACGACTTGTCATTACATTCTGAAATGCTGAAATTTCCCAGGGCAGAGAAGCCCATGGACAGACCCTGTCTAAGATCAGAGGGGAGCTTTTACATGGCTATTTGGCCCACAAATAGGCCATTCTCCTTTCTAAGCTATGATAAACTGGTGTGTGCTGTAGCTACTATTGTTATGGAAAGTGGCACACTTGGAGCCCCGCTGACCTTTGCAGCTTCAGGCTGGTTGTTGAACATCACTAGTGGCACTTGAATATTGAGGTCACAGGGCCGCTAAACCCTTTTATTTTCAGAAATACCTGCCTACATTGCACTGACCCAGTTTAGCTCGACTCTAAAAACAAATGCAGCCTAGAAGTACAGTATGAACACATATATTGTTCCTACCACCTATGTGTTCCTGCGCATTACTGAAAAGAATTCAATCTTCTGTGGGAGGGGAGGATGTTGTTCGTTTTTTGTTCTCATTTGTTTTGATTTTCGTTTGTGTTTTTCCCCCAGAAGTGATTTGCGGGGCTAAATAGAAAGGGGCTGATTCTCCACTCCTTTAAGCCAGTTTCACATCATCGTACCTCTGCTGAAGTCAATGGACTTACGCTAGCATGGTGGAGCAGAGAGCCAGGCTCAGAATGTCTACAGCAATCCATGGTGGAGCCCATATGTGTGACCTCCAGAGTTAAATGCCTGCAGACATTAAGGACAATTCAGGGCTGAAGTCATCCGGTGTCTGACACAGAGGAGCCAGCCATGAATCGTTGCAGCTTAATGAGGAGTAGGTTGGTGGCTGTACATTGATGGGGGAATATATTCTGAGCTCTCCACCAGACATTGACTGATTGCCTCCAGCTTATTTTTTTGTGAGGCAAATGAAATGGGTTCATAGAAGGTGATTTTCATGGTGGGATTTTAGCTGCATTCACAAAGTTTAAAAAAGGAAAAAGGCTCTCACCTGCTGTTAACCTTCAGTGATGGTGGAAAAGAGACACCACAATGAGGTAAACATCTATTAAGTTTGCTTTTTAAAATGTCACCTTTAATTAAATCATTTCAAACATTTAAAGGGCTCATCAGCTCCAGCCTGGCCTCTTTAAAGGGATGTGCTCCAAATATTAGACAGAGCCCTGGTTTCATCTGCTGCCAACCTAGTTTGTCTCTAACAGGGAACACAAGAGAGCTTTGTGTTTCTCCCAACTATTTGGGCACAGAAAGCTAGCGGGTGTGACGTAGGCATCGTTCTGTAAGGCACATCATGTGATGGAGGCATCTCAGGTGAGGACACTGGTGAAGAGAATTGTCTTCTGGATTTGGAAAGAGGGGAAGCATAGAAATTAGAGATGGAAAAGGCCTATCAGGTCATTAGTCCATACTATCTCTGCGAGCTCTGGAGTAATCCTATGATATGTTCTCCAGTGCTTTTGCCCACCCCAGTTACAAATGATGCAAAAAGGGGTCCCCACAGCATCCCTTAGGAGGCTATTCCACCATCTATTTCCTTACATTTGGCCCAAATGTTCTTTGGTTAATTTCATCCCTCACTCACTAGAAGCCAGTAATGTTTTTCTTTCCCTCTTTCTAGGACAGAGAAACTGAGGGGGCATCTTTGGATAGGGAAAGGGTTCGGGGTGGATTCTATCCTGGAAGAACAAATAATACTAATTAATTGGGAAATATTATTGTAATTCTACATCACCCGAGCACCCCATCACAGGAGCTCAAAGTGCTTTTACACACGTTTTTGTAATTCACAGCACTCTGCTGAGGTAGGTTAATATTGCCAAGCAACTTTCTTCCCACATACAGAGCAGGCTGTGACCCAGAACCCACTGCAGGCATTTTTTACAAAATAAGGAATGAGCTGGAGTGCAGCTCCCCAATGGTAGCCCCCAACAGCATAGGGTTCTCTCAGCTACAGTGTTGCCAACTCTCATGATTTTGTCATGAATATCATAATCTTTATTGTTTTCCTTAAAACCCCAGCTCTTGGAGTCAAGTGGATATGTGATGACTTCAGCCTTCATTCTTAAAGAAAAAGTAAGTTTCTAGCCCTCATGGCTGTGGAGAAAGCTTCAAAATGTGACCCCAGTGCACCCGAAAGGTTCAAAAAGCAGAAGGCAAATAAAAAGAAACACCAAATCTATTATTTTTATATCTCGTGATTTTAAAGCCAATCTTGTGATTTTTGGTGAGTCTGACTCATGATCTTTGAACATTTGGTGTTGGCAATACAGCAGCTTCATCGTTCCCTTGCCATAAGAAGAGTTTCATGAACCACATTTCTGTGTCCACATAGGTTGGACACTCAGTGCTCAGGCCAGCTTATTGAGAGGGGTGAGCTTGTGTTCTGCCCTCCCGCTCTTCACAACGGGGAGGAATCAGGGCTTGGTACGGAACCAGCATGTTAGTCTTGTTGCTTAATGCATTACTGAAAGGTGCTCAGAGACGAGGGAGATAAGGCTGACCTAAGAACCTGTATAGGACAGAATAGAGATGATTAGACTAGAACTTGGGAAGGGAGAGGGCTGAGGGCACTGGAATAGCTCCATGAATGACCGAAGGTAGCAAATTGGGGGGAGTGGTGATCTCTCTTCCCTCAGCCTCTTTTCAATCCCCTTTGTTCTCAAAATACCCCTTTACCGCTGTTCCTGAGCCTCTCATCCCTGCCCTACTGAACCAGCATGTTTGGGCCTGGGAGCTGAGGGAACCATTTTGCTTCTGAGGGATGCAGCTTCTGGATGCTTTGGCTGCAGGGTGTGAGTAGCTAAACAGATCTCAGAGGGGTCTAAACCACACAATGTGTATGGATCCTCACTTCATACACTGATATCTGAGGAGCATTTTCTATCAGCTGGTAACAGAGCTGGAAGAAATGTTCAGCACAAACCCCCAAACCAGATGAAACTTGTCTGGTTTGGGGTTTTGTTTCAAACCTGGAACTCAGATCAGGTTCACTGGAAGCTTTGGGGAATATGGGGGGGGGGGGCAGGGGTGCAAACCTTTGGGAAAAGCCTGAGGCACATTCACCATTTCAGCTGTAAGCCACATGAACTCTAGTGTTTGCATGAGTTTTCTGACGCAAAATCAGTCAAACCTAGGCAGTTTTGTCTGGGTTTTTCAATGGCTGATCTGCTGAGTGAGCAACGACTATAGCTCCAGAGCAGAAGTGCCCCAGCCTGTATGTATGTGTGAATGCCTAGACAAACGGTTTTCAGCAGGAAGAGGAAATGGACATACAGCAATAATCCTCAGCCACTCCAGCCTCTTGGGCAGGGATACCCCACTCACTGCTGGGACAAAGTCAAACAGTGCTTAGAAAAGAAAATGGCTCCCCCAAGGAGGAGTGTCCCAATCTCTGACCCAGAGACTAGCAGAAACCATTGATCTATACTCAAGGCAATGATCTGACATCCAAATGCTCCCTCTTATGTTCCTTGATCATGGTATTGCTGCTGATTAGCATTTGAATGGGGCATCTAATTAGAGGGAGGGAGAGAGACAGACAGACCACAGGCAGGGCAAGTCCTCAACTCCTACCACTCACGCCTGCATATGTTCTACTGATTAGTGTCTGAATGGGACCATGATTAAAGAGGCCACGGCCATTGTGCAGCCTCTCAATAGAGTGGCTACATTCAAGGATTTATTTCAATTAAGACTTGAATAAATGTTTTGCAAATGGGAGCCTCTCCTGTTGAATGAGACGAGCTTTTAAACACCTCGGAAGCATAATTCTATCTTGTTCTTTGCCTTATCGTGCCAATCTCTGCGTGTGTGTATAGCAGCGACATGTTTCAGTTCAAGTTTTGATTTGAACGTGTCGATTTTTATTTGTTCGTGGGCTTTGTTATTCAAAGAGCCGCTGTCGACCCCTGATGGAAAACACTTGAAAACCATTCTTGGGAGAAACATTTCTGCCCTCTGAGGCTACGTCTATATGTGCAGCGCTGCCGGTCTCCCGTTGGCATAAAGACGCACCGCCATGAGCAGCAGAAGCTATGTCGGCGGGAGTGCAGACAAGTGCTTATGCTGGCGTACTTTATGTCGTTCACGAGGATGGTTTATTCACCCCCCTGCGCGACACAAATTATGCCGGCGTAACCTGTAGTGTAGACATAGCCTTAGGCATTTGTGCTGTGTGTGAGTTCTTCCACCAATTGCATTATTTAGTACAATGATTAATTCACAGTAGCATCTAGTAGATCGATCCAAGATCAGGGCCCGATTGTGCTAGGAATTGTACATACATATAGTAAGAGACTGTACTGACCCCAAAGAGCTTACAGTCCAAACAGACAAGACAAAAGTGATATTATCCCCATTATATATTCCTATTAGCTCGAGCTAGCGCCCAGAATAGCAGTGTGTCCACGGTGGCTTGGACAGGGGCTCAGGTAAGCATCCTGCGTACATAGCCAGGGGGTCGGATTGTACTCGGGGCAGCTAGCCAGAGCAGCTGCCCCTGCCACTGTGGACACACAGCTGTTGTGAGGCGCTAGCTCGCGCAGGTGTGCCGCTGACAAGCCAGGTGCCAGCTCTGGTGCCAAGACTGCAGGCATTAGCTAAGAACTAACAAACTCATAGCAGGAAACCAGACCACTTCACCTCTATGTTAGTTTTGCTCAAAATGGGTATTAGTCTTATACCAGTGTATTTCACATTTAGCCTCTATCAAACGCTTATAGTTGCGGTACGTCTTACTCTCACTTGCAATGTCTGTATTCCAGGCGGTGAGAAAATATGTAAGTTTTGCTTTATAACTTTGAAAATGTTTTTTTCTGAACTTGTGAACCCAGGCACATGAATCCTCACCCAGGCCCATCCAAAAGAACTGTCCAAATCAGAGGGCCAGCAAGGAACGTTGCAATATAAAGGACTGGTTAATGGCCCTATCACACCCATAGAGGAGTACACACAAAAGGCCTCCTCCCATCACTTTGAATGCTGGGAAAGGGAAATAAAAATAGGTAATGTGAAGATTTTTCTTCTCTTTGCTGTTTGAACTCTCACAGGGCCAGAGAAACCAAACTGAAGCCAGAGATTCCCAGGGGTTATCTCCTGGCTCTGCCCTGAAAGACACTTTGAATTGACAGCTCACTACAACTATGTCACTCTTAGGATTTAGATGATAACTCATTTGTGTGTATATGTTTGCTTGCTTTAACCTGTAAATAGCGCTATTATTCCTTTTTTCTAGTTAATAAACCTTGGATAGTTTATTACAGAATTGGCTACAGGCGTTGTCTTTGGTGTAAAGATCTAGGGTACCAATTGATCTGGGGTAAGTGGTCTCTTGGGCCCAGAAGCAACCTGAATATTATGTGATTTTTGGTGTAAGTGACCACTTATCACCAAGTACAGTTTGGGTGTGAAGACAGGGTGGAGAGTCTCAGGAGACTGTCTGTGACTCCATGGTAAGACTGTTTAGTGATCCAGAAGTTCACATTTGTTACTGGCGTAGTGAAATCTAATTATAAGAACATAAGAGCGGCCACACTGGGTCAGACCAAAGGTCCATCTAGCCCAGTATCCTGTCTTCCGACAGTGGCCAATGCCAGGTGCCCCAGAGGGAATGAACAAAACAGGTAATCATCAAGTGATCCATCCCCTGTCGCCCATTCCCAGCTTATAGAACATACCACCAATTTGGGGTGTCCGGCCTGTCTTTGACAGTCTGCCCTGAGGTACATACTCACGTTTGTGAGCCACTCCAGACAGCATGACAACCGGGACGTCTCCATGAGCTGGTAATCACACCTCCTGGGTCAAATGAAGACATAGCCTAAGTGACTTTCCCACCGGTCACACAGGAAGTCCGTGAGAGACCATAAATCTTAGCGCCGTGCATTAACCACAAGGCCGCCCTTCCTCTCCTAACTATTGGCATGTTCATGTCAATAGGACTCTTTAGCCACAATTTTCAAACCTGGTTGCCGTTCAATGAAAATGGGAGTGCTGCTGCAGAGCCGCAGCTCCCACTGACAGCTTCTGATCTGACTGTTAATCAGATCTGAACGTGAGAGGGCCTTGCAGATCAGTTCAGGAAGGCTGCCCCAGGCATGAGGAGCAGTATGGACGGAAGCCTAAAGATTGGCTATGGGAGAAACAGAGTGTGAGCCCAAGCTGGTCTCATTAGCAGAGCACAGAGAGCAGAGGCATGGGCAAGTAAATAGGGAGGAGCAGAGTTTGGCGGGCTTTGGAGGCAAGGACAAGAATCTTGATCTTGATGCAGTGGAGAAGTTGAAACCCAGAGATGAGATCTTGCACACAATTACTTAAAGGATCAGTGACCATTCTCTCCTGTAGCACTAGGTCAAATGCTCACATCACACAGTGTTAATTCCAGAAATAGGCTATAAATGTGAGCAGACCACTTTTTCTCATCGGGCATCTAAGAAACAACATTTTTTTCCCGTCTTTCAACGAGTGAAACCTCACTGGCAGAGTTTGAGAATGAATGTTCGGCCCTTTCTGCCTCTGAAATAGAGTCGTGAACCTAGCCCAAATCTTTGCCCTTCGCGCTTTCATAACCTCCAGGCTGGATTACTTGTTCATGGTTAGGGATGAAAATAAACCTCCCTTAAAGAAGGTGAGCAGCTGTAGCATGGATCATCAGGAGTGCATTATCTAGATGCTTGGCTTACTACACTATGCCCCCTCAAAATACTGGGTCAAATTCAAAGTCTTGGTCCTATTCTTCAAAGCCATCCAGGGAATTGTCCCTAGCTACTCAAGAAATTGCCTCTGCAACAGTGATCTCCCCTCACTGCTACATTCCTCAGGACCTGTCAGCTGGAAGGGTGAGACTCATGAGAGCAGGAGACAGCTTTCACTGTGGCTACTCATTCCCTCGGGAGATCTGAATGACCGTGGAACTCAGAAGTGTCAGAACAAAATGGAAAAAATCACTCCTTTGACTCGACAGCAGCTTTCCCACACTATCAACCAGGAAGGCGAAGGAGGCAGAAAAAGAGAAGGAAAAGGTAGATGAAGAAAGAAGGGCAAATTTCCTTAAAGGGCCATCTTTGCAGGAAGGAAGGAAAGAGTGAGACATGACTACAGGCCAGTCTTTGGAGATTTTGAACTATTAGGTGCCCTCTGACTCTGGTGGGGATCTCTGTAAAAACGTGTCAAGATCTCACACTCTTTGAACAGATGTTTCTTGGATTTTAAGACATTGTTTCCCATGGGCAAGACTGTGGATGTTCTGACACCCGTGCAGCCGGCTGACAGGTGGAAACATGCAAGAAGGCTCTCTTCCCCCTTTGAATAGCTTGCGCAAGTGTACAATCACACCTCCATTCCCTATGAAGCACAGGGCCTGCTGGCTGAGTGTGCATAAGGGCTCCTGGCTTCCATCTCCACATGGCCGCCTGGAGCAGACCCCCTACTCACCAGGCCAGTCAAGAAGGGATTGAGCAAGGCCATAGTATGTTTCCCTCCCCAGCTACTCATCCTGGAAAGCTGTTTCTCTCTGCTGCATGCCTGCTACAGTGCAGGGTCACCCTGCCTCCCCCAACAAGTGTATTGATTGTCTGGCACAGGAAGATGAGCCAAGTTCCTACTGTGAGGTCTAGTGTGAAAGTGGGAGCCAGCTGAGCTCCTGCCCTCAGTACATTAGCTCTCTTAATACTCCTGGATTTTGGGGTCTTGGTGCCCCGATTGAAATTCAAAACTCCCAGCGATTTCTTTCCCCTTTCATTAATTTCCTAATGTTCCAGTTCTGCTGAGATAAGATCGGGCCAAGGGCTGTGCTCACACCACTTTATTTGTCACTCTGATCAATAGCAAACTTGTTCTGGTGCAAAGGAGGAAAGGACAGCGAGGGGTCTAATTTCCAAATCCATGGAGGTGGGAGAAGATTTGAAGATCCCTCTGTCCTAATTATCCTGCTGTAGAGAGGGGCAGCAGAGCCTAATCTAGACAGCAGTAGACCAGGCAGACACACTGGGAGATGGGGTAGGTCCTTAATATTACAAGGTTCAACATCTCCAAACCTCCAACACTTGTATAAAAAACTGATGGGGGGAAGGGAGGGACTTGATCCAGGTTAAAAGAAAGCAGGGTTTGTAAGCTTCTGTAAATGTGTGCATGTGATTGCATCCCATTTCATTCCCAGTGTGCACAAAACAAAGGATATTTTTATTACAAGCCTTGGAGCAGTGAGTGTGAATCCAACCTCTGAGTTGTGAACAAAAGTTATTGTCACCTGATAGCTGTTTGATGGCATGTGTGAGATGAGTTTGGTGACTCTCAGTACAGAGCCTAGTGATCAGATGTTAAATGATCACCAACATTCAGGCAAAAAGGACGATGGTATGAAAAATGCAGGATGGCAAGCCACAAATGTGTTGTTAATAGTATAGAATCATACACTGTACAAACTCATGTATGAATTTCATAATGTATGATTCCCTCGCATGATGACTTCAGAATAGCATGTTGCTAAATGCAGGACAGAGTGCTTCCTAGAGGGATGTAGGATATTAGAATAAAGGATGGCCCTTAAGAGAAGGGCTAAGTGGTCCTCCTACTATGTTTTGCAATGACAAAAAGTGCCACCTAATTGGCACCTTTGCTGGCAGTAAAGTTGGACTCCCAGTCATAACTTTCAGACCCCAAAATTCTGAGATATTCAGATCTAGTGTTTTGGCTGGATCCAGGTGACAGGGTATCATGTGCTAGAAATCCTCCATGGAGATGCAAAGCTATTCTTTTGACTCACCTGGAAACCAGTCCTGGTGGGTCCTATTAGCTGCAACCCAAGCATATAAAAGGAGTAAAATGTCCCTTTCTGAGCCAGAAACACAGAAGATTGCAAGCAACCATGATTGAAACAGTGAGGTTGATCTGTTGTAATTTAAGATAGCACTAAAGATAAGTCTGAGGCAGGGGGTAAGTTTGTACCTAACCCAATGTGCGTATGTGTCAGAAACAGAGATGGAGTATCTCCTGCTTACATACCACTATAAAGAGAGGGGTCAGTTGTGAAACCTGGAACTTGATTATACATGTATGCACATCCCTGCCTGCTAAAAGTCTGGGAGTGTTTGAATATTGGGTTTTGGCTGCTTATCTCCAGTGTGAAACTCTGTAGAAATCCCTGCATGCTGCCATTTTTAAAATGAAAGCACGTGCCCTCTTCTCTAGCGCCTGATTTTGGGGAAGTTTGGCTCCAGATGTAGATTCAAACTTTACAGTCCAGAGCCATCTCAAGTGTCTGTCTTTGGCCTTCACTACAGGCCAGACGGTCTTCTCCACTCAGCAGCCATATGAGGGGTAAGAGCACTTATTGTTCGGGGGGATTGTTCCAATAAGACACAGAAACTAGAAATGGTCCCATGCCTGCAAAATTCAGTTCCAGGCCTGGAAAGGGTGGAAATGCTGGGATGTCAAGTTTTGGTTCAGCCCGTTATAAACAGAGGCCATTTGAAAATCCACACTCAGGTTCAGAAGCTGGCTATCCCAAAAGTTTGGATCTGACTGAAGGTGGTCAGAAAACCCTACAGTCAAAGGACACTGATCACATGGGGTAAAACTACTTGACCCTAATGGATGAGCTCTGATCAAAGCACAGCAGAAAAGTCTTAATACCCATAAGCCCCCGGACCAGGTTTCTGTCCAACTCCAGATCTGTTGATCCCAGCGCACATGAGCAACACTGGCTGTCATTTCACATGTAATCCCAGCTAGTCCCAGCAGTGCAGATCCTGTCCCAGCCTCCCACTTTCTAAATTCAGTATCATCAGAGGGTAAAGCTTTTATTCCCATATTCCGTGCTGCTTTACCAGACAGGCTCTCAAACCTAATTAAGCTTTGCATTATCATTGTTTTTATCACATTAAGATCCCACTTGGCTCTCAGCAGCATAGACCACAAAGTCAACACTGCATCTTTAAACAGAAACAACAGATTTTGGTTCAATTAAAAATTCATTAAAATGTAAATTAGTTTGGAATTTTTTTTCCTTCCAATGCCTACTCAGTGTGGTACTTTAATTGCACAGAGTGTTCAGAAGAGGGGGACTCTAGGCACAGAGAGAAATTGATCTCCATGTACTCACCTAGCTAAATGATCTTTGAAGGGCGTTTAACCCTTTTCCTTCACCCACTGCAGCTTCTGTTGTCACACAGTAGATCTTCAGTTCACCGCAACACAATCAATTGCCTTAATGATCTGAACTATGTTATTTTACAGCTATGGTGAATGACTGATTGACATTATCATGCAACTTTGATTCCTTTCCTCTCTTGTTCCTTTGAAATTCTCACATTGCTCCCAGGAAAACTTTTTCCAGTAAGGCCCATCTTGAAAGCCAGCTGGTTCATAGCAGATTTGACTCGGTGTGCCAGAATAAATTTACGAGCCGTATCCCTTATAGAATCTGCAGCAGCCCTGGAGGTGTAAGTCCATTCTTACTAGACCATGCTTTGCTTCTAATGTGCTATAAAAATATGTGTGTGCATTATTTTTTATATCTGTATTTTAGTTTAGTTTTCTTAACATGGTAAACCCAATCACTATAGCAAGTTCATTAGATGTCCTTAATTGCTAAGAGCACGCTCAGAACGTATGGCAAATGCAACGTAATTGAGAACTAATTAACTTGTTATAGTTATCTCGTTATATGCCAATTAAACTTTTAAACATTCTTTCCAGTAGATAAAGAAACAATAAAATTCCATCGGGCTAAATTCAGAGCTGGGGTAAATGGGGCAACTCCAGTGACTTCAACTTGTTTTAAATTTCCGTCTTTCCGCTTTTTCCATTAAAAAGATCCACACAAACAAGGGGCGGGGGGCGGCAATTGGCTGTTCCACAGAAGCAGTGGAAATGTTTATGCTCAAACTGTTGTCAAAAGCAAACAAAATCAAGAATAATATTTTCTTTAACCTCTTACAGTCCAGTCATCTGAGGTGTTACTTGTAATAACAGGCAAAAAAATATTCAAATCAGAGAGTGACTGTTAAATTCATAGTGATTCTTTAATGTTTGTGAAACATTTTGAAGGTGAAAACATTAATTGTTAATTATTAAAATAAAAGGCAAACTCTCTGAGCCTCTTCGAACTGACAGTAAAATCACTGCCTAGATTTATTTATCACTGTGAAAAGAGACATGGGCATGAACACACCACATGGGGGTGGGGGAAATTAATGAGATTTTCCCATCCTGGGAGATATTTCCTACTTTTTTTTTTTTCCAAACTGAAAATGTATGTGGGAAAGGATTAATTCTGGAGCCAGAATATTATAATAATGAGAGCCGGAGAAGGGATAGTTAGGTGCTCATATACCATAGTGCTTCATGGACTGGTGTTGGGGTTGGTCCTGCTTTGAGCCGGGGGTTGGACTAGATGACCTCCTGAGGTCTCTTCCAACCCTGATATTCTATTATTAGATTAGATTAGATGAAATAATCTCTTGAAAGCAAACAGGGTGGCACCTTTGTGATACTAGGCAGCCACGAAGAGCCAAATCCAGCCTTTGGCAGGTACTTTGGGAGTTGTGTCTATTCATATCTAGGCTGAATCTGGTCCAAAAAGTTTAAATTAGAGATGGGTCTGGACAGGTCAAATTGTTTAAGAACATCATGACCACCCACACCTCCCTTAACTTTCTTCCAAATCCCAAACTGAACCTATCTTTTCTCTCCTTGCTATTTCCAGGAAGCTCCGTGGTACAACGAGAGAGGCTGTTCTCAAGCGATTTTCCCACCTAACTTTCCATGCCAAGATAACAAAACCCATCCAGAGACCTTTCAGGTATTTGCTGCATGTAAACATTGTGAAAGTCTCCCATAACTCCTGTGGTTTAAATCGGCAAAATTCCCGGAGTGGAAAGAGTGTGATGTAGTGTTATGGAGGTTACTGGCAGCACACCAGAAGACTGGACTGCCCTCTCCTGTGCAGTTCCCCAAGATGTGCTAAAACAGCAATGCTTGCACGGTCAAATATTGTGTGTTTTTATTACCTTTTTACAATGTTTTCATTACGTGCTTTTATTCTGTTGTTCTAAGTTGCTGTAATGAAAGCTGGAGCGATAAAAGTTGATTGATCACTACGTTTCCATGTATAAATGGAGGGGTTTTTTTCCACTAGGAATGCGTGAACCTCAGAAGGTTCAAGTGTTTGATTGAATGCAAAGACCAGGCATCAAATCCAGCTCCAGTGTAAACTCGCTGAGGTCAAGACCTTTACATTGATTTTTCCGAGTACTTGTCAGGTTATTGGGACATCAAGTTTGCAAAACTGGGCTGGAAATCTGGTGAGAAGGTCTATGTGTGATCTAGTGGTTTGTTTCATCCAAGCTTTTTTTGTTAGTTTGGTATTATGTGGGTTCCCCATGTCCTGAAATTCTAAAAACTAAAGGAGTTTTTATTTTAAAAATGCCATAGTTGACTTCAGTGGGAGTTTTGGGTGCACAGGGAAAGCAGGGTCAGGCCCTTAGATAAGGATGTACTGTTTATAGTTGAAGTCAAAGTAATGGTAATGGGTGGATTCCCTAGTTCTTCTTCAAGTGCTGATTTTTGTGTGTGTAACACTGTGGAGTATGCATGAGCTCCTTGCATCTGAGACCATAGGATTCTTGCTAGCGATGTCCATTGGTCTGGCCTGTGTTCTTCTCCTCCTCATGCTCCAAACCCAGGGCATAAAGGGGTGATGTGAACAGATCACCTCTCCCATTCGTCCCCTACTGCCGCATGGTCTGAATCAGAACTCTCCAGCATCCCAAGCTGATCCTGTCTTCAAACCTGCAAATATTGTAAATAGAGTTATTGTTAGTTAGATTTAGCTCTAGTTTTCCTAGAATTAATTTCTAATTAGAATGTGAGGACTTCCCTTCCCCTTGGGGAACCCCCTTCCTTCCCAATACAGGACAGAGATTATGACTCTACTCCTTTCCAGTCAGCACTGACCACGAACAGTGCCTTTATTGCTTGGGAGAAGCCCATTTTTCATGGAGTGTACCATTTGCTGCTCTTTTCCCAGCCTCACCCAGCAATCACAGGAGTTCAGGCTTAGGAAACATTTCATGGATTGGGCAACGAGGCCCCAGTCTAATCCAAGGCAGGCCAACCCTGTGCTTCGGGCAGAGGTGTTGAGAAGTGCGCCTGCTAGCACCATGACAAATTCCTCTCTCTTCCCTCTTTAGGGACCGCTCTCACGATGGGATACTCATCCAAGAGGTGGATTCCCTTTTCTGATGCAGAGCCGTAGATCTGGTGCCATATAAACATCAAGGAAAGGGTTTTCATTCCAGATAGTTCCTGATCACCAAGAAAAAAGGGAAGATGGAGACCCATCCTGAATCTTCAGCAACTCAATATCTTTATCTGCAAATTGAGGATTTGGATGGTCACCCTGGCATTAATAATCCCATCCCTAGACAGAGACACTTGGTTCATAACTCTCGACATGAAGGATGCCTATTTTGACATAGACATTCATCCCTCCCACTGGAGGTTCCTCAGGTTTGTCGTAGGTCCCAACAACTACCAATACAGGGTACTTCCCTTCAGACTAGTAACTGTACCCAGTGTGTTTGCAAAAATATTCTCAGTAGTTCGCAGCACATGTTCGTCACAATGGCTTGACAGTCTTTACATACCTAGATTATTGGTTTTTGATGGGCAGGTCCTGGCTGGAAGTTCTGACCTCAACGAAACCACTGCTCAATCTTCTGGCATCACTTGGCATCTGTGTGAACACAGAAAAGTCTGTCCTGACTCCAACACAAATTATACAATCCATAGGAGTGACTCTGGATTCTATCAGAGCAAAAACTTGTCTTCCCATAGGCAGATTCCAGTAGATGAACAATCTAATCAATCAAGTCAGGAAGAATCCAAAGACATCAGTTCATTCCTTCCTTATCCTTTTAGGCCACACGGTGTCATGCACCTATGCAACACCTTTCACAAGGCTTCTCTCCCGTATCTGCTAGCTTGGCTTTGAACAGTTTATGCGCCAAGAAAAGACAGCATAGACAAATTAGTAATGATTTCCTCCAATGTGAAGGATCCTCTAACTTGGTGGGCAAACAAGGAAAGTTTGTGTGGGAGTTCACTTCCTTCTTCCACACCTGAGAGACCCTTAATCACAGATGCATCATTATGAGGTTGGGGCACCCCCCTGGATGAGCACAGCCACCTAGACTCCTTGGGAGGCCAGAATGCAAATAAACCTGTCTGTGCTGAGAGCTGTCCGGGAAGCCTGAATGGCGCTACATCAGTGCAAGCCCCAAATACTGATGTGCAGTTGCAGCTCTGGTGTAATATAGGGCTGGAATTGGTGTGGCTTACTCTAGTTTGAAACTAGGGTGAGCAATTCTGGTATAATGTGTTTACACTGGTGGCTAGCTACACCAGAGCAACAACAGTACAATATCTCCAGTATAACATGCCCTCCTATGGAGATATGGGAGTTCAGCCCCTCACAGGATTGGTTCCTTAGCTTCTTGGTGAATATATCTCTGCAGTTAGTACAGTCTGCTTCTCCATCCAGCTTCAGTAGAAATTTCCAGGCTAAAGAAGTCTTATCTGCCACTGATGCCATTAAACATTGATTCGTGCCTTTCTTGTACTGTGCCTTAGACTCATCCTCTGTAATTCTTCCTTCACTGGGCCCCAGGCCATGCTCCAGAGACTGCAATTCATTGTGAAATGCCTCTTCCACGGCTCTTGCGCCCAATAGAGTCTTTTCCCCAGATAGTTTAGAGATGTCTATAAAGTCGATGAGCATCAGTGTCCAAAATTCCACAGGGAGGCCCACGAGTGGGTAGG
The DNA here is from genome assembly GCF_015237465.2 of Chelonia mydas. NCBI lineage: Eukaryota > Metazoa > Chordata > Testudines > Cheloniidae > Chelonia > Chelonia mydas. Next base: position 71,616,105 of record NC_051250.2, read on the forward strand.
ACAGAACACCAAAAGGGCATGAGATGATGTGTGCACCAGGAGGGGAGATGCCAGAACTTTTTAGGAAGTAGGTAACAAGGATCTGGATTACTTAGCAGACTCACAGCTGTGATTTATTCATAGAAAGAAGGAAGGGAAATCTTTCTGCTTCCCCACACTAAAATTCTCCGTTCCCTGGCTTTAGTCACGAACCTCCCAAGCAGGAGATGTATATCTCCACCCTCCATAGAGTATTCTGCATCCGATGAAGTGAGCTGTAGCTCACGAAAGCTTATGCTCAAATAAATTGGTTAGTCTCTAAGGTGCCACAAGTCCTCCTTTTCTTTCTGTAGCTTGTGTTATTGTTTGCTAAACATACTGTGGCACATTGTTTACCTCACTCTGCAGCTTCAAGATCTTTCTGCCGTTTCTCTGCTCTAGGAATTTCATAAATAAATCACTAGGTCAGGAAGTCTCCCTCTTTCTCCCTCTCATACCCTCCCCTCTGTATTTGTACAGATCATTTAAACCTGCCATGAATGCTACTTTTGATTGCTCCCCTCTGATGTTATCTCTGTGTACTAGGCTTAATCCAGCAGAAGATTGATCATTCATACTCCTGACCACAAAGAACCCTAATGATCTAATACCATAGTACAATCAGATTTAGATATTACCTGAATGTAAGTTTGTTTCCCTGGTAATGTAGACATCTAAACCTACAGACCAGGTGTTCAAAGGAGTGGGTTTTCAGGGGCTCAGTACCATGGCAGAGCCAGATATTCAAAATTATCTCAGCTCCCATTTAGGCACCTGAAAAGACAGCAGGATTTTCAAAAGTACCAGGCCCCAACTGCTCCCATTGTGACTTACATGCATCCAACATACTGAACTCTTTTGAAAATCTGGCCAAAAGTGACTGTTCTCAGGTCTCCCACTTAGTCCTTCTCAAGACTAAACATGGCCAGTTTTTTTTAAATCTTTCCTTATAGGTCAGGTTTTCTGACCTGCTTTTCAACACGGCTGTAAAGAGTGACTGAGTTTCTGCCAAATTCAGGACAAGATGAACTACTGGAATCTTTCTAGTAGAGAAAGGCCAGAACCAGAACTTCAAATCCAAAAATACCCCTGAACTGTAGCGGTTTTGAAACTCAGCCATAAACATCATGATTAGGGTTTATTACAATATCAGGCCAAAGAGAAATATTACATCCTAACAGCTCTGAACTGGGCTGAGGACAAAATCCAGGTCTGAATTTTGTATCTGAAGCCCTTCTATGTTAACTAGTCACTTTAAAGCTATCAGTGTAAAGGAGAAACAATAACCAGTTGGGGCTTATTTTGTGCAAAGTGCTGTTAAATTTGAATCACTGCAGGTTGGCTATAGAAAATATCAGTGTTATACACACACACACACACACAATCCAGTCCGATTAATTGAAAATATGGTCTTGTTTAGCCCAGTTTCATTATAGTGCAAGTTACCAATATGTTATTGCTCTTATGAATGAGTTTTACTTCTAAATCAGCAGGCTGGCCCACTGGATGTGTACAACTCCATGCCTACGCGAGCGACAGTCACACCTCCAGTTGTAACACAGGCTTTGTCTACACTACCAAGTTTTGTCAACAAAACTTAATGTTGACACCCAAAAGTCGACAAAACAAAAATTACCAAAGGGTGTTCACGCTTGCTCCCTCTGTCGACAGATCATGTCCACATTGTGGGCACCATCATCGACCGGGTGAGCAATGCATTGTGGGTATGTATCCCACAGTGCAGTGTTGTGGGAAGGTGGAGCTGATCACTGCGCATCTTGCGAGGATTCCCTCCCGGTTCTCCCACAGCCTCCGCAGCTGCCGGGAGCAGCATCATGAGTAGCTCTGGAAGCTCTCCATGCTGAGGAATGTCAAAGCAGTGCAGCAGTCTCTCCTCCCGCCCTCCCTGCGACAGCAATCTGCCTGCCGCTGCCTTCCGAGTGCAGGGCAAAACACGGGCATTCCAATGATTTCCTCTTTGTTCCCCAAACGGAGCAGCACCCTCAGCTGTCAGATATTTCCCACAGCTTTGAAAGGGGAGGGGCGCATGCCTGCAGAGATCAAAACACTGAGCAGAGCAATCAGGGCAGGCATTGTGGGATACTGGTGGAAGCCAGTTCTGTCGACAAAACAAACAGCAGTGTCTACACTGGTTCTTTGTCAACAACAAAGGGAGGGGAAAAGAAAAGAGTCTCTCATGGAGTGGAAGTTTTTTGTCGCCGACACCAGGCGTTTTTCCCCACAAAAGTCTCATTGCAGTGTGTACGCTCTCACTGTTTTGTCGCCAAAAGGCAGTTTTTGGCCACAAAACTTGGTAATGTAGACAAAGCCATAGACAAGAATAAGGCTGAAGTGTGTAGGCTCAGGGTAAGCAGGGAATAGAACAGGTAACTCTTGTGCCTTTTCTACAGCAACATGATCTATGAAAGACTCCTTTGTTTGTTTGTTTGGCTCTATGTAAGGAAAATTTGCAAATGCAAATTTCTATGAAATTCTTTGACTGCTTCCATGAGCCTGTGGAGCTGACACTGGGTTTGAACTTAGTGGATTTGCTCCCTTTGGCTGTGGAGGTTTACAAAGGTTGATGAAAACGCAGCAAGAACCAACATTCTTTAAAGTTAAAGCCTCCTCCCGCTTGTTTCCTTCTCTTTCTCACTGCCTTGGGCACCTCTGTGACCCTGTGCTCATCAAGCATGATCAAAACATTCCCAAGTTCATGGCCCCCCTGGGAGAATGCTCCCCGCCCGCTACATACACACACTGCCACCTAGTGGTTTGATAATCCACCAAAGCTTGACAGCAACAAAGAGGGGCAATGCAAATCTGGGGATTTCAGCCAAATGCCATTAACGCTGCATTTAAAAACTTGACATCCGACAGTACTCAGCTATGTTCCACCTTCCCAAATTGGAGGTGCCCTGTTAGAGATGCACAAACTGCCAGGCTATAATGGATTGGGTACAGTGCCAGCTGTGCAGATGCATTTGGAAATATCACTACATTAGCACCAGTCTCAGATAACAGGAGGTACAATTGTCACACGTTTTCTACCTTTTCAGTTTTTTGTGCGTGTCTAATTGAGGGGGAGGAGGAAGGACCTTATCTCTTGTGACTAGTGGTGGCACAACTGAAAAAATTGTTTTTGTTACCAGGTGGAAAGCTTTTCACATGCAAATTGTCAATATCATTGCAACGTAGTTTTTTTATTCATCTAAAACAGTTTATCTGACCAGAAAAAAAATAATAATAAAAAGAAAGATTATTCTTGTTTTATATCAAACATTTCACTCTGACAATAGTGAGTTGTACACAATGAAATGTTGGGATGGATCACCCCATTTTGCAATTTCCTATGGGAGAGAAAAAACAAAGGAGAATAATGGACAATTATCTGTTTTGGACATTCATGCCAAACAACAGTCAAGTGGCTGTTTATGCAGGCTTTTTATTTTCTCTTTTTCCCCATCAGAGAAATTGGTACATTTTTATAGTTGTGTATTTTGTTGTCCCTTCATTGTTTACAATTCCCTCTCAGAAGCTGGGAAAATCATGTCACATTCCCTACTGATTCCATCCTTTGCTATTGATTTTTACTTCCAGAAAATCCTAATAGAGCTTGAAATTAATACAATTTAATTTTGTGCTCTCCATTTATTTTGTGCCAAAATGAGGATCTTCGCTGCTGTTGCACAGCTCTAGGTATACAGAATATGGCAGAAGTCGACTCCTGAGGACAATAAACACTGGGAAGAGGAGTACATTGATACTTTACACTCTCCATCCCAAGACAGTGAGGATCATTTGCTCCAGCCCAGTGAACCAGGTATAAATATTTCTCTCTTGGATGGTTCATCCAAAAAATGGAATTTAGAGGGCCAGATCCTAAACTGGAATAAATCAACCCTGTTCCCTTGATTTTAACCTACATCAGATTACCCCAACTGAGAATCTGGCTCGATATGTCTTGCCTCTTAAGTGAAGAACACACTTCTAGACCCATGAGCCAAGTCATCCAATGATCTCAAAGCACTTTGCAAGCAGCACAGTATCTCTGTGAGGTAGGTAAGTGTTGTTTTGCATATAGTTAAACTGAGGCACAGTTTGAGTGACTTTGTCTAAAGTCAAACAGATCTGGGAAAAGAACCGAGGTGTCCTGGTTCCCAGTGACTTGCTCTGCTCACTGGAGGGCTGCTTAGGCATAATTAGGTGTAGATCCATTCACCAACCAAAGATGCAATGGATTCTTTCTGCATCGATGAAGTGAGCTGTAGCTCATGAAAGCTTATGCTCAAATAAATTTGTTAGTCTCTAAGGTGCCACAAGTACTCCTTTTCTTTTTGCGGATACAGAGTAACACGGCTGCAATTCTGCAAGAGTGGAGTTTATGCAGAAGTGGGATCTGCTATGTATGACAAGAGCCTTCAGGAGAAGACTGGGGACGCTGAATCTTGCTAAGTCTGCAATGCTGCTTCCTGCTAATGAACTTGCTGAGGAGGAACAGACACTTCCTGGCCTGTGGGAGATGTTTCACTTTTTCAGGAGGCCTGAGGCTTTCACTGGAGGAAGTGCCTGTAGGCAGGTTATAGTGTTGATAATGAGGCTATGAAAGGTTGTGGCCCTGGTTAATATAGGCTTCCATTTGTCATGCCTGTTTGTCATGTCACCACACTGTTTAGCTGTATAAAATGGACTGTAAACTTTGTTCATTTGGGACTGACAGCTATGATAAAGGTTATGTGCATTTTACAGCTTTGCAAATTTGAAGGAGAAAGGTCTCACTGCTCAAGGACTTATCATTCATCATATCGCAGAAGACACTATTAGATCATTTTGTCTGTCCCTCCCCTGCCAGTTCAGGATGCCACTGCTTGGCTTAATGGTGCCTCCTGCTTAGGTTAAAGACTTGGTTTTAAATACGTAGAACTTCTGCTCTCTCTACACATCTGTGTCTTTCATATCTGCATTCTAAATCCACCATGCCTCCCCAAGTTGTGGATTGCACCCTCAGCAAGTTTGCAGATGACACTAAACTGGGAGGAGTGGTAGATACGCTGGAGGGCAGGGATAGGATAAAAAAGGACCTAGACAAATTAGAGGATTGCGCCAAAAGAAATCTGATGAGGTTCAACAAGGACAAGTGCAGAGTCCTGCATTTAGGACGGAAGAATCCCATGCACCATTACAGACTAGGGACCGAGCGGCTAGGCAGCAGTTCTGCAGAAAAGGATCTAGGGGTTAGAGTGGACAAGAAGCTGGATATGAGTCAACAGTGTGCCCTTGTTGCCAAGAAGGCTAACAGCATTTTGGGCTGTATAAGTAGGAGCATTGCCAGCAGATCGAGGGACATGATCATTCCCCTCTATTTGGAATTGGTGAGGCCTCATCTGGAGTACTGTGTCCAGTTTTGGGCCCCACACTACAAGAAGGATGTGGAAAAATTGGAAAGCGTCCAGCGGAGGGCAACAAAAATGATTAGGGGGCTGGAGCACATGACTTATGAGGAGAGGCTGAGGGAACTGGGATTATTTAGTCTGCAGAAGAGAAGAATGAGGGGGGGAATTGATAGCTGCCTTCAACTACCTGAAAGGGGGTTCCAAATAGGATGGCTCTAGACTGTTCTCAGTGGTAGCAGATGACAGAACAAGGAGTAATGGTCTCAAGTTGCAGTGGGGGAGGTTTAGATTGAATATTAGGAAAAACTTTTTCACTAGGAGGGTGGTGAAGCCCTGGAATGGGTTACCTAGAGAGGTGGTAGAATCTCCTTCCTTAAAGGTTTTTAAGGTCAGGCTTGACAAAGCCCTGGCTGGGATGATTTAGTTGGGGATTGGTCCTGCTTTGAGCATGGGGTTGGACTAGATGACCTCCTGAGGTCCCTTCCAACCCTGATATTCTATGATTCTATGATTCTAATGTCCCTAGAGAGTTAACTGTTATTTCTTGAATCCTTGGAGCTATTGTATGGGAATTTGGTTAGTACAAACTGATATTTATAAAAGGTCAAAAGGAAATGTAAAAGTGTCTTTCCTTTCTTTTCCTTGCCTTCAAAGCAGAGAATGCAACATTGCATAAAGAAGTTGCTTTTGCCACTATGCAAAGATTTTTTTTTTCAGTACTCCCAGTATTTAGTGCAGAATTCTATGAGTGGAGAATTATTCTCCAAATTACCAGAGGCAAGACGATATAATAGTCTTTTATTCTATTTCAGAACATATTACTCTTCCTTTACGGACTGTTTTCCACAGTTTACTCTAATCTTCCTGCAACCTGTCTTGTAGAGGAGATATAAAATTGAGGCCCTGCCACATTTGTGCACCTGTTTAATTTTAAGTGGGTGAGTAGTCCCAGTGGCTTCAATATACAGTGTGACTAAGAGCTGCAGAATCAGGCCCATTGTTTGTGACGCACTTTGGGATAAATAGCATATTAGCAAAATGGGGTGTGTTAAACCCAAATCTTGCACCATCCTTTATGGAAGAGTCTCAGACTCCTCCAGAAGGACTGTGTGCAGGCTGAAATATATTGTACTATGGTCTGTATGTGTTATACTGATTTTGTGCCTATATTCAAGGCTGCTGTACTAGACACTTAGACGTAACTGATGCAGTAAGTTCCCCAGATTTATGTCACAGAGCTGCATGGAGTTATGTGACATTTTGTGACTATGTTAATCAGTTACAAAACAAGACAGTAAATTGCCTGGTTCCTTAACCCATGGGAATCCAGGGAGCCAGACACCATCCTTCACCCAGGACATTGGCTCCCCCTCCAATACTGGATCCAATTCAAGGTTCTGGTCCTCATAGCCAATGCCTGATCACCTATAGAAGGTCTTTCCCTCTGCAGTGCTCCATCAATAGGCATGAGGCAGCTGATGGCACCAAGAGCAAGATTCTACAGTGTTCTCTGTGAAAGCACCTAACTATGGAGCTCTCTGGTATAGGACATCAAACTCAACTCACGGCATGCCTCCTTCAGGGCCTGATCTTGTTTCCATTGCAGTCAATGGCAGGGCTCCCACTGACGGACTTAGTGGCAGGTGGATCAAGACCCAGAGCAGGCATCTATTTACACAAGTCTCTCCTTAGCAGAAGGGATGACTCTCCAGCCAACAAGCCCCATTTCCTAATAAAGTCCTCACCCGGACAGACAAACAGCCTATGGAGTATGACTCCTGCCACAGGCAGAGCATAGAATCCTGCCCTCCTGCTCAGACCGCTCTGAGGCTGTTCTGATATTTAGCCAATGTGGCTGGCACACTCTAAACAGAAGGATCAGACAGAAGGGACTGAAGCACCATCTGGGGTGGAGCAGGCAGAGACCCTGAGGAGCAGAGCTTCTGTACCACTAAAGATTCACATAGGGAAAGTGCCGATTGTGTGGTGTTCCCAAGAGTCACAGGATGAGAGCGCCACTCCTCTTCCTCCTAGGAATCCCAGATGCCAGCCATCACACTATCCAGCCTCCTTCTCAAAGCCCTTCTTCACCGCACGCTCTACAGCCCATTCGTGAGGCTGGCCACGCTGCCCATTTCCTGTGGAGCCTCAAGACGCGGTGGACAGAGAAGCTGAGGAAATGGAAATTGGAAGGAAAACAAGCCTTTTTTTCTGGATTACTGCAGAGGGGAAATTATGGAGCTGTTTCCACTTCCACAACATCTTATTAAACCCAAAGCTCTTGCTATGCTCCATTCTGAATACTGTATACAGACTCTAAATCTACTGGATATGCTCTAGTATATACACAGAGGCACAGTGTAATTGTACTGGACTGGCCTATGCTGTATTTTAACCTATAAATTCACAGTACCTGATGGTTTGTTTCCCCTATTTACAATTATATTAAATTTCAAAAACCCAGCTCCCACAGGAGGCTATGAAAGGGCATCAGGTACAAAAGACCCCCGCACCTCTTTCATACTGGCATCTAGTACTAGGGGAACACACCACACCACACCCCTGGCTACCCACAAAAAACTGTGCCACTTTAACTATACTGGTGTAGTTATATTGGGACAACCCTCCACATACACTCAGTGTGGGTGCAGTTATAGTGGTAGACGTGTTTTATCAGTGTATCTCAGTCCCATATAACTGCATCCACATCTGGATTTGTACCAGAATATCTCTAATAATAAAAAATCACACCCCTACTCGACATAGCTATACCAGTACAAAACTGAGTGTAGCATAGAAAATGGCAGTTCTCCAAGTGGCCCATTTAATAGCCCTGTTTTGCTTAATAGTCCTCCTATTCAGGCTAAAGATGCTGTTTTAAATATGTAAGCAATTAGTCTCTCTCTCTCCTTCCCTTCCCCTCCCATCCCATCTGTGCCTCTCCTATCTGCTGCATTATAATCCACTGCATACCTCTCCAGTTTGGTGGCATGTATAACACCAGATAATTCACTGTTCTGTCCGGCAACCTCTAGCTCAATTGCAACAAGCCTGGGTTTGGACACAGCAGGCCAGCTTGGCCTTGGCTAACCCCATTGCATTATTGGCCCTTTATCTCCATGGCAGGATCCATCCTGGAATCATAGCCTCATCAATGATAAGGCTGGAAGGCAAGAACCTCCTGGGTCATTCTCTGGTCCAACCCTTCCTCCTTTTTCCCTCCTCCCACCCTGTCACACACACACACACCATCACAACCCTGCCTGTGAAAGAAATTGCAGCTCTGACCCCAGCAGCCATTTCTCTCCAGCATAGAAACTAAGATTCTGGCTGTAGCTTGCAGCAAGTTACTGGGGCTAGGAGTGTGACAGGTCTCTGGGAAGTAAGACTATTGTGTGCCTTTGGTGGTAAACACAATGGGCCAAATTAATCCCTGATGTAACTCTAGTGAGATTGAGTCACAGCAGGACAACATTTTATTATTACAAAAGCAGCATCACAATTTTCAAATACTTATTTTCCCCATGTTATATATTAATACTAATAAGGAATGTTAACAATTAATCTTATATTATTTATTTTTATATAGTGCTTTCTACCCCAAAGAACCCCATTTAATGTATACATCATACAAGAAGTGGAAAGGTTCAATCACTACTGTAAGCAATGTGATTATAATAATCATCATTATTAAGAGTATGTTTTGTTCGTAGAGGGGCAAACCTGCCACCAGCTGGCACTCCCTCCAATACATGCATAAGCAATTGACCTGCAAAAATTCCTCCAACACCTGTATTTACGCGTGCAGATTGTGTACGGAGCAAGGCTGGTGCACACATCATTTTGTAGGTGCAAAATACTTCCATGGGCATTTTTGCCAGTACAAATCTAGAGGGCTTGGCAATAAAATTTGAACCCCTGTGCAATGGGGTGTTGGTCCATGACATATAGTGCCTTTCATCTGAGGATCTCCTAGCACTTAGCAGACATTAATAAATGAAGGTTCACCACACCCCTGGGCAGGGGTAAGTTTTAATCATACTAAGTCCATCTTCTGCATACGGTAGATCTCACATGGGTCCATAAGGAGAGGCCAAAGGTTCTGCCTATGCCAGGGTATAGCACCTCCAATGTCATGAGAGGAGTGTGCCCAGTGCTGGCAATGGATCTGCCCCACACTTGAGAAGGGGGGGATGTTACAAAGCATTTGTCTCTGCCCACCTGCCCTTGTCTGTGTGAGGGGAGTGCAGGCAGGAGCTGCTCCCACTGCTGTCCCCAGGTGCCGGTCTGTGTGTCAGACAAACTTTGAGGGGGGGAGGGGAGGAGGGAGGAGGGGGATACATTTCCCAGCCTCTGTCTCCTTCCCTCCCTCCCTCTCTCAGTGTCAGAGAGGGTGGAAAAAGCTCTCTCCTGCTCCTTTGCAAAGAGGGGACCGGGCTCTGCCAGCAGCCCCTGCCCACCCCTGGGCTGCGGGGAAGGGCGAAGAAGGAGCGAACCCGGCGAGTCGGGCAGGGGGTGGGGGCGTTTCTCGGGCGAGCCCCCGAGCTGCTGGCCCTCCCGGGGGGCTCCGCCCAGGACCCCAGCGCGGCTCCCCAGCCAGCCGCCCCCCGCCCCCGGCCAGGAGCCATGCAGCTGCCGTGCCGGAGCTGGGCGCTGGCGCTGCTCACCCTGCTCGTGGGCTTCCTCATCTTCGTGGACATCTCGGAGCTCGAGGAGGAGGAGACCGGGTAAGCAGCCCCGCGCCCTGCCCCGCTCCCCGCCGCCTGCCGCCGGGGAGCGGGCTCCGGGACGGGCGCTCGGGAGGCACGGGTGGGCGCTGGGCTGCTTGCAGGGGGGTCGACTGCCCGGCGGAAAGGGGGTGCTCCGTGCTGGAGGGGACAGGGTGCCGGGGTGGGTGCTAGGGGTGGAGAGGGGTGCCAGGGTGGGTGCCGGGGGTGGGTCTGGCGGGAGGAGAGGGGTGGGTGCTGGGGGAGGAGAGGGGTTCCGGGGTGGGTGGTGGGTGCTGTGGGGAGGAGAGAGGTGGGTACTGGGGGAGGAGAGGGGTGCCGGGGTGGGTGCTGGGGGAGGAGAGGGGTTCCGGGGTGGGTGCTGGGTGCTGTGGGGAGGAGAGAGGTGGGTGCTGGGGGAGGAGGGGGGTGCCGGGGTGGGTGCTGGGGGAGGAGAGGGGTTCCGGGGTGGGTGGTGGGTGCTGTGGGGAGGAGAGAGGTGGGTGCTGGGGGAGGAGAGGGGTGCCGGGGTGGGTGCTGGGGGAGGAGAGGGGTTCCGGGGTGGGTGGTGGGTGCTGTGGGGAGGAGAGAGGTGGGTGCTGGGGGAGGAGAGGGGTTCCGGGGTGGGTGGTGGGTGCTGTGGGGAGGAGAGAGGTGGGTGCTGGGGGAGGAGAGGGGTGCCGGGGTGGGTGCTGGGGGAGGAGAGGGGTGCCGGGGTGAGTGCTGGGGGAGGAGAGGGGTGCCGGGGTGGGTGGTGGGTGCTGTGGGGAGGAGAGAGGTGGGTGCTGGGGGAGGAGAGGGGTGCCGGGGTGGGTGCTGGGGGGTGGGTGCCGGGGAGAGGAGATGATGGAGGAGAGAGGAAGGAGGGGCGGGGGGTTCAGGAGAGTTTCTTTGTCTGGCTCTCCGGGTCTCTTGCCTTTGCCGATGTGGGAAGGGGGCGTGTTTCGCTCTCTCCGCTCAGGGACTGAGCATTGAGCAAGTGGGGAACGAGGGTCTCTGAGAGGCGAACAGGGGGTGCGGGGAGCAGGAACCGGCCCGACTAGCGATGGGGGAAGCCGGCACCGGTCCCGGTTCCGGTCCCGGTCCCGGCGGGATGGGGAGCAGGTACGATCCCGATGTGATGGGAGGAGCAGATGCCGGTCCGGGTGGGGATAGCAGTGGCAGGTACCGGTCCGGGTGGATATGGAGGAGCAGGTTCCGGTCCGGATGGGGATAGAGGGAGCCGGTACCGGCCCGGATGGGGACGGGGAACTCGTGCCGGTCCGGGTGGAGATGCGGGGAGCCGGTACCGGTCCGGATGGGATGAGATGGGAGTGGAGAGAGCCCAGTCTGAAATGTGCAGGGGTTTCCACGAGGTGGGGCTGGGGTTCTGTGATTAACTCCCTGTGCGCCCCCCCCGCCCCCACCCCCTGTCCCCAGCTCCCCCTTCTGCTGCGCTTGGCCCTCCCTCCTCCCCTGGAGCCCTCTGTGTCTTGCTCCGAAGGCTCCTACCTCCTCCACTCCAGCCCCAGGCTGAGCCAAGCCTAGCAGCTATCTGCGGTGGGGCTGGGGACCCTGCCAGGTGGCCGCTGGGCATGACTCCATCCCATAATAACCTACTCCTAGGGGCCGCTTGGCATTAAAAGGCCAAGCATTCTATAGGGGCACAGAGTGGGGATGGAGGGGGCACGTTATAAACAGCGCGGGATTTCTGTTAACCTGCGGAACTTACTGCTGCAGGCAGCATGGTGGTAAAAGATCTGACGTTTCTATGAATCAGAGTCACGCTAACACCATGCAGGCTAAAACGACAAGGGTCCCCTCACTCCTGTTAAGAGCAGGGAAAGATTTCCCCTCCTCCTTCCCAGCACAATGAGTGCTCACGAAAGCTTATGCTCAAATAAATTGGTTAGTCTCTAAGGTGCCACAAGTGCTCCTTTTCTTTTTGCGAATACAGACTAACACGGCTGTTACTCTGAAACCTAGCACACAGCTGGCACCATAAAATAAATTCATTAATCCTCTTCATGGTTTTATTATTACATTATACTGGGTGCATTTCCTGGTGCTGAGGGCAGGAGGGGCTACAGAGGGCAATAACTTTCCTTTGAATCACCAAGAGACAGGGACACTGACCTAGGTGGACCATTGCTCTGGTCTGGTTTGGCAGCTCCTATGAAATAATAAAGCTGTTACAATGTATTTAAAAGGTGGCTTCTCTTCCCTGCCCCATTTCCATCAGTCAGACAGCTCTAATGGCCCTTGGAGGTTCAGCTGCACAGTTGTCCTTAGACTGTAAATGCTACAGGGCAGGAACCGGCTCTTTGTTACATGTTTGTACAGTGTCTTGTGCAAAGAGGTCCTGATCCCTGATTGTTGCCCCGAGATGCTACCACAATACAAATAAATAGGAATAATAATCTACTCAGGGGGTGCCTCCTTGTTAGGGTTAAGGGGCATTGGTGGGGCAATGGAGCCAAGATGCTACTGTCTTTTCTGCACCTGTTCTGGGGATATAATCTTGGCTTTTGGACTCGGGGCTGTGTGATTCCAGCATCTTTTGGAGACACTATGGGTATTTCTACCTTTCAATTAAACACCCCTGGCTGGCCCATGTCAACTGGCTCAGGCTGGCAGGGCTTGGGCTATGGGGCTGTTTAATTATGGTGTAGACCAGGAGTTCTCATGTGGGAGTCGTGACCCTTCTGTGGGGTCATGACGTTATTACATGGGGGTCGTGAGCTGTTAGCCTACACCCCCAAACCTCGCTTCGCCTCCAGCATTTACAATAGGGTTAAATATTTTAAAATGTGTTTTTAATTTAGAATGGGGATCATGCTCAGAGGCTTGCTGTGTGAAAGGGGTCACCAGTACAAAAGTTTGAGAACCACTGGTTTAAACATTCAGGCTTCGGAGGAGGTGCCCTTGAGGAGGGAGGTCCCAGGGCCTAAGCTTGAATGTCTACACAGCAATTAAACACCCCATAGCCTGAGCCCCACAAGCCTGAGTCAGCCGACATGGGCCAGCTGCAGGTGTTTAATTGCAGTGTAGACATACCCTAAATGCTTATGAACAGGAGAAAGTAGCTGCATAATGTGCAAAAGAGAAGGGGGACAGCATAGAGAAACAGAACTTTTCAAAGTTTTCCAACAGTTCTTAATGTATCTTTGAGAGCAAAGTTGCTCTAAATTAGAGATGGCAGGAAGCTGGATTTGCATCCAGCTCTGCATTTCAGCCCCCCAAATTCAAGAATGCTCAGATCCCAGGTTATGTTTCAGCCCCCCTCCTCTGCTCTCATCCCCTCCTTTCTCTTTGCTCAGCTTTCTTGGCCTATTGAAATGAAAGCATAGTCTGTCATGTGTCCTCTGGAAGGACCAAGTAACCAACCGAGGCTGGGAATCAGGGCTGGCTCTATTCCCCTCATGTCTTTCCTTGGCTCAGACATGTCCCTTGCTTATTGTAAGGAGAAGAACAGCTTGCCCGCTTTTACACATGCCCTTCCCCCCAGCTCTGGAGTCGGACGCTGGGGCCATGCATCCTGTCCAGAAGAAGATGGCTCGTATGCGAAGGGGGTTGGGTGGGAGGGGAACAACCTGCTTTTCTCACCCTCAAACACCGGGAAGTCTCAAGCATCCCAGTAAAAGCACAAATGGATAAAATGCTCATTAAATGCAAAGTGAAGGGTGTGAATATAATTGGCCAGGTGTCAAAAACAATCAGGCTGTTTTCAAGGACAATAAGTCCTCAGCATCACAATCTAAAAAGTGGTTTCAGAGGAGCAGCCGGGTTAGTCTGTATCTGCAAAAAGAACAGGACTTTTGGCACCTTAGAGACTCACCAATTTATTTGAGCATAAGCTTTGGTGAGCTTCAGCTCACTTCGTCGGATGCATAAAGTGGAAAATGCAGTGAGGATGTTTTAAACACACAGACCATGAAAAAATGGGTGTTTATCACTTCAAAAGATTTTCTCTCCCCCCACCCCACTCTCCTGCTGGTAATAGCTTATCCAAAGTGATCACTCTCCTTACAATGTGTATGATAATCAAGGTGGGCCATTTCCAGCACAAATCCAGGGTTTAACAAGAACGTCTGAGGAACAGTGGGGGGGGGGGGGGGGATTAGGAAAAAACAAGGGGAAATAGGTTACCTTGCATAATGACTTAGCCACTCCCAGTCTCTATAGTGAGAGCTAAGGAGCAGGGGTGGCTGTAGCTACTGAAGTGTGACAGATGTTTCAGGGAAAGCCAGTCATTTAGTTTGTTTGTTTCTCAAGCAATCCTTCTTGCTGCCCCCCACTTTGCTGCAGATGGGGGCAAACTGAGGCAAAGAATTAAAACAGAGGGAGTCAGTGCCAGCTTTAGAATTCAAGAACTACTCACTGCCAGGGCTGTGCTGTGCCCACCACCCCAGCCCTCTCTTTCTGTTCCGCGTGGCCTGTGCACTGTTTTTGTAGCAGTATAACTATGTCCATTAGGGGTAGGATTTGTGCCAACAAGTTATTTTGATTCAACCCCTACCGTGGACACCAGATCATCTATTTAGTGAGTTATAATAGTTTCCCTTCTTGTATGTGAATAAGCTACGCCTTTATAGTGTCCACATTAGATGGGTTGTGCCACTTTGGCTATCCGGGCATCGTAAAAGAAGTGTGGGTAGGCAAGTCCATTCACCTCTCTCTGGTATGTTGCACTGGCATTTCGAATGACATTGGTACTTAGTTTTCAAAGACTCACCTGATTCCAGGCTACTGGAACTTTAATCTTGTGGAGACTTCCTCTGCGTAGGTCCCTCTATGCTGTGTCCTTTGTTTCCCCTGAAATACTCAGAGCAAAGTTCCCTTGTAAGGCTTCCCTCTAGAACACACCTTGGGGAAGCTGTGACATGAGCGTGGCTGTTTTCTTATTCACCTTAGCCAGTGTAGTGTAATCGGAAATAATTGCCCTGCCCCTCTGCCTCTCACTGCAGGGAGAGACAAAGGCTGCAGTGACTGGGGGAATAACTATTGTCAGTTTCTGAGAGTAAAAATGTGGTTCTCTTTGTGAAGTTTAAAGGGACAGCGTCCCCTAGCAAGTTCTGCAGGGATCCCTCCCTGCCCTGATGATCCATCATAGACATTAAGGGAGCCCATGCCCTTGCTGTCACCAGGTGACTTCGTCAATAAGCCATCCTGGTGCACACTTGACACTGAGTCATGCTTAATATGTATTAACGCTTTCTCTGCTGGACTAGACTGCATGCCTCTCAGCCTCCGTTCTAGAGAAAATATATACTGCTCTTTCAAATGAATGGTATTGCCAGTGATTTTTGTCCAGCTTGGAAAACTGGGGATGGCACGCTACCCTTTGCTAGTGTGGCTTAAAAGTCCCATTGAATCCCTCACTTCATCTGGATGTGCACAGAATAACAGCAGCCTGTAGTGCCCATTTCCAGGAGACTGTGGCCTTTCCTCTCAGGCATAAAGCTGGCCTCTCCCAGCCATGCCTCCTGGCTGGATTATTGTAAACCTGCCCTTGATCCAGCTTCTGAAAGCTGTAGCGGCTGCAGAACACAGTGGCACCTCACCCTTCGAGTGGTGTGGGTTTCTACGGTCACTCCCCAGGTCTGTACTCTCTTTTGGCTACTTCTTCAGTTGAAAGTGCAACGCAAGGTGTTGCTGGTGAAAGTGTTGAAACCCTGGGACCCCGTTACTGTCTCCTTATAGGCAGCCGTGTGTCTGCTGCCACTGTCTAGAACTCAGCTTTCCCGGTTCAGTGGCAGACGGTTCTCAGTTGAGAGTCCCCCTCACAGTGCAACAGATCCTCAGCCTGGCCAGCTTCAGATCCCACTGCAGGGCTGTGTCTGGCTTCTGAGTGCCCACTGAGCATTAGCTGGTGCTTTGCCAGTGCTTTTGCTTTTGTTTCCTGTTTGCGGCTGTGAGGCAGAAGAAACAACAGGGGGTGGCTTCAGGGGGGGGGGGGTCAGTTATGATGGCTGAATGCTTGTATGCTTTAACTTGATTGTGTTGACAAGCCTGGAGTGACAACTTGAATTTATAACACTTCTGGCCCAGAGGATCTCTCCCTTTGGTCCACGGAGCACTCATGGTCTGCTTACGTCTTTCAGGCACTCTGATCTGCGGCTTCTGTCTCAGAGGTGAAGCACCTGTCAGTTTTAGAGTGATTTTTCTACCAGTCCTGTCCAAGTCTCTCTTAGGGTTTTCAGGGGATTTTTTTACCCAAGTAAACTAAAAAAAAAAACAAAATAACCCGAGTCTCTCTCTGAACTCTGTGTGGCTGCTTCTTGTCTTCCTTTGCTGGGTGTTTCATTAGTGTAAATTCAGCTGTGATGAAGTAAGAGCAAATGGTGGGGGGGTGCAGGCAGAGGTGTTCTGCGCCAAAAGGAGCCAATGCTACCATTGAAAGAGCTGCTGTGGGGTAAATGAGGAATACCCCTGTGGCTGTACGCATAGATGCATGGTGATGTGAAATGTGTGGATAATCCCACTTCCTGACGCATGCTACTGCTTTTACTGTAAAACAAGAGTAATAATGACTGATAAGTCGTGCCCCACTGCCGTTATATTGGGCGTGTGTGGATCTGAAACCTGACACTTCAGAGATGCCTCCTTTTTTATCCATGTAGCTCATTGTTTTAAGACAAGTTAAAGAGACATTAAGATAGTTTTAGAAAGAGAAAGAGTCAAGAACCTAGAACCAAGATCACCTGGGGCTGGGTGCTCAGTAAATAGGGGGACCATCCATCCCATTTTTAAAGGGACAATCCTGGTTTTGGGGACTTTTTCTTATATTGGCGCCTTTTTACCCCCACCCCCTGTCCCATTTTTTCACAGTTGCTACCTGGTAACCTTACCCATAAACACCAAGACAGATACCAAAGGAGACTGAGATAACCCATGACAAGTGCTGACCAAGTGCCATTTTCCCATCTGTTGGTTCTTTGGGTTGCATGTTTGAAAGCAACGGAAAGGGGTTTCCCTGAAATGAATGAAAATAGATCCCAGCATCATGTCCTTGTGAAAGGCAGTTTGAGGATTCCCTCTCATTGCCTCACTTTAGGCTACCTCAGCTGCACTTCTGTGTTTAGATTTGTTCCTTTCATACTGATTCTTCACTGATTTTCCCATGTCAGCACTTCAACGTAATTCGCTTTTCCTCTCTCGGGCACTAAGCCAGGGTCTCGGTTCCTGTGTCTTCAGGTTACACTTGCAATGAGACAAACACTTATTTGTGACAAGGCAGAAAACTGAGGGCCAAATTCTGCTCTCGTTTACACTGAGGCAGACCTGGAGTGGCTCCACTGAAATCAGTATCTGAGTGGCATAGCCATGTCTGCATGGAGACTTGTAGAGCATTCTCCCACCACTGGTCTAGCACCAGTGCACCTCCATTGATGCAAGCAAAGTTGGGAGATGTAGCATAGTTCAGAAGTCAGCATTTTTACCACTGTGTCTTGTAGACCTGCTGTAGACCTCATCAGTGGCTCATCTCCACCAGCACTCCCCTTGGTGCTAGCCCTGTTGGAGCTGCATCAGCCCTACAGCAAGGGTGAGGGAATTTCCCTGAAATGCTCAGCATGGACGCGGTCTCTAGAATTCAGTCTCATGACATTAGCAGGAATTAAGCTCACAGCTATAAAAATAGCATCTGATATTTAGGAAGGTTTTAACACTGAGGCTGTCAAGCTGTGACAACGCGAACAAGTGAGATTTTAAACGTTTGTAAGCGAGATTTCAAATGTTTCATTGAGACACATTGCCAGGTCCTTCATCCCAGCAGAGAAATGCATTCACAATTTCCTAATCCCAAAAGAGAGAACCTCACTTGCCATGAGAGTGGGAGTTGACAGGTCTTTCTAATGGCCCTGACTCCAATGTCCTCTCAATCTTGGTCTTTTTCATACCCTGCAGTGACAAGTGCAAAGGCCACTGCTGAAAAGTTGGGCAGGGGGAGATGGACAATCTGCCACTATCAAATGTTCTGACTCCTTACAGTGGGTTGTGAAATGGGATACGTTTGAGCAAGATGTGTCTATGGTAGTGACAAATCTGGGCTTTGGGAGGAGTGGCGTCAGAGGAGGCCTTTAAGTATCTGATCTCAAGCGTCAAAAATATTTCTCTCATCCCCTCACTTCTCTACTGACTTTGGATTTTATTTCTGACTTGTGAGTCAGGTTAGTACTTACGGAAATATAGGACTAAGACAGGTGGATGACTAATATAGGACTAAGACAGCCTAGGATGACCAGATGTCCCGATTTTATAGGAACAGTCCCGATTTTTGGGTCTTTTTCTTATTTCGGCTCCTATTACCCCCCCACCCCCGTCCCGATTTTTCACATTTGCTGTCTGGTCACCCTATGAGAACCAGGCATACTGCAGGCCAGCACCCAACAAGCTCTGCAAATCATCTCAACCAGCCTGACCTGCAGAACCCGCTGCTGTCCCAGTCCTAGGCTACGCACAATTCTGCCAGTGCACCTCACTTCACTTCTGATGCCCACTGCTAGTCCATTCCTGGCTCCCCCATTGTTCTGTCCATTCGGTTCACTCCTCATGCACAGCACCCACTGCTGTTTCACAGCTCGCCTTGTCTTGAGCCAGCTGTGCTGTATTGCGATATGCTCCAATGGAGAACAGGGTGAGACAAACCAAATTAATTTTCAAGCCAGAATCACATGTCCAGAAGAAAGGTTCATGTATAAACTGAAGCCCAGCTGAACCATCTACAGTCAGGCTTGCTGGACTCAGGCCGAACTTTCACCAAACAGCATCACACCTGGGCATTGTCCCAACGCAAAATCACAGATCCAAGCACCTACACATTTTGGGGTGCAGATGGGGATTTCATACTTTAAACCCAAATCTTACAGTTGGCTCCTATCTCTGTAAAGAGCCAAGCCAAAACCCAAATCTACAGCTAGTCAGAAAAACATCAGTGAAACATTTTTGGTGGGAATTTGCCAGTTCACCAATATCAAAAGGCTTTGCAAGGATGGTCTGATTTCAATGAAAACTTATCAAAGAACCTTGCTATTCATAACGGGGCGTTTACCACTAGTACCAATTCCTGTATGCAATGCCCAGCATCTCAGCTAAATTAATTTCATTCCCTGGGGTAACAGAAAGGCCACTTTTTTTCTGATGTGGATTCAACCCATTCCAACAGGTGGATCTGATTTGTCATTTGTGATGGGGTATGTCGGGGTGGGGGGTGGTATCTGGTTGTGTTAGCAACTGTGAGCAGGACTGTGTTTGCTGTCTATATAAAATCTCTGTGTGAACTTGTGCCTGTGTCTGTCTGAGAATCTGTGTGTTTTCTGTTTGTGTGTGTGTGTTTGTGTGTGTATATCTATGTGTCTTCATATTGAGTCTGTGTGTGTGTGTGTGTGTGTAGGTGTGTCTGTGTATGCATGTGTTTATGTGTCTGTCTGTCAGGCTGTGTGTCTGTGTATGAGTTTATGTCTCTGTTTGTGTAAATCTGTGCCTGAGTGTTTGTGTGTATAAGTGTGTGTGAGTTTCTGTTCCTGCTTCTTACACTGTCTTCTTGGGTGACCATGGCCAAGTCACTTACCTTCCCTGCCCTATCTGTCATAGGGAGATGATCAAATGTACTTGGCTCAAAGGAGGGTGGTGGAACTTAATGAATCAGTATTTGAGATCATCACTTATAACCATGATACATTGTACCTTGATAGAACCTGTTTTCTGGGAATATCAAGGGGCTTGAATTTAGTTTAACAGTCCCCTACCCCCATGGACTATGTAGCTATGATTGTCTCCATTTTCCAAAGGGAAGAAACTGAAGGACGAGCTAAAATGACTTGCCCAAGGTCACTCAGGAAGTCTGTGGCAGAACTAGCTATAGAGCCACTAAAACAAGGTGAATATTGCAAAAACGATCATTGAGCTTTGTTTGTAATTTTTCAGCCAGTTCGCTTTTACTGTGCCCTTTTTTGTATTCATTTTCCATGAATATTCTAGTGAATGAGCTGACTGGCAAGGATGTTTATGGCAACTGTGAATTGTAAGTGGATATTGCAGTATATTTCAAATTCGTAATCCTGAGAATTTGGTCCAGAAAACTGCCTCCAGAGTTCCACTCATCCTAATATGCAACGTGACCTAGTTGTCCAATCAAAGCAGATTGGAACTCGCATATCGAAAACTCACAACACATGGCTTGTGAATAAGCTACAGACTAAGAACGGTTCCCAAAGAAGAGTAAGTAAATCATTTCAGAAAAAAAAGTGCCTTTGAGAAAAATCACAGGCTGGTCACAAACAAGTTGTGAATAGAAAATTCTTCAAATAAATTATTCATCGTAAACGATTCATTCTACTCTAGAGTCTGAACTATGGGACAATCTTTCCTCCCCATCCTGTGATATATAAATCATGTCACCTTACATTTGTATACAGCACTTCTTGGCCAACATAACACTTTCCATAGCCCAAATTCAGCTCCAGCACCTCAAAGCGAAAATAAAAGGGCCTGGAGTACTCATCCATGATATAGAACTACCATACAGCTATGCTACTTGGTCACTAGGAAACCTCTCCAAACAGAAGTCAAAGGACCTGAGCTATGAGAATGGAATTGGGAAGCAGGTTAGTATGCTGTGGGGCTGACAGTAAGATCAAACTGATAACACTTAGATCAATAAGTGAATACAGCCATGCAGCATTAGGAAGCTTTTTACATCAACGTCTGTCTATATAACTTTAATAGTGGTTGGTCTTTACCACGTGAGGCTGAGAGATTTAAGTCTGGATCAACTGAGCAAGAGTAAAATGGGCTGAATTTCTGATTGTTCCTTTTAATTAGCACCGCCCACCTTTTAGTATTTTCCTCTCTGCAGGGCAGTGAAGTGGAGTGGTCCAGGTGTATTGCCCTGCATGTGTTGTCTGTGAGCATGACAAACCTGGGAAAATCTTTTTCCTGTCAGGATCACGGTGTCTAAACAGTAGATTTGCTTGGACAGTCACCACTGGAGAGCTACCCAGTGACCCAACTGGGAAGAGACAAGCAGCCCTGCAGACCATGTTCATGCTGCATGATGACTTGAACTGTACACTGAGAGGAGATGTGGGGAAAGTATCCAAATGTTAGAGTGCAAAGAGGAAAAGGTGCAGAGTCCAATCATATTTTTAGTATTTATTCACTGGAGGGAAACAAGATTCCCCAGCTCTCACCATTGATCCATCAAGCCTGATGTCATGCCAAACCAGTGCTCAACACCTGAGGCTTCAGGTGATGGTGAAGAATAAACGAAATCAGCTCAGGGCCTGGCGCAGTCACCCTGGGCAGCATTTCAGCTGCCCACCTCATTCAAGAGAGTGCCACCCAGAATCCTTTATGCCAGCTGTGTGCCTGCTGCAGTGACCGTGACTAGCATTGCAGATGTCCTCAAGTTGGGTATCTGCTGCATGTTTCAGCTGGGGAAATGAAACGTTTGCCTGAACTCCTTCCATCAGGCCACACCTTGTCCCTCATTTGAGATGCCACCAGGTTGGAGACATAGGGCATAGAGTTCTTCTGCAATTCCCTTATGTGAGAGCAGTCACCAGAACTGGTTTAGATGCCCTCAGGCTAGAGATGTAAATGGGAGATACCTCTCCAGCCCCGGATGGGCTCGGATGATTGGCATTCACATACCCTCCAGACTATGAGCTTTAAATCCACCCTCGGGAGAAAAACTTGACAAACGCTGATGAGAAAAAGGGGAAAGCAAGTACAAGAAATATTTGCAGGCAGAACCATTGTTTGTTTTCTCCTGAAGTTATTCTCCTATTAGGTTATTAACCAGCGAGCACTGGAAATAGAACTCTGCACAAGTGGCTCGGGGTGATCATCTGCCATGGATCACATTTTACATTCCCTCTTGTCACATGACCGTAGGGTCAATACAGCTTTGTCCTTAGGGAGCTGGGTTCTTCCACTGACGTCATTCCCACTGATTAACCATCTTCTCAGCTTGACACAGCCGCAGCTACAAGGGTCTTCTCCCTCTCCTAATTTCTCAGGATTCCCCTTTCCTGTGTGTTGCAAAGATTTTGGGCAACCATTTATTCGTTTCCCTTTCTAAGCCCTTAATCCAGTTCCTATCTGTATTACAGAGAGTGTGAGGGAGCGTGAATCCCATTTGGGCGGTTTTTTCAAAGGACAAGTGTTTGAAAAGAATGCACAGATTGCACACTAATCTAGACTGCTCTCACACCCTGCGATGAACCCTATTAAAATGGATGCTTGATAAATGCTCTCTGAATGAATCAGCCCTGCCACCCCCTTGACGAGATGAAATAGCAGTTGATTCTCAGACTTGTCAAAGGAATGAAAAAGCTGTTACAGGAGGGATCCCTCCAGTCTGATAATATACAGTGTCCTATGGGAAGCAGGAAACTGCATATGATGGCATGCTCCAAAGCAACATGTCCCAGATGAGCTGCTCAGAGGATCTGATATTAAGAGGGGGTGAGAATCCAGCTCAGATAAAACAAGGAACCTGTCTCCCAGTTCACTCCCAACTTAAATTATTTCTGGAGGTATGGCACACTTTTCTTTTCTGTTGCTTATCCCCTTGGAACTGGTGCAGCTGGCTGTGGGAGAAAAGAGGCCCGTAAGGGAATTTTTCATTAAAAAAAATGTCCAGTTGAAAAGCTGAACATTTCAAACAAATCTTTTGAGCAGCTTTAGTACTTGTAGAGCACAATCATCTAGTACCTAGGCCATGGGCACAGAAAACTAAGGACAAAAGATGTAAAGCTGTTATTTTGCAATAGGTCTAAGAGAGTTACATGCCCAACTCCTGTTGAGCATCAGTAGGAACTGGGGGCCAATTCCCTGAGAATGCCAGGCTAAAGAAGGAGTGAGCTCGGCAGTCAGCAGATTGGACACTTGTCCTGTTTTTTCCCCCTCTCCCCTGGTAGAATGTTGCATTCGCCTAGGAGCCAGCACGAGAAATGTCTTATCTC
Source organism: Chelonia mydas (assembly GCF_015237465.2). NCBI lineage: Eukaryota > Metazoa > Chordata > Testudines > Cheloniidae > Chelonia > Chelonia mydas. Next base: position 71,639,172 of record NC_051250.2, read on the forward strand.
CGGCTCCCAAGAGTCTGACTTTGGGAAGATCTTGTTTCTGTGTCTCTGGTGAGTGCAGTGGTCTCAGGATCGTGACTGACAAGGCTTAATTTGGGTAATCTAGTCCAGCCCATAATAGGCTGTACCAAATAGTCCCCATGATTTCATTGAGACTATTTGTGGTAAGGTACCACAGTCTGACCCGAAGGTTTTCATAGACTAATACCAGGACCTTGACTTGGAGCCAGTCTTGGGCACAGGAATCCAGTGGAGACTGTACTGGTGTGATGTGTTCCCCGTGACTCGCCCAGGAGGTGGGTTGCTGTCTGTTGGACAGGATGGAGATTTTTGGTTGGCCTTAACTGACAGCACAAGATAAAAGCAGTTGCAGGAGTCAAGTCTAGAAGTGGATCTTGTTTGCCACGTCCTCTTCGGAGGGGGAAGCGTGAAGTCTCCTGGCGACCTGGAGATAGAGGAAGGCATTCCTAGCCACCGCTGCTACCTAGTTCTTGAGAAGCAGAGATGTATTTAGTGTGACCCTTAGGCTGTGCACGGCTTTGATGATCTGAGAGCCAGACACCTGTGATGGTGGGTGAGGTTATTATTAATAGAGCTGGTTGGGAATTTTTCTGATGGAAAATGGAGTTTTGGAAAAATCAGAATTTTCTGGGGACAAATTTTGATTTTGCTGCAAATTTTTGATTTTCCATTGGGAAAACTGACATGACATATTTCCTTTCAGGTCAGTTCGAATGGTAATGTAATATTTTGGATTGCTGTACTGACCCAAAACATTTATTTTGAGTCAGTTTAACATTAAACTGCATTTCTCTATTGTGGCATGGTGCCTCATGGGAGCTGAAATTTGCGTTGCTTGATAACACCATTCTGTCCAGTGGGCTGGGCTCTCTGGCCAGACTACAGCTTCCATGATGCAGTGCAGTCCTCCCTCTGACTAAGCTGTGTGGCACATTGTAGGTGCATGATGGGAGGTGTAGTCTAGCCAGAGGTCTAGTCAACATGCTGGTAGCGGGGCAGGCCATGGAATCTGACCATTTCTGCTGAAGTGCTCTTCTGTACATTGTAAAGGATGGGGGCCAGGGCTGACCACTGAGGCACTTAGCCTCTGAGGGCTGGGGAGAATAAAGAGCAGTTACTCATCACTCAACTGGAATCTGCTGGAGAGAAATGATCAGGACCAGGTTGGAGCCATGCTGTCCACCCCAGCCAGGGCTTGTAAATGAGTCAGTGGGCCCTTGGGATCCACTGTCAAAGGCTGAGATTCAGCCTGAATCCATTGCCATGGGATGGTCGTCCATCAGGGGCACCAAAGCTATTTTTGTGAATTATTTGTGGCAGTGGCAGATACCATGCAAAAACCTAGCGCTCTGGGCTGTTTTGATGTTAGTTTGAAACTCAGAGTATGAACCCACAGAAACAAACAACCAAAAAAGAAGCCTCCTCCATTAAACTAATCCTTCCCCTCGCCCACGCTGACAACATTCTAGGGACAGGACAGGGTGGGATGGGGACTGAGGAAAAAGAGGACTCCAGTGTACGTTCTCAGCCTCTGGATCCCACCTGTAAAACTGGACTAACATGAAGTACTATGAAATCCTCAGGTGAAAGGGGCATCTACAGACACACACTTCTATTTGGAGATTGGCCCAAGCCATGACATTCAGATCAGGATTCGGATCCAAATTTCCTCTCTATGAAGCTGTTTGGGTCTGGGATTCCGGCCCATCTGGAGATTTTTTGTTACTACATATGACCATTGGCTGGAAATTTAGCTCCTATGTGACTCTCACTTCTAGTCACTGTTATATGAGCATGGCCAGGTGAAAAAGGGTGTGGCTAGGGAATCCTTGCTCCCCTCTGATCCGCAGCTGCCATATTGGGCCAGTCAAGTGTAAGTTAGAGGGGCATGCTGGGAACTGGGCTGGACTGACCCGTGGCCTACCTTAGGATCAGGGTAGCATAAAGGTGGTTTAAAGATCCTGTGCTGCCCACCCCCGTCTTGCTCCACGTGCAGCTTGTCAGCGTGAGAGGATCAGGCCCTTTACTTGAAGCCTGTGGCACTCTGAAGTGTTTAATGCAAATGACTTTTAACTGATTCTTTGGACTACCAGAAGAGGGTTGCTCCCCACTTTTGGTTTAGTCACAATGGGGCACCACTTTGAAGAAGGGCATGAGAACCCCTCCCCAAGCGCCCTGAGATGTTGCCATTTTGGATGGTGTGAAGTGTGAGTGTTGTAGCAGCTTTGAGGATCTCTTGAGTGTTGAACAATGCTTTGCAAAGAGGAGCTGGGTTTATAAATAATGCATTTCCTTTGTCTTGCAGGAATTCTGGAGGCAGAGGTACAATCAGATCAGCTGTGAACAGCTTACATAGCAAATCTAATAGGTTTGTAAATTAGATTTTGTGTTCATTTGTTTTTGCTCTAAGGCAGCTATTAATCTTCTTCTTCTTCTTTGCTGCATGGTACTCTTCCTATTTAGCAAATGTATCTGTTTCTTTTCCCTTCTGCTTTACATTTCTTAATCATTCTCACCCCTCTATTCAATGCAATAATTATTTGCAAATGACCAAGGATCTGCAAGTTGCAGTGATTGAGAATATGGAAGAGAGTTACTTATTGTACAGAATAAGTCAGCGGGAAAGTTGCCACCTTTGCAATTTTCCACCGTGGTATTACAAAAGGGATTTCTTTCTATGGCATCAGACTGTCATTCTGTTGCATCATAATGGCACTCAATGACACGGAGACATCACTCCATCACAAAGTCCTTCTGTGACACTACAGGCATTCAGTGCCTTCTAGGTCATTTGCAAGATCATCCCATGTCATCACAATATTGTTATGTGCTATAATTGGGTAGCTTGGGTGTCATCGCACTGCATTGTGACATGGCGATGCCACACACTTCATCAAAATATGAAAAGCATCAAGCACAAAAAAAATCAGTTATTGCTAGGAAGGTTTTCTCCACTCAGTTAACTTTGGCATTTTTTGCATTTTCTAAATTTGCCTTGCAGGAGATCAGATTATGTGGTGAAGCGCAAGATTGATAGCTAGCCTTGTTGGCAGTCTCCGCAGATCATACTTTGCTATTTTGTATATACACACACAGTGACAACTAGCATCTAGAAATATATTCAGCTTGCCTCCCTAAATATTAAGTAGCAGGAGTCCCAAAATATCCTCACATGTGCCTGAGATCTCCAGTCAATCATTCCCCATCTGTACCTGAAGGAAACAAGCCTCCTCTCAACTGGCAGTGAATTGCCAAGGTGGCCCACGGAGAGCAGCCATCATTCCAGGAGGAATGGAATCAACACGGCACTGCGGTACCACACATTGTACCATTGTGAATGGACACAGCCTTATGTCATGATGCCCTCAGCAGCCGTAGCTCACTGTCAGGACAGTTTTACATGGTACATTCAAAAGCATCCCTTTCTACTCTCACCCCATGTCTCCTAGAGGTGCTCTCTAGGGGTAATTCCTCTCCCTCTGGGGTGTTTACCTGCCTGGTGTAAATCTCTTCATTTGCCAACTCTCTCCCTGCTGAGAGTGGCCTCTTGCAATGAGGAGGGACATTCTGCTTAGCTGGCAGCAAACACTCTGGCTGTGAATTTTTCAGTGTACTCTGGAGTGTGAAGGGTTTTTCTGGGCTGCACACACATGCTCTGCTTCCTGAGAAGCCTCTCGGTTATTCTTTTTGGAGGGAGGCTCGCAGACATAAAGCATGCAGCGGTTCCCATCATTTATGCCACTTGATGCAAATTGAATTGAAATGTTGGGGCCTTGATTGTTTTGCTGATTCAGTGATTAAATTTGGGGTCTCACAATGATCATCTCCAGAGCTGCAACACCTGGGTACCTGACTGCTCTCTGGCCCTCCCCGACCGGTCATTTGCCAGGGTCTGGTGCCCTAGCACAAAGTAGATGCCATGAAATCTCATTGTTCTCCTCTGAAGGGAAGAAAAGTTATCAAAGAGCCCTGCTGTTTGTAATGGGGCATTTGTCAGTAGTACCGATGCCCAGCATCTCAGCTAAATTCATTTATCTTGCTGGGGTGAAGTAAAGAGCACGTTTTTCTGATGTGAATTTAACCCACCACAACAGGTGGATCTGATTTGTCATTTGTGAGACAGGCATGCGCGTGGGTGGATATGTATCTGGTTGTGTCATCATCTGTAAGCAGGACTGTGTTTGCTGTTTGTGTATAGAATCTCCGCGTGTGAATCCATGCCTGTGTCTGTCTAAGTCTCTGTGAGAATCTCTGTGTGTTTTTTGTTTGTGTGAGAGCCTGTATATCTGTGTGTCTGCCTGTTGAGTCTGTGTGTGTATCAGTCTGTCTGCGTTTGTGTGTCTGTCTGTAAATCTGTGGGTATTTGTGTAAGTCTGTGTCTGAGTTTGTGTCTGTGTTTGTGTGTGTGTGTGTAGTAGAGAATAAATAGGCTTTCCTTCCCTGCTCAGGTAATAACCGCAATTTTGCTTTTCTACAGAAGTTTGAATCCCAGCCACCTCAGAGCGATTAGAGATGCCATTGGGAAGCTAACGGATCATGTCTCTCCCCCTCTCTCTGTCTCTCTTTTCTCTAGAGCTGAAGTAGTAATAAATGGCTCTTCATCTCCAGCTGTTGTTGACAGAAGTAATGAAAGCATTAAGCACATTAAACCAGCTTCATTCCGATGGAGACACAACCAGACACTCTCTCTGAAGATCAGGTACTGGTAATTACCTATAGGACAAGAGACAGATTTGGTCCTCCCCAGTGCAAGCTGGCAAATTGCCTCTGTATATCATCTAAAGAAGTCAAGAAAGAAATAAAATCTTTATCTCCTGCTGGGCTAGTCTTCATACCTATAAGCGATCACTTGGAAACGAATTCCCAGCTCAGCCATGTGGCCTCACGTTAACAGAGCAACACACGTTTGAGCCTCCGCTCTTGGAGACAAGCAGGGGCCAGAGGGCGCTGCAGTTTCACCATGATCAGCCACTCATGGGGGGAAGGAAATCTGCCACCTTGTGCGTAAATACAGTGACCCTTGCTGGTGGAGAGGAGACCGGCAGTGATGGGCTTGTTAAGGACCTCCTCCGATGGAAAGGGGGGCATGGGAGATGCAGACATTAAGATGGGGCACCATTTTATAGCACGCATGCGGTAGCAGGTGGGAAAAGGTGCCAAAGTCTGAGTTGCTCCTGAAGGCTGTCAGTCTCTCTGCAGCCAGGCTGTGGAGCATCAACAGGCAGGAGGAGGGAGCTTTGCAGTCATAGGCCGTGCTGCAAGCTTTCCCTATATCTGTTTTATTTCCTTTCCCAAGGAAACAGATCTTGAAGTTCCTGGATGCGGAGAAAGACATCTCGGTGCTGAAGGGGACCCTGAAGCCCGGGGACGTCATCCACTACGTCTTTGACCGGGACAGCACCATGAATGTCTCACAGAACCTCTATGAGCTGCTGCCAAGGACCTCGCCCCTGAAGGGCAAGCACTTCCGGACCTGCGCCATCGTGGGCAACTCAGGGATCCTGCTGAACAGTGGCTGCGGGAGAGAAATCGATGCTCACAGCTTCGTAATCAGGTAGTGAGGGGTCAGAGAGGCCAAGCCTCCCATACAGCAGGGCTCCTACTCACTCCCACAAAACACACAGGGATCCAGGGATGGAACCCCCAGGCTCCAAGCCAGGCAACGGGGCCAGAGCCTTTCCTGTCACTGGGGGACTGACAGAGTGCTGCGTATTCCGGCCCCCGCTCCTCCGCCCTCGCTTCCCCTTTCTACGGTGTGCGCTAAGGAGTGCAGGGAGCCCCCTTGTCAGGACGGGAAGGATGGGCACTGAACAAAATCCAACGGGGAGTGTTTAATATGAGTTCAAAGAGCTGGAAACAGTCGGCAAAGGAGCCAGGGCTGTGATGTACCCAGAGTACTTCAGAAGGGGGCCTTGCACAACATCACAAGCCTGCCCGCCACAACCTGACGCACTCCACAAGCACGCACTGTCACACACACACTCCATCCACATAAACGCCCTTCAAGTCATGAACACCTCCACCATCACCCTCCTATACCCCCACAGACACACACGTCCTTCTCACACACCCACCACTCACACCCTACACACACTGTGCCCCGGCCACCCTACAAACCCACACATCTTCTCATATACACCACTCTCTTCCCACAACACGCTCTGCCCCCACACCTTGGCAGAGCACTGATGACACACACCCCAGCCAAACCCCCTGGATGCAAGCAAACCCTATCCTACACACCCCTACAGACATATACATCATTCCTACACAAACACCCTCTACCTTCTCCAGCTGTCACCTACACACTCTCCACAGACACCCCAACTCAATCCTCCCTCACATGCGTCACTCCCACCCCAATACACACTCTGTTCTTACGCATAAACACACTCACACATACACAAGCTACCATGCGCACACAAATGTACCACTCCCTCTGCCCCTCCAGAAACTCATACCATCCCTACACAAGCCAAACATTTACCATACCCTCGCCTCTCACACACACACACACTAAATTGTCAAAATAATACTTGCAGTACCACAGAAAGAGAAGGAAAAGATCCTGCCTCTTTATCCCTCAAGCCTATGCAGATGTGTTAGCTGAGGAGCTGTGCATGTCTGCTGGTGATTTATGTCTGTGCAGACATTTGCTTTCTGGCAAGTCTATTATGGAGACAGCCCAATCTGTCAGTGGCTTATAAAGGCGTGGGAATGAAGATAATGCCACCTCTGCCCTCTGGATGAACACAGCCAACCCAACCTTTCTGTGGGTCAGAGTGGAACCCAGGGCCTCTCTCTGATCTTTGGGGAATGGTCCCCGGGTAGTTTGCTTGCAGCTTGAAATGAAACAAAAGCCAGCCTAGAAAACAAAGGCCGTCATGGTCACAGTAAGTGTTAGGCCAGTGCTCTTATGGCAGTGAGGGTGACAACTGTCCTAGGCAAGGTCTACACTAGGAACGAGTATAGTAAGGTTGACTGATGGGGTGATTTTTTTGCAACATTTCTATGACTAAAGTCCTAGTGTAGACGCAGTTACATAAAAGTGCTTTTGCCGTATAACTTATTTTGCTCAAGGAACCAGAATAACCTCTACTGGCAAAAGCTCTTTTCGCTGGAACAAACTGATTGTACACTAGGAGGGTTTGCCGGTACAACTAAACCGGCATAACCATGCCAGCCAGCCGTTTTCAATGTAGACTAGGCTCCAGCAGGGATGGTGACAAGGAGAGCTGGCTCCTATATTCCTGGGCACACAGATTGCCATGTCTTTGTCTTTCAGTCCCTGTATTTCCTTTGAGTTTATTAGCCATTAAGGCAGCATGTCCTAATGATTAGAGCAAGGACCTAGGAATCAGGACCCTTGTATCCTATTTCTCACTGTGCGTACCCTTGAGTAAGTCACTTAGACTGATAGACTTTAAGGTCAGAAGGGACCATTGTGATCATCTAGTCTGACCTCCTGCACATTGCAGGCCACAGAACCTCGCTCACCTACTCCTGTAATAGACCCTTAACCTCTGGCTGAGTTAGTGCAGTCCTCAAATCATGGTTTAAAGACCTTAAGTTACAGAGAATTCACCACTTACACTAGTTTAAACTGCAAGTGACCTGTACCCCATGCTGCAGAGGAAAGCAACAAAAACACAGGGTCTCTGCCAATCTGACCCAGGGGGAAATTTCTTACCAAGCCCAAATCTGGTGATCAGTTAGACGGTGAGCACGTGGGTAAGACCCACCAGGCAGATACCTGGGAAAGAATTCTCTGTAGTAACTCAGAGCCCTCCCCATCTACTGTCCTGTCTTCAGCCATTGGGGATTTTTGCTACTGGTAGTTGCTGATGGGACACATGCCATTGTAGGCAGTTCCATCATTCCAGCCTCTCCATGAATTTATCAAGCTCATTCTTGAAGCCAGTTAGGTTTTTTGCCCCACTGCTCCCCTTGGAAGGCTGTTCCAGAACTTCACTCCTCTGACGGTTACAAACCTTCCCCTAATTTCAGGCCTAAACTTGTTGACGGCCAGTTTATAAGTATTTGTTCTTGTGTCCACATTGGCACTTAACTTAAATAACTCCCCTCTCTCCCTTGTATTTATCCTTCTGATATATTTATAGAGAGCAATAATTTCTCCCCTCAGCCTCCTTTTGGTTAGGCTAAACAAGACAAGCTCATTGAGTCTCCTTTCATAAGGTAGGTTTCCAATTCCTCAGATCATCCTAATAGCCCTTCTCTGCACCTGTTCCAGTTTGAATTCATCTTTCTTAAACATAGATTAGAATTGCACACAGTATTCCAGATGAGGTCTCACCAATGCCTTGGATAATGGTACTAACATTTCACTATCTCTTCTGGAAATACTTCACCTGATGCATCCTAGGACTGTATAGCCTTTTTCATGGCCATATCACATTGACGGCTCATAGTCATCCTGTGATCAATCAATACACCCAGGTCTTTCTCCTCTTCTGTCATTCCCAACTGATAAGTCCCTAGGTTATAGTAAAATTCTTGTTGTTAATCCCTAAATGCATGACCTTGCACTTTGCACTATTAAATTTCATCCCATTTCTATTACTCTAGTTTACAAGGTCATTCAGATCTTCTTGTATGATATTCCGGTCCTCCTCCGTACTGGCAATACCTCCCAACTTTGTGTCATGCGCAAATTTTATTAGCACACTCCCACTTTATGTGCCAAGGTCAGTAATAAAAATGTTAAATAAGACTGGTCCCAAGACCGATCCCTCAGGAACTCCACTAGTAACCTCTCTCCAGCCAGACAGTTCACCTTTCAAGTCAACCTGTTGTAGTCTCCCCTTTAACCAATTCTTTATTCACCTTTCAATTCTCATAGTAATCCCCATCTTCTCCAATTTAACTAATTTTCCATGTGGAACTGTATCAAATGCCTTACTGAAATCCAAGTAGATTAGATGTACTGCATTTCCTTTGTCTAAAAATATCAATCTTCTCAAAGAAGGAGATCAGGTTGGTCTGGCATGATCTACCTTTTGTAAAACCATGTTGTATTTTATCCCAGTTACCGTTCACCTCTATGTCCTTAACTACTTTCTCTTTCAAAATTTGTTCCAAGACCTTGCATACAATTGAGGTCAAACTAACAGGCATGTGGTTTCCTTGGTCACTTTTTTCCCCTTTCTTAAAAATAGGAACTATATTAGCAATTCTCCAGGCATAGTGTACAACCGCCGTGTTTACAGATTCATTAAAAATCCATGCTACTGGGCTTGCAATTTCATGTGCTAGTTCCTTTAATATTCTAGGATGGAGATTATCTGCCTCCCCACCCCCAATTTAGTCCCATTGAGCTGTTTGAGTTTGACTTCCACCTCAGATGTGGTAATTTCTACCTCTATATCTTCGTTGCCATTAGCTACCCTGCCACTACCCCTAAGCTCTTCATTAGCTTCGTTAAAAACTGAGGCAAAGTATTTGTTTAGGTGTTGGGCCATGCCTAGATAATCCTTAATCTCCACCCCACCCTCAGGGTTTAGTGGTCCCACTTCTTCTTTCCTTGCTTTCTTCTTTTTTATATGGCTATAGAATTCTTTACTGTTGGTTTTAATTCCCTTTGCAAGATTCAACTCTGCTTGGCTTTTGGCAGTTCTCACTTTATCCCTACACTGTCTGACCTCCAAAAGGTAGCATTCCTTGCTGATCCCTGCCAGCTTTCATTCCTTGCAGGCTTTCTGCTTTCACTTAATCTATTCGTGCCTCAGTTTCCCCCTCTGTAAAATGGGGATAATGATAATGATGTGCTGTAGGGATAGTTGGGAGGATTAATTCATCTATGTTCAGTACATGCTTTGAGACCTTCAGCTGACAGGCACTACAGAAATGCATGTGATAGGCAGCGTAGGGGTGCTCTGGGGTTTTCGGCACATAGTCAGAAGCATAGCAACCTTTCAGGGCCCTGTGAGGCCACATCAGCTGCTCACACACTCCATTCTGCCAGCACCAGGCTCTGGTGCACAGTATGGGTCAGTAGAGTCATCTGTCCAACACCCAAAGCGACAGAAATAAGTGACTTGGATTCCACCATCAGGAGCAACAGGGAAAGAGGGTGATCTTGTCCCAGCTCAATGCAAATGGAGCCCTCAGTCACAGTGCCTCACGGCTTTCCTTGCCCTTGCACGTGGGCTGGAATCAGAGACAGAGTGAGTGTGAGGCGTTTCCAGAGCACCAGGAGTGAATTCCTTTTGTGTGTGTGCGTGTGTGTGCACATGCGTGTGTGTGTGTGTGTGTGCACACGTGCATGCGTCCCATTCTTGCATTGCACAAAGGTTTCCCAAGGTCGCAGCCCATAAGCAGGCTGGCCCTCTGGAGCCCACAATCACTGATATCCCTGGCTTCCACCTCCTGCTGGTATCACTATCATTGCTGGTGCTGTGGGGTCTGCTGTTTAACACACAGTTGCCGGGCAGGGAAGAAGGGACTCGGGATAAGATTACTCCAGCCAGGCTAGAATTAAGACCGCAGGTGTCACACTGTCATTCCGGGCGAGACGGAAACTCTCTCACAGGATATCACTAGCCCTTCCAATTAGAGCAGCTCTCTGCACGCTCCGGTGCGGTAAGTTCCTTGGAGTGACTTGCCGAGTCACTAGAGATGGGTGTCTCAATGCACACACTCACAAGCATGCCCAGCCCCCTGGTGCACCCTCTGTTTTCGGTCAGGTTCTGCTCCAGCAGGAAAGAGCCAGCCTTGGCCCACTCTGCTCCTCAGCCACTGCGGCTTTCCTGAGGCTACACGACCAGCTGTTCTCTCCCCCCCATGGGTGCTGCTCCTGCAAGCTGCAGGCTTTGTGTGTCTCCCCTTCCCCCTGGTGCACATACTATCATGAGAGGTAACAGTGGACTCTGTGCCCCTCACAACACTTGACATTCAGAACCGGATGTTGTGATACTGATACAACGAGACACACAAGACCTCTATTGCAGAGCGGGTTTCCCAGCTCTGGAAAAATCACTTTGATTCAAATTTGTCATAGCGGTAACCATAGGTATTTTGTTACCTTGTGTTTGTTAACTGTGCACATGTACAGATACATGTCGGTACAAGCATACATGTGAACCAAAAATTCATGCCCTGGGACATTTCTGAACATCCACACAGAGACACGCATGCAAACTGACAGACATACTCACACACACATTGGCACATTCAAAAGCCAATGTAGGCCTGTGTATGCACAGATGTAGCCGTTCACCCAGCTGTGCAAACATGCGTGCATACATAGACCCGTGCACACAGATGCATACATGCACAGGCACACACATGCCCCACATTCTGGCCTGGTACACACACACTTTCTGAGTTTGCTCTGATCATAGTGTTTTTTTCTATATTAAAACCATCGCCTTGACCTGAATGGCTACTATAACATTCTAGTACTGTGTGCTCTGAAGTCACATTCGCAACATAGTTAGGTGCCCAGGGGCCATTAGTTAGTCACTGATATTCCTAACAGGCTCTTGATAGGTCACGTTCTAGGGAATTGGTAATGGGATGCAGAAGGTCTTTCCTCAAAGTATCTGCCATGAGTCTGACCTGGGGTTGTAGTGACTGAAAGGCATTTCATGTAGCTCGCTGAACAGACTCCGCCAATAGGCAGGTGTCCTCATCACAGTAACACTCCCCTGCTCTTTATAAAACATTAAGCAATCCTCATAACATCCCTCTGGGGTTGCTATCCCTACGTTCAGGCAGGGGACACTGTCTATGGGATTTGCCCAGGGTCACACAGGAAGTCAGTGGTAGAGCCAGGAGTCAAAGTGAGGCATTCCTGGTCCCTAGAACTGTGTTCCACCACCACCCGAGGCTGCCGCGTTACCACCACGCTGTTTGGCCCCTTTGGTGGTGGTCGCTGCGAAGAGAGGGCAAAGGCTGATGGAGCTCCGCTTTCATCCTTCCGGGGCAGGATGGCAGCACGCTGCCACGGGGTGTTGCAAGGGAGCTTGCCCTGGCATTGCCTGTGCCATAGCTGTGCAGCCCCAGGCCTGGCAATCAGGCACTTTTCCCCAGTGCTAACATTCACCGACTAATGTTTGTCCTTCCCCTTCCCTGGAGCACCCTGTGATGCTCTCTCCTGTGTTGCAGGTGTAATCTGGCCCCTGTTCAGGACTATGCCTGGGACGTGGGGATGAAGACGGACCTTGTGACTATGAATCCGTCTGTCATCCAGCGGGCCTTCGAGGACCTGGTGAACGAGACCTGGCGGGAGAAGCTGCTACAGCGCCTCCACAGCCTGAATGGCAGCATCCTCTGGATCCCGGCATTCATGGCCAAAGGGGGCAAGGAGCGCGTGGAGTGGGTCAACGAGCTCATCCTCAAGCACCGCGTCAACGTCCGCACCGCCTACCCCTCGCTGCGCCTGCTGCACGCCGTCCGAGGGTGAGAATTCCTGCCTGGCTCCCCATCCCTCTTGCTGGCCGAGACACTGCGCTGGGGACTAGGCAGGCGCTTCTCAGTGACAAGGATGGGTTATGGGGACCTGTGGGTGATCTACTACCAGTTTTTGGCAGTTGGACACAGATGGGCTGCAGGCCCAACAAAGCAGAGTGTTCCTGATATTGTTTTAGTAGCGGGTATCTCATGAACCTCTCGAGTGAGAGTGCTTTGTGCTGGAGCTGGCACTACAAGTCTCTCGGTGTTTCATTCTGCAGACCACCAGGAAGGGCTAGGTGTGCAATGGATGGTCCATAGACCAGAGCTGGAGAACCCTCGCTTTAGATCATTTGCAAGCTGAGCCTCCCAGCTCTGGTCCCATTGCAGGAAGTGTTTGTGTATAGCCCTGGAATTTGGGGTGATAGCAAACCTTACACCGTGTCCCTGGTCCCTCAGGCTGTGAATGCTTTGTTGGCTCTAGGCTTGGATTTCCGATCAGCGTAACTTTCAGACCTGCATTTTGACTGGTGTATTTGTTGTTTCCCTGTGAGGAATTTGTGCTGGGGTCAGCTTAGCTAGTGATTAATCTTCTTGCTCCTTCCCCATTCTTCTGTCTCAGTCACAGGCATGGTCCTTGCGGAGCTAGTTGGATCAGGAGATTGGGAATGGGCTACAAAGCCTTTCATTGATTCCAATCTAGCCTGGGTCAGGAATGAAGGAAAGTTGCTACCATTTGATGGCTGTTCCAGAGTAGCCCGTGTGAAATGACTTTGGTGGTTTCAGCCCCCTTCTTGGTGGGTATGCATTCACCTCATAAAACCCCATCACCGTAAGTGGCAACTTCATTGCTAGTCTCAAGCGAGAGGCCAAGGACTGGATGGGCTTTAACTTCCTTTTACGCCTCAGGGGGTTACGTGTAGGTGAGGGGAGCTTCTGGTCTACCTTCTCTGTGACTAGAGAGACTAGAGAGACTTGCAGGCTGTCAGTCTGGTTCTTCTCCCCAGGGTTAACAATACAGAATCCTTCTCCCCTTTTATTTCTGACTCTCTCTATTACATCCTCCTCCCCCTGGAAACGCTGCAGGCTTAAGAGTGGTGAGGATGTGATGAAGTTCTTCTGCTCCCTGTTTTAATTGCATCAGATCCAAAACTGAAGTTGAAAGTCTGAGGGGTTCTACTAAAGCCTCCTGAGATCACAGGCTCACAGGAGATAAACAAGAACTTCCCTAGAATTGGCTTTCTTCTTCACAGAACCAGGAGGGAGCTGGCGTAACAGCTGAGGACTGTCCTCATCTACCATTGTAACACTGCATGGAGATGCAACATCGTCAGGTTGTGGCAACGCTGAGGAATTGGTAATTGTCCTGCAGGCTGGGACGGGGTGGTCGGACGTTGGCACGGCTATGAAATTCAGCACTGTTGTGTGGACTTGGCGTTGGTCCTACTGCTCTGGCAGAGGAAGCCAAAGAAAAGGCTTGAGATGGTCAGTCGCATCGTTTGTACAAGGTGCTCTGGTGTTGAGGGCCAGGTGTATAGATTAGCTGATGGATGGATGGATGGATGCATGGATGGATGGATGGATGGAATGGAATAGAGGAGAAGGTGTTGCCCACTTTGACAGCGGAGCCTCAGGTGAGTGGGGGTTAGCCGTGAGATGTATGTGTTGTTCAGGTCAGATGAGTAGTGGTTTAGGCACCAAGACAAAGGGGTTTATTAATGCAGGGTTGAGGTGTCCATGTAAACCAAAGAGGGAGAAAAGGAGAATCCACAGGGTAATGGGCAGCTGGGCCATGATCTGTCAGCGTGGACTATTAGAGGTGATTCAAGCTTTGCTCTCTGAAGGGGGTTCAGCAGCAACCCCTTCCTTGCAGAGGTGTTTTTCCCCTGTACCTACCCCTCCTGGGATGTGAATTTGTGCACACACCTGTCTGCACGTGCACTCCCCTCCCACTGCCACTTTGTGGCTTTGCCTCCCCCACAAACGTTGTTTTTCCTCCCAGAGCGTTGTTGTCAGTTTCTGTACATTTGATCCGTTGATCTGTGCTGCGTATCAGCCGGGGGGGGGGGGAGGGGGGGGGCAGAACGGTCACCACCAAGTGTACACTCAGGGCAGCTCCTGGGAACACACCTGAGGGCCGGTGTGTATGTGAAGGGAGCGAGGGCTGGGTTTCAGCAGAAACAAACCCAAAGGACTATTGAGCACACGTTTGCACAAGTGTCTGACTCAGAGCACGGCCACCTGAGCAGACAGCAGCCTCCGAGGGGCCCTTTGGCCCGACAACAGGGAGAGGGGGATCCTGTTGTCTGGACAAACCAGAAATTGGGCTCAAAATTAATTCCTGTTTTCCCTTGGCAGGGTGGTGGTTTCCTTTGGGTCAGAGGACTCTCAGGCAGGAGAGTCACTATCCAAGGAAGTGGGGGAAGGATCCTACAGGACACAGGAAGCACAAAATATAGCCCAAACCTTGAGCTATTTCCAGCTGTAATTGACTTACTTTCATCTGTCAAAATAAAATTAAGCTCCTGTAATAAGCCCTTTAAATCAACAGGCTGCTAATCCTATGATTGCAGCACATCCCTGTGCCAGAAACTCCCCACAGGAGACGCTGCATGAGATATTGGCAAGGTCCTCGTGGAGTCTCCCGGTGGGAGGAGAGCAGGGCGAAGGAGGGGCTCCATGGGCCAGTCTGGTAATGGATCGCGCCTACTGATGCTGCAGCTCCTTTGCTGATTGGCCGGGCCCTGCAGAATGGCTCCTTGCGGCAGCAACCCATCAAGCCGGGCTGGAGGCCTCCGGCACACAGAGCAAGCCAAACGGAGGCCTGTCAGGGCTTGACGGGGAGCTGATGGATATTGTACTCTCCCGAGTGTCTCCCGAAATAAACCAGATGCAAGGCTGGCAAGAGGAGCTGCATTCGGCCTGTCTGGTGCAGCTGCTAGAGAAGCGGGGCTGGCGATCCTGAGTGAATGAGGGGATGGAGGAGCCACAAAACGTGAACGTCCCAGAACCCCGGGGCCTTGGAAGTGCCAGGCTCAGAAGTGCTACGGGCAGCCCCTCGGTGCCGTCTCTCGGTGCAATTGGGGATGCATTCCCAGGGCTTCTTTCCGTGCATGCTCCCTGCTCTGGGATCGAGTTCCCTATCAGCAGATCTCGGTGACTATTCAGGACACGGAAAGTGACAGTGTAAAGAATCTGATGGGATCTGCTGGCAAGGGGGAACCACACTGGGATGCTAGGAAGGGACATCCTTCTCTCAGCTTTCTGACAATGCTTCCTGTGAGCGCGGGTGCCCAGCCAGACAGCACCAGTCAAACCAGGAGGCAGGTGCACTGCCCAGTGCGAGGACAGATGCCCAGTAAGGCCATGGCACTGGTGCATTGCCCAGAGCTAGGATGGGTGCCCAAGAAGGCCAGAGCATTGGTGCACAGGAGCCTTACAAATGGAAGCTGGATATATGTTGACCAGGCATAGACTACAGATCTTAAGTACCACGTTGGCCTCCCATTCAGTGAGGCTCTGGGCTGCCATTAAACTCAAGGCAGACTGTTCTCCCCTTCCAGTTTCAGGCAGGCTCATGTGGCATGACTGGTCACAGCTACAGCAGAGGCCACTGGGCTAGTTAAAGGCTTCAGGGGCCAGGACACGCAGCCAGTGAAGTGAGCGGCACAAGGGCAGAATCGCTGGCTCTTCCCGAGACAAGTCACGTCTGTAATGAGCATGGCAGCGAGGAGAGGGGACGAGGAGAGCTGGCAGCTGGTACAGAACAGAGCTAATTCAATTACAGGCACAGAGTGAGCTCGACCCCACCAAGAGGATCAGCCCTGCAACCATGAAGGCGACAGACTGACCTGCCCTCCCGCTCTGGCTCTCGTCCCTATCAGCCCAATGGCAGGAGAACAAGCCTGCAAACTGAGACCTAATGAATGACTAGTGGTGCATCATTGCAATCCTGACTCCAGGTCACCCTCAGGGACACCGGGCTGGGTACGGGCACTTCGGAGGGTTAGCCACTAGCTGGCTTGGAGAGCAGCTGGAGAGAAGCTGGCAGGTGAATTTCCAGTATGACGACAATCGCTGCACTGAGGCTGGGTGAGAGGTGAGCCGCTTATGCAGCTGCACTAGCCCAGAAGCACGGCTGAGACTGCGCTCGTGATTAAACCTTCGCAGGGCCGGGGTCTGCACAGGATAGCAGGAATGTAGTGACCGTTCCGGAGGAATGTTCAGAACTGGCTGTTAGGGGGAAATATCTTTGGACTTGTGAGCTTTAAGCCAGCTTGAGCTGAATGTCACCAAGACAGGGCCGGGGACTGTCTGCCAGCCAAGCAGCCCTGACGCTTGGAGTTACTAAAGATTCCACAGCACTCTTTGGAGAGAGAAAGTTGTGTCTTAGAAGCTGTTTAGCTGTGCACTGGGTAGGATCAGAAGTGAGGATCTGGTGGAACCAGAGTAGGAATTTATTTACCATCGCTAGAATGTGGCTGTCTTCCACCCAGAGACGGCTGCATTTCAGTGGTGGCTGGAACAAGATCTCGCCTGGTTGTTCAGAAAGCACTTTGGAATCCTTTGGAAGGAAAGGCGCTGTTGTAAATGTAAAATATTGGTTATTATTGTCCACCCTGATGGCAGCCGAAACATCGCTTCTCTGGCTAGGAATGCGCTTTAAATAGGCACCCTGAGGGCCATGCTGTGGAGTAGGGTATTGGAAATTCCAGATGATTTGTGGAACAGGCAAAGAGGGCATCTTTATGCAGTCAGACACGACAAGCTGTGCATCCCTATGGTGTGGATGGGATTCCTTAGGGTGGACGAGACAGCAAGTGTGAAAAATCAGGACGGGGGGTGGGGGGTAATAGGAGCCTATATAAGAAAAAGACCCAAAAATTGGGACTGTCCCTATAAAATCGGGACGTCTGGTCATCCTATTCTAAGGCATGAGGCCAAAGGAGCATGAACATCTTGATATGAGGGGCACAGGGAAGGGGAGGGGGAGACTATCGCAGTTCTGAAATGGTATTTCTACCTAGGAATAAGAATAGCCGCACCTAGAAACATGGGGTTTAATATCTCATCCCACCTGCCGCCAGCACTCCAGGGCAGCCCTGGGGCCATGGGGTTCCTGGAATGCACAAGCACTTCTGAGTGATTCTGTAAAATGCCCCCTGAACAAGCTGGCAAGGGGCGTGCAGAATTGAGAGGTTCTCTCACAGGCTGGAAAGCAAGCAAGCCACCTGACAAGGCAGCTGTGAGTGGCTCCTAAGAGCCCTGTAATCTCATTGCCAAGCAGCTTGTGTTAGAGACATACATTTGCGGGAGGCAGGAGAAAAGAACAGGGGGTGGAATTTAAATGGCTGTGTATGTGGAGGTTTGAGTGTAACTGTTTGTATAGAAAGTTCATGCACACGTTTCAGTCTGCCTTCCATTGTCTATTCTGGCATTGTCACTATACCCCTCACCATGGCCTCCAGGCGCTGGACCATTTCTAATTTTATTGGCTTTTTATTAACACCCTCTGTTTAAAAAATAGATAAATCAATGTTAGCCTGAACCTCCTGGACAGGGTCTCTTTTTGCGTTCAGCATCAGAATAGTGAGTACGAGTCATGTGAGCTCTCTGGGGCAGGGACTGGTCCTTGTGTTCTGCATTTGTACAGACATAGCACCTAGGGGGCCTGGCCCAGGGCTGGAGCTGCTTGGCACTACAGCAGCACAAATAATAATTAAACACTTGATCTTAGCCAAAAGGCCGAGCAATAATAATGGGTGACATTCATCCCTGTGAAGAGGGGGGCCCTGCGCAAAGTCTGTGTACCACTGACATCCTCAAAATAAGACTTAAAGTGGGATTGAAGTGGGGCCTAGGGTTTGCACTGTCCCACCCGTAGCCTGGGGCTTTACAGGTGAGGTCCCAGCTTACAAGGTGAAGATAGAGTCAGCAAATGACAAAAGAAACAGACAGGTGTGGGGGGGGACTGGAGAGGCAAAGGAAAGTAATAGGAGGGGGATATGCCCAGAGGGACATGTCTCCCCGCTTGGAGTGCGAGGAAAAGGCAGGCAGGCATACAGCTCTCTTGAGAGTCACTTTCACGCTCTCTCCTCTTTATGTTGTGAAAAGTACACTGCTGTCACTGCAAAGGGCTGAGGTGAGTTTCAAAGGAGAAGTTAGACCACAAGGAGTGAGCTGTAAGGAAGGATCTGAATTGGGAATGAAGAGAGAGCGGCTGAATGGCACATAACAGCTTCTGTGTACAGTAAAGGCCACGCTGTTTACTTTCAAGGCAAGAGACACTGGTGATGTGTGAAGGCTTCTCTCCCCTCAACTTGATTTTATGTCTGATCGTTAGAGATGGGCCTAAGCCACACACTTTGAATGCCGTTGTGGATTCCAAACTCTGCACAGTGCAGGGGTTTGATCTGGCTTGTTATACAGTTAGGGCCAACTGTAAAATTCAGATCTTGATCCAGCTTTGGAATCCAAATTCCTGCCAAAGTTAAAGGAGTGTTAAGGTGATCTGGTCCCATTTCTACATTGACTAATGCAAGTTTGATTGTTTTATATGGCGCTCAGTTATTACATAGTTAAGCGTGGTAGATTAAGAACCTAGATTGACCGACAGAATAGGTCTGCCAGATGCTAGCCTGGTGGAAGGATGATCGTCCCTATATTTTAGGTGCATTCTGATTATGTATAGCAGCCACAGCATGCTAGGCGCTTAACAGATAATGGGCCAGATTCTGTTTCAGCTACACCAACGTCAATCTGGAGTAACTGCAATAGATTTACTCCAGGTTTCTACTAATGTAACTGGGAGTAGATTTGACCCACTGATCTGACTGCTGTATAGAGGGCAGACCTATAGCATGTTTCTGCCAGTGAGGGACCAGCTTCTCCAGAAGAGTGTGTTTGATTTTTTATCTCACTTTTATGAATAAGTTGGTTTAAAAAAGCTTGGAGTTACATCCATACATACATTTATTGATTGTGACGTTCATCACTGAAAAACAGCAGCTGATGCTCCTATAACCTGATTTCTTGGCTGACCTGGGTTTCTTATACTCACACTAGTGGCATTCTCCTATTACAGGATTTTTCTGTTCAACTCAAAGGATACATGCAATCCAACCCAGTCTTTTGTAGGACCCATCAGCATGAGACGTGATGTTTAGCTGCAAATCAGCTCTCTCTGTTATTGAAACGAACAGCTGGCAGTCCCACAATGTTGTCTGGCTGTGCGGAACTTTTCCGCACACTGAACTTTTCCACACAAATTACGGACAGGCTCTATGCAGAGTGATGCTAAGCAGAGATGAGTGGAAGGGAGACTTGTGAACCTTATTGATGTGCAGGGTGGAGGAACCGGCACCATCCTCGGTGGAGGCTACAGTTTCACGAAGGAGAATGACAGAGTGTTTTTCATACTGGAGGCTCACAGGACTTACTTTACAATACAGAGGTACTGCACAGAGATCACTTCCTCCAGGATTGGGATACAACCACTTCTGGAGTGGAACATACCAATCGTTGAACAGCACACACTAATGCTATGCAACACTTTAAGAGACAAGGTGAAAAGGAATACTGAGCCACTGGTAATTGTATTGGAAATTGACATCAGCCCAGTGTCCTGGTCAGCTTCTAACTGGGGCAGTTATATCTGGTCTACTTTTGGGGAAAAACCAGTTCCACGGGACCTTCCAGTGACCACAGGGCTCAGGATCTCTGTTTTAAGTCATCTACGAAAGATAGTCCCTCTAGCAATGCTACACAGGAACAATGTGTCCCAAGCAGCATCACTCCCTACAGCACAAGACTGCTGGGGCTTTATTTCTTGAAGCTATTGCCTTTTTTATTACAATCAAGTGTCCGTTTAATAGGGAACAGGTCCACCATAAGCAGCTGCATCCTGTCCTTACAGGGGACAGACATGATGATCTAACTGGGTTTTTCATTGGTAACTATTGTGGATCCTGTACAAGAATTGTTTCAGACAGCTTTTGCCTGATGGTATTACAGTTTCTATTACTCACCCAGGCCCACCTAGACATTAGCCCGTTTCTCTGTGGCTGCTTCAGTCTCCGACGATTTATTTACATAAATGCCATACAGCTACCTTCTGAAGAAGGTCCAGACTGCCAGAATAGCTCAGGAAAGGGGGATCTCAAGTTGCAGAGTTTCCTCTTAACTGTCTCCTTTAATTGCTGTCTGCTTCCATAAAACATTGCACTTAATAGTTATGGTGATTGGAGTAGCCAATTTGAAAAATAATTACTGCCTTCCTCAAGATTACCTTGCCTCCTAATTAAAATCCCGGACCTTGCATAGTAAAGGTGTGCTATTGACAGCATCCCATGTGCGCCCAGACAGCCTCATTTGGGTTTGCAAAATTAATTAGTGTTTGTTTCAGTCCCCAGCTGTTCTCCCGAATTGGGAACAGCACACGCACTGGCAATGTGGATGCTGTTTAAATTGACCAGAGCAGTGAAAGAGACAAGAGAGTGATTTGTTCCTGCATAACTCATGTGGCCGCTTTGACAAGCTGCTCATTAAATAGCGCCCCCTGTGTCCTTTCCAGACATCACCGGAGGAGCTCTCGGTTCCTGCAAAGTGAGGACGAGATGCATTCACCACAGTCGAGCCGGCGCCATAGCTTGAGCGCTTTACAATCCTTGAGCTCTTTCCTTTCAGCACAACCATCTTCTCTGTCTCCAGAAGGGCCCAGAGTTGGAGCCTCCCTCCCTCCCACCTCATCCCAAGTCTTCAGCTCTAAGGCAGGAGGCACCTTTGCCTCCTGGCACTAGCAGATCCCTGGATGTTGAGAAGGGAAAATATTTTGCCCATGTGACGCCCAGAAGTACTTCAGAGGATGGGCACTGCTGCTGCTAATCACCCCCCGATGATTATAAAGCGGTAAAAGGGCTGAGACCATGAGGGGGTTGGAGCCAGAGTGTCAGGCTCAGTGTTCGGTGTCAGAATTTCGTACCTGCAATACAAGGAAATACAGGAGAAAGATGCATGGATTTTTATTGTAGGGTTAGTCGTGAATATTGGGCTGCATGCGTAAGTTTGTTTTTGTAGGGTTGCTCCTCTTGCTGGCACTGGGTTTTTTTTCTACCATTAAAACATTTTTTAAAATGACATGAAACATCAAGCATTACTCAGACTTTGTACACAGATGCAAGGAGGGACTGCAAGAGAGTGGCCGTATCTGTCTGGCATCCAGATGCAGCCATGTCTTTCCCCCATTTCAGTACCTCCGTTTCCTAGCAGTTGGGCAATTTGGCTTGCCAGCCAAATCAAAAGCTCTCCCTTTCCAGGGTACCCAAAAGTGCAGACCAGAAACCACACATGCCAGGCCTTCTCCCCTCAGGGCAGGGGCTTTACAAATAGTCGTTCACCCCTTGGCTGCAGGGTTGTCCGATCTCCCCTTCCAGGAAATGCAGCTGAAGTGCAGGGGAACTCATGCCCTCCTGCTACTGTGTACTCCAGCCCTAAGGCCCCAATTACTAAAACCCTTATGGTATAGCCACAATGCAAAAAGAACCTCGAAGCAGCAAGTCTCCGAGCCTGGGGTCAACTGGCTCTGGCTTGTGGGGGCTCAAGCTATAGGGCTGAAGGCTCTGAAACCCAGCAAGGGGGGAAGGTCTCAGACCCCAGGCTCCAGCTTGAGTGAGAACAGCTACACTGCTAATTTTAGCCCAGTAGCATGAGCCCCACATACCTGAGTCAGTTGACCTGGGCACTCAGATGTGCTGCCGTGGGGTTTGTTTTGCAGCGGAGACAGATCGCGTCTGTCTACACTGCAGTCAGAAGTGGGACTTCCGCACGTGTCCATTTACCTGTGCTAGCGTGCATCTAGCTAGCTCACCTAACAGCAGTGAAGACATGGCAGCCCTGACTAGCTGCTGGAGGACATACCCAGGGTCCTGGGTGGGCTTGGACAGCCCATGCTGCCATGGGTTCACTGCTGTTGTCATTCGAGCTACCTAGATCAAAGCAAGCTCAGCTATATCTCCATGTATTGCGGTCACATCTCTGACTGCAATGTAGACTTACCCTTAACGGTTCAGCTGTCTCTATGACGGGGACATTGGGTATCCTTTCGGGCCTCCCATTCTTTGCAGTGGAACTTGAACAAGGCTGTGGTCCATTCATAGGTTTCCTGGTATCTATAATTAAACAACCCCTGAAAAAAAACTGGTTGTGATGCAGCCAGTGTTCTGCTTTGTGGGGTCGTATGACGGCCCAAGGTGTGGCAAAGTGTAAGATACTGTTAAAATGCCATTGCTAGACTGGCAGCGGTAGCAGAGGGAATTTTGAGGCTGTTAAACTTTATGGGATAAATTCATCCCTGGTGTAACTCCACCAGCGCGAACAAATGAATTTGGCTTTACAGGTATCTCCAGTAAAAAGAAAAGGAGGACTTGTGGCACCTTAGAGACTAACCAATTTATTTGAGCATGAGCTTTCGTGAGCTACAGCTCACTTCATCGGATGTGTAGCTGGATTACAGTAACTTCCCTGCGGAAGGACTTTCCCCGGCTTCTCAGTATTAAATGGCTGTAATAATAGCCCGTGTCTCTCGTTGGCTGTATCGGTCTAATGGCTGCCCTCTGGGCTGCCGTGTGACATACACAGGCACAGCTGTTTCGCGGCCACCTGTGGGATAACCCTGTGCGGCTTTACAATAGCAAAGTTTGCTTTTCTCTTACGACAACATATGGGGCCGGGCTGAAGCTGCAGGGATAATGCCTCTGAGCAGGGATATTCAGAGGCAGCTGCACATCACCATGTTTCTTTCCCTGTCAGACCCTGGAAGCATCACCCCTCTCAAATGCTGTCTGGCGAGCAGGTGAGCCATTCGAAGGAGCACCATCTTACCAAGGCATTCCTTCCAGAAAGGTCACAGCAGAGTGCTTTGCCGTAGCCACAGGTGCTCAGATAGCAGGTGATGTGAATGCTTAGCAGCCAGCAGTCACCACCACTAACCTACAGGAAAGCAGGACTGTGTTCCTAGCATGACCTGAGAGTTCTACTCCAACTTAGCTACACTTACAAACTTCTACTCCCCAGCTCACTCGGGGAGTGTCATTTTCCCCCCATCTAGTCGAAGGCAGACAAGTAGGTTTTATACCTGGGCTACTAAATGTTCATGGCTCCTCGGCAAAGCTAATTTGCAGGGTTGAGGCTCAGCTCCTGCACAGGGATTCCGCGGAGTGGACACCTGCAAGGAGTCCCACAGAAGTCAGTGGGAATGCACGCAAGTGTAAGGGCCTGCACTGTGGAGTGGGACCTGTGAGGGCAAAATCCAAGTTCCGAATGCTGAGCAACCTCCCAGAAATGCTGCACAGAGCCGCCAAACCCTGCTCTGCATTTCCTATCGAAAGCCCCGTCAGCCTTGCAGAGTCTGAAGCTAGGCTCTTTGAAATCCCAATTAACCATAATCCATGGGCATCTAACGTGAAATACCCCATGGCGGGCGTTTGAACAGGCTGACTCTGGGGAAGTGCAAGCCAAGCATGATCACAGGCGAGCAGCAGCTGTGGGCACTACAGGCCGTTCGGTCTACAGCCAGGGATGTCAGGTGTAGAACATGGATGATATCAAATGTGATTCGGTAGGTAAAGGATACACCTGGGGGAGATTTTCCACCCTCCCCCATCACAGTGCTCTCTGCTCAGGAAGGCAGACAGATGCTCCGTGCTGTCAAACTCCAGGAGCTAGTAACATTCTTTGTGACAATACAATATTACTGCAGTATTTTCTAGTCACAGCCCAAAACACTCCCACTTTCAACAGGGCTTCTGTTGTATCTTGACCCATTGCAACAGGATGCAACTTCCACCCATCTTCTCTGTCATCCTTCATGAAAAATAATATAGTATTTAACAGTGCTGGCCCCAAACCATCACAGTAACACTAGTGCTTGCTCCTGGTCTATGCACGGTTACTCCAAAATGCTGTGGTATGTTCTGACAAGGGACCGCAGAGGTGAGCACTGGCTTTAATAGTCTGCAGTTCGGTGTTTCTCCAGCTTTTCAACTCAGCGACCCCTTATTCAAAGTCAAAAATGTTCACAACCCCATTACAGTTACTAGAGAGTCAAGACATCATGCATCAGTGATAACAATGAGCTGCTTATATAATGTACGTGGGAGTGTGTGTTTTGAGAGGTTGACAGAGACTACTTGACCTGTCTCTAGTGTTGGTCTTCTCTGCTGTAAGGAAGATGTTTATGGACTGAAATACTGTGGGCCACTACTGTAGGAGTTTTTTTTCATAAGGGATTGAAGAACGGTAAAGCACTCAGATACCTCAGTGACAAGTGTGCTGTAAATTCCTAGACAGAGAGACAGCTGCTCAGTCATGACCCAAATGCAGCAGTAGTTATTTCTTGGCCAGCAGAACTGCTACATCAATCAGCCATCTCTCACTACTGAATCTGTCTTTGATGTAGCGAGGGCAGAGGAAGGGAAGGGGAGAGTATGTGACATGAAGGCTGCGCATGGCGAGTCTTGCTATGGCATGAATAACAGGTTTTGGTTTTCTCCCCTTTTCCAGGTACTGGCTAACGAACAAAGTGCACATAAAACGACCAACCACCGGCCTGCTCATGTACACCCTGGCTACCCGCTTCTGCAGCAGGATCTATCTCTATGGCTTCTGGCCTTTTCCCCGGGATCAGAACCAGAGCCCCGTCAAATATCACTACTATGACAGCCTGAAGTACGGCTACACCTCCCAGGCCAGCCCCCACACCATGCCCTTGGAGTTCAAAGCCCTAAAGACGCTGCACCAGGAAGGAGCCTTGAAACTGACTGTCGGAGAGTGCGATGGGGCCACGTAAGACAGGCTTCTGTGGCTCACGTTCCTGCAGGCTACACGCCATGGGAGGATGGGGGAGCGGGGGAAAAGGCTGAGCAGTGGCTAGTGGGGTTGGTTTTCTTTGTTAACGTGCAGAACAGTGACAAAAATATATATACATGGTGCCTATATATATTGGCCTGAGTAGTATAACTGTTTGGTGTTCCCCAAGGGAAGGACAGACGAGTTGCAGAAGAGTCTGCAGCTGCTGCCCGGGCTCGAGGCTTTGCCTTGGGCTGGTTAGGCTCAGAAAGAAGTTAGTTCTACAACGTCAAAAATGCTTGAAGGTCACCTTGGTTTTTCAGAGTACTTTAGGGTGACAGGTAAATGTTAGGCCATGTGTGTGACTGGTCCAAGGTGGGTAGTTAGGGTCTGTTTGGCCAAGAACCCACGTGCTGGCACTTCCCAGTATATAGCGTTCTTGGCTTAGTGCTAATAATGGGGTTGTGGGGGGAGCGGAGAGAGAGCCTTTGTCTGTGGCTAAAGAGCTGAGAGGTTGCCTGAGTGACTGGACAGGAACTGAGAAACGCAGCAGGACCCAGCTGAGCACCGTGGTCCCTTCTCCGCAGCAGGACAACCATACTCTCTCCCGGTGAATGGCACGCAACATCGTCCAGACGGTTACCAGTTCAGAGCTATCCCACGTGGTTTGGTGAGAAGGGTGCCACAGTCACAGCAGCCTGTTTGGAAAGGCCACCGGACTCTGGACAGAGCCCTTGAGATGCAGCGTGAGACTCACCCTAGTGACTGTGACTCCAGGAGACACCGGACAGGGCCCTCAAAAGCAGGCTGATTTGAATGAAGTTTGCTGTCAAAGGAGACACAGGACCTTCCGGGAGCGGGAGACAACACAGGGGCTAGTGAAGATCAGACTGGGCTGACGGTCTCAGAAGGACGCTGTGTTTATGTTTTCTTATTCCTCTCCTAAAGAACTAACAGAAAAAGCAAAAACACTGGAACGTAGCAGGTGGGCTGCTGAAACCAGTGCAGTCAGTGCTAAGTCTTACACTGTCAAAGGCACTCACCATCTGCCAGAGCTTATGAAAACCATAAGCACATTGTGACTTCTGCTTCCCGATCACTGCCTGCTAAACAGCCCTTTCTTCTCCCTACTCCAAAATTAGTAACGGGCCTAAGTCTCAGCTAAGCAGAAATCTCAAAAGTGAGGGTGTAACAGGACCCTGTCAAGATTAAATCATACAGGTGACATTCACATCTGAGCAGAGAACCACCATGAGGCCTGTGCACTACTTAAGACCTAGCTAATCTTTATGTTGAAGACTTAGGTAGGACTTAAGTGGTACTGTATATAGATATCAAGCTGGCCCTCCACACACGGGTGAATTTCACTCATAGTTTAAATAAATCAGTCCCTTCCCTGTATTACTGTTACTACTTACAGTAAAAAGAGTGAAGTCGATCTTAAAAAAACAAATTTGCTTTCCACTTTTTTTGTTTGTTTGTTTGTCAGTGAGACTAGATTGATCTGGTTAGTCAATTTCACTTCCTGTTTCTATTCCAGTTTCCTTTCCTAACTCTCATTTGTCAGCAGAATGCAGTTGGGTTTGGGTTCCAAAGAGTGCAGAAGGTTTAATTTAAACAACAACAGCAACAAATGGCATTACAGAATTTTGTCTTTAATTGTGAAAGAGGTCCTGTTAGTATTAGTTTTTTGTTATCTACATGCCTACGTTGTGGGGTTAAACTACTTGAGACTGATCCTTTGAAATCTGAGTGCCGGCCTCCATAACTTTTAAAAGGTAAAACTGTATGTCATGTTTATGAACAAAAAATTGCCATGCCTGTAAGACCGTCTAATCTAATAATTAGTGTTCAACCTGATTCACATTAAGGAGCAGGTAACCATTATGGATTAACCTGCCTGTAGGAGAAGTTTCTTCCTAACCCAAGGAAATTGTATCCCTTATTTTATTTTTTAGCCCAGATTTTTAAATTCATCTTGATTTTCTGAGTATACATCCTACCTTGGACCTTGATATAATTACTTGTAATTTTTGAGAGATGGGAAGAGATTAAAAAGAAAGAAGCATCAAAAACCAAATCTGTTTTATGATCATGAGAGGCTTTACTCAATTGAGTAATGAATGGTAATTCAAGACAGACCATCTTCTCTGCCATTCATGCCCAGCTAGGAGGCGGTGGTGGCTAAAGGTGAAGCCACTGGATTCTTGACCTCAACTCCTTACCTTTAGCGAGTGGCCCTAGGCCAGGGAGCAATTTCTATGACCATAACTTTTTTCAGAAATAAAATAAATGGTGTGACTTTTATTTGTAAACCGATTAGAAAATAAAAAGCTACTACAGGGCCATAGCTGGTACCCTTGCACGTTCCATGTCCGTGGCAGGAGCGCAGCCTAGTTTCCTTGCGGCGGAGATTGGGGGCCTCGGAAGCGAAAGCGATTGCTTGCCTTGCTAAAAGGGAGGTGTGGCTATTACTTAAAGGTCTTCCTGCAAGATATTTTAAAACACCTGCAAAGCCTCATGAGGTCTAGCCAAGGGCATTACGTAACAGGCAGCTTTTTCCCTTAAAAAAAAATGCATTTTTGTTTCCCTGGTTCACATGTGCCAGCTCCTGGGCTTGTTGTTTGATTGAATCAAAACACATGCCAGCTGTACACAAAGCAACTCAGCAGGCAGAGCATCCCAGTGACACTGCTGCTCCTGGAATGGACCCCAGGCATTCACTCTTGAAACAAAATGCATTAAACTAGGGATGATTTACTCAATGGCAAATCCCTCCATTCTCTTTGGTGGGATCAGGTTTGGTGGTTTAAAACAATGACTCTGCTTTACACAATAATCACCTGCAAAAATCATATTTAGGATCTGCCAGTTATAAGTTATTTGTGTGCACAAAAGCATCTGGATGGCCCTAAAGCCCCATCCTGTGAAACATTACTCAGCATGTTGCCACCTCTAGGCAGCTCTCACATGACATCTGGACAGCTCCCAGGCCAGCTCCAACGGACAGCGGTAGCCAGTGAGTTGAAAAACTCACTGAAAACCTACATTACCATCCCTGCTTTACCTAAAGGGCTAGGCCAACTGGCACAATACACCCCAGCACTAACCCAGCATCTGAGCCTAGACAAGCCAATACAGCGGGTTGGCTTTTTGTTAGAGGATACGGGAGCCGCTGAATTTCACATTTGCCTTCCCCTCTGTAATGGCTGCTATTAGATGGATGCAGTTTGGATTTCTCAGTCAAATGGAGGTGGGGGGGGGGTCTTAATAAATTCTTGCTGCTGCTGTCTAGAACTGTGCAGGAAGCCATCACACCAGATGTCACTGAGACCGACCTGCTCCAGGAGGCTGCTGCTTGATACATTTCTTCATGCCTAATTAAGGCTCCTCTTCCAAAGAGAATTAAACACAAAGTTTATTGATGCTGCTCAAATGGGAATTCAGGCACATGTGTTGCACTATGAATGTCTTTAATAACCCCCCAACTGACAGCAGCAGCTTCCCACACAGGCTGGCACACGCTCTCATTCTACTCCTGCCTGTCTTTTCCCTTTTTCTCTCTTCCTCTCTTGCTCTCCATCTCTGTCTGGTTCCATATGTGGGTCTGGCCCCCTTTTATCTCCCCTCCCCCCAACATTAAAAAGGACATTTCAAACCTCACTGCAACTTATACCAGCATTTCCTATAGCAGCGATTGGCAACCTTTGGCGCGCAGCCTGTCAGGGAAAGCCACTGACAGGCCGGGCCGGTTTGTTTACCTGCCGAGTCTGCAGGTTCAGCCAATCGCAGATCCCACTGGCCGCAGCTCACCATCCCAGGCCAATCGGGGCTGTGGGAAGGGCAGCCAGCACATCCCTCGGCCCATGCCACTTCCCACAGCCTCCATTAGCCTGGGACAGCGAACCACGGCCAGTGGGAGACGTGATCGGCCGAACCTGCAGGTGCCGCAGGTAAACAAACTGTCCCAGCCCACCAGCAGCTTGCCACATGCCAAAGGTTGCCGATCCCTGCCCTATAGTAACCTGGAGTGGGCTTCTTACTATTGCTAGTGTAAAACCGAACATGCTTTCTATGGACCAAAATAAAAAATGCAGAACAGCTGTTAAAATGGAACGGAAATGGCAGATGCAGAGTGGAGAGTTTGTTACTCTTTCTCTATGCTGGGAAATGGAACTGGTGGCTCGCCTTGAACTGGTGCTGAAGGCATAAGAACATAAGAATGGCCATACTGGATCAGACCAAAGGTCCATCTAGCCCAGTTTCCTGTCTTCTGACAGTGGTCAATGCCAGGTTCCCCAGAGGGAATGAACAGAACAGATAATCATCAAGTGATCTATCCCCTGTCGCCCATTCCCAGCTTCCGGCAAACACAGGCTAGGGACACCATCCCCGCCCAACCTGGCTAATAGCCATTGATGGACCTATGCTCCCTGAATTTATCTAGTTCTTTTTTGAACCCTGTTATAGTCTTGGCCTTCGCAACATCCTCTGGCAAGGAGTTCCACAGCTTGACTGTGCGTTGTGTGAAAAAATACGTCCTTTTGTTTGTTTTAAACCTGCTGCCTATTAATTTCATTTGGTGGCCCCTAGTTCTTGTGTTATGAGAAGGCGTAAATAACACTTCCTTATTTACTTTCTCCACTCGAGTCATGATTTTATAGACCTCTATGATAGCCTATAAAAGCAATTTCACACACTGCTTGTGTAGCCAGGACTAAACCATTTTCAGCACTGTTACAGAAAGCTCAGCTGAGTGTTGGTTCCACCTGCACTAGAAGCATTTCTCAGCCTCGGGGTGAATTGCTGAGAGCAGCTCTTAGTAATGAGCTAGTCTCCCCGTGTAGATGGAGCAGGGCCTTAATGGTACAGAAGAGATACTCTCACACGGTATCAGTGAATGGTGCCAGCCTCCGAGTGCTGGAGCAGGAAGTTCTCAGTCACCGCGAGCGTGCAGCAACACAAGGCCAGAACTATCCCAGCCCTAACCTCTAGCAATGAGAGGAGACTTCGTTCTCTATAATCGTTCCAGTCCTTGGTGTCTGAGTTGATGCCCCACAAGACAGCCAATCAGAGCCAGCTGTGGTGGTACGAGGAATTGAACTCACACCATCAAAAGGGTTTTACATAGACTGCCAAAAGGCCAGCAAATGGTAACAACTTTTGGGCGCTCCTGATCTAGGCTGGATTTGAACTTGTGATATAGAGGTGAAAGGCTCCATATCATTTAACTACACGCTTGAGTCATCCAGGCACCCTTAAAGAGGACTCTGGCATGCCAGCTGTGCAGGCTTCCATCTAACACTGCACCCCATGCTAGTCACTGCAAGATGGGGGAGCCATGGAACATGCACTGGTCTACAAGAGAGACTGTGCAGCCAGCCCATTTCATGGTCTGATGGTGTGTCACCATCCAAAGCAACGGTTCCTTCTGGGAAATGCAAAACCAACCATGTGGATGGGTGTTGTATCATGAACATTATTGTGTGTCTTGCTGATTTTTCCTCTTGTTCCATACTTCGTGGTTCCCGTTTCCTCTGTCATCTGCGTCTCAGACAAGGACTGCAGGGATTTGGAAGCGGGACCACAAAGACCTTTTCCCTCTCCACATATTTGTCTTTCAGGCCTGTTGGTCCCTATCACAGGCTGCCTGGCCCTTTAAGGCAAGCTGGGCTCAGCCTGGCCTGTGACCTAGCAACCAAGTGATAATTGACCCTAGCTGGTGTTTCAGGGGAAGGAGTTAAGGAAGGACTATATAAGCAGAGCTGAGACTTCACTGCAGAGGTGGGAAAAGTTTGCAAGCCTTAGCAGAAGGCTAAGCCAAATGCCTGTCCCCACCAAGTGGGAGACGGGCTGGGGAGACAGGTGTTTTGGAGGGTTGAAGGCAAAAATAGGCTGAATAGTACAGAAGTCACTCTGGACAATGAGGGAGAAGAAGCTAGGAATGAAGAATGGCTGCAAAGTTGGGAAAAGATGAGAAATATCAGAAGAAGCAGCAGGGGAGGGGAACAAAGAGTAGGATGGAATGCTAAAATATTGCAATTGTCAAATTGCTGGGTGAGGAAGTGAAGATAGGCAACATTAATCCTTTGCAAATAGCTACATGGATTAGGGGAAATGTTAGGGCTATATCAAGAGCTAGACTATTACAGGGTGGAGATTTATTGGTGGAGTGTGTGGGTGAAGAACAGGCTGAGAAACTGCTTAAAACTAAAATTCTTGGGAAAATAAAAATGGCTTGCCAGCCCCCCAAATTTCTGACAGAAACAACCGGGGTAATATACGGGATCCCACTGGAAATGATTGAGGATAAAATTTAAAAAGGTATAGGTAGACCCAGGTGCTATTCATCAAGCAATTAATTAGAGGGGGAGAAAACAAACCATCAACAGGTGTGCAAACAACACTTAGAGGAAGGGTTTTACCTGACTGGGTAAAGCTAGGATACCCTATATTTTGGACTAACCCATACATTCCTCACCCTTTGAGATTTACAAGTGCCAAAAATTTGGCCATGTGACAGATGTGTATAAAGGGGAAACACAAGATGTGGTAAATGTGTAGAGGAGCATTCATATGAAACCTGTGGGGTTAAGAACAGTAGCTACCATGAATCCTCCATAAGCTAAACAGGCTAGGGAGATACAAAGAACCAGGATTACCAACAAGATATCTTATGCAGAAGCTGCTAAAAGGCATTCAAAGCGACAGGTGGGGAAGAAGGAGAAAACCAGTAAGGGAAAGGAACCATTGCTACAACACAGTGTTATAAAGGATATGGTAAATAATATAAGAGCAGTAGGGGAAGCCATATTTGCAAAGAAGATGGCATTTGTAGCATTTAGGGTAGAAGTAATAAACTGCGCTTCACAAACAGAAAGGAACAGAAAGAATACAGATAATAAAAGCTGCAGAAAAGTATTTGCATGTTAATGCAATTTTGTGTGAGGGCAATGCTGCAGTTTAACTAATATGGTGCTTAAATAAATTGTGGGAATGCATAACGCTTAAAAGCACATGGTCAGGAACTAAAGAAGACTATTTTTGAAATGTAATATGATGCTTTCTCTAATACTGACCTGCAGGGAGTTTCAGGATTTTATTAAAATTATATAATAGTATATAAGAAAAGGAGTAATTCCAGTAGAATGGAAGCATTTGGGGATAGTACCAATAAGGAAGCCAGCCAAGTTACTTATGAGAATTGATGCTTATAGACCAATTGTTATCATATCTTGTGTGGGTAAAGTTATGAGAAGAGAATGATAAATGAGAGGCTAGTTGCATAGTTGGAAAAAATGACATCTTAAATAACGTGCAAAGTGGTTTTAGGGGAGGGAGATCCATGATTGATCATATTGTCAAATTAGAAACAGAAATACAAAAAAGTATGAGGAACAAAGAGAGTATATAACTGTGTGGGTTTTGTGTGGACATTGAAAAAGCATGTGATATGTCATGAAGGGAGGGTTTGTTGTATAAGTTGGTCAAGGTAGGGATAAAAGGAAGAATGTTTTGGTGAATAAGGTTTTTCGTTGTTGTTGTGTTGGTTTTTTGGTTGGTTGGTTGGGGTTTTTTGAGTGAGAAGACCCTACAGGTTAGAGTAAAGAAAGTCTTATCAGGTATCTATAGTGTTGCCAATGGCACTGCTCAGTAGAGTGTTGTCAACCTTACCCTGCTTAACATTATGATAAATGATCTCCCAAAAAGTGTAAGGACAGGAATGGGTATTATCTTATTTGTAGATGATTGTGCTATATGGTTAAACACAAGAGAATTAAAGTGACTGGAGAAAGAATCCAATGAAGCCCTCAGGGAGGTCTCAAGGTGGGGAGATGCTTGGGGATTTAAAATTACAATCATTAAAACAAAGGGAATGATCTTCTCTAGAAGAAAAATTAAAGATGAGTGTAATTTATATTTTATGAAGGCGCATGTAGTTAACCATTGAAGTTTATGGATGTACTGTTAGTTTATCATCAAACTTGGGAGGGACATATAGAAAATGTTACAAACAAACAAAAGGTAGGATTAATCTACTTTAAAGTATTGCTGGGATTAATTGGGGAGCAGATAAGGCAGTGGTGGCTATGCTGTATAGAGTGATTATAAGATCAGTCATAGATTGTGGATGTCGAGCCTTTAGCTCTGCATACGTGTTGAAGCTTAAAAAGTTAGAATCGGTTCAAGCTCAAGCACTGTAAATCTGCATGTGGTGCTTATGATATGTCCTGTGTCACTCGTGGAGAAATACCTATCAATTTAAGAATGAAATGTTCGATCTGATATTTTGGGCTAAAGTCAAGGGAAACCGCACACAAAAGATAACTGGGCAATTGAATGTTGGGATTTAAGCAGACAAAATGTAGCCTGACACAATAAATTCCCTTATGCTTTTAGGGTTAAAATGTGGGTAGAAGAGTTAGGTGAAAAGGAAGGGCTAGAAGAGATTAAAATCAATAGTTATTCGACAGTAAAGCATACCAGGAGAAATCATCTCTCTGGATGTGGATTTAGAATTATATAATAAAATAAAGAGAAAAAGTCTTCCTGTATGACCGATAAAGTCTGACTTACACTCAAAGTGGGGTCACCATTGCCGAATATATACACTGACGGATCTAAAGATGGGAAAAAACAGAGTGGGAATAGCCTTTTGAATCCCTGAGACTGGAGCTAAGAAATCTAAAAAACTATCTAATTTTGTAGCCATGATGACAGTTGAATTGATGATGATGATGATGATAGCAATGCTAACATAAGGGACATATGACCTACCACTGCTGTTATCTTTTCAGATGCATTATCAGGTATACTGGCAATTACAAGGGGTGTCTCAGAAAGCAGAAGTGAGCTAATAAATGAAATGTTGTTGACAACAATGCTAGCATGCTTGAGTGTGAACATAATACTAGCATGGATTCCAGCACATGCTGGGATACCTGGCAATGAAATGGAAGAGAAAAAATGCTTTAAAAATTGAGAAATTGATCTAAAGATTCCTTTGAGTAAGCAGAAATTTAAAAGTTTAGTTAAAAAAGGAATAGCAAGAATTGTGGACCAAGGAGAAAAGAGGAAGATTTTATGAAGTATGCCCCAAAACAGAGGATAATGTGCTACTCCAAAGGACTAAAAGGAAGAATGTGGTTTGATGATGATTTATAGTTACTGACTAGACACAAAAAGGGGTTATATAACATATGGGGAATGCAGGGCGTGTTCCCAGAAAAGGATTTTGATGAAGAATTTAAATGCTTTAAGGTGACAGAATACACTATGAAGGGGTTAGGGAGAGTGCTGGGACATGGGGTAACATTAAAAAAACCCAACTAATGTCTATGGATATAGAGCAGGGTTAGGGTGTATGAGGAATATAGTAGGTGGAGTGTGTATATATGAGTGTATAAGGAATATAATAGGTAGTGATTATAGACTCAGAAGTTAAGTCTGCTTCACCAGGAGGAAGACGTGAGAACTGGCAGTCAGGAGCAGCCGGGGGAGTGAGCTTGGGACCGAGGTCCTGAGTGAAGGCTTAACAGCCTGCTTCTAGGAGCAGCCTGAAAAGAGTCCTGGGAAACTCCATGACTCTCTAAAGGGACAAGAGTTGGGAGACGAGCTGGAGAGCCTGAGGTTGTATGTTCGGTTGTGGATGACTGAAGACCAGACTTTGTGAAGGAGGAATTGTGTTTGTCTAATGGGAGACTGAGAAACTCTATTTGTCCGGAAGGAGGCTGAGAAGAGAAAGATGGCTTGAAAGGGCAAAGCAGCCAGACCACAGAAAGGAAGAACCATGTCCAACTGAGGGATTGGGAAGAGAGATTGTTTAAGTTATGATATGCTAATAAGCTAGTCACTGAGAATGAGTGTACTATATAACTATGGTCTTATGTACTGAAGAGGCCTGAGAGGTGGGGAGACAGAGCACTGGACAGCACCTGCCCGCTATCATTAAATCACACTCTCTCTACAGCCCACTCATCAATTTGGTCGCTCCACTTTATCAACAAGCTGACACACAATGTGACTGCTTATTGATCTGTGTGAGCGCTTATCCTGTGCTCAGCGCTGGTCAGCAGAACACCTCCACTTGGATGTCCCAACCTCCCAGGAGAGTGCCCCATAGCCTGACACCACAGAACTCTTCCTGTCCTTCATTTTCTCTGATTTTTTTTCAGTTTTTCTTTTCTCTATTTATTTTATTGGGTATTTAGTACTTTCTCCCTTCCCTGAACACTTTATTCAGATATCCCTTACAAACTGGCCTTTCATTGGACAGCAGGCGCTGCCACTATCTTAGCTGTCACTATTTTCCCCCAGTCAATCGTGCTGTGGGTGATGGGCAGCTGTCTTCGGAAAGCCTTCAAGTGGGTATTGCTCATCCTCTGGTATTCTTCCATCAGCCCATCCTGGAATTGGTTGTCTGCATGCTCCAGCAGTTTCACAAAGTCCTGGGAGGTCTGGGTCTCAGTGGTGACAGGCAGACTCTCTGCCACATCCTTGCACACTGTCAAGTGGATGTTGCCGTCCTCAAAGTAGTGAGCCTGGACCATGATGGTCCCGGCCACCTGGGTGGAAGTAGAAGTGGGAGTCAGGGTGAAAGTCCACTCTGATTTCCACAGGCCATTCCAGAAGGCGGAGGGCCGGTGCAGACGACCCGCAATGCAGGCGATGAGGATTTTCCGGATGGCTGTATCCTTGATGAAGACACTGCAAATCCCCCCAGTATAGTGGCTGCTGACGTATGCTTTCAGGCCCTCATAGAGGGCCCTTCTCCATGCCTCACCTTTCTCATCTTCCTGTGGGTGAGCCTGAAACTCGCTTGCCTCTTTCCTCATGTGGTCAAATTTGAAAGAGACCTGTCTCTGGGAGTCAAGGAAGTGTTTTTCCTCCAGCTCGTTGTGGCGGGTCAGCAGCACCTCACACTCCTTCCTCATGACCGGGGTGAAGTAGAGCTTGTTGTGCAGGGCACAGAGGGAGGCAGCTTCCTGGCACATCAGGCTGTCGTCGCCCACCAGCAGGCGCAGATCACTGAAGGCCTCACAGAATTCATCAGGCAGGGCCTGCTTCAAGAGACTGCTCACAATCTTCACCTTCTCTTGTCTGGCCAGGGGTCGTTCCCTAGTCATTCTGTCCATGGTTGCAGGGCTCGAGGATACTGGATCCACCTCACCTGAAGGAAAAGTAAAAGGACATGACAATTATTAGCTTTCCAGGCAATACACCAAGGGCATCCAAATTTTGCCCAGCTGAAGACTACATAGGCAATTTGCCACACATAATGGAGCAGGCTACAGCCATCCTTACCTCAGGTACAGCCCAGGGGTCGCGACATGGCCTACAATTCCCATCTCCAATCCATACTGAAGATCTCTTATCTACAGCAAAGAGACCTGGGCTTCCACAATTCCAGTAGGCTCACAAGGGAGTCTCATGAATCCAGCCGTCCTCAATCAGTTTTTCACTGTGGATCCCACCATATCTTGAGATGCGGGCTTAGGAAATCTCTGCAACTGTTACAGATGTATCCTGAGGGCCAACCACTGAGTGGGGTTATTCCATTGGGGGAGCCCAAATAACCATACTTGCATCTGCCTTCTCCTCTCTGATAGCACATATCACAACCCTATGCTACCAGCAACAGTGCCCAACAATGGAGGGAGGCTGTGGTCAGAAGCAGCCCTTCTTTTTCAGGAGCCCCCAAATTGTAACCAAAAAAAGTGATGTAATCCCTGACCAGGATGAACTGGGGCAATCATGACATCTAATGATTCCAAAAATAAGCTCCTTTTCCACCTGAGAATAACTGCTGGTCAGATCGATCCCATTTTAAGAGTTATTTCGGTCCCTGACCCAACAGCTGAGCCATAAGATGCCAATATAACTGCAATATAGGGCCTTAAGAAGTGAAGACTGGGGTGGAAGACCATGTTTAGCTGCTTAACTGGCTACTAGAGATGTTTGCAGTAGCTTGCTCCCAAGAAAGCCCCTTTCCACAATGATTCTCACATGGACTGCAGCAAGAGCACTGACTGAGTGCAAAACTAGTGTAATTTATCAGAGACAAAAATGCTTTAGCTTTATTAAGGTGTGAGGGGGACCTGGAGCACTGCTCCTTGGTACCCTCCCTTAATATTTTTGGTGATAGTGTAATACCTTATGCCATCAGGCAATGACTAAAGTAAGATGCAGCACCCTGAAGCAAATGCCGATTGTTGGAGGAAACCTTCCCCTGTGAAGCCAGTACAGGACTGTGTGGAGGGTTCTCTGAATTTGCAGTCACCTGTATTTATCCTGCTTTTCCTGGCAGCTCCAATAGGCTTTAACCATGTGTCCTAGGCAGTTCTACAAAGCAGCCACTATCAGCACTGTACATGACAGGTTTCAGGCCAGAAACAACATAATACAGGGCACCACAGAGTAAAAACCCACCAGGGTTCACAGTCATTCCAAGGATTTGACCCTGTACTTAGGAAGCCTGCACACAGCCCTGGGTTCATGGACATGAGGCAAAACCAGTTCCTTACAGAATTGGCCCTGTGCTCCTGGCACAGCCTTGCTTCCTCCACCAACCGGCGTGTCCAAATATTGGCTGCAGTTCACTGGAAGCTGTACCAATCCTCTAGGTTGCTGAACCTGTTTCTTGCCTGTGGACCCTCCTAGACTTTGGTCAAGTGACCACATATTCTGCTCCAATAACACTCACAGTGATCATGTGGCCTCCAATGCTTGAAACCATTTTCGATGGGATTTGGTTTCTGGCTGTTCTTGGCTGCTGTTAGGTGACAAAGTTGTTTGTGTGACCATATCGCCAGCAGGTCCTGGTAGCAAGCAGCCGGGTTGCATTCATTCCCAACGAGCTTCTCTAGCTGGTGATAAATGTGTGACTGACAGAAGTGAGCTTATCCTTACAGCCGACATTGAACATCTTGCTTCTGAGGTCTGGGTTCTGTACACGCCACACCAACCATTCATGAAACTCTCTCCCCGCTGCTGCCTTTTCCAGCATTGCCACAGCTTTGAGTGAGGGTTTTCTCCGTGGTTTGTTTGCCCATCTAGTAACTGCAGCACTCCAAAGCTTTGTTACTCATGGAGCACGGTACCAGTACCTTGTACCATGTAGAGTCAAAGAAGGTCCAGCACAAGGGCAAATCATCTGCACTTGTCTCTGGTCAAACATGGCAGGATTCCCCAGTAATCTCACCCTCCTCCCCCCCCCGCACCATGAAATCTTGTTTTTCAGTCTTGTTTTCTCACCTTGGGAACCTCTCAGTGGCTACCTTACCCTAACAACCTTACTGTCGCTTAGCTTCCCATAGGACACTGCAGGGCCACAATATTGAGAGATCTTCTCTGGGCATCATCTCCACCTTGGCCCTTCCCAAGGGTGACAATAATAAAGCTCACCTTGTGGAAGATGAGAGTGAGCTTTGACTGAGCTCCTTCCCGAGCGCACAGCCAGCCAGGAAACAGCAGCAGCACCCTCCGGGCCCCCCAACTGCCCCCGCCTTCCCAGCTAGCGCTAACCCCCGCAATACAGAACAAAGGACAACAGGGCAAGAAACCAGATGGTTCCCTAAACCATCCCCTGCTCCACAGACTGGCTACGGTGACCCTGACCCGCAGGCCGCCCCCGTCCCCCCCGGCGCGGGGCAGCAGGGTGCGGCAGAACGGGG
This sequence comes from Chelonia mydas, assembly GCF_015237465.2. NCBI lineage: Eukaryota > Metazoa > Chordata > Testudines > Cheloniidae > Chelonia > Chelonia mydas. Next base: position 71,678,117 of record NC_051250.2, read on the forward strand.
GCGCAGCCTGAACCGTTACCTGCTCAGCTCCTGCTGCTGCCCCTCTGGAAGCAGGATTTCAAAACAGCAGGTTCCCATGGCAACGGGGAGACACCGACCTGCGCTCTATGAGGGAAACAGGATGACATCATCCGGAGCGTGCTCCCTGGGAGTGAGCCTGCAGGGAGTGTGAGCTACCCAGGCTCATCCCTACCCCTGCCCCCTCGCAGCCCGTACACCCAGCCAGCATGGAAGGAGTTTTCCACCACCACCGTGGTTCCTGGGGGCTGGTTAGACCAGCGGGCTTCTTGGTCCTTGTTTCATGAAGGCAGGTACCTGGGAGCAATTTCACTATTAGACACATCTTTAGGGTAACATTTCCTGGACCCTAATGTACGGTGCAGCATATGGGTTAACGGGCCACATGCAGCAATCCTTACTTGGTGTCAGTGCGAGCAGAGTTTTGGCTGAGTACAGTCGTAAGGGTTTTCATGTCCTGAGATTAAAATACTGTCCTCGATAAAACTCGGCTGCAGAAACCTCCACCTCTTCCTCTTCCATGAACCGTACAGTAACAGACACAATTCAGTCACTGCATTCAGCAAAAAAGAACAGTGTATGGACCAGATCCTCAGCTGGTGCAACCAGACATAGCACCAGTGAATTCACACCAGCTCAGGAGCTGGCCCTATCATTTGAAGTGATCATGAATAATAAGGCCTGAGAGAGCTAGGTACAGACAGGGAATGGACAGACATGCAACACCCCCTGCTATGCCAGTTCTGAGTCTCCAGTGACTAAAGCCTGCTGGTCATGGTGGTATGTATCCAGCTGCAGGGTTGTTTGGAGAAGGTCCCACTCAAGATGGGGCTGAAGTAACACTCCATGTTCCTATGTGGCCTCTGGCTGATTTGAACCCCTGGCTCAGGAGTGGGCAAACTACAGCCTGGGGGCCGCATCCGGCCCTTCAGACATTTTAATCCAGTCCTCAAGCTCCCCGCTGGGGAGTGGGATCTGGGGCTCGCTCTACTCTGCGAATGGCATGGCTCCGCGTGGCTCCCGGAAACAGCGGCATGTCCCCTCTCCAGCTCCTACACACAGGGGCAGCCAAGGGGCTCCGCACGCTGCCCCTGCCCCAAGCACCACCCTCGCAACTCCCATTGGCTGGGAACCAAGGCCCATGGGAGCTGCAGGGACGGCGCCTGCAGAAGGGTCAGAGTGCAGAGCCACCTGGCCGCGCCTCCGCATAGGAGTCGGAGAGGGAATGTGCCGGTGCTTCAAAAGCACCCTCCTGCACCCCGAACCCCACCCCAGAGCCCACACCCCCACCCGGAGCCCTCACACACACGCCCCAGCCTGGAGCCCCCTCCTGCACCCTGAACTCCTGGTCCCACCCCAGAGCTCGCACCCCCAGCTGGAGCCCTCACTCCCTCCCACACCCCAACCACCTATTTCATGAGCATTCATGGCCCGCCATACAATTGCCATACCCAGATGTGGTCCTCGGGCCAAAAAGTTTGCCCACCCCTGCCCTGTTATAGCTTTTCAAATGGCACGATCAAAACCTGACATGCTGTGTTCAAGGAAGTGTTGCAATTTAGGCTTCCAGTTTAATATCAACTACAAAAAAGAAAAATATGATGCCTGAACCCTCAGTCTTGCAGCATCCTGCTGTACAAGGTCCAGATGAACTTGCTTGACTTGAAAGAGCCTTTGGATTGGCGATTGCTAGGAAGAGGAGAAATAACACATTCTATTCCTGGACTGCATATTAGTCTTCCATATGGGTGCAATGCCAAAACATAAGGGCCTCCATCTGCTAGGCGGGCCTGGCCAGGCCCCATGAATGACTTTTAATGCTAATACATTCATCTAGCTTTGGTATTCCTCCAAAACAAGAGGGGAGAGCCAATGATTTAAATATTGTGTAAAACTATTGAAAGTAATGGCACTAAACACCCATCATTTGTACCCTATTTGATTTTAGAGGCACCCGCTTGGCACATAATAATGAATTAGTTATGGGGGTGGCTGGATGTTGTATGTTCAACAGCACCCTTAAAGGAATAGAACATTTAAAAAATAAAAATCTAGGTGGTCGCTATCAAATTATTTCACTCTATTATTCCCCAGAAACTAAGCTGTGACCTTCAACTTCAATAATGTGGCATGTCAGCTCCATCTGTGATCAGAGTTACAGAGGCTTTCAAGCACCAGTCGGGAAGGCTTCAATCGCAAATTCAAGAGGAGAGTTGAGCAGGGCATTCTTGAAGCTCCTCTGTTTCCGGACATACTCGAGGGCAGACAAATTTTGTTCAACTGAGGAGCCTGCTGGCCAGGAGCCTTACAGGTATGCCCAGTGTGCAAAACAGTGGACCAGGTTGCAGCCACTCTTACCTTTAATGCAGAGGCTACAAAGACTACAGGTCCCATCATGCAGTGCAGCATCTTGCACTGAGAAGCTAGTCCATACTGGGACACAGGGTGAAATCCTCACCCCATCGAACTCAGTGATAAAGCTCCCATTGATTTCAATGGAGCCTGGATTTCACCCACAGTCTGTGAAGATTGCACCGCTGCTTGAAAGACTGGGGGGGCGTTTGGAGTCTGATTTTTAGAAATCCAGGTTGGAAAATTTTTATTGAAGGGGTCTTTGTAGAATTGCCGGGGACAACTGATTGAAGTCCATGGGCGACCATCTGGGCCACCCCTAGGTGTGAGGACTGTTGTGCCAGCCCCCACGCACTTTCATAGCCAGCTGGTAAACCTCAATCCACCTAATTCATTGTCATGTATGTTAGCTCTTTAGTTTGGGGAAATTACTCTGGTCTGATTTCCTCCAGCACCCTTATTTCTGACTTGAGACCCGATGAATTGTTGAGGTTGCTGATTTAAGGCACCACAACAATGCTTAATGACTGAGCAAGCATCATGGTTTGTGACCATTGTGTCTCTCAAGCTCCTGGTTTTCTAGCTCTTTTTCTAGGACTGTATTGGTGGGGTAGAATCACATGTGCTTTGGCCTGCACCTGAACTTGCCAAGAGAGAGCTGAAAGGCATAGATTTCTTGGCTGAAAACAACCCTAATGCTGAGAAGCGAGGCAGCTCTGAATACCCCACCATTTATTTTTGGAAGAAGTCATTTCAGTAATTATGTGTGTTTAAACGAAACGCATTAGGGATAGAGACAGGGAAGAGAAGGTGTTACATGGGTGTCAGAAAAGAAACCATTTCTTGGTTAACGGATTTATTAACACTGTGGGTCCTTTATTAGCCTGTGTGAGGGAGGGGGCAAAGGAGGCTGATCGGGGGCAGGGGGTCTGTTCCATTTATCGGTGGGTTTTTAATTGTGAAATAGGTAATGGAAACAATTGCATCTGTGATGTGGTTTTTTTATGGCACTCTTGAGATTGCAATTAAAAGATGCAATAAAAAGCTGGTTTGGAAAACCAGAATGTTTTTAAAAAATCATCGGCCGTCCGTTTTTTTAGGCAAGAACATCAAAGAGGGCTCATTTATACAGCACTTGATATTATTTCATACGGAGGCAGACACCCTTTCTGAGAGGTCTTTCTCTTACAAACCATTTGGTGCACAATGGAGTGGCATGCAGGATCCTGTCTGTACAGCCCATCAGAGACAATAACTTGAGGGCTTTATAACCAATTACCGTCTGGGTCCGTCTATATCAGCAACTTAATGCAGGTTGTGCTATGTGCTGGAGGGAGGATCTGGGATTGAGATGGGGCTGAGACAGACAGCAATGCAGTAGATATGTCTGATGGACAACAGGGGGTATGATTTGGGTTGGGTTGGTTTATGGATTGCTCAGCTCTGATTTCTGAATGAAATGGCATTTCATGTTTGTCTGTGGCCACCTCTGCATTTAAACCAAGTTCTTCTGCACCCATTCTCAGCCACAGATACTTCCCAGAGCGTAGACACGGGAGTTAGAAGTTGTCCCAGTCCCGAGGGAAGAGAGAGGGTTTGATCGAAATCAGGAAGCTAATGAGGCCCAGAGAGGCTGTTTCAGAAAGCAGAGGAGGGATCTTTGCCCATTTGGAAGAGACAAGGAAAGTTGTACACCATGGTGAAGTTGCCAGGTCTTTGCCATTTATTAACAACTATTATATTATTGTGATTATTGCAGACTCCGGCTCTCTTATAACAATGGCATAGTAAATATTGCAGCAGGTAAATAGCTGCTGCCCATCTGGGAATGACCCTTTTATCTTCACCTTTCCCTAGTGATGGCCAAATACTTTACCGATGGGAGTCTTAGAAATATGCATCGGATGCCTGATGTGCATGGCATGTTCTGTGCTCCAGGGTCTCGTGAAAAGGTGCCTTTCTCCTGCCCATCCACCATCTCTCCCCACCGCCATACCTACCCTGTTGGCCTTGATGATGGGACCAAACCTTAGCTTTGACTTTGAGTACTCAGAAATCCCTTTCCATTCCCTCTCAATGAAATGAATACAAGACATGGCAGCATCACATGCATTTATGCCCCACTGGAGAGAGGGTCTGGCTGCTGCTGCTCTGCAGCCGGTAGAGTCAGGACTGCAATTTGCTTCTTCAGAGAGGTTTGGTTTGGTTTGGTTTGCCTGTGATATTTAGACTTCCCTTTAGTAGCAAGAGCCACGGACAGAAATTGCACTCATTGCTCCTGCTGAGATCCTGCCTGTGGATCTGCTCTCTAACTGCAGGGGAATTCAAAGAGCTATCATGCAAGGCACCAGTCGCTGGTGTGCCTCTGAGCAGCTCCTGAGGAGCGAGGGGCACTAAGCTGGTACTTTAAAAGAAGATTAAATTTTCAAAGCTAATGAGAATCTCTGCGAAAACAGAGTCCCGAGGACAAAACAACAACCAAAAAAAAGCCCCCCATTGAATACCCTTCCAATTAGGGCTTCTGACAGATCCTCATGATACAGCCACTTCTGACATTGGACAGCACAGTTTAGATTAGCGCTGCAAAAAAATCCTTTTGGCAAGGCAGATTGACATTTTGCAGAGAGGTGTTTCTAATACTACTACCACCACTAACACCTGGCCATTTTACCTGGGCATAAAGGGTGCAGTGAAGGGGTAAGGAGAAGCAAGGAAGCAGCATGAGTTGGCAGACGACCCTCAGACAACCGAACTGTCTTGGGGACACAAACCTGCCTCGCTGAATGTGGGTGACCCCTGGCCTTGGCTGGCCTCACATTGGGTCCTTTAAAAGGAACACTTAATAAGATACAGCAGCTGGAATTTATTTGTTTATTGAGCGGGGCGGCTGAGCTGAATCTCAGATCACTATGGAAACCTTTCTGCCGAAGCGATCCGAGTCAGGTAGCGACAGAACAGATGAGCGAAAGGGCAGCCCTGCGGAGGAAGAGGGGCATCGATGAAGTATTTTAACAAGTCCCGGAGGACCTGGCATTTGAAAGCTACCTGACAGGCTCAGCCGGCTCCTTGAAGGGAAAGGAAACGGAACAAGGCACTCTGTTGGGATGTTCCTTGAAGAGAAGCCAGCGGTATCCGCCACTCACCTCCACACAGAAATGAGTTCAATCAGCCACTCATGTGGTAGGATGCCCTCCCCGAAGTCATGCTAATTCTGGAAGAGAGAATCACCCTGCCTTATGTACGGAGAGCACCAGAGCTGAGGGAGGCCAAGTTCCATTGGCAGCTTGCAGCCTGGGCTGGAGAACTCCTGCTTATTTACTGATTGGGGGGAGCGTCAGGCTGGCATCCCAGCAAAGCGCTCTCACTGCTGCTATGGCAATGAGGTACAAGGCCTGAAACTAGTCTCTTTAGAGACTTTCAAAAGCACCTCAGGCATTTAATAGTGGAAGTCCTACTGACTGTCCATGGGACTTGGGCTCCTAAATGCTTGGAACGTGCACGGCGCTTCTCAGACATAGATTTCCGAGCACTCTACGGGGCTGGGGGCGGGGAGGGTCAATATCATTACCCTCATTGTACAGCTGGAAGACGCTGAGGCCCAGAGGGGTTTTAGCCAAAATTTTCATTCCTAAAGCACCCAAATCCACATAGAGAGGCCTAAATATAGAGTCTGATTTTCAGTGGGAGCTGCAGGTGCTCTGCACCTCTGAGAACAACTTATTTAAGTGTCAAAATACTGAGTTGGGTGCCTAAAATCAGGCACCCGAGTTTGAACATTTCATCCCAAGTGACTGGCCCCAGGTCACACAGCAAGTTAGTGGCCGAGCCAGAAATTGAACCCAGGCCTGCTGGCTCCCCTACCTGTGCCCTACTCCCTGGCCTGTGTTACGACCACGGCTGGCCCTTTCCCATGGTAGAGAGAGGGTGATATTCATGGAACACCCAATGCTGAGAGCAGCTGGGCTCAGCCCCAAGCTAGCTGTAGCATTGCAGTGAACAGCGGAGATCAGCCCAAGCTACACAATCCACAAACCAGCTCAAATTAAAAGCACTAAACACAGGAGCTTAGGAGTGGTCATCGACCGTTGGGATGTCCAGACTGGCATCCTGCCTTCCACACCAGCCAATACTTCACGTGACGTATCAGCTGAAGACAAATCCTCCCCCACTCCTAGTTCTAGTCCAAGCGGGGAGGACTCAGCTAGGCACAAAAATTGCACTGATACAGCTTACATCAATGTAACCCAGCCCATTGTGTGTGCTCTAAGCTATGTCTTGCATCAACTGTAATGTGGACAGGTATCCCAGAACTCCTGGCTCTGCTTCCAGGCTCATGGCATGCGAGCCAGTTTTCCCAGTGGATTGTGGGATACATCCCAGAGGCTAGAGGAAAGATTAAAATCCCATGGTCCCTCCCACTGTATCCCAGAATGCACCTGTTGCCCAAACCATTTCAGAGCTCCTCTCAATCAGCAGGGAAGATGACCAGGGGAAAGCTGCACATCTGTCCCTTATTAAGACTGTGGTATTGCCACCCCCACGCATTCAAAAGCCATGAGTCTGACCCCCCCCCCCCCAAATCATAAGAGTGGCTTAAAAATCATGAGATTTTTTTTTTAAATGTTGGTTCTTTTTCACCTTTCAGAGCCAGATTTTCAAGCCTTTTCCTGCAACCATGAGGAACTTACTTTGTCAGCTTTTTTGACACCCCCCCCCAAAAGTCTCACATAATCACATGGCTCCAGGAGCTGGGGCTTTAAGAAACACACCCAAAATAAAAGTAATATATCTCAACTTTAGTAAGGCGTTTGATAGTCTCACATGACCTTCTCATAAACAAACTAGGGAAAATAGCCTAGACTAACCTAGCATAAGGTGGGTGCACGATTGGTTGGAAAACCGGACACAGAGTAATCATCAATGATTCTCAGTCAAGCTGGAAGGGCACATCGAGAGGGGATGTGCAGGGATCTGGCCTGGGTCCAGTTCTATTCAATATCTTCAGAAATTGTGTATAATGGCATAGAAAGTACACTGTTTGCAGAGGATACCAAGCTGGAGGACATGACTAGAATTCAAAGTGGTCTTGGCAAACTGGAGAAATTCAATAAGGACAAATGCAAAGTACTACACGTCACTTACAAAGGACTAATCAATTGTACAAATACAAAGTGGGAAAGGACTGCCTCGGAAGGCATACTGCAGAAAAGGATCTGGGGGTTATAGTGGATCACAAACTAACGATGAGTCAACAGTGTAACACTGTTGCAAAAAAAGCAAACATCAATCTGGGATGTAGTAGCAGGAGTGTTGTAAGCAACCCCGTAGAAGTAATTCTTCTGCTCAACTCCGTGCTGGTAAGGCCTCAACTGGGATATGGTGCCCAGTTCTGGACACCAGACTTCAGGAAAGATGTACACAGACTGGAGGAAGTCCAGAGGACAGCAACAAAAATGATTAAAGGTCTAGAAAACATGACCTATGAGAGAAGATTGGGAAAAAATGGGTTTGTTTAGTCTGGAGATGAGCCCTGATAATAGTCTTTAAGTACGTAAAAGGTTGTTATAAAGAGGAGGGTGATAAATTGTTCTCCTTAACCACTGAGGATAGGACAAGAAGTAATGGGCTTAAACTGCAGCAAGGGAGATTTAGATTAGACATTAAGGAGAACTTTCTGTCAGGGTAGTTAAGCACTGGAACAAATTACTTAGAGAAGTATCTATTATTGGAGGTTTTTAAAAACAGGTTAGACAAACACCTGTCAGGGATGGTCTAGAACAGTGGTTCTCAAACTTTAGCAACCCGAGGACCCTCATTTTGATTTAAAATTTGTTGTGGACCCTTCAACCCTCCCACTCAGCTCCAGGCCCTGCCCCCATTCCACCCTTTTCCCCTAAGGCTCCACTCCCCACTCCAGCCCTGCCCTTCCTCTTCCCCGCCTCTTTCCACCCCCTCCCCCAAGCGCACCCCATCCTCACTTCTCCCCCTCCCTGCCAGCACCTCCTGCAGGCCGCTGAACAGCTGTTCCCCAGCATGCAGGAGGCACTGGGAGGGAGGGGGAGGAGTTGATCAGCAGGGCCCATGGACCCCCGGGGCATACCCTGGGAGACCCCAGTTTGAGAAACGCTGGTCTAGGAGATAATACTTCGTCCTGTCTCAATGCAGGAGGCAGGGCTAGACGACCTATCAAGGTCCCTTCCAGTCCTACATTTCCATGATTCCAGGAGACTGACAATACAATTGTGAGAGTCGGCAACATTGCTGGGCCTTCCTGGTCACTGCTGAGCTCTGCTTATGACTCAGACTATCTGCATGGCATAAGAGAAGGAGCCTCCTGAAGGCATGGGTGAGGCCGTATGTCTTCTCCCTCCCCCACAAAACAAATCCTCCGACACAGCTCCTGGCTCTGGGCCCTCACCCTCAGAAACCATTTCAGCATGGGAAAGTGAGACGCCTCTCAGGGGAAAAGTACCTGGTTTGGGTGAAAATTGCTGTCCTGAATAAGTTGCAGCTTGGCTGGCCGCTATTCCCTTTGCCCCATTGTTCTCATCAGTTCTGCCTCTTCATGTTTGCCTGCAGTGATGAGGAAGAACTGGGAGTCCTGCGATCAAGAAGGTGTCATGAAGTGACGGGTCTGAAATGAAGGGGAATAGCGGTGAAATGGCCGCAGCTGCCAAGTGCTGATGCCAGGTAGCTTCTACGTGGGATGAAAGATGGAGAAACAATGGTGTGAAAAGGGAGGGAGAGAGCAAGCTCTGCAAGGGCTGACAGGTCTTGTCAGAGACACCTGCTGCTTTCCCAACAAGAGCCTTTTAATTGCTTCTAGCCCCTCATGTTCCCTGGACGAATATGACGCTTTGCTTTGCGTTTCCGACACTAAGTTTTGTTTGCTGCTGTTGACTCAGTCCCCTGACTCCCACGTTTCTGGTGAAACTGTGTCAACAATGGAGCCAGTGATCCCGAACACCCACTGCACCAAGCCCAAGTGGAGCAAAAGAAATGGCTGGGACCCGCACAAAGAGAACAGTGTCTAGGATTTAAGGTGTGACACGTGGCTCAAGAGAGCAAAAGGCTAAAGAAAGTCAAGGTGATTAAAAATATCACTATATTCCATCAATAGGAAGCTGTAGATTCAAATGACAAGAACATTCTCTGATTGCAAAAGACACAGTCACTTGGAGTTGATACTATTACGTAACTGTTCTGTCTTTGGATCTCTTTCCGAAAAATATGAGTAAAGTGAACCACTGTTCTGACTGCATCAAGGGTCAGACTGAAACTTTCTCCACAGCCAGGTGTCACCATTCTCTGTCTCATCAGGGCCTCACTAATTTGAACTAACAACTGGGAAACTCGTTGCCAATTACTCGACACTATAAGTTGCTGAGTAGTATGCAATACACAATAACAAACAAACCACAAGACCAGAAGGATAACGTTTCACAGCATTGCCAAAGTGGACTTGGGCCATTTGTTTTGACAGCAGTCATTTTAATTATTTATTATAATATTTCATAATGCACTGAGAAAAAATAATGAAGTCTTGGACTGGTCTCATCTCATTAATAAGTAGGCTTGGCAGAATTCAATTTTTTTATAATTTCAACATAATATCAATGTTTATTTAAGCTTCTTTTTTTTTCTTTTCCAGTTTTCAATTTTCACTGTTGCACAAAATGAAGTGGTTAAAGGGTTGTGGTTTTTTTTCCCAGTTGATTTAAATTTTCATAGTTGTGGGAAATTTATGGAGGGGACCAGCAATGCGGATGTGGATGAGTCAATAATTATCAAAATATACAAAAGTAAACAGCCTTAAACCAAACTCTCATAAGTTCTCAAGCAGCATTTCCCTTACTTTGCCTATCTGTACATTTCAATTATGGACAGAAATATGGTTTTCACCAGTTTGTGTGTACATACAGTGAAATTGATTTTTATCAGCAAGCATTTGTAAATATCAAAGCCTTCCAAGCCTACTACTAAGCCATAGGTGAGGAGCGGGGAGACAGTTTGAGATTCACGCAAAATGACAGTTTGCATTAGCAAGCATCAACCACACATGCACTGTAAGAAAATCTGTATCCTCCTGTGAATCCACCCAGTAGTCATTAGGCTGCATAGTTTGGCCACTCAGAACTTCAGGGCAACAGTGGAGACCTTACTGCTGAAAGAGCCTCTGGAGAGACAGGAGTTGTTAGCAGTACACAGCATGTGTGCAGTTCCAATTCCACCCACTAGAAGGCTGTGCAACACCTAGTCTGGCCAGTAGAGCTCCCCAAAAATCAGAATTGCCATCCTGCAGGAAAATCTGATGTTTCAACATGTGTTTTCAGGACAAAATTGGATTTTTCATCCTACAGGAAATTCTGCTCTTTTAACATCTCTTTTCATCTGGAATCAGGACAAAAGTATCAATTTTTCATACAACAGAAAAGTTCCAAAAAATATTCCAGAAATGTCAGAATGCTTTATTTTGGCTAGGTTTGACACTAATTTATGTCCCTTCGAGTTGGTGTGATGCCTCATGGGATTTGTAGTTCAGATGCCTCATGTTCCCATTCTCCTCTATTGGCCAGGTTCCCCAGCTGGACTACATCTCCCAGGATACACTGTGGTCATGTGACTCCCATGATGCACTTCTGTGGTTCAACCCCCCACCCAAAAGCCATGGGCACATGGCGTCTCAGCTGAACACACCTGAAACAAAACATTTCAATTTGAGTCAACCTGACTTGAAATAAAATATTTTTATTTTCTTGATGGACAGTTGGAAAATTTTGGCCAACCCGAAAGTCTTCTTGCAGACAATGTCAATTTTGCAAAAACTGCATTTTTCCATAGAAAAAAATTTGATGGCAAATTCCTGACCGCCTCTATTAGCTGGTCCTTAAATACACGTCATGTAACCTTGGGCAGATAACATCTCGGTGCTGCTGTTCCACTGTGTGTTAAATGGGGACAGCGTGATGCTCATCTAGTTTTTTTAATGCACTTGAAATCAATGGCCGGAAAGCACAAAATAAGAACTAGCTCTTATTCTTTTACAGGTAATTGTACCAGAATCTTGCAGTTCCCCTTGTGGCATTAAAGATGCACTCTAATTGATCTGATTAAATCAGTGCTTATCAAGACGACTGTACCAAAGACACGGTGATAATCACGTGAGTATTAATCTGTAGGGGGTTCAGCGTTTTAAAACTGATCTTAATGCTGGGAGCTAGGACTTCACCCCGAACAGCAAGAGAGGAGGCATTTGCAAAGTAAATGAATAACCCAGGCAGGGGATAAATCACATGCAGGTTGTGTTTGTTTGGGTCTGGTGTTTTAACAGAATAGCTGGACTAGATTGCACAAATATTAATACAAACCTGTGGTATAGGAATCATTAAGGCAGGGGGCCAGGGTCGATTCCTAGTCTAGTAATTATTCTGCCTACATTGATTGCCCTTCTATAGTGTCAACTGCATGCATTAGTCTTCCCTTCTTTGCCTACAGACCCTGGTCTGTAGAATCCAGGCTGAAAAAAATAGCACCTGAGTTCCACCCCAGAGGTGACTGCATTTCAGTCGCTGGTAAAGTGATCCCTGTACAGGATGGACCGATTCTCCATTGCCCTTCCCTTGCCTGGTCATTTACATCAGTGCAAAAATGTCAGCCCATCAGAATGGTTGCATTTGACACCCGCTGTGTTTTTGTGTAAATGACTTCACAAGATGCAGGGCAGAGGGGATTCAGGCCCAAACTCTATAAAGCACTTTACACTAAGGAGTACAAAATGTGATTGAATTATCATCACTAGTCACTCGAATAACATCAGTGGAGACAAATGGAGTTTTTAGCACCGGTTCCCCCTTATAACCTCGGCAACTTTAAGGAGACCCCACAAGAGACTACATGGTTACCCTGAAGCAGCAGCACCTGCATTGGTTGGACATTTAAAATGGATGCTAATTGCACAGGCATCCGATAAAGCAGTACATGTCCTGATATTAAACCTCTATGCAGCTTGAAAACAGAGTTAATAATCCCACCCTGAACTCTCTCTTCAATATTCAAATTGCTGTAAACTTGCCCCAGAAAGAGATGCTCACTCTGGGAATTGGCACCTTCAGGAGCAGAGACTGAATGGGGCCATCTATAGAGCTGCTGGAATCGAGTGGCTGTCCTGAAGCTGCACAACTTACTCCTGGACTTCTGTGTGAATAGCAGATTCAGGACGGCAGCAGCACTGAGCTTAAAGCTAAGTGTAACAGTCAGCAGAAGCTAGGCAGCACTGCCAAATCTCGCAGTTTTTTTGTGAGTCTCATGCTCTTGGATGGGTTTTTCCCCCCTACAGCCCCACCCAGCTACTGGAGTCAAGTGATTATGAGAGAATCTCAGGTTTCTTTGAAGTAGGCATCTAGCCCTCATGGCTGTAGAGAAAAGTCTGAAAATGCAACCCCCCCCTCACCTCAAGTGCTCCAAAAACAGTTGCCAAATTAAAAAAAAATCCCAAATGCATTTATTGTTAAAACACTTTTTTTTTTTTAAGGCAATCTCATAATCTTTGAATACTTGGGGCTGGCAATACTGAGGAGTTGGGGCAGTGTGATACTGGCAAGACCCAGGCATGGTACTGTCTCCTTTTCAACTCATCACCCACACAGGGCATCCTCTACTACCTCTGTGCATTCACACACAACCAGGGCAGTGGGGAGCACAGAGGAGCTACAGAACTGCAGCAGGAGAAATTCATCATTTTTCACTAGCCAGTTAAACACATCCCAATATGCCCACTAAGTCATACCTTTAAGACTGATTTCCCCCACTCCCATCCCTGCTTAGGGACATTAGCAGAAGAGTCTCGGAGCACGACAATTGCTACATTAGCCTGCAGTCCCAAACCTGGGAAATGTAGGTCACTGATCTTAGAGGTGGCCTAGTTTCACAGCCTCAAATAGAAACTTTCCCAGATCGAGGTTCTCTCGGTCCAAAAATAATCTGAAGCACATGCTTGAAAGTTCCAGCTTCCCTTTATATTCAAATAGATGGACATGACCATCTCCTTAACGAGACACTGTACAGATATTTTTATAAAGCACTGTGTGCTTACACATTACTTTGACAGACACAAACACGACCTTGATCTATAGATATGAGATACACACAGGGAGTTCTATTTGCATGTGCATATTTTCTCACAATAAAATCGGGATAGAATTGAAATGCTACAATGGATGGATTTTTTATAACGAGTGCTGGCTCTTTCTAAAAGTAGCCCAAGCGGAGGGCATGGACAAGGGTAGGGCAGATGGGTGACCCCATCATGGCAGCTCAGTAATGCCAATAGCTCAGGTTTCCTGGAGTGCCTTCTTTGGCAGCAATGGAGTATTCGGTGAGCTCAGGAATCAGATACACAAACGCAGCTCCCTGGCATGGGGAAAGACCCAGCTCCATGCTTTAGACCAATTGGCAGTCGTGGAAGGGATAGCGATCTGGCTACTGGTGCATCAATCTAGAAGAGGTGTGAGGATGCTAGTATCGGAGGCTCAGGGGTGACATTCTGGTTCCATCCAAGTCAATGGGAGTTTTGCCATGGACTTCAGTGGAGTGAGGATTTCATTCCGCACTGGGGCAGAGGGCGAGCAGGCTGGTTTCCTTGAAGACCGTGCTTGCTATGCCGCGCTGCTTTGTTCTTCTGCCACCCGCGATGCCAGCCACACCACTCCCTTCAGTCTACCCTCCACCTCTGGTCTCCACACCTTCCTCCATGCCACCCCAACTCCAGGAATAGCTTTTGTTGTTCAGAATGGTTCAAATATGCAGCCTGGAACCCAAGCCCAGTCAAACACCCTCAAGAAGAGAACCCAGGCCGGCAGCCCCTCTCAGAATTAGCAGGATGTCTGAAATGACACTAGTACATTGGATTATAAACATCACCGCCCAGGAGTTAAGCAGAAAGAAGGAGAAGACGAAGAGGAAAAAATATTCTGTACCTTCAAACAGCACCATCAGAGAAGAAATGGAGAAGCCACATCCCTTTGGATTGAATGTTATGCAAATATTCCGAGTGCTCAGATACCATGGTGATGTGCACACAGCAGATCAGAGCATCCAGATCAGGTCACCCAGCTTGTTAAGTTACTCTTCTAGAGCCATGCTATGATCAAAACCAGGGCTTCTAAAATTCTCCTCTGAGTATTTGGTAGTGTAGCAGGAGATAGCAAAGCCTCAGGGACAGGCTGCTGAGGTCAGTATTATTCCTGCTTGCACAGTTGGGCGAAATCAAAATGACAAGCTCTGTTCTGATCAGCGATTCAGGACTGAGGATCCAAAAGAGAGAAATCACATCACGCATAAAGCCATGCACGCTTGTTGGGGAGGTCTCCTCCCAACGCAGAGTTCTTTCCTCTTTGTACAAGTTGTAATTAGCTCCCTCTTTCCGTCAGCTGAAGGAAAGTGGCTCAATCCAGCTTCAGTTTGCCTCAGTGAAGAATGCTCTTGGTGAGCCAGTCCGGCGTAAGGGTCCCGTTCACTCTTTAGGGGTCAGACTTGGACAGACAGAGGTGCCTTGACATGACAGCTAGCTTGAAATTCTGCACAGCTTCTCCCAGGACACAGTTTTGGTCCCATATTGTCTGTTTATGTAGGTCACTGCAGGAACCATGTCCTAACAGATCATGAAATGTCACTTCAGCCTCTTGTTTGATGTAAAAGAGGGTTTTCTCACCTCCTACAGCTTCAGGCTGCTGCTCCGAGATCTAGTTCCTCTCAGTGAGTCCACTTTCCCCAAAGCAACTGTAAACACTGACTTTGGAGTGACAAGCCCATGCTGCAGAACTCTGCAGAAGGTCACGGGGCCTTTACATGAACCCCTCTTTCTGGTAGGGAAGGAAGTTGATCCATCACCGTCTATGTAGCCCACAAAGTATGTCCATGAGCCTCCTGTCTGATCTGTTCAGGGAGGACCTCATGCAGTCCCGTTTTTGGAGGCTTGATGCCAGATTTTTTGTTGTTTTTTGTTTTTTTTTTTAAAGTCAGCTGGAGCATGTTGTATAAGCTCTCGGTCTCTAAGGTTCTTATATGGCCCCCATTACTGTACTGGGCCTCTTCATTGTAATTACTTTCAAAACATCCCTAGTTGGTAGGCAAGTGCTATCCCTAGTTTACACATGGGAAACAGAAGTTAAATGACTTTCCCAAGGTCCCCCAGGAAATCTGTGACAGAGCTGGGAACTAAGTCCTGAGCCTGAGTACTCGATTGCTGGACCATCTTTCCTACAGTTGCCAGCGTGGTGTCTGTTTATAGTCTCGTGTACAGCTGTATAAAAAGACGACTAAATCGTGTTTTATCCAGGCATAGAAAATACAGACCAGGGTCTTGCTGTCACTGAAATCAATGGAATAACTCCACATTTACACCAGCGTAGCAAAGCAGGATCTGGCCCAATGATTTTTATTCCCACTCAGGCAAACGGGGAAAAGCAATTAGCACAGTAAGTATGAAGAACACCTTGTGCATCTTAAGGATTCATTGGCCAGAAATTAATAGAATGTTAAATCTAACGTCCCCACACATGCCATCTGCTCGTTCAGCAGCACCTCCGCTAGACTGCCTGTCTCTGGCAAATGTTCCACCAAGAAGCAGACTTATTTTGCCCAGGCACAGCTAGTATCCGCTGCCTTTCAGACAAATCCAGACCTCACTAGACCTATGTTTACTCAAACGAAGCGCCCAGTGAAATAGCATGTCTTCTGGTCACGCATATTGATAACTGGTCAGCAGGGAGTTTAACCAACAGGTGCATGAATCTTCCATAGCAGAGAAGCTACATTTTACCCACAGCAACGAATAACCAGCAAAGCTGATTCCTCCAGGACATTTCAGGTCTTCGGATGGTGCTGTGCATGTGACTCTAGGTGGCACTGTGCATATTGACATTATAGCATTATACGAAGTTGTTGGTGTCAGTGGGCAGGTCTACACTACGGGATTAAGGCGACCTAAGTTACGCAACTCCAGCTACATGAATAACGCAGCTGGAGTAGATTTAGTAGATTTAGGATTTTTCAGTTTGGCTACATGAATAACGTAGCTGGAGTAGACGTATCTTAGGTTGACTTATTGCAGTATCTAAGCCACACTGGGTCGACTGGAGAAATTCTCCCATCAACTTACCTTATGATTCTCGTTCTGATGGAGTACCAGAGTCGACAGGAGAGCGATTGGCAGTCGATTTAGCGGGTCTTCACTAGACATGCTAAATCGAGCATCCATCCATGGTAAGTGGAGACAAATCCTGTACCTTCATCTGTTTGCTACGATACAGTGTGAAAATTTGATTGTAAGCATCAACCACAGTTTTGCTTTTGCTCTTATTACCATGGATCATTGGCTCATTCATGCAACAGAAAGGAAAAAAACAAAAAACCCTCAAGTGAAAAACAAAGAAGCCGAAACTGAGTCTAGTGACACACCACCACAGGTGGGAGATATTGAGAAGCAAGCCACACAAACAGTGAAAATAAGGCCATGACACAGCATAAAGTCAAATGGAGGAATTAGCAAGAGGAAGACATACAATACTGCTTCGCTACTTGAGGACTGAAAATGTGGAGCAACCACTGTGTTTTATGCTCAGAAATGCTTGCACAAGATAGCTTAATATTTAGTGAGAGTTGCAAGTTGATTTTTTTAAATCGGTATAGGTACTTGTGTGGTGGGGAGAGGCATAAACTACTCCAGACACACAGAAGGGGGGGTGCGATCAAATAAGTTTGAGAACCAGAGTTCTATAGGTCATGCTGGTTTAACGTACTGTACTGGTTTGTACAAATGGTGGCCAGATCTGAACTCATCTTATATGGAAGGAACTCCTGCTACAGCACCGGGCAGCAGGATAAACCCTTAAATTAAGATTATTCCCCGTATGCAATGTTCCATCTTGATCCCCGTGATTGCTTGTATCAAAACCCAGCATTGCGTGCTAGGAATGGTCATCTCAACAGTTCCCCCCCCTCTGTTAAAGACAAGTGCTGCTTCCACTTGTTTCCTTCCATTCAAACTTAATAGAACTCTCTGCACCTGGATGAGCAGCCAATGCACTCCTCCGCTGGCCAAAGGTTTGGTGCCCCAGGTTTAAATGCTTTAGTGCAAATACACAGTCTGGCCACTCGAGGGGGGCAAAGGGCCACACCGTGAGAGAGAGCGTTACACCCCCACCAAAGTCCCAGAATCAGTCTCCAGCGACACAGTTCTATCGTTAACTTCTCATGTCTTTTTTAAAACATATACATCCTTGCAAGAAGCTCTTTCCCCCCCTTGTGCTTTCGCACTAATGAGTTATTCTCACTCATTCCTTTGTTACGCCAGCTCTAGTTTGACTCTTTTACATGAATGTTTCATTTTGAAAGGCTGGTATTATGTGGCAGGATTATAAACTTACTCCTGAAATGCTCCATTAATAAATAATAATCATGTTTATAAATATGCAACATAGACTATTAGTCAATTCCACAAATTCTTGGCTGCGGGAGCATAAAAGTACACCCTGCAGCTTTTATACATAGAAGAAATGAAAATAAATTCAGATTGTCTTTATAGCCCACAAATAACAAACGCTGAATAATTAACATACCCACTATCAGAAGTAAAGAACAAACCATTTGTTTCTTTAAACATGAACAAACAATGTGCAGTAAATAGGTGATTTAAAATGATTATATAGCCATGCAGGGACAATATTATTTGTCGACTTGAACAGGTCAGTAAAAAGCAGCTGTTTAGTGCCAACCATGCCAATTCCTTAAATAGCTTGAGTGTTACTAATCATCATTTTATTTAAGCTCAGCAGGATTTGGGAGTGCTAATCCTACTACAATATATTTGGCTTTCAACTGTAGGAGAGCAGGCTGGAATCCAGAATTAAATTCTGTTTTTTGGGAAACAGTAAGTTTACCATAAAACGAATTTCTGTAGGGCACCAAAGGTATTTGCAAATTCAGCAAATAGTTTTGGCTGGGGGGAAAAAAAGAGAAAATCAAAATCAGAAAATGCCAGTGTTTTGATATTTTAAAAATGACTTTGGAATGTTACGTTTTTTTTGTTTGGTTTTTTTTTTAAATTGCAGCGAGGAAAACACCAAAAATCAATCCTGGCCTCAAGTGGATGTTTGCGGGGGGGAATTTAGGATTTTTCAGTTTGGCTGGGCCACCAAAGAAACCCCCACAATATTTGTTCGGGTCCAGCAAGGAGCCACAAGGGAGAGAGCAAACAGGCATGCCCAGGGCAAATGGGTGAGGTACAGACTTCTGCAAAACAGCCTCAATACAGGTCTCGGAATGTGCTCTCGTAGATCGAGAGGGCAGTGCATGCTGGGATATGTAGTCTCAGGATGCCAGACCTCCATATTCAGTAGCAGGACATCTGGAATACACTTTTGATCTAATATCTGGGATAGTTTGAGCTTGGGCAATTGGAAATTTCACCTGTACCATGGGCTGACCATCACTTCCTGTGATTCCAGGCTAGGCGTTCTGCTCCTGTTGGGATGACTGATTTGGTATGATGGGCAGACCCCAGAGGTTAATGGAGCCTGAGCATTCCCCGAAAGCTCTGGTAGTGAATAATGCTTTTCTGACAAGACCAATCTGTCATTGGTTTAGTAGGACCTTATAACAATCTTTTGGTACTCAGCTATCAAAGAAATGGCCCTTAGACCTCCTTTGCACCAGCCTTGTCCACACAGGTGAGGCTAGTTCATGGCTGACCCCATAACAACTGGAGGGGAGATAGCTTGAGTGCTGGTGACAGAAGTTTCATCACAAGTTGACTGACTGCATTCGAGAGTCTCTCACACTGTGTCTGAGGGCAAGGAAGAGTGACCACCTTCAGGACATGCTGAATGGCCCTCATTGGTAAAGCTTTTCCATCATAACCAACAGGATTGAGTCCTTCATACAGAAGACTCTGCTTGGGTTGTGTAACCACGGAAGGGACAATAGTGAAAAAAATTCATTAAATCCCCTACACACCCTCTATGCCATTCTAATTCACTTGGGAAGCCCTTGGATACTATGGTGGGTGATCTCTTCAGCGGTACACAAAACAGTCGAGAGAAAGACCAATCATTTCTGACACTGCCCAAAGGGCACCGCTGTGACAGACTCTTGCAGGCACGTGCCAACAGAAATGAAGTAGGAAGATGTCAAATGTTGTTAACCTGATCTAAACCTTTACAAATCCAAACCTAATGAGGAGAAAGGTGGTGTCTTTTTAAAAAAAAAAAAAAATAACCTTTTCTCCAACTAAATGTATGTCAGGGCAGCAGCCTGCTGAAGAAAAGGCCACATACAGTAAAAAATTATTTATTCCAGGAAGCAGGGGCAGCCCATGAACTCAGTGGCAAAGGCTGCAGGGGCACTGACTGAACGAGCTAAGATGGATGAAGCATTTTCCACTTGTCATCAGCACAGTGATTATTTGAGGCTGATACAAGATTCAAGGTTGATATGAGATACACAAGCAAATGTATGCCCCTTCTCATCTCCTCCCACAGCCCGAAGAGATGCCTGCTCTTTGCATGCAAGTTTCAGCTCAAAGATTTAATGTGGTCCAGCCTTAGAACTAGGAGCTGAGAGGAAAAGGTTCCATCCCTGCCTCAATCACGGACTTCTTATGACCTTAGGCCAGTCACTGTCATCTCTGTGCCATCTATAAAATGGGAATACTGCCATCATTATTATTTCAGCTACAAATCACTGGTCTTGGTGCAGGAATCTAGATGGTCACAATGGCCATTCTAGCTTTAAGAATCTATGAAACAACAAAGTGGTTCTGAGTGGAAGGTAGTTGATGAACAATAAACTTTAGGATTGTGTAATAATATAAATTGAAGTTACATATTTAAAGAGAGACAGGTAATACAAACCAAGAAGAGTCAGAAAAGTGCTCAAATAAGACAGTACTGGGGGCCATAGATGTAGAATATGTAGAAGCAAGGCTAACACCGTTTGAAACATGGACGGTTGTAGGTAGAAATGGAGCTCTAACAGTAGGTCATCTAGTTTATTTCCCATTCTGTGGTTGAAGTTCTGAGATACTCCTCACTCTACCATAAAATTCCTGTTATGTGTAAGAATCTGCAGCTTAGATTCTCGGATGCTTTGTGGTGTCTCCTCTAAAACGGCAGTAATTAGGACAGAACTGGAACATTAAGGATTTGCTTGTGTTCTCCTGTTAGAGTAATATAGTTTAACTCCTTCAGGGTTAGCCTTCCACTACACCAGAAATATCATAGAAATGTAGGACTGACAGGATCCCGATAGGTCACCTAGTCCAGTCCCCTGCAGTGAAGCAGAACTAAGTGTTACCTAGAGTCACTATCCCAGACAGGTGCTTGTCCTGGCCAAAGTTTGCAGATGATACCAAGCTGGGAGGGGTTCGGCCAGTGATGAAGTAGATCTCTGGACTGGGTGAGGGGATCATGAGCCACAGCACTCAACAGAGCCTCATGCGCCATTCAAGTCCTCCAAAGTTGTCCAGCAAACAGGAACGAGGAGTTAGAGCTCATGTAAATAACCAGAACCCCACACACACACACACACAAAAGCAGGACAGAAAAAGCCTAGAAATCAACCTTACACACTGTAAGCAATAAAGGACCTTATCTATTTTTTATTTTGCCTTTCAGCTTTAAAAACAACTGCTTCAGGAAAACTAAGTGGCAAATAGAAAAGGAGGACTTGTGGCACCTCAGAGACTAACCAATTTATCTGAGCATAAGCTTTCGTGAGCTACAGCTTACTTCATCGAATGCATTCAGTGGAAAATACAGTGAGGAGATAAATCTTTTCAGCACGTTCAGCTCATTTAGTTAGCCATGAATGAGTAGTCACTGGGAAACTAAGCCCTTATGAGATACTGCAAACAACTGCAGAGGGAGAACATTCATGCTAGAAATTAGAAGTAGAAGAAACCTCTTGTATCAGGTCATTCAGTCCATCCCCCTGCCAAGTCACTATTATGCTTTTAACTTTACTAATCCAGCTGAGCTATCAGTGTCCCAAGCAAATTAGCGTTTCCACTATTTTCCTTGGAAACAGTTTCATACTCTAATAGATCTCACTGTCAGGAATGAGTCAGCTCTTCAATATTCAACCCTTTTTAAGAAGGGCATCACAAACCACTGCCACCCAAGTTTTGTTCTTATTGCTGTTATTGTTATCCCTACGATCACCACCACTGTATGAGAGAAAAAACTTTTTTTTTTTTCCAGTTTGTCCACTTTGCATCCAAGTCAGCACTGACAATGCAAGCCCTGTCCTAGGCACAGCACAAGTGTGGTTACCAGCTCCAGCAGCAAAGCTGAAACTGAAAAGGCAGCAGGCAGACACATGCACATTGAGAAAGGGAGAGGGCTGAAGTGCATTTGGCATTACCCTCAGCACCATGCAAAATCCTTCTAAACATCAGAGGAGAAAAGTTTTTTTTAAAACATCTAAACAAAAAGGCAGGGCAAGCTTCGTCAGAAAACTTAGCTTTTAATAATTAATCAAACAACTTGGTAATACCCTTTCACATTTATCCCATTACTCCTACTTATACACCCCAAATAAGTCAAGCTGACTCCATAGTATTTGTAGAGTTCAAATATTTGTGGTATTATGCCTGCCTTCCCTTCCCACCTACAGCCCCAGCCTTGGGAGTCTCTTTGCCAAGCTATATGTTTTAAACTCTTAATCTTTCCTCACACACCACTTTCTCCAGGCCCATGATCATTTTAGCTTCACTTCTCCAAGCTCCTTCCCATTTGTCCCCATCTTTCTAATGAGAAGTTGCCTGGAAATGAATTCAGTATTCACAAGTCAACCCAGAAACAGTATTAGCTACCTGCTCTCATTACATGGTCTTCTTATGTCTGCAGCCCAAAACTGGGAGAGAGAGCCTCCCAGCTCTGTAGCGTTCCCGAGAGCACAGTGCAAACTGCATGAAAATATTCAATTTAGTATCTTGCTGCTTCTGTCACAAACCTCTAGGCTTCATGCCCTGCTCCACCAGGAGTGAGTTAAATACCTTAGGAAAAGTATAACAAAGATGGCCTTCACCTCCCCACAAAGAGCTGCAAAATAGCTGATCTGTTGTGGTTGGTGGCTGAAGCCTGATGGCATTTTAATAGGTTTATTATGAATCAGGATGTTTAAATTCACTTTGCAGGCAGCAGGACATAATTTAAGAGACACCAACTGGACAGCAGCTGCTCTTTGTCTGCAGCACAGAATTACCTTTAGACTATTACTGCAATTGTTATCAAGTGAAGAATGAAAATGTCAGGACCAAGACAATCTGATGCAACAGGGAGAGGCAGCGAACTGGCTCATGCAAGGGATGATGCATATAATAATCCTTTGTTGGTAGGCTCTCTTCACACTACTCCAGGGTCTAGAAAGGTATAAGACTGTACTTGAAATAAGGGTTGTACGAGAAGAGGACTGGCCCATGAAGAGCCTAAGCAGACTATCGCCTCCATGATAGTAGCATCGATAGAAAGCATGTATCTGACACAAACCCCTTAAGCTGTCTTAAACCAAAGCTTTATTATCCAGCATAACAAGGATACTTTGCACTGCCAGAGTGATTGCACCCGAACACCTGAGCACTTCACGAACACCCAATCCAGTCGTGTCGGGTAGGCTGGATCCTGGCTTCACAAATGGGAAACCTGTGGGCTTCCCTTTAAAAATGGGAAACAAAAGAGACTACCCTGAAAGCTGCCTGCAATTAGGTTAGTCTGCATCGCGCTCAGGGAAACCACAGGCTGCCGTGTTCCCAGTGGGTGGGGTGAAAAAGGCCCAGCTCAAAGGCTTTCAAAGGCAAAAAAGCTTGGAAGCTTGGGGCAGCCAGGTATGCAGGCTCCAGGGTAGCAAAGGTGGGTTCAGTGAGCTGCAAAATGTTCATCCCTATTGACTAGGAGCTGAAGAAAACTCAGTGACTTTTGTCCGCATGATTCCAGGCTGTTGAGTTGAGTTGTGGTGAGGACCAACCTGGATCGTGTTGATTCATTTTCTTCCCTGAGACAGCCGGTCACTGCGCCATGTTGCCTGTGTTGCCCTCCTTGTATCTGTCTACTTTGGACCTCCGGACAAAGGGGCTTGCACATTAGATTCTGGGAGTCATCATTACTGGGGGACGAAGCAAGATTCCCCTTTATATTGACTGAACTTCACCAGTGACACCTTCTCTCTTAAGAACATAAGAGCAGCCATACTGGGTCAGGTCCATCTAGCCCAGTATTCTGTCTTCCGACAGTGGCCAATGCCAAGTGCCTCAGAGGGCATGAACAGAACAGGTAATCATCAAGTGATTTATCCCATCGCCTATTCCCAGCTTCTGGCAAAGAGAGGCTAGAGACACCATCCCTGCCCATCCTGGCTAATAGCCATTGATGGACCTATGCTCCCTGAATTTATCTAGTTCTTTTTTGAACGCTGTTATAGTCTTGGCCTTCACAACATCCTCTGGCAAGGAGTTCCACAAGTTGACTGTGCGTTCCGTGAAAAAAATACTTCCCTTTGTTTTAAACCTGTTGCCAATTAATTTCATTTGGTGCCCCCAGTTTGTGTTATGAGGAATAAATGACACTTCCTTCTTTACTTGCTCCACACCAGTCATGATTTTATAGACCTCTATCACATCCCTCCCCTTAGACATCTCTTTTCCAAGCTGAAAAGTCCCAGTCTTCCTAATCTCTCCTCATACCGCAGCAGTTCTATACCCCTAATCATTTTTGTTGCTCTTTTCTGAAACTTATCCAGTTCCAAAATGTTTTTTTGGTTTTTTTTGAGATGGGATGACCACATCTGCACGCAGTATTCAAGATGTGGGTGTACCATGGATTTATATAGAGGCAATATGATATTTTCTGTCCTATTATTATCTATCCCTTTCTTAATGATTCCCAACATCGTTCACGGTTTTGACTGCCGCTGCACATTGAGTGGATGTTTTCAGAGAACTATCCATGACACCACTCAAGAAGAGATCTCGGGAAATAGCTAATTTAGACCCCATCATTTTGTATGTATAGTTGGGATTATGCTTTCCAATGTGCATTACTTTGCATTTAACAACATTGAATTTCATCTGCCATTTTGTTGCCCGGTCACCCAGTTCGGAGAGATCCTTTTGTAGCTCTTCGGTCTGCCTGGGACTTAACTATCTTGAGTAGTTTATCATCTGCAAATTTTGCCACCGCATTGTTTACCCCTTTTTCCAGATCATCTATGAATACGTTAAATAGGGCTGGGCCCAGTACAGACCCCTGGGGGACAGCACTATTTACCTCTCTCCATTCTGAAAACTGACCATTTATTCCTACCCTTTGTTTCCTATCTTTTAACCAGTTACCAATCCATGAGAGGACCCTCCCTCTTATCCCATGATGAATTACTTTACTTAAGAGCCTTTGGTGAGGGACCTTGTCAAAGGCTTTCTGAAAATTGAAGTACACTGTATCCACTGGATCCCCCTTGTCCACATGCTTGTTGACCCCCTCAAAGAATTCTAGTAGATTGGAGACACATGATTTCCCTTTACAAAAACCATGTTGACTATTCCCCAAATTATGTTCATCCATGTATCTGACAATTTTGTTCTTTACTATTGTTTCAACCCGTCTGCCCAGTACTGAAGTCAGGCTTGTCTGTAATTGCCAGGATCGCCTCTGGAGCCCTTTTTAAAAATTGGAGTCACATTAGCTATCCTCCAGTCATTTGGTACAGAAGCTGATTTAAATGATAGATTACGGACTACAGTTAGTAGTCATGCAATTTCACATTGGAGTTCCTTGAGATGAATACCATCTGGTCCTGGTGACTTATTACTGTTTAGTTTATCAAGAAAGGCCTATCACCCCTGCCCTCTTCCCAAACAGAGCTCTCAGGGGTGGATTTATACAAGAACATGTTTAATAGCAACAGTTCCTATTGTAACATGTAACAGTTCGTATTGTCCATCCAAACTTGCATTACCATTTTTTTTAATGGAAGCTTTTGGTCACAAGGGCAAATTCTAAATCAACATTTTCATCAATGGCCTGGTGATTGCATGGTTCTTACAAAGCCACATACAAAATCGGCAGAAGCAGAAACTGAAAAGAGAAATCTTAAATCCACAATCTCCACCCTGATGAAATTACATTATCAACAGTAATTTAGAGGGTATACTTACAAAACTGGCTCTCCAAATACACTCCAGCTTGCGCTCTCATTTACTGACATTAAGTCAGTTTGTGCTTGGAATAAAGTCTGATGTATGCAACTTAGTGTTATAAACTAGCAAGGATTATAAAAAGGGTCTGCAATCATTTCAGCCTTTTGCTGAAAAAGTCACATCCAGTTCCAACTTACTCCTTCTGGTGAGACGGACCTTGTCCCTTGTTCAGCTTGCTGAGAGGGCCATATAGGCATGTAGTTCTACACAAGTGATTCCTCTCTCTCAGAAGAGCAGACCCAGAGGGAGAAAGGAGCTGGGGACAGCCTTTGATCAGCTGAGCTTTGTGGGTTCTCAAATGGAACCTCCCCAAAAAGAATTATGGTCAGCAGAGTAAAGAGACTGTAATTTGTCACAAGCAAGGTATTTCTCCGCGTTGTGGCATGTTCCAGTAAAAATGCCTTTAGTTTACTAGTTTAGCTCTCTATTGGTTTGATTAAACTGGTACTTAAAGTGTATTTTGCTGAGTAGTAAGTTAAATTTAACATGAATGTTTTATAGTAGTGTTTCTCCATTTTCTATAAAATAAAAATGGGCCTTTAAAAACCATTCTCTGCCAAAGCAACTTTAAGACTATGCAACACAAAGAGCTGCAAATACTGACCAGGTTACAACAGCAACCAGACTGGAACTCTACAGTGTAAGACACACAGAACATGTATTACTTCAATGTAGTGGTTAATGGCTAGTCGTGCTTCAACAGAAACCTAAAATGAGATAGTCCAAAATCATTTAAGCTATGTTGTAACTAATTACCACCTACACAATTTTTTTAATATATATATATAGACACTATAGAGATGAGTTACATCAAGTTCTCTTAAAGTCTTAACTGAAATAAACCTATATAAATATTTAGCTAGACAAACATCTGAAATCACATATAGTGACCTTTAGAAAGAGGTAAATATCGTCCCATGTTTACATTAGCAATTTAACATCAGGCAAGCATTTAGGTTCATTGACATGACCTTGAATGACACTAGTAAAGGTGTCCTGATTTCCTTCATCAGGCAGCCATTTCTCCTCCGGCCTCCATTAGTTTATATACAAGGGTTGGGTTTTACCAAAGGAGCCCCAGGGAGTTAGTTGTCCTTATTCCAAAGAGAGTTGGGCACCTACATCCTTGGTGCCTTTGGGGCGAAGGGGGAGAGGGCGGGGAGAAAAAAAATAAAAACAATCACATTGTTCCCCACCAAAAGGTTCACTGGAGGACTACAGAAAATCTTGGTTGTTAGCAATAGGCAAGTCAGGCAGACTGCCTCTTACCTACTTAAACTCAGCAGTGCTCATAGGGCCTGACAAATCCCAGAGACAGACTCCCACTGAATTCAGCAAGAGTTAGCTCAGACCATCTGAAAGACTAGGTAAACTGAAACTGGCCTTATTTCCTCCTCTCTCTACATCTGCAGGACCTGGATCTGGTCTTCAGCAGTAAAAAGTGCCCTCGGTCCCAGAAAAAGTTCAGGATACTCCAGACAAGCCATGGCAGACCAAGGACATGTCCTCTGGAGCTCCAGATGCTCTTCATAAATTCTCCTCTGAAAGGGATGTCAAAACACAATGCCATGATGGCTCTTTCATTGAGAGAGTAGCCATGCCACCACCTTTTCCCCCTTCAGCAACAAGGTAATCGAAGCTTTAACCCATCCTTCTACCCAGCATTGCCATTTTTCACTTCAGGACTCAACCTGTCCAAGAACTTCCCATAACTCAGCTCTTCTTCACAGTGTTTTACCAACGCCAAAGGGACATCGCGTTGCCTACCGAGAGCCACCTAGTCCATTTCTGTAACATGCTGTCTTGAAAGTGTTCCCAAGCCATAGCGTGTCATCCTAGCCTATGGGCCTCTTGCGGTTCCTGCAATCCGGAGCTCAGTGCGCTTGGACCTACCCTAATCAATTTCTCCACCTTTTACCTCTTAGCTGACATATTAAATATTGCTCAATAACAGCACTATGGAGTGACTTGAATTTACTCCATGATAAAAGGATAAAAATAGTATATTGATATTGCCTGGATATCTAATATTAGTTCTGCTTTGGGAATTTTCCAACATGGTCCAGCTGTGAAGCCTTTGCTGAATGCAAAGCACAATTGCGTCAAAGAATTTTCCACCACCACCTTTTATTGACTTCCAACTGCCTTGGCTCCCTCTTTTAATGCACGATACTATTCGCCACATTGCTCTGTACAGAATGGAATTCTCTCCCAACAAATGATTCACTTTAAAAGTGCATTAACAGTCTGAAAAGTAACAGCAGAAATCCCATCAGGAGCTTCTTTTGCATTCTTGGTCTCCCACAGCAAATGTACTCCAAGTCAACAGAGGCCGGTTTTGCTAACTGCCAGTGCTGGAAACGCCACCTGGGATCTGAAAACGCACCTGGGTTCTGCCTATCATGTTGTCACCAGCAATAACAATTCCACCATTGGAACTCAAAAGTTTAGCTAAAGATTCATAAAGCAGAATGGAATCCAGTTCACTCTTCCAGAGCTGTGTAAGCTCCGCATAGTCACTATGAATAAAAATGCACAGGCCAATAAAGCAAGCAGGTATGAAATCAGACACACAGGAAGTATGAGGTGGTGTTGAGTATGAAGGTGAACTTTTTACTCTGTCATTTTTCTGACCATTGCTACACTTTAAAGAGGAAACATGGAGTGACAGAACACTCTCATTTAGCAGGTAAGGAGAAAGGAATTTAGAATGTTGGGGCTACCTCAGGCAAGGACTCAAAGGGACACCACCAAACTGCACTGTATGCTCATCAGAAGACTACTACAATTTTGCTTTTGTCAATGCAAACTGCTATTGCAGAACACGGAGGCCTTCTTGCAAAGAGCCAAAGTGGAGTGAAGAAAGAGTGCAGCATCTATACCAGGCTGTTTCAGGGTGCAAGCCTTGGGAGTGCTCCGAACAAGTGAGAGTAGTATAACCTACTGTCATGATAACAAATCAAGAATTCCATGGGCAGACTTTGAGCAGTCATTACAGAGAGGCAGCTTTGCAACAGACTCTTAGCAGTCACAACCCACCAAGCAAATTGCAGAATTTACCAAAAGAGTCAAGCAAATGTTGGTACGTTCCAAAAACAGGAGGTAATTTTAACATCATAAAGGCAAGAGAGGCTCCAGATGGGTTAAAAGCCTAAAGTAAAAGGGTATTTGACATAAATATTGGCAGAACACACAATAAGAGTGTCAATATGTCAAGCAAAGCTCATCAGAACTGTAGCTGCTTTTCAAGAACACCGTAAAACAGAACAACCATGCCAATAACTTTAAACTCAGAGCTTTCAAAGAATGGCACTGAATTTATGCACAGAACTCACAGGCTATGGATCTTAATCAGCCTAGATTACAGATATCCTAGTTTTTTTTAAAATAGCCATCCCACAGCTCTACCAGTGTGAAGCATTGTAGATAGCAAGGGGAAAAACATATCTTAGTGTAATATGGGATTTGGCAGCCAGCCGGCGGGCAGATTTCCAGTGTGGTGCAGAGAGGATTCTTTGCACGAATGCTTCCAAGGAGAGGGGGGCAGGAAGAACCAGTGTTCTCTTCCTGCAATTTAACAACCGCGTATCAGATCTTTCGTAAAAAGATTGATTAAAAATTTGAGTAGCAGAAGAGTTACAGCCAGGAGAGGACACAAGATGGCAAAAAACGTTGTCTTACTTCCTATGAAGGGCGGGGAATTACAAAAATAGACATCTATTTTCTCTAATCCAAGATTCCTGTAGTACGGTATTTGCCTAGTTTTTCTGCTTCCCTATGGTCTCATGTTATTTAACTAAGTCTGACCAGAGCTCTATTGGAAAACGAGTACATCATTATAGGAGGGTTTAGTGCAATTGTTAAAATCAGTAGCTAGTCATTACAATTTTTTACAACAGTCACAAAATTAAAAAAATAAAGAACCCAACACCACACACACTAACATTTCAGCACAGTTTCAGCCACCAGCCTTCATCAGATGGGCAAGTATTTCTCTAGGCCCAGGATCATACAATTCCAAGTCTTTAAAACACAAGATCTGTTTAACAGAGACCAAAAGTATCTGATTCAGCTTTTAGAGGAAAAAGTCTTTTGGGGTCTAATTTTGGGTTTTTTTCCCCCTCCTTTTACAAAAATTTATTTGGACCAGTGAGTGCAGAAAGTCTATACACAGTGCTGTATCCACCCCATATGCTTTAGCAACCCCACAGCCTCTTCAAGCAACAGAGCAGAGTCTACGAGGAGGATCTCAGGTCATTCTACTGTGGAAGTTTGGAAACTAGGAGTTTAATGGTGACATTTTGGGCAGAGAATCAAAGACCCTGCTGCTGTGTGCTGTATAAATAACATCACGGAGGCAGCAATGTTTGTTTTGGTTTCAATATTGCAGAGATGAAAGCTTCTCCTTCACAGTTAAGCTTCAGCAGGGCTCTCGACAGCTGACTGACTTCTCACAGGGAACCCGGTGCTCCATGCAACAGCTTTACCTGGCAAGGAAGACAGCCAGGGAAAAGAATTAGTACGGTCAGAGAAGCTTTGTTATTAAATAGATCATATGCAACTATGGGAATTTACGTACAAGGAGGAAAACAAAAGAAACAACAATACTATCCACCACTGGGTCCCTCAAGCAGGGGTTGATTTCTGTGGTGATTTTGGTCACTGACTTGATTTTCTGCATATGGAAATTAGCCAGAGCACTCTGAGCAACAGGCAAAGCTCAGGGATAAGAATTAAATCAATCACAGCCACAGTCTGTGGCTGCTCTCCTGGAATGGGACAGCTTTGAGCACCCCCCGAGAAAGGAAGTTTTCCCCAAGCAACTGGTTCACTTGGGGTCCTTCTGCTTGCTACACAGACCATTTTCTTCTTGGAGCCCTCATTTCCCCTCCCTCCACCACACATCCACAAGGTAAAAACCAGGGAAGAGATGCAGCTGCCTCAGCAGGGGCAGTTACAGCAGACAGGAGTCAGGAGAACTTTTAGGTACAACCGCAGCATTTATGCATATTAAGCCAAGGAGCCACCAGGGAGCCTCTGTGCTCAGCACTAATTTTCATAGCACATCTAGCCTAACGGGGAAAGAACACAGGCTTCAAAAATGCCTTTTGGCCCCTTGGCGCTGGCAATCCACAGCAGCACCTGGCCAGGAAACCCTTAACAGCGGCACCAATGCTCCAAGCAATTTGTTGTATTTATAGTAAGCGACTGAATGAGTTACTGTGATTTTCACCCCTTCACATGAGAATAAAAGATACCCTCCGTTTATACAGAGCCTTTCCCCACTCTGCCTACTGGAAAAAAAACCCCACACATTTAAACAGCCTAGCATCATACAGAAGAGGCCGCCGGCTTTCACTTGCAAGAAATCTGTTATAGCCACTCTCCGGAGACCAAACACCTTGCTGTAACAAGCACACAGTACAGCACTCCAGTCAAGGCTGCACATGCCATTTAAGCTCTGGCAGGGATATGTTCTGTGGAGAGCGATTAATATAATATACTCTGCATTATTTACAGAGAAGAAGGCCCCATACCTCTCAGCCACAGTAAGGACTCTGGGCCCTAGAATTTTGATGCAGGTGTTTTAAATTGCCTCATGAAAGGAACATTTTGCAGAGGGTGGTAAGTCCAGGCCTCCTAATGTGGCACTAACCTTTTTAGTACCAAGTCCTACAGACTCCCTGACACCAAGGTGCAGATTGTACTGGACACCTTAACTTATGCTTTACCTATCCAGTAAAGAAGCCTGTGCTTACACCATTGCGCTCTGGTTGAAGCTAGTTATACTGAGAGTCGAACAAAAGCCCCACTTACTCACTGTAGCACCCCAGATATGTAACTGCAACACCACCACCAGTCAATACTTTGGAAGATACCACATTTCTAAAACACCTCTCATTTTCACTGCTGCTGTTAAAAGGAAAAATGAGCATCTGTACTCAAAAACTGAAGAATATCATCTAATTTTAGGGGAGGGGTGGAGGGTTTGATCAGACCCAGGAAATGTTTGTAGTTTTAAATATTTATTTAGGGGATCTCGGACACCTGGCCTCAAAATTCCATCTCTGGCTTTTACATTCTGCCTCTTCAAGTCCCCTTCCATCCCTCCCATTATTCTATCCTGGCTTCTTACATGGTACCTATCAGTGATCATGAAACAAAAGGCTCCATATTCATTATTCATCCTCACAGACCGGTCAGTCAATTCTTGAATTTTTAGTGTAATTTATTTTATTAAAAAAAAAAAAACGCAATTCCAGATTAGTAATTGTTTCCATGAGGCTCTCAAGCATGTGTTATTTCCTAAGTGGTTTTGCATCTCTGCTTTATGGCAGCCTTTGTGTTACACGTTTCAGACTATTGTCACACAGAAGCTGCACTCTCTGGATGAGAGAAGATGTTGACAGAACCACTTCCCTGCTCCTGAGATTGCAGGAGAATCTAATCCAATAAAGGTATGCTTCTGTATTTGTCACAGGCAGTCAGTGGCTTTAGCAGCCACAGACAGGATTTTGTTTAGCTAAGATTTTTCGTGGTCTAATTAGCCAGCTATGCAGACGAAAGGTGGTTATTGTTCACTGTTGCACAGCCTGAGGGGGTGGATTTTACCAACACATCCGCGATGGCAAGATGTTAAAGATGCAGCGGAATCCTAAAGTAACTTTCAGACAGCAGCCCAATTTACACCATCTGCTGCTTCTCAATGGCACGTACAGGGCTAGAAACCACTGCACATGGGGACAAAGCATCAAACGAAGAAAATGAACTGCATGTAAACAATCAGACTTACAATCAATCAGTGCTACTTCTCCCCTGCTGCCGATGCTACACAGCTAAGCAGCAATTGGCTTGCAGTTAGAATGCTATTTGCATGGGGGAAGGGGAGAACAATCTCAATTATGCTCCAAAATATAGAAGCAAGTGAAGAAGAGATGTAAAAACAGATCTTGCCTACATGTTAAATACAGATTTAGTTTTTGAACCCAAAATATGAGGCTAGTTATTTAGGGCTTCAGAACATCAGGTAAATCAGAAGAGTTATTTCGTATTCCCAGATAGCATGAATGCCATTAAGATTGTTAACAAGAAGAGTGCCAGGACTCACTCAAAGATATTCCAAGCCAGCTGGAGAGATCTGTCCAGTTGCCATCTTAATGAGAGCACCAGATATTTGAAAGTTATGGTCTTGCTTTGGCACATCCCAGTAACATGTAGGGATAACAGCGGTATACCTTGCTGGTACATACAAGCCAATATGCCATTCTATATTACTGCCTGTTAAACAAGTTCTCTCTCCTTTTGCATTCTCACCCTTTGTGCAGGGATTTCTGTCTATGCGAAATGCTTTGAAATCCTTCTCAACAGACGTACTAAAGAAAAGCAAGATCAAATGAATCATTCCTCTCTCCTTTTCCAATGTACACGGTTAGGCCTCTGCAGTTCAACATCCTGGATGCAAGTTTGAATCGAGGAAGACACCAGACAGATAATTTCACGTGCTGCTTTGAAACCAGAAGGAATTTTTGGAGGTTTGTGGGCTACCTCTGTGAGAAGGTTACTGATGACCAGAGATCCTAGTTTTCCATGATAAAAAAACCAAAATTCTCCAATGAAAAAAATAAAACAAAATTGTGTTTTTCCACAATTAAAATGAAACGTTGAACTTTAGTTTCCCAAGGTACATTATATATAGGTA
Source organism: Chelonia mydas (assembly GCF_015237465.2). Lineage (NCBI taxonomy): Eukaryota > Metazoa > Chordata > Testudines > Cheloniidae > Chelonia > Chelonia mydas. The sequence goes on from NC_051250.2 coordinate 71,711,434, forward strand.
ACAGTTGAACACAATGTTTTACTGATATACAGTAGAACCCTGTTTATCCAAGGAGCCTCCGTTATCTGTTCTCCGTGTTAACCAAACCACCAGCTGCCCTCCTGAGCCCCAGCCACTGTCAGCCCCAGGTGGTGGTGGTTTGGTTAATATGGAGATCTGGATAATGGAGGCTCCTTGGATAAACAGGGTTCTACTGTATATGTTTTTATTTTTCACAAAATGTAAAAACTAAAGATTCGCTGTAAAAACACAAATTCCATGTTTTTCCGTGGCAAATGGATTTCTAGGCTCCCTGGGGATGGCAGAACATTACCGGGTTTCTCCTTCCCGCATGGGACTTCACTATAGCAGAGGGTGACAATATGGCAAGGCCTGCATTAGAGAACCAAATCATTGGCAGTTCAAGAAGTAGCACTGCATCAGTGTAAGTATCATCAGTGCAGCACGCACACATTGGCCACTTCTGGGTCCTGTAGACCAGTGCACTGCAGAGCAGTAAACAGAGTACCCTTTACACCACTGAGGCAATTACAGCAGTGATTCCCATCAAGAATGGCACTGCCGCAGTTGAAGACCATATGGTGGCTAGCCTTGCTTGAAGCCATTCTAGTCCAAATGGTGGCATGCTCGCCCACGCACCGTTGGGAGTGATTGTGTCTGGATAGGTGATATGTCATAGGATGCAAGGGGAATCCAATCAGTGATCAGTAGACCAAGAGCCTTTACTGCAGACAAAGCCGACATATCCCCATGTGCTAGAGACTGTATGAGGAGGGGAAAAGCTGCTCAGGAAAGGAAATGTTTCATGATAAGATAATCAGAGACGAGTGGAGTAAAGCTGTAACACTGCCATGGCTGATAATGAAAGGCACTCTCCCGTCAGCACTCAATTTATTTAAAAATCTTAGAAGAAAAATAAAAAGGAGGGGAGCAGGGACCTTCCTGCCCATGGAAGGCACTTCTCATGTGAGGTTACCCACCAGTCCTCAGTTCCACTCATGGCGGTTCATTATTTCTCAATTTCATTAGCTAATGAGCTGAAACAGCAGTCTCGTCCCTTCCCTAGTTCATCAGCCCTGAAGAATGGCTGCAACTTCACTTAACATGTCAGTGTTATAGCGTCCACAAGATTTTGTGGAGGTGGGGAGAAAAATAAAACCTTGCTAAAGCAGCAGTTAATGAAGCCTTGTTACAACCCATACATACTGGCTAAATATTCAGAACAGCCTCTTTCTTTGTACAGCAACAGTAAAACATTGGAAGCATCAAAGTATAGTTGTCCAATTTGTGCAAGTGTCAGAGCTCCATTTCATTCTGTTCCTGGCATGCACGTCAGCTGCAGTCTGCACTTTGGGCAGCAAACAGCACAAGGCAACTGTTCACTGAAGGAACAAGATGCTGGACATGGTGCTTGGAATTCCAAGAGTAGCTGCATTAGTGATGTCTTCTAACTGGAATCACGGAGGTAGGGCACCCAGCCAGCTCTTTCTGGAGATCCATCCCCATTTCTCCTTCCTTTGCTAATGAAACATGGTTAACTGGGGAAAGGTTCTTTTCAGACAATGGATCCTGTTGAGGAATCCTTCCTCTTCATGGTGGGACACGTGCTGAAACGCCCAAGACAAACCCAGTGCTTCAAAAAGAAACCTCTTTGTGACTTTAGTGCTGGTGAAAAGGTAGAAACTGTTTTGGGATGTGATACAATCTTTGAGGAGGGTCTAACAGATCAGTGATCTGCCTAGAAGACTGCTCTATCTAAACACACACAATTCAGAGACCTTGTTACTTTTTATAGCATTCAAATCCTCAGAGAACCTCTCCTCATCTCAATTCTGCTAGGGGATTGATGGTAGCTCCCCATAAACTAGGGCTGTACTGCTGGAGAACAGGAACCACATCCCTAAAGTAGCTAAGCGTTTTCAAAATGCAGAATTTGATATCTGTTGTACTAGAATTTCCTCGAGAATAAAGAAAGCTGAGGTATAGGATGGTGAACAAAATCTATGGTCGCTGTATCCCGTTGGTGGTAATACTGTAAGTATCGCACAAAGTGGAGGGGTGTGTGTATGTGTACATGTATCTATGACTAGTGAAGGCCCATTTGCACTTGTAAGGAACCCAAGAAGATTGAGTTCATTTCTGCGAAAGCAGCAGTACAACATGCTCTGGAGAAGAAAAAAAAATAGTAGAAAACATGGCTACGATTCTCAAGTCGGATTGTTTCCAATGGGCTTGCCTAATGTTTCATTACTGGATGCATTTTCCCACAGCACTACTGTTTCCTGAGATTTTCCTTTTCACTGTGTTAAGAAAAATCTCTTCAACCTTGCCCCAAAATGCCTGCAAAGGAAGTTCTCTGGAACTCATGGAAGAGAGTGGAAAAGCAGTAGAAGCGGTCAGAGCAGAAATAGGTCAAGTTCAGACAGTTCCACTCCCCAGTTCAGGCTCAAGCAATTCCAATGCATAATCCAACACTCGAGGCTGCCACAGTGCGACAGTGCAACATGCTGGCTATATTATTTATTAAGCACCAAGAGTGTGCTCTGTGCTGCAGAATTCACTGGAAAGCTGCAAAAACAGCACATCTCAGGAGGGATTTGAATGGGACAAGGAGGTGGTTTGTCAGAACTTCACCCAGGTGTAAAGCATACCCTGCTTATTGGAACAATGCCCTGCACTTCTAAAAGCAGCAAAAAGTCCTGTGGCACCTTATAGACTAACAGACATATTGGAGCATAAGCTTTCGTGGGTTAATACCCACTTCGTCGGATGTATGCAGACTTGACATGCATCCGACGAAGTGGGTATTCACCCACAAAAGCTTATGCTCCAATACGTCTGTTAGTCTATAAGGCACCACAGGACTCTTTGCCGCTTTTACAGAGCCAGACTAACACGGCTACCCCTCTGATACCTGCACTTCTGAGGCACCCTTTGCCTGATCATTTGAAGCCACTTTTCCAAGCAGTTAGCACTACAGGTCCCTGAAGGATAGGCAATTACCCCCATTTTACACAAAGGTAAATGGAGGCAGAGAGAAGCCCAGGATCACGCAGCAAGTTAGCAGCAGAGCCAGAAACAGAAGTCAAAATTTTCCCCATGCAAAACTTCACCCAATTCTCTTATATACTAACACTATCCAAGTGTCGGTCTAAGACCTGAACGGTACAAGAGGGAAAAAAAGCATATCTTCCAGACTTGAGTAACTCCAACTTGTACGCTTATATTAAAGAAATCCTGAATGCTGCTTTTTTACTTTAATCATCATGGCCTTGCTGTTACCTTGTGATTCCCTGTCTGTCTGTTGTATCCATCTATTGCCTTTCCTCAGATGCTTAGACTGTAAGCATTCTGGGGGAAGGACCATCTTTGAGGGGTGTGCGTACGCACAGTGCCTATTACAACGGGACTTGATCTCCAACTGGGGTCTTCAGGCATAACTGCAATACAAACATAGTAACAGAGCTCTAAATCTAAGGCACTGGTTTTCCCTCCAACAATGCTGCATTTCTCATTTTAAGTATCCAAAAACCATTCTACTTCAGTGACCCTGCATGCCCCTCAAAGGTTGTGTCAACAGCAAGCAGGTCCTCATGGTCCTGATCTAGTGCCGGCTTGCGCTACACCGCTCACAACTGCATTGGTGAAAGCCCTGTAGGAGTGGCAACAGCAGCTCTCTCCAAGAGACCAGCCGATGATTAATCGGGGATGAGCACCAATACAGAGAGTCTACATGGAGCTCCGACAGCTGGCCAGGGGAAGAAGAGACTATTCTGGTTTGGGGGCTATTTATTTACAAATCTCAAAACGACTGACTCACCGTCATTCTTCACCAGCTCCCTATTCCTGACTAACTCTTTTAGGGGGAGATGTATTTTGTTATTTTGAAAATTACCAAAGCAAAACACAGCACCATATGCTTAAGTGCCCACTGAGTGCCCCTTGGAATGAATGCACTGCTTCCCCCACCTCCAGAACTAGGAGTGTGTGGGTGGGCGTTTGTGCCGGGGGGGGGAGGGGGGGGGGGAACACGAGCAAGTCTCTGACAAGCTCCTAATTATGAGTTGCCTGGATTCAGATGCAGCCTTATCATTAGCAGAGCTTTACCTAGCCGAAGCACCATGGATCTTGGCTGTCTTTGTTTGGATGAGAAACCTGACCCTTTTGCTGTCACCACTCTGAGGCAAATAAAAATAAGAGATTCAAATATACTGACGCCAGAAATCAGAGAGCCCGAGAGCCCACCTGTATTGAGAGGCTGCTATAAATTCTCCAACAGGACAGGAACTGAAAACTTTGGGCTGTCAAACGCTTAAAAAAAAAAAAATGGGTAATGATTTTATGCTGCTGAGTGGGGCCTGATTGACAGCGCTGGCGACAGAAGCCCTCTGTTTATCACAGAGCAGATACAGCAAAGGCATCTGCAAAGCAAGCTTCCCCAACACAAAGTCCCACCAGCGTGCCTCAGACCCAGAGATGCCCAAATCAAGAGACCATTTGTGAAAGCTTGTCAGCTTTTCCCCCACGTGGTCACAACAGCGGCTGTGGAGAAAAGCAGCACTAGACTGGTAGGGCCTGACCCTACACATATTGTTTATGAAGAGCACCAGATGTGAGCTAAGCGCTTTACACACTGTGGCAAATTGCTGGCACTACTATGATGGGTCTCGCGCTTTTTCTTCTTGTGGGGTGGGGGGGGGGTTGTTCAGGGCACCATTTCTTGTCCCTGAACTGGGGTATTAACTGCCCCACTAGTGTCCTAGAGCAGGGGAGTGGAAAGGGAGGGACCTGGGCCCGCCGTCTACTCCGGGTCCCAGCCCAGGGGCCCTAGGGATAGCGGTAAACCGCTTGAACTAGCGGTTCCTTCCCCTGGGCTACTTCCCTCTCCTGCCCTTCAGCTTGTGGGGATTCCTGCCCTCCCTCTGCACAAACCAGGTGTCCCTTTACCTAGGGTCTTGGTCTTCTTAGCCCACCGCAGCACTTCTCCAAACTCTCCTCTGCTTCCCTCCAAACTGCTCTTTGCTCCAATGCCAATCCACTCTGCTTCAACTCCTCCTCTTGTCTGATTGAAGCAGGGGGGTTTTATCATGTGACTGGCTTCAGGTGCTTTAATTAATCTATAGCAAACTTTCTTCCCTCTACAGGGAATAAGGCTCCCTTCTAACACTCTCCTGCTGCCCTCTAGCCATGCTGTATCTCAACACAAATATGAGAACAGGAAGAATGTAACATACAGAGGAAGGATCAAGGATGGGATGCAACAAGCAGCAAAGGATTGAGCAGGGAAGTTCAGCCCATTAACCTTTGTCAGTTCTATACAGTTTTTTGTTTGAGCACATCTCTTCTGTTGGCACTTCACTGCAGGGAGGACTAGGGCTTTTAGGCTTGTTGGAAATTACATGCTTTAAGGAGGAGAGGTTGGATGCATAGCAGACTAGGTTTCAGGTGCAGGGGCCATGGAGAGGAGAGTGGTGAAGCTTTTGTGGATTGAAGGGAAGAGCAGAGACGGAGCTAAGCCTTGACAAGGCTTTGTGAGTGTGCAGAAAGGAAGAGCCATCCACCCAGCTAACAGAACCCAGGAGGCAGCCTTTAACCAAGACCCACCCATGTCAGTACCTGTATTTCACATCAAACACTGTCGAGTCTTCATCATCATCATCATCTTCGTTCAGAGGGGCCATTTCTACTCGCTCAGCCGGGGTCGTGATTATGTCATACTTCCGTGTCTTTTTAATCCTCTTGCCAGACCTGAAACAAAGAAAGGAGGGGTTCATTCTGAAAGTGTTCCCTACAGGAAGGGCTTGGGTGGGCTGTTACCCACCCATTCTATATACAGCCCAGACTGCTAAGACCTACCCTGATGCAAAGTCTGTGGAGCCAGCCCCTCCTCCTCTCCACCACTTGTACCCACCACTGAAGAGCTCAATTTCCTGTCAGCTGTAATCCAGATCAGTGTCAGTCTTTTAGTTTCAGAGGCACAGCCATTGATCCTTTGGTGTGCAGGGCAAATCGCTGGCACAGCAGCTCAGAGCCCCCCTGCTGCCATGCTCAATAAGTCAGACAGAGGCTTAATCAGAGGAGGCAGCCGACAGGTTAACTAACATCTTTAGAAGAGAAAATCACGGCAATCCGGCTGAGTCAATGTCTACCAAGCTGACAGGGGTTCAGAGAAGAGTTACAAGAGGACTGGGCATCTGAGGTAATATTTACGAGTGGACAACCTCTTCTACCTTTTTTGGACACCAGAGTGAAGTTTCCAAACACTCCCCAATACAGCCAGTAGTTTCACTTGAGCAAAGAGGATGGATCTAGACTGTTCTCAGTGGTAGCAGATGACAGAACGAGGAGTAATGGTCTCAAGTTGCAGTGGGGGAAGTTTAGGTTGGATATTAGGAAAAACTTTTTCACTAGGAGGATGGTGAAGCACTGGAATGTGTTACCTAGGGAGGTGGTGGAATTGTCTTCCTTTGAAGTTTTTAAGGTCAGGCTTGACAAAGCCCTGGCTGGGATGATTTAGCTGGGGATTGGTCCTGCTTTGAGCAGGGGGTTGGACTAGATGACCTCCTGAGGTCCCTTCCAACCCTGATGTTCTATGAATTTTATACTCACTCCTGTGCAAGCATCATGAAAAAAAGCACTGGCCATGTTTTAAGATTTAGGTGTAGCCAATGTCCTTCCCCTTAGCATAATGCTCAATTTCTTTTGTAGCAAGGATGCTTATACACCTGTGCAACCTTTACTCTTGTTAGACTCATTTTCCAGAATCTACTTACATTAAAATAATTGACATAAAAAAACAAAATGATACAGAATATGGTACTCAGCTTGACACTATTTAACTCAAAGCACCTGTATTCTACAGGCTCTTTTTATTCCACAGATTAATATCCATTAACCCAAGGTCTTGAGCTACCTCACACTGCTCAGACATAAGCCTAGGTTTGTGCTGGTTACACTGGTTTGTGCTTCAGTTATATTGCATTTAAATAAAGAAGCTGCAATATGACCATCTTTTTGGGGATATGGGGAAGAAACGAAGAGCTTAGCATAATTGCTTGCACTCTGGAAATGGTTTATCCAACACAATGCAGACTGTTTCTCCTTAAACTCTTAGTTAAAAAAAATCAGATTGAAAATCTGTAGGATAACAGAGGACAGCCAAATGTCTGGAGAATTTCCAACTAGCAGTTCAGGAGCATCAACAGGTCATGAAAACATTCCTGCTGTCCAGAAGTCTCACCCTGACAAATCACACAAGATGGGTTGGGGCTGCCATCACCTGAAATCTCTAATCCAAGGCTGGATATTTTTCTAAAAGATATGCTACAGCTCAAACAAGAGATATAAACTTGAAGCAAGAATTATTGGGGAATATCCTTTGCCCTGTGTTATGCAGGTCAGATAAGATTATCATAGGGTCCCTTCTGGCCTTGAACTCTATGCACGTTCAAGAAATATCTGATGTAAAAGTTGTCACTGGCCTCTGAAGATAGCTCTGTTTTGGGGCATTGGTCCAGGACTAAGTAACGCAAGCCCCAGACCTTGGGGCAATGCAATTTTCATTTCCTGAGCATTCTACGGACTAATTTGCATCAAAAATGTCAAGAAACTGTCATGGTCCAAGCTACACTGTAACAATCTGTGCTGTATCACATCAAGCAGAGCACAGTGTGTTTTGTTCTATTATCCCAGTGGTAATCAAACTTTTGTAGTGGGGCCTCCTTTCACATAACAAGCCTCTGAGTGCGACCCCCCCCCCCTAATAAATTAAAAACACTTTCAAATATATTTAACACCATTACAAATGCTGGAGGCAAAGCAGGGTTTAGGGTGGAGGCTGATAGTTTGCGACCCCACATGTAATAACCTTGTGACTCCCTGAGGGGTCCTGACCCCCAGTTTGAGAACCCCTGTATTATCCTAGCAGTTAAAACAAGTCGTTTCAGACCCACCCAGTAGGGCCTTATTAACCAAACACCTGATAATCCTCACAAAAACACCTGGCAGTCTCACTCCACTTTTCAGCCAAGACCTAACAGCAAAGTGATGCAGTGAGAAAAGTGATGTGTTGAGATCTCATCTTACAAGGAAAGCTTTGCTTATACAAGAGAACATTTACTCAGACAATATGAAATGTCATCATCATTAAAACTAAACTGAACATTCCTCAAGGTGAATGAGGCACATTCTACAATTGAATTAGGAAGTGAACAGCCATGACAAAACAACCTGCAATGAATTTCCCATGTGTGCGCATGAATTAGCAAGGCTATGCTGGATTGCATATTAAAAGAACAGGTCGTTTTTCTGTCTGCAATCAGATCTACTTTTGCTGCAAGACATCAGTTCTCATTTCCTACAGAGGCAGATACAGATTATTTCGGGCAACTACTGAAAGAACATTGTATTATTTAAAGACAGTTAATTGCCAGTGGCTGAGTTGTCCTAGTTTTCTATTTCTCTATTTACTTACCATTTAAAGAGAACTTTCAAAGTCATTGTCACTAATATGACAATAGTCACTTAACAGTGAAGCTGGATGGAAAATGGAAAACAAGTTTTGTAGAAATCTTTTGACTTAGCTGAGATGTAGGTGTGAATACCTTGTCATGGAGCAGGCAAAGGCTCTTTGATTCTCTCTTCTTTCAATTAATTCCTATTTATTTGGTTAACATCATTATTGTTAACCTGCAGACCCAACAGCCAGTACACACACACACACTTTTTTATGAAACCTAGGGGATTTTTTTTTGTCTGGACAGAAACATGGAGACAAACCATCTTTAAATGGAAACCTTTCAAGTTTCCCACCCACATACTAAATGATTTCTTCAGATGGATTTTTGCCCAATCTGCTTCCTGTGGCAATGGACATACTTATCCCTGATAGTATCTCGTTAATCAGCAGCAATAATGAGACAAAAGAAAAAACAAACACGACACACTGGGTGGGACAAGGTACCACATATCAACTGTATGTATGAGCACAGTAGCACAAGACAGGAACTAGGGAATGTAAACATTTCACGACCTTTGTAGACCTGTTCCACAGGGCCAGAACACATTAAGGCCTCATGTGTGATAACAGGCCATGGCTTAGTCACCCAAATACATTTGTTTTATTAAACTAACAAGAAAGGATGTTGGAGCATGCTCCTTGCACACTGATAAAATCAAATACCCCTTGCACGAAAGACCCCATGGTAAAGGGTATTCGTGCACAAGGCTTTCAGCGCAGGAGATCTGGCTTCCAATGAAAAGTTAAAAGTGACTAATGCTTTCATGCTTAGTCCCTACACCTCAAAGTGCTTCCCCTAGGTTAGCAGGCCTGATCAGAAGATGCTGTGGTTGGGATGGAGATGCACTCACTACAGTGCTGAGCAGGTGCTGTGGGGCATACCAAGGGATAGCAGGTCTTCCAGTTATAACAGGAGTACACCAGCAGAGCTGGGGGGATGTCCAAGGACTACAACAGCAGAAGGTGCCACTGCAGATCTAGACTGAAATGCATGGGCAGAGCTGTGGAGGGGTGGGCAAAATTCATTGTTCTGTGTAGGAAGGAGGTCAGACTAGTTGATCATAATGGTCCCTTCTGGATTTAACATTTACCAATCTAGGAAGCATGCCCAGCATCTTCACAAGCTCCAAACAACTGTAGCCAGTGCCAGTAACCTTCTCATTTTGGGCCCACTATTGATCCTGTTAAAGCAAACAAGAAACTCACTAGCTTTAACAAGAGCAGGATTAGGGGGTATGAAATGTATATAAAACAAGGAGAATAATGGGAAGACCAACTGGACCCACTCAGGAGGATCCAGCTCCTTGAGCTCATGAGTTACTGAGCATGTCAGTCCTATCCCCGTGCAACTATATTTCTTTACAAGTTAAACGCACAAGATACCACCCTCCATGACAGTGCTCTCAACTCCATAAGAACAAGGATGCACCGCCTGCACGTTTCAGTACAGCTCGGGGAAGGGGTGTTCAATATTGAAACATAGCGTATGAAAAGTTGGCTTGGAGAGAAGGAGAAAGTTTATGACTCATGTCAGTCTTTTGACCAGGGGCTGTTTTGGTCAAACTCTAGTCATGTGTAGCACTTCATGCTCCTTACTGAAGCATCATGTGGTGGGAGAAATGCATTAGTCAACTCACTAGTTCATTATATACTTTAAGCCTCCAATTTATTTTAGTCAACAACCCTGATGCTCAGAAGTAACACTTCTCTTGACCCCACAGAGAATCGTCTCAGAGCTTTCAATCCAGCATTAACACCTCCTGAAGACAGCCATGAGGAGGTAGGAGGGGAGATTAAATTATCCTTTCCAATAAGCGTGTTTCTCATTTGTAATTCCACCAAAAACAATAGACTAAATCCATTCCTGTTGAAGCTCCAATTAAGTGCTACTAGGAATGAATTGGGCCCAACATATTTAGCAATAATTGGCTCCTGCAACATTTACAAGATTCCAGATAATAAACCTAGGAAAACTCCAGACTCGTAACAAGTCACTGAATGCGAGCTTCATTAATACCGCTGACATTTTACCATTTTCTATCGAAAATGCTTCTTTGCTCACATGATCATTTTAAACCCTGAAATTAAACCAGAAGCCATTAAGATGAGTTCTCCTGCATGCTTTCAGACAGGCATTCATTTTGCTGTAATGAACGTCATGACACGCCACATTTCTCTAACAACCGGCTTTTTGAGATGGAACATACTCAACCACAGAGAACAGAAGCATATGCTTGTTCAACTGCACTAACTGTTAATAAGAGGTTTGGAGGCTGGGAAGAAGGTTTTGAAAAGCTTCAGGAACATCTGAATGAGGCCTTGGCATGATTCAATTAAAAGGTAGTACCTGAAAGTAACTAAAACAATACCGTATGCAAATCCAGTCTATAGTACTAAGACCAATATGCACTTTCAAACATTAGTCTCATAAGACCAACTATATCTCTATTATCCCCATTTTACAGACACGGTGGCGTGGAGAATTTAAGTGACTTATCTAAATTCGTAAAGCAAGAGAGCGGGGAAGCCAGAAATAGGGCACCCAGACTCCTACTTTGACCAATAAAACACTCACATCTGAAGAGAGGTTTCCAGCAGGGGTCATAGTTGGCTTTTTATTGAGTGGGGGGGGGGGGGGTCCATATAATAAACTCTCAAACAGGGTGGACTGGAAGCCTTGATTTAAATTACTGATCTGAATTGTTTTTTGCACATCTTAGCTGTTTTCTTAAAGAAAGGGGTTCATTGTCTTTGAATGGTAACCAGTAAAACATGTTCATCTTCGACTAAATATAGCCTTTACTCTAAGTTTGGGACTGCTTCTTGCTAACCAGGAGGATACACCGTATCTGTACACATTTAACTTACATTTATTCAGATTCTTAATGTTTACATTTTTATTATCTTAGAAAATCGTGAATGATACATTTCTTATTTGATTTTTTTTTAAACTTGTGATATGTGCCAAGCTCTATTTGGATGGAAATTCAAATTCAGTTAAAAATGCACAAAAATGGCATATTTTTTTAAATCAAATTTTAAAAAGCCTTAAATTGCTGCCTATGTAAGAAAAAAAGATGAAGTTCATCAAAACATGTTTTGTATTTAGAACTAACTGATTTATTAAACAAAGGCAATATTATCCATAGATAGTGAATTGAACTGATAGTAAAGGTCATAGTGACGAGAAACAGTTTTAGAACTAGTAGATCTCACCCTGTCACACCTAGTTTATATTCAGATTGGCAGAGGAAAACAAGCTTTCCAGCTTTTTCAATTCCCAATTGGTTTCTTAACTATGAACTTGTCATTGAACTGCACTGAAGTTGAATAAACTGAAATGAAGAAAATATTTTCTCGGCAGAAGAGGCGACTGCTGTCAAAAGCTGGTCTAGCACTAAATCTCTGATTCCAGGTGTTTTACCAGGGACTTCCACCATTTCAGTGGTCTGACTTTCCTCAAAACTCAGCAGCAAATGTGTATTAATTTTATTTAACTGAAATGATTTTTAATAGATAATAAGTTTAGGCCTCAACATAGGTTGTCAATTTCAAATTTAATTTTAAATTGGGTTTTTTGAAAGAATAAACTTGTATTTAAATAAAAAGTTTGGTTTTTTTTTGAAGATTTTTTTTTTAAATCCTTGATTTTTATCCAGCCTGCTTTCAAAGTGATCTATTTCCCTCCAGTAGCTGGCAGCTGGCTGCCTGTGGATTGAAGAAAGGGGGTTTTTGTATTGTTGGAGTACAGTAACTAGTTATAAAACAATTTACACTTAGTCAACTCGGCCTTCTAGTGTAGGTGAGCCTTAGGTGTACAAAGCACCACCCAGCTAGGTAGGATAAGCAGGTCCTGTAACCTATGACTAGATGATGAGTCACTGTACTTAAATCTCTCCCCTAAAGCATTGCAATGGAACCAGTTTTGTAGCTATTAAAGAGGTAGGCCCGAGGGAAAGCTATCTAAAAAGAATGGGATTTGGTAGAGAAATCTGAGGCTCAGACAGGAATGATGTGACCAAAGGTTCTTTTGGTCAAAATATTATTGTTATATAAGTGAGTAGCATGTCTCTCAACAGGCAGACCTGTACCTTGTAAATAGTGCTTACATCCAGCTTGAGTCTTAATCATTTCCACACTTTTTACAGCAGGTCACAGCAAACACTACTGACCATGGCTGATAACGCCTATTGCCCCACTGTGCCACTGCAGTTGCAGTTTGCTAATTAAAAAAAAAATACTTGACAGATTTATCTGATGTCCCAGTGGCTTCCGCATCAAGCAACACAGACAACCAAGTTTCCAACCTTTCATTTCCTTTTTGAGTGTTGTTAACCCTCACAGTTTACTTAGTAAGCTAGGGGCCTAATTCACCTCTGGAGTAACTGCACGGACATCAACGGAGAGGAGGGAGAGAGTTGCAAAATATGGATTCAAAAAGGCAGAATCAAAACATGGACAGAAGCACTTGCTGAAGTAGCAAGTATTTGGCAAGTTGTGGAGGATATTTTGGCTTACGGGTGGGAGAGAAGGAGGTACTCAGCACATACGTGATGCTGAGAAAATAATCCATTCCCCCTGCCATTGGAAGTGGTTGAGCATCCTTTCCAGGTGCATCTCTGAGTCAGCCAGGAAAGGTTGCTATTGCTACTTAGGTGCTGCCTCCTGCTACTGTGGACCATGCAACTTTCACAGCCTGCGCACTCTTGAGCAGCCCAGGGGAGAGGGATCTGGAATTCAAATTCCTTATGGCGGTGCCAAGCTCTACTCCACTGGGCCCCCCCCAAGTCCACTCAGATCAAAACACTTCTAAGAAGGAAGAAGAACAGGTCATCTTTGAAAGCACCCATTAAAAAAAACAGTGAGCTGGAAAGAAAGCAAGAATGTAAGTATCACAAGCCGGTGCCTGTGATAAAATATCTGCCTGCTTGATGTTCAGTTGAAGGACCTGGAAAAGCGGCAGAACCAACCTTTTGCCTTCACGTCAGTTTGGGTACACAGTGCTGACAACTTCCGCTGGCATCACGGACCATGAGGAAGCAAGGCAAAAACACACAGGAGCAAAATCCTGGGATTCTTTTTCTAAAACTTGTAAAACAGGCATACTAATAAATTGTTCAAATGGAAAAAAAAAAAAACCACTCCATCTCAACAATCCGTATCTAAAGGGATAGTTTACTTGCAGAAAACCAGTGTAATTTCATAGTGACAGTTTAATCAAATATTGGATTTCAACAAATTCTGCTTAACAGCAATTTACAATACTAGTCTCTGCAAGGTTCTTTGTTTTGGGGGTTTTTTTTGTTTTTTAAAAACGGGCATGAACAAAACTCTTATTTTGATCAAGAAAGGCATTTCATTTGAGTAATCTTTCTTCTGCAACAGAAATGAGAACTCCTCTCCAAACTATTTTGCCAGCTGTAAACTGGAAAAGATACAAACATGCTTGTTGTTTTGCTTGTCTTATTTTGTAACTCAGATCAATCATTGCTTACACACTAGAGGCTGTGTCAGATAAACAAACTATTGCACATAGAAGTCGAAAGCTCCATTTTCTAGGGGAGCCACTGTGTTTATTACAAGAACAGCAGGAATCTCTCACATACATGAAATGTGCTTTAACTATAAGCAGTCGTGTACAGATTAAATGAGTTTGGCATGGGAGAGCTCAGCAGTGCTTGCCAGTAAAGCTGACTACAAAGAATTTTCTAAAATAATTGGGTTTGTGTCCCCTTTGGCTTCTGTACGATGTGGAAAGAAGACTCAAAAGGCTGGGTTTTCTGCTGCTTGGTTTTTTACCTTGGAAAATATCAAGAATGTCAACCCTGCTTTCTCTTTTTACATATGGAGAAACCGAGGCAGGGAAGCTGAACTTGCCCAAGGCCAGTTATTAAAAGAGCTTTCTAGATTACCTTACACTGATTTTACCAGTAGACTATGCTGCCTTTAGTCTGATGCACCGAAGTGTCTAATAGCCTTCTGATGTATAATCCCACGACAACTTTGCAAACCTGGATGAGTAGATGATAGTGATGAGAAGAATTATTTTAAAAAGCAATGTTTTATTTGCTTGCCCCTAAACCAAATTACTTGCCATGGTAAATTGAATCTTGCTACGCTGTGCTAGTCACTGACATGCATCAGCAAATCTTTTGCAGTTTGTTCACTGAGACAGACTTATGAGATGTCCCAGTTTCTAAGGGTTCTCTTATAGAAGAGAACCCTTTAAGAACAGAACTCATGTAGACTCCGCTCATCAGCATGAATAAATTAAGATTATTAAGACCTCAGAAACAGGGAAGAACAGGAACAGTTAGCTGGAACAGCCACGTAACTGCAGAAGAGCTGTTTGCAAGTAGGTGGAGGAAGAATTCACAAAATACACCTGTTCAAATACCTCCATTGCCCAACTTCTTCCTTCTACAAGCAACAACCAACCACAGCTTCCCAGAGAACAAGTTATATGACTCAACCCTGCAGGTTGTTTTCTTTCGCACACACCTGTAAGAAAGAATTCCTGTTAACTACTGAAGGTTTTGTAGTTTTCCACCATGAAGTCAGGAGTGAACAAACCAGAGCTAAACACTCTTAGATGGTCAGCTCTTTGAGACAAGAACTTTTCGTTTACTTTATGTCCACAGAGTGCCAAGCAGAACTGAACCTCTAGCTGCTACCACAACAGAAACAATAATTTATGAACGCTAATATGAAAGGCTCAGTTTGACACTGGTAAGTTTATTTTGTCCTAACTCAGCAACAAGCCAACAGAGAGATCAGTTTTCTAACGTGACTGTCTTTGATTTGCTTGTGTTCTTCCTAGCATAAAATCATACAAAGATTTCAAGTATTACAATGTTACTCAGCACATCCTGGTTCCAACCCACTTTCTACAGGAGAGGAGGAGGGTGAATGCAATATATTTGCTGTAGTTACGCTGCAGAGAGAAAAAAAATATCAGGATCCCACCAGGCAGATGCAGACTTCTTGCACGCTGCAGAGCTGTGTTCTGCCAAGGCTTCCATCAATCCAACATAACATGGATTTTGGGGAGCGGAGGGGCTGGATCCACAAACCAATCCCCCATTCCCTCCAGGCCATCCAACCACACTATGCAGGGCTCCAGCTGCACAAGCGGCCACAGAGTGGTTCCATGGCTCAGAATTCCATCTAATCCTAATTCTTGGGGACCCAGCCCATTTATTTGGGCTTTATCCTAGGGCTGAACTCTGGCCTCAGCATTAAGCAAAGACTTCTCTCATTTGTACATTCCAGCTGGGTAATTGCACCACAACTGCCCACAATGCACCATATGCACACACATGCAAGAGACACACCCTTTGAAAACTTAACAGAATGAGCCTACTCCCTGCTGCACCAGAGGAAACCTACTCCCAACCTAAATTACTACTCTAGAAAGTTTTCACCCCATTTTCCTGCTTTGAGTTTATTTTAAAATTGGGGTGGAAAACACACTTAGGGAAGTTTGGGGGTTTTTAATGACACCTCCAGTATCTCTTCCAAAATCATAGCAGTTTCCTAACACCACAACCTGATAAAAAAGATGTTATATCCAAAGTACGGTGTTCAAGAAAGGATGTCAACAGAGTCAAATGGAAGAGATCAAGTCTGATATGGGCTGGAGTTTCAAAACCTAGAGATAAGACTCTCCTGTCACTTCTCTAATCATCAATACTGGACAACATACACACAAATAGGTAGGCATGCTATAAATGAAGGGGTTTTATTCCTGATGAACACTGGATGAAATAAGTTACCCCCGGTTAAACAGTTGCACATTCTTATATGCTTCCCTGCATTTCCTTCACTCTAGCACCTACACTGACATAACCCTGTGATGTTCAGTCTACCAAAATCACAAAGGAAAGATCAGGATGCCAGGTATATACCAGACAGTGGAAGGAAGGGAATTAGCAGTTCATACTTAGAGATTATTGAGGACTATTGGGAAATTATTTTCAAGTCAAAACTCAAGGCTTTGCTCCGCCCACCTGGACACTATGCTTTACAGCACATAAACATTCATATTATGGCAATTATTTCAAGAGAGCTTATTCATGTTTTAGCTAATGAAACAGAACAATACTTCTTCCTTACAAATACAGAATGCTCTGGAAAGGGATGGGAACAAACAATTCAAAAGTATAAGCATTCTATTTTCCATTTTAACCACCCCTTTCTGACCAGCGGATCTAGGACATTTTACAAATGACATACAATCGGCCAGGGGCTGGCCAAAATTTGCCTTCTCACCCACTTCCATCCCATCTGTGCCAAGTGCCTTTACTCCAGAGGAAGATGCATTTCAGCTTTTCTGGCTTTAGGCTATGTCTACTTTGCCACCTACATCGGCAAAACTTACGTCGCTCAAGAGTGTGAATATTCTACCCCCCGAGCAACGTAAATTACGTCGGCATAAGTGTTCGTGGGCACAGCGCTATGGCAGCAGGAGAGTTTCTCCCGCCAACATAGCTTTTGCTGTTCACAGGGGGTGGGTTTTTTATGCCAACAGGAGAGCTCTCTCCTGACATAGTGTCTTCACCAGATGTGATGCAGCTATATCGGTAGAGCTGCGCCGCCGTACGGGTAGACATAGCCTAAAACAGTACTTCTCAAAGTTTTGTACTCATGACCCCGTTCACATAGCAAGCCTCTGAGTGCAACCCCCCCTATAAATTAAAATCTTTTTTATATATTTAACACCATTATAAATACTGGAGACAAAGCAGGGTTTGGAGTGGAGGCTGACAGTTCGTGACCCCTCAATAATAACCTCACGACCCCCTGAAGGGTCCTGACCCCCAGTTTGAGAACCCCTGGCCTAAGAGAAAAGGCCATCAGAGCGTCAAGTTCTACATGGACTGGTCAGGGACTCACTTTTTCAGGTCACATCCCAGAGATCCTCACCCACAACTTAGAAAGGTGATAGTGCTGTTGTGATCAAGGGCTTTCATGGCATATGGTAGCCCAGCACTGACTCACCTTACTAGTCACATGCAAATACGGCCTAAGAAAACCTCTGGAAACCATCAGCAGAGAGACACTGTGTTAGCGCTACTGTTGGGGTGGGGACAAAGAGGAGCCCCCAACCTGGGGGTGTACAGAGAGCAGTGCCTCCCCAACTCCATGGGAACAGAGCCCCCCCTCACCGGGGAGTGTACAGAGAGTGCCCCCCCCGGTCTCCATGGGGGAGAGCCCCTGCCCCACCGGGGGGTGTACAGAGAGCAGTGCCCCCCCTGGTCTCCATGGGGGAGAGCCCGCCCCACCAGGGGGTGTACAGAGAGCAGTGTCCCCCCCCCTGGTCTCCATGGGGGAGAGCCCGCCCCACCGGGGGGTGTACAGAGAGCAGTGTCCCCCCCCCTGGTCTCCATGGGGGAGAGCCCGCCCCACCGGGGGGTGTACAGAGAGCAGTGTCCCCCCCCGGTCTCCATGGGGGAGAGCCCCTGCCCCACCGGGGGGTGTACAGAGAGCAGTGCCCCCCCTGGTCTTCATGGGGGAGAGCCCGCCCCACCGGGGGGTGTACATTGAGCAGTGCCCCCCCCCGGTCTCCATGGGGGAGAGCCCCCGCCCCACCGGGGGGTGTACAGAGAGCAGTGCCCCCCCGGTCTTCATGGAGGAGAGCCCCCCCACCCCTTGGGGGGTACAGCGGGCAGCGCCCCCCAGCCAGGGTCCCTCCTCCCCCTGCCTGCCCGGCGAGCGCCCAGCCCCCCGGCCGGTACCTGCAGACCCGCAGCAGCAGGCAGCCGATGAGGCCGGCGC
Source organism: Chelonia mydas (assembly GCF_015237465.2). Lineage (NCBI taxonomy): Eukaryota > Metazoa > Chordata > Testudines > Cheloniidae > Chelonia > Chelonia mydas. Next base: position 71,729,729 of record NC_051250.2, read on the forward strand.
TGAGGACACAAGCCCCGATCACGGCGGCCTTGAGCGCGGACAGGTCCCGGAGCAGCGCGGGCAGCAGGCTGACCTGGGCGCCGCTGTGGTTCCCGGGGGCGCCCAGCGGCTCCGGCGGCGGGGGCGGCCGGGTGGCGTTGGCGGGGCCCGGCGCGGCCTGTGGCGGCCCCGGCGCTGGGGGCTCCCGGCGACCCCGGACGGGGAGCGCGGCCAGGAGCAGGAGCAGCAGCAGCGGCGGCGGCGGGGCGGCGAGGCGCATCCTGCCCGGGCTCCGGGCTCCACTCCGCCTGCGACACCGCGCCCGGCCCTCGGCGCTGGGAGCCGCGGCGACGCCGCCTCCCGGCCGGGCCCGCCCCCGCCCTGCCCGGCCAGCCCCCGCCCTGCCTCCTTCGCTCACAGCCCTCGCAGGGCCTGGGTGAAAGGGGGCGGCTATACAGCCCGGGAGGGGGGGAGAGAGAACCAGCCTTGGGGGACCCCCCCCCGCGTGCCTACACCCCCTCAGCATAGACACTGCCCTGGGACGGACCCCTGACCCCGGTTCTACAGCTCCCAGCCAAACTGCAGACTGACCCCTCACATCCACCCCCATCAGCCCCAGGCTCAGGCCCGCCCCCACCACCAGGCTACAGGGGCCTTTGGTATAAAGTTTGGGGTGCCAGTTTTGGTTGGACCTATTCCTGGAGGTTTCACGACATGACATAATCTTCCATTAAAGATTAATCTGTAATTCCTGGAGAGTCCAGCACAGTCCTGGAGGGTTGGCAGCCCTATATAATGTGCTGCTGTTATCCCAGCACCTTCCCAAGCTAAAACAATAGCTAGGGGGCCTCGTAATAAGCCAGGCCCCGAGTGAGTAACACCTCTCACACGTGCCTTCTCTCCCAGGGGAAGAGTTCTCCTCTTATTGATGCTGGGTCAGCGCCTGGCATCCTGCCATATGCCAATAGTAACACGTCCCAGAGACAGCCACTTTTTTCTAACACTGAACAAGGAACTTAGCGTTAAGAATAGAATTATCCTTAAACTTCCCAGTCTGTGCAGAGCTGCTTAGAGCCTCCTGCAACCCACCTGCTTGGCCTCCTGGTACAGTTTTAAAGAAATAGTACACACTGCCATGCAGATCTTTCCTGTCCTGTACACCCCATACCCCTTTGAGCTCTCCTGTGTACCTCCTTTGCCCCCAAATACCTTTGTCCGTTTGCTGGACCCCACCCCACTCCGGGTTCCCTTTTCATGGCCTCAATTCCAAGGTTGGCAGGGGGTTCACGGGATATTTTTGCAGAAGCCACTGGACTGACCGAGACTCCCTCCCATTTTGCTCTTCCAATTCCTGCTCTGTCTCTCTCAAAGGGAAAAAAGACCAAGGAAGTATAGTCATAGGTGCTGGAATTATGGGTACTGGGGGTGCTGCAGTACCCCCTGACTTGAAGTGATTTCCCTTATATACAGAATTTACAGTTTGGTTCAGTGGCTCTCAGCACCCCACACTATAAAAATTGTTCCAGAACCCCTCTGTATAATGGGGGGAAGATATTGTGGGAGTCTGCCATGTCTACTTGCTTACCTACCTAATAAGTACGGGGGGAGGGGGGGGGTTCCTTGCAGAAAGGAGGTATTGAACCATCTGGACCTGCTTATGAGAATAAAAAGAAAAGGAGTACTTGTGGCACCTTAGAGACTAACCAGTTTATTTGAGCATGAGCTTTCGTGAGCTACAGCTCACTTCATCGGATGCAGTTACTCACATGCTTAATTGTTTAGAGAGTGCCAAAAGCACTTCCTGCCTGGCAAGGTTTAGTGGGTTAAAGGCTGTGATAGTAACCACTAGTACATACACATACCGGGGAACCACTACTTGCTAAGTGTGGAGTTCGGAATGCCTGTACTTCCTCACCAACAGCTGCAGGTCACGCCATTGCAAGTAAATGAGGGACAAGATGATTTTCAAATATCTACCAGTACATGCGTAGGGTTTTTTAAAGGCACATCTTCTCATTCTCATTTGGAATCATGAGGCTCGATCCTGCAAATGATTCTGTGCAGGCGAGCCACAGCACCCATGTACTTCGTGGAGCTCTGTGCGGGTGCAGGAGCTAGCCCTTGAAACTGTTTCTGTTATCATTATTATTTCAAATGTTTTGCAATTCACCATTCACAGCAGCTGGGCAGGTTTCCTAAAAGCTTGGGCCGCATCGAAAAACATCCTGTTTAGAAACCATTCTGCATTTTCTGTACATGTCATATGTTTGGGAAGGAGGGAGGGAGCTGTCATTGAATGAAGAAAAGAGAGACTTTTCCTATTAGGCTTTATGATGCCATGACAACTTTCTAAGGTTAGTGTGTCAGTGTAGTATTTAAAAGTGGGTGTCACAGCATTGATACTGATCTTTAACCCTATGCAGTATCCCGCAGGGGAGACAGCTGAGATGCAGCAATGAAATAATGCCTGTTTTTATAGACCTTTCCAGCCAATCAGAATGCTGTATCAAATGCCACCCACTCTATGATAAAGACACATTGTGTTTTTATGGGAATTTCTGCAGGATGAGGAAGCACTGACGTATGTAATGGGCAAAAGGCCCCCCAATTGTTTGAATTGGTCATTGTTCCATCTGCTTCTCGGTACTTGCCTTTGTAACAATTTCTCAGTTTCTGATGTGGGGCCCCAGTTTGTCTCTCTGTAGCCAAAAAAACAAACCATCTGGACAGGAGGTCAAAATGGTGATGCAGACTTTTCCGAAACGTTTGTGTGAGCAGCCCTTGAATGATTTATTGTTTGTAAAGCGTGCCAGCTGCTGCCCCACCTCAGATTTCCCTTTGTCTGATACTGTTGTTTTTCATGAAATGCAGTGCTCCTCCATAGGCAGGAGTAAGGGATGTGGGGTTTCCAGTGTGACAGCCTCTAGCTCGTGTCACAGGATGCAGAGCACCAAACTGTATCTAATGAAAAAGAAGTGCCCCTATCCCCTACTATGTTAGCTGGGTTCTGTCAGAGCAAACTGCCCCACGGCATTGTTACATTAAAGTTTCAATGCTGTTCATTTAAACTGTCAAGCTACACACCCTGTTCTTTATGCAACAGCAGCAGCTCTACGCCTGGGTTCGATGTACCATGCTCATCTAGAGGGACGGGAGTATGTCAAGTTGTTCTCCTTCAGCTGGCTCTTCCTGGTGGACTCTTCAAGAAGCTGTATCCAATGATTCTAGCAGAGCATGGGTCACTGCCACACTGGGCTTTTGGGGAAGGACAAGTGGGTAAGAGGGGGACTGTCACCATCACAAACAACAGCTTCGTTCAGTAAAACAAGCCAGTAGAAGCATAACCCAGGGGTTAGGTAGTAAATTCCTTTTAAAATCTCTATTGACTATTTTTATATTATTCATTATACAGCTGAGATCAGAGGCCAGTGGTGCTGGGCACTGGACCTACACACAGTAAGAGACAGGCCCTGACCTGAAGAATCTACGCTCATAGTCCTTGTTTATTCAATGCCCAAAATCGTGCTAGGTGTTTTACAAACCTACAGTTAGATGGGTTCCTGCTCGTAAGTGCTCATAAACTCAGGCCTTGGTCCTGCAATGATTCCATAGAGGTGGATCCCTGCGCCCAGGCAGAGTCAAGGGCAGGACTGGGGCCGAAGCGCACAACACTCAGACAAAGAAGTGGGAGAAATGATGGGACCAGCGGATGCGTCACATTGAATTTATCCCCAGTGTTTCTGACTTATGTGAATAGCTTTGAAAGGAAAAGTTAACCACACTGAACCACAGTCATTCCTGCTTTTAGGTGGAGTAAGGCAGGGTAGGCTGGGCAAACATCTCTAGACCACAGGGACAGGGTAGGATTGTGCATAAGTCCTTACCCTCTATTTCACTCTTCTATTGATACTGCTGTCCTGGTGCAGAAGTTTAAAGGGGCACTGTCAGCAGCAATTTAACTTTTGTAAAAACAAATGTAATAGAAAACCTAAGATTAAAGAATATAACAAGTTACAAAATTGCTTGCAAACCAATTGCAATTGAAGCAGGTTTATTCCTGAAATATTCTTCTGCAGATTTGCTGCAGGGTTCGTAGTATGGCGCTAGGGCATTGATCTAGGTTCCTCTGTATCATCCATTCTTGTGCTACTCTCACCTCCTGTTTTCTGCTACCTGAGAACGATAAAGCAGCCAGCTGGAGATCCAGGATCTGTCCCATGATATTGACAGTGCCTCTGCCACCTGTTCCCCTGTTTGTTTTTTGTTGCTATTGTTTAATTTTCATTCCTTTTACTATTCATCTGCCAGATGCTTCCATCTCCTAAAACCTGAGCTTAAAGCCAGTAGGGCACATTAATACACAATGTCACCACTGAGTTCCTCTGTTAGACAAGGCACAGTCGTGCCCATGCATGTAGTGTTAAATATATTGCAGGCGGCATGGAAAAGATGTAGCTTGAGATTCTCCTTGTTTGCTTTTGGCCGTTTTATGAAGTAATTTTTTGTTGTTGGGCTGTGCTGACGCGATTGAAGTGGCACCTTGCTGTAGAATGAAGACAATGAAGTTGTTATCCGGTTGTGGAATGTAGTTAACTCCATTTTACCTTTGTCCTTCCAATGATCTCTTTCATGTCCCCCTAATGATCAGCTTCCATATCTAGCTGGGACTCACTGGCCTCCGTTTCCAATGCTCATTTTGCAGTCGGCTGGTTTCTTGTGATTTGTTGTATATTCTTTCCTTGCACTCAGTGAACCTCTGGTCCAGTCCTGCCTGGAAACCCACACCACCAATTGAGTCTGGAAATGGGTCCTGGTAGAGGAGAGGTAATTCATTTGTCCAGTCATCTCAGCCCCACGAACCACAAGGAACATATAGGTCAGACTCTAGCTTTTGGAAAGAGCTCTGGGAGGTGGGCAGACATGCAGAGCTGGGCCAGTGCAGAAAGCTTTGGAGTGCTTGTAGAGAATGTGCAGGAACTGGGCTTAGAGTCTGATCCAAAGGCCACTGAGGTCAACAGGAATCTTTCCACAGACGTCAATGGGCGCTGGATCAGGCCCTTCATGTTGCCATGAGGAAATCAGCATGTGCTTCCTTGTGCCTGTTGCCAGACACTAGCCTCAAGCAGATGGGGCAGGGCTCCAATCCAGCACTCCATGACTGCACATCCTTTGGATGGATAATATGAGGTTGAATTTCTCACTCAGTAATTCCACTAGTTGTTTTGACAAAGTAGAAAGAAGAGGATCATCTCCCTCTGTGCTGCCTTTAAGCATGTTATTTGGTGCCTGGTGGCCCCATGTTTATTCTCCAGGGTCTCCATTCTGCAAAGCAGTAGGACGTTATTCTGTGCCAGCATGTTGGATAATGCAAAGGAACTATTCCAATTCCAATTGAATTTGATCTTATTCCTTCATTAGGACAGGTTGAGTTGTTTCCCTGTCTGTTCCACAGAAATCTTAAGTGACTGAATCTTAAGAGAAATAATATCTAAACCCAGCTCCATTTTTGTTATGAGCTGACACAAGGTATTTAATGTAACATCTTGCTCACTGGATGGCTAAAAAGCCAAACCAATAACCCTGTAGAGAATTGCTATCCTTACTTTACATGTGGGGAACTAAGAGATAAAGTAATTTTGCCAGGTCACACAGGCAGTCTGTGGTGAGGTAGGGAATTAAATCTGGGTGTTCTGGTCTGGTACCGTAACTATTGGACCATCCTTCCAACGCTGGGTTGTGTGTGAAATGACCTGATGGTCCTTTGCTGGGAAAGCACTTGCTTGTACCAAAATGGCCTTTTTATATTCTTTCCCTTTCCCCTCCTACAGATCAGCAACTGTGGGAGGGTGGGGGCAAGTGCTTTTATTTCAGAAGGCCTTTTATTGATTATTTCATGTTCTGAATGTAACAAGTGTTTTACAACTGTATTGTATTATAAGCTGCCTAGCAAATCTTTATGGATTGGTGCCATATAAACAAACTGAAAATACGGTCCCTGAATTTTGAATTGGCTTTGCAATCCTAGCTCTTTGTTTGCAGGATGCTGGGCAATTTTGGGGTAAGTGCCTTTGCAATGAAGAATCATTAATACAGGACAGCTTTGGAAAGCTCCCTCATTTATTTTATGCATCTTCCAAGGTTTTTTTCTCATGGCTGATTTGCTGCTATTTCAAATACCATTCGCCTCATTTGGAAAGTGTTCCTGGTTCCTGTTCTGGAATTTGGGATTTCGCAATTGCCATCAATGACGTCACATGGTCTGTTCTGAAGGGAACAGAAATAAATAAGAGCCAGTGGGAGTCTGAGCCCTTCTGAAATAAACATCTTGTCTGATGAATCTGTCTGCAGCTCAGTAGTGCTATCTGGGTTCAGCTCGTCAAAGAGACGAATGGGCAAATTGTTTCTTATTTTCAATTTTAACTAATAAATGGCTTTCCATGTTCTAACAGGGCACGGGGCTGCTACCTTGTCTTCAGTGAACAAGGGGTTAATAATCCCAGTTTAATTTCCCCCTTACAGGTGCTGAGGGGAAGGGTTATAAAGTGGCTGCTTTGGAGACAGAAGGGGAAAATGCTATTAGGAAGGAAGGTCTCTATACTCATCAGACCATATGGAAAGTTCCTGGTTTCCTTTCTGAGGATAGCTTACATTACTTTCTTGTTGTAAACACTAACCCATGAAGAAAAGACCTTGCTGATTACAGGGTTTTTTTCCCCTCCCTGCTGAGCTGTTCTTCCAGCTCACACCTGTTCAGCGTCATTTAAAAACCTAGCTATCGTGCCTTCTGCAAAGCACCACACACACTCTGAGGCTATCGAAAGAAGTTAAATAACGATAACATAATTACATATGGGATTACTTCTGAGAACAGGAGATTTCCATATTGATGGAAAGCTGGCACATCCTGTACAGAAAAAGCAATGCCGTTTGAGATACACAGAGCTAACCCTGCCCACTGCTCCAGGCCCTCCGATGGCTCCCTGGCGCCACCACTGCGACAATGCTGCTGCCCAGGGTGGGGCAGGATTTGGAGGGGGCTGTGCAGAGAAAGGACAGAGGATCCACAGCTGGCTGAATCCCCAGAGTCAAGGCAGGGTGGATCCCCACAGTGCTACTTCAGCCGTGGAGCACCATGTTCTGTGGGTAGACTTCTCCCTCTCAGCCTTCTGCCTGCACCCCAGCCCAGTGCCCTGAACAGCTAGTTGAGATGAGGGTTGGTTGGAGGATTTGGTTCCCATGGGGTGGAAGCACTTTTCATGTTCAAAAGGCTTTGCAGCCCTCAACTAATCAATCCTCAGAAGCCCATTGTGAGCTAGGGCACCATTATCATCCCCCTTCTCAAATGGGGAAAACAAGTCCACTGTTGTTCAGTGAGTACTCATTTCTGTGCAGCAAACGGAAATCAGTGCAGAAGTGCAGTGAAGCCCTTACAAAAGAAGAAATCTGTTCAAAGACCAGTCTTCCAGTGCACCAGGCAGTAAAATGCAATAGAGCTATGGGAAGACCAGCTTTGTTAAATGAGGACCGGATCAAACTCCACATTGGTACAAATCCAAGGAATGAGCATATCAAAGATGGTCAAATTGTCAGGACACTGAGTTCACAGGCCAGATCAGAGACCATATTGCAAATTTAGAGATTAATCCTCCTTCCAATTACATGCAGCATGATCTTCAACTAAGAGTCAAGTAAGAGTCCATTCAGCCAAAAGTGGACTGATAGCTCAGATGTGACCTGAGGTCCATTGTGAGATCTTGTTGCTAACCTGGGGTCAATGGCCCAGATCCTCAAAGGTATTTAGACTCCTAACTTCCTAACTGGAATGTAAGCTAGGAGCCTAGATACCTTTTAGGATCTGGGCCAGCGTCCTTGGCAATGAAACAGTGCAATCTGCAACTCCAGCTAGATTTGGAAGAGTTTAATCCTTCATACATTCCAAGTTAACATAGTATTTTGGTATTATAGTTTATATATAACCCCATAAGCATGCTTGGCTCTTTACAGCCTGTGTTGCAGCCCGCAAAAGTCTTGCAACCTAAGTCGATAATAAAATAGAATGGCAGGTTTCTCTTCAATAAAGGTCAGGAGGAGCATTAAAATTTAGGGGTACAGAGATTCTCTCTTTGACAGGTTCCTTCTGTGGAGACAACGTCACAGTGTAATAGTCAAGCCTAAAATGCAGGCAAAGGGAGAACACCAATAAAAGCACAAATCTTTGTTTAGTCTGGATAACAATAATCTAAGAAAACAAAAACCGATTATGACTTTCCTTTCCACTGCTTCTCTGGCTATTCATGCAGTAAGTACAGTCTGGCCTGGTTAAGTGCCACCTGAATGAAACTGACAAATAATTCACATCATGTTTTAGATAATTTGCAGATCGTGTCCTTAGACTGTTTTTCTTCATCTCAGCTGCATAGAATAAACGAACCAGCACCATAGGTGCTAATCTTGCAGCCTCGGATGGCTTGACGGTTTATTGATGATGGTATAGTGACTGCCAAGTAGCAGGACTCTATCCAGAATTACAAACGACCTGGATATGAAGAACAGAATTGCATTTTAACCCTATTTTTGTACTGACTGTTGGATTAGCTGAACTAATACTTGATCTGCTGCCATGTCGTCTTGTTCTGAACTAAACAAGGTCAGGGCAAAGCAGTGTTTTGAACAAGAACATAGCGGAACAGCTATGCGCTGCAGGCAGGGGCGCTTCTGACACAATAGGTGGCGCTCTTCCCTCTGAGACTGTACCTGCTCCAGGATATGTTGGTTACGGAGTGCTGGGTTTTTGTATGCGAATTATCAGACACCCAGATAAACATGATATGCTAGGGAAGAGTCAACACGGCTTTTGTAAGCAGAAACCATGCCTTATGAACCTACTAGAATTCTCTGAGGGGGTCAACAAACTTGTCAACAAGGGTGATCCACTGGACTTTCAGAAAGCCTTTGACAAGGTCCTGCACCAAAGGCTCTTAAGCAAAGTAAGCTGTCATGGGATAAGAGGGAAAGTCCTCTCATGGATCTATAATTGGTTAAAAGATAGGAAACAAAGGGTAGAAATAAACGGTCAGTTTTCACGGTTGAGAGAAGTAAATAGTGGGATTCCCCCAAGGATTTCTACTTGGACTCGTGCTGTTCTACATCTTCATCAATGATTTAGAAAAAGGGATAAACAGTGAGGTGGCAAAATTTTCAGACGATACAAAATTACTGAAGATAGTTAAGTCCAAAGCTAATGCCACTAAATAAAGCTATGGTACGCCCACACTTTGAATACTGCATGCAATTCTGGTTGCCCTATCTCAAAAGAGATAGAATTGGAAAAAGGACAGAGAAGGGCAATAAAAATAATTATGAGGATGGAACAGCTTCCATATGAGGAGAGATTAGAAAGACTGGGATTGTTCATCTTGGAAAAGAGACAACTACGAAGGCATATGACAGAGGTCTATAAAATCATGAATGGTGTGGAGAAAGTGACTAATTAAGTGTTATTTACCCCTTCACATGAACCGTGGGTCACCCAGTTAAATGAATAGGCAGCAGGTTTAAAATAAATATAAGGAAGCACCTCTTCACACAATGCACAGTCGACCTGTGGAACTCATTGTCAGGGGATGTTGTGAAGGTCAAAAGTGTAACTGGGTTCACAAAATTATTAGATATGTTCATAGAGGGTAGGTCCATCCATGGCTATAAACCAAGGTGGTCAGGGACACAACCCCATGATCTGAGTGTCCTCACACCTCTGACTGCTAGAAATTGGGACTGGATGACAGGGGATGGCTTTGATAAATTACCCTGTTCTGTTCACTCTCTCTGAAGCATGTGGCACCAGCCCACTGTTGGAAGACAGGATACTGGGCTAGAAGGACGATTGGTCTGACCCAGTATGGCTGTTCTTATGTTCTTAAGTGCTATGTATGAGCTAGGTATTATTATAATAAATAGGAACCTGCCAGCACCTCATCCCATACAGCTAGCAGGACCCCCAGTACCAGACTAACTGGGCACAGGGTGAGACAGGAAGGCCTGTGACAGGCACTGGGCCATCAGGGTTCTCCCCTTTAACAGTAGTGGCATACTGTTTAGCCCTTTGTTAATCAAACAATGTGTACAGATGCCACCCAAGCAATGGCATCACTATGATGTGCTGATATTTCACTGGAGTGGCAGGGCCTCTAAACCACCTGGCACAGCACTCCAGGTGCATGCCCCTCTCCCCCCCATACAGGACCTGGGGACACTCAGGAGATTAAAGTTAATGGGCTCTGCGGGCTTGTCTACAGATTTGTCCCAATGTCAGCCATTGTTGGATAGACACCAGCATAGCTGCACAAATGCCCACCCCTAGGATAGGAAGCGGAAAGTGCTATGAGCCACAATTTGCACCTGTGGCCAGCCACCAATAGCTGAAATCCCCAGTGTGCACAAGGCCTAATATTACCTCATTGCAGCAAAGAGAGGCCTGCACTGTGGTTTGTTGTTGATTTTTTTGTTTTAAAGTGGGGAGAGGGATTTGTCTGCTTTGATATTAGAAATACCAAGTCTTGCTCAATCTGCTTATTGCTGGACATCTCTACGGATGGATGGAGATCTAATGGTATTATGACATCACCAGAATCAAGGGAATAAAAAGTGACCCACTGGGAAGGGATTTTTAGTTAGACTGCTTAAAACTCATTGTTAGCTTCTATTTAACTCAAAAAACTGGCAAACGCTTGGGAGAAAAACTTTCTTTGTGGAAGATTCAAGTCTTCCTCACTTAAGCGCTAAGAAAGCGCCCACTTCCATTCTAAAGCTTTGTAGCAAAAATAAGGGAAACAAGTCTTGATAGTCCTAATATAAGAGACAGACTTTCTTTTCTTACTAAACTTTCAGGCTTCCTTTAACCACTACAAAAATGAGGGGCACAAACAGGTCACCTTTAAATCAGCTACATAAATGTAGCTTTTCACTACACAAATTGCCACTTACACCATCCTCTGGTGGCTGCAGTGTCTGCCTACCCGTTATTTTTGTTGTCTGAAATGCCAGCTAAAACATTTTCAGCATCAAACCCACTACAGCCGACGATTTCCAGAAGGAAGCACTTCAAATAAGGTTTGTTCTAAAGAGCTTGCCTGCCTGGTGCTAAACACCTGCTGTCACCATAACTCGCATCCCACAGGCAAGAATGGTTTTGTGGTACTGCACTGATAACAGATTTATTGCAGCCGGAGCATTAGAGATGAAAGATGTCTCATCCATAAGACTTTACTGGTCTTTTCCCTTCCTCCCTCCAAAATACGTTTGAGGGTGATTTTAATGCTCATGAAAGCGAAGGACTAATGGTTCTTCTTAGAGCCAAGCATAAAGCAAGCTTCCTCCCCACCGCTGTGCTAACGCACCTCAGTCTCAACCTTTAGCATCCTGCCCAGATCTGCCCATACTTCTCAATCCTGACCTTCAGTATCCCTTGCTGTTCCTATCCTTAGCCTCTCAGACGATTAAGCAATATTCCTCAAACCTGATCCCCTAATATCCTGTCCCAGGTTCAGCATGTAGCTTTGTCCAATACACCCCAATTCCTTCGGCATCCCTTGCTATTCAAGTCTCTCAGCGTTAACCCACTCCCCTGTAGCTGTCTACGGAGTGGCAAGCACAGGCTCCAGAGGAAATTTATCCAACATTCCATCTCCTCTGAATTCAGCTCATACCATTTTGCACTTTATATATAGCACCTGGGGACTCAAAGCTCTTTACTGGCCTCAGTGGAGTAAGCCATGGCATTGCCCCTGAAGATGATTAATAATAATACTGAGCACTGCACTGCAACATCACAGTGCTTCTTAAAAACAATCACTATCTTTTTAAAACCATAATCAGTCCCATTTGATGGAAGGGAAAATCCCCTGATAGGGAGTAACGTGGCCCCGGCTGAGTCAGGTGCAATGGGTGGAGGGCTTTTGCTTAGATATCTGTGTGTATCATATTGGATTAGCAGACTGAGAGGTAAATCTGAAATTAAGCAGGAAATAAACAGCCCCCAAGTGAAAGAACCAGGTGGACTCTATTCACTGGACGGGGGGCTGCAGTGTGACTATCCTGTGGCCCAGACTGTGCCTCTTGCAGGTGCCCTGGGAAGAAGAAACTGCACCTTTTCCCCAAAGCTATCCACATGTTCTAGGTTGTGCTATCATGGAACGCGCCACCCTCTGCTCCTGCTCCTCATGAATCCCTGGAGATTCCCTGAGAAGCCACCATGAGCAACTCCTCTTCACTGGCTCACGGGCCTCATGCCCCCACCTCCATCCACCTGTTCCATTGTACCATTCTGCCAGGGCTTCCTTCACTGGTGGCTGCCCCTTGATCCACCCTGGAAGAGAGTTTCACAGCATGGAGGGGAGGATGGCATGGAATGAAACAGATATTCAGGCTGTATCAACTTTTCCAAGTATTCCCCGTGGGGCTTGGAGGGGGATGATGCATGTCCAGCTGGCCCTGCACCAAAACCCCGTCCCCCTTCTGCCCTAGCTTACCCCCTCTCTAGCAGCAGATCCCAAACTCTGCAGAGTGCTCTCAGTAGGACTTGGAGGGGGGTGCAAGTTGGGGATGGTGTGGGTTTTGTACCTGAACCCCTCTGAGGAAGACTCAGGAAGCTTTCTAGATACAACAGTGGTATTACAGAAGCCACTGACCTACACAGCTCTGGAAGCAAAGCGTGAAATCACACAGTCAAGTGGATCTATAGGGTGAATCCAGCCCCAGATGTTTCAAAAACGCAGCCAGCATTCACTTGTTAATTTCTTCCACCACCAGAGGGAGCCTGTGCAGTCTTCAGAAAAGTGATGTTTATTGAGCTATATACTTCCTTCCTTCAATAACCTGCTCATATTAACAGAGGAGGCTAATGAGAGCTCTGCAGGGGCCATCAGATGGAGATTAACTCAGTGAAGAGCCGAAGCATTGTGTAGTTTGCAGAAGTGACAACAGCTTGGTGAACGTAAATGATACACAGTGTTTTACAATGGCAGATTCTCAATTAGATGTGGGGTGTGTTTGTTTATTTATTTATTTATTTTATTTGCTGGATGGCCCAGCCTAAGTGCTACTATTATATTCTTTCTGGATGGCTATAGTGCATATCTCTCCTAGTTCAGAATGAGCACATCTCTGAAAGCGGGGTGCATAGGTGATCATCCCCCACCCTCGGGTTTGTAACGAGCATCACATTCAAAGCCTATAGGCAGCAGGGGACATGGGACCTTCCATCTGCCTTTTTCTGAGATGAATCTCATTGAGTTATTTTCGGCCTATGCTTCCGGTCTACATAGGTTCCTTTGTATTATCTTCTGTTCTCCCTGGTATTTGCAATTCCTTTCAATTTTGTGTCACTTTTGTGAATGTTGTCAACCCTTCTTTAGAGTCATTACTAAAAATGTTAATCAAGGCCAAATCTAATGCAGATCCCTGTAATTCCCCCTACTAGACACTTCCCTGAAACTCAATACTTACCTGTTTAGTACTGGTTTTTGTTTGCAGTCCTTCAGCTGTATTTCAAAGTCCCTGTGACCATCACATCTAGGTCATCTGGAGAGCTAGATTTCAGGACATTGTATCAAATGCTTTACCGTAACCCAAATATGTCCATAGATTTTTAAGACCAGAAGGGACTGCTAGATCATCTAGTCTGATGCTTCTATAACACAGGCTATAGAATTTCCTCCAGTTACTTTGTACTGGGTCAAATAATTTGTTTGGCTAAAGTAAATCTTCCAGAAAGGCATCCAGTCTTGACTCGAAGACCTCCAGAGGTGGAGAATCCACCACTTCCCTTGGTAGTTTGTTTCAATGGTTAATCACCCTCACTGTTAAAAAACAATTGTGCCTTATTTCTAATTTGAATCTGTCTGGTTTTAACTTCCACCCATTGGTTTTTTATGTGCCTTTCTTTGCTAGATTAAAGAGTCCTTTAGTATCTGGTATTTTCTCCCTGTAAAGGTCCTTATACACTTGTATATGTTCCATCTACTGCTTTCCCCTACCCCACACTGCCTTAGCCCTGCAAGCTGTGCTATGTAGGTGCACCCCTGTTGCAGCCATGTACATACTTCAGTGTATGGATGGGGGTTTACTTGCCTGGAGCAGCTGGTAGCATCAGGACCTAGTTTTATCATTCTATCCAAAACCAGCAGTCTGGTTTTTCTGGTGAGATTCAGTCCCTGCAAACCACTGATGTGCCTGTGGCTCACAGATCCCCAGACACTTGGTGATTTTTTATCTCTTCATGTTTGATGCATTATTGATCACTTAAAGGGTCAATATTGTTTTCACACCAATGGGCGTGATTCTCTACTCACTACACACTGGAGTGTAAATCCACAGTAACCCCGCAGCAGTCAATGGAGATACACAGATGGAAAATGGGTATAAGCAACAGGGGAATTGGGCCCAATGTCTTTTTAATATCTCTTTGCAGGTCAGGCAAAAATAGCATCACAAGCAGAATCTATAATCAGCTGTTTGTCATGTGCCTCCAGTCATTCCCCACTTCACTCAGATCCCATCTCCCAGCTGACAAGAAACCCAACTAATCAAAAAAAAATGCCATTACCTAATTCTGTTCTCCACTACGTGAGGCCCAGAATAAATGACAAATGACCTGCTACATCAGCATTGAAACTGAAGATGCTGATTGGCTAGCAGCTCTTAGTTTACTATATGTAGTGTCCAAATTGCAGAGGATGAGCCAAACACTGAGGTCCCTGCTCAAAACATTCCCAATAACACCAACAGGAATTTTCGTGAGTAGAAAACATCTCTGGATTTGGCAATAAAGGCCAGATCCTGTGACTCGACAGCACTTCATCAAGCTACACTGAGTTACACAGTAACTCTGGCCTGTTATGTGTATATGTGGTACTTCCTCACCCACAGATTGGCTTACATCTCCAGTCATGACCAGGACATTCTAGGCTGGTATAGCCCTTAAATTCCAATCAGCAAGAACTATGCTCTTGTAAACTATATTAAGCTTGTAAATCTCGCACACACCCTGAGAAGGCAACCCAAGTACCAAGGAAGTTCTGCGAGACCAGGCTTCATTATATGGCCCGCTTGCAGTTGGAGTAACGTCCATTTGGTGCTTATTGACCCTGGATCCTGCAGAACAAAGAGAAATCAAAGAGCCAGTGTCACAAGAACTGGGTTCCTAAATGCCCACATCACAAGAAGGACAATCAGTAGATCTAACACGAATTCTCGTCCCAGGTTGCAGAACTAAATGGATATGTCTAGCAGCTCCCTGTGATACTGCGTAAAGCAGACCACACATCTGGTCTCCTGGCATTGAGGTTGCCAAGGAATCAGAGCCACAGGATCTCCTCAACCACTGCCTATATTGTTTCATAATGCATCCAATACGTCAGCTGTACTCCTCCTTTTGGGCCTTGAACCAGCCGCTTTCTGTGCCTGTGTTTGTGTCTAGCGTAAGTTAAACGAATGATTATAAAAGCAGAGAAGGCTGAAAGCACCTCAATGAAAGCTCAGTGTCAGAGCTGGGGGAAATCATTTTGCCTTGGGTTTCAGGCTCCACAAGGACCCACACTTGCAGACGTAGGTGTCTGAAGTTAAGCGTCTGAAGCCATATGCTGGTGTTTCATGTCAGACACCCTTGTTTAAACATTCCTGCCAGAGTGTGTTGTTTGCTGGTAACTGTGTCAGCCTGTCTGAAGGGTTGTGTCTGACAGTATAAACGGCTGTGTGATGGGGTGTATGGGACCTGGCCTGGGTTTGGCAGGCAGAATGTTAGGCTGAGACAGGTGTCTGGTCCACACTGCAGAGGCTGGAAACACAGGTTCTCCCCATGCGAAATGGAGCTGTGTATCTGCACCTACAAAGACAGAGATGAAAGGAAAGCAGCTACTAACAGCACAGGGAGAGGAGTGAGGAACGGAGCGGATGAGTCAAGCAGGAGCGCTGACGTGAACCCGGCACCGGGAAACGGCTGTTCAGTACCGTGGTGGGGGCCTTCGGGGAAGGCCTAGCCTAAGCAGCAGCTGGCCAAGTAGCTTCCATCATGGCTGGGGAGTGATTTGTATAGCAATGTGCTATAATGGTGGGAAGAGAGTTGCTAGAGAATTCCTTACACTCCACATAGATCAGATAATTTTCTACCATCCTCCTCCTCTCCCCTCTCTGCAGGGCACAAGGCCCAAAGTCCACTCTCCAAAGGGCCGCAGGCTTCATTCAGGGTAGCTGCCTCCTCCCCATGGCGGGCAGGGGAGAAGGGGAGGGCATGTCTCCAGCACTCTGCAGAGGGGCTAGCTCCTGTGGAAGGATGAATGGTTCCAGAGAGCTAACCTGCCTGCCTGGGTGAGGATGGTGATGTCAGGTGGTAGGACAAGATGGCCACCCTGTGGTGATTCCTTGCTGGACAGCCGGGAGTTTCAGGCAGCTGCAGCATCGTTCCCTTCTTGGGAGGATGAGTTTCAGAGCACTTTGCTATCACTGTCTGGACTAGCCATGATGACAAAACTACAGGCTGAAACCAGGGGCGTCCTATACTGGTCTGATGGATCATCCTGGGCAGGTGTGTGCCCCCAGCTAGAGAAGGGGTTGATGAAGCCAAACTGCAGTGACTTTGTGACTCCAGAGTCCAGCTATACCACTGGGGCTAAATAATGAAACTCCTGGCAGGTAAAGCTGAGGGATTTTCCTTGTTTCCTGGTGCAGGTTGTCCATGCTGGAGGCTGCTGTTTGCAGTAAAATGGACCCTCTATGGGCAATAGTTGCGGGTAGGAACATCACAGAATTCTGCACAAGGACTTGGCAAGGCACTCAGGGTTGCCAGGTGTCCAGTTTTCGACCAGAATGCCTGGTCAAAAAGGGACCCCGGCGGCTCCGGTCAGCACCACTGACCGGGCCATTAAAAGTCTGGTCGGCGGTGCAGTGGGGCTAAGACAGGCTCCCTGCCTGCCGTGGCTCCGCATGGCTCCCAGAAGCAGCGGCATGTCCCCCCTCAAGCTCCTATGAGTAGGGGCATCCTGGGGGCTCCGCACGCTGCCCGCACCACAAGTGCCAGCTCCGCAGCTCCTATTGTCAGGGAACCGCGGCCAATGGGAGCTGCGGGGGGAGTGCCTGCAGATGGGGCAGTGTGTAGAGCCACCTGGCTGTGCCTCCGCATAGGAGCCAGAAGGGGGACATGCTGCTGCTTCTTGGAGCTGCTTGAGGTAAGCACCACCTGGAGCCTGCACCTCTGACCCCCTCCCACACCCCAGTCCCCTGCCCCAACCCCAGCCCTGATCCCCCTCCCACCCTCTGAAAACCACGGTCCCAGCCCGGAGCACCCTCCTACACCCCAAATCCCTCATCCCCAGCCCCACACCAGAGTCTGCACCCCCAGCCGGAGCCCTCACATGCCCCAGACCCCAACCCCCTGCCCCAGCTGTCACATTTCACTTCAGAGGGGGATGCATTGAAGTGACAGGTAAAGTGAACTCTGTATATCAGGAGCTTGTATATCAGTGTGTTACATTGATAAAGTGCTTTTGGAGCATCCTTCAGGATGAAAGGCACTATATAAATGTAAGTTATTACTATAAAATGGGATCATAACAATGCCACTCTCTTCTGCTGTGGCACTGTATAAATCCAAAAACCCCAGTGTGCTTTACACGCATGTATTGAGTCCCACAAAACCCCTGTAATGTAACTGAATATTACTCCCATTTTATGGATGGGCAAACTGAGACAGAGGTGGATTCTGATTTTGGCCATAGAGTCAAAAGCAGACCTAGGTGTTGTGACTCCCAGTCCCCTGTGCTAATCACTAGTCCACAGTGCTCAGCTGGACACAAAATACTGGAGAGAAATACGCTGGCCTGTGAAAGAGCTTTCCTGTTTTAGAGAGAGCCTCTCAAAACAGTGAAATTGCTTGTAATAGTCAAAGCACTTTCCACGTACTAGATAATGACTCCTTTCAATTCCCCTAGGGAGGAAGTAAAAATATATCCTACCCATTGTACAGACTTAAGAAAGGAAGGAACGTCAAGTGGTTAGGGCATTAGCCTGGAACTTGGGGGAGACAGGTTAAATTCCCAGCTCTTCTAAGACCTCTTGTTTGGCCTTGGGAAAGTCACTTAGCCTCCATCTTTCTCAGTTCCCCATCTGTACAGTGGAGACAATAGCCGCCCAGGGGTGCTGTGAGGACAGATACATTAAAGGTTGTGAGGTGCTCATATACCACAGTAACAGGAGTCAGCTAAATGCCCTAGACAGACTGGGAAACTGAGGCAGAGAGCTGGTATTTCAGGTACTCAGACCACTTGACCCTTCCTCTCTTGATTGTCAAAAGCTTAGAGTTTAAAGTTTGGGTCACAAATACACATTTCCTGAAGCGAGATGCTGAGGAGTTCAGTGTTTCTTCCCACACCCACCTCCCTGTATCTCACTGTCGGGAACTGGGAGATCCAACCTGCTTTGGGGGCATCTGGACTCCTCCTCAGCAGCAGGAAGAAACAGTTATTTCTGCCCTCAGACAAAACAGCCAGTGTCACTGCTCAGGGGTGGCCGGAGCCAAGTCCTTACAGTCTCACTAACATTTTGCCAGCCCAGAGACACGTCTCGGAGCAGGAGGCCCTGAAAATTACCACCTTAGCTGCCATCCAGGAACTGCTCTGGTCCTTCCAGAACAACAACAACAACAACACAGCCCCTACTTTCTGGCTTCTGGCCAGACAGACTCCCTTAATGAGGTTCCCTAATGCAATACGCATAGGAAAGTTGTGGTGGGGAGGGGCGAGAAAGCAAAAGAGCTAGATGGGGATTTTTTTAAAGTCCAGGCTGGCTCAAGAGCTTCTTCCTCTGCCAATTAAATAAAGAGCCAAAGAGAAATTTAATCAAATACACTAATAAAGGAGGCTGCTGCCCTACACAAGGCTGCTGAGAAGGTGTTTGTGGCTCAATAGGCCTTTTTCCCCTTCCTGACTCCACAGGGAGCTTTGGCTGCGGGTGCACATTGACCCTGGGGCTTTGTTGAGATTCCTCCTCACCTTCAATTTCCTCCCAGTGCTTCAGTTTAGGGGAAAACTGGCCATGACCAGTGCTGCGGGGAGGGGTCAGAGCCGCGAGATCTGGGTCCTTCCAGTTGTTTCTTTCAGCTGCTTTCAAGCCCCCAACCACTGGACTGTATTTTTAGTCGTGTCTACACGGCCATGGAGAGATGTGATTGCAGCACGTGTCGCTTTGATCAAATACGTGCCCCAGTAACGCCTCCCGATTACGGTGCAGACATGCCTGCGTGATACTTTCCACATTACGTTTCTCAGCGCCGGCTAATAAAAAGCCAGTGACTTTGTCTCCTCCAGTCGGTAAATGTGTCCAGTAGGTCCAAAGGAGAACATTACTGGGGAAGATGGACTTTGCTGCAATAGCCAAACTATAAGCATGCGGTCCCCAAACCGACCCCCTCCCATGGGGTCGCTGCCAACAGGAGTGCAGATGCTCCCATTGATTCACCTCCCACGCTTTCCTTCCTCTGCAAAGTGACTCTGTAGTGCTGGGGAAGGTGCCACACTGAGCAAAGCCCTGTCCACAGTACAATCCTCCAAACACCCCCTGTGAAGTGGGTAAATATTATTATTCTTATTTTTAAGAGTGGGGAAGTATAGGCAAAGAGATCCAGTGACTTCACCAAGCAAGTTAGTGGCTGAGCCACGAGTCGAACTCTGGAGTCCGGAGTGGACTGCTGGTGACTAATTATCTGTACTGTAAAGGACTTGTCCGTATAGTGCCCTCTGCTGGAGGGGTTAACAGTACAGTCCCGGAGCTATACATTTTTTCACTTGTCCTGCCCGTGATGCAGGATGAATTAAGGTGACTAATGCTGAGTTTCTGTAAAAAAGACAGCTCCAGGACTGTAGGGTTGGGCAAACTAGATCCAATAAAACAGGAAGGGCCTCTGCACTCCCCAGACCTTTAGCCAAAGCTTGAATCTTTACAGAGGTTAATTAGCTTGCCTGATCTGGTGTGCTTCCGAGTTCCAGGTGGTAGTGAAATACTGTGAGAGCGCTAAACGTTCCATTAACCCTCATGGAACCCTCTGGCCGCAGCCTGTTCGTTAGCCAGGCACATCCCAAGCCAGCTGCCCAGAAGGCTCTGCAAGAGATCCAGCTCCTCATCCCAACAGTGCCACACCCAGCTCAGGAAAACTGCAGACTTCAGGGACTCTGATCCATCAATATTTCATCACGTGCCTGCACTCTAATGGAGGCTGGTGTGGGGTGTTTCTCTATCGCTCTTGTGCTTCTCAAAACTTATCTCCTGGACAGCTCTTCGGTTTAAACACAGGTTGTTTGGAGCTAGAGCTGTTAAAAACCAGATGCTCCAGAAGAAGCTTTCCTGTTAAAATATGTTTCAGAGTAGCAGCCGTGTTAGTCTGTATTCGCAAAAAGAAAAGGAGGACTTGTGGCACCTTAGAGACTAACCAATTTATTTGAGCATAAGCTTTCGTGAGCTACAGCTCACTTCATCGGATGTTGGCTCAGCAGCACCATCTTCTGTTTCCCCCTTTTAACAGCCTTCGATGACAATCTTTTTGAAAAAAAAATATGTGTGTGTTTGTCTTGGTTAGCTTAGGGCAAGGGAACATTTTGAATAAGATTGACAGCAATAAGAACAGGAGGACTTGTGGCACCTTAGAGACTAACCAATTTATTGGAGCATAAGCTACAGCTCACTTCATCGGATGCTGTATTTTCCACTGTATGCCTCAGATGAAGTGAGCTGTAGCTCACGAAAGCTTATGCTCCAATAAATTGGTTAGTCTCTAAAGTGCCACAAGTCCTCCTGTTCTTTTTGCGGATACAGACTAACACGGCTACTCCTCTGAAAATTGACAGCAATGTTATCCAGGCTGAGAATCTGAGCCATGAAATAGATAAAGCCCAACAAAGAACTGTGCACACAGCTAGATAAACCTGAGGGAGCGTGGACGGTAAAATCAGATGCCGAGGAGGTTGGGTTCCGAGGTTCTCCTCCTCTCTCTGCCGCCAGCTCACTGGGTGACCTTGGCCAAGCCACTCAAACCCAAAGTGGCCTCTCATTTTGCATGCCTTTATCTTCGGCTGCTCTTCTTTGCTCGCCTTGGGGGCTGAGCACCCACAAGCTCCCATAAGCGTCAAGTGGAGTTGCAGGAGCTCAGCACCCCCGGAAGCCAGGCCCCTGCGTGTATAAAGTTCCATACTTAAAATCAGAGGCTGCTTTGGCAAATCTGCTCCTCGCCCACTCTGTGCCTCACTTCCCCATCTTGCAGGGGGTTCGGGAGGATAAATTCATTGGCACTTGTACAGTTCTTTGAGAGTCTCTGAGGGCAGGTGCTACAGAAGTCCAAAGTATCATTATTTCCAACCTAAACCAACAGAGCAATCTGGGCAACGTGGCTAGAGAATCTCTAGAAATAATGGGAGGGCAACAAGCAACAAACACCAGAGCTGAGGGGGGAAAGGCAGACAGCTGTCCTTAGGAGCGCTGCCTATGGACTTGGAGTGGCCAAAACATGCCACTGGGTCCCTGAACCTCCCAATACAATAAACACCAGTAATAAGTTGTGAGAAATGTACTAGACTAGAGAGTTATTAGGAATTGAAGGAACCATTGATAGATCTAGCTCCCCACAGCATATGGGAATTAGTACAGGGCTTTGCATTATCCATATCAGATCAAGAAGGTGGTTGTAGTCACACCTCACAGACCAAGTTCAAATGCACCACTGTCTCCTCTGAGCTCCTTGGACCATCTCACTTGCCAGTTCTTCCCCATTCCAAAATCCCGCCCCTCCTTCTTTCCTAGGGTCTCTGCCCCACTGCAGTGAGAGCCTCGGTGGGAAGAGTTAAATCTGCACTCTTCATGTTGTTGACGCCCTGGACCATCTTTCCTCCATCTTCCTCTGCCACCTTGACCCACAGAGCCTTATTTAATGTGATGTTTATTATTATTTATTATTTATTTGTATTACTGTAGTGCCTAGGACCCCTGGTCATAGACCAGGACCCCATTGTGCTAGGCGCTGTACAAACACAGAGCAAAAAGATGGTCCCTCCCTCAAGGAGCTTGCAATCTAAGTGCCTCTTGCCTGCATGTTTATGGAGCAGTCACATGTATGTAACTGTATGCAACTAGCTCTAGAGCATTTGGAGATAGCTTCGGAATGAAAGATACTATACATGGGCCAATCCCGCAATCATTTCCTCAAGGGGAACTTAATGAAGCCATTCGGGGCACCAGCCACACAGATCCATCCAGCATCCATAGGGAACCCCGTTGGCTTCCCCTTTGTGGATCCATTTGCAGGAGCCAGCCTAAAGTTGTACTGTATAATTGGCGTGCCTGTAACTCTGTATGCCTTTCATTATCTGTAACTCTGTATGCCTTACTTCTTTGGGGTGTTGTGAGGCTTAATTAAGTCCTCTGGGGAAAGCATTCAGATCCTTGCATGAAAAGTGCTACATGCAGGCAAAGTGTTCTTAGGAAGAAAGCAATAAAGCCTCCAAACCAAAAAAAGGCAGCTGTCTAGCAACAGGCACTCCATGGCAAGGTTCCTGTATCAAGGCAATCAGCTTCTTTTCAATACACATCCCAGGGGAGCACAAGAAATACTTGGAAACCAGCCACAGCGTTCACACCAGCTGCTGATGAATCTTTGTCAGGCTCAAGTTCATTTCAGTTATGGGAAGGAGAGTGATGACCTGATTTGCTGTGGGAGGATCTTAGTAGTTCAGGGGGCCCCAGGAGTGTAGGTAGCAATAATGAATTAATTAATGCATAGCATTGACAAATAGTCCAGCACTTTACATTTTCAACGCACTGTACAGCCATTGCCTAGCTGAGTGTTTAAGTGCAGATTCTTTCCTCTCTCATGTTTTGATATGTATACATTGATTTTTTTAAGGTCCACATAAACTCCAATTTAATGTACAGGGTATTCAGATGAACTGATGGGGATAAATAAAATAGATGCAGCCTAGTAAGTAAATCTTTGTTACTGCTGCATTGATCACATCTCACCACTAGAGGACTTACCACTGTACCTTTTGGTGCTTCTCCAACAGCAGTCTTCTAGGATCCTTATATAATTAAATGCATATAATTAACGCCTTGCACTGGTGTAAGTGATGACACTGTGCCCTGTATAACATGTCACCATTTACACCCATGCAAATTAGGGGCAAGCTGCCCAGTCAGAATGGCAGCGTTTCATGTCCACTTTGCACGGGCATAAGTGGACTGCGAGAGGTGCAGGGCAATGGAGAATCTGGCCCAAGAAAACCAGGGGAAAGCACTGGACCTTCCTCAAGGCTTTGTGAGAAAGAAATGGGTTTGCAAGCTGATTTAGAAGAGCAGAAGGAGGGATGCCCACAAGTGACGATGGAGCTGCAGACGCACAGACACAAACGGTGCCCTTTTCTTCTGCCTCTGCAAACCCCACACTCCAAAGGTCCCTTAGACCAGTGCTACTCAAAGTGGTGGTCCGTGGACCAGTGCCCATCCGCGAGCCATCGGCTGCCAGTCTGCGCGCACATTGGGGAAAAAAATTGCAGGTTCCCCAGGTCAGATAGCTTGAGAAGCACTGCCTTAGACAGTGAGATGGGAGGTGGGGCACAGGCAGTCAGAGCACGACAGGGGCTGCAGTGAAACAGAGGAGGGTGCTCTCGGGGGCTCTTTGGGTTTTAAATGTGTAGTGAAGCTCAGCACCCAGGTCCTCCAATGGCATTTAGGTGCCTAACTCCCACTGATTTCAATGGGAATTAGGCACCTAAATACTGTTGAGGATCTGGTCCCAGGAGCTTATTGTTCTTGGTGCTCCTCTCCCAGCCTAGGGAAGGCTAAATGTGTCCTCAGCCTCCTAGCCCCTGGGGTTCAAAAGGCTTAGTAATAAAAGTATTTTCTCTTCTGTGACATCTCCTGTCTGAGGATTGCAAAGCTCTTTCCAAAGAGCAATAAAGAGAGCCTGAGAGGCAGGGAAGCATCCGCACCCCCCTTATTACAGATGGGGAAACTGAGGCACAAGCAGAGCAGAGATGTGTCCAAGATCATCACAGTGAAGTCCTATTTATGGCAAACCTGTGCATGGGGGTTTAGAGAAAGTAACCACAACCACCAGACTGGGTGGGCTCCCCTCTCGTTCTAGTGCTGGTCCCTCCAAGCCAGGCCCTTTGCCAGGGCACCACCACCAGGGGACGCTTTAACTGCTGCTGTCCGTGTTCTGAGGATACAAACAGGATTTTGCTTTCCCGGGGTAATCATCTGGATGATCACTAAAAACAGAAGATGTGGTGCAGGTAACAGACTCACCCTCAACCCAGACCTTTGACCTCTGCAACATATTGATCTTGCCCATGCCTGTGTGTGTCTATCTAACTGCCATGTGACATGCTCTCTGTTTACAGGTTTAGTTCTCATCTGTCTCCTTTCTTTCGCTGCCCACCACCATCAGAATCAGTCTCAGAGGAGTCTCTAATACTTAAATGTCACAGACCCGCTAATGACTTTCTGAGCACGGGAGAGACAATTACTTGTCATGTCCGATCAACACAGAGAAACATCAAGGAAAGTGGACTGTGGCTAAAAGGGAAAGAAAATAAAAGAGGCCAGAGGACTGTGACAGCTCAAGTGAAAGGAAAGCATTGCAGGGTGAGAACAGCTAACAAGGGTCCTGGCAGCTGTGGGAAGTGACTGTATTGAGAAGGTTTGGCACCTCATCAGCAGACAGATAACAAAGCTGGCCAGGGAGTGGCATTTTATAATTTGCACACAGGTGAGGGCTGAGATGACTGTCCTTTTCTTTTAAAAACATTTCTAAAAAATGACTAATGCCAATTTGTAAGAAGGATCTGAACAAGCAGGTTTTTCGCACTTTAGGAGCTGCTGCCGTGACAGGTTCCTGGAAGGAATCTGTTTTGGCCACCTGAAAGTGACAAGTCCTGAGAGGACTGGAAATATCAAACCCAGAAACCAACACACAATTTCCTGAGGGACTAAAGGAAACAAATCAGAGATGGAGTGCTAGGAGAAGAGATGGCAAAGTGGGCATAAGCATTAGGGGAGAGCCAGTGGTCATATCACAGGATGGGGAACCAGGACTCCTGAGTTTCATTTCTGGCTCTGCTCCTGACTTGCTGAGTGATGCTAGGGACAAGTCACCTCTGCCCCAATTTACCCATCTGTAAAATGGCTATACTAATGCAACAGCATGGGTTCACCCCAGTATGTGATCAGCCTAGGGGGATCATGGGCTCATGAGGCAGATGCTGTAGGCATATTGGGAGTGCTGCCTTTTGGCTGAACTGTAAAGCTAAGATCCTGACCACTTGCAGTCTGAGTTCCCCTGGCACTTTTTTTCAAGAGCTGTAAGATGCTCATATACCACAGTAACAGCCCCAGTATCCTTGGGGTATCTGCGTAATTATATCCAGATCTAGCTATCTATCAGTGGCACTTATATGGCCCCCTTATGGCAGAACCTCTCAGCCTTCAGTGCATGACACAAGTCATCAACATGTATGACAAAGGCTGAAATGGGGGACACCTTGGTTTTATTGCATGATTCACCATAACTGAGACCAGAATGGTTGTTAACTATAGAACCTGAGTGAAGACTGTTTCCTCACTAAGTGAAACAGGTAATCCAGTTTTGCAATCTGTTACAGATAGGCATGGGCTGGAAGGTCCTACCGAGAATACTGGGAAGCAGGGGGCTTGGAAAGAAGGACCTAGGCTTCCCACTGGGTTTCAGGGGAACAGATAATGTGGGGGGGTGGTCGCTGCCCAGTTGAACTCAGGTTGCTCCTACCCATTCTGGCCCTACCTATGTGCAGGGCTCCATTGCTGCCTTGAAAGATTTTCTCCCTCTAACTCCATGAGTAGCTCTGGGCTCCTGCTCCCCTCTAAGGAGCAGAGAGAAGGAGCCCAACACAGCAGCTGGAGGCCTGCCCCTGCTTTTCCTCCTCTCTCCCTCCCGTGAATAATGAAGCAGCCCAACCCGCTCACTGCTTAATAAGGCCTCCCCTATCCTAAGACTGCGCTCAGCCCCTGGAGTCCCTCTCCTTCAGGAAGCAAGGGTCCAGAGTTGCAGTGCAGTGTCTTCTCCTCCTCCTTCTTTCATCCCCACCAATCAGCTTGTCCTGAGAGTGCACCACAACAGGGAGGCAGTAGCAGGCCAGTAAAGAGGGCTGATTTCATCATTCTACCTCCCTCAATTCCCTTTGCTATTTCAGCTGAACACACTTCCTCTCCTAAACTTTTGCATAACATCACCATCACTGTGCATTCTTATGCAGAATCACTGCAACTCAGTGATGGGTGAAGCGACCCTAGTATACTGGGGGTGGGGTTGGACAGGGAAGGAAAAAAGAGGAGCAAAGCTCTCCCTCCACTAAGAAGAGGGATAAGCTATTACCAGCAGGAGAGTGAGTTTGTGGCGGGGGGTGTGAGAAAACCTGGATTTGTGCTGGAAATGGCCCAACTTGATTATCATACACATTGTAAGGAGAGTGACCACTTTAGATAAGCTATTACCAGCAGGAGGGTGGGGTGGGAGGAGGTATTTTTTCATGCTTTGTGTGTATATAATAAGATCTTCTACACTTTCCACAGTATGCATCCGATGAAGTGAGCTGTAGCTCACGAAAGCTTATGCTCAAATAAATTGGTTAGTGTCTAAGGTGCCACAAGTACTCCTTTTCTTTTTAAGAAGAGGGGAGGCTCCCCTTCCCTTTCCTGACTTAGGCAAATAGTGTTCCCCCCACAGCTAATGCAGTGAGAGCTCCTCCTTCTGTTTAAATCTAATTAACCCGTTAGTAGGGCAGGAGATTGCTCCTGAGAGGTGCTGAGCACCTGTACCTCAGATGCAGGTGCTCAGCACCTTCCAGGATCATGCCCACTTCAGCATGAAAAGTGCTATAAATATAGAATTATAAATGAAAATAAATATAAAACCCCACTATTTTACTTACATTTATTTACAGAGGTTTCCCAAAAACACAATGGCCTACCTTTTTTTTAATAGGGCAGCAGGATTTTCCTTTGGCACCGGTAACCATAAACTGTCCAGCATGCAAATAACTCATCTGAGTGCTGTCTCTGCATTAAAAATGCTAGAATAATTTTACTGTCAGGTAAGAGAGAATGGCGATCTCTCTGCCAGTTTTTAATAGGGTGATGTCCACTTGTCTGTCAGACAGATATTCTTGTGCTATGCTGAAGGCAGTATGCTTGCATCATGATTACAATTGACTACAGAAATACTTAATCATTAAAGGAAGACTGGCACATCAAAGATGACACCCAATTTTGCTTTTGTAAAAACAGGCTAACATAAGTAAGCTAAGCTAACAATGGGTGTGTGTATGTGTGTGTTAAATTGTATTTCTTTGAGAAGTAGTATCTGATCCATATGCATACTCACAAAGTAAAGCAGAGTAAAGGTTGCACATGAAACTTTAATTGTGACTTTTCATACTTTTGAATACTTCATTCAAAAGTAGTCCCTTTCTCTTAACATTGCTTTTTGTATGGAATTTACTAGGTGTAGTTAAAAACACTGTTGAGGCATGAAACATAAGAAGGATATCCATTCTCCAAGATTTAAAATTGGCTTGCAAAACCTTGATAATGTGCATACATTTCATTCTCTGGAGCTATTTGGCTAGATGTAAGCCCAATACTCTGTTTCATCCACCACAGGAAATCTGTAGACGAGAGCCCATTCCCCACACACTTTAAGAAGTTTGCAGGCTCTTTAGTGGCTCTCAAGGGCCCTCAGAGCCTGAAATCCACCTTAAAAAAGGATGATCAGTTTAGACAAAATATATTGGGCCAAGTCTTACAGTCCTTACCATTGACTTACCTGGGAGTTTTACACAAATAAATCCTAAATACTTCAGGATTTGGACCACTGACAATTAAGAATTTGCAGAAAGATACAAGAGTCTGATCTGAGCGTAACAAGCCGAGGAAACAATTCTACTGCAGCTGTGTAGTTTATTATCTAGTACAATACCTCTCAGTGCAAGGCCAGAGAGTGTCAATAAGGCAGGGTAATCTGCATGCCACTCACCGGAATGTATATTAACCCTTCAGCCTAGTGAAGGGAATGCTGCAGGGAAAGCTTCGCTTTTACAGGGCGTGGGGGAGATTTGAGGGGATGTGTGTGTGTTGGGTGGTGGAAGGGGCTTGCGGGAAGGGCTCAAGGGACAGACAACCAAGTGGGTGCCTGAATAACACTAGATGGCAGCAGCCCATTTCCTTCAGGACTTGTCCTCCTGCAGTGCAGTGGGCCCTGTAGACGTTTCCATGGTAACAGGCCCTGATGTGCATCACCTAAAAAGCAGGAAAGGAAAAGAGAAAGATGATCTCCAAAAGGGGGTGAGGGGAGGAGGGAGAACTGGTGCCTTTGTTAAGGAGCAGGCAAATATGTAAATTGTCAAGGTCACTAAAGTGTTGGCCTCTGGACTCCATCCCAGTGATGCACAGTGAGACACTGCTTCCCCCCTGCCCCTCTTAAGTGTAAATGTGTTAATGCCCTCTCCCAGCACAGCTCACGCTCTTTGAGAAAGGAGCAAGGTCCAGCGGAGGAGAGCTGAGAGGGCGATAAATGGCAGAGGAATGATTTAGGACAGATCATTGTCAATTTTACAGCTCACATGCAATATTATTAACAGCTGCAGTGCATTAGGACAGTTTAATGTCTGATTTACATCCTGGGTAGAAGGACTACAGCCTGCTCCTGCTGGCTGACAGAATAGGGCTTTTCTACCTCTCTCCTCTATGATCTATAAACTAGAATCCATGTGAGTTCAGGTTTATTTTCTTTCACATTTTCTGCCTCATTTCATTCTGTCCCCTCAAGAATTAGTAGGACAGTAATTTAATTTTCCCATGGTCCTTAACACTCTTAGCAAGTGTGACAGATTAACAGCCCCTTCCTGTGATTTCTTAATTGTTTTTATTACTTTTCCTTGGGACAGAGGGGTATATTTTTAACTCAGTAGCAGGGATTAAGGCTCCATGCAATGAAATGGATTTGTAACTCCACTGTGTGTGCCCCATGCAAGTGTTTCCTGATAGCTCTGCATGTCAGTTTTTGTTACATTATAGATTTTACCAATATATATTATGTGTTTGGGTACTACAGTGATTGGTACAATAGACAGCATAGGCAGACAGATGTTTCAATAACTTCATCTCAGGGTAGAAGGGATATCGGTCTGAGGATATTAATCAGATTAAGAAGGAATGCTGAGCACTTTTCACGATTTCTTCACATTTCGACAGGATGTGCTACGAAACCAAAGAATTTATGTGACAAGAAGGGAATAGACAGCACTGACCTTGGGAAGCAGATTACAGCACCCTGCTGAAATGGTTCCACCCCCAAACAAAATATCTCTGTGTTTACACAACAGGAAAGATGTGATGCAGACTCTTAAAACCCAGGAGTTTAAGGTTAATGCTGCAGTCTCAGGAAAATCCAGGAAAATGAAGGCCTACACGTTCCCTTTCATTACCTGGCCTTGGAGAGTCAGTGCCATATTCACCTCTGTCTTGGCCCAACATTTCCATGCACAGCAACAGGTGTTTGGAACAGATCTGTGTCTTCTTTCAGTTGCCATTGTGCTGCAAGGAGGCACAGAGTACTTCATAGTGACACAATAAGGATGGAGATCAGATCCTTCCGTTCAGGATGCGATCGCTGAGTAAAGGGAGACTCTCCATTGGCTGGTAGCAGATTAAGGGTTATGACATGGATTTGAGCAATTTTGGTTCCATCCAGAAGAGGGAAGTGGCACCAATATGATAACATATAAACCAGATTCTTACAAACTCCTCACACTGAATGAGGGGACAATACAGCCCCTAGTGCTCCGTTTTCAGAGGGACTCTGAATGGTGCATGTGTAAAACCTCCATTTGCACACACGGACTAAGCAGTTACACAACCCCCACATGTGTACAAATCAGAGGACAGGCTCCAAGTATCAGCCTGATAACTCCCCACGCTGAATGTCTCTTTGTTTTCTATTTGAACAGTAGCTTTAACAGAAGGTGGATTATCAAAACTGATGGGACAATCCAAACAGTTCAGTACTGTAACTATTGTATGCATGTAATGTAAATGCATTCGAGTGCTGTGCTGACCTGCAGTGTTCAGGGATGGAACCAAACTCCCCAAGGGAGCCAGTATGTTCAGAGCTGTGAATCTGGCTCTAGCCTACCTCTGATATTTACATCTGTTCTTCCTCCAAAGGTTGATTGTTTACCCAATGAACTGTAATAACATCGATCACAGCAGCCAAAGGTGGAAAATACTTATTTTAATCCAGATTCTACTAATGGCAGTGCAGTTACCTGATCAACCAAATGATCCAGGGCAGCTGACTCGTGCTATTCCTGAAATAGGACAAATTCCTGCCCCTAATGGTATGAGTCATGCTGGGGAAAGGGGAAATAGAGTGGTGCCCGCCATACATTATTGACAAGAGCTGTAATGTCAGCAGAGGGAAGGATGAATCATGCTGGGATGGCTTCATGTGGGCTACCCAGCTGGAGCCCTGTCCATATCCTCTAGCTATTTTGGGGGATGGAGGGCATTGGCCAGAATGGTAGCTATTGAGCTTCCAAGTGCTAGGTTGGAATCCTCCCCTACTGCTGCATGAGTGTTGGCATGGAACTGCTCCCTGCTGCCTCTGCCTGCAGTAGGACACCACAGAGCAGAGGACAGGTTGGCTGTTGAGATGAGAGGTGAGTAGGAGCAACAATACGTCATAAATGTAAGAGGCGTCATTCAGCTGAGCTGAAACTCAGCAGCCTCAGCAAGTGAGATACAGTGCTCCCAGCCCCTGCTGTCCTGAAGGCACGGAATAAAGCACAGTCTAGAACTGCAACCTCCCAGATGGCTGTTAGGCTGCTGGGCTCCTGCGTTGGCACTTTTTTAGTGTGTGATTCTTGTGCAGCTGTGGTTCTGTGCGGGTCAATACTACCGCCACTGATACTTAAAAACCCAAACCCTGAAGTCATTTTAGTTGGTTGTACAGTAGCTGATCTTTAACTGCAGGATTTGGGCTGTTATCTCCCCCCCACACTTTTTTTTTTTAATTAATAATAAAAAATCCCCCCAGCCAGATGTATTTTACCAAGGATTACTTAAACCAATGAGCATTCTCAGGCTCAGATCTTGTATGTTTCAGTCAGGAGTGGATTTTTATAGCCCATTTATACTAGCACTGGAAGTGCGGGGGGAGGGGAGGGGAGGAGGGAAGGTGCTTTAATGGAAGTGCTGACACAACTTCACCTGCATGGCAACCCTGCTAAAGACAGACACAGCCCGAGGGGAGTTGATTTGGCAGATTATGTGTAATTGATCTTGGGGCAGGCTTGATGCAAAGGCTCTTCAAAAATAACCTCAAAAAGAAAAGGAGGACTTGTGGCACCTTAGAGACTAACAAATTTATCTGAGCATAAGCTTTGGTGAGCTACAGCTCACTTCATCGGATGCGTGATGAATGTAACTTATCCTAAAAATAAACACTCAAAGTCCAAGCCTACTCCCATTGAACTCTTGCAGACTTCAGTGCGATCGCAGGCTAGGGCCCAAGGTATTGCTCAGCCAGGGCGATACTGTGGAGGCAATGGGTATTCATTACACAGGATGTGGTTGAAAGGATTGGGCCTGATTTATTAATACTGAACACCTGGTACATGAGATACACAGACGAGGAGTGAGTAGAAACTGGCCCAGCTTGAAGAGCAATTCTCTTTGTCTAAAGACAGTTCTCTTTTATGCACTGTCCTCCTATCCTATCCCATCCCCTTGCTTGTTCAACAGACAGAGCTATTGGCTGCCGTATGCCAGCCCTGAATTTAACATGTGACAATTTTCTGGGGTGCATTTGGCCCGTGGGGACACACTATGAGAGATTTCAGAGTAGCAGCCGTGTTAGTCTGTATTCGCAAAAAGAAAAGGAGTACTTGTGGCACCTTAGAGCCTAACAAATACTCCACTGCATGCATCTGATGAAGTGAGCTGTAGCTCACGAAAGCTTATGCTCAAATAAATTTGTTTGTCTCTATGGTGCCACAAGTATTCCTTTTCTTTTTGTGGATACAGACTAACACAGCTGCTACTCTGAAACCTGTCACAATACGTTGGCATTTAACTATACATAAAACCTGTTATCTGTAGACCTAATACTACTTCAAACACTTATTAAGCTACACACACCTCTGATCCCAACAATATTGTTATCCTCATTTTAAAGATACAGAAACCTAAGCCAGCTTTTGAGAGAACCTGGGCTCCTTTAAGGCTTGGGGTAAAAATGGTCGGAATTCAGCAGTTTTTTATGTTTCATTTAGAGCTTTGGGATTTATTCAAACCCTGAGATCCCAATCGGTTTGCACAAATGCCCAGCAAGTGAGGCAGGGGTCTGATGGGACTTTGCCTTCCAGGCAGCTTTCAAAACCTGCTAGCCAGGCGTTCCATTCCCTTTTGCAGACGAAATGTTTTGTTCTCATTCCAACCCAGAGTGAAACCAAATTTCAAAATGTCAAAATCCTTTACAAAACAGAATTACCTTTCTCCCACCCTGTGAGCCTGGCTTTATAGAAGGAATTTACATTTAGCTCCTCCTGCTTCCTGGTAATAATGACCAGAGAGAGAGAGGACATGTTAGAACAGGGATTGGCAATCTTTGGCACGTGGCTGGCCAGGGTAAGCCTCCTGGCAGGCTGGGCCAGTTTGTTTACCTGCCGCGTCCACAGGTTCGGCCAATCGCAGCTCCCACTGGCTGCTGTTCGCCGTCCCAGGCCAATGGGGGCTGCGGGAAGCAGCGCGGGGCCGAGGGACATGCTGGCTGCCATTCCTGCAGCCCCCATTGGCCTGGAACGGCGAACTGCAGCCAGTGGGAGCCACAATCAGCCAAATCTGCAGACGCAGACGCAGGCTGGTTAGGTTGGTTACAAAGGTTGCCAATCCCTGTGTTAGATCTAGCTAAGGCAGCTTCTATGACAGGGCTCAGAGAGAGGACAGTCAGTAGCTAAGGCTGGGGCTCTTAAAGTTATCCACATTCCTGTGAAAATAATACCTGATGTTTGGAAAACTGGACTGTGTTAGTAAACAAGGAATCCTAATAAAGCTGAGATGCCTTTCTGTTCAATTCCACTGTGTTTGTGTATTTACTAAACTCTGGGCCTTTTGCCTACTGCCTCCCTTCTCATGGCCTTGGAACGCCAACAGAAAATTCCACCTACAGCTACATACAGGGCGAGTATGATCCCACTCTTCTGATTGAGGAAGGGATGATTACTCTTGGAACACAGTGACTGGGGCAAACCTGGGAACTTCCCACTCGGACACCTGCCTGTTCCACCATTAAACATTACTGCATAGCTGCAAAGCTGTTAAACTGTGAAGATCCGAATCAATCAGTCAGAATGATCTGCTACCAGCTGGTGGGCACACTAGTAGGTTCTTTTAGAGGCGTCTTTGTAGTGGGACTTCTGTACTGGAAGAGGGTATAATTCCTTTTTAGAGCTTTCAGAAGAGTTGTTAGAAACCAGAGCCCTTTACATTTCACATGAGGTGGCTTATCTATCACGTTTCATTTTCCAAGCAGTTCCAAAAGATCACGAGATAGCAACCAAGCAGCAACCGCTGTTACCGTATATCTTTGTTTAGAAGTCGCAGCTTCTAATTATGTTTCCCCTTAGGACTTTAATATTGAAGGCAACTAGAAAAAGAGGCCAGTTTCTATAAAATGTCATTACTTTCCCCTGTGCATTTTACATTGAGGGCAGCTTCAAAACAAAAGTGGCTTCTGTTTAAAAAAGAAAGAGAGGAAAGAGATCAATTTAGAGAGAAAGGGTGACTTCTATAATATAAACCCCCATCTCACAGGGAGGGCTTTATTTTCCTTTCCTGGCATAACAAAGTGCATAGCTTTTGGTTTAGCATTTATATTGATGGTAAGACAAACAAAAGGAACAGGCCAGAGGCAGACGCATTGAAAAGTGATGTTGGACGAAAAGCATATCAGGGAATGGCGTAAGATCATTTCTCTGAGGAGCCGGCATAGCATGGGCTGGCCAAGGACTCCCAGAACTGCAAGAGACTTGACAGTCGAGGCCACAGCTAGCCACCCGGATTGTGGCACAGCATGAGCACACCTGCACAGACCAAGAAAACACATCCTGGCAAAGGCATCAATGTTAATCTCTGATGTTATTTCCAAGCACACTAGGGATGGGTGGAAAAGGTTTGTCTCAATAGGGCTTCAAGATAAGACAGCCAACGACAGTAGGCCAGAATATACTCAAAGACTAAATCCAAGGAGCTCAGCATCAAAGAAGTTAAAGAATAGAAATCACACAGAAATTATTTTTGCAATGTGTAATTGGTGCAGGAACGGATTCTGAGGTGCAGAAAGAGCACTGTTTGTGGAAAACCAACACAGCCTTTTTATCCACCTTCCGGTTACTCTGTGAGGCTAGCTTCTATTCAACTCTGTGTGGTAAAGAGTTCCCTTCCAAATGAGAAGGTCTGCCAAACTATAAAACCCGATTTTCATATTACAAAAAGCAAGAGACCAGTCTGGGTGGCAGTTTAATTCTGTAATAAAATTTGATTTTGTAGCAACTTCCTATCAGAACTATGTGTGTGTGATTAGACATACAGTTGGAGACAGACAGACAGACACACGACAATCTTGATAAATAATTCCCCCTACGCTAGAAAACGGAGCTAACCAAACTGGGGCAAATTTTTTAAAAATAGCTGTTGTCCAGTACAACACTTCTCATGCCTGGTAAAGCTGCCCTGTTGTTTCTTTTCAATCTCCTTTCTTGCTACAGAGTTAACGCTCAGAGATTTACCAGGCAGCCATTTGAATGCTGAGCCTGCCAAGAGCTAGAGAGATTTTTTTTTTTTTTTTGCTTCACTTCCCGATTAATTTTAACTGCGTCACTTGAAGCGGAGCCATGTTGGAGTCAGCGTCGAAAGCAGATTTATAAAGGCGGCTTCTAATTTGTTCACCTCTTGCTTTTGGAAGCTCAGCTGCCCCACCGCAGTTTAGCTCGACACCTAATATTTTTACTAACAAAGGTATCGGAAAAACCCTATGAATAATGCCTCCCTCTCTTCGACTTATATTGTGCTAGTGATGCACTGCAGATTTCCTTATAGGAAAACAACCTTTGCATTCATAGTGCTGGAAAGCAGGCTGTGGAGAAGTACCCTCCTCGAAAAGGAACACTTGCCCTTTAAGAAAAACCCTGCAGTAATTTTCCATTCCCCTGCACAGTCCTGCCTACGTGGCAGGAATTGTTTGTAAGGCAGATGCATCATGGGTGAGGCTCACGCACTGATCTTTTCGCTGTTGCCTGGCTACGGCTCTTGGTATGCAGGCAGCATGCCAGGCTCCTGGGAAGCACCTTTGTTTCCAAGAAGGGATCTGAATTCTGTTTTCATGCTGAAGGCAGAGGACAAATGACGCCCCACTGAAGTTTCCCAAGCAGCCAAAGTGTAACAAGCATCAAGAATTACTCAATAATATTAGGTTTCAGAGTAGCAGCCATGTTAGTCTGTATTCGCAAAAAGAAAAGGAGTACTTGTGGCACCTTAGAGACTAACCAATTTATTTGAGCATAAGCTTTCGTGAGTTGCATCCAATGAAGTGAGCTGTAGCTTATGCTCAAATAAATTGGTTTCAGAGATGATCACTTTAGATAAGCTATTACCAGCAGGAGAGTGGGGTGGGAGGAGGTATTGTTTCATGGTATCTGTGTATATAATGTCTTCTGCAATTTCCACAGTATGCATCCGATGAAGTGAGCTGTAGCTCACGAAAGCTCATGCTCAAATAAATTGGTTAGTCTCTAAGGTGCCACAAGTCCTCCTTTTCATTTTTCAAATAAATTGGTTAGTCTCTAAGGTGCCACAAGTACTCCTTTTCTTTTTTCAATAATATTAATAAAAGCCTATCAGCTGGGATGATTTTTCACCTCTTAAAACAAAGAAATAGTTGAGTATATTGATGTTCTGTTGTCCGCTTGCCATTAGACTGATATAACGCTTCCTCCCGCAGGCTGGCCGCTTGAACCATCAACAAATCATGTCAAACAAAATCTCCTGGATTTCCTTCAGTCCTACTGGCCCTGCTAAATAAACAAGGATTATATTTAGAGTCCTGTAACTTCATAAACAGGTTACATGAGATAATATTTGGAACCAAGGGGCCTGATTCTCTGTTTCTATGCACTGTGTGTAGACATTTGCAAAGTAAAATGGTGTAAAATTGACACTGGTAGGGTAATGGAGAATCAGACTCAACATGCTTTCTCTGTTCCCTGTTGCTAGGCTCATGGAATAGCACACAGCACTATGGAAACAGACATTTCCTGACTCTCACAGACCTGCAGTCCATCTCTGGTATGTGCTTTTTTTTTTTCCACTCCTCAGAAGCCTGACACTTCCATCATTACCCGTGTGTTACACTCTTCAGTTAACACCCTGAATTGCATCTGCCACGCAGTGAGGGTGTCTCCCTGTGCAGCCAACCACTACCATCCTTCATTGGACCCCTGGCGATAACTGTGGAGCAACAGGGAACCTCCCCATTGGGTGACCTTGCTGCTTCTGGACAGCAATCCCAGCCCTCTTTGCCCTGGTCTACATTTAAAATTTAGAACAACCTAGGTAGTCACCATGAGGTGTGAAAAATTCACACCCCATTGCACTTTAATTAAGCAGACCTCACCTCCTGTGTAGATGCACCATCTACATCGATTATCTATATCGATGGAAAAACCCCTTCCATTGATGCAGGAAGAACCTACATCACAGCACTACAGCGGCATGCCCTTAGTTTTTGTCCACACTAGGGAAAAAACAGGTGTATGTTTAAAACGTATTAACTAGCATATGGTCCTAGTATAACCAGGACAGGCTGTAGTTTCATCATGTACCTGGTGGTCAATATAAACCCTAGGGTCCACTCTACAGTTCATACATTGGTATATTTTAAGGCCAGAAGGAACATTATGATAATCTAATCTAACCTTCTGCATAACACAGCCCAGAGAATCTCACCCAATAATTCATGCGCTCATAACTTCTGTTTGTGTTGCAGTGTATTTTTTAGAAAGATAATCCTGCCTTGATTTAAAGATTTCAGGTGATGGAGAATCCATCATCTCCCTTGGTAAATTGTTCCAATGTTAATTACCCCAAATGTTAGAAATTTGCTCCTTATTCACCTTATATTGTGGCTAGTTCAACTCAATTAGATATAACACATGTTAAAAGTAGAATACATCCTGTCTACAGTAGGATTTTAAAATGTGTTCGCTATTGTGTGTTTGCATCAAGCTTTAAAAAAGGCCAGTGAGCAACCAAGGGTGGCAGGATCTGGCCTGCAAATAACCATGGTTAAAGGTGCCATTCCTCTTCTTATTATATGTTCATAATTAAACAGATGAGCTCTTTAAACAATTCGTTACCAATAAATAAAGCCAAGGTCAGATGGTCATGACAGAGAGTCGCATTGTGAAGTAAGTTTATCACAGTTCCATTTCTATTAGAGAGTAACAGCCGTTTAGCTTGCAGGCACCTCCTGAGGCCTTGTTCCGTGTAATGGAATGCTGATATTCAGGTCTGCCCAGGAACGATTTTGCTTCTGTTGTCTGGGCAGCTAAGAATGTGGTAGCTTCAGTTAGTGCCAAGTGGGTTCTAGCCTATGAAAGCTTATGCCCAAACAAATCTGTTAGTCTCTAAGGTGCCACAAGGACTCCTCGTTGTTTTAACCTTAGCTCTGAATTTCCTGGGCTTCTTAAGTTTGTTTTTATAACTCCAATGTTTTTAACGGTAATATGCTTTCCAACTGCCTATATGTGCCTGCAATCTTAGCTTCCTCGCCTAAATGAAGGGTGTTTTTTTTGTGGGTGGTAATTTCCTTATTTTTAAAAAATAGTCATAAAGTCCACTGAAGAGGATCCATGTTGCTGCAGGCCCGGGAAAGTCCATGCTGTCCAGTGGACCTTAGGACGTTCGCATAGGGAAAGCCCATTTGTTCTGCTGGACACAACGTTTCCTGATATACAGAGTTCCCACCCATCATCCAGTGAAGCAGAGCCTCTATGCTATAGACCAGCCTCTGTATGTCCTCAGGAATCAGGGCTCCTGTCCTGTAGAGCCCAGGAGGTATTAATGGGGGTTGCTCTCTCCCCACAGCGATGTTCCTACTTAAAATCTTAACAAACTGCAAATATAAGCACAGAATGGTCTTAGAAGGTTAAGAGAGAGGAACCAAATAATCAGTCTTCAGTCTCCTAATGGTCCTTTGATACCAAAAATCTGAGAGCTGAGCTCACAGTGGAAGGATTCTGGTTCTGTTTCAGATCACTTATTGTTTCGATTTCCTTTGCTCTTTCACCCTGCCCTGCTGTAACCCTGAGACTGCATCACCCCTACTGCTGCTACTGCACCCCCGCCACTCAGTAACTACTAGTGGCTCTGCATAGCAATGGATTCATCACTATATCCCTGGCTCACCCTGATCCACTTTCCCAGATCCTGAAGAGCTGCAGAGAGAGCTGGGTTATGGAGAAGCTTCATGGCCCGTGCTGTGGACCACTTTACTTTATCCTGTGGGCATCACAGATCCTATCTCCCTGTGAAGGTTTTGCTGCAAGCAGGACCCTCTCCAGTCAGAGAGTTGGGGAGAGGATAGCTCCTTAAAGATGCTGTTCCTCTAGGAACCTATGGTCTTTTTCAGAAGGTGACTGCAGACCCGAGTGCCCACAGCGCAGGTCAGGGTTACATGTAAGAACTTAGGACCACTTTTCGGGGGGGGAGGGCGGAGCATGAAGACCTCCAGTTTAGCCTATTTTTCGCCAGTGGCCCTATCCCTCCAATAGGGAGGGACCTCTGTGTTTACCTCTGGGTGGGAGGGTAAGACGTAAGTCTTCCTAGAAGCCACGGTATACAGCGACAGCTTTGCCTAGATGGCTTGCTACAGGGGCAGTCCAGCCAACAGCCTCCTCCAAAAGAGGAAACACATCCGCTCCAATATTCTCCCTGGCCTTAGGGATGGGCAAAATGCATGTTCTGATCCAGTACTACTGGCCAGCAGACAGTGGGGCCCAGGAGTGTGCTCAGCTTCACTTGGAAATATTCTGTACAGCTCAGAGGCATCCTCATTCAGCCTGTTCCTGAATACAGCTGTCCTTGGCTGCTGTGTAAAGCCATAATAGCAAGGATTTAAGAGAGTCTTCTGCAAAAACCTACTCACCGTAAGGGCCTCATCCTGCTTCCATTGACTTCAACAAGATCAGAACAGAGCCCTAACAAAGCTGAGAGGAACAAAGAGGAGGAAAAGTAGGTAGAAAGAAGGAAGGGGCCAGAGGAGAGAAAAGGGCAGAAGAATAAGGGAGGAAGCAATAACATAAAAAAGCCCTTGGAGTACAATCAAAACCTACAGGCAAAAATTTCAGACTTGGTTGACTAAAGTTAGGCACCTAAATCCACATATAAGCAACTAAATCAATGACCTGGCTTTTGAGGTGCCAAACTCCCCAAAGTTTCTGTTTATTTCAGGGGAAGTTGTGGCACCTATGAAAACGAGGCCACTTTCATTTACAGGTCTAAATATGGATTTAGATGCCTACCTTTAGGTTCCTAAATTTGAAAACTTTGGCCTATAAGAATGAAAATAGAATCTACTTTGTAGTCTTCAACCAGTTTCATTCGACTGCCGTTTGGCAACTAGATACTGTGGTGATTTGTGCTCTGCGGCTACCTAAAATAGTGAAAAGAAAAGGAGAACTTGTGGCACCTTAGAGACTAACAAATTTATAAGTGAGCTGTAGCTCACGAAAGCTCATGCTCAAATAAATGTGTTAGTCTCTAAGGTGCCACAAATACTCCTTTTTTTTTTGTGGATACAGACTAACACGGCTGCTCCTCTGAAACCTAAAACAGTGAGAAATTTACTTTTTTCAAACTGTCCCCTAGGCCTTCCCATATAAATATTATTTATATTTATTTCACAGAAGTCATGTGGGCTGCACAGTCATTCCCATATGAACTTGGTGTCTTGTTGTTGCAAAATGTTCTGTGGTTAAAATTCTGACCTGAATGCTTGATAAATATCTGAGCATTGAGATTGCAGGAAGAAAAAGCACCTAAAAATCCCAGGGATTAAGATCATGCATGAGGTGGCTAAATCTGTTTTCTGCTAGTCCTGTTTGCAAGGTATACCCAGCTTGGCTCCCTTTTCAAGGAGGCAGAGGGGAAGCTTTAGGAATTGACCAGATTCTTTCAATTTCAGTTTCTTGCTAAAATGAACACAAGGTGGTGAAGAAACAGGGATTTCTGTGGGAAAGAGGTAAACAATGGGAGGAGTCTAATCCAACCAGGCAGGCAGTTGGAGCAGGAGGAAATTCACCAGGGGTCCTTCTTCCTGTATTAATTTGAGACACAGAATTAGCTGTGTCACAAAGGGCACCTTTTCCTCTTATTTATTATGGGTATTGCAATAGTGCTCAGAGGCTCGCAGGATTGAGACACCTGGTGCTAGATACCCCAAAGAAGTTATGATCTAATTGATAAAAGGATGCAACATGACTCTATTACAAATTTGGAGGGCAGCACAGAAGGGCAGGAGGGAAGCACTTTAATCCCATGTAAATTCAGCCTTGATAGGGTGACCAGATGTCCCGATTTTATAGGGACAGTCCCGATATCTGGGGCTTTTTCTTATATAGGCTCCTATTACCCTCCACCCCCGTCCTGATTTTTCACATTTGCTGTCTGGTCAGCCTATGCATTCATCCAAAGGACCATGCACTCCTGGGCTCCCGCTCCTCCCCTAGCAGCACATCTGTCTTGGTGGCTGTGCTGCCCTTGATCCTTGGGCTGTGGCTTTACATGTGGGGAGGAGACGGTATACAGAAACAGTAAAGAAGTAAATACCACAATGAACAACATTAACATCCGCAACGGCCCGGGTGTGCCTACTACCTCAAATGTTTCTCCCTGGTCCCCTCACACCATCAGCCCAGCGAATTATCTCCTCCTGTGTGAAGGCTCAGATGAACAGAGACGATTATGTCATGAATGAGTGGCTGCTGTGGTAAAGGGGCAGCACTCCACGTACACATCTTTCCCCTCTTTCCATGCTCCTGTGCACATTTGCCTGCTGTTTG
This sequence comes from Chelonia mydas, assembly GCF_015237465.2. Lineage (NCBI taxonomy): Eukaryota > Metazoa > Chordata > Testudines > Cheloniidae > Chelonia > Chelonia mydas. The sequence goes on from NC_051250.2 coordinate 71,770,951, forward strand.
CATGAGTTTCTCTCCACTTCATGGAGCAGAGGGTAGCAGCAGGCCCATAACCTTAGAAAGCATCTGTACATTTTAATATGAATTTAACGTTTCTCAAAGGTACTAAATTGACATCCCTGGAGATTACAGTCCTCTTTTTATGCCCAGAACAGGTAGTACACAGTAGTACAGCATCAGTAGCCACTGGGCAAGTTTTCTCCAGATCACAGGATTGTCTCAATGTGCCACAGTCCTGAACTGGAAGGACTACTTCCAAGGTTGAAATAGGAATTCTGTCTTATTCCGTCCTTGAGGTACATCTCAGCTAAGATTGCCATCTGTGGTGGACAGTTAGTGCCCTCTTTGGTGGTGGTATTTTTGTTGAGCTGACACTTGTCTGCTAGCAACTGGGATGCATGAATTCTTTTCACATAGGCCAGTGAACAATCATCAAATGAGAATGACTTTCAGCTCCTGATCAGGCTGCATGCAAATGAATGGGCTAAAATGAGGAAGTAACTGGACCCCGATCATTATCAATATCATGTATCAATAACAAGCTACTATGTGTTTTTATCAATCACCTGCACACATTCCCTCTTGAAATAGTCTGTGTCCGTAACAATTTCATTCTGATGGAGACGTGTTAGTCTCTTCCATCCTACACAAGGTCCTGTAACTAGGGCATTTGTGGCTGTGCTTGCATATCCCAAGGGAACCTGACATTTGTGAAAATCTGATTGGTCTGAGAAAGAGGTGGAGAAATGCAGTTCTCTGTAGATGTAGAGGATATATTTAGGAGTGCAGCTGTGGGAGGCTGCGGAAACAAGAGAGCTTTTGTACTGCCAGAGTTCTGCTCAGCTCACAAACCTAAATAATCTGTCTTTTAGCACTATATTTTTCCCTTCCACAGTTCTGGGGTTGAATTGAAACATACAGTTTAATGCAGCCACAATTCCTCCTGGGGAAAGCACGCTGCAGTGCCGGCTCTGCCATCCCTTAACTGGGTGCAGTATGTGCCCCGCACACGCAGCGTAGCTAGTCAGTAATGTGGAAGAGAGCATGGTGACCCTGTCTTCACTGTACCCCTCTCTGCCCTCTTTGGAGAGGCTAGTACTGCTAGTGGTGTTAGTCTCACCAAGGATCTGATTCACCGTTGCTCCAACTCTTGTGTAAAAAGAAAAGGAGTACTTGTGGCACCTTAGAGACTAACCAATTTATTTGAGCATGAGCTTTCGTGAGCTACAGCTCACTTCATCGGACCTCATGCTCAAATAAATTGGTTAGTCTCTAAGGTGCCACAAGTACTCCTTTTCTTTTTGCGAATACAGACTAACACGGCTGTTACTCTGAACTCTTGTGTAGTCATTTACTCCAATGTGAAGTGAGTATAAAAATGCATGTAAAACCCTACTAGATCAGAATGGTAACATTCCTTTGCATCAGTGTAAATGACACACAAGATGCAAGGCAATGTTGAATTGGGCTCCAAAATCCCTGTGTTCTTCAGCCATGTTGTGGCTGCCTCGGCAGAGGGATGGGAGGTTGGGGAGGTTCCTTGTACCCTCTTCCCTCAACTTGTGCACCCGTTCAGGAACATGCATGATCTAGGCCTCATGCAGCCCTAAAGATTATTGCAAACAAATGGTGCAAGAACTTCTGGCCATATTCATCTAGTTTTATATCTAAGTAGCGTGGAGCACCAAAACTGGTGCAGGGACGTCTGTACTATGCCTTTGTGCCCTGGCTTGTCCCCAAAGGCTATGACGACGTATTTACTCAGGCTATGTCCACACTACAGACCTCTGCCAGCATAGCTATGTCGGTCAAGGGTGTGGAGAGGTGTGATTGCAGGCCGATATAGGCGTGCCAGCAGAAGTCCGTAGTGGAGATGCAGTTATACTGGCAGATTCTTTACCAGTACTTGTGGGGGATGGTTTTACTACACTGGGATAGCTGCATCCACACTAGTAATACTTTGCCAGTATTTTATACTGTTATTCCTATAGAGAAAAGCGTTCCTAGTGAACACAGAGCCTCAGAGGGAAGCCACTGAGCCTTCCATCCCTCTCTCAGAGTTTACTAGCTCTGCAGGGGACCAGCTTAAAGTTATAGCAGGGTCTCCATAGCAGCCCGGCCAGGGGAGGCTGCTGAGGGCATGCACTGAATCAGCACATGCCCTGGTTGCCTCTGCCTTGTCACCTCCCTGCCCATTACCACCCACATTTTGGGCTGCAATAACTCACGGCTCCCAGTGGAGCAGAACTTGCAGTTGCCTTCCACTAACCCAGCGTCCCTACTGACGGGCTTCCTGCTGCAGGGGGTTTCCAGGGGTCACAACTCTCTGGCAGCAGAAGCTGGCATAGAACATGAGACGAATCTAATTCTAGATCTAAAAGAGATCTACTTTATCAACTCTAGATGCAGCTTGTTTTCAAACACCTTTGTATGAAGGTTTGCTGTTTTACAACACTTATTAGCAGAAGGTTTCAATTACCAATTCTAATATTAAAAGTAGATTAGACAATGCAGTAGAGTAGCGAAATATACCACAGTGAATAATCCTGCATTGGCAGATGGACAGACTAGTTGCACTATGTGGTCTTTTCTGTCCCTAATCGCCTTGATTCTGTCCTTTGCACTCAAGCTCTCCTGCAGTGAAAGGGTTACCTTCAGGACTAATTGGCTCAGAGCACCAGTCTTTTGCAACACATTATTGGCACCCTATTTAAAAGCAGCTTCCCTTCCCCTCCCCCACATCATAAAAACGTGCTGTAGCGAGAAACCAAATGCAACAGAGTACACTATACAGAATCCCTTAGTGCTACAGCTCAGTACATTACACAAAAGTCCTTTTATATCCGGGAGCTAGAGTAGAAAATTCTAGAGGGGAAGATCTCAAGGATATTGACTGAATCAGCAGCTTTATTTCCCAAGAGATCACCATACTTGTCATTTCAGTGTGGTTTTTGCATACCATTGTGGGTTAGAACAGCACTCCACACACCCGTTCACCATGCTCCTTCCTGATTATTTGAAAATGGCAGGGTGTGAAACCACTCGGGGTGTTTTCAGACTACTGAAACCTGTTAGCCTGATCTGAAAACTAGCCCACTTGCAAAAAGAAGAACTTTGTACGCTTCTTGCCATGTCTGCATTTAGCAGGATGCAGCCTTGCAAAGGGCTTCCGGTCACGAGTCCCTGCTGGAGCTCAATGTAAAGAGGAAAAATGACATGGAATGAAAGCAAAGCAAAGGAAAAAGAGTTAAAGTTGGGGGATTGAGGGCTGAACACTTTACATTTCTAGGAGAGTGCAGAGGCAGTAGCCATTTTGTGAGGCAGTGTTAATAAGAGACATACACATCTGTGTTCATGGAAATTTCAGTTTTAGACGTTTATTCTTATATTTAACCATGAAACCTCTTAATTGCTTCGTCACATTCTCTGAGCTCTCTTTTGGCTTTGATCCCATCGTCACTGCTGGAATTCATACTGCGTTCCTCCCCATCCAAAGAGTAACCCTGCGCCTTCAGCCCAAATGGCTTTTATTTGAAATTAAAGGAAAATAACAAAACAAGGAAGAACGAAATAATGTCTCCATGAGCACGGTCTTTGTAAAATGCTGCATTAACTGCTGCACCGCACACAGGGGCAGCTGCCTCCAGCAGACTCCTAGCATTTTAAAAAGCAGCTCACAAAAGCTTATGCTCAAATAAATTGGTTAGTCTCTAAGGTGCCACAAGTACTCCTTTTCTTTTTGCGAATACAGACTAACACGGCTGCTGCTTTGAAACCTAGCATTTTAAAGATGCAGTAAGCGGAGAAGCTCATAGCTGAAATGTTCAGACAGAATTTAATTATATTCCAATTAATGACCAGGTGTTTTTCTCAGCAATGTATTTAATAGCTACTTCTTGTTTAGGGGAGACCAGTAATTGAGATGCTTTTGGCAGGTCAATGTGAGAGGTAATTTCAGATGGCACTAACTCTGCTAATTATGTCAAAACTATTTGACCTTTGTCGATGACGATCTGGGACATGCCCTTGGCTAGTAAAGGTAGGAGACCCAACCCTGGAATAAGATGAGCTGTAGCTGGTAGAAAATGTGGTTTATCTACCAGGGCTCACACCAGACCAGTTCTCTGTGGTAGGCACTGGCTGACTATTGGTTTCCAGGTGGAATATAAGATATCTTTTTTGATCCATAAAGCCCTAATGGTTTGGAAGCTGCCTACAATATCTGAGACCACCCTTCTGCCTAAGTGATCGTGTACAACTGAGCTCAGTGTATATTCCAAAAGCTGGAGCCCTCTTGGAATAAGTGTGTGGGAGCAACGAGCCCTGTCTTTTCCCTGAGCGGTTTTCAGTGTTGGAACATGATCACACCCCACCTGTTGGTCCAGAATAACTGCATTTGTTGGCTTTAAGTTTACCGTGAAAGGCTCACCTATTTAACGAGGCTTTGATGGTGAAAGAGGCGTGGTAAACACTGATGTTTTGTGGACATAGGGAATATTATTGCAGTTGATTTCATTTCCATTTGGTTATTTTCTGGTTTTGGAGTGAGGGAAAGCTGCTGGTTTTATTTTTCATGTAACTATATGCTTAACTTATGACAATGTTGTCTACAGCCCAGAATAGGAAGATTAGAAAAAGTTATTATTATTTTATTAATAAATCAGATACCTCCTCCTAGTAAATGAAATCTATATAGTGTTCCTTTCTTGGCTCAGCCATTTTGCTCTTCAGTGTCATCTGGCCTGAATGAACATTGCAGATTAATTTCTCAATTTCTCCGCCAGCCCTCAAGTTAAGTGCCTTCTTTTCACTGCTACTGCCTGTTAAAAGTAACTCTGAGGTAGTTATTTCCTCATCAGCCTCTGTAGGAAGACAAATCAAAGGTATCATTTTGCCACAATGGCGTTATCTTCTTGATTGCCCTCTTTACATTCTGCTGGTCCAGTGGGCCTCTGCAACAAATTGAACCCTGATATAAACAGGTTTAAGTTGCACCTGCGTCTACCCAGACTACTTATGGTCCACAAGCTCTCCCATGCACTTCCTACTTCTCCTTTATATCTTTGGTTGTTTATTCTTGTAATACTGGCACCTTAGAGATGAACCAATTTATCTGAGCATAAGCTTTCGTGAGCTACAACTCACTTCATCGGATGCATCTTATGCTCAAATAAATTGGTTCGTCTCTAAGGTGCCACAAGTACTCCTTTTCTTTTTGCGAATACAGACTAACACGGCTGTTACTCTGAATCTTGTAATACTGACATTATAAAAATAACATTTCAAATTTTTATTGTGCTTTCCATATTTAAACCACTTTACCAGTGTGTCCTCTTAAGCATCTTAATCACTTCCTTACCTACCAGATTACATTCTATTAATAACATTTGAGTTGGCTTTTAATTTTTAAAGCAGTCATCTTCAACCTCTCTTTTGGCTCTAACTTTTCATTATGCTAACTGAACGTTTTCTTAAAAAAAGAAAAGGAGGACTTGTGGCACCTTAGAGACTAACAAATTTATAAGTGAGCTGTAGCTCACGAAAGCTTATGCTCAAATAAATTAGTCTCGAAGGTGCCACAAGTCCTCCTGTTCCTTTTGCAAATACAGACTAACACGGCTGCTACTCTGAAACCTGAACCTTTTTTAACTCTCCTGAATAAAGCGCTCTTCATCCATGTTGGACAAACCTGATTCCGGGATATACAATATCAGTATCTGATATGCCATTCAGCAATGTGGTACTGTAGTTAATTAAATAATTTAAAGGGTGAGGGGGAAGTCACTTTGAAAGTCCCAGTGGAACATTTTTGTTTGTGTTGATTTCAAATCACTCATGTTTGACCTTATTCCCTACAAAGGCAATGTACACACATTTTTTTAGATGCTTGATAGCCCTTTTTACTTTGTATTCTGGGGGCAGAGTATTCAAATATAGGCTATAACACTGAGGAACTTTTGTTGCAAGAAAGCTGCAGGTAGAGCAAAATAAAATGCATCTATTCAGGAACCTTCATTCATACTAACAGGTATTTCACAGTCAAACATTTTTACCTCTTAGTAGCCAGCATCCTACTTCTTCAAAAGGTTTTAATGCCAAATATCAGGAGGAGGACAAGAAGAAACTCTATAGCATAATTTAATTTCGAGACACGCTGAAAAGTCTGTGCCCCTTATTAAGAAATCTATGTAAAGAAAATTGCAGCTTCAGGGAGCATACAAGGAATACTGGAACAATCACACATGCGTACCCAAAAAATGCACACTTTCTTACTTGCCCTCTTATGTATAATCAGGCTAATCTCTGCTTTTGCATTCTCTCGTCTTTCCAGTGACAAAGTTAGTTCATAACTATACAAAAGCATTTTCAAACTATTGGTACACAAACTTATTTTTTAATTCATTTCATTCACTTCCAAATTCTTAGGACAACATTCCACTTTCTTACAGCTACATGAGGGCAAATCTGGAGTGATTATATTGATTTAAATGGAATTACTCAGGGCTGGATTAAAAGGATAGGTACATATCTCACACCTTGGCTCCTGGAATCATGTGGTGGCACAGAATCTCAGTTTTGTTTTTTTAATATGTTTCAAGCCATCGTGGTTGCAAAGAAAACCTTGAAAACATCATCCAAATATAATGTATGCAGTGATCCCTGGCTTGAGTCTGCTTAAAACACCAACTCTGAAAGGTGTGATCTTCCTCATTTAGTTTAATGGATCATTAACTCTGAAACCCACTGTTCTAGGGGACCCCTGACAACAACACCACAGCAGAAGATTCTTTGTGTGGGGGATGCTTACTGCCACCACCCTATCATGATTCTACAAGAGTGCTGTGAAGGATTCCAACATATAGAGTCCTCTGCTCATCTGGGTGGTGGCTGAGATCTCCCTTCTCTAGGAAAGACCCCAGCTATGTGAACACATGGAGCAGTAATCCAGGTAGAGAGGATGCCCAGCCTGCCCAAAGAGAGGAGATGCTGCTGGGCTGCCACTAGGCCCGAAGATGGTTGTATGGGTGATCTCTGATCCTGCCACACCAAGGAGAGTCAAAGGGTTCCCTTTGGGATGTGACTAGTGCCCCAATTTTCCTAATCTGAATCTAGAGTGATTCTGTATTTCCACCTGAGCAAGTGAGGGCAGATTTTGGCCCTCAAGGCCAAATTCATCTCTAGTGTAACTCTTCTGATTTCATCTCAGCTTGGCTTCACTGAGTTACACCAGGGATGAATTTGGTCCAACAAGCCAAGTTCTAGTCTCATTTCCCATACCCTAGTGTAAATCTGCAGGAATTGCATTAATGTTAATTAGGAAAATGTAGACCTAAGAATTTAGAAAAAGATGCTCAGTTCACTAGAAAAACAAATTGTTGTCAATTATCATCTCATCTATAAAGGTATTAATTCCAAAATATTCACAAACATAAGTTTCTTCAGGTTTCTGTAAAGAATTATGAGTTCTCTCCTTTCCTATCCTTCGCCCCCACACCGCCAAGAGTGTGATATTTTGGCAGACAGACTGAACAATATATTTATGTGAAACTCTACATTGGGCATGGTTCCCTTATCGTTGCCAAGTACTCTTTGGACTCTTGATAAAATAACGAGCCTCTCCCAGTTTAGCAGAACACTCCTATGACTCTACAAAAGGTATTTACAGATAGAGGTGGGGGGTTGGTAGAAGATTCTGTTTGCAGATGCTTCCTTTCTGAACATGCGTAAAGCCTTAGCAATGTGTCCAGCTTGCCCACATTTTCAATCCTGTAAACTCCTAAAGGCAACAAACTTCAACACTGTATAAAAACTAAAGCATTTAATGCAAGTTACAGTCTTTGCCTTTTGCAAGCTGTAGCTCAGAGATATTAATAGGGTTTCTGGGAAACTGCCCACCAACTTATTGTATATCATTTAAAAATTGATTTCAGAGTTATGCAACAAAACTCGCAGCAATTTCTTCACATGTAAAGAGACATGTAGAACCTAGATATCACTCTTTGTATCATGTCTAGATCACTAGATATTGCCAAGAAAGAGAGTGAGTTTGTGTGTGTGGTTTTTGGAGGGGGGTGTGTTTGGGGGGGGGGGGTGAGAAAACCTGGATTAGTGCTGGAAATGACCCACCTTGATTATCATGCGCATTATAAAGAGAGGTTTCAAAGAGGGATGGGCTATTACCAGCAGGAGAGTGAGTTTGTATGTGTGTGTGTGTGGGGGGGGGGAAGGGTGAGAAAACCTGGATTTGTGCTGGAAATGGCTCTACTTGAGGATCACTTTAGATAAGCTGTTACCAGCAGGAGAGTGGGGTGGGAGGAAGTTTTGTTTCATGGTCTCTGTGTGTATATAATGTCTTCTGCAGTTTCCACGATATGCTATGCATCCGATGAAGTGAGCTGTAGCTCACGAAAGCTCATGCTCAAATAAACTGGTTAGTCTCTAAGGTGCCACAAGTACTCCTTTTCTTTTTACGAATACAGACTAACACGACTGTTACTCTGAAACCTGCCAAGAAAGGTGAACCAAAATTTGTCCTACCATCCCCCTGTCCTTTTATATCTGTTTAGTCTTGAAGAAAACACAAAAATTGCATTTACTTTATAAACAAAGTATTTTAAGTTTAATATGCACTTATGCACAATCTGCTAATGACAGCAGAACATTGCCTACATGTAATAGAGGCAAAAGGTTTTTGGGTAATGATATGGATTTGTTGTTCAAAGCACCAGGGGTTTATTATAAAAGGTAATTTCAACGTAGAACACAAACTTTGTTTTAAACTTAAGATTACTTCAGAATCATAAGAGTTCAGTAAGGGCTAGGGTTCCTATCCTGAATTTCTTGCACTCTGAAATCAGGAGGAGATTTAGGTGTTGAACAAATGCAGGATCAGAATATAGGACAGTATTATTGTTGTTTATGGTATTTTAAGATGGCAAAGAGGTAGCTAATATGAATGTGGTAGCCTTTAGCAATAACACAGAACTTCACATTTTCAAGGGTTTTAAAAGCATCGGGCTTTTTAAAATCACATAATCTCTATGGAAATCAGTGGGGCTTCCACATAAGGAGCAGCGCCATAACTAATCCTCACAACAGCAGGCAAACAAGTATTATTACCCTTATTTTACAGATATGAAACTAAAGCAAAGAAGTTAGTGGGCCAAAGTTACAACTCAGAAGGTCTTGGCGCTCAGGCCTGAGCTCAATCCATTAGATCACAGGTGCCAGCATAATATCAGCTTTTGATATTTAGTGACTGTCAAGTTAAGCACTCAGATTCTCTTCACCGGACTTGGTAAAGAGAATTAAGCCCTTTAAAATTTCTTGGCCCCTTTTTCACTTCAGGTACACCGTATTACTTTCATTTGCTAATGCTTTTTTTCTTGAAAAAGGGAATATCAAAAGTCAGAGCTGCATAGGCTAAATAGTTTCATTTTGTATAAACTGCAAAACCACTGAAGTTTGGTTTAGCAGACTGGAAAAGGTTCTCCCCCCCACCACCACATGTTCACCAACTGCATTTGCCTGATGAGAATGTGTTTCTGATTATTCTTGATCCAAGCTTTTGTTGTCGCTATAAAGGTTTATAATTCCAAATAGGAACACAATAAAAATATTAGTAAATTCACCATATTAGCCTGGTCTTGGTTTTCAGTGTTAAAACATAAAAATAAAAAAGTTATTTCCCTTATTTTACAAATATTATACAAAAATATACATTCTTAGTGAGTTTGTGTGTTTTTGTATTTGCCTTACTTATATATGGGCTGAGTCAAAGGCCTGGATCTGAATCCCAACACAGATCTGAGTGTTACTTTGAACTTTACTGTTATTATTATTATTATTTATGTATATTGTGGCAGTGCTTAGAGGCTTCAGTCAGGATCAGAGCCCTGTTGAACTAGACTGTCACACACAGGGGTGAAAGTAAGTCTAGGGACTTACCGGTATGGGGCTGGGCTGGGGCTGGCTCTGGCCCCCGGAAGGAGCAGGGCCTCAGACGGAAGGGGCGGGGCTGGAGGTCAGAGCCAGCCCTCTCCCACCCTGTACCAGTAAGTGCCTCCTTCCCCATCTCCTCCCCCTGCCGGGGTAACAGTGGCAGCCGAGGGCTCTGGCAGCGGTTTAAAGGGCCCTGGGCGGTAGCGGCAGCCGGAACCCTGGGCCCTTTAAATCGTCCCCGGAACCCCACTGCCACTTCTCCAGGTCTCTGGCAGCAATTTAAAGGGCCGGGGGCTCCAGCCACTGCTGGGAGCCGTAGGCCCTTTAAATTGCACCTGGGGAAGACAATTCACCCCGATACGGCGCACTGGCTCTTGCCGGTACGCCGTACCGGGGCGTACCAGCTTACTTTCACCTCTGGTCACACACAGAAGACATGGTCTCTGCCCAGAAGAGCTTACAAACTGTATAGTGGCTAAAACAAATTCCGAATCCCATCTTCCCAAACTCTGCGAAAGTTCAGAACTGATATGAATCTTGAACTCCCAAGTTAAAGAACATGCAGGTCTTGAGTTTTGGTTTTGGTCCACTGACAAAAATTACACATCATGTAAGAGAAATTAAAGCTATTGAGACAAATCCTGATTCTCTTACACATGCCACTGTTTCCAGTGGGACTGCTCATGTGAGTACAGTGAGCAATATTTGGGCCACAAAATCAAACTTCCAGACAAAGTAGGTTTATCTCTTACAGAAGTTTCAAAATGAATGGAGAAGTTTGCACCATGGGCCTGATTATTCCCTCATTTACACTGGTGTAAATTGGAATTAATTCCACTAAAGTCAATGGAGTAACATTGCTGTGACAGAGTAGTAAATCAGGCCCATCAACTCACTTTTTTGTGCATTTGTTCAAGCTTCATCACTTTAATTTGGTTAGGGTGTAGCATATTTATACACTACCTGAAAAAACAGTCAAATGCAATACAAAATAAAATTAAAACTAAATAAATATACAGCATAAAGGATGTAACATAGCCTTTATCTTGCTAAGAACTAAGTAATGTTTAAACATTTTCTGCATGGGGAATAAAGATAAAAAATGAAGGTAAAGCTTTTCTGATAGAGGATGGGGGGAGAAAAATGAGAAGTGAGTAAGATGCTGTTGCCAAGAGTAATGCCTGAAACACCAGAACAGCTGATAAAGCTATTTGAGTACTGTGGTCCCCGACAGAATAAAACTGTAGCGGGATACTGTTTTTTTTACCCAAAACCGAGAAGCAGCAGAGGAATAGATATTTAGGCTACAGAGCTGAGAACTCTGACATCCACATGTAACTCTAGAGACATTAAAGATTCCCTAAATAAAGACAGGATTTTTCTGTGGGCATGTAATTCCAACTTGTGGGAGAGATTCTTGAGAGACACAGAGCTAACCTTAGAGAAATGCCTCCAAACAGCAAGGGCAGTTGAACTGCCAGGGAAAGGATCAAAATAACATCAGCCACTAGTACGGAAGAAGTACACAGTCTCAAGATAAAGGAATCCAGGATACAGGAGAGAGGCAAAGTGATTGAGAATGCAGGCATCATGGTTCAATGTATTTGCTGTGGAAAGCAACATCAGAGACAGAAAGAAAAATGCCCAGCCTATGTGCCACAATGCAAGGGGTGTTGGAAACAGAATCACTTTGTATCCCAATGCCGCAGCTACCTTAGAAAGAAAAAAGCAGCAGTACATGAAGTGACTGAGGATGTAGAGACATCCAATGAAAAGGAGAATATCTGCAGTGTGACTCTAGCACAGGGATCGGCAACCTCTGGCATGTGGTACACCAGGGAAAGCTGCCAGCGGGCCGATCCGGTTTGTTTACCTGCAGCGTGTGAAGGATTGGCTGATTGCAGCTCCTACTGGCCGCGGTTCGCCGTCCCAGGCCAATGGGGGCTGCAGGAAGGGCGGCCAGCACATCCCTTGGCCCGTGCCGCTTCCCGAAGCCCCCATTGGCCTGGAGCAGCGAACCACGGCCAGTAGGAGCCGCGATCGGCCGAACCTGTGGATGCGGCAGGTAAACAAACTGGCCTGGCTCGCCAGCAGCTTTCCCTGGCGGGCCGCGGGCCAAAGGTTGCCGATCCCTGCTCTAGCAGATCCAAAGCCTCTCAATGTACAGGCAATGCAAAAGAAGGCTGCCAGCCATTCAACTGTCGTATTTGCAACTATGCCATCAGAACAACGATCAGTTTGATTCCAGCTGGATTGTGGAGCCAACTACAGCGTAATCCCAGCAACACTGATAAGCAGAAATATTAGGCTGGAGAAATGTGACCAAATGCTCGTGATGTATAATAAAACCATTCTAAGGCCAGTGGGCAAAAACAAGAGAGATTATCATTTGGATTTTATAGTAGTAGACACACAGGAGTGCCACCCACTGTAGGGCAGCAGAGGCGTGCAAGCCAGGGATCTGATCACAGTACACCAGAATACACCCAATGTGAGAGAGGAAGGAGAATGGTCACCATGGGCCATGTCCAACATTCTAAGAGAATCTAAGGACATATTTCAGGGAGATAGACATCTAGACAGCAAGATGAAGTTAGAAATAGACATCCATGTGCAGCCCATGAGACTACCAAAATAGTTGGTTCCAATAGACCGTATAGAGCCACTGAAGAGGGAACTGGCAAGCCTGTAAAGAAGAGGCATTAGAATTGCTGAAACTAGCACAGAGTGGATCAGCAGCCTAGCAGTGGTGAGAAAACCTTCAGCTAAACTGAGAAGCTGCATTGACCCAAAAGCACTTATCAGAGCATTGAAAAGAAGTCACTAATGACTGGAGACATACTATCTAATTTATCCACAGCAAAAGTGTTCAGTGTTTGCGATGTCAAGTATGGGTTCTGGCATATTGAGCTACATGAGCCATCCAGCCACTGGAAAATCTTTGCCACACCTTTTGGCAAGTACTGCTAGGTGTGAATGCCTGTGCCATCAGCCTGGCCTCAGAGGCTGGGGGACAGATGAGGACTGACAGAGTCCAGGTGTGGTGAAAACAAAGCTGGTACAGCCTGATCAATTAACATAATCGATGATGTATTGGGGTACAATTATGCACTTGTCACAGATACGTTCTTTTTCAGGCAGCTATTTAGAGTTAATTAAAAAGATAAAATTGGTGGAACACACACATATGAGCTTTAGTTAATACAGACAACTGGCGGATACATAAGTATAAGGATAAAATAAGTAGAATAAAGTGGTTTTCTGCATTGTCATATTTACAACCTTCCATTTTGCGTACTTACAATGTTACATTGTGGAGGCCATTAGAAACAAAGATGGAAGGGAAATTTGGTGGAACACATCAAAGAGTAGCTCCTGATTTAGTTTATACCCTTTCAGGGGCTTGATGAACCTGAAAAATAGGAAACTTTATTGGATCCTCCATACTCCATCTTTATGTAACTTATCGGGTACACAGCCATAGTCTGAATGACTGTTCATTACGGCAATGTTCCAAAAATGGAAACTGGAGTGATAACTGTCTGCCAAATCATAGTGTTTTAATATAAGTTTAAAATGAAGTTTGGAGTGGTGACTGCACGTCTAGTTTCCCCAACAGTTATAACTTGTTTAATTAGTTGCTGCACAATATTGTCCATTCATATTATAGGTTACTCTTTTCACGGAATTTTCCATTTTGATAACTGCACTGGAATCGATGAGATAGAAGCAGCTGGTCCTTTTGACCTATTCTGCAGTTGTACTTCTCCTCCTGGGCACACATATAGGAGGGATCCCCTCAAACACAGGACACCTGCATACATACTGATAGCCCTCCACAGAGCAAGAGGCGCATGTGGGCACTTCAATTTGGTCACGTAGATATACCACCCAGGGAGGCAAATTCAGTTGTTCTTTTGAGTCAACCTACTGGATGAACAGCAGCCAATGTGTTAAAAAAATCTGTATTAGGGTCAAACACTGGCAATGAAGTAGTGAATGCCACATACAAGAATGGGTTTTAAAGACCACACACACTGGGGGTGATAGGGACTATGTTTTGGGGCTTTTGGTTATGGACTTTTGCACTATATTTGCACTATATTGTTAATAAACTATGATGGACTGGAGGATAAACTCATATGGAATTACTGGGGACCCAAAAAGGAAACCAAGGTGAGGGGCCACTTGCAGGACTGCCCCAAGGCCACATGGGGAGTGTGTGTCCAGGATGAGGCCACTCATTTACATATCCCCTACACTGGACATCTGGTGACTTCTGAGAGACTCTGACTGGAACCTGAAAATTTGAGCATTGTTAAGGAAATGCCCAGACCAAAGGATGTGAAGGGGTCCAACAGGAAAGTAGAGTCAACAGTAAAGACAGCCAAGAGACTTATGACAAAGGCAAAATAGACAGGAAGAGATCCCTACTGTGATGTTAGACCATCACAACACATCGTCCCAGGCACTAGATAGTAGTCCAGCATTGGGAGTGATGCGCCAGAGAACCAAAACTCTGCTTCCCATTATGGGATAGACTGTTGTAACCCAGTGGAGAGCTGATGGACATTACACAGAAGCTATTAAGAAAATGCCAAGCTAAGCAGGTGGCTCGCTACAACAAATGAGCCAAGTGAGCATAGGTGAGCAGGCCAGAGTCTAACCAGCACATAGCCACACAAAGCAGTGGTAAAAGGCAATTGTCCAAGCATCAGTGGGACACAGATCACATGAGGTAGCTACAGACCCAGGACAGTGGTGGAGACAAAACTGAAGAAACTTGTGTAGTAGTGACCGACAGTCAGTATTCTCAGACACATGGCGCAAGGCCAGGAGCAGGAGGACTTAGAAAGAGCTTCAAGTATCAGCTGGCCTAATGTAGGAATCAGAAGAAACAAGGATTATGAGCAATACAGAGGACAAGCAGAAAGAAGACAGCCACAGGCTGGAAGCAACTCTCCTCCCCATCCTCCCACCCAGCGATAACACAATCAAGAAATTGGAGACGGTTCAAAGACCACCATACTTGAAGGACTATGAGCCCTTATTTATTTGGAGTATGCAATTCGGTCAAGACAAGCCACAGCGTTCTTATCAACGATGTTCAAGGCACAAAGACCTCCAGTAAGTTGAGACATTTTGCAGTCCTCAACAATATGTGTCATGGTTTGTGGTTGCCCACATTGACATAGTGGACTGTCTCTATAATGCCACTGAAATTCTGCAGCATGATGGCCTGGCAGTAAAGGCCATGTCCACAGGGTGGGCTATGTGTTAGTAACCTCTGTCCCCAGCAAGTCAGCAAACACTGGCACAAAAGACACAATAACAAAAAATTAAAAGGAAAGAGGTAACAATCTGCATGGAGCTTGGAGGAAAGAGCACCAGTTGCAGGAGGGAAGAATTTGGAAAGGGTACCAGGAAGTCAGTATGTTTGCATGACTTGAATGCTGACTACACTTGCAGCTGGTCTGTAAATAGTTCTCTTAATAAAGACCCAGTGTAGTTTTTGAAACATGGAGTTCTCTTATGTTATTACCCAGCATGCAATACATGAAACAGAGATTGTATGCAGCTAATGCAAGTTAGAGCAGCCCCCAAGATGCTGTAACCTGCACCAGGGCTGGCACAGAGAAGGAACTAATAATTAAATACATAAATAATTGTTCTTTCCTCACTAAATTTTAGGGTTTCTGCTTTTCAGTTTAAATCTAAAACAACGTATAAAACACCAACTGTATTTTTTCAATAATTGATTTTAAAAATTAACTCTGAAAGAGAAGTGTCACATACTTTAAGGAAGTTTCAGTGGAATTTAGGTCCCATTCTTGCCATCCACTGTAAGTTAAAAGTTATAGCGTGTATCACTTCCTGTTCATGCTCTCTGTAGTTCAGTTTTTGGTCACATGTAGCAGCAATGTGGTAAGTGGCTTTTTTTTATGGTTGCAATGTGGAAATGTAAGCTTTTGTGAATTTTTAAAATGTTTGCACTCACTTCAGTTGCTCAAATTTACTGTATGCCATCACAATTTAAATAAATGTATAATAAACAATTTTCTAGGAAGTACCAAAATGCCCCAAAATAAATAATGGAAATGAGAGAGACTAGAAGATGAACCCTAGAATTCCTGCTATTAGTCTTACTGGGATGTTGCATCCCTCAAACCTGGCTACAAATAAATATGTAAATTGTGTGTCCTATTTTTGTTTTATTCTTGTTTTAGCCTGGATATTTTTTAGCCTGTTGTCTTTTCTCTTCTTTTCCTTTCCTATTGATGTTCTACCAGGAAGTAAACATCTAGGTTCCAACCCTGCAAACACTTTCAGATATGAATAACTACATGCGCACGAGAAGTTCCATTGAGTTCAGTGGCACTAAAATTTGCAGGTTTGGGGCCCTGGTTTACAAAACCACAGAGCAGACTTTCTGCCCTCCATGTTCACCAGAAAGCTGACTTTCTACTCTTTTATCTGTAAAGAACAGTCCTTCTGCTATATTTTCCCACCAAGAAGCAGTAATATCCACTCTTCTACCCAACCAGGGAGCACATCTGACCTTCTTTCACACTATAAAGCAAAAAGAAAAGGAGTACTTGTGGCACCTTAGAGACTAACCAATTTATTTGAGCATAAGCTTTCGTGAGCTACAGCTCACTTCATCGGATGCTCAAATAAATTGGTTAGTCTCTAAGGTGCCACAAGTACTCCTTTTCTTTTTGCGAATACAGACTAACACACCTGCTACTCTGAAAACTATAAAGCAAGCCGTTCCACCCCGTCCTTTCCCTCTTTCAAGAAAGAACCCATCTTGCTTCCCTCTGTCACCCCTGAGGCGCTGCCCAACCAATCTGTTCAGAAGGAAATACTCCTCTCAGATCAGAATCTTTCCATCCTCAAGGACCTGTTAGTGAAGAGTGATCTGACGCCCTCCCAGCCAACCAGATTCCTCCTGCTCCTAGGTTTAAGGAGCCTGATACTTAAGAAGTCATAGTTGGCCTCCAAATGCCAAAATTCCAACTGTCATAGAACTGCTGGGGTACCATTAAAAGCAATGAAATCTCAAGGCCCTACAGTTCCCCCGCCCCCCACCCCCAGAACCTTCCATAATCTTCTTTAGCATTGGTGGTGTTCTTGTTACATCCTCCTTACGCAAAATGGAGGATGAGCCATCTCACTTTGTGAACGTAACAGAACTTGAAACAATTTTAAATGGCTGAAAAAGCACAAAGAAAGAAAAAACCCTGTATGTCAAACAAACTGGGCAGCTAAAGTACGTACATGCTCATTATAGCATGCTTATATATTTTCTGGTATTTCATGCCTGGTAAAGGGGAATATCGTGACTGATGCAGTGCGGGAGATAGCAGTAGAGCAACCCACTTGAGGGGGGATATCAGTGGACAGGGTAGTTGAACATAGATGTAACTGAGTGCTGTGTGATGTGGGGATGCATATGTTGAAGAAGAGGTAGCTAAACCCAGGTGTAGTGGGTGCGCAGAAGAATAGCTGAATACAGTTATGTGTCGAATTGGGCAGATAGAGGAATGGCTAGTTAAACAGACACGTGTGTATGTGAGGCGTAGAGGGAAGACCGAACTCAATGGAAGGCCAGGATTTAGTCTTCCATTGTTAGGACTCAAGCCTGGCTGGGGGATTACCCACTTGATTATTGCTGCTTTGCCTTCCAGGAAGACAGAAGCACAGGAACATGGTGATGGATGGGAGATTTAAAAAAACACAAGGCCACAGAAGAGGAATTTAAAAGGAAAGTGATCTGGACACAGCAGGATTGTGAGGCCAGAAGGGATCATTGTGATCTTCTAGTCTGATTTGCATAACACTTGGCCACAGAATGAGCCAGATATGTCCGGGGGGGGGCACCGATTTCCTAACCAGCTGCTTCAATGTAAGGTCTGCCCATCTCCAGCCAGATGAAAGGGAGAGTCCCACCTACCACTTTTTAGACATAAAGAGCTGATATCAGAATTGGGAGTAAACAACAGACAGCCATCTTGGCCAATTGTACTTCAAAATGAAGATGCTGAGTATATGTGAAATGAGACATTTCACTAACCATTTACACAGGTTGAGGATCTGGCCCTTACCGTTTTCCGTGTTGTCAATTCATGATTTTATCCAAATTCTTGTGACATTTTATGGTTTTCTTAAAACCTCAGCTCCTGGAATCACATGCATACATGACAATCTCAGCTTTCATTAAAAAAGTACGTTTCCAGCTCTCACAGTAACTTGAAAATATAATGCATGTGTACCCCCAAAGGGTCAAAAATAAGAGGGGAAATTAAAAAGCACCCAGGATTTTTTTTATTTCATGATTTTTAAAACAATGTCATGATACTGAGGGGCTGGATTTATAATTTTTGAACACTTGCAACTGTCAATACTGTGCTTACATTAGGGAAATGTTAATAGTTTGCAATAAGGATGGAAATATAAATTAGTGTAGACATTTTTTGAGGTGAGGAGCAAAGAAGCTCTTTTAATTTTTTTATTGTTAATTTTCTTTCACTTGTAAAGTCTTTGGAGGTGATTTAGGAATAAATAAGAAATGAAAGAATAAAGTTCACAACACAGAGTGCACCCGTACAAGATAAGGGACAAAGCTACTCACATGCAAAATAGTTAGAATATCCATGGAACAAATTTGGGAGAGCGGGAGTGATACCCAGGGCAGGCAAGGGCACAAGATGGTTTTGGTGGCACTGATGAGGGTAGGGGGTAATGGCCAGGCTGGGTTGGAGTGTGAGGTGGTTTCCATGGCACTGGCCAGGGTAAGGGGTGATGCCCAAGCAGAGCTGGGAAACAAGGTGGTTTTGGTGGCACTGGCTGGGGAGGCGGCAATGCCCAGGCTGGGCTGGTGCATGAGTGAGATGGTTTGGGTGGCACTGGTCAGGGTAGGGGGCAATGCCTGGGGCATGAGGTGGTTCCGGTGGTACTGGCTGGGGTAGGAGATGATGCCTGAGGCAGGGCACGAGGCGGTTTTAGTGGCACTGGCCAGGGTAGGAGGCAATGCCTGGGCTGTCACATGAGGTGGTTTTGGTGACACTGGCCAGCGTAGATGAAGCCTGGCTCAGGCTGGGATATGGATTCAGTGGCACTGGTTGGGGTAAGGGGTGACATCTGGCACAAGGTGGTTTTTCAATGGCACTGGCTGGGGTACAGAGCAATGTCTGGGCCGGGGTGTGAGGTGGTTTCAGTGGCACTGGCTAGGGTAAGGGGCAATGACTGGACTGGGCTGGCAAGTGAGGTGGTTTTTGTGACACTGGTCAGGGTAGGGGACGATGCCTGGCATGTGAGGTGATTCCAGTGGCACTGGGGGGGTGTAGAGGGTGGTGGCTGGGGTGGGGCACAAGGCAGTTTCAGTGGCACTGGCCAGGGTAGGGAGCACAAGGTTGTTTTGGTGTCACTGGCCAGGGTAGGGAGTGATAACCAGGCTGGGGCGTGAGATGGTTTCAATAGTAGTGGCTGTGGTTGCGGGGAATGCTTGGGCTGGGCTGGGCCATGAGATGGTTTCAGTGGCACTGGCTGGAGTAGGAAGCAATGCCTAGGCTGGGGCACGAGGTAGATCTGATGGCACTGGCCAGGGTATGGAGTGATGCCTGGGGTGGGGCACGAGGTGGTTTTGGTGACACTGGCTGGGGTAGAGGGTGATGCCTGAGGTGGTTCCAATGGCACTGGCCAAGGTAGGGGGCTATGCCTGGGGTGTGAGGTGATTTTGGTGGGACTGGCCAGGGTAAGGGGGGGATGCCCAGGTTGGGGCTTGAGGTGGTTTCGGTGGCACTGGCCAGGGTTGGGGGAAAAGGCTGGGTTGTGCTGGGAGGTGGTTTTGGTGGCACTGTCTGGACTGGGTCAGGGATTGAGGTGGTTTTGTGGCGCTGACCAGGGTTGGGGGTGATGACCGAGGTAGGAGCGGGTCCGGAGGTGTTTTTTAGCCGGTAACATTGAACCCTGTGTCCAGAGCGCTCCACAGGCCGACCAGTCACAACTTCTATATCTTGATGCCAACTTTTCCCAACCTAGCGCTAAAAATTTCCCAAAACTGGTGAAAAATTCCCAGATAAAGTTTTTTATTTCAAAATCTCAAAGGAACGTAATATGTGTGTTTTAAATAACTATATAATATATATTATATCCAACTTATTCTTATTCGTTCGAGATATTTCACATTTATTATAATTTTTATACATATAGACATGTTTTTCAATTTTAAACTTATGTTACTTATACAGTAAATAAAATATTTAACACATGAGGAGTAGGACTGAAATTATAAAAAATGATGTATTTTACACAAATTTCACTATTTTAAAAACAAAAGTATTAATAAGTACAGCATGTGCCCTGCAGTGTACTGTACATTAA
This sequence comes from Chelonia mydas, assembly GCF_015237465.2. Taxonomy (NCBI): domain Eukaryota; kingdom Metazoa; phylum Chordata; order Testudines; family Cheloniidae; genus Chelonia; species Chelonia mydas. The sequence continues at coordinate 71,791,276 of NC_051250.2, forward strand.
AGTTACTTTGAAAGTAAACATATGATTATAAAAAAGCAAACAGAAAGAACAAATAACACTCTTTTATTTAATTTTCCTTATTATTATAATCTCTGAGTTTTATCCATTTGCTGACTCATAGTTTGAGTCGTCACTAGGAACATCATTACCATCATTAATATTTTTACTAGTTTTATCACTGTCATTTTTACTGTACATATTTTTACAATGTAAATACAAGTGCTTAATAGTAATTACAAAATTAGAACATTTCTCTTGCTTTGCTTTCAAAGCTGACCTTATAACTACACTAGAATTGAGTGTTATGGTTGTCATATTTATTCCCTGAAGGAGATTCATCCACAAATACACTAAATTCATTAACTTTCAATTTTTCTACAAGTTCCTCAGTCTCAGTTTGCGCCAAAACGTTGCTAATTATAGCAGTACATTTATCTTTCTTTATTGTTACAGCCTCAGCAATTTTGGAATCAGGGAAACATTTTTTAACTACTTCAGTCAAGCGTTCTTCAGATTGAATACTGACATTGTGTGCAGCAAAGTAACAGGCCATTCTAATCTCTGCATTTTTAACTTGCTTTTCAAATTTTTGTGCTTTTTTAATTTCACAATCTTGTTTATTAAACATATCATCAATTTTCTTCTTATTAGATACTGTCTCAACCTTTTATGTTTTTTACCATTAGCGTTCTTATCTATCTCACTAGTACCTGCCTGGATTTTTACATCACAACATTTGCAATAAGCTAATAATCGATTGTTTTCTACTTTCTGCAGTGGTCTTTGTATTTACCTTCTTGAAGCCACGAGTCTTGAAAGGCTTTTTTTAAAGTAGATGGCTTCTCTTTTGGTGGAAGTTCACCCTGAGTCTTCAACACTCTGTCGGCGGTGCTACCCCGTTGTTTTCATTTTGACGTGGACGGATCTTTGTCTACTCCTGCAGTCCTCTTCATCTTCTCACCAGCCTTACAGGTCTCTTTATTAATTTTTTACGTAGATAAAAAATGGAAAGAGATATCTGAAATAATGGAATGCCATAATTAGTATAATGTATATTTCAATTTATATTTAAATCAAAGAAAGGAACATATTATATATTATTACCTAACACAGTAGGCGAAGATATTTAATATTTGCCTGCAGGAAGGTGCTGTTACAAATTTAGGAACAGCCCAACCCTCTGCTCCACATTCTCTGTGCAACTGCAAGCACGAAATACAAAATTTTAGAGATTTAATGACAGATCAAGAAACTAATCATAATCAGTAAGTATTGCAATATATTTAATTATTGGTAGGAACCTTACCTAGAAGATACATTTGATAACCATCCCCTCATTACCCGCCAGCCAGCTGTTGCTGAGGTTGGTTTGTTGTGAGTGCATGTGTGCAGGCTTGTCACTTCACTTGTGCCCTCATGATACAGTACTGAAGCACCACCAATAGGAGAGCAGCATAGCCCGCTTATGAAAATCACGTGACACATATTCACCAATCGAATTGAACACATTTTGAGGGAAATTTAAAAGAAGCACAAGTATTTTACTTACTACTTTTTAAGAAGGCTTCCCAGGATTTTTGAGACTTGGACAGTCTTTTACTTTTTGTGAAATTTTCAAGGTGCCACAAGTCCTCCTTTTCTTTTTGCGAATGCAGACTAACACGGCTGTTACTCTGAAACCTTTCCCAGCATTGTTTAGGTTGTGAACGAAAATTCCCAATTTCCCAAGCTGAAACATTTTACTCCAAAGTTCCCCAGATCTTGGGAAATTTCCCAGGATGTAGCAGCACCGCAACTACTCCCATGCGTCCCACCCTTCCCCCAAGCAGAGCCTGGGTAGGGCTTCGGAGAGGGGCACAGGACTCGCGCGAGGCCGTGGGTGACGGGAGGAGGCGCGAGAGAAGGAGCGGAGCCAATAGGGAGCGGCAGACGCGGCTCGCGCTCACCACACTGTGCTGCGACCGTTGAGCTTGCGGTGGGGCAGGCAGGGTGGAAAGACCAGTGGGAAGCGGCGGCCAATAAGCAAGCGGCGGCTGAGTTGCGCGCGGGCCCAGGATGGGAGGAGGAAGGAGGGAGGAGCGCAGCCAATGGTAGCGGCGCGCGCCGGGCCCGGAGGGGCGGGAGCATCGGGGCCGGCGGAGAGCAGTGGTTGGCGCACGCGCAGAAGGCAGGAAGGGGGGGGAATGAGCGGTAGGCAGGGGGTAGAAGCGCAGGCCCAGCCCCTTCCCCGCCGCAGTGAGTACTGACTCGGGCGGCCATGTTGTGAGGGGGAGGGGAGGAAGGAGTTGAGAGAAGACAGGAGAGACAGACTCTCTCTCACACACACCGCACAAGATGGCCGGGGAGGCAGCCGCAACCCGACTCTCAGGTGGTTCGGCCGCCGCTCGGGTCGCCGGAGTCGGGGAGGCACCTGGGCACCGGCCTCGCGGGCCACTTCGGGCCCGGCACTCAGGGGTTCCGGGGAGACGGAGAGCGGCGAGCCGAGCGCTCCGTACGGGGCTGCGGGCGGGCGGAGGGCGATGGCGCCGAGCTGCGAATCTCTGTCGGCGCCTCGAGCTCGGCCGGCGGGCGGCGAGTCGTACGCCGCCGCAGGCAGGGTGAGGAGGGGAACGGCGCCCGACGCTCCGGGCCGCCGCCGCCGGTCTCCGCATTGCTGGTGAGTGGTTCCGTCTCTGCGCCGCATTGTTCTTTGTCCTTGAGAGGAAAAACAAAATGTCCTTGGAGCCGGGAGGGGGAGGGGAGATTCCTGCCCCCCTCCCCCCTCCGCCCTGGGCTAGGAGAGCCGGGAGCGAGCACCCTCCAGCGCTGCAACCCCTTTTCGCTGAGGGGGGCGTCTCTCGCCCTGGGGGGCCGCGGGGTGCTGCAGAGCCGGAGGGAGCCCACGGCTCTGCGAGCTCCCTAAAGACTCGGCATGCAGAGCTCCCCTCCCGTGCAGCATTAAGGGGGCCCTGGCTCCTAGTCCCCACATGGAGTACTAAGGGGGGGGGGCTGCAAACCAGTCCCTGGGCCCTAGTGCAGGACTACTGGAGAGGGGGCGCACCCCAGTCCGTCTCCAGTGCACCATGGCAAGGGGGCATCTGCAGACCAGTTACTAACTCCAGTGCAACACTAACGAGGAGTGGGGCGGTAGACTTTACTATATGTTTAGCCCCAAGTCCTAAGGTCCTAAAATAGTTCTTTAAAGAACATTTGTAGCCCCTTGCTGCTGAAAAGGGGATCTACTCTCCCTAGTTTGTAAGAACAAAGACGCCATGTCTGTTTCTTAAAAATAAAACTTGTTTTTTTTTTTTTTGTGGGGTGTTGGCTTTTAACTCTTTCTGCACCCGTGAGCGAAAGCAGGCTGCAGAAGAGAGAGCTTCAGTACTTTACTGAAACGATCAATTAAATTTTTAATTTATCTAAAAAAATAGTTTGGAGACAGAGCTTTAAACAAAAGTCTGAGATTTAAGCGCAGTATAGTGCTGTGGTTAAACTGGCATTATATAAACTTAGAAATCTTGTAAAACAGCCTTGTTTATGCCAACTCTACAGTTTAAAGTTTAAAAAAAATTACAGTCGTGAATTAGACTGCTCTGCAGAAGGAAAATTGGTTTCTTAAAATGAATAATATGTGAAAGTAACTAATTGCAAATGACACTGAGAACTATGTAGTTATTAAAAAAAACACCTTTGCTAAAGTGTCATTTTGTATTTGGTATTTAATTTATGCATTTTTCTGCTACTCAGGCTGCGGTTATTTGCATAGCATTTTGATCATTGTTCAAGTGTAACTGTTTTTATAATTTAGAGCTTGTGTTCAATAATAGTTATCACACTCATTTAAAAGGAAAAGTTTAAATGGAATATTTAGTGTTTGCTTCATATTTGCTCACATATTTAATGATTACTCACATGTTTTAGGATAATGTTCAAATACCAAATCTATAAAAAGTTACTGTAGAATATTACAAGGTAAATAAAGTAGCTACTCTTGTATTAATTGGAGATGGTATGTAGCCATATTTATTGTAATTTATCTAGTGTTGAGTCATAGAAGAATATTTTAAAGTCTTTGTGCTCTTTCTCAAATACAACAGTTGAAAGGTAAATCTACAGTTTCATGATATTCCTTGTAAATGTGAATTGAGTATTATGAAAATGAAACTTGGATATTTTTAGAAATGTTTGTTTAAAAACATGATTGTGTTAATCTTGCACACAAATTTGTGTATCTTCATTTTAGGTTTGAATTGTAATGGTTTTATAACTACAGTTACATCTCTGCAGTATTAGGGTATGACAGTTTGCTGAAAAGAAAGTTCTAGGTGAAAGTCTGCTGTATTTTTATCACAATGACTTTTTTTTAAAAAAAAGCTTGTGGTTTTTCCTTCAAATGCTGTTTCAGCTTCAATAGTTAAATTGGTTTTGAAAACAAAATTGCTAAACTGTTTTTTTTTTTTTTTTTTTAAACTTTAAAGGATTTGCATTCCATTTATATTAGCAGGTACTGAGAATTGAATTTACTCGTAGGAGTCCTCAGTGTGTAATATGTATGACTTTAAAATACTGACTCTTCATAGAATTATCTGTGAAGCTTTTACTAGGCTGGGGAATATTGGGGATGAATAACTGCCAACCAGTTAAGTTAAGCCTTTTGAGGAAAGGCAAACTTGGTGGTGTTTGTAGTGTTAAAGAGCAATGCTTGGGGACTGATTAAAGGTCAAAGATGCTGCAAGTTTTAAAAACTGTACTCTAAAGGGAAAAGCTGATATCTCACTTGGAGAGATCAAATAACTTGTGGCTAAAAATTCACAGAAGATGACGACAGCCATTTTAACATCATAGTTTGTTGATAGTGGGGATTTTATTTAACTTTGTATTGCTAAATTTTGTAAAGCTTGTAAGGGCTTTTGCGTTTTATGGAGTAAAGGAGAGTATTGAGGGAAACTATAAAAATACTGCTTTTGCTTTATGAAATATATGTTACAGTTTTGATTTCATCTTTATGGTTAATGGTCTGGTAGTGGTAAAAATAATGGGAGAGGGACAGTCAATTACCTCTTCTCATGCAAAAAATATGGACTGTGCATGTGATGTTTCATAATCCCACCCCATCATCAGTCTCTCTCTTCAGATGTAAAAACACCAATATTTTTGTTGCCACAGAGATTATAATAATGTATATGGCCAATACTGTCTTGATTTAGTATTAACTCAGTACTCTCTTAAAAATTGCTGTTCTTTTTATATTTTTACAAGTAATTTTTACAACCTTTTTTAGAGCAAAACAGTAACATTTGTGTTTTTTTGTCTTTTTTTTTTCTTTCTTTCTTTTTAAGATAGAACTCCATAAATGTTTACCTACTTGATGGCTGACTGGCTTCCAGGAGGATTGTACAGACATAATTTTTTTAGGTAAGAATGGGTTGTTCTAAGTTTTACACAGCATCATTACCACTTTCAGTTACTTTCTCATTCTTGGGGGTTTATGTTTAATTGTCTACTGCTGTGCTTTACTAGAAAAGGTAAAAGTGACCTTTGTTTTGCAAGTCTTATTAAATTGAATGGGGTACACTACAAAATTATTTGGATTTTAAATGTTATGTCTTCATGTAGGTATAAGATGCAAAAAATGCCCCGTTTTAAAATTTAATGTAAAGTGTGTTTAGGCATTCTATCAAATTAATTTTGTTCTAATAGCTTAAAAGGTGAATTCATCTATAACAATCTTGATTGAAATGTGGTGAAAAAGCTCATCACTTTACTTCGAAAACTTCCTATTTCATTTACCCTTTTTCCTAAGTGAAAAAATGTACTGAATTTTGTAAATCATTTGTATTCTGCATTCTAAATTTAAATAAAAACAAGTTCACCTAGGCATATTGTAGATTTTAAACATGGCATCAAAAACTGAATAACCAACGTACACACTAATTACAAGAAGTGTCTCGGGGCCTAGCTGTTTTTTGAAGAGCATGAACATTTAAGGTTCTTTAAAGAATTTATTTACATTTATTATTTCTAATTTTGTACCACGATGTTACTCTCCATGTGCTTGTTTTATACTTTAGATGAGAACTTTAATATGCAGTCACTAAAAAGTTGTGTTTAAAGAAATATACTAATACATTTAGATAGTCCTATGGCAGAAGCGTAGGTGGAATTTCTGAGATAGCTTTTGATCTTTTAAACAAACTTCTTTGTTTCTTTTTTTAAAAGGGTTGTACCTGGGTACTGTTTCTTGGTTCCAGTGGCTGGTCTGTTAAACCTGGAATAAAAGAAAACGTTCAAAATTCTGTAGTGTTCATATCAGGTACGTAATATTAGTGATTCTGTTAATCTCTTAAAATTCACTTTTTCAGCAAATAAGCAGTAAATTTATGCTGTGGTATTTGTTTAAGTCATTAAAGGGTACTTAGCACAGTAAATGAATGGTGTCTTGCTCAGGAATTGCATTCAAATTTTAGTGCATACTAAATACAGTTCATAATATTCTTAACGTGCCCTCTAAATACAGTCTTTTCTCAAGATTATGGGACAGTCCATTCAGTAAAAGGAGATGGATCTGTTTGTACCATCTAAAATATATTACATAGTAACATAGCAAATAAAAGTAAAGAATTTAGAAACCCAAGGCAGATATTTCTATGTTTCTCCATATTCAGCAGCACATAAGTGTATATATAAAGTTCAGGAATACATTGTCCCTGAATTCGTTACTTCATGATCATATTTCAAGTTTTTTCTGTTTGGGCTTTCATGCACTTAATTTAAAAAAATTCTTTTGGATGTTTTACCCTCTAAAACCCTAATGCTATAAAAATGAGAAGCCAGAGCACTAGTAGTGCCAGATACGTTGTTATTTCTACAACTCAAGTAGACTAATTTTCAACTACCTTTGAATTTGAGACACCTCTTTATCTTACCTTTTTAGACTGATGAAAGGTAACGTGGTTCAAATGTAACTCGGAGTTGTCGATCTTACTTGGTGCTTGTATTAATAACAGATTTCTTCTTACAGGTTACCATACTAATGTACAAATTCAGGTCATGAAATCTTAAGATCATCTTGATGAAGAGATTTAAATTAACTGAGAATCCTTAAAATGAATCTTAATTAATTATATATGTTAAAGTGTACCCCCAAAACTGTTTTACATAAAACTGAAAATTAGCAAAAATCAACACAATTCTCATAAGATCTCCCACCTGATAGTGTACAGATATCCATTCTAGCTTGGATGTAAATTTTAGCCTGTTCCAGCTAATTGCTTTAACTATTCAGATACAGATATAACTTTTCAAGTGTCTCTGCTTGTAGCAGTTGAAAGTCAGTCTCCATTTTACCTACACCGAGAAGTCTTGCCAGTATGACACACAAATCAAACTAATTAATATAGAGAAGTGGTCATATAGCTTACAATGTAAGCAGACTGCAGGAAAACAAATTTTGAATGAGGATGCTGTGTAAAATTTAACAAGTCAGTCATGTAATTGTATAATATGAAACTTGAGAATTAGGAATCCTTATAAGAAATTATCTGGCATCTTTGATAGCATGCATGTGACTTCTGATGTGAATCTTCAGTCTGCTGGAACAGAATGCTACGAAGTCCAGGCCTCTCAAATAATCTACCGATGAAAAAGCCAAGGACAGGCTTGTAATTATAGTAGAACAGTGTACACAAATCCTGGTGCTAATTCTTACACTTAATCTGTGAAATTCGTGATTTTTATTCCTTTGGTCAAGCCTTTTTAAGATCCAAAATCATCAGTCATGGTTGACCTATTCATAAATACAAATATAAGTTAGACATCATGAGTTGACCCGGTTTGGCTAACAAACACTTTTATAAGGGCATTTGGAAAAGAATCCTTTCATCTTAATGACCTTGAACTCGTCCTGTACCACCATGGTATTCTTTGTACTGAATATATTGTGAAAACTATGGTCTCCAATGTTCTCTAATCATTTTGACTGTTTAGATCCTCATTTCTTGTCCATTTAATTCAAATCTTACGTCTTTTGATCTACTATATTGGCAGCTGTTCTTTAAATACATTGTATAGATCTCAGTCAACTCTGTACACACCTCTAGGAAACCAAGGAAAGATCTGACTTTCAGACACCTGAGAGCATGTTAACGTGTCATGGAATTCATAAAACAGTTTGTTTATGCTTTGGAATCATTGTAGTCCCTGTTGCATTTAACCAGAAAACATGACATCTAAAAACAAGTGAGCCTCACCTTGACTGCACTGCATCACAGTAAAGAGACCATGTTAGACGTACAAGACTCCTTTAGAGCTAGATAGCATGCCATCCCTTAAGGAGAGGAGCCATTGTCTATGGAGCAGAGCATTCTGTCTCTAAGGCTGCCAGTTGTATAACTTGTAGAATGAGATATTAGTGCAAAGGACATCCATAAGGCTGTCTGGAAATTTCAGATACTTTGATTTGGGGAAGTGGTTTTTTTTTTTAGTACACTTGGTCTGTAGAGTGAGAGCCATTAGTCTAATTGAAAATCTTATTTTTATTCAGATATCAAGTTAAACTATAAATGGGAGATGCAAATGGAATTTGGCTTAAATTAATATTTACTAGTGACCAGTTTCCTAAGTGGAATGCATTGCATAAAACTTAAGCATTTTAGTGGTGCATTTGAGTTCATTAATTGGTGTTTTTCTATGATTATAAGATAAATAGCTGTTTTGGTATATCTGAGTGTCAGTATGATAACACTTAAAGTTGGAAATTGAAAGTATAATGGGCATGTAGTTGGACAGTTGTGAAAAACTATCACTAGTGAAAATGCAAGAAATATGATTATTGCCATCCCACTGCTACTTTCTCTTTTTTTTTGCTGGCAACATTCTTTTTCAGTTCATCTAGTAGACACTTTTGACAACTATCTGCTTACCAAATGTTAGCTGCTTCTTCCACAATTGTACTGACTTTAAAATAACATTAATGTTCTCAAATCTGCTTTCTTTGTAATTGAACTGTGGTATGCCTGTGTTTGACTGGGCCATTATAACCTGAGTAGAGCCAAATGATTATTGCCCAGTAGAGTCGTCATGAAAATAACCAGATGTTTAAATGAGAACAAAAATGATCTCTGAACCTAGATAATAGATGCCTAGATAATGTGATACGCTATTAGAAGTTTCTAAGATTGGACTTTGAAGTTCAACCTTTCACCATAGCTTTGTTTAGTTGCCTTTTATGAAGTCTCTAGTGCTAGCTGTTTTCTTTGAAGAGGGAAGTGATAGATGTAAACACTCAATTGGACAAGCAAGCTTATCTTTGTGTTATCACACAGAATTTGAGGTTGCTTTGCAGAGGAACCTCTATCAGTTGTTTGAATGAGAAATTAAATACACTGAATAAAACAAATACTGCTGAATGCTATATACTGTTGGATCTAATAGCAGTGGTTGGATCACATTTTAATACACATTTTAGTCCTATAAACTCCTTATATATTCTACTTAGGTAAACTGTCAGTTGCATACGGGTTACCAGTCAAGTTTGATGGATACCCAGATGTGTGGAAAGAAACAAGGCTTTATGAACAAAATTATAATTACGTTGTTAGAACTAGTTCATTTAAAACATGTTTAAAATGGAAATCTGATGTGGGAAGGGGAAAATATGAAATGAAGGGAGTAACTTGAAGGAAAAAGTATGAAGTAAAATATCAGAATCTAGAAATCTGTACATTAAATATTAAAACTATTGAGAATTTATTATGAATACATTCATATCAAAGGTTACATTTCTCTTGAAAATAGATTTTGAAGGTGATGGGAGAAACTTTGTTGGCCAACTGCTGTTAGCAAGAGAATTTTTGACTCATTTGATATAAAATAGATTAAGGCCAGCATTAAGGAGTTAGGTGATCTAGGAGCCTAAATCCTGTTGACTTTCAATGAATCATATGCTCCTTAGTCTCTTAAATGTTTTTGAAAATTTTATTCTTAATTTTTAAATTAGTTCTTTGTCATGGGGGAGATCTAGGATTCAGACAGCATCTGTATCAATTATTGGCTCAGCTGAGAAGCGTAACTTATTTAAAATTTTCTAGTTGTGTAATCACAAAGAGCTTTTGGTGTTAGTTTGCTTTCTGGAGGCTTTACGGGTGGTTGTAGGTGGAGCCATTTACTTGTCTCTGATAGTGTACTGATATTCTAATACCTATTGATATGGGTTGTCAGTAGGCTCTTACTGAGATAATCAGTTCTGAAGCTGACCACATGTAGAAAACTGGACAATGGGTATAGAGTTTTGCTATGCTGTTGTAGCTGCCTTACAAGGAAAATTGGGTGCATGGCAAAATTTGGTAAATACATGTACTGTATTTAACTGCAGTATCATTTTTTTTGGTAATTAGCAAACTTAAGAAAGTGAATGAAGTGGAAGACGTAGGCCGAAACCATCAGGGCATTTCACACACGAATCCATTTCAGATTCCACTGGTGCCTGGTTAGTCTTCCCATCTACTTGGTTTCCAAAAGTGCTATACATAGTCTCTTTTCAAATCGCACCTCTGATGTGTCACTGAAGATTAATGTATCCAGGATATGGAGGGTAGTTCTAAATTGTGGAAGAGTTTCCATAAGATCTTTGCCTTCTCAAATTGCCTAGCAGTACGCTGAGGTGCAAATTGTGATTAGGGCATGTCCTCTGACAAGTGCTGTATGCTTTTTGGTCCTCTTTTATTGGCTACATACTCCCCGCCAACTACATGGGATTGTGATGGCAGCTTTTTGCTAGGCACTTCCTGGTGTTTACATAAAAATCAGTGAATTTTAAGTTTTATTTAATGATTTCCGATATGTTTTCTTAATGTATGTTTTCCCCTACAGGTATGGTGAGGAATTGATCTCAGTATGCACAAAATAGCTGATGTTGGTTGAAGCACTGGTAAGTTATTCTTAATATACTTGTGATTTAAAATATATGATTTATAGCTATAATGTTTAATTTGCTGAAAAATTGATTGAAAATGTCCTTAAACTTGATTGAATTGAAGCATATTTTAAATAAAAATAGGTTTATTTAAAAGTACCAGAGTCCTAAACTCTTCTTATTTTGGTGATGTTATGAAATGCACTTTTTATATGGTATTTTCAATCAATCTTAAATCTTTCATATAATGCTGTGGCACTCTTGATCTTCCATTTTTGTGACTTGACTTCTTGATGAGAACAAAGGTTAAAACATTAAATCAAATCTGTATTTGTACAGACTACAATATATCAAATATGTTACCTTGTACAAATAGTACAATACTTTATCAATATTATGTCTCAATTTGTGGTAAAAATAGAAAATCACATAACAGAATGAATGTCTTAATTATCCTATTAATACCATTAGCCAAGCGTTGTCCTTGTGTGCTCCTATCAACAGCAGCAAGGGTCCTTAAGCAGACTAGTTAGTAACTATCTCCAGGGAGTTTTCTAAGACTCAGCTCTTTTTCCCCTTCTTATTCCAAAGGATGCTATATGAGTTTAGGGTATGGCCTGCCACATTGAGCAACTAGTTTATAGGGTCTCATTTAGGAATAGTCCTCTGTGTCGTCAAAATGCATAGTTGTCAGGTTTGAGTAGGAGAGAAGAGTTGATTATATCTAGTGCCACCATTTGGGATGAAAATGGGAATACAACTTCCTTATTGAATTATATTTTAAAAAGAATGTACCCTGGGACTACTTTGTATGACTTTTTAAAACAGGTACTGAGAGTCAGGTTTCTTTTATCTGCCCAAATTTAAGTCCTCTTGTTGACTCCGTATCTCTGCATACCATTATCTTTGCCCTAATTTTCAGTGCATTTTGTGTTTATGCTGAATCAAACTGCATCAAAAGTCCTGCCTTGTCTAGACAACCCCTGGAGCGTATTGTAAACAGAAAATTGGTGAAGGAGGTATAAGTCTTTATTTTAATTATAAAAATAATTGGGGGTAGTGACATACTCTTCTGGCTCCTTCTCATTCATTAAAAACCTTTGTTCTTAATTTAAATTAAGCTGTTTAGAATCTCCAAACTGCCACACTAGAGTACTGCAGAATACAAGGAGCTTCCTGCCAAATGTAGGTGCAACTAGTATTGTGTGTGGTGTCTTGCTTTTTTAATTCTTCACTGGCTACATATCGTTCCTATTTATTTATTTATTTATTCCTTGTACCCTGCCCACTGTACTTGTCTTCTCTTTTTTGTACTGCTTTTTTTAATGCTTCCTACACATGGAACAGTATCTCTTACTATGTTGCACGTAATCTTTTAAACCCACTTTTGCCATGCTATCCACCAGAAACCATTGTGCTATCTTCCTCCTCAGTCCTCTTACCCTGTCTTGACCTCTGTTAAAAGTATGGGAACCTGTATAACTTCTTGGTATGTCATGGAAAGGAGGGGTGAAGGTTGACATTAACAACAAAGTTAAATTTCACCCCAACTTTCCCTATACCCTTTCTTTGTGTTCCTCTTCTTTAATTTGGATTATAAACTCATTTTAGTAGGGTTATGTTTCCCAGCAGCAGTTGAAGACATCCCAATTACCCTGTACATTGGGAAGTTATTCACTTCCTTATGGTGCTTTGTAAAAATCTCTAGGACAGAGAGACAGGAGCCCTGAACTTAATTTGAGGAAGAATTATCTTTAGAATGTTTTCCTTTAAAATGTGTTTGTAATTTAAGTTTAAACTTAGGGCTAGTGATTTGGGTTTGAAAGTTCTTGAATAAGAAATAAAAGCATTTGAGTTCACCATAAACCTTCTTTTTGGAGTTGGTGAACTCTACATGACATTTTGAAATTTTATGTGGGCTGTTACCTTTAATCCAGCCCAACAACTCTTTAAGGTGCTGTCCTGTTCGTGTTTGCAAATTTTGTCCTCAACTTGATTTCAGAGGTACCCTTCAGAAGTTACTTAACCTCAGAACAGTCTAGATCTATAAGATGTGACCAAAGATTCTTGAACCTTTAACTTCAGGTAGAATATAAATCCTTGAGAGCTGGAATAAAACTTCCCTGAGCTAAGAATGCCTTGTCCTATTTAAAGTTACATCATGAACATCAGTGTCATATATCAGAACCCAACAGTTCCAAATGTGTAAAGTTATGATTGGCTCATTGTCTAGTTCAATAGCCTTTCATCCCTGAGACAGCCTTAAAAAAAAAAAAAACAAACAAAACACCTCCTATCCTTACGTAGGCAAAACTCATATTGATGTCAATGGAAGTGAACTAGCTTTTCCCTTGGAGACCATCTGTAGTGCTTACCTATTCGCATTTTTTAACTGGATAAAACTACAGTGAGCCTTCTGAGATCAGTAAAGGACCTTCTTGTATTTTGTTCTCTTCATGAAGATTTACCTTCTTGTACGGGTGAGAATGTCACCTATTTCCACATCCTACAATGAAAGAGTGGCACTAATGTACAAGTCCATTATAGCTCTGTCTCTCTGAGGAAGACCTGCTTTGGTAAACGTTGGCAACGTAAAAGCCTCAAGTTTTAAACTTAGGAACTTGTTCCTGCCCATTTACCTTTACTGGGATTTCCCTCTTAAATAGCTTTCCTTTGTTGTGAAGTTATAACTTTTAAAAAATTCTAATATACAGAAAAGTCTAAGCATGAAAAAGCTTGACAGTCTTCCTAGTTAGCCTTCTTTGTTTGAAATAAGAATCTTATAACTTTGGTATTTTATATATACATGTTGTTGATATATAAGTGTATATTATGCTTGCATGTTTGGACTTCCCTACTGTACTTTAGGGAACTGTGAAGGGTTTTTGACAAACATAAGAGGTAAAACTGAACGCTTATTTTTGGCTACAAAAGATTGAAATTTTATTTGTTGTAGTGGACTCTTACAAAAAATCCATCTTTCTAAATTAGAGCAAAAAGTTAATATGTATTGTGAGAGTGTGAAGAGAAGATAAATTTAGAAATTCTAAAATTTCAGATCTGTTTGGTGCTTGAATATTTACTCAGGTATTGCAGTGGACTGTTAATAAAGTTTGCCATTTCTTTATTTTGATGATGTGAAGGAAACCTGCCAAGCATTGTATTAACTGCTTTGAGTAACCTAAATATAAATCTTGTTTAATTAGAAATAAAAATACAATAGCTAGTAGGTAAGTGTACTTCTTGAGTGATGGCTAACACTATAACTACAGAAGGACATAAAGAGAACATAAGCTTCATGTAGTAAAAAGAAGAATCTTAGTCATAGATCAGTGTGACTGTTTAAAAACAAACCTAAAGCCACTGTAGAAATCTTATTGGAGGAGGAATCTAACTTGGGAAAACGTGTTAAAACGTTTACTAGATGTACCCTAAAAACATAACACACCGTTGTAGCTGTGTAGCTTGAAGAATTGGGTCCAAATTATTTTAGATTTACTGAATGCTCTTCATACTTTCCCCTTATTGTAACTCCTTTAATTGTAGGATCTTGTCACAAAAATAGTAACTTTAGATAAGTGTATGCATCTGAAGGTGGTGGTGATGGTATTTTCAAGATGAGAGATTCAGATTACCACTATGTCAATTGTTTGCAAACTCATTGGTACAACCAAATATGGCTGAACCAAGCAGAGATACCTTAGGGCTGATGTCTTTTATCCAATCACTTACATTTGCTTTGCACTCAGTGGAATGACCCAACAAAAGTAGGTTTTCATGGGTTGAGCTGGGAAAAAAGTGTACTATGATTATCAGATCAACACTTGGCTTCCCTTATTTCTTACAACAGGAGCAGTAACCATAAAAAGAAACAAGAAACTTGGTGAATTTCATTATGTACTGGGTATCCACTTCACTTACCCCAGCATTCACAAATATTTGACACTGGCAAGAATTGTATCAGTGTTAGTCTCAGGGTATTAGAGAGAGAAGGTGGGTTTTATTGGACCAGAAAATGGTCCAGTAAAGGCTATTATATCACCCACTTTGTCTCACTAACAAGAATTGACAGTGTGGTTATATCATATTTTGATGCCTTAGTCAGATTTCATTAGTTCCTAAAAATATTTTAAAACATGGACTAATCTCCAAGTGTCTAAATTGGTTTAAATCTAAATTAATATATACAATATATGATACATAATACACTTGTAGTAAGTTTTTCAGTTTATAGAATATTAGTTAAAAATAGCTACCCCCCCACTAAAGTAGAAATACCACTTGAATTAAAAAAAACAAATTAATGACGAAACCTAAAAAACCTTGTGGTGTGTGAGGTTGAAGATGGGAAGATGCTGTGATTTGAATATTCTGCCCACCCTCAACTTGTTACCTATATGATGCAACTAAAAGTTGAATGTAAATAGCTGCTCCTGTATTCCACTTATGTGGAATAGAGATATATAATGTATCTGAAATGGGGGAAAAAATCAGTTAATCCGTATAGGAATACTGGGATATGAAACATAGTAAATGGCAGATTGTTAACCCGGAACAGGAAGTTTGCTCTAAGGACTTTATAGTTAGATTTTACATAGTTTGACAGGATATTCTGAAATGAGAATAGTGGCACTAGAATGATGAGGCGAAACACTAGATGATTCCACTCAATTCTGTTGTCTTTTTAATTAATTTTTTGCAGCTTTTCTTACCTGGAAAGATTATGCCTGGAGGTGTTTTTTTTAGGGGGACCAGATAGTGGTAGAATTGGCTGTAAAATTAAACTGTGTTAAGTTAAAAAGCCACATTCAAAAGAATAAATCGAAAGAAGGAAATAAAAGGTCACAAATGTAAAGTTAGAATGCAAATTCACTATTGAGGAAACAATTATTGAAAACCATTTCTTGTACAGTTCAGAGGGTTTCGCTTACAATTAGCACTTCGTAGATGGCTTGTAGGCTTTTTGAGTTTTTTGTTGTTCTGCCATTTAGTTGTTTCCTGTACTTAAGGCTTATGTTTATATGGGTGCAAATAGCAGTTTAAAAAGGTACATTAGTTTATTTGTCTTTGGACCACATTTGGTTTGTGTTTCAGTAGCAATGATATAATTTAAAGTCAAGAGGCAAGAGAACTTGACCTGTTGGGCCAAATGTCCACTTTTAATGGCAGTCACAATAACGCTTCATCTGGACACTTCTAACTTTGTCACTGATCTGGTGCCTTAAGCCTTGTTGCTGCCTTATGAAGAGCAAACATTGAGTATATGGCTGGAGGAAGCATGGTTGGACATTATGCTGGTTGTGTTAAAGGCAATGAGACAAAGCAGTGTAATTTTGCATAATTTTTATCTGATTTTGACACGTTTGCTCTTCCAGTAGCTACTGAAATGACCATTCCATCTATTTTGTGATACTTGGTCACTTTAAAATGGCCATCACCATACGTGTTCCTCTTTCTAGACAAGAAGACTATAGCCAAGATGGCACAATTTAGGAATTTCTGTTGACTCCAGTCAACAACTTCATATAGTAACCTAGCTTTCATACCTTTTGACATTATTGGGTTTGATTACTTGTGTGTTTTAAGCAGAGAGAGGGACAATCATTGAAAATTTCATCTAATAGCAAAAAATTAAGGTTAGTTTCAACTTGATTTGAGATAATTACTGTTTGGCTAGAAGTATTGTGTTTTACATTAACTTTAGTGGATAGGTCAATCCAGTAAAGTTTGTCACCAGAGGTAAAATCCTCTGTATTTCCAATCTATATTTAATGTTTTAATAGTTCCCTATGCAAAATTTTAGAACCGAGTTCACTGTGCTCAAAAGGTTTCTTGAACTCTTAATTTTTCCTGTAGTATTTATTTGTATTTTTGGAAACTGTTACCTGACATACTGCTGGATGTGCCCATGTTAGTTGGTGACAGAAACAGGTGTTCTGGCATGTATATTATATTGAACCAAATTCATGAAGCCTTAGTTCTAAAATTCATGTTTAAAATGCCTTCAGGGTACATAGTTGAATGTTGTGTGTTTAGTTTAAGGATAAATTATCTATATTCCAACAGCATTTTTCTTTTAATTTTTTTTATAAAGAGTCAAGTCAGATGAAGAGTGTCAAATGGAGTCTACGAATGGGAAACCAAGATGGCAGTTCCACTGTTGATTGAGAGGTTGAGGAAATGGACTAATGCATGAGTGCTGTGATATATCCATCCAAGACAGGGACATTTTAACATGGACTTCAGTGTTACTAAACCAGAGAAGATTTGGGTTTGTGATCATCCTACCAAAATGGACTTGAATTTCTAAAGGGTGTTGTACAAGCGAACAGAAAATGGATCTGTTTTTGAGGTGTGGGTGGCAAAATTTTATACTCCAAGAAATTGTACTTAACAGGGGAATTAAGTTGATATCCAGTATATTGCTACCTATTTGGGCAAAATGTATTGTTATGCTGTTTTTAAGTGACTTATTTAATAAATGGTTTTTTTACACTATATTCTTGGTTTGTCTTTTTCCTGGCTGAAAAATACCTCGAATGTATTGATGTTTAGGTGCATTACATTTCTTTGATCATTGGATTCTGAAAATGAGAAATATTTTTAAAGCTGGTAAATACTGAGGGCTTTGTAAGCTTTATGAAATACTTAATTTAAATATGGCTATATTTGGTTTCAAAGACTCTTCAGTTTGTCTCAATTTCCAATATTTTATTTTTAGTTATCCATGGAGTTAAAATGTTCAGTTTTTTTATTTTGTTCAGAACTTGGTCAGTTGTCAGTCCTTTTGTTAAATTTTCTGAGGCTATCATAGGATGGTACAAATTTCAAATATATTGGCAAACTGGGCAATAAAATGCATGGTCATTGGCTTGCAGTGAAAGGTGATCCTGAACTATCTTTGTTTTTGTTGTTTGTGTGGAGGGGTTTGGGTGTGTGCGCACAAAACCTTTATAGTGAACTTCAAATGAGTTGCCTGAACAACTTCTTTGCTAAATTTCAGGTGCTTTGTGTTGGAAACTTGTTACATTTTGGATTGATTTAAAAAAACAACCCTACACCATTCTAAAAAAATTTACTTCCATGGAGTTGAGTACCTTGGCTTAATGAGTGTTTAAACCAATCTATTAAAAATTATTAAAATTAGTCTGTACAAGTGTCCAATACATTTCATGGCCATCCTCTATACTGTGAATTTCTTGTTGACTTAATAACTCCGTACAAATAAGTGTCAAGTGGAGTTATTTTGATCTTATTACTAGATAAAAAAACAACAAAGTTAACCTATGTGAGGTAGTATTTTTAAAAGTCAGTTATTGTTCAAAAATCACTTTGGCGCTTACAAGAAACATATGTTCAACCATTGGCTACAGAGAAACAATTGTATATTTAAATTTCATCTTGAACAGGTAGCCCAACTTTTCTCCTCACAGTTGAATACCGGGATAGACCTGGTGTTAATTGAGATAATCTGTACAAAAGGGATCTCCAGATGATAAATATTATAGATTTAGCATGAGATACGTTTAAAATGTCATTCATTGAGATAAGTTAGTGGAAATCTTCATTCTTAACATATGATAATGGCTGTTCATAACTGTTTAATCTTGCAGTGTTGAATGTACACACTTACCTAGCCAGTCTTGTTTCTGCCATTTATTATATGGTGCAGTTGAGTGTTAGATTGTCTAAAAAAGACTGAGTATTCAAACTAGTAGATTTTCTTTGTACTGTTCAAGTTCAGTTTGGAATTAGTGCTCTTTTTACATTGTAATTTATTTCTTTAATTTGTGGTGTGTGTGCAGAGGGTCACTAGCTTTCTTCTATATTTATATAATCACTCACCAGTCAATATTGCACTATATTGGTATAGCACATCAAATTTACACAACCCTCATTTAATTGCGTTGAAGAGACAGGATGGATTGACTGAGGTCAAGAATGGGAAGGATATGGAGGAGTTGAAATAAAATAACTTGGGTTTTACTGGTAGAGCTTGCTATTGGCCATTGGTTGGGATAGTGTACCATTTTTGATGCACTTAGTATAAAGCCCAAATCAAAACATTACCAAAAAATCTGGAACACTGACGCCTGATTCCAATATCATGTAAAATGGATAATAACTGTGTGAAAAGTTCAGGTGACACTTATAGTTGGCTATCACTTTTGCTTGTTGGGGGAGGAGTGGTGGGCATAAGGGCATCTCTTGTGCTTAGATTATCTCCAATTCCTCAATGAGTGGTGTTTTGTCTACCAGGATGTAGTATCTGAGAATTTACTTGGCTTGTAATGAATAACTAATTCTGCACCTTGAATTCTACATTACTGTAAAAAGTCCACTTTGGGATGTTATGGTGTATTATAAACAATAATGGGTTAAGGAATGGGCAATACTTATCTGGGTGCTATATTTTCTTTGTTGTAGTGTCTTCAGTTAATGAATTAAAATAACATAGCTATTTAATTTTACTCTTCTCAAGAACCACTAGGGAGGCGCTGTTGAGTTGAAAGGGTTACTGGCAAATTGCTTTCTTTAGGGTGTAGTATCTTCCCATTTTTCAAGCTTATATTATAGGTATTGAGTGACAAGGGAAGGGATTATTGATTGAAGATAGATGTTTTTGATTGAATTTTAAAAAAAATTGCTACCCATTGGGTGGGGTTGACTTCCAAGGAGGGTTGTTGCTCAAATCTGGTTATTAGTCCCTTTTCCATTCTTTCAAAATGGCTTGTTACAGCACCACTTCCTGTCCAGGGAGGAAGTAATTTTAGCCCATGGACTGAAATATTTAGCAAATCTTTAAAACAAAAGAAACAAATTACATTTCTTTCTGGCTTGAAAAGGGTGCCTGAGCCAGATGGGGTTAAGGTGCCCCCTCAGATGGGGTGGTTTGAAGAAGCCAAGGATGTGGGGGGGTGGCAGGCACCCTTTAGGTGGAGGCTATCTCTTTTTTTTGGTAGAAATGAAGGGGTGGGTCTATGGTACATCACCTGAGTTGTGGGGTAAATGTAGAGAGTGTCAATCAAAGGCAGAGCTCAGAGCTGGGAAGGAGCTCTAGATGGCGGCTGTGCCTTAGAGAGAGCGCGCTGAGCTCCGTGCCTTCCCAACACTTTACGCAACTTTCCCTAACTTTCAGGCAGCCTCAGGGGGCCACCAGAGCCCCTTACCTGTTCTAGGCACGAATCGGGGGCAAATTGAGCCTTTTTCGGGCAGAAAAGCAGCTTTTGGGGGCTCTCTTTTCGTGCCTTGCTGGAAAGAAGAAGCCGTGGAGAGAGCCCAGGTCGTTGTTTTTCCAGCTTAGAAGCCATGGCGTACCTCCATTTTTGTGCGCTCTCCTAATGAGCTTTTCCCCCGGACATTTTTTGTACTAATTATCGCTGCTTTTTACTTTCACGGCAGTATATTTTTGGGGATTAGAATCTATTTATTTTTTTTATTATCTGAAAATATATAGTTATCGTTTTAACCTCCAAATATTTTGGATCTGATGTTTTTCCACTACCCGAAACTAATATCGGCTTGGTCCTGGCGGTGGTGCGTGGATCAGGTAGGTGGGCAATTAATATTAATTTTCAGATTTCTGCCGTTTTTGAGTACTTTGACTTTTCGACCGATTTGAGCTGTATTGGGATGACGCAATAAAATACAGAGATTTTTTTGCTTCCTCTGTTACTTTGGGAAAGTTTGCAGGATGCTGCTCTGGGCTGTTTCTCTTCCTATTTTTTCTTTTTAAAATGAATATTATTGTTTTAAATGTCCGTTTTCCTGTGCTGATCAGTGTTGTGTATTGTTATAACTATCATTGCAGCGTCAGGACTTTGTTCTTGATAACGAAAGCCAATGAAACAAACTGGGACCTTACCTTTCTTTCAACTTTTGACAGTAAATACCTGGGCACAGGACATCAAAGCAAACACAGATACCCCCCTTAAATATTTAAGAATTAAAAGATGATGAGAAATGAGGACAAAAGCCAAGGAGAGGAGGGTTCAGTACACAGCAATGCATCGAGGTATGATCTATCAACTTTATTTTTTTAAAAACCTCTGAATACAGTGTTTACCTTGACAGCTTTGGGTCACTGTCCATACTTAATACAAAACATTTAACTGATTTTGATTCCTTTTTTAAGGAATGACCTTGAGATTGTTAATATGCCACACCCTAATTTTTTTTGGTAGCAATTTCTGAAAGTTGTGTTGTGACTTAAGGGCCCATGTCAGAGTCAAAAGGTAATGTACCTTTATTCAAGGGAGTCCCTTTCTCTGTTATGCTTTTTAAGTTTCTGAATTTCAGTTTTTAGGTTTTTTGTTCTGTGAAAAACGACCTTGTCGGTTTAGCCATTGCTGCATTGCACCATTTTACATACAAGGCAAATTTTTCTTTGAAGAATCTCAGAAGTCTAAACTTTAACTGAGGGCCATACAGAAGCCTAGTAGTAGTAAATTATAGTAAATAGACACTAGAGAAACTTACATGAATGAAAAAAAGTTCATTTTAAAATATAAACTAAAAAGTGCCTGTTTGATTGATGCTCCTTACTTTATATTTTATTTGGGCTTACTGAACTTTGATACTGTTTAGGTATTTTAGGATATTTTGATACAATTTAACCAAACTTTCCCCTGGTGGTGATAGTATTTCATGTTTATAAAATCTAACCTAGGATTGTTAATGGGAACCTTGGTGTCCTTTGATAGCTTGTTTTGTATATTTTTGCTCATAATGTGTGTTGACATAAAAGTAAAGTAATGATATTCTTTTCAGATATTTTATAAATTTAACTTTGATTTGTGGAACAGTACAAAATACTGAAAATACAGCTAATATTTGATACTTACAACAACATTAAGTCCTTTGTTTTGTTCTTCATTTAGCTTTTAACATTATATTTTAAACAAAATATGTTGGCTTAATCTAACATTGAAGTCTAAAAACTTTGCATTGCTCTTCTGTGGTTTGTCAATACACTGCATTTTGCCTGTTTTTGTTAACTTTTATTAAATCGTGGCCTATTCATTTTTCCTTGAGTATCTTTTAAGTAATTATCAATAAAATGAATTCTAAAACTCTTTGCTATCAATATGTGCACTATGTAAGTTTTTATCAAATGTATGAATAAGATTCTTTGTCCAGTAATATTTAACCTATTCTTGAACATTATATGAACTTGAAATATTGTGGTAGAAACACAGTTATGACCACGTTATTTTGTTATAACCTTTTAAAACTTAATTTTGCATGCCAATCAGGAATGTTTTTAAATTGCAATGTAATAAAAGGTGTTAAAATGGAAATAGGTAAGTTTATTTGATTTAAAATGGTATTGTTAAATTGGTTTAAAAATACCAAATCACATACACACAGTATATACAAGGACTTGCATTATTTAAAATATGTTTGACACATTCTTAACCTTAATTGTAAGGTTGTAATTATGTTTGTAAGTGAAGCTGCAAAAATCCTGACTTTGTCAAGAAAAAGTTGGTTTGCTTTTTAATCTAAATGTCACTGAAAAATGTGGGTTATTAGTAGTAAGAGCAACAGCAATCAGAATAAATACATTTTAGGAGTGTAGGAACATTATGCCAAATAAAGTGAAGTCTAATAACTGGGTATAATGGGTGAATAAGTGGGATCACACAGGCACACGACCTTTGATTTTTTTTTCTGTCCCAAGGGTATAATATTTGCATAGCATCACGTGTAAATTATTCTCTTTTGTAGCAAAGATCATGTGTCTAGCATCATTGATAGAGCCATGTGTTTCACCGTTGTATTAAATAAAAAAGTAAAATGCCTACCATTTTTATCCCCCTTTCCTCAGACTTCACCAGAATAAACTTACTGCTGGTAATATCTACTCACCTGTAGTGTGGGAGCAATTGAAGAGAGCACATTTATAAATGAGCCTTATTTTCTGAGCTGTGAGTCAGCTGAATGTCTAAAATACTCTACTTCCTAAGGTTGACTTTAAGATATGGGGGAAATGATTTCTAGGAAGTAAAGCCTTCAGCTTGCTTTACTGTAACTTTGAAACACATTGATGTCTGCACGGATCATGCTTCTGACTTGACTCCCCTCTCACAGTTTTGTTGGACTAGCTTATAAGCATTAGGTAATGTGTGAAGTCATATTACACAATCATGCCTTGATTGGAGGCTACAGTAATGACAATGGATGGGTAAGGTGGATATGAGTGACTGGTGCCACTGATCTGAGGTTATGAGAAGCAAAAATACAGATGGGGAAACTGTGTGTTTGGTAGAGAGTGCATTAGTATAATGTCTGGGGAATATGACTGGAATTGTGATTCCTGCATTTCCATTCTTAGGAAAGGAAAAAAACCTTATCTGAACAAACACAAACTCCTCTGAGAGTTGACTTGAAAGAGACATTATTCCTGAGGGGAAATGATGTTAGTTTAACTCTTACAAAAAGTTTAGTAGAGTCTGCACATATGTAGGCCTTTCTTGGGACCTTTTTGATGACTAGCAACACCTGTTCTTCTTGTATTTCAGGGTACAGACCGTAACCTAATTGTCAAGCTTTCCAACTTAACTGTTAAGCTCGCTCACTTGATTTAAGTTGCTTCACCCAGGATGAAAGCTGGGATGTCAGTAACTCAAAATTTTAAATAATGGAACAGAATGTTGGCAGTAATGTTTCTTTAAAAATATTTTTCTTGCATGTTCTGCCTTTTTTCTAATGCTATTTTTAAAAAAAGCAGATGATGTGAAGAGGAGCAGTTACATGTACATTAGGTTACATACAATAAATTTTTAATGTAACCTAATGTTAACTTCACAAATACTGGTATCTGAAATACAAATAAGATAAAATCTAGGAATTGGCAATCCTGTACAACAATAGTATAAATAACATAAGGACATGCCATATAGATCCAACTTCTGCTTAAATCCCTTGGAATTTCCTTATTGCAGTTACCTTCTCGCATCCCTAACCATAATGAAATGGACATCGCTTGTATTTTTATTATGTAAGAGATGGTGCAGCAGTACAAACAGTTGTATTTGCTTCCAACTTGCACTTCGTTATAAAATACAATTTGGAAATATTAGTTCTGTGTGAATGGATTTAGACCTGATTTCCATTGAGAGCTTTGAAGTTTTAGATATGTAATCTGTTATCCTCTTGGCAAACGGCTTCTTTTGTAGAACTGATTGCTGCAGACTTTGTAGACCAGAACATTCAGTTTGTGGCAGCCATTTTATGAAGTAGTTTCATATAAAAGAGGATTTTATCTGGGGAAAATAAAGAAGTGAAACAAAAATTAACACTGATCTGGTTTCATCAGCAATTAGTGTTTCTTATCTTGTTAGTGCTCAAAAGGAAACTAGCCACTCTTGGAAGGAAAGAAAAATGATTAAACGCCTGGCATTTTGGTGCAGGTCCAGTTCAGTCACAAAATGGCTGTTCCTTTGTGCCGCATAGCTGACAGACATACTGCATTGCACTGTGTGTACTCTGAAAACAGCAGGAAGTTGCTGGTGGGGAGTTCAAAGGCCATCTTGTTTTTGCTGTGGAATCTGATTGGCTGTTAGCTCACTTGGTAACAGGACGGTCAACACTCTGGGGCCTCTGTGGAAGCAGAGCTCTGCCTTCTAGTGATGTCAGCATAAGCTTGCTTTTCAGAGCCTCCCCCACTCTTGGCAAGAGAATTACTGCCTGCTCAGCCAGCAGGGAAAACAGCGTTTGCATGCACAGCATTCATCCCAGTGTGTGTGAGAGAGAGAGAGCGAGCGTGCATGCATGCAGTAGATCTACAGTGAATTTCCTCACACCTTCTTTATGGACATTTTTAATATAAATAGTTCATTATTTTCAGAAGCAAGTAGGCAACTGAAAATTAATAGGGTTATTTTTAGTAGAATTTTCCTTTATTTTTTTTTTTTAAATTTGGTGTTCCCTTTAGCGTTCCTTGAGCAGCTGGATATTTTTTATAACTTCACAAATCTTAAATGGATGAAGCTCCATAAGTGTGTAAATGCTTTTAGCCTGGTCATATTTTACTCTTTTAAAGAAAACACAGGAGAAGGAATGCTCGACATGTTTAACAAGATACATTTTTAACATCGTCTGGCTACGGATTCCTTCTCTTGGTTCTCCTGTTTACAATCTAATTGGCTATTACTGTGAGTGCTTTTTGTTCAAGTCCTGCAGTACCACTTACATAATTTGGTCCTCTCTGGCTGGGCAAAAGCAGTGTTTAAAAAAAAACTTTTTAACCTTCTGCTAACTTCTAATATGAAGGGTTTTTTTTAAAAACAAAAACCAAGCAATCCAGGTTATGTCAGTGCAGGGGCAGAGAAAATAATGTGCAATAAATTTGGTTTTGTTGTATTATAATGTAATCTACATGGAACACAAAGGGGTGGTTCACTTTTATTTTAAGGAAGTAACTTATCTCATAAATACATGATTCAGAGCTTTTAAACTACTGTATTTTCTGTTTTTTGAGCATGGCTAGAACTGTGCAAAGATTATATAGAACACTTTAACTTCTTGAAGTTTACAAGAGTTTGAAATATTTTTAAATATTTATGAACTGTTTCGTTAACTCAAATAAATACTTAATTCAGACTTCTTTGAAATCATCAAACACTATGTATTCTCTAACTGTATTATCCTGAGTATTTTGTGTAACAGAAGTGGGGAAGACAATAAAGAGATCAACTGTGATTTCATAATCCTACAGAAACTGCCTTCATTTATCACGGCCAACTAAGGGCTCATTTACACTAGAAAATTAGATCAACCCAGCTGCCTTGCTCAGGGGTGTGAAAAACTCACATCCCTGAGCAATGTATTAAGCTGATCTGAGTCCCGTTGTAGACAGTGCTAGATGGATGGAAGAATCCACCTTTCAGGGAGGTGGAATACCTGTGCCAACAGGAAAACCCCTCCCATTGGCATAGGTAATATTCGCAATTTTTATTAAAGCTAATGTTAAATTATATAATCTACACTGAAGTGCTATATTTGAACACTTGCAGCACTGGAGGTGTTTTGCTCTACAGTTTCAAGTGTAGACAAGCCCCAAGTGTGTCTTTACTGCAGAGTTTCCACAGGCTTTTTTACCTGGGTGTTGCCCCTACCTGCTCCCATCCATACATAAAATCTCTTGCCTGAGTTTAGTGATGCTTTCAACACAGGCTAGCTTTCACAGCTGGAGATGTATCTTTAGAGTCTGGGTTCTGCTTTTACTTGTCATCCTGCCCATTTTGCAGTGAGGTCTAAGTCAGTCAAGTGCTGATAGTTCTGTGCCAAAGGCACTGCCTTTCTGCAGTTCCCCCTTCTGCTCAGGACAGATAAGGTCTCCCACTATTCACTGGGAAAAGAGTCATAAAGAGGTGTATTTTGGGTGTGCCCCCAGAAGTCTTAGAAGCGCACAGGGGAAGTGCAGCACCAGGTGAGAACACTAACTCATTTCAGTGCTCCTGAGCTAGGCTGACCCAAAATGCCCAGTGCCAGGCTAACTGCACTGAAGACATACACTGTCTTTTGCACCACTACATTTGAAATGCACTAGTATGATGTTGAGCTGATTTGGGGCAGGGAAAGAGAGGTAATAGTGGCAAGGTGTCAGTTAACATTAAGGGTATGTGTACACTTAAACCGCGATAGCATTACAGCTGTACCACTGTAATGCTTCAGTGTAGATGCAGAAGGGGTTCTACCACTGGTGTAGGTTATCTGCCTCCCTGAGAGTCGGTACCTAGCACTGTCTGCGGCCGGGGGTGGCATAGTTCGTGCTCTCACTCTCAAAAGTGTGGATTTTTCACACCCCTGAGAGAAGTAGCCAGTGTAAGTTCCCAGTGTAGATCAGCCTTTAGAAACTGAATCATCAATCCCCAGAACAGTGTCATTCCAAACTCTGCCCCCCCCTCCCCGCCCCCCGCTTTCTTCACTGCCTCTCACCTCTATTCTGTAGGTTTCAGAGTAGCAGCCCTGTTTAGTCTGTGTTCGCAAAAAGAAAAGGAGTACTTGTGGCACCTTATAGAAGCCACTTGAAGAGATGACAGGATACCTATTTATTCAGCCTTCTGCCTCGCAAAACACTTCACACTTTAACCAAGTACTGGGTACTTTACAGCAGTGATTTTGAACAATTCATTGCTTGCTATTCCCCAACCCTGCCACACCCAAAACCAGTTCTGTATGTGACAGTGGAAAGATTCTGCCAACTGTTTACTGCTCTAAAATATTTGTGAAGCTATAAGTGTTTACGCTTCCTTACATTTCTTTCATTTTTAGGCATAGAAAGATCAACATAATTCCTTATATTTTAATATTCTGTAAAAACTAATACTGGAGTTTGTAGGAACAATTGGATGTTTTTTGTTCTGTGAGGGAGTCCCACCTCTTAACTGTGAATCTGCCACCTTTTCAGATCTCCTTTCATCGCTACTGTATTTGGAGAGGTGTGGCTGTCACCTGATGTCTGCAGGGGATGCACTCTAATAGATTATTGTCCTAACTCCTCCAGCCATAACTGCCTTTAAAGATCACTTGTGATAGAATCATATAGCAGGCCTCCAGTGTCCGTGTAAACCCATATCTTCTGGGTTTTGTACTGGACACACAGATGTAACTGGCTGAAGTTTTAAACCATGAAGGGGGAAAGCCTAAGTCCAAATTTTACTAGTTCTTCTAAGGCCTGTTTCTTTAATATAAGACTTGTCAGGGTTTCATGCACAATAAAAAAAAAAAAAAAAAAAAGTCTCGTTCTGGTACATACTAAAACCAATTAGCCATTTTGAGCAGAAGATCTGTTGGTGTGTATATTTCCCCTGAAGCATTTGCGTGTTCACTACACTGTGTTGCTGACTACATGCAGAGTCCCTTTTGAATTGGCCATTGTGCTTCATGCTGACTGTGCTGACATGGAGCTAAAGTGGCAGTTAAAATGATTGAGTGATGTATGAAATAGCTTCTGTCCTGCTGTCCCTTTCCTAAAGGAAAATGTGTTATCTAATCCAAGTATCCGAGGGGTAGCCGTGTTAGTCTATATCCACAAACACAACGAGGAGTCTGGTGGCACATTAAAGTCTAACAGATTTATTTCGGCATAAGCTTTTGTGAGTAAAAACCCACTTCTTCAGATGCCACCAAACTCCTCGTTTTTATCTAATCCAAAGGGCACGGATATCTAGTAGGCAAAAAGACAGGCAATCTTCTCTTCTCCCGTTATGCACAGGTATTATAAGGTTCTCAACAGCGGGTGCTGTGTGAGTGGGAACAGTGAGGCAGTCACAACTGAGTTATATGCTGCTCTTGGTGAACATTAAACATGTTAGTACTTTCGGACACCACCACATTCTTGGGGTGTGAAACCCTCCCCCCCCCCGTGACGCAAATTACAGGAACCTAAACACTGTCCACGCTGGCGCTGTGTTGGCGGGAGATGCACTCTCACTGACACAGCTTCCACCTCTCATGGAGGTGAAGTAATTATGCTGACGGGAGAGCGCTCTCCTGTCCGCATAGCGTGTTTGCACCAGACGCTCTACAGCAGTGCAGCTGTGCTGATGTAGTGCTGTAGTGTAGATGTGCCCTCGGTGACATTCCTTAATCAAGTAGAGAGGGTGTGACTGCTTTTATCAATAGAATGATCGATTCTTTTCTGACCCCTACTAAATATCCTGTATCCTAGAAGTTGGAAATGCCTAACTCATGGATCAGTGAGCCCTGTTTTGCACATATTAAGGCAACTAGTTAACCAACTTCTCCAAATATTTTTATTTCTGAATACAGTTTGCTGAGCTGTTGAATGAGGCGGATGATGCTGTCTCTAAATCTAAAACTCTCTCTCTTTTAGAGAGATCTGCTGCAACTTAGGTATCTTTGTTCCAGTTTTAATGAAGGCAAAGCTGTTTATTAGACAGTCAGTGTCAATGAAGAGATTGGGCAGAAACAGAGTGAGGTACCTCAAATGCTGCTTTTCAGTGTGGTCATTTTTCCTTCGGTCTCTAAATCTGTGCCTATAATGGTGAAAAAACCAATTCCTCTTTATAAAGGAAGAGGAAGAATAAACATCTCAAACCTAAAGCCAGTTAGCAGGTCTTAAAATAGTGCTCTGCTCTGAAAAGTGACTAAAAATTATGTGGATTTTCATGTTGGTCTCTCAGTAATCCCTATAGCACAGGGATCGGCAACGTTTGTCACGCGCCTGCCAGGGTAAGCTCCCTGGTGGGCCGGGCCAGGCCAGTTTGTTTACCTGCTGCGTCCGCAGGTTCAGTGCAGACCAAGGGTTGTGCTGGCTGCCACTTCCCACAGCCCTTGTTGGCCTGGACCAGCGAATCACGGCCAGTGGGAGCTGCGATCGGCTGAACCTGCGGACGCGGCTGGTAAACAAACTGGCCCGGCTCGCGAAGGGGTCTTACCCTGCCAGGCTACGTGCCAAAGGTTGCCCGTCCCTGCTATAGCAAATATGTTCCATTTTCCAAGATAATGTATACACTTTTGAAAAGTAAGCCTAGCAAAGTTAAGATGGTTTTCCTTCTAATATGTCGTCATAAGTAATAAAGTTACTGCAAGTCAAATTAGACCTACTACACGTGAGTAACTGAAACTTCATAAGCATTTCTCTTCATGCTTAGGAAGAAATAATATGCAGCTCACTCCCTTCTGTGATACTGTTCTGAAGCGTGACATGAGTAAGAAGCAGTAAAAATAGACCATATGATTCAAAGTGCACAAAAGGAGCAGATATGTGCAAGAAGGTACCATTCTACGAGGTCACTTTTCAGAGTGGAGTCCTGCTTTAACTTTGTCTAATATGAATAAGACCTGGTCAGATGTGGGAAGTTTGAATGAAAATTCTGCATTGTATCAAAATGCTCTTGGGAACTACTCATACAGTTACTGCTTTTGCTGTGCCTTTAAGGATGGGTCCAGATTCTGTTTCTGTTGTGCGTGAGAGACTTCGTTTTAATAAAGCTCTTTTTCATGGGCACTCTGCTCATTTCTACCAGTGCATCTTTACCTGATCAGCAGGATCTCCTATTTTTTCCAGTCTTTTGGCCTCTACACAACTCTGCAAGTGCATCTCACTTTGTAACCTGCAACACCCACTGGTATTGCTGTCCTGAACAGAATCTAGTTGTGCTATATTATGTAAATATAGGTGTAGTGTCTTTGTAGTGGAAATAATAGATTTATAAAACACCTGTCAGTCAGGATATCACACCATACTTTACAAAGCAAAGAACTTTAGAGAGAGGTATGCAAATATGAACCATTTATTTAGCTCAGTAAGTGCTTGTGCTTTGGTTCTGCCTCTGGAGCCTTAGGTGTTAAAACCTATCTTGGAGAGAGGGAGGCAGTGTTGGCCAAAAGATCATGCTTTCACTTAATGCTTCACAAAAAGTGTCTTGAAAACTCAGTTTTTCTGTGAACATCTATCTCAAGCTAGCCTTGAAATTGGAACAAGGATGGTGACAGCTAGGACACCAGTTGTGAGCATATAGTTCTTAATAATTAGTTGTATTCTAGTAGCACCAAAAAGATCCTATTGTCTGGGTGCTATACAAACAAAATCAAAAACATAGGCAGTAATTTACAGTCTTACCAGTACCGGACATTAGAGCTGGTACTAAAGTCTGTTGTGTGCTTACCATGTTCTGATATAACCTATTTTCAGATGCTTATAAATTTGCCAAACTTTAACCATTCTGTTAGAAATTTTCAGTACTTGCTCTCTATTTAATGCTGAATTTCTTTTGAAAGTTTCAGCATAAATGGTTTAGCTTTTACTGAAAACGAAGTTGGGCAAAACAGGTTAGGTTTTTTTTACATATGTTTTTCCTGAAAGAGTGTTAGAGCCTCCATCCTTCGGAGCAGGAGCTGGATATTTGGCAAGGGCAGCCTGGGGTGCCTTTTGTTGTGGCCATGAACATCACATTTTCTCAAGTTTAGCCTCTGGAAGTCACTTTTTGTACGTGCTCTGTAGAGGCTTGCTCCTAAAAATCTCTGAAGACTCAAGAATGCTCGAGCTCCCTCTTCCTCTTCTCTTGCCCCCTTTCTCCCCCTCCCCCCACCCCCATCTGCACCAAACATGCTCATAGGTACAGAGCTAGAGCAAAAGATAAAATGCAGGCACTCACATAGTGAGGAGGAGGAACTGCAGCATTCCTTTCTTTTGGTGTGTACTTCTATCCATGTTATTGAGCAAGGCCTCACACCCTTGCCTTAGGAGGCAGGCAAGTATCATTATCTTATTTTACAGATGGGATACCTCAGAGTTTGCATAAGGTCATGTCAGGCTGAGAATAAAACCTTATCTCTAATTGGGGTAGTTCCAAGTCTCATCCACTTTCTCACGCTGCCTTTCATGCTCCATGTGCCCCAGGTCTATGCCTGGTTGTACTGACTGTAGCCACTAGACCACATTCCTCTCCAGAATCAGGATTAGAATCCAGGAATTCTGATACCCAGTGTTTTGCTACTGCTACCAAATAGTTGTGTAAGCCACTGGCAAAATGTGTGCTGCTACATCTTTGTGGATGGTCAGGATAATAGCCTACTGCTGCTACCAGTTACACCATTAGCTCAAATTAAGAGGTCAGAAGTGTGGTTTGGGGTTTAAACACTACTGATGAGGGCGAACAATCTGATTTTCTGTGATGGAATCTTATCACTTTGTGCGTAATTTCCTAGGTTTTATAAAAAGCAAAAACTGTTCTAAAAAAACCAACCAAAAGTGGTAAAGTCAACCGCTCAAAAGTTAGGAAATGCTAGAACTAAGGTTGTATGGGGAGCTTTAATTTGACTCCCTTGTGTATATGCTGGAAAGTAAGCCGCCGCCTTTGAGTGCTATCCCTGTCTCCACTTCAAGGGTCGGTATGTTTTTGAACTCCTTGTTTTTTTTGGAAGAGGCCTCTCTGTGGCCCTGTGAAAACATATCCCTCACCTTCACTCTCTAGTTACATCATGCAAAGAAATTTGGGGTGCTATTTATATTTAAAAAAAAAAAAAACTACACAAAATTGTGTTGTATTGCCCAGCTGTAAAATGGTAGAGCAGTCATTATGACACCCAACCCCTGCTACAATTTTTTTGCAGATTTCTTAAGATGCATGTTTGCGAAAAGGTGACCCAGTCAGCTCCTAGTGTTGCTGTTAAACTAGTTCTTTCTTGAACGCAGATAAGATTATTTCCTTTTATTCTTCAGCAATGGGTCAGTTTTTCCCAGATCAGAAATATCTGCCTCATGAGTAAAGAGTTACAGACTGGAGTACATCTTGGAAATGTGGAATCATCTTTTCTGAGTCTTGGTGGATCTAGATTTGTAGACACACTCCCCATAAAGGGGCCAACCCAACTCGCACTTAGCTCAATAGATGTTTGTCCTTTGACTTTAGTGGGTGTTGGGTTGGGCCCAAAGTGATTTCCAGATATATGCTATTTCTTAGTGTAATTGAAAGTCGCCTTATTCTGGTGCCCATTTTTAGCATCCAAAAAAGATTCTCTCTCAAAAATAGACACTGGAAGAGAGGGACTTTAATCTCCAATTGTGTACAGGTCTAAGGATTAACAAGCACATACTTGCATCTGATGAAGTGGGTTTTAGCCCATGAAAGCTTATGGCCAAATACATTTTAGTCTCTAAGGTGCCACAAGGACTCCTCGTTGTTTTTCCTGATACAGACTAACACGGCTACCACTCTGAAACCAAGCACATACTGTTTGCTCATTGGCTGGGGTATATTTGCTTCCTGATATTGTTGGAGATGGCTATGATCCACTTTGTGGAATTTACTTTCATATTTTAATGAAATTAAAAAAGATTAAATTAAAGTATTAGGAAGAAAAGTTAAGGTGGTTATTGACAAGCACATGCCCTTTGTTTCACTAACAGGTTTCAGGGGTTTTTAAAAAGGGAATTGCTTGCCAGAATCTTAGAAAATGAAGAAATATAACATACTCAGCTGCAATATTTTTAGCAAGAGTATATGCATGTTCAGACACACCTGCAAATGTATGGCTGATTCCTCTCTCTAAAGAAATGACAATTTTGAGATTTCACTATTCTTAATCCTTATTTGCATTATGGTATTACACACAGTGTGGTAGATGTGGTCTCCGCCCCAGAAGAGGTCAGAACCTTGACATATAAAGGGCTGCAGGGAGGGATAATAGGTAATTTTGTGTGTTTAAATAAATAGCAGCTATGCCACCTGGACCTCAACCCAGCCATTATTGTTATTTAACTTCTTGTAGCCAATGCTAGTAGAGCTGTTTGAAAATATGATTCTCCCTCCCCCCAATTTTGATTTTCAGTGGAAATTTGAATACAAAAATATTTCAGCCAAATGTTGAAATATTTCGATTTGGAAATGCTGCAGCTTTACCTCATGGCGGTTGTAGTTCGGGCACCTCAAGCTTCCATTCTCCTCTCTAGAGTGCACTCCCAGGTTGGACTGCATTTCCCATGATGCACCCTATAGTCACCTCTTAGAGAGGGGAGGCGTTTCACCGTGGGAGTCCCTTGCCATGGTGCATTTATGGAAGATGCAGGCCAGCTGAGGAGCTTGGCCGATAAAGAATGGGGACATGAAGCAATGGAATTACAGCTCCCATGAGGCACCCTGGCAGCATGTCCAAATGGAAATATTTCAGTTTTTGAGTGTTTGGATTTTTGACTAAAAATTGAAAATTTCCACAGAAAGCAGGTACTTTCCTTGAAAAATGTTGTCTTGTGGGAAAATTGGGTTTTCAGTAAAAATCAGTTTCAGCAGAAAATATTCAACTAGCCCTAATTGCTAGTAAATGGGTCTAGAGTGGGCTATTT
This sequence comes from Chelonia mydas, assembly GCF_015237465.2. NCBI lineage: Eukaryota > Metazoa > Chordata > Testudines > Cheloniidae > Chelonia > Chelonia mydas. The sequence goes on from NC_051250.2 coordinate 71,824,986, forward strand.
TCAAGTGAAAGAGAGGGAGTGGCCTTAGGAATGAATTCAGTGAGGCCGTTCCAAGAGAAGTGGACAAATGGGTGGGGGGGACTGAATGGGGGGGGGGAATGAGGCTGGGTTTACAGCAGGGGGCGATGTGAAAAGACCTGAGCCAATAAATAAGCAAGGGCAAAGGTGGGGAGAGTCTGGAAGGTGGTGAGGACAAGAAACTTGAATCCTTCCATTGGCTTCCATTTTTCCATCACCTCAAGTTCAAGGAGGTTTGACATTTTTTGAGTGCAGGCATGGAAAATGAGCTTAGCAAGAGTTGTGTTTTTGTGTGGATTAGAAGTGGGGGCATAAGCAATGGGAGTGTTGGAGAGGCCAATGACAAAGTGGCTTGTCTTGTTTTTCCAGTTCTCCTATAACAGAGCAGGGAAAAGGGGTAACAGCTTCTGAATTTCATATTCCCTCCACTTTTAAAGCCAAACTGAAGTCAGCAAAGCAGACTTTAAAGATGAGCTCATTACTCATTACTTAGAAGTTGGTCATTTCTCTTCCTCCAGGTTTTGAAATCTTCCCTTTATAGCTAATTTTTTCTTTTAATTTCACATTCTTCCATTTTGAGACACAAAACAAACCAGAAGTCACAAGAGCAGGGACAAATCATAAGATGGTGGAAGAGCAATCTTCTAAAATGGTGACTGGAAGTCTGGCTGAGTGCCCAGAAGCACTGGCGGAATTTCTGGAGCAGTTTTTCATGCAGTGTTTCGCTGCTGCCCTCTGCCAGCTCTCTGAGAAAATGCAGTTCTGTTCTTCGGTAGTGATTTACTGTACTTAGTCAATTGTCTGGGATGTATTTATTCACGACTGGCTAGGGATATAGTCTCAGTGTGGCTAGGAGACCTGTATTTTGTAGGAAGGAGATCTAGTTTTTACAAGGACTCATAAAAGAATTCCTTTTAAAAATAGAACGCTTTTTATTTCCATATTTGAATCTTTTCTATTTATATGTGGAAAGATTTATGAATTTTATTTTATTGTCTATTGATAGCTACTGTGCAAAAGTATATTGATTTCTGTGATTTTTATCATTGTATTATATTATGATATTCTTGCTTGTGCCTTTTTAGAAAGTACTGATACTGCTGAAATTAATCAATCTGGACAAAAACTAGATACATTTGTTCTTTTATAATTTTATAAAAGGGGACAAATTAAAAACTACATTCCCCTCTTGGAACTGTGCTGACTCTTTTCTTCCAGTATTCTAGGCTGTTTACAAACAAAGAACCAAAAGTTAGTCTCTTTCCCATTGAGTTTATACTCTTATTTTAACAACATTCTTTTTAGTTTGTTGTAGGGCCAGATGTGATGCCATGATAGCTAACTCTAGCTGCTCTTCTTCACTCTCTGTCATGTGCATAATCTGCTGTGCTGCAATGAGTTTCTCTTCCTCGGTTGGGTTGCGGTTTGAGAGGCTGGGGAAATAGGAAAGGAAATAAAAATTATACTAGTTCTAGGAGAGATGGGCACTGCAGAGCGAGGCCTCTGGTGGCATTACGTGAATTGTTGGATTTTTAATCCAGCATGACCTCTGTTCTCTCCCTTTGGTTACCTCTGGCACTACAAATCACATACAAATGAACTGTACGAAAACACTTGGTATCTGTAGTTAAACTCCCATGCCTGGTGAACGTTCCTTTTGAATCTAAGAAAATCAGATGCTCCCATTTAGGGCAGACACGGATTCCTCTTGCTGTTTGAGTTGATTAAAAAGACATCTGTTCCAGGCTCCCTAACGTTTTTAATAACACAATAAGAGAAATCCCAGCAGCAGTAATGTAACCATTTCAACAGGAACTCAGCCAGCCAACCACATACAGAAACGCCTTTCCACCACTCCACTGTTAAACTTGCTTTTTCTGGGGCATATCTCATTATTACCACTGAAGCATCTGTTACTGGCCCCTCTCTGAGATGGGATACTAGACCAGGTGGAGCACTGGTCTGATCTGGTATGGTCCTAATTTGGCTGCTAAATTGGAAAGAGATGGAGTTCTATACCAGAGCTCATGCCCACTCATTTTTAATCTGTTGGTGTGACCCATGGAGACTGCATGCCATGCTCCATCTTGCTCTGAGCAGAACAAGTCCTTGCAATGAGAGTGCGCTTCCTTGACGCAGCCTTGATGCTGCTCTTTCTGCAGCCTGTCTTTGGTGCTTTAGTTGACCGGAGGTAGGTACTGGATAGTGACATGAAGTCCGTCTGCTTCCCTCATGTACCAAACGTGTGTCCTCCACTGGGAGAGGAATTGCATCTGGATGTCACTCTAATGTAGCAGTGCAGAGTATTCTTGTTAGACATGGGGATTTACACCCCTAGTTAGGCTTTTAAAAATGTGCCTAATATTGTACCTTGGATACAGTCGTAGCGCAGTTAAAATTAATTCCTTCTTTCTTTACCATTAGTCACTCAGCATCTGAAGAGGCCTCTGGCTCCGACTCTGCAAGCCAATCTGAAAGCGAGCAGGGGAGCGAACAGGGCAGTGAGCATGGCAGCGAGACAAACAGCAGCTCAGAGTCCTCCGAAAGCCAATCTGAATCTGAAAGCGAGTCAACAGGTTCGAAATCCCAGCAGACCCCACCTGAAACCAAAGAAAAACCAGCCAGCAAGAAGGAAAGGATAGCAGATGTAAAAAAGGTATTGTCCCTGTCACTTTAACTAGCCATGTATATATAACCTAACCAGGTACTGTCAAACCCTTGCTCAGAATGAAGGACCAGAGAGCAGTACACTAGCAAAACTGTTGTTGGCCTCCAGGCCACTTTGCCGGCCTTCTCAGAAAAAGGCACCCTCCTGATGCTGGCTTCTTTGGTCATCTTGTCAGTCACTCCCTGTATATCTCATCCAGCTTGTGTGATGTATGCAAATAGGAGATTCCGTGTGACAGCTTGAGATTTACGCTGTGGGGCTGGGATAGAGAGTGACGGGGCTGACTGACAGAATGAAGGAGGCAGACATGAACTGTCAGTAAAAAGGTTTCATTATTTCATCTGGCTCCCCCTCATGTAGGTAAAAGTAGTAAAGCTTCCTAGTGGAACATGCCCAAAGATGGGAACCTGTGTCCAATATTCATGGGTGCCATGTTCCCTTCAGCTCACTATTTTAATTCCATCATTGTGGGTCTAAAAGGAAGTGGATTTCCTGTTGCCTAATTCCTCTGGATCTGTAGTATTCAGCCTTTTCCGTATTGGGCATCCCTCCTCCCAGCTGATCCCCCTCAGTTGTAGCCAGCGTCCTTGTCCCATTAGCCATATAGGAAGAGTGGGGGATGGCAACTCCCTGACACCTGTTGGTGTACTCACCCTGGTGTCGTGTCGTGACCCCCAGGTTGAGAACTCATGCTTGGACTAAGTTTTTTATCCTGGTGTGGATACAGCCAGGACTGTAAAACAGCAGATTTATCTGGGTTATTATTTTTAAAGAAATAATCTGGTTATTTGCCGTCTCAATAGTCAAAAGCAGTAGAGAGTGAGTTGGGGGAAAAGAGGGAGGCTGTCCATTAGGGCAGGGGTTCTCAACCTTTTGATTTCTGAGGCCCCCACAACATGCTGTAAAAACTCCCATGTCCCGCTTGTCCCATAACAACTGTTTTTCTGCATATAAAAGCCAGGACCAGCATTAGGAGGTAGCAATCAGGGCAACAGCCGGGGGGCCCCACACCGTAGGGGACCCCATGAAGCTAAGTTGCTCAGGCTTCAGCTTCAGCCCTGGGTGGCGGGGCTCGGAGCCCTGGGTTTCAGCCCCATTCCTTGGGGCTTCAGCTTTCTGCCATGGGCCCCAGCAAGTCTAATGCCGGCCCTGCTTGGCGGAACCCCTGAAACCTGCTTGCGGCCCCCCAGGGGGCTCCATACCCCGCTGCATTTAGGGTGTGGAAACCCAGCAAATGTAGCGGACTTGCAGAAAAGGAGTCAGGTCAGACTAACTAGTCTATACATTTTGTGCTGTATGACTGTATGATTATTGCCATTTGTGGTTTGAAGTCCCAGATTGCGAAGTCCAAATACAACACATTCACGTAAGTCAGTTCTTGGAGAAAGCTACTTTGTTTGCTAGGTCTTGGGGAAGCATGGTGCCTGAAGCCTAAACTCTTCAAGTGCCTGCAGGGAGAAAAACAGTGAATTTTAATTGCTCACAATGGATGTTCCATCTCAGCTGCCTGAGAACCATTATGCTGCCTGCTCGGGTTTTAGTTAAGCCTCGCATGTTAAGAGTGTCAAGGATGGATGTATTTTTTAAGGCAGTAACAGTAACACAAAACTTAACTTTCTGTTTTATTGTTGTTTAGTGGGGGCCAAAGGAAGTTATGTCTCTTCCTTTATGGACTCTTAGCAGCACATCTCTAGAAGATGAACATCAAAACATACCTGAGAAAAAACAGATCCATATGCAGGATTCTAAATAACATACACAAGACATGTAACAGGTTGGGGGACTTTCAAATGAGAAAAGTGCCCATCTTCCTTAATTCCTGTAACAGAGGACATTTTGCTTCCTGCCTCTGCTGGGTGTAGCTGTTTGGGGCTATTGGAATTACATCCACTGGACTAACCAGTGCAATGAATTTTTATCATACCGTATTCGCCTTACAGCTATGACCAGTGAGACGTCAATCAGAATTGGGCCCCATTGTGTTGGCGCTGTGCAAACAGATGGGGGAGTCGGTCCCTGCTCTGAAAACCTTTCAATTTAAGAGAGAAAGATTTGAATGGGATTTTTTTCCTTTGTTTTTTTTGTATCAATAGGAAAGTGATTAACAGGCTTCTGATTTATTTCTGGGTATGTGTATGTCCAAGAGGTATATTTTCTACAAGAAACCTCTCCTTTATAGTGTTTCTTTATAACCACTTGTAAATGTACCAGAACCCCGTGCTGGTGACAGTCCTGCCTTCATCATGCGTTCATCCCAGGTGTCACTTCTGTACCTGTTAGTATATTTAGATATCCTTCTCTTGCTAGTGCTTTTAAGGATACTTGTGGGATGGAGGCGAATATCTTTAGAAGACCCATAAAATGGAGATAAAGTCTCATAGGGGCAATAAGGGGTTGCCAGATTAGACTCAGCAGGAGCATGTAAGCCCAGGTGATGAGATCATTTACAAATTACTAATTCTTGAGGTTTGTCTCTGTCCATTCTGGCTTCAGGTGTCTCACCAACAGTGTTCCCACTAATTTTTCCCACGCATGTGCAGAATTTTATGTGCACCAATATGGAGGCAGGTCTGGGACTGGGGGAGAGGCTCTCTCCCCTCTGCAGCCCTGAGTGCCTGTGTGTTGCTTAATAGGCTGCTGCAGGGCCGCGCTGCTTAGAGGGAACTTACTCACCAATATTAGTGTCCCATGTCATCCACATATCTGTACCTACACCTTCCCTCAGGTTGTAGTTGTCTCCTTTCTCCTCCAAAGGGCCTGGCCGCACAAGTATAACAGACCATACTTTTGTAAGCAGTTTGCAAAACTCTTATTTGACATGGTTACAGCAACATGGTTCTTGGAGCACTACCTGTACCAGTAACAGTGTCTAGCCACAGTGCGTTCCGGGAAGATGTGGGCAGGTATGCCATCTGACTTTATAATGGATAGAGTACCTTGGAGGATATGTGCACAGAATAGCACCAGCACTATATGGGTTAGAGGACATCCTATGTCACAGAATGCTGAGAGGAGGGACTGGCCAAATAGTTATGCAGGCACGGTTGGGGGATCCCATCTACATTGCAAAAACCCAGTGTTTCACACTGGTTACAGGAAGACAATTTGATAGCTTAGGCCTCTGGCAAGCGCAATACACCGTTAGCTGCTATAGTTAACCACATTATGTGTGATACAAGCTGTGTCCAGAGCCAACCATGTTACTAGCTGTTTACAAACTCAGTTAAAAGCTATAGAGGGGGTTTAGAGGCAGTCAGTACTCTATAAATGCTGTGTTGAGCTGTCAGGATAATGAAGGTCACCTGCTGTCAGGCAATCAGAAGTCCAGCTGAATTCCATTAGCACAGACCTGCAAGAGTGGGTGGAATTCCTAGCTCTGCAGGAGTTCTTCTCCCTGGGCCCTGCAAGATCCATTTGGCATCTTTGGAATACAAATATACACTGATCTACTGGGCTTTCAGGATAGCTGAGGTGACCCATATGTCATTGAGCTGTTCATTTAGCCCAATGGGGTTTTCCCTAGGGGAGAAATTGGGGCAGGTGCTTCTGGTCAGAGAGATTTGACCTTTTGAGCCTGTAGAGTAGTGGTCCCCAAATTTTTCAAGGTCATGTCCCCCCTTACACCTGTTGGTGCCTCCTCCCTTTGGGGGCCAAGAGTGGGGCGGCAGGGTAAGGAGGCAGAGTTTGGGGCTGCAGCTGAGGGTTGGGGCGAGAAGAGAGATGCAGTTGGGGGCTGGGAGCCAGGGTCATGGCTGGGGGTAGGGCCGAAGCGGGGCTGGGTGGCGCTCCCTCCTCACCCCTCATGGTGGCTAGTCTGGTCCCTGCTGCACGCCCCTCCCCCCCCAATGTTCCTCCCTGCCCCCACAGTTTCGGGACCTCTGCTGTAGAGCCTCTTGCATGGGGAGAAGTACTGAGCATTGTCAGAAGTCTAATGTAAATGGAATGGGGAATTTTAAAAAGCTTTTAGTCTCTCTAGCTGAAATAAATAGCTCAGTTTGTTCATATGAAAATGCAGAGTTGTTCGTTCTTTGGTTCCTCTTTTGTATTCCAACAGGGACACTTGGAGAGACCGGGTATTCAAATACCTGTCCTTCTACAGCATAAATAAACCTTGAAGTTTTTTTGTAGCTGTGGGAGGGACAACTCAGTATAATAAATATAGTGGGAGACTGCTGAAATTAAACATGTTATAAAACATTGCTAGGCATATAATCAAAAATGATCCATGATCCTTTCAGTCATGTTTCATAAGTTTCCATAACTTACCTAATCATCCCTCCCACCAAAAGCCCCGTACCGGTGCCATACTGATTCATCAGAAGTTCACTCTTAAACATATCTAAAATGATAGCAATAATTGGGGTGAAGCAGGCCTTCTGATGGTCTGTTTATTTTGCAGATGTGGGAAGAATATCCTGATGTTTATGGGGTTAGGAGATCAAACCGAAGCAGACAAGAACCATCGCGATTTAATATAAAAGAAGAGGTAAGAAAAAAAAAAAAGATGAGATGAGGGAATATTTAAAATAAAAAAAAAAAACAAAAACCACAAAAGAACAAAGGCAGTTCTGATCTGTGTCACCTTTTAAACCCTGAGTTCAAGGCAGATTTGTGGAAGCTGGATTTTGCAAATGAAGGTCCCAATCCTGCAGTCCAATCCACTTGGACAGAGGCTTGTGGAGTCACTGGACTCTGCAAGGCCATTGAGGTCTCCATGCATGGATCTGATTGCTGGAGTGGGGCCTAATGCAAGTCATGCTCTGTTGTAGAAACGTGGATCAGAGAGAGGGAGTCCGTGTAAAAAACATAAAGGAAACTTCCCAGAAACACCTTACAGCAATAAAACAGTCTTTGCTCTATGTCCTCGAGTGGATCGCAGTGATTAGTGTGTTTGTGTGTGAGAGTTCAGCTTTATGAACCATCACTTCTTCTTTCCTTCCCCCCCCCCCGTATTGGGGAAAATCTTACATTTGAATTTAATGCGAGGGACAATGAAAGATGAGTTTGTTAGAGTCTGGCAGCCAGAACTTTAAATGATTCCAGACATCAAAACATACTACAGAAATGGAGAAATTAGCTGCTGTGCTTGTTTCTGTCTACACAGTGCTTTTCATCTGCAGATCTCCAAGGAGGCTAAGCATCATTCTCCCTGTTTTACAGATGGGGAAACTGAAACACAGAGAGGTTCAGGCTGAAATGTTCAAAGTTAAGGGCCCTAAAGTGAGCAGCGTGATTTTTTTTTTGAGGGGCAAGGCACCTGTTGCTCCTTTTGGAATCTTCTGAAAATCAGGCCACTTTAGGGGTAGGTGCTTATATATGGGTTTAGACACCTAACAACTAGGTACCAAGGTTTGAAAATTTTGGCCTAAATTACCTTCACTGTCATACAGTGCGTCAGGGAATAGACTCCAGATCTCCTGACTCCTAGTTTGGTACTTTATCCACTGGATCATGTGATCTGCACCATGCAACTAAACTCAGAAAATTCCAGACTGCTGAATGCCCCGAATAGCAGCAGCAGGAGGTAAGAAGGGCATTTAGCACATAATTGACTTAGCTTTTGTTTTCCTTTTCAAGTTCCGCAAAGTCCAGACTCGCTGGCTGCCTCTCTGTGCGATGCCCCCAGCATGCACTATGCTGGTGATGTCACACCCATCACAGATCTCCGCTGCAGACCAGAGTGCCCTGTAGGGGGCTCAGGTAAGTCCCATCCTTTTTTGTTTTACAATATTACGTGGTTTTGCAAATGTTGTTTTCTTTTCCGATATCTTTAATTCCTTACTATATAAGGTACAGTTTTTAAAAAAAAAAAATCCAAGATATAAAAACTTTGCTATACCACACAATATTGTAAAAAACAAAAAAACCCAAAACCTTCAGCCGCCCTCCCACGAAACCCCACTAAAAGAATCCCAATCAAATACAAATCCATACCTTCCCCTCAAAGCAGGGCCAACTGGTTCCTGTAGGGCGACTCCCATCTGCAGCAGAGTCTGATGGAGGGTGTGACTTGGTCACTAGCACAGCGTCGGGGCCTCACAATGAGGAGGAGATCAAAAGTCTTGATTTTGGAGACAAAAAGGTTAAGGGGGGATGGGGAGGATAGTTTATTTATGGCTTGATCCTGCATGGTGCTGAGCATTGTAGTCTCCTACTGAAGTCACTGGGAGCTCAGGGTGCTCTGCACATTGTGGGTGGTGGTTACCTTGCGGGGTCAAACCCATCATCAATGATGTGCTCTGCCCACTTGCTGTTTGGGGTTTCCATCACAATATAAAGGAGCTTTTTATCTGCCTTCTTTCCTAAAACGTTGGTGTGGCTTTAGTGAAAAGCATTGATCAGGCATCATTGCAGGTTCACGTTCTTTCAGCAGATGACTTATCTGATTGAGAGGACAGTTCAGTCTCTAGGGACCATTCAGTCATAGGTCTCTCTGCTGAGACTGCCATCAGAAATGGTAACACTGACCTGGGCTAGAAAGATCAGGAAGTGAAAGACAAGATTTATATGTTTGTTAAACATCTTTGCGAGACTTTTAGTAAAACATCCAGGAACTAGAGACTTTTGAAACTGTGTGACAGTGTGCAGGAAGAACCATGCTCACCTATTAATTCTCTTGGTATTTAACAGAACAACAGTAAGTCATACTCGTGGGAAGTGGAAATTTCACAGCGGTTGCCCTTTGAAAATATTCTAAGGCATTCAGTAAATCAGTATGGGCTAATGGGCATAACTCTTTTGCGATAAGAAAGTTGTCTCATGATTGGAATGGTTAGGAGCCTGCAAAGCTGAGCACTCTTAGCACCCATATAATGAAAGAGAGGACTCTTGTTCTACCACACAACATATATTGCTTTATTTTAAAAAACAATTCAAGAAATTGATTACTTTATTAATTCTCTTACTTATTTTAGTTTTTAAGTTTCAGATACTCCTGTTACTATCTAGTGGGATATTCCATCAAGCAGGAAATAACTAACCTTTTCATCAATCTGGATTCCTCAGCATTTTGAGAGCAGCATAAAAGGACAACTGCAGCAAAGCTAGATGGTTTAAGAACCCAGGGGGTGTAGGAAGCCTGAATGATGATCAGCTGTAGAGAGCATTATTGGTGTTCATTCCTTATTAAGTTGTTACAGCGTGCTTGGGCCAGTACAAGACCCAAAATGAATAAATCCTTGTCTAGAAGAAATTACCACCTAAAACATGATCTGCAGTAGTTACCTGATCTACCATAGTGATTCTTAAACTTTTTAATACTGTGAGGTGAGCCAAAGACTCTGTCATGGGCCATGCCAGGCTGCTTGGTTCTAAGTATTTTATTCTGTGGGCTGTCAGGAAGGTCTCTATCGACCACAACTGTCTAACTGTTCTAACTGTCTCCTGAAGCAAATGGGGAGTTAGCAGAATTAGAGGGTGAGGGATGTGCTTATGGAAGCTACTCCCCTCGTGGGGGTGGGGTTTTTTGTTGTTACAGCCGACTACACAGCCACGGCAGAACTTTAACATTGGTAGTGAAGACATACCCTTAGAAAGAGTGTGTGCAACAAAATGGTATTGTTGTTCTCTTCCAAACTGGATCCTTTTCTAACCCAAATTCCTGTGGTGAGAGTTTGACCGAATAAACTTAGCCCATTTTATTCATGTTTTATCAAAAGACGAAGCAAAAAAATAGATGTGGTGAGGAAAGGGATAAAACCGTTGCTTGAAAAGGATCCCAAACAGGGGGCAGGGAAGGGGAGAATTACAGCATACTTTAAATAGTTGAGTGAGAAGGAAAGATCGCTAATGAAGGGCAGGAATGCATCCTATAGAAGTTTTTTAACCAAGCCTTATTCTTGGCAAAATAATAGAGAATCGATATCTAGTAGTGGTTCATACATTTTCCTGCAATGACAGGACTGAAATCCATGGTGGATTCTGCTTAAACTTTTTTGCAGTGATATGGTTCATCATGTTTATCAGCCTGATTTACCAGATTGTTTTTTTTATTTTTAATTTTATGTTGATCGGAGTCAGATGGCACAATGCATGGATTCATAAACACAAGTTCACTACAAAATATTGTCACAGATAAAACTGTCTCAGATCATAGGGAGAGTTTTTCAACAGTTGGATACAGTGCAAATAAGAAAAGAAACCAATGAGAGGGAAGATGGAAAAAGATTGAAGTAAAGGAATAGGAAGAAAGCGGAAGTGAGGGGTGCAATCTCCAGCGTCCATGAGCTGTCTCCTGAATGAACATTCCAGCTTACGCTGTTTCACAAAGTTCTTGTATTAATGTCACTGAGATGTAAGCTTTGTTTGGTTGTTCCCTGCATTGTGACATCGGGCTGGATCATGCACTGGGCTGCAGGTGCTCACACCTCCCTGGAGGATTCAACCCCTTGCAGGTTCCAGCCTGCGCAGTATTAGCTCTCAGGTTGTGATATGCTCTCAGGTTGTGGTATGAGAAATAGTACACCAAATTGGGTATACCTGGAATATTAATATCCCCTTATGCCTTCCCCAAACCAAATAATGGAGGCCAAATCCGTGTTTCAGAGGGGAAGGTAGAGAAAATATCTTTGCTGGGTATTCTCTCCCGGGAGGTTTTAAAAAATTATTGCACTGGAAGGCTTAATCCTCAAGAGCTTGTGATAAGGTACGGTATGGTTGGGTGGGTGGTGCAAATCGGAGTGCCAGCATACGAACAGTGGACACCATCTTTGGGTGTGTCAGCACTTTGAGCTTGGGGTGTAATTCCCCGCTTGAGGAGACATACCTGCACTAGCTCTGCTCGAATTAGCATGGTTAACGATCGGGTTGCTGTGGTGGTGGGTGGGGCCAGCCACTCTGTCTGAGATGCTAGGCATGTTCTTGTGGTGTCTAGCGCCTTCCCACTGCTCGTGCTGCCGAGGATATATTGTATCTGTAGCATGCTAGCTTGATCAAAGCTGGTTGTGGGTCTGTCTCCTGGAGCTGGGAATTACAGCCCCAGCTTGAAGCGGCCCTTTCTGAATGACAAACCAAAGCGATGGTCAGTTGTGACATGTCTATATATTGCAGCAAAAAGCAGTTTCCAAAGGAAGATTACAAATCAGCAAAATGCGTAGAACAAATAATCTTTGCATCTCTTTCTGTAATTCTAATATGATCTTGAGAAATTTCTCATTGGATTCTGTGTTTTTCCCCCCCTCACACTGATATGGGTGCATTGTGTTTTATATGTGTGTGTCAAGTGCACTAGACAGGGCGGTTTGCTCATGTGGGAGTGCCCTGTATCTGATAACCTGCTTATATGACTGGACCATGTTAAATAAAATAGGGTTTGGTGCGTGAATCGGTTGTCTTTTTTTACATTACCTCTGAGTTAATGACACCTTGGTAAAAAAGTATTGTCTGACTACTGCTGTAATACATCTCGAGCTAAGAGCTAATCAGGAGGAATGACTTGATTTCAGGGTATTGGAGCGTGCAGATTAAGAAGCATGAATGCAGCTTTTTCCTCAATCATCCAATTACTGTCTTGTTGAGGGAGTAGAGAACAATAAAGTACAGACACATGATTCTAGTGGAGAGAATAACCTTTTTAAAGAAAGTTTCTTCCCTTTATTTTTCTCCCATACAAGATTTCTTGGTTCTGTCTGGGAACTGGAGGACTAAGAACTTAGAACTTCATGGTTTTAACTTAACTGTACTGTTTTTACATTCGTAAAATGTGCCCATCAGACACTTAGTTCACATTCATAATTTTAAATAACAAAACACTCAAGTTGTAATGATCAGTGACCTGCCCTGTGAATGGAACTAAACACAATTTTGCCAACCCCAGATGTTCAGAAATCGTGAGTCAGGCCCCAAAAACTCATGAGATTTTTTTTTTTCTTAAGAAAGGGTTCTTTCTCATTGCTGTCTTGTTTTTGTAGCTTTAAGACATGCCAGGGTCACATTTTCCAGGTTTTTCTCTGCAAACACTAGGGTGGGCTAGAAACTTTTTTTTTAAAATGAAAATAGGAATATTTTCATGTAGCTTAAGATTCTCATGTAATTGCATGGCTCCAGGAGCTAGGCCTTCAAGAAAAACACCAGCTGTCATGAGGCACGTGATAAAACCATGAGCGCTGACAACACTGTAAACATGTTCTCCACCAACATGTCTTCAGTCAAAAGCCTGAAACAATAGATGTACCTTACGCTGGGCCCTGAAAGAGAGCAAGATCTGGCTCTGACTGACCAAAGAACACCGGGTCATACCCTTCCACCCCCACTCTCACATACTAGGAATGATTTTCAGCCTTCAAATCTAGGAACTCTTCGCAAAAGCATCGCGGCCTATCATCTTTCTTCTACAGCGCATGTGATCTCTAGGACCCTAGCAGTGCATGACTTCATAGATTAAACTTGCCATTTGAAGTGCACCCTGAAGTAAGTTAGAAGCAAATGTACGCTTTGGAGAGTAGGTGTAATGTGAACCTTGCAGCTGCCACCACTAAGTACGCAGGCATTGGTTGTCGCTCGAAGTTGATCATTAGTCGTAGGTGGTTTGTAGCCTGTCCCTTCCGGAGGCTCCAGAACTGCAAGATGCATGTTACCCTAGAGCTTTTGACCCTTTCTTCTGAGTTGCATTTGTAATCCCTCATCCTCTGAAAGCAATTGCACTAACCTTGTGACCACTGTCTACAGAATCCAAAGTTAATGGTGTTGGGTAGCTGGTCACCTTTATTAAGTGGTATGGTTGCACAACAGTGTCACGTTTTAATACTAGCATTGCAGCAAGGGATAGTCCTTGGGCTGCTTTCAAGCTTAGACCATGTGTGTGTTTCAGTGGCTTCTTAAAGGAAAGAATATGGAGTGAAGTCTACAACCTGATTTTTTCTTTTAATTAAAGGCAAGTAGTGAATCTGAAAATGAAAGCCCAAAAAGAAGAGGCCAGAAGCAAATGAGAAAACCGTAAGTCTCTATGGAGAGGGTTTTGAATTGTTAAGGTTTTATTCTAAATTTTAACAGACAGTTGGCATTCAGCTATGTTTGAGGGACACTGTAAAGATAAACATACATAAAAATCATGTAATCGGTTTTCATTAATAACACTTCAAATTATAAAACCTGAAACAACTTGTAAAACAACCTGCCATTTATAAATCTGTTTGTTTACTTTTTTGCGCTTTACTCAGCTTCAGCAGGGAGCTGGTTAGCTTCGCTTTCTGCTGCTAGTTGGTTTCACCTCTTTTGGCTCTTTCATGCACTAGTTTAATGGTAATGTTTTTCAGGTTTCCAGCACTGGAAAGAAAACTTAAGTCCTGAGCCCCTAAAAAAATAATTTTGATTAGAGATATTTGCATGGTTTTTTTGGTCTTCATATTAGGTTTTATATTATTCTCTTATAAAATAAAATAAACTTCTGGAGAGCTCTCATGTTGTAAAATAACCCCACCCCCCATCTGCTTGACGGTATTCCTTTACATTCGTGTAATGTCACCTTTTCCATTCAACATGTTCCTACAGGCTTGTCTTCCCAATAAAAAGAGAATTTCATCCTTGTGAAAGCACACAAAATCTAGTTCCTTTTCTTATGCTCTTAAAAATCTTTAAGCATCTAGAGTTTTAAATAATTTGTGTGTGACCTGATACAATAAGGAGCAACAGAATAAGGTTCTATGAGAACCTAGAATATATATGTGAATGTGCCGTAACGTAGACCAGGGGTTCTCAGCCTTTTCCTTCCTGAGCCTGCCTCCCCCAGCGCGCTATAAAAATTCCACGGCCCACTTGTGCCACAGCTGTTTTTCTGCATATAAAAGCCAGGACCAGTGTTAAGGGGAAGCAAGCCGGACAGCTGCCCGGGATCCCATGCCACAGGGGGCCCCATGCAGCTAAGTTACTCAGGCTTCAGCCCCATGAGGTGGGGCTTCGGCTTTCTGCCCTGGACCCCAGCAAGTCTAATGCCAGCCCTGCTTGGCAGACCCCCTGAAACCTGCTCACGACCCCCCAGGGGGCCTCGGATCCCTAGTTGAGAACCACTGACGTAGACCACACTCACTATTCCAAAGCCAATGCTTTTCCGAAATATGTAGGCAGTAGTCCTAGAAACCACTCTTAGGGTTCCCCAGATAAGCTCAGAATGCATAAATAAATATTAAAAATAAAATGGAGTGCTTACATTTCAAGCTGTAAGAAATGGCAGCTCTATTAAATGTACCATATTACTATGTTTCCAGCATTGCTTTGACTTTAGAAAATGCATAACTAGATTGGGTAAAGTCTCGGTGATTGAGGTATAGGGCTAGAAGTAGGGAATCGCAACATGAAACGCAGGTGCTTTCCCTCATTACCAGTGCTGAACAAGTGATTATATTGCAGTTCCAGTGTTGAACTTTCTGTGTCCTGGAGCTCATGTGTTGGCATTTAAACCTGAGGACTTGAATCTTTGTTTAGCCAGCCAATGGTGTTGAAGTTCCAGTATCCCTCCTGACTTCTGTTTTTGTCCCTAGAGGTAAATGGAAAAGGGAGGCTTCTGGGGAAGAGGAGGATGAAAACGGTGCGGAGCAAGGCTCCAGTGCAGAAAGTGAACCAGAACAGAAGAAAGTTAAAGCCAGGAGACCAGTCCTGAGAAGGTGAGGAGGGATTGACTTTACTTTCCCTTTTATATTGTATGTCTCTTTAACTTCCAATGCTTTTAAAGGTACCCAGTAAGTGACATTCCATAGGAAATTGCTGTGGGAGCAGGTGTGTGTTCTGGGAGCAGCCAAGGGACAAATTAACAGTCAGCCAAAGTGTGCAATAGCCTCCTGGGGGAAGTGGTTGGAAACCTCATCCTCTGCGTAATTTATTAAATGACTGGCTAATATGCAGAAGGGACCAGTCCTGCCCTGAATGGAGAGGGCATTGTCTACATGCCCATACTGATCTTTTCCCTCGTTGTTGTTCTCACTTGTTCTGTGGCCTGATTCTCCCCTCATGTGAAACTGGTATACATTGGTGTAACTCTACTGATGTTAGTGGAGTTGTTCCTGATTTACACTGGTGTACATGAGAGGCGATTCAGGCTTTAGGCATTTAATGTTTGGGATATACACTTCCTTGTGGACTGCGAAGGCCTGCTGAAATGCACTCCTTGTGTACAATGCACTGTATTATATCTTTTTATCAATACTCATTTTAGAGCAGTGGTCAAAGCCAGTGTTAAAAAGCCCCACAAGCCCCAGCGTGGTAAGAGGAGAAAGAAACAAGACTCGTCTGAAGATGAAGATGATGATGAAGACGATGAGACTCCCAAAAGGCAAACCCGGCGCAGAGCGGCTAAAAATGTCAGGTACTGCAGGGGTTTTGAGTTACGTAGTCATCAGAGTTGGGGCTTAGAAGTCAGGATACCTGGTTAATGTCAGACTTGCTGTGTGATTTGGAGCAAGGCAAGGAGTACCCTGCAGGCAAACCTCTACGCTGCGTGGAACTCCACTGTCTCTTGTGTTGGGTTCTCTTTACAGGATCTGGTTCTTGGTCATTTAACCTCTCGATAGCTCATTGTATCCATTTACTATAAAGCATACAGTACTTGCTTACTACCTCAGATGGGTTTTGGGTGGTTTAGTTAATGTTTCTAAGATGCTTTGAGATCAGAGTAAAGATGCTATAGAAGTGCAAAGTATTAACAGAAATGGATGCAAAATTACCAGATGCAGATACTTGTCAGTAGCTAAAAGCTTGTAAAAGATGAGATACGGGTTCCCAGCATCTGGTGGACACCTATTGAAGCAGTCAGCATATTATTATTCTCATGCTTCAGGGAATAGATCAGCCTCTCACCAGTGAGGGATAGAAAGAAACATTCCCCGTAAGCAGGTTATTCCATAATTGCTGACTGCAGGGGTTTTTACCTCCTGAAGCAGCTGCTACTGTCAGAGGCAGGAGACTGAACTAGATGAACCACTGGTCTGATCTTGTATAACTATCCGTGTTTTTTTAAGAGGTAGAGAGTAAACTTTTAGCCAAGCTGAATGGCTTATCTGAGAAACTCGAGCAATGTATTCCACAGTCAGACCCAACATAAATGCTGGAGGGGCTTGCCTGTGCCATGCCATGCTGTGTGCGTATGGCTTTAGATTTAAGGAAAGACGAGAGCTTTTTATCAGCTTGGTATTTGGTCTTGCACAGTTACAAAGAAGATGATGATTTTGAGACGGATTCCGATGACCTGATTGAGATGACCGGGGAAGGGGCCGACGAACAGCAGGACAACAGCGAGACCATTGAGAAAGTCATGGACATCAGGGTTGGAAAGAAAGGAGGTGTGTAGCTTTGAGAGTCACACTAGGATTCTGGGTCTAGTCACATCCATGCTCTGGTTCTCCTGCACTGGTGTAATGCTGCTGAAGTGTTTGGGTTTCCACTACTGGAGAAGGATTTTTAAATTTCCTTCTCCATGTGTTTGTTGGCCCCCCTCAAAGAATTCTAGTAGATTGGTGAGGCATGATTTATTTCCCTTTACAAAAGTTGTGTTGATGCTTCCCAAACACATTGTGTTCATCTGGGTGTCTGATAATTCTGTTCTTTACTATGGTTTCAATCAATTTGCATGGTACTGAAGTTAGGCTTACCGGCCTCTAATTGCCAGGATTGCCCCTGGAGCCTTTTAAAAAGACTGGCGTTACTTTAGCTATCCTCCATCATCTGGTACAGAGGCTGATTTTAAGCAGTTGGTTACATACCACAGTTAGTTGTTCTGCAGTTTCATATTTGAGTTCCTTCAGAACTCCTGCGTGAATATCATCTGGTCCTGGCAACTTATTACTGTTTAATACAGTGGTTCTCAAACTTTTGTACTGGTGACCCCTTTCACATACCAAGCTTCTGAGTGCGACCCCCCCCCCCCACCCCTTATGAATAAAAAACACTTTTTAATATATTTAACACCATTATAAATGCTGAAGGCAAAGCAGGGTTTGGGGTGGAGACAGACAGCTCAGGACCCCTCATGTAATAATCTTGGGACCCCCTGAGGGGTCCCGACCCCCAGTTTGAGAATCCCTGGTTTAATATAATCAATTTATTCCAAAACCTCCTCTTTTGACACCTCAGTCTGAGACAGTTCCTCAGATTTGTCACCTAAAAAGAATGGCTCAGGAGTGGGAATCTCCCTCACCTCCTCTGCAGTGAAGACCGATGGGAAGAATTCATTTAACTTCTCCACAATGGCCTTGTCTTCCTTGAGTGCTTCTTTAGCACCTCAATCGTCCAGTGGCCCCACTGATTGTTCGGCAGGCTTCCTGTTTCTGATGTACTTAAAAAAAAAAAAAAATTTCTAAGGAGCATTTTGTGTTGAGAGATACTTCTGTATGGTGGTAGTAGGATCAGGGGCTCTGTGGGATGTTCTGTGGGATGTGCTGCCATAAAAGACGCACTAGCTAGAAAAACAACTCCCTGCTTCAACTCTGTTCAGTTTATTTCAGTGCCTGGCTAACAAAAGCACCAATTGCAAACCAATTTAATTTGCAACTTTTTTTTTTCAGCCACTGGTGCTTCTACCACTGTGTATGAGACTGAGGCCAACGGCAACCCCAGCGCTGACTTTGACCCTGAAAAGGATGAGGGAGAGGTTCAATACTTGATCAAGTGGAAGAGCTGGTCGTACATTCACAGCACGTGGGAGAGTGAAGAGTCCCTGCAGCAGCAGAAGGTGAAGGGCCTGAAAAAACTAGAGAACTTCAAGAAAAAAGAGGATGAAATCAAACAATGGTACGTTTTGCCTAAGACAAAAATCAGTGTGGAGCCTTGCTTAGGAGGTTCTTCAATAGCAGGGGCCACCTGAGCTTTGCCCAAGTGATGGGTGTTCAGACAACTTGCCAGAAGCTCATGCTGGATCACTGTTGTCATCTTCAGTAAGGAGGGATATTGCTAGTCGTTATGATGGGAAATTGAAAAGCCTGAGAATTTCCTCTTGTTTGCCCCTCCCTCGCCCCAGCTGGGTTTCCTCCTGCAAAACCTATCCAGCTGAGGGTAGGGTTCTAGAACTGTTTTCTTTGGCGCCCAACTGGACAAGACAAATCTCTCTTCTGTTCAACATAAGTTTCGTGGGTATTGTGCTTGTGGCCATGATGTAAGTCAGATTGGAGGCAGTACTCAGGGGCTTAGAAATCATCCAAATCTGAATATTGGGCCACGTGCCAGAGGACTAGTCACATATGGATGCAGTGTGCAGAGGCTGCAGGTCCCAGCAAATGGGGGTGCCTGCGCACCTGTGTAGCTGCATTCCGATCAAGACAAAACAGTACATGCTGGGACAACAGTCCACATCTTTTGTATTGAAAAAGGGGGCAGCCGCAGGCCACGTGGCTCAATCTTGGCTCACAAGTTGCTTCTTGGCTGCCCTGGTTGAGCAGAAATTCAGGGCTTGACTACACTCAGTTTTTATACAGCTTAACTCTGTCAGTTTAGAAACCGAGCATGCCCTAGTGTGGCTGCAGGTATATCTGTATAAAAGTCCTTACATGGGGTTAGCATATTTAGATAAGGGTCTAAACTGGTGGAGCTTAGTCAGCACAAAAACTACGCAAGGCTGCTCTAGCTGAGAACATTTATAGAGTCGCTTAATGCAGTGCTTCCCACTGCTGACCCCTGGGTTGTTAAGATGCAGGCTGTGTCTACCCTGCAGCTGGGACCGGGCCTCCCAGCTTGTGCAGGTAGACGCAAGTGGAGCTAGCTCACTGAAGTTAGCCATGTGGATGTTACGGCTCGGGCAGCAGCTGGGATTCTGAAGCCCACTCAGCCTCTGGGCTGCACCTGGGTGGCTAGCCCAAGCTTCTGCTGCAATGTCCATGCTACTATTTTTAATGTGCTAGCTCAAGGGAAGCTAGCGTGAGTCTGCCTACTGGGGCACTGAGGCTCACTCCCAGCCGCAGCGTGGCTAAACCCTCAGATATGGGAGAGACAAATGTAACCGTCGCATGATACAGCACAAATAGGCAATTAGACATAGTACTGAAAATACGTCATCCCATGTCGTGTGCAATGGTCACACTTTAAAAACTTGCCAGTTTTGTCTTAGAGATGGTTTATTTCCAAATTTGCAAAATTCTCTCTCCTTTCTACAGAGAATCCCTGGGCTGTTACAGGTAGGGAGGTGACGTTGTTATCTAAGGCAATTGGCAAGGTTTACAGGGCAATCTCTGTATATGTTTTGCAATGTGATGTTTAGTTTGCAGAGTGCTGATTTTATTTAAGGGGTAGGTTGTTTTTGGAGCCAAGCCTTACTGCACTAACGGGGTCTGTTGATCTCTGGATCAGTGTATGTCCAGCTGATGCTGGTAGAAGTCATTCATGTGTGTTAAGGGGAGACATCCCTAGCTCAAGAAGTATTAAACCTGGAAAAATGGTGAACTGGTCAGTTTCTAACGCAGTAACTCAGTGGTGAGCTTTCGGCATGAACTTGCGGTAAGCCATAACCCAGTGGTAAAATTTTGCAAAAAGTACTCTAAGCAACGTTCTTTCTTTATACTGAGCAGGCTACAAACTCCACAGGGTACTACGTTTATTTGCCTTTGGGAAAACTTACGCTTTTATTTTTTTTTTTAAGTCTTCTTACGCTGAACTAACTCGGTGGGGGTGGCGAGGGGGTGGTCTCTCCCAGTATCGCATATCTGTGGGGTCCCAGAAGGAAGCCATTTGCTCTGTAGCAGCAACCTTAGAAGTCTGTGTGAGTGTGGGTGGGTCTGACTGACTTTCCCCTAGGCTTGGGGTTTCAGACCCTCCACCAGTTGCTCCCAGGAAGGAGCCCAAGCTGCAGTTCCCTCCTCCATCGCCTCGTGGCATCAGCAACTGCTGTGTCCCTGGAAACCAAATGTGCAGGTGTGGGATGCCGTGGCTCTGTCAGGCCACAGCTGTTGAGCCTCTGCTCACCCAGGCTGGCACTGCAGAGCTGGGCCCCTCACCTGAGCTTCTGCATGAGGGGCATCCTCCCTCAACAGCACCGCTGCCGCCACTGCCTCCTGGCTGGGCCAAGCGCAGTGTCCCCCCGAGACCAGAAGCGCTTTCGCTCCCCCCTGCAGCAAGGAGTGAGACCGCATGTACCCTGTTAGTGGGCAGAGGGCTGCAGGCAGAGCAGGGTCTTAAATGGCCACCCCATGTCCCTGCTGGAGCTCTAAGAGGAGACGTGAGCCTGCACAATATATACCAGGTTGTGGCGAGGTCGTGTGTGCGTGCTGTTTACAGGGAACATTGACCCTAAGTCCTGTTTTCGAAGGTGATTGAGGCACTTGGGCATCTAAATGCCAGTGACTTTCAGTGAGACTTAGAGTCTGCCTGCATTGCAGTGAGGTGTGTGACAGCAGCACGTGGACATACCTGAGCTAGGTTTGATGGAGGCAACTGGAACAGCAACAGCAATAAGGCTGTGGCAGCACCGGCTAGCTGCTCAAGGACATTCCCAGGGCTTGTACAGCCCATGCTGCGGTCGATCTGAGCTAGCTCACGCTTCTGATTGCGGTGCAGACGTAGCCTAAGTCTCCTACGTGCCGAAGTCACTGTTGAAAAGGGGACTTAAGCTCCTTGGTCCTGTAAGTCCTTTTGAAAATGTTACCCCATGTCCCTGTCAGAGAATAGATTTTCAAGTAGAAGAGACGCCTGTGAGGTTTCTTCGTGTGGGAGCTGCGAGCCTGTTGGCAACTTCATAGAAATGTAGGGCTGGAAGGGACCTCAAGACACCAAGTCCAGCCCCCTGTGCTGTGGCAGGTCCAAGTAAATCTATACCATCCCTGGCAGGTGTTTGGTGGGTTTTAAGAACAGACTGGACAATGACTAGGATTCCACAACCTCCTTTGGAAGCCTATTCCAAAGCTTAACTACCTTTGTTGGTAGGTTAGATAGTGGGAAAACCTTTCGATGTCTCCTTTGTTTTAGATTAAGGCCATTCATTGCTTCTTGTCCGACCTTCAGAGGACATGGAGAGCAATTGATCACCATCTTTTTTGTAAAAGCCCTTAACATATTTGAAGATTGTTATCAGGTTTCCCCCCGCCCCCCAGTTGTTTTTTTCAGGACTAAACATGCCTAGTTTTCTTTAACCTTTCCTCATAGGTCAAGTTTTCTAAGTCTTCTGTTACTTCTGTTGCGCTTTCCTGGACCTCTCCAGTTTGTCCACATCTTTCTTGAAGTGTAGTGCCCAGAACTGGACACATTACTTCAGCTGTCATATCATCACAATATGTTGTGGGATACCGGCGTGCTGAGGGTTCCCTCCTTATGTAAAAGCTTATGTATTTTGGCTTTGTGGAGGAGCACAAAAGTTTCAGGGAAAATCATTAGATATTTCTCTGTATTGTTTCATTGTGACTAATCTGTTCTTTTAGAAGCATTAAGAGGAGTATTTGATAAGCAATTGTAAACTTGGATTGAGTTACCCTAACTCATGAAATTATATAGGCAGGTAGAGTTTTAACAGCTGGTCTTGAGCATCACTACCGACAAAGTGAGCAGAAGTAGAATTGTTCTTACATATGCGTCTCCCCCTACCCCCATTTCTTTTCTCTCCAGGCTAGCCAAGGTAACTCCTGAAGATGTGGAATACTTCAGCTGCCAACAGGAGCTTGCTGCAGAGTTGAACAAACAGTATCAGATAGTGGAGAGAGTGATCGGTAAGTGAAATAGTGCACCTTTCTAATAAAGGAATAGTAAAACCCAGGAATTCAAGTTTTACTTGGATCACAAGAATGAGTGTGCGGTGTTTTCACACCTCTTTGGGGAATAAACTTGTGCTACATATCCTGTAATGTGTGGAAATCTAGAGGTTAAAGCACAGGAGATCTAGGTTCTAGTGATGCATCTGCAAACAACTTGAGCAAGTCACTTGCCCTCTCTTTGCCTCAGTTGTCCCAACTGTAAAGTGGGATTAATAATTCCTATTTCCTCGGATGCCATGATTAATTTATTACTGTTTGTAAAGTGCTTTGAAATCTTTAGATGGAAGATTCTGTAGAAGAGCAAAAGTAGAGTGTTGTGGGGACCTCTCAGGATAACATGGTTTGACAGTGAAGCTTGCATGTCAGCTCAGGGTTTAGGTTTTTATGAGTAGTGACAAAATGTGGTGGTGTAGCTTTCAGAGCAGCTCAGTAACATCACACTGATCTCAGCAGGAGCTGTGAGTATCCAGCGCCTTTGGAAACTAGGCCTGAAGAGTTGAGTGGTATTTTCTAACAATCTTCCTATGCATTGCAGAGAACTTTTTAAAACCCCTCCTAACTGTTGGGAACTGTAGAATATCTTTTATGCATCTCATACTGGTGGTTAAGACACTAAAACTCTCCTTTGTTTGCTTCTGTAAAACATAGCTGTGAAGACCAACAAGTCTGCAATGGGACATTCTGAGTTCCCAGGTAAAGTGGCCTTTAACTCCCTTTTTGGCTCCTCTAAACAATGCTATTAGCCGTGACATGTCTTGTGGCGGCAGCGGTCACTGTCATCACTGCCTTGGAGTTCGGTCGGTCATGGTTGCGTTTCTGTAATGTGTTGCAGCTCACAGTCGGAAATTGTCCTCTAATGAGCCTGAATATTTGTGCAAGTGGATGGGGTTGCCGTATGCAGAGTGCAGCTGGGAAGACGAGGCCTTGATTAGCAAGAAATTTCAACACTGCATTGACAGCTTCAACCATCGCAACAACTCCAAAACCATTCCCACTCGGGACTGCAAGGTTCGCACGCTTCCTTTCTCTCTTGTGGATGGGCTTGCTCTGGGTTTCTGAATGTCGAAGTTCTCGCTATATTTAGATGATATGTTGATGCAACATTTTCTACAGGGATGGCTATCACCTGAGGAGATCGCCTTTACCTTTCTCCCTCCCGCATGTCAGTTTTTTTTCCAGGGGTTCTCTGCGCCCTTTTCAGTTCCTTCTCCCAATTCTCAAGGCCCTGAAACACATACACCATCTGTTCCTTGAAAAACAATGGCTGGGACTCCCTTTTGGAGAGCTATCCATACTGTCTCTTCAGCATGCTAAGGCCAGGCTGGCATAGAACAAGGCTGGCAGAATAAGGCCAGGCTGGCGGAGTCAAGAACTGGCTTGAGTTAACCCAAGAATTCAAGGGAAATAACAATGGAACTTTGTCAGTGGGAAGTGTCTGTAATAGGTTCCTACTAGGGCTGTTGATTAATCTCAGTTAACTCACACGATTAACTCAAAAAAATTAATCACGATTAATAAAAATGTTGTGCAATTAATTGCACTATTAAACAATAGACTACCAAGTGAAATGTATTAAATATTTTTGGATGTTTTTATACATTTTAAAATATATTAATTTCTTTTACAACACCAGAATACCAAGTATACAGTGCTCGCTTTATATTATTTTTTATTACAAATATTTGCAGTGTAAAAATGATAAAGAAAAGAAATAGTATTTTTCAATTCACCTCATACAAGTATTGTAGTGCAATCTCTTTATTGTGAAAGTATAACTTACAAATGTAGATTTTTTTGTTTGTTACAGAACGTGCACTCAAAAACAAAACAATGTAAAACTTTAGAGCCTACAAGTCCACTCAGTCCTAGTTCTTCTCCAGCTAATCGCTAAGACAAACAAATTTGTGTACATTTACAGGAGATAATGCTGCCTGCTTCTTATTTACAATGTCACCTGAAAGTGAGAACAGGTGTTCACATGGCACTTTTGTAGCCAGCGCTGCAAGGTATTTACGTGTGAGATTTGCTAAACATTCGTATGCCCCTTCATGCTTTGGCCACTATTCCAGGGGAGATGCTTCCATGCTGATGATACTCGTTAAAAAAATAATGCATTAATTAAATTTGTGACTGAACTACTTGGGGGAGAATTGTATGTCTCCTGCTCTGTTTTACCTGCATTTCATGTTATAGCAGTGTCAGGTGGTGACCCAGCACATGTTTGTTTTAAGAACACTTTCATGGCAGATTTGACAAAACACAAAGAAGGTACCAATGTGAGATTTCTAAAAATAGCTACAGCACTCAACCCAAGGTTTAAGAATCAATCTGAAGTGCCGTCCAAAATCTGAGAGGGACAAGGTATGGAACATGCTTTTCGAAGTCTTAAAAAAGCAAAGTTTTTAAAAGTTTCTCCGATGCAGAAACTACAGAGCCTGAACCCCCGAAAAAGAAAATCAATCTTCTGCTGGTGGCATCTGACTCAGATGATGAAAATGAACATGTGTTGGTCCGCTCTGCTTTGGATCGTTATTGAGCAGAACCTGTCAGCAGCATGGACAACTGTCTTCCGGAATGTTGGTTGAAGCATGAAGGGACATATGAATCTTTAGCGCATCTGGCACGTATATATCGTGCGATGCCAGTTAGAATGGTCCCATGTGGACTCCTGTTCTCACTTTCAGGTGACATTGTAAACAAGAAGTGGGCAGCATTATCTCCTGCAAATTGTAACCAGACTTGTTTGTCTGAGTGATTGGCTGAACAAGAAGTAGGACTGAGTGGACTTGTAGGCTCTAAAGTTTTACATGGTTTTATTTTTGAATTCAGTTATTTTTTGTACATAATTCTAAATTTGTGAGTTCAACTTTCATTATAAAGAGATTGCACTACAATACTTGTATGAGGTGAATTGAAATAAACTATTTCTTTTGTTATTTTACAGTGCAAATATTTGTAATCAAAAATAAATATAAAATGAGCACTGCACACTTTGTATTCTGTGTTGTAATTGAAATTGATATATTTGAAAATTTAGAAAACATCAAAAAATATTTAAATAAATGGTATTCTATTATTGTTTAACAGCGCGATTAATCATGCGGTCAACTGTGATTCATTTTTTTAATCGCTTGACAGTCCTTGTTCCTACCCATCTAAAATACATCAGACTTCCTGGATATATATATAAATACTCTCTTCCTTAGGAGGGAAACAGACTTCTACAAGTGTTTTGGAATGAATGCTCACTGTTTTTGTACAATTTCTTTGTCTAATATCACAGATAGATAGATGAATCCCTTCGCATCTTATCCCATCTATAAATTGGGCACAATAATACATATAGGTGGAATGTGAGGCTTAATACTTGTAAAATGCTTCATGAGCCACATATAAAAGGGGAGTTCGAAATGCAAAGTTTTATTATTACTGAAAGAAAAGGCAACACACCAGGGAGGAAGAGGAATAGAGGATGTTGCACCATATCAATTAAAATGAAGGGGGAAGGGAGATCATAAAAGAATGAAGCAAAGAAAAGAGGCAGAGGGGGCTTTCCTGTAGCTCTAATACTCAGATTGGGTGGGCAAGCAGGAGGAGCTAGCAAGCTGTTGTCGCTGATGGCTCTTGTTGCTGCTGAGTGTGTGGCTAAATTGCAGTTACGAGTTCTCTCTCTCTATATACCGCATACCCATGTATCACTGAAGTTTTTATTCACTGAGTTTGAAGGCCTGCCTCATTCTTTTCTTCAGTGAGTTTAAGGAGTCTGCCTTTTTAGGTGTTGAAGCAGAGACCCAGGTTTGTTGCTTTGAAGAAACAGCCTTCTTACATTGGTGGCGAGAACCTGGAGCTCCGAGATTACCAGCTGGAGGGGCTCAACTGGCTTGCTCACTCGTGGTGCAAGTATGTAATGCTCTTGTTTTGGGTAATGCTCTAGTTTTGTTCAGGGTTGCAGCATTAACTTGTTTTTAGAGCTGTTGAGCCATATTTATTCATAATGTTTCCCTGTTACACCACAGCAGGATCTGGCCCTGTTGTTGTGATGTTTTGTATTTTTACCTGCCCTGCTTCAGCACCTTTAAAGCTTAGGATCTCAAACATTGTCACACGCATCCAGCAAAAATATCCAGGCCGCCTCCTAAGAGGGGAGGAAAAATTCTCTCTCTTTGGAAACAGAGGGGGAACCCAGTTGCATTGCTAGGATTCAGTATGAGCATGTGCACATAAAGCACCATCTTGATTTGACTGCATTGCTGTTTCTTTGGCACTGCAGGACTGGCAAATGGGGACCATTGTAATTGTGAGCTTAAGAGATACTGAGTGAAAAAAAAATCTTCTCTCTTCATTGCCCTGTGGGGGATGGTCTGTTATGTGCATGGGCAGGTGTGTTTCTCTGACTCAGTGCTGTGGAGATGGAATACTGTGTTTGGTCCACTGGCCTGATCCAGTGTGGCAAACCCTGTTTTCCTGATAAAACATAAATCTCTCTCTCTTAGATTTCTTGAGCCATCTCCTGTAGGAGAGATCCACCATTTGAGAGAAACTCTTCTAAATGTGGTCACTGACTTTTTGTCTTTTGGCTTTGCATTTGCTTGCCAGTTTGGGGGCAAATGCAGTCCAAACTTTGACCCTGTCAGTCATAAGTGATTCTCTGTAGAGCAGTTCAGTCTGAATTGCTTTGGGATCTTCTTGGCAGGATTTCAATGACCTTTTGCAAGGCATACATTTCAGTCTCTGTCATTACTTGATGACACTTAGTAAACTGGTACAGCATTATATTTATTACACCTTTATTTTTGTTTCTCCACCTTTCAGGAACAACAGCGTGATCTTGGCTGATGAAATGGGCTTGGGGAAGACTATCCAGACAATATCATTTCTCTCCTATCTCTTCTATCAGCATCAGCTGTATGGCCCCTTTCTGATAGTGGTGCCCTTGTCTACTCTGACTTCGTGGCAGAGGGAGTTTGAAATCTGGGCACCAGAGATTAATGTGGTCGTTTACATAGGAGACATGATGAGTAGAAATACGGTGTGTAAATAAAAGGCCGGGGGGGGTGGGGTGGGAGAGAAAATCTCTGTGTGTAGATTATATGTAGCATGTGATTCTGTAGTGAGGCAAACTCTGGGTTGACATTATAGCTATAACTGTGCAGTTTGACTAGGTTCACGACAGTAGAGGCCTCTGTGTCTCGAGCCTTCCCATCGCTTAAATAATGTGTGTACAGTGATTATTTTATTGAGCAATGGAGGTGCAGACAGGTAGGACTTTACTGGGCAATATAGGAAGCCTCAGGTTATGACTAATAATGAGACAGTGAATATCAAATGCATACAGGTAATGGGAGGATTAAACTGCCAGGAGATCTGGTTTAAATTACTGGCTCTTCCGCAGACAGCTTCTCTGCGTTTGGGTAAATCGCATGATCTCTGTGCCTCAGTTCCCCATCTGTAAAAGGAGGACGATAATCCTTCCTCCTACCCACCCTTTGTCCCTCCCCTCTGTAGATTATGGACTCTTCAGGGGAGTCTGTCTCTTATCATGTGTCTGTACAGCACCTAGCACAGTGGACCACGTTCTTGGCTGGGACCCGTGGGTGCTACAGATAATAATAATGGTGCGTGCCCCTTTAGCAGCTCCAGTTGAAGTTTGTGTCTGAACTGTTGTCTTCTCTCCCAGATCCGTGAATATGAGTGGATCCATTCTCAGACTAAAAGGCTGAAGTTCAATGCACTTATCACAACATATGAGATCCTCCTCAAAGATAAGGTATGCAGTGGGGAAGGGGTATTTCACACACACTTCCTCGTGCTGCGCAAATGGGGCTGCCTCCCTCCAAACCAGGGTATGTCACACTGTGAGTAGAACATATGATGATCCAAAGCTGTTTCATTCCTCCCCCAACCCCACCCCTCTGGTGACTGAGAACACACAGATGCAGCCTACCATTACTTGGTGTGCTTACAAAACTATAGAGTCTAGTATAAGTATAGCACAGTAGTAGTATTGTTCATGATTATACATACTTATAAGGCACCTCTCACTGTGGTATCTGGGCTAGCTGTATTTGTCTTAATTTGGATTATTAACATACCCAGTAAGAAGAACAAAACGCTTCATTCCCTTGCTGCCCACAGCTGTTTAATGTGGGCTGGAGAGGGAGGGTGTTGGAACTGGGGATGGTAGGGTTAATGCACTCCCCATATGAGAGGGATGATATCACATTGCTTTTACACTTACAAAAAGAGAGAGCTTCCTGGAGTGTGCCAGGAGGCCCTACCAATGAGTCACTGAATCCTGTGTGAGAACAGAAAACTGGGGGGGGGGGAGGGGGGAATGGAGTGGTGAATACACTGCTTTATTCCCCCCCCCCCCAGCCAGATTTGCTGCTCTGGTGTTGATGCTACCTCAGCACAGTGCATGCTGGAGCATGTGAGCACAGCAGGGACTCTGCAGTCATGGCGGGGATGGATTAAAGGGAGAGGAATGTGGGATAGGGAAGGGTTGTGCTTTAGAAATTTAAAAAGAAGAAACAACGATCAATTTAAAATCCATCTGTTAGCTGAAATGTGTTTGAGGCATTTGATAACGTGTTAGCTTGTAAACGCTTCTGTTCACCTCTGAGTGGAGCCAGAATTGGTGTGGTGCGCTTGTCCCAAAGGCACGTCGCCAAAGGAAATGTTTCTTGGTTAAGCACACTGAAAGCAAAAGGTGCTCAGACACCACAGAGATGGGTGCGGTATAAGAATTTGAATAGAACATAATGGAATGCAATTACTGCAACACTACACAGCTGACTTCAGGCCCACAGAGAAATTAACATAAAACACTTGCGGGGCCAGTCTGATCTGGTGTGTCCTTTGGTTTTGTTTTTTTGCTCCAGACTGTTCTGGGCAGCATTAATTGGGCCTTTCTGGGTGTGGACGAAGCCCATCGGTTGAAGAACGATGACTCTTTGCTGTATAAAACTCTGCTTGATTTCAAGTCCAACCACAGGCTCCTGATCACTGGGACCCCGCTTCAGAATTCTCTCAAAGAGCTCTGGTCACTGCTGCACTTTATCATGCCGGAGAAGTAAGCCTCCTTACTGTGTACTTCAAAAGATACCAGTATGTGTTCGTTGTCAAATACCATCTCTTAACTAGACATGGAGTATGAAATGGCTTAGTTTTGGAAGACAGAAAGAAGTGAGTAAAACTTGAAAGGGTTAGGGTCACAGAGGGGGAAAACACAATGAAGAGGGAAAATGGCAAGGGCTGAGAGGTAAATGAATGGTGCAAAGAGCTAAACTGTGTTGGCAACAGGTGGGCTGGGTAATGTAAGACAACTCCTCCATCACTGTCTTCTGGGAGGGCAACATCCAAAGAGCCAAATGCCTGTTTTAAGCAACCATTTCCAAGGCTTCCATTAAAAAAAGGAGACCAGTGAATGAGACAGTAAAATAATGGAGAGGGCAAAAAAAGCAAATTTCAAAACTGTGAATCAAAATCTAGTCGGAAGATTCTTTCCACAGAGTGATCTACAAAACATACAAAAACTGCTGCCATGTGAGCATTGCTCAAGGACAGAATAAGGGGCCTTTGGGTAGACTGTGATTTTAACTGAGGAGGCTCCGTATGGAGCCACAAAGATCAAGGTGTAAAAACATTTTAAAATGCCATAGTCCCATTTTCAAAAGTGACTTGGGCTCTTAGAAGCCTAAATCTCATTGGCTCTCAATGAGATTTGGGCTCTTAAGCATCTGAGTCACTTTTGAAAATGAGATGTGGGCTCCTAAGTCACTTAGGTATTTTTAAAAAATTTTACCCTGTGGCTAATAATGTGATACAGGCCTTTTGCAGAAGTGAAGAAAAAGAGCTGGAGATCCTTTGGCTGTAATTAAAAGGCTACGATTTAGAAATAGCAGTCGTGGATTCCGTGAATACTTCAGCTTGTGGCTTGCAGCAGGGGCTGCAGCTGGGGTCATGCGTCCCTGCTCTGCGGCTTGTGGCGGGGGCCATGTACCCATGCACAGTTCCCGGGGCTCCAGCGGGGGCTGTAGCGAGGGCTGTGTGTCCTTTCTCCCCCAGCTGCGGTTGGGGCTGTGCTCCTGTGGCTGGGGTTAGAGCTGGGACTGTGTGCCTCTGCCCCACAGCTGCGGTGACTGCGGCCGCTGGAGCCAGGGTTGGGGGGGGCTCAGCCTGTCAGTGCCCCCGCACTGGCAGCTGTCATCCCCCCTCACCCCCAGCCTAGCCCTGCTCTGTTACTTTTAGTAAAATCATGGAAAGGTCATGGGCTCCCATGAATTTTTCTTTGTTGCCCGTGTCCTGTCCGTGACTTTTACTAAAAATAACTGTGACAGAATCTTAACCTTAGCTATAATGTACCTGCTACAGAGATTGTAACCTGCTGGAGTAAGGACCGTGTTCTGAGATACTGAATTATTTTGATGGCTAAATGGAAGTGGTGTTTTTCACTTCCTGTCTCGAACTGTTGCATAGTGTTTCTGTGCACTGTTTAGATTACCATTTAATTCAGCAGGTTTTGGATCAGGCCCTTAAACTGCTGACACGTTACACTCCCACAGCATTTACATCTCACCAATCTGTTACCCTGTGTACAGTTTGGAATCTGTGGGGTAAAGTATTAAGGACATATAAGGTGTTGATAGCAGATGGCTTAGAAACACAAGGCGGGTGAGGTAATATCTTTTATTGGCCCAACTTCTGTTGGTGAGAGACACAAGCTTTCGAGCCACGCAGAGCTTTTCTTCAGGTCTGGGAAAGGAACTTCCAGCATCACAGCAAAATACACGGTGCAACAGATAGTTTAGCATAAGTAATTAACGCACATGGTAAGAGACCATTCAAGGTGAAATGGCCTTTTAACGCCCCTGCAGAAATAGGACAAAAAAGGGGGCTCGTGGGTTGCAGATTGTTGTAATAAGCCATAAATCCAGTGTCTTTATTAAGACCGTGGTTTTTAGCGTCTACTGAAGTTATGAATTTAAGCTCCCACGTTCGTCTTTTGAAGGTGTTTTGCAGGTTTTCTTTGAGGATGGAGGACTGAGATATGGAGTGATTGTTTTGTGAAAAGTGTTCACCCCCCGAGTGAATCATGCTTGTCTTTTATCATTTTTCTGTGTGAGTTCATTCAGGAGTGCAGTGATTGTCTGGTTTTGCCCACTTAGTTATTATTTAATGTTTGTGCACTGAATGAGGTACACCACATGTTGTGACAGGCATGTGTAGGACTCATGGATCTTGAAAGATGTGTTGGGAGTGGTACTGACAGTTGTAGCAGTGGAGGTCTCCAGGTTTTACATCTGTTGTTCTGGCAGGGTCTGGTGTCACTTTAAGATGGTGAGTCCTGATCTGTGAGGAATTTGCTTCTGATGAGGTTGGGGGTTGTTTGAAGGCCAGAAGAGGGGGTTCAGGAAAGATTTCTTTCAGGATGTGGTCCCTATTGAGTATGGATTGCAACTCTTTAATGATACCCCGTATGGGTTCCAGCATGGGGTGATAGATGACAACTAGAGATGTGGAGTTGGAGGGGTTTTTTCCTGTATTAAAGCAGGTTCTCACGGGGTATTTGGGTGACCCCTTCCTGGATGCAATCTACTTCTCTGGTGGAGTGTCCTTGTTTGGTGAAGGCGGTTCTGAGTTTAAGGTGTGTATTCAGGACAGTCTCCTCGGAGCATATTTTGTGGTGTCTGAGGGCTTGGCTGTAGATAACAGATTTCTTTGTGTGTTTTGGGGGGGGTGGGGGGCGTTACTGGATCTGTGAAGGTGAGTGTGGTGATCCATGGGTTTTTTGTATGTCATTATCTGTAGGGCTCTATTGTTGAAGCTGATCATGGTGTCCATAAAGTTGGTGCTTGTGGTGTGGGAGTGATCTAGAGAGAGTTTGATGGATAGGTGGAAGTGGTTGAAGTTGTAGTGGAAATCTATGAGGAAATGTAGATAATCTGTCCAGAGGATGAAAATGTCATCAACATATCTCATTGGTTAAGATATTGGTTTTGTAGTGCCTTTGTCCAGAAATTCTTCCTCAAGGTGGCCCAAGAGGAGGTTGGCATATTGGGGAACTATCCTAGTACTCATGTCTGTTTCTGTGGTTTGGACAATGTGTTTGCTGTTGAATGTAAAATTCTTAAGGGTGAGGATGAAATGGGTGAGTTTAGTGACATTTGGGGTGCATATCTGAGTGTTTTCCGTTGTTTTGTAGATATTTGAGGCAGGCAGCAAAGCCATCGTGACATCGATGTTGGTGTATAGGGAGGTGACGTCCGTGGTGGCAAGGATGATGTTCTGAGGGAGGTTGTTAATGTTGCAGAGTTTCTGGAGGAAGCTGGTCCTTTGTGTGGTGAGTGGTTTGAGGATGGTTTCTATAAGTCTTAATATTCCTTCAGTAACAGTACCAGAGCTAGATATAATGGGTCTGGCTGGATTCCCGTGTTTGTGTATCTTAGGAAGCATGTAGAAGATCCCTGGGGCGGGTTTGTGGAAGATGAGGTTGTAGAGTTTCTCTTGGAGTTGTTTGGGGAAAGATTTGATGATATCCTTAAATTCCTGGGTGAATTGTGGTGGGTGGGGGTCTTCTTTGAGTTCTTTATAGTAGGTGGAGTCAGAGAGAAGCTTAAAGTCAGGGGAGAAGTTTGGGCTAGAAGGAAGGGATTACAGGGCAGTATTGCGAAGACCTGACTTCATTCAGTATAATATACATCAGTGATCTGAGAGTAGCAACGTGCTTTGAAATGATTACATTCTTGGTTAAAAAGAATGGAGTGAGGGAGAAATACAAAAGAGAGAATGATTTAGTGAGGTTAGGCAATGGCTTGCACAATTCACTATGTAGATAATTGTTAGGTTCTAGAGCTAAAATCAAAGATGTGAAAAGGAGATCAGTATCTTCTAATGCTAAGGTATCTAGATGTTATGAATGTTCATTGTTTGCTACTGTTTTAAATAACACTTTCGTATTGTACAGAAGTTCATATTTACCTCCGTAACTCAGAGTCACAGAAAAAATACTTCTACTGATCAAGAGGTCCCTGTTAACGAGATCTGTTGCTATTTACTGTGTCTTATGGGCAAGGAACATCTTGGGATTCTATAAGTTTGTGCAGAATGATCGTGAAGGTTATCAACCCCCGACTTCTGTACGTAGTGCTGGGCATTCCCCTTGCTATTACTCCAAAGCTTGTTCTCTAATCTCTCTCGAGGTTATTGTTGATGTCTCCATATCCTCTTGGTGACTGTTCTATTGTCTAATTGCTCTTCTTGTTAGGAAAGATTTCCCCATATCTAACCCTTCTTCAGCTTGAAGCTGCTCCTTTTTGTAGTACATCCAAACTAAGCCTCAACTGAGAATTTCCCCCCCTTTTCTTTTAATGTTACGTATTCTCCGCGATTTTACTTCAGGGCAATTCCCCCATGTAACCGGGGAATTATTAGCAGAGTCCTTGATAAAAAACAGATTCGGTGGTAGTTGTTTTTTCCAAAGTAAAATGTAGCTCTTGGTTGGAACGATGGATTTAATGTACTATCCTCCATTATCATCTTTCTCCAAAAGCTTCTTTGCCATGTTTATTCACTGTACTCCTTATTCCTAAACGTAAGTGGGTTTATGTTTTGTGTGTTAGGACCACCCATAGCTGCCATAAAAATATTTCCAAATGATGGCTGTTGTAGCCGACTGTGGTTGGTTTAGCCCTGCCTTCTGAAGAGAGTCGGTTTTGTTAACACAGTGGTTCTCCTGCAGTTCCATATAAATTTCTTGATGCTTCTTTTACCGAAGTGAATTTCCCTTTTACTCAAAGACTGCTGTTCTAGCTCCTTTCTCAAAGAACCAGAGACGATTAACAGTGTTGGTCCTATAATCCCATTTTTGTTTCTTGGTGTAGGATATTTGTTATAGATAAACAAGGCATGGCCCTTTGTTCCTGAGATCTAGGCTACATAGGAAGGCCGCAGCTTAGACAGTGGTTGGAGCAGGGACCTAGGACACCAGTGTGTTGTTCCCAATTTTGCCACTGTTTTAATTTTAGCCCTCCTGTAAAATAGTGATCACTTATGTAGCTCACAGGGGTGTGGAATAAATAACTTGTGGGGCATTTTGATGTCCTCAGCAGACTGGCATTGTGTCAGTGTAAACACAGCAGATGGTAGTTAAGAGGCCTTCTAACCCACCACTCCTAAATTGTACCACCAGGTTTGAGTTCTGGGAGGATTTTGAAGATGATCATGGGAAAGGGAGAGAGAATGGCTACCAGAGCCTTCACAAAGTCCTGGAGCCTTTCCTTCTGCGCAGGGTGAAGAAGGATGTGGAGAAATCCCTGCCGGCCAAAGTGGAGCAGATTCTCCGGGTGGAAATGTCTGCCCTTCAGAAGCAGTATTATAAGTAAGGCATTTACTGAGTTACTGAAGGTGCCCAGTGGAAACGAGTTTGGTGGGTTACTTCATTAGTGTGTCTAGTGGCCGTAGTTCTGTAGCCCAAGCCATTGTGGCAGTCTCCTTCAGTGGGGGCGGGGCTTTCTGGTGAGAAGCAGAGTAAGATAGTATCACATCTTGCCTATGTGTTGCCTGTCCCTAAGGCAGCGGTTCTCAACTTACTTATCATTGTGGGCCGTATGTGCGATCCACAGTGTGTTACCTGGGCCGCAGGGGCTGGGTAGCAGGGCAGCGGCGGCCAGGACCCTGACCCCCTGCCGCAGGGCCACCCCGGACCCCGGGGACTGGCTGGAAGCCCCCGACCCCTGTCATGCAGGGCAGGCCAGCAGCCCCTACCAGACCAAGCCCGGACCTCACCTCACAAGCCTGCCTTTAGCACACAACTGAGCTGGGCCGCAGCTCTGTGCTAATGGGGCCCGTGGGCTGCGGGTTGAGAACCACTGCCCTAAGGAGATGCTACAAATCACCCCACTGGGTGGTTTGTTTTTAAAGTGCAGTGATGATGTAATTTATCTTGTCAGCATCCAGGGTGGGGACCATGCCTGTCTTATTTCTGTAAAGGCCTGTGCACGACCTTGTAATATTAAATGGCACCTTATAATATTCCTCCCAGAAGGAGGAAGGTTGGGATTTCAAGTGAGGAGTAAGAAGAGTTTCATGCGATAGAAAAGGAGATGGGGAGAGAGATAGGGGAACTGCTGCCCCCGCACAATTGTCTCTAAAAGTTTCTCTGGAGAGTCCAGTCTGCACTGTCCCCCAGTGAAATGACAGGGCCTGACCTGAGGATTTTGTTTTGTCGACTGCTGCCTGCAGGTGGATTTTGACAAGAAATTACAAGGCTCTCTCGAAGGGGACAAGAGGAAGCACGTCTGGCTTCCTTAACATTGTGATGGAGCTGAAAAAATGCTGTAACCATTGCTATCTCATTAAACCTCCGGAAGAAAACGAAAG
Organism: Chelonia mydas; assembly: GCF_015237465.2. NCBI lineage: Eukaryota > Metazoa > Chordata > Testudines > Cheloniidae > Chelonia > Chelonia mydas. Next base: position 71,860,704 of record NC_051250.2, read on the forward strand.
GGAGACTGGCATGGAAATGCTGATGGTGGGTAGTTGTTTGGCGGGTAATTGCTTTCCCCTTTATTTCACCCCATTCCTGCCTCCGTGCCAAAACAATATCTTGCAAGCAGAGTTCCTGTTGCCTCTGTCCCCTGGACATGCTCCCTACCTCCTCCCCATAGCCAAGCCGCTGCTTCTCCAGCCTTCCTCCCTGGTTAGGGGTGGTCTTGTGTCTAGTTAGATTGGATGTCTAGAATAGGATGAACATACAGCCTAAGACAGGGGTCTCAAACACACGGCGTGTGGGCTGCATGCAGCCCGCCAAGCTCCCCGCGCCCAGGGATGGGTAAACTACAGTCTGCGGGCCGAATCTGGCCCGCAGGATTACCCTCCGTGGCGCCACAAGCCCCGCACCGCTCCCTGAAGCAGCCGTCAGCAAGTCCCTGCTGCCGGGGGTGGAGAAGAGGGCTCTGTGCGTTGCTTTTGCCTCCAGGCACCACCGCCCGCAGCTCCCGTTGGCTGGGAATGGGGAACCACGGCCAATGGGAGCTTTTGGGGAGGTACCTGGAGGAGCAGCAAGAGCAGCGCACAGAGCTCTCTGCCCAGCCCCAGGGCTGTAGAGAGGTGGTTCTGGCCGCTTCCCAGAGTGGAGCGGGGCCGGGGCCAGGGCAGGCAGGGAGCCTGCCCTGGCCCCCGTGCGTACCCTGCCACCCCGGAGCTGCTCTAGGTAAGCAGCGCCGGGCAGGAGCCCGCACCCTGAACACCTCCTGCACCCCACACCTCAGCCCCCTGGTCTGAGCCCCCTGCTGCATCCCAACCCCCTGCCCTGAGCCCCCTGCCGCACCCTACACCCCTCTTGCACCCCTGCCCTGAGCCCCCTGCTGCACCCTGCACACCTCCTGCACTCCCTGCCCTGAGCCCTCTGCCGCACCCTGCACCCCAACCCCCTGCCACACCCCTCACCCCTCCTGGACCCCACACCCCAACTCCCCGTCCTGAGCTCCCTGCCGCACCCTGCACACCACCTGCACCTCAGCTCCCTGCCCTTAGCCCCCGCCACACCCCGCACCCTTCCTGCTCCCCCTGGGGGCAGGGAGGGGGCGGAGTTGGGGTGGGGACTTCGGGGAAGGGGTTGGAATGGGGGCGGGGCAGGGGCAGGGCCTCATGGAAGGGGTGGAGTGGGGGGAAGGCCAGGGGCAGCGAGGGGTGGGGTGTCAGTGATGTGGCCCTCGGTCCAATGCACTAGTCCTCATGTGGCCCTCGTCGTCATTTGAGTTTGAGACCCCTGGGCTAAGATCATGCTTTGATGCTTTAGTCTCTGTCAAGCGGCTTCCGCTCTGTAAAGCTCTTTGATGGGGTTGGATTAATGCTGGGACAAACCTGACTTGAAGAACAAGGGCAGCCCGCTGTGCTGCACGTCAGTCTGTACAGTCCATACAGGGGCATGGTTGGAAGCATCTGTTGGAATGACGGTTACTTCTTCAGTCTCTGATCAGGAGCAGTGGAAAGCTAATTCTCTTGGACAAACTGCTGACCAGGCTGCGTGAGAGAGGTAACAGAGTCCTGATCTTCTCCCAGATGGTGAGGATGCTGGACATCTTGGCAGAATACTTGGCTATCAAGCACTACCCTTTCCAGGTGAGGCGGGTTAGTGGTAAGCACACACTCAGGGTTAACTTGAAAGTTCAAATTGGGGGGCACTCAGGGGATGTAAGCGATTTAAGTGCTCAGCCTCCCTGAGGCCAGTAGCTTCAACTACATAAGGCTCTAAAGCAAAGTGCACTAGTGCGAACTGGGAAGCTTTACTATATTCCAGCTCTTCTTAAGTGCTGATCAAGCCAAGAGAATGAGAGAGAGGTGCATTTGTGATGAGAGCATCTATGGAAGGGGAGAATTCGGTTCGTGGGTATTGATCATTAAAGCGCTATGTGGTTTGGGTTCTGGCTACCAGAGAGATGGCTTTTGCTCCAGGCACTGTCTTTTGAGCAGATGCGCTTTTGTTAAATGTCCCGGGGTGAGTAAATCTCTTGAGTCTGATAGCGGGGTGATTTCAGCAGAGAGCTCTCGGCTTTGGAGCTGGCGTCCTTTGTTGGTGTGACAAAGCCCTTCAGGCTAGGCTGTAAAGACTGTGTGTTCTGACCTGAGGTGAGCTGTGAATTGACCACTGGATCAACGTAGCTTTGATATCCGTTCCGTTCCTTTTTGGCTGAGGCTGGCTCGCCAGCCCACCCGCGCCTTGTTTTTATAGAATTGTACGTGTGCCTGGCGGTTGCTACAAGGGGCGCGCTTTAAACATGCAAAAACACAATAAATAAAGCCCTGGCTTTTGCAAAGCATCCCTTCCTCCTCCAGACATCTGCAATCAGCCTTGATCCTTTGATAAGCTCTAGAGAGGACTGTTAAGTGCAGCGATCCTGGCTGGGAGCCTGTAATGAGAGCTGAAGTGTCACCCACCGTGTGACTGCTGCCTAAGCATGCTCCCCGCCTCCCTCCCCCTTGGTGCAGCAGGTTAAAGCAGTGCAGTTATTTTTAATCAGCAGCTATTTTTAATGATTAAATGCTCCAACCTGAAGATATGTAGGACAGGAGACTGGAGCTCCCAGAGCTTTGGGGCAGCAATTCCTCAGGGTTCCTTTACTTTCTTTCTTTCTATCATTATTGTTGATCTTTCCAGCGCTTGGACGGCTCAATCAAAGGGGAGATCCGAAAGCAAGCTCTGGATCACTTCAACGCAGAAGGCTCTGAGGTACGACAGCTCGGGGGGGTTTCTGCCTGAGGGAAAATAGCGTCAGAAGGGAATGGGATGGGACGCTTGAGCTTGTGCAAGTTCACAGCGTGGCCACAGCGGGCATACGTCCCCATGGAGCTCTGGCTGTGTTTAGAGACACGGTAGTGGCATGTTCTGTATCCTGTGGCCATCTGTGTCGTGTGTGAAATGCTCCAATGCCTCACAAAGGGTGGGGCCTGAAAATCAGACTCAGAAAGAATCTGCCAAAGATCAAACCCCCTTAGACTTCTTCTCCTTTGACCTGGGAGTGAAGTGATCACTCGATGACTTGCACAGGCTGGAGTGTGAGGTTGTCTCTGCACTTGAAGTGTCAGAGGAAAGGGCGGCTGGAAGTGTAGGCAGGCAGTGGTGTCTGGTGGTTGCAGTGAAGGCTTAGGGACCAAAGGGCTTATGGCCTTGTAATCCCTCCCATCTGGGCATACTCCCCGGCTCACTCTTACCAGGCATGAGTCACTTGATTGCTTTGTGCCTCAGGCAATCCAGCCGTCTGAAAAACGACTTTACTTGGAAAACCAGAGCTAACTGAGCAGATTGTAAAGAACAAAAGGAGACAAGGCCAGGTGCCTGGTATTAGCAGGGAGCTTAGAAAAAATTGGACTGAAAAAGCAGAGTGTAATGCAGACAGGAGAGCAAGGGAGCTGGCACTGTTGGGGAGGAAAGGGATTCTCAAGGAGATGGACTCTAGAGAGGACTGCCTGAGCGAGGAGGGCCTGGCCCTGTCATCTCAGCAGCCTGGCCTTGTCCTGCTGCCCTGTGTGCCCAGCCAGCGAGTCGCAGAGTCCATGGCAGGCTTCGTTTTGTGTGGGGCTGATCACCCCGTAGAAGTGTCAGTGATGTGCACATGTGTTTGCCTGCTGCCGTCATGGGGGTCCAGGCACAGTTTGACCTTCAGAAGCTACAAGCCCAAAGTGCCTTTCCTTCCAAAGCCATTTCTGCATTCTGCTGCCCACAGCGGCACCTGCTGGGCTGCTTCTGCATCCTTACGTCTCGGTCACTAGCTGTAACTCACGTTATATGTGCTGCCGTCTGCCAGCTACACCTTCCTCTGCCCGGGAGACGCTGATGGCTGTCACCTGCCCCCGCCCACCGCACTCTGATACCCAGCAGTATCCCCTAAGATTACTAATACGGGGACTGCTTAAATGGATGGAGTGGGGATTCCTTCTTTATGCTGCATCTTTTTCCACCTCTCCCGCTGTGCTGCTCAAATACCAGAGTTCTCTGTCTTCCTCTTTTCTTTTCCATCTTTCTGCAGAAGAGGAAGATCCTTCTCACCCGCTGCCCCTGCTCTGAGCACCTCATTATCCCAAACTGTCTTCAGACTCTGTCTCTTTTCTCTGTCCTGTGATGACTCCGAACTTCCTCTCTCTCTAATAAACCCCCACTCCCAGACCCTCTCCGTTCTCCCTAAACTTTGCATTCAGTTGCACCTTCCTCTCCCTTGACCTGCCCACACATACAGGTGGGCCCTGTAGGATATATTGTAACCTGCATTAGTTCACTGGCTTTTGCACGTGTGTTTTAAGCAGCTGAGATCATTTTGTGTGAGCAGTGCTGTACACAGGTATCTTGTCGTTGTATGCAGGACTTCTGTTTCTTGCTGTCAACACGAGCTGGCGGACTGGGAATTAACCTGGCTTCTGCAGACACTGTGGTTATCTTTGACTCGGACTGGAACCCCCAGAATGACTTGCAGGCTCAGGCTCGGGCTCACCGAATTGGACAGAAGAAGCAGGTCAGGAGAACAGCCTCAGATCCATTTTTCTATGATTCAGTCCAGTCATATGCTGTAGCATGTGCGTCTGTGTCAGCCCGTGCAGAGCTGGGCATGTCCGGCTTATGCGACTGCAAATGTATTCCTTCTCTTTGAGCTATATATCCTTCAGGTTCCCCAGAAACTCAGGGTAAGCTGGAAAACAGATGCAAAACCAAATCAGCCCAAGTTTGCTGGAAACAGGGCCTGGATTCTCTCAGTAGTCTCATGAATCTGGGTTGGGTATTGAGTTAATCACGAAACAAAGCAAATTTCACATGGTTCTTAGTTTCACAACTAAAATTGCACACAACTCTGGCATCAGGCATTGGTGTCAAGCAGGGGACACCGTCAAGGCTGGAAGGCCTAAAAGCTTATCGATAGAGCCAGTATGAGGCTTAGAGAGAGCAGGCATGTGTTCCATTTGTAGTTTTATTGTGAGTCTGTTGTGTTTCTTTGTTTATATACATACACACAAACATACACACACACACTGCTCTTATCTCAAACTCTGGTTATGAGCTTGATGCAGGAATCACTGGCTGAGGTTCTCTGGCTTGTGTTATGTAGGCAGTGAGACTTAGATGATCATAAAGGTCATTTCTGGCCTTAAAATCTACGAACAATATTTTTCTGACGTGTCACTGAGCCTCTGATCTCGAAAGCAGGCTGGAGATCTGGGAAGAGTAGCCTTTCTTGTGAGTTTGGTGGGGCTGGAAGTCTCTTGAGAATAGCTATTCCCTTGGGGTTGTGTGTGTGTTGGATTAGGGGTTTAGATATACTATTCAGGATATAGCTTTGCAAAAAGGGACCATGCAGACAGGTTATTGGTACCTTCTGTTAAATAGCACAGGGTGCATTGTAATTTAGGCAGGACTATATTTTGCAGATCCACAAAATAGCTCTGCTTTTTCTTTGCCCTGCAGGTGAACATTTACCGCTTAGTCACAAAGGGGACAGTGGAAGAGGAGATCATCGAAAGGGCTAAGAAAAAGATGGTGTTAGATCATCTGGTGATCCAGCGTATGGACACCACGGGCCGTACTGTACTGGATAACAACTCTGGGAGATCCAAGTAAGTGCCTAAATGGGGAGGAGAGCATCAGAGGGAGTATGTGCCTCCTGGTGACTTGGGTAATTAGCTGATAGTGTAGTTGGCCAGCAAAAAAAAAAACTACGAATGGTAGCTTACCACTAACTTTGGCTCATGCAGTCATTGGTATGGAAACTATATGGGATGCCAAAGTTAGCCAGAAAATAAAAAGAACTGGTATTGAAGTCTCCTCTGTTTTTCATTCCATCTTTCTCTCTTTTTCTTTTCTTTCCCTCTCTGTTTGCTTTTGTGCCTCTGTTTATTGCCCCTCTCTTCTAGCTTGGTCGTCGGCCTGTTTTTTCTCCTTTTAGAGGCTGTGACTTTTTTCTTACAAGGCCCCCAAAGTCACTGGTATCTGAAGAAGTTGACAGTAGGTTATAAATGTCCCACACAATTGGTCTCTTTTCCATGCTCGCTCTACAGCTGTAACCAACTAGGATCAGTTGGAGTCTTTTCCTGGCTTTTCACTTAAGCATCTGTTGAATATTGTGATCTGCAGTCTCTTCCGCTCTGAAGCTGGTGCTGTAGGGAGAAAATGGCCACGGGGACCATTTGGCTCTAGTTAACTTCTGCAGTTCCTGGTGCCTCAGGGGAAAGAGCACATAGCTGGGAGCGTGTAGAAGGAAGGGTCATTTCACTTGCTGGTTTCAGAAAGAATAGAGGGAGTCCGTTGGGTTTTGCAGACTGGTGGGTCTCCCGCCTTTACTCCTGCAGTGCAGTAGCACGTGCTTTGTGATACCAATGCAATACAGGTATGGGAATCCAGAACTGACTCAGATGCATATGCAAGGCTGGAAAGCACTTATGAGTGGGATCTTCAAGAATGGTTCTGGGTTTTGTGTGTCAGTATGAAAACTTGGTAGTGAATTTTACTCACCAAGTGTATCTTTCCCTGTGCCTCTCTCCCTGCACCCCCCCCTCCTTTCCAGAGGCTTTCCTTGTGTGTAATTAAAGCTCTCAGGAGCTCCTCCATTCTTCCCCACTTCATCCCCCTTAATATACTCCTGAGGCCACATGTCAAGATAGCCATCCTTCTAGGACATGGGAATCCCTTGGTTGGAGCCCGTCAACACTGCTGCTTAATTGGCCATGTGGCTCAGTATTGAGTCACTTGGTGTGCTGCCCTCCTTCCCCTGGGAATGGAGCATGCTGCCTTGACATTACTGCTAACCCCTGTCAGAACAGGGGGATAGATCAGGAACGGAGCACAAGGCGTTTCTTAGTGCAGGGTTGAGGACTTACATCGCAATCTTGTCCTAATGAGGGAGGCTTAGGTGTGTCTTTATGCCGTAGCAAAGCAACTGTCTTGGTGGCTCCTGAGAGTCAACTGTGTTTTTGTTACTTTTTTGCAGCTCAAATCCTTTCAACAAAGAGGAGTTGACAGCTATTCTGAAGTTTGGAGCTGAGGATCTCTTCAAGGAGATTGAAGGGGAAGAATCGGAGCCACAGGTAGTCAAAATTAAAGTAACCTAGCTGTTCTCTGATGGTCTTCATGAACTTCACCTCATTGGCAGTACTGCATGAGGAAACTTGCATTTGTCCTGACTCTGTTGTACTTGCTCTTTGGATCAGAGAGAGCAGTTCAATAATAGGGTTTGTCAAACTGACCCCTGCCATGGGGGCACCAAGTTCAAGTTTCCAGAAAAGCTGAAGGGAGAGAACAATGGACTTGGGAGGCAGGGATGGGACAGACTGACTGTGGAGCTTCTGATGAGGTTCCTGAAATAAATGGTTGGCGTTTCAGTGGTAGAGCCTTGTCCCCCGTCAGCCCTCTGCACATACATCTGTAGTTCTGTGAATAACGAGTTAGTGTATTGTAACAGGGCCTAGCGAGTCCACTTCATCCCAGCTCCTCTTAGCCCCATTCAGCTTTCCTTTCCTTTGTAGTTTCCACAGGAGTCAGTGTGTGTCACCTCTTCCCCCATCCAGTGCAGGATTGTTTCTGACAATATGTTACCAAACGCTTTGAACAGCCCTGCAGGGAACAATTCCACAAATGAAAAGATAGCACTCGGGAATTTTTTTCCTGATGTTCAGGCTGTAGTTTTCTCACCCTCACCCGCCATTCCTCTTCATACCCTCTTGTACCATCTAAATAGTCTGTCCTCCTCCTCAGTGATGACACTCCATCAGTATTTTCAGCCCGTTAACTTGTCTCCCCCACCTCCCCTTGTTCACTTATCCAGGCAATGTGTGTTTAGCAATCACATCTCACAAGTCAATCCTTGAAACCCCCACTTCTGTTCTGTTGCTGTGCTGCTTCTGATTTTATCATCATTCTGTGATCATTTCTTTCTGACTGGCAGGAAATGGATATTGATGAGATTTTACGCCTGGCTGAAACACGAGAGAACGAAGTGTCCTCGAGCGCCACGGATGAGCTTCTGTCTCAATTCAAGGTACAAAGCAGATAGATTTCCTAGAAACCAGTGAGTAAGAAGGACTGAATCCTAGCAGAGTAGGGTAGTGAGTGGCTATGAACGGTCTTTGCCAGGGTCAACCTGGTTTGTAAGGTCGGTGACAGGAGAAGGGACAGAACTGGCCAACAGTGCCCCTTCAGGCTGGCTTCATGGGGTCAGGCTTTAGCCAAACAAGCCAAACCCTTTGCAAGGTGCACGGAAGCAGGTGGTCCTCAACCAGCAGGAGGGGGGCTGATAGGTTTGGTGGGTGGGTAGCACTAAAGAAATGTGTGTGTATAGGTTTTAAAATGATCTTGGTGGTGGGGAAGAAAATCTTAAACTTCCTAACTTTGGGAACTGAAATGCTAATCTAGCAAAGTCTCCAGCCAAAGCTTATACATTGCATGTACTACTCAATGGCTCATAGCTGGAAGAGATGACAAACAACAGGAACAGAATGACTGACGGACAGATTTCTTGGGGAAATGCCTCAAGAGAAAGAAGTTGAGACTGGACCAACATATCGCTGGTGACGTTACCACGGGGAGCTTCTAATCCCATGGGTGTGCTTTTGCTTATAAGGTAGCCAATTTTGCAACCATGGAGGAGGAAGAGACTGAGCTGGACGAGAGGTCCCAGAGGGACTGGGATGATATTATTCCTGAAGAGCAAAGGAAGAAAGTGGAGGAGGAGGAACGACAGAAGGAGTTGGAAGAAATCTATATGTTGCCCAGAATCCGCAGCTCCACTAAAAAGGTACAGCACTGCATCGGGAAGCTGGGAAACAGAAGGTCACAGGGGGCTAGTGGTGGGAAAGAGGGTCTTTGCCCAGTAACAGGTTTGTGGGATTTTGATTCCCCCCCCCCCCCCCTATTGCTAGTTTGGAACAAAGTACAGAATGGGCCATAGGTCTGCCATGCGGAGTACGAATTAGGCCCTGAGTCTGTAGTGCAGAGTATGTGTCCAGGATGAATTTGGTAGTGGTGTTTCTAATTCATCTTGTGCTTTATTTAAAAACAATAAATACTGAAACCCGGTTGCAGTAACAGATTGCAGCACAGGGGAAAATAGCCAACTGAATGGTGGGGACTAGACGGGAATTCATTTTTGATTGCATCGTAGGTCGTTCCCTAAATGGTTTTTTTCCCGTCTCCTCACTAAGCTTCACACTTCACCATGTTGTTAATGCTTAAACTCAACCTGTCCCTTCACAACCAGAAGAGACCGTACCCTTTCCAGGGTAACAGTCTAGGTCAGGGGTGGCCAAACGGTGGCTTGTGAGCCGCATGCGGCTCTTTTACAGTTAGTGTGGCTCATCCCCTTTTCCACATACCAGACTCGGGGAAGGGGAGAGCTCAGGACCTCTGCCTTGCAGCAGGGTGGTGGGATAGGGGCTTCTGACCAGTGGGGATGCTTCCGCGGGGCAGAAGCCTCGTGCTCCAGTAGTCAAACTTCAGAAGATTGTGGTATGCGGCTCGTAGGGTCAGTAAGCTTGGCCACCCCTGGTCTAGGTGCTAGGATGAATTCAAATCCTCTAGCAATAGGGTTCTGCAAGAAAACTCCACTAGAACATGGAACCCATGCTTCATTCGCATGCTCCAAATGAGGAGCTTAGCATTGATGTCTGGAAATCTGTCAAAAGGAAATGAGCAAATACATGGGGGTCTTGGGCATCCAGGCACATCAAGGGGGGAAAAAAGGGAGGTTCCTCTTAAGACGGGACGACCCCAACGTTGCTCTGTTTGGCCTTATTTCAGAATAAGCACCAAGAGGTTCTGCACTTGTATTGCCAGCCCACGCCACTAGGGAGGAGTTGAAGGAGGTTGTAAATTAACCCTTGTTACCGTAGTGCTGTCTTTCTGGTTCATTCAGGCTCAGGCAAATGACAGTGATTCTGATGCTGAATCAAAGAGAAGGATACAAAGGTCATCTGGATCAGAGAGTGAGACGGACGATACCGATGACGATAAAAGGCCGAAGCGCCGGGGGCGCCCACGGAGCGTTAGGAAAGACACGGTGGAAGGATTTACTGATGCCGAAATCAGGAGGTCAGTGCTGAGCCCAGGAGACTGTTGGATGAGCACGTTGGGAAATTTTGCTCAGACAGCTAGGGTAGGGCCCTGCTCCAGCAAAGCATGTCAGCACCTGCATAACTGTAAGCCTGTGGCTGGTCCCAGTGAAGTCAGGTTAGATAGACTGTTTACATGATTAAAGTTAAGCAAGTGAAGAAGTGCTCTGCTGGACTGGGGCTATTGGCTCCCCAAAAACCTCCATTTCTTGGGGATCTTCCGTGCTCGTGCTGTTGTACCATGGACATTTAATCAGTTCTAAATGGCAATGGCAGGACGCCCGGTGCTTTATTAACTTAGTATTGTAACAGAAGAATTAGGGGAGAAATCAGGCTTTACTGGCTCCAGCCATTCTCTGAACTTCTATATTGTCAGCTTTGCCACCTGCTGATGGCCTTTGTAGGCCTGTGAGAAACGAGCTGACAATCTTTAGTCTGATTCTAGTGAGACATGCCTGTCTTTCACAAAAATTGCTCCTGAAATTGTTAGCCTCCATCAGTAATCTCTGGTGGACTGAGTGGATTCATCAAATTCAGCATTAAGGTACATTGCTACAGGGGGTGTGCGGGAGGCTGGAACGGCTGGTAGTCATTCCATGGAGAAACCAAGGACTCCTGTCTCTGTGCTGTCCCACTGGCTTTGTTCAGGAGCACCAAATTTACCTGAAAGAAGAAAAGTTTCCTGGCAGTTTAAATTTAAACAAAAAGCAAATGTTGATATATTTGGGCAAAAATGGTAGCCCAAAAGAGTGAGTGCAGTAAGTCAGGGTAGTGAAGTTTCCCCTTCCTCCAGCATTACGTTTCTTGGATCAGCTGACGCATGCAATTCCAAGCCAGTTTTTGTCCTTGCCATCTCCAAGATAGAACTTCCTCTAATCTCTTCAGTCTTTGCAAAGTGCCTGCATCCTAAGGCTGTGTCCAGAGGTTAGGCCAGAGATGTTAAAGGGGATTTCTTGAGCTTTAATCAACTTCCCTTCATCTTTGAGTTGCTGGTTTTTAAACTGAGCCTCCATCAGTAATTCACTAAAATTTTGCTTTTCTTTTTTGCTTAGGTTTATCAAGGCTTATAAGAAGTTTGGGCTTCCACTCGAACGGTATGTGCAAACTGTTCTCAGGATCAGAGCCAATCGCATATAGGCTAGTTGTAGTTCTGAATGCTACACTATGAAGAAAGTGAACAGGAGACACAAATAGCCACATGAAGATCTCTGTGTATTGCTCTACCCCGAGGCACAATTAACTGATAAGCATCAAGTATGGCATAGGCTTCTTTGATGGGGCAAAGCCTGACTAGTCTGTCATATTCAGGGTGAATGGTGTGCAAGTGCTGACGTTGGAGACACAGGAATTGCCGGGTGATCCATCTGGTCTCCGATGATAGCCACTGGAGGATGTTTCAGATGAAGCCCCTTCTTCCCCTCCTGCCCCGCGCATTCCTAGTGCATTACACAACACTCCAGGAGCAGGGTACACATGGTGTCATCTCCTGCAAAGCAGCCCTGTCCCAGTCTAGTCCCCTGTTATGTGATCACCTGCTTCTTGCTGTATCCCGCAGCTCTCAGGTACCAAAGCTTAACATGGGTCTTGCTCCAAGTGGTCTTAAAATCATTATTTACCTGGCAAGAAAAGGATCAGCAACCTGAAGAGTCCCAATAAAAGAGATCATCTCAGAGGCGTAGATGTATTGGTTCTTCTAAGTAGCGGGGAGCTGAAGTTAACACAGACACAGACACAGACACACACACACCCAGTTCCCAAAAAAAATATTTCCATGCCCAGTAGTGCAAATACTATTGAAAGTGATATGCTTGATCTGGGAAGCTGCAGACAGGCTCGGCCCTGTGTCTCTGAGCAGCGCTATCAGCCAGGTGTTGAGTCTGATGCTTTCCCAATTCTTTTTTTCCCTCTCAGGCTGGAGTGCATTGCTCGCGATGCCGAGCTGGTGGACAAGTCCATAGCTGATCTGAAACGTCTAGGGGAACTTATTCACAACAGCTGTGTGTCGGCAATGCAGGAATATGAGGAGCAGCTGAAAGAAAACCCCGGTGAGGGTAAGCGAAAGGGACGGGTGCTGATTTCATTAACCTCTTGGTGTTGATGGGCCAAAGTGCTGATGGGGAACCATCCCCATTCTGGGTGAGATGGGACACCAGATTGACAGCACTGGAGGTTGTAGTCTGTTAGCCAAAGAACAGTACAAACTTCACCCAGGCTGCCTCTGCTAGTGACCCGGAGGCAGCTACCTCTAAGAGTGAGAAACCTATTCCAGCCTCCAAGCTGTGAGTCTTTTGCGCTGACTGAAGGGTGTCAGTTGGAACTAGCGTCTGGTGGACATGGGATTTCTAAGGCATGGGCTACGACTACCAACTCGTTCCATGTTAGGTTGTGGAGCAGCCAGCAGACTGGATTGCTTCCTGGGCTGGAATCAAACCGATAACATGTCCCCTACACTATACCTCTGAGCCAGCCAGTGCCCCCACAGCATTGGGTAAATACCCTGCAAGTGCTTCCAAGGCTTGAGGAACATCCAGCCCTGTGTGTTGCCTCTGCGTGCTGTAGCTTTCTAGGAAGCAGGGTGGTTTGGTGGCTGGCACAGGAGGCAGGGAATCTGGAGACGTGGGTGTTATTGCCAGCTCTGCCATTAAGTCTCTGCGTGACCTCGCTGAACCGAGCTGGTAAAGTGGCTGAACTCCCATGTTGTTGATTTATTTGTAATTAAGAAAATGATGACTTGGAAAGGGGTTTGGAGTGTAACGAATCACTCACGACCGCTCTCTGAAAGCGGAGCCTGCTTTTCAGGATCTACCTGAGCATTAGCAGCCAGCCCTAGATGTAAACAGAGGATGATGGGAGGAATGTAAAACTCTTGAATGTATCTGAGTCTTTTCCAGCGTTTTTTTATTCTGTCGAAGTGCTTTCAGCTGAAATGTTTGTTGCTGTTGAGCAGGGAAAGGGCCTGGGAAAAGGAGGGGTCCTACCCTCAAGATCTCTGGTGTCCAAGTCAACGTGAAATCCATCATCCAGCATGAAGAAGAGTTTGAAATGCTGCACAAATCCATTCCCACGGACCCGGAGGAGAAGAGAAAGTGAGTTGGCATGACTGGGAGGAAAGTGCAAGGAGCTTGGGGTTTTGGGCTGGCAAAAGGAAAGCCTGGGTTTGTAGATTTGCTTTGACACCGCAGTGTTGGAAAGGAGCCCCTCATCACCTCTCTCGTGTTTGAAATGCCTTCAGGTACTGCCTGACCTGCCGCGTCAAAGCTGCTCATTTTGATGTAGACTGGGGAGTGGAGGATGATTCTCGTTTATTGCTGGGAATTTATGAACATGGCTACGGAAACTGGGAGCTAATTAAAACGGACCCAGAACTGAAGTTAACTGATAAGGTAGGTCTTCATGTATTGCTCGCTTTAGTTCCGGGGCTCAGGGAGAACGTTTGCTTCATCTCAAAAACGGATGTTTATATCGGTAAACACTTAAAACAATAATAATAACAAGGAAAACAATGACCATGACCTCTCTGGAATGCTGCATTCCCAGTGTATTGATGCTGGTTATGTTAAGTTTCCCCCATGGTTAATGCTGAGCTCAGACAGCGTCACTGCTGACAGACCCAGCAATATTTTTGTTAGCAGAAATCAGGTCGTGTCCTGGTATGAATGCGTGCCCTCAGGTGTGATGCTCAGACAAGTATTTTAAAACTGAAATGAGCATCCCAGACTAAGGGTATGTCTACACTACGAAATTAGGTCGAATTTATAGAAGTCGGTTTTTAGAAATCGGTTTTATATATTCGAGTGTGTGTGTCCCCACAGAAAATGCTCTAAGTGCATTAACTTGGCGGAGTGCTTCCACAGTACCGAGGCTAGCGTCGACTTCCGGAGTGTTGCACTGTGGGTAGCTATCCCACAGTTCCCGCAGTCTCCGCTGCCCATTGGAATTCTGCGTTGAGATCCCAATGCCTGATGGGGCTAAAACATTGTCGCGGGTGGTTCTGGGCACATATCGTCAGGCCCCCGTTCCCTCCCTCCCGCCGTGAAAGCAGCAGCAGACAATCGTTTCGCGCCTTTTTTCTTGAGTTACCTGTGCAGACGCCATACCGCGGCAAGCATGGAGCCCGCTCAGGTAACCGTCACTGTATGTCTCCTGGGTGCTGGCAGACGTGGTACTGCATTGCTACACAGCAGCATCAACCCATTGCCTTGTGGCAGCAGACGGTACAATAGGACTGGTAGCCGTCATCGTCATGTCCGAGGTGCTCCTGGCCACGTCGGCCAGGAGTGCCTGGGCAGACATGTGTGCAGGGACTACATTAGAAGTGACTTGACCAGGTCATTCTCTTTAGTCCTGCAGTCAGTCCTATTGAGCCATCTTATGGTGAGCAGGCAGGCGATACGGATTGCTAGCAGTCCTATTGTACCATCTTCTGCCAGGCAGGCAAGAGATGAGGATGGCTAGCAGTCCTACTGCACCGTCTTCTGCCGAGCAGCCATGAGAGGTGGATAGCTTGCAGTCCTTCTGCACCGTCTGCTGCCAGCCAAAGATGTAAAAGATAGATGGAGTGGATCAAAACAAGAAATAGACCAGATTTGTTTTGTACTCATTTGCTTCCCCCCCACCCCCGTCTAGGGGACTCATTCCTCTGCGTCACACTGCAGTCACTCACAGAGAAGGTGCAGCGAGGTAAATCTAGCCATATGTCAATCAGAGGCCAGACCAACCTGCTTGTTCCAATAAGAACAATTACTTAGGTGCACCATTTCTTATTTGAACCCTCTGTGAAGTCCTGCCTGAAATACTCATGGATGTAAAGCCACCCCCTTTGTTGATTTTAATTCCCTGTAAGCCAACCCTGTAAGCCGTGTCGTCAGTCGCCCCTCCTTCCGTCAGAGCAACAGCAGACAATCGTTCCGCGCCTTTTTTCTGTGCGGACGCCATACCAAGGCAAGCATGGAGGCCGCTCAGCTCACTTTGGCAATTAGGAGCACATTAAACACCACACGCATTATCCAGCAGTATATGCAGCACCAGAACCTGGCAGAGCGATACCGGGCGAGGAGGCGACGTCAGCGCGGTCACGTGAGTGATCAGGACATGGACACAGATTTCTCTGAAAGCATGGGCCCTGCCAATGCATGCATCATGGTGCTAATGGGGCAGGTTCATGCTGTGGAATGCCGATTCTGGGCTCAGGAAACAAGCATAGACTGGTGGGACCGCATAGTGTTGCAGGGACGATTCCCAGTGGCTGCGAAACTTTCGCATGCATAAGGGCACTTCCATGGAACTTTGTGACTTGCTTTCCCCTGACCTGAAGCGCATGAATACCAAGATGAGAGCAGCCCTCACAGTTGAGAAGCGAGTGGCGATAGCCCTGTGGAAGCTTGCAACGCCAGACAGCTACCGGTCAGTTGGGAATCAATTTGGAGTGGGCAAATCTACGGTGGGGGCTGCTGTGATGCAAGTAGCCCACGCAATCAAAGATCTGCTGATATCAAGGGTAGTGACCCTGGGAAATGTGCAGGTCCTAGTGGATGGCTTTGCTGCAATGGGATTCCCTAACTGTGGTGGGGCCATAGACGGAACCCATATCCCTATCTTGGCACCGGAGCACCAAGCCGCCGAGTACATAAACTGCAAGGGGTACTTTTCAATAGTGCTGCAAGCTCTGGTGGATCACAAGGGACGTTTCACCAACATCAATGTGGAATGGCCGGGAAAGGTACATGACGCTCGCATCTTCAGGAACTCTGGTCTGTTTCAAAAGCTGCAGGAAGGGTCTTTATTTCCAGACCAGAAAATAACGGTTGGGGATGTTGAAATGCCTATATGTATCCTTGGGGACCCAGCCTACCCCTTAATGCCATGGCTCATGAAGCCGTACACAGGCAGCCTGGACAGTAGTCAGGAGCTGTTCAACTACAGGCTGAGCAAGTGCAGAATGGTGGTAGAATGTGCATTTGGACTTTTAAAGGCGCGCTGGCGCAGTTTACTGACTCGCTTAGACCTCAGCGAAACCAATATTCCCACTGTTATTACTGCTTGCTGAGTGCTCCACAATATCTGTGAGAGTAAGGGGGAGACGTTTATGGCGGGGTGGGAGGTTGAGGCAAATCGCCTGGCTGCTGGTTACGCGCAGCCAGACACCAGGGCGGTTAGAAGAGCACAGGAGGGCGCGGTACGCATCAGAGCAGCTTTGAAAACCAGTTTCATGACTGGCCAGGCTACGGTGTGAAAGTTCTGTTTGTTTCTCCTTGATGAAACCCCCCGCCCCTTGGTTCACTCTGCTTCCCTGTAAGCTAACTACCCTCCCCTCCTCCCTTCGATCACCGCTTGCAGAGGCAATACAGTCATTGTTGCTTCACATTCATGCATTCTTTATTCATTCATCACAGAAATAGGGGGATGGCTACCAAGGTAGCCTAGGAGGGGTGGTGGAGGAGGAAAGGAAAATGCCACACAGCACTTCAAAAGTTTACAACTTTAAAATTTATTGAATGCCAGCCTTCTGTTTTTTGGGCAATCCTCTGTGGTGGAGTGGCTGGTTGGCCGGGGGGGCCCCCCCCCCCCCCCCCACCGCGTTCTTGGGCGTCTGGGTGTGGAGGCTATGCAACTTGGGGAGGAGAGGGTTGGTTACACAGGGGCTGTAGTGGCAGTCTGTGCTCCAACTGCCTTTGCTGCAGCTCAACCATACACTGGAGCATACTGGTTTGGTCCTCCAGCAGCCTCAGCATTGAATCCTGCCTCCTCTCATCACGCTGCCGCCACATTCGAGCTTCAGCCCTCTCTTCAGCCCGCCACTTACTCTCTTCAGCCCACCACCTCTCCTCCCGGTCATTTTGTGCTTTCCTGCACTCTGACATTATTTGCCTCCACGCATTTGTCTGTGCTCTGTCAGTGTGGGAGGACAGCATGAGCTCAGAGAACATTTCATCACGAATGCGTTTTTTTTTTCTTTCTAATCTTCACTAGCCTCTGGGAAGGAGAAGATCCTGTGATCATTGAAACACATGCAGCTGGTGGAGGAAAAAGGGACAGCGGTATTTAAAAAGACACATTTTATAAAACAGTGGCTACACTCTTTCAGGGTAAACCTTGCTGTTAACATTACATACATAGCACATGTGCTTTCGTTACAAGGTCGCATTTTGCCTCCCCCACCGCGTGGCTACCCCCTCAACCCTCCCCCCTCCCCATGGCTAACAGCGGGGAACATTTCAGTTCAGCGACAGGCAAACAGCCCAGCAGGAACGGGCTCCTCTGAGTGTCCCCTGAAGAAAAGCACCCTATTTCAACCAGGTGACCATGAATGATATCTCACTCTCCTGAGGATAACACAGAGAGATAAAGAACGGATGTTGTTTGAACGCCAGCAAACATACTCTGCAATGCTTTGTTGTACAATGATTCCCGAGTACATGTTACTGACCTGGAGTGGTAAAGTGTCCTACCATGTAGGACGCAATAAGGCTGCCCTCCCCAGAAACCTTTTGCAAAGGCTTTGGGAGTATATCCAGGAGAGCCGCGAATGCCAGGGCAAATTAATCCTTTCACATGCTTGCTTTTAAACCATGTATAGTATTTTAAAAGGTACACTCACCGGAGGTCCCTTCTGCGCCTGCCGGGTCCAGGAGGCAGCCGTGGGTGGGTTCGGGGGGTACTGGTTCCAGGTCCAGGGTGAGAAACAGTTCCTGGCTGTCGGGAAAACCAGTTTCTCTGCTTGCTTGCTGTGAGCTATCTACAACCTCATCATCATCATTATCTTCTTCGTCCCCAAAACCTGCTTCCGTGTTGCCTCCATCTCCATTGAAGGAGTCAAACAACACGGCTGGGGTAGTGGTGGCTGAACCCCCTAAAATGGCATGCAGCTCATCATAGAAGCGGCATGTTTGGGGCTCTGACCCGGAGCGGCCATTCGCCTCTCTGGTTTTCTGGTAGGCTTGCCTCAGCTCCTTAATTTTCACACGGCACTGCTTCGGGTCCCTGTTATGGTCTCTGTCCTTCATGCTTTGGGAGATTTTGACAAAGGTTTTGGCATTTCGAAAACTGGAACCGAGTTCTGAAAGCACGGATTCCTCTCCCCATACAGCGATCAGATCCCGTACCACCCGTTCGGTCCATGCTGGAGCTCTTTTGCGATTCTGGGACTCCATCATGGTCACCTCTGCTGATGAGCTCTGCATGGTCACCTCTGCTGATGAGCTCTGCATGGTCACCTGCAGCTTGCCACGCTGGCCAAACAGGAAATGAGATTCAAAAGTTCGCGGTTCTTTTCCTGTCTACCTGGCCAGTGCATCTGAGTTGAGAGTGCTGTCCAGAGCGGTCACAATGGAGCACTCTGGGATAGCTCCCGGAGGCCAATACCGTTGAATTGTGTCCACAGTACCCCAAATTCGACCCGGCAAGGCCGATTTAAGCGCTAATCCACTTGTCAGGGGTGGAGTAAGGAAATCGATTTTAAGAGCCCTTTAAGTCGAAATGAAGGGCTTCATCGTGTGGACGGGTGCAGGCTTACATCGATTTAACGCTGCTAAATTTGACCTAAAGTCCTAGTGTAGACCAGGGCACAGTCGTGGGAATCTCTTCCTTGCAGTGGTGGTACAGAGGAGCCCCTCTAATTCTCCCTCTGCTAACACACTGGGCTGGTGATTCTCACCCCGAAAACAGCAGCTTCACCTTACTTCACAACACAAATGCCCCGGCTGAGTCACTGCTGTATGTTACAGTCAGACCACTTCGTTGTTTAAAGAAAACAGCGATAACGATCAAGCAGAGCTCCATTTTTATTTGTTTATAAAGGCACAAACCAGTGAAACCAACTTTACAGAAATAGCTTTTTTCTCAAGTTACTAATGATCCCTTACTTTTACCAAATATGCTACGCAGTACTAGCCTACTGTGAAACGATACCCTAAATAAATTCGGCTTGTCAAAACAAGGGATCAGAGTGTCTGTTGCAACACAGGCTTCTTGATGTGTTTTGCAATGTGTTTGCTTGCTTGCTGGAGAAGTTCTTTTGTAATCCAAGATAGCGGCAGTTGAAGTTCCTACCAGACTGTGCTCACACATGCCCTGTCACTTCAATACCAGCACGAGGGCGCCCTCCCTCTTCTCCCCCCGAATTGGTAGAGTTCTGCATGCTGGCTTATGAAAGGGGGAGACTTGTGAAGGAGTTCTTTGGCCTAGTTCCTCGTACGGATTTAGGCATCTAACTCCCATTGGGAGTTAGCCATCTAAATATCTTTGAGGATCTGGGCCTTTGTCCCTGGGAGAGCAGGGTAAGGCAGTTCCCCTGAGAAGCTGAGATTTTTCTCACTCCCTTGCTGGATGCTAGGGGAGGAGATTGTTATTCACGCTTGTCTGCTCACTTCAAGGCTTGATAGGTGCATGTGGGTGTTTTGTTTTTATCAAAGATCCTACCTGTTGAGACAGATAAGAAGCCTCAGGGAAAGCAGCTCCAGACCCGTGTCGATTATCTGCTGAAATTGCTGAAGAAAGATCTGGAGAAGAAGGAAACCGTGAAAGATGGGGAAGAGGTGAGTGAGGGGATGGCTGAGTGCTCCTAGGGGGGGACATTGGACACTGCTTAGAAGGAAACTACCTCTTGTATTTCTAGCTCATGAAATATTCTGTTTGAATGGACTGTGGCTGTGTACTCTGATCCCTTCATCCGACTGAACCTGGAGCTGGTGGGGTTGGCTCTCAGATCCTAGGGCCAGGCTCACTTGGCAGGTCTGTCACTTAGGAAAAGGTATCTTTTTACCTGTAAGCTGAGTGTGCTTGATGTGTGAGACACTGAGCATCATACATAGGATTCCATGATTCTCATTTTACCAACTCACTTGTCAGAAGCAGAAGTGACCTCTAAAGCGATGTGCACAGATTTCATGAAAAACTATGGCTTACATAGCCCTCACTAGCAAGGAGCTGTGGAGATAGATAGAGAATGTACCCAGAATAAAGTTCTTTTTATCCCAGCCTTCTTCCTCCTGGATACTGCAATGTGGGTGTCACATTAAATACCCACTGGCAGCAGGCACTAGCTCTCCTTCATTTGCCCCGTCACCAGACTGCTTGCTGCCAGCAATTCACTCGTACTAATTCTCTGTGTGTTCAGAATAGTCCTTTGAGCCTTCGAACTTTAGATGGATTTCCTCTTGCTAGGCAAAATGGGACCCTCTGATGGAGGTTGTAGTTCTAAATAGTGGCTCAGTGTCCTTTCCTGTGGCCCATTGAATGGTCTAATGCTCCAAACGGACACCTAGTGCCTAGAGTAGCGGAGGGCAAACTACAGCCTGCTTGCCACATGTGGCCCGCGGGATCGTCCTGCCTGGCTCTTGAGCTCCCCGCCAGGGAGGCTAGCCCCCGGCCCCTCCCCCGTTGTCCCCCCTCCCACGCAGCTGTGTGCTCCTGCAGGGCACGGCAGCACAGTGCAGCAGAGTGTCTGGCTCTGGCTGGGCAGCGCGGCTGCCAGACATGCTGCTCTGAGCGGCATGGTAAGGGGGCCGGGGGTCAGTCAGGGGGCAGGGAGCAGGGGGAGGTTAGATAGGTGTGGGAGTCCCGGGGGGGCCTGTCAGGGGGTGGGGGTGTGGATAGGGGACAGGAAGCTGTGGGGGGGGGGGGTTGGAAAAGCGTGGGAGTCCTGGGGGGGGGGCCTGTCAGCGGACAGGGCTGTGGATAGGGGTCGAGGCAGTCAGGGGACAGGGAGCCGGGGGGGTTGGATAGGGGGTGGGGTCCCTGGGGGGCGGTTAGGGGTCGGGGCACGCAGGGGATGGGGAACAGGGAGGGTTGGATAGGGGGTGTGGTTCTGGGGGCCTGTCAAGGGATGGGGGTGTGGATAGGGGGTCAGGGCAGTCAGGGGACAGGGAGCAGCAGGGGTTGGATGGGGGTGGGGTCCCGGGGGGGTGATTGGGGCGGGGGGTCCCGGGAGGGGGAGGTCAGGGGACAAGGAGTAGGGGGGTTGGATGGGTGGGGGGTACTCAGCGGGGCAGTTGGGGGGTGGGAAGTGGGAGGGATCGGATGGGGGAGGGGCCAGGCTGTTTGGGGAGGCACAGCCTTCTCTACCCAGCCCTCCATACAGTTTTGTAACCCCAATGTGGACCTTGGGCCAAAAAGTTTGCCCACCCCTGGCCTAGAGGAAGAGAGATGGTGTTTCTGTTTCAGGAAGTTGTTTTCAAGCCCTAACTGGTTTCTCTTCTTCCCCAGACCAAACTGAAGAAGAGGAAACCACGCGTGAAGAAAGAGAACAAAGCTCCCAAAGTCAAAGATGAGCATGGAAATGACCTGTCCTCTCCTCGGCACTCGGACAACCAGTCAGAAGAGGGTGAAGTCAAGGTGTGTTGACCCAGATGGAGGGGGCTTTTACAGAGCTGCTTGAACTGTGTTGGTGCTTCAGAAACGACACTTGAAAAGCACCTGTTGCAACTTCCCCAAACAACCCCTAGGGGAACTACAGAGCGTTACACTGAAATGGGGGCCTGGCAGATCTGCCCTGGGAACAGGTTCTGTTGCTTGGGAACATAGGAGGTGGTGAGGCCTTCTCCACCCACCTCATTAAGCCAATGCTCGGAGCATTGTGGACAGGCTCCAGAGTGGGCCACTTTCAGCCTTTGTTGGCTTAGAGACTGTCCTCCTCAGAAAACCTGCCATTGATGAAGCCAGAGTTTACCAAGATCATTTGGGTCCTGGAAAAACCCTCTCTTTGAGTCGCTCTGCACATAATCTAAAGGTTTCTTAATGCTTCTGATCAGTATCTACCTTGAAGAGCTGAGCCAATGGACTCGCTAAATTAAATTAGGGAGTGTGATATGTAGCTACAGTTTGCTAGTCAGCTGCAGAATGATGCTGGTTTGATGGAATAACCTTAGAGGCAGGGTTTGTGGGGGTCGGGCGGATGGCTGCTCTGGACTTGCTTAGGTTAATTAGAGCTAGGAAAAGTTTGAATGAGCAGCAAGAATCAGGTGCTCTTGCGGGATATAGGTTTATAGAGTAAAATGTGTCTGAGTTGAGGGGCTCTGACTTTGTGAACAAAGTTTGAGCCTGTGACTACTTTCCTAGGAGGATTGCTTGGAAAAGAGCCCAGTGAAAAAGAAACAGAAGAAGAAAGAGAACAAAGAGAACAAGGAAAAACAGTCAACCACAAAGAAAGAAAAGGAAGGCGAAAAAGAGAAAAAGAAAACAAAGGATAAGAAGGAGAAGGTACCAGGCATATTTTACATGTAACCTTTAGAAACATGTTGGAGATCACATTCAGGATTTCAGATTTGAATCCTGCACATGCCAATACCTGTCAAGGAGAGCAGTTTGTCTGAGAGGGCAATGAAGTCTCTCCAGGGAATATTCGCAGAGATGGACACACTATGAGATTGAACATTCCTAAAGACCCCTAGGATGCTAGGGCATCCTTTACTCATGAACATTGGGGAGGGCTCTTTGCCTCTCAGCCTCCAGAATTTTTTGGAGTGAGAGTTTACCCTGAATAGGAGGGAAAAGATACCTGCAGTGAGGAATGGAAAAGGTGACCTATTCTGTGGTTTGGGAACTAAGTATAGAGCGTGAAAGGGAGTGAGCTGTTTTCAGACTGACTTGAAAAGACAGCTATCCCCAAACAGAAGAATATCCCGGAATGGCTGGCATTCAGAAAAGGAGAGAAAAGAGTTTGGAGCTTATTGTTCAAAGGGTGTAAGGTTTTAATTAGTCTTGGTGTTGGCAGGCTGTGTCTGAATTGCTCAAGACTTCAAATCTATCCATAATAACCCGACCTACGCAGGGGTCATGAAATAATATCTTGGCTGTTCCCATGGTGGCAGGGGTTGATTCTGCCAGCACAGGCGTCAGGCTATGCGGGAAATGCAACTCAATTGCCCCTTGGACATTGGGTCACTGCTGCCATGGGCTGGATTCAGACTAGGGACAGGTGAAAGGCTCCATAATAGTGACTTGGGGTACTTGAGGTATAGACCAAATGCTAGTGTATTATGACTCTGCGGTCTGAAGTCAAAGCTGAGACCTTATTTCAAATCTAGGGGAAGTCCCCTTCCCAGTGAAATGCGGCATGGCCTTCAGCTGCTAACAGGAATAAGAGAGAAATGATAGTTTCTGAGGCTGAAGCTCAGGATCAGTTGTTTTGAGACTTAGGTTCGGTTGACAGCTCTTGCACCAATTTCCTGGGCAAGTTTGGGCAGCTCAACGTTTTCACTAGCAGTCAGTGATTTGGGGTGACCAATTGAAGAGCTGTTGGGCTTGATTTCCAGAGGCTCTGAGCATGTGCAGTTCCCACTGATTTACAGCGGAATTTCAGGCCCTTCTAAATAGGTCAGGCCGTGGGGGGGGGGGGGGCTCTGCCCTTCCCAGGGGATACGCACCCACTGTGTGACCCTAATTCTCCATTGCAGTCCCCCCACAGGCGGGTTTAGCCTCTCCCTGTGTACGGAGCCCAAATCACTGGTGCCACTTCTGAAAACGTTGGCCCAGGTGTGTCTGTGCTCCAGTTTCCTCTCACAGGTGTGATTCATGATTCTGAAGCACTTGGAGAGCTTGGGGAGGAAGGTGCTGCAGAGGGGCCTGCAATTTTGGTAGTCGTCACCGAGGATTTCACGGTGGGCCATTCAGAATCCCCAGGTTCGGCTCACTGTCCAAGTGCTGTCATTTTGTTCTTTTCAAGGCCAAAGGTAGTGAGACCAAGTCTGGAAGCAAAGGGAAGCGATCTCAAGGTCCTGTCCACATTACAGCAGGGAGTGAGCCCATCCCCATTGGAGAAGATGAGGATGATGACCTGGACCAGGAAACGTTCAGCGTAGTGAGTATCTTCTTCTGGAGACAAGGGCACAAGAGTGGGTGCGCTGGGCTTTCCTGGCACACTAACACCACTGTAAGTTATGAATATCTGCGGCTTCGTTTGCCTAAGTGCCCTAGCCTGGACCCCACTGCTAAGCAAGCAGCCCTTGGGGATTCTGTAGACTCAGTACACTCCACTCCTGGAAGGGAAGTTGCACTTCACATTGCTTAACAGTGATCCCCTGCAGCTAATTTGAGAGCACTGTGGACAAGTGGCAAAAGGAGTCCCAGCCAGGACTTCTCCTTGGCTGAAAGGATGGTGGCTCTGACGTGGGACCTCAAATGGGAGAAACATCAAGGCCTCCTTAGGGAGCCATCCTCCCAGAAAACAAGCACAGTATTAAAAACAGGTTTGGAATATCTCCTCTCTAGAGTCTGTGCCACTTAGTTGCACTGGTAATGCATGCTCTCATTTCATCTCTCTGTTGGGAACACGACAGAAGGGGGCATAGCAGAGGAAGTACAGCACCCTGACCCACTGTAGCACCCTTTTTTCAAACCAAAGCTTTCTGTTCCCACAGCTGGGTTGACCACCATAGGCCAAATGTTGTGACCCTGTAGCCGTGAGTGGCAGACTCTTTTCCTCAGCAACCAAGGGATTAACAGGTTATTCCTGGGCTGGAAGAATGCTGAGGCCATCCTAGAGTAACTTTGTATGTCCTGTAGATCCACAGTTGCTCGTTGAGTTGTAGTAGTAGGTTCCAGTGTAAGTGCTTTCCAAGCTGTGTAACTGAAAACTCAGCAATGTGCCGCCGCTGCAGACTGGTGAGCATGGCTGCAAACACAAGACTTAATATAGTCTCTTATGCTGGACTCTCACCTGCCTGGCTTGTGTATTTAAAAGGGGTGCAATCAACTTGAAATCCAGTCAGTTTTTTAAAACAAATTAGTTTCAGATACTGTTTTTACTCTTCAGGCCCCTTGCTCATTGTTTGTTTTTTTTCCAGTCCCTTTTTATTTAAAAAATAAAAACAAAACATTTCTTGGTTGTTCTCTGAAAGACTCACACAAACAATGGGAAAGTGACTAACTTACTGACTAAAAAGTACTCCTGAGGGAATTCTGCACCAAAAAAATAAAAATTCTGCCACAATATTTTAAAATTCTGGAAATTTTATTTGTCAAATAAATGTGGAGGCTCCAGCATGGCATTGGGGAGCACAGGCCACTCGCTGCCCAGATGTGGGAGATCACTGTGTAGCTCCCTCACAGCACTTGGACTCAGCGGTGAGGCTGCACCCAACCCTGACATAGCACAAGGACCAGGCCTGCCCTAGAAATACCCCAGGGCCCTGCCCCTCCATGCCAGGTGAACCAGGTGTGGGCAGGCAAGCTCAGCAAGACAGGATCCAAGTCTGGAGGGGCTTAATGTAGGGGGGAGCCAGGTGTGGGTTGAGAGGGTTTTGTGTGGGACAGTCTGGGTGCGGGGGGGATCTGGATGCACAGGGGTTTGTTGGGGGGTTCTGGGTGGAGTGGTAATGGGACTCTGGAGGGGGTCCAGGTGAAGATGGTTGGGGCTCAGCGGGGGGGGTCTGGGTGTGAGGGGATAGAACTCAGCAGGGGGTCTGGGTGTGGGGGGCTCAGTGGGGAGTCCAGATGCTGGGGGAGTGGGGCTCAGTGGGGTGGGGATCCTGGTGCAGTTGGTGGGGATGGCTCGTCGGGGTGGGGCTCATCAGGGGATTCTGAGTGCGGGGTGGGAGGATGAGGCTTGGGAGGGTCTGGGTATGAGGGAGTCTGGATGCACAGGGGTTGGGCAGATGGAGGAGCAGCAGTTCCCTGTACAGTGATCCCTCCCCCTGTAGCTGAGGAGCGATAGGTGCAGGAAGCATGGGTGGGGCGGGGTAGAGTTTGCAGAGCTTCCTGCAGCTGGGAGAGAAATCTGGGGGTGGGTTTGACCCAGCCCTGGATGCCATGCAGGGGAATAGGAAGTCCTGTCCTGCCCAGCCCAGCCGGGACTAACAGCTGAGCCTGGCGCAGGGTAGGAGCCACCAGCCAGGTCTTTCCCAGTCCCAGTCCCGTCCCCTGCCCCACAGTGATTTACCTCTCTGCCAGCTGCCCTGGGCACTCAAAACATACTGCTGGGGAGGGTTGTATGACCGCTCTTGTGGCTTCCCTTTGCTTCCCCGTCAGAAAATCATTTTTCTGTGGGGAAGCAAAGAAATCTGCAGAGAACATACATTCTGCGCATGCGCAGTGGCATAGATTTTCTCCAGGAGTGAAAAATGTTTGGGGGAAACTGACTATAGGCAAAGTGCTGTTACATGCAAAAGTAGAGGAAAAATGATGGTTTCCTCTCATTTCTTTCAGTTTTGTTAACAGCAGTAGTTAAACCTTTTTATCTGTCAGTGTGATTTTTGGGAGTGATCTCGAACCTATGTATTTTATCTTCAGTGCATAAATAGTAACGTGTCCCTTGATTATGCATCTAGTCCTCAGGATATCAGACTGAGTGCATGCTCAATACTTGCAGAGCACATTGTGTGCTTCCAGAATGAGGAGAGGGGTGGCTGGATGATGTTGAGGACAAGCTCTCATTGCTTTATGCTGCATGTCTTTCGAAGTCTGCTGTTTGCATGGGGGACATCTCCTTATTTTAAAACTAAATGAAGGATGACTAACAGCTGGTATTAGTGAATTTTCCCCGCCAGCGATTGGTTGAGAGAAGGTCAACAGAGAGGGTAGAACCCATGCATGAAATTAAAGAATTTTTGCTCTGTGTTGCTCACCCAAGTGCAAAGAGAGGATGAGGCCAGTGAAAAAGGCACTGAAGCAACTGGACAAGCCAGATAAGGGACTGACAGTGCAAGAACAGCTGGAGCATACTCGCAACTGCCTCCTGAAAATTGGCGATCGCATCTCAGAGTGCCTTAAAGCCTACTCTGACCAGGAGCACATCAAACTGTGGAGAAGGTAACAGACCATTTAGTTTTTCTTTGGCTACTTTGTGAATATTTAAGTGAATTCATTGCTCATGGAGGGTGCTGGATTTTACAGCTCAGGACGCAAATTCCAATGTTCCCCTTCCAGTGTTTCACCCAGCCTGTTTCAAAGACCCTCTTGAAAGCTGACTGGGGGACGGTATGTGTGTCAGGAACCACGGCCCATTCTGTCCTGGGCCTCTCGGACACTAGGGCTTCATCTACATTAAAAAGTGTCACCAGTTTAAAATAAATCAATTTAAAAATGGGTTTGGCGAAGCTGATGCACACCCTGTGCAGACACCTGTGCGTTTCAGTTGGAGAGGTGCTGATATCAGTGTAGCTTAAATCACATTCCTTACAGAAAAGAAACAGCATTTGTGATGAAATGGGTATTGGATTTTAGGTCTTTGCCTGGTAACAGTCAGAGATTGAGTTAGAGTCCAGCAGCAGGATGCTTTCTTTTTGAAAATATTTTCGTTCTTATCTTAACAGCTTTCCTTGCAAGATGGAAGGGATTCTTTCTCCACTCCCCATGTGGGTGTTTTTATAATTCCCATTGCTTGTTATACGGCCTTGTGCTCTGAGTGAAGGATAGGCCCAAGATTATTGATATAAAGGCTGGAAGAGTGTTTTACAAGGAGAGATGTTTTTGCAGCTAAGGCACTGGACTGGGACTCTGGCGTCCTGGGTTCATTTCTCAGCTTTTCCACAGACTCCCTGTGTAATCCTGGGCAAATCATTTCATCTCTCTGTACCCCCATGCCATCTGCCAGATGAAGGGAATAATTGCTAATCCTTAGCTCGATGTTCTTTTGCAGATTGTACAAATAAGGCAGACAAGTTAAACTGCTGTTTAGTAACTAATAGAAAAACTTACTGTCCTTTTAGGAACCTCTGGATATTTGTGTCCAAGTTCACAGAATTTGATGCCAGAAAATTGCACAAACTCTACAAAATGGCTCACAAAAAAAGATCCCAGGAAGAGGAGGTAAGATCTGAAATGTGCTCCCTTGGTGAGGAAGAGTCTGTATAGAACAGGGAGTTTTCACATCTCTTGCTTGGCCTTAGCCACTATTTGTGATGTTGTTGCAGTAACATAACCACACAGTCCTACTGGTACCATGGCTTATGGTGACTGATACACTATAAATCTTTGGGTCAAAATTCAAGGGCTGTTGTCTCCTGAGAATTGTGTTTGTGAAGCTGCACCATGGGCTCGGCAATGGATGCATTTATACTCTTTCAGATTGGTTGCTTTTTTAGATGTCAGTGCTTTCTAGCTCTTGTAGGACAGTGCAGGGTTATTAGGCCCCTGATTGGCTTTCTCTGTAACTCTTTGCTTTGTTTACCTCCACCTTCACTCCTTATTTCTCTGTTTTATAAACTACACAGTGCTAGCCATTTGATACTCTTTTTACATGTGGAAGCTCCTCTCTCCTTTCGTCCAGTCATTGTTGCCTCCTGCTGGGCTATTCCTGTTGGTGTGGCACATTGGGTTGTCTCCAACTCAAGAGTAGAAATCGGGGCTGATGCAGTCTGTCAGGATTAAGATGTGTTGGCACAGATGTGTGTGTGGTGGAAACTTGCACATCTCCTTCCTTACACTGGGTCTGGCTCAAACGCTAGTTATTCCTTACTCTTTCTTGAGCATAAAAGTAATTCACAGAACAATCCCAGTGAAGATGCAGGTCTCCAGTTGGCCGGGAATCCCCCTGCTCTAAATGAATCCAGAGTGCAACAGACAGGGTTTCACAACCTGCCAGAGGCATCCCGGGGAACTGAATGGGGGAAGCATCGTATCTTTTTCATTCCATTGTATTGGAAGAGTCTCCCTTGTTCTCAGCAGGAGCAGAAGAAGAAGGAAGACATGGCTGGCAGCAAAAGGCTATTTCGCCCAGAGCCTTCTGGCTCCAGCCGGGATTCCCTCATGTCCCAGTCTCACCTGCCTCCCAATCCTCATTCTCAAAAACTCCACCTGCCCCCCTCGCACCCTCAGCAGATGCACGGGCACCAGCGGGACAACTACAGTCACCCTAACAAGAGACACTTCAGTAACGCAGGTGGGTCCTTCATGAGAGAGTCAGGATGAGGCTAGCAGGTCCCCTGTCCATCCCAAGCCAAGGCCTGATTGTTCCTTGCAGTACATCCTCCAGGGCTTTTGTCCAGTCAAGTTTTAAGTTCTGGGGTTCCCAAGGGAGAGGGTGAGAGAGAGAGAACAGACCACATGCAACAGATAGGAGTCATATTACTTAAAGCATGACTGCAAGGTGCTCAGATGCTATAGGGATGTAGAATAGAATTAGGGTATTTCCCCCTGATATTCAAGGTGAATTTTACTTTTGTTAATTTCTTCCTTTTACCTTAAGCCCTTTAAAAGATTCCTCTTTAAATCGGTATTTACTGCCATCAATGACTGGTTGTATTATAAAAATGCTGTGTCTAAACCTCAGAAGGGACTTTATAGAACCCACAAAGCTTCCATCAATGACTTGTTGTATTATAAACATGCTGTGTCTAAGCCTCAGAAGGGACTTTATAGAACCCACAAAGCTGCCATCTGGAAGCTTGAATAAGACAAACAAAAACCATTGCCTGGAATTACCACCTGCTACTGACTGCAAGCTTGCCACCTGTGTCATGGTCTGTTCTGACCTGCGACTGGAGGGTAGGGTAGGTGATGGTGAGACCGACTCTCAGGCCTGTGTTTTTCTTACTGCAGATCGAGGAGACTGGCAGAGAGATCGGAAATTTAACTATGGTGGCAACAGCAACCAGGTCTGGGGTGGAGAGCGGCATCACCAGTACGAGCAGCACTGGTACAAGGATCACCACTACGGGGATCGTCGGTCTCGTGGCGACCCTCACCGAAGCTCCGGGAATTACCGACCAAATAACCTCTCCCGCAAGAGGCCGTATGAGCAGTACAACAGTGACCGAGACCACAGGGGACACAGAGATTATTACGACAGGTAACTGTTAATGTGGATTATCACAAAGTGGAGTTTGCAACCATTCACCCAGCCACTGTACATACACTTCCTGCTTGCCACAAGGGGGAACCAGGGAGCTCAGTGGAATGGGGTGGGTGTGCTGTTGCCACTTGCATTCTGGATTCAAATCCAACGCAGACTTAGTCACCTAATTGGGTTCTTGTTTCTTCTCTGCCTCGTGGAAGTTGGCATCGTTGCGTGGGTTCTCATTTCTGCCTTGCCATCCGATTAGCTTAGACATGAACTCTAGTCTGCTTTTTTCCACCAGAAGGCTTTAGACTCCAAGCATGACAGTCCAGTGTTGGGTCTCGGCTTGTATGTGTTTCCAGTCAGGAGTTGCCAACCCATGTGTGTTACAAGCTCACTGGGAGGGTATTTAGGTGACTTTACTTTTCTTCCCTCCCTCCCCTTATTTTCGATCACCCCTGTTCTATCCAATTCTGGCTTTACCCTGTAAATCCCTTTTCCCCGACCCTGCTGCTAGTTCTCTTCTCCCCTACATGCAGACACACCCAGGTAGCATTCTCCCAAGAATGCTTTTAAAGGCTTCAAGTCTTTCTACTACTTAGATTCCTGGCTTTCTCAGGCAAAGGACACCTAGTCTTGTTTGTTTGCAGAGTGCTATCCACACCTACAGGGCTGAGTAAATAATCACCAGCAGCATTATTCAGGGGTGGAATTTGGAACATTCCTTGGATATTTCAGGATGGGATATGGGGGACTGCATAAGTATGCTCTTGAGATGATATTGTTTTGTGTGTTCGTTTTTTACATCTAGACACCATCACGATTCCAAGCGGCGAAGATCTGAGGAGTTCAGGCCCCAGAACTACCACCAGCAGGAATTCAGAAGAATGTCTGATCACAGGCCACCCATGGGATACCACGGCCAGGGACCTTCGGACCATTACCGGTCCTTCCATACAGACAAATCGGGGGATTACAAACAACCGCTTCCCCCTCCTCACTCCCAAGTCTCGGACCCTCGCTCACCCCCGTCTCAGAAATCCCCTCATGAGTCCAAGTCACCCCTGGATCACAGGTCGCCCCTGGACAGGTCATTAGAACAGAAAAACAATCCAGATTATAACTGGAATGTTCGAAAAACATAAAGCGACTGGGAGAGGAGGGAGAGAGCGCATCCGAAATACTTGGTCTGATGCAACAGCGGCTGCTTTTCCAAACCGCTAACCGGAGACTCTGAACATGCTGCTATTGTCTTGCTGGGTGAAGGAGGATTTGGGGGAGTGGGCGGGGGCTCTCCCCAGCTGTTAGTTCTGGTCTGGATTCCTTTTTCATATCCCCCTTCTCCAGTCTGGCATTGGAACTGGATCCATTGCCCGCAGGGGGGAACAGGTGTCATTCTTTGCTTTAGTTTTGTTTTTCGTTGAAGGCTGCATCCGACAGACTCTTGTGAATGTTTCACAGCTGCGGAGCTTTCCCCAGAACCAAGAACGTGGATTGATGCTGCTTAAGACTTTGTAGACAGCTTTGTATGCCCAGTCTGACGTGACGTTACGTGACACATGCTGCTGTGGGGTGGGCATAACCCAGTCAGGCTGGGGTTTATGTGTAACCAGTGTGTGGGTGGGATGCATTTGGAGATGGACAGGAGGGCTCTCTTAGAGTAAATAACTGACCCTGCTCTTATGGTCCTCTGAGAGGAAGGGGGAACTTGGGGCCCCTCCAGAGTGACTCAAAAAGGTAGGAGTGGGAATCCATCACTTCCCTGCCCACGTGGCCATTTCTCATGTCTTGATCCATTTCAAGAGACTAGTTCTGCTTTGTGCACTATCATGCTCTCTCTGCAGCACAGACAGGGACGTAGGAAACATTCACCTCGGTAATCTTAAAACAGGTGGAGGTCCTCAATATTCAGAGTCCCTGAGCAGAGCCTTAATTCCCCCTTCAAACTAGTGAGACGGGAAATGGCAGTTACAGTATTTCCCAGTGGAAGGGGCTCAGGAAGCCGTAACACAAACTCTCTTGCCCCATTTCTCTGTCGCTGCTGCTAATAAGGATGTTCCTTATGTAGTCGTATTGGCTGGAAGCTGAATGGTTTGTGGTGGAGGAATGGCTCTGGGAGTCAGGGATCCTGGCTTCTATACTCCTCTGCTGCTGACCTGCTCTGACCCTGGGGCAAATCACTTCTCTGCACTTCAGTTTGCCCAACTGGAGAATGGTGATCCCAGTCTTTACTCCTCCTTGTAGTACATTTTGGGTAAGAAGCTGTATGCTGGGCTTGGCGAGGGCACCATGCAGAGCTAAATGTGAATGCAGTTGGCTGTCTGGGGTTTTCCATGCAGAGCTCTATCTTCGCACAAAGCAGTGAGCTGGCCACCTACCTGCCAGAGTTCCAGTGATCTGTGCTAACTCTATGAGGAGAGGAAAGTAGCTGCATTGAATGAACTTGTGTATCCTTAAATTGGGAGCTTGCATAAGCGCTCCGCACTTACATTTCTGGTGAGCAGTAGACCAAGGAGAACCCTAAACTTTCAGTGTTTAAAATCCTCGTAGCAGCCCCTCCCCCCCAGTCAGTAGATGTTTAATGAGCCCAAGAAGGCTAAGGGGAGTGGAATGGTTTGCAGCCAAATGAACAGGCTTCACTGCAAACATTCATCGAAGTGTTAGGATCGCGGTGCAGCGTGAAGGGATGATGTCCCGCACGGAGGGATTTGCCAGAACACTTCCACTAAGTCAGGAGTAGCCAAAGCACTTGCCACATGTAGAGCAGGAGGAGTTCCTAATTTCAGCTCCATCATCTTTACTATGGCGTCAAGGCGCATGGAGACTGCAGGTCCCTAATGCCAGGCTCTGCCTTGAGGTGAGCAACCAGGCCATTCAGATTAAATTGGCACATTTCAGGTCGGGACCTGTAGTCTGTGCGAACTGCAACTGTGTACTGAAGACAAGGCCAGTGGCAAACTGCTCAATTTAATGCAAAGGGTGCAGAGCTTGGGTTCCTGAAAAGGTGGTGGGGTTACCCTCATTTGGGCAAAATGAGAACACACTTCCCTTTAAAGGCCCGAGATGAGCTGGATTTTTAATTTCCTGCCTGTGTTTTACTGGTAAATTATCTTGAATGTGCAGAGCCCAGAGTAAGGACCAGAATGGCCTTCGGGAAGAATTTCCCTGTGGCGCTTGTAGGGGTGAACAGCCATATACATCCAAAGCAGCTGAGGCGCCTGCCCAAGCGAGGGAGCTGACTTCCTTCCTACTGCGTCTTCCTGAATGAATGTAGGTCACAATTATTGTTGGAGACCCCGGGGCGGGTGCTTATGACAAAGGCCCTGCCTGCTTGGAGGTGAGGCCGTTAAGGCAGGTCTCGGTTGAGGCAAAGGTGTTAACTCTTCCGTTGGCAGTTTGGAAGGTACACGCAAATCAACACTAATAATGCCCAAGCTTCCTGTCTGCTTGGTG
This sequence comes from Chelonia mydas, assembly GCF_015237465.2. Lineage (NCBI taxonomy): Eukaryota > Metazoa > Chordata > Testudines > Cheloniidae > Chelonia > Chelonia mydas. The sequence continues at coordinate 71,893,948 of NC_051250.2, forward strand.
CTGACGGGATGAAGTCCCTGAAATCTGTTACGATCATTGTATGCTTGATCCATTCTGAGCCGATTGGTTTAATGAGGGTATCTCTGTCCCAGGAGATCATTCAAAAGCAACCATGGTTTGCTGCAAATGGGAACAGTGTGATTCTGGGTCACAGTGACATATGCATAACCTGTGTACAAAAGTTTGTACACCCAGCGGGGTGGCTGTATCCAACTCTTCCACCCCATTAATTTAACCCCTTCAGTGTCAAGGGACATGCCGAGCATGACCTTTATAAGAGGTCTGGCCGTGTAGCCCAGTGGGTTGTATGTCCTGTCAGTGGCACCCAGAGGCATCTCAGAACTAAGCCTAAGGAGGATTTAGGAGGGTACCGAAATGTGGCTGTTTGGTGGCAGGGGAAATGCTGTGCTTCCCATTCTTTGAGCTTTCCACAAAACTAAACAGAAGCAAAGTGGCTTTGCTTGCTACAAGGGAACCAGGACTGGCAACCTCATGCTGCACTGATGCCTCTTCCAGGGCACTGCAAGAATTTCTCTGCAATAGAAGGAAGGGAGTGGGGACTAGCCCCCATGTCTTTCCCCGTTTCATAGTGGAGGGCAGAGATAGTGTCTCTCCCGGCATGTTTTCAGTAAGCTGCGATGTCAGGTGGACACTATCATGTTCACAGTGGGTCCTTTCTTTTCAAATAGAGGTGTTGGCTTATAATGTGAATACTAAATTCACCTCCTTGCCAGGAGGAGCAAAGAGCGATTTACGTTGTTTTTCATTCACATTCATGAAATCCTAACAAAATGTTACGTGCCATAAAGTTGTAGCAAAAGGCAGTACTGGCCAGACCAGTGTTACGGTTGGTGCAAAACAACCATAAGCCCAACGACGGGTTTGCTGCATCCGAATCAAGGGGCTTGGCCTCCAGGGGTTCCAATCAGTATGAAAAGTATTTTGGTTTTTCTTAAAACAGAAGGAAACAAAAAATGCAAATGTGAAAGCTTTGTCCACATCCTTTTGAGTTGCACTTGGAAGTCATGTAGGCCTCATGCTAAAGGAAGGATTATTTTGAGTTCTGTCATGGTGGGTGGATCTTAACTGGCTTTGGTTTTACGGAAGCTGGAGAAATCAAATCTGAGGGAAATAATCCCTTCCCACAGGCACGCACCCTGTGTCCCAAATAAGGGACCACAAAATCAACCATTGGAAATAGGCAGTTGAATGACAATGGGGGTGGGAAGGGGACAGCCCCACAGCCATAAATTTCAGTGTGGTGTTCATGTCAACGTGTGGTGCAGCTGCTCCCACTAAGCCAGCCAGTGAATTGCTCTCGTCTCACTGAAGGGAAAAGTTGCAACGTCTTGGTTTGGTTTTGGTTTATTTCAGCTGTTCAGAGTGACATCACAAACCCCATTGGAAACCGTGTAAAAATTGCATCACTTATGAATTTGCACCAGAACACAAGTCCCACAGACCAAAAATCTGCTCTCCACAGGTGGTGTTGGGGCAGTGCCCAGCTTCAGTGGGTACTTTACAGCTCTTTGAGATCTTTACATGAACTTTAAGTGATCCAAAAAAAAAGTACTAGTCTACTTTCATCCATTTCCCCCGCACCTTCCCCTGAGCAAAGGGGGAGAAGGACTCTTACTGTAAAATTGTGGACTTTTAAACCTGTTGACTAAAACAGTAATTAATATTAATTTATATTTGTGAAAAAAATGCCACTGTCCTAGTGATTTCTGATGTAAATATGTTGTTTATATAGTATGTATTAAATTTTCCTACACTGTAAAACTGCTGTACTTTTGATTCTTGTATATTAAAAAGTGTTACTGAGATTTTCAGAACCTCGCCGGCTTGTTGTATCTGGTGTGTGCAGTACAGTTGCTTGCTAAAATACGGCATGTCTCTAAACTCCTGTGGGCTTTAATTTCAGTGGGGTTTGAGCACCGTCCTCTTTTAGGCCATGTCTAAGAAAAATATGCATTTTTTAAACGTTTTAAAATCCTATTGTAGCCTCTCTGGATTGTTACACTGCCCTTATCACCATGGTATCTGAGGGCTAGATCCTCAAAGGTATTTAGGTGCCTAACTCCCATTGATTTCAAGGGGAATTAGGAGTCTAAATGCCTTTGGGGCTCTGGGGCGGTGTAGTGCATGCCGGCCTGCACAGAGTGAATTTCACCCTGCCTGTTCAAACTAGAGAGACTGAAAAGAATTTCCAGCTGGGCCGGGGAGGCTCCGAGGTTCCTCACTGCTGATTTACACTAAAACTCCCTGGAGCTGGCAAGCATGGCGCTGACTTTTATTTACTTTGAGCATATTCTGTGACCGGGATTTTTCCTTTTATTGGCGGATAAGGTAGCAAAAGCTCCATTTGCTCAGTGACGTGTTGGGCTCCGGGTGCCGCAGTGTCGGCCATGAGCCCCCACCAAAGCAGTTGCTGTCTCTCCTCTTGGAGCCCCCTCGCCCACTAATCAAGACATCAACAATTGGTAGGAAAGGGCTCAAGAGCTCCCCCTGCTGTGCCTGCAGCTGTATATCCATGCTGTTCATGATCGTGGCTGGTGCTGTGATACACAAGCGTCAAACCAAAGCTTCCATTGTAACAAAAAGTAACTGGAGTTCCAGTGATGGGGGAGGGAGGGGACAGAAAATGGGCAGGGGTGTGTGTGTGAGAGAGAGATTTCTTGTATTGCAGTGGGAGAGGTAGTAAATTTAAAAGAAAATTTAATGTCACGGAAGATTCTCAGCGGTATGTTAACTATCGCACGTCTATTTTAAATGAGGGCATAAAGAAGGGTGATTTTCTTCTCGAAGCTTCAACTTTCCATCTTGGGTTAAATGAGCAGATTTTCACAGGCTTACAGCAAGAGGAATTATTATTTATTATTTGCTTTGTGGTAAACCCTGGGAGCCCTAATCATGGACCAGGACCCCATTACACTAAGAGCTGTAAGAACACAGAACAAAGAGGCGGGCCCTGCCCCAAGGACTTTAAGCAAAGATGTTGCTTACACCCAAAGCAACATCTAAGGTGACCCAAAAATACATTGCAGTGTTGCTATCTTATTGCGTGTCTCACTGTATTTGGTTGGGTTTTTTTGTTCAAGCCCCAGCTCCTGGATTCATGTAATTGTGGGAATCTTGACTCGGATTTAAAAAAAAAAGAAAAAAAAAAAGTTTCTTGCCCTCATGGTTGTGGAGAAGAACTTAAAATTTGACCCAAATTCAACTGGATGGCTCAAAAACCAAAAGACAAACCCACAACGTATCATTTTTTAAAATCAAGCCTTTCAAGCCAACCTCTGATTTGAGGCCTATCTTGTGATTATTTTCTTATTACTTTTCATAAAGAAACAATAAAAAGAGAAATGAGTTGCAGCTTGTATATGTCACTAAATACTGCACTATTCACAGGCTAGTCAATCAAATTATGCAATTACCAACTTTACCACTTGTCAAAGCTGTAAGACCAGACAATACAAAATCAGACACTATTACACAGACAGAACATCTTAGGGTGGGGGTAATAATAAAAAAAAGACATACACAAATAGGCAGAAAAGGGAAGGAGGGGACTGGAGGGGGGATGGAAAAAGAGTGGTCAAGAGCAATGGAAGTCTGACATTATTTGAGCTATCAGCATCCATTATCTAAATGTTATCAAGGAATGGGGTCCAAATTTCTTCAAATATATATATTTGCTCGCTGTGGGTAAGCTGCTATTTCTTTGCTGCTAACTGAGACCGGTGTGAATGCTGCTGCCTTGTTCTGGGTATAATCCTAGTCCCTTTTTGTAAAATCATGCACTTTGTGACCCTCAGGAACCAAAGTCGGTGGTGTAGTTAAACCCAGCCTAGTAGGTACATAACTTAGGATATAATTTTCAGACGAGGCTTGATTATTGAAGCCAAGCCCTATTTGCACTCTTGCATCCACCTGCCTAATACATGGACAGTCCCATAACCTATGGATCAGGGTTCCTTTTTTCTTTATTACAATCCCAACAAATACCAGCGCACAAAGCCCCCATCTTGCACAATCTCAGTGGCATCCAATACATTTTGAATAGAACCTTCTGCTGTATCAGGGGTAACGTGAGAGCCACAGAAGCATCTTTAACATTCCATAACATTGAATCGGTCTTTGGGGCTCTTGTAAGAGCTGGGATAACTCCCCTCCCCGCGTTTTCACAAAGAACTCCAGACCAGCGGAGTTCCTCTTCATTAGTAAAGCATACAGAGTGGACATTTTATCCTCACTAGTTTGTTAAAGTTTCCGTGTACTTTTATACATAGGAATTTACCACGTTTGTTACGGATAAGGCCTGACTCATTTTTTACGGTTCAGGGTTGGCCACACTGGTAATGCATGGCTTTCCAGGCTTTCTTTACCCAGAATGTAGCTTGGGTGGGGGCAGGGTGTGAAGAAACCTGGGATGTGGGCCTACTGAAGACCCTACATGGGGGTTTACCAAACATGTTCACAGTGTGGGTCACATCTTGGATGGTCTCTAGGGAAGACTTTTCTCCCATTGTGACCACACTGACCATCAAAACACTCCCCTCCCCTTCTTCCCCCAGCATCCCTGTGGCAAATAAAGCCATTGCCCAGAGAGAAAGGTAACACTAGGAAAGCATGCGTTCCAGCTGCTTTCTATGCAGTGTGTTGCCCCTTTCCCTAAAGGGTAGTCCTTCAAGGTTGGTCTTCATTTTATCAACGCCCCCTTCCGGTGTCTTGTTCCTCTTTCTTCCTCCCCTTGCTCTTGTCTGCCATCTGATTCCCCCTTGCAATGCTCCTCTGTTAGCTGGTCCTCCCTCCCTGCACGCATTTTCCTCCAACCTGTTGCTCCTGTCCTTCCTGGGACAGGCGGACCAGACACTTGGTGGTCTTCCCCCTCTGCTTCCCTGGACATACCACTCAGCTGCCTCATTTCTCTTCTGTCAGTGGCTGGCTGCTGCGTTCCTGCTGATGGTGCTTCTCCTGGACAGCTATTCCTGTTTCCTCTCTACCGTATATAGTAGAAGCTCCTTGCTTTTCCAGACGTCCATGCTGTCTGCAGTGAACAGCCTGGGCACCTGGCCACAACAGCCAGCGTCAAGCAAGACCAGCGAGAGATCTGAGGAGCAGCTTGAGAACCAATGCTCTCGCGAACTCGGTTACATCTGTTTGTGCAAGGTTTGAAACTATGGAGAGCTAAGTACAATTCAGTCATTTGTGCAGAAGCAAAAGTGGTGACAGGCTGGGGAAAGAGATCAAAGAAGGGGGCAGCTGGCCAGCATCTAAGCAGCAGAGGCCAAACAATATTAAGCTTTGCAGCTGTTTATAGGGACATGTGACAACCTGGTGGTCATCATACAGCAGGTGGGAGAAAAAGCAGACCCTGACCTTATTGTCTGGGAGTGGCAATGAGCTGGAGAGAACTTGCAGTGTTCCCAGCACCTGAAGGGAGTTCTCCATGCTATCTCTAAGCTCATGGTCTCCTTCCTTCAGTGGGACTTGGGACATGGGCCCCTCCCTCCCCCATCCAATTAAAATGGGCTCAAGATAATTAACATGCACCTTGAGAACCCATCATCCCCACTGTAATGCACCCCCACAAGCACAGCTGCGTCTAATCCCACAGGATTTTGCACCCTTGCTACAAGAGAACAGGAAGTGATTATGTGCTACAGCCCCAGTAGAGCAGCCCATGAGCTGCTCCAACTTGGTTCATTTTCAGTAGCTTTTCCCTCCTCCTATGTCATTTGAGGCACTTGGAGTCCATGCCATAACTCTGGGCCCAGCTAAAATCTAGTGCAGGGGACAAAGCTATTTCTGAGTTGTAAGAGCTCATTATAAAAAGGGCTCTTACTTTTCACACCTGTAGCCACTGGCTTCAGGCTTTTCCACTCGCCGTGCCTCTGAGCTGAGCCAAGTTTCAGCCAGGAGTGAAATTTCACAGCTGAGTTTTATGCCCCTAAAAAATGGATTTTATAATGGAAACACTGACACAGCTGTTAACTGTAGCAATTTGGCAGTGGGGGCAGTCTCAGTTCCAGAGAGGCCCAGGGCTGGAGGAGCAGGGGAGCGGGCTGCGCTCAGGCCTGAGGTGTCTTGGCAGAGCTGTGTGTGGAGGGGGGAAAGGAGAGCTTGCACAAAACTGGCTTAGGGCTCTTAATTCCTTACTTTCATGAGTGCTAATTTCACCTCCTTGCGCTCTCCTACACCCTCCTGCCATCTCCATGGGTATGTCTTCCTTGCAAACCTGGGTGATGAGCAGGCTTCTGGGTCAGCCTAGTCCCGCTGTGAGCAGCCCCACTGCACAGTGCTACCTGAATCCTCGGGGCGGTGCTCCCCTGGGTGTTCACGGGGGTGTAGCTCTTGGAGCTTTGTGCTGCAGCTGTGATTCTTCCCCAGGGAATTGTGGGAAAACGTCTCTTTCGGGGCACACATCAGGAATTGTGGGAAGACTCTGGAGGCTTATCAGCACTTAAGTTATTTAGCTGGTGCCCTCCCTGCAAAATGGGCAAGTTCCCTGCTGGAGTCAAAGCCGCACTCAAGACCAAACACGCCCCCTGAGGTGGGCCAGGTAGCCCAGGTTGAAGGCATCATATCACTTGAGTGAGAGGTTTTGTGTGTGGATGGGAGGGGGTTGGGGCAACACCCAGCCCGAGTAAGAGCCTGGGGTAACTGTGCAGTGAAGACAGACTGTCTCTCTTTATATGGCCCCCACCACCCCAGTATCTGAGCAGCTTTCATCTCTTCCCATCTCCCCTCTGTACATCGGTTCCGCCTGTCCCCCGTGCCTAGAAGAGCCTCGCAAGTGCTGGTCCTGACGAGCGCTCTCGCCTCGTTCGGTGAAGCCCCGCCTCACAGAAGAGGGTTCTTGCTTTTGATCCATTGTCCCATCCCCTCTATTTGTATTTGAAAGAGGCTGGAGGCTCCCCAGCAAGGAGCCTGAGCCCTGACTCTGCTGTGCTGTGAGGCACAAGGGCTCTCCCCGGGGTGCTCATTTTTAACTGAAAATGAAAATACTGAATATACGTGAGCAATGTGAAGGGCGCCCCCTATGCTGAGTGCACTGAGTCAGCGCTTACTCTGCCCTTCCCTTGCTCCCGGGGAGAACGCGAGGGTGGGTGCTTTGCCTCTGTGCAGAGTGTCTCAGCCAGGGACAGCAGCCACAGTGGGATGGAGTCGGCTAGTGGTTGGAGCACAGGACCAGGAGTCAGGACAAACTGACCCACAGTTTGGCTTGGGCCCAGTCACTTCCCTTTTGTCTCAATGTCCCCATCGGTAAAGTGGGGATAATCTTCCCTACTTTGTGGGCTGCTTACCTAGTGCTTTGGGTGGAAGGTGCTGGAGCAGCTAAGAAGAAAATATCAACAGTGGGCAGCTACAGGCACTTGTTCTTAAAATAAAAGCCTCCAGGCTGGGCAGGGACACAAGTGCTGTAATCACTGAGTGCTGATTTACAATAGTAATAAGCTCTCCAAGCTGGCTACAGTGACACCCCTGCCTCTTACTGGAAAGGGAACTGCTTGGTTTGCCAGGCCAAGGTCCCATCATGCCTGGCACCAAACACAGGCCCATCAATTATGGGCAACAGAAGGTCCATTTCTTTGCATTTACATGGAAACTGCACATTTGGCTGATCCCAATCTGGAATTCTAACCACTGAGTCCCAAAGGGACATAGCCAAGGTGTTCACCTGGCTCGCTTAGGTGCATGATTCCAGCCGGAACTATGGTGCTCTGTTCCTTTCCATAGCTCTGCTTCACGGGCACCATCTGGTAGCCAGGTGGGCAGCAGGTGATGCCAAGTAAACGCAGGGGTTTGAATACCAAGGGCTGGGTTACTAAACCCACCAGCACGGAGTGAATGCATAGTGCAACTGCTGTGCAATGCGGGGGTGTGATCTGCTCCCCAGATCTGTCCTGCCCCATCACAGGGACCTCGCCCAGCTGCCGTACTGGAAGAGCTGCTGACTCTGTGTTGCCGTCAGCGAGGTTATGAAGATAAAAATCTGTGACTTTACAGCAAATCCAAGGAGGAAAGGTTCTTTCCTGTGACAACTTTCAGCTCCTAATAGTTCAGCAGGTCTGGCCCTTCCTGGTGTGCAGTCAGACACCCAGGGTAAACCACAGGAATTCGACTGTCTCTAAAGCAAGGAGATGAGACATGCAGTGCAGTTCAGCATGCCTCGAGCCTCCTGTTGGAGTTGAAGCAGGTGCTACCATGAAATTAAAGTGGGGGCCCAAGCCTCTAAGTACCAGAAGAGAGCATGCAATGCCCTACCTCTCTTCCCTAAGAATAATCCTTGATGCTTTCCATCCATCCATCAGTCCCAAGGTGTAATTACCTCCATTTTACACATGGGGAAACTGAGGCACAGACTTTTTTTAAGTGTCTGGCCGAAGGGCATTCAGTGCCTCAACCTGCACTAGAACCCAGTCTCCCAGCCTCAAAACTGTCTTTGTTATCGGGCTATGCTGCTCCCTATAGAATTGGTTTCTAAATTAAGGGATTGTCCCCTGAGCCTGGGAGGCTCTCGCACGTCAGGGCAGGGCCCCGCCCCAGCGCTGCCTGTTACGCGCTCCCCGGCTGAGCAATCCCCGCATGGCCCGAATCACAAAGCCATTTACTGATCAGGAACACAGAGCCCCAGTGATTCGCTGCCATGGTAGCTGCCATAGCTGGCGCCTCCTTTGAGGGCACTTTCCATAAAACGATAAGTGCAAAGAGCCAGTTAGCCTGAGTTTTTGCTCCCTGCCGCAGCAGGAGGGACACCAAGCCCACATGCTGTTCTAGAGACAGCCCTCTAGAGGGCAGCAGATTCTCAAAGAAAAGCCGTTTGCAGGTGACGCATCTGCTCCAGTTCCAAAGCAGACAGGAGGTTGCACATCCAAGAGGCACCTGCACCGGGCACGTCTGCATTCCAGCCAGGCTCTGCATCGGCCCCCTGCCGGACGGGTGCAGCTCCCAGTGAAGCCAATGGGTGCTACGTGTGCACAGCCCAGAGTGGAGTTTAACCCATAATGCATGGCTAGGCTCTCCCGTAGCTTCTAATTTAGGCCTTCGAGTGAAAGCTCCTGCCAAGGAGACTGTTCTGGAAGGGGAGCAGGTCACCAGAGCAACTGAGTGGCTTTGGCGTGACCCGTTCCTGGCTGGGACATTGAGAGACCACAATAAAACGGTGCAGAAAGCACATGCTGGCAGGTGCAGAATTCCGGGCTCACGCCTCTGCAAGGCAGAAGCACCGTATAGTCCTGCGTGCTGCATTGCCCCAGCCAGCTGCAGGGGTGCTGCCATAACCTGGGGAGCAAAGGCTTAATGAGGGCCATGTGGTCACTGATTGGGCAGGGGCCTGGGGTGGGTGCTGATGCTGACAGCCCCCCTAGGAACATCAATCTGTGAATGCAACTAGTGGCAAACAGCTGCCGGCAGTTGTTGCTGCAGGTTTAGGGACCTTGCGGCACCTGTAAACCCCCCCCCCGGCCCCAGTACTTCAGCTTCCTTGTGTGTGTAAAATGAGGCTTAGCAGGTTTACCTGCTCTCAGAGATGTGGCAAGACTCGGCTGAGAGCAGTGACTGGACGGTGAATGGAAATGCAAAGAACCAGTGCTGCTAGCATAACCCACAGCTTAGCGTGTGGTACTTGTCCCCCCTATGCCCAAGCCACGGGCTGGTACAGCCCCAGCGAGAGAGTTTTAGCCTGTAGCTCAAACCATAGAGACTCATGCTCTAGCTCTGGGAGCCCCCTTTCTGCCAGCCTCTGCCCGAAGCCACCCTGGAGTTTTACCTGCTGCTGTCTCTTCACGGGAGTTAGCAGGTTGAGGTGGATGCCACTTCAGTCCTGCTGTAGCACGTCTAGTGTAGACTAGCCCTGAGTCAAGCTAAATCCTAAGCGCACTTCACAAAATCGCCACCGCCGCTGCCTTGTAACGCAGAGGGGTAAGGACTGCACTGCCGTAGATTGACATGAACCCAGCGCAGCTTTGTGCCTTAATGGGCTGTTAACTGATTAACATGCAGGTGCAGATAAATAAGGAGCATAGCAGGCCTAGGAAGGGGTGAGTAGAAGAGGGTGGTGCAGGGCTCTGAAGTGGCCTTCATTTGGCCTGCATCTCAGGGCCTTCCTGGCAGTTTCAGGAGCTAGGCTCAGGCATTGGCTATGAGGGGCAGGTAGACAAAGGGGAATCTTGGCAAACCACTGACCAGTCCTGTGGGTAAACCATGTACTGAGTTCATAGCAGGGCAGGTGGTATTAGTAACAGGCTGCAGTTCCTGTGATTAGTAGGATCTACTCCCCCTCCATTAATCCTAGTTAGCTAGTTCCAGGGAGGGGGGCTTCTTGGGGTGGTGTGTCAGGTCTGTCCCAGCTCCCTTTTAGAAATGGTGTGTGGGGAAAAACAATCAGGCAGAGGAGAGGGAGGGTCAGTGGTTTGACCAGCTGTGGTGTCAGGCATGGGTGACGCAAAGGGCAAACCAGGCCTTCCTTGAGCTCCTCTCCCCCTGAGCCACAGTCAGCCACCTTCAGGCCTTGTCTGTTGGGTCAGGAAAGATAGCAGCTAAAAATAACAGTTTAGGGCTCTGGGGCTTTCTTCATCTAGTACTGGCCTGCTCTGTTTAGCGGGTGAAAGCCTAGGGACTGGGGTAGTCTGCTAATTTGCCTTCATTTAATAGCTGGAACATGGGCTACTATTTGAGTCCTAATAGGAGCAGCATTCTGGTTTAGGAGCACTAATCTAGCCTCAGAGGAAATGAAATAAAGGAAAAAATACTCAGTGGTTTATGACAACCCAGGTGGGTATTACTGGGGAAGCACATTATGCACTTCCTAGTGTTGTGGTCCCTGTGCAGATCTTGCCTGATTGAGTTTGAAATGGTTGCTCTCAGTTCGAGTTTAGGTGGATCTCAACTGAGGTCTGACAAAGTTTGGTTCATGTGCTTTGATGGTAGATTCAAGAAATCTGAATAAGATGCCCATAGGAGAAGTTTCTTTCTCAATCCCAGCAGTCAGTGAATAGCTCATGCCCTAAAGCATAAAGCTTTATATCCCATATCAAATGTTCTTCATCCTATCTATAACTGTGAATGTTTTCATAATCCATATTAATGGCTAATTCTTTCCTTCATTCTTACTGTATCCTTGGCCGCAATGGTATCTGGTTGGAGTGAGTTCCACAAGTTAATTATGCATGATGAAAATGCGCAGTTCTGATTCCATCCAGGGCAAAAGCTGATCCCCTGTTGGGCCAACAGCAGGGTTTGAACCTAGGCCCTTCAGCATTAAAAGCGTACACCTTTTAAACGTCTGAGGCAGACCAGTCACTAGAGGAAGACCAAGACCCACTCTCTCCTAATATGTTACACACTCTCCTAGTATGTGGATTCTCAACCTGGAAGGCTGCAGTCATCCTAAACTTCCCATGTTGCCCAAATGGGAGGACGATCCCAGCTAGATAGGGGAGGTTGCTGAGGATGGGTCACGGCAAGAAAAAAGGGGCTCTGATTTTCCACAGAGTGAGAATATTCCACAAGAAGGCAGAAGCTCATCCGGCCGTCCTTAGAGTGTTATCACACTTTCTCACATCTTTCTCATTTTCCTTCCTGATTAGAATCAAACACAACACAAGGCAGAAGGAAAACACTCATTAGGTTGTTGTCCAAAAAAAAAAAAAAAAAAAAAAAGACGAGAACCTTTACTTGCATTTTCATCAATAAATAATTTACAGTATGTACATGCAGTGACACCCCATATGGGTCCAGAACACAAGGAGCAGTCAGGAGATTCTTCCCCCCGTCCCAAAACCAAAATCTTTTGTTTTTATTCCAACCACATCAGGTCTTCCTTGGCCACACTTCACTTTTAACTAGAACTGGGTCAAACACAACCAAAATAAAGTGCTTAACTGTTTGCTTCTAAAAGAGGGATAGCCTAACCACCATAATATATTCAACAACCACTGGAGCACTGACCTACTAGGGGGAGCCTGGGCTATGGAGAGACATTCAAGATCACGGAGGACTTTCCTCCTCCAGAGAGTAGCTCTCACCCTGGCATAGCATGCTCTCTTATTCTGGCATGACAGGAAGTGGCACCGTTGACAGCAGATGTCACATGGCCATTATGGACTATACTGATTGGCTAACAGCAATGTCACTCTCCGACGTGCTGCCTACACAGGACAGTACTATTCCTGTAGTGATGGCAACTCCATGACCCACCCCTCAATATAGTTGGGATTATTTGTGGGATACCCAGGTGTGTCACTGCCCCACCATAAAGCTGATAATGTGACTTTAAATATTCACCTCTCCAATTTCTAGGGGCAATAAAGATTCAATTTTTATGTAGTGAAGGAACTAAAGTGATTGAATAACTCTGGCCTTGGCTAGTCGCACTGAAGCCAGAGAACCTGCCGGCTGCTAGCTACCAAACACACTAAGGGAGCGGAGTTCCCCCACTGACACGTATGCACGGGGTCAGCAATGGAAAGTTCCTAGGATTTCTGCTCACCCAAGAAGGTTGGAAGCTGTTAAACTCAGCAGAAATAGACCATTGGTCATGCCATATGGCCAGGATCAAACCCAACTCAGAAACAGGAATTTCATAGCCACTATAGGAGCCTTAAGGGAGGCAAAGTGGTCTAGTGGACTGGACTGGGACAAAGGAGACTTGGGCTCTGTTCCTAGCTCTCACACTGCCCAGCTGGGCAAGTAATTTCATTAATTCTGCCTCAGTTTCCCCTTCCTTCCTTAGCTATCTAGATTGTAAATTCCTTGGGGCAGCAACTATGCCTCACTAGGTGCCTTGGGGTCCTGATCTCAGCTGGGGCATCTAGGCTACTCTAATTTAAATACAGATAATTCAGAATGTTTCAATTATTTCTTTTTCGAGCTGCCTCCCCCTCCCCAAGAGCTCTGTGGCCAGCGAGTTGGTAGATTTACCCTCCAGTAGTTGGTCTCCCCAGCTCCATACATTGTGAGATCCCTATTTTAAAATCGCCCTAAACAGAAACACGGGCCATCAGCGGACAAAGCAAGGAGCGAAGTAGTAAACACATCTTTTTGTTATTTCTTTTCTGTTTTTTGTTAAACACCTAAAAACCAATGACATCTCTTTATCTGTACAGTCACACGAAATCCATGCCAGGGGTCCATAGATTAGAGACAATATAAATTACATCCAATGACACACGTTGCATTTCTCTGCTGCTTTACAAATGGGAGTTCTAGAGCTGGCAGGACACAATGAATAGTTGCTTAGAATATCAGGGTTGGAAGGGACCTCAAAGCAGGACCAATCCCCAATTTTTGCACCAGATCCCTAAATGGCCCCCTCAAGGCTTGAACTCACAACCCTGGGTTTAGCAGGCCAATGCTCAAACCACTGAGCTATCCCTCCCACCCTTGAGTATTTACAGGAGGCTGCCACGTGGCGCTAGTTTGTATGCTCTGCAGGGCACGTCACACACCCATTCCTCTTTGGGCGCCGTCAAGAAACCATCCATGATCGCTGGTTGTCCCAGTGATCTACCTGCACTTCTGGGGAGATCTCTGGGAAATTCGTGCTGTGCGAACGATGGAGCATTCCCCCAGAGGTGTCCCAGCTCCAGGCTGAGGTACAGATGGTCTTGTCATTTGCTGAGCAAACCATCAGGCAAATCCCAGAAGAACACAGAGAAGGGGAAGGGGCACTCCATCCTAGTAGAGGAGATTATTGATCATTTACTGCCAGGGAACAAAGCCTTTGGACAGCTGGGATTCCTCAGGGCCTGCCCTGGCTGGATTTTCAAACAGTGCCCTCCTCAGAATCGGGCCAGGAAGAACTAAGGTGCAACCGGTCTGAAATGAGATCATTCGGAGAGGAGCGGGGGCTTAGCAGCAAACAAGCAAAACTCCCCCCCACACTCCCTGGGCACTGCCTTTCTTAGAGCTTTGCCCCAACCCCACAGCTGCCCTCCTGTGTGATGAAGAGGGACAGGGCTAGAGTGGCGACACTCCAGCCTGTCAGTGAGAGGCTTGATGTGGTCTGACTGGTCACCCTGAAGTGCAAATCTGGGAGATCACTGGCACCTCCCGCCTCGCTTTGCCTGAGCACCCTGGGAGCTAATGGAATCAAAGGGCCACGTCACAAGGAGCACTTCAAATGCTGGGAGGAGGCCAAAGGCAAATGACAGAAACCACTCGAATACTGGCCAGGTTTCTCCCTTTGCATCTCTGAGGCGAGGAGGCAGGGCAGGGAGGGCCCAAAGGATTCAAAACCTCGTGGCTATGAAGTGAATCAGAGCGTTAATGTGCCAGGATGGGATTTCCCAGATCCTATTAGCTCCCAGATGCTCTGTGAAGCACAGCAAATATAATCAGTGACTGACTCCCCCACTCCCCCCGGAATGGTGCCCATCAGCGAAAGATGTACTGTGCGCCTCAGACACCTGCAGGGAACTGGGTGCTGAGAAGAGCAGGGTCTTTAATAAGGGACAGATACCATTCCAGCCAACTGCCCGCCCCTGCACCCTCTCTCCGCGTGGGTGTGTGCCCAGCGCCCGGAGGGCACCGTTGTAGCTCCTCTGTCTGGTGTTTAGCACCCGCATTTGCACAGGCAGCCGACTGAGCCGCAGGGGTGAGTGGGCCCCGCTTAGGTGCGTACCACCAGCTGTTTGCATACACAGTCGTGGGGTGGGGTTGGGGGGGGGTGAGCCCTTTAGCAGGTGGAGTCATTTGCGTGAGCAAAGCGGGTGTGAAAATCAGAGGCCAGCCTGTCTCTGTGTCCCATGATGGTCTCTAGGCATGGGCCCATCTCGCCAGCACGCCATCCTGACCAGCTGGGGCGCTCTCCCCTCCTCCCAGGCAGCAGCTGCCAACTCTCCTAACATGAAGTCACTTTCACAAATGCCAACATCACAGTCACCACAACCGTTTGCAGTACCACGAGGGAGCACTAGGGAGAGGCGGGGGCATCCCACCCTCCTCACCCGCATGAAGAGGAGAGGGTGAGCTGGGGAAGGGCTGTATGAGGTCTGGCTGCTCTCTGGGGCAGGCCCATGGCGTTCCAGGGGGTCTAACTCTGAGGACAGGGGCTGATTCTTTAGCTCCCAGCCGGACCTGCTGTTCAACCTCTCCTCATCCAGCACAGACCATCATCCCCTCCTGCTGAGCTCTTCCCCCTGCAACCGAGGTCACATCTATAGGAACACTGACCAGCACTGACTCAGACACACCAGCGCCACCCAGAGTGCAGGGAGGGTCCGGGGATGCCCCGAGGGGGCTGTGTTTCCTGGGCTCAGCTCCCGTGTCCTTTCATAGAGGTGCAGCTTGTCCTTGTTGGAATGAAGCATCTTCACGTCCTCGAAAGCGTAATAAGCTGCCAGAGTGAAGTTGACGTCCCCCGTGGTCAGGAGGTCGAAGACGCAGGACTGGAAGTACAGGTCCTCCACGGGGAGCTTCTCCCGACACTTGGCCGTGGCCGTTTCGTAGGTGAAGAACTCGGGGGAGGAGACGAGGCTGGGCCCTTTCCTGCGAGCCCGGCCTTCCGTGCCCTGAGCAGAGCGGAAGGTCTGGAAGTCAATCTGTTGGTTAAGCGGGCAGCCCCGGAGGCAGAGGTAAAGGCCCTGGTTGTCCCTGTCCTCCACGGCGTTCACTACCTCCTCAGGCATGCGCACGGCGAAGGTGAGGTAATGCCCCACCTGCCTCACCACAATGGTGGTGCCGATGTACTTGGCTTGGATCTCGATGTGCTGGCCAGACACCTTCTCGGTGATCTTCAGGCTGTTGGCGCCATGCTTGTCGCCGCCGTTCTTGGAGCCGTCAGCGAAGGCAGCTGGGAGCTCGTCCATCTCCGCCTGGTACACTTTCTGGTCCACACACTCCTGGAAGCTCTTGAAGATGATGGTGAGCTGTGAGGGGATAGGGGGGAGAAAAAGGGGCATTAACCAACGCTGATAACCCATTGAGCTTGGTCACCAGTACATCTCATTAATGAGTACAAGGGGGTTTAGGCCTGAGTGGTTCATTCATCAACCACCACCATGTGCCTCCAGAAGCGGTTTGGAACACGGAGAATCAGTCTTTTGGGGCATTTTAAATTCCACAAGCACAGAGTTCCCACTACGAGATTTCCCCCTCTTATGCATAAGGCCACCAGGCTTCAGCCTACAGGCGGATGCATCAAGGGGCATATCAGCTACACACAGGAAGGAACCAGAGACAGGACTAGAACCCAAAGGTCATGCTGCCAAATCCCACAGAAGTTACTTGTTGGAGCTGAGCTGTGACCCTGAGACCTGGGAGCAGAGGGGGAGGGAGAGAAGAGTCCATTGATTAGCCCCAACTAATATGCACCATGTCCCCAAGCCACTGACCTATTAATTGTTCTTTACACTTAGCGCATGCTTCCCTTCTTCAATTCACTGCAGGCCCCTTTGACAAGCCTGTGAGCCAGAGGGGTATCCAGCCCCTTGTGGTATGACAACAGAGAGGAAAAGGGACTTGCTCAAGACCATGCAGCAAGATGTCGGTTAGACTCCCAGGTGTTCCTGGCTCCCAGTTCTGTGCTCAGGCTGACCCCCTCTCTCTAGCTGGGATTTCCCTGTGAAGCTACAGCAGGTTTTAATACCTCATGGGAGAGCTTACAGGGAGTTTAGAGCTTATACGGAGTCTATTTATTAGGGATATGTCTGAACCAAAGTGCTCTCAAAACCTCAGTGAAGTTCCAATCTGGATCTAAAATACACAGCTGACAACCAGGCTCCTGGATCTGACTCCTGGGACACTTGGATCCATCCTGCTATTTATTTACATTGCTTCTGGAACAAAAGCCAGTTTCAAATGGCTCCCAGTGGGGCCCCAGCATTCCCCTTGGCTCTCCCCCTCGGGGGGATCTGCACCAGCCATTCTGCCCCAGATTTCCCATTGCTGCTCCCACCAGTTCAGTCCCACTTAGTACAGCAATGGGGGAGCTGTAGCACAGATCAGCCTCCACCCCTGCTCAGCATAGGTTTACACAACACAGGGCTTAAAATCCCTGCAGCCTCCTGGAGCCAAAGTGGGTACCACTGATGGAGCTGAACTGGTGGTGGGAACAGCGGGGAATTCTAGGTAATACTTCCTAGCACAGCCGAGGCTATCCACAAAATACCAGCCACCCCAGGCCCTGTTTTGGCAGCAGCACAGGGCCCATTTCTTTGCCCCTGCAGAATACTCTCTTAGTCTGAAGGGTTTAAGTGGAGTTAAAAGGTGTGTCCCTGTTTTCCTCGCCAGATATCTCTATTAAAACTTTCAGGTGTTGGCAGGTATGCACCAGGTTACTGGAGGTTGTATCCTCTCGCTGAGAACACCCTGCTCCAGTGAACAGCACCCGAGTGAAAGCCTGGTTGCACACAGACACCATCTGCCTTGGAGCCAACCTGCGGAGCGAGGGCTGCCTGTTCCAACAGCTCTTCCTGCTGGGTAAACTTGCTGAGTCGCCACCCAGAGCAATGACTCATCACTTCTCAGCACCACGGTCTTGACGCAACATGGTGCAGCGCCCCAAATAAGTTCCAGGACCTAAGGGCCCTGCAAGCTGCAGGCCAGCCCTCATTGAAACTGTGATGCTTCCCCCTCTAAACAGGGATGGTGGCAAACCCTCTCCTCAGTCACCCCAGGAGTACTGTGAAAAGGGCCAGACATGGATCGGTGCTCCCCCAAGGCCTGCTAAGCAAGCAGATCCCTTCTCACCAGCCACCCTACCTTCCTCTGGATCAGGGTAACTGAAATATGTTCCCTTCCAGCTTTAGCACTCATGCAGCAAAGAGGAATTCAGCCACAGTGTCCCTCAGCTCCAGAGCCGTCCTCAAGCAGAAGCCAGATCTAACACTTAAGCCGTGTCACTCTGAGTTCCATTGTGCTACAACTGGGCATTTGCCACTGGATTTACTCACCGCTGCACCCGGTCCCTGGAGAACATTTATTTTGGCTGCCACAGCGCAGCGAGAACAGACTGCGCCCCACAAAATGCCTCGTCCTGACCACAGACACAATTACTAGCTAAAGCAGCTGGGAAGCCAGCACTAGAAACCCAGCTCTTCAGCTCCAAACCACAGGCTTTCCCATGTCAGCCAACACTCTCTCTTACCCGTCATCGGTCCTACAGCACGTCAGGTGACTTATCCTCCCCGGGGGACTAGCCACTGGGGACACAACCACACACAGACAGCCAGAGCGGTATGGAGATGGTGACAAGGGAACATGATCCCTGAGGCTCCCCCACTTCCACCAGGTTTTCTTTTCCTCTGGCATTAAAACCGTGGTTGGTTGTGAGGGGGTGGATGGATGAGAGGGTTTGGAGTCGAGCTGGGACCGGACGGTTCAGGCAGACTGGGCAGGGAGCCTTTCACCTTATGGTGACTGCTTCAAATCAAATGCTGGTCAGCAGAGAGCAACAGAGGTGACCACCCTACGGCTGTGTGGTGGCACACATGAAACGCATTGTGTGTGTGTGTCCTGTTCCCATCACAGCTGGCACTCACTCGCCCCCTCGATGGCAGAGGCACCAGAGAGGCCAAGTTGAAACCTGGCCTTGGATACTGAGCGACTCGCTCTCCTCTCCAGACGGCGCCTGCCCATCCGGCTTTGAGGCAACATGGAGAGATCTCCCCCTGCCCAGCCTGCTCTGGAAATGAAGAGAGGGCTTCTAGCCTCAGCGCTGTCAGCCTGGCACGACATTCGCTTCAAAATTAAAAGGACACAGCCGAGGAAGCCACTAACCTACAGGGCTGAGTTCCCCCCCACCCGGTGGGGGTCTCTGCAGAGAGACACAAATAGCAGCATCGTTCTTCTGCAACCAACAAACTGCTCGTTATCTGCCCACCCCCCTGCAGCTGAGTGCAGGGCCTGGGACAACTAGACAGGACAGGCAACGTGCACAAAGAGCACGGGATCTCTCTCTCTCTCTCTCTCTCTCGCAGTGGGGGCCTTGGCAAGAAGGTGAGTTTTCACCCTGCTCTGCAGGCTCCTTCAGCTGCCATCTCTGCCACTTTGCACAGGCCACAAAATAAACAGGAGGGCGGGTTCAGCGAGTTTTACTTGTTGCCAGCCATCTCTGGCACCTTGTCATCCGCCTCCTGTTCCCATCCCTGAATGGGAGTGTCGCAGTGCCCTGCAAAGGAATCTGGCCGGGGGGGAGGGGGGTCTGGAACACAACCGCAGCTGCAATGCCATGGGGAGGGCAAAAGGGAGAGACGTGTGTGTTTGTGGTTTGCCCTTCAGGGGCTGCTGACAGCCTTAGATCCCTGGGCCTGCCCCCTTCATGATCCGTCCCTTTCTTCGCAACCCAGACCTACGCCAGGGATGATACATCTCCTCTGACGATGCTCAGCAATCTGAGGGGGGCCAGATGCGGTGCTGAGAAACCAGAGTCCATCTAAGGGAGGTGGGGAGTGGGGAACCAGGGAGAGGGGCTTGATTTTCTGGCCAGGACTCTGTACTTGTGCTGGGCTCGGACTCTGTCTCAATCCGCTGAATAACCTGGCACTAGTGGATGAGACTCACCAGCTTTCTGGGACCCTTTTGTGGGTGGCAGTGGGAGAGAAAGTGATTAAGGGGAACAGTGTCAGAACGTCACCATCCCCCACGGGACAGCCAACCCGCCCCATGCCTTTACCTTGGTCGTTGCAGTCGCTGAGGACCCAGGTAGCACTGGCGTGTTGGTGACCTGGACATTCAGGTAATTATTGTCTATGAGTGGCCAAGCCCCCTGCACTTTGCAGGTCTGGAAGCTGTCTGTGAAAGTCCTGAGGTGGGGGTCCCCAAAGAGCCCGCAGTGGGTGTAGTTTGGGGGGGCTGAGTGCTTGTGAAAGCTCTTCTCGTAGTGGCAGATCTCTGGGCTGTCGGAGCGCTCCTGGCTGTCCCCGGGGGGCAGCGTTCGGAGGCGGGGCTGCGAGGTGGGGCCATCTTTGGAGCAGTTGTGTTGGACCATGAGGTCATCTATGCCATGAACGGCGGAGTGGTAGGCCAGGTCCCCTCTGCAGGTACGAGCCGTGCGGCGGGTGCAGTGGGCGTAGGTGCGGAGAGCCGTGCAGAACTCCGGTGCCTCCTCCGTGCCCAGGTGGTGAGAGCCAGATGTGGCGGCCCAGAACTCAGAGTTACACTTCAGGATCTTGCACTGAGAGGTCGCTGGGGGAAAAAAAACACAGGCGCTGTCAAGATGCCCAATACACGGATCAAATACAGCACACCACCAAAATGCCACCACTGCTGGAAATGTAGGGCTGGAAGGGTCGTTCACAGGTCATCAAGTCCAGCCCCGGATTCTGAGGCAGGACCAGGTAAACCTTGACCATCCCTGGCTGGTGTTTGTCCAATTTGTTCTTAAAAACCTCCCAAGACAGGGATTCCAGAACCTCCCTTGGAGGCCTATTCCAGAGCTCAGCCACCCTTAGAATTAGAAAGGTTTTCCAATATCTAACCTAAATCTCCCTTGCTGTAGATTAAGCCCATTACTTGTGGTCCTACCTTCAGTGGGCGTGGAGAACAACTGAGCACAATCTCTTTATAACAGCCCTTAACATATCTGAAGACTCTCCACGTTGGCTGGGATGCTGAGAATAGCTTAACATCATTGATTTAGGGGGGGGAAATACCACTGGGCTTTTAATGTCAGGAGGCTTTTAGGGCTTGACATTCAAAAATATGCATGAGCAATTGTGCATCCAAAATGGTGTTACAGTGGTGCCATTGATTTGCATTCGCATTTAGCACAACTGCATGGCCGAAACAGGTGTTTGTGTGCAGTGGGCTAGCTAGATGAATAATTGGTCTCCCCATACAGCTGATTTGTATACAGGGGCACTGGCTGTGAGGCTTGGCACACAGCCCTGGGCCTGTCTGTGGACAGTGGGGTAAAACCAGGTTCTCAGCAGCCGTAAGTGGGGAAGCCCTAGTTTTACACTCCACCCTGCTCTCAGGAAGGGAACTCAGTCAGTTCAGCAGATCCTCGCATGTCTATTTTCTGACTGACAGGTATGGTTCCGAAGACTGGGGATTTTTCACGGATGTAAATGCACTAGTGCAAGACCCTAGTGCAGACACACCACACTAGCATGAACAGTGACTCACACCAGCACAGCACCCCCTTGTGTCAAATTGGGCTCTCTGCATTAGGGCAGCTCCAGCAGTGCAACCCCTCAAGTGTAGACAAGCCCTGAATAAAGCCACACCCCTAGCCCAGTAGGAAAAGGCATGGGGCCAAGATTCCTGGCATCGGGTTTGCCTTCTGGGGCCGTTTGTTCACACTCCCGATACCTCCCCACCACTATATTGTGCTGCTCTAGCATGGTCCCCAATTGCTGGATCCCTCTTGTGAGTCTCCTCTACTGCACTAAAACCTCTTGCAGTGCAAATGCCTGGCTCCTCCAGGGTCAGCAACTCACTCAAACCAGCCAACCCGGCAGCTGTCTGGGGAGTCCGAAAGGCACAGAGCTGAGGAGGAAATACAGTGCAAAGGCGGAACAAACAAAGTACAAAAGAGCCTTCTCAAGCAGCTATCACTCACCTGATCTCCTGTACCTAGCACCTTGACACAATGCACGTTCCAGCGGCTTCACTAATGCTGGGAACAGTGCGTGCCGACCTCTGGCCCACCTGCCCCCGCCTCAGTGCTTTTCTAAAGCTGCAGAGATACCGGTATCAAAGGGAAATGTGTGAAAGGAAACAGGCAAAATCCTAATCAGCTGCTGGCCTCGGTTGTGTAGAGAACAGATCAGCTTCAGCAAGACACTAAAGCAGCCTGCTCCCAGGTCAATGCAGCCAAAGGGGCTGTGCATACTGACGGCCCACTGCCAACCCTGCCCAACAGCTGCGCTCAGGTGCCCAAAGCCTAGGTGCAAGA
The DNA here is from genome assembly GCF_015237465.2 of Chelonia mydas. Lineage (NCBI taxonomy): Eukaryota > Metazoa > Chordata > Testudines > Cheloniidae > Chelonia > Chelonia mydas. Next base: position 71,915,792 of record NC_051250.2, read on the forward strand.
CAGGGAAAGGCAAAGTACAATGGGAGTTTAGATTCAGTTCTTTCGGGGGGACGTATTTTCCGCAGAGGGACATGAAAGTGACAGTGCAAAGGCACTTGGCCTGCACTGCACATTGCACAGACAGTGCACTGCCAATGGCAATTTGGAACCTCTCACTGCTCACATTGCTTAAACATTCATGGTGTTTTCCTTTCCCTCCTCCTCATCAGTCCCATTGGAGCTTGGAGGGCATGGAAACTGTGCAGGATCGGGCCCAAAATTAATTTCCAGATGCATTCTGGGGGTGTCTCAAAGCCCTACATGTTTATGCCTGTCTTGGGCTTTGTTTAGAGGGGAGTTCACAAGGCAGTTACACATGCACAAATAAAGCTACAAAACCCAGCACCACTTCATACGGAAAACAGTATGTTCAAGTTTTAACTATTCCCTTGCAGTGTTGGAAACACAACAGGTGCTGGAGAAAGAGAAGGGGAACAGAACTACAAATGAAAAGAAACCCGGCATGGAAGCCATCGATCTCATGTCACTTTCCAAGAAGAATGAAATGCAAAAGGAAATGACGGAAAGTTTCTGAGTTTAAAAAATCCAGGTTTAAGAAGCTCAGGTGCTAGTAATAACACAGGGAACACAACAGAACCTCACTCGATTTTATCAACACCAAGCTTATGAACCATTTTTCCTGACTGGGCGGAGGAGGGGGTAATCAGAGTGAAAATGATGTCAATGAAGAGCAAGTCGACATCCCTTCACATTGCGATCTTTCAATGCATTGGAAATCATTTTGAAGAAGTTGGAAGAACAAGAAGAAAACAATGCAGTGCACTAGACAGCAACGTATGAACTGGACCTATGGCAATTTGGAGGTGTTAAATTTTATGAACTTTCCATTCCATGAACTCCTTAATCCCCAGTTAGTTTGTAAAATGGGTGTTCCACTGCATAGGATTATTTTTATTTCAACAGCGTCCACTTAAAACTGAACATATTATTTCATCAACACCCCTTTTCAGTGGATTGCATTTTGCTGGAACATGGTGAATCCATGTCACATAAGCGTGGGTTTTTCATCACAGGCCGCTATGTGAGTTGCAGAGAAAGCCTGTTGCTGTGTGTTTCAACCAGATGAGATTTTGCTGTTTGATCACATTACCCCAGTGATACTTACCCCGGGGTCTGGATTTATGACCTCTAACTCTAGGCCCTGAATATTCTACCAAGGCTAAAAGCCACACGTTAAAATTGTCGGGGATTAAACATGGCTGATATAATACTGTCCAACAGGACACATGTGAGGGCATGGTACATTAGAGACAGAGAGCGAGTCAGAAGCGAAGAGCGCTACGGAGTCAGGGACGCTGCTATAAACCATCAGATTAGCACGCGACGGGACACCTCTGCCAGAGTATCAGTCTGTCGTTGTGATGATTCAACCAGACTTTGCTGTCACCTGGAATGCAAACAGGCAGCATTTCAAGGTGAGACATTCAAGGTGTGGGTTGGAACGACAAGTTCAGCGTGCAAGGCTGTCATGAAGGGAAATTGCAGCTCCCTTTCTTTGGTGACAAGCCACCCAAGCTCAGGGTTTGTGATGCCACTGAGAACCTCATGACGGAAGAACTAAGTAGCTGAAAGGAGCACTGGGGTGATAAAAACAGAACCATGTCCAGAGACCCCCATGGTCACCAGCGAAACCATAAATCCATGGCATCAGGCAACAGGACTTGCAACAGACGACTCAATAAGACTCTCAGCTGTCAGTAACAGTAGCGCTTAGATGCTCATTTGTAGGAGCCCAGCTATTATCAGGAACAGGTACTTTGTGCTGGTCTCTCAGTTTAGCTTGAAACAGGAGGTACAAGCCAAGTTCTTTACTGGCATTTGGGCTACGACCCAAAGCTGGCAATGCAGTAACCAGGGTTTTGCGGCTGTGTCACAGATCCCGTCCTCCTTTTGAGACAAGCTCGCCGGGAGGGAGTTAAGGATCCAGTGGCACTCAGAGCAATAGCCTCAGGGCTGCTCTCTCAGCACTGCAGGCTCTCATAGCTATGGCCATAGGCACGTTATCGCTGAGCACAGGAGGGCTGCACATGGCTGGCGTCTAACTCATTACTTTATAAGGTACTCTGGGAAAAAAAGAAAAGAAACAGAAAACGAAAAGCCTGTTCCATTTCTTCCCTTGGCCTGTAGGGGGAGCATTTTTCTTAAAGATCTTATCATTTGGGTTTTGGCAAAATGTTCCGATTTGCTGTTTCGTGCAGGGCCCCATATAAGGCCAGATTTCCAAAGCCAGGTGGCTAAGGAGCAGGACTGCACTGTGTGTGTCTGTGTCTGCGTGTAAGTACGAACGCAGCAGAAACACTTTCACATGCAGTTCTCCCATTTACAGGCGATACGCCGACTGGGACGGCACCTCCATTATGGAAAAGGCAGCCCATCTCGTTCTGGGTTTGCACCTGGAGCAAGCCAGGGAGGTGGCCCTTCCTTCCTAATCTCTCCTCTGCCAGCAGATAAAGACGGAGGTGTCAATTCCATTTCACAGGGCACTGAATAACCGTGGGTCTCAAGTAGGCTGTTTGGCCTTGTTCTTTTAATCTGTTAGCAAAGCCTCTCTCTTCCCTCCACCCCTCGGTCTGCGCCTCCCTATCCAATCTGTTCAATAGTGTGATTGTCTGACACCTGGAGCTCACACAAACACCTGCGTGACTCACCCCACCCCCCAGCAAGACACGTGTCAGGACCGAGGAATCCTACAGCCCCGAGGAGCGAGGAACCCAGCAAGCAGAACTATGCAGGAAAGACAGCGACCCTTCCCACTCCCCCCCCATATGCTTCTCCTCCCGTCTCCTATTGCAGAAGCTTTCGTATAAAAGCAAAAACTCATTTGAACAGAAGCCAAGAAACTATGTTTATTCAATTTCATATAATCTATTTTCCATCTCCTCACAATGGATCTGTTTTTCAACCGCAGATGACTTAGCATGAAAACAGGCCCCTCTGCTGCTATCGTTCAGCGACGCACGTAGCAAGTCGCCTGAGCACAGGGATTCTGGGCACAGGCCTCGCCCAGGGGGCTTGGACCTAGGTGTCATTTCGCAGCCTGCCCACCCACATGCCCCCACATCCCATGTCTGCGGGTCTGCTCCCTGGCACTGTGATCATGAACGACGGGGGAGGTGGGTCCTGGAGACTCTTTCTCTGTCTCAAGATATGGTCCATGCTATGTAAAGATCTGGGAGCCCGTGGCCTTTGGAAAACTGATCGGTCACTACTGAGCAAAGTGAGACCATCTATCTATATCAGGGGTGACATTCATGTATTCCCCAGGGAATCTGGACTAGCCCTCCTCAATTGAAACTCTGTAGGGTGCCGAAAAAACAGGCCCCTGAATGTGGGAGTTTAAAATGGAGGCTAATGGATGTGCAAGAGTTCAAGTAGCCAGTGAAAATCTACTGACCTTAAGGCTGGCAGGGATCTTTAGATCATCAAATCTGGCCTCCTGTATATCACAGGCCATAGAATTTAACCCGGTTACCCCTGTATTGAATCCAGTAACTTATGTCTGGTTCAAGCATCTATTTCAGAAGGAATGCACCACTTCCATTGGCTGTTTGTTCCAATGGTTAATCACCCCCAGTTAAAAATCTGCACCTTATTTCCAATTGGAATTTGTCAGGCTTCAGCTCCTGGCCCTTGGTTCTTGTTAGGCCTTTCTCTGCTAGATTACAGAGTCCTTTTAGTACCTGCTATTTTCTCCCCAGGAACGTACTTATATTTATACCGTAATTAAGTCAACTCTTAATCTCCTTTTTGATAAGCTAGATAGATTGAGCTCTTTAAGTCTCTCGCAATAAGGCATTTTCTCCAGCCCTCAGATCATCTTTGTTTGTCTTTTCTGCCCCTCTCCAATTTTTCAACATCCTTTTTAAAATATGGACACCAGCAGTGGATGCAGCATTTTAGTCTTGGTCTTGCCAATGCTGTGTACAGAGGTAAAAGGGCTTCCCTACTTTTACTCATTACTAGGGTAATTTTTTGACCAAAACTTTTTTTGGGGGGGGGGAGGCAGATTTGGTGACACCAAAACATTTTGTGAATTCGTGGTGATTTTGCTGCATTGTTTTGGTAGAAAAAGAAAAATTTGGAATCATTTCATTTTGACATTTTTTAAATGAAACTTTCCAATTTTTTTATTTGAAATGACTTTTAATTTGAAAAGAATTCAAAATGCTTAAAATCAAAGCAAAATGTTTTGCTCTGGTTTAGATGAAACATTTTGTTTGACCTGAAATAATTTTTTTCTGACTTGCCAAAAATGTCAAAAATGTTATTTTTGGTTCCACTCAAAATGATTTAATTTTTTTTTCAGAATTGCCAGCAAACCAAATAATTTATTATCCCTTTATATTTACTCACTGGACCCTTGTGTATAGATCCAAGGATCACACTAGCCCTTTTCGCCACAACATCACCCTGGGACCTCATATTCCGTTGCTGGTCATATGATCCCAAATCTTTCTTACTCCTTTCCAAGACAGAGTCTCCCATTCTGTTCCTAGAGGTATAACTAACTTTGCATTTGGCTGTATTAAAACATATTGTTTGACTAGGCTCAGCTTACCAAGAGATCCAGATCGCTCTGCATGACTGCCCTATGCTCATTATTTACCACTTTGTGTCATTCACAAATTTTATCAGAAGTGATTTTATATTTAGTTCCAGATCACTGAGAAGACGTTGAATAATGTCTGGTCTGATAACAATCCCTGCAGAAACCCACCAGAAACATTCCCAATTGATGACAAATCCCCATTGACAACTAATTTGTATGAGCTGTCTGTTAGCCTGTTTTCAGTCCATTTAGCATGTGCTTTATTGATATTGTATAATGCTAATCTTTTAATAATATCATGCGGTACTAAGTCAAACACCTTACAAAAATCTAAGTCTACTACAGCTATGCAATTTTCTTTATCAGTCAAATTTGTAATCTCATCAAACAATAAAATCCGGTTGTTTGACAAGACCTAACTTTTTTTTATAAAACCATGTTGACTGGTGTTAATTCTATTCCTATTCTTTAATTCTTTATCAGCTGAATTCCATATAAGCTTTCCCATTATTTTGCCTGGGACTGATGTCAGGCTAACCGACCTATAGTTGTCTGGGCCATCTTGCTTGCCCTTTTTGAATATTGGCACAACATTAACACTCTTCCAGTTTTTTGGAATTTCCCTGGTATTCTAAGATGTATTAAAAATTAACATCAGTGGGCCAGACATCTCCTTAGCTAATTCTTTTAAGACTCATGGGTACAAATTATCCAGGCCTGCCAATTTAAAAACGTTTATCACTAGTAGATGTTGTTTAACATCCTGGATGGATTAAAAAGTACTTCATCCTCTTCATGTGATAGGAGTACATCCCCCTGCTTCTTTCCAAATACAGAACAGAAATAGTTACTGAACACTTTTCTGTATCATTAATAACAATTTTACCATCTCCACCTAGTAATGAGCCTAGCACTATACTATTGCATAGATTTCTTTTGTTCCTAATATGCTTTAAAAATGCATCTTTATCCATCATAATGAGATCCAAAATAGAGTTGGGTGCAATACCTTTGGTATCAGAAAATCATCATCTATAATTTTTAGAAACTCAAACGATAATTTACTACAGGCTGCATGAGGCCTCCAGCATGACTCCCAAGTCCTCTCATAACAACACAACTTTGCTTTCCACACATTACAGACAGGTGATTTTAACATTCCAATCATGTGAATCTTCCCACCAGATTTCAGTAATGCCAATTATATCACATTTCTTCTCATCACTGAGAACTTCCAATTCCTCTTGACTTCGGCTACGTTTGAAAATGGGACATAGGCTCCTAAGTCACCGAGGTGCTTTTGAAGCATTTACCCATAAACTAACTGTATATATGCTAGTGTGTAAATATGTCTGTATGTAAGACTCACATTCAGAATGAATTTTTATTGGCGTACGTATCAAAATACTCTATTACCTATGGCCAAACTCCTCAGATCTGAGGACCTAGATTTCAAAGATGCTGTACGCCTGGGATTTTGGGTGCTCAGCACATGTGAAAATCAGGTCACTTAGGTACAGTGCCTAGCTAGCAATTAAGGAACCTAACTTTGGGTTTGAAAAATGTGACCTGTATGTTTTCATATTCCCAGTTCATTCTTCCTACACACAGAGAGAGACACAGGTGAGGGGGTGGACGGAGGGGGAGGAACAACATATAAACTACTATTTGAAAAGTCACAGAGCAAGGTCAATTCCACCAAGACTTCAGGGAATCCAAAGACAAACTGATGAGCCCTGGTCTACAATTAAAAGCTAGCCACCCATGAGCACCATAGTTAAGCTGACCTAACCGGGGCAGTAGCTGCGGCTAGATTGAGGTTGGAAGTATCTCGCTACAGTGGCACAGCCCAGTGCTGCCATTGTAGTGCCTATACATAACCTTAGTTACAAGTCCCTGCAAGAAACCCTCATCCCAGCACATCGTTCCATACCAAACACCTACCAGTGGCTTTTCCCTGGTTCTCCTTCTGGAAGAAGAAACTGAATGAGAAATGCAGTGGTTGTTGTCTTTTGGTGGGGGTCATAGGATGCATCGAGGGGGCAAGGAATAGCCTGTGTGTGCATGTGTATATGTGCATGAGTAGGAGGAAAAGCTTGGGACTGGAGGATATGGAAACATATATAACACTGCATATTAACACCTACTAGAATATATCTCATGTTGTGTTTGTGTACCCAAGCAGTCAGAATCTGCACTCTTTGTGAATGCCTGTGCATCTACTTTGCGTCACGTGCGTGTGTACAGTGAAGGCAGTGTGTGCATAATGTGCACTGGGTATATTATGTGTAATTACTCTGTGTGCATGTGTACCTGAGGTCTGTCATGCTGCTGATAGAAATAAACCCATAACTGCCTGTTCTGTGGTGTATGGAGAAAGTTGACAGAGAAAACAAAAACCTCCATCCCACTAGCTTGACTGATTGATGGCGTCCCTTGAATAGAGTCCCACCGTTTCAGCAGGAGGAGGGGGAGGAACCATGCAGTGAAGAAGAGCCCAGTGGCCATCTGACCCAGGCTGTGTGAAAGGATTTGTGCATCATGACAGCATTAGTTTCTTCCAGGGACCTCCTTTGAACTGTTAATCAAGCACAATCTTGCAGAATAATAGCCTGATTATTATTGCCTTGTTTGCATAACAAAGAGGCCCAATAAAACTGATTTGATTGAGCTCAGAGGGGGTGTGAAAGATCTGTCCTGAGAAAGTCCCTGCAGGAATGCAGCAAACTGCTCCCAAGTCTCAACCCAGGAAGAAAGACAATGCAATTTGCCATCAAGAAAAAACCCAATAGACCAATAAATTACCCATGTGCAAAGGGATTAGATCAGGTTTCAGCTGCATTGGCGTGGGGGGTGGGGAGATACTGAAGGGGGAAAATAAACCTGACTCTCTTAAAGTGGCAGTGCTCATTTTTGAAGGAATGGAGGGTGGGGGATCATTTTGAAAGGGGACACTCTGTATTATGGGCTGGATTCTGCCCTCCTTTACACCAGCTTAAATCTGGAGGAAATGCAAGACTTCAAGGTAAATGCACTTTGATGGAGTTGCTCCAAACGTCTGCGGGTGTAACTGAGAGCAATGTTCATCCATGCAATCTCCTTTTTAACCCAGTCATCGTCCTACCTGCACCTGTGCTGGAGAACATGGGAAAGAGATTTCTCAAGGTGTTTACTTATGTTTAAAGAAACTGAAGGGCCAAACAACCTGACTGGGCTATTCCATTTCGAATGTCTGTCATTCAAGTGAATGGACATTGGAGCCCCTGTCCCTCATCCTCTCCCTTTTGTTTCCCACTGGGGAGTTCCTCCTCCCCTCGCATCACAAAATCATGGAGCAAGTAGAGGTGGAAAAATGCAGTCAGGGTCTTCTTTGGCAACAGATGCTACAAGAAGAGCCCTTGATTGTTCTTGTCACTTTGCTTTTTGTGTTCAGAGAATCAGCTGACCATGGATCCAGAATACCTTGCAAGGAAGCAAATGTTTCTCCTCCCCTACAAATGTCCTCCTCACGTGCAGCAAGGTTTTCTCCTGCAACCAGCAGAAGCTTTCGCCTCTGATCTTTGCATGGAAAGGAAAGAGCCATTAATCAAAGCTGGGGAGCTCTTCATTAGTCCCCACAGCAGCTGGAAGCAAGTTTCCCAACCTGGGTAGGCAGACCGTGCTAACACGTCTGGAGCTAGCATGCTAAAAATAGCAGCGTGGGTCTTGCAGTTCTCAAGCCTACGGAGTCAGGTGGGCTTGAGCCCCGCCGGTGTGAGTCTTGTTTACCCAGGTCTTGTCACTCCCAGCTGCAGGGTAGACATAGCCAACTGAGCCTCCTGTGTGAGACGCTGCTCCAAGAATTACGGGCAAAACTTGAAAAGGTGAACGTCACAGCTTGGAAATAGGTGTTCCTAAGAAATGAGATCGCTAACCGGGCTGAAAAATGATCGGGGCATTTACATTTGAAGCCACAAAGAGCCACAGATCCACCCCTCCTTCACTGTTAAACTTCTTGAGACTCAGGATCAGGGTTCAGTGTTTCTCTTGCAACAGATACTGCTAACAGCTAAGTGAAGGTAGCCTGGTGTCCAAGAGATCACAGGTTCTATTCTTTGGTCTGCCACTGACTCACTGTAGATGAGGCCCCATGCCTCAGTTTCCTCACCTGTAAAATGGTGTTAGGGAAACTTAGATCTATGGGTGAGAAACAGTGGCCAGGAATACTGGTGTGTCATCACAGCAAGCACGAAATCTTGAAAGCCAGGCTTGCTTGGCAGGTAAGGGAAGAAGGGTTGCTTTCACAACACCAACAGGTCATCCAAGATCTCCACTGCTTAATAAAGGTGGGTAAAGCACTGTTTATAGGTGAGAAAACTGAGGCCCAGAGCAGTGAAATGACCACCCAAGGCCACTCAGTGACAAAACGGGGAATTCACAACAAAGTTTTCCAACTCCTAGTTCCCTCCTCTAACCAGGAGACTCAGCGCCCTCCTCAATACGCCCCGATGGGACTTTGTATCCAGCTCCATCAAAAAGGAGCAGACAAATCCATTCAGGCTCTGCCAGCAGCTTGGACTCTTAGATCATTTGTCCATTGCAGTTCCTTTGCCCTTCACCTTTAAGGTGGGATTCCAGAGTCACTTACAATATCCATTTTCCCACCTCCGAGTTTGATAAGCCATTGGGATGAGCCAGGCGTCGGACCTTTCTCCATGAGGCTCAGGCTCACAGCTGAGCCATGGTTGTTTTCACACCAACAGCGTTTTGCCCAGGCCTTGTTCTGTTCAGACTGTGTTACAGGCACAACCCCTCACCACAGCTGTATGACTGTTGTCAGGCCTGGTTAGCAGATCCTCTGCCTTTCAATATCTTGTGAGAGGATGGTGCAGACAGTGCCATGAAGGCTGCTGTGGGAAAGCGCTTTGCACGAGAGGTGTGTGTTTTCTCTAGGAATAATCTGCCCCACCACTTTCTTCTGAAATTTCAACCCTTCAACACTTGGCTAAATGAGATGCAAAAATGAGGAGACAGAGAAAAGCCCCAAGCACATAAATCTGAACGAGGCAAATTTACACAATTAAACAGCCTGCCAAGAATTGCGGCATTTCAATTAGAGGCGTTGATTTGAGTGCAGGGTGTGGAGAGTCAGCTGCCTGCCTTTCACAGATGTCAGCTAGAACCTCGCACAACCTAGGGGGAATTCACACAAACACACGTACGGCCCTGTGTCTTGCACTGTAGCCTCTTGCTGTCTCTGGGAGTCTGACGAGGGTGAGGAACAAATCTTTTAAGTAGATCTGTTTACAGGTACGCTGTCTCTCACCTCCCCACCCCGCCCTATACAACCCCATTCGCATACCACCAACCCAGCTGATACTCAACTTGTTCTATCTGACTCATACTGCAATGGAAATGATGCACGAAATCCATAAACCCTCCAAACACTATTGGCCCACCTAGATGTCAGTCCCTGATAGTCACTGGGTTATTTCTAAAAGATGCCCAATGCTGGAGCCGCTGGGCGCAAGTTCTAAATGTCTGAGAAGAAATGAAAAAAAATCAAAACCAAATGTATCCCCCTGGCTCTCCACTCCCTGCTCATTCATCCATCCCCGCCCCCGGCAAACGCCTGTGAAGAGAGATGGGTTTTGTGTTGTGCCATAAAGGTCAGCAAACTCAGCTCTGTCAGAGCGCTGTGGGGAGCAAATTCCAGAGTCAGGGGTCCTCCAGCAGGAACACCCTGCCACATGCACCAGCCACTGAACCCCACGGGCATGTAGGGGATGTCACATGACCTCACAGCCATGGTCGGGGTGGGGAAGGAAAGATGGGTTTCTCAGAACCCAGGCCATTTAACTGTAGGGCTTTGGAGACTGAAGCCAACAGCACTCAGAAGAGTCCAGAAAGCCAATATCTAACAGGAGGCTTACGCCACAGAGCCCCCTTCCTGGTGGGTTATTCCGCAGAACAGTCATGACTCAAGTGAAATGCATTATCTGTCCTACTCTCCACATATCATCACACATTTAGGGCCAAATCTGGCACCCATGAAAATAAAAGGCAAAACTGCCATGGGATCAAGGCTGGGCCTTTCAGCTCCTCCAATAACCCAGCTGATGCTCCACCCAGAAGAACTCACTGATCTCGCCTCTGTAGAGACTTGCATTCTCCCTCCCCAAGTGCAGCTAGCTCCCTGTAGCCATGTGCAGGACATTAGACAGAGCTGCTCAGTCTGCACTTAGATGGCTACTTGTGCATAGGGAGCCAGCTTGTTCTTTTGCAGTAAAAGCCCTATGACTTCATCGAAGGGATGGCATCTGGTTTTGCAATTGGACATAATTCAATTCTCCCTCCTCACTACAGAAACTTCTGTGGGTGGAGCGGTGATTTTGTGAGCAAGATTGCACTTGAGTGCAAAGAAATCTGTAGGTTACAATTGAAATCCCCGTTATTGTTATTACAGTTAATGCAAAAAAAAAAAAAAATGGCCCAGTTATGGGACTCCTGCTCTTAATTACAATATTTGTCAATTGTAGGTTACAAAGCCTTTTAAAAGCATTTATGAGTGAATTTAGTCCTCATGAAAGAAAGGCACCAGCAGCCCGTAGAGCCAGGCTCAGTGTGGACAGGGCTCTGCCAATGCAACTCAATCCTGACCTGCAGCACCCAATATATTTCAATCCCAAATCCTCTGTCAGTGTCCGTCAGTTCTCACTTGTAGCACTGCCTGCTATTCCAGTCCTGGGCTGCCAACACTGCCAAAACCGCTCAATCCTGACACACACACACCCTGCAAACCCATGGCTGGTATGTCAGTCCTGGGTTCCCCACGCAGCTCCGCTGATGCACCTCAGTCCTGACTTGCAGCGCCTTCTGCTAGTCCAGTCCTGGGTCATTTTCCCACAGCTCTGTCAAACAACAAAGCAAAAAAGAGCAAAACCTGCCGCATCCCCCTGCTCTTCTAGTCCTTGACACCGCCTCGGATCTGCCAATGCACCTCCAGGCTAACCCCCAGCAACACCCCGATAATTCGAGTTCTGGGCCTGTGCTGAGATGAGACTGACAATTGTGTGCAACCGTGTCAAAGAGTTTGGTGATTTAAGTGATGTGTCCCTTAGGGATTTGGATGAGAAACCCTAAAACTTTTTGTCATTGTAGCTTGACCCAGCATTTCAGTCCAGGTCTCCAGAGGCAGCAGGTTGGTGTAGAAACCCACTAAGCCCCCGGGTAAAGAAGTTTTTATGACTGCACAGCTCTATGATCACTTTTATGTGCACGTCTGACATGGTGCAGCTGTTCAGGCCACAGAAGAAGAAAACCTCAGCTGCTGCTATTATAAACCCAAAGTTCCCCATAACGTCTCCCGGTTCCTATTAACCAGGGGCTTGGAATTCAAGAGAGGCAGTTCCCATGAAAAAAGCCCACACCATCTGCATTTAAAGACAAGGCACCTTCTTTTAGCCCCAGTATGATTCTCAGCGGCAGTCATACAAAACTCCCCATTCCAAATAAGAGACCCGCTTCAGCACAGCAAGAAACCTGTGAAGCCAAAATACTTCCATGTCTACATCTGAGTCCTGTCTCCATGATAACGCCTAACACAAGAACCATCCCTGTGGCCACTCTGCCATATCTCCCCAGGACTGGGAATACTCCAAGCGCTGTCACTTTAAGGGTTTAGAAGGTGTTGTTTTAACAACCTCTAAGCCCCACTTCTCAGTTTCAGCTTAGTGCTGAGATCACATCCCTCACTGCCGCTAAGAGACAAAAGCCATTTATCAACCTATCTGATAAACCTCCAATAGGCTGGATCCTTATCTGGAATAAACCACACTGCCTGGATGGATTGGAGGCATTCATTCCCACTCCTTGGAGAAAGGGGCTTATTTACAGTTTGGGGACAGAAAATATCAAGGGGAACTGGATCGGCTTCTCAGCTAGACCCAAAAGCTACAGCAGCTTCCTACAGAGTGTGGTACAGGGGACAAACCCTGGAGTCCTTCCTTAGGCAAAACTCATAGGGCCAGATTTTCAATACAGTTCAGCTCCCATTTAGGCCCTGAAATACAGGGCTGGATTTTAACAAGAGCTGGACACAGGGGGTGCTGAGTGCCACATACGTTACCCTAAGGGTCGCAAACGGGAGCTACTGGATACGGAGCACTTTTAGAAACAAGGCCCTAATAATGAGGGCTGAGCACTTGCAAATTGAGCCTTGAGAAATCTGGCCCCTAGACTCCTCCGTAGGAGATTTGCTTAGGGAACAGGGAATAAAAAATGTCAGGCTTTGGTCAGACTCTCCCGCCGGCTGTTTTGTACCAGTGCAACTCCACAGTGGGGTTAGTCCTGAGCCATGCTGGGGTGAGAGGAAAATCCCGCATCAGGGTGCAAATGAGGAGGAACTCGGGGGTACGCCATGAGGGTCAAAGCACCGGGAGATCTGAATCCGGCCCGATGTTTCATAAAAAGCAAAAAAAAAAAATCAAGAAAAAGTGCAGGGCTTGGTGGGGCACTCAGCTCACACACTGAGCGCTCTGTCGGGCCAGGCTGGGAGCAGCGCTTGGCATGGCCCCTCTAACACAGGCTGTAACTTTCAGAAGCAGTTTTAAGACTCCATCAGGGTTATGCCACCCCTTTACCATGTGCTGCTGAGATGTGAATTCGCAGGAGGCAGAGTGGAGAGAAGGGGGGGAGACACCCAGGTGCAGACGCCCCTTTTTCTTCCTCCTACCTCGTGGACCCCTATTAAAATGCAGAGCGAGGGACAAGCATAATGAATGAGGAGTATGGTCTAGATTTGTGCCCAAACTCCTCTTAGCAGTTCACAGTGGGTCTTGATTACCCAGTTTTGCCAGTTCCTTGAAATATATTTGGCTGTTGAGGGGAGAATTCAAAACAAAACACAAACACACAGATCTAATATCAAGTTCTTTCTTGCATGGCAAACTCAGCCCCAGCACTTTGTCTCAAAGGCTGTGTAAAGAACTTAAGCAACATGTATCAGATCTGATCAAAAACTCCCCACTTCTCTGTGTTCAGTTTTCTCGGGGCTAAAATAGCCCAATGACCAGGGAGATCTAGGTGGACATGTTGATCCTAATATTTCAACGAAGGGGTTTATTTTACTGTATCAGGGAGGTGGATAATTTATTTATTTATTGCATGTGTGAGAGAGACATCTTAGCTTAAGAGATTTAGATAGTGCCAAGGAAATGCACGGGCAATAGAAAAGGGAGAAATGTTATAAAAAATAAAACAGGGGATTTAACTTTAGGGCTTTTCTTTTTCTTCCCCCCTCCCCCCCCCCCCATGAAAAAAAAAGGAGGTAAAGAAACTGGAGAGTTTTGGAAGGAACAAATCTGCCTCTGTGGAGTTGGTTTCCCCTCCCCCAACAAAAACAAGCACTCACCGCTCGAAGGAATTTGCAGGCACAGATCTGCCAAAAACATTGTGAAAAACTATGGGGGATTCATTGGAAACAGATGGCGTTTTCAGCTGTAATTCTGAAATTCTCTCCTTTTCTGACACAATACAAACAAACCGGGGTAAGGCGGAGGGTGGCCCTCAAATGTTATCAAACAGAAAGATTAGCAAGAGCTGCAAGTGTATGTCGGTGTGCGGTGCAGGGGGAAGCAGTAATGGGGGGCGCCAGGCTTTGGGAAGGGGGATCAGACCCTTGTGGGGCCATCTGACTTGCTTTTACCCTGTGACCGGGGCAACATCTTCCAACCCAGCTAAGTGAAGTTTTCTAACTGAGCAATGGCCCAGCAGAGGAGGCAGGCAGTGCTAAAAACCCAACCAAGGCCAGGAGGGAATGTGTGGTGACCCCCTCCATCCCAAAGCTGTTCTGTCGGGTGTAGGAGGACTTGTGGCACCTTAGAGACTAACCAATTTATTTGAGCATAAGCTTTCGTGAGCTACAGCTCACTTCATCGGATGCATACTGTGGAAAATACAGAAGATGTTTTTATACACACAGACCATGAAAAAAATGGGTGTTTATCACTACAAAAGGTTTTCTCTCCCCCCACCCCACTCTCCTGCTGGTATGCATCCGATGAAGTGAGCTGTAGCTCACGAAAGCTTATGCTCAAATAAATTGGTTAGTCTCTAAGGTGCCACAAGTACTCCTTTTCTTTTTGCGAATGCAGACTAACACGGCTGTTACTCTGAAATCGGTTGGGTGTGTTACTCCAGTTTTATCACAGTGCAATTCCCTTGAAACAAATGAGGTCCGGCTGCCGTGAGGTAGCAGTGGATCAGGACCATTAATGTGTACGTCTGTGTGTATTTAAACATCCCTTCACATGGCCAGAGCTTGCATGAGTGCTAAACCTGACCCCCCCATCCCAAATCACAGCTCAAGATTCAATCCCCAGTCACTGCCTTGCTTTTTAAAAGCCCAAGAAACATTTCAGACTTGAAGCCAACTTCTGTCGCTCCCCACCAGCTGCAGGCATGCAACCAGGCAATGGGCACAATCTGGCACTGAGTATAGATTTCCCTGGTCACTTTTTCCTTCTTCCACTGCACACGGCAAACCTAGCCTAGCCTGCCTTTGAGAGGGCAGGAGGGGAGATGTTTTCTGCCTCTTCAGAACAATGCTCTGATTGCATTAGCCACTGTGTAGCCACTCTGATCACCTCCCTCCTGGAGGGACAAGGCAGGTTTGGGTAGGCACCAGCGACAGACAGAATCAGAGATCAAGAAAGAAGAAATGTGGGCTGAAACCTCAGCCCCGCTAGCTTTTAAACATGTGGCGAACTGCTGCAAAGAGAGAGAGAGACAGAGAGGCCCCCGGACAGGGGGTAACTCAATCTGCCATCAAAGGCTTGGTATGAAAAGTCTTCAACCCAAGGGGCTGTTGCTTACCTGCAGGGAAGATGCAGAGAAAGACAGGGAGGATTTGGAAGAATCCCAGGGCTGTGGATCCTGCCCCTCTCCCCATACCCATCCATCCAGCTCGAGCTTTAACCACTATCCTTTCCCTGGAAGAAGAGTTAAAAAAAAAAAAAGAGAGAGAGAGAGAGAGAGAAAGAGAAAGAAAGAAAAATAAAGGGAAAAAAATAAATCAATCGAAAGGAAGGAGAGAAACTGAAAAGAATCCCTCAGACCCCCAGCGAGCGAGTCTGTCTAGCTGGGCAGGGCAGGGAGCCCTAGCTGGCAGGCTCCAGTCGCCTCTGCACTGAAATTACACAGACTTTTTTTCTTCTTCTCTCCTTTCCCCTGTACAAAACAGCCAAAACCATCAATCATCCCCGCTGCCTTCCAATGTCTACTGAGCTCTTCCCTTCCTCCAGTCAGGAGCCAGCGTCTCCGCCTCCCAGGCCAGGCCGGCTCCTGTTACAGGCCAGCAGCGCACTGAGGCAGGGGGGTGGGAGAAGGAAAGAGGCGGAGGAATTAATTCATTCCATGCACTAGTCTCGAGTAATAAGAGAGAGAAAGAGAGAGAGAGAGAGGCTGGTTACACTAAAGAACTAACCACAGGAACCCCTAACCCCCAGCAGAACACCCCTCTGGAAAGAGAAACACACCCACATACTGGCTAGGCTGGACAGGCTTCCTTCTGCACTTACAGCGGGACTGACTGTACAAGTGACCATGCTGGGTCCCGGATTTCGCTCCTGGCCATTTCACAGTTTGGTTTGCAAGTCACCAAAAAATTTTTTTTTTTTTTCTAGCCGCCAGCAAGTGCCTGGGATCTGAAAATCAGGCAGGGTTTCCTCTGCCGCCTACCTAGTGAGACAGCCACGCTGAGCACGGACACAGCACTTAGGTTTTCAAAAAGCTGCACAAAGGTTAAGTGGTGTAGCCCCCGGAAGGGAAGGGGAAGGATCATTACCTCCCTTGAAGTAAGGGGGAGACTGAGGCATGGAGGTCTGGCTCCTAAATCTCATTGAGGATCTGGGCCTGCGAGCTTACATAACTTAGCCAAGGTCACCCACTGAGTCTATGGCAGAGAAAGAGGACATAGGAGTTTCTGGCTCCCAGCCCTGTGCTCAGTCCACTAAAGGATGCTGTCACTCCTTGTCATTGGCAATGAGCATTCTGCCATCAGAAACCAGCTGACAGTTTGCTGTAGGCGTACGTGTTTCACAACAGAATCCAGCTCTTTCTTCCACAGCTGCATTAACAGGAGTGAAGTAAGCCCGTATGACTCAGAAACACACATGGAGCAGATTTCATAGCTTCATGTCATTAGTCTGATAGATGTTAGAAATGGAAATGCTCTATTAAGTCACTTAGTCGAGCTCCCAACCAATGAAGGATAGATCCCTATCATACATTTACTGGTGTTTTCTCAAGACCAATGTTAACTAGCCAACCAAATACTCTTCCGGAACTTCCATAGGATAACTATACTGCAGCCTAACAGATCTCACTGTCAAGAAGTTGTTGCTGATATTCCGCTTGTCCCTATCTATCTGGGAGAGTTTTACCCATTATACTGATATAGTCATACAGGTCTAGTTGTACCAGTGTAACCCCCATGTGGATACTCTTATTCCAGTAAGAGTGATTTTCTTCAGTTTAGTTTATGTCACTTGGGAAGGGGTGGCTAAACCAAAGAAAGTCGCTCTTAAGAGTATCTCTGTAGGAGAATCATACCGTATAACTAGATTTGTTTAAATTCACTCCTTTGCTTACAGCAAAAACACTTTCCTTGAAGCAGGTTCAAACTACATTGAACGAAGGCCACTGTAATTCTGAACGAGAGCATCTGTACAGGGGTTTAATGCACTTTAACTTCACAATTTTAGTTAATTCATCCTAACTTTCCATGCCACTGTAATGCGGATGGGAAGGGGTTTTCCACCGATGCCGGTAATCCACTTCGACCTAGCTGTGTTTACAGTTGGGTTACCTCGACCTAACTACAGCTCACAGAGGGCAACATTTTTCACTGCCCAGAGTGATGTAGCTAGGTTGACCTAAGTTTTAGGTGTAGACCAGGCCTCAGCTTAACAAAAAATCCTGCCTGGAGTGAAGTGTAGAGGCTGCAATAAGATCTCATATTTTGAGAAGCAAATTCATCAAATATCTCCATTTGGCTATTGTGTTAAGTTGTGGGGTTTTGAGTTTCCAGTAATCCAAACAGCTGCGTGGGCTGAAACCATATGTGTAGTTGGTGGTGGTGGTGGGGTGTTACTGCCCCCCCGCAAACTGCAAGCCTTGGGCAGGCCTGGAATTTGCCTCCCTGTGCGCGGCCCTATTGGCTTGACCGGAGCTGACCCCAAATACAGAAGTCAAACTACACCTATGGCTGAAACACTGGATTTTTATCCAGGCTGTACTAGGAATAAAGGTGAAGGTGATTCTGGGTAGAATCAAAAGAGCACAGTTGCGAGCGAGGGGCCTTGCCCGCTTGACAAAAGGGCTGCAGCCGGCTGTGAGTTTGAACCAGCGCCATTTCCCTCTGTTCTGATCCTGGAGCCTGCACACTTGGATGCAGTGTGCAAAAGTCAATGGGAGGTTTGTGTGCAGAAGGGCTTCAGGATCAGCCTAAGCAGGGAAAGAGATTAAAAACAGACCCACATGAAGCTTCGGCCTTCAGGTCAGTGGCAACTGTGCTGCCAGAAAACAAATATCTGGTTCTACTGACTCCAATTTGCAACCTTCCCCTTTTTCCCCCCATGGCCCGTGGACACATTTCGGCTCAGCTGCGTTAGGTATTGCATGTTTGACTGCTGTTTGTGCACAACTGAAGGCAGCCGCTTTCATTGGTGAAAACTAAACATTGGTCTAAACAGACCCAAAATATGGATGCTTCTGAAATTCCACTCTGGATCCAGTTCCACATTTTGCAAATGACCTCTACCTTTGTAATGAGTTGAACCAAAGACCTGGATCACTAGCATCCCCAAATTGTTTGAAAATTTGGGATCTGAACTTTTTGCCTATGGGAGACAATCTAGGCGTCTAGCCTTTGAAATGAATTGGGAGGCGATACTGACTGCATTTTCCCTTATTTCTTTTCTTCCTAAAGCCTAAACGCTGTCCCCAACAAGGATCTCATGTTTTAGATTGCACCTTTCATCCTAAAGGATCCCTAAGTTTTTTACAAACAACACTTCATCCACCACAGAAATGCAGCCGCTGTGAGGTAGAACACAATAATGCTGTACAACAGCTTTGTACAGGGAGCAAAGAGGCATCCTCGATCTAGTGGGCTTCTGGGAGTATGTAGGGTAGTAGAATATTGTGATCCGAACTGGAATTAGAACAGGATGCTAGAGCTAACACACCCTGGCTCCTGAATAAAAGTGTCCATAGGATTTAAATCAGTGCTAGCAGGCAGGATCTCTGGTTTATGTATCTCATGGAAGACAGGATGACCTGTGAAATACCACTCACCCTGGTGAGACTCCACCCTGTGTAGCCACAGTGGAGTGAGTTATGGACTAAGTGTTGCCTGACCCTCTAAGGGTCAAATGTATCCCTGATGTAACTCCATTGATTTCCATAGGCTCACAACCAGGATGAATTCAGTGCTAACTCTTTGGTTATGAAAGAAGGATCAGCTAATCAGAGGCTCCTACAATACCAAGGACAGGGGCCAAATCTACCCTTGAAGCCAATGACCTGATTCTGCTGCCACTGAAGCCAATGGAAATAGAACTGGGCCTTATACGAGCCCAGATTCACTGTCTTCTCCTAAGTAATCATCCTTCCTATCTACAGAGACCATCCTGTTTCATCTAATTATGTGTGTGTGTGTACATTACGTACACATGCAACTTACAGAGAGGATGGAGAAACCATGGCCAGCTGTACAATCTTAGCCTATGCTGTTCTAAGTTAGACCATTCACTGCCATTGAGTCAAGGGGGCTGAGTAACTGAATGAACTGAATAATTAGAACCATTAGGTTTAGCACTGATGCCTCCCCTTACAGCCTTTCCTAATGAATTTATTTGATATCTATAATTATACTGCTAAATAGTAAATATGGGCAATTTTGAAGACTTTCTGCTGCCTGTAGCTAGTGGTTAGACTGGGGAACTATTCCTGCCTCTCACAAAACCTGACTGTGGCCTCTATCCACCAATCTATCTAACCACTATGAATTTATTTGCCATTCAGTTTAGTATCTAGGCACCTTAAGAAAATAACTTCACTGCTCTATGCCTCAGTTACCTCCTCACAGGGGCTGGGAAACTTAATCAACGGATGTTTGCCAAGTGCTCTGGGAGCCTGGGCTGAAAGTTTTCAGAGCACAATTCTGCTCCCACTGAATCCAATGGCAAAACTCTGATTAACTGCAACGAGTGAAGAAAATTGGGCCCCAAAACAGCAAGTATGATATAATCTTTTGTAACAGTGCATGGTATCATTTCAGTTCATGAACCACCATTTAAGATCTAGGGCTATAAAAGCCGGTAGTTTATAAGCCTGGTATCAGATACTCATGTATTATCTACATTACGCATACATGGACATTTAAACAGCTACTGATGAGAGATTTTTGGAACTTTCTTATCACTTTCCCAGTGTTTCCATGTGATTAGGATGAACCCCAAATGTGTAGCTACCCAATGAAGGTGAATGAAGATGAGAGAGATGATGTGTGTATGGGCATGTCTCTAAACACACTGAGTGCTGGAGTATTTGGACTAGTAAACAGTTTTGGTGCCAAATATGAATACCATGAATAGTAAAAAATAACCAAGTTATTCATCAATTTCAAAACTGGTTCGAAGGACTAATGCCAACCTCAAATCTAGAAGATTCCCATATCAGAAGATCCCCATGTTCCGACCAACCCCAGAGGACAGTGACTATCTGCCATGCAAAAAACTAGAGGGGACAGCACACAGCTCTGAAACAGACATATTTCTCCCATACCCATTTTGAAGAATCTCCCCATTGGCACAGGGTGACTATAGAGTAGCTCACTGGCTACCCCTTGCTGATTGGCCTTGCTTGTATTGTTGTTACCCCACCTTCCCTGCCTATTTGTTTGGCTGACTTCTTGCGTCTCGTTTTAAATTTAAGCTCTTTGGGACAGGGGCTGCTTTTTACTATATGTTCATATAGAGCCTAACCCAACAGGGCACTGTTCTGGGGGGCCTCTCGGTGCTGCTGCCATACACATAATTCTAATAACAGCCACTGAGGCATGAGGGTTCCCGGGATTACATGTGTTCAGGTTGGTTGGTGTGTTTCACTCATGCTCTGCAGAGAAAGAGCAGCTTTTCCTGACCTTTCCCGCCACAGGAATCTGAATCTGAACGGTGCTTCTACATCATGTAGGGTGGCCAGATAGCACGTGTAAAAAAATAAAGGAGGGGTCTAGTTGCATATATAAGACAAAGTCCCTAATATCAGGAGGTCCGGTCACCCTAACAACATGTATTGGGATTTGGTTTATACAACAGAATTCTGATCAATTCCAAAAGCCAATAGAAAAGGGGAGGGAAAGGGGCACTGACTCTTTGGAGAGAAAAAGGATCAATGAAACTCCGGGAAAGATTGACAAGTGATTTTAAAATGAACGTGCAAATCAAGCCAATGCTTGTGCTTTGGAGGATTCCCTTATTTTTTTAAAAAGCCCAGCAACTCTGTATCTTTCTTGCAGCAAGGATCCAAACCTTTAGAGGTTGCAAAATGGTGATTAGATGGAGAACATTGCAGTATTTTTTAAACAAGAACTGTCTGTACCCTACATTTAATTACCGCTACACTGCAGTCTCTCTCAAAATGTGGATGTGTGCAGTAACTCCCATTGGATTAGCATTTAGACCCTTAGATGTTAGGGAGCAGCTTTATATTACTGTGTGTTGTCCTAAGCTCTTGTGGCTGCTGGATAAGGGTCTCAAAATGCTGCTCTGCTAACATGTTTTCCTGCCCTGAAAAGTCTGTGTATAGCAACTAATAGGGAAGGTATTCTATTGCAGGCTTCATTAGTGCATTGGGCATGGTAGTGACAGTATCTTAATGGGGTAGGTCAGAGGAGATGGTATTTGAAAGAGGCTTTGAAGAGAAGCATGCGGGCTGACTATTGCTTGGCAAAGAGCAAAGAGGATTCTTCGTTTCAACAGTTGAGTTTCTGGTGCTTGGGCAATCTAAATATACATCTGCTTATATGGATCCTGGACTCAATAGCCTGTCTCTTTAAAGGGACACTATTAGGTGTCAGTTTTGGATTATTAAGATTTTATAATGCTACCATCAATAAATAAAATACTTTGCTTGTATACAGCACCTTCCATCCAAGAATCTCAAAGCCCTCTACAAATCAATTAAGCTTTTCAAAACCCCATGAGGAGGGTAAAGTAATTTTGGGACAGCTACATGAAGTGATCACCCAAAACAACTAGTGCAAATACAAGGGCTTGTCAATTCCTAATGCAATAATGATCCAGCTAGAGAGGGAGGAGGAATGTTTGAGAAATCCTTCATTCCTACCCGCAAAAGAAAGCAAAATGAGCTGGATATTTTCAATAGAATAAAGCTTGTCACGTCAACTTGTTTGCAGTTGTAGTGGTGTGGTATTACAGAGACAGGGTATTATAGAGACAAGATGGGCGAGGTAATATCTTTTATTGGACAAACTTCTCTTGGTGAAAGAGACAAGCTTTCGAGGTTGCACAGAGCTCTTCTTCAGGTCCTGAGTAAGCTCTGTGTAAGCTCAAAAGCTTGTCTCTTTCACCAACAAAAGTTGGTCCAATCAAAGATGTTACTTCACCCCCCACCCCCACCTCCCCGTGTGACAGGTGACATTCAACTCCTTCCTCCCCCTAATTTGTTTGCAGCATATTGTGGGGCTGGGCTTGAATCTCACACATCACAGAATATAACCTTTCCTTGTTCTGATGTGTTTAGAAGGTTGGCTGGAATTCTTCTTCTGTATATTTAGTTCTCTGCAGGGAGCTCCGCCTTCATCCCCATCTCCTACCGGAGTAAATCCCAAACAACATTCCTATTGCATCTATTTCACATCTGAATGAACCTCTAATAAACAACTGGACTAATAGGTGGTCATGTCTGTGAGCAAGTTTCATGACTGTTGGTGAAATGTGCGTGGCTCAACTGAAAATCTGGGTAACTTCTAACTGCCAAAAAATAAACAGAAGGGATCTTCAACCCCCTTTTGACTTTCTGTCAGAACAGAGAGAAATCAATTTAGTATAACTGGACATTAATGCTGCCCCTTCTTTCCCAGCTGCTTCTAAAATTGACTTTTGTCTCTAGAAATTGCAAGAGTTCCTACAAATATATTTGTCTAATCTGCCTCTCCCCATCTAAACAGAATGTCTAAGGACCTCTCCTAGATCTCGTCATTAAAAGGTAACAGGCCTTTCTGTGGAACAGCTGGGATGGAAATACCAATTTTTCTCAAGGCTAGATTGTCAATATACTGTGGCTGGAGAAAGCAGAAGGAGTTTAGGAGGGGCACAGAAGCAAGGAGGAGCCTGCTCTTTAAGGTGCCTTCTGACTTTATGTGGAAACACTGTACCTCCCACTTGGGTTGTTGAGTGTGGATTCCTGAAGATGATGTCTAGAAATGTGATCTACCACACCATGCCATTTCTGCTTTCAGTTATGAAATGAAGGACAGTCTAGTAGATGTTGTCACTATGCATTTTTAAAAACTTTAAAAAACTATCTGAATATCTCCCAGGAAAATAAATCGTTACAAAAAATGAGGCTAGTAAAAATCCCAATGACCCCATCCCTCTGGATTTTCCAAACCCGTTATACTCCCTACAGAGGATGCAGTTGGATGAAGGCTGTATTTTTTGAGCAGGGAATAAGCACATGTGCGCTCTCCCGGGAATAAATAGAACTCGAAGCTCGTTTCTTCCCGCTAGGTGGCGCTGTTTTCCCTAAACAGTTTGCAAAAATAGCCAATTTATGAAATAAATGCAATCCAACGCTGCCTTAAACCACATGACATAACATCAGCTTACAAGCTCCCATTAAAATCTCAATTTGGGGAAACTGATTCTACCTCTGAGCAATGGCAATACAATTACTCCAACAGGCAGCAATCAAGAATCACATCAAAACAACACCAAACTTTCATCTCCCGCCTAAGAACCACCACCACCACAAGCACCTGTCTTGCAAACATGATTTCCTTGAATACATATAACAACGGGCAAGTCCCTGGATGAAAACAACACTTAAAGAGGATGTTTTGCAACCTGGCTGGTGGTTTTAAAATGTCCTAACTCAAGGCTTTATTCTGCCATCCTGACACTGATTAATGCCTTATTACCCGCTGAAATCAGTGGGACTTTTTGTTGAGTAGGGTGTTACTCAGCACGAGTAACGGTAGCAGAATCTAGCCCTCTGAGATGAATGTAATGTTTGCTT
Organism: Chelonia mydas; assembly: GCF_015237465.2. Classification (NCBI taxonomy): domain Eukaryota; kingdom Metazoa; phylum Chordata; order Testudines; family Cheloniidae; genus Chelonia; species Chelonia mydas. The sequence continues at coordinate 71,939,706 of NC_051250.2, forward strand.
TAGCCTATATAGCTATCCATCTCTCTCGGTACTTATTTGGCTCTCCTACGCATGGTATCTGAGTGCCCGGATAGCTGTCAAACTAGCTTGATCTTGAAAACATTCTGTATTTTTAAATCATAGTAGCTGGGGATAGGAAAACGTATCTACATATCGATCCTTCTGTGTTTTGCAATAAGGATGCCAGCTAAGCCCCGGGAGCAAAACCCATTCCAAAAAAAAAAAAAAATGTTTCCATTTTGATCAGTGTTTTGCCATTAAGTTCACTTTTTCATTTAGATGGGAATAATTTCGCACAAGGACGCTGCAAGTCCGGGGGCAACCAGAAAAGAAAAGAAAGAAAGAAAGGACTCGTCTCTCTCTATCTCTCTGCATGCAATGAAGAAAAAGAACCAAAGCACAGAATAAGCATTTACAAATGGATAGAGAAACTCTACAGAGGATCAGAACGGAACGCCACGGACTCTCAGGCAGAAAGAGCACCTGGTTAAGAAGCAAATCAAGAAGCAATTAGGGAGGGGAAGGGTGGGGGGTGGATATCATGCCGGAAAGAGAGTCCAGGTAGCAACCCCAAAGCAGGCTAAGAAGGAAGCAAGCAAAGGTGCAGAGGGATTCCTTGGGAGGGGGTGACCCTTTGTTGCAGGGAACAGACCCCAGGGGTTGGTGCCTTTCCCCTCCAATCCACTTTCCCCCAACCTCACCGGCTCTGGTGCTTACCTTATCGGCTGCATCAGCCCCTCCAGCCCGCTGGGGGGGAGGGTGTTAGTGGTAGGGAGGGGCAGGTGGACGCTGGCAGGACCGGGAGGGGGGAGATGGTGGGATTGTCCGCAGCAGGGCAACCCCCCCTCCCTTCCCAAAGAGCCCCCCCTGTAGGGTTAAGAGCTCGCCACTCTCTTCAGCAGCAGGACAGGGAGAGCAGCATCTTCCTCTCCAGCTGCATGTCTGCGAGAGACTGGCTGAGCCAGGGCAGGGTGTGAAAGGAAAGTGATTTCCCAAGCAGATCACTCAGCCTGGGAGATAAAACGAAGCAGACAGACAGGCAGGCACAACAGCCCCCCCCCCCCCCCCTCCGCCCCTTCTGCAAAGCTCTCCGTGTGCTGGTGTGAGAAGGTTAGTTAGCATGCAAAAGGGGGGATGGAAAACAGAGGCAGCTCAGTGCAAGGCGAGGAGCAGGGGGAAAGAGCTGGTCTGTGGGTGTGCGCCCCAGTGATCCACAATCACAGGGATGGGAGTGAGGGGTGGTCAGCAGAAGAAAGAAAGTAATTAACAGTGGACAGGAAATTAGGGTGCAGGCGAACAAACGGGGGAAGTGAATGCACACGACCCTGCCCACCCAGGGTTCATTCCTGTAGGGTTTAGATCTGGCACCTTTCCATTTCTGCCCTGAACTAGTTAGAATTGTCCACCTGCAGCTCAGAGGAGGAGCAAAAATCTGACATGGTCCCAGGAAAAAAGAGAGTTGGAAATGGTTATTTCCTGGGGGAAATTATAATCACAGATACAACATACACACATACAGTATGTATGTATGCCTGTGTGGGGAGTACAGGCATACACATGCACAAAACACAGTTGTAATCTCTCTATGTGGTGTTTTCTTAACACAGAGAGTGGGAGGGAGTACAGAAAGGATTGTCTAGAGGATAGTTCTGCTAATGTATGCATGCATTGTAGATAATGTATTGGGTAAAGCAAATAAACCCCAACATGCTTGGGCAAGTTGATTTTCTATTTTCACATTTTCCTCACTGGGGAAAGGGAAGCAAACAGTACAAATGAAGGAGTGCAGCCGGGAGAGAAAGGAGAAACCAGTGCATTGTTCTAGATGATAGAACCATACAAATTACATAAAGAGGTAGATCTTTTGTGTCCCGTAGACGGGGGAAATAAATAAAAGAGGAGAGAATCCATTCAAAGCTGTAACTAAAATGGAGATTTAATATTCTCTGAGCTGCTGCTGTCAGTCCCACCACTCAGGTGCGGGATACATGTGGGTTAAATCAAACTGCACATATTGTACACGTCACACAACTCATTAGGCGACCAAAGCTGTTGCCTATGGAGTCAGTGAGAGTTTTGCCATTGATTTCAATGGGAGCAGTGCGATGAAGAAATTACATACAAACCCAAATATTTAGGAACTTGGTCTAGTCCTGACCTGGATCCCTCATTCATCACAACCAGCAACCAAGGTTGTGATACTGTAGAAAGCCTGACTGACTGAATTCAGAACTAAAGAGAGGCTCCGGCCTACACTGAGCTATTTCCCTATATATTATTATTACTATGGCCTGTACTTTATTTTAATAGAAAGTGAATGAATGCACAGCTCCGAAAGTCTGTGTGCCAGACAGACAACTAATTACTGCAGTCCCAGAGCGGTGAACATGCTAAATATGCAGTTGCCTTTGCAAGTGTGCAGATAGGAGCAGCTCTTTGCAAAGAGTTTTTCAGTGTGGAAGGCAACAAATGCGAATAGCAGCTATCAACTGCTTGATTAAGTCTGCAAAAAAAGAAATGCGTCCGAGTTTAACAATATGAGCGAATGTGTATCAGGTGCAAATTAGAAAACGGGCATGCATTAACAATAACAAATATAAACATCCCTGCTGCAAAGCTCCAGTAGAGCAAAGACGTCTTTTTTTAAGCATGAATCTCCCAAGTATACACTACTGAACAAGGACTAGTTTAACCTTGGGTCAGACGTGAACGAGCTAGAGATGGTTTGATGCCTGGCATAAAACCAGTAGCACCTCTCTAATAATAACTAATAGTTTTATCATAGTATCCTGATGCCCCTCTATCAGGGACCCTCATTGTGCTAAACACTGTACAGACACAGTGAAAAACAGAGCCTGCCCTGAAGACATTACAGGCTAATTTAAGACAAGACACAACAAGTGAGCGTAACAAGGGAAAGAGGTGCAGAATGGAAATGAGAACATGCATTTCTATAGGCCAGCTGTGTGCACAGCAGGGTGGATTCCAGTCAGATAATTAAAAACCATTGTAAAGGTACATATAAACACAGAACTAAAGTCTTCACTGACCCCCTACCTAGCTGTTAACCTTAGGCATCATCAGAAGAGTTGGCACCCATGGGAGTTGCTGTGTGCGGAGCACTATTGAAAATCTGGGCTTTGTTGAGATGCCTGAATGGGAGCTACGCTTTTTCGAAAATCTGACCCTAATCCTGGATGCTGAGGTCTTGGAAATCAGGCCCTGAGCTTCTCTTGGAATATCTGGTCCCTGGTGCTTCATGCAAAGTACTGGATTGACATTGCAGGAGTTTGGAGCCTTCTCTCTGCAGAACAATCTCTTCTCTTATACACTGCACTCACATCAGGCATGGTCATCACCAGTGACTGGTGACGTAGCTATACAAGGAAGTAGTTTGTGGACAATCTGACGTAGCCACTTATTAGAATTCTCTTGTCCTTTCAAGTGGGCATTTCGCTCTTTGGTGAAGAAAAACAATCCATCCTTCTGAACATGGACACGATGGTAGGGCAACACAAGCTGAAAAGGAGATGACAGTTATTCCAGACGAACCAGAGAATTGAGGGAGAAAAGGAGAGGAAATCTTTGCTCTCCATGAGTTAATGGATCCTGTGGTTCGCAGCCTGGTCTAGATTGTGTGGATGCTTTGGGCTCTGGCCTAGCCACCGGTGTAGGGCAGTTGATGGGATGTGGGAAGCATGTGAATCCAAGGATACCCACATGCCACTCCAAAAACGTCTCCTATCCAGTTAGAATTCCCTTTGGGTAGAATGCACAAATACACGTTAATTCAAAAGAGAAGTGTGGCCCACTGAGGTCTCAATATTACATGGGCTGAGGGCTGCTGTCCAGGAATCCCAGCAGCTTACTGCAGCCCTGGTCCAGGGCTCAGCACTGCAGTGGATGCGGTACCATGGGCATCCCTCTCCTCACAAGCTATGCACAGTGTAACTGCTTGCTGCAAGGTCAGCTTCTCTGCTATGAGTTGGTGAGAATGGGGGACGGAGGCTAGCAATGGTCAAACCAGTTCAAGATTAGATGAGACCCAACCTGAACCTTAGCCCAAGACTGTTTCTGAGGTCCACTAAAAGATGATCAACTGTTAAAAATGCATCTTCCTGCTTTCTATGCAGGGCTGGGACCTGGCTGGGAAATGAAGCAGCTAAATAATATATTTCTACAGGTTTTCTGGCCTGACTGGAATCAGGAACCATTGGAAATATCAAGACCATCTTGTCAGTATGAGTGGGTGTATGGGGTCCCTGGAAGGCAAGGGTGTGATGGGGTGACCCTGTCACCTGCTAGGGAAAGAACTCCCCCCCCCACCATGAGAGACGTGCTCCTCCTGTGGGGTGATTGACTGATTGCCTCCCAGCCACAGGGGGCGGAGCTAGGTAATGAGCCATTAGTCAGCTCAGCCTTATAAGGAGCCTGAGGGAGTCTGGGAAGACAGACTGCAGAGGATGCAGGACTCTTCTGCAGGCGAAGGCTGCCTTTGGCTGGAGAGCTGAGCCACAGGAATAGAGCTAACTCCTGTGGTGGGCTCCTGGGAGAAGGCGCAGGGCAGCCAGGGAGGCAGCCCTGGAGTTGTTGTGCCAGCTGGGGAGCAGGGTAGGCTGCAGTTGGGGAGAAACCCTCAGCTAAGGCCTATAAGGAACAGGGAACTGAAGAGAAGTCCAGGAAGGCAGGAGACCATTGGGGTTTCTGTGGTATCTGGACTCCCAGCAGGACAAAGCCTGGGGAGTCCGTGCCCTGGGCAGGGCTGGCTCTAGGCACTAGCAAAACAAGCAGGTGCTTGGGGCGGCACATTTCTAGGGGCTGCCTTCCGGCGCCGGCCCTGCCGCCCCTAGAAATGTGCCCCTGCTGCCCCAGCTCGCTTCCACTCCACCGCTGCCGCTTCTCCCCACTCCCTCCCTCCCAGGCTTGTGATGCGCCAAACAGCTGTTTCACGCGGCACGCCTGGGAGGGAGGGAGGAGAAGCCGAGCGGCGGCGCGCTGGGGGGAGGCGGTGGTGGTGGAGCGGAGGCGAGCTGGGGTGGGGAGCAGTTCCTCTACCTCCCCCCCCCGTTACTTCCTGCGCTCCCCACCCCTCGCTCCCCTCCGCCCTGCCTGCTCCCCTGAACGCGCTGCCTCTCCCTCGCCTGAGAGGGAGCAGGGAGAAGCGGAGCGGCGGTGTGTTCAGGAGACCAGGTGGAGCGGAGGTGAGCTAGGGAGGGAGGTTGTGGGGTGGGGGAGCCACAGGAAGCAATGGGGGGGGAAATGCGGCACGCCTGGGGGAGGAGGCAGGGCCGGGAATTTGGGGAATGGGCGGAGTTGGGACAGAGCCGGGGGCAGGGGGGCACGAAAAAAAGCAGGGGGGGCCCCAAATTGTTTTTTGCTTGGGGCGGCAAAAATCCTAGAGCCGGCCCTGGCTCTGGGAAGAGAAAGAACTGAGTTGAGCCCGCAAGTGGAAAAGAACCTTTTGTCTATGTCAGCTTGGGACTAGTACTGAAGTCTATATTCGTGGTGGGACTTTGAGTACCCTGGAAGCAGATGGAGCCTTTATGTGACTTGGCCAGAGAGCCAGGCCACAGCAGACCCAGAGAGAGAGAGGGAGGGAGGCCATCACAGGGCCAAGGAAGCGGCCACCACAGGGACACTGGAGATGAGGACCCCTGGTAACATCGCCACAAAGGAGTGCTACTTGAGGTGCAGACTACCCTTACAAAGGTGTTAACTTCGACTGGGACCCAGGACTCCTGGGTTCTATTTCCCGCTCTGCTGGATGATGATTTGCTTTACTCTCCTGAGCAAAATGCTTTCCTCCTCTGTGCCTCATTTCCACCTTATCTCCAAAGTGGGGCTAATAGCTAATATCTCATAATAATATCTAGTTCCCTAGGGCAGCGGCGAGGACTCAGTCAAAGGGCCCTGAGAAGTGTGATGGGTTACATCATTAGCCACTGGCGGCTTAGGAAAGAGGTGGCAGCGTCTCTTCCTTCCATAGCCCCGGTCAGAAAGCACAGCACCAGGACTTGGAGGGGAGTTGGGCAGCCCTGAGACCCTCCGCTTCCCGGCTCCCAGAGGCCCAGCCTGAAGGAACGAGTTGTGAATGGCTGATGAGCCCCTCCCCCAGCCCTTGAGCGATGATCTTCCTTCTGTGCCCATGCAGCAGAGTGTCTCATCGCTTCACTCCAGCGCTTTCTCACCCTTAGAATACACTGGACAGGGCTGACGCATGTGGAGGTGAAGAATGTTCAGCTGTGACAACCGGGGCTGGGTATTATACAAACCCAGCCACCAGCACAGCACCTTTTCAAAGGCTTCAGATCCGCTACAAATTGCTTCTGAATGACAATGGGAATTTCTCGCCCTTCACAAAGCCCCACTATTTGCATCTTTATTGGAATAAACTAGCTAATTTCTCCAGTCAGAAGGCTTGTCTGGAGAATACCTAATTCCAATTAAGTGGATATTCATCAGCAGCTCTGGCACTTGGAAGGCAGAAGTGGGGGCTGTTGCCTTGCCTGGTGCTTAGCTCGCCACCTGCTGAGGTCCAGATCTCAGGCAAAGACCATGAGAAGGGACCCAATCAAATCCAAGTGCAAACAGCAAGGCAGGAAACCGCTAACGACCAACCCAGCCACAGGGAACTTGCGTTTCTCAGTTCGGTTTTAACTGTGTCCAATAACTCACAGTAAAAACCAGTGAGATATAGTGTAATGTGTTTGGGGAGGGGAATGTGAAGAGGAGATACTCACTCAGTAAATTAGCCCTTTGCTCAGCTGGGGTGAATCAACAAATCTGTTAATTTCTGCATGGATCAAGACTATGGGGCACTGGGTGCGGGGGAGAGATAGCTCAGTGGTTTGAGCATTGGCCTACTAAACCCAGCTTTGTGAGTTCAATCCTTGAGGGGGCCGTTTGGGATCTGGGGCAAATATTGGGGATTGGTCCTGCTTTGAGCAGGGGGTTGGACTAGATGACCTCCTGAGGTCCCTTCCAACCCTGATAATTTATGATTCTCTGATCTATGAAATCTGTCCTTGGCCCAGCCAGGCTTCAGCACTCTTTGACTTCAACTGGAGTTGCACCAGGGAGGGATTCGACTTGGTCTCTCTGCCTGTTGTAAGTAATGCTGAGGCACCTATCGCTATGCTAAACGTTGCTGTTTCTCTTGTAAAAGGTAGAACAGAGTTTCGCAAAGTGTGGTCTGCAGAGCAACAAGGGGCTGTTTTGGCAAAAGTGGAAGGAGTTCACATGGTGCGGGTTCTCTTTATTTCCACATGCAGAACTGCATTAAAAGACAGCACAAACTACCTTAACTACATACACAAAAATCTACAAAGAGATAAAGCTCTCGCTGTTCTTGCTCTTGAGGATGCATGAGTAAAGCATGTGAGATCTGGGATGAAAGTACTTAGATGATAAGCTCTTTGGGGCTTTTTGTGTGCTTGTATGTTTGTACAGCACCTAACACAATGAGGTACTGGTCCTTGGCTGGGGCTCAAATATTACATAAAATACCTCTTGTCACTTTCCCGTGCAATTACTGTGGTAGCCACAGGGATATTCTGAGCTTACCCGTGGGAGGGGAGGTGGTTCGTACAATGGTGAATGGCAGCAAAGGTGTCCAGGGGATGAGCTGCTAAGATGTCTTTCACACTATGAAGAAGTCTGACAACCCTGGTGTCTACAGTAAATCTGGAGACCGGGCACTGGAGAGGGTGGACCAGTGCCCCAAGGTGGTACAGATGCCTGGCTAGTGTGTCTTGCTCATGTGCCCAGGGTCACACTGATTGCCAGATTTGAGGTTGGGAAGGGCAGACTGGCTGAGACCTTGAAGATTTTTTTGCCTTCCTCTGTAGGATGGGAGGTGGTTCTCCTGCTGGGATCATCTGGGCACATCCGACTGAATCAATACCCAGTCATTGCAGGGGCCTTGAGCATTGGCAGCCCCTCAGTCTCTTGCATTCTCTGCCTGAGGCACACAACAGGTTAATCTCCTGAGGATGAAATACTTTAGTCTAAATAAAGTCATTGGGCTCATTGTAGAGGTATTCTGGCCACAAACTCTCAACTCTGTGACATACAGGACACGCAATGCAGCTGAGTTAAGGTTGCTGCTGGAACCTTCATTTTTACAGCACTGGACTATTTCTGATTTTAGTGGTGCAGTGTCCATAGTGTAGCCATGTGGTATTTTTGCATAGAACAGGCATGGTTAGGGCCCTCTGATCAGCTGGGCCTGAACCCCTCCTCGACTAATAGTAGTTGATGGCTGCTGTGACTTACAGTCTGTCTCTAATAAGGACACTTTTTCTATACTTTATAGAAAGGACTCAGATGTAACCCATGCGGCCTTCATAGTCAAGAGGTATTTATGCTCTCCAGTCAGTCTCATTTTGGAGATGGATTTTTTAAAATATTTTATTCATTTACAAGGAAAAACTTAATTTGGGAATTTCAGAAGTGTAATTTACATACAGTGACTAAACACATCCCTGGAATGTGGAACATCCACCCGGTTTTCTGAAGAGGCTTCTCAGATATAAGACTGCTGCAGTGGAAGCCACAGAATAAGACAGGTATCGGCAACCTGCAGCCCGCCAGGGTAAGCCCCCTGGCGGGCCAGGCTGGTTTGTTTACCTGCTGTGTCCGCGGGTTTGGCCGATCACAGCTCTCACTGCCCACGGTTTGCCGTCCCCGGCCAGTGGGGGCTGCGGGAAGCAGTGCGGGCCGAGGGATGTGCTGGTCACCGCTTCCCGCAGCCTCCATTGGCCTGGACTGGTGAACCGCGGCCAGTGGGAGCTGTGATCGGCTGAACCTGCAGATGCTGAAGGTAAACACCCTGCCGGGCTGCGGGCCAAAGGTTGCCAATCCCTGGGCTATAGGGAGGGGTGGCGTGAAGCAGGGAGAGAAACTTGCGGCCTCCTTAGATCTGGAAATGGTGGATAAAGTAAACCTCACGCATCGACCCAAACCTTCCTTCAAAACAGAACCAGAATCAAACTTCTTCTGTGCTGTGAAAAACATGTATGTTATCTTTGCACTCCCACCCCATAATTCTGATGCTGCTGCTGAATGCCTGGGTGCCAACTGGGAATAGAAGGGCCAAAAATAGCCCAGTTTAGGCTCCACTGTCCCATGTTCAAACCGCATTTGTGTGTGGCGTTGTTGACAACCACACGTTGCACAAGCCCATCTCAATCCCTTTATGGAGGGAGCGTGGGTGCGTCTCCAGTGGGCTGTAGCACACTGCTGCTCCACCAAGAAGCTTAGCCAACAGGTTGGGTGTAGTGTGGATCCTCTAAACTGGCGTGAGGGGAATGGTCACATCAAAATGGATTTGCTTTGCTTCCTGCTTGGACGGACAGAGCTTATGCAGCACACAAGGGGTCAAATTCTCTGTTGGTGCAGTTCCACTGAAGTCCATGGAGTTACATCAGCAGGGGATTTGGCCCAGGGCAGGCAACTCCTTTAGCTTTCATCTCCCCATGGTGCCAGTTGCACACACTGCCTTTATCTACCTCGCCGCTTTGCATGGGGCAATAAGGAAAAGCCAAACGTGTTTACTCTTCCGTGTCACCTTGAGTAGCAAAGCGGTGCTTAGAAAACAGCAGCCATATATCAAGCTTCTGTCTGCACATTCTCCCCCCGCCACTGACTAAGCTCAGCTACCTGCCTTTCTGTCCTGGCCTGATGACACCAAACATGCCGCACAGCAAGCCCGTTCGTGATCTCCTTCTCACCTCCTTGGTGGGTTTACGGAAACAGGAGATGGGCGACCTAACCTCTAGTAAACAAAGCATGGGTGCCTGGTGGGGTCAAAAGACAAAAATGAGAGCAAGCCCATACACGGACTAGGCTAATGCTGCTGCTGCTCCTTCTGCCACCTGCCATAAGGCCCCTGGATCGAAACTCCTGCTTCAGGATTCTCACTTTATCATGCTATAAATGTCGCCTTTTATCTCGATTGTGGTTATATGATCTAAATAATTAATTGTTCTGTTTGTTAGAGGGGGTTTTGCTTTTTTGCTTTTCTGGACACTTTCTGCTCATGTGCTATTTTTTCTAAAGGCAAAATGATTCTTTAATGCTGACATTAATATTGCATGATATTTAATACACATTATTAAAAAAAAACTGATCAAGCTCAAATCCACAATAGGAAGCCAAAGTTCTCAGTGCTGAGTTCTCTTTCCAACCCAGGTTGTATAAATAGCCCAGTGCAGAGCAGTAAGTGGGAGACTTAGTCATGACCCCCCGTCTGTTTTCTTATAATCAATTAGTAATTATTAGGATGTACATCTATATAGGGTCTTTCATTCCAAAATGCTTTACAAACTATATACAGGGGTCACTTCACCTACCACTGACATGCAGCCATTGCTGGGGTGGAATGTGGCAGCTGCTGACCACCAGTAATTCTCTCTCTCTATTCTACATAGGTTTTTATAGTGCTCTCATCACCGTAGTATCTGAGCACCCTCCAGTCATGCATTAAGTGGCAGGACTAACATCTGTCATGTGGAGTTTGTTTTCTCATCCCCTCCCCAGGAGGAGACGTGTGTGCAGGGGAGGGTATTGTTTTGGTAGGCTTTGTGCGTGTGTGTGTGCGTGGGGGGGTGGTTTTGTAATACACGTTGCAATGTATGTATGTTAGAGAAGGCCTGGTCAAAGAAATGCACATTGTGCTTGGAGGTTTGGGGAGGTTTGTGATCCTCAGTTCCTGGGGGAGTTCATTCCATAGTCTCAGACCAGCCGCTGAGAAAGCTGTGTCTCCCTCTCGGATGACCTTTACCCTTATTGTAGAGAGCTCCATTGTGCCCAAGGAGCAGAGCTGTTGACCATGGTCTTCATCCTAGAGCTTCAGGTAGAGTTCAGATCTCCTGGGCCAAGGCCATGAAGCACCTTGACGATAAGAACAGAAACCTTGAACTTGACTCAGTATTCCCTGGGAAGCTAGTGTAGAGAGCAGAGGACAGGTGTGATGTGCTCACGGTAACCTGAACAGCAATACTGCACAATTGTTTAGGCAGGCAGTAAGTACAATACCGTATCCACTTGAAACAACAGAATTAGAGCATGGCAGCATTTGAGGCTAGGTTTAATGCTCCTCCTCTTGGGAAAGTGCCACGTGATATTCAAATACCACAAAGGAGAAAGGGTACTGGGCACTTTCCACAGTACAGTGCCCCCTGCCATCAGACATGGGCATTGGCTCAGTACGGACTCAGTGGAAAGAGGGCCCAAACAGTGCTTCCTGCAGCACCTGGGTTTTCCACCCAAGCTGTGACCTGACCGATGTAACTGGAGCAACCTAACTTTTGAGTGTAGACCTGGGCTAAAGCAGATGTCTGGTAAGCACCTTAAGCACTGAGTGATCATTGGACACCACACTTCTCATTCCAGCAGATCTCTGTGTGCTTTACAAACGTTACCAACTATGTGAGGAAAAAAACCACTTTGTCCACCATCAAAGGATAGCTGCCTGACTGGATTGGAACAGCTGCGCACAAAAAAACACAACACAACAGAAACTACAGGGTAAAGGGGTGAGATGAGCAGCAGAATGAAATCTTAAAATACACAGATACATAGAGGTGAATGTTAGGGAGAGAAAGTGATCACTCAACTTGGAATTTGACCAGGACACCATGACCAACACCCCTCTGCTCTTGTGAAAATTGTCATTGGATAATTAATAACCACATGAATATCCCATCCCATCTGAATCCAACAGTTAATAATCAGGACTCTACGACATTTACATTGAGTTCTCCTGTTGATCAGTTTTCCTTTCCATTACAACTGAAATGTATATGAGAAGTAGTGCACCTGCCTCCTGCACACCTTCTAAAAAATGCTTAGACATCTGCCGCTCTCTACAGTCGAGTGGTAGAAAACATCAGTTTTTCTCACCTTAAAAAGGACATAGGAGTAAAAGTCCATCTATTCCAGACTTGCATTATCTTAAGAGGATTTTAGTGTGTGTGGTTGGTGAGACATAAAGGCCAAATGAAAATAAAATCACACACTCAGGAAATTGCAGAGAATGGCAGGTTTTTTTTTCCTAAACCAGATTTCAGTCTTTGCAGGTTGTGTCCTTTGATTCCTATTCTCCTCAGTATGTCACCTGTCTCAATAGTGTTGTATGCTGGACAATTTTATAACCCAGGGCTGCTGGGGCTATTTGGAGTCAATTCAGTAGCTTCTTGCTGAGCTCTTCATTATTATTAATTTTTGTATTAAGCTCCAGCCCAGCTGCTCGTTGTTGCTTTTCACTTGGCATGTGTGCTATGGAAGAGGAATGCTTAGAATTTCCGTTTCCATCCTGTCAGGTCCTCCGGCTTGGGCCTGACCTATCCCCAAGAGCACAGTGGATACAGCTGGAAAAGGGCAGGCCTGGTCTTGTGGCTAAGCTGGGAGACTCCACTGACATTCGCCCTTCTCTGCTGCCTGATCACCAGGCAGCTGGAGACGGATACTAAGGCCTGTCCCCGGATCAACTGCTGCCTGGTGAAAAGGCAACTTATGATGCAAGGGAGCTTCCTGCTCAGGGTGGGGAAGGAGATTTGGGTCCAGGCTCATGTGATAGAAGAATTTTCTGGATCAGGATGGAGCTGGTCTTCCCTGATCATGCTTTGAACTATCAATCAGCATTTGATTAGTTGACCAGACAAAGAAACCAAAAAACCCTCACGAAGTTTGCTGCCAAGAGCACCACTCTGAACCCTGCAAAGGTCAGAACTGATTGCACTGGAAGCCTGGACTTTGCTCTTTGCATTAATGGTTGCATGTACTTTGCATGTACTGTATATTAGAAATCAATGGGGGACTCTGAGCTAAGTCATAATGGGACCAATTCATCCCAGATGTAACTCTGTGGAAGTCATCAGGGAGGAATTTGAATCCATTGTGACAAATTCTCTCATTTATAGCTATGCAACCCCATTAACTTCAGTGAGACAGGACATCTGCAACTAGAATTTGGCCCAGTTCTTGCAGGTGCAAGGCTAACACTAATACACTGATTTATCTGATGCCTAAAAATGTCAGGGATCAGTTTGTCTGGGCCAAGAACTCAACAACCACAGCTTCCTTCCCTGAAACAATCAGCCCTGCCACAAACAGAGACGTGAATGTGGCCTTTTCATGGGGAGTTCAGGAATAATGGGAGGATGGTTGGACCCCTTTTTGACACAAGCAGCTACTCAAAGCTTGTAGGTTGTTCCATCTGGGTGCGAGTAGAAATTGGTGATGGAGGCCAGTATTTTCTTTGAGGCCATCTTGGTTTTTTACAAGTAATGTGTTCAGAGAAGCAGGACTTTGCCCAAAAGTCCCTGCAAGCTGCATGAGGCTCAATTTAAATGTACACCCCAAATTAAAAAAACATAGTAAGAGGATGAAAAAAGTGCCACTTGTGGCTAAACAACAAAGTAAAAGAAGCAGTGAGAGGCAAAAAGGCATCCTTTAAAAAGTGGAAGTTAAATCCTATTAAGGAAAATAGAAAGGAGCATAAACTCTGGAAAGTGAAGTGTAAAAGTATAATTAGGAAGGCAAAAAAAGAGTAGCTAGCCAAAGACTGAAAAAGTAACAGCAAAAATTTTGTTAAGTACATCAGAAGCAGGAAGCCTGCTAAACAACCAGTGGGGCCACTGGACAATCGAGATGCTAACAGAGCTATCAAGGAAGATAAGGCCATTGCGGAGAAACTAAATGAATTCTTTGCATCGGTCTTCACGGCTGAGGATGTGAGGGAGATTCCCAGACCTGAACCATTCTTTTTAGGTGACAAATCTGAGGAACTGTCCCAGATTGAGGTGTCATTAGAGAAAGTTTTGGAACAAATTGATAAATTGAACCGTAATAAGTCCCCAGGACCAGATGGTATTCACCCAAGAGTTCTGAAGGAATTCAAATGCAAAATTGTAGAACTACTAACTGTGGTATGTAACCTATCATTTAAATCAGCATCTGCACCAGATGACTGGAGGATAGCTAATGTGACTCCAATTTTTAAAAAAGGCTCCAGAGGTGATCTTGGCAATTACAGGCCGGTAAACCTAACTTCAATACCAGGCAAATTGGTTGAAACTATAGTAAAGAACAGAATTATCAGACACATAGATGAACACGATTTGTTGGGGAAGAGTCAACATGATTTTTGTAAAGGGAAATCATGCATCTCCAATCTACTAGAATTCTTTGAGGGGGTCAACAAGCATGTGGACAAGGGGTATCTAGTGGATATAATGTACTTAGATTTTCAGAAAGCCTTTGGCAAGGTCCCTCGCCAAAGGCTCTTAAGCAAAGTAAGCTGTCATGGGATAAGATGGAAGATCCTCTCCTGGATCAGTAACTGGTTAAAAGATAGGAAACAAAGGGCAGGAATAAATGGTCAGTTTTCAGAATGGAGAGAGGTAAATAGTGGTGTCCCCCAGGGTGGGACAAGTACTGTTCAACATATTCATAAATGATCTGGAAAAAGGGGTAAACACTAAGGTAGAAAAATTTGCAGATGATACAAAACTATTCAAGATAGTTAAGTCTAAAGCAGACTGCGAAGAGTTACAAAGGGATCTCACAAAACTGAGTGACTGGGCAACAAAATGACAGATGAAATTCAATGTTGATAAATGCAAAGTAATGCACATTGGAAAACATAATCCAAACTCCACATATAAAATGATGGGGTCTAAATTAGCTGTTACCAGTCAAGAAAGAGATCTATGAGTCATTGATAGTTCTCTGAAAACATCCACTCAATGTGCAGCGGCAGTCAAAAAAGCGAACAGAATGTTGGGAATCATTAGGAAAGGGATAGATAATAAGACAGAAAATATCATATTGCCTCTATATAAATCCATGGTATGCCCACATCTTGAATACTGTGTGCAGATGTGATTGCCCCATCTTGAAGAAAGATATATTGGAATTGGAAAAATTTCAGAACAGGGCAACAAAAATGATTAGAGGTATGGAACAGCTTCCATATGAGGAGAGATTAATAAGACTGGAAGTTTTCAGCTTGGAAAAGAGATGTCTAGGGGGGGGATATGATAGAGGTCTATAAAATCATGACGGGTGTGGAGAAAGTAAATATGGAAGTGTTATTTACTCCTTCTTATGACACAAGAACTAAGGGTCACCAAATGAAATTAATAGGCAACAGGTTTAAAATGAACAAAAGGAAGTATTTCTTCACACAACGGAAGTTCATGGAGGATAGGTCCATCAATGGCTATTAGCCAGGATGGACAGGAATGCAAAATCTGTCCGAATCACTTGTGCACACAATTTTGGTGCACTATCTGTGTGTGCAAATGGATTTCTTGTGCATGGAAATGCCACCATGTTAGTGTACAGTTGAGAGTGTGCAAAAAGTGCACATGCAAAAATTTCCATGCGCAAGTGGGGGCCAATCTCTGAAAATTTGGCTCTCAGGACGTTGTACTGATCAAAATAGTCCTTACTGTCTTATACTACACTGGGATACTGCCTAGGAATGAGGAGGAAGGAGAAGTTTTTAACCATGGAATATCCCTAGTTTGTTAATCACTGGAAAAAAGAGAGGTTTTGATCAAATAGTGTTAGAAAATATTTAAAAGAACTGTAACTATAATTTTCTCTCATTTGAAGCAAGATGCCTTAAAAGTGACCTGTAATAGAGTTTGTTTGTTTGTTTTGGTGGTGGTGGTGGTGATGATTGGGTGGAGTGTTTGTTTCATCACTATGGATGAAAACATGCAAGAACGAACAATGTACCTGTGGGTTTATATATTTGGGTGAGGTGTTTCTAGCTATTTTTTTAATCCTGCTTGTTTTTTACCTTAGAAATGTTGGGATTGTCAAGTCTTGTCTTCCCTGCTTTTGCTGGAGGACTTCTTGAAGGTCACAAAGAGATGATTATTACTTTAACTGAAACTTGAACAAAGGCCTCTTTTCAACGAAGTGTTCATTTGGCATTGGAATGAAGTGACTGTGAATAAAACCCAAGAGTTTAAAAACAGTCTGATTACAGATTCTTTACCCTCTTAATTGCTCAGCTTTCAATCCCTTATGATGTCTTAGGCCATCTCTACACGCTAGAGACCGTACAGTGAAACAGCTGTACACTTGCAGCTGCGCCACAGTGAGCCTGCGTAGCCGATCTCTTTTACCGCCCAAAGTGCTCGTGTAGACGTAGCCGTAATTTCGCTAGCTCTGCAATCATCATATAGGCTAGACAAGGATAGACAAGATCTGAATTCCTAATGTAAAAATCAAGCAGGGCTTCTGGACAAAAATCTTTCAGGCCTTCTTTATCTGTCAGAAAACACCAAAAAAGGGCATAAGCCCAGGTCCTCCACCCCTTCTTTTCGGGTCATCTTTAAAAAACAAATAGCGCCCCTTCGGGGATTATGCTGGATTGGATTTCGTTTAACCCAAAGCAGTCACCAAATCCCTGCTATTAGGCCAGGAACACGGCTACTCGGGAAACAATTTTCATAATTTGACTACTTTGGTGTCGTCTCTCCCCCACCGTTGCTGTAGTGTAAAAGGGTTCAGTTGTCCTGTCCCCAGAGAGATCAGCAGCGTTGTGAGGAACAAGCTCTGTGCTAATGAAACCCTGTCTTTGTTTAATCAAAGAGGGATTTCAGTTATGAAATGATGACCTGGCAACATGCAGCACAGGAGGCAGGCTCACCCTGTAGGACATCCCTGGACAGATCAGATCTGGTGACTCAAGCACAAGTGAGTACGCAGGGGCCTTCATTAACCCCAGCTCCTGACACTGTGCTGCTTCATCGCGCATAGAAGGAAGGGGGAACCCATGGCTCAGGCCACTTCTTCCCCACCCTGCTTTGGCCTCACATTTTGGCTGGCTACCACTGTGGCTCCTTGCAGCTCTTCCTCATGTGAATAGTGCCACTGAAGTCAACTGTGAGAATAGCAAGGGCTACGAGAGAGAGGCAGGAGAAATCAGTGGTTTGGGTGCTGGCCTGGGATTTGGGAGACCCAGGCTGGATTCCCTGCTCATCCACAGGCAGCTGATATGACCTTGGGCAAGTCACTTAGAGCTACATTCACAAAGGGACTTAGCCCCCACGGAGATTCACAAACCCCCCACTCAGCTGCCCCTAACCCTGTAGGTGCCTAAATTTTTGCAGTAAAAGTTCCCTAAGCACCTATGTTGGTCCCTTAGCCAGGAGCTGTAGCAGAGCCATATCATCTGTGAATGAGGCACACAGGGGGACACATAACACGTGCTGAAATTGCACTTGCTTACAAGGTGCACGTGTGGGGGCGTGCCACACAAAGGCTCTCAGCTAGAGGAGCTAGGGCCTGGTGCTGGCACCCCCTATCTTCCACTCTCTCCAGAGACAGCAGGATCATGGTGGGGAAGCCACTGGTTGCCCTGCTGTCCCACATACAAACTCCTTCTCCTTGTGCTTCAAGGCTAGAAAGTGTTAACCAAAGGAGGACTGTCCGCCCCTAACGACCAGGGTTGCTGTTCCATGCAGATTGGTTTTTCTTCTATTGATCGCAATCACTGAGAGCTGTGCCTGTAACACACTGCCTTGAATTATTGCAATAACAATAAGCACACCTCGGTAAATAATACATGAGGCATATGCAAGTCTATAGTCATTAGAAGGAAGGGGCCCGCAGTGCTTGGTAATCAGCCGGGCTTAGTGGGTCTGATTGAGATGTAGTGATCTGGCATGAAGCAGGATTTGTTTTCTTGCAAGCGTTCCATCCCTAGAAGAGTAGAGAAAGGCCACTTTTCACGGTCATGAATTTTGCACAAGGTGTCTAAAAATGCCTCCAACGTTCCACAGCATAATACAGCTCAGGTGGGAGTGGGTTCCCGGCCAGTCTCCAAATGCTATGATACTAAGGCATCACAACTGATAGTATTTAATATATCTTAATGGCAACAAAACATACCCTGGGTAATGCATTGCTCTGTGTTAGAGAGAGAATTATAGCTGAGTTAGTGGACTAGATGTTTTCAAAATGCAAATTAAAAAAAAATGCATTGATTTCCATTTGTCTTCTGAAGAGGAGAGGTGCATTAGAATGCAGTGTTTCCTTAATGAAACTACTTCCAAATGGAATGCAGGATGACATATTCATGGTAGACAACCCATAGCTGGGCAGAATTAATTAAGAACTCTCACAGAGCATCACGGGATTATATGTACAGATTGCTAGGTAAATTAGATATGCTATATTTTTGCATGATGGGTGGGTTTATATTGCTCTGATAAAGTCATAAGAACATAAGAACTGCCATACTGGGTCAGACTATGGTCCGTCTTGCCCAGTAACCTGTCTCCGACAGTAGCCCATACCAGACCTTCAGGGATATTGTACAGAACAGGGTAATTATGGGGTGATCCACCCCTGTCTTTCACTTGGGGATTTAGGGTCACCCAAGTATGGGGTTGCATCCCTGACTAACTTGGATAATAGCCATTGATGGACCTACCCTCCATTAACTTATCCAGTCCTTTTTTGAAGGCAGTTGTACTTTTGACCATCACAACATCCCCTGGCAATGAGTTCCACAGGTTGGTTGTGTGTTGTGTGAAAAAGTACTTCCTTTTGTTTATATTAAACTGCTGCCTATTAATTTAATCGAGTGACCCCCTGTTTTTTTTTTATTGTGGGAAAGGGTAAATAATACTTCTCTATTAACTTTGTCCACACCAGTCATGACTTTAAAGACTTCTATCATATCCTCCTTTTAGTCATCTCTTTTCTAAACTGTACAGCCCCATTCTGTTTAGTCTCTCAGCATATGGAAATGACTACATACCCTGAACCATCCTTTTCTGAACCTTTTCTAGAGGTTCCACTATATCCTTTTTGAAATAGGGCAACCAGAACTGGACACAGTATTCCAGGTGTGGAAACACCATGGATTTATATAATGGCATCATGTTATTTTCTGTCTTATTTTTCTACCTTTTCCTAATAGTTCCTAACATACTATTAGCCTTTTAAACCACTGCTGTGCATTGAACACAGATTTTCAGAGTACTATCCATGGTGACTCCAAGGTCTCTTTCTTGGGTGGTAACAGCTAATGGGAACCCCATCATTGTATATGTATAATCAAAATTATTTTTTACAATGTGCATTACTTTGCACTGATCAGCGCTGAAGTTTGGCTGCCATTTTGTTGCTCAGTCACACAGTTTTGTGAGATCCTTCTGTAACTCTTCACAGTCAGCTTGGGACTGAACTATCTTGAATAATGTTGTCTCATTTGCAAACTTTGCCACTTCACTGTTCATTCCCTTTTCCAGATCGTTAATGAACATGTTGAACAGCAGAGGTGTCAGAACAGATCCTTGGAGGACCCTTCTGTTCACCTCGCTCCTACCCTTTGTTTCCCGTCTTTCAACTAGTTAATGATCCATGAGAGGACCTTCCGTCTCATCCCATGAGTACTTAGTTTCCTTAAGAGCCTTTGATGAAGAATGGTGACAAAGGCTTTCTGAAAATCCAAGTACACTACATCACCCTTATCCACATGCTTGTTGGCACTCTCAAAGAATGCTAATAGATTGGTGAGGCATGCCTTTCCTTCACAAAAACAATTTGAACTTTCCCAAATAAATTGTGTTTATCTATGTGTCTGATAATTCTGTTCTTTTCTATAGTTTCTACTGGTTTGCCCCGTACTGAAGTTAGACTCACTGACCAGGATTGCCTCTGGACCCCTTTTTAAAAATCGGTGTTACGTTAGCTACCTTCTAGTCGTCTGGTACAGAGCCTGATTTCAGTGATAGGTTACACAGTACAGTCAAGCTAGATTTTACAAAGAGTAGAAAAGGAAGCACTCGCAGAAGAGTTCCTCATTATAGCAGGCAGCTGTGGATGGAAATGAGTCATTTCACTCTATTATGGTTTCTAGCTGATGAGTATTAAAGAGTGTACATGGGCATCTTTTCCCACCTCTGACTTCATCCTGCAGTCTAAACACAGAGTTGTTTCTCACCAGGTGCCAGGGTGTCTTCTATTTCGTTTTCTTTTTTTAGATGAAAAAAAGTGAAGTTAGTGCCAGTGAAAGTATCAAATTGGCAGCGTGGGAGATTGAAGCTTGCCATTTAGGCATAGGACAATTACAGAATGGGCAGTGGCAGGTCCCCATACAAATGCCACTCATGTCCCTCAATTTTGACCTGGAGGAACCCATTTCTAGGAGTCAGAGGAAAGTTTATTCCCTGTAGCGTATTTCCTCCTTGGCATAATTGCTGTGATCTGAGTTGTCGTGCACACCTTCCATGAAACTCAAATGGAAACTTTTTCCCCCCCTTGAAGTTAGAATGGAAAATGCCAAAGTTCCTTGAGAGCAGCTGTTCTCCCAGCATGTTCGGACTGAGCAGGAGTGAGAATGAAGGAGATAGTTCTCATGCGATTTCCAGCCCAGTTTTACAGACTGAAAAGGGCTGTGTAGTTTGGAGAAGCATCTCAGTGTTTGCATGTTCATTCAAACCAAACCAAAACAAATCACTGGAGATTTGTGGCCTTTAATAATTAACACTGGCTACTATAATTTACTAAATTTGGTGCAGAATACACCAAATGCCTGCCATGTTGGGGTATAGTTAAGTACGTGGGAGAAATACTTGTGACACTCTGTACCTCAAAATAGCATCTTGGAACGCCCATATTCACCACCGTCATATAATTATGAAATGTTTTGTACAAAGTGTGCCTTGTGAGGTATCATTTTAAAAGTCTTGATCTTTTGAACATTAACATCCTGTTGGATTGTATGTGCTATCATTACAAGTTATGTGTTACTGAAATATGTTGTGAGGTTGGGAAAACCCACAACCAACTTTTCAGTAGCCATTACCAGCCAGACGGTTGTTCATGGCTCATCAACACCCAATCCACTATCCCAGAGACTACTCGGAAAGGCACGTACACAATGGAGACTGCTTGACCAATGGGGAATGATGGACTCCCAGGTCACAGCAAGGATCTCTCTAGCAGCTGGAGGAAGGTATAAAAAGAGAGACTGTGACATCATCACTTGGCCTCTCTCCCCGACATCTTAACACCTGGAGGAATGTCTGAAGGAAAAAGACTTTGAACTGGGGAAGAGTGGTCCCAGGCTGGAAAAGGAGTCCAGTCTGTGCATTGAGGAACTGTAAACCTCCTTGTGTCATCTGTTAGGGTGAGAAATTACTTGATTCAAATCTTATTTACTCTAAAAGTTTAGGATTTAGAATGAGTGTTTACTTTTTATTTTCTTAAGGTAACTATTTCTGACCTTTATGCCTACCACTTATAATCACTTAAAATCTATCTTTCTGCAGCTAACAAACTTATTTTAATATTTTATTCTTACCAGTGAGTTTGTCTAAAGTGCTTGGGAAATCTGCTCAGGTTACAAAGGCTGGTGCTTGTCCACTTTCCTTTGACCCAGTAGCGAATTAGGTAACAAACTTACACTGGCTAGGCTTCTGATCAGTGCAAGACAGTACAGTTCTGGGGTGTGAGACTGGGGAGCTGGGGGGAATTGGCTGCAGCCTCCTTACTGATGGTTCATGAGTGGCTGGGAGATTTTTCATGCAACTCAGTTGGGTGTGTCCCTGCCTGTGGATGTCTGTGTAAGTGCAGTGCTTGTCAGAGGCTTGTAGCTTGACATCAGCATCACAATGTGAGAGGCAGCCTAAGCTGGTGCATTTGAAGGGCTCAGCAGTGCTACAGTCCTTGGGAACCCCGTCACAATGCTGTAAAACCACTTTTCTCTCTAGAAATATAAAAACGAGCTTTGTGCCAAACTCGGCGTTATCACCTGGAACATTCAGAACCTCTGAGGATGATTTTAAGGTGCTGGGTTTTCTCCAGTATCAGTTCTCTTGCTTTCCTCTAGTGTAATTAACAAAATAAATCTGCAGCTGCCTGCTATCACACAGAGCAGAACTCCTACCTAAAAAATGATGATCCCTGTAATTTTGTGCTATTGCTAAACCTGTATTTTTCTGTACTATGCACTGCATCATCTGCCCCAGAAAAAACAGAAGGAAAGAGAGAGAAACTAAATCTCAATCTGACCCATGTAGGCTAGAGAAGAAAGTGAGGAGAGGAGAAGGAAAGACCCACTGACCATGAAGAATATAGACTATGAGAGACGAGGAAACAACATTATCTGAACTGCTTTGATCCCAGCACTATTCAGATCCCAGTGCAGATCCCATCTCAGACCTCCCACTCCCAGAGGACTTAGCCAATTGGCATAGGCCAAACTACCAACCTTGCCAGTGTCCCCTTTGAAGTGGAGTATTACGCTGCTATCGATAATGCTCATGCTTAGTTGGTGAATAGAATATGTGCTTTCATGGAAGGTGCAGTGGTGGCAAAGGTGGAGTATGGGGGGCATACACCAGGAAAAATGCATGTAGGCCACTGGCTTCAATCCAGTTCAAGTCAGTGTCTGATGACTGTTTAATGGCCTGTGTGAAATGAGCTGGTGGTCTCAGTCCAGTTCCTAGTGCCCCAGTGCACACGTTGTAAAAAACACCCCCTCTGCTGTTCCAGTCCATCTCTCCCCCAACCTCTGCCAATGTACATGAGTTTTGAACTCCCCCAGAGATATTCTAATTCCTTCCCACCCCGAAGCCAACCTTGACCTAGAGCACCCACTACTGCAGTCATGGTCCCACACATCAGCCCACACTGATGCATCTCAACCCTGACCTTCACAGCTTCTAGTGATTGCAATCCTGACCATAGCTTTGCCAATACATCTCAGTCCTAACCATATCACCCCCTGCAATTCATTCCTGGGCTTTCCTTGAGTAGTGCCTGCCAGCCAGGCCCAGTTATGTCAAGTGGCACTGTTGTTTTGTGAATGCTGCCAATTGTTTGCTATAAGGATGATGATTAGAGACCATCAGACTCATTGTTCTTGGTAACTGGAGCCAGGATTTGAACCGAGGCCTCCAAAGGCGAAAGGCTAATACACTCGCCTCCCTCGGTGACACTGAGACCCCTTGGCTTTGTTAGGGCGACGTATGAGGGTTGTGAAATCTCGACTGCAAGCCGTAAATGATGCATGAAATGAGAAATCCCTGCTTAGTGCACAGAGAGAATGCAGGCAGGCTGAGCACTGCTGGGCTATTTGCTCTATAATATGCAACTAACACATTGTGAGAAAAGCTCAGCAAAGTCTTAGACAAAAGAAGAGGAGAATCCTAAACAACCTCCAAAGCTTCCTAAATTCAATTATGACCTGGAATTAAATTCTAATGGATTTTGGCCCCCTTTTTCCCCCCCAGCCATTTTCACCCCAGGCAAAATCCATCTCTTAAGGAGGTTTCTCTGAAGGCTCAGGACAACATGTAGTGGTGTTAGCCACATACAGTGTTTTTGATTCACAGAAAGCCCTGCAGATACTGTTGACTCTCGTACAGATTTACTTCTGGGTGAAATCATAATGCTGGAAGTGAGAGAGGTTCTGATGTTTATGAGGCTCAGAAATCCAGGCTGCAAAGGAGGGAGGTAAAGCCCATAAATAGTTATGAAATAATAAAATAGAAGGTGAGGAGCGGGGGAGAAATGTTTCCCTTTCAAGAGGATGAGATCAAAGCCCCTTCCTGCATATTTCCTGCTCATAAAAACAAGTCTGGGTTTCTAGGTAACAAAAAAGGAGACACCAAGGATAAGATGTTTCCAAGGGTTTTGTGTGGAGGGAGGGATTTGAAATAATAGAAATGAGATCAGCCTTATCTTATTCTGAACCCCGCACTCGTAATCCAAACTCCAGTGAAGCCCATTATAACGTGAACCAAACTGGAAAGCTGAAAATCCTTTGCATCTGGAGTCCTTCTGTAAGTTGCAACCCATTGGTTATTTGTGAATCCTCTTCTAGCTTTCTATGGATACTCGTCCCATCACTAAGCCAACATTCTGTCTGGCAGGTAGCAGGCAAGGGAGGGCCAAATCTGGAGTAGCAGCGAATGTTGCAGGCATGGCTGGAGGTGCACTGGGAGAGCTGTGTGTGGTCCCATAACTGGAGTAGCAGAAGGTTTGCAGATCAGGAGAGAGCTGTGCATGGGAAGTTCACCCAGCTCCATGCTCTACTGATAATGCCCTACCTTCAGGACCACTAAATTCATTCACCCACAAAAAGAGCACAAAACATGACTCATCCCTTGTTATATCCAGCTCTCAAAGCCTCCTCCTTGAGTTGGGGGCGCCCAAAGTTGCCCTCGCCTTGAGGATAGGTAACACCATTGTGCAGTTCATAATATCAGGGATGCTCTACTGTTTAGTATAAAGTAGGTTAACTTGCAGGACTACCAGATAGTGCAATGGCAGAAAGCACCCAAAGCCTCAGCCAGTGAAGGATAGAAGTTACTCTCTCAGCCATTGATTGTGCTCTGTATTTTTGAAAGGTGCATTGTGGGGGGTGCTGATCATTGTAGCAGGGAAGATACGTCTTCAGGTTTTGATCTGTTTTTCTGGCAGGATCTGGTGCCCCTTTGAGTTGGCGTGTCCTGGTCTGTAGGGAGCTTGCGTCTGATGATGAGCTTGGAGAGGTTAGGGGGTTGTTTGAAGGCCAGAAAAGGGAGTTCAGGAAAGATTTCTTTCAGGATGGGGTCCCCGTCAAGTATGGGTTGTAGTTGTTCCATGTGGGTTCCAGTGTGGGGTGGTAGGTGACAACTAGGGGTGTGCGGTCAGAGTGAGTTTTATTTCTCTATTGAAGCAGGTTCTCTTGGGTACATGGGTGGCCCATGCTATGATGCTTCAGGGTGGCAGTCATGGGCAAACGCCTGTCCAGAGGCTGCTGGGAGAAATGAAAACAACCTCCACCCCCTGCCCTCTCTTCCTTAATGAACAGTGTCAGTCCTCCTGCTGGCAGCAGGCTGGGCCTCAGCTTCATTAGGGGAAGGGGATGGATTTGAATTTCAATATGTCTTCTGCAGTTTCCACAGTATGCATCCGATGAAGTGAGCTGTAGCTACGAAAGCTCATGCTCAAATAAATTGGTTAGTCTCTAAGGTGCCACAAGTACTCCTTTTCTTTTTAATGAGTGGCAGGGCATTTGTCAGCTAATTTAAGGCAGGCAAGGTGCTAAAGCCACAAGCTCATTAACAATTAATTGCTTGCGACGTGGGACAAGAACATTAATGAATGCTCACCTTTGGAGGAGGAACTGGGATTGCCCCAGTCGTTATGGGGATATCAATGCTCCAAAATCAAGAACAGAGGTGATTATTATAGCAGGCAGTTTGCACTGTCCATAGTCAGTAGGAGGACATGGCAGGGAATCTGCCTGGAGATGCAGTGCACTGTCTGAGCTACTGCCTAGCTGCCACGCTGCGGAACCATTTCAGTGCTAAGCACTAACGATAAACACTTGGTGCATGCCGGGGAAGCTGCCCCCCTCTGCCGGGCCTGGGCAGTTAGAGTTGTTGCTCAGTGAGGAAGGCCATCATGGCAATTTAGAGCATGGCATAATGGATTTAGCCCACTGGTCCTGGAGGTGAGGAAAGAAGGGGCTGGAAGAGAGAGCGGAAGAGAGAGAAAATGAGAGCAAGGCTGGGAGGCTAACAAGAGGGGTGACTAGCACTTTCAGACTGATGCTGGCTTGCAAACTCCACCTCCCACAACATTGTTGCAGGATGGTGGCCTAGCTGGCCATTGAGAAATCTGGTCACTCCTTGTCATGAAGTGCAGAGGAAGAGAAACACCCCGAATGTATAACACAGAAGGGCGCAGAATTGTCTCTATTTCCCAACCTATTTCCAGAAGAGCCAAGGGCTCTTTAAACTGCCTGGTTGACGGGTGTCCTATTGGTCCCACCTACGTCCTTTACACCAAAGACCTGGGAAGGACCTTGAATACCACTCTTCTGCCGGGCTGACCTCGTGTGTCTATCTACATGTGTCCATCCATTTCTAATGTGCCTGTCACCCAAGTATCTAGGCACCAGTGTAGTCATTTAGGGCTAAATTTCCATCCAGTCTCAAGCTGACCTCCATGACCTGTTTTTTTTTTTTTTTAAAATATACACCGGACCCTCGCTAGAACGCGCCTCCAAATAGCGCGAATTTGCATATAATGTGGTCGCGGCCATGGATCCCAAATTTAATTACTTTAATTGCAATTCATTTTAACGCAGTCCCTGCTATAACGTGGTACCGCGCACGGATCCCAAATCCCGCGTTCTAGCGAGGGTCCAGTGTAGGTTAGTTCTGAGCAGATCTGGTAAATTGTTACACCAACACTTTGCAGCACTAATTTTACAGTTCCACAAAGCACAGCTTTGGCGTACCTGCACGTTCTGTTATATAAGCCTTCCGAAGTCTGTAAAGCTAGAGGGATGACCAGCTGGTAAAGGAATAGTACAACGGTTTCCCCAACGCTCGGTAGTCAAAGAAATGTTCATTTGTTTGGCCGATCGTGCCCACAAATCCCAGCCTGCATACACTTTGGGTGTACTGACCAAGCAATCGGGACCAGCTTGCGTGCACAAATGGCTGCTTGCACATGATAAATGAGTGCACGCTTATGTGCATACGCTTTCAGCGGCGTTTCGAAGTGCACACATAAAAAATAGTCTAGGGCTGGGAGTGGGATTCTTAATTCCTCTGAGTTCATTTTATGTCCCAGTAGCTTTTGTTATCTGAGGCTTTAAAAACTCTTCCTTTCACTCGACCCTGCTTTCAGCTCTGAGCGCTCCTCAGGCTTTCACCTCTCTCCCATGCTGTAATAAGGTAGATGGGCCAAATTAGCTGTCAAGAGTCTAAAAGATACAGGTGCCAGAGTCGATTCTTCCCTCACTGCTCCTGCTTTGTTCCCAAGAAAACAGGGTACATGTGCATTTTCTTTGGCTCCTAGGATGTCAGGACAATATTGCTAAAATAGGGATTTGATTACTCTGTTGATGAATACCTTCATAAGGGTAAAGAATTTTATGTATGACATTGTCGTAACTTTCTGTATCGTCCTATGAAATCGATTTACCCTCCCCAGGGTGTTGTGAAGATAAATACATAAGAGAGGCACTAAGATGCTATGGCAATGGAGGCCAGCCATAATCTAGGACCGTTGACAGTTAGATAAGAACATTTAATGAAATGGATGATCTGTTATGGGGAAAGGTTATTTATATTGAGAACAGTGAAAATTGACATGTGATTGAGATGTTAAAGAGTAGGCCCATCCAAGAAAGGTCGCAATGATTAGCTGTTTTATCACAAGGTTTGTTAATAACTTTAATAATCACAGAGACCCATTGATTTCTGTGAAAGCAAAACCCAGACCCAGCTTAAACAGAGACACAAGTGATTTTTTAACTTCTCAATGTAAACGAGGAGAATAAACAAAAATGCAAAAGTAAAGAAACATACAGCGATTTTAACCTGCTGTTTTTAGTGTCTAACTGAGACAAAATGGCAAAGTAATCACATAGTTTATATGGACTGAGACTGAAAATATAAAAGTAGGCAGACAGGCTGCATAATGATCAGAAATTAAGAACATAAGAATGGCTCGGTCAGCCCAATGGTCCATTTAGCCCAGTATCCTGTCTTCTGACAGTGGCCAATGCCAGGTGCCCCAGAGGGAATTAACAAAACCGGTAATCATCAAGTGATCAATCCCCTGTCACCCATTCCCAGATTGTGGCAAACAGAGGCGAGGGACACCATTCCTGTTCATCCTGGCTAATAACCATTGATGGACCTATCCTCCATGAACTTATCTAGTTCTTTTTTGAACCCCGTTATAGTCTTGGCCTTCACAACATCCTCTGGCAAGGAGTTCCACAGGTTGACCGTGCATTGTTTGAAAAAATACTTCCTTTTGTTTATTTTAAACCTGCTGCCTATTTATTTCATTTGGTGACCCCTAGTTCTTGTGTTATGAGAAGGAGTAAATAACACTGCCTTGCAATATAGACAAGGATCTTACAGGGAAACTTCAGTCTGAAGAGGAGGAAACACCAACTCACAAGAGTAACCAGGCCTCAGTGGACTTATGAAAAGGCTCTGTACAGCAAAACCGGATACTTTGAACAGATGATTACCCCCCAACTATGAGAGTTGGAAAAAAAGAACCAGGAGCTTATTATGACCTGTTATGCACATACAGTCGATGGACCTTGAAGCCTGAAAATAAGTCCACAGGCGTCCAGATGCAAAACATGAAACCACAGAAGACGCCCTGTTTTTTCTCAGTGAGCTGTGAGGTGACGGCTGAGCTGAAGGTTAGACTTGGAGCGGATAGTGCCAGAGCCTCATCCGGGACAGAGACTGCACCTTGATTGGTTCCATTGCAGAACAGTCAGAGAACCATCTTCATCTTTGTTTTTGTAATTTCCCATTTCTTCTCTAAATCTGGTTCTGATTAAATAAAACATACATTTACAAAGACATCTCAGGTCTGTCCTTGGGCAAAGCAACCTGCTAGCCAACGAACCTGTGAGAGAGATGATAGACTGACTGTGTGAAATTAATTAGCAAAGGCAGTTAAATTACATGTACTGCCTACGGTTCTCGCACGTGGCTTGGGTGGGTCCCAACATTTCCTTAAGACTCATCTTGCTTTGGAGCACATGGGAATCTTTAAGATCTAGCCTGGGTTTTCGGCATATGCTGACTTGTAATATAAGCAACCATCTGCCACTCTACCTGCCCACAGTCCCCCCACAAATACAGATTTAACTTTAGATTTATTGTATTTCTCCCGTAAAACACTGGATGCACTGTTATAACTTCCAAATCTGTTTATGCAAGTCAAATAATGCAACTTGCTGCCATCTCTGGGCAGACATCCTCCCACATGCTGGATAAAGTGAACCGCCATTCCATCAGACTAAAACCTAAGGAAAGCGGGGGAGTCCTTACCCCAGGCCTTGAAGGTCAATAAACTCTGGCACTGTGTGCATCATGCATTGCTGGGGCAGATTTTGAATAGTGCTGCATCAAGCAACTGCCTGTCCTAGAACGTAAACAGAGCATTCCTGGTTGGAGAAGCTGTTGAATTCAGGGGACAGATATCAGATCAAAAAGCAGAGGAGATAGCAAGGAATTCCCTTCACAGCAAAGACAAGTTATTTAAGTTTCTGGTCATCCTATCCAGTGCCTGATGTAGTTTGGGGTCTGCTTTCCATTACATAGCACAATCCCACTTGTAACAGATGTTGCAGGTACAGAGATCTTTAAGGAGTAGATAAAGCCAGGGAAGTGACTTTATAAAAAACAATGCAGGATATTCACTGTTCTGCTAGTTTACACATATTGGCTTTACAGTCCCTTGCTGCTGGCACTGGGAGCTCCGCCCCATATCTTAAAATCACTTGACCCTTTTTTGCTTCCGATATCATCTTCACTAGCAAAAGCTCTGAAATCACTGGCCATTGTGTTGATGATACAAGAGGCAGAGTTTGAATGGAGCCCACATGTCTGCTGCTGCAATTGGCCATGCAGTGCTCAAGTGAGTAGATAAAACTTCTCCTGATGTTCTCTCGATAGATTCTCTGGTAGCAGAAGACTGGGAATGCGGGGTTGGCGCCCGACTTCCAGCCCAGGTCGCCTCTTACACTGCAGCATAATGAGGCATTTTTCTATGTAGAAGGTGACTTGCGGGAGTGACCTTTTTCTAAAGATGTAATTACTTCTTGTAATTGATCTGGTAACAGAACACTCAACATATTTTCCTCAGATTCTAGTTTTAGTGGGGAAATGTCATTGCATTACTAAAGCGGCTTTTAATATTTATTGCTTCATGTTAGACCTGAAGTCCCTAAAGCCAAATGCTGCCAAACTCTTGGGAAGTTTGGGTCTGGAATTTGGCCCACTGAGAATTTTGCCTGAGGAAGAATTGAGCAAGAATAAGAGTCAGATCATATCTACAGGAAAATTTGTGAGTCCTGGAGTGGTAGAGACTGTACTAACTCAATTTTCATCAGATATAGGACATTTTGAAAGAGGACTCCAGAGTACGTGATAAATGCAGAGTTAGTGTTCTCTATGGAATTGTGTTGTGTGTACGCATGCATTTTCCCACTGGACTAACTTGAGTTAGTGAGGACTAAACCCGCTGTGTAGACAAACCCAGAGTTCTTTCCAGAGTGGGGCAGGGTTTACATCCCCACCAGCCTCTCATGGAAGAAGCAGCAGGTGCCGTACCTTACAGCTCCCCAAGATCTGTCCTGCTCTCGATAATTTTCTGGAGAGACAGGACCGTCTGTGCACATGCAAAGGCCTTCTACCTTCCCCCTGCACTGGGCCCTGGGGATACCAGCAGCCCCACTAGACCCCTGGCAGCATGGCTTCATTGGAGTCAATTTCTGAGGTTTCTGGTACTGGCAGCTTCCCAGTAAAGAGAGGTTCCATAGCATAGGGTCAGCTCTCAGCGAAAGGTAACACAGAGTGGGGCTGTACTATCTTTAGTGCTAATTCCCCATGGGGCTTTGAAGGGAACTTGTCTTTCCTCCGACCTCACCTCCAGCATTCCCCACTGCTGCCTCTGGGACATCCCACCCCTCCTCACACATGGACCATCCATTTGTCTGGGGATGGGGATATGGTGCCATGAAGGCATCTGAGTTCCCTTTCCATGTTGGTGTCAGGTTCCATGGGAGTTCTCCCCCTCCCTCTCAGAAGAAAGATTTCAGGCTTTGGCACTGTGTGGCCGTGACTGGTACCTCTGTCAGTCTTGTGTGCCATTTTGGTTCATGGAGACTGAACGTGTCACGTCTCTTGTTTCAGTGACTGCTTTGTGCTACTCCATGAAGGCAGCTCCCTGCAAGGACCCCCTGGTCCTTTGGGATGTCTGAATGAGCTGTTTCAACACTTACTGACTCCCCAAAGAGGAGAGAGAAGTAAAATTCTCCCGTCAACCCCCATTCCGCTTTTGTAATCCAGAGTCACCTGTGTAAATGTTGCTTCCTGTTAAGTATATGCTTGCTGAACTTTAAAGGACTCACAGCACCAAAATTAGACTGCTCCGGGGGATGCTGCAATCTGCTCAGTGCTGTTTATTGCACTGAAAGGCTCCTATAATTGCAGAGGGGTGAGATTTTAGCAGAGGAATGTTGATTGAAGAGTTTGGCTGAAGAATGCTATTTTCCCAGTGGCAGATTAAGACAGGATGATCCAGTGTCCCTTTCTTTCTCCTGTTTTCTAAAGGGGCCCTACATTTTATGATTCCTCGCTCCAGAAATAGGGAAGTTGGTAGAAATGGGGCTGAGCGACCTGGACCTGAATCTCAATCTGGATCTCAGAGTGTTTGGATCCAATGTTCTGGTTCAGAGCTGTCAGTAGTTTGGGGGTCCCATGTTTTTAGTTTATTGGGCCCTGCTTTTCATTAGGGTATGACTTGGGGCTAATAGTAGGGTCTGTCCTATAGAAAGGTACAACCAGCGGGGGCAGGTCGGAGAGATCCCCTCTCAGCCCATGCTATAGATTTGTGCAATTAGGTACATGGTCGGGCTTTACATTTTCCTCTGACACATCCAGCAGTTACCACTGTCGGAGACAGGTTCATACACTAGATGGACCATTGGCCTGTTCCAATCTGACAATTCCTGTGAGTGTCCCAATTCTACTTTTAATTGGTTACATGCTTGGAAACCATCCTGTGTGGGAATTCCTAAGGTTTGGGCTCCCTTCCCCACACATGGTGGGAAGTGTTGCCCCATGGCAGGATCAAGAGTGTGTTTCCTTTGCTCACCGGTAAAGTCACCTAATGCATCTCTACTCTGACATGGCTAAAAAGGTGCTAATTAATGCGTCTTTAAATCAAACCCTTTATTCTCATCACCAGCCTCCAATAAATGCTGCAGTAATTATCTGTGCATCTTGCAGCAATCTCTGTCCAGAACCTGGGGTGGGAGAAATCAGTGATATGTCAACTCACCAGGACAGCCCCTAAAATGACAACGTTGCTCCTCTAATAAAGTTTAATGTGCATCATTGTCAGAGTTCCCAGCTTTTGAAATGACATTTCCAGTGGTAATAACACTACTGGAAACTGAAGCTAGCCAAATGATTGATAATGTAAGCCATAACATGATGGCTTCTTTTTGGAACACACATTTGAAGTAGAGAATGACACAGGTGCATGAATGAAGTATTAGCTAAAATATGCCGAGAACTGGTGGTGAGAGATAACAGGTGTTGGGTATTTAAACAAAAATCATCTCGGAGGTTTTAATTAAAATTCAAACATTCAAAAGGCCTGATCCTGACCTCACTTAGGCTGGTTTACATCAGCAGTTACTCCTTCGGAGCCTAGCCTTTGGGTACTAATGTAAGATAAATAAAAGAACAAATTATAATAAAAGTCAATAGCGTTGCATCAGTGTAAAGTGAGATTAGAATCAGGTCCAGCATGCTGAATTCCGTGCTATTTTGGAGACCGTAGTATTTTCACTTGACCTTATAAAAGTCTAGCTGAGGGAATTTATTTGTAAATATTTTATCTAAAACCCCAGGTTGATTCAACACTCTACCCATTTTTGGGTGTAAACCTATCAGTTCAAGATCTGTTATTTTCCGAATCCAGGGAGACTGATTTGCCAGCTTTTTGAGAGGGTGCACAAGTGCTCATTTCATCATGTGTTCAAAATGCTTGTCTAATATCCTAGTAACAGAGGAGTTTCCAGAAATGTATTCTATTCCAGCAGTTCCCATTGCCAATCAGAAATGATATTGTTTTCCATTTTCATTGGTACCTCAGGTTTTATTATTACATTGTGGCAGACGTGTGAATTGTGGCAAGGAAACAGAGATTGTGCACTGCAGGAAATAGTGAATTAATACATATATATTATGCTAGGGAATTGTGCAGAACTACAATACAGGGGGAAAATGGGACAAATAACAAACGTACTAGCTGGGACAGGATGCAAATTCTCCACTGGATCCAAGCTGGGTTCTCTTAAGTAACCCTCCTTCTTTCTCACAAGTAGAAATGTCTTTTGTGTGTGTGCGATGCTATGTATAACATAGGAGTGGAACACAGAAAAGAACCTTATGGTACATGAATGGACTTCAAAGCACCACCAAAGGCAAACTGGTTTATCGACTGAGAAATAAGAACAGGACTTTGAAAAAAATGGAATCCTGGGCTACATATAATGGTATAAAATAGACCCTTCCTTCCACTGTGCTTCCAATTTGCTGAACGCCTGTTGAGCATTCAGACCTCCCACTGACTCCAACAGCTCTGGGTCTGAAAAGCAAAGTGAAACTGGCAATAATCAGAAAAAGAAACTGGTCCGATTAATTTCATTGCTTGAGAAAAGTTAAAAAGTTTACAGGTAGCCTAAACGGTGAAAATCCTTTTTTTTTTTTTTTTTTAAATCAAGTTTTCAAGTGGCCTGTAAATTTTCAGGGTCACTGAATCAGGTAATCAACTAATTAGATAATCAGCTATCTGCTTTGCATACTGAGAAGCCTGACTGAGCATGAAGATTCACTTGTTAATGCAAGTAAATGGTTGTGTGTATATCATCTGTATGGATAGAGGTCCTTTTAAACGTTGTCCCTTAAAATCCATTCTGTGTTAGTTATCAAAGCTGTCATTGAGAACACTGGTAAGTAATTAAATATTGATATATATAATTTTTACTTTGACACTGTCCTTTGAAATGCTAAGTGCTTATTGAGGTTAAATAACTGTATAGCAGAAACTCTATGTATCTGTTATTCAGTTGTCCACTCTCAACAAATGTGCTTTTAAGAACAGCCTGGTATACAATTCACAACAAGTTGTGTATAGATGCAGTTTTCAGAAAGGAGCTCTGATTTCTATATCTTCTGATCATTTCAAGACATCTGCAATAAAGCTATCTGCTAGTGAATACATGCGTTCAGAAGAGCTCAAGTAAAACTGCAAGCAAAGAGAAAAGCAAGAATTTTGGTCCTGGATTTAAGAAGTAAAGTATTGGAAGGATTCCTGGGTCCAGATCATCAAAGCTATTTAGGCACCAATCTCCCACTGAGGTTCTGAGCCCCAGACCTCATAATGCAGGGAGTTATTAGTTTCAATAATTAAACAACAATATCATACACTGCTAGAGCCTTTTGGATCCCAAAGCACTTTAGAAACTTTTTAGACCAGAATCACTTCCTATATCCTGAAATGAAGCCAACTCTGGGGTAGAACACCAGCACACAGCAACATTACAGTTTAGGACAGGATGTGAAGAAGAATTCTACATCCACCTGAAACTGCAAGGGAAATTTAAGGACGTAGAATGTAATTGGCTAACTTGGAATTTGGCCAGGATAAATTCCAAGTAAGGCAACAGTTGCTCAATGTGATCCTTATAAGTACTAGAGAGACCACTGTCAGAAGACTCGGGGCCATGCTTTTAGAAGTGCAAAAGAGTGGCCCGATTAAGACAATTATGGAATGTTAAATAAAATGCCAGGTGGTTGTTGGAAAACATACATTTATTGAGATATAACAGTCAATTGCATAGTTGTTAAACAGTTATAACCATGTCTTAAATAATCAGTTCAGCTGGTATTTATTTAATATAATAGTAGCCTATTAAACTTGAATTAAGTACAGAGTTAAATGTCTCTGGGACACGCAGTAGAAAATGCTGTCAGGAACTTTTTTATTGCCTGAAACCCTTTGTGAAAAATTCCCTTGGAAATAATCCCTGAAAATGTGTCTTTCTGTTTGCGAGGTAAATCCCAAGCAGTTCTGACCAATTAAAAAGCTAGCCGGCAACTTTGCCCAATCTCAAACTCAACCCATAATGAACTGTTTTTGTAAATCAAAAAAGTTTCACTAACTTTTGGGAACCATTCCTTTGGGGGGTTTGGTGCGGGTTTTTTGGCATTGCCACACTTAAATGTATGTAGTCATTTAAACCAGCACAAAGCAGGTGCAAAATCTACATCAAATGCTATGAGATCAAAACAAAAGCATTTTACATCCATTTTACACTGGCAAGAACGACAGCCAAGCATGCCCCTAGAATCTGGTTGGAATCAGAAACAGAAACCTCCCTTTGTAAAGTGCTTTGATCTCAATCAAATAGTGAGGTATAATAATACATACAATAATAATAATAATAATTATTATTATTATTTTATTGGTTCAAAATGCAAAACAAGCTCCTGGTCTTGAAAATGACCCAAATTTGAATCAGATTCTGACAAACATCCAAATGTTTATAATACCACCACCCATATCTTTACACCATCCTATGGGCACTTCTTTGTAGTCTACATTAGAAAAATTATCCATTGCTGACAATGGGTACCAGCAATGGGTGTGGATGAATTGGGGCTTTGGGGGCTGAACATGGTTTAACTGCAAGTGTAGGCAAGCAGTGCTTTGAACTATACCTTGACCAAGTACCTTAGAGCTTCTGTACGCACCAACTGGCACTGAACTAACTAACTCATTTGGAATTCACACCTTTTGCTGTTTTGGTGCAATTTCTGGGCATGGACATTCTTATTTTGGGTTAAGGGTATCCTGTTCCATTGGAGTTTGTTATCTTTTTTACTGACTTAGCTAAATCAAAACAGTACACTTTTATCTCAAAATAAGAGAGTTCACACACAGGCTTGCACTGAAATAACATAAATTGTGAATTACAACTAGTTTAGTTATTTCAGTGTGTGTGAACACACCCTAAATCATGCTGTGTGCAGTATTTTATATTTCAGTAATGGGTGTTTCTTTTATTTGGTTTTGTGCTTCCATTTCATGGAGCCATTCTTGGGGCGATACCTGGTCTTTTGATATTTCAGTTCCTGGATGGTGGAAATACCAGGTCTCGCTTTATTTCAACTCCAAAAATGAAGGCTTGAAGGAACCCCTGAGAGGTCATCTAGTCCAGCCCCCTGCATGGAGGCAGGACCAAGTATACCTAGACCATCCCTGATAAGTATTACCTAACCTGTTCTTAAAAACTACCAGTGGTGGGGATTCTACAACCTCCATTGGAAGCCTATTCTAGAGTTTACCTATCCTTATAGTTAGGGCATGTCTACCTTACAAAGTTTTGCCGATGAAAGTTACTTCTGTATAATACCTCTGCAGTTAGTATATCGCTTGTGTGTGCGTGTGTATACTCGGCTGCTTGCGTCAGTGCTGCACGTACTCACCAGGAGTGCTTGTGTTAATACATGCTGCGGTGCACCATGGGTAGGTATTCCAGTGTGCAAGTTGCCACTGTCCAGAGCACTTCTTTCGGGAAGTTTTGACAATATACAGTGGGGTAGAAACGAGTCACGCAGCGGTGACTGGGAGCAAGGGGTCAACTTCCCAGCATGCAGCTTTCTCCATCCCATAAAGTCATCTATACCCCATAATTATTTCACCTTTTTTAAAGATCTCCAAGTCCAGTGGTCAAGGTCTCCCACCTACATTGTTGCTGGGCCTATTATAGAAGCTGATGGCCACCATGAATATTCATAGGAGTGTTTTGCTTTATTTCCCCCAGCTAACTTCCTCACCCTAATCATATTGGGGTGTTCTTATTTCATAGGTTAGTATATTAATTATCCCAAACTTATGAGCAAATACAGGTTACTATGGCAATCTTGTGGTTGTATGTCTGCTGATATTTCCATCTCAAAATACCTAAAACTGGTATCCGCCGATTTCTTGTGATTACCCGTCAGCATTTTATGCAAGATCTCAGTAAAACTACATACAACAAAATAACATCTGATGACCTCTTGTGACTTAGGGTCACTGCTGGTCAGTTTACTTATCTAAGTCTCATAGGCCTATCTGCCTTATGCTAACTGCTTAAGTTAATGTCTTATAGGTTTAGACCTGTATGTTTTTTTTGCATTACTGCTGAGTATAGTATCTTTGCTATCCTAAAATCTGGCAGTGCACTCAATAATGTCCCTCAGGGTGGAGTGGTATAGGTAGGGATGCAGTCCCTGATGCCATGTGGAATGTTGGAGGGGGGACAAAGGGAGGTGCTATGCTGAAGCTCTCCATGTGGTTCAAAGGGAGGGGAGTCTGTGATTGTTGGACCTGTAGGTCCACAAGACTCTGCAGCATCTGTATTTGCTGCCAGAGAAGCCCCACTATATCCTGGTGCACCTCCCTCTCCTTTTCCTGGAGACTCTTCTCCCCCAGCCTCAGGAGATTGAATATCTCCTGTCTAGTCTAGGCTGGAGCACATCTAGAGTGTGTAGCTGGCATGTTCACACAAAAATGGAGAGCTGCTAGGTATGCTCGCCAACCTAGACAATTAGAAAAAGGCATTTCAAAAATGCATGGGATTTTAAAGTTGGCGGGAGGAGGGGGTTCTAGTCTCCATGACCCCTGGGCAGTGAAGTTCACAATTGTGACCACAGTGGTCAGTGTCATGCATTGTGGGACAGCTGCTGGAGGACTATTGTGTTGACATGGGTAATACAGTATCTACACTTGTGCTGTGTCAACCTCAATACATCAACCACGACTCAACATCGCTCAGGGAGGTGGTGTTATGGTGTCGACATAACAGGGAGCGTACATTGGTGAGAGACAAATGTAAGTGTAGACACATGCAACTGTAGACACAACTAAGTTGATGCAAGCTGGCTTACGTCAACCTAAGTTTGTAGTGTAGACCAGGCCTCAGACAATTTTTCCTAATATCTCACCTAAATCTCTCTTGCTGCAGATTAAACCCATTACTTCTTGTCCTACTTTTGGTGGACATGGAGAACAACTGATCACCTTCCTCTTTATAACTGCCCTAAACATAGCTGAAGACTGTTATCAGGTCTGCGATCAGTCTTATTTTCTCAAGACTAAATGTGTCCAGTTTTTTAACCTTTCCTCATAGGTCAGGTTTTCTAAACCTTTGATCATTTTTGTTGCTCTCCTCTGGACCCTCTCCAATTTGTCCACATCTTTTCTAAAGTGTGGCTCTCAGAACTGAACACAATATGAGGACTCATTAGTGCGAGCAGAGCTGGACAATTACCTCCCATGTCTTTCACATGGCACTCCTGTTCATATACCCCAGAAAGAAATCAGCCTTTATAGTAACTGCACCACATCATATTCCATTTGTTATCCGCTGTAACCCCCAGATCCTTTGCAGCGGCATTAGCACCAAGCCAGTTATTCCCTGGTTTGTAGTTATGCCTTTGATTTTTCCTTCCTAAGTGTAGCACTTTGACAAATTAAAGAATTGGGCTGAAATCAACAAGATGAATTTCAATAAAGACAAGTGCAAAGTCATTTGGAATTCACATCCTGTCCTCCAAAATGCTAGCAAACCCTCCCCACTTGGTGTCAATTTTATAAGCACAGTCTCCACTCCATTATCCAAGTCATTAATGAAAATATAGAATAGTACCGGATCCAGGACTAACCCCACTAGATATATCCCCCCACTTTCACAACAAACCATTGATAACTACTCTTTGAATTCGGTCTTTCAATCAGTTTTGCACTGACCTTATGGTAATTTCATCTAGACCACATTTCCCTAGTTTGCTTATGAGAATGTCACATGGAACTATATCAAAACTGTACTAAAATCAAGATATAAATGACTCCCGGATATAAATGACTCCCAGGATAGGGTAGAACTCCCAGGGTAGAACTCCCAGGGCAGAAATGCCCAGGAAATGCATAGAAAAGTAGCAAGGAAGTCAGGTTTTTCCCAAATAGGACTCAATCCTGCACCATTCAAGTCAAAGTTTTTTCCTTTGTCTTGAATGGGAGCAGAATGAAACCCAGATTGAGCTAATCTGGTTGATTTAGGTTCCTGTGTAACCTGAATGCTAATGAATGCTGCAGCCGCTGTCCCCATTCCCCTCCCTCTGCCTAATTAGTGTGCACATAACACCCAGACAAAACCCCTTTGCACCTGCACTGCCTTGGGAAGCACAATGCAGCGCCAGCCAACAAAGCAGCATGGCAGGACCCCAACTCTTTGAAAGCCTCACTAGCCTTTGCAAGCACAATATTGGAAAAGAACGGGGAAAAAAACAGGAGGAGGAGACTTGCCCTTTTCACTACTGGAGAGAATGGGGAATAGCTCACAAAGGGGACTTAAGAAAGGAGAAAGAGAGAGAGAGAGAGAGAGAGAGAGAGGGAGCAAAGCAAGAAGGGAAGTGTAGGGAGGGATGAAAAGGAACCGGGCCCTCCAGGTTGTATAATGTGCTTTGCCCTCGAGAGCTCCTTATTCTGCATCTCAAAAGCCTGCAGTGACATAAAGTTGATTGTTTTTTTGCTGCAACCATTCAAACTAGTGGCTAGAGGATCAACACCACCTCCTTCAGCACAGAAAGTTCTTGCTAGCAGGACAGAATGGGTCTGCATCATTGATGCAATAAAAGGGCAGTTTTCTGCCTTTGATGGTTGGATGGTTGCTTAGCGGTGACAGGCAGGGTTTTCTTTGCTTGGGGGGATTTTTGTGACACAATGACCCAACTTAGTTTTTCAGTTTATACCTCTGGACATGTTCTACCCAGAAATGGCTGCATTTCAGCGGCAGGCGAAGCGATTCCTCTGTGTAAAACACAGCCTGATCTTTCGGGCTGAAGAATGCCATAGAAATGAAAATTAGTTACTGCTGTTCTTTTAGTGAGGACAGAATCAAAAAATTATGATGGAAGGAAAAATTATATGGTTTGCGTAATTGCTTTGTCCACAGTTAGCTGAAATTCTCTCTGGTTTCTAAGCTGTGGGGTGTCTGTGCAGAAGTGGATGTTGCTGATTTTGATATAAGGAGAAGTTAATACTCCACTTGCTTCTCATAATTGGTTATTGAATACTGGCTCTCCTCTTGGTCTATTGCAGGGATCGGCAACCTTTGGCCCCCGGCCTGCCAGGGAAAGCCACTGGCGGGCCGGGCCGGTTTGTTTACCTGCCGCATCCGCAGGTTAGGCCTATTGCAGCTCCCACTGGCTGCGGTTCGCCGTCCCAGGCCAATGGGGGCTGCGGGAAGTGGTGTGGGCCGAAGGTTGCCGATCTCTGGTCTGTTGGATTCTGGTGCACATGGGCAGCCCCATGGTAGAGGAAAATGGTGACTGGCCATTGTTCAAAATCACCTTAATTATTGCAGGGTGCTGAGGATTTGATTATCTGAATTGCCATAATCACCTGGCTGATAGGTGTAATCCTTATCTCCATTTTACAGATGGGAAAACTGAAGCAGAAAGGCTAACTGATTTCCCTAAGATCATAGTGGGAACAAGTGTCAGGGGTGGTGTTAGAACTCTGGAGTTCCTGGCTCCCAATCCAGTATTCAGGTCACTAGGCCACACCGTTATTTATTATTAATTATTACTATTATTAATAGTAATATTAATAGTGCCTAGAAATGGAAACACTATAGCACCAGTTCCATTCTGTGAGATACTTAAGGGTATTTAAGAAGAAACAGGCAGCCCTCTGAGACATAAAAAGGTGAGAGAGACTCGAAAAAATGGAGTTAATTTACAAATCCCTGGAAACTGTTGCTGCTTTAAAACACAATAGGTCATAGAATCATAGGACTGGAAGGGACCTCGAGAGGTCGTCTAGTCCAGTCCCCTGCCCTCATGGCAGGACTAAGTATTATCTAGACCATCCCTGACAGGTGTTTGTCTAACCTGCTCTTAAAAATCTCCAATGATGGAAATTCCACAACCTCCCTAGGCAATTTATTCCAGTGCTTATGTCCTGAAATCCTTCTGTTCAGTCCTTAATCAAGCAAACTCCCATTGGCTTCAATAAGAATCGAACGAGGATTTCAGCATCTGACCCAGGCTGAACACAGCCAGTTCAATGCTGGGCTAGTAGGTAGTTTCTATAACACAAAATGACTCAAACTTATGATCATCTGGGGCCATGTTAACGATAAATTGCCATAAGGCAGTGGACAACAGTTCAGATTGACCCTCCCTGTGTGCTCTCTTGGGGAATCAGTGAAAACTGTGGTAGCATTTTACACCCACTTCACACAGTGTAAAGGTGTAAATGATGAGGCAAGTTGGAAGTCAGTGGAAAGATCAAGCAGCATGTGTTAGCTATTTCTCTGATTGACGTAGCAAGCCTGCTGTTTCATTGCGTCACTGTTGTTCCTCTTAAATACGAGCTGAGAACAAAATATATTAAACATAACATAGAAGGACAATGAGAAGGTCACCACCCAAAAAAAGGTTTCAAAGGAAACAGGAAGCAAACAGTCATCAGAAGAAGAGATGGGCATGAACTCAAAACATAGATCCAAACACCCCAAAACATGGAGGCAGATTGAGTCATAATTTTGGAATAAACCCTATCTTTGAAACAGACTGAAGCAGAACGCCTACCTCAGAATATCCCTACACCTCAGGGAATTTCTTTAGTTCTTTAGTTCTTTAGTTCTGTACCTG
This sequence comes from Chelonia mydas, assembly GCF_015237465.2. Classification (NCBI taxonomy): domain Eukaryota; kingdom Metazoa; phylum Chordata; order Testudines; family Cheloniidae; genus Chelonia; species Chelonia mydas. The sequence goes on from NC_051250.2 coordinate 71,981,009, forward strand.
GTTCTGCATGGTCCACTCAAGTCCCCCTCTAGTCAGCAGGTTTGCACCTGTGAGGCGACAAGACTATAGTTCTTCTTCTTGGACTGGAGCACAGCCTCCAGAGTTAAAAAGGTTGGTTCACTATCCCAGTCTGCTCCTGAGCCTGCCTACAGTGCAAATATATTGCACCAGTAGCTGGAAAAGTTCTCTGCTGTTTATTACTTTGAGAGCCCCCAAAAGCTTGCCAGCCATTTTTAACGGTTCGGGGGAAGTAGTACTTTCTGGATGGCCTTGAGCTGTTAGATCAGGGATTGGCAACCTTTGGCCAGCAGCCGGCCCTGGTGGGCCAGGCCGGTTTGTTTACCTGCTGCGTCTACAGGTTCGGCCGATCGCAGCTCCCACTGGCCGCGGTTCGCCGTCCCAGGCCAATGGGGGCTGCGGGAAGGGCGTCCAGCACATCCCTTGGCCCACGCCGCTTCCCGCAGCCCCTATTGGCCTGGGACGGTGAACCGCAGCCAGGGGGAGCTGCGATCGGCTGAACCTGTGGACGCAGCAGGTAAACAAACCGGCCTGGCCCACCAGGGGGCTTCCCCGGCGGGCTGAGGGCCAGAGGTTGCCGATCCCTGTGTTAGATAATTTGCCAGATTCCCACCTCTCTTTTCTCTCTCTCCCTGGTTTTATATATATATATATATATATATATATATATATATATATATATATTCTCAGAAAATGTTAAAATTAGACCAAAAGTTCTTGTCACTTTAGATGTCTTTGTAACAGCTCAAGAAGGCAAAGAAATCCATCTCCAGGAAGACAATTTGAAACAAAAATAACCATCTATTTAAAAAAACTGGTTTTGCGACCTTTTTTGCTGCTGAAAGATTGACAGCCTGGGACACAGACGATCTCTCCCCACAGCACAGCATTGTCAATGCTCATTACACATGGACACATGGACCTTAGCTGAGGCTGAGGCCCCAGTTCTGCACACCCCTGATCTGGTGGAGTATTTGAAGTACAGTCCAGGAGCTGGATCCAAATGTCTCTGAACAATAGTGGGCTGAATGCAGTTTTGTCTACACTAAGGATTTGCCCTGATTACAGCCCAGCTGCCAGTGTAGCTGCATTGCTGCAAACCTCTAGTGTAGACAGGCAAAGCTGCTATTTTTCACTGGTGGTGTTTACCCCTGCTTAAAACAGGGTAAGATAAACCAGTGCAAATTGCAGCTTATGGCAAAAGGAAAAGGAGGACTAGTGGCACCTTAGAGACTAACCAATTTATTTGAGCATAAGCTTTCGTGAGCTACAGCTCACTTCATCGGATGCATTCAGTGGAAAATACAGTGAGGAGATTTATATACACACAGAACATGAGTGTTATCATACACACTGTAAGGAGAGTGATCACTTAAGATGAGCTATTACCTGCAGAAGAGGGGGGGGGGAGGGGGGGGAAGAAAACCTTTTACAGCGATAATCAAGGTGAGCCATTTCCAGCAGTTAACAGGAATGTCCGAGGAGCAGTTGGGGGGAGAGGGGAATAAACATGGGGAAATAGTTTTACTTTGTGTAATATCCCATCCATTCCCAGTCTCTATTCAAGCCTAAGTTCATTGTATCCAGTTTGCAAATTAATTCCAATTCAGCAGTCTCTCGTTGGAGTCTGTTTTTGAAGTCTTTTTGTTTTAATATTGCGACCTTTAGATCTGAGATCGAGTGACCAGAGAGATTGAAGTGTTCTCCGACTGGTTTATGAATGTTATAATTCTTGACGTCTGATTTGTGTCCATTTATTCTTTTACGTAGAGACTGTCCAGTTTGACCAATGTATATGGCAGAGGGGCACTGCTGGCACATGATGGCATATATCACATTGGTAGATGTGCAGGTGAACGAGCCTCTGATGATGTGGCTGATGTGATTAAGCCCTATGATGGTGTCCCCTGAATAGATATCTGGACACAGTTGGCAACGGGCTTTGTTGCAAGGATAGGCTCCTGGGTTAGTGGTTCTGTTGTGTGGTGTGTGGTTGCTGGTGAGTATTTGCTTCAGGTTGGGGGGCTGTCTGTAAGCAAGGACTGGCCTGTCTCCCAAGATTTGTGAGAGTGATGGGTCGTTCTTCAGGATAAGTTGTAGATCCTTGATGATGCGTTGGAGAGGTTTTAGTTGGGGGCTGAAGGTGATGGCTAGTGGCGTTCTGTTATTATCTTTGTTGGGCCTGTCCTGTAGTAGGTGACTTCTGGGTGCTCTTCTGGCTCTGTCAATCTGTTTCTTCACTTGAGCAAGTGGGTATTGTAGTTGTAAGAACGCTTGATAGAGATCTTGTAGGTGTTTGTCTCTGTCTGAGAGGTTGGAGCAAATGCGGTTGTACCGTAGAGCTTGGCTGTAGACGATGGATCGTGTGGTGTGGTCTGGGTGAAAGCTGGAGGCATGTAGGTAGGAATAGCGGTCTGTAGGTTTCCGGTATAGGGTGGTGTTTATGTGACCATTGCTTATTAGCACTGTAGTGTCCAGAAAGTGGATCTCTTGTGTGGACTGGTCCAGGCTGAGGTTGATGTTGGGATGGAAATTGTTGAAATCATGGTGGAATTCATCAAGGGCTTCTTTTCCATGGGTCCAGATGATGACGATGTCATCAATGTAGCGCCAGTAGAGTAGGGGCATTAGGGGACATGAGGAAGCATTGTTCTACATCAGCCATAAAAATGTTGGCATACTGTGGGGCCATGCGGGTACCCATAGCAGTGCCGCTGATTTGAAGGTATACATTGTCCCCAAATGTGAAATAGTTATGGGTGAGCACTCCAACGGACTCAAACAGACACCAATGAGAGACTGCTGAATTGGAATTAATTTGCAAACTGGATACAATTAACTTAGGCTTGAATAGAGACTGGGAGTGGATCGGTCATTACACAAAGTAAAACTATTTCCCCATGTTTATTTCTCCCCCCCCCCCCCCCCCCCCCCGCAACTGCTCCTTGGACGTTCCTGTTAACTGCTGGAAATGGCCCACCTTGATTATCACTACAAAAGGTTTTCTCCCCCCGCCCCCCCCGCTCTCTTGCTGGTAATAGCTAATCTTAAGTGATCACTCTCCTTACAGTGTGTATGATAACACCCATTTTTTCTTGTTCTGTGTGTATATAAATCTCCTCACTGTATTTTCCACTGAATGCATCCGATGAAGTGAGCCGTAGCTCACGAAAGCTTATGCTCAAATAAATTGGTTAGTCTCTCAGGTGCCACAAGTACTCCTTTTCTTTTTGCGAATACAGACTAACACGGCTGCTACTCTGAAGCTTATGGCAGTTTATCTCCTTTGCCCTAGGGATTTGCATGGGTGCAGCTATATCAGTGGCTGGCCGCCGAGAGCTGAAATCATTGGTGTTACCACTCTCGACCCAAGCAATTAGCCAAATTTGGGGTGTTGTGCGTTGCTCCAGTTAGGAGGAGAAATGGAGGATGTGGTTTGGTAGATTCTTTGGTGCAATCTTATTTATTTACAAAGAATGTGCAAAGCCCTGTTTCCCTGAATACAGGAAGAACCAAAAACGGGTTAGTTTCTTTGCTTACAGCCCCAAACCTCTTTAGCTAGCATTGGACCCAGCCAGAAGGCCCCTCTGTAGGCTTCTCTGTGCTTGTCCAGGTTGTGTCTGTCTCTGTCTCAGGGCTGGTCTACACCAGCGGTCCTGGAACTCGGGGTTCTGGCTTGAAGTAGTAATAACAATCACCAAATGCATGGTTTCCATGGTTTCCACCATCAGCGCCCCCCATTATAAAAATTGTTCCAGCACCCCTGGTTTACACTACAAAGTTAGGTTGGCTTAACTACATCACTCAGGGTTGTGAAAAATGTCACGCTTGTGCAATGTAATTAAGATGACCTAAGCTCAGGTGAAGACACTGCTAAGTCGATGGAAGAATTCTTCCATTGACCTAGCTACCACCTCTCAGAGACATGGATTTACTACCGTGATGGAAGAACCCCTTCTGTCGCTGTTGTTTGTGTCTGCACTATAGTGCTACAGTGTGCGGCTGAGGTTTTTTCTAGTGTAGACATACCTCAGTCTGTCTTACATCTGTGTTTCTGTCTCGCACACGGACAGACCAAGATGGATCCACCACTCAAAACCGTAGCCCCTGCATTTGAAACCAACCCTTTGAGCCATGTGATTCAGCATCTGCTCAGCTTTTGTGGGGGCCTGTGGTTTTGGGGTGTTACTGCTATTGTTTCAGCCACTTGAATAAAATGGCTTCTTTACATTTATCCTGAATGTAAGGTCGAGGCTATGCCCAACCAATAACAATAAGGCTTGACCCAACCCACAACAGTAGCACATCCATAGAGCAGACAAGACCTCAAAATCCAAAGGCCCCCACCGAGACTTTGGAGTGTGTCATCTTCTGTTCCTCTCTCCTGCTAACACACCTCAATGCTGACCTGAAGAGACCATCTCTAGGGGACTTTCGGTGGTTCTGTCACTCTGGGCCATGCATCTCTTGACCCCTATGCTGTGACTGTCAATGAGGAATGCATGTATTGCTAATTTGGATGGTGCTTTTTGAGAGATGGACACCTGTTCTGTAGAACATGGACTGAGATCCATTGTGCAAAGCACCACCAGGCATTCACTCAAAACCAACTAGCCTCCAGTGCCTGGTTTCTAAAACTGAAGAGGGTTTTACAAAATACAGTAATTCTCTTTTATTATTTCTTTCGTATATTGACTTCATCCAAAACCCCAGCTCCACATATGAACTTTGGAAGGCCAGATCTGAAATGGACAGATTGGTTGGACCCATCACTTGTTATTACACTTACTTAATAATAGCAAACATGTCCTGTAAGATAATTTCCTTCTAATGTCTGAGTGGCAGCAGCTGGTAGTGATGGCCCATGCTAATCAGAATTAGTGAAGAGAGATGGGAAAATGTGTTTTCCTGCAGTAGATAGCATGCAATTTCCTTGCTAACCAGCCTCCTCGCTCTGTGATTTTCATGACTTTTTTTCTTCCCATCAGCAGATTGCCATCTGCCGTTGAACAGGCGATCACAGCTCTGCAGTTGGTAAAATGTCAGTGGGAAAAACAATGCAAGGAGGTCGATTAGGACAAGTATCTATCGTGAGCCACAGTGATGTCAGGCCAAAACCCCTCACTGCTTTCCAGCTGTGCTGCCTTGGCAGTGCCTCAGTTTGTAACATGAGTGTCATTGCAAAGGGAGATTGGAACAAAGGAGCTGCCATGGGGGAGATAGATCCAGGGGCTGTTTAGTCCAGTGCCCTGTCTCCAATTTGGTGGTTTCTGACATGCAAACTGCAGTCACAGGGATGTGACCGCAGCTCAAGTAGACATACCTGAGCTAGCTCTAACTTAGCTAGCTCAGGTCCTGGAACAGTGAAACTGAGGCAGTGTGGGCTGTTCAAGCCTGCCTGGAGCCCTGGGTCATCGCTCACGGAGCTAGCCCGCATGGAAGCACGCACTGCCTTAGGGTGCTTCGGGACCTTAACTCAGGTATGTTTTCTCGAGCTGCGGTCACATCCTGTGGTCACAATAAAGACATACCCACCATCAAGTAAGTTTCACTCTGAATTTCAGGGTTCACGGACAGCCCCCTTGGAAAGCAGGACTTGACAGCTGGATTCTATGGGCACATCTTCACAGACTGCGGCAGGAAGCCTCCCAGCCCGTGTCGACAGACTCAGGCTTGAGAGACTCGTGCTACCGGGCTCAAAATAGCTGTGTGGACATTGTGAGTCAGGCTGGAGCTTGGGCTCCGAAGCCTAGGAAGGGGAGTGGGCTTCAGAGCCTGAGCTCCAGCCTGAGCTGCAACCTCAAAGCAGTGTCCACAGAGCTATCCTTAGTGGCGTGCAGTAGTATGAGCCCCCATGAGCCTGAGCTACTTGCCATGGTTTTATCATTATCATTTCACATTCATTTTGCAGTAGCCCCTGGAATTATTTATTATGTGTATTGTGGGAGTGCCTAGGAAGGCCCATTGTACTGTGCAAACGGGGCCCATTGCTCAGTACAAACCGAGTAAGAGACAGTCCCTGGCCTAAAGAGTTCACTATCTCCTTAGACAAGACAGACAAAAGGCTAAGGGGGAAGGCGCAGACCATACAGGCAGAGTGAACAGTGTGATGATCAGTAAATGGCATGTTAGAGCCACCATTTTTTCGTTGGGTATTTCAGCTTTGTGCATGTATGTGTGTTTGGGGCAAGGGGCTGGTGGGATGGGATTAGCCAAATGGAAAGACAGGGAGAGGAAGAGGGGACATGGAAGGGAGGAGGAAGAAGAGGACCATGGAGTGTCGAGGGGAGGCAGGTAGAGGCAGGTGGAAGTGAGCAGCTGGTGGGGCGGGGGGAGGGGGGAGCAGAGAGAAGTGGGAGCCAATCAACCCAGGGAAGAGAGTGTCCATAGTAGAAACCGTAAAAAGTCCTTGGCTGCTGGTGTCAAAAATCATGAGACTAGCTTCAAAATCACGAGATTAAACATCTCTCTGTATATATTGGGTTCATTTTGTCTTCTGGTTTTGGTGTTTTTAGGTTACGCTCAGGCCATGCTTTCAAGTTTTTTCCTGCAACTATGAGAACTAGAAACTCAGCTTTCACTTTAAAACAAGCGTGATCCTGAACTAATAACATAACTCTAGGCTCAGAAGGTTTAAAAACCCCACCAAGTATCCTTAGACTCATGGTCGCAGGGGAAGAGCTGCCAGCACTGAGTAAATGACCATCCCTGCCCTGCAGAGCTTACTGTCAAACGGACGCTACCTATCAGGCGCATGAGGCAAACAGGCGCAGGGAGGGGCTAACAAAAACAACAGAATGTGCACAATTCCTAGCCTGAGCTCTTGTGAAAAACTGGCTGTTTGGTTTGGTGCCTAACTGGTAGCTGTGCCCTTCTGAAACTGGCCCTGAAGGGGAGTGCTCAGTGTTTTTGAAATCTGGCCAACCACCGTGGGGCGCACTAGTTTTCCCATCTGTGAAATGGGGATAATGATACTTTAGTAGTGCAGTGAGGATTAAAGCTCACAAAGCATTTTGAGACTGTAACATGCCTGTTACTATCACAGCCCTTAGCAAAAAGCACAGTGGGATTTTACATTCAGGGTCCAAATCTCTGCAGCTTCTAGGACCATGACATACACCACAGCTTTGGGCCAGTACACCACTGGGGGAGGGGAGAAGGGGGGCAGGATTTAGTTATTTTAAATCTTCCCTTTTCCAGGGCTGGGGGGTGGGGCAGGACCCTGGTTTGCCTTACCTGCGTGTTTGTGGTCCAAATGACCAAACATGCTCAGCCTGGTGCCAGTTAGCCTAACTGGTGTGAAAACCTGGTTGGATCCTGGGAGAGGAGGCTGTTCCCAGCTGAGCCTTACTACAGGATGGAGGAATGATTGAAAAATAAATAAACAAAGCAGAGAGTTTAGGAAAAGGTTGGTAGAGTTATACAGGCTGGGTGGGGGAGGGGGAGGCATCCAGGGTTTAGCAAACCCTTTATCTCTGGCACAGAGCAGCTGCAGCAGCCGCCGTAGTAGTGAAGGTTTAAAAAGAACAGGATTGTGAGTAGCAGAGTCTTCAATGTAGGGAACAAAAAGGGTGGGGGAGAAAGCTCCCCCGCATGGAGGGAAGCTGCTTAAGGCAGAAAGAGACACAAGTGGCTTGGCGGTGGTAGCAGCTTCTCTCAAAGGGCGTGAGTGGTATTTAATGTCCACCTGTTAATCTGGCCTGGAGGGGAAAGCAAAGGTTGAGTCCTTTCCCTGTTTGCTGGGACCTTCCTTGAAGTTGGCTGAAATGGGGGAGAGCGGAGCGAATGAGTATATTGTGTGGTACAAGTCTGAATCCCTCTCCACTGCTTTATAGCCTGCGCTGCATAAAGGCAGGCCCTGCCGTCCAGGCTGGTCGCTGAACACTGTAAATAGGGGCAGGTTCGGGAAAGATTTGGCTTCTGCTGGAATGTGTTGGAGTGTGGGAGAGCTTCCAGGAATCCACAGTGGAAAGGACCCAGCACTGATTTATTATAAGGTAATATAGGCCCCAGGTAGGATTGGGACCCATTGTGCTAGGGCTGTACAGCATGGAAGTCAATATCAGGCTGAGGAATGGGGACCTTATGATTCTCAAGGAGAGCTGGGTAGTTGGTGGAGATGGCAAGATGGAACTCCATTGAGCCTGCACTAAAAAATATCAATCTTGCCTTTTTTTTTTTTTTTTTACAGCTTTAATTTGTGTGACTTGACAAAATGTACTTCAATGTATTGTACTTGCCCTCCCCCCAGTGACTCTATTCTTGTTATTCCAAACTGCTGCCTTAAAAGTAAAATTCTCACCCCCCCCCCAACCCCTTCCTTAAGACTTGGCTATTGTGCCTTTCACCAGCTGTGGACAGAGCAGCACTCTAAAAGGAGAGGTCGGAGGGGAAACTTTCACCCTAATCCTACATCCCAAAGGTCTTTGCAATAGAGGAGGAAACTGAGGCAGAGAGGGGGCAAAGGATCAAAGTCACTCAAAAGGTCAGTGGCAAAGTAGAGACTAAAACACAGATCTCCTGACTCCCAGCTTGGTGCCCATCTATGAACTAGATTACAGATGAGACCCTGATCCTGCAGATGGATGGGCTGGTGCAGTCCTTATCCCTATAATCACCATGTTCAGTTCACTTCTATTTTGGATTAAAAATACTAAATTTCCCTCTTTGCTGATAGGTTTCAGAGTAGCAGCCGTGTTAGTCTGTATTCGCAAAAAGAAAAGGAGTGCTTGAGGCACCTTAGAGACTAACCAATTTATTTGAGCATAAGCTTTCGTGAGCTACAGTTCATCGGCTGCATCCAATGAAGTGAGCTGTAGCTCACGAAAGCTTATGCTCAAATAAATTGGTTAGTCTCTAAGGTGCCACAAGTACTCCTTTCCTCTTTGCTGAGTTAATCTTTGACCTATGACCTCCAGTTTCCCAGAGAGGGTCCTCCTATAAGCCCTAGCGACTGTGAGTCATTCTTTTCCCTTGGTAAGAAGGCGCAGGGCAGGCCTTGTATCATTTTGTCAGCATTCCAGTCATTCATAATCATCTTATTACCTTATTATCCTCTTTCTAGGACCACAAAGTGCCTTGGGATGTGAAGGCACCTTCCAAGTAATGCTCCCCTGCTCCCTGCAGTACTTGGCATTGCTGGACGACTCATGGGAGCTCTTAGGGAAGTCCCTGTAAATGTACTAAGGGATTGGACATTTTTTGCTAGTGTGGATATACTGCCTAAGATCTGGCAGTCTGGCCATCCCACCCCTCTGCTTTTTGTTTTCTTTTGTTTAAGATCATCACAGCTTTTAACAGCTGCTGGTGGTTTGTCTTGCAGAACCTCTCCCTCTCAATTGCATGCCGCTGTCTGTAGCTGCTTATTGAAATGGAAAGGTGCAGCAGTGGTAAAAACACCAACAAAGCCAGTGCTATCCCATGCACACCCATCAATATGCAGCCTTGACTTTAACCACTGATGAATGACCAGCTCTGATAATAATCCAGTTCAGAGCTTCCTTTCCAGGAGAATCCCAGGGATCAGCACAGAGGGTTGTCATTAGGAATAGTCAATTACCAATTTGATATTTAAAGCTGACAGCAAAGTCAAAGTAGGTCAGTGCACTAATGGTCATCAACAGTGGTAATGACCAATTTCCTTAGAATTATTGCTGGTTGAAACTGCAATCAACGGGCTCACAAAAGCAATTTTTTATTTTTAAATTGGAGTCAATATGCAACGGGCTGCCTTAGCAAATGAGCCCCTATCGGACAGTGTGCAGTGTTGCTCCTAATTGGGAGATGGGAGTAGTTGTGATAGAAAATGTGAGGGGCAAACCACATCTTCCAGTGGAAACCAGCTCCTGTCATTTTAAACATATGGATTATACCGGTTAGAAGTTCTGCCTATGGCCCATGAGGTCATGGCTTATGGAAGGGGGGGACACCATTTGCTGGCTACATCCATCCCAATGACCTATCTACTGTACTGCAGTCAACAATTCCTTCCATGACTGCACACTCCAGTCCAGGACTTGGGGGGACGCTATGCGTTTAATAGAACTGGTTGGGAAAATAGGGGGAAAAAATGCTTTTTGTGAACAGTTTTAGAAATATGCTGATCAGCCTTAATTAGTCTGGGAAATGAAAAGTCAGGGAGAGCTACAGAATCTGATCTGTGCCTGGCAGCTTCAGTAGAGAATCCCTTTTACAGGCATTCAACTGAGTCCTGTCTACCCCAATGCCATCAGCTTCTAGCCACAAGAGTAGGTAAGGTTCACAACATGTTCTTCCCCAGTCTATTCAAACGGCACGGCGGGTGCTGTCTGCAGCTGAACGGGTGTGAATCGGTGCTTGCTAACATAGCTGCCTTGCAGTGCATTCTCTTGTTTTTCTCAAGCGACTTTCCCACTCTGTTGTGGCAGCTAAAAGGGTCAATTTTGCATTAATGGAAGTGTTGACCCGCTGACGCTTTTGTATAACTCTTGTTTTTAAAGCAGCTTGTGAAAGAAACAAACATGACGTAATCCCGCTGAGATCTAGAAACCTCATTGCACGGGCACAGTCCATGCCAGCAAAGCATGTATTATTATTTATATTGCAGTAGTCCCGAGCAGCCTCAGTCATGGACCAGGACCCACTCCTGCTAGGCACAGGACAAACACAGCCAAAAAGACAGTCCCTACTTCAAAGATCTTACCATCCAAGTATATCCAGCCGAGGTCTCGCATGCTTCACTCATGCATCCTCTAAAGCAGAGAGATGGGTTTTAATTCACTCAGGGAATCATGTATTATAGATTTTTGGGGTCTCTGCCTGAAAGGTGATGTGAACTTGAAACTGAGCTACAGGTCATCTTTCTATGCAAACAAATTCAGTGCTAGGTTGACAACCCTGGAAACTGAAGTGGGGCACCGTAGAGGCAAGGTTTTCTCACTCTGACCTGTGCAGTGCTCGAAGGATGACAGAATAACTCCATCACCATTCAGTTCTAGGCCTCTCTGCTCAAATTGCCATAGAGGGGGCCAGTTAAAGGGATATGGACATGCATATACTAGGAATTGGACTTGAGACCAGCAGTTCATGTCAGATAATAATACCTTTCTTGTTACTGAATTGGACCAGATTTGAACCAATGACCTAGAGATGAAAGGCACCATAGTCCATTACCCACCCCCTGAGGCAACCAGTCTCCTTATGCTAGGAAACTAAGGCCAGGCTACTACCCTTCCTTCCTCAGTTTTAACCTCCCTATCCCCATTCCAGTCCTCATTGCCTGCTGGGCATGACAAGAATAAAAGGAGGAGCAATGAGAGCCATATGCTGAGCCTCTAAACCATTATGCAGTGCTGTAGTGTGAAGCTAGCAGGGGTCTGCGGTCAGACGGGAGCAGGATACTCAGAGGCCCTGAGAGAGAGTGTTGTGGAGAGAGGCCTGGATGAAGTTGTCGCTAGTTAGTGGGTTTGCTTGGCAAGAAATGGCAGAGTGTTAACATTTGGGGAGAGAGGGTCCTGCCGCCGGCAAAAAATCATGAGGGGGTTGGTGAATGTGGGTTGTGCGCAGAATGGGAGGGAAGATTGTGGGTGGCAGTAAGAGCAACACCAGCCCAAGGGCTCCTTCCACTGGCAAAGCCCTGACGGTGGGGCAGTGGTGGGCAGGTTCAACCAGCTCTGGCAGGAGCAGCAGGGCCTGGCCTTGAAGGGAGCTGAGCTGGAGCTGCCTGAGCACAGCCTAGTCATGGAGGTATTGCATGGTGGGCGGGGTGCTGGAGGAGAGCACCACCAAGGAGGGCCTCCCTGCCCTGGGGAACAACAAAGAGCAGGAGACCCTGAACCAGCAGCTGCCGATGAAGGAGCAGGAGCTGAATGAGTTCTGGGAGAAGCACAACATCCACCTGATGGGGCGAGGGCAGAAACCAAGACGGGTTCTGCTGGGGTCCTGGCCTCCTAGTAGGGAGCCTGGGGGTGGGGGGTGGGCCTGGCTTGTGGTCACGTCTCTAGACCCCTCCCGCTTCTGAGGCCTAACTTTATTATTTGGTGCCGCTCTTGTAATCCTTTTTGTTAAAGAAACGTTTGTATATTAAAAAAGAAATATCATGGAGCACAAGGCCACGTCTTCCCTCCTCCAACACCCGGCAGCATGTACAGTGCCTATGGAGAGAGACACTGACTTGGGCTATAGGCTTCTGCACTCCTCATTCTAAACCATCCGTTTGCACCCCGCTACAATCCTCTTCTTCGCACCACCCTTCCATGGGCAAGAAGTTAGGAGAGCTGGAAAGACACAAACAAAAACTTCTCTGAGTCGGCAGTGCTGTTTTATAACCAGAATCTGGGCAAAGTGTGGGAGGGGAAACCCTTAAACCCTACCAAAACAGGATGCTTCACCACACATGCTTCTCCCCGGGGGGGACAGCAGGAGAGAATGGACAACCAGTGACAGATGTGTCATCACATTGCTTAATTCACTATTGGAAGATGCTCAGATACTATGTTGATGAGCTCAGTACAGAAATCTATTTAGAAGAAAATGGAATAGAACTGCCTGTCTCCTGAGAATCATCTTCAACTCCCTTCCTAGCATAGACTGGGTATAACCCCCCTGGCATCCTAACTTTTGGCCAAGCCAAGGAACAAAGGATTTTCCATTTTACTGTTCTCCTGGCTCTTGAGCTGACAAACCAGTAACATCAGAAGTCAGCAATGCTGCAGCTTAATGCTGACAGTCTCAGTGTGGGGGTGGGGTGTAGGTGAATAAGCCTGGGTTTCCCTGTCTCTTTATCCAATAGGTACATAATGAAAGGTAAACAGCCTCCGGGGCCTTCAGAATTGCTGCCCAAAATGTATTTCTAAACTTGGATTACTCAAACATGGCATTTTCCTGTTCGGAAGAGCTCAGTTTGAACACAGCCTGACAAACAGAGCGTTCTTACGGTGATGCCCCTGTGCATTTCTTATCTCAACTTGAAAGCACCAGCCTACTTCCTCTGCCAGCCCCAAAGCTCCTTGCCTGCAAAGTAATGTGCTAAATCCGCACAGAATCAACCACAGAGGAGAGGTGGGGTGTCTCAGGTGCCACTTCTAATCTCCCTTCATGTCTAGCTCACTCCCTCAAATCCAGCCCAGGTCAGTAGTGAAGGGAAGCCATTACCCTCGGATGACTGTGCGGTTGTCTATGTGAAATGTGCTAGTGGCCCTCAGTCCCCGCCGGCAAGTATCAGCACCTCAGATAGCAAAAATGGGCACTCTTGCTTCCCGTCTCCGCAAAAGAACCACATTGCGTGTGGTGATAAAATGGAGTCACACGGTGGTTCCTCCCAGTCAGTGTGGACCGAGGCCTGCTACTGGGGTAGCCTGGGGGGCATTGTGCTACCACTGTTCATGTTATACCTGTTCTACGGTTAGCTAGGGGGCCCCATTCCGCAGGGCTGTCCATCTGGCACATTTCACGAGTGCTCAACTTCATGCGGTGGGGAAAAAACAGGAAGCAAATGTTGTTTGAACCTCAAAATAATGTCATGTTCTGAGGCTTAGGTACTGGCTTGGGCTGGTTCTCCCCATACTGTCTACTGCAATAGACACCAAAGAGCACCAAGACAAGTAATGGAAACAGCTCCCGGCAATATAATGTTATGAGGGCGGCCCTGCAAAGCAGCAGTAAATGACAGTGTGATGTTTGTACAAACACACCTTCTCTCCATGAAACTCAGTGTACTGTGAAGTCAGGATGTATCATTGTCATCCCCATTTGCTGATGGGGAAACAGAGGCATGGAAACGTTTATTAATTTACCGGCAATCACAGAGTAATCCAGTGGTTCAGTCAGGCGTGCAACCCAGAGATCCTGGCTCCTAGTCTGCTTCATAACTGACCTCGCTCCTCCCTGCCTCTCCTCCTAACCCTCTCCCCTCTCCACAAAACACCCCACATGCTCTTGCTTTGTGTAATTGCTCCAGATGCTGCAATTTGTCCATCCTCTCCGGCTGTGGCTTTTCAGCAGTGCAACACTCGCCCTCTTCAAAGGGCCGGCTGCCCAAAAAGTGACAGGAGCTCATTCCAAGGTAGAACAGGTTTCTGCAGGTCTCGCACTGAGGAACACGTGAACAGACAGGAAAAGGAGGATGCTCTCTGCCAGGCCCTTCCACTAAACCTGTGGAGAAGGGGGTGGGGGGGGGAGAAGAACTGACATTGCAGCAGAAGGGACTCTCCTCCCTAGCAAAACACTGGTGCCTTCAGCCCCTCTCCCGCTCTCCTTGATGCCTTAAAAAACGTGAAAACCCCAGTTCCTGGTGTGCACTCTTGGCCCTGATAAACAGCTTCTGCCTGTAGGCAAAGTAAGCGCCACTTGAGCAGCTAGATGAAGACATCACTCGTCGAGCCTGAGTCCTCTTAGGTAACCAATCTCTTAGTGCTTTATTCACAAGAATGTCTGCATAACGTGCTCACACCTGAGGGTGTCTACTGTCTTCAAAGACACTGGGGCCCCCTCCTGCTTCCCTTCCCTCCCCACCTCCCAGCTGCACCTTGCTTTGCAGGCGGAGGGAAGGGGCAGAAATGCTTTGCTTCAGGATCTCTTGCAACAACAGGAAAAAATCCACATGTAGTTAGAATGTGCTGGCTCTACCCTACAGTCATGTTAGGAAACAAACCTGAACGGCGGACAGAATGTGCAGGAGAGCCGAATCAGATTTCAGGAAGGGAACAGATTTCCACTTCAAGGCTCCAAGGGGTCATTATGAAACAGCCTGTTTCATGGATCTTCTCTCTCGCTCTCTCTCCCCATGCCCTTTCCATTCACTCATCTAGCACTGGTCTCTTCTCTGTCTCGCCTCAAAGTCTCCCCACTCTTGATGCAAGAGCAGAACCTTTGTATCTCCTGCCATCCCGCACCGCCTTTCTGTCCGCTTCCAACCAGAAACGTTAGAGAAGCAAAAGACCAATTAGGTTAGGTGAACCAATCCGTCTCCATGTTTGGGCAGTATTTGTTCCTAATGCATTTTTTCTGATAAGGTTACACGCATCTTGTAGCAAAGCCATCTCGCACTGGCCACTGATGGAGACTGGATACCAGACTAAATGGCTCACTAGGCTGGCTGAGTACAGCAATTCTGTGTTTCCAGCCTATCCACTCCCCCTTACATTTCTGATCTCAGCTAACAATTTGTTCTCCCTTGCTGTGACTTTTAAATCTCTCTCTCCCTCAGCTGTTCTATAGTAATAATACTTTGCACTTCTCTAGCAGCTTTTCTTCAGAGGATCTCAAAGCTAATGAGGAGACAGTGCTAAGACTTGAGAAACCAGAAGGGATCTAACTCTTCCTTGAGAAGTGTGAGTAGGCCGGGTCTGTCATGCATCAGGTAATGGGCCGCACTGCAGAGCATGAGAGAGAATCCATTTGAGAATGGAGGGCACCAGCTTTATGGGCCAGTGACTCCTAGTGTCTATCTTTGGAGAACCATGATCACCCGTCCCATCCTCCCATCTTGCAGGGGAAGTATGAAAGAAGGATAAGCAGCAGAGAAGGGAGCTGGCAGTCCCTGAAGGGGTAGTACCTGTGCCCCACAGCAAATTGAGATGGACCTCAATTGTGAAGTTTGTATTCCCCAGCATTTGGGATTGTTTGGGTCCAGAGTTCCGGTTTGCTTCATTGTAATGGCAGAAACCAGCTGTGAAGTTTTGATTTGGACTTTCTGTTTAGATCTGGGGTGTGGTTATGGACCCAAGGCTAGTACTAACGAGTCTGGGCTAGATTCTTTGCTATTCAAGGCCTGGTCAGGAATCTGGAAGTGTTTTGCCCATTACAGTAACACAAGCGAGTGCTCTATGTGTGCAAAGATTTACATGGGATGATCAAATTCTTTCCCATTTCTGTTTTCCATGTGTGGGGTTGTGTTGGATCTCAAATGAATTCTGTGATAACAAAGCCATTTACCGTATGTGCCTCTCCCAAGAAACCCAGCTCCAGAATAAAAACAGGGACCCAGGAATAGAATAAGGAGGATATTAACTGATAAGATGTAGGTGTGGAAAATTAACACCGTCCTCAACATGGGCAAATTTTCTGCTGTCCTGCATGGTGAGTCTTTGGCCAAGGTTTGTTGTTTCTGGGAGTAACACCTCTCTCTGCAGCAACAGGAAATGTTTCCATGGTCCTTGCCATGCATCCCAAAGTGTGAAATGCCTTGATCACATGGAGAGGGTGCTGAAAATATCAGCGAAGAGACACTACCTAGAAAAATAAATGGACACATGGCGGGCACTGGGGGAGAGGCTGAGATGGAGCCTGTCCAGGGAAAACAGGTCTCAGTTATGGGTCATGGAGTAAACATAGATGCATTGAACTGCAGCGGGCAGAGGAAACACAGCTGAGCTGTGAGGTGGGAGAGGGTTTGCCATGTGGGGAGGCCAACCATAAAATTGAGTAAACCTCGCCAGCTTACTGGCTGAGACAACACGGAACAATGCAGAAGATGAATTATGTGTTTGGACAGCATCCCCTGCCACTGCCTCAGAACCTGAAAATCACCTGGGCATGAAAGGCCAGGGCTTTCTGAAGGCAGGTGCCATGACTTGGCTTTCATCCTACTATCTATCTTAAGGACTTATATGGCCCCTATTATCTAGGACTTTGGGTTCAATTCCCTGCTCTGCAGACTCAGACGGACATCCTGTGTGACCTTGGTGAAGTCACCGAGTCTCTTTGGGCTTTGGTTTCCCATCTGCAAAGTGGGGATAATGGCACAGCACTGCCTCACAGGGGTGTTATGAAGATAAATAGGTAACGGAGCAAAAAAAGGTAGTGTGATCTGTGTAAGCGTGGCGTGTCTATACCTACATGGTGGTGTTTTTTATTTCAGGAACTATAAGGAGCCTGTACCCTCAGCTTGTTAAAAGCAGCATTGTGCTGTCACAAATTAAGGTCACCCCTTTAAAAGCAAGAGTTACTTGAAATATTAGGACAGGGAACAACCCAACCTGCAGTTTATGTGCTGCCATTGGTGGATTTTGAGGTATATATGTAACATGAAACCGCTGCCCCTTTGTATTCTATATGCAGCATCTGAGAGCACCCATGACTTTTACTTGTCTGCAGGGAGAGCAGACGTTTTGTTCTCAGGGTTGCTGTGATCTGTTACAAAAGAGAAGCACACACTGTGCTCTCTCTTGCTTTGAGACTTTACTTTGTTTTTTTCTGGTTATTTTCCTTAGTCTCAAATCAAAAAGCCCTTTTCAATTGAAAGTATGTGATGAACTCTTTGTGCATGGAGAAACGTAGCAGAATTGACCGCAGGACCTGAGCTCAGTCCCTTTCCTCTGGGATCTGAGTTCGGATCTTGAAATCAGCCCTTCATGATGGGAGTGAGAGGGACTCCTCTGATGGCCCCATCCCATGCTACATAATTTAAGCAGTAAAGTTGCTAGACATTATCATTGCAAAGAAAACATTCTGAGTGCATCACTGATGCCCGTGCTGTTGTCCAGTGCTGGCTGACAGACAAACTAAAACAAGATCTGAACTTCCCCTTTCATCTCAACAGGATGACACTTTAGAATGAATCGGCAGTGAAATATTTAACAATTGTTTTTTAGCAAAAATGTCCAGCTACTTTGAGATGGTGGGTGGGACCTGAGTGACACCTTCCCCACCTCCTCTTCCCCTCTGACACCTCAGAATAAGGATTCAGGTCCTTGCTCTCCAGGGCTAGCAAGGGGTGGGGAGCAGTGTGGGGACAGCTTGTTCAGTGCCTTGTTGTGTGATTCACTGCTCTTGGGTATCCCTTGCTAGCCGATGTCACAACACTGTGACAAGCACTGATGTAATGGCATGACATCCTGACACATGGCGCGGGTGACTGAAAGTTACAGGTAGAAACAACTGGGGTACCTGGCTCAGCATTTGGCTCTCACCCTGGCCCACGTGGGACTGTATTTTCCATCTTCCTGTGCCCTGTCTGGACTACCTTCTGATGTAATTGCTCAAACAGTTTGCCTGCCCCTTATTTCTTATGTCTCTTGATGTTGCCTTCATGTCTGGCTTGATTTCTGATTCAGATTTCTAACCACCTTGGTCGGGGCAGGGTATCAGATTTCTAACCATCTTGGTCGGGGCAGGGTGTGTGTCAGACACAGGATTCTGGGTAGAGCCAATCTTTGTAATGAGTAGTGCAAGCATGTAGAGGTGGTTCCTATGTTCCTAGGTTCCTGTGTGCTGGGACCTTGTTCTCTGATCACTGCATCCAATGAGGATACAGTGCTCCACCTGCCGACAAAGCCAGCAGAGCAAGGCTGTCTTATGAACACTGGAGACTTTTGAGTGGGATTGAAAGGAAAAGAATTGTGTGCAAACCTAAAATCTCTTTCCCCATCTAAGCCTTTATGGGGCTGTTGGAAACATGCTCTGGAGAGCACCGCTCTAGCAGATGAGCTCTCCAGCCTTGGCACGCATGGCTGTTTCACCAGTGACCGGCCCAGAAAGGATGTTTGGCTGTCAACAGCAAACTCGTGTTCGCCTCTGGCCAACCTTTATGTGCAGCTGGAGAGTGTTGACCTGGGCTTGGGTGCCTTTCCCGCTCACCCCGCCCACCTGTTGAAGAAACCCAGGCATTTGTTCACAATAGTTTCATCCCTCCAGAGCCCTCCCTCGAGTGCTTAGTTTAAGTTTCCCCACCCTGCTGCTTCCTAAAAAAGCCACACTCTTCTTGGCTTCTTCCAGTAATCCAAGGAGTAAACATATCATTCCAGCAGATGTTCCATCATTGGGGCATCTGGAAACAAAGCCTATTGGATGCCTCTGCAGAAAGCCCTCGGACTGAATGGACATGGACTCCAAGATCTCCTCTCAGCCTCTGATGTCTTTGTCCTTAGGCGGCAAGGGGAAGCCTGCACTGCCAGTACTGTACCTGTTCTGTGCATCAGGGTCGAACGTCATTCTCCTTGATCGCCAGTACAGCGCCTTTCACCAGGGCTGAAAAAAAGCAACAACACTGGCAGGTCCAGTCTTTGTCTATAAACAGCCTGCAATCTCTGATGACTGCCTTAAGCAGAGGTTAGAGGAGAGCTGATTTACTGTGTAACCTTTGGCCAGTCATTAAAGCATCCTGTGCCTCAGTTTCCCCATCTGTTTTCCTCCCAGGAGGGATAAGAGGCTAGATTTAATTCATCCATGTTTGCAAAGGGCCTTGAGCTCCATGGATGGAGGGTGTTATATAAGTGCAAAGGTATTATAAGTGCATTGCTGGGACAAAACTAAACCTGACATTCTGCTGTGCAAATAGGAACGAGATTTGACACCAAACTGCCTCAGTGAACTCTTTGCTCTGTAAATAACGCCCAAATCAATTGCACATTGTAAACTTCTAGGGGTCAGTAAGCCCAGACTTCCTCCTGCAGCTGATGTAGTGTGACCCAGGGGGCAAATCCTGCTATCCATTCACTAGTGTGAATTCAGCTGCCCTGTGTCTCATTCATGGAGCATTTATCCTTGCAGTCATTGATTTCTCTCTTGCTTTGCTTCCTGTGATGGAGAAATATGGTCAAGTTCAGCTTTATAGGAAGTGATGTAAAGCTCTTAAAGAGGCATTTGGCCTTTTAACAGATTTCTTCGCTTTATTTTTTTCATATTTTATTTTCATTTCATTTTTTTCTCTCTACATTTGCCAGGAATTGAGTGACATGAACTAAGAGCTGGTGAAAAGTGCCAGATGGATAGGCCTGAGGTCAGACCCTGCAGATCACACCAGCAAAAGCACAGCCTGCAAGACACACAGGTGACTCAGTGCTAATCTAGAAGGGGCCCCGTTGCCCACCCTGCCCATGGCCGGGACGTTAACAATGCCAGTTGTCGTGGCTGTTTTGTGACGTGGCTATACCTCCACTAGAAACTGGATTGAGACCCGCCAACTGGTTGTTCATTAGCTCCCCAAGAGCTAACTCACTCGGCTGGCACTTGTTTTGTCTGCATCTTTGTGTTACTACCTTATTCATTCCTTTTTTAGTTTCTTTCACGGTAATATTTTTTCTTTCCTTCAGTTTCTTGAACAATGCTAGGCCAAGAGGCTCTCCTTTCTACCACCAGGGGGTAGTTTGGAGCGGAACTGTGGTGACAGGGCTCATGCTTCTCTTGGGGGGGAGAAAAATCCACCCAATCCCTCCTTCATCGAATCATCGAATCATAGAATATCAGGGTTGGAAAAGACCTCAGGAGGTCATCTAGTCATGGGGCACTTGCAAATAGGCCCAGGACCCCAACCTCCCAAACCAGCCTTCTTCCTTGATTTTCTTCCTTAAACTTCTCCTTCTCTTCCTCACACACTGATTCAGGCTGGAGCGGGGTGGGTGCGGGGGAGGGGGAGGGACGGAAATGGTCCTGTAGGTAGGGCATTAACCTAGGATCAAATTTTCATGGCTTGGATGAAACACAGATCTGACCAGCTGATCCCCCTCAAGCCCCAGTTTGGGAGTTGCTGTTGCTAACCCAAACCATGGTCCCCCCAGTGCATTTCTCCCCATATCACTTAATTCCATATAGGATCTTGCTATATGACCTCGAATGTACTACAGAATGATGCTGGAGGTGACATGTCCAAAAATTTACTGTATGTTGAGGTCTGATTTGTATTATATGCTGTCCATGTAGCAGAATGCCATGATGTATTTAACAATGTAACCCAGGGATCGGCAACCTTTGGCATGTGGCCCGCCAGGGGTAAGCCCATTGGCGGGCCGGGCCAGTTTGGTTACCTGCCGTGTCTGCAGGTTTGATCAGTCGCAGCTCCCACTGGCCGTGGTTCGCTGCTCCAGGCCAATGGGGGCTGTGGGAAGCGGCGCGGGCCGAGGGATGTGATGGCCTCCCTTCCCGCAGCCCCCACTGGCCTGGAATGGCGAACCGTGGCTAGTGGGATCCATGATCAGCCGAACCTGTGGAAGCGGCAGGTAAACAAACCAGCCCGACCCGCCAGGGGGCTTACCCTAATGGGCTGCATGCCAAATCCCTGATTTAAAATAAAGGGCATCCTGAATGAAAGCTGCTTGTTGCTGAGTATGGAGAAACATAAAGAAAATACCAGATACTGAGACATTATAAGAAATTAATTTCCTTTCCTACTGTACTACATGAATGATTTATAAATAATCAGATCATATCATGAGTATGAAATAAATTACAATTAGTTACTTTTCCTGGGGCAGGGAGAAAGAGCCCAGCAAGATGCCCTCCCCCCACCCTGTCAGGAGAACAAGTCGAAAGCAATAATTTAAGTGTTAAAAGCAGATCTGGCATTGCACAGAATATAATAAGTCCTCCTGAGTGAGTCACAGCTGAAAGGAGATAACCTCATAGGCCATAAAACAAGTAAGGGAGAGATAATCAGTAGATCACATCAGCTGCTACTGACTTCATCCCACAAATATGCATAATTATACAACCAATTTGCTTACGTGACTTAACACTGATGGTAACCCTTGGGAGGCACAAAAAACACCCCGAATGCATGGTGGGAATAATTGTGCAAATCATCACAGGGCTAGTGGATGTTAACTTGATTTAAAGCTTTATTGAATTACGGGCAATTGCTGCAACTGGTCAGTCCCAGGGATGGCAGCGACCACTGTGACCTGTGTTTTCCTCACCAATGCTATCTTACAGCTGAAACCAAGCTAGAGAAAACTCCCACTGCTGTGGGGGGAAGGAGAACAGGCAAATCTATAAGTTGCATTTTGTTGCTAAAAATGCCCAAACTGACTCCAATATAGGTCATAAATTCATTCCTGTGTTAGCAAATCCTGAGTGTATTATCATCAAAATATTCCTGCTTCCATCCAGTTTCTATTGCCTCCAAGCATACCCTCTGCTCCAGCTGAGCGAAAGATTATTATTTCAAATAATACTTTGCACGTACATGGAGTGTCTTCTTGAGGATCTTGGTTCATACTTACCGTGCACAGACAATGACTAGCCTTTGAAATGCAAATGAAGTGTGCAGTTATTGGCATATTTATAAATCGCTAGTATAAAAGGATGATATGTAAATCAGAACTGAAGTCGGCTTTCTGAGTCCAGTGAGCCCAGCCCTGCCAATCCGTTTCCTCGCAAAGCTTGTGCTACCAACAGGTTTGAAGTGAGTGTGTCAAATGGCAGTTGCTTGTCAGGAATATTCATGCTTCTAAAAAAAAAAAAGGTTTTGCCTGTCTCAAATTTTGCAGCAGTGCATTTATTTAGGTGGAGGAGAGAAAGCTGAGAGTATGATGGACCACACTTTCTTATGTCCATCTCTTCTCTCCGTTTGAAACCAGAAATTAACACACATTCTACTGGCTGATCTCTCAGATGGACAAGGCCAATACAATGGAAATCTTTATACATTAAAAACAAAGCTGGTGATTGAGCTCCTCCATCTTGTGAAATCTTGGCCCTCAACCTCTTTGATAGCCTAGATAGTGTGAAATCTCATTCCCCCTTTAAAATATTTACAACCCTCAGCTGCATGGTTTTGTGGATGGGAATCAGCACTACGCCCAGAAAATCTGACTAGCCCCTAATGAATCCCACAGCTTTTTTGAAAACAGCATGCACAGTATTGGTGAAAAAGAAATTTAGAAAACTGCACGTTCTCTCTCAAAAGTGTGGAATGGATATAAACCCTCCTGCTTCAGAGCCTAAGTCAGCTTCCAAGAGACGGGTAGGGGAGAAACTTCCCTGTGGGCAGGTTATTCCATAACTGCCTACTATTTACCAAGGAGTTTCTTGCACCTTCCTCTGAAGCAGGTGGTGTACTAATCACTGCCAGAGACAGGCTACTGTTCCAGCTGGACTGCTGGTCAGACCCAGTATGGTCATTTTCATTTTTTTAAATGAAAACCCAATAGTTTTTGAGGAAAATGGATTTTTTGGAGGGTGGGGTGTGTGTGTGTGTGTGTGTGTAAATTTCCATTTTGACAAAAAGCCTTTTTAAAATTAAAAATCTGCAACCAGCTCTACTGCACACTCACAAAATACTAACATGGTCCCTGCTCCAAACAGCTTCCCACCAGTGTTTCGGAGAATGCCACATTTTTAGAGTCCACCCACAAACACCCAAAGAAGTGACAATTTTGTCCTCTTTTGGCTTAAGGGACCAGCAGAAATACAGAAAATCTCCAACATGGTCATGTATTGGCCTATAGTGAACTCATTACAACTTCTCCTCCCCCCAAAATTACTGTCAGCTGAAAATTGATATTTCTTGATTAAATAAATTTGCACCCGAGTGTGGAACAAATTATGGGGAACATGGGCAGAAAGAGGTAGGAAGATTCATTATTGTATTAATTTTTCTTGGCTCAAGAAAAGCATCAACAGTTACTAATAATAACTTTGTACTTTATTGGCTTCCACCTGAGGATCTCAAAGTCTTTTACAACCATAAGCCTGATTGAGGTAGCGAAATATTAAGACCCCCATTGCCCAGACTGGGATAACACAAAGAAAGTTTCAGGGCTTGATTCTCAAACCCTCTGAACACTGAAGTCAATGGGAGCTCTTTTATGTTTGGAAGGCTTGCAGGACTGGACCCGCCCCAACTGACTTGCTCAAGATCTGCAGAAGAACTCAGAATAGAGATCAGATTTCCTGGCTTCGAATCCTAAAGAGTTTTGACCAGTAAGGGAATCGTTCCTTATGGCTGGAGTAGAGAGCTGTGAACACCATCTTATCTGATTTGGCGGTTCATTAAGAACCCAGACCTCAGCTGTGGTTTGCCAAGGATCAGAATCATTTTGACAAACCTGGACTAATTTGCAAGTGAACCTGGGTCAGTTTATTGTTTCAGCTTGGAGCCCAATGGTAACTTGGTTGGCTTTGACCTGAAACTGATTTTGACTGGTTCACATTTTTTGTTTATTTTAAAACAAAGCTGAGGGTGAGCTGAAAGGAAACGTGAACCAGAATGAACCGCTGTTGGACATGAGACGTGATGCTAAGCAACAAGAGGCATTTGTGTTAGAGATGGTGTGATGGGGGTGTTTTACTCCCCCACACTCTGTGAAAAAGTGAGATGCCAATTAACTTGCCTGCTTGCACCTGGAGGGTGGGCCAGGCCTAATTACAGATAAAGCCCAGCTGGGGAGAGATGGGTGTTTTCCATAAAGATAAGGCTGAGCCTATTTGGAGTGGGGAGACAGATCCAGAGGTGGTGTGGTCTGGTCTCTGGGAAGCAAGCCTGAAAGAAGACTGAAAGGGAGGGAGCAGAACAGAGTAGAGCCACTACTCCAGGGGTGAGCTGCAGTGGTTCTCAACCTGCGGCCTGTGGGCCACTTGTGGCCCAATCAGCACACAGCTGCAGCTCATGTGACATCCTCAGGGCCATACAGGCAGTATATGTGGTCCACAATGGTAAATAGGTTGAGAACCACTGGTTGGAAGCCTGACTGGAGACAGGGACCCTGAGGAACTGTAGCCTGCTGGAGTGAGGGGAGGAGTATGCTAGCCCCTGGTCACTGGAGTTGTTGAAGGCACAGAAGCCTGAGACAAGGTGTGGGGACAAACTCTAGTGGATGAGGTGTGCTTATGAGGAAGAGACAGCCAGGTGAACCCACCCTGTTTCTTGATGGGTGTCATTGTGCTGGGTGCTGTATCCATACAAAAATAAGACCCACAATACCCCAGAAAGCTCACCGTCTAGTATAATGACAAGGGCTGGCTAGAAAACAAGAATGCCATGTTGTGAAGAATGTTGAGGTTTTGAAATTTGCTTTTGCTCTGATGTGGAATGAAAATGAAAAGCTCTCCCAATGGAAGTTTAGTTGAAACTGTGGTACATTTCCACAGAAAGGTTGTTTTGACAAAAGAGCATTTTCTGATGAAAGAATGTTTAGTTGAAAAATTCCCAACCAGCTCTAATAATGACAAGATGCAACAGGAGACATGTCTGAAAGGGGAAAAGGTGTAGATGGAAGGATGAGGTCACAGATAGGGCTGGTTGTAAAACCAGTTTAAAAAAAAAATCTTGACACTTTATTTTATTTTATTTTTACTTTCAGCATTTCTACAAAAATGTCTATAAATGTAAAAGGGTTCTAAGGTGGTTGAAAAAAATGAAAGAATATCAGTGTTGATTTTTACCAACGTCTTTCAGAGGTTTTAAAAAAAGGTTTTGGATTAAATTCAAATTTCTGACTGAAAAGTTTTGCTGAAAAAAATATCAAAACTAGGAAAATTTCAACCAGCTCAAGCAACATTAAAATGGACACAATGTGCAGAATAGCAGCTAATCAGCTGCCTAGCCATTGTCATATGACAGCATTTGTAGGCACCATGGCAGAGCAGGGATCGGAAGGAAGCTGATAGGTTTACTGTTGCAAGCTATCCATTTTGTCGGGGCAGTCGCCAATTTGCAGCGTTATTTTGATCTTCGGCAAACAACTGGCATATGTGCAGTGACTGGCTTTTTATTATTATTTAAAGGACTTTAAAAACAAGCTGCTCTTGTTTGTGGTGGTTTCTTTCTGATGAATAACTAAATCTTCACGACCCGCCCTTCTCTGCTTGAAATGTGCCATGGAGGAAAGATCCACAAACTCTCCATCTCTGCTCCCCACAACACCATAACTCACCCTCCTTTTGATTGCTCTGTCATTCTAGGACTTTAGATAATAGGCCATTATTCTCAGAATTGCTATTATATTTTATTAATAGTATCAGGGAAAATGTATCACCACAAACTCTGAAAGATTTGCAATTGGAGCACTGACAGCTCTTGGAAAGCATAATGCATTTAGCTGACCTACTTGATGGATGTAAACTCTGGTCTCTTTCCCCCTCCCTTTCTAGCCCTTAGCAGCATTTTTTAATTCATATAGATAAGTTCCTTGCAGGTAGATAGCACAAACAGCAGGCAGGATGGCTATTACTGTACTTATAAAGAATGAGATGCAGGTTCAGAACATGACATTGGGCATGAGCAGGCTTAGGGGCATAGATGATACAAATAGCTTAGCACATGCAGGCAAGTCAAACTGTTATGATCTAAGGCAGTGTGGTCCAGTGGTTCAGGCATGGGGTTGGGGCCCAGATCTGGGTTCGGGTCCTGTTGTGTGACTGTTGGGGACGTCTCTTTCCCTTCCTGCATTTTGTCTTGCCAATATAGATTGTAAACTCTTTGGGACCGAGACTGTGTCTTGCTATGTGGTTGTACAGAACCTAGCGCAATGGGGCACCAAACTTGGTGTTATAAATAACAATAATAATTAAGGCATCACACATGATAACTTCATTGAGGTTTCCCTGGGACTCCAGGGTCCCCCTGTCAGGATCTACTTGTAAGATGAGGGCCCAGGTGTATACTATATTGTGTGTGTGCAAATGTATCTTCAGGAAAGGGTCCACTCCTGTTTGGGAGGCCTGAATAGGATGTATCCGAAACAGCGCCTGCAGGAGCTGGCCATGTTGCTGATTTTACCACCCGTCTGTGTTTCTAACTGATGGGTTTATTTTATTCCTGAGGGCCTCTCCATTTCTAAGTTAGCTTGTGGATCTAAGTATCTTTTAAAGGGAGGACTTTAAGTTGCGGGCACACTAGGAAGCCATTTAAAGAGCAAAGAGAAATTGCAGGTAGTTGAGTCACGCTCTCTGATTCAATGTCAGATAGGACAGTGCTTGGATTGTGCTAACAGCGTGAAAAGCAAAAACTCCATCTTCTCCAGACACCTATGGTAGGATTTTCAATAGCACCTAGGCACCTATCTCCATCAAGCTGTTGGGGCCAAGCACTATGCATAGGTGTGGAAACTAGGGCGCAGGGGAGTGCTGCAGCACCCCAGGTTTTGCTCTCTCCCCAGCCCGGGGCTTGGGTCCCAGTTGCCAGCCCTGCTGCCCATCTGCTGGCTCTGCGCTGGGGCCCCGCTCCTGGCCCCGCTCCCTGGCTGCTGACCCTGCGCCAGAAGCTCCGCTCCCCGACCCCATGCACAGGGCTTGGCTGCTTGCCCTGCTTCCTGGCCACTGGCTCTGGGCCAGGGGCCCTGCAGCCAGGGCCCCACTCTAGGTCCCGCGCCTAGGGCTCTGCTCCCGGGGTCCTGGCCCCAGCTCTGCTCCTGGCCCCATGCCCACCCCCAGCCTTTGTCCCCTTACCTCTGTCCGGGTCCCCGTCTCCCGGAGACACGGTACTGCTCCCAGCCCCAGCTGGGAACGGGAGAGGGCAGTGCAGACAGGGGTAAGGGGTCTGGCTTTCAGCACCCCCGCTATTTAAAGGGTCCCAGCGCCACTGCTACTGTGAGGTCCTCCCATTGACTTTGCACTGTACATGCTAAGGCCTGACTTGCAGACACCTTATGCATGTGAGTCACCCCTTACATTCCAATCCTGCAGTGAGGTCGATGCAGATTCAGGGGGTTTGCCTGCTCAGAGAACACTGCAAGATCTGGTCCTCAGATTGTAAACTGGGCAGGGCCTGGTCCATATTTGGCTTTGTGAAGCACTGAGCAGGCTGTTGGCATGTTAACAGACAATAAACAATGATACTGATAAAAAGATCCTTCCTCTATTGCCTTCAGCAGGAGGAAGGTGCTATTTGACATGAGACAGGCTCCTGGATTTTATGAGTGTGTCCCTTCAATCACTGTTCCGTGGTCACTTTGCACTGCCTTGCATGTGGGTCTGAGGCTTTTCTTTCCCAGTCAGCCTTTCCATGCATGCCTCTCCCTTTGAAAGGCATCAGGTGCACTGAATTATACTGGCTTTGTGCGCTCCTTTCCCTTGGTTGCTGCCAGCTCATTCCAAGGCCCTTGCCAGCTCATGCTAAAGCACCCTGTCTACCACAGCTGGCCTGCCTCTGTTAACAGGCGGACAGGAGGCGGGAGGGGGAGAGTTACTTTCTCCTGTCAGTTTATTAACACTTTGTGCTGCCATTTTGACTGTACTTTGGGAGGGGAAATAAAAGGATCTAAAGTTGAACCCCTAAAGGAAAGGGGGATATCCATTGCAGTGGGGATTAGCTCTTAGCTGCTGGCCATATACTGCCTCTTCCCTGCTTGGGTGCCCCTTCCAATATTGCACTCTTATGTCAGAATACAAACTCTCTGGGTCTGTATACGGTCATGGCCTAGCAGCTGGAACAAACTATATGTCTTTGTGAATTTAATTACTTAGTAAACACTGCTTTAGGTGCCACAGAAGGCCCTCTTCCATACTTTGTTAAAGTAGGGAAGTTAAATTATTGGAGCAGGGGGTCTATATACATGCAAAGAATGGTGAATTAATTTGTGTCTCCCTATTACAGATCACAATAGCCTTACACTGGCTAGTATCCTACACCTGAATAGTCTCACTGCAGTCAGTGGAGTAAGGTACTACACAATCTGAAGAAGGGAATCACAATCTGGCCCAAGGAAACTGAGGCACAGAGTGGTTAAATGGGGTGCCCATGGTCAGACAGTAACGTCAGTGGCAGCTGGGCATAGAACCCAGATCTTCCCATACCCAGTCCTCTGCTCTAACCATTGGAGGCTGCTGCCTCAATATCCTTCACTGAAAGAGCTCAATGTCTTATACAAACATTAATGAACTGAGCCTCAGGACATCCCTGTGAAGTAGGGAAGTATTATCCCCATTTTACATATGGGGAAACTGAGGCACAGAGCCCTAAATGGGATTTGTGCTCCTGAATCCCCAACATGGCAGAGCAGGGAGTAGAAGTCAGAACTTCCATCTCCCAGTCCAATCCTTTACCCACGAGATTCCATTATTTTCCATTCAGAGAGTGCACATGGAGCACTGAATAAGAATGCAGACAGCATTCACTTCTGGGATTTTACTAATGAAGGGTTGTTCCTTGGAATATATTTGCTAGTGCTCTGTTCATTCTAGTTTTAAATGTCTCAATAGAACTTCCCTTGGGAGACTTCCACAGTTTAACACATTCCATCATTATTTCCTGATACTCAGCCCAAATTTTGCTTCTTTTCATTCCATTATTTCCAGTTCCACCCCCCCAAACCACCCTAAATAAATGCTTTCTGCCAAAATTTTCAGACCCGAATGCTTAACATTACGCTTCTAAAGCCATATTTAGGAATTCTGGCCTGCTCTGCAGAGCTTCTGAGCAACACAGCTCCCACTGAAATGAAGGACATCTTCAAATGTACCGACTTGGAAAAATCAGACTTTTAGGCGCCTCCATATGGATTCAGGAGCCTCATTTGGGGTATCCAGGTTTAAATATTTTGTCCCTCCATCCTTGATCTATCCACCTTGTAGGCAGATATAATTGCTGACTAATCATCATTAATCTAAACTAGTCAAAGTCAGTTCTTCCAATCCCCCCTCTTCCAGTTCAGCTCCTTAATTTTTGCGGGTGTTCTTATCCAATTTGTCTGCAGCTTTGTGTTGTCAAGATCCCCAGATATGAATGCAGTGTCTTTCACAGTCTTGCTATAACTTAACAGAGAGAGAGCAACACCTCTAGTTATACCTGGTCCTGACTCAGTGTCGGAGGAATGGACTAGGTGACCTCTTGAAGTCTCTTCCAGCCTGACATTTCTATGATACCTGGCTTCTATGTTAAGGCAACCCAAAACTGCATTGGCTTATTTTTGTTTGTTTGTATTCCACAACGTGTTGCTAGTTCATACCCAATTTTCTGTCTGTTAACACACTGAGGCCTTTCCAAGTACCTCCTTACCCGCTGCGTTCCGATGTGGGTATCTGCCTTTCAAATTGATTTCCCAACCGTGGATATTGGCTTGCAATTTCCCTGATCAAATATCCACTTTGTGCAAGTTTCTCTCTCCGCAGGTCCCTTTTGGATTATTTCTCTGTCCTCCCTGATTGTTTGCAACCTCTCCCACTTAAGCATTGTCTGTGAATTTCATAAATATATGGTTTACTCCTCTCAGACCATTAATGAAAATGTTTAAGTAAGACCCTATCTACCACCAACCCCACTTGTGGAAAAAAAAAAATTTGTGAGGTGTGGAGTTTTGTGAAGTATGGTGAGTTTGTGTGGCTACTTACCCTGCAACATCTGGGATCATCTGGGGATAGAGTTCAAAAGTCTTAGCTGGAGCTGGGTTACAGCCTGAACCTCGGAATGAAGTGGCATTGGATATAATTTGCAATTGAGGACCCATTGATGCAGTTCATTTTTGTTGCTTATATATCTCTCAAGGGGGTATTCTGGTCCAATTAAAATAACTGTAGTTAATTTATAAGGCATGTTTCCCTGACTGTATGTCAGGAGGCAGAACAAGAAAGTCACTGGTGAGAAGTCCGGTTCCTGTTTGATGGGATTGCTTTCAAGGAGGCCTTCGGATGGGGAACCCTTTGAAAGAGCAAAATGATCAGTGTAGCAGCAGGGAAGGCAGAGGACTCTTTAAAAAGAAGAAGAAAAAAGAAAGTAAAAAGAAAGTTTATAAATAGCTGTAGATGGAAAAGCAGAGAGCTCACACTTTGATGGAAAAGGGGAGGGTTTTGAAGTTTCTGTACAAAGGCTGCAGCAGGATTTTATTCCGAATGACATTGAAGAGAGCCTCAAGGAAAGATCAGTGTGATTGGATATGAACACATGCTGCCCTGCAAGACTCTTGTTCCATCAAGGTCCTGGTGAAATGGACTAGGAGGATGTAATTGAAGTGCTTAGAAAATATTCTAGTCTATTTAGGTTCTTATCACCCACCCGTTACTCTGACATCTGAGTGCCTTGTCCCCAAACAAACTTCCTAGTTGCGAGAAAGAGAGAGAGAGAGAGGACTCAATAGTAACACTTGTAGGAGGGGACCAGTCAAGCCTGGACTTTGCAGTACATTGCCTGAACAGCTCTACATCACCTAGTGACACCATGTGGGCTGGAACCTTCCATGGGATTTCCCAGGAGGAAGAGTCCTTCAAGAAAGCCTCCACATCCTCCTGGACTTAGCAGCCGTGGCTTACAGGGGTAGTGGGAGGGGCATGCTGCTCCTGTTTCTCATGTACCACAATAGAGAAAGGAATCTAAGGGCAGGAAGTAATTTTTTCCTTAAGCGCATGGAGCCATGCACCAGCTGTGATAGCCTTCCTCATGTTGGGTAGGATCTTGCTCCCTAGTTTCAGTGGCAATACACATGGAGTAAGGTGCACCATCCAGTATATGGCCACTGTGGAGGAGCCTGGTGCACAAACTGTGTCTGCTCAGAACAGTAGGTAGGAGAGAATACGATGGACTCCAATGTTTCTTATTGGGTTAAGGTAAATATAAATAAAGGAAATATTACGGACCCCCAAAGAGTTCAAAAATCATGTGTGGCCCCAAAATCATGAGATTGACTTAAAAATATAAATGTGTGGGGAATGTTTGCTCCTTCTAGTTTTTCAGAGCCTTTAGGATTCATGATTTCAAGCTTTTCTCTATAATTGTGGGGCCAGAAATTTCCTTTTTTTTTTTTAAAAAAGCTGAGAGTCTCACGTAATCACAGGACTCCAGGAGCTGGGTCTCCAAGAAACACACCGCGCCTCATGAGGCTCACAATAAAGTGGCAAGAGTTGGCAACACTACTGCAGTACTTACAGTTTCTGTAGCGATTGACCAAAAGGAAATGTAGTAGTGGTTGCACTTTGAAAAAGCAATACATTGTTGAAAAATGATAGTCAAGAACAGATACAAGTTTTAGGATGCCTGCAGGACAATGTAAAACATAAGGGTATTTGTTTGCTGTCACCCAGAAGGAAATGGCTTTCAGTAATTGGCAGAAATTGATGTAGCAAGATAAACTGGTGGATTGCGTACTGCTTGTTGTGATACGATACAGAATAGTTACAGTGAAAGGCATAACCGTGACGCTGCAGTACCGAATGCTCATCCGGCGTTATATGCTTTGCAAGCACCCATGGACAAGCAATTAGAAGGACTGCAGAAGAAAGGAATAATTTCATCTGTAGAGTTTAGTGGGTGGGCATTGATTGTGTGTGTATGATCCTAAAACTAGTGGATAGGTGAGGCTGGGTGGGGACCACTGAGCCTGATGGCAGGATGTAGAGAAGTATCCATTTCCAAACCCACAAGATTTATTTGCTGAACTGTAAGGAGGGGTGAAGTTTGCAGATTTCAGTCTTCAGGGCTGTCAGCAGCACTAAATTAGCTTTTAAAAAAACTTGCTGATTGCTGAGAAGACAAATTACTCACTGTGTGCCTTAGGGGCAAATTAATTGTATTTTTGTCTAAAATTGCAG
Organism: Chelonia mydas; assembly: GCF_015237465.2. Lineage (NCBI taxonomy): Eukaryota > Metazoa > Chordata > Testudines > Cheloniidae > Chelonia > Chelonia mydas. The sequence goes on from NC_051250.2 coordinate 72,013,178, forward strand.
TTGCCCTGGTCTTTTTCTGATTTTCAGTGGTTTATAGGTGAGCAGTAGAAGAAAGACACTCCATTTTTGAAACTTGCACTTCAAATGGCTTCAAAATAAACTAGTTTAGTACTAAAATGTTGGCAGAAACAACAGCATAGTTTTTTCCACTGCTAATGAGTGAAATGGGGCTTTAAAAATGGCTGTAATGGTTATTTGTATTATCATAGCACCTAGGAACATGTTCCAGGACCTCACTGTGCTAGGCGCTGTACAAACACAGAACAAAAATACCATCCCTGCTCCAAAGAACTTACAATTGAAAGTGAGTCCAAATCATTAAAATTCTGATGTGGCAGACTCTCCTGCATTTTCACACAATTTTGATCCTGGTCTGGACCTGAACTTTGTGGCTAGTCTGGATGTTTACCCTGAGCTGAACCAAAATTCTCTATCTCAGCATCTCAGACCATTGGGGAAGTTTGGATACAAATTCAAATCTGTCTAATAATGGGGAAAGCATACTTCTTCATCTAACCACCCCTGAATTTTGGGGGAATCTGGATCCACATCTGTAATTTTGTACCTCTAGCCCATCTCGCACAAGCATCTCAGTGCTTTCTTGTGTAGTATGGCCATGGGACTCCCATGGTGCACTGCTTCTGCTCACCAAGAGGGAGACCATGGTGCATCCTGGGAGATGTCATCTGACTGGGGAGCCTGGCCTATAGAGAAGAAAGGGAGCATGAGGCACTCAAACCACAGTTTCCATGAGGCACCAGGTTGGCATTTTTGAATCTAAGCATTTCAGTTTTTAGCCAAAATATTAAGGTGGCTTTTTTTTGTTGTTTATTTTTACTGAAAAGTCAAAATTTCATGCCAAGTCTCCCTCCACTCCATTTTCTGACCACTTTGCTTCCTTTCACATCCCATCTACCATGGTGAAAAAAAATGTTTTTAGGCAGCGCATGAGAACAATTCCTAAACTCGATTTGAGCCTCTGTGTAGATGGGACTTAAAACAGAGGTGTAACCTGGGATTAGCAATCCTGTCAGTAGAGAGCCATTGTTGCTAACTCTCCTGGTTTTATCATGATTCTCACTCTATTTGATGTTCCAGACTATGGAGAGGTATGTGATTAGGTAAGAACCACAGCTTTCATTAAAACAAAAGTAAGTTTCTAGCCCTCATGGTTGTAGGGAAAAGCCTGGAAAATGTGAAGTGCACCCTACTGGCTCATAAACCAGAAGGCAAATTAGAAAAAACCCAAGTTGATTAAAAAAAAAACAACCCTTTTTTTTGGTTCCGACTCATGGTTTTCAAGTGCTCGGGATTGGCAATACAGCGCTAGTGATAGGCAGATGCTCGGTAGTTCTGTGATTGGGAAAGGTGGTGGAAAGACCCTTTTCTGGTATTATTTTCTAGAGGCCTAGTTATTTACCAGCCTAATTCAAATGGGAAGCAAAGAGATCTTTGACTCAGCCCTTTCATCCTTTCACGGTAGGGCAATACGCAGACAGCTAACAGCCAGAGCATTACTCACAGTCACACCAAAGGCATCCGGTTACCAAATACATGTCATGAAATGTGGCAGAGGAGACAATCAAACCTATCAGCAATGAGTAAACACAGGTGGGTTAAGCATATACCTCTGTAGTGAAAGAGGTTGTTCGACTTGTCCACAGTGGTTCTAGTTGCTTCTTGGGCAGTGCTAATTAAAAGCTCTTTGTTCTATCCACAGTCCTGTGGGATTTCTTGGCATGGAAGAAGCTTGTTCAGTTCATGGAAGTGACCCTGTTTGGGGGAGGTCATGACCACTCTGGCCCTAGCGTGGAGTTTGTTCCAGTCGACACAAACTTTCCATGAAGGGGAGGCGGAGGGTGGAATTTTTCAATGTGCCTTAAAGGTGTGAGGTGTCAACTTGCAAATCTGACAGGTTTCAGAGTAACAGCCGTGTTAGTCTGTATTCGCAAAAAGAAAAGGAGTACTTGTGGCACCTTAGAGACTAACCCATTTATTTGAGCATAAGCTTTCGTGAGCTACAGCTCACTTCTCACGAAAGCTTATGCTCAAATAAATTGGTTAGTCTCTAAGGTGCCACAAGTACTCCTTTTCTTTCAACTTGCAAATCATCTCTCTGCTGTAACTGAGGCTGGGGGGAGGGTCAGCTGTTCTGCTTCATTGACACTGAATTAGTCACTTAGCTGGAGGACTAAAGAGAGGAAGAAAAAAAAATCCTCTGGAAGACAAGTTCTCCAGTATACAAGATTGGTGCTAATGCTGAAATAATAAAGAGTGGTTGAAAAAAGAAAAATAAATCCCACCCTTTCTATTGCTGTTGTCTCCCTGATGGCTGGTTGGGAAACACCAGAAAGGGTTTATCCCATTAATAATAATTTTCACTTAAACTTAATCTCTCATTCAGGAGATCAACGTGCTTTACAAACACAAGCCCTTGTGTGAATCGTTTTTATCCCCATTTTACAGAGGGGGAAACTGAGTCAGAAAGAGGTCTGATTGTCAGAGGTGCTGGCCACCTGCAGCTTCCATTGACTTTAGTGGCAATTCTAGAGGCTCATCACTTCTGAAAATCAGGCCTCACTAATGCCAGGTTACACAACAAGTCTGTGCCACAGTCCAGGGTAGGACCCACACAGAAACCATCACATTTTCACTCATGTGTTCACATACTAGACACTTCTCTACTTGTGAGTGTGACCAATGGCAATTCTACCCTCCTCATCAGCCCACGTGGCTTTGTTTGGCAACAACCAAATGTTGCCCTTTCCCTTCCTTCTAGGGTCAAACTGGGAGTTTTCATGAGTTTGCTCCAGATGAGAATTCGCTGTATGTTTGCAAGGAAGTGCTGATCTCATCAAAGAACAGAATGAGCTCCCTGCAAGTGGAAGCAGCTGCCTTTAATTTTCATGGAAAAGTTGAGGCAAGATGGACAGATCACTTTTTCTCATTCCCAGGAAGATGTGATTTGTCTCCAAGGCTGCCTTTTTACCAGCAGTGGGAATTTGGTTGGCCATTTGCAGGTGGACTTCCCCAGATTCTAGGAAAGCCCCATAAGCCACTTAGCCAATTCCTTGATGTTTCCTGTGCAGCCCTCTGGAGACTCCTGCAAATTCTGGGCTGCGGAAGGAGGGCTAATCATTTCTAGGTGAATGTGGGGTGAAAAAGAATGAAAATGCCTCTGATAGAAGTCTGTTAGCCAGAGATCCATTAGTTCTGGGTGTGAGGGGGGTACTGCAGGATGGAGAGGGAGGAATAGTCAGTCACACTGATCAGAAGGTATCAAGGGACATGTCTATTCCCCAAATGAAAGATTGAGAGATGTTGAGCTCTCTCCATATCTAGCCTAATGGTTGAGCCCCAGTGGGGTCCCTGGGCTACACCCCTTCCCCCAACAACCCATATTTCTGCAGCTGCTGTCTGGTATTGCAAATAGCATTGCTAATTCTAACAATGCAAACATTTGAGGTCCTCTGCACTCATCTTAATCCCCACTTAATCCCATATGGAACATTCAGGGAGCTATGGCCTTTCGGAGAGTCCCTCAGACCTCCTGCATGTGACCCCAGCGCCAGGCAAATAGCGTGACACCTCTGACTTTTGCAGAGTGCATGTTGACTATTGAGCCAGAAGCGTTAAGCTCCCAAGCAAAGAGAGAGAGTGGATTACCAAATTCAGCATTTCATTTGTTTGCCTCCTTTGTGGACCATGAAGGGCACTCAGCAGAAAGAAGAAGCAATGCTAAAATGACTGGTGATTTACTTGTGCCCCTTTCCCAGTTTTGTCCCACTCGTGGGTTAGACATTGAACCCAATCTCCTTCTGTACCAGACTTTCCCATCCCAAACAGACTCCTAGGATTTCTATTTCTCTCCTAGGGAAGCCCCTCCATTAACTCAAACTCTGGCTTCTCTTATTCCTCTACCCAATGCAAGTAAGTTTTCCCTTCAAGAGACCTGAGCTCTAGTTAATTTGCATTTTGGTCTATAAATTACAGATAAATAAAACACATCTTTTATATAGAGTACTGGTTTCCTCTGCAGAGGGTATTATTTTTGATTGCTCTTATGGGCCTGATCCAAAGCCCATAGTAGTCAATGGAACAATTCCCATTTGGATCTGGCCCTGAAGAAATATACTGTAGGCATGGAATCATTGATTAAAGCCCAGGATCTGTATTCAGGAGATGAGAGTTCTATTCCAGACTCCACCACAGCTTCATTATATGACTGAGAGTGAGTCCCTTCAACTCTCAGGGCCTCAGTTTTCCCATCTGTGAAATGGGGATAACATTTACTACAAAAGGGTGCTTTGAAGCTTTATTAATTCATGTTTGTAAAGTGAATTGAAGAAAAGTGCTATGGGCCAGATTTCCAAAAGAGTTCAGCTCCGATTTTGAATCAACCCTATTTTCAAAAGTGCCCTGCACCCAGCAGCTCCTGTGGTGAACTGTGTGTTGAACACTTCTGAAAATCCAGCCAACGTGCCAGTAGATTTCTTGTAAAAGGATGCACTGGCTCTCTCCTGAATCTTATCTACAGTCCACTTCGCTGCTGTTCATTCCTCTTTTGTTTCTTTTAAGTAAATCCTTTCCCCCTCTTTTTTTCTCCAAAACAAACATAAACTGCATGAAAAACAAGAGTTCTGCTCTGTAAGTCCCATAAAATCGATCCATCCTAATGAACGTTCTAACAATGACAACCTTCTGCCAGTCTCTCTGATCTTAAATGAAACTCCCCTTGTTCTCCTGATTGTCATATTACGAGGAAAATGTGAAAGAACGCCTAGAAGAACTAAAGAGAGGCAGAATTTTTGTCGCTCTCTTTTCTCACTCAGATCCCTTTATGCTGCCTTCCTCCCCCCGCACATCTCTCTCCCCTCTCACTCTCTGCCTCAGTTCCCATTGAAATGTCAAATGCCACAGTTGTCTGCAACTGAAAGAGAGGCTCCCCGGTGGGAACAGAATGCCCTTCTAACCTGAAGGCCCCGGCTGTTCTCTTCTCCCTCTTTGGTGTTTCCCATCCTGCTTTCTCAGCAGATGTTGTGTGGGGTAGCTCAGGCTGTAAAGGAATGAGCTTCTTTTCACCTGGCTGTGTGAATGGGGCTGGCACAGAAATGCTTGGTCACTCTCTCAGACTCCAGCACCAGCTTACACAGAAAGAGATTTTTTTCCCAGGGTAGATTTCTTTTCTTTTAAGTAAGAAAGGATGAAAATAGGAGAGAAAAGCGGTGTGTGTTTGAAGCTTCCTCTGTGGTACCAAAGAAGGCCTAAGAGTTTTGTCACTGCTAGGGTTTTTGTTCAAGGCCTTTCCTCTCCCCTTTGCTCTAGATCCCAGTTTTCCCAAGCAGCTGACAAGACAGCCATTTTGCAAACGTTTGAGAGCTTTTCCGATGGCGTATATTTTTGTCCATTTCCAGCCCCCGAAACGTCATGTTGATGTGAAATGGCGTGCAGAACAGCAGCTGGGGCTGAGACACCACTTTAGCTCCCAAACGGGCCCATTTTAGCATGACAGAGATAAGAAAATGCTGAGCCATGGATCTGTCCATAGGGTGCGCCGTCTTCACCATAATATTTTAGAAGGGTGGAGGAGATAAGTGGGGAAAAAATTATTCACAGTCAAGAACTTAGTCTTAGGCTTTCAGGGCAGTTTTGTCCAGCCTTAGTCCTTCGGATGGGCCTTTTTGTATGCAGCTCGGTTGACTTCAGTGAAACCCTGTGTACATTCAAGGGCCTGCCTGCAAACATTTGACTGCAGGCTTTCGATCATAGATTGTAAGATCTTCCCATCTTTCTACTGCTCCAGAAATTTGATAATCATATAACACATTTCTAATGAATAGATCATGGCTATTTTAAAATACTTTGGGGTACTTTGTCAAGGCTTCTCTTTTGACATTTACACATGTTCCAATCCCAGTTGCTTTTTGAAATCGAAGTGCATTTTTACAATGGCTCATTGGAGGCTGTAAATGATGCACACGGGATTAACTGGGCTCATATTGCCTGCTGATATGCCTCCCACTTGCATTCACTTCGCTGGAAGTAGGACTGGTGCCCTTGTGAGGGAAAAACATCTTTAAGAAGCTGGGCACCATGTTGAATCTTGGTTAGCGCTTTGCAGGACTGAGCTATTCATTATCCATTGGTCTTACAAAGCAGAAGAGTGTCAAACCAATTTGGAAGCACCATTGAGGTGAAGTGCGCATGTCCCTCAGTAGTTAAAAAGTTCTTGTCTGAGATGGATAGATTGCACCAGTAAGGAAATATTCTACTCTTTTGCCTCTGGGAATCTGAGATCAAATTCTGGTAAAGAAAGGGAACGCATAAAATGAGTTAGATGGGCCTGACCTAATCTGTACTGAACTTTTGGCTCTGTGCATCATGCATTTGGGAACATTTGGTGTTTTCTGCTCAGAAGAGATTTCCGAGTGGGAGGCTTATCTGAGGTCATGTGCATTGGCTGTGCTTGTGTGTAGTGGGGGAAGCTCACAAAGCATTTTCCCTGTTTCTATTTAGTACCCTCATCATCCCCTCACATCTACAAGCACTAAAATTGGTCGTATTAAATAAATAGAGAGGCCATAATAATTCCTAGTTCTCACCTGCAGATCTCAAATAGCTTGACAAAGTGAGTAAATATCATTATTTCTATTTCACAGATGGGGAACTGAGCTGCAAAGACTTGCCCTAGGATATCCAGCAGTAGAACCAAGACTAGAACTTAGGTCTTGTTTAAGTCAGTGCTACTCAAAGTGGTGGCCGCGGACCGGTGCTGGTCCGCGAGCCATCGGCTGCCGGTCTGCACGCACACTGGGGAAAAAAATTGCCGGTCCCCCACATCAGATAGCTTGAGAAGCACTGGTCTAAGTCCTAGTCGAGCAGCCTTATCTACTGGATCATGCTGCCTTCTAAGAGGCTTATTCCACAAGATACGTCTTGAGCTGTAAGTGCTGTATATTGTTAAGGTTTCCAAATTAGCCCTTGGCTGGAGTCAGTGCATTTCGGTGGAGATGATGCACTGCAAATTGTTTCATCTGTGACTGCCTGTGACAGGGTGCTTACACAGAACGGCATGGCCTATACATGCATATTTTGTGAAATAACTCTTCAGTCCAGCAGAATGGAAAGATTAACTGAATTAACCCTCTTAGTTTGTCCTGAATTACTCCAGATACAGCTAGATTCATTTGGGACTCGGAGTAACATGGCATCATGGCTGGCACTAGATTAGCTGAAGACAAGTGCAACTGAAATAAAGCATTATTGTCTGGCTATGCTAGCCTTCACCAAAATAAAAGACAGCTGGGTGGGAAATAGCATGCAGCTTCCAAGAAGCATCCATGGTGTTACCATAGACTGCCATGAATATTAGCCCTGCTAGGCAACCAGCAAAAAGAGCTGCAGGCAGCCATATCCCAGGCCAAAAGAAGAAAGAAAGGAAGAAAAAAAATGTAGGCAGCTAGCCCTGAGAAAAAAAGAGAAACCGTCTTCGTGATCATGCGCTGGACTGGAAACCTTTTTATTTTAATCCTCTGTGTCAAATTCTTTCCCTTCCCTTTCACGCCCAAGCAACCATTACTGGGGTTACACCCACACTGTGCGTCGGTTGGGTGGCCATGGACCCCACTCTCCGATGTGCCTGACCTTCCAGATGGTTACGATGTAGCTGGAGGGGAGATGCAACACAGAGTTGCCTGGAACATAGCATGTAGACATATTTATAAGTGAAGAATCTGGTTTTGTGTATTAACCTTTGTACTCTCAAGCTTAAAATCCTAAGACCATTGAAATCAATGGGACTTTTGCCATTGACTTTGGTAGAGTCAGGATTTCACCCCAGGTGTCCCAGAGAACAGGGATTGCATAAGCCAATGCAGCAGCCATGATGGCCAAGATTTTCACAAGTGACTAGTGATTTTGGGTGCCCAACTCGAGACACCTTAAAGGGGCCTGATTTGCAGAAAGTGCTGAGCACCTGCCCTCTGAAACATCAGGCCCCCTTTAAGGTGTCTCAAGTTGGCTACCCAAATCATTAATCACTTGTAAATCTTGGCTTGTGCACTCAGAAATAAGCTCTTGCATATCACTGGACTTTTAGGGCCACATCCTGGTACTCTCACTCACCCTGAATCCCTTACACTGTGTGTGCTCCCATTAGTTGTAACAGGACTACTTTCAGAGTAACCCTACTCAGCATGAGTAAGGGTACCAGAATCAGGGGAAATTGTTCTGTACAGTCAGGGGATGCTATTTTCAGTGGTGCACTACTGGTTAGGCCCGAGGCATTCTCTTTCAGATAGAAAACTTATTTCAGGAAGCCTCAGAGCGCTGCTCTTTTGGGTCTGGTGTTGTGTTTTAGCCACCATTCTCAAACAATGGCCCTGCTCGGTGGCACAGCTCACGGTGCTGAGTTTCATTACATGGGTCATTTATCGGAAAAGAGTGTTGGCAGCTGACTGGCATGGGAGCAGCAGCAGAACCATTTAGGAGGTTAATATTAATTTGGATAGTACGGGTTTTAGGCTCGCCAATCAGTTTGATCAGAAGATAAAAGTTCCTGTCCCAAATCAGGCTCCACAGAATTTACAAAGGACCATCGGGGGTATGACAGGAAGCTCACCACTGAGACAGATATAGCCATACGGACTTTTTATTAAAATAAATGAAGTAGTAATTAAATGGTAAAATAATCAGAATTACAAAGTTACAATTGTATTACTGCTATTCAGAAGATACATATGGTAATATGGTATTATATGCTACAAAGCTTTGGTTAATATACTCACACCCATCCTTGATAACCTGGTGGTGAGAGACACAGGACCAGCCTCACCTCTGGCAGTTCAGGTTCCTCAATTCTTGGCATTGAGAGGAGATCTGAAACTTGGGCCAGTCAGTCAGATTGTAGTGTCTGACACTGGAACCAGAGTAGCTTATTTACTGGGTCATTAACAGCTTGGCTTCCAATGCTTGCAGCTTCTTGGGGCAACTTTTCCCCAAAGACCATTTGCTGAACACACAATATGTGTTTATTTTGTAGCGTATCTTTCAGACACACTGTCTCCCGAAACACTTTCCTGACTCAGGCCCTGATTCTGCAAAGTATTTAAACATATGCTTAACTTTAGACACACACGTACTCCCATTGATGTTAATGGGACTTTGCTGGACTGAGGCCTTAAATGGCACAATTAGAATAGTTAATAATACTCAGAGCTGGTCTATGCAGAGACTTGCGCTAAAAGAACTAAATCACCTTAATTCACACCTTGAGTTATTTCAGTACAGGTTCTGTGTCTGCACACGGTTATTTTGATTTAGCTAAAGTCCTTTTTTTTTTTTTTACTAACTGAATCAAAATTATTATTCTGAACTAAGATACAGATTTACACAAAATAAATGAATCTTCAGTCAATTTAGTTATTTTTTTCAATCTTAGGTTCTTATCTCCTGCTCCCCTCCTTACCGTTGTATCTGAGCACCTTACTACCTTTAATGTATTTATTCTTACAATGCCCTGTGAGGGAGGGCAGTGCTGTTATTCCCATTTTACAGGTGGGAAACTGAGGCACTGCGAGATGAAACAACTTGCCAAAGGTCACACAGGAAGTGTGTAGCAGAGGAGGGAACTGATCATGGCTGTCCTGTCTCTGGCTTTCATACTAACCACTGTATCATCCTTCCTCTGGGTGTAATTTGGGTGCAAGTTTGTGTTTAGATCAGCCCTAAATAATAGCAGAGGGAGCGAGGAATGGAAAGGCTTAATCAAGAGGGAGAAGAGATGCTTTTAGCTGAGATTTGAAGTGAGACAGAGAGCCAATAAGATGGAGTGATACAGGCCTGTTACCCGCACAAAATTCTGTAGGGGCACCCACGTAGGGGCACGCTAGCGGCACCCACCTTTACCCAGTTCCTAGGGCTCAAGGCATAACCCTCTTAATTTAGCCATCCACCCTTACCCAATTCCTAGGGCTCAGGGCATAATTTTCTGCAGGTTTGCAGGACCTTTTACCAGTGAAAGAGCCTTACACAGTAATATCCTTATCCTCTATTTATTGACAATTACCAAAAACAGAACGCACACACTATACATACATCACTCACCACTCCCAATAAGACAGATGAACTTTTCTTGTTGGCCAGTCAGGATCCGGTCCATCTGGGGGGCTCCAGCTTCTGCACAGTGTCATTGGCAGGGTGTTGAGGTCTGGAAGCTCTGATCTTGGGGCTGTGTCCTGGAGTTGGTGCCCCAAGAACTTCCTTTCGGAGCCCAGTTTATATAGTGAAACTTGAGTCCTGCTTAGCTGTACCTTAACCAATCATTATATTAAAATTTTATTAACCAATCCTAACATATTGTAACCAAATTCTTTAACCAATCCTACCCCACCACCTTAATTAATTTACACATAGCAAAATTAATGATGTAACAGACAGAAACAATCAAAGAACCAGACAGAGATCATACAGACAAACAAAGGGAAGTGGGGACCAATAAGATAAAACAATAGAGAAATGAGGATTTCACGACCACAATTATTGATAAGTGATTGCTTGCCAGAATGACTATTGCAGACAGGATGCCATCAAACTAAGTTTTCTTTACCCTCTTAAGATCTGTTTCTCTCTCTGGTGATAGTGGGTACTATTAGGACGGGGTCTCGTTCTTAACAGTCTGATATTACATTGTTTTAATGTAATTTAGATGGAATGTGAGGATGTGACTTCCTGCTTCTCAGCTAATGGCTGCTGCTCTCCTAATCTGGCTGCAGACAAAGGCCTTAGGCTTTAGGCCGTACAATATGGCTACAGGAAAAGGCCTTATTCTTCCAGCCAGTTCTTCCAGATGGCAGTTTGAACTGCCTCAGGATTGGCAAGAACTTGAGGAACCGAGTGCTAAGTGAGCAAAGGGAGCAGGGGGAAAAGCTTAGAGAGAGATTGTTTCTTCTTCTTCTCCTCATACAGCTATCTAGCTTTCAGGCTCACATATTTGCTTCTTTAAATTTCCCTTGACTCTCCTGGAATCTGCTTCTGCAGTAGGCTGGTTGCCATGCCTCCATAGTCAGAAGCTCTCTGCCTTCTCATTTCCTTTACCAAATCCTGTGGACCCACTATTTGTTTTTCTCATAGATTAATCAACACACTTGGCCCTAGTGAATAGTTTAACTCTGAAGCAGTGACACTGGAGCACTGGTAGCCACGCAGAAGATATTGGGCTCGGAAAACAACTTGACTTGGTTTAACTTCCTGCCCTTTCAGACCCTTTCAGGACTGAAATATATGGGGTGGCTGGTAGAATGGCCAAGTGCTGCTCAGTAACCAGGCCTCAGGAGAGAGAGAGAGAGCGAGAGGGTGTTCTCACGGGTTTTTCCTGCCAATCTTAAAAGATAAATGTGTTGAAAGAGAAGAAAAGGCCCAGCCCTTTGGCTAAGGCTGTTTTGTGGCTTTGTTTTCTCTTAGGTTGGTCTCTGGCCCACTTCCTTCCTTCACTCCTGCTGACTAGTCAAGAACCTCTTGATGAAACTTGGAGTCTGTAAATCTTTGAATGGGGTCAGGCAGGCTCCTAAGTGACGGTAGGCCTGGGCCTTTTCCTCTTGGTCAAAAGCACTAACTACCAAGTTCCCACATGCATTAGGGGAAGAAGGTTGGATAAAAAAACCATTAACTCCTTGTGATACTGAAAAGCATCATTCATTCAGTACCTATACAGTGCCCAGCAATGGTCTTTGTTGGAGCCCCTGGTCCTAGTATATCATGTAGCTGATAAATAACACATAGAAAACCTATTTCTAGTGAAGGAGCTGCCTCTTTAAAGGAATCAAGGGCTATATAATGCAAGCCCATACCAGCCCAGAGGAAGTTGTTTCAAATATGTAAATGAAGCACAGCACCACACATCTCAGGCCAAGACTCAGTGAATCTGACACATCATGTTATTAATAAGAAGGGTGCCTCAATTAATTAAGCTCTTAAAGGGTGATGCAGAAACATCAAAAGAAATTTGTTGGGGTGATTTGAAAAGCAGAACATTGCACCATATGTAATTGTCTGAATGATTATTTTCTGCAGTGCAAATTACTGGGAGCAAATTCACTGCAGTACATTTATGTGTATTTAATTATCATCAGGAACTGGTAGTTGAGGGACTAGAATTAATATGTTCTTAATGAAATAGCCAGAATTTGTGTGTGTTTGCAAAGAACTCATTATTTTGCCACAGCTGGATTCGTTTATTTTAAATAAATCATTATGACAGATGCAGTTTCTGTGCTACTGTACACTTGCCTATTTATTGCAAAGATCATGGTTTCATTTTCACGGCTGGTTTATATCAAAGAAGTTCCCCTCATCTTGCCTGTGAGCTGTATGGTTTTGCATGTTGCAATGAGGAATTCAATGTAAAGAGAGTCATATTATTTGAGCTGGGAATTAAGGGGTAGAGGGAATTGGAGGCATTTGATGATCCTCTGTGGAGAAGAAGGCTGGATGGTTTTAGGTTTGGTAATGGGATATGGAGCCTTATATTTGTGGGGTTCCAGTTTTAAGTCTCATCTTACCTGCTAGTAAGGAAAAGCTGCTACAGTCTGATGGCTATTGGGTGGCTTATGCAAAATGAGCTAGTGGTTTCACTTGAATTCCCAGTGACTCAGACATAAAAAAATAACCCATACCCTCCATCACAAATAGCACTAGCTGGCCCCCTGGGTTAGTAAAGTAGCCATGGAAAGTGAAACTACCATTTTCACCCTACAGATGATTCCTTTCAGTCGGATTCAGGTTTGCGGTACCAGCCCTTTGGTAAAACAGGGCTTTTGGAAGTCAATCCAGCCCTAAACTCACTATAAAGTTTTATATGGTGACAAGAACCTTCTGTGATGTAGACAAAGCTTGGACTAGGCTTTTGGTCACCTCCAGCAATGGAGTTCCCAGAGAAGGGCAAGTGAGGAATGCATCTGGTGATCCCCTTTAGGGATTCAGCTTGGTTTCCATGAGGAAGGCAATGCAACCCTCATCGCTCAGTAGTGCCTTGGGATGTGCTCATCTGGTTGCAGTATTGCTTCTGAGTCAGACAATCCCAGGGTAAAGATCCCCCACTCTTCTCTTCTCTCTTGTTGCCCATTGCACATTGCTACATAGCTTAGGGCCTTTACACATCCCCAGATGTGCTCCCTTGTACTGCTCTATGGAGTGCCAGAGCCCACAGAGTAGGAAGGAGCAGGTGGAGCCAAAGTTCTGCATGGTCACCTGTACTGGCCAGCCAAGATGGCTGTAAACACTCAGGAGTGCATGCTGTGCTCTCCTAAGGGACGGCACACTTGGGTTGGTCCCACTGGGAATCTGGGAGCCTCATTCATTGAGGCTGTGTGGCTCTACACCACTCCCAATGCAGGCCTTTCAGGTCCAAACCGCTTTCCTTGGTCTCCCAGCTCTTGCCTAATAGTTCAGGTGGATTAGCTTTTGCCTAGGAACAATAACCTGATTGCAACTGGCCTTGTAATTAAAGCACAAATTGTGGCCGTGTGGTCGTTGATTAGTTCCTAAAATAAGAGAGGAGGACAAGTGGGTCTCTGCAGTTGGCCAGGTCCCTGTGTACGCTGTGCCAAGTAAAAACACAGTGGCAGTGTGATGAGCAACACAATCTATTGCCAAGCACAGCGTTTGTTTCTTTGTTTTCACTTGTAGATTCCAAACCAAGTCGGGAAATGCAACAAACATGGGGTAACTAAGTGACATAAAGGTAACAAGCCGTGGGTGGGTAGGGCAAGGAGGATGTTCTGATGGCAACATCATAAGCACAAGAGTCGTTTGTATGCCCTCGGAACCCATATTCACAGTGTCCCTGTGCTGTATTGTATATAATTAATGGATCCTCTGAGGCTTCCTCTTCTGTTGTTCTGCTTCCCCCCTGCGCCTCCCCAGGGCATCCTACTCTGTTATTTAGTTTAACAACATAATTAACAGAATTTGCAATTTGCCTCTCTGTCCATCCCCTAGGAATCCCTCTCCAGCTGCTCTCTGCTGTCCACTCAGGGGCCCTTTCTCTGCTGTGCTCTTTAGTTCTGCTTTCAGGATGTTTTAAAAGTGTGTGTATGTATGTGGGGTGGGTGGAATCCATTTTCAAGTCACGGTGGAATGAATTTTAAGAGCATCCCGAAGATACAATTCTCTTCATTGTTCTCTCATCTTTTGTCTTCTTCATTTCCCCTCCCCCCCCCAATATAATTCTACATAAACATAGAACCTCTGCTTTCCCTCTCAAGCTCTGTCCACGCTGAGGTTTTTAGGAAATTATCCTTCTGTTGAAATAGCACCAGTGCTGGTGGTAGTAGCAATGGTACCAGCAAACTCGTATAGGCTGACAACAGGCCTTTGAACTGCTGGGCGGTACAGAACTACCCTAAGCAGCGACAGAAAACATGGTGATTAAAAAGCCAGAGGCCAGTCTACATTAATGCTTCCACTGGTGGAGCTGCACCTACATCATTGTACCGGATTTCCCTCTAATCCTCAGCGTAGGTGCAATGCTAGAGGGAGTCACTTGAGCATATCAAATTATTCATTGCGAACCACGTACCAAAGTGCTTATCATTCCAGATCGCTACAAAGCGTGAGTGCTGCACCCACAAATCAGCTTGACTTTTAAAATCGCTTACTTTCTCATTCTGCTCCCAAACCCACAGCGACAATGTACAGAGGGTAGCTGGGTGCACACTGCACGTATTTGGGCATGAACTTTGCAGGCATAAAAGCGCCTCACTAAACATTTTGGAGAAAAAAAAATGTCGGCACGAAGCAAACAAGGAGGGTTTTGTGAACCTGGCTAAGTCAATTTGGCATTAACTTAGGTTCTGGCGGACACTGTTTCACAACGTTCTCCTCTGGGATTGCCTGTGGGCATGGCTTGTGGGACAGTGGCAAGAGCTGGGATCTGTGTGTGGATGGTAAGAAAGGGAAGCTGACACTGCTGATGCCTCTCCTGTGTTGGTTCTGGTTCTGAATGGAAGACATTTTCCAGACTGCCCCTTTTGCACCTTCCACCAGTACTGTCTGTCCGTTTAATATATATATATATATATATATATATATATATAAACACTGTTTCTGGTTGTCACTTGTCCTTGGCTTGTTGCTTGTCAGATCATGATTTTAACTGAGGTACAGTTCTGGCCCAGTCAAGAGCTATGCCAGTACTGTACAAATGAATGAAATGGCAGACAGAGATGTCTCCTGCCTCCCCGCCCCCCCTCCGCCCCAATCATTCAAAGCAAACATCAGAGGAGGGCTCTTCTTTGATGTGGCTCTTGGGTCTGCAGCCTCAACAGAGGAATATTTAGAGGAACATTTACACAGTTCCTCAAGCCAGACGCTTCAGTGAACACGCCACCCTCCCGCAACTCTCAGTCCCCAATCCTGTTGCCGAGTGCTTTGGAACAAGAGCATTAAAGCTTCGTCGCAGATTCAGCCGAGCCACTGGAGTAATCAAGAGCAGCCTTGGCCTTAGGGAGACACATGCTGTGGGGAAAAAAAAGGGGGGGAGAAGGGGAGGCATGTGTGTCCTTGATACAGCAGTTGTGAAAGGTGCTGCTTCACTCATACCAAGGCACTTGTCGGGAGATGTTAGCTGGGCAATTAGAAGAAGTTGAAGAGCCGGGAAGAGAAGGCACTAAGAGAAACACTGAGAAGGGGATGGCTTTGTGTCAGTGAACAAAGCTCTTTTTCTCAGCGGGGCTGCACCAGTCCCCTCCCAGAGAAATTAATTCAGTACAACACCTGCTCCTTTTAACACGGCTCCAGTAAATACAGATCAGACACTCTGGGAACATTCCTCTCTCTCTCTTATGACATAGGAGGCAGCCTGCAAACTTCCTTCCCCTTTCTCTCTCTCTTCCCCCTCCCCACTTCCCTGCTTTCAAGGTTGGCAGGATCATCTTCGCCCAACGTGCTACTGGAAAAATAGTTGAAAGATTTAGGGGAGAAAAAAAAACCCAAGCTGGCAAGAGGTGAAATGCGTGTAATTGCTATTCCTTATGCGGTCCACTAAAGCAGCATGTTTTAACTATCTGAGGACAGCAACGAGTTTTCTGTTCTGAGACAGTTAAATATAATACAAAAAGAAAAGGAGTACTTGTGGCACCTTAGAGACTAACAAATTTATTTGAGCATAAGCTTTCGTGAGCTACAGCTCACTTCATCGGATGCTGTAGCTCACAAAAGCTTATGCTCAAATAAATTTGTTAGTCTCTAATGTGCCACAAGTACTCCTTCTCTTTTTGCAAATACAGACTAACACGGCTGCTACTCTGAAATATAATACAGTGGGGTTTGTAGTCTCTCTCTTTAGTGGAAGCAGGGGGAACTAAGTGGTCTTAATGTTCACTGGGATTAGCTACATTTCCTTCTCCTTTCATGTTGGCAACATGAGGTTTCACCAGGCATCTGATCTTGCACTGAATAAAAATATAGCATTACAATCAAACTGCAGAATAGAGGGCTTGACCCTCACTTGCGTTCAACTGCATTCTAAACAACATTCTTCAGCGAATGGGAGGCTGGTCTGGGGAGACACTGCCCATATAGGGTAGCTCTATTAATTGGTGCTGATTAGAGACCCTCTCACTATCGCTTATTATAGGATGTTGATCGTGATGCTCACATGTACAAACTTTGCAATCCCCTGGATTCAGCTAGGATGGAGCAACTTTGGCAACAGGGCTGCACTTAATTTACAGATAAATGTATATGAGCTTCAACCCCTGACACATGTTTGCTTATATGCTCTCCTTTTGTTTTTCCTGGTTATTCAGCTTTGTCCTGCGAGCCCAGTTTGATGGTGCATTTCAGGGTTCTGTTTGCTACATTTGGCCCCTGGACTGCTCTGCCAGGCTGCAACCAAGTTTGGAATGTGTTCACTCCCTTTGGAATGGAGAGAATTGGCCTTCTCGGTGGTTGGAAGCATTGTGGCTTTTCTTTATATTTTGTAACGTTGTTGAGGTGCAGGGGAATCTACTCACACCTTGTTGTGTGTTGTGGTGTCTCTTACCATTTGCTCCTGCATTATCTGGTGTAGCTCCCTATGTCCAGTAAGGAGCATGTTTTGATTTTGTAGATCCATGGAAAAATAGATATGCAAAATTAAACAGCATTTTAACCTATGACGGAGGGGTGTATGGGCTAATGTAGTTGGCATTGCTTTTCAGGATGGTGAACCAGACACAGTGGCTCTAGGGCATAGCAGTGCCTCCCTCTGTACAGCTCTCTATTCCTTTAGTGCATTGTTACCATTGTAACAGTGGCCAAAAGTTTGCTAGGCACCTTCCAATACAGATCCCTGCCCCAAGGGGCTTACAAATGAATTCCAAGACATGACACTACTGGGGATTACCGAGCAAAGGGGGGGGGCGCATGGTATGATGGAGTAAGCAATTGTCTGTGCTAGATAAATAGATAAGAATGAATACATAAAAGACTTAATCACCTAGTTCCTTGAAGGCACCAGGGAAGAAGTGGCTCATTAGGAGGTCTGTAGTTTGGTGGATTAATTCAGGAAGGGTGCTCCATGCGTAGAAGGCAGTGTTGGAGAAAGCACTGCATCACCTCTCAGGCTCATTCTGCATCATCTCAGCTACAATGGCCGCTCCAAGTATGTTGTGATTTACCCCTCTCCATTCCCAAATGGGCAAACGCTTTGTAAAAAAGGGCATGTCCCTTTAAATCTCTCCCTCGACACGTTTTACCATGGGATCAGAGTGCCATGGAACCTTAACACACGGTCAAGCCAATCAGAGCACTAGGCTTCCCTTTGTCTCTAATTTTCAAATGCGGGCGTCTCATGCTGCTCGTGGTCACATAGCTTTTGCCTTTCAGCCACTATTATTGGCAGCTGTTTGTTCCATTTAATTAGATTTGAGGATTTAGGGACAGTTTTTAATTTAAGGTTAAATAGCCCTGGCCACAAAATGTAGACCCAGATTTCAAGCACCCTGAAGATGGGAGCTCAGCCAAAAACTGAAGCTCCAGTATGAAAGAGCTATCGATGAGATTTGGAACAAGGGTGTTGGGTGGGAGTGAGGATATAAACAGGCTTTACTCAGGGGTGGCCAAAGCCTAAATTCTAGCACCAGTCCCATTCAAAGCTTATGAAACGACCATCACAGCAAGCAGTTTGCAGAACAGAGGGGCTAACTGGGCAGGAACAGCTGAAGGAGGGAAAGGCATGAGAATGAAAGGGAGAAGATGATCCTGCAAAGGAGTTGGGTGTGCAAACATTTGGTGTCCATGTGGCATATGGAAGCAGTGGGTTTTTCTGCCCTGGTATTTCCTTCAGTAAAGTGAGGAGCAAAGCAATTTGGCTGTTTGTCTCTACTGAGAGATGACAACACCATCACACACATTCTCTAGTTTCCCTTTTCTACAATAGAATATATCAGCAAAGTTCCTAAATTAGTGGCTAACACCCCAGTGAAATATCCAGAAGAAAAAACATGTTTTTTTCTATAGAGGAAATAAAACTCTAGTCACTGACTTACTTTTAAAATTCCAGTTGCTGTGGCAACAGGACTCAGAGTTTAAAGTGGCTCCGTCTTCTATACACCATTGTTTAACTTTCAGTTGCTGGAGCAACAGATCACTGGGAACAGCCAGCATGGTTTGGGTTTCTTTTTCTTTCTTCCTCCAAGTCACTTTTCTATGGGTCTCATTAGTGCCAATGTTCATTTGCTTTTCACTGAGGACACACACTGTCGACATATGATGAGCAAGATGTCAGGCAGGGTTAGAAGAAATGGAGGTTAGGTCAAAGGCTCGTCGCAAAGGGAGAATTCCTAGAAAAGATTTTTTTTCAAATAAAAAATAGGAAGGAAAAGAAAAGAAAGTAATGTGTTATTTTGTGCCTCGTGATCTGAGCGTTGAAACATGGATGGCTCCAGCACCCCTCAGTGTCAGGATCTAGAAGTGTCCCACTTGGCTTTCGGTGGTTATGAACCACATTGGTTTGTCCAAAGTGGAGACTTACCTAGGTCAGCAAGCTTGGAATATACTTCTCACAAGCTGAGTTTCCATTGAATATAACAGCTTAAGGCAGTGCCTTAAAAGCACTGCACATAAGAACAGTTTAATACCACTTACACCTAATACCTTCCATCCGGAAAGACCCCAAAGTGTCTACATCATTATCATCTATAGCCACATGCTTAATTTCATCCATTACTGAAATGTAGTCACCTCTGGGTGGTATACAGTAGCTTCTAAACCGACCACAGCAAAACCATATAGCAGTTTAGGACAGGAAGTTAATAATATCATGGACAATCGGGGGAAAAAAGAAACAGTGCCCATTTGCCCTCTGTAAGAATCACTTCAAATGATTAAATTAAAGGTTTCATATACAAAGGCCCAGATTTTCAAAAAACCTTACCTCCCACAATTATTTAGGTGCCTAAATGATAGCGCAGCTTTTTTGAAACTCTGTCCCCAATTGTGAGTGCTGAGCACTTGAAAATAAGTTCTTCAGCTCTTTTTGAAAATCTGGCTCTAAATTTGCACTAAGCAGGAAACAGAAATAATTGCCTGTGTGATCAGGTCAGGAAATACAAGCAAGAAGGAACTCAGCAAAGGTCTTTTAAAAACAGTATGTGTAAAACTAGTCATATGGCATTAAGTCAGCTCTTGACCTGGAGAGAAGTGTCAGTGCTTTCCTAGAAGTGTTTATATTAGAATAGAGTTCTTCAGCTTTGTCGCCTAATCAGAAGGTGTTAGAGCTCTGACTCATCTATATCCATATGCATTGTTTCATGATAACACACACCATGTTGTGACTTCCAAGATTCTGTGCACTGTAACCATAATTTTGGAAGGCTTCTGCTGGGCTTAATTCTGGATTACTTGTACACTCCAAACCTCCGCTGGAATAATGGGGGTTTGGGGTTCATGAGGAATCGATGAGATGCAAAAAGGGTGATGGTGGTAATACACAGCTCCACAAATTTTACAGCCACATAATTACTCCTTGCTATATGCTGGTGAAATACACAAGAATGTGTATTCAATCTACTATAATAATGAGAGCTGGTAACATTTTTCCAGATTTGGAGCTTGATTACATTTTTTGTTGAAAATTTGATTTCTGGCTGAAAAAAAAAAGTTTGACAAAATGGTCATGTTTTTTCCAACCAATTCCAGTAATAACTTATTTACTGTGAAAGCTGTATGTAAAATGATTGCCACTATGGATACTATATTAGGAACACAGGTATGAAATCTGACAAAATTAAATGGCAGGAATTGTTGTGGAAGGATTAGATAAAAGGGAGTGACAGACTCCTGGCTTCTACCCCCCACTGCTGCCACTGGCTCTGTAACATTGTGCAAATCACTCAACTTCTCTGTTCCTTAATTTATCCCTCTGTAAAGTGGGTACAGCAATAGTATGATGAATTAGCTAATGCATATGTGGCACCAGCGGATGTAATCAAAGCTGCTCAACTGTGTGTGTGTCATGGGACCTGTACAGCTAACAGAAATTCCCCTTTAGCCCAAGTGGAAAGGGACTGTGCTGAGTTCTGTCACTGATGCCACCACAACATTTTGAGTGGCCCCCATGTACGGCATAGGGCACCCCATAAGGACTATCAATGCTTAAGCGCACTTTCCTGAACTCAGAGCTCTTCAGGGCAAGGGCTGTGGTGTTCCTATGAGTTTTTATACAGTATCTAGCACAATGGGCCCTGGATTTCCTGTGCTGGCTTATTGTAAATCCCAATAACAGTCATACGCCACGGGGGTGTGTGTGTGTGTGTGTGTATGGGTGTGTCTTACAAGAATTAACTCACTTTCTAAAGTGATTTGTGTTTGCAGCTGCTTAGGTGAAGCTAAATGCTAACTATTCCGACCCTGATCTTTGGACTCCTCCAGTTTTGAATTTCACACTGCTTCTTAGCATGAAACTGACAGCCGTGGTCTGAAACCTACAATAAGGGCGTGGCTGGAGGTAGGATGATGACATTCACTGGAATATATCTTTGGCATTATCCACTAAATTAGTAATAAGTAAAATGACAAATTGGGGGAGCTTTTTTGGGGCAAACATTTTTTTTTCTTAAACCTGAACGCTGAATTCAAATACCACTCTTTCACAAGGATAAGCATGGGCCTGATTTGCTTAGGAAGCATTATATAGGATTTTAGTTTGCGTCAGAAAGTCAGGAACAGCTATGCACAATCCTGTTGGATGACACTGATTTAATTCAGTATAAAATAAATTGAAGCTTGTAAAACAGATGGACTTGAAAGTTAAACTAGGAAAGTAAAATTGGAGAACTAAAAACAAAAAACAAAAGAAACTTTTGGTGTCAGGATCATGGAAACCCTGATTAAAGACTATTTAAGAACCAGAACTTTACTTGTCCTGGAAATTCCTGCTAATTTATTTGACTAGCATTATACACACACACACACACGAACGCACACACACACATTTTGGTTTAAACGATACACCCTCATTGCCCACAATCTACATGGAATTCAAGTTAACAAATATACATGCCTCAATGTCTACACAACGTCAGCCACAAATATGCAGGCAGGAACTCTGGTAGCTTTGGTTGCTTGCGTTCTGAGTTAGCTATTGCAACCATTTAGAATGCGCTCAGATAATTTGTTCTTAAATGCCGCACACACACTGTGGTTCAAATGTGGTTTGGAAAGCTATAAAATGGGATTTAAGCTGGCTCTGCCTCTACTTTTAAATTTGTGGCTGACTTTAGGGCTCAGATATATACACTCATGAGCAAACTCATACCCCAGCCTTCCCCTAGTTTTCAGAATAGCTGTATGCTGGAGAGGCTAAAAGACAGAGGCAGCTGTTTACTGCAGAATGTGCACATGCTCCTGGTCGCAGTGAAATAAGCTATTCTGTATGCCTGTACTAGAATGACTGACATTTAAGTTCTAGCTTGAATAATTTGAAAACATTAATAAATTATTTGGGTTTTCACTAAATATATAATTTTATTAAAAAAATTCCTTGGACCAAAAATAATAAAACAAAGCCAAAACCCCTTTCTCTCGTGCTTTGAATTTCTGTCCCCTTTGGGAAAGCCCTTCAGTGCAGTCACTGACATCGGAGACTGACACTGTGTCATGATGAAATGTCAGGGTACCCAAACTCAAGTCCTGGGGGCAGATCCTCAGCAGATCCTCTGTTGACTTCAATGGAGCTACAACAATTTACACTAGCTGAGGACCAGCCCTGTGACTCTTTAATAGTCCTGCAAGCTTCTGCGAGAGACTTGTGAAAACTGGGATACAGTAGTTTCAAGGGGATTGGTGTCAAGTTCAAAGCACATGTTTCCAAGGATGGTGACTCACTGAGGCCCCAGGCAGACAGAATCCAATTTTGAGCTTGAGTCTAACGCTCTTGTCGGCCCCTAGTGTCACCAGCAGTGTGTGAGCTCTGTTCACCAGCAGACTCTGGGAAGAAACATTTTATAGGGACAGGGATTCTTCTGTTAGTTAACCAGAGCAAACACCATTTATTTTAAAGAAGTTACTCTGGAGTGATTGACATGAGAATCTGCCCCCCTTAAATTAGATCCTCCAAAGAATTAGTTTCTTCTAGAGAGCCATTTGAATGACTGCAGTCAAATAAAATAGAGCTTAATATGTGACTATACTTCCTTTTGCCCCATTATTTTCTCACATCCAGTTCACTCCAAGCTCTGCTATCTCCTTAGCTGGTTTACTCAGTTTCTGATGATGTAGATGATCATGTAGATGATCATGAAACTGACATTTAGATTGTAAGTTCCTGGGCCAGGGACTGTCTTTTTGGTCTATGTTTGTACAGCACAATGGGGTCCTGGTGGAGGATTAGGACCCTGAAGCGCGACAGCAATACAAATAATAACAATATAACAGCACACTTTCAGCTAGATACAGTATTCTTATCCAGTTCTTGTCTTAAGCTGCTGTGTACTGTTCAAAGCTTCTGCTTTCCATCCTAGCGCCTCTAGGAGACCCCATATTACATTTCTCCTGCGAAAAGATTTGTTTTCTATATTATTCCCTCCAAATCACGTTTTCTCTCTCACATTGTTTGTTACGTACAGATAAAAGTCTATTACTTTTGTGCTTTGTGCCAGGAGGTGTTAGTGTCACCTTTCCTAATTAACTGATTAATGCACTTGCACTTTGTCTAACATATCAACTGCTTACGTTAACTGCCTGTTGTGTATGCATAACAAAAGACTTTGCTCTCTTTGTCTTTTTGCTCTGGGATTGATGCCAATTCATGATTATAATAATGTAATCTCTTCTGAATATTCGAAGGAGAGAAAAAAGGATTTTGCAAATGAAGTAGATTAATCTATACAGCTAGAGGGGGAAAACCTCTTCCTTTTTAGTTAGACCTTGAGAGTAGTTTCCCTTAAAGTAACATGATCAAAGTAAGCAACAGCATTGACCTACCTTGATAGTGTTATCACATAACAGGCCTTTCTTCCAGGCTGTTCCTAGCCAAGATTTTCCGAAGTGACTAGTTATCTTGCATCCGACAAAGTGGGTATTCACCCACGAAAGCTTATGCTCCAATACGTCTGGTAGTCTATAAGGTGCCCCAGGACTCTTTGCCGCTTTTACAGAGCCAGACTAACACGGCTACCCCTCTGATAGTTATCTTGAGTACTTCAGTTTATGGGTGCTTGATAGGAGACAGACGGGCCTGATTTTCAGTGGATCCTTGCCACTTTCTGAAAATCATCCCCTGAGGATGTCTCAAGTTGGTCACCAACTGAGTCAACTGACAGCTCCCTAGTGCACCAGATCACTGATTTTTCTTTTCAGACAAATACTGACTATATCCCCTAGTGAATTTTATTATAAAATTGCAACTAGAAAAAGATGATTTGAAAGATGATTTATTCATCTTATGGGTAGTATAAGAGTGTTCTCTACAGGGTATTCACTGGTGATTAAATAACTGAAACAACAGGGCTTCATATATGTCTCCTGGGGAGACCTTTCGCAGCCTAATAGATTTCACCATTAGGAAATGTTTCCTGATATTCAGTCTACATTTTCTTGGTGATGCTTCATCCCCTTTTGGGAGTTAATTAACACCTTCTCGAACTTAAATGATTCCTTTCTTTTCCCTTCAAACAGATGGTTATCAAACATCTTCATGAGACCTGATCCAGAGCCCATGGCAGTCAATGGTAGGACTTCCATTGACTTCAGTGCCTTTGGACCTGACCTGAATCCTAATTTTCTATCCTAGTTATGCATATTGAAATTTGTAAATTTGCCTTTAAAATTAGTCATGCTGCCATCATACTGGTTTTGGTTACTCGTCTCTAAATTCCTTCTAATTTTATTTTATACTTTTGTACTGAATTTCCTAGAATTTACAGTTCCTGTTGTATCCCTCTGACAATATGCCCAGATTTCCTATTCTGCAGCTGCAAACAAGCTTTAAAATCTTTTTGGGATTTCTTGCCAGTTAATTATTCCCAGATCTCACTTTAGTCCATCTTCTGCATGTTTCTCATGCTTAAATCTGGACAGCATTATCCAGGTCAGGACTATCCTGTCAAATTGTAGGAATTGTGGGACAGTAATTAACCATTGGAACAATTTGCCACAGGTCATGGTGGATTCTCCATCACTGACAATTTTAAAATCAAGATTGGGTGTTTTTCTAAAAGATCTGCTCTGGGAATTATTTTGGGGAAGTTCTCTGGCCTGTGTTATACAGGAGGTCAGAGAGGATGATGACAATGGTCCCTTCTGGCCTTGGAATCTATGAATCTGAAATTGGGGGCAGATGGGGATGCTCCGTAACAAGGTTTCTTACAGTTTTTTTTTAGATGGGCCACAGGGTCCTTTAGGAATACATTTTAATGTCCTTTACATCTAAAATAGGAAAAGTACCTGTAATTGATGCCAAGGCATAGGTGAAAAAAACTGCCAAGCCAAGACTACCAACTGGACATATTTCCTACATGATATCATTCAGAATCCTGTAAGTGGCTGGGTCAGTTTTAGGGAAAGGGGAATACTGGTTTTAATTCCATATTACAATAATAAATAAATAAATAAATAAAATAAAAAGCTTCAAGAAAGACTAATAAACCCAGATTCAACTTTAAATTTTTTTCACTCTTTATCTGGGCTCTTTGACATTTACATGGAAAGTATCAAGGAAGTTGGGCAAGACACAGGATGAGGAAGAAGTTAGAAGAGGAGTCATAAAATGTATATATATATTTTTAAAATAATGTTTGATTCGGTGCCTTGGACCCATGTCTCAGCACTAAGCAACCCCTGTTCCGTTGCTAAGGCGGCAGAGCTTACACATTTAACATGGTAGTTGTGGACTCAGCACAGGTTCTAGTATTGTGGTGCACCTGACCTGGATCCAAAGACTGTCTCCTTTCTTTAATGAGGTGTTTGAAGTTAGTATTAGATTTAACCAGACAGTCATTGTGTGTCAGATTCAACCCCAGTAATTACAGTCTTGCTGTCAGGGAAGAAGGATATTAAGCATCCAGAGGTCATGTTAAAGCTGCAAATCTGACCTCAGTATAACAGGGATGGGGAAAAGGGGGGTGGAAAAAGGAGCTCCTGAAATTTTCCCCACTATAACATGGGGTTATAGGATGGAAAAAGGTGAGAATCACTGATCTAAAACGTTTTCAAAAGTTTGGTGTTGAGTACTGGGGAAAAGACTTGAGGAACTTCTTATCTCAACTAACTTGATTCACCCAATCCTAGTAGTAGCCTGGTCTGGAGTGGTTCACCCTCCCTTAGCTCTGCTGCCATACCTAGGCTCATTCAGGAGATCAAGAACAGGATGTCTCATTGAATGAACTTACAGCCTCTCATCTCAACACTATCACTTGCCAGACCCTGTTGCATTTCTTCAACGCAGCTTTTTCTGTTACAGCTTAACGACTTAATGTACAGTCCATGAAGGGATGAGCTTGCAAGCACAGGCTCTTTCAGGCAAGAAGAAGCATGTGCTGTGTGTTAGGGATTCATGTCTGGATGTAGCTGTGTAATGTATTCCAAGAGCTTTATTCATTCCTAATGAGAATTTGCAATCTCGAAAATCTCATCTAACCTTCAGATAGAACTTGCAATCAGGGACCCAGCCACTCATGCTTCTTAAAGATCTTCTGTCACATTCTGTAAGAGTGTGTAGAATTAGCCCCAGTATCCTGTGCAAACTCTGCTTTGGATACTTACACTCTGCCTCACCAAGACCTCTCTGGATGTTTAGTGTGATGCTGCCTTTCACTTCCAATTCCGTCTTAGTGTTGACAGGGCTTAGCTGGCGGCAGAGTTCCAAGGCGAAGGGGGGCAGGGAGGAGCTGAGTTTCAAATGGTGGATGAAGTTATCCCTTTATTTCCAATCTGTGAAAGGCTGTGGGATCTTTTGGGATGAAAGGGGCTATATAAATGTTATTACTAGTAATTAGAGCTGGTTGGGAAAACTCGGACAGAACCATTTTCTGTTGGAGAATGCAGTTTTGTCAAAGCTGAAATGTTTTGTGAAACTGTGCCAATTTTGCCAAAATTTCGTTTCAGATTAAAAAAAATCCCCACAATGTCAAAACGGGACATTTTTGACATTCTTGGAATAAAACTTTTTTATTTGACTTTTTAAAAATTTTGTTGTATATTATGTATTATAATTATTTATAATAATTTATAAATTTAAGAAAGATAAAATTGAAATGAAAAGTTTTGATTGATCTGCAATTATTTTTTCCTGTAATTTTCTTTTGTGGAAAATTTTGAAATTTTGGGTTTTCATTCTTAACCAGATTGAAGGCAAATGTTGAAATCTTGAAATCCTGTGTAACATGGAATTTCTGTCTTTGGCACAGCTCTGTTAGTAATATAAATAATAAAATAATATTCCAGTCAGAATAAATAACCAGGTATAAAAATTTTGCCTTAAATTACTTACTCATCTTGTTTCCAAAATAAGGAAAAGTTGTTATTAATCTAGAAGACCTCAAAGGGGAAGCAGTTGTGTGTCTGATAACAAAAGTTATTGAAAAGTTTTCCTAAAATAATGTAAAAGGGAAATACTTCAGGAAAAGGATAATCAGAAAAACACTATCTAACATGTATAGAGTGCTCTTCAATTAACATCACCCCCCCAAACACTTTACATGCATCATTCTTCAGGAATAACTTCCCTATTGCAGAAATGCAGCTGTCTCTGGGGTGGATCATGTTCAACAGCATACAGTAACATTAGAGTAGAGGAAGTAAAATTTAATATCCCACTGAAACTGCAAGGGGGAATTTATGGTGACAGAACATACTAACTTTAGTATCCCCTATAGCTAATAACACCACTCCTGCAAAAACTGCCATGGGATCTAACTGGGGCTTGGTTTTAAGTCTCATCCAAAAAGAACACATTTTCAACAGCACAACGCTCCCTAACATTAAGCTGGGGCACTAGCTCAGACATGATTCAGGGGGAAGAGTGCCATCTATTGAACTACCAATACTAGCAGCTGAGTTTTTCTTGGAAGCCTCTTAGGTGAGGCTTCCAAAGAAGCAGGGTTGACCCAGCTTAGCTTATGAGTCTTACTATTGTAGCCTAACGTGGAATGCAAGCAGGCAATGATATGCTGCTTCTATTTTAACGAGGAGCTCTAATCAAAATGTTCCCTTTGGCTGTTGCAAATTCCAGATACTGGAGGAAGTCTATGTGTGTGACTGTAGAGAGGGGGCAATGGACTTGGAAATATATTAAATTGTTTTCCCATTTATACAAAACATTTTTCATAACCAGTGAGAGAGAATAACTCCTTTGGCAAACGACTAAGCATATTTTTCTAGAAATGTTTACACTTTTTTTCCTGACAAATTTCCTGACTTTACTGATAGCACATCACAGTGATTGACCTGTGTAATTTGAACTCTGTGTGTGTACTTTGGCTCATTGCAAATTATTCATATGGGTTCCATGTTGTTATTTATTTGTATTCACTAGCACCCAGAGGCCCTAATCAGGCCTCTATTGCGCTAGGTGCTTTACATACACATAATAGAAAGATAGTCCCTGTCCCAAACAATTTAAAATGTCTATATAACGACTCATCTCTGGGAAGGATGAGAGAAGGATGCAGAGAGAAGGATGTTGGAAGTGAAAACTCCACCAGATGCAGTGAATTTGTCTCAAATCTCCACTGAATTAGGTGGCTGAATTTTAACACTAGTCCCCTATAGTACTCAAGAGGCCCCTCCAGCCTATCAGTGGCTACAGCTGAACATCCAGCAGTAGGAAACCAAATGAAGCATTCGGAAAAAGAAATGGAACACTTTTAATCAGCGTTCCCAAGCATCACAATGGAGGTGATAATAGAATGCTGGTGCATGTACAGCACAGCATCACATTCACATCTCGTCTCTGTTCACACTGATCAAAAGAGCAGATTGAAAAGGTGATGCATTTCCTCTTTGCTACTGTACAAACATTCCTACAATCTCAAGAATGGAAATATTGCAAAGCTGACTCTGTGTCTCATACATACACCTACTGCGATCATGTCACTCACCTTTATGGGGCTCCAGGGAGAAAACTATGCAACATCAGAACGACAACTGAGCTGAAGGTGGTGCAGAAGCATAGTAACCCAAAGCAAAATGGATACAATCCATTTTTAAATTTTCAGAGCGGTAGCCATGTGAGTCTGTATCAGCAAAAACAACGAGGAGTCCTTGTGGCACCTTAGAGACTAATAAATTTATTTGGGCATAAGCTTTCGTGGGCTAGAACCCATCAGATGCATGGAGTGGAAAATACAGTAGCAGATATAAATACACAGCACATGAAAAGAGGGAGTTGCCTTACCAAGTGGGAGGTTAGTCTAATGAGACAATTCAATTACAGTAGGGAGGAAAAATCACTTTTGTCGTGGTAATGAGAAATGGCCCATTTCAAACAGTTGACAAGAAGGTGTAAGTAATAGTAGGGGAAAATTAGTATGGGGGAAAGTGGGTACGTCTCTGCTGCAATAAAACACCCCGTGGCTGGCCCATGTTTGCTGACTCAGGCTCACTGGGCCTGGGCTGTGGGGCTAAAATTGCAGTATAGATGTCCAGCCTCGGGCAGGAGTCCGGGCACTGGGACCTTCCCCACTAATGGGGTCTCAGAGACTGGGCTCCAATCTGAGCCTAGACATCTACACTGCAATTTTATAGCCCTGTGCCCTGAGTCAGCTGACACAGGCCAGCCACAGCAGATTGCAGCAAAGACATACCCAGGGCAGAGAATCACGGATAATGACCGCTGCTGCGAGAAGGATTCCAAGACGACAGTGGACATGATCCAGAGCAACTGTGCCTGGATGTGTGACTGGACAAGGTACCAGAAAAAAGTCCCCATAGTCACAAAGAACAACCACCCCTTTCAGCTTCCCCCTCCTGCAATGATGGATGGGCCTCTTGACTAGTGACATGCAGAGGTTGATGGGGAGGTCTTGGGACTTACTGACATCTCTGGAGAACGAAGCCCTCTGTTGAGTGAATGGCAACAGCACAAGAAGCCACAATGGAATATGCTCCCCTCTCCCTTCCCAGAATGCCTCAACCAATAAAGATTCTTCCTCTAGCAAGGAGAAGATTCCAGTTCTGGTCCTATTCAATCTTTGGCCTCTTTGCTGGAATTCTGATCACAGTGCATAACTCTATCTTTTCTCATGCAGGGGTGGGGGGCAGTTAGAAGAGAAGGGCCTGGGTGAGAGGAGAAGGGGCTAGATATTTATTACCATATAATGGCATGAGCAGTATACTGCTTGTTATACTGGATAATGAGAATGACTTGTTAATTTGAAAGGATGCCCAGAACAATGCACAAAGCACAAGGTAGGTCTACTGTGCTCTTCTGAAGAAGATAGATGGGGTTCCCATCAGGAATCGATACTTTTGCTAGACATGTTCCATCCACCATGGACTCTAACTAGCCACCAGTGATAATAGGTAGACACCATTCCACCTACATAAAGTACCTAATACGATGGTATTGGGACAGCATCTTGGGAGTTTGGATTTCTGGGGCAGTGCTTAAGGGAAAGACATAGAAAATGTGGCCATCAACACAATGTAAGGTGTGCCAATAGAGACTGCCAGTGGAACCAGCTCAGAACAACTTCCATTGATTTATTCGGAGAGGGAGGCTGCCACCTGGCTTACCTGGTGATGGGCAGGAGGCTCCTAATTTGACTGTTGGCTGTGAAACATAGCACCAGCAAGTTTAGCCAGCCCTGAAAGATCATTTTTAGAATCCATAGGACTACAGTTGAGACCAGGGCCCATCTCAGAGTCACAGATTTTGCATACAGAATAGTGAGAGAAGAGAGGACATCTGGTGTCTCCAGCATATTCTGTTGCTAACAGATGATGATGGCAGAGAAGCAGAGATCTCTTGGCATGATTTCAAAAGTGAATTGAAATGGAGGGGATAGGGGGCTGGTGAGCATTGTATGGGCCTCACTCTATGAAAAAGCTGGAGGGTCTGGGGACAAGGCTGGCTGAGATAAGGTGTCATATATGATGGGACACTCAGCCAGAGGAAGAGACTCAAAGAGTACATCTGATTTCTTACCAGTTAATGTGCAGAGGTGCTCCAGTGCAATGGTTTCATGTCGGTTCCCAGATCTGCCTGCTTCAGCCATGCCTGTGGGTATGAAGCGATTTCAGGGCTGTCTCTCTGGTATTTTTCACCAACTCTCCCACCACCCACTGCATGCACAGCTTAATCAAAGATATAATTTTACTTCAGACTTTTAAATAAAAGAGTGAATTACCTATTGCCTTTGCAACAAGGACAAACGGTGCTATCTAAAGGCTTGTCTACATGGGGATCTTCAGGAAAGTTAATCTGAATTAACTGAAGGTGTGGCTTTAAAGAGGGTTAGTCAAACTGCATTAAAACCTTGTGTGGACACTCTCTGAATTAAGAAAAAATGAATTATGGACACTTTAACTCTGAATGAGAGTGCCCACAGAGGGGTTCAATGCAGTTTAATTCACTTTAAATTCACACCTCCACTTCATTTGGATTAATTTTCCTAAATGTCCCTGTGTAGACAAGAGTAAAGGTGATTTGAAGTTTGCTGGCTTGAGAAGCATGCAAAAAGAATGTCTATCTAAAAACTATAAAATAGTCTTCTACCCAGATCTCTGTCTCACACACACACAGTCATCTAGGGTCAATTCTCCATTGGTGTAAATTGGCAGAGCTCCATTTTCTCCTCCCATAAATCAATTTAATTAAAAGTGCCTTCTGATGTGTCTTTGTTTAGCAATAATGTTAATCTGAGAAGGTGTTATGGCAGGAAAACAATTCCCTCCTTAAAAAAAAAAAATTGGCTCAACCTTACTAAAAAAGTTGGAACAATAAATGTATTGTTCTGAGAACCTTTTGTCCTGCAGTGCATTTGCTCTCAGGAACCACTTATCTGGGGTTGAAAAGAAAAAAAAGCTAATGAAGCTCACAAGCATAAATTGGCCAAATAAGCAACAAGGATGAGTTAATTGCAAACTCATCTGATAAAGTAAGGTCACCTTCTTCCATAATCTCTACCTCAAACATGAAAAAAACCCAAACTCCAAACTTTACTGAACTTAAAAAAAATTGTTAATTTTTTTAACTTCTGTGGTGCCACTGAAGATCTACATTGGGTCAGGACTTTGGTCTGAATTCAGCAAAGCACCCATGCACATCATGCTTAACTTTAAACTTTAAATCCAAATGGAGTCAACTGGGCTTTTGAAACATTCTTATAAGAATGTCACTCAGCCAATCAGAGAACAGAAATAATGCAATGAGACCAATCCACAAGCAGATAAAGAGGCAAAAAGTAGCTGAATAGCTGATTTGTAATACATTTGGTCAGCTCCAGACTTGAATATTGGCTGAAGCTTTGGTCCTGACTGGTTTCCATGTCTTTACTGGAGTTCTTCCTGGTTTTTCATGTTCCCCATGTCTAAGTTAGAATATCCCCTCTGTTATTAACTCTCATGCTGACCTCTTGTTGCTCAAAGCCTTTGTGACCTCCAGAAGTGCCGTGGATCAGAACAGGATGTAGTAGCTAGAGTTCAAGACTATCCTGGGAAATATCAGGACAGGTGGCCAGTCTAAGTGTATTAGTTAGCTGATGGTTGTCAAGGGTCAGGTTTCAAACAGATCTCTCCCTCCCCAAACCCATCTGCTGTTGTGAGTTTTATCATACTAATATTGTACAGCGTAAACATGATTTCCAGTTTGCAGCTAGTTCAATGTGTTCTCGTCTTTTTATTACATGGATTCCTAAAGATCTCATCCTGCGGTATCAGATGCCACCTCAAATATTTAGAAGTACATCAATCCTTCAGAAAGGAGGTATGCAGGAACCCGTACCAGCACAGGCTGCCCAAGGCATGCAATGAATTAGCGAATCCTGCAGTGCCTTGGCCATACTCCCTATTGGCCAATATTGGGGCTTTGCTGGCTGGCTGAAGGCCCACCGGTGGAGTGGTGAATGGAAGTGCCTTGCATCACTAGGACCACTACCTAGGCAACCTTTCTGGCAACCTTTCTGGCAGCATGTGCACTCTGCTATGATCTGTAGCAGTAGCTGTTGGCATTGGCCCTAACATCCCAGAGGCTGAAAATCCATTCACACCTTTAAACATCCTTGTGGCCATTTTTGTCCCTTTTCAACGCCAGCTCCCTTTCCTAAGGTGAGGTGACCATCTGAACTGGGCACATTATTCCAGATGGAAACATGTCCTTGTCTGATATAATTGTCACCATACTTCTGCATTATCTTCTCTCCTCATTTTAATGCACCCAACCCTATTTTTCAAATTGCCCAGTAGACAAACATTTTTCACTGAGCCCTCCATGGTGGCTCCTTTCTCCTCAGAGAATCCTGTACGTTTGGAATCCATCAGCATACACAGGAGCTGTTCCTATGGGACAGAACAACACTACATGACAGTTAAAGGAAGAAGTGAAGAATGCCTTGTGCAATGGAAATCACAAGGGGAAATTAGGGAGACAAAATAGACACTCCCACGTTAGAAATTGACCAGGACATTAGAGTTATAACTAGGCATGGCAGAATTAATTTTTTAAAAAATAATTTTGATGGATAACATCCATATTCCTTTTACAACTTTTTTCCCGATTGTTATCGATTTAAATTTTCATAGTCGTAGGAAATTATTGGGTGTGTTTGTAAGCCACTGTGTGGGGGGGGGTGTCAGACAATAATTATTTAATGACAGTAGATGCTGAGATTCCAAAAGTTAAAGATTTATAAGCATTAAAACACAAAGTGTCAGCATCTCCTGCCAAAATATACAAAGTAAATATCCTTAAACAAAACTCTAATACGTTCTCAAGCAGCATTTTTTTTACTTTTCCTGTCTGTAAATTTTGGTTATTATCAATGGAAACATTTTTTCCATTGGTTTGTGTGTATAGAGTGAAATTAACATTTACAGACATGTACTGATGAAAATCTAATCCTTCCAACCTAGTTATAACATCGCTACTCCTGCCTTGGGATATTTAATGACTAGTAATGGTCAGGTTCTCAGTTTAATATCTCGGTTGAAAGATTAGGGCAGTATTTCAGTGTTGATTTAGAGGAGCACTTGCTTCAAGATCTTGATTTTTCTATAGAGGCCTCCTACCCAGGCTCTGTCCATCCTCAGCCTTGAAGAGCTGACCCAATCACAGCATGAAATGGCATGGTTATAGCTTTTGTCAAAGTAACTGATGTGGTATTTACTCTGTGAAGAGCATACATGTTAATCCTAGCCAAGTTAGGCAGCCACATTGTAAGGATAAATATCTCTGGCCAAAAAAATAAATAAATCTTATTTCATTTTACTCAAACTGCCTTATCACTAAGAGCAAAACACTATACGTGGATCTACTTTACATTTTTGCACAATCTTGAATCTTAATAATGCACCTAAATTCACCTTTAAAAGCAAATGCACAAGTACTTTCTATAACCATTAATAAAAATAATAATAAAAAAGAGAGTAAAAATCCCTTTAAGGCACAAATAAAACCTGCTAAGTGTTGAAATGAGGTCAAAAGATATTTGTTAGGACTGTGCAGTATAAAAGCAGCTATTATTTCTTTGGAAAGTCTCTGCCTTTTAAGGACTTAAACAAAAGCCGCAAGGAAGCTGCCTCAGAACCTAGAAGGAATTGCCCGTGGCTTTAAAAGGAGTCAAGGAAAGAAAGGGAGGAAAGGAAGCAATTACCCAGCTAACAATGGTACATTAAGAACTTTGATTCTTTTCTTACATTGAAGCTCCTTCTTTACTGTGTTTTCCAGTTGAGTGAGCCTAGGAAATCGCCTGCCTGTAGAACTAGCTCACAACCAGGGAAAGGAAACTGCTCCAAGCTCGCCAAACAAGAGAAACCAGTGGAGACCCCCTTCAAGAGGAAAGCTTTTTATACTCTCTAAACCTGTCCCTTCCTTCTCTGCCAGGTGTCAGAATAAAGTCAGTAATGGGCAAAGCTTTGGTTAACCCCTTCCTTCCATCCCCATTTTGTCTCACCTTCCCTCAGACCTTGCCCTAGATATTTACAGCAGTTTATTCTCATCCCTCCCTGCACCCTGCTTCCCCTCAACCTCTCTAATGGCCTATCTGCTCACCTATATTTCCACAATGCAGTAAACTCTCGCCATGCCTCCTCCTGCCACCAGACACCCCTGGCATGCCCACTGTGCAGGAGGGGCAGGAGTGAGGAGGCTACGCTGACTTTATCTGACCTGGGCTTTCTCTCCCCAAGGGGAATCCTTAGTGTCCTGCCAGGTTTCCGCCACATCTCCTTTGTGCTGCGGGAGTGACACAAAGGGGATGGGGTTGGGGGGATCTAGCTCACAGTGTCCAAGTTTCAGTGCTGGCACACCAGCTGGACCATCAGGAAAGGGGCATGGAGACAAATCCCCCAAAGCCTTGGCTTAGAAATTTTAGAGCCCATTTATGCAAATCACTGAGTGCCCTCAACTCCCCTGGAGGTTAATGGGAGTTGAGGGTGCTCGTGCTCAGCTGAACATCTTTCAGTGTCAGATCCTAAGTTCTATTTTTTGGAGGTGATCTAATTAAAAAACAAAACAAGACAAAAAAAAATCCCTCTCAACTTGTCTTACCGTGTGGGGAATATGTGCAGGGTCCTGACAAGAAGCAGTTTATGAGACCACTGATTTTTCAACAAACCACCAGAGCATCCCTTGCAAGACCAAACAAATTTGCAATATGCATGGCGCAACATAAAGGTCAGTGAGATTAAAGAAGAGAGGCCTTCCCAGCGTCGAAAACCAAGCTCCAAGGCAGCCAGCAGAGGAAGGGACTGGACAGTTAACCACCCACATGGGAGCTGTAATGTAGTTTCCACATATATGCTTTCTGCCTCAGCCAATGAGTTGCACATGCTATTTCCAAGAGCATGGAATTTGCTGGTTTGCATTGTATTTAAATATTTGGCTTTGCAGGAAATACCCTGAACGCAGATGTGTTCTGCTGAATATTGGAAATAGCAATAACCCAATCCATTTTATGAGGCCTATAAAGTTATCATCCCACTGTCCAACCTCTCTAACCGCATGCCCTCCTACTCACTCACCCTGCTCCTCCAGCCTTGGTCTCCATCCCCACTATCTACAGCTGGCTGTGATTCTTGTGATGTCCCATCTGGCTGGAACTGTCTCTCCCCACCATCCTGTGGAACCAGACTCACTTCCCCTCGTTCGGTCTCTCCTTGAAACCTTCTTTTTCACAAGGCCTGTTAGCCCCCACTCATCTTCCTCACACCCAGTGCTGCCCCCAAGTCCCCTCACTATAACACCCATATCCACTCCCCCCTCCATTTACTGTTCCTTCCCATCTCCTTCCGCCCCTCCCCCCCCCCCCCCCCGCACTGTAACTAGGTTGCAGGGACACTTATTTCCATTTCCCCATTTCCCCCATGCTGCTCTGTGTCTGTACATCATCTTCTCCTTCCTCGCTGCATGAGTCCTTGACCCCCAGCCCCAGCTCTCTGCCAAGCGTTCTGTGATGCATTGTATGCTGTTTAGTTTATGGCTATACATTGTGTTGCATGTTGAACTCTTGGAATGGTTTCTTTCCCATATGAGTGGATTCAGCCTTGGCTCCTGAGTGTGTGTGTGCGTGTGCGTGACGCACACATCATCCATGTGTGTCAAATCCCCATAAATTGCTGCCTCATTTACCTTGTGCCTTGTCACGTGTGTCTGAGGGATTTTTTTTTTAAATTCTCCCTCTGGATATTGTTGACTTCAAAGAGATTTTACTCTCCATATCTATAGGTCAAAACACCTGAGTGCATGATTGTAATGGGCTTGACCTCTGTAATGAAAGCAGGTCATGGAGTCAGCATGGGGTCCCTATGGTTAAAGAACGCTTGTGGTTCTTTCATGAGGCAGTGGACGCAGGAAAAGGTATAATGGGAATGATATTTAAGGTAGGGCTGGAATACCCCTAGGTACACCAGTGCTTGTCCAAGTTAAAAGCTCTTGAAGGCTGAAGCCTGCCTTATGATCCAGCTAGTGGCCCAACCTCAGTACTCTCTGAAGCTGAAGGAGAAACCAGTGTTACATCTGTCCCAGACACTATGGCTGGTTATGCATATGTGTCCCACTGGCGAGTGGTTCCCTCTGTGTCCAATCTGCAGAGGACATGAGTTTGTTACAGCCACACCGTGAGAGCTTTAGCTCAAGCTGTAGCAGCTCATGCTGTTATCTCTGAAGGTGTCTGGTTCCGTCCCCTGTGTGGCAACCAAGATGGGACCTAGCCTACTCACCAGAGGGTTATGCTCACATATTTCAGGACAGAATCTGGTCCTTCAGGCTCCCACCCAAGGAGCAGCACTGTTACCTTGCCGCACTTGTAGTTTACATCACCTGGTCCTGCAGTCCTTTTGTGGCTCCCATCCCGAACAGCGCTCTGCCTGACAATCTGCTGGGCTTGGTAACTCCCATACAGCACCATCTGGGCTGCAGGCATGTGAATGCCTAACATGACTGTCATGGAGTCCCTGGGCGACGCTCTGGAACTGCTCCCCATGAAGCCAGGCAGGACTCTGGGGAAGTCTCCTTTCTGTGAGCAGCCTGTCTGCAGGACACACAGTTCACACAGCTTCCACCTTCCTGGGTCTGACCTCGGAGCATTCAGCATCCTCTGCCCCTCCATGCGTTTCCCACAGCGAGTCTGCTCAGGCGGGGCTCCTGGGGAAGCCAGAGGGCCCTGCACCCCAACTTCGCAGTCAGACGTGACTCTCAGCCAGTCAGTAAAACAGAGGTTTATTAGATGACAGGAACATGGTCTAAAACAGAGTTTGTAGGTGCAGAGAACCGGACTCCTCAGCTGGGTCCATTTTGGGGGGCAGTGAGCCAGACAACCACGTCTGCCCTTCACTCCATGTCTCCAGCCAGCCCCAAACTGAAACTCCCTCCAGACCCTCCTCCTCTGGGCTTTGTTCCTTTCCCAGTCCGGGAGGTCACCTGATTCCTTTGTTCTCCAACTCTTTAGCTCTCACCTTGAAGGGGGCAAGGGCCCAGGCTATCAGTTGCTGGGAAACAGGGTTTCGGCCATTCTCTGTGTTCAGACCCCTGCACACACCTGCCCTCTAGGGCTCTGCAATGATCATACACCCTTATCCCACCACCTAGATACTTAAGAACTGCATAGGGGAAACTGAGGCACCCCCACACTATTCAGAGGAAACATTAAGAACAGACCCACTTCGTCACAATGACAATGTATAAAATTCCTAGTTTATGCTTATTAATACCGGATTGTGAAAATAACCATCAAGTCTGATGAGATCATAAGGCTGATCATGAGGTGTCATATGCTGTGCATTGTGCAAAGTGTGTTTCACTTTGGGGAGAGATTTGTGCTCTGGTACTCTATGGCCAGGGAGGGGGTTGGATTTTGGAAAGGCGGAAGCCTGAGCTGTGGCCAGTGCTTTGGACAGACCCTGCAGGAAGAGGGAGGTACTGCTGACAGTTGAAGATGGTGGCTGAATGTTGCCTCAGGAGTTCTTGTGGGTAGGCAAAATCTAACACAGTAAAGGTACTCTGATTTAGTGTAGCTTCACCTGGTGACATCACCAACTAATCTGTCCTCTTGCTGGGTGGAAGGGTGGTCATTATCAGCACCAGCACTTGCAGCCATGTGTGGACTCTCTACATCAGTGTTTCTCAACCTTGGTGACCTCTTATTCAAAGTCAAAAATTGCCATGGTCCCTTTACATTCCACAAGTACTCCTGTTTTTTTGCAGATACAGACTAACTCGGCTGCTACTCTGAAACTTTACATTTACTGTAAAATACAGATCAGTGATAACAATGATAAGAATTTATTTGTGTGTGTGTTTCAAGAGGTGGATAGAGAATGCTTGACAGTGGAGGGTAAGGGAGTGGGAGATTAAGAAAGATTTCCTTTGCTTTAGGTTGTAACAATTATTTCAGTCCCTTGTGACCCCTCGGATGGCCTTTCATAACCCCCTTCGGGGTCGCAACCCTCCGATTGAGAAACATTGCTCTAGAGCATACGCTTGGGACAGCTTTATGCAGCCTTTCATAGAATCATAGACTCATAGAACATTAGGGTTGGAAGAGACCTCAGGAGGTCATCTAGTCCACCCCCCTGTTCAAAGCAGGACCAACCCCACTAAATCATCCCAGCCAGGGCTTTGTCAAGCTGGGCCTTAAAAACCTCTAAGGATGGAGATTCCCCCACCTTCCTAGGTAACCCATTCCAGTGCTTCACCACCCTCCTAGTGAAAAAGTTTTTCCTAATATCCAACCTAGACCACCCCCACTGCAACTTGAGACCACTGCTCCTTGTTCTGTCATTTGCCACCACTGAGAACAGCCTAGCTCCATCCTCTTTGGAATCCTTCTTCAGGTAGCTGAAGGCTGCTATCAAATCCCCTCTCACTCTTCTCTTCTGCAGACTAAATACGACCAGTTCCCTCAGCATCTCCTCATAAGTCATGTGCCCCAGCCCCCTAATTATTTTCGTTGCCTTCCACTGGATTCTTTCCAATTTGTCCACACCCTTTCTGTCGTGGGGGGCCCAAAACTATACACAATACTCCAGATGTGGCCTCACCAGTGCCGAATAGAGGGGATTAATCACTTTCCTTGATCTCCTGGCAATGCTCCTACTAATGCAATCCAATATGCCGTTAGCCTTCTTGGCAACAAGGGCACATTGTTAACTCATATCCATCTTCTTGTCCACTTTAATCTCCAGATCCTTTTCTGCAGAACTGTCGCTTAGCCAGTCGTTCCCCAGCCTGTAGCAGTGCATGGGATTCGTCCATCCTAAGTGCAGGATTCTGCACTTTTACTTGTTGAACCTCATCAGATTTCTTTTGGCCGAATCCTCCAATTTGTCTAGTTCACTCTGAATCCAATCCCTACCCTCCAGCATATCTACCTCTCCCCTCAGCTTAGTGTCATCCACGAACTTGCTGAGGGTACAATCCATCCCATCATCCAGATCATTAATGATCAAG
The DNA here is from genome assembly GCF_015237465.2 of Chelonia mydas. Classification (NCBI taxonomy): domain Eukaryota; kingdom Metazoa; phylum Chordata; order Testudines; family Cheloniidae; genus Chelonia; species Chelonia mydas. The sequence continues at coordinate 72,052,761 of NC_051250.2, forward strand.
GATTGGTTCAGATCATTCCTTGGAGTTCAATGCCAGTTCACAGAAATCCCTTCCCATGGACTAACCTCTGCTGTGGTTCACTTGGTAACATTCTTGTCTGGAAACCTAGGTTCAAATCCCCCACCAGGAAGTGATCTCATGCCCAGTATTGGTGTGGGGCTGCCTTATTAGAGGGGCCATTTTTCAAGGGTGTGTGATTTCAGACATCGTTCCTGCTTGTCTGCCCCTGGTGAAAACGTACAGGTGAAAATTAAAGGTCCCACAACAGGGAAGGAGAATGCTGGGGTCCCAGCCAACATCCCTTCTCAGTAACATAGGCTCTGGTGTCCCACGATACCTGTTTGAGTTATTGTCTAGAAATTCCTTGTGGCCAGATATCTGCAAGAAACTATTGAATACTTCTTGGTAATTTTAGCAGACCAGGGACTAGGAATGAATGGGCATGGGTTTGAACTACCACCTTGTGCTTAGAGAGGGGCGCATGTCAGGTCAAGATGGATGCACAATTCAGTGGACAATGAGGAGGCAGCTTGAACTCTTGTGGACTTACCCTTATGTGTCACAGCTGGAGACTGTGCTGTACATATTTTAATATGTCCTGTGTTTGGATGTGGTGGGGAGAAGGGAGGTTGTTATAACAGTTGCCACAAAATACTCAGTCTACAGCTTCTTCTGCCTTCTCTGTGTGTTTGCTCGTAAAGAATGTCGAGGGGGACTGCGATAGACTCCAGCCCTAAACAGCTGGTTACACACTGCTCTGTTTTTTACTGATGCCGATCGCTTTTGTTTCATGATGACCTGACAATTTACATACTTCAGAATGACTAAAGTACAATCTTGGTACAAAGCCGGTTCAAAGAATTTTGCCTCTTGGGGTTCCCCCCACCCATTATGATGTGTTTATATCAAGAATTACCAAGACCAGAGGGAGATGAAGAGTTAGGCCAAGATAGGTGATACAGCTGGTTTTGACATGGGGGGGTTTCCCTGAGGAAAAATTTCAGTGAAAATGAAAATATTTTTCATTTTCATCTAAAATTTTCTTTTAGCAGAAAGCCTCCCCTCCCCCCCACAAAGTGTGCAAGGGTTTTTGTTTTGTTTTTTATTTTCCGCCAAATATTTTCACATTTTGGTTGTGAGAAACCCATTTTTATTTTATTTTATTTTGGTCAAAAATGAACATTTTCATTTTGAGTAAAATGCCATTTTCTGTAGGGGGATTTCCTGGCAGGAAACATTTGACTAGGTTTGATAGTTAATCACTTTGTACAAGCTGATGCCTCAGACCTCTGCTGTTAATGATGCCAATCAGCCTGATCCCTGCTAGAGATACCAGTGTGTGGTTTGGCTTCCTAAGATAATGCATCAGTTTGGTAAATGACCAGCACCAACAGATGTGCACCCGGGGAGAGGGAGTAGCACACTGTACCATTGTTGACTCTGACATCAAGGGGCAAAATGAATGACAACACATATAATGGGGACGGCGTGCAGAATTTGTGCATTTTTCTCTGCTTCCTAGAAAGTGGGGTGTAATGCTGTCTGGAGGGGTTCATTACTGTGGGTGCCAGCCACAGGGCAGACTGACAAGAAGCAGGATAGAGACCCCAAACTGGTTGTATGCTCTATAATTAGATTTTACCAACCTAGTAACAAGTGTGAACTCCTAAATCACTATAGCAGTCTTACCATGAAGTCACAGACAGTCCCCTTGGGCATTCCAGTCTATTTTTGCCACCCAGGCAAGCTGGACTTAGTGATACCAAAGATCACAAAATATTAAGGTTGCTCCCAGTCTCAAGAGACCAGTCACGTACCCCAAGTCAATTTGTACCTTAGAGCTCACACCAAAGACAATGCTTGTAGCCAATCCTGTAGTAAACTATCTAAGGATATATTAGCTGAGAAAAGAAATGTGAGAGTTAATAGAAGGTGAAAGCATGCAAAACATATACACGAATGAGTTACGGTCTATGGTTTCAAAAGATGACAGAGTTGTAGTAATCAGTCCGCTCTGGATGTCTTTTAAGGGCTAACCGTGGGGATCTCTGCTTCTGTTTCGTAGTTCCAGCCCTAAGAGAGTCCAAACAGCAAAAGAGATGAAAAATTTTCTTGTCAGCTATTTTTATTTCCTTATTCCAGAACTCAAGCTGATGGGATGCGGGTATGTAGCTTCTTCGTGGGGGTAAGGAGGCAATTAACCAAGTCTTTGTGTTGTGATGTTCCACAAAGGCCCATTTAGTTTTGATATACAGTCTAGCTGGGCAGGAGATGATCCCTCTTGACTGGGTTCACAGTTTCAGAGCAAACATTTTTTTACAGTTATAAAGCAAAAACTTTATTATTACCTTATGGCAGGTGATAAAGATACAAGTGAGATTAATGCATGCAGCAATTTACAAGCATTTCACAAAGTCTAAACACTGCAATCATTGCTCTAAATCCAATACCCATCTTAACCATACTAACACACTGGTGAAACAGACTGGTTTCCAACAATGAATTGGTCGGTGCTCGGCTCAGGCCTAAAACCTGGGCAAGAGCTGGCATCTGATCTACCAGCGCCACATGGGGAACCAGCCAAAGGGGCCACACTCCTTATAATGTCCTGGAAAGTCACCACCATTGCTAATGCCACACTTCTTGACTAAAACTGGGAAATAAAAAATGCCCCTGAAGCCATCATTCCAGGCTTTATACAAGATCCAGTGCTGCCTATACTTGGGAGGCAGTGTGGCCTAGTGGATAGGACCCTGGATTGGGGCTCAGGAGACCTGGGTTCAGCTGATTTGCTGGGTGATCTTGGGCAAGTCATTTCCATGCCAGTGCATCATTTTCCCCATCTGTAAACTGGGGGTGTTCCACTAACGTCCTTTGTAAAACGCATTGAGAGCTGTGGGTGAAAAGCACCATGCGAAAACTAGGGATTAGTAATATTATCTGAGAAGCTTTAGTTAATGCTACCCCATCCATCCGGGATCACTGCACCCCATGAGAGCTAGCAATGCTTTAGGTAGGGTTTTAGGATGTTAATCCCAGGCTCTTGGTGACGCACACAACACCCCTGAGTGGCCAAAGAAGGACCATGCAACAATCTTCTCTTGGATTAATGAAATAACGAGAGGATGCCATCCACATTCGGGCTTAATTGCAAATGAGAGGCTTTGTTTCCCCAGCTATGAGAGACAGTCCCTGGAGAGAAGTTAGGAGGCTCATCCTAATCCAGCAACTCAGGATGCCTGTGAACAGCATGCTGGCATAAATGAGAGGAAGGCACCTACATTGACTGGGGCTCTCTAAATTCCAAGGACAGACAGACAGACAGACAGACAGGCTTATTACCTCTAGAGGTGTAATGTTCAGGTCCATCTCTTGGGGAGCTCTTCCTACTGTCCGTACAAGTTGGGGCTCTGTAGTTTGCCGCAACAGTTTATGGACCCTATGGGAAAAATGTTTTGTGTGTGAGCCTTGAGGAGACTCACTGGAAAACAAGCCAGGGAAGCTCTGTGCGGGAGGCTGCTGTAATTGCTGGATTTGGGGGCCTGAATAAGCTCCTGTGTTTTAGCCTCCAAGGGGCTATAAATTAAGCTGAGATGGTAAAAGCAAATAACCTATCCCCAGAACACACACACATACTCATGGACACACTCTAATAACACCTCTGAACTTATTATCCACACAAGCCGGTGGTGTGAGAGACTGACGACCCCATAAATTACCTTCTCTTTCTGCTCCGAGTGAAAGTGATAGTCTAGCACTGTAATTCCTGACAGTAAGTAATGGCTCCATTTCTGGTTGGACAGGTTTGATTGGCCACTAATTTACTCTCCCTCCTCTGATAATCCAGCCCAGCCTGCTTGCCATGCTCTGTCAGCTTTCACCAATTTGCTGCCGCTAGGAGTATTTTCATACAAATGAGCGGCTGATTCTAGTTAAACCATTTACTGAGCATGCTCTCTCTTGGTGTCTCTGCTCTTAGATGTCACAGGCAGAGATAGTGTTTTGTATAACTGCAGGAAGAATACCACGTTCTAATTAGCGTAATTTATAGCACCTTGAAGGCTAAAACAACAGCTGATGAGTCACAAAAGTTCCACCTTCTGGCGTTTTCTGAAAGAAATGTTATTTTAGCTCCCAAGATTTTCTTTCCTTCTTGAATATTTTTTATTTCAAACTATCAGTGTGTTGTTTTACAGTTAGGCATCCTGTATTATGGGGCTACCTAGCTTCCTGCTGTATAGCGAGCAGCGGCCCAAGATGCAAAGTTTGCATCCGGATATGAACTCTCACACAGCTGAAAGATGTTTGGATCTGAGGTTTTGGTTCAGCTCATTATGGGTCATATTTTGCCAACCCATTGTGTCAGTGTGCAAGGGTGGAAGGTGCAGGGGAGGTCCTTATGCAGAGGCTAGGCATAATTGCACTTGATAGTGCCCAGAGGGGGCAGGGAGGGATGTGGAGAAAATCCCTCCAAACTTTGCACCATCCATCAGAACTGACCCTCCAGAAAGGCTCGTACACATTGTAACCTCGTAGGGGTTGATGCAATATCCTTGTGCTTTGGGGAGGTATTACGTCCCCAGATCTCCACCTGGGGCTGTGCAGCTCCACACTGCACCTAACTTGGTCCTGTGCCTTTAAGGCACAATCTGGTCCTATCACTGTGGGTTGGACCTACACTCCCCCAAGACTCTGGGGGTTTTGGTTCAGTCCTGTCTCTTAATGCATCAGTTAGTTTTATAATCCGTGTGTTTTTGACACATTTCTTGGGTGAAATGGCAGGTTCCGGCCTGATGGCCAACTCTTCAACTGAATGTAAGGAAAGAACATATGAAGTGACAGCTGGGCAAAATTTGTCGGTCAAATTTTTTAAAAGTGAAAGATGCAGATTTGGCAACATCAAAATGTTTCTTGATTTTTTGTTGATTTTGACAAATTTTTCATTCTGAAGAAGAAAACACTATAAAAATGCTGAAAAATCAAAACATTCAATTTTGACATTTTTGCAATAAAATGTTTTGTTTTTTCAGTTTGAAATGACTTTTTGTTTTGAAACTTCCTTTAATTTCATTTGAAAAATGCCTCAGAAAGGTTTAAAATGCTTGAAACATTTTGTTGAGGGTCAAATGGTTTCTAAAACTTTGAGTTTCACTCTGGCCCCAAACAATGGCCAAGAAACCAGAAAATTGGTTACCCTCTCAGCTCTGGATGGAGTGCATTTTGTTTGTGCATTTTGTTTTCCACACACACACATGCTTGAGGAAGTTAACCTCACAGGACAAGATCGCAGAATGGCAGTCTCTGCATAGAGCTGGGTGAAAGATTTAGCACATACAGCTAAACTTTTTCTTTTCTGAAATTTTCAAGGATATGGATATATTTAAACCACGTTGATCTCTGGATTTTTTTGTCATAAGCCAAAGACTGTTTTCTCTGAGAAAATGTGACTGAAATGGCTGTTCTATTTCACCACCTGTTAACATATTTCAAAGACTGATTGATTAATGCAAAATTTTATGCCACAGAAAAATATCAAAAGAAATCTCCATCAAATTTTCAGTTTGGCTATGAACATTTGTCAAAGTTAAAAGCAGCAGACGTTTCACCCAGTGCTACTGTGACTTGTAAAAGGTCATCGGACAATGATTAAAGCTATGAAAAATCTGCTAGACCCTGCTCAAGGCGTTTTAGGGAGGTAGGAGGTACATTCAGTTAGCCCACAGACCTTTCACTGCAGGATGTCTCACTTCAAATCCTGGCTTAGGTCATGAGTTTGGAGCATATCATCTAAGTCCCATTGGCCAATGACACAAAATCATCACTCCTCATCCCAGTTGACATCCCAGTAGGAGAAGAGTCCTAAGAATTCAACCGCAAGAGGTTTTGCAGGTCAGGGTTGGGTGCAACGATGGAGCTTCAGGTGGGAGCCCAGGATAATAAAAGGAAGGGATTGAGGAGCTTTACCAGGGCTTCATGGTTGCCTGCACTCAAGATACCTTGCCATTGCTGGAGTTATTTCTTCTCACTTTCAGAATCAGAGTTCACTGATAAAATCAAAGGAGAGGAGCCAAGGAAGTGCAAATATGCACTCCAATGCTAGTGCCAGCTTGGCTGCACAGAAATAGAACAACTATCGAGGCAAAAGAAGACAGCTGCCTAGGGATGTGCCAGATAACTGGATTTCTGGCAGGCAGATGCTGCTTTAAAGAGACTCTTCCATCTGTTTTATGGTAACTTCCTCTGTTCCGCTTCCTACTCGCTGCTGGGGAATGTAACCCATTGCTGGCACCTGAAGTGATGTGTGAGATAAGGACAATAGTGAAGGATATGGATTCAGTAACTTTCAGAAGGAGTGAGTTACTCCTGAGGAGAAAATTCCTCTTTTTCTTGAGGAGACTGCGTATCCTTACGATCTCCAAATCCCAGGCAAATTTATCAGGCTACTTGTTGTGAAAAACGTGTTAGCCCAATGAGCTTGGTGATGGATTGTTTGCATTCATCCTCCCACCTTTAACTAGGGAGACCTGTGATGGAGTGCCTACCCCACACAGGTGAACAGAGGGTTAACAGTAATCTAAGATCTTAGTCAGCCCAGCTTGCTGCACCTGGAGCGTGTGTCAGACTTGATTGGTTATTAGGCCCAGCTGTGGAGGGGCTGCATCTTCTCTCCTGGAGTATCTTGGCTGGGCCATATCCGAAACCTGGAATGGAGTCTGTCAGGTTATTCCTGGTCAGGAGTAATGAGAGGATCTTTCCTGGAGGCCAAGGAGCTAGAGGTTTGCACTGATGCTTTAATTGGTGCAAGTAAATACTGAGGCACTGGGAAATGACATTTCTTATGCTTTATCAGCTGCTTTGGAAGTAGCCCTACCTCTGTGTAATGGTATTTGTTTTCATATGGCTTTTGGTTTTTCTATATGTCATTGATGACCGGGCAACAAAATGGCAGATGAAATTCAATGCTGATAAATGCAAAGTAATGCACATTGGAAAACAGAATCCCAACTCTACATATAAAATGATGGAGGTATAAATTAGCTGTTAACCACTCAAGAAAGAGAGCTTGGAGGCATTGTGGATAGTTCTCTGAAAACATCCATTCAAAGTGAAGTAGCAGTTAAAAAAGCAAACAGAATGTTGGGAATCTTTAGGAAGGGGATAGATAATAAGACAGAAAATATCATATTGCCTCTACATAAATCCATGGTATGCCCACATCTTGAATATTGCACGCAGATCTGGTCACCCCATCTCAAAAAAAGATATATTGGAATTGAAAAGGGTACAGAAAAGGGCAACAAAAATGATGAGGGGGTATGGAACAGCTTCCATAGGAGGAGAGATGAATAATACTGGAACTTTTCAGCTTGAAAAAGACATGACTGGGGGGATATGATAGAGGTCTATAAAATCATGAGTGGTGTGGAGAAAGTAAATAAGGCAGTGTCATTTACTCCTTCTCATAACACAAGAAATAGGGGTCACCAAATGAAATTAATAGGCAGCAGGTTTAAAACAAACAAAAGGAAGTATTTCTTCACATAATGCACAGTCAACCTGAGGAACTCTTTGCCAGAGGATGTTGTGAAGGCCAAGACTAAAACAGGGTCCAAAAAAAAAAGTAGATAAGTTTATGGAAGATAGGTCCATCAATGGCTATTAGCCAGGATGGGCGGGGATGCAAAACCATGCTCTGAAGTGTCCCTAGCCTCTGTTTGCCAGAAGCTGGGAATTGGTGATGGGGGATGGATCACTTGATGATTACGTGTTCTGTTCATTCCCTTTGAAGCACCTGGAGTTGACTGCTGTCGGAAGACAGGATACTGGGCAAGATCATCATTGGTTTGACCCAGAATGGCCGTTCTTATGTTCTTAAAGCAGTGGATCTATTCACATGCTTAAAATTCTGCATCTCCTTACCTTACTTTGCTGAATCAGGGCTTTAGTTGGGACAGCAGGTGGGTGAGTGGGTTTTTCAGCAGCTGATGCTGCTTTTTGTTCCCATCTGCACGCGTGTGTAATAGCTGGTAAGGATGGCTGCAATGCAACACGACTCCTACTTGCCATTTCCATTGGTGAAATAGTCCTCTTTGCCTGCTGCATCAAGATGCCTGCTCTGAGCCGGTGATGCCTGCAGTTTAATAGTCTCAACCAACCTCCTCACTGGCTAATGAAACATTATAATATTATGATACTGCTTCACCAGGAGAGGCTGCTGAAGTTTAGAGGACAATAGGTAGCTCTACTCTTTTAGCCTGGTGTTTGTGGCTCCTGCTGACTCCACCATCCTCAAATAAAAATAAATCATTAAACTTAGTAGCCCTCTCTGCAAGTGGTCCTGATCTTGGGGTATGAACCTCAAAAAAAATCGGGTCTTGGCTTGACTGTTCAAGGTGTTATTTGTTTTAATGGAACTGGGTTTGCTAGTCTCTCATGCACCTTCTTATCACATCAGTCAGTCACACATGAGCTAAAGAGAAGGGCTCTGTCCTGTGGATAGAGCAGAGGATGGAAACTCAGATTTGATTCTTGCCTCTGCCAGGCACTTACTCTGTGACATTGGGCAAGTTGAGTGCCTCTGTGGAGTCAAGATCTGAATTTTAGGCAGCTGAGTTTGAAAATGCTGGTCTTAAATGCTCTGTACCTCAGTTTCTCTCTCTGTTATGTAGTGAAATGTTCCTATATTACAAGGCCGTTGTGAGGTTTAATTCATGGAAGATTTGTGGAGTGCTTGGAGATACTTTGGTGGAGGGTGCTTTAGACCTTTAAGATGTGATTAGTGGGAACTGGAAGTGCAAATTCTTCAGTTTGCTTTGAAAATTTCACCCTTATAGCATTACTGCTATTGTTATCAAGCAATAGAAAGGAACCAGACAAGCCCAGGGCTACATTAAAAATAAAAAGCAAAGATGATCCAAAGCTTACGAGACACACTGATTCCTTCTCTTTGGCATTTTCTAGGGCAGCCAAAAGAAACACTGCATTTTTTACAGACCTGCCCATTCGAGATCTGAACTACCAGCGTAACTACAGCAATTTGCTGCTTAAATTGGAACCTTGCAAATCAGTTTTCAGCAAGCAGGTGATGCAGTTTCTTTTGAGCCAGGACCTAAGCAAAAACACACTCTTAAAAATTGCTTTTTGTCACTTGCCATATTTCATAATCAGAGCTGGGACGCTGGGGGGCGGGCAACATCTCCTTTGCTCTGCTCCTTGGTGTTAAAGAAAAATCTTATCTGAAAAGCCTTAAGTCTAGGAGCGATGACCCTGTATTTTAAAGGCTGAAATAAGCTGGATGTTGAAACAATAGAAAGCTAAAGTCACTTTGAAATCTCCTGTTAATAAATTGTGATGTTCATAAATAGTCTTGTTCCACTAAGGGGATAATTTATATCAGTGCTCCAGTGGCTCAGCACAGCACAGGATGTGGATAATGGTAAGTACAGCAACTGGATGCTGTAAGATATACAAGTGCAAAGTTATTGGGACATATTTTCTTCTTGTTTTTCCCTGAAACATCAAGGTACTGGCCAAAGGAAGCAGGATGGCAGCCTTGATGGATCACTGAGCTGATCCAGTGTAGCAATATTAGCATTCCTATAAATGTGTCCAGCCAGGTAAATTTTCCCCAGAGCATCTTTCTCTGGAGGTGTAACCAGCTGGTCACAGTGTTACGAGTCCCTCTCTGTACCTGATCTATGGAGGATATGAGTCTATTACAACCCCAGCTGGAAAACCTGGGTCTTTTGATCAAGCTGTAGAGACTAGAGGTGGTGGAATTATTCAGTGAAATGGCACATTTCATCCAAAAAACTATTTTACCCTGCAACTATTTGTGAATTTGACACAGATTACATTGGCCATTCATGAAATAGCCAGAGGAGGAAGTGGTGATGCTGGTGCTCCTCTCCTCCTCCACACCCCACACATACACACAAGTGTACTTTTGCCCAGTGGTTATAGCACTCACCTGGGATGTGAAAAACCTGAGTTCAAAACCCTGGTCTGGAACGGTAATGAAACAAACTTTTTCAATTCACTGAGTAAGCTGTAGCTCACGAAAGCTTATGCTCAAATAAATTGGTTAGTCTCTAAGGTGCCACAAGTCCTCCTTTTCTTTTTGCGAATACAGACTAACACGGCTGCTACTCTGAAACCTGAAAATTTTGAAAAATTTCAGATTCAGTTTGACCAGAATCAATTTTTTTTCCTGCTTTTGGAAACAAAATCAAAATCAGTTGTTCATGCAGCTCTAGTAGAGACTCGTGCTTTTAGCTCTGGAGGTGACCAATTCAATCACTAGTGGCAGCCACCACGGGTGCACCAGGGATGTCCTTGTAATGACCTTGAGTCAGGCAGCAGGGACTTGATGCTGGAGCAATATTCAGCCAGTTAAGTGCTACTGTGTGTGGAGTCCAGCGGACACTGCTGGGTTGGTACTGCTCTCCTTTGCACTGAAGTAGATCGCACGGTAACTCCATTGCAGGTAGTGTAGTGACACTGACATCAAATGGGTGTAAGCGAATTGAGACTCATGCTTCTTGTGTCCTAATGCTCTAGCTTAGGCCTAAAGCAAAAGGATCGCTGGACAGTCAAGTTTGAAAAGCTGCTACCTGCTAGGTTTACTAGGTGGGTCACTGCGTGAGCGTTGGCTGCCGCGGTGCTTGGAGGCTCAATGCACGTATGCTCTGGAGTGCACAGTGTGTCAAGAAGGGGGCAAGAGGGCCTGCTGTCACCCATGCAATTTGCAAACGCTGAACAGCTAATGGAAAAGAAATTGACAAACGATCTGCATGGTTCAAACACTTTTAAAATTGAATCTTGTATAGCTGAAGCTCCTATAGCTGAAGCTCCTTGTATAGCTGTAGCTCCTTCTATCGAAGCATTTCTGTGCTTTAAAGCCATATCCAAGGGGCTCTTGTTATAGGCAACACTGTATAAAGCAATAATTATTTGTTATTAATAAAGTAAGCCTTGCAGCCTCTTTCCCATGCCTGTGAGGTTTGCGTATTGAAGTAATTTTATGGATGGGGAAACTGAGGCATAGACTTGCTTCACTGAATGGATGTTGGAGCTGGGAACAGAAGTCAAAAGTCCTCCTGATTCTCAGTCCCCTGCTCAGATAATTAGACACATCACCATTCATTCCAATCTCCTGAGCCATCTACTGCCCTAAATGAGGCATTTTTCTATTTAAGGAGTTGCTTGTGCTTACTCCTGTCTGATTTTTAATTCTCTATCTACATATCTGACCCACTATGCCATAACTGCTGTTCAACATGGTGGCCATATTTGTTTCAATGTAACAACTACGTAGATAATTAATGATTGCCGTTACAGAGTGTAGAATGCTTCTAGTCACAACCAGTTAACCATGGTATCTGTTGATGTCAAATTTTTGCTACACCAGAGAGAAGTGAAGTTATGGTATTTCCTTCCCGATTTTGGTGACTTGCATGTAAATAGCTATGGGCTAAGTGTATAAGTAAAGGAAACTCTTACAGAAATAATTGAATATACCAGGTACAGACAAGCAGCACATTATTTCGTAGCTGTTTTCCTACATAATAGAAATACTAGATGGCTTTTGGCACCCTGCTTTTCAGGATGACTCTTAAAGTGGATTCTTTATTCCACAGAGTCTTTCACAAAAGAACACAGAGTGGCAGCTAGCCTTTCTAGCTCTTAGCGCTTTGCTGCAGAGGCAGAAAACATTTCATGTCAACCTGAAGATAAGAACCAGCAGACATAAGCAGTGTTGATGGGAGGCAACACATTACACCAGTGCTTTGAAGATTGCTTTGGTTCCCTGTTCATTTCCAGATGCAATCCAGATGTTAATACTGAATTGAAAAGTCCTACATAGTTTGGGGTTAATCCTGTGATGCTGGAGAAGGAAGAATGGTCCAGCCACGGGAAGCTGTGTGATCTAGTGGATAAGGCACTGGACTAAGAGTAAGGAGACATATGCTTTTTCCCCAGCTCTGCCACCAACTTATTATGAGACCATGGGCAAGTCACTTCACTTCTGCTTCCTCTCCCTCCTGACTATCTAGTCAGGGCAGGGACTGCCTCTCACTACGTGTGTATACGGCACCTAGCACAAGAGGGTCCCAGTCTTGGCTGGAGCCTGTGAGCATGACAGTAATAGCAATAATAATACAAATAGAAACTGGCTGTGGTGAATTCAGTCATGAAGTTCTCAGCGGAAAAGCAGTGGATGATAGAAAGGTATTATTGCCATTGTAAAGCTGTCTCTGAGTAGGACCGCAGCTCATTGCATGTCTTGATGTGGCGGACAATTCAAACTAATTGCCTGTCAGAGATATGAATGAATCTGAAAGAGACGCAAAAGGAGCACACAGAAAAATACAAATGAATAATAGGACACAATTTAGCTTTTAATGTCTTCAGATGAGCCCAATCAGGATATCTTTATTTCCTCATGTCCCTCGCATCTCTTTTGCTCCCCCCCCCCCCCAGTTCTGCCCTGCAGCTCTTTTGTGGGCCTCTTGCCCCCTGTTTGGGTTGGCTGCCTGTACTGGGGATGGCTGTCTTTCTACCAGGTTACCCCTTGCCACCCGTGACAGGATCTGTGGTAACGCTTTTGCGCTATGGTTCCCTGGATGGCTAGTTTGTAAAGGGTTAATAAATGATTAATAGATGTTTTAATACAATTGTTAGAGAGTGCCACTGCACTTTGGCTATCCCTGCCTAGGAACAATCCTTTTAGGGCTGCTCCACCCAGGCACGGTTTGCCGGCTGATCTGATCTGCTGTGAGAACTAAACCGAACCCCAGCCAGCTCCAAAAATAGGGACGGAAAGGTCTGTAGATTGTTGATAACCACCTAGAAAAGAAAAGGATGAGACAGAGTGAGCTACCTGTAACAGTTCTTAGTCACATGGCTTTAATGTACAGCTGGAAGGTGCTCAGATATTGCGGGGATGAGGGCAGTATAAAAACCTGACTAGAAAGAACAGAATCTGTTGATGTGCTTATAACCATCTTTAATTCAGCCTACTCATGTCTGCAACATACTTAGGACACCTGTTGATTATTTATTAAACCTTTATAAACCATTCATAGATTTTTGAGGCCAGATGGGACCATTCTGACCATCTAGTTTGACCTCCCGTGTAACACAGGCCAGAGAACCTCACCTAGAACTTTGTCAACGGAACCTTAATTGAAAGCGTGACTGGATCTCCTGTGACAAGTGGGAAATACAACTTTGGGAAGTGTCCTCTTCCCTTAGAAATACAGAAGAGGAGGGGAAGGATTGAGGTTCCCCACACAATTACAGGCCATTGATTGGGTAGGTAGCAGGGATTGGGCTATGGCCTTAGAGATGATGAGTTAAAATCAGGGGCAAAAGCGGCTTCCTTTTGCTTTGCACAGATTCCACCCCAGAGAGCGGGGCTCTGAGGCCAGGTGGGGAGAAGAGGTCACATCTGCTGCCCTCTAGAGTGCACGGCATGGATAGAAAGAAAGAGAAGTGCTTGAAGGAAAGCTTACAGGCTAGGCTGACTGAGGGAAGCTCAGGGTCTGGAATGGCAGAGTAGATAGCTAGTTTGTCCTTGAAAAAATACTTGCAGATCTGTGAGCAAGTCGGCATAAGAGCTGCTGATTTTTTGCTGTTTAATAATCACTTCAGTTCAAAGCTATTTCTGCACAAACAAGGGATCTCCCTCTGCTTCAGCCACCTTCCATCTGTTTTCAGCTCTCATTCAGAAACACCTCTTTCCTCCCTCCCCTGAACCTCTCAGTGTCTGTCTGCCGGTGCTGTCATTTTTTAATATTAACCCCACAGCTATTATTTTGCTCTCAAAAACTTTCTGGGATTAAGTGCGTATGATGGACATGAGACGACATGACGCTCTATATACAGTGCATTGCATATACAGTCCATAATACAGGGAAAGATTATTTATTTTTCCTGAATCCATTAATTTTCCTCCTCCCCAAATATCTTGCGAAAGGAAAAATATTGAAGCCGTTGTGCCCGAAGCTAAGTCATGATAGTTAGCAATTCCCCATTTTTTGGTGTATAGAATACTGTTAAATTAACCCTTTTTAAACAATGGTTTAAAGAAATTAAGAAAAATCTCCTTTTGGTCATATGTTCAAAGATCTAGCTGCAGTTGCTGTGCCAGAGCCCTGCTTGGTAGGGAGGTAAAGGTGGCTTTCCCTCACCTTTCCATCCCACTCCCCCTGTTCCTGGTGTTGATCAGGGTCCAATTCAGCCTTCCGAGCAGGTTATATCAGCCTTGGGGTTGCTCTAAACTGTGCCTGGCAGCAGTAGCCCTGAAAGGCAGGCATAGCAAGAGTGCAATGGCACTCCAGCCTTTCCCTCTTCCTTTTGGCTATGACTCTTCCCTGGAGCTAAGGGGTGGGGTGGTATAGGGCTGGCTGTACCAGCTCTGTGCCAGCTGTGCATTTCCCTATGCCAGGGGATCTCCTGTGTAGCCAGTGATATCGGCTTTAAGGCTGCTTTGCCCCATAGCAGTATGACATGGCTTTGCCAGGGGCTAAGATCTGGTTCCCTGCATTCTAGTCTATGTTGTCAAACTCTCAGGATGGCAACTTCCTGTTTATTATTATTATTTGTAGGAGCCCCAGTCCTGGACCAAGACCCATTGTGCTAGGGGCTGTACAAACACACAACAAAAAGACGGTTTCTGCCCCAAAGAGCTTACAATCGAAGTATAAGAGCAGAGACAACAGGTTGATACAGAGAGATGAGGGATCAAAAGGAAACACGGAGACATTATTGGTCAGCACGATGGAATGTGAACTCAGCCGTACCAATTGTCGAACCATTGCCAGGTCTTTTGTAGGCATCTCGGCAGAGGAGTTTGTTTATTTTCTTGATTATATTTAAGCTGCATTTAATTTTATTTTTGGTGGGTGTGGTTGACATTCCTCCCTAACAAGGTGTAGTGAGTAGAATACCTTTTGGGTTGCATTGCGGTTTCCCCTTCATTTTTAACCTTCAAACGAGGAGCCAAATATGCTTGGGAGCATTTTCCCTGAAAGAGTGAGACTCGCTTAAAAACAATGCACTTTCAGTTTGTCATAGAAAGGAAAAGGGCCCCTGTATGCAGGACAGGTCACCGTCAATGGTTTGGTTCTCTTATTACTGTTTATGATGGAATTAAAGCCCCTTGAAAGAGGAGAAATTAGGACACATTTATGAGATTAAATCCCTTAATACAGTAGATGTGGACATAGTGCTGCTATCTTCATCAGTGTTCTGCCAATATGCTTCCAACCTGCTCTCAGGGGACAACTTCCCCTGGGTTGGGAAAGTAATTTGATCTCGGGGTTTCTTCAATCAATCTGCCTCTGTTAAACAAATATTTCCAATTTTTCA
Organism: Chelonia mydas; assembly: GCF_015237465.2. NCBI lineage: Eukaryota > Metazoa > Chordata > Testudines > Cheloniidae > Chelonia > Chelonia mydas. The sequence continues at coordinate 72,068,136 of NC_051250.2, forward strand.
GTGGGGTTATTTTTGCCATGTACATTTCTCTCTCCTGCCAATACCTGGCTACACTGCTATTAATCTCCTCAGGTAAATTGTTGCTGCTTTACTTCCTGGGGCTAGTGTGAATGTGGCTGGAGCCTGACAGCATCGTGCCTTGATAAATGATGCAAGCCTAAAGAGCAGAGTCGCAAGCCAGCTCTTGCAATGACTTACCAAGGATATGTGATGGCCAGGAGAGCTCAGATGCTCTTTTTGCTGCAGGAAGTTTACATAAAAGGCCATAAGAAGATTCATTGTGCATCATTTTTATTCCCAAAGACAGCACAGGAAAGTGCTACATGCCAGGAGTGGACAGATACGGTAATAAAAAAACAACATTTAGAGTAAGCTGCAAGCCTTTGGGAACAGCTTTTTTTGCTGCATGGTCCCCAGATTTCAAGGATGTGATCTGAGACCTAGATGGATATTAGTAGGGAAAAAGAGTTCAGAACTCTGACCAAATTCTCCAAACTTGGTTGCCTTGAGTTAGCCTCTGAAATCAGTATTTAGACACTTAAATATAAGTTTTGCCTGATTTTCAAAGTCTCTGAGCAACTTCAGCTTCTGCTGACTTCCGCGGGGCTTGCAGTGCTCAGCACGTTTGAAAATCAAGTTAAATTAGGTGCATAAATATGGATCTAGGCACCAGGTTTGAAAATGTTGGCCTGAGTGTCTCCATCTGTAAACTGGAGATTTTAATTTACCTACCTCCATGGGGGTGTTGGGAGGCTTAGGTCATTAATGGATGCAAAGAGCCTTCATCTTCTGTAGCATCTTCCAGCAGAAGACCTCAGAGTATTTGGTATCCAGGTGCCGTAATGATGGGGATGTTTGAGCCAGTTAGATTTTGCAGGCTCGGAGGACACATTGTTTAGTTGAAAGATATGCTGTTGTTCAACCACAAGTTATTAGGCTTGTTGCAGAAACTGCTTGGTGAAATTGTAGTGCTCCTGTTATATAGGAGATCAGTCTGGTCATGATCCCTTCTAGCCTTACTGTCTGTGAACTCTGAAATGAGCCAAAACAGAAGAGAATAAAAACCAGGCAAACAAAAATTGGCAAGAGGCACAATACATCTAAAAAGCAATTAGAACCAATTTGACCTAAAAAACCTGGCTGTGGAGTAATATGAAAATGCATAAAAATACACATTATTAAAAAAAATGAAAGGTCAAGAATCCAGAGAGTCCATTAAGAAGTAACCAGACTTCCCAGGTCTCTTAATTTGTGAGCAATTGGGTCATTAACAGCAGCAGTCTTGCATTCATTCCATTTCCATCTAGTTGTTAGGTCACAGTAATATTTTATTCCCACTCTCCCCTGGCACTCCTGATTGCATTTTAAATGAGGCCTGCATTGCCCCCTCCCCCTCCCCCCCTTGTCTTTTAGACATAGCCACAGAGTTTAGAATTCCCTGCATGGTGAGGAACAAAACCAAAGTTAATTTCCTAACATCTGTTCTGAACTTGATTGCCTTTAATGGCCAAGTGTGCCCTCTTCTCCTTCGCTACTGGGCTGTAAAAATAGTAACTTGGCTTAACATTACCCACTGTGCATTCTTTATTTAAATTACTTCATGCCAGTCTCTTCCTGGAGGTGACAGATGTAAAAATGTGGGAAATAAGTGCCAATGACACAAATTTACCAGGATAAGTGAAGGAAATTAGGTATGTCTGTAGCTTAATCAGGTCAGATCCTCAATCCACACTAAATCTCCTTTGTACCACTTAAGTGGTATAAAGTGTGTGTTAAACTGTCCTGATCCACTCTTCTCACTCCTCTCTGGGCATGGCTACACTTGCAGACGTAGAGCGCTTTGAATTAAACCAGCCTTCGTAGAGCGCAGTAGGGAAAGCGCTGCGGTTTGTTCACACTGACAGCTTCAAGCGCACTGGCGTGGCCACATTTGTGGCACTTGCAGTGGCATTGGGAGTAGTACATTATGGGCATCTATCCCAGCATGCAAGTGGTTGCAACGTGCTTTTCAAATGGGATGGGGTGGGGTGGAGTGTGACAGGGAGTGTGTTGTGTGTATGTGGGGGGGAGAGAGAATGGGTTTTTGGGGGGCTGAGAGCATGTCAGCATGCTGTCTTGCAAGTTCAGACAGCAGCAGACCCCCCTCCCCCCGCCTCTTTCTCTCACACACAGCATTCCACACTAATGGTTGCTTTGTCTCGGAGCAGATAAGCAGCCGGCTGTCAGAAACAAAGCTTTCAAAGGGCATTTCCGCATTCCTACAGCCGATTCCAAACAATGACAAGAGTAGCCACTTGACTTAAGGGGATTATGGGACGTTTCCGAAGGCTGATCAGAGTGCAGTAATGCAACACCTCCTTCACACTGGTGCCATGGCGCTCCAGCGAGGGCGCAGCAAGCGTTATTCAACTCGCCGAGGTGGAATACCAGCAGTGCTGTAGCCGCGGAGTCAGAGCGCTCTATGTGCCTTGACAGTGTGGACGGGTAGTAAGCTAGTGTGCCCAGGGCTTCTTTATTGCGCTGTAACTCACAAATGTAGCCAAGCCCTCTGTTTCTGGGGTTCTCCCATCGGCATAGGTAATCCACCTCCCTGAGAGGCAGTAGTTAGGTGGACAGAAGAATTTTCCGTTGACCTAGCACTGTCTACAAGGGGACTTAGGCCAGCTTAACTGTGCCACTCAGGGTCATGGATTTTTCACACCCCTGAGTGATGTAGTTAAGTCGACCTAATTTTCTAGGCCAGGCCTTAGTAAACTTTGTTAAAGTGTGTTCAGCTCTGAGAGCAAGCCAAGGACATTGCCTGGTGAGACACAGAAAAAATTCAGGACTCACTTTCCCTTTTTAATGGTCAAGGGATCCTAATAACCTTTGGAAAAGTAGGTCTCTTGGCAACAAAGCCTTAGGGTTTTTTATTATTATTTTATTTGAACTTTTACTGCTCTAATGGGATGACACAACTGTAGATTTCAACCCCACTGCTTGTCCTGTATGACTGAAACAGTTAAGCCTGACATTTCGGAAATTACACCCATGTATGCTGTATGTCTGATAAAGGATCTGTCTTTTTTTATAGGTCTAGCTCTGATCATTTTTAAGATGCAATAAACTTTTCAGAATCAGATTTTTCTAGGGGAAAGGGGCAGACGGGCTTACTACATAAACATATACTGGCTATCAATATTCCCTTTTCATTATGCTGCTTCAGTGAACACACTGTACCATTAATGATCTTTGCTGGAATAGCACATTTAGTGCTTTGCTTCCCCCGGGGCTTTGAAATGATAAACCAGTTATTGCCCAGGGAGCAAATAGCTTAGCTTAGTGTCTCTTTGGGAGAATGAGCCAACACGGAGGCAGTGCACGCAATAGCGATGCACTTTTGTCATTTCCCCACATTTTTACTGTGAGGTACTAGTTGAGACAGAACTTTGTTGCAATCTGGGGTTGGAGAACACCTGTAAAAGCGTGGAGACAAAGGGTCCATTCATCCTAAAACAGCCTGTGTTCTTGTGTGAGCATGAGCAGTATCAGAAATACCATGTGCACTCTGGAATCGGATGGATTTCCCTTTGCTGCCAGGTGCAGCTAAACTAAGTAGGTGACGTTCAGATGCCTGGTGAACAGCCCAACTGCCCATTTGAATGTGTGCTCCTGTATCTGCTAGAGCAAAGAGAGCAAGCGGGAGGGAGGCGTGTGGACAGATAAACATGTTTCTTTCAGATAAGGGGCTAATTTTTTCTTCATCCTGGCTTGATTGAACTCATTCGAGGGATACCCAGGAGAAAAAACAGGCCCTAAGGGTTAAAAAAGAATGATCCACTGGCAATGGAAAGAATTGAATCATACTAGCTAGAAAAGGAAAAGACAACTGGGTCATCTCATCTCTTTCCCTGCCACTGCAGGATTGTTCACCAGTACAGTGTATTCTCCAGTACTAGTCCAATCCCATTTAAATGGACATCCCAAGCAATGGACATCCGACCAGTCCCTAGGAGATTATTCCACTGTGTAATTGATCTCACTGTCATTGACTTTGTCCTGATATTCACTGACCTACATTGACCTTTTCCAACTGTATCCCTTTACTCCTGGTTACAATCTCTTATGGTTCTACAGCAATGGGACACATTCTAATACCAGCCTTTATTATGGACCAGATTTGTCCCCTCTCCTTCCTGAAATGCGTCTAAGGTTTCTTCTCTCCTGGGCCAACTAGGAAGTGAACGTCTTTCACTTCACACCAAGGCCTAAATAAGAGAGATATATTTAAAAAGTCACTGACCATTACAGAAAAGGAAGCTCTGGGTCTAGGCAGGGGCAACGAGCATGTCAGACATTTGCTTAATATCCTGTGGGTCAGATGGTTTGTACCATATTCCCTAAAAGTCAGTGAACATTTTATAAACAAGCCATTGCACATCCACCCATCACAGACTTTAAGACCCGCATTGTCTATTTGGCACCCAATAAAAAGACCATAAAGGGATGGGCTATTACCAGCAGGAGAGTGAGTTTGTGTGTGGGGGGGCGGAGGGTGAGAAAACCTGGATTTGTGCTGGAAATGGCCCAACTTGATGATCACTTTAGATAAGCTATTACCAGCAGGAGAGTGGGGTGGGAGGAGGTGTTGTTTCATGGTGTCTGTGTATATAATGTCTTCTGCAGTTTCCACAGTATGCATCCGATGAAGTGAGCTGTAGCTCACGAAAGCTCATGCTCAAATAAATTGGTTAGTCTCTAAGGTGCCACAAGTACTCCTTTTCTTTTTGCGAATACAGACTAACACGGCTGTTACTCTGAAACCATAAAGGGGGTAAGTTAATGGAGCGACACCTGGGATGAGTTTGGCCCAAGGCTTTGAAGACATAGGAGGGTTCTGCCGGGGAAGTCTAGGCAAAATCATCCCATCAGAGCACAACAGTGCAACATCACAATCTTATGATGTTGCATTAGACCAGGATTGTGTACAGTACAGTCTGCTGCGTTAAATGTTTTGCTGCCTTTCAGAACCACCTGTTCTGCCCTCTATGCTAAAGACTCTAGTAATGGGGAAACCTTGGAAGGCTTGGATATTCTATGGAGCGAAGTATCCAAAAGCTAGGGTGCTTAACCAGACTTTTTCCGTCTATAATACTGCCAGTAATCTCATGGCTCTCATAAGAACTTGGTACATCCTGCTTTTGGGAGAGCTGAACATTCTGCAAGAGTGGCTGTTCTCACGATTCTTTGGCACCTTCTCCTTTTGGCCAACAACAAAGGAAGGAAGCCCAGAGAAGTTCAGAGTGAGAAACCAGAGTAAATCAAAGATTTTTTTTTTGGAAGGGTTTGGGAAAAGTTGCAGGAGGGGTACTGGGAGATAGATGTTTACACTTCCTTAGCACTTTTGTCTGCGGAGCTCAGTCATTACAAACATTCATGAATCTCCATTTTGGAGAAGTGGTGATCCAAAAGGTGAAGTGACTTGTCTAAGGTCACACAGAAAGTCAGCGGCAGAGCAGAGAATAGAACTCAAGTCCCCTGATTTCTAGATTTATTCCTGAGCCCTGCCTCACGTTGAAATCTCTTTTGACTGAGGATAATCTCTTAGCTCAAATTTTCATCCAGTTCATTTCCCCAGAGTTTTCCTTCTTTCCCTGCCCTTGTTATCACTTTCTATACAAATCTCTCTAAAAGGGAGAGATTTTTTACATTGCATCTCAGTTGTATAGCCTTTATTATAGCAGTGTTGTTCTGTAATATTTTGCTCTACCATAAGGTTGCTGTTTTTCAGCTCCTTTTCCATGTAAATGGTGGCACTTGATTCAGTTTGTTTAGGGACAGAATGAATGACTGACTTATCCCTTTTCAACTCCAGACTGTAAAACTCCTCCAGGTAGGGCCCTATTATGTTTTATAGCTAAACCTTCCTCCCATTCAGGTTCAGAATATGTAATTATACCAATCTTCTATCTGTGATATTTCTATGGCCCCATTACTGTAATATCTGAGCACCTCACGAGCTTCAATATGTTTATCCTAACAATACCCTAGTGAGGCAGGGAAAAACTATTAGTCCCATTTTACAGATGGGGAACAGAGGCACAGTGGGGCTAAGTGATTTGCCCAGTGTCACACTGGAAATCTGTGGCAAAGCAATAAACAGAACCCAGATCTCCTAAATCCTAGACTAGCACCCTAACCATACGTCCTCTCAACCTTGAACATGGTTTTGAGCTGATGCTCCTGGTCTGGATACCCCAAACATTATTTAAATGATCCCCTTCGTGTGATTTTTACCATTCCCCCTCTCTGAGTTTATGATTGTTAATTACAGGAAAAATGTTTTGTATTCCAGAGTTCATGGACTTATGCAGAGGGCTGTGCATTCCTCATACTGCTGGAGCAACAAGAAAGACATTTTTGATAGTCCTGTCCTAGCAACCCCCTGGAGACCTCTCCCCTGATACGCCAGTGACCATGTCCTTTAGCAAAGAGTGTGCATTTCAAATGGACAGGCAAGCCATGCAACCTATGCCATGGGGGCAAATACCCAGGCAGCTCAAATGGTTAATATATTCCTAATGCACCTGGGCTGATTTTCTGGTAATACTGGGGGAACACTAGTATTTCTTGCTGTGCTGTGGGTTTTGCATAGGGTATTTCTCCTGAGCTTTGAGAGCCACAGCACTCGAGAGGGAGGTGACATAATGGAAACTCTATTGCGACCTGGCAGGTGGATGGAGACTTCTAGCTGTTTGCCAGTCAGTGGGAGCAAACTGATAGCAGTCCCCAGGAGCTAGTTTCTAACTACAGTTCACTACTTGGGGATCATTTGAACCTTTAACAAGAGGTTGGTAAAGAGAGGGAATGTGTGTGTGTGTGTCAGAGACAGAGGTAGCTATTTATGTGGCGCAGAGGAGAAAGCAAGGCTGGATCGTCAGGGAAATATGGCTTCCTTGCCAATTTCACACAAAGAGCCGCCATCTTTCACTGCTTTCTGTAGAAATAAAGGCTGGTTTGTCGCAGAGGATAATGGCAGTGTTTGGGCCCAGGCAAACCCCTATGCAATTCTGATTTATGTCGGGGGGTTAAATGTTAATCATTTTCACCATAAGTGTTGCCTTTGGCAACAGGTTTTCACCTGTGTGGGTGGGGTGGTAGCTTATCACAGCTTTCCTGGTTTTAGTAGCAATTTGGCTTTCACAATTTGGATTTCTTTTGTGGTCAGGCATCTTCGTTGAGCACAGGTTACCAGTTGGGTAACGCGAAGTATGGGAATGGCAGATCCATTGATGCGAGCACAAGACTATGGGCAAAGAAGCCTGATTTCTAATTCCAGCTTTCACACTGACACGCTCTCTAATCTTGCACATGTTATTGATGGCTTGTTTCCAAGCCCTCTGAAGTCAATGGGAGTCATTGTAGGGACTTCAGTGGATTTTGAATCAGCTCCTGAGGCGCAGATCCTCACAGGTATTTAGGCACCTAATTCCCATTTAAATCTATGGGAGGTAGGCACCTATATACCTTTGAGGATCGGCGCCTTAGTCTCTCTGCCTCAGTTTCCTTACCTATATAACAAGGCTAATACCTACAGAATCTCAAAAGTATCTTGTGAATAGAGCTGGGTGAATGCATCAGGTTTTCACAAATATTCATTCAGATAAGACCCAAACATTTGCTTTCATGGTGTTTTAAGCCCTGTCATTTTGTTTCAAGCATAGCCATTCATAAGATTGAATTTTACACTGGAATGATCACGGGAAGAAAAACTACTACTACATAGCTACTCATGCAAAGGTTTGAACTGGAAGTGGCTTGTTCAGCCCTGCCTCCAGTTTACAAAACTTTTCATTGCCTAATCAGGGAACAGAAACCATGTCATGTGATTTAGGAGACCAGATCAGGTAGTGTGAATAAGGAATAGTGGAGAATGTATACTCAAAAAATAGTTCTGCTAAAATAGAAATTTATTAGGGGTGGGAGAGGGAATTCTGAACTTTTTCTAATTCAGTTCAAATTGCAGTTGGAGGCTGGTGGTTCTTTTATCCAGTACAGTTCTTCCAACCCTAATCCCCCTCCTGAAGAATAACTATTCTTTTAGGCATCAGTAACACGCTCCCTTTAAATCTGGTGACATCTGGAAACCTCCACTTTTACTTTCTGATTGCTGTAATAACCCAATTAAAGTCTATTGGTGCTCTCAGCATTTTGTGGGTTTGACCATTGAGGTCCTGTCAATATCACTCTTGCCACTGGGCACGAATTTATAGCAGAATAGCTCTTGTTAACCATGGATTATGGAAGTGGAAAGTCAAATAGTTATCACCGACAGGTGAACAGAAATCAGCCCTGTTACTGATGGAAAAAATAACCTTGGAATGTCATATCTTGTTAGGGGGCAGAACAGTGGAAGAAGATTTCTGATCATCAGAGGAGTGATGTTCTGAAACAGCCTTTCACTAGGTGTAGTGGGGACAAACTGGTTTTAAGATAGATCTTGATAAATTTGTGAATATATGATGTGTATGACGGGATTGTCTGTGATAGCAGGGAACTGGACTCATTGATCCAGAAGGTGCCTTCAAGTTCTATGTTGTTATGGGTCAAGACAGAGTTATCTGCCAAGCTTATGGGTATATCTTATATACACTTCTTCAGGGAGCGACCACCATGTTATCACATCAGTATCAGTGTTGGCAAACAGTGCTGTGAGAAGTTATTCTAATAAGAACCAAGTCTGAGAGGCATTCTCAAGTGTTTTCTCAAGGGCAATGTGAAATGTATTGTCTTTGTTTCCTCTCCTGGGGCGTTTGCAATCTATCTTTAGCCATATGGCTCTCTCCATACGAATTATAAGGCTAATGCCACCACCATTAAATATGGAGTCAGGCTGGTCATGAAGACTTTGATCACCCCAAATTCATTGCCTCACTCTCTTACAATGCATAATTGCCATTGTCTACTTTTGGCCATCTCGACCCAGGATCTCTCATTTTTCCCTTTCCTCAAATGCTCCAGATCTGTGGGACCTTCCTTCTGGTGGAGGAGATCTGGATGTGATTTCCCCAGGAGCCAATCATCTCATCTCCTTTGGGAATTAGTCAGAGCACCAGAAAGTAGTCACTGTCTTGCCTAGAAGCTGAATTTACTCTGTGCATAAATCCTGCACCATTAGCACACCTGAAACTCAAACTGGGACCTTGGCAGCATCCAAAGGCAGCATCTGGATGAGTAAAAAAGAAGCCTCACCCAAGTCAAGCCAGCAGAGTCCTGCTAAACTTGTCTCAGCTGGAGGCTTTTCTTGGCACAATCCCCTGCTGTACTCCCACTTTTCAGGGAACCCCCTTGCAAATAGAGCTTGCACCTTTGCCCCCACACCAGTCCTTTAATTATCACTGTTCCCACTGTTGAGTGGCACACAAGTGGTTAAGTGCATTTGGCTTTGCTGTCCTCCCGGGTCCCTGTAGATTGTGCTGGAAGAGCTGAATGAAATTGATAGAGCTAACATTACAGTGAGTAAACCCCCTAAAGAAAGAGTAGATGGGCGGATAGAGAGAATGACCCCGAGGAAAACAGCTGTCAAGGACAGCTATTGGTTTCTCTTTCATGGAAAGAGAGACGTAATGAATTCTAAATTAAGAGAAACTAGAGGCAAGGTTGTTTATCAGCCCTCTCCGGCTGCTGCAGCACAAACAGGCACTTTAGATGTATCGACTGCAGTCTCACTTAATGTACCAGTAGGTACGTTTCTTCAGTGTCTGGGAACACCTTCTATCCATCAAGCTAGACTAAAACCAGGGTATTTTTAATACACTAGCACAGAATAAAGCCACACACACAACTTACCCTCTTTTCAATGGGTCTGCAAGCCTAGAGTTGTTGCATTTGCATATTCAAGGAGCAGCGTGTGCGCTTTCACTATAAAATGGCTCATTTCAGACTAAGGAAAATAGTGAAGAGGAGTAAAGGCTCCATGAGAGAGCACTGTAGGTGCACCTCCTCTGTTACAGGCCCTGGCAACTCTGAGAACAAAGTAGGGTCTGAACTCTGTGCACCACCTTAGTTCTTAGAAAGTCTAAGGCATCCCAGTTTCATAACTGCAGGCACCACAAGAATACTCCTGTCTCTGTAACCATACCAGCTTGGAGGCTAGCTGCCTATTTAACATCAAAGTACCAAGGGGTGGTAAGTTGTTGTAACCCAAGAAGCTCTTAATTCTAACTGGCAAGGGGGTGCAGAGGGGTTATAGGAATCTCCTGAGTCTGATTTGTACATTCTAGTTCACCAACGAATGTCACGCAAGGTCTCAAATGAAAGCTGGCATCATATTGGTAATTAATATCATGGTGAAATGTGTGTACAGATGTTGTACAAAGAGTTATGTATATGCACTGAAAATATGTTCTTAAGCTCTGTAGCAAGGTAGTGGTCACCAGCAATGGTGAAAAACAGGTTTTCTGTCAGATAAGAGGTGTTTATTCATCTATCTGTTGACATGTAAACTGTGTATTGTCTCAGTCACAATGGGTCACCAATCACTGAACTGAATGCAAATGAAGAATTGTGGGGACTTCAGAAAGAGGCTGATGGGAAAAGTAAAATGGCAGTGGGGGAAGAGAACCTCATCTGGTGGTACAGCTCAAAGGTTTGCTTGAATATATTTGGGGAGGATAAAGGGGATGCCCTGGTACCTCCTCTGAAGAAATAAAAGGACAGTGGTTTTGCTTCACTGAAAAGGGATCTCAGTGAGGCATGGTTGAAAACACCGATGAGAACTTTGGGGGAGATAAACGTCTAGAGCCAAGAGACTAATTTGTTAATTAAGTTTAGTATCTAGAAAGCGTGTTATGACTTTGGTTTAGATGTAACCATTTGTTTCCTATGTTCATACTCCCTATCACTTGAATCTCTATTCTTCAGCAATAAAATAACTCTTGTTTTCATTGTTAATGTGTCTGAGTGCTGTGATGCCAAGCCAAGTGCTGGATCTTGTTGAATCTTACAAGCTGGTATGTCCTGTTCCTTTGGGAGCAGGAGGCCTGGTAATTTGTGAGTGTTCAGTGTAGGCTGACCAGACTGCAAGTGTGAAAAATTGGGATAGGGGTGGGGGGTATTAGGAGCCTATATAACCCCAAATTCAGGACCGTCCCTATCAAATCAGGACATCTGGTAACCCTAGTTCAGTGGATAAGGGGCTGGATGCTACAGGGAATGCTCTGAGTATTTGGGGGCTGGTGTGTGCCTATCATCACTTGTACAGAAAGAGCGAGGCCGGCCAGGGCCTGGCAGGCAGTGTTTGTGCTGCCAGGGGCTGGTGGTTTCAGGGAGCTGATCCACAGCAGACACAGATGAGACTGTTTCTCTCTAAGGACAGGCAGTGGTGAGATGCCTCACAACCCTGGGGGCCCCTGAGTGCCACAGCTGTTGCCCGACAAGTGATTTCAAATAACACTATGACGCTGACTGATGGGATCCCCTGTCCGCTGTCCTTTCTTCCCTACAAAGTCCTTAAGCACCTCTGTGTCTCTCTGAGACACCAAGTCAGTAAGAAGATGTCAGGCAAAGGAGGAATTTGTGCCATGGACCTGAGGACTGACGCTTTCATTTTCACATTAGACATGTACAAGGGCCGTGAATAGGCTGGGCTGTTCTTCTTTAATGGGCATCTGGTACATTCCTTGACACTCATGGCTGTCCCTGATTCCTGCTGTACTGCTGAACAGGTCAGTCCAGAGACACACATCCAAAAGCACACCAGCCAAGTGCTGTGGGTTGGAAAATCCTCAAAGCAAACAGTTGCCCTCTGCTTTCAGCGTAAACCGCTCTCATAAAAAGTAACACAACTAATGGGTTAGCTAAGGGCCTCTCTCAGAGCCCCAACGCAACGCAATTGTCTCGCTTCATAGAGTAATTTCTTGCTCTGGCCCATACGTAGAAAAAGAGTTTATTTATTTTCACATCTGTTTATCATTAAACAATAGCAATAGGAAACTTCACGAATTCCAGAACAAGTTTATTCACACGGAGGTAGTGCCGCTCAAACAGGTCGTGGGAGGGTAGTCTCCTCAGGATGGTTTGGTTTAGACATTCCCATGTTTGCTCCTACAGCAATTGTTCCCTTCTTGTCTGTGGTTGGCATCCAGGACCTTGGAACAGACTTAACCCCAGCTGGTGGAAGGAATCATGGGGCCCAATTCATCCCTGTGCCAGGGCTGAGCTCCATGGTGGACCTGGTCAGATGGAGGAAAGGTGGCTTTAATGCCACCTTTGCATCTATGTTGTTCTGGGTGGGCTGTTTTAGCTCCAGGCACAGGTTAGAGCAGCCTCAGGACTGTCCTAATTTGCACCAGCTGCCTTTTGTCCCAGGGACTATTACCACAGTAGATCTCCACGCCTACTCCTTTTCCCCTGGCCATGCCCCCAACACATCTCTTGCACCTAGACTTCTTAGGGGCGGGGGTGTAGAGTCATGCCAGCTGTAGAAGCCATCTATCTCAGTGGACTTCCCCAGGGCCAGCATCTGATGGCTTTGTGGCAGGGTGAGCATAAAAGGGCCACAACACAGGGATAACCTGGGCCCACTGTGTGTATCCTACATACCCCAGGTGAGACTTGTGCTAGGCTTGTCTCCATTGGAAGACACTTTCTTCAGCGTGTCTAGATGGTAACTGAATGAATGGCATCAGAGTCCTCCCCTGTGATTAGCATCATGCTCAGAAGAGAGGATGCAGCTGATATTATACCTCAAGAGTCTATGAATACACTCCATGAAACATACCGTACATTATTTTTCGGTTGGATTTGATATTCTATTGGTTCCACCAGGTCTTTTGAAGTCCAGCATCCAGCGTGAGAGATCTCATTTGATTGGTAGTCAGTGGTCCCTTCAATCAAGGAATCTGTCAATTTACCAGGTACTGGATACCATCATAACCAAGTTGCGCCACTGTGAAGAAGCTTGGGGTCCAGTGAGCAAAGCACAAAGCCAGAGATGGATCTCGCGTCACCTTCATTGCTACCACCCTTTCTTAGATAAAATGTCCAGGATGAATTCGGGCCAATGCATAAGCCTAGTGAGGGCAAAAGACTTATGCCAAGGATGAATCTGAGCCACAATGTTACCTCCCTCTGAAAGCAACACCCACTGCCACCTCCCAGGTCCTTCAACTCCCATCCGTCTCCGAACACCTGCTCTTTTGTGATTTTTTTTGCTCATTTTCATGTCTTTAATTAAAGAGCAAAAGTTTGCCCGTGGAAGATAAATTGAGACAAATATGGTGCCATTAATATCTGCCATGTTTGGAAGGAGATGATTCACCCTGTGATTAAAGCCAAACGGAATCTCAGGAATAATTAGCCCCTAGTGGCTCATAAGGCTGAATAAAGCACTATTTATCAGTGGCAGTGTTAATGCAATTACTTCTCCACTGCAGCCTCCCGGCCCGATAAATCATGCCCTGAGGATTTGGAGAAGCTATCAATTCCGGATCATGCTTCTCAGGGCCCACAAAGACAAAACGCAGAGGGAAACAAAGACAGTATTGGCTTTTCAAAATCTGTAATTATGGCAAAGCTGTCAAGGCCATTGGAGGCTGAATGCCTCCTCTGAGTCCATTTCTTCACTCCTCCAAGAAGCTGGGAACTATTACAATAATAATTAGAGCAGGTTGGAATATTCATTATGATGAGCCAATTGCCTGATTTTCAGAGGAGCTGGAGCCAATGAGTGTTTGATGCCTCTGCAAATCAGGCCTGATATTCTCCATAGGCCACATCCTTAGCTGGAGTAAATAGAGCCAGCTAAGGATCTGGTCCTATGAAATTAAACCCATTTTCGGTGGAGGAATCATTCACCAATTTTCATCTTACATATTTGTTTGGATGAATAACTTTCAGAGGATGCTTCTTTCTGGACTGCTTGCTGCTTGTTATTTGTATTGTGCGGTCAGTTACCCATCTCCTATGCCATTGTTTTGGATATGTATCTCACCTTTCACATGAGGATCTGAAATGGTTGAACAAACATGTATCAATGAACTCTCCCAACATCCTTGAGCTATCGGTAAGTAAATTGACCCCATTTTCTGCATAAGTAAACTGAGGCAGAAAGAGGAAAAGTGACTTATCCAAGCTCACTCTGGTTACGCGCTAGACTTGGGAATAGAAATCAGTGGCCAGATGTAGCCTTGATGTAGCTCCATTAATTGCTGTAGAATGATGGTTGTTTGCATCAAGGCTGAATTTTTCCCCAAGAGCGCCAGGTCCCAGCCCCTATTACCGCACAGCTGTTTAATGGACCATCCTGCAGAGCAAACTTTCTCCGTCTTTTCACGATGTCTTGCCTCAGAGTTTGAGGCAAACAGCATCGTGCTACCTAGTGATATTACACCAGGCTCAGAAGGGATTCCTGGCCATCCTTGGAGTCCTTCAGAATGGCGCCATGAAAATCAGGACTGTCCATGGAAAATTGGATGGGTGGCGATGTAGCCTATTTAAACCCCACCTTCCTCCTTTAGCACTGTACTCCACAATTGCTTCCTTTACCTGAACTACATAATATGGAAAACATCAGCCACTAAAATGCATGGTGACAGGTTTCCGAGAGGTAGCCGTGTTAGTCTGTAACAGCAAAAACAATGAGGAGTCCTTGTGGCACCTTAGAGACTAACACATGCATTTAGGCATAAGCTTTTGTGGGCTAAAACCTGCTTCATCAGATGCATTGAGTGAAAAATACAGTAAGCAGAAAATATATTCTAGCACATGAAAAGATGGGAGTTGCCTTACCAAGTTGGGGGGTCAGTGCTAATGAGTCAATTCAATTAAGGTGGAAGTGGCCTATTCTCAACAGTTGACAAGAAGGGGTGAATACCAAGGGAGGGAAGATTACTTTTGTAGTGCTAACGAGGCCAATGCAATCGGTGGCCCATTTCCAACAGTTGACAAGAAGGTGTGAGTATCAGCAGAGGGAAAATTACTTTTTGTAGTGACATGGGGGATGGGGGGGTTAAAATATACTGGGCTTTGATAACTGATCTGAACAAGGAGGAAATGGTATGGCCCTTTGTGGCATTAGTAGACGCGGTGATTATACACTTAAACATGAATCGTCTTCCGTGTACAAAGCCCAGATAAACAAGTGTTGCTCCGGGGAGTGCGGTGGCAGTCAGATTGAAGGGAAGGAGTCCTTCTTCCCATGCCCAAGGCATGTCTACAGAAGCCTATCCCCTGTTACATAGAAAAAATTGGCTTGTAGATTGACTCAGGCGTAGATCCACTGATTCTGCCTGTGCTCTTCCCCATAGCAATCACAACCACAGCTGTCTCCTACGCACTCCTGTAAAGGACCCCTTGGAGCACAGGTCAGTGTGGGTGGTGGGGGTCTCATGGAACTCATATAGGTTCTTTGCAGACAGTCTCCTCTGTGCACATGTTCCACTGCCCTTGTGACCTCTTGTGTCTTTGGCAAGAGGCAGGAGCAGAATTTGATGGGAGGGGTAAGGGTAAAACCTTGATCTCGGACGGAGGGCAGGATTGTATCCCAAAGGGCTGGCTAGTGAACAGTGCCTGGGATGTATCTGTTGAAGGTGGTTTTATTCTTTTAAATGTAGATTATGGAACAAAGACAGACTGAGATTTCCTGGCGAAAAAAATAACAGTTAAAAATATAATCACAGCTGCCGTGTTGCTTTTCTTTTCTTTTTTTTTTTGACACATCGGTTTGGGATTTTTCACAATGGAACCAGTCCAGCAGAAGGAGCATTGATGGAGAAAGGAAACGAAAAAACCAACTCTTCCCTCAGCTGTTGAAAATGTTCTAAGTGAATTTGGTGCCGCTGATAGCAAGGGACTAAGGGCCTGATCCAATGCTCATGTCCAACAGAGCCTGTCCATTGATTTCAGTGGACACTGAATGAGACTAACTGCACAGCACCTGTTTGGATTATATGGTCTGACCCTATAGTACTAAATTCCCCACACGTCTCTGCTGATACACCCCAATTCTGAGCTACAGCACACTCCCCTGCTTCAGAACTGCAGCTCTGTCAGTACATCCCAGTTTTGGTCTTCAGCCCCCTCTCTGCTCTTCTGGAACTGGGTCCCCACATACCGCTCTGCTGATGCTTCTCAATCTTGATCTGCCGGAGCACCTGCCTTTTCAGTCCTGAGTCTTTCTTGAGCTGATCCCAACAGTGTGACAGATTGGGTTGTATATTTTTCTGATGTGTCTGACAAACGGGGACTAGATAAGACCAACATCAAACTGATTGCCGCTTTTGTCATCTGAGCGATGATTTGTACCAAGGGGATGGACAATTTGGATCTATTAAGACCGACTTTAAACATTATTTTGATTATTCCCTTGCTTCCTGCCCAAATCTGTATTGCAATCAAAGATATTCTCGGGGAGGACAAATTTCTCACAATGTCCTCTCCCTAAAGACAGCTGAGTTTCTCTAGACTCTATAGATGGATTTAACAAAAGGGCTGGTGGGATTTTTAATAAATCTAAAATCTTCCCATCTCCATCCTTATGTAAAACATGTGCAGTGTCTTTTCAAAACACTTTAAGACACTAGGGCCCAGATCCACAGAGGTATTTACTTTGATGATTTCAGTGGAATTTATGAGCCTAAATGTCTTTTGGTTCTGGGCCTAAGCTATTGGCCCATATCAGAGGAGGAAGTGCCCTTAGCTTGAGCATCAGGCTTAAAGGGCCCCTGTCAAGATAGGAACCAAGCAGGAGGGCCCAAATCTTCCAAACGAAACCCACATGGGAGAATCAAAGGAGGAGTGGCCAGGCAGGAAGGGGAGAGGTTGAAAAGCAAGGGCTGCACATGTAACGATAGCTGAACAACCAGGGACTACCTGCCTCCCACCTCTGGGTACCCCATCCGAGGGCTGGTGAAAGTGCGTCCACCACAGAGTCTACAGCAGTATAGCCAGCAATGCTGTGGGTGCTGGCTGGAGGGAGAGAACCACTCTGCACCCGTGGGTGGGGATTCTTGTGAACTGACTATATGTTTTTTGTGGATCCTTGGGCCACGCTCTTATCCCTGTAAGTTTGGTTACAGACTCAAAGCTCAGGAGTGAGCATGTGACACAAACCAGAGGTCAGGAAGATCATGGGGATTTGACCCTAAGCCTAACCTCTACTCTGCTCATTAAAGTGGTGGGTAAGTGTGTGGCCTATAAAACACACACACACAGTCTCATACACTTCCTTGCCAATATAACATATAATCTATCTATATCTTCAGATCTATATCTACATAATAATCTCAATATTGCTGATAATACTAAAACTGAAATCATTTAAATAACCCGTGTTCACTGTTTACCATTGATGCCATATGTGTTCACTGCATACTTAACTGTCTGATTGAACAACAAAAGTAGATAGCTCAGTTTCACTTGATATTTAAATTAAGTTTCACTTTCTGGGTCCTGTTCAGTGTAACCCAGAAATTGCCAAACTGTGATCTGTGGATCTCTGGTAGCAGGCAGAGCATTGGCTGGTTGCATGATGCTGGCTCCTCCTACTTGCTTCCAGCTACTGAATTTCATTAAAAGAAACTAAAAATGATCTAGATACATTTGCAACTATAAGAGGGCGCTGGACACTGGGGTGCGTGTGTTCATCTCAGCGCATCTGTTGTAGCCCTCAGCACTTTAAGGAAAGGAACTCTGGACAATGTTGGAATGCTTTTGTAATATTACTTTACAATGCCTTTAGTTCTACATGGGTATTACGGAAGGCGAATGACAGGAGAGAGGTGGGTCTGTGCAATCATGAAAGGGAGAGGTGGTTTCTAGGTGACAAGCTTTCTATTAAGATCAGTTCCATATTATGGAAAAAGTTTGAGCACGCCCTGCTGTAGCATGATCCTCTTATATTTGGGTTTCTAAATCTTCAGGGAAATGTTCAAATTAAAAAGTACACTGTTTCTGTTGAAATAAAATTATCATAACAATATTTCTGTTCATATTAGGCTGTATACCTTCCTCACCCGTATTGTCCAGCTGAAATCTTACTCTCTTTGTGACATCACTATTAGATCTACACACCCTGGCTTCGAAATTTAGACCCAGATTTGCGTGTGGAATCCATGGCGTTTGGATCTGAGGTTTTCTGATTTGGGGCCCATGTCTAATTATCTGTGATGATGGTTTTGCTTTAGAAGCAGAGGTTCTGGGGAATAATGAAGGATAATTCTTTAAGGCTAAAAATCCCATATTCAGGCAAGTTTCCCTTGTGATACAAAACAAGGAAGAAAAGCAAAATCACAGTAGGAATCAGGTAGAGATTTGCTTCTAACTAGAATGGGCTTCGACATTTTCCACGAGGCACTTTAACTAAAACTTTGAGCCAGGGGCTAGAGCGGTGAGACTCCAAATACTAATTCCTCCCAGTTTAAATGTGTTTTCCGTAACAACGCTTCTGTAAGGGGAAGAAATCTAATACTAGAAAGACAGCCCCAGTACCTGCATGTGCGAACTGCATGGTAAAATATTAACACCAGAAACAAAAACCTGAATGCATCGTGCACAAAAAGGCAGAATGGAATGGAATGTCAGCTGCTGAGCCGCTGCCTCCTGGGCATAATGCAGATCCTCATGGAAGCAAAGAATACTTCAATTTCCTTTCTAGGAGGTCAGACCTGGGAGCTATAGGGTTACCAAGCAGTCAGATTCCAAGAGACGTTTAAAATGTAATTGCCCGGCTGGTTTTGGTTAGCCACGCGGTTACCGTTGTACAAAGGCTGCGATGAGAAAGTAATGGGCTGGTTGGAGTGAGAGTTCGCTCATGGACTTTTCCTTGCAGGGTTGAGGAGGGCAGCTAGAGCTCCTCCCCTGACTCCTACCGCTTTTGGCATCCAGGGTAAAATAGAATAAGGAGGGGTTTGCAGGTTTGCTCCATTTTGCTGATGCTTGCGCTGCGTCCATAACTTGTTCCAAATCGAAAGCATGCATCAAATGATAAGCACCCTTTGGTCTTTTGCCACGGTTACGGCGCGGAGAGGGCAAGGGAAGAACCTCCTCTGTGGCCCACAGGAAGGTCTATCTGTTGCTTTTTTGTGGTCTGTGGCTGGAGGTGAGCCACTAGTGCCACAACCTTTGGTGACTCTGCCGTGGTAAATAATGATAATGAGTCAGAATGTCAATCATCCCTTAACCATGGATGTGTCAGTAATGTACAATGGGAAGGGGAGAGAGACTAGTTTTGGACTTAATCTGGACACCTAATACACATGAATGACAGCTGCTCTTCCTTTGCCCCTCTCTAACTCCTCCCTGTAATGTGATATGGCTGAACCAGTTGAAATAAAACAATGGCCAGCTCAACCTTTGTTCATAAGGTTGGGCTCAAGTTGCAAATTTCAGATGCAGAGTCGATCATCTTCTGGGATTTGGTTTGGCCTCATTCAAAAATGAGTTCTTGGGCAAAATTTTCAAAAAGCCTACAGGATTTAGAAGCCTGTATCTCTCTGACCTCTTGCATAGCACAGTCCATAGAATTTCATAGAGTTACCCCTGCATTGAGCCCAGTTGTTCCTAGTCACTTTTGAATGTGGGACTCTGGCATTTTTGAAAATTATATATCTTATTTTATTTTTATCCAGATCCCGCTCTACCCTATCGATCACAGTTCTGTCTTAATTCACATTTCCCCAAAATTCAGAGATGTACAAATCCAGGGCTTCGGTTCACTTCCTGCTTTGTTCTTGAGGCTGATGAAAGTTTCAGTCACTTTTTTCCACTATTATTTTTCATTTCCATTGCAGTCCCTGCCTTTCCAGATTCTGGTCAGCACTGGATGTGGAAGCACCAAAATCCAGTGAAAATCACTATTCTCATGGTGTCTCTAGCCTGAATGGCTGTGGGAGATCCCCGAAATCTGGAGACAGAGAGCCTCCTCTTGTGAACTCAGTTTTGTGGATGCAAGAGAAGTTTGGATAGTCCTAATACATTTCCATCTTCTTCTGCACATAGAAAAGAACCCCTGTATCTTTGCACGTTTGGTCACTAAGGGATTTTTTAATGTTTCTGTTTTATGTACTATACATGCCTCTTAGAACAGCCAGGATTGTGGCATAACATAGAGAATCACAATATTTTTTCTTAATGCTTAACGTCTAACACATTTTGTTTTCACATTCCATCTTTGGAAAGTGTTTTAAACATAATAACCACTTTTCTAGCTTCTCTGTTGTACATTTGGAGCCTGAACCTAGGTGTACACTGGTGTGTGCGTACAGGGGGCTAGTTAGACATACGACTATTCATTTGTGTGTAGAATTTCCATGCACAACTCTAAGTAACTCCATGTGAAAATTAGATGTGTCATGTGCACGCTTTGTGCATTGGGTTATGTTGTCTAACTTTTGTGAAAATAAGGCCCTTAAAGAGAAAAAGTCATTACTGGTCTAGCATGGTCATTTTTTAACTTTGCTAAGAATTGTTCTATTGTTCTCAGCAAAAATAATCGTGTCTCATGTCATTTCACCACAAAGCATAATCATTTCTACTGTGAAATGGCTTTGGGTGTCTGGAAAAAATATACAGCACGCTGATTCACTGTCAATGACATCACACTCATGTCAGCAACCCCCCAGTGAATATGCAAGGTCTGACAGTTTGCCTTATTATGAAGAGAAATTCCATGAGCGACAAGGTGGGTGCCTACAACAGTAGAAATTCCATGTCACGCTCCAGGCCACGCAGCTCTCCGTGGATTTCCCAGGTGCCTGCTGAAATAGAACTTGTTTTGCTGGCAACCAGAAGAGCCCATGTAGCCTGCGCCAGCCTTTCCTCCACTGCTGAGGTCTTCATTTAGTCATTCCCATGTGCCAACAGGGCAATTAACTGTATCGTGGGTGGGCATGCTTCAGGACTGGCGCAGAAAATACTTTTGTAATACTTTGCACCTCCCACCCAAGGATCTTGCAGTGTTTTTCAAGCGCCAATAAGCTACGCTTCATAACACCCCGATAAGACAGCTATTACTACCCCCATTTTACAGATGGAGAAACTGAGGCACGCAGCACTTCAGGTCCTTGCCTAAGGTCACACAGCGAGATGATGGAAGAGCTAGGACTAGAACCCAGCTCTCTGCCTTTTACTTTAACTCTAGATCACATTTCCTTTCTTCTTGAGGCACCTTTAACTGAGGAGGCTCTTGGGCATCAATAACATTCCCATAAACTTCAATTACAGTAATCTGTAGACGACGTTCAGTCTGATAAGAGAGCCTGGTTCAGATTGTCCAGTCACTCGCTAATAGCAGGTGTCTGCAATGTTTGGCTTGAATTCAGAGGAAGCCAGCCATCAGCACTCGACAGCTCTGAACATACAGCCAATGCTATGGATGCCTTCAAAGCATGTCCATTAGGACATATTGTGCTTTCCAGCCTTAAGAACATTGCTTCTTTTCTTAGTCCATATGTGCCCATTACTCAGTTGCCCTCCATGTCAGTCTTGCATAAATAGATTGGTAACTGTACTTTTGCAGGAGAGCACAAGCCAGATGTTTCCAAGAGCAAATAATGGAGGAGGATTAGGAAGCTCAGACCTGCAAGGATTATGGCAAATATCAGCATTCCCTGCTGGCAAAGCTGTCATAGTGGGCAATGTTTCATCATTGGGTCTAGTTTTTGCAGTGGAATTGGGAGGCAGGCAAATTTTGGATCTACTGTTCATTGAGCTTGATTCCTGGTTTGTGCTGACAGAGTCGAATGAGTGTCCTTTAAGAATGATGTATTTTACAGAATGAAATTGCTTTCTGCAGACATCATCCCACCTATGATATCTGCAAACTACTAAAACGGGGATGGAGGGCTAATGCAGCTTGAAGAGATTTCAAAAACTCCTTTGGGGTGTTTCAGAAAGCTGCTTCTACCTTCGTATATTGCAGAAAGGGTCCTCAGAGTTCCTGATATTTTCTCAGCCTCTCCTGTCTTTCGAAGACCCCTGTATCCTGCGCAATCCATTATTATTATTATTATTATTACTATTATTATTATTACTGAGCACCCAAAGCATGCTAGGCCCGTTGTGGAAACAAGTGCAGGCAAGATCCCTGCCCTGATGAATTGGCCTGTCACTTCCACCATGATGCAAGGTTCGGTTTGACCCGCGCTCATCTCCAGATCTGTGTGTGGAGATCTCTGAACCCTCTTTAAGAATGGATTTATCTCTTCCCTTGAGAAGAGATGAAAGGGTTATGTCCCCCACCTGTAGGCACCACAGAAGGGTCTCCACAGGCCCACATGAAGGACAGAGGCAGAGACTGGAGGGCAGGAGGGAGGGATGCCTAGGCTGGGGGACATGTATCATTCACGCTCTGGCCTAAAAAAGATTGACTTTAGTTGGCATCGCAGGTGACCAGTGCTTCTGAAAACTAGGCTCCTTTAGGATGTCTCAGGTTGGGCAACTAAAAATGGAGACACACAAAACCAATAGTCTCTTCTGAAAATTTAGGTCTAAATAATGAACAGAACTAACTAGTCAGTGAATCGGAAGGTCTGTGTTCATGGTTAGTGGTTTTCTGCTTTTACATCTTATCCTCTCTTCAGCCCTCACACACACTGACATGCATGTGTCCCACCGAAACCCTCTCCTGAACGACTCTCTGTGACAGAAATCCCATAACCCCAGGCCTGTTAATTATGGATTCCTATCTGCTCTAAGCATAAGACCCATTAAAGTAATTACACTTGCTCTGGAAGTCAAATCCTTTTAAGTGAGTGACTCCAGCAGCTGCAGAGACCTCAAAACGCTGTTTGTCCCAGCAAAGAGAAAGTATGTGCTAGCGGTGGTGAGTCAAAAAAGGCAGGGGAAATAAACATTCTGACCATAGTCTGAGTGAATTGAAGTGAGCGTCTGGGGCACTGCTCGCCTACCCCGCCTCGTCTCCTGGCCTTCGGATTTTGTTAATAATTCCAGCTTGGTCTGGTGGGTTTGCTTGAGCCCTGGGATATGAAAGCCCTCTCTCTCTCTGTCCAGCTCCACCAGAAACATGAGTTTATTATTTTCCACACTTCACTGGAAAATAACAGACATGAGGCATCTCTGCAAGTTTACATTTAAGCTTTTGGCTGGTTTCACCCCAACTGGAAGCTGAAAAATAAAATCACAAGCAGAACTAATACAGTTCAAGGTAAATTTCTAAATTCACAGAACATCGGTACAGGATGATTCTTTGCCAGCCAACTCCCCGCCTGGCTACAGCAAGTGAAATTCCTACAGCGTGTGCCTGTCTATGTATCCACAGATAGCAGTGACATAGCGAGAGCACACACACATTTCTGCATACACATCTGCACACAAACTTCTCTAAAACATACTTTTTTACTGAGTTACAACATTGGTGCAACAATCACCTAAGTACATAGGGGTATTTTCAACTGTCTATTTAGTTAGCAATTTTCCTGGCATCTCTTCCCCGCCCCTCTGTGGCACCCTTTATTGCACAATTCAGCCATTTAAATAAATTCACAGAAATGGCATCAGTGCATTTGGTGTGAGCACAGTCAAGCTTATGTGCTTTGTCTCAGAACTAGGCTATATCTTCTGCGGGATGTTCTGATGATAATTCCTCCTCCTATGCACAAATTCTCCACTCAGATTGTAAACGTTTTGGAGCAGAGACGGTCGTTCTGTTCTGTGTTTGTACAGCACCTATCACAATGGGGTGATCATAGCGCTACTGCAATACAAATAATAAATAAGAATATTAAGTAACAGGCATTCTTAACTTGGATTTCCATCAGAGGTTGGGAACAAGATCCATGCCGGCGGTAGCGGGCAAGGGCTCAGTCCCAATTAAACACGACAGTAGAAAGCCCAGTCCAATGCAAATTTAAGATTCTAGCACATTTCAGGAAAGAAATACGAACAAGAGCCAGATCTATTAGCTATCAAATTGATTTCTCCTGTTACAGAGCTGGTCCTTTTTTCTTCTTTTCCTCTTGCTGGTTGGGGTTACGCATTTCTTGTGCTACCCAGCCAGCATATTTTGACCTTTTCCTGAGATCCCCACTTCCTTGTTTCCTCTAAGCTGTTTTTCTCAGTCCTCTTTCTAGCCCACAAAAAACCACCATCCCTACCGGCATGAATTGGCACCCACCCTGGCAGTCTCAGGAGAGCGTCCAAGGACAGAGTGTTCCATGTCTTTCGAAAGGTGTGGTCCATCTTGGCCACACCGGGCAATATGCGGGAAGTCTGTGCTGCTATTGCCCACTCTAAACCTCCTCTGTAGATAAAGCCTCTAGGGTTCTCACTGCAACACCCTTCACCGGTGCTATGTACATTTCAAACAACTGAGCACCGGTTTCACTCCAAGAATCAGTTTATTACTCACTTTGATCATCTTGTTTGTCATTAGGATATTCCTCAGCGGGGTGGTTAGGTTAGATTTTGAATAGCCACAGGAATGCCAACATTTCTAGTGCCATCCCAGGAAATGAGAAGTAGCCACACATGCCTAAAAGTCAACTCTTGTCCTCTGCAACATTCTCCTGGATCAATATCCTGATATTAGTATCCTGCAGCACGGGGGCTTATCTCCTGTCAAAGCTGAAGGCTAGAGTAATTGGGCAAGTTTGGAAGATCTATTGGCTATGGCGTTAGGAAATCCGTGAAGAAACGAAAGAGGAGAGCATAAAGAAGGAAATTACCATGCACCCTGTCAGAGCCATGCAAACCCGACATATCGTCCTAATGATTTCATGGGTGCAGTTTTCCACTTAGACCAGTTAAAGGCTGAAGAGTGGAGTTTAGTAATGATTGTATATATATATTTTATATATAATATTATACAAACAAATAGTCTTTAAGGCACGACAATGTGATGTTTCATGGCATTCACACAGGGAAATTAGATAAAAACATAAATACTCTTCCTGGAAGGTTGCAACATAAAATGACTTTATGTCTTAGGATTCTAAATGATAACACACAAGAACCACAAAACAGAGACATACAAAGCAGGCTGCTCCCCAAAGCAGAGAGGCTCCACTCATTCCACCTTACTCTAGGCTGGCTGGCTGCAAACTGACCCTGATCACACACTTCTCTGCAGAGCCTCCTAGCCTGCAAGCAGGACCAGGAAACCCTTTACATTGAAAGTAATTTAACACAGTTTTCAGTACACCACAGGCAACCAAGAGAAGTGTAGGTGCTTTTGATCATTGGTGAATTTCACTCAATTGGCAGCTCAGCAGAATTGCAGGATGTTCAGCATTCTGTTTCCTGCTTGGCATAAGAGAGAAGACAGTTAATGATCTGGAGATCCAGTATGTGAGATTTTATCTGCCCAGACCCTCAAGCATATTATTTAGTGACTCTTGGCCCAGTTCTCTGCTGAAGGAACTTCACCGAAATCAGTTGAGTTATGCCAGCAGAGAACTCGGCCCATTGCATGAAAATAAGGAGAATAACAAACTGAGGGCCCAGTCCTGCTCCTCTGATTCATGCACTGAAGGAATCATGCAGGGTGGGCAATGGGTGAACTAGTGCAGGGAGGGGCAGGCTGGGAGAGCTGCATATTTCCTGCCCCCCACTGCAGCATGTTCAAAGGACACAGCTCACTGGACCTTCTCTTTTTCACCAAATCCCCTCTAAGGTTGGGACCCCCCTGTGAGGAAAGCCTTAAAGACTGCTTGGGCACTGCAGTGATCACTCAGTGCTAAGGTGCTTGCAACAGATTTTTCTTGTGTTCGGTTTCGTTTGGCTGTGCTTAACAACCAGAACGTCACAGCACCTGCCCAGATGCTCTGTCTGGGAAGTTCAGCCCTTAAAGGCATAGTCTGCACTACCACTCATGCTGCCAGGGAGTGTGTCTGGGTGGTGGGGGAAGGGGAGATGTTGATTCCGGAGACAGACTCTGGATAGGCATGGGGCTTCCATACTGATAGCCCTGTGTCTCTGGCAGATCTCAGAGATTCATGGAGTTTGAGCCTGTACCATTGATATCTTCCACAGAGTGGGAGATAGGCAAACATTGATCACTCAGTGGAAGAATGCAGAGGGAACTCTATGAGGAGGACCTCACAGAGTTTCTTCACCTTGAAGGGATTATTACCATGTAGGACTACAACTATGGCCTGAATATCATAACCTGATGGGACATGCTGCTTGGAACACTATGTGCATTAAAATATTACTGGGTTTTGTGTGTATATAGACAGAGAGAGAGAGAGAGAGAGAGAAGAATCACCTGCTATTGTTAACCTCATATGTCTGAGGATGATGCTGGTCCTACAGGTTAATACAGATAGAATGCAAAAAGATATTGGCAAATATTAATTGGAATAAAAACCAGGAATATTCTTTGTTCTTATTCCTTTTCTGGGAACATTCATATGAGTGATACTGGTTTGCGAGAACCATTGTGGAAAGCAGAGGTTTTGCAAATCCTAGTTTAAATCTAAATTCATGTGAAAGTTGACATTGGAATGTCACCATTCACTTGCCAATTTGGTAATCTCTTGCATAGTCCTTCTCAAGTTAATACAAGTCTGTCATCCAAACAGGGGTCAGAAACAATGCCATGTGATGGAGGTGACCAATCACACACTAAAAATTATAAATAATGAGATGGACATAGTGAAAATGAAGAGTTTGTGCACAACCATGAGTTTGAAATAGTCACCTAAAGCATTGATATGAATAAACCATGCAGCTCTAGTTAACGTGCAGGATGGCAGCAGAAAAAAAGACATGAGAGAATCAAAGAGGCCAGATTTTCAACTGAGTTTCACTAGAGTGAACACAGTGACTCTACTGAAGTCAATGGAGTTATTCCATTTTCACCCTGGTGTAACTCAGAGAAGAATCTGGCCCAGGTTGAATGGGCACAGACTCTGTGTTAGTTAGAGATCCTTCAACCATGAGCAACAGGCTTTGAATTTAGGTATTTATTTTTGGGGTGGGGGAGCAGGTTGCTGGTAAACTAGAGAGCTGCAGAATCAAATGCTCTTCACATCCCATAAATGATTGCATCTAGTCCTTCTGATTTGCTTCTGGGCAGAGTCTTTGCAATATGCTGTCTGATTGCGAAAGGAATTGCTTGATATCTCCTATGCCAGGATATCCTGTGGATAAGTAAATCAAGCTTTCTGCTCAAATCAGGGTCTTCTGCACAGGTCCAGTGTTCAACCATTCTGCTTCAGACCTCTTTCCCTGAAGTGACTTATCAGATTGAATGAACTCATCGCTGTGAAATCTGCAAGAGAGACTTCCAGCGGAGAGATTCAGTGGTCAGACTTGGGGTGTGTGTGTGTGTGTGTGTGTGTGTGTGTGTGTGTGTGTGTGTGTGTGTGTGTGTGTGTGTGTGTGTGTGTGTGTGGAGGGTCCTGCATATTATCACAGCTGAATCTTTAACCTGAATTCTTGTTGTCAACAGACAGTAGCTCTATGGGATATGAGCCTGAGCCGAGAGCTGTGTTAAGCTTATCTCAGCTGGAGGTTGCTCACTGTGTATCTTAAGAGGACCGTCTCATTTTTGTGTGTGTGCATGTAATTTATTTACCAAGAAAAAACTCAGCTCAGATGCAGCATCTGGTTTCCAGTGAGGTTCCTGCTTCTCACCCAATTTTCCAGCTGGGTTGACTTATTAAGATACAAAGAGGTCAACAGACTTTGCCCATGGCCACACAGCAAGTGAGTGGTTGAGCCAGGAAGTAAACCCAGAGGCGTTTACCCCCTCACATTAAAATATTCTTTATAACAAAAAGTTACTGTGCAGACTGCAGTGACCAGTGCTGGAAAATACCAATAACTGCTACCATTTCTTTTTCTTTTTTAAAGGCTTTAGTGCACATCCTTGGCCTATCAGCCTGGCAACAAAACTTTAAAGAAACCCGGCTTGCATTGTGCCTCATTGTTTTCTCTGGTCTCATTACAAAAATCATGTCATTTTCTAAAGAATGGAGGGGTTCTTTTTTCTTCTTTAAAAAAGGCCATCTTGCCACTCGAGAAAAAGCACCTCAGAATGCAGGAAAAATCAAGCAAGGCTGATCGTAACTTGGCTGCTGAGGCCCTCCTGGGGCTGTTCCAGCAGCTGAGAATAATAGGAATGAAGCAGCAGCAGTCTGGCCATGACCCTCTCCTCCCCTCACCATATGCCATCCTATAAAAGGATGAAGAGGAAGGGCTATTTTGCCAAGTCTGTACCACTTGCGGGAAACCTCTTCCACAGGTGGATTGCCTAATGGTCAAATTGGTCAGCTTTACAGCCCCTTTATGCTGCTGGATAATCAGGACGCAAAAGAGAAAAGGGCCCGCCTATATACCAGAAACTGAGAGCTGTAATGCTGCACACACCTATCAGTAATGCTTTTTTACAAGGACTTTGCATTCCTCAGCCTTATTTCCTTTGCACTCCCTTTTCCCCTGCAAGACCTTTGGATGGCTGGGATCCAGGAGATCTTCTGTTAATGGGTGTTTCCTTCCCTTCTAAAGGAAGGGTCTGGGACAAGTAGGATCAACCACTGAGCTAATTTGGTGCCAGTTTGAACGGTTACAAGAGCCTCAAAATGAGCAACTTTGCTCTGGAGCCAGTGCCAAGATTTCATAATTTTCTGCTTTTATTAATTTGTTTACAGTCCTGTCTCCCTTGAATGGTAAATTTCAGACCATAGAACTTGCTGCCATCCACCCCTTCTCCTTCTTAACCATGCTGATGGGCTCAGAGTCCAGTCCCGTTAGACATGCAATAGAAAGTATGAGTGGAAAAGACAAAAAGCAAAATAAAAAACCCCACCCCAAAACAATATGTAAAACTGATGTCCTGGCTCAGACGTGCACGTCTCAGGATGGGACCGTTCCAAGACAAACAGGCTGCGTTATCACACCAGACTCCCTTGGCAAGGCGTATGCTGTAACGGCCTGAAAACATATTTTTATGTGGATAATGGACAACTAGTTACAAAACAAACACTCAGCATGTTCACAGGTGCTATGTTCCATTGTGTTAGCCAACCAGATGTTCTGTACTGGGACGTTCGCTTTGGCCTTTTCTTGTAATGAAATGTCACTTTCTGGATGAAATAGAAAGAAGCCCTGTACAGTTTCCTAGAACGAGCTCTGCATTTAATTTGTGCACTATTAATATATCTGTGTCTTTGTATTGGGCAGGGTACCAGTCAAAACAAACATGTAAAACTTGACCTTTATAAATTAACTACCACAGGGCCATAAAAATCAGTACGTCCTATGATACCTGATGCTGCAAAAGCCACCTAGTTAGCATTCAAACCCAGGGTTTCACCAGGGTGTCACTTGGAGGCCAGTTCAGACCTCTGAGAGCTTTGTGGGCCAGATCGGCTGCTGAAGTAAATTGGCCCAGCTCCACTGATTTCAATGGAGCGATGCTGATTATGCACCAGCTGAGCATCTGGCCCATTGCTTTCATGCAGCCAGCCAGTTTGTGCAGGCCAGCAATTCTTGCCGCATGTTTTGCTCCAGAAAGTAATTGTTTTGGAGGAACGTTTGTAACCTATTGGTGGAGTATGTTCCCTGTGTTTCTAGCCCTGTAAAGGGAGGGATGCCTGCACCTCTGTCAGGGTCTAAGGAGAAGGGAAATAAGGTTGTTTTAAACCATGGCAGGCTGGGGCATAAAGGCTAATACATGGGATAGAGAAGCAAGCATTTCTATTAAACAGCTACTTAAGCATGGCTTCCTACCTTCTGCTCATGCAAAACTAATAGCCTGCAAATTCTAGGAATGGGTGGACTGGTTCTTATGAAATAAGCACTGGCCAGAACTTCATCCCTCTCTCTAAACTAAGCTTAATATTTAAGGGTTATTTTAGTTTGGATAAGAACCCTTCCCTCTTCCCACCTCCTTCCCCAGGACCTCAGACATGACGTGCCTCCAAATCAGTGTGGCCCTGCAAACAGTCCCACCTTCTCCCTTCCCCAAGGAACTCCACACGTTCCTGGCTCTCTCCCATTGACACCCCATCGGAGTTCTATCTGTGAAGCCCAGTTTATCCAGGCTGAGTCTTCCCAAAAATCTAACTCACCCCAGCTTCCTCCAGTGTAAAAACATTCTCCCACTGCGTGAAACTCATTATTACCTCAGCTCCTTCCCACTGAAATAACATCCCTGGCTCCCTCTCTGCAAAATCCCATCATACCTCTTCTCCTGCCTCTTCATCTGACTGCCAAACTGGGCCTTTCCTTTGTCACCACAGTGGTGAGGGCCAGCCGACTGGTACCTTCTCACCTGCACAGTTGAGAATGTATTCTCTAGATTGCAATACATTCCGAGGACTATAAAACCTCATGCTTCAGGCCAGAAACAACCACTCACCGACACGGACTGGGAAGAAACTTCCTCAGGTCCAGAATTGTCCACCACAGGATTTCTTGGAGTTTATAATAATAGAAATACCTAGCTCATTCTAGTACTTTTCATGTACAGAACTCAGAATGCTTTGAAGCAGCTGGGACTGGTCACTGTTGGAGTAAAGCTGCTGAGCTAGAAGGACCACTGGTTTGATCCATTAGGGCAATTCCTATAACTCTACATGAGACATTTCTACTCTCTGGCTAAATAGTGTGGATCAAATTCTCATTTGCACAACGTAAAGGGGCTTTATAGTGGATGCAAATGTCATTTGCACCCACTGTATTGTCCCTTTACAGTGCCAGAGTGATGTAAAGCAGCCTTCGTGTAAATAAGAATCAGGCCCGGTGGGTGGGTCAGGCAAAGAGAGATCATTCAGATAATTAGTGCTGCTAGGCATTTATTCTGAAACACTCGGACACAGTCCATTCCTTTTCAGTTAATAAGCCATCTGTATGTGGGCTGCTTGTAGCAATGGAGAGCAGTCTTATTTTTTCACTCAAGACATGATGTATAATTATATAGCTGACATCAAACATCAGCAGATTCCAAGTCAAGGGAATGAATTTGGTCATGTTCCTGTAATTCCATTTCCATGTTAACAATGTTCCCCCTTCTTCAAATTATATTTTTTATTGAAAGCCTCAAAGGTCAACCCAGACATTCAGAGAAAATTTGTAACTCTGAGATTGCTTAGTATTCGAGCACATACAGCACAGCCGGACATTGCTCTGTGTCAGCAAATGAGGAAAATGAAAGCCATGGCCAAGTATTACAATAGCGCTGGAGATGACCTTTTAAAGCATATGTCATCCTAACAGCTTCAGCCATATGACAAATTTGCCGTTCATATACAGTAGGTGGGAGCTGAGGTTTTCAACTAAAAATTATTTTGAGTCTTGCCCCTAGGAGAGGTATGTAAAGAGCATAGCTCTGCCTTGCTTTTGAAGATGTCCCCAGGGTAACTCAGATGATGCCAACTACACATTTTTCATTCAACGTTTTTGCTATAGCTTTCTTTCTTTCTTTCTTTCTTTCTTTCTTTCTTTCTTTCTTTCTTTCTTTCTTTCTTTCTTTCTTTCCAACCTTGCAAACCGTCAGGCATCAGTGTAACGTTTCTACTTGGCCAAGGCATCAGTGGAAGTACTTGAGTGAGTAAAGTTAGGCAGGTGCCTAAGAGTTTACAAAATTAATGCCTAAGAAGATAGATAGATAATATAAAGGTTTTCCTTATCAGTTTAGGGTATCAGTTCCTCAAGGTACTTAAGCACATGCCTAATTTTAAGCATCTGTGTCGTGCCATTGAAGTTAATGGGCTTACTCAGCTGCTTAAATACATTTCCAAATTGAGAGCATAACTAATCAAACCTGAGATTACTAATATGGAGATCGTAACAAATTAAATCTGAGATTATTAATAATGAACAGATTTTACCTATTTGGGTTTACTTTACACAACATTTGCTCTTTGTTTGCTTTAGGCACATTGCTCAGCTTGGCCACTAAAAACAGACTGGTTAGCTTCACTTCATTACCACTCAGTTTACTTTCTGGTTTTCATGAACTCTCTAGCTCAGTGTCGGTGTTCAGCTTCACAGTCCTGCAGGGGATGTTTCCTTACCTTCCCCTACAAGGCACAAACCCCCACAATTTTTCACTGACATCCAAAAGCATGCAAACAGCTTATGTTGGCTTTGGGAAAGTCTTTACCCTAATGTTACAATGCCTAAATTTGGAGGTTAAACACTTACCGGGAGAATGTCTCTTTAAAATATTAGAGATAGACTAGGTAGGTGAGGTAATATCTTTGATTGGACCAATTCTATCTCTGTGAAGCTTGAAAGCTTGTCTCTTCCACCAACAGCAGCTGGTCCAATCAAAAATATCACCTCACCCACCTTGTCTTTCTCATGTCCTGGAACAGCTACCACAACACCCGGCTACAACAACTCTGTGAAGAACAATGGAAGATCTTTAAAATATTGTGAGAAATAATAAACCTTTCCCTAGAAAGTTAATTTTACTTGGGTAACACTCACCAACAATCAATGCTGAAAGATTTAGGGCCCACAGCTATCATTTTAGTATGGACTCTAAGGACCTGATCCAAAGCCCCTTCAAGTCAATATTCCTATCTATCTGGCCCCCATGACCATGCTATCTGAGAGTGTCAATGTTTCTAATAGATTTGTCTTACAACACCCCTGAGAGGCAGGGAAGTGTTGTTATTGCCATTACCCAGATGGGGAAGTGAGGCACCGAGAGGCCAAATGACTTGTCCAAGGTCATAGGAAGTCTGTAGCGTAGCAAAGAATCAAACCTGGGTCTCATAAAACTCAAGATAACACCCCAACCACTGGCCCATCCTTCACTTTGGATGAGGGCTCTTTTTTTCTGAACACTCTCCTTTCCACCAGGGTTCAAATTAAACCAAAAATCATAATCAGATAAGGTTAAATATTTTATGCGGACACAATGTATAGTGTGCTCACATCTCTCCCAAACTCCTGCCCCCGTCCCTGTTGTCCTCTCCTTCCTTTAAAGCACTCTGTGTGTACTCTTGTTAAAATGATGCAAATGTTGACTGGCCCCTTCATTGATTGAAGCTCTAAAAGTGAGGAAACAAGCCTCAGATTGCCGCACGTTGCTTTTAAAGGCACTGTTCTTCAGGGTGCCCCACATGGAGACAGCCCCGCGTGTTTGACATGCTGGAAAAGTACAAGCCAAGCTTTCAATTTCTCTGCCGGTAACAGTGTCCAGAATCAATATTACATAGTACTAAACAATGCAGAAGCACTTAGAAGAGAATGTGTGACTTGGAGTACTGATTTGGATATCTTAATCCTTGGAATACATTGACTTGTATAATTAAAATAGTACTGCAAAGGGGAAGGCAAATCTTTCGCTTCATATGTCCCCAATTATGACTCTAGCTGTTTTATTTCTGTAAATGGGTATTTGTATAGGGGAAGAAAAGGTGGTATGGTGGGATGTGCTTAATTTATAATTATTCCAGGCAACCAGGGAGCTGCCAATGGGGGAGATGAAGAAACTAGAGAAAATATTGTACACCTATCTCCCCGAATAAGCACTCAAGCTTTGCAGAAACCACTGGGACAGTTCCTCAGCTGGCAGAAATCACACTGAAATCCACAGAGTTACCCTCATTTGCACCAGCTGAAGATTTAGCCCACTATGTTTGTGTTGTAGAACTTTAGCATGAATGTTTTCACTGTTTTGCATAATTTTGTATCCTCCCTCCTTACATTTAATTATATGTGAAGGCTTGGTCTTTTTGTTTTGTTTTTTGTTTTGCATTGTTTTGAGGTTTGTTTTGTTTTTTTGCCTGAGGAATACAAAGTTTCATGCAAAAGCCAAGTCCACTCAGAAATGGGCTCATTTGGCCTTGAAAACAGGCCTGTTTCTGCTTTGGATTTTTGTGCATTGTAGCAGGTTGGTTTTTTTTTAAAGATAAATGGCTGATTTTGATTTTTGTAATGAAATATTTTAGAAATGGAACTTTGAGTAGTTCTTAATTTTATGACGCATATTTACCACACACACCGG
Organism: Chelonia mydas; assembly: GCF_015237465.2. Lineage (NCBI taxonomy): Eukaryota > Metazoa > Chordata > Testudines > Cheloniidae > Chelonia > Chelonia mydas. The sequence goes on from NC_051250.2 coordinate 72,102,043, forward strand.
TGTTGATCTAATTCTAACATCCTGGGTTTGAGAGGAGTGTTATATTAAGCAATAAGTGTTTACAGAATCATCTGTTGTATCCAGCAAAAGACTGATAGAATGTCAGCAGAGCTGGCAAGCTGATAAAGACTTTAATTCAGGAATCCAGTAACTAATACCCCATTGATGTTAAATGACACTGGAACTTGTATAGACTAACTGATGGGGACCTGTGCACGAGCTTCTGATACCAGAGACTGGTTCGCTGGAAAATGACAGAAGTGAATCCCTAATGCTTGGGTATTCAAACTGTTCTGTATTGTTCAACATGCAGATAATATTATTGGTGTCAGGGTCACATTAAATAACATCTGCCTCACACACAGAAGCCAGCATGCTCAGTCAGAGTTAAACAGACTGAATGGCTGCCAAGATTTTGGGGATGGAAGTTGTTTCTCCTGCCAGGACTTGGGAGAGTATTTTTCTCTTAAAAAATATTATACATGGTTAGCACATTAAAATAGCAAGTTCTTTCTTTCTTTCTTTCTTTCTTTCTTTCTTTCTTTCTTTCTTTCTTTCTTTCTTTCTTTCTTTCTTTCTTTCTTTCTTTCTTTCTTTCTTTCTTTCTTGGGGATGGGGAACTATTGGTGGCTGTGACATTGTGCTAAAGCATGAAAGCCCAAACACAGAGTTTATGTGATTAAGTCTGTGGCTTAGACTCCTGAGTACCATAGTGGATCGAACCCAGTGTGTGCCTTTAAGGAAAAATAATTAAAAGCACATAGGAAAAACAACTAACCCAAGAACCCCCCAGTTCTCTCACAAAACCTTTCTAGCAGTGAGCTCTACTAGAGGGTGGAGTAGTCTCCCCAAGGGAAATGGTGGAGGCCGATCTCTGAAATCATTTAGAAATGGACTGGACAAGGCACTGGAGACTACTAGATGGAACAATCCTGCACTAAGCAAAGAAAATAGGTCAGTGTTTCTCAGTGACTGGTCCATGGACTGGCGCTGGTCCCTGAGATCTCCCTGACACAGTTTAGGAAGGCAACAAGCCAGTCCCTGGTATCACCTGCTCTAGGTGACCTAATAGTTCAGTAAAGGGCCTGATTCTGATTCCACTTTCATTTTGCTTAACTCCTACAGCTGACCTGAATGCTTCCCATAGTGAAAGCAAGCTTTGTCCATTTGTTTCAGTGGGCATGTCTGCACCCCTGGTGCTTCTGAAAGGCCCCTAAATATTTCCTATTACTTGAGTTTGAGAAGCAGGATATTTCAGTGTACAATTCTTAGAACACTGACCGGCAGTTCCATTTCAAGAGCCAGACAGTTACCAAAATTGCAATTCTCCTTTGACTTCATTGGAGACATACTGGAATACTCATGTAAATAAGGTTTTCAGGAAGGGACTGAAGCTTATTCTTGTAGAATTTCTGGTCCAGCTGGAGGCAGGCAGGGTTGGGAAATCTTACAAGAATTCCTGTCCAATTTTTCAGACAGGAACTAAATAAACATCATAGCTATTGGTGATTATCTGTATCTCCAGGCCTCTGCAGATATGGCCATCACTCGGTTTTACTTGATTAATTTTGGTTACACTTTGTGTTAATGTTCCAAATGAGCATTTAATTAATTAGATTCAGAAGCACATGTGTGGTGTAGTAAATAAATTAAACAATTAAAATATTAATATACGTATTTAAAAAAAGAAAAGTTAAATGAGAGGTAACCACGTGATGAGTAACTTATGTAATACGAGATCTTAAGAATTTAAATATCATTTTACAATTAATTGATATGTAATTACTTTTTAAGAATCAACAAAATCTTGATTTTACATTACACCTTAGTAGACTCTCCAAACAGAATTTAATAATTGCACAATGGGCATGGGTCAAGGTTATAGATGTGATTTTACCACTCATTATATACATTTTAGTAATCACCCATTATATTATTACTATACACTAAATATCTTACTGCATCTAAATGATGTATTTTTCATCAATATTGCCCATAAAAAGAGTTACTCAGATGCATTCTCAGTGGATAAACCCTGACCATAATGTGTCTTTGAGAATCTTCATTTCAGGGCACACTTGTGAATTAATTATGAGGAATACTTATTTCAGTCAATAGTCTCACTGGATTTATTCAACTTCTGATGGAGTATTGAAATCCTCTAGGAGTATCTGATAAAAGAAAAATAGTCTTTCTGGAGGAGGAAGGCCTTGTAGTTAGCGTGGGTGAAGTAGGAAATGAGCAAATAGAATTTAAAAGAGTTTCTTGATGATAAAACAAGGGTATCATTTGAAAACAAATTGAAGCTAAAGAAGTAAAGGGCCAAATTCTCCTGTGTGGTGCAGCTGCTTTGCAGGGAGGAACAGTTCAAGCTTTTTCCAGGCTGCTCTGATGATATGACCCAACTTTGAGCATATGGTACCGTCCGAGGGATCAGTGGAGAATTATGTCTTGATGGCCCATTTACTATTTGTCTTCTCTGGTTAGTCCAACAAAAAGGCTAATCAGTTACAGAGTTGGGGGAGGGTTTTTTGTGGACACCTGCCTACTAAGAACTGGACTGAGAGACCCATCGGCTAATTTCACATGGTCCACTGATGAACAGATATCAGGAGGCAAAGACTTTGAGTCACAATTGCATGGAATAAGACTTGAATCAGTGATCTAGGGTTGAAAGGTTCTGAAGCTCAGTTCCAATCTCTTAAGCTATGTAGTTTCTTGTTCCATATTTTTAATTTGTCAGTATCTGATTGGACAATTCTCTGGGTGGTTGTTGTTATGTATAAGTATTTAATTTGTTCAATGACCCTAACAGCAGTTCCCATTCTCTTTATTGCTTTCCAGTGTAAAAAGGGTTAATGTATTCACTCTCCTTCTGTTTTTTGTTTTTTTATCTGTCCTTTGGTTTGTGCTGAATCTGAAGCCTGAAATGACGATCAATGGCACAGATTATTTCCTTGCTGTCAGCTATTGACTTTCTCTCAGTCTCTGGTATCAAGGCTCCTTTTCCAGGGTGATGCTAGCAGGGCTGATGGCGGGGAAGATGAAGAAAAGCTTGATGGCCATCTCCCAGCTCATTTCAAAGCACCTTTAATTGGATATCCATGATGCAGGAGGGGAATCACCTGATAAACTCAACTTAATGCAAAGTCAATGGAGAGATTCGGGGTGCTGGGGCTGGACCATCTCAGTGATAAGGCCAGACAACTGTCTTGGGTATTTTGAAAGGACTGTTAATTTATATGATGGATTTCCCCCTTCAATCCATTTTGAAAAATGATTTTCAGAAGCAGAAACCCCAGCTGAGTCCATTAACCAACCATTTGCTATGGGAACCCTGGCCACCTACACACATGTCTTCACTTCAGTAAACCAGAGAACAAACATTTAGGGCTAGCCTGTGCCTTTCTAATACAAGTAAGCACTTACAAGCGTAACTTCTTTAGCGGGAATCATTTAGGGTCAGGGTTATAAGATTTGAACCTGGGGTACATTTAAATGACAAATTATTACTCCTGGTGTAGCCACCCAAGCTGGTCAGGTCAGATGGTGGGTTGAGCAATAGGTGGGAGTTGAGCAATAGGCCAGCAAGCCATTGTCATAAAAAAGTTACATTATAGACACAAAACAAAGTACCTATTCTACTAAATGACATGATAGACAGGGATCATGGACATGAACAAGGCTCCTAAGTGACATCTGATGGTGGAGGCAGGTTTCAGATTCAGGGTATATAAGAGAAAATGGATTAACGTAGTAGAGAGATTAGAGATAGTTGAGACTTAACAGGTTTAATAGCTGAGTTTGGATAAGATGTTATTTCAGATTGTTGTCTTCCAGTGCATCTGAACATGGAGATGTCCACGACAATCCAGGGAGGTAAGGTTTCGTGCATCCATTGGTTTCTATCCAATTTGTCTCTCTGTCTAGCATATTTAAATTCCTATAACCCATAATGAAAGGCGTAGTATAATGATGAAATCATGACCCCATTCAAGCCAATGGCAAAACTCCCAGTGACTTCAGTGGAGTGAGGCTTTCTCCCTAAGTACTTGAAGTCAGAAGAAAGCTGCATGGCATACAGGAAGGTTGTGTGTGGTAGCTTGGACTCAACAGCTGGAAACCAGAGCAAGTAGCCATGCAGGCAGGTGGAATGTGAATTGGAAGACGGACCTAGATGGGTGGTATGGTTCCCCTAACTTGTTGAGGAGGGAGAGCAAGAAGCAAAGATCTCTGGAGAGTTTTCCAACCTAGTTTTAAATAATTCCAAAGTGTTGAAAGAAATACCTATTGGCAGTTTCCTGGGTAAATTTTCCCCAGGTGAGAGTTGGCTGGGAAACAGCCTTTTGGCATGTGCCAAGGCATTTCTTGAGGGAATGAATTAGGTGCCAGGCTCGCTCCACACATAACGGCTGGAGGAGGAGGAGGTGGTGGGGTTAAGTTTGAGATTTAGGCGTCTAAGTACTTTTGTGGATCTGGGCCCAAGTGTTTATCTTGTTGATTTATTGTGCATTTCGTTCAGCTCTTTTTTTTTGTTGTTGTTGCTAATCCCTTGGTTTTTTGTATTTTTTGACCTATAATTTTACCTTACACTTATAACCATAAACTATTGCTTTTGTTTCCATTGTGTCTGCTCTTGGTAATTTCAAGGAATAATAGTCAAGGGCTTGCCCATCAGAGCCAATGGACAGCCCCTATTGACTTCAGTGGGTTTTGGATCACACCTTAAGTAAGGAGGAAAAAATGATGGGGCACACTCAGAACACACCTCATGTCACTGTAGAGGGATGAGGGAGGTAACCTGTATCTCTGAGCTTTAGAGTCAAACAAAATCATTGCTCGTTTGAGAATAGTGGAAACCTTTTTAAATTTACCCTCTCCAAAAATGACGACCTCTGAGAGCTTGATCCTTTACTTAAATGGAGCAAGAGAAGGACCTTAGTCAGTGTTAGGTTTTTGCTTAGGAAAAGGCAGCCATGACATAAACATTCATATTTTTCGAATCCAAAGACTTCTGGATATTGGGGCTGGGGATCTCTCGGGAACAGGGTTAGTGGATAGAGCAGTGCACTGGGACTCAGGAGACCTAAATTCTAGTCCCAGCTCTGCCACTGGCCTGCCTGGGTGACCCTGAGCAAGTCACTTCATGTCTCTGTGTCTTATTTTTCCCATCTGTAAAATGTGGATAATGACATGGACCTCTTCTATAAAACACTTTGAGATGTACTGAGTTAGGTCAGAACTCGATATTAATATTATGAGATATACCCTGTAACTCCGACTTCCAGCTGGGTTGGAAATATCACCAAAATAGCCCTTCCCATAGAATTCCCCTCTAGTGGTTCTACCTGAAAGCACACAGCCCAGAAATTCTTGTTTGGCACAAGTTATGGACAAAAGTGCCAGGGCACTTCTTATTTTAGCCAAACCGGTTTGTCTATCCATAATACTATAAAAGGCTTTAAGTTACCACAGTAGTCAGCTCACTGTTTACTCTGTCTGACATGATTAATGTGGCAGTTTCACATTAGTAACCGTTTTTCTCCACTGTGGGAGTAGTCAATGGATTCCCTTTGTTGGAGTCCTGAGAAGAGCACGCTTGTTTTCACGCCAACCTCATCATTGTGTAGCGTCACTTAAATGAAGAAAAGTAACTCTTTAACTGTGATTTCTTTTATCAATGGAGGAATCAGCAAGGCATCTTTCTGCAAAGTGTAATTCAGTTACAAGTGCTGGTGAAAGCTCACACGTGCCCTCTCTCTGTGGGGTGGTCCCTGAGTTTGTAGCACTAACCTTAGTTTTGAACAATTTAAGAGGAAAGGGACTTTGAGCCTGCTTGGGAAAATATTATAAGAAAGGATGGCTCAGGTTTACAACAGAACCACTGCTGCAGAGTAAGCAGGTCTGACTCTGCTTCCACTGAAGTCAATGAGAGCTTTGCTTTTGATTTCAGTGGAAGCAGGATTGGACCAAAGCTAGCAATGATGCATTGACAATGGTTTGAAATAGCAGGAGAACGGGGAACGTTGAGTGATACAGGAACAAAGATGATAACATCCTCTGAGATCTTCAAATAACTGGTGCTACAGGAGTGCAGAGTGCTGTAAAAAAATAGACAGGCCAAATCCTGCCCTTAGATATAGATGAACAACATCCTTGTCTTCAAAAGGAATTGTTTATGGACAACACAGGGCAGAATATTCTGCTTAATAATTAACCCCCACAACACTGCCGTGAAGAATATATAGGATGATCATTTTACCCATCTCCCTTTGCTGCCACTTCATTACACAGAATTAAATACATCAACAGTACAAAACTGTTTAGGATAGGAAATGGAAGAAAAGACAGTATTTAATTGAAACGCTGGGGCATTTAGCTGGGCAGAATGGTCCAGACCCTCAAAGTTATTTGGGCACTTAACTCCCATTCAAATCAGTGGGAGTTAGGAACTTAAATACTTTTGAGGATCTGGTCCCATGGCACTACCTAAGTTACAATTTGGCCAGGACATCAGGATAAACACCACCATGGTTGCAAAAATTGCAGGATCGCGGTGTTCCATAGTTACATTCACCACATAGGGAGTGCCACTAAAGTATCCTCACTAAGAACCTGCTCCTGCTCCTAGGGCCTGATCCATAGTCCACTGAAGTCAATGGGAGTCCTACTGACTTGCAAAACTCCCACTGACTTCAGTGGGAGAGGGATCATGCCCTAAGACAGGTCTACTAGTCCTGGTATGTTTTAATTCAGGATGGGTAGAATTGGGTGACCACAAAACAGGAATTTCTCTGATCCCAGCACTTCTGGCCATTTCTCTGTGCTGACTCCAAACCTTTTGCAATCACCCCGTCACTAATTTAAGACAGGACTTTAATTCCATGTTTTATTTACTAGAAAGCTACCAAAACATCTGGCTGTTGTTCCTCATTTGGAACTCTGAACAGCTATTGATAAAACAACTGAAATCTTTGACCATTCATTTCAGAATTGACCATAAAACATCCCCTGGCCACCTATTGATCAATTTGTTGTCCTTAGTACATTGTCAGTCTGGTCACACCTCACTACCTATGTGCAGCAGCATCTCCAGTTCTAGGATTATTCCTGTGCTTGGTATGATCATTAGCATGTCAATACATCTCTTAAGCAGAGAAACAAGATCATGATTATAGCTTTTGCAGCCATTAATACATGCAGTGGTTACATTTGACTACAAACTTGGTCCTTCTGCATTAATCGGTAACACAGTCTGATGGCTCTCTATATTTCCTCACCTGATTACAGCTTGCCTAGCAGGAGTACATAATGACAAGTCCAATTCATGAATTAAACAGCAGGGCTTCAGTCCTAGTTCTGATGCGATGCTTAAAAGAACAGCCCTGCTAATTTTTTAGATTTTCAAACATTTTTAAAAACAACCTATTGAAAATGCCCTCTTAGAAACCTGAGTGTCTTATTTTGAGAGATACCCTCCAATTTAGCAGCCTGTCGTTGCGGTATTTGCAATGAATTGCAGGTACAAGGGATACAATTTAGTCATCTGGCTATATGCAAATCAAGAGGTTGGATGGACGTCTGAATCCTCTCTTTTTCACCCACCATTGACTGCAGGGCTGAGGTCCAATTAAAAATATTTGCACGGTTATGGTCAGAAAAATGACTGTGTATTCATCGTGAGGCGGTCAGGGTGCTGGCCTGCAATGTGGGAGACCCAGCTTGATTCAAAGCAAAGTTCTTCATGCCAGATCACTCTGAATCCAGCAAAGAAGGGACTTGAATGTCGGTTTTTCAGATCCCAGAACAGTACCCTGACCATCAGCTATACAGATCCTCTCTTGATTTCCACCCCCACCATCCATTAACCTTCCCATTGAAAGCTTTGTGGAAACTGATATACCTCTGTGAAACATTTTGGCTTCGATGAAACAACATATTTCACTGAAATGAAATTTCAGCGAAAATGTTCTGACCGGCTCTAAGCATTATGCACTCACTTTGCACAAGTATAAATGACTGTGCAAGGTGAAAGATCACGGAGAATCAAGCCCAGCACTACATTGCTGCACATATTGGATGCCTCCGTGTAATTTAGCCATATTTGTTTCCGTAACTGTAGAGCTGATGGAAATATTGAAGAGTGAATTGCATACCATGCCGGCCCATGCATCTTTAATAAATTTGTCAGGTTGCTACTGTAGAATCTTTATTGCTGGTTACTATAGCAGGGGCCAAGACGTGAAATGGCAGTCTAGATTCTAATCCAAGTTCAAGGGAAGTATTTGGATCAGGTGTTCCAGTTTGGGCCCATCTCTATTGATGAAGGGAGAAGCTGAAAGAAAAGAACTGGATCTTCACATCCAAAATTGATATTTGTAGATTGGGCTGTAAGAAAAAATAATCTTGTAAAATAAACACAGTTGATCTGTAACCCTCCGCAAAGTAGTAAATAGGGAAACCCAACCTATGTGGCCACTTTTCAGACTGTACTTTGAAAATAAAATTTCTTTCCTTACCAGTTTTGGTTTTCTCTTTGGTAATTATTGATTCCCTTCCCCACTTCACCCACCGACATCAACACTTCTGTGTTTCTAATGCAGCATGACTTGCTTTCATTGGCTTCTTTCAGTATCATCACTGATTGTGGTAACAATAACATGCCCAGTTGTGGTAATAAGATCTGCTGGTCAATAACTGCTTACTGAGGGGAATGATGATGATGATGATGATTTTATTGCAGTAGTGCTTACGGATCCCATGCAGAGAAGAGGATCCCATTGTGCTAAGCACTGTACAAACACAGAACAAAAAGACAGCATATCCGTAAAGGGGTTTACGATTTATGTCTCACACATTCTTGGTAGCTAGGTGCTCCAAACCTTTGAACCTCCTTTGAATCTCCAGACATTTCCAGGTTCACCAGAGCAATAATCAGCTAAGGAAGCCAGTGGCTCTGCTGAAGGAACCATGTGTCAGAAAAGGAACGCAGGAGGTGTGATGGCTTCCTAGAAGATAACCCACCTGCTGCTTCAAGATGGATTTGAGTTTAGAAGAGCCCAAGATTCTCCCTATGGCTACAGGGTCTGTGGATTGCTGAATGTCCCATTGATTACACTGAAACGTGCTCAAGGTTGAATTCTTCACCCAGCCTTCGTTTCCAGTGGAACCTGAAACACACAAGAGATCTCTCTGTAAGACATAGACCTGGTGAAAAGATTGGGCAGACTGAGACATCACCTCAGCAATTGTTGTTGGCTCTTCTTGCAATGAATCTTCATCCTTGGCAGTCTGATAGCATTATGTAATGTGAATGAAGCCCCCTTGATTTCATTAGAAATATCATGCATCATTATTATCATGATATGAGGGGAAAAGAATCTCCAGTAAGTCAGAAATTGAGCCTCCATGAAAGTGTGTCCCAGACCCCCAAGATACTGTACAATGGTCGTCATCTACTCAAGCCTTTTGACCTTTAGCATCTTGGAAGAAGGCAGGGAACGCACTTGGAAGAGTGCCTCTGGTGTGTTCGTGCCAGTGTGTGTGGTTTTGTGAGTCACGCACTTTTCCTTTGCTCACACAGAGAAGCCCACACTCTCTAGTTCCATTTGCTCATGCCCATTTCCTGCCAAACTAACCACTTCAGCGAAGGGGGTGGGGATAGAAAAAAAAAAGGAAAGAAAAATGACGTTGGGAATCTTTTAATTAGTTTCTGTATGTGGGATGAATGAGAAATTAATGTGAGAGGCTAATATTAATGAGCTCAAGACCAAAAGATGGTGACCCTGTGGCAAGCTCCTTTAACTAACAATTTAATTATAATAAATTTGAGCCTGAGAGCACCATATAAGTAAATCAATCAACCCTTGCAGGCGGGCTCATTAAAACCAGTAAAGTACAACCCCAGAAGGTCAGCTTATTAGAAAGGATTAGCGTTTTCCAGTTAAAGCCTTCGCTGGCCACAGGTGCTGGGAGAGAATTCCAATTCTGAGGTTCTGCATTGTCCTAGCTCATAGAGGGCTGCCCGTGTAAGATGATGAGTGCCCTCAGTTCCCAGTGGCCAGATCCTCAGCTGGTGGAAACTGGTGTAGCTCCACAGACGTCAGTGGCATGATGTCAATTTGTACCAGCTGGACATCTGACCAGCACTGACTTTACTGGGAGTTGGGGGATCTCTGGGCATCACAGGATTGAGCCTAAATAAATGTGATACCCTACAAATAGTTTATACTGTAGCATCTTTGCCTCACCCTGCAAACTACATAATCCGCTCCGATGAAGTGAACTGTAGCTCACGAAAGCTTATGCTCAAATTTGTTAGTCTCTAAGGTGCCACAAGTACTCCTTTTCTTTTTGCAAATACAGACTAACACGGCTGCTACTCTGAAACCTCCCTTTCTATTGATGAGTTCAGATTAACGCCCTGGATCAACATAATGGGCCCCACCCTCCTGTCACTGACAACAGTGTAAATCAGAAGCCAGTGCAGTTAAGCTGGCGTAAGACTGATAAGAGAGTGAGAGAGTGAGAGAGAGAGAGAGAGAGGAGAACCAGGAAAGGAGCCTCCCCTCCTCTTTCATTACCACACATATCCCTGCTCCAAGACACAAGTTCCTTTATAATTCAATTTAATGGTTCTCCTCCTCTCAGACGCCTCTTTGTCTCCGAGAACTCACATTCAGCACTCTTTCAGTTTTCACTACTAAATCTTGAGGGTTTCTCATTTTGTGCCAATTTCAAAGCATTGCCTTATGAATGCCAAAACACTGCCAGACTATGTTGCTTCTTCATCATTAACACATGTTACCATGGGGTATGACTGACTAGCTGTCTATCTATCTCTCTATCTACCTCGGTATTCTTATGGCCTGCATCACTGTAGTGTATGGATGCCTTGCAAACAGTACTGGATTTATCCTCCCAGCACCCCTGTGAGGTATCTCCATTTCTCAGGTGGGGAACTGAGGCATGGAGGGCCAGATTTTCAAAGGTACTTAAGTGCCTAAAAATGCAAATAGGATGCCTTGTGGGAGTTTGAAATCAGTGGGACTTAGGTGCCTGAGTGCTTTTGAAAAGCCCCACTAGGAACCTCTCTGTATCTCTAGGCACCTAAATACACTTGAAATTCTGGCTCCCAGTCAATTGGCCAGTGCTAGACTGGCTTTCAGTCGTTCACTGTGGCAATAATATGGATGTGTGTTCAAAGTGATAGCAGGGGAAAGGGTGATTTGTGTTCTCTAGTGCAGTGGTTTCCAAACTTGTTCCACCGTTTGTGCAGGGAAAGCCCCTGGCGGGCCGGGCCGGTTTGTTTACCTGCCGCGTCCGCAGGTTTGGCCGATCGCGGCTCCCAGTGGCCGCGGTTCGCTGCTCCAGGCCAATGGGAGCTGCTGGAAGTGGCGGCCAGTACATTCCTCAGCCCGCGCTGCTTCCAGCAGCCCCCATTGGCCTGGAGCAGGGAACCGCGGCCACTGGGAGCCGCGATCGGCCGAACTGTGGACGCGGCAGGTAAACAAACTGGCCCGGCCCCCGCCAGGGGCTTTCCCTGCACAAGCGGCGGAACAAGTTTGGGAACCACTGGCTGAGAGCATCTGCTAGAGCAGTGCTGCAGCAGTGCAGCTGCAAGCTCTGTAGTGTAGCCATAGCCTCAGTCCTGCAAGGAAATGCGATTCTTCTGCGTGCATGACATCATGCTCTTTAACCATGGAAATGGAAGGGAGCTCAAAGGTGCAGCATCATGACTTGTGTGCAGGATCAATGGCAGGGAGAACATTGGCTTTGAGGGATCAGAGTCCCCATTCAAACAAAAATATTGGGTGGATGAATGGCTCAGAGAATTGTTAATGGACTTCACCTTCAGGCGCCCAGTATGAATCATTTCCACGTCGGCAGTGACTGATAGTTGATTGCTGTCTTTTGACGGTCTGATGACCTTTGCGGAAGGAATTGGTGGGTCTCAGTTCAATTCCCAATAGACCCTCCACATAACCTCCTCCCTGACCTCCGATGTAACTGTCCCACTTATTGCCTGTGGCAGCAGAGAGGCCAAGGACTGAACTCCCCCCTTACCTCTAGATGTGGTTCCTCCGGGAATGGGTTGAGATACATTGGTGGGGCAGTGCAAAGAAACATGTTTTGTTGCCACCCAGAACCATCCATCTGGCAGCTTGTGCCAGCAAGGCATTCATGAGGAAACAAACAAAGCCCCTACAAATCTTGTTGTTAAGTAATTAGTTAGCACTGACGGTAAGAAAGATTCATAGATACCAAGGTCAGTAGGGACCATCATGATCATCTAGTCTGACCTCCTGCACAATGCAGGCCACAGAATCTCACCCACCCACTCCTGCGATAAACCTCTCACCTATGTCTGAGCTATTGAAGTCCTCAAATAGTGGTTTAAAGACTTCAAGAAGCAGAGAATCCTCCAGCAAGTGACCTGTGCCCCATGCTACAGAGGAAGGTGAAAAACCTCCAGGGCCTCTTCCAATCTGCCCTGGAGGAAAATTCCTTCCCGACCCCAGATATGGCGATCAGCTGAACCCTGAGCATATGGGCAAGATTCACCAGCCAGATACCCAGGAAAGAATTCTCTGCAGTAACTCAGATCCCACCCCATCTAACATCCCATCACAGGCCATTGGGCCTTATGTATTACTATTATTTAGTGTCTATGCTGCAATAGCACCTGGAGGGCCAAATCAGTGACTGGGGCCCCATTATGTTAGGTGCTGCACTCACATATAATGAATAGACAGTCCCTATCCCAAAGAGCTCACCGTCAAAGCAACAATGATGGAAACCATATGAAAGGCTAGCGGATTTGTGATTGGCTCAGTTACAGAGCACGTGAAAATTCTTCCCAGCTTGAAAGCTCCTTTCAAAATGTACCAAGCCAGCAGTGAATGCATCTCTGCCCAAAGTAAAAACCATCAGAACAAGCAGCTGAATGAATATTTACAGGGATGAGGACATGTAACTCTTTCATCCAGCTGATGGATACCACCACACTGCATCCTTCGCAGCAGAAGCTGTGGGTCAATTAGCACCGTTTGGGCTCACATCTCCTGGCTGAGAGTGATTTATTGCCAGTTTCTTTCTAAAGAAAGGGTTTTCCTTTCTGGCACAGACATGCTAAAATTATGGAATCATATCATTCTGCTGCTGAAAACAAGCCTTTGCGGCCCTGTCCCCTCAACCAGGGACTTTACACAGGGAGGCTTGCTGGGCTGTTATCGTATCCAACGTTGGCTTTGAGTTTCTGATGGCAGTAGATCATTTCAAATATTGCATTGCCTCCCTATTAGGGGCACCTTGCTTGGGTCAAGAGCCTGGAATCCAGGGGCTCATCACTGCAAAGGGCAAGGAAGTAGAAGACAGGGCCAGATTAAGGCAATCCACGGCATTAGCACACCACAAGAGGAGACCCCCATGGTTCCACCCCCATGGCACTGCTCCTGTACTGTGGCTCTGCCCCACTCCATACCTGCATTGATAAAGGGCCCTCCATCCCTCAGACGGGTAGTGGCCATGGGGCCACCTTCTCCCTCTTTCCCTCAGGAGCAGCAGAGGCCCATGTCCACTGTGAAGTTGGCATGGTGTGCTGTGGGAATCCCCCCAGTTCTGATGGCAGCAACTGGGATTTACCTGTTTCTGTGGGTGGGCCAGACCTGCTGTACTCTTCTACGCTTGCCTTCTACTGTCTCCTTCCAGGCTGTCTCAAGATTCAGGCAGACACTGCAGCTTTGGGTTCAGGATTTCCAGCTTTTCTTCCCAAGCACAAGGGCAAAAAACCTGACTTTTTTATTTTGAATGAAGACTTTGATCCTGATGTAGACAAAGGACTCCAGGAACTGGTCAGATATAGGCCAATTGGTGGCCTCCAACTAGACTGAGGATTGGGACTGATTGTTGGCTCAGAGCAAAGTTTAGGGGTGGTGATGGTTGGTAACCTCAGGGTAACATTAGTGTTGGGACTAGTTGGGGGCCCCACACTAGGATTAGGGATCACGACAGATCATAGCTCCAGGCTAAGGTTAAGGTTTGGGCTTGTAAGGGGCCCCAGACTAGGGTTAGGCCTCGAGCCATTAGGAGGCCCTGTGCTAAATTTAGGGTTGAGGCCACTGGAGGGTAGGGTAGCTTGGGTTAGATTGTGGCTCTGGTCTAGGTTTAGGGTTGGTGTTGGTTGCTGCCCTCAGGCTAGGTTTAGAATTGGGGTTGTGTTGGGAAATGTTGTTTTGACATTGATCGCAAAGGCCCAGAGAGTTAAACCCTTTCACTGTCCAGCATTAAACAGTGATAGGTTCAGGGTTATTTTTTTACAGAGACCTCCAATTTACTTGGTTATTTGGCAAATATGCCAAAGCAATCATTCAAATTGAAAGTTTATTGATTAAACACACACACACACACACACACACACACACACACACACACACAAAAGAACAAGGATTTAAAGCAAGCATTTATATTGAAACTGTGGTTGAGTGATTATGCAAAACAGACTTAGTCAGACCCTATCCAAGTCTCTCTCCTTTTGGAGTCAAAATATCAGACTCTCTTATTTGCATTAATAAGCTTTCTTTGATGAAAAGGAATGGGTTAATTTTATTCAGTCTGAAGCATGAAGGGCATTCACTTATCCTGTTTTCAACAGCCAGATAGACACAAGGCTGAGGAGAGGCAGGATAGAAAAGCTGGGTGAAATACAGCTTTTGTTGATGTTTTGGGGACACTTGACCACTGGTTAGTTACAAGTGAATGCTTTGGCTGGCACGTCAACCATGACACCTGCTTCTTGGAATCTGGTTCACATGCTGATCGGGGACATCATCGAGTTGGATTCTTTTTCCTTAGACAAGGCAAGCTTGGATGAATTCAGTATAGTTGATTTCAGGATTTGAGAGAGAGGATAGGAGGAAGGAGGGAGGGCAAAAAGCAACCCAACAAGAGCAAGGAAAACAATCCAGGATCTTATGTGCCTTTTTGGTACAGGCAATTAGATCGCCCCACTGATGGGCTGAGGACGGCACGTCATAATGATGTGATGACTTTCAGCCCTCAACAGGTGAAACCAAAGTTCCTTAAACGAGAGCAAGGGCAGCTGCCCGGTCTGTTCATTTTGATGTCAAGGGTGATGAGACGAGTTGAGATGAGCTGCAAGGCTGGCAGGTCAGGGGATGAGCTGGAAGGAAGAAGATTCTTTTTTCCCCCCTAAAGTCTCTTTTCAAGAATCCGCAGAAGGAGTAAAAGTATGTGGCATATTTTATCCTCATTATTTTGTCCACCAATTAAATCCATTTCCATAAGGCCAAACTTGGCATAGGTAACTTTGTCCCCACATTTTCTTATTTACCAAGTATGATGTCACCATAGTTCTTGACTTATATTAGTTGGCCATCTTTGCTTGAACTAAGTCCATTTTTCTGTCTGGTTTTCTTACACCTTTTCATAACATTTATTTCTCAGGCAAGCAAAAGGTTATTGGTTATTGTGACACCTTATGAACTTTCACATGCTTTTCACTATTGAGCTTAGGGTAAATTTTTAGGTCCAATAATCACAACAGACCCCAAGCTAGAGTTAAGGTTGAAAGTGGTTGGTGAACTTGGCTGAGGGACTGGGACAGTTGATAGAGCTGGGCTAGGCTTAGGGTTGGGGCTAATTGAGGTCTCCATGACAGTTAGGTTTGGGGTTGGCTGGAGGCCCTAGGCTAGGACAGAGTTAGGTTTGGGGTTGGGGTAGTCTGGGGGTACAGGGCTAAGGTTAGGTTGGAAGCAACACTGCAGTCAAGATTCTTGTGTTCTAATCCTACCTTTGGGAGGTAGTGTAGTTTAATGGTTAGAGTAGGGTGACTAGGAGTCAACACTCCTGGGTTCCTTTCTCAGCTCTGCCACTGACTTGGTGTATGACCTTAGATAAGTCACTTAACTTTTCTGTTTCAGTTTCCCCATCTGTAAAATGGGGGGGGGGGAAAGATCACAAAAGCATAGTGTTGAACGTGTGCAAAGCACTTTGAGATGCTTAGATGAAGGTGTGAATATAGTGTCAAGTATTCCTGTGCTGAATTGAGAGAGTCTTACTTCACCATGTTTATAAAATGAAAAGGAGGACTTGTGGCAAAAAGCTCAAATAAATTTGTTAGTCTCTAAGGTGCCACAAGTCCCCCTTTTCTTTTTGCGGATACAGACTAACACGGCTGCTACTCTGAAACCATGATTACAGTAAATCAGAGAAAGCTTTAATCTGAGGTTCCATTATCTGGTGGAAATTACTCCAACTGGCTCCATGCTCTTGGAATAGAAGGACAAAAAAATAGCATGGGTTTATTTATATTTGCTAATCAGAGAGTGCTAGAGGGAAAGTGAAGAGATTTATCTATCTCGCTACTTTAGGGTTTTATGCTGCCACCCATCATTTTAGTGTCTAAGCTCCTTCCATGTAAAATCAATAGCAATTGCAAAGTCCCTAGTGGATTTCAGGGAGTCTCTGAATTCCCAGTGATTTGATCTTGTCAGCTCCAAGAAGATATGGGTACATTTTGCCCCCATGAACAAAATTCAGACAAATAATAGAAATGATGCATTGGGGCTTGCAGGATGTAGAATGATTCTTATACCAGTAAGGTGCTATCATTTCCTATTTTCACTGCCTGCCTCTTTCAAAGAGATCTTCTCTGTATAACAGCTTTGGGCTTCTGGCATTTATGCAGTTTATGAATTAATGGGACATTGTTAGTGCCTGTTCCTTTGTATTGGAGGACAAGGAAGCAGCTGACTCTGTAGCCAAATCAGTTCTGTTTCCCATTTGAAGAGTGGCCCAGGACCTGAGGGTTGGATTCATCTCTCTCGCTGTCCTAAAGAGCTCTCTGCATCTCCTTCCAGCTCACTTCTATTACTTCACCTTGTCATGGGCTCATTTTGAAGAGCCCCCAATTACTCTGGAATAATTCTGCTCTCATATTTCCATTTCACAGGCCAGATTCTGACAGCAGTTTCCTCTCTACCTAAATCTGAAGTAACTAATTTCAATGGAGTCACTATGCAATTAATGTGGTGCAACTGAGAGCAGGATTTGGAGCCATTTTCTTTCCCTTAGAAAGAACAGGAGTCCTTGTGGCACCTTAGAGACTAACAAATTTATTTGAGCATAAGCTTTCATGGGCTACAGCCCACTTCATCAGATGCATGCAGTGGAAAATACAGAAGGACGATTTTATATACACAGAGAACATGAAACAATGGGTATTACCAGACACACTATAACGAGCGTGATCAGTTAAGCACCCGGAGCCGCTGCGAGCCCGAGTCGAGCCTGCTGGGGAGACCCCGAGATCTGCCGCCGCCAGCCCCGCTCCGAGGAGCCGCCCCTGGCCCGCCATGGCCTCAGGATCCAATTCTAAAGCAGACGACTTATCTACCGCAATTCTAAAGCAGAAGAACAGGCTGCTACTCTGAAACCTTTCTTTCCCTTATATCTTGCGGTAACCTCATACTTAAGCCTTTAGCTGCCACCAGACTTGTATGGGATTCAGTGTGAATTCTGTTGAATAACAAGGCACCTGTAAAAGGCACCCCCTTCTGCCAGGAGAGGTGAGATTTTAAAGTTCTGAGACCCTTCTTGCAAATTGAGCAACTTTTCAAGCAGTATTCAGCCTGGGACTGAATTGAGGGAATAAAGTAGGAACCACTCATCTGCTCCACCCCACAAATATCATGTCCCTTGAGCATTTGCCCAAACCAGAGCCAATTTCTTTTTTTAAGTTTAAAAAAATGTGGTTAATATTTTTCTTTTGTACACATCTGTTTTCTGGGATCCATTTGGGTCCTGAAGTGGAAGAGTTAAAATGCCCTGGGCAAAAAGTCTTCTTTGCATAGTATTTCTGGCACTGTCTAAAGCTTGCAGAGTTTCCAAAACAATTTTGCAGACTTCGGGCTGCCCTGTATGTGCAGAAATCCCATTGAAGCAAGTGGGAATTCCATGCAGGGAGTAGCTACTGGATGGCGCCCTTAGTTGGGTGCATAGCTGAACTGGATCTCTGAATTTTTTGAGGTTCACCCATCAGTAGCGTAAATGCTTGAGTGGGGATACTATGTTGCAGCTCAGCAAAACGCTGGGCTACATCCTCACCTGAGGTAGGTCAGCATAGCTCTATTGACTACAAAGGTGCTAGGTCAGTTTGTGCCAGTTGAAGATCTGTCTCATTAGCTTCCGTATCTAGCAGGTTTGCCGGAAAGAAAAGTTGTCATCGTTGTTAAAGACATAAATTATGCCAGTGTAATAAAACCAGCTCCGTGTTATATCTTGGACACATGCCAGCAGCTCAATATTGTTTTCTAGCTTTTACAACAGGCAATCTGTTTCCATGAGCCTCTGACACACTGTGGCTGGTGGACAATTTCTGCTTGCTCTCATCACAGAAAGTAATGTGTTCTACAAAGCTTTTGATTCTCTGCAAGCTGAAATGTTTATCCCTGATCTCCTTTCTTCTCCACTTTCATGATGGTGGTGGGGGGAATGCAAGCTTTAATCTCAGGAGAAAGAAAAGTAGAAATACATGAGTATAGATAATGGACCAGATTCTCTCTTATGTCAAGACCTGCTTGGTGCAGGAGCTGGGGTGGAGTGTCAAGGAGCTGGTTACAGCTCCCTAAATTGCAGGCTGCACCAAGCCAATGTATGATAGAGTAACCTCGTGGCTTCTCTAGCATCTTTAGCTGGCCATGGTTCTCAAGAGACCATAAATCAGCTTTGTACTCCTCCCCACCAATGACACACTCCTTCCTCCCCTGGCGTGTCCCTATGCTGGGGTAAGTGAGACGTTGTCGCAGGTGCTGGTTCTGCTGGCTTTAGATCAGGTGAGAGTTCCCTCCTGCTGTGAGACTAAAGTCAGCTGAAGACAGATTCTGGTCCCTTTGTGCTGCTCAGGGGCACAAAGTGGCTGGAACCAAGGTAGAGAATCTGATTCAATAAATATAGAAATGCCAGATTCACCTGTCTTCAGGTATCATCAAAATACCCAGGGGCTATAGTACCCATGGATGCATCAGAAGAGGTAGACAGTCACATGCTTTGCACAGGAAAAGCTAATAGTGCCATAGGTGTTTGGCTGGCTGGTTCTTGCTCAAGGTGTAACTGATTGCCATGGGTGAGCTGAAGAAGGAATTTTCCCCAGGTCAGATTGGCCAGGACCTTGGTGGGCTTTCAACTTCCTCTGCAGTGTGTGGGTGTGGGTCACTTGCCAGGATTATCTAGGTACATCTCATTTAATCATTCCCCTGCCATTGCAGGGGCCTTGGGCACTGGGGCATCTCGGTCCCTCCTGTTCTCTGCCTGTGGCACATAATAGTCTAGTCTCCTGTGGGCTGTAACACTTTGGTCTAATATTGGTTGTTGGGGTTGGTGAGGGGATGCTGGATGATGTTGATGGCCTGTGCTATACAGGTGGTCAGACTATATGGACTGGTGGTCCCTTCTGGCCTTAAACTCTAATACTCCATAACTACTTTTGATTTCTATTTTATTTTGTAGGCACATATGAAACTCCCATATACACAGTACCCAGTCAGGACCAGGGGCCATTGTGCTGGGCACTGCACAGAAACATATGAAGACGTGGTCTAGCAGTCACTTGATCTCAATGAGAATTTCCATTGGCTGTCAGTAAGGCTTGTCATTTCAGCTTCATTTCAGGGTTGGATGGCAACACAACTGCAATCTGGTGAAGGTTGGAGCAAGGCTGATGTTTCCCATCCAGCAGCGGTGTGCACATTCATAGTGCATTACTATGTTTTTGAAAACTGACCAAGCATGGAATACAGTGGTGGCCACAAGGGTTCACAGAAGAGAAATTGTTTCTTTTGCTTTAGCTAAATTCACATCCATATTCCAGCCAACAACAGTGGCATCTTAGCTAGCCTAGAAAAATTCAGTGATACTTATTCATATGACAGTAGTACATAGAGGCCGTGTAACCAAGATCGAGTGCTGTAGAAACCCATAGTAAGAGGTAACTACTATGACCCTGAGAACCCTTCAGTGCCAACTGGCAAAGGGTTCACTGCTGTGTAACAGCAATTCCTAACAGGCTCGACAAACTCAGTACACCAAACATATGGCTTTCATGGTATTTATCCATAAATGATGTCACGTGAGGTCTCTAATAAACACTTATGTCACACTGATCCTCCTAATCACCACAAGATATATGCACAGATGACATTTAAGGAGCAGTGTATATATACTGAAAATATGTTTTAAAGTGTCACCAACCAAAGATAAAAGCAGGTTTCTTCCAGACAGGAGGTAAGAGGTGAATGTCTGTTGAAATGTAAAAAAAAAAAAAGCATGGTAAGCCCACAGAATGGAAGCCCCATTGACATGCAAAGTCAATGGGGAATGGAGAGGCAACAGGGTGACAAGACACTGCACACCGAACCACAGAGGGTTCCCCTGTTTCTGGGGGCAGACAGTGAACTTTGGGGAATACAAGTGTAATGCTGACAGACCCCAGTCACCGGCGGGCAGGATCGAACCTGGGACCTCTGGAGCTAAATGCATGAGCCTCTACTGCATGAGTTAAAAGCCACATGACCTTTAGCTAAGGCTGTAGCAGGCTCATTAATCTCTAGGTGGTCTCAGGGCCACTAGAGGGGACAGAACAGCACACCCAGGAGGAGTGTGGGTTACATAAGGGCAAGGCAAAAAGACACCCTTTTATTCTGTACCGAGGAAGTAAATGGACAGTGCATTTACATTCATGAAAATGGAATCCCAAGCACTGTTGGTAGGAAACGTCACAAAGGACATTTAGGGTGAGATAAGCTTCTTCTTCTTAGCCTGTTAAAGTTAAGAATCTGTAAGCATCAAGTTATGAGTTTGTTTTAGAAGTAAATCCTTCTTTTTCCATTTCCCTACTCACTATCTCCCAAGTCTGGATCTTTGATAATAAACGTATAATTGTTTTCATTACAAATATATCTCCGTGCTGTGAGGTTATATAGGAGCTGATCCTGAGCTGAGTCATGCATGCTGGCTGTTTTCTGTTCCTTTAGTATTACTGTGAGTAAGTGAATAAGGAGCTGAACACTGCAGGGGAGTGCTTCAACGGGCCTAGGGTGCGCCTGCTGTTAGCCTGCAAGGCAAAGTAAGGGCTGGCATAGCCCAGAGGAGATTGTCCGGGTGGCTGACAGACTGGAGGTGGCAGGGAGCTAACACTCAGCTAAGCTCTAGCAAGTGTCTCTTGCTGGAGACGGGGGGACACAAGATGACTCACAGTCTTGGGCACCCTGAGAAGCATAACTGTAGAATTATTAGTCGAACTAGAAAAGTCATGAGAGGGGAAACTGAGGCATAGAATGGAAGTAACTTGCCCAAAGTCACAGAACAGGGATTAAGAGCTCCTGACTCCCAGTTCAGTGCCTTATTCATGCTGCCTGTCTGCTGATGGCTGCCTCCTGCTGGCCAGTGTGTGAACTCGCCATTAGTGTTGTTTATACCTTTAGGATCTATCTATCTCTTCTGGGTTCTTATATATCCCCTCGCACCATGGTATCTGAAGATCAAAATGTCATCCTAAACTAGTGCTCTGTGACGGCTGCAACCTTGACATCAAACTGCTCATTTTCTATTCTTCGGTCTGTATGTTCTACCCTTAAGCACAGTTACTAGGATAAGAATGTCAAAAACATTGGTTCCTCTTCTCCCACTTCAGTGAGGAACTCTTGGCCCTTATGTTCTCCCCTCGGCCTGTTTATATGCAGCTTTCCTTAAAACAACCCATAACACTGTTCCAAAAGAATAGATTCCAGGGATGTCTTTTCTGGGTTTAACACCGTCATTTTCTAGTGCTAAGTGGCTCTGTGTGGTACTACAATAGCCTTTCTACCCCAGCAACCTTGGCTCAAATCCTGATTAATACAAACAACCCTGGAGGTCTCATTTTCATCAGTGGAATTAGGATTGCTAGGCCCTGGTGATATTTTCAGTGCACCCTCCATGGTTTGGCTCTAGGGAGACCAAGGACTGGTCTAGCAAGGTCCAGGACTGAAATGAATGGCAGAGCAACGTGGAGATCTCCATGCTTGAATAGCAGAGTTTGCTCAGGTACACAGGCAGAACTGTGGGGGTGCACTGATGGATCACAGCTCTGGAGTAGCAGGGGGTACTGCAGCTCAGACCTGGCAGAGCAATACTGAGGCCAAAATAGCAGAGGATGGACAGGTGAGGACTGAGGTGATATTGCAGCGGTATGGAGGATTCCAGTACTGGATGAGCATGGGTACTCCTGGCTCGAGTTGCAGTGCACTGGCAGAAGGCGTGCTGGTGTACCTGGTTCAGGACCTGTTCATGCTCTAGCTAATTCTACAGAGTGCTGTGTATTGTACCTTTAACAAACACCATTAAATTCACATCATTTACAAAAACCGCCTTTTCTTTTCTTGCTTCTTTTTCGTGAAAAGGCAGGTAAATTCAGCCCCACAAACGAGGGAGCTGCGAGCCAGCCTGTACACCACTGAGCACCGCATAGCAATGGAGAACAGTAAGCAAAGCTGTCAAATTTTCTCTGAGGGCAGCTACACACCTCTTGTGCCAAATTATATTTGACATTTCAAGTCCACATAATGTAACACCTAGCCCCAGAAATGGCGGCAGGGCAGCAGGAGTGTTCCATTTCACAAAATGGACCTATTTGCTTTAATTTCCTCCACATCGTGGCCAAGTTTACTTGGAAGTGAGAAACACTTGGGGTATTTTTTGTTAGCGTGGCATTAAAAGAGTTCACTGTGGTGTGCTCAGACACCGTTTGGGCTTCAGGTGGTCTTAATTAAATCACATAATGTACGAGAACTGTGCATTGGTTCAAAAAGAGCCAAAGAAAGTTGTGTGCTCTTGACTGAATAATGCTCAAATCAAACATTAGATTCCTGGCATGAACCAACCATTCAGCAGGTGTAAAATTGAAAAGAGAGAGGGTCATTATATCGTTGTAAGCAACACTCCAGATATGGCAGAAAGACTTGCTCTCTCCATAAAGCTGTTATGGGGATATGAAGATCATTTGATAAAGGCATTTGTGGATTTGTTGCATGTCAATACAGGCTTTCAGACAGTGAATAAGCAGGGTAGGTGTGCGTAAGGGGGGAATGAATGATCTCTCACTCCTTGTCCTTATTTGCTCTTTGCAGGGTTTCACTCTGAAAGCCCTTTTGGAAGGACCGTTTGATCAATGAAGGCTTATTGGGTGCCGGGTGTTTGTCTTCTGATTGGTTTCAGGCTCCAGCCATAATTGGGAAATGTGTCCAACTTGATGTTAATTAGCCTCAATGATGTGAAAACCTGATTGGGTCTTGGGAAGGGAGGAGTTTGCCAGCTGAGCTTTAGGTAAAGCACAGAGAGGCAGAAAACCCTGGGTAGGGGGATGTTTGTGTGGAGGGTTGAAACTGCAGTGTAATTCACGAGTGTTGAGCCTTAGGAGTATGTAAACCACCAAGGAAAGGTATTAGGGTCTTTATTTGTTTTGTGTTAAAAGAGTCTACTATGTGGAGCAAAATGCAGTGTTTACAGGGGAGGTGTCTGTAATAGCCAACGTTTGATCATTGTATTTGTCATGGAGGAATGGCAGAAGAGAGGGCTCGGACACAAAGCTGCGATTATAAAGCAGGAGGACTTCTTGCTGTGGAGACCAAAGGTGGATCTGGAAGGCTGAACTGTGGGAAGAGAAGAGAATTCCCTAGACTAGTCAGTAGACAGGGAGAGAGAGAGACAATCTGTAGCCAAAAGAGGGAGGTGTGGGTTGAACTGGGAAGGCTGGGCTGTACTTCCACATCCCTCTGAAAAGCCCAGGCTCTTTCGCTAAGGGCAGAAATTGCCTCCAATGAGGTAATCCTTGGGTTGGTACTTCTGTTAGTCAGGGCTAGTAGGGAGCAGTATATCTGCATAGCATTGCATTATTAGGCACATGAGCTAGAACCAAAAGGAACAAGAGGGTGGGGGGGAAAGGCACTTTTTGCAGTAGGATGAAAACTGATGACCCCACCAGAGTCTTCTTCCCCCATATGCAGAACTGCAAAGCTGGTTTGGAGGAGTGGTGCTACTCATCCCCTTTGGTGTAGCAGGATTTGCTAGAAAAAGGCTATTGGGGCTGGATGACCTGACCTGGCTTGGCAACTCTTAGTTTTTGGTCTGGTTCTCATAACATGCTAGAAATGTCTGTTTGCATTTTTCTCATCATCCTATTGCAATAGACAGGAGGGGGGAGCACAAAATAACGGCTGCAATTCTGTAGCCAAAGAGCAAAAGCAATTGCTTGTGTGTCTACAGAGACATTGGAATTGCCCATTTGAGGAGCTGCGTTCATGCATCTGTTTCCCAGACTCAGAATGCAGGGCCCCGCTCCCAAATTTCTCTCCTCCTACTCTGTGTGAATACATGGTGACCCAGGGATTGTTTAGAGCTGGGAGTTTGTTTTGGTCCCATCTCTAGTTTTTAGAGGCATTAAAGTGATAAATGTTTTGCTCACTTGACATACACTGTGTATGACATACAGTTCTCTGTTCTCACCTGGGAACCTAAGAGATCGCCCGTGCAGATTAAATGGCCATTCCAAATCCTCTGTGTTATCACTTTAGTGCCAGTTTTGCTCTCGCTAGTGCTGCTTTCCAGCTTTTACTGCAACTTATCTTAATTAAGAAAGAAGCGTAGCCAGAGGAAAATTATTACAGTTTTTCAATTGCCAGAAAATATTAAGCAGATGAGATGTTTTCCTAGGATAATCAAATAGAATCCCTGGGAAACTGACAATTGGTCTAATCCATTTTTTTCACTAGCCCAACAATGAATTATTTTAGCCAAATTGTCCAACAGAAAACAAACTTCTGAAGAGTCTGGCATAAGGGGCCAAACCCTGTGATTCCTTACCTTGTGCTTACTTGGGTGAACAGTCTATTGAAGCTTTGCTTAAGGAGTGGACCTTAGCGCCTATCCCAAAGAAAGTACCATTCACAATATAAGCAATGTATAAAGAAAGTGACAATCAGCTTTCTGTCCAAAGGAGTCATCTTATTGGGTACTGGCTTCTGTACAAACCCAGGAGAAGATGCTGCTTCCTGCTCCAAGGAGCTTGCAGTTCAGCTGAGACACAGTCCATGCAGTTTGGACATCCATAATACAGTGGGCAATGGTAATACAGTGGGCAAACGTTTGAGGTAGGGGATTAATCCAGAGCTATTGCTGATAAGCTCCTCTATGCATTTATCATAGCTTCTGGGGCTTGATTTTTTTCAGTGTCAGTCTCCCTGTTTCATTTTGCAGGGACCAGTGGTTGAACAGTAATAAATGTTAATAAAAAAGCATAAGGGAATCCAGAATAATATTGAATGAATCTTTCAAAACTCAGGTTTATCACTCTGTCAGTGTCCAGTTCAGGCTTTGAACAGTATATTTAGGGTGCAATATGTACTGAATGGCTACTCTAAGTTCAGTGTGTCACACCAAAAGGACCCGAGCTGCTCCAAGCATATCAGCTGGGTCATGTACAATATGGGTTGATTACTTCTCCTGTTGTCTGTGTCTTATTTTCTGTGGAAAAACAAATTCTGTCACCCTTACTTTGAATATGGCCTCCCCCCCGCAGTAGTCCCCCTGAATTTAACAGGACTAGTGGATAGGGTACATCTCTGGGACTCAGGAGACTTGGGTTTTATTCCTGGCTCTGCCACTGACCTGCTGGGTGTTCTAGGGCAAGTCATTTCCTTGCCCAGTGCCTCAGTTTTCCCCATCTATAACATGGGGATGATGTTACTGACCTCCTTTTCTAAAGTGCTTTGAGGTGTATGGAAAAGTGCTACGTGACACCCAGGGATGATGATATTACCACCATTCACATGGAAGGTGCTTCTCAGCATGAGGAGAGTGGCACACTCTAGCCCAGCTCTTTAGAAATGCATAGATGCTAATCATAAGCATTACTTTCCTGTCTCATCCCCCTTCTCCCCTGACCATGTGAATGGGAACCATCATTAAGGGTAGGATGTAATAATCCAAGCAAGAGGTAACTGAAGGCTTTAAACACTGAGGATGGAGGGGTGGTACAAGAGGATATAACCAAGATTTAAGCAGCAGTTTTTGGCTGAACAACAGAAAAAAACCTTCCGGGAGTGAGAAGGATTTGGCTGCAGAACAGACTTCCAGGGACGGCACGGGAAACCCCTTCTCTTGGATAGTTAAAACTAGACTGGATGAAGCATTAGCAAATGTCCCAGAGGGTTCAGTCCAGCCACTGGCGGGGAAATGAACTAAATGGCCAACATACAATCCTCTGCCCACCTCTAATTCCCAAGCCTCCGTGAATCTCTCTACTCACTGTACTTTTTTCTTGTTAACCCTTTCAGCGTCCTTCCCTTATGCCCACGTTTCCTCGTTTTCCACTTGCACTCAGTAGTTCTGTGCCAGGTGGCTCTGACCCTTATTTCACTGTGAGCTTATTGGGGTGCTCCCTTGAAAGGACCTTGAGCTTGTCAGCTCCACCCTTAACCAACAGTGTGGGCTTTCATGGCAATGGTCTCGCCAAGTGATCCCCAAAAGATGGGCTGGGGGAAGGGATTAGAAAGGTGAAGTCACTTTCCCTTCCCTTCGCCATCAGCAAGCCTTATCTTATTACCAGCTGTGACTTGAGTAAATAGGGTGACTCTACCAGATTGGCAGCATCAGGCCCACCTTCCATCTTCTCACATAAAACCCAGCTAGAAAGGGACAGCAAGTTTGGGCTTGGCAAAACCCTCGGTCAATAATGCAAAATCCCAACAGCCATGGTCACTGGCACCCTTCATCTTTTAAAGTCTCTTGCATCTTCCTCCCAATATACCCCTTCTTTTCCCTACTCTCAGAAGGCCCAAAATTTAAATGTGTTTTCGCTAGACAGGGCAAATTAGAAATAGGACATGAATGAAGTCATGCTGCAGGTAGCGAAGAAGTTGCATGCATTTATTGCCTGCTCCCCTTAGTAATTGCACAGTTCTGTACATTATGGGCACAGCAAGCAGTTCATTGCAAGGATTTGCTTCCTGAAATTCAGATTTCAAATTAGGTAGGTTAGTTTCGATGGGGCACCTCAGCCATAGGGTATTGGTTTTATTCTCTGATTTGGAACACTTCTATCAGGTTTCTAAAGTGAACGGTCACCTTGGTGAATTCAGCATTTGCTCTCTGTGTAACTTTTCTGTTCTTTGCTAAACATACACTGTTTCCATTAACATCCCTGCCAGTAAACTCATTCGGTAGAACATTGGTGGAAAGTGAGCAGCCAAAGCTAACTTGAGCTTGTACACTTGGGAATCGCAGAGAATATCTTGAGGCATTTACCTAGATCTACATGAAACTTCAGCATTAATTTGTGAGCTACAGTTATAGCAGGGATCAGCAACCTTTGGCACGCGGCCCGTCAGGGAAATCTGCTGGCGGGCCAGGACGGTTTGTTTACCTGCAGCATCCGCAGGTTCGGCCGATCGCAGCTCCCACTGGCCGCGATTCGCCGTCCCAGGCCTATGGGGGCTGCGGGAAGCGGCGCGGGCCAAGGGATGTGCTGGCAGCTTTTCCTGATGGGCTGCGTGCCAAAGGTTGCCGATCCCTGAGTTATAGAAACAAAAGATGGTCTTATGGTTAAGGCACTGGATGGGGACTCAGTAGACCTGAGTTCACTCCTTAAAGATGCCATTGACTCCTTGTTTATTTCCCCTCCTACTGTCCTTGTAAACTGCTGGAAATGGCCCACCTTGATTATCACTACAAAAGGTTCCCCGCCCTCCTCCCTCCCCCCCGGCTCTCCTGCTGGTAATAGCTCACCTTTCCTGATCACTCTTGTTACAGTCTGTATGGTAACACCCATTGCTTCATGTTCTCTGTGTATATAAATCTCCCCACTGTATTTTCCACTGCATGCATCCGATGAAGTGAGCTGTAGCTCACGAAAGCTTATGCTCTAATAAATTGGTTAGTTTCTAAGGTGCCACAAGTCCTCCTTTTCTTTTTAAGGATACAGACTAACATGGCTGCTACTCTGAAACCCGCCATTAACTTCTTGTGTGACCTCATTTAATCTGTGCCTCAGTTCTTCAGCTGTACAATGGGGACAATATCACTTCCTTTCTCTTGTGTATTTAGATTATTTTGTTATGTGTGTGTTTAACATCTAGAACAGTGGGGGCCCCAATGTTGGTTGGAGCCTCTAAGCAGTACAATGATGTAGATAATAATGGTTCATGTTCAGCCTACGCCTTTGCATAGGAGAGAGATTGTTGCTCACCTGTGTTTTATATAGCAGCGCAAGTAGCAAAGGCAAAAGGCTGTCAGAAATGCAGCCCCTTCGTCCAAACCCATGAGACCCTTCCCCCACAAAAGAGTAACGGTGACTGTATAAATCATACCAGAACGAGGCTCTTACTCCCCATGAGAAGGGCTGCAGGTGTAGAATTTCAACTGTAGGTCACAAGTGATTTCAGGGGATTGAATATCTGTAGCACTGTGGTGGGTTTCAGCTTTTCCTGAAATCTTATCCTCCAGCTGGACTGCACAAGTGTACAGGCTGGGGCTGCTTGTGTCTCCAGCCTCCCTTACTCAGGTCTTTGTTTCCCAGAGCATTTTGTTTCGCTTCAGACACATGCTGACAACTGGAGGTGGGTGGTGGTGGCGGAGGGGAATGTGAGTGAAAGTTGCTATCTCTGAGCTAATCGCACTTTATATGGAGGGATGCTTTTTTCTGTTAGTGGGAGCCATGCTGGGTGTTTGTTTCATACGGTGATTATTTAGCACTTCACATGAAGGCAGTCCATTGACTCAATGCAAATCGGAGTCCAGAACCTCTATTATCCCACCTTTCAACAGGAATGTGCATTATTAAGGACACACCCAGGAGGACTTCACTCCATGTTCAACTTAGTGTGTAGTAGGCCCGGTCATTAAAAGATCCCCTGATTACTTCAGCCTCTCCGAATCCATTAGGATAAAGAATCAAGATGCCCATGCACAAACCTTGACAGACTCACAGGGAGATAGTAAAATGAAGCCGGCACCCTAGCAGTGTGTAATTTGCCCTTTGGTGATGCATCGGTTTCCCCTGCCAGGCCGAACTCCTGCTACTGCTGCACTGAGCACAAACAATACTGCCCCTATCATATTTTCCAAGTTAATGGGGCCTGCGCAGGAAGGAATCCCAGGTAGCTGCTGCAGTAAGATAATTATTCCCCTCCCCTGCTATTTTCTCAAAATGATGTTGAGAGCTGATTCAGAGTCAGGGGAAGAGCTGGCCAGATTATTGGATGGGAATAAATTAACTGGTCAAATGTAGTTTTTATTTCTGTTGGGGGATTGGGCTGATTTTGGTGCAAACACACAATTTTCTGACCCTGAGTTGTTCAAACTTCATTTTGGTTTATTTACTATTTGTGACATGGGATGTTTCTTCAGCTCCCTGACTGAGATGTTTTGAGATCATGGTGAGACTTTTAAATACGTTGGCAAGTGACAATGAGTATTTATGCAAAGAGCAGCTATTCCCCAAGCATCTGCCTGGACAAAAACCAGGCACATGAATGCTCACAAATAGCACACAAATGGGGCGTCAATATGGTTGATCCAAACAGCTGTTGAGAACATGAAGAAAAGTTCACATACATTGCTTTTCCGGTATTCAACCAGCATTGGACAGCTATTTCCACAGGTGCATTTGTTTGGGATGTTACTTTGGAAACCACTTGGAGGACACTTTAAGGAGGACACTTTGTGTGGTGGGATAACTGATAAACCTACTGTAAATACACCTGTAAATACACTGAAAGTGCTTGGGATGGGGTGCAAACCTGATATGTATAAATGTGAAGTGCCCTACAGCAGCAGAGTAAATTCTTACTGTATCAGACCCCAAACACTGTCGGCAACCCCCTCTTTTAACTCTT
Organism: Chelonia mydas; assembly: GCF_015237465.2. Taxonomy (NCBI): domain Eukaryota; kingdom Metazoa; phylum Chordata; order Testudines; family Cheloniidae; genus Chelonia; species Chelonia mydas. The sequence continues at coordinate 72,131,988 of NC_051250.2, forward strand.
TCAAGCATTTCTAATTTTTCCTGCCTTTCACTCCTGGTCCCCGCCCCCATACTTCACTAGGGTTATAAATGAGCATTTCCCCCTCCAGCTTGGTAGCTGCAGACCCTCCTCTTCTCACGTGAACCTGCAGTGGGGGCAGGTGAGAATGCTGAATCTGTTCCCCCCTTCCCCCTCATGTCAACCAGTTGTGTTGCCATAACTTGAGGATCAGCCTTTCCCTGCAGGACTGAGCTGAAATGCAAAAGCTCTGAGGAGAAATACGAATCTGTGCAGTGTTAACAAGGAGAAGAGACAGAGAGCCAAAGTAAACTGCCTGTGCACATGTGTTGTTTGTTAGCTGATTTCTTCCCCACCCCCAAGTTAGTCTCCATGTCAAATTCCTTCTGAAATATGTCTGGAAGGCCACAGAAAGCAGGTGAATAGTCATACAATCAAAATCACATCACACCTCTTAAAAATACATGTATCCTTCCTCTCACCCAGAGTAGAGGCAAAGAATAGAGATGCACTCAGTCTGCATGAAGTGAAATAGCTTTTCCAAACAGCTTTATACACAGTGAGGTGTAGATAGCAGTCCTGATCTTCAAAATTCACATGCACAGTTGTATGTATACTCTAATTTATATAGGTAAATACCACAGGTCAAATTCTCAGCTGGTGTAAATTGTGGTAGCTCCTTTGACCTCCATGGAATTATGCCGATTTACACCAGCTGAAGCTCTGCCTTCCAACGGGCGCATAGATATTTGGTGTTTCTGCAAACACATGGTGAGTCAGGAGCCTAGAAGGTTGTGTGTGAATGCAAACCCACTCCCAGCCCTCTGCTCCAGATGGTTTGTGCATGTTACCGAGGAGTGTGCAATTGTCCATGCAATGGGAATTGCGTGATTTTGAGTTCCTTTAGGAAGGTTAGAAACTGAGTTTCTGCCATGTGCACATGGCTGTAGTTTCTAGCCAACAAAGATCTCAGAGGTCAGCTGCACTTACTGTGGGCCACATCCTCAGCTGGTGTAAATTGTTGTAGCTCTATTGATTTTAATGGAGTTATTCTGCTGTACACTGAGGATATGGCCCTGTGCGTGCACCTTGCCACAGCCATGACTCAAATGCTCCTTATTCACTGACACCAGCACTTCTAGGCTGAGCCCCAAAGGAGCCTCCCTCTGCCCAAGCTGGTACCAGCTGAGTCCTATCTGGAAATCATACTTTGAGCGGTTTGCATCTTTCTTCCAGGAAAGGGCATGTGTGGAGATAGAATGTGGCACTTTCTAAGGTGCCAGCCACTTGTCTTTATGAAAAACAAACAAACCCTGATGAGGCCATGTTTTATAACCACTAGAGCTGGCTGTTAGATGGGGTGGGATCTGAGTTACTACAGAGAATTCTTTCCTGGGTATCTGGCTGGTGAATCTTGCCCATATGCTCAGGGTTTAGCTGATCGCCATATTTGGGGTCGGGAAGTAATTTTCCTCCAGGGCAGATTGGAAGAGGCCCTGGGGGTTTTTCACCTTCCTCTGTAGCATGGGGCACGGGTCACTTGCTGGAGGATTCTCTGCTCCTTGCAGTCTTTAAACCACGATTTGAGAACTTCAATAGCTCAGATATAGGTGAGAGGTTTATCGCAGGAGTGGGTGGGTGAGATTCTGTGGCCTGCGTTGTGCAGGAGGTCGGACTAGATGATCATAATGGTCCCTTCTGACCTTAGTATCTATGAATCTATGAATAAATAAATAGTATGAGACAAATGTATGCAGGTGTTTTTCAGTGTGTAATTATTTACGCAGAATCAGTCTTCTCCCCATGAGAAATGGGACAAAAGTGGGATCTGTGGATTTCAGAGCTGTTCTATTTCACATTCCTCGATTGGCACCCACCATACTGTTTTGCTTGAACGTCATATACAAAATAGGTGTCTAAAAGACGGGCTCATATCACGTGATCTCCATTCATTATCATTAACATTAAGGCTGAAATCTTGGTCCCATTGAAGTCAAGAGAAAAACTCCCTTTCATCCTGCCTCTTGGTCAACACCCAACATAGTCACAGATACATTTGAGGCCCAATTCTGTTCCCGGTGATGTTTGAGAGCTTCACCATTTAATTCAGTGGAACCATGATCAGGACCTTAACTAGTGTATCTACCTGTCTGTATAGGAACTTACACAGTCATCAGTAGTTTCCAAGTATTTATCCTCACAAAGCTCCTGTGAAGCATACCAGGGAAAAGTATTAATTCCCATTTAGAAATAGGGAATGGAGGAACAGTGAGATTATGTGACACATTTTCACAGGGAGACTGTGACAGAGGTGGGAATTGGACCCCAGTATCCTGAGTCATGGGCTAGTCCCTTAATCACAATACTGTTTTTCTGCCCCACTTGTCTCCTCCTACCTGCCCAATTTAGACAAAGTTATTTCTGGGCATGTAATGCTCATGGGAGTCCACATCCTAAGTCAGGGATAGCACGTCATGGTTCCATGTGGTTTGTATGACAGAAGCGGAAATGCAGATGATAAATATAGGTGGAAGGGGAAAGTTATTTGACCTTTTTCTAACTTCCAAAAAAGAGCCATTTCTTTAGAATGAGAATCTTGATGGTAACATGGGAGAAACCCTCTCACATCCGGGATGGTTCCTCCAAAGCATGGGGGCATGGATGAAATGGAACATTTCCCAATGCTTTTATTGAAAGATCACTGTTCCGAATCAACGCCCTCTCAGAAATATGATGGGTTATATCACGTCAATGTCTATTTGATTCTTAATGCATGGACCGTAACTTCAGGCACAACAGGAGATGAATTACTCTCAGGTTGTCAACCTGCACTCCAAATTTCCTTGCCTTTTATTAGCTTGTGTCACACAAAGTAGCAGCATTCAGCACCTGTCCAATGCCTGTAGAATTCTCTTCCTTCCTGCAGGAATTGATGTCCATTTGCTGTATGATGAGAATCATTTTATAAGTGGGGTAGGAGAGCCAGGAATATGCTCTGAAAATTCTTTGTACCCTGGGTGGAGGCTGGGGACAGGCCTAGACTCTCCTGCTGATCATACACATGTTACAAATCAAAAATGGGGGACCCAAACAAAATGCAGTTAATAAACTAAGTAAAAAGCCTCCCTTTCCACTTCAGGCAGCACCCCAGACCTGAGCAGCATTGACATGGGCAGGTTTCTATCTGGATTATATCTGAACGTCACAGCCCAGACCTGGGTTAAGAATTCCCTCTTTTAATCTGATATATGGTATATTTGGTTCATTTAACCAATAACCCAGTCAAGGAGAGTCACCGTACTCGGGCAAACATAAAAGCAGAGAATATGTCTATAAAAATCTGTTCCCTTGCTCAGTGCTTGCTATGATTAGAGCTTCGAATGAGAAAGGAGGTTTCCCCATTCCCAGGCAGCTTCTCTCTCTTCACAGTGAGATGTAACCACGTTCGTATTTTTATATGGTTATTTTGGCCATCAGGACTGCTGGGTTTCCCCCCATTTGTTCTTCTATCATGCTGTATGGTCTTGGGGGCAGGAAGAGGAAGGGATGTCGTTAGTGCCTCTGTACCTCAGTTTTTACATGGCAGTCATAACAATTATAATTACAGGTTTCAGAGTAGCAGCCGTGTCAGTCTGTACTCGCAAAAAGAAAAGGAGGACTTGTGGCACCTTAGAGACTAACAAATTTATTTGAGCATAAGCTTTCGTGAGCTCACTTCATCGGATGCATTGAATCTGCATTCATGTCTTACTAGCATGTTGTGAGGCTTAATTAACTAATGCTTAGAAAGTGCTCTGATGTGATACTTGGATGAAAGTTGCTCCAGTATATAATTGCAAAGCATTATTATCTACATAACAAACCCTACTCTCTCTCTGTGGATCAAATGTCAGTCACTGTGTTCTTGGGCTGACAACACCAGAAAGTAAAGCTACACGGTTCTGCTAATTAAAGAACACAAAGCATGCAGGGGCACAGAAATCCAGCCATGGATATCTTATAAATCCTCTTCATTTTGGCAAGAGAAGCTGTCAAAACTGTCAGGGTCAAAGAGCTGACCTTTACTTTTCATGAAGCTGTTTCTAAAACCCATGTAATTACTTTGGTGGGGTGGGTGGGGAGGGGGTTGTTTCAAAGCAATTAATTCAAGGCTTTTGTCTTACAAGGACATGAACAAACAAATGGCAGCAGCCCTAGCTCTTCCTTGGGACTCAGATAAGCAGGGGAGCAGTGTTCACGGAGGCCACTCCCTGAGAGCCAGTTGGGATTCAAAAGAAAAGGGAAAGGTTTGACGCTGTGGCTAAGAGGGCTACCGTGACTTTGGGCTATATAAGCAGGGGAATATCAAGTAGGAGTAGGGAGATATTATTGTCTCCCTAGACATTGGAGAGACCATTGCTGGAATCCTGTGTCCAGTTGTGGAGTCCACATTTAAAAAAAAATGATATGGAAAAACTGGAAAGGAGCTACACGAGGCATAAAACAGAGGAGGAGGAATTGGGTAGGGCGAGGGTACAGAAGAAAGAAAGACCCAGCCCACCCTGTTGCAGAGGAGACTCTGGCTGCTTAATCCTTTTGGAAAGCTTTTGGAACCTATCTCTCCCGTGTACAGCTGGTTCTTTTTGCCATCCCATTGCATCTTCTGTGACTGTCTTTTGGTTTTGATCATTTCTGTCTTTGTCCTGGGTTTTGCTCCTTCGGTCTCGAAAGAGGGTCTGGGACAGTAGCTATGGAATTCAGTGGGGTTGGGGTTGGAGAAGGAGCTGCACTGGTGACTGTTAAACAAGGAACAATTGAAGCCAGGGTACTCTGGAGAATGGAAGTCCAAGTCTGCAGCGTACCCCAACTCTGAACAGTTTCATTTCTAACCAGTTAAAGATCAGACTTGTGAAAAATGGCTTCTGTAATGAAGGTAAAATGATGCAAAGACAGATGAGTTAGTGCTCTTAATAATCCGTTTCGTAGCCGGGTGAGAAATAAACCCATTTGTCTCTCCCACTCAACTTTTCTTACAAAAAATAACTGTGTAATCAACTTGAACCCTGAATGGACTGTGTAGTTTGGAGGAGAGCGATTGCTGGATTCTTGTGTTTCAGCTGGTTCACAGCTGTTCATCGAGAGAGAGAGAGAGAGAGAGAGTAAGGGTGTGTGTGTGAAGGGAAAGCACTAAGAACCCATTTCTCATGGCCGTGACCCTTTTCCTGTCTGTGGGACACACTGATTCTCTGGAGAACTTTTGTTTGCTAGAAGCCTTGTGTGGGATTTCTGCTGCACAGTTCTGATTGAAACCAATTGGAATGGCCATCTGGCTAAAACTTGTGAAGCACAGCCGCGATCGTGTACGTTTCATAGACACTCAGAAGAGCTGGGTTTGAGCCACAAGGTTCAGATGTCGATCTCAGACATTATGCTGAAAGGGGCTGTGTAAGAGCCTGAACAGAACACAGTCTGAACTTCTGCAACAGTTTGGTTCAGAACCACCTGTAGCTCTTACATTTTAATCTATAAAGTAGAACAGTAGAGGCACATGGCTACTGCAGCAATAAGCATGGTATAAATGCCAGGGTAAGTACTGAGGGGGAAAAAAAGCAGGCAGCTTCCTCTGATGTCCTCTTCTCTCTCTTTTTAGAAGTTACTGGCTAGACTGGATGGCTCAGGGATTGGGATTTGTAATGGGTTATGGAGTCTTTCATATTCTGGCTCAAATCTGACCTGGGTTAGTATTTACTGAAAGTCATTATCATCTGTTTGGGTTTGTTTGGACTATGTGAAATGATTGGTGCATCTCAGTCCAGTCACCTCCTGCTTATTGGAATTTACCATTTCATCTAACAGAGACCCTCCATTTAATTTCAGTAGTAATAAGTAGTATCTCTCATATCTTCTTGTTAGGCCTCTGGATAAGGAGATGCTGTTATGGATTGTGGGAATTCATCTCATCTGAAAGGCATTGCTTCTCATTGTAAAATCCTGCTAGTCCTCTGAATTTGGCTGGAGATTTTAAGGGTCAACTTTTTAACCTTAATGTTCATTTTTGATGCATCCAGTTTTAGTACATTCAACTGATTAGACCAGGCAACTCAATGCCTCACTTATGCTTGCAAATGTAGGATTTGTGTGAGCAAACAAATAGAGGCTTGCTTGAAGCTGACTGAAATTTTAGCTTTAAAACAATACAGTCCAGGATTTTAATCTGGTAACCTGAAAAGATTTGTTTCTCATTGCTGTTTGAAATGGAAATCTGTTTCCTTTCCTTATCAGACATTTGTCATCTTCATCTTGGGTACACACTGGCTCCTCCTGAGCGCTGGTGCTACTCATTGCAAAGCATGTGTCATGCGTCCTCCTCTGTGTCTGATCCACAAAGGATTTGAGCCAGGTTAAAGATCGTTGGCTCTGTGGCTCAAGTTGTAGCAGCTCTGAAGGTCCCTGCTTCAATATCCAGTCTGTCAGGTAAAATAGTGGCTGTCACACGGGCCTTTATATATTTTAAACACCACAGACCAGAGTTTCCTAGCTGGTGTAAATTAGAGTAGCTCTATGAGCTGCAGTGGAGCCATGCTGATTGACATCAGCTAAGGATCTGGTCCTGAAAGTATCCTCCTTCAGGGAGGAACCCCCCCACACACATTGGTGCCAACCAACATTAGTGTGGCAACCTGCATGGAACTTGAAGGAAGGAGTGCAAGTTGCAGGAAGGAAGAGTTTGAAGGAGGCTCCAGGAAGTCAGTCTGTGTGCACATGGCTTAAATGCTAGCTGCAGTTGTAACATCTTTCGAAATAGTTCTTTTAAAACAGAGCCAGTTTAGTTTGAGTAACATGAGTCCTCTCATGTTATTACCCACCACTTGGTATATGAAAAATAGAAAAAATAAAAGGAAAGCCACCCCATCTTGTCATTAGCCCCATAAGCTTTACTTAGTGCATGACAATGATAGGTCTTTCAATTCTGCTTCCGGGGACATCATTAACTGACTCTGTATTGATGCTTAGAACTGATTTTTACTTTCTCCCTGTAGTGCCCATGTGTTTTAATGGTTCTAGCAACAGTCCTTGTTCTAAAGGATTGAAGATTATGATACGAAGATATGCAGATCTCCCAGTACAGTATGAGCTTTGAAATTCAATCCACTCACTCCCATATTGAGCAGTGAATGACCAAATACTGTATAGCTCTGTCCCCATCATATAACGCAACTGTGGGGAAAGGACAGTCTCTTCCCAAGGATTAGCAAACAGAATTTACAAAACTAAAAGGCACAATACAGTTCATCAAACAAACATGCTACATGAACAGATTTTCCAGTTTCAAGTTTATATATTTAGCAGGGAGAAAAAAAAAAACCCAAAACACCCCTAGCAAAGCTAACAAATGTGTTTGAAAGGGATTTCTATTCCTCACCAGCATGTCCTCTGCTGCAGTAATGATCTGGTGATTAAAAAGCAGGCTTTGCTTTGCAGCAGGTATTATGTGTATCTGGGAAACCTGCCCTTGTTCTTGCTGGGCTATGGCCTTCAAGGAATGTTTGACTCATTAATCCAAGTAACTGAAGCTGATACAACATCACGACTCTGAGCTGTGGGGTAAGTCACTCACATGAGAGAGGCCAGTGAGAAACAGAGCAATGCAGTCTGCTCATAAGAGGCCACTAGGATGGTTAAGTTTAGGGTTTTATTGTTTCTGGATCACATTGGAGACCATGAGAGTTTTTGCATTTGCTTCACTCTATAGGCAGGTACCTTCCTTCTGATCTGGATCAGGGCACGTTACCAGAATAGTGTAGTGGAAGCTTGTTCTGTTGTTGTCTGTGCGCTGCCTCTCATATGGAGAAAGCTCTCTCTTCCTGTGATATGGCAACTGAGATTGGCCAATGGTCTCAGAGGGGGCTGTAGGTAACACATCTTCACTCCAGGGTCTGCTTCAGCTCTGGAATCTGCTTCCCATGTTGGCCCATCAGAACTTGAATGTATTGATCTTCAGAATGGGTTGCAAAACCTATCAGTTCTGCCAGACTTTTCCTATATGTCTAATCTCTCTATCTAGTCCACACTCAGTCACAGTGGTTGAATGAGTAGAAAGGAATTCGGGGTACAGAGAACATTAGTTGGATTGTATTGGGGAAGAATTAATTATGGACAATGGGTATTTGCATGTAAATGTCAATACATGATGTCTGTATACTTCAGCAGGCACAATTTAAATGAATCCAGACAAAGGGCTGTCAACCAGTGTCGTTCACCAAATTCACTTTCAAAATATTATTTTAATATGTTTTAGAAAGATTCCCTCTCCCAACCGATGATCCACGAGGCTGTGCAAAATCTAATCAAAATACAGTGGAAACCCACACCAGGCCAGCCCAGATAAAAGGAGTCAACAAGTTTGGGCAAAGAAAAACTGAACATCCTAGAGGATGAGCTAGTGAGAAGAGAGGGAGGACAGAAATATTCATGGAAAAACAGCTTAAAAGCCCTGCATTGTCCAGGAACTGCTGTTTCTCCCTGATAATTCTACATGCAAAATCAATGCAACGCTTTGTTTCTTTTCTTTTTCGTTAAAAGGATACTTCAGCTGAAGAGAAAAACGTGTAATGCCAACAAACTATTGTCTCTGGTGCTCTTTCAAATAATGGGTGCTTGGTTATTAGATTAATAGAATATTAGGTTAGGGAGTTTGAGTTTAAATACAGCCTCAAGCTGCAAAAATGCTCATCCCAGATTCCCAGCATGGCTTTACATGATTGGGTAATCTGTTCTAGTTCCTCTGAACATACCTCATCCGTGAATGCGGGAGCCCAGGTGTTTAAATGCTATATTCCTGATAAGGGAAGTGGTAGATTCTCCCATCACTCACTCTTCTGTGAAGACTGGATATTTTCCTAAAAGACATGTGGTTTAACCAAGGTTTATTGGGCTTTGTGTTGGAATTATTGGATTAAATTTTATGGTCTGTGTTGTGCAGAAGGTCAGACTAGATTATCATAATGGTCCCATCTGGCCTAAAAGAAATATGAATCAAAGACTCTGATCTATCTTTACATATTGCTATTTTAGGTGGTGTTCTCCTTTGATTGCATCATAGAGCAGCATTGGTGGTCCATTTTGCTCCAGGAGTTGGCTCCGCAGTTGGCAGCTAGTGATGACTGAATCCTAAAAGATTTATTTTAGATAAACATCTATTCATTTACATGAAAATCAGAACCTCTTGGGTCTGGAAATTTACATGCAAATACCCATTGTCCATAATTAATTCTTCCCCAATACAATCAAACTAATGTTCTCTGTACCCCTGAATTCCTTTCTACTCATTCAGCCACGTGACTGAGTGTGGACTAGATAGAGAGATTAAACATATAGGGAAAGTCTGGCAGAACTGATAGGTTTTGCAACCCATTTTGAAAATCAATACAGTCAAGCTCTGATGGGCCAACATGGGAAGCAGATTCCAGAGCTGAAGCAGACCCTGGAGTGAAGATGTGTTACCTACAGCCCCCTCTGAGCCCTTTGGCCAATCTCAGTTGCCATATCACAGGAAGAGAGGGCTTTTCTCCAGAATTAGCTCCAAGTACAGAACAAGATCTGTACTAGCTCCTTTCTCCCTGTCTCTCTCTTGCCCTCTCCCGAAAAAAGTCTAGGAAAGTTTGGATCTCATCTTGCCGATTCAGGGCCATCACTCAAGGGACTATAGACAAATGTTTGGTTGTCTTGTTGAATATGCATAGCCTGAAAGAGTGTGTTCAAGGGCGTGTTAACTCTGAAGCTGATGTGACAATCCTTCTTTGAGCAAAATCACTGATATCAGAGAGGCTGCCATAGACAACCAAGATAAAAGCTGGTGCAGTACATCACATAAGGGCAGAATTCCACCGAGAAGCTCTGTTGACATCTTGAGACATGTCAGTGGAGAATCCCAGGATTGGCGCTGTCTGCTTCAAAGGCCCTGGATGAGCCTGAGGCGAGTTCCAAGGCATCTGCCTCTTGTTCCTTGAAGATTTCTCCCACTAGACCAAAATCCTCCCCTTAAGATTTTCAGCTCTGATGAGGCAGGACCAGAAAATCATTTTTAGAAGTTGGTTTGTTCCTCTTCTTTGTAGCTTCCGCACTGTTTATGTTTCCTGACACCAATCAGTGCTTTATCTCCTCTTGAAGGCTGGAAACATTAAGTTCTTGCCCTTATTTTCTTAATGGATCTGACTTACAGTGTGGTGAACTCCACATACAATACTTATCAAGGGGATGGGCAAGAGACAGTGCTCTGCAGCTCAGCCAACCTTGGGACATGGAAGAGTATTTTTCTTTTTTTAAACAATTTTAGGACTTTGGTTATGCCATAAATTTAAATGTGCACTCTTTATGGCCTATAAAAATGAAGTGAAATTTACCACCAGAGTATGCGTACACAACTCTGCTGACTTCAGAGACGGTGAATTTGACTAATAGCTTTTAAAGGTTGTTACGAGGAGGAGGGAGAAAAATTGTTTTCCTTAACCTCTGAGGATCGGACAAGGAGCAATGGGCTTAAATTGCAGTAAGGGCAGTTTAGGTTGGAGATTAGGAAAAACTTCCTGTCAGGCTAGTTAAGCACTGGAATAAATTGCCTAGGGAGGCTGTGGAATGTACATTTCTGGAGATTTTTAAGAGCAGGTTAGACAAACCCCTGTATGGGATGGTCTAGATAATACTTAGTCCTGCCTTGAGTGCAGAGGACTGGACTAGATGGCCTCTCAAAGTCCCTTCCAGTCCTGATTCTCTGATGGAAATGTAGATTCACACCACACCTCTTGGCTTTGTGGACCTGGTTTTGTAGAGATTTGTGTGTTGTTGAGTCCCACAGATGCCCATCCTAACCCTCCTGTTTATGGTGTATGACAGTCAATCAGTATAATTCCTGAGATTAGCAATGTTAAAGTGGAATGAACTTCAGGGCAAGGGGCCAGTCAATTTGATTTTGTTTAATTTTTGCTCACTATCTATTGTGCTCTTATTTCTGTTTTAATCTCTGTATTTAAAGCACCCAGCTGGTGTGGTGCTTGGTATTATAAAAATTAGACCTAATAAGGAAAATAACCCAAAGCTGAAGTGTTTATTATCCTAGGAACTGTTAAGTATTATTAATGAGATAACCACCAAGATGCTGTTACACTGAAATGCCTAATAATACCTTTGAGACATTAGGCATTTCTCTCTTCTTATAAACACTCCCAAAGTATAGAGAAGTTTGTATTTGGATTAGAATTTTGCATCTCTGGTCTCTTCTCTTTCTAATACACTCTGCCTCAGCTACCAGCACGCACACCTATTAAAGTGAAGCATGTACCATGTATCTGAGGGCAAAATTTCTCCCTAGTTTCTCATTGTGTGTACTAGTATTGATGGGGGTGTAACTATAGTGGATGTGGATTCTGTTTGAACCCCTCCCTCTGGGTTAAAAAGCTTTTGTGTTAGTTTAAGGGCTGGGGAGACACCAAGGGCACTGGATCACAGGACTTGCTGTTTAGTTGTGCTTTCTCAGCCAGCTTTCAAAAATAACTTCACTGCTTAGGCCAAAACTAAATACAAATGCATCAGGAATTCTCTGCCAGGGATTATTTGGCTTATGCTCAACCATGGATGATGCAGCCAGATTGGGCTGCCTCAGGAGGTTTGTATTACGAAAGTGTCTCAGGGAAATGTGCTCTGAATCTTTTTGAGAGTATTGAATTCAGAGGCATCAGGGAGTGCAATTGGATATTGCTGATAGAATAATTGGGGGAGGGAGAAGAAGTATCCAAGTCACAGCTGTCGTGTGTCCCACAAACAAGTATGGAAATGTTTTTAGTCGGTCTGTTCCTCACGACATTCATTTGGATTAGGGATTGTATGTTGCATACCGCAGTGGTCCTCACAGCCAGGCCATGTTCCCTACACAGCTTCTCCAGTAAACAGCCAGGGCTTTGCGGTGTGCATGAGAGAATAAGTGCTTTGCAGCTTTACGAGTGGGGCTGTTGTCAGTAGGCCCTCTTTGCTGGGGTGACAATGTTTGAACGCTGGCGTGTAATATTCTCCCAAGGAGAGCAGTGAAAGAAGCTTGAGGAGAGCGACACCTTCAGGCACGCTAGGAATTGGAAGCGGACATGGAATATTACAGTGGTGCATTCAATACTGGACAGTGATTGGGTGACATTAAAAAAGTTCTGGGGTGTGTTCATTCAAACTACCCCAGAAGAGATAGGAAGATCATGCTAGCAGCCTCTCCCACAGCACTGTCACTCCCAACCCCAGCTGAAAAGGGAAAATTAGGAGAAAAAGTTAGTGGAAAAAGTTTCAGTGTTTGGTTTCAGTTTTCAAGAAAGGTTGGGCTGGCAGGGTGTGTGTGTGATGTTAGCCACCCCACTTAGCCTGTCCCTAGCCAGGACTGCTTCAGCCTTGGTCTGCATCTGAGCCTCCAGCCTATACGCTGCCCCAAAAGTTAATTGAGTCATATTAAAAGGCATTCATATACCACTGTGATGGGTGTGTATAAAAGCCTAGCTGGTGGGGGAGGAAGAAGATTAACCAAAACAAACCAAATACCCACCCCAAAATCCTAGCTCTAAGAAGGAAGCTACCTAACAGTAACCGTACTGGAATATCCTGATCTTTTGCTGTTTTCACCCATGTCCTCCAAAACTCTCATGTCTCCACCCCCTTTTTAAATTCATCACTTGCTTTATTAGGCTTAACTTAGACTGTAAGGTCCTCATTCTTCTTTGTTATAAAGTGCCCGGCACACCTATGGTACAATGAAAATATAGACCCCCCAATCCTGCAAACACTGACTACTACTGACCCCAGTGGTTATTGTTCAGTACAGTCTCACTGGAGCCACCCTATAGCCATCTCAGTGGACAATCTACAGGGGAAGTAACTCTGCTATACTGAGTTGCAAAATATGCAGTGTCTGATTGGTCCAAGATTTATTTAAGCTATAACCAGATTGCACGCATGCTTGAGTTCAAATTAGCCATATTAGACAGTAAATACAGCATCACTTCTGCTGTCATAAAATTGTCCTGAGACTGACTTGCGGCAAAGACACTAATGAGAAAATAAGAGAAGATGCAGTGAAATTCATTAATGTACTCACTCACAATACTAATTTTGTGGCCAGCCTTGGATACAGTGCCCTTTCAGAAATGACATGCACATGGAGAATTTGGGTCTGTTCCAGCTCTGAGAAGCAATAAATATTTTGTCCTTTTGGAAAGGAAAGTCTAATCACACGGGCTGCTTTTGCTCTTCATTTCTTCACTCCTCCCATCAGCTGGGAACAAAGAGAAGAGCCAAAACCATGTGAGCGGACAACTTGGTCCACCAACAGCAAGCTCTCTGCCGGGCTACCACTGATGCACACAACCAGTTTGGGTGCCTCTGGGCTAACTTGAGGGGATGGTGTGAGTTCTCTCACGTCATTCAAACTGCTTTCTCCACCCATGCTTAAATCACAATGGGTTGTCGCTTGAGTCTGTTTCAGTTTTCCTACCTTTCTAGAAACCCCTTAGGGATTGCTCCAGGGCATAGTCCCTTTAAAATATAAAAAGGGGAGCTCATCCACTGAGCTGCAAATGTTTTATTTACGGTCTCCTGGGTGAAGGGATTGGACCTGTAATTTAACTGCTGACAGTGGAATTGGTATCTTCTAAATTTACAGGGCCTACAGGCAGATTCATCAGAAGGATAATTGGTATGATAGATAATTTAAAAAATAGAGTCCTGGACTGCAGCTATATGCAACTGCTGATGGTTTCATATTCCTCTCTACTGTTATACCTTTACTGGCCACTCACCATTTATACTGCAGACTGTCTCCCTTGTTGTAAATTACATTCTCTCAGATTTTCTCATAACTGTTTGCTGTCTTGTGGGCCATGCAGCTGTCTATGCTTCTGTTCTAACTAGGTTTCTGCATTTGATCACCTCCAGCTGCATTGTTCGCTATTCCACTCGGGAAAATGTCCTGCACAAACTTGGATACCATGTAAGTCCTGCAAGTCATTCATATGCAGCAAAAAAGCCTTAATACAGAACCCCATGTTAATCATTTCTGTCATTCTCCTCCCCGGCCCCTTACTATTGCAATGTGGTATAAGTCAATCAGTGCCTTTATCCTCTCAAGGATGGTGACTTTCCATATCCGTTAAGCTGTGCTTGCTACTCCTCTCTATTGGTGTGTGGCACCATGTCACATAGGTCTTTTGAAATAAAAGCAGACTGTACCCACCCTTTCATGCCCTGTCTGTTTTCTTTTGTTTTCTCATTGAAAAATGCCACCAGATTTGTATCCTGGAAGAACCCTATTTTTTATCGTCTCATATTTCCCTCAGATGTTTCATGATCTCATCTTATTAGTTTCGTTTAGATCTTGTCGACCATGGATGTTGGATTTCACTGGTCAGTAAGTTACTGGATCTTCCTCAAAGATCCATGGTCATCTTAGATCGGTAAATGGAACCTAAGAGATGTGAAGTGGCTTTCCCATGGTCACTAGGCACTGAGAATAGAAGTTAGGAAGTCTGATTCCAAAATCCCTGCTCTAGCCATGAGAAATAATCATAGGGAACTTTGCATCCCTTAGCACTTCCCAATGATTGGGTAATTATCATCCCTGATTTATAGATGGGAACATAGAAGCACAGAGAGATGAAGTGAGTCCTGAGTCATAGCTTTTTGCCCGGTCCACTAGAACACTGGTGCCCTCTCCTTGCCTCTTCTTCCATGTCCAGTCTAGCTTCTGCTTTATGTTTTTAATGGTATAATAGAAACACAAACCAACACACATGGTTATAAATGGGTAAAGGCTCAAGGGGCATCAAAGACCAGTTGGCCTAGTTTCCAGTGGGAACGAGAGGTGCTTAGCACCTTTGAAAATTAGGCCACATGTCTATGGGTCCTAGGACTCCATCTCACACTGATGCTGTTTCCAAGCAAAACTCTCCTACTAGAGAGATTATGAATAGGTGTAAAATGCAAATTCCAGTTCAGGAGAGCACTTAAGCACAATCTTAAACTCCCTTTTATTCAGGGAAGCAATAACAATCTGCTTAAATCCAATTGACATCAATGTGACTTAAGCACTTGCTAAAAGCTAAGCACATGCTAAATTGCTCTCCTGAATGGGGATGTTTTCCTAATTTGGGGTGTACAGGATCTGAGAAGAGAGAGGCCAACACCAAACTAACAAACAAGTGTCCCCTTTTAGAAGGCCTCACAACCGACCCTGGCCTGAAGAATCCTAGTTTCTTTAAATTTCTTTAAAGTTCTAGGAGGGAAGCTGGCTTTCTCCCAGGTGAGGGGAAGAGACACTTAAGACAGCTCAGAAGGTCCTTAACTCAGAGCCTTGAGCCAGAACAACCCACCTTACAGTCAGAAGAACAAAGTCTCTAGGGAACAGATCAGGCTTATCACCCGGAGGCCTGATTGTGTAGCAGCCAGCATGGCTTCTGGTCCCCTCTCCATTATTCAGTTTCCTTTTCCTGTTTTATTAGCTCAGACTATGGCAGGGCTTCCTGATGGTGCCTAGCCTGTTTGGCTGTAAGCTCCAGTCTGTCACTTCACATAGAGTCTAAAAATGGAAAGCTGAGCAGCACATCCAAGGATGAGCAATGAACTGGTATCTTGCATTGTGCATATGCTGCCTATCAATTGGGTCCATTGTGGTTCCTCCTTTTAATTTCTTTTGAATGACAGATAGGTGATTTCTTTGGGCATTCATTGGGCCAGTTCCAATTTAGATTTTGTCCAACATTGTCCACCACATGTGATACTTGATCTGCATATGAGCTCATCCAAAGAAACACAAACTAAATGTAGTCATGGGGTTAAAATTGGTTTCTCATGGAAATAAGAGATGGGCCCAAACTTACGCTCTGGACCCAAACACCCCATATTTCTGTAAAGTTCAGATCCAGATTTGAATCCAAGTTGGACAGAGGAGGGGTCAGGTGCTTAAATGCTGAGGGCTGAGTAATAGATGTGAGTCCTCTTGAGCGGAAATCTGCTAGTTTGGAAGAGTCTCATCCCTACAAGAAATAACACCAGAAATTAATGTCATGTTGAACACACAGCATTTTCTTTTGAGTGCTATGAACTGTTGTGTTAGTCAACAATTATTTCGCTTTCTGTGTGAGGCAGATAAGTAATTTGGCTTAATTAGTAAGCAGATATATACCGCTCTTAATCATAAGACTCCTACTTTTTACATCATGCATTTTGCATGAAAATGCAGCTATGGTTGGCTCTGCTGAATGGCATCTGAAACGGCCTCTTATTTTTCAACAAAATCCTGTAGGCTTTTGAAAGTAATAAAGGCCCTTGAGGGTTTTCTTTTTCTCCTCAGTTCACCCAAAACGCTCACTTTCTGTGAAAATCGATTATTTCCTTATTATTATTGTGTTCTCCTCTCGGGGTTCCCCATATCTCATTTAGCTTCATCAATTTCAAAATATATGGTTTTACTATACTCCTTTGGGCATATGGATTTCCATTAGCTTTTGTTTAAACTCAAGGAGTCACTGTAGTGGTCCAGAGGGTGCAGTGTTGAAACATGCAGGTAGCCTAGTCATTTGGCCAACAACAAAATTTCAAATACAAATGGACATGGTAAGGGTCGCTTTAAGAGAGGCCTTTACATCTACAGACAAATCTGTTCTAAAGGGGAAGGGTTGTTCATTGCGTTACAGAACTGGGATGCTATAAACAGGAAAAAAAAAAAAAACCTTTCCGAAATCCCGGAGAAAGAGCTGGCAATGTGAGCTGGAGGCTTCTTCATCCATGTAAGCCTGCACCGAACTTAAGGATGGAAAATTTCCCTGCTTCCCCTCTTCAGTTCTTCTCCTTCTAATCGTTTTTTATTGTCCTCTTTAATCTCTAGATGGAGCAAAGTGGCTGACAGTCAGGCATGAAACAAGATGTATTTAAATGTAATTTTTAAAACAAACAACTGGATTTCTGTGCTTATGAAAGGGGTAACGTTGGACTGCAGCTGAGCCAGGCTAGACTGGCACCGAAGGGCTTAGATTTGGGCAGGGATTCTGGCTGAATCACCAGTTCCTTGAGCCATCCAATTTCCCCCCATGCTTTACCGCATTCTGTGCTTACAAAAGGGTTAATGTTGGGTCTGTCTACACTGCAATTTAACACCCATGGCTGATCCATGCCAGCTGACTTGAGTTTGCAGGGCTTGGCCTACAGGTCTGTTTAACTGCGGTTTAGGCATTTGGGTCGGGCTGGAGCCCAGGCTCTAGGACCCTGCGACGGGGGAGGGTCCCAGAGCTTGGGCTCCAACCCGAGCCCAAATGTCTACAGTGCAGTTAAATGATCCCTTAGCCTGAGCCCCATGAGCCTGAGTCAGCTGGCACGGGCCAGCTACAGGTGACACATTGCAGTGTAAACATACCCTTTGGGTTGCTGTCAACCTGGGTTGGATTCCAACAAATGGCCTAGATGTCTGCAAGGCTCCTGACTCAATCACCAATTCCCCGAGCCATCCAGTTCCCTCCCCCCTCCCCTTTTACCGTGAATGGGTGCTATTGAGGATACCAAATTCAGAGAAATCCTCCTCTGGCATGTGCCACCAGTCACTTCTGATTCCTTCTCCATGAAAGAAAGACACGTACTGCCACAAGATTTCCATTGCCTTGTCAACAAAGGGAGGTGTAAGGGGGGGAGAAATACTGCTCTCTCATCTAATATTATCTGTCTCTTGGTGACAAATTAAATGTTCCAGCTCTGCAACACTGACCATTCATCTTGGTTGAGTGGGATCGCTGTTCTCTACTCCAGGCACCGATTCCGCTATCTATATTCATTAGGTGCACTGTAATATAGATGGGCTGGGGCAAATGAAGCTTGCTCATTTCAAAGATCCAGTATTGAAATCCTATTTTTTCTAGAAAACACAAAGTAATGTCCCCATTTCTTCTTGTCTCCCTTAACTAGTGTTCAATATGGGCCTGTCTCACGGTGTTACCTCTGAGAGCGTGGCTGGAGCTCACTAGTCTGATCTTTTTAGTCTTGCATCAAAGACTGATGCTGATATATGTGTGTGAGAGAGACCATATCATCCAATCAAGCAGGAGGCAGTGTCTTTACTGGATACTATGGCAGCGCCTTGCAAATGCTATTCCTTCCCTTTTGGTTTTCAAAGTGAATCCTGTGTAGGGCACTCAGTGCTGCAATCTGAAGACTGCTATTTGTCCACAGAGCTGACAGAATATAAGGGCTTCATTGCAGTTTTGTTCTCCCACTCACGTGTCCCTCTTCCTCCCCCCTCCCCCCCCCCCCCCCCCCGCTGTCTTGGAGGAACTGCTTCTGACAGTGAGAGGAGGAGCCATTCTGTGCAAGTGAATTGTACTCTGCTCCCACTCCTGATATGCTCTGGAGCCAACCCAAGCTTGCCCTGGAATGCCTCTAAGAGAGATAAATCCTCAGTGGCTGCCCTAAGTCACCTTGAAGTCCTCTTGCCGAAGCAATGCAAAAGAAGTCTCCAGTGGTCCTGAGGATCTGGCTCGCAGTAGCAAGCAGTACAAAGCAGAGAGTAAAGGTGAGCTGTGTCCTTTACTGCTCTCTGCTGATGGACCCAGGTTTCCCCTTTTGGTCTTCCTATTAGGATTATCAGGTGCATATCACACCCGCTCCTGGCCTGTGCAGCATAATGCCTCCAGGAGCACACCCTTCTCTTTGCTGGAAGACCCTGGCAAGATCTTTGCAGGGTTTAAATAGAGATGTCACAAAAAAATGGCACCATGGGCTGCAGCTCCTCTGCCTCCAAATAACTGGGAGAGGACATGTTGAGGCTGAGACCATTCATCCTGTTCCCCCTAATGGAGGCTTGGGACTGTTAGCTGTGGAAGACACTGATGTGGATCCTTGGCAAAATGAAACTGGATGCTGATCTCTGGAGAAGCAGGCCCAGATGTCAATAACAGTGTGGGTACAAAGTCATGGGCACAGCGGAGGCTACAGTCTTCCTCCCAAGCAGTGGTGCAAATTTTGGGGTTCATATTTTTTTGCCTTCACTAAGCCTTCCTTTTTGCACCCATAATTACCTGGACACTCCATGATACGTGAATATGTAATTACCTGATTGTGCCTGAAAATCAAGTACAGTATTTTTACTACCCAGACTGTGTGTGTCCTCTGGAGTTCAGTCACCAAAACTGTCAATTTTCATCTTTCCTGGGAGGGTGTGTTTGCGTGTGGGGTCTCTACCCATTCCCAGGTATCAAATAGGGTGGTACCTTTCATGGACATTACATTCACTAAGATGAAAGAAAAGTGCCACTGAAGTAAATAAACCCAATAAGTGAATCGCTGTCTGTCTCCTTGGAGGGAACAAGGAGGATGGGACTGTAAATTTTCTTTTATGGACTCTTAGAAAATCATAGGACTGTTACATTGTCACCCATTGGTTCTTTGACAAAACGTGAATTATACCCTTGTGTTAAATCACCATCTGTTTGGGTAACTTAGGGAAATAAGAAGTCCACGCTAAAGAAAACAGCATCCTTGCAGATGTGTGACTGCTCTACTGGATAATAAATGTTAACAGTGACATTTATTTCCGACTTTAGAGAAACAGTTTAAAGGTCAAAGAACTATTGCTGCATTTTTTAAAAACAAATTTACCACTAGCTAAGGCCATGCTGGCCAAATTAATCACAAACAGATATTTAACAACTGGGAGCAGGATCTCTGCTTTAGCTCTTTATTTATAATAACATTTTAGCGGGGGACGGGTGGGAACTTTCGCGATACATGATGATTTAAACATGGCAAGAGGCTGCAGTCTTCACACGCAAAGGGAGAGATTTACTTTTTAAATCTGCATGAAGCCCTTAAACTTTGCAAGTAACCCAGGTTGCTCAACCAATTTAGCACCCGCCTCTCCCAATGATATATAAGAATATCTTACATCTGTCTATGATTTCCATCCAGGAGATACCCAAACCATTTTACTACGTATAGGAATCAATTCACCCACCTGAATGCAGGCCCTCCTAGTGTGAATCACAGCACATCTTTAACCTTTCACAGCAAGGCTATTCAACACTGGGATGCACTTTGAAGTATATCCAGCTAGGTTAGAACATGAAGTGAAGAAGAATGCTACACTCAGTTGATACTGGAGGGGGAATTTTAAAGGAGATAGAATTTAGCCAGGACATCATGGTTAATAAGTTTCCTGAGCAGTGCCTTGGGATCAGGGATGACCACAAAAGGTTTTTATATATCTAAAATATGGTATACCCGCACCATGCCCCCATCACCATCCTGGAGCCTTATCTCAGTTCCTGCTCAGAAGGAAGAATGCTGTTTCCTCTAGAGTCCTTGATTATTCCTTCTGTAACCCTCAAGGAGACCACCTAGATTTCTGTGGCTCTGTGCGCTGGTAGCTCCCGGAGGTGCACACTGTCCTGGTAAGGATGGGGAGCCAAGGGCAGACTCAGAGTCCGCTTGACAACCAATAGGAAGTGAGATGCCCTTCTCTGGGCGCTCAGGACAGGGGAGAAGCCTTTTTGGAGCAGTCTGGAGCCAGCCAGGGAAAGGGCAGGACTGGCTGAGTGCGGAGCTGGTGAGTCCCAGGCCTGCATACAAGGTTCACCCTGAGAGGTGACCTCTGAGGACCTGAAAGCAAAATTCAGCTTGAGCCTTTCTCACTCCAGAATGACTCCCAGAAAACTTCCCTCAGCCAGGCTGAGTTAGCCCTCCAGCACCATAGGTAAAACCAGTCACCACATGGCTCTGGCTATTAATCCATGGCTATTGCCTTCTGTGAGTGTGTCTAGGCACTGATGTCGGAGACTAAAGCTTGGATTTTAGTATAGTTTTGTAATCTGTGCCTTGAGCCCCGCACCCCCTTGTGGTGAGGGGAAATCCTGGGACTGGAAGCAGCCTGACTCCTGCCTGAAGAAGACACCTGCCAACAGAGATCATCAGCCCCTCTGCAGTGATTGAGGAGATCAGAGCCATCTTTGAACCTGAAGATCCATCGCAGAGTTGTAAGTCACCATCTTTTAGTTAACTAGTGAGGGAGATTGGGGGATCCCCTTGTCCCCTGAACTGTGTCCTCAAGCCAGGGGGTAAGGGTCTGGGGATTTTATAACCTGCTGCTTATTAAATCTGCGGAGAGACTTACCACCTTATCCCACTTGTGAGTCTTTTGGGCTGTACTGAACCCAGTCAACCATATTGCTAACTGCTGCACAGAAGATATCACGGTCATAGTCATCAAGGGCCCCAACAAAGTATGTTTACCAATGGGGCACTAATTTTATGTTTGCCATATCAGGTCACATGACTGGGGAAATACATGCCTACTATCAGCATGGGCACTGGTGACCTTGTTCAATATAATTACTGTGTTAAATATATTGTATGTGTTTGTGTTATTTCTTGGAAGTCTCCAACTATCTGGCAAGTAAGGGGAGGTTATCTTGTGATTAGAATTTTCCTCCCAAACTGCCCTGGTGACCCTGCCAGGAAGGAGGAAAGGGGATGGAGGCACTGCCAAATAAAATTCATATGGGAAGAAAAAGAAGTTACACCCTGCTGAGTGGGTGGTGGGATCTAGAAGAACCTAGCCCTGTCCATCAAAACCCATAAGGAGATTGGCGCTAAAGGAGGTAACCAGGTGGAAAGGGGGTGCTACACTTCTAATACAGTTATTGATCAACATAGGGAATCCAGCAGAATCAAACCATGACACAGAATGTATGCAGGGCACTGGATGGAAAATGATACCCAGACACGCTATATTGGAGAGCATGAAGGATCTATCCGGGCACATTTTGAAGCTGTATGAACATACATATTCAGTTCAAAGTTTGGTGAAGGAAAGTGTAACCATTTAAATGGCTTATGCACCATTCATGTCAAATTTGCTGAGTAATCCTTTATCCCCCAGGTCACCCAAATGAATCTGGTCCAATGTCAAGAGTGATATGTCAGATTCCTTTTAAAATTAGTCTTTATCCTGTGAGAAATGAGTTGGTGCTCGGAGTCCAGTTTCTGGTAGGCAAGAGCTAGCCCACCACTTCTCTGGCCAGACTTCTTTCTGGCAGCTTCTGGACTGATGTCTTGTTTATATAGTGACACTCAGGAAAATTAATTTGAATTAATTAAATATGTGGATTTAAGACAGATTAATTAAATCACATTAAATCCCTGTGTGGACTCTCATTGGCTTTAATTCGGTTTAGTTCAGTGAATTAAACTAAACCGAATTAAATTCACTTTAAAAAGAGAGAGAGGGAGGATAACGCACATTGTCTGAATCTGGTATCACAATTTCCCCCTTTCTGGAGGGAGATAGGTGGCTTCAGCTAAAAAAGAAGTTGGTAATTTGAGACATTTCCCCCAACTCTGAAGATCCCATTTAAATTACTCTTATCTCTTATCATAAACTGAACTCTCCTTCAGAAAAATGCAATTATTTCAGAAGATAAGATCACATGGCAGACCTATAACACCACTTCTATTGCTGGAATATGCTTCTGCTGTGTCCTTTAACTATTTCAATGAATGCCTTTTTGCCCTACCATTAATTTTACAGATGGCTAATTAATTACCCTCCCTATGGCAATGGGCTATGGTTTTATTAACTTGCAAATCAAAAGAAGAGGCTTAAATATGACATGCTCATTTTTTAAATAAGGTATGTCGGCTGTGTTTATCAGTGTTTTATGACACTACAGTCTGTAAAGTTATCTATTTAATTCAGAAAAACACATTATTGTGGCTTGAGTAATTTCCCATGGAAAAAAATAAGGGTTCTCTTGCAGACACAGTGATGAAATGTTTTACTGCAGACAGTCACAAATATTCTAAACAGCTCCATAGCTTTGTTTACTTTTAGTAAATCAAAGAATCACCCTAACAGTCTAATAGTAGGGGTTTGGAATATACATTGCTGATATAACTCTTGCATCCACTTCCTGCTGTCTTGTACTCTGGGATGTTCCTAGATCGTCGTTCTCTACACGATTGCATTCCTCCCGGAATTTTGGGTGAAATGTCTTACCATTAATTTCAATGGGGCCAGGATTTCACGCTGTGTGTCTAAACTGGAATGCAAAAATATTGACTCTCCATGAGGAGGAATTTGTAGAAATGTGGTTCTTCAGATTAAAAGCAAGAGGCAAAATGGATGGGCTTCTGGCCTGCATTAGATTAATTTCTGAGCTATTTGAGAAAACATGATTGAAGTGGGATGAACGGATTGGAGACAAATCATCATCAATACAATTTTATAACAGTATCTACACTTACCATAAGCAGTCTGTCAGCGTCTCAACTCTGCTGTATTTTCTTATCAGATACACACCCCTCTTTTACTGCTTATGTAAGATAACACAGCGTCAACACTTCGGTTTTCTTAGAGTTTTAAAAAAAATTGTAATAGTTTTAACTCAACTTTTCATGTGATTGATCAGCGGTGAATGCCTATGTACTGACGTGGACCATACAAGATGGACACGATTGGGGTTGGTCACTGGTTGGAATTTTCATATCCATATCAATCCTCTCCACGCATCCATTTTTGTTTTACTGATGCAGCCCCACTATGGATTATAGTATTAGCCACTCAGTCTCTAGGCTGTGTCTTCCTCTGTGCTGGTGCCAAGCACACCTGTTGGTGCTAAATCAATAATCATATGCAGTAGTTAGAAACATTGGGGAGTGCTAGAGTGGACGAGTGCTAGAGTGGTCCATCTCCTTTATCCTGTCTCCAAAAATGACCAGTATCACATGCTTTAGTGGAAGATGTATAACCCCAACAATGGCACAATGAACATGCCTATGGGAGGAAGTTTATTCCTCACCTCAGGCACCTACAGCCAGATTTTCAAATGAGTTCAGTTCTCATGTATGCACCAAAATATACTGCTAGATTTTCAAAAGTGCTTGGTACCTAATCTGCCAATGTATTGCAAATCTGGCCATAAGTGAGTGGCTTCCATCCTTAAGCAGGATGGTTTATAACTTTTACACATTTTTATGCTAGCTAGTATAACTCTGATATTTTTGTTATTTGAACTTAAGCTCAAAAAGGTGCAGGGAACAGGAGCCAGAGACATTCTACTGTAAGAGAAAAGGATCCATGAGGCTTGATTGTCACAATTATCATTTGCTTCAGGGTAGTTTCATAAAGTGTTCAAAGCTGTATTATTTGGAATTTTTTAATGTTTCATTCTTATGAATGGTGTGTGTGTGTGTAAAGTTATATCACAGGGAAAGTTTTGATAGTCACTGGGGCCAAATTGGGTAGCTGAGCCCAAGGTCACTACAGGAGAGCAGGGACTGTATCTTAGGGTCTTGCTTTACTCTGGGTTTGTAATCCAGTGAAAGAAACTTCACCCCAGTATCTCAGGCTCCACTGGGGAGTTGATTTCAGTGGCTAATCAGAGCTGGTATCAGTGAAATGGGGCAGACCTAGGGTCAGCCTGGACTGGAGTTGACCTGGTTGGCTGGTAGCTGACAGAGACGTACTGGACCAGATCTATTCTGGTGGTCGCAGACCTGACGTCAGTGACTGGACTGGGCTAGACCCAGCAGCAGTGGACTGGAGTAGCAGGCCTGCACATTATATCAACCCTGGAATTTAATTCACTGCTGTTAACACTTGACAGAAGGGCTACACATAAATGTATAGGCCTTTTAAAATCCTGTCTACTGGCATTTTGTACTGTGTCTTGTAGCAATGATTTCCCCTGGCTAATTATGAATAGTAGAAAATGGTTGGCCTGTTTTCTTGTTTTAATCTCTAAGTCCCAGTAGAATAGTGATGAATCTCTTGGGGACCATTCACTTCAGGATCATTCATACAGGTTATTTTTTAAGTCACTCAACCTTTGGTTTCAGTCTTTAGTACACCACTGAAAAATGTATTTCTTTGTCACTTTGTATTGCTTAACTGACCTGCTCCAATGTTCCCCAAAGCCTAGAATCCCCTGACTTCTCTATATCATGTGAAAAATCATATCATCATTTGTTTCCCAGGGCAAGAAGATGGAAAATCCCCGTATCTATCTATCTATCTATCTATCTATCTATCTATCTATCTATCTATCTATCTATCTATCTATCTAAACGGTTTATAAATCATATTTCTCTTTCTAAAATTTGCCCATATTCGGGCTGTATGACAAGATAGAGAAACTCTTCTTTCAGCTCTGGCACCGAGCTAATTTAATTTCCATATTTTCATTATCTTTCTATTAACCACTAGTGCTCTGCAACCAAGGAACAATTTAAACTATATAAAGCTACATCCATTC
Source organism: Chelonia mydas (assembly GCF_015237465.2). NCBI lineage: Eukaryota > Metazoa > Chordata > Testudines > Cheloniidae > Chelonia > Chelonia mydas. The sequence goes on from NC_051250.2 coordinate 72,157,280, forward strand.
TGTGCCGCAAACTCTCAAGGGCACTTCGATAAATTACATCCCCATAATGAAGAAGTAGGGGGAGAGGGAGGCAACAATAGGTTTCTCAGCAATAGAATGAAATCAGGATTTGATCTGATGCAACATGACTTGCTTGCAGTGCAGATAGAATATCAAATCGTCCCTGCGAAATTTAAACCTCGCTATAATCCCCCAGTTGTATCCATTGTTCGGCTGAAACCTTGAAGGCTGTTCAGAATAGTATGCAAATTGGGATTTAGTTGACATACTTTCTTTTTTTAGTCTACTCAATTTAATTATGATCCTCAGTTTACAATCTAATTTATGTGTGTTTGATGTCACTATTCATTAAAAGCGGGGATAGGGTCCGAAAAGTGACATAAATCATCATCGTAATAATACAAAGCAGCTGAGCGCGGCACATGCCCATAAGGCACCCGCAATACAGTGCAATTCTGCTCTGGGATCGATGTGGGGTAACCCCATTAGAACGATCGCTCACTGCAGGACCATGAAACTGTGAACTACACACAAAGGAAAAGTACATGGACCCACATGCTCTACCACAAAAAGGATACAGCAAACGCTAAGAGGCATTACAATTATTCAGTCAAATTATCAGTGGCTGTCATAATTAGGAAACAGACATGCACACACGCAAGCCAAACCTCCAGACCTGGCCCCAGATTCGAACTTCATAGCTCTACCATGGACCACACCAGAACCCTGGATTCTCCAGACCTCTGCATCTTCAGACTGAGCCCAGTTTCAGACAAATATGGTTCAAGCTGTGAACCTGGGGCCAAACCCCAGACGGAGATGTAGGATTTTAGTTCAGGCCCATCACTAATTATTAGCGAAGGGTCTGCTAAGGGAAGAAGTCTCAGAACACTTTCTCACTTCTCTTCTTATGCCCAGTGGAGATGGATATGATGTGCAGGGCTACCCTTTCTGTTGATTCCTGGGGTTGAAGGACCATTGGCAGGGGGTTCTTAGGACCTTTTCCTTCTAATCGGTCCAACAGAGTCCAATAAGACTGACTTTGGCAAGCTTCACAGTCCTATAAGTCCTCTGCTTTATCAAGCTGTTGGTTGATCTCCCAGGTCATTTTAGAAGGAGGATATGTACTTGACAGACCTCGATTCTGTGCCTATTGTATTTATTTTTGCATAAGGCATCCAGGTGCTGGGATGGCAGGAGCCATTTGTAAATCACAAACTAACTAAAGCACAGGATCAAATTCACTGCGGGTGTAAAGTAAATGATTACTTACAAGAGGGAAGAGTTGGTCCGCAGTCTTTCCCGGGTTTTACTGAAATCTCAGGCACTGAGGGCATTGCCCTAATGGCCTTGTTCCTAACTTCATGGGGCAGATGGATTCAGGAGAAATTTTTAGAAACAGGCATTTTCCACCTGGAAGGGACATTTTTAGATGTTAATGTTTGTTTCTGCTGGAAGAAACAGCAGACAAACAGCTGCAGCTGTTTTTCAATTCTCATAGGACCTACAATTGACCTGCACACTTCAGAGGCTACCTCGTCTTTCTGAGCAATAGACAGCATTTGGGTTTTGCTTTGTTTTGAGCTTATGGACTATTGTGTGTCACCATAGCAATAGCTCCCAGCCCTCTGAATTAAAACCCATCCATTCTGAATATGAAACAATATACCCTGCACAGCTATTTTTAAGGCAAAATGGCGAATCGTTATACACACCAATTAAATCAGCCCTCCCAGTGACAAGTGAATATTTGATTTCTTGCTCCCAAAGGATGACATATACCATATTGCACTACAGTAATATTTCCTAATAAATTATCCAGCTGACACGCAGTCTTCCAGGGGAAGGAGGGAGATTGTTAACAAAGGGGACAAAAACAACTCTTCCCTACTTGAACCCTCACCTCCAGTTCAGTTTCCTTGCAATATATTTCACAAATGATCGCTGCTGGCGGGAGGCTCGATTTGATTGCTAAATGTATTTATAAATAAAATTGTGAGACACACATGCACATTGACGCTTAAAGGGCAAAAACCCCACCTGCAAGTAACTAGTTCAGTGCTAGAGAAAAAAACACTGTACCAGATTCTCTGGTGGGTTTGTGCTGTCATGTGTCAGTGCAGAGTCTGGCACAGGGTGGGAGGTCGGCTGCAGAGGCTGGAGTGGTTCAAAGAGACTGCAACAGCATTTGGATTGGGTCTGAGGAGACAGGGTGCCAGCATGCATAGGGTTTGCACTGATTCAGTGCCCCCACCAGCAGTGGCCTCCATCAAGAGCCCCAGGCATGATCGTAAGCTCAGGCAAGTCACTTACCTTCTTTATGCTCTCTTTGGGCTTTAATCTACAGCCCCTCATTGCGGGGTGATGCCTCCTTAGCTGAAGTCAGGCCAGGCATCACATCTCAGAGGTACCATGCCTTCTGGAGCTCCCAAGCACGGAAAAGGCGCACAACCATCCCTCAATGCAGTGCAGTATTTGAAGTCAGCTAGTGACAGGTGCCGTACCAGCAGCCGGTGAAGTCAGTGAATTCTGAGCCCAGTCATGTGACCTGGGCATAATCTCTTGTGACCCATGTCACTTGACTGGGCCCAGGAAATAAAGGCTAATCTCTTATCCCTTATTCTTGTGTGAGATCATGGCCCTTCCTCCTCCTCTTTGGAATAGCCAACATCTCACGGAGGGACCATGGGACTTAAGGTCCTATGCAGGGAATGGAATGTAGAGACAGGCTTCCTGTGGCCCTCCCATCTTTAATGGGTACAGCTGTGCAGGGGGCATATTTGATTCTCCACATCTGTTTCCCCATCTGTAAAATGGAGATAATGATCCTTATCTGGCCCAGGGGGATAAAATTGGTAACGAGCATTGGTAAAGGCTATGGGAACGCTAAGTATTACAGTTAGACACAAGTAAGGAATTCAGCTGAGGGCATTTTTAATGGTCTGCTAGATATCAGAGAGATTCCTGCAAATGTTAAAGTGGAAACCTCTAACTCTGCTTTCTTTTTAAAGGGCCAAAAGACAAATGAGGAAAACAGTGATCATTAAGTTTCACATGTGTCACATGGAACAGCACAATTTAAGGATGACGTTGCTACTGTGGATTTGAGCCGGAGCAGTCATGCTTAACTAACCTGTTTGGAGTTCTTTGAAGATATTGCTAACATGATGAGGGAAATGCAGAGGATGAGTGGATGCTGTGTGCTTAGAAAATTAAAAAGCACGGAAGCAGCCTACAGCTATGCAGCCTTTAGTTCCACATCAGAGAGTAATAGCTTAAGCAAAGAGCCCATAGAATGGGAAGTGGAAAAGCAGCTGGAGAGAAAACCAGCTAACAGCAGGATCTAAATGGAGGACAGACATGGCAATGTTATAATTTGGAAAGGTGTTAAGATGAGTAACAGGGCCCATCTTTTTGATCTCACTTGTTCTCAGTGGGTCAGATTCTCAGATGGTGTAAATCAGCATAACTCTGATTTACACGAGCTGAGGCAGCAATCATATGATATGTAATGTGGGTGAAGGTTTTGAAAATCAGATCTCGAAGGGGAGATTTTCAAAGCTACAAATAGGAGTTGTGTGCCCAACTCCTGGTAATTTGAAACTCAGCGCTGAGTTACTCTTTATTCCTTTTGACTCCCCTTTCCCCACACTATCCAAATTTGCAGAAGATACTATAATCAGAGGCAGAGCAAATAAGGAGGAACAAAATGACCTGATTTAGATCGTATAGGAAACTGTGACAACAGATGGCCAACACAGTTAGTTTGATGTAGATGAATGTACAAAGTTTGCCTGGGAGCAAGAAACCAACTGTTGAGGGCAAATGTACTTAAGAGAACATGAAACCAGCACCCTGACCAGAAAAAGGTTTTGGAAAAATCCATTGAAGTCATTAGTTTATGGAAAAAAATCAAACAAAATGCTGGGTTTCAAGGATTTAGCATAAATGCTTTGTCCAGAAGTTTGGCTGGTTATTAGTTGATCACCTTTTCAAAAAACCACAGTCATCCAGTCAGGAATCAGGAACAATGGTATGTGATTAGGTAACCAGTCAAACCATGAATATGAATGGCCGCTTGCTTGAGAGACAGTTTGTGAAAAAACATAGCCTGAAAATTCATTAACGCTTTTTGGTGAATACTATATATTTGCAGAAATCAGGAGCCATTTGCAAATGATTAACTCATTCTTCTGTTCACAAAACTCCTAATTAATATTACTCATTATGGATAGTTCATTGAACTCATTATGGATAGTTTGACTAGCTGCAAATATGAACTGTTGCTGGCAAAAGTTTGGATCAGTTCTTCTTTTATCCTAACCAGATTCAGTAGAAGAATTGGTTTGATATGTTGACACTGCCTCTTAAATGGTTTGCTTAAAGTTCAAGTTAACCTTTAAAATTATAGCTGCCATGGTTCTGAAATCTTGATGGGAAGAGTAAAATGGAACATGTCCACAGGGAAGGGAAGGCTGAAGTGGTATTGGCCTTCTGTAGATGGACATGATTGCAGGAGAAGCCTTGATGAAGGAGTGGGTAGACAGGAAGAAAAGAAAAACCTTATCAGATTGAATGGTCTTTCCAAGGCAGCAGCTTTACACAAGACACTTGTTAGCTAAGATGATTGATTGGAAAATGACTCAAAGCTTTTAGTCTCTAAAAATGAGCACTTTTCTCCTCACAGGTGGATGATTCCTCACCTGATCAGTCTAATCCTACACACACAGAAGACAAACTTTCTCCGCACAATTAAAAGTTCCCAAAGACTCAATCCACCCTAACATTCACACCACACCTGATGAAATCTGTAAAGGACACACACAAGTATTAATCAGATTAGGTATAAGGATGGTTGAAAAATTTCAATAAAAACTTTTTCAATGGATAACTGCGTTTTTGACTAAACACATTTCTTTTTGCCCACAGAAAAGTTGATTTTTTTTTCAAATCCTGAAAACTGAAATTTTTCAGCTTTTTGGCTGAAACTTTTCAACATTCAAATTTCTGCAGAAATATCAATTTTTCTCTATAGATAATTTAGAAGTTTTTTTTTCACCTACAACAAAATGTTTCATGAAAACCCTAATATTTCAGCCAGCTCTCTTGGTTTTGGGTTGTTTATTTGTTACCTAACCTGAAGTGGCACTAGTTAATGTTAGTGGTGAGGTACCTGTGGTGGCAAAATTAGATCTCCCTTCCTTCCATATTTCACTTCTAACTATATATATGTACACACATATATATATAGTTAGAAGTGAAATATGGAAGGAAGGGAGATCTAATTTATATAGTTAGAAGTGAAATATGGAAGGAAGGGAGATCTAATTTTGCCACCACAGGTACCTCACCACTAACATTTATATACACACACACACACACACACACAGGCTGTTAAAAAGCTACATAGCAAAAAAATAGCATCAGCACATTAATGTTGTGAGCTCAAGAACTGAAAAGTCAGGAAAGACCCCAGAAGAAGGTTGTTCAATGATAATTCCTCTCTGCTGCCCATCTGTTATATTTTATAGTCTATATTCATAACAAAATGCTAATACATTCAGATTTAAACATGTGTAAGAGAAGTACAGCATGGCCAAGTTATCATAACCACAGCAAACTGAACTTTTGCAATGTATTTACTTCTGCATGCTTGATCTCAGTTTTACTTACTGCTAGGTGCATGGATATTTGCCTTTAGTTTCTTAGAGCTCTATTTGGAGGGAGACAATGAAAAGGAAAAATTGAAATCCAGAGAGGTAGAAAAGGGGGAGTTGTTTGTTTTTCCCTCTGCTATTTTGCCCATTACAAATAAATATTTATCTTACAAGATCTGACCCCAATTCATCCAGGCACTTCAGCACATCCCTAATTTTATAATAAGTATTTAGTATTCCCTATGTGCTTAAAGTTAGGCAGGGTACTTAAGTAAGCACCTTGTTTAATTGGGCCCTCTGCTAGCAAAGCTAGCTAGCTGTTCATCTTGAGATGCTTAGAAGCTTCACTCCTACTAGAAAATTCTGTGCTAAATATATCTTCATGCAGATCCAGTGTGAAAATGTATTTGATTCCTTGCTCAAAGCTCCTTGCTTCCTTCCTTTCTACTTGTATAACTGTTTTTTTGTTTGCTGGGTGCTGTTTCACAGGTTACACACAGGGCTTGCAACTGCATTTGGACTTGACTTTCAAATCTCTGCTTCCTTTTGAACATCCAATAGCTGTTTTTCTCACTGTGCATTCCTCTGCATTTGTTTTTTTTTTTTTTGCCTTGTTTAAAAAACAGTTAAACTGATTCTTCTTGTGACACTCTGGTTTAGCATTATGAACACGCACTCTACAAGTTTGGGTAATAGGTAGGTTAGGTGATCCACTTATCCTTGGGTCTGGTTGCAAGACCTGTGGATAGCAAGTATTTCACTTCCAGCTGTGTGTCTCTTGTTTGCAGTCCCTTCTGATGGCTCAGTAATCCTAGCAGCTAGCAGTACTAATATCAAGTGTCATTACCAATGGCTTTTTAAATCATCATAATTCTTCTTCTGAATAGCACTTAAAGCAAATTTTTATCTTTCATCTACAATAAAATGCAGCCTCATAAATATTTAACTTCTCTGATTAAATTATCCATGCTGAAACTGATAACGGGGCATTTTAATAAGCTTAAATTAGAAACTGTGCTCTTCTTCATTCTTTCCGGAGGAAAGAGAGAAAATAATAAAAGTTCCTGTTGGCCTCTGTGACCCTCATGCTCAAAAATTCAGCAGCCTGAGATTCTTATCTGAACTTCTTTGGCCTGGTAAAAAAGATCTGGAAAGCTCATGATAATTAATAACAACATGTGCACGTACACAGGACCTTTCATCTGAGGAATTCAAAGCAGGGTCAAAAGGTTGGGAAATGTTCCCGTTTTACAGATGAGAAAGCTGAGGCATGGATGGCCAGGTTCTGCCCTTACAGGAACTCTGATGCCACACTGGAGCAGGGGCAGAGCTGAATTGTCAACCGGTGATTTCTGCTTCAAGTCCAGTAGCTTGTGGCTGAACTGCAGCATGTCCTTTAATTAAAAAGATTAGGGAGCATCCCCGGTACATATTCCTTTGGCTCCACTGCTCCATTTCTCTTTCAGACCTCCTGCAAGACACTCCTCCTCGTTTCCTATTCTCTTACCAGGGCCGGCTCTAGGTTTTTTGCCGCCCCAAGCTCAGGTGGGGCTGGGGCTCGCAGGTGGCGCTGGAAGCGGAGGGAGTGATGTCCCCTTCTCCCAGCGCCTGCAGGGCTTTACCCCTCCCCCACCCCCCCGTCTGTGCAGAGAAGCCCTGATATAAGGGGTGGCACAAGGCAGCGCAGCAGCCAGGGCGCAGATGAGGCAGGGCAGCCCTGGCTCCCCGGCAGGACTCGCCCTCTCCTCCCCAGGTAGCGGCTGGGCCTTGGCAGCTCAGCATCCCGGGGCTGGGGCTTCCCCTTCCTGCTGCAGCTGGGCGCACGGCGCCCTCGCCCAGTCTAAGTGGCGCAGCTCCGAGAGCGCAACTGCCCCGGAAAAAGAGGATGGCCGGAATGCCGCCCCTGGAAATGTGCCACCCCAAGCACGTGCTTGCTTTGCTGGTGCCTAGAGCCGGTCCTGTCCCTTACACAACCCAATCTATGCCCCCTCAGCTCTGGCACAGCCAGACAGATGCAGTAGCAATGACAGAAGCCAGGAGCTGCTCAATGTTGTATTTGTAAACATTTCAAAATAATTTTAAAGACAGGTCTGGATACACCTGAAAACAGCTCTGTGTGGGTCTGGGCTGGACTGAAGCTGCGGTTAAGAGGAGCGGGGAAGGGGAAGTAGGAACAAAGATTCAAAATTCTGTATTCTGCAACTTTAAGGAAGCACAGAGCACATCTCTGCCCTAAGCCCAATGTATGGAAAGACCTGATCCAAACGGGTACATAAAGATGACATCTCCCACGTGAACCATCTGCCTTGCTGGCAATTTTTTGGGTGATTTCTTCCTCCAGACCTCACTTTAAAAGGAAGGAATTTCAGTCACTTTTCCTTGACACTGACCATAACTGCAAATCTCTCCACAGGAATCTGAAGAAAGAGGATGGTTTAATATTCAGGGTATGTCAGGGCAAGGAAATATAATTAACAGTTCCATTCCCCAAGGGGAGAAGAGAAGCTTCTGCAGCTTCATAGAACTGGGAAAATTCAAATACTGTTAAATATCTGTGTGTGTGTGTGTGTGTTTATACATACATTAAAGGGGTGTGTGTGTGTGTATGTATGTATATAAATATGTATGTGTTTGTATATATAAAGTTTGTGTGTATACATATATACACAATATACACATACAAAACTGCAAGTGTAGATATAGATTTTGTGTGTATATGCGTGTATATATACCAGTGTATGTATATATATATATAATTTGTGTATGTAGATATGGATATTTGACAGTATTTGAATTTTTCCATTTCTATTCTCTATATAGCACACAGATAATGATGTTTATACATTATGTATAGATTACATATGAATCCCTTGCATGAAAAAGAATCTGAAAGCGATCTGATCGTGGTGTGTGTCTGTGTGCGCATGTAATATATATAATACATACTTTCTCTCTCTCTGTCTCTGAAACAAACACAGAGAGAGAGAGAGAGAGAGAGAGAGAGAGAGAGCTCTGGCCACAGTTAGATTCCGGTTCAGGGCATGTTTCACGAAGACACCTAATAATCTGCACCATTCACTGCAATGAGAAGCAAACAAAAGGTGTCTGAAACAACAAGCATCTCAAATCCTCTCATTCCTGTTGCTTTTTGCAACTGTTTTGCATAATTTGCAGCAATCTATATACTCCACACAGATGCTTCTGCAAAAAGTCTTTAATTACCTTGTCTTTGCCCGACTGGGGAAAGAACATGTAATACCAAGTTTAATCATTTCTTTGGCAGGTGGTGCACAAGCTTCCATGTTAATTAATCTTTAATGTCATTAATTGGTTGTCTGACTGATGACAAGAAAAAGCGTAAACATTGTTCACAAATCAATTAATTCTGCTGCTAACAGGCTTGTTTTCAGGAGGATAAAAACAATTATGAGCTTTTCACGGGACTGGACAGCCAGCACCCGATTGATAAGATCACTGAACCAATAAAATATTCAGGCCATGCTTGTTGGCTTTGGCTTTGCTGATTGAGTTTCTTTCCTCTGAAATTGACTCATTTGTTTGTTGTGGATAAAGGTGCTAGATAAGAAGGGAATATCATTGGATGTCTTTCTTCTTTCTCTCTATTAAGTCCCTTTTTATATACTAGGTTTGCCCCAAAATAGACCTTTATAGCCTGCTTCAGCATACAAAACCACAAGCAATCATGTCTGGGTTTGGATAACGTGCAAATGGATTATATTCTAAACATGGTTTTTCCCCAGCAGGGTCTGTAATGTATCTTTTGGTTAATCGCTTTACAATCTTTGCTATGACACCTGGGCACGGAGTTGGAATTAGGGAAGGGATATATGCGAGTGTGAGAGAAGCCCTGATATATTTGGCAGTAAGCGGCTATAAGATTGAATTTCCCACTCCTTGATTTTGCTAGTTGAATTCAAGCACTGAAGAAGGGTAATATGGCCAAATGATATGGTCTTAGGACCTAAAAATAATAGAATTCGCTCATGTAAATAGTAAATGTCATACTTCCAGAAGGACCCAAAGCATTTAAAGGTGATCACTTCGCATACTTCCAGAGTGACTAGTGGGGCTGTTCTCATCAGCAGTTCACGCACAGGCTTGGAGAAGTAGAACCTGGTGCTTTTCTAGAAAACTGGGGGAATATGTTACCAGGAGTGTTTTGGGAGCTCTAACTTCTACTTTAACATGCCCACCACAGTTAGGGAGAAGGAACCTTGTCTTGATGCCAAAGCTTTCAGAACCAGGGCCCAGTGTTTTAAAGGTATTTAGGTGCCTAAAGGTGCAGATAGACTCCTAGTGGGATTTTCAAAAATGCCTAACTCTCATTGAAGTCAATGGGATTTAGGCACAGAGGCATTTTTGAATATACCACTAGGTGCTTATCTGCACTTCTAGGTGGCCTGAACACTTTAAAAACATCTGACCCAGGATCTCTAAACAGTGCAGTGCACTATCCCCACAAGAGCTGTTCATCTGTGTCAGCATCTGAGTTGAGCACAAAGAAGGAAATAAAGCTATGTGGAAAAAGACGATCTGTCACTTTAAAAATTATATTCAGAGCTAGCGGTTCCACTGGCCCCACAGGTCAGAGCACCTGGCAACTGCAATTCAAAAGCCTCAGGGCTAAAATAGTAGGGAGTGTGTGATGGGTTCCCCCCCACCCCTTTAAAGTGCCACCTGATGTACGGGGATATCATGGAGCCTGCCTGTTCTGCCAGTCTGGGCCCCTTTACCCTGTCTTGCTGAGCCAGGCTCTTAATCCTCTTCTAGCACACACACAGGCAGGGCCACACCCAGCTGCAGAAAAACGCAGACACTGAGATCAGCTCTGGGAAGACTCAGTTTAAGGGACTTGCCCTAGCGTTCAGGTGCCCACCTCCCTCAGAGTGCAGACCCAAAGGTATATTGTTTTGTGCTGTATAGAAAAATCTGCACAGCGCAAGCTCATAAAAATTCACCCTCTCCCTCAATGTGAAGAGAGATAGGCACAACTTCTTGCTCCCTGCCATTAGAAATTGCACAAACTGGGTTTAATAATAAACAAAACAAATGTATTAACTATAAAAGGCAGATTTTAAGTGATTATAAGAGATAGCAAACAGAACAAAGCAAATTACTGAGCAAATAAAACAAAACACACAGACTAAACTTAATATACTAAAGAAATTGGCTACAAATAGTAATTTCTCACCCTAAATATTATTTCAGGCAGATTGCAAAGTATCTTGAAAGCCAGCTGCGCTGGCCTGCACCTTGAAACTTCTGGTATTATTATTGTTCACAGGGTAAACACCCTTCCAGTCTGGGCTCAGCTCTTCTCCCCCCAGTTCAATTCTTGTTTCCAGATGTTTCCCAGTGTCTCTTTGGGTGGGGAGGCAGAGGAGAACCAAGATGATGTCACTCTCCTGCCTTATATAGCTTTTGTGTATGGCGGGAACCGTTTGTCTTCCAGTGGAAAAACACTGGCATTCCAAGGTGGAGTCCAGTACCAGGTGACTCAGTCACATGTCTCTGCAGGGTCATAGCAGCCATTACTGGCAGGGTGTTCAGAGCATCCACAGGAAGACTAAGCTCTTTCACAGTCCATTGTCTTTGCTAATGGGCCGTCAGCCCTGTCTGATTTTTTTATTGTTGTACCTGAAGGGCTAGTAGTGGGTGTCACCCAAAGTAACACATTTTAAATACAGTTACATAGTCAATATTTCTAGCTTCAGCTACAAAAATGATGCATGCTTACAAATTAGATAAACACATTCAGTAGATCGCAATCTTTTCAATGTATATATATACCTCACATGAGCCACCTTGCATGAAGTATGTCTTAGTTATGCCATATTCATATCATAACCATATTTCTATGAAGAATATGGGGTATAACATCAGAGTGTTTCAGAGTAAGGATGGTTTAGAGATTAAGGCCTGGGATTTAGGAGACTGGAATTGAATTCCTGGCCTCTCCCAGACTCCCTGTGTAACGCTGAGTAAATCACTTAAGCTCTTCAGTACAGGAAGATTTTGTGCTTTGTGCGTGTTCTGTGTCCACTGCAGTGGAGCCCTGATCTTGCTTGCTGTGTTACCATAATACAAACAATAAATAACTTGGGGACCTATGTTGATTAACCAGTGGTGGGAGAGCAGAGGAGAGTTGGGGGTCAGTGTTGAAGTAAATTAGTAACAGCATGAGAGGGAAATTTGCACAGTACTTACTGTAGGATGGTGAGGAAGATTGATCTGTGACAAAAGCACAGGATCGTGAGGTAGGCGTTCTAAGTTTTCTCCTCATTTCTGTCACAGAACTTGCAGTGAGACCTTGGACCAAGTCATTTGATGTTTCTGTGATTCAATAGGCTTTTCTCCCATCCAGTTCCCACATGCTAATCAGTCTGTCAGGAAGCATGAGTATTGTGCAAAGCTAATGCTGACAATGGCAATAGCTACCTCAAAGAGGGCAGAGCTGACTTGGGTAGGATCCTAACGCTCATTTGTGTCTTGCAAAATGTCAACCTTTTGCACAGACCTAAATTGTTGACCTATTTAGTTGGGATTTACAAGAAGGGAAATCTTCTCAACCAGCTCTCCAGCTAGCTTGCTGTCCAATGGGGAATGGAGGGAAAAGGGAATAAAATGCAGAGAACTTTTCTTTTGTCTTTTTTTGGTGTGTTTAGGAATTTTTAATTCCTCTAATAGGTCTCCTTGACTGGACAGCACCTACATCCAAACACTGAAATCATCCTCTAGGTGCATAATATCTCTTTTGTGTTCCTTGGTGCCAACTTTGAACATCCCAATTCTGATTTTGGAACTTCTGATGTGGTGCTATGGTTGAAACCCAGGCCCCCCACTTCTGGACTCAGCTGATCCGCAGTGCTTGTTTTCAGTATAATTTCCCTCAGGATGTAGACTCCCCTTCCCTTTCTGCATTCATCCTCACACAAACCAGCTGGGAGAAGGCACTTTGGGGTCACCAATTGTATTTCCCTACTTTGAAAATCACATAGTCACAAGCTTCATTCTGCTTTGGAGTGAAGAATTCACTCCAATTAAGCCCTGCCTGGATCTGGTCAATGCTTCCTCTCATGTCACCCTCTTGCCTGGATCTGGTCAATGCTTCCTCTCATGCCACCCTCTTGATTTGAACATTTCCAATGGAAATATTTTTCACACATGTTCCATAGGGTGAGCAGGACACTTTCTATGAGCGTATACCACTTTTTTTGGAAGTCATGCTCACTTAATTACTCACGCTTATCCAATGGGGTAATACTCTCTCTGGTTGGGACAATGAGGTTGACTTAATTAGCCTTTAAAAAAATCTAAACACATCAGTGTAGTTTCTATATCACTCTCATGAGCTCAGTCTGGCAGCTCTTAACTGGCACATTTATGTTACTAATTTGCATACTGTTTCCCATGGTGCTTAGCTCTATAACTTGCAATAATAAAAATGGATTTTAGTGTACACCAGAGACCAATTTACTGGGAAATGTGTACATATAATGTGCAATTAATATCCCAGTATCTTACAGATAGACTCTGGTTTACTACCACAGCACTTAAAATACAATTAAAAGTGTGTGTGTGTGGGTGGGGAGTTCTATAATAAGCCATTTTTTTGGTAATTAGGCTTCAGCTCATTTTAAAAGTGCAGTGTGCAGGAACGCAGTATGTGATTTCTAGAGAATGCTAATAGCAAATGTAAGCTCCTCTGAGGTTCTCTAATAGTTAAAACGTCTGAGAATAGTTGTTATTGATCAGTGCACTGGTGCTATTATGAAGTTGTCAGGTAGTTAATCATCTCTAGAATGTTTAAGACATTTCTGAGGCCAAATCCAGCTGTCCTTACTCAGGCAAAATGTCTTATTGGAGTCAATGGGGAATTTTTTCTGACAGCAGGAAGGGTTTGGCTGTTTGTCAAAAATAAAGCTACCTTTCTGGCCCAAAAGCTGCAGGGCCCTAAGAAGAAGAGAGTCCTCCCATCTTTCTCAAGGACTTATCTGCCCATCAAGAAAAGCAACTACGCACTGTCCATAAAATAAAATACAACTCCTCCCATACTACACTACCAGGAGTAAACAAAACATAATATGACATGAGTTTCATTGTCCAACATATGTTTCGCTGTGGAGTGGAAGCTAAAATTGCCCTATAACTGCAGTAGAGACTAGTGGGTATTTCAGAGGTGGGAGCTTTCATTTACCCAAGGGATAGTTGATTGTGGAAAGAAACGTTGGCCTTTTTCAAACAACCAAGCTTTTAGACTTGCTATACACTGCTGAGGGGGGAAGGGGTAGGGATTCACCCAGTGGATTCATTTGCAGTGCTGCACAGTGCCTTTTGTGTTGTCCCATATGCCCAGCTCAGGATGGTAGCATTTTATACCCAGTTTGCCTTAGTGCACATGTCCAATTCAGCTCTCACTGAAGTGAAGAGAAAGACACCTGTTTGCTTCAATGGGAGCTGGAGTAAGTCCTGCATGCCAGTACTAGATACCAGGTAGTGAAGAATCAGGCCTACTCTGTCTGCAGTGATCCTGTCGGAAATTGGGGGGTTGGGAATAAAGAAGTTGGAAGCTGCTTATAGACATACAACAGTGGTTCCCAAACTAGGGGCGCCGCTTGTTCAGGGAAAGCCCCTGGCGGGGGCCGGGCCAGTTTGTTTACCTGTCGCGTCCACAGGTTCAGCCGATCACAGCTCCTGGTGGCCATAGTTCACTGTTCTCAGGCAATGGGGGCTGCGGGAAGCGGCGCAGGCTGAGGGATGTGCTGGCCGCCCTTCCCGCAGCCCCTTTTGGCCTGGAGCAGTGAACCCCGGCCAGTGGGAGCCACGATCGGCCGAACCTGCGGACGCGGCAGGTAAACAAACTGGTCTGGCCCCTGCCAGGGGCTTTCCCTGAGCAAGCGGCGCCCCTAGTCTGGGAACCACTGACATTGAATATTAACTCAAGCTACTGAATTCAGAGTGAGGCAGGTGACTGGATCCTCTAAAATATCTTTGAGTGTCACGGAAAAAGCTGTTGCAAAGTAGATTGACACTCAGAGTCCGGGCATCTCTTATTGCCTGTCACATGATTAAAAACAGGGTATACGTTTAAAAAAAAAAGAATTATACAAAAACCCATAGAATTTAGGTTTCTTTCCCTTCTTGCCACATCAGCGGAAGCATATAGTCTATTCTCAATACAGCAAGCAAGTGAGCACTATATATGAGCGTACGTATTTGTTTCCACTGGATACCATTCTGTTCTGCTCATCTGCCCATGAGTTACTGCATTGAATTGCAGAAGGTTCTTGGCCCTACAGAAATCCCTCGGTAATAATATGGTCCTCAGACCCTATCTGGATTGGGAACCTCATCTGCAGAAGAACCTGCATTCCTTTTATTTCTTCGCTCCAGGGAGCTTTCATTGAGGAATATGATCAAATCAGTTTGATACACTGCAAGCCCCCATCAAACTTACAGTTCATTCCCTAGGCACGATGGCAGGGGGAAGGTACTTAGCTGCTTTCCCCTAGAACAACCTCCTGCTATTTGCAGAGTTACTAAACTAATCTCAGTTCTAGTTCCTTTCCCCCATGCCACTTCATCATCATCATCACAGGTGGGATACTGCATCTACTTTTGTACAGCACTTCCTTCTGTGAGTGATGTGAATTTTCTTCAGGAAACACACTGTTGGAGGAAGAGGAGAGGAGCTTGCTCAGGAAGGACCAGCAAGGAAAAAAGGAAGGAGGTGTTGCCTTATATATTAAAAATATATTCACTTGGATTGAGGTTGAGATGAAATAGAAGACAGACTTGTTGAAAGGCTCTGGGCAAGGATAAAAGGGGTAAAAAGGAGAGTGATGTCATGGTGGGGGCCACTACAGAGCCCCTAACCAGGAAGAGGAGGTGGATGAGACTTTTTATAAACAGCTGACAAAAGCATCTAAAGCACTGGACTTGGTGGTGATGAGGGACCTCAACTACTCATACATCTGTTGGGGAAATAAAACAGCAGGGCGCAGATTATCCAACAAGTTCTTGGAATGTATTAGAGACAATTTTTTATTTCAGAAGGTGGAGAAAGCTAGTCAGGGAGAGGCTGTTCCAGATTTGATTTCGATAAATTGGGGAGAACTGGTTGAGAAATTGAAAGTGGAAGGCAGTTTGGGTGAAAGTGATCATGAAATAATAGAGTTCATGATTCTAAGGAATGATGGGAGGGGAAACAGCACAATAAAGAAAATGAATTTCAAAAAGGCAGACTTTAGCAGACTCAGGGAGTTGGTAGGTAAGATCCCTTTGGAAGCAAGTCTAAGGGGGAAAACAGTTCACGAGAGTTGGCAGTTTTTCAAAGAGACATTATTAAGGGCACAAGAGCAAACTAACCAACTGCTTAGGAAAGATACAAAGTATGGCAAAAGACCACCCTGGCTTAACCAGGAGATCTTCAATTATCTGAAACCCCAAGAAGAGTCCTACAAAAAGTGGAAACTAGGTCAAATTACAAAGGATGAATATAAACAAACAATACAAGTAGGTAGGGACAACATTAGAAAGGCCAAGGCACAAAACCAGATTAGACTAACTAGAGACATAAAGGGCAATAAGAAAGCATTCTACAAATACATTAGAAACAAGAGGAAGACCAAAGACAGGGCAGGCCTGTTACTCAATAAGGGCCGGAGGGGGGGGGGAACTATAACATAAAATGTGGAAATGGCAGAAGTGCTAAATGACGTTTTTTGTTTCAGTTTTCACCAAAAAGTTTCATAGCAATTAGACATCTAACTTAATGAATGCCAGTGAAAATGAGGTAGGATCAGAGGCTAAAATAGGCAAAGAACAAGTTAAAAATTACTTAGACAAGTTACATGTTTTCAAGTCACTAGAGCCTGATGAAATACATCCTAGAATACTCAAGGAGCTGACTGGGGAGATAGCTGAGCCATTAGCAATTATCTTTGAAAAGTCATGGAAGATGGGTGAGATTCCAGAGGACTGGAAAAGGGCAAATATAGTGCCAATCTATAAAAAGAGGAATAAGGACAACCCAGGGAATTACAGACCAGTCAGCTTAACTTCAGTACCCAGAAAGATAATGGAGCAAATAATTAAGCAATCAGTTTGAAGGCACCTAGAAGGATCTGGGGGTCATAGTGGATCACAAGCAAAATATAAGTTAACAGTTTGATGCTGTTGCAAAAAAAACCCCAAACCAAAAAAACAAATATCATTCTAGGCTGTATTAGCAAGAGTGTTCTAAGCAAGACACAAGAAATGATTCTTCCACACTACTCCGTGCTGATTAGGCCTCAACTGGGGTATTGTGTCCAGTTCTAGGTGCCACATTTCAGAAAGATGTGAATAAGTTGGAGAAAGTCCAGAGAAGAGCAACAAAAATGATTAAATGTCTAGAAAACATGTCCTTTGAGGGAAGATTGAAAAAATTGGGTTTGTTTAGTCTGGATAAGAGAAGGCTGAGAGGGGACCCGATAACAGTTTTCAAGTACATAAAAGGTTGTTACAAAGAGGAGGGAAAAAATTGTTCTTCTTAACCCCTGAGGATAGGATAAGAAGCAATGGGTTTAAATTGCAACAAAGGCAGTTTAGATTGGAGATTAGGAAAAACTTCCCAACTGGCAGGGTGGTTAAACTCTGAAGTAAATTCCCTAGGGAGGTTGTGGAATCTCCATCATTGGAGATTTTCAAGAGCAGGTTGGACAAACACCTGTCAGGGATGGTCTAGATCAGGGATCGGCAACCTTTGGCACGTGGCCTGCCAGGGAAAGCCGCTAGTGGGCCAGGATGGTTTGTTTACCTGCAGCGTCTGAGGCTTGGCTAATTGCAGCTCCCACTGTCTGCAGTTCGCCGTCCCAGGCCAATGGGGGCTGCGGGAAGTGGTGTGGGCCGAGGGATATGCTGCTCGCCCTTCCCGCAGCCCTCATTAGCGTGGGACAGCGAACCGCAGACAGTGGGAGCTGCGATCGGCCGAACCTGCAGACGCTGTAGGTAAACAAACCATCCCAGCCCGTCAGGGGCTTACCTTGGTGGGCTGCGTGCCAAAGGTTGCCGATCCCTGGTCTAGATAATACTGAGTCCTGCCTTGAGCACAGAGGACTGGGCTAGATGACCTCTCAAGGTCCCTTCTAGTTCTGCAATTCTGTGAATAAGCGGGAAACACCACAGAGACTACAGTTTTAGTGCAATGGGAAGCCTCTAGCAACCATATGCTTTATTCCCCTACACCCAGTTACTAAGATACTGGGGCTGCTGAAAGCTTCCAGTTAAGTTGTCTAACCACACTAAAACAATAGAATTGTAAATCTTCCAACCAAGTGCATGTGCATTGATACACAGTATTTACCTTATTATAATGGCTAAGCCTACTCTAAGCAAGTGCGTCTCCATGCAATCAGCTACTGTTTGCTCTTGCCCGGCTACGCTTACTTTTTGTAAAGCCCCAGTGTAAACTAATTAGAGGAGAAAGTTATGATAAGTTTGCCCACAAGGGCATCACCTATTCTCATGGCACACCCGTCAGCGGCTATACATGTGTGAAATTAAGGAGGTTTTGCCGATTCCTGCAGACTGCCTGTTTTTATCTTGAGACAGCGTTCCCAATCATAAAACACATTAACATCTGCTATCAAGGGCTTACTGTAATACATGTAACACCAGCAGCAGGCCTTTTGATATTGCCTTCAAATGCATTGTTAAGGGAGATCACAGAAATGGTTTTGATAGGCTATACGATTTACCTAGTAGAAAGAAAAGCTGATAAGGGAAAATAATCTTGTGAGGATTTGCTTCAAATGGACGTGTTGTAGATATATCTAGCTACCATGTAGGCAATAATGGTTGTTTCCGCCTGGAAACAAATGAGCACTTTATTACTTGTCTCCAGGAGAATGACAGAGCTGTGAGAACCTCAGAATCCCACAAATACATGGAGTTGGAAGGAATGTGAAAGGCTAGTAACGACATCTGAAAATAAATTTATAATAATAATGAAGAATGGTGGTTAAAAGCCCTTTTACACTGAATGGGTACAGCATGGACATTGGCGCTGCAAGCTTCTCCAGATGTAACATTAAAGGCTAAATATTGTCTTGGCCATGCTGTAGACAGTAGCCACTTCACTTCTGCTTGAGTGTTCTAGGTAAAATACCCCTGCTATGTTGCTGAATGTACTGAATATCTGCACATGCCTAACTTGCTGTTGAATTCACTGGTAAATGACCCATGACAGCAGGATTGCTGAAGGACTAGCATCAAATAGGTTAATGTGGAGGCTCAGAGAGTATTATGACCATCATTTAAATATTTGCATACCACTGTGCTTCAGATCTTCAAGGTCTCAGCTCCTGGAGCTTAGTGAGAGCTAAAATAATCAGATATTAATAGCATCAGTCACATGAATCTGAACTTAGTGTAAGGTAGGCTTGATAAGCTGACTGCTCCAGTGATGAGAAATTAATTAGCTTATGAAACCATTCATTACGATGGTTGTACAAAGGAAATGTAATTAAAATGTCACATGATGGCCTTGCTGATTCCTTTGATCGAGTGTGATTAAAATCAGCTGTTCAAGGACATAAGCCAACCTCCCCATGTCCTCTGTCTGGAAGCTGCTTTATGCAGCATTGCCACTGACAACTTTCCTTTTCTCATTAGGACTGCTGATGGGACCCTGCCAGGGCATCTCTCCAACCCTCACCTTGAATTCCAAGTATCGTGATTACTTGACGCGACGACATCTAAAACATGGGTCCAAAAGCTAGCAAGAAATAAAAACCTGGACATCAGGCCTCTGAGCAGCTGTGGGAGCGTCAACTTCCCATTACAGCTGGGAGCTCCAACCCATAACTTCTTCACAATGTTTGTATATCTCTTGCATCAGGATGCATTTGAGCATGGAGAGGTATTTAATTATCAGGGGAGTAAAAATTCCAGGGAACGGAACCCTGCAGACAACGCTTGGTGACGACCACTGTTCTATGTTGAAATAGCTGCGTGTGCAGCAGTGAAAAAGGAACTGTACTTACTAATGATATTTGTGTGATGTCCTACACATAAGTATTGATTATACTCTGTTTCCATTTTTATCTTAGAGAAATATGCGTGATGGAAAGCTGTGAACTCGGAAAAAGGTTATGGGGAGTATTTGGAAGTAACACCTTTCTGCAGCAATTTCTTCAAACTGGCCTTTTTTGGAAGTCACCTGGAGGAGGTGATTTAATTGAATCTCAAGTAGATGTTTAAGTGGACCCTGCTGGAAATTTTCAAATTATAACAGTGCTGTCAAACCTATGCTCATAAGACAATAATGGCTCCTCCAGCTGACCACCAGACTCTGTTTTGCAGCTCTGGTCATGACTCCTCTACTCTTATGGTGGCAGACATTTTCCATTATCAACCAAGACTACAATCAATATTAACATTAATGGGGTTCTACCAGAGGGTTGGACCCTCCAAGGGAACTGCTCTGAATCCTTGGGCTCTGGGGAGTACTGCGGGGAAGATCTGAGGTGTGGGCTGTGTGCTCTCATTTTCAGTCAGGTTTTCCAGTGAAGCAAGTTTTTCTCAGTCATCGTAATGCCTTATAAGCACTCAGGAGATAGATAGGTTTGTCAGGGGAGAAGGGGCAGAACTTTCATTAACCACATGAGCAGCCAACCCAGCTTGAGCCTGCTCAATCTTCTGGAAAGAGAGCATTCACATTGAGCATGCTCAGAGTCACTCCTACACTAGCATTATATCATCTCATTTGCATAATAGTAACACGAGTCCTATCTGTACAGTCACTATTTATTAGCCTTCCTAAATGCCAAGAGGATTCTGGGATACTCCTGAGGAGGACCCATTGCAAGCGTATGATGTACTGTGTACTTCACTGTCATTTGCCCTATATGATCATATTGTCCTCTACAGGCGGGTCTACGTGTAAGATAAACCCTCATATTGAAAAATGGGAATTATCGTTTAGCTCAAGTAATACAGTAAAAAACTCGGAATTTTATCCCTTATGATGGCGATGACCATGAGATCTATGTGACTTGTGAGCCATTACAAGTGGCTGAGAGTGGCATGGTATTAAGACTCAGCAAATCCACTCTGTTAAATGTATGCTCGCTAGGTAAGAAATTTACCCAATTAATCAAATAGGAACTTGATGTATACCAATGTCTGTACTTTCTGAATGAGAACAGCCCTTCATGTAGTGGGTTAATTTAGAGCTGATTGCTGAAGCTTTCACCCTTCCAAGCAAAGGAACCTGGCTAGTGGCAGAAAGGAGAAGACTAGGCTGAAATATTGAGTCCATGAAATTCCAAGCGCAGCAGAAAGACTTAATCTGGGACAGACAGACTTAATCTGGAGCTCCTGCTAAAGCAATCAAGATCAAATGAATGGCAATTATGTTTATCAGTTTGCAAACTTTAATGCCACGTTCCTATTTTTAATATCACCAAGTCCCGTACAGTGAAGCAATCTGTCACTGGTGAGATAATAAAAAATTTATGTCTGATGGGATTTGTTCTATTTGGTGGAAAATTGGTCATTCGTTTTCATCAGCACCCTCATTAGAGACCTTCTATTTCCTTTTAATGAAAATTACATGAATTGCCTAAAATACAACATCGGAGGCCTTGTTCTCAAATGTTGGAAAGGAGCCTATTTTCTGATAACTAGGCCCAGGGGGATTTCCCCCCTCCCACTTCGTACTTCTGAGAGTTAAGCTAGCCAGCTCTGCTATGGGCCTTGCTCAATGTCAGCTTGTTTGGTTGTGCTCTCATGTCGAGACTAGAGTGTTCAAATACCCTGTGCCTGAGTTTAGCTTCCCTCAGTGTTGATGTTGTACTGCAACACTAGGTGGGTGGAGGTGCTGCATTGTCAGAGGTGCTGCTGCTGTTCAGGTGAGACATTAAATGGACCTTGCTCCAGCCTATATCTCCAGGTGTCAGTTAACGAACCTCAGGAAGAAAGCAAGATGAGCGAACCCCGTTGTCCTGGCCAACATTCCCCCTCTCGGTAAAACAGGTTCTAATGCCTAGTGCTACGTGTGGGAGCTAGCACTTCCTGGGTTCTGCCTTTGCCGAATCAAGGGCTGCAGTGTTCACTGCTTGCAAATCAACGGCAAGATGGATGATAGTCATCTTGTCACCAGTGCTTATCTCAGGCCCCCTACTTACTGTACTTATTCTATGATTCTCTATGGCAGAATCTTAGAATATCAGGGTTTGAAGGGACCTCAGGAGGTCCTCTAGTCCAACCCCATGCTCAAAGCAGGACCAGTCCCCAACTTAATCATCCCAGCTAAGGCTCTGTCAAGCCTGACCTTAAAAACCTCTAAGGAAGGAGATTCCACCACCTCCCTAGGTAACCTGTGGGAAGCTGTAGGACCCAGTGGAAAGAACCCTGCACTGGGAGCCAGGATACCTGTGCTATATTCCTAGCTCTGCCAGTGACCTCTCTGTGCCACGGCTTCCCTTTCCCACCCTTTCTCTCTCTCTTGCCTAGGTCGATTGTAAGCTTTGTGGGGCAGGGAATGTCACTCGCTATTTGGTACAATGCTTAACACAATAGAGCTCTTGATCGTGGTAATGTTATTTTTTGATGGTTGTCACTACCCACCCATGCTGCTCATGCAACTGTCCTCGCTTACGCCTATTTTTGTTGTTTTCACTTGACTTTTAGGGGATTTTTTTTATTGAAAGTAGATTTTATTATTAATGATATAATTATCTAAGTGTGCATGACACTCACGACTTCCTTTTTGCTGTCTTGTCAATGTAAACTGAAAGCTCTTTGCAACAGCCCTTGCAAGGTATATAAACAGTGCCCTACACAATGAGGCTTGGATTTCAATTGGGACTTATAGGCACCATCACAATACAAATATATAATATTTTAAGTGATATTTACAGTATTTGTGTTCATGTTTTTTTAAAGTGAGGAGAGATGGACTGAGACAATTGATGGGGGTGGAGGGAGAGCCATTACTGCAGAGTTAGCCCCACCAACAATAATGGCATGATCATTGCTGATACCTAATACCGAGTGACATCAGATCACAGATTCCTATCAGGACATCGCTTAGTGATGAAGTAATCATTTTATTGCATGACTCATCATCCAAGCGTAGTGTTCTCATGGAGCGTAGTGTTCTCATGCTTTAGTTCCTGTCCTGAGTCTTATGAAAATATGCCCATCCCTTGTCTAATAATTAGTACTTAAAGAATGATTATACTTTAAAGAGAAATTTTATTACAGGTGGTAATTAGTCTATGCCTGGGAATGCCATAGACAGCAGCTAGATTTCCAAATGCTGGTCTGTGTTTGATATTTTTTTAAGGTCATTATTGGGTGAATTATCTTCTCAGTTGCAATTACCTCCTGGATTTTACTGTACTAGGACAACACATTCTGTGTGTGTGTGTTTGGGGGTAGAGGAAGGACAAGGGTCTTTGACTTTCCACTTTCTTGACTGCCTCTATGGGAAATCATATTTTGTTTTCCCCGTTCATGAGTGTAGGGCAAGGTTCTTCTCATATCTTCTTGGAATCACTGCAGCAAGCTGTGATGTGAATAATATATGAAATGAAAATTCGGTGCACAGCGAATACAGTGTGATGCAGTTTTCCTGTTGTACTGAGATATTTGCTTTGTGCTGAAGGCAGGCAAACAATATGGTCTCTGTGTATATAATGTCTTCTGCAGTTTCCACAGTATGCATCCGATGAAGTGAGCTGTAGCTCATGAAAGCTCATGCTCAAATAAATTGGTTAGTCTCTAAGGTGCCACAAGTACTCCTTTTCTTTAAACAATAGTCTGCAATTCATAGAGATGGAGCCTGATAGCAAAAAAATAAAAGCCCTGATACCCAGACATCCTTCAGTTGGGGAAATGAAAGCACAGTCTCTCCAGACGGCTACAATAAACCTTCCTTTTGGTCACTCTTCCTTTTGCCTTCACTTTGCTCTGTCTCTCTCATTCTCTGTTATCTTTGAGGTTTACCATACCAGAGAGAACAAAGAGATGTCTCTTTAATAATCCCCCCAAATAGACCTCAAACCTCACTGCATCCCCTTTTTAAAAAAAAATATCACAGAGATCTGCAGATGTCAATATTGTAACTTTTATGGATATCTGGTATCCACAAGGTTCTGATCCAGGGTTTGGCACCTTTTAAAATTCTTCTTTGCCTACTGCCTTCTCAGTGGTGTCTCAACCTCCAACCCCAGCCCCATCCCTCTGTTTCCTGTTTCATTGCACACCACCTCATATTTAAGGTCAGGTTTGGCCCACTATCACCATAGAATCATAGGACTGGAAGGGACCTTGAGAGGTCATCTGGTCCAGTCCCCTGCACTCATGGCAGGACTAAATATTATCTAGACCATTCCTGACAGGCGTTTGGCTAAGCTGTTCTTAAAAATCTCCAATGGTGGAGATTTCACAACCTCCCTAGGCAATTTATTCCAACGCTTAACCACCCTGACAGGAATTTTTTCCTAATGTTTAATCTAAACCTCCATTGCTGCAATTTAAGCCCATTGCTTCTTGTCCTATCTTCAAGGGTTAAGAAGAACAATTCTTCTCCTTCCTCCTTGTAACAACCTTTTTTGTACTTGAAAACTGTTACCATGTCCCCTCTCAGTCTTCTCTTTTCCAGACTAAACAAATCCAATTATTTCAATCTTCCCTCAGAGGTCATGTTTTCTAGACCTTTAATCATTTTTGGTGCTCATCTGGACTTTCTCCAGTTTGTCCACATCTTTCCTGAAAAGTGGCACCCAGAACTGGACACAATACTCCAGTTGAGGCGTAATCAGCGTGAAGTAGAGCGGAATAATTACTTCTTGTGTAATACATGACAAATACTTCTCCTGCTAATACATCCCAGAATGATGTTCGCTTTTTTTGCATCAGCATTACACTGTCCACTCATATTTAGCTTGTGGTCCATTATGACCCCCAGATCCCTTTCCACAGTACTCCTTCCTAGGCAGTCATTTTCCATTTCATATGTGTGCAACTGATTGTTCCTTCCTAAGTGAAGCACTTTGCATTTGTCCTTATTGAATTTCATCCTTCTCACCATTTCTCCAGTTTGTCCAGATCATTTTGAATTTTAATCCTATCCTCCAAAGCACTTGCAACTCCTCCCAACTTGGTATCGTCCACGAACTTTATAAGTGTACTATGCCATTATCTAAATCATTGATGAAGATATTGAACAGAACCGGACCCAGAACTGATCCCTGCGGGACCCCACTTGTTATGCCCTTCCAGCATGACTGTGAACCACTGATAACTACTCTCTGGGAGTGGTTTTCCAACCAGTTTTACACCTACCTTATAATAGCTCCATCTAGGTTGCATTTCCCTAGTTTGTTTATGAGAAGGTCATGTGAGTCAGTATCAAAAGCTTTACTAAAGTCTAGCTATATCACATCTACTGCTTCCCCCCTATCTACAAGGCTTGTTCAAGAAAGCTATCAGGTTGCTTTGACATGATTTGTTCTTGACAAACTCATGCTGACTGTTACTTACCACCTTATTATCTTCTAGATGTTTTCAAATTGATTGCTTAATTATTTGCTTCATTATTTTTCTGGGTACAGAAGTTAAGCTGAAGAGCCTTGTTGCCTCCCATACAAATATAGACCCTGATCCTTCAACTGCATACATGTTGGCAGATGCTTTGTGAATCCCGTTATTTCAGCAGGGTTTGCTGTGCGGTTGCAGTTGCAGAATTGGGGGCATATTTAGGGTTATAGCACTGAATTTACATAATCTTTGGGAGAGGGAAGGGTGCAGGGCACAGGAAACATCTAAATTTCTCAAATGGGCTGGGTCCATCTGTGGCAGACACTTTCTTCACTAGACGTTCTCTCTTCCTTTATCTTCTGCTGACTCAGTCTCTACAGGGTTTATGTTAATCTGCCCTATGGTTCCCTGCCTTTGACTCCATGGATGATTATAATTCTAGTCATGCAATTTCAGACCCTTTCTTATAGAAGCACTGATAAATCTTTTCTTTTTTTCACTGAAGTAATTATGGTCCCATCATTGTCCTTCAGAAGACCATCTCTTATCACCCTATGATGAGTTGTTCTGATCTTGTAGCTTCTATTTTCTTCTCTGGTGTTTCTTTCACATCGACATAAGGATTTTTTATGTTCCTTTCCTCTTCAGGGTCTTTCATGACCCAACAGATACAACTATATTTCTTCCTGTATTTCCAGCTTTCTTTATGCATCTCCTCCTTTGTCTCCTTTGCTTCATTACACATGTTGCTACTGTTCCCTCCATGCCAAATATCATACCTGCTTTCCTCTTTGTTGTTTCATTTGATTCCATTAGAGTTTATTTATTCAGTTCTCACTGGTATATTCTCAGTATTAGAAAAGCTGCATCTGTCTTTTTAATTGTTTGTATTAAGTGAATGTATTTATTTTGGTAATATTTTGAATCCATAATCCTACAGACTCTGACTAGAGAACTTGCATTAGGGTGAAATTGCTACGGCAACTTGTTCAAGATCAGTGGAGGGGAAAGAAAGGATCAATCCCTGTAATGTTGAAGTAGGATAGACCAATGTGACAATAGTAAACATTGTAGGAAATGGACATGCACAGTGGTTAATCTGTGCTCTTTCATTGCCAGATTTTTATTTATTGTAACATATGGCAGCACAACAGATACAAAAACCTGCATTACATTCGTTATACTCATACATAGTAAGATTTTTTTTTAATTTGTAAAAGCAAACAAAAACGTGCAAAGCAAATTACTATTTTGCATCCTTTCCGATCTGCACTTGTTCAGCTCTCACCAGCTCAGCAGGCCACAGACAACAATTGCATATGTGTGCAAGTGCCAGGAAAGGTGCTTAGACCCCACTGATTTAATGGGACTAAAGCACATGGTTACAGGTAAGCATGTGCTTAAGTGTTTTCCTGAGGTTATTAAACTTTCGATCTCTGAATGAATTCAGCTGTAATTTACATGCATTGTGGAGTGGCTTTGTGAGAGAGAGGGATTAGTAATGTATGAAAACCAAAGAGGAAAAAAGAAAATACATGCTAATGATGAGCCTAAGTCTTTGTATCTCTTCATGAATTCCTGGAGCAGGTCTAGTGTATAGACAATGAACTCCAGAAATGATAAACTGAAACTTAGAAATTATGAAAAATGAATAGCTAATAAGATCAACTCTGAAGTTACATGAAAGATAGGGAGCTGCTACAATGTTATATGTAGGCTTGGAAGGATTAGCTTTTTATCAGTAGAGATTGGTAAATGTTGATTTCACCATGCACACATAAATCAACAAAAAATATTTCCATCGATAATAATTGACACGTACAGACAAGCAAAATAGGGAAAATGCTGCTTGGGAACGTCTTAGAGTTTGATTTAAGGATCTTTACTTGGTATATTGTGACACTGAACGTAGACCTCTGCCCACTTTTGTGCAACTGTGAAAACTTAAATTGATAAAAATCTAAAAAAAGTGCTGGAGTAGGAAGAGGGTCCGAGACATAAGCCCTTGTATGAGAGGCCTGGTCTGAGGCAGGACCTGCTCACAGAATCTGGGAAGAACAGGGTTGTTATTGCAGAAATACACATTCCTAAGAAGTGCTAGGCACAAAGTAGTCACACGAACACATCCCGATATCAAGTGGTACCAAAACATCCCAATATCAAGGATGGTACAAAACATTCCCCAAGGATAACAAAAACACATTGACCCCACCTAAAAGAGAAGGTCAGGATGATAGTATGTAGCTTGTTTATATCAGGACATAAACGTATCTCAGAGGGAGTATCTTTGGCCAGCCTAGGGGGCAGTGAAAAGTCCTGCCACTAACGGAGCTGCGTCCATTATCATAGGCATACATGTTTTAGTATCTTCATAAAGTCTGCCAGGTGCTATTACCATGCTTCGTCAACAATAAACCTGGCTGGGTGCCTTTGTACCTTAACGAATCTTGTGGTCATTGGGCAGTTCACTTCATGTTGGCTGTGCCAACTGTCTGCGCAGAGCTGGGACAGCACACAGGGAAAATACACACATGCAGCCAAACATCTGTCCACACTGGTGACCCCCGACTACTGATCTGGTAAGTAAGCAAGCTGTCCTCTGCAGAAATCGTGATCTAACATGACAGAAAACCACAAGCTAGGGAACCCCTTTAACCCTTCCCTGCAAATCCCCCCACAGTGTAATAAGGTATGGGCTTGCTGGGTTGCTAGCAAAAAGAGGTCCATATAAATTTAAAAAAATATAGTGGTGAAAGTATTGTTTGCTACTTTTTCCTTCTGTGCACTTACAAATAAACATCAGTATTGTCAGTCAAAATTATTTAAAAAAAATAGAATTCTGCCCAGCCTGATTTGTCAGTTGGCAAGGATGGTCTTGTGGCTAAAACTAACAAAGCATGACTGACAGTCAAGAGATCTGAGTTATGTTCTCAACTCTACCATGGACTTCCAGCATGACCTTGGGTAGAGCGCTCGGTGCTTCGTTTTCTCCATCTCCAAAATGGGAATAAGCCAACTTCACAAAGGTGGTTAGAGGCTGAACTCTTTGGTGTTAGCCCTTTTATAGCATTTTTCCACCTAAAGATGTCAAAACCCATTGCACAGTATTATCACCAGCTTTAAGATTAAACTTAGACTTACCCACATGACCCAATGTATGGTCTAGTAAACTCTTTGGGGCAGGGACTTCATCTTCTATATGTTCCTCACTTTTGTGTACTGAAAAAATTACATACTAATCAAAGAACCATGACAGGATCAGGAATAATGGGGACGCTCTGCTTGGCCTAGGTCCAAGTTTGGAGTGGGTAGAAATCATGATTCAGATGCACCAGGAAAATTGGTGTGAGGGATAGAAAGTATGTGCATCAATGTGGTGAAGCTTACAGAGTACATGCTCTGAGTCCTCCTGGATTCAGACAGGGTAAGGTGTCCATCACAGATCCTTTCCTCAGCACTCCCATTTAAAAAATTCACCCACTGTGGACAATTTATACCAGTGATACATAAGTATATCATTGTCAGAGCTCAGGACCCCCGATTCCTTACCATTTTCATCTTGTTTGCTCTTTCGTCTGGGCCTTTGGTTGTTACAGTTTCTTGGGCAGCTACTGTGACCATATCATACCGCAAATCACATTTTTTGGCTGTTAATTATTGTGGTTTGTGAATGGAGTCCTAATCCAAACCTGCTGAGTTCTTCACTTGTTAATCTGCTCTGATGCTCAGAGAATGCGAATGGCCCTGGAACTAGAGAGCTCCTTACTGTTTATTTCAATGACAAAATATATGGCATGAAACTGATCAAAATCTCCTAAGTAATTTGGACCTCAGCTGGGAAAATGCAACACCGTGGAAACCTATTTAAATTTTCTGCAGTTACATACATAATTGATCCATCATTTAAAAATTCAATGTGGGATCACCAGAACAGATCATAAGTCCTTCCTCTGTCTTCAGTCATTTGCGTTTTCCAATTACATAATGTCACCAGTATAATTAATAGCATTAAACATTGATTTCATTTTAGTCATTACTCCTTTGTTTATTTAAGTGATTTTGGAGCGAATGTAGCTGTGAGTAAGACCCGGAAAGAGGAAAAGAAGATGGTATTTTATTTGTATTTTCGGTGACATGGCCCACTGACACCATCTGCGTTGCTGTGTGTCACCTCAGGTCTTTTATCACATTGCATCAGATAGCGAGCAATGTGGCTGTCTAGCTGTGAGGGGATGTGTCACAGCATGCTGGCCTAGGGCTCTGATTTTCACAAGTGCGACACACCTGCTACTCAAGGGGAGTGGCCGGAATTTAGGACCTCTGAAAAACAAACCGTTAGACACTGGTTGGATGACGCCCCCCACACTCCCCACCACATGGCATCTCCGGGCCAGATCCTGTTAAATGCCGAGCACCTTTTGTAAGGTGCTGCACATCCAGATTCCCACAGACCTTAAACCAAGAATTAGGAGGCCCCCGGATCACACGGTGGGCCTGCTACCTTGCTGCTGTGTTCCTTGTGCAGCTGTGTACTCCTACGCAAAGTGGGTGCAGATTGCTATCGCACTGGAAGTCTCCACTCAGTCATATTGCCGGTGGCTTTTGATACCCAGTTTGCTCCGATGCAAATGGTAATACAACATGCAAGGCAATGGAGAATCAGGCCTTTTGGGCCAGATGTTTAAAGATATTTTAGGTGCCTGCCTCCCATGGATTTCAGTAGGAGTCAGGTGCCTAAATACCATTTAAGATCAGGCCCTTATGTTGTCATTGAGAAGAGCTATTCAGTAAAAATGGATTTCAGCTTGTTACAGTCCATCAGTACTACGTGGAGGGTAATTAATCTTAAGGGAACTTTCACTGCCTTTCCCAACCCAATTACTGGAATTTTTGGACATTCTTTATTCAGAACAACTCAGCACATCCCAGGCCAGTTCTAGTTACTCCTTGCTATAGGACCTCATATGGAACTGCACCTTTAATGTCCCCAAAGCCCAAAGGGGGTTCTCATAAGAAAATCTTGAGAAGAAAAGAGGGAGTTGCATTGTTAATATGGAAAAAAATGTTTTGTCACAGTAAGATCCTTCCATCAGATGATTTCAAAGTGCTTTATCTATTATTCCAATTTCACGGGAAACTGAGACACAGATATATTAAATGCCTTCCTGAAGCTCACACAGGAAATCCAAAACAGATCTCCTGATTCCTAAACAGAGCTTTAGTCAAAAAATTATCCTTCCAACTCGTATTATGCTGCAGGAACTATATGAGAATCAAATGAGTGAAAATTAACAGCCAAGCTAAATGGGAGGAAGCATTACCTAGTGATTAGAGCAGATGGCTGGGAGTTGGGACTCCTGGCTTCTATTCCCATGTCTGTTACAGACTTACTTAGTGACCTAGTAAAGTCTTTTTAAAAACGGCTATAAAAATGGGCATTATACATAACCGGTTTAATTTTTTAGTGGGTGCAAATATGCTTTGAGATCCTCGGATGAAAAATGCAAGATAAGTGGGAAGACATAATTGTTAAAGTACAAACCTCCATCAACTAAGTGACTTTTGGTGTTGTCATCCTCGCTCCACCCTGGCATTCGGAAAGGATGGACCCAGCCCCAAAATAAGCCCATCTCCATTTATGAAAGGGAACTGCCCTTTTCCAGGCAAACTTTTGTCAAGAAACGAGTCTGGGATTGCAGCTGTGACATTTCCTCCATCGGCCTCATCAATCAAAAAACCATGAAACACCATGGCACTCATGAATATTCAGGCCGCTGAGAGAAGGCCATTAGATACTGACCCAACACAAACCTTGTCCCATCAATCTGTTTCTGAATGAAGCCCAGGCAATGGCAACATCCTGTTGAAAGAGCCCACACAAAGCACTTTTGATTTGCTCGCTAACGTGGCCCTCGAGTAAGAAAATCAATCCAAACACAACATGACACGTGCGTTTTATTAAGTCTGCGTTGTCCAGCCTGCATTATTTAATAGCGTCTCTGTTACAGCCTCTGCGAAGAGTTAAATCTCCTCAACAGAATCATGGATGGAGCTAGAATTAGTTAGGGAAAACTGGGTTACCTAGTATCTTCCTGCCATAAAGTAGTGATGTGCTGGATGAACTTCCAAATCTCCATCTTCGATAAGCATCAGGGATCAGTTCAGATGCTTCTCTCCGGTCTGTTTGGTTGAGAAAGGAGGCTGGAAATGTCACAAGATTAGGCTTTCTTCGAGGAGATTTCCAGTATTTTCTGGGTCTGACTGAATACCGCAAGAGCTGCGTCTTCCCTGGTACTCCAGGACTTGTGGTTCTGGCCACAGCAGGAAATGCAAAGTCCCAACTTGGAAAGGACAACATCGATGACCAAATAGAACAAAAAATGACCTTTACTATTTAAAAAAAAAAAAGTAGAGGTTTGAGTGAAGGTTCAGGTCAGTTCAGTTATTTGACCTTGCCTGACCTATTATTTTATAAGATATGCAAATTCCCTTTGGCTCACAGGCTCCCTGATAGTTTAACCTGTCAAACCTCTGCTCCTTAATTGCATTAAAAATGGGACTGATCAAGCAAGTCAAATACTGAAAGTAAATCTACATTGAATAGCCTCTAACTGCTAAGAAGGCCCCATCAATTGCTAGCAGAAGGACCAGTCCTGCAAACGCTTCCCCCAGATCATAGAATCATAGAATCATAGAATATCAGGGTTGGAAGGGACCTCAGGAGGTCATCTAGTCCAACCCCCTGCTCAAAGCAGGACCAATCCCCAATCAAATCATCCCAGCCAAGGCTTTGTCAAGCCTGACCTTAAAAACTTCCAAGGAAGGAGATTCTACCACCTCCCTAGGTAACGCATTCCAGTGTTTCACCACCCTCCTAGTGAAAAAGTTTTTCCTAATATCCAACCTAAACCTCCCCCACTGCAACTTGAGACCATTACTCCTTGTCCTGTCCTCTTCTACCACTGAGAATAGTCTAGAACCATCCTCTCTGGAACCACCTCTCAGGTAGTTGAAAGCAGCTATCAAATCCCCCCTCATTCTTCTCTTCTGCAGACTAAACAATCCCAGTTCCCTCAGCCTCTCCTCATAAGTCATGTGTTCCAGACCCCTAATCATTTTTGTTGCCCTTCGCTGGACTCTCTCCAATTTATCCACGTCCTTCTTGTAGTGTGGGGCCCAAAACTGGACACAGTACTCCAGATGAGGCCTCACCAATGTCGAATAGAGGGGAACGATCACGTCCCTCGATCTGCTCGCTATGCCCCTACTTATACATCCCAAAATGCCATTGGCCTTCTTGGCAACAAGGGCACACTGCTGACTCATATCCAGCTTCTTGTCCACTGTAACCCCTAGGTCCTTTTCCGCAGAACTGCTGCCTAGCCATTCGGTCCCTAGTCTGTAGCTGTGCATTGGGTTCTTCCGTCCTAAGTGCAGGACCCTGCACTTATCCTTATTGAACAGCATCAGGTTTCTTTTGGCCCAATCCTCCAATTTGTCTAGGTCCCTCTGTATCCTATCCCTGCCCTCCAGCGTATCTACCACTCCTCCCAGTTTAGTATCATCTGCAAATTTGCTGAGAGTGCAATCCACACCATCCTCCAGATCATTTATGAAGATATTGAACAAAACCGGCCCCAGGACCGACCCCTGGGGCACTCCACTTGACACCGGCTGCCAACTAGACATGGAGCCATTGATCACTACCCGTTGAGCCCGACAATCTAGCCAACTTTCTACCCACCTTATAGCGCATTCATCCAGCCCATACTTCTTTAACTTGCTGACAAGAATACTGTGGGAGACCGTGTCAAAAGCTTTGCTAAAGTCAAGGAACAACATGTCCACTGCTTTCCCCTCATCCACAGAGCCAGTTATCTCGTCATAGAAGGCTATTAGATTAGTCAGGCATGACCTACCCTTGGTGAATCCATGCTGACTGTTCCTGATCACTTTCCTCTCGTGTAAGTGCTTCAGGATTGATTCCTTGAGGACCTGCTCCATGATTTTTCCAGGGACTGAGGTGAGGCTGACCGGCCTGTAGTTCCCAGGATCCTCCTTCTTCCCTTTTTTAAAGATTGGCACTACATTAGCCTTTTTCCAGTCATCTGGGACTTCCCCCGTTCGCCACGAGTTTTCAAAGATAATGGCCAATGGCTCTGCAATCACATCCGCCAATTCCTTTAGCACTCTCGGATGCAACTCGTCCGGCCCCATGGACTTGTGCATGTCCAGCTTTTCTAAATAGTCCCTAACCACCTCTTTCTCCACAGAGGGCTGGCCATCTACTCCCCATGTTGTGATGCCCAGCGCAGCAGTCTGGGAGCTGTCCTTGTTAGTGAAGACAGAGGCAAAAAAAGCATTGAGTACATTAGCTTTTTCCAAATCCTCTGTCACTAGGTTGCCTCCCTCATTCAGTAAGGGGCCCACACTTTCCTTGGCTTTCTTCTTGTTGCCAACATACCTGAAGAAACCCTTCTTGTTACTCTTGACATCTCTTGCTAGCTGCAGCTCCAGGTGCGATTTGGCCCTCCTGATTTCATTCCTACATGCCCGAGCAATATTTTTATACTCTTCCCTGGTCATATGTCCAACCTTCCACTTCTTGTAAGCTTCTTTTTTAAGTTTAAGATCCGCTAGGATTTCACCGTTAAGCCAAGCTGGTCGCCTGCCATATTTACTATTCTTTCGACTCATCGGGATGGTTTGTCCCTGTAACCTCAACAGGGATTCCTTGAAATACAGCCAGCTCTCCTGGACTCCTTTCCCCTTCATGTTAGTCCCCCAGGGGATCCTACCCATCTGCTCCCTGAGGGAGTCGAAGTCTGCTTTCCTGAAGTCCAGCGTCCGTATCCTGCTGCTTACCTTTCTTCCCTGCGTCAGGATCCTGAACTCAACCAACTCATGGTCACTGCCTCCCAGATTCCCGTCCACTTTTGCTTCCCCCACTAATTCTTCCCTGTTTGTGAGCAGCAGGTCAAGAAAAGTTCCCCCCCTAGTTGGCTTGTCTAGCACTTGCACCAGGAAATTGTCCCCTACGCTTTCCAAAAACTTCCTGGATTGTCTATGCACCGCTGTATTGCT
The DNA here is from genome assembly GCF_015237465.2 of Chelonia mydas. Classification (NCBI taxonomy): domain Eukaryota; kingdom Metazoa; phylum Chordata; order Testudines; family Cheloniidae; genus Chelonia; species Chelonia mydas. The sequence goes on from NC_051250.2 coordinate 72,191,575, forward strand.
CTCCCAGCAAATATCAGGAAAATTAAAGTCACCCATGAGAACCAGGGCGTGCGATCTAGTAGCTTCTGCGAGTTGCCGGAAGAAAGCCTCATCCACCTCATCCCCCTGGTCCGGTGGTCTATAGCAGACACCCGCCACTACATCACTCTTGTTGCTCACACTTCTAAACTTAATCCATAGACACTCAGGTTTTTCTGCAGTTTCGTACCGGAGCTCTGAGCAGTCATACTGCTCCCTTACATACAGTGCTACTCCCCCACCTTTTCTGCCCTGCCTGTCCTTCCTGAACAGTTTATAACCATCCATGACAGTACTCCAGTCATGTGAGTTATCCCACCAAGTCTCTGTTATTCCAATCACGTCATAATTCCTTGACATCACCAGGACCTCCAGTTCTCCCTGCTTGTTTCCAAGGCTTTGTGCATTTGTATATAAGCACTTGAGATAACCTGCTGATCGCCCCTCCTTCTCAGTATGAGGCAGGAGCCCGCCCCTCACAGACGTTCCTGCCTGTGTTTCCTCCCGGTATCCCGCTTTCCCACTTACCTCAGGGCTTTGGTCTCCTTCCCCCGGTGAACCTAGTTTAAAGCCCTCCTCACTAGGTTAGCCAGCCTGCTCGCAAAGATGCTCTTGCCTCTCTTCGTAAGATGGAGCCCGTCTCTGCCCAGCACTCCTCCTTCATGGAACACCATCCCATGGTCAAAGAATCCAAAGCCTTCTCTCCGACACCACCTGCGTAGCCATTCGTTGACTTCCACGATTCGACGGTCCCTGTCCCGTCCTTTTCCTTCCACGGGGAGGATGGACGAGAACACCACTTGCGCCTCAAACTCCTTTATCCTTCTTCCCAGAGCCACGTAGTCCGCAGTGATCTGCTCAAGGTCATTCTTGGCAGTATCATTGGTGCCCACGTGGAGAAGCAGGAAGGGGTAGCGATCCGAGGCCTTGATGAGTCTCGGCAGTCTCTCCGTCACATCACGAATCTTAGCCCCTGGCAAGCAGCAGATCATTGGCTACAACCAAGGAGTACACAGTGCAACTCAGGAGTGGTGGTGGGGCATGTACAATGGTAGCTTGTAAAGCCACCGTTGTATTCCCCCAATCGTAAAGCCAGCTGTGCACCAACTCAGGCCCCTAAAATATGTTGGCACAGCCTGAAATCTCAAGGGTCTGATTCAGCAGCTGGGGCTCTGCAATGGGTTGATCTCCTATGGCTGGCTGCACTGACTCTAAAGCAGCTTTGCACCATGGTGCAGGACAAAGCAGCTACAATGCAACCTACAATCTGGGCCTCTGACTACTGGGCATGGTTGGTGGCTCGTTTCAATGGAATTACTCAGGGTGAAAAGTAGAGTTTGGAGGGAATTTTCCAACTAAATGGGTTTTTTTAGGTCAGAAAATGATGATTAATTTAAACTGAAGCTGTCCCCAGGAAAAGGTCAGTTTTGACAAAATCTTTTATTTACAATTTTGAAAACAAAGTTTCCAAATGGTCAAAGTTTCATTTCAACATGAAAAATTCTGGTTTTTGGGGTTTGAAACGGTTGCCCAAAGCCATTGTTTTTTGAGATTTTCGAACCTGAACTTGCTCACAGGGGGCAGATCCTTCTGGTGTGACCCCTGTAATCCTTAGTCTACGGGAAACACTCATTATCTTACTGTAGCACTTAGCTAATGTTAGTGCGGTGCTTTGAAGATGGACAGTGCTATGTAAGTGTTGAGTGTTGTTATAATCTGAGCTGGCACCAATAAATCTTCATGTAAATTAAAATCTCAGCCTGTCTTTCTTTTTGGTTCTGTTGGGACTCTGTGTCTGCTCTGGATCTCACACCAAGTCAATTAATGAGGGTGGTGCGGGGATCTAGGATGGTCAGGGATGGGAGAAACGGAAGAGGCCAAGCTGAGGGTTGGATGAAGATTCTCCTTCCCCGTTCCCAGTAGAGCTTCCCTTGAACAGTTAATTCAGACCCAGGCTATGCTAATTTTTTGCTCTTGTCCCCTCCCCTCCATGGTGGGGATTAGAAGGGAGGTTCCCAGGGCAGCCACTTGGGGGGAACCCTGCTGGCTGCTGCTAGGAAGCCCTGGGTTGGAGGGAGGGAGGCCGTGGATTTGAAGTCATGGGAATGCAGGATGCTCAGCGCCTCTCAACAGACAGTCAGCCCCTTGCAGGAGGCTAAACTATCAGGCCCTAGCAGAGGAGTCTTCATGTGTGCAGTCATGTGACACTGCAAATAAAAAAAAGTTTTATTCTTCCCCTTGCAACAGTGCTTCTCCCCAGCTACCGTGGCTGAAAGCTGCAGTGGAGAGCGTGTTGATTCAGACTCACTCAGACCACACTGAGAAGCACAGGAGTAGTGGGGAAAACCAGAATCTGAAAAATGGAAATGAAACTAAGGCTCGAGGGACTGGAGAGAGACAAAGTTAGCAGAAGACCTGTTAGTAACAGTTTGGTGGTTTATGTTGTTTCGGGAATCATTTGTAACACTGCAGCAATGCCATTCCTCTGCAGATTCCATTAGTTTTATATCATCTACTTCCACGTGCTGTTGATTCATACGCCCTGCTTTTCTTGGGGTTTGTACATCTCCATTACATTTCCCTGCAGTCTCCAGGACTTATAGCTGTGCTTTCTGGAGTGCAGCAGTGAAGGTGGCGTGCACATTTCCGGGTTATAAAACCTCAGCCCAAGCAGTCATTGTTTTAATCTCCTGACAAATGTAGAAATAAAATCAATCTGCTGGTAAGTTATAGAAGATAAAAAGGAACTGGTAGATGGGCTTCCTTTACAGTCTTACCATTCCAAATGACCTTGAGTTTCACAATATAATTCTGCACATCCTTAGCCCATATAAGTTTAAAGTGTACATACGTCTCTGGTCTAAATAGGGAGGGTATCCAGAGGGAAGAGGAGGGGGGCAGTGAAATGGACTCTGCCTCATGACTAGAAGGTTGGAGGTAATAATTATTTTAATTTTATAATAACCTAGCCCAGTTTTATCTGGATGAAGTTAACCCCTGTAGCGCACAAGGCCTATGCACTACTTAAATCCGGATTAAGTCCTATTTTGAGGATTCAGGTGATTCACAGGTCATGTGCAGGGCCTCTGCACAGGGGAAAATTCCACCCTAGATGCATCATTATTAATCATGTTTATTACAGTAGTACCTAAGGACCAACCAAGATCATTGCCCTGTTGTGCTGAGCACTGTACCAACACAGAACAGTAGGCATTCCCTACCTCAGTTTACAATCTCAAGATAGACACAGGCAGGGGAAAGGGGTAGAACACACAGGCAGAGGAACAATGCGATCATGTTAGTTCTGCACACACAAAAAATTTTAGTTGGTTTTAGTTGGGTGGGGACAAGCTTCATTTAGAATAAAAGAACAAGTAAAAAATAAATGCATATCCTGGTGTATGCATTGTTTGACTATTATCGCACCTTGACATTCCCAGGGGTTCAACCTTTGCTGGAGGCATGGGCCATTTTGTTTCCAATTCAGATACTGCCTGTTACAGAATATATGTGCATACACACGCACGCTCTCCCATGCACAAACATGGTGATCGCTTTTCCTGAGACTTTATTTTTGTTCTTTCTCATGCTCTTTTCCTTTCATCTGGAACAAGCCAGTCAAGCATACGCTCGCTCTTTGGCTATAGCAAATATGAGACACAACAATAATTAAAAAAATAATAAAAAACTATAATTAAAATATTATTCTGGCTTCTTGCAAATCTTCGCGTATATTACTTAGTGTTTGCTGCCTGCTTGGTGTGAGAAACGGGAGCTGAGGAACCAAAGAGACATACAGAAGGAGCCATTTGTAAAATGCAAGCATGAGGCACAAATGGATGCTTGATTTTTTTACCCCTCGATCTCATTTCAGTGACGTCCCTTGTTCACTAGCACAGATGCGGAGTGTCTCCTTTCTATTTTCCAATTGGGTAAGATGGCAAACAGTTGCTCCTAATTAGGTGACTGATGAATGTCACCAGTTTGGCACAGCTCCCAAAGTTAGATTTTTTTTTTTTAAATTAGCAGTCAGATCTGTTACTTTGCTTCCATATTGACCATGTAGTGACAAAGTTCTGAGGAAGGAAATATTTTTAGGAAAGAAAACAATGAGAATGGTTCCTGCCTCTAAGTGATATATGGGATTTACTTAGCTCCTACTGTTTCCTGAAAGGGCACTCTGGAGAGTAAATTACTCTCGTTAATGGCGGCTAAATATATGCTCCTAAAATAGCTCATGTCCTATCGTTAATAAATAATCTGCAAACATGTCATCTTTCTTGGCTTTTTCAGTATATTTGGGAGCCTACACATTTTTTGTGATGCAACTCCTGCCTGGCCCCCCGATATTTTTTTACCCCCCCCCCCCCCCGTGCAAATAAATATACATTTCTCAGCTAGGGCCCAATCCCAAAGCTACTGCAATCAATGTAAAGGTGCCCATTGATTTCAATGGGGTTTGGACCGTGCCTGTGAAAAGGACATAATCAGGGATCACAGGCCTCTGGACAAATTGTCACGTACACCATTTTTTTAAATGTCTCCCCACGTGACTTTAAAATCTCAGGTTTCAGAGGAGCAGCCGTGTTAGTCTGTATTCACAAAAAGAAAAGGAGGACTTGTGGCCCCTGAGAGACTAACACATTTATTCTAGTATAAGCTTTACGAAAGCTTCACGAAAGCTGTAGCTCACGAAAGCTTATGCTCAAATAAATGTGTTAGTCTCTAAGGAGCCACAAGTCCTCCTTTTTTTAAAATCTCAGGGTCTCTATGGCTTTGTAAGACCATGCTGCAGCCTAAGCCATAGAGACCCTGAGATTTTAAAAAAAGGAGGACTTGTGGCCCCTTAGAGACTAACACATTTATTTGAGCATAAGCTTTCATGAGCTACAGCTTTCGTAAAGCTTTCGTAAAGCTTATACTCGAATAAATGTGTTAGTCTCTAAGGTGCCACAAGTCCTCCTTTTTTAAAAATCTCAGGGTCTCTATGGCTTAGGCTGCAGCATGGTCTTACAACCTCGGATTCAGACGGGTGAAATGCATTAGCTTATGGAAGCCACGTATACTGGATGAACCAAGGTCAAACTGCTGTCGGCTTTTGGCTTCCCACAATATGGGACTTGTTGATGCCAAAAGAGATTGCAGGTTTCAAATACAAGCAAGAAAGGGGATCGTTTTGATCTATGGCCTCCAGGTGGCCAGTAAAGATGAATACATCTCAAAACCAAAGAGACTTTTTTAGTTTATTACTGACTGAGCCCTAGACTGAGCATTTGTCTCTAGCCCGGTGGAGTGAGTGGAGCCCGCCGGCACTGGCCCAGGAAGAGCGCAGGGAATTCATTGTGCTGCAGTCGCCCCAGCCACATCCCCTCCCATCCCAGAGCGGACCCCTTTCCTCATCTCCACTCTGGTGATGGCTCTTCCCAGAGCTGGGAATCGGACCGGCAGGGATGGGCTGTTGTGGAGGTGGCCCTTCTCATGGCACTGTTCTCTTCTGCTTCCAAAGCACAGCAGAGAAGTCTGTGGCTACAGAGGCTGAAGGTCAGACTTCATTTTGGGAAGGTGGGTTCTGGATGGCTGGGGACAGAATGGACTGTCGCTGGCTGGAACTTACAGCGGGCTCTCATTGCTGTGTCCTGTAATTTTAAACTCCAGCAAAGAAATGACACACCCAAAATAACACAACAAAGGGTGACTTTACAGGAGCAGGAAAATAGGATCTGGGGAAGGAAAGAATTAGGGTTGAATACTAAGTATGAAACATCAACAAATCAACCAGTTCCCCACCTCCCAATACTCACACCTCTTCCCCACCCCCAACATCCTCCCTGGCACCTTCCCTGGAAGACGGTAGGCTGGGAGTGAGTCCAGAGATGAATGCTGCAGCACTGTGAACGTTGGCCAGTTTAACCAAAAATGTCCCCCATTGTGTCTTAGGTGGGAAGGGTCCTCTCCTGGCTCCCTAGTCTGGAGTCCTATGGAGGTCTCAGCTGGCTCATGGTAGCTGGCACTGGGTTGGATCACTGCCACTCTGGACATTGGTCTCTGCAGAGCTGCAGCTGCCTGACCCATGCACTAGATTCTAGAGCAGTTCAATGACTCCCTTTGTGGGGAGACGGAGTTAACCAGAGACTCCCTGAACTGTCCTGTTTCGCCCTCAGCTCCAAACCCAAAGCTCAGAACTGAAACTAAACTAGTCTCTTTTCCTCCGAATCAGGTTGACTCTCCCACTAAGGGGCTGAGCAGCCCTGACGATTTCTGTTGAACTCTCCACTGTCGGACTTGATCACATAGGATCTGGGTGCTGAATTTTTTTTCTTTACGACAGTGAGAACTGTCCATACTTTTTCTCCATCCAATTTGATATAAACATGGTTCTAGATGTGGCAGTTCTCTAGCTGAGTGACGTCTGTTCTAAAAGTGTTTGTAAGTTCTTTTAGCCTTTTGATCCAGTTTGGCTACTCTCTTCATGTGTGGCAGCTTTGGAAACAGTTTCTTTTCCAAAGTTGGAAAAGTAGTGCTGAGTTGTCTTCCCATCAGGAAGTGTGCTCGACTACATCCAGTGGCTGCTATCCGTGTTGATCTGTAACTCAGAAGAGCAAGGAATGGATCTGCCTGCTGTAGGATTTTCTTGGCTGTTTGTACAGCTGTGTCAGCCTCTCCTTTCACATGTGGGTAATGTGGGTTGCTAGTAATATGATCAAAATCATATTTCATTTGGGATGACTTCAATCCTGCTGCAGTGAATTGTGGTCTGTTATCCATCACCAGTTGTTCTGGAATACTGAAGTGAGCAAAAGTGCACTTCAATTTCTTGATAACATTGCAACATGTTATGTCTGTCAAGTACATTATTTCTATATACATGGAAAAACCAGGTATGATGCCCTCTGAATTCACATAAATCTGCAGCTAGTCTCTTCCAAGGTCTGTCAGGTAGAGGTGTTTGTTCCCTGCATGGTTCAGCATCGTCTCTTCAGTGGATTTGTACTGGATTGCCTCTCAAAAGTCCTATATCATCAAATCTTCCATTGAGTTCTTCCACCTTTTTCACTAGGCCCATCATGGCTGCCACGCTGCAGCTGAGAAGATTATTGGTCTTTGACCCTTTGACCACATGCATTCTGAATGCATAGCTTTTGTCTCTGTAAGATGTTTCTGTGGTGGACTGGCTCATGCAGTTCAGAATGTCTCCGGTAACTTCAGCTCTGGGAGCGATGAAGGTGATTGTAAATCCCTTCTGAGATGACTGTGACATCAGCTCCTGAGTCAATTTTAAAGTCAATAGTCTTGCCAAGAATATTCAGTTTCACTCTCCAGGCAAGATCTGTCTCATCACAAGTGATAGATCCCAGAAACAATGGCTCTTGATTGTCTGTAATATGAGTCAACTCCCTGACTGTTTTGATGTGGCAAACAGCTGCAAAACGTGCATATTTTGTGCATATATTACACCACATACCTCTGGCTGGACATAGATCAACTTGTGGGATGTGAGTTTTTCTACACCGCAGGCTGGAATTTGTCCCTCTTTTCCCGGGAGTTCTCTCCCCTTGTCTCGTAGTTTTATGATAATGACTTCTAACACTCTAGTGTCTGTTTATAGCCCCTAAAGAGACAAGGTGGGTGTAATATTTTCATGTTTTGTATTTCCAAAAACCACAGTTTTCAGCCACCGTATGCAGAGTGCTTATAAAACATTCAATATTTCCCCCCGGTTTTTGAATTCTATAATGGAAACATGCTTTTTCATAAAACAAATTTCTCTGAGGTATAAAGTATGCAACAAACATAGCCATTTCATAGTCATCTTTGTGACAGTCTTCAGTAAAGTCAAAGGATTTAAAAATATGCTCTGCTTGTTTCTCCACAGAATAAATTAAAGACAATGCCTGCATATCTCCAGTTTCTTAGTGCAGCTTGGTAGCAATGCAAAATCTTTGCAAAATCTTTTTAACTGTTTCCAGTCTGTCCATTTTGAAGGTTTGTCAAAGCTGAAGGTCTCTGGGGCATTAAAGAGTGGCATGTGAATGAGATCCTGCCACCTCTGTGGTTGTTCCTTGTGTCTGCAGCCATTGTTGCTGTTCATAGACTTTAAGGCTAGAAAGGACCATCATGATAATTTAGTCTGACTTCCTGCATATTGCAGGACACAGAATCTCACCCACCGACTCCTATAATAGACCCCTAACCTGTGGCTGAGATACTGCAGTCCTCAAATCATGGTTTAAAGCAGGGATCTGCAATCTTTGGCACGCAGCACCCTTGCGGGCCGTGCTGGTTTGTTTACCTGCAGCATCTGCAGGTTATGCCGATCGCAGCTCCCACTGGCCACGGTTCGCCATCCCAGGCCAATGGGGGCTGCAGGAAGTGGCGCGAGCAGAGAGATGTTCTGGCTGATGCTGCAGGTAAACAAACCGGCCTGGCTTTCCAGGGGGCTTACCCTGGAGGGCTGCATGCCAAAGGTTGCCGATCCCTGGTTTAAAGACTTCAAGTTAAAGAGAATCCACCACTTACACTAGTTTAAACTTGCAAGTGATTCATTCCCCATGCTGCAGAGGAAAGTGGAAAAAAAAAATCCAGGATCTCTGCCAATCTGAGCCGGGGAAAAATTCCTTCCTAACTCCAAATATGGTGATCGGTTAGACCCTGAGCATGTGGGCAAGCCCCACCAGCCAGACACCTGGGAAAGAATTCTCAGTAGTAACTCAGAGCCCTCCCCATCACTGGCCATGGGGGATATTTGCTACTAGCAGTCGCAGATCGGCTACATGCCATGTACATGAAGTCTCATCATACTATCCCCTCCATGAACTTATCAAGCTCAGTCTTGAAGCCAGTTAGGTTTTTTGCCCCACTGCTCCCCTTGGAAGACTGTTCCAGAACTTCACTCCTCTAATGGTTGCAAACTTTCACCTAATTTCAAGCCTAAACTTGTAGATGGCTAGTTTATAGCCATTTGTTCTTGTGTCCACATTGGTGCTTAACTTAAATAACTCCTTTCCCTCCCTGGTATTTATCCCTCTGATCTATTTATGGGTAGCAATCATATCTCCCCTCAGCCTTCCTTTGGCTCGGCTAAGCAAGCCAAGCTCTTTGAGTCTCCTCTTAGAAGGTAGGTTTTTCATTCCTTGGATCATCCTAGTAGCCCTTCTGTTTCTGCTCTTCATTTATTCCTGACACCATGTCATGTATTTCTGTACCAGCTATGGACTGGTCACAGAGCTTGCTTATTATACACACCAAATGTGTTCATCATAAGATCCTTTAATGCTCTGCCAGGTATGGCTGAGGTTAATTTAAATAAGGTATTTTACACACCTAGTGGCTGCACTGAATAATACCGTTTAGCATCCCGCTACAGCTGCTGCTAGTGAATGAAATACAACCCACTTTTCTGCTTGTTGCTAGGTGTTAGACCCGCAATGGTCCAAATTCGTGCCTGGCCATTGGTTCAATATACTCAAATTGAAAAGGGAAATGAATATCTTCGCCGTGATTACGTGGCCACCTATCTGAATTCGGCTGGTATTTCAATTTAGTCTTTTCAAAATACATAGATTAGGGGTTTGATCCAATGTCCATTGAAATCAGTGAGTCTGTCCATTGATTTCAGTGAGCTATGGATGAGAATTTAGGAAAGTAACAAAATTATGCATACAACAAAATAAAATGTCTTGCTTATTTATTATTCCCTGCATTTGAGGAGCTCCAAGTCTTTTTAAAAACTGGGTGACTATTTTAAAGATGGGAAGACTGAACAGCAGAGAGGTCAAGTGACTTGCCTGAGCTCACAAACTGAATCAGCAGCACAATCAAGATCCAAACTCATGTCACTTGTGTCCCACTGCAATCACAGGAAAGCTCTGCCTGCCATTAGAAAAACACCATCTTTTTGTACCTGTTCTTTATGAGATGACATTGGCTTTCATTCTGAACAGAGATTTTCACACAATTTGAGACATTTCCTCCTCCTTGTGTCTGTCTCTACACAAGAACACTTGGGGGCATTCAGTGCTGGGTGACATTTTATACACCATTTTATAACACTGGCAGTGTACCTTTCACTGATATCTGCTACCTCCTCTGGGGATGGGCACTTGCTTTGATTTCTCTTTTTCTGAAAAGGACGTGTGTCAACACGATGCCATCAGAGGTGAGGTTATCCTCTCAGATGCTGGCTGGCTTTGTTTGAAATTTCATCAGGATGCTGTTCTTGAAATGAAGTTGCATCTTTGTGGGAATTAGCTCTATTTGCATGAATTAAATCTTGCATAATCAATGACAGTGTTATAGTTATAGACATTCCAAAGGGCTTTACAAACTGTGTGTGTGTGCGTGTGGTGTGTGAGTCTACTCTACATGTGTGTATGTGTACAAGAATTAGTTCATTCCTCAGAGAAATTCAGCCACCTCCAGGGCGGAATTCTGCTACCTCTCAAATCTATCTAGCTACATTCTCATACTGTGCCCAGTCTGTGCTTTGCAAATACACAAACTCCCCTCTTTCCTCTTCCCCCCACAGCTTTACATTATCCACTCAAAACAAATGATGCCTCCAACCCTTGAATTCATTTACAATATTTTCAAAGCTTCCTGTACAGAATATTGTGTTTGGATTTTAATTTACCTCAGTACTAGTTCCCACCCCATCATGCTGATGTGGATTACCTTTGGAAGGGGAAAAAAAGACAACCAAAAAACCAAACTAAAAATCACCATGTTTTTATCCAAATTTCGGCTTGTTTGTTTTTTTTATACCCAAGCGTCTTCACACTGAATTTAAACAGATCCTCATCCTACTCATTGAGAGATCGTGACCCACTTTAGCATTTTTATACTCTGCAATAAGATCCCCAACTCCGCCTTTTCTCCAGAATGTAAAGGATGGAACCCATCTCCCCCACAGCCCATCACAGCCAAGACTTTCCTTTGATCAATTTACCAGCTCTATTCTGCATCTCAAGATATTTCATCAGATGTTCATAAACCTCTGTCAGATCTGGGTGGCATCCTGGCCCCAGTGAAGTCGATGTGAGTTTTGCTATTGACTTCAATAGGGCCAGGATTTCTCCCGTAGTGGTTAAGTATAGAGGGTATGTCATTGCTGCTTCAAAATTCAACAGGGTTAGTCAAGTTGACACTGAGGCATCAACTTCAACCGTCTTATGCACCTAAACGTACATGCTTTGACCTTGGTAATGGGAGAGCAAGTGCCAGCTGGAATGATTTGCAACTTACTATTCAAAAGTTTGTGTTCCTGGATGACTGTGGGACACCAACTAAAGCACCTCGAGAGACTTCAGAGTCCAGGTAACTCCCTTCATGGGACAATAGCGTTTGTCAGTGATAGCACTGGTACTCATCCATGGAGTTTAGAGCTCTTCCCTCACTCTGTGAATTGTCCACGAGTAGATCACAATTTGTTGTGGTGGTTTGTGATCTGAAATTGTTTGACAAGTACTTTTTTCAAGCACGTTTCAGTCTCTGGTCTGCTCACACTGGATTTGCTGTGAGAATTCATTGAAGTCTATGAGATTTGAAAGATGATACCCAAGCCAAGTGACTGCTCACCTGAGGGCACCTATATGCTGCACGAGCCTTTTGGTGGCATGTAGAGTGTAGTCCCATGCTGCAGTGTAGATGGTGAGGCACTACTTAGGTGAATAAATACACACCCGGGTATGTACCCTACAGGACTCTCCTCTCACCCAAGCAGTGCCTCCTAAAAATAGCAGTGTAGTGTCCTCTGCCCCATCCCCGCCAACGCTGGAGTCTTTCCCCCTTCAGGGAAAGACTCTGGTAGAGGGGAGGCAGTAGGGAAAGGCTCCAGCCGCTCCCTGCTGCAGGAGTCTTTCTGTGAGGCTGGGAAAGGCTCATGAAAGTCTCCAGCAGCGGGGAAAGCCTCCAGCAGCTCCCCGCCGCTGAGCCTTTCTCCATCGCCTCCTGCTTGCCCGTGCCTTTCACCGAGGTATATAGCCGCACACTGCAGTGTGGACACGGCCTCCTTTGCACCGCAGCGTGTAGTTACACGTACCCTACATGCTGCCACAAGAGGTGTACAGTGTAGACGGACCCTCAGCATCGGCTCTGTCCTCAGATTGCATGACCTAACCTTTGTAAATGGCTTGCGCTCTGAGTGAATTTCCTTTCCTCGTGACATTGATTTTGCTTGGAGGCTCACCGAATCGAGGCTATGGGCCCAGCATGTGCTCTCCGTGCACATTCAGCCAAATGGAACACTGCACACCTGAGTGTTTTTGGAGCAGGGAGGGACGATAGTGGTGCAAGTCGGGGGGGCTGACTCAAAATGCAATTCCAAATGTAGGGAAAAAAACATTCTAGAAGGAGCTTTCCAGTAATGCTAAGACCCCATTTACATCAACAGACGTTGGATTGGGTTTATAAACACCAAATGTGCCCAGATGCTGCATTTGGGGGTAACAAAGGTCTCTAGCATCCTTCCCAGGTTAGGGGCTATTCCCATGCAAAAGCCAAAGAATAGTCTTTATCTTTCATGCCGCTTCTGTAAAATACGTAGCCCTCCATGGCTCACGGGACCCAGAAACTACAGCTGTGCCTACTCCAACTCTTAAGATTAGCCTGGTTATGCTGACGGGGCAGCCCAGATTTTACAATACTGGAATTCCTATGTTCCCCCCACTTCCTTATGGGGTGACTAGTTGGCTCCTAAACGCCAGTCCAGTCAAAGAAGTCTTACACCAGACATTCTAATGTTTCTGTCTCTTCCAAGCAAACGGCTGGAGGCTGTCTGGAATGCGCTGTATGTGACAGAGCTATTGAACAGTTGCGTTTCATTGCCGCATTTTGCACCTTGCTGTGGTTTAATCCTATTTCCAATAAAAGGCAAAGAGACATTAACATCAGCTGGTAGAGAACTTGACCCAAAGACCTTGCAGCCTTTTGAGGAGACACGACCCTCATATAAAGAGCTGGGTGTTCATGCTCCTGTTCCTATTCATTATGGTCAAAGTCTGAGCTCATGTCTGTTTCTTAACGCACAAAGAGTCTATAAATTTAGGGATGTTTGAGTCTTGTGTTTCCTTAAGTGAAATGTCACATTATGATAAGACTCTGCTGTATGAATGTTGGCTTTTTGAGATCCTATCTCAGAAAAGATGCTAGAGCTATTTTGGGCTCTGCAATTACACCCCACAAATAAATCCTCGGCTACTATAGAAATACAATATCACCAAAAAAAGCAGCAGCAAATAGGATTTTACTTTACATTGGAGAAGACATGATGTCACTTTAGTTTTTCATTACCAGTATAATTGTAACAGATTTATTTAACCACTTATTCAGCAGCTAGTTTGCAGAGCCTCCTGGGGCTGCTGCTGATGTTGGACAGCTGATAGAATTATTTATCTGATAAATGCAAAAGATAATTTGATTTAAAAATTGTTTTGAGGATCTGAAAAAGCCACAGCATATATGCCACATTTCTTTTAAGATTCCAAGAGGATGTAGAATCTGATCTCTGAATTTGTATATTTCACCTTTAGACTCTCGAAATGGTCGATCTTTTTTTGATGATTTTTTTTAAAATTAATTTTATTCTTAAACTAAATAGAGCTACATGTTGCAGTCATTAAGGCCCTGGTCCAGTAAAGCATTGAAGCAGGTGTGTGACTTTAAGCACATGAGTAATCCCTCTGGCTTACACATTTAGGCTATATATTTGTGGAAGACCCTGATTCACCAAATCACATAAGTCTCATTAAAAATCTCTGTGCTTAAAATCAGACATATGCTTTGATGAATGGGGGTGAATTTCACAACATGATTTAAGCAAAAATGTGCTTAAGTGCTTTACTGGATCAGAGCTTATTAGAGCAAAACTCACATTGATATCTATCCATAATTTACCCAGTGGTTTACATGAACATATATAAATCTTGCAAACTATTCCTTGTGATTATTGTTGTGACACATATGACACATGGTAGCATTCATGCTCCTGGATTGGATGATTCCTAAACCCAGAAAAATCTTTGCAGATGGCTATCTGAACTCTTGTCATGTCAGTGTTCATGCAAATACGCTTTCTGATATTTTCTCTTTTCACAAAATACAACGTTCATGGAACGGGAATGAAAAGAGTCTCAAGTTCTGTTGAAACGGGTTTGTGGCTTCTTTTCCAACAAACGTTTGTGAATATTTCTTTGCTTGTGTTTAGTTAGGACCCTGCCTCCCAGTCACAGAATGTCTGGTGCAAATTAAACTGAAACGTGATTTGATCTTGCTTCCTAATTTTAGCTGAGAAACTCAAAGGGCTCTATATTAGTGCAATGTATTATATTCCCAAGATATATTCAGTAGAGGAAAATACTGCAAAACACCACTGTACCCAAAGATGGTCTGGCTAGAGAAGGATCTGACAGCCGCATCCAACCAGATGTGAAAATACCCACCACGTCTAGGTAGCGAATACTGAAAGAGTCACAGAGTATACTATTTTATTAACTATGGATTGATACTTTGTACTTTCAAAGACTTTTTCTTGAGGCATCTCACCAGTGATTTAAGCTCTCGAGTCCCCTGTGAGAGGCATAAATAATTAGTAACCATATTTTACACATGGAGAGGTTAAAGCACCAGTTTTTTAGTGTGGTCTTAACTCACAGAAACCAGCCAAGACTCTGATGCAGGTGAAGTCAGAAAATTCCACTGCTATCCCTACTCTAAGCTTTCTTCCCATGTCAAGCTGCACAAGGCAGTCACTCCAGCATGACCATGGTTCCTCCGTTGCCCAGAGGAGATCTGTAATCGCCCACCCCAGAATATGTTACTTTTGCTGGTGTGTGTTTATCTGGCCTCTCTTCTCACTTCTTCTTCCTGCTATGCCACCAGCCCAAGCCAAAACCACCTTCCACAGCTTGACCACCTCACAGGCAGAAGGTCACACATGCGTGTTTTCTGCTGGTTGAGAAGAAGTTGGGAAGTGTAATACAAGAAGTTGACACAGTCTCCACTTAGCCCATGCTGTCACCACAGTGCCTCATCAGCATCATTGTAATTATTCCCTCACCCCAGAATTACTTATTTATTGATGGTGTTAAATGGCCTTGTCAAAAGCAACTCTTTTCAGACCATTAACGCCACAATGGATGATTGTTTTCCACCACACCCCATTAATAATTCCTGCCGCCTGTTGGCGTAGGCAACCCCAGTGCCAAGGGCTCTTGTGGGGAAACGGGGTTGTTAGAGGTAGTGATAACGATAGGAGTCTCTTCTTGGAGCAGTGTGCACTCATTAATCTAAGGGAACGATCGTGTCGTCTCACACAGTGCATAGCTTTTTCCGTTCGAGAAGCTACTCCTCGTTTTAAGTCTTTGTAAAGCCCAAGTCAAGGAAAGGGATAAATAACTCCAGGTTGCTCCAAGGGAGAGCAAATGTCCCAATGAGTAGTCTGCCAACACACTGATGAATATTTAAATGAATTTCGTCGTTTGAGGACGCTTCAGCATCCCCACCCTTCAATCTGTTTAGTTTATTAAAGAGGAGGTTAAAAGGCGACTTGATCGTGGTGTAAAAGTACAGTACCTACATGGGGAAGAGATATCTGATAGTAGACAGCTCTTTAATCTAGAAAAAAAAGGCACATAATGAGTTCCAGTGTTTGGACAGTAAAGCTGGACAAATACAGAGTAGAAATATGTGATTTTTTTTTAACAGTGCAGGTACTTAAACATTAGAAAAACTTACTTGGGGACACAGTGGATTTTCCATCAATTGGAGTCTTCTAAAGTTTCTAAAAGAGATGTTGCAGCTACAACTGAAGTTATGGGGTTGATGCAGAAATTACTGGGTGAGATTCTTTGGCCTTCTGTTCTGCAGGAGGTCAGAATAGATTATTATAAATATCACTTCTGGCCTTAAAATCCATGAATCTGTGGGGGCTGAGAAAGCTTCCCCTCCTGCACATCTTTCCAGCCTTCTAGGTATAAACAGGAGAGATTTGATATTCCTGCTACTTCCATGTAAAAAGAAAACAAGCAGAATACCTTTGACAAATCTGAAAACAAAACAGAAAGCACGTCCAGGCCTTATAATTTTTCCTTAAGAAGCAAGAAATAGGGAACATTTTCTCCCCTTTTGCATATCACCTTTAAGGCTATGAGCATATATCATTCTCATCCACCCTGACAAAGCACATCCATCTAAGTACAATATGAATGGAAGTGCCACTCTCCAAATCTAATGCACGAGAAAATCAGCATTGTTCAATCAAAAGCTAAGGTTTGTCAAGTGAAGAATAAAGCCACTTTATTAAATAACTCTAGCACTGATTTTCCCTGGTGGGTGGTGGTGGTGTGGGAAGGAAAGTGTAAGATTGCTGGGAGAAAAAAGGATGAGAGAGATCTCCATGTCAAAGATGGGTTTATTTTGCATGACAAGAGCTGGATGGGGAGTGCAGGAATATTGCTTTCCCTCCAGGGCAAGCATCAGAAAGTTTTCAAAAGATGCTAATGTATAACTCTGGGTTTTAAAAAAAATTTATTTATGGCTTTTGCTTCAATGAAAGGTGCTCAGCAGACAGCTCTGGAGGTGGAAGTTCTCTTTCTCCCCCTCCTCTCCCAGGAGAGGTGCAGCACGGGTAGAGGGCAGTGGCAGTGATAGATTCCTCTTGATGCTCCATCCCATTTCAGTTCTTGGTCCCACTTCTGAGGCAGTCAATGAGCAGGTGTCAATTGTGCTGATTATTTTAATTATTTGGGTCTCTGTCCATTAGGAACTAGACTGAGAACCCTCCAGCTCATTTCACATAGATTACCAAACAGACATCAATTGGAAACCAAGTATGGTCAATGAAGACTTGCCTGATATCGTAATAAACCATTCCCCCAAATATTTCAGTACTTATACTGGGGACCCAGAGAACAGAGGCTCCAACTCTTATTTCCAGTCTCCCGAGGCTCCTAATCCCTGAAAATCTGCACGGCTGTTTCCTTCAAATTCTTCTGTTCCTGCATGCAGCACATCTTGCTGCTTTCCCCTCTTCAAAGTAACAAGAATAGGGCACTTATTTAAATGGCTAAATCTGCACTTTCTCTCTTTTTCAGAGATGAGATCTAATCACGTTTTTGTTTAGCCATGAGATGACTGAGGCATTTTGCTCTCCAGAGACCCTCAGCAATAATTCTCTTTTTGGCTTCGATGGCCATCTTTTTTTGAGTCTATAAAACAGGTTGCTGTGCTCTTCAGAACTGACTATATGTATATTCTGATTACTGAAAAGGTCACTTGGAGGACATGTTCCACAGCTTTTAATGGAGATTATGTTCTAAATGCAAACACTGAAGAGAGGTTGATAAGGGTTTAAAAGCATTAAACTTGTTCACTCGGTAAAAGCACAAAACCCCAAGGTTAAGTCTGATCATTTTCTATTAGCTTAGCACAAAATTTCTGCACAAATGTTAAGCCTTTTGAATAGTAACAGATCCTTAATTCGAAGAGTCTTTTTGCATCACTATTTCATTTTTCTGCTATTAAACCAAGAAACTCACACTCTAGTACTTAGTAGAGATGGGAAAACTTCAAAAGGTTTAATAGTTTGGTTTAGATAAATACCTACAAGTTTGGATGTTAATTTGAATGGGTCTTCAAAAGTGAGTGGGAAATTTCTTGCAAAGAGGCTGTCTTAGGGTATCTGGCACTTTCTGCTTCCAGCTAAGTGAGAAATACAGGCTGCGAGAATGGCCCATTCTCAGATTTTATGGCATTTCTATTTCTGATACTATAAGGAACCTGGAAGTGCAGAGGCTCATGAAAATTAAAGGAGACAAGCAATAAAAACCAGGAATCTTTTTGAACCTCCAGAAAGATTTGCTTTGGATTTGATTCAAATTGTAGACCAAGATTCTCATTTGATCTTTTTTTCTTTCTTTCTACAGATTGTCATTCCCTGAGACCACAATCTGCCTTCACTTACATTGCTGCAACCTCATTGAAATCAATGTGCTATATTATTATAGGTGGGGCTGAATTACCATGATTTATAACCCTGTGCTTCTATATGCCATTACTGGGATGGGGGAGTTTGAACTGGAAGAGTTTGGGTTTGAAACAAAGGATGGTCCTGTGATAAAGGTGCTGGCTGGGACTCACAAGATCCAGGTTCACCTTGGACAAGTCATTTAACCTTTCTCTGCCCATTTGTCTGTCTTCTCTACTTGGGTCTCTTTGAGGCAGGGACTGTCTCTTACTGTGTATTAGTCTATTACATATTTATGTTATGGTAGCATGCTGAGACCTTAAACAAGACAGGGACCCATTGTGCTAGCAGCTGTAGAAAGTCTGGTGACCACATGATGATGCATCTACACATCAGGATGCCAAAACAGTAGGGATTCCACTCCAAAGATGGAATGCATGTGGCAGAAGAGGGCCTGGGGCTCCAGTGTCTTCAGGTCACAGAATATGGGTTCTTTTGGGGCAGTTTCTCAATAGGAATGATGAATTTGGATTGAAATTTCATCCTGATATTGTCATTATGTTACATCATTCAAGACAGATTCAGCATATTCAAACTGGGCTTTTTTTGGACAGGCATGCAATTTCCCCTGAACTGTTTGCCCATCCCATGTACTTTCTAGGTTACAGTTTTATAGCATCAGTATACCATAGCACTCTTAGGGCAGCATGTGCCATGGCCGGTAGTGAACCTGGTGCTAGCATTTCTATCATGAATCTCATTTCTGAACAGAGTTGAGCCTGACTTATATCTGGCTCCAGATTCCCACCTCTCCTTTCTCTAAATACTCCTGAGCATGGGCAAGTTCAGATTTGGTTTGGTCTGTTATGGAGATAAAGGCCACAGAGGCAATTCAGAGTTAGACTGAGATTCCAATTCTACACTCCTCCAAAAATCAGGGGTTGTCAGGTCTGGGTCCTCTTGCTCAAGCCAGTCATTAATATTTAGGGATCTTTACCAGGGTCGAGCAAAACCTTTATTATAAATCCTGAATCTTAGCCAGACTTCTGCAATAGTTTCATCAAGGTTCACGAACCTTTTGTGCAAAACTGGGATGAGTTATGCTTCAAGCTGAAGCCATGTGACATGAAGGTCTCCAACAGTTTCAAAACCAGGTGAAACTTGGTGACTCACACCCCAATGGCAGTTGGCAAGTATCTCACTGCTCTCATTTTGGGAACATTCACTCTAGGTGAGTTTCTGGATTGTAGGATGGGAAAAATTACAGGTTTGAACTGAAAAATCTGGACATTTCTGGAATTGTTTCCAGGGATGGCTGAATGGGTTCAGAAAAAATACGAACAACTCAAAACCCATTGAATCATTTTCTGAGATTAAAACAAACGAACAAACAAACAAAAAAAACCCACCCATTTTTTTTTTTAGTTATTTGGTGGTGCAGTGCCAAATCTTGCAGTATTTAGGGACAGATTTTTTAAGGTATTTAATGTGAGTTAGGTGCCTAAATACCAGTTAAAATAGTCCTTAATCCTGATGCAGGACAAATCCCCATTGATTTTAGTTTGTGAGGACTGAGAACAGAATGCAAGATTTGACATGACTGGGGTGGTTGAGTGGAGGGGGAATAATCTTTGGTTAAAGATGACCGTCAAAGGAACAATATACATTCAAGTCCTTATTTGCTTCTTTAGGATATATAAAGAAGGTCTGAAAGGTGTTTCTTTTGTTTTGTATACTGCTTGGTTTTATACTTTAGAAACATTGGGTCCTGATTTGCCTGTTTTTGTTGGATGACTCATTGGCAGATTGGAGAACCAGTAAAGCTTGAAAAACATGCATAGAAAACTTCAGCCATTGACAATAGAACAGATTTTTAGTCAGGCTGTTTAAAACACTTTGGACATGACAAACACTTAGGAAAAAACCCACTTTGCAAAAGATTCAGCACCCGCCACTTCCCTCAAATCAAGACTGTGAACTCCTGCTCTAGTTCTTTTGTTATCAAAGCAAAAACTCAGGAGACAAGACTTGGTATTTCTGATATTTCAAAGTTAAAAAAAAAAGTAATTTAAAAATCATTTTACATCAAAAAGAAGCCCCCCAAAAGTACATTTCCCTCTCCCTGCTTTCCTCCAGGTAACCTTTAAGGAAGAGGCCACAAGGATACAGGGGCATTGGATTCTATTCTTACACTCTCTCTGTGACTTTTCTTCATCTAGAATGTGGGGATAATACTCCTCTTCCGCTCCTACCCAGCGCTATTGTGTAACCCAGTGGTGAGTGTGTGTTAAAGGTCCCCTTCTGTACTGATCCACAGAAAATATAAGTCTGTCATAGCCCTGGCTAGCAAGGCATGGCTCCTTAGTTCAAATTGTAGAAGTTCATGATCTTAGCTCTGGAGCTCCTTGGTCCAATCTCTATTGTGTCAGCCAAGGTGGTGTCTACCACAGTTGCAAAGCTGAACTTGTTGTTTGTAAAGCTGTCTGAGATCCTTGAATGGAAGGTGTTTGCATGCCTTTGTTTATGGCCAGAAGTGGAAGAACCTACACCATACTAGAGAAGCGATTCCCACTCCCTGTAATTCTGACCTGACTGAAATCAGAGAGTACTGGGCATCTCATGAGAACCTGGAACAAGTTTCTTGCTTATTTTAGGATCAAGTAGGCCCAAAGCATGTGCAACTGACTAAATTGTTCTTTTGAATCTAATTTTTCTTTTTTGTTTAGCTTTCCAGGGGCAATGATTCATCTTATTTAATATTCTGAGCATTAAAATAAAGGCCTACGGCCAAATTCATCTCTAGTGTAACTCTACAGAGTTTGGGCACCAAGATAAATCCACACCAAGAGAAGAGGGAGTTACATTAAAGATGAGTATAGGCTGTTTTGCTTTTCTACAGGCACACTTTGAAGTGAAACTCCATCACCATGAGAACAAGCTTCTTTTTTTTTTTTTTATCTCCCCAAGTCCAAATCATGACCAATAAGGTTCCACTCACATCAAGCAATTTAAACAATAATGAAGTTGAGCTTCCTGCCATGAAAAAAACTCAACTTGCAGCTTGACTGCTGGGTAAAATTTCACAGGTCTCGCAGAAAGCTAAGCATGAAACTGTCCTGTGGAATTGCAAACAGCTTATCAGAGAGAGAGAGAGAGAATGTGCCTTGCACAGTCTGAGCCGAGCAGAGTACTCCATATTGCAGGCAAATGTGGTGCAAAGAATCCAAACCATTAATCAAGCACTGACAGAACACTCTGGAAAGTAGAGTGTCAAATGGGAGGGGCTGCACAGTGATAGCTCCGTCCAAATGGCCTCAGAACAAAAAAACAGCTATAGTAGTGTTCATAGCCGTGGAAATATTTTACTTACGTTTGCGCTAAACGTTTGGAAATTTGTATTGATCTGAGGAGAAGTCTGTGCTGGATGAGAGTGACACGGACAATGCACATTGCCGTGTCAGGTTTGATTGATAAAGGTCATTTGTCAACCACTCCGCTCCCTGACTCTCCCTGCATAGTTTTTTATGCAAAGCGAATGAATTAAGCAACCTTCCCTAAGCCAGAAGAATTCTGCACATCTGGCGATGCTAATGTCTCACATGATGTGTATCCAGATGTCTACTTAGAGAAGGTGGATGAAAATTCAACTTGTTTATGTACAGTGTTTGCTGACTTGAATCTTGGCAATCTGTGCAAGAGAGCTTTTTGTCAAAATAATGTTGTTTTGTCTCCAGTTTCCCTCCTTTTTATGTTCCTTCTGCTCTGGAAAAAATACTGTAGAAGGCAGGAAAAAACCATTTTGGCTGCATTTTATAAATAAGAACAATAATAGCCTATGAAGTTGCAGGCACAATGCAGATTTGACCTGTGTGAAGTCTGGGGTTTGTCTCCTGGTTCAGTTATATGCAATTGGCTATGGAAAGTCACTGGGAAGAGTTTTGAAAAGCGAGCGCCTCATTTTGCAGAGACACTTTTAAGAGGGCTACCTGGAGGCATGTTTAAGCCATGTAGTGACCACTCGTGTAAGATAATAGATTCTGAGCTCAGTGACACTGGTGTAAAGTGAGAATAACTCCACTGACTTAAGTGGAGTTATTTCTAGTTTCTATCAGTGTCACAGAATCCAACCTATAATTACAATTGTGCTGGAAAGGAAAAGATCCCAGGATTATTTGCCTAGCACTATATGATATTGCAGTGAAACCGACATCAATGACGAATTAGGAAAGCAAATGCACAGGCAATCAACTGGGAGGTTTAACATTCCTTCTGTTTCCTTCTGTTCTAAGGAACAAACGGCCCCCTCCTTTCACCAAGCAGTTGGTGTAGGACCTCTTCTCCATACATGAAAACATTAGTCCCCAAAACACTCAAAGGCCTTGATCATTTTCTTGTACTAGCCAGGGATCATCTTCCTGAGCTGCTCAAAGAAGAAGTTGGTACCTGGCACACTTCTACTCCAACAAAGTCCTAATTTGTGCATACATAGACTAGACCCGGTCGCCCACAGCACACACAACCTGCTCCTTTATCATTAGGCCAAGGCCTTGAAAACAGGGCTGGCTGAGCCTCTTGCACTTTGAGTTGGGCTGTTCAAAGAACCTAAAGGAGTCAGACTCCTGACTCCTTTGAAAGCGGAGTTCATGAACCTTTTTGCTGTGATTTATACCCATTGTTTGGCTTCCCCCCTCCCCCAAAGGTAATCCAATTAAAAAGGAAAGTTTATTTGATCTGTGCAATGTATAAGGGAATGAAAAGCCCTCTCAGAAGCCAGGCTTGAGGTATACGGGTGCCCTGAGTATACAGGACATAGACGACATTGATTATTGCCTTGGAATTCCTCTCTCTACCCATCCGCACTCCTCCTTGCCTGACTCAGTACAATGGCTACAAAGTCTTCAGCCAGACTTTCCAATTTTCTGGCCACCACAACTAGGGCCAGATAGTCCCAAGAGCTCGCCATGTTGGGTGCAGGTTGGATGCTGAGCACCATGGAAAATCCAGCCCTTATTGAGGAGTCTAAATGGGAGCTGGGGTTTTTGGTGTGTGTTTGTTTGTTTTTTGGCAAAACTGGCCCCAGTGTGGATGTCAAACCCTGGGAAGTCCAGCCCCTCGTCTCTGTCTGCTTTCTGCAGCATTTTCCTCCCTACATTGTCACTATTATTGTTGTTTTCTCTGTTTAGATTGCAGCAACACGCACCGTGCTCTAGGTGCTTTCGAAACACAAAGGAAGGCACAGTCCTTTCCCCAAAGAGCGTACAGTCTAGAGAGACAAAGGGAAAGGGATACAACATACAAGCAGGTTTCAGAGTAGCAGCCGTGTTAGTCTGTTTCCGCAAAAAGAACAGGAGTACTTGTGGCATCTTAGAGACCAACAAATTTATTTGAGCATAAGCTTTCGTGAGCTTCAGAGATGTATACGCATTTCTCACTGTGATTGGTCACATTGACTTCGCTGGAACTACTCATGATGCATAAAGTTAAGCATGTGCATCAGGCTTCCCAGGATCAGGACTGTTACAGGGTGAGCTGGCTCTTCAACCCAAACCATCTTAATCTGTATCTGTGCCAAGCTTAGCTCGCCTCCCCAGGTGAAGGCAATTAAGAGCAGTGCTGTTACTAAGCCAGGCCTGCTGAGGGAATAAGAGCAGGCTGTGGGGAGAGGGGAATCTGATCAGGGAGAGGAGACTTGGGAATCAGTACATGACCAAGAGTGGGAGGCTAGCCAAGAAAGGGCTCGGGAGGAGGCTGAGGCTGAGAGAGTATAACAGGCTTAGAGAAAAAGTAGCGTAAACTGAGGTTATGGGGGCAGATAGCCTGGATGTCTAGGTTCCCAAGGCTGGGACCCTACAGCAGAAGGTGGGAATAGGGTTCCCTGCTGCCCTGTGAGGTAGGGTTCAGTAGACCCTGCTTACAGGGAACCTTGCTACCTAGCAAGGGGACACAG
Source organism: Chelonia mydas (assembly GCF_015237465.2). NCBI lineage: Eukaryota > Metazoa > Chordata > Testudines > Cheloniidae > Chelonia > Chelonia mydas. The sequence goes on from NC_051250.2 coordinate 72,215,499, forward strand.
TGACCCCTGAAAACAAATGGAGGGAGAAGGGACTGAGCCCAGGAGTGCTAGAAGACTGCTGAAAGAAGAAAGACCGTGGGGAGGAAGGGCTGCGCCGAGGGAGATCAGGGTGGAAGATTTGTGTTTGGATTTCTGGTTGCACAGTGGAAGATGGTGGACTTTTACGTTACATAGCTGGAGGGCTAAGTCACTTTCCTTAGCAGCCAGAATAAACCATTGGATGAAGGGAAACTGAGGTAAATGCAGGGTCTGATGCCTTGTGCAGAGACACCTTGCTACAAGGACTAAAGTAATCAGGAGCATGGCTAATTAATGTTATATGTTGTTTTATTGGTTTGTATTAAAACAGTGGTTCCCAAACATTTTACTAAGGTGAACCCACCAACTGGATTTTGTCTGCTTTTGCGACTCACCATTACTTACATACACCCTCCGCCCTGGCACCACAACCCAAATCCCAGCCCAGTGCAGACGGGAGGCCCTGGGAGAGGGGGGAGTTGGAGAACGAGCCTGCCCCAAACTCACCTGCAACGGCAGCTCCTGTTCTGCAGGGCTGGGCCTGGCTCCCGAGGCTGGGCGAGGCATCCTGGAACATAGAGTCATAGTGCCACTCAGGTTTGGCCTGGGCATCCTCCGGGCTCACTCTTCTGCTCTCTGGAGCCTGAAGAGAAAGGTATGCTTGCTTAAAAGAGAAGGCAGGGACCCATTGATGAGTCATTTAAAAGTGGACTGGGCAGAGCTCTGAAGAATATACCATAGAGATTTATCCTATAGTGGCAGGGGGTTGTAGTGGATGATCCAATAGGTCTTTCTCCTCTCTAATTTCTTTGATTCTGGGAGTTATTTTAGTATACTGAAATGATAATGGTAGCATTTATGGATTTTTATGCACAGTGAGTTAATATAGCTGATGAATGCTATTTCCATAACATTTGCATTACATTTCTTATTGCATTACATTTCCTATTGCCGCAGAATAATTTCCATGAAATTAAACCTGTCGTAAAAAAAAAATTTAATTGAACGTGCCACTCCTGGGTCATGGGGAAAAGCCAATGTGCTGGACCTGGAGGTGGGCAACGAGAGCTCATACATAGAGGTTGAACTTCAAGGAGCTGCTCTGTTTGCCAAATGCCAAGATGGAAGCTGAGGTCTGGCATACAGTTGTTTCTTGCGGTTATGCAGGTCTCCACACAAAGCTCTTATTTGCTCTGACCACTCATCCTTCAGCTTCCGCAGAAGTCTGTCAATGCCCCTTTAAGTACTGGGCAGACGGTGCACCTGAGTGACATATTCCCCGTTCCCCCAGGGGATGAGTGCATTGGCTCCTGCAGGCTCCATGGGTGAGCATGTTTCTGAAGCTAACTCCCCGGCAAAGCAACACAGCCACGACAGCTCTGACAAGGAACCAAGAGGAATGAATTCCAGGTCAAGGGTTCCTCAACAGAAAGCCCTCCTCTGAAAGGAATCCTGAGATGTAGACCTGTATCCTTCAATCTGCTTTGTGTGTGTGTGTGTGTGTGGACCCTGCACCTGCATCTTGAAAGATAAGGGCCACGTATGCCACAGCAAGAGCCTCTCAGGTTCTTGCTTGCTGTGAAGGTGTATAGGGTGAGAGACACCTCTTATATAATGGTGCCCTAGGCCACCTGGAGCATTAAAGGCACCTGGAAGTGAAGAGGAAGCCAGTGCAGAGACCTGAGCACCAGGGTTGTGTGTATCCTCCTCATACCTACTGGAAAGTAGTTATTGCACTCAGCCATTAGCAGAAGCTTCCCTCAGTGGGCTATGAGAGGAGCCTAAGTAACATGCATTGTGGTAATCTAGCTTGGATACGACCAAGACATGGAGACTGCTCTGAGGCCTGTCTTAGAGAGTAGCAACTGCAGCCGCCAGGCTGTCCATAGGTACAGAAAGATACTCTGGCCATGGCTGCTACCTGACAACCCAGGAGCAATGATACAGGCAGACAGACCTCTTAGAGCCATTTTTTAGTGGGATAAGGTTGTTTACAACTCCATGGAGTGCTGTGGAGTAGAGCTGACTACACCATGAATACAATTTTCAGGTGCCGAACTGGTTAAATTCCTGCTGCTTTTATTGCACCTTAAAAACACCAGCAAAGCTTGGACTTCTAAACAGCCCTTTGTCCTGAATACAGCTAATTTAGCAAAGTTGATGGGGCTCCCTATCTGCTCTTCTGCTGCTAAGAATTTCAGGCTCATCTCAATTCTATTTTTTTTTAGCACATTAAAAAGCCAGTCCGCTGCACGGGCAGATAATACAATCAGCAAGCTCTTACTGGGCATCTTAGTTTTCACAGTCAAGTGCCCTGACGATGCAGAAATAATCATTTCAAGCTAGACCCACATATGGGTTACCCTCTGACTGGTAATCCCTCAAGGTGGCTGTGGTTTAATTAAAGGTACGCACTGGTGAGGAGATAATTGTAACATCCTCTGGATGGCTAGCCCTCATTTGCACCATGTACTGTCTGATTTAATCATCTATAATATATCAAAGGGCCATGCTAAGTTTTAACGTACAGATAAATGAAGAGCACACCGGGCTGCCGCTCAGTACATGTGTTTCGATTAAGCACTGCTCATTGGGGTGATGGTTAAATGAGTTATGTCCAAGGCTTGCAGCTGCTTCACTAGATTAAGGAAAGATTATTTTTTAACATCACAATTCAGAAGAATAAATGGTGCACAATTCAGATATCAAACACTGAATGGGATGGGAATGTAGGAAGGGCTGCATTCCATTACTGGCTTGATTATACCTAATAGGTAAATATTGATCTACAGAAGAAGTTAGTCTGCAATGGAAGTTCTGCAGAACTTGGGTCAACTTGAACTGTTCATTCCAAATGGCAATCAGGGTAAGGTTACTGGTCGAGGTAATTTTTTGTTTCCAGCTCATCTGACTTGTTTCCTGCAGATTCTAAAACATAGAACATGGTGAGAAATAATAGAGGCTCACGGCTATTGAAAGGGATACTATCCTATTGTTATACACTACGGTTATAGATGGGGAAAGGGGTAAACTGGTACACAAGGAGTATGAGAGATTTTGAAAAGAATATAAAGGGGATAGTAAGGAGAGATTTTGGGGTGAGGGAGTGGAAAGGAGATGGAGAATTCACATTGGATTGAAAGGGAGTTTTGCTTGATTACCAAAGGTTTTGGCCCATTATTAAGTATTTAACGGCCAAGAGTGTGTTTCTTTTAGGAGCCATTTCATATGTGAGATGGTTTTATAAATTGACACTGATCAAGCAAAATGCGTAACTTGTCAGACACAGTCAATGCATTAGCAGTCTGATTATTAATATTTGTATTGGAGGCTGGCCAAGATCATGGCCCCTTTGTGCTAGGTGCTGTATATACCTGCAGCATGACATTGCCTCTGTCCTGAAGACAATCCTAACAGGCAAGATAATCAAAGTGTAGGAGAAAAGACTGCAACATAAAAACAAAGTGCACTAGTTCTTAACACTAGTGGTGGTAGAATTAGTCTGCACTACAAGGGTCCAATCTTGCACCCAATGAAGACAAGAGAATTTTCCTATTGGTTTCCTATTGCAGCAGGCCCTAAATCCCTTGTAAATTACAGGGGAGACATTTTTAAGGTTTACACCCTATCTCTAGCAGGCTGGTGTTATTAACTCTTTGTAAGTCATTGATCGGTAACTACTGAGATAATGTTGCCCAGATAGATTTATGTTCATTGTGTGGCCAAAACCAAGCAAGCTCCCAGGGGATCCCACCACAGCCCCACATTGGCAGTACCTACTGTATCTAATCTCCTGCACTCTATCAAAATTCACAATCAAGACAAATACCTGGTGACAAGTGATTGATCTGCAATTCCTCACAAACAGAAGCCTCCCCTCAAACCAAGCTCCTAGAGGGGAAGGGTAGAAAAGTTGTATCATTTCCCCCTGTTACGTGACAACTTAGCATGCCGTGCAATAAAAGACATAACATTCAATTGACCTTTTGCTTATCTATAAATGTAGACTGAGCTACACAGACCCCAATTCACCAAGGAGCCATTTCAGAGAAATTTATTTCCTTTTACTAGCCATAAAAATAAATTGCTCTGCACAAAGAATAGACACCAGAAATACCCTTCCTTGCCTCTCCCCACCAGTAATAAGATTATTATGAAGGAGATGTTTTCTCTGGGCAATCATGGCTAGCCAGTGTGTTATCAAATTTTTATCTCATCGAATTGCAACACAGAGATATAGTGTTCTGGAGAGATTTCACACATCACACTGGCCTTCTGTAACCTTTCCAGTATGTGTATGCAGAGCAAGCTGGATGCTGGGATTGGCCTCCGTTCTTGCAAGGATAGTTTTTCCACATTTAAGTCCGCTTGTGAACATCTTACTCAACAGCCCTTGAAGAAAAGGAACAATCCTTCCATGATGTATCGGTCTATTTGGACTAGCTGTTCTGAAAGGCAATGGGAGATTAATGCAATAAGCCAAATAGCTTATCTACCTTATTCCTCTTCATGGAGTCCAGGAATAGGCTTGTGGATATTAATCTTTCTTGGATTTTAATTGAAGCAGATGGCTCATTTGTTTCCATGCTTTGACTCAGCTTTCTCAAATGAGATGTACAGTGAAAAGTATGGGAATGTCCCATCCCCGCTTCTTGATTACAATCAGCATATCATTGGGGTTATTGTTTCATTTCTTTACTGTGAACTGCTGTTTCCATCACCCATGATGTATTTTACAGTTGGATGGACAGGTACCAAGGAGTGAGGCATTCTTGTGGGGAGGACAATACAGGAGATCTGGATGCTATTCCCAGCTATGTAACTGACTTGCTGTGTGACCCTGGGCACGTCACTTACCACCTCTCTTTCCCTTCCCCTCCTTTGTCTTGTCTGATGGTGAGCTCTTTAAGACAGTGACTTTCTCTCACTATATTTTTGATTAGGGCCCTGCACAGAGGGGCCCTGAGCACAGATGCGGACTCTAGGTGCTACTCTAATACTAATAAAGGAGAAATGAGGTGGTGTGCTGAATTGTTGTCAGATTCAAGAATAGTGTTATTGCTTATAAATAATAATTGTACCCAGCTCTTCTGTAGCACTTTTCATCAGCAGATCTCGAATCACTTGACAAAGGAGGTTGGTCTCCTAATCCCTATGGCCACCAGCAATAGAACCCAGGAGTTCTGACTTCCTATCCTTTGCCTCCCTCTGTTTGGACAATAGACTCTGAGATCCTTAGCTGGAAGGTACTAAGGAAGTGCACTGTACTATACAAATCAAAATGAAATTAGCCTCACCCCTCTCCAGTGAGTTAGGTGGTATTATCCTTTCTTTTCACACATGGGGAAACCAAGGCACCGAGCGACATGTCCGAAGCTACAGCATGCATCAGCGGAAGAGCCAGACATAGGATTCATGTCTTCTGACTCCCTATCCTGTGCTTGAACCACAAGACCTCCATTCCTCCCAGGAATGGCTCTAGGGAGGTCAGTCTGGGGTGGTTACCAGCTAATGCTTTCAGTTACGGTTCTCAAATGTGCCTTTAATTTAGATACAATCAGGCAGTTGGTATATGCTCACTAAATATCTATTGATTGCAAACATATTTGAGATTAAACTGTTATGTAATGGTGATTAATCTATTACATCATTAACCCTCAAAACAATGTTTTGAGTTCTCACAAGGTACTAATTTAGCAACTGATGGGCTGATTAAATCTACATGAAATGCATATTTAGAACGTTGATTTAAAGGGTTACCTTCAGGCATTCAGTCCCTATAGGTATATATTTCAAGACAGATATTGCAAACCACATTTCCTGTTCAATGGTCCCTGAAGTTATAAACTATCCCCTGTGCTTCACAAAGCCACAGCACAACCAACATCTTTCTTCTAACTCATATCCAATGTGTGTATTTGTGCGTGTGTGTGTGTATAATTGAATTAACTTCTCCTCCTTCTTCCAGTTTTAAGCTCAGTTTGGCAATTAAACCTAAAGCCCTGTTCAGACCTTTGTGCTAGTGTAACTATACTGATGTAGTTACACTAGTGCAAAGCTGTAATGTAGACATGCACTGAGAAGTTTTCAAAGTGCAAATTAATCTGGTAAAATACTGATCTAATCTACTCTCTGGCTTTGCGTTGGGCCAGCATGTGTATATTAGGGACTTCTGAGCTGAATGCCTTTAATTTAGATCAGGCCTGATGCAGATATAAACCCCTGCAACTATCATTAATTGCTCTAATAAGAATATTTGAAGAGCAGGTCAACTTCCTTTCTCCCTTTTCCATGGCCCTTAAACAATTCTAGGGCTTCTCTTGAGGAAGGAAGAAGTCATTCTAGAAACGATGACTAATTCAGTCAGTGAACTCCTATGCCTGCTTGATATGGATTAAGCATCTAGTTCAGATACCAGAATAAAGAAGTCATCACCAGCTGTCAGGTTGGAGGGAGGTTACCAGTGGAGTTCCTCAGGGATCAGTTTTGGGACCAATCTTATTTAATCTTTTTATTACTGATCTCGGCACAAAAAGTGGGAGTGTGCTAATAAAGTTTGTGGATGATACAAAGCTGGGAGATATTGCCAATTTAGAGAAAGACCGGGATATCATACAGGAGGATCTGGATGACCTTGTAAACTGGAGTAATAGTAATAGGATGAAATTTAATAGTGAGAAGTGTAAGGTCATGCATTTAGGGATTAATAACAAGAATTTTAGTTATAAACTGGGGACGCATCAATTAGAAGTAACGGAGGAGGAGAAGGACCTTGGAGTATTGGTTGACCACAGGATGTCTATAAGCCGCCAATGTGATATGGCTGCAAAAAAAGCTAATGCGGTCTTGGGATGCATCAGGTAAGGTATTTCCAGTAGGGATAAGGAGGTGTTAGTACCGTTATACAAGGCACTGGTGAAACCTCACCAGGAACACTGTGTGCAGTTCTGGTCTCCCATGTTTAAGAAGGATGAATTCAAACTGGAACAGGTACAGAGAAGGGCTACTAGGATGATCCGAGGAATGGAAAACCTTTCTTATGAAAGGAGACTCAAGGAGCTTGGCTTGTTTAGCCTAACCAAAAGAAGGTTGAGGGGAGATATGATTGCTCTCTATAAATATATGAGAGGGATAAATATCGGAGAGAGAGAGGAATTATTTAAGCTCAGTACCAATGTGGACATAAGAACAAATGGATATAAACTGGCCATCGGGATGTTTAGACTTGAAATTAGACAAAGGTTTCTAACCATCAGAGGAGTGAAATTCTGGAATAGCCTTCCAAGAGAAGCAGTGGGGGCAAAAGACCTATCTGGCTTTAAGATTAAACTCGATAAGTTTATGGAGGAGATGGTATGATGGGATAACATGATTTTGGCAATTAATTGATCTTTAAATATTCATGGTAGATAGGACTAATGGCCTGTGGTGGGATGTTAGGTGGGGTGGGATCTGAGTTACTACAGAGAATTCTTTCCTGGGTATCTGGCTGGTGAATCTTGCCCATATGCTCAGGGTTCAGCTGATCGCCATATTTGGGGTCGGGAAGTAATTTTCCTCCAGGGCAGATTGGAAGAGGCCCTGGGGATTTTTCACCTTCCTCTGTAGCATGGGGCACGGGTCACTTGCTGGAGGATTCTCTGCTCCTTGAAGTCTTTAAACCATGATTTGAGAATTTCAATAGCTCAGACACAGGTGAGAGGTTTATTGCAGGAGTGGGTGGGTGAGATTCTGTGGCCTGCATTGTGCAGGAAGTCAGAGTAGATGATCATAATGGTCCCTTCTGACCTTAATATCTATGAATCTATGAATCCAGCTGATGCTTCACACTTCATGGGTGAAATTGACACCCAGCCATGCTCACTGAGCTCCCTCCATTACTCACAGGCATAGAGGGCTGGGTTCTGATTTGCACTGTAGCCCCTTTACAGGCTCTAGCTACAAATACAGGCCTTAAAATGATGCTGTTTGGTGTCAGCAGGCCATAGCATAACTGAGAATTAGATTTGTAGCGTCCACAAATCCACTCAGTTTCTTAGTTTCTTTTTCTTGTCTCCCTCCTGACCCTCTCCTCCCGAGGGATGAATTACCTCTAAAACAAACACACATTTCTAAGCATTATGTCATTTCTGGGCAGCAGCCAGCGGATAAGGTTAGCTCCGTTGTCATCAGAACCAGCGTGGGCTGTCTCCATGATGAGTGACAGTGGATACTTGGGACGTATTTTATTTTTTGCTTGTATATTTTTGGCTAAAAACATCCCTAGATAGCCTCAGGACAGAGCGAGAGTGAGAAATACAAATGAAGCTGCTACGTTCTCATCATCCGTCCATTTTCTCTTATTTTCAGTTTTGCAACCACCCCAAAGTGTGAAATATGGGCCCTGGGACTACCTGGGTTTTTTTCATGGCACCTACTGAAGAGAGAGACACAAATGCATCGAGCAATGAAGATCAATTGGCGTGTTTCATTTTTCAGTGCATTTGTCCTGCTTATTTAGCTCCCTGGCTGAATCAAATAGCAAAGATAATGTGATTTTCAGTTTGTCGGGCGTGAGGCTTTTAAACACAACGGTGGGTGGCTGGGTTGGTGAGCTGGCAGCTGGTATGCTGACGCCGCTGGCTGTCATGCTGGCTAATATTGATTCACTCTTTCCTTGTACTCCTACATTTGTCTGTCTGTATCCAACTCTTGTCTCACACTTAGATTGTAAGCTCTTTGGGGCAGGGACCATCTTTTCGTTCTGTGTTTGTACAGTGCCTAGCACGATGGGGTCCTGGCCCATGACTAGGGCTCCTGGTTGCTACAACAATACAAATAATAATAATGTTCCCAACCACCTTCTCTTCCTACTGCCCGCCGCTTTCATGTGCCTTTTTGTGATGTATTTGTACTTAATCTTCCTCACCTGGGAATTTAAGCCCATTTTTGCAGATCCAAGAGATATGGATAATTCTGATAAGCATCCGAGTTATGCCTTTGGGGTTTTCTTTTTTTTTTGGGAGCGGGGTGTCCCTTCACTACTTATGGAAAACTCCAGATGTCAATCACAGCTACATAGAGTTTAAAGCCAGATGGGACCATTAGATCATTTAGTCTGACCTCCTGTATGTCACAGGCCAGTACAATTCACCTAGATACCCCTAAGAAGACCAAGCTGTTGTGTACCACTGGCAGAGAACAGGAGAGAGTGAGGGGCCACCAATGCCCAAGGCCCCTGCAAGGGCAGGAGATTGATATGGTGAGATATGTTCTGATGAGCCTAGCAGGCAAGTCACCCCCTTGCTGCAGAGGATGTGAAATAACCCAAAGGTCCTTGCCAATCTGACTTCCTGACGCCAGATTTGCTGATCAAGACAATAGCAGGTTGCTTGCTTAAACACCAGCTTCGTATTATACTCTATATCAGAGATATTTATAAGTGGCTATCAGAGCTAGAGTGCAGTTCTGGCTATCAGTTATGGGGAGATTTCCCCCACATTTCCTGTCTGTGGAGGAAGTTCCCTTTATTGACATGGAATATGGGGCTTGAAAGGGGGGCGGGGGAAGTGTCCTTAAAGTGTCTAATGAACACTTCAGGCACTTGGAAAACCCTGAAATCCTCCCAGCCCTCACTTTGCAGAAATGCACCTAAATCTTTTATACTTTCCAGTTTATTTCCTCAACTCAGCAGCCTGGAAGTTCACGTAACAACAAGTCACTCTGCAAACAGCATTCAGGTGAATTTTGATCGGAGGATTGTAACTGTCTGACAAATGAAGGGTTTCTGCGTGATTGGTTTTTAAAGACAGAGGAGCAGGGGAGAAAGAGAAGCTAAGCACAGAGCAGAAATCTGCATTCCTGTCTCCACTGTTTGGCCCGAAGGCCTGTGTAGCTCAGCAGGTGATGTAGTCCATGAAAAATTTAACAAGATTAAAAATGGATGATGGGGTTAAAAACAGGCACTAGCCTTCCCCAAAGGCAATTCAGCCACTTCGGGCAATTACACGCAGATATTGGGCTTAATTCACCCCTGCACCAGCAGGAACTGGGGCACGCTAGTGCACTAAATTATGGCCATTCTCTGCTTTCCAGAGCCCATGGGGAGCCATGCACAGTAAAGTGTGTCTGTTCTCACCTCCACGGCAGGCTGGGGAGGCCCTTGAAGAGCCCCAAGTACATGGAGTGCAAAGGTGGTTTAAATCCATCATTGCCCAAGTGCAGGAATGGAACAACTGAGAATCAGACCATCTGTCTCAGTCACACCAGGGGTCTTTTCATGTCCCAGCTGACTCAGGATTCCCAGCTGGAAAGACAGCAAGCAGACGACTTCCTTTTGGAAACACTAAGGGGATGAAAAGTGTTAAACACGAGCTACTTAATTAGCGTCATTAATGCCTTCTATAAACAGAGTTCAATGTGTCCTGCATATGTGTGTGTGTGTGCTGGAAATTAAGGTAGCATGTGAAGCTGTGAGTGAATTTAGGCTGCCTGCTTAGGACCTTCCAGTTCGTGAACTTTCTTTGAATGCTGACTGTGCTCTCAGCACACGAGGTGGTTATTAGCCTCCTTCAATAGGGAGCAAATTAGTGCCTGAAGAGGAATCAGAATGAATTGTGTGCCACATGCATGACCCAGCTGAACTTTCCTCTCATGCTTTATATTAAAGTTGTAATTCATCAGGAAAGTGTGAAAAGTCACGTTAAGCAGGGGACACCGTCTCCCCAACCAACCCACCGGCCTGTCGTACCTCTTTGCATAATAACATGCGGAAATGAACTGGTCACTCCTAATACTCTGGGACAGACCGGGAGAGGGAACCTTCCAAGCATTTCATCACAGAGTGGCCTTGTGCTGTACATCTGGTTCGTTTTAAGCACTTGTGTGTATTGGGAGAATACCTTCCTTGAAATCTATTGCAATGCTCCTGAGTCAACTACTTATAGCGAGGCCAGTGGTCTTGAATGCAACCAGGAATCAGATTGCTAAACATTTGATCCTCTAATTTATGCAAATGTTAAAACTGAGAGTGGGCCACTACCTGCCTGACTTATGCAACTCCTCCATCTGAAAGGTAACACTAACCTGAGTGAGGTGAGCAGGATTTGTCCTTTGTGGAACAGTGGAAGCTGGTTGCAATTGAAGGCCATATACATCTTCTGTCCATTGAAATCTCTCTGAAAAACCCATTTCTTCCAGAAAGCCTAGCCATGTTAATTATTGCTCGTTATTATTTTTATTGATATGGTGCCAAAGTGATGCCTGGAGAATTGCCTTATCATTATTATTAGGTGCAGACAATGGGTCAGTTCCTCAGCTGGTGGAAACTGCCATTGTTTTCAAGAAGTCAGTGGAACAATGGTGATTCCGAGGGCCTGGCCCAGTGAGTTTGGAACTGTGCAAGGCACAAAGGGCTAGGCTGTGACTGGCACCTGCCCAGGTAATACGGGGGAATGAGAACTCCCCTTATAACCACACATGGGTACCTGGACCATGTATCTGGAATTGTCAGAGTAAGGAAGCCAAGTTACTCTCATCCCAGCCCAGAGCAGGTGGGCAGAGAGTGGGTGGGGAGCAGTGGGGAATGGAGCTTCTTGGCTCCACATATCCCTCCTTTCTGGCTATCCCAATTGAGCTGGGTGGTAATTTGCTCGTGCTATAGACAGGGAGCAAATTGGTCCCCTTGCAGAGCAAGGAAGAAGCAAGCGAGGCATTGTGAGATGGGTGTCTCCGAAGCACAGCATCTCATGGTGCTGCCCCAGGGAAGTGCAGCTGCTCAGGGCTGAGCCCAATGTCACAATCTAGCCCAAAGAGAAGATGACCCTTCTGCTCCAAGGAGCCTGAAATTGAAACAAAATCTAATTCTAGATTCCGGTGCAAGGTAACAGGCTCTGAATTTGTGGTTGTCCTAGTTCTCTCATTCCTGGACCAGTTGTTGCCTTTTGTGGAAGGAATTGGCATCCATCTTTCATGTTCTCAAGAGCAAAATGCACTGTTCTATTGAAGAGAGTCCTCTCTGGTTAAAGGCCTCTGTTTGGACATTCAGAAGATGATGATGGAGTTTCCTTCGGAGTTTGAGTAAATAAAAAATACTTAAAGCAAAACCCTTTACGAGCACCACCCGTTTAGTGGATCACCTTCACTGGGAACGTCACACATCAAGCGCCTTTGCCCCGTAATTCAGAAATAGCCAAACTCAGATGTCATTTGAATGTAACTTTTATATCGGTATTTCACACTGTGAGGTAATGGCTCTGGCAATCTCCAGCTTGAGGTGAATTTTTAGTGGCTCTATTTACACATTCCCAGAACAACAGGGTCAGGGGAAGCTGGCACAGCCTTAAGGCGACGGTCCATGTGTGCCACTGCTGTGTCGACAAGCAAAGCTGTCTTCTGCCTGGCTTGCTTCCTCGCAGTTGTTTAAACCCTCAGATTGGGGTGGTGCTATAGTCTTCTTGGTTGAGGCTCCCCATCCATGGTCGAGCCACTTAAACCGTAATGCTGTCTGACGCTGGTTTTCATTTGGTTTTCCTCCTGGCAATGATTATATACAAGGGAGCAATGATGAAGGGTCTCTGGGTCTTTTGCTTGATCTGTGGCCTCCCCCTCTCCGCTTGATCACTGTTGTTGCGGGGGCTTCATGAATACCACAGCCAGCAACAGGAATGGCACGCACACTGTCCTGCTCTGAAAGCACAGGCCCCTCCCATTTGAAGTAAAAGAGAATCACTGCTGGCAATTAGCAGTAGAAGACCTATGACACACAACTTAGCATCCCTGCATCAGTCCCATGGGGAATCCTCAGAAGAGTAGCTATCGCTGCAGTAAGTCTCCTGTGCAACTCCTCCTACCTTTAAAGGGACAGACTTCAAAGGAACCACAGCGCTCAGGGATGGTGAGTGAGGGGAAAAGGGGGCAGGGGAGCTGGTGTCCTGAAGATTAAAAGTGTGAATGGAAATGGATTAGCCATTAGAAGAAGGGTTCCTTGCAAGTCAACGGTAGGCATAGGAGGGCAAATGACCAAACTTCAAATTAGAGGACACAAAAGGCTGGCTCAAGGGGTATATGGATGAAAGCCATAAGTCCCAACTCTCAGCTGCACAGAATCCCTGCTGAAATGAGTTGTTGGTGGTTTCAGTCTGTTTTCCAGGAGTCACTTATTGGTTTCCACATCCCAGAAACCAGCTATCATAGATGGTCTTAACTACATATCAGCTGAGATGCCAGGGACCGATTGGGTCACTGGGGCTGGAATTACTCTCTCATGTGGAGGTAAACATGTGGGGCAGTATGGAGAAGTTAGCTTTGCCATTGCCTGAGCTGTACCGGTCTGTGGCTCGATAAAGGACTTCTGTCTCCAGGGCTGTCAAGTGAGCACTTTTCAGAAACATGAAATACACTTAAAAACAAGAAAATAAAAATATAACTTCTACCATTGCCTGTAAGCTAAGGAAGCAGTATAGTCTACTGGACAGGGCACTACCCTGGGAGTTAGGAAACCTGGATTTTATTCCTGGCTCTACCATTGACCTGCTCTTTGACCCTGGGAAAATCTCTTTACCCCTTTCCCACCACCCACTCTTTCTCAGTCTTAAGCTCTCATGTCTGTGTTTACTCTCCTGTTTGTACAGTCACAGCCTCTAGGCCACGGATCGGCAACTTTTGGCATGCAGCCCATCAGGGAAATTTGCTGGCGAGCCGGGATGGTTTGTTTACCTGCCGCGTCTGCAGGTTCGGCCGATCGTGGCTCCCACTGGCCGCGGTTCGCCACTCCAGGCCAATGGGGGCTGCGGGAAGCGGTGCGGGCCAAGGGATGCGCTGGCCGCCGCTTCCCGCAGCCCCTATTGGCCTGGGACTGCGAACCGCGGCCAGTGGGAGCTGCGATCGGCCAAACCTGTGGATGCTGCAGGTAAACAAACCGTCCTGGCCCGCCAGCGGTTTTCCCTGACAGGCTGCGTGCCAAATGTTGCCGATCTCTGCTCTAGGCTTTCCGTATCTTAGGTACTATATACCCCCGCTTTACCGTAATATCAAAGCACCCCACCATCTTTAATATAGTTGTACTCGAAACACGCCAGTGCTACTATTTCCATTTTACAGATGGGGAAACTGAGGCACAGTGACTAATAATAATACCTTGCTTTTATTTGGCTCTTTTCATCAGTAGATCTCAAAGCGCTTTAGAAAGGAGGTTATTCCTAGTTTATAGACCTATAACAAAAATAATAATAAAATTTGTGCATGCCAACTTCCTTGAATCAGAATACTCCCTTAGTTATTAATGAGAGGAAGAAGAGCTCTGTGTAAGAGTGAACGCTTGTCTCTTTCACCAATAGAAGTTGGTACAATAAAAGATATTACCTCACCTCTCTAATATCCTGGGACCAACATGTCTACAACTACTGTACACTGCAAATGTAATTACTGATGTTCTTTGGACCTCCTGGCACTTATGTGGGGTCACAATTTTAACGTTATTTTAAATGTGCAGTTTCTTTTTGCACTTAATGAAGTAAGAATGGCTCAAAAGAAGCTGGATTCTCTTTCTGCATCTGTATTCCCACCAGTGCTTTTACATTTCCCGGCCTTATGAAATTGCTGTTTAACCCTCTAGCCATTATCTGGAAGACCTTAAGGAAGGAAAACAATTAATTAACCCCCAGAGTTAATTGGAATCAATAGTTGATGGGTTTTAGCTCTCAAAATTAATTGCAAAATGATGTATCTCCAGTTTGATGACAGGATATAGATTGGTATCTCAGATTCCTCCTCTGGGGTGTCATTCATGTTGAAATGCTACCTGGATGTAATTCTAAATTCTCCCCGCAAATCCTAGTTTTCTTTTATTTAAATTCAATACCAGGTTTAATGGTATTAATGTTATAGTGATAAATTAGCAGCACTGCAGGGAGGCAAATGTTCTCTATTGACAGGCTTAGGGAGGCTTAGCATGGACACTGTAAAAGGTTTTCCTGTTATTGTTCTCTCCTTTATCAGCTCATCAAATGTTCACCACATTGTCAGTTCAGAGAGAAATGGGAAATGCATCCCTGCATGTTGCTGACATCACTCAGGAGTGTCTAGGGACCACACCTCTCCTATGAAGAGGGCACCATGGACAAGTGAAAAGGGTTGGCAGCATCCCTGAAATAGTCACTCAGCAGTGATAAGTTAAATGGAGGTTGCACTTTACAACTACTATTGCATTGCCCAAATTAACAGCATCTATGAAAACCCTTCATAATTACTAATATGGCCAAGTTCCTGCACATCTCTGCCTTTACCTCTCTGCTCTTATCACATTACCTCCTACCTCACCTGTTTTTCCACCACTGGATGACCTTATTTGTGTCCTCCTCCCATTCCTGTCTTCACACTATCTTCATTTCCGGAAGTGGGAAGAAAATCTGCACATGCTCAACTGTGGGGTGCTGAGCTAGGTGTGGAGGTTAAGAAGAGAGATCTGTGTGTTTCTCACCGTTAATGTGGCAGCTGGTATTTGCCCCACATGTGAGCTCCAGATATGGGAGAAGCTACTGGCTGAAAACAAACCCTATGTAGAAGGCAATGTGTATCTGCAAAGCCTTCCTCAGTCACATCAGCAAGAGCAGAGCCAGACTAGCCTGATAGGCGGAAAAGAACTTGGACATGTCATAGTAGTTCTCAGTGTTTTTTTAATCATTGAGAGACCTGCATGCAGACTTTCCTGAGTTAAGGCCAAATTCATATCTGGTCAGTGACTTCTAGATCTGAATTTGGCACTTTGGGTAGAAAATTTTGGGCCAGATTTTCAAAGGTACACAGCTAGAAGTCTAATGGGATTTTCAAAATGGGCCTGCATCAGCCAGGCCCATTTATTTCCTGTTGATTTTTCTCAGATCATTTTCCTTATGTGTTATAAAGTTCATAATCCACTGGATGATCTGTACATGTGTGCCACTTCCTTTGTATATCTTTTCCATTCCAAGGAACCATGACCATTGTTCCTTATGGTGACCCAGATATTCCACCTACCCCCTAAATCAATCTCGTTATCATTTCTGCTTTGGAAGTTGGGAGATTAACTAGCTGTGTAGGGAGTGAGATAGTCTTGACCAGTCAAGCTCATGGTATGGGAGTAATATACATGAATATACACACACACTTAGTGAGGCTAACTCATATGGTACAAAATATTTCCACTAAGAGTCAAACTGTGAGTACAGATGTAGGTTGCTGTTTGTGTTTGCAGGCAACGTGTATTATCTATTTGTTAGTCTCCAAGGTGCCACAAGTACTCCTTTTCTTTTTATCTATTCAAGGTGACAATATGGCTCAAAATGTCAGTGATGCAAGGATAAAGGTAACGATTCAAGCTGGATGCTGCATAAGTGAAATCCAGTTGGTCTTTGTTAAAATTTCACAGAAATTACATTGGAATAAATGTCCATATTAAAGTGTGTCTGTTGCATCCAGGAACAATTTAAAGCCTATTACGATGTTGGAATGTCATTTTATGAGAGTAGTAGTGGCATTTGTTAAGGGAAATGGCAAACATTTTTGTAAACTTCTCTCCCTCTCATAAACACACACATACACACACAACCTCATTTATGATACTAAAATTAATAATCAAATATGTGTGTGGGCTTAAAAATTGCAAATAAACACAGATGGAAATTAACTACATCTTCCTTCCCGTAATTGGCAAGACCCCAGTGAAGTCAATGGCAAATCTCCCATCTCCCAAGTTCAGAATTCCATTTTTCCCCTTTCTGGTGTTGATGATCTCACAAGTACACAAAGCAGAGTGAAGATCCTCCATGTATGTGATGTTATCATCAGTCATTACTGCTGTTATAGGAAAGCTTATGCTCAAATACATTTGTTAGTCTCTGAGGTGCCACAAGTCCTCCTTTTCTTTTTGAGGATACAGACTAACATGGCTGCTACTCTGAAACCTGTCAAATGAATGATTCAGCAAAAGGTCTGATGAAGTTAGTGGAAATTATATATGAATACGGTCTAAAGTTGAATGCAGACAAGACAAAAATTATGATATGCAAGGATCCTGGGAAAACATGTAGGATTCTAGTGAACGACACAGCCATCCAGCAAGTGAGAAATTATTGCTATTTAGGAAGCATCATTACAGAAGATCAGGTACTGAAGTCAGCACCAGAATAGCAAGCATGAAAGATATTCTGAAAGAATAAACATCCGATGAGACGGGACATAAATCTGAAGACTAAATTCCAACTCTTAAAAAGAGTGTTAAATTATAGCTTTGAATGGACATTCAAACAACTGGTAATAAAGAAATTACAATCCTTCAAATCATGGTGTTATAGAAAAATTTCAAAAACATCATGGACAGACCGAACAATCAGTGAAAAAGTACTGGAGTTGATTGGACCTCAGCAAATTCTACTCAGAGATCTTATGAGAGGAAAGATTCAGTCTGCAGGGCGCAGGTTAAGAAGGTTAGGGAGTGATGCATGTTTAGGGGCACTGAAAGGGAAAGCTGATGACAAAAGAACAGGAGGCAGAAAAAGATCTTGGATGGTCAATGTGATGTCTTAGGTGGATCAAAAGGACTATTCATCTACAAATTGATGAGCAGAGGATCATACAGAATGGGCTACCATGCTTGAAAACCTCCAGCAGTGGAGATGCCATATAAGAAGTCAAATGAAAACCTCACCTCTGCCTTTTTGTTTAAGTTACTGCTTTTCCCGGCAACAACAAAGAAGATTATAATGAAAAGAGTTTAGAGAACAACATATTTTTCTTGATTTGTTCCCAGTTTCTTTACCTTTGGTGTTTGACAGCATTTTTTTGTACAGCCTGTTTCCCTGGACAGTCAGTCAGGCCCTTCTGTTGTTTGTGTGAGTTTTTCACACCGCAACAGGAGAGAGAAAGACAAATGCAAAATTCAAACAAAACAAAAAAATAAGAAAGAAAAGGTAGGGTGTTGTGTGCATGTTACACTGTGACGGGGCACAAAGACCAGTCCACAAGTGGATGAATGACAACATTGCACTCTGGGTAGCTGAGGCAGTGGGGAGGAGAGAAGCAGAGCTATGCCACCATTCTGACCGTCCTGGGCCATCTGAGAGCCAAAAGAGCCTTTGATGTAATTTAGGGCCGCTGCTCTAAGCTAAGAGCCTGCATCCAGGGACTGTGGTGGGCAAGAATCTAGCTGAGCATTTAGTGTTCTGCTATGTCTCTCCCACCTCTCCTCACCCCCTCCCATAGTACCCCTCCCCTGCTTGAGAGATGGAGGTGGCATACAGCCAGCTAGAAGATTGCCCTATGACAGGGGGATTCTTTGGCTACCCTCTTTAGAGCAGCTTTCTGGGCTCTTTTGGGCTGACTCAGCAGTGCATAGCAGCTGGAGCTGGGTCCCAGGATTGGATTCTTGACTCATATATATAGATAGTGTGAGTGGGGTATTCTCACCAGAGATGGTCAGAAAAGTGTGTGTGGGGAGAAAATGTTGACTTTTCATTGCAAAACTAAACCCCTGTTTTTTCCCTAGTTTTTGGCCAGCGACTCTGGAATTTTTTTTTTTTTGCCAGAAACCACATTTTTGATTAAAAACTGCCATTAACTGAACATTTTCCAGTTGTTCGCTGAAAATTGACAGTTTCATGTTTTCCTGAAGAAAAACTGAGGTTTTTTGAGGAAAGCAGACATTTTTAATGAAAATTTTCATTTTGCCAAATACCCAATTTTTCCCCGAAGAAAAGTTTTATTAGAAAATTTTTCAACCAGGCCTCGAAGCCACAATTTGACAGATAACTGGGGTGGACCTTTGCAAAGTTAGCATGCAAATTTGATGGCAGCTGTAATCAGGGAGTGTATGAGCTTCCTTTTTGCTTTAGTTCATATTTTCTGCAACATCGGGCAGTTTAATATCTGAATGGAAATCAATTTGATATCAGTGTTACCTTGGCAGTTGTGCTGTATGAGATGCAAAACCTTTTCCCAAAATGAAAAAGTAAATGGACAAGGGAAATTGGCAAGAATCCCTGGACCCTACCTGGCCTGACTAGCATAAATCAACACCTTTTAAGTGAGTACTTCACAACTGAACATGTGTCCACAAAGTTTAAAGCAGCAGGAAACATGGATATCAAAGCCAGCTCAGCATATGCTACTATATACACATTTGTCTATTTTTTATTCCTTTCTGTCAGGCATTAGGGAATGGGGTGATTTTGAGTCAATTTTCCAAGTTTGTTGGGGAAAGAAAATTAAAAGAAGAGCAAACAAATGCAAGAGAAGAAGCAACTCATTGGGGAGATCATCCGGGGCCTAGGGAAGCTGCTAGCAGAAGTCTAAGAGCTGGAATAAGACTCAGCATGGTAGAATATTGCATGTCAATCATATCCAAAGCCCCCCAGGAGAGCAGAAGACCCAGGATTCAGCTAGTGAGGCTCTACATCTGGAAAATAAAAGGGACGTGCTGAATTATTCATGTATTATCTGCTCCTGCCTAGAAATTTCTCTTTATTCACACTAGAGGAGCATTTAGAAAAAAAAGAAAAGCTTTTTCACACCTGGCATTTAATTTAGAAGGGGTTGCTTGTTGTGCTGAGGGGAAAGCCCACTGAAACAAACAGCAGCAGTCAGCAGGTGGGTCCGGGAGCCAGGCAACCTGTATCATGGCAATTTTACTTTGGTGTGCAGGCAATCTGAAAAAGCCAGAGGAAAAAGAGGGGGCATGAAGGCTGCTAGGAGCTTAAAAATCAAGGCTTCCAGGACTCCTAAAATTGTGTGCAACTCTATAAACTCTGTCTGTAAAGAACTGAAACAAGATTCTGAATGATAAATCTCCAGCCGCTCCCTGGGTTTTGACAATCCCTTTGCTTTAATTTGGTTTTGAATTAATCTTACTCTTCCAGTCTGATGAGTGTGTAAAGTCCATAGAGAAATCAGTTTGTTCTGTTAGTCCTGTGGCAATATCTTAATGTACAAGGAAAGGGAGGCCTCTCATTGAGCTGAGCTTTGGGAGGAGTGACATTTTAGCTACATTCTTGTTCAAATAACTCCAAAAAGTAATAGGCCACTTGGGAAAGTTCTGTCTGTTGTAGCCAGCTGTGTTCAAGGAGACAAATTCATCTGTGCTGGGTCTCCAGAGTTATAGCAGGGATGTCTTTGGCCCAGTATCCTTAGAGGCTTCATTCTAGAAGCCGGGAATGGGTGACAGGGGATGGATCAGTTGATGATTACCTGTTCTGTTCATTCCCTCTGAAGCACTTGGCAATGGCCACTGTCAGAAGACAGGATACTGGGCTAGATGCACCTTTGCTCTGACCCAGTATGGCCGCTTTGATGTTCTTATTCTGTAGAACACTGCAGTCCTTAATTTGACACATTACTGAATCCATTGAGGGGGATTTGTGCTCTCCCATTGCATTTTTCTCTTTCTGTGCCTAGGGAGTGATGCTTTAAAGGTATGGAGCTGTGCTTCAGTCCAGATAAGCTCCCGCGGAACGTACTGATAGTTATCTGAATGATCAGAATCTCTTGGACCTACAACATTGGATTGGAGTCTCTCATCAATAGGCATCTCCTTGAGATTTCTTACACTGGTGTCAGAAATATCAGGAGGGCAGCTTTTCTCACCACATGACAAAGCTTCTGCTTCTGCCCCCACAGAACTAATTTTCATGTTCATGCTCTCAGATTACACTAAACTCTGGACAGGGCTGCAGAGTTGAACAAAATAATGTGTGAATGAGAGAGCATGATAGTTCAGGTGTGAGGCATACACAAAAGGGAGTGCTATGATTTTACATTGATAACTGATGTTTTCACAGGAGCTGAACTTTTTGGACCCTGACCCCACTGCATTCCCTAAAAATTGTAATACTTTTGAGACCCTTCCTAACCTTGCTGGCTGGGATTGTTGTGGTAGGGGCAGATATTTTACTTTTCATACAGACCCATAAGTCTCTCTTTGCTCTGCATGACAGGTTTGTGCTTTAAAGAGTTCTAAAACATTTATTGCATAGCTATAAAATGGTTCAAAGTACTAGGAAGATGTGGTTACAGAAAATAAATTGCAGTTTGTTGTTTTATTTTGTATTAGGCCAGACCTTGAACACTACATCCTGTAAAGGTGCAGAAAAGTTTAAACCAGGTGGCCTTCTGTTATGAGGCTATTGAATCAAGTTCAGCAGTGTTAAACTGTGACTGAGACATTTTAGTTTGAGCCCTGTTTAATACAGATCCTGAACTCATAAAGACTCCTGTCCCTTCAGAAGAGAATCTGAATCTGAAGTGTGTTACCTAGGCACTGGACAGGGACTCAGAAGAGTTGGAGTCTCTTCCTGGTTCTGCCACAGGCTTCTCATGAGAACTTGGGCAAGTCACTTAGGGCTCTGATGGGCGTAGCCTGCATTGCGGGTGGTGCATGCCATACTGTTCTGGGAGGAATCCTGCCTCAGGATATGATGCCCTCTCCAAGCTCCCTAGCACACACAGAAGGAGTGTGCCCACTGCTGCACCTCTTTATGGGGTTTGGCCTACTACCCCCTCTGTGTTGGTTTTGCGCCACAGGCTAGCACTGAGGAGCATGGCTTCTTGGGGATCATAATACACCCTGCGGTGCTAGGGGGAAGTTGTCCTAGCAGTCCTTTGAATGCAGAGACTACAACTGGGCCTGGCCTGGGTGTGGGATGTGCAAGTGAAGAGGAAGGGGCCCCCTTGCATGCTCACCCCACACTGAACACCAGATAAAACGTGGCTCTTAATGTCTCTGTGCCTCAGTTTCCCTTCTGCCAAATGTGTTTAATGCAAAATAATCAACAGATACGAGGTGCTCACATACTATAGGGACAGGGGTCTTAGAAAAGCCTATAAGGAACATAATTGTGAATTCTGGACATGTGAAAAGATCACTGGAATTGCCAGTTCCCACCTCTTTCTGCAATAAGCTTGATTGGTGCTATATAATAGCTTGCACTGTGCTGTATCTCTGCAAATAGCCAAGACCTAATGTCTTGAATGCCAGTGAGAATCGACTGAGCATTCCATGCATCCTCATGCTGAAAATGTACACGTTCCTCTTATTATGTATTCTGAGGCCTGAAGCTTAGTTGATGCTTAGTTGAAGCCTGATGCTTCTCTGTAGAAAGCCCAGAGAGAGCACCAGCGACTCTGGGGCTCACGTTCCCCACCTTAATACCCTATTATAAAACTGATATTAAAAACTCCATGCATCAGAGGTACTCTGAATTCCAAGTACAAAGGGTGGATTCCAAAGACCATTATGAGCATATTTTTAGGCATGATGCACTCTGTATGTTTCAGCTCTGTCGAGGATGCTCTTAAAGGTGGGTGTCCTTGAAGGAGATCTGCAAAGAAGATACTTTTAATGGAAGTGGACTTCAACTAAAAACTTCCAGTGTGAACACCCTCCAACATTGGAGGTATCTGAATTTGGACACCCGATCCTCTTCCAAATTTTAAAAATGGCCTCTAATCTCAACTAAAAGATAGCCATTTTGCTAACATGGCCAGTGGTCTGCCACAGGGTGGCCGAGAGGCTGGCGTTAATGGAAAGTTGCAATGCTTTATTGACAGGTATGTGCCAAGTAGGTAGATGTCTCCCAAGTTCATAGTGATAAGTAGAGCTTTGACTGAAGGCAGCAGTGTTGGAAACAAAGTATATAATTCTGGGGTGCCACTGCCTAGGGAGGGATGCCTGGGGTGCCACTTGCAAGGGCTGGTTAGATGTTGTTTTAAGTACTGAGTGTAATGGTGAATAGCAAGTGTGCATGGTAGCTATTACCTTGAAGCATGGTAGCTATTACCTTGAAGCATACCCGATCTGGGGCTTGTGTAAATTATGATGGCAAAGGATGATCAGCCACAGCCCTGGATAAAGTGTAGATTGGATTCTCTCAACGTTCCTGATCATAACACAAATCAAAGGCACTGTTCCATGCCACTGCTCCCACAATAAACGAGACTTTAAAAGGTCATAGGGTGGAGTTTGTGTTCATTTCAATTTATCAGCCTTGTAAAATTGTCATTTGCTTGCCTTCTCCCCGTGCTATGGATTCATTATGCCTGGGTTTTTTTTTTCTTTGTCACTCAAACTCTAACGCATTGTCATCAAATCTAAACCAAGCGTTACGGAAACAGCATGATGCTGAAGACCATCCAAGCGACTGTTCTTGGGTTAATTAAAATGTGTACGTTCCATCGTTGCGATCTGCCCGGGTTTGGTGAGAAGTCCGGGAGACCGCATGGTGGGGGCTTCCCTTATGGGTAGTCAGTTCCAAACTCCTACCTCTTGCCTTATGATGGAGACACTTCCCTGCCCCCACAGCCTTTGAGGAGGCAGAAATTCACCTAGAAATTACTCCTTCACTTTTATCAGTAATAAACTCTGAGCTGCCCATCAAGAGCAATGGTCCATTCACTGCCTCTCCCCCTCCCATTTCTTTATTTACACAGATGTTATAAATGTTTTTTGGGGGCCCACTCAGCGCGGGGCCCCAGTACAACTGTTCCCCATTTTCTCCCCCTCTCATCAGCATCTGTCACTGATCAGGGGCCTCGCCTCCTTCCTTTTGGGCTGTGGCTGATTCTTGCATGAAGTGCAGGCTCTCAGGGACCATGTGTTCAGGCTGTTCCCCAGCCCAGAGTGCAGACTTCCAGCCTGCCGTGTCCCTGTAGCAAAACGTGCCCTCTCTGACAGCCTATACCATCTCTTCTACAGTCACAGGGAGCTCACAGCAAGAAACAGCGGTGGGATTCCCTTTCAGCTCTCTAGTCAAGCTGAGCTCTGTGAGGATGGACATTCCCAGGCTAGCCTCTCTTGTTTGCTCATTCCCCTGCCAAACAGGGCTCTGGGGGCAGGACCAGCTTTCACAGCAGTGCTGATCTGAGGGATGGGGACTCCACACTGGAAACTTACCAGACGATGGGATGAAATACTAAACTATAGTATATTGTGATAGCATTTTAATTGTCTAGGAGCTCTGTAGTGGGCCCTTCTGTCTGCTATTGCAGAAGACACTGGAAATCTGCTCGAGCCACAGTGTATGTAGGTAGCTGGGTCTTGCATACTTGTTCATGGTTAATAAACACAGTTATTTGGTATCCAGCTGTGCCAGTGTGGTTTCCCTATCCTCTTAATGTTGTGTAGGGAGCAAAGACTCTACGTAGACCCTGAGAGAAAAGGAGAACACATTTGAATCCAGGAAGAATGTGCATAATTCATATTTGTTTTCTTGTTGGTAGAGCAGGGCAGAGTGTGAGGTCAATGTACTCACAAATCTGCAATGGAAATGTCAGCCTCAGCTGAATAATCAGCCTTGACATCAGTCAGGGCTTTATTGGCAGGGGAACAAAAGGAAAAACTCTTCAGTCTCGATGCACATCATGTCCCTTGCTGTAGGTCTCCCCGACCCACCTCCTGAACCCTCTCCTCTCCTTCCCTCCACTTTGGCTCCTTCACCTACTTGTGACTGGTAGAGTCGTGACTTGACTGAGAGAATCCACTCTGCATTTTATCATGGACTCTGGCTGATCATCCTTTACCATCACGATTTTCCTAAGCCCCATCTCTGCTGTCCTTCAAGGTAGCCGCTAGCTTCTCCCTTTGGCTCATTCGTGCACTTGTGACTTGCTGCATCACAACCACCGAAACACGAAGTTCTGAAATGGCACAGAGAAGGCTCCAGTGTTAGCTCTGATTCATTGTGTGCCCTGTATGCTCCGTGGTATGTATTTTCAAACATAAATAGAGGCTGGGACGGGCAGGGGTCATGCACAGCAACTCCACAGCTTCTTATACAGAACAGAGCTGAGCTCTCGGGTGGTGAACTTTGAGGAATTGCACAAAAGATGTTGAGGATAGGCTGAGGGAACAGCGTGGGGACATGGTCAGTAACTCTGTGTACTGAGTGAATTCATTGGTCACCATTCTGACCTGGAGGCAGAGGACCGTGGATCATTGGTGCTAACTGCCTTATAAGAAGAGAGAATATTTTCTCCCCTCCAGTCCCTGTACTGATCCCCCATGGGAAGCTTATTTGTTCTGAATTTGAGCAGGGGACCAAAATGTCACCCCAATGTACTATGCTAGATGTTTAACAAGAAAGGGAAGAATAGAAAATACTCCAAACATGCAGCATTGATGACCAATATAATGACATCACTGATACCTTAATTCTGGCAATTCTTGTCTTTATTAGGGTTTGAGGACCAGATTGTGACAGGCCATATAGCAGGTGCTTAGGGGGATGGACAGGCAGAGCTGTCCCCTTTTTAAGTGCACCCAAGGGCCTGCATAGACCCCCAGGGCACATAGTGCCCCAAAGAAGGTGAGGATGAGGCAAGAATTTGCCAGCATCTCTTCTCTGCACTGAAGCATGGCAGAATCGTGTCATTTGTTTGCCATCTACATCCTGCCCTCATTGGCAAGAACAATTCATCCAGTGTCAGACTTGATGATCACTATGGTCCTTTCTGGCTTTATAATCTATCAATCTGATCTTGGACCAAATTTCTGAACCCCCGCCCCACACACACACACAGAAATTGCAGGGGTTTTTTTTCCCCTGAAAGAAAAACTGCTACTTTTGGCAATTCCGTGCTAAATGTATGAAGAGTCCACAGGTGGAGGAAAAGATAACATTGCCAGCAGGATTGATGATGCACCTTAATTTACCCTCCTCTCTCTCACCTGATGATTCATGTGATTGAGTTTGCTTTTCCGTTTCCCTTCTAACCTCGTCCAAGTTGCATTAGGAAGAGAGCCTTGCACATGTGTACACACACACACACACACACACACACACACTCCAGGGAGGCACTTCACCCAGCATGACACAGTGCAGCTGTTTCTAAGCCAAAGGCTAGATTGAACAAAGATGTTTTCAGTGCAGGGACCCAGAAACCCTACATGTTTTCGGGATTTCAGATCCTAGGCAGCCAAGAGAGCCCAGGTTCAGGAAATATAGAAGCCAAATTTCTCTCACTTTGGAGGGGGCTAATCAAAGCTTCAGCTGTCACTAGCTTCAAGGTGAGTTAAGCATGCGAAGGGCTTTTTGTCTCATAATGTACAGAAAGATCAAAGCCCGAGTAAGAGAAAGTTTCATGTTAGTTTGGCCATTATTGGCCAGGGGCAACTCGATACATTTTCAGTAACAGACAAAATGATACTGTATGAGAAGGAGATGCCGGTTGAACCTCTAATGTTGTGAGCCCACTGATAAGGGCCAGATAAGCATCACTTCATCTGGCCATAATGAGGGAACGCAGAGGATAGATACCACAGAGCTTTAGAAATGTGAAAAACATGGGTTAGGTTCAATGTTAGGAGAAAGATTCAGAGAGACTCACCCAGGCCCTGGATTTCTGAGTACACTGAACCAAATTCACCCCTGGACAAACTCCACTGAAATCAATGTAGACACACTCAGGATAAATCTGGCCTGTTATTTTTGAGAAATGAACCAGCAAAAGCGTCAAGACAAAAAGCATTATTGATTCCTGGCTGTGGCGGCTGAGCAGAAACCTTCAAACACGCATTTGAAAGAGAAACACTGGTTGGAGGAGCATCACAGCTGCTGTTCTCATAAACATGCTCTTACAGTCCTGCTTGCCAATTAGCAGAGCTAAGTGCTTCCCAAAACTATTATATTAACAACCTTATTATTACCTTTAACTTGAGAAACTTCAGGCTTGGGTAAGCAGTTAGCTAACAACCTGTGTGTAAACGGCTAACTTGATCCACCCACATAGCCCCAGGAAATATATCTGTGCAGCCTGTTTTTTTTTTTTTTTTTAAAAAAGGAAAGTCGTTTTTAGCTCTGTATCTCAGGATGACCCAATCCTTGTGAAGGAATTTGCTGGAGTTTATTTGGTGAAGGACAAAAGCACATGCACGTCTTTAAGAACCTGAAGTACACGTACCTCTTCAATCTTTTCTTTTCCTTTTGTTTTTGGTTTAGCAGGAATAAAGAACATTTAAGAGACATGAACTCATGCTGGGAGAAATACACAACAAAGCAAGCATGTCTGGGAAAGCTCCTTTATGTGCTGCCGGGACTCTTTTTCCTGCTCTTTGTGAGACAGCCCTTAGCCCTTCAGCAACTGTTGAGGGATTGACTGATGGAGTTTTGATCCAGAGTTCTTTCCAACAGATCAGTGAGAATCTTGACAAGTAGCGGCTGCGGGTCAAAATTTCTGGTGATGCGTTGTGACTTGCCTTAGCAGTACAGTGTGCTCGCTCAGGGCTGATTCAGCCAAGCATTTAAGCATGTACTTAACTTTAAGCACACACTTTGAGGAATTGTGGCATCAGTGAAGGGTATTTCGGAAAATGCCCCTCACTTGCTCCGCTGTGGGAACTCAGTGACGCCCCAATGATACTGCTGTATCTGTGGTGCCCCCTACTGGAGTTTGCACGATATTGTCTGTGCTCGCCAGCCCAAAAACAGCTGTCCCATTTATATCCTTCTCTGGGGAGAGATAGTATGTTAAATTAACAGCTGTGCACAGCACATCCATTTTGGATATAGATATATTTATTGTACTCTGATTTTATTTTTCTCATTTCGCTGAGTGGGACAGGGTCTTAATGGCCAAATTTCCACTGATGCTCAAATGGAGCAGAGAAGGAGAAAATTAATGGTCTGATTCCTCCACTCTTCCCATCCCCAGTGCAGGCTGGGGCCTTGCAAATTGTAAGGCATGTGGACTACAGCTTTGGCAGTGTTTAGACTCTGTTAAAGGCCCACCTGCAAGGGAATGTAAATGTGCGACTGCAACTAGAGACTTTGCGGTGCCGTTTTGCATCCTGGCCTTGGATGTAATGACGTAGGTGCCTCTTCTGTGGATGATGATTGGAAACCAAAACCATGGCAGAGACCAAGCAGCAGCATGATTACCAAAATGCCAGGTCAGCAGTTTGGTGCCAGTCCCAGATACTCGCATGCAGACTTCACTAGACATGGCTTTGTCACATAAGAGCATTATTTGACCCTACACCTTTATATGGATAATAACCATACCCTCTTTCCATGGGAAGCACAGGATTTAAATGGAATGTAACCAGCTCCCCAGTCAGAAAAGAGCACACCTCACTCCCCAAATCCCACACGCTGTAGGCAGTATACCTTGTAAAGCTGACACCACCTATAGCACCAACTTGCTTGTAGTCTGCCCGCCATCTTTAATCAACCACTAAGGGGTTGTTTTCCTTTCCTCAACACTAAGGGCTAGTTTAAAACACAGCACTTCACATCTGTGTGGGGTAAAACATCACCAGTTTCTGGTCTCTCATAAACAAGTAAAACTCATGATAAGGAATAAGGGGCTTCCTATTTGTACCCTTACTTAGTTCATTAAATACATTTATAGCATAGTTCTGTGAGAAGCTCGCCTGCACACACAAAGACATTCTGCAGGGACGTTGAGATAAAAGCAATCAGAGAGTTAAATCTGCAGTGAGTACATAAAAAGTTTAGTTTATGAAGTGGCATTATTCATTTGACCATTGCCCTGGAACATGGTGATGCTCTCAGCTGAAAAAGAATATAAACATGTTAGCTAGGACAAGATGGATCTGCTACTCAGCTATTTTTAGGAGGCACTCTCCACATTAGGACCATTTTGGTTTTTAAATTTTTAATGTCTGCTTTTCCAGGGGACAAAAATTCTGCAAAGCTGAATTTCAGAAAAGTAACATTTCTCCATCGCTGTCATCACAGAAGATGTTAAAAAGGAAACCACTGATTGATCCTCAGTGATTGCCAGGAAATCAAGCAGGCCTAACAAATCACACGGCTGAGCCAGCTGTGTTTCCAAAAGCAGCTGTGAAAAATGTTGGCTGTTTTCTTGCCTTCTGAGTTGACAATCAACTGGGAAATGACAAAGGAGATTTAATGCTTTCAGACATTTCTTTCTGACTAATTTTTATAAAGATTCCAGATCTACTATATTCTTCTAGGGTGCCTGCTCTTAAACTATTATATATATATATTTACACACACACACACACATACATACATAGATCCTCAGGTGATGTAAATTGTCATAGCTCCATTGAAGCCGGAGGAGCTGTAACAAGCTGCATCTGCTGTGGTTCTGCCCCTTTTGCTCTGCTTTTGATAGAGGAGAAAGCAAAGGAGAGCTAATTGAGAAAAGCTTCGGTGGAGCTGAAGGTTAGTGCCATATGTCTCTTACCTCTGGGTAGAAATCTCAGCTTAGATCTCACGTGAAGATGAATTTGGTTTGTGGCATCACTAGCTCAATTTGTGTGTATGACATAGGAACCATTGTAAGGACTCAGTCTTGTAAAGCACGTCCTGCGACATCCTAACCTCCCCCATCTTCTTGGTAGCCATAGAGGGTGCTCAGGTTCCTTGCAAGAAGTACTTAGTATCTAGGAAAAAGAAAAGGAGTACTTGTGGCACCTTAGAGACTAACCAATTTATTTGAGCATAAGCTTTCGTGAGCTACACGAAAAGCTTATGCTCAAATAAATTGGTTAGTCTCTAAGGTGCCACAAGTCCCCCTTTTCTTTTTGCGAATACAGACTAACACGGCTGTTACTCTGAAACCTGTTAGTATCTAGGGTTACCGTATTTCAAGTTTCTAAATATAGGACAAGGAGCAATGGTCTCAAGTTGCAGCAGGGGAGGTCTAGGTTGGATATTAAGAAAAACAATTTCACTAGGAGGGTGTGAAGCACTGGAATGGGTTACCTAGGGAGATGGGGGAATCTCCATCCTTAGCGGTTTTTAAGGCCCGGCTTGACAAAGCCCTGGCTGGGATGATTTAGCTGGGGTTGGTCCTGCTTTGAGCAGGGGGCTGGACTAGATGACCTCCTGAGGTCCCTTCCAACCCTAATCTTCCATGATTCTATGACACTGCTGGCGAGAAGGGGAGCCGGGGGTGGGGAGCCCAGCTCTCCAGCCGCTTAGCTCAGAGGGCTGCTCTGCTACCAGGAGCAGCACAGAAGTAACAGTGGCGATACCATACGATGCCATCCTGACTTCTGCCCCGCTGCTGGTGGCGGCGCTGCCTTCCGAGCTGGGCGACCAGCCCACCACCGCAAAATCATGGACATTTGTTTGTATTTCAAAAATCTGCCCAGATGGATTTGGCCTGGAGGACCAAAAAATAGGTAGTGCCCAGGAAAACCTGGATGTATGGTATCCCTGTTAGTATTTCACTGGATCAGGCCTGAAGGTGACACAGTTCCAGTATTGCCAACCCCAGACTTTCAAAAAGCACAGGTCAGGTATCAAAAACTCATGCGATTGACTAAAAAGGTCATGATATTATCAAAAATAATAACTATGAGGTTCTTTTTGTTTACTTTCTGACTTTTGAGTCTTTAGGGAACTCTCTCTAGTCATGATTTCATGCTTTGCTCAGCAACCACGATGGCTAAAACCTATATTTTTAAAATGAAAGCTGAGATTCCTACCTAATCAGTTATCTCCAGGAGCTGGGGCTCTCAGAAGAACAGTAAATACCATCAGACTCATGATAAAATTGTGAAAATTGGCGACAGTGAAATTCAATATAGGCCAAATTGTCAAAGGTGCAATGCACCTTTCAGGATTCAGTAGAGCTGTGTGAATAATTGATTTTTTTTTTTGGTTTGTTAGCTATACTGAAAAATTGACACTAAACAAAATGTTTTTGACTTTTCGGTTCATTGCTTTGGACCAAATGAAACGTTTTTCGATTATGTGGTGCCAGGACACAAAATGTCATGTGCCTTGGTATGTCACCAGAAAAAAAATGCAAACTTCCCGTTGCTGTAAAGACATTGCCACCTGATCTTCCCCCCATCTATAGGACAAATTCACATAAGTGGTATCTCATAGAATCATAGAAGATTAGGATTGGAAGGGACCTCAGAAGGTCATCTAGTCCAACCCCCTGCTCAAAGCAGGACTAACCCCAACTAAATCATCCCAGCCAGGGCTTTGTCAAGCCAGGCCTTAAAAACCTCTAAGGATGGAGAATCCACCACCTCCCTAGGTAACCCATTCCAGTGCTTCACACCCTCCTAGTGAAATTGTTTTTCCTAATATCCAACCTAGAGCTCCCCTACTGCAACTTGAGACCATTGCTCCTTGTTCTGTCATGTCTCATCCCCATCCCATTGAGAGCAGCACCCTCGCTAATTCTCCCAGCAGCCTCAACAAATCTGAAATCCCACAAGGCCATGTTCAAATGGAATCACAAAAGCCACCAGATGGGGGAGTGACTTAATGTTGCCTGAATGGAGGTATCCAAGACATCAGCCACCCTGCGTCAGTTGACAAAAATCCTGTTAATCTAGCAGTACCTGCTCAGGTCAGCAGCGCTACCAGAAGCCTAATTAGATTGACGTTTGAATCCCCTGGACTGCTTCTCTTACCCTTATTTGAAGTGATTTATCATGTCATCTGATGCAATCCCTGTTGATAACTGTTACGAGGTCTTGCTTGACATGCTGTACACATACTCCCTTCAGTGCAGAAAACGTTCTTGGCAAAATAACCAAAGATTTGAAAATAATCTTTAAGACTTTCCCCTGGCTTTGCTTATGTTTCAGACAGGTCTGTGACTGACAGGAATCTTAGAGGCCTCACTGGGATGGCTGCATCAATACGAGTCATTCTGTATATCGACTCCTGATGGTTTTAAGGAATGATTTCTTTTTTTCTGCATATGCTCCACTGGAAATTGATAAAGTGCTTTACAAAATCCCCAAGCCATTAGCAGGCAAAAAGAAAAGACAACTGGCAATAGGATCCAATGATAGGTTCATTGCTGGGCTGGCTTCCAGCGTTTTCCATCCACAGGTGGCTTTGCTGGTGTAGCATGAAGGGAAGTTACAACCCTATATGCACGCACTCAGTGGAAGAATTCTGTCACTGCAGAGATGGAACTTGCTGGGATGGGAAGGAGAGGAATGAATGAACCATTTCACTATTGTATATACACCAGTTGATTTATTGCATCCCACAAGTCTGCCTGCAGTATGCACCCAGCACCCAGGAAACAGCTACTGCTGCACCCAATTTGATTAAGAGCCCTTACTCACCTTGAGTAATACTTTACTTTGCAAGCATAGACTCATAGAACTGTAGGACTAGAAGGGACCTTGAGAGGTCTTCTCATTCACTCCCCTGCACTCAAGGCAGGACTAAATATTATCTACAGCATCCCTGAGACGTGTTTGTCTAACCTGCTCTTAAAAATCTCCAATGATGGAGATTCCCACAGTCTCCTTAAGCAATTTATTCCAGTGCTTAACCACCCTGATGGCTAGGAATTTTTTCCTACAATTTAAGCCCATTGCTTCTTGTCCTATCCTCAGAGATTAAAGAGAACAATTTTTCCTCTTTGTAACAACGTTTCACATACTTGAAACTGTTATCATGTCCACTCCCCCACCCCAGTCTTCTCTTCTCTAGACTGAACAAACTCAATTTTTTAAATCGTCCCTCACAGGTCCTGTTTTCTAGACCTTTAATCATTTTTGTTGCTCTTTTCTGGACTTTCTCTAATTTGTCCACATCCTTCCTGAAATGTGGCCCCCAGAACTGAACACAATACTCCAGTTGAGGCCTAATCAGCGTGGAGTAGTGCAGAAGAATTACTTCCCGTGCCTTGCTTACAACACCTCTGCTATTACAGCCCAGAATTATATTTGCTTTTTTTTTTTTTTGCAACAGTGTTAAACTGTTGACTCATATTTAGCTTGTGATCCACTGTGACCCCCAGATCCCTTTCCGCAGTACTCCTTCCTAGGCAGTTGTTTCCCATTTTGTATGTGTGCAACTGATCGTTCCTTCCTAACTGGAGTACTTTGCATTTGTCCTTATTGAATTTCATCATATTTACTTCAGTCCATTTCTCCAGTTTGTCCAGATCATTTTGAATTTTCATCCTATCCTCTCAAGCACTTGCAACCCCTGCCAGCTTGGTATTGTCTGCAAACTTTATAAGTGTACTCTCTATACCATTATCCAAATCACTGATGAGGTTATAGAACAGAATCTGGCATAGAACTGATCCCTGCGGGACCCTTCTTGATATGCCCTTGGATGTCTCATTGAGGCAAGTGATTTCAGTGTGAGTGGTCATAGAGGATTCATAGATGCATAGATTCTAAGGCCAGAATGGACCATTGGGATTATCTAGTCTGACCTCCTGTACAACACTGGCCATAGAACTTCCCCAAAAATTCCTAGAGCAGATTTTCTAGAAAAATCATCCAATCTTGATTTTAAAATTGTCATTGATGGAGAATCCACCACAACCCCATGTAAATTATTCCGACATGTTAATTACTCTCACTGTTAAAAATTTAAGCCTTATTTCTAATCTGAATTTGTCTAGCTTCAACTTCCAGCCATTGGATCATGTTATACTTTTCTCTTCTAGATGGAAGAGCCTATTGTTAAATATTTGTTCCCCATGTAGGTACTGATAGATTGTAATCAAGTCACCGCTGAAGCCCCTTGACCTTCTCTTTGTTAAGCTAAATAGATTGAGCTCCTTGAGTCGTTCACTATAAGGCAGTTTTCTAACCCTTTAATCATTTGCGTGGCACTTCTCTAACCCCTCTCCAATTTCTCATCATCCGTTTTGAATTGTGGCACCAGAACTGGACACAGGATTCCAGCAGCGGTCGCACCAGTGCCAAATACAGTGATAAATAACCTCTTTGCTACTACTCAAAATTCCTCTCTTTATGCATCCCGGGATCGCATTCTCTCTTTTGGGCCACAGTGGGAGCTCATGTTCAGCTGATTATCCAACACGACCCCCAAATCTTTTCCAGATTTGCAGTTGCATCTAGAAATATGGTGGTGTAATAATAAAATGTCTGAATAACAAAATACAGTTTGCTCCCAAGAAGTTAAAGGCCTGGAACATCCCCATACTGAAGTCAGTGGGATTTTTGCTGTTGACTTAGTGGGAACAGTACTAGGATGTAGAATGAAAGGCAATGGAATATGCTGCCTACATATACTGCTGCCCGTTGCCTAGAGCTGGTATATAATTCATAATGAGTAATTTGACACTTCTGCCTGGTAAATACAACTTGGCCTATATCTTATTTGTGAGCAATTCATTGCAAGTCTTTCTAATTCTATTTTGATTGACCACTTGGGTCACATGATATGTTTTGATTGCCTGATTGGTTTAGAAAACTAAGAAACAGTTATCCAGCACGAATACCCGTGGTGATGAATTTGAAAATCACTTCTATGCCTGGTCTGTAATATTAGCTTAAATGCACCTATTCCTGCCAGTGAACTAATTTGCTAGAATATTTCCAGAAAGAGAGGTGAACAAAGGGGAAACCAATGTATGTATTTGAATGAATTAGACTATAACAAACAAAAAATGGCATTAGAATAATATAAAATGAAATCTGCTTATTCTACTAGCATAAGACTGATGGAAGAGAATATTCAGCCTCAGCTGAGCCTCAGGGCTGTGCTGGGAATCTCAAAAAAGAATAGCCTTTGGCATTTCTACTTCCAGATAGAACAAGCTGATGTTAGATGTAGCTGGGGAAATAAGAAGTAATGGAAGATCGCCTCAATTTCATACCTTAGATATCCTGTCCCTGGTGAACGACATGTTGTAAATACAAACATCAGGGTGGATCCTGCCAAGACTTACCCTACACACATGAGCAGCCCCTAACGAAGTTAGTGGGAGTGATTTCTCAGGTGCATAATGTTAAACCTGTGGGTGTATATCTTTGTGGGATAAAAGTCAGAGGTCAGATTAGGTAGAAAAATCAAATGAAAGTTTCTGAACCTCAGGCGAGATTTGAGTGGGTTCTTTCTCTATGCCTGATCTTCCCTCGTCACAACGATCTCTGAAAATTATTTCCCATACTCCAAATGCTCTCTCTCCTCTAGCACAACGTTCCAGGGTCTGTGACCCTGATTCTGATCCTCACTCCTACCAAACTCAAGTGTTTTACTGCAGTGGGAGTTTTGCCTCAGTAAAAAAATCCAGGGACCTTTGCAGCTCAGCCTAATTGCAATTATACAGTCACTTCTGTTCAGGAGGAATGTTGAGTATTTTCTTAACCACAGTGTTCTCTTGCCACCTGGTCCCACCACACCAGCGAAAGCCTTTTAACACCTGCCTTCTATTTTCTGACTCTGGGAGCCCCCACCCCGTTTCTTTTTGCAGAATGTCATGGTGTATTGAAGAAGCAGCATCTCCTTTGTGCTATTTGGCATAAATATCATTCAGGGGCACAGACAGTGTGGGGTAAATCAATATTGGGGAGGTTAGGTGGCTGGCTGCTCATGCCTTGAATTTTATTTCACAGATTGATCCATGCAGCCGAAGGCAGTTTGCAAATGACAAGACCAAAAAAAAAAAAAAAAAGCAACCAACCCTACTATGCACCAAGGCGAGCTCACCAGAGCCCCAGCCATATGAGCAAGAGGGAAACCAAACTTGCTGGGATGGTGCCTGCTATTTTGTCTCAGTACCATGGATACATTGGTTCTGATTAGAGAAAGTCACAAAATTCAGACCAGAGTCTCCCCCCACCCCTTGCAAGTGCAGGGGCTGTTTGGATCCAGGGTTTTGATTCAACCCATTTCTAACCACAAAGCTCAGATCTGGATCTAAATTCCTGCTAAGTTTGGGGAGTGTTTGTATCTGAGGCTGTGGTTGTGAATCAGTCTCTGATTCTGACGAATTTAAGTCACATCTACTCCTGCCTTTTTTTATGCCATTAACATTCGGTGTGCCTGATTCTCTGCTTTGTTACTCCACTTTTAATTTTCACCTTGGGGTAGCTGCTGTGCAATCCATGCATAGACTTCAGCAACTCATCAGTAAGCCAAGCCCAGTAACTGGAACTAGGTTTGTTTGGTTTTTTAATTTTGTTCCTTTTTGGTAGGGGACCAGGGGGAAAGAGGGAACTATACAGTTTTAGAACTCAATCCAAATCCCACTGGCTTCAATAAGAGCAAATTCAGGTCTTATATAGTCACCCCGCAGTGTAGATGCATCTCCAAAGCTTATCTGAATTATCTAGTCACATTGGGTCTTCAAAACTAGGCTGGAAATCTTATAAGAGCAGATTTCCTAGTGAGGTATTTCATACTCCTTGCTCCTGGTCTAAGCCAGGAACATGGAGAGATTCTCATTCTCACTGGCATTTCCAGTTCCACCTGGAAGGTAGAGGAGTGTGAAAATGATCAGTCAGATTGCTGAGTGGTGGTTGGTTGTTTTTTTAAAATTTGTGTATGTGGAGAGAGTATCTGAATTTTATCAAATCCCAAGGACATTTTAATCAGACACTTTAGAGAACATCTGGATTTTAAAATCTAACCCTTTCACCTACTTTTCACTGAAAAGAGTCCAGAACCAAAACCATAGACATGAACACCCCAGAATGTTGTAAGAAGTTTGGATCTTAGTGTTTACTTGGTCCAGCTCTAATTTCCAATAAACCATAATTCAGCAATCAGATATACCTCCCTGGCAACTGGAGAGTGGGAAAAGCTTTTCTGGGGCAGAGTTGTGTGCCTCACCCAAACAACTTGTACTTTATCAGAATTCAAGCACTTCCAACACTACACAAAAATTGACTAATTTGGTCCAGAGTCAAAAAGAGTCCTTCTTAGTTCTTCATAGCTCAAAAGATACAAGCAATTGCTTGATAACTTTTTAAAAGTACAGTCAAGTCATAATGGATCCCTCTGCTGCTTTTGATAATTTAATATGCAATAAGAGTGTGTAGACCTGAGTGGATGTCGTCGGTATTTTCCATTGTTATTTTAATGGTACAGATGAAGTCTCTCTGTCTAAGGAATCCAAACTCTTTGGTTTTGCCTCATTTGTGGTTACTAGGAGATTCCTGTTCAGGACAAATATTCATGGTGGCTGATGTTCGAAAAGCTTTGAATAAAAACAGGATCATTTCCAATTGCGGGGCCCCAAAGCACCTTCAAACAAGAAGTTTAATGGTGATCTTTATGAATTTGGAGATAAGGATGATACACAGTGAGGTGTCTAAAGCTCCAAATGTAAGTGATTATTAGATTCCACCCCTGCCCTCCACCTCTCTTCCAAATACCCCCTGCAAGTAGGTTAAATATGCGAGAGTCTTTCACCTCTGGACTCCCAGTTTCAAACATTTGCTAAGTTCACACAAATGAATTTTTTTTGTTGTTTTTTTTCCTTTCCACATTATTAATCCAACAAAAAATGTGATAGAGGCACAAGTCTATGCTTCAAAGAGGAAGAAGGAAATAAAAAGAAATGGAAGGGCACTGCAGGCCAAGAGTGAGATGCATTGGCAGGACTGTGCATTGGAATACTTGTGCTATGGCCAGAGCCGTAAGCAGACTAAGCAATTGCTTAGGGCCCCAGGCAGCTCAAGAGGACCCCTTATTCGCTTTTTTAGTATCTATTGTATGTGTGTGAGCGGGGCGCCCCAAAATATTCTGGCTTAGGCAAGCACTGCCTCTGGCTAAGTCTTCAACTAGTTCTAGCCATTGCTCACTTTCTCTGGCCCTAAATATATTTGCTCAGACATTTTACTTCAAAAGAAAAACGTGCCCATTGGTTTGCAAAGCAGCTTTTAGCGCAAATCATTCTGAATGCAAAGAAAGACTCTTTTTCTAAGGAGACGTGTGTGTGGACTTGAGAAATTAGACTCCCCAAAACATGCTTTTTTTCTAATACATTTTTCAATATGTCAGGATTAAATCTGTTTTGTCAGCACAAATTTTTGCAGGAATGATCATCATAGGTTGAACTTTGGAAACCTGCTGTACTCTCCAAAAAGTCTGGCCAGATTACGGATTCTGGGCTCCCTTAGTCTGAAGAGTGAAAATATCACACATGCCCTCAGCACCAGTTTTGGTATGAAAGTGACTAATACAGAGCTTTCCTGTTACAGCACTAAAAGAACAGCAGGTGTAGCTATACAAATTGGAACATATGCTGGGACACCCGGGGCAAGTCCAGGGGCTCAGGCACTGTCAGGAGCAGAAATCACGGTTCTGTCGAGTGCCATCCTTTGAGCACTGCAGAGCCTCGAATGCAGCCAAATCTCAATCCCACTCTATTCAAACATATGACTGAGCAAATCTGTAAAGGTTTCACAAACCAAAATGAATCACAAGCTGTAAAAATAACATACGCCTGGATGCCAGCTTGACAACTTGCCCACCACAACTCTTCCTTGCGCCAATCAGATAGGGTTCACACCTTGCAGGTGTCCTCTTTTATCGCTCCTGCCATCACTCTATCAACTTTTAGAGGGCAGAAAAGCATGATCAGAATGTTACACTTGGCCTGATAGACATCTCTACTTTCAATTACTTCTCTGTAAACAGATTGAAGATCAGAGAGAGGTGCAGCATTCGCAAATGGCTCTTTCCCAAGCAGTGTGTTGCTCCGTAACTAGGTGCCCCTGCCCACTCACCCTCAACTGCAAACTACAGTTGCGTTTCAGGCTCGCTCTTTCTTTTCAAGCCTCCCCGTTAAGTATGAGATGAGCATCATCTAAGTTCTTGTTTAATGTCAGCAATAAGCTTTAGGGAAGAAGGTTAAACACACTCACAGATGCCAGCCTGTATGTTTAAGGAATGAAAAAGGCATCATCTATCTATCTATCTATCCTAGGCAGAGATTAGCTTTAGATGTCCATGCGTGGCTTTGGGGTTTGGCAAAACCTTGCTCATCACATTTTACCTATCCAATGACAACCCAAAGCCACACCGTGGTTTGATTTTTATGTTCGTGGTCGATAGGAATCTGGATAATATTCAGCCCCATCTCAAAGCCCCACTCCTCCTCGATGCTTACCGTGCATTGCCATCTGACAATGGTTAGGCACCTGGCAAGTTGGGGATACTGCTGCTGGTCAGCTTATTACACCTACAAATTGTGCACGCAGCTGATCTATGCCAAAGTTTCTCATTGTTATTGTTACGTCCTCCTCCATCTCCGTTTCTTCCTCCTGTATTGTCTTTAAGATTGCCTGCCAGGCTGCCTCAGGCACTGTCTTTTCAAATATGTTTGTATAATGCCTAGCACTAGGGGACTCCGACCTAAATCTGCCATCAAGGTGAAACATTTATACTTTCTTAGATGACATGGGCGGAAAGATGCTGGCATTTGGTCTCTACTAGCCCTTCCACTGTTGCTACTAATGGGGGAGTTTCATCAATGCTGGACTAATGGTACTGGAAATTCTTCAACGGAGAAGCAACTTTAGGGCCTGATCTACATTCCATTGAAATCAATGGCAAAACTCCTGTTGTCTTCAATGGTGTTGAATCAGGCACTTCCTTTGCAGCAGTTAATAAAGCTTCTTGCACCTGAGACACTGCACTAAACTACACAGGGATTGTACATAAGAACATAAGAATGGCCATGCTCAGTCAGACCAACGGTTCAGCTAGCCCAGTATCCTGTCTTCCACCAGCTGCCCATACCAGATGCTTCAGAGTGAGTGAATAGAACAAGGGCAATTTATTGAATGATCCATTCCCTGTTGGCCAGACCTAGCTTCTAGCAGTCAGAGGTTTAGGGACACCCAGAGCATGGTTGCATCAAAATTCTTCCAGCAGCAAACACTAGCATAACCAGCACTCCTCCCCCATGCACATATCCCTTCCACTAACGACTGGTACAATCACCCCTGCTGTCCTGACGAAGAGCAGATTTACAAGCCATGCTACCTTTATTGTGCTGGATGCCTTATTCTCTTTGGAACTTTGAAGAGATATTGTAATGCTAATTAGTTCCTTTCTTGAGATGAGAGGAGTTGCAGGCATTGGAAACAAGTTCATCAGTTGCAGGAAATTAAGGCAAATAGAATTTTTCCTTTGAAAGGAGGAGAACATGAATGGAAACCAAGATTCCTGGGTTCTGGTCTCGGCTCTGTCACTAACCCACTGTGTGAGCTAGGCCACCTCACCTCTCTACTGTAGTTCACTCCTGTGTACTTACCAATAACACAATAGGGACCCTGGTTCCCAAGGAGATGTAATCTGTGACAGCCCTATACTGGGACACTTCACTTCATCTCCACACTGCCTCAGCTGCACTAGCTGGGGTGTCGTGGGGCCAGATCCCAGGGTGCATCTTTGACCACCCACTCTTGATCCCACTGCATGGGAGTGAGTAGCAGCCCTGTGGAGGCTGCTCTCCGTGGGGTGCTACCTTTGACATGGATAGTCCATGCAGGTGAGCAAAGGTGTGCCTTATGCTCCCTCTGTCCTCTGCGCAGGTGCACAGGGCAAAAGGTAATCTCACTCCAAAACAAATTAGCAGCTTGAGGGTTTGCAAGGCTGCCTGAAGACAAAATGTTGTAATAATAATAAATACTGCTAACTTATATTTATATATCTCCTACCACCGTGAAGGATTTCAAAGCAGTTTACAATGTTGATATATTATAGAGTTGTTTCACCCACCACAGAATGCAGCCACTTCTGAGGAAGAATGTGGCAGCTGTTTAACATCATACAGCAACACAACACAACAGTTAGGAGACCAATAGAAGAAGAATGCACTATTCAACTGAAACTGCAGGCAGTACATAAGTACCCAAATAGGAACAGAAAATAGACTGACTGAGAGATTCATTGTATGGCTATTGTTCTCCTTATTAACAGCAGCAGTGGTATTTGTTTATGTATTTATTATTATCTGTATAACACCCGTGCACTGATAGTCAACATATAAAGTGTATCACCATGCCAGAGCCTTATGTGATCTGTAAATTATGGTAATGTGCAACATTGCCTTTCTGTTTTCAGATGCCATACCACCTCGCCTTCTTGAGATTACTGCATCTGCAAACCAGAGAGAACAGGAATGGCTTAATTGCAGAATACTGAAAAGGTCAAAGCACTTGGGCATGATGCAGCCAATACATGAGGAATCGCAGCTGGGCTGCTTCGTTCTCTTGACAGAGATATCAATAAGACTAGCAAATGGCCCGGCATGAATCTTCTTTGGGGTGACAGTGATTGTGACAAGGTGCTAATGGCTACCAGTCTGGAGGCTGCAACCTTCTATCTCAGTATTAACCAGATAACTATTACACAGTGCACCTCACATAGCAAGCACAGTGTTGTGATGGTTCTCGAGGAACCCATGACTGTAAGTCACCTTGTTACTCACTGCCTCCAGTGTGAGAGAGTCTTGCTTGTGGTAACTGGGGGTAGGTCTACACTACAAAGAAACACCTGTAGCTGGCCCCTATCAGCTGACTTGAGCTCATGGGGCTGTTTAATTGAGGTGTAGACATTCAGACTTGGGCTAGACCCCAAGTTCTGGGACCCTTCCCCCTCCAGCCCAAGCCTGAACATCCACACCGCAATTAATCAGCCCCTTGGCCCAAGCCTCACAAGCCTGAGTCAGCTGGCCAACTGTCAGGTTTTAATTGCAGTGTAGACACACCCTGGGTGTCAGCTTCCTAACACCAGCAGCCTTTCAGCCATTCAAGCACTCATTTGGGCTATTCCAGCCCTGCCTTTACATTGCTGGCTAACAAGAAATGCACCCAAGTCCTCTCAAAGCATTCCCCTGTGATATCCAGACCCTGACACTGCTCTGGGATTTTTGTGAGTAGCCAGTGTTCCCTTGTTTACCATTTTTACCTTAAACCACCATTCCTGTATAACACACAACATTTCTAATGAAACAAAAGAAGGTTTATTTAAAAAAGGATAGAGATTCCACTGGAAAAAAGAGAGAACAATGGAAACAAATGGTTACAATGCAAAACAAAATCATAAAACACAAACTAGGGCCTACACTTATTAATAGTCATCTTTACTGTGTAATAAAGTAGGTTTTCCCCACAGTTCAACCTGTTGCAGAGCTGGCTGGTTTCACAGGAACCAGGATCCAATCTTTCATGGAAAACAGCCCTGCTCCACAAGATATCTCCTCAGTATATAGATCCAGAGTGCATCTCTGTGTTATAATGAAACAATCTTTTCTCTCTCTTGAGAGGCAGGGCAATCCTTGTCTGTTGTAATGTCCCTTTCTTACCTCAAAGTGGTTTTGATTGTTTGCAGTTGTCTTTATTGGTTTTCCATTGACTGTTCTGCGCAGGGTAGACATCTGAGCCTTGCATTAAATCACTGGCTGATCAGGGAGTGGTGGAGACTCCCTCCTGCATAAGTAGGCAATCGCCAAGTAATATTACTGCCTGGTCACTCCTTTTAATCTTAAGATCATAAGGGCATAAACTTCAGTATATTTACATTATTCCTCAAATATTACCCCTACACACATCACATCATGATTATGAACATTGATAAGTTTCAAGCTTTAAATAGAGACCTTACATGTTACCCTTCATGGACAAATACCCATAAAGCAATATATTTGATAAGTCTGAGATGACAGTTGTTTGCCAAGGGGCCTTTGTGTCATGAGTGTCCAAGAACATTTCGCAAGCAGTTCACTTTACAGGGGTCACACTTAAAAATATGCTGCTTTTGACTTGTACAAACAGAGACATTCACCTTGGGATTTGCAGAATTCCTTAAACTTCTCTAAGGAAACTGGACCTCAGTATCTATGGGAGCAGCTGTACTGGGGAAGAGGTGGGGAATTTACCCTTGAGGGAAGGATAGCCATCTGTCTTGGATGGTTTAGACAGAAGTCCTGCATCTTGGCAGGGGGTTACACTAGATGGGGTCCCTTCTAACCCTATGATTCTGAGCAAGGGCAGATTCACTGGGAAAGGACAGTTTTAATCTCTGGCCACAGCTCCATAGGAGAGCTGCTAATGGAGGCTGCTTAGAAGCATTAACTCAGCAAATCCCTCAGCAGCTTGCTCCGGTACCTAACTGGGCCAGCCCCACCCACTTTAGGTTCTGTGCCAGCCAGTTCTGCCACGCCCCGCCTTCCCAAAGAGAAGCAGGGAGGTAGGTGACTTGTGTTGCTGCTCTCCCCAAAGCTGGCAGACCTACCCCATGTCTGTATTCTGGATTCCCCTGTACTGATGAAGCATCGGACCCGAGGACTATGAGCTGCCTCCAAGTATGCTAGTAAGACATATAGTGCCACTCATTGTGATTTCAGTTTTAGATGGAAGCAAATATTTATTATTGGAAACCAAAAGGTATCAGCTCAGTTTCTCTTCTCAACAGAGTCTCATTGCGAGGGGAAAATTTTGGTTCACAGCATCCTTTTAGGGGCCTTGTGTACATTCTCTGAGGAAGGCGAGTAGGCAGGCAACACTGCTTGGTGGTATTCGATTCCTGCTTCATATTGATTCTCTCTTGGGAGTTCCATGACCTTTTAGATGCCTAATTTATATGATCCTCTTGGAGTATAGACTATTGTAGGGTATGCAGAGAGGGTATTTACAGCCAATTAAAGGGTCCCCCCCTGAGGAAGGTGGAAAATGGCATACAGATGATCTATTTTTTATATGACATCAATTACCATTCCATTGCCAGATGTTGTTCAGAGGAAGGTGCGTGCTGTAATGTACTGTGTAATCTGCTTTTTCCCATACAGAACCTCTTGGGGGGAGAAACCCTGTGGTGGATTCCTAAGGCTGTGGGGGTATTTAATTAATTAAACATCTGACATTATGAAATCCATCTTTCTGGCAAACGTCAGCCAGCTCTCAAATCTGTGTCCGCATTAGCCCCATCAGACCATGCAGTTCAGCCCATTCAGCCCTGCTATGGGACTTTTGTGTTCCAAAAATACTTTTCTTTTTAGGATAAATAGTTGATCCCTTTAGCATCATTCTCCAGAAATCTTCCAGATATTTCCCATACTATACAAACTCTGTGGTAAGCACTCTAAATTTCATGCAATCTGTCCCTTGTTTTCCCATTTCCAGCTGTAGTTTGCATTTGTCCTGGCCAGCTATCTTCAAAAGGGAATGGTACAGCATGTGTTCGTGCAACTATGCAGTTCCATAGGCTTTGCATCAGGCTCTTGGTCACATGTCATGTGTAGCAGAAGATGTTGCAAATGGGAAACAGTTGTTGAATGTTCCAGGGTGTTGCCTAAAATATTCTGAAGAGCGAGAGAAGAATTTTGTCCCATGAAGAGAGAAAACGTTGCCTTTTGTGGATGATCTTGAAGGATTTAAAATCTCAAGGCTAATCATATCTAGAGGAATTCTTGCACAGCGGAGACTTCCGCTGTGAGACAAGGATGCCTTAGTTGTTGGATCTTGTTTGTGTGTGTGCTTTTGGGGGATATGTAAGCTTTTAAAGTAAATTTCATGCTGGTAAAAGTTCTGGATTGGGAGCATTTGTGCCTAGATTCTCTATTTATCTCAACAATTAGGATGCTGGTGTGCTGAGCCCACTGGCTATTTTGTTGACCAATGTTACCTCATTGTTTCCTTGTGTTCCATGGTCTGTGTCTACCTGTTGTCACTTGTCTTATACTTAGACTGTAAGCTCTTTAAGGCAGGGACTCTCTTTTTGTTCTGTTTTTGTACAGAACCTAGTGCCATGGGGTCCTGGTCCCTGACTGGGGACTCCTTGGTGCTACCACCGTACAAATAATAAAATCCAAAGGACAAGTAAAATGCATGAAATTAAAGCTCCCACTAGGCCCCCAGTGCTTCTGCCCTGACTTAATAATAATCCTTCATTCATGTTCATTCAAGCCTTGGCCAGCCAATGCCTATCAAGATGGATGTGCTAGGGAGGAGAGCACGTGTCTGCTTAGGAGCCAATGAACATCTAAATGCAGGATGCCAAACTTCAACCCGACATTCAAAAATGTTAGAGAACGCCAGTGGGGTCAACTGACCAGCCATTGCATCAAATACTGCTCCCAACAGCAGAAGCATTTCAGTCCTTTCCAACAGGGATGGGTTTTTTCCCCAAAACCAAAACAGTCTAACATGAGTCAAATAGATAAAACAGGTCCTGCTGCTTGGACCATTCCTCT
This sequence comes from Chelonia mydas, assembly GCF_015237465.2. NCBI lineage: Eukaryota > Metazoa > Chordata > Testudines > Cheloniidae > Chelonia > Chelonia mydas. The sequence goes on from NC_051250.2 coordinate 72,260,412, forward strand.
GCCCTAGGATCTCCTGCAGGAGCCTTCCTTCTCTTTGATGGTCTCTTTATCACCTGATCCTGGGCCTCAGATCTATTGCCAGGGAGGCCACTAATTAGTTACAGGAGGAGCTTAAAAGGCTGTCCCGCCCAATAACACTCAGAAATTGAGGATTTTAAATTTTGGTTCAATGGAACAACCACTCCTCATCCACTTGCATGGCAGAAAGAGTGCTGGCCCCCTCACACTGCGAGCCACTCTGTGGCTAGCCCCAGAAGGGGAGGGAAGGATTCCCATCTGCCCCCTTCTTCCCTGTGCACTGTCACAAAGGCAGGCAATGATCCTGGCCATAAATAGCCTCATCTTAAAATGCTTCCTTGTTTACTCACATGAGTAAGGACTACCTTAGTGAATAAGGGTCTGTAGAATGAGAGCCCTTAGCTGTTACATGCCATGAAGGGATGTGGTATAAGTTGCGGGGGAACCACAAAACGGGTCTAACCATACCCCACGGATGTTATTCTCAGCAACTAGCAGTGTGTATGGGTAAGACATTCCAGCTCCTACAGTTGTAGCATTTACAGAAAATAAACAATCACTGCATGAGACCTGACAAATAAAACTCATTGCAAGTCCCCAGTCTGTTTTCATCAAGGAGTCTTTGTGGGCAAAACAAAATGAGAAATCTGGAAGGGTTTTTTTTATTGCCACGTTGCAGATAAGAATGCAGAATAGGCCTCTGGTGAATCATTGTGTGAGAAAGAGAGGTGTGTTCATCAATGTGAAGAGAGAGAAACTGTATGTAGTTAAATTGAGGGATGCCTCCCATAGCATGCAGATGGCATCACACAGCCGGCAGGTTGCAACAAAATGAAAACTATGGAGCGCCTCCTTACAAATCCAGCGGAATACATTGCTTGCTTTTAAGATCCCAAATCCCTTGGTTGGCACAAATCTGTAAATTACACCAGGCTGTAAACTGAGGCTTAAGTCTGTAAACATTTTAAACAACCATTTATTTATTTATTTATTTATTTCCCCAAGTATAACATCCAGCTTGTTGTTTGGCTTCAACTTTAAAAGTCATGGGTTTGCTTGCTAATGTTTCCAGGGTGGGGCTTTAGGCCAAGCTGTTACCATGATAGCTGGACACAGATTCAGCTTCAGAACACTTTTAAGGTTAGGATGAGGGTGAAAATATCTCTCAGAAGGAAGGAGAGGTCACCATATTTGGCCATTGTGATGCTGCCCAAATACAGGGGAGTGCGATCAAACTCATTGCCAGCAGGGGGCAGAACTGAGCACTAGCACCATGTGGTCGATATTAACTCTGGAGGTCAGAGAAATTCTCTCACACTAGCCACCATTGTTTACCTAAGTCCCAAGGTCCTTTTCCTTTGACTTATTAGCTAATGTACAACTTTTAGAAAATACAGAGAGTCCCAAAAGTGTTAAGAATAATTATTACTATTTGTTGCCTGTGCCCATGTTCTCAGCCTGGGCTGAGAACTTACCAGATCTCTTTAAGCCTAAACTGGCCAATACATTTATGGGGGACCTCCAGTTACAGAGAGAGGAGGAAGAGAGATGGTAAGCAAAGGAGGGACGGGGTTAAACCTGAAATGATTTGATATTTGGGCATCCCACATGCTCTGGTGCTGAAATCATAAGAAATAATCACTTAATGGCTGGGTAATTTGAAAAGTAGCTGATGGCATCACTGGAAAGAGTATAAGCAAAGTACTTCCCATTTCAGGGAACTCAGTGGTGGTCCCTCAAAAGGATTTAACTCCTTAGCTCCCAGCAAGCCCTGTTGTACTGTAGTAACTGCAGATTTCCGGGGCTATGATATTTCCAAACACAGGGTCTGATTCATTCTGTGATAACTTTTATTTTACCAACAGCATGATTTCCCTTCAAATAACGTTTGGCAGAAATGTTTGACCAGCTCTACTCCTGATATTGTAAAACACTTACAGTTTCCCACTGCCTCTTCCAAAGCAGAGTCAAGATGTTGTGCTGAAAATGGGTTAGATGGACCATTGGTCTGACCCTGTGTGGCCATGCTCATGTTATCATCCTTGGTTGTTACTCCAACTGCAAGAGCTGTTTGAGGTCCTTGAATGATGGACTCAGATAAATTTCTCCAAATCACCCTCTCCTCTCCACCATCTACTGCTGATCTGTTCTTGAAATACATTCAGACAGTGTATATGCTAATGTTTCATCATGCATGTTCCACTCAGCAATAAGCATCTCATGGTATCTGGAGATGATGAAAGGGGCCAGCAGAATGACCATCAGCTTTTATGGAAAGACAACATTCAGCTATATTTGTGGTCTCTGAGGGAAATTAAAACGGAGCCATTCCTACATGAGACTTCCATTTCACACAAAGAAGCTGATAGAATTATGCTGCATGCCAAAAACCATCACACTGAAAACTGTTGCTGATATGAAGGGAGAGAAGCATGAAGTAACAGATAAAGTATTTCTGGCTGTTTATAGGAGTGTGAACAGAGCTATTCACTGATCTGTGAGTAATGATTTGCCATTACATGTGAGTAATGATTTGCCAGTTCTGAAAGGTCTCAACAAGAGATAGACTAGCACCAGGCGTTCTGATCACTCATGTGCCTGTTGAATTGCCATTGAAATGAAGGGTGGGTGAACTGGGTCAGATGAAATAAAAACTGTCTTTAATTGAATTGAAACCAAAATAAGCGTTTTTTGTTGAGGTTCTGATGAGCTGGATAGCTTGTTTCCCCATTATTTTTCATGTTGTGATGCATAAGTTCCAGCAAGAAACAGAGATGCCAAAATAACACGAGAAAGGCATTTCTTACAGGCTGTCCAGTTATTCGACCTGACTTTTTGAACATTTTGTGGTTACTCCATCACTAACTGAACTAAGAAAAAAAAAAAAAAGGTCTATCAAAGTTCACTTGTTACTGACACCCCCTATATATTTGTAATTGCTGAATTTCCAAGACTTGTTAAAAAGTCTAGTTTGATCATCTGGATGGGGAAGGAGGAGGCTTTCTTTTATTCAAATCACCTTAGTGCTTGCAAGGGGCACTGGCCTTAATTTGTCTGCAGAACAAGCCTACCCTTGGGCAGCAGCAGTCCAACATTCTGCACGGGGAGAGTTTCATCTTTTTTACAGGTTTCAGAGAAGCAGCCGTGTTAGTCTGTATCCGCAAAAAGAAAAGGAGGACTTGTGGCACCTTAGAGACTAACCAATTTATTGGAGCACAAGCTTTCGTGAGCTACAGCTCACTTCATCGGATCCGATGAAGTGAGCTGTAGCTCACGAAAGCTTATGATCAAATAAATTTGTTTAGTCTCTAAGGTGCCACAAGTACTCATCTTTTTTACAGGTGAGATGGGTAGTTCAATCTCCGTGCTGATTTGGTCCTTGGCCTATCGGCTGGGTCTGCCAGTTACAGTGCTAGTTTCTGTGATATGGACTCATGTCCACTAGGAAGTGTATCACAACTAGCTACTCATTTCAGATGAGATATCAAAGAGTTGACTTTTTCACTTCCAACCTGGGCCAGATTTAAACCAAAGCGTAAAGGCCTCCGTGTTGCAACACCAATCTCCTGAGCCAATCAGTGCCCACTAGATGAGAGGTTGGGTTGATAAGTTAGAAGGAGCAATGACGTTCTTCTGGACTATAATGACATGATTATTAGCATGTCCACTTCAACAGCTGCTCTGAACACCATGCCTGGTAACTATTTTTAAGGAGCTATTGTTCTGCTTTGCCTTAGATGGAATTCTCAGATGCTAGGCAGTAAATCTGGAGCAGCAGCTGTTGCCAAATCCCTGAAAGATTTTTCCAAAAGTTTTGATTTTGAATCAGTCCTTAGAGTTGAGCTGGCTGAGGAGGAAGTTTGAGCTGGTTGAGGAGAAAGGTTGAGCTGGTTGAAGAGGAAGGCCAGCTGTAATAAGCCATAGTCAGAGAATGTTTTCTGACAGGCTCTATCCCCTCTGTTACTCTTCTTGTCAAGAACAAAGGGAAAGCATCCTCATGCAGTAAAGCGTAATCTGTGCAGCATAATTCGGCTGGCGGAAGCAGTATGGCCAGTTTTATAGATTGCAGTTTCATCAGAGCTTTTTTTTGGCTGTGGTGCTCTTTGTGTCTTTAGAGAAACATTTGACTGAAGAATCAAAGGCAGCAACCCTAAGAGAGACGCTGGAAACTGTATTTCAAAGCAGCCTTCAGTGGGAAGCAGAGGACCATTTGTGGAGGAACACTGTGGTTTGATTTTTGTTTTATTTAGCGACTTAGGGCAAAAATTAATCTTTTCATTCACTATGTTAGTTTCAGTGGTCTTGCACCAGGGATAAATTCCTTCCGCACTCTATACTCTGCTCTTTTAGCTGCTGCTGGAGCTCAGAACAAGTTCAGAACTATTCTGATCTTTGATGTAAATTCAAAAATGGAGTTAAATGGGTGGAAAACTGGTGTGAACAAGAGGAGAATCAAGCCCTTTTATTGTTAAAGGTACAGCATCCCTAGCTAGTGGCATCTTGTATGACCTCTGCAGAACAGCAAATATCTAATGAAGACAGTTAGTACTAATTATGATACAAATTTAGTTAAAACGTTAATCCTCCTGAAGCTATTAACCCTATAACAGGAATTAAAATGGCTCCTGGTAAATCCCCAGGAGTGATTCACTGGGTGTGCATCCATGACTATCTGTGTTTAATCTTAATAAAGGAGCAAAACCGGAACAAGAGGACAAACTTGAGCTAGGGTGTTTTACACATAGACCCTTCTGGAGAAAGGGATAATGTTAGTGAGGGGAATGATGACAGCTCTGTTCCCAGTTTAATCTCAAGATGCTCAGATACACAGTAAGGAGTGCAGTATAGGTATCTAGTTAGACAGAGGCACTCAACATGGGCCTTGGAATTAGGTCTCGCCTTCCCATGGTAAAGTGAAACTAGCCACCTTCCTCATGCAGGTTAGTCCTGTTGACATGGGTAAGGCTAGCAAGGATTTGGCCGAGTGCTGGAGCTTTAAACATGCTAGTGGTGAAAGAAGCACTAAGGATGCAGAGGTTTGGTTTGTTTCAGTTCAGCAGCTAGCAATCTGGATGTTTCTCTGAAATTGTCTGATATTACTGAGTAGAATAATTGGGTAAGAAATCTCATGGCTTTCCAATGATATTTCCAGTATTTCCTGCTTTCAGTGTGGCTGGACATGTCCTATGAATTTCTCGCAGTATTCATCCCTTCTAGTCTTGGCCACAGTCAGGGAATACAGAGTTGGTTGACAATGAAGAACAATTTTTATTGAAGTCCAGGCAGGTTCAAAATTTGGGCTCATGGTTATTTAGTTGGGGATTGGTCCTGCTTTGAGCAGAGGGTTGGACTAGATGACCTCCTGAGGTCCCTTCCAACCCTGATATTCTATGATTCTATGATATTCTATGATTTGATCCCAATTAATGTGCCTATGCTTTGTGTATGCAACCCCCCCCCCCCACACACACACACAAACACTTCCCAGGTTCATCAGTTTAAATGGAGATGATCTCCATATTTTCGACAAAATAATTTTGACTGAACTTGAAATCTGAAAGTTTTGCATTTTGCTTTGATTTGAAAATTTCATTGGAAATGTGGCCACATTTCTTTACTTGAAAATGTTGATGCCTTTGCCAGCGGAAAAATAGTTTATTTCCCAGGGCAAGATTGGCTGCTTCTGAGCAAAAGGTAATTTTGAATTTTTAAATATTTCTAGCGTGCAGATAATGTTGGTACTGTATCATTTTGTGGTAGGACAGAATTCACTGGGTGTGAAATGGCAAAAAGCAAAATAGAAAAAACGTAGGTGTGAAATTTTGCTGGAATGCTTTATCTGGCTCCTCAGTGAGCAATGTCTACACAGTGGGAAATAGAGTTCACAACTCCTTAATTCCAAAATCAGGGCTTTCTATGAGCTCCACAAGCTCAATTAGAAGAGGTAGTTGAGAGAAGCAGAGATTCAGATGTCCAGAAACATCTACATTACAGTATCCTCATTATAAATACACTCATGTACTTTCTAGGAGCCCAAGAAAAGTCCTGGTGTATAATGCAGGAGAAATATTGATGTCACCTCTGATGTTTGGAGGAATTTGAATGTTGTCCAGACTTCAAAAACTGCCTTCCATTTCTGTTCTGCTCATCTCCACTATTGCCTGATCCCGCAATATGGAATGTTTTTCTTATGCCCCAGCTCCTAGACTCATGATATTACCAGAGAATCTCACCTTTCATTCTTAAAAAAGTAAGTTTCTAGCCCCCTGGCTACAGATAAAAGTTTGAGAATGTGAACCCTGAAAGGTCCAACAACAGAAGGTAACTGAAAAAGAACCTGAGGGTTTTTTTTAATTTAAATTTAAATTTATATTCAAATTTAAAATTGGCTTTTAAGTCAATTGCATGATTTTTTGGGGGGAGCTGACCCAAGATTTTGCAATACTGCAACTCCAAATTAGCTTTGGGAAGGAAAAGATGGGCAAAAGGCACAAACTACAGAAACTGATAAGGAATGGAGTCTTTATAGTGCCATCCCTGTTCCACGTATTGCACTACTGGCAGAAGTTTCAGTGTGTGGGGGGGAGGCAGGGGGGTGTAGTGTTATCTATTTTATAATTGTCTTTATTGAGTGAAATTGAAGATTGAGTTTACCAGTTGGCTGACTGCCATCTGGTGGCTAGCATGTAATAGGTGTTTCTTTCAGTCATGCTCTGAATATACATATAATATAAGCTGGACTGGAAAGATGCCAGGGCCTACCAAGGCTTAGCTCAGTGGTGGTGCAGTGCCTTGGTAAGAAGTTGGACAATGTGAGAATGAGGGGCCTCTATATTTGCCAGATGAATTCCAACACTGGGTAAAAGAGGGAAAACTTAGCTGATTTACCTCCCATTTGATTGGGGAAAAGGCATAGTTTGCAGCCTTAAAAAGATTCCTACACAGTGATACCTTTTATATGGCAGTAGTAACGCAGAGCGCTCTGAGGCAGCAGTGCTGTGGTGAGCCCTTGATGTGCTTCAGTGAGGAGACACTGCTTTCCTGGGGTTCTTTTGGCACACTGGGGAGCTGAGGCAGGCAGCAAGGGGCCTTTCAAATGCTGCTGCCACCTCAGTGCAGACGCTAAACTGTGAGACCTTGGGCTGAACACACAGCCTTGGTTTCCCCATCTTGCCCCTCTCGGGCCTCTTCCTCACATGCTCGCACACATCCATGCTAAGCTCTCTCTGTAGCAACCTGTATGGAATTTGTAGAGAGGACCATAGGTTACAGGTGGGAAGCTTTTGGAGGAGGCACCAGGAAGTCAGTCTGTGTGCACATGGCTAGAATGCTAGCTGCAGCATCTCGGTCAATAGGTTTTTTAATAAAAAGCCAGTTTAGTTTTGTAGTCATGGAGTTCTTTCATGCTGGTACCCAGCATGCAGTACATGAAACACCAAAGCTGCTGAAAGATCTGAGCTACCTGGTGTAGCTCAAAACAGCCATTCTGCATAAAGGGAACAGCTCTTTGTGTGGTCTCTCTCCAAGATTATGGGTGTGCACATCTGTGCTTGAAATCTGGGACAAGTGCAGAATGTGCTTGTTGAGTTAGAGGAGTCCAAAGAAATGCAAGGAATACAGGGCAAGATTTTCAAAAAGGGAGCATAAGTAGCTAATATTTCATTAAAAAATACACAGAAAATGCCATTAAGGGGCATTGGGACAAACCTGGAGGCTAAATTCCGTCATTAAGTTTAAAACAGTGATGCTTTCAGTGCAATTCTCATCACAAACGTAACCACAGAGTTGCTGTTCAGGCCTCCATTGTACTATTGGTCTATAGATAGATACTACAGAATTTTACAGTAACATTCTGAAACACTGCAGCTTACTCGAATCTTACTGCTGTTTTTGTAGGCTTTACCCTAGACTACTATAACTTTATTTTTAAATAAGGCTTGGCAAGATAGCTGGCACCATGCCAGCAGACTGGTGCGACTTCTATTTGTTGTTAGCTCTCTAGCACATTTGATACTTTGATGAACACACATTGATACCTCTTGTTTCTTCTGGGAGGGAAGATTTCTCAGAACAGAAATGCTGGAACTGACTTCTCTGGGAAGGGTTTTTAAAGTCCTACTGCATTTCTGGTCGTGGACTAGGTCTAAATATGACCTCTATTTTTCGAACCTGCTTTGCCTGCCATTCAGTGGCTTCAGAAGACAACGTATTTTTTCACAGACCAATTGCCATTTCTTTTGCAGTCAGCGCCATGAGTTTTTGGAAAGGCTCCGAACATGACCAGTTTTTCAGACTGACTCTAAACTCTCTGGATCCCTAGGCGAGAAGACCCTGCCCATTTATTTTCAGCCTATTAAAATTAAGAGGCATGTGAAATATTGGCAAAAAGGGGCAAAACTACTTGAAACTGAAGGAAGTCACATTTCCTTACAGACTAGCATGAGAGCTTCAGATGCCTCTCAGGGTCTGGCCCTAAATAGGCATTTATTTATTTATTTATTTAAATGGAGCAAAATTGAGGCAATTTTTCCAGGTGGGATGGGCCCCATTTCTGAGAGGGGAAATGGCTAAAAATAGGGCTATTCTCAAGCAAAAAAAAATGGCTTTTGTGTCAAAAATATGAGCTTTGGACTGTATTTATGATGCCACATGAAGGCAAGCCATACCGGTTTTAAAACAAGGGGTGAACATCTTTGCAAGGAAGATGTTTTCGGGGGGGGGGGGCTGGATTTTACCACTCTCACTCATACTTTCATACCTTACTCCAGAAGAAAATACCAGAGAGCCTTACCTGTGCTTAGTAGTATGTTCCTCTGCAACAAGTCAAATGGTTTCAGTGGGGCTTGTCACAGATAGCTGGATGGCTCTGCCTTTACTCAGCTACGCAGTGGAATTAAGCAGAGTTCCTCCTTCCCCTTTTGTTCCGTTTGTGACTGATCGCTGTGAGGAGAGCAGGGATGACTCTCCCTCTGCTGATGGGAAGGATTAGTGCAGTGGTGCTCAACCTATTTACCATTGTGGGCTGCATGTGCAGCTCTCTATGTGTTATGTGGGCCTCATCCACACAATATAGATATCTGAATGGCCCTGAGGATGTCACATGGGCTGCAGCTGTGTGTTGATTGGGCTGCAAGAGGCCTGCGGGTGCGGGTTGAGAACCACTGGATTAGGGAGTAGAAGGACCCCTTGCTTTGTCCCCTAAGAGGGGCTTAACTCTTTCACTCATCAGCTAGAGCAGGAATTGACAACCTTTGGCACATGGCCCGCCAGGGTAAGCCCCCTAGTGGGCCGGCCGGTTTGTTTACCTGCCGCAGCCATAGGTTCGGCCAATCGTGGCTCCCACTGGCCGCGGTTTGCCGCTCCAGGCCAATGGGGGCTGCGGGAAGCGGCGCGGGCCGAGGGATGTGCTGGCCGCCCTTCCCGCAGCCCCCAGTGGCCTGGAATGGCGAATCGCGGCCAGTGGGAGCTGTGATCGGCCGAACCTGCGGATGTGGCAGATAAACAAACCGGCCCCGCCTGCTAGGGGGCTTACCCTAGCCGGCCGCATACCAAAGGTTGCCGATCCCTGAGCTAGAGTAACAGCTGGGTGCAGAGGGAGGAATATACTGTTCCACAAAAAGAGGTGAAATAACGTCCTTCTTTTCTGGAGCAAGAAGGGAGAGAGGAAGAATTGTATCTCGATGAGTCACAGTTCCTTCCCAGCTCAGCTCCTGTGGCAGTCCAGCTACGCACTGCCCATCACTGAGAGCAGACTGTAAAGTTACAATCTAGTCCAGAGTATGGTAGCACTCAGCATGAGTATGAGTGGCACAATCTGGCCAACAGGAGTGTAAGTTAGCAGAATCTGTTTCCAGAACAATGTAGTCCATTAGGATAACATAAGAATTGCCCTATTTCTTTCCCCCAAAACTCAAACCTAACTTCAGTGGAAACTTTCCTGATGCTTGAAAATGTCTGAGTTATTTTCTCCCTTCTGCAAACTCAAATGCTTGAAACTTTGGAGGTGCTTGACAAAGTCTGATTGATTTGCTTTTCCCCGGGTGCTTGATTTTCACTTGCTTCTGTTTACAGCTTCCAATTAGGGCTGTAGGAAGAAGCACCAAAATAGAAAGAAAGTGGCTGTTCTGATCTGACAGTATTCCCAGGCTGGCCCGAAGAAGGAAGCACCCTGAATCATAAGAGAGATCCTGTCCTGTAAGGTTGGCTGCAGACTCAAGAGGTTTGGACAGGTCAGATAAACTAATGAATAAACTTATGAACACTGATCTGAATTGAACTCAGTGGAGATTTCTCCCATTGCTGTTTCCCAGCACTGCCTGGGGGCTCAGTCTGGATGTTATTTATTGGAATCCTGCAGCTGTCCTGTAGCAGATTAGGCAAGACGTTGCTTTTCAAGACACTGGGTGGCTCTAAACATTATTAAACATGATTGTTGGAACATGCTTTTCCAGCCATTCAATGGCTGTGAACATTAAACATTTTGTTGTTATAAGTGCTTGCTTTTCCAGCTGCCGAGAGGCCGTAATCTTTTTTTCTCATTAAAAATGTTGATTTTCCAGCTCATGAGCCACTGAAAATACTGCTTCCCTCCCCCCGCCCCCCATCCACCCGCACTGAAATTTTTTTTTAAACTCACTGACCTATTTATTTTCATTTTCCATAGAAGGTGGAGGACATTGTTGGCCCAACCTAAAATACCTTTTTTTAGCTACTAGAACAAGTACAGGAGAGTAACACTTAGGATAACACTGAATCAAATCAAGCGTTGCCTTGTGGGCATATTACATTTAGATAAGGACATGCAAACTAATCCCAAACATCAGCATGTTCCTCTGTGTGTTCTCCAAAGAGATTGATAAACCACAGTGCTGGGTGCCACTTTCGCATATGCTTTTGTGTCAGCTGTATGAAAGCTATATGGCAAAATATGAAGCAGGCCTGGGGGCAGAAATGAAGCATGTGTTCTGGATTCACGATGATGAGGAAAAGGTTTGACTTAATTCACTTAATTTAATACATATATCCTGTAAAGAAAACTGGATTGTTTAGGGAGGTAAGCAATTTGGGACATAGGAAGGGTGGGAGGGTATTTAAGGCACTGGATTGGGACTCGGAAGAACTTGATTTCACTCCTTGTTCTGCCATACACTTAACGTGTCACCTTAGGCACACCACTTAATCTTTCTGCCCATCTCTAAAATAAGGATAATAATATTCATTCCTGTTTAATAATATTCCTTCCTGTCTTTAGATCAGGGACTTACTATGTGTCTGTACATTGCTTGGTGCAATGGGGACTTGATCTTGGTTGGGGTTACAATAGATAGCTCCTGTTGACTGCAGTGGGCACTGAGGGTGTCACAGTTTCAGGGTAACTGTACCTGTTTCCCCCTCTGTAATCTACCAAGGACACCCGCTTTTAGGCTTATGGTTTCCAGCCATTACCTCTTTTGGGTGGTGACCTGCACCTCACTCATCTCCTGATGGGGAATCTTTAAGGCTTCCTGCTTCCCTGCCTATATTGTGATGTTCCCCAGCAAGCCAGTCTGCCTTAACAGGCCAGCACCTGTGCTTTGCTTTCTCTCTGAAAGCTAATAACAGCCTAATTGCCCGCAGTTACAAGTTACCACTCAGCTCTTTCTAAGCAAGCACCTTTATTCTTAAAGTGAAAGCATGACAGAGAAAATATATTAAAAACAACAAAAGAACCTACAGACAGGCTAAAAAAACTTACCAGAGCTCACCCCAACTCCCACCTCGGACTCTGGTAGGTGTCAGACCTTCAAAACCCATAACTGGGTTTTCCGTGTGGTTCCAAGTTCATAACTATCTCAGATTCAGAACCAGAACCCAGGCTGGGCAGATCATCTGTTTCTTTGATCTTCAGTCTCTGGATACAGGTAATCAGCAATGACACACTCCTCGGGGTGTAGCTTCAAAAGATTGTGTTTTTACCTAAGCAGAGATGGGGAATTTGCATTAATCTCTCCCCAGGTATTCTTCATGAAATCCGCTTCACCCTCATTGTCCTAAAAGGCCATTCTTGCCTGGCACATTTTCAATATAGTACTTTGAACTCCCAGGCCTCACATCACATCCCCCCCAAGCGAGGTTGTAGGCCATTCTGGTCCACAGTGATACATAAACTTTGCATTTAATACAACGGACCCAAAAGATACTTAAACCTAATTCAATAAGGGCTCCCGAGGATATGCAGGAAATTGTCATATCTATCACAGAAGCTGGTCAGCCATTTACAGAAGATGCTCAGCTTTTCAGTGGATCAGGCTACAATACTTAGGGCGAAGGAAAGTGGTAAGCTCTCCCCTTTGGTAGGGGCATCTGGCTTTCTGCGGCTTCCAAAACACACATTTGGCATGCACTGTGCATCAGCTTGGAAAGGATTCAAGACATTTCATGGAAGCTACAATTAGTGGCTTCCCACAAATAGCACCGAGCACTGACAAGTGGCAGCTCTGTAATGCCATTTATGGGCAGGTAATGGCATTTCATTGCCTTTCAGGTGTTCTCGCAGCAGGGAGCACATATATTTTTTCAGCTCTGTGATTTTCCCCCCACACACTAACTGGCACAAATCATTATATTTGGCCTTGAGCATTGGGAGCATTTTACTTTGCATTAACTTTGCAGTCCAATTTCTTTATAAGATGAAAAAATATGTTCATTAATGTTAGAAACCCAGGTTAGAAACAAGAAACCGCATTGGGAATGAGCTAGAAAGATAGCCCAGATCCTCAACTGGTACAAATCAGCATATCTCAATTGACTGCAATGGATCTCTGCTGATTTACACCAGTGGAGGATCTGGCCCAACATTCCCCCCCTTTTCACTCCCATCCTCAGCAGCTTCTTACTGTAGCCACTACCCTGGAGGAACTGGTTGGGTCTCCATTCAGATACCTTTCTCTCTGCTAGATTGAAGTGCCCATTATTAAATATTTGTTCCCCATGTAGACACTTATAGACTGTAATCAAGTCACCATTTCTCTTTGTTAAGCTAAGTATATTGAGTTCTTTGAGTCTATCACTATAAAGCATGTTTTCTAATCTTTTAATCATTCTCTGACCCCTCAACCATCATGCAGAATTTTGGGCACCAGAACTGGATACAGTATTCCAGCAGTAGTCACCCCAGTGTCAAATATAGAGGTAAAATAACCTCTCTACTTATCCTTGAGATTCCCCTGTTTCTGCATCTCAGGGTTTTATCCATCCTGTGAGTAGGGGCTACATTCTTTGTTCCTGGATGGTTCATGTAGTCTGATCGTTTACCCATGATGATGAATAAAATCCAGCAATCCAATGAACCTTTGTGCATGTTCCATCCTCGTTAGATACGCTCTGTATGGCCTACTGGAAACCTGTACTGAAAACCCTCTTACAGGAATAAGTAGTGAAGTGAAAGCCTGTGATAGATCACTTATACCAAGCTTGTTAATCAAAGTAATGCATAAAAGATGCTTGCGAGGAATGCTGAACACAGCACTGGTTAGTGTCCTTTCAGCAAGCTACTGTTCCAAGTCCTGTAGAATGCAAAGGGGAAAGAAGGCCACGACCCACATAAAATGGTGAATCAAAGAAAAGGCAGCACACTCCAAGGTGAGAACTTAGAATGAAGTTTCCAGCAATCAGGATTCCCGATAAAATAATCCAGGTAATAATATCACACAGCATTAAAACAATAGAGGGCTAACTATCTCTAATATTTGCTGACAATGTGGGTTTTGGGGAGAGAGGGCCATGACATTCATAAAAACTGTTAATTAACCCATACAGTAAATCTGTTTCATTCATTGCCACAACAGAACTAATCAAGGCAGGCTTACTGTTTGCTCATTTGGAAAATAATTAGGGTTCCCATTTAGACTTAATTACAGTGCAAAGGTTGACAATTATCGTCTCTGTGGAAGCACTGGATGCCTCAATATCTCGGCTGAACATGTGCCTATAATTATGTACATAATTTTCTTTGCAGAAAATGTAACCCACTTATTACCTGGATTTTATGTCTGTAATTAGAGATAATAGTAATAAAAAGAAAAGAAAAGAAAAAGTGGCAGGATGCTGCATTACTTAGGATCTTTTCCATAGCAAATATATTCGCGTCACTGGGAAAGGAATCACAAAATAAAACAAGCTCCTGGTTTGCACCTGTTACCCTGAATAGAAGGAAGATGTAGAAGTGCAGAAGAACAGAGCTCTCCTTGTAGTATGGGGAGGAGAAGTAGCCATCACATAAGATATTGCGGGAACAAGCTGTTCTCAAAGGTTTGTCTGTTCCACAAAGTCACATTGCACTCCCTCCACAAGAGCCTTATCCACAGAGAGATGGGTGTGGTGGGGACAGTGGTGAGGACAAGCTGGAGGAAGAGAGAAGTGTCGTTGTAAAATAAATGCAATTTCAAATGGCTGCCTAGCCTTTCCCAGGGACTGAATAAGCCCCAGCAGCGCCTCTGAGTAGGGTAGGTGCAAGCCACTACTCCTATGCTGGGATAAACCTACCCCTTAGATTCTGATTTTTTCTGTTGGTTTCAACTGGAGTTGGATCAGGCCTTCAGTGAATGAGTGACAGAATCAGGAACAGAACACAGGGCTTTTGATTCCCTGTCTCTTCTCTAGCTAAAAGACTATGCTCCCTCCTATTTCTTCTTTCAGCTATGTCTTGTGAAACCTAATTCTGAGCACTTCTGACTGCAAGAGATGCTAAGCCCTGCTAACCTGCCTCAAAAAAATGTAGGTTTGCTCTTTGCATATAGTGATTTGTATCCAAGCGAATGTGAAGTTGCTACAACTGCTTACTTGGCTACTCCAGTCTCTCATGGCGTAAGCATCCCTCAAAAGGAGATTACCATTTCATTCCAGCCAATAAATCCAGGCTGATTAATGCCTACTCAGCCTGTCCTTAAATGTTATTGTTCTATAACATCTTGGTGTCAGTCAGGACCAAGAGCACAGTGGATTTTCAAGGAAAGAGATCATGGTAAAATCACAGCGTCTTATTCCACTTTGCTTTGATCTCTCACGGAAAAGGCCAAATTATGACCACAGAGGCTCACATAAACTTCATGGAAATATCCAGTAGGGATGTTAGGTTCTATGCAAATCAGATGAGGTTCTGTAGAAATTGCCCTAAAAAACTAGATAGTTGAACAGAGAAAGAGATCCTTCCTATAGAATTTTTAAACCATCCTGGAGACTTATAACCCTGAAAAAGAATTATACAAGTTGGTTTATCATTCTTCTACAGAGAGATTATCGTCCATTATATT
Organism: Chelonia mydas; assembly: GCF_015237465.2. Classification (NCBI taxonomy): domain Eukaryota; kingdom Metazoa; phylum Chordata; order Testudines; family Cheloniidae; genus Chelonia; species Chelonia mydas. The sequence goes on from NC_051250.2 coordinate 72,275,720, forward strand.
CTACAGGACTTTTTCATAAGGGATGACTCTTTTTGACTTCAATAAGGATCACATATATGCCTCTGGGAACATCTTTTATGCTGCATATTTATGATGCACCTGATCTGTAGCACACCTGTGAATCAGAGGATATCATTTGTTCCTCAGCCTGTAACATGAGGGATTTCTGCAATTTAACAACTGAATTGCATAGTCAGTTTCAGACATGGGTGATTTGCTAGTTGAACAAGGATGTGTTTTTCACAGATTTTAATACATATTTTTAATTTATACTTTTTATTCTCTCTACCATCTGATGAGCTTAAAAATGCAGCATACCCTACGTTTTCCTTCCAGTTTTTCTCTTCTCCATTTGGCAAACAATGTTCTCCTGTGTTTGGAAGAGACCTGTAATGAACGTGGCTCTTTTACTTGAACAACAAACACAACTTGACTCAGCACTTAATTATCAGGCCAGTACATCTCCGTGTGCTGGCATCAGCAAATTATGTCAGCAGAACTTTAGGCAATATCCTTTGTTAGCTGATTCCAGTTGCACACCCAACAGGGGGAGCAGAACAAAATATTTTTGTAGGTCCTTCCAAAATAGTGGCTATAGTTTTCATTTTTAATTTCTTGGTGATGAAGTCCCATTGTGGTGGAGGGGCTTAAAACTCAAGGTATTTAAAACACAATTGACTCTATAGTACTTTGAAAGTACATCTAACCTTGGGCCTTAGACTCTTGACAGTGTTCCTTTAAAATCTATGTGCAGATTCAGATGCTCTCAAGATTACTAGACCCATAAACACTTCACAAGAAAAAAAGACCACTGGAAATAAAACAAATGCAAAACAAATCAGTACATGCTCAGGTTTGCTATAGTGATAAGGGCCTTTGCTTTTAGGTAGTTTCTTTGATCTTATTGATCAGGCACTTATCTGGTCCCTATCAACATAGCTCTTAGTTAAATTATACTATTGTGGAGATACTTGCTCTGGAAAAGCTGAGCAGATTTCTCACACTCCGTTTCTTTGCTCATAGCTGCTTGCCAACAAAATCCTATCTCTGACATATTGGCAGAGGACTTTCTCTGACACTCAGAAGCTGGCACTTATGAAGCTTTAAAAGCAAGCTTGAGCGTCCCAGTGGCAGGAGTTCTTTAGAGTGACAGCGAGAGGACCTGTACCCTTTCTCCTGGTCTGGGACTTCTTAATTGTAGTTAACCAGTTGAAAGAGAGCTGCTGTGGCCCATCCACGGCTTTCATTGTGTCATAACTGGGCTTTCTTTGGCACTGATGAACCTTTTATCCTCCCCCTAGCCAACCATCCATGGGGTGGTAACAGGGGAGAAGAAAGTCTGTTTGCTGACAAATGAAATCGTGATAGGGTTTGGGTGGGCGGTGGCAACTGATGAAACGCCAAACCCACTTTGATGCACTCCATAGCTCCTTGTGCGGTTATGTAATCTGACACAGTTGGTTAGCTAGGTGCCTGGACAAGCTCATTTGGGATGTTTAGCATCTAAAACTAACATGCAGTAGAATATTCGTCATAGACAAGGACTCCCGCAGAAACAGACATATGCCAGTTAAGTGACTGATTTGATGATCTAAGGCTCAGAGCAATACACATGCTGAGCTCTAGTCTACACTACAGAGCTAGGTCGACATAAGGCAGTTTACGCTGACCTAATTCTGTAAGCATCTGCACTATAATGTGGCTCCCACCTCGCCCACTGCACTGACTTAATAACTCCACCTCCGCAAGAAGTGGAGCACTTAGGTCAATGTAGTTAGATCGATGCAGTGTCAGTGTAGACGCTGTATTGCTTACATCGACTCTTGCTTCCTTTCAGAAGCAGTCCCACAATGCCCCACACTGAGATTTTAAATGGGTGCAAGCACTCCTGGTGAGGATACAGACCGCTGACACAAGGAGCATAGTGTGGACATGCAAAAGCGATTTACTTACTGCAGTGGCTCTACGTCAATGTAACTTAGGTCGACTTAATTTTGTAGTGTAGACTTACCCTGAGAAACATTCCAGATTGTTTTCAAAGTAAGTGTAATAAAACCAGCAAAAGAATGAGATGACTTCTTTAACAACCACAGCTGAAGTAGGAAGCTTGAAATTAACAAAGAGTTTATGGTGAGAGTTCGTTAGCAAATACTTATTAACCTATTCACTTCTACAGGTTGTATGCAAAGCCACCTGTGCCCTTTCAACACACCAGATGAGCTGTTTATCTACTGCAGTGGGTCATTTATAAGAGCCACCTACTGGATAATAGTCGAAGTTAAAAAGGCAGACAGAAGTGAAGACTCAATAAGAAACGAGCAATATTCTCTCAAACATTGTGGGTGTTTGGATCTCAAGCATTATATGATTTTTTTGCAAATAGCCCCTTTCTTTACAATAGGCAAAGTGAAAATACCAGATCTAAAAATCCACAAACTTTCAGGTGTGTCAAATACAAAACTAAATTTTGTGGCTACCGGCCAGCCATAATCCCATATGAAGATGGGCAAAATGATGCTGAAAACCCCCTAAAACACCTAAGAATGTTCCAAACTTTTTGGAACCAAACCTGACATCAAACTATTTTTAAGCATCATTGGGTCAATTTTTTTCCATTTTTGTGATGCTGATAAACCAAAGGCCAGCTCTGGCCAAGGCCATAGGCATTAGCTAAGAACTGACAAACTCATAATTGGAAAGCAAAACAGCTCACTTGTGTTCAAAATAGGTATCAGCCTTATAAGAATGTATTTAGTGTTTAGACTCTATGAAATGCTTGTAAATTGCTGCATGCATTAATCTCGCTTGTAGTGTCTATATTCCATGCTATAAGGAAATACATAAGTTTTGCTTTATAACTTTGAGAATGTTTGTTCTGAACTTGTGAATCCAGGCAGTGGAACTGTCGTCGTCCCCACCCACAAATCAAGATTAAATGGGTCATTAAGGAACATCACAATACAAAGAATTAGTGAATGGCTCTATCAGACCTTAGAAATGCTACATGCCAGGGAGCTCATCATGGACTGGAAGGCCAAATGTAAAAGATAAAAGAGAGTCACAAAATTTTTTTTTAATCTCTTTGCTGTTTGAACTCTCACAAGGCCAGAGTCTCTAAACCGAAGCCAGAGATCCCCCAGGGATATCCCTGGGTTTGCCCTGAATGACATTTTGAACTGACAGATCACTACAACTGTCACTTTTAGGATTAAATGGTAACTCATTTGTGTATATATGTTTGCTTGCTTTAACCTGCAAATAGCTCTTGTTCCTTTTCCCTAGTTAATAAACCTTTAGATAGTTTATTACAGGATTGGCTACAGGCATTGTCTTTGGTTTAAGATCTAGGGTCCCAGTTGATCTGGGGAAAGTGACTGGGCTCTTGGGACTGGGAGCAACCTGAATATTTTGTGATTTTTGCTGTAAGTGACCATTTATCACTAAGTCCAGTTTGCCTGGGTGGCAAGATAGACTGAAGAGCATAAGGGGACTGTCTGTGACTCAATGGTAAGACTAGTACAGTGATCCAGGAGTTCATATTTGTTACTGGGTTGGTGAAATCTAACTATAGAATATTTCATCTGTTTGGGGTGTCTGCCCTGTTTTTGACAATCTGCCCTGAAGTAGGCACTCATGGTCATGAGCCACTCCAGACAATTGTTTTTCAGAAGAAAATGAAAAAAATAATGTAAGAAAGGATGTTCTTGGTTTATTTCTGACCGAATCAGAAGCAGAAAATACTGGAATCCACCCTCCCCCCCAAAAACCTGTTCTTTCAACATTTCCAGCTGAGTTTTGCAGATGGAGGAGGCTATGAATAGTTCAGATGAGCTTTGGAAAAAATCTCAATTTTTGAGTTCTTATCTGAACTCAGCCTGAACTCTTTAACCGTTTGAAGCTCACCAATCACTCATCTTCTACCAATGATGAAGTTCTATTGAACTCTGGGAGCACTTGCCAAAAATATTTCCACCCTCGGTCAACAGTGATAAAAGATATAGGAGAGCAAGAAGAATTCATTTTATATCACAACAGTTTCTTGAGCGTAAGTGTGGAAATAAATGCACATTGTAATTTAATTTGTAGTGATAAATTATCTAAGATGACAATAACATATTTCAGTCTGGTAAGAAACTGACTCCTGCTTTCCCTCCGACCCTTAATGTGAGCTCCCCAGAAGTAATACTTGAAACTGGTCTGCCTTATCCCTCTTTTGTACTGACTCTCTACTTGGAAAATTTAGTACTAGGCTAATTGCTGTTCCTAGCAAAAGAGGAGATTCATTTCAGTGTGTGGGTTGTGAAAAAAATCTTCTGGGCCAGTGCAGAGTTTCTGACTGATACAGATGTCTGGAATAAGATCTCAGAGTTGTATACCTCTGAGCAACGTCCATGTCTTTGTTAAGAAGGGCTGGCTTCAAGCTGAAACTGCACTTATCCTGAGTACAGTGTCCCAGACATTTCTCAAGCAGGGCCACATCTTCAAAGCCTTTGCAAGTGCTCAAGATGTAGCGTGAGCAAAGAAAGGCATCCCAGTAATTAGACCCGAGTGATCAAGCTGGACAAGCGGACAATACGGAACTCTGCCTCTCCCGGTGGGTTCATTAAGAGATCAGTGGGGACAAAGGAATAGAGTGAGAGTGGCAGAGATCAATCACCTCATCTTTGGCATTCTCCGCTTTGGAGTGCTTCATTTTGCAATCTTAACCTTTTCACCGTGAAAGACTGAAATCACCCTCGTCCCGCACTTTCCGACGCAGAATGGAATTTGCCTTTATTTTTTGACACTACGTATAATGACCATGCTGCTGTAGGGCACAGTCCCTGATGAGAGCCAAGGGCATCAGCACCTTCTGCTGAAAATACTAAGGCTGTTTGAAAGAGGGGAAAAGCCTGCTGTGTCTGAGATCTGAGTACACATCACTGGGCACTGGCTCTAGGATATGTCCTGCAAGGTGTGTCTGATGGGAGAACTGATGGTGAACGAAACTGTGAGTGATTCCTGCAAGCCTGCTACGCAAAATGGTGGGAGGAATAAGCGGAAACTGGTTCTAGTGTCACTAAACAGCTATAAAGACAGCTCAAGCATCCAGCTGAGGATTGCCCGGGCACTGGGAAATCCTCTGATGGCATAGGACAGCTGTAGCCACCAACTCCTGGCCTCACAACATAGGGGGCACAACCAGTGAAAAGGGGGTACGGCCTTGGAATTTGGGACAAGGTGACTTGATGATAACTGGACAAGCCCCCTGCCTTTATTCTCAGCACAGTTCATTGCATATACCTTTAATTTCCAGCTGCTGGGCGTTTTTTGTTGTTTTTTCTTCGCTACAACCAAAGTAGGGAATCCAGTGCCTTCTGCCAGCTGAAATTGTCCCTGAAGGAAACTCAAGAACTGACCACTGAGAATCTCACATAGTCTGTAAGCAGAGATCAGCCTTATCCTGTATATAAAAATGAATGTCTGCCCTGATTAGTACAGCAGAGAAGTATGTTTTAAATCTCAGTGTAACCTGACCATTTCAGGGATCCACAGAGATAGTATGGGATTTTGACAAAGAAATATGCCCCATTCTTCAAATGGTTTGGGGAAAGACGAAATCTGTGTGGGAATAACCAGATAGATGTCGGGAGTGAAAGAATAATGACATGCATTAGCAGTTTATGCCTTCCAGACATTTACAAACCCTCGTTAATGCGACTCAGAGGGAATTCTAGCCATTCTAGGGAGGCTGGATGATTTAAGAGGGCATGAGGGCTGCAGTTTGTTTGTGGTTTCAGCTACAAATAAAATGTCCATCAACAAGTTGAGTATCTGGAAGGAATTTGGGAACATGTTTTAGGGGCACAGACATTTATAAAACATTGCTTCATTGTTACAGTGACCCTTCACCTCTGCACAGTCTGGCCCTGTGGAGCTCATAAGATCCAGAGGTTAATGTGTAAAACACACCATTGCTCCAGCAGGTTGGGGGAACAGGATAGGATGCTGTTGTGGCCATTCAGATTTCTTTTACAAATGCCCATTAGACTCTCCTTCTGCTGTGCACTTTAGAGACCATACACACAATCCATTCTTCCTTATTAGAACACCACCTGCCTTCCGGACGAGCTATAAAACCAAGACTACTTGTTACTGAAGGTCTCACAGTCAGAATTAGCCAGTGACCTGGCTAAATTCCAACTCTGGAAATTGCTTCTCTCTACTGAAATTCCCCTGGAGTTCTCATTCAATATTATATTTTTTCAGTCTCTTTCCTGAACTGTTGTGATAGCAAAGCAGTTGCTGGTAAATCTTGTACTCTGTTCCATTCACAGAGGCAGCTACATTTCATTGGTGGGTGTAGCGGTCCCTAGATATGGCCAAATTCTGGTTTTACCGAAGTCAAGGAAAGGTTTTCCATGGGACCAGGATTTGGTTTGTAATCTGCAAAATCCCTTCTCTTGCTGTGTAAATGGAAGGGATTGTTATTATCATTACACTACGGAAGAAGGAACTCTGAGTATGATGAAGAGGAATGGAGTTCAGAATAATTCACTGATAATACCTTCCATGCCACTCCACAGCAAGGTGTGAGTTCGGTAGGCTGGGAACATGCAGAATTTGAAATGAGGGATCTTTCAGCTACATGCCAACTACTACAATCTACACGGCAACCACACACCATTGCGTGAAGAACTCTACAGCACAAGAAACACATGAAACAACACGTTAAACTCAAGGAAGAGCTGTGATAATGCAGTGGAGTCAGACTGGGGAAAACGATGGGACGCAGAGTTGCCCAAAGGAGTGAAATTAGTGCCAAGAGCCATTAACTCCAGACTTAACTGTGCCTCTTGAATTGACTGTGTGGCATTGGCTAATTCCCTTAACCGCTATATCTCTCAGTTTCTCCATGTGTAAAAGATGGATATTTTGGGGCTGATACTTGCTTGTGGGTGCCATTGAAGTCAAGGGGACTCCTTGTCTGAGTAAGATTGCTGGTGTGAGTAAGAGTTGCTGGATCAGCCCTTGCTGACCTACCTCACCAGGCTGTTGTGAGGATTAATGAGCTGATATGAGTAACATGCTGTGAAAATGTAAAGAAAAAGATAAACAAGTTTGTAGATGGTGCAGAGATTAAAATGTACCTTCTGGAGGTTGGTTGCAAGCCTAAGAGCTTGGAGGGGCTTGTTCATCAGAGATTTCGCTTCTGAGGAGTAGTTTGCAGCCACTCTCCTCAGCAATTCCCCCTCATGGCTAAGCGTTTGGGTTTATTTATTTAATTATTTTGAAAGCATGCTTCACTGCTTCCAACTGCTGACACTTCTCAGCTTCCATCCAGACTTCTGGCTCACACTGCCAAGCGTTCCCTCGGGCTGACTGCCATCCATGCGGCTTGCCTCCAAATGCATGAGCACATAGGACTGAGAAGCCAAGACCGTCAGGCATCAGCTTCTGTTGACTATTGGGGAAAAGAAGACTTTGACATCCTTGTCAATTTCACATTAGTTTTTTGTGTCTGTGTGGGTGTGTGAATAATTGCAGGGCAGGTTGTCAGATTTTTCTATTCCACCCCCGCCCCCCTTCCATCATCATTTTCCACCATAAAAATCCCTAGTCATTATATTTAACACTTCTTTATCTGATAATCTGTACTTTATTTTTTCACATACTATCTAGTTCCTTCCTACCCAACCCCCTTCCAAAATTCTTTCTGTTCTTTTTTACCATGAAAGATGGCATGTATTGATGTCAAAAAATTCCTCATTAATCTGCAGTGTGATTAACAACAGATGAGGATGCATGTGGTTAAAAATCATCACACACATTTCCTTTCCCCATCCCCTCAAAAGAAGACAAAGAAAGAATATGTATCTATATCTATATCAAAACTTCAGAGAGAGAGAGAGAGAGAGAATGGAAAATCTTTTGGAGCGGGGATAAAACTTCAGTCTATCTCAGATGTAATTTTTATCCTCATATAAAAAGGGAAACTGAGGCACAGAGCGATTAACATGATTTGCCAATATGAGTCAGCCGCACTGCCTGAAATTGAGCTCAGCTTTTTCTCCAAGGCCCCTGCTCTTAAATTAGACTGCACTCCCCAAAGAGAGTGATTAACATGCTATCTCTTAGAATTCCTTTCACAGTCACTGTAATAACCATGCTGATTATGATTAAATACTTTGTTATTCATGCGAGTTCAGTTCACATATTCTCATTGTAATTTAGTATCAATAGCTGCTTGTTTTCATGTGTATCTTAAATAACAGCAGATGACAATTAACATCAAGGTTTCAAAGTAACTATTGAACTTGCTCATTGGGCATGGGACATCTTTTAGTTCTATGTTTGTACAGCACCTTGCACAATGGGGTCATAGGTACTAGCACAGCACACATGATAAATAATAATAATGCTAATGTATGTGTATCAGAGGCCAACAGGCCTAGTAGGCAGGCCATGGCTCAACAGTCCTCCAGAGTCTTGGGATGGCCTTGCCAGGCAATCTGAGGGCCTATTAGCTGAGTCACAGTCTGCCATCTCCTGCTGCTCCTTGGATTCCCCCAGTGGGCAGGAGGAGTGGGGGAAAGATAGTAGGACCCTGCTGGGTCCCGGCCCAAGGCCCAGTGAGGAAGAGGTGAAGGGAGTCTGTCTCTTATTGTTGGTACAACAGACCAGCTTCTCCATGGCCACTTCCTACCACTCATGCTCTCTCTTCAGTTTGAGGCACAGTCCCAGCATTTGGCTTCCCACTAGGGTTACCACCTTTCTAATTCTTGGTAACTGGACCCCGAGACCCTGCCCCCTTTTCCGCCTCTTCCCCCAAGGCCCCATCCCTGCTCCACCTCTTCCCTCAAGGCCCTGCCTCTTCTTCACCTCTTCCCCAAGGCCCCGCCCCATCACTCACTCCTCTCCCCCTCCCCTTTAGTTTGCTGGATTGTCTCAAGGAGCCTTCCTGCAGGTAGGCGATGGCTCCAACTGATCACAGGCTGGAGTGGGTTAATGACCTGGTGCCTCCCCCCACCCTGTGGTAACCATTTAAGGTTGCCAGGTCCCTGAAAACCAGGCATCTGCTTTTGGACTCTAGAATGTATCTTACGTTGGCTGAATGTCATTTGCTAAATAAACCAATATGCTCCTGTGTGTGTGTATCTGTCTCCACAGAGATGTTCTCACCATTAGGCGTGTAAGTTGTGTGGGAACTCCAAAAATTTAGATCAGTTCAGATAAGGGTTCAAAAGTCTGGATCATTTCCCAAAATATATCCATACTAGAGATGGGTGGAATCCAAGAAATGCAAATCCAGATCACATTCCCCCAGAGTTTGAAGTGGCTCAAATGTAGGCTTGTGGTTCTGATCCATTTGATCAATGTGAAGTTTTGATCCAGAAAAGAACTACCCCATAATAAGAAAGGCTTCAGATCTGTTGTTCCTGGGAAGGCCCATCCCTACTGTTAAATCTTGGATTTGCAAAGCTGGGCTGGCAAACTCAAAAGGGTCTCCCATGAGATTTCTAACATGTCCCGATAGAAATGGGCTGCATTGGGTATTTCAGATCTGGAATTAGACCTGGATTCAGACTTCTCCAAAACTGGGATTGTTTGGATCTGATGTTCCAGTTCAGGCCCACCTCTGCTTTCTGAGTCTGGTTGAGTTGCAAATATTGTAAGAACAGCCTTTCTCGTGATATTTCCTCTCTTGCACCCACTTCCCCACCAACGTCATATAGAGAACATATTAAAAACATGCCCTCTAGGGGAGAAGAGCTGAGAGGGACAATTCCGAGACTTGTGTGTGGCCTGGTTGAAACATATCTTGGTGTAACCATTCCTACTTTCCTCTTGCCTTCTCCCTGACAACTGGAGCAACTGGATACTGAAAAGTGAGCTGGGAAGCCCCGACCGATTGTCTGACTTATTGAGACTGTGTGAGTAGCCCTGCTGAGAGGGAACTAGGGTTGCCACCTGTGTCTGGGTTCCATTTAGAGTTGCCAAGTGCCTGGTTTTTGGGGACCTGGCAACCCTAAATGGCACCTGAACCAAAAACCCAGTTACCATGGGGTGGGGGGAGGCACTGAGTCATTAACCCGCTCCAGCCCCTGATCAGCTGGAGCCATCGCCTACTTGCAGGCAGGCTCCTTGAGACAATACAGCAATCTATGGAGGCAGGAGGGAGAAGCGCGAGTAACAGGGGTGGGGCCTTAGGGAAGAGGTAGAGAAGGGGTGGAGCTTCAAGGGAAGAGGTGGAGCAGGGTGGGGCCTTGGGGGAAGAGGCGGAAAAGGGAGCAGGGCCTTGGAGTCCAGTTACCAGGAATTAGTAAGGTGGCAACCCTAGAGGGAAGCTGAGTGCTGGGACCATGCTTCAAACTGAAGAATGAGCATGAGTGGTAGGAAGTGGCCATGGGGAGGCTGGTCTGTTGTGGAGACAAATACACACACACACATACACACAGAGGAGCATATTGGTTTATTTAGCAAATGACATTCAGCCAACATAGACAAGCATCTGCTTTTGGACACTGGAATGTATTTTAAGTGAATAGATGATTTTCTTTCCCTTGAGTCTGGGCCATCACCAAGCAGGGCTCCTGCTAACACAGATATGCAGCCTGGGAAGAGAACAGATTTAACATGGAACATTCCAGAACCCAGGGCTGCATGTCTGTCTGTAATACTGATGATATGGGGACAGAATCTGCTCTCAGTCTCACCATGTAAATCTGGAGTAACTGGAATTTGGAAGCCAATGGAATCTGAGCAAAATTTCTCTTCCAGTAATACCAGCTTGAAAGGACAGGACCGGTCGCAAGGATGGTATCTTAGTTTCTGGATAAAAAGCTCTACTTTTCGTTGCTCTTTGCAGCCATCCCAGAGAAATGAGTTTACCTCCCAAAGCAATTTAAAACCTGCTGGGCCAGAGACTGGGAGAGCAGGAAGCAAATGACCCCAGCATGGAAAAGAGAGAGAGAGAGAAAGAACCCTGTGTCATTCAACAGAGACGCCTCCAGCCAGCTTACTGTGATGTTCCTAGAAATCCAAAATGGAAAAGACCTGTTCAGTCACACCTCGTCAGGCTTGCTTGGCCAGTGCAGAACTGTAATCAGCACTCAATTAGTTAGTCATTCATTTCAGGCTCCGCAGGGGTGTCCCCTCTAGAGAGGCAGGAACATGCTTAGGGGCCATGACTAGAAGCCGTGAGGAAGGTTGATGGTGTGTGGTTGGGAAAGGGGATGGAGATGAGCCTATGGGAGTGACTACAGGATCTGATGGAGGCACAAAGGACCATCCCTGGAAAAAGAAGTTAGTACTGTTAGCAGCATGTAACTTACACACCTCACCTCTGCATTTGGCCTGCTGAGTGTGAAGAAGTCTAAGAGGCTGTCACCCATGCTGAGGGGCTTTTGAGAGGAGAGTAGCAAGGAAAGCAACCAAGAGGTGAATGGAAATCCAAGTAAACCACCTCTCACTTTAACCTGTGTCTTCTTCTGAGGACTTGTCTACACTACCGGCCGGATCGATGGGCAGCGATCGATCCAGCGGGGGTCGATTTATCGTGTCTAGTCTAGACACGATAAATCGACCACTGATCACTCTAGCATCGACTCCGCTTCTCCACCACAACGAGAAGTGCAAGGGGAATTGACGGGAGAGTGTCTCCCGTCAATGCACAGCAGTGAAGACACCACGGTAAGTAGATCTAAGTACGTTGACTTCAGCTACGTTACTCACATAGCTGAAGTTGCGTAACTTAGCTCGATCCCTGCCCCCGTAGTGTAGACCAGCCCTAAGTGTTCCATGCAACACAGACCCTTTACAATCACAGAGCAGTTAATGAGTGTGAGGAAGCTTAAGGGAATCTAAGGCCCTGTCTATACCTAAAATTTAGTTGACCAAGTGACGTTGCTCAGGGTTGTGCAAAATCCACACCCCCGCAAGACATAGTTAAACCAACTTAAGCCCTCATGCAGACACTGCTAGGTTGACAGAAAAATTTGTCCTTTGACCTAGCCACCACCTCTCGAGGGGATGGATTTACTACAATGAAGGGAAAAAAAAACCTTCTGTTGCTGTAGCAAGTGTCTGGGCTGGGCTGCTGCTGTAGCACTTGTAGTGTAGATGTACCCTATGACAGCATCAGTCTCACTTGCTCCTCCTTACATGTCACCCTCTGGATTCGACCCGCTATGTTAATAGCATCCCATTTCAGAACTGTGAAATCACCTTGCTGTGACATGCATTAGATTCAGAATGCATTTCAAAGCTAACAAGCTCACACAACAAAGAAGTTCTGTTCTAAATAAAAGAATGAGACCCACGGAGGATTTTTTAAAAGATCTCACTTAGCAGCTTCTTTTGATTTTATGATGAACAGGATTGTAATGGTCATTTGCACTTAGTAAATAGCAAGTGAATTTTATCACGAAAATCTTTGGAAAAATTCCTATGAATAATAAATAATAATAATTAATAAAGTGCATTGGGCATAGATGCCTAGGCAGTAGCCAAATATAGTAGCAAAGAATGAGTCTCCAGACCGCCCCCAGGTTTGTTCTGATGCTAGCAATGATGCAGAAATGTAGACTCACAGCAAGAGGCAGTAAATCTCTCAGGCCTTATGGGCTCACACAGGAGCAGAGGTTTAACGGTAGAGGCTGTTACATGCCCCTTCCTCCTGCCCCTCCCACAAGATCTTGCTTACAGCTGAAAGAGGTAATATGGAAGTAATTCCAAGTCTAGTAATACTGAAGGCAGCTGAAACAGCTTGGCCAACTGCAGCAATATTTATCTAAAGATCTGCACTTGTAAAAGCTTTGAAAAGACCAGTTCCACTGTGTTTGATCAGGTTGTTTCCATATTGTGCCTGGGGCAGGATGGCTATCGGAAGAGCTACGGATTTTGAAGACAGTTTTGATAGTGTGGGACAGGGTGTTAGCATGGAATTCGTTTTTGGCTCAAGACAAGAGAGATCTGGCTCAGAGTCTTCTTTGACCAGCTAATACTGAGATGATGAGGAATGTCAAAGCTCAAGGTAATGGAATATGGCTAGAACCGTGGTTCCCAAACTAGGGGCGCCGCTTGTTCAGGGAAAGCCCCTGGCAGGCCGGGCCGGTTTGTTTACCTACAGCATCCGCAGGTTTGGCCGATCATGGCTCCCACTGGCTGTGGTTCGCCGCTCCAGGCCAATGGGGACTGGGGGAAGTGGTGGCCAGCGCATCCCTCGGCCTGCACCGCTTCCTGCAGCCCCCATTGGCCGGAAACGGCGAACTGCGGCCACTGGGAGCTGCGATTGGCTGAACTTGCGGACGCGGCAGGTAAACAAACTGGCCCGACCTGCCGGGGGCTTTCCCTGAACAAGTGGCACCCATAGTTTGGGAACCACTGGGCTAGAAGGACAGGACAGGTGTCATTGTGGCAAGTAGAAGTGTCAGGTTTCCTGCCCATCAGACATGACAAACAGGAGTGGCAGGACAATTTTTAAGAGTATCCTTCATCTATCTCACTTCTACCCAGGGATGAGTTTGGGTCTGAGCTGTACAACCTCCAGGGCACCATACTAGACCCTTATTAGACAACCAGTCCCAGTCTTTTGTCATTATGAAAGATCCCCTGAAAATGCTTGTTCCATAACACAAAGAAGGGTCAGTAAAAGATGGCTAGATTTTGGAACACATTTTCAGAATGACCCTAAAGATGTTCCTCCCCAGCCCAATATGTATGTGTGTATATCTATTTGCATGAACGAAAACCAAAATCTGCATGTGCACAAACTGCTAGTGCAAAATGGGTAATTGCGTATCTGAGTGTCCCTTTGCCCATTTTAGGTGTAGGCTTCTCACGTGCAGATGTATGTGTTTGCAAACTTTGCAGTACATTTTTGGAAATGCACTGAAACATTTGCTCCTATTATGTTGCAGGACTTAAATACGATTTGATGATCAAAAATCTACTAAATAGGTTGAATGGCCTCTGAAATAGTCACCACTCCTCACTAAATTGACATTTAATAACATTAAATAATGTATGTAACATGCAATAACATTCTAAATTCAGTATGTATTTGTGAACCTTAATTTGAATGGTCTCCTGCTCTTATTTTAGTTACATGTTAAAACCATTTATTAATTCTGTGTTGCAATGGGAATGTGAAATTGACTCCCCTGAGTAACCACTTCCTTGTTGATCATAACAGATATTAATACAGTGAATGTGAAAAGGATGACAGGGAGATGACTTTCTCAAGGTTACTAGCAATGACCAGTATGTTGTATGGTGACAGCGTGGGAGTCAGTTTCAAAGTCCCTGTGATGATCCTACAAGCTTGGTTGACTTCAATATCAATTTTGTGTGCGTGGCTTGAGCCCAATTGTACTAGGGTGCAGTACTCCGCAGCTAAGTAAAACAGGGCGAGACTTGTTGCTAGGAGCGTTTTGGGGTCAGCTTCCCATTTTGTGTTGGCCAGTTTCTAGAATACACAATTTCTGGAGTTCACTTTCTTTTTCAATGTCTTGATGTGCTCTTTGGATGTCAGCGTTCAGTCTATGACTCCAATGTACACCGGATGTTCACAGAGCTCAAGGGAGGTACCATTCCAGAATATCTGGGATGCTGCTTGGCCAGACGGTGTTTGAGATGGAAGGAGCACACTTGTGTCTTGCTAGGGTTGACATTCAGGAACCATGTGCTATAGTAGCTTCCAAGTACAGTCAGGGAGCCAGTTAGAATGTGCTTAATGTTCTTAAATCTTTCTGACTGGGTGGCAATGCAGAGATCATCTGCATAAATGGATCTTCACATGTCAGGGAATTTTGGTTGGTCATTTGTGTAGACATTAAACAGCAGAGGGTGACAGCACTGGATTTTGGGGCAATCTGTTCCATTGAGGACAGGCGCTGACCTCGAACAAAAACACAGGTGTATTCTAGATCAAACCAGAGTGGGGTGACAAAGAGTGGTGACAATATGACCAAGTGGAAACTAAGAAACAAACCCAAATGTGAATGTGGAGAGCATAGGCAAACCCTTGAGCATTGCCTGATGCAGTGCCCCCAGTCAACATTCTGTACTCCCGAGAATAATTTGAGATAAGTGACAACACCAGGTCTTGGGTAAGTGTAGCTGGGCAGTGCTCCACTCCTTCCTTCTTGCACCACAGAAACCTGCTCAGACTCCACTGGTTGAGTATCTGCACCATGCTGTTCATTTAAGTTCCCTTCGTCAACATCTTTACAGTCCCTTGCAGTGATACTATTTACATTGTGCTTTCCATCCTCTCCCCAGGACGTGAGAGGGGCTGAGGTCTCCCTTTTCTGAGATCTGAGACTGGGATCAGCTAGCCTTCTTCCTCCCTCCTCTACTTCCTTCCTGTGCCCTTCATGGGCTAGTTGGCTCTTTAGCTCACCAAGATCCCCCGCCCCCATTAGGTAATTATCTTCTGTTACCCCATCAACCTTCTGCCAGGGAGCTAATTGGTGTCAGAGTGCAGGCTCCCAGCACTTGGCCCCAGTGAGGTTTTGGAGCGATGAGCTATGTTGATGATAAAGGCTACCACAATGTTCAAGGGAGGGGCCTAATTGTGAAATCAGGGTACTCAGAGGCACAACACTGAGCTGCCAGACACAGGGCAAAGGAGCTAGAGGGCCTGAGTAGTAGTAGAGCAGTGAATTAAGGTGTTTCCAGGTCAAAGGGAGAAGGGGCTGATCAGAGCACACAATGCCAGTCTGAGGGGAAGGGACAGGCTGAGCAGCTATGTCAGCCAGAAGTAAGGGGGGTGGGGATCTAGCTGATGTCAGCCCAAGGCATTGCTTTGGGAGAAGGAGCTAATACCAGGTAAAATGGCATGGCTGGACATGCCGAAGATTGAACCTCTGTTAGTGGTCAAACATATTCTGCATTAAGTGGGGAGAATGGATCTGTGTTTTCCAGCTACAGTCATTTCAAAGGCAGTTATCTTTACAAGAAAGTCAAACAGCAGTTACATTTTCCATCCAAGTCAGAATAGGCTGTGTAGCCACCTTGAAAGCCTTGCAAAGTTAGCAACAACAGCTGGATTGTTGTAAAAACAACAGGTTTTTTCCCCCTTACAGGTTTTTCCCTAAGTAATTTCCCTCTGTCATCAGTACAATAATTATATTCTGTTTATATTGTTAATTCCAATTTCTCTTTCACTGACAAAACTTGGACAGTTCTTGGCTTTGACTATCCAATTAGCTAGAGGGGAGTTTGGAAGAGTTTACGAGAATGCAAGTTCAACTGTCTTCCTCTCCTTGGTATATCAGCAAACCCCCTGGCCTCTTTATCAGTGTCATCTTCATCCTCCTCATTTTCCTCTTCTTGACACCAGGGCCACAGATCTAGATCAGAATCCAACGCTACCAGAAGCTATTGTCACAACATGCCCATGTGGGGGATGTTTCCCATTTGTCCTTATCTCAGAACTTTGCTTTGTGCCTCGGATCAGACCTCAAGCAACTGAAATTCACTGCCAACTCTTTGCTGTGGACTTCTCGTATCACAGACATTGAGGATGGGATTCATCCACACAAAACTGATTTAGGACCTATGGTACCAGACCAAATGGTTTATTCGCAAGGCACCATGGGCAAGAAGCAAGGTTTAACTGGAGACCAGTATCAATGAAGGCTAAAAAGGCACATCAGTTGTTGTAAGCTCAGACAAGGATTAGTGTTAATAACATATCTCTATAAAAATCAGAGGTGCCGAGAGAAGATTTCTGACAGGCCTTTAAAGGATCCAACGGACTATATATTCTGCTTGTTCAATTTAACATTTTCTATTTAATTTTCATAATTTCCAGCTATTTGCCATTTATATTTTAAACCATTCCTTTATGGAATGTACTGCTCGTAAATTATTCTGTATTAGCCGTGCAGAGACCAGCATCCTCTATTTATGCACAAGACCAATACAGTCAAAGTAGCAGCAAAGCAGGCTCCCCTCCCCCGCAATGCCCCTTGTCAGCGTGTCCCAATCCCACACCAGACCTGGAGACACCACCACTAGGGTTTAAAAGGTAGTTCAGTGTCTAGGCCTATTTAGTCTTTAGGCCTCGCTTCTTACACTGGTGACAAGGCAGCAAACTGGGATGGAGATTTTGGGATCTTTCCACTGGGCTGAGTCCACCAGCTCATCTCACAAAGATCACCAAACAACAGCCTTCTGGTGGTAATAACTAAGCACATGTGGGGTTACTGAGTTACCTTCTGTGAAATGTCCTCAGATCCCACTGAAATCAATGGGAATTGCAGATACTTGGTAACTCTTTGAATCAGTCCTTTAATCTGGTCTGCATTTGAACCAACAAACTGGAGGTGAAAGATTCCCCACATCTTGAACGATCAGGTCCTCATTTTTTTAATACCATTGGGACATACTATTCCTCGGGGGAGCATCTTGTTACCCACATATTCCTCATCTGTATATAATTGCTATATTGCACATAAAGCATGCCATGTGAGGTATCAGGGAAAAGGTTATGATTGGCTGAAAGTCACTGTTCTATATAAATATGTATATCTTTAGTGTATATGAAATTATGAGATTGTGTTGTATGGTTGTCACTAAAACATGCTGTAAATTGGGAAATCAGCCAGATATTAGCTCCCCAGAGACAACAGCAAGGGAAATAACCAACACCCAGTCGGGGTGTCAAACAACCATCAACAACCATTGTCCAGCAAGGGAGCTACAATTCAATGACTCACCTGCATAAGGCCACACCAGGGGAATTGCTCCACCTTGCCTGGGGACTCAGCAATGCCCACCAGACATGCCTGCACTTGTGTTCTCCAAGCACATGGACTAAGGGTATAAACAGAACACAGTGGCCACATGCCTGGCCTTTCTCCTGCCCCCACCTATGCTGCAAGCAACAAAGACACTCAGAGAAGAAGACTGAAGACTCCAACAGAGGAGACTGGCCCAGGTTTAAGGGACAAACCTATATATTAAGGACTGCAATATCCAGTGGGGTGAGAAAAACTGCTTAATCTAGATGTTGCCCCGTCTAATAGGGTTGAGAGTTTAGACTGCGTGACTCATAGACTCACAGGCTTTAAGGTCAGAAGGGACCATTATGATCATCTAGTCTGACCTCCTGTACAACGCAGGCCACAGAATCTCACCCACCCGCTCCTGTAATAAACCCCTAACCTATGTCTGAGCTATTGAAGTCCTCAAATCATGGTTTAAAGACTTGAAGGTGCAGAGAATCTTCTAGCAAGTGACCCGTGCCCCATGCTGCAGAGGAAGGCGAAAACCCCCGAGGGCCTCTGCCAATCTGCCCTGGAGGAAAATTCCTTCCCGATCCCAAATATGGCCATCAGGTAAGCCCTGAGCATGTGGGCAAGACTCACCAGTGTGCTTATATTTTAGTTTGGTAACTAACTCTGACTTTTTGCCTATCACTTATAATCAGTTAAAATCAATCTTCTGTAGTCAATACATTTGTTTTACTGTTTATCTTTACCAGTGAGTTTGCCTGAAGTGTGTGGTAAATCTGCTCAGGTTTGCAAAGGCTAGTGTATATATGCTTTCCATTGATGTACCATCTTGAGCAGCTGAAGACAGTATATTCATGAGGTACAAGGCTGGGAGCTGAGGGGATTTGGCTGGTGCCTTTCTCTGTGTGATTCATGAATGGCTCTGGGAGCATTCATGCAATCTAGCTGGGTGTGCGGGGCTCCACATGTGGTTGTGCTAAGTGATAACAGTACCTGGAGGGGTTTGCTGCTTGTCACTAGCGAGGCATTGTGAGAGCCAGCACAGGCTGGAGAGAGTTAAGGGGGCACAGTGGCCCCACAGTTCCAGGCTGCACCCCAGGGATCCCATCACAACCATATTTTTAGATAGGAAAGCTTTGCCATTTTAGCTGCATATGGTTTCCTTATACACTACATTTAAAGTCACATGCTCTCAATGAGATTCCTTCTGTATAAGAATAGCGTGACTAACTCAGCACTGTGTTACACCACGTTTACACCAGAGTAAATTAAGTCAATGGATTTATGCTGGCATAAAACTGGAATAATGAAGGTGTCTATAAATCCCAGCATATTCTATTATGCAAGAACAGTTTTATTTGCTTGCTTGCTTGTTTGCTTTGCTGTTTACTTCTATTGAGTGGACTCTAGGGCTGGTTCCGATCCAACAACATCAGCGTAAATCAGGAGTTATTCCTCTGTAGTCAGTGGAGTTACACTACTGTAAAACTGGTACAACTAAAATCAGAATAGACCCTCTAAATATTTGTATTGTATTTATGTCAATTAAAAACACACCTTAAAGCCCTGAAGAAAAGAATACCATGAAAATGTCTGCTGGGGAAAAGCAGTGATGTTCACATGAGAAGCTAGCTCAGGACTAATATGTTTCTCCTCAGTTTGGCATTTTAAGACCTAAATGATAAAGTATTGGGGCAAGCACTGAAGATGTTGGATGGACACAATTGTGAATATGTGTCCTTTATTTTCGCTCCTGGGGAATATGAAACATATGAATCGTCCGTTTGGAAGGCAACGTGATGGCTTAAAACAGCCCTAAGTGTCTGTAGGTCATTTTTCAATTTAGATCAAGAAAACAGATCAGGAGACAGATTTTCAAAAACCTTTTTAATGGTGGGTGTGTTCGGGCCCTCTCAATGCCAGTCAGATACAGGCCAACACTGGTGAACAACCCAAGCCTCCAGCAGCTAGCCAGTTATTTATAAAGGTAATAAATAGACCGAGCACTTTATATAGTCAAGGTGTGCCTGTGTCCGGATGAGACAGAGAGCTGTTTTCAAATTTCATTCACATGCTAGATGTGGAAGAGAGGCTACTGAAGATAAGGATACTAGACCAGAAACAAGCTATCTGGCTTCTCATTGTTAGTGTGCAGGAGCCCTCTACAATGCAGACATGACTGCAATAACAAATACCGTTTCAAGATCCCATTTGACTACTAAGTTGTGAGTATCAGTAGCCACACAATAGAGATAGAAAAGGGAAAACACACACCCTTTGAAAGAAAAAAAAATATTGTCTAGCAATTCTTAGGGAATGTGATAATATTCTTATACCTCATATTTACTATAGGTCTATGCCTAAAGAATGCAATTCCTAATACTGTTTTATAGAAGTTATTTTGGTATCTTTTTGTTTGAAAAAAATATTTCTCTGTGTTGGGTTAAGCAACATAAGGTGCTAAATAAATCAGTGCCATTTATTAATATAATTAATTAAATAGATAGTAATTGACTGAATTAATTAGATGGTTAGACTCTGTAGATAAAAGAGTTTATGCTAAAATGTTATAAAGTACAGAGGTACTACCTGAATCCCAAGTGAATAGTTGGTCTAACTCTGTGACTCCACGTTTACAAGTGAATAAGGGCCCAGTTTCCACTGACCATCCTCTCTTCACAGAAGTCCAAAGGGGAAGAGTTATGGGTGGTCTCTTGGGCAAGAGAGGGAAGAAAATACCTGTGGGAGGCCAAGCTCCACACCCAACAGTCGTAGGGTCAGGTTGAATTCCAAGCTAAGGAGTATTTTGCTTCCTTTCCCAGTACATTAACTTATTTTGCTCTCTGGTTATCCATTTTGAGTCAGATACTTGGACCCAGCCAGTCTGACCTCAGTGCAGGACCTGGGATCAAAAGCTCTGGCTGGACCGAATCCTGGGTCCAACCAGAGGCCAATATGACACTGCAGCCTAATTTAGAGCAGCCTAAGACCTGCTTTAAGTTAAATCAATAGTTATTGTCCCCTAGAGGCCATTCCTCCATCTGAGGATCACCAGAGCAAAGATTGATTGCTACAATTGTACAGATGGCTAGTTACACAAAGATGGGCATATCTCCACTGCTGAGGATTCCCCTGGCATGGGGCAGCCCTGTCTCATAACACAAGAGCAAGAGGGCATTCAATGAAATTAAAATGTGGGCAACTCAAAACCGATAAAAGGAAATGCTTTTCCACACAGCGTGTGATGAGACTCTGGAACTGGAAACCACAGGAAGTAATTGAGGTCAACAACTTAGGGAGATTTAAAATGGAATGGGGTATTTATATGGATGTCGAGAATATCCAGAATTATCATGAATAATGCTAACAAATTCTGGAAGGGATATTAAACCTCAAGCTTCAGGGTTTAAGCCAATCTCTGTCTGTTAGAGATCAAGATGAGATCCTAATATGGGGGTAGATTATCGGACATCTGCCTTTGGCGGGGTTCTTACACCTTCCACTGAAGCATTGGCCACTGTCAGAGACAGGATTCAGGACTGGCTGGACATTGGGGCTGATCCAGTCTGGCAATTCCTTGTGTTCCTCGTCTCTCTAAAACAGGGATCGACAACCTTTGGCACACGGCCCACCAGGGAAAGCCGCTGGTGGGCCAGGTCGGTTTGTTTACCTGCAGCGTCTGCAGGTTCGGCCAATCGTGGCTCCCACTGGCCGCGGTTCGCCGCTTCAGGCCAATGTGGGCTGCGGGAAAGGCGGCCGGCACATCCCTTGGCCGCTTTCCCTGATGGCCCGCATGCCAAAGGTTACTGATCCCTGCTCTAAAATATAGTGAATTTCACACTGGCCAAAGGTGTTTGAGCGAAGGCTTGAGACACAAGGGCTACTGAGAGAATGAGTTTCTGGGGACTTCAGTCTCCATACCAGAGAGGCCTGCCAGATAGGAGTCACGATGACAGCTCCCCTCAGTGGTTCAGTTTGAAATGATCCATCTCATTGTAACTTTCCCTTTGAATAATACCATCAGTTGAACATTGTTTGAAATACATTTCGGGGATATGAATTATCATTGCATCTGCTGTACTTTGACATTTTAAAAATACCAAAAGTATGGCCTTATTCTTCCCCAGCCCCACAGATTAGAGCTGGTTGGAAAAAATTTTCAATGGAACTTTTTTTCTATCAAAAAATGTCATTTTGTGGAAACTGAAATGTTTGGTGGAAAAGTATCTGTTTCAAAAACTTTTTGGAGTGCAAAGGTGTCTCAGGTCCATGATGTATTTTACCTGACTTAGTACAGGGATTTGAAATTTCCACATCCCAGGCAAGTGCGCTAATCACCAGATGATTCTTGAGGGTGCAGGTAGGGCGGCTCTCAAAAGGGCTCGTTTTCATTCTGAGGAGAACAAAAACAAATGTCAAAACCTTGCCCTTTTTCACAACGGTTGTTTTCCACTCAGCCCTAGTGCAGATGTATTAAAATGACTTCTGGATTCACACTATTGTAACTGAGAGAGCGAGATTCCTGTATCTAATTACTAATTCCCTGTGCAGGGCAGCCTGCCTGGCAAGGAAACCTTGTACAGTACATTTTACCTCCTTCAATCTCCATTATTCCACAGACTTCTTTAATCCATGCATTGTATGTATGTGTATATAAGGAGAGAGACTATGGAAAATGGAAAGATGGATGGCAGAGATGGATGAATGCCCAGGTTAGATCCCATATATTAGAGGGTCATGCTTTTCCTGGACCTGATGTTAAGTCCTAACACATTTTTAGGATCTAACACATCTGTTGGGATCTTATTTGAAGATGATTCAGAGTGTGGAAAGTTGGAAAAAAAGTTAATACTCTAGAAATAGTATATATATATATATATGGATACACATACAGTCTCCAATATGTAGCTGTCTCTTTTCCCCCAGCCATTCAGCACACCCTTTACATGATCTCTTCAGTCTTAAACCCCAGGTCACGTTCATTGTTAACTCGATCTAACACAACTGATTCTCAAGATAGTTTATCATTTAAATTCTTGTTAGACATGCAGAAATGAAAACAGTAATCCATGATGCCTCATTATGATCAAGGGCCTTGTAAATTTTCATGATTTCTTTTCTCTTTTACTCTTTCTCCAGGTAAAAAGCTAGGAGTTTAGACTGTCTTTAGACCAATCCGTCCCTAATGACCCATGAAAATATGCACAGTATTCCTGTGGGAATTTCATTCCCATGTGTTTCTGAAGAGAGAGGTGATTTCCCCCTAGCAGCAAAGCAAGGTGGTATCGAGTATTTCTGGTTAATTTTGGGGGATGGTTTTATTTCTCTGCCCCAGGAGTTTATTTTTATTTATTTATTTGTTTGTTGGTTGGTTGGTTTTAAGAAACACTTGTGGGAAAGTAAACATGTCCCTAGAAAACAGGGCATGGATACCAGTGTCTGAATGCAAGACATTTATAATGATTTCATCCACTCTCTGGATGCTGTTACACCATCGTTGCCAAAGTTTATTTCTATCCCGGGCTCATAAAGACACTTGTGAAGAGCAGATGTTTTGCCTGTGAATGCATCACCTCCGGGCTCCCCGTGTAATAGTAATTATTAATTATGATGATGATGATGATCTCATAAGCACTTCGGTACTTTACATACCGTCCTTTACATCTCATAGGTACTTAGTTAGCACTTTACATTTTCAAAGGCTCAGCCAGACTGAGATACATCAACCATCACTCAGAGGAGAATGTGGTGGAAGAGAGACAATCTGGTGTAGCACTAAGAGAATCCACACGCCTTAGTATGGGCAACTAGACTTCCTCAAAGGCAGTGTTGATTTTGAATAAAGTTACCATTTTGTACCAGTTCTAGAAAAGTATCTGGCGGATTCCTCAGCTTTCTCTCTCATTCCCCAAATCCATCAGTCACTCACTCCCCTCTCCCCCTTAGTCTCTCATGTGGTGGGTCATGCAGCAACATTTGCTGGTCGTCTGGGGGAGGTGACGAGCTAAGCAGTGCAGGTGCTTCCCCCTGGCTGGCTGCCATCCCTTTTCAATTGCAAAACCATCTGTGTTCTAATCTGAAGGGTCCCCAGGAATAGAGTGCAGACACATCTCTCATTCCCCAATCCTACCTCAGCTGCTGACCCCCATCTGACTACATATCTTTTCCCCAGCATTGAGACGGTACCAGTGGAGCAATTGACAAGAAGCACAGGGCCAAAACCTCAGAACCATCTCCAGCTCCTGCCTCTTTGTGCTGCTCCCGTGGCACGAAAGGGCCAGAGAGTTGCTGTAATGAAGCAGCTGAGGATTCCTCTTGCACAGGGTTATCTCTGGGTATTGTAAAGCGGGTATAACCAACTCTATACCACTGGCTCCTGGTCTCAGCCCCAGATCCCTAGGGGGCTGTTCTAACAAACAGAATTTAGAGCAATCCTGTGGTTGCTCTAACTTGCTCCAGGGGTTGAACCAGCCTCCAGCTGCCCCCTAGATAAGGGCAGCAGAAAGTGATCGATGCTCCCTCCTTCAGTTGTAGGACTCACTGGAGAGTCCAGCCCACTGCTCCTAGGCAGTTATTTTTTTCCAGTTATCAGGTTACCCTATTATCCATGGGTGTGTCTTCAGTATTCATGGCTGCTAAGGCCAGGTGGTTTGGTTCAGAAAATAACTATCTTCCCGATGCTTCTGATGTTCACCCGTCACTAGCGGGTGCTCCAAAGAACCAGGTATTTCTGTACTTAACCCTTCTATTGACAGCTGGTGCTGCTCAAATTATTCATCATGAATATATTTTCTGAAAAAAATTAGCTTTCCCCCCACCACTTCACAGTCCTATTTCTGCAAATTTCTTCATTATTCACAAGGATTTGCTGGATAGTCTAGGTTGAGCAAACCAATTTCAGCCTATGGGCTGTTTGCACATCCTTCCCTCTGGCTGCTCCCTGTTCATAGTATGTGATTGGTCACACAGTATTGTTTCTGCTCCCTGATTGGATAACTGGTATGTTTTAGAACAGAAAAACCACACAGCGTCAATAATGAACGTTGGATGCTCCTACTTGTGCACAAATCCCCTTGTCTGCATGGGACTATTGA
Source organism: Chelonia mydas (assembly GCF_015237465.2). Classification (NCBI taxonomy): domain Eukaryota; kingdom Metazoa; phylum Chordata; order Testudines; family Cheloniidae; genus Chelonia; species Chelonia mydas. Next base: position 72,300,540 of record NC_051250.2, read on the forward strand.
TGTTCATAGGAAGAAGAGCCATTCCCTGAACACTCAGATGAAGAAACAATAATGAGAATGACTTTGGTTGGCCAAACAAGCATTCAGAAGTTCAGTGAACATTCATTAACACAGTGGTGCAATTCTTGACCAAGTCTCATGAGCTCTTCTCCCTGCACTATTGGCTTTTGACCCCATCTAAGCCTCGCACCTCATTCCCCAAAGCTCCATGAAATGAAACCCATCCTTACCTGCAGTAAAGGCACTCTCCCAGCTATCGCTTTGCTTGTCTTTATTATTTAATCAAAGGAAATCTCCTACCAACCCATCTCTGAATAAGAAGTTGACAAATATCTATATTTAATGCTTAATTAGGCTCTATCTCAGTCATTTTTTGCCTCGTTAGCACTCCAGCACTGGTTACAGACTTCCGGTAAACTGACAACTGTGTTAAAGCCAGTCCTCCATGAAACCTCCTGTATTATAAAATATTATTATCGTTAATAATAATAATAATTAATGTAGTGTTTGATTTTAGAAGACTTTCACACATGTTTATGGCAGCAGTGTAAGATCTCGACTCCTCATAGCTCGCGAACATGTATGATACAATTACTTTGTCAATGCATGTATGAAAAAAAACTGGGTAAGTTTGCTTTTAAGTATTACCCATCTGCTCCTGAACCGGCACTGTGAACCTGATCCAGATGTTGTACACGTTCTTTCCATGCAGTTCAGGCAGCCTTCCTCAGTCTTTACCTCAAACACCCCGGCTCTTGCAGTCCACATCCCGCCAAGAGCCTGCTGGCATGTTCTAGTTCTGATTTGTAGCACCCTGTCCAGTTCAGCCTCTGGACGATTCTAGCTCATTTCAAATGTGATCTCAACACCATGTGGCTCCTCAAGAATTTACCCACCCCTGCCCAGCTATACCTGCAGCTGTTGCTATTCCACACAAGTCACCACCACACACAACTGCTGAGACAACTCAGCCCTGAACTGAAACATCCCTTGCTATTCCAATTCCTCTTTGATTAGTCCAGCTATTGGCAACCTTTGCAATGCGGCCTTTGGCAGGCCAGGTCAGTTTGTTTACCTGCCGCGTTCGCAGGTTTGGCCAATCGCAGTTCCCACTGGCCGCGGTTCGCCGCTTCAGGCCAATGGGGGCTGCGGGAAGGGCAGCCAGCACATCCCTCAGCCCGCGCCGCTTCCGGCAGTCCCCATTGGCCTGGAATGGCGGCCCGTGGCCAGTGGGAGCTGTGATCGGCCGAACCTGCAGACGCAGCAGGTAAACAAACCAGCCCGGCCCACCAGGGGCTTACCCTGACGGGCCGCGGGCCAAAGGTTGCCAATCCCTGGATTAGTCCTACACTGAAATTGACAGTCATTTCCAACCTTAGCAGCTTGTGTCATATGGACACTTTGTTATGGCAGGTGTCACCAGGTGGCGCGATTACATATAGCATTCCAAGTTCTTTTTCTTAGCATGCAAGCAAATGTTCAGTTTTGGGAAGACGTGTTGTGGTGGTGTTATGCGATGTTCTGTGTAAAGGCTGCGGTCCTGTGTGAGCAGCAGGAAAGTTCGATCTCTGCCTTGGTCTCTGACCTCGATATCTGCTATCACTCGGCAGAGGGGTGATGTTGGTGTTAAAATGGGATACTGTTTTTTTAAGCAGGGGTAATTATTCTCTGCTTCCCAGGGCCTATAAGGGATGTGAAAATCAGAGTGCATCAGTTGCATCAGTCCTGAGGCTGCTCTAACTAATACAAAGGATCAGACAGGCACCTACATAGCCCCAGAATACAGTAAGTGATTTACAGCCACCCCCCTTTATTACTTCAGGGGTTGATCTTTTTCGGCTATTTCAAGCGGGTTCCAGATTAAGGCACTCATGAAAAGAGTCAAACACAGAATTTAGTTTAATCTCCAAAGGGGAAGTATTTTAAAGTATTAGTCACCATTAAAAAGTAACCCACGTTTGTTGCTCATAGATGTATTGATTGTAATTGTTTAGGGACTGATTCTATGAGCCTTGCTTTCATGGAGTAGCATTTCCTGTTGCGAGCAGTCCCACTGACTGCTGCTGGCATGAATAAAGACAGCAGAATCTGACCCTTTCTTGGGGGCAAAATGAGCGCAATTACAGCCAAATAATTCTCTAAAGAGAGCAGAGGAAGGCCAGAAAATGACACATGCAGCCAGAGTTTGGTATTTTGCTAATCCACATTTTCAACTCCTTCAATTAACTGAAAGACAATTAAGAGCTACTTATTCCATATCTAGTAAAACAGTTCCAGTTTCAAGACCTCCCTTTCTTCCCCCTTGCAATTATTTTGTCAGCTTTTTAAGCCTGTAAAATTCCCTGGTGCTGTTTTTTTCTTCATTTTGTTGGGACAGAGTTCCATTTGTTCAGCATCTGCACTGGACAACATCTGGAGCCTCAGGAAATTCAGCTGCTCTGGGTATGACGCTGGAATGAAATTACTTTTTCATGCACTTCAGAGGAGTATCAAGAGCATCTTTCTGACCAAACAGGCCCTTTTGTTCTCTTCCAGCTAGTGTTTCTCATTAAAAATGTCATCTCCCTAACAAATTGCCTCATTGTTCTCCCAGCTGGGGTTATTGTTTTCATGGTTTTGTAGTCCCTGAGATTCTCCTAGGGCGCAGCGAGCTGGAGAAAGTGGGACTTTGTTTAATCTCCATTTGCCTTGTGTGTGAAATGCCTTTATTGCCCTCCTTTGTGGTTGAGTGATACATTTAATTTCCCCCCTCCCCCCATTCTCAAACACTCATTGTTCCCAGCTCAAGGCAACCTTAGCCTGCCAGATGCACGCCTCAAACTATACATTGCTTGGCGAGTAGCTGTAGTGGTTAGTGATGCAGAGTCTGACTGCAGAGTCTGACTGCAGCAGCAGTTTATCCTCTGATAGGAAAGTGATAAGCTGCTCTGTTCCCCAGTCCTTTCACTTGCGATAGGGCTTTTGTGTCTCTTAATGGTAAAGGAATGCAGGGAAACCGTTCCCTGCAGCAAGGGAAAGGGGGAAGCCTCACACATCTGTGTGTAGCCCGTACAGCAGAGTTTCTCAACCTGGGGGTGGCGGCCCATATGGGGATCATGGGAGTGGTTTAGGGGGGTTGCAAGCAGGACTGGCATTAGAGGTTAGGAAGAAGGACAATTGCCTGGGGCCTCATGTCACAGGGGCCCCGCGAAGCTAATTTACATGTGTAACCCCTTGGGGTTTAGAGAGCATGGCCCCTTTAAATCTTTTTCCTAAGGGGGAAGGGGGAGCCATGAGAGAAAGGAGGGAAACTCCAGGTGGGGCTCTGGAGAGAGGGAGAAGGCTGCAGCCCACAGGTCCTCGCAAAGTGAAGCAGCAGAGAACCTGCCTGAAGCCTGGGAAGGACAGGGCGGCTGAACGGGGACTCCCCAGGACAGGAGCCAGGAGGGGCACTGTGCCAGGGGGGAATCGCCCGAGAAGGACAGGCCGGAGCTGGACCCAGTCTCACTGCTGCCCAGAGCTGCATGGGGCTGTGAGTACTGGGGCTTGGGACTCTGCACTGGGAATAAGGAGGGAGGCTGCTGGTTAGTTAAGTGGGGAAGTGGTCGCTCTGTGTGGCTTTGCAGAGAGTGGCAGAAGAGGGCAGCGGAGGGGTTTGTTGGGGAAAGTTCACTGGCGCTGAAGACGACCAGGAGCACCCAAGACTCAGCACCGGACTGGCACTTTGCTTAGGCCTCCTGAGCTCTGTGTGCAGACCCATTGCTCAGTGTCTGCCCTTTCAGACTGTGCTACCACTGGACCTCTGGGGCCTTGGTTTGGATGCAACCCTGTTCTACTGCTCCCCCTAGATTTCCCCTTGTTGTTTTTCTCCTCTCATCCCTCTGTAAATAAATATCTCCCTTTGTTATATCCATTGTACTTTTCCTGTGGGTCGGTGTGTTCACTCTGGGGGGTTTGGAACAGGTGCCCCTGGGGTGGAAGGGATTTTTCCTGCTGCATTCCTGTGGGCTCCTTCTCTTGGCCAGAGCTGCCTGCAGAGCAGAGTCCATATTGGCCACGAGGGAGCCAAAGTTACCCATGTTTTAGCCACAAGCAGGGCTGAAGCCCTGAGCCCCCCAAGCCCCACACCGCAGTGTTCTGCTGATGTCACAAGCCACGGGGCGGGGGGCAGGGGGCTGATGAAGTGCCAAAGCTCTGGGCTTAAGGAAGGAGATCACCATTTTTTCTAGGGGAGAAAGGTCACAACTTTTTTTTAAGTCCAAAGGGGTCACAAGCACAAAAAGATTGAGAAAGACTGCCCTAGGCAGAGCAGGAAGGCGACTGTCCAGAGACGAACCTGGTATCTCAGTAGGTTTGGAGCCCCGATTTGGAGATTTATCTCAATGCCTTTTTTCAAACTAGAGCAGGGATAGCAACCTTTGGCAGGCTGCCCGTCAGGGAAATCCGCTGGCGGGCCGGGCCAGTTTGTTTTCCTGCAGCGTCCGCAGGTTCGGAAGATCACAGCTCCCACTGGCCAGGGTTCACTGCTCCAGGCCAATGGGGGCTGCGGGAAGCGGCGGCCAGCACGTCCCTCGGCTCACGCCGCTTCCCGCAGACCCCATTGGCTTGGAATGGCGAACCACGGCCAGTGGGAGCTGTGATCGGCCGAACCTGCTGCAAGTAAACAAACTGTCCCGGCCCGCCAGCAGACTACCCTGATGGGCCGCGTGCCAAAGGTTGCCGATTCCTGAACTAGAGTATCGGGACCTGTTGGGTTTGCAAAATGAGCTCAATAATATCCCTGAAGGATCGAGAGGTTTCTCAGACTTCCTGTTACTACTCAGGCTGGAAATATACACCTCCTGCGCCCTTTCTGGCCTCCTTCTCATGGTGTGTGTGTGTGTGTGGGGGGGGTAGATTGGTCAGTCTTGACTATTGTCCCCCATGGAACTGAGGGCAGACGCAGCATGGCATCGACTCTGGCTTTGCTGCCATTCCTCAGCCTGAAGGGGGAGCATCCCTTCTCGTAGCCCTGCAGATCTCCTCAGCCCACAGCTCCGGTGCTCTGGCTGTGCTCCATGGAGGAGCTTGGAGGCTTAGGGCTCAATCCTGCAAAACCCTTTGCACCTGTGGACTCACGCAGTGCTCTGGTGAAGTCAGCGGGCTTCCACTGGGAGGCAGGTCTTTATCCAAAAGGAACAGCTTGCAGAATTTGGGCTTTAGTGGGCATATTGGTGTGACAGTTGGAATTTGGATGGGTACCGCCACATTTCTTTCAGGGTGACGCTCCTAAGCCCAGCTCTTCCTGATGAAACTAGTGAAATCCCTTCTTCTGCCCTTCCCGCCCCCCCCCCCCCACCTTTTGGTTGCCTTGTCAGACAGAGCTGGCTTAACCCCCCCCGAGGGACCCCTCCATAGAATCGGTCAGCTTCCTTGGAGGGCATCCCCATTTCAAGCATTAGCAGTTAAAAGCACACCAGGCACCACACTGTGGAAAATAAGTATGTAGCTGGGGTGTGTGTGTGTGTGTGTGTGTGTGTAGTGCTAGAACCACAGTCTGCAATTTGTGGTGACCTTTAACTACATGAGGGTTAATGGTTACAAATGAGGGCCTCTGTTCTTGGCTGTTGGAATCTATTTTTTCCCCCCGCTGGTAAATCAAAAAACATGTCTTTCCGAGGATTTTAATAGAACATTTGGCTTATATTTAAACTCGCATAACTGAACATACCGGAAAACGAAACAAATAAATACAATGACCCCGTGGGGCTTCTTTTCATGGGCTCTTGTTCTGAAATAGGCAAACCCCCAATCACTGAGACAAATTGCGCACCATCCCCCCTACAGAAATCTTGCCTTTGTCCCCTTCTGAGCTTCTCCTCTGTCTATTTTGCTGCAGTGTCTCATTTTCTGGAGAGTGAAGTGAGGTGCGAAGTTTGTGCTCGTTAGAGGTGCTTGCTTGGCAGCTCTGGAGACTGAAGACTCCTGTTTACCCACAGAACTGGTACAGCCCTGGGTAGCAGCACCAGGGAAGGTTTCCCTCACACCATCCTGTCTCCATACCCTAATCTTGAGGTATATCTGTAGTGAGGAGACGGGACGTTCGGTTTCCATTGCCTGTGGAATCCTTGGTCTCCTGTCCAAGGCTGCCAACCAAAGGGCCGGCTTGTGCCACTTGTGAGCAAACACCTGTTGTTCTCCAGGAAGAGGATGGAGAGACCACCATATCACTACACATAGACCTCTAAACAGCTGTCAGGTGGCAATGACTTTCGGACATTAACAGCATGCGCTAGGTTACAACCAGTGAGCTAGAAGGGAAAGGCTATATATCCCATTTCCAGTCCCCCGAGCCACTCTACCTCCATCCTTTCCAATTTTAATTAAGTGTTACAGAAGCACTGTCACAATGTTCCCATATTATCCTTATTGATTCCTCCTTAGGAGTTGCTCAGCACATATGAGAATAAGTTCCCGTGAGCTCTCTGTGACTTCGGATTTCTGTGATTCCTCATTCTCTACCCATGTCCTCTGGGTTGACCTTTTTCTCCGTGAGAGTAATATGAGGTATTCCTCATCCTTCCCCTAATGGAATACTCTTCCATTGTTACTTTCTACTTTGCCCCAGCCTACACTCTGTTTGCTTTGAGACTGATATATTCTCATCATCGTGAACAACAAACTCTGGGCTCTGTGAGTTCCTCAACCTACAACCCATTTGTTTCAAGCTTTCTCAACAGGAGAAGAGAAATACAACCCTTCCCCCACCCAATATGTGGATTTCCTTTCTTTCACCTCTCAGTCTGCACTAAGGTCCATCTGAAGTCCATGTTTCATCATCTGGAGTATGCCATTCACATGATATCTCAAGGTCAATCATTCATTTCCTAAATCTCCTCAATGTACTTTCCTCAATCAAAGCTCTGCAACCTTTTATCTCCCTCAGCTCTTACCAACATGAAATTTGAGCCCTGTTCTGCCTCTGTGAACTTTGGAATGCCAGCTGTTTATCCCTTGATTTGCCCTAGCCCCATAGCCTTATATGTGAACATGTCACAAACATGATGAGTTTCTGTTGTATTCTGTTCTTGCCATGTATCTTAGCCACCATCTCGGCTTCAGCTCTTGCAGAACAAGTTCTTTCTAGAAGCTTCTTCACCTGTGAGAAACCTGTGACTACAGATCAAAGGTTGCCTTTATCTCTCAATATCTGGTGAGAGATTGGAGTTACCAGCTCGGTCTCTATGCAGGGGGGCAAGGGTTAAGAGACAAAATCTTGAGTCAGCTGCATTGGACAGTATAAAAAGACCATACAAGGAGGAGGGCTGGGGGCTGCAGGAACTGTGAGCAGTGTGCAAATCCACTCTAACTAAAACCATAACTGGAGTCCCAAGAGAGCCAGGCAAACTGTGAGAGGAGAAAGCTCCCCAAGCAGAGATGCCTTTTGGAATGGCTACACACTAGTATCACTTTTGAATCCTGAGGAAAAAGGGTTTAAGGTCCAGGTTTAAGTTCCTTTACTGTTGAGAAACTTAAGGGACCATGGCTAAGTTCTTCTGGACCCAGAGGGAAGACATTTAAGGGAGCCAATTGGAAGTACGCTTGGAAAGTATTGAAGAAGAAGGCAGTAGAAAGCACTGTGCTGGGGCCAAGGCTGCAGTTTAGGGCCCAGGGTTGGAGTTATCAGAAGAAGCTGGCTGGGATCTCCCCTTCCAGCACCAGAGACCTTGTGATATACTCTCAGTAATACATTCTATTAGCACTACACCCAGCTAAAGTTATCTACTAACATTCTGTGACTAGGATCAGAAAAACTCCTTCCCTTCTTGCATTTGTCTGTATTGCATGAAATGTGTGTGCCCTTTACACAGCTATGACACAGAATTAAACTTTGCAAATAGTTCCCTTGGCCACATACCCCCCAGCTTCATGTTATCTCATCTAAAAATGAAGGGAACTCTCCACTCCCACCATTTACTGAAATATTTTACATTCTAGTATAATCTTTGCTCTCCTGTCTACCCACCTTATGGCTTTGTATTGCTGCTCATCACCAGACTAGAATATCTGAGTGTCTTCCATGTAAAATAGATGGGCAACAGTGAATTCACAAGGTCTCTGGTTCTTCTCCCTTTTGGAGTTACAGAGAGCTCTTCTTGGGGTGGGGGTGTGTCTCTTTTGTGTGTGGTGGCAGGGGAAAGGGGGAAGTTGATGCTGTGAATGGCATTATGGCTTTGATGGAAAAGCATTACCAAAGAGAAAGGGTTTGCAGTATTTCCTAGCTGTGGTTAAATTCTGGTTTTGAATGTCCTCTGAAAGTTTATTCCACAGCTGGAGCCCTTCAGCTGAGAGTGCTTTGTCCCTGCCTCATGCACTTGGTTCTAGGCTTTGTGATCTACATCGTGGTAGCAGAGCACAATTGGCTTGTTAGTCCATAGATACAGACACGATCTCCAATGTAATGGGGACTTGATCCATTTATTGCTTTGGAGATTAGCACTCAAGTCTTTAACTAGCAGTAGAAGCAGCCTGGGAGCCAATGGAGGGACAAGCCTGGTGTACTCACAGTCACCTTTAAACCATGGCGGAGGCCATATTTTACACGGACAGAGCCTTTGCATTGTTTTGACATTCATTTTCAGAAACGGAGGATTACAGAAGTCCAGTCTGGAGGTGACAAATGCAGGGCCTCGTCCACATCTCTGTGGGCAGGGCCTCGTCCACAGTTCCATCTCCAGTTCTGTTTCTCACCAAGGGCCATTCTAAGAGCTCTGGCCCCCTTTTGCTGAGTGACTGAGGTCTTGTCATTTCTCTTTTTTTTTCCCCCAGTCATCACCAAGAGGTTCACCATTCCTACGTCCATGCCTAAGTCTCTCTCCCAGAGCATGAGTGAGACTTCTCCTCTAGGAGTGTGTAGCTCTCACACACTCTTAGGAAGTGTTCCAAAAGCCAAGAGAGTTCTTTTCATTCTCAATTAATAATAAATCATGCATTGACATAGACAAGGTCTTATTTCCAGAGTTATTTACTGGAGCATGGGGACATAGAAGGTTCAAGTGTCTCTGAAGACTGGCAGGTCAGCTTTTGCCAACACAGTGATAGTTGACAAGTTTAGCTGTCTACCTCCAGAGCTGTAACATAATCCTCACGTTCTTATCCTGGCGAAGTTATTCTTCCCTTCCTGAACTGAGCTGTTGAGTAGTTTTTCCCGCAGTGGTGAACAAGCATCATGTTCCATCTGAGAAGTGTTTTGGTTACTGAGCGGAGAACAAATAGGTTCAGAATTTGATTTGACTCTCCAGAGTTTGGATGCTTGTCTGAATGTTATCCAAACCGTCTGAGCCGCTTGAGCTGGAAATCACATGTCAGCAAGCTTTCTTTTGAGATATCTCTTAGACTCATAGACTTTAAAGTCAGAAGGGACCATTATGATCGTCTAGTCTGACCTGCTGCACAACGCAGGCCACAGAATCTCACCCACCCACTCCTGTAATAAACCCCTAACCTGTGTCTGAGCTATTGAAGTCCTCAAATCATGGTTTAAAGACTTGAAGGTGCAGAGAATCCTCCAGCAGTGACCCGTGCCTCACGCTGTAGTAACTCAGATCCCACGCCATCTAACATCCCATCATAGGCCATTGGGCATATTTACTGCTAATAGCCAAAAGATCAATTAATTGCCAAAATTAGGCTATCCATCCCCTCCATAAACTTATCAAGCTTAGTCTTGAAGCCAGATATGTCTTTTGCCCCCACTGCTCCCCTGGGAAGGCTGTTCCAGAACTTCACTCCTCTGATGGTTAGAAACCTTGGTCTAATTTCAAGTCTAAACTTCCTGATGGCCAGTTTATATCTGGCACTCCTGCTTCCAGTGAGGCTTCCAGCGAGGCTGAAAATAAAACAACAACAGGCTTTCACATGAGGTTGCAGTGTATCTGTTTCCGATTCTAGCTGGATCCTGAAAGCTCAGAGGTAAAAGAAGGAACAAACAAGCTCAATCCTATAGGGCTCAGCCACACACCCCGTGTCGGAGAGTAAACGGGTGTCAGGAACTCCCCTTACTCCCTGTAAAGGAGGAGAGCAGCTCCAGCCAGTCTGGCAGGTTGGTAGAGAGGGTGGTCAGTAGGGGCAATGTTTGGGCATAGCTTGGGCTTTGCTCTCCAATGCACTGGCACAATTGAGTCAGCATGGGTTGGGAAAGTAAACTGTGCAGTACTCCTTTTCTTTGTGCCAGGAAAAAGGCTGGTGAAGCTTACTTCGTCCATGGAACAAAGAGGGAACATAGTGACTGGTGATTTACAAGTACCAAGGCAGGGCAGGGAGGCAGATGGGGGGAAACACAGAGAGAGAGAGAGAAGCTGTCCAGTCTTCTGCCAACCTCCATAAAGGTGCAGTTTGGCTTTGGTTTAAGTTGTAGTTGAAGATTTGGGTCCATTCTCGTTGTGAGTGAGCTGCTTCAGAACTTCAGCAGTGAGCGTGTTCCATTCAAAGGCCATAGGAAATGGCCCGAGTATATGGGACAGGAATGGAGTTGTTACTTGAGAAGCCAAGTGTAGGAGGCAAACAAAGAAGTTAATTAATGAGATTATCTCATCCATCCTCACCCACTGTGGATACATGTAGATTCATTGTATCATACCTTGAGCTGAAAGCACTGGATGAGCAAAATTATTTTGCCATGCATGGTTGTTGATGGAAAAATAGCTACATTCCCATTGCCTTGTAGCACATTCTTAAGAGTGATTTGCAACACACTAGGATTCTTGCTTTGAATGCTAACATTCTTTATCTCTCGCCCATTTTCCTGTAGCACATAGCCCTACCTCCCCATACTGCATTGCACTCCTCAGTCGTGCCATCAGGATATTGCTTAGTCATGACTCCTTTGCCAAAGAACTCGTGCCCCCAACCACCAAGTTTTCCACATCCTCTGTAAAGCTGTAAGACCTGTTCTGGTTCTGATGCAAATCTAATGACTGATTAAAAAACAGACAAACATGCAACCCACTTGCCAGAGAGGCAAGGTACTTAGTTTCCTGATTAATTCTGTAAATGGGTTAATATATATATGGAGATATATATATTTCACTCTCCAAAGTAAAAAGGGAGAGACCCAAGTGGATGCCACAAGAACAAAGCCCTGTTTATGATTAGTATGGCTGAAAATATCCATGTTAGGCCAGGTGCAGCTGGCTAATTCCCCCAGTCTACAAGTCAATTTAAACCATAATTCCTGAGATAGACCTCGTTTCCCAACATTAATAGGAGCCAGCTGCCTCCTATTAATAATGTGGATGCTTACAAGAAAAAGGAGAGGGGAGGAGGTGAAGTTTGAGAAGATATTATTTTCCAGACCATTGGCAGTGTCCAGCTGCAGACAATAAGCAAAGCTATGGAATACTAGCCTATTGAAAAACCTGTCAAGTTAAATCTGCACACTGCGTTAGCTGCGTTTGCTCAGAAGAGGTGGCTTATCTGAGCACTTTCAAGTTTCAGCTGCAAGGTTATTTAAAGGATAGCAAAGTTATGTATGCATTTATTTTTATTTGCTGGGTTCCTTTTGCTTTTTCCCTCCTCTTCACTCCCCTGCTCCAGGATTTTGATTAGCTCCATGTTACAGGGGCCCACGTCAAGCACAGTTGTTTCCACCTGGACTTGATTCTATTTGAGATTGTGGATTCCGTCAGAGCAGATGGACAACAAATGATCTTAGGCTTGCCTGACTGTTTAACTTGCTTATCAAAAGCATTCATTTTGTTCCCATTATTGCTGCACTGTGGTAGTGTGTACTGAAGGGAAGAGGAATAACAAAACAAGAAGTGGAAATTCAGCGTACTTAAAATCAAGAAGGCATTTGGGGATATTATTATTATTATTATTATTATTTATGATTATTTAGGTGTGTGCATTTCTTTGGAAGTTTCTTTGGTTTTGTTTTTTAGATCCATAGCAGAATATTTGTTTAAAAGAATAAATTCCTTTTAAAAAACAATATTTTACATTTTGTGGGCATACACAGTGCCAATTTGTTTTAGGACTAAGATTATCGTCCTCTAGGCAGGTATGCTCCCTAGCACCCGGACTATCTCTCCGGGATCCCTGAGTGAGGGGGACCACACACTTGCAGATTTCCTCCTGCCCATGCAGAATGTGGGAGATGCCAATTCCATATCTATCTCCATTTTGTTCCTAGAACCCTGCTGGGGTTCCACAGGAGTCCAGGGGATGGGGCATGGAGTGCGCGGGTCAGGGGGTGGGGCCTCCCTCTTGCATCATCACCTCCTCCTAGCCCCATGGGTTAGCTCAGCATTAACTTTCTCTGAATTCCTTCCATGGCTGCTACTGAGAAACTGCAGGGAAATCCGACTACTGGCAGCATAGCTGCTGCTTTAGGGGAAGCCGTAGGAGGCAGAGCCATGCATGCAGATGTCTCCTGCCTCTGTGGATCTGAGGAGGTGAACTGATGGGGTGGGGTGGGGTTATCCCCTCAGGATCTACGGAATTGTGAGATCTCCAGGGGCAACAAGCCCCTTGCACTACATTGGATGTAGTGAAGCTACATGAAGCTCAGCAAGGGGAACCTCTTGAGTTTTCCTGCCTGTCTAGACCCCATCCACCATAAGTGGCCTGGAAAAAGAGATAAATGGTAAGGTGGCAAAGTTGGCAGACAATACAAAATTGCTCAAGATAGTTAAGTCCAAAGCGGACTGCAAAGAGGTACAAAGGGATCTCACAAAGCTGGGTGACTGGGCAGATGAAATTCATTGTTGATAATTGCAAAGTAATGTACATTGGAAAACATAATCCGAACTATACATTCGAAATGGTGGGATCTAAATTCGCTGTAACCACTCAGGAAAGAGATCCTGGAGTCATTGTGGCTAGTTCTCTGAAAACATCTGCTCAATGTGCAGCCACAGTCAATAAAGCGAAGAGAATGTTAGGAACCATTAGGAAAGGGATAGAAAATAAGACAGAAAATATCATAATGACAATGCATGGTATGCCCACACTTTGAATACTGCATGCACCCCATCTCAAAAAACATATATTAGAATTGGAAAAGATACAGAGAAGGGCAACAAAAATGATGGAGGATATAGAACAACTTTCATATAAGGTGAGATTAAAAAGACTGGGACTTTTCATCTTGGAAAAGAGGAGACTAAGGGGGGGATATAATAGAGGTCTATAAAATCGTGACTGGTGTGGAGAAAGTGAATAAGCAAGGGTCATTTATCTCTTCCCATAACACACAAATGAGGGGTCACCCAATGAAATTAATAGGCAGAAGGTTTAAAACAAACAAAAGGAAGTATTTCTTTACCCAACGCTCAGTCAACCTGTGGAACTCATTGCCAGGGGATGTTGTGAAGGCCAAAAGTATAACTGGGTTCAAAAAAGAATTGGTTAGGTTCATCAACAACTATTAGTCAAGATGGTCAGGGATGCAACCCCCTGCTTAGGGCATCCCGAAGCGACTAACTGACAGAAGTTGGGTGTGGCCAACAACGGATGGATCACTCAAAGATTGCCTGTTCTGGACATTCCCTCTGAAGCACCTGACATTGGCCAGTTTTGGAAGACAGGACACTGGGTTAGATGGACCATTGGTCTGACCCAATATGGTCATTGTTACATTCTTATCCCATGGGTTTCTCAGCAGGAGGAGGGATTATCTGGACCTAGGTTCTTTAGCAATCCAGCTAGCTAGTGACTATAGCAGGGAACTGGGAGTAAAGATTCTTGGGAACTGTTCCTGATTTGGCCACTCAGTCTAAGCACGACCTTGGGCAATTGACTAAAGGCCACTCCAAAGCCCATTGAAGTTAATGGGAGTCTTTCCACCGAACATCAGGGGAGCAGGCCTTTTAAGTACAGCCCATCAGTATGGGGGTGTGCAGGTGAACTGACCTAGTGGGAGCCTCCAGAGGCTGTCACAGTTGTTCTGGTGAGCAGCTGTTTGCAGGCCAGAGTGGCCCTCTCCACACCTTTTCACCGGTTACAGCATGACCTGCCCTCTGAGCAGGGACAGCATTTCCAACCCAAACCATTTTCAGCGTGCTGAGAAGAAGGACTCCCAACATTTCGGGTGACCACTTGCTTACTATAAAAGGGCAGAGGGGACTTCAAGCCTGGAGGTCCCCATTTTTTTTTAAGGAGCAATGTCTTTTGAACTCCCAGGCAAGCCCTGCGGGTGGCAGTAGCTCACTCTTGAAGTACTCCTAAGGTGTGATCCCATGGGCAATGCTACACATCCACCCTCCCAGGTGGGGCTTTTGCCAAGGTCTTCAACACACCCTGCTGGGATATTTACAAGAAAGAAAGCAAGGAAGCACCAACACCTCCATTCTCCCCTTTCAGAGTAACATTAGAAAGACAGAAAGGGATAGCTCAGGGAAGAGAGGCTCTAAATACTGTGTGTGTAAATATAACAAATTTGAGTCGACGGGGGGTGTTTAAACAATTGAGATCTCACCGCTCAGCTGACAGAAACTCAGTGGATACACTTAGCTGAAGGCCGGCTGCAGAAGACGACCAGGATTCTTGCTGGGTGGAATTGACCCCCGGGGGCCCCGAGAAAGTAGCACTTGTGGCTGCAATGAAATGCCAGTGGTCTGCTCCGGCATTCCTCTTGTCAACACAAACCCCATGTTTTTATCGAAAACACATTTCAGAACTAAGTAAAACAAAACAAAACAACATTTGAGGCTGCTGCGGAAGAAAGGTGGGTGACTCCTGAAGTGCCCGACCTACTGTCCTGCTCATTGATAAACACACGCATGGCTGATTGGTGTTCTGAGAATGAGGGTCTACGTGATACACCCCAAAGTGATCACTCAAAAATCCTCTGCCGGGGTGTGGGCCATGCAGCGGGAGAATTAAAAAAAGCAAATGCAAGTTTTGTAATTGCTCTGGGAGAGGCAGGAGAAGAGTATGGACCACAGCTCACTGTTTCTGTGATTTCTCACTTCAAGGACCATGACTCTGTGTTGAGAGGAAGGCTCTGGTTTGCCTTGGTGCTTGTGATTGAGTTGGAAAGGCTTTGTGTGTTGAGTGGGTGCTCATGAGCTTTCAAGCAATAACATCATAAAATATATACAGAAGTGATTGGTGTCATATAGATAACCGTGTATGGACAAATACCTTACACCAGTGGTGTTCAACTTATTTTTTACTGGTAGTGCCCTGCTACTCCCATTCAGCAAGATGGGAAGACCAAGATGTGACCTCTTTGTGACCCCTAGGCTAAGGACTTGTCAACCTGGAGAGAAACTTTCAGACAAGCCAATGAATGAAGTATTCTGTGAGGGCTGAGCCACTTTAAGCCAGGAAAGTCCACCCTGGTATTTAGTCATTTACTTCCCAAGGGATCCCCAAGGACTTTACAGACTTTATAAGTAAAGTATAAACCTTGGAATCACTTCCTCTATCACAGAAATGCCAGAGTAAAGATGTGCTAGTCCTTTTAGTGGGCCAAATTTTAATTGGATATGTTTTTAATTCTTCCCTCCCTGTCTCACACTCTTTTGTAATGTTGTTAAACAGCTGCCACTTTCCACCCCAGAAATGGCTGCATTTCACAGGGGGGTGAAGCAGTTCCAGGATATATACAGACGCGTTTGTAAAGTGCTTTAAGGTCCTCTGGGGAGAAAGGCATTGGATGAATGTAAAATGTTTTATTATTAATATTTGTATTGTTAATATTTTGATATTTCTTTCCCTGGATCTATTCTTTCCATTGTATTGTTGACTTTTCTCAGTCCAGATTTCAGAGGACAATGATGAAAGCCAGAGTAAATGATTCCTGCTTAAGCGAAGTGCTGGCATATTTCCGGACAGAATTTAAACTTAATTAGAAAGGCAAATGGATATCTCTGGCAGAAGAAAACTGTGGCTGTCACAGGCTTTACCAACTTTAGTTTAACAGAGAAGAACGTGCGTGGGCACCATTGTTTGGTTTCCATTTTAAAAAGAAAATTAAAGGCACATTTCCTACAGCTGTAGATTTGAAGTATGATTTACAGACCAGAAGAAGACAATATAGGACTTTCTAGACTCTGTAAATCAGGAACATAAGAGTCAGACTGCATTTTAAATACAGCACACAGCTGCCTGTGCCATACTATTTAAATACTATTTATATACTGCCTATATAGTCCTTCACCCTTCTATTGTTATTCACCTGAGCAGATGAACATTTCATTTAGAGTAATGGGGGCAATTTGCATCCAAATGCAAAGCCACTGAATTAAGTTTTGGAGGTTCACAAAGACAGGTGAAGGCTGTTTGCTCAGCTGTACTCTGAGAACCCCAGTCATCTCCACTTCCTTCATGACTCCTACAAGCAAGCTACCCTGAAGATGTTCCCCTTGGAACTTTAAGTTTGTGGAACTGAAAGTTCTCGGATAATTGTATAGAGGATGATTTGCTTCCAGCTTCGGTGACCCAAACCTATTCTTCCCCTTTAGACCTGAAACATCATTTCAAACTGACTGCACTCTGTGGGTGTCATTAATAGATTGATAATCTGCTAGCTGAAAGCTGTCTTTCTTTTATAGTCAATAGACGCGTACCAGTCCTAGGGATGTTTCCTGTTCTGTACAAGCCAAGAGATTTTAAGAGTCTGCAAGCCCTCTACAGTCTATTGTCTCTCCCTCTAGTTCTCACAGCTAGAAATGTATGCAGCCAGGACATAGAGGAAGAGACTCCAAATGAAGGTGACGGGTCCACACCTTAAATGGAGAAAGATAACATACAACAAGAACAATCTTCCTCTCTCATCTGGAATTGTAAACATTTATTGCAACGGTCTCCAAAGGACTGCACAGGATAAAACCTTATGCCTTTCACGAGTAAGGGTCCCCCAAAGTTAAGTGAGTCTGAAATGCCATTTATGGTCAAAAAAGGCTAAAGCTTTCCCCCCCACCCCCCAGTTCATACTGAGTTCCACAGTATAGAGAGTGGGAAACTCATGCCCGCAAAGAAAGCCACACCCCCAACAAACTCCCCTTAATTAATTGATTAATTATGCTGATTTCATTAACTCTTTAGCTCCCCTGATGGATCATCACAAACCAATGCCACTTCCTCAAGCTAAGCAAATGCTTTGGGGCCTTTGACAAGTTCCCCGGGTCTTATTTGAATAGGGTGTAGTTTGGAGTTTTCGTGGCGTCACAGGCGTGTGTGTTGCCTGTACAGGTGAGGAATCATTTCCGTAAATGTTATTTAAAAAAGTTGTAGAATCTTGAAATTAGAGTAAAAGCATCCGATAGCTGGCTGACTAGCCTCTAGTGCTCTGGTCTGCTGCCTAGAAATGTGCACACTCTCTTCATGGGTTACAGCAGAACTGTAAGCACACAGTTCACATGGCGGTGGAACGATTGTTTTGAAACTAGGCAGATCTTCTGTGTTTAGTTTTTGGCAGGTTTTGTGTTTTTGGCGGGCAGCCACGTTTACATGTGTTTAGTTGAATTGACAGCCCTGATCAACACTGCAGATCCCAGGCAGGTACGACTAATCCTGACAAGGCAAGGCAGCAACAGACAACAGGCTCCTTCCAGCTACCCAACGTTTCTTGCCCCGTAAGAGAAAGAAAGCTAATTTGATTCTGCAATAACATTTCAGACCTGTGATTTATACTTTTGACTGATTGCACCTTCGAAAATAGACCACGCCCTCCTTATGACAGCCCTCTTTAGCAGCCAATTATTCAAGGTGCCCTACGTAGGCTATTGCAAACAAGCGGTATTATGATTGGCTTTGATGCAGTAGAGAGACTAGTTACAGTAGCCTTGTATGGGTGACAGAGCAGAGAAACAGCCTTACCAAGTCCACAGTTTTTGGACCGAAGACTTGAAAGTACGAGCAGTTGCACACAAGCCTTCAATTTGAAATATAAGAGACATTCCAAAAGGACATATGATTAAATTTATATAAGCCACAGTTTGTAATGGTTTAGGTTTAACCTCCTAGTCCTTGTGAGTCTTTCAGTCATGATCTCAGGAGAGCAAAGCATAAAGGCATGGCAGATACAAGAGGAAAAAAAGAAAGGCATATGCACCAAATGATGTGAGCTAACTAGAGATAATGATAATTCCTGTGAACCTCAGAAAGGTTGCAGTTTCAGATAGCATAAGCATCCACAGTAATTATCTATCTATCTATCTATCTGATGCACTTAATCATAGAGGATCTCACCTACTATATTATTAATAATATATTGCTTCTCATATTATTGTTATCTATATTACAATAATTTCCAAAGGAATTCTCAAACTTTCTCTCCAAGTGTCTTAGATTTTGACCAGAGTTGCCAAGCCATGCTCAAAGAAGGGGTAACTTCAGAAAAAGGCATCCAATGCATGCAAGCTGTGAACATTTAGCTAATTCTCTTATTTAGAGTTCTCTGATGGAGAAAGAGAAATCACGCTGTTACATTCTAGCAAGGGAAGGCCCTTACCACAGAAATGTGTCATGCCTAAAAGAATGACGAGAGGAGGAAAACTAGCATGGCACCTGTGGGCAAATGGGACTGTCATCCAACCTGCATTTATGTGCGAGTTTTCCAGAGCTTCAGGTTTACTCAGTTGGACACTGAAACCATATGATATGCTGGGGAGGAGGATTGCAGTAAATCCTGACATTCTCCAGACTGCAGAGACAGTTACTAGTAATGTCTCTGTAGAGAAGCATCTTTACAGCTGCAAAACAGTTGTGAAGCCAGGGATGATCGCTGAGCGTTGCTAGTTAGCATGGGGGATGAGCTGGAGAACATCCCCAGCTGCTATTTGTAATGGGGCTAAAAGATCAGGTACTATTTTGGGGTGGGACTGTGTGGTTCCATAATTTCCAAGAGGAATTTCCAAGACTGGAATAGCCCTATTTTCCTCCTTCAACAGGTCTTTAAGCTGTTCTGTATCAGTTCACCAGCTTCAGACTTTGCTACAGCTGCACCATGTAGCAGTGCCAAATCAATCATATTTACTGGCCTGGAACTAATTAAAAATGGAATATTTTAGATCAGTCATGGAGAGCATGGCCAGATTTACAGTGATAATACAGGGAAACTTAAGGAGCACAGTGACCTAGCCCTTTAAAAATGTTGTTCCTTCTATACGGTTATGCTACCCACAGGCCAATTGGGCTACTCTCTTATCACATCGTGAGTATGGAACCCTGCTGTTATATACCCTCATGCTGGTTAATGTGGGAGTTTAAGGGGGTGCAGTAGCTGCACGGATTGCCAGACTCCAGGTTTACAGATGGATTGTCATGGAAATCTGCCTGCTGAGATACCTCTTTTTTTATTTTTAGAGCAGGACAAGTCTGCCAAGCTCAGTCATCAGCTTTAGACGAGACGAATTGAATTAAAGTCAGAGGGGAATGCAAATGCCAGAACAAAATGAGGACAGTGCGAATAATAGAAAAAAAAACAGATGATTGAAACCAGCTCAGAAGAACCCATAGGCCTGCTATGTGACAGATGAGCTGTTTCAAAGACCAACAATGTCCTATGGAAACTGGGTTACTCAAAACTTGGAGAGACAGTTATACATTTCATGGGTCTGTCCAAAGTCCAGCTCAGCTTGCCAGTGAGTTGAAGTGAGACCTGGCACAGAGACAACCCTTTGGGATCCTTTGGGTACTATATAAATGTCCCCCCCCCCCCACAGCAATGCTATCCCTACTGCTGGATCACTTCCCCTTCAATCTATGTCCAGCTCATCACTGTTTGTTTACAGCACCTTTCACTAATAGGTGCTAACTTTGTACTTGTACCATGTTGAAACAAGCTCAAAATGTAATAATAATAATGCAAAAGAGGGTCATTATTTTTCATTACTTGTTGATTCACTTATTTATTTATTTGGGTGTATAGACAAAGTTAAAAGAGCATCTATCTGCTTTCTCTGTCATGCATGCCAGGAGCTACCTGCAAGGCCGCTACATTATGCTTCTTTAAACCTCTTCTGAAATCTCTTCACCTGTGCATTGATTTCTACAAAACACTTGAAGATGGTTAGGCAGCTGCTGTGCTTTGATTGCTGCCAATTACACTAATAATAACTGTCTCCCTGCTATCTTGTGCCTCCTTCATCTGTTTTCTTGTACCCACTGGCTTTCTATTGTTTTATAGATTGTAAGCTCTTTGGGGCGGAGACTGTATTTTCATTATACGTGTGTATAGTGTCTAGCATAGTGGGGGCCTGATCCTTGACTGACTCCTCTATGTGCTACCTCAATAGAAATAAACAATGAAGAAGAAGAAGAAACAATGCTGTACTTAAAGTGCTCCTGACACTCAAAAGTTGAAAGCTGGACTGTACGCGGTCATTGGATATGGCATCATTTTTCCAGTGCCTGGCTGTTAAAGTCTGGTGCTGTTAAATATAGGAAAGCAATCTTTCATTCTCAGCATCTCTTTAGGTTTATAAGAGAGAGAGAGAGAGAGAGAGAGAGTTTATAGAGTTCTAAAGCCCCAAAATAAAAACCAGTTGTGTTTCTGTCCCTCATAGAATAGAATTTGATTTCATGCAGTGTTTTTTAGCATTAGAGCACTTTAAAAGCAACGGCTTAGATAAACTGGTAGTGCAGGCAAATGTGGCAGTCACCATAGGCCCTATAATAGTTTACACACAGCCTCAGACTTTAGACTTTTAAAACGAGAGAGACCAGGGCACCAAGGATTCTGCCTAATCAAAACATGCCACGGGATCTTTAACTTTCAGCTGGGGGTAGCCAGCAGAGATGGACAGAATGGTCCTCAGTTTATCACCTCATCCTCAGGACAAATAAATGCCAAATCAAGCTTTATGGTTAGGAAATGGCACATTAAGCATAAGGCTAAGGTATGCTCTGCATTTTCTACAATGGGTTCTCCTCCACCACAGCTTATGTTATCATTAAAATGATTTAATTGGAACCTCTGCTAAGAAGCGCTGTAAGTGACGTGTTCACGACCTGCTCTGCATCCATACACACTATCTTGAGTGCTTGAATAAACATTTTGTAGGCACAGCTCTGAAGGAATTTACATTAACCTGCATTTATTTCATGGATGCTGGCCAGCTCTTGTATATTACCAACAGAGCAAGCAATGTCTTCCATCAAATTGAGGGGTTGTAAACAGAATACATATTAATAATGTGGCAGGAATCTGACTAGATACAATATTTTGGTTCATGCATATGAAAGTCTTGTGGAAAGTTTGCTTATAAGCAGCTAGTGAATTCTTTAGTTAATGTTTGAAATGAATAATAGGACAGGAGAAAAATTAAAAATCTCTCTCCCAAACATACGCATACTTTAATTCTTGCAATATTAGACTTCCCTGGGACAGATTCTTTCCCCACCCTGGGTAGAACAGGCCTGAGCCAGAGCCCATTAGTTAGAACAGGGGTTCTCAACCTATTTCTTTCTGAGGCTCCTCCAATATGCTATAAAAACCTCTATGGCCCAGCTGTGCCACAATGACTGTTTTCCTGCATATCCAGTCGATTAAAACCAGGGCTGGCGTTCCAGGGTAGCAAACAGGGCCACCGCAGGGGAGCCCTGCAAAGCTAAGTTGCTCGGGCTTTGGCTTCAGCCCACACAACTCGGGCTTGGGCTTTCTGCCCTGAGCCCCAGCGAGTCTAATGCCGGACTGCTCTCTGGTTTATTTTGGCGGACCCCCCTGAAACCTGCTCGTGGCTGCCCCACCCAGAGGCCCCTGGGCCCCTGGCTGAGAACTGCTATGTTAGAGAGTCTTTCCATTGACTTCAGTGGCCTTTGGATCAGGGCCAATACGAACATGCAAAAGGTGTAAAATCAGGCCTGGCACAGTGGAGCCACAAATTTTTAGATCTAGACCTGGATCCAAACTTTGCCAAAGTTCAGGAGCATTTTAATCCAGAGTTTACATTTAGCCCTTTCTCCAGATGTGGAAAAGCCATAAAATTTGGATCTAGATCTCCCTCAGAATTTGGAGGGATTTGGGTTGGGGTTTGGGGTTAGGAAATTCTCTAGCAAAATTGAAAATTAGGTTTGGGTTTTTTTTTAAGCATTACCTGTACGTTACCAAAGGAAGGCTTAGATTCAAGATCTGGGTAATGTTTTATCTGTTCTTTGTCTTTGTTTTTCCAGACTGGTTCATCCAGCCCTAGTGTTCTCTTTATTATTCTGTTAGTTAGAGCAGGTAGAGAATTTAAGAAACTGATTCATGAATGCTTCCATGAATAGAGTGTAAAGTTTGTTGGGCTATCATTTCTAAGGGCATATCATTCATTACTCATGAGCACTTGCCTAATCTCCAGATATTCATGGAAGTGGTCACGAATCCAATACATTTTATGATTGTTACCAATTTTTATTCTTATAAAGTTTGCTCCAGAAAGTGCATTATTTGTGATTTACTATTTGTCATTCTCTACTTTTAAGAGTTTCGGTCATTCAATCAGGGAGCAGAAACAATATCATGTGATTTAGGTGACCAATACACACTGCAAATATTGACTAACAAAAATGTAAAGTGAGCTATTCACAAATACACCAATAGAGTGGCAGTTGTTTTTCCAAACTGTTCAGTGAATATGTTCAAATAATGAGCATTTTAACAAGAAAATAGGATTGGTCCATGAATGAGTCACATAAGGGGAACAGAGCAAAAATTGAAATGAATATCATTTGCAACAAATAATCTGAAAAACTCTAATCTAGCCTATCAGACCTGTGTTAAATAATATTCTGATGGATGCTCTGGAAATTTTTAAACTGGAAGTATACACAGGATTTTCTTTTTTCATTTCCTTTCTCTAATTTCCAACATTTTCTGATTTCCAAATGCTGAGTTTCGCTTGGATGTATATTGTGCTGCTTATATTATTTTTCTGTTTTTAGAGTACAAAATAGCCTGTTGGGGGGAATAGATGTTTTCCTGTCTTTTAGAAAATCTGCATATTTTATTATGTTTTGTATTCCAGATAAATATTTCTCCAGATATGTTCACACATTTGCTGCAGCTACCCCTTTGGGTTAATTTCCAAAAGGCTATAAAAGTGATTTGCTTTTAGAGAGGAATTGGTCAGCTAAAAAAATGATTATGCTGTAGCTGATGTGAAAACTAAATATGTCAGAGGCGAGGTGGAAAACATCAGCAGAGAAAGACCCGGAGAACTGCCAGGATAAATGACCCTGAGAAGGAGGCAAACAGCTGTTTTAGAAAGTCCAGCTTTTAACAAACGTACAACAGTTCAAAAATTACAAAGATAATTTTTCCCTATGTACTTCAAATGACTCTTCGTACAGAAGCTGTGCTGGCTTGTGTGTGGGAACAGTCTAGGGTGACCAGATGTCCCAATTTTATAGGGACAGTCCCAATAATTGGGGCTTTTTCTTACATAAGCACCTTTTACCCCCTACCCCCGTCCCAATTTTTCACACTTGCTGTATGATCACCCTAGAACAGTCTGTGCCTCTGCTGGACAGAGCATTCCCAACCTGTCATCTTTAAAGGCCGGGTGGCTAGACCCTTTAAAGGGAAAAGGGGCATCAGCTCCACCTGTGAGAAGATCAACTCACCTCCCCAGGTGGGAACATGATTTTGATCACGTGATGGGAAGGTCATGTGATTAAGTCAGGCCTGGGGAAGATAGGTGAAGAAAGAACAGACTCTTGAGGGAGTCCCTGAAGAGAGTTCAAGTGGGAGCTTAATATTCCGTCTACAAGGACTGCGAGTGCCAGACAGGACAGAAGTCTGGGAAGCTATAGCAGGCTTGATGAAGCAGATGGAGGTGAATGAGTGGTGACTTGGTTCCAGGAAAGAGGGCTGAGGACTCCTGATTTCCAAAGAGTCAAACTGTAGGGAGCTGCTCCCAGTTTCGGGAAGGTGGGCTGGGTGCTCCTGATTCAGGAAGAGTGACACTGAACTGGGGTTGGGGCCTAGAAGGCCAATGTATAGTAGGAATACATATATTGGACCCCAGAAGGAGTGTTTTTAGTTACCTTTTGGACTGTGTGGAGTTCTTAATGGGCCCTGAGCAGAAGAGGAAACTGAGGCACGGCACCACAAAGCCACTCCTGGTCATGAGGGGGCGGCCACCTGTCTACAGGCCAAATCTCCAAAAATGTGTGCCCACCCTTTTATCCAGATACACAGATATCTCACTGCATGCATATGCAAGCTGAGGATTGTATGCACATATAGTTGTGAGTATTGGTGTGTACATTTCTTCACAATCCTGCTTTACAATGTAGCCTATATCAGTTTCTAGTGGGTAAATGATCAGAACTTCTCCTTAGCATCCTTAGATACTAGAGACTTGTGTTTTTGGAGCCAAAGGTCAAGACTTTTGTTTTCCATGCAGCATGTATGTGATTAACTGATGATCCTGATATATATACACAGAAACACAAAGCAATAGGTTCCCTCATTGCTGTGCATATCATCATCATCCATATTATGTTTTCCTTTTTTACCACTGAATATCATGCTTCCTAGAGCTTGAGAGACAGTTCAAATAGACAGCATCCCTCCTTTTAAACATCTGTCTTATCAGGTCTGTCAGATCAATACAGTTTCCTCCAATTTGGTTACAGAAACTAAAATTAAAAGTCTTACCCAACTGGAAAACTAATTTTGAAATACATTTTTAATCCTGGAGCAATCTTTTACATGCGATCCTAATTATCTCCTTTTAAGAAGACGTAATTAAGTGCCCACATGACAGACGCTCAGT
Organism: Chelonia mydas; assembly: GCF_015237465.2. NCBI lineage: Eukaryota > Metazoa > Chordata > Testudines > Cheloniidae > Chelonia > Chelonia mydas. Next base: position 72,325,214 of record NC_051250.2, read on the forward strand.
TTCTACAAAGCATCTCTGCAGCAGACAGACATCATTATTAATGCAATTCCTGGAGGTGCAGGCAGGAGAATAAACTGGTTGTCATTTGAACATCATCAGTATAATGAACACCTGACTAGTGTACGGTTTGTTTCAAGTGAAGCAGACAAGGGAGGAGAGCGACTTTTAATGAGAGCGAGAGAGGATATTGCAGGATACACCTGACTTGTGTCTCCTTCCTTCATGATATGTGGCAGAAAGGAAAGGCTGGCCTACATATGGACACATGAGATGAGTAAAATGAAAAGGGTCTTAAAAGTGTGTGCTAAGAACTTCTGCTTAATCAAGGAGTTGGAACCTTGAGCAATGGGTTGAAGGGGGTGTTGTTTTCTTCTTTTATCTAGAGCTTTATTTTTATTTCAGGCAGTATACTGGCAGTTTATGTCTGTTTTATTTTTATTTACCCCTGCAACAAAATTTGAGGCCATGAGTTAACCTAACTTACGTGGGCATACAGCTGCCACAGTAATTACATAGTCTGTGCGTGTGTACGCCTTGCTCCTTGTGTTGGTGGTGCGTGTCTTCACCAGTAGCGTTTGTGTCGATTGTACTGTCAGTGTGAGGCATTGAGGTACGGCTCCTGAAAGCCAGTAACAGTCAACATAAGCAACTCAGTTTCTCCACAGACACTGCGTCGACTAAACTACTTCGATCTGCACTCTACGCTGCTCGTGGAGGTGGAGTTAAGTGAGCATAGCAGGGCAGTCACATTGGCGGGAGTGAAATTTAAGGTAGACTGCCTGTTGACCTAACTCGGTAGTGTAGACAGGGCCTCAGTCTTTCTTTGTTTTTGAAATGCACACTGTCTGAGGGCTTGTCTACGTTACCCATTGGATCAACGGGCAGTGATCGATCCAACGGGGGTCAATTTATCATATCTAGTCTAGACGTGATAAATCGACCGCCAAGCGCTCTCCCGTCGACTCCGGAACTGCAGCAGGGCGAGAGGCGCAGGCCGAGTCGATGGGAGAGCGTCAGCCATCGACTTACCGCAGTGAAGACACCGCGGTAAGTAGATCTAAGTACGTCGACTTCAGCTACGTTATTCATGTAGCTGAAGTTGCGTAACTTAGATTGATTCCCCCCACCCCACCCACCAGTGTAGACCAGGCCTGAGAGAGAGAGAAATGAAATACATTTCAACCAACTCAGTGCAAAACATAATGACTGAGATTTTTCAAATCTGACTAGGGGGTTTAGATACATGGATCTCATCAATTTTAATTTGAATATGTAGTTAAATCCGCTAGAAGCGCCGTAAATATTAACCATATTCCAAAGCTGGATATTCATAGAGCTGGACAAAGAACTAGTTACAAATTTAGGCCTTGATTCAGCAGAGCACTGAGCACATGCTTGAGTCACACTGAAGTAATGGGCTTAAGTGCTTTGTTTGACTGGGACTTTAGCACCTGTATCATTTGAGACCTGAACCTAGTTTCCTTCAAATGCATTTGTTATTTACAAATATTTGTGAAATAGTTCAGATGATGGGTTATTTGCAAACGGTTCAGTTCCACTATCTGCTATTCGTGTTGTGTGATTAGTCACCTATATCACAGAGTATAATTTCTGCTCTCCAATCAGATGACTGAAATATGTTGAACAGGAGAATAGCACATTTTCGGGTGCAATTTTTCCAGTGAATAATCATTCACATTAAAGCCAGTGATACTTTGGGAAGCTGTGAACATATTCATAGACATCTAGCAGTTGTCAGAATACTCTGAAGCAGAGCTGTTTGGAAAATAAATTTTCCATCCCACAAAAAAATAAGCGTTGTTGTTTTTTTGGTCCCAAAAGCCAAAATTTCTTTCTTTCTTTCTTTCTTTCTTTCTTTCTTTCTTTCTTTCTTTCTTTCTTTCTTTCTTTGAAATGAAATTCTGGACAAGTAACTGTTCTGGGTCAATCCAAATGTTTTCTTTTGATATATTTGAAATGTTTTGTTTTGTGTGCAACCCTTTTTTATTTTTTTAACCATATAAAATAAACTACATTTCAAAACAAAAAGTCATTTCACAACAAAAAATCTAAACGTCTTGTGCCAAAAATGTGGAAATGAGATGTTTTGACATTTTCAAAACTTTTTTCCAATTTTTTCTAAATGAAGTTTCATCAAAATTTATATGATTTTGCAAAACTATTCAGTTGCATATAAACAACTTTTTTCAATAGAAAACTGTTTCAGTAAAACATTTCCAACCAGCTCTACTCCGAATAGCATGACCTCCCATTAGTCATAGCAACCCAAACTAAGTGATTTCATTTACAAATATCTTTCTTTTGCTACCTAACCATTTCTAGATACCATGCACCACCCTCATTGGGGGGTAGTTTGCATCTATCAGAGGGCACAAACTGGTCCATAGTCCCAAAACTGATTGAGCTGAAAAATGCATGAGATATACGATGAAAGAAAATCTAATAAACTGCGGGGAAAGCCCAGGAGAGATGTCCAAACCTCAAAAGGTTTGTAAGTTCAGCTAAATTCCCTGAATGCAGATATTTACCTGAACTCTGTCCAAATGATCCAAGCCATCTGGGCTAGAGCCTAGAAAATGAACCTAGAAGTCTCATGAGAAATGGTTTTCTCACAAGATTTCTGGTGCTTCCTGCTTCTTGACAGGCAGGAAATACCAGAAGAAAAGGCTTTCTTGCTCTAGTTCATTATTTTCAGGATTAGCTAGAACCAGGAAGTATAGAGGCAGCATGAAAATGAAAAACAGTGGAGGTGAGGGGTGAGAAGGAAAGTTAACCAGACTTCCTCAAGCCATCCAAATGGTTCTGTCCAGGTTCAAAATATATCATGGCAGATGAAATCTCAGTTCAGTCCTCATTTTATGCAGACTGGTTTATGCGTCACTTGACAGAACGATGTAATGCTGCCAGCTCCTGAATCTACTTGGTCAGAACTGGGGCCTCACATTTCACCCTATCAATCAAGCAATTTCCCAAAGAACAGGTCATTGCTATAGCATTGGAGTGTCAGTCAGTGGGAGCTGGGTTCTGTGCCTGGCCTTGGCTGTGTGACTTTGGCCAAGGTCATTTCACCCCGCTGTGCTTCAGTTGTACCGTCTGTGGACTTCCATCCAAGGATCCCAATGCACAATTGCTATTCTTGATGCTGCTCTTGTTTTGCAGACTCTTTGGGACTCAGGAGTGGCCCATCAGGACTCCAGAAAGGAACATAAAGCAGTAGGTCACTCAGCCATCCCATACAGTATCATCTCATTGATCTAAGATGTGACAAAGCAACTGCTGTCTTCCATGGTGACATCCCCAACAAGCACGTACCTGTGTCAATTCCTTACTGCAGTGAGCAAGCCCCGGTTCCTTTGTGTGTGTACATGTGAGAGCTGTTTGAAAGAAAGCAACCAGCCCCTATAGAAACAAATTCCGAGCAAGTATTCAGTTCTGCAGCTGTCGAAGGTGTCTCTGTGTTTCATTGTTGATAAAAGTACAGCCCACAATGACTCAACCATCCAGGAAGTGGTGGGATGTTGACGAAAAGAAAAGAAAGAAAGGGTGGGGGTAGGGGGGAGAAAACCTTCTCAAGATGGGGAGTCCAGACATGCCAGATTTCTTTGGCCCAGACATTGCTGTCATGAGCCTCACAGCCTTTTAACATTTGATTTCCTGCTTTCTTCTCATCTGGCACAGAGATTGAACTGAAGTTTTTGAAAAGAGCATCATAAAGAATATTACATTGCAGATCTGACCTGTGAGGGCCATAAACAGCGTCTCCTTCATGTGCTGTGAGTTAAAGTGCAGGAGGGAACCGACATGAGTGCTGTCATAAATCTCTCATTAACCTACATTTGCCCACTGTGAAATGAGCATCGATTATTATTTTTTTCCCTTCACTCCAGCCCTTTCTTGAACTCCTCTGATGAAGCAGAAGGCAGCTGCCTGAAGGACAAGGGGTGGGGGTCTCATTTGGAAGCTGAATAATAAAACCAACCATTGATTTCCTATTTGCAGTGTGAGGTATTCCAGTTTGCTGGGCTTTGTGATACTGAAAGGTGTTCAGATCTGACACATTTGCAGATGAAATAGTGCTTTGGGATATTTTTGTTTGTTTAAATTCCCAAAGTTTGTTTCTAGCAGCCTGCAGCAAGTGGCTTCTTGGGGAAGCAACATAAATTACCTGCAGCTCAGATCCCTGGACATCTTTCTCATTTGATGTTGTCCTTGTCAGCCATCTGGATATATGAAGATTGCAGTGCTTTTTCCTCTCACTCCTTCACTTTAAGAAACTTGGCCCTGTAGGAGTGATATAACATGACCTTTATGTGGTGACCTTCAATAAATAAAGGGCAATGTAAATGAGGTCAAAGGGGCTCAGGTATGAAGCTGGGCATAACTAGATCTTCCAGAATGAAATGAAAACAAAACAACAACCCTTCAAATCTCATTGCTAACAAGAGAAGGTGCTAAGCCACTAAATTTGAATCAGAATCTAGATCCAGCCCAGAGTGAGGGCTTTCTTTTTTCTTCTATGCTTCTGATCAATATAACATAAGGGAGCATTTGCAAGATTTGGATCCTGGTTCTGATTCAAGCAGCTCCACAGTTTGAAGGGTCAGGCCCGTGTCTAACAATTACCGTCTGCCTATACAGAATCACCTTCTAGTTTTAATCAACCCTGTTGCTGCAACATTCCAACACAATCCACTCAGTGAGGGGCCTCCCTCACTTTGCATCTGGGCTGTTTTAAACTGCAGCTAAGATGAACAAACTCTATTAGACCTAAGGGCCGGAAAGGGCCTTTAGGGAATTGACTGCCATCGTTCCAGCTGAGTTCTGGGTGAGTTCTGCCAGTCACTCACACCTGAAGCCATCCACATGTTATGGACTTTATTGGCCAAATATTCAGAAAGACTGACATAAATTACCATGAAGCATATAATCCTGCATTCCTCTAGACAGAGGGCCCCCTGAGGGGAGGGGAAAGACATTGCCCTGGTATTAGCAGAAATGGAAGCCAGCCAATTTCACCTGCCACTTCTCTGCTCTAGATTAATTTCACATAAATCTGTGATGATTTAATAATTACTTTAGCTAGGTATGCAAGAAAATTACATATAGCATCTACTCATATATGTGTGTGTGTATATCTCTATATATACACGTGTTTTATACAAATCTATATAACACAAATATGTTAATAAATGCTTTTTCAGAATAGTTTTTAGTTTCCTTTATCGCCATAGATTGAGATAGCTTTCTCGCTGAGATTTGCTCTCTAATTGTATTCTGAAGAAAAGTAAACACCTGAACATTTTAAAGCATCTTTTAATTAAAAACAAATAACAATAAACAGCCAGAGAGGCAGCTGGCGTCATCAGATATTCAGAGAATGGCAACGAGAAGTCAAACTGGGTGAATTATTCATTGTGAATATTTGATTAGGTAAGCCCTTTCTAATGCTTGTAAATTTTCTGCAAACAGACTTTGATTTTTTTACAAGTGTGTTTGTTCTTTGAAATTATTTCAGACATTTTGCACAAACATGTTTCAGCACGTGAGTTGTTTGTGAACTATTTCTTTAACTGTTCCTTAGGCTATTTGCCCGTTTGTGATGTGTGGTGTGTAATTGGTCTCCTAAGTCACATGGTATTCCTTATACTCCTATTTGAAATTTTTGTTAGCTGGAGGATAGAAATCAGATTTCCACATGACCCCCGTATCCATTCCAGTGCAAGTTTCCCTGAGTAGTCACAGGAACCAAGAAGTGTGGAGACAGAATAGCCCAATGCTAATGTAATAAAACAAAACAAAATGCTTTTTCAACCCCTCAAGAAAAGGTTAAGTTAAATTTTGGGTGAAGATTCAGGTCACTTCTTGTTTCATGTGACCCATTGTTGCGAAAAATCTAATACTCAACATTGCCTCCCATTCTGAGAAGTCACAGAGCTGTATAAACTGTCATGGAAACTGTATGCAGGAATAACTTCACTCCTGACTGAAACACAGATCTTTAGTCCCAGTACAGAGAGTAAAATGATGTCTCAGTTTAGAGAAGGAAGTTAAGAACTCAAACCAAAGGGGAAGGAGGATTAGATGGAAAATTAGAATTTTGCCAAGATGCTTGAGTCAATGACAGTGCCATGAGACCACCACAGATCAGGACTTCCATTGCATTCTAATTCCCTGAGCTGGCTAAAGCATCTTGCAGGACAGTACGAATGCAAAAATAAAATAACCCTTAAAAATGAATTCGCTGTGAACAATGGGAGAATTTTACTAGGTGGTTTCATCTTCCTGGGCTGGTGGAACTTGACATGGATGAGAAATTCCTGTACAATGACCTCTTGTCCAAGTTGTTTTGTTGCATCTGAAACATGAGGCCTTCACTTTAAACCTGGTTAGACATTAAAACAAGGGGATGCAGTCATTTCAAAATTAGCTGTCAGCTCAGCAGCAGTTTTATTCAGGATGTTTGGGGAAAAAAATATTTCAGCTTTTGCCTCAAGGGCTGGAAATCTATTTTTCAAGCTGTTTAGCGTTGTCATTCTCAGTGCATCTTTTTAAATTAGATTGAGACAGTGAAATAAATGGGAAATATTGCCCAGGGGCTCTTGGTATTATCAGAGGGGCCTTTGAAGGAAGAGAAGGAGAGGAGGGAAAAGAAACCTGATTCAGAGAGACCTGGTGAGCCTTTTTGCTGACATGAAATCAAATCAGGGATGGTCTGGTATTTACCGGAGTTCGTTTTTGATCAGGTAAAATCATGGTTTTTACCACCACAGGCAAAATTAGTTAGTCCCAGCTTAAGACATTTTCTATTTTAAAAACTGTTTCATGAATGCACAACACATTACACTTCGTGTTAGTTACATATTAAAATTGAGGTTACATAGGACAGTAGATTCATAGGCGCTGACTTTCCAATGTGCTGGGCGTTGCTCGATCCCCGGCTCTGCTCCTGGACTCGCCCCTACTCCAACCCTTCCCCAAAGTCCCCATCACCACCTCGCCTCTTCCTGCCCCACCCCGCTCTGCCTCTTTCCGCCCCCATCCGCCCCCTTCCCCAAGCATGCCATGTCCTCGCTCCTCCCTCCCAGAGCTTCCTGCATGCCGCAAAACAGCTGATCGTGGCTGGTGGAAGGCATGGGGAGGGAGGGGGAGGCTCTGATTGGGGGGGCCCACTGGTGGGAGGGAGGCGCTGGGAGAGGGAGGGGGGACTGATGTGAGGGCTGCTGGTGGGTGCTCAGCACCCCCCATTTTTTCCCTGTGGGTGCTCCAGCCCGGGATCACCCACAGAATCGGCACCGATGAGTAGTTTCATAGATCAATTTAAAGTTGTACAAATGAAAAGCAAAAGCAGTCGATATAATACTAATATATGTCATTATAATACTGCGCATCAGAATATCTGTATACATTTTAGTCTGGATGCATCCAAAGTTTGAAAAAATTTGTTCTACACTTGCTGAACGTGCTGGACACTGATGCAATTATTTTTCCCAGTCTCCTGGTTTAAACTGGGTTTAAGACCATATTTACTAGGGATCTGACCTAAACTAGCTTTTCTTGTTTTTTCCTATATTATAACTGGTTAAAAGATAGGACACAAAAGGTAGGAATAAATGGTCAGTTTTCACAGTAGAGAGAGGTAAATAGTAGGGTCCCCCAAGAATCTGTACTGGGATCAGTGCTGTTCAACATATTAATAAATTATTTGGAAAAAGAGGTAAACCGTGAGGTGGTAAAGTTGGCAGACAATACAAAATTACTCAAGATAGTCAAGTCCAAAGCTGACTGCGAAGGGATTTCACGAAACTGGGTGACCAGGCAACAAAATGGCAGATGAAATTCAATGACGATAAATGTGAAGTAATGCATATTGGAAAACATACTCCCAAATATACATACAAAATGGTGGGGTCTAAATTATTTGTTACCACTCAAGAATCAGACCTTGGAGTCACTGTGGCTAGTTCTCTGAAAACATCTACTCAATGTGCAGCCACAGTCAAAAAAGCAAACAAAATTCCCTGTTCTGTTCATTCCCTCTGGGGCACTGGCATTGGCCACTGTCGGCAGACAGGATACTGGGCTAGATGGACCCTTGGTCTGACCCAGTATAGCTGTTCCTATGTTCCCTGGAAATTACCAACCCTGATTCAAAAGTGACTGAGGTTAAATCAATTCAGCTCTGACAAACCTCCTGTTGAATGTGGAAGCCTATAATTCAGTGCTTCTAGATTAAAATCTCAGGACAAGGTGTGAGGAGAAATCCGCAAGTTCAGATTCAAAATTTTAACTCAGCTGAGGGAAAGGTGAAGTCAAGTAAAGCTGGGAAACAGGTTCAGGTAATATAAGACACCCACGAACTTTGGTCTTGGCAGAGTTCTGATTGCTGAGTTTCCTTCTCTAACAGTGTGTTCCCTGTGGTCCTAGTAATATCTCAGTTTCCAATCTCCTTTCTGAAGGTTCCAACTTTATCCCATCTAGACTTTGCTAATGTATCTATCACCCTGGTATCACAGAAAGCAATTAGGAGGTGCTTTTGTTCACAAAGGAATCCATTTATCTTGGTTCAGTTCTTTCCTCTTACAGTCCCCCCTCCCTAGCCACACTAACACACCTGCCAATGTAGAGTCTGTTTGGCATCAGTTATAACAGTGTTCAGGGCTAGTCAAAAACCTATCACCAATAATATTTTTTGATGAAAAAATGCCTTTTGGACAGAACAGAAATTTCTCTTTTCATCAACAATAGGAGAAGGGAAGGGTTAAATAACTGAGAAAAACATGAAAAATTGAGACAAATTTTAAAAAAAATAATGAAGTCAGCAGAGTTCCATTGGTGTAAAACTGGTGTGAGATAAGAATCAGACTCATTGTTTTCTGTTTGTGACATAACTATACATCTCCCCAGCAACCAACTGTGAGAATTGAGGATTGGAAATAATGCAGATGAACCCTTGAGAAACAAAGATGCTGTTTGGGGCCAGAGCAATAAAGAACAGGGGAAGGTAACTGTAGCTAATATTATCCCAAAGTAGGATTCCATCCAGGCAATAAGCCTTGTTCTCTCCTTGCAGAACTCTCACAGAGCTCAACAGGAAACCTACACATGGAACAGAGATAAATAAGCCCCAGTACATTTAAAGAAAGGATTCTAAAGTAGACTCCTCAATGCTTTAAACATCCAGTATCTCATATGAGGGAGCAGTTAGTGGTAACATTAAGGTTGTTGCCCCATTGGGAATCTAGGGGCAAATCTTTAAAACAAGCTCTACCCCCCGCCCCCAAGTCTGTTATAGGAAAAATTAATTATAGGCACAAATAATAGGCAACAAGGGAGAGTGAAAAGGAACAGCAGGAGAGGAAGGAGGAAAGAGAGAGAGAGGAGGAAATGAACCGGAAGAACTATAAGTATATACCCTGTTTGTTTCAGTGAAAGTAAGGAGAAAATTAGACCATTACCCTATTATTTTTGGTTATTTACTGTGGGCAGCTGAAAGGGTTCCATCAAACCTGATTTTCAACAGAAAAAATGGATTATTGACTAAACATTTTTTGCAAAACATGTCTGCTTTCCATGCAAAAGTTTGAGATTTCATTTAAAACCAGAACACATTAAAAAAAAAAAAAGCCCAAACCCCAAAAGCTGTTGGCCAAAATATTTTTATTTTTGATACTTTGCTGAAAAGTCAACATTTTCCACAGGAAATTTTGATAAAAATGAAGAAAAAAAAAAGTCAATTGATCATGGAATAAAATCCTGTTTTCTATCCAGTTCTGTTATTTACTCTTTGGGAGGTGTTCAGGTACTACACTGATGGGTGGCACTTTCAGAGCTCTGATGAATGGCTGGACACATGATGCACTCTATGACAGTTAAGGGCTAACTATAGCAAGGACTGTTGCTCTGTTCCCTCCCCCAGCATATGTACACAGACTGCATTTGTGCAGTGGGTGACTGTTGATTCGATGTATGCAGTGTTGTAGCCATGTCAGTCCCAGGATATTAGAGACAAGGTGGGTGAGGTAATATCGGATCAAGTTGGTCCAATGAAATATGTTACCTCAGCCACCTTGTCTCTGTATATTGGATGGTATTTTTCAGTAGCCATTTGGCCAGACTTTTCTGCATGTTGCTGTCATCAGTGCAGGAGCTATGTAATGGAGTCCTTTAAGCAAAATTACATTTCTAGAGATAAAATGCCAGATATTGGAAACTATTTTTTCAATACTAAACGTGAGATCAAAAGTTGCGGCCTATAGTACTGGAAGGTTTTATCAAAAACCAAATCACCTGTTTGCAAAGGGAATCCTTTCCAGTGCCGCCCTCTTCATCTGTATACCTTAGGCCAGTGGTTCTCAAACTTTTTCTGTCACTTGTTCAGGGAAAGCCCCTGGCGGGCCGGGCCAGTTTGTTTACCTGCCGCGTCCGCAGGTTCGGCCGATCGCAGCTCCCAGTGGCCGCGGTTCGCTGCTCCAGGCCAATGGGAGCTGCTGGAAGCGGCGGCCAGTACGTCCCTCGGCCCGCGCCACTTCCCGCAGCTCCCATTGGCCTGGAGCAGCGAACCGCGGCCACTGGGAGCAGCGAACCGCGGCTACTGGGAGCCGCGATCAGCCGAACCTGCGGATGCGGCAGGTAAACAAACCAGCCCAGCCCGCCAGGGGTTTTCCCTACAAAAGCAGCAGAACAAGTTTGGGAACCACTGCCTTAGGCAGTAGATGAATAATAGTGTCCAGGATTTGAGCATTAAAAGGAGAATAAAAAATAAATTGACCTATTTTTCTTTTTATATTTACAAACAAATGGAAGGTTTATGATGCTCAAGGGCTCCACTCTGTCTTCTTGTGCAGATCCCAGAGGGTAATTTCTGGGTAATTATTCATCTGCTGCAAATGCTCCTTCATGTGAAGGTCATGTAGGTTTCTGTTCTGCCTGTTCACGATTCACAGGTGAGGCTGGTAGGGGTGATTGTGAGATGGTTTGCATTGTGATTCCATCAGCATGTGGCTCTCACACAACTGTGTCACATTTTCATTGGGCCTGATCTAAACTTCCTTGAAGGTAGTGGAAAGACTCCTATTGACTTCAGTGGACTTTGGCTCAGAATGCTGCCTCAGTGTCTGGCCAAGACAGGGAACTGGATGAGAGCACGATGGCTGGGGTTCATACCAGACAAGAGAGACGTGGCATAGGTAGATTGAAGGAAGTGTCCTGATGGTATGTTGGGAATGATTTCTGTGCACACTATAGATTGGTGGGATTCGTCCACCATTTACCAAACTAGTTTACAGCTCTGGGTCCTTTGGGACCTCTGAGTGTGTCTACACTGCAATGTAAGCACAGCGTTCAAACTCAGGCTGAAGCCTAACCCCTTCCATCTACACACAAATCGTGCTAACCCAGGGCTTAGACCAGAATCCAAGGCCCTATGGAGGGTGGAGGGTCCGAGCCTAAGTCAAGCTGGCACCCAGGGTCCAAGCCCTTGTGCTCTGGGAGTCTGCTAAAAGTTTCCCACAGGCCAACTTTTTTCGTGCTCTGGATAGTCAAGTTTGGTGGACAGTCAAGTTTTCCCACACAGCACCATGAACAAAGGACTAAAGCAGCCACATTTTGGGAGGGCAGTAGGAAGCCTGGGATATGAGTGGTTGGACTTGGGCCTGCATAATGAAGTAAAGATGCTGGAGCCCCAGGTTGGGATGCAGAGTTCACCACTTCCTAACGTGGTTAAAAATGAGTGTAGATGCTCAAGCCCTAGGTTAACAAGTCTGCTAATTTGAGTTCTACATACCCTGGGTTTACACTGCAGTGTAGACATACCTCTGACTGCGCTTGAATTTCGAGGTAGAGTTAATGACCAAAAGTACCTTTTGTAACATCTCTAGTAAGGTGACTACAGCTGTTTCTCTCAGATATGGGCCTTGTCACAGTCATGTGGACCTTTGTTTCCTCCAGATTGGATGCTTGCTGCATGGAGCTACCGAAGCTTCAGCTGTTCCCAATGTATCTGCCCACTTCTTGGCAGTATTGGGGGCAGGCAGCCTATTACACCAGCTCTTTGACAAATGCGCTGGCTTCCTATTACCAGACATTGAGCTGCTGGGATGGTCAAGATAACAGCCACTGAACGTGAATGTCTGGAGGATCTGGATGTGGAGTGTTCTCAGTGGCAGGGCCTTTGGCTGTGGAATAAGTTTGCCTTGTTGATGCTCCGGCAGAGTTAGACAGAGGCAAAGTCTGTTGAAAGTCAGAGCATGGCCCCTCTTTCCTCAAAGATTTGTTGCTGTGGCTTGGGGACACAGTTGCCCTTTGGGGGCGGGGGGATGGGGTGGAGGGTGTTGTTTTATTACTGGGAAAGTCTCTTTTTTCTTTTCAACTTCTAAGCACCCCATGCTCATGAGCAACCCTACAAAAACAGACCCCATGCGGTCCACCACTCATGAGCAACCTACAGCAACAAACTGGCATGTAAAATATTCTGCAAACCAAAAGCCTGAGAATAACAAACAAGTATGCATTGTCTACTGTTCACGAGCAGCCCCACAATAACCTATCAGTGCATTTGTGCCACGGAGAAAGGAAAGTTTAGTGGGGAAACAATTTCAGTTTCAGGCTTCCCAAAGACTTTCTAACAGGCGAGGAAACTATTGTTATTAGTATTATTATTCAATTCTAAAAAAATACCCAGACAGGATTTCTTTAAGATGAAAACCCCCAAGACAGCCTGCCGCAAATGTTGCTTTCTCTTTGCCTTACAAAGCACAGTGAACCTTTAAACATCCATGGCTGAGGTAGATTTAAAAAAAAAAACAAACATGTCTAAATTGGATTTGCAAAGCACAATCCTATCCTAAACAAACAGGGCTGCCTGGAATCTCGCTTGCCCGAGAGTTGGCATATCTTGTAGATTAGTTAACATTAACAACAATGCATTTCACAAAGGGAGAATAGACCGAACTTGGCCTTCACCATAGCTCCTTAAACCTGGAATGTTATCCCAGGAACACACTCCGGTTTGTTTAAGCTTCACATGGAGTGGCTATTGCTAACACTAATCAAAGTCAAGGCATTTGCAGATGGCAAATTGCTCGACTCCAGCACCACACCCTGCACTGAGGACTAGAGGCAGGCTGCAAACTGAGCTCAGTTAGTTATTCCACTACAAATTGCAGAAAGTGTTAAAGCTCCAGGGAATTGATTTAATAGCTCCCTTCCATTCCTGCTTTGGTTTCCCAGAGTTTGGCTTGCAGGCAGCTGAGGATGGGGAAGGCCTGGGCTATGCTTCACTTTAAAAATGTTTAATATTTAGTTTGCACTTGTTACTGGGAACTTTTTTTAATGATTCATATCTATAAACCCCTGTGCACGACAGAGAGAGAAGCAGGCAATGAATGAATGGCTTTGATTTAGCCTGCCCGGGCTCAAGGAGACGGCAACCTGCATCAAACTGGCCAAGCATGCAGCCTGAACAATAAACAAAGTCTCAGCCATCCAGTGTGGCATTTGGGTGACCACATGCAAACAGCAGAGAGCTCAGCCTTCTGGGTAAAAACTAGGACTTCAAGTTTATATTAGCCTCAAATTTCAAATGGCTGAAAAAGTGAACTAAGTGCCAGCTCAGCAAAAAAATAAAGGTATTTTCCCCTCCGTCTGCAAACTGATGCAAGGAGTGAAATATGGCTCAGTATGAGACTCTTGTAAGTGCATGCATCTTAATCCCACCCTCCCCCCACCTCAATAAAAAATAAAATTGCTACTTGGTCCTGTGTTTAAAGATTGAAACACCAAAAGGAAATGAGCGATATCTCTGTACAGAGAAATGTACATAATGAATGAAAGAGGTTGATGTCAGAGTTCCAAACATCACCTAAAGCAGCATTCTGAAGGCAAGTCAAACACATGCTCAGTCAAAGCTGTAAACGGCAGAGTGTTAATAGCAGTAATAGGCCTGGTTCTCCTCTCACTGCAGGGTGAATCAGGAGTTACTCCAGCGCTGTCAGTGGAGTTATACCAACATAAAACTGGTGTGACATCAGAATTGGGCCTGTTTAAACTCATCTTGCCGAGACTCAGAAGGGTGACTCTGGAAGACCCATGGTAGGACCTCACCAGTACAATTGATTCCATGTGGATGGACAGGGAAGGGAGAACCTCAAGATGTTCTGGGTTTGGTTTCAGTTTGGATGAGTGAGGGTGCTTATCTGAACCTCCTGAGGCTGCCAAACCTGGAGTGGGAATCTCAAGAGGAGGCTTTCTCGTGACAGTATTTCTTGCCTCCTTTTGAAATGCCATGATTTCATATTCCCCACTTCATTCATCACTTAGCTTTGAAGCTAAGTCCTGTCCTTTGTTGCTGGGGTGCTCTAGTGGGGCGAGAAGATATAGGGAGTTTCTTTCCCCACCTGCACCCTCTGCATGTCAGAATCCCTCCCTAGCACTCAAGAAAGAGCTAGGGAGAGGGATCGGATGCAATAGCTGGTAAACCATGGCCCCAAAGGTCTGTGGTCTGCCAGCTACAGAGCGCATCCAGGGCCCCAGCCAGCTAGCTCGCATGCTGCCATCTGTAGCCCACACTAGCTGGGGGGGTCATGCCTTGCTGCTCCATTCCAAAGGAAGGAGCAGGGTGTGCCCTACTGTGCTAGCCAGACGGTTCTTGTGATGCTAAAACAGGGTCTTCACTGCTCTCTGTCCCCTCTCCTGCCAAGTTCAGCTCCTAGCAGTGAGGGCAGAATCTTGTCCTTTGTTCTTTTAACCCATTCGTATGCCTAACTCGCCAACATTGGCATATTCAAGGGTGTTTGAATTAGGGGGCTAGTTCAGCCTGTTCTGAAGATGGGGTACATGCAAAAGCGGGGTCTTGAGCCAACAGCTTTCCAATCTGAGAAACTTGTTCAGGACTATCTCTACAACAGCTGATGACTGTGTCCCTTAGTGGGTTAGTACAGCATATGTTTAAGAAAGGGGATTGCTTCCGCATGCCTACCGGCTTTATCTTTATTGTCTGGTAAAAATCAAAAAAGGTGCCATGCTTTTGTCTTAGGAAGTGGAAAGTCCTTTAATCTGACACTTTAGCCAGTGTTGTAAGCCTGTACATATGGCAACCAAGCAAAGTGTGCGTTTAAAGATTCTGATCAATCTTTTATGTGTTTCTTTCTCTTTTACTATTGGAGGGGGACTGCCAGAGAAAGAGCATGGTCTGTGTGAATGCCACCACATTGGACCAGGAAAAGAGAGATTGTCAGACCGCAAGAATACATTGCTCTTATATAGTGCCCTCTCTAGGCCATTTCTGGGCAGACAGGGCAACAGTTTGAGCTCAGATTTTCGCTTTCCACTTACAAAAATGCCTGCCCCCATGTTTTGTGCATGTAAACAACTGCGTTTGCATACCAATTAGACAGTACCGATTTGCCCACACAGGTTGTGCATGCATGATGCATGCAGGCCTGTTTGCGGGTACATTTAGTCATACATGCAAAAGTGACATGCAACATCAGAGGCATTCAAAATTCAGTCTATAATGATTAATGGACAAGAGCACAACTAGTGTGTTATGCCTGTTGCAGTTCACGTGTTTGAAAGGTCTGGGATACATTCCAACTACAGTATCTCTGTACTTTCCTGCAACACAGTCAGCCTAGTAAGTAGAATATTTCTAATGCTAGATTTGGTACCATGCAGAGAGGGCCTGTAGACCATATGGACTAAAGATTTGTTTCCATTTCAAGTGAATAGCAAACCTTGTTTGGCCTCAGCACACGTTCAGACCGCACCTTTCTACCTACGTGCATGAATCATGCAAGGTATAAAGTATTTTTGGTCTCTGTTGTACAGTATTGGTCAGGTATCTGATGCTAGGTGTCACAGTGCCCTCTAAAGGAGTTGCTTTGAATTGAACATAAGCTGAGAAGGGTCAACAGCCGAACTCTGCAAACAAAATTTGCCCTCTGTAGCTTATGGGGTTATTGGACGTAAATAACAGAAAGGTAATTCAGCCAAATGTGGGACACCCTTAAAAACCATTCTGTGCCTGAGATGCAAGCAAAATAAGCCTGACACGATTATACGGTTGCCAACATTGTATTTCAAAAATAAGGGACTGTTTTCTTAGCATCCCTGCTCACCTCTCCTTCCAATATTGTTGCTATCATTATTATTATTAATGATAATAATACAAAGTATTCACCTACATTCACCAGGGGTATTTCTTGCTGCTTCTTGCAACGCTCAGCAGCTCCCGATCTTGTTGTACGGAAGTGAAAAAATAAGGGACGTCCCTTGTAATAAGGGACTGTTGGCAACCCTAGATGAACATTCCTGCTAATAAACTCATTTGCAAGAACATTTTAAGACAGCAAAAACAAAGTGCCCTGAGTCCCATCAAACAAATGGATTTCAAAATGGGAATGAGTTTTCTTGGGAATTTCTTTGCAATATGCTTTCAGCTCCAATTGTGGAGATGATTATTTCTTCTTAAACCAGAAAGCAGGTAAATGGCTGATAACTTCTGGACCCTAGAAACCACCGAAGCATGTAATTCTTTAGTTCCACTTATTAATGATGTAATTCCCAGAGTACTTTCATGAGAGGTGATGGATAATTTAAAGTGACAGTGTAAATTTGATTTAGTACCAAATGTAAGTGATGTTCAAATAATAATACTAATAAAACAAGGTTTACAAAAATATCCTATGAAAAGAAATGTTCTCCTAAATTAAAAACATATACCCAATGATTTATTTTTTATGGGTTTTTTTTGTTTTGAGGATCCAAACTCAGCAGCCTGTTATTATGAGTATCAGAAAGAAAAACTGACTATAAATCAGGGATCGACAACCTTTGGCATGCGGCCCACTGGGGTAAGCCCCCTGGTGGGCCGAGCTGGTTTGTTTACCTGCCGCGTCTGCAGGTTCGGCAGATCGCGGCTCCCACTGGCCGTGGTTTGCTGCTCCAGGCCAATGGGGGCAGCCAGAAGCGGCGTGGGCCAAGGGATATGCTGGCCACTGCTTCCCACAGCCCCCATTGACCTGGAGCGGCGAACCATGGGGAGCCACGATCGGCCGAACCTGCTGATGCGGCAGGTAAACAAACCAGCTCGGCCCACCAGGGGGCTTACCCTGGGGGGCTGAGTGCCAAAGGTTGCTGATCCCTGCTATAAATAAAAGAGAAATTGACCAGTGTAGTTTCACTGTCCACTCTGGGTGAAGCACAAAAACAAACAAAAAAAGTCCTAAAAATGCAACATAAATTAGATTCAGTCCACTTCTTTCAATTTTAATAATGTGAGGCCCACCTTGATTATCATACACATTGTAAGGAGAGTGATCACTTTAGATAAGCTATTACCAGCAGGAGAGTGGGGTGGGGGGTGAGAAAACCTTTTGAAGTGATAAACACCCATTTTTTCATGGTCTGTGTGCATAAAACATCCTCACTACATTTTCCACTTTATGCATCTGACGAAGTGAGCTGTAGCTCACGAAAGCTTATGCTCAAATAAATTGGTTAGTCTCTAAGGTGCCACAAGTCCTCCTTTTCTGTCAAGGAAAGAAGGTGAAACCTCTGATTTTCATCTTCACTTTATTCCTTTGAAGCACTGCCAGTTTCTGTTGTTCCGGTAAACAAATCTACAAACTACTGGTTCCTACCCTCCCTAACATGACAGGGTGAGTTTTATGACACTCTGCTAACCATAATCCTCACTTTAGTCTGCTATAATAATGCTAATTATTTCTGTATGTAAATAAACTATTATTGACAGAACTCTTTTGGCAATTCACATGTGACTCACAGAGACAGAGGTTTTAAAAATGATTTAGCCATAACCAGAGATTCCATATGTCCTGTACTAGCAGGCACTTCTCTCTTTCTCTCTCTTTTTTTTTCTTGGTTTTTTTTTTGGAACAGGAAATTTGTTTATGCCTGTGTAGCAAGGCTATAATGTGACAATTTGCCTCAGAGTGAAATCAGGATTTATGGTCCTTAGCAGAGACCACAGAGGTAAATTGAACTACAGGCTGTATTTAGTCATCTGCATTTTCAAATGTCTCCCTTTCGATTGGGTGACTGTGCGTTCATTGCTTTTTGGAGACAGACGTGGCTGCAGAATCAGTCCCAATGAAGTTATGCGTGAGGATATGCAGACCCATTTAATTCGGTGACCGAACCACAACTTTTTGCCCAATTTGGCAGGAACAGGATGGGGCCCTAAACCTCTAGCCAACCGGCTTCAATGCAAAGCTACCACTATTCATCCATGTTTGAAGAAAAGGCATTTTTATCAGCTGTCGATCTGTCCAGTGTGCATTTCTGGAAATCACAGCATTCCACATTAATTGCAAATGCATGCCACAAGAAATCCAGGCAGAGGAGGTACAATGATGATCTAGCCCCATACTATCCCTTCCTCTGTTTGCCAGAAACTGGGAATGGGTGACAGGGGATGGATCACTTGATGATTACCTGTTGTGTTCATTCCCTCTGGGGCACCTGGCATTGGCTGCTGTGGGAGGAGAGCATACTGGGCCAGATGGACCTTTGGCCTGACCCGGTGTGGCCATTCTTATGTTCTCTTTTGGGGGTCTTATTCTGCAACCTTTACTGACATGAGAGTACTCCTAACTCAGCTAAGTAGGTTCATTAAAGTAAATGGGATCTCTGAAGTCAATAGGGCTACTCACATGAACAAAGATTACTCATGTAAGTAAGGGGTGTGGGATTAGACCCTTGTTTCAAATAACCTCATCTCTAGACATCTTTTCCTTGGGCGGTTGTTCTCTTGCATAACTGTGGAATCACAAATCAGACCCGCTCAGCCAATCAGACTGCATGGCATTGCATACATAAGAATTAAGGCCCACATCTTTAGGCTTCCATTTAATGGACGTTAGGAGCCTAAATGCCTTTGTGGATCTGAGCCTAACTGTCCTCATGGTATGGTGAGAAGAGGGTTAATGAGAGCCTGTGGATCCAGTTGACCACTGCAGCAGATGTCAAGCATGGAGAGGAGAGTTAAAAGGAGGAGACCTAGCCCAGTTCAGGGCTGACCAGGAAGGAGACCAGCCAAGAGACTGAGCTAGCTAGCTGGTCAGGTTACCCTTCGGTGGAAGGGCTGACCAGACCCTGGGACATCAATCAAAGTCCTGGTTATTTGAAAATAGGCCTTGAATATAAGGGGGGGTCCTGCTGAAGCTTGCCAGATGATCCTGTTTTGAGTTGTGGTTTTGTTTGTCCTGTTTGTTGAGACTTTAATGCCACAGAAGGGGTGGGACTCAACTATTCCTTGGCTGGAAGGCTAAAGCACTGCTATATTGGATCCTGGGAGAAAGAGCAGCCAATGAGTGGAGACTCCATGATTGGGTGAGCTGTTCCCTGGTGGGCCATGAAGGGGTGTTGCAGAAGCAAACCCAGTCTCAGCCCTGATAAGTACAGCATCCCTTTGCTTGGAAAAATCCATTTCAGTGTAACAGGTGTCTAATTTCTGAACTACTTGAAAGTTTCTGGCATAAATGAACAAGCACAGTAACTTTCTGTGGTTAGATAGTATGATAAGTTACAGTTTAGAAGACAGAAATAACAAGGCCATTTACCTTACTGTGGTCACCACAGGGTTATATAGTGAAGATATAACAAATACATTACATAGCCAGGGTATGGTTATTGGGGTTCTGAGTTCAGGAAAAAAATCCACCTCATTATTTTGTGGAAATTTCACTTAAATAATATTTTAAAAGTCAGATAACATGAAGAAATATGGCTCATCTGGCAAGGTTCTGAGATACATCAACAGCTCTTGAATGAAAATATGCCCTGCGGAATCTATGGGGTACAAGGTTGGCCTTTCTCCTCTCCTCCCCTTGAGTTAATATTCTCTTTCTAGTCATATACCATCTCATCCTGATCCCCAGGGGAAATATCTAACCCCACATTCCCTTTGTGGAACAAGCTACACCTGAGAGTGGAAGAAGAATACGTGTTAGCATCCTTGGGGAGTCACTGAACATGGGGCATACTTCAACCCTAACTTGAAAGGGGGATCCATCACTTCTGTTAAAGTCACACATCCCTAAACCCCTTGCCTTTCCACTGCAGAAATATATCTCCAAAGCAAATGGACGCCCGCAGAGTGCCATGAGTGAGGGAGAGGACGAGTAAGTAGTAGGTAGAGTTTAGCCACTGGTAATAAAGTGGAATGTAGAGCCTGGCATGTGCAAAGGGGAATTATTATTTGTATTACCGAGACCCAACTCAAGTCATGGCCCCACTGTGCAAGGCACTGTACGTACACATAGCAAGACAGTCCCTGCTTTGAAGAGCTTAGTCTAAATAGAAAGGACAGGCAAAGGGTGGAAGAAGCAAATATTATCTCCATTTTACGGATGGGGAGCTGAGGCCCAGAGAGGCTACATGACTTGCCCAAGGTCACACAGGAAGTCTGTGGCAGATTCAAGAGCTGAAACCAGATCTCTGACACCCCAGTCTAATGCCTTAAAGCATAAGACCATCTTTTCTTGCATAAACTGGGAAATTAATCTGGCACTACGCAAAATGCACTTCACATTCACCCAACCCAAAATAGAAAGCAGATGCTGCTGTTTGCCAATTGGATTGCAAGCTGGGAACTAGGGTGACCAGACGTCCCGATTTTATAGGGACCGTCTTGATATTTGGGGCTTTGTCTTATATAGGCGCCTATTACCCTCCACTCCATCCTGATTTTTCACACTTGCTATCTGGTCACCCTACTGGCAACTTTCTACATTCTGCCATGTGCTGGAGATGTAGCCATTCAAACACCACAACTATCACGGATCCTTTGGTGTCCTGCCACATGAATGCCCTGCTCTGGACAATGTGTGCGCTCACATCTCAGAAGCCCTAAATTACCCCACTCCCCTGTCTGTTACACGCTGCCTCATTGGTCTTGGTACTGCTAGTTCGAAACCACCTTTCCTTTAAGAATGCAGTCTCACCTCCTACCTTGCACTACAAATTTGTATGTAGACATTGAAAAGATCCATATTTCCCCCTAGCTCAGATTGGAAATTGGATTTAGCATTTACCCTCATAATGGAAAGAAATTGACCCCGTAGAAGAGATAGCTTGGACCTTTTCTCACAGGAGATGTTGCAAGATATTGCCACACTATAAAAGGCCCTTTGTTATCACACTTTATTGTAGCTTCTCACATCACAAGCTAATAGGCATGTATCCTCTTGAGATACTCACTTTGTATCCCAGCCTGTCTCTCATCTCATTTGCTTCCTCTTCCATGTCTCCATTAACATCTTCCTTGTCCTTATTTCTTATTTTCCTCCCTTTTCAGTTTCTCTCCTACAATCAGACTCTTACTTTCTTTAGCTCCCTTGCCCCAAGCATTGACAAACACCTTTGATCAGACTGAAACTTAAAATATTTCCTGTCTGAAGTTTCCCATTTGTTGTTATCTGGAGAATTGCCTGTATAGACTCCAGGATCACCAACCCAGATATTCAAATCATGAGTCGGACCCCCCAAAATCATGAGTTTTTTTTAAAATCATTATTTTAAGCAAAAAAAAAAAAGTATTTTTGGGAGGGGGGAGGAATTTTTTGCCTTCTTGTGTTTTAAGCAGTTTGAAAGCTAACCTTTGTTTTGTAAATGAAAGCTGAGATTCTCCCATAATCACATGACTCCAGGAGATGGGGCTTTGAGGACAACATCAAATATCATGAGCCCGATGATAAAATAGCAACAACTGTCAGCAGTGACTGATGCTGTCCTATCTGCTCTTTCTCTGCCTTTGTAATTTGTTGTATCATTATAGGGAAGAAACAAACAAGCAAATAACCTGAAACCACCAAGATTTAAAGAAGAGAAAAAAAAAAAAGGACAATCATGGCTATACCGTTTGGAACAACTCAATGTAACTGGTGTGTGAGAGGCACAAGATGTAGAAAAGGAGCTGGGGTAAAGTGAGGCCTGAGTTATGCTTTTGTATGTGGATTTAGGGCTGCTGAAAGGAGTTAGATTGATAGCGCAGGAGGGTAAAGTCTTCTGCTTATTCACAAAAAAGGCAAACCATGGGCAGTGGCCGTTCAGGGTTTTCTGCCAGTGGGATTGGAGCCCAACTTCTTTTCCCCTTATATGGAGAGACCATCTATCGGGGCGAGAGAGCAGTTTAGTCTGCATGGCTTGCTATCCCCCCTCCAGGCTGAGGGTGCCAAGAAGGCTGCCAGTTAAATGCCAGCAGTGGTGGTGATTTCTCTGTTATGGACACTTGTCTGCTGGGAATTGGACTGGGCTGAGGTATGTCAGCAGAGCTGTGTGGGAAAGAGAGCAATGTGCAGCGTCATATGCTACTGCTCTTCCCATGCAGAAATGGTCACATTAATCTGCTACCACCGCTTCTCTCGGAAGACTTTCTATTTGCCTTTGTCCTTCACTTCGGCGGCTGTCCGCTTCTGTTTTGGGCTGCATTCTCCAAACGGTATGTAACAAGCCTATCATGGTTTCCTGAAAACTGAAATCCTGTGGTACTCTCCAAGTGCTCAATCCTAAGAATGAAGTGTTGCCAATCCTGAGATTTTTGGGCTGCAATAAAGCCAAGTTACATATATTGCTATAGATAAGGGCCTTAAAAGTAGGACAGGGTGCTGGTTTGCAATGTATTTACTCTCATATTATAAGAGAGCACATTGTACACCAATACCTTCCTGACAACGTCCAAAATGTAGGACAAGGGACTAAATTAAGGGCATTCAGGTCAGAATATTGCAAATATCTTAAAAGGAAGTGGGATTCATTTTGTATTAATTGGAGTTGGGCTCAAACTGGACCCTAACATTAGCAAATGTAGAGGAAAATCTGAATTCAGATCTTGATATGCACTTCACCGCTTAGGCCTGTATCTACATGGGCCTAGCTCAGAACCTGGAATTTAAAATCCACCACCTTTGGGTGAAGTTCAGAGTCTGTTTCGAGTCCAGTGCCGGTTTGTGGCCCATTCCCGTCTCCACTATAAATTACATTGCCTGCAGCCTCTGTTTCACATCCGGGCATTGCTGGTGTAAACAATATGTGACAATAAAAGTGAAATAATAGCAGATTTGTGTGAAACGTGTGGGTGCAAAAGGAGTGCGTTCTTTATGATGAATAACTAATCTGACAAATTTCCCTTCCTTTCGTTCTCTGAGCACTGGGCAGTTTTCTCGTATTTGTACATGGAAATCACTGGATTGAATTTTTCATGAAGTTTGATGGCTCAGTGGGATGTTTCTCACAACTAGAAACCTGCCATTAGAGCTGGGTTGCTTAGTTGCCGTTGGTTACATAACCCATGTTACTCAGCATACCTCTCGTCTTCTAGTGTCTGTGCCACACCTGGAGATTTATGAGTCTGTTACTGGGTGAGAATGAGCACTCATGCAGCAGAGCTAATGGTTGTAGAGTCCGAGGTTCTTGGCTCAACGCCTGCTGCCTCAAAACCGGGCCAGGTTATGATGTGAAAGGTAAGCCATATTGGATAGTTTCTGTTCCTTGCCTGACTGGAGGAGTGCCATGGGGTGGAAGAGGAACATCTCGCCACCAACTTTCATCCTGGGGGACAGTGATACCTTTAGCCCCCAACTTTAGGGTGGCTGTGAATGGGAGGGAGGGCACAGAGAGGAGTATCTGAGCCTGCTTTGTGCAGTAGCTCTTAATGGATTCCTCCCCAGCACTTCCCTGCTCCAACTGCTAAGTTAATAGGCTCAGGCCAGCCCACGACAGCTGTGATTGCGGCCTTTGGGCAGCCGGGACCTATGCCCCCCTTGCCGGGCAGACAGGAGGCTGCAGATGTGGCTACCAGCAGCCTGCTCAGCTCTGGCTTGCCTGGTTCCCTCCTCTGCTGGCTTGGGGGGGTCTTAGGCTGGGGGGGCCTGGCTGGGAGCGCAGCTTCTCCTCCCCTCCACCCCACATCCCACCTTAGGGAATAGGCACAAGGGTGGGTGAGGATGTACCAATATGGAGGTGGATGGCACAAAGGAGCAGTAGGAATGGGGGTGAGATTGAAGGGCACAGTGTGAGGGGGATAAGCATAAAGAAGAAGCTGTGGTGGGGGGCAGGCAGAAAGTGGGGGACATGGGAGCAAGGGAGCAGCTATGGGGGTACAGATGATGGGCATGGGGGGAAGCTATAAGGGGGATTTGGGGAGAAGGAAAAGAAGATGGCAGGAGTTTGGAGAGAGGAAAGAGACTGGGCAAGGGGCCGTTTGGGGAAGGGGTGAGGGGCTTGGGGTAAGCAGGAGAGAATGAGGCAAGTTTGGAAGAGGAGCGACAGAGGGGTTATAGAATCATAGAATCATAGAATATCAGGGTTGGAAGGGACCTCAGGAGGTCATCTAGTCCAACCCCCTGCTCAAAGCAGGACCAATCCCCAACTAAATCATCCCAGCCAGGGCTTTGTCAAGCCTGACCTTAAAAATATCTAAGGAAGGAGATTCCACCACCTCCCTAGGTAACGCATTACCTAACGGTTGGGGCTTAGAGACTGGGATTTGGGGTGAGAGGAATCTGCGGTGAGGGAGGTGACCTTGGGGTGGGGGGCTTGGGGAGATGGGAGTATCTGGGAGGTTTTCACCCGGAAAGGAACGCAGAGGCTAGTGGGTTGGAAACGCTGCAGGCTGTGTAGGCTACTGCAGCTCAGGGAGGAAGCCAGTCCTAAACCTGCGCTGCAGGAAGACCAGCAGGAGGAGGCCAAATTAAGTGTTGGGGTCTTGATTTTTATTTTTATCAGCCAGGAGGAAAGAATTCATCTGTGGGGGCGTAAGGAAGTGCAATGGCATTGGGTGCTATAGGAGAATGTTTCTCTCCACTGTCCCCCAGCTTTTGGGGCAAAATGACTGCCGTGCACTGTTTATGAAGAGATTTCTTGGGAGCAAACTCATGAAAGTCCCCTTCCGCAAAGGCCACTAGGTGAGGTTACCATTTGCCTTCCGTGTGGGCAGCTCTACTGCACATGAGTTTGCAGGGCATGAACGAAAACGGGGCCTGGGCATAACTAAGCCAATTCATTAAGAAAGTCTAATGAATGTTTTCAGAAAGGCTTTGGCGGTGTCTACCCAGCTCTTTGAGGGATGTCTCACAAAAAGTAGGTCATCTGGATAATTAAGTGCCTGATTTGCAGGTGCAACCAGGCACTTAGCTGTCTACATGACACGAATTTGTTTGCAAAAATAATTGTGGCCACTGTTTAATAATCTGACCCAATGGATGCTAAGATAAAGAATAATATTTGCAGTGGTTATGGAGTCCGCTGGCATAGACTAAGAAGTGTGTGCAGAATAAAATCAAATGATATGGTAATGTAAGAATGCACTGTCGATATGTGTAAGTTGCAGAGGGTTACTTATGAACAGTTTACTGAAAGAGGCACCATCTGGAGCCACTTCACTCACTTCCTGCTGTGGCTGGATGTTGCTATATCCAATATAAAGTCAGGAGAGAATATCTTCTCCATGGCAACATCCTGCTTTAGGCTTTAAAACGAGAGAGCCCCCTGCTGGAGAAAGAACAGAAGTACTTGTGGCACATTAGAGTCTAAAAAATGTATTAGAGCATAAGCTTTTGTGGGCTACAGCCCACTTCATCAGATGCATAGAATGGAACATATAGTAAGAAGATATATATACATAAAAATATATATATACACATACAGAGAAGGTGGTAGTTGCCATATAAACTGTAAGAGGCTAATTAATTAAGATGAGCTATTATCAGCAGGAGAAAAAAAAACTTTGGTAGTGATAATCAAGATGGCCCATTTAGACAGTTGACAAGAAGGTGTGAGGATACTTAACTTAGGGAAATAGATTCAATATGTGTAATGACCCACCTCTCCCAACATTCAAAGACCCAACACCTGTACTTAAACAACAAGGAGTCTGGTGGCACCTTAAAGACTGACAGATTTATTTGGGCATAAGCTTTCGTGGGTAAAAAACACTTCTTCAGATGCCCACAAAAGCTTATGCCCAAATAAATCTGTTAGTCTTTCAGGTGCCACCGGGCTCCTTGTTGTTTTTGTGGATACAGACTAACCCGGCAACCCCCTGATACTTGACGCCTCTACTTAATAATCTGTTAATTTGCATTGTGATAACAACTACAGACCCCAACCTTCTTGTGCTATGCCCTGTACGAACTAATAACAAAGAGCTAGTCCCTGCTCCAATGAGCTTATGCTCTATAGACAACAGGTGGATACAACAAAAAGGTGTGGGGAGCTTGTGCTAATGATGAGACTGTTCGAATAATGTGATAAACTCTTAGATACTGTGGTGGCAGCGGGGTTATAGAAATACCTAAGGTGACCAGACAGTGTTCGAATGAAGTAGCTGCATGTTGAGATTTCAGTAAGAGATGATCTCCCCACTGAAGAAAGTGGAACTGGGTAGTATGATCACCACTCCCTGGGGAGGGCACAGATTTCTCTGGGACCTGGGAAGAAGCTTTCTGAAATGTATGTGGCAGTTGAACTTTATCAGTGGCAACAAGACCAGCTTCCTCTAACTATCTCTTTCTCACCCATGTGCAGCACTGAAGGAGGCAATTGCCCGCTCTCTGATCACCAAGATTCACGACCTGATTCTCCTCCCACTGCAATCGGTGGAGTTACTCTTTATTTAAGAGGAGAATCAGGCCCAAGTCTCCACAAAGCAAAGGCAGGGAGAGAATGAATGGCACTGATAGGTCACGATGAACATTGGAACTCCATGGCAATAAAATATCAAGAAGTTAAGTGCTGATTTGCAGTCATTTTTCACCCTCGTCTGTGCTTTCGGAGGCTAAATAATCACCACTTTTGACAACAGCTACTGCACGTAGAGCTTAAGTGTTTATTAGATTGGGCTGCTGAATGTCCCTTGGGTCCAATAATACTTGAATATCAAAGACAAGATCTAGGATGCTCAGCACAGTCATCCAGCATTATTCCTAGAAGAGACCTTGTAACTAACTCAAGGACTCTTCTCTTTTCATTCTGTTCATCCTTACATGTGATTACTGTCCAGCAGCCAATGCCTTGGAGTCAGCGCATCTCTGACGGATGGGAGTTGGGGTGGGGGCAGAGTAGGGTGGAAAGTTTTCTTTCGTGTCTTGGATGAAACTGTGTGGATGAGGTATCTCTGGGTAGCAACAACAGATGGTATTGCCTTAATGAGAAGGACATCAAGGGAAGATATTGTATTGCTGCTATGAACAGCAATCACAGGCTCAAGGAGGATAAAAGGCAAATGAAGTTCACAGGGATTTACAGCACAAGATAGAATACGGAAACAAATGAACTTCTCATGCTCAGCACTGGAGTGAGTTCATTCAGGACAACCTGCTGGGCCATCAAAGAACCACCAAGTTGGGGAATGAGCGCCACAGCCTCTGAAGGAAAAGGGAGTTTGGGAAGGAAGAGATGCCAAAAAAATTATCTTCAGTTGATACAGGTGTGCACAATCAGGATGGAATGAGCCAGATATGTCCTCAGCAAATTTCTACTACCAGTTTTTTTTTTTAGGACAGGCAAACCCATTCACATGAAATAGGAACCCACCTAAATCTTCGCCCAAAACTGGATCAGAAGTTGAATTCCTTAAGATTTGAAAAAGTTGCCTAGTGGATAAAATACTGGATGGGGATTCCAGAGACCTGAGTTCTATTCCCAGCTCAGCTGTTGGCCTGTTGGGTGATCTTGGACAAGTCACTTTGCATTTCTATGACTTGGTTTCCCCATCTGTAAAATGGGGATAATGATACTAAGAACTCCTTCATAAACCACTTGGAGATCTACTGATGAAAAGTGTTATATAAGACTTAGGTATTACTAAATCACTTTCAGAGTTGTCTATGCTTTCAGTTCCAGACAGGACCAGAATCAGGAGTCTTTCCAATCTCCATTTGCAAATGTAACATACTGGCTAAGCTTGTCTTTGTTTCACTCTAGTGGCTGGATGACATAGGGGAGATATCAGCCTACTACTGCTTCTAGCTAACCGGTTTAGTCCTTTAGTTCAGGAGCTAGAGACCACTGCTTTAGACGTAGGGGCCTCAGATTAAGTTTCTGCTGACAGTCCAATCAGTGGGCCAATCCATAGGGTAGACAGAATCCAGTCTTAAAGGAGGGAATAATCTCGATTGGATTAATACCTGGCTTTTAATATGTTTATCCAAACCAAACCTCTGAACACTGTGAGATTTTCTTTTCATCCTTCCTACCAAAGTTTACATATTATGTATTCACATGTGAAAGATTATATTCACCATTCTAGCAAAACTTGTCCTGAGGACCACACCACCAACATCCAACCATCATCTTAAAGCAAACAGTTAAAGGAGACCAAAGGTTTTCATTGCAATTCAACTCAAGGCCAAACAAGAGCCCACCTCTGCTGGGGGCCAGATTTCTGCTGATGGTCATTTCGGACGGATTCCCCAGCATTCAAAAAATTTTGAGAATGTGAGGAAGGCTAAATATAGTCATTTCCTCTAAACAATAAAACTAGTTTTAGAGTGTCATTGACAAAATTCAGCCTTTTCCCCTCCCTAGTATGAAAGATGAGAGAGTTTTGGGGTCAGTTTGCAATGATGCAAAGTTTCCAGGGTTTCTTCTTAAACCATCACTGAGTGAGTGCCTGTTTCGCTCTCCTTTATTCTACATACATCTGGGAGAAACACACAGCGGCAACAGTGGTAGCTAATATCAGAATGCAAATGAGCTGAGCATGAAGCAATGCACAGATCTCATTTCTTTTGCCACCATCTCAGAATGATCAACAGTGCATTTCACCCTCATGCCGTCCATCGAGTTGGGGGGAGGACAGTCAAGCGACATGAACAACTGTCATTTCTGTAATGCTTGAGGGCTTTTTTTGTGAGGGACAAGGTGAGAGCATGAGGAGAGAATCCCTGCTGACTCCTCTTAATGAAGCTTTTGTTTGTAAAATAGCTTTCCAAAGCATCTGCACTGAATTCCCTTGAGAACCTGCCAAATACAGATATGAAGCCGCAGTAGTTACTGTGTGGCCATATTTTCATCCACCTGAATAGCATGCCGAGCTCTTGTGGCTGTGGTAACCCATAACCAATGTTCCTATGGGAGAGTGACCACATTCACTCCAGATGATGTTGTGTAATGGCATTGCTAGTGCTGGTAATTCAAAGACAATCAGCTTTAAGTGGACACTGGAGCGATGTATGGGCCTGATCCAAAGTCCATTTGAAGTCAGTGGAGAGCTGTGTTCACACCAGCAGTCTTAGCTCTCAGAAGAGCTTATAATAACATATCTCTGTGCAGCATGAGTTACTCCTCAATAACAGAGCTTGTCTATGTGTTCATCAGGAAGTTAACTGAGTGTCTGATAAACCAAAGGGAAGTGATTTGAGTTTTAAACCTCCAAAAAGACATTAGAAATAAAATCATGTCACAATCTTACTTTTCAGATGGTACCAAGTATCTCAACAGATTGTCAGATTACAACCTATTTCTATCTTTTTTTTTTTTAATGCCTAGGGTATTTCTAAAACTAAACATATCCAGATTCAGGCAGGTCAGCTGAAACCATAACAGAGCAAAACCATCTAGGTTCCTTCTGCATCTTTGAATTCCCCAAATGGATATTGGGTTGTTGTGTTCTGAACCCCATGATCTGGGTGTCCCTAAGCTTCTTCTGGACTGGATAACAGGGGTGGATCACTTGTCGATTGCCCTCTTCTGCTCATTCCCTTTGAAGCACCTGGCATTGGCCACTGTCTGAAGACAGGATACTGGGCTAGGAGGACCATTGGTCTGACCCAGCATGGCCATTCTTACGTTCTAATATGATCTGAAATTCGCCACCATCAGGCAACCATCAGGAGACCATATTGGATAAGCACAGATTTCCCTGGTGCCTGGATTTTACTTCTGCGTTCTAAATTCAGCTCTGGTACTGACTTGATGACTTTGAGCAAATCACTTACACGTTGTGCATCAGTTTTCCCCATCTGTTTTTAAAATCATGTGTCTAGTCATTTTTCCTTAATCTACCATTCTGGATATGTGTGAGGGTTACTTAGTTAACATTTGTACAGTCCTTTGAAAAATGTCAAGCATTTTATTAGGTGTTAAAGATACTATACAAAGTTGGTGAAGACTTTAACGTGATTTATAAATGGTAATAATTATTAGGTAGAGTTACCTACTGCATTCAGAGAACGACGTTGGAAAATAGTGAAGGGTGAACATAAAATCTCAGCTTGGTTTAGATACTTCTCTGAATTTTTCTCCAACTTCTTGAACCCGATTGATTTCTGGGAGAACTCCTCTGAAGTCAATGGAGTTACACTGGAAATTATGGCCCCTTAGGTCTATAAACTGAGCCTGAAACTTCAGAAGACTAGGGCTTACTGTGCAATTTCTAGTATGTCCTTCAAATTGGGCTCAAAACACTTGGAAATCAGCCTTTCTGTATTTCATTTCTGTACTCAGTCCCAGCTTGAACTCAGAATTGAAGAGGCAGCATGAAAATGGGGAAGAAAAGAAAACCGAACTTTGATTAGCCCTCCAGAAAGGTTAAATGTGGCCTTGTGGATAGCACATGGGAATAGGAGAGCTGGTTTTTATTCCTGGCTCCACGAATGGCCTGCTGGGTGACCTTGTGCAAGTCACTTTGCCTCTTTCTGGGATAATACTCCTTTGGAAAGCATTTTGAGCTCTACTGACGAATTAGGAATTCCTTGGGCTTAATTTTAGTTGTTGGTGGGGGTTGTTCATATTTACTTTGACCCTGTTGTATTGGCACCTCCCATTCAGAAACCTGTGGATTCTGTAACTTTGTGACAACAGTATTTGTTTGTCAAATGAAGAGCTGTGAAATCAGCGTGAAACCTGTCAGTCTGTGGAAATATTCAGGGTCACCTTCCCACACCCGATCTCCGCAAAGTTGCACTACACCCTTCCCGACGCCCAGACTCTACATTTACACAAGCGATGAGGCTCGTTACCCAGGCAGCTCTGGCAGTTACAAAGGCTACCCTGGCAAATCTTGTCCCTAGGGGCCAAATCCATAAAGCCTGTCCCTATAAAGCTAGCACTCTGGCATGGCTGTTCCCAGTGCAGGATAACGTGGGAAGTCAGGAATGTAAGTGTCAGTGCTGGGTGTGGGTTCTTCCACTTTAGCTTCTCCTTGACAAAGTCATTCTCATTTGATTTCCAGGGGCAAACATTTCCAAAATTGTGAACACAAGAGCTTGCTAAATATTAGCTTTCAAGGCTTTAAGTCACACAGTGTTTACTCTAGTTACCTCTTCTTGAAGTCTATATAAAGGGTCATGTTTGTTCAGGCATACTCTTAAGAGCTCCAAGACGTGGCTCTGTAAAGAGGTATGCAGTAGAGAATGTAAATATTGCTGGCTCTGCTGTCCTTAAAACTGGAAACCTTCCAATGAACCTATAGAAAGAGCTGGTGGTGGAAGTGCAGGGAAAAGAGGTTATAATAAGACATTGAGATAAAACTAAGGAAACTGCCTGGAATGTATAATTTAGTGAAGGACCAAGGATTTTAAATATATTTATTTTCCTTATCCCATGGTGTTCACCAAAGCCCGGCAGGTTGCCACCCCACCCAATTTCCGTGTTCTGTTCCCAAGCATGTGCTAAAAACCTCCCGACTGCCTTTTCACTTGCTGGGTCTGAAGCAGTGGTTTCCGAGCTGTGGTGTTTGGAGCAATTGCTGGTGGTTTGTGGGGAGCTAGCTGGACAAATTGTACTGGCTTTTCCTTCTTGTTTCCAGCTGTTACTGTGCAGCAAAAACTATACCACCCGCTTTCCTAATGTGACTAGTAAGTGAGTGCTGAAGTTGCCCCAGGAGTGTTATGTGATTGGGGATGTGAAGGGAGGCGGGCTGCAGAGTGGTGATTCAGACCAGAGGCGCTCCATGCAGTCAGGAATGGGAGAGATCTCAAGTAGAGCCGCTGTGCAAAAAAGCTTTAAGTTAGTTGCCAATTCTGGAAAATATTAAAAAAATGGTTTCAGGTCAACCCAAAAACAATTTTAAAAAATGTGGGGAATTAAAAAGTGTTTAAAATATAAAAAAAGTGAGGGTGTCAAAGGCACTTCCTTTCGATGTTGAGCATTTTTTGTTTTTTTAATGGCTTTTAAACTCTTTAAAGGAAATGTCAAAATGAAACATCGTTTGAATGGAAAAAATCAACATTTTTCATTTTGAAAATGGTGAAAAGAAATGTTTTAATGTTTTTTTTTTTAACTGGAACAATTCGACAAAATTATCACGAATTCTTGAAACATTTTGATGTCGTTGAATCGGCATTGTTCACCAGAAAGCTTTGGTCGAGGATTTCACCCTGCTCTGCCCTCAAAACAATCTCTCCAAGTTGGAGCCCAGAATATGAAAAGGTTTGAGTTAAAATCAAAACAAATAATTGATCAATAAATTCTCAAATTTAGCCCCCTATTGGGATGAACATAGCTTGAGACTGAGGGCTCCTCTGTTGGCTTCCGTTTCCTTAGGATAGAGAAATAACTATCAGGATTCCTGGTTTCTGTTTTTTGTCCTGCACACTCTCTCTCTCTCTGTGTCCTTGGGTAAGTCACTCAGCTGCTTTGTGTCTCGGTTTCCCCATCTATGCAGTGGTTCTGTCAATATTTACCTAGCTCAAAGGGGTGAGTGAAGATGTAATTAACTGATATTATGAATCCTTTAAATCCTTGGATGAAAGGCATCAAGTGCATATTAATAAGTGTGTAATAACTAGGTACCTCGCTTGTGGAATCATCTTTATGATTGCTCTTGTTTCCTAAGCCTGTCTTGTGTGTTTTATGACACTAGATAAAAGAAGAGAGCTAAGGCTACAATTGCTGCTACAACTCCGGTGTTTTCAATTTAAGGAAACTAATGGGAATATCAAGCTTTATAATATGAATGGTGGCATTTGTTGAACCATGTTTAAGAATCAGTTCATGCTTCTGGGGCTTATATCTTAACCTTTGTTTGAAGACTATGCAGGCGTCACTGACGAGACTGGAAGCAAATCTATCCTCTTCTGGATGTATCCATGACTGGTCTGAAGGATAAACATGTGGAGTAATCGTGCCATCTGCTGGACAGAGTACACAAAAGTTTTCAAATTAAATGAAAGTCATCTGTAATGTCCAGATCTCCCATGGCCCTATTTAGAGGGTTGTATAACTCAGGGGATTTGACCTAGGCTTTCTAACCTTTAACCACTTGGACACTGGTTTGAATGCAGCCCAAGTTGGCACTGATTGAAATCTCTTACCATCCGACTGCTGATCTATGGTCTCTGTATAATAAGTTGGTGTCTCTGTCCTGTTCCTAACAGATAGATGTCCACAGCACAAAAACAATTGTCACAATTATTCCTCTTTTTGTTCTTCTGTACCTGGCTATATTTTATGTGCCTCCCATTACCATAGTATCTAAGCACCACTCATCCTGGAGGAAAACAAGTGCATGAGTCAAGGAAACATGCATGGGAGTCATGACTTCAGCCTTGTCCATCCTTACTAATTGCCTACTGAGTTTTGACACCTGAGCAGCTCAAGCATTTCAGTATCTACCCTTCTCCAGTCCCAGGATGATGCATACTTTACTTTACTGTATGTAATTTGAGACTTCTGAGGAGATGGGGCCCCAGTCAAAATACTGGATCTGAACACCCCTGAATCCAAACAGGTCCATGTCTGATCTCTCTATAGCAGGCAGAAGAGAAATCCCAGCTCCAACCATTCTTGAATTGTCTAAGTTCTTCACCTTCTAGACCTGGCTCTCACTTTTGCAGGCTTATCCCTGGAGCTGTAATGGTTCCAAAATAATGTATCAAGACTGTCGGGTCTGAAAGGATATTATTGCAAGTCCAGAGAGCAGAAGAATTTGATTTTCCTGTATGTAAGTAGATGAAATTACTCTAAACAATATGAAGATAATGTCACATACACGAAAGGATGTGGAGAGTTTAGTCATAGACTAGGACCCTATTGTGCTACCCACATTGTGCAGTGGTACTGCAATATAATTGCTGTATGAAATCACACATGAGACCCGGCAATAGGTGGAGATATTCCTTAGGTTTTTTGGGGTAAGCCTCTAGCCATACTGTTTCTGTATCCAACATTTATCTTCTCTCTCTTGTCTCCAACAGAGGTGTTAGCCAGCAGCTGAAGAACGCTGTAGAAGAAATGAACTGCAAATATAAATGTTTTTCTGGTTAATTCCTATTAAGTAAGACTTCTTGTGTGCAAATTCTTCTTGTCTCCATGGAGCACAGAGCTGTGTGTGCCAATGTTTTCTGGATGGGTCCAGGGAGAGGAATTGTGTGAAAACAGCAGAAAACAACCAGCAGCATAAGCCATATTTTTGCTCAGCGAACATATTGTAAGAAGGGGATATTTCACCCTAGGGAAAAATTGCATCAAGAAGATGTATTTGTCAGAAGTTTCATTCTGAACCAAGCCTGAGAATTCTTGGGTTCCAACAGAGAATACTCATGATTGTTTCATGTAGCTCAATTAAAAATGAGGCACATTTTGTAACAACAAGGGCAAAAATAAACAAAGACAATGATAGCTCATTTCCATCTTCTTGGTGTGCCTTAGCAGATGAAAATCAAGAGTGTACCTACAGTTCAGGGCCTCCTGTTCCAAAGATGTCCTCAGAGATCAGCTTTTGTAACATATTGTGATGCAGATTTGATGAACTCCATCTAGGCTCCTTCATGGCTTAACCCATTCCTGCTCCTGGCTCCCCTAGTTCCTGAAAACAAAGTGAGGGGGCTAATCGACTAAGGTCTAGTGTGACAAAGGGGGCTAGTGCTGGTACCGAGCTGAATTCAAATGAGCACCTTTGCAGATATGGACCAGGGGCTTCCAACTGCAGGCATTATCAGAATGAGTAGAGACTGGAAATCACCAGTCAGCAAACTGTCGGGAAGTACTGTTCACTAGAGTGTCTCTAAATAAGAATTTGATTGAGGCAATGCAATGGAAAAATAATCAACTTTCCTCCTAGTCTGTTTTCCATTTACAGTCAGATTCCAACCCTTTACTCTTAATTTGCCCTCATGGCAAATATTTCATATACATAGGTATGGGAAATGCACAGTCTTTGCAGCGTGCTGCATAGGGATGTTCACTCTTCCCTTGTTCCACTGTAGTATCAGTAGGTAAGATACCATTACTGTAACATACCAGGATATACACTGCACACACACGTTGCCTGCTTTGAATTGTACTAATACAATTTATAGAAAAGGGGTCGTTCTTCACAGTTTGTTACCAGATTCCTTCTTGGTTTGCAACGTACACTATTTGACATTTGAGCTGACTTGAGTGGTTAGCTAGGCCACATAGTATTGCTCATTGTCAGAGACTGGCTGGCCCTTTAAATGGAGTCAGGCCTCCCCTGTGGTGGATGGGCTACTCTCCCAGCTGATCCTGATCAGCTTGGTATCAAATGGCCCTGTTCAGTTACTAGACCCAGTTGGGAAGGGGTCATGGGATGCCTTCAAAGGGTGAGAGAGTTTGATTAGTGTGTTGGGGAGGGGGGTTGCAGAAGGGCAGTTGGCTCCTCTAGTAACCCTGGAGAAAGGTAACTCCCAAGCAGATGGCCTTGAGCAGAGTTCGAGGAAGGAGGCTGGCTCTTGTGATTGGCCCTGGATGAAAGGCAACTCCTGGGGGAAAAGCCCTGAAAGTTGGCGCTCTGCAGGAGAGCGGGAAAGAGCTGCGAGCTGAGCGCTGGAGGAGCAGAAGATCCTTTTGGTTTATTGCACTTGTTACTTGTGCCTTGCCAGGTGGTGCTGAGAGAAACTACTGCTGGGCAAGTTTTCCTCAGGGGACTGAGGCAGGCTGAATAGTGCCGAGACAGGCCAGAAGGGGGCACTGTGGATGCCACCTTTCTTTTGCCTGAATGGATGAACATGACCTCTTGGATCTGCCAGGTTGTCTTGGTACTCTTGCGGGAGAGATACTTCTGTGAGTTTTTCTGTTTCCTGCCATGGTGGAAATACCATCAAAACATCTTCCATACATCTTTTGTACAGATGATTCTGAAGCAGAAGCACAGCGAAAACTGTATGAGCTATGACTGATTATACCACCTGAGACTCTGCCCCCAAGGGTCTGCTTGACTTTAACCTCTTTGCTCCTGTTGTCCACAGAGGGTATGTCTACACTGAAATGTAAACAGGGGCTCAGACTCAAACTTGGGCCCAACCCCCTCCTCCATCTACACACAAATCTGTCAGATCCAGGACAGTAAGCCCTCAGGACCCAGGTCCTAAAACCAAACAACGTTTTGCATCCCACTGGGATCGGGTCCAAATTCCATCATTTTGCAGTGTGTCTGTAGCTTGGGGCAGGTCCCCAGACTCATGTCCTGAAATCTTCCAGTGCTATCCCACAATCCTTTGCGCCAGTGTTTCTTGGCCTTTCTATCTCAAGACTAGCCAATCGACTCCTGGGAAATGGAAGCAATCATCCTGGTTCAAGTACAACTACTCGGTGTTTAACTCTTGCTTATTATTCTGGCCGCTAAACGGCAAACAGAGTGAAATGTCTCCTGTGCTAGCTATGGCCACTGTGTGGCAGCAAACAGCTTATGGTTTTTCCTGTTAGCACCGCAGCTGAGTGATAGGGATTAATACAGTCCTAGGTGCACAGAGTCCAAACTGTGGGCTGGCCTACTGATCAGCTGTTGAAATGTACACTTAAAAACCAAATCATGGTCATAGGAGAATACAGAATCTTCCAGGCAAATATTAGTCTCCAGTGTCTGGGCGTAGCACCTATTTGACATGCCTGCTGTAGTAGGGAAATGCTGATATGTCTGGAATAATTAGCTGTATTATTGTCCTTTGTTAAAGCCTAAGCTCTAGTTGAGAACATCCAGATTAATTCTATGCACTCCTGTTGATGAGGTCACAAGATAACCAGAAAGAAAAGGAGTACTTGTGGCACCTTAGAGACTAACCAATTTATTTGAGCATAAGCTTTCGTGAGCTACAGCTCACTTCATCAGAGGCATACTGTGGAAACTGCAGAAGACATCCACAGTATGCATCCGATGAAGTGAGCTGTAGCTCACGAAAGCTTATGCTCAAATAAATTGGTTAGTCTCTAAGGTGCCACAAGTCCTCCTTTTCTTTTTGCGAATACAGACTAACACAGCTGTTACTCTGAAAGATAACCAGCGGGACACAACAGGAACTGAAACCATCATCGTGTTCGAGTTTCTAGGTTTCACTATAATGTAGTGAGATCTTGTAATGGGGGGTTAGCTGGGAGAACTCCTGGAGGGGAAAGGAAATAGAATCCAAGGAAAGGCAGACACAACTGCTGAAGTAGAAAAGAGAGAAAATCAGAGGCATAGCAGGAATGCAGTAAAAATAGTCTTTTTAAATAAAGAGAAAGCACAAGCACCTCAAACCATGCAAAGTCCAGAGACGCACCCAGAGGTTCAGAAGCTTCTCAATACTTTTATGGATTTCAAATCAGGCTGGAAATGTTACCAGAATGTTTTTTTGGGTGTGTGTGGGGGGGGGCGGGGCAGGGAGGTGGTAGTATTTCCTGCCCCAGTCTGGCATGCCAAAATCCAAATGATCTTTTCCAAGTGCAAACCAATTTTATTTTTGAACCTCAACACATTTTTGGTTTGAGTCTGAGTCCTGAGAGAGATTTAGATTGGTTCTTTTATTTATTTTATGACAACCTGATCATAAAAAGATGCTGGGACAAGTGTTTAAAGGAAATAAGAATTAAAGTTAAAAGCATGACCAAAAATCAAGCTGATCCAGAAAGCCTTTTACCCTCGTCTCCATCAAATCCCTCCTCAATTATTATTATACTTCATTATTTGTATTCCAATAGTGCTTAGAAGCCCAGAGACCAGGGCCCTATGTGCCAGGCACTATACAAACACATAGTAAGAGACAGTCCCTGCCCAGAAGAGGTTACGGTTTAGATAGAGAAGATGGACACTGGGTGGGAGAAAGGAAACTTTTAGTCCTATTTCACAGCTGGGGAAATGGAGGCACAGAGAGATTAAGGGTGAAACTTGCAAGAGCACCAAAGTGGAGGAAACAAAAGAGCCTAAATCTGATTGACTTTCAATAGGTCTTTAGGCTCCTAAGTCACTTAGGGTAAAATTTCCAAAAACCTCTTTAGGGATTTTAGGGACCACACACGAAATCTACAGCAGAGTCAGAAACTGAACCCAGAACCTAAATCACAAGACTATCCTTCCTTTCTAAGACCCACTTGTTCCATGATGACTTCAAAGAACTAAAACTGAAGGGCAGCTGAGTAGAGATGATGACCCTGCACCTGAACTGTGCTTGACCCAGGTAATAGGGAAAGGTATTTTTGCCAGTGCCAGCCTATGTTCAACCACAATGAACTTGGGTGAATGTATTTAGGGGAGGAGCTGTGCTTGTTAAATAATTGTCAAATATGGCGCACAGCCAAAGGGAGCAGCAAAGATAGAGGCTTAAACAAAAAAGCCAGACAGAGTCTAGGAAGGAATGTGGTCATGCAGGTAGGCAGGAGCAGAATTCAGTAGAGGCATGAAGGTTAAGTTGAAGCAGAAGCGTGACTTGTACATGGACTAAGGAGACACTGATAAAAACACAGGGGTATATTCAGATTGTGGCCATTTTCAATCAATGGCATAATTCAAGAATTTAGTGATAGGTTTGTTATTTTCTTACCTTAAATAGGAAATAGCACTTTTTGCTTGTTAAATATCTCAACAAATGAAAAATATCTGCAATTCAGCCCATTGTTTCACCTTAAAAGAGTGTTTATCTGAAACTAAGATAATAAACCCATAAAGTCATGTTATAGGTGTTTGATGAAGCCTGTAGTTTGGTGTTGGTTGGTGGCAGTTCCCCTTTACAGCTGCATGACTCTTTAGTACCTTTGTTCTCTTTGTCTTTTCAAGTTCGTCAGAAATGATGTATTATAGATCAGACTTATTTATCTTAGCGCTATCAACAACTGGATAGAATAAAGCGGTTGACACCAAAGTTAAGCTTTTTTTCCCCCCCAATCATTTATTATAAAAAAAAAAATAGTGCAAGCCAAAACGGATTTTTTTACCTCCTGCTCTATAAATCTTAGTTGTGTTTCTCTTATTCTCTAGAAGAATAGGCCCCATTGCAGGGAGTCTTCTATCAAGATTAATACTTCTCTCCATCTGAGGATGAGCACAAGACCCAAATGCTGACAGAACTCTCTGCAAAGTCTCACAAATAACTTTCCCGTTCTGCCAATAGATGAATTTCCAGCCACACCTTGCAAATAACATGTTATAACATGTTCACACAACTTTTTTAAAGGGTCAACGACTGGCCAATTGTCAGTAACGTGAAGAGGATATCTAAGGTTTAGGTATTTTGACAAATCCTTCAGGAAGGGTTTAAAGATCAGATTTTCAAAGACTGGTAAGGATAGTTACACTCACCTGGTTTGTGTGTACACAGTTCTGTGTGAAAATTGGATATTTATAGGCACGTGTAGCCAGTTAGACACAACTACCTGAAGAATAATATGGCAGGCAAAATTTAGGGCATGTGTGCTCCTTATGAAATCTGTCTCTTTTGAAAGCCATCTGGTTGCATCAGAAGAATTTTCTCTCTCTTTCTGAGCTGTATGGGAGAAACACCAGGATCAGAGCGCTGCCAACTCGCTTACTCCTTTTCGGGTCCATGTTGTTGCCACTTCTCTCTTTCCTTTTGCTTGTGCTGTCGCTGTTTCTCTCTGCCTAGTCTTTCTTGCTTATAGTCTCCAAGTCAGTTGGCTTCCAAGTGCAGTTTTTCATTTTCCTCATTAATCTTCAGCTTCTTCAATACCACCTGCTACTGAAACGGTGAACTCTGTCTGGGTGGAGCATTGTAGCTGCTTCTGTCATTCTTTTCCCCACTCTCCTCTAGTAGGTCATCCCTGAGATCTCACTCTTGCTGGTCCATTCTGGTCTCTGTGTTCAAGATCTGGTATCCCTAGTGTTGATCTAGGTGCTTCTCTTGAGCCCCATCCTGGTTCTGGAACACACTTCTTTTCTGATCCTCAGAGAATAGCAGTTCACCAGCCGGGCCGTTGTCACCTCTTAAGAGTTTATTTGTCTATCTCCGCATAACCTCATGAGCTGACTTTTCTTGAGTTGCTCATAACTCGCCTTACCTGTATATTTCCCCAAAAAAACTAGAGGGCACTTTTTTTTCTCTTTGCTTTTTCCTACTACCATGCTTGCTTCTAGCGCTGTTGGAACTTACTGGAAATTCCCCATTGTCACTACCCCATCATGCTTCCATCATACATGTCATAGTTACTGAGCTAACTACACCACGGATCCTGCCTTGTCTCTTTGAATGCACCCAGCTCGGGCCTCCAGGCCTGGTCTGAGAGTGGGAGAATCTTGTGATTCCACCTCAAGAGGGATGACTGTTTTAGGCCTGAGATATGAAAGGGGATGCACTCAAAGAGACCAGGAGGAGTCAGAGGTGCAGTTATCCTAGTAACTCTGC
Source organism: Chelonia mydas (assembly GCF_015237465.2). Lineage (NCBI taxonomy): Eukaryota > Metazoa > Chordata > Testudines > Cheloniidae > Chelonia > Chelonia mydas. The sequence goes on from NC_051250.2 coordinate 72,365,767, forward strand.
CACATACGACATAATATAACTGTGGATGTTCTCAGTATCCATGTGAATTTCCAGCTGTTCTTGATGCAAAGTAATTTTCCCTGCGAGGTTTCCAGAAGAAACGGGCATGTTCTAGAGGCCACAGAAAAATACGGACAGTTTCTGAATAGCTCTGCATTGTGTCTGTCAAGGTTCCTCCCCCACTCTGAACTCTAGGGTACAGATGTGGGGACCTGCATGAAAACCTCCTAAGCTTACTTTTACTAGCTTAGGTTAAAACTTCCCCAAGGTACAAATTAATTTTATCCTTTGTCCCTGGAATATCCACTGCCACCACCAAACTCTAACTGGGTTTACTGGGAAACGTAGTTTGGACACATCTTTCCCCCCAAAATCCTCCCAACCCTTGCACCCCACTTCCTGGGAAAGGTTTGGTAAAAATCCTCACCAATTTGCATAGGTGACCACAGACCCAAACCCTTGGATCTGAGAACAATGAAAAAGCATTCAGTTTTCTTACAAGAAGACTTTTAATAGAAATAGAAGTAAATAGAAGTAAAGGAATCACCTCTGTAAAATCAGGATGGTAGATACCTTACAGGGTAATTAGATTCCAAACATAGAGAATCCCTCTAGGCAAAACCTTAAGTTACAAAAAAGACACACAGACAGAAATAGTCTTTCTATTCAGCACAGTTCTTTTCTCAGCCATTTAAAGAAATAATAATCTAACGCATACCTAGCTAGATTACTTACTAAAAGTTCTAAGACTCCATTCCTGTTCTATCCCCGGCAAAAGCAGGGTACCGACAGACACAGACCCTTTGTTTCTCTCCCTCCTCCCAGCTTTTGAAAGTATCTTGTCTCCTCATTGGTCATTTTGGTCAGGTGCCAGCGAGGTTACCTTTAGCTTCTTAACCCTTTACAGGTGAGAGGATTTTTCCTCTGGCCAGGAGGAATTTTAAAGCGGTTTACCCTTCCCTTTATATTTATTACAGTGTCACAAATATTTTGAATACTTCTAATAAGCATATCAATGTGTACTTCCTTATGCTGGTTCAAAGTCCAAGCCTTCAGCCAAATCCTGCATGCCTTACTCATGTTGCAGAAGTGAGTGGGACTGTTAATCTCTTAGTGAAATAATGAATACCACTCTTAATTAAATAAATCCTTGTACAGAGTTAACTAACGTGGTCTGACCAACCTCTTCACAATGATTTTTCGGTGGGAGGGACAGATTATGCTCACGTTCACAGGTGTAAAAACAGATCAATTCTAATCTAGTGTAACTGAGCTCAGAAGTCCCCCCCCCCAACCCCTCTTGGTAGCCTCAAATGTTTCTATGCAGTGCTATATCCACATCAATCGAAAGTCACATTAGAAGCAATGAAATTACATGACACATCCATCTGCCATTTCTAGTGCATGTACTATAATCTACGGCGCTTCATAACCAGAAGGAATTAATATTCTTCATAACAAGAATATGATTTGGCACTTCTCTGGCAGTGAGAGATGGGGGGTTTAATGCTCATTTCAGATGGAGGTCTAGAGGGTTGAAGGTGAAAGGGGCCCTCCATCAAATCCTGCCATTCTTTGGAAGCTTTGGGGGCAATATTTCATACACTTTCCTCTTTATGTACTTTAATAAATCATATGGGAGCATCAACTCTGAGTAAAGAATAGCAGCAAAGGGGAAAAATTACCCAGATAGTGATCTGTCTTACTCCAAGCACGGAAGGTCCTTGTGTCTGTGAGGCCACAGTATTCTTTCTAAAGCTATTTTCCCTTCTCTTAAGGTTTACCCTTGATGCCTCCCCCTGAAAAAAACTTATGACTATTGTAGGAAACAAACATTATTGGAAGTCCAGGATGTTTATCGTACTCTCAATAGTTTAAAAATAACTTTCCCAGTCACAATTAAATTACAAGAGCTCTTCCTAACTGTGATAATTTTAGAGTCACAGAATAAAATTCTGGCACATTCGAAAGGACATTGTCCAACTTATGATGTCGTAAACAAAAAATTACCCCACCTACATCACTAATACCCTCGATTATTTAAAATTAAAGAAATTTGAAAATCCAGTTTACTTGATCCTCTGCATTCTTTATTTGCTCTCAGATTGGACAACAAAAATCAGTGAAGTCAGTTTCATTCTTGCTTGCTGTCAGTATCTCATTCGGGTTCTTTTTGCTGGCTGTTTGGGTTTCAGCCTTTGCGAGGGGATGGTTATTTGTTTGAAAACAGTTGTCTTTATTAGGATCTTTAAAAATGTGGAAACCTTCCTGTTGGTCTTAGGTCGTTTCCTTTATAAAATATACATGTGCCAAATTTGTCAGAATCGATCTAAGCCAACTTTCCCAGGAAGACACTCTGCCACAAATCACACTTGCTGTTTATTTGCATAGGCTTCTCAATTCGATTCACAACCAACGTGTATTAGGAGAAGGACTATACTGCATCCAGCTTGTCACATCACTCCCCCCGCCCCAGGCATCTGTGCCGCTTTCAGTGTAGGGTTTAAAATAGAACAATGTGAAATGTTCATAAACAGTGTGAAACAGGGGTAGAGGTTTCTGTTCTGTTTTCTCATTCATCTGAAATAAAACATATATTGTCACCTCAGACTCCTTGCATTCCCAGACTGAGAAAAAACAACAAAGCAAGAACAGGACAAACAAATAGACAGCCTCTGGAAAGGTAACTTGCCCTGTAACATTGTACATCAGAACTGGAGTGTGAAATGGCAGCTGTCCCTGAAGCAGGCACGGAGACTCCGGCTCATCTGAAAGTGTCATACGTCGGTAAGAGAATGACAACATTTCCTCTCTTTCATAACGACATACAATACACATTCAGTTTCTTTGCAAGCCTGTTACCCAAACCCCAGGCCAGTTTTGCCAAAATATTCATTCGAGTTGGTAAAACTGGTCCAGATTTCAAGGGATGCAAAATGGGACAGTTTGATTGGCTTCACTCTGAGTTTTGTGGGTTATTCAACTCTGGAAACTCCAAGCGCAACTCATTGGTTGCGAAAAGTGTTTTGGGCTTCAGGTGAAACATTCTGCATGATTTCCTGGGCAACCAAAGCACCATGTTTTACATAGTTCTAGTGAAATTCTGTGTGTTACACATGCTGGTACAGGGCGTTGTGGTGTCGGGGAAAGGTAGCTTTCATCCTTCTGCTTTCTGGGCTGACCAGAGGCCAAACAAGACCCCGAAGAGCTTGAAGTTAGAGACAGCTCCACAGGAGTTGCCCAGAGTGGCCACAGCAGTATGTGCTATGACCTCACCCTCTACTGCCTTACCCTGGAATGCCCCCAACACCAGGCCTTGTAAGGAGGCCAGCCCTGGGCTCCCTATGGAGGGCCAGTGTGGTATCTGTGCTGGGAGACTTCTTCCCAGCCAGCTAAAAGGCTTTTACAGTCCCTGCACTATTATTTATTCTTATCCATTTGCATTATCCTAGCACCTAGGTGCCTCATCATGTACCAGACCCACATTGTGCTAGGCGCTGTACAAACACCAAACAAAAAGATAGTCCCTGCCCCCAAAAGCTTACAACTGACATATAAGACAAGAGACAACATCTGGATACAGATGCACAGATGGGGGAGTACAAGGAAACATTGAGACAGTGTTGGTCAGGATGATTGGCAGCGGTCTCAATATGCTGGCAACCTAACTGTTGACCATTTTTTTTAAGGCCTCATGTCAAAGGAGGGTTTGAAGGAGGGTTTGGAAGGCGGATAAGGAGTTAGTTTTGCAGATGTTTTCAGGGAGCTTCTTCCCAGGCATGAGGGGCTTGTTTGAAAATTTAGCAAGTGGGTGATGGAGACTGGCATCCTGGGCTGATAGGCAGCAGGAGTTTTGATACTGAATGAGAGATAAGGTAAATGGGAGTCAGTTGTGGAGGGCAGTGACACAGATGGGAAAGACCCTCCCAGTATTCTCAGTACCTTTGCATTCTTGTCAGAAGCAGTCACATCATCAGCCATCATGTTCTTTAGCCCCTAGTAGGCTAATAGGTAGGGATGCACACGTTGGGAATCCTGGTGACAAACTGCTGACAAGGGTCCAGGAACTTATGCTTTACACTTGGTTTGCTAAGAAATACATCACCTTTCCTCAATTACTTCAAAAACCAAAAGTGCTCCCCAAAACCTGAAATTCCAACCCTCTATCCCCAGTCCACACCCATTTATGCCCATTACCAAATTTTCACAAGCACATTTCCGGGTTAGCTTTCTTGAGATGAGGCTCAGACCTGGAAGGATTCCCAGAATGTCTCCTTTAGACGCAACTGGAGTTATAATTTCACACTCTGCCTTCAGCTGAATTGGGTGCCACATCCCTTGGAAAACATTTCGATGTGCATAGGAGAGTAAATAAAGCACCTAACAGTTGGTGTCCAATGGGTTATCAGCTGTTTGTTAAAGATCAGGGTGTTGTGACAGTACTGGATTGATAGGCAGTTAGAGACTCTCTGAAAGGCATTACTTAACCCTTCAGAGCACGATACTCAGACACAGATATTTATGCAAAACAGTTGCACATTCATATGCTCAACAATCATCTATCCATGGCAAAAGGTGTCTGAAATCCCACATCTCAGCTATTTGATCCAACCTCAATCCCCACAATACCCCTGACCCCTTTCCAGCTCCCCACCCAGAGGTGCCAATCTGGGTCACTCTATCTTCTTGACGGCTCTGTCCCTAAACCCTCCAGATGTGCCCTCTTGGCTGACCTATCCCTATTCTGATGTATTCAAGAGGCGGCTGGGTTAGGAAACCTGGAATGGGAAAGCAGGTCACAAAAGGGGAGCATAGGCCAATGACTATGGTGTGTTTCCAGGACTTGCTCCAGATAAAACCCAACCTCTTTTGTCTCCCGCCTGCTAGAAACCCCTCTCATATCACTGACCACTCCCGCACCATGGGGAATTAGTAGTCTAAGGGTTAAAAGGAAAGTACCGGTAAGTGTTTTCTTAACTCTAAGCCTCCTTTCGCAATTTCCTTCTTGAGTTGCTTCATCAGATTAGGTGCTTTGCTACATATAAATATTGGCTGCGCTGAGAACATGAACCTTTACACTCTGAAGTGAGGTGAGCGTATTTCAAAGACGTGCTAGGGAAAGGAAGTTGTGGCTTATCACCAGATATGACAAACCAGTGACACTCCCACTCTCTCCTTCCCTCATGCCTGGAGATTTAGGAGAATTCGTGTCTTCAGAAGCCATCTGCAGTGCTCAGGCTAGACGGGGCTAAATTAGACTCTCCATGGGATCAGCAGAGAATTCTTGAGAGCAATGACTCCTGTTTTCCTTAGGGCCCAAAGAAGCTGGCAAGTAAGAGACTTCACTTTTAACCAGCTGGTCACATGTGCAGGAGTAAAATGATGCAATAACATGCCACAGAAACATATTCCAAGAGCATCAGAAGTAAATTTACATAAATATTGAGATTGTTTGTAAAAAGAAAAGGAGTACTTGTGGCACCTTAGAGACTAACCAGTTTATTTGAGCATGAGCCTTCGTGAGCTACAGCTCACTTCATCGGATGCATAGCTCACGAAGGCTCATGCTCAAATAAACTGGTTAGTCTCTAAGGTGCCACAAGTACTCCTTTTCTTTTTACGAATACAGACTAACACGGCTGTTACTCTGAAACCTGAGATTGTTTGCTAACCCATGAGAGAATACTGTATAAAAGAGTGGTGCAATGGCAGGGGGAGGCAGCAATGGAAGACAGGGTAGAAATGCTGATAGCCCTCACTTTAAATCATTTCCCAGTCAGAATAGTGTGTTTCTGGTGGTTGGGCTAAATAGTGCTCTGAGAATCCAGATGCTCAGGGGTCTAGATGGAATGATCATAGGATGGTATCAGTGATGACGTCTTAGAGAGGTTAGATGTGATTGCTGCAGGAATCTGACCAACTGCATCAGAGCTTTCCCCCTCTTTATGTCATCAAGGGAACAAACAAAAGATAGCAGACCCTACCTGACAGTGTACTGTAACTTCTTCTCTTCATGTCCTAAATGGCTGTACAGTGAGTTGGGAATCAATAGCTGCTGTGATCCACCCTGGAGGAGACTGAAGGAAAGAAAATATTCCTGCATATAAGTAGTTGGTAAAGCACTTTGGGCCAGATTTTAAAAGGTATTTGGGTACCTAAAGATTCATTGGGGAGTTAAGTGTCTTGGCACTTTTGAAAATACCACGATGTACCTATCTGTGTATTTAGGTGACTATTTAAATCTAGCTCTTTGTTGCTCCATCTCAAAGGCACTAACTACATCAAGTACATGAATTAATTATTATTTAGGAATATGAACAGCAAAAACACTTACATATTATACTCTCTTGTACCTAATTCCATGGAGTATTTTGTTATACAGTTTATAGGAATGCTATGCATGAAATGGTAGAAAGCCTTTTAAAACACTCATGTTCAACTTTTTTCTTCTCCGCCCCCCAACTTTTTCTTCCCTTTTGTCTCTTTTAAAAATTCACTTCACCTATCCAATATAATATGTTCATGCTCATGAAAACCGTTTTTGTGGCCTCTTCATTACAGCCCTTTCACAGCCGCCCTTCTGCAAAGGAACACATCATTTCACTTCCAGGTTTCATACAGATCTTCTGGGATGACAACTGCATGCACATGGCTCTAATATCAGACAATTGCTGAGGCCAGATATGAAAAACCTCAGGCACCCCAGCCGGTTGTTACCTGGCAACATAATTCTCAACTTTATTGATGTTTATTTTTCTTGTCCTTGGGATAATCCATTTCGATCAAAGGCTTTAATGCCAATCTGTCTGGTTTATCAGAAGGAATGCAAAATATCTTTTATATAATTCTTAAGCCCTTGAGGCAAAGGCTAGGTATTTTTTAAGGTTGTGATTAAAGAAATCTGCAGTCTGGTGTTTTGGTGGCAGGGTGGCTGTGGGGATCCTAGACAGAGAATTTAGACACACACAGGATGTATTTTACATTATGTTTCATAAGGCTAAATGTTACCTCTCATCCTTGTATGTGAAAAATTCAGCCAATGTTGTATCATTAGAAGAAGGCAGGCCTGAGGAATAAAGTTTGGATCCAGAATCGGATCGTATTTGAATATTCCCAAAGTTTAGGGAAAGTAGGGGTGGGCATGAATATGTTCAGATTTGATGTCCCCATTGGAACCAGTACAGAAACTTACGCCATCTGGATCGGATTGTCTGGTTCTGCCTCATCTCTAATCTTTATTGGTCTGTGCAATAGCATCTAGAATGTTTCAGATGCAGTACTGGCAAAATACTGAACACAGAGGATGCCAAGCATTTCATTCAGCTAAGGTCTATAATGACTTTTTTTTTTTAACAGAGCTTTAAGTACCTCCTTTGATTTCTCTTTTAAATGGAATGGGCTCCAACTCCTTGCAGCTGAATAGGTAGGAGGGGTGGAGATGTAGATCTAAGCCACCTATCTCCATCTCCATTCTTGGGCTGGCCAGCCGCTGGCTGGCAAACAGCTTCCCAGGTAACTTAGAGCAGCCTCAGGGACTGCTCTAAATCACACTGACTGAGGATCTGGCAGAGTGCTGTGTACTCCACCTCTTTCTTCTGCGGAGATGGAGAACAGAGAAGGGGTGTTGTAGAGCTGGCTGTGCCAGCATTGCACCATCTGAGGATTCCTATTTGCTGGGGGAATCCTCAGCTGCCCCACTAGGGCAGCCAGGAAAGGGGCTGAGGATGAAGCCCAGTGGTTTTATCAGGAAAACAGAGGCATAAACCAGTTAGGAAATAAATGTTATATGGAGTTACAGTTAAAGGCACAGAGAGTGGGGGCGGGGAATGTTGCAAAACACAAGTTAAAATAATTGGCCCTAAATCTTATGTTTTGAGACGTAAGCTGCAGGAGTAGCTAAGGAGTCATTTCCCTGAACGTACAACATTACACCATCAGCTAGGTACATTAGAATGGGGGTCCACTTTCCTCTGAAGCAGCAGGAATCAGTCACTGCTTGAGGCAGGACGTGAGCCATGATGGCTCAGTGGACTGATCTAGTAAGGCAAATCTCTGTAAAAATAACTGGTTATTCTTACTATTTCCTTATATTGAAACAGAATTTCCTGCCCCGCCGTCTCCCCGCTCAGATTTTTCTGTGGCTTGTGTAGGGGACAGACCTGTTTTGAAGAGTGTTGAACTCTGGCATAAAGCACCCTGTGCGGTGAAATAATTGCATTAAAGAGCAATTAGTGGAGACTGAGTTGGAAGTCTGGGTCCAGCATTAAAAGCCTTTGATCACAGCCAAGGCAGATGTGTTTGACGTAAATTACCAAGTGATGCCTGTTTCTTATCTTGGTTTTTCTGCTTGTGTCACATAAACATTTAGTAAATGCTCTGTGTTAATTAGCTTTATTTTATTTCTATGTCAAACAGTCAAAGGGTCTCCATTTTATTGCTACTCCTATAGAATTAGATATACAGGGTCAGATTCCCTCCTTTGCCAACAGATGCCCAGCTCAGTAGAGTGGGGTGGGGGACTCATGGGGATGGTATGAGGGGACGGCCTACAATGGCATGTGGCCCATTGGCAACTGCCAGTAGCAAAAATCCCCAACTGCTGGAGACGGGACACTAGATGGGGAAGGATCTGAGTTACTACAGAGAATTCTTTCCCAGGTATCTGCCTGGTGGGTCTTGCCCACATGCTTAGGGTCTAACTGATTGCCATATTTGGGGTCAGGAAGGAATTTTCCCCCGGGTTAGACTGGCAGAGACCCTGGGGATTTTTCACCTTCCTCTGCAGCATGGGTTATGGGTCACTTCACGTTTAAACTAGTGTAAATGGAGGATTCTTTGTAACTTGAGGTCTTTAAACCATGATTTGAGGACTTCAGTACGGTAGCCAGAGGTTAGGGGCCTATTTCAGGATTTGGTGGGTGAGGTTCTGTGGCCTGCAATGTGCAGGAGTTCAGCACTAGATAGGATGACCAGAAGTCCCGATTTTATAGGGACTGTCCCAATATTCGTGTCTTTGTCTTATATAGGCACCTATTACCCCCCACCCTCTGTTCTGATTTTTCACACTTGCTATCTGTTTACTTAGATGATCACAATGGTCCCTACTGATCTAAAATCCATGAGTTGGTTATGGCTCCTTGAGTCCCTGGACTAATCAGTGCTGACCCCATTAATGCCATGAGTTAGAGCAGCCCTGGGGGCTTCTGTACCACCTCTGCAGGAGCCATGGGGATAGGGGGCATTGGCAAGCTGGAGAATGGAGGAGCCAATGCAGATCTATATACTAGCTATTTAGTGACCTGCAAAGGCCTGTAGGCCATAAGAGTCCTGCACAGGGACTGGCCTGGCTCTGAACAGGGGAGGCATTTAGGTGCCTAGTTCTCTAGGAGTTAGGTGCGTAAGTACCTTGGAGTGTCTGGGCCAACTGCCTTCCCTCTGTCTCTGTTCCAGAGTAAGGCTGACACTCCTATGGAGGTGTACAAAGAATTATCAGTGCCTCGTTTTCTATTTGGCATTCTTCATTTTTATAATCCTTTTCTTCCTCACCTCTCAAACAACCCTTCTGTAGCAGGCCGGTCACAAGAACACTGCATGGAGGAAAGAGAGCATATTACATAAATACTGCTATACAAATAAGTCTCCTTTGAGAGTCCTTTTTAAAGGCGCGCTAACATTAGTTCATAATTTTCAGCTCTTCTTTAGTCATTTCCTATTGTCATATGTTTTTAAAAAATCCATGAGATTAAAGAGGCAGATTCCATCAGGGTCCTTGTAGTGCTCAGTGGAGTTTGTAGCCCACTAAGTATACAGAAACTTAGTGGGAAGGTTGGTCTCGTATCTGTCATCTCAACCTGCTGAGCTCTGAATGTGCAACCCAGGCTTTTGAGTCATACAGTGAGGAGGCACACAACGAAACACAGATGAGGAGGAAGCTTGAGGATGTGTAGCTTTCATTTCTTTGTGAGATCTAAACTCTGGGTTGAAGATGCAGCATTTCCAGAATTTAATTCATAGGAATGGACACTGAGAGAAGGGTGAAATCTGGATCTAAAACATGTAGGCTTCTTCTTAATCAGTAGGCAAACTTTCCAAATAATGCAGATATGTAGTGCGAAGAAATGCAAATTTTGTAGGGTAATTTGTATGCAGTCAGTGGTCACTCTGTGAACAGACAAATTATCATTACTAATGATCATTATTCCCGTAATAAACATAGATAGTTCTTGGTGACATTTTCTTGGGGTGGGAGGAGGGGCTACAATCATAGATGGGTTTCAGAGTAGCAGCCGTGTTAGTCTGTATTCGCAAAAAGAAAAGGAGTACTTGTGGCACCTTAGAGACTAACCAATTTATTTGAGCATGAGCTGTAGCTCACGAAAGCTTATGCTCAAATAAATTGGTTAATCATAGATGATTTTATCCATATATCTGCATGAAGTAACTTAGACCTAGTAGTTGTTTCTTATGGGACATTTTGCATCAAACAAAGAGAATTTGATATTGCATGTCTCGCAATCACTTAATGCATACTGATCTGCGTAGCTTAGACTGGGGGAGGGGAGAAATAGTGGTACTATTCCAAATTCTGTTTCTAAGCCAAGCTCTGCCCTAAATGAGATGTGTTGCTCAGAGGCCTGTCCTCTTAAATTGTCCAAGGTAACGAATGTTCAACACTGCCTGTTACATAAAATTGTTTATAAAAATCAGCATAAAATGGAGACAAACAGAGTGGTACAAACTGACTTGTGTAGGTTAAAAGAACTGGGTTCAGGGGTTTTCAGGGCACCTGATAGAGTCACAGGTTGGCATGACAATTAGGTGACAGGTTTCTAGAAATGGGAGGAAATGTTTATAGTTGAAATCACCAAAATGTGTTTGGATCAGTAAATGTTAATGGGATGAGGTTGCCACCCCTTATTGGACATTGTTTATTCCGGGGGCCACTAAATAAGAGGGAAGAGTGGACTGGAAAGACTGAGCTTCACCATTTTGACTCTCACCTTCATCATCTCCTGGGACTCTGGTATCCACCATGACCCCAATAGGCCTCTGTCTTCCTGATCCTGAATGGCATCCTGTCCAGGCCAGGCCACAGAAAGAGGGGACAATTTGACATTGCCACTTCCACCAGCTTTGGCTAAATCCTGAACAGCAGCTGAGATGTGAGATTTGGGTTCCTATTGACACCCACCCTCATATGTCATTTTCCCTCCCTATCTTATTTTCCCTCTTTCCTATTGCTCTCCTTTGTCCTTCTGTCTAGCCAGAGTCTGGCTTAGCCAGACAAGACAACTCATCTTTTTCAACACTGTGGTGAACCTGTGAGCAGAAAAGCTGCTAAAAGCAATGTCTTAAACTGCCTGACGTTGATAAAAGTTGCCAGATCTTGCGTGGCACTTGCCGTGCTCCTGTTTCTCCAGCAGACAGGCTACAAGTGAAAGCCAGCATCAGAGACAGAAGCTACATTTTTCTCTCTTTGCCATTCTCTCCTCTCCCTTTTGCATAAATTTCTCTTCGTTTGTCTTAAAGAAAACAGGATCAGACTTCATCAACAGCTCCTGACCATCTCAACTAACTTTTTCTCTTTCCCCACAAAAAGGGCAGTTAATGCAATCTTTAATACCATCTAAAACACTGCCAAACACTAGGGGTTTCTGTCAGAGCTCTCTATAGGTAAAGCAAAAGGGAAGAAGGGTTATTGTTAAAATGGAAGCCCTCTTTAATACTTTACATTTTAAATGCTTTAATCATTTTTCCTTTTTCTGTATCTTTAATAAAAGTTTTAAATGATCATTAATGGTGGCTGTTACAGTGGGAATTGCCACCAACGATTTGACATAAAACCCTGGACGACGCTTAACTGTTTAATGTTGTAACAGTGAACACGGGTTTCATTAACATCTTATCCCTTAAAAAGAAAAGGAGTACTTGTGGCACCTTAGAGACTAACAAATTTATATGAGCATAAGCTTTCGTGAGCTACAGCTCACTTCATCGGATGCATTCAGTGGAAAATACAGTGGGGAGATTTCTATACATAGAGAACATGAAACAATGGGTGTTACCATACACACTGTAACGAGAGTGATCACTTAAGGTGAGCTCTTACCTTAAGTGATCACTGTCCTTACAGTGTGTATGGTAACACCCATTGTTTCATGTTCTCTATGTATAGAAATCTCCCCACTGTATTGTGATCACTCTCGTTACAGTGTGTATGATAACACCCATTGTTTCATGTTCTCTATGTATATAAATCTCCCCGCTGCATTTTCCACTGAATGCATCCGATGAAGTGAGCTGTAGCTTATGCTCAAATAAATTTGTTAGTCTCTAAGGTGCCACAAGTTCTCTTTTTCTTTTTGCGAATACAGACTAACATGGCTGCTACTCTGAAATCTTATCCCTTGTTCGGCCAGGACACCCCCTATTGAACACAACAGATGTCACTCAAAATGTATAGTGTAGGTATTTATAATACATGCTCTTCTGGGCTCCGCTCCTCCTCACCAGGTTTGAATACACTCATGGGGTCTCCTGAGCTTCATGTTGGCAGCTTCCCCTCTGTTGGGCTTCAGATACCCCCCTGGGCTCTGATAGGTTCCTTGGTCTTGCTTTCTTGTTGATTTGGATGGAGGGGGAATGGTAGTATCTCACAAGGCCTGTAACTCACGTCACTGAAAGGTAATGTCACTCCAGCAGGCCAAGCAGACCTGCACAATAATGCCCTCCCTCTCCTTTCTCATATGGTTGATCAGTTATGAAACAGTTAAGAACCTTGACATTTCGACAGGTTTCAGAGTAGCAGCCGTGTTAGTCTGTATCCGCAAAAATGTATCCTTGACATTTAGAGTATCTTGCTTAAGCATCTGGGTTAACACCTTGCTGACATGGACAAGGGGCAGTTCACACCTCCCACCATGGCTGTGTTCTCTCCAAACTCAGGCAGACATCTCCGCATCAGTTACACTTGGCTCACATTTTGAAGGTTTTCTTAGCCCCCATAAAAAGGTGAGACTTCACTGAGCCTTGAGGTCAATGGAGTTAAGCAAGTGTATAGTCACTGTAAGTAAGAGGAGATTCAGGCCCTTACTTTTTCAAAATGAAAGCATAAATTTGGGAGCACAAGATGGCATCTTGGGAGAGATGTCGGCAGGTCAAATAAATACCCCATAAAGCTCCCAAATCTGGGCATACTACAAACCTGTCTTATGGATAGTATAGTTTATCTACCTTACATTTAGCTAACTATGCCCAGAAAGTGTGTTAAAATAGATGATAAATATTGTTTCCAGCAATTTACAATAAAAGCTTCAGTGACTGTAAAAAGAACATGGGTGATTCATTTGAATCTCAGTAAATATCTATTTTCAGCACAGGATAAGATCAGGACAAGTTCTCAATATTTCCTGTTTCTTGCTTATTCTTATAAATAAATGGCCTAGAAACTAGGGTTCAGAAAACCACAAATAGAGCAAATACAGGAAAGGTTCTTTGGAAAGTAGATTCTGGTGATAGATGAGTCACTAGAGCCACAGAACTTGTCTGGAACTGAAGAGCAGACATCACTTTCCTCCCCAAATGCCTCTTTGTATTGGGAAAGCTTCAGCAAATGATGCAGGAGGGAACAAAGAACATTGCTGTGGAAGAGAGGCTTTCATTCCAGCTCCATGTCAGCTGGTGTGTGATAATCCTTTATTTGTCATCCAGGTATTCTGTTATCATTTTATTACATTTCCAATGAGGCACATAATGCACCTTCACTACTGTTCTTATAGCAAACATACACACTCCGCATTTGTAGAGGACAAATAATTAATTATAAAATGGCACACACCTATGAACTGTGCTGATGGTATAATATACAATGGCTGGGGATAACTTTGAGAATTAGTCACACAGAAGCAGCTGCCGCCACTGGCACAAAATAATGTATGCAATCTCCAGTAACATTCACCGTCTTTAGCAATTCCACATTTCTTATTCTGGTCATTGTTTATCTCTATTGAAAATACACTACAATGAGTGTTTTAGCCTCAATCTAGGTCTCCTTGTACATATAGCCCCTGGTTTACCTGCTTGCTCTACTTGTGCCTATAGTAATTTCCAATACCTGTTTCTTTTGTTCCCATTTTTTACCACAAGGCAAAACCCTCTTTGCTTTAGTGGCCAGTTTGCACAAGTGCTTTATTTCTTGTTTTATAACTTTCTCTTGTCACATCTCTGGAATCATGTCGAGTCCTGTCATGGTAATTTGATAGGTTTCAGAGTAGCAGCCGTGTTAGTCTGTATTCGCAAAAAGAAAAAGAGGACTTGTGGCACCTTAGAGACTAACCAATTTATTTGAGCATAAGCTGTAGCTCAGGAAAGCTTATGCTCAAATAAATTGGTTAGTCTCTACGGTGCCACTAGTACTCCTTTTCTTTTTGGTAATTTGATAGTTCAACTAGTTTGCTGGTTAATAGAAAGATCACCTCTCCATACTACATTAGCCGCCTTGCAACACATTTTCAGTTTGGCTGTCTTGGCTGTAATATAATACAATGCAAATGTATACACAACAATTGGAATTAGACGCGGCAGAACTCAGTTTTTATTTTTTATAATTCAGATGGATAATGTCGATATTGATTCTTAAGCATTTTTTTATTATTTTTATCAATCTAAATTTTCACAGCTGTGGGAAATTATGGAGGGGTATCAGACAATTATTCAGTGACAGTAGATGTTGAGATTCAAAGTTAAAGCTTTATAAACGATTAAAAACTCAAATTGTTAACATCTTATGTTAAAATGTACAAAATAAATATAAAATCAACAAACCTTACCCATTTTTACTATTCCTTCACTAGTCCATTTGTAACAAGTCTAATCCAAAAGTCTAAAGTGCTGTGATTTTGATTGTAATAAGTTCTCAAACAGCATTTTTCTCACTTTGTCTATCTGTAAATTTTGATATTAATGAAAATACTTTTTCATCAGGTTTTTGTGTGGGTACAGTGAAATTGATGTTTCCCACATTTACCAATAAAAATCTAACCCTTTGAAGCCTAGATATAATATATTTGGGGCGTGTTCAGACTCAACAGAACAGGCTTTTCAAGGGCACATGGCTTTTGTTTTAGAAGCTATTTGGATACCTGAAACAAATATGGGGTTTTTGTTTTTGTTTTAATTTTGATAAGCTAGAAAGAGAATGATGAAAAATATCATGCCTATAATGAAAATGGCAAAAAATTGTTTCTTCATTTTTGGCAGGGATATACAGTTAATTTTTGGTTCTGAGGTAACTTCCACTGGAGCCATTCCCTTCAGCTTGCACAAGCTAAGCAAGGTTGGCCTGGTTAGCATGTGATTGGCAGACTCCTGTGAAGTGGCATGAAACTCTGCCCTTTGAGCCAGTAATGACTTAAATTAATACCACAGCTCAGAGACATAGACCTTGAACTTGTATTCTTCTTAGCATATGTGCAATGCGCCTCATGTGGCATGTAATCAGGATTCACCTCCGAATTTGGTCTGCTGGTTGGATCATTAACTTCCCTGGCCTAGGCTGGGTACTGACAGGGAGTGCATCATGAACACTGATCCATGCCTCCCAAACATGCACTGAGGCCCCGATACTTTAGTGGGGCTATGCCCGGTGGGTAGGTCTGCCTAAGCAACTGTACCTTGCATGATCAGGGCCCAAGTTAAGTTTGGCCTTGATCAAACATGCTTAGACATGTGATGAGTAACCGTACTCATGTGAGTAATCTCATTGCCCCTGATCCTGCAGTTGGATTCACATGGATTCACATGGATTCACCAAGGGTCTGCCTGTCCAGATCTGACTGTAAGCTGGGTCATAGAGTTCAGTGGCACGACTCCCATCTCTGTTTACAGGATTGGGGCCTGGGGCACTGTTTTTACAAGAGGGTTTTTTGCACTGATGTAGCTATCTAGCAAAACCACCACAGTAGATTCACTACACAAGCCCTGCTTGGCACTGGTGTAGTGCAGTGGTTCCCAAACTAGAGGCACCACTTGTTCAGGGAAGGCCCCTGGCAGGCAGGGCCGGTTTGTTTACCTGCCGTGTCCGCAGGTTCGGCCGATTGGGGCTCCCACTGGCTGTGGTTCGCCGCTCCAGGCCAATGGGGGCTGCGGGAAGGGCGGCCAGCACATCCCTCAGCCTGCACTGCTTCCCGCAGCCCCCATTGGTTGAGAACAGCGAACCGTGGCCAGTGGGAGCCACGATCGTCCGAACCTGCAGACGCGGCAGGTAAACAAACCAGCCCAGCCAGCCAGGGGCTTTCCCTAAACAAGCGGCGCTCCTAGTTTTGGAACCACTGGTGTAGTGTGTTTACATTAGTCACTTGCACCAAGTTACACCAGTGCAAATTTCCCTACTTTAGACAAGCCCTTAAGTAGCATCTGTATTTCCACTGAGGATACAGTGTCTGATTTCCCCTTGCCCTGCACCTTTCATAGTGACTTACACTAGAGCAAAGCATTTGTTAAATGTTTTCAGATTAGAATGATAATTCATTACACCCATTTTGCCGTGATGAAAATCTACCCAAGGGGTAGGGCAAGTGAGAAAGAGGCCTAGTTTACCTTTAAAAATTAGATCGACCTAGCTATATTGCTCAGGAGGACTGTGAAAAATTTTGAAGTCGTAATGTTGACCTAACCCTTGTTGTAGGCATGGCTAGGTCTACTGAAGAATTCTTTAGTCCACCTAGCTCAGAGGTGGGCAAACTACTGCCCACGGGCCACATTCCCTCCGGCCCCTGAGCTTCTCGCCCAGGAGGCTAGCCCCCAGCCCCTCCCCTGCTGTTCCTCCTCCCCCGCAGCCTCAGCTCACTGCGCTGGGCAGCGGGGCTGTGAGATCCTGGGGCAGCGCAGTTGCAGAGCACGGCGTGACCCGATGCTCTGTGCTGCGCGGTGTGTGGCTGGTTCCAGCCGGGTGGTGTGGCTGTAGCACTGCCAGCCACCGGTGCCCAGGCAGCGCAGTAAGGGAGCAGAGAGCAGTGGGGGTTGGATAGAGGACAGGGGAGTTCGGGGTGGTGGTCAGGGGGTGAGGGTGTGGATACGGGGTGGGGCGGTCAGAGGACGGGGAACAGGGGGGTTGAATGGGGGCAAGGGTCCTGGGGGGCAATCAGGAAGGAGGGGGGGATTGGATGGGGCAGCAGGGGGGCAGTCAGGGGCAGGGGTTCCGGGGACGGTCGGGGACAGGGAGAAGGGGTGGTTGGATGGGGCAGGAGTCCTGAGGGGGCAGTCAGGAATGAGAGAGGGGGTTGGATGGGGTGGCGGGGAGCAGTCAGGGGCACGGGTTCCAGGGGTGGTCATGGGGACAGGGAACAGGGTGGTTGGATGGGGCAGGAGTCCCGGGAGGGCCCTCAGGGGGCAAAAAGCAGGGAAGGGGGGTGTCAGATGGGGGCAGGGACCGGGCCACACCTGGCTGTTTGGGGAGGCACAGCCTCCCCTAACCGGCCCTGCATACAATTTTGGAAACTGATGTGGCCCTCGGGCCAAAAAGTTTGCCTGCCCCTGACCTAGCTACTGCCTCTCGGAGAAATGGGTTCATTACCTTGATGGAAAAACCCCTTCCATCGACTTAGGAAGTGTCTACACAATGGCAACAGCTGTAGTTCTGTAGGGGCCATAGTGTAGATGCACCCTGAGGCCTGAAGAATACTACAGAAATGCTATGCAGGGTTACACTTGTCTATTTTTACTACAACTATTAGAAACAACGGTGGCTTTTTTAAAAACCAAAACTTACTAACTTTGATATGTGTTGAGGTCACATTAGTGTTTGTTAATATTTTTCATTAGTGATCTTTATAACGATATTCCTAAATTATTTTATTTTACCAGCATTAGTTGGAAGGAGATTTTTATCAGCAAATGTCCATAAAAGTAGATCTCACCATATGCATGCAAACCAAAAAAATAAAAAATAAAAAAGTTATTTCCATCGATGATAAGAGAAATGTACAGATTGTCCGGCAAAGGAGGAAAAATGCGGCTTGAGAATTTCTAAGAATTTGATTTAAGGATCTTTACTGTATATTTTGGCACGTGGCGATGACAAGTTGTGCGTTAACAGTTATAAAGCGCCGTCTTCATGATTCTGAACCCCTGTCATTAACTAATTATTGTCTGACCTCCCCCACCCCGCCCCATTTCCTGCAACATTTTAAACGGAAAAAAAGGAAAAAAAAAGCAGTAAACAATGCTTAAACACAAACATCGAGGTGATCCTTTAGAAATGAGATAAAAATAAAGCTTGAATTCTGCCAAGCCGAATTATAACCCTCAGGGGCTGCTTAGCACCAACTCCCCCCCCCCCCCCCCCTGCGGTCACTGACTGTCCACCACTGGTGGCTTCGGAATCGGCTTGATCCCCTTTACTTGGATCACCCTTCCCCGACCCGCCAGACGCCCCCGCCCCGCCCCAAAGGTAAACCGGGAAGCGTCGAGCCCGGAGTGGGATTTCCCGGCCGGGGCCTGCCGGCTGCAGTGGGATTTCCCTGCTCGGCGGGACGCTCCGGCGGTGGCGCTTCCCCCTAGCTCAGGGCTGAGGCTCCTGGAAGCCGCGGCGCTGGCGAGGCTCCTCCCCTGCGAGCGGCGGCGGCGGGGGCGAGGAAGCTGCAGCCGGAGCCGCCGGGGGAGCGGAGCCCGGGACACCCCGGCAGGTGAGAGCCGCTGCCTCGGGCGCGGGCGGGGGCACACGAGGGGGCCTTGCCCTTGCCCCTGCCCCTGCTCCGTGAAGTTGAAGGCCAGACCCGGGGGCGGGGAAGAGGGACTCTGGGGTGCACTGACCGACGGGGAAACGAGGCGAGTGGAGGGGGCGGAGGGCTGGGCTCTGGGTGCTGTGGGGGACGGTGGAGGGCAATGGAGGGAGGGTGGGCACTGGGTGCTGGGGGGGCAGTGGGGCGGACGGTGAGCTCTGGGCGCTTTGAGGGGGGGTGGGGGCTTTGAGTGAAGGTGGGGGGAGGGTGGGCACTGGGGCTTTGAGGGGTGGTGGGGGAGGGTGGGGCGGACGGTGGGCACTGGGTGCTATGGGGGAGGGTGGGCACTGGGTGCTGTGGGGGAGGGTGGGGTGGACGGTGGGCTCTGGGTGCTATGGGGGAGGGTGGGCAACTGGGTGCTGTGGGGGAGGGTGGGGCGGACGGTGGGCTCTGGGTGCTATGGGGGAGGGTGGGCAACTGGGTGCTGTGGGGGAGGGTGGGGCGGACGGTGGGCTCTGGGTGCTATGGGGGAGGGTGGGCAACTGGGTGCTGTGGGGGAGGGTGGGGCGGACGGTGGGCTCTGGATGCTATGGGGGAGGGTGGGCAACTGGGTGCTGTGGGGGGAGGGTGGGGCGGACGGTGAGCTCTGGGCACTTTGAGGGGCGGTGGGGCTTTGAGTGAAGGTGGGGGGAGGGTGGGCACTGGGGCTTTGAGGGGTGGTGGGGAGGGTGGGCTCTGGGTGCTGTGGGGGAGAGTGGGCACTGGGCGCTTTGAGGGGCGGTGGGGCACAGGGTGGGCTCTGGGTGCATTGGGCAAGGTGGGGGTGGGCACTGGGTTTACGTGGGAGGAAGGTGGGGAGAGGGCATTGGGGGGAGATGAGGGAGTGGGCACTGTGTGCATTGGGGAAGGTGGGGGAGGGGGCACTGGAGGAGATGAGGGAGCGAGGAGGAGTGGGCACTGGGTGTACTTGAGAGGAAGGTGGGGAGTAATGGCATGGGGTGCACTGGAGGAAGGTGGAGGGATGTGTGTAGGGGTGGGTGTTGTGGGGCCAGGAGGTGGCAGAAGCAAGGTGCATAGTGCTGCTTCTAACTGTAAAGTTTGCCCCCTGCCCCCTTTAGTGACTGCTTCTAGTCTCGAGACAGACAGTGGGAGTTGTAGTGAAGGTGGGAGACCCCAGGTCCTCTTCTGTAAGGGATGGGATTTCCCTCTGCTTGATTTCCCTTGGGACTCTCACATGTTCAGCGCACCAGCACAGCTACTCACTTGTACTTGGTTATGAAATCAGGACACTGGCTTCCTCTTGTCCCTCCACATATCAAAAACCCCATCAGATCGTTTTCAAACAACAGGTTTGGTGATTGATTTGCTTAGGAACACGTAAGCGGAAAACCAATGGCTAATACTCGGATTACAGGCTTCACTGTGACTGTTGTGAAATCTATATGGCTGGAGCGACATTTGAAAGCCAAGTGATGATGACTGGGTTGAAGTGTAAATGTTAAAGTGACAAATGTAATAATCAGATTATTACATTTGTTTAAGCAAATCATGCAGTTGTGGATATTGGACACACAGCTGGCAAACACGGCATCTCCCTTCCCACCCATGAACTAATTGGTAAACAGAACAGGAGTACTTGTGGTATCTTAGAGATTAACAAATTTATTTGAGCATAAGCTTTCATGGGTTACAGCCCACTTCATTGGATGCACAGAATGGAACATATAGTAAGAATCTATCTATCTATAATCTGCAGGTTGGGGGGCTGTCTGTAAGCGAGGACTGGTCTGTCTCCCAAGATCCGAGAGAGTGAGGGATCATTTTTCAGGACAGGTTGTAGATCTTTGATGATGCGCTGGAGAGGTTTTAGTTGGGGGCTGAAGGTGACAGCTAGTGGTGTTCTGTTGTTTTCTTTGTTGGGGCTGTCCTGTAGTAGGTGACTTCTGGGTACCCTTCTGGCTCTTTCAATCTATTTCTTCATTTCAGCAGGTGGGTGTTGTAGTTGTAAGAATGCTTGATAGAGATCTTGTAGGTGTTTGTCTCTGTCTAAGGGATTGGAGCAAATGAAATTTCCCTTACTTGAATGCTGCCCAGATAAGATAATTACCCAGTCAACTTGCTCAGGCAAGTAATGCTCCTCATGAGAGGTTTCAGAGTAACAGCCGTGTTAGTCTGTATTCGCAAAAAGAAAAGGAGTACTTGTGGCACCTTAGAGACTAACCAATTTATTTGAGCATAAGCTTTTGTGAGCTACAGCTCACTGCATCCGATGAAGTGAGCTGTAGCTCATGAAAGCTTATGCTCAAATAAATTGGTTAGTCTCTAAAGTGCCACAAGTACTCCTTTTCTTTTTGCTCCTCATGAGATTACTGCTTTAGGGTTTGAACACTAAAGTCAATGGGAATGTGTCCTTGTCTTCAGTGTAAATAAGATCAGGCTTTTAATGTCTACTAGGCGTAAAGGGTGGTTATGGAGGAAAGCTTGTTGCTAGTAAGTATTACATTTTTTCAGCGTTTTTCCAACAGTGCTACTTGTGTATAATGCTGTAGTTTTAGTCTACTCCTAGCTGATTTATTTCCCTCTTCCCCTTAAAAGTATCTTTTTAGAAGCATCTGAAGTTTTGCACCAGTGGCTATGCAGTAAGTGTTGGCAGGGTGGTACCATCCCTTCAGGCCTTATGTATGTCATAACAACTTCAGTGCAATCTGAATTATTGGTCTGTTACTAGGACGTCAGGCTTTATCAGTCTCAGCTTCTTCTTCTTGTGTGGCAAGGTAAGTTTAGGAGCAGACACCAGATTCTTGTTCTTCAGTACCATGTGCAGTCACACAGCCACTTTCTTGGTAGCAGCTTTGTCTAATCATCTGCTTTTGTGGATCAGAGGGAGGCATGGTTTACCGGAGGAGGATGAAACATTCTAAAATGCTCTTAATTTCCTGTGTTCCTTTTTTTTGCCTTTGAGTGGAAAATTGCTCCTGTTTTCCTCAGACCTACAGGAAGTATGCTGCCACCTCTCCATGCTCTCATTGTCTCCTATTCTTCACTGCTGCATAATAGTCACAGAGAAACTGTTTTTCTGGGAAATTAACATTTTCTGTGAAAAAAACATTCTGATTTCCTTCTTCAGGAGCTGGGGATTTAAATAACTTCCTGCAGTGTTGAGAACCCAGATCTGTAGAACTTCTCACCTGGGTGAAGCTAGGCATGTGCATAAGGCCATGTCTATAGCTGTACTGGCAAATCATCCTAGTTAGATGCAGCTTCTACTGTCAAAAGTTGCCAAAGCAAAATAAGCTTTTTTGCTGGTATGACAGCTAGGGCTTTTGCTGGTATAGCTGTGCTGGAAAATACTCACACCTGCAACCGACATAGCTATGGCAGCAAAACTTAAAAGTACACGCTAGGCATCAGTCTCTGCAGGATTGTGCCTTAGTACATGAACAGAAAGAGAAACTGATTTAAAATTGTCTATAAACAAAACAAAAACTAAAGAAGTGTTTTACATAAGAACGGCCATACTGGGTCATACCAAAGGTCCATTTAGCCCAGTATCTTGTCTTCCGACAGTGGCTAATGCCAGATGCCCCAGAGGGAATGAGCAGAACAGTTAATCATCAAGTGATCCATCCCCTGTCACCCATTCACAGCTTCTGGCAAACAGAGGCTAGGGACACCATCCCTGCCCATCGTGGCAAATAGCCATTGATGGACCTATCTTCTTGAATTTATCTAGTTTTTTTTTTTTAACCCTGCCATAGTCTTGGCCTTCACGACATCCTCTGGCAGAGAGTTTCACAGGTTGACACTGCATTGTGTAAAGAAATACTTCCTTTTGTTTGTTTTAAACCTGCTGCCTATTAATTTTATTTGGTGACCCTAGTCTTTGTGTTATGAGAAGGAGTAAATAACCCTTCCTCATTTATTTTCTCCACACCAGTCATGATTTTATAGACCTTTATCATATCTCCCCTTAGTCGTCTCTTTTCCAAACTGCAAAGTCTCAATCTTATTAATCTCTCCTCATACGGCAACCATTCCATATCCCTAATAATTTTTGTTGCCCTTTTCTGAACCTTTTCCAATTCCAATATATCTTTTTTGAGATGGGGCGACCACATCTACACACAGTATTCAAGATTTGGATGTACAATGGATTTATATAGAGGTGATATTGTATTTTCTGTCTTATTATCTATCCCTTTCTTAATGATTCCCAACATTCTGTTAGCTTTTTTGACTGCTGCTGCACACTGAGTGGATGTTTTCAGAGAACTATCCACAATGATTCCAAGTTCTCTTTCTTCAGTAGTAACAGCTAATTTAGACATTTTATATGTATAGTAGGGATTCTGTTTGCCAATGTGCATTACTTTGCATTTATCAGCATTGAATTTCATCTGCCATTTTGTTGCCTAGTCACCCAGTTTTGTTTTATTATTTAAATTGAATGTAATTTAAAATAAAATAACAGAGGTAAAATAAGACATTTTGATCCTGCATTCCCTATACAAACTACATTTTCATTGCCTTCAACATGGCAGCTGCCTTGCATGAGGACTGCGACCATCATGCCGAAAGATATGAAAAGTACCTTGGACGTGTACGATACACACGCATCAAAATTTATTAGGATGGTCACATTATTGTTTTGCTTTTAATGCTAACTACTGCATTTTTGCAGTTAACTAAATCTTAATGGGAAAAATCCTCATTTAAAAAACAACAAAAACTGAGGCCTTGTCTACCATTTGATATGGTGAACAGTGTTGAGCGCAGGTGTTACTACGTAGATGGAGTTACACTGGGGCTAACCCTTCACGTATACACACTGCACTGATCTAAAGCAAGTCTTTACTATTACTTTGCTTATGTCCTGGAATTATTAATCCTCTCTCAAAAAAGTTTATAACCATCAAACAAAGCTATCTTTAAAAAGTTACCAGTTTAAGTCAATTTTTAAAACCCATATATTAAATTCTGGGAATTTTTACTTTTTTTTTTTAAACTGTGAAAGTGGCACAGCTGAGGAGTAACATATCATGTAAAATGGAAATGACAATGAACATTTCTGAAACATTCTTGAAATGTTGGAGGAGATTTATGCCTATGTGCTGTGGTGTACCACTGAGATGTCTTAGAGAAGAATATTGCTTTGTATATCTGTCAATGCCAGCTACAGTGGACTGATCACATCACATCAAGATACACAATTACCCTCAAGTGAAGTTAACAGGTTTTGATTTGTCCATAACAAATCTAGGAAGTTGAGGTTACAGTGTTAAATATCCACAGATTTAATTTTTTTAAAGCTTATGAGGAATAGCGAAACTTAAAACAATTAAGTGTGTGTGTGTCCTTAAATTGTGAAATAATCCATTGTTTTGTCACTAGTTAAATAACAATTATTAAGTGATCAGGGTTCAAAAATACATAGTGTGATTTTACTTTTTATTTTAACTTTTTAAAAATATCTATAGATATTATAGGCGAGGAAGGATTGTTTTAGGGTCTCACTTGGAACTGGGGTACCACTGAGGTCACCTGACCCGCCAGCCTGGGTTATGTTTACACTGTGTTGCTGTGACAGGCTCTCAAGCCCCCTTCCAGCCCACACACAGGTAGGGACACACCCAGCTGCAAGAATTTTGTTGTTGTGGCCTTTGGAATTGGCTCTCCAGATCTAGATTTGCTAACATTTAGGGAATACTAGTTCCCTCAGCATTTTCTTGGGCGGTAAGGGTGTTGGTTGATAACTGTATTGATGTAGGAAGCACTAATTCTCTTGTATTAACTAACTATTGCACTGCATGTCATTTTTTTTTAATTGTCCTCTAAGGCCCTGATTCAAAGACTCCCTGTGACTTTCTTGTACTTTGGAACAAGCCCTGACCTTAGCGATTCAGAACCGGGCAGCCATTTTCTCACGTTTAAATGTCCTAGGGCCTGATATGATCCATGCAACCCTGCACATCTCGCAATAACGTTATTTGAAAGTTTATCCATCCTGTGGCACTAATCAGACCAAATTTGGGAAGGAATAAACGTTTTCTGCTTGGTACAGAGTCTATAGTGAAACCAGACTACTTCCTAATCTGTTTATTAAAGTTATGCAATTCCTATTTCAAGACTGGTCACATTTGAATAAACATTGAGCAAGGAAAGTTGATCTGTATCCAAAATGCTTAAATAAATAAAGAAAAATACATATAAAAACTTGTTGGCTCTTGTCTGTATCTAGAAGTGCAGATATGGACAGCAGGAGTGGGGATAGTTCTTATATGCATGAGCAAAACACGAGAGGTTAGAATGATAACTAAATCCATTAAAGGTTTAGGTTTAAACTTCCAATACCCAAGCTTTGACATTGAGAAATAAATAAATACAAGTACAAGGAAGTAGTGCGATTGAATGGTAGATTAATAGACTTTTCCCCCCCAGTTAAGCTCTGTTTTTACTTTGTAACTACAGGGAGAGGATAGTCTGTAAGACTTATTTGGCTTCTTGGATGCGCTTTGATCACCCTTGGTTATACCTCCGAATGAGGCTATGTCATGCTTACTAGGCAGTTTTGGAGCTCTCTTCATCTCCCATATTCCCCTGTCTCCATCCCTGCACTCTGCAACACACGCCGGTAGTCGAATATTTGCTCAATTTCTTCCATTTTCACCTTCATTTTTGCCTCTCTGCACCTCCCGTGTCCAGAGCTCTGATATGGCTCCAGGATCCCTCTTGAGTCATCAGGCCTGCCCCTCTTCCAAGCTCCTATGGCCCTTCTTGCTACACCCTGGACATTTGCCCTGGCCTTCTATGACTCTTGGAAAGACTCCCCTTTCTCATGTGGGATGTTAGTTATATACAGGGAGTCCTCGGACTTATGACGCCACTTACGATGCTTTTCAATTGACTGCCCGTTTCGCCCCTACGATGCTGGATTTGCATAAAGTTAGCTTGAAATCACTTCCTGGTTGCATTATACTGGTGTGGAGCTGGAAGTGGTCGCTTCTGATTGAGACAGCAGGGTAGCTTGTTGCCGTATAGGGTTGCTGCAAGTTTTTGATGGATATCACAGCTTTAAAGTTGGGCTACAAAGTTGAAGTGAGAATTGACTTAAGCATGGATTTATGTTCTGCATTTTGTCCCATAAGCCATGTCTACTGATTTCCAGTCCAGTGGCAAGACCATCCTTCCTGACAAATCACTAGTTAGAGCTGGCCTCCATAATTACTTGTTGTTTTTGGGGTGCTATTCTTATTGTCCAACAGCTGAAATCTAGAAGGAGACATTACTACAACAATGATTTATGATCTGAATAACATGCCTCACAAACAATTCCAAGCACATAATATGCATTTTAGTAAAGCAAAGTAAATGTATACTTTTATTATCAAAAAATGTAGGCCATATTTACAGGATGGAAAACAGTGACTCTCAAAAATATTTGGGGCTAGTGGTGGATGATTAGCTGAACATGAGCTCCCAGAGTGATGCTGTGGCCAAAAAGACTAATGTCATCCTTGGATGCATAAACATGGGAATCTTGAGTAGAAGTAGAGAGGTTTACTTGGTTCTGCCTCAGTGCAGAAGGCTGAACTAAATGACTTCTCAAGGTCCCTTTCAGCCCTACATTTCTATGATTCTGGGTTTTTCTTTCCTCTGTATTTGGCATTGGTGCGACCACTGCAGGAATACTGTGTTCAATTCTGGTGTCCAGAATTCAAGAAGGATGTTGATAGACTGAAGTGGGGTCAGAGAAGAGCCACAAGAATGATTACAAAGGATTAGAAAACATGCTTTATAGTTATAGACTCAAAGAGCTCAATTTATTTATTTTAATAAAAAGAAGGTTAAGGGGTGACTTGATTACAGTCTATCAATGTCTACATGGAGAACAAATATTTAAAAATTGGCTCTTCAATCTAGTAGAGAAAGCTGAAGCTAAACAATTTCAGACTGGCAATGGGGTGTAAATTTCTAACAGTGGCAGTAATTAACCATTGGAACAATTTACCAAGGGTCATGGTAGATTCTCCGTCACTGGCAATTTTTAATATCAAGATTGGATGTTTTTCTAAAAGAGATGCCCTAGGAATTTTGTTGGGAAAGTTCTATGGCAGGGATTGATAACCTTTGGCACGCGGCCCGTCAGGGAAAGCCCCTGGCAGGTTGGGCCGGTTTGTTAACCTGCAGCATCTGCAGGTTTGGCTGAACGCAGCTCCCACTGGCTGCGGTTTGCCGTTCCAGGCCAATGCGGGCTGCGAGAAGCGGCGTGGGCCAAGGGATGTGCTGGCCGCCCTTCCTGCAGCCCCCATTGGCCTGGCACGGCGAACCGCGGCCAGCGAGAGCTGTGATGGGCCAAACCTGCAGACACGGCAGGTGAACAAACCGTCCTGACCCCACAGCAGCTTTCCCTGGCAGGCCATGTCCCAAAGGTTGCTGATCCCTGTTCTACAGTATGTGTTATACAGGAGGTCAGACTAGACTACCCTTCTAGCCATGAAATCTCTGACTCTTACAGTGAGAGATTAAAGGAACTCATTTAAACTATTTAGTTTATTAAAAAGAAGTTTGAGATGACTTAATTATGATCTAGAAGTACCAGTTCAGGAAGAAGAGATCTGATGTTAGCGGGCTCTTTAATCTAGTGTAAGGGGACTGTTGCCCCCTTACTAACATTCAGTGTGGGTGTTTTAGTTGCTAGCTCCCAGTACTAAAAAGGGGGAAGGGTCGATGGGAAACCAGGACCCTGAGACTGCCAGTCCCCAGGAACAATGGGGAGAGGCCAATGTTCCAGGTCAGACTGAATGACAGGGTGGGCCCGCTAATCAGGGAGTCAGGAGGCCAGGGAGGTCCCATCCTCCGTGTGAGCTGGATTTGCCTGGGTCAGACAGAGTGGGGCCGAGCTAAGGAGAAAGCAGGGGCCTGAGCTAAGCTGGGGAGCAGAGCTGGGCCAGATCTAGAGAGACCAGAAAAGCAGCCCAGAGAGAGCAGGCCCTGTCCTGGGAGCAGAGCTGCAGCCCCAAAGCTAGAGGCACAGCCCAGAGAGAGCAGACGTGCCCTGGGAGCAGAGCTGCAGCAACCAGAGCCAGAAGGGCCAGAAAAGCAGCTCAGGAAGCAGGTCAGTGCTGGGAGCAGAGTCACAGAAGCAGCCTGCAGAGCAGACCTGCCTGGGAGCAGAGCTGCAGCAACCAGAGCCAGAGGGGCCAGAGAAGCAGCCCAGGGAGCTGGAGGCAGAGCAGCAGCAGTGCAGAGACAGAGCGGTGCAGCTGGGGCTGGAGCAGTCTGGAGCTGGGTGCTGTGAGCAGCGGGGGAGAGTGAGGGGGACCTTGGGCAGCGGGCCCAGCACAGGGAGATGCCTCAGCCAAGGGGCTCTGCAGGCCAGGCTTGGATCGTAACGCTGACAGGTCAGGGGCAACACTGGGAAGAAGGGTAATACCACTTAGAGCCTGAGAGCGTGTGGCCACCACCAGAGCAAGTGTCCAACCCACAGCATCCCTGCAGCACAGCCAGGGCCTGAGAAGGAGGCCTGGGACTTACAAGGAACAGACTGTGAACTGCCCTGACGTTCCAGAGACACTGTTTGTGATGCTCCCTGCCCAGAGCGGGGTGATGTGTTTCCTTTAACCTTTCCCATTTTTTCCTTATTCTTTTTAAAATTAATTGTTGATTAAATAACTTGCATTTGCTTTAACTTGTATGTAATGGTCAGTGGGGGTCAGAGAAGTGCCCAGTACAGAGAGAGTACCCCGGAGTGGGGATACCCTAGCCCCTGTCTTACGTGACCACAGCAAGGTTGGGGGTCGAGTCCCCCAGGAATCCTGGGCCCAGCCTTTTTGGGGTTACAAGGACTCTGCCAGACAGGAGAGTGGAAGGGGAGTCCTCAAGGGCAGGGAGGTCACTGGGTAAAGGAAGTGGGAGCGAGGACTCAGATCCTTTTGCTAGCCCACTTCACCGGGGTAGTGCAGAAGCCAGGAAAGTTCCCCACAATAGCGGGACTATTCCCCTGCTTACACTAGCATACAAAGACATAACAAGATCCAATGGATGGAAGTTGAAGCTAGCAAAGTTCAAACTGGAAATAAGATACAAAATTTTAACAATGAGGGTAATGAAGCATGAATCACTGGGTAAAATTCTGTGTTTGTCTTATGTTAGGTAGGAGGTCAGACTAGATGATTGGAATGATCCTTTCTGACCTAAAAACCCATGAGTAAGTCCGCACAATAAGTACAGTTTCAGAGTAGCAGCCGTGTTAGTGTGTATTCGCAAAAAGAAAAGGAGTACTTGTGGCACCTTAGAGACTAACCAATTTATTTGAGCATAAGCTTTCGTGAGCTACAGCTCACTTCATCGGATACATTCAGTGGAAAATACAGTGGGGAGATTTATATACACGGAGAACATGAAACAATGGGTGTTATCGTACACACTGTAAGGAGAGTGATCACTCTATTCAAGACTGGGAGTGGATGGGTCATTACACAAAGTAAAACTATTTCCCCATGTTTATTCTCCCCCCCCCCTCCCCCCCCCCCCCCGTTCCTCAGATGTTCTTGTCAACTGCTGGAAATGGCCCACCTTGATTGTTACTACAAAAGGTTTTCTCTCCTTCCCCTCCCGCTCTCCTGCTGGTATTAGCTCATCTTAAGTGATCACTCTCCTTACAGGTTTCAGAGTAGCAGCCGTGTTAGTCTGTATTCGCAAAAAGAAAAGGAGTACTTGTGGCACCTTAGAGACTAACCAATTTATTTGAGCATAAGCTTTCGTGAGCTACAGCTCACTTCATCGGATGCAGTGAGCTGTAGCTCACGAAAGCTTATGGTCAAGTAAATTGGTTAGTTTCTAAGGTGCCACAAGTACTCCTTTTCTTTTTACAATAAGTACAGTGTGGACAGAGGTAGTTCTGAGTTCACTACGCAGTGCTCTACAAATGTCCATCAGAACTTGTCTGGAGAGACCATCCTTAATGGGAGAGAAGATTGTTCAGTTTCCTTGGGATTTAGATGGAATAATGCTGTGTCTTACAATATCCTTCCTCTATCCCCCACAAAAACTGTACACAAATTCCCGGTTAATACTCTTGTTAGTAAATTCTTGTTAGTAGGAAATACACTGTTAGTCCTGAGACGGAAATGAGAACCAGATGCCTAAAAAGATCTGAAAGTGAAATTCAGACTCTGAATCATCAAGTACTGTATTCCAGACACTAATGGAAATAAAAGTGGCAGCAACCTAATTTAAAAAATCAAGTGTCTCTGCCTTTGGGAGCGGTTTGGCTAGATTATTAGTAGCTACGATGTCTTGAAGTTATGGTGAACATAGATCCGTACTGTTGAATTGCGCTTTCGGAGAAATTGCAGACAATGCTAAGCAGATAATGTAAAATTAATTTCAGATGTGGATAAGGTGAGCTCCAATATGCATTTTGACATATGTCCCTGGCCAGCACATCCTTCGGCCCCCGCCACTTCCCGCAGCCCCCATTGGCCGGGGACAGCAAACTGCTGCCAGTGGGAGCTGCGATCGGCTGAACCTGCGGACGCTGCAGGTAAACAAACCAGCCTAGCCTGCGAGTGGCTTTCCCTGGCGGGCCATGTGCCAAAGGTTGCCGATCCCTGACTTAGTTCCTTGCTCTTTATAATGCACTCTGTTCCCTAGACCTTGCTGCCTGGATGCTGGGAAATGGAGCACTTTGGGATAAGGAAAACTGGGCTGCAGAACAGTTTGCTTAGTGGAGTTTTTGGACCTGTTCAAGGCAAGGTTAGATTGTAACTGGCAGTTGTATGATGCCATTCCTGCTGTATGATGCTGATCATAGAGGTCCTGTTAATATTTACTGTTGAGAATCTTGCTTAAAAAAAACATACTACAGGGTCACACTGTTGACGCCTTGGCTATTTTATGGCTAAAACATGTGATGCCTACGTAAGCCCTTTTGACTTTTTTCCTTTTTAGACTTATATTCCCCGTTTCATCTCCCTACTTTCTATTTTGAACATATTTCTATCTTTCTCGTACCATTTATGCATCCTCTAATAATAATTTTTAGAGATTTTTTTATAGATTTCTCTTGCTAGAGTGCATAGCTGCCAAGTTTCAAGGAGTTCCATGTGACATTGTATGCAAGTTATTTAATGATTTAATTTGCATAGTACAAAACAGTTTGCACTTAGGCACAAATTTCTTCTTTTTTAAGCTTTGCGCAGTGAGGGCTGATGAAAGGCAACAACTCATTTGACCTCCAATGGAAACAAATCACTGATTTCCCTCACAGGGTTAGTTCCCCTGGGCAATTGTGAGAAGGCAGGTCCTTATTCCTGACACTTCTCAGAATTAAAGGGAGGGGTTGGCATCATGGCAGGTAAATTAAGGTCTAAAGGAGGTGCAGTTGCCATGCAGGAAGGAGCTGGAGGTAGTTATTGGTGTGAACCTGGAGGAGTTAGCCCCATTAGCCCCTTCCATGCATCAGTTCCAGTTCCCACCCTGTCTTTCTATTGGTTCCTGAGCCTCATTCAAGCCATTCAAATCCCCCATCATCCCCACTCACATTCTGTTTCCCTATTAAGTCCTGACCTCTCCATAGCTCCCTCCAGTACTCCTGTCCTACTCACTCTTAGCTTGGCCAATAGCCCCTGAGTCCTCCGAGCAGCTCCTCCTTCCCCTTGGTACCTCGCATTAGTCTGTTCTCTCCCCTCTGTGGTGCAGCCTTACCAGACATGTCATCTGCTGAGCTCCACGCAAATATGAACTGGGAGGCGAGCGCAGGCACAGGAGGAGGCACCGAGGCTGCCTACTCTTACTCGGCAGTGCCCCAGCGACTTTGGTGGCTCTCTCTGTATGGTATTTGTGTAGTGAGGGTACTGTCTGAATGTGCAGTTTGCTGTGAGCCCTGATGTTAGAAAAACATCATGAAATAAATAAGACTTTCTGCCTCCCGCTGGTACAGCTATGAGGCATGCTGTCCTGTGCCTTGCTTTGTGTGGCAGAAAGGGTGGAAAGTATTGGTGAGAAATTTTATATATAGCATTTCTTCTGTTTTAGAAGATAATGTAAGAAGTGAAAGTAATAGCTCCACAAGTTGGAGGCAGGTGCATATTTTTTTCCTCCACTAACTTTCACTACCAGGTACTATTTTAAGATGTCTGTAACATTTGATTCTTCAGTTACTGCCCAGAGTTAGTCTGCTTTTATGTGGAAAGAAAAACAAACTCTTCAGATTGTGTAGGGAGTCTCCAAGTAGCTAGGACTGCAATCAAATGAGTATGCAGATCATGTACTCATTATTGTAACTCATTGTATATGCGACCGGTTATTTAAAAAAAAAAAAAAAAAAAGGCAAGAGCCCAGGGCTTAAAATACCCAGGGATCTCTGTGTACAAGAAAAAATAAAATAAAAACAAATCTCACAACAAGCTTTGTAAAATAAATGTTGTTAAGTTCAGTGTTTGCCTCTAGAGTTTTTTTATATTATGACGTTCATCTGCAGAGACCTAGATTTCCTTCAGATAACATGAATAAAAGGAAGTCTGTTTCTGTTGATCTGTTTTTATTCAAGCATTGCAGCATGCAAGAGTTGTCTTTTGTGAAGCAGTTAGCATTTAACGTACTGTCTAATATAGTGTAAAGTGATTGCTAAGAGAGGAATGGACCAAACCAAAAGACTATAATGTACATGATTTCAGTATCTCACCGTTTCCCACCTTTTCTAGCTGAAGGATCCCAAAGTGCTTTTCAAAGAATTATATAATAATAGAGAGAGATCACTTTCAATTGAAACTGCAGGAAAAATTTAGGAAGACAAAATGTAAATGCCAGAGTTGGAATTTGGCAAAAACATATAAACCCCTGCTGTTGCAAAAAGTCCTATGAAATCTTTAATGACCATATGTGATTAGGACTTTATCTACACATTTGCACCTGCAGTAGCCCAGAAACACCAGCCTGGGACACTTGTTTGTACTGACACAGAGGGAAGAATAGCCTGCATCATATCCAGGACCAGCTGTAGGCACCAGCAAAGCAAGCACGTGCTTGGGGTGGCACATTTCTAAGGGCGGCATTCCGGCCATCCCATCTCCCCCCCACGAGCTGTGCCCACCAGCTGCTCCCTCCGCCCCGTGCATGGGTGGAGCTGGGGGTGCTGCTCCCCATCCCGCGCCGGGGCAGGCTCCCACCTTGTAGGCGAGATTGTAGCCCTGCCTGAGCGGCGGGGACTGCTTGTGGACCTCTGCGGTGCCAGTCCAGCCAGAACAGAACCCGGTACCAGACCCAATTTATGAGAAACTGGGTGTACCGGAAGACACTAACGTTTTTCATTACAGTGTATAGTTGAACCCAAATTGTTTGTAATTGTGATTTTGTTAACATTAAATGAGTACACTAGTAGGAAATTGTTTTATTTCACTAACTACAAATTCTCTATTTTCATTTTTTAAAAATTTGTAAACAGCCAAAAAACAAAACAAAAAAACATTGCAAACATGTGTAAACGCCGAAAAAGGGGGGGGGGGGGGAATTTTTTTTTGCTT
Organism: Chelonia mydas; assembly: GCF_015237465.2. Classification (NCBI taxonomy): domain Eukaryota; kingdom Metazoa; phylum Chordata; order Testudines; family Cheloniidae; genus Chelonia; species Chelonia mydas. Next base: position 72,399,011 of record NC_051250.2, read on the forward strand.
GGGGTGGCAAAAAACCTAGAGCTGGCCCTGATCATATCTGTATCATTGAGGTATTCCTTGTAGGTCTCCTATCCACATTTTGGCCCTGTTTAGCTTATGAGATAAGAGATCACAGCGCTGGGAGGTATGGCTGCAAGCCCATCCAAATCAATGCTTCATTTTGGCATCAACCTGTTCTACAAGAAAAGTTAAATGATTTAAGCAGCCAACATTGCAGGGATAAAATTGTGACCCTATTGAAGTGAATGGGGCTCAGATTTCCCTCGAAACGTTTAAAATAAAGTCATCACATGAGGAATTGAATTTGAAAGCTCAAGGATAAACTGATAAACTTGAATGCAAACAAAGGACAACCAGTACTTTGCAAAAGTATTTTCATAATCCTTTTGATTAGGATTGCTTATCCGAGGCAGGCTATGTTTCCAGATAAGTAACTAAAAGCAAGCCATTAAAATGTAAGTATGCAAAGCTTTCTCTCTCTCAAATTACTTGCTTATAATGGTAACGATTTATACTTGAGTGAGGATCTGTAAGCAGTGATAGGAAAGGTCTGGTATATCTACCGTGACCCGTTTCATATGTAACACACTTTAACATACCCTAAGTCATGTCTGTCTATCAATTGGCTGTAAAAATTAAAGAGAATAATGGGTATGTCTACACTATGAAATTAGGTCAAATTTATAGAAGTTGGTTTTTTAGAAATCGTTTTTATATAGTCTATTGTGTGTGTCCCCACGCAAAATGCTCTAAGTGCATTAACTCGGCAGAGTGCTTCCACAGTACTGAGGCTAGAGTCGACTTCCGGAGTGTTGCACTGTGGGTAGCTATCCCACAGTTCCCGCAGTCTCCACCGCCCATTGGAATTCTGGGTTGAGATCCCAATGCCTAAAGGGGCAAAAAAAATTGTCGCAGGTGGTTCTGGGTACATGTCGTCAGGCCCTCCCTCCCTCCCTCCGTGAAAGCAATGGCAGACAATTGTTTTGTGCCTTTTTTCCTGAGTTACCTGTGCAGAAGCTATGCCATGGCAAGCATGGAGCCCGCTCAGCTCACTATCACCCTACGTCTCCTGGGTGCTGGCAGACGCGGTACTGCATTGCTACACAGCAGCAACCCATTGCCTTGTGGCAGCAGATGGTGCAATAGGTCTGATAACCATCGTCCTCGTGTCCAAGGTGCTCCTGGCTGCCTCGATAAGGTTGGTCAGGAGCACCTGGGCAGACATGGGCGCAGGGACTAAATTAGGAGTGACTCAACCAGGTCATTCTCTTTAGTCCTGCCGGCAGTCCTATTGTACCATCTTCTGCCGAGCAGGCAGGAGATGAGGATGGCTAGTAGTCCTACTGCACTATCTGCTGCCAGCCAAAGATGTAAAGGATAGATGGAGTGGATCAAAACAAGAAATAGACCAGATTTGTTTTGTATTCATTTGCTCCCCCCTCCCTCCGTGAAATCAATGGCCGACAATCGTTTCGGTGAGGTCTGTCAGGGGCACCTTGAAAAGTTTAATGGAGATTCAGTCCTGCCTGAAATACCGGGGGGAGGGATAGCTCAGTGGGTTGAGCATTGGCCTACTAAACCCAGGGTTTTGAGTTCAATCCTTGAGGGGGCCATTCTGTGTGACAGTTGTTTTTGTTTCTCCTTGAAGTAAAGCCACCCCCTTTGTTTTTAATTCCCTGTAAGCCAACCCTGTAAGCCATATCGTCAGTCACCCCTCCCTCCGTCAGAGCAACAGCAGACAATCGTTCTGTGCCTTTTTTCTGTGCAGACGCCATACCACGGCAAGCATGGAGCCCGCTCAGATCACTTTGGCAATTAGGAGCACATTAATCACCACACGCATTATCCAGCAGTATATGCAGCACCAGAACCTGGCAAAGCGAAACCGGACGAGTAGGCGACGTCAGCGCTGTGACGTGAATGATGAGGACATGGACACAGACTTCTCTCAGAGCACGGGCACTGGCAATGTGGGCATCATGGTGCTAATGGGGCAGGTTCATGTGGTGGAACGCCGATTCTGGGCCCGTGAAACAAGCACAGACTGGTGGGACCGCATAGTGTTGCAGGTCTGGGACGATTCCCAGTGGCTGCGAAACTTTCGCATGCGTAAGGGCACTTTCATGGAACTTTGTGACTTGCTTTCCCCTGCCCTGAGGCGCAAGAATACCAAGATGAGAGCAGCCCTCACAGTTGAGAAGCGAGTGGCAATAGCCCTGTGGAAGCTTGCAACGCCAGACAGCTACCGGTCAGTTGGCAATCAATTTGGAGTGGGCAAATCTACTGTGGGGGCTGCTGTGATGCAAGTAGCCAAAGCAATCAAAGATCTGCTGATATCAAGGGTAGTGACCCTGGGAAATGTGCAGGTCCTAGTGGATGGCTTTGCTGCAATGGGATTCCCTAACTGTGGTGGGGCCATAGACGGAACCCATATCCCTATCTTGGCACCGGAGCACCAAGCCGGAGAGTACATAAACAGCAAGGGGTACTTTTCAATAGTGCTGCAAGCACTGGTGGATCACAAGGGACATTTCACCAACATCAACGTGGGGTGGCCGGGAAAGGTACATGACACTTGCATCTTCAGGAACTCTGGTCTGTTTTAAAAGCTGCAGGAAGGGACTTTATTCCCAGATCAGAAAATAACTGTTGGGGATGTTGAAATGCCTATAGTTATCCTTGGGGACCCAGCCTACACCTTAACGCCATGGCTCATGTAGCCATACACAGGCAGCCTGGACAGTAGTCAGGAGCTGTTCAACTACAGGCTGAGCAAGTGCAGAATGGTGGTAGAATGTGCATTTGGACATTTAAAAGCGCGCTGGCGCAGTTTACTGACTCGGTTAGACCTCAGCGGAACTAATATTTCCACTGTTATTACTGCTTGCTGTGTGCGCCACAATATCTGTGAGAGTAAGGGGGAGACGTTTATGGCGGGGTGGGATGTTGAGGCAAATCGCCTGGCCGCTGGTTACGCGCAGCCGGACACCAGGGCGGTTAGAAAGTGTCAGGAGGGCGCGGTGCACATCAGAGAAGCTTTGAAAACCAGTTTCATGATTGGCCAGGCTACGGTGTGAAAGTTCTGTTTGTTTCTCCTTGATGGAACCGCCCACCAGCCTTGGTTCACTCTACTTCCCTGTAAGCTAACCACCCTCCCCTCCTCCCTTCGATCACCGCTTGCAGAGGCAATAAAGTCATTGTTGCTTCACATTCATGTATTCTTTATTAATTCATCACACAAATAGGGGGATAACTGCCAAGGTAGCCCAAGAGGGGTGGTGGAGGTGGGAAGCGCCTGGAGGGGTGGTGGAGGAGGGAAGGACAAGGCCACACAGCATTTTAAAAGTATAAAACTTTAAAACTTATTGAATGCCAGCCTTCTGTTGCTTGGGCAGTCCTCTGGGGTGGAGTGGCTGGGTCGCTGGAGGCCCCACCACCACGTTCTTGGGCATCTGGGTGAGGAAGCTATGGAACTTGGGGAGGAGGGTGGTTGGTTACACAGGGGCTGTAGCGGTGGTCTGTGCTTCTGCTGCCTTTTCTGCAGCTCAGCCATACGCTGGAGCATATTAGTTTGATCCTCCAGCAGCCTCGGCATTGAATCCTGCCTCCTCTCATCACGCTGCCGCCACCTTTCAGCTTCAGCCCTCTTTTCAGTCCGCCACTTACTCCCTTCAGCCTGCCACTTCTCCTCCTGGTCATTTTGTGCTTTCCTGCACTCTGACATTGTCTGCCTCCACGCATTCGTTTGTGCTCTGTCAGTGTGGGATGACAGCATGAGCTCAGAGAACATTTCATCACGGGTGCGTTTTTTCCGCCTTCTAATCTTCGCTAGCCTCTGGGACAGAGAAGATCCTGTGATCCTTGAAACACATGCAGCTGGTGGAGGAAAAAAAAGGGACAGTGGTATTTAAAACACATTTTATAGAACAGTGGGTACACTCTTTCACGGTAAACCTTGCTGTTAACATTACATACATAGCACGTGGTTTCGTTACAAGGTCGCATTTTGCCCCCCACCACCACGTGGCTAGCCCCTCCCCCGTCTCCCCTCTCTTTGGCTAACAGCCGGGAACATTTCTGTTCAGCCATAGGCAAACAGCTTAGCAGGAACGGGAACCTCTGAATGTCCCCTTAAGAAAAGCACCCTATTTCAACCAGGTGACCATGAATGATACCACTCTCCTGAGAGATAAAGAATGGATGGTGTTTGAACGCCAGCAAACATACACTGCAATGCTTTGTTCTACAATGGTTCCCGACTACGTGCTACTGGCCTGGAGTGATAAAGTGTCCTACCATGGTGGATGGAGTAAGGCTGCCCTCCCCCAGAAACCTTTTGGAAAGGCTTTGGGAGTACATCCAGGAGAGCTTTATGGAGATGTCCCTGGAGGATTTCTGCTCCATCCCCAGACACGTTAACAGACTTTTCCAGTAGCTGCAAATGCCAGGGCAAATTAATCATTAAACATGCTTGCTTTTAAACCATGTATACTATTTAGAAAGGTACACTCACCAGAGGTCCCTTCTTAACCTGGCAGGTCTGGGAGGCAGCCTTGGGTGGGTTCGGGGGGTACTAGCTCCAGGTCCAGGGTGAGAAACGGTTCCTGGCTGTCGGGGAAAACTGGTTTCTCCGCTTGCTTGCTGTGAGCTATCTACAACCTCCTCCTCCTCATCTTCCTCATCCCCAAAACCTGCTTCCGTGTTGCCTCCATCTCCATTGAAGGAGTCAAACAACACGTTTGGGGTAGTGGTGGCTGAACACCCTAAAATGGCATGCAGCTCATCATAGAAGCGACATGTTTGGGGCTCTGACCTGGAGCGGCTGTTTGCCTCTCTGGTTTTCTGGTAGGCTTGCCTCAGCTCCTTAAGTTTCACGTGCCAATGCTTCGGGTCCCTGTTATGGCCTCTGTCCTTCATGCCCTGGGAGATTTTGACCACATGTTTTGGCATTTCGAAAACTGGAACGGAGTTCTGATAGCACAGATTCCTCTCCCCATACAGCGATCAGATCCTGTACCTCCCGTTCGGTCCACGCTGGAGCTCTTTTGCGATTCTGAGACTCTATCGTGGTCACCTCTGCTGATGAGCTCTGCATGGTCACCTCTGCTGATGAGCTCTGCACTCACCTGCAGCTTGCCACGCTGGCCAAACAGGAAATGAAATTCAAAAGTTCACGGGCCTTTTCCTGTCTACCTGGCCAGTGCATCTGAGTTCAGAGTGCTGTCCAGAGCGGTCACAATGGAGCACTCTGGGATAGCTCCTGGAGGCCAATACCATCTAATTGCTTCAAATTCGACCCGGGGCAAGGCTGATTTCAGCGCTAATCACCTTGTCGGGTGGAGTAAGGAAATCGATTTTAAGAGCCCTTAAGTCGAAAAAAGAGCTTCGTCGTGTGGATGGGTGCAGGGTTAAATCGATTTAACGCTTCTAAATTTGACCTCAACTCCTAGTGTAGACCAGGGCTTATTTGCCTTGCTTTTTTCCTTTCCCTTCCCTTCCAGAGCGGAGTTTATACTCCAGCTGGTATAACTTGTGTGCAGAGGTCCAGAAGAGACAGGTTATAGCAGAGAAAGGAACTAAAAGAAGGGTGTAAGAAGGATACACCACACTCTCCTCCTGTTGGTTGCTTTTTCTGCTACACCCCTCTCTGCTGGCACCATGTTGTTTGTGTCACAACCATTTATTGGATCGATTTCAGAGATTATATTTAAACCTAAGGGGGACTGTAGCCGTTTGGTGGCCAGACACCCATGTATCTACATAAATACAAATAACTATTGTTGGCAGGCAAAGCCGCTGTTTGTGCAAGCGTAACTTACCTTTGCTTGGAACCAGTTTAGGTGAACTTAAAGCACTGTCCCCTGTGTCTCCTAGGGCTTTACACTGGTGCAGCTATGCCAATGCCTGCCACCAACGGCAGAAATCGTGGCGAAATTCTTTATATAGACAAGGGCTAAACTATTTCAGCTTTCACGTTGAGGGAACTGGAATGTGTAAAGTTGCACCAGGTTAGACTTCAGTAGAGTTGCCTTTGAACTGAAACCAGTATTAAGACATGTGAATAAAGAACATCTTCCTAATAGCCTCTGTTTGTCACTTGTTGGTCTTTTCAGCTACTTATTATAAGAATTGTTCTAAATGTTGAGGAGTGGTTAGTCATAGCTGAAAGCATCCTAACTTAAGCATGTGTTCACAAAGCTTGGTGGCAGGCAAACCGACCCTTTATTTTCACTTTCATTGTATAAGCAAATTGAATACAACAATTAGAATACTTATGAAAGGCATAACAGCAGCGTTCATGTGCTCAATTGCATATACTTGATTTTTACTGCTTTTGAGGGTACTTCTTAAAAAGTTTGCTGGGTAATGTTTCAGTGTAAGCCTACAGGCTCAGTTTATCATGTTGTTCCGTGGGAACTGGTGGCAGTAGTGGGGTGAGTACTCAGAATGAATATGGCAACACATTCCACAATGATGGTGCATCATATTGTAATTTAGCATGGCTCTCTGCACCTATTTACTAACAATTTGCACTTGTAGAAGGTCTTCCATCTGAAGATCTCAAAGCACTATATGCTAGTGAATTTAGCTTCACGACACCCCAGCAAAATAGTGAATAAAGATGAATTAGTTTACATAATTTATCTAAACTCTCAAATGAGCCTTTTGACAAAACCCCTCACAAGAGCATTTTAAGGAAACTTAATAACCAAAGTAATTTTCAGTTCCAATAATCAGAAACAGGTAGAGAGAAAATAAAGTGGGAAAACATGGTCAATATTTGTCTTGGCCCAAGGTTAACTATGGAGTGCCCTACATTTTCCTACTAGGACCAGTGTTGTTCAGTATAATTATTTATGGTGTGGGAATGGAAATAAACAGAAGTGGCAATATTTTTACATGACATAATTATTTAGGTCAGTGAAGACTGTGAGGAAGCTCAGAGGGACCTAACCAAATGATCACATGATCACACATGAAATGCAATGGTGACAAAATCAAAATAATGTAAAGAAGAGGGAATAATATCAACTACTTGTACATATTCTAAATATACTGTAACTATCCAGGAAAAAGTGGAGAGCTCAAAGAAAACTTATTAATGTGTTGAGATGGCCAAAAATCAAACATAGTGCTAGCATACCTAAAGAACAGGAGAGAAAACGCTAAAAATGTTTAGTTATATCAGTTAATGGCGTGCTCTGACCTTAAGTACTATGGTGAGTTCTGATCACATTGTCTCAAAACAGAAAAGCAGAAATAGAGAGGGTTCAAAGCCAGGTGACAGAAATGATTAGAGACATGGAAAGACTTCTGTATGAGGGGAGAGAGAAAACCTTGGGACTATTCAGCGAGGCTATGAGTGGGTATAAACATAAATAGTATAGAGATGGGAAATAGGACACTCCTATTTATTCTTTCTCCTAATACAAGAAAAAACCCAAGAGGACATTCAATGAAATTGAAAGGCAAAAAAATTAAAGTTGATCACAAGAAATACTTTTTATGCATAATAAGCCTGTGAAACTCCTTGCTACAATATATCATGAATGCCAGAGAAGAACAAGGAGGAGGTATTGGGGCTGAGGCTCTGGCCCCGGATAGTTTTTTTTCTCTGCATACGTGTGATTGCTTAGACAAGATTTTGTGATGTTGTTGGCACCAAGCATTTGAAATTTACAGCAGGAAAGAAAACTTCTGATCTACGATGGAAGTAGAATATATGGAGAATGCTGAAAGTATTGAAAATAAGACTAAACTTATTATGAGCAAGTGAGAACCTGCTGCTGTCTGTTAAATTATAGTTACTGTCCTGCTGCTAAAGATGGTGAGTAAAAGCAGGAAAAGAAAACACTGGAGAAAGTAAGAGCAGGCTGTTTTTTGGCATGTACTGTAGATCACAGTAGAGTAATCAGTTAAGAGAAATGCACATATTTATAAAAAGACACTCCGATGAAGTGAGCTGTAGCTCACGAAAGCTTATGCTCAAATTTGTTAGTCTCTAAGGTGCCACAAGTACTCCTTTTCTTTTTGCGGATACAGACTAACATGGTTGCTACTCTGAAACCTGGCACATATTTATGCAATTCCACTGCAGCGCATTGTCTCGCCTAGTGTTGTCACTGGAAAGTTTGTCACTGCTTGATCAGAACACAGCATTGTGGTGAGATGTTATTGGGATAATCTTTCTTTACTTCTTACTTGATGCTCTCTCGGGGCATCTAGAATTGTAGTCACGCAATTATCTTTCTGCGTTATCAAAAGAAGGATTTTTTGGTGCTTTACTGGATGGTTGCTCCCCACCACCCCAGTTTGGGAGCCAGCCAAACAAACTCCTTAGGATTCTGCCAGTCCTAACTTTGCCTTGCAGGTTAACCCTTGGTGTACTTCAGTTCCCAGTCTCTCTAGAACAGTGTTTCTCAACCTTTCCAGACTACTGTACCCTTTTCAGGAGTCTTATTCATCTTGTGTACCTCAAGTTTCACCTCATTTAAAAATTACTAGCTTATAAAATCAGATATACAAAAGTGTCACAGCTCACTATTACTGAAAAAAATTGCTTACTTTCTCATTTTTACCATATAATTATAAAATAAATCGATTGGAATATAAATATTGTACTTATGTTTCAGTGTGATACTTGAGCCTGTTTTTCACTTGTGAGCTTTGTCTGAAGCCTAAGCCCTGACGCTCAGGGCTGAAGCCTGAGCCCCGGTGCTTGGGGCTGAAGCATGTAGCTTAGCTTCGCAGGGTCCCCTGTGGGGTGGGGCCCTCGGCAGTTGCCCTGCTTGCCAGCTCCTATGCCAGTCCTGCACTTGCGATCCCCCTAAAACTGTCCTGCGACCCCCATGGGGGTTACAACCACCAGGTTGAGAAACACTAATTCTAGATGAGCGGAGTACCCCCTGGAAGACCGCTGCGTACCCTGAGGGGTATGTGTACCCCTGGTTGAGAACCATTGCTCTAGAACAGTGGTTTTCAAAGTGCGGGTTGCAACCCAGTACTGCGTCATGGAAGGTAAGGCACTGGGTCGGGGCAGCTCTGGTCAACACTGCCGAACGGGCAGTTAAAAGTGCTGCCCAGCTAAGGCAGGCTAGTCCCCCCCTGTTCGGACACTGCACTGCGCCCCGGAAGCGGCCAGCAGCAGGTCTGGCTCCTAGGCGGGGGGGGCCACAGGGCTCCATGTGCTGCTCCCGCCCTGAGCACCGGCTCCTGGCCAATGGGAGCTGGGGAGGCGGTGCCTGCGGGCAAGAGCCGCGCGTAGCCGCTTGCACGCTCCTCCGCCTAGGAGCTGGACCTGCTCCTGGCTGCTTCCAGGTTGCAGCGCGGTCCATGGTGCCAGGAAATGTAGGAAGCCTGCCTTAGCACCCCCGCTGTGCCGCTGACCATAAGCTGCCTAAGGTAAGCACGTGCCCCACCCTTGCGCCCCAATCCCCTGCCCCAGCCCTGAGCCCCCTAAACCTGGAGCCCCTTTCTGCACCCCAAACCCCTCATCCCCAGTCCCACCCCAGAGCCCCCTCCCACACACTGAACCCATCATTCCCGGCCTCATCCCCACATCCCAACCTTCTGCCCCAGCCCTGAGCCATTCCCAAACCCCTCATCCCCAGCTCTGTTGGGTTGCGGGCATCAACAATTTTCTTCAACTGGGTAGCCAGAAAAAAAGTTTGAAAACCACTGTTCTAGAAGGTCTCCCTGCAGCATTCAGCCCCTGTCTCTGGATGACCACAGAAATACCAAATTTGCCGTCTCCAAAGAGACAGACTATACCTGCCTACTGGCTCAGTTGAGGATGCCTACCTCACCTTAATATAACAGCATTGATAGGAATTTATAATAAAACAGGAGTAAGTTTATCACTTACATCTGTTCTTTATTAATACTTAGCAGAGATAATAGAAACAGAAATGGTTACAAAACCACAAAAGTATAACGTGTGTGTAAGAGACTACATGTAACCTTAGTAGGCTCCAAGCTTTGTCTAAAGCAGTTTTCTCACCTATAGCTGATTCTCAGCATCACCAACCCCCATAGTTGGGGTTCCTCTGTTCATAGATGCAAAGAGCTCTATGTCCCCTTAGGGATGAATACCCAGAATGTCTTTTTGCTTCTGCTTATGTTCCCCAAGATTTGTTGTCTTTGTCGCCGGGTTCAAGATGAACCCTTGGGGTTAAGACTCCCGTGTCTTCCTATGCTGATTTTACATCCTCATATTAATTTGCTCCTCCTGTTGACCTCCAATGCAAATGAACTGCTGCTCCTTGTCTCTTGCATCATCAAGCTCAGTTTACATTGTAGACGGGGAGAGAACTATTTTCCCTCTTGTCTGGAAGAAAACCTGTTTCTCCCTTTCATTGGTTACAGACTTTAGAGCATAAAATCAGTGTAATTCCTCATATAGTGGTAACACATTTCATAATGATATTAATGACCATCATGTTACTGGTTTTCATCTGGTATCTTACACAGCATTCTTTCTAGATAAAAAACAACAAGGAGTCTGGTGGCACCTTAAAGACTAACAGATTTATTTGGGCATAAGCTTTCGTGGGTAAAAAAACCGCTTCTTCAGATGCAGGTAAATATTATGACAGCGGTGTATGAGGTGTAGTAAGTTTGTCAGGCTTACTAAGAGTTGTTGACACGCAGCAGTGAACCGCTAATGGGCCTCTGTGTCACTCACTTACTCACTCCCCACCTAACCTCTTCCTGCCCTGTCTTGTCATCTGTCTTGACATTTGGTATTCTGTAAACAATTTTGTGCCTTGGGGAAGTAGGAAATTGTAAAACTATGGGGGTTTAATGCTATCAGTGGCTGATACTTTTTATGTCCAACATTGGGGTACTTGGGTCAGTCTGACCAGTGCTTGTAATGTCGGAGTACTGTATTGTGTTCCTTAATATGATGTGTGCTGTGCCAAGTTTTTTCAAACATTCCTTGAATTATATTGTCATTAGGGGAAAAAAGTGATATTCCTTAGGTTGGTGGAACAGATTTTGAGACACACTGGTCCACTATTCTTGAAGTATTTTGTTTTTATGGTGGTGATGATGATATGGTATAAATTATTGGGGAAGCACTTTATTCATAGTGTTGTTTGTAGAGTGCTATATACATTGATAAGGGATTGCCCCATAGCAGCTATCGTTCAGATGGCCCTAGTCTACAAATACTGTTTACTGAGTGAAGTGCTTACTATCATGAATCCTTTCATGGAGAACTATGCCTGGTAGTGTTTGCAGGAGTAGGTTGTATGTTCGATAACAAAACAAAAGCAAACAAAGACGACAAGCCGTGGTGAATAGTCAGGAAAGTGTGTATGTGTGGTGGGGAATAATGGAAAGGGAATAGGAAACACAGCTCTTTGAAGAGCCTTGTTCATCTAGGGAAGCAGATGTTATGAACTGGTCCTGTCTTTATCAACAGCATTTTGAATGTGACAGGTTTGTGTGTGAGAGAGCAAGAGAGAGCCAGCAAAACAGAAGGTGCTGGATAAAGATGAATTTGAATTTCGAAATTCTTATTTTATGGCATTTTCTACAAACATGTTTGGCCTGGTAATTCTAAATGATGTAATATTGGAAGTGGAGGCCCTATGACTGTGAATGGCCCATCGTGTTTGAAGGTGGAAAGGTTTCTAAATGAGAATTGTCAACAAAAGCAAGCTCAGTACAGCCTCCTATAGTTAAAGCATCGCACTGGGATTTGAGTCTGGTCTCATTTGCTGGCTCTGCATGGACTTCCCTGTGTCCTTTGGCAAGTAATTTAGGGCCAGATTTATTTATATTGTTCCTCCACACAAGTGCAGTGTGCTTGCTTCTCTCTTTGATTTCAGTTGGAGCTGTGGGCACTTACCTCACTAAAAAACAGGCCCCCTGGCCTCTCTGTGCCTCAGTTCCCCACTGGTGAGATGCGGAGAATTCTTCCTACCTGACAGAGGTGCAGTGATGAAGATAAATTCATTTAGGCTTGATTTAAACACTGTTTTTGTACCTGTATAGCAGGGACCGGCAACCTTTGGCACACGGCCCACCAGGGATAGCCGCTGGCAGGCTGGGACGGTTTGTTTACCTGCAGCGTCTGCAGGTTCAGCCGATCGCAGCTCCTATTGGCTGCGGTTCGCCGTGCCAGGCCAATGGGGGCTGCGGGAAGCGGCGCAGGCCGAGGGATGTGCTGGCCACCACTTCCCACAGCCCCCATTGGCCTGGAATGGTGAACTGCAGCCAGTGGGAGCTGCGATCAGCCGAATCTGAAGATGCTGCAGGTAAACAAACCGTCCCGGCCTGCCAGCGGCTTTCCCTGGCGGGCTGCGGGCCAAAGGTTGCCGATCCCTGCTGTATAGCTATCTGGGTTAAGGGTGTGACTTTTTTTGTACCAAAATAATAGCACAGCCACTAGTGGACAGTTTTATACCAGTACAAAAGTGCCATGCACCAGTATAGTTTATTCGCTTTCCTGTATGGGAATAGCTATACTGATATACATACCTTTACACTGATTTAACACAAAAGCAGTATTGCTACCCCCCAAATGCTCACAAACCACGAATTAGGGTCCCCCCCAAAATCAAAGGAGTAGGTTAAAAATCATGAGATTTTAAAAAACAGAACAAAACAGGATTGTTTTTATTTTCCTTCTGACTGATAAGTTTTTGTTTTATTTTAGCTGGTTGTAGAGTTTTGAAAATGTACAATAAAATTGTACAAATGTGTTTTCCTGTGTTCCAACCTGCTGTATTTGTTCTGCCTCACACTTTTACAAAAATCTAATCCTCCCTGTGCAATTTATTAAGCTCCTTTCACTTATAGGGGCCTTACAAATGTCCAGTATATTGGGTTGCTGTTTTCGCAGGATGTGGTCAACGCCTTTCTCCGCCTCCCCCTCCCCGCCCCCAAACTCATGGAAAAACCGTGCTTGCACACACATAGGTTGTTTGTTTCCACAAAGACCTGCTCTGAAAGGAAACCACTTTCCTGCTTGATTGCTTGGAATATCACTTATATAGCAAAAGCAAATCCTCCCAAAGGAGTTGATTAATTTATGAAGCATTTGATACCAGTAAGTGTCTCAGCCATTAAATGCCTAATCCAAAGCTCTTTGGAATCAGTGGAAATTTTCAATAGGCTATGGATGAGACCCTAAGAGAATTACATGTACCTGAAGGTAGGTTCTTTGTTCCCTTTGCGTGTAAATCAACTTTGGAACTGATGGAGCATTCTGTGCAATTTTTAAAGTCTGCCCAGGAAAGTGTGTTTGGGGATTCTTTTTTCTTTTTGAGTCAGATTGTTTGGATAATAGCCTGTTTCTGAGATTGCATGCTATTAATGCTGTAGTCAATAAGATTTGTATTGAGTTAGCTCATTATTATTAATTGTTTATATTACATTAATACCCAGAGGGCCAATTTGGGATTATGGTCCAGTTGTGCTAATCACTACAGCAAGGAAAACACAGTACCTGCCTGAAGAGCTTACAATCTGAAAAGTAGAGCAATGTGGAGGGAGAGTGACACCCTTAAAATCTATCGATGAGAAAGATTGTATAAGTATATTATGAGGTCAGCAGGGACCCATATGGTCATTTAGTCTGACCACCTGCATAACACAGGCTAACGAACCCCACCCAATAATTTCTGCATAAAGCCCATAACTTCTAATTGAGTGATAGATTCTAGAAAGACATCTAGCCTGGATTTTTATATAAATTTTCTAACTTTTTAAAGTTTTATTATTTCATCAAAAATATCAGCATATCTCGACTCTTCCTTGGCCTTACTGCATCATCGTCTGTCTGGCTGCGTGTCGGCACCACAGCAGAAATGGGTCTGGAGGGGAGAATAGTAGCGTTATGCCTCAGAGAGTGTTGCATGCATGAGGGGTGTGATGAAAGGATGTTCAAAGGTGTTTGTGGGAGGAGTTTTACAAGTGAGCGATTGAGGCTGGCGTCATTGGCGGAGAAGAGGAAACAGGGTGAGGGGCAGGGCAATGCATTAAGGGCCATATCCAAAGCCCATTGAAGTCCATAGAAAGAGTCCCACTAACTTCAGGCAACTTTGCATCAGCCTGTGGGAGACCAGGAGTGGATATGTAGAGAGGGGCAGAGTTTAAAATGTGGATTAGTGGCTTGTTAATCAGCAGCTGGCTGGTTAAATTAAGTATATTCATCTCATTTCTACAGCTGAAAGCCATAGCTTAGTTTGTAAAGTAGAGTATGCAGAGATGGCTTCCCTAAGTATGCTGGCCTCAGTTATTAAATGCTCCATGGCCAAACTAATTGTATTCTACCTCACAACTGTCCTGAAGTCCATTAAAATGTCTTCCTCCCTTGGTCCTCTCAGAGGGTCTGTTTTTGGCCATTCTAAATGAAATTAAAAAGTATTTCTGAAGTGACTAGTCTCTCTGATATCAGTGGGGCTATTTCAGGGGCCTCCTGATTCAGCGGATCCACTATACTAGGAAGTGGTGATGGAGAGCAAGCCTGCCTCACACTCACCCTGCAACAGCCACTCCTGACCTACAGGGCTAGGCCTGACTCCTCGTTCTGGGCCTAGTGATCTGGTGCACGGGGTCACAAGTGGCAATCACTCAGATTTGGCCCCACTACCTCTCCATCGTGATGGAGGAATATGTACTACTTGCATGAAAAAGGGTCTGCAGGATCTATGGCTGCGGGATAAGTGTTCGAACAAGTTTTACTCTGTGTGTGTGTGTGTGTGTGTGTGTTTAGATTAAAGTATGTCTCTTTAATCTAATTCAGATGGTATTCTACAAATTCATGCTCTCCTTGCCTACAGGCACCTTGGATTTATAGCTCTTGCTGTGCCAAACTTTCAAAGTGGTCTCCTCCAAAGAATAATTCTGACATGTGTGTTTCTGTGGGGAAGGAGGGACATGTTTATCTACCAGACGTAGATAAACATGATTTGTTGGGGAAGAGTCAACATGGCTTTTGTAAAGGAAAATCATGCTTTACCAATCTGTGAGAATTCTTTTAGGGTGTCAACAAGCATGTGGATAAGAGTGATCCAGTCAATATAGAGTACTTGGCTTTCCAGAAAGCCTTTGACAAGGTCCTTCACCAAAGGCTCTTAAGGATAAAAGGGAAGATCCTCTCATGGATCATTAACTGGTTAAAAGATAGGAAACAAATGTTTAAGCCAGGAGGAGAAGACAGGGATAGATCATTCCAACTACCCTGTTCTGTACACTACCCCTGAAGCTTTGGTACTGGCCACTGTCAGAGACAGGATACTGGGCTAGATAGACCATTGGTTTGACCCAGTATGGCATTGCTTATGTTCTTTCAGGCAGGAAAGTGTGCACAGAAGGTATCCTAGCATTGCAGTTTTTTTCTCATGAAAATGTTACCATGCGTCAAATCTTTGTTTACAATATTTACTAAGCCAATCACTCTTCCAGATTACAGTACCTCTGGTTTCAGAGTGGTCACCGTGTTAGTCTGTATCAGCAAAACAACCGAGGAAGCCTCGTGGCACCTTAGAGACTAACAAATTTATTTGGGCATAAGCTTTTGTGGGCTAAAACCCACTTCATCAGATGCATGGAGTGAACAAAACAGAAAGCAGTGTAAATATTATAGCACATGAAAAGATGGGAGTTGTCTTACCAAGTGAGGGGTCAGTGCTAACGAGGCGAATTCAGTTAAGGTGGAAGTGGCCTATTCTCAACAGCTGACAAGAAGGGGTGCATATCAAAGGAGGAAAATTACTTTTGTCGTGCTAACGAGGCCAATGCAATCAAGGTGGACATCGCCCATTTCCAACAGTTGACAAGAAGATGTGAGTATCTGCAGAGGGGAAAATTACTTTTTGTAGTGACCCATCCACTCCCAGTCTTTATTCAGGCCTAATTTGATGGTGTCCCGTTTGCAAATTAATTCCAGTTCTGCAGTTTCCTGTTGGAGTCTGTTTTTGAAGTTTTTTGTTGTTGAAGAATTTGCCACTTTTAAGTCGGTTATTCAGTGTCCAGGGAGATTGAAGTGTTCTCCTTCCGGT
Source organism: Chelonia mydas (assembly GCF_015237465.2). Taxonomy (NCBI): domain Eukaryota; kingdom Metazoa; phylum Chordata; order Testudines; family Cheloniidae; genus Chelonia; species Chelonia mydas. Next base: position 72,415,027 of record NC_051250.2, read on the forward strand.
TTGGGGTCATCCTTCAGGATAAGTTGTAGATCTTTGATGCGCTAGAGAGGTTTTAGTTGGGCCTGTAGGTGACGGCTGGTGGCATTCTGTTATTTTCTTTGTTGGGCCTGTCCTATATTAGGTGACTTCTGGGTACTCTTCTGGCTCTTTCAATCTGTTTCCTCACTTCAGCAGCTGGGTATTGTAGTTTTAAGAACGCTTGCCTCAAACAACTCTGACATTATAATAAAAAAGGCTGACAAAGGAGGTGCTGTAGTCAGCATGAATAGGTCGGAATATGAACGAGAGAGAGTTGCCTAGCAGCCTGACGCCACATTCTACAGCCTGATCCCACTGAGGGCTACCAAAAGAAACTACATCATCTACTCAAGAAACTCCCTGAAGAAGCACAGGAACAAATCTACACAGACACACCCCTAGAACCCCGACCAGGGGTATACTATCTGCTTTCCAGTGCATCATCAAGGATCTGCAACCTATCCTGAAGGATGATCCCTCGCTCTCACAGACCTTGGGAGACAGGCCAGTCCTCGCTTTATGACAGCCCCCCAACCTGAAGCAAATACTCACCAGCAACTACACACCACACAACAAAAATACTAACCCAGGAACCAATCCTTGCAACAAACCCCCTTGCCAACTCTGTCCGCATATCTATTCAAGGGACTCCATCATAGGACCTAACCACATCAGCCACACCATCAGGGGCTCGTTCACCTGCACATCTACCAATGTGATCTATGCCATCATGTGCCAGCAATACCCCTCTGCCATGTACGTTGGCCAAGTCTCTATGCAAAAGAATAAATGGACACAAATCAGACATCAAGAATTGCAACATTTAAAAAACCAGTAGGAGAACACTTCAATCTCTCTGGACACTCAATAACAGACTTAAAAGTGGCAAATTCTTCAACAAAAAAACCTTCAAAAACAGACTCCAATGAGAAATTGCAGAACTGGAATTAATTTGCAAACGGGACACCATCAAATTAGTCCTGAATAAAGACTGGGAGTGGATGGGTCACTACAAAAAGTAATTTTCCCCTCTGCGGATACTCACACCTTCTCGTCAACTGTTGAAAATGGGCGACGTCCACCTTGATTGCATTGGCCTCATTAGCACTGTTCCCCCTCAGTTGGTAGGCAACTCCCATCTTTTCATGTGCTGTAATATTTATACTGCTTTCTGTGTTGTTCACTCCATGCATCTGATGAAGTGGGTTTTAGCCCACAAAAGCTTATGCCCAAATAAATTTGTTAGTCTCTAAGGTGCCACAAGGACTCCTAGTAACTCTAGCAGTTGTCAAATTGAATATTTTAATTCATAAAGTTTGATAACCCACAATATCAGGTTTCAGAAAGGGGAAAGAGTGGAAATGGCCCACTTCTGATGATCCTAAAGGAAATGGGCCTCACATAATCTTAACCATCATTCCTTAGTGTAGGGCACACTTTCTACTGCTCATTCCCTTCCTAATAACACAGTATGCTTTCCTCTTGCTTGTTAGAAATGGACTGAAGGTCTGTGGATGAGACATCATGAGTCATAATCCAGAACTGGTGTTCACTTTAACTATTTGGCTTTTATTCTTCTCACATTCTTTTTAGTGACCCTATGAATTACTGAAGTCCATTCAAAACCAACAATGCCAAGGAGCTGGTGACATCCCCGTTGCAGCTATGGATTTGGATAGATCCTCTGTCTGGGGATCCCTGAAACAGAAAACCAGGCCTTTGTTACAAAACTTCAACATAAAGATGATAAAGAAAAGCTCTAGAAAAATGGTGCCTAGAAGGCAAAGGCATTCCTTGGACCGACGCCTCAGCGTATCTGTGCCCGACATACTGGAGAATGAGTCTTTCACAGGCGAAGAAACTACTTATTCAGGTTCCCAGGCCCTGTCCACCTTTATCCCCAGCACTCTTTCCAGCTCGGTCATGTCTCTCAAGAGCAGCAGCACTTCTTTGAAACGGGCAGGAGAGGACCTGCAATGGAGACAGCAGGAGGCTGTGCACACGGAGATCAACATAACAGAAACGGAAGTCATGTGTGGATCAGAACCCAGACGGAAATCCAGCATTGACCTCTTAGCATTGCTTCAGAGAGCTCACCTGAGTGATGATCTGACAGAAATGACTGAGGTAAGGGGCTTTTGGATAAGCCAGGGTAAGTAACCATGTCAGAGTTTGCATTCTGTCCTTTATCTGGGTTGGTTATGAAGGGATGAAGAAAGGCTAAAAATAAATGTTTAGGTCAGTAAAAATTAACGTATATAACTTGCGAATAAATCCTATTCCAAATTTTCCCTTTCATATACTGGAAAGTTCTAAATGCCACATTGGAACATTGTTCTAGCATCTGGCTTTGGCAAGTGCACGATACTTTTAAAGGCAAATTTTTGAAGGTTCTCAAAAGAATGATCCCTTGATTCAAAAGCGTTTGAAGGCTTCTGACCTTCAAAATATGTTGCTCTCTGAAACATTTGGTGTAATACTTTCTTTGTTATCATAATATACTGGTTTCATCAGATAGCAAAGACCCACCCAAACCAGATTGAATAGTAGAGTGGGAGGGAGAGCGGGGTAAACTCTCTGCCTGAAATATGAGCTAACTGAAATAACTCGATGGCGTACAGTGAACTTGTTGGATTCTGCTCAGGAATTTCATTCAGGTTTTCATTACAGGATGATCAATCTGGTTAAAAGCACAGACAAAAGGGTTTTCTAACCCTCCCATTTAATACTCATGGAAATGAGAGACTACCACTGACTGCAGTCAGGCACAGTACTGGCAGGAGGCATGTGAACTTTGTCAATGTATCTCTGCCAGGGTTATTCAGTCCTGACTAGCATCACCACTTGCCTATGTGTGTGTGTGTCTTTACAAAATGTGTCATTAGTACTATTTACTGACCTGTTCCATTGCTGTCCTCCTGCACCATTTAAGCTCCATTTTCTTTTGAGTCAAAGTGGTATTTGCTGTCTACAGTGAGCTTCAAATAGAGCGAAGAAACCTGGGCCATACCCATATCTTGCTAAACACGTGTTTAGTGTAGTGGCTCATGTTTCAAAAGTGGGGGCCATATTCACACAAACTGATGCAGAAAGTGTAAAACACACCTCAATGAACCCCTGCCCTCAAGTATCCTGTGTGCCAGGAGGGATTCATCTACAGAAAAAGCTGTTCCTCCTGCCATCCCACTTGCCCCTTTCTGGTGTTTCCTACTCTTGGGGCTTTGTACTCGGGAGTGAATCCCATTGTCCCCGGGAGTGAATCTGGTCTACTGCTCTAGCCTTGGTAGTGACCTCGTCTAGTTACTGGTTTAGTCTAGAATGTGGTTTAGCCCCCATCCAAATGGTTGCCAAGCTTGCAGTTAAAAATCATTGTAGCTGACATTGTGACAGTTCCTTAGGGCTGTTCCCTGTCCATTGCCAGGGCGCTAAATGTTCTGCAGCCACAGAATCCAACCCAGGCCACAGAAATGTTCTCCAGAACTTAAGCTTTCAATTTAAAACAAACAAACAAAAAATCTGTCCCTTATGGTTGCAGAGATAAGTTTCCAAGTGTAAGACAAGTACTAAACCAATGCAGTGCTGTGTTCCTGAAATCTGTCCATTAAACAATAGCTTGGAGAGAACTACTCCATTTCTTGTAAATAACTATATCGTTAGCTGTTTCACTGCTGTTCATTCTAGCCGAAACATCCAGTCCCACAATCCCAAACAGTGACAAAATCCCTGATTTTTCCCTGATGTAGATATCACAATTTAGGGGTAGTTTACATTAGAAAAGTTGGGGAAATGGTATAACCAAGACATTTTATAATTGCACTATAAAGTTGTAATGACTTCTGATATATATGAGGGATATATTTACTGTTATAACTGAATAGTGAGTTTTAAAATGCCTAACCTGTCCTGGCTGGAGTAATTATCATTATTACTTTTATTATCATATTGTACTTTGTCATTCATTATTTAAAGTAGTACAATCAAATAATAATATTCTCCTACAATGTAACTTTAGCTTGTACTAACTTTAGCAGTGCCAGTTTAAAAGTCCATTAGCTAATGCATAACTTTAGACACTGGGCAGATGAAGGTCGCTTATTTTCAAATGTATTTTTAGTTCTATCTGTAAAATAACTTAAAATTTGCATGAAAATAAATGTAGTTCCAACTATGATACCAATAGCAATTATGTGAGTCACATACATGATTGTGATCAGTAAACATAAATGCCAAAATAATTTAGAAAAATAAATTCCCTTTCTTAATAAACGAGAAAAAAACTTAATCACATATGTTAAAATTATGTTTAGAAAGTAAGCAGATTTTATTAATGTTTATTTATCTGTACTAAAGATAGTGTACAAAGCATCAAACTTGTGTTTCTGATATCTGTGTTAAAGCTCCAGAACTGATACCTCAAGGTTTGGGATTGGGAATAACTTGCTGTATTATCTCCTGTTTGTTCTAAATTTACATATAAACTTTAAACATGGCTTTAATTGGAGTTTGTATATATATATATTTTTCTTTATATAACAATTAGATACAGTGCTCCTGTCAGCTAATTCCTAAATTATTATCGGCAAAAACCCTAGAGTTTTCAGCTGCCCAAGTAGTCCCTGGAATCATGGCTAAAGTTTCCTCCCAGCCCCCCTGTCATAAATATAAAGGGAAGGGTAACCACCTTTCTGTATACAGAACTATAAAATCCCTCCTGGCCAGAGGCAAAACCCTTTCACCTGTAAAGGGTTAAGAAGCTAAGATAACCTCGCTGGCACCTGACCAAAATGACCAATGAGGAGAGAAGATACTTTCAAAGCTGGGGGGCGAGGGCGGGGGGACAAAGGGTCGGTCTGTCTGTCTGTGTGATGCTTTTGCTGGGAACAGATTAGAAATGCAACTCAGAACTCCTGTAAAAAGTTAGGAAGTAGTCTAGCTAGAAATGCATTATATTTCTTTTGTTTAATGGCTGGTAAAATAGCTGTGCTGAATGGAATGTATATTCCTGTTTTTGTGTCTTTTTGTAACTTAAGGTTTTGCCTAAAGGGATTCTCTACGTTTTGAATCTGATTACCCTGTAAGGTATTTACCATCCTGATTTTACAGAGGTGATTCTTTTACCTTTTCTTTAAAGAAAAGTCTTCTTTTAAGAACCTGATTGCTTTTTCATTGTTCTTAAGATCCAAGGGTTTGGGTCTGTGTTCACCTGTACAAATTGGTGAGGATTTTTATAAAGCCTTCCCCAGGAAAGGGAGTGTAGAGCTTGGAGGGATATTTTTGGGGGAAGACGTCTCCAAGTAGGCTCTTGTCTGTTCTTTGTTTAACACGCTTGGTGGTGGCAGCATAGGGTTCAAGGACAAGGCAAAGTCTGTACCTTGAGGAAGTTTTTAACCTAAGCTGGTAAGAATAAGCTTAGGGGGTCTTTCATGCAGGTCCCCACATCTGTACCCTAGAGTTCAGAGTGGGGAAGGAACCCCAAAATCTGAAATGGTGCTCCGGGTGAGCCAGGAGTGGCCAGAGGGCTGCAACAGGGCCATGGGCTCTGGTAAGATGCAACCCCAGTGTGATGGTGCAAAGCCTGCCTTGAGGCACATGCAGAGCATCAGGCACCACAAGTCACAGCAGCAGCGCAGACGGGTGGCAATATACCATATACCACGCCACGCTTATTTATATGCTGCCACTGCTGGCGGTGGTGTTGCCTTCAAAGCTGGGTGCCTGGCTAGTACCCGCCAATATCACGCTGCCCTGCCAGTGCTTAATTTGTGCCAGGGCTGAGCTCTGGCATCTCTTTTTCATTTCAAATTAAACACTGGGGGAGGTAGTGGGGCCCAGAGGTGATGGGGGGGCGGGAATCCCAGGGAGACCAAGGGGCCAGGAGTGATGCGGGGCACCAAAATAAAAGCTTGCCCAGGGTGTCATTTTCCGTAAGGCCAGCCCTATTCTTATGCTCTAAAACAGGGGTGGGGAATCTTTTTTCTATCAGGAGCCATTGACCCACAGAAAAAAATCAATCGTGGGCCTCACACAAACAGAAAGCGAGGGTCTGATCCAAAGCCAAAGTCTTTGACTACCCCAGTCTTTGGATCAGATACTGTGATGCAGTTCTCACCATAAATCAGCCCTACCATCCCCTGGTGCTGTCGTGTGGTCTTCTCTGAATTTCCCCCGGTTTGTCAGTATATTTCTGTGGGGCCCAGAACCAAGTGCAGGATCCCTGGGAGCATGGGGGAGGGTTCCTCCCCAGAACTGGACTGAGAGGGGCTGTCCTCTCCCTGTTTTGGGGTGGGTGGCCCAGTGGCATAGCCAGGACGGGCCCCGACTTTTGGTGGGTGGGAAATGATGGGGGGGCAGGAGGAGGGTTTGGGGCTGCCTCCCACTCACCCCCTCCAGGCTTCCTTGCAAGGGGCGATGGACACTCTAGGCAGGAGCTCCCCAGGGCCCCAGGTGCTCACCCAGCTCTGAGAAGAGACGCCGCTCTCCAGTGGCAACGGCTCCCATCCCACCACCCTGCACCGGGCCTGACTCCCCAAGGGCAGGTCTACCTTTTTTGAGCATTCCTCTGTTGCTGATGGGTCGCCCACTTGCTCGCCCACCTGCCACTGGGTCAAGGGAGCATGCTCAGGAGCCCCAGCCAGTTGGGGCCCCCAGAAAAATGGGTGCCCCCACCTGCTCTGACCCCCCTGCCCGGTGCTTCTGCCGGGGAATGGGGTCAGGGCGTGCGGGGTCTTGCCTCGACCCCACTCATTCAGGCATTTCAGAGTTGCTGCAAAAAAAAAAAAAAAAAAAGGCACCTAGTCTATACAATTATGTATCTCTTACTATGGTCAAAGAGACATGGAGCTGCTAGAAAAGCATTCTCTGAGTACCCCCCTGCTTTGGAATTTGCTGCCCTGTCTTGGTGACCTTCAGAAGACCTTGCAAGGCTCCTCTTTTCTCTGGGTCTTTTGAAAACTGAAGTGTTGCTAGAGAGATGATATTTGGGGGAGAATGGATGATTCTTCAGTTTGAATTTTCTTTTGCTTGGGGGCTAGCCATCTATTGTCACTATGTGGTGGTGGCTCTCTGTGTTATGTCTTACCCTTTTAAATAGATGTCAGTAGTGCCTACAGCCTGGCTAAAGTGCCTTTTTAAGTTTTCCATAATATATAATGAATATTTTTATCCTTGCATTTTGGGCACCCAATATTTACCAGTGAATGGATCACAGAAGTGTTTCCTCTGTGTGTCTTATTTTGTTAGCTTATTTAAAATGGTAAATGAAACAAAATACTGGGCTCCATCCTGCTGTCATTCACTCCATTGCAAATTGTAGTAATTTCAGGGACTGCAGTGGAGTGACTCCGGATTTACGCCAGTTTAAATGACAGCAGAATTTGGCCTAATGCAAGGAGGATAGGCTTTGATGAGTGATCACATTTATTAGGTGCCTGCTGAAATGTCGTTATACCCATTATACACTTGAGAAAGGTGGCAGTTTGACAACCCTAAAGATGGAAGTCCAGTTTATCCACAGAACAGGTATATCACAGGCAGCAGCCGTGTAGCCTTCCTGCACACACCAGTGTGCCTCAACTCTGATTTGGAGGGATGACCTCTAAGGATGAAAGAGAGAAGCTTGAGTTTAATAACCCATTTAATCCCTGGCCTCTCTGCTGAGACACCCACAAGGATGCCAATTAATGCCAGTTGTTGGGGTTTCTTTTGAGACATGGATACTTTGGCATGGTAAATGGACTAAGACCACCAAGTTATAACTAGTAACAACTTTACAGTAGGTCACTAACGACCTGGGTCCTATCCCATTGCCTGCTTGTATCTCAACCGTCCCTCCAGATAAGGTCGGAGAAGATGGACATTGTAAGCTCTTTGAGGATAGGTACTGTCTTGCTGTGTGTCTCTACAGCAACAAGCACAGTAGGACTTCAGTCCTGATTAGGGCCTCTGGATACTACCAGAATACAAATAACAATGATAGAGGGAAAATCTCTTCTTACATTTGAGCAGGAATTGGACAGCGCTTTATATTCCGGTTTATAAGGTGAATGACTAAGAAATATTAGCTATGTGAATGATGCTGATTTTACAGTTCAAGTATAGGAGGTCACAGGCCCGCCGACAGCAATTCTGGGCCCCAGGGTAATTGCCCCCTTTGCCACTCCCTCCCCCCATTGGCGGGCCTGGGAGGTCAAATTCTGCAAACCTTATTTGGGCAAAATTCTCCTTGTGACCTTGAGCACCTGATTTAACAGAAGTTTTCTCTGATCCAGATTTGGCTCCCTATGTATCTCTTCTTATTTTGCACTTTCAGTCTAAATCCTTAAAAAATAAAAAAAATGAATTCTCCAAGCTGTGAACCTGAGTCTCTCTTACCTCAGTGTAACTCCATTGACTTCAAAGAAGTTGCTCCTGGCTTCACTATTGATCAGATCAGAATCAGGGTTTGCATATCTCCTATTGTGGGACATTCTGACCAAATGAAATTTGGACCAAAAATGTAAATATGAAAATTTTCATGACTTTCCCCATTTCTGTTAACCTCTTTATATATAATAAAAAAATTTCTATTTTGGAAAAAAAGACTAAATATTGATGTTGCTCAATTTTAATTGCAAAAACTAACTTAGCTGCATTGTTGTTGTATAACACCAAGGAGTCAATGCCATGTTTTTAGGCATGCATATTCAAGAGTCTCAGTGAAATTAGATTTACTAGAATAATAGGACTGTATGGAAACCAAATTATAACTAGTTTCATTATCTGAAAACTATAACTTTGTTCCAAAGATGGGATGCAAAATGTATGGGGAAAAAATAAAGGTTGACCTAATAATTTTGGGGTAGGTGGTTTATCATAAATGGTATGCAGGTAGCAAAGAGACAAATATTTTTCATTTCACTTTTCTGCAATGTTCTTTGCTCTTCCATTTATGCAGTTTATAGCAAAGATGTAGAGCCAGACTATTACCAGTACAGTTGATGGTACTTGACAGAAATTCCTTGAAAGCCTCAGACTGCTAGAAATACTCTGTTTAAGGCAACACAATTGAGATTTTACGCACGCTAGTCAGAAAATTCAAAGTTAAAGGTCCCCAAGCAACTGTAACTCAGCCGTTTCATGTAGAGAGTCTCTTATGTTGCATTATCTGATGATAATTTTGCTGAGTTTAATATGTGTTTGCAATGTGGCCAAGTTATGGTTACAGTGGGAACCATAACTTTAAATTTCCTGCCTATCATGCAGATAAAATGTCAGTTGTAATGTGGCATTAATGTAGTTTTTTAAATGCAATTTATTTTTTGAAAATTAAAAAAGAAAACCAGAGTGATTTAAGTTTTGAAGTATAAATACATTTGCATTTATTCAGTGTATCAATGTCTGTATGACTGAAAGGTGCCTGGGGCAGGAGCTAGTCTTTTTGTTATGTTTGTACAGTGCTTAACACAACAGGGCCCTGATCGTGCCTCTATGCTCCATCAACATGCAAATAATAAATAATGATGACAGCACTTGAAAACTGATTTCTGGGCTGTGTGTGTGTGAGTGAGCGAGCGAGAGAGAGAGAGAATTCTGGGTCGTTTGTGTGTGTGGTGTGTTTAGGAGAGGGATATCATCCTTCTTAGCATTAATCTATGCTGAAATTCTGACCAATGTGATCATCCTGTATGAAACCAGTACAGCTGCCCTCTATGTTATGCCTCCTAAAAGCAGAAGAAATCTGAGCAGGGACCTGTACCAGTGGCCATAGTGTTATCTGGGGTGTCCTGACCCAGATGTCCACTTTTACCCCTACAGATAGCCTATCCATGGCTCAATGCATGAAGTCAGAAGCAGCGGAAGCCTGCTAAAAGTGTGTGTGTGGGGAGGGGGGGGCACTGGTGCCTGAACTGAGGCCCTTCTCCCCAAGCCCTTGCCCCAGCACTGCCTTTTCCCCCAAGGCCCCGCTCCCCTCACCCCATCACTTGTCCTTATGGCTGGTAAAAAGTGATGGGGCCATGGACCTGTGCCCCCCCATTCCAGCGCCCCTGCGTGGAGTACTCCTAAGGTGTGTTTACACTGCACACCACTGGCGGCGGCATGTAAGGTACATGTCGCTACCTGCCTCAGTGAAAGCAGGCTGCATCCACATTGCAATGTGTAGCTACATGTGACCGCTGGGAAAGTCTCTGGCAGGGAGGAGGCAGCAGGATAGAGGCACCATAAGCAGGGAGCTGCCAGCACCTCTTCCCACTACCTCCCCTCTGCTAGAGCCTTTCCCAGCTGTGGGAGTCTTTTCTTACAGTGGAGAAAGGCTGAGCAGCTGCCCACCCATGGAGCCTTTCCCCACTGCAGGGGTCCTGCTGGAGCCTTTCCCGTCTGCCTACCCCCTGCCAGGGACTTTCCCTGCTGCCGGAGCCTGGAAAAGGTTCTGGCAGCAGACAGGCAGCGGGATGCTACACTGCTAAAAACAGCAGTGTAGACGGGGGAGGCACTGCTTGGATGTGTGTAGAGCTGTATAAGGTACGTACTCTAAGGTGCTATTTATACACTGCACACCCCCAAGCACAGGTAAGCGCTCTACGCGCGGTTGTAAGATTTGTGCAGTGTTGACTTACCCATTAAACACCTGCAGATGCAAACTCTAGGGTTTGGAGGAGTCAAGCTTTGGCTGCAGAGGTTGCACCCTGTCCTTCCCTCCATGCCACCTCTTTTCCCATCTGCGCAGAAGTACCAGACAGCATTTTATTCAATTATAAAAGAAAATGGCGCAGAACGTGTTTTCTTTTTCCCCCCCATCTCCTTGAGCACCGTTGTCTCATTCATGAGGGAAACATGTTTTACCAAGTTAAAGACTGAAGAGTGATGTACATCACATGCCAAGTTTGAAGTTTTAAAATTTAAATGGCAGCGTTATTTGAATTTCTAAAATTTTAGTTTGATTTCTTCTTTCTCCCTCCCCAAGCTTAGAAATCTCCAAACTAAAATACACAGTGAGATATTACAAAGATTTCCCCATTAAAAAAACTATGCCTTTGGATTGAGAAAGTGAGTTAGAAATTTCAACCTGAAGTGTCGTTTCCCTTCCCCTTATCTCTAGTATGCTGTTGCTCCTGCTCTTTTTTTTAAGCACCTGGAATTGGGACCGTGACAAAAAATATCTTGTCATCCATAAATATAGCATCGCTAGGACAGTGTTGGAATGCAGAGTGGGAATTCACTAAATTGGTGGAAGTGTAACAATTTCTCAGTCTCTACCCCCCATCCCCACAGTCATCAGCAGGGTTTGAACCAGGAATCTTCATTACTGAAAGCATGGGCCTCTACCATTTGAGCAGAAGAGCTAATTCCAATAGCTGGAAGAACTAGAAGGCTCTTCTTTTCTGTGTGGACCAGCCACTAGAGAGTGAAGATAGCAATATACCATGTAACATGTTTGTGTTAGGCCTGATCCACACCCAACTAGTGCCAATGCAAGTCTGTCAATTATAGCTATTCTGATACAGCCGCTAGTGTGGATGCAGTTGTACCAGTGTAAAGGTATCTTGTATTAGCGTAGTTTATACTCCTTCTTACTTGTGAATAAGCTATGCTGGTATAAATACATTTATAAATACATTATACATAAATATAACTGGGTTCATATTAGAAGGGTTGTACCACTTTAACTATACCAGTATAGCTAACGTGGTACAACTTTTATGTGTAGATGAGGTCTTATAAGCAGAGTTTGTGGTAAAATGGGAGAGCAGTACACAGTGAGTCTTTCAAGTGTCTGAGTGCCTTCATCTCCTACTGGCACCGATAGGAAGTTAGGAGTATTCAGCCTTTCCCATGTTCAGGGCCCAAATGAATGCTTGTGGCAAAGGATATCTGTACTATAAGCCTCACACTTGAAACTGGCTCACCTTTCCAAACGCTGCCTCTGTGCCAATGAAGATGTATTTTACAGTCACTTCCACAGAAGCACTAATTTATCAACTGTTTTTAATGCTACATTTAAACACGCATAGTTGTTTAGATTTTTGGTTTGCTGCCTGCCCCCTCCCACATCTGAAAAGGCAGAGAGCTGTTTAGTTTTAAGGGCATCTATATGTTTGATTCATATTGCATGGAGTATTAAGACCTGAGAATATTTATTGTGGTAGGTGAGGGGAATCCCAATATTTCTTTTGCTTATTTGATGATTTTTTAAAATTTTGTTTTTAACAGCATCCATGTGAAGGGATAGATCTGGAATCTTCAATGTCCTCTCAACTTTTTGATGAACAAATTGTAAGTTTATGAGTTTGAAATGTTTTGAATCCTGAGCAGACTATCTGGGAAAATGGGGGTTAAATTTAGATTTGGATTCAGCTCCTTACAGATAAAGGGAATACTGTACATCTGAATCTTCAACTTCCTTAAAATGTTTTGTTTTGTTTTGGTTTTTTTTTGGTGTGTGGAAAGGGGAGGGGGAAGTGGTGTGAGACAATCACATGTCAAAAGAACTGAGGTACTCTAGAAAACAACATCATTTTCAAATGAGATTTCACAGACAAGCTGCCACATTTTTCAAATACTTTTCAAAAGAAAGGGTTGGATACAAAAGAGCCTTCCAACTGTATTGCTTAGAGAAAAATCTGGTCCTAACAAATTGTTTATTTTGGAGAAATGTGCTGCAAAAAGCACCAGGGTATGTATTCAACTACTTGGAAGATGTAGGAAAAACTTGGAGTGGATTTTGGGACTGAGGGATATTATTTGAATATGGGGGTAGAGCCATTGCAATGTTTATTTGGGCTCAAGCTTTTACTATTCAATTCACCTTTCATCATCCTCCAGGCAGTCTAAAGCAAACCGGGTTATGACACATGCTGGCCATGTTAAAAAGGCATTGTTAACGTACACACACGCTCAGTAGGCGCAATGTGTATTTGCAAAATTTGGATTCAACTCTGGGACTTTTACCATTAACATCCTGAACTCCATTATCTTCCTCCATAATGGTGATATAAATCAGATGTTTTATCTGAAGATACAGTCGGGATGATGGTTTATATTATGGCAACATCTAGAGTTCCCAACCAAGATCAGGGCCCCATTGTGATAAATGCTGCCCAAATACATAGGGAAAGACTGTAAAATATTAGATACCTTAATCTAAATAACATGTCCAGAGAAATGTTATATATTGGCAATGAACATATCTGAGTGGAGATAAATATAAAAAGTACAAGAAAGTAGCAGGAAAGGAACATAATTTTATGTTACTCTGACTTGGAAATCTCAATATGGACATAACCAGCGTACAATGCATATCTACAGTATTATTTGTCATTCTCGCTTATGGCCCATCCTTTATATTACCCCTTTTCTATCTCTTGTGCATGTCTGTGTTGTTGTTCTGGTTACCGTTATTTGCATTATGTATTTGTTATAATTACTGCTAAAGCTGGCTGCAATTCGGGATTTCTAGTTCATAGGAATTTTCAGTATTTCGAAATTTCCTGCAGACCAGAAATTCCAAAAGGATTTGGCTTCGGAAGCTCAGAAACATGTTGTTTCAAAATGAATTATGCTTCCAGACCAAGGCAGCTGCTGTCTGAAATTGACAATAAATAATTGGTCTGCTGCTGAGGCAGCCTGCATGGCAGGGCTGCTTTGGAGCTGTGGACACTAGAAGCCCCAAAGTCCTAAGCAGGCTGCCGGGAAACCAGACAGGTTTCTTTTGGAACTCTGCCTGTGATTTGATAAAAGTTCATCAAACTCAAGATGTTTCTGGAAAATAATTTTCGGGTTAGCCGAATCAGCGTTTTCCGACAAAGCTCTGTCTTGTTGGAAATTCCCGACCAGCAATATTTATGATTAAAATGAAGAAAATAGGTAATTCTGACACAGGCTTTAAAACAAAGCCTTTGAAAGTTGGCTTGTGTGGGAGTGCGTGTGCATGCGCCAAGACATGCGTAACCAGGATTCCTCTTGCATAAGGAGAGGAAACGAGGCCTGTGACTTTCAAGTCACTCCAGAAATAGAAAGCAGGTTTTTGTGTGTGAGCTGAGCTGTATAGATGGTGAAACTGATGACTGGCTTCTTTGCCTTGCCACAGCCTCTTGAGGAAGGAAATGACTGTTTGAGCAGCTTGTCCAGCTCCTTTGCTTACCTACTGACAATACACCTGAAAGAAGGCCGGAACCTGGTCATTAGGGATCGCTGCGGTGAGTCTGCCTTTTGATGTACAGCAGATAACTCTCTTTTGGGGAAAAAAAAAAAAAACAAGAACAAACTACGGTCCTGATTCTCCCTTCACTTTCTTTTCACACCAGTCTAACTCAATTGGCTTCTCACTTACTCTGGTGTGAATCAGGGGAGAATCAGGCACTACTTCTGTCTGCCAGCCTGCCAGTCAAAATGTTAAATTTCCTGTCATATAATCACCCTAGGTACACAAGGGAGGGGACGGGCAGATATATATTGCTGCTTTTCCCAGGTTTGAGAATTACATATGTTGCAACATGACCTTGTAAAGCACATGCTTTCCTCCAAGTACTCCTTTTCTTTTAGTTCAATTCTAGTTTACTTAAAGGAAACCAAAGGATGTTTTGAAATCCAGTGGGTGGTAGTGAAGGGGAAGACCAACAGCTTTGTGATTTCAAGGATGGTGTCTAAAATATGTGTTTTATAGGGAGGAAGTTAGTAAAGATCTTGGAACTTGAGGGCTGCAACGTAGGGAGCGTTCACTTCTGAGGGTAGGGATTATGTAGTTTCACCTAATAAGGCTTTGGGTGTATGTTTTATGGCTTAGTGAAAGGAAGGTCAGAAAGACATTGAGGAAATGAGTTAATCAGTGGGACATTATTCAAATATTATGGAAAATGTTTGAATTTGGGTCGCTGCTGGCTTGAGAGAGTAGCACGTAGTCCTTGACTGTATGCAGGAGCATTTCCTTTAACAGCTTAGACCTGGGTCTCTTTGCCTCTCCAGAAATACAATTACTAGTGTTAATTATAACACTCTGTCCATGGAGAAACCTCTGAGTACTCTTACATTGCAAACGTGTAAGCACTTTCTCTCTTGAAACTGAGCAATAGGGTAAAAGTACACATGAGTAACAGGATAAGCATGGACCTGTTATAAAGATGTATTCACTTTCTTATAATGGGCCCTGGCTTGTTGTTGGGCTCCTTTCCGATTACTAGCCAGACGGTAAGCTCCTTGCCAGGGACTGTTATCTTTCTCTGGCCAGCTCCTAACATTCTGAAGACATTAATAAATAGATGTTATGTAGTCTAAATCCTTTACTTATTAAACAGAACTGCTCTTTGTTGAAGTATTTTTTGACAGGGCAGCGTGTCACCAGGTTCACTAGAAACCATATATGTCAGAACAAGTCTTGCTGTTGGATGGCTCTGTGGAAAGGACTCTCTACTTGCTACAAATGAGCAACTTGGGCAGAGGAATGTTTCCCTAGAAGAGAGAAGGGAGAAGGCACTCTTAATCTCACATTGTATTTGCTGTGTCTTAGCGAGGCATTGCGCAATTCAGCTCAGTGTAATGTGACAACACAAAGACAATCCAGGGCAAGATGGATTATTGTTGGTTTGTTGGTTTAGAGAGGGCATGCATGGGGAGATGTGCAATCAATAAATTCCTCCTGTATTTGCATACAGAGAAGTACAAAACGGGTGTCTGCCAATCTGGCCATCTATCTTCACATTGCTATAATATCTATACACAAACCCTCGACTTTAAAAGCACAGTTATGATCAGACTTTTGCCGTTGTGGTGCTTTTGACTCTCAGGTTTTTCTTCGTGAGAAATTTAGCTGGGCTAATCTGCAGCCATCAGTGTTAGGGTAAGAGATGGGTTTTGAAATGTATTCTTAAAGGTGGAAAGTCCTGGGTTCATCCTACCCTCCAGTAATGGGGGAATTTAATAGATAAAGGCCTGACACTAAGAGTGCCCTGCCACTGAGAGTCTGACGGTTGATCTGTCGGCCCACAAAGTCTTGGTAGGACACCGTGTCATCGGAGTTGCAAAGAGGCAGTTCCTGAAATAGCTATGGCCCTACTCTAAGATGGAGCTCTAGTATTTGATAAGGAGCCAGTGTACGGCACGGTACATTTTATGATGTGCTCTCACTGGCCTTTTTTACCTAGAAGGTGGGTTGCTCTGCCCCATGCTGTAAGTATATGCTTCTGTCTAGGTAAAAGAATGCAACCTATTAAATTAGACAGAGTAAATATTCAGGGTCATTCCACTTTTATTGGCAAAGAATACAACGTAAGTTACTGGGCACCTGAAAATGTCCAGTTAGGAAATGGATCAGTCTGAATGTGAAATCCATTAAATGTCTTAAACAATGTAATAAACTTCAGCCAGTTTGGTTATATTGGAATGGATGTGGGAAGCTTCAAAAAGATTTCAGTGCATTTATTACTCCTCAGGCTTTCCTGATTGCTCTGGCAAAGATTTCAAGTTACCTCTCTGTGCATGTGGAAAAGCTTATTTGCATGTGTGTAGATAGGTAGTTTTGAATATAGTTACCTGGTTCATATCTGCACATGGATCACTGGGGGGTTTTCCTTCTAAGAGACCTCCTGAAAATGTGAAGCTTTCAGATTTATTTATTATTTTTGCCCCCCAGAGTGCCAGCTGATGCTCCTGAAAAGTTTGGGAACCAGAAACCTACCCAGCTAACCAAGCAGTGCAGTTAAACACAGCTATCAGACGGGTTTAAAACCCATAACCCTAGCTGCTTTACTCGTGTGGTGGCATAGTGCTATAAGCAAATAAGTATTTTGGTTCTGTAGGTCTTCTGGGACTCTTGTAAGCAGGGTTGGTGCATTTCATTGGGATTTTACATTGTTTGTTGGAAATGCTCTTAACTTACTAAAAAAGTGCAGATAAGCATCATCTGGCAAACTGCAGCAATGTTGTGCTGTATAGCAGTCACAGTGGAGAGTATGTCAGAGGCATTCGTATGTTAAGAATACCCAATATCACTGTACCACTCAGGGGTTTGCTCATATTTGAGATCCTATTGCAAATCTAGGGGTAAATTCCTTTCCAGTGACACGATGAGCTTCAGCCTAAGATTTCTTGTCTGTTACTATTCTTTCTCATATGACCATCCCTGTGTATGTCATATGCAGAAAAACCAAGATATATAAAGCTGTTAATATGAAATCAATAAGGTCTGAAACAGTTGGCATGGCCTAATTTCAACCAATTTTAGTTTAACATGTTTTATAGTATTCTTGTCCTAAATCCTGGGGAATATAATTTAAGAAGACCACAAACGCTTATAAATTTTGCATAAAAAGTTATTCGTCAACCTAGATCTATTTTGGTAACATTATTCTTTGACTGCTCACCACTTTAATTTGTTAATTTTTGTTCAAAGATTGTGTGATCATATTGGGGAAACATGATTCAAGATGCACAGTATAACTATGTACAAAAATTACCACTTATATGGGGGGTGGGGGTGGGAAACGCTATGATCTTTATTTACAGACTGATCATCCACAAGCTCTTTAAATGGATAAATATGTCATGGACTGTGATAGAATATGTTATAGCTAGACATGAAAAACTGTGTTAGTGGTGCCCTCTTGTGATCATTTTAAATGCTGCAATACACTTCGGGAAGAATGAAATTATAGTACTGGGCACTTCCCTGGAACTCTTCCATGGTGGAACTCCAAAAGCTTTACAAATATTAACTAATTAACCTGCTCAGTCCCTCCAATTGCATTCCACTACTTAAACAGCATCTGCATTCCACTCCATTCCAGAAGTGGCGCAGTTAACAGCGTACACGAGTGCTACAGAAAAAGTTAGGGCAAGAAATGAAGAACATGTTAATTGGTCAATACTCCAGGGGACAGATGAAGTTAAGAACAGAAGAACGGCCATACTAGGTCAGACCAAAGGTCCATTGAGCCCAGTGTCCTGTCTTCTGAAAGTGGCTAATGCCACATGCCTCAGAGGGAATGAACAGAACAGGTAATCATCAAGTGATCCATTCCCTGTCCCCTATTCCCAGCTTCTGGCAAACAGAGGCTAGGGACACCATCCCTGATCATCCTGGCTAATAGCCATTGATGGACCTATCCTCCAGGAACTTATCTAGTTCTCTTTTGAACCCTGTTATAGTCTTGACTTTCACAACATCCTCTGGCAAGGAGTTCCACAGATTGACTGTGCGTTGTGTGGAAAAAAATACTTCCCTTTGTTTGTTTTAAACCTGCTGCCTATTATTTTCATATGGTGACCCCTAGTTCTTGTGTTATGAGGAGGAGTAAATAACACTTCCTTATTTACTTTCTCCACACCGTCATGATTTTATAGACCTCTATCATATCCCCCCTTAGTCGTCTCTTTTCCAAGCTGAAAAGTACCAGTCTTCTTAATCGCACCTCATACGGAAGCTGTTCCATACCCCCTAATCATTTTTGTTGCACTTTTCTGAATTTTTTCCAATTCCAATATATCTTTTTTGAGATGGGACCACATCTGCACGCAATATTTAAGATTACTGGTGTTGGTGTGTAGCCAAGATATCAGAGTCGATAAATCTGCTGGTGTTTCTTCACCCCCCTCCCCCCCCGCCCCAATCTCCTCAGAAGGACATCACGTCCAGCATCCCAGGCCTTCCTAACACTACGCTGTGGTTTTTGTCCAAAAGTAACAGAGGAAAGCATGCTGCCTATTCAGTTGCCAGCACTTCTGAACTAGCTGTTCTAATAGAGATTAAAATGAGAGTGCAAGTCTATCATTGCCCCACCCACAATCACAGAATTGCCCCTACTGCCTACCGAATATAGATGTTTTTCTTCAGGTGGCTCTTCCCAGACTGGCTGATCATCTTCCCTCCTGCTGGGCTGATGCTGGGAGCTTCAGATGCATTTAATGGATTCACTGCTCCTCGCCAGCCATCGCACTTCCTCAGAACTCACCAACTATATTGTTAACATCTATTAAGTACTAATTAATGAAACTTGGCTAAATTCATCTCAGGTGTAACTTCACTGCCATCCACAACCTGTGAAATCCACAGTTACATCAGGGCAGGGGCAAATCTGATTTTCTTCATGATCTTTCACCTGTTTCCTTCATTTTCTCCTCTTCTTTCCTTCTACTGTATACTACTCCCCCAGTCTATTTTTAATTGTTCTCCATTTTCTTCTCGCCCTTCTCTTCATAGCCCTAATTCCAGGGTCTGTTCTCCTTTTTGCTCTGGTTTGTGTTTCTTCCTCATTCCCTCAGGTTCTCTTTCGCTCCCCCTCTTCATCCTTATTCCCCATCCCCTTAATCCTGTGCTCCTCCCCAATTACTTTCTTTACTCCTTCATTCTCCCTTTTGCTTTCTCTCCCACCTATTCTCTCACTCTTCCATTCCTGACAATCTTGCCTTTTTTCCTTTCCTCCCCGCCCCCACCTTTATACTTGCTGTGTTTGGGTGCAGGGGGAACAGTTTCTCAAATCAGCTGGAATCTGACCCAGCTCTGTACGTACTCTACTGCTTTCTACAAAATGGTTAAGCAGTGGGGGAAAGAAAATAGAGATTAGGGTGTGTGTGTGTGTGCTTCCTCTCTTTGCTCAGCTGCTGCAGGGAGGATGGTTCCCTGGAGAAGGAGGGAAATTTCCATCCACCAGATACTCTGCCTGTGGAGTTCTGCTCAGTGTCACTCCCTGCTAACAGTGAGGAGAGGAAGGGCCCAATCTGTTGTTTAATTGATTAATACTCAATTGTCTCCTATGGTTTCCTGTTGGGGACAGGTGGTAGTTTAGTAGTAGCCAATTTAAGAGTGCAGCTGGATTCTGCATAAACCCCCTTGCTATTCACAGACACAAGGATGAAGGTTTTTGGAGTGCTTTTTGCCAGATCTGTAACCTGGCCTGTGTTAAAGCCTAGAAGTCTATTGACCAAGTACTGACCTTATTTCACCTTATCTAGCCTATGGGAACTACATAGGCTCTCACCACAAGGCAGTTTAGCAGCAGGCCAAATCAGTTTACTTCACCTTACTATGACACGTGCAGGTTGAGTCTATCCTCCCTATAGTAGCTTGATATCCATAAGTCTGTAGTTCTCATAATGAAAGAACTGAATACTGGAGTGTGTGCATCTGCACAAGTCTCTGTACTGGATTGAGCCAAACTGTACATTTTTACTGCTGAAAGCATTTGTTAAACATAGGTTTATTCTTTCACGCATTGATGGTTCCCTTTGACTTTCTGGGTATGTTTCAAGTCCTATCTATTTAACCAGTAGACGTGCTTTTGTGGCAAAGGGTTTGGTTAATTTTGTGTCTTGGGGAGTTTTTATTATCAGTAGTTGATGTGTTAAATTGTGGGGTAGATGGATATTTGTGAATGTTTAACTTTGGTATGGTAAATTGTAAGAAATCATCATAAGTGCATTTTGTTAATGAAATATACAAACTTATAAGTAGTGTGGGTGCTGCTGAAAACTGTTCAGGATTCCAGGGTGTTAAGATCGTTCCATTACAATTTCCTGGGTTTCAGAAAAGCTTAATTTCTCTTCTCTCTGACCTTCTACATGCTGCTGGACCCGCACATTTCTGTGGACTACTTTTTTTGGTTGTCTCTCTGATCCTTTCATGTCTGATCCCTCAGCTCTGATATCCAGCTCTGATATTCTTGGAATTAGAAGTGAGTTAATCCCTTTTTGATTTGTTTTACTCTTACAGTCCTTTTTCCAAGTGCTGTGTGTTATTAAACTGAGCCGTTCTAATGAGACCTGAAATGCTCTGCTCCTTCACAGTGCTGATATGTTGTGACTGTGCATGCTACTGGCCTTCTGAATCATTTTGTGCAACAGTACAATTGTGTCACTTTGCAGTACTGTGATGTCACACGTGCCTTTTCTGTAATGAAGTGGTCTCTTTCTCTCCTGTTATTTGAGGATTCAATTGACAATTGGTAAAGCGTTAAAACATTCAAATATGCTACTATAACAAGAAACAGAAACTCAGCTCTTCTTGGTGAGATTCAGTTTCTATATTGTGGTTAGGGTGAGGCCAGTAGCTGGCTTTGAGCCTTAAGGTATTTTTTGTCCTGAAACTCTGTGTGGTTATGCTGTGTATCATTGCAACTTTTTTCTGTGAAATGATGTGCACTGAGTGGCTTAGTCTTTTTCTGGCCACATACTCTAACAAAATCCATCTTTCTCTCTCTCTTCCACACCAGTCTCCAATGAACATACTCTTGATTTTTTTTACACTTTTACACTTCTGCGTCAGTTTTAACATTAACTTTGAGTCTCTTCCTTTCTCTCTGTGGGTTCCTAATAACTTCCTGTTGTTCCGTGGTTTGATCTGTCTTCTTTCATCTCTTTAGAGATAGTGTGTGTGCAGATCTGTTTGTTTGATTTCCTCACATGCTTCCCCGCTTTTTCCCAAATCCAGGCAGAGCAGGAGAGTATTCACCCCTGCATGAGGTGCTTATTTCTATATTCTTGCATGCCCATCTCATGACTTTGCGGATTGATTGGGATTCACTTGACTAGATCCTTTGAGGTTCACCATTCGGTACAAAGTAAATTTTAAAAAATGAATACCTAAAGCATTTCTATTTAAACTGGGCCATAACTAAAAAATACTGTGATACTTTCACGATGCTCGGCTATCCAGTGCCAGGCTATTAATGTGATTATAGAGTACCAGACCACAGTGGAAAGGGCTGTTTTTTAATATGTCATTGAGCACATTGTCAGCAAATAAGACTATTGTTTAGAATGCAAGTGTTCATAACAGCTAGACTGAATAGTTCACAGTAAATAAGTTATCTGATAAATGTAGACTCTCTCTGCTTTCATGGTATCTGCAATCAGATCATTAGTTCCTCAGATCTATGATTCAGATTTACTAGGCAACTTTCTACCCCAATGATTTTGCTTTAAGACTTAATTGTGAACAGTTTGCAAATATCTGGAATTTGAGCCATGTTGGATAGTTACAAGTTGCCAGGTAAATCACCTTGTGTTGTCTCTCTTCCCTGAGTGCTGGAACATGCAACAACTTTCACTATGAGTACTGGGATATCCCAGCTGCAAATTCGGTTTCTGTAAGTGCTTGTGCATGTAACTCTGAAACTTTGCCTCCCACATACGCTCATTCCAGTACACACAATCACTTGCATGATCGTGAGAAATGGACATGCAAGGGGAAAGAACATGACCAGAGTGGTTTCATCTAAAAACGAGAACTGTTAATAGAAAATGTTAAGTAGTGTCAATCAAGCTTTGGGAAGAAAAACGTAAAATCTCAAACCTATGCTGAATACCGCCTCCAACAATCCATCCTTTATCTTAGGCAACCACATGAAAGCATTCTTAGGTAATGCCTGCATTATGCAGGAGGTCAGACTTGATTGTCTTTTCTGGCCCTAAAGTCTGTGAATTTTTCAATACAATTTTTTTCTCCCTCTAATAGAAAAAACACCTGTGTTAAGTATTTCCTGGGCCTTGGGGTGGTTGCATAAAACAGGTTTCACTGTATTGTAGAAAATATAACTTCCTATTGGGAGTGCTAGGTACCCCAAATGATTAAGACTCTAAATGGAAGGTGCTGTCAAAAATGTATAAAATAACACAATCTGGATGTTATGGAATGATCTTATCATTAGAATCCATCCTCCCTTCCTCCTGTGATATTGACGTGGTTAGGGAGGCATTACACTAATGAGATCAGGTGACTGTGCTGCCCTATGTGGATTGAGTTGGTGTCAGTCGAGTTCCACGTGGGCAGGAGTCCAAACCATACTAGACACCATCACAGTTGACACTAATTAGCTGGCTTTTTGGCAGTCCCTGCAGAGAGGCCAAGTGCTGAATGGACTTGGTGACTGAATTCCCCTCACACCTCTAGTGGTGGTCCCTTCAATGAAAGATGAGAGTCCCATTACCCAAGTGGGAGTGGGGAATCTTGTGCTTCCATTGTGCCTATTTCGTGTATAATTAGAGGGCTTCAGTCTCTGGAGCCCTCAATCCATCATCTTTCACCAGCTGAAATTTACTTCCACTTTTTAAAGTTTTTCATGACATCCTCCACATTTTTAATACATACTCCATGGAAAATTGGCATACACAAAACAAATGAAAAATACAGTTGTGGAATCCTCATGGGAAGGCCATTTAAAAGTTGTTATATGGTGTTGGCTTTAAAAAAAGAAAAAGCTTGTCACGTAAGTCCCTCACATTCCATAAACTTTCTCAGAGATCTGCTCAGTGCAATACATTTTATGCTGCAGTTACATGGTTCTAAAAAGAAACCAGCCTGCACAAGCATGTGTAGGTGTATGCGCCTTAGAAGCTGAGCGATTCCCTTTGGGAACATACATTTCTTCTCTCCCAGATGCCCTTTGCATTTATCAGAGCAGTCATTGTTTCAGAGAGGTGAGTTGCTATAACTTTCTTGTTGGTTGTTCTCAATGGATAGGTGTCCATATCACAAAATTTGCCACCATAAATAGCTCCATCTGGGACCTTTGTTAACAATTTTTATAGTAATGTCACAAGAGGACACAGCAGCAGCACCACGAAGGTCCCAGAGTGCGGCTGCACACCCCAGCTTGCCATGTAGTAACTTGCTATGTAGCCAAGCCTTTAACTGTGCTCACACCAGCGCGTTGTGAGTTCAGCGTAAGAATGACACTCTCACAACATTGACAACTGATTCTACCCAAAAAACTTTGAAACAAATCAACTTAAAAAACAAAAAGTACATTAATAAAGTTTAATTAACCAAAATTCCTACCCCACACAGAGCTTTTACCCCAAAAGAAGCACCAAAGACTCTATTAATTCTACAAGGAACTTAGTTACTCCTTTTTAGAAGGTGCTCAGAGATTGTGGTGATGGGCAGAGTGTGAAACCCTAAGATAGATTCTATTCCATGTAGCTTCTTATACCAGCCTCATCACTAGTATTTGAGCAGCTTCCAGTAGCACATCAAGCAACGTGCGTAACTTGTCATATGTGGTTTGTTCTTTCTCTCATCTTTTCCCCCAGGGGAGAATTGTGTAGTGTTTTGGTTTGGTAAATTTGTGCGGTTTGTGTGCTCACACCATGCGCGGGAGCGAGGGTGTGTGTGTGTGTGTGTGTGTGAGATGTACAGTCTGAATGCATTACAAAAGGCAAGTTTAAAGAAATGTGCTTTGCACTTGATGCGGAAGAAAGGTGGTTAGGATTGTGATGGTCCTTAGTTCCTGTGGGTGTTCATTCCACAGCCTTGGATTGGCCCAACATAAAGCTCAGTTTCCTGCACACACAAGCTTTACCCTTATGGTAAATATTGCACCATGCTCTTCATCACTTCCTGGGTGCACTCCCACCATCTATTCTCTTGGTCCTCCTATGGTTTTCTCTACCCATGTCACTAATGAACATGTGCCTTAGCTTCCATGTTTTTTTTAATGCCACTGGATGCTTTCTTGCTTCAGAAAAAGACCAGTATTAATTAATTATTGCATCATGGGTTGCTCTGACCTTCTGCAAGACATCTCGCGTGCTGCTTACAAGGTGCATTTTACAAAACATCTCTTGTCTGCCTCCTTGTTTTTATCAGGCGTCAACTCACATTCTCCTTCTAAAAGCAGTGGCTCATTTCTAAGCTTATATATGTTCCACACACCTCTTCACTGGCAAAGTGTTCTGGTTTAATTTCCTTCATAGTTTACCGGAGGCATTTGCTTCTAAACCATTCTAAACACACACACACAGCTTTTCAAGTACACAAGCTTTTTCATTTTTTTCCTGCTTCCCCCAGTAGATATTTTATTCCATTTTTGTTATTTCTGTATTAGAGTGTTGGTTTTTTTTTTCATTTGAAACAAAAATACCAGTGATCCATCTTATAATGTTTTTTGTCATTATTGTAAACAACTGTAGTAATATTATTTCTATGGGTTTGCTGAAAAATTACACTTGATTCTATATGGCTATAAAATAAGTCTGCAAAATATTATTAGAAATAAATTCATTTTCTTTTCCATATTAAAATTTGGAATTTAATATCCTAAAACAACAATTAAAATGATCTCGGATACATGCTGTATGGTTTTCTTTGTTTGAGTTCTTAGGATTGTGGCACCGATAGATCTTTGTATTTCTAAATACAGATATTTTTAATTCCTTGCATACCCAGCAAACTGATCTCTAGAAGATGAATATGTGGTTTGAAATAACACCAGGTCTGCTATTCCTTTTTCAAAGTGTGAAACAAGTGTGTAGGGTTAGTAAATAAAGTTGATGTGGCAAATCTCATAATAGCTGCTAGAGGGCAGCAGTAACCATTTAAAAACACTATGAACTCTTTCTGAGGAAACTAAACCCTATCTAGTTACTGTGCGCAGAATACTTTTGTTTGTTTAGGCAACTTCAAGTCCCAGTGAACTTAGTCCACCTATACTGAGTGAATGGCCTTCAGTGTTACAGGATAAGCCGCTTTTCTAGGAAAAAATACTACTCAAAAATAATCCACTAAAAGCATGGTAAAAAGAAGGTCTTTCATATAGCCCAAAACCTTACTCCTGTTGAAGTCAAAGGCAAAGCTCCTTTTTGACTTCAATAGTGCAGGTCCATAGTGCTTTTGTGCCTGAATTCTTATTGTCTGTTCAGTTTAGAAGATAAACTCCCCCTGCACTTGGAAGTAATCTTATATATATAATATATACACACCCCCCCACATTCACATGCTCACTCACAACTGCAGAAGATAATGAATGACTCTTTAATATGAAAGTTAAGTATATTTAACAATCCATGGGGTTATAAACCCCAAGGAGAAGGAAGAAAGGGTTATATAGTGTGCTTTCATCCTGGCCAATGCTGACTAGCACGCACAGTCTGACTAATTACTTTAAATGCAAGCCAGCTGCTTAACGGGTTGTAAAATCCATGGAAGGATCACAGTTTGAAAAAGGAAAAAATGAGAAACTGATTTTAATTAAAAATAAAATGGGTATGGTGAAAATTATTTAAAATAACCAATGACATTAAAATAAGTACCCTTCCTTTAATTAAAAAAAAAGCGCCCCAAAATCTTAGTCACAACAGAATCATTTTTCAGAGGTCACATTTTTTTCCTCTATTTTTATTGGGCTTTTGCTTAAGACTCCAAGAAGCAAATCAGCACGTGTTCATGCTTGCTTTATTTCTAGGTCATTGAGCACTTTTCTGTCATTTTCCAACTTATTGAAAATAAATTTCAAAATCCTGAGCCATGCTCTTACCCAGTTTGGAAGAGAATTAAGCTAAACTGAATTAAATCCACTTGAATTCTGAACGTGTGTGTCCACACAGGGTTTTAATGTGGTTTAACTAATCTAATTTAAATGCACACCTTTAGTTCAGATTAATTCTCCTGTGTCCCCATGGAGACAAGTCCTAAGAAAAAGAGAACCGAGACACTGAAAAAGCTAAACAAATTAGTTGTGTATTCCTCCCCCACCCTTTCTGAAAAAGGGTTGTGGTTTAGGGTTTTGTTCTGCTCCATTTCTAATCTGATGCCATTGCCAGAAAAGATTTTATGTTCTTGCTATTTGGTTCTGTCAGAATAAGTACCATAGAGCTGCATTGTTTGTGAAGCTCCTGATGCAAAGGTTAAAGTCCATCTGTTGGCTGACAGTGAGACGTCATCTCGTCATTTGTCAGTCTGAGAGTTGCATTCTTGAGCAGCCGACCCCTTTTTTTCCTGCTTACCTAGTTGAGATGTTACTTTCCTGACAGTAAGACAGTTGTGCTCAGCTAGCAAATCGCAGCATGTTTCTCTTGCGTGCTCTCCCTCAATTATTTTCCGTAACAATTAACACTCTACTAACTTGACACCCTTTTCTTGTTTGGCTTTGTAAATCATCATCCCTTTTTTTATTAATTCCAGACATTAATATTTTCTTTCACGCAAGTGCTGCCATTCACCCATGAAAGAGTTTGAACATTATGTTGCTGTCAAGATACCTAGGGATTACCCAGTATGCCTTGCCTTAGTAAGTGACACCACTGGGCCCGCTTTTGAGATGTTTATTTTGAGAGTAAGCTGACAAGCATGAAGGCTTGATCCCAGAGTGGCAATCTTATTTAATTAAAGGCCTCTTTTTATTATAGTTTTTTCCCACTGTTTGTTTATTTATTTATATATATATATATATATATATATATATATATATATATATATATATAAATGTGGTGTGTATGTATCAGAATGATTGTTAAAGCCCGATTCACTTGAACAGTGCTGTTATACAGTAAAAAGGGGTATATGGGGAAGGACTGGTCATTCAAAGTAAGGTCATTCAACAGCCTTGATACATTTCTGTGTAATGATGCAATCAGAACACTTGCTTAGCTATGGAGCTTGTGTTTCCTAGTGTAAGCGGCTGGTTATGTTTTGTTTTTTATTCCTGCAGAATCTAGATTTTTGGTTGTTTGCTTATTTAATTTTATTTTTTAAAGGTTCCCTTCACTCAAAGTTTCTTTTCTATTTAAGAAACAGATGAGTTATAGCTGTAGACCACCTGCTTCCATTGCTCTATTCATGTTTTCATTCCATCAGTTCCTTCCCTTGTCTAATCTTGATACTACCTCGTTGGTGTAGTGAATAGTTGGGGACTTTGTTTGTTTTGGTTTGTTTATTTATAATGCAGGCTGCTTCTGCTTATCCAATACATGAAGGCAGTCACACTCTCTCTTTTTTTTTTCCCCTTCCAGGAGAGGGGAATTGGAATATTCAAGATAGATAGGACTATTTGGTGTAGCCTTTTGTTAATTTATCTAATTTCCTAACTAATGCATCCTCTGAAGGTTGTTGGACATATTTTATGTTGGGTATTATTATTTAGTGGATTATCTGTGTGGTCCTTTCTGTGCAAAGTGCATGCTTTTGTTCAATATTTCTTTTCTACCTGTGTACTTAGGAAGTGTGTGTGTGTGTGTGAATACGTATATGTGTATATATGTGTGTGTGTGTGTGTGTGTGTATATATATATATATATATATATATATATAATATATATATATATTTCTAATTATAGCTAAGGGTATGATCTAAACTCACCGAAGGCAGTGGAAAAACTCCCATTGACTTCAGAGGGTTTTGAGGCTGACCCTAACTGTGGGTCTCTTGGAGGACCAGGAAAACAAATTTCCTTTTAGCCCCTGTGCAACATTGTCTGTCCCTCCCTCTCCCTGCCAAAAATAATAATATATATAATTCTGCTATCACTGTGTAAGAAAAGAGTTTTCTGCAGGTTGTGTTTGAAAATAGATTAATTGGGGGATATTTTGTCTTTCATCAAAATGTTTTCATACTACTTATTAAGCCACCCCTTATGAAGAAGACCTACAGAACTGAATAGGGTTCTATAAAAATTACTCTAAAATCCTATAGAAATTAGTAATGAATAAGAGCCCTCCTATGTAGGTCTTCTGAATGAGTCTATATAGAATTTTTTAGCAGCGATACAATTCTCTATTACATTGTGTTGGTTAGTTTCAAAAACCTGCCAAACGTAATTATATTCATATTGAATCCCGTAAGATTTTCTGTAAGTGATTTTGATAAAATCTGCAGGCCTTTTTGTGTATCCCATTTTATTTGTGATTCTGTGTTTTTGTTTGTCTGTATGTTATATAGATTCATCCTTGCTTTTGTTTGCTACTTCCTGCAAAAAAAAAAAAAAAAGAAAGAAAGAAAAAGAAAAAAAGAGAGATAAGAATAACCAAGGTTCTTCCAAGATGACATGGCAGAGAACACAAGCACAATGTAGAATTCTTTTTTTCCCTTCTCCCCATCAAATCACTTTTTAGCCACGTTCAGCAGAATCCCTGAGCTTTTTCTCCTCCATTATTTGTTTGTTTTTTGTGGTTGGTGTTGGAAAGTTTTCCAGACTAATCCCATTTGTGTTATTGTTTATAATAGGTACAAGTGATCCATATGTGAAATTTAAATTGAATGGAAAAACTCTATACAAAAGTAAGGTCATCTACAAAAACCTAAATCCAGTTTGGGATGAAACTGTTGTGTTGCCAATACGGACTCTTGATCAGAAGCTCCGGGTCAAGGTAAATTTTTGGTGTAGGGTACTGAAACATTGGTAAAAGCTCCTCTGAACCAATTGCGCGCTCTCGCTCTGTATTTATTCAATTTGATGGTTTGACACAGAGAACATGTATTCAAAACACAATTAGGATCCAATGTTTTCTAAGCTTTATATTCAAATGCACATGCGTCTTTGCCACATTTTACTTGGATGTTGTGTTTTCAGTGTGTGAATGTCCCAAATCAAAATAATCTGTTTGACTGGAGGCGTTTAAACCTACTGTGCCAAACTCTGCCCTCAATTGCATCTGTGCAACCTCAGTGAAATCAGTGGGGTTTACCTGAAATAATTTAAGAGTGGAATATGGTGAACTGAGTTGAGTAGAATTATTACCTGTGAGGTAGTGGTGACAAGCAGCAAAGCTCTTTCTCATTATGAGGTAACTTTATAGTTAACAGAGCTGCAAGCTACCAGTTGTAAGCACTAATTGCTAAAACATCTGTAGTTAAAAAACTGCCTGGTTGTGTACAGTATTCGATTGTACTATACTACCAGATATATAGGAATGGTCCCAATCCATTGTTGCACATATGACTCTGTTCACCATATGTCAAGAAGGTATTTCAAAATGCTGTTAAAGTAGTCAATTAAAAATCTACATTAAAGAACGGAAATGGAGAATTTCCTAGAAACATCTAGGCTTTGATTCCCAAAATATGGGATGAAACTCAAAATGTCAGTTCTTTTTTCTGATGTGGCAAAACTGGCTTAGGATGTGAAAATAATATGCATTTATTTTGTTACCAGGTATATGATCGAGATTTAGCCTCCTCTGACTTCATGGGATCTGCATTTGTGGTGCTCAGCAACCTTGAGCTCAACAGGTACTATATGAATTTATCAAAATGTGTTACTGTGGTTTAGTTTGGAAATGATATCAACACTTTTACAGCAGCTTAATCTTTTATCTGTGGGTTGTCAGTCTGAATGTAGAGCTGGGAGACAGGAATTCATGTTTTATTCCTGGCTCTTATACTGGCTTACTGATATCTTGGACAAGTGCATTTTCTTGCATTATGGGCCCCATGGCTGTACTATCTGAGTGCCTCACAAACATTAGTGAATTTATTTCCACAACACCTCTGTGAGGTAGGGAAATATTATCATCTCCATTTTCAGAAGGGGAACTAAGGCAGAGAGAGAGATGAAATTGTTTGTCCAAGGTGATGCAGGAAGTCTGCATCAGGTCTAGGAACTGAACACAGATCTAACAAGTCAAAGTCCAGTCTTTAACTGTCAGACAATTCAGCTGGACAAGTCATTGTCCATATCCTTTCCTGTAAAATGGGGATAACATTGATCAGTTTTCTGCCTGTCTGCAGGTGGTGGGTTATCAGTATTAATTAATTGCTATGGAAATACAAGGTATTACTTAAAATCGCTGTGCTGAACTTTGTATGTTTTGTGGAAGCTGTGAGGGGGAATATATGCCATAAAGAAATACGCTAGATTGTACATTTTAACGTTTAGAATCAATTTTGAAAACTTTAAAATGTGCTAAATATCAGCCATAAAAAACAGAATTTGCACAATTCAGTGTGACCTTTAATAATGAACCAGAAGGTAAAATGGAGCCAACAGATGCATTTCTTTTCTGCTTGCAGAACTACTGAACAGATTTTAAAATTGGAAGATACAAACAGTATAGAAGATGACATGGGAGAGATTGTGTTAAACTTGAGTCTAACAGTCAAGCAAGGAGACTTCAAGAGAACTGTAAGTGGTTTAGGAAATCAAATTTATAGCTAGAATGCACAAAAAAAGAAAGCTTCCCTAATCTGATTTACTCTATACTGGGAAATGCCACCTTTATTTTCATCCTATGAGACTCAGCATAGAAAACTTGATAGTTCACGATTTAAAAATCAACCACATTGGACTGGATAAAAGTTGATTATGTTTCTGTAGCCAAGTGCTTCTGTTCTGTGGCTTTAAAGGGTGAGCCCACGGATAGCAAGTCTCCATATAGTTCAATGAGTGGTAGATCTGTGCATGTGTGTGAGATATCTCTAAAAGTGTATGCCCTACAGCTGCAGGACTGTTCTTTCAGGACATGCCATTTTCTCACTGTAAGCAAGAGGTTTAGATTTTATGAATTTTTAAAAAAGTGTTAAACCTCCAATTAGATGTGATTTTTTTTTTCATACCAGTGAAATATATATATATATATATATCAGTGTGAAATGTTAAAGCAAGGATTTACTATTAAGACTAGGTTGTGCCAGCCCTGCATTGGTGCACATTGCTGAGAGGAGGGAAATGGACACAAGGAGCTATGTTTCAGAGTGGTAGCCATGTTAGTCTGTATCCGCAAAAGCAACGAGGAGTCCTTGTAGCACCTTAGAGACTAACAAATTTATTTTGGCATAAGCTTTCGTGAGAACAGGCCAGGCACAGCCTTAAACCTCACCAGATTCTTCAGTGAGCTTTGGATCAGGCTCCTGTTGCAGAAGTGCCGTGGGACTCCAGTGTTGAAAGTGGTGATAGAAACCCAGAAGGAGCTGGGCGGAGGCTGCAGCATGTGATTAAAAGGAATAAGGGCTTTCAGGATCGGGGTTTGTGTGACTATTTTTTTTTCTTACATATCACCATTTGTGTTTCACACAAAACATGGACCATGCCTAAATCTGTAACTTCATCTTGCAGTCATTTAGAGAACAGGTTGACAGTGAGAAAAAGTATATAATTTGAATAGATCCAATTTTCAAGCAAGTCTAATTTTAAATATGTAACTAATAAGTGTTGCAGGTAAAAAAAAAATGAGAAGGGTTTCTGTGAATATTAATTATAACAGTTTTAATTTTTCAGAATCCAATGTGAACGCTGCAGTCTACTGTAGACTGTTAAACTAGACACGTGGGAATTCATAGTAGGTATGGGATATTTATGAAAGTGAGAATGTTACCAAAAGACAGGTTGGGGCGGAGAATATAGGAAATAGACTTCACAAGAGAGGTGTGCCTTTCATTATTGTTTGTTGCTAGTAGCTGCCTGTTTTTAAGAGTTGTTAGTTTATTAGGTAATTTAATAGTGTGTTGTTGGAAAGTTTTTGATATTTCTCCCTCTGCATATAATTATTTAAAAATGTCAACAACAACCAAATAATAATAATAAAAAATTCCAGAACACTTATTTGTCTTGTGCTGATCTCACCTAGCATTATATATGCTGTAAGAAAGTAGCTTTTCCTGTACAAATAGGGAGGGAATGAATTGCCTGATCTTAAAAGTAAGAAAGCAAGAAATGTTGCGAGCATGTCCGTTAATGTTCTGACCTTTCCTTAGTCATTAATGAGACTCTCTCTCTAGGTCAAAGTCCTCTAATAAACCCTGACCACTTCCCTTGAAATTTTGGCTGTTCTTACTAGTGTAAGCTCTTTTGGCTGGGATGTCAACTCCCCCATTAATTTAGTGTGCAAGGCATGGGATGGCATCCAGGTCACTGTGTGCAGAAAGGGGCGAGACAGGTGCACAGTCCACGTGAGAGCTGCTGGAGGCATTTGTTCTTACTTGGGGAACAGTTCCTCTGGCAACATTAAGGGGATGTGGGTCAGAGTGGCCCTGGGGATTCTGGGATAAGAGAGGGTACAGCATTAGCTCTGGGCAGCAGCCTTGGGGATGCCTGAGTGTATGGTTAACATTCAGAGTGCAGATACCTAAAGAGCAGAATGGTCTTGTCCATGTTATGCACTCAACAGCAAGCCGCCCCATGGGCCTTTAAATTAGCTTAGTAGGATCAAATGACACCAAAAGTTTGAGCCATGCATCTTACTAATGGCTCAGGGTCTCTTCGACTTTTTATTCTTGATGCTTTGTTTCCTTTTATTTCTGGTGCAATGCAGGTGTTCTGTTTTCTTCCTTGTTATGATCTGTAAGGGAGGTAGTTTAGCTGAATGCAGTAATAGAGCCAACTCTGTCCTAGTAATATGCCTTCCTTAACACAGTTTATAAACCAGTGTTCAGATTATTTGACTGACCACTTTACCTGTTTTCCTCCCTTTGCTTTTGGATTCTCTCTGTTGCAATGGTGGGAATGCATGAATAGAGGTGGTCAAATCGGAAGAAACAAACTTCATCCAAGGTAACCCATATCCCTTTTCTCTTTAAATCTCTTGTTCCCTTTCTCCCACAAGAAATATCATCATCTTATGTAGCATCTCCATTACTGGAGGTTTGCAAACATGCTAGCGCCTTTTGTACACTCCTCCGGTATTCTCTTTGTGGGTGAATAGTCCTTTTGAACAATTCAGGATTCCACACCATCCATCCAAGATGGTTTTCTGTAGCTAGTTTGAAAACTCTTAGCACAGGTGCAGACTGTCAGGCCCTCTAGGCCGTGATTCTAATTCCTTTCTCAGTCTGACTGTTGAGTGGGAAATGTTGGACCTCTTGTTGTTTGTATTATAGTAGCAACTGGAGACTCCCAGTGTGCTTGGGTGCCCATTGTACAGACACATTGTAAGAAACAGTCCCTAACCAGAAGAACTTACAGGGTAAATTGACAAGGAGGAGGAGACAGAGAGAGAGATGAAGGGACTTGCCCAAGGTCACACAGCAGAATGGTGGCATAGCTGGGAATATAATCCAGGTCTCCTGACTCTCAGCCCTGGTCTACACTTGGGGTGGGGGTCGACCTAAGATACGCAACTTCAGCTATGCATCTTAGGTTGACTTATCTGGCCGTGAGGACAGCGGCGAGTCAATGGCTGCCGCTCCCCCATCAATTCTGCTTCCACCTCTTGTGAGCTGGAGTTCTGGAGTCGACGGGGAGTGTGTTCGGGGATCGATTTATCATGTCTAGATGAGACTCGATAAATAGATCCCCGATAGATCGATCACTACCCACTGATCCAGCGGGTAGTGAAGACCTGCCCTCAGTCCAGTGTCCTATACATTGTACCATGCTGTCTCTGTTCCTGAGCAGAGATTTCCTCAGATCCTTCTGTTGAGAGTTTCCCCTGATGGAATGAACAGGTATTTTGGCTGCTAGAAATAGAATGGTGCCATCAAGATGTGCATGTACCATTACTGAGTATGCACATGAACATCTTCCCCTTGGGCCATTTTTTTTTTATACCCACTGATTGCATCATGCTTATATTGGATTTTAAAGCTGTTCAAGAAAGGGACTGGCTTTATATTTGTTCTGTAAAGCACCCAAAATGCTTCTGGGTAGATGATGAAGATAATAACTTGAGATATCAGCATCAGATCCTGTATTTCGGGAGATTACAATGTAACTTTAGAAAAACCTAATTTGGCTCTTCTAAGAACACCTAGCATCTGGGGAGTTTCCTCATAAAGCTGTTTGTGCCTATATGAAATTAATAATTACTCTCCCTTTCAGCACATGGTAGATAGGGACCCTCACCCAGGTATAATGCCACCAAAAATACTTCTGTAAAGAGGACATGTAATGTACATTCCTGGGCACAGGTCTGCAGCTATTTTGGCTTAACCAAACAGTTCCAGGGATAATGCTGGCCCTCTACAGCTATATTCATACTGCAGAGATACAGCCAGAAATTGCTAAATGGAATATGACAGAAAGTGATGGAATAATTGAAGAGCTCAGCAGTTTAGTTTTTAACTAAAGCTCTTGAAATTACTAGTGCCCACACTTGATCAAATGTGGCTTGATCTCTCTTTCTGCCATGTGTGCGCGTACACAGCTGTCTCTCGAATCTCGCTGGCTTGGAGTCACAGGACAGGGAGCCAGATATTCCAACTCTAGTCCTTTCAGTCCAAAACAGCCAAAGTTCTGTCTTGCTTTTTTTTCTTTGTTGTACATTATCTCTCTGTATTTTAAACACATGATTTGAAATAACGGAGATAAAGCTTTAATTCACGTTGGCAGGTCATTCAGTTCCCCGGGCTCCAGTTAACATCTTAACATCATTTTAAATAAAATTAAGAGATGCCAAAGCATGATATTGGATTAGTGGATGCAAGATTATTGTTGAAAGAAAAAATAGCTGCAACCCTTTGCTCTATTTAGTTATAGCCACTAGAGGGTAAGAGAGCTTCAGTTCTTCAGAGAGAAGACATAGTTCATGCTCGAGTGTGATCTCGTAAGAAAAGCTTCTATGGCCATCCAAGGCAGTAAAGAATTTCCCAGAATGTGCTGGAAAAAATCTGACAAAGCAATATTTCCTAGTTTATTGATTCTGCTACTGCATTAAAACATTAGTACTGTCCATCAATAACCACCTTTAGTTAGGAAACTCTGGTCTGTGGAAACAGTACTGGCAGTTTGTGGCAGAACATAAAGGCTAGAAAGAACAATTGTGAGCATGGGGAATATAGATGTCTAGGGAAGGCATGAGAGGTTATGGAACAATGGCCAGAGGAGTGTGATGGGGTAGAAGAAATGCAGACAGACTGGATAAAGATACCAGAAATATGGGGTGGAACATTATATAATAGATACACAAACTCAGCACTGTTATTTTGGCTATTACCGTTTGGTTGCTGTTCAAGGAGGAAAAACTCCATATACAATCCATTTGTGCAACTCGGTTCCTGATAAATCTGCATCGCACTGATTAAATTAAATGTGTCTCAGATATCTACATCTCTAACATGATCAGGAAAGCAAATGTTTTATATTAGGGGTAGCTTAACTTCTTCTCAAGCTGAATTAAGGTGGGATTTTACTGAAATTTTCAGATCCTGTTATGTAGTATTTTCATATGTGGGTAGAAGGACTTAAAGAGAAAAAAACAAGTTACATTTTTCAGTCTTTGATTTCTCAACTCTCTATCTGAGACAATTATGGCTTATAACTGGATCTGATCCCCTAAGTTTTATCTTAGACTGGATAGCAGATACCAGTGTCACAAATGAATCTTCTTATTATTTTAGTCACCAGTCCATCTTGCAAGGACTCAGTAATATCCCAAAAGGAGCAGTGACTCCACACTGGTACCAATAACTGTTGCAGTCCCAAGTGCAGAGTGGAAAAAATATAAGTTAAACCTGTTGTTACCTTTTTAAATACTCTTTTTATTTACTGTCCTTCCAACTCCCTATCTTCTTTTTTTTTTTTTTTAAAGAGAGAAGCAAATATAACTTTTTAATACAGAAAATAGAAGACAATAAAAATAATGCAAGCATTGGCTATGGGTAGGCTGCAGAGATGATTTCAGCTACTGAATATTGCATATGAAATCAGTGTGCAAGAGGTATCGAACTGGGTGGCTTGTATATTTGTCAGCATATATTTATCATTGCTTTTAGAGGGGGGTGTCATATAAAGTAAGTTATTTGGGCATGATTACATCCCCAAAGGTAGCAAGATATGTGCGTCAGAGCCCCTTGCTTAGGATGGGAGTGTGGGATAGCATTGTTTTTTGATATAGCTAACTCCAGAGTGTGATTTGCTGCTTTGCTTATCAAATGTACATGGTGCTGCAGAAGGAAGCATGGTCCCTTTGGTTTTATTAAGTATTTGCCGTACTCTATCCATCTGTAAAAAAAAAAAAAACAAAATGAAGTGCCCCCTTCCCTTCCTCTTTTCCCAGGCTGCTTAGCCTATAGAGATATTTTGGGGCATAGGGGAACACTATGTCTGATGCTTAGTAGCCTTGTTTCTCCCAGGTGGCTAGACTCTTGCACCGAGGGCATCCTGCATGTTATTTCCATTCTTTGTACAGATGAATAACCTTTAAGTGTTGAACATCTAGGAAGCAAACAAATGGGTTTGCTTGGGGGGGGAAGGGGATTGACCTGCAGCAGTTTATTCCTAAAACAAGTGATTCAATTGCCACCTTGATATCTAAAGCTGATTGAATAAATTGGCTGAAAGGATGACTCTGGACTGAAGTGCTCCCACTCCTCTTATCACAGGGGATAATCCTTCACCCTCCTTTTCATGTGTGTTTGCCTGCCTCATTGTATTTGGCTCTCTATAGCAATACCCTTTGGGCAGTGGTGCCTCTGTGATCCTTGAACATTTCACAGAGCCATAGAACTCAGTTGCCAAAGGGTCATGTGCCATCACAGCAATCTCCCGTCAGTTCAATTGCCTTTCTCGTCCTCCTCTCCTCTTTCCCAGAGGGAAACTGCCTCTGCATAACCGTTTCCCTGCCTAATGAGCAGAGGTCCAGAAACTTGTTTGTTTTTTTTTATTTGGCAAATTACAGTGGTTCCAGTTTCTACTTTGACCTATTCACAGGAATTCGAACACTTTCTGTTGTCCTGTCTCATCCTTTTAAGTACAGGAGGCGAAAGATGGGTTCATTTTACGCTTGTCCACCTCACTGTATAATTTAAATAAATGTATGATGGTTTCTTTTTTATTGCTCACCAGCATACAGAAAGGCTTTGACCCTTCCCCACAAGCACAGTGCCCTCTCTGGGGAGGCAGTGTAACCTAGTAGTGATTGGAGGAGCGTCTAGAAGTGAGGGCGCCTGAGTTGTGTTCCTTACCAGCTCTGCCACTGACTGGCTGTGAGTTTGGGAGCACGTCACCTAATTTCTCTCTACCCATCTATGAAGTGGAGATAATACTTTCCGACCCCATGGGGATGATGCAAGGTTTAATTAATTGACACTGTGTAAATCACTTTGGAATGCTTAGGCGACAAGCATGAGAAAAGAATTAATGAAATAATTTTGATTTAAAAATGAATAATAAAATACCTGCCCCTTCTTACCTTGGGTGACGTTCTCCTCAGTGCAAACTGTCCTCTCCAACACTTTAAACCCATGGAAATGATGCACGGTCTGATCCAAACACTCCCACAGAGGAGTAGACCCCATGTGCCAGCCACCTGCATTGTGGTAGGTAGAGCAGCCTCCTGAGAGCTATTGTTCCCTCCCCCCACCCCCGGAGATTCACAGGGATTGAGCAGAGCTGGAACAGGCCAAGAAGCAGATTTTGACTGTTCAAGCCTCCTACTCTTACTCAGGGCTGGTGGCAAAGCAAACATTTAGTCCTTATGAAGTCATGCAAGGGGTCTTATGTGGCCCTTTGCCCTCTATTGAATGTTGCCCTGAGGACTTACATACTGGTTAGGAGGACCATAGACCTGGATTGCTACCATAAAATACTGGACTGATCAAAACCAGAAGGATTCCTATGAGAGGGCTCACCAAATTTGATTTTAAAATTACGTGATGATAACTTTCTTTGTTGCTGAGCCTGGAGACTCTAGCTAAGTGGAGATTTCAGTTTAAAACAAAATGTACTGTGGATAATAAAGTTACTCTGTCTGTTTTTTGTGAACTAGCTTCAAAAACCTCTTCCTCCTCCAAGGAAGGGAGGGAAAATCCTTGGACCTAAAGCAGCAAGTACATCACATCAAACATGACTGTGTTAAATACTAAAATGTTCAAAGTACGACTGAGATAGATAAAGGCTTTGATGGGAAGTGGATATTTCCCAGGGACATTACAAGCAATAATCCAGATGTTATGGTGTAATGCAACGAGTGTCCATGGATAGATCGGGAGCTCAAGCCAAGCAGCGCCTGCTGTAGGCCTTAGCCCTCCACTCCCATGCTGTTCTGCCATATGGAAGCAATCTCTAGGCCCCTTTAATAGCCAGCTTTGGATTCCATTTTCACAGGGCTCGTAGAGCTAAGTGGAGCTGTTTTATGGACAAGTTAGATAGAAGCCTTTCCAAGATAAACATCCAATTCAAAATTAGGACATACCAAGCCACAAAATTATTTTAGGGCATATTTCATGGAAGCACTGCCATTTTTCTTAAGCAATTGCCAGACTGTAGGATGCCCTTTGATCCCTTGTGGACATTACTCCCTTTTTTATAAAAAGGATTTTGAAATAGTTGCAGTGTTTAGGGAGGAATATATCTGCCGGGACTTTGAAGTATGTCCATGGGAACAGTCATGCTTTAGCTTTTTGGCCTACAAGATGAACTTAAAAAAAAAAATTTGCACTGCAGCTGGATTTATGAATCAAAATCTCATTTTCTTTTTAAAGGTAGGAATTTGCATCCAGTGTGCCAGGAAAGCGAAACAGTGTGTTTTAAATAGAAGTATATTAATATGCATGTGGGATTCAAACATTTGGGTATTTTAACCAGTAAAAAGCAAGTTAAAACTTGTGTATGTGCCTCCCATGATTTAAGAATTTTGTTTCTGGGTAATTCTTCCTTAAAATGTTGTTCCCAGGCCTGAAGTGCTCTTGAAATCCTTTTTATTTAGTAACACCATATCTTACTTGTTTTTAAAGCTAAAGTGTTCTGTTTTCATGTGACTAGTGAAATCTCCTCCTCCCTTTTGGACCCACCAGTCTGTCATGATTGAAGCACAGAAGCATGGCATGTTAAAAATTGTTGCATGGCAACCAAATATGGCATGACTTACAGTGAGAAGAAAGGTATAGCCTTAAGTTTCCAGATCTCTCTGCTACTCCCCACTGAAAAAGGTCCATTCAGTCATTTCCACTTCCCATAAAATGTTGCCAGTGCTATACTGTTATGTGCCATTACATGATGAAATCATGAAGTTAATAAATATGTTGTAATTGCCATATAACCACCAGATAAAAGTCGTCATGTTTCAGCGGGCATCGGTATTTTTGATTCACAAGCTCAAATTCTGGTAACATAAACACTAAAGACTAGTAAACAAAGACCAAGAGGTGCAGAATGGGAAAGAAAGGTGGTCTGGTGGTTGGTTGGAGCACCAACTTGGGAATCAGGAAATTCATGGTCAATTCCCATCGCTGAGAGACTTCCTGTGTGACCTTGGGCAAATCACTTAGTATGTCTGTGTCTCAGCTCTCCATCTATAAAAAGGGGGGTAGCTGTACTTCTGCACTTCCACAGATGATGTGAAGATGCAGTAGAGATTGTCGCACTTGGAGTAAGGAAGGCCATATAAGTATCTAAGAGGTGTATCCAATAGCGTCTTCATGAAGTCAATTTGTTTTTCAGTCAAGTTTCATACGAAATATGCGACTGTCTGAATACATGCGAAAGAACGAAATATGGAATGGAATTGTGACGATCACTTTATTGGAAGGGAAGAATATCCCAGGAGGGGGCATGATACAGATTTTTGTCCTGTTAAAACTGGGAGATCAAAAATATAAAAGTAAGGTAAGTATTAACAACTTCTATAAGTGTGCAAGGTAGGGCAAATAAGGGGTCTGTTTTTTTCTTTACACCATTGGAACTCTTTCTTCAGTGGACTGGTTCCTGATTTATAGCAGTGTAAGCGAGACCAAAATGAGGTTCAAGGAGTTTAGATTTTTTTATGTCCCTTTTCCTCATATGTGCATTTAATTGCAGAATAGGAAATAGTGTGTGTGTGTGTGTGTGTTTATATATAAAATATACACTTCACAGTGATGGATTCGCAACACTAATATAAAATGAAACAGGATTCATGCATAACACATAGTTTTGTTCTCTGCCAATACAGAAGTCATTTTGTAATGTTAAGTGTGCTGTATAGGGCAGACCCTAAAAACTGTGCATTGACATTTTAAAAACATTCATTGACTTTTAAAGAATATACATATTTAATATTAAAAAAGAACTCTTGAAATTTCCAGTGTTGCTTCCCAGAGTTAGTTCTTCATTCTGTTCTTCATAGAGCTGGGCCAGAGTTCATGTTTACTTGCACCCCATGCAGCTTCCCTGGAGTCCATAGATTGAATGGAGTTCCAGTGGCTGGGCATTTCACCCTTTCATTCTAAAGATGGGGGGAAATGCAATTAAAAACAAAACAACAAAACCCTCTTAATGCAAACAAATGAGCTAGATATTCTAGACTGGGTTACAGGACCTGATAATTCTAGAAACAAGCCCTGAGGATCTGACTACAGAGGTTCCACAAAATGTGGTCATCCTGTGGTTGTTTTTCAAAAATATATAAATAATTCTAACCAAAGAGGAACAGAACATGATGCTATTTCATTAGAAAAGTAGTTTTTTTAAAAAAATAATGAACAGATTACTTAATCTTTATAGTTAAGATGCCTTATCTCCATCTAAGATGCACTTTTATGTTTACCTTTAATGCAATAATAAATATTAAAATTGAAAATGTTTCACATCCTTTTATGGGGATTACTTAATTTACCCTTGTTCAATCACACAACACACAAAAGCAGACAAGAGGAGGGAGACCATAGCAGTGGTACAGGTAATCTAATATCCTGTCTCTTGTCATGGTCAATGCACATATAGAAGAATCACTGGTGTACTTCCAATATAATCTAATGTATTGTGCATTGCAAGAGATATTAAGGTCCTCATCATGCATACACTCATGTTCCTGAGTAAATTTATGGATATGAATGGTCTCACTGAACTCAATGGAACTATTTGCATGTGTAAAGTTACTTGTGTGTATAAATATTTGCATGATGAGGTCCTAACTGCTCATTCCTGCCTCTGCTAAGGTCCCTCTCTTTTAACATAAAAGAATGAAAACCTTGGACCTGATTCTGATCTCATTCAAAACTGTTCAACCTCACTGACTTCCAAGGGCTTGCCCCTGATTTATGCCAATGTAAGTGACATTGATCCAGGCCGGTAGTCTATTTAAACTGGAGATGGTGGTTCAACTTCCCTATATATGCATTTCTCCCGCCACACATTCATATCATACTTTTCTATTTATCATTATGGGGAACAAAACACTTTTAAGAGAAATGCAGATCTGCATGATAGGCTGCAGAGCCTTGCTGGGGATGCGCCTCTTGGTACTTGGTGCTCAAACATCTGGCCTTGCTCTTGTAGATGAAATTGATGTATACATAACTGTGGAAATAAGTGCCATTTAAGAAAAGTAAATATTATAACTGCATGTTTTCTAGACACTGTGTAAGAGTGCAAATCCTCAGTGGAGGGAACAGTTTGATTTTCACTACTTCTCTGACAGGAAGGATATGTTGGACATTGAGGTCTGGGGAGAGGATAACAAAAAGCGTGAGGAGCTTTTGGGAATGTAAGTTTTTAAAGTGTGGATGATGATGTGATGGTACTTTTTAAATTCAATGTTAACAATGTAACCTGCACTGTACTGTCCAGAGTAGCATAATACTTTGCTTTACTTTATTCTGACAACACCCAGATGCTGCTTTGAGGGGAACAATATAAATACCTACATGTGTTGTGTTCTCACATAACATGCTGGTTACTTGAGCAGAGGTTGTGACTCACATGACTGTATAATTTCATTCTGTTTCACAAATTCATTGTAATCTGACCTGTTGGGTAGTCAAGTCTGTCCTGTGGCCAA
This sequence comes from Chelonia mydas, assembly GCF_015237465.2. Lineage (NCBI taxonomy): Eukaryota > Metazoa > Chordata > Testudines > Cheloniidae > Chelonia > Chelonia mydas. The sequence continues at coordinate 72,457,349 of NC_051250.2, forward strand.
CACAGGATTTTTTCCCTACTGAATAGACCCTAAGACTTTTCCCAGTTCTGCTTTAAATTTCAGAAGTGATGGGGCTGGCATCACCTTTGCTGATGAGATTTTTTTTTCTTTTAAGGATTAGTTTTTGAGTTTTTTATGTTTTCGTAATAGGGAAGTGTGTGTCCTATCTCTTTGTCCTCTCCTTCCCCTCCCATCAAGTCACATTCTGTTTGTATTAGACTAGAGGTCTCATCTTTTGTAACCCTTGTCATACATTCCTTCTCTTTGCCTTCTCCTTTGACCTTGCTATGTCACTACTCAGTCCCTCATCCTGAAATTGGATCGACACAGACAGACACTTGTAGCTGCATGGAGCCCCACATGGGCCTGCCTGTGCATATCCAATTCCAAGATCAGTGTCTTAGCATATAAGTTCAGGTGAGCAGCAGACATTGCTGATTTGGCTGACTTAATGTACCCTCTCTAAACACAAACACACACACACACCATACATCATTTGAAAACTTACTATGTCTACTTTAAGATGAGGTATGATGTGAAGGTATCAAGTGATGCCATTATTGTAGAAACGGGGATAAACAATGACACCATCAACATGTTAAAATGACCATTTTGAAATATTTGTATTTGTTTGTTAGTTTAATCACCGCAAAGCATTGCAATAATAATCTTAAGGTTAAAACAAAATCTAATAATAAATGTGTACAGGTATCATTGAAATGTAATAGCGCTGGTGACTGTCTAGTCTACATCATTATCCTCATATGCTTCATCACTATGATCTCTGTCAAGAGTATGTGGGTTACCACAATCTTCATTGCATTCTGTGGAGGGAAGATTGTTCTGAAAACAGACACAGTTCATTGTGCAGTGACTCCTTCTGGTATAGTCACAAATAAGGTCTTGTAGAAGTTCGCATGCCACTGGGCCCTTGAAGAATACAGAAAGTACTTCATCCACATTTTTCCATCCATGTTGCAATGGTGAACCAATCTCTGGTTTTCCCATGTGCAAAGACATCCAAATCTTTGTTTTTCATGATGCTTTTTTGACATGCTCGTCAAAACTATCCTCACATGGTGAGAGTTTGGCCAGTGACTTGTCCTTTTTTTGATGGTTAGATTGAGGCGCAAGCAGTTTAGGTCTCTGTTTGTTTATTTTCCTGCACTGGTCATTCAGTACTGCTACCAACTTAATTGCTGCAGAAATTGTAGCTTGCCTATCACTCTCTTCCATCTGGCAAGATCTCTGAAGCGATAAGTTCTATTTGTTGCGACAACATTTAACAGATTTTTTCCCAATACCAAATAGGAATGACATGGAGTCACATCCTTTTAATTCGTGGCCAGCAGGAAATATGTTGCAGAGTCAGGAGTGAGTCTATCAAAAATTGTATGTACAGGTTTGAGGTGACACTTATCAATTGTGCTGATAACATGTGGATTGAAATAGACACACTTATCTATGTGTTCCATTTCTTGAAATTAGTGAACAGCAAGGACCAAAACATCTATATCAGTTGACCTAATTACTAAGGTTCCTTTGACCCCCGCCCCCAAGAACCCCAAAAGCCATATCGATGCATACAGCCTGCAGAAGCATCCTTGTGTCCGCTTCCTCTTGAGTACAAGTCTTGGGCTTCTATAACACCTCTGCTGGTGATGGACTTTGCTCCTTCATCTTTGGGAAAAGCCTCCAGCAAGAAGGACGTTTGTGTAGAGTGTGCCTCTACACTTTCAGGTGCATTTTGAACCATCTCCTCACAGTTAAATTTGACAAGTGGCTGCTTGCTGGATGCCATGTTCAGAAACTTTTTTCCATGGAGGCACAGAGCATCCACCAATCACCTGGTATTTCTTGCATCCAACCATAGATCCTGACTGGCACTGTCTTTCTACAGTTTCACAGAGTTACTGTTGTCATATCTATCAAAGACTTCAGTTACAGAAATAGCTTTGTTAAATCCATTAAGGACCTGCCTCAAATACTCAGCAGCCAATTCATAGTACGTGTGGAATTTATCTCCAGCCATCATTTGTGTGACAGCCATGGCATCTCTGATGTACACTATGGTTTCTTTGTTGAATGCTATTAGCTCATGGATTCTTTCACATTGAACTTCCAGCTGATGCCCAAATTCAGCTTTCTCTGTTCTTCTCATTGTTCCTTCAGCGTGGAAGATGGACATAGGCACAAGTCCTGTTGGATGACTAAAACCAGTTGCCATTGAAATACCATCTCTGCATCTTGCTAAAGACAGGGCTCTGTGGGAAAACAATTTCTGGACTGATAGCTGCTGTGATTGTCCCTCCCTTGCCAGACTTAAATTTGGTGGTCTTGGGCATGTCAGCAAATATTTTTATGTCAGATTTCTTGGCTCGGTTGAAGAAGCTACGTATCCCATCAGAATCAAGTGCACCTCTCACAAGTCAGTATGTTGCAAAATGTTGATATTTGCCATTTTTGCCACATGCTAAATTGCTTCATCATTGCTGGGGGAAAAAAACTTGCCCATGTAAAACCAATAAAAAATTTGTAATACATTGTCCTTTGGTAGCTTTGACCTATAAACACCACATTAAGGCATTGAAATTACCTTAAATGGTAAAAATTGTAGTCACAGTCCTGTTGCAGTGTTTCTGGAACTGTGCAAAAGACTTTCTCATTTTGGGTACCATTGTGTCGCCTCACCTATGGGCTTGTGGCACTACCTGACAGCTCCACATCATACATACACTCACATCATATATCATTTAAAAGCTTATTTTATGTATGTTGGGTGGGTACATTAAACTCAAAAAATGTGGCCCTTTTTGGAGCGTTGCTGCATACTTCTTTCTTTGTGGCAGGGACCCTGGCTTTAATTGTGTTAAATTTAGCATGCTTTGGGGGCATTCATTGGATAATAACTAGTAGGAATAGTCTACTGCTTCATGCATTCAAATAATTTGCAACTCTTCACCAAATGTCCTCTGGCCATACAAATATTTGTGGTTTCCCAGAACAGGAAATGCTTTCTGCTGAATACTTTTGCTTATCACATGGACAAATGTTTGCAGAAGAATCTGGTTCTCTCTTTCTTTAAAAGAATACATGCTCATTACTTTTGATATTTTCAATTCCTAGTTAGGCCCCAAATGCTAGTACATTTCCCATCTGGCCTCAGTTCCCTTAATGTTGAAAGGAATCCTCTTGGTTTTCTTTTAGCATAGAGGGGAAAAAAGACTTAAGTAGTTTTTCAGCAGGTAGAGTGCACCATTTGTTGTGGCAAGAATTCATCAGTGAATTGGTTATTTTTGCAAAACAATAGCATTATAAAAATTTTTGGCATTTAAAAAAAAAAGTGTCTGTATGGTCGAGACCTTTTTTTAGGTTATTTTTTTTTACTACTTACCGAAAAAAAAATCTTGTGTCTTCCCAAGTGCAGGGAAATACTCTCCATAGCAACACAATGTACAGGAAATGTAGAGACAGCATTTACAATTGAGAGTCTAGAAAGGGTGTTCCAAATATAGGGGAGCACTGTTTCTGGATGTATAATACAAGCCTTGTTCTCTCAGTGTAGAAACACCTGACACTCAGTAAATAATTTTTTTTTTTGTGAACAGTTCATGTGTAGTTCTAATCTGAAAAGCAGTTCTGCAAAACATAGCATTGTTGTTTTGTCTCAATGATTCACATGCCATTCTGTGTTCTTCCTGGCACTTGTATCATCACCATAATAAAGAAAAGATTCTATGGATACAGTTGTACCCTGAGTTGTACCTGTGCAACCTCCCTTCTCTCTAAATTCTGTTCTCTCCACTGTGCAACCCAAATATTTTCAGCGAAACTGCACAGTTGTGAGCAAGGGTGAAATCTGGCTTTGCAACTGGAACTTAGTTAACAACCCTTTTGCTAATAAGCAAGCTAGAATAGAATCCCCTTTGCTCTCCCAGAACCATATTGGCTGTACTGTGCTTGTAGGAGCTAAACAATTAAAGTAAAATGTGCTTTAACACGGAAGCCGCCTGATCTGACTAGACACATGTGGTGAAATCCTGAACCCACTGAATTCAATGCTAAAACTTCCATTGATTTCCACAGAGCCAGGATTTAACTCAGGGAATGGTTCCCTTCAGTAAGAAAGTGTCATTTTTACATGGCCCCTCTTCTAGACATAACTGGATTTTCAGGCACACTGCTACTCTCGATTGCAGGCGCTGTGGCTCCATTGGAGTCAGTAAGATGGTAGTCTTATCATAACATAAAAGGGTAGGGCATAGCTGGGCTTCTAATTTTCTTCTCCTGTCTTTCCTGAGGAGTTCTTATCTTCCTTTCGTAAGATACAAACATTGAGTATGCAGCCAGTACAGAGCAGTTCTGTGTCCTGAACTGTAGATATTAGAAAGTGTACGTTAAGTAGTATACTATGCCTTCCATACAAAAGTCATGTTATTGCTAGGGCCTCAGACTTTTGTCCACTTCTGAGCTGGTCAGCGGGCTATCTCATACCATCTCATACCAGTCACTCTGTCAAGAAAATGGCCCTTTGATCATTTTTTTTTTCTATATGTAGTAAGATAATCTCAGGGTCTTGGTCAAATTACATGTTGGGTTATTAGATTCTGCCTGCCTAATTCCCCTGGCATTTCCAATCAGTTTATAAAATGAGGAGGAAAACTGTATCCGAAGTGTTGTGTAGTTCAGCTGCCACAACACAACACCGAGGTGGCTGATTTCAGTGCAGGTGAAATGATCCTTCTGTTTAGTCTGCATAGAACCATTAGTAACATTTGTTCAGCGTTATTTGTATCCATCAGGATAAAAGGCAAACTTTAAGCAGAAGACAATGTTGATGGGTTAATAAATGAAGATGTTAAAGTTTGCAGAATCTGTCTGGGCTGAATGAAATTGTTTATGCGAAATTCGAAGAGAATGTTTCCGCATTAAGGAATACACTTTGAGAGAGAGACACTGTAAAATGTTGATTTTATACAAATTTAGTTTTAGAAATAGGTTTTAGGAAAATTGCTAGACTTAAGGAAAGATCATTATAAGCCATTAAATAAGAGTGTGTGTGCGACATCTTTATGAGGGATGCCTCTGGCAAGTACCAGTAGTATCTCTGCACCAAGAAACAATCCAATTATACAGCAGCGCAGTAGGTACTGAGTCGTAAGGCCGTGAGAGCTGGACCAAAACCCTGGATTTGAGCTCCACCAAGCTATAAGAAGAGTTTGGAGTCAAAATACCTATCTTTAGAGTGGGTGACACCAAAACCCTATATCCAAACACTCCTGGCCTTTGTGGAGTTTTGAAATCCCTATCCAAATATTAAGACTCATCTTTTTAATCCTATTTTCTTTTATTGACTACAATCTAGTCAAGTGCTGAGTTGGCTGTAGTATAAAATATTAATATAAATTGCAGTGATGAGTAAGAGGTTAAGATCAATTGAAGTGAGTACAAATCTGACATGTCTGCTTGTTATAGTAAAAACAAATAAACAACCCACCCCTCTCCCCCAAATTAGCACTGAACTCAAATGATAAAACTGCAAAATTATTGGAAACAAAAAAGGGGCAAGGAACTGAATGATGCGTAAGTATGCAGACTACAAATGAGCTAACAGGGCAGTCTTTAATACAAGTTAAAATATATTACAACCAGAAAACCTTCATGAGTGACCTGGGGGTGGGAAAAAGCATCTAGAGAAATGGGATATATGTGTATAATGTGCAGTGTGGGTGTGTGTTTGTGTGGCCACCTTGGCCAACATACCAGGGATTGAATCAGTGACCTCCAGAACTAAACACTTGAATTTCTACAGCTGGAATTAAAGCTGGAGTCTGTAACAAACTCTGATTCTGTGTGGCTAGGGAACAGAGGGGGGATGCATAACACATGCTGACCAGTAGGTTACATCTGTATCGCTACCTAACATGTACAGGTGTACTAATGTAGCGGGGAAAGGATTAGACAGTAGGTTTTAGAGAGGTGATTAGAGCCAAGTACTGAACTAAGAACTGGGGAAATGTACATTGGGGGAAGAAGGCGAGTGAAAAACTGAGATTGCCACTACACAGAAATGTTATATTAGGAATTTAGCTCTAGGTGGTATTTTGGTCTCCTAAAAGCATAAATAAATTTGTGGGTTTAGTTGTTTACTCTCATGTGGTGCTTCATCCTAGGCTTGTATACTGCTGCCCATCATGGTAGTATCTGAACTCCTTCCACATAAAATCAATAGTAATAGCGAAGTTCCACTCACGTGTGTAACAGTAAGAGAGAAAAACAAATGGTTTCCAGAGTGCAAGGGAAGTGCTGTGAAAGTAAGTGAACCATAGTAGCAGTAGTCGAGAGCTGATTGCTGGTGTAGAAATTACTACATTCATCTGTTAAACTCAATTCTTGATTAATTTTTCACGACAGTTTTTTGCAGTGTTATCAATTAAATTAAATGACTCAAATGAATCAGATTAAGTGCACTAATTCTCTAAGAGTTTTGCCTTTTGCCAGTGCAGATGTGGAGCCTGTTTGCAATTTCCTAAGGAAAAACTGTACCACTTATAGACAAGGCATACTAGCAACTTGAGTGAACACAGATGTTTTGAGTCAGTTACTTTCCATGGAAATCAAAAACGAGTTGAGGAAACAATGCTTACACTCCTTCTCCTGCTGGTTTCCCCTCCACATCTGCATCCCTCCCCTCACCCTTACACTCAATCTTCTCTTTGACCTTTTGTTGATATTAATTTTTTTAATGGGCGAAAACAGTCAGTCTTACCCAAAACAAACTGGAGTTAAATATAACTCTACTTTTATGACATAGATTTTTGATGAAATTATGTCTGTGTAGGAGGGACACCTTTCTCTCAAATAATTGCCTTCTTCCTCCCCCACCCACCTACTCTTATTATACATAACACCTAAAGTTATGATGACTAAAAGAGATTGGAGAAAAAGCTATTTTTTCTGAGTTTTTCTCAGTTTTGCTTTGTGTATTATGCAACATTCTGCACACAGTTACCAGTATTGAATGAAAGCTGAAGTTGAACTTATTTAGGAGAGGAGTTACGCAAAGGTGATATTGATCTCCTGGATTAAAGTGATAAGAGTTTGAGGAAAATGTCTTATTTCTCCTCCCCCACCTCCTCACCTTCCAGGACTGAAGGTGTAGCAAGGAACACTAAATGCAATCTCTCGCAGTGGGAACATGGGTTGAAATTGGCCTTTGTATAGTACGTGGAACTTCGGTTCTCTTTTCTTGGTTATCTTGTTTCCTCTTCCGTAGCACCTGAGTGCAATCAATAAGAATAAACTTACAACTAGTTGTGTGTTTAACCTGTGCACTACATAGAGCTCACAGAGAGTGAGAGGCATGTCCATTGATTCCAATAGTTAGAATCTTACACAAATAAACACTTCCTAATGCAGAGCAAGTGAATGGCTTACACTCTCATCACACCAGTGACTTTTACTTCTTAGGTTAGATTTTGTGTGTGTGTTAATTTAAAGGTTTTTGGGAGGTTTTTCCAAACATTTACAGAAAATAGGCTGTTAAAAAGCAGAAAGCATGCAATTTATAGCAGATGGGTACAAACCGCTCCAGCTCTACAGCTGGAATGGGATCAATCAGGAGCAGTGCATGCACCATTTACCCAGAAGAAACCCACCTAGGGGACCCCTGTGGAATTTTTGCCTATTAAGACAACACCTTAACAAGTTTTGTTTAAATAAAAACTTGTCGGCAGGCATTAAGTGGAGTGAGAACTCTCTCTATCATCCATCCCACATCCGTTGGAGAACTGTGACTCCCCGTATACCATGGAAATAAAGCGTCTCCTTCCTTGCTTTTTTTTTCTTTTTTTTTTTTTTAACCACAAACTTTTGTTCAGCTTATTTTTAAATGCCAAACCTAATAGAGCTTCCTGAAAGTTCCACTCCATTTACTGGACTTCCACACAGAAGGCAGTTAGCTGCACTAGGTGTATAGACTTTGTCACATTTGACCATTTGCTTTCAGGCTCTCCAGCAAACTCTCTCTTCTTACCCCAGCCTGGTCTCTTGCCTTGTTGTCTCTCATTAATGTGCGCTTTCTTTTTTCTTTTTTTTCCAAAAGTGTCAGAGACTATAACAATGTGCATTATGAGCTGGCAGCTTACCTGCAAGCCACACTGCCCCTCTGGGAAATATAACAATACAATGAAAGCCTAGATCTAGTTAGGTTTGTAAAGGAGATCAGGGCATACAGTACAATGTAGCATAAAATGAAGTCTGCCTTTAATGAAGCTGGTATTTTAGACACAACATTTCGACTTTGTATTTCCACTCAAATTATAATAATTTTACCTTTTTAGAAATCAGAAGACATTGGGGTTTTGTGGGAGAGGAGAGCAGAGTTGGATTTAAAACCTCACCACTACAGAGGCTGCAGTCCTAACTTTCAATCCCTATGCAAGTACAAGGAAACCAGAAATGAAACTGAGAAGAAACAAAGTGAAACTAACTAGCTTTTCTCATTCCTCCCCCCTTCCCCATTTCCCCCACCTTGACCAAACAGCCCAAATGGTGAAAAGTAAATTAGATTTCTAAACTTAGTTCATTTGTACCTTTTGATCCTTAATGATAGGTAAAAAAATTCTTATTTTTAAAAGTGTATGTGTTGGGGTTTATTTGTCCCATTAAAGTAATCCTCTTTATTAATCCATGACAATGTTATTCTAGGTGTAAAGTGGATGTTACTGCACTACCTAGCAAGCAGACCAATGTTCTAGAACTGCCAGTGGAGAAGCATCTGGGGTCTCTGCTTGTGCTAATTGCTGTTACCCCCTGTTCAGGGGTTTCTATCTCTGATCTGTGTGTCTGCCCCTTGGGAGACCCCAGTGAAAGGAAACAGATTTCCCAGCGCTATGTGAGTTTTTGTTTTGTTTCTACTTTATTAAAAAAAATACTGAAAATTGTATCAAAAGAAGATCTGTCCCAGTCGTAATAACACCGCTTCTAATGGAAAAAGGTATCACACACCATAATTATGTTTAGTGTGACAAGTGAATAGACAGAGCAGTTACCCTCTAGCAATTTGGCTGTTTGCATTTGGCAGTTTTTAAACTAACAGTTCCCTTTTGAAAACTTGAATTACATTAAGACGTTATCTTAGGAAATGAGGAGACTATGAATGTTAAAAAATCATAATGAGAGAGAGAAAGTAGTATTTAGAATTCTTTTCTCATTGTGGCAATGTGCTCTGGTCTGTTCACTTTGGGAAGATAAAGCCTGATTCTAATATTTAGTACTTTCTGTACTAAACCATAGATCTTAAAGTGCTGCACAGGATAGATAAACATTATTACCCCCATTTTATAGACAGGGAAACTGAGGCACAAAGGGTTTAAGTGATTGAGTTAATGATAGAGCTGTGAATGGTGCCCAGATCCTTGACTCTGAATTCAGTACTCTAGCCATGGGCTTATGGTGCCTCTCTAAATATATCTTATACTTAGTTTTGGAATAATGCTATTTTAATATTCAGGTATGTGCTTATTTCCTTTGAATCTCCTTGCCTAAATTAACCATTTAACTCCTGTAAACTGAAGATTACATATAAATGATAAACAGCCAGTTTACATGCTGGGATGAACAGTATAAGTGTGTTGCAATGGGATGAGGATTGGTAGAGTGGTGTGAGTGAGTATCTGATAGTGAAACATTGAGCAGTGGGACTAGGGACCAAAATTAAGGGCTAGTCTACACTAAAGCTGTAAGTCGATCCAAGTTACACTACTTCAGTTATGGAAATCATGTAACTGAAGTCGACGTAACTTGGATCGACTTACAGTGGTGTTCCCGCCTCTGTGTTGACGGGAGACACTCTCCCGTCTACTTATCTTATGCTTCTCGGGGAGCTGGAGTACAGAGGTCAATGAGCTAGCACTCTGCCATTGACTGAGCAGGTCTTCACTAAACCCACTAAATCGACAGTGCTACATTGATTGAAGCAGTGCTGATTTAGCCATGAGTATAGACATGCCCTAAGACTTATGGTTTTCTAGTAGTCCTTCAAAATCTGTCTCACTAAATTATTATTTTTAAAAAAGTCTCTCTTCACTATTTTTTCCAGTGTATAAAGAACTCCCTTCAGGACATGAAGGACATAGGCTTCTTACAGGTCAAAGTTTTAAAGGCAGTCGACCTGTTGGCAGCAGATTTTTCAGGTATTAATTGTCTTCCTTCTTTTTATTTTGGGTCTTTTCTGATGTGTTTTGATACCATGTTACATGTTTTTGAGGTGTAGTGCATGTTAGTGAATCCCTCACTTATGCCATGAGTCTAGCAAGGCAAAGTAAAACTTGTGTATCACCCACTTGTTAAAGCTTTAAAGGTAAAATGCATGCCTGGGAACTGGGGTCCCACAAGCCCTATGCATCACTTAAGTCTCCAGTGTGGGGCTTATTTGGGACTTAAGTGGTGAACAGGTTTTATGGGCCCATTGTGCTGGGGTCAGCTTTTCCCTTCATATTTATGAGTGGCATGTCCAGTAACTTTTGCCTTTTTCCCAATAACTTAAATAAATTAGGGTTCTTGTGAGTTGAACTGTGGGAAGTTTGTTTCCAGTACTGGCCCTGCTACCTGTTTCTAATGCTGGAACTGTAACTATTATCCTGCAAAACCTTACCCACAACAATAAGGGTTTGCTGGATCGAATTCATAGCCCTGTGCTCAGACCAGCAGAGCACACCATCTCATTAAGTACACTTTAGACTTGATGTCAACCATAGATGGAAAACTATCTGAGATTCCTGTCTGAAGTAGCCAGGTGGCCAAATGTCAAGTGGCCAAATTGTTGTGGCATCAAGGTCTTCCTAGGTCACATCTGAATATCTAGGAAAATTACTTTTCCATTATCACATGGTATCTCTTTGTCGCCTATGAGCAGTTTACATCTAACCATTCCGCATCCCCAAGTTCTACAGAACATGATATGAAATGTCATTACTTTTCTCTTGCAGTTCTCTGTCCCACCACTTCAAGCTCCAGCCCCTATGTTCATGGCTCTAATATAGACTAGTTTCAGCACAAGTGAAGTGATCCACTGTTATTGCTGTAAATTGTGACTTGTGCCAGTGATCTTTAATTCAGAAGCACAGCCCCTTTAGGAGCTGTGTTAAATGTTCTGGGTTAAATACTGCACTCCGTTTTCAGCCATGGCCCATCCTGGTTTGGTGGCTGATAGGCTTGGTGTAACTGTGTTCCACACGTGGCACAAGAAGTGTGATCAGCCCCATAGGACAGAGGTCCAAGGTGTATTCAACCCCAGCTGGAGAGAGCCAGGCTTGACCCTGATGGCTGTAGAACAGACATAATCACAAACATTAACTCACTGGATATGTTCTTGGCTATTACGAGGCAGGAACTATATATGTTAGCACGACCTGACAAGTGTCATTCATATTGCAACTAACAGGCGATTATTCTCTGAGGGTGGAGCCCCATTCACTTCCCTTTGCTGACTGACTAGTTGACTCCATGCTAGAAGAGGATCACTGTAATCTAGGAATCACAAAAAACACCCAGAGACTTAAGTATCCGTATACTGGACTGGAGAAAGAGGCCTGTCAACTGTTAAAGTATATATTTTGGAGACCATGTTCTTTATTTTTAACATCAGATTTACTGCAGGCTGTACCCTTTGCTGAGATGCATGCTCATTTGTGAGTTGTGACATGCTTTATCAGGGGAACCCTTCTTCATCACCGTTGTGACATTTTGCTAACCAATGGAGGGCTAGATTGGGGCAAATGGAAAATAGCTCTGTTCTGGGGTGAAAATTTGGCCCCTCGTTACATGAATTTAATTGGGAGGATTTAGAATGCTGGGGCACTGTGTTGCTCTTGCTTCTTTCAATATGAATCTGGAAAATAAGTCTTGGAAAAGTGTCTACAAAGTGACCTTGATTCAACTGCTGTTTGCTGGAGGTGACATGTCTCAGCAACTTCTTGTGAGCTCATGAACTAAATAATAAAATTATAGAAATCCTCAAATTCTTTAATGTTCCCCATTTACCTAGTACCCTGTTCAGCACTTGTCTAGGCTGCCTGAATGTCAATGCTCCCTCTTAAGTGGAGGCTTATCAGTGCTGGAAAACTGTAAACAGTAGTTCCTATTGCAGCTAAATAGTGAATCTGATCCAAAATATACTTAATATATTATTTTTCCTACTAAGAGAGAAACTAACTTCTGGCCTCTTTTGAAGAGGTCAGATGTGTTTGGGCATTATGTTATTTTTGCAGGGCACTTCTTGGAAGCTGATACCACTGCGTGGTGACTAATGAAATAATGGCAAATGATGAAATTAAAAAAAAAAATATCCGTGGTAGACATGAGATCTGCTACATCCAGTATCTTTAATGGTGCATACTTCAGATACAGGTCTGATTGTAATGAAAATGTATTTTACCTTCTGATTCTTTTTGACTCATCAGAAAGGCAGAGAGCTAAAGAGAAAGCATTGTCAACCCAACCTGGGGCCATTATTCAGGCCAATCTCTGATTGTAACATCAGCAGCATTTCTCCAAAGTAAGGACTATAAAAGATACTAGCCCACATTTTCAAAAGTTTAACCAATAAATAGTGTTATTTATAAGTGTAGCCCCCCTGTTGTCCCCCCTCCCCACCCCGGGAATAGGTAATGGACTTTTTTATATACTAGCAATGCACTGAAGAACTGAAAAGATTAATGTGCAGATCTTCTTTAAAAAATAAAAAAAAGTCCATGTGCAATAATGACCAGGGTAGAACTATGTGGGTCACAAGCTTTGCCTTTGATCTTGAGTTTCCTCAGCTGGTCTTTCACCAGACTATAAAGGGCTGCTACAGTATGTAAGCCTTTATTGGTTTATTAGTTACTTTAGCTGCTCTTCATCAGTAAACTTAATAAGGCTAAATGTACTGTAGTAAAAAAAAAGCCTTTATAAGCTATGGGACTAATTCTACCTACAAATGCGCAGAATATTACAGGGAGTTTTGTCCAAGGACAGATTTGGATCTTGGCTGTGTTCATCCTTTGTGTAACTCCACTGAGGCCAGTGGCGTTATAGAAGCAATGGATTGGGCCCCATTTCCCTAAATGCTTAAATAGGAGTGTGTGCATTTGTGTGTGGATAATGAACACTGAAAGAGATTCTGGGGATCTTGATTTTTGCAATTGAAAGACTTTTCATAAAGGGTCTGAAACACACATTCCTTGTGCACAGCACAGAATGAAATCCTGTTTAAGTGCAAGGTTACTTAGTCTGTCATTATATTCAAAATAACCAAGGCTTTGAGCCTGAGCCTGATTCATGAGGCAAATGACAAATTGTTTTGCAATGGCAGTGCTGAAAATATCCTAGTATTATGCGGTAATAGACCCGCCAAATTACAAAAGGATGCAGCCATTTTAGGTAAAAATAGCATAAATTTCTGATTGTGAAATGAGAGACATAAAGATTAATTATCTGTTCTGAGCCATTCATAAATGATTAGTGCAGCAATTATGTGCTTCCATAGTAGAACCCTCCCAAAGCAGTGCTGTGTTTCCTCCACTGCCTGGGAGACTGTTCAGGTTTATTATTTTTGATAAAAAGTAACTTAAGGTCCAGCAAAAATCTGATAGAGACAATCAAGGAGACAATAAAAAATACAAAGATTTCCAAGGGTTAATAGACGAGCAGTCTGAGCATGTATCATATTTTCTCAGTAGCGCAATGATGATTCAATGATGGGAATACTTCTGCAGACCAATTATCCAATTCTAAGTGTAATGGCATTTTATACCTTGTTACTTACTACAGTAATGAAGATCAGATTTGAGTATGGTTGGTATTTCTGTTATAGGTTGCTGCATGTTGGTACTGTACAGTTTACCAAATTTGAGTTTTTAACCTACAGTAATAATGAGAATCAGAACATTATGTTGTTGCATGCAATTCTGGCTTTTAAAGAGCTTCCTGAAAACTCATAGGTACTATTTGACCCAAGTTTAGACCAGTTACTATGTCCCATATTAAAAAATGTAAAGCTAAATATGTCTAAGGACAACAGCAGGAACTTCGTCAACCCCAACTAGTTCAACTTGAACCTCCACTAGATAATAGTTTTGTCATTGTGAAATGACTTTTTCTGCTTCATTGCATGTTTTTGTGTGCACATGAGCATTCTGCTCAAAGACGGCATTTGCTCACTGACCAAAAAATGGTATTCAGAACACAAAATTATAGAGTAGGATTGTCTTTTGGCACATACCATTTTGCGTTTCAAACAGTTTCTCTGTCATTAAATATATTTGCCACTTGTACCTGGTTCCAGTGTATAAGTGGGTAGGAGACGAATAGATTCCACTAAAATGTGAGATTATTAAAACTTTCCAAAAGTGACTGGTAAATATTCACTGTTTAGATACTGGAAAACATTTCTACTTAGGCTGTAAATTCCTCAGGACGGAGACCTTGTCTCCTTATTTGTTTGTAAAGTGCCTAGCACAGTTTGGGTACTATATTAATAACAGCAATTTAAAAAAATTAACAGAAGTCTGCTTAAATGTCTGTTTTCTTTTATATAAATGTCTCTATGGCTGAGATTCACAGTAACCTAAATAAAAGACTAGAATGCCTGTAGTTGAGCTAAATGTAAATATGAATACCTAAGATAATGAACTTAAATCAGATATACAGCTGAACAGGCTCATAGGCACTCTGTTTATAGTAAAGTTTGTCTGAAAGCTCTGGAGTGTTTTAAGGTGTCATGCTGTGCCAAATGCAGGTATTGCAATCCTCTGCTTATTGAGAAAAGTAACTGGGAAATATATCTTCCCCATAAAACGCTTCCACTCTGATACCCTTTTTTGATAGGATGTTTCCTTTAATAAGTTTCTCACTCTGTGTCTTGATCCAGCAATTGGGTCCATTGGTCTGACCTGACTCTCACTGAAGTCGTCGGGTGTCTGTATGGATTCAGAGATCTACTCGTGCAAATCTCATTGCAGGATTGGTGCTGAAGTGGGCACAATACTTTGCTTATTTTATGAGGCTGCATGTACTTATATGGTTATATAATGAACTAATAAAGCAAAAGCTCTCAGCAGATGATAAAGCAAAATGAACTAACTGAAGCCCTGACATTTCTATAACCCAGACTAAAAGTCTGCGTGGTTCATAACCCTTGATCACCCGTGGAGGAGAATATAAAAACGGAAACTTGTTCAGAATGGCACTACCTCTCTTATTGCGTGTCATTTTTCTTGGTAGTCAACATTGGCTGATCTTCCTAATCACCAAAGATTTAAAGATTATTCTCGATAAGATTTCAGTTCTCTGTTATGAAGACAAGTTGCCTACATGGATTAGAATGGAAAATGCTTCGATAAAGTTTCAAAGAGGAAAACAGTGAATACATATTGGTTGTGTTGTTAATTTAGTAATTCAGAGAAAGGAAGACATTTCCAGTCACCTTAGTGCAGTTTATTTTTTTTTGATCTTCTGATCTCCTTCTCCCAACCCTGCTGCAAAAAGAGTGAGCTAACTACCATCACATTATCTAACCCTTCTTTGTTTTATTTTATTTTTTTTTCACCTGTTCTTTCCACAGGTAAAAGTGACCCTTTCTGTGTGTTAGAGTTGGGCAACGTCAGACTTCAGACCCACACAGTTTACAAAAACCTCAACCCAGAGTGGAACAAAGTTTTCACCTTGTAAGTGAATTGCATTTGAAAACATGCCGTAAATGCGAAACAGTGAGCAACCCCAATATAAAAGATATTTATTTTAGGAAACATGAGGTAAAGTTTGGGACATGTCACTTTCTCCATAGGAAGAAGAGGTTGACTGAGTTGTATTTGATATTTCTCCATTAAAGCATTTTGCCTTTTTCAGTTCTGGCATGGAGTTTATTAATAGATGTCATAACAAGAAGAAACTGGGATATTTATAGGAAAAATCATGACTATATATAATAGACTCCAAGAAATTGTATAGCAGACCTGAAAATGGAAACCTAGATATAGTCACTCTTAGGTTTTTCCATAATTTAAAATATAACTTGTGTTTTGTTTGGACATGATAAAACTGTGGTTCTGTACATAATTTAATTTGAAAACGATCAGGAAGTAGAGTTCTGATTGCCCATGATGAAACAGCTGAGTTTAAATCAGGCAATAAGAAGCCCTACCCAAACCAGAAATTTACACCTTAATCAAACCAAAAAAATGTGTGATTATTAAGTGAATTTGATGCCTGTGAAAAGTGCCCTGGAGACTGAAGGCCTCAGTATTCGCAGAATAGATGCAACTTGCTGTTGCAAAGCAAGGTCATCACATGGGCTGCTACAGTGTAAATTTCTTCTATAGTGTCCCACCTACATTTTTTTAGGGCTAAAGTGGAATAATAACCACCTTTTGGAGCTGAGAGAAGAGTCTGCTTTCCCTAAATGATTTGTTCCTTGTCCACTGCTCTTGAGGCTACTGATAAAGGGTGGCAGTTTTATCTTTGTGATGCGGATGCTACTCCACTAGGAAACTAGTCTTGGTATTATTGATTCAAATCATACAAGCTAGCATGCAGAGAGGCTGGGCAGGCTTTGAATAAGATGAAAGGTTTCATATCTTATTGCTCTGTGGTCGATGGAAAAAACTCTACCATGTATTTCCACTGAGTTCACTGGTGGCAGAAATGAATCTGGAACATCTATACCTCTTTTGCCCTCTGACCCCTACTGTGTGTCTCTTTTGTAACTCTCCTTCTTACCCTATTTGTTTATTCTGAAGAAGCTCCACATGCATCACTATTTATCCTGAGCTTACAAAGTTGACCCTTGGTCCAGATTCGAATGTTTTAGTAAATCTGTTCCGGTCATATACATTCTATGAGACTTTCTGTTCTGTTTAGGTTCTTGGACTGTGCCCATCAGTGTAGTCTGAGTACTTTTGACATTTTATATCGCTAATAGCCTGTGTACAACTATTTTGATGGTGTTTTTGAGTTTACCTTTGAACAAAAGTGGAGGTGTAAAGCCTCACAAACTGGCAGGTTCTGGTAGCCATTTACTTTTTCTGGGCTCTCAAAACTTTATGGGTATATATTTAATTGCTGTTTATGTAATTCACGTTACGATAGTATAGGTATTTGTCTCCCTCTTCTGGCTGTCTCCCTCTACTCTCTCAACCTAAGAGATTAGTGAGTTTTCTACAGCTGTCTGCTACTGGAATTAGTATTTTAGTTCATGCTTTTAGTGCAATAGGTTCCAAGCTCAGTTCTTGGTGGACATTCATCCTAAATTGTGGCTCTGTTGCTGGAATGTTCCTGGAATTAGTTGTCTTCTAGCTAGAGTAGCAGCTTGTGAGGCTTATCTTCTACAACAGTGGCTCTCAACCTTTCCAGACTACTGTACCTCTTTCAAGAGTCTGATTTGTCTTGTGTACCCCCCAAATTTAACCTCACTGCTTGCTTACAAAATCAGACATACAAAAGTTTCCCATCACACTATTACTGAAAAATTGCTGACTTTCTCATTTTTACCAAAAATGATAAAATAAATCAATTGGAATATAAATAGTGTTCTTATATTTCAGTGTATAGTATATAGAACAGTATAAACAAGTCATTGTCTGAATGAAATTTCAGTGTGTACTTACTTTGCTAGTACTTTTTATGTAGCCTGATGTAAAACTAAGCAAATATCCAGATGAGTTGATGTCCCCCCAGAAGACCTCTGCGTACCCCAGGGGTACACGTGCCCCTGGTTGAGAACCACTGTTCTATGAGACCAAAGCCAGACAAAGCCTCAGTGGTTAGTTGTGTCAATTGCACTTGGATAAACAATAACTTGCTTGCTTGCTTTCTTCCTCCCTCCCTCCAGTCATCTACAGTTACCCAAGCTCACACAGACACCAATACGTTTCCCCAGATGAATCTCTTATTTTATTAATGATCCTGATGACCAGCTGAGATTAGCAGGCAGTTCTCATCCCCAGTAAAGCATATGGATTAGATGGAATTAATAATATTATCTATTTTATTTGAGGATCTTTAGAAGTCTTTAAACTACTTGGACAAATGGGGAAAATTGCTCAGAAAAAATGAGAGAGGTTTTCCTCTTTACATACCTTTCTGGCACATGCACGCACCTTCCTAAACTCTGACTCAAACTTTTTCTCTTGCCCACCTTCCTCACCCTCATATGTTCCATCAATGTCAACATCCACACACAAGATATCTCACTGTCTAGCAATAATTGTTGTCTTTCACGTGGATACGTGAATCTTGCATGAGGGAAAAGCTTGGGGAATAGCCTTGGTTTGATTTAATTTTTGGAATTTAATTAAATGCTAGTTTTATGCTCCAAGGTAATGCAGACTTAATTAGCGAAACACTATTCTCTGATCTTCCTGGAACAGACTGAATGTGTACAGACCATTTTTTGTGCTTCTCATTCCAGCCCTATTAAAGATATCCACGATGTTCTTGAAGTGACAGTGTTTGATGAAGATGGAGATAAACCCCCTGATTTTCTTGGAAAAGTTGCTATCCCTTTGCTGTCTGTAAGTTATCTTTGCACGTGTATCATTCGAACATTGATGGTTTCATTGGGAGCAAGTTGCATTTCTTTCCCTCTCTTGTATGAAACAACTCAGATCTAGATATAAACAACCTCTTTTTTGGGGTGGGGGAGGAAGGGTTGTTTGTGTATTTATATATGTATACACATATACGTACGTACGTGTGTGTGTACACACACACACGCGCACGCATGTCTTGGTTGGTCAGTGTTTACAGTCCTCCTTACTGTCACAAAGGTTGCCAAATATGGTTGATTTGGAAAGAAAACTACGTAAAGTTCATCCGTGCAATATGCCATTTTGGTCTGAAAACATAATTGAACTGTTTTTCTGTGTGTTTGTCACATCACCTTTCAGTAGTAACATTTCAGATGTGTCTTTATTCATTGTTGCTTCTTGTTACTTCAAGAAAGTAATTGCACATCACAATAGGATTGACCAAATAGTTGTTGTTGGCACAGCTGAGCAAAATTACATAGATTCATAGATACTAAGGTCAGAAGAGACCATTATGATCATCTAGTCCGACCTCCTGCACAACGCAGGCCACAGAATCTCACCCACCCACTCCTGCGAAAAACCTCTCACCTATGTCTGAGCTATTGAAGTCCTCAAATCGTGATTTAAAGACTTCAAGGAGCAGAGAATCCTCCAGCAAGTGACCCGTGCCCCATGCTGCAGAGGAAGGCGAAAAACCTCCAGGGCCTCTTCCAATCTGCCCTGGAGGAAAATTCCTTCCCGACCCGAAATATGGCGATCAGCTAAACCCTGAGCATATGGGCAAGATTCACCAGCCAGATACCCAGGAAAGAATTATCTGTAGTAACTCAGATCCCACCCCATCTAACATCCGTTAGGCCTATTTACCATGAATATTTAAAGATCAATTAATTACCATAAAAGGGTGTGTTTTACTACATAGTACTGCAGTTATTGTTCTGTAAGCAAATGTGAAGAGAGGGCGATCATGGGAGAATAGAAACAGAATTGCATTCTGGTATCTCCTCGGAACTCCAGTCCTGGACCAGGACCCCATAGCTCTAGGTGCTCTACAAACAGAACAATAAGATAGTCAGTCCCTGCCCCAAAGATTTTATTATATAAGTAAAAGACAGGAGACAACAGATGGATACAGACACAGATAAGGGGGAATACAAGGAAACAATGAGACAACACACAACATGACAGGCTGTGTGAACAGTATACAGTGAGTATTGATAACACCCCCGGTAGTAAAGTTGAAAAATTAGCTTCCATGACAACTCTGTTTTCATGTGCTAATGTTTTGTCTGAAATAGGTTCACATTTGGGGCTGAAACTTTCCATGTTGGTCTCTGCTATTTTATTTATTTAATTATTATTTATTTTTGCAAAGGGTGATGGTGCAGGGAGAAAGTAGATCAAAATCTTTTCAGCTATTTTTTGGACGTTTAGGAAAGCAAGAAGCAAACACCTTTTTCATTGTAAAATTGTACCCACTCATTTAAAAACAGAACTACAACAAAAAAAAAATGGCTGGAGTTTGAAAGCTGGATGGGACATAGTCCTCACTGAGGACTAGTTGCCTTGGTTTGGTGGGTGTGGCGGGGGGGCGGGGAGGGGGAAGGTGAGGTGATCTTTAAATCTTTAAAATAATTAAGCAACAGAAAAATGACTTGTCTGTGCTCATTAGTACCAGAATCTTATCAGAACTCAATGAATTCCTGTCCCCTTTATGATGTCACTGCCCATTCTCTCTGCTTGAGTTAATTAAGGGATGACAGGAGCCGGTGCTTTCAGGTTTTCTGTTGAGCAGTTTGCATGAGGGATACTGTGGGGTGGGGAGCAACACCAGTGCTTGCCCCATCCTCCAAAACGAGTGCTTTAACATCCAAGATGGGGTGGAGGGGCACTCTCAGAGTTAAGGAGACCTAACATTTTAGTGTACTTGCAATTTTTACTGCAATCTGCAGTATTTTGTATATTCTTCCTTTTCATTTTGCATAAAGAATTATTTTTTCTGTCTGAAAATATCTGCTCCCCTATTACAGCAGTCTGGCTGAAAATTGTTGGCAGCCAAACCGTGCCAGGAAAGTCGGGAACTCAAGCCCCAATCCAGCAAAGCATAAAAGCACATGCTTAATTTTCGTCCTGGGAGGAATCTCATTGACTTCAGTGGGACAACCTATGTGCTTAAAGTTAAACATGTGCTTAAGCGCTTTGCTAGATGATAACTTCAGAGCCCATTTGTGAAAATTTGGATGTTAACATTATGAAGCGCAGACAATTTAATTGTTTTCAGCTAGGAATTTAAGTTTTAAAAAACTATACTAATTGAAGAACATTGTTTCCAGCAGCAATGTTAACATAGCCACAGTACATCTATAGTGGGTAGCATTTTCTATTCTCTGCGTGTGCGAGGGGGTGTCAGTTACGTGGCTTACTATGTCACTGTTTTATATTTTAAAATATTTATCATTCCAACATATAGGATGTCAGGCGCAGCAGAGTGAATGCTGCTGTGAGAACCTTACCTTTTGCAATCTCTGCCTTGTGTGCAATTTAACTGTATTAATGTAGGTATTTGCTGTTCATACCTGCTTTATCAGAACCTGTACATATGAGGCATTGGAAAAGTACTAGGAAGCATTCATTAGTCAAGTGGCTACCAAACGAACATATCAAATTTGATTTCAGTGTAGATGCTTATGAAAAGGGTTGAATACAGAAGGTGGGCTCTATGGCTCTAAGTGATGATACTTGGCTACCTTTTGTATGAAATTATCTGCATAAAGCTAATACTGATAATCCACTACCACAAAAAAAAGTGCAGTTATACTCTGAAAAGTGATTCTGTAAGAACAGTGCTCATGGGTTCTATGTGTATTCTTCCTCTGTGATCTCCGTTCAGTCTCTTGCTTTACAGGTTAAAAGAGAGTTGTTTTTTGTAATTGCTGGCATAACTCAATCAGGAATCTGAAAGTCACACTGAGTTCTTTCTTGCTGATCATCACCAGAAATAAAGTCTGAATAGCATCATTTTAGGCAGAGGAGGGATTCAACAGTTCTGGAAATCAGGTCCCCTTTATTTATGCATCTAAATATGAATTTTGGTGCATAATTTTAGTTTGAAAAATTTGGTTTAAGTAAATGAACTGGAAACAAAAATTGATGGACTAAAATGGGCCTTTTTTCCTCTTTAATTCCCTTCCCCCCACTTCTTTATTTTCTCTCTTTGTGGGAATGAAGGGTGGGGTGAATACAGAATGGTGTGGATGGAGTTTAAATGCATGACTTTTGTAAATGTTACTATTGAGGACCTGATCCAAAGCCCACTGTTGTCCAAGGGAGCATATCCATAGATTTCAATGGGCTTTGGATCAAGTTTGATATGAACATCGTCTCATAATATGTAAAAGTGCTTCAAATGATACATGTACATTTCTTCTCAGATTAGAATTGCAGTGTTTTGCAGCCCTCTTTTACTCTGCTACTGTGACTCCGAGTTCCTTAAGACATTTATTTTCTGCTTGTCCATTTTAGTGGCCTGAGTCATTGACATCTGCAATTTTAGAACAATGTTAAAGTCAGCTTCATGTGAAGAACCATTTGATATTTACAGGGAAGAACAACTCTGAACATCTTTTATTCCATTTTTGATCGCTTGGTTAATTTTTCCCCTAGTCCTCATATCCCTGATGTTACTGGAAGAGAGTGGCTCGAGCAGCTGCTCTCCTGCAGAACCGGTGCTTGCCAAATGGTCTGCATGATCGGCAGCAGGCTGTGTGGGCTCACAGTGAGGAGATGTTAGATTTGGATCCTCTGTTGATTTTATAGGCATTTGTTAAGTATCCCTTAGGAAGCCTGTAACAAGGCAGAGGAGGGGATTGTGTGTGTGTGTGGTAGAGTCCAAACTCCATTCAGTCTGGGTTCTTTGTCCAAGATTTGAGACAAAAAAATTGTTTATGCTTTCTCAAGCCAACTGATTTTCTTCCTTCCCTTCCAAACTTTGCTGCCTCCTATTTCATGCAAATGTAGTGTAAATATACTGTTCTCTGCCTATGATTAAAAACCATTTAGCACCTATTAAGTTAGTCTGTTCAGTCAGAGATTTGCAGTGTTCTGAAACTCTCTTCTTTGAAATCGGAGTCTTTTTTTTTTTTTAACCCAATAGTGTTAGCACTTTGTGCATACATTTGAGTGTATCCTCTGAATTCTTTTGAGAAATATATTACAAGAGAGCAGTAGTTGGAATCCCATGGAGTGGTGGCTGATAACCACACAAACAGTCTAATTCATAGGCGATTGGGCTTAACCTTTGCCTGGCATTAAATCCCTTGCCGAAAACCAAAAAGCATTTCACAATATTTTCTATCTCTTTTTGGTTAAAAATGCATGAGTTTTACTTGTGATCTGTTTGCAGATGAGATGCATTTACTTTTAGATTCACTTATGGGTGACAGAGATTCTCATCTTAATAAAAAATAGACTTCAGTGTATGTACATATAGTGTGTGGGGGGGGAGGGTTCCTCAAATATTAAAATTTGAGTTTATTTTGATTCCGATGTGGTCAGGATTTTCTTAGGCTGGTGCTTTGCACAAAATCAAGTGTTCAAGCTTAACTATTGTAAATGCTCATCACCAATTAATGTTAAGCTTAAAGGCACAAATATTAACAAACAAACAAAAACAGTTGGACTGCCACACTCCATTGTGATATTTGACATTTGCACTTCATCCTGAATAGTCTGTTCCATACATCGTCCAATTAAGGAACAGAAACAATAACATATGGGGTGGGGGAAGAGTTCAAAAAAGAATTTGCCAATAATTTCAAATAGTGAATGAATTTGAGAAATTCATATTCGGTTGGTGAACTGAATAAAGCAAAAATTTCTGATCAAATTATTTGTGAATTTTTATACAGCTTTAAAAATAATATTTAGTACTTAATTTTTCAAAGAACCATAGAAACATTAACTGATTTTTATAATGTCCCACTGAACTAGGTATCATCTCCATTTTACAGGTAGGGAAATTGAGGCAGGGAAGTTTTGACTCCCCAAAGGCCACACGTGTCAGTGTGAGTCTGAATCAGTGCTTGGAAGGTTCTGGCATCAATCACTGAAATCAAGACCAGACTTCATCTTTGCTTAAAGCATTTCTGAGGTTAAAAAATAGACTTGGTACTAATGAAAGACGAGGAATTTAGTAACACCCAGATCAGCAATATGAGGAATTGAAGCTTGGTATGTTCCAGCAAGCTGTGGACCAAATACAGTGCATGTACTTTATATATCCTAACCTCAGGAGAGCTTGGCTAAGAGAATTTTTTTCCATGTTAATCAGCCCATGAATTTTTCTCCCATCTCTCTTGCCTTTTGCTCCCGCTTCTTATTAAAACGACCTTATGGTCTTTTCATTTTTGCTTCAAGGGACTCCCATATTATACAAAGATGCAAGTTATTTGGAAGATGGAAGTATGTAATGTGCTTCAATGAAGTTGAAAGCAAAATATAATGGTCTTATATCAAATATCCCCATGTTGGAGGGGCGGTCAGATGAAGTACTATGCCACAAGATGGAATGTTCTTATCTGTAGTATTATCAGCTCAATATTGACTCCAGCTGCACTCTTTTTTAATTAACAGGAAAAGGTCTGTAAAATATCCTCATCAAATAACCAAATGGTTTCAGTATCCAATAGTACAGTGACGATAACTAACATAAATGTCTCAGAGGTTTCATGTTCTAAGGGATGTCTCAGATTGAGACCACAAGGACCCGAGCCTGCAAGATACTGAGCACCTCATCTTCCTTGTGAGTTGAGGGCACTTAGCATCTGACCAGTAGTGCTTGGTGCTACAGGATCAGGCCCTATATGTGACAGTTGTGGTAACACTACAGTTGTATTATCTGGCATTGAGTGGGTTGACTAGGTGGCTTGCTGTCTCCTTTTCCGAGAGAAAGTTGCCTTTGAATAATTCCATGTGTCTCTTCTATTAAGCACTCTTTATGTTACTCAGTGCAACTGTATGACACTGTGCATTAGTGATGAGACCCAGAAAGAATTTCAGAGTCCCAAATGCTTTAGACATGTTACCCAGGGGGAATAGCCATTGTCCATTGCATATATCAAGGGTGATGATGTACAAGGGTTTTACCCAGCTGCGTTGAGTCATATCATGAAGATATGACATCGGATTCACATCAAAGGTGGATACATGGTGAAGTTTTCGTATTTCAGTGCAAAAAACCTCACTAAACCACATTTCTTTGAGCTAAAAGCAAAGAAAAAACCTTTGCTGTGTAAGATTCCTGTCTTTTCAAAGCCTTATGTTGTATTAATCTCAGGTTTTACTATTTCATTAAAATTCACAAGCGGTCAGTAAGGTGGTTGCTTAATAGATTTAGCATTGGCTAGCTACATCAATACCGTATTCAGTCACATTTGTTTTAAGGGGGCGTTTGTAAGAATAGTTCAGCAGATATATTCATGAATTTGAGAAAATGCAACACAATATTGGCCTGGAAGGATAGAAAGCTGGGGGAGGACTTTACAATGAATTTACGCCATAGTTCTCATTAAGATTGGATATCTCCCCCACACCAAGATACAGAACCAGGTTATTTGGAGGCACGGCACAGCATGGGGTGGGGCTGCAGAGGTGCACCTTTGCACTTCTGGAAATCTGGGTTGTTTCAGGCATGGTCCATAATGTTAGTTAGAGAAACCCTAGAGGCTGCTTTAATTTGTGTTCGCTTCCCCGCAACTACCAATGGGCTGCTGTGTAACCCAAAATATTTGGATTACAAAGCATGCCAGGCACCCCCTATACTGACATACTTCCTCCACATGCCCCTACATTAGTGGGTTGGGCGGGTGGGTGGAGGCAGCAGTGTAGGATTATCTATGGCAGCCTTTTGTTCTGGGGAAATTTCTCAGATGGCTATTCTGCCCTCTTTATATTGTTGGAGCAGCAAAGAAGGGGCCATAGCAGGTGCCAGAATTTGCCCAATAGTAATTACTCCGATTAGAGCAGGGATGTCTTAAATTCAGCCCAAGGACTAAATTCATACCACAGCTGCCTTCTCTCCAAAAAATGGAGGTTGAAGACAAAGATGATCATGTTCTTTTTTGCCAGTGAACTCAACCAATAAGAAGTTTCTATTGGTATGACAGGGAAACAACCGGTATAGGCAAATATGGTTGTGCATTTTAATATTTTTATTGTGTTTTCTAAACCTATTAGCATACTTGATGTGATCATCCTTTTTTTTATGGAAAATGCTATGATGGGAAAGTCAGCATTTGCCCATGGAAAATTTCCTGATTTTCCATTAGGAAAACCTAAACAAATATTTAGTTTCTGGTCAGGTCGACCCAGACCAAACATTTGAGTTTGTAGAACCAACTTGAAATGTTCTGTCTGAGGACAGTTTGACATTAATCTGTGTCCTCCTGAGCTACTGCAATGCCTGAGGAGAGTTGTAGTTCAGGTGCCTTGCTCCTCGCGTGGACTACGTCTCCCATGGTGCACCATGGTGTCCTCTCTGGTTGAACTGTAGCGGTGCCTTATGGGAATCACATGGTGTAGGCTGGCTGGGGAGCCTGGCTGCAATGAAAATGGGGGCTTGAGACACTCAAAATACAAGTCTCATGAAGTACTGAGGCAGCTCAAGGGGACACAGATGAATTCCAAACCAACTGGAAATGTAACATTTTCAATATTTCCAGCACAATTTTACAGACATTTCCATTCTATGAAAAACTTCAATATTTTGACTTTGTCCCAATTTAGAACACAAACATATTTTGAAATAATTGGAATTTTCCTACAAGATAGAAATTTTGATTTTCAATCAGCTCTAGTCACAGGCCTTGCCTTGGCTCCTGAAGTGACAATGGACGGTCAGAGCTATCTTTTGTTTGAGTCTTGAAGGGGAATATGGAATTTTAGAAGAATTATTAAGTTTAATAGTTATGTGACTTCTTATAATTTATTATTGTGGTAGTATTTAGCACAGGGATCAGCAACCTTTGGTACATGGCCCGCCAGGGAAAGCCCCTGGTGGGCCGGGACGGTTTGTTTACCTGCTGCATCCGCAGGTTTGGCCAGTCGCAGCTTGTACTGGCCGTGGTTTGCCATTCTGGTCCAATGGGGGCTGCGGGAAGTAGCGCGGGGCTGAGGGATCTGCTGGCCGCCCTTCCCGCAGCCCCCATTGTCCTGGGATGGCGAACCGCGGCCAGTGGGAGCTGCGATCGGCAGAACCTGAGGACGCGGCAGGGGCTTTCCCTGGCGGGCCACGTGCCAAAGGTTGCCAATCCCTGATCTAGCAGCATCGGTCATGTTAGGGCCCTGTATGCTAGGTGCTGTACAAATCTAGGGTAAGAGACAGTCTCTGCTTAAAGAGCTAACAAACTAAAAGGCAAGATGTTACCTGCAAGCAAAGCAACCAAGTGGTGTGGGCCGGGGGAGGAGGAAGACAGGACAATAATTGTAGAGTAGGAAGTTCTAGCATCAGTATTGGTAACTGTAGTAATCACAGTAATCACAACTTGCCCCCTGCCTTACCATTATCAGATGACTCTTCTGTATGCATCATGACAAGGGTGAGTGTCAGAATGTCAGAAGCATTTGAATGAGGATATGGGGGAGGCTTTATATATTTGAAGGATTTTTTTTGTGGGGGTTTTTTTGTGTGTGCATGGGTTGTTTTTTGTTGTTGTTGTTTGTTTTTTGATGGAATAGCTTACAATAAAACACACAGGAACTTTTGGGCAAAGCAAACAGCGGGTATTCTGAGCTGTAACATTGAATAAGTTTTGTAGAATAAAGGAAAAAAATTGTCTAATGAGGGATATAAAAACAGTAGGGTGAGGAGGTACGTCATATTGAAGAAATCTTTTGGTTCTGAGAATTCTTCAAATTTTCTGTTCATAGCTTTTCTTAGTCATTAGTTTGTGTCTTTACATCTAGCTAGCTGAGAAGATGTTGGATTCATTTTCTTATAGCACATCCATCTACCTGAAACCAAACAGTGCTAGGAAAAAAACATCCTATCTGGCCTCAGACCTTACAAAAAGGAGCAAATCAATAAGTCGGACTTTCCTGCCCTCGGTGTTAAATCAACCTGTTACAGGCAATCTTGCACATGATCAGCTCTCCCAAACAATGTAGGCATTCCATCGTGGGATCTGATCAAGGTGTAAAGCATAGTGTCACTAAGGAGTAGCCTTAACTACCTCTCTTCAAAGGTCCTATTCTCAGCCCTGTTCAAATTTAGATCAGAAGTGTGTCTGTGTAAAAAGTATTCCTGTCCTTTTCACCTAGCTGTAATATTCAGTATTCATTGATAGCCTTGCCAGAGACAAGTCATGTTACAGAGACCATTCGTTGAACTCATTATTGAATGAAATCCTTGGGATACGAGGCACAAAGCAAAAGTTATTGTAGTTGGGGTGACACAACGGTAGGTAAGATTTAATCGGTCTTTCAGATACTTTCTGCCTGACTCTGGTGTAACATCCATTCACATTTCCTGTAGCTAGTGGGAATGTTTGCCAATGGCCATGAACAGCAGTGGTATGAGGAAAAAGTGGACCCCAAATTAAATGGAAAAGAATTGGTCATCTTTAAATATTTGGCGGGAATGTGTTGTACTGAAACAGAAACAAATGTAGGGAGAAAAAGTATGACTCAAGAAATTAATGCAATGGAAATGTACTGTAGCAAAAGCTAACCTGGGCATTTTTTTCTGTGAACTTCTGAGGGATGCTACCTTTTTATTTCTATATGATCAAATGTACTGAACTTCCCCACTGCATTTGTTGAAGCAAACTGGGATAGCATGCTAGTGGTGCATTAAACAGTTTTTTTTTTACCCTGTATTCAATAAAAAATGTAAGGTGGAGAAACGCCACTTTATTTCCAATTTTTTCCCCTCTGTTTTTTCTTAAAAAGGTCAGTGAACTAGGAAATCAATATGAATGTTTAGTGTTGGACTGAACTACAATTGCACGTAAACCAAATAGAATTAAGAACAAGAAATAAAACTGACTGTTAACACTTCCAACAGAACTGTTGTTTTTCCCAATACAATTTTAAGTAAAGTTTAATAGTAATGATACTCACCTTTTACAAGCACATTTCTAGCTTTGAAAAAGGTCTTCCAAGCCAGAACAGTTTCTCAGATACCATAATTCATTGCAATGGGCATGAATTCATTGTTGGTTCTAAACTTGCGTACAGACACACATGGAGCCATACCCACTGCATTTGATTCTGCTCTCACTGTGCAAATCTGGAGTGAAATCAATGAAATTTGCTCTGGTGTAAAATGGTATGATGCCAGAATCAAACCAGTAAGTCTAGCTAAAGCTACTGTCATAGTACTGCATGTTTCTACTTAGCCACATGTGGTACTACTGTGGTTGATGCTTTCCTCATCGAGATTTTTGAAATGGATAATTAACTAATATATACCAAGGACAGATAAAGAGTACTCCTCATCAGGTTATTGTCAAGAATGTTTTCCCCACTAGGAACAGAGGAAGAGCTATGAGGAATGTGTATCTGAAAGATGCAGAAAATCACTAAACCATATATAATTTAATTATCCAATTTGTTTTAGCTCGATGTGAAATAAGCACAAAATTAACAGACATGTACATTAAAGTCTGAATTGTGCTTTGAGTTACCTGCTGTGAATGTGTGTGCACATGTGCATCTCTGAGAAGTTGTTTTCAGCAGCATTCCTTCTACCTGTTGCAGAAATGTTAACCAGAGTGTTCTCCAGGCTAACAGGCTGCAAAAGTGATTGGCCAGGAACCCAATCCATCTGGACTACTTTGTGGATTTTGATTGGTTTATATTATTATCAAGGAAGAAACATGTGAAGATGATCAATTCTCTGAGCCTTATGGAAGTTTTATTTTCCAGAATAGGAGATATAACACACTCATTGGTTGGTGGACTAGAGTAGACAGGCTTCTTGGAAGACTGTATCTACAGGTTTGAGATTGCCATTGGTTGCCGGCCTTGTTCAAGCAGATTTGGAGTCTCTTGGGAAGCCATTTATTTGTGCTGTCTCCCTAGCTAGAATGCCTAAGATTCCGTGTGTGATATCCTTCTGCTGCTCATCTGCCCCAGATTCTTGTATCAGCTGGGTATGAGGAGTGAGTATAGAATTAGTATCATGTCCAGAATTGATGTGGGTGGGTTTATGGAGGGAATGATGGATGTAATACATGCGAGTTTCCTGTTAAACAACAGAGGTGAGTGAAAACTACGATACGCATCGTTGCGAACTGTGTCAAAAGAGAAGATATCCTGACTTCCTGCAGTGCTTTAATTCTTATCATATGTCTGTTTCATAGGGCTGGTTGAAAATTTTTAAACAAAACATTTTCCTCTTTTTTTTTTTTTTTTTTAAAGAGGGATTTGGTTGCAATCAAAATTTTCTGAGGAAAAAAACTGAGTTTGGTGGAATTTCCAGTTGGAAAAATTGAAACAAATTGTTTCATTTCTGATCTACACATCAAAGTGAAACATTTTAGTTTGGGAATGTTGAAATGTTTGTTTTGACATTTCCAAATAAAATTTTTTCAGAACTTTTCATTCGGCAAAAAAAGATGATATTTTGATGTTGTCCTGAATTGGGACAAAACACCAAACCTCAAAATATCCATATTTTTTCATAGATGAGAAATTCCACTATTTGATCAGCTTTAGCTGTTAATCAGCACAAAGCAGCTTACATTCCAGCAATATATTCTTGGAATACGAGGAATAAACATCACCTTAGCACTAGTAGCCCTGCAGGTCCAGATTTGGCAGCACTGTCTAAAACCGTTGGGCTGTGAAGTGGCATCATATTTGTTGTCAACTTAGAAGGAGCTGCTTTCATGGAGGTACCCCTTTTGTTTTGTGTCCCATATAGGTTCCACCTATATGTGGTTTGAAATGCTCATGTAATGAAAGCAGAATCAATCTAAAATCAGACACCATGCTTTTTTTTTTTTTTTTTTTAAATAAACAAAACACAGACATACCAACCCCAAAACATCCTATCAGGTGAAGCTTTGGATGACAGCATTAGTGGAAGCTGGAATTCCTGTTTGGATCCCACTGAGGATGCAAACTGGTTCTTTCGGGGGCCCTCTTTTCTTAACCATTAGCCAGGAAAGGGATCAATCCGCTGAAAAACTATTCAGTATAAAGGAGGTGGAGCAGCATTGGGAAAGAAAGTGACCTTTCCCTTGTCATGTGAAAACACTCTATTCCCGTTTGTGCCTTTTATTCCTTACCCATTTTCACCATGGCTTGTATGAGCACTTGTACTAAACTAATGCCTTGACAGCAATAGCTATTTTAAATATGGTTGCAATTTCATGCCCCCAAATTTCCTCTGTTCTCTTTAATCTTTGATCATTACAGTCCCCAAATGGAGATTTTCGGTGAGCTGCAGTTTTTATGTTGCTGCTGTTTAGAATTAACTGGTCCGCTTCCTAAAAAGCCAAATGTTTAATCAATACATATCCTACTGTGTATAATAAATACATTTCTGCCATCACTTTTGAAGAGAGGATGCCATTTATTTGAGCCAAATAGTTTGCAAAATGGTAAAGGAGATGGTTTTTTTCATAGATATTTAACATGACAGGGCCAACAGGCAGATTAGAGCATAGAAACAGCATCTGAAATTCTAAGGGGAAAGTCTTTTACAGGAATTTGTTTATTTTGAACATTTGTTACATTAACATTCATTCCAATTGTAATGATTGATTGATTTGGACTCTCTTTGTTCTATGGCTAATAATTTGACAACCTTTCAATAAACTGAGAATTTGGAGATTTGTTATTTTGATTTTGTTGTTGTTGTGTTTCCTTTTCTGATCTTTGGAAGAAAACTTCCATTTTAAATCTGTAATTTACACAGGCTGATTACTTCCCATCAACTCACTGGCTTCCAGGACAGAATTTTCAGGCTGGTTATTGTTTGCACTGCTCTGCTATAAAAGTACAGGGTCTGTAAATTAAAGTTGGACGGTAATAGTTTTTAATCTGCAATTTTACAGTCCTCTAATCCAATGGTCATGTTACATTTCAGGCTTTTTCTATATTGTCATCTTTTCTGGGGAAGGACAGTGGTTAGAAAGCTATTTTAGACACAGTGGAGAGTTAATATTTATTGATACACTTTATTATTTATTTATTTATTTATTATAATTCTAGATTAGAAATGGAGAGCAATGTTGTTATACATTGAAGAATAAAGACCTGGAACGTGCTTCAAAAGGAGCAGTTTGCTTGGAGTTGGATGTCGTATTTAATCCAGTAAGTTTAACTGTTTTCACTTAACTCATCCACTCTGTAAGAAACTGGAACGCCTAAATTTGCTAGTGCCAAGGGGCTTGGTCTTTTAAACACAGGAACTGAATGGAGAAGGTCCTGACCTGGTTGCATCTGGAGGGAAGGTTGGGCTTTATTCTTTTTATAAAGAAATACTGGCAGATCACTATGCTGCAACATTCCATCCAAGTTGATGTGACAATGAAATGGCAGCTTTGGGCTGGGGATGACCACAGATGTTTTGGGAAGAGGTGTGGGTTATTGCACGCAAGGGCTTAATTTGCAGTAACAAAAAAGGGAGTTAATATTTACATTACTATGCAGGAATTTTAACGACTAATTCTTCCCAGAAAGTTGACCCACAATATTCTATTCAGAGAGTGTTGACAGGAACAAAAACTCAGACATGGGTGTGGTGGTCTCAGATTGCTTGTGTCCCTCCATCTCTTACTGAATTAAATTCCGTTTTACATTTGCTGTTGCTGGATGGAATGTAACTCACTTCTTACTAGCCACTTATTACAGTGATATAGGAAGCAAAGTTTTATTTATTTAAATGGTTAGTAGGTACTGTTTTGCCTTGTATGGAGTTTAGGTTTGGGATGTTGCTAGAGAGAACAATGATCAACCCTCTTTGTCAAAGAACAAGCTCAAATATATTATGGCTCCCCTTTTCCGGAGGCTTTCAAAGATGTTCCCAGGCCATTCCTGTTTTTCAGATAGACTGGAATCGATCTATTTAAGTATCTATTAGCCATCACTGTAGTGTCTGGGAACCTCTTTGTAATCTTTAATTTATTGTACCCGCACAACACTGCAGTAAGATAGGAAGGTACTGTTTCCAATGTACAGATGGGATATTAAGGCCAGAGTAGGCTAGACCAAGGTCACACAAAAAGTTTGTTGCAGACCGAGTGCCCTATCTACTTGACCATTCTCCTGCCTATGGCTAAGATACTACTTTTTGTGGGCTAAATTATAATACCATTACTCATATTTGAGTAGCACCTTACTCCATGAGTCATCCCATTGACTTCAGTGGACCTATTACTAGAGTAAGGTAGTATTCAGCATGAATAAGTATATCACAAGCTGGTTTAAGTGGCTAAGGGCGTTACAGGAGCATAAAATACTTCCATCTGTTCTCGGATGTCCCTTCTAATACCTTAGTATTAAATATGCAGCATGAACAGGACATTTGGGGAAGTGATCTTCAGTTCCTGTCTCTTTTTTTAGAACTTTTCTGTATGGGGTTGATCCAACAGAGGAACAGAAGGGAGTATGCTGAGCTGTGTGCTGAGCTTAACCATGGAGCTGCTCACACCCTGCAGTCTGCCACTCTTTTGGAGTAACCTAGATTAGCCCCAGGATTGTGCAGAATAACTGATTTGTACACCTAACACCTTGTCGTAAACCATTTAGGGACTGAAACAAATAAATAAGTAAAGGACACCAGAGCTCCAAATCAATATGATGATACCAAACTTGAATGGTAACATTCTAAATAAATTATTCTTTCCTTAGGTAAAAGCAAGTATCAGAACCTTCAAGCCACGAGAAAAGCGCTTCATTGGAGACAACCGCAAGTTTTCAAAGAAGGTAGGCTGACTCTGGGCCGAGCTATCACCTCTGTTTGGAATGGATTTTCAGTAGCCTCACTAATACACCCAGATGATAGAACCTGTGGTCAAACTCTATTTATGTATAGAAACATGGAACACAGATGTCAATTCTGTGTAGATTTTTTGCATGTGTATAAATGCTGATTTGCATTCACACACAGTTGCTTCCTGATCTAACTCTGTGGTGCTACATCTCCCCAATTTCTGGAGGGAAAAGAATGGCTTAATAAAGAACTTTTAACATATATGCATGTTGCACAGTTTATGGAATTTGAAACAAAAACCTATACTTTGGTTTCATCCCTGAAGAATAAAGAAAAACAATAAGATGATATAGAAATTTAATAAGGTTCTAAATCAGTTACTATGAAAGTCTGTAGTATTTAATTGAGACTAATATTCTTGCTATTTTTTAACCATCTGTAGCAAGAATATAATTTTTTATTCAATTCTATAGAGAGATAGCCCAAACCCCTAAGGGAAAGGGTTTCATTTTCTGTTAAATTCTGTAGGATTTTGCCATAAAGGTGTGGTTTTTGTTTTTGGGGGGGGGGTTTGGTGGAGGGGGGAAAAAAGCTTCCATTCTTTTTCTTTCAGACTTGCAGATTTTGGGGGTGGGGGGAAGTGCTGAAATATTTGGGTGTCATACGAAAACACGTAGTAGCTGGAGCGTGTCTCTGAAATAGAAGCTGTAGCATATGTACAAGCACAAAGGCAATTGTAGCTTAAAATTGTCACTGTTCCTGAAGTGAAGTAGGAAATTGGAGCATTTAATTAAATTCCTTTCTCTCCCCTCCCGTCCGACGTTTACCAGATCTTATCGAGAAATGTTGATCGTGTGAAAAAAATCACCATGGCGATATGGAATACAATACAATTTCTAAGGAGCTGCTTTCTCTGGGAATCTACACTAAGGAGTGTGGTAGCATTTGTGGTAAGTGGATTTATTCATATTCCATCAGACTAACTCATATGAGGCATTGAGTCTTACAGCATCTTCTCTCCTCCCCCTCACCCCCCCCCAGCTTAAACTCTCTTGTTGTTGGTTGGTCTTACTATTATTGTCCTTCAGTTTTATTATTTAAATCGCTGTAGTGCCCACAAGTCCCAAGCTTGATCAGGTTCTCCTTGTACTGAATGCAAGATGAACACCACGGCGGTCCTTCTAGAACAATCTCTCCCATATTTTCACCTGTTGCAGAGGCCTTCTGCACAACAAAGCCCCTTCTGAGACCTTGTATGGAGGAGCTATGTGGTCCCAAAGGCAGCACTGGGGGCCTCCGAAGGCTCTGCACATAAGGATTGGATGGGCTGCACTGGCTCTCAATAGGTTTACACAGAGAAGAATGTCACGACCAAGGACCTAGTGGTCTAGAATCCCCACAAAGGGCTTACAGAAGGTCATATTGGCTGGACTTGCGATAATGGAATGGCGGCAGCCCTGTGACCTACCTTTGGCTTGTTGTACTGCTGATAAAGCACTGGAAGAACGAGCCTATAGGCAACAATCCTTTATTGATGGGACAGGATGAACTAATAGGTCTTTTCCGTTCCAACTTTAATTTCAATGAGATTGCATTTTACTGTAGTTCAGCAATGCTTGCCACACCTGTTAGTTGAGGGCGTGCCACTTGTCCGACTGCATACAAGCAGCTCTATGCTGACATTAATTGTCTCTTGCAAATCTGCCCATTGACTGTAATATATATATATATATAAAAAAAAATTGGTCAGCAAGTCCTGGTGTGGTCTGAGAACTAACAGCCAAGTTCTCCACCTATCTGGCCCACTTTTCAGCTGCATTCTTTTTTTCCTCTTTGTAGTAAACACCCTTTTTTCAGCTTTCTCATCCACTCAAGCAGAAAGAGGTTTCTCCTCCTTTTTATTCAGCAGTGTGGCATTTTCTTCATGCTTGAAATGTCTGGCATGCCATTAAAGGTTGCAAAATTGTTTTGTGGTGGTCCAGAGGGAAAAAAAAGTTTTTGAGTTAAGTGTTTATTAAACCAAATAACAGCCACATCTCCAAGTGTTTGCCTCCCTTTTTGTCTTTGAATTATAAGTTGCTTTAGGGTTCTTTTGATGAAAACACTTCACAGTGTATTTGCACAGATGAGTAAAGTGAGCTGTCGCTGCTTGAAAGATGTACAGAGTAAAGACAGAGAAGCTGTCTTTCACCGTGCAGGTTGAGAGGGATCTGGCAGGCACAGTTGAGGAGGAAGAGAGGGGGGGGGGGTTGTTTTTGTTTTTTACTTGCATTGATAATATACACAGTTGACTCTAATGGATCAAGAGCTTGAAAGGGTGACGATTAGTGTTTTCCAGTCCATTCTCCAACTGAGATACTAATTGATATACCTTTCCCTGTGATGTACACAGATATACTGAACCCCAAGGGGAAGAAGGCTCAGTTAATTTTAGTTCTTTCCTCTAGAACATGAAATTCTGGGTTCCTTGGATGATCTGCCACTCTTATGCTTGAGTGTGCATGTGCAATCGCTGTGGTTCCCGAGACCCGTGTGTGTGTATTCCGAATGTGAAGGGTAAAATGGGACTCTTAGTTGAAGCAGGTATGTGTGAGTGCACTGGTGGAACTGCATGTTTGTACGTACTGAAAATGGAAAGAATGTGAGCATACAGGGTGCCAAGTGCCCTGATTCAGCAAGTTACTTGAGCACATGCTTAAAGTTAGGCATATGGTTAAGTAGCTTGCTGAATCTGGCCAAAAACAAACATGGAGATGTGTCTGTCTCTAGGCTGTGGAGAAATATAACAATGTTAGCAAATGAGGGAAACTGAAATATAAGGAAAAAAGGGCAAGTGTAGGGAGACTGAAAGTGGGAAAGTGTGTCTAGGACCAAGGAGCTATAGGTGATGGTCCAAGATGCATCTAGAGAAGGAAAAATGGGATCAGAGGGTGAAAAGGACAGTTTTCCAAATTTCTCTTTCTACTGCGTGTCATAGATGCTTTCCCCATAGAACTAATGTCGTGTGATGATATGTCATTGTGGGGGTGGGTGGGAAATGACTGTACAATGTTAAGGTAATAGAGAGTAACTTTCCTCTGAAAAAATATTTTAAACCTAGCTGATTCAGCATTAGTGTTAATTATGCCCCCTTCACTATGAATGTTTCCAGTGTCTCTGTTAATAGTTTTAAAAGTGCCTTTGCCGTAGTCTCGGTGCAAAATGAAAACTGTGTGTACAGTTCACACGCAGCAGGTCAAAAATGACTACAAGCAACGCCTCTAACTTGCCTAGAAACTTCTGCTCTTCCTCCAACTTTTTCAACCACTCTTTTCCGGAGCCCTTGGAAAAGCAAGGGAAAACAGAGTTTTGGAGTACCCATTGGGTGTTCTTACCTACTCATTGACCAAATGAAAGGTGAATTAAAACCATAAAAAAAACCCACTATCCTCCCAAAAGCAGCCCAGTTTCAGCTCAGCCTGTTCCACAGCTCTTTTATTATGTGGCCATTCTGACATTAACAGCAGGAGAGGAGTCTGAGATCCCCAAGACATCTCTTGAACCTTTCTTCTTGGTTCTATGCATAATTGGAAGTACAAGAGTCAATTTACTTCATTCAACCACAGTTGCTGAGGGATGGTACTGTGAATGGCATATATATTTTTTAAAACTGTTCGTGCATGATTGTCAGGGCTTATAATATGGCCAGAAACACAGGAAACCTCCACGCCTTCCTGCTCTGGGCTGTGTGCTGCTCTCACACCTCCATTACTGTGTACCGGGAATGTTTTCCCATCAATGTTGACAGGGTTGTGAGTTTGACAAGAGTATTTACTACTTCTGCTGGAGGCACATCAGAGAAAGAGAGATGGACAGAACCACAGAGAGAGAGAGAGAGAGGAGGTCACGTGGGACCATAGGAGAATCAGAAGAGTGCTATCTCCTTTTGCATCAATCTATAGGGTAAAATACTCCCAAGTTAAATCTCAGTGCTTGTCTCCTCTCCCCACGGTGGAATATAAATAACATGTGAGTAGATTTCACATGCATACACACACCAACTAAAAAGTGAAAGCAAATTCCTCAGCAGCACTCAATCTGTTTAAAGTAATAGAATCATAGGGTTAGAAGGGACCACAACGGTCATCTAGTCTAACCCCCTGCCAAGAGGCAGGATTTGTTGTGTCTAAACCATCCAAAATGGATGGCTCCAACCTCCTTTTGAAAACCTCCAGTGAAGAAGCTTCCACAACCTCCGGAGGCAGTCTGCTCCATTGTCCTACTGGTCTGACTGTTAGGAAGTTTTTCCTGAGATTTAACCTAAATCTGCTGTGCTGTAGTTTGAACCCATTGCCTCTTGTCCTGCCTGCTGTGGGGAGAGAACAACTTTTCTCTGTCTTTTTTTTATGGCAGCCTTTCAAGTATCTGAAGACCACGATCATGTCCCTCCTTAATCTCCTCTTTTCCAAACTAAACATACCCAGTTCCTTCAGCCTTTGCGTATATGGCTTACATTCCATCCCTTTGATCATCTTTGTCACTCATCTCTGG
Organism: Chelonia mydas; assembly: GCF_015237465.2. NCBI lineage: Eukaryota > Metazoa > Chordata > Testudines > Cheloniidae > Chelonia > Chelonia mydas. The sequence continues at coordinate 72,495,392 of NC_051250.2, forward strand.
ATCCTTTCCAGTTTCTTTACATCCTTTCCATATGTTGGTGACCAAAACTGGACATAGTACTCCAGCTGAGGCCTAACCAGTGCCGAGTACGGTAGTACCGTCACCTCCCATGACTTGCATGCTATGCCTCTGTTAATGCAACATAAAATTGCATTTGTGCTTTTTTTTTTTTTTTTTTTTTTGCAACAGGATTGCATTGCTGAGTTATGTTGATATTCTCCCAGATCCTTCTCAGCAGTGCTGCTGCCAAGCCAGTTTTCCCCTAATCTGTATTTGTGCATTTGGTTTTCTTCCCTAAGTGTAGCACCTTACATTTCCCTTTGTTGAAATTCATTTTGTTGCGTACAGCCCAGTTCTCCAATTTATCAAGATCCCTCTGAATTTTAGCTCTATCCAAAGTATTGGCAGCCCCCTCTAGCTTTGTGTCATCTGCAAACTTGATTATTATGCTCTCTGTATGTACATCCAGATCATTTAATAAGATGTTAAACAACAGCAGACCCAGAACAGATTTCTGTGGAACCCCACTTGAGACTCCCTCCAATCCAACATAATTCCAATAATAGTTTAAACTGATGACTTGTGACTGTCTGTGACTGGGTTCCCTCACCGCTCGTGGCACCTACTCCTGGCCATCCTGCGGATCAGTTCTGCCAGGTGCTTCACCCTCCTCAGCAGTCTCTCTACCCATCTTCTTCTCTGTCTATAGCCTCTCCCTCCCTCTTGGAGCGGCAGCCAGGTCACTAAGTTCCTCCCCTTCCAGGGAAATCACAGTCCTTCTGGACTAGCTGTTTGGCTGGCATCTCCAATACCCTGTGCAACTACCCAGTGGCTGGTAGGGGAACCCAGGCTTGCCCTCTACACTGGGTTCCAGCCCAGGGACCCTATAACATTCAGCCAATGTCTTAGCCTTTGCTGCTGTTTCCCTGGGTTTCTTCCGACATCACTGTGTCCCCCCTCTCTGAGTACACCAGCCTCCCAACTCCCTCCTCTCAGGGAGTAACTGCAGCGTGCCTTTCCTGCAGTCCTCCTTGCTACTTGCAGCTCCTGGGCTTTATACAGGCCCCTTCTCTTCCGCCCAGCTGCGACTGCCTCCAGTTAGTGGTTGTCTTCTCGCCTATATCTCTCCCCTACTGGCTGCTTATTTGGTCAATTAGGCTTGCCTGGCCTAATTTACCCTCTCAGTGGCCAGTGTGGGGAATATACCCCATCACACAATTTCTGCAGTCATTTGCACAAACACTAGGGTGAGTACTGTTTGGGATTACATAGGTGTTACGTGAAATCAGAATTTAGTCAGTTGACTTTTGGTGGGTGGAAGGTGAGGGGAAAGGTGAAGTTTCAATGACCAAATGAATTTAACTCGGTGGAATTCACCCTTGTGCATAGGGCCAGTACAAGGTCTGTGTACCACTTAAGTGCTCAAAACAAGGTGTTAGTGGAACATAAGTAGTCTATAAACCTTTGGTTGTCTACATAGTGAATATCACAATCACTGCAGACCCAGAAAAGACACTGATATATTGGCACATAACTAGGAATATCCATATATTTGGACAAATTGCTCATAGTGAGTGTTAGGGGCCTTTTGACTTGTATATCTATGCAGAAATTCTGGACAGTTCCTACTGTGTCTTTCTCCCTACCAGAGCCAGCAATTCCACAGATTTGAAATTTAGGGGGTTAAGTGCACTTGAGCCCAAACTTCCACCTGAGCCGGAATGTACTAATGATGCTATATTTAGGGTGCTAGCTCAAACTTCGCTAGTGCAAGTCTGTCTACTTGCACGGGGAGACTCGCTCCCAGCTGCATTGTGAACATATCCGTAGAGTTTAAGGCCAGAAGGGACTATTAGATCATCTAGTCTGACCCACTATACATCTCAGCCATTAAATTTCATTCAACTACCTCTGTATTGAGCCTATTAACTTGTATTTGGCTAAAGCCTGTCTCGCAGAAAGGCATCCAGTCTTGATGTGAAAGACATCAAAACTTCCCTTGGTAATTAGTTCCAATGGTTGATCTCCCTCGCTGTTAAAAATGTGTGCCTAATTTCTAATTTGAATGTGTCGATATTCAGCTTCTAGCAATTGGTTCGTGTTATGCCATCATCCATTTAAACGTTGTTTCCATAGTATGTTACTATTTTTCAGAAATCATTTATTAATTTCTATATTCAGCCTGGAATTTTCCATAGGTGTTTTCTGCTTATGAGCAAAATGATATACACACATGCTCCCAACTCGCTAGTTTTTCCAGCATTAGACCTATATATGGCTTAATTTTTTAGATGCTGTTTTTCATCTTGTTTAGTTCATATTAAAAAAACTCACAAATATGGTTGTGGAAGTTAAGCCCATAAATTAATTGTGAAGTTAATTGCTATTGCTATATATTATACATTTTAAAAATCTTTTAAAAGTTCATTTTAATCACAGAATGATTTTTATAAATAAATATGCATCATTGTACATTGTGCTTATGATTTTATACATAATTACACCTTCTATTGACAGTTTTCTGTGCATTAATAGTAATTATGTCATTTAATGAAATTACAGTAATTGTATTAAGAAAACTATACTCTGGTCAAATTAAAAGAACCTATTGCCTGCCTTTTACTATTGTATTCCTTTTAAAATTTTTCATGGAAGTCATAAAAGACATTTGACTAGAGCCAGGCGTAAGATGCAAACCAAACTCCATAGTATCTTGGGTAACTTCTGACCTCATCACCGATCACCTTCAGCGCGTTCCCTCTCTTCCCCCATTCCCCATACTGAGCTCTGCCAGTACACCTAAGACTTATTTTAAGCATACCCTACTATTTCAGTCTTGGACCTCTACTAACCAGGGCTGCTGTTAGGAATAGGGACAGGTAGAAGCTGTTTTCCAAGGCCATACATAGCTGGTGGTTTAGGCCGGTTGGCCAGTGAATGGTAGCAGGCATAGGCAGAGCTGTGCTGGTTGGTCATAAGTTTTGGCTGAAGTGCGGTATGGGAAGTATGTGTGGTGGCGATACGTAGCTCCTAAATTTTACACAGCTCCATGTATGACATTTTATGCAGATTATTTAACAAATTATTTTACGTATTCTCAACTCTTTTTTACATATTGTTGTAAACTGCAGCTTCAAAATAATTATGGATTTAGTGCTGATGCAGCCCTGATGAATTAACCTCTATCTACAGGGCAGCACAAGAACATATTTTCCACACACACTGTCCTGCCGGCATGCATCAATCCTAATCTGGAGGAATTTCCTCTAGAGTAATGGTAGTTCAGTTTGCATGGTCCATGAGGTTCTTGGCCTCTCTCCTGAGTCAGCCCCAGTTAGTGCAAAGCATGATGGTGAGTTTGTGAACTGGGAGCTAGATGAGAGTCCCACCAAACTCATTTCATAGAGTTTCCACCAACATCCCATTAGATGTGAATAGTTTTTAACTCCCTGATGAGTTGGGCTGGATTTGTACTGGTGACTTATAGGCAAAAGGCTCTGGTGTTCATTAGCAATATCCCCTAATTAGCACCATCAGTACATCTTAGATGGAAGCTTGTTTTCTGGAAAGATACATTAATTAAACCAAGTACTCATTGTCATCACTGATTGTCATTGCTGTGGGAATATTAACTGCCACAGCAGAACTCAAAGAGGTATCTCAAGCTTTAACAGTAGCCCTCCATCCCACCCCAACCGTCCCCCCCAAAAATTCATAGCTTGAAATCTCTACAATAATTTGAGTTTCTTTTGTTGTCTATATGAGCTTCTTGCTCATCAGAACATTTGCCTGCATGTCTCCAGTCACATGCATGTAACAGAGCTGCATGCACAAATGTGGGATTTCATACGCAGCAGCGGGAGCATAGTGTAGGGAGCAGGATGAAAACCTACCTTTTATAATGGTGAGAACAGTCTCATGAGGGTATAATAGTTTTAAATAAAAAAAGGCCTAAACTAGCCTCTCTGATCCAATCTCACCTCAGACTGCAGGAAAGTTTGGATCTCAACTTTGCAGCTCAAGCCAATCTTTTTGAGGATATAACTGTTGTTTCTCTATAACTGTATCAGGAACCCAAGCAGGACAGGGACTAAGGAGAGCACTAGACAGAAACTCTGAAATGAAATAGAGGTCTCTTTGGTAGTAACACTGGTTTCCTTTTTCTAGTAAAGTTCCCTGTTCAGTGTTTGAAGAAAGCAAGCCTTATGGTGATTCTTTACTATTTCTATAGATCTATTTCTGATGTTTTAATTGGCCGAATTTCAATCCTCAGTGGCTTTTCAGCTATTCCTGCCACCACTACTACTTCAACTAACAATAAAGGAAACTTCAGATTTATGCAATCAAAGATTTAAGAAATCAGAATATCATTAAGAATCTGCCAGTCCTAAATTGATCCTGTTGTGGAGCCCTTTTTAAAGTGCCTTGAAGAAGGACAGCACAAAGCAAAACACCGTTATGAAATAGATCTATCAAATATTGTTTGGGAGGACACTTAAGGGTTAATTCTCTACTCTTCTGTTTCTGCTTAACTGTATTGCACTGTGAATTGGACACTTCACCCTTAGCTGTGAATTTCCGTGCCTTTGGTGGCTCAAATCCTTAACATGATTCTAACCTATACTGATTTATGTGAATAATCACAGCGCTTTCTGTGCAGTGCTTTCTAAACTTGCGTGCATCATGTAGAAATTAATCCCTCAGCCCTGGCGGCTTCGGAAATCCTCAGCCCTTGCCTCCCATTTTCCCTATACTTACATTAAACTGATTTTAAATTAAGCCCTAGGCTTTTTTTTTATGTATTTGTAATCCAAAAGTTGCAGCCAGAGCCGGAAAGCCAAATTCTGCCACAGGATGAATATGTGCACAGCACTCATTGACTGTGGGTCATTGGGAGCCATGCATGCAGGCTTTCAAAGACAGAGATGAATTCACTGTGGTGGTACAAGGATAGATAACCCCTTAAAACAGATTTCCCCCCCCCCCCCCCGTGCTTACTGAGTTGAATTAATAATGTGTATTTTTCATCTGTTTGGCTGTCTAATAACGACACATAAAGTCAGCCCCAAATGTACAAACATTTTGTCTATTGAAAAGGGTTCTTTAGAGCTTAAATTTGAACCAAACGTGTGTGACAACAGTTCTAACTGGCTTTCTGCTTGAGTTGTGACCTGTTGGAGCACTCTGCTCAGCGCTTGCATTTCCAACTAATTTGATATTGCCTTTTTTGTGGTTCAAGCTTTGTCATTTGTTTCTAAGCTGTCATTTTTATTAGTCTCTCTGGCTGATCTTTTTGGGCTCTCGTCAGGTGGTGTGTGTTCTCCATTGTCTGGCTGGTCTTGGCAAGCTGTAGGTCCTTTTATTGCCATATGACGTGGGCGTGCTTGTAGCAGTAGCCTGTAATTATACCCACCACAGGTGACAGTTACAAGAGAGCTTTGGTAATAATTTTAGCTGCCTGATCTGATGTTTATGAAGAGAGAACTCTCTTTGTGGTCTGGTTAGAGTTTGCTATAGTGTATTGTACTTTAGCTGTTTGATTTATGAAGCCTTTTTTTTTTAATCGTACGTGTTAGTCTTTTGAAGTTATGAATCTAATTTTACAGGAGATTATTGTTGGTCTTATACCATCCCACACAATTTCTATTTATTTAACATACACTGTGTTCAACGAGATAAAATTGTGATCCAGTCTATTGCTGGTTTTTACTTGTATATGCAACACCACTGGATTCTTAGTACTTCCTAGAGTTTTAGCAGATACATTCTGTCCTTTTAGTTGTTCTAATCACAAATCAGCACAATCAAGCATCTTTCTTGGGATTCAACTAATTGTCAAAGATACGGGTCCAAATTCACTATCTGTGTATGCAAGATCAATTCCATTGCTGTCAGTGGAGATGCAGAATCTACTCATGCCAGAAATAGATTTAGCTCGTTGTTCTTACTGTCATTGTACAGGTCATCCTTGACTCAATGTACAGAATTCTCATTCTTTGTACAGAATTCCACTGATGTCACTCGGAATTTCCTACAAAAATATAGGGACAAATACAGTGTAATGTGCAGTTATTTGTCATGAAAGTGCAGCTCTGGATTTGCTAGAGAGGGTTCAAACAAAGTGTTTCTAGAGTATATTTTGAATTTATGAGATACCAATAATTGTAATCTTTGTCATCTGACTAATCTGCAGACAGATAACAAAAATGTACTTGTGACCAATCAAATCAGCTCATCTGGTTCTACCGGAAAAGAACTCTCTCTCTTGCAATTTCAAGGCTTATAACATTTACAGACTCTATTTATTTTTACTTGTGGACTGCATCACAGAAAGTTAACAGTATTGAATGAATAGAAGTTCATCTTTTAAGTTTCATGAAAATAAAACCTTTTTAGCACCCTCAGTAAGTTCATATACAGTATAAAATTGAACATTCAATTAAAAATGTGCCATGTTTTGCAAACCCCAGAGGTACTTTTCTTTTTCCTGGATCTGTTGGGATTTTTACTATGTTATTTTAACCCTGTCATCTATCAGAAAACTTCTCAGAGCACCAGTAGGCGTATTTGATGTACGTGAAAAGTATGGACTCACACTGACCTTAATTGTTTCTTCCATTAGTCTAGGCATCCTGTAACTGGTTTTTATTTTTGTGTCTTCATTTAAAAAATAAACATGTTCTTTAGTTTTCACGTAAGTATAATCTAAAAGAAAAAAAGTCTCTAAAAACCTGGGCTTTTCACTCATTTGGACTGACAGGAAAAATAGGCTGATTTCCATCAGTCAAGGATTTGGCTCTAATTCCACTGGCTTCAGTGGACCTACGCTGCTTTACACCAACTGAGGATCCAGCCCTCCATTTTAGAGTAAACTCTTCACCTAGGCTTGTTAACTGGTTTTCAAAACTGGGGGAAAATCCTGTAGGTGGCGATAGACTCTCATGAATGATTAAACTCCCGTTTTAATGTTTTTTTTTCTCAGATTTTTCTGGCAGTTTCTTTTTTTTCCTTACTTGAACTCTTTTTTATTTTTAATTTCATACACCCATTCAGTACTAATCTAACACTACTTGCAGAAATCTGGAAGAAATATTATATTTCGAAGGCAATGCAACATTTTGGTTTTTGTGGTGACGGTGATCGCTATTGTGATGCACCATGAGAGGGTGCGGGAAGGAAGGGGTCTGCAAGGGAAGACCACTTTATTTTTTTTCATTCTTTACAAGATCTGAAATGAAGGAGGCTTGGTGTAGAACTCCTATTGCATTTAAAAAGCCTATCTTCTCCCTTTTTTAGTTTTGCTTTTCTTTACCTGCAGCTAAAATATGATGCACATGGCAGAGGTTAGATTCAGCTACCAGGAAGTCCAGAATTGTTGGATACAAGATTGCTTAAGAAGGATGATGATGATAATAATAATTAATAAATACCCTAAAATCAAATCATGACATCAAGTCCAATTGGATGTTTAACCCACTCTCATCCTTTTTAGCCCTTTGTGGGACAGGGAAAATGTATTTTTATCTGAGTGTATCCACAAAGTCCTAGCAAACTATGAAAAAAATAAAATAGTTGATTATGGTGAGATGCAGTATCTTGATAGCAAAGGTTGAAATTAGCTTCCCAGTATAACCCTGATTTTTGACACCTTCTCCACGACTTCACCAAAAGCAAATGGATTAATCTGTATTTTTTCCTAGCGCTTTTTAGCCAAGGTTAGAATTGTTTAGGGTGCTCTTTATTTTAAACACAATGCAGCGACTTTATATATTTTATGTAAATATATAGATAATACGGTACTGTTGTTTTCCCCAGTCTGTCTTATTCTGATTTATTTCAGACTCTCATATTAGGTTTTCTTAGAGGATTCTCTGAGAGGAACACAGTATATTTACACGAACCTACACTTTAAAAAACCCCCAAACAACAAGCAAACTTAGTCTCCCCTACTAGTTTAGGTTCAGAACTCCCTAAATTGCTTTCCATTGTATGTTACTGCCTTTTTCCTCAGCTTTTATCTTTTAATGTCAAATAGTAACTATACTACTTTTTCTCAAAGCCAGTCACTAATTTTCAGTAGTTGTATTCTGTTGCGGTTCAGTTTTAAAACCGCTGTATTATACTTTGATATGGAAGGAGTTCTTGTAAATATACACACACTAGTAGCTGCAACCTTTTTTATTGTTTTCCATGTTTTTAAAGTTGAGATGCACAGTTGAAAAATATTCTCTTGTATAAACTGAATGTGTTTGTAACATAGGTTCTTCACAAAAGCAGCTGCATGTAGATGTGTGGAAAAGCAAACTGAATCTTGCAAACTGTACCTAGGTATCTGACCCCTATTATCGGCTGGCGGTGTACATCAAATGGATTTAAGCTTAGAAAAAATACTTGTTTGCCTGATTGCAGCTCCCATTATTCAAAGATGGGTGGGAATCTAGTTAGCTACTCTGTAAAAACCCATTTTGCAATGTCCATATAAAGAATGTTCAAAGCTGGCCTCTGTCAGAAGATGGCAACTATGGAAGGTCTAATCCCATTTTAAAAATGTGCTAAGCAAATTTTCTAAAAATGTGTAGAATATTAAATGGGGAAAGCATAACTTAAATTGCGAGATCAGCATTTCAACAGCATGTGTCCATCAGGAATTAAATTATGCCTTGATCTGCCAGTTAGTACTTGTGGAAGTTTTGCTTTCTTGTACAAATTTTGGAGGATTATTTACAACTATCCATTTTGCTTTTCTTGTTCAACTAGATCGGTCCCTGTAATACCCTCTCTTCTAAATCTCTTCACAGGAGTTAAGCATTGCAGTCTTTTTAAATTATTATTTTTATGACTAAAATATTAAGTTATGCCTTTTAAAAATAGATGTATGTCCCCAAGCAGAGAAATAAGCAGTGAAATAACCTAAAATTGTTATTAGTGTTGATATTCTGTAGCACTGCTGCCTGGTTGTTTTTGAGAAGTAGTAACTCTACAGTCCTATAGATTGCAATGGCTGCTCTCTGTTTTAAAAGGATACTAACAGAGATAGTGGACCTGTAATGCACAATGAATGATGTCTTATGCACTGATACCTATAGTAACACATACAGAGTGACTATGAGATCAAATGCTCTGGCTAAAAAGCCTTAGGGAAGCATTATGTGTCTGAGTTCTGATCTATTGTCTGGGAGGTCGGAGAGTGTTAATGCACTCTGCAAAGATTAGACTCCTTCTCTAATTGCTCCAACACTTCCTTAAAGGATTTAAGCAGTCAGGAAAGGTGACGCTCCTTGTCAATTTTTGTCTTCTGACAGCCTGTTGAAGTTTATCTGTCTTTCCACGGAGACCACTAGATCAAGTAAACCAGGCAGTGTCAAAAGCATAAACCCTGAATTAGGACTGAAAGCAAAGAGTGACATTATTTACAGCTCATTTATTTCACCTTTTAAATGCTCTAAAGAGGGGGAGAGGATCAGTTTTACATTCCATTTGTATTGTTTAAATTTTGAGTTGATTGCAGAACCCTATGAACAGTTTAACTTCTTGACTTTCCTTAGAAGTCACTGTTTACTTCCAAAGCAGGTCAGATTTTTTTTTTTTTTTTTTTTTGTTCCTTGACATAAGGCTTTTGGGGTTGATAATTCTATACCCAGTGTAAATTTACAGTAACTAAGTTAATATATTTACAAAAGCTTAATTATTTTAACCTCTGTAGTTTTAGTAGTCACTGTAATACTGGTTATGTAGCTAACCTAGCTACATAGATCCAGATCCTGAACTTCTGCAATGGGCCCAGAGTATTAAGTGTTCTCCTAAAAGTCTGATTATTTTGACAAAACCCTGATCAAGAGCTGATCTTTCTTCATCCTCCTGGAGTCTTCTGGCAGGACCCAAATGTATATAAAGCTCAACTCAAAATCTGTGGCACTTCTCTTGCAGTAACTCTTTCATAATGGTTAACATGCATGTCTCTTAACTCTTGGATCTGAATGGGAAATCTTAAGAGTAGAATTCATCAAGTGTATTCTGATCATTCTCACATGGACAGTTGCCTTTCACTTCCGCACATAGCATGTTATCTCACACTGTTGCTATATTACATGAAATGTTTCATCTGTATATAAAAATTAAAAATTCAAACAAAAATCTGGCCCTCATGAAGAACAGGCCCTTTGGGCATATGGTTCATTATGCATATTCGTTTAATTACTAAAACACTTGGGATGTCTCTACTGCCCTTGCTTTCAACTTGCAAAGTTGGATCTGTTCTGCAGCACAGAATATGTCGAACAGGCGTGTGTCATAAAGGGCTTTGATTTTCTCCTATTTAAAATATATATAGTTCTAGGATGCATTGTTAGAATTTATTGAATATTGGCTCAATCCACTTCATGAAAGCAGCGGCTACAAAGTGACTTTTTCCTTACTAGCTTTCCCCCCTTCTCCCCCCTCCCCCTCCCCGGCTGGTTTTGCAGTCTTTAGCTCATATCCATGTGAGTATCAAAGTAATGCGAGACTCAGGCTTAGGTTTCAGGCACATTCCCAAAAAGCACCTAAAGTTGCACGTTAAAGCTGTATAACTTTTATTAGCTAAGAAAGGATTGCTGTGATAGTGTGACTTTAATTGATTTTCAGGGCAAACAGGTGGTGGTGGTTTAGGCATCCCCATGTCTCCTGCCATTCCTAATTTGGAGCTGTGCATATAATAGCTTTATTAAAATAAACAATCTTCTGGCTTTGGTTTTACCTGAACAGCTGCCTTAAATTGCAAAAGGATCTTGCAATTTTTTTTAAACCATTCTGTGCTTTGTAAAGCAAGATGCTATAGGCCTGTCACTGGAGAATCTTCATTGCTTAGTCCTGCTGTCAATATTGGGTTTTTGTTGCTGCTGCTATTGCTAGTCTAAAATATGCAAGACTGAGATGAAGAAAGTTATCATATTTAGGACTGTAATTACAATGACTGTTCCCGTCGTTTTTAGTGCATTCATTACGCACTGTAGCAATTTTGGAACTATGTAGTTTATGAACATGATAATTTTGTGTGTGTTTTAATCACCATAGATTTTTCTGGAACATACTTGTTGGGGATAAGGGGGGTAGTTACTATTTTTGCTCTCTTCCTGACTACAGAATCTTGTAGTCGGATTGACAAAGAGGACTTCTGGATTCCTGAGCAGTGCGGTAGCTATAATCTGGACTAGGAAACTATTAATGTACACACAGCTGGGAGGAGAATCATCTGAAATTCTTTGTCTGAGAGTATGAGTATTTCAAATTGGTGCTTTATATTTACTATTTTTTCACAGGACAAGCTTGTATTGTGGTCGGTGCATGCTTATTTGATTTATTTCATTTTTGATCCCAGGTTAAAAACAAAGAAATCCATATACTAATTCTATCAAACTGACCATGGCTTCCATCCTTGGTCCCAAGTTCCAGAGAGTATTCAGCCTGGCAAACCGTTTTCTAAAATGGGAGACTTCATAAAGAAGGATACCAGTTCAGTCCTAAGCACTACAATGTACATGCAGCTATTTCACACTTATGTGGGTTTATTGCAACCCGAATTCTTTTCATGCCAGAGATGAAGGCTGCCAGTGAAGTAACCTTATGCACTGAACTGCGATACTCCTGCCACTGTACACTGAACTAATTCTAATTAAATACACTTGGTTTATTATAGAGAGCCCTTTTTTCTTTATTCATTCAGATCTAATCTGCACTATGAACATGAGGCAGAAAGCCTTTTAAGTATATAGTTTAAGCCTCCTTTTTTAGTAACAGTTGTAATTTGATGTTGATTTTACCAAAGGCAAAGTACACTTGCACTGAATCCTTTTCCCACTTACTGTACAATTAAAACACCATCTGACTCTTACCACTAATGTTTCCTATAATGTTAACCAATATGTCTCCAAAGTGAGCAGACATTTATCGGTGCAGTTAATGGTGATTTTTTTCTTGACCTTTTTAAGTTGCTCGGCTTTACCAGGAACAAATAAAATGTTAAGTATTTTTTTCTTTTGCTTCCTTTTAATTAGCACAGAGGTTTTGCTGATGCTTTTTGAAAGAAGTATTTACTGAAAAATCCGACTTTCAACTTGCACAATTACTGGCGTCTTCGAAAACCTATAATGAGAAACTTTGTCTGATCCTAGCCATGAAACTGTGACCCTACTGCTGCTGCAGAAAAGGAATCAGAGATCCAAAAATGTCATCTTTCATTAGGTTAGCCAAGATAAAGTAATGAAGCCTTTTTAAAAATCTGATTTAAGGTACCTTTTCCCCCTTCCTTTTCCTGGGACAGCTTGTTTTAACCCCATTGTAGGTAACTATTCGATTCTCCCTCCTTCCCCCCGCAAAAAATATCAAACTGTCATAAATAATTCCCCCACCCCCTCACTTTATTAAGGTTTACTGCATGAGGATCTTAGCCGTATTTTACTTGGCTCTGGAAATGTAAAATATGGTAGATAAAAACACAGGGGAAAAATTAGAACAGTCAGCATTCTAACAAATGGCTGTTTCTACAGTGTTCGCTACAGAAAAAGATCTGAAGGCTTCTCACTCTAGAACTACTGTACATGCATAAAGATAGGTCCCAAGGACCCTTCTTACTTTACCCTTCCCTGGGGCCGGGGGAGAGAGGAAGTGGTAGCCACAAGAAAACTATATAAAAGCATCAAACCAGAGTTCTGGTAGGCTATTATGCTTTGGGGGTTAAATGGACATATGTTAAAATAAAACCTAGCTTTTTTTCCAGTTGAAATAACATCGGCACCAACACCCAACTGCATCATCCTCAGATGTTTGTAATGCAGTACAAAGCATTGGGCAAAAATCATTGTCAAGTGGGGGCTCTACTCTAAGCCCTAGTAGAATGGGAATGTTTAAGGGATCTTGTTTTCTCTCTACTGGGCTGCTATCTCCGTAGTGTGACCTCTGATATGCCGCCTTGGGTATCTCAGCCCTGGGATGCCTACACAGCACAGAAAAACCCATGGTACCAAATCTCAGATCCTGGGTCAATTGAATTGTGCTGTGGGGCTAAAAATAGCAATGTTGACTTCCACTTGGGACCCTCTGAGACCCTCCCAACTCACCAGGATTCAAAGTCCGGGCTCCTGCCTGAGCAGAAACGCCCATACTGTTTTTTTTAGCCGCGCAGCCCAAGCACTGCGAGTCCAAGTCGATTGAGTATTTTGGAAATACCAAGCAACAAAATAAAACAGCAATTCATCGTTTGATTCGTTGATGTCTAATTCTGAACTCACGCGCTGGTGTAAATCAACTGAAGTTGATGCCAGTGCTCTGTAGCAGGACTGGGATCCCGCAGGACCCGCTGCCATAATATCCTGAGCAGGTAAAATGTACTGTGTTGCGGGCAGTATTGGGTGAGCAAATAAAAACAGACTGCGGTAATTTGCGGGGAAACACTCTAAAACTTTTAATACTTACATTTAAGCGAAGGGTAGAAAGAGATTTGATGTTTATTATAAAAAGAGTTGAAGTATTTTTACATGGTTTAAGCAAGATTTGTTTTATTCTTTTAGTGGTAAAATTTGTGTCTGAATTCTGTTTTTAAATATAATATATGAACCAGCCTTTTTTGTTTTGGGGGCAGGGGTTAGTAGTTGCAAGATTTGTGGGATCAAAGGTTTTTGCGGGTGGGAGCGGGAGCAAAATGCAAGAAACAATGCGGGAGTGGGTGGGATAGGTATTTGCGGGGCAAAACATGAGCATGATTTAAAAAATAGCCCCATGCAGGGCTCTAGTTGATGGCAACACTGTACAAACAGTTTGATATCAGAATCTGGACATTCTGCAAGGGATCAGAAATCATTTTGAATTTACCTGTACCATCTGTCCAGAATACAGAGTGGTGAATAACTGTGGTGTCCCATGAGAAAAACAAAGAAGAAACTGCAGCCTTGCCAACTCTTGTGATTGTATTGGGAGCATCACAGTATACGTTATTTTTCTTAAAGCCCCAGTTCTGGGAGGCCTGTGATTACATGAGAGCTGCAGCTTTCATTTAAGCTCCTCACAGCAGCAGAGGAAGCTTGAAAATGTGTCCTCCCCCACCAAAGGTTCAAAAACCATAAGGCATGTAAATAGGACCCAGCACTCATTGGCTTAAACAGCAGGAGAATTTTCAAATAATCTATGATTTTTGGGGGGAGGAGGAGAGAGAAGGGGCGTGGCTTATGTCTTTTAATGCTTGGGGTTAGCAACACTTAATTGTAATTCATAGAAGCCCAATTCGTCTCCTGCTCGTTTGGTGCTCTAGGGAGGAAGTAGGTTCCTTCATCCCTTTCACTGAGCAATCTGTTCCCCGTGCCTCAGTGCACATGGCTAGCTACTCTGGTTGCTGAATAGAGTGGGTGAAGCCAGGGCTGCGCCTGTTCTTAATCTTCTCTCCAACCTTTTTCTCTCAGCGGGGGAAGGGGTGTGGGGTAGCCCCTCCTCACCCCACTGCAGCTGGAATGCGGGAAATTGGAGCTAGAGCACTGGAGCTGAGGTGGTGATTTCCACCTCAAGGAGACATACCTGTGCTCGCTATGATTGAGCTAGCACACTAAAAATAGAAGGGTCACTGCGGCGCCATGAACAGTTGCCTGAGTATGTACATGTCTGAGACAGTATGCATGTACCTGTTCAGCTAGCCCTTCTGCGGCTTCACTTTTATTTTTAGCTCATTTAGCTCAATCAGCTGCCGGTGTGTCTCCTCAAGCTGAAAATTACAGCTCCAGCTCGCAGTGTAGACATGCCCTACATAGGGCAAAGCATGAGAGGGAGGGGCAGGGCTTTAACCCTTTTACTGCATCACATGGCTGAGTAAGAGCTGCGACGATCTAATCCATTTGTAATGACTGTCCAGGCCTTTTCCTTTTTTGCTCCTCAGTCTTGTGTAACCAATATCTTTTGAGGTTGTTTTTTGTTGTTGTTGTCGTTAAGAGCCCTTTTTCTGAACATACGTTAGGTTCTAATCCGTAGTTCTGTGCAGTGACATGCATCTAATGCACAGAGACTGTATTCTTTCTGGGCATGATTTCTTTTGCCTAGAAGCTAGTCCTGTTTGTGATGGAGGGTTTGTAGAGGGCTGCTAACATTTCTTTGCCAGAGGTACACCCTTAAAATCAGGAACTTGTTACACTGATGAGATGCACAGAGCAATGTAGTGATAGCAGGTAACATGGTATAAATATTTAAAGATCTCCTTTCCTTCGGGTCATTTTTGATTTCAGTGATCCAAGCTCAGTAGAACATACACTTCATAACACTATTGAGATTCCCCACATTCTTTTGCTGGGGAAAAGCAAATTAGATCTAAAGCAAATAGGTTTCTTCTGTCAGCAACTGTTTATTTAAACATTATTTCTCTTTCTGCCACATGTTTTATGTCTCATGTTATTGCATTACAAAGAAAGAGGAATTCTAATACAGTCTTGCTGATCAACCGTTTCTTGAATTTTAATTTCATTGCTGTCAGGCACTGTATTTGGTATACTGCCACTGAGTGTGTTGCGGTGGTGGGGGCAGGATTTGGAGAACCAGTGCAATAGGTTCATGATGCACTATGGCACAGTAGGGATGGTGGAGACAATGCTGTGTGGATGCATCAGCCTTTGCTTCCCATCCATAGGACAAAGAGGCTGCTCTAGCTCTGGAGGCATTTCCTAGTACACAGTCTGGTAGCTCAGACTTCATGTTGGGGGCCAGGATTTGGACTTGGTTCTTGTGATGGGTTATATAAACCTCACATGAGTCAAGAAAGGGTCAGTGGGCTGTTGGGGGTGCAGTAACCCCCACCCTGTGATATCTGAAACAGGTGACAGTCTTTGAGGGAGGAGTGAAAAAGAGAGCCCACCTTAGCTGCTGGCTGACTGGGAGAAAGAGCAGACGCTGCGCGCTCTCACTGTGGGGGAGAAGGCTGGCTGGAGCCAGGAACTGGGGAAGACTGATGCCTCGGGGCCTCCCTGAGGGAAGGGAAGAGATCACCTCTCTTTGTTTATTTTGGACTTTGGGGGTACCCCAGAAAGGGTGGAACATTTAGGTGACCTAGCCGGAGAGCTAGCCGGGTGTTGGAGGCTGGGTGGAAGAGCTGAAGGCCCCATAGGAAACAGAGACAGTGCCACTGCGGCACCATTCCACACGATAAGGGGGCGCACTGCGAGGGGGTGTGGCCACAATGATCAAGAGTCTGTGAGAGTCTGTCACGGTCAGATGTGTGTAGTAGCCAAGTATTTCTCGATAATGTGACATTTTCACATTTTGTAAGACCTTGCTGCTAAAGCTGCTTGCTCTTTGATGTTGCCACTTTGTGTATTTTCCCTTTTAATCATAAGAATAAGTCTCTGCCAGAAATAGTTGTCAGTAGGCCTATTTTCTCCTAGAGATTCATCTGAACTTTTTTTTTAGGTCAATACCATATTGTATTGGCTAAAATCCCTTAGTTTGTTTGGTACAGGGAGGGATTAAAAGTATTATCTGAAGAGATGTATCTTGTAATTTTGTCCATCATTGAGCATTCAGCTGTGACAGGTACTCCTATTTGATAGTCACTATTATGTATACAAGGACCTGAATACATTAGCTTAGCCTTTAGATAGATTAGAATTGTGGAGCTCTTCTTCCCTAGGACCATGCTCAATGCATTGGACCATATTTGTATCTCAGGTCAAAATCAGAGTTCTGGTTTGGGGCCAAAACGGATACGTTAGAGGCACAACTTCAGATTAGCACATGTTTTCCCCCAACCGGGCCCAGGTTCATGAATCTAAGAAAACCTTTTGACAAAGCTGGTTTCAGATTTGAGATCAGTGAAATCTTGTGAGATGTGTTGTAAGGGCTTGGGGGGTTTAGTTTTGTTTTTTTTGGGGGGGTGTTTTGCAAACTTTTTTCGCAGCTCCACTGATGAGGCATTTGCTTAGGACTGGGACTTAGAATGGTCAGCCTGACAAATTGCAGTTTCAGTAAAGATCCTTTGCTCACGTTTCATGTCCTTTCCCTTTTTTATTTTTTTTCCATCTGATGAAAATTATTTCTTTGTACTTTTCCCATCGCTGTCATGTCCCAAGAATTACTCTGTCACACAACGCACGGGGCGGGGTGGTGGTGGTGTTAACCTTCACTTTGTCAAAGAGGCTTACTGGGCCAAAGGGAAGCTTTTGTTTATTAGAGATAAATATTCATAATTACCATATAGAGATATTACACTGACATTGCTAACACCTCACCCCGCCCCCCAAATTAGGATTCTAAATCTCCAAAAAATTATTCTACCCCATGATTGTGGGGTTGCTGGTGGTACACATTTTATGGGCATAGTTCAGGAGACACCTATCTAAAATCTGGTTTTAATAGTCAGATTCTAAATTGGAACCAGAGGGACAGAAAAGCCAGATTCAAAATGTGTTTCTAAGGGTTTCAGCTCAGATTGCCTTCTCTCATCTTTTACACTGCTGTCAAAAGGGCCACTCTCATGGTTGTTCAAGCTCCATGCTTCTTGACAGGAACAGTTGGACTCCTCTTCAGTGATTTTTCAGATGAAATGGTTTCCAAACCTCCAGAGCTTTAACTTGTAGTTATTAGGCCCTTTGAAACAGCAACACATTAATCAGCTGAACTCAAGTGGACTCGTCTCCAAAGCTATGATGCTAGTGTTCTGTTCTAGACAGGACTCCACTCTAAATCTTAACTCCAAGAGTTCTTTCTTCTCCAGAAAGGTCTCTCTCATTTCTATTTTTATTTTGAACTTTTGTTGTTATGTTTTATATTTCTTATAATTCTATTCCTTATTGGTTCTTATACTGCCCAGTTCAGCCCTTTCACAAAAATTCTTTGGCTTTTTTTTTTTTTACTTTTATTTCAGAAATTGGCTTCTACTCTTGCTTGCTAACTTTTCCCATCTGGAATATGCAGTTTACCAATGTAGATGGTGATGGTGCTAATGGTTAATATTTAATGGAAGGAGTTCGGTCTACTGATAATATGAAGCACTATGAAAAAGTTAAGTTAGAGTAAAGTACTTTGGGCAAGGACTCCTGGGTTCTCTTTCCTGTTCTGCCATTGGCTCACTGTGATCCTGAATAAGTAATTTAACCTAGTTCTGCCTCAGTTTCCCCAAGTATAAAGTGAGAATGAGAATATCTGACTTCGTGTGTTTGTGTGGAACTCCTTTTGTGTCTTCGGCTGAATGATGCTATGGAACTATTTATAAGGCACATTACAAATACACCGAACCCTCACTAGAACACGCCACCATATAGCGCGAATTCGCATATAACACGGTTGTGGCCATGGATCCCGAATTTAATTACTTTAATTGCAGTTCATTTTAACGCGGTTGCCGTGTTAACGCGGTCCTGCGCACGGATCCCAAATCCCGCGTTCTCGCGAGGGTCCGGTGTACCTTATAAACTGCTCTGTACTGTGTGTTCTAAGTAGTCACCTCACATACCTCTGAAGCTGAATAATTTCTAATTTCTGAATATATAAATAAATTTGCCCTTGCCACCATACTGTGCAACAGAGATTAAAGCGCTCTGTACTCTAGCTATAGAAGCAAATCAGCTCTTTCAAAGCAGGCTTAGTGAAGTGCAGCTACCTGTGGGTTGGAATGTGGCAGCTGACTATGGGTGCATCAGTAGCAAGACAATGTAACTTTAGGAAAGGAATTGATCAACAACCTTGTCCGTTTGCAGCTATGAAACTATTTTGTAAATAAGCTTAATTTTACTACTCAAAATGTAATTTGTTCAGGAGACCTAACAACGTACTTGTACAAAAAGTGCTATGGGATTATTAATGATCGGAAATGAACAGGATCTTGGTTTTATATGCTATCTAAAGGACAGAGGGTTTGAAAGTTCATATTAGAATTACAATTGGGGACTTCTGTTGGATTATCTAATGTAGACATTATGGTGACCGCTGCACTAAAAATGTACACATAGGCTCTGATTCTGCAATTGGATCCATGCAGGCAGGTTCCTGCAGAGATCCTTTGACTTCAGTGGCACTCCAAAAGATGATTGCAGATTTGGGTCCTTAAATCCAGCCATCCCTTTCTGTATCATCATGGGACTGAGTTCAGTACTATCCCAGATAGGTGTTACATATACAACCTCCTTCAGTAGGTTACACTGATTTTTTAATTCCTAACGATACATGCTATCATTGAAGAGCTTCCACAAAAAGATCAAAACTTGGGTTTGATAAATATGTGGAGGTCATTCTTGTCCAGGGTGGTGTTTGGATTAGGGCCAGAACTGAAATCACCCTTACTGTATCTCAGAAACGTTAAATAAGCAGAGGTATGAGGGGGCGGTGGTTGAAACAGGTTCAGAGGAATCTCTTTTGTGAGAAATTTACCACCTTCTATAGCATCTTCTTTGTAGGATTTCAAAGCTCTTTGCAACGAATATTGACTAAAGCCTCACAGCATTCCTTCAAGGTAGCTAAGTATTATCCCAGTTTTGTCCAAATTCCTGTCGTCCTGCTGTGGTCATGCTTGCATGCATTGGTGGAGTCGAATTATGTATAGTGTGGAAAAATGTGATCTACCTTGTCATGTTCTAACTTCCAGTGCTGTGAATCAATAGTATGGGACTGTGTTGTCTGGAATTGAATCCATTTTCTAAAAGCGTACATCTTAGGCTATCTTTTTATTACTGGCCATCAGAACCCAATAAAACAGCCTCTAATTCATTCTATAGCAACACAAAGTAGGGGTTATCGGTGAAAAATACCATTGTTGAGCGGTTGGCTGGCTTAGAATGGGTGATAGCATGTGGAGTCTTTCCCCTCTTAGTAGCTGGGCTGAGTTTGGCCCCAAGTGGATGACAACTGGGCAGTTTGTCTTACACAGAAAGAACTTTTTTCATTTACAGAGTGCATCTATCCCCATTCCCCAGCCATGAAATCCTGGCCCCACTGAAGTCAAAGGCAAAGCTCCCATTTATTTCAGTGGGGCTGGGATTTCGCCATAGGAGTTGGAGCTCTCAGTTCGTGTCCCTATCACAAAATCACTGCCACAAATGGCACTAATTGGCACTCTTGTGAGCAGTGTCAGAAAGGCTGAGGATTAATAGATGTGGAGACTCAGCCATCCTCTCATCCCAAAAGTTTCTCCTTCGCAGTATTTGGATGCATTGGCAGGAGGTAGTGGCGTTTTTATTGATGTTGCTCATGCTGTACCTGCCATGTAGAGTTTCAGTTTCAATGCTGTCAGTCCAGCACCTCTCACCAACTTAAAGCTGTAAAAGAAAAAGGGCATGGCAGGGGATTGTTAGCTGTGATGTCACAGCTCTTTCCCCCTTTAAATAAACAGATGGGTTAAGTAAATTCCACCTTGGCTGTGTTATTCTAATGATGGGATTTTAGATCTTGAGCATTCATTCTAGAACAGCATTTCTGGATTTAAAAATCAAAAAGCACTTGGGGTATATGTGTCTTGTATTCCAGGACAGCCGTTTATGGTTTAAAGCTACTTACAGCATTAGGCTGGCCTGGAAACACATTGTATGGCTGGAAAAAAGAATTTTGTGATCACAACATGCATCCTGTGGCAATTGTGGACCTAATTTATAACCTTATTCTGTCTTACCATCAACTCCAAGCTCAGACCCTGTTCAGATGATGTCATTACACAAAAATATTTACTGCTATCTGCATATAGGAAGGAATTGATGATGAAAAAAACTGATTTGCTTTGATTTCTTTGAAAAATCCAGCCGTTTTTGTTCTAAATCTCTGTCAGGGAGGCCCCATCCCACTCTGAACCATTTTGCAGATCAATTTACTTCGAAATTTGGCTTCTGCTTTTAGTTTCTGGCATCACTAGTTCAGGTATCGCGCCCCATGAGCAAAATCATACTCCTACTGTGGGCCCAGAGGTCTCCAGACACAACTGAAATAATGTGGTTATGCAGTGCTGAGAGGTGGCTGGGAGACAGGATTTTCTGATCCCATTCAGGGAGGCCGTGCATCCTGCTCACCACAGAGCCCTGCCCTATAAAAACGGTCATAGTGGGCTAGTCCATCTAGCCCAATAGACTGTCCTGACAATGGCCAATGCCAGATGCTTCAGAGGGAACAGGGCAATTGAGTGATCCATCCCTTGTCATCCAGTCCCAGCATCTGGCAGTCAGAGACTTAGGGACATCCAGAGTCTGGGGTTGCATCCCTGATGATCTTGGCTAATAGCCGTTGATGTGCCTATCCTCCATGAATCTATCTAGTTCTTTTTTGAACCCAGTTGCACTTTTGGCCTTCACAGCATGCCCTGGAAATGAGTGCCATAGGTTCATAGAACCATAGAATATCAGGGTTGGAAGGGACCTCAGGAGGTCATTTAGTCCAACCCCCTGCTCAAAGCAGGACCAATCCCCAACTAAATCATCCCAGCCAGGGCTTTGTCAAGCCTAACCTTAAAAACTTCTAAGGAAGAAGATTCCACCACTTCCCTAGATAACGCATTCCAGTGCTTCACCACCCTCCTAGTGAAAAAGTTTTTCCTAATATTCAACTTAAGCCTCCCCCACTGCAACTTGAGACCATTACTCCTTGTTCTGTCATCTGCTACCACTGAGAACAGTCTAGATCCATCCTCTTTGGAACCCCCTTTCAGGTAGTTGAAAGCAGCTATCAAATCCCCCCTCACTCTTCTCTTCCGCAGACTAAACAATCCCAGTTCCCTCAGTCTCTCCTCATAAGTCATGTGTTCCAGTCCCCTAATAATTTTTGTTGCCCTCCGCTGGACGCTTTCCAATTTTTTTCACATCCTTCTTGTAGTGTGGGGCCCAAAACTGGACACAGTACTCCAGATGAGGGCTCACCAATGTTGAATAGAGGGGAACGATCACGTCCCTCGATCTGCTGGCAGTGCCCCTACTTATACAGCCAAGAATGCCATTGGCCTTCTTGGCAACAAGGGCACACTGTTGACACATATCCAGCTTCTCGTCCACTGTAACCCCTAGGTCCTTTTCTGCAGAACTCCTGCCCTAGCCATTCGGTCCCTAGTCTGTAGCGGTGCATGGGATTCTTCCGTCCTATGTGCAGGACTCTGCACTTGTCCTTGTTGAACCTCATCAGATTTCTTTTGGCCCAATCCTCTAATTTGTCTAGGTCCCTCTATATCCTATCCCTACCCTCCAGTGTATCTACCACTCCTCCCAGTTTAGTGTCATCTGCAAACTTGCTGAGGGTGAAATCCACGCCATCCTCCAGATCATTAATGAAGATATTGAACAGGACCAACCCTTGGGGCATTCCGCTTGATACCAGCTGCCAACTAGACATGGAGCCATTGATCACTACCCATTGAGCCTGACAATCTAGCCAGCTTTCTATCCACCTTATAGTCCATTCATCTAGCCCATACTTCTTTAACTTGCTGGCAAGAATACTGTGGGAGACCGTGTCAAAAGCTTTGCTAAAGTCAAGGAATAACATGCCCACTGCTTTCCCCTCATCCACAGAGCCAGTTATCTCGTCATAGAAGGCAGTTAGATTAGTCAGGCATGACTTGCCCTTGGTGAATCCATGCTGACTGTTCCTGATCACTTTCCTCTCCTCTAAGGGCTTCAAAATTGATTCGTTGAGTGTGCATTGTGTGAAGAAATACTTCCTTTTGTTTGTTTTAAACCTTTTGCCTATTAATTTCAGCATGTGACCCCTGGTTTTTGCATTATGGGAAGGGGTAAATAACAGTTCTTTATTCTCTTTCTCCACACCATTCAATATGGGAGCTGCTTTGCCACCCCAAATGATGAGGAATCAGCTGGGCACAGGGAAGAAGGAGCAGCAGATAATTAAAGTGTTGTAAAAATCCACTGTCTAATCGTCCCATGGGAGTGGATGTACAGCAGCACTTGGGGCAGAAGGTTTCCATCTCACTCACATCGAACCTGCTGGCTATTAGTGCTTAATGAAACTGAGTTGATTTGCCTCCTAAAAAGTAGCCAAGTGCATTTGTTACGAGCTGGCATTGGGGACAAAGGCTATCCAGACTTGGCAGGGTCCCAGTAAAGAGGGAATAATTCCCATACACTAGCATTATGTTGGTGGCCTTGTACTCTTCTGAGGAGATGCGGACAGAGAAGCTAACAAACGTCAGCCTAATGGATGAAACACGATGGAAAGAGAATAAGCTATCTGGGTAGATTTTCTTTATTGAAGGGGTGTGGGTGGGAATGAGGTTAACAGAGATTCAAGGATGCATGGTAGTAGGGATAATGATTGAAGGGGTTTATTATGTTTCTCTTTAAACACTTGTTTTAATCCCCTCTTATTGCTTTGTCTCTCTTAGGTATTTGTGGTCACTGTTTGGCACGTAGAGCTTTACATGGTGCCTCTGGCTTTGTTGCTGCTCTTTGTTTACAACTTCTCTCTGATCACAACAGGGAAGGTCAGCAGCGCCCAGGACACCCAGGCAAGTAAAGTAAACGAACGTTTCAGGGCCAATTGTAATCTGCCTTTGAGCAAAAATGATCTTACAGTTTACGGGTTTTCAGCTAGTTCTGTGTCCAAATGGTATTCTATTTCTAGGTTCCTATTAAAAACAAAATAATAGTCTCTAGAGTTTTGTGGTTCATTTCATGTCATAAACCATTGTGGGACAAAACTTACTGCTCTTAAACAGCTGCAAAGTTTCAAATAGTTTTAATCAAAGAATGGGACAATACCGGGCCCTTGGATCTCTCAGATTGCAAGGAGGCATGATTTGAACCCCTGGGTCCATATCCAGCCCTGCAGTTTATTTTTCAGGAATGATTCAGGACTTCATGGGGCTGAGGAAGGCCAACACAACCCCAAAAGAGAGGCCAGTTTTTAAAAGTCTATTCTGTGAGATCGATATCATCCTCGTCTTATTTTTACTGTGACTTTAAAAAGAAAAACAAAGCTGTTCAGATCCAGCTAGATTTCAGTTTTAGATCTGATTTTTGAATAAAAGTCTGTGCAAAAGTAAATTGCAGCATGGAACTCTGTTATGATACGAAATGTCATTTCTGTGATATTAATGTTAGCACTCTTCGAACATGTTATACATAGCACAGGTCATTGAAGTTAGAAAGAAATAGAGTAAATTAACACCTAGAAGATTCTGTTTCAAAGCTTTATGATAATTCTGATAATGACATCCAGGCAAATTCCCTTTTTGAAATGTTCATAGAAAAGCATTGTCATTTGTACACACAAAAAGCAACTTAACATAGTGCAACCACATGGAGATCTTAAATGAAGGAATAAATGGCATCCTAGGTCAACTATGTATAAAAAAATAATTTTAGCTAGTCAAGTTGTTCCTAGTGAAGTTTTGAGTCATTCCCAGGTCAAAAGTAGTTACAAGATGATGAAAATCATATTTCAATAACAGGCAACTCTATGCAGATTTGACATGAGGATAAATGGTGAGAATCTGCTAATCTCCAATCTCAGTAAAGTCAGAAGTATTCATAAGTGTATTGTGTATGTTCCCTGAGTCCTTTATTCCATCACCAAAATAGGAATTTCCCACTGGGGAGAATCCAGGACAAATAGTTTATTAAATATAAAAGATAATCTATAAAATAATGTTGAGACTGACTAACCAGATAAAACCAGGAGAGTGCAGAGTTAATGGCTGCCACTGCCCATCGCTCATTCAGTGATGTGTTGTGTATCCTAGCAAACAGAATCTCACTGAAATCTTTATTGTGCTTGTGATGGATACCACAAAGTGCCATGCGTATACAGCTGAAAAGTACAGAACAGCTATTTTCAGCAAGACTTTGGTTAATCAAAAGTTGGTCACTTCCCCTACATATGCAACCTGGGAGTAATGCACACCATATGTGCATATAGTAGTGCCACTGAACTCAACAGGATGCTCTCCAGTGAGCAAAGTTACACATGTGCACCCAAGTGCTTTGCTGGATTGGAGCCTTACTGAGCATCTAGCAGGTCAAAGCATCTTTAATATCCCTTGGATTCTTTTTCTGGTACCCAGATTCTGAGCTTTCTGAATTCCAACTCTGTATACCTCCTGTAGCTCAAAATAGGTAGTGTTGCTCTGAGTGGCATATGCTCTGGGTGGGAGGAGTGGGTAGTATAACTGTCCCTTTTTCAAAATACCAGTGGTTTGAGTACAATCCTATTCTTTCTGCTCATCCAGACCTTGGCTGCACATGGAGTAGCTTAGTTTTCTTCATGCCTACGTACCCATGTAAATTTTCAAAATCAAAATTCATTTTGTCCATTCTGAATGCACATCACATTCTCTGGAAATGTGGAACCCGAACCCTGTGCTTCAGTTTCCTGAGCTGTAAAATGGGGATAATATTAACCTAGCGTACATTACTAGGTTTCTGTGAGGCTATATTCATCAGGATTTGCAATATGTTTTGAGAATCTCAGGTGGGAGCTGCCATAGATATGGAAAATATTATTATTACTATTAACCTAGCTACCCAAGCCATTTCAGCAAAGACATTGGCAGATCTGGAGGTAGGACTCACATATCCTAGGTCTCAGGCCCTTGCTCTGATGAGTAGATACTACTACCTCCCTAAATAAAGCAACCTTTAATTATGATCCTTCACATCCCCACATTTCAGTGATGTTTAAACATTTTAATATGGTAATTCAAATCTTCCTATTGAATAAGCAAGACCTAAATTAACTTGGAGGATCCTGTTAAAGGCTCAGCTAGAAAAACGCTTGAATTGAAAGCTAGGGGTCCCTAAGTTCACACCCAGCCAAGTCTTTTGTTTTCTTCCCTACCTGTCAGAGTGGGAGTCAAACTGAAGGAATAATGCTGTATAGAAATCTGTATGTGATTCTTGAGATTGATTATGTTCATACTAATGTATTTTCTTCTGTCTAATGTTTCTGTAATGGCCCTAAAGGGAGAGAGCAGTCATTGTAGCAGTGAGGATAGAACAAACTGAGTATAGAATCTTCAGCCTTGACATACCAACTGGTTCATTTATCAGACTAAGAACAAAGCTGTTTACAGACAGTAGAACTTGGCAATGAATTTAAAAGCCTGTTGCCTTCAGACTGCTGGGCTCAGCCACAAATACCTCGATGTAGACTTAAAATTTGCATAGGTTATTGCGTGCTATTGTTCCTGATCTTGGGGGGGGAAAGACCTTGAACATAGAGTAATAAAATAAAAATGGTAGTTTAAAAAAATGGTTTAGAACTAAATGTACCAAATGAAATGTGATAAAAGTTATGTAAATGTTTTGAACTCTGACTGTCAATGAGGAATTTTAATATGGACATATATGTTTTTCAGGAGACCACATACCTAGATGAGGATGAAGATGAGGATGACAAGGTAAGTGTGTCACATGTAGGTACACCAGTTAGAATGAAATAATGCAAATGATGCAGTCTTACTCCAGGAGATTGTGGTTTATACTCTGCACAGGCTGCGGGGTGGGGGAAGAGGCGGTTTCTATTAATGATGGGTAAACCTGAGAATATCTGAGGTTTCATTTGGATAAGCATTCCAAAGTGTGGATGCCTATTTGAAGCTTATAAAAACTGACGTCCCTTTGGAGTCCCCAAAAGTGTGCTAGAAATCATGGGGAAAATTGTACTCTTTTGGGTACAATATTTCTTAACAATTCCAGTTCTGAATCTCAGATGGAAATTCTATATGAATAACATTTCTTGTGGTATTGAGGCATTTCCAGTTTTTGTCCAAGTTGGAGACCAGAAATGCTGAGATTTGTGGAGGGCTGGGGAGAGTTATCTCAATATTTCAGACCCTCCAAAAATGTTGGTTTTAGTTTGGCTCCTGAAATGTACAAAGGATTGCGGTTGAAGAGAGGTGCCTCTTAGTTTATCTGAATATACTTGCTCATCCTCCCGCTTCACTCTGAAAAATACATCGGATTCTTTCCAGTTTATCAAACCAAGATGACAAATGATAAAAAGGATTAGAAGGCATGACATATGAAGAAAGATTACGAGAACTTAATATATACATCTTACAAAAAAAAACATAACTAAGTGAAGGGGAATCTGATAGTCTATAAATTCTTTCAGAACTAAAAGGTAAGGAATTATTTAATGAATAACTGCTAGAAAAAGGAATTTAGATTTTAGGGCATAAATATTCACAAGGTTATGTGCAACTTGCAAAATTTCATAATAACTTGGCATGCCATTTCTTGAATATTCCATAGGTTAATAGAACATTAAAATGAAATTAACTGTTCAGTAGTAAATCAAAGTCATAGTTAGTATACAACCCTTAACATTACCCACTTGTGTACATTAGGGTTAGATCTAAACAAGCTATTTGCTGGGAACAACTTCTTTAAATTTAGCTTACTGTTCTGTCAGAAATTTTAAAAAAACTGAGCAGAAATCTCTGAGTTTTATACAGCTACCAGTTATTATTCAAAACTATGTAACAAATAATTTATTTCAGACTGTGGATTCCTCACAATCTATATTCCACAACTATCAGTTCAAGTCTTCTCATTTATAATTCACTGTTTGCATTGTGTGATTGGTCAGCTAACTCAAATGTTGTTGTTTCTGCTGAGTGAATGATCCTAAAGTCAACAAGAATCTTTCTTGATGGCCACTGAATGCTTCTGGTGCTAATATTTGTGCTCAGACATATTTGTGTAAGTGTTCCCAGGTGAATATTCTTCCAAACAAAAGTCACTGTGCACTGAAATTTGCAGAAAATTAATGAAAAGTAAATTGACTATTTTTATTTGAATAAATCTTTATCATTACATTTTTGGTAGTATTTGTCCAACTGTAATCATGATAGTCTGATTCACATATTAGCACATTATATCATTCCTCCCGCTTATTTTATGCTTACAATAAAGCATGGCTAACATGTTCAAACTAAGAGTTGCATGATTTTCCATGGAGTGGCAGATGTTCAGCATGTCTGAAAATCAGAGGAGTTTCCTAACTTTAGGCACTAGATTTGAAAATGCGAGCCTTCATCTTTATTGGTGTACGGCCTCATTCTTCAGTGTTTACTCACTTGGACAGGCCTATTCACTTTCGTTTTACCACATTACTTTTCTTCATTTGTGCATGCTGATTCAGAGAAAACTATCTACCTTGTCTTAAAGCTCTAGACAGTTAAACCATGAATTTGACTGTAATATGTGCCTGTGACCATGGTTTAGAACAATAAAATAAGTCTCACTGGTGTGTGTGTGGGGGGGGGGGTGGGAGAGGGAGGTGGTTCTGTTTTGCTACGTGAAGGCACACAATACATTTCACCTTATGCAAAAAAGGGGGGAAAGGACATTTGAAGATTTGTTAAATAAGCGTTTTGTCCAAAATCGGCAGAGGACTATGCAATAAATGAATATACTGCAAAGCCAAAATATTTAGGTCCAGTTTTACACTGATGTAACTACACCAGTTTCCATAGGGTTACTCTGTTTTTGCACATGGATAACTGAGATATGAGTCTAATTGCTCTGCATTTTGCACTTCTCCAAACTTGACCTTATTCTTCTTTTACCACTTTGGTTTTGGAATGCTCCTGAGAGACAATGTTCAAAATGCTGGTTATTTGGGAGGACCATGATGCTGTGGTCAGTGTTGCTTCTAGACCTCACTGCTATATGCATTAAGTACTCATGATACCTGGCAACTCATGAAACTGGGTGGAGCTATTCATAGCAGAGGCAGCTGCTGTGCCAACTCTGTTATTACATTATTAGGTGCCCATCACCATAATACTTCATAGCTAAATCTCACCATAACCATAACATGTAACCTCTATTAGAGTATTAACTTAGACCCTTGTATGACCATCCTGTCCAGTGTACTCCCTTTTTTGATGGTAAGCGAAATGGCATGTGTGCATTGAGGGGAGCCTAGATCCTTAAGTACATTTAGCTATGCTCAGTATCTTCATAGTTTTTCAAGTGTGGTAGTGCTAGGGGTGGTCGGAACACCCTTGTGGGTTAAAGAAAAATGAGTTAGATGACATTATCTCAATGCAATGTCTGCATTTAAAAGAAAAATATACATTTTTTTCCTATTACAGGAACTCCTAAAGTTGAAATCTGCTAGTAGGGTCATAGTATACAAGGTCACTGTTTCTGTTTCCTGTCATTAATGTGTTGTATCAAAATACTCGCACACATAGCTCTTCTGGATTCTGTTGCATGTTAGACATAACAGACCGTGCTTCTGGGAACTGTAACACGACCCCTGAGAGATGAACTGTTTACAAATTATAAACACACAGACGCTTAGTTCAAAAACAGAAGAGCAGATTAACTCCCTTCCACCTAAACGATCAGTCTTGAAAATGACAAGGCTTAATTGCTAGCTCCTCCTTTCCCCACAAATGCCGACACAGAAGACTGTGAAAGATAAGAATGCTTCGTCCCTTTGGCACAATCTGCTCAGTGGATGAATGCCTTCTCGGATTCTTGCCATCTTGGATGCAGATTTCAGACTGCATCATGTCAACTCTGGGGTCTGTCAGGCTATAGCTGTCTGGAGCGGGGATTGTTTTAAAATTACATCACTGTGGCATCTTTCACCCTCCAATACAAAGGTATGGAAAAGTTGCATACAACTCATAAGGATTTTGTAATACTCTTTTGGAAGTGGCATGGAATCTTTCATGACCTCAGGTTGTCAGGATCTTAGTTTTTCTTTTCCTACAAAAGAGACAAAACAAAGTTGCTGCCAATACCGGGTTTGGAAATTGGTTCAGCAGAAACTCGAAGGAAGGATGATCAAGTGATTAGGGCACTAACCTACGGTCGGTTCCTTGCTCTGCCACAGACTTCCTGCATGGGAAGTCATTTAGCTTCTGTGTCTCCATTCCTCATTTATAAAACGGGGATAATAGCACTGCCTCATCTTGCAGGTGTGTGGTGAGGTTAAATACATTAAAGATTGGCAGGTGCTGCAGGGGGCATATAAGTTACCATAGATAAATAAAGAAAACTGCTCACTACTGAATCGATTCCATTTCCTGCAGCATCACTTGTTACTTTGGGGGTCTCCCATCCAAATAGTGAGTAGCACAGCCCTGCTAAGCTACTGAGATGCAATGGGATCAAATCAAATAAGGCTATGGCTGCAAGCAGGGTTATTTACTAACTTCCAAGAAATATAAAGTGTCTTATGCTTGGAAAAGAAATCCCCAAAGGAAAAAAAAGGCATTTTTTCTGATATAAGAAAATTTCTGTTGTACTAGTTGGTACCAAAAATACACCAAGTTTTACAAGCATAGTTCAGAAAGGCTCCAGCCAAACAAATAAAAGTCAGATTCGTCCAGTAGCAAACAGCTGACATTTTCCATTTGTGTTAGATTTAGCATGTGGAAACCTTCCGTATGAATCTTATTTGTACGGGTGGTTTACAATGAAAATTGCATTAATTTTCTCCACAGTAAAGGTCAGTAATTGAAACATGAACCAAGAGTCTATTGTGTAAGACGATATATCCCTATACTTAGGAAAGGTCACTCAAGACAATATCATCTCATTGTTTTCATTCCTTAGGGTAAAAACAATTGCATTAGGGTTTTTTCACCCCTTCAATTTAACAATCATATATAATATTTCCACATCTCCCATTAATATCACTGAAGACTAAAGATGATAAAGGCTTGAAAGTACAATAAGCTACAAAGAGTGTTCTTGTGCTAACAATGCTGTTTTAATACTAGCTGTCTGATAGACAAGGATGTTTCACCAGATCATGTAATGAAAGAAAATTAAGAGCATTCTACAGCCATATAAATAAGAAGAAAACAAAGAAAGAAGAAGTGGGACCGCTAAACACTGAAGACGGAGTGGCGGTTAAGGATAATCTAGGCATGGCCCAATATCTAAAGAAATGCTTTGCCTCAGTCTTTAATGAGGCTGATGAGGATCTTAGGGATAAGGGTAGCATGACAAATGGGAATGAGGATATGGAGGTAGATATTACCATATGTGAGGTAGAAGCGAAACGCGAACAGCTTAATGGGACTAAATCGGGGGGCCCAGATAATCTTCATCCAAGAATATTAAAGGAATTGGCACATGAAAGCCCATTAGCAAGAATTTTTAATGAATCTGTAAACTCAGGGGTTGTACCATATGACTGGAGAATTGCTAACATAGTTCCTATTTTTAAGAAAGGGGAAAAAAGTGATGCGGGTAACTACAGGCCTGTTAGTTTGACATCTGTAGTATGCAAGGTCTTGGAAAAAATTTTAAAGGAGAAAGTAGTTAAGGACATTGAGGTCTATGGTAAATGGGACAAAATACAACATGGTTTTACAAAAGGTAGATCATGCCAAACCAACCTGATCTCCTTCTTTGAGAAAGTAACAGATTTTTTAGACAAAGGAAACACAGTGGATCTAATTTACCTAGATTTCAGTAAGGCGTTGGATACTGTGCCACATAGGGAATTATTAGTTCAATTGGAAAAGATGGGAATCAATATGAAAATTGAAAGGTGAATAAGGAATTGGTTAAAGGGAAGACTACAGTGGGTCATACTGAAAGGTGAACTGTCAGGCTGGAGGGAGGTTACCAGTGGAGTTCCTCAGGGATCGGTTTTGGGACCAATCTTATTTAATCTTTTTATTACTGACCTTGGCGCAAAAAGTGGGAGTGTGCTAATAAAGTTTGCATATGATACAAAGCTGGGAGGTATTGCCAATTTAGAGAAGGACCGGGATATCATACAGGAGGATCCGGATGTCCTTGTAAACTGGAGTAATAGTAATAGGATGAAATTTAATAGTGAGAAGTGTAAAGTCATGCATTTAGGGATTAATAACAAGAATTTTAGTTATAAACTGGGGACGCATCAATTAGAAGTAACGGAGGAGGAGAAGGACCTTGGAGTATTGGTTGACCACAGGATGTCTATAAGCCGCCAATGTGATGTGGCTATGCAAATAGCTAGTGCGGTCTTGGGATGCATCAGGCGAGCTATTTCCAGTAGAGATAAGGAGGTATTAGTACCGTTATACAAGGCACTGGTGAGACCTTACCTGGAATACTGTGTGCAGCTCTGGTCTCCCATGTTTAAGAAGGATGAATTCAAACTGGAACAGGTACAGAGAAGGGCTACTAGGATTATCCGAGGAATGGAAAACCTGTCTTATGAAAGGAGACTCAAGGAGCTTGGCTTGTTTAGCCTATCCAAAAGAAGGCTGAGGGGAGATATGATTGCTCTCTATAAATATATCAGAGGGATAAATACCAGAGAGGGAGAGGAATTATTTAAGCTCAGTACCAATGTGGACAGAAGAACAAATGGATATAAACTGGCCATCAGGAAGTTTAGACTTGACATTAGACGAAGGTTTCTAACCATCAGAGGAGTGAAGTTCTGGAACAGCCTTCCAAGGGAAGCAGTGGGGGCAAAAGACCTATCTGGCTTCAAGATTAAACTCGATAAGTTTATGGAGGAGATGGTATGATGGGGTAATATGATTTTGGCAATTAATTTATCTTTAACTATTAAAGAGAAATAGGACCAATAGCCTGTGATAGAATGTTAGATGGGGTGGGATCTGAGTTATGATAGAGAATTCTTTCCTGGGTATCTGGCTGGTGAATCTTGCCCACATGCTCAGGTTTCAGCTGATCACCATATTTGGGGTCGGGAAGGAATTTTCTTCCAGGGCAGATTGGAAGAGGCCCTAGGGGTTTTTTGCCTTCCTCTGCAGCATGGGGCACTGGTCACTTGCTGGAGGATTCTCTGCACCTTGAAGTCTTTAAACCATGTTTTGAGGACTTCAATAGCTCAGACATAGGTGAGAGGTTTATTTCAGGAGTGGGTGGATGAGATTTGGTTGTCTGCATTGTGCAGGAGGTCAGACTAGATGATCATAATGGTCCCTTCTGACCTTAATATCTATGAGTCTATGAGCATGATAGCTTCTTTAGTAGCATGAATACTCCCTCCTAGATCATTGGTATCTCTTGATTTCAGCCTGTCACTACTTCTCAGTGAAGTTATTTATAGGAACACTGGTACCCCATGGATATAGACATAGCAGTAATATTTTCTAGGAACAAGATAGAAATGTAAGGGCCGGCTCCTCCAGTCTGGGTAAGCTATGCTCGGGGCAGGACTTTAGAGGGGGAGTATAAAGGAGCTCTAAATAAACTCTGTCCCAATTTTGCAACCATATGGGGACTAATCTGGTTTCAGGTAATACTTAGGGCAGCCTTATAGCTACTCTAAGTTACACCTGGCTACCTATGGACCCAAATGGCCAGTTTGACAAAGGGGAAGTACAGGGATTGCTCTTGCCATGCCCCTTTCCTCCTGGAAACCTCTCTTACACCAGAAAGTGGAGAGGTGGTTCTTATAATTATTTCTACTATTATTATTATTATTATTTATATTGTGGTAACACCTAGAGGTCCCAGTCCCATTGTGCTAGGTACTGTACAAACACAAATCCAGGCCCCAAAGCGCTTATGGTCTCAGTGGAAAAAAATAAGAGACAACAGGTGTATACAACAAACAGATGGGGAAGGGGGAAGGAACAGCAAGGTCACAGCAAGACAATACTGATTAGCATGATGAGCAGTGGTTACAGCACACCAGTTTTGAAAATATGCCCCTTTCAGGCCAATGGTGCTCTCATTTGTGTCACTCTGAAATAATGCCATTAACTTGAATGGAGTTGTTATGAATTTCACATCATTGTAACTAAGAGCATAATTTGGACCTTATATGTCACTCTAGAATGTATACTTTCCTCTATTGTTCATTGACTAGTTCAGATACATTCAGATTTCCATTGGCAGACAGGCATATTTTCAGCATGGTGTTAAAAAATAGAAATCCTGAAATGTACAACTGCCTATCATCTTTGGATTGTATGAAGTAGGTGTACAAATCTAGGCATGCATTGTGTACATTTACCCCTCCTTCTGTTAAGCAATGAGAATCCTCCAGCAGCAGACAATAGATGTAATAAAGGGCAAGAGAGTGTCTTTGCAACACAGGTAGCTGGGATCATTTCAGTCTATTCAAAGGCCATAATGGAGAAGCACAAATCAGAGTCCAGTTCAAGGTTGCTGTGCTCATTTTCAAAGCACTGCATGAAATTCATCCTAGCTACTAGAGAGACTCTCCCTCTCCATGACCACTACTTCCTACAACAGCCTTATTACACTGGAACAATGAAACTGTCGGCCACCAACAGGGAGAGACTTCTAAGCAGGGGAAATAAAATCTCCACAGGAACTGGGCCAAGACTATTGAATTTGCTGCTAGAATGACCAAGAACCTCATGTTCAGAGTAAAATACAAAACCTACCTCTTTGCCTAAGCATTCTTCTCATTAAATGACATGAACTTACTCTTGGGACATGCTCATGTACTACACTGATTAGATTATGCCAATATATCAACCTACATAGATTCACAATCAACCCATGTTGATACAAACAACTTCCTTAAATATTAGGGCAGCTGTTGCAACTGAGAGTACCTTGACCTGGCAGAATATGGAGATTCATTCTCTCTCCTATACAGTCAATAACAGTTGGGGACAATTCTCTGAGGTTTATAATCCATTAAATCCTTTTGATTTCAAAGGATACACATCTGTGAATATATTGGTCTTTGGGAATCTTTCTTTGGCAAAGGTGGGTTTGAAACACCATACT
Organism: Chelonia mydas; assembly: GCF_015237465.2. Taxonomy (NCBI): domain Eukaryota; kingdom Metazoa; phylum Chordata; order Testudines; family Cheloniidae; genus Chelonia; species Chelonia mydas. Next base: position 72,530,029 of record NC_051250.2, read on the forward strand.
GTGGCATAGTGCATGACAGTTACAACGAAAATCAAGCATTGGTAAAGTCTGCATTTCTTTAAATGACCACAACATGTTTTTTAAACCCAAAAGAACAACAGAGCAAGAAGCCATGCATGCCTGAGTGTTTTGGATTTTTTTTTAAAGTCTATCCTGTTTGTTCTTAATACACTGGAGAAATCGTACCTAGTACATTGGACAAATCCCATTAAAGCATTACCCATGTTATGCTTTCAAGGACAACGTCAGTTTGGGTTATCTTCTGCATAAAAGCTGATCATGATGGTTAGACCTGCCCAAGAGCTAGTCAAACTTTCACAACAGATTTTTTTTCCTGAAACTTTCCAGGTTTTCATTCATGGATTTTTTTTATTTTTATTTTTTGGGGCCTGTCTCACCCCTTTATTACTCTTTTTGTGATTTGCCACTATTAATTTTTTTCCTTTATATCTTCTTTTCTCCCCCCAAACGTCCCTTGGGTTAATATATGCGTTTCCTCTGACATGCCAAAAATCTGTTGATGAATACCAGTTGTATGAAAGTTACATGCAACATTTCTTTTTTGTGTGAGTGTTTTATGTAACTAAACTGAAATCCGAGTGGTATAAAGCCATTTAGGAATTGTTTGTGATTTCAAGCTTGAAGTCTCAGTTATACAATACATTACCATATGAGTCAGCAGTGCACTTAGAGAACAGCATTAGAAACTGTCCTTGAATTTGTAATGTAATAGATTAACAAACACATACTATATTGGATGTTTCCATAGGAAGAAATTTAAAGGACAGATAATAAGGTGCGTGGTTTTAACCGTGAGGGTGATTAAACATTGGAGCAAACTTTCAAGGGAAATGGTGCATTCTCCGTCTCTGGATGTCTTAAGTTAAGCCTGGATGCCTTTCTGGAAGACGTGCTTAGTCAAACACAAGCCATTGAACTCAATTCAGGAATGTAGTGGGGCAGCTGCCCCACTCCAGGAGGACAGGGGTTAAAAGCAGCCCTGGAGAGGGCTGTGGCTGGGATAAAAGGATTGTGAGCAGCTGAGGGAGTAGCTGACCACAGGTGTGGCCAGCTCAATCAGGGCCCGGCTGGCCCTGATAAGAGGGCTGGGGGGCCAGGAGCTGAAAGAGTCTCTCTCTAGCTTTGGAGAGAGATGAACTTAGCTGCCCGAAGGAGCAAAGGTACCCGATGCAGAGCAGTGCTGGGGAAAGGCAAGAGGAGCTGGGGAGCTCCAGCCTGGCAACTCCCCAGGCTGAGGCCTTGTTTAAGGCCCAAGCAGGTCCTGGAGCCTGTAGAGGCGCTGCGTCGGTGAGCCTGCGATCCGCTACACAGAATAACTAGATGAAATTTTATGGCCTGTGTTGTACAGGAGGTCAGACTAGATGATCTAGCAGTCTCTCTTCTGTACTTAAAATCTATGCATCTATAGTTCCTAACGATTTCAACAGGGAAGTCTGGGTCTAGTAAACATATCTGACCAGTCATGGATTTCTGTTTATTGTGAGAGATTTTTCCCCCCTTCATATTTCACACAATTTCAAAATGAAGTCATTCTCATCAGTTTTAAAGCTGAAGTGAAATTTCTTTTGTTATGGTCTCTTACTTTCTGGGAAATTATTAAATTTCAGTGAGATGAAGTTGAGAGATTTGTACGTAACTCTTCAAGTGAATTTACATGGGCCAATTATTCGCTGCCATAACCAGTGATGAGCTGCCAAAATCTTAACAACCGGTTCCCTCCTCACCCCACGAGGGGTCATGTCCCCCCCGCTCCTGGGACTCCTTCCCCATCCAACCCCCCGTGGTCCTTGATGCACGCCCCCCGCCCCGGGACCGCTGCCCCTTCCACCCCCCTCCCCTGTCCCCTGACTGCCCCCAGAACCGGGCAGGAGGGTCTTGTGGGCCACCGTAGTGGGTGCCCACCCCGCCCAGCCCCTAAGAGCCAGAGGGACCTGCTGGGGGGCAAGGTGGGGAGTCCTGGCAATGCTTATCTGGGGTAGCTCCCAGGAAGCAGCGGGCAGGTCTCTCTGGCTCCTAGGGACGGGGTAGTGTAGCTGGGGGGGAGCAGGGGGAGCCACAGATCACATCAAAAGTGGTGCCGTAGGCATCGACTCCGTGGGTGCTCTGGGGCTGGAGCACCCACAGGGAAAATTTGGTGGGTGCACAGCACCCACCGGCAGCTCCCCGCCCTGCCCCACGCCCGGCCCCAGCTCACCTCACCTCTGCTCCGCCTCCGCCCCTGAATGCGCCACCCCACTCTGCTTCTCTGCCCCGCTTTCTGCGAATCAGCTGTTCGGCGGGAAGCCAGGGAGGGCTGAGAAGCAGGCGGCGGCTTCACACTCAGGCCGAGGGTGGCGGAGGCGAGCTGGGGCGGGGAGCGGTTCCCCTGCGCGCTCCCCCCGCCCCGCCCCGGGTTACCTGCTGCGGCGCAGGCAGCCCTCCTCGCCCCTCCCCCCCCCCGCCCCAGTTCCCCTCCGCTCCACCTCTGCCTCCCTGGGCCTGAGCGTGAAGCCGCCGCCTGCTTCTCGGCCCTCCCCGGCTTCCTGTATGAACAGCTGATTCACGGGAAGCGGGGGTGCGGGGTGGAGAAGCAGAGCGGGGCAGCGCATTAAGGGGAGGAGGCGGAGCGGAGGTGAGCTGGGGTGGGGAGCTGCCGGTGGGTGCTCTTTACCCACCAAATTTTCCCTGTGGGTGCTCCAGCCCCAGAGCACCCATGGAGTCGGCGCCTAAGGTGCCAGTTTTGGCCATTGTTAAATTTAGAAGCCCTTTTAGAACCGGTTGTCCTTCACGGGACTATCAGTTCTAAAAGGGCTTCTAAATTTAACAACCGGTTCCAGCGAACCGGCTCCAGCTCACCACTGGCCATAACTCTAATGAAGAGTGAAAGGTGGAAACACCTTTCCTTACATAGGCAAAGGCTTTGTATCTTGCTTTTTAAGTTCAGGCTGATGTGTGTTAGTTGGACACAAAAGACTTAATTTCTGAATTCGCTGAACTTTTTTTTTTTTTTCTGACATGGTTAATCTTTTGGAAGACCCCTTTGTGTTTTTGTTCATGCAATTAGTATAGAAATGAAGGTTTTCTTAAATCAGGATACGCATGGAAGATTTAAAGTAACATACTGATTATATAATTAATTTGCAGTTGTACATTTATTTTGATGGTGTTAATTCTTTCCCAGAGGCTGAAGACTAGTTTGATTCTACCTACAGTGCTGTGATCAGCTGAGAAGTAGGGAAGAAAAAGGCCTTGAAGAAATGGGGATTTCACTATTCATTTGAAGAAAAAATGATTTGCTGGAAACAGGCAGGATCGTTTATTTTAAATTTAAACTTAAACAAAGACCTTATGAGCTAAGGTTTTAAACCGTGGGTGTCCACACTTTTTTCTTTTTTACTGGGCCAATTACACATTGACTTGAGACACCTCCGGCCACAAAAAGTCATGGTACAATAATATCAGAAAGAGTGTAATGCTGTGGAATCTTCAGCCTTGTGTACTTTGGAAAGAGTACGGAAGTGAAATCCTCCTTTGAATTCATTCTACATCGGACTCAAATGTAGTACATTTATTGATGCTCAAACAAAGCTTTTTACATGATGATTGCCTGTGTTTATTTCTATATAACAAAGAGCAATGACTCTATCTTCATGACTTTAGAACGTTCGGTCTTGCATCATTTCTTGGGTCCAGTATACTGTGGGGTGCAAACTTCAATATGAGCTGACGCTGCTCAGAACCTCACAAGAGGTCAAAGAACGTTGGAAAATCAGGCCTTTATTGTGCATCGTTTATCTTCTTTTGTGTCACTTAATGAGTTATGCTGTGTGTGTCTGGAGTTAGGGTCCTGGTACTAATCGCCGCTCCCCAAGTACGTAACACAGAATGAGGCATAGAAAAAAATCCTGGAATTTTCAAATGATTCTTGCAAAAAACATTAGTGTGTAAGTACATCACAAGAGCAGCCCAGATTACTCGCTAATCAGAATCTGATTTCAGTGACAGCACTTGTTAATTATTTCTGTAGACTACACACACACACACGCACTTTTCTGTACTGTGTGTTTTATATTACAAATTGGAAATGCCACTATCTAGCAGTGACTTTGTGTGTGTGCATGTGTGTATGCTAGGTAAGGAAACGCATATGATTGCTATTATATCCTTCAGAATGAATCAGTGTTTTGTTTTTCTGAGGCAGCTTGGTAGCTGCAGCAGAAGTAATGTTGCGTGTGTTAAACTGTGTTATCACCGCATTTCGTAGCTCAATCGGAAATGTGTAAATAAAGTCAGCATGATGCAGATAGTGCTGCCAGATTATCTTCATACAACTCTGGGCAGCAAGAGTAGGCTTGCCCTGGAAGATCACTTTTGGAAATTTTCTTGCCTTCCCTCCAACTACAAGTTGGACAGAACTAGATAATTACTGGGTTGGCTCTCCATGAATTTTTGTTCTGTTCCACTTGTATGTAAGGTGCATAACAGCAGCGTAGAAATAGTTTAAAATAACCATGACATCATTTAATTCTGACCCTAACAAGGTTATAACTGGACCTGTGTGAAAATGACTGCGTTTTTTTTTTTCTGTTTTGTCATTAAACGGTTATTTTGTTCTGGGTCATTTCACATTTAAAAAATTCTGTGAAAGTACTTTTTCATACTCAAATGTGATATTTAAAATTCCACTTCTTTTCATAGGACAGTGACTTATATGTAAAAGGAATATCCAGATATTTAAATTTGATCACATCATGAATTTTTGTTTAAAATTTACTTTGAGAGAAAAAAAGGACTATGTGTTATTTAAAAATATATTTTGGAGGAGAGGGGGAGGAAGACATGTGGCTGTTGTCTCAGAGGTTGCTGATTGGCATTCCATCACTCTAGCAGGAGCTGAGGATAGGGAGTCTGTGTCAGGTACACACAAACTCCTCTCCAAGTGACCTAGTGCTGAAAGGGAAATAGTGATGAACCTTCCACCATTCCATCTGATGGCTGTAGACCCTATCAATCTGTTCTAAGCGGGGGCAAGGACATGGCAGAGGGTGGTAGGGTGATGTGCAGAGGCAGAAATACAGGGATGTTCCATGTGTGAGTATGTGTGGTGCCCTAGATTACCTTCATCTGGCCCTAGTAAGTGGGGAAATAGGTGAGCCTGCAAGGGGCTGGTAGCACCACTCCTACAGGCTCCTCCTAGTCTGGGCTTTAATTGGTTAAAACACATTTCCACCAACCCCCTCAAATTGGACTATTCTTGGACAATCAAAATGCAATGTAAAAACCTCTATATCCAGGTGTTTGAATTTTGTACAGAATGAATGTTTTGCACACTTCTAGTTAGAATGTTTGTAGCCATACTAACTTGCGTGCAAAGAAATGTAATGTTAACACTGATAATTGTACCCTGATTTCCATGGCTGATTTAAACCATGCTGATTTTAATGCATTCTTTGCTTTCATTTTATTCCTGCACATTGGTTTCCTGTAATCCTGTGGCCTAAAATAAGCAGTAAGCTTATTTCGCCACCAGAAGCAAAAATCCAAACCCTGAAGAATTCTCAGTGAAAATGGCAAAGTTCATAGTTTGGGAGAGGGTTGGAATCTTTAGGGTTTGTTGTGGAATTGTAATGTTTAGTGATCTGAGTCGGAGGAAATGCTCTATGCTTTTGGCTTTGCATGGAAATACTTGTGAAGCAAAGACAGTGGTTATATATAAGTCTATACAGGGCATGTATAACAAGCGTTGCTGAAAACAGATTGGGCAAAAAGACTCAACTGTGTCTTGAACAGACAGGTGTATAGAGATGATATGGTGGGAAGTAGAGCATATTAGAGTGTTTGATTGGGCTAGCAATACCATGATCACAAAGAAATTTGGACATTACATGATAAAAGGGGAAAGAATATCAGAGAGAAAAATCAGATCTCTAGGACAGCTCTCACCTGGTTCTAAAGTTCAGTAGAAATGATTAGGTTAACATATGACATGCTCAAAGATTGACCTGTAAGTCTGATATTGTTTTGTAGCAAGACTGGGTTATTAACACTTACTGAGCGAGAATGGTGGAGGCATATTGGGTGCTGGGAGAGACCAACCCAAGAGATTGGAAATAATTTAATTTTACATTTGGTCATTTGACACATACTTGTGTATAGAGTAATGTAATGCCTGTCGATAAGGATAAGGCTATGAAGCTTGTGAATCCTGTCTTGAGCAGGGAATTAGATGAAGAACAGTTTCATGCAAGGAATGTGGGAACTCATTTGTGTGGTATATTGTGTTTGCATCAGAAAACCATCGCCCAATTTAGCAGAATTTGTATATTATTTAGCAGTAATTGCTTCTGAGTGGGCTTGATCCTGCAAGATTCTGAGCACCTGCAGATCCTCAGCACGTCTCCTAATCAGGTTCTCAATGCAAAGTCTAGTGCAGGTCAACATCAAGCAAGAATTGCAGGTCTGGGATGAGATGCATTTACCTGTCAGGCCTCTGTGGGGTAGATGATCACTGTTGGAAAAGGACCTGTGCTCACCTGAAGGGATGGGGTGGAGGGGGGAGATACACAAAGTAATGTAGTATATTATAAATGTATTGTATATACATTTAAACTACTGTGTGTACTCTCTCCTCCTTCCAAACTACTGTGTGTATTCTCTCCTGCTCCCAGCTGAACATCCACATGTGTGGATATGAAAATCTATTATATACCTATTTTGTCTATGAACACATTAGGAAATGCAAAATAAATAAAATTTGGTTTACTTTTCAGGAATCTGAGAAAAAGGGATTAATTGAAAGAATCCACATGGTGCAGGATATTGTTATAACTGTTCAAAACATCTTAGAAGAAATAGCCTCATTTGGAGAAAGAATTAAAAAGTAAGTGAATGTTTTGTTGCCAGGCCCTAAAACGTTTAGGACAGTGCAAAGGTGCATAGCTATAAGTAAGGAAATAAATTCCTCCCTCAGAGAGTGGCTGGGAGTTGTAGGGGAAGAGCCCGGCCAGGCCTGGCTCCATTTCTTCTCCCCAGCAGTGGTACCACAGAAGACAGCTCAAAGTAGAGAGGACAAAAGTTATCAGCAGCCCTGCCTGTTCCCAGCTCTCCCCAGTGTGCTGCCCTCAGCCCCCTTTCTTATCTACCTCTATGGATGAGGGTAGGGAATGGGGGACTCTGACCTGTGGGTCCAGGGACTCTGCTGCTGGAGGGTGGTGGTCACAGAGGTGCAGTTGAGGGTATTCCTCCGGCTCATCCTCTGTCTTTGAACTAGGTGGGGATTAATGCCTGAAGCTTTCTTCCCATCATTCCTCCCAAGGCCGGACATATGGGTTATCTGTTGCTTGTCACTCCATCCTGTGCCTTGAAGTGCTTGTCTATGTATCAGTTTAGGCTTCCTGCTGCCATGAGGAAACCTAAGGAGGTCCTTTATCATTTGTCACAACAGAAGGCCTATGACTTATGGCTCACACTAGGAAGCACGGAGGTGGGGGGTGTCTCTAAATAACCCCTTCCCCCCATCCCCCACCACACACACACACGCACGTTTGTATTTTATAATTACACCCATAGTGGAGTGTAACTGACACTCATTTTTTTTCTCTCTTTAACACAAAGTAATTGTCACAGAGCTACACTTAAATGAGGAGCTGGGTCGGGGCTAAAAATATATCAAATCCATGTGTTGTGGTTCCACTCCATCCATCCCAGCTGTGGTGGAAATGGCCAAGAGATGTATTCCACTCCATGAACAGAGTACTGTTCTGTCCAGCTGCATGGCAGGAAGGCTCAGAGTGCTTAAACACTGTTAATTCTGGTATTTATTTTGGTAACAATGATCTTAAAGAACCCATTGGTATTAATGTGGATGCCCTATGTAATTTCCAAGGAATTCCATTGTAATTCAAAAATGATGTACCATTAAAAAATTGCTACCAAAGTTATTTTTTTAGGTTTTTTTTTTTTTTTTTTTTTTAAAGTGACAGTCTGGTTTGTGCCAGAGCTCTGTCACTCTGATTATGCAGTCCGAAGGATTTTTAAGAGCTTAACTGTATTGAGCTGTTTTGTGTTTTTGTTTTTAAGTTAAGCTACACAGTTGTGTAATAATTGTGGTAGCCCTTTCACCCTATCTTTCCTTAATATTTTAATACCTCCCTGGAAGTTAAAAATATTTTCCCCCTCCTACAAATTTTGTATGTGAGATGAAGATCATCTTATTTTATAGCCTGATGTTGTTCTGAGTGGTCCACTTTTGACTCTCTTCACCTTCATCGTGATGTGAGGACGCACGCAGGTGATCCATGTAATGCCAAGGACACCCTGATCTGTAAATCCACTCATGCTTTAACTAATGCCTTGTACTCCAGTTTGCCTAGTGTTTAGCTGCCGCTGCCAGGAAGTAGATGGAGATCAGAGAGGCATAGTGCAAGGGCAACAGGGTAACTGTGAAGAGGCAAGAAATTGCAACTTCAGTTATTTCACCTCTAGCTCTGACATACAGGGCTAGGTCAGTAGTAACTGGGCTACGTGGTGGCCTGAGTGAAATGAACTGAGCTTCTAAGACTTGTTCCTAAGGGAGAGTATCGAGACTTGTTCCTCACCTGAGAGTATCATGCCTGAAAATGTTGTCATTCTCAGAAGATACCAAAGACTAAATAAGCATGGTGACGAATCACTCATTTACCTTTGCTTGTGCTTCTCCAGAACAAGTCTGAGGCATGTTGGTGACATGAAAAGGCTTGGACTGCTGCTGTCTTGTGACAGTTCCCTAAATAAAAATAGTAATAGACCTGCAATGAGATATGTAGAATCCAGAGACTATTCCCTTTGTAGCACCCAGATGCAGAAATCTACGTATCTGTCTTCCAAAGTCTCTGTGCTTTACTTTACAGTTTATTTATATGCATTGAATACTGCAGAAGGAGTCCCTGAGTTCTTAATGGGCTGTAAGTTATAGACAGCATTTAAGATCAGTAACACTGAAGAGGTTTTCTTATTATTATTTACAGCACATTCAACTGGACAGTGCCTTTCCTGTCAGTCCTGGCCTGCTTAGTTATGACAGCAGCGACAGTTATTTTGTATTTCATACCATTGAGGTACATTGTTTTAATCTGGGGTAAGTGCTTCATAATATTGCATTTGCATGGGAAGAATCCAATATTAATTTATAAGTGGGAATAATAAACCTTTAAACTTGCTGTTACAGGCATCAAATATTTGGGGTAAGCACTATGAGGATAATAAACACGCCCTAAGCCTTGGTGGAAATGAACATTTGTACTGGAGATCAGACTTTCTGCTGGTAGACTAAGGATTTATCTATTCTGAGCTTTTTCTTGAAGTGTTCTCATGGTTACCGTAAAGGGAGCCTTAGTGTAGACAAAATGCTGCCGGCATCTTTACTATTGGGTTGTCTAGACTCTCACTGAGCAGAATAAGATGACAGTGGTTAAAAGCCTAATGCCCAAGCTCCCACTGGTGCATCGACACAGCTGGTTGGAAAATTAAGGGAAAGCGAGAGGCACATCCTGGAGGGATCACAAGAGTCCCCTCTGGCTTTGGAATCTATGAACTGACTAGACATGTCTGAAAGGTTTAAACACTAAGGGCCAATCCTGCAAGACGCTGAACTCTGTGGGGGTTGAGGGTGCTCAGCAAATAGCTAGAGGCATTTAACATCTTTCTGGAGTGGGAGATGGATGGGGAGGAATTGGTCAGGATCGTGTGAAGGTACATGGTTAAATTTTATTAGATGAAAATAGGTTTCAAAATTGTCTGACAGTGCCAAGACTGTGGTATAGTCTCTCATGGTAAGTGACAGAAGCCCTGTTGCTGGAGACATTTCAGTCTTGGCTAGACAAAGCACTAATACATGTATTGTACTGTAGACAGCAGCCCTGCAATAGCAGAGTTGAGAGGGTGGACTGTATAACCCAGGAGGTATTTTTCTGGATCTGGTTTCAAAAATGATTTGGGTGAAATACTATTCATTTCTATTACTTGATTAATTGACTAGAAAGAATCAAGTCAAAGTAATGAAACATGCCCCTGTAAGATGCATTCCAAAGGAGGGTGAGAGATAAATGTATGTCAAAGGGAGTGGGGGGGGGGGGGCAAATGTACAGGCAAATGGTTGACATGCCTATGAACACAGAGTTGTTATCCAGTTGTATGAAAATAATTTTGGTAAGTGAACAGGTGGCTCAGTAGCTGGTTGGTCTATAGGAGGTGATAATAAGAACGCATAACAGTAGATTCACATTTAGGAATGGGTGACTGGATTGGAGGAAAATAGGAACCAGCCCACACTTCTGTACACATTTTGAACCACACCTGAAATTGTTGGTAGGCTCACAAAATTTGAGACCCAGCCCTTATAAGTGGCTTCCTGCCCCGGCTGAAATCCATCTGAGTATCTCAGCAAGTTGGGCAGTCTCTGCTTCCCTTCAGTTATTATGAGTTCCAAGGTCAGGGGAAAAGTTGTGTGTGTGTGTGAGAGAGAGAGAGAGATGTATTAGGGGCTGCTTCGAGTCTGCGGAATGGAGCATCCAGGCCAGTACCTCACAGTGTATGTGTAAGACCTAGGAAATCACTTGTCCTTGTCAGACAGCATATCATCAGCTGTCGGGAGTGGGATGTGAGTTGGAAAGAGGGGGCTTAGTTTTGAGGGAGGAATGGGAAGGGGGGGTCAATAAAGAGGTAAAGGAGAAGGATCTGACTAGGTTGGCAGAAAGAAGTATCTAAACCTTTCAAAGCCATTAAGTATCCAAATATCAGCTGGATCTTCTCAACAAATCTTGTAGCTCTTTGCATCCTTTCAGAGAAGTTGGACCAAATCCAGTAAAGTCAGGGACATTTCTGAAGGTTTTTGTGTAATCACAATGCAGTCTTTAAAATAATAATAAATTGTGATCGTGTTTTGCTGCTCCCATGGAAGATGCCCGCCTTTACTGGTATATTTGATCTGATGTTCAGGGTTTTGTGTTGTTTCCTGCTCTCACTGCCCATTATAGCGAATCCAGATGTACACGCTTTACAGACCTGATTTTCAGTGGGGCTGCGACTTCTGTGTGCATTTTGGAACCAGGGAATAGAATTTTTTATGCAGATTTATGCCTGTACTAATAGAGCTCATAGTCCGAAAATCAGGCCCTTAATGTATGTCTGTAATAAGAGAAAGTTGGATTTTTTTTTCTCAGAATGTTTTTGTCGCCCTTCATCAATTTCCTTGGTTATTTACAATGCTAAATCTGGTTAGGGGTGAAAGAACAAAAACCAGAGGGCAGGGTAACCTCATCAAACAGCTTTGCAATGTCACAACATCATGTAACTGTATGCTTCTGGACAGTGGTCAGCCCTGATTAGTTTTACAGTGATGAATCATCCGCTAATGTCAGTCTAACATTAGGGGCTGGATATGAGGAGGACGAGTGGATGATACTTTCAAAAGCTGGAGCTGGGAGAAAAACAGTAAAATAAATTATTGAACTCAACAAAAGAGCGAATGAAAAGAAAAGAGAGGAGATTCCCGTGAACTAAAAGTTCAGTAACAATATGTTTCTGCCTCAGTGTGGAAGACATCCAGAGTACACCAAAGCTATACATCCAGTCAACATCATCTAGACTGACAGGGCCTTCAAATATGATACATGTTAACCAACTACCCTGTGGCAAGGCCTCAAAGGACCTTATGATATTTTCTGTTTTTAAAAATCAGGTACACAGAAAATTGTGTTGGCATTTTGCTACAAGAATATAGCTTAAAAGCTGCATTCATATGTGAAGCAGGTACATTTGAGAGAGAGAGAGAGCAGTGAGGGAGGGAGTGGAAGTCATTGCATTTGAAACCACGTGCATAGAAACTACTGTGAAATTTTAGCTTGGGTTGTGATTAGATTAGGTGCTTGTGACCTCTTTCTTTGCTTATAGGATACCAATATCTTAATTTTCAAGATGCATTATTATTTGCTCTCCTTTTCCTAATAAGACTTAACTCTCCTATGGCACATTTCAGCCTTCCATCTAAAAAGCTTACTACACAGGAGGATAAGCCACATGACAGATTCTTGTTTCCAAATGGGGAAACTGAGTCAAAGAGAAGTTGAGTGGCTTGCCTAAATTGACACTGTCAGAGCTGGGAATAGAGCCCAGGTCTCCTGACTCCCAATGCTGGACCTTGTTCATGTCGTTGCTCAGAGAACAGGCTGGATCAAAGTTGTATGGTGCTCCCGCTCTGATTTAGGATTCACACCTTCCACTTTTACCCACATCAGTAGAGCTGGTCAGAAAATGCCATTTCTGCAAGACTTAAACTGTTCATGGAAAAGGGTCTTTTTTTGGTAATTTTTAAACTCAAAATTTTTATAATCGTTTTTTTTAATGTTTTTTAAACAAAGTTCTGATTTTCTGATTAGAAACAACTTTTTGTTTTGAAATTTAAGGTAATTCAAGGAAAAATAAATATGTAAATAAAAATGGTCAAAACAGAAACAAAACATTTTGGAATTCTCAAAATGAAACTCTTTGATCCACCCAAATTAAACTTATTTCAGATATTTGGTTCACAGGCACTTTTGAGAGTTTTAACTTTTTGGCCTGATTCAGGCCAGGAAAATTTTTTGATATCTAAATTTTTTTATGGGATGAGAAAATTGTGATCTGCCCAGCACGCTTGGTGAGCCCTGATTCCACTGCTGGGAACATCTCCAGCTAAGCACAGTTTGGCTATCTCTGCAGAGCAAACTAGGAATGACATTGCAACGCTTAGTAAATCAAGTTATCAACCTTAGATCAAAAAATAAAATCCTAATAAGTTTTCACAGTTTCCCGCAGCATCAAAATACAATCAATGTGTCAAATCTGGCTCTGCAGTGAAAGCATAAAAAGCTATGAAACATGCTGGGGGCGGGGTAGATGTCCTCAGTTGCTTTCTTTTTCAAACTAAACAAGAAAAAAAAAAACCCTCCTCTGTCCCATTTCTCTCTTCACCCTCCAACCTCCTATATTTTCCCTCAAGCTTCAGGAGAGGATCACATTCGGTCTAATGATGCTATATTTCAGAGCAGAATGGGCTGTTAGTTCATGTATTCCCCACCACTACCACCTTCCCGCCCCCCCCCCCCCCAAAAAAAAAAAGAAAAGAAAAAGAAAAAGATGATGGGTTCTACAGTTTCTGCTTTTTCAGCCACTGCCTCTCTGCTGGTATGGTAATGGGATTTTCACCACCCAAGTAAAGCAGAGTCTTTATATAATAATTTCCTTTCCTTCCTTCCTTCCAAGAGGCATTTGTGAATGATTCCACATGACAGCAACACTTGCATGACTTGAAGTCAAGTCATTGTTTTCACACTCATTTTTACTTGTGAATTTCTGTTTTTCCCCCCACTTGCCTGAGCAATTAAAAGTAACTAAATAAATAAACTGGGTTTGTATTGTTTTGTTTTTTTTGTTTTTCAGGCATAAATAAATTTACTAAGAAGTTTAGAAATCCCTATGCCATCGACAATAATGAGTTACTAGATTTCCTCTCCAGGGTACCATCTGATGTTCAAAAGGTAATGAATGGCCACCACCAACGGGGCATCAAGCAGGACTCGGAGCTCCCAGCACTATGCTTGGGGAATACAATGCCGAAGCATTTTGAATAACAGAGATAAGGCTTCAGGAAAATCCATAAAGGGGGCAAGGAAAGTGAGGGAGAGGGGAGCTGAAAACCTTTGTCAGACGCATAAGATGATTGAAGAAAAGTTTATCCTGAAGAGAGCAACTTAAAAATGATCTTGAACTTGCACAGCATGGTGACTGAACTATTGGTTTGTTCACCTTTTTGCTCTGATACTTGTATGGAGGGCGGGGGAGGAGGGAGGATACAATCTCTCTGAGTGACAGAGATAACTATCCAAAGGGTTTTACTGCATTCCCCGTCCCCTCATACAGGAGTGGGGGGATTATTCCATGACTTTGTGCTTGCTGTGATCTGCTTTGAGCCAGTTGCCATCCTAATTTCTTCTTCCCCCACCCACCTTGAATGCAGGGTTTCTTTGGACAATGCTATGCTCATCTTTTATGGCGCAGAGACTTGAGATCTGTATAAAATAACCGTGATCAAAAAGATTGATCTTCTACCGGCATGGAATTATAACTTTCAGTCGAGCCAGGGTCCCCCTTCCCCCCACTTCAGTCATGTCATTTTTTTTTTAAAGCACTGTATTCAATAATCTTGTCCAGCTGGCTGCAAATTATCTGAACAGTGGGTCTTTTAGAATGTTGAGATCCATTTATTTCTCCCGGTGGAAGGAAAATAGTCTTACTGGGTGGCAAATCACATAAAATAAAACAAAAGAAACAATCCTTTATAATCAGCCAGAATCTTATAACCCAGGGCCCTGATTCTGCTCCCCTCCCCCACCCCCAATCACACTGAAATAACTTTTTACTCAAGCAGTAGTACTTGCAGAGTGCGGTGCTGCTCACTGCAAATAAGGGGATCACAATCTAGCCCATAGTGATTTTACTCTGTTGGAGATTGGAAAATGATTGTCTCCATGCGGTGTCAATGCAGCTGGTAGAAACACAGTTGGAAAAGGTTTCCAACGACATTTGTTTCAAGAGATCACCAGATTGGTTTATGGTAGTGCTATAGCTAGAGAAAAATATCTCTATAGATTGGGGGGGGGGGGAGCTAAACTGAAATAATCATAGAGACATTAAGCTTAAGTGTATTTGTATTTTTGTTGTTGCTGTTCTAGAGTGCACTGGATTTGCAGAGATGGTTTGCACTTGTCCTTTAATGTTTATATTTAAAGATAAGCTGCTTTTCTATTTGTGTTGTATTTAAGATTTACATTTATAACATTTTCCTGACTGGTTTCCGTCATCCTCGGGGAGCTTCACTGAGCTCTCTAAGGAAGATGATGCTATTTTCTATGAGGAAGCATTGGTAAAACACATATGAAGGGATATACCATCCTAGGGGAGTTTTGCCATAAATGCTAAAAACAAAAAAAAACAAAAAAAAAATAGTGAATACATTTGGCATCTGATACAAGAATCTAATTAAAACCATTCCCAGGCAATAGCAAAGCCATCTCTGCCTGTTCCACTTAAAATGTTGCTAAAGCACCTTTGTTTCATTTTGCTAGTACTATGTGTTAAAAAATACCCCCAGTATCATAGCCCGTTACTGTATGCCAGCAGCACATGGCCTGGACAAAAGGCACAGAAGCATGGAAAAGTGGCGTACTCTTTGTAAAGATTCTCATGATTTCAATGGGGCCGCTTTTCAGTTATGCAGCAGACAGTTTGCGATTGGGAATTACACCACATTTGGATTTATCACAGATGTTTTAACCATTATATCGCAATTGAAATTGCTGTGGGGAAGTAGGGGAAAATCTTTGTTTCGATTCTGTTCGGGAAAATATTTTTCCTCTTTAAAATGATAAAGCATGTCTCTGTACAGTTTTGAGACCACTCTGACCTTACTGAATATTGGGATCCACTTGCTTTATCATTCCCAAGAGAGTCTTATTAAACTTATAGGTTAATGCAAGCAAAAAAAAAAAAAGCAGTCTGGCATTGCTGAGATCAGGTAGTGCCCCGTGCATCTCATTAGAAAAATCTGCTTTTAATATTTTGGTTTCAAGAAATGATGCATGACTTCTCAAATCCTTCCTGCAATTAATCCCCCATGTTCCTGTGTTTAGAAAATGATTCATTACTTTTGAACCTTCCTTAGTTTCCCTTGGTTTGTCCTTGGGGAGCCATTAACACACACTGTAGTGAGCTAGAGTTACCTAACTGCAAACGTCATGTCTATTTGTTTTTACAGGTGCAGCGTGCTGAATTGAAACCATACAGCAGCTCCAGTCCCCTCAGGAAGAAACGGAGTACTCTCTAGGATGCAGACAGATTTTGGAATGCAACATCCTCCTCCATATACACATACACACTTACAGTTTTTTCTCCCCACACCCTTTTTTTGGTTCAGATCAACACTTTAATACCTGCCATGGGCCCAGGATGGTTCCATACGTTTTCTGATGTGCACCTATCCTGGGCTGCCTTTCTTTTTAGCGTAGAGGCCTCATCCAACCAGAGCAGGGACGAATTAGTGGGTGGAGAAGAGCACAAGCGCGTGTTCCATTTTTTTACTTGGATTATTAGGGTAAGACCGAATGTTGCAGCTCTCCTTGTTTGTATGTAGCAAGATATAATTCTACCTAGTGTAGTAGATCAGCTAAGCTGATGTGAGGAGATGCTCTGAACTAATTTTTAACATATCCAACAGATTTGCATTAAGATACGAGGCCTATTCTTTTCTCAGTTAAATCACAGTGCATAGAAGGGTTTAAACTCTGAATTAACAAGTCTTTGATACCCTGCTTCTGTTCAAGCAGTGTATATTTTAAAAAGTTGTTATCATAATTGCCAGAAACAGCTAGAAGCTCTCACAGTATCTCAATTTCATCCAGCACTTGTGTTTTTAAAAACTGCTGTTAACTCCTTGATGCCAGAATTGCCTGACATGAGGTCCATTGCTGGCAATGGACACACCAGGATCCGCCATTGTGAAAGGGTTAAGAGAATTTGCGAACCTGAAAAGACTGTATTTCTGACTTGCTATTTATAATTCCATCTCACCAGATTTTTCGGCATAACTGTTGCTTTTGTCTAAATCTGGAGATGTCAACACTACAACTCTCGAAGAAAAATACTTTGTAGCCTTAAAGATGCAACATCTTGGGCAGGAGGAGAGCACTGTGCCCAAAGCGGTGTTGTAAATATGTTGCTTTGCTGTAATAGTTCTCAAACTTGGGTCCATTGACCACCAATGTTCTATGGAGTCTTTCCTGGTGCCTTTCAGAATGAAATAGTAAGAGGTCCAAGCAATGAAGAACTGGTGTTTTGATAGTAGAGGTGAGTCCCTGAGAAAATTTGAATTCTCCCAATTATCTAAGTCCTTATATAACATTTCTTGTCCACAGAACTCAATGCATTACGAAGTTGGGTAACCATTGTTTCCCATTTCACAGATGGGGAAAACTGAGGCACAGGGAGGCAAAAGCTTATGCTGCTAAATCACTTGAGGCGATGTTGACTTGACACCCCTCAGCCCCCCATCCACTGACCTCCCCTGAAGTGGTTTACAGAATAAAGAAACCAGAGAACCACAGGATACAGATTACTTGAAAATGCATTATTTAGAAATAATCTGATTAATCAATGGCTGTAAATATAGGCCTACCTTTATTGGCAGACCTGTCTTGAACAGAGTTATATCATGGTAGCCAGCACTGCCCCCTGCAAAAGAAATGGGATTGCGTTTGTGATAGTGAATGGATTATTACTCAGATTCAGTAATTTTCTAATAGTTTATTTTTCAAAGTAGTTTTAACAATGTTTACAATGCCTTCATTGAAGGAGAGGAAATTTTTTCATACAAGATTTAATTTTATAAGCAAGGTATTTCACTGGGATCTCATGTTGTAGGTATATATGAAAGACTAGAAAATAAATTAGCCCTCATTTAAAAAGGAAATGTGTGTTGTGTATAGTATACGTACCTATGTATATGCATACATATATAGTGTATGTATGTATATGCATATATATATGTTTATTATGTGTATCCTTATGTACATGTGCACACACATTTGGATTGCAGTTTAAAAATCTTCAAAGAAAATGTTTATGAAAACCGCCAAAGATTCTAAAGCTTATCTTGTGTCTGTTCTTTTTCATTTTGTATCTTTCCCGGTATGTCTTTCTGGCTGAGTCAGATCTCTGCATGATTTGATTTACTTCAAGTTAATGAAGCCGGTTGGAAAGAGCCTTGTAGAAATTATAAAAGCTCCAGTAAATCTCCTATTTGTACAAACAGTAGATATGCACCGACCCCTTTTGTTAAACCAGTTACTCAATCTTCTGTGTAAACAATGCCTCATTGTCTCACTCTAAACTATCATCTAGTTTATCATACTGTCGTCTGTAATTTTGTAAGGACCAGAGTCAGACATTTTTAAACACATGTGAGATCTGTTCATTTATTTGAATGAAAACATTCAAAAGGAGCAAAAATACCTTATTTGATTGGAAGGTGGGACCAATATTTTAATAGTATTTTTTCTATAGAATTTTCCACATGAACTGATTGCTGTTCAGGAGACAGGGTAATGTCTATTTTTTTAAATGTAGGTATGCTAAATTTCAGACTAGTTTGTATTAGATTATTATGCTGGAGACACACAAACATAAGAGTTTTGCTATGTTCCAGTACCTATATATGTTGCAAAGAGCTGTTTGTTATGATAAATATTTTGAAATACAATAAACATTTGATCTTAAGTTGTTTTGCTTTTAATTAATCTAGTCAGAATATATATTTCCTATTCATTGTAGAACATTTACTGTGGTACAGTACTTAACATCTGACCATACAAAGTAAGTACATTATATTGAAAGTACATGTCTTGACAGAAAGGAAGTGCATTATAACAATAACAGTAGAGAATTGGGATTTGGAATGGAAGCCATGCTGCTATGGGGAACAAAGAGTGGTGTAGGGACTGGCGTGGAGGAAGTGGCCATCTGTACAAATCCAAACACAAGTATCCTGTTATCTACAGGATTTATCTATGGATCTCAGCCCATCCACAGGTTTGGAGGGGTTCCCAACTCCCTCCTTGACTTAAGGAGTTCTCCAGTCCTCACATACAGGACCTGGCCTTGGGTGATTGATTGCTCCGCATTCAAATGACCAATCTCTGTCTTCACAGTACTCTTCACTTGGTCCAAAATGGTGGGGTGTGTTTTTGTTTTACAACCACACTCACATCACAATTGGTGCAGGTGTTATTTTATGTAAGGTATTTATATAATGGAAACGTCAATGCACATATAATAGCGTTTACATCCCAAACCCTCAAACTATCATAATGCATTCCGAAACACAAACCTGACCATGGGTCCTTGTACTAGAGATAAGTTAGCTGTGCACACATGTACATATACACTGCATGGACGGTTGTGCAAATATCGGATCTGAGATGTACCCACAAATCAAGTATTTCTCCATACATTTGGCCAAACAAGCTGCTTCTGAAAAGTTGTTTTTTGTGAATGCACATAACTAAAATTGTTTCCTTGAACAGTCATATCAGTTAAGTTCTGTCATGCATATCCTGGAAAGCAGGCAACCAACGGTTCTTAAGCCTGAATAAAGCATATCCATTTAAAATGTCAAACAAATATTGACAGATTTCCTTTTTTTGGGAGGGGCGGCCGTTGAGGGACAGGTATTTGCCATGCTTTTATTTTAACCTTAAGTGATGTTAGTTCCTACCACTGTGCCACTACTTATTTATTTCAATAAAATGTGGGTACAGTCGAAGTAGTGGGAACTGTAAGGAGTGGCTGGGGTTTTGGTTTGCTTTTGGGGGGGAGGGTTTTTTCTGTTTTTTTTTAAACTCAGTACATACAAAGTTATCTGTTAGAAACTGTATTTTTTAATCAATCTATCATATTTTGCATCTTTAAAGGGACACTATCCAATTCATTATTTTTTCAACTGATTGATTTAAAAATTGCATTTTTCGGATAGAAAATCCTTTAAATAGTATGTCCTGTTTTTTGCGGGGCGGGGAGTTCAGTCCTTTAAAAGAGGATGATGATGTTTTTAAGAGTCTTTTTAGCCACAAAAGAGATGGCTCTGATCCTACATCTGGATTCATGTTGATTGGTGTCTGGGGGATTGGTGCTCTCACAAACCAAAGAAATAGAAGGTAAAATTATGGGAACTTTTCAGTTTTATTAATCAATAGCAACGATAAGTTTAAATTTTATTGCTAATTTCAAGTTAATGGTGTCCCCTTAAATGGCGGCTGTTTTGTAATTCAGGTAATGCAGACTTTTAGTAACTTCCATTTTCTTGCTGCGTATGAAATATTTTATCTTTAGCCTTTGACACATTTTAAAAACACTTGTGCAGTGTGTATTCTACCTCCTGTTAAAATAGCTCAGAGAGCTCAAATGAATCTCTGAGGAAAAGTAACTAATTGTCTTAATTGTCCTGTGATTCTTCATGCCCTTCCCTTAATACCATTTTTTATTTTCTTTGAAAGAGTTTTTTATGCTTGCTTGATGGTGCTGGACTTGAATAGTACTTGACAGGACTGTTTTTAGGATATAGAACTTCAATGTTATTAAAGTTTCCTACCCACTTCTTCATCAGTGTTCTTCAACTCTGATCACCCTTACAGAACAATTGGCAGTTCAGGTTCCTAGATCAGCAGTTCTCAAACTGTAGGTCAGGACCCTAAAGTGGGTCACAACCCCATGTTAATAGGGTCACCAAGGCTGGCGTTAAACTTTCTGGGACCCGGGGCCAAAGCCCAAGCCCCACTGCCAATGGCCGAAGCCAAAGCCTGAGCCCCACTGACTGAGGCTGAAGCACTTTGGCTTTGGCCCCTCTTCCCAGGGTGGCAGGGCTGAGGCGGGCTCAGGCTTCAGCCCTCCCCCCCCCTTCTGGGGTCATGAAGTAATATTGGTTATCAGAAGGGGTTTGCGGTGTAATGAAGTTTGAGAACCCCTGATCTAGATTATAATCGGTGACCTCTTCAACTGGGATTGAGGTGAGTAGCAATTGTGATGGCAGTTCATTCAATATAGGCACCTGTCCATTAGGAACTAGACTGAAATCCACTAACTCACTTTATATAGGCCACTAACCAACCGATGGTAACAGCCCACTACCAACCTGAGCCAATCTGTCGCTATCTGTCTGAACAGTCTGGAGGAGAAAGATTTACTATTGCCAGTGTTCTACGCCATTCACTTTTTTTTTTTTTTGAGAACCTGATCCTTCAAGCACCCCAACATGCAGAACTGACATTGACCTCCCCTAACATCAAGAGCATTGCACTAGAGATGAGTTTGGGGAAGGGGGGTTATTAAGTTCTTTTTAAAATAAGATTAATAAAATGCCTCTTAACCAAACTCCAATTTTTAGATTCTCAGCCCTTTAAACTAAGTTGATAGTCTGAGAAATGTTAGCTTTGGCTTTAGAGACTATGGTGTGTGTTAGAAGTGAATCCTCTTCTGATTCAATATTGTACTTGCATTTTATCTGTAAAGCTGCATGTGTCAGTGCCCTGGTGCATCCACCCCTTCAAATCACACAGCGGCACGATAAGAATATCTGCTCTTTAGAATCCATAAAGTTAGCAACTCAGAGGGAGGCTGAGATACTACAAACGATTGTTAATCTGGCGTGTTGCAGATGGAGTGTTTTAATCGTTCTCAAATTCGGAAAAGTTGAGCCAGTTGAAACGCCATCATTTCTGGGTTGAGGTTCTGTCAGGTGATTCATTGCGGGGATCAACTTGCAACAACCAAAATCTTATAGTACCAAGGGAATATAATGTGAGAAAAAGACATGTTTTATTTAACATATACATAATCATTACTCATTTTGTTTGGGTCATTTCAGGTGCACCATTATGGGCTTACATCACTTTTTAATCGGCTATTTCTCCCCCGCCCCCCATGTTTTGATTTAAAAGAATGCCGTGTTTAAGGAGGATTTAGAAAGCTTTGAAAAATGGATTTGTGCTACTTTAATATATATATAAGCCTGAAACGTCTATTCCAGGGTGACGAGGAACTGTGGTAGCTGGTCATGATGCTTAACGCAGCATAATTTATGTAGTAGAAACTCAAGTTGTGAGTTGAAATTCTGAGGGTGCACGTGACCAATGGGCTGGAGATCTCCCCCCCCCACCCCCCAAGTGTGTTGGACTGAACTAGATGATACCTGCCTTTAATTGGAGGAGGTGAGGAGAGAGGTAGAACATATGCTGACTTAATTGGAACCAAGGTTCTGACCCTCAGCTTTCTTGGGCTAGTGCAAAGCAGCCCTCAAGCCACCTAACTAGCCCCTAGCCTTGCATTGGGGAATCCAATGAGTGGGGAACAGGAGGCACGTACAGGTTATCCCTACCTCCTGCAATCACCATCTGCTCGAATGGAGCAGCCCCCAGTGTATAGAGGGGTGGAGGGAAAAGATAATGGATGAATATATTCAAATAATATGGAGTCTGATGGAAATAGAAAAGTGACCCTGGGTGTGTTGGGGACCACTAATATAGAGATTCGTTTTTCTGTCCCAAATACTGGTGCCAGCTTTTCCAGTAGGTGAGAATGAATTTCCCAGTGTCAGCCTCCACACATTTGGGTCAGTGCCGGGGTAGAAGGAGAGACAAGCCTCTGGTAACATACTTGCTTGCACAGGTATCACCATGGCCTCTGACTGAATAGAATGTCTGACCTCTTCAGGTGTGGGTGACTCTTACCATCCAGGTGGTGGAGTCTCATAAAAGTGATACAAGTCACCAGACTTGGGATTCTCAGCTCCAAAATATGCAGCCATCTAGATTCTCCTGCAGCTCAGAGTAAATGGCTTGGTATTTCATAGCAAAGGGTCCCAACTCCAAACCTCTTCTGACAATTGGGAAGTAGATGTTGTTACATTCAGGTCAAGGTAGCTCTTAAATCTTTTGGACCAGATCTTCTGCTGGTATAAATGGAAATGGGCTTTTCAGTTACAATGGCACAGCCCATTTGCACCAGCTCAAGATCTGGCCCTTTGAATGGATTGCTTAAAAATACACTAAAGAGAACTCAACCCAGGCATAAAAAAAATTCCCATGAGCAATCTATTGTTGACACTGTCAAGTCCACCTTCTGTATGTTGCAGATGGGATTTGGCTGAACTTTCTTATCCCTGTGCCACGTAAGGAACCCTCTCCCAAAGTAGAGCAAATATTTCTCCTCTTCATTTCTTAGTGGAGATGCACGGTGGAAATAGTGCATCTTCCCACATGCAAAACAACTGCATTGTAAGTTCCACAGCTTTATGTGCTAAACGTTGCTTTGATCATGATCCGTTATTTCTCCCCCATCTCCTGTGTGTCGTTAGACCCCTTGAGAGAGTCTTCCAAACTGCACAGCAAGTCGCTGCCCTACGAGAAGGGAAAAAATATATGTGCCGTCTCCCTCCATCCCCGACAATAGACGACTTTACTGAAAGTCAATGCCATCCACTTGCATTTATCACTGCCACTCTTGCTCTGCATATTTTTGGTATTCGCCATGCATTGTTAACGGTGATTGTCATGTAATTAAATCACTGCTCATCACAAGAGCCTATTTTTATGCTGAGATAAGCATCAGAAGTCTGCCGCAGCATCCCCCAGATCAATAAAGATGTTCCCTGTAGGATTACAAATAGTCTGGGGTTGTGCAGGGCACCAGAATTAATTAGGAATGATTTCTCTTTTTCTTTCCACTTTCAATACATTTTTAATTGTTAATTCATTTTCGATGGGCTTGTTTTTAACTCTGCCTTGATGCCCAGATGCCTCTGTTCAGGGATTTTGAGCATCATGTCACTTGTGGCAACACCTCTTAGTCCTCACGACTCTTGCCATCCCTTCCATAGTCATGCCTAGCTATTGTTTCAAAAGCGCAGTAAATGTTCTTAAGACTGAAACACTTTACATTGTAGGCTGTGAGATGGACTTTAGATAGTGATGATGATGATGTATTTGTGTTACAGTTTTGTCTTGGGTTCCCAGCCATGTTCCAGGCCCCATTGTGTACAAACACATAGGATCTGTCTACACTTCCAGCTTTCCACGTGTCGAACTGCAGGTTCTTGCCCCTACCCCTCTATCATTCATGCTTAAAGCCCTTAGATATATGTCCATGGGTGTGTAGACATCCCACTAGGGGTGGGTGAGAGCATGCATTGACACGTGACCCATCTCTCTACCCTCCCACTTTGTGGTGTGAACATAGCAATGATGCGGTGAACTGCCCTCGAGTCTACCTAGTCCTTCTTCATCATTCCCACAATTCCCTGTCCCGTATCTTCTAGTCTTTCGGCCTCCTCAGGTTCCTCCCACTTGGTCTCTATAGACCACAAGTTATCTGCTATTTTATATACCTTTGCTCAGCATTTATCTCTTCTCTTTCTATGTGGACTGCTCCACTTCCACAACTCGCTCCAGCTCAGTTTGCCCTGCCATTTGAAAATGTTCTCCCTCCAGTGTGCTGCAAGCTGGCCAGAGAGGCTCCCAGAACCATGACTGCAGCAGAATCTCACAGAATATTCACCTTTATGAGGTCCCCTGGAGGCTGGAGCAGCAGGACAGCCATCAGACAGTGGTGTAGTGCAGGGAGTGGATAAAACATCTGAAGTGCCTGTACCACAAGGCCAGCATCATACACAGCATGTGTGGCACATGCCCAGTACATGCCCCTGCTATAAAGAGTTTGATAGGGTGGTTGGCACCACTCCAGCTTCAAGTCCATCATCTCCTATGATGTCCTCCTGACTCCAGTGGGTCTTATTGTGAGACTGGAAGAAGGGGAAGCAGGTGGCAAGATCAGCTGGGACCACGGAAGGCTTGCAATCCCAGGAGTAGAAAGTGAAGCTTGAAGCCTTGAATCAGCCCACTAAGCAGGGTGCGGGTAGCAGACATTCTGTGCTCATTTTCCAAGGAGCTCTTCGGGGATGAACCTGGGAACCAGCCTGGAGAGAAACAGTCAGCAGCTGCCCTGAAGAACTTGCATTCTAAAACAGTAAAGATAAATGGTGATAAGGGAAACTGAGGCACTGAGCAGTGATGTGACTTGCCCACAGTCACTCAGCAGGTCCGTGGCAGAGCAGGGAGCGGATCCCAGGTGTCCTGTCCCCCAGTGCAGAGCCCGTTCTACTAGAGCAGTCTACCTCCCACTGTATAGTTGTTTTTCTAAATTATCCACTATTTTTCAATATATGTCAGATAAATGTAGACAGTTAAGTACAGGCGAGTGTGGAAACTTATTCTGTGGGAAAAAGAGATTTAGGATTTTTTCTCCAACTGAGGGTTAATGCATCTCTTCTGAATGTTCTAGTAAAGGAAAAATAAGGGACCAGTCATACAGTCTTCAGTGCATGTACAGAGCAATTAAAGGAGTCTGATGTGAGTTATAACAGTGCAAATCAGGAGCAGTCAATGGAATTGCAGTAGTGTAAAACTGGAGTGAGGTTGGAATCAGGCCTATTGACTTCAATGAGATGAATGCAATTTTCTAAAAGATTGGTTTAGAATCAGGAGGTTTTGTGAATTTGTATATTATTGTTTAATCCTTCTTCCTAATGGGGAAAAGCCTCCAAGTCTGAAATAAATTTTGCCTTTGAGAGAGTGTATACTCTATTTGTTTAACTACATTCTACATATCCTTTATGCATATCCTATAACTTATTACCTGTGCATGGTTTGTCAGTTAAAGGAATGTTTCGAAATCTAACTTACTTTTCACTATTGATACTTGATTAACTTTTTTTGCATTTCACGCAAGCCTAGACAATGATATAAAATGCCCAGCTTTACTTTTGTTTATAGTCCCTTTCACTTTCTTGTTTTCATATATCAGAATTGTCTCCACATTTCCCATTCAGATCTCTTATCTGCCAAAACTGTTCTGTCAACATTGCTTGGACATCGGAACCAATTGGTGCTCACCCCATTTGCATGCAGAGTTGTTTCTACAGCAGGAAATCCAGGTCATCAATCAAGGCTCAGGGCCACATTGTGGTAGGTGCTGTATGGACACCCACTGGAGTTCCACGGACATCTGTGGGAATAACTGTAAGTAAAGACTGCAGAATTGGAGTGTAATATGTAATTGCAAATTATGCATCGTGAGCCTGCTAGAATTATTTGAGAGAGGCGACAGAATCAGATAAGCAGTAGAGATTGAAACTGCAGGGGTATGTGTGTGTGTGTGTGTGTATATATATATATATAGTCTATTGAAATAACCATACAATACTGATATTCACAACCAATATGAGCACAATGATCTCAGCCATGAACATTGCACCTCCATCAACAACAAATTGCAATGATAACAGAGGCAGCAGAAAGACATTGTCGTGAAGGTCTCAAAGAACGGGTATGCATAATATACAGTGGGGTTCAATGTGAAACAAGGGAGAGACCTTCGCCTTGGTTGCCCGCTGATCTAAGGGCTGAGTGCTGTTTCCTTTGAACATCCAACAGCATGAAAAAAATACCTTTCCCATCGATATTTTTTTTGGGGGGGAGAGGTCCTCACTCCCTTGGTAGCCACAGGGAAGAAGCATGGATTAGAACAGGTTAAGGGTTACTGTGGGGATAAACAGCCAGTTCTCAGCATGCAAAGGAAGTGAATAGTTGGGTGACAGGTTCTGTTCTTTATGGACCTAATCTAAAGTCCATTGAGTGCAGTGGAAAGATTCCATTGGAGCTGTGGACCATACCTTATATTTGTTAACCCCCTACCGGGGGATAAATACTGGCCAAAGGTGTCACTGAGAAATAATTTAGATCAGTCTGAACTAAAGGATTGTGAGATTCTTCACAAAGGCAAGCATAACTGGGGTCCCCAGCAACTTAACAATGGAGGAAATGCATACTGGAGATGCTTTTAATCTGCTCTCACACACTGTTGCTTGAGGAAGGGAGAGCTAGACGCTATTGTGGACAGCTGAGTGGGAGGTTTTCCCAGTGTGTGGAGGGCACTAAAGAGTGGAGTGAGGAATTAGGTGCATTGAAGGAATAGCGCATAATACAGACACCCACATTCACTGTTGACTTACATGCCCATGCTATGGGATTGTATTACTCCTGAATGTAGGTCAGTGAATGATGTAGAGAAGACCAGCTGTAGGTTGTTTGCCTCCTCTGATAATACAAGGGTAAAGGGGCACTTGAAACTATGAGGCAATAAACTTAAAACAGATGAGAAATGCTTTCCCACAATATATAGCTAGCTGGTGGCATTCGCTACCTCAGGTTAATACTGAGTGACTGCTCACACCTGGACCAAGCTGACCTGGGTGCTGATCGCCGGCGTTAACTCTGCAACGAAGACGTACCCATCCTGAAAGGGAGTCCCTGCCCGCCAGGGCTCACATCCTCAGTAAACAAGTCAAACAAAGGGGTGGGAAGCAATATGTGTGCGTCCTCTTGATTAAGCTCTGTAATGAAAATCTCAGTCAACCCCACAGGCTTCTAAAGACTGACTCTTGCTTCAATCGGAAGTGTGTAGAACTGAATTTGATTATAGATGATAGGCTTTGCACAGCAAGAAACCCGGCACATGCTCATCTCTGTGTTGGGGCAGAGGGGGTAGGTTTTTAGAGCTCAAAGTACTTCTGGATATATACTGAAGGCAGTTGCTGGCAAAAGGCAACTGTCCCCAGAGAATGATGGAATTTACACGCCTGTCAGCCAGCCAAAAGCTACCTGTCCTGTATTTACATGTAGTGACACAATGCCTGAGGACCTAAGGGAACTGGCAGCAGCCAAACATGCCACTTGTTCAATCACTTGCTGTACTTTTCCCGTGAATGCACCGAATGGATCTGATTTTGGGAGTGAACCTTAGGGTTCGTCTACCCTGCAAACAAAAGACCCGCAGCAGACCTCAGAGCCAGGGTCTAAGATGTGTTGCCACAGGTCTTGGGTTTTTTTTTTTTTTTTGCTGTGTACTTGTACCCTTAATCCCCCAAAGCGTGGCATCTTTCTCACTGCAGCGTTGCACGTTATTATTGGAAGCAAATGGTTCTCTTCTCCTACCATGCCAGCAGAACCCCACTGATTTCAGTGGAGTCACTGCTGACTTACCCCAGTGTAAATGAGAGAAAAATCAAGCTCATTTATCTCTGAATTTCCCCTCCCTTCATCCTGAGAAAGACAGTTGGGGTTTCATCCCCTTATGCCCTCAAATCCCTAGTGATCCATAATTTGCCATGGACCTCTGTCAGTGCTACTAAAGGGAGCACAGGGGTGTTCTGTCCCACTTGAAGAAGGCTTTAGTTGAAAGGAAACTGTTGATTAAGTGCATCATGAATCAAAGGGCTACAGATAACTCACACAAGGGGCAGGATCTTCTGATGGGGGTGTGTGTGGAAAGGCTTTCCGTCTCCTTCAGTCCTGGGGCTGGCTAGGGGCACAAATTAGAGCACCCACAAGGGTACAAGAAATGGAAATCAATGTTTAAAAACTCTCGAGTGCAATGTTCAAAGACTGTAAAATACTACACAGTCGTTTTTCTGTAAGACATGGCATAATATAAAATGCACCAAAGTGGGTGTGCTATGAAGGCTTTCTTGGCATGGGTTTGAGGTTCTGCAATGCAGGAGTGGTGGGTAAAACCCTGCTACAGCACCATGAATTCTGCACATAAGTTATAGAAATATGATGTAAAGATTTTGTTTTAATTGGGCGGCTCTTTTTGTGTCCTGCCATCTCTAAGGCCAAGTGCCTGAAGTACAGTGGGTAAAATCCTGGCTCCGCTGAAGTTGATTGAAAATTTCCATTGACTTCAATGGGGTCAGGATGTCACTGCATGATTCTGCTTGTCCACGGCTGAGTGGGAGCCATAAAACCCTCAAAAATAACTTGACTATCCCTAAATGGTCACCTTTTAAAAACCCTTTTCCCCGTTTTGAGCAATTGCTCTCCCTTGCCTGTCCTGGGTATTGGGTCAGGCTACTTTGGAAGGGATAGGAGGGGACATCCAAATGTGGGGGAAAGGAGGATACATTTTTGTGGCAGAGTGAACCAAAAAAGCCACCCCAACTTGGCTATTTGAAGGATTTTGGATTGTTAGAATAAGGCCTGAGGAGATAGATTAATGATCAGAGGGCAGGTGAGGGGATCCAAGGTCACGTTGCTTATTGCATCATTGAAAGGAGCTTATCTCCCACAGTGAAGGCTCTAAGAACTTAAACAGAAAAGAAGAGAAAGCAGCATGATGAATTGCAGGGGCATACAAGAAATTAATGTATTACGTGGATGTCACGTCTGAATGTGCAATTGCATGTGTGTGGCTGTGTTTGTGTGCATTATTGTTATGTAATTATAAATGCATATATATTTCTGTATGAGTGTAAGTAAATCTTGGTACTGTCTGTTTCAAAGCCATTTCAGCTTGGTTTGCTTCCCTGTGTTCTGTTCAGCAGGGTCCTTGCAAAGAGTTCCTCTCCTTTCCCCTTTCCTCTTCCCCTTCCTCCTCCTCCCATCATCTCTGCTGCCCAAAGTCATCCTTCACTCTCCGAAAACTGACTTCTGTTTATGGAGCGGCTGGCAGCAACAGCATTCCGGAGCTGAGCCCTGGCTAAGAAACAAGCCTGCTTTTCCCTGAGCTGTCAGGAGCTTTTAGAAATAACACCCTCCTCTGAGGAAGTCAGAATAGCAACAGGAAAATAAGTAAAACCTATTATAAAACAGTTGTCCAAGAACTTAGGCACGGCGCGGGGTAGAGATCGATATGCTGTGAAGGTTAAATCTATTTTCACACTGTGTTCTATTTCACAGTTTAATGGTGTTTTAATGTGTCTGTCACTGAGCCCCCTTCATGTTTTGCAGGTAGAGCCTTTACAAAGGAGAAAGAACCTTGGCTTTACAAGCTTCCCAGTAACATCTTATTTACCAGCTGAGATCTGACACTTTCCCTTCCTCTCTGGAGAGACGCTGGAGTCTGACTATTATTTTTTAAAGACATAATGCGGTGTTGCCTTTACAATAATTTCAAATGATCTTTTTTTTTCAAAATGCTTTTCGGGAAGCTGGGAGCTGTTGGGAATGACGGGCCTGCGTGAAGAGGGACGGAAATACCTAGGGAATGTTTGAACAAGGTGTATACACTAGGGATGGGCTAACTCCCTTTGCCTAATTTGGAACCCAATCCAAAACGGTGGCTTCCAAACTTTGGCTCAAATTCTAATGCTAATGAGGTTTGTCTCCCACTTTCGGAGAGCATGGAAAAAGAAGCGGACGAACGAAGGCGAGGAGACCGCAAATCCAAGGAAAAGATGGGATGCAAAATGGAATACGGAGAAGGCAGAAGGAAACACAACTCAAGGGTGACACTAGGGGAAAAGAGAGCTGAGAAGTAGGGGAGGGAAATGATGCTAACATCCAGAAGTAGGTGGTTTCTATCCCTAATACTTAGCACAGGCTGCCTTCTGGCTTGACTAAAAACCCTGTTTGTTTGCTTTTAATTAAACCACTTGGGTTTCAATTACAGGGGGAAATAGTTCGCAAGCTCCAGCCACTGGTCACTGTTTGTTCAGCGCTTAAAAAAGGTAAAGGGCCATGTAAACGCCAAGTGTTGTTGTTGTTCATGTTACAGCCTGCCTACTGCAGGAGCTTCAGCACACCTCATACAGCAAGACATTCAGCCATCCCCTGCCTCTTGGTACTTGCATACTTCGGTGATGAGAATGGGGCACAGAGGGATCTGTTTTTTCACGGGGACCTCTAACTGTATCCGGCCTCTTCCACCAGGCAGGAGGCTTCCCCATATGTTTCATGGGACAGTTTAAAATTGCCTTCTTCAGGATGAATGTGCCCCACCCATCTCTGGGTCAAATTCATCAGCTCCGTTATCAGGCCTAACCCTCACCAAAACCAGAGGAGTAATGCCTGCTGAAGCCAGCTGTTAATCTTGCCCCATGTCTCTATACTCAATTCCCTCTGTTTACCTACAACCAGTCTCTTCTCTGTCCTTTCCCATAACGTTACCCCCGTTGTTATGAGAGCCTTTTCCTCTGCATCGCCTGCTGTCTGGAATGCATTCTTACATCCCCCCCCATATAATTTCAAATCTCATCTGCAAACACCTACTCCCCCTTTGTCCATGTCTCTTCATTTTTTCCCCATCCTATTTAATGCTATCGAACAAGCTGGGATGTACGGTTTGTAGGAAAGGTGATATTGAATGAAGGTCTATATTGTATTATATCTTACTTGGAATCAGCTGTTAAAAAATCCAAAGCTTCCCCTTGTACTGGTTGCTTTACGAGAGTAATAGACATTTGTTCTTTCAAGTCCATCGTGGGTTGGTGCTTTCCAGATTGAGTATGAACCTGCAGAGCACTGACTTGGCTTAAGCCATGTGTCCCACTGTACCAGACATGTCTGTAATGTGTTTTTTGGCTTTGCTGCCTTGCGTGTTCCGAGTTCCTCTCTTCTCCCCCTTTTCATTTTCCATTGTTGAAACAACAGTCTTCTGGTGAATGTGGAGCACAACTGGCCCTGTATTGTGGGGCCAAAATAAACTCGGTGCTTACTGTGTTTTCCATCCCTCACAAGGTGAAATACCAACTCTATGAGCTATTGACCTCCTGATGGGAGCCTGTGGTCTGGAAATCCAGTGGCAGACCTCCCGGGACAGAATTCCTTCTTGACTGACATTGCTGAAAGTTAATCTCCGGTCCTTGGGAGTTAGAGGAGCCAATGGGCTGATACAATAGCTTCAACAGCAATCTGATTTTTTTTTTTCAGCCTGGTTTTTCCAGCTTAACTTTGCAAATGCAAGATATTCAAACTTCAATGGGTCTAACCCAAAATGCCAGATCCAAAAACTCGATCCAGATCCAGACTTTCCTAAACGTTCAGGGTCTTGGATCTGGCCCTTTATAAAGTGGAGACCTGCGTCTGGAATTTGGATCCTGCATTTTGGTTCTACTCTATGCTTTTGGGTGCTTATTCCAACTGAACTGGACCAGATCACTGAACCCTGTGAGGGTTTGCTGTTCACTATCTTTACCCTGCATGCTTAAAGGACTGTTTCTCTTAGTGCAACCATTAGAGCAAATACATGAAAGCTTGCATTGCAGGCACAGAGATATGGTTAAACTCACACTCTCAGAAGTGAGGCTGACAATACAACCATAAACATTGTATGACCCTGACTATGTGAGTACAGCTTCGTGTGACCTAGGCCAAACTTGCATGCTAAACCCCAAACTCACAGATTAAAGTGAAAACTTAAATCTGCTGGGTAGTGTATATTAAAGTATTTCTTTCAGTCAAACTATACAGAAACAGAACTTGAATATCCTCTGGAATTCCATCATCAGTATATCTTGGGTTAGGAGGCCAGGAAAAGAGGTAGGAGTTGGCAAGAGAAAAGTATGAATAAAACAGAAGGCCCATTTTTTGCAGCCACAAGGTCTTGTCCATTTCTCTGTTTTGCAGCTGATCCCTGTTTTTAATCTCACTTAAAAGTAACATTTCTTGAGGTGGTTAATGCAGTCATGGTGCTTAATAAAAACTCCTCTTTACTATAGTCTCCCTGTAGAAATACTTAAGGATCCAACTAACAGACCAGAAGAAATGTAAATGTTAAGGAAGGAATAAGAGGAGGGTGGCCAAGATGTTGTGAAAACTAGTTAATCCCCAGAGGGATGGGACGTGAGGATTTATTAATTTTTAATAAATTTAATAACATTTATTAATTTTTAATAAATTTTAATTAATTCCCTTGCTCCTATGCAAGGGAATTAAGATGGTTCAACCTGGCTCCACCTAAGTGCCAGAAACTGTCTGCCGAGATTGAAATCCAACATTGTCCTATGCTGAGAAGCTCTCTCTACTGCACAGTGTGATCTTCTCTCAGCTGTGGGTTCCTGACTATTCACCCAGGCTGGGAATTCATGGAGAAGGGCTGGCATGTAAGCCAGTAGTAGAGATGAACCTGAAAACCCTGAGCAGCTCCAGGCCGGGAAGGAGGACTGGCCACGCTGTGAGTAGGTTTGCACAGTGGAAGACCATGAGGCTTGTTGGGCACTGGGAGAGGTGAATGCTTTCGTGCTTTTCTAGGGCAAGCCTGGTTCTAGTGAGGTGACCTTGATAGTCTGTGGAGATAAGTCATTCATAGCAGGTGATTTATTTATTGAATGTTCCCTCATTTTCTGTTCACAAGTTTGGCAATGGCAGTTTGCAACTTTTTCAAATGTATTTTCTCCACCTTATGCACTGGATAACTTTTTTGTATGAATAATTATGGATCTCTAGGTTGTTCCTAAGCAGTTAGTTGAGAGTTTGTGGGACCAGATTCTCAATGGGTATAGCTCCATTGAAGTAGATAGCCAATATCCAAGCTGTGTCTGTTCATTTCCATTCCACTATGACACATGGTACATTTCTGTTTCCTAACATGATGAGTACAACTTTAGAGTCAGGTTTCTGCTGCTGATAATCACCTTCCAGAGTTCAACATCTGCTGTCTCAACATATTCTCTAAAAGTCACTTACATTTCGTTCCCCCCAGAAAATTCTCTCCCTAAAATTCTCATACAAAACAAGAACCATAGCGGCACCACCATTTGTTAGGCCATTCAGTTGTATTCAAATACTCACAAAATAGCAACCCAGCTCTAATAATCAGTGTTCTGTGAATTCTAATGCAGCATACACATGATCAAGAAAGCTGATACCCAACCATTGAGTCCCAGTGCTTTGATTTAAAGAGTTTCCAATCACCAGGGATATTACAGTGATATACAGGTTTATGCCACAAGCAGTTATCAATGTAGGTTCCAACAGACAGCT
This sequence comes from Chelonia mydas, assembly GCF_015237465.2. Classification (NCBI taxonomy): domain Eukaryota; kingdom Metazoa; phylum Chordata; order Testudines; family Cheloniidae; genus Chelonia; species Chelonia mydas. The sequence continues at coordinate 72,563,463 of NC_051250.2, forward strand.
GCTGTAGGACCCACATTTGCATCAGACAAATAACTTAATCCTTGTTCTATGAAGCCTCAGTTGCCTAAGATTTTGGTTTTTTCAATTTCAAATGTTCAGATACGTCTATTAAGTTATTGAAGTGGAACAAATCAATGCATAACCCAGTATTAATTGTTTGTCTACAGTCAAAGAATGAGAACTTTCTTTTTGCAAAATTAAAATTGACAAGCCATTAGCGTAAGCTTTGTTCTAATCACATTCCATACATATTATTTAAATTTTCAACAATGGAATTGACATAATTTGAAAGCTATCTGCTGTTAATGTGCAGCTATGTTTTATTATCATACCTTTAAAGCTGGTTGGTAACAATGGGATAGTTCACACTATTGATCAGCATCGTGCATTGCAGACTAGACCATTACGCCAATTGACCTTCTTACCCAAGAAACTTCCGATGAAGCACAAGATTCAGTACAAAATATTTTAGTGAAATCCTGATCCCACTGAAAGCAAATGTACTTTTGCAATTGACCTCAATGGGGGCAGGATTTCATCCTTTGAGTTGCATCTGAGAGAGGAGTAGTCCTCAGCGGGTGTAAATCAAAGGAGCGGTGTTGATTTACACTAGCTGAAGTTCTGGTCCACTGTTTGAAACAGGATGAAAACCTCATGCCCAAGTAGAATTGGCATGGACTGTGATGTTGCAGTGAAATTGTATGGAGAATACAGCCACAGACCAATATGTAACAGTCATGCCCTTTACACAACTCAAAGAACAAGTAAGGAGCTGTTTTGGTTGATGGTCAGAATTTCAGTAATGTCTCTATAAACTTCAAGCACCCATTGCATTCCACTCCTGTAGTGTTTTGTTTTCTTTTCAGACCCCCTTGAAACCATATGTAACATCTCAGGTATTTCCTAGACAGGGAATGTAATAAGTAAATAAAGTCAGAAATCTCCTTTAAACACTTAAGAAAATATAAATTGTGGCACAGGGAATGTTTTGGCTCATTGAGCTTTCTCAAGTGGGTACTCTTGACTTGCTTTCTGGAACCACTGCAACAGCTAGTGAAGCCGCTTTGATTTCTAGCCTGAATAGATTCTTGCTTATTTTCATTTTCCCAACTATTTGCTGAGATACTTCTCCGCCGCTGCATATCTGGCAGCTGAGTCAGCAATTGCTGTTCCATGCTAGATGGTTAAAGGGAAGTTGTCAGCTAGGTTTTGGTCTAATACTTAGACTCGGTTAAAAGTTTAGATTATGATTTGAAGTTACCCCATATTAATACTGCTGAATTAGATCAGGATCTGGCCCATTATGTTTGTTGTTATTTGAATTTCAGTATCACCTAGAAGGTCAAAATTACCATCTGGGCCTCTGTTGTACAGACGCATAGCAAGAGATGGCCCCTGTAATGAAGAGCTTATGAACTAAATCAGTGGTTCCCAAACTAGGGGTGCTGCTTGCTCAGGGAAAGCCCCCTGGCAGGCCAGGCTGGTTTGGTTACCTGCCGCGTCCGCAGGTTCGGCCGATCGCAGCTTCCACTGGCCGCGGTTCGCCACTCCAGGCCAATGGGGGCTGCGAGAAGGGCGGCCAGCACGTCCCTCGGCCTGCGTCGCTTTCCGCAGCCCCCATTGGCCGAGAACTATGGCCAGTGGGAGCCACGATCGGCCGCACCTGTGGAAGCGGCCGGTAAACAAACCAGCCCGACCCAAGAGGGGGCTTCCCCTGAACAGGTGGCGCCCCTCGTTTGGGAACCACTGACCTAAATAGACAAGCCAAACAAAGGAAGTGTGTGTTTTCATTTCCATATTATAGATGGGGACATAAAGCACAGATAGACTAAGTGACTTGTCCAAAGTCCCACAGGAAGTCTGTGGCATAGCTAGGAATCTAATCCTGCTCCCCTTCAGATTAGCCCAGTGCCTTAACTGCAAGTCCATCCTTGAGACTTTTTTTCAAGTTTTGATTTTTTTTCATTTAAAACTCTCATGCATTAATTACCTTTACATTTAAACAAATGTGTACCGTTAACAACATGAAGATCAAGAATTAACATGCTACCACAAGTGGCAACTACAGCATAATGCCACTACAATATGCAGTTTGAAAAAAAGCACATTCCCAGCCAGGCTTCCCAAAGGCCTTATGCCTTATGCAGAGCTCCGGTTTAACCTCTTTGTGTTCAGGCTTTTGCCAAAATTGCCTGGGATCTAAATTTTTCCCTGTTGTGTGGTGAACCCAAATTGCAACGATGCCATGGTAATGCATGAGAATGCAAAAGTGAAGCCAACTAGAATCAGTGGTGAAACTGACTAGTCTAGATCCATTTTATGAACTGAGTTGAAAGGCAGCTATGCAAAAAAAAGCATAAATGGTGATACAGAAGTATGTTTTTAACCATCTTTAAATGTCAGAGCAAGCATCACTTTGTTTTTAAAATAGTGTAGTGTTACATTAGAAACACAGAATCATAGAATATCAGGGTTGGAAGGGACCTCAGGAGGTCATCTAGTCCAACCCCCTGCTCAGCGCAGGACCGATCCCCATCTAAATCATCCCAGCCAGGGCTTTGTCAAGCCTGACCTTAAAAATATCTAAGGAAGGAGATTCCACCACCTCCCTAGGTAACGCATTCCGGTGCTTCACCACCTTCCTAGTGAAAAAGTTTTTTTCCTAATATCCAACCTAAACCTCCCGCACTGCAACTTGAGACCATTACTCCTTGTTCTGTCATCTGCCACCACTGAGAACAGTCTAGATCCATCCTCTTTGGAACCCCCTTTCAGGTAATTGAAGGCAGCTATCAAATCCCCCCTCACTCTTCTCTTCCGCAGACTAAACAATCCCAGTTCCCTCAGCCTCTCCTTATAAGTCATGTGTTCCAGTCCCCTAATCATTTTTGTTGCCCTCCGCTGGACTCTTTCCAATTTTTCCACATCCTTCTTGTAGTGTGGGGCCCAAAACATTGACACCATCCTATTATAAAACCTGGCCAGTTAATACTGTTGAAATTGAGTGATGTAGGTATTCAGTTACAGTTTGGATGAGCCATGTTTATTTTTCAGCCAAGGGAGGATCCTATATTATTCAGGGGAGAATGAACATCTTACATTGTTTTGTTTAAGGAAAGGGAGTTATTTGACCTACAAAAGACTGCACCTTCTACCGGTGCACCGCAGTGTCCTCTTTCACCATGAGTTCCATACCAAACTCTGAGGTAAGAATGCCACCCATGAAATCATTGGCGCCAACCTGGCTTTGTCTTGTAGGTATCCCGTCCAGCCCTGACCATGTCTGACCCTTCTTTATCTAGGGGGATCTAACAAGACCAAATTTAAAAGTGTGGTGTCCGTAATAGCTGGTCTTTTGGCTGGAAATACAGTTTTTCCCTCCACTAAATGGATTAAGAATGAGGAATTACTCATAGACATGGGTTTTACAAACTGAAATGACACATGGCCTGACTGAGAATTAAGCTAACCTGAAAGTCAGTCTGTTTCTTCGCAAGTTGGCCATGTGTGTTCCCAGCAGGATTGTTGGAGAGAAACTGTGTCCAGTGTATTCTGGACTAGTGTAATCCCCATTTCTCATTAAAGTTATTTGCAAGTCCATTTATCTGACATGTGCATACCGCACAAAATAAAGCAATGAGAAACCAGTAATCTACAATGAAACCTTTGTTTTAAAATCCCCTTTTTTCTCTCTCTTTCATTTAAACTCCAACTGCCTATAGCACAAAGGACTCCATGACAATGCTATCCTTTGCTGCAGAAGCTTGTGGCAGTTTCAATTCACATTGCTTCTCATCTCCAGTCTATCCTGCAAGAGAAAGAGGAGAACCTTCTCTAAGGAATGACCCATTCAGTCACTGTGGGCTTGATCTGGATAGGCGCTGAATGTCGTCAAATCCCATTGACCTCAGTGGGATTTGAGAGCACTCCAGCACCCAGCAGGATCTGCTCAGCTCCTTACAGGACTGGGCCCTATGTTGTCAACTCGACGTTCACTCAGATGAATGGTATTTTCATTCTGGAGTCATCCACAGTATACCTGGACTGGACTAACCTGCATGACATTGAATTGTGTTAAAAATATTCGGTATGTAGAGCAGAGATTTCCAAATTATTATTTTGTTTAAGTGAGTGGGATTGAAATCTTTTTCTTACAGCTTTTAAGGTTCACTCCATCCAAACATGTCTGATTGTGTAGGAACATTCTATAAATAGCCTCTGCTTTTTACCAAATCTGCTTTGCATGTAGATGTGAAGCCGCTTTCATCTCCATCTACTTCAGCTGGCGCCTTTTAAGTAACTTCCAGTTCAAGTGCTTGCTGACGTGATACAAGTTTCTGTCTCTTGGCAAATCCCCAGGCTGGGGAAGAAAATAACCCTGCCTGAGTAAGCTGAATCCCTTTGCTTTGTGAACTGGTCAGCGGCGGAGACAATGAACGGGAACCAATATTGCCACAATTCCACTTATCATAGACTCCAAAGCCATGAGGTATGGAGAATTTTTGAAGGGAAGTGGTGTCTGTTTGGCTTGCCTTCTGAGCGAAAAGAAGTTGTTCTTGCCATTAATTTAAATTACATTGGAATTAGTCTCCAATTACAATTTTGGGGGTCTTTTTATTTTTAAGATGACAACAGTATAGATATTTAAGTGTCATGGAGTCATCTCTGAGGACTGAGGGCCAGGTTTTGATCTCACACGAATGTAAATTCTGGAGTAAATGCTTTGACTTCATTGGACGTACATCAGCTTTACATTACTGGACCTGGATACTACTTACCTAGAGATCAAGCGAAGTAGCAGCATTGGTAGTGCAGGTTTCCAGCACACCACACTCTGCCAATGCAGACTTTGCTTTGGTGACCAACCGGTTGGATTTATATGGGCGTTCCCTTTCCTATATTGAGTCAGGTCTTGGACTAGTTGGGGACCAGCTCAGGAATGCTAGATCATGATCTCAGCCCACAGAGGACATGCCTCCTTTCTGCTAGAGATTCATAGAGATCCACAATTAACGAAATAGATGACTTGTACATGCTGACGTCTCTCAGCAAAATGGAGGATCTTATTTCTATAGCAAGGGTTTATCCAGATGTGGACAGACTCAAACCGGAGAGACACGTGAGTCCCACCAGAGGCCCAAGGAGAAACATGGACCGTGTCCTGATTAGCCTGTTGCCCCATGTGTCCCCATCCCCTCGTTCTGTCCCTCTCTCCTCCCTGCTGGAAAGGGAATGAGGCAACTGGTTGGCTGCTTCTTCCTTTCCTCATGCCTCCCCTCCCAGGAGTTCCAGGCTGGCCCACTGGGCACCTTGGGGGGAAGGAACACTAAGAGCAGAGGAAGAGGAAACAGTCTTTGTCTTTGTGGGCTCAAGCAGCCCCGGATAGCCAGGAGAGGTCACTTCAGGAGAAACCTTGCTCAGCCCTGCGAGGTGTGAGAGACTGGCTGCATTTGGGGCTGGAACAGGCACACAGGGGAATCTCAGAGTCAATCCCAGGCTGCCATTTCAGGTCCCTCCCAGATGCTGTCCAGGCCCCACCAGAGGAGCCAAGACACACAGTCTGAGGGTACGTCTACATGTGAATGAAAGACCTGTGGCACGGTTGCAGCTGGCCTAGGTCAGCTGACTCAAGCTCATGGGGCTCAGGCTGTGGGGTTAAAAATTGCTGTGTCTACATTCAGGCTCAAGCAGGAGTCTGGATTCTGGGAGCCTCCCCGCTCGAGGGGTCCCAGAGCTCAGGGTCCAGCCCAAGACTGAATGTCTACACAGCAATTTTACAGCCCTGCAGCTGGACACCTGCCAGCCTGAGTTAGCTGACCCAGGCCAGCTGCAGGTGTTTAATTGCGGTGTAGACTTACCCTGAGAGCCCCTGGTCTAGGGTGCTCTCGAGACCACCAATCCAGGCTATCAAGATTTACCTGGATGTTGCTCTTCTTGGCTTCATTTGAGTTCTTGTGAGCCCTGTAGCCCTTCGTGTCCGCTGTGGACAATATCATGTAACCGACCTGTGAAGGTGGTCAAAAACGAATGACAGCTGGTAAAGCCCTTTGAGATCCTCAGAGTGGGGAGAGTCAGTGCCATCACTTGCCTGGACCTCCATCACTGAAGGAAAAAAATTAAACCACGCATGGCATGGGAGAACCATTGCTGCTGTCAGCTTAAATCTGTGAGACATGCAGGCCAGTGCCTCTGAATACTGCCTTATTTCACACCTCAAATTTAAGTCCCTGAACTGTTGCTTGTTTGCCGTCCCTTATTTCCCCTCTGATTTTTTAACAAGCTGGAAGTGCAGCTGGAAATTAATGTTTCCTGTCCTTTAAATGATAGGACATTAAAAGGGGGGTGGGGGTGTTCAATGTGCTGGCATTTAACATGCCACAATATTTCAGTTATTTTACACAGGTTCGGGGGCTGGTGTGTTATTACAGCTGTTCTGAAATTCTGACAAAGAGGTGCATGTCTTTTTTTTCCACTGTGTCCCACCATAATTGCTTTTTGCTGCATCTCTGAGCTGTAACCATGGCGATGCGCAACATTCATCAGAGGACCCTCTTGTTGTTTCCCTCGTGTGAATGAATGAAAAAAAAAAAGTGGCATAAAATATTCGGAGAAGTTTCCAAAAGACGGCAGGGTTTTAGTTACAAAAGGCAGAAGCTGCGTTGGGGAGGGGAATGGATGGGCGCTCCAGAGCGCTGGGCTTGTTCCCATCTGAGAGAGAGAGAGTGAGTGTGTCAGAATCTGGGGGCCCCATTTTTGTGGAAAACATACTGCAACTCCAAAGCTGTTGCCTTTTGAAAGGAGGAATTGTGATCCGAGGGGGCAAATAGAAAAGCTTGAGTCTTTTCTGATTGTGCTTGGTGACAAACTGGGCCTTGTTTTGGGAACTAGCTCATGTGGTTTATTATCATACTAAAGTCCTGTCAGTTCTGACCGGGCCTGGAGAAACCTTCTCACTCTGAAAGTGATTTACAGCTGCTCTTTTCCAGGATATTTTTCCCATCAGTCCCCTTTGCTCAGTGTCCAGGGAGAGAGATTCAAACAATTGGATGTGGTGGGAGTAGGAGGAGATGAGGGAGAGTGGGACCTTCCCAGCTCCAATATGCCTGTGGACATCTGGCACCATTCTGTCCTGCTCTCTCCCCAAACCAAGTTTTAGATTAGCTGAAGCCTGCCAGGTAAATAAGCGACTCGGGCAATGTACCCTTTGCTAGGAATGTGTGCACGGCCTAGGATTTCTTCCAAGCTGGGATGATTAGGCTATCCAGTGTTTAGCCAAGTGTCTTAATCAGCTTTGCCTACCAACGCAGCCAACTTCAGCGTCTCAGGAACTTACAGCTGACTTGCCAAGGCAGAATCAAAGAAAACAATGCCATGGTTAAGATGGGCTCTGCATGCTTTTTGCACTGTGCAAGGTTTGCACGTCATGATGAGCATTTCCTGTCCTGTAAGGTGATGTGGATGGTCATTTAGTTTTCATACTGTAATGCCTCCTGACCCTTTCCAGAGGGATTCCAGTAGAACGTGACATTTAGTTGTGTAATTGTATTTGATTTTTAAGATGCTCTCCTCACCGGTAGAGCTACACAGCTTGCTCCCATGAGGGCATAGGCAATTGCCCAGTGTCATTTCAACAAACGTGAATATAATGCTCTCCATGAGTGGAAAAGAGGACTGTAAGGAGTGGCAGGTAAGATTATGGATTATGTAGTTCTGATCTTGCTGTAGGCTGGGAGTCAGGAGGTCTGTGCGACCTTGAGTCATTCACTCAACTTCTCTGTGCCTCAGTTTCCTTGCCAGTAAAATGAGGTTAATAATATTTACTTCTCTTTGTAAAGCATTGGCTTCTGGACCTAAAAACGGAGACAAATGATTAATTTTTTCCCCAAGACTGTAAGGTCTTTGGGGGCAGGGACTGTCTTTTTGTTGCATGTTTGTATATCACCTGGCATCATGGAATACTGGCCCATGACTGAGTTCCGAAGCACTACAATGAGAAAATAATAAATAAGAATAATTTAAGAACCCATAGTAAATAATAATCAAAGGTCATAACACTGATTAATAGCAGTTAGCCCTTAGGATATTTATCCTTTGTGAGATCCCTTTGTAACTCTTCGCACTCAGCTTTGGACTTAAGTATCTTGAATAATTTTGTGTCATCTGCAAACTTTGCCACCTCACTGTTTCCCCCTGTTTCCAGATCATTTATGAATCTGTTGAATAACACAGGTCACAGTACAGATCCTTGAGGGACCCTGCTATTTATCTCTCTCCACTGTGAAAACTGACTATTTATTCCTATCCTTTGTTTCCTGTCTTTTCACCAGTTACTGATCCAGGAGAGGACCTTCCCTCTTATACCATGACTACTTCAAAGAATTCTAATAGATTGGTGAGGCATGATTTCCCTTTACAAAAGCCGTGTTGACTCTTCCCCAATGCATTGTGCTCATCTATGTGTCTGATGATTCTGTTTTTTACGATAGTTTCAGCCAATATGCCGGGTACTGAAGTTAGGTTTACCGGCCTGTAATTGTCATGATTGCCGCTGGAGCCTTTTTAAAAAATGGGCAATACGTTAGCTATTCTCCAGTTATATGGTACAGAGGCTGATTTAAGCAATAGGTTACATACCACAGTTAATAGTTATGCAGTTTCATATCTGAGTTCTCTCACTACGCTTGGGTGAATACCATCTGGTCCTGGTGATTAATTACTGTTTAATTTATCAATTTGTTCCATTGTCACCTCAATCTGGGACGGTTCCTCAGACACTGAAATGCGTTACCTAGGGAGGTGGTGGAATCTCCTTCCTTAGATATTTTTAAGGTTAGGCTTGACAAAGCCCTGGCTGGGATGATTTAGTTGGGGATTGGTCCTGCTTTGAGCAGGGGGTTGGACTAGATGACCTCCTGAGGTCCCTTCCAATCCTGATATTCTATGATTCATCCTCTAAAAGGGATGGCTGAGGTGTGGGAATGTCCCTCGTATCCTCTGCAGTGAAGACTGATGCAAAAAATTCATTTAGCTTCTCATCAATGGCCTTGTCTTCCTTGAGTGCTCCTCTAGCTCCCCAATCGTCCAGTGCCCCCACTGATTGTTTGACAGGCTTCCTGCTTCTTATGTACTTAACAAAAAAAATGCTGTTAATTTTTGTGTCTTTTGCTAGTTGCTCTTCAAATTCTTTTTTGGTCTTCCTAATTATATTTTTACACTCGACTTGCCTGCGTTTATGCTCCTTTCTATTTTCTTTAGTATGATTTAATTTCCAATTTTAAAAAGATTTCTTTTTTTTCTCTAACCACCTCTTTTACTTGGTTGCATAGTCATGGTGTCATTTTTTTTGGACCTTTTACCGTTTTTTGTTTGTTTGTTTTTAATTTGGGGTATACATTTAATTTGAGCCTCTATTATGGTGTTTTAAAATTGTTTCCATGCACCTTGTAGGCATTTCATTCTTGTGGCTGTTCCTCTTAATTTCTGTATAAGTAGTTTCCTCATTTTTCACATTTTGAAGTTACATGCTGTTGTGATGGGTTTCTTTATTGTTTTCCTTCCTACAAAGACGTTAAATTTAATTACATTATAATTGCTATTACTGGGCTGTTCTGCTATATTCACCTCTTGGACCAGATCCTGTGCTACACCTAGGACTAAATCAAGAATTGCCTCTCCCTTTGTGGGTTCCAGGACTAGCTGCTCCAAGAAGCAGTTATCAGCGGAATCTAGAAATTTTATCTCTTCATCCCGTCCTGAGGGGACATGTACCCTGTAAATACAGGGATAGTTGAAATCCCTCTGTATTGTTGGGTTTTCTGTTTTTGTAGTCGTTCTAATCTACCCAAGCATATCACAATCACAGTTGCCATCCTGGTCAGGTGGTTGGTAATATATTCCTATATGCTAGACTTTTATTATTCCAGAATAACATTTCTATCCATAGAGATTCTATGGAGAAGTTTGAGTCATTTAAGACTTTTACTATATTTGCTTTCTTTCACATATATTGTCCCTCGCCCACCAGTACAACTTACTCTATCATTCCTACATATTTTGTATCCTGGTATTATTGTCTCTCACTGATTATCATTATCCCACTAAGTTTCTGTGATGCCTATTATATCCATATTCTCATTAATACCAGGCACTCAGGTTCACCCATCTTAGTATTTAGACTTCTTGCATTTGTATACAAGGACTTATAAAATTTGTCAATATTTAGTTGTCTGTCTTCATGTGATATAATTGAATGGGACTCGTTTTTCGTTTGACGGTTTCTCTTCAGTTCCTATGTCTACTTATCAACTTCTATCCTCTCCTTTTTACTAGGCTATAGAATATTTCCTTTAATAAATCCACCCCTAAGGGATTTATGTGTCCAAAAGGTGTACTCCTCCACACCTGTCAGCTTTCTCCCAGCCTTTAGTTTAAAAACTGCTCTGTGACCTTTCAAATTGTCCATGCCAGCAATCTGGTTCCATTTTGGTTTAGGTGGAGTTCATCCTTCCTGTATAGGGTCATCTTTCTCAAAGGGTTCCCCAGTTCCTAATAAACCTAAATCCCTTCTCTGAACACCATTGTCTCATCCACACATTGAGACCCTGCAGTTCTTCCTGTGTAACTGGCCCTGGCTGTGGAACCGGAAGCATTTCAGAGAATGCTACCCTGGGGGTTCTGGATTTTCATCTTACGTAGCAGCCTAAATTTGATACTTAGAACTTTTAATAGTGATCCCCTAACGTGGGGGATCTCAACCCGAGGGTTGCAGTCCCCAGGGGAGATTGCAAGCATGTGTTGGAGGACAGGGACAGCAATCGCCCAGCCCTTCCCATATTGCCAAATGTTGGGGGTCCCCATACCACGGGAAGAGGGATCTTGGTATGGAAAAATGTAATAAGGTCCCAGTGTGGGAGTGGCTGGCCTAGATTCGTATTCACAAGCCAAGTTTTTCTTCCTTTTGTTTTATGTTCAACAGCAACAGTTGAAAATTCTGCAGTGGCATTGAACAGAGCTGTTGAATTGGGAAGAAGCTGCTCCAGTTTTCCTCAGAGCAGCATTGTGAAGGTTCCCGTTCTGGGCACCAGAAGCCATTATGATCAAGTACACAGAGTGGAGCGCGTAGCTGAAAATTAATTTTTTTTAATTAAAATCTACATCTGTGAGCCTCTCACTGGAAGCCACATTTCTGCTGAGAAATGGCACTGACACTATGGGCCCGAATGGCAGAGACTGGAAAGCCACTGTCCCTCCCAGCTGTAATACTGGTGCAGCAGCCAGCAGATTTTGTCCTTCAATATTTAAAGAGCTGCTGGGTGGTGCCTCATGAAAAAGAGTTTGAAAATATTCCAACCACAGTGAACCATTTTGGCTTGTGCACAATATTCTCTCTGTGTTTCTCGTCCTTCTTTACTTGTTATTAAATATCAGACAAGTTCCTTACATCTGGCCCCCCCTGTGCCTGAAGCTGCTCAGAAATTGGGTGCAAAGGTAGTTGTAAGCTGCCTTCACGTCCTCTTATTGTGGGACTGGCTAGATTCTGATGTGATTCCCAAGGCTCAATTTAGAGCAGCCCCAGATTTCTGTTTTAATTGCCCTGACTACTATTCTGGTAGGTGAGGATTGCTCTCAGATTGCTCTCATCCTCTTTTCTCCAGCCATTTCTCATACGCTGGGCCATGAAAGGGGTGGCATAAAAACTGCTGTGCTGGCAGATTTCTCAGGTATCTGGTTAAGTCAGTTTTCTGCATGCCTTTTGCACCAATATAGGGTGTCAGTTTCTGCTTCCATCCACTTCCCCACCTAGTCTGTTTGCCCTTCCCAGTGATGATCATCCAGATGATGTCCCAATGAGCAGAATTTCCCCCTGAGTGGTCAAGGGCACTAGGATTAAATCGAAATGTTTGGGAAAGCAAACAGATACCAGGAGAGGTTTTAATTTCTCATCTTTTCTACCTTAATGGATTAAATATAAAATTCATTTCATATGATCCTCAGTGCAGCTATACAAGCATCATCAGCGAACAGCTGAAGCAGAGTTAATTACATTCCACTGTACTGTTCTCTGTGTGTTAGGGATGGTGTGAGACAGAGTTTGAAATGTGTTACTAATTATTTGGATTCCAGAACTTTTCTACATGGTTAGCATGACTCACCCTCCCCTCTGTCCCTAATCCTATCTTGTTTTTAGTGCTTCCTTCATTTTATGCAAATTGATTTAGTACCACTGCTTTCATAAAAACTCCTAATATGTTTTACCTGAAAAGGGGAACTGTATAATAGCAGACGGGGGAAGGTATGGGTAGGAGAGGTGCCAAAAAGGCTGTTGCTGATGGCAATAGCTGCAGAGAAGAAGGCTCTAGCACCAAGAGTCGAGTGTTTGTGTCCTGGGCTGAAGAGGATAGCAATACTAGGGCAAGGCTCCCGTTAACTTACATGGGCCAGGATTAGATCTTAAATGAGCAGAGGGAGGGAGAAAAGAAGCAGTATGTGAAAATGTCCAGTGTGCAAAATTGGGCTGTTTCCACTCCATTTCATAACACTGAAAATAGCAAAATTCTGCAGCTGTACCTCTCCTTTATCCCGAGAGTGAAATTTCACTTTATATTCACACAAACACACACTTTTTATCCCCCCAAGCAAACAACTGGTGTTTAGAAGATAGTATGGATTTTCCCTCCTCCCTCCCCCCACCATTTTTCAGATGAATTATTTGGAGGAAAATGCTGATTTCTCCTGCCCCCTTTCCCACTTTTTTAGGTGACTGTCCCAGAGCCTTGGGTGGTGGCTTCTATTATTTTACCATAAAGATATCTTACACCATAAAGGAGCTTTATTGCTTCTTCCATTTAGCCTGAATGAAGGGTAGCTAGCATGCTCACCAGCTTTAATGAGGTCTGTGATTGCCTATAGAGTAAAGACATGGTTGCTGTCAGCCATTTTACACCTTCCAGCATAACATTCATTTGTTTTAATAACCACATTTGTTTTTAATTTCTTTTTTGTATTTGGTTTTATTATTTTATTATATTTATTATATTAATATAATTTTCACCCATCATCATGGATGCTTTACAAGGTTGAAGTTGAAGTATTCAGATCTTAATAAAACCAAAGACAATCATCCCCTTCAATTTCCCCAGATAGGAAACCAAATTTAGTCAGTTTTGAAAGTTTGGGCCAGGAAGGTGTCTTGCAGCTCTTTCCAGAAGGGATCAGGTTAATACCTAATCCTATTTCAGTAAGAAACAAATCCTGGATATTTTCCCCAATATTCAACCTTGCCCTTGGAACATAGGAAATAATGGTTTATCATGTTGTTTCTGATCTGGATAAATCACCCAATCTATAGCACCATAGTAGATCCTTCATCTGTGCTAACCCTTTCTTCAGTTATTTTTCTTTCTAAGTGGGAGTAATTGCAACCCCAAACTCTGATTCATACATCTCCAGGTATAGTACAATATACTCACAATCATTCAAAGACAAGCTAAGATGGACCAAGTCTGGAGCAGGCATGTAGATTATTGGTTCAGAATCTAAACCAGGCCAGTACAAATCCCCAAAGAAAGAAATCCCCTTTCCATCCTCCTTTACTTCATCACCCACTTTGAATGTATGCTGTAGCATCAAGGGTGTCTGAAGCAATGAAGCAAGCCCACACTGACTGAATGAAATGTCCAACAAACTTTAAGGCAGCCACCATATAGCAGCCCCTGCCTCCCCTAGAGTTGGTAACGAGTGTGGCCCTGCCCCTAAAAGAGCATTTTGTTTCCGTTTTCATTCCCCGCAGCCTCTCTTGCTAACTATAACGCAGCTAATGGGGAAAGGGAGCACCATTACAATATGAATTGCTCACTGGATGAGGATGTATTTGAGCCAAGCAGCAATTACAGAAATGAGACTTAGAAGCTAACTCTTCCTTATGCCCCGTGGCTAAGGGTCTGGCTACACTGGAGCTGGGAGGTAGCCGTACTGATTGAGATAGCACGTGAAAAATTAAAGGGTAGTTGCCAAGGTGGGAGTGACTAGCTACCAGAGTATGTACCTAGGGTCTTGGAGGGGATTGTCCTCTGGGGGGCTAGAACCTCGTGCTGCTTGCACTGCTGAGCTAGCTTAGGTATGTCTACTTGAGCTGGAAATTACACCTTCTGGCTCCAGTGTAGACAAAAATACACCAAGAGTCTTTACCCTCTGGATCTGGCATTGTGTGCCCCAGAGATGTCCGCAGCAGCGGCATGGAATCATAGAATATCAGGGTTGGAAGGGACCTCAGAAGGTCATCTAGTCCAACCCCCTACTCAAAGAGGGACCAATCCCCAATTTTGGCCCCAGATCCCTAAATGGCCCTGGGTATAGCAGGCCAATGCTCAACCCTGGGTATAGCAGGCCAATGCTCAAATCACTGAGCTATCCCTCCCCCGATCTATCATGCTAAAATGCAATTTAATTTGAATAGCTGTGGTATGTTAATGGAATGTTATGCTAAACTCCTACACTGATTCCTGCTCGCATGCACAGGGTGAACTGATTTCCAAGGACCAAGAGGTGCCAGCATGGTGTAGGGTAAGTGTGCTGTCCCACGGGAACCTCCAGAATGCACGGTGCCTCCTGCAAAGCTGCCGAACCACCAAGCTGGAGGATCCAGAGTGCACTCTCCTCTGCTATTTGGTGCAGGGTTATGACTTCACCTCTTCTTTGCATCTCCAGCCCTTTTGGAGTAGCCGCCAGCATCCCTTGTGCTCAGGGCAGTGCAAGGGCTCTAACTGTAGCTTGCCCTGACTTAGGGACATAATGTGGAGGAGGAGGAGGAGGGAAAGCATGCTTGTGCCTTATCCTCCCACTTGTGTATCCACATAGAGACTGGTTACAATCTGGCACCATATTTGGAGATGGGAAGGGACTTTCCACCATGAAGCATTGCTAGAGTCCTGGGAGTTTTCTACCATAGAACCGTGTGGCACTTTTGTGACATATCCATTGAGCCAGGTTTGCTGCAAAGGTCACTGGGATGCCCAAAGCCATTTAAGCAAGATTGAACAAAGTTTCAGACAAAACTGTGGGTTGGGTGGAAACCACAGGTCAGATCCTCAGCAGCTGTAAATCAGCTTCACCAGCAGAGAGTTTGGTCCCAAGTTATCACCCACGTTTGAATCACAGATCATAATTTTATAGAAAGGGTCCATTTATAAATAGTTTATAAAGGGTTAATACCTTATGAATAGATGTTACCAGCATGTTACAGACATGAAGAACATGGATTGTAGATGATTAGATGCACATTAGTAGATGGCTATAAGCCACCTGTGGGACTCTCTACCGTCTATACCATCTGTTTTGCCATTTATTAAAACCTTAATTAACTATTTATTAAATATTTATACACATACGCTTAATAGAAAGTGTCTGAATTTACTTAACTTGAAACAATTATGTGACGAAGAGATTGTTCCAGATTCTGAATTTCCAGATCTATTTAAAAAAAAAAGAAAAAAGAAAAAAAGCAAACCAAAATTCTCCCACTGTCTCTTGCCAAACTGAAAACTGGCCACTCATTTTTTTCACTAGGTCCTTCCAACATTTGATGTGCCTTTTCCTGCAGCTGTAAAATGCTTCTCAGTGAGCTGAGGAGTCTTGTGCATGGACAGGAAATAAGTGAAAATAACCGTTAACTTCAGGCTTCATGGGTAAAGGAAGCAAAAAAAGGTCACCACTTGCCAAATGGAAATGAGCAAAACCAGGAGAGGGCTGGCTTCTGTGCATGCAGTGTTTGCAAGAGGGGCTAGTTACACAGCTCTACAAGCTCAAGTTGTCCTTCTGACCACAGTGAAACTGAGCAAGGATGATGTAGGGGGAATATCAGGAAACATTTCCTGATAGTGAAGCCTGTTAGACTGTGGAATGATCTCCCAAGAGAAATGGCGGAAGTCCTGTTGCTAGAGTCAATTATAGAGTAGTCTAGACAAAACCCAGGAGGGTATTCTCTTAAGGACCAACCCTGCGTTTGGAGACGCGGATGGGGTATGGAAAATATGACTGAACTTTGCCACCTCTCTCTAACAATGTTGGAGGGGCCACCTATATGCCTCAGAGGGTAGGCCAATATCTGTGACCCCCTCTACGGTGAATGCCAGCAAAGATATTAACCATGATTATGGTTTTGTGATGTGGACTAGGAAGCAGACAGAGACCATCAATTTATTTCAGACAGGCCAGCTACCATGCAGCAGATGGCTCTGTCTTTTGGGCACTACTTTTGATTTGGGATGGATCTGAACCAGTTAATGCAAAGCAAAAAGCTCTATGCTCTCTTAATCCTGAGTTGATCAGCACTCCAATGATTTCTGTCTTCCAGCTTCTGAGGGTGCAATGAAAACAAATTAGGCCTGTAAAGCTATTTAAAACACTTGAGTGCCATGTTCAGGACACAGCTATGTTGGGCCATCCCTTCATTAGGCCATGTGTGTTACTCAGCAACTAGACTAGCAGAGCCACCAATAAAAGGAGCTTGTGTAATAACATAAGGTTACATTGTTTTATTCTACCTTTCATTACAGAGCACGGGCCTGATTCCCTGGTACATTTGGGCTGCTTTGCTATCTTCGCTGATGCAAAGCAGTGCTAAACCTGCAGCATCTAGACACCTCCTGATTCCCTGCAGTGAGAAGGAATCTCTGGGAAGTGCAGAGCTGCCACCTCTGGCTTGGCTGCTGGCACAGAGGGCATGGCCAGGGATCCCTTATGCCTGGCTGATTGCTAGCTCCTGGAACAGCTCCCTGGAATTTTTGGCAGCTGACATAAATTCAATTAGCCTTCAGGCTGCTCCAATATAAGCGATCCCTAAACAGTCCCAAAACTGTGGGAGCACAAGCATGGTTACAGACCCTTGCCCCCTAACACCGCCACCTTCTGAACTGCATCAAGCAATCCTGAAGCACCACCCAGGATCTGGACCCACACCTTACACTTATCATAATAACGTTTTGCCAGGCTCTGTGTGGGTGAGGTGATGGGTGGTGGTTGTCTTGATAAAATAGGAATTATATTTTTGTCCTATCACGTAACTGTGCCTTAAAATATATTGCACAAAATTCTAGACATCCATTTTGCAATCAAGTTGTTAAATTGGAAATTTTATTTTAGAGAGACAAGGTGAGTGAGGTAATGTCTTTTATTGGACCAACTGCTGTTAATCAAAGAGACACACAGCTGTTCTTCAGGTCTGGGAAAGGTACTCCAAATGTTAAAGACAAGGTGGATTGTTATGCATAAGGAGTTAACATATGTTGCAAGGTGAAATGGGCAGTTAACACCTCTACAGCCAGAGGACAAAGGAGGGTTCGTGGATTACAGATTGTAATAATCCATACATCCAATGTCTTTATGGAATCCGTAATTTTTAGTGTTTAGCAAAATTATGAATTTAAGCTCCTAGGCTTGTCTTTTGAAGGTGTTGTGCAGATTTCCTTCGAGAATGAGGATTAAGAGGTCAGATATGGAGTGATCGTTTTGTGAAAAACGTTTGTGCCAGGGGTGATATGGCATTTTTGTCCTTTTTTTCCTGTGTGAGCTCATTTGAGAGCTTAGTTATTATTTTCTGATTGATAAAGTGCAAAATTATTTTCTCCTTTTGTCAATAGATGAGCAAGCCCCCCCCAAATCAGATACTCTTCTTTAAAGTAATATCTGTCTATCTATCTATCATGCTAATTTCATTCAAACTGTTTTGTTTTTTTTTAAATGCATTTCATAAGCCATGAAAATGAATGTGGCCCTTTAAATTTCTAAATACCGGAGGAGATCCCATTAGGTCTTGTCCTCCTGTCAGTGTCTGAATGTGGATATTGAAGTCACAGATGCAGAGGAAATGTGCCCAGTTGGTAGATAACGCCTGACTGCCCTTTGACCCTCAGGTTAAACTGCTGTCTGGGCTCTGCAGTCCAGTAACCTAGTTCCAAGGAATGGAAAGCTGCCAGTTATCTGTCAGGATGCCAAGGCATTAAATCTATCAGAGGGAGACAAAGATATAATACGTTTTAATGTCCTTTCCTTTCATGCCCCTCTTTGTTAGAAGAGATGGGGGGAAATATATTTCATATACTACCCATTGTGGGTCCCTGATTGACTATATATTCATATGTACCAAAGCAATGAGATTAAGTCACCTACATTCTAGAGAAAGTAAATATGCTATTTATCTTTGGACCATCACACTCAGGGTTTTTCAACTGATGCATATTAAGGCACATCATTATTTATTTGTTCTTTATTATTCAGTAGCCCTAAGGATTTTTTCAGTCTGCTGTATTATAGGTAAACTGGTGGTTTATCAAGCTAATACAATGAGACTGATAAGCCAAAGCCTGACTCCTAGAGCCTCTGGTGTAATAAGGGAAAGGACAGGAAGAAACAGATGCATATAGTTTTGATTTGATCCTGATGGCACTAAATAGATGAGTGATTGATTGTTGTTGTTTTTGTTGTTTGTATCTGGGCAAGAGACCAAAGCCGTTTGTTTGCACATTGAGTTTGTCACCAAAAATGCCCCCTCTGACCTCCCTGGCATTCCCAGCTAACATGGTGCAGAGAGGCATTTGGCTGTAGGGTTAAAAAGGAATGTCCCCCTTAAATATACTCAAATAGGTTATGGCTGCATTAGTGCCTCTGACTGACTTGTG
This sequence comes from Chelonia mydas, assembly GCF_015237465.2. Taxonomy (NCBI): domain Eukaryota; kingdom Metazoa; phylum Chordata; order Testudines; family Cheloniidae; genus Chelonia; species Chelonia mydas. The sequence continues at coordinate 72,582,137 of NC_051250.2, forward strand.
ATTGCGTAACTTTATTTCAGAACACAACCAACAATAAAAAAGTGCACCCCTCCAGTAATTCCATGGTCCATTTTAACTTTTTCAAGCTTTTAAAAAATGAACTTTAAAGGCTGACTGGTTAATATTAGTGAAACCCATCTTCATCATCTCCTTCATCTCCCCTGTCTCAGTTTGGTGGCCATTAAAAAAATATTTCTGAATGCATGTTTGGGGTTTGACTTGAGCTCAATGGATGCCACAAACACGACAACACAATAAGTTGACTCTTTCCTCTGAGTCCATATTAAACCGATACTGTTTAATCTCTGTTGCTGTTGGAGATGCCACTCTTTGATTTGATCTACATAAGGTCCGTGTCTAAGGTCCGTGTCCTCATAGCCTTTAATATATTTATCCACACAACTTGCCTGTGAGGTAGGGCAGTCCTATTATCCCTGTTTTACAGATGGGGAACTGAGACACAGAGAGATGAAGACTGAGATTTTTAAAGGTATTTAGGCATTGCTGTGCTCAGCGCTGCAATACTGAACTGATTTAGGAGCCTAAATCTGACTTTTTCAGAAGAGATTTAGACACTTGAATCTAAATCCCACTGATTGTCAGTGGGAAATTGGCTCCTAAGTGTCTAAATCCCTTTTGGCAATGAGATTTATGGTCCTAAATCCATTAGGCATTGTAATGCTGAGTGCAGCAATGCCTAAATACCTTTAAAAATCTGGGCCTAAGTGAGTTGCCCAAGGTCACATTGCAAGTCTGTGTCAGAGCAGGAAATGGAATCTGGGAGAAGGAGGGGTTTAAGGTCCTGAGCTAAAACCCTTCCACAGTTTAGGAGCAAGAATAAGGGGGTGACTGGACATATTTCAAACTGGATACCTACATTCTTCCTACCTAAAGTTCCTCCTGTAGTTTCAGTGGGAGAAATTATTCATTTCCTCCTGCTGTTACTACTGCGTACTGCTGCTGGTGCAAAATGCTGCCAGCTTCACTCCAGAGGTGCCTGCGTTCCGGGGTCAGGTGCAGTGTCCCAGGGAAAGATACTTATGGTATTTTTTATTAATTTTTTTTTTCTGCTCATTGAACTTTTTGCTCCCAAACCTAGCCCGGCCACTGGATGTGAGTTTTATGTTGCTCGTCAGACGTTTGAAACCAAGACACCACCTTAAAGAAATCAAGGCTACGTCTACCCTTGGAGCTTGGCATGTGATTCCCAGCTCAATTAGACATATTCACGTTAGTTCTCAGTGAACTAGTGCACTAAAAATAGTAGTGTAGTCCCAGTGGCAGGGGCAATGCCGAGCAGTGGGAGAGGCTAGCTGAGTTCAAACCCGTCTGGACCCATGTACGCATACTGGATGGCTAGACCCTCTCGCTACTGAGCATGCTACCGCTGCTACATTACTATTTTCAACACGCTAGCTTGATGAGAGTTAGCACTAGTGTGTCTTCTCGAACTGGGAAGCACACCCCTAGCTCCAAGTGTAGAGAGACCCAAAAGTTAACAAACAAAACCTGATCACTTAGTATTCACATCCGTGTATTTGCAGGTGCTTTTTGCCCATGCTGAAATGTGCCCAGCACTTCCTCACGCTCACTATTTTTATGTGTTTATTTTTATTTTTTATTATTTTTAATCATTTCTCATATAAGGTGTCCGTCACCCTGGAATCTTGGTGGTTTTCCATGGTGTAGATGAATGAGTTCTTGTCGGACGAAACAAGCCAAGACCAACTTCCAAGCTGAGCTAAAGGTGATAAGTACTCTTGTCATAATTGGACCGACAAATTTACCCTGGTTAGGAGCTCAATTGTGAAAAGTATATACAATTTTATAAGAAAAAAATACAATGACCTATAACAAGCGCCGATGGAAAATAGGTCAAGTTACTTTCAATAATGAATGCTAGAGAACCAGACAAAGAGACTAAATTAGTCCAAACAGGCCTTGAAGTATATCAGTGTCGTCTTTTTCTATGTTGAAATCATGCTTGCTGTTAAACAAGGTGTGGGGTTTGGTATACAGAGACTTTAGCCTGCTTAGTAGCATGGCAAACACACATTTGGTCCATATATTCCATCTAAAACCAGTACCACATAGAAGTTTAACAAGTTTACGGGGCTTCCTTTTGACTTAGTTAGTAGGGTGAATCTCAGTTTGAATCCTGGCTGCATTAGCATGTAAGATGCCCATATAACAAGTGGAAGATTCCGCAGATTGGCCACGGGTTGGCAGACTTAACCGGCATACATCTGCAACAGGTTGGCGTACACTGCCCACATAAGCACCAGGAGTTGGTGGACACTACAAACACAAATTGCACTGGGTTGGTGGACCCGACACCCACCGTTGTTCAATCTTCCTTTATTTTTGCATTAGTTCCGTCTCCTTCCCCTCCTCACATCTTCAATTCTGTGTTCTCTCTTTGGGGCGGGGGGGGGGGGGGTGGCAGCAGTGATTACATCTTCTGGCGAGATCAGCACCCACACGAACGCATCCATCGTTTTCTTTCATCTCCTTCCTAATGGAATGGAAAATGGAGCATAAAAATATCCCATGGAAGGTTAAGTGCTCTCTTCTAACTGCGGTGGCTTTGGAGGAGTCACTGAAGCAAGGTCTGTGCAGGGTAGAAATTGCGGGGGATGGGCTGTGTCTTTTTCTGTTTGGATGAAGCCGTGTTATTACAATTAACATTAAAGCGGGAATGCACAGGGCGAAGGGGAGAGAAGGCGAGGAAGCACTTTTATGGCAGGAGATGAAGCCTGCCCCGTAGACTGTAATTGAGACAGTCCAGCCGGTCTCTCTAAGGTCATTTGTTTTTATGTAAGGCAAGAGGTGTAAAACTGGTATAAGAAATCCAAACAGGAAGGGCCTGAATGACACATGTGGAAGAGCTTAACAAACACACACTCAGCCCAGGCTATGGGCTGCTGCTTGTCAGCTAGAGCCCGACTGAAATATACTGCATTCAACGACATGCCTTGGAGAAACCAGCAGAGGCGCTGATTTTGAAAGATGAATCTCTGAGGGGTTATGGACTGCACTGTAAAGATGTCACTGCACTGAGCTCTGAGGAACCCACTCTCGTTAGCTTTGAGATGACAGATGCAGTCGGTTGCCCTGTTAGGAAAATACAGTTTGGGTGGCAATGGAGTGCAGAGAGAGCAGTGGCTCTTTGTAAAGTCTCTGTTGGATGACAGTGCTAAGGCCACCTTCACTTGTGCAAGAGGAGTGGTGACAGCTGCATGTTATTTTAAAAGTATTGGGGTGGAGGGGACGGGTAGGGAGGAGGAAGAGGAATAAAAGGGGATGAAATACTGAGAATAAAAGTTAATTAAAAATAAAATCAAGAGGAATGTGTCTCCAAGGCCACTTCTTTCGCAGAGACCACCTGTCAAACATTTCCCTGTCTATAAACCCCAGACTGGGAACCAATCTATGCGGTAGTTCTTTAATTTTTAATGCCTCTCTCCTGGCCTCAGAGATGGCTCTTACAGACAGAGACTGTCACCTGTAAAGATGCAGATGTATATGATGCACGCACCAAAAGTCAGTGCTTGGAATTCAGGAATTGACACCATTTGGGAGAGGGAACTGCCAAAGGAGATTGTGAAACTGTGGAGAATAGAGTGTCCCAGCAGTGTTAGGGATTGTCAGCTCTTTATTTAAAAAAAAGAAAAAAAAGAAAAAAAGGTCTCAGGGCAGTTGAATTGACAATAGAAGGGGATGTGGCCTGCAGCCAGATAATTAGAGGTGTCGCTCATGCATAAAAGTGGGAGTCAGGAGCTCCTGAGTTCTAATCCTCACCCCGTCTGTCGGGCAAGACCGTTAGCCTCTCTGCCTCAATTTCCACATGTAAAAGTGGGGATCATAATTCGTTCTAACCTAACTCACAGGGATGTTACTTGTGAGGCTCAATTAGTTAATATTTGTAAAGCATTTTAAATAATACTAATTAATTAATGCTTAGCAGATCAAAAGCAAATATTATTGTTATTAAAGTAATGGCTAACCACCCTGCTGAAAGACACAAGCAGGGTACTGATTATTGAAATAATTTTTAGATAGGTTTCAGAGTAACAGCTGTGTTAGTCTGTATTAGCAAAGAGAAAAGGAGTACTTGTGGCACCTTAGAGACTAACCAATTTATTTGCGCATAAGCTTTCGTGAGCTACAGTTCACTTCATCGGATGCATACTGTGGAAAGTGTAAAAGATCTTTTTATATACACACAAAGCATGAAAAAGTACCACCTCCCACCCCACTCTCCTGCTGGTAATAGCTTTTCTAAAGTGATCACTCTCCTTACAATGTGTATGATAATCAAGTTGGGCCATTTCCAGCACAAATCCAGGTTTTCTCACCACCCCCCCCCCCCCCGCCACACACACACAGAAACCTACTCTCCTGCTGGTAATAGCTTATCTAAAGTGACCACTCTCCTTACAATGTGTATGATAATCAAGGTGGGCCATTTCCAGCACAAATCCAGGGTTTAACAAGAACGTCGGGGGGGGGGGGGGCGCGTAGGAAAAAACAAGGGGAAATAGGTTACCTTGCATAATGACTTAGCCACTCCCAGTCTCTATTCAAGCCTAAGTTAATTGTATCAAATTAGCAAATGAATTCCAATTCAACAGTTTCTCGCTGGAGTCTGGTTTTGAAGTTTTTTTGTTGTAATATCACAACTTTCATGTCAGTAATCGCGTGACCAGAGAGATTGAAGTGTTCTCCGACTGGTTTATGAATGTTATAATTCTTGACTTCTGATTTGTGTCCATTTATTCTTTTACGTAGAGACTGTCCAGTTTGACCAATGTACATGGCAGAGGGGCATTGCTGGCACATGATGGCATATATCACATTGGTGGATGTGCAGGTGAACGAGCCTCTCATAGTGTGGCTGATGTTATTAGGCCCTGTGATGGTGTCCCCTGAATAGATATGTGGGCACAGTTGGCAACGGGCTTTGTTGCAAGGATAGGTTCCTGGGTTAGCGGTTCTGTTGTGTGGTATGTGGTTGCTAGTGAGTATTTGCTTCAGGTTGGGGGGCTGTCTGTAGGCAAGGACTGGCCTGTCTCCCAAGATTTGTGAGAGTGTTGGATCATCCTTCAGGATAGGTTGTAGATCCTTAATAATGCGTTGGGGGCTGAAGGTGACGGCTAGTGGCGTTCTGTTATTTTCTTTGTTAGGCCTGTCCTGTAGTAGGAGACTTCTGGGAACTCTTCTGGCTCTATCAATCTGTTTCTTCACTTCCGCAGGTGGGTATTGTAGTTGTAAGAATGCTTGATAGAGATCTTGTAGGTGTTTGTCTCTGTCTGAGGGGTTGGAGCAAATGCGGTTGTATCGCAGAGCTTGGCTGTAGACAATGGAAATGGCCCAACTTGATTATCATACACATTGTAAGGAGAGTGATCACTTTAGATAAGCTATTACCAGCAGGAGAGTGGGGTGGGAGGAGGTACTTTTTTCATGCTTTGTGTGTATATAAAAAGATCTTCTACACTTTCCACAGTATGCATCCGATGAAGTGAGCTGTAGCTCACGAAAGCTTATGCTCATTTTTAGATAGTGCTACAAATGTCCATGGAGCTTTATAAACCTCAAGTTATGGTCCTGTCCCCAAAAGAGAGAACAATTAGTTGGCTCCATCTTTGTTGTTAATATTGTTGTGTCGGATATTTTCAGAGACAAAGAGCAAACAGATACTTTCAGTCAGAATGGCCTTTATTTTAACCATGAAACCAGAAGGAAGAAAAGCAAAGTGTCTGTGAGAGATGGCAAGATGCATACACCTTACAGTTTGCACTCAATTCTGGGAACAAAATGGTTGCTCAACTGGGCAGCCAGGGAGAGTGCTTCGAAATGCCAATGTGTAGTACTCGGGACATAAAAGGTCCCCCAGTTTCATAGCTGTATGCAGCACAGGTCAACATCTGTGCACTTAAAGCACATGAATTACATAGCATCTGGGGTAGGGGGTGGTGTGGGGTGTTTAAGTAGCTCAGGGGATGGATAATGGCTAGGCAGACTGGCTTTGCCTACAGCTTTTGGCTCCAGGCTTGGCTTGCAGGCCCTAGCTCTGTCTTTCTCGCCTCCAGCTGCATTTCTGGCACTTGGCTGGCTGCAAGGTGCATGGGGTTGATGGCTAAGGTTGTCTCCTGTGCCAGCCAACCAGATTGTCTCCTTTGCCCTAAGCTCCTCCTCCTTCCTTCAGAGAGAGTCAAAAAGGAGAAAGAGAGAAGCTGAGCCCACTGATAGTTATGGCAGGTGCAATTTGCTGAGAAAAGGAGGTACTGGAGCCAGGTGGGGAGGGATTTGGGGGATGAGTGGGAAAGGGAGAAGCTGGAGGTGGACTGATGGGTTTGGAGCATTTGTGAAGTGGAGCGTCCACTTTTGGTGGTTCTGAAAATTATACAAATTTATTTCCTCAGCCTCTTCACCAAGCCCAAGCAGGGCTGTGGGTAAACACTCAGGCAGACGCTCAGGTCTGTCATGTCTGCATGGCACACACAGATTATGCCTTATCTAATGATATTTCTATGACTTCTGTCCTACCCACAGTGCCCTGGCCAGCTATATTCTCCTTCTGGCCACCATAGCTCCTCCCTTTCCTGGCATTTCTAGGTCTAGCTCTGTCCCAGAGTTCATTGCTGTCCTTGCAGTGAGGGACTGGTACCTGCATAAATCCTGCTGGGTTCCGGGTGGAATGGAAGCAGGCTGCTATGAGGAAATGCAGGCACAGATAAGAGCTGGGATGAGGGAAAAGAGATTGGGTCGAACCTAGTGAAGGGAGAGGAATCTCCGGGAATTTAAAGATACATTTACCAGTGCTAAACTTTAACCCAAGGAAAGGGACAGGGAGACTTTCATCTCTTGGTTACCAGTGTATTATTTTTTTCTAATTGGAGCCCATTTTGTTCGTGACAAACAACGGACACCAGACAATAGCTATTTAGTCTGTGGTCTGTATGAAATGAATTGGTGGTCTCCATCTTCTTCCTAGTGAACACGTATCCACATCAGAAATCCCCCCACCACAGATGGTTGGTCCCCAGACAACTGACGCCCAAGACATAGGCAGTCTCAGCAGAGGAGATCTCTCCAAGTTCCACCTTGCAGCATGATGATAGGAGGGTTGACGAGAAAGTGTGCACTGCTTCCGCTCATGCTGTTAGATGTCTTAAGTTTCCAGGGCTATTAATCTGGCACATTTTTAGGAACATTCAATTTGTTTGGAGGAGGGGGGTGGGAACTAAACTACAGAAATAAAATTACTATAATTGAATGTAGTTCCAGTTATAGTGATACGAGGGCTGTAAATTTGCACTTGACGTTTACAATGTCAGGTTTGTAGGTCTCTGATTTTGTTGCTTAGGGATGACTTGTGCTGTAGAGGAGAATCTGTTTGTATCAGCAACTTAGGATGTCTCCAGGGGACCCCCAAATTGTCATTTGTTTGATAACAGTTGCCTTTTAGTGCAACACTTTTAACATTTTTGCTGTGGTTTCAGAGTTGTCTGCAAGCCCTGTTCAGCTGAGCCCAGGAGCAGTTGTCGGATATTCAGATACTGTACAGATTCACAGGGCATAAATACCTAGGTTGATATGAAGGGGCCTCTCAAGACAGTGTGAAGCAGGCCAGACAGTTAGGTCACAGTCTACCATGCTGACCATTTTGTCTCATTTCATCTAATCCTTATCCACCCGTTGTCTCTTGTCTTACACTGAGATTGTAAGCTGTTTAGGGCTGGGACAGTCTCTTTGTTCTGGGTTTGTACAGCACCTAGCACAGTTGGGTCCTGGTCTATGACTGAGGCTCTGAGGTGTGACACGAATACCTTTAATAATAGGTCAATGGCTCACTCTCCATCCTCCAGTAACTGCAACCACCTTTCTGTTTGCGAGGGCTTCCTGGAGAATGAATAAAAGGATATTTGTTGCATTGGAGTGAGACTGTTTCTGGCTCCAGAGATGAAAGGTACAGCAGGCCGAAGGCCATGCAGGCATTGCCACGCTGTCATTCTTCTACACATGCCAGCCAATGGGTCTCAGTCCATTTCTGGAGGGGCAGTGTCTGAACATGAAAAAGCAGTTGATCACCTTTGTCGATAAGGAGCAAATGAAGGTTGGCTTTGTGCTGCAGACTTCTGCTGTTGGGAACTGGGCTGAGACCCACCAACTCATTGCTCTAACTACAGCACCACATAAGAGTTTTGTGCTCTACAAAAATTAAAATCAATTGTTATGAGTGAAGAGGCCTATTTATAACTGAATTGTACATCTTCTAAGCCTTGTCTTGAAGCTGGGATCTTGCAGGAGGAGCAGAAAGATAAAAATAGAATTGGAATCCATTAACATGCTTATTCTGTGCCAGACCAGCTAAGTCACTTAGAAACTTTTCAGTCTTGGTATTTTTTTTCAGTGTCTTCGATTGTGTTTTCATGTACAAACATCTTCAGGAAAATATTGATTACTTAATGTATATTCCGTGACAACCCACTCCGAATGGATTAAGTATACTCTACTCAATGAAGCAAAGAGGTGTTGATGAAGAGAAATTGAACTGTATCCCTGAGATAATGTTCTATCTCTTAAAATAGAGAGTATACAGAAACCAGCTCTGCACTACATTGTAATAAAAAAAAAAGTGGCTACATTGTGAGTGTCATAAAACTAATATTCAGGACATAATTGTAAGTTGCTGTAATGTCAAATACTTGATATAAACTTCTGATGACTTTCAATTGAGGTCTTGAGAGCTTTGTGGCCGCTGAAGATTAAGCAAAAATGGGATTTCCGATTTGGCAATTTCCAGTTTGGATAGTTACATTCTGCTTCTCTAATATTCCCCTTGCAGTTTCAATTGGTACGATATTTATCTTCACTTCCTGTCCTCAACTGGTGTATAAGTGATTCTGCACACTGTTAAATAGCTGCTGAGCTCCACATCAGAGTTGGCTGTGTTTCAGTGCTGGAAGGTGTTTTCAGAGCCTTATCTTTCCCTCTTCTTGTATACAGAAGAGAGATGGAATCCAAAGGGAGTTCTGGGTGTAGAAGGACAGTAGAGTGAGTGTTGCCTGTTGTTTGTGAAGTGCTTTGGGATCCCGATGGATAAAAAGTCTTAAATAAATGTAAGAGATCATAGTAAATGGACAGAAAAATAAATAAGAAAGAGCCACATGAACAGAGGGCAAGCAGGTTAAATCAGGTAAAAGAACAGGCGAGGAGACTTCCACTCCAGCTCAAGAGTAAATTCTTAGTGTTGGTAGCGCAGTCCATGAATGGTTCATGGAAGGATGAAGGGGTGCTGCCATTCCCATCTTCCTGACAGCGTAATTTAAAGTAGTGTTGTTTTTTCTGTTTAGTTTCTGGCATGGCCTTGTGTCTCACTGTGCCCTTGAAAAGGAAAGAACCAAGTTTGTTTTGCTTGTTGACATTTGTCTTTAAAGGGTGAGTGGGCAGGTGTGCTTGCTGGGTACCTTTCGAGCTGAAACCCCTGAAGAACCTTTGAGTAACAAAATGATAATATTGTGTGGACTTAACATGCCTGGTTTACTTTTGTCTTCATTGTGGTTTTTTATGCTACCATTATACTTTGTAATAGACATAGTCAGCATGTAGTCTGTAGCATGAGCCAGCCTTCAAATACAAGTGTTTCTTTGCAGGAGATTTTATGCTGTTGTTTTATATAATTTTTGATATTCAGTCTAAAAGAAGTCTCTGAAGAGGGATCTTTCTTTGCTAACAGCCATCATTTTTATATAAAATCGAAGGTATTCATATTACGTCTTCATCTTCTATATCTCAACTAGTAACAATATCACAACTACTCCCTCCTGACAACTATATTCATTTTTCATTAAAGATATTTCATGTTTTATTCAGGAATTTAAATGAAGCTATCAGAGCTGTAATAGCATCAGTTTGGGCTAACTATATCTCATTCATGCCAGCCTCAAGAGTTCTAATTAATATATTTTTAGCTCCCTGGCTGTCTTTAGACTGAACAGTTGAGTGCGAAAGACGGGGGGGAGGGAGGAAAAAAAAAACAACCTTCACCCCCATATTCAGATTTGCATGGGAAAATCTCTGAAAGAGGGAATGTGGGCAATTATGTATTTCCAGTCCTTGTTTTGCTCTTGACTATTTTCAGCTCAGAAATAACTTTCAAGAAGTAGAGACCTTTCTGAAAGAGGGTGGGGGACAAACATTAGTAAGATTTATTCTTTACTGACCACTTGTGAATTATACAGTTGTGTAACTTTTGTTTTGTTCCTTTCTCCTCCACACGTACCGTGGGATTTGCATTCCATTTTTGGTGATCATTCCCCTTGACCCTTTTCCCCTCAACGTATTCCGAACACACAGCTTATTAAAATAAAAATTGTTGAGTTTCGCAAATATGGTCAGGAATGCAAACAGGCTCCTATTAAAGTCCTTAATGTGAAAAAGAAGCTAATTTGGTGCCAGCATTATTATTGATAGGAGAATTGAATGGTGGATGGTAAGGTTCTATCTTCTCCTTCCCCTCTTTTCAGTGGTAGGAAATGAAGCTAGGATTTTCTTTTTTTATGTCATTCTGTCATTGGAATTCATAGCACTTGAATTCACTTAGAAGCCCGAACTATTTCCTCAAATCACTTCAGTCTCTGTGACTCTCTCGGGCTGTAGTTTATAAATCACTCTTGTGGTGGACTATCTAGAAGGGATCAAGACCCCTGGAAGCTTGAGTCATATTGAATTGCATTGTGTAGCGGAGTGTCATTAGGAGTTTACTGAAAAGGGGGCAAAAAGAGGCCTTATAAATAGGCTAATTCAGCTGGCACTTATATGTTTTAAAGGTGTTATTGAAGATAGAGGATGGTAGCATTATTTGCTCCCAATTTTGCTCTCATCAGCTTCAGCTAAGGGGTGGCTCTGGAATAGCAGAGGAATAGAAGTTTTAGAGAGAACCTGTCTCAAAAACCTGGATTTTTTTTTTTTTATTTAAGCAACTTCTAGGGATCATTTAGGGTTTATTTAACTTGCTTCAAAGCTTGCAGGTAATCTAGCCTATATTGTCTCAAATTGCTGCAGTCTCTCCCCCTCCATGGCATTCCCCTTTATCTTATTTCCAATCACTTCGAAGATGTTCTCTTCAAAAGGTCTGCATAGTAACGTGTGTGCATTTGAACAAGGGTTTTCTGACAATGAAATTATTTTTGCTGGGAAGTTCACATAACAGCTGCATTTTTCTGTCTGATTAGACAGTAAGTCAATGCCAAGTAAAGCATCTTTCTCAACCGGGATGATGGTAACAACGATGATTTTATTTGTGTGTGTTTCATTTCCAGATTAGTTAGCACGAGGTGTCCATGCTTTGGGTGTGGCCTCGCTGATGACTGTCGCCATTTGGCTGGGTTTTGGGGGTATCAAATACCTGGATATCCTTAGTGTGATGACAGGAGTGTCATGGTGAGAACAATGACCAGAAACAGGTGTATTGCATTCTGGGAGATATGTCAGGAACTCTGGCTCATTGCCACTGCAGTTCAGTCTCTTCAGAAAAAAAAAAAAAAAAAGTGCAGACCTCATTCCATGAAACCAGCTTCCATGCCATCTGTAGGGTTTTTGTGTTTGGTGTAAACAGGACCTGCGCGTGAGCGCACACACACACACACACACACACACACACACACACACACACACACACACACACACAGAAGTACTGTCAGAAGTTTGAAGGGCAGGGAGTTGAGTACACTCAGATGGGCTTATAAATGAGGCCTGGTGATTGGCTGGCCTTCACCAAGTCTTTACATAAAGTGTTTCCTTGGGATTCAGTTGACGGGTTGCTTTGATACTCTGTCCTTGCACTTGCATAACCTGGATTGGAGTCTAGCCCAGTCCTAAGAGATAGAGGGTCACTCCAGTTTGATAGTGTAAGGTCAAAAACAGAATGAAGCTGGGATATCTCAATTGAGCTTCGAGTGTATAAAAGTATAAATCAAAAAAGCAAAATCCTTGAAGGGACACCTTGCAGCTGCCAGAGAAATGAAAAGCTTTAAAATTGTAGATTCAAGAACAGAAGAATCCTGTGTCCAGTGCAACTAATAATACCATCCAGTATCCACTTGGAGAACATGAAAATACTATTCTCATATGGAAACGTACAGAACAGATTGTTACAAACAAGTCTGGACACAGATACTTTGCTGTAATGTCAAGCCAGCAGTAATCCTAATATATTACACACACAAATGTAATGAATGTGTGTATATATACAAATATAATGCATGCTTCTATATAAATTCCAATTTTTTAATGATCTTTTTAGCAAAATGCAACCTGAAAATCCGACTTGATAACTCCTATAGAGCTCTGGCAACTGTTGGATTCCCCTCTTCTGTGTCCTTGAAAATTATGGATAGGCCCAAAGTTCACCCGTTTAGTCACGAAAGGGGAAAGAACGAGCTTTTTCATCCACATTACTACTGAACTCCACTGTCTCATTTTGCTGCAGGATACTAATAATTTTATGCTTATTTAAACAGACACATTTCTAGTGTATGGGCATATTCCAGAAAAAAAAATACATATAGCTCAGAGAACAGTTCTGACGGGCAAACACCTGATCCCCTTTAAAAAGAGATAAAAGGGAAACTATTCCCTTGCCAGTTTGCTACACTACAGGGCCTTGCTAGCAGTTACACACTGGTAGCTTGCACTTCTGACTAGTACTCAGCACCACACAGGCTAAACTTGCAGGTACAATGATGATAAATGGTTTGTGAAGACACCTCGTAAACCTACTGTAGCAGAACTGGTATGTATCAGTGAGTGCTTCACAATGATGTTTAGAAGACAAAGTTTAAGAGGTCAGGATGTGCACATCTGCCAGTCAAACCCAGGTTGGGGGTGGATCTAACTGAAGTCTCAAGCTGCATCGGACTTAATCCCCACTGTTTTAAAGATTCAAAGAGTGTTTTGTACTGTCGCCACGGGTTTGATATCTTTATTATTATGTTCTATGTAGAAAGCAAATATGGTGCTCAGAAATCTTATACAGGAGTTCTGATTTTTGGTTTTTGCTGGTGATACTTATAGTCATGCATCGAAAAAAAATAAAAGGTTGTAAGCATACAACATATACTATGTCTTAACTGTTATCTAGCGACAAGTCTTGAGTTGCCTTACGCTGCCCTTGGAGGTGTCAAAAGCAGCTTAAAACCTTGGGATCTGCAGCATAGCATGGTAAAAGATATATGGGATGAACTGCTGGCCTTACTGAAGTCAATGGCAGAACTCTCATAGATCGCATGATTACTGACACTAGAAACAGATTTGCATGTCTGTCTGTTACCTATACTAGCAATCTAGGTTCTTTGGTGTCTGAGTGCCTAGAGAAAGAGACTAGACAGCAGTGATGACCCCAATCAGAGGGACCCTTCCCCGACGGTGCTGGAGAAAACTGCCTTGGTGTCTCTATATAGAGGGGTGCTAATGTGGGTGTCTGTGGGGCCGTGGACTGTCCCACAGAGTGGATCACCATGACCACAGACATTCTGGGAGGGAGATATATACATATGTATAAAACTTCTTCTCTTCTCTTCTTCTCTTATGGGGTCTCCAGGCTCTATTTCCCAGTTTAGGGGAGAGGAATCTGGTCTCCCCTTTGATCTCCTCTATAGGACAATGCTCTTTTACTTGGACTTTATTTGCATGTTCCAAATTGGTCCCCAAGAAAACTGTCCCTCCGCTCAGGTGGGATATCCGAGTAAAGCCACCCCAGAATAGGTGGGGGTTCTGATGCACAAGATTTAGTGTGAACCTTTGCTCATTTTTAATACCAAAGTTGAACTAAGCCCTTTTCGGAGGTTCTAAGATCTTTAGATACTGAAAGTTATTTTGCTTCTGGTTTCCATCCAGAACTACAGGGCACTTTTACAGTGTCACCGATGAGAAGGGGCAGGGCCAGGAATCTTGTGAGAAAGCCGATTAGCATAAGGGTTCTAGTCCAGTCTGGCAAACTCAAGAGGTTCATTTTGTTCAGATAAGCTCTGGAGAATCAGAGATTCCAAAACTATCAAGTCAAACCTAAATATCCAGACCTAATGGATATTCTGAATGGAGTTTGGAGTCCTGATCACACTTTGCTACACTCTTTATACAAATCAAATGCAAATATCCAAACAGGATTTCTCACAGTTAAAAAAATGTCCCCCACATAGTAGGTTTTGTAGAATCTTTCAGTAATGTCCCCCACTCATTCCCTTGTTGTCCATATTTGACTCAATAAGTCATTGTACATTTTTTCCTTTGTAATTAGCATGCTGAGAGACATCTGTCTAAAATAAATTAGGTAAATATTCAGGTGTGTTTAATTGCTGCTGATGTAATAAATTAGTCATTTTCAAAATCTTCACATTTGCTATGGTTTTTTAAAAAAAATCTATTAAAATAATCATCATAGCTTGTTGTATAATGTTCTGTTTTAAGCAGCTAATCCTTTTCACACAAGCGGTTGTTGCGTGTCACTGATGGTCAAAGTATATAAGCCCATCTGCTCTCTTTTATGGGAATAATCTGTGTCAGGAAGTGAAAATGCTGTGACTGTCTGCTCATAAAATTTCCTTCCAATTCTTCCATTGGGGCAGTAAGTGGCAGGTTCCAACACTCAGGGATTTAGCCATGGATGGATCCCTTGTCACCTTCCCGAGGCATATTCCCTTGCCTCTAACTCAACTTGCCCCACCCCAGCTCCTTGCTTCCTGGAGAACTTGGCTTCTGCAAGGTATCACATTGTGGAGACTGAAGTCACTTGAACTGGCTGTGGTGGTTTGTTTTTGTTTTTGTGAGGATAGTCTGGTGGAGACCTGCCACCCTCAATTCTTCATACTCCATGTGCTTCCTGCTCCACGCCCATGCACCTGGAACCCATGGAGTTCTCCTGAGGAAGGTGAAGGGGCATGTCACAGAATGGGCAATTCCATGCCTCCTTAACTGGCCTCGGTAGGTATAGGTTTCTCTCTGTGTCCACATATGGAGGGGAACATGGGGGCCAGAGCTGGTACAGTCACTGTAAAGCCTTTTGGACTGCCTTTAGATGAAGGGTACTATATAACTGAGAAACCATGCAGAAGGAAGAGCACTGAACGTGCTCAACTGTTTAGCTTTTCTGCTTTTTAGGAAGCTTGTGCCTCTCTTTTGCAATGCAATTGTTATGCCTTCAGTTCTCTCTTTGCTGGGTCTATACAGTGATCATGCCTAAAGTGCACTTTGCTGTCGGCAGAGATAGGCTGCCATTTTGTGTTCAGGTCAATGCAGACCGTTTCTAGAAAAGAATTGAACACACTTTGCTCTCTCACAATTCATTTTCTCTTTTTTTGTTTTGTTTTATTATTACCTATTTCCAAAATAAAGGCTGATTCTGACTGAAAGTACAGTGCCCAATCTTGAAGCCAAATGGCAACTTTGTCTAAGGACTGAGTAAGCCAGTGCATTCTTGTTGCTGACTATTGGCTTGTCAATTCCTGCGTGCCTTATTATAACTTGATCTCTTCTGTTAAAATGTTTCAGAATTCTCTCTCCATTCTGAAACCCATTAAAGTTTTCACAGCATCAGCTGCTTGAACCTGACAGCTCTTCCCTTTCCAAACGAGAAAGAAACTGTACCTACTCAGGGAAACTAATGATATTGAAAATCTGTCGAAAGGGGGAGCAGAGGAGAGAGGATTAAGGGCAAATCCGGGTTTGAATCCATCCTTTTGTTTTATGATCAACGTAGCCTCTGTCTGATGTATCAACAAAAAACAAGGAATTGAAATCAAATGAGAAGGGCTGGCGATAATATCAGAATAGTCTGTAATGTTTCAGCAAAGCCACCATTTGGCTTTTGCCAGCAGGAGACTATTATTCCACCCCCCCCTCTCCTTGCCAGTTACACGATATACTTGGGAACATGTTATCAAAGACTAAGAATCAGGCCAATGGCTGCTGATGTTAAAAGGACATGACATATGCACAAGGCAGGGCATAGGGGCTGGCTGCACATATTAAAGTCAAACACATCACAATCCGATTAGCAGAAATGGAGTGTGTGTGCTCTCTCTGGGTCCCTCCCGCCCAAGTTATACTTTGTGCTTTTTTTATTGATTGATTTATTTTTGAAGGAAGTAATTCCCTTCCCAGCTTCTTGTGCACCTCTACCCCTCCCAACCCCCTCCCCACTCAACCTTGCTTTCTCACTTCATAGAGCTGCCTGAGAACAGGCATTCAAAAGGAAACTGGAAGAAAAAAATTGGAAATATTGCAAATGCAAAGAGCTCTCTAATCTCTTTCTGACCTGTCCTGTACAACCAGAGATTTCTGCAAATCTAACACAAATGTATAAATCTTCAGAGCTGGGAGCGAAGTATAAAAGCAACACGTGTTGTTTCAGGAGAATTTAAGCTAAAGGAAAAAATCTAATATGTTTTATTTATTTTATTTTTATTTTTTGCTGGCTTACTGTTTTGAAGGAGACTTTTTCTTTAAAGGATGCCTTTAATTTCTTACACTGTTACATCTCACTCAATATATTAGTTCACCATCAAGGATTTGATTTTATTATTAAGTTCTTTTATATCTTTCTTTTAGTATTTCAGTGGGTGCAAGTGCAAAGAAAGCATATAAATGCCTATAGGGAGGAAAGATTTTCAGTTGCTGTTTCTTTAATGAATAAAATTTTCATTAGAGCGTAAAGCAATTCATGGCTGCAGCATGTTCTGTGTCTGTCCCTCACAATGGAGAATAAAGAATAGATTTTCGGAGATGAGGCTATATAATATTCTGTTGAGGTTCTTAGGCTGTGCCCATCACCCTGGTATCTGAAAGCCTTCCAGCTGTTTATTAGGGCCCCAATCCAGTAAAGTACTTAAGCATGTGCTTAGCTTTAAACATGTGAGTAGTCCCGCTGATGCCAATATCTCATGGTTTCCAAGTCCCATTGAAATCAATGCTTTGCTGAATAGGGATGGATTTACTCATGTGCTTAAAGTTAAGCAGGTGCTTTGGTGAAAACAGTGTGGGCACAAAGTTAAGCAAAGCAAATGGTCAGATAGTATGGGAATTTAGAAGGCATTTCTTTATACACAGAGTGGTTAATATATAGCATTACCTAGAGGAAATCAGTGCTCTGTGAGGAAGAGAATCTCCGATGAGGCAGGCAGACCTACATGGGCATTTTAGCTTCCTCCCTCCCTAAAACTTCCTCTATTCCTATAATCTCAGCGCAGATGTTTCCTTTTTAATCCCTGGCCCCAGCTGGCAACGCATCTCTGCTCTACTGTACTTAGTCGCAATTACCGTAGACATTAACTCTGCACATGGTTAGGAAATAGCCTTTATTTCTAGCTGTTAAAAAACCTGATGATGAGCAAGATTTCCAAGGAAGAAATAGAAGTCAATTTGTGTTCTGATGAATCCCATTCCCCTGAAGAAATGTAATAGAAAATAAAGAGTCAGGGAACAGCCTTGGAGATGACTGAAATCCTAAAGGTTATGCTGTGCAGTTCAAAATGCCCTCTTATGTATGGAGATGATCTCAGTGTTATTCATTGGGAAGGCATGTGATACATTTGTCCCATACCTATGAGAAACGCCTGCCTGCCTGATTGTGATTTATTCTAATTCTCCATGCCCTAGAACAGTTTCAAGTGACTGCTATCTTTTTTTAAGAACAGAAAAAAAAAAACCAACCCCAAAAACCTTACCATGACAATATTTCCACTTTCTATCCCCAAAGGTAAGATCCCTCTCTGTTCGCATGCATGCGTGGAGACGTGTGCACACGCACACATATTACCCTGATTTAAAGCGTAGGATAAGGACGATCCAGCTTTGGATCAGTAACTCATTTTCTAAATATAAAAATACTACAGTATTGCAGAGGATGGAACTTCTGTATCATGAAAGATTTTGATTTTGGCTTCATCCCAAGCAGAGCTGAAGACTGAGAGTTTTTAAATTCTCTGCAAAGAAAGATTCTGGAAAAACAATTGTTTTGGGTCATTTGAAACGTTTGATTTTGACAAAATTGTTTCATTTAGACTTTTTGTCTTGTTATGTATACTATTTCAAAGGAAAAAATTGGAATGTTTCATTCAGAAAATGGCAATATGGGACCTCTTCTCTGATTTTCTTCCACAATGAAATTCTGACCCAATTGCACCCCCAGTTTACAGGTAGAGAAGTGAAGTGAGTAGCACAAGGCCACACGGTTAGCCAGTGACGCATCCCGGATTAGAACCTGGGACCTCCTGAATCCTTCTAACTCCATGCTCATCCCTCAACCTATGATATTCATATCCAAATCCTGCATTATCAGGCCCAATTTGCAAAAGCATCAGTAGATTTTTCATGTGGGTCATTTAATGAACCTGTGCAAATAGGTGATTTGGGTATGCACACACCCACCTGCAGACGGGGCAAACCTGAAGTGCACACTCACATTGGGCATGTACACACACAATGGTGTCTGTCCATGCTTCTAAAATAATAGACCCAAGTCTTTACTCCGCTCACACTTGAGCAAAACTCTCATTGAGGCCAATGAACTGCTGAGTAAGGACTTCAAGGTGTGACTCAGTTTGTTGGAGAGTGGTTTAGGGGCTAGAACATACAACTGCAAGTCAGAAACTCTGGGTGCTAGTTCTGCTATGGATCTCCTGCATGATATTGATAAATTGCTTAATATATTTCTGCCTCACTTTCTCCGTCTGTGAAATGGGGATGATGATAAAACATCCATACTTGCCTGCCTCACAGGGATGTTCCTTGTTTAATGTTTGTAAACTACTTTGAGATTCTCTATGTTAATGAAAAGTAATATTATCGTTTATACTCTTTTCAGATAACATTTAAGGATTAAAATTGGAAAATGTGGTGCAGGGCTTCTGATCTCACTTTGTAGGCTGAAGTATGACTGATGACTTCACTACTTAGACACCACAGGGAAGGGCGCTATGGAACATCCAACCTGGGTAAATAATTTTGCCCTTTGTTGTCAACTGTAATGATAGGTAGAGATACTGATATTTTCATGTGTTACGTGGCTGAGCTGATTCCTGTATTAGCCTCTGATCCCCAGAGAGTTAGGTTTAAATTAAATGGAAGATGTGATAGCGGGTTCGGATACAATACAAAATTACCTGCACCAGCCCCAAAATGATTTTTGTAATAGAATTAACTAGGTTTTTTCAATATTAAACAGAAAATGGAAATGATGATTTCCATTTACCCTCAAACTTTCTTTATTTTTTTGGCCAAAAGCAGAAATAAGTAAAATACAGAAAAGCTATTTTTATGGTTTGACCCAGAAAGTGCTAGCAAGTCCTGGGAATCGTAGAATATCAGGGTTGGAAGAGACCTCAGGAGGTCATCTAGTCCAACCCCCTGCTCAAAGCAGGACCAATCCCCAACTAAATCATCCCAGCCAGGGCTTTATCAAGCCTGACCTTAAAAACCTCAAGGGAAGAAGATTCCCCCACCTCCCTAGGTAACGCATTCCAGGGCTTCCCCACCCTCCTAGTAAAAACGTTTTTCCTAATATCCAACCTAAACCTCCCCCACTGCAACTTGAGACCATTACTCCTTGTTCTGCAACAGAACAGGTTCTCATAAGACAATCATGCCTATCCCTAGACAAAGCGTATGTCTATATGCCAGTCCTGGGATCCATTTGCAACTACTGTAGATATACCCAACTAGCGTTAAGCTCGCTGGCTCAGGTATTGGAGCAGTGAAGGAACAGCACAATGGACTTCAGTGCAGGGCAGTCCTGTGAGTGATTACCTGGGTTCTGGGCTAGTTTTGACCGCCCACACTGAAGCTTGTGTTGCTACAGCTTCACTGAACTGGCTAGATTAACGCTAGCTCAGGTATGTCAACATGAGCTGACATCATATCCCATGATTGCCATGCAGGTAGGACAACTCAGATAAGCTTTGCTGGAGCTTCCAAACATTTGGCTGCTTATTTGAATCAAACCTTGGATAGTCTGCGGTTTGCCCCTCACCAGCTCCACCTAGGAAGAGGCCATTGGTGACACTTTTTAAAAAAAAAGTTCTGGTTCCAGATGGATCTTATCTTAAGACCATATCGAAGATCTGAACATCCCCAAGCGTTGGAGAACTTCACATTTAAATCACTGGCAGCAGATCAGCACAGTGTTGCAAATGAATTGGTTGTGCTGCAGTGGCAGGCATGGCCCTTTTTGTGCCCTCACAGATCTTTGCGTGTCTAGGCGTTGGCTATCTGGATGCAGGCGAACCCTCAGCCATAAGCACGTGTGTATAGACCTGGTGGGAAACAGCTTTCCCCTCCTGTGAAAATCTTAGATTTAAAAAAAAAAAAAAAAGTTCACATCCTAATTTAGGATGAAAAATCAAAATCTCAAAAATTTTCACGAACCTACCCCTGCCCCCCACCCCCCAAAAGAAAAAAAAAATCAGTTCAGGACAATCAAAATGTTTCCATTTCAGAATATTTCATTTAGAATTTGCCATTTTTTTTAAAAAAAACCCCTCTAATTAGTTTGTTTCTAAATTAAATGTCCCTTTGAGCCAGAAAACCAGAATTTTTTGTTTAGAAAATGTCAATGGAATATTTTGTTAACTTTTTTTTGGAGTTGAAAAATTCATCAAACCCAACCCTTTCCCAGGAAAAGTTTTGGTTGCAACAGACGAGAAATATTTAATTGAAAAATTCCCAGCCTACTCTACTCATATAGACAACATTCAAAGTGTGTAAAAAAAAAAAAAATTGGTTTGTTTCAGATGAGAGCTCTGAGGTTAATGGTGGTAAACTACTGATGGGTCTGAAATAAAATATTGTAATTTTGTATGCACTTATGAAAAATCCCAGGGACAGCCCACTAAACCTAACAGATTGTGTTCAAGGAAGGGTTTATTTAGACTGCATTGCCTAATTCTGTAAATATCTTTAAAGGTAATTATTGCTTACTGCACAGATACAATGAGCCAGGCTTTTGGCTCTCATTCACTTACGGGGCATGGGGTGGGGTGCAAAACTGGGGAAAAAATCATAAAAGAAAACTTTGAAACCTGAAAAATTTCAAAGACATAAAAAGCCATTCCTTTTCAAACCCTATGCAATAAAAACAACTTCGAATTTTAAAAACTTTTCATAAATCCTCCACCTCCCCCCATTTTTGACCCAGCTTTGGTTATTTCTATAAATTGCTCCTTCACTGTTCTAGGCTACAATGTGATGGATGGATGGGAATCCGTGATAGCTACTATGGCAATTTCAGTAAAATAAAATTAAAATAACTGCAGCTGCGTTACTGCAGAGAAAACTAACCGTGCAAAATCTGCCATGTCAGTAAAAACAGGAAGAAAGAAAAGGGAAAGTTACTCAATTTATTAGCTTTGGGGCTTATTTTCCTTCACTCCCACTTCATGTAGCATGACTAAAAATGCCACAAATGGATTCATTTTTATGACAAATAATGACCTACAAAAAGTATTTGGTTGCTTTTCTATTTTTTTCCTTTGCAGTCACAAAACTCCTCAGCCTATTTAAAAGAAAGCCCCAGACAAATTTCCTGCAGATGCAGTTGTGAAAAAACCCACTAGGCACAACAAGATCATAGTCACAACATGGACAAGCAGAGACACAAGGCTTGTCCAGTACAGTGTTTAACATCTCAAACCAGTTCCTTCTGACTTATCACTTCCTTGGGCTAGTGAGAAGACTCCAGAAACCATCAGCAGTAAGAAAATATAGCCCATCAATTCCAAATCTGAGTTGTATTCCTTTGGGGGATGAGACCACTTTGAAGTATGTCCCCTCTCCCCACCCCACATTTCTTCTTAAACTTCATAAAATCGTAACAGTTCTTCACTTTAAATTAATTTTCCCCAATAAAGCCATTTGTAGGCTTGTCATCTTTAGAATTCATCAGTTGACATGGTTTAGTTGGTAGCTGAAAAATGTTTAAAATGATCTAATCTGCATTTACATATAAATCCAATGTGTAAGCAGAAAAAAATTGCTCGATATCGTGTCAGTGAGTAAAATGGACTCTAGAACCTATACCTGAATGGGGAGCTGGATTCATAAGTGTGTTCTCCCATTTTTGAAGCAATTCCTGAATTTAACATGGGTGTTGGCTCTGCTGCTGTCCAAATGCATTGGGTAGTGTCCTGTTAGATTTATAGTATGGATCAGTGTACACTCCACTGTCCCATTACCGTAGGGCTTGACTGTGGTGGCAGAGAAGAGAAAGGGACTGGGTTATCATGGATATAAATATATTTTTAAAATTGAGTCTCAAGGACATGGATGGTCCTTGTTCTGTCTGTTTCCCAGACTATCACAGCTTCTGTTGTCTAATGACATGAGATAGGGTCTTCCTCAACATGAGGCCCTGCTATCTACAATACACCTGCTAGTCCTTCTCTTTCTTCCTGACTGCCATCTAAGGGGTGTAGAGAGGTAAGAGGGAAGATCCTTTCCAGACCAGGAAGAATAATGGAAGCCAAAAATGACAAAAGGGCAAAGGAACAGATTGAGAGGACTGGATGGGCCCTCTTTTTCTGTTCATGCAGATTGTGACATATGGAAATTGATTCACTATTCTATTTTTGCAAATAGTTCTGGATATTCCAGAATGTGTCTGCTTTGACTGGACATGGAGGTCATGGTTTTGTTTCTGTTCCCTGACTGGATAAATATATTGCTTAGAATGATGTTTCTGGAATGAATATTCTTGATTATGAATTCAAACTTGGCTGTCCATGAATATTCTCCAGCAATCAATTAGGCTTAGCTATTTCCATGGGAAAACCCATTCCCTAAAATACTTACTGCACAAATATCCATCAACATTGTATTTTCCCATATCAATTTTGGTCAGCGAAGTTATGTTAATGGCCCTATAGTTTTACTTTTCAGTCACGTCTATAAGCAACAAAAATTGGCTCCATGAGATTTTTCTAACCACCGACATTTGCAAGCCTACCTATGTTCTTTTTGCTTCTTACACTATCACTAACGATCAGTGACAACAAAACTTACAAGCGCTCTGCATGGAGCTGTAGGTGTCTATGCAAGATTATTAAATCGAGTGCAGGAACAAGGAAAAGGAGAGCCAAGAAATACATTGAAAAACATTTGTCCCAAAGGAGTGGATGAAATATACCAAAGTCTCTTCCAGCTGTCTAAGAGAGCAGTATAAGCAATAGATTATTTTAAAAAAAACCTATTAAAGAAAATGGTGACACTATTTTAAGGGGATATAGCAGCCAGCAAGCTAACTTCAGAACCATTTAAACTCAGGCAGGCAGAAAATAATTCTACGTCTGCTATTTAGAATCATGGAAAAAGAAAAGGGAAAGGCCTTTTAGGTCAACCAGTCCATCCCTTGCCAATGCAGGCATGTTCCTTACAGCATCTTCACATCCATGAGTGCTTTGTCCAGTCTACTTTCGAATAGCTCTAGCGAGGGGGCTTCTATCTGCTCCCTGGAGAGATCATTCCATTTATTCACTATGAGCTCATGCTATGGATTTTTTTAAAGTATTATTTTTATTTTCATTGACAAACCAAGCAACAAAGATTGGTCTGCCAGGCCCAAACGTCTCCAAATTGCAGATTTTCCTGGACTGGGAAAAGCTTTCAAACAAGAAAGGGTCACCCTCCTCCCCCTTGCAATGAGCCATCATGAAGCCCTAAACAAAGAAGCATCTCATTCATTCCCTGAAGTGTAATCCCTTTAGATTTAAAAAAAAACTCTGAAAATACCCTTTGTTCCTAAGGACAAGAAATAATGGACTGTTTCCACTGTATAGGTAAGAAGCAGGTTTTGTCTTGTATTAATGTTAGCTTTTACTTGGAAATAGCTGTATATATGTACCTCTGAAATGGACATGTGTTACAATTCAACATGTATTGTGCCCCACATTGTTTCTGCTATCAAGGAATCACAGGTGTAGCTCCAGTCCTAGGTTTTGCTACTTGAACACTTTGGGTCAGGTTCGGATCCTGCTTGCAATGCTGATCAAAATCAGGAATAACTCCTGTGACGTTATTTACATAAACTGGGACCGTATAGATCATTGTTGCAACCAAAGTCCTGTAGTGGCACCAAATCTTGTATAAAGGGGGTCAAATAAGGTGTCTAAGACAAGGTTATGATTATGCTGTCTATATGTGTGTATCATTTTTATAGTTAAAGTTATGAATATTGGCTCTATATTGTCTGTATTTCAAACTTGTGCTATGCTTCTGGGGAACACTCCAGACATGTTGGTATCAGCTATGCCTAGCCTGCTTGATGGCCCAGTAAGGACCATCAGCTACACAACTGACCCACTGAGAGAAGGCAGACTCGCCTTATGACTCAGCAAGGTATGCAAGGACATGCCTATGGACAGAACTCTGAGGTTTTTCCAGGCCATGTGAGGGACAGCTTGTCTTTGGGACAAAGAAAGACAGACCACATGGCAAGAGAATATAAAAAGCTGCTGCAGCTCCTCCATCTTGTCTTCAATCCTGTTTCTTACCTCTGGAGGGACTTTGCTACACTGAAGCTTTGAACGAAGGACCGAAAGACCCATCCCAGCTGGGGATGTACTCCAGAGACTTGATTTGAACCTGCAGTTTATTCTATCACTGCTGCAAGCCTGAACCAAGAACTTTGCCATTACTGTATGTAATTGATTCCATTTAACCAATTCTAGCTCTCATCTATATTTCTTTCCTTTTATGAATAAACCTTTAGATTTTAGATTCTAAAGGACTGGCAATAGCGTGATTTGTAGGTAAGATCTGATTTGTATATTGACCTGGGTCTGGGGCTTGATCCTTTGGGATCGAGAGAACCTTTTTTCTTTTACTGGGGTATTGGTTTTCATAACCATTTATCCCCAAAATGAGTGGCACTGGTGGAGATACTGGGAAACTGGAGTGTCTAAGGGAATTGCTTGTGTGACTTGTGGTTAGCCAGTGGGGTGAGATCAAAGTCTGCTCTGTTTGGCTGGTTTGGTTTGCCTTAGAGGTGGAAAAACCCCAGCCTTGGGCTGTAACTGCACTGCTTTAAGCAATTTGCCCTGCATTGGCACTCTCAGTTGGGTCCCGCCAGAACCAGCATCGTTACAACTCCGCTGAAGTCAAAGGAGCGAGGCTGGTGCAAAACAAGCGGAGGTGAGATTGGAATCAGGCTCATTGTAGAACATCGCTTTGTGTCCCAACCTTCACCTTGAACTTGCGCTTCCGTCACAAACAGACCAAGTCAGGCCTGACTCTTTCCCAGGGAAATGGTTAACATGGAGGAGCAGTGGCAAATTGCTGCTTTATTGGCTTCTGTTTGTGTACACGCAGGATGCTGTGCTGAGCACCGGGCTCTTTGTACTAACTGGAGTGCTAATATGATGTATTAAATGTCATACTAACATCGCTCGGTATGCATATCTCTCCCATTGTACTGCCTGTTTATGCTTATTCAGCCCTTTGAATAATTTAACACATTTCAGACTCCAAATTACCCACAACAATTTGACGGGGCTGCTGGCAGTTTACTTGAAACACTCAGTGTTAGGTCAATGTAGGGCCCAAACATCTGTGAAATAGAAGGACACTTCGTACTTAGCAAAGCATAATTAGACTTATTTTTGTACACCCTTAAAAAAAGGGTGAGTACGTCTAGACTAATACCAGTCATAGTAGATGGGATTAGGTACTATACATACCACTTTCTGGAGGCACCCCTGAAGCCATGCATAATTCGGGCCAAAGAATCAGAGGCATTGATTATAAGTGGATAATCATTATGGATGGAAATGAGGCTTCTAGAAGGTCAAAAGTTTGTCAGACATCAGCATGTCAATACCGTAGGTCTGCAACTGTGAGGATATTTGCTCTGATCCTATTGTAGCTTCCGACCAAGGTATGTAATGAAAGGGGCTTCGCTGACAGTAACATAACGTAACATTGTCACCAGTGAAGCCAGGTCGTTCCCCTTTTGGACTCTGACCCAGTGTGGAAAATTTTACCCAAAAGGAGATTTTTCGAAAGTTATGAGCGTGTAGAAATCTGATATTATAATGTAAATTGCAATCCAGGCCTTTCATTGCCATTATCTGTTAATCTCTGGCCACTGTGGTACATAAGCACCTATATTGAGAGCACTTACCATATAGGTGTGGAAGGGGGCTGGGAGTGTGGAGGCACGGCGTAAGTAGTAGCAAATGTAAGAAAGCTGCATCCTTCTTTCCTCCCAACCATTAATATGGTTGGCAGTCTGGAAAATGCTGCTGTTATAGGGTTAAATTAGCAATGGGGCATTTTGCTGGGAGGCAGAAAAGCAAGCTGTCTGGGGAGAGTCATGTGCCTGTGTAATATGTGATCCCTGTTTTGCAGCTAGGACTGTGTCATATCTGCTTTCATTGTACTCCACATGTAGAATGAAAATGCCTTTCATGTCCATTAGAATCCTGTGAGAGAGGGAGTCTGGCTCCTGGGCTGAGGTGGGTTACTGACCCCACAAAACAAGCAGGGAGCCCAACACAACAACAACGCAACTAGTGTGGCATGGTGCCCTTTGAACAGATCCTGGCTTCAGCTGGCAGTAGATTAGAAATCCCATCCGATTATTTTCCTGCCCTCTGTTAACCTCCCTGCCAGCAACACAAACACTGGGGTTTCTCACTCGGGCTGCTGCTGCTGTTTGAAGCCCTGGGGGACAATGAACTCAGAAATACCCACAGGAGTGAGGGGAGAGGAGGTGCTCTTTCCAAAGGACTTCCAACTCGATTACTGAATCCCCCTGCCCTTTTCTGTCCCCACTCCTCCACCCTCATAGAAACCACAGGAGGTGGAGGGCAGGGTGTTGAACAAGAAGTGAGCGTTTTCCATTAAGACTTAAAATCTCAGCGCTGATGAGGCATCACCTAGCGCGGAATCGCCCACTGTTCTGTAGACTCCAGCTCACCAAAGTCCTGAGAATCTGATGATGCAAGGTGCAGTCAGCGAAGACATTTGTTAAGTGACAGCTGGGCTCTGATTGAATGAACCCTCTCGGTTTGAAGCCCCACCCTGCTCTGGAGGATATGCTGAAAATCTTTCTCAGGGATTGGAACGGCCTTCCACCAAACCGAGATTCTTTAATGCAATGTTTGCTTATCATCCATTTAACCTGCTTCGAAACAGCCTGAGCCTGCATGGTAACCTTGGGTCAAAACTATTTTGGATAGCCGAAACTCTTGATAAACACATGCTTTGGAAGGTTAGAAAGCCATCGGCGGGAGACATCAGATTCACTTCTTTTATTATTAGAAAGCTGGGGGGGGGGAGGAATCCAGAAGTGTTAAGAGGAGCGAATTTTGTACAACACGTGAAAAGAGGAGGGGAGGGAGACCCCTTTCTGGTGCCAAACTACATTGCTTATGCAGAAAATCCTTTTTGTTGTAACTTAGCAATACTCTTGAAATACGGAGCCCAATACTCTTGAAATAAGGAGCCCGTGGTACCCTGCAGTAGCAGCAGGCATACCATCCTGCTGGCTGCTTGATATGCAATTTCAGCGTTTACATTCTCTCTCATAAGCTAGTCATTGAGTCCAGATATGCCACCCTCACTCAGAGTGAGTGGTACCCTACTATTTGTGTGTGTGTGTGTGTGGGGGGGGGAATTTGACCTAAGTAAGGGTGCGGGGGACTAGTGAGCCGGAAATGAAGAGGACAATATTAGCACAAGGTGCAAATCTTTACTGAGAGCAATCTGTGGCCTTGTCTAAACTAGGCTATAATTTGACTGGCTAAAATCAAGTTAAAAGTGTTAAACTATGCGTGTGGGGTTTTCAGTTGAATTATTAAACTAACTGAATTAGAAATAATGCCCTTTTCTCCTAGTCTATACTAGGCCTAAAGTGAAAATCCTGCCGCTCCCTCTATGGCCTGGGAGGCCCCCAGCCACAATGGAACTGGGGCAGTTCCAGTGAACTGGAGGGTGAAAGGCTTGTGCAGTGCCCCATCCTAACTGAATGTCATGAGATGAGCATTGTGGGGTTCCTTGTTTGTGTCCACAAAGCAAGGTTTTGGGGGTGGGACTGGCCAGGGGGAGCAGACACAGATAAGAGGAACTGCTGCTAGATGGAACCATCTGACTTGGCCCACTGAGGAATGGGGGAGCAGGAGCTGTCGGGGGCTGTGCAGCAGCATGGCTGTATGGTCACAAAACAGCTCTATAGCCAGGGGAGAGAATTCCTTCCCCATTCACCAGCTCTGCAGAGCCTCTCTGTGCCTAACCTGACTTCTCAGGCATTGCAGGGGGTACCCAATAAACCTTTACTTATTTATCTGCACAGCCCTCTTAAATCACCAGGCCTCAACACCTTTATTTTTGTAAAGCCACAAACATGTCCCTGCTCTCTCTGTTCAGACACATTTTTCTGAATAAAGGACATTCCTCTATTCTGTTGCTTTTCCTTTTGTTAGTAATACCAGCCATATTATCTTCAATACAACAAATATACTGTACCCACGTACAATTTCTGCCTCAATTATAATAATCCTATTATACAAGGTTTCCTACAAAAGTAGCCAGCAGCAGGTATAGTCAGAAAAGTGACTGCAAGAAATGATGGCCTGAGGTTCCCCACATGCTGTCTTCCAGCAGCTTCCACGGATAGCGGGCTCAGTTTCTAAGTCAAAAGATTATGATTTTTAACCCTAAGGATTGGGAGTTTCAAACTCCCACTGGCAACTCTATACCCAGTTATGTTCTTTTTGACTCTTTACATTGTTGCCAATAATTAAAGCTGAACGAAAAACTGAAAAGTTGAATAGTTTATTCAACATGTAAATGAAAAAATATTTTTAAATTTGTCAGATCCATGCTTTGCCTCATTTTATTTAACTGGCTCTAAAGATGCTGGAGTGAGAATTTAATTAAACACTTGTTAATGATGCATGATTCAGAAAACAGCCTCATTCTCCCTCCCCTACCTGTGTTTGCTCTGTAGGGTTGTGAGTGATAAACTCTCTTTCTTAGGGACTTCTTTGGCCCCCATTACCACTGGGTGGCAAGTCATGTACGAATTAGGTGTTGCAACTCCTACAGTCCCTTTGTAAATCTAACCCCAATACCAGCTCTTCAGTAGGAATTAGGCTGAGATCTTCAAATGTATCTAGACTTCTCAGTCACTATGGCCCAGATCCTCAAAGGTATTTATGCTTCCAACTTCTGTTGAAATCGATGGGAGTTAAGTGCCTGAATACCTCTGTTGAGCTGTGGCTCAGTTCCCCAGTTGTAAATTGGGGGGAAATATTTCCCTACTGCGCAGAGTTGTAGGGAGGGCAAATATATTAAAATTCACGTGGTGCTCAGATACTGTGGTAATAGGAGCCAGATAAGTACCTTTGAGGAGCTGGGCCTAAGTGACTTGTCCAATGTCACACATGAAGTCTGGGGCAGAGCAGGAAATTGAACTCCAGAGCACCCCAACCAGTGGACCTTCCTTCTAACTAAGCATGCATGACTTGATGATACACAGGGAGCAGTTCTTCAGAGAAAGAAGAGGCCATATTTTTCCTCTAATCATAACTGCACCTTAATACCCTGATATCTCTCTAGACAGATTAGTGTGTGTCTATCCTGATCTTTCTGACTTCTTCTAAAGACTGCTTTTTTAATGAAAGATCAGAAGGCTTGTTCTCTCTGAAGTTCCTCAGTTCTACTCTATGTCTATAAACAATAGCTTTCCCACACAAAACAAAAGGGCAAACACATCTTGCCATCCATTTTGACTCGGTAGAGTCACGTAACATATAATCCCTATTATTTTTTCCTGCAATTTGTTAGTGACTGTTGCTAGGTAATGCCTTTTCCACTAAGCATCAGTGATCTAATGTGAGGGCTTTGAGGATGTTTCATTATATAATTAAGCCCTTGGTGGTGCTGACTTCTACATTATAAAAGTCTCAAATATCTGTTTCATGTTAGCAAAAAGTTATTACAGTATTATGCACGGGAACATAAAAAAGCACCATTGAGGGCTATGAAATATCTTTAGAGCTTCATTGTGCTGCTTCTCTTATTATTACTGCACATATTTATAAGGCTCCCATCACTGTGGTATCCAGCCACACTGTACGTAGTTTAGATCAGGAACACATGGTATCTTTTCCAAAAAACCGGCAACATAACTGCTTAGAACATGATCAAGCCACGTCATTGCATCCAAATGTCTCTAATACTCCACTGAATCCATCATGCTCCACTGACTCAGGATGGCCCCTTTATTTTTACATCCTCTAGAACCTTAGCTGAATAGTGAATGGCAATAAATGCTGCTTGATAGGGACAATAGCAGGGGGAAAAAGCTGCTTAATTGGGATGCATTTGGGTAATCCCAAGGTGATAAATAGAGCTGGGCAAATAATCAATTATTCGGTTCAGTGGTCAAACTGAAAAAGCTGAAAAAAAAATGTTTGGGGTCAGTCTGAGATGAATTCTTTTCTGTTTTTTCCTGCAGAAACAATAAATAAATTTGGGTTGAACAAAGCCTTTAAAAAAATCCAGTGTTTTTAAACTTTAAATCTACCTAGATTTTGAAATAAATGTTTCTCAATGAAAAGTTTAAATTTTTCATTTCAAAAATGTCAAAATGAAAGAGGTTTTTTTGGATTTTTTCCCCCCCATTCTTTTTCCTGGCCAATATGAGTCACTGAATATGACCCACATTCACAAACTGTTCTGGTCCACCGGAAACTGAATTTTTCAGCGAACTCTTTGCCAAAACAAATTTTTCCAGCTCTAGTAACATGTGTCATTCGCCCAAGAGTTACATGACTGCAAGCTTCTAAGCTTTATATTTCTATAGGCCAGGTGTCCTCAGATTGAGATCAAGGGCTTGAATTTTTGAAGACTGCTCCACTTATGTGCCTACCGTTGTGCCAAGATTTGTCCACCTGTAATTTCTTGTGGCTGGAAATGCTGGGCGTAAATGTCTATTGGACTCTGCTCACAAATTAGGAAAGGAGCAAGCTGTGAATTTCACACACTTCACATCCTGGATGCCCAGTGAATGAGGTAGGGCAGGGGTGGCCAACCGGTTGCTCCGGAGCCACATGCGGCTCTTCAGAAGTTAATGTGTGGTTCCTTGTACAGGCACCGACTCCGGGGCTGGAGCTACAGGCGCCAACTTTCCAATATGCCGGAGGATGCTCACTGCTCAACCCCTGGCTCTGCCACAAGCCCTGCCCCCACTCCACTCCTTCCCGCCCCCTCCCCTGAGCCTGCCGTACCCTCACTCCTCCCCCATCCCAAACCTCCTGAATGCCATGAAACAGCTGATCGGTGGGAGGGTAGGAGGCGCTGATCGATGGGTGGGAGGCACTGGGAGTGGGGTGGGGGAGAGCTGATGGGGGGCTGCTGACTTATTACTGTGGCTCTTTAGCAATGTACATCAGTAAATTCTGGCTCCTTCTCTGGCTCAGGTTGGCCACCCCTGAGGTAGGGGATCTTTCAAACACAGAAGCTTTCACAGGCCACAATACTCTATAACCATATGTTGGAAAACCTGGTGTAGTTTTCACTGAATGGGGTGAACAAAAGAAGTTTTCCATGTAACTACACCTCATGGTTACAACCACTCTGTCTTAGAGCCTTTATTTCCCCATGCAGTTTGTAAGAGATGACAAGTCAATCAAAGTGCTACTGTTTACACAGACGTTTAGTAATACAAAACCACAGCCAGACAATTTCCATGAACTGAAGGCCCCACATTGACTGATGGGTTTATTGACTGATTTGTTTAATGGGCTAAGGCTTGCATGCTGGGTCTGTCTGTCGGGGGAGGGAGGGGGGTTGCAAGAGTGGAACGGGGTGCTGTGTTATTTTGAACTTGCCTGGCGCTCAGTTTATTACTCAAAGCGATGTTCAATATTGTTTTTACTGCATTATTCAGCCAGCTCTAGGGAGGAACCACTGGCCCTGTTTGTGATCATGAAGGAGTGGAGGGGAAAGCAGGAAGCTCTCCATCTCTTGCATGGCTGCTCAGCTGCTGCTCACAACAGCCTTCCCCAAGCTCTGCGCGGTGCAGAGACTGCTTGTGTCTACTCCCTGTGAAAGAGGATGGGGGAGAGGTGGTGGGTCCTCGCGTTCTCTCTCACTTTTTTCTCTTCTACAGTTAATTTAGCACTGGTGGAAGTTACCAGACTGACAGCTCTGGAGATGGAAGTTCCACTGTAGACAGGTACATCACAGGCTTCGACGGTGCAAGCTCCTTCTACACCATAATAATGTACTTTAGCCCAGTTGGATCTATTTCCCTGGCCCATGACCCATTCAATCTTTGGCCTCTCTGCTGATAATAGCCTTTGATGGGGCAAACTGGTACCAGTTGTGGTAGTGGCTTTGCAAGGCACCGAGCTTCCTATAGTAAAGGAATAGGAGCGCCCCCAGCTCATTTCAGATAAACCACTCAACCCCCATTAGATGGTATCATTATCTCCCTGGGTCAGATTGGATCCAATTCCTTAGAAACTTCCATATCCCATTGTCAGGTTGTGGGTTTTTTTTTTGTTTTAAATGTTAAGAATAGGAATACATTAATGATTATTAATAACCTAGTTTCATCTCAAACAGTCCAAAGAGCTTTGTGTTTAACCAAACATTAATTAGCATTTATGATACCCATTTAAAATAGGTAGGTATTGCCCCAATTTTACAGTTCCATAAGATGAGATCCAGACACTTTAGGACTTGCTTAAAATCGCTCTGTGATTGAAGCAAAGAATAGAACCCAGGAATCTTGTCCCTGGGATCCCCAATTCTAAGTGCAAGACAACACTCTCTCAAACAAATCTGCATCACATTCCCATTCACAATTATTCCAATATTAATTACCAAGGGCAAAACTTTCATTCAGCTCAGTCATACAAATAAATGTAAAGAAATCCTGCACTTTATAATCATCACAGTTTCCTTTTATCTGCATACAGGACAGAGTTGTAGAAATTACATCTAATCACTAAAAACTAATGGTTGCAATTCGTAAATTAGCCAATAAACTGGATTGTAATTTCTTTGTTAAAATTTAGAGAGATTAAAACTTTTTGTACTCATATCCCTCTTCGGATGTGTCCATGAACCCACTACCCTAGCAGTACCAGGTGCAGTGTGCACAAAAATCTCAAGCAAATATTGATAAATACTTCCAGAAATGGCCATATAGAATCCTAGTCACATCATGCATGCTTCATTAATTTAAATCCAACCCATTAGCTCTATTAGATGCTTGCTTACTGTACTACAGGAATTATTACTAGATATAAAACATTTTTCAGAGCAAAAGTATGCGTATAATGGCTGTAATTTACTGCACAACATACCTACAAGCCAATACATTAACCCTAATCTTTGTCACACTTGAACCAGCATTCCAACAGTATGTGGCATTTCATGAATGCAGCATTTATCTCTGAAGTTCATACAAAGTTGCAAACCCTAGCAAGGCTTATCAGCCTTTACAAACCGTCTCTGTCCACTGAAGTGTGACATGCTGAATATAATTCCACTTACTGTGCAGTCATTGGATGCAAAGTGGGTGCATCGAAGCAACATTTTAGATTATTTTAAATGAATCATGAAATCAAATGTCCAAATAGCCTTTAAATTCCAGGTATAACCTGCTATCTGAGCACTTAGAGTGTTTTGTAAGTCAAATAAACTCCTCCAGTAGTCTCTAATGAAGTAATTATGCCTTTACGTATAAAGGACCAGGGGTTGTAGACTGGGAGTTAGGACTCCTGGGTTTTATTCTTTCCTCTTCTATGAGCAACTGTAAGCAAGTCACTTCACGTTTGTGCCTCAGTTTCAGAGGTGTGTAGTGAGGGTGAAATGTGAAGGGTTTAAAGATCTTTGGCTCTAAAACACCACAGAAGTGCAAAGCATTGTTTATAATTATTCCAAGCTCACACAGAAAATTATTTTTGCATGCTGCTGGTAAGATGCATCGGGGCAGCGAAAGATGGCAAAAGTGGCTCTAAGCTGTCTTTTTATCCCCATACTCACTCTGCCTATGCAAACCCACGTGCACACACCCCTGCTCGTTCATCAGTCACAAGAGTGGCAAACTGATGTACGTGGAATACAACTGAGAAATGAGCTAATATCAATGTTGCCATCCCAAGCATTTAAGAAAACAAAACAATATAGAAGATTTTTTTAAAAATGGGGTAATTGTTACTTCCCTCATCTCCTTTGGGCCTTTGGGCTACATTTGGCCATGTTTTCAAGCTTTTCTCCTCAACCACAAGAGTTAGAAATGTACAATTTAAAACAAAACACATGCCAGCTGAGATGCTCTCATCATCTCATGAGTCCAGCAGTTGGGGCTTTAAATAAAACACTTCAAGGCAGATCCTCAGGTGATGTAAATTGGCATAGCTCCATTGACTTTAGTTGAGCTACGATGACTTACACCAGCTAAGAGGATCTACCCCTAACATCGCAAGAGTTGGCAATATTATAGTATGTATCACTTCTGCGTATCCTCTGCAAGGAAGACATTTGTGAGTGCCAAAGAATTTCAATGTACTCTGTCTTAAAGTGATATGCAGAGCATTTACATCGGCTAAGGCTACTACTCAGCTATACTTTGGCTTTTAAATGCTTTCTGACAATGCCACTGTCTATGTACAATGCATATCCTCTCTGGCAAACACTGCAGGGACATTGAAATGGTGTAGCAGCATGGCCCCTTTGTACCTCTTAAAATATCAGCCTTTGGGACCTTGCTGTATACTCTAGACCAATGTCTTTCTCAATAGTTTGGAGGAGTGTGTGCAGCTTCCTTAGATTTTATTTACTGAAAGGAAACATTTGGCAGTTTCACATTGGTCAAGATACCCTCTGCCAAGAGTTGTTACAAATACTGAAACCCAAGATATCAGTATGGTCTGTTGGTTAGAGCAGAGGAACAAGGACAAACAGTCCATTAAGGTCTGTTACATGGAAAGCACACAATAAACTCTTGTTACACAACATATTAAAAGCTGGAGAGAAATTCTGGCCCACTGAAGCCTATGGCAAAATTCTTATAGACTTCAGTGAGGCCGGGATTTCACCTCAGTTTCTCAACTGGTGTAAATAAGTGGATTTTCTTTTAATTCAATGGAACTGTGTTGAGAATTTGGCCCTAAGATGAGCATCTGGCCAGCACACCTGAGGCCTGGTCTATACTACAAAGTTATGATGGCATATAGCTATGTCGGCAAGGCATAAAAATCACACCTCATAGATGACATAGCTCTGCCGATAAAACCCACAGCATAGATGCAACTACGGTGACAGAAGAGTGCTCCTGCCGGCTTAGCTAACGTTGTGTGGGGGAGATGGTATTACTGTGCTGGCAGAAGAACTCCTCCTGTTGGATTGTACTGCATCTACACTAGGGGGCTATGCTGGCTCTGTAGTGTAGATATGGTGTGAGCCATCTGCAGTTAGCTCACAGCAAAATTATCTTTTTAGGTTACATTTACACTACAAGTGCTACAATGGCAGGGCTGCAGCGTATATGCTTGCTACAGAGATGGAAGGGGTTTTCCACCCACTTGAGAGGCAGTGGTTAGGTCGACTCAAGAATTCTTCCGTCGACCAAGCAGTGTCTATGCCAGGGCTTAGGTCAGCTTAACTACATCTCTCAGGAGTATGAATTTTTCACACCCCTGAGTGACGTAGCTAGGTCAACTGACGGCTTAGGAGTAAAATAGGCCACAGTGAAGTGCCTCTTCCCTTCAACTGTATCTAAGGACAGTTGTGTTTGGTAGCTGAAATAAACCGTATAGTATGTGGCGGCTGAGGCTTGGTCTACGCTCTCAACTTATGTCTACATGTAAGTCTACACTACCAACTTGGTCTACACTACCAACTATGTTGCTCAGGGGTGTGGAAAATCCACACCCCTGAGTGACACACTTATACCGACCTAACTCCCGGTGTAGACAGGATGGAAGGGCTTCTTCTGTCATCATAGCTACCACCTCTCAGGGAGGTGGAATATCTATGCTGATGGAAGATGCTCTCCCATTGGCCTAGGTAGCATCTTCCATCAGTGGTGCAACCGTACCAGTGCAGATGCAGCGCTGCATGTGTGCACACGCCCCGAGTAAATTATTAAAATATCTTAAAGGGAATTTTACCTATAAAAAAATGTAAACCCACAAGTATATAGTGGACCTTTTTGGCAATGAAATTAGCGTGTGTATGCATATTAATTAGAGCTGGCCAACATGTCTCGTTTGAAACTCTTTTAGATGAAAAATGGCCTTTTAAAAAAACAAAAACAAAAAGGAAAAAACCCTTGAAACTTTTTTGCAGAAAGCTACTAGTTTTGAGATTTTAAAAAAATATATTTTTGTGGCATCTGATGACTCTTCGCACTTCAGCTCTATCAAATCAGGGTGAGGAGCAAATTCCAGAGTCAAAGTCTCACCACTGAGAATGTCCTGACCCCAGATAAACAAACTAAGACACTGTCTGTCTATCTTGTCTATGTCTGTTATCTCTCATTTGGAGAAAGAGGGAGATTGTCACCTTGAGTTCCCCAGCTGATCTTAATTGTTAGACCAAAGCACAGAAAGAAAGGTAGTCTGTAAGATACCTAGGACCCATATCATGCCTCTACTTTATATAGCAATCTCTATATATTTGTATGTACTTGTTGATTTGAGTCTGTATCCCTACCCTACCTGTACAAGACACTCTCTCTGTCCAGAGGTTTGTTGTTATTGGTATCAAGCAATCTTCAGATGAACTGCGAGATCTTGCAATGACTCGCTACCTTGAACATTATTGCCTAGTTCTGTACACAAGGCAGATTGGGCAGAATGAGATCTCTTGTTCTCAAGAGCATCACATTTATTTCACAAGGCATGATCCTCAAATGTCTCTCCATACTGAATTATGTCTCATATTTATTTTTTCCTCCACCATAGTATAACTCCCTGATTTCTCGTTTGTTTTGTAGACACGTCTACCTGTACTGTCCAGTTTCTTAAGACTGTCTTTTCACAGTGTCTTAGTTATAACTTTGGGACTTTATTCCTTGTGTGTTTCACTAGCATATATGTGTCTAATATAAAGAAGCATGATACAAACACTGCTGCAGTAATGAGTGAAAAATCGGGAGAAAATCAATAGATCTACAGCAGAAATATTTTAAATGAACTATTTCATTGTAAAGGAACTATTCATCTCTTTTGCAAGCCTAACCCACACTTGTGTGTCTAGCCTCTGAAGTGTTAAACACTGTCCCTTGAAAGAATGTTGCTTGCTGGGATAGGGTCACGTGGAATTTTGGTAGCTATCTTCAGAAACACCCAGAGACTGATTCCACAGAGCTACCATCAAACACATTCTTATAAATCAGGGGTGGATGATGATGAAATGGGACCTAGGTTAATCTACATGTCTGTCTGAGGTATTTATAGGTTGCCAGTCACAATGGTATCTTGGCTCCAGTGCATCCATCAAAAATCATCACCATCCCAGACCCTTTCCAACTCTCCTTCCCAATCCAGCATCCCAACCTTGCCTCTGTTCCTCTCATTGCAACCTCCAGCCACTCACTTAGTGTTGAACAGACTCTTCCTAACCCCGTATCTCAGTTTCTCCATTTCCAAACTTTCTTTATCTGTCCCCAGTTGCCCTCTCCTCTTGAACTCCCGACCCTCCTCCTGGGAGGACCATGGAGGTAGCAGTTCCTTCCTGACATGAGTAGTCTCCCTGGAACCCCTGCTTATTGCTTTGATCTCCTGCTTTTTGCCTTCAGGGGGCTGCTGATCTTGGCTTCTCCAGTGCTTCTGTTGCCATTCAAGAAATCCAAACCCATCACACATAACCTTTGCATGGGGATGGGATTTTAGAAAGCTGGACTGGAACCCAGAGTCATATTTCACAGTTAGGGCCTCTCTCTGTTATGGATCAAACAGAACTCCAGATGCAAACTTTGGACAGTTTTGAAATCTAGGCCCAAACCTGATTTGGAATATTGCAGGTTGGTCCCACTTCTATTTACTCAGCGACCAGAAACATTAAACAGAGGGGGCTCCAGCTTGTAGCAGCTGAAGACAGAAGGCCTGATTCACAGTTGCTTCAAGGTCCATTTATAGCAGCTCTATAAGTATAAAGGGGCCTTAAAACAGCTAGTTCCAGCCCTTGGGGAATTCCCATGGAGTAGGGAAAGTCCCTAGCTGATGCAGACCCAACTATGCTGAGGCTTGTATCCATGTATGCAAGGGGTCTGATTTTAATCTGGCTGTGAATATGTTCAAATACAAGTTAGCATAGCAAGGAACAAGCTCCTCACTGGAGACCTATCTGCTAGACAGAAACAAGGGGGCACAACAACATCAACAGACAGCATGTGTGCTAAGGGAAAAGAGCATAGCTTGATCTGTGACTGATTAGGCTTTTAAGAGCTATTACTTAGAATATCTGAGATGGGTGCGTTTTCCGACAGACACTAGTTAGATGGCTACAAGGGACGGACAGTCTCATTTTGCCTAATTTTGAAAGTAAGTCAGTGTCTTAGGTTTGAAAATAGGACTCAAGTACTAAGAATAAATGGTAGGTGAATGTTAACTGGGAAGCTGGAGGTGATGGGCAAAGCAGACCTGGGGGAAGACAGTCAGCTCCTTCATGGATCATAGAAACAGGAAGCCTGATTTCCACCCTCGGAAGCTGAGATAAAGTCAGACTTCTCAGTGATTATCCAACCTGAATCAAACCTGGCCCCGAAGCCTTTCAAGAATTCTGTTTCCCATGCTGTCCCAGAGCTGTAAGGACATTTATTTACAGTTTCAGGGTGGGGACAGTTCTGAATTTATTCAAACCAGTGAGTCTATTATTTGTGTATGCTCAGTGTGTACCCACTAGGGATCAAACATGCCATCCTTTGCATGGCTGTGCTAAAGGGAGGAGAGGGTGCAGGGGGAGCTCCTACTTCTTGCATGATTTGGCTGGTTGCATGGGGTGTACAAGGGGATGGGGGCACAGGGGACCAGCTAGATCTGCCTGCAGCACTAGTGACCCCAGAGGGGGTATGTTTAGGTGGGTGAGGTACGTGGCCACGGTTTCCTTCCTCTGTGGACTTGGCTGCATCAGTCAAAGAGGGCACCAGAGAGTTCCTGAAATACCTTTATAAAATGTGTTTCAAGACCCAGTCCTCGCCAATCTCCTCCCTAACCTTCAGAAGCAATAGTGCTTATGCATCATGAATAATAACTCCAGCCAATATTGCTCCAGCAGTGCGCCTAAGCCCATGCTGTACCATGTAGAGGCCTAATTGAACCCTAAGGATGGGTCAGTCTCTGTCTCATATACACATATATGTCTCATCAAATTTAGTAACCCACCCCTGCTGTCATTGAAACTGATGTTCTTTAATGCAATGACAGAACCCTTTCCCTCCGTAAATTAAAGGCCTAGCTCTGTTCTCTCTGCCAGTAGATGTCCCTGTTATACACAACCGCAGTGATTGCATCAGACACTATATTGCAACTGTAACTTGTCTTGCTTGTGAAAATTGAGTTCATCTCTTGCCAGAGACAAGACATTGAACTTTACATCATTTCTGATGGGAATTGTTTGTATGGATTTTTTTTTCTATTTGAGTTTCTGGTGTAAACTTTAATCAAAAAGCACAGAAACAGACATCAAGAGCTTAAAGGGTAAGTTCACCCTTCTGCTTCAGAACCATTTTTTTTCTTTGTTGAATATATATAAAAAACACAGAACAGACTTGCGATTGGAAAGCCAGAAAGAGGCCACTCCGCTGCCTTAGACTCTGATCACCTTATGGGTAATGCAAGCCAGGCAACCGTCCTACTGTAACTTTTCCACTCCGTGATTGGACTAATTTTTATGTAAGAAACTATCATTGATGGCAAAAAGGTTGCAAATTCAAACTAGCACCAAAGAGTTTGGGGTCAAATCCTGAGCTTGGGTAAATTGTTGTAGTTCATGGAGTGTATGGAGTGATGACAATTTACACCAGCTGAGGTTCTGGCCTCTCAAACTGTTCATGTGGCTTTTGAAATATAGCAGTTTATGGGCTGGTTCTCCTGACCATGTGTGTGGTCTTCTACCATGTTTTACAATATAATATATATACTTACTGTACTGTAGCAATTACATGATAGTACTAAGATTAGATTACTGTTGGAAAGTTATCCTTATTATAAAGTATATCTCTGCCATTAGTCCTTGATATAAGAGGGAATAATTGTTACCATGTAAGATTTTCTTTATGTGTTATTGATTTTTGACCCACTGACTGTCATGACTCCGTAGGTTTTCTCCAGCAAAGAACAGCAAACAGCTGTGCCTTCAGCCCAAACTGTTGCTTCTCTCTGACCATCTGACGAGAGGCGTATGTAGCTGGCAGGGCTTTCTCATCAGGATGTTCAGACATTAAGTCTGTGGCAGCAAACTTTGCCAGCCCAGTAACTCAGGTGCACACTCTTCATAAACATACAGTTTGGAGCAATCATTTGTGACATTCCCTAATATTTCTTTGCCTACTTTGGTGCACTGTACAATAACAAAATGTTTTAAAATGGAGTGTACTACAGTTGTGAATGGGGGAAATGGCCAGATAGGTTATTAATTGGACAGATTTATTTATGGCATCAAGAACATTCTCTTTCTCTCTTTCTTTTCTTTTTCTTCCACTTTGCTTTTTGTCTTTTAAAGCAACTTTCTTTTAAATTTATGTTCCATGTTGTCACATCAGGAGAAAAATAAATGATGAATGTTTGGTTATTTCAAATTTATTACACATTACATCAGCTGGCATTATGGCCTCACGATATGTAATGCTCCATAAATTACCAAAAAAAAAAAAGTCATGTAGTTAAGGTGAATGCTGTTTGCAGACTGTAGAGCAGGGGGAGGAAAGACTCACTGACATCCCCCCCCCCAACACCCCCAATAATTGGGCATTGTTTTCATTATTCTAGTTAGAACGTGGATTCTGAATATTGACAACACAAAATTGATGAGGACAGAAGTTACTTGAAAATAAAGTAGAAAACAGGTCTTGCTCCACTCACCCTGTAATCCAACACTGCTCTGAGAGTCATTGTTCCTCAAGGCAAAACCTTTCATTTGAAATTGGAATTAAATCAATGTAGCACTTGGTTTAAGGTTCCAAAGGTCAAATCCTGAAGTCCTTATCCAGGCAAAATAAACCTAGAGGTCGGTTGGGTTTTTCCTGAGCAAGGACTGGAAAGGTTTGGCCCTCGGTCCAGGAAACCCAGGTGTCAGCTGCCTGTGACTCCAGGACTGCAGAACAGATATTTCTGCCCACCATTCCACTAGCCGTCTCCCTGATT
This sequence comes from Chelonia mydas, assembly GCF_015237465.2. Classification (NCBI taxonomy): domain Eukaryota; kingdom Metazoa; phylum Chordata; order Testudines; family Cheloniidae; genus Chelonia; species Chelonia mydas. The sequence goes on from NC_051250.2 coordinate 72,623,518, forward strand.
CTGATGGAGAGCGACAATCAGACAAGAGTCGCGTTTCTGAGCCATCAAGGACTGCATCAGAAACGAAAAGATAAATCTTGAGGCAACTGGGATCTTAAACCTTATTGAACACGACAGTCTTCAGTTCAGAGCCACTGTGTCTAAAGGAAACCACCAACTGGAAGGGCTAAGCAGACTCACTCTGTGCCCCGCGGAGTGGAAGCCCACCCAAAATGCATCATGTGGAAGGCATGCATGCTAACCTCGGGGCAGGATGCATAGCAAAAGTTAGAGGTGACAGAGATCCTGGGGGAGGAGAGGGGATGGGGAATAGCTGAAAAATCCTTCATCAGCCTGTGTACCTACCAAGACAGGAGTTCAGATGCTGTTGATTCTCTTCTATATGGCATCTTATACCACACACATCACCATGCTATTTAGTGACTCCTTAAAAAGCATAAGCAGAGCTTTGAATGGCAGCTCCTTGCGTGGGTTTAAGTGATATAGCCAACTGTTTCAGGAGAATCTCTCAGCTTGGGTCTGGACAGGTTGTTAAATTGGTAATGAACAACTCAAAAGATTTCTCAAAGTCATGGCACCAAAACCATTGGGCAGAAGGGCAAGAATTGTGGAAGCTCTAAAATGTCTCCTGCTGCTGCTAAGAATATATCAGTCAGCAATAACTGATGGAAGAACGAGGTGACTAGCACCTTCTATCTCTGACTTTCTGAGAAATTGGTCTTAACTAAGCCCCGGAAAAGTGGTTGCTGCTTGTGTGAGCGAGAGCATTTAGCATCCCAATATCACCACAGAAATGCTCACTCTGGGTAACATTTGTTTCACTGACAATAGTTTCGTTTCTCTAACCGCCATTGCAGAGAACACAGGACGGGAGAGGCTACAAGGCAAGGAACAGAAAGTCAGCATCATGATCACTTTGCTGAAGAATAAGAGAGAATTTTCATCAGATGACTTCGTTTGCTCAGAATTACTAACTCAGATTATACTAACCTGGGGGCTGCAGGACGGCAGAGAGACAGAACCAGGCTGTGCTTTTTAGACTTCAATACAAAACTTGTATTTGCCTTTTACATCCAGTGGAGGGCAGTTAAGTTACATGATACAGAAACAAACTCAATTGCACTGTGATAGGAAGCTCTCAAGAAGCTATGCAATGATTGGAATTAACAGTTCCTTTAACTGTGTGAAAGAACACACAGACTACCTGAAGAATTAAAAACAAAAAACAACACCCTAGCAATATTTTTCTCCTTCTAAAACTTCTTTGTAGGAGTGGGAGAGTAGGAGTAGATTTTAAACTTTCCTCCTGCCGTCAAGGAAAAGAGTCCTATATACATAAATACAAGTTTCAAGTGGTTTTTGTTTTATATGTCAGGTTTCAGAGTAGCAGCCGTGTTAGTCTGTATTCGCAAAAAGAAAAGGAGGACTTGTGGCACCTTAGAGACTAACAAATTTATTTGAGCATAAGCTTTCATGAGCTACAGCTCACTTCATCGGATGCATACTGTGGAAAATACAGTGGGGAGATTTATATACACACAGAACATGAAACAATGGGTGTTACCATACACACTGTAACCAGAGTGATCACTTAAGGTGAGCTATTACCAGCAGGAGAGCGGGGGGCGGAGGGGGGAACTTTTGTAGTGATAATCAAGGTGGGCCATTTCCAGCGGTTGATGAGAACATCTGAGGAACAGTGGGAAGTGGAGGGGGGGGGGGAATAAACATGGGGAAAAAGAAAAGGAGGACTTGTGGCACTTTAGAGACTAACAAATTTATTTGAGCATAAGCTTTCGTGAGCTACAGCTCACTTCATCGAAAAGCTTATGCTCAAATAAATTTGTTAGTCTCTAAGGTGCCACAAGTCCTCCTTTTCTTTTTGCAAATACAGACTAACATGGCTGCTACTCTGAAACCTGTCATGGGGAAATAGTTTTACTTTGTGTAATGACCCATCCACTCCCACTCTCTATTCAAGCCTAAGTTAATTGCTGCTGGAAACGGCCCACCTTGATTATCACTTGAAAAGGTCCCCCCCCCACCCCCCTGCTCTCCTGCTGGTAATAGCTCACCTTAAGTGATCACTCTGGTTACAGTGTGTATGGTAACACCCATTTTTCATGTTCTGTGTGTATATACATCTCCCCACTGTATTTTCCACTGAATGCATCCGATGAAGTGAGCTGTAGCTCACGAAAGCTTATGCTCAAATAAATTTGTTAGTCTCTAAGGTGCCACAAGTCCTCCTTTTCTTTTTTGTTTTATATGTTAATCACTCTTTCCCATATCTGTATATTACCTTCCAAAAGTTCATGGTGTTTCTATTTCCCTTCTGCGATGTAACCTCAGCCGTCTTTTTTTAACTGTAGTTCGTTTTCGTGCAGAGCATGTTTTAAAGGAAAATGACACTTTTTTCACTAGATCAGAGATTCCAGGGGGGAAAATAGGATGATTCTCAATGATTGGGGAGGGAAGTTCTCAGTGTGGAGTTAGCAATTGTTGACCTATTATTTTTTAAGTTCCTCTAAAAGAAACGTTTAGAGAAAACATTCCAGCCAGAAATAGAAATCTAATCATTGTCCTTTTAAACCTGGTCTTTTTTTTTTTTTTCCTCTTTGGCTGATAACACTTACCCATGGGCCATTATAGTCCAGCAAAATCTGACCTGAAAGCACAACTTTCCTGGGTCTGGTCCTGCATTATGCACAATTACTGGAAGTGTGGGGTTCCCAAGAAATGCATGATCTAGCCCTCTCTGGCATTTCATTATCCAGAACAACACTCCAGCATGTCCTTGTTGTAAATCCTTTACATTTCATTCACTGTAAAGAAGGCTGATAGGTGGAGTTAAAAGAAGGATTTAAAAACACTGTAATCATAACTGAATATGAATCATCTTGGGGTCAGAATTAAAGTGTTTTCAAATCAGATGTAGGCTCAATTTTTCAAATTTTAAAGTGTGTCTATCGTTGTCATTTCTAGGCACATGTTAAAACAGTACAAGAACTGATAGGCCAAGGTCAATCACAGAGTGTACGTCCAAAATTAAACTGCTTTGAATAACAAAGATTTATTTACAATTTTTATGTCTATCATGCTTTCTACTGGAGGATCTCAAGGCATGTCACAAACATGGATTCAGTCTCTCAGCACCCAGAGAGGTCAGTATTATTATCTTTGTTTTATGGTGGAGGAAACTGAGGCACCCTGAAATTAAATATTTTGCCTGAGATCACAAAGGAAAATATGTGGTAGAGTTCAGATTGATGATAAATGTTTGCTCTCAAGTCACCTTTTCCCGGACCTGTACCTTACCCTCAAGCTGTCCCCTTCCCCGAATCAGTTGGGAAATAAATATTGTTCCCTTGAAGACATAAGCAGCCACAAAATAGTTCCAGTTCATATACATATAATTTTAATACAGCTGATATTAGACCACTGAGGTTGGAAGTCGTATACTCAATATGGTGTCCCACATGTTTTCTTTTGGATGCTATTTTTTTATAATGATAAAATATTTGGGGCCATTTCTATAGAACTTATTTATAACATATCTTTTATGCAGTTGGGGTTTTTATTAGACACATAAATATACCCTGCTATCTGTAGTCCCATAGGGCAAATTGCAGGGATTTGCTCTGTAAAGCAACAGCTGGTTATAGTTCCAAACCTCCCATAATCACCCATCCATATTTCACAAATGGAAGTGCCGGGAGGACTATGTGCTGGGCAGTCTACATGCTTATGGCACCAACCTGCCCACTTGCCAAGTTTTTCCTTCATTCTCAGGGGTGCCATCTTTGGAAAGTGGTGCTGCTGAACATGACCCCAGAACCTTTGGTCAATGCTGACTGGCCCCGAATGTGGCCTGTCGGCTGTGCAGAATGTTGACTGGGCCCTAAAAATGACCTGCTAGCCCTGGAGAATGCTGATTGACAGTGAAATCCTTGCTGATCTTAAACACAAAAAAGAGGCTTACAAGAAGTGGAAGATTGGACAAATGACCAGGGATGAGTATATAAATGTTGCTCGGGCATGTAGGAATGGAATCAGGAAGGCTAAATCACACCTGGAGTTGCAGCTAGCGAGGGATGTTAAGAGTAACAAGAAGGGTTTCTTCAGGTATGTTGGCAATAAGAAGAAAGCCAAGGAAAGTGTGGGCCCCTTACTAAATGAGGGAGGCAACCTAGTGACAGAGGATGTGGAAAAAGCGAACGTACTCAATGCTTTTTTTGCCTCTGTCTTCACGAACAAGGTCAGCTCCCAAACTACTATACTGGGCAGCACAGCATGGGGAGGAGCTGGCCAGCCCTCTGTGAAGGAAGAAGTGGTTCGGGACTATTTAGAAAAACTGGAGATGCACAAGTCCATGGGGCCGGATGTGTTGCATCCAAGAGTGCTAAAGGAATTGGTGGATGTGATTGCGAAGCCATTGGCCATTATCTTTGAAAACTCATGGCGATCGGGGGAAGTCCCGGAAGATTGGAAAAAGGCTAATATAGTGCCCATCTTTAAAAAAGGGAAGAAGGATGATCCTGGGAACTACAGGCTGGTCAACCTCACCTCAGTCCCCGGAAAAATCATGGAGCATGTCCTCAAGGAATCAATTCTGAAGCACTTAGACGAGAGGAAAGTGATCAGGAACAGTCAGCATGGAATCACCAAGGGAAAGTCATGCCTGACTAATCTAATTGCCTTCTGTGATGAGATAACTGGTTCTGTGGATGAAGGGAAAGCACTGGACGTGTTATTCCTCGACTTTAGCAAAGCTTTTGACACGGTCTCCCACAGTATTCTTGTCAGCAAGTTAAAGAAGTATGGGCTGGATGGATGCACTACAAGGTGGGTAGAAAGTTGGCTAGATTGTCGGGCTCAACAGGTAGTGATCAATGGGTCCATGTCTAGTTGGCAGCCGGTATCTAGCAGAGTGCCCCAAGGATCGGTCCTGGGGCCGGTTTTGTTCAATATCTTCATTAATGACCTGGAGGATGGTGTGGATTGCACCCTCAGCAAGTTTGCGGATGACACTAAACTGGGAGGAGTGGTAGATACGCTGGAGGGTAGGGATAGGATACAGAGGACCTAGACAAATTGGAGGATTGGGCCAAAAGAAATCTGATGAGGTTCAACAAGGACAAGTGCAGAGTCCTGCACTTAGGACGGAAGAATCCAATGCACCGCTACAGACTAGGGACCGAATGGCTAGGCAGCAGTTCTGCAGAGAAGGACCTAGGGGTGACAGTGGACGAGAAGCTGGATATGAGTCAACAGTGTGCCCTTATTGCCAAGAAGGCCAATGGCATTTTGGGGTGTATAAGTAGGGGCATTGCCAGCAGATTGAGGGACGTGATCGTTCCCCTCTATTCGACATTGGTGAAGCCTCATCGGGAGTACTGTGTCCAGTTTTGGGCCCCACACTACAAGAAGGATGTGGAGAAATTTTGGAGAGGGTCCAGCGAAGGGCAACAAAAATGATTAGGGGACTGGAACACATGACTTATGAGGAGAGGCTGAGGGAACTGGGATTGTTTAGTCTACGGAAGAGAAGAATGAGGGGGGATTTGATAGCTGCTTTTAACTACCTGAAAGGTGGATCCAAAGAGGATGGATCTAGACTATTCTCAGTGATAGCAGATGACAGGACAAGGAGTAATGGTCTCAAGTTGCAGTGGGGGAGGTTTAGGTTGGATATTAGGAAAAACTTTTTCACTAGGAGGGTGGTGAAACACTGGAATGCGTTACCTAGGGAGGTGGTGGAATCCCCTTCCTTAGAAGTTTTTATGGTCAGGCTTGACAAAGCCCTGGCTGGGATGATTTAGTTGGGATTGGTCCTGCTCTGGGCAGGGGGTTGGACTAGATGGCCTCCAGAGGTCCCTTCCAACTCTGTTATTCTATGATTCTATGATTCTAAGTTCTCTGGAACCAAGCTGCAGAGTAGGGCATTTAAAGAGCAGGAGGGGAGTTGGTGGGGAGACAGTTACTCACAAGTTCATTCGACTAATAAACAAACACTTTAATGATAGCACTATAAAGAAAGAGGATTCTCTGGGTAAAGCCCTGGAGAAAGCTAGTATGTAGAGGGGGTTTGGAAGACATATTTCACATTACATCACTTTGTAAAATATGTGCTATTTTAGATCCAAGCTCTACTCCAGTTAGAAGTGCTTCAGAGCTTAGACAGGGTGTATTTTAATGCCCGGTGAGTAGGAATAGATGATAGCTAGTACAACTAAATGTGAAAAGCAGAACGTTTCTCCTGGGGTAGAGGGACATATTCAGGGGTTTTTCATATGGATTTAGTGGTTATAGTCTGTACTGTAACTGTAGAATGTCATTGGTTATTTCATTTAATAGCACTTGGATATTTGAGACTGTGGAAAATGCAGGATTATAGAATCATAGAATATTAGGGTTGGAAGAGACATCAGGAGGTCATCTAGTCCAATCCCCTGCTCAAAGCAGAACCAACCCCAACTACATCATCCCAGCCAAGGCTTTGTCAAACCAGGCCTTAAAAACCTCTAAGGATGGAGATTCCACAACTAGACATCGAGCCGTCTATGACACAGAGAGAAAGAGTTATAAATGCATTTGAGTTATAAATTTAGGATCAGAACTACAGATGAGTCAGCAGCTTCCAAATGCACATCAGCTGTTGAATTTCCAAAGTTACAACAGGCACCAATGGTACTGGGCTGCTATACCCCTGCCCCCTAGTGTGTGCAAAAGGGGCCAAATTGATCTCTGGTGTAACTGAAATGAAGCCCATAGAGCTTCTCCAGGGATGACTCTTTCCTCTAGAGGAGGGGCAGCCAAACTTACTGGTCCTCCGAATTGTATATGACAATCTTCAGAAGTTCCAAGAGCTGGGGAATGTCTGCCAGGTCTTCAGCCATGGGGGAGGCATCTGTTGGGGCTCGGTACTTCAGCCCTGCTCCTTCTGAGGCCCTGAGCCCTGGCAGGTACATCTCAATGCTGAGGGCTTGAGAACCCTTCCCCACTGGGCAGAAGGCAGAAGCCCCAAGCTCCCTCCTCCCCCAAGTCTAGTAGATGCAGAATGCAGAGGAGGAAGTGGGGGATTCAGTGAGCTGCACTTTTACTGTAAAAGAGCTGCAGTTTGGCCACACCTGCTCTAGAGCCTAAACTTAGAAAATGCCCCCTCTCTAGCATTAGACAAGTGAATTACATCTAATTTCACCCCCTTTCTGCCTTCTACAAAGAAGCAGACCAGGCTTGCTGCAGTCTAATATTGGGTCACATGCATCGAAAAACAGCTACTCCAAAAACAAATATTTGGAACTGTTTATGTCAAACAAGACGAATGCTTTACTATGTCAGGTATAATTAACCTGTGGAATGCAGGTCCACAGGATGCACTTGGTTGATGAATAGCATCTGTCTTAATGGGTCAGGGTATAAACTGACTACCAGTGGGGTCAGGAAGCAATTCACTGTCCTTCCTTCATGGTACAGTATGGCACAGTCATATGCATTATGAGGGCTCTATGCCTTTCTTAGCATTGGCCACTGTCAGATGGGGAAACCAAATCATCGCTGTATTGTGGTAGGGGCTGGCTTTGTTTCTAAAGGAAACTTCATATGGATAAACCAAAGTCTTTGCTCTGCTTGGACTCCCAGTTTGATGGTCTGCGATTGAGGAAGAGCAGGTACTAAGGAGCTGCTAGCTCTCCCCCTCACTGTCAGGAGAAACCAGGGTGAGATGTGTAATTTTAGGGTCAGACTAAATTACTACACTGGGATTTTGTTGTTGGTCACAGAACTAGCCCTCTTCCCGGGCTAGGCTTTCTTTTCACTGAGGTGCAATAGTTGGACCTATCTATGCCTATTTTATTATTAGCTCTGCAGAAGTTTAAAAAAAAAACCATATACCCCAGCTCAATCTAGCACAGTCATGACAAATCAGTAGCTCTCCCCTAGCTTATAATTCTGGGGAATTCATATGCAGAGGTAGGTTTGACATACCTCTACCATGGGCTAGGGAATTTGCATCAGAGGTTTCCTGTGCAACTGGCCCATCCTTAATCTAAACAAAACTACTTTGCGATTACATTGATCGTGGCCTGCTGCTGTGTCAAACTGGTGGGGAAAAGGACTGGGAGGGGAAAAGCGATGGTTACCAAAGCAGAGGGCTGGGCTCCTAAACTGGCAGACAGAGAAGGACAGCTTCTCGAGCACAAAAATCAGAGACCACCCCACACATCCACATAAACAACTCTGCTCAGTTGACTGCCTTGATCCAGAGACTAGGAGAGTATGTGTGCTAGCCTGCCTCTGCCAATCTGGCAAAACAGCTGGTTTGCTGAAGCCCACGTCTCGAGAATATAAATATACATAAATGAATTTAGCCTTTACAGGCTCGCATATGGCAGGATGCTAATAATGGCTTCTCAGGCTGCTATACAGTTCAATCAATAGTTTGATTTCTTGCCCGAGAGCTTCCACCCACACAAACCCCAAACCAAACCAAACCAAACAAACAAACCACTGCAGACATAGCCTGAGCGAGAAAAAGAGGGGAAGCACAGGGCACAGTAAATGGATTTCTGGGAAACTTTGACGGGGGCCTTTACTGTCAGGCACAATCCTGGTACTGCTCTTGAATAAAGCCCTCTCTGTTTCTTTGCACTCTAGGCTGTTTTAATTAAATTAATTCATTAATTTTAATCTTGGCCACAGAGCGTTAGGTTTGACGAAGGGCAAAAGTGACTGAATGCCATTTTAACGGAGGGAGGTTGATTTCTATTTGAGACAGAATACCTTGTTTTTACCTTTTAGCTCCTGGAAGAGTAAAAAGTGAGAGGTCAAACCTGCATCACCATGACAACCCCTGCAGCGATGTGTTTTGAGTGGATGAAGGGAGGTGATAATGGAAATGAAGTTTCTTCCCTTGTGCATGGTATCAGTTGGGGTAGATGTTTTTTTCCTGTCCTGCAGGGTGTGGCCCTGCAGTTGCAGTGGGCTGAGACACAAGTCTTCCTTCTAATTTAAAGCACTGACACATTCAGTTCGTTTGTTTGAGATCAGTCCTTGATGTAGGACTGCAAGAGCATGTGGCAAAAAGAAAGACACACACAGCCTGCTTATGTGAAACAGTATGGTATAGATCATGGGAGTTGACCATGCAAAAAGAGCCTCTCCTAGGCCAGGTCCCAGGAGGGAATGTATTAAGTATTAAATCGATACCCTGGAGTAGAAATTGGCCTCTGTTCTCCATGCTGACATATGATTGGAATCCAGCAATATTATCCACAAAATAGCCAGCCTATGAGGAGATAACACCCTGAAATAATGGAGAGGGCCAGAACCTTACTAGTAGAGAACTAAAGCAGCAGAACAAGCAAGCCCAAGAAGGAATTGCACATCAACACAGAACCTTACATAAGAACATAAGAATGGCCCCACTGGGTCAGACCAAGGTTCATCTAGCCCAGTGTCCTGTCTTCCGACAGCGGCCAATGCCAGGTGCCCCAGAGGGAATGAACAGAACAGGTAATCCTCAAGTGATCCATCCCCTGTTGTCCATTCCCAGCTTCTGGCAAAAGAAGAAGCTGAAATCATGCTCCAATTTCATTCCCCAGCACAAGAAGCTATGCCTGATAATAGCTAGGTATGAGGCAAGCCGAGATTAGTGCCACTGAACTGATAGCAACAAAAACAAAACAAACCCTCCTATAACTACTAATTGTGCCCACAGCTAGTTTACGAAAAGACATGCTTGTAGTACTCACACATTATCCTCCAGAAGCTCGGTTTGCTCCACCTATCAAGTCTTGTATTACACTAAGATTGGAAACAGTTTCAGGCATGGGATGTCTTTTACGATATCTATGAACAGCACCTAAAATGATGGGATCCCAACCCAGCCAACCATCTAGGTGCCACCATGGTAAAAATAATAAATAAAAATACAGTTAATAAGACTTGATTCACAGGGGCACATCAGAGAGCTCTAAATACCATGCACCTGTTTACTAAAGAGAAGCCACTAAGAATGTCTCTTGTAATTTAGAGCAGGAGTGTAGGAACCAGCGTGTGTAGGTTTTATTCCAGATTCTATTGTGTAACTGTGGGCAGGTTGCTATAGTCCAACTCCCCACTGTAGTATAGATATACCTACTTCATAGGCCTGTGCTTAAGTGTAACATTACTAAATGTTTCTAAAGTGCACTTCTATAGCACCTTTTATCCAAGGATCTCAAAGCAAAGAATTATTTATTCATTCATTATAATATGGTTTATTGTGAAAAGGCCTCTTCCCAGGGCCTTAGAGTAGGACTGAATATAAAGCACAATGGAATCATTTAGTCAGTTGAGAAGGCAGGTCTCTTATTACTGTAAAAACACAGTTTTAAAAAATATAGTTCAGATTTAAACACAACATGAAATTCAACCTGATGCCAATGCCTGGATTATAAAAATAGGGTTATACTCCATGTAGATTGGTGAGCCCTTAAAGGTTTCGATGTTTGCATTGGAAGAGCATCCTAGAGTTCAGATGCTTCTCTAGACCTTATCTGAACCTCTCAGATATACAGAATTAGGCTTTAAATTATGAAAAATATGCTTTTTCATGGGGTTTGGGAGGATGTTTATTTTTTCTTCTGTATGTTTTTATTTCTGGTTCTAAACAGCCTCTTAGATTCATAGATGAATAGATTTTAAGGTCCAAAGGAATGATTGTGATCATCTAGTCTGACCTACTGAATAACATAGGCCTCAGGACTTCCCTGAATTAATTCCTGCTTCCAGTCCAATGGATGTGGCTCAATTAGAACACAGCTTTTAGAAAAACGTCCAATCTTGATTTAAAAATTTCCAGTGATGTAGAATTCACCACAACCCCTGGTAAGGTGTTCCAATGATTAATTACCCTCACTGTTAAAAATGTGTACTTTATTTCTAGTTTGAATTTCTCTAGATTCACCTTCCAACCGCTGGATCTTGTTATATACTTTTGTCTGCTAGAATGGAGAGCCTATTATCAAATTTCTGTTCCCCCTGTAGGTACGTATAGACTGTGATCAAATCACACCTTCACCTTCTCTTTGATAAGCTAAATAGATTGAGTTTCTTGAGTCTTGCACTATAATGCATGTTTTCCAATCCATTTATCATTCCCGGGGCTCTTCTCTGAACCCCCTCCAATTTTTCAACATCCTTTTTGAAGTATGGACACCAAAAATAAGCACAATATTCCAGCAGTGGTACCACTAAAATGTGCAGTGGTACAAGAAATACTAAAAAATGTATTAGAACATCAAATAAGTTCATTCTGAGTTGTGGGCAAGATTTCAGGTCAGTTCTTATTGTTTGCAAAACCTATGCCCATTCTTAGCTATATATTGAAAATTGTGTGTCTGGTAGTAAAAAATGACACAAGTAAATTCTAGGGCTGTCGATTAATTGCAGTTAACTCACGCGATTAACTCAAAAATTAATCATGATTAATTGCACTTTTAAACAGTTAAATACCAATTGAAATTTTTTAAATATTTTTGGGTGTTTTTCTACATTTTCAAATATGTTGATTTCAATTACAACACAGAATACAAAGTGCACAGTGCTCACTTTATATTATTTTTATCAAAAACATTTGCACTGTAAAAATGATAAACAAAAGAAATAGTACTTTTCAATTCACCTCATACAAGTACTGTAGAGCAATCTCTTTATCATGAAAGTGCAACTTACAAATGTAGTTTTTGGTTACAGAACTGCGCTCAAAAACAAAACAATCTAAAACTTTAGAGCCTATAAGTCCACTCAGTCCTTCTTCTTGTTCAGTCAATCGCTAAGAGAAACAAGTTTGTTTACATTTACAGGAGATAATGCTGCTCGCTTCTTAATTACAATGTCACCTGAAAGTGAGAACAGATATTTGCATGGCACTGTTGTTGCTCTTTTGTTTTTTACAGTGCAAATATTTGTACTAAAATAATATATAAATAAAGAAATAAATATAAAGTGAACACTGTAAACTTTGTTTTGTGTGTTGTAATTGAAATCAATATATTTGAAAATGTAGAAAACATCCAAAATATTTAAATAAATGGTATTCTATTGTGATTTAACAGCACGATTAATCATGATTAATTTTTTTAATTGCTTGACAGCCCAAGTAATTTCACAAGTGGTGAGCTATATGCACATTCATTATCCCCCAATAGTGGCAGTTTTCCTATAGGATAACAGCCTAGTACTGCTACAGGCTATTGGAGATACTTCTTTCTCTGAAGTGGTAGAGGTCAATGCTTTTATGTATTTAAGTGTATAACTCCCATTGGTCCCTTTAAGGATCTGTTCATGAGTTCTGGTGGTCCCTGGATCAAAGTGATGGAACATGCTGGGATCATTACCCATGCAGAACAAATTCTAAAAATGTTGACTGCATCTGCACAGTTATGGTACCCACCATTTAAAGAAAAGGAATAGCACTCTTGTGGCTAAGTAAGGTACTTTTGGTCTTGGATATGCTGAGTCTATAACCTTTTTCTAATGTAAAATCATTGATATTGGAGACATCCTGATTCATCTTGTCTATACCCATGTCAGTAGAAGATTTCCTTTGTTTAAGACTGTGGAACTCATAGCTACAGGATGTTATAGAGCCAAGAATTTAGTGAGATTTGTAAAGGAATTGGACATTAATATGGATAACAAGAAAAGCCAGAGTTATAATGGTTAATACTTGTGAAAGTTTTTGAATATCTATAATAAATCATGCTTCATGATTTAAACCGGCATCTAATTATGAAGGATTTGGATGAGACCTTCATGAAGAAGGGATGGGGAGATCATCCCACACCTTCCTGGTATTTCTTGCACCTTTATCTGATGCTGGCTACAGTCAGAGCCTGGGTTAGATGGACAATGGGTCTGATCCAGTATGGTAATTCCAGTAGTCTTGAAAAACTCTACCAATGGTGTTTACACCATTCCCTTTGAGACAACAACCAGATCTGCACATCTGCTGGGCAAGAGAGCAGTGCTAGACCACTGGGATCAATCTGCTAGTAAATCAAAGCAGACCTGAGTGATATTGATGTAGTATAGCAATGATAATTTCACTCCTCATGCTGGTTGAAAAAGAAAAGCCAATTCAGACAGTCCTAAGCATGAGGGCCAGAATGCAGCCCTGTGGGACACCATGAAGAATACAATAAGATCAGCTACAAGGAAAAAGTGAGTTATCAATTACATAAAATACATACTTGGCAAAAAATGGACTAGATAATTTCTGGAAGGGTCCTGGATTATAATATGTGCTGCAGGCCCTGTAAAGATTTATGGATCATTGGACTTCCTTGTACTTTAATCAACCAGTCTGAAAAAATGTGTTAAATGTTATGTCCCTACATGAAAGGGAATTGCACAATATTCATTTAAACGAGATCCTAGATCTACTGTAGATGACATACAATTCAAATGGACTCTGACTCAGCCTGAAAATGGGCCACAGCCATGAAATTTGATCCAAATTCTTGTGAGGTAACTCCTGTCTCTTTATGTGTCAGTATAATAATGCCTGCATCTGTAATTTTCACTCCATGCATCTGATGAAGTGGGTTCTAGCCCACGAAAGCTTATGCCCAAATAAATCTGTTAGTCTGTAAGGTGCCACCGGACTCCTTGCTGTTTTTGTGGGTACAGGCTAACACGGCTACCCTCTGATACTTTATCCAAATTCTGGCATGTTTGAGTTCAACTGAGTTTAAGAGCTATATGTAAATTTTAGGAAAGTTTATGGAGCGGGCTAGGGTTAGCTGGGTTCCAGCTCAGAACTACATCTATTCTATATCTTCTCCTGTGAAATAAATCAACATGAAAGTTTTATTCATTGTTTTTTATCAATTAACTATTTTTGTTTAATGGTTCTGACTAGTTAACCAGTCACTTTGGTCTCCCTGGAAACTTCGTGTCAGAGTCAAAGTCAACTTAAACCTTGGCTCTTTTCTTGGATGTAAACTGATGATGGGGGGAGGGATAGCTCAATGGTTTGAGCATTGGCCTGCTAAACCCAGGGTTATGAGTTCAATCCTTGAGGGAGCTATTTAGGGAGCTGGGGCAAAAATTGGGGATTGGTCCTGCTTTGAGCAGGGGGTTGGACTAGATGACCTCCTGAGGTCCCTTCCAACCTTGAGATTCTATGTCTTTAGTTTGCTAGAACTAGTTTTGTAAGAAGACTTTTATCCCTGAAGACCACCTGCTGGAAGCTGAATTGCAATGCATGAAAAGAAAAGCTCCTGTAGAGCAGCAAGACGTTGATATGTTTATAACTTTGGGATTCCAGGAAAGTGATTAAAACAAAGTACACAAAATGATGCCACATAGTCGTGTTTCTATCTGGTTAGCATTCCATGTGGAGTCTATGCAGATGCTTAAGTTTCAGTGACTTTGCAAGAAGGTTTTCTTACAATAGTCAGAACATTTCATTGAAACAATGTTAATAAGTAGAAAAGTCGTGAGGATTCACCTAATATGGGTATGACCTGGAAGTTCAATATAGCAACATCCAGTTCTGAGTGGACAAAAACAAGAGGCATCCCGGGCTTCCCTAGCATGTCTTTTTTTCATGAAAGATGCTGACACAACAAGCTAATATTACTGTCCATAGGTTAAAGGGCAGTTGTATCACTTGAGTAGATTAGAAGCCTATCCAGGAGAGAATGAGTAGCTATTTCCTTCAAGGAAGGGAGATGATGGTATATGAAGTAGCATATAGACGCACAGCCCTTGAACAGTAATTACAATAGAGATTAAATACATACAGTACACTAATTTCATATGGAAGTGTGCTTTAATTATGTATCAACAGAACAATGAGCAGCTTCAATAAGAGCCGTGAAAGTTATCACTGGGGATTGTCCATGAGAAGAAAGAAATAAACAAGAAAAAAGACTCTTTTGTACAGAAAACATGTTATATGAAATCCTTTAAAAAGCTGTTCCCGATTAATTTACCCAGGGTTAATTAATAACTAATTCATAGCTTAGATTTATATGGTGACTATCAGTCTTAAAGGATCCACAATTTCTTTACAAATGTGTTTTCATCCAATTTAATTCAATGGCAAAACATTTGTGGATATCAGTGGGAGCAGGAATGGACACTATATACTGTACAATATATGCAGTGGGGATCACACACCCATCCCTGAAATGCAATGGCTTCTGGGGTGGAGCAAAGCACCCATCCAATACATGAATAGTAGATGTGCTTTCTTGGAGAAGTGAAGAATTTCTTTTCCAATCAAACATGTGATAAATGTATATGTCAATATGGTCTTAATTTAGACTTCAGTAAGTGATGCGAAATGTGGGATTTTGTTTTGCCTTTCAAGCAGCAACCACAGCCCGTGTCTTGCTGGGGCAGAATTGCAGAATAGATTTTTGATTATTTTGCTATCTTCCTGTGTGCTTTGACAGTGCCTCGCCCATTGTTGGCACTGCAAGGAAACAAACAAATAATGATAATAGTAATTAATCCTTTCATGGAATCCTGGATGTCACAGGGGAAAAAACTGCACACAACATTGTATTTAAGGGCAGGTAAGCTTACTAACACTCATGGTTTTTTCCGTTAGCCTGGATATCCAACAAAGCATGTACCATCTGCCAAGCTTCACTTCTAACACACTTCAACTGTTGCCTGCAACACTACTTGATTCAGCATCTACAGAACAACTCTTTTCACTGTGGAGAAAAAAATAAGGAAGTTCCCTATGAACTGAGCAGGTAAGGATTCTTGTAAAAAGGAAACGAAATAGCAATATGTTAATCTACCCTTACTTCATGTGGATGCAAATGATGACCCTAGGTGCAAGGAATAATAAGGTCCGAGAAACACAAAGTTAAGGGGATGTGAATTGCCACCATTCTGATGTTTAGCTCATTAGAATATTTGATGTATATTTTGCAAACTTTCTAACTTGCAAATAGTTTTCAACTATGCAAAATTAAAGAAACGGGTTAGTTGTAGCTAGACAAAATTAACCAGTTGTTTTCTTATTCTTAGATTGTAAGCTCTTTGGGGCAGAGACCGTCTTTTGTTCTGCATTTGTGCGGCACCTAGCCCAGGGATGACTGGGACTCTTAGGCACAACCACAATTCAAAATGTAATAATAAATCAACTATCAG
Organism: Chelonia mydas; assembly: GCF_015237465.2. Taxonomy (NCBI): domain Eukaryota; kingdom Metazoa; phylum Chordata; order Testudines; family Cheloniidae; genus Chelonia; species Chelonia mydas. The sequence continues at coordinate 72,639,679 of NC_051250.2, forward strand.
TGGGGATTGGTTTTTGATACCTGCTTAGATGAGTGAGGAAGCAGTTCTGGGGGGCTAATCTGAAAATCAGAATGCATGTGACTTTGAAATTCACTCTCTGAATATTCATAGTGGATAGAGCATTGGACTGGAACTTGGGAGACCTGGTTTTATTCCCACCTCTGCCACTGGCCTGCTGGATGACTTTGGGCCAGTCACTTAATCTCTTTTTGCCTCAGTTGCCCCATCGGTGACAACATTGATACTGACCCTTCGTTGTAAAGTGCTTTGAGATCTACTTATGAGCTAAGAATGATTATTAAATTTCTATCTCTCAAATGTCCACAGAAAGCAAATACCAATAGGGTATGTCAGGAATGAAGTTGTCACTTCAAAAAAATGAAGTATATTTTTGTTGATAACTCTTTGCAGTATTAGCCCAGATCTGTCTTCCACCCACAGATCCCAAGGGACATTGAGACGGCTGCTAAAAAATGCCGGATACCAGGTACTCTGCCTACTGCTTACTTACAATTCTCTGAAAAGTGGAAGTTCAATGGGAGACATCTGAATACCTGTCAGTTAGGACATGGGAGGCAGTTTTGATTCCTTTGAGGTGAAAGAAAAAAAACTTTATTGAAGATGGTCATTTGGTCCATAATGCACCGTGCTCTGAGTGGAATCCAAACATTGCGTGTAACCAAAGATCCAGTACGAATTTATTATAACATCTGATACCAAAATATCTAGCTACCCTACATATAATGAACTCATAACTAAAATCTTCCAGGAAGTGATCATCAGTTCAGGGACAAATAAATCTGTGCTGGATACCGTACATTTCCATACACTCGAAAGGCCCAGTGAGAAGCACATCTGCTGACGGGTGATATATGACTCGATGGTCAGTTACCATTCTTTTTTTTTAATGGGTATGATGTTCTTATTCCCTCTTGCTGACCTTTTTTTTGTTATAACCCCTTTGCCTTTCCATTCTCCAGTCAGTCCCATTAGCAGGATGTTGTGCAATATGGTGCTTGTCATCTGTTTCAAAGACACAGTGATGTGATACAGGTATGCCAGATGGATAAACCTAGTGTGACTAATTATTGTGTATTTGCCTTTAATTATTATCATTTATTACCGGAGAAAAGACAATAGAGGTTCCCAGACTCAGAAGGGAATGTCGGCAGAAGGGGATTTTTTCCCCCCTAAAACACCAATGCACAGAGGGGAAAAAAAGTTTTTCTTTGTTGGGGAAAAACTAAATAACAAAAAGAAACAACTGACCACCATGATCCATCCATGAGAGATTTTAACCAGTCATTCCCTATGCACTTGGAATGAAATATCTCACAGGTAATGGAATATTTTCTTGCTATTGTGAGCAAGGATTGTCCCTTGAACTGCAAGTAATGAGTCAAAGGTACCACCTTATTCTTCCTACCGTACTGTGTTGGGGAAGGAGTGGAGTCATCAGTTCTGCCAGCATAGTGGAACTGATACAGAGAGGGAATAATCGGTACAGATATGGCACATTGCTTTGACTATGTCTTAGACTATTTGTTATTTAGGTGACCAGTCAGGCACCATGAACAGTCAGTCACATATACAAACAGTTCCTGAACATTTCTGCAGAAACATTTCTGTGTAAAGTCATAAAATTCAAAGTCTGTACATGGATGATTTACAAACAGGAGGAAGGGCTACATTTATCGCTATTTTCTCTGATTAGTTCAACCAGATTGTCTACATGGCACCATGGTCCAATCAACAGGGATGTGAATTTTAGCATGCTCTAAAATGTTGCACTCACATTTCCCTGTGTGGACCCTGCTGGTGAGGACTAAGGTGTACCAAGTTGGCACTGAAGTAGTCCTGGTACTTTTTAGTTAGTGCCAGTTTTAGTAACTTGTTAGTTACTTTTTAGGGGGGCGGGATAGCTCAGTGGTTTGAGCATTGGCCTGCTAAACCCAGGGTTGTGAGTTCAATCCTTGAGGGGGCTATTTAGGGATCTGGGGCAAAAATTGGGGATTTGGTCCTGCTTTGAGCAGGGGGTTGGGCTAGATGACCTCCTGAGGTCCCTTCCAACCCTGGTGTTCTATGATTCTACATGGGGCAGTAAGTGCACAATACATCTACAGTTCATAGCCCCATAGACCAGACTGCTGCTCCATGTAAGCAAGCCCTTCCTTTGTTTTGAACAGAAATTATTTTCCCTCTCAAAGTTTGCTAAAGTTAAGACTGTCATTTTCTTGGCTGGGTGCTCTAATCGGGGAATGAACAGGTTGTATTTTGGGCCTGGTGACCTGACATTCTCCCTTTAACTCGTTTGAATGGGGTTTGGAGGAACACTTAATATTCTGTATTTTTTATTGATTGTTGAATTCCAATTCCAATCCAAATTTACGGTCTGTCATTAATACATATCCAGGGGAAACGGCCCCTTATTACCAAAGATGATGGTATTACGTCAGCAGATTGACACTGCATATTCAGTACTCAATCTAATGAAATGACTTTTTGTTGCGAGAGCCTCTGTTGGTCCTTAAGACGATTTAAAGCTAATCGTACTTGGAGATGTTTCAGTCCAATTATTTTTCAAGAATTTTTTGGATTTCTTTTTCTTAACACCAGTGTTCAATTCTCAACATTTTTTGTGTGCATAGCAAGTAAAGGGGAAATCAGTTCAGAACCTTCCCTAAGTAAAAATAAATGCACCCATAATCCAATTTTGATAGAATTTTGTCTTTGCTTTTCTGACCAGTTCTGCACTGTTATCTCCACATTGCACAGATAAACCAAAGTAAGTTTCCCATTCTTTTCCCATTGGGAGACAATTGCACTTAGCGGGAATGATGCAATGTTTAGCAGAAGAGCAGAAAAGCTTCCAACAGTGCCTGGCAAAGCAGAAGGAGAGGCGTATGATTTCTCCCTGGGCTTCTACTTTTGTTTCTCCATTATTTACAGATGTAAGTCAAGCCTCCCCCACCCCATGCTGGGTTGTTCTCTTCCCTCTAGGCTGGAGAGCTTCCTCTCATTCTCCTGCCCCTCCTGCTCACTCTATATAGCTCCCTTCTATAGGCCATCCCTAAAAGCATTCTGATTGGCTAGCAGAGATGGTCTCAGGTGTCCTTCATAGACCTCTGACCAGTCCCAAAGCTGTAGCTGTTCTGCCTCTCATGAATGGTCTTCTCAGTGTCCATTTACTGTGCCCTCGGTTGCTGTAGCAATAGATGCCAAGTGCATGCCTTTAAAGTGCAATTCTACTCTGGATGGTGACTATGGGGGTTGGACTAGATGACCTTCTGGGGTCCCTTCCAACCCTGATATTCTATGATTCTATGTAACAATGGCTCCCGCCTACTTAGCAGATACTCGGTGTATGTTCAACCATATATGCTAACTTCAGTGACGAAAGCAAATTCCTAGGGCTGTTTACGCCTCTCATCTCTTCAGAACCAATACAGCTAAGAAACAGCAACTGGATACTTATTCCTTCTTGTGCATCATGAATAGAATTGTTAGCAAAGGTGTCATTGCTTGGGATCTAGCAAAGTCATAGAAGACAACAGATTTTTCAGAGGTGTCTATATGGGTATAATTTGAAGCAATTGAGGTTACACAGGTGCCAGTTAACCATAATGCCAGAAATCTCCTCCAGTAATACATGGAACTCCATTCAGAAACTCACTGAGCATCTTTCTCGTAACAAAACTAAAACACATGAGAATCATACAGAGCAAAAGCCAGCCTCTGGGAATAACTAGCCCCCACTCTTTTCGTACTATCCCCTTCTTCTTTATCATCACTCATTTCCTCACCAAGGTATCAAGTCCTCCCTACTTCAGAACAGGCTTGTCTTCCATCTTCAGTGTCCTCTGAGGCTAGTTTTCCCTTCCATGTCCCCAGAGCCTGTTGAAGTTCCTTGCTTGCTGAAATGGCCCTGTATTAATGCAGCTTCAGGTGGGTAGGCTGTGGATGGAAAATAAATGGGTGCTGGAGTTCTGGGGGACAGTCATGGTGCTGTAAGCAGGGAAATGGGCAATGGAGAAGACATTCAACCAGAGGGTAGGAGTAAAGGTATTTTCTTTTGCTCCTACAAGCTTTGCCTCCCACTCCCACCCTTGAAACAACACTCCTAATGAACCTCCATTACTCTTTTAATTCAGACTGAGCTACACAAAGTGCCCATAGTATCATTTTCCCCCTAGGTTAGGTTTAGTTCCAGGTCCTTGTGGGTCTTTGGGGTCGTTTTAAAACGTCTTCTGGATTACAGATGTACATTTCAGAACTAGCAGCGTTTAAACTGTTTCCATTGCTTCAGGGCTTTAAAACGATAAGAAATAACACGGGTCCCCCAAGCTGTAGTTTAAATGATGAAGAGGCTACTTCTTCCAAGGACTGCAGGTGCTGTGTCCTGGATTTCACATTTGTTGCAAATTCCAGAAAAAGAGAGATTGAGAGTGAGAGAGACACAGAGAGAGAGAGAGAGAGAGCGCGCCTTTGGGGGAAGATATTCTAGAAAAGATGGAGGGAAGAAGTCAGAGAAAAAGGACATATCCAAAACTGAGAGCAGCCACAGACTTTCCAGACTGTTTTGCAGTGTGACTATCACTGACATTCCACCACTGCCGTCTGACACACCACGCCGTTTCTTTTGCCTGTATTAATCAGCTGACGTGTTTCCTCTTGTACAGCATATCGTATCAAATGTCAGAGTCCATCCTTCAGGGGCCAGATTTCCAAAAAAGCTCAGCTCCCAGTGGCCTCAGCCCAAAATGAATATCCTAAGAAAATTCTTCTCGCCTGTGACTACCTGGGCAAGCCTAACTCTGGGAGGGATTTGATTAATCCATGTTTAATAAATCAACAAAGTATTACTGCTGAGTTTTATACAGCTAGGCTGGTCTAGCCACTTCCAGCTGAGCAGAGGTCCTGATGGTTTACTAGGTTTAGTACAGAGCTCTATGCAAACAGCTGCACAAAAGAGTCTGTTTGCAGTGCAGAACACAAGTATTATTGGTCCTGTAAAATCCAAGAACTATGCTATATAATTTGGGTGCCATCTACTGGCACCTTATTTATTAACTATTTACACATCTTCAGACATAGAGCACTCCTGTAACAACTTCAGGATCGGGCCCACATCGTGGTGATTGTTGAACGAACACATATAAGAGATGCTAGGGCAAAGCTCTGTTCCCAGTTTACCTGGGAGAGACAAAGTCATATTTCCTTGGATTGGCATTTTGTTACATCTCATGAGTAACTTCAGCCGTGGTCAGTACTTTTTTGTGAGACATCCAAAGAAAGCCAAGTCTGGTTTTGTTGATTCAGTAAGGAATGCTCTTCTTGCTGGAGCAGCATTGAATTAAGTTTCCAGCACCAAGTTATGTGGTGTTCTGCTGTGAATGGAGATGTCATTGGGTTAAGACATGCAAACCAAATTGCGATCATACAGAGTCCCTAAGGACACTTTTTGCACAAGTAGAGAAGTGCCAGATAGCCTACCTGTAAGCCCTGTGGCCTGAAGCCCTAGACAGCAGGTAGCTCACTATTGACAGCTGTTGGAGAATAGGGAGAGGAACAGCCCAAAGCTCCAAGAGAACTCTAGGTGGGGAGGGAACTCTCTGCTGATGAGCAAGGGGAAATGACTGAATGGGCCAGGCCTCATTTGCATTTCAGTTATCTGACAGCTGAGGGGCACTTTGGTTAAAGTAAAGTTTTGAGTTTGGGTGACGACAATAAAATGCTATAATTCCTGTTGGGAAATGAAAGGACAAGAATCATAGAATCATAGAATATCAGGGTTGGAAGGGACCTCAGAAGGTCATCTAGTCCAACCCCCTGCTCGAAGCAGGACCAAGTCCCAGTTAAATCATCCCAGCCAGGGCTTTGTCAAGCCTGACCTTAAAAACCTATAAGGAAGGAGATTCCACCACCTCCCTAGGTAACGCATTCCAGTGTTTCACCACCCTCCTAGTGAAAAAGTTTTTCCTAATATCCAACCTAAACCTCCCCCACTGCAACTTGAGACCATTACTCCTTGTTCTGTCATCAGCTACCACTGAGAACAGTCTAGATCCATCCTCTTTGGAACCCCCTTTCAGGTTGTTGAAAGCAGCTATCAAATCCCCCCTCATTCTTCTCTTCCGCAGACTAAACAATCCCCGTTCCCTCAGCCTCTCCTCATAAGTCATGTGCCCCAGCCCCCTAATCATTTTTGTTGCCCTCTGCTGGACTCTTTCCAATTTTTCCACATCCTTCTTGTAGGGTGGGGCCCAAAACTGGACACAGTACTCCAGATGAGGCCTCACCAATGTCGAATAGAGGGGAATGATCATGTCCCTCGATCTGCTGGCAATGCCCCTACTTATACATCCCAAAATGCCATTGGCCTTCTTGGCAACAAGGGCACACTGTTGACTCAACAAGGGCACGCTGTTGACTCAACTACTGTACCAACTGCACCAAATGTGCCTGGAGTGAGGGATCGCCTTGAGTGAGACTGCAGCCAGGCACAGTTAGATAAGGGAGCCTGGAGCAGGTTGTGAGGAGGGATGAGTTTGTATCATTCTTTCTCTGGAGTACTGCTCTGGTGGTAAGGACTCTTTTAAGGTTCCTATGTCCAACTGATCCCTTTCTGCAGAGGTAGCTTCAAGAAAGTGGAGAGCTTCAAGGTGGTAGGTAAAGCTGTCTATGAGTTCAAGTCTAGGCTTTAGTAATGTAAAGGGTGCACTCCTAGACTGCTGGATGTGGGATCTTACCAACTGTATTGGATCCTGAACACTGAGGGGCCAGTGTGATTTTCCTGTGGAAGAGTTAGGAATTGGGGAGTTATATTATGTTGGGGGGAGGTGTCATTTGCCTGAGTATATATCAGGGGGCTTAGGACAGGGACAAGGTGGGTGGTGACTATTTGCAACCACCTTCCATTTGTCCGGTGAGAGGAGGCTGTACATCAGCCATGGGAGACAGCTGCAGGGTATCTCTGGAACTGTCCTATGAGCGCGGGGCGGGGCGGGGGGGGGGGGGGGAAGGGTGTTCTTTCTTCTTGGACCTCATGGAGGACCAGAGCATGTAACCCAAGCACATAAGCTGTGCCAGGCTTTGGATTTGTCCCTGAGAGATTTGCTTTGCTTTTCCCATTTCCCCCTATTATTGTCTTCCTCTTTACTTTCTCTTCAGTTAGCTTCTTGCTTCTGTTTTCCTCAACAAGTTCTGTAATTTCATTCCTCACCCTTTCTGTTCTATTTTTTCCCTTCATCCAAACCCTACAGCATTCCTCTCTCTCTCTCAAAATCTGCCCATTGTTTTTCATAAATCCATCTGCATTGAATTATTTATAGTTATGATAAAGGTCCTTTCAGCCTAGTGTCTATTTTCTTTAATAACAAGAATCATAGGGGAAATTGTCCAAAGGACTGAAAAGAACTTAACTTTGCCTGGACACTAGGCACCGGTTACCAAAAAGTACAAAACAAGCTGTAGCATGTTAGCAAGATGCCCTTTAAAAATAATAGCATTTGTTTTTTTCTGTAGCTAGTGCTTTTCATGCTCAAAGCACTTCCTAAATATTGGGCCAGATCCTAGCCCTGGTTTCTGGTGGCACAAAGGAGATGGAGATCCTACCTTAGTAAGATAGGAATTCACAGGTTTTATGGAGCCGGTATGGTCAGCTCTATGCCACCTATTCTTCCATGGTCTAGGCATTCTGGGTGGGCCAGGGAAAAGCTGGGATATAGCTAGACCATGCTATAGTGTGCTGATGATTTCTGAACATTGGAGTAGTCCAAGCCCTCAGGCTTCGACCCCGGGCGGTGTGACTCAGGCTTCTGCTTCAGCCCCAGGCAGTGGGGCTCGGGCTTCAGATTCAGTCCTGGGCGGTGAGGCTCGGGCTTCAGTTTTGGCCCTGGACCTCAGGAAGTCTAATGCCAGCCCTGGAAACCTCATTAAAATGGGGTCACGATCCACTTCGGGGTCTTGACCCACAGTTTGAGAACACTCCTCTAAATTAACCCCTTGTGGTGTTGTCCTTTTTTAGACTTTACGTTTCTTTGTGTATTTTTTCTTTATGGTTTAAAGTCTTTTCCCATCTCCCTCTCTAACTGATGTTTGGTATTGCTCATTTACATCTTTCTTCCATTCTATTACGCTGGTCATGCAAGCATTTCCCTGTGAACAATTTCCAGCCCCCGCATCTCACCCCTTTCAATGTCCTTTCCCCTCCTCTGCATAATTCCATTCCACCTGAAGTTTTCTGTATTGCTTATGCTAATTACACTTAAGTGGGGTGCAGAGGGTGGGGGGAGGAGGGAGAGGGAAGATTTTGAGCAATCTGAGCCAGGATCATAAAGTTTTGTGATTGTAAATGGAAGAGTGAGACTTTGCTGTGAAAAGCTACGCAATAGAAAGGCCAGAGGAAAGGAAGGAGGGAAGAACAGATCATGACAGGTTCTTACACAAATGTTGGGGCCAAAAGGGGCCAGAAACCTTCCCTCCAGAAGGGCCTGGATCAATTGCAGTATCACAGTGCACCACTGGGGGTGCACAGTGCTCCAGAGGGGCCTGGGATGGCATAGATGCCATTGGGATGGAAGTGTGGTAAGAGCCCGAAGAGAGAGATTATCAGGGAGGGAGCAGGGCCATGAGTTGGATGCACTGGGAGGAAGAGGCTGCCCTGTGCAAAATGAAACTGCAATCTGTGTCACCAGGCTGCTCAGAGAGGCAGTGCAAGAAAAGCCTACGGGGGTGTTCCTTTTTTCAATCACCTGCTGCACCCCCTCCTCACCCACCGTTTCACCACTTGCACTATTGCCATCAGCATCCTGCTTAAATAATATTTCTTCATTGCCACTACTCCTGGCATCAGTGCTTGAGCCACCAAAGGAGAGGGGGCACCGACACAGGACAAGCGGGGCACCACACGCAGCTGTACTGTTTCCCCATCCCTTGGGCTAACTCTGCAGGGAGGGATTGTGGATTTGTGATGCACAGCGTCTCCCTGAACTCCCCATGCAGTGTTGTAGTCATGTGTACTGAGCCCTTTTCAGCGCAGTGGTTAAACACTAAAGTTTGGCCCAAAGAGAAAGAACAAACACTCCCACGCCACCCTCGAGTGATGAGTTGATCCCAGAGCCGTTTATCAAAATTCTCTGAAACTTTGGGGATCTGGATAGAATGACACCTGGACTTGGAGCATCATCCCTGCTTTGGAGGTGGGAAAACAAAACAACTACAGTGTAATTTTTGCCAAACTTAAACCAGCCTGCTTTGGCTGATCTCTAATGACCAAATTGTTACCCATCACAGGTAACAAAATATCATAGGAGCGGGGATCCTGAACTGAGTTCTCCTACATCTCAGCCAGATTGACTGAGGAGATTCTCAATTCAATTAAAGGAAAAACAGAAAGTTTTCTCTCTTCACCTTGCCTTTTTCCTTTCTTCTGTGCATTTCATATATATATATATATATATATATATATATATATATATATATATATATATACACACACCCACCCCTCCCCTTTCCAATCCTTCCTTTAAGGTTTAATTTAACAATAACATTTGCGATTGGGGTCCTGCGCATCTCAAGGGCATTGCGCTTGAAATTGCACACACTCCGCACCATTTATCATAGCCTGACATGTGTCATGTTCCAGACTGCAGCTCCAAGAGGTTACAGCTCACGACTGCTCCTTTGTTGATCAGCTGCCGAGACAACTGAGGCACCTTTCTTTCTTTCTTTCATTTTTTTCTATTATTAAAGCTGCACCATCCCCCTTTTCAAAGGGCTAGCTCTGCTCGCAACAGAAAAACAATCACCCTCACCCCCCAGAACATTTGCATTGGGTTGAATGCTGGATGCTTCACTTGCTGCTGTGCACATTTCACAGGATAGGAACGCTCCACTGTAAAGGCAGATCTCTGCTGAAGGAAAAATGAAGACAGCTGTCGAGAGACAGGAAATTAGAGGGTTAATATAAAATGGGGCCCAAATCCCAACCACCCTCGATTTTGGTGTGGCAAAACTAAAAGTTGACTGACAAGGCTTTGCTCATCCAAAGGCAACACTGCCCCTGCTAAACTCACCCAGTGAGATTTTGCAAAACCCGAACCATCCCCAAGTGTGCTCCCCTGTAGTGCTGCTGAAGTATCCCTCAGTCTTGTTTACTATGCGTCTTCTCCTATGCTCGCACGCTTCATTAGCATCAGCCAGCTTCTCTCTGGGCACAGAGTGAGTCAGGACAGCAGGATAGTGGCCTTGGTGTGTACGTTTACAGAGGTGATGCATAATGTAATAAAGCAAAGCCTGCCACTTTGGAAACGCAAGGAGGAGATCCAGTTTGAATCATGCTTATACAAATCACTGCGATCTTAATTGTGCCGTTTGATTTCCAGTGATCCGCATCCCCTTTCAACTTGTGTCTGCAGGACCAAGTGATATTTCAATCTAATGCCAAGGCTGTGTTAGGTGGGCAAAGCCGCAGAGATAGAAAGAGAGAGGAGCTGAATGTCAGTCCAGAACTTGAACCAAACTGGGTTTCTGGGTTTGTTTTGATGCTTGGAAAAAAAGATTACCTCATTTTAAAAAAAAGCTTAAAGTGCTTTGAAGGTAAGAAGTGGTCCATGCTAAGTGTTCCCTTCCTATCCCATTTGATTTCCAGATCCCTCCTTGGGGACTTGTGATGGTGTGTACTCCCCATACCGGCCCTGAGAGAACCGAATGAGGCAAGGCAGGCCCGATCAGCCAGTTAAGCAGGAGATTTAGGCTGTGTGGAGAGCCTTGATTAGAAAAAAGCTTGCCTCTGAGGGAACAGGCAGAGGCTCCTATAAAGCCAGGAGGCTGGCAATGCAGTGGGGGGGAGGAAAGCCTGTAGTCTCTCTCTCTCTGGAGTAAGGGAGAAGGAAGGGGGATAGGAATCCCTGAGAGCTAGTAGGCATGAGAAAGAGGGATCTGACTAGGTGGACTGGAGAAACATGGTAGGATGTAGTCCAGGGACTAGCGCAGTGAGCTGGGCACAGCCAAAGACCTTCACCACTACAGGACCCTGGACTGTAACCCAGAGTAGACAGTGGGTCTGGGTTCCCCTGCCAACTGTTTGGGGCAGTGAAGTGCAGTGGTACTGTTTGGGGCATTGGACTAGAAGACTGCTTGGGTCACTGCAGGAGTGACAGGGTCAGGGCCGTGGGTGTGAGGACTGCCTGACGCTGCTTGCGCAGAAAGACTTTGAAGGACTGTCCCACAGGAGGGGAATCACAATAGGACCTGGGCAGAGGGCTGAGTAACAAAGTTGCGTTTCTGAGTTTTGGTGAGCAGCCGGAGAGCTGCAGATGGCAGAAGAGAAGGAAGGGGGTGCTGACGTGAGCAGAGCAAATCTCCAGAATCACCCAAAGGGGGCACCACACCCCGGTGAGTAGAACACCCTGTGACAGGACTTTCAGCCCAAAAGTACAGACCCAAAAGTTTGGCTGTGTTTTGGGATCACATTTGATCCTTTAAGTTTTTATTCTACTGAAACTTCCAAATCATCCAAGGCCTGTTAACTGGCTATTAGGTTCAAGTCCAGTATTTGCAGGCACAGTTGGGGTTATTTCTCTCTCTCTCTCTCTCTCTCGCTCTCCATGATCCTAGATATTTTCAAAGATTCCCCCAAATATATAGGTGTTTCATAAATCAGGAGTACAATGGAAAGGTTCCAGCCACTTCCACCATGTGCCTGCCACACACCCATTTGATTCACATACCACAGGTTCTTTGTCATTGGCTTGCAAAATTTGGCCTTCCCCTCCACCATCCCCTACTTGTGCAAGAGCTCAAGCTATGACGCCTTCCTCCCTTCTCCCCTAGATCAAGCCTAGATCAAGCTTTGGATGTGCGGCCTTACCATGTGGATTGGCACTGCCTTGAGGGAGCACAACAACTCCCTGTAGTTCCCAGTTGAATCAAAAAGGGGTAATTTACAACATCTCCTTTATAAGGCGCAGCATGTTGGCTGGCATATGGAGGGGTGGAGCCATGGGTGTATCTTCTCCCCACCCCCTTTTTATAAGAGTTGCCCATACAGAATAGAAACTTGGTAATGGCCCCATTGCTCCCCCAAGTATAATGCTGGGGAGTCATAACTCAGTTCATGTAAGGGGAAAGGGTGCTCCTATTCCTTCCTATGACCCTATGTGGCTGGGTTAGATGAGCACAGTCTAGCCCTCGGCCATCACAAAATAAAGATGGCCAATTCAAATGGCATCTGGTGGACTCAGAGAGTAGGGAAGCTACAGAAAAACAGATTATGACATCTTAAGTACCTGTTATTAGACAAGCCCTTAAATCTCCTTCAGAGACCCTCAAAGAATGATATTCTTATTTTAACATTCTTCAAAGATAGACTCCTTCTGAGTCATTGGTTAAGGTGGTTTGCGGATGCCATGATGATAAGTGTTTTAGAAAAATGACTGGAAACAGTACAGGTAGCAGACAGGCATACTTTGTCTGCAGATGAGGGTGCATCTGAGCAGAAACCATGCTTTGAATATCTCAACAATGGAGTAGCTCTGGTAGTGGATTTAGAAGTGGCGGGACTTTCTGGCCTCCCAGTGAGAGGCAACATGCTGAAGCTGTGTCCATTTATTGGGATGGTGGTGGGGAAGACAGAAGTTCAATTAACGGCTCAGATGTGAGGGCTAAAATTAATCTCCGACTACACAGGTCCTTCAACTAATGAGAGAAGGAGGTAACCACCAAACCAAACAGAACATAATTAGGTGAGATCCAGTAATGACTTAAAAAGTATTTAAATGCAATCAGGCCAAGATGCCTGAGATATCAGAGGAAAGAGTAATGATGTGCACAGTAGACACAGTCTAGATTACAATTTAAAACAGGATACAGGAAGGAGCCAGGGCTTGTTTATGAGGCCAAATTTCGGCATATCTCCTCTGTTTTTTCTTTGCCTTGGCATGAAACACTGGGCACTGCTAAATCAGATTATCAGAAAATGCCTGTGTTGATGAGCATGACCGTGTCCAAGGAAATAACTTGATTTGTACTTTAGACAATATGGCCACATCCATCCTTGTCTGTTGCTATCAGCTGGGAAAGAGACTTGCCCTCTGATCACTTTCATCAGGTAGAGATGAAATTATCCCTATTTCATGAATACGTTTATCATAAGAGGACCTCGGCTGCATATAATGTATTCTGTAGGTCTGCTCCTGCAGTCCTTATGCTCAAGTAAAATTCTCATTGTTCTTGTCTCCATTATATAGTTTCCACCCCAACACACACAGAAACAGAGACACATCCAACTCATTCTCTCATACCTGATGCACACACACAAACCAAATACACAGCACAGGCACTGTGGGCTTGATCTTGCACTGGGCAGGTGTGGAGGGCTGCAAGAATAAATGGAAGGCAAAAAAAAAAAGGAGCATAGAGGAACCTGATCCCAAACAACTATTATTCGTATGGTAGCACCTTGAAACCCCGGATGAGATTGGGGTCTCATTGTTCTAAATCAGGGATCGGTAACCTTTGGCATTGGCCTGGGACGGCAAGCGGCCATCCCAGGCCAATGGGGGCTGTGGGAAGCCTGCGCAGCTTCCAACAGCCCTCCTTGGCCTGGGCCAGTGAACCGCGGCCAGTGGGAGCTGCGATAGGCTGAACCTGCGGACACTGCAGGTAAACAAACCGGCCCGGCTCTCCAGGGGATTTCCGTGGTGGGCCATGTGCCAAAGGTTGCCGATCCCTGTTCTAGATACTATACAAACACATAGTGCAGTCCCTGTCCTGAATAGCTCACAATCTAAGCAAAAAAGACTGACGAAAGCTACCAGGGCAAACAGGCATCAAGAGGTGAAGTGATTTACTCAAGCTCACAGAGCTGGGACTAGAATCTAGGTCTCCTGGCTTCCAGTCCCGTGCCCTATCCATTGGAAATGTTGTCTCTGAAGTAGTGAGGCTGGAGCTGATTGGTTACCAAGATTCTCTTACTTAAAGCAAGAGTGAGGCCAAAGAAGGGAGGGTGTAGTTAAGTAGTTCTTTAGTGTGAACAGAATCATGTTTCTTGAGACACTTCAGTCCACATCTCTGCCCACACTTTTGCAAGTAAAAGACTGTAAGGAGTTTGACCCTTTCTCCTCTCTATGTAGAGGGGTATGCCAATAGCTTGATCTTATTGGCACCCATCCATGGGTAGCCTCTTCTCGTATTTCTGCTGGAATACAACCTCCTTGGGCACCATAAACTCAATCCAAAACATACTGAAGTCAGTGGGAGTCCTTCCATTGGATTTCGCTCTGTGCTAGGATTTGAAGGCTCAAGGCCTTTGTACCTCTCCAGCAAGTTGTGTATGATCAGACTTCATGGACAGAATCTGGCAATTCCACTATTAATCGCGCAACGGAGGCACCCAACAGCAGACTAAGTATTCAGCACCAGAGACTGATAACTGTCCACTCCAATCACATTATTCTTAAGAAAAAATAGGCACGGTGAGTAATGGGTCAGTGGAGCCGAGCAGCAAATGGTTCACGAGGAATTTTTAAACATTCCATTGTGTTAGATAATCGGCTCTGCCTGTCCTCATCCCTATAGAAAACAACGCAAGTGCAAATAGATAAATTAAGACAGCTTTGTTTCTAGCATGGGGGCTGTTTTCTCCCAATGTGGAGAGGTGGCGGGGTAGGGGGAGCTTGCTCTTGTGTTTGCTCTTTCAAACAGGCATAAACAGCTCCGCTTATTTCCACTATGCCGTCTAAATGCAAAATTTGCATAAACGGATGTTGTTAATTGATTTCTATGTATGCAGGCACTGCTCTATCAAAGGTAGAGAGGACAGAAGGTCACCCCCTAAGAGCCTCCGGGGAACAAGTACCCATCTGAGATAATATTGAGAATGGCATTGTTGGATACATAATCACTCCCAAGTAGGAAGCGATGGAGTCCTTTGTCATTAACAAAAAATCATTTTCCTATTAATATTGTAATTCTCTTTTTAATAAAGGCTGCCCTAGCAGGAGCCTAGAAAAATGCCCCACTGGTCTGCCAAAGGGTGGCAGAGGCTGCAGCTGGCAGGCTGGCTGCTTTCCCAGAGAAGGGGAAAGGCCTGTGCTATTGGCAGTTTGAGCAAATAAATATTCTATTCAGGTTCTTAAGAACATAACAGTGGCCAGACTGGGTCAGATCAATGGTCCATCTAGCCCACTATCCTGTCTTCTGACAGTGACCAATGCCAGGTGCTTCAGAAGGAATGGACAGAACAGGGTAATTCTAGAATGATCCATCTCCTATCATTCACTCCCAGCTTCTGGCAGTCAGAGGCTAGGGACACCCATATCATGGGGTCGCATCCCTGACCTTCTTGGATAATAGCCAATGATGGACTGATCCTTCACACACTTTGAACCCAGTTATAGTTTGGGCCTTCACAACATCTCCTGGCAACGAGTTCCACAGGTTGACTGTGCATTGTGTGAAGAAGTGCTTTCTTCTGTTTGTTTTAAACCGCTGCCTATTCATTTAATTGGGTGACCCTGGTTCTTGTGTTATGCGAAGGTGTAAGTAGCACATCCTTATTCACTTTCTCCACATGATTGTATAGACCTCTATCATATCCCCCCTTAATTGTCTCTTTTCCAAGCTAAGTCCCAGACTCTTTAATCTCTCCTCATATGGATGCTGTTCCATACACTTAATCATTTTTGTTGCCCTTCTCTATACCTTTTCCAGTTCTACTGTGTCTTTTTTGAGGTGGGGTGACCAGAACTGCATGCAGTATTCAAGGTGTTGGAGTACCACGGATTTATATAGCAGCATCATGGTATTTTCCATCTTATTATCTATCCACCTTCCCGAATGGTTCCTAACATTGTTAGCTGTTTTGTCTGCTGCTGCACATTGAGTGGATGTTTTCAGAGAACTATCCACAATGACTCCAAGATCTGTTTCTTGAGTGGTAACAGCTAATTTAGATCCCGTAATTTTGAATATATATTTAGGATTATGATTTCCAATGTGCATTACTTTGCATTTATCAACATTGAATTTCATCTGCTATTTTGTTGCCCCAGTCACCCAATTTTGTGAAATCCTTTAATAACTCCTCACAGTCTGCTTTGGACAGAACTATCCTCAGTAATTTTGTACCATCTGCAGATTTTACCACTTCACTGTTTATCCCTTTTTCCGGATCATTTATTAATGCATTGAACCGCATTCGTCCCAGTGCAGATCCTTGAGGGATGCCATTCTTTACCTCTCTCCATTCTGAAAACTGATCATTTATTCCTACCCTTTGTTTCCTGTCTTTTTACCAGTTACTGATCCAGGAGAAAACCTTCCCTCTTATCCCATGACCACTTACTATGCTTAAGAGCCTGTGTTGAGGGACTGTGTCAAAAGCTTTCTGAAAGTCCAAATACAGTATATCCAGTGGATCACCTGTGTCCATGTTTGTTGACCCTCTTTAAACATTGTTAAGCAATTGTGAACCCCTTATGCTTAACAATTTGTCCCCAACTTGTATTTAGCTTGGACACTCTGGTTACCTTCTTCAGACCTCAGAGAGAGCTCCATGAAGCTCAAAAGCTTGTTTCTTTCACCAACAAAAGTTGGTTCGATGAAATATATTACCTCATCTACCTTGTCTCTAAGGTATCTTATGATCATATTTATGTAGTTTTCCACTACATATTTTAAATGAACCAGAATGGTTCTGACTGATTCCGCAAATAGGTTTGTCTGAATTGGCTAGTGGCCTGTCTTGAATCCTTTTTTGTTTGTTTTTTTAAAACCAGGATCAGGGTCCAGGAGATCCAGAAAAAGAAGCAAATCGGGACCAGCTCGGTAAATTAAGAAAATTTCCCCAATATTGTGAGCTGCATAAGACAACTGAGCCCTGAATAAATATGAGATAGGTTGTGATACCCTTGAGTTCAATAGTACCATACACCACCAACAGTCCCTGGAATTCAGTAGATCTGCTTGTGCAGTAATGAGCTACCCAATATAAATAAGGGTGTCAGAAGCTGGCCCTGAATCATAAATTTTGGTTAATAAACAGCAATGGATGGGACAGAGAGGGAGAAAGGGGTGTTTACTGGATTCAATGAGTTTCTCTGGGGAAGAAAATCCAACCCACTCCTGCTGGCCAGATGCACATGGGAGTCAGGAGACGTGCAAATGAAAGCAGAGCGTAAAGCTGTTAGTGGCAGTTCACAGTGAGAGAGTGGCTCCTGCCACGGCAGGTTAGGTAAACTTTCCAGGTGTTTGGAGGTGAATCTTTTCATTTCTGCACAGCCCTCGTTTGACCCAACTATTTCACATCATTACCAATTGCTTTGTTCATACGTATCAAACTTCCTTCTTGTGCTTTATTGGTTTCTGCTCCTGCTGACCTCTTCCAGCAGTTTACTTTCTAACATCCTGAAAGCTTCATCATCATCATTCAGTCCATCTCACCTTGGTCTGAGATTAAAAGGGGGTGGGGGAGAGTGAGCACAACAACAGAGAAGAGCTCTCTGCAGCATCCCGGTGACAGTAAGGGAAATGGTTTGGGCAATCACCCAGAAGAAAGGCAAAAAGAAAAAAATCAAACAAGAATCGGTTCAAGCAGAAGGATCTGAGCGTGGGGATTAGCAAACTGAGCAAACCTTCGGAGACAGAGGAGAATTTTTTTTTTCTATTTCAACAAATGGAGAACTGAAGTCACTCGCTACAGATACATAAATTGTAATATACAATTGATTGGTTTAAGCCACAAGACTTGGATCCAGATTTCCAATATCCACCTGCTGATTCTTCCCTGTGTCAAATCTCTGCTCAGTCCAGAAAAGTGGAAGACAGAGGGAGGGTGGGTACCTGGAACCAGCCTGACTCCACTTACAACAGCTGGGCAGCTCAAAGTTGCACAACGGATGGAAGACTGGTGGAACAGAGCTCTATTTCATCCTGCCCTCTCCCTGCCCACTGTACTGTGGGGGAAGGAGGGATGAGCCAGGGGCACAGAGGTGGCACTCCGCTATGCCTAGCAGAGAACCTTATGCCTGGGGAATTCTCTGCAGGGGATTTGCAGCTAGATTACAGTTCCTTTATGCTGCCCGAGCTGTGATGGGGGTGTAACTGGAGCTGTGCAGATGATAGAAGTTCCATTTCATGAAGGATTTCAGGACTTTCAAAATCCAGCTTCATTCTGAATAGTAACGAAAACTGAACATGTCTTAATTTTCCACATACAAAAATTCTGAATTTGTTTTCAGGTTGTCGAAAAGTTGTGTTCAATTTTTTAAAAAAGTGTTTCATTACAATATAATATAATACAAAAACATTTACACTGTCAAAGCAAAAAAATGAAATGTTTCATTCCAAAACTGTCAAAATGGGACGTTTCAACAACATCAGAACTTTCTGTTTGTTTTCTTCCAAAACAAAATTCCAGTGGAGTTGCCCTGATTTTTCAAAGCATTTGAATTTCTATGGACCTACATATTCCAACAGAATGTGGTTCCATTTAAATGTCTCCAACCAGCTCTAGCTGTAACACACCAGAGAATCTTACCCCCCATATGCTTGAATCTAGGGAGTAGTTTCAACCTATTTGCAAAACTCACATC
This sequence comes from Chelonia mydas, assembly GCF_015237465.2. Classification (NCBI taxonomy): domain Eukaryota; kingdom Metazoa; phylum Chordata; order Testudines; family Cheloniidae; genus Chelonia; species Chelonia mydas. The sequence goes on from NC_051250.2 coordinate 72,658,275, forward strand.
TTGTGATGGGTTTATGTTAGTGTGAAGATTCAGAAAGTTCTGGGGATTTTGGATCCTGATTCTTGGTTGGGGTGCATCTCTAATAAAAAGCAGAGCACTAGGAGAAAATATGCATGCAAGAGGAAAGCCATCAAATACCAACCAGGTCAGATTTATGAAAAACAAAAATGTGACTGCCAAGGTGGCTTCCCCACAGAAATCTCCTTGCAAAAGACCCATTGTGAAATACAAGGAAATGCTTATAGGACTGGAGAATTATGAACATTTTGCTGTACCAAACTTTTAATGAAATTCATATATTCTTCGTGGACTTTCCTCTTATATATTTAAAGCTAAAAAAATGACAGCCCTAGAGTCTAAGGCCTAACTCCTCAAAGGTATTTAGGCACCTAACTCCTATTGAAATCAATGAGAATTAGACACCTAAATGCCTTTGAGAATCTGGGCCTAAAGATCTTTTTTAAATCACAGAACAGATGCTCCATGGACAGCAGCTGTACCAGCCTCTTCCACTTCAGGTCACTGAACGTCTTTAGGAGGTAGGTTTCCATGACCTTCATTGTTCTTTCTGACAACTATAGGGTTGGGAAAGGCAGTGACTGTGTCCCATGGTATGCAATACTTTTGTGGTGGAAATCCTTGACATCTTGATTCTTTACTGTGGCTATTTTACAATTCATGTAAACAATGCCATACAACGGTGAGGTTTTCATGAAGTCATGTAGGCCATACTTCCAGGATGGGGGACTCTATCCTGGGAAGCAGTGACTATAAAAAAGATTTGGGGGTTGTGGTGAGAAAATCAGCTGAACATGAGTTCTCAGTGTGATGCTGTGTCCAGAAGAGCTAATGTAATCCTGGTATGCATAAATAGGGGAAACTCAAGGAGGAGTAGAGAAGTTATTTTACCTCTGTATTTGGCACTGCTGTGACCACGGCTGGAATGCTGTGTCCAGTTCTGGGGCCCACAATTCAAGAAGGATGTTGATAACTTGGGAGAGAATTCAGAGAAAAGCCATGGGAATGATAAAGGAATTAGAACACATGCATTATAGCAAAAGACTCAAAGATCTCAATCTATTTATCTTAAGGAAGAGAAAGTTAAGGGATGACTTGATTACAGTCTGCAAGTACCTACACAGGGAACAAATATTTAATAATGGGTTCTTCAATCTACAGAGAAAGGTATAACACAATCCAGTGGCTGGAAGTTGAAGCTCGACAAATTCAGACTTAAAATAAGGCGTCAATTTTTAACACTGGAAGTAATTAACCATTGGCACAATTTACTAAGGGTTGTGGTGATTCTCCATCACTGACAATTTTAAAATCAAGATTGGGTGTTTTTCTAAAAGATCTGGTCTAGGAATTATTTTGGGGAAGTTCTATGGCTTGTGTTATACAGGAAGTTAGACTAGATGATCACAATGGTCCCTTCTGGCCTGGAAATCTATGCGCCTAATTTGTGGAAGTATTCCCATAATCTTTCGGTTAATTAAAGAGGGTTGGTGAAAAGATGCGTGACAGTGTTGTCAGAATGATATTCCCATTTAACAATGAAACCAAACAAAATTAAAGAGTACAGATACCAGGAATGTCCTCATGAAGTTTTGGATGTCTGCAAACAGGAGGTGTCCACACACTTATGGGGATTTTGTAATAACATAGACCTTGTTGATATTAATCCACATTTCCCAATTTAACACCACCCATCCATATCCATATTTATCATGTATTTCCAAATGGGAAACTCTCTCTGAGCAAGTGCTTGGGAAAGTAGATTGGAGGTTCCTTTCCTTTCCTTTATCAGATAACTACAATATTGGATCATCTGTAAGGATGAGTGCCAACCAAAATTCCAATATACACTCAACCTCAAACTCTGGGAATGTTTGGATCTAGTTTCAAACTTTGTAGCCCAGGCTGATGGCTAATGATTCTGCACCTGTAGCCTGATAATTGTGTCCTTTACTGCTGAAATTAGTACATCTCTGGTTCAAAATGCTCAAGATGGCTTGCAAACTGATTTGTTACTACTGCTCTGGATTTAAAAGTAACCTTGAAAATGCTTCTTTTTGGTGGTAATCACAGTGACTGTCCTATCCTTCCCCCTAACGACTAGGTTATCTTTCCTCCACAACCTCTCCTGCAGCAGGTTTCCGAAGGCCTTTTTGAGATAGGTAAGATCAATTTTATTTGAATATTTCATCTCAGACTTCACAGAGTGACTAATATATCCAAACTGCATGAAATCAGCCAGAAGTATTTTATATGTATATTCTAAAGTACTCAATACAATCTGGACTATGATTTAAAAAATAAAGAAAGCACATCTTTTAATAAGCACCTTTTTATTGGAATGATGGGGCCTTTTAAAAGACAAATCCATCCTGGCTTTTGTATGATCTTTACAGTGATAAATTCAAGTACATTAAACTGTATTTGAAACATGAACATTAAAACAAAATTGAGGACAGAAGCCACCCTTCCACCGGGAGAACAAATCCTTAAGACATATCTTTGGCTAGTTAAAAGCAATAATACAAATACTGGGCCTAATTCTGATCTCACAATGATGTAAATCAAGTGTAACCTCACTGAACTTAACAGCAGCATAAGGGATCTAGGAATCAATCTTGTCGTGTCTGGGCATTGCACAAAAGGATTTAGATTTTTAAATAGAGGTCAGCACCTATTAGAGCTTGATTACAGAAACCTAGTGCAGGGAAGTGCTAAACAATAGCTAATATAGTGCAACAAGGTGTTAAAAAAGCTGCATTGAAATTGTAATAAAATGTACCCTTGCTTTTTAGGAATATGCTTATTGTATATCATACTATTATTAATTCAGCTGTTGTTAGGTCTTGCCATTTCATGAGAAGGCTTGTGATATTTGGTTGTTCATGCCCCAGCTCCTGAAGTCATATGACTACATGAGACCCTCAGCGCTCGTTTAAAAGAAAAGTGATTTTTTTTTAGTCCTCGTTGTATAGAAAAACTCAAAAAGTCCCCCTGAGTGCACCCAGCAGGTTCAAAAAGCAGAAGGCAAATAAATAAACTCCAGAATCATTATTATTATTATTTGTTTGTTTTGGTGGCGTGCCCCAAGGCCTCCGTCAGGATTTGGACCCCATGATGCTGAGCACTGTGCAAACATATTCAGAAACACAGTCCCTGCCCTGAAGACCTTACAAGTGAATTTAAACAAACTTTGTAGTGCCCAGTGCCGATGGTTAGAATGAGCCCTGCATTCCCTGTGAATCTATAGGGCTCAGAGCTGGTGTTTAGAATGAGCCTGCATTCCGTGTCACCCTGTAGTGCCCAGGCCTTCCACCGAGAATTATCACTATGGCCCTGGTCCTAAAGGATTTCTCATGGACTGCACTGTTAATGTGCAGCGGGATGTCCAGAGCTTGGGGCAGTCAGCTTTTGTTTGTGCAATGGTTGTGGGGCATTTTCCTCCGGCTGCTGTTGAAATACCTCTAGGTGCTCTGGATAAATATTTCCAGCAGACTGTGAAATGGAGAAGTCTCTTTCCTTCCCAGCCTTTCCCTGTCCCATCATCTCTTCGCCTGTGCACACGTTTCCAGGCTAAAATCTTTGTGAAGCACAGGCAGGTACCAACACAGTGACCTCTGGATCAAGTGCCTTTCTAGATTAAAGATGGGACTGTGATAGCCTGGTCATCCAACAGGTGTATAGGAGCTTAAAACACTGCACTGCCATTTCCTCTCCATTTGTTTCTACTGAGCTGGCTGTGTGTGCAGTCATCCATCCTGGTGCTGAGATACCCTAGAGAAAGATGGAATTGCTGTAACTGTTTTTCACTATTACATACTTCACTTCATAATAAATGAGATCCAGAGCATGTCTTGTAGAGCATCATATCAGCAAGTATCAGGAACCTAATCACCACCAAGGTAAATAAAATAAAGTAAGTCAGACCAAGGAAAAATCCACTGGTGAGACAGTGAAGTGTTCAGTATTGCATAGCACATTCTCTCCTGCTACAATTGACCTTGGAGTGTGCATCATTTTCTTACAATAACTTGAAGAGTACAGATTTTAAAGGCAGTAGTACGACACATGTATATAGTGGCTTTTATCTTGAGCAAAACTATGTCTACATATGGTACCACTGTAATGCAGCTGTTTCTGGGGTGGGTGAGCAGGCAGGGAGCAACCACGCGGTGCTCAGGAAAATGCATGGTGGTGCTTGAAAGGGAACTTTTGTCCGCAGACATGGAAGCCATGTCCATTCAGAGCAGACAAGATCTTGACTTTTAAGGTTTCATTAGGAAAACATCCATGTGCTGAACTGCATGATACTCAGTCTGTCTAGCTCAGAAAGAAACAGCTCAGCTGGCCCTGCTAAGATTTTAACCTGTTCGTCTAAGGATTCTAGGTATCTCAAACCTGAATCCGAGATGAATGAGCCACCACCTACTAGCACTAAGAAACACTGTTTAGATGACCTTTTCTATGAAGAGCAAATGTACCGGGAAGAGATGTGCTTCAGGCTTTGCTACTGCCCCCATAGTTCATTGACTCCAAGCCCACATGCCTCTCTTTTTGCAGTGATATATTAACCTGTGAATTGGAAGGGCCCAGGCCCCATGCAACACTAGATGAAGGACAACATTCAGAAGTCACAAGAGTGGCAGAAAAGGGATCCGCAAATGATTCTTCATAAAGTGTTTCAATGTTAGTTTTGGATTGACTCGGGCATTATGTTTTGCGATGGTCATGCTGATGGTCCCCTGATCTCCTGTGCTCGCGGTCTTGGCTGCGTTCTTCTGCCTACTTGTGACATTCTCTGGTTGCCATTTCCCTACCATTGTCCTAGCCCACTTATTGACTGCCAGTTTTCTGCTTCCTGCCCTATAGGGTACAACTTTTAGTCTCAGCCCAAAGCAATAGGTGTGGTTAATCTGTTATTACTTGTGCTACAGAAGGGATCTTGGAGAGCTGCTCTTTTTTTTTCTGGTCCAGGTTCAGTCAAGTGACTTGCCCTCATTCTGTAATGAGAACAGAACCTCAGTTTTGGCTGCTGGGTTTTGGTAAGTTCCCTTATCTAAGGCACAGACACTGGAGGTGGAAGAGATTGGACCAGGAAATTCTAAAATGGGGAAGCAACACATATTTGATTGTAGACAATAAAATAAACCAGTTTGGAAAATAGCCATGACTCTAAAATCATCAGGGGAAAAAGGATTTATCATTAAAGGCAGTCTTTCCTTTGAGGATGGGGCTCAGGGAGGGAAAATGCACAAAACCCAATTATTATAGAATCTACCAGACTGAGGACTTTGGGAGTTGAGGATTTTATCCAGCAGTTGCTTGGCTATCCTTGGCTATTCCAACATTGTACATTTCCCTCTCCCCCTTCTTGCCTAGTACTTCCGAATTCAGGTAGTTCCCCTCACTGTTTGCCTTCCACAGAGATGAGAGAATTCTGGTTTGGTTAAACTTTCTGCCTCTCAGATAAAAAACAGCAGCAATTTTCTGCTTGAATTTCTCTGTGACTAAATCCATTGATCATCCTTTCTCTCTGAGAGTGAGGAGTATGTTTTCTCTTTAATAACTCCTATCCTTCTCCCTGAGTAGTTTTCTTTTTTCCTCTCCCCTTCGCTTGTTTGTGTTGTGTTGGTCAGTCCGCTGCACTATTCCTCTGAGAGACAGAGGGAGCGCAAAATTGAAGTTATTTTATGCTTGGTCTCCCTCGGTCCCAATTTTCAAATCTTCATGTCAATTTTCACACATCAGTGTCATATGGGGAATGTTATGGAAATTTCAGTGGGGTCCTTGGGAGACAATTTATACATGACCCCTCCCCCGCCCCCAGCACTGCTGCAGCTCCTGTCTTTTCGAAGAATAAGTGGATCCATAATTAATGTGGATTTTAAAATATAACTACATCCAGGACTTCTCCCAGTTGCTTTTCAATGCTGTCACACTTTGCAATGTGAATTGAAAAGGACACAGGTGCTTTGCTCGCTCTTTTCCTGTTCTCATAAAGTGGCATTCGGAAAATTAATAAAAATTACAGCGTGTTGGAGGAGGAGATCATCTCCTGACTCATTTTATTTTTGTAAAAAGTGCACTGGAAAAGGGTTTTATCATGCAACTAATTTGGTAATCACCAGGTAGCGAATGTCCCACCATCACCACCTACCTAGGTGCCTCAGAAGGTTAGTAGCGAATCAAACACGTCACAGTATGGATTGGTAATTATATCCTTTCCAGGAAACCAACTTTCGCATGTTTCCTTAAAACTCTGCAGTGAGCATCATCCAGGCAGCAGAAGCAAGAGCTGAGCTGACAGCATCAAAGCATTTCAATCATTGACCTGGGGATGGGCCCCTGACACCGATGGGGGTGCACCAAGCCTTCTGTATTTTACAGTGTTAATTATCCTCTCTGAAAAAAAAAATCCAATGACTGTGGATCTGGGACTGTCTCAGGTCTCCTCACCAAAGGTTTAAAATGCTCTGTGATGTAATCTGGACACTGTCATCCTTTTTTTTTTTTAAAAAAAAGAGGGTGTCCCTGGATCACATTAAACTGTTGCCCTGCCTTACCTGCCATTGGCCCCCCAGATGGAAGACTTTACTATTCAGTCAGTCATATAGCCGCCTTATTTCAAAGCTACAGTAACAGCAGCAATTAAAGCCTGGTCCCTATTTCCAGACCAGCCCGACCCTTCCCAACCCCACAATCTCCCATAGGAATTCTCATTCAGTGCCCTCTGCAGAGCTCAGTTTTTGTCCTGCCTACCATCCAATTTGCACTGAGAAGAAAAAGGGCTTTGGAGCCACGGCCCCTTGCAGAGACACAAACACAACCGCTGCTGCTCCCTGGTGCACAAAATGCTCCATTCACTAGGGTGGATCAGACTGTACCCCTCACAGTGCAGTCCCAACTCTGTTGGCTGGTGAGGGAGGAGTGGGGTCCTAGCCGAAGGTAGCCACCCCCTTTTCAGAGTCATACACACAAGAGGAAGAGCAATCTTTGCACTCCATAGAAAACAGGGACTGCTATTGTGTGTGAATCCTGCACAGCTGTGCAAGGGGGGGGGGGAGCTTATAGCTCACTCATCAGTCCCTGCACGACTACACACAATCTAGCCCCAAAATAATAAAGAAGCTGGGAAATCCCATTGCCATATATCCTCTGAATCACAGTGATGTTGGAGCTCTCTAGGTGATTATCTGTGCTTATATCCATTCCGTAGTAGGAATCTCTAATGTATTTGACAATCCGTTATTGTCCTGCAAACTTCCTTATGCAAATGGCATTGGCCCGATTTTGGATTCTGTAATGCAACGCCTTGTCCATGTGGTGTCGAAATCCCAATCACGTTGTTTGTTTAACCTCTTTCAAAGCCAGCTGGAATGCGTCCAACACCGCATTACAAATCTCCACCAAGCCCCTTCCCATTTCATTGCATGAGCCGCCCCAGGATGGGATAGCTTTATCATCATCATTATCCATCTTCGATCTGAACGTGGGAAGTGAACTGGATGAGTACACTGCTGTGCCACACGGAGACCAGCCAATACTCTCCACAGCTTCACTGCAGGGAGCTCAAGCAACTACATATGCCGGCTTGCGGTTGCTTTGCTAAAGTTCGGCTCAGAAGGCCTGTAGGAAATATACTCACCTGGCAGGCAGCCACATTACCATGAGGGTCATGGTCTGAGATCTGATCACATCTCACAAATGAAGCAGGGATAGGCCAGGCAAATTCTTAAATGGGAAGTCAAGGGGGAAAGTGGGTTACAGGTCCCGGGGCTGAGTCTTCATTAAATGGTGCTCTTCCCTCCAGAGTCACTCGTGAGCCAATGTTTACATCCAGGACCAAATATTGGCACACTCATACAACCCCAGAATCGCGCTGAGATAACAGAGAGACACAATCAAAGGGCTGAATCTTGCTGTCAATGTCATAGAATATCAGGGTTGGAAGGGACCTCAGGAGGTCATCTAGTCCAACCCTCTGCTCAAAGCAGGACCAATCCCCAATTTTTGCCTCCAATCCCAAAATGGCCCCCTCAAGGATTGAACTCACAACCCTGGGTTTAGCAAGACAATGCTCAAACCACTGAGCTATCCCTCCCTTATACACTATCTTGTGCTGCTTTGGTGGATTTTATCTTTTGTAGAGAGTGTGTATGCGTGGTGTGATATATTGGCAAATACGTGAGCGAGAGAGAGAGAATTTCCAGACAATATGGCCACCCTCAGAAGCTTTTCCTTTCCTGCTGCAAGGGTTTGTGAGCTGCTGGCTCTGCAGTCTCAGCTTGACAGCTCAGCTCTTAGGCCAGCTCGTAGTCACTGGCTATAAACTTAATTAGAAGCAGGGAAAAAAAACCAAGCTAGACGGCACTGAGCAGAGAGGAGAAAATAATGAGCTTTAATACCTTTGACATTGAAGCACCTGCTAAGGGCACAAACCGCTGTACAGCTGACTGACCCTTCTCCGAAGACAGGATGTGTCACATCACTTGCCCTGGATATGTGCAGCCTGCAGCCACCCAATAAACCAAGGAATCAAATGTGTGACTCGGGGGCTCTCTGGGACTCTACGTTCATATGGTGCCATAAGGCAGGACTTCATTCTGGAGTAATCAGAGAGGGAAGCTAAACATAGCTGACCACGTAAAAGGGGCTAGATCTGGCTGCTGCCACGGCCAGTGTGCCTCATAGATTTCATTTTTCTCTTTCTGATGTACAAGGTTATTTTCTGTGTTTGCAACAAAATACTGAACAGTAGCCAGCTGTGAACAATTCCTGTGACCCACCTGGCCTCTTGCTTTAATGCTCTTCTCAGAGTTTTCTTTGGTTAAAATGTTGAAGCAAATAGTTTGAAACATCTTTCTAAAACAGATTTTTAATTTTGTGCCTGAATTTAATGCTGGGGAAATGCGGCACAGGAAGACTCTTTCCAAAGGACTCAATTTTGCTTCCCCAAGCGGTGTCCCAGCTCCAATCTTTTCATGTATCAGCTCTGAACCACTTCTAAGTGTGAGATAGGACCGTGTCTATGGCCTAGGTGATATTTGGCCTCTCTGCTGTGGCTGTCAATGTGGTGATCCAGCTGTAGTGGGGTTTGGGACGTGGAGACCTCAGTACCAAGAACTGGGCAGAGATCCACCAACTCATCTCACACAGACCATTTGAGAACAGTCAGAGATAATGATAGGAAAGCACAACTTAGGCTGGATTTGGACTATTGACCTATAGGCGAAAGTCTCTGTAGTTTATTACTAGAGCTGGCTGAAAAAAATTGAAAGTGAAAATGTCCATGAAATTTTTCACTGAATGTTTAAATTTTGATCTCCTCCCCGCAATTAATTTTTTTCAAGATTGTTTTAGTTGTGGCCAGTTCTGGTCACGGTGCCTCTCCTCAGCTATTTTGTGCAGAAGGAGAACGAGATCAACCATCCACATGCAGCTCTCCTCACTCTTTCCCCCTTGGCAAGAGAAAAGATGTTTAAAGATATAGATTCATAGATACTAAGGTCAGAAGGGACCATTATGATCATCTAGTCTGACCTCCTGCACAACGCAGGCCACAGAATCTCACCCACCCACTCCTGCAATAAACCTCTCACCTACGCCTGAGCTACTGAAGTCCTCAAATCATGGTTTAAAGACTTCAAGGTGCAGAGAAACCTCCAACACGTGACCCGTGCCCCATGCTGCAGAAGAAGGCGAAAACCCCCCAGGGCCTCTTCCAATCTGCCCTGGAGGAAAATTCCTTCCTGACCCCAAATATGGCGATCAGCTAAACCCTGAGCATATGGGCAAGATTCACCAGCCAGATACCCAGGAAAGAATTCTCTGTAGTAACTCAGATCCCACCCCATCTAACATCCCATCACAGGCCATTGGGCCTATTTACCATGAATATTTAAAGATCAATTAATTGCCAAAATCATGTTATCCCATCATACCATCTCCTCCATAAACTTATCGAGTTTAATCTTAAAGCCAGATAGGTCTTTTGCGCCCACTGCTTCCCTCGGAAGGCTATTCCAAAACTTCACTCCTCTGATGGTTAGAAACCTTCGTCTAATGTCAAGTCTAAACTTCCCAATCACCAGTTTATATCCATTTGTTCTTGTGTCCACATTGGTACTGAGCTTAAATAATTCCTCTCGCTCTCTGGTATTTATCCCGCTGATATATTTATAGAGAGCAATCATATCTCCCCTCAACCTTCTTTTGGTTAGGCTAAACAATCCAAGCTCCTTGAGTCTCCTTTCATAAGACAGGTTTTCCATTCCTCGGATCATCCTAGTAGCGCTTCTCTGTACCTGTTCCAGTTTGAATTCATCCTTCTTAAACATGGGAGACCAGAACTGCACACAGCATTCCAGGTGAGTTCTCACCAGTGCCTTGTATAACGGTACTAAAACCTCCTTATCTCTACTGGAAATACCTCGCCTGATGCATCCCAAGACCACATTAGCTTTTTTCATGGCCATATCACATTGGCGGCTCATAGTCATCCTATGATCAACCAATAATACTGAACCAGAGATCAAGTTACTAGTATTAGTTATGACTACAGAATTTGAGGGACTATGCTAAAATTGTGTCTAGGAATTGAGTAATATCCCTTTAAATAGTTTAGAAGCTATCTAGCACAGTGGTGGGCAATCTGCGGGCCGCGGGCCGCACAGAGCCCTTCAGGGCAAGCCGCCAGACCATTTGGGAATGGCAAACTGCGGCCACTGGGAGCTGCGGGTGGCTGTGCAAATGCAAACAAACATTCTGGCGGCCCACCAGTGGCTTGCTCTGACAGGCCAAGTGCAGCCCGCAGGCCACAGGTTGCCCACCACTGATCTAGCAGGTCTTCCTTTCGGTCTATTGAGGCCATCAGAACTGTGCCAGAACATCAAGGTATGTAGGTAGTTAGACCTTGAATATTTGCACATAGCTAATAAACATTTGGAATCCAGTTGTGCCAGTGTGGTTTCCCCCATAATCTTAGTCGCAAACAGTTAATCCCTGTGTCAAGGCGCAGAGCATTGCTCAGGGTGAATTGCACGCTTTCAGGAGACTGAGCAGACACAGACTGAGCTGACTGCTTGTGCCATAAATACAAAATTGCTCCCAGCTCTCTCTCCTGACAATTCCACCGAGAATTGCTTACTAAATGTTACAACTATAGCACATTATGGCTGTTCAGCACCCCATGAGAAATGAGCCTCTTCTCAGTTTTGTTTCTCTCATCAGCCAAGTGGTGCACACGACAGAAAAGCACCGAGACAGTTAGCCCCCAAAGCAGCCCAGGGAGGCTGAACTCCCCTCTCATTGCCAAAGATGACTCCTGGGAGTGAAGGAGAGCCCACCCAGCTGTGCCCAAGCTGTTTCTTCTCTGTAGACTGTGAATGATTTCAGTTTGCACCAGGAGCATGGCCTGGCACAGGGGGCAGCCTAGGCTCAAGGGAAGGTACAAGTGTCTATAGCCACCCTGGTACCCTCCCTCCACAGCTGTGCTCTTTGGTCACACTGAGAAGATCCACTCCCATGGGATTTAAATAAAACACCCATTCTCTCTGCCTGCTGATGTGTCTCCCACAACACATATTTTCAGTTCATACTGGCTTTATTATTAACATAGGCCAGAAGTTCATACACTCACCCAGCAGCTGCCATTGAAAATGGCAGTGTTTTTACACGATCTATTACCTGCACAGGCCTGGCCTGAAAGATGCACTTTAGAGGAACAGTCAGGAGCCCTAGCAGAGGGAGGTGGGTGGATGCTGAAGATAGTTTCTCTTCATCCAATCGCAACCCGTCAGGTTGTGTCAAACTGAGCTAATATAAATGTCAGTGTGCTGCTTTCAAGTTGTGAAATCTCTGTTTGTTGTAATGCAGTTCATTTTCAGTCTTCCAGCTCTATGGATGCTATCAGCTGACATGTCTGGCAAGTATCCTACGCCAAAATAGCATTTCTCCACATTTCTCTTGAGGTTGTTTTTTTTTTTTTTCTTTGCATGACATATTCATGCCATATTCCTTCTTAGTGCTGTAAGGAACAAGACTATATATATCTTCTAAACAATGAGTTAAACATTTCAGTGAATGAACGAAGCTTTTAATCTCCAAGTGTCCATAATTACTAGTCTTTATGAAAACATACTTATTTATGGGGGAGGGGAGGTATTCCTATGAGGTTAGTCAAAGGTTGGTTTTGAAGGCCTCATTTGGGTCAGATACAGAATTACCTTCACCAACTCTAAGCGCACCTTTCATGTCAATTTTGCTTACTCTCTTTCAGAGGTACCCAGCCTTCACTAAGTGAGGGTGAAGCTTTCATGCATTCTTGGTGAATATCTTGTTTCTGACACAGCTCGGGCTGGCACAAAAGTCTGGTCTGCATAACAATGGCTTCCAAGGCACATTTGATCCAGTCTGTTCAGATCACAGGAGGTCACTGTCTGTGGTGGGTTGGCTGAGCCTCAACTTGGTCCTTTTGGTTTGGTTTAATCAGGAAAGACTAAACAATGTTTCAGTCTCATTATTATTATGGTGCGATGTATGAGTGGGACTCAGTATGTGAATGGAAATGGCCTTCCTACGGGCCTATAAAAACGTTTCCATACTGTAGTTCTTCTGTCTGAGAAGACAGGATAAGTTCAGAGCCCCCAGTTGAGGATAGTAACAGAAGATACTGGGTTGCATGGTTCAAGGCATCTTTGCAGGTTTTTAAATGTATATTATTATTGTTTTAAATTATTAAAATTGTCATTAAAGATGTGCCTGAACTGCAGCACTGTATCCAAATCTCCCGGTCTCCCAACTTGGGAATTCTGAATGTGGATTCCCTACATTGGTCCAAAAGCTGCTGAACTGGAAAATTTTTGAATTCCAGGGTGGGGGTGGAGAGAGTTTGAATATAACCCCAAATTCAATTCCAAATGTCGTGACTTTGGCCCATTGCTAATTAAAAGATGATTTCCAAGCATTATGTGGTTTCTTCATTAACATCCAACCAAGGGGTCATGGTCAGTGTCTCATTGCCCCCCCCCCCCCCCCCCCGGCCCCTAAGGAGGGCAGCTTTAAGTTGCAGGCTACTGACATAACCCAAGGCTGAATTTTAACCCTGTATATTTATGTTACCCAAAAGGAATCTAATTTAGTTACTTTACATGTGTACTTGAGCACACAAATGCAGAGCTGGGCACCCTAACTTACCTTCCAACTCTGAAATCTAGGTTCATGAGTTGAAAAGACTTAATTTAGTCAATCAGCCTGATTCTCAACTCACATACTGTACACCATCATCCCTTGACTTCATTGGAATTATTCCTGCTATACACTAGTGTACAAGAGATCAGAATCAGGCCCAGTAATTTTATCACATTTCTTGCAACTCTATGCTCAAAATGGCCATCAAAGCTGAAATCATTATTGCGTAGTTCAAAGATTCTCTTTCAAGGATTTTTTAATTAAAAAATTGTCTCTGATTCTTCTCTCACTGTGCCTTGGTTTAACACTGGCTCCAATGGCCTTCCAGTGAGTTTTACCAGTTCAAGGGAGATCAGAATAAGCCCTTTGTAACTTCAGATCCATTCACGTTGATAACAGCTCTTCTGCTCTCAGCCCCCTCCTCTGTGCCCTGGTCTTCTCTTTCTTCCCTTGATATGGTTCTTGACTCCCTACCTGATTCACTTTCTCAACCCTTGACTCTTTTGTCCCTCTCTCTGATTGCAAAGACCATCCTGCCTGCCCTGGTTGAGCCCAACAGCTGCATCCTGCACCTGTAATCTTGTGCTGTAGAGCATCACTGGAGAACATTCCATGACCCACTCCAAATGTGTTCTATCTTCCTACAGTTCTGCCATCTTTCTAACCAAGAAACTCCTTCTCCACCTGAACTGAATCTCTTGCATGCAATTCCAGCTGCATTTTCAACACCTTTTACTCCCTCCTCCAATCCTGCCCTTCTGATTCCACTTCTCTCTCTGCACAGAATCTCACTAATTTCATCAAAGGGAAATTTGACAAAATGCGATGTGATCTTCCGTCTCTCCTCACACGTGAGAGGAGCTCCTGGTAAACATCTAAAAAGCCGCCTCATTGCCCTCCTTCAGATCCCTCCTTAAAATTCTCCTGTGCCATGATGCTTAAAAAAAAACTTAACAGCTGGGCAGCTGGCGACATCACTGCCTGTCATGCTGACCAATATGGTCTCTATTTCCTGGTGCTCCCCTGTCTTTCTTCTGTAGCCACCTGTTTTTTTTCTTGTCTTAGACTGAGATCTTTGGGACAGGGACTACCTTTTTATTATGTGTTTGGACAGCGCCTAGCACAATGGGGTCCTGGATTGGTGCTCCTTGCGGCTACTACATGTAGGCCTGGTTTATGTAATTGGACAAATAATCAGAGACACAGGACCAACCTGTAGGCTTGGTTCACCATGGTGCTACTTCTGAGAAACTATGCTCATTTCAGTGGTGTTGTACCAGAATAAACCAGAGATGAATCTGGCCCTTAGATACTCTGCTGTAAATCATTGGTGTAATTGAGACTAGCATGTATCCCTCTATCCAACAGCTAACAGCAGTGCTTTTATTTTGGCAAGCCAGTGTCATTCCAGTGAGCAGCATGGAGAAAAACCACATGCCCCTTTCCCCTGCCCCCACATCCCGTGGCAGCTGGAACACTTTCCAGACGCCCACCTCACCGGCCAACACAATCCATCAGCGCCCATCCAAATCAAATGCAGCTAATTGGAAAGCGATGACAGCCCAGCGGCTGTTGGATTTGCACACTAAGATGTCTGCTTTAGCGTCACACTACAAAGCAACAGGTAAATGAGATTGATTACCTGATTCTAACACTCCCCCTTACTCCGCATGCACATATGCACACTTCCCCTGTACACTCCCAAACTGGAGCCAAAACTTGGCTGGAGATTGCACAACACGGGCTTTCCAAAGACACAGCCAGGAACTGCATGGGGCAATGTTCCCCCCCCTCCCTTTTTGTTAGGACAGAGCTGCAAGCTGCAACTGTAGACAACTCATTAAGGTCACAGCAGCCTGGCACACGGGCAGGAGAACAGCGCTCCCTCTAGGAGATTAGATTACAGGTTGATCGTGCCTTTTATGCTGAGATTTAGGAGGATCCTTGGCTCCTGTTTCACACAATAACACTAAAGTTTTCTTCCAAGTTTCCAGCCTCCTCTCCTGGTCTACCACTGGCACCTGTCCCTGCTCTAAATCTACCAATTATTTCCTTTAAGTGTCAGCAGCACACCAGACATGCAGAGATATAACCTTTCCTCAAGCTGATGCTGTTAAACCATTACTTGAAACTAAAGTCGTGGTTGACAAGTGCTACTTTCAGTCACTAATAACTACTTCAGAAGTGCTCGTGGTGTCTTGGCTCTTAATGTTGTGGCCCAGGGCTCAGGGAATGTCTTTCCAGGTCATTTAAAACCATCCATCTGATCTGCTGCAAGATCAGTCAATCTCTCTGCCGAGTGCTGTGCCCCACTTGCTGCAAGGGCCTCTGTTTCTTTTCTCAGGGCTGTATCAGTGGCTGAACTCAGGCGGCTTTGCTGATGCTCAGATCCTGAATTTTAACGTTGTCAGCAAGGAATTCCTCAGCCTGCACTCCACAGGCTTGATGGATCCTGCTGAGGTGGGTTTTTAACACAGCAGTACTGGGAGCAAAGCATGACCCTCTCAAGCGAGGAAGACCCCCTGAAGTTTTAGTGTTCAGAGCAGCATGTACTCTGCCCCATTTAAGACGCAGTGTATTCAGGATAAGTTCTCTAAGCCATGGTCCTGCTTTGGATCAACAGATGGAAAATAACACCCCTTTCCTCTGCATTCCCACCTTCTTGGACTCCATTCCTTCAGCCTAATTGACACAACATGAGGCATTTCAGGTCCTGATGCCTAATGATCCAACAAAGGTCAAAAACAGGGATCGGCAACCTTTGGCCCGTGGCCCATCAGGGAGATCTGCTGGCAGGCTGGGATGGTTTGTTTACCTGCAGCATCAGCAGGTTCGGCCAATCACAGCTCCCACTGGCTGCGGTTCGCCGCTCCAGGCCAATGGGGGCTTCAGGAAGCAGCGGCCAGCACATTCCTCGGCCCGCGCTGCTTCCTGCAGCCCCCATTGGCCTGGAGCAGTGAACCGCGGCCAGTGGGAGCTGCGATCAGCTGAATCTGCGGACGCCATCCCAGTCCGCCAGCAGCTTTCCCTGATGGGCCGCGTGCCAAAGGTTGCCGATCCCTGGTCAAAAACATCCTCATATTTTTGGCAGATTTAAAAGTGCAGGATCACAGCATGGTTTTACTGTAGATTGGGATTTTTTGAAGGAACCTAAGGAATGAAGTGTCCAAATCCCATTGATGCTGAGTGGGATTTGGCTATCTAAATCCCTCAGGTGCCATTGGAAATCCCAGCCTCGGCGCTTATGCCTTTTGAAAAGGAGCCACTCAGTTGACTCTTGAGGTAAATTCAGGCCTCAGGTCAAGATTATAGATGGTCCTGAGCTGAAAAATTCGGATGCATATTTGACCTTCTCTAAAGTTGTAAAACTTTTTCAAAAGCCTGGCTCCTATATCCATATTTAAGTTCCTAAATAATAGGGTCTAAATAAAATTACCTCTGAAAAGTCAGGCCACTTATATGTAGGACTGCATATAGGAGTTTAGGTGATTAACTTTAGGCATCCAGGTTTGAAATGTTTGCCCTTATTCACATATCACCTTTCAGCCTGAAGGATTCTAAAGTGCTTTATGAACCATGGCCCTTATCTTGCAATGTGTTGTGAGTCATGCTGTGAATTGCAGGATTGGGGCCTGTGGGATCATTCTTGTACCCATTAGTCATGCAGAAGCCCCACTGAGGGTGGTGGAAGAATTGCCCGAGTAAGGCAGGCAAGGTCCGATTTTACATATGCAATATATGTAGGTGAAATGGAGCCACACCTGGGGTGGAACGTGGCAGCTGTTTAACAGGGTGCAGTAACACTACACTGAAGTTTAGGGCAGGGAAAGGAGATGGAACAGTCCCTGAATCTCCTGGAAGCCCCGCCAATTTTTTTAGCCAGGCAGGATAATAATAGCTCCTACTTGACACATACATGTAACTTTCAGTCTTCCAAGCTATTTATAAACATTAACTTTCCAACACCCACTGCCAGTGTTGTTTCCATTTCACAGGCAGAAAAGTAAGAGACTAGACTCTGAGTCAGAAACAGAGAGGGAAGAGAGCAGATTCTTATCTTGGTTACACTGGTGTAAACCCCACTAAGATCAGAATCCAGCCTTTAGCACGTCCTGGCTCTAAGGTGACAGATCCTCAGCCTTGCTGTGTACCCTTTTTGCCCCTTTGAAAGCACAAGGGGGACCAAACACTAACAAAATTTCCCCCTTGTGTAGGACACCTCTCCCTTTCCCTCCTGCTCCCAGCACCTCCAGTGTAGGAGACATGCAGAGGTTGTTCCGGGTATGGGATGGGACGTGGCTGGAGCATGCTGCACTCTGGGCTGGTGGAATAGCCCCTTAGGTCAGAGGGCTGTTCTAAGTTGTGCCAGTGGCTAACCCAGCCCCCAGCTGTGCCCGGGTACAGAAAGAAAAGGGACAGTCACTATTATGTCTGAACAGAGCTCTAATGCACCTGAGGAGCTAGCCTTCAGGATTCAGGTCTTGTGCGTGTGATGCACTATAGTTGTGTATCTATTTATATGCATCTTATAAAAAGTGGCTTAGGTTCTGTAATGATCCTTAAGTGGTCAGGACCTTATCGTTGCATCTCATGTGTAGCGAATATTTTGTGCAACTTTTATTGGCTCTCAGCAAGCAATAAATACAGATGGCGTGCCTATAAAACCTGGTATCTCTTTAGTCAGGCAGACTATGGCATCATTGTTATTTAAGATGGGGCAGTTTTGACATAATGCTTATTTAAAATTCATAAAAGGGGGAAAATGGCAATATAAATATGCATGTTCTTTTCAGGCAGGCGTTGAAAGTCTGAAAGCTCCTCTCCTTTCCCAAAGCATCAGCCGTTTAATGTTTTTTAAGTTGTTTTTACATGAATTAAGAGGTTTGATTGAAGCTGTGTCACTGCCGAAACCACGCTCTTGTCTCCAGCTAATTTTGTGTTAGCAGCTCTTTTAAACTGCTAAATCTAGTTTTTAGTGTATGATGATTTTGTTTTGTGATGGTGCAAAACAGCTGCTCCTTTTCTGATGAGTTTCTCGTTTTTTCCATTTTATGTCTCTGGCAAGATGTTGGGCTACATCGTGGCGTGGAGTGCAGAAATAAAAATCCACCAAAAAAAAAAGAAAAAAAAGAAAAAAGAAAAGAAAACCCCCAAGGGAACAGGCAGGGCTGCTTCAAACAAAGCTGGAGCACCCGGCACTGCCTCCACCAAGACGATGATTCAAAGGGCCTGATTCTGATCTCACATCAGTTTTACCCTGGGGTAACTTCAGTGACATCACTGGATTTACACCAGGGTAGCGCTGGATTAAAAAAATTTTGGAGCCCTGTGCACTATGGAAATTGGGGCCATCCACACCTGCACTCAAATTTGGCCTGGTTGCCCCCTGTCTGACAGAGAGGTGGTGCAACCCTGCTCTGGCTTCGCTCTACCTGCTGCTAGCTCCATGCAGCATGAATAGGGGCCCCACAGCAAAGCACCCCTGCCCCATACATGCCCACACCTTACACACAGACCCCCACAAGCCACTCCCACCCCACATATACCCCAACAATCCAGAAGCCTCCAATTATCCTGACAGCCCCCCGCCCACACATTCCAGCAGCCCGGACATATGCTCTGTTCACCACCCACTCAACACCTCAGTCCCCAACAGCACCCCCATCATGGCCCCCAACTCCACCCACCAACATCCCTCATTCCCCCCACAACTCACCGACCATCCCCAACATCCTCCACTCACCCCCTCACCCGTCACTGCACAGCACCCAGCACTCACTACTCACCCCATAGCACCCCAACAGCCTGCCCCAGCCCTTTATTCACCACCCTGGGACCTTCCTGGCCACTCTCTGCACCCCCCTTGACTCTGCTCCCATCCTGGGCTAAGGTGGCTCCTTGTAATCCTGGCTGCCCAGCTGCTCTGCTCACCCCCATTGCCTGTCCCACACTCACCTAGCATGGGCCACATTTGAGTAAGTGGCATTGCCAGATCCCAGTGCCACTCACTCAAATTTGGCCTGGCTTCTCCCCCTCCCCCCATCATGATGGAGGGGTAGCCAGGCCTAACCTGGGTGGCATGGTGACCCCACACACCAGGTTGCAGTGTCACTCACACTCAAATTTGGCCCGGTTGCCACCCTCCCCTTCCCTCTTCCCCCCAAGCCCCAGGATAGAGGAACGTCTGAGCCAAATTTGAGTGACTGCTGTTGCAACCTGGCACATGGGTTCACAGTGCCACTCAGGTTTGGCCTGTAGTGACGCCACCCAGACAAATGCATTGGTCAGGGCCCCCCCTGAGATGCGGGCCCCGTGCCAGTGCACATTGGTTAATCTGGACCTGGGCAAGCACGATTGGCAGTAGCCCCCTGCTGTCCTATGCAGAAACGCCACGGCCACTCCCCACAAAGCAATCTGGGAGGGAGGGGCTGCACTGGTGTTGCTGTTCCAGGCCCAGCTGGTGTTGCTGTTCCCAGGCCAATCCCCTGCAAAAACAGTGGGAGACAACTGGGCCAAAATAGCAGCTCCTGACCCAGCCTTTCCTGCTCCTGGCTCGGGATGGGGCCAAGTAGGCAAAGGCATTCCTGAATGTTCAGCGTCCGAGGCTAATGCCAGCCTGGAAAGTCACAGGAGAACGAGGCACTGTGTGTGCAACCTTTTCCCTACTGCCTGGCCCAACCCCCCATGCAATGCCAGCTAAAGGGGGGAGAAGAATAACAGAGAGATTGTGTCCAGAGTATCAAATGTACCAGCCAGGAACACAATGGTCCACCTATCCCAGAACCTTACCTTCAGCAAAGGACAGAGCTGATGCTGTATAGGCAGGTGAATCAGCTACTCTTGCCTCCTATAATATACCTGGCCCAGGGGTGCAATACTCTACCTTGTAGGGATGGGCTGTGGATATTCCTTCACACTGCTATGGCAGCCCAGTTTATGCCACAAAGATAAGGCTTGAGTTCCCGCTATCATATGAATACTTTGCTCTTCTACAACCCCTTTTACTTATTAGGAGACCCAGTCAATGGGCCAGAACTTCACTGTGCTGGCTTCTGTACAAACACAGGACAAAACGCTGGTTGCGGCCCCACAGAGCTTACAGTGTAAGTGAGAAATATGGGGAATCGTCCCCATTGTATGGAGGGAAACTGAGGCACAGAGTAAAAGCCAACATTTCAAAATCGGGTGCCTAAGCTAGATACCTAAATCCATGTGTAGAGTTCTAAACAAATGTCCTGATTTCCAGAGATGCTGCACACCTGCCACTCCCATTGAAGTCCACAAAATTTTGCCATGAAGTGGGTGCAAGATCGGTCCCAATAATATCGCTTCCTCTTTCTTCAGAGATGGAAATCTGAATAGTGCCTTTTTGGCTGCCCTATCCTCCGTGCTGAGTGGATTGGCATTTGTGCCCATGTGTAAAAGAGACTGAAAGGAGGTAAAGCACCCGGCGTTGAGAAGTGAACTTTAAAAAAAGGTCACTAGTGCGTCCTTCCCAACAATAACCAAAACCAAATTAGAACAGTCAGAATCTGACAGATAAACCAGATGCAGCCAGACTGATTCTCCCAATTTCCTTTCCTTTCCTCCAACTCCCGCCCCTCCTCATAACAACATGTCGACTTTTCCAGAAGCTATACAAGCCATTGAACAGCAGTGGTCTAAACTATTACAGAGATCTTAAACTGCCGGATTGTTACAAGCTAAAATTGATTGCCACTGAGCTTGTGAACCAGAGAGCTCGAATGTGCATAAAGCAAAATTGGGAAGGATATCATGAGGCTAAGGATTTTGCTTCCTTATTCTTTTTCTTCCCCCTGGATGCAACATCAACTGTTGCACACTCCAAGCAATCTTGTCTTAATGATTTCTGCATCTCTCTCTGAATAACCATTGGACAGTTTTTAGTGGTTTTTCAGACATCAAAGGCACTCTCCTTTTGTCTTCTAATTTGCATGTGGCCATGTAATTGCTGTGGACAAATGCTTAGAAATCAAATCCATGGGGAAAATTGGTGTAATGGATACTTTGACATTTATCCCCCCTCACCATCCTCCCTAAAAATCATTAAAATAAAAGAAACGGGGATGTTACTGAAGAGGAAAATAGGATCCGGGGAATGAAAGGGTGGGAGTTAACTAATAAGTAATAAACATTAACAAATTTCCCACCTCCCAACTCTTCCAAACCTCCAGCTCCCTCCCTAGCACTTTCCTAGGCAGATGGTTCATTGGGGATGCATCCAGAGACAAGTGCTGCAGCGCTGGGAATGCTGGCCAGCTAAAACAAAAACTGTGGGTCCCCTTACTGTGTCTTTGCCCCAGTGTGTGGTAGGGTCCTCTCCTGGCTCCTTTGTCTGGAGTCAAAGAATCCTAGAAATGTAGGGCCTGGAAGGACCTTGAGAAGTCATTGTGTCCAGCCCCTTGCACTGAGGCAGGACCAAAGAAACATAGATCATCCAATGATGGGGATTCCAAAACCTCCCCTGGAAGCCTGTTCCACCACTTAACTACCCTTCTCATTAGCAGGTACACTGCTCCTTTGAGGGCAGAGGATCTGGGATTTCTGAGTGGTCATTGTCAGGGGCTGGATATCACAGGGTAATGCTTCAAGGGGACTGGGGTGCACCTCTTGTTAACCTGCAAGGCAAAGGCAAAGACAGAGCCAGAGGAGGGTGCCTGAGTGGCTAAAAGGCTGGTGATGTTAAGGAGCTGACACCCAGTTTCCACAAGCAACTACTCCCTCATGAGGGAATAACAAGATGACTCACTGTCCTGGGTAACCTGAGAACTGTCACTATCCACCTTATAGTAATTTCATCTGACCATATTTCCCTTGTTTGTTAAGAGAATGTCATGTGGGATAGTACTAACTAAAATCAAGATAAGACGTCTGCTGTTTCCTCCCTATCCACTAGGCCAGTGACCCTGTCAAAGAAGGAAGATAGGTTGGTTTGTCATGACTGGTTCTTGACAACTCCACACTGGCTATTACTTATAACCCTACTATCTTCTAGGTACTTACAAACTGAATGGTTAATAATTTGGTTCAGCATCTTTCAAGGTACTGAATTTAGACTGACTGGTCTATAATTCCCAGGATCTTCACTGTTCCCCTTTTTAATGATAGTTAAGAACATAAGAACAGCAATACTGGGTCAGACCAAAGGTCCACCTAGCCCAGTATCCTGTCTTCCAACAGTGGCCAATGCCAGGTGCCCAGAGGAAAGAACAGAACAGGTAATCATCAAGTGATCCATCCCCTGTCACCCATTCCCAGCTTCTGGCAAACAGTGGCTAGGGACACCATCCCTGTCCATCCTGGCTAATAAGTTCATGGAGGATAGGTCCACCAATGGCTATCTAGTTCTTTTTTGAACCTGTTATAGTCTTTGCCTTCACAACATCCTCTGGCAAGGAGTTCCACAGGTTGACTGTGCGCTGTGTGAAGAAATACTTCCTTTTGTTTGTTTTAAACCTGCTGCCTATTAGTTTCATTTGGTGACCCCTAGTTCTTGTGTTATGAGAAGGAGTAAATAACACTTCCTTATTTATTTTCTGCACACCAGTCATGATTTTATAGACCTCAATCATATCCCCCCTTAGTTTTCTCTTTTCCAAGCTGAAAAGTCCCAGTCTTATTAATCTCTCCTCATACAGAAGCTGTTCCATACCTCTAATAATTTTTGTTGCCCTTTTCTGAATCTTTGCCAATTCCAGTATATCTTTTTTGAGATGGGGCGACCACATCTGCACGCAGTATTCAAGATGTGGGCGTACCATGGATTTATATAGCGGCAATATGATATTTTCTGTCCTATTAACTATCCATTTCTTAATGATTCCCAAAATTCTGTTCACTTTTTTGACTGCCACTGCACATGGAGTGGATGTTTTCAGAGAATTATCCACAATGACTCCAAGGTCTCTTTCTTGAGTGGTAACAGATAATTTAGACCCATTATTTTATATGTATAATTGGGATTATGTTTTCCAATGTCCATTACTTTGCATTTATCAACACTGAATTTCATCTGCCATTTTGTTGCCCAGTCACCCAGTTTTGAGAGATCCTTTTCTAACTCTTCGCAGTCTGCCAGGGACTTAACTATCTTCATTATATATAGTTACTATTTTTGGCCTTCTCCAGTCCTCTGGGACCTCACCTGCCCTGTATGAGTTCATGAAGATAATTGCTAACAATTCCGAGATTGCTTTAACTAGTTTCTTAAGTACCCTAGGATGAATTTCCTGCCAACTTGAATTCATCTAACTTATCTAAATATTATTTAACCTGTTCTTTCCCTATTTTGGCTTTCTGAAACAAAACACAACTTTTCCAATAGGTACTTGAAATGTATTGGAGCCAACTTTCTGCCATATTTCTTTTTCAACAGATATCTGTGTAGTTAAAATCCCTTTTTACTACCAGGTCTTGTGTTTTGGTTTTTTTTGTTGTTATTTGTTCTGGAAATGCCTCATCTACCTCCTCTTCCTGATTTGGTGGTCTATAGTAGACCCCTATCATTGCATCATCTCAATTTTTCCCCTTTTTATCTTTACCCAGAGACTTTCAACTGGTCTGCCCTTTGGCTCCTTCTGGACCTCAGAAAAAGTGTATATATTCTTGATGTATAATGCAACACCTCCTCCCTCTTTTCTCTGCCCGTCCTTCCTCAACAAACTGTATCCCACCAATTCTATGTGATGCCAATTAAGTAATAATTTAGCTTATATGCTAATTCTTTCAGTTCTTCCTGCTAATTCACCAGACTCCTTGCATTTCTGTATAGATATCTAAGAAGTTGAGCAGATTCCCCCACTGATTTCAGTCTTGTGGCTCCTATCACCCTATTGTAATTTCCCCCATCTATCGTCCCCTCCCTACCTCCACATCTAGCTCTTTGTAAAGGTCGCCTTCTTTATGCTTACCTGCCCTCTTTGAACCAAGTTTAAAGACCTCCTCACTAAGTTGGTGAGTTGGTGTGCAAAGATGCTGTTTCCCTTCTTGGTATGGTGGACCCATCTCTTCCCAGAATATCTCTTTTCTGATACAGCATCCCACGTTTGAGGAAGCTGAGGCCTCCCGTTAATATCATCTACCCAGGTGTCTCACTGGCTCAGATCTCTGCCCCTCTGGACAGTGGTCTCTGCAGGGCTGGAACTGCCACACCTATGCACTAGATCCCACAGCAGTTCAAAGAAACCCTTTATGGGGTGGAGAGGCTAATCAGACATTCCCTAAGTTGTTCTGCTTCTCCCTCAGCTGCAGACTCAAAATTGAAATTACAACTAGTTTCTTTGTCTCTGAATCAGGCTGTCCCCTCCCACCGAGGGGGCTGAGGAGCCCTGGCTCATTGTTGGCCTAGCTAACAGTTTGTCCATATCACCCTAGGCAGAAGCCTTCCTGCTGTCCTCAGCAGGAGTTCCTAGTCCATTTTGTCCAACCCCGACTCCAAGCATGGTGGGCAGTGGTGCCATTAGTGTTGTAGTCCATAGGACCCCCGAGAGGCTCAGTCCAGAGTTCCAGAAGCTGTCAAACTCCAAATGGGGGGGGTGGTTACATATTCTATTCTACATAAGTTCTTTAATCGCTCTCATTGCCGTAGTATCTGAGTGCTTTCAATTAGTACATTAAGTGATGTGACTAACATCTGTCTCGTGTGGGTCATTCTCTCTCTCATCATCTGTTTCTTCCAAGTGACTATAATGCTTTTGCTAGATCAGTAACCCTGGAATCTAAAGTTCTCTGTTTAGCCTCAGAATAGGTACAGCATGGAGGACAGATGCGGCATGGGCAGCTGCAGTGTGCCACTCCCATACACTATCATTAATAAGTATCAGCTCTGGCTTGCAGAAGAGAAGGTAATTGAGTCTCTGAGCTAGATTCAGCCAAGCTGGTGCAGGGAGGTGTGGCTGGCTTGGACCCTCATGAGCCAGGGGAGGAATCCCCCCACAGATGGTGTTGCTGCTGTTTGTCCACCTCCAGGACAGCTGCTGGAGGAAGGCAGCTTTAAGGTCTGGTTTCATAGATGTCCTATTGATTAAAGCTGATTGAATTGAATCAGTGTAATTGCTGGTTGTACAGCCTTCTTCAGATGGCTTTAAGGGGCAATTACTGCTTTGGCCATTGATGGAGGGGGACATAGCTGTTTTCCACCTTCACAATCTCCTCAGAGTGGACCTTCCATTGCTGGGGGCCTCCTCCTATGCTTTCAGAAGTTGTCATTTATGCTCAGAAGAATCTGGGCCCCCATGCCCTATTTGGTCTTTCACCTCCCTACTGAGGCTGCTAGTACTGGAAGAAACTTATGTGCATACTTAGGAACTTTAATTTCAAGTAGTATATTTCCTTAATGGGCCAGGTATAATTTGAATAATTTTTGCTTCTGGTGCACCGGAATGTTATTGCTCAGCGGTTTAAACAGGTGTTTAAACAGTTTTATCTGTATGATTTTTCCGCAGTTGCATGGAACTTTATTGATTGCTGCCTAAACAGCAGCTTTTAAGGAAAGAACATTTGAAATCAATGGTGATGCATACAATACACTGTGTCTAGGACTGTGACAGCAGTTTTACAGGGCAAGCTAAAAGGCAAGTCCTGGCTCTAGTTATCTGCTGTATCTCGACTACTGAAGGGTTGGGACTCCAGAGACAGAGAGAATCCACCACCCTTCATGCAGTGAGGAGGATGACGGAGACAATAGTGCTAATTCATTTAAGTATCCCCAGAAATCTCTTGGCAGCCCTGTTCTAATAATCCCAAACATATAAAAGAAATTACAGTGTATAAAAGAGATTCCCAAAATTGTAAGGTCGTAGGGGCTGGGATTGTCCTTTTTTTCTGTTTTGTTCAGGGCCTAGTGCACTGGGGTCCCTAGTCCATGTCTCGGATTCCGAGGCATTATTGTAATACAAATGATAAAAATGGCCCATCTTACTGATTTCTAATACATCTGGCTGAGAAGGGGAAAATATACATAAATCTAGTTCAGCAAATGTAATCCTACCATGTATTTGGAATAGCATAAAAATGGGCCAGTTGTGGAATGTTGTGAATGGAATAGGTGTCTTTATTCCCATGTGGGATCTAGCTGTTTGTTCCAGGTCAATAGACCCTTAAATGTTATGAATTGCAATACACGTGGCAGCTGACACTTTCCAAAAGGCTTGATGATCAATTCAGATACAAATCTGACATGAGGAGGCTTGAAAGAATCCGGATCAGATCAATGGGAGAGATAAAGTCTTGGTTTAATGCAATGACAGTGCGCTACATCCGTGCTTTTCATCTCCATCTCAGAAATGTGTTAGGATCCACAAAAAGGCACTGGGCACTCTGTGGATTGCAGACAGTGGGGAGGATGCTCCGAGGTCTTTCTTTAAGGTAAATGTACTGGTGTAAAATTCAGGATTAACAGCACTGCACAGTAAACACCCTGTATTTACCCACAAGATATTGAGAACAGGGCCAAAGCAATACAAGATTCTCCCTACTGTCTCTCAACTCTAACCTAGAGTCCACTTGTAAGGAGAAGAAGGCAGCTCAGACTCCATATCTATTCCTCTTTGACTGTCAACAACTGTGATGCTGTTTTCTATGAGGTTCATTTCACAGAGGCTTTCTTATTAGCCATCAGCTAGGAATGACTTGAGTTCTGGTGGCCAAAAGCCTGGGCTGGATTTGAACCACTGATCTGAAGATGTAAAGCTTTGCAACCCACTAATGGACACAAACCTTGAAGCAGAGCCTCTGCTCACCATAAATGGGCTAACTTCTGCACCTTGATCCTTTTCAAGTCCTGCTGTACTTAAGCATTCATGAATATTCTTTTTTTCCCCTGACAGTTGCTTTTTTTCTGCACCTGCCAATATCATCTCCTCTCTTTGATTCACACTGCTGTGCAGTTTAATGCATGTGATCTCCATGCCAGGATGCTATTTAATTTCTCAACAAAGTTTGTTTGCTGTGGAATGAAGAGGACAACAAAGAAGAGCAGATAAGATGGGGAACAGGGAGGGGGACTTGAATTTATGTTGCCTTTCACTTCACATATCGAAGTTGTCTCAGAAAGTGGATGGGGCGACAATGTGAGTGGGGTGGAGATGGCAGCAGGGGGGTTCATTGATGACAGGTTGCTGAATCAGGAACCCTGACACTTGTGAAGAATTCTGTCAGGAACATTAAGTATCCAAAAGTGATAAAGCTTCAATTTGCTAGTCCATTAGACTAATTACTGCAATAATTAAGTAACTACTTGATTAGAACTAATGGGTACCTAATTATCCAGGAGAAGAGTATCAGGTGGCAATTATCAGGTGGCAATTAATAGACTGGAGTTAATGTCTTAGCACTGTCTTTGTATGAATTCATAAGCAAGGTAAAGAAAACAAACAATAACTTATTAATATTTATTGGCACCATAGTGTTTTTCAGCTTGTTTCATTTACACAGAACCAATTAGTGGAAAGACAGTTAGTGTTGCAAAGACATAAAGTGAATGAAGCAGGAGTTTGATTTTTAAAGATACAGGATCACAGTCAATTATAACCAAAGATGAACAGGTATCAGCCAGGGACCTGGTTCGGGTGCTACAAATTCATCCACAGAAGAAATCAGAGTAATTGAAGTAAGTATTTATACTATCTTAAGGGCACAAGGTCATTTTTTACCTTTTTGGTGGGTGGAAAGGGTCTTGACAACAAGGCCCAGATCTTCAAAGGAGTTAGGCCTTTGAGGATCTGGGCCCAAATATTTTCAGTAGTGTCTAGGGCAGAGTTAGAATTCCTTTCTATGTCAGTAGGAATAGGGAGTTCCCCATGTGCACAGGTACCCATATTTCTTCAGTGCTGGGAGGTGGAAGACCCTGCTCCAGTCACTCCAATTCCCTTGTGCTAATCATGCCTTCATTAATTAGTCACAGTGAAATAGCTTCAACAGGAGACACACAGGGGGCCCCACCTCAGAAAATCCCACAGCTCATGGCTAGTCTATGCTCCTGAGAGATGGGAGTTCCCCCGTTCAAATCCTGCCTGCCTGCCAGAACCTGGGTCTGCAAGGGTGCTAACCACTGGGCTAAAAGTTGTAAGTGGCCACCTCCTCCTCCAGCCATTTTCTGTGGAGTAAGAAAGGTAGTAAGTTCATTCCCACAAGAAGTGGCTTCAGTGCCCAAGCCACCTGACTCCACGAGGGCGGTTTCTGTTTGTGAATCTCAAGCAGAGATAGCTGCCTTCCTGCAGACCAGACTTAGGCACCTATCTCTGTGAGAGGGGAGGGGAGCACACACCCCTCTCAGAAGTGTCTTCCATTGGCTAGCTTAGGTGGCTAAGCCATGCTGGCTTTTGTGGATCACCTTCCAGGCCACCTTCATTGTATATGGAACATAGGTGTCCAACTCCGCTTTGTGGATTAATGTGTTGCTCCTTGGACTTTTGTAGGCTCATTAATGTTAGGCACTGTGACACTCAGAGTTGCAATGCCTGAGACCTTTCATGGCTCCTACCTCTGGTGTAAATAGTCGCTACTCCTTGGAAGTCAATTGAACTACACTGATTTACACCAGCTCAGGATATGGCCCACAGCCAATTTTTTATTTTCTCCCCACATTCAAGAGATTTTTAAAGATCATAGCAGAGAATGAAATGTCTCCAGGAATTCTTTCCGTGCATACCTTTATGGGCCTCACAGTCATTACTCTGAAATTAGACCATGGGCAAGTACTACAACCTCCAACTCAGGTTGGTTGTCCCATTGACCTCTATGGACTAGTTCCTCTGGGTAAGGATTACTCATATAGGTAAGGACTTATAGGGTTGGCTCTACAATTAAGAGGCAACTGCCTACAGAAAATAGAGTAACGTCTGGGTGTTATTTTAATGTATTAATTCTCTAAAATTGCATTGTTAGCAATGCAGGGCCCAGTCCCCATCTGGTGCAAATCAGTGTAACTCAGCTGAAGTCAGTGAAGCTACACTGATTTACACCAACTGAGGATCTGACCTCTAGTACAGAAAAATCCTCTTTTAAGGGTTTTTTTTTTTCCATCTTTTACCATCTGGAATAAATGAAATGTGTTTTAATCACATTTTAGCCCATGCTAACAAATGCAGACACCATAATCTCTGTATGGAATGATGAATGGAGCTAAATCTAAAATTTATAGAACATGAACATTTGCATAAACTGCAATATCCAAACATATAGGCTGTTAAGTAACAATTGTCATAAAGGGTATAAAAAATTCAACTTTGTTTCATGAAAGGAACCCAAATTCCTAACATGATTAAGATAATATATCATTTGCTCCTTTCTTATTAAAGGTGTAATTGTTGTTAGACACAGGAGTGGCATGAACTCTAATCTGGCTTTATATATATACAAATAGACGGAGAGGTTGGAAATTGATGCTTTTGGTGATCCATAGGCATTTTATTAATGTTTGAATAATAACTGCCTGGAGGGTCTGTTATAAATTAAAGGGACGAATTGAGATATAAATTTTTATGAGGACTAGTTATACATTTCCATTATGTGTTTAAAAATGAAGGAATTACTGTGAACGCTGCAGAACTCACATTTATTTGAGGTGATTTGGATGGAAAGGAAGGTGCACTGAAGGAAGCTGCATGCAGGCTGTAAGAAAGATGTATCTGTCCCTTTGAAGAGATATATCATATGTCATGCATGAACTCGGTTCTACAGGAGACTTTTCTCTGCAACTGATTTCGATGATTATTTATTTGACAACAGCAAGTGATGATATATCAGCAAATTTTAAGCCACTTAGAGTGGAATTCTTATTGCTAAATCATAGAAGAGTCCTCCACACCTGATCATTGCCAAGTTACAGTTGAGGAACCTGGTAATCGTCTTGTATTTCTTTCTTTCTCTCCCTCCCTTCCTGGATACACACTTTTTCACTCACAGCACACTCCTAGAACCAAAGCTTGGTTGCTTGCTTCACTACCTCACCCGCCCCTTGTTTGTGAAAATATAATGCCCAACTGAGGAAAGTGCCCAGTTGAGCACTGGAGATATGAACCTCCAGTGACACTGTTTTCAAGAGAAACATGAGATGCCCTACAGGTACCAAGAAGGTTTTTAAAAGTTGGGATAGAAAATGCCAAAGATCATAATAAGTCTAATAGAACTGCTGAGAGAAGTAACTACTTTCTGCTCTGGAGTGGCTCTACTGCCCGAGAAGCCAGTCACTTGTTGGGAAGAACCACACACTTTGAGTAGAGGACTCCTCCCCAAACAGGCTGACTGGTGCTGGCTGTTGTTCTGCTTTAGGGCCTTGTCATCTTGACTCAATGGGCTGAGCCTCTCTGGGGTTCAGCGGTCCTTGTCCTTTACATTGTAACTCAGAACTGGTGCCTCCAGCAGTTCCTTAGCTGAACCCCTCCCCCCCAAAATCTGTCACAGGAAGCCTTGCTGAGCCCTAACCTGTCACTAGATTCCTGTGGCCCTTAGCCTGAAAAGGAAGTATGGGGAGGAAGGCTCTGGGGAATCTGGTTGTTTTTGTGGGCTCTTCCTGACGGTTCCCTGCCTAACACAGTTCTTCCCATTACTGGGCTAGGCTCCTGGAGTCTTCTTTCTCCTCAGGTCCAGAGACCTACCCATCTCTCTCTCCTGCCTCCTTGTACTCATTCAAGATGGCTCCCTTCCATAGATAGCTCCATCCCAGAAACCATCTGAGTGGTTGGGAGCTGAGTTATTCATGAAGACATCTGCTGACTGGCGCCTAAGCTGCAGCAGCTCTGCCCACTACTGGAAAGACAGTGATGATCCTTTCCAAGTCCACAATAATATTGGACAACTGATTAATTAGGAAATACAATTTCAGACATCTTTGTGCCGGAGCAGCACGCTTGTATGTGTGTCTCTGTAGAGCCATTAACACTAGTATTTTTAGTTAGGCTGGGGTAGGGATCCTTTACAGAAAGAAAGTTCTGTGCAGGAAATATATTAAATACAGTGCCAATCTAGTACAGACTGTAAAGGATGGCAGAACTGACTGTAAAAATCCATCAGGGCTTACAGTTACTACTCAGCAAATCCAAGGCCTATTGTAGTCAATGACAAAACTTCCATTAACTTCAGTAGGACTAGGATTTCACACAACATGCACAAAATTGGCCCTAAGTTGATAAAGATGTTTTGAACCATCCTGACTCAAACATTATTTTTCAAATTCGTTATTTGACTAATGTTGCTATTTTCCATCAAATACTTTCTTCAATGAGTTAATATAGTTAATATTTTGACTAGCTCTAATAATGACAATGAAAATAGTGTTATATATAATATTACAAGTTGCTACCCATTTACAGGTTAGGTCATAGGAAAAAAAAACATTGTTGCATGATGTATCATTTTAAGAAAGATTTATGTGATCCTGTAATTAAAAGCATTATTGAAAAACATTTGCACAATGGGGCAGAGTTAAGGTTGCACATGCAGGCCTCCATTTTGTCATTTCCTGACTTTGGGTTGCTTTACCATACAACCTTAACATTCTCTTATTCTAGTCTTTTCATTAGGCTATATGTACGCCCCAGGAAAATAACACTGTGTATATACAGGTTGCTTTGACTTCTCTTGCCTCTAATACAAAACAGTAGAATTCAAGACTACATACATCAGGTGTTTTCAGCAAAGTAGCAGCAGCAGCAGCAAATCATAGACATTTGTCATTCCATAGAGCTGTCTGACAGTTCTGACAATTCATTAGGCTGGGCTGAAAAGAGGTTTAGAAAGCAAAGGAGGGATCACAGGTAGTAGAGTTGCTTTTGCATGATCCAGTAATGGCTGATTTGTATCATTTTTGGTGATGGATACACTGTTCAGATTAAACTCAGCAGAAATTTTCCCTTTTTTCCCTTTCCTTTCCTTTCTTCTTCTTCCCCAACCCCCATGCCCCGGCAGGGCATTTGAGCTAGGCTTTGCCCTCACTCGTGACTTTATCCCAGGAGGTAGATGCCAGGGAAATGCTGACTTGTAACTATTCAAATTTGGGAGTCACCAGGACTAAATAAATGGAGTCATTACTTGCTTTTCAGAGGCTTTTATTTTTAACCCTGTCTGAGTCATATTCTTTGCACTAGCCTATCTGTGTTGGAGTGATGACATATCCAGCAATGCACAAGACAGTTCTTCAATCAGGATCACTCCCACCTGCATTTATGCAAACCAAGCACATGCCTTTGTTCATGGGGAAGTGCCTCCATTATTCTGCTTCTGCCACTTGCTGATTAATTTTGAGTCTCATAGGCAACCATATTTTGACTTGAAGGCAAGTCCTTTGTAATACAGCTTGGTATGCAGACAGGGCCACATGGAAAATATTTCATCTTCACCTAGAATGCATGCACCTTTTCCAGATCAATGGATTGTCTCAAACTATGTCACGACATGAAGATTTCTGTGCTTAAGGATCAGAACCATCAAGGAGTCCAATTTGTCCTTCTAAGGCTGTATGGTTTTCTCTCTATACTGTCTGCTTTAGGGGAAACGTGTGGTCTGTGATTAATCCTGAATCTAGAGTATTTTATGTAGGTTCTAGGAGAACAATATCTGCTGTCTATTGACACTGGAACACATACACTGTATAGCTTTAAAAGATACTAACAAGGCATTTTAAATATTTCATTTCTTAGGGATTTGCTGGGGACCCATGAAATCTTTTGCATACACTCACTGAGTAGCCTCCTATCTCCCCTTTCTATCTCCTTTCTCAGCGGTCCAAAGAGTCATCATAACTACCTTCCCTTCCATCTGGTATGACACTACTTCCTGAATTGGGCAATGCTGCTGCACCTAATTTGGCCAAAGTCATTGCTGCTTTCTGGGACAAAATGGCCTCCCTTTGAATAGTTTCAAACCTCTGTTATACCAAGGCTCAAACTTGGGTTTCCCCCATCGCTGTCCAGAACACATTGGGAAACAGACTGGACATTTCATAATTTAAATGACATTATTTCTCTCTCTCTCTCTCTCCTAATACTTTGGAATCTTAAAAGTGACATCACTTTCTTCCTTGTGAAAATAAATGCATTTCTGACACCACCTAGGCACATGGCATGTTGTCATTACAAGAGGGTGCAAAGTGCGGGCTGCAGGATGGCAGGGTTGCATTATGATCGGCGTTGGGTTGTGCCCAGTGTTGTGTGACTGTAGGCTTATTCAGGAGTACCAGACGGCACTCACTGGTTTGTTATTGTTGGGATGCTCATGTGCTTTGCGCTGCTAGCATTGGTTATTTTTCAGTGGTGAGAGAGCATTGAGTTATGACTCCGAAAAACAAATAAGGGTAAAAAAAGGAAGAAAAACTGGGGTAAGTCAGATTTTGCCCCCTCTGACATTAACTGGCCCTTTAAATTCAATATCAAACATTAGAAAGAGGTCAAACACAGAGCTCCATTGAAAAAAACAACAACAACCTAGCACAGATATGAACAATGGGAACTTGTCATCTTATCACCCTAATTGAAGTCATTCTGCAATGTATGACAGTCCATCATATATCCTGCCAGTCAGTATGTCATACATGATGTGTAACGAGAGAGCTCATAAACCCAGAGGGGAAGCCCCTTCTTTTTTATGACTTTATTTGATCATTTTCATAAAAACTTCCTTTGCTCAATACCGTGGGACGTGTGGGTTTATTAGCCCCATTAAAGCTTTATCCATTCATTTAATGCAGTGATTTACAAGCTTTACCCACAAAGAAATCCCCATTACTTCCAGGCAGTATAAGTATGTTTTTTCACTGTGTGATCACCTAGAGAAATAAGTACTTAATTCTACAGATAAAGGGTAGTAAGCCAAACAATCTAAATTTTGTTGACAGTGACTCAGAAGTAAACACATTTCAGGGCAAATTTTCAGCAGCTTTCATCTTCTTTTTTTAAAGCCTTTTCTCATATGAAATGGAATTTGTCAATGAGTGGAATTTAATTGGGGTATTTTTGTTGTCTTCATTAAAAACAGCAGAATTTGGCAAAATTTCCCTCTGTGTCCTATTCATGAATGTTTCTGGAAAATATCAGCTTTCATACACAAATATTCTTGAAGCGAAATTGGTGGCTTCTTTTGAACACAACTAGTGCCTCAAACTCCATCTGCTTTTCCTACAACACGCCTACTCATTATCTAGCTTATGTGCCATTATTTTATTTTTTTAAATAAACACAAATTAAGCTATTTAATCAAATATGTACATGATTACATTGCATTTTCTCATAAGAGTTATACACCCAAGGAAATCATTAATCATTGATAACAACACTATGTTAAAATTAGACATTTTGAAGTCTTTTTTCCCTCTCTTTCTTTTTAACATAATATCCTGTGTAGCGCTAATTTCACCTCTCCTATCACTTGAATAAAGCAGGATTGTTTTCCATCAGATTGTTCATTTGCCTGAAGCTCTGGTAATTGGTATTTATGTTTAAGCTTGATCACAGTGGAATAATAATATGGGATTTGGAAATAAAAATTGGAATGCATCCCTCTGCTTTTCTTTCTTGCACGGAATGTCACCAAGCATGTCCATTGGCAAACTGCATAAGCAGAAGTGTCATGGTGCAGGACAACCTGAAAGTTGACAGGTATTTCCAGGCTCAGCAATGATGAGATCAAATTCCCCTAAACCTGCCTTGTTTACTGATCTTTTAATCAGATTCAACTTCACTGCAGCTATAGCACAAACTACTCTGTCAGTATATGACAGCATGTGACAGCAAAATATTTTGATTTTTGACCATTTGATGCTATATCAGCTCCCTACCCCAATGGCATCTGTGAAATCAACCAAATTATTTTAGAGGAGGTATTTAAATGTGCACAATTGAATCAAAGGTTTCGATTGAATTTTTTCTTCTTCATTTGTTTGTAGTAGAATCCAAACAGGGAAGCTGGGAAATGATCTAAACCCTTTGAGGTTAACATGTCATGAAAGCGCATCGATGACCCAGGAGGACATTATTAAAAGGCAGCCAACCTAACTCAAAAAGAACCACTGTCTGAAGCAAGAGCCCACAGAACAACACTCAGAGCTGTTTGTGGTCCCGCAGGGGTATGTGTTACATCCCCTGTCTTCATCTCTCCAAATTTCTTCTGAACTGCTTCTAAGCAGCATTCTTGCGGGGAAAAAAATCCAACAACTGAGTGCATCTTATCAACCTTTTCCCTACAATTTCGTATTCATCTCACACAGTATTCTCACAGTGTCTTGGGGAAATGGTCCTAGCAAAGATAAGAGAAAACAAGAAAAGGAAGGAAGAAAGAAAGAAACAAACAACCAAAACAAAAAATACCCTAAACTTTTCAGTTAACAACTCCTCTGTGAATTATGTGCATAATTACAGCAAAGTTAAACTGCCTTCTTTGCTAACACTGAATTCCTGCTTTTAAAATCAGGCTTCCTTTGATCTTGTGGATTGAGATGATCTGGAAAGGAAACAACCATTGCCTAGCAGAAAATCTGGATAAAGTCCCAGACCCGCTTTGCCTGGAAAGCTTCAAAAATACGATGAGAACTTTCACCTTAGGACAAATTTCAAGAGTATTCTATGTTCCTAGTTGAATGCTGGAATTCATGCCCCTTTCTCCATTGGTCCACCAGAACATGGATTTCTTAATCATTCAGGCATGATGCAAGGTCCATCTGTTTATCTCCTTTAGGGAGAGGATGGGTTGAGGGCTGAAAGGTATTTTAACATTATCCCTGCAGTGGAGTGGTTTTATGTTTTGACAGTGTATATCTTGAAGTATGGCTGTCAGCTCTAATAGGCACTGAGGTTGGGACTCACTATGACTACATATCTAGCTATCAGGGGCATTGGTTCTGGGTGGCCCGGCAGCAGTGCCAATAGGGATGCACATTCTTCTCCCACCAGTCCCAAGGAAGATCTTTGTTACCCCTTCTACTCCTGCCGAACTGCCACATCCATAGTCCTTTGCCGGCAGTCCTCTAAACAGCTATTTATTTGTTGCTCTGCCTTCTCCGTGACCCCGCCTCCATCCAGCCACATGCATAATTTAATATCTCTACCATAACCAACCGTATCTTATGATTTGGTTTTCCCCCCACATATGCTGAAGGAAAGGCTAAGGGGACCTCATTTGTTTTCGTAGCTCCCCTCCCCAGCATTGTGGCTGTTTAGCGCCGATCTGCCAAAACGAGATAGCTGTAAACCTTACGGATCTTGTAAGTGGAAGAATCCCTGATCGGTGGTGGGAGAATCCTAACGTGATGGAAGGCCATTGTAGTGCCACACCCTTCTTGGCCTCTACTGTAGGAGGTGTGACTGGGGAAAAGGAACATGGTGAGGAAACTGCTGTTTCTGGCTGTTCCCCAGCTTCTGGAAGAGCCGCTTGCAGCAATAGGCAGCTTAGGTGTAGATTAGAACAGTTCTTGATGGCCCCAGGTCTATTTCGACATCAGTAGCCTGGCTCTAAAAGGCAAGGATCCTGTATATAAGCAATGAAGTCACCTTTTCCCCCTGACCTCCTACTGGTTCTGTGTTGAACACAGCCAGGCTCGACCAGAGAATCAGGCCCAAATGTTTGTTTCTGTAAAAATAAATAACATTAGTAAGGTTTTAAAAGCTGCAATTATTTCTGTCAAATGAAACAGATGGATCTAATTTAAAAACAACATATTAAATTCAAACAAACAAGCCAACCCAGACCTCTCTGATAAACCTGTGCCCTGGTGTTGATGGTTCCACTTCTCCACATGGAAAAGAGGTTAGTGTGTGTTTGGCCCTCCTCCCTTATAAGGATAAATACTATGGACCAGATCCTGCTAAGATTTACATCTGTGCTGAACTTTGCACGCCGTGAGAAATCCCCATGGTTGACTCCAGTGGGACAATGAGTCCTCACAATGCTTAAAGTTAACCATATACATAAGTGACGCCGATGGTGCCAATCACTCAGCTAGCCCCGTATCCCAGGTCGGCCAGTCCAATAATGGAATCGGTTCTATGTACCATGTATTGCTGACCCCAGAGCAATGCAGCATACCAGGTGGCAGGGGTTAGCAGAAAATGTGCCACAATGTCATTGTTTACCAAGATTATGAATATCATTTGTAAGGCTGTTTTTTAATTTTCAGCATTGCTTATTAAGGGGCTGAAAAATAATTGTCTCCGGTAGAACTAACTTGTTCCGCCTGCATGATTAACCTCACTGATGTCACCATCCACTGTGGTGACCCTCCTATGACAGCAAACTTTGAAGTCATCAAGAGAGGCCTATGACTTTCTCATCAGTATTACTGTAGTGTCCAGTCAAGAGCAGAGCCACTTTATGCTAGGTTTTGGACAAAACGCAAGCTTGGGTCTCTGCCCTCAACATTGTACTGTCCAAATACACAAGGGGTCTGATTTTTCCGTACCCTAAACCCGGCCAAGCCATTTACATCAGTGTACAGTGAGTACAAAGTGGTTATAAAATGCTCCCAGATACACAAGGGAATGTTTCATGCCCATTTTGCACTGTTGTAAATTACTACACAAAGTACAAACATCAGGCTCAAGGAATGGAC
Source organism: Chelonia mydas (assembly GCF_015237465.2). Lineage (NCBI taxonomy): Eukaryota > Metazoa > Chordata > Testudines > Cheloniidae > Chelonia > Chelonia mydas. The sequence goes on from NC_051250.2 coordinate 72,696,037, forward strand.
AAAGGCCTAAGGTACAACATGCTGGCAGATGGGTCGGGGTGATACTAGGGCATAGCTTGTTAGTTCCCTTTTTGTTGTTGTTCCCAAGACAAGCAACATATGAAAGGTGTGGTAAGGAGGAAATAATCAATATATGGACATTTACACATACATTACAGTACAAATTGAGCAGTATCAACAGCAGCAGTTTGGCTGTCAGAGGCAAAGCTCCTGTGCCTATGTAATGTATTATGCTCTGGTGCTACCCTGGAAAAGGTTCTTGGAAATTTCAGAGGGTGCTCAGCGTAGCTGACTTTTTAGGGCCTAATCCAAAGCCAGGATCAGGCCCTTACTTAAGAGTCTTCTGGGGTAGTCTGTGTTGCACGTGTTTCTTTTGACACCAGAATATCCATATGAGGGAGTGATCCTGGAAGCAAAGCAAAGCATCTGAGAATAAGCAAAAATAAATCTAAGCTGGGCTCCTTTTACACTGCTGTGTTTGAAAACTCATTCCAAATTCCAAAGAGATGGAAAACAACAAACCGCCAAACAAAAATAAAGAAAAGAAAAGTGCAAATTACATGCAGGAATGGTGTGTTGGGTGTTTGTTTGTTGTGGGTTTGGGTTTTTTTTGTAATACTGTAGGCATTTTAGTCCTCTGGTGAAATGATGTATGGGGCAATCGTCTGGTAGGGGCTGATGAGATGTAAATGAAACTAATTAAGGAAATGTCAAACACAATTAATAAAACAGGTTGAAGTTGCAAAAGCACTGTCAGCTGAATGAATGGAGAAGAACGTTGCTCTCCCATTATTGGGGGCTCTATTTATTTATTTTTTCCACTCCGTTCTTCATTTAGCACCATTCAATTAGATTTCAGAAAGCTCTTGGTAGAAGCTTACTTTTCTACCTCGCCTCCTCTGTGCCTCGTCCCAGGGAGAAGGAGCAAGATCATTTCGCCCTGTCCGCTTTCAGCCGGCGGGGGGGGATTGCTAACTCCTCATCTTTCCCAAATCCTACAGGACATTAACATAACTCATTTGCTTGAACTCCTCACTGGCTGCTTAATAGAGCATCTGACCAGCTGATAAGACCTGCACGCTACTGCCTATGACACCTTGTTATTAGCATTTTCATAATATTCAAATATTGCAGCCGTGCGAGTCACTGGATTCATTTATTATTGATAAGAACAAAATAAATAAATAAATAAATAACGGTTTTATAAATAGCAAAGGGGTTGAGTGACCTATAATTATGGCAAGCAAATTAGGGAGTGCAGCAGAATCAGTTACATTTGCCTAGGAGTAATGATGCCCAAGAACTTTCCCTCCCCAGGGACTGGAAAAATAATGGATTCCCTTGCAGCGGCAGCTGGGGTAGGAAAACGCTGTCATCCAGGACAATGTTTACATAAGTTATGCCGAGCATGTGGCTCTGAGGCCTGCTTGTAGTGCTTGAGTCATCTCCAATCATTTCAGCCACTGAAGCATAGTCCCACCAAAAAAATTAAAATAAAAAAATAACCCCGTGCTGCAAAAAAACCGGACTCCTCTTGGAAGTCAACAACCTGTTTTTGTTCAGAGCCCTCCAAACCTCACAGAGATCAAACGAGGTCAATCCCCTTGAAAACCAGTGCCTCATCAGCTCATAAACGGAGAGGTAAAGATGAAATGTGGTTCCTGCTAATGCAAAAGCCTCTTCCACGTTTGAGTCCAGGTCAGTTGCCCTTATATACGAAAGATTTGAGGCTGCAGTGATAAAAATCGTGGTTCCATTTGTAAGCAGGAGCTAGTAGAAATAACCACTGGATGCTTTATAATTTAATCCCTGTGGTTTTATTTCCCTTAATCCAATCAAAGGCCCTTTTTCTTTCATAATGAAACTCGAATAAAACACAAAGGAGGCTGACCTGTTAGCAGGTGACTGCTTCTTATAAGTTATTCATTAAAAACACCCTAACATTTCTGGTGCTGAGGGAGGCTGCACCTACTTGGGTATAAATTAAACATGAGTGACCTGATTCAGATGAAATACACATTCTCTTTCTCAACCCCAAACCATTACATAAAACATAGACCAATCCTGAACCTTTGTAGAGGTTTGCAAAAGTCTGCTTAATTCCCCCCCCGTCTCCCCCCGCACATTATTTTTCTGTTTCAAGCCACCTCTGAAATTCCAAGTTCCACCAAAAGTGGTCATATACTGTGCCCAAACGATTGCTACCTGATCCAAAGCCCATTGAAGTCAATGGGAGTTTTCCTCAGTGGGGGCTTTGGGTCAGGCCCTTAATGCAAATTATTATACTTGCTGGTATACAGTGTAGTTGTAGCCAGCTCAGTCGCTCTGTGTGGCTCCAAAGCTTGTGTCTCTCACCAACAGAAGCTGGTCGAATAAAAGATATTACCTTGTCTCTCTGTGCTTGCTGGTGTAAGTTCAAAAATAGGGCAGACAGGCTTTAATAGGAGAGCTAAAGTTTGGCTGTCATCTCTTCCCCATTTAATTTCTTCTCTTTTCAGTGTGTATATATATATATACACCCTAGGGATGGGTGAACACATTTGGAAAAAATAAGAAACATCTTCCCCTCACGTTTGCTTATTTCTAGAATTCAACTCAACCTTCTTTTAAAATTTCTAAAATTACTGGCCTATTTATTTTTGTGACAGTTCAGAGCCGTGCCACTCCACACTTCCATGTTCAAGCCTTGAAGAGACAGTGTCAGCAGACTGCATACAATAAAGTTGGTGGCGGAAATGGGGAGGGAAGGGGAAATCTGCCAAAAATTCATAGAAAATGTTTCGGTTTTTCACTGTAAGTTTCAAAAGTCTCCTCCCAGCTCCACTGTATGGAGTTTCCAGGAGGTTTGGACTCAGGTAGAGCAAGGATGTTCTTCAGGGCTTTCCTGTTGTATTTTAATGACTTAACACAGAGCAGCTGAATTTTCACTAAGTTATCCAAGCCAGATCTGAACACCAAACCTTTTGAGCTTTGTCCATTTCCAATATACACTAAAGATCACCTGGCACCAAAACAGTGGATATGAACACCTATGAACTTTAGGGACATTTGAATCTAGATCTGAACTTGGCCGTGGTGCCTAACTCTGTAAGGAGTAGAGTTACAATCCCGTTATCTAAACACCATAAAACCCTGAGGAAATTCAGATCTGAATCTCAGCTTTGTGCTTGAAGCCCATCTTCAACACACATACAATCTTGTTGAATTTATGGACAGATCCTTGGGTATCTGAAAGCATGCAATTGTGGTTTAAGCTTGATGTTAATTCTATCATGTGGGAGAAATAACAATCTAAATTTAAATAAAGTTGCTTGTCTCCTTCTCCCCCTTTATCACAGATAGTTGCTTCTGTTGGGTCTTATGTGTTTTAGCATCACATCCTATATAAGCCCCAAACTGCTTAACATGGTTATCTCTTTCCCTCCTCTCCTGCCTGTTTTTTGGTGGGGTTTGTGTGTAAAGGAAGTGGAGTTCTTACTAATAAATGCAGTTTTTTCAGGCATCTTGATCTAATCCATTACTTATAATTTATTGTTGGCTGCTTGGATCGAGCAGTCATGACACCTTTAAAAGTAGGGATCTGCTTTTGTATAAATTATACTAACCTTGGCCATAAAAGTTTTCAATGAGAAACAAAGGTCCTCTTACTAACAACCATAGCTCTTAGGATTTTGTTTCACTTTAAGAGGCTTTGGATCTTGGAAACAGTAACAGAGCAAATCTATGAACTACCTGCTGACTTATTATTTACATTAGCATGTGCTAACGGCTCTGTGGCAGAAGGACTGTGATTTGATGGGGGCTGAGGGCTGGAAAACACTTTGTTAGTCTTAAATCAGTTCCTTGGAGGCAAAAGCCCTGATTAACTATAACTGGAGTGGACTGTCTTAATCTGACTGCTCTAGTATTTTATGTCCAGTCATTCAGGCTTATATCTGTAAATGCTTAGATAAGCTTGAATCAATTACTCCAGTGTCTCTCTTTGTCTCAGATCATCAGAAACGGTGTAGTGTCATGAAATAAGCAGGCAGAACAGTGGGATCAGGGATATGATACTTCATGCACATGGAACAAGGAAGTTGTTTGTTAAAACCAGAGGAAACAACCGCCTACAAACATGGGTACTTATGTTTGAATAAGGGTATACTGTTTTGTTTTCTTATTCACTTTCCTAAATGGTACTGAATATTGGTCCTGATGAAAGGTTCTGGACTGATGTACTTCTGAATGTCGGGCTGAATCAATAAGCATTTTTCTCCAGTGGTCACCCATTTTGCCTTTGACTGTTACTCAGATATTCAAAAAAGATTGTAGAATGCTCTGTCAAAATTTGCAGCAGTCTTAGATAGACTTTGTGTGTGGAGAGTTTGTTGGCTGTTACACCGGATCTTGTTTGCTGCACTACTTTGATTAACTGGATTCACTGGAAAGATTGATGCATTGCACTTCCCCTATCTTAAAAAAAAGAAAAGTGACAGACCAAACTAATTGAAACACAGTATCCTGCATCTCACGTCAGCCCCACCGTTCTGAGGTGGAGCCGTGTGGTTCCAAGTTAATAGAGTGCAGCGGTAGAGATGGCATTCACCAGTGTGAAATGCAGCACCACGGAGGGCAGGCCTGGGGAGAGGTATTGCTCTTTGAAAGTGACTTGGAGACATGACTCCATTCTCTCTAGTACCTCTAGATGCACAAAGGCATGGCTGTGGAGGTGCCGGGATCATACCAAATCTATCTGAGTGCACAGTTTTGTTATATTTTGTTATCATAGACTGGTCTCAGCTCTAATTAACCTACTCCCCTGTCATTCCCCCCTCCCCACATGCGTTTTTTTCATTTTTGTGATCTCCATTTCACAGCAGAGATGGCCCAGCAATGAGACATTATTCTATTTAGAAGCCAAGCACCTCACTAGGGGTGACAGGCCTGTTTTTAGGTCATTTATCTAATTGCTCTTTGCAGATAAGAATTAATTAGCCTGATTATTTTTCTTAGTTTTTGGATGGATTCCCCACCTGGAGAGAAGAAATTCCTCCATGTCAGTGATTAATTGCTGAGCCAGAAGCTTATTGCCTTGCATGTGTAATAAATGCCGATTGGTTCTTTAGGTCACATTAGAAACTAGGCAGATTGTGGTTACAATGCGCAGGATAATAAAGCAAGTTGTACAAACAAGATCACGGCTGTTTGAATTTGATTAAATATTTCAATTTATCCAGGGGTTGAGGGACTAGAGGAAGCAAAAGGTCTCCAATTCCTGGCACTTTGTATCTGTTCAGCAACATCAGTACAGTATCCCTTTGCTGCATAACACCAAGGACACCGGATAGCAATGCTTCAGTTTAGGATTTTTCACAGATGGTTCGTCTAACAATGCTTGGGGTGTGTATGTGGGGGCGGCATTACTGATGTATAGCCAGTCCAGCTCTGTTGTGACCCAAATCTGCTAAATAGATGTTCTGCAGGAGGTTGGGTGGAATATTGGCAAATGTCGGCAAGTGATGGCAGATTCAAATCCTGCCTAATTCACAACAAACGTGGCAAAAATCCTCTCTGTGGTACAAGGGGTCAGTGCATTCAACTGTAAATCAGGAGAATGGCGGTTCAAGTCCCCCCAGGGAAAAGGTTTGTTGGTCTTGTTTTTGGATTGGTTGGCCTGAGGAGGGCTCCTTTCCTGCCATGTACAGGTCAGACTAATGGGTATAATGGTTCCTTATAGCCTTAATACCTGGGGCCTTAAAGAAAGCCCACTGAAGAGAATGGGAATCTTCCCATTTATTTCATTAGGCTTTGGATTAAGGCCATGATACTGGTTAAAGCCTACAGGAGAAATTATTTGTTGGTCTTAGTCCAGTAGCTGCCAGACAGATGATCACATCATTCACACAACCTCCTTCACAAGTATCACTACTGTTGGCTGTCACTTCAGATAAGCACAGAAGTGAAAGAGCATGTGAATGAAGTACAGTCTCACTCCTAGAATGGGGTCCATCCAGCACACAGTTGAGGCCCTTAATAGGATAGTGTGGGTGCATATTGTATCACTGTTGCGTTTTCAATAGAGAAATCAAAGTCTGAGTCTCCATCCTCTCAGAAATACTAAACTAATCCCTCAGATTGGTTCAAAAGAAATGAATCTCTCTCTGTGTGTGAGCCTCGCATGAAGAGGGCTGAGAAGCCCAATGCTTTCGCTGTTACAGGTAGAGTTACTCTGCTGTTCTAGAGTTGTATGGAGGAAAAAAACCATCCACTTTAGGAAAATTGGGAATATAATTTCTTCATTGATGGATATTTTGAGAATAGACAGGGATAAATGATGCTTATTTCATCTATTGATCATAATAATTAATAAGAAAGCCAATGTAATATGTATATAAAAATTGTACATGCTGCATAGCTGTTAAGGCCAGCGGGGACCGCTATGACCATCTACCCTGACCTCCTGCATAGCACATTGATGATTACCCTTTCTTTAATATGCTTTGCTTTTATCCCTTTTGCCTTATGTCACATTTTTACTATAATTATTTAATATTTCTACTGAAGTAGAGCCCAAAGTTCCCAAAAAGTATCAGGCCGTCACTGTGCTAGGTCTTCATCCTAAAGAGTTTAAACGTTGGGAGAAGCACAATATTTGACAATGTTTCCTAAGAGGCAGGTAAATATTACTACCCCCATTTTACAGGCCTTAAGAAAAGCATTTAATCTCACTAACTCAAAACTTTAGACATTCCTGGCTCTGATTCCTGTTCTCAACCCACACTAAACCACTTAATATAAGTAGAATTTACCTCCTCCACTTTCAGTTTCATATCCTGGCACTATACATACGGAAATATAACAATATCGGTGTGAGAGGTCTGAGTTATGATGATGATAGATGGCTGCTGAGAAAAACCATGATGGTAGCCAAGAAATTAATAATACAGAGATGGAAATCTTCTTATAGACCCAAAATAATAGATGTACTGTATCAAATGTATGACTAATCAACACTCGAGAATTTATCCTTCAAATTACAGAACATGGTGGAGACATTTAATGCAATATGGTCTCCCTTCAGAGAGATATGTGACTAAATATCTCCTCTGAGTAATATTCACACTTACTCAAGTATTGTAAATATATCCCCGATAAATCTGGAGAGTGATTTCTTGTAAATCCCTTGCTTAACACCGGAAGGGAATTTAACTTTCCAGTCTTTCAACATGTTTTAATTTCCTACTGTGCAGCCTGTAACTGAAACACAGTGTTTAATCCATGAGACGCAGAACTAAGCTGGAATGGGCTATCCTATGTCATGATTGCTAAGAAACCTCAGGATCAAAAGTGCTAAAGACTCTTTGTGTGGATTTAGGCAGGACAACTACATTTTTAAAATCGAGCTTTTCATTCCTGTCATACTTAACTGTGGATGTGATTTTGCAATTAAGTGCACGTGCAATTGATGTCCTTAGTTTAACCACATACAAATAAATAAGTGCCAGTGGCTAAGTACTTGATATATGGGTACAACCACAACTAAATGACATTAACTCCATCCAAAAATATTTTGTAGGTACAAAAAGACAGGCTGAGTGTAAGCCTCATTGTAAATCCTGCTCTACCTATCTCCAACGGCCCGTGATGGGATACTAGATGGGGAGGGCTCTGAGATACTACAGAGAATTCTTTCCCAGGTGTCTGGCTGGTCGGGCTTGCCCACATTGTCAGGGTGTAACTGATCACCATATTTGGGGTTGGGAAGGATTATTCTCCTCCGGTCAGACTGGCAGAAACCCTAGGGAGGAGGGGTTTCGCCTTCCTCTGCAGCATGGGGCACGGGTCACTTGCAGCTTTAAACAAATATGAACGGTGGATTCCCTGTATCTTGAAGTCTTTAAGTCATGATCTGAGGACTTCACTAACTCAGCCAGAGGTTAGGGGTCTATCACAGGAGTGGGTGGGTGAGGTTCTGTGGCCTGCAATGTGTAGGAGGTCAGACTAGATGATCATAATGGTCCCTTCTGGCTTTAAAGTCCATGAGTTCATGACTGAAGTCAACCTATTGCAAATGGGCTATAATATGCTAACCTATGTGTAGCTGCTAAGGTTGCTGTAATGACTGACTACTTACTAAATGGTCTGTACAGTGCTTTGAACATTTATTTACTTGGGTTCTGATTAAGGTCATGTGTCCCATCTACATGTTGAGGGTTCACATACTGTGGAAGATTCCAAAATAACGCCCCCCCCCCAAAACCCCAGTGTTTTATTTTTGTTGTGTTGAATTCCTACCCAATTCTTATTCATTACACTATTCTAATAAGCAAAAGGAAAGGTGAAGAATCTTTTTGCTCACACACAACTCACTCCCCTGTCCTCAAGCTAACACTTGACAAAAGAGATGGGCTGAAAGGTGTCCTATTTTTTAACTCATATGCCCTCGTGTTAATCAGAAGCATATCCATTGCAGTTACATACATGTCAGCCCAGAATTCATAAGACCAGAACCAGTTTAAGAGGCTCTGTTGGTCCAGGATGAAGCAAATTCCCAAATCAAGGGACTTCCACTGAGAAACCGAAGAGGTAGCTTTTGATCTCCGTTACACCAGTATAAACCAGCAGTAACTCCACTGAGGTCAGAATGTCCACTCCCAAGCCGGAGCAAAAAGTCAAAATCTAGACATTTTTCATGTCAAGTCAATTGATATACTTATTTTTAAAATCTTGAAAATTTTCACAGGACAGGAAAACTGTTTCCTGTGCTGATTTGAGATAAAAAGTAAAAAAAAAAAATAAAATAAAATAAAATAAAATAAAATGTTGTAAACCAAAAACTTTTAAAAATCAAAATTACCAAAACTGTTTCCTGCCCAGCTCAAATGAAGAGGATAGATTGTTTTCCATGATCTTTCCTAGCTTTTGAGGTACTACTGTGTCCTTTCACTTCTAGAGATGGCACTTTCCTGGTTAAGATTACACTACGCACCAGAAACACTGATCTGCTATCACAACTACCTGCCAAGGAATATTGTTTTGTAGAGGTGGTACTTACAGGGAACAAAACATAGGAAGATAACAGCTGTGGTATTCCTGTATAGACATCCCTCTTATTCTTCCAGCTGGATGTTTTTATGGCATCCTAGTTTCCTGTCCAAAACTTCCAGGCTGTTAAATAGCTGCTGTGTTCCTCCCGAGAAGTGTCTACATTTCACCAGTGGGTGCAGTGATGGCTGTATACTGGTTTGTAAAGTGCCTTGGGAACTTTCGGCATGAAAAGCATTAAATACGATCACAAATGTTATTATTATGCTATTACTACAGATGTGAATATGCTTTCACTCCCAGCATGAAAGCATGCAAATTATCCAGGATAGCAAAGGTCAAGGCACAGAGCTGCAGTGAGAAACAAATGCAAAAATAAAGTTGCTTATGAACCCCAGAGTTCAGGTGGTACCTCCATGGCAACTATGATCTTGAAAGTGTTAATGTGGACACTTTTTTTTTTCTTCTCCTTTTCTCCTTCCTGGATTTTTTTAAAAAATATTTTGAAGAGCTCCCTTCAGAATTCCTATACTTCTCTGTGTTTCCATGGTTAATTGAAAATGAGTAGATTTTTCTTCTTCTGCCACCTGCCAAGACTTTCCTGTACATCCTTCAAGGCTGAGCATTTCAGATCTTTTCCATGTTTTTTTCCCCACAGAAATGATGAAATTAGCTAGCAAGCTGTCAACCATAGATATTTTACGCAGCATTCTCTTTTCCCATAACCTGTTGTAAAGTAATTATTGACAAACCTAACATCATATTCAGTTTACTTTAATGTGTTTTCAGTTGCAAGAGAAGAAATTGTTTTTTTATTTTTTTTAACTTTCCATGACAATTGAGACATGCTTAAAATATGTTCCTTTTTACTTACTTTATTTATTTATTTATTTATTGATTTATATATCTGCTTTGGTTGAACTGAAAATGAAGAAAAATCTGACATGTGGCCCAAGAGAAGGATTGTAGTATTCAATCATTATCATTTGGGACTGTTTAATGGAAGGCCCTACAGCAACGCAAAATGCTCCACAAACATGAGTGAATTAATCCAGACAGGCAAATCTTGTTACCCCTCTTATCACAGATATAGAAACTGAGGCATGGAACACAATGTGCTAAAGGTCTCACAGGGAGTCAGTAGCAGACCTTGGAACAGAATCCATGTTTCCTGACTCCTGATCATAGAATCATAGACTATCAGAGTTGGAAGGGACCTCTGGAGGTCATCTAGTCCAGCCCCCTGCCCAGAGCAGGACCAATCCCCAACTAAAGCATCCCAGCCAGGGCTTTGTCAAGCCTGACCATAAAAACTTCTAAGGAAGGGGATTCCACCACCTCCCTAGGTAACGCATTCCAGTGTTTCACCACCCTCCTAGTGAAAAAGTTTTTCCTAATATCCAACCTAAATCTCCCCCACTGCAACTTGAGACCATTACTCCTTGTTCTGTCATCTGCTACCACTGAGAACAGTCTAGAGCCATCCTCTTTGGATCCACCTTTCAGGTAGTTGAAAGCAGCTATCAAATCCCCCCTCATTCTTCTCTTCCGTAGACTAAACAATCCCAGTTCCCTCAGCCTCTCCTCATAAGTCATGTGTTCCAGACCCCTAATCATTTTTGTTGCCCTTCACTGGACTCTCTCCAATTTCTCCACATCCTTCTTGTAGTGTGGGGCCCAAAACTGGAGACAGTACTCCAGATGAGGCCTCACCAATGTCGAACAGAGGGGAACGATCACGTCCCTCGATCTGCTGGCAATGCCCCTACTTCTACACCCCAAAATGCCATTGGCCTTCTTGGCAACAAGGAGTCTTGATCTTTAGCCTCAAGACTATTCTTGCCCTAGTACAGAGAGTTTGGGATTACAGCATACTACAGACCACCAAACTTCACCGGGAAGGGTCATACTGGCATTTTACTGGGAGCCCATGGTCAGCAAACTATGGATCAAATCACAGTAGCCTCCTTTTTCAATATGGATATAACCTTTATGGTCCCTGTCTGTGCTCTCTCTAGGGAAGTGCAGCTCTGTATCATCTTTACTATAGGCCATGCCTAAATGGCACTACTGAACCCTCAGTAGTTCTCCTTCATGCCCCTGTGACCTGTGCTTGGTCATTGCCGGGCCACATTTGTGAAGATTGGCCCATTATCATGAACGTCAACTTGGTATAGGGTGAGCATCTGACTCTAGAATTTGTTGAATGCCTCTTTGTCGGACACAATTCTGTCTGTTTTGAAGCCCTGAAGAGATATGGCATTGTGGAGAGAAACTTCCAAGTGTTACTTTTTCTCCATAAAGTCTATAACTTTAAATGCTATTGTTGATTAGATACAGTATAACACTGAGGGTATCACTAACTCTTCTGAGCCTATCTGTTTGACTTCCAATTCACAGCACCAGGTTGTTTGGATTTTTTCCCTCCACTTAATCCTTAAGCATTTTCTCCTTAATCCAGAAGTTTCAAATGCCCTGACAAACCAGCTAAGTGTAAAGAAATAGCTGCTTCTCTTAGCTCCTTTTCCTGTCAATCATTTAAAACCCAGAGGAACGTGTGAGGAGGATGACTCAGATTGCAGAGAAGCAGTAGCCCAGCAGTTGGTTAATGTTTTGAGAGATGATCTGTTTGGCCAGACGAGATGCTCACATTTCTTATCTCAGTACCATCCCCGATTAAGGATTCTTAGTAGTATGATGTACTGGCTATCTCAGCATCAGCAGTGGTAGGTAATGCTCTGATGTTCACAGCTTACATGTAATTCTGTAGGTCTTGCTTATTATAGCCTATGGTCCTGTCAGAGAGCTGCTGTGTGTTGGGGAATACCAGGTAATTCATGCACGTTTAAAGAAGTGGCAGATTCAGCTGCCTAGCAGTAATTTAAAGGGCTGACCAACAATTTATTAAAGTTAATGTGAGTCTTCACGTTGATTTCTATGAACTTTGGATCAGGCCCAAAGTAATTTTCTAGTGGGATGACAAAAGATGGCCAGCAAACGGGTTATTTTCTTTCCATACATGTCCCTCCTTGGTGGGCAATGGCACAATGCCCGATTTAGTGGAGCTGTCCAATATAGTTATAAGTATTGTACTAATCAGGTTTTTATCTCCAGACCACTCCTCACACTAGATGCTTAGTTATTACACAGCTGGAGATATTTGCACTTTTCTCCTGCAGGCTTTGATCCCACTTGTAGTATGGGACAGGACCTTTGAGCAAAACCCTGAAGGAATGGTAAGCAATTTATGGGCCTTTTCTTAGTGAAATTCTCACAGAGATGGAAAAATGAATGTTACTCCATCTGTTGGATTTTGGAGTGGCCTGGGTATTAGAATATTTACTATATGACTACACTGGTTAAGTTTAATAGCAAGCTGTTGGGAAAAAACAGGAAGGCAAATCAATGACGTGATATAAACCATCCCTCAACAAACCTTTGGGGGTTGTTACAAGACAATGGGAGAGACAATGCCTGAGTTATTAACTGTGAAGTTCCTACATTCCAGGCTCCAGCCAAATCACACAGCTTGTTTTTCAAATGCAGGGACCAATCAGATCAAAAGGATTATAAGCAGTTAAAATGGACTCTCCCAGTCCCTGGACAAAGAAACTGTTCTGGTGAACTGACAGACTCCTAGACCCCCAGAGATTAGAGATCTGGGGTAAGATAGGCCTGCCTTGAATTATTAAGTAAAATAGACATGCATGTAAGCCTTTAGGTGTTCTAAAATCCTTTTTCTCTTATGTTTTGCTTTGTCCCTACTGTTACAATTAAACAAAACTTTGCTTTAAGGAGGCTGTTTGATGATTGTATTCGCCACGGGTCACAAGCTCCTGAAGGGAAAATTCACAGGTACTGAACCCCTTTGGATCTGCTTGAATAGATATAGTTAATATATAGGGTGTTGTAGCCCATGGCTCTCCATAACATATATGCCCTACTTGGACCAGTAGGCCTCTATTAGTTGACTCAGAAAAATTAATGCACGTTCTGTAACTTCAATTAGTTATGAACCTGCAAATGAACTCCGTGGTCAGCTTGAACTCACTCAGCTCAGCATGTTTATTTAGCATGATGATATTTGATCTGATTATTGTTTGCCAATGTTAACCTGACTCACTTTTTCAGGTAATTTTTCACCATGGGGCAACAATAGTGCAAAATCATGGAGAAACATCTGTCTATTTTGGGGACGGTGAAGTGAGCTGTAGCTCACGAAAACTTATGCTCAAATAAATTGATTAGTCTCTAAGGTGCCACAAGTCCTCCTTTTCTTTTTGCGGATACAGGCTAACACGGCTGCTACTCTGAAACCTGTTAATAACGATGTGATTCATTAGTATTCTAAAGTTCCTGTAGTTTCTAGACTTCATACAGAGCAGTAAAACAAGACAGTCAGATCCATTAATATGCTAATACTGTATGCTATGACCATGTTACTCCCTCTCTGAGTGTCTCCACTGTCCTCCTATCTCTTTCCACATCACATTAAGACCCCTTGGGTGAAAACCTGATCCTATTGGAGTCAATGGCAAAAACTCTCATTGAAGGATCATATCCTTCAAGGTGCTTTATGAATGTGCCCTGCCTACTTCTTGCTTCATCTCCTACTATCTGCCCATGTGCTCCCTCTGCTCTGTTAAATGCTCACTCTCCTGTTCCCTTTTGTCATACTCACAGCTGCGTGTCTTCTTTCATACTACTCCCTAAGAGTACTACTTGTATGTCTAGTGACTTTCTTATCATGAGACCCTTCTTTAAAACTCAGTTCTTTTGGCTAGTTTTCCACTGCTAGCCTCCACTCAGGCCCGCTTCATTACCACTTCTGTACGTGACCATGATACATTGAAACTTGATATATAAAAAAGAGGGATAGCTCAGTGGTTTGAGCATTGGCCTGCTAAACCCAGGGTTGTGAGTTCAATCCTTGAGGGGGCCATTTAGGGATTGGGGGAAAAAATTGGGGATTGGCCCTGCTTTGAGCAGGGGGTTGGACTAGATGACGTCCTGAGGTCCCTTCCAACCCTGATATTCTATGATACAAGCAGGGTATATGTTACATGGGCAATGATGGCAATCCATGTTTCCACATGCAGAACATCTAAAGGAAACAAAATGCTTCCCAGGTGTTTTTTCCTTCTCTCTTTGTTTTCCCCTTGTACTGCTCAGATTAGGGATTGTGCAGGGCCATAGTGTTATCTATTTATATAGGGTTATAAAGTCTTCCTTTTCATTTTTTATCTGTAAATCATCCTGGACAACTATAGAAATAATAAACATGTTGGACACAGAATGTTTGGCTGATTTGTGGCATGAACAGAGAACCAAGTTGCATTGGCAACTCATATTAAAGTCAACAAGAGTTTGCCTGAGTCAGAACTGACTAAATAGGGAGGATCTCAAAATTTCCATCAAGATACAGTATATTGGTAATGAAGTAATGAATTTGCCTGAGCAAGGACTGACTAATGGGGCCCCACTGAAATCACCCAAAAGACTCCTGTTGATTACAATATGAGCAAGATTGAACTATGAATAAGGATTTCTGCATTTGGCCCATTCAATCTAATTGTACCAAAGGATTGTTGCAATAGGGAGTTAGTTCACAGAATAATTATATAGACCCAGAAGCTTTATACTGTTGACTTTTGATAGTCTTGAGTTCTAAGTTGAAACACCTCAGGAACAGCTATTAATAACAAAGGGATATCTATTTGCAATAGTGAATATGGATCCCTTGTGTTGACCTAGTTTATATTTACAGACTCAACTTACACAACTCTTCTCACCAGCTGCTTTGAGGCTTAGGGAGATGGGGTGTTAATTAATGAAGCATTTGTTGAAATTTATAAGGGCTTTTCCTATCCAGGTTAGACATAAATTATGAAGGGTGTGGGAAAGTGGGCAGCATATTCTGTTGACTGTAACTGTTCTTATTTTAGAAAATAGGTCTTTAAAGAATGGTTTATGCTCAAGAGCAAGCTTGGGAAGAAAAAGAACATTTGCACAAAAAGAAATGTGCTTACTTCGTAGAATTCTTTTGTGTTTTCTTTACTATTATTTCAGATATTTTCTTTTAATTGAGGACTTTTAGCCAATGCAGCTTCCTTTCCTCATTAATCCTCCTGGTAAAACATAATCCCATGCCTACAAGATTCTGATCTGTTTGAAATAAATATGATGGCATAAAATTCGATGTTATCTACTGCCTGGATACTGCAGAGATAATGCACATAAAGAGAGAAAATCAGATAAACAGCAGTGCAGCAAATTCCTGGATTTGAAATTTGTTTTCACCGTATATTGGAAGGAAACATAAAATTTTGAAATTTTCCTATGAAATAAAATTTGTGAAAAGCAATCATTTTGGTTTCTTTGGAACAATTTGTTTTTGATAAAATCTAAATATTTAGTTTTGATTCCAACTTTATAAATCTGAAAGTGGAAAGTGGTTTCAAAACAAAAACATTGAAATATACTATTCTGAAAAAAAAATAGAATGTTTCAAAATGAGACTTGGTTGAAATTGACACATTCCTGCAGAAAGTTTGATTTTGACAAAACCACATTTTCTGACAGAAAAAATATTTCATCAGAAATTTTTCAGCCATCTCTAATTAGATAGATTTATTTTGAGTGTGTCCATACAGTTTTATATGTTAATTTCTCACACATAGTCTAGTACAGGAGTTCAAAGGCAGGAATGTTTTAGGAAACAGCTAATTTTAAGCAAATAATACAGTATAAAAATTGCAAAAAAAAAAATGAATTTTACATTTCAGAACCACAAGCATTACAATGGCAACCTGATTATAAGCACTTCTTCAATTATGGAAAAGAAGCACATAACCCTTGTTTATTCAATATGGCTCTCTGTCTCCCTCTAGTGGCTGGACCTCACAGAGACGTTGATGAGCTTGCTGTTGCCAGTGAGCTAACAAAGCTGAGCCTTTAAGTTCGAACAACAGCTGTTCATGCTTGTAGATCCAGAGGTTCGGTTTCCATTGCCGACCACTCACCTATGTGACCAGTCATAACAATTTGCATTGTGAATGTCAAATACAATAAGCTGCCTCACAAACAACGTACAGGCCAAGAATTAGGCCTTGTCTACACTGGTAAGTTTCTGGACAGTAAAGCAGCTTTCTGTGCTGTAACTCCCGGGGTGTACACACGGCCAAGCCACTTAGTGCAGAAACTGCTCAGTTTCAGCGCTGTAAAAAAACCACCCCGTTGAGAGGCGTAGAGCTTTCTGCACCGGGCTACAGCGCTGCGGTGCCGGTGTAGACACCCTGGTTGATTAGAGCGCAGTGATTGGCCCCCGGGAGGTGTCCCACAATGCCTGTTCTCGCCTCTTTGATCATCGGTTTGAACTCTACTGCCCTGCCCTCAGGTGACCAACTGTGAGCCCCACCCCTTAAATTCCTTGGGAATTTTGAAAATCCCCTTCCTGTTTGCTCGGTGGTGCATGCAGTGGTCTCAGCGCATCTTTCCAGGGGACCATGCCTGCTCCACGCACCAGGCGATCCCCTGCTTGGAGCAATGCCGAGCTGCTGGACCTCATCAGCATTTGGAGAGAGGAGGCTGTCCAGTCCCAGCTGTGCTCCAGCCGTAAGAATTATGATACCTACGGAAAGATTTCACGATGCATGACAGAAAGTGGCCATGACCGGGACACACTGCAGGGTCAAAGTGAAGGAGTTGTGGAATGCCTACCACAAGGTGCAGGAGGTAAAACACTGCTCCGGTGCTGTGCCCAGGAGCTGCCAGTTCTACAAAGAGCTGGACACAATACTCGGTGGTGACCCCCCTCCACTGCGAAGGCCACTGTGGATACTTCGGTGACTCGCGTGCCAGCCGAAAGTAGACCAAGCCAGGAGGAGGAAATCTTGGATGAGGATGTGGAGGGTGACCTAGAGGCAGAGGATGACTCGGAGGTCAGAGATGGATGCAGCCAGGAGCTCTTCTCTACCCTGGAGGAGGCTAGCCAGTCACAACTGTCAGAGTGTGGCAAAGCGCAAACAGGATAGGAGGCCCTTGGTAAGTGGCTTTGATTTTGGGAATCGCTGAAGTGAGTTGCTGGAGGCAGGAGGGTTGCAGAAAGCAGGCTTGTGTCTGTATGATGCATGTACCACCACATGCCTAATCTGAGTGGCAGAACAGGGTGTTGATTGACTCCCTCACTTCACAGGAATCTGCCTCAGAGATTTCCATGAAACTCTCATGGAGATGCTGGGCAATCCACTGCCACAGTTTCTTCGGCAGAGCTGCTTTGTTTCTTACCCCATTAAGGGTAACTTTGCCGTGCCACTCTGCCATCACTGAGGGGGTGGGGAGGACCATTTCTGCACCCAGGTGAGCCGCATAAGGGTCAGGACGGAAGCCACAGTCATGGAGAAGACCCTCCCTTGAGTTCCTTCTCACCCTCAGCAGCAAGATATCTTCCATAACGAACACAGTTGTTGAAAATGTGGGGACAGTAATTATTATAAGCCCCCCTCCCCCCACTGCTGGCTGTCCCCAAGAGCCACATGCCCCGTGTACAGTACGGTCCTGGAACACTGATTTCCCCTGCCCCTGCAGTTACTACCATTTTGGGGGTCTTGTGGCTCATGTGTGCTTGCCTGGGGTCAGCCAGTTAGTGACAGGTATGTGAATAGTGGCTGTGTTTTAAATCACTGAATCAGTGATCTGTGTGTTGCAAGCAATACTGCTTCTGTAAAATGTTGCATTTTGGCTTCACAGATATGACCTTGGGAGCTCAGCCTCCCTCTTTGTTACCGCTCCCTGAATGGCTGTGCAGAATTAGAAAGTGACCATGAAGAACTAAAGAGGACTCTCTGTGTGATGTCATGATGCACTATGCAGCCGAAAAGCAAGAATTGAAGGAGTGGCTGGATAGCGAGAAGAGGGACCGAAAGGAGAATGTGGCATGCCAGAACGAAGCCACGGAGTGACTCTTAAATGTTATGAAGCACCAAGCGGACACACTCCAGGCGCTACTAGCACTGCAAACCAAGTAGCTCCGTGCCTACCCTCCCCTGCAGCCAGTATTGCAAAACTCTTTCCCATGCACCCCCCCAAGACACCGCCAACACACTCTTATCAACCTCCTGGCTCCAGTCTATACCCGCTGCATTCCATTCCTGCCCTGTCACAGTCCAGCCCTGTGGAATCCCAGTCCCCACTGCACTCAACACCCATCCCTCTACAGTTTAGCCCTGCTGAAGTACAGTACCCACTGCACTGTACTCCAAAGAACAAGTTGCATATGATACCTGGACATACACAAATCTTTAACTATCCTGGGACCCCACCTTCTCCTGGGATGCCTCCTTCCCCCATCGTCCACAGTACTGATGTGTTTTTTTGTTTGTCTCTCTCCTCTGGGTGTTGTTTTTAAATAAAATAATTGTTTTAGTTTGAAAGCAATCTTTATTCCATTAACTGAAAGCAAACAGAGCCCTGCAAAGCAACAGGCAATTTTCTTAAACCTTCATAGTGCATCGTCTGCACCAATCACAATCACCTCCTAGTATTACAAACACTGCACTCCCAAAGATAGCAACAAATATTAGTGGCTTTCAGCTTAAAATTTCTGCCTCAAGGCATTCCTGATCCTTATGGCCCCACGCTGTACCTCTCTAATAGGCCCTCTAATAGCTCTGGCTGTTCAAATTCAGTCTCCAGGCGCTGAGCCTCAGTGGTCCGGCCCTGACTGAAGCTTTCACCCTTCCCTTCACAAATATTATGGAGCATACAGCACGTGGCTATAAGCATAGGAATATTGTCATTGGTCAGATCCAGCCTCCCATATAGGCAGCACCAGCGGGCCTTTAAATGGCCAAAAGCACACTCAACAGTCATTCTGCACTTGCTCAGCCTGTTGTTGAACCATTCCTTGCTGCTGTCAACGTTCCCCATGTATGGCTTCATAAGCCACAGCATTAAGAAGTAGGCCGGGTCTCCCAGGATCACAATGGGCATTTTGACTTCCCCTACGGTGATCTTCTGGTCCAGGAAGAAAGTCCCTGCTTGCAGCTTCCTGAATAGGCCAGTGATCCAAAAGATGCGTGCGTCATGCACCTTTCCAGATCAGCCTGCGTTAATGTCTGTGAAATGCCCATGGTGATCCACAAGCACCTGGAGAACCATAGAGAAATACCCCTTCTGATTAATGTACCCGGTGGCTAGGTGGTCTGGTGCCAGAATTGGAATATGTGTGCCATCTATCGCCCCTCCGCAGTTAGGGAAGCACATTTGTGCAAAGCCATCCACAATGTCACACACATTGCCCAGCGTCACAGTCTCTCAGAGCAGGATGTGATTAATGGCCCTGCATACTTCCGTCAACATGCGTCCAACAGTTGACTTTCCCACTCTGAACTGGTTAACAACTGATTGGTAGCTGTCTGGAGTAGCCAGCTTCCACAGTGCAAGCGCCACATGCTTCTCCAATGACAGGCCCGCTCTCATTCTCGTGTCCTTGTGCTGCAGGGCTGGGGCGAGCTCATCACACAGTTCCATGAATGTGGCTTTCCTCATCCGAAAGATCTGCAGCCACTGCTCGTCATCCCAGACGTGCATCATGATGTGATCCCACCACTCAGTGCTTGTTTCCTGTGCCCAAAAGCAGCGTTCCATGGTGGTCAGCACCTCCGTGAATGCCACAAGCAATCTCGTGTCGTAGCTACTATGCGTGGCAAGATCAATGTCAAACTCCTCTTGCCATTGTATTTTAAGGAATAACTCCACTGCCACTCGTGACGTGTTGGTGAGAATGAGCAGCATACTGGTCAACAGTGCGGGAGCCATTCCTGCAGCCCGAAGAGGCAGGGTGCGCAGTACACCAACCATTGAACGATGGCGCCAAATGCGGATGGAAGCACAGGGATTGCTGGGATGCAAAGCAATGCATCACGGGGCATTGGGACAGGACCCAGGATGCCCCGCAAACCCCCCCCCCCTCCACCCCTGCTTTCCCACAACTCTTGGTGGCAGAAGAGGAAGAGATGCTCTGTGGAACAGCTGCCCAGAGTGCACCGCAAGTGTGAACACGCTATTGGGCAAGCAGCTGACAGGATGAACACACAACAGCCATTTCCCTTCAGCACTCTCTGAGCAGCGCTGTAACTGCCCTCGCTGTAACTCTCTCAGTGTAGACAAACCCTTCGTCACAGTAATCAGTCGGCAAATAATTTTGAATAATGAAAACATCCACAAACAGAAAAGAAAGGGGGTGAAATCCATCCAGTAAATGATTTCTTTACAAATCATTTGTCCAATTTTTCCAGCACCAGTAAAAGGATAACAGTTTCAGGTGGTACCAGCTTGCTTTTACTGAGGTGGCTACTCAGCCAGTAAAGAGAAGCCAGAGGTGCCCTGAGGGGGCATCACTGGACATCACTCAGAGGACTGGGAAGATGCTCTGTTGGGATGGTGCCAGCAGCTGTGCCTGGTTGGTCAGCTCAGAAAAGTCCTACACTCTTACTGCACAAAGGAACAATGTCCCATTACATGTTCTTTCAGTGCCTCTGTAGTCCTGTAACTGCTTCTATACAGGTTTCAGAGTAGCAGCCCTGTATAGATCATTCTATACAATGATCTGTGGGAAAATCAAAGCAGCCATTATATATTTGGTGTCAGGCCTCCTGATATCTTATCAATTATCTGTCAGAAGAAAGGGTGTGCCTACTAGTTAATGTGTTTCAATGTGACAATTAACAACTGAGTATCACAAGCGCTTAAGAGCTGAGCTCAGCTGACCACTTGCTCAATAAATATTGACATAGACATCAGCAGAAGTATGTCAAACGGGCATTACATAAAAACAACTACAAAGAGAAAAGAGACAAAGACTCCAACATTATGAGTGGCCTTTTGAGGATTCTTCTGTTACATTTCAGTTCACCGGGGATCCAAATTGAGGTGGGGCTTGTTCAAATTGTGGTTGTCTTCTTTCTTTAGTCTGAAGATCCTTTTTTTTTTTTTTTTGGAAGGGGGCAGGAGGTAGAGGAGAGAAGGATACCTTCCTGTTGAAATAAACCAGCGAGAACTTTGTCAAGGAATGAACTCTTAGTATAACCCACACCTCATTTGTCACCCTGATGGGCTGAGGAAAAGTGACATTTACAAACTGAGAATGAAAGCACATCCATTTCACCAGTCTGACACCCTGATATAATAACTATTTACCTTGAGAAAGAGGGACTGAGATTTCCGATTCTTGTGAATCTTCTCACTTTGGCACTTATTTTCTCACTCTGTCAAACAGCCCCAGATTAATGGAACAATTTGTTCAACAAATCATATTAGCAGAAAGCGCACAGGGTAAAGAGAGGGAGGCGGGGGAGCAGGAAATTTTTACTCATTCATAGCAGTGGTATCTCTGCAAATAAAAATGTAGTTATGCCTGACATTTACAGAGGTACAATGTGAAAGGGAAAAACTGTAATGACTTTGGGCAGTTGAGAGATCACTTTGCAAGAACAGTAGTGCTCAAAAGGGAATAAGATAAAGTTACACATAACATCTAGATTGAGCTTCTTTCTGGAACATATTTGTCTAACACAGCAGGATCCGTCTGTGTTTAAAAAAGAGTTTTCTACTATAATTAAGCACCTTGTGCTTTCCTAAACTATAAAGGAATATTCCCTTAACAGGCTATGTTTCTGAAATGTTAGGTAAAGAATTAAAGTAAGTTGGAGACATATGATGAATCGTATTAATATTTCTTTAGCTGCTTTTATAACATTTAAGGGCCTGATCCAACGTCAACTGAAGTAAATGGAAAAAACTCCCATCGACTTCAGTGACCCATGGATCAGGCCCAAAGCGAACAGAGACCAAATTTCATTCTCATTTACACTGCAGTGAAATCAACAAAGTTACTCCAGTTCTATTCTAGCCTGTTTAGTAGGTGTGGGTGTATAATGCACCCATCGTGTTGGTATGAGAATACGAAGGGGTACCAGCTACACTGGAGTTGTTCCAGATTTACACTGGCATAAATGACAGAGGAGTTTGACCCCAAGAGTTCAATTTGGGCATATGTTTTGGGTAACTGTTGACAATTATTTAAGACTGTGCCAACCCCATGTAGAGTTCATGTATAGGGCACTAAAGTATACTTGCATTCCTCAGCTGTATGCTCCAGATCTCCCTGCCAAAATTTTGAGTCAATATTCATGATGCATACGAAGCTAGGGGATTATCTTTTTTTAAAAAAAATATGTTTCTTTAAATCCGTGATGTCTATTTCTGATAGCCATGAAATATACAAGGTACTGCAGCATCATTTCCCCCACACCCTCCCTTGGAAAGGACACTTCAAGTTTGCCATGCTATTAATTTATTTCTGTTAGCTTGGCATAGCGGCACTGTACCTTGCATCCTCAATGAAAATTGACGCTCCCTTGTCCCACGTTTCTTTATGCCATGACCTTGAGTGTCAAGAGAAAATATTGCTCTGCATCCTTGTGTTGTGTGAGTCCCTGTTTCTCTCTTTATAGGTTATTGCTTGGCACCCTTCAGAATATCGTGTGCTGCAGTGTGATATGCACCACGCAGCTGGGAACAGTCGGAATTGTTCAGACTGTTGAGAGAGCTGCATGTCAGAAGTGGGTTTCCCTAACATCTTGCACAGAGATTCAAGTTTTAAAATGGCTGGTTCAACATTTCTGAAGATAAATTGATATTTCACAGTAAGAAGTATTCTTTTAGGGCCTGTCCCAAAGCCCAGCGAAGCCAATAGACAAAGGATTTTGGCTCTAAGGACCTAATCCAGAGGTCTGTGTTTACACAGTCCTCATTGGGTTAAACAGCCATTGACTTCAGCGAGGGTTTAGTCAGATTAGGGTCTGGGCAAAGGATGGGTAAAGACCTCAAGATTCAGTCAATAGTTTTTGTGATGCTTGCACAAGGGTTATTTGGAAATGGAGATATGTAACCAGAATGACTCACTGAGGATGTGGTGATGGTGTTTGTATGATGGGATGGAGGTATGGGAGAAGAAAAAGGCTTCTATACAGCTGGGATGGATGGATGACCACCTACTAAGACACATTATTTCTGCTCATCCTTGAATGAAACACAGTCATGTTTTATTTTAAAGGTGCTCAGCTACATTCTGAACTCATGGAATTCTGTGCAGTTACTGAATTCAGCATTTGCACCAGTGTAACTGAGCTCAGAATCTGGCCCATTACAAATATAGAAGAAGACAGAAGGGCCAGTGTCAATGAGTCCTGAGCAATCAGAAGAAATGTATAGTAGTCAAACCTTACCTGATCTGATCCCAAATGGAGATGGTTGGATCAGTTCAACCTGTTTCAGTAAACGGAGACCCCCTTAGGAAATTTACCCCCAAAATCAAACTGATCCTGAAACAAACCTTTTGAGAGGTTTGAAACACCGTAAATACCCCCCCCCACACACACACACATTATTTGTCAAGTTGAGCACCTTTGCCTTGTCCAGTTTTAGATGGCACCGAAAGCAGAAGAGCTGAATGCTTGGCCTGACCAGAAGGTGGAAGCACTAGACACTTGGTGACAGCTGTTCTCTAGGAATCTCCAGCATAGCTGTGCATATACAAGTGGTTTGAATAATCTTCAGAATAAATCAATCCTCTGTGTACTTTGATGTTGGCCCATCACTAATCCTAGTGGATGATCCCGCCACTCAGTGCTCCACTGACAGTAAAAGTAGATTACAAAGAATCCTTTACAGGAACAAGTTTACAAGACTTGGCACATACCACGATCAGGAAGCAGGCTTCTTTGCCAGTCTGCAGCCCCTGAGGTAAAGGGAGAATAATTCCAGGCTGGTAGAAGGAAATTCACTGGGAGGTTTTTTTTTTAAATAAGGATCCTGTTCTGTCATCATGGTAGCCCATGACAAGGAAAGGAACCATGTTTTGTGGCTCCAGGGTTCAATATGGCATTGAATTTTGGCCAGGTGTGAAATTTTACTGAAGGACCCTCCTGGCACATTTATTGTGCGGGTATTAAAACAAGCCCTGTTTCCACTCACAGCAGCATGGAAAGAGGTATAAAGAAGGCCTGTTAAAATGTGGTTATTTCACAATAGGAAAAATGCCAAAAGGAAGCGAAAGGTTTTTCCCAAATTTTTTCTGGAAATTTTTCTAATTGATAAATTCATTGAAGCCAACCTTTTCTCAAGAAAAGCTTCTGCTTCAATGATTTGGTGTTTTTTGGACCAAAAAAGCCCCTTTTATTTCAAAATTCCTGAGATCTAATAGGGAACTTTTCCCACCTCTTACTCCCACCTATCCCAGAGAATATCCCAGAGTACTTGGCACAACAAGGGGCAAAGTAAAGGTGAGGCCTTGGCTAGGCTGCTACCTCATTAGCCAGAAGGGCTGGTCCAAGAACAGGAGTGGGGGAGTTCATACTGCACCCTTTCCAAAGGTGGCACAGGCGCTGGTTCCATAGACAACCAAGAAGAATTTTTGACTGCCAGCCAGAATTCCACCAGGTTCAGCCACTACTTCCTGATTCTGATCATCTGCTTTATCCCCAGCACAGCCTGGCCTCCTTCCCCTGCATTACCCTCACTGCCTGTCGCAGTAAACGAACAAAGAAAGCAACAACAAAACCCCATAATCCATCTTTACATTAGTAATTTTAATAATCAAGATTTATGGTCTTAAAATGGGTTTAAAATGAAGGCTTTATTTCCCAATGACACACGTGTCCTTGAGCATGCAAATCCAAAATTACGGTGAGATCCTACTCTTCCAGACTATACAGATGAGATTGTTTTCTCATTCACCCCATGCACTTACACATTACCAACAGGAGAATTTGACCCTATAATAATTGGTGCTATTTATAATTCACATCATCTGCCCGTTTTTTTGTCAATGAAAGATTCAGTTTCATTAAATAATATAAATAATGTCATTTCATTTTGCTTCTTGGGCTGGCTTCCCTTTTCCTGTACTTTAATATATATGTGGTAGAGATAAAAGAATATAAACAGCAGGAACCTTAAACAGAATGTAAAGGGACCTTAAACACTGTGCAGTGCAGAATGCATATGTTATCTGAAAGTTAATTTGTAACCTTAACTACAGCTTTACAAGTCATGGAGACTGTAATATGTGTGTGCATATATGTATATGTTTATCTAAATCTGTATTTATATATATGTGTGTGTGTGTGTATGGAGGTAAGTGTGCACACACACACACACACACACACACACACAAATAACTTCCCTTCCTCAGAAACCAGATTATCACTTTGGTTGTCTGTGCCAATAAATGAGTATTAATTAGATGTGGCTCCCCTTGCTGCATGGCTCATCTAGGATGGGTAAGGAGGCAGTGTGGGTGGATTGTCAATTACCCATAGTACATCCTTGGACAAACGGGCACTGGTCACCCACATATTCAGAAATCCAAATTACCTGTGAAAATTTTCATCACTCCTCAGGTTACCATGAAGAGACTGGTGTGAGTTTTATACAATCTGCTCCTCAGGCCGATGGATAGAGTCTAGCTGAGCTGGGACATAAATATGGCCTAATCACCAAATGTGAATTCAGATCCCTCCTGCTGAGCAGGTAACAGTGTAAAGTGTTTAAACTGATTCCTGCTCAGCATGTGGTATCTTAATCAGCATTGGACTCCTACACCTCTTCCTCCGCTTTGCTCTGCAGAGATGCTGACCTCAGGAAGATGGTTTTATTTTACTGCTATGCTTTGCCTAGCTGAATAATTTCTTTAACTCTGTCAGTGTCCTGTGGATGTGCATAAAAACCTCTGTGCAAAACAATGTGCTATCCTTACAGAGGTAACTATAGTGAGAGTTGAATGTAAGGAAACTGGCAACTGGATTCACAGGTGTCTCTGTCCTCTGGGGAAAACATTTTTTTTGTTCAGTTCCCAGAAATGTAGGGCCTTGCCATAACCCAGGATCTAGCCTAGGCAGATCGCAGGGCACATTCTCCCCTGGCAGGCTCCAGAGACGTGGGCTAGCCACATGAATCCTAACCCAGCTGGGAAGATCCAGGCAGGGGCAGCACCCTTACTCCAGGCTGCCCTTGCCACCCTGAATGCTGCCATAAAGGGATCCCCCATGGAGCCAGGCTCCCTTCCAGTCAGCGGATCTGCAACCTGCGTGCAGCCCCTGTATCCCACCTTCCCACCAGACACAGTAGAACTGCCAGGGTCACCCTCAGCCCTACTGCCATAGAAGAGGAGTCTAGATTTATCAAAAGTGCTCACTGCTGCCCTTACTGCTAGCAGGACATTCCCTAAAAGAAGAGTCATAGTATACAGAGAATAAATCGTAGAGACGAGCCTGAACCAAAACTCCAGAAATCCAAACCCAGATCGGGATTTTGCATATGTTCCCTATTTTTCAGCATGCTGAATCAAACACACATGTTGGTGAGGTGGCGTGCGTGTGTGTGTCTGTGTGTGTGTCAAAAATCCAGGTCCAAATTTCACAGCCTGAAGCTACCTATGATTCCAGTGTCTCAAATAAATGAATCCACTCAAAACTGTGTTTTAAAGGAGACGCTCAAGTATTGAAGCCTGAATGAAAGCTTCCATTCTTCCTGCCCGTCGGAAGTGTGATGCTGTTGTGATGCTTTTTCTTGCAGGTAAGGAAACAGAATGGGTGGGCAGGTGGGGTGGGGTGGGTGGGAGAAGCTTCAATCAGCCAAGATGGGCAGAGCTGATGAGTGAGTCCACTTTGCTGCTTGAATTTCTATGACACTCCAGTGAAAGTTGGAAACAAAGCACTGTGGCAGATGAAGTAGAGGAGGGCTTATCTTTTGATCCCAGAACTTCCCCTGAGTGTGTGTAGGAGTTAGCCTGTCATTAATTTCAAGCAATGGCGGGGCCAAGGCCTCCTGACAGGAAGGCTCTATTGCAGCCCTATGGAACACCTCAGACGCTTGCCGGCTGACCACGAATAGCGCAATCTGGCAGCTGCAGGGGTTTCCCGTCGCTTCCGCTCATACAGGCGCAGGCCTTCTATCTCTTCCTGTGAGGGTGGCGGCGGCTTGGCAGTGACCTCCCATCCTCAGGAAGCGAGCCATCCGCGAGGGGTGGTGGGCGGCGGTAGGTGGGGTGGACCGTGGGGTGGGGCTGGCAAAACAGTATTTGTTTGGTGGCTGCAGCACTGACACGCGCTGGCCAGGCAGTGGGAAAACAAAAGAGGGATGTCTGCATCAAAAAGGCAGGAAATGAGGCATCATGGGGGACAGAGAGACCTGTTGGGACTGGGTTGGGGCTTCTCTCTCCTACCCTATTGTTTAATTAAAAAAAAAAAAACCAGAAAGAGGAAAAAAAAAAAAAAGAACACATCCTGCGACCTCTTATCAAGCCATCGGCAAGAAAAACAAACAGCTCATTCATCTAGAGGCTGAGGGTGTTTTTGATGCAACTGCCGGACCTGTGAAATCCGTCAGTCCAGACAAACTGAAGAATGGCCAGGAGAATTGCCCCCCCCGCCCACGCCCCTTGCCTTATCCCTGACACTAGGGTCTTACTTTTTTGCCACTGCGATCTTGTTTGTTTGTTAGGGTTTCTACAGCACTGGGTATTTCCTAACCTGCCCCCAGCCCCTTAGGCCTGTGTTCTGTTTTTTAAGGAAGTCTTTCATTCCTCTCTTATCAGCAAAGCAGAAGATTTTGTCCAGCGAGGATGACTGATATATCCCTTCTCTTGTCCCCTCCCCTTTTTTGGCCAGACACTTTTAATTTCCCACTCTTCCTTCTTCTTCTGAAGGAGCTGACATTTAAAGGAAAACAATGCAATTGCTTTATATAGCTCCCACCTATCTAGGAAGGGTAGAATTTATTTTGGCTACTCTATACACAGGAAAAACTGGATTTACTATCTCAAAACATTGCAAAGGGCAACCTAATTCAGCAAACTTCAGCAAGTTCTCATTGATACGCACATACATGCACACGTAAACATTATGTATACAAATAAGTGATGCTCAGTTCTTCTTGGCCACTGGCTAAATTCATAGATTCAAAAATTTTAAGGCCACAAGGAACCATTAGATTACCTGGTCTGACCTCCTGCATAACACAGGCGATAGGATTTCATCCGGTTACCTCTGTATTGAGCCCAATAACTTGTGTTTGACTAAAGTATATCCTCTAGTAAGGCCTTCAGTTTTGATCTGAAGATTTATCTTATCTTGGTATGTGGATGATTCTCTAAATTCAGTGACTATAGGTCACCCTTGCAGAATTTTTTTATTTTGGGGGGGGGATGCAAATGGCCAGTAGTGATCAGTGAATCTAACAAATTTAATCTGAGAGCCTGATTTCACAGAACAGCCTCCAGACCTGCAAATATAACTGTGAATGTGAATATTCCTCTATGTGTACACTTTTTGAACACTAATATCCAGTACGTGCAGTGACAGAGTCCATCAGATAGGTGTGCAAATGCTAGACTTTGCACAGGGCAAATTCCACTTGTAAAAATAGGTTTAATTTCTATCACTTGTATGCACAAGTGACGGAAACTCTTGGGCTCCTTAGATCAGTGCCCTCCGCCCCTTTTTACTAACTTTGCTACCAGAAAGTGGCAATAATGTAGGGGGATGCAGCTATCTGCAATTCCCCCAATACAGGGGGAATCCCATGTGGTGTAGAGCTGGCCTTTTGCTGCTATGCCACTCCTAATCTCAGTCTCTAGCACAGGGTGAATACCTGAGGTGATCCCGAGGGAAAGGGATGTGGTCAGAGCATTACTGCATGCTGGCTATTCGCAACAGCTGGAATGTCCCTTTGGGTCATAGGAAGCTGAATGCAAGTTAGAATAGCCTTGAGGCTGCTCTCTTCTGTGCCAAAGTGTCCCACTGGCCAGCCTCAGCACAAGGGCAGTGCGAAGGTGATCTAAAGCCGTTTTTGCCTCCCCTCTCTCCTTGAATTTTATACCAAACTGAGCTTGGATGCAGCAATGAAGCAGGCCCATCATGTGTAAGTGAACAAATGGAGCTCACTTTATAAAACTAGGGGCCAGATTTTTATTTACATTTAAGGCTGCTTTACAGTGTTCCAGCAGCATAAGGGGCCTTGCAGTAGATGCAAATGTAATTTTTAAATGTACAAATGCAAATCAGGCACTCGGGCTCTTAAGATTAAAATTTTAGATGAACCATTGCTATTGGTGCTTCATTTTCTAGAAAGCACTCTGTGTTAAATACAGAATGATATATGACTGTGAATGCTGCTTGGAAGCCCACTTGACTTCTCAATCTTGGTACTTTACACAGTAATCATCTGCTGCATAAATTATGGGAGTGAAGATAATTATTTAGTTCCTTGCACTTCTGAAAAAAAAAATCACTACAATGTTTTCTTTTGCAGAGTGCAACATTTCAGAGACAACCAGGAAGCAGGCTGAGAGCATCATTGTGTTCCCATGATGCTGAAAGACCCGTATGTATATATGATTCCAAAGACGGAGAATGAAGAATTACAGGCACTCATTCCAAAATTATCTCTGGTAAGTGAATGGAGGGGCATAATATTTCTGTTTAGTAAAACATAAAGCTCAACATTTTAGCTCAACAGCCAGACATAGGCACCCAAATCCAGATTTAAGGGGAGATTTTCAAAGGAAGGCACAAATGGAAGTTAAGCACTCAACTCCCACTGAAAATCAATGGTCAGCTAACTGCCCTGTGAAAATTTCCCATTTAGCTACCTAAAAAGGATCCTGATTTTCAGAGGTGCTGGAGTTAGCTGCCTAAATTAAGACATTTGGATTTGAAAATTTTGGTCCGAGGATTTGGGTCTGTATGTACAATATTGCTATGAATCTCAGCTCTCTCTTCTGCATAGACAAAAGTAGTTAACTAGCCTAACAAGCTAGTGATTTAGCTAATTAGCTAAAGCCAATCCACTCTCATACGGTCTTCTGCTAGCCACTCTATCCTGTGCTGTCCACTGTCCTCTTTCCTCTTCGCAGGGGAGTGCCCATCCCTTCCATAATGCAGCTTCAGAGTTTTCTTCGTGGGAGTGTGCAGGGGATGGAAACATTCAGGGTAGGAGTTGGGACCAAAGGATCACCACTCTGTCTTCCTTTCACTGTAGGGCTGAAATAAGCCCCACTGAGCTGGGGAGATGCCATGTAGCATTCTGCACAGGAATGATCATATATGGTATGGCATTAGGAACTGTAGGAAAAAGATAGGAATCCAGCTAATGCAGAACATGGATAGGTGAATTGGTTCTACTCTGAGAAAAAGGGGAAAAATAGGTGACTAAAAATTGAGACACAATACGTCTCTAGAGTTTTAAAAAACGTTCACTTAACCTCCTGTCCCTCTGCACCTCCTGCTGTTAGACGGAAGCTATTCTCACATTCTTATTGATCTGGCTGAAACTCAGCCTATATTAGAAATCTTACAGGAAGGTCTGATCTTGTTCGTTTTCCCAAATACCCAGGCCAAAGATGTCTGAATAAGCATCAAATAAGCACTCAAACTTTTATATGTGTACTGGGATGGAATCTTGGAGCCTCTTAAAGTTTATTCATCAGCTGTTTCCAAATCGTATTCGTCTGACTCTGTTCATTTAGTAAAAGTCATGATGTATCCAATCCTAAGGTTCTTGAATGCTTTCTTATCCTCTCACTGAGTGTTAACGGGATTCATATTGATTCACTGAGGGATGATTATGGTCCTTAGTGTCTGTTTCATTCTTATATATTAGCCAAACATGCAATATGTGGAAGGTCAATACCTCATCCATATACCGCCCCCTCTTTTTTTTCCCACTAGCTTAGTTCTTAGCTGTAGGAAATGTGTCTCTAAGATAGCAGCCAACCACAACAGAGGCTGTTAAAATAGGCTCCAGCTACCGGCAGTGAAAAGGAACCCTTCAAAAGCTGATTTTCACACAGAGATTGGCTCCTGTTCTTCTTAAACTCATAAAAACAGAATGATAAAAAGTTAGACAAATATTTGCACATATGGCTAATGAGAACACCTGGCAGAGCAGGTGAACAAGCTAGCGGGGAAGAGATGGATGGATGCAGTCTCGTTGTACATACTGCATTCCAATCAACTCACCCTTCTACCGACAGCCCCATAGAAGGGTCTGTTGAACCAATGCATGAAGGTGCTAGATCAACAGCCCTACAGACTGCAAGTTTTCTCTCCACCTAGCATCGGGGTAGGTACAGCAGCACCAGTGTATGCTTCCCCACACCATTGTGATTTAGAGATCAGTTGAATCTCGATGTACATTCAGCCACTGGCACCATTGCTGAGATTGCTAACAAGCTAGTGACGGCTTTGGGATATAGCCACTTGTCTCCTAGGACCTGGACTGGCACCACCAATTTATTTCACAGTCTACAAAACAACCATTACCTTGTAAAGAATTTCATTTATTACTAGTGACTGGTGAATCTCGGAGGGGATTGCTTGGGAGAAGTACCAATTCAACCGCCAAACTGGATCTGAACTCTCTGATCCTCTTGAGTGTACAAAATTGGGCTGGAAATCTCATCAGATAAGGATTTACTGAGTGATTGGTTGGACTGATTACTCCCAGATGGGCTGGAATTACTGGTAGCACTGTCTTTCTTTTGCTATTTGGTGCTTTCACTTCTGGATCAGGCCCTTTCGAGTACAGAGGTGACCTATATCTAATCCATCTATCCATCTATCTAATGCAAATGTCTTTTTACTGCATGAAGGGTTTGCCACAAAATTTGAGTTGTTTCTTATTTTACCTAAGCTGGCTTTCCCGTTCCTAGTTATTTCTGACATGGGGACAAATTCAGCCTTCTTGTAAGCAAGCACAACTCCCACGAACTGAAGTGGCACTTGAAGACCCCATGTATGTCACTAACACTTAAGCCTTAAAACTCTGATAGGTAAGTATATGGGCTGTTTCCAGTTACCTCTCATTTTTGCCAGTATTAGCTAGGTTTTTTTAGATGTCACTATAGGTCTTCAGGAGTGATGTGAATGAGCACAGGCCTGGTGGACCAACTGAGAGAAGTTGTTCCACGAATAGTAGGTGGCAAGGAAGAAAACATAGAGGTGGTTGTAGAAGAAGTAGACACATGAGACAACAAGGCTACCAGCATTGGCAGAGTGTGGTGGCAAGGACTGAAAGGGAGGGAAGGGCTAAGTTGTATAAGGCTTTGAATGGGAGGACAAGGAATTTGAACTTGATGCACTGGAGGAGTGGAGGGCCAGTGGGATGAGTCAAAGAAGGGAACGGTTTTGTTAGGAAGATTATCTTAATGGCAATATTTTGTATAAACTGGAGTGGAGTATCAGGGCGGCCAGAGAGGAGGAGATTACATAAATTGTTAGGCTTGTAAACCCTAAGTGTAACTTACAGGGAAAAAAATATGCTCCGTGGCTATGGAGCTGAGATGTGTCCTTGAGTGACAGCCAACTTTGATGACACAACATCTTCATTCAGGTTCACTACTGATTAGGAAGAGAGGAATTACCATCTGAGTACAAATCAATGGTCCATCTAGTTCTTTAGCCTGTCTCTTGACAGTGGCAATTTTGAACGATGAGAATTGAAGATTACTAAACTGTGGAGTAGTCTCCCAAGGGAAGTGGTGGAAATCCCATGTTAGGGGACTTTTACAACTAGACCAGACAAAACACTAGAAAATGTACTTCACCCGTAGAAAGCAATTCTGCATCAGCAGGGAGATGGATTGAATGATCTAATATGGCTCTACCATCTGTAACGCCTGTGATTCTTTGATCACTTCTGGCTGCGGCAACGTGGAGAGTAAATACAGTACACAACAGCTTCATCAACTATCTTGGTATGTCTGTAACAGTAACATGAGTAAATTAGGCAGACCGATTCCAAAATGAAATATATTTCACTCTACAGTTCTAAATCCATCTTTTCAAACTGGCTGCGGTACAGCATATTACACTGAGCTCTACAGTGGAGCAGACTGTCGTAGTTATGTGTAAGGTCTGTTATTAGTGAAGAATTATCACCATTATTCAGCTAACCCTTTCACTGTAAACAGTTAGTGTTTCCTGACAGAGTGACATGTTTTTGATTCATACAAAGGCCAGGCCAACCATCTATATCTTCCATGCATTTTAAGGTTAACCATTTGGAACAATTTGCAAACGTAGACCATAAAAACTGAAGAAATCGCAACTTGTGATGTAACTTGCTCTATGATTTGGGAGAGAGAATAGAAACACACACTTGATTTGCATACATAGGTCAAACTGCCACTGAGTAACCACTGCTGCTCCAGTATTCTGTGTGGAGGAAACTTTAGCATTGCAATTATACAGGATTATGGGCTATGTGCAAAGATTTTACTCTGAATGAGGAGATTCCAAAACTTCTACCCTGGCACTGTTCAGTTGCAGAAGAGAGCATTTCACATAGAGCTAGACAGATGCTTTTATAGCATATTTATTTTATTTTTCCTTAATTTTTCTTTTTAAAATTTTTGATGACCTTCCTTGTTCTTAACATTCCTGGTGTAAACTCCTACGTTCCCAAGCTTATTTTCTCACTGCTCCTCAATCCCTCCCCATCCCTGTTGTGACCATCCTATGACCTTCCTTAACTCTCTTCATTAAGTGCTTTTCCGTTTGCGGTATATGTAGTATAAAATCTGTGATGCCGGCTAGACCTTATTTAGAGATGTTCTGGGACAGAGAGAGGTGGGCCTCAAATTGAATTCCAGATAAACTTCCCCCTGCCAAACTCTGGGAAAATTCAAATCAGGATTCAGATCCAGAGCTACACTTCATGACATAGACCTGCATCAATAATGAACAAAATCAGAAATTTGAACCAAAACAGATGAACATTAGATTTGGAACTAATTCCAGTTCAGATCCAAATTCCATGACTTGGGTCCATCTCCAGTGTGCATCTATATAGAACAGAGTGCATACAAGTCACATAGCAGAGTTGGTCAAATTATATAAAAGGCAATTCATAGAATTCTTTTCTAAATGAAGTAAAATGTTGAGTTTGCATATTATTAATTACTTGTGAGTATTTATCAGATTGCTAGCATTCATGAAAATACATTATGCATCCAAAAATTCACCCGAAACAGTAAATTAGCTCTTTAGTCTTCTTCGTTCATTATTCTCCTGTTTAATAAATTGAATCATCCAGAGGCAAGAAAAAAGATAACGTGAACAATCACACACCCTAACGGACCTGAACAGTTTGCAAATAAACCATAGGCTGATATTTGTTTGGCAAACAAACAAACAAACAAAAAAGAAAGAAAAAGATGAATACTTATGAATAGAGTTGATTGGAAATGTTCTGTTTAAACATCTTTTACAATGGAAAATGAAAAACATTTTCATGACAATATTTGCAAATTTTTTCTCCCCATTTTTGGACTATCTTTACTTACGAATTTGTGAACTGACAAGAAGTTTAAATGTGCAACAACTATTATGGCCAATGAATAATTCAACTTGGTATATTTTACTTTTATATATAACAATTTCTTTAAAAAGCATTGGCCACTAATATTGTCATTGTAATGTCCCTGAACACCCTGAATTCTAGTTTTACTTACACCTGTAAATCAAGAATGACTCAAAGGAGTTATACCTGTGTAAACCCAATGATATAATCCTCTATACCACTGTTATGGATGTAATACCAATGTTTAATAAGCAAGCACAGATATTTACATAATGTCTCTCTTGTAATTGGATTGTCCATAAATGAATCCACAATTGCAATGAACAAACCTTTGGTGTGAGACAGAGGTGGAATAGGATGTGACAGTTGTAGAAGTCCAGAAGATTTTCTGTTACATGTAGGTTTTCATATTAGCCAGGATGTGTGCAGAGAGACTTGCACTATAATCTAGCCGAAAAAACCTAAATGTTGTGACATTAGCAAGAAGCTTATAATTAAAGTGTGTTGCCATTTCACCATGCTTTCATTTATAGGAGAAAGAGCAAATTCTATTCTGTGTGAACTTTAGATACATCCAACTTTTTTCTTTGTTCTTTTCTTTAAAGCTTTGCAACAAATGCATCCCCATATGCTTATATTAGTTAATCTAGTATTAAACATATTGGCTGTGCAAAATGTTGGCATGCATTAATAAATGTTTTCATTTTTTTTAATTCTTTTTTTTTTCTTTAGATTCCTCCTTTGACTACACAAGCAACAGCTGTCTAGCTTCCTGTTCAGTACTGGATCTAATGCCTCTACAGAAATCTAGGTCAAAACACTTGGAATGCATGAATATCAAACAGAGTTTTCAAAACAGCAAATGAATACATCTTTAACCGGTGACATTTTCCTGTAGCATATGGCTGCAAGCTCAGGGGACTGCATGCTTTTTTGATGAATATCTTCCATCAAAAACTAAGGAATGGCAGTGGGCTTATATCACCTTCTGTTTTGCCTTATGAAATGATAATGCAAACTCATAGATAGGTACCACTATCATAAGCCTTTTACTTTTTGTCTAATCTGAAAGAAGTACAAGGCCTACTGGTAAAGCAACTAACTCTCAGGTATGAAAATAGCTGTCCAAGTTGCACTTTTGTAAAGCAGTTGCCCATATCATGGAGGGCATGAGTTTAGCTACATTTTCATCTTTGTTGAAAGCAGTAAGATGCAGAACAAGGAAGCAAACACAAATAAGTTAAAAGGGTTTTTGGCGGCATTACAGTATACAAAACACTTCGGCAAAACAGTGACCTTCTATACCAAAGGTAAGATTAATACATTGCAATTTGCCAGTGTAGACAATTAAGCAAAGTTGTATGTCTTGCAATGATGGAAAACAGAAAATAAAAGAATAGGATGGAATAAAAATGGGGATTTAAACAGAAAAAAAACTCAAAACCAAAAATCATTAAAGTGCACTAGAAAACTGGTCTGAAAAGTCTATCCATTGTTACTTAGAATGCATTGGCCTAAGGGGAAAGGGTATTCATGTATCGGTGCTAAAGACAAGAACTGGTTGAATAATGGAAAACATTATCTGCAAATAATCCACTTGCTGATAAACAGAAAAAAACTGAGACTAATTTATTTGATGAATATTATTAAACCATCTGTACAGCTAGTTGAGTAATGAATAAAATGTATTCATTGATAATGTGTTAATTACTGATGGAGGTGGAAAATCATCTTATCAAATATTCTCAGACTAGCCCGATAAAATATTCCCTAAGAACAAGGCCCCGGTTCAGCAAGGGACTTAATCATGTGCCTAACTTTAAGCATATGAGTTGTTCCATTGACTTTAATGGGATGATTCACATGCTTAAAGTTAGGCATGCATTGCTGAACTAGGGCTTAGATTCTGATCTCAATTATCTGAGGGGTGAAATCTTGACTCCATTGAGGTCAATGGCAAAACTTCAACGGACTTCGGTGGGGTGAGGATTACACTCCCACCCACAGATCCCCACCCCCCCAGCAATCAGTAGAGTTATTCTCGAGTTATGATCGTGTAACTGACATCAGAATCTAACTCACTGATGGCCCTGTGAGAATGTGAACACAGGGAGTAGCAACTCTACTGCTCCAGCCTTGGTAGAAGATGCCTGTATAAGGCAGCCCAGTACTCCCTGAATGCTAGGTGTATGCAGGGCAGCAACAGCGGTTGCTCCTTCCAAAAAATATAGCCATATCTTCCTGCTGTCCGTGAGCCCTGTGGAAGTGGATCTTGGCTGTGGCCAAGCTCCCAGCCCCATCCAGATATGCCCCTGGTTGTCCCCCACTACTTGTTCCCCCAAAGCTGCAGCTAGTAATACATAATAGGAATGGTTAATAATGATGCTCATCTCACAGTCTCCCTTTCACTCCACTCTTCCCATATTAAAAAGTAAAATAAAATAGACCGATGAGCTCCCCAACCCACCAAGCTCAGCCCACAGCTCCAGATAAAGCCTGAGGAAATAGATGAGCCCAGGCACATGCCCTGAAGGACAACAAACCTGAGCCAAGGAGAGAAAAGAATTCCAGAGTTGAGAGCCTTTCTCTGAGAGCACCTTGACCCCAGCTCCCAGATACACATATCTAGGGATGGATAGCACAAGCCTCACAGCTGATCTCTAATGTCAGATTAAAGCATGGAGGGAGAAGCAGAAAACCGAAGCAAAGAATTTTCAGGTGCATTGCTCTCATTCTCTGACTTTAAATGGGAGTGAGGCATGCACACATTCTGATTTAGTTAAGGCTTATTTCACGACCTAAGGTATTAGAATGAATCATTACAATGTTTCTTCGATGTGTGGTAAGTACAATGCCTTTTCCTAAGGGTCTATAAAAAGGGAAATTGACTTCCCTTAAATAGCTGTATTAACCAAAGTGAAACGGTTAGGATGTACATGTCGGGGCCACCTATGGTGTGATGATCTATCTAGCGATCTAATCTTCTTTCTTCCACTGCTAGTACCAGAGCGCTAATTTTAGGGACACTTGGACCATTTCTAGTGGGCACGGTATCATTATAATCAATACCATAAGGTAATAAACAAGTTTTAAAAGAGGTTTTCAACACATGATCCAGTGAAAGAGGATTGCCCTGAAAGATGAAGACGGAGGTATTATAATGCAATGTTAGCATCTCCACTATTTTTACTCACATACTATGCTTGCTCTGCATTTTCATTATGTTTGTGACAAACCCATGAACACACTAAGCAAAGATGAGAGATTCGTGTGAACCAGCATTTTTCATCTGAACACCTTGAAACTTTGAGTAGGCTCAAACTCTGGATCTTCATTAGCATTTTGCTTCTGGCCAAATCGAAACACCAGAGCTAAACAACTTGGAACTCAGATTGATTTAGAAGCTTAACCAGCTCTGGATCCGTGTTTAGAGCCCCTACAATGGGGCATATTAAAAAGAAAAAAAGATCAAAACACCATTTCAGAATCTAGATTTACATTTTGTTGTTAGGCCCATTCTCAGAAGAGACTTAATCAGACGAAAGAAACAAATGACTTCAGAAATGGTTTGCATTGTTCGTAGATTTATAATCTTATTTAATTGTTGATGTCTTAGATGTTCACATTGGGTATGAAGAACTTGAAGGAAATCCTCAACCTCCTAACAGTATGGTCAACTCTTCCCATGAGTCCTGGATGTAAGATGAACCCGGCCCTCATAAAGTTAACAGCAAGAGAGCATTCTGTGATACATGGTGATAGGTGATATTGTTTCCAGTATTCCAGATTTTAACACGTGTTCTTCACTTAACTGGTCATTTCCACATTATCAATGTGATGAACGGTGGGACTTTAACTAGATCTGGATGAATTTTTTTGAGTGAAAAGTATTTTAACTGAAAAATGGCTTTTTTAATAGGGAAAAAAATCACAAAAGATTGATTTTTAAAAATTGGGGGAGGGGTCTGAATTTTTTGCAACATTTTAAAATCAAAACGGCTCTCAGAATGCTTGATTTACCAAAATGAAGCAGTTTGGGGTTGGGTTTTTTTTTTTTTTCATTTTTCAAAAAGAACTGTCAAACTAAAAAGTCACAAACCATTTTCTTATTGTTTCAATAAGGTGTCTGATATAAATTTTGATGAAAAAATGAAAGGTGGGTCACTGCAAAATGGACACAATTGCAAAACATTTTGTAACGTTTCCCCCGCACCCTCCAGTTTCTACCAGTTCTAAGTGTTGTCTTCTATTAAACTTCAATGCTCTCTATTTTAAATACTTTTTTTTTTTGTCACACAGGTGGAACTTCATAAAACCCCGCTCTAGCAGGGAGTGATGGACACCAAACTTTCCAATCTTCACACTAGAGACAAATTTAGCTGTTAAGAAAGTGAGGGTCTCATAGCAGAGTATCCTAAACACAGGCTGCCAATTGGGCTAAATAACACCACAGGTTTTAGAGCTGGATGAAGAACATTTCATTGATAATTCTGATGTATCAAGTTAGACACAGGTAACATTTTCCCCCAGTTGAAGAGAGATTACCAGTTCTTCCACTGTTGACAAGTTTAATTAAATATACTGTCCCTCAATCCATCAAAATAAAAGGCCAGATGCGTGAAGCTACACCAGATTACACCAGATGAGAATTTGGCCCAAACTTTTCAAGTATGTCCACTTAAATGAAAGAATGAAGATCTGGTGTTTTTCAGGCAGAGAAAGATGGTTTTGTGGAGGAAAGTTGCCAAAACAACAAATGTTTGTTCTGGGCATATTAACCCCAAAGCCCTGATTTATCCTGGGTGGGAAGGACTGTGTGGAATTTCATTAGTTTGGAAGTGGAAAGTTGTTTTCTCTGACAGTGCCAGACAAATCGTTAAACCTTCACCCTCTGTCCCCTCTCCCTCAGTTGAAATGCAGGGCCACCTAACTGACTTGCTGTGCGCATATTACAGTAGTTGCCCTGGGAGGGGAAAGCACTAGCTAAAGAGAGAGGGGGCAGTAATATCTGAGCTATGATCGCAAAGCTCTTTTATGTTGATGGCTTATTTTATTTTTTCTTAAATCAACATTAAGAAGGAAAAGTTGAGATATTAATTACCCGTTTACTGCCAATGTAGCGGAAAATGTAATTTATAGTCCACTTGCAAAAAGAAGAAGAAAGAAAAAAGCTTGCTTAATTTATTAACTCAAATTATTCAAATAACATTTTGAATTTGATTATTCGTATAATTGAAATGTTGCTCTTACTGTCTGAATTGCTTCTGTGAGTTACAGTATCAGCAACAGTTAACTAAGAGCTCTCTGTGGAAATGATCACAAGTATGAACAGGAAAGGAAGAGTGACTAGGCCAGCGCATTGAATTTACCTGGGGAAATGTGCCAGATACAGTGTCAATGTTTAATTTGAATTCATGGTACCTACTGTCTCCAGTACCTCTGTGGACACAAAGCTGTAGATACTGGCCTATATTTCCAGCTAGGTTAAGAGCCATCAATTGCTTTGTATCTCTGAAACGAGTTACAAGCACAAATCAGAGCTTGGCTGTGCCTGTAACTAGCTGGCAGTGCCTTTGATCAGGTAATTGGGGGCAAGTGCTCAGATCTGTACTTCAGTTCAAATGCAGGTGGAGATTTCGGACCTGAGCATGTACTCAGATTGACACAGACCGACCCCTGTGCCCATGTGGAATCCCACTGACGTCTTAGCTGTGCAGATCTGATTATAGTTTCAGTGCTTTGTGGGCATGAATGCACCTACAAAAATGAGGCCACCATTTTGAAAATGTGTCCATAGCCTTTCCCCGACAATTCCCCTAGCACTGCTAATGGTGATACCACCACTAATGGTGATACCATTGCCGTTGTTAGCAAGGCTCCAGTTTTGAGGTTCAGCTGTTTGGATGCCAATCTGACGTCTATTCACATCTATCTGAAACCTTTGCTAAATGTTCTGTAACCTAGCATAGGCACTTTCCATTCCTTACTCTGAAGAAAACATATTGTGTTGGAGATTTGAACTGAGAACAGGAATCCAGTGTCAGACATCAGTGAAATAAATTGCCTGGTCTCCCCTCTCCTTGGCACATCATTAAAAATCACACCGAATCCAGGTAGGGAGTTAGAGGACACAGGCTACATCTATTCAGTAGATTCTCCATTTTACTATACAAAAATACAGCACTGTAACAGGGTGTGCTCAGCACTGTGGTGCCTCCTGCTGGCTGTTGTGGGGAATTAGCTCTGCATATTAGTGCACCCTCTTTGGTTGGTGCCTTGCCACCATCACTCCTTCTCTAGGACTCAGGTCTCTCCAAGGACTGCAGTGTCCTCTTCAGTGATACAGACCTCCAGTCATGTCACACACTGTTTTCCCCCCTTCCAGGGGACCTGCAGTCTGCTGTTCAGCCACTTTGCTTAGTGGCTACGGCAGCGAATTGTCTGGCCACTTCCTCATGGCCCCAGCATCCTCTTTTGCCTTTGCCTCAGAGCATCAGCCTGCAAACCCCAGCAGCCAGCCAGGAGCTGTCTCTTGCTCTCCTGGTTTCTGCTATCAGCACTGCTCTGTCCGGGTGCTGGCGGTTCTCTCAGCCCTCCAGAGACACAATCCTTCCTCCCTGGGCTCCCAGCAGAGAACTGCCCTGCAGCTCCCTTTTTATATGGGCCTACTTGGCCCTGATTGGCTGCTCCCTTCAGCCCTTCTCTGATTGGCTGCCTCCTGCACAGCCACTATAGGGCTCTATTAACCCCTTACAGCCCAGTGTGGGGCAGGTGCCCCATCACAAGCACATATATTTCCAATTCAGAAAGTGTTTCCTATTTACAATAGGGAAGGAGAATGAGATCGCTTCAGATAATGGATCACAGCAACATTTCATATTTGCACTTAAAAGCTCATGGAACATAAAGCTGTTAGGACACTAGGGCTCTGGGTTTTCATAGGAAGAGGGGAAGCCTACTCTGTATTTTAATAATGGGTTAAGATATTTAAACAATCTTGCATTCACAAAGAAAAAAATCTCACCTGGCCTTACAGTGCATAGAACAAGTTTTGGTCCAATGCACGGCAATAACATTCCTGCTGTTTTGGGATTTAGAAAAGAAACTCAGAGGGAGAGTAAACCAGGGGATCACTTTTTGCTGAGGTAAGTATTTAATTTCCCTTCATTGGCTTTGAAAATCTCAACCTTATGTATATGTCACTTATTTAATTTGATGTATAACAAAACCATTGAAAGATGTGTATTAGAGGTGGTCAGTGTTAGCAAATTTTGTTTTTTTGACAACACATATTACCCCCATTTTGCCACCACATCTAGTGCCTTTACAAAACCTCTTGACAATATATCTCTCAACCTGCCAAGGTCCAAATGTGTGACACGATGGATGACAAGAGTCAAAATGAGGGACACAAAAAATTATTCATTCAGGAAACTTAAAATGTGGGGGGATCCATTTCTTTGGTGTATGGGAAAAGGTAACTTTGACTCACTGAAGCTAGAATAGAGCATCATGATCATCTAGTCAGATTTCCTGCCCATTGCAGGCACAGAACCTCACTCACCCACTGCTGTAGTAGACCTATACCTCTGGCTGAGTTACTAAAGTCCTCAAATCTTGATTTGAAGACTTCAACTTCTTCTGTATCTCTCACCTTTCAGTTAGTATTGAGCTAGCCAGCTTTCCTCCCAAAAGTCTCTTTATGAGGATCCCAAAAGGGAGTGATAGGTAGAATAGCGTATCCCCTTATTAGTTTGTCCACCAATTAGGCCTAATTTCTAACACACCAACTTTGGTTCACTGATTTCCAGTTCCACACTTTCCTTGTTTACTAGCCATGAGCTTAAAATAATCCTTGAATTGTATCGGTAGGCCTTTTTGGTTTGTACTAATTCAGTCTTTCTATCTCCCTTTTGTACTTTTCTCATCAACACCCCAGTCCCTCATATTTTCTGCCTGTGGCACATAACAGTCTAGTCTCCTGTGGGCTATAATACTTTGGTTTAATTTCAGTTGTTGGGTTAGTGAGCAGGTGCTGAGTGTTTTTGGTGCCTGTGATCTACAGCCTGTAAGAGTGGAGGTCTAGTAGTCCCTTTTGTTCTTAAACTCTATGAATTTCTGGTAACATTGATTGTTTTAGGTTATTGTGACACTTATGAACTTCTGATCAATTTTCACAGTTGCGCTCATAATTAGGGTAAATTTGTAGCTCAATTGTCACAAGCCACCCTCTCTCTCCCAGTCCCAGTTCCTCATCTCACTGCATTCCAGTCTGGTAGCTTCCTCTTTCTCGCCCTTGCTTCTTGGTGCTAGCAGGGGGAGTACTGAAAGCAGAGGAGAGACAGTCTTTCTGTTCTCAGTTTCTGGGCCCAGTGACACAGTAGGCCCTGGCAGACGGGAGGAGCAATTACTGGAAAGAAGAATAATCAGTCCAGATGGAATCTTCAGAAAATTTAGCTGCCAAACTCTAACAGCTCTCTAGTGGGCATGTGCAAACTGTGATTTTTAGAGGCTCATTATTTGGCCAAATTTGGGCAGATTTTCAGATGAATGTCAAAAGACACATTCCTGATATTAGAACAATACTCCCCACTCCTATCCCTCTCCTGGCCAATTGTCAAGTCCCTACTCCACTCCAAAGCATGGAGATGAAAAAGCTACTCAGTGAAAAGTTTATAATAATTTTTTAACATGGACAAAACAACATAGTTTCTCTAAATTCATTCACAGAGATGACTGATTTTTTTTTTTTTGCTGGAAAGAAAGAAAGAAAGAAAGAAAGAAAGAAAGAAATCAGCCCAAAATAGAAACATCCAGCACAGAAAATTTCAGCTCAAACAGTTAACGTTTGGCGAAGTTATAAGCGACTGAAAACAGAGTATTGCAATGGAAAGTGCTGGGAAACCTTAATTATAGGTGTCACTATCTATGCTGATAATATAATATAATATAATATAATTATAATTAATTATAATTAATTAATTAATATAGTTTCAAAGTTTTCATAAATGTTTGCTAGCCCAGGCACGTAATCTACTAGCTCACCTCTTATCATGATGATGATACTGAAAAATCTAATGAAAATGTACTTATCCAACCAAAAACAATTGGGGTGGGTTTTTCAAAGGGAGTAAGGTG
The DNA here is from genome assembly GCF_015237465.2 of Chelonia mydas. NCBI lineage: Eukaryota > Metazoa > Chordata > Testudines > Cheloniidae > Chelonia > Chelonia mydas. Next base: position 72,739,627 of record NC_051250.2, read on the forward strand.
GCCATGTCACATTGAATTTGAGTGCCTCACTTCTTTAGGATCTGAAAATCCCAGCCTTAATCAGAAGCATGAAATAAAATGAGTTAGAAAGATTTTCTTTTTTAATGGTGGATGGTCTTTGCATATTTCGGTGGCACTGGGTATTCAGCTTATCTCTGAAGCACTTCACCCTCACTGATAGGCAGCCAATTGAACAGAGAGCCAAACTGGAGAGACAGAGCGCCCAGCAACATAGAGACCCCATTAACAATTCCAGAGCTGGAGGCCTGAGTGTCAGCTGGGAACAAGGCGCTGACTGTTTGCCTGCGGCCCCATTCTTGTGTTACTGGGTAAAATAAAAGTTCTTTTATCTGAGAAACTTTTTACAATAAAACAACTCTCAGTCATTCACGAGTCAGAGGCGAAGAGAAAAGGGGCTCAGTGTAAAGTGCTGTAAACTGGCACATTGTTTCCAGTCATTTTCTCACTATTCACATACTGGAGGGTGTGGGGGGGGGGGGAGGGGAGAAGGGGGAAGTATGAGAAAGGACGGGGGCGAGTCAGGAAAGAGGGGGCTAGTCATAGTAACTTTTGACAGAAATGTCGGATGATCATGGCCATTGAAGAGGCCTGATCTTTGCCTGCGAAATCTGCAGTTGAACTCCTGACCACGCATTTCCCCCCTGCTTTATCTCTCCTCCGTCTCCCAACCCTGTTCACTTTCATCTGCTAGGGTGGCATAGAAAACAGAGTTCTCTCAGACCCCAGAAGTTATGTTGGAGTGATTCAAGCACTGGCCTCTGGGTGCCGGGAAGTGATGGACCTCTCTGCCCTGTCCTCATTTCACATCTGGTGTTTTCTTTTTAATGGACCCATTTAGCAACTCAATTAGCTCAAACACTGCAAGGTGAAGATGGTCTGACTCCAGCACATGCCACCTTATGGTTCTGAATACCAACCGCATAATAGATAAGAACCAGGCTTTGAGTCTAATGGTACCTATCATTCAAGAGTCTCCCAGAGCTTCACAAACATTCCTGATCCAAGTCAGGCTCCTGAGTGTTACTGCAATACAAATAGTATATAATAATAATTATTTATTAATTAAAGAATTAATTAATCAGACTCATGAAGGAGGCATAATCATCCCAATTTTACAGATGTGAAAAAGAAGGCACAAACAGATATTGTAATTTGTATCATCTGAGTAAGTGGTGGAGCTTAGGAGAGAACCCAGGAGTGCTGCCTCATTGTACTACTGTGCAAGCCATTAGCTTATGCTATCTACCATCTTCCAAACTCAAAAGGAGAGTTTCCTCCAGGAGACTTTCAGACCCTTGGGGAGCCTTTGCAACAGGCAAGACCCTGTAAGAGGCAATGGGCCAGATCCACAGCTGCACTGAAACCAGTGGATCTCCATCTGAGGATCTGGAATATTTCAGCAGTACTTCTTGGTGCAATGTTCCTTATAGGATTTTTTTTTTTTAATACAGAAAACTGCTTGTAGAAAACAATACAACTGACAAGCTGAATGCAAAGGAAAATTAGAATGAGGTCAAAGAAATGGGAAGGCTGTGCCTGGAATACTGGTGGGGAGGGGGGAGAAAATGATGGCACAGCATAAGCTTGGGGATTTATCGTCACATATTAGAATAGAGTCCTCACTGAATGCCCATTGCTCAAGCCAGACTCTGTTGTTTATGGCTTGAGTTACCATGAGATTTTAATTCACTAGAGGGAGCTGTGGGTAAGAGTGATGCTGTTCCAGCTGAGGGAAGATTGATTGCTTACATTCAGCCCCCACAGCCTGAAAAATGTTCCCTATTTATTTTATTCAGGTGCTTGTTGTAATATGTTCCAGAGTTGCCAAGTCATTTTTTCCACTAGTGTAAGTCCTTTTCATTCCTTGCTCACCTACGGGATACGATCAATCCCCAAAGCACTCTAGTATTCCACTCGATTGTAGATTGTAGACCCTCCCCCCGCCTAGTGCCCAATCTGGTTTCATGATAGCTGTATGTTTTACACCTGAGACTGCTCAATATTTTATATTTTACAGTTTTTACTTCAATTTGTTTCCTATTTAAATATGACATTGAACTGGATCAGAACTCTTACCTGGATCTTAGATCAAGCCCATCTCCAGTTTAATTGGCAAGCTTCTTCATTGCTGATTGGTATACGAGTATCAAAACAGTATAGAAAATGTTTTAGCCTTATGTCTGTAATGAATCTATGACTGCATGGTCACCGGTTATACCACACACATGCAGCAGGAGAAGTAGACTGCAAGACAAAAAGTATCTCACTGTCTCTCTCAACACCTAAAAGACCCTTGAACTGAAGTAGAATCTATATGGTTCAGTGATATTAAAGCTTATCTTTCTTGCAGGGCAGTGTTTGGAGGACAAAAAAAAAAAGCCCAGATACCGAGGCAGAACTGATTCCTTCAAGAGGATAGTAGTACCTATGCACACCAGCTTGTGAGTTATATATTGGGCAATCACAAGACAAACTATGTTGCAACAAGATGGCTGACACTTCTGGCAAGGCTAGTCAGGAGTACCCCAAAATAACTGAAAGCTTTATTCTGAAAACCATTCTGCAGATCACATTTCTCAAGAGCTGACCTTTCAAAGCTCTCCACTCAGCAAAAGTGGTCTTTGTAGTATTTTTGGGCCTGAGATGAGATGGCCAGATTTCTGAAGCCAGAGGCAGGCTGGGCTGATTCACCATTGCTTTTTCATTACTTCCCGGTTCATCTTCCTTTGTTTGCATTATGTCTGTAGAGATGGCAAGATCTCTGGGGGCATGGGGCATCTCTTTATGTAAGTATTTAAATAACCTACTACACTGTTTTGACTGTACTTATATTAAACCACTATCACTACCAACATTTTGGCATTAATGTCATTATCATTGTGTGCATGCTTCCTGCTCCCCATTGGGTCCAGTCATCTCCTTGTAGCATGGCAGAAATGACTGAGAAGTTCACCACTGACCTGCATAGTGGCAGGTAGAATAAATGCTTCATTTTGCAAGACACAAGATGACTGTCCGTGTAGCCATAACGGTGCTTTTCCATCCTAGCAATTAAATGGACACAAACCAGGAAATTTCAGTTTAAAGATGAAATTCCATAGTGAGCTTCCTGTCTTGCTCTTAGACACTAAAAGAGCTCGCAAGTAAGTGATGTGTGCTCCAAGACCCCTAGGCAGCAGCATATGGGTTCTGTAATTTGTGATATCCCAGCTGGGGTGTGGGTGGGAGGGGACATGTACTCTTAAAAACTGTAGGAGGAAGGCTAGAGATGGTTCCCTGCGGTAGCTCTATAATGAAGCAAAGATGGAGTTGCTTTAGGGCTAATCCTTGCTGACTATTAGAAGAAAGAAAAGAAGGACTTGTGGCACCTTAGAGACTAACAAATTTCTTTCTTTCTGTGATACTGTGTTCTAAAGGCTAGCAGGGGTTTGAACTGCCTCCTACCATTACCCTAGTCAACAACCTCTTGCTTGTGTGAATTATAAGTAAGCTTTATGACCATAAGCACTAGATTTCAATGTATTAAGCATGGCTGGCAGTGGCTGAACATCCACAGGGATTTATTGAGTCTAATTTTGTGCCATTACAATGATTACTGCTATTGTTATTAATTATCATTATTATTATTATTTTATTTTATTTTGTGCTACCCAGCCCTGATGTCAACAGGCTTTTACAAAAAAGACAAACAGGAGATTTGAAAGACAATTTGAAATTAGCATGCAGCCTTTTGAAAACTCTGTGAAAAGTTATGGCCCCATTAATGCAATGTTGTGTGAAAAATCTCTCAAGAGCATTTGTCTTGCATGAAATCATGCAGAGCACAAAGGAGGTTCAGAGTGATAAAGGTGCAGAGAGTGAATCAAAACCACATGAGGCCAGCTCACTGAGGTTTCAAGAAGTAGGATCTAAAGATTTTCAGGGCTAACCATACATCTATCTAAGTATCTGTATGGCTATATATTATGAAGCCTTTGGCATACTGTTTTATTACAAGTATTTGTTATAAATGGTTTTGTTGCTGTTTCAACCTGTAGAAAACATACTTTCCACACATGTATTGCATATACAAGCAATATGATCTAGTGGATTGAATCTGAGGGTAGACACTGGGAATTCCTGTGTTCTAATCTTGCCTTTGCCATTCATTTGCGAGCTGGTGTGGGGAGACTGTTTTACCTCAATTGCGTCATCTGTAGGGATAATGGACCCAGTTCAGCAAATCATAGGCTTGCATCCCATTGACTTTCAATAAATAATGAATGCCACATGCATTTCGTATGTAATGAAATGTCCTCAGCATATGGCGACTGATTAATTTTGTCTGTGCACCATGCTCTCTCCCCACTATTTAGAACAAGAGAAAATAACTATGCAAACTTTTCCATTTAAGTCTGAGCTACACTAGGTCTGGATGGAACTTTACGACAGAATTCTTGCCAGCAGCACAACTTCAGGGTTTCAGGAACTCATAAAACACAGTTGCTTTTTCACCTCATATTTTTCATGAAAATGAAGGCAGTCAGATTTTGGAGAGGAAAACCCCACAATTTTCTGTTCTGAAATTCTGGTTTTGCTTGACAAATGGGGATACGTTCTTACCCCCATCACAAGACTCTCCATCACAGCGGGCATTGATTGTTGGTGGTCTCACTGGAGAGGCTGAGGACTGAATGAGACATGAAGATTGAACATCCCTCTCGTGCATAGTGATGGCCCCTCCTGCTTAGGTTGGGAAGCTTGCATGGCTGCCGTCTAGGCTGTACGTGTTCTCTGGGTAAATTGAGGTCTTTAGTATAAGTCCAAGAGAGAACAAGAGAGCACTTTTCACTAGTGTTAGGGTCACACACACACACAAACAGAGACATATTGTGTCATTTTTACCAGGCAAGGTGTCAATGAAGTGTGTGTTGGTGACCCTATTCTGTGTCCTCAAGTTTCTTTTTCTTTTTCGAAGTGGGTTTCACATCTGCCCCGCCACCATTCTCTTCCTCCACTGAAATCTGAACTCACAGGGATTGTTCTTAAGTTAAAAGGAGTCTGGAAATCACCTTCCTTTAACAGGTTTCAGAGTAACAGCCGTGTTAGTCTGTATTCGCAAAAAGAAAAGGAGTACTTGTGGCACCTTAGAGACTAACCAATTTATTTGAGCATAAGCTTTCGTGCATCCGATGAAGTGAGCTGTAGCTCACGAAAGCTTATGCTCAAATAAATTGGTTAGTCTCTAATGTGCCACAAGTCCTCCTTTTCTTCTTCCTTTAACAGGTCTTTTGACTCTTGTCAGTCCTTGTTAATGTCTTTAGGTTGAATAACAACAACAAGAAACAAAACAAAACAAAAATCAACCCCCCAAGCCTTTGAATGAAGTCATAACGCCTTGTGTACGGTTTTACTTGTAAAAGCTGTACGGCTGTATAATTACCCCAACTCTGGCGCCAGGCAGGGAAAGTTAGTGACATGTTGAGTGAAACGCTACACTGTGTTAATAATGGTTTTGAAAGAAATCAGAAAAGTTAATCATGTGTGGACACAGGGTTAAGAAGCAATGTAACAGACTATTAAGTTTAATATAGATATGTGATATAAGCATATGCAGACAGCCATTAGCATAAATTCATGTTACAGAAGAGTAGTGCAGCATACCACACGATGGATTTATAGTGTGTGCGGTGGAAAGGGTGGGCACCAAATCGAGGGAGAAGTGGGTCAAAGATTCCATAGATAAGTCTTGAGTCAGACTGGCAGAACCAGGGCACATTTAGCAAGACTGTCTTCAGATGATGATGTTGTCTCTGAGTCGTTATATATCATAGGACAGTCACATTGCCTGGCTGCTGTTTTCTGTGGGCTACGGAAGGAAGAAATAAAAGTCTAACGCACAGGCAAGGAGTGTTTCTTTGCATGCCTATTGAACTCCAGGGTCCCACATGTTCAGATGAACTCTTTGGCCTAATTCTCTAATAGAGATACTGCTCAATTCTGCAGTGGCAAAAGTCACAAGCTACTGAGCATGGGTCAGAATGGCATAACAAAGCCCGTTTTCTTTTCTTCACCTGATACCGGGCTTCTTCACTCTTTTAGTTCTGCCAGATTCTTGAGAGAGCTGAGCAAAAGCTCCATAATGAAATCAGTGATCTCTTTGTGTCTTTTTCTCTTTTGTGGGCTGTTCAATCTATCCATTATTCAAAATTAATCGATGGAAGTTCCCCCAGGTTGTTAACTTTGTGGCTTTCCAGCTGAAATTTGAATTTTGGAATCCAAACTCTGTGGCTTAGTGGTAATTGGGGTGCATGGTATCATTTCTCTTCCTTGATTGTGTGGATATACATTTAAAGTCATCTGAATATATGTGGTTAAAATTTGCAGCATACCTGTGAGTAAAATTTGAATGCATGAAAGTTCCTAGAAAACAGACACAAAAGAGTTTCAAAGTGAGCCCATTCCACTTCATTTAGGGTAAGCTGAACCTTGATGAGTGGTACATTACTTGGTGTGAAGCCGCATAAAAAATCATTGGGGCTACTGGGTTTTCTTGAAAAAACTTCTGCACCCTCCTACCCCCCAGATCCAGTTGTTGGGGCAACCCAGAGTAATAGAAAAAAGGCTGCAATTTGACTTTCAACAATATCCAGACCCTCGAGGCAACTATTTGTACTGGATCATTTGCCCTTCATAATCCCAGAAAGGGGCTTTAAAGTCAAGAAGCTGCCTTCATTTCTATGCCATTCACAGTAGAGCCAGGCCAAAATTTTCAGACCAAATACTTTTCCATGAGAACATGTTGATTGGATGGAATTGACACGTTCCATGGGGTCACATTGATTTCGTTGAAACTTTTGACAGAAAGCAGGCAGACAGGTAAGCTGGCTAATGAGCCTGCCTGGTTCCCTGCCAGTCCAGGCTCCCCTGGCTCCCTAGGTAGGTGCTTACCCAGCTGCCCAACTCCCCAAGCAGATGGCACTCTGGGGCGTTGGGGCGCACAAGAGGCAGCTGCCTGGGCCACTGTGCAGCCAGAAGCAAGCCCCAACTTTCAGTTTGGTTCTGCTGAAATTTTTCCTCCCATGAAAAAATCTTGATTTTTCAAACTTCCCATCCCAATTTAGGATGTTTTTCCCACCAAAACCAAAATTTTTCTGTTGTGGAGAAGTTCTATTTCCCCGCCAGTTCTAATTCAGAGCACCGAACAACAACAACAATGCCAGCAAAACTGCGGGCCTGATTCATAAATAAATCATTCATTTAAAACAACAGACCCCAAAGATATTGTTAGAAGTTGCCCTGTTACACATGCTACTTATTTCAGGCTACGTTTTATTTATACACCAGCAACCCCCCTCAAATGTCTTCATTTTGTTTTTCTATTGGGAATTTCCATAGCAGCATGATCACCATGTAACTGGGGTTACATATGGAAAAATAGACTTTCTCCTTAGCTCCAAGAGCCCTTGAGATTCAAGTGAGAGCTGGCCCCAGCCTACAAAGTTCCAGTCTTGTCTCAAATTTGATGTGTTTGGATCCAGGATTTTGGTTCAGCGCCTTACAGAAATAGATCTGGATCTGAACTGCCCCCAAATTTAAGGGTGATCAGCTTTGTGGATTTGGGGTTGGGAGTGACTCTTGTTCAGATAGTTTACGTAATCCTTCAGATTTAAGGGCGGGGTCTTACCAGGGCCAAAGCTCTGAACAGCTTGAAGTCTACCCCCATTCTTTTTAATACATTATTTTACATGAATCCTTTTGAGGAATGCAGTTCTTTTGAGGCACGTTGTTCTTGCCAGTGCTGCACTAGGGTTCTGTTTTGTTTTCTTCGGCGTGGAATTTATAACACTATTCTTCAGAAGGAAAAGAAAACCGCACAAACTTGAAGAACACCAATCACGGACTGCACCAAATTGGATTTTTGCTGTTTGCACTTTGATGGCAAAGAGCAGTATGTTTGTGTGGCTTGCATTGCTTGTGCCTGGAAGATCACTGACCAGGAGACCTCTTGAGGCCAGTGCTGAGCTGCTGAATGGAATGTAATATGCTGCAGATGATAACATCACAAACGTGAGGCGGGACATGGGTGTCACTGATAATCCTCAGGGCTGAGGTGACACGCAGCAAAGAAAGAAACTTTGCAAAGTTCCTTTCTCTTCTGGAGAAGGCAGGAAGAAGGAAAGGGGAATGACAATATTTGTTCCAGAATTCTCAACAAAGGAGGAGCGAAGAGATCAAGCAGAAATATGACCAAATATACCATGCATACTGTATGTGTTGGACTGAATGTACTGTGCACATAATGTATATGTTCTTACCTCTTGGTACAGTTAGTTGTGCTGATATTTAGAATACTTCCATTTCTTCGCTGCTACCTATTAGCTTATTATTGAGTGCTGAAGAGCTCTTCATCTTTCTCGTACATTGATCTATTTTCTCAAAATTAATTTAAAAAGAAATTCAGTTGGAAAATGAAGAGGATTTCTAACCAAGACTGTAGAGGGGAGGTTAGATATTGTCTTTTACCGTCTTTCTCTTGCTGACCAGCTGAGCCGACTGAGCTATATTGCCAGGCTAGACCCTGCCCCCCCCCACCCATATAAAATAAATCCCTCCCATCACAGTTATTAACATTCCAATTCATCACAGTGATCGTTTTAAAAACATCAGCTCCTTCAGCACTGAAATTATTATTCTAACATTTCGTTTCAATAAAATCCCTCACTGATCCTCTGTGTATAAGCAATCAATGGGTTAAGTTAGGTCACTAACGTATGTTCCGTGACCCCAGAATGCTTCATCAAGTGTACTCATTACCAAGTAAGCAAGTGAATGAGTAGTTGTGAGCCGCAGTTTAAGCGCTGATGGGATTGTGTGTGATCCCCAACGTGGCCGAGGTATTTAAATTTTGATTTTTGTAATGGGCTTTGACATGTTTCATTTCCTCCGTGGGAGCACTCAAGACCTCTGAAAGTAAATGTTGCTAAAAAGTCATCAAGGCAGAATATTAAAATGCCATCAAATGAAAATTTCACTAATGCAATCCGGCTAGGGCTTCAGGTACCAGAACGAAAAGGGGAGTGTCAAAGGTCCCGCTTCTTTTAGTGAAACATTATTTGTTCCTCTTCACTGACTGTTTCTCCAAATAAATTATTTAAAGTCTTATTTCTTTTTTCTCCTGGGACCTTTAAAGTTCAGCTACGCTTAAGGGGAGGAGTACGGAGCGGGAGGGAGCAGGGAAGAGGTGTCATATCTAGAAATGTAACAAATCATTGCCCATGCACTAAATGTGTCTAAAGAGATGGTGGTCGTTTGCTGGATATCTATGGCCCTGATCCTATGACGGGATCTGCACGGGCATAATCCTGCAGTGGCAGTCCAAGGAGGAGCAGGGGCCACTATGCATGCATCTCATTGCAGAATCAGGAGCTGGCCCTGCAAGGCTCTGAGCACATTCCCTTCCCATTGACTGGGAACTGAGTGTACTCAGCAACTTAGAGGAATCTCTCTGCACCCTGCAGGATTCATGTCCTTTCTTTAGCAACAAGGGCTGCTGTCAACTTCTTTTGCCCATTCCCTACTGAAATGATAAGCAACAAGCTTTTGAAAGGAGTAATGATAAGCAACAAGCATTCAGAAAGGAGTAATGAGGTGGCAGGAAAGCAATGAGATTGTAGTACTGGGAAGCGGGGGTAGAGAGCTTTCTTCTGCATGGAAAGCAGAAAGGAAAGAAACAAAAGGGTGCTGTGTTTGGAATAAAAGGATTCAGCTCTGATTTCACTTCCACTGATTTTACACCAGCGTAACTCCCTGCCTGTGTTATGCCTTATTTACACTGATATAAGACAGGAGAAAACTTAGGTCCATTCTACTTGGGTCTGGAGACCAATCAGTAAAATAACAATTGCTTTATCAAGAAAAGCTTAATTCAGCTGAGTTTCATTGAAACTTCATGAGCAGAATGAAGCAGAAAGGTCCTGGCCTGTTGCAGAACTCTGTCTTGTATGACTCTCACTGGAAGATATTATATAAGTGCACTCAGTTAATGGATCACAGGATGGGAGCCTGGTATCATCAGGCCTAACTCTGATTGGCTGAATATACACAGAAGGCTTGACACAGTCAAGCTTCTAAGAGTTGCTTAATTCATCTATGGCTGTTGCATACACCGCCAGACAGAATGCAGGCAACAGACCCAGGGTGGTGAATAACTTTTCATGAAAGGTTGCAAAGTAACAGAGGTTCCAACTGATATTGGCTGCACAGCCAAAAGATTCTGTATAGCCCATCTAGAGGGATTTTTGCAGTGAGTGAAATGAATGAGAGTTTTCCTCTCCCGTGCATTAATACATATATAATTCAATCTGTTCTTATTAACACAAACTGAAAGACACACTGGAATATTCTTCCCAACTCCTCCTCCTCCTCCCGCCCCCCGTCCCTCCCCAAACCATACCCAATCTCATTTCAATCCCCTTCTACCTGCCATTGACATTGTGCTGTCTGATTTCATGGGGGATGGAAATGGTATTTCAGCTAATTATCTACCAGAGACTGAGCCAGGGGCTTAGGTGAGCTCCAAAAATTAAACAGGGGGAAAAAAAAAAAACCTTTCCAAAAATCAAAATGGATTAGTTAGAAAACAGTGAGCCTTTTCTGGGAAACCCTCCGAAAACCAAACCACCTGGCTAAGCAATCAGAGGTTTGGGCTTCTTGCCGCCCAGGGAGTATTTGAGTTTACAAAGCATATACAAATGCCGTTCACTTTTGGGGGATTTTGCAAACACCTGATCTGTGAGCCATCTGCCAAAATTTTGAGTCAGATGCTTTTCAACTCAATTGGGATTAGGGTGAGTGATCCAGAAATGTGCATTTCAATCTGAATATTGTGGGTCATGTCCCAGGACATTGGTTACCTTGTGTACTGTGGTATTCAGTATGCAAATGTGGTGCAGCCATGAAGTGATCCAAAAGAAAGATGTGAGAGAGAGAGGAGAAAAAACAGGGCAATATGTCAGGGAAGGATAGGAAGCTGCAGTCAGGGGAAGGGATGGGAAAGAGAGGTTGGGGCAAAGCTGTAGTAGGAAATAGAAGATGTATCAGAGCATAATGCAGTGTATTAAATAGAAAAAAAGAGGGGATGGCAGGAAAAAGCTAGGACGAGAGGATCAGGAGAAGAAAAGTACACCCTGCTGGAATAAGAACAGGAGTACTTGTGGCACCTTAGAGACTAACAAATTTATTTGCGCATAAGCTTTCATGGGCTACAGCTCACTTCATCAGATGCATAGAATGGAACATATAGTAAGACGATATATATACATACAGAGAACATGAAAAGGTGGAAGTAGTCACACCAACTCTAAAAGGCTAATTAATTAAGATAAGCTATTATCAGCAGGAGAAAAAAAACTCTTGTAGTGATAATAAAGATGGCCCATTTCAGACAGTTGACAAGAAGGTGTGAGGATACTTAACATGGGGTAATAGATTCAATTTGTGTAATGACCCAGCCACCCCCAGGCTCTATTCAAGCCCAAGTTAATGGAATCTAGTTTGCAAATTAATTCCAGTTCAGCAGTTTCCCGCTGGAGTCTGTTTTTGAAGCTTTTCTGTTGCAAAATTGCCATCTTTAAGTCTGTTACTGAGTGACCAGAGAGGCTGAAGTGTTATCCTACTGGTTTTTGAATGTTATGATTCCTGATGTCAGATTTGTGTCCATTTATTCTTTTGCATAGAGGCTGTCCAGTCTGGCCATGTGAGGGATAGGAATCCAAGCCAAAGCCCACTGAAGTCAATGGAAGTCTTTCAATTAACACTGAGGATTTGAATCAGGCCCCAAATGAAAAAATATTCATTGCATTTACACATAATTCTGTCATCAATTTTCCACCTTCAGGTATCTCACAAACCCTGGTTTTCCAAACTCCAGCTTAACTGAAACTCTACATTAGCTGAAGTTCACTGGTGACCCCAAGTGCATTGATTGAAGGTGTCTTGCATAATCGTAAGCTCTACAGGTCTGGAGATTCAGATTTTAGTCCTATCAAAGTCCTAATATCCACTGGTTGAATCTAAATTCTGAAGAGTTCCTAAATTCCACAAAGGCAGAGCTCCTCAGCAGCCCAGTGATTTCTTGATAATCATGACATCCAAAAGTATATTGTCTCTTCCTATAAATTACTCTAGGGTCAAATTCGGCCACAGATACATCCACAAGTGAGACTAAAGTCAAAAGAAGTTGTGTAAGTGCATCTGAGTGTAATTTTTGTGATGAAAACCTCTTGAGAACATGTTTCCCTGCCAGATTCCCAGTACTTTCTAGTTACAAAGAGCTTAGCAGAAGCAGCTAAACTTTTCAGTCCTTTTCCAAACCGATGTATTGAGTTTTTTGATGGTCTGTCCATCACTAATCAATAGATCCAGAATTCCCTTCCAGTTCACAGATATGCCTTCTTTGCAGTTTCATTTCAGCAGTGCGGTCTGGTGATTAGATCAAGGAACTGGGAGGAATAAGACCTAGGTTCTGTCTCCTACTTTGCTACTGATTACTGGGTGGCCATGCTGCTTCAGTAGAAACAGAGAGAAACATTTGGAAACCAAACGAGACCATTTGAAGGATGCTAATGGAGGCTGTAGGAATGTCTACTAGAGACCCCACAAAGAACACAATTCTCATGGCATTTCATCAACTTGTCCTGGACAAAATCAGAAAACACTGAGATTTGCATTGGGAAAAAAAGGTCAAAATAAAAATGGTAAATCAATTTTTTTTTGGTCCTCAGAAAGTTCTCTCTTATGACGAGTTATCTTTTAATCAGAGCTGGTTTATCCTTCATACTGTATCATTTCGTCAGGGTATAGAATGTGTAGGACTCCACTACAGTAAATCTAAAAGTAACTTTTTTATTTAATGTAGGCCTTGTCTATACAATGGTGTAACACACTCTACACAATGTGATTTCTAAAGTGCATTAACTTGTTGGTAGCTGGTCTGGGTAGACCCTGTTGGTATGCTCTAATCTCATGCTTTTTCAAATGGTATTATATTAAAGCACATAAGGAAACTTTTAGTGCCCACCAGCAGTATCTACATGGACCAATTAACGTGCAACACATTAGTGAGCGTTAAAAAGAGTGCATTTCCCCATCATGAAGACAAGCCCTTAGGAGGCCCAGGCAGAGGTTTAACACTACACAATTTAACAAGGCTTTGTAGTGTCAGTCTGTATAGTCTCAATGTTGCTTTGAGATTTGTCAGGAATGATGCTGCAGGGTCAGCCACAGATGACTGAATTCCATCCCTTTGCACAATCCAAGATTCTCCATACTGTAAGTTCCAAAGATGACAAAAATTCATAGATTTATCCAAAATACTTTGAGACCAAATGGGATTTTACAATAACTTTCAAAACTCAATAGAGATTTTTTATTTGTAGTTTGCAAGTTCATTGTATTAAAGCGTACTGTATTTAAAAGAAACAACCCCCCAAGAGACACCATTTAGAAAAGATTTTAAGATGCCACTGGGAGTATTTGATGCACATCTTCCTCTAGAGCTCAAATCATTTGGCCTTGTTTTGTCTAACTTGGCATACTGCAGATGTGATGCTTGCAAAATATGCCATGTTTACTTCAGTTTCGCCTCCAAAAGCTCAATCAATACCTCAGCCTCATAGCCTCTTTTTATAATTTGCAATTACAGCCTGCCTGCCCTGACACCCAAATACCTTTATGTATCTTATTCCAACTCTCCAACTTCCCGAAGCGGACAGCTTAATGGAGGCTGTTGTGGACTTGCATTTAGAGAAAAAAGGCTGGCAGGCTTGAGGACCTTACTTCCTAACTGGGACAAGTCATTGACTCACTACCTGCTCCTCAGCAAGTCATTTGATCTCCTTCCATCTGACTTAATTCTGCTGGAAAACTGGTTGTAAAGGAGCTAATTTTTTGGATGGGATTCCTAGGCAACAAAATGAAAAATGAATTAACACAAACTTCAAACATTTCCTTTCGAACTTTTGGAACAACAAAAATTTGTGCGGAGAAGAAACGGTGGGTCTGGTTCTCCGCTAGCTAGTGCTTCATGTACTTTACTGAAGTGAGCGAGTGCTAAGAGGGTGATTCCATTTTGATTTGGGAAGCTGAGCTAGAGAGATGGTTCCACCTTAAGATCTGGGTGAAGGTCCATAGGAGGTGAGACTGTCTAGTCAAGCAGCAATGTTCCTTTTGACCAGCTACTCCCTGCCACTGTACAGCTGGGGGGCTGCACAGCAAAGCAGGGCACCATTTGCTTCATATATTCCTGCCATTGTACCCCATTTGACCTTGAGCCACATGTTGCTAATATAGTCCCGCTCTGCCCTTGAAAAGAGTCTGCCCATAGCAACAGTGTTAAAATGTCTGGGGTGCCTTTGGGGAGTGGAATGTAGCCAACTTGCGCTGGGGAATGACCCAAAAAATATTTGATGGTGAACTTGGACTTTCCTAGGTAAAAGACACAGTGCGCTGGCACCCTAGAAGCATTCTGCTTTCCAAGGCAAAACAAGACTGTACCTGTCACAAACCTTCAGTGTTCACAATATCAAAATCCAGTTTAAGCACATAGCTCCAGTTACGTGGACTCACGAGTTTCCAGAAGTTCACTGGTGTCTGTATCCTTGGGGAGGAGGGGGGGAGATTTGGACATCATGAAAAGCACTGCTCCGTGTGTAATAGCAGTGAAAAAAGCAAAGAAGAATTAGACAATAATAATATAAATGATATAATGTGATAAATGGTATTCCCTCACCTGATAGGATAGACTCTGTTGAGTTTTGGACATCCAGCTGCAAAAGACAAAGAAACAGACAGAAAACCTGAGCTCTATTCCTAGCTTGGCCGGTGGCTGATGGGTGACCTTAGGCAAGTCAGTTCACCTTTCTGTGCCTCAGTAGCCCCATCTGTAAAATGTGGCTCCTTTGTAAAATGCTTTGAGATCTACTGAAAAAAGCTAGGTATTATTATCAATTATACAAGTTAATAGTTTATTGCACAGTGCCTCATTAACCTGTGGAAATCGCTGAGACAAAATATCACTAAAGCCAAGAGCTTAGCAAGGCTGAAGAAAGAATTTGACATTTGTGCATATGAGAACACCCACAGTTACATTAGATATGATGACAATGTATTTATTATTATTTTTTTTAGCAGTGATGTAAATCCTCTTGTATCGGGGCAGAAGTCAACCACTAACTGGTGCCACTCAGGAAAAAACTTCCCCTGTGGAGAGGTTATTCCAGAATTATCCACTATGAGGTTTCTGGAGCATTCCCCAAAAGCAGCTCACACTGGCCATCATCGGAGATAGGATAATGGACCGCATGGTTCGCCAGTCTGGCAATTCCTATACTCTGGTGTACTATTGTAGTCCCTAAAATGAGCCCTTAATATGTGTCTATAATTTACAGACTCTTCTTACACTGAAAATGTTCCCTTCAGAAGAAAGAAGAGTCCATTTGGCCCCTGGTCTGGTTTTTGCTGATACAATTCTGAACGAGCACATCAGAACAAAGAACTGTGTGGGAGCTGTAGAAGACATAATCCGAGAGTAACAATCCTGCATCCTTTTGCTGGGCCTTTAATGGTATATGTATGGAAATGCAATAAATGTGACATAGCCCATTAGGCAAGAACAAATTTTCTTCCCATAATTTTATCTTTGTTTAATTGAATATTTAATTGATATAAATATGAAACTAATTTTTTCCCGTGTTCAGTACATTTAGCAAGAAGTGTTGATCCTGGGCTGTATCTCGAGAGGCATTTATGCAGACACGGACAGCAACCATGCCCTTCTTGTCCCCTTCTGTGTGCTAATAGAAGTGAGCGGGTCATTTGGCATTAGCAAAGGAGTAACTTAGCATTTGCACTGAGCTGAATCTTGCCAGACTGTGTGCATATTGGAGCCAGTAGACAGCGGCTCCTTTCACGTTGATGAATGGCTTTTTTCAAGCGTTCTGCTCCCTAGTTATGAGAAGGGTGACCCGGTCAGGAGACGACTTTATGAAGCTATAAAAAATGTATGTCACTTCGGACTCTCTAATGTCACGGAAAAAAAAAAAACCCTCTGTGCACAAAAAATGGCAGGGTAATAAGCCTGTTTTCAATGCTCTAAATAGCTTTCTGTCTACAGCCCTGTGTATCCCTGTGAGCTGGGGCTGCTGCTTGCTTCAACAAAGCATTGGGAGTTGTGTGTGTGTATTTAAAAAGGTTGATTCTCTTTGCCTTCCTATCACAGAAAATGCTTATCATGATGACAACAAGGCATTCGGAAGGCAGGTGGGGCAGCACTACATGGGGTGCTGAGAGAAAGGTATAATACCCTGCAAAAAAAAATGTAATCCACTCAAGGTGGCTCTGACTTTTAAGTATGCAGAACAGCTTGAGAGAAAAGCACTATAAAGCAAAGTAGTTTTGAAAGGGGCCTTTCATCTAATATTTTAGAAAGTATTTTCGCTGTGCCACAAAGGATAAAAAGCAAATGGTTGCCAGGTACGCTTGCCCCCATGCCTTTGGTCGAATACTCTGGAGTTTAAAGATACTGCCATGTAGATTTTAACAAAGAGAGCCCTCATTATCATTCATTGAATTTTCCCATTCCTTTTTAGGCTTTGATATGCATATTTCATTGCATTGGATGTGTTTTCCTTCCCCCTTGCCCCCTCAGAGATGTAGCACAGTTTATAACTGATGTTAAAATGTTAATTTGAACAAGGTAAGTGGCCCAGAGGATCAAGGTCAGAGGTCTCTTCTTTATTAGGGTTTCAATTAGTCAGAGGCAAACTTGGGAACACCCAGGTTTTGGGTTTGTATGCAACCCCTGCCAAAGCTGAGTTGTAAAAGCAACTGAACTCCTACTTCCAACCACTATTTTGCTTTCCTGTTTTTCCTGGTGGAATTTCCAGGTCTGTCCCATTCTAGCACTGGAACAATTTGCATCACGGTAGAAAGGAGATGAGTCTTCATCAAGTGCCAGGCTCTGTTAAATCATGGAGATTTCTGAATGGAAACTTGGAAACCTCCCTGGTTATTTGATGCCTAAACAGAGGCAAGGGGAGGAACAAATTCAGCAGAATTCAACAATAGTGACTTGTAAGCTGGTCATAAAATGGGTGTGAGTGACAAAGAATTGTAACTTGTACCAGCCTGGCATTCTGTGAGTGTGCCAAATGGTTGTAAATCACATCCATTTAGTATTCTCTGGAGGCCAAACTCATCCTAATGTAAGCTCCCATTGAAGATAATGGACTTGATTCTCTTCTCATTGCAAACAGGTCATTCTAGTTAAGTCAAGGAAGTTACATCTGCATATCCTGACCAACTCAGTAATGTCATGACCTTTCAGTGTGTGATGCCTATCTCCTCTAGGAGAAGCATTATTATTCCCATTGTGCAGATGGGGGACTGAGGCTAAGTCACTTGCCCAGAGTCACACAGGCATTCTGTGCAGTGCAGGGAGTCAAACTTGGTTCTCCTGTATCTCAGGTGAGTGGCCCAACCAACGGAGTTACAGTGGCATAAAACTGGAGCATGGGAGAGGAGAATCAGGCCCAGTGACGGTTGCAACTGTTTATGAAAGGGCTACATTTGGATCCTTCAAGCCAAACTCTTGTCTCTCCTACAGTGAGGTAAATTCAGAGTAACTGCATTAGGTTAAATCCACCAGTCAGTGGACCAAATTCTACTATAAAGCTACTCTATAGTGATAATGGTGTAACTTCAACTGACTGTGTATGTACCCCTTTGTTTGGGAGAGAGAGGAAAGAGACCATGATTTGTCTGATTGAGGCACTTCTGGAAACAAATAATGGGTAAGAAAAATGGTAATGACTAACACAGAGCCTTGATCCTAAACTTACTGGAGTCAATGGCAAAACTCCCATTGATTTCAGTGGTGTAAAATCAGGCCTAAAGTACTAACCATTATACAAACATAAAGGAAGGTACAGTCACTGCCCCAAAGAGCTTACAGTCTAGAAGGAAAGACATACAGACAAAGAAAAATGGTTTGTAGCTAAGATCATGCCGTGGCTTGCTGCCAATGCTGGGAACAGAACCCAACTATTCCAGCCTCCCAGTTCCTCGTTTTAATTAGCAGACTACAAAGACACCTCCTGTGCCAGGTAAACACATAGGAGAGACTGCAGCACGGTGTTAGTTGCCTCGCTGGCCTAGATCTCCTGCTTCAGCCCAAATGGAGATAAGCCCTGTCTTCCAGGATGCATGAGTGGAGGCAGTCACCGTGGCAACTCCCAGGGTGGCTATTTAAAGCTACACTTTTCTTTCCTCTGTGCATTTGTCCCCTGAACGTGTTTAAGCTCAGTAACACATCAAATATATAGTTTTGCAAGAAAAATTCCCCCCACTTAAGAATTTATTAACAATTTACATAATTGCTTAAGTAATCTGCATAATTGACAGAAAGTTTAATTTGACCCTAGTTCAAATGCAACACTTATGGTTTTAAATTGAAATGGGTATAATTCATTTATGAGAGTAATTAATCCATAGTGTCTAACAAATACAGTGTATGCTGCCTGAGGCCTTCAAGGCCAGAACACGCCATTAGGATGTTTTATTTAAATATGTCAAATCTGTTCATCTCCGCAGCTGCCTGCGTTCAAATATATCAAATGTTCAGCTTGACCTTTAAGTTGCCCCTCTGAAAACAGGGCATTTAAAATGAAAATCACAGATTTACCCCTCTGCCTAACAAAGGGCAGCATTGGTTTAAAGTAACTGCAGATATTTTGGGTGAGGAGTGTTCTCAGTGAGGTTATAATTTACCCAAGCAACTATGTTGCTTTAAGGGGCTGGTTTTGCCCTTTCTTTAAGTAAAATTGACCACTGTGCAGAGGGCATCACAAGACCCTTTACATCCCATGTAAGCCCTCTACCCAGAGCTCAGTGGTGCCCAGATCTTTGGGCTGGTGCCCTACAAAGAGATCATTTTCATCCATTGAACTATCCCTCACTTGTTGATTTCCCTGGGACTATTTCCAGACTAATGCACTACTCAATGTGAGTAATGTGGCAGGTGTAAGCCCTCAATGTATGATTTAGAAGGAGACCTTCACCTTACCATTGTCCAGTGCAACTAAATATGGGAACAACTGTCAGTTAGGGCTTGATTCTGGAGTCCTTACATATTCTGGAGTAGTATCTTACTCCAAAAGTAATCCTATTGAAACCATTAGGGCTACTCGTGGAGTAAGATATTCTATCACCCTTACTCATGCTGAGTAAGCTGGCTTTTAGGCATTCAGCTTCTTTATACGTAGGTACACACTGGTGCTTAGATGGCTAATTGACACCAGTTATGCCTGCACTTACAGTAGATTCTACTTAGTAACAACTCTCAGTTCCCAGCTACATGTTGCTATTACCCAAAAGTTGTCCATAAGCGCAAGGCACTGTTTTCAGGGGGACAGATAGAAAAAACAAGCACAGAACAAGGATACATTGTACAGAACAGTAGTTGTGAAACTGTTTATTAACTTCCTGTAATAAAGAATACCAAACATGACACCAGTAATGGACACACTGTATCATGTACCACAGTGCTGAGAGCAAACTTACGAACTTTCAGCTTGCTATGTGTCTCAAGAAATACTGTGAAGCCGAACACAATTCTAAGACACAGCTTTTAACATTCCCCCCACCCCCCCAAGAAAACTTGCAAAACAATTACAGTATAATGTCTCTGGATGCTCAACAGTCCTGTACTTCCAGTTAGTGCTCCTTATATGTCACACAAATTAAAGCAGCATAAGACTTTACAAATAATAATGTTTTTAATGACTTTTGTCCGATGTTGTCTGCTTTCTACATTTTGCCACATCCACCTGTAAATCCTTCCCAGTTTTGCATGCAGCCTTGTAACTGGACTCAAATCCACGACTCTGGCATATCCTGCAAAAAATGTCCACTGCACATAACTGCCTTGTGAGGGAAATCTCTTTGGGTTCTTCATCCTCTGTACTAGTCCTCTTGTGCCTGATCAGCCTGTGGGTGCTTTACAGCTTCTGCTGTCTCCAGAGGTTCTGCCTCAGAAAGCTCCCCTTCTGGCTCTGAATGACTGTCAGACTCAACATTGGCCTCAAAATCCTCTGCCGTTAGATTTTTCAGGAACTGAAACGTTGACCAGCACATCAGTGTCCACCAGACCATCATTTTCTGTTGTTGGTGAAAACCCTCCCTGCCTGAAGCAGTCTAGAACCGTCTGCGGGAGAATAGAGGCCCATGACACCTTAGCAAGATGAAGTGCACAAATCAGAGATGTTTTTTGGCAACATCTACCGCTCCTAGGTGTGGGTCAGCACCAAGAGAGGCAATAATGTGTGCATTAGGACAAGCATAGTCATGACCTTTGACATTTTTAATGACATCCATGTCCATTAGCTGCTTGACTGAGGTTGTGTCCAGAGGCAGGAATTTTAACACGATCTGTGATGGCTCTACATTCGCTGAATGAGCTGGGCAATTGTTAATTAAAAGGCACACGTGTCTACAGCTCCCTGTTCCAGTTCTTAAGCCACTCTTCAAACTTGTCATCCATGCACTGGCTGAGCTTCTGTAGAGCACAGGCAGCTTTGAGTAGTCCTTAGGGAGACAACAAAGGTACTTGCTCTTTCCCATCATTTGTCCAACACAACAATTGGATGCAGTCCATAGCTTTTTTTTCCTTCCTGCAAACCTTTCTTTCAGCATGCCAAGACCTGTGTCAGGAAATCCCGGGCAGAAGAGACCAGTCTTGTGAGCACTGAAGATATCATGTGGCTGATACTGCTCTAGAATGCTGAGTGGGGTGTCTGCCCCCCGTTCAGTAGCTGCCGGAAGGTCAGCATCTTGTTTCTCGCCATGTTCCTTATGCCAAACCATGTTGTGTCAGGCTTCCCACCCATGAGGCCAGCTATCTGAAGGATTAAAGTCCTTCCCCTGCTCTGCCACCAGCTGACACGCTCTCAGTTTCAGCATCAGCCCAGTGAGACAAGCACCTGGGCCAAACTTACGATGAAACAAGAGCCACAGTCCGTCACTAACATCTGCCTCCTTTCCCTCCCATTGGTGCTTGCAGACTTGCTTTGTGGTGTTTCTGTTCTTCTTTACTGAACACAAGAAGCAACATACTCTGAGATACTAAACCTCCTAGGTATTCTCACATACTGCCTCCAGGACCCAGACATTATCAGCGATAGACAGGTGCATGTGTTTGGAAGCCCTGGCGCACAGCGTGCTCAGCGGCTCATGCTCAGAGGCAGGAAATTGACTACAGGTAGCACTTCCCCTGTAATAATGTTGCCCTTAATCAGCATGCCTGTGACTCATATCTCAATCCCATTAGCCCTGATGTTAATGGGACAGGGCTGGTTTGGGGCAATACGTCGCCATTAACTGCAAGTTGCTATTATCAAGATGGCTAGTAAGTGGAACCTACTGCATTTAAATCTGCAGTCACTTGTGCCCATGAAGTTGTGCGTGCAAAATGAGAAGTTGCTTCTAAACCCAGGCTGTAAGAGGGCAACCCTGCCTGCAGTGCCCTGGGGGGTGGCAGAGCACTACACAACAGGTGCATCCGCCTCAGTTTCCCCTCAGGAACCGAAGGACTCCACACGAGTCTCTCTTTCCTTAATACTCCTCCTCCTTGGGGCTGGTTTATTACAAAAAACGAGATGCAAGTAGTCCATAACATGACTCTCAACCTACAGTCCATTTATCACCCTAGTGCACATAGTCCTTAAAACCCTAGTCTTTCCAGTGGGCACCCTCATCAGTTTCTCTGCTGGGAGTCCTTCCATATCACACTTGGTGTCTTTGTCTAAGCCAATACTCTTTGTTAGTCTTCTTCTTCTGTCCCTGTGTCAGAACAGCCACCCCAACCCTTCCATCCAGAGTGCAACCCTGCTCATCCCAGTGGGAACCCCCCAGCCTCTCTGCTGGGAGTTCATCCCCACTGGGGGAGTATCCCTCTCTCCCCCTGGCCTTGCAGACTACTTCGTCTGCTGCTCCTCTTGTCTTCAGCCCTCTGGCCCTGGTTCTCTGGCTTGAGGAGGTCAGCCAGCAAATACCTGTTGCTGTTTTCCTTGACTTCAGCCTCCCCTCAGGAAACATCTTCTGGCTCTGGCAGCTCTCACCTGCCTTTTCCCTGACTGACTCTAGTATCCTTAAATCTCCAGTTCTCTGTCTCACACTCATCTCCTCTCCAAGGTCCAGGTGCCCTGATCTTTCATAGCCCCAGATGCTGCCCTGTCCTCTTCACTGGGTGAACTGGGAACGTGTGTCTGGCACAGGGGAGCTGGACCTACTTCATTCACTGGGGCCAGCCACCCTGTGATACAGGCCCTAAATCTTCAGATGCATCATACATTTAAAATACCATTCTTCCTTTTCTGTAAGGCTCTGGCAAAGTGAACTGAATTCATCTGAGTGGCAGAAGCTGGGAATATCTCCCCAGCAGAGCAGGAAAGAGGAATTCGGTAGCAAAGCAAGGTTCCCAAGTTGCAAAGTTGAGATCCTGATGTGGACCTGAACTTTCCCAGTTTTTAGAGGTGTTTGTATCTGAGGTTCTGGTTTGGGTCCATCTCTAACTGTGACATAGGTATTTTGCATGTCTGGCTAAGTCATCTCCTACCAGCACTCAGCAGAAAGCTGCAAACACCCGAAAGCAGCAGTGACAACTGTAGGAGCAGGGAAAAGTATTCCGATGGACTTGTTTGAGTGCAAAAATAAACTTCTGCAAACTATGTTATTCATGCAGGTGTTGAAAGCTGATCAGGCTGTTTTACTGAAATGCATATACTAAAAACATCAGGTGGGAAACTCCAAAACATTATGGGACTTGGAACTCAAAATGGTAAGGACTCTGCCCTTTCATCTGCAGTCAAAGGAGGAAAGAAACCTTCTTGCTCAAGAGATCTGTCCTTTGAGCGCATTTCAAGTCAGATCTGTTGACTTTTCCAGTTAATATATTATGTGGTATACATGTGAGAGGCAGAGACAAAACACCAAACGATTGTGTGCCAGATTGATCTCTCAGTTACACTGGTGTATATACAGATTAAAGCTGGATATTAATGGGGGTGTGTGTGTGTTTGCTATATTGCTTCCATGAATTAGAATGAGGGAAACCAACAACAGGATAGTGGTGTTTCCAACTCTCATGGTTTTATCACAAGTTCACAATATTTGATATTTTATGTAAAGTTCCAGCTCCTGGAAATGAGGGGTTATGTGAGAATCTCAGCTTTAATTTTAAAAAAAGAAGTAAGTTTCTAGCCCTTGTGGTTGCAGAGAAGAGCTTGGAAACATGACTCAAGTGGACCCTAAAAGTTCAAAAACCAGAAGACAAATTAAAAGAACCCACCTGGTAATTATTTTTTTTTTAAATCTTGTGGCTTTTCAACCGGTCTTCTGATTTCTTTTTGAGGCCTGACTCCTCATTTTTTAAGCAACATTTAGGGTTGGCAATATTGGGATAGGAAGGAAGGTGAAAATGCCTGGCTTAGCTGTTGCTAGTTCAGTCTGAACATGAGTGAACTGTTTCTCTCTCTCAGAAACTGGCTGAAGTTTTCAAGCCGATGCTTAAACATCTTGTTGACAAAGCCAGAGAAGTGCTTAAGAGGGCCTCAGAGATCGGACGTGAGTTCCAAATATTTGAAAATATCAAAGCCTCTTAAACTCTTGTTTGTTAAAGTCATTGGATTCTCCTGAACTGCACTGGTCTAAGTATAAATGGGTTAAGAATGTCAGACCCGGTATCATGTAAGCAAGCGTGTACATTGTGGTGTTAAGAAAAGGTCACATTTAAATGTCAGAAAAGGGTCATGTTTCTGATACTGTGTTCTTAATAAGTAAGTGGGATTATTAATTCTTTTTTGTTAAAAAAAGAACTATAGGCTTTTGCTAGCATTCAGTTACACCTGGATGGAATCTTTCACTCCAGTTAGCTTTGTCTATGGAAATCTCTGGTTGACATTTAGACTGAGCCCATGGGGATAGGAGTGGGGGAAGGGGAAGACTGTGGTGGAAGAAGGTACAAGGTTGAGGGAGAATCCTCATGCTAGAGGATTTCGTAGTGCATTCCTCAGTGCGACGTTGTGGCTGGAAAGTCTGAGAGGGCAAATGACCCTCCGCGTAAGAAATAGGCCATTGTACATATCTCCCAGAACATCACTGATTCCAGAACATCTGCCTAGAATCAAGCAACACTGGTGAATTACTGATCATTGTTACTGATCTAATAATAATCTCATAAATAATACATCACCTTCAGATAGCCACGTTGAGTGGAGGACTAATAAATAACCCTTAAGGCACTGATTTTCAGAAGGGACTCCATTCAGCCATTGCATATTCTATGCAATTCATAGAATATCAGGGTTGGAAGGGACCTCAGGAGGTCATCTAGTCCAACCCCCTGCTCAAAACAGGACCAATCCCCAGTTTTTGCCCCAGATCCCTAAATGGCCCCCTCAAGGATTGAACTCACAATCCTGGGTTTAGCAGGCCAATGCTCAAACCACTGAGCTATCCCTCCCCCCAAAGGAATATTGTGTTCCCTTAAGTAATTGTGGGCACGTTTTATAGCACTAAGTTTAACTACGTCATTTGTGGGCCCCAGGGATTGTAGTTATACATGTAGCTGCTGTTGAATGCATTTGCTCGTGCAGTTGTACCTTCAGCTATTTGAAGGTTCAAAACCAGAGACCATTTCTGACTCTTAGGTTTCAAACTATCTAACACCAGCTTGATTAGTAGAGAAAGTCTGTGTTTAAATCAATCAGAACCTCATTCTGCCACTCGTACTTACATTGAATAATACCTTCGTTATACCTTTACAAATTTTATTGGCCAGATTCTGCAACTCTTATTCACACTGAGAAGGACTCAACTCACCCATGTGAGCACTCCCACTGTCTTTGGAGAGCATACTGGTATAAATAATTACTACTGGAGTAAAGGGTTGCAGAAGCTGTGCCTTTGTATTAGTCGTGGGTGATCTTCAGCAGAATTTGAGCTCAGGTAAGGGTTAATTTCAGATAAATACCCCAAGGTTTAGATGCTTATCCAAATCTGTGTGTCAGATTCCTTGTGCACCTATTACCAGGATTTGTAAGTGCCCCAAGTCTCTGCAAAAACTTTGATGGAAATCACATATAAAACCATGTTCACACATCAGGTTCTGGAAACATCTGAGAGCCACACTGAAGATACTTATCATTGAGTTATACCAAAAGCCAACTGCTATTAATGTCTCCGATCTAGATTCTTCTGCCTTTACTTACAATGAGTAGTTCATTACACCACAAGTAGTCCCACTGATTTCAGTAGGGTCACTCATGGTATAGGTACCACTCAACATGAGTAAGAGTGGTAGAGTCAGAGGGAAGTTTTTCATACAGCCAGTTAATAGATCAAAAGTGCACATTGTCTCTTTACAAGGATTACAGTGCTCACCGAAGTGGAGCCAAAAGAATACACTAGTCTGTGTGACACTTTAGGGTCCAACTTTCAATCTCCCATCTGATGCCCACTGTTTTGTGAAAGCAACTATCTGTGTTCTAAATTTTGTATCCACAAACATGCATCTCAAATTACTCTGATTTCCAGGGACAACACGCATTTTAGTCCCTCAATTAACCATTTCCCAAATATTTGCTACGTGACTAACCATTTATATCTGAAATAAAGAATAATGAAACCGAAGTTACAGAAAGAGTCATGTACTGTAAAGGAATGAATCCCATGACATTTTAAGTTTCTTGCCTGAATAATTTTTGTGTCCCCCTTGTTTTGGGTCTTTGTCACACCCTTTTTTAAAAAATTTGGCTTTGGCAGATGGAGAGGTATGCCAATAAGTAATTTCGAGAGCCACTAATGTGATAGGTATGTAAGTGATATTAAATGCACTCTCATAGAACTGTGGGTACAAAAAGGGAAGTAAAGCTGTAAAATCTGGCCTCTAGAGTTTAAGTGCAGGTGATTCTGTATCATTTGATTCCCAGTGGTCCTTATTGGGCAAGGAATTTGCCTCCCTGCACCATCAGAATGGAAGGGAGTTTCTTAATTACCAAACAAATGGAGAGTAGCTGCTTGGTTTTGACAGCTCCTTTGTGTATCATTCTTTGCAGAACATGAATGATTAATGGAATTTCCCCAACACAGTCAAAGTTGTTTACTGATGGAATTAAAGCTGAAATTGGCAGTGCTCTTTTGGGAGGACTTTTTCTATAATGTCACCAGACCTGCCAAGCTCTCCTGATGAAAAATAGGGACAATTAGGGATGGGGTCAGAAGTATTATGGATATTAAAAGGTTTGGTTCTCCCCACTGGAAAAAAAAAAGTCTTCTCTTGGTAATTTTCTTTGGGCAGTCACATTCTTGGTCCCCAATTTTGGCTTTGGATTTTTGGAGGGGCACGGCAAGATTTGTTCAGCTTTGGCATCCTGAGCCTAGAAAGTGATGAGTGTTGGTATAAAGGAGGTTGTGGGTATTGGTGGCTTTGGTGCCCCTTACTATGGTGATGCAAGCGTCAGAAGTGCCTAGATGGACTAAGGTGTTCGGACACTAAGTTGTAGAACACAAGGCACCGAGTGTTAGCATTGAAGGGGGTTGATGATGGTGTCCTGAAAAGTGATAAGCACAGCAGTCATTATTAGCATCATGGAATGGAAGGGGGTTGGCACTGCCGGCACCGGTGGTGCGAAATGGAAGGTGCTTGGGTCTCATGCCATGATGTGGAGAAGGATCAGTGTTTGCTGCTATTTCTGACCCATTTTTATGGCACCAAAACCAATGCCCTTCCACACCAAACTGCCAAGTGAATCAGCAGGTTTTATTTGCAAACACACTAAGAACTTTTTTTTTTGCTGTGTTCTCATCACTTGCCCCATAGTCCCATCACCTGTAGCCTAACCTATAACAGAGAGAAGAACTTGGTGGAGTGGTACTCTCCCTTCAGTAGTGATTCATCTGGGAAACTCTTGTGAAGTGTCTAATAATAATAGCTTGCATTTACACAGCATGGCTCATGTTTTAAGTGCTTTATAAACATTAGCTGAATTCCCACACTGACCCCAAGAGATAGTTAGATAAGTGCATGATTTATTTTTATTCTCATTTTCCAGATGGCAACAAAATACAGACAGAGGTGAAGTGGCTTTCCCAAGGCCACAGAAGGAGTTGAAGATGAGAGGATCTCCTGGCTACTACTCCTGTGGGAAGGGTCATCCAGCCTCTGTCTTCTGACTCTATTGACAGGTTTCAGAGTAGCAGCTGTGTTAGTCTGTATCCGCAAAAAGAAAAGGAGGACTTGTGGCACCTTAGAGACTCACAAATTTATCTGAGCATAAGCTACAGCTCACTTAAAGCTTATGCTCAAATAAATTTGTTAGTCTCTAAGGTGCCAGGAGTCCTCCCTTTCTTTTTGAGTCTATTGAATTGACCAAGGTCCTGCCTGTACTCCTGTGAACAGGTCTATGAGATGGATTTTTATGATCTATGTGAATTCTGGCAACTGGCCAGAGTGCTCAGATATTTCCTGTCCCACATCACAGCTCTCTGGAGTGCCTTTCTCTTCTGCCTCTAAGCATTTTGCTCCCATAATCTCAATTAGCAACATCCAAAATCAGCAGTGAGGAAGAGTATAGTGGGACCTAAGAAAGAATGAGCAGAGCATGCTCCCCAAACTTGTACCGTTAGCAGCAAATGTGTATTACAGCCTGGCCCTTCCACTTCTAATGAAAGTGTCTGAACTCACAGTATATGTTCAGCTGCCAAAGGCATTAGATGGAGAGCCACATAGATGAACCGCTCCTATTAGAATAAAGAAAAGGAGGACTTGTGGCACCTTAGAGACTAACCAATTTATTTGAGCATAAGCTTTCGTGAGCTACAGCTCACTTCATCGGATGAATACTGTGGAAAGTATAGAAGATCTTTTTATAAACACAAACCATGAAAAAATGGGTGTTACCACTACAAAAGGTTTTCTCTCCCCCCACCCCACTCTCCTGATGTTAATAGCTTATCTAAAGTGATCACTCTCCTTACAATGTGTATGATAATCAAGGTGGGCCATCTCCAGCACAAATCCAGGGTTTAACAAGAACATCTGGGGGGGGGGGGGGGGGGGGGGCGTAGGAGAAAACAAGGGGAAATAGGTTACCTTGCATAATGACTTAGCCACTCCCAGTCTCTATTCAAGCCTAAGTTAATTGTATCCAATTTGCAAATGAATTCCAATTCAACAGTCTCTTGCTGGAGTCTGGTTTTGAAGTTTTTTTGTTGTAATATCGCAACTTTCATGTCTGTAATCGCGTGACCAGAGAGATTGAAGTGTTCTCCGACTGGTTTATGAATGTTATAATTCTTGACGTCTGATTTGTGTCCATTTATTCTTTTACATAGAGACTGTCCAGTTGACCAATGTACATGGCAGATGGGCATTGCTGGCACATGATGGCATATATCACATTGGTGGATGTGCAGGTGAACGAGCCTCTGATAGTGTGGCTGATGTTATTAGGCCCTGTGATGGTGTCCCCTGAATAGATATGTGGGTACAGTTGGCAACGGGCTTTGTTGCAAGGATAGGTTCCTGGGTTAGTGGTTCTGTTGTGTGGTATGTGGTTGCTGGTGAGTATTTACTTCAGGTTGGGGTGCTGTCTGTAGGCAAGGACTGGCCTGTCTCCCACGATTTGTGAGAATGTTGGGTCATCCTTCAGGATAGGTTGTAGATCCTTAATAATGCATTGGAGGGGTTTTATTTGGGGGCTGAAGGTGACGGCTAGTGGCGTTCTGTTATTTTCTTTGTTAGGCCTGTCCTGTAGTAGGTGACTTCTGGGAACTCTTCTGGCTCTATCAATCTGTTTCTTCACTTCCGCTGGTGGGTATTGTAGTTGTAAGAATGCTTGATAGAGATCTTGTAGGTGTTTGTCTCTGTCTGAGGGGTTGGAGCAAATGCAGTTGTATCGCAGAGCTTGGCTGTAGACGATGGATCGTGTGGTGTGGTCAGGGTGAAAGCTGGAGGCATGTAGGTGGGAATAGCGGTCAGTAGGTTTCTGGTATAGGGTGGTGTTTATGTGACCATCGTTTATTAGCACTGTAGTGTCCAGGAAGTGGATCTCTTGTGTGGACTGGACCAGGCTGAGGTTGATGGTGGGATGGAAATTGTTGAAATCATGGTGGAATTCCTCAAGGGCTTCTTTTCCATGGGTCCAGATGATGAAGATGTCATCAATATAGAGCAAGTAGAGTAGGGGCGTTAGGGGATGAGAGCTGAAGAAGTGTTGTTCTAAGTCAGCCATAAAAATGTTGGCATACTGTGGGACCATGCGCGTACCCAAAGCAGGGCCGCTGATTTGAAGGTATACATTGTCCCCAAATGTAAAATAGTTATGGGTAAGGACAAAGTCACAAAGTTCAGCCACCAGGTTAGCCGTGACATTATCGGGGATAGAGTTCTTGACAGCTTGTAGTCCATCTTTATGTGGAATGTTGGTGTAGAGGGCTTCTACATCCATAGTGGCCAGGATGGTGTTATCAGGAAGATCACCGATGGATTGTAGTTTCCTCAGGAAGTCAGTGGTGTCTTGAAGGTAGCTAGGAGTGCTGGTAGCGTAGGGCCTGAGGAGGGAGTCTACATAGCCAGACAATCCTGCTGTCAGGGTGCCAATGCCTGAGATGATGGGGTAAATCTCTTAGGCCAATATTTTCAAACATGGATGCCTAAAGTTAGGCACCAAATAGCCTTGTTTCTAGAGGTGCTGAGCACCTGTAGCTCCTGTGGACGTCTTTAGGAAGACTTGAAAATATTGGCCATACCCCCTCTGTACCTCAGTTCCCCCGTCTGTAAAATGGAGACAGTAATAATTTTCTACATGTCTCATGGAAGTGCTGTGAGGATAAGTTGATATATATTAAATATTCTGAGATTCTTGGACAGAAAGCAGTGTTGATGTGTGAAATATTATTAACAATAAATCCATTTCCTAGTTTTATGTTATTCCGCAGTGCTCTGGGGAAACTGAGGGTCTCTAGACATGAGAGAAGGGTGTAGTGGAGGCAGGCATGAGTCAATCATGTGCAAGTCCAGTAGTGGGCATCCTGTGAGCAAAGAAAATCCATTACAGTGATGTGCCTGATTCTGATCTCACGTACACTGTCCATCAGGAATAACTCCAGTCATGTCAGTGGAGTTATACCGTTGTAAAGCTAACATATGCACCATCAGAAAGGCTAGTTGTATTAATGAGTGATGTTTTCATTTGATGACCTGACATGGACAAATTCCCACTAAAACCCTCAGCAAACAGCCAAAAAGAAAAATGGTGCAGGAGAATTGTGCAAAAGTTCTGTTAAGAGAGGCACGTCTGGAATCCATCCATTTCTTCCACCAACATTTCACATGGTACCCTGTCCTGGTGCCAGCCAGGTTGGGAGTAGTGGGTGGGGAAGGGGTTAGGAGAGGAAGCTTATCTGAAAGGCATAGAACGTACTTGAAATGATCTTCTTCTGAAGAATGCACTGCCCAGCCACTTCAGTAAAAACAAATCAGCTGCATGCCCAGGCAATACCCTCCATATTACGCTGGCTGAAGAAATCCAAAAAAGCCTAAAGAAATGGATGATTAGTGAGAGGGGTTAAAAACAACCACCACCACCCGCTGCTATAGTGAAGCCATTGCAACAACTTCCAAATAAAATGGTCTCTAACAGAGCAGAGCCTGTCTGGTCAGTAACCCACGACTGAGGTAATGGTTTCATATAACAATAATGCTTGACTTGGTGTTCATTTTCAACCCGCAGCGGTGAAAGTAAAGTGCAATCTAACAGCAGCTGTCAAATACTTTAAGCTAATCTGCCAGTAGCTGCTTTGGTACAGTTTTGGTGATGTAATACATTGTATCACCTGACCCCGGCAATGTGACTGCACTGTTAACACTCTGCCCTTGGGAGGTTCATGAGTGGGTCTGAGTGGTTAGAAACTTCCCCTTAGGTACTTAGGAGAAAGACCTGCTACTGCTCCTCACTGCAGCTCTGATGCACTTGTGCCACAGTAGTGCTGAAATGTGTTTCTTTCCAAATCATTAAAGCCTGGCACTTTAGAGCTGGGCTCTTGGGAAAATGTCCCCGGCTCACCTTTCCCCCGCTTCTGTTGTTTTCAACATAGATGCTGAACCTCAGTGCATGTTCTTGCTGTATTTCCAAACAGCTTGGGGCTTCAGAGGCTGTGGAATATTATAAATATTGACACTGTTTTCCTAACTGTGCACTTTTTCAGGGTGTTTCCAATGCGTGGATTATGCAACACACAGCGAGTAATAGGAAGGAAGGAGCTGGGTAAGTAAAACTTGCATCCTGGGGAACTCCAAATACTGATCTCCCTCACTCACAGGAGGAAGGAGTGTTGTCTAGTGATTAAAGCGGGGAACTGGGAGTCAGGGGTGTGAGGTTCAATTCATGTCTTTCCTGCTGACCTTTTAGGTGACCTTGGGCCTGTCACTGAATCTTCTCTGTGTCAGTATAGTAAAGCCTACCCCTCAATGAGGCTGAATTAATTAATGCCCAAAGCGCTTTGTAGCTTTTAAGTGAGGATTGCAAAGTATTATCTGAGTATATTTCTCTGTAATCACTGCTCAACTGTGCCTAACCCTTCCTCTGCAGCTGACGTTCTGTCATTGTGTTTCTATCTGGGCAATGGCTTTCCCATGTAGTCTGTATGCTGGAGTTGCAATGCATCCTGAACACTGGGCAGAATTACTACAAGGTGCTGAATGAATTATAGGGAAGCAATATCCTCTCTCCCCACCCAGTGACCCGGGCCCATGTAACCTCTCCTGAGGTGACTTCAGACAAGATCCATAGACACGGCCCATGATCTCTCCATGTCTGAACAATTGACATCACTTTCCTTATCCAAACAATCAAGGCTGAGATTTTTTTAAGTCACCTAAGTTGATTTGGGTTTCATTTTAATGGGAGTTAGGCACCCAGTTCCTTTAGGTAATTTTGCAAATCCCACACCATACCTCCTGTCTTCCTCTTTTAGATATTTCTGTGAATGTCAGCCTTTAGTTAACTGAGAAATTTTAGCTCAGAGTTGGCAATGGAGAGCACCATCGTAGTAGGCAGAGCACTGGAAAATGAAGTACTTCCTAACTTCACCTTCAATCTATTCCGTATGGGCCCCAGAGGCACCCACTCGTTCAGCCAGGTCATAGCTCATTTTACACCACTGTTATTTCCCCTTTGAAAAGCTCTTCCACTTTCTCTGCAAGGCTCTCCGTCCCTTTGGTGTTCTCGCGCTGAAGAAATAATAATAATAAAATCCCAACTTCTCCTTTTTTTCTTTAAGGTACAGCATTGTTACACTTGACTGGCTATAACAGACTCAACTCCTTTGAAAGTAATGGAATTATATTGCCATCACAGTTCACTGGTCTGCCTCATTTTGGAAAAAAATCATCTTTCTTAATATCTCGACCACAGTGTAGCTCAGCAGCAGCTACTAACTTGGGAGAGCTAGATACTATAACCTGGCCGCTCAAAGTCCAGACAATGGCATCGTGTACACTGAAAGGAGCAAGTGCACAGAAGAATTGGCAGACATGGAATTGAAGGCTGGTCTGGGCTGTTCAGTCTGGGGTCTCCCCTGAGGACCAGAAGGAACAAGTCCACTAAAGTCAGATGGATACGTCCTTTTTATGCTCTCAGTATTCACGCTACCCTACTGCAGTGCATCCTTCTTGCAAGCACAACATAATAGAATTGAAACTGAGGTTACACTCCAAAGAGTCGCTCTGTAAAGATGACACTGTGGGGTTCCATATTTGTTCTCCCTGAGGGATTTCATATCAATTTTGCTGAGTTTATGTGTGAGGAGGTGATTTTTCTTACCGCAAAGCCAACCTAGGTTCTCAACACCAAGTTCTGTTTATTCTGCTCCTTACAACACCTCTAGGGCTGGTAGGTTGTCAGTGGGGGGCATCAGAGTAATGTATTCTAATATTTCCTAATTTTAGGGGGGCTCCTCCTGCATGGTAGGATGGGGCATGGCCAGAGCACACTGCCCTCTCGGAATTCTGGGCCAGAGGAACAGCCTGTAGGAAGTCGTTAGAACAGGCCTGAGGCTGCTTTAATGTGTTCTCGGGGTCAAATAGGATATACAGGGTTAAGGGAAGAAGTTGAGTAGGTAGCAAAAGCCATCTATACCCCTCCTCAAGTGTAATATTGAAGCTCAGAGGCACTTGAGGCTCTGGCCTTGTGTGTGTATGCCACACAACGTATAGTCTCCAATTGTACATATTCAAATTTAAATGACCATATACTTGAACCTATAATGTGCAGATGCAATTACCTGCATGTGAAGTGACATTAGCATGCTCTCATTAAACAACCTAACACCTGTACTTGCACAGGGATCAACATTTTCACCTGCAAAACCAACTGGGGTCAATGGATCTTATGGGTACAAATTCTAATGCCTCCGCCCATGTGTACAGGTGTTAGACTATTTCAGTGGTGTTAAAATTATTAGCAGATACTTGCATCACCAAAGTGCAGAGGCAAATACAACACAGTATTGGGTAGGCTTCAGGTAGAAGATTAGCTGAGAATTTATCCCTGTGCCTATTGTATGCAATTAGATGGGAGTCAGATATAGCACACTACAGTTTGCCTGCATGATTAACCATTGATTGTGTCTTTTAGATGTCTAATCAGATTATATTGGACTTCCTTACAATTCCCTAAGTAGGCCACCTGATAGATTGATCAAGGGTAGATGGGATCTGACAGTAGAATATTATGGCAAAATTCTTCTGATGATGGATGGGTCCATCTTGACACAAACTCCAAAGCTTTGCCTCTTAGTAATAAATCTCGGCTTGAAGTCATCTGTCTCTGACCTGAAGCTCAACATCAGCAACTCAGGATACTGAAGTTTCATTGTCTTTATGAACGTTAAAGTTGACTCAATGGCAAACATACATACTTTCTGCATTCAATCTCTTTAATAGGGGCAGGCCTTATATAATAGCAGTAGGCCTTATATTATTTTTATTTATTTTTGTAAAAGGTAGCAATTCACAACTTTTCTAGCCAGCCAAGAGGATCTCTATGAAGAGATTACATTTTGTTAGATGTTTAATGAGTCAGTCATTGCAAAAAAAATAAAACTAAAAAAATGGAAAATGTTACAGGACTTATTTACCAAGGAGTTGTGCTAAGCAGTGGCAAAATACCATGGCGTAACTGTAGGCTTTTCTTGGTATTGTGGAGTTGTATGATGGGCTTCTTGAGTAAAATGTTCAGAAGTGCCTAAGTGGCTTACAAGCCCGAGGGTACGTCTGCACTGCAATGTGACCAGGACTTGAGTAATGTAAGAAGAGCTCGAGTTAGCAGACCCTGGGTTTGTTAACTTAGGGCTTAAAAATCTACACTCATTTGTAAACTCAGCTTAGGCATTGTTGAAACCGGGGTCCCAACATGGGGCTCCAGTGTCTGCATTATGCGGGCCCAAGTCCAACTACCCATATCCCAGACTTCCTAGAGCCCTCCCAAAATGCGGTCGCTTTAACCCTTTGTTGGTGTTGCAGTGTGGGAAAACTTGACTGTCCATCAAAGTTGACTAACTTGACGGGACAAAGAAAGTAGGCCCATGGGATTGTGGGATACATCTGGTGGACTCCCAGAGCAAGAGTCCAGTGGGACTGTGTCTACAATGAAAAAACAATAGGACTTGAACCTTGGGTCCTGACTTGATTCAGGCTTGGACGCTCCAGCCCCGTGGGGTCCTGGGATCCTGGGTCTGATCCCTGGGTTAGCACGATTTGGGTGTAGATAGAAGGGAGGTTAGACTTGAACTTGAGTTTGAACTCTGGGCTTACATTGCCGTGTAATGACACCTAAATACCTTTAAAAATTAGGCCCATTTTCAGAAGTGTCTAAGGGCCTAATTTTTAAAGGTAGTTAGGTATCTCAAGCTGCAGATAGGTGCCTAGTGGGATATTCAAAAGCACCTAAAGTGTTTTAAATATCCCATTAGGAACATATAATATAGGACTAGAAGGGTCCTGTTGGGTCATTGAGTCCAGTCCCCTGCTCTCATAGGCAATCCCATCATGTAAGCCCATTCATAAATTTGTCAAGCTCCACCTTAAAACTAGTTAGGTTGTTTGCTGTTCCAAAACCTCTCTCTTCTGATGTCTAGAAACCTTCTGATTTCCACCAAAATTTGGTCAAGGCCAGTTTTTACCCTTGTGCCAAAAATGTCCTTTAGCTCAAATAGCTCTTCTCTCTCCCTGGTGTTTATCCCTTTGATGTATTTATAGAGAACAGTCAGATGCCCTCAGCCTTCATTTTGCTAGGCTAAACAAGCCAATCTTTTTTAGTCTCCTACAGTAAGATAGGACCTCCATTCCCCGGATCATCCTAGTAGCCCTTCTCTGACCTGTTCCAGTTTGAATTAATCTTTCTTGAACATGGGGTGACCAGAATGTACACACTATTCCAGATGAGGTTTTACCATTGTCTTGTACAATGGGATTAGTACTTCTCTATCCCTTGCCTGGCATATCCTAGGATTGCATTGGCCTTTTTCATGGCTGCATCACATTTGTGGATCATATACCCAGATCTTTTCCCTCCTCTGTTGATAACAAATTCTTTTTATAAGCCCCTAAGTGAATGATCTTGCACTATATACTATTAAATTTCATCCCATTTCTATTGTTCCAGTCCTCAAGGTCATGCAATTCTACTTGTATAATATTCCAATCCTCCTTTTTATTGACAGTGCCTCTCAACATTGTGTCCTCCACAAATTATATTAGCACACTCCTACTTTTTGTGTCAAGGTCATTAATTATAATATTAAATGAGATTGGTCCCAAGACCAATCTTTGTGGAGCTATCTGCATCTTTAGGCATCTAAATGCCTTTGAAAATCTGACTCTTAAGCACTTTTAAAAAAAATGTTATCCCTTTCCTGTAAACTATTGCATATACGGGGTATTGTTATGATGGGGTGTGGCACAAAGGTGTTAACTCTAATTCATATGTAATGACTAGTTTAACTTACTTGAGGGCTGAGTCAAAACCCAATGAAGTCACCGTGAGCTTTTCCATGGACTTTGCTAGTCTTCAGATTGGGCCTTATTGCTTTGCCACTCATAAGTCCATCCCAAAATTATGCCAATCATCATAAACATTTTATACTTCACCATATCCTCATGTTGTCACCTTTTGTTCTGCATATATATGTGTTTGTGCGTGCATGCATGGATAAATTGTGTTTACATACCCTGTAATATATACAAGTGTATATTATATATAGTGTAAGCAGCCCACACTTGGCTGACGTCTTGGGCATTCAGTGCAGTTTGCTGAAGTAATCAAGTAATGCTATCGAATGACCTACTGTAGACATTTTCATCTGATGGAGCCAGGAAATGAGGCAGCTAATAGATCATTCTGGAGTATTGTAAGATCACAGCAATCTTATATTTAAGGGGGGGTTAATATAATACTAATTGGGGCCTAGGTGAAGAGTTCATGAGACAAATGAACCCACCTGAATTTTGAGAGTTTGAACAGCTTGAGCCATATCCTATACTCATTGCTGCTTCTGAGGTTTAGCCCTTTAACTGGGAAGGAAAAGGAATATCAGTGTGTTACAATCATTATCTGCCTTTTCCGGGTAACAGCCATGACTGTATCTCTTGGTTTCAGGGCAACAATGGCTCATAACAGACCAATGTCATCGCCAATAAGAAAAAAAAAACCAAGATACTGGACCAAATTCACCTCTGGGGAAGGCCTGCTGAACTCTGGGATTCTATTCCCATTTATGCCAAAGCCTGCAAACTGACAATGCTCTCTTATCATCAACCTCCATAGTGAGTCTGGGCAACCAGAAATAACATTTAAGTTAGGGCCAAGTGAACAAATCACAGGGAATACTAACTTTTTTCTTTCCTGTTGAAGGCACTGTCCAGCAGTTTAAAATTTTCTTTCTTCATTGTTACTCAGATTGAAAATATTTGCTGAAAATTTTCTAGAACTACTTCTCAAATATTTTCTACAAATATTTTCCCTAAGCAGTTTACTGGGAGTGTTCAGAATCTGAAATTCTAGCTCGAGTTTTGACTGGACACATAGATTTATGCTCCCCCACTCAGGAAAAAGAAGTGCACTGTGTGATCTAAGCAGCACGTTTCCACTGTGGTTACTTGCATTTATGAGACCATTAATTTAGATTGTGAGCTCTGTAGGGCGGGGCTTCTCTTTTAGCGTTTCTTTGTACTATACCTAGCACAACAGGACCTCCATCCTGACTGGGTCCTCTGGGTGTTACTGCAACATTTCCTACTAAAATCTCTAATATTCAATCAAAAAGGCTGAATATTCCTGCAAGTAAACACTGTTTGCTAAAATATTTGCCAGAAGTGAACACAAAAGGGGTGTAAATATAGGTGAAGCAAATTAAGGTTTTAGGCAGAGATATGTGGATACTAGGGTGTTAAGAGCTAGATGGATAGGTAGATAGATTCCATCCACCTCTAACTGAAGTGTTCAGTGCTTGATCCTGTAGGTTGCTGAGCACTCTGGCCCCAATCCAACAAACCACTTAGCACATGCTTAACTGTAAGCATGTGAGTGGAGTCATTGTTAGCTGCAAAAAGAAAAGGAGGACTTGTGGCGCCTTAGAGACTAACAAATTTATTTGAGCATAAGCTTTCGTGAGCTACAGCTCACTTCATCAGATTGCATTGTTAGCTGAGTCTACTCACCTGCTGAAAGCCATGCATATGACATGCTTAAAGCCTGGCCCTAACACTGCAATAGAAACAGTCTGTAAAACTCTGGGAATTCAGCAGTGTAAAAGCCTGCCCCCAAGGGAACACCAAAGCTTCCTGGTTCTTTTACAACCCCCATGCTGGTGTCTGAATGCTTCAGTGCAAAGCAGCTCCTGAATTGCCTTCAAAGCATGACAATTTGTTTTCCCCCTGCTCTCATTATGCTGTGCACTTACATACGGTGTCTAAGGGAATACACATCCACTTTGAGAACAAAAAAAGAGTTAAAAGTTATGGCCATAAAAGCTTATGCTCTCTCGCTCGCTCCCGCCACACAATCAATCTTCTAAGTTTCCAGGAGTGGACGAGATTTTTAAAAACAGCTGTAATCTGTGGTCATTGATGGTGGAGTAGATTGTTTGCCAAACTATTACCATAACTGTCAACTGAAATCAGAAAAATAATCTCATTGTGCTGGACAGATGCCTTTCCTGCATTATTGATATAGTCACTCCAGAGTAATAGAGAAATATAAAGCATTGTTCTATTTACAAAAGGAGATTGGCCAAGTCCTTGAGAGAGAGCTTGAGGGACAGGCACTTACAGGAAGTGAGATATAGTCAACTCAGTAAAAGTTATGTGTCAGGGTCATGTGACCTCCATAGTCAGCAGTAGAATCTCATAGCGTTCTATTGCTTTCCCTCTCCTGGCTCACTTTTAGATTTAGTTCCAGAGCTTAATCTCTTACTAAATGAGTTTCTTCAGGGTATAAATGC
Organism: Chelonia mydas; assembly: GCF_015237465.2. NCBI lineage: Eukaryota > Metazoa > Chordata > Testudines > Cheloniidae > Chelonia > Chelonia mydas. The sequence goes on from NC_051250.2 coordinate 72,778,243, forward strand.
AGCAACCTGGAATTTGCTATGCTCTCCTTGACAACCCCAACCCCATCCCTACGGCTGTTGGATTTCCAGAATATGCAAAAATGTTCTATGTTAACCAGGCCCCTCTTTGTAGTGTGAATAAATCACGTCAGCTCAGCGCATTACCATATGCTGGAATAGAATTTGTTTTGTTCATAGTCAAGGTATCTAAAAAAACCAAACCACTTTACAAAGCAAAGTACTAAATACGGGCACTGCAGCAAATCTGTAGGCAAATGAAGTGGCCATTCTCAACTTTGCATACAAACATTTCTAACTGCGAAGGCTGGGTGTAAGCAGTTGCTAAGTGGAGCTTGATCTTGTATCTGGATCTGCTACCACAGACCCTCATGACCATGCGGATTTCCACATTTATGGTGCTGTATGAAAAAAATAAATATATCCATACTCAGACTGAAGGGGGGACAGAGTTTGCTTTTCTTTGCAGCAGTAAGCAAGGCTGCTAACACAAGGATAAAATGGGAATATTGCCTATAATAAATGTCCTGTGACTGAAGTGAGAGAACGAATATTGTTAGATCTTGGTTCTTGCCATTTTTTCCAGTTTATAACTGACTTTCAGAAAACACAAGAGAAAATAATTATGTCTGTTCCAGCAGACGATGGTGTTAGGTATAAGCAGAGTGATACAGAAAAGGGAAAGAGAAATTAAAACGAGAGAAGTTTCACAGGAATACAACCACCATGAATTTGGGCTTTGGGCTCATTTTTGTTCAAAAGCAAAAAACATATAGATAGATTCAGTTTGGTGGGAGGAAAGATGACTTACATCAACATAGCATCTAACCATTCGTTTATGAGCAGTGAATTTTTCTGGATCTCGTCTTTCCTTCATATGGCTAAAACCAAATATGCTGTTTTTGCCTCAGTACAGTGAAAAAAATGAGTTAATCAAATTTGATGTTACGGGAGTGGAGTTTCTTCTTGCCAAAAATGACCTTCTTTTTTTCCACCCAGGTTTAGTTAAGAGTCTGAGAAGGGAGCTACTGTAGTTAAGCAAAATGGATGGCCCAGATCTAAGTCTCAGAATCAGGGGTATGTAAAAAGAGGGCTTAGTTAAGGACAAATTCTTCCTATGTGAATTCTGATCGGCCTATCGATAGCTCACATTGGTTGCTCTGGCCCCGAAACATTTCTACCTTCCAAATGAGAAAAAAATTATTGTAAGAAAAATGTCCAACTGCTTACATGCTGAAGGACAGACTAAATACGGTCAGGAAATGAATTCAGAAAGAGCAGCCCCAGTGTCCCTGACACTGTATATGTCTTGACACATGCTATCCTTCTCAAAATGTATGGTACATTCTAGTCTGTATGAAATTGCTGCTGAAACACATGACATGGGGAGGTTAGATGAAGAAACAAAGATGTTTTGAATCCATCAGGACAAGTGGTGGACTAGGACTCGGATCCGATCCTTCTGCACATTAGGCCCGATGACATACACCTATATACTGTGCACATGAATGCACACACACACGCACACACACACACACACAGAGATACCAAGCCCAATAGCATTTTTAATTGAAAAGCATAAATTTGGCCTGCTAAATCTATTAACGATTTGTTTTAATTAGGAACCCAGCTGCTTCCTGAGATTTTGCAGTCTGGGTTTCAGAACTTTAGCCATACTGAAAATGAGTCTCAAGTGAGCTGCTTTAAGTCTTTCAGATCAGCGTTTTCACAGACTTGTTGGAAGGGAGATGCCTCTAAAACTTTCCACATTGTGCATATTACACCCTTTTGTGTCCTTGGATGATACCGACTTGCTGAGAGAATGTAAAACTGGCTGCCTCCATCTCCAACCACAACTTAAATGCAGCTGAAGTTTACCTCTCCTGATGCGTTCCCTATCATCTGACCAGACCGCTCCAAATAAGCGTTTCAGATAAACTCAAATGGTGCAAATTTAGTGCGGTCCACTCGACTGCAGAGGTACTAATTCTCCGACAGCAGGGGGAGCAGTTAGTTAATTGGACTTCCTACTTAGTACTGCCTCTGCCCTTTTATTTCTTCCAGAGCGGAACCAGCCAAGTTGTAGGACTCTGTCTGGATAGGGTGACCAGCCATCCCGTTTTTAAAGGGACAGTCCCGGTTTTTGGGACTTTTTCTTATATAGGTGCCTATTAGCCCCCACCCTCCATCCCGTTTTTTCACAGTTGCTATCTGGTAACCTATGTCTGGAGGTTCACAAGTGTGTAATAATTCTCTCCCTTTCCAGTTTTATTTAACCAAATTATGTATTAACAACCAATGGGGGTAATCTGGCACTCTCTCCTGCTCTAGCTGTGTCAGCTCTAGCGACAAGGAAGTACTGGCTGTTGTCTGATTCTTCTGTGAATTGTGAATTTTTCTAGACCTTATAAATTCAAGGGCCAACTTAAATTACGCCTCCTCCCATTCCTCGTCTGGGTGGAAACTTGTGCCAACAAGGGTGGCAGTTCTGTCACTCATAGGCCGTACCGGGTGGGATGTTAGAGTATCCTTACCCCAGGCGTGGCCAGGGCAAGACAGCACATCTGCCTACCGCCTTAGAGAAAATTCAACTCCCTAAGGACCAAAGGGCACAACACAACAATGCGCTCTCAGACAAGGAATGTTGAGGGTTTCGAGAAGGACCAGATAACACCCAGGTAGCCCAGACTGCTTCAGAGCCTGTTTTGTTTTCTTTTAATATTATTCTGGGCCTGTGTCTACAGGATATAAAGGATATAACCAGTCTAGAATACCATATAGCTTTTGCCCAGATAGGAATGGCAGTGCCATGAAGATAAGCTATTTGTGCCTCTCCCCCTATTTACTTTTACCGGAAGTGTTTTCACTCACTGTTTCTGTCTCATTATGTCTGCACTTCCCCTTTCTTGCTCATGATCTTTCTACCTTTCGTTTTTCAGCCTACTGCCTTCTTTGGTGTTTTCGCCAATCCATTCCTCTCTCCCATACACTGATCCTCATGGGATGGGCCCCCCGGACGACGAAAATGTTTCTCAGCGTCAGGGAGTGGCCATGAATTTGCCGTGTCATTCTGCAAATTTGGGTGAATTTGCAGCTGGCTTTTCCTATACAACTAAAAGGTGAAAAATCTGAGATGATAGCAAATAAATATTTTCAGGGAGTTTTTTGGTTTCCTGACTTGTGTGGTTTTGCACGTCAGGAAAACTTTTCAAACAGCTCAGATCACCACTATATTTATTTATTTTTCTGTCTGGGAGATGTGTTTCTGAATCCACCATTGTTGCATTTATAATATACAGAACAACAAAATATATGCATCAGATAAACCAAATGTTAATTAAAACAGGAACAAGAGAATTCCCCCTCTGCAGCTGGTCAGAAAACAGGACATATCTTCTGCACAAGGTTTAGTCAAAAACGTTTCGCTTTTATGGAGACAAATTGTGGATTTTTTCAACCCTACCTAACAAAATAATTCCAAATAACCCATTTCAACTTGGTTAAACAGATAGGCCTTTTAGTTTGCACTGAAAATCAGCAACTTCAGGCTTTGTCAGGCCAAAGCCTTCAAAGAAAACTCCCTTAGTACCTCTGCCTGCACAAATCTATGGTCTATCAATTGCAAACTAAAACTGTATAAAAATTCCAGGAGGGCAAAGGGAATGGGCATTGCAGTGTTGCCAGCTCACATTTTTATCATAATGATTCTCATGTTACTGACTGTTTTCCTTAAAGCCCCAACTCCTGGAGTCATGTTATTATATGAGAACCTCAATTTTCATTTAAAAAAAAATTGTTCCAGACCAGCTGCAGAGAAAAAACTTGAAAATTTGAAGCATAAAAAACAGAAAGCAAGTAAAACAAGCACTACATTTATTTCTTTAAATCTTGTTATGTTTAAGCCAATATCATGATTTTCGTGCGCTTGGACAAATAATCTGTGTGTGTGTGTGTGTTGTGTGTGTGTGTGTGTGTGTGTGTGTGTGTGTGAGTGAATCTTGGATTTTGTTTCAAGTTGCAGGCTCCTTTTACCTAGAGCTGGATGAAATTTTCCAAATTTAGATTTTCTGACAAAAAACAACAACAACAAAAAAACCCTAACATTTCACAACACAGTAACTATCACAAAAATGAGGAAAATATTCCAATAATTCATTTGTGAGTCCCCCCTCCATTTTTGACCCAGCTTTAAGTCTAGCCAAAAGTTTTCACATTTTGAAAAATAAAATAAAATAAAATGGGGGAGAACGGACAAAATGTTTGTGATTCACTCTCCTCAGGCTCAATGTTTTGAACGGCTCTGATTTTAACTCAGAAAGGCATTGGTGAAACTTAGAATGAAATAGGACATTCACTAAACTCTTTGCACTGCTTTCTTTATGGTTCCTTAAGGGTTTTGTAAAAGTTCATGAGAGTTTGCTCATTCCAGGAGAACAGATGTCAAGAGGTTCCTTGTAGAACCAAACCCGCGAAAAACCCGAAAGCTTGAGAGAGAGCAAAAAGTTTCAGTGTGAGTCACAAGCCTAGAAAAGTTCTGCATGACACCCAACTGGTTTTTTGTCCATATTCCAACCTGAAAAAGCAGCGTCTTGCAAGCTCTCACTTCTGTTATAAAATTTTGTTCCACTCTATTATTTACCCCTAGCTTTCAAAGCCTGTGGCAGAATTTGAGCTGTTCGATTCACATGGAATTTACTAACAGTTTGGCTGGGAAAATCTGAAGATTGACAGGCTAAAGCACTTAGGAGCAGATTATCTCCTGAGCCAGAACAGGAGTTGCGGGAGGGGTGAGGTGTCAGGGACCCAGTTATGATGCCCTGATTCTGATGGCTGGCCTCAACCCAAGGACATCTCAGAGCTCCCGCCAGGCAGCTCTAAATTTTGCCACTTATGTTGAGATCTTATTGGACTCCATACCACTGGAGGACTAATGGAGTGGAGCTCCAATATACCGTCTCCGAACCCTAACACAACCCCTATGCTGGACAGTTGGGAGGGGCAAAAAATCCAGGGTTTGCCAGCTGCACATTTTCACTAGAAGGGATATTTCCTCCAGAGGGGAATTTTCTGGCTGATTTGTGGCTAGATTATGTCCCTTTCCCCCACCTTTGTATGGAAAGAATGTGCACGCAAGTGGTTTGTAATCTATGTGCTTATTTGAGAGGGTTTGTAGGAAAGGTAATTTGTGCACATTAATTGCCATGCTGCTCAGTGATTTCCCTCATGTTTTGTGCTTCTCTTTTTCTTGTGGCTGCTCCAGCACCTTATCTTGAGTCTTCTTTGGCTTGTTTACTCACTCTTCAGTATGCCAGCTCAGGGTTAAGGACCCTCAACTTAGGTATGATCCTCTCCTGCGTGCTTTGATTCCATGTTTGAGTCATAAGTAGAAGGGTCCTTAAGCCTCAACAGGCAGATTGAAAATTCAGTAAACAAGAAGAGAAACTCAAGATAAGAAGTCCAAGTCCCCAGCAACATAGACAAGAATAGTACTTGATACAATACATATATATATATATATATGGGTGGATGGGTTTTTTTAGTGGCATTTTGATGATTTATAGTGTGGCTGTGTGTTGTTGTATTCTTTTTATCCTCCTTCCTGAATCAGCACTGGAGTTATTGGCTATCTATTTGGGAGTGCCCATATCTAAATAAGCTTGATATTTAAAAATTGTTAAGGCTTGTGCCCCTGAGAAATAATACAGATAACTTTTTTGTTTGTTTTCCTTAAAGAAAGACTGTCAAGTCAATTTAAGCCCCCAAATTCATTAGTAAATTAGTTTAAAAAAAAAAGCCTGTCAACATAAATATTCTTTAAAATTTCCACGCAAACAATTTTTTTTTCAAGGTATAACATTCCCCTGGAGTGTTTGCAACTCAAACATTCTGCTGAAGTATGGGAACCAGAAGGTGAAAGTGAGGCTAAACAAATGTGAAATTGACAAGCCTGTTTTTAGAGCAGAAATAAAAAAGAGGGTGAAAAGTAAAATTCTTTCAAGTTTAACAAATGTGGGTGCTGTTAATAAAACAGATAAGGAAATCTGACCTTTAGAACTATTTGAATGATAACCTGGCAGTGTCTCCTTCAAGAAGCCACCATAGTTACACCAAGTGCTTCCATGAGAGGGAATGAGCATGCAAGGTCTCAGATCTAATTCAGCAGAGGATTCTTGTTTCATGTTTCTTAGTTTTCACCTCGGGAATAACCTGCTGTTCTAATAAATGCAATTAGATACCAGAGTTGTAGCTGGCTGGACTCAGGGCATAAAGGCTTGCATCTGTACCTATCACCAGAGTAATCCTGCAAATTTGGATTCCCAATTCTCATATAATTCTCCCTCCATTATTTTTCTCCCTTTTCTTGTGGTGTCAGCTCTGGCCTAACCTCCCTCTTGCCACCCTTCCTCCAACCCGCGGAAATATTCCAATATTGGGAGTCATAAACTCTACCTAGGATTCCAGCTGCCAGCATCTGGGAGTCAACAACAGACCATCTTGTACACCTCAGAAATGAACTCTTGTGGCTGGCTGATTGGACAAAGATTTTCCATTTACCACTTCCCCCTCCTGGATAATTCTAGGGTTAATCCACCACACCGCCTTGCCAGCCCAGCCCCCGTGATATTGACACTTAAGAAACACAGAGCTGTTTATATTTCATTGGAGAGCTCATACTATCAATTTTCACATTAGTGAGTCCGGCTATTGCTCTCTTCTATCGGGATCTATTGAGTGGTGGCAGTAGAGATATCCTCTGTAGTGAAGGAAAAAAAAATACTTAGCTGTCTGATGAAATGTTTTAAATGCATAGGGTTCACCTTGGGGTTGGCTGCTGCTCAGATTTTATCCATTAATAACACACAGGGCTGCCACACTACTCTCCAGGGCTGATAGGAAAAATAGTACCACTTACAGATCCCTTGGTTTGCCTGAGGGAGCATGCACCAAATACAGCACATGTCATATATTTTGGGGCTGAAATGTACTCCATGAGGGAAAAAAAATCTTTATATTAAAAATAAAATCACATACCTATAGCAAAAGTCAAAGGGAAGATCCCATGTAGGCCAGGAGCTTTTGCTGAACCTAGGTGCTTTTGGGCTTTGCTTACGCTATGGAATGCCTCTGGGGAGAGGTGGGGGGAAGATTTGAATGCGAAGGCCCTTCTTTAAGCTACTGAACCTCAGGTTGATAGTTGACCCAGTGGGGAGGAAAGTTAGAATCATGACTAGCAGCTGTACGCCAAGGAATGAACTCTTGCCCAGCCTTTGTGTTCCCAGCAAAAGCGGTTCCTTATTTATTTATAATTTTTTTTTCACTGTTGGAACAATTCACAGGAAAATGATCAACAAAATGAGAATCGTTCACTGATTAGATTATTGTCTGTGGACGGTACGTGAAGGCAGCCAAGTGCTTTAGGGTAAGTATTATTTTCATCAGTGATGAGGCTAAGAAAGGATTCCATACCCAATTCCCTGAGCATTAATGATCTGAAGATATGTGGGTTGGGTTGCATTGTTTCCCCCTCTCTTTCAATGTGAGCCACAAAGCTGTTTGCTGCCAGGAAGTGTTATTTAAGAATATGAGTCTTTTTGTAAAGGGAAGGGCATAATTAGATTGTGAGGGTTGATTACTGTATTGTTCTCCATGGAGATTTGAAAGGAACCGCATTTGAAGAAAGAAGGGAAAGTATGTGTTGTGCTTGGAAAGAGAGAGGTATTTGGCTTACACATTCCCTGCCTCCTTGTCTGAAACTTTTAATAAAAGATGAGACGTGACCAAATTTTCCACTGCGGATTGCAAGTACTCCCTTTGCTCAGAATCAGGCTGCCTGGCACTATCACCCATTCTGGAAACTCACTGGGGTGATGAACTGGTGGTCTCTTCCCAGATCCCAACATGTTATTCACTGTGGGCCAGATTGTGACGTGGCCTGCACACCCATGTAGGGGAGTGAGATTCCCCTACATGGGCTACCTGGGCCTTGGGAATGAGCACGCAGGATGTTCCAGCCCTGCTTAGTATACCTCAGCAGATGAGCAGGAAATGGACAGAGCTTTGGTTCCACTCCCCCTACTTGCGGGCCAGCACAGGTGGGATAGTCATTTGCTGGTGGTACAAGCCAGCAGCAAATTACTACTCCCTGGAAACACAGAGGTAGAAGAAAAGGAACTGTGACTCAGAGATACCTCTAATGCCTCTTGGAGCTGCTCCTGGGGTGGAGAAGCTTATGCAGCGCTTCTTGCTCAGAGCTGTTCCTCAAAACACAGTGCTGCTCCTGGAATATATGCATGTAACACCACAGAGGTGCATCATGCTTTAAGTGGTACAAACCAGTTCCATTGGCGGTCACCGCAGAAAGGCTGAGGGGCATGGAAACTGAACTCCCATCCCCACCCCTAGATCAGGAGCGAATCCCACTGGCAAAGGGAAGCAGAGCACCGCAGAGGAAGTTTGCACGGCTGCTGCCCATGCTGTTCTTTGGCTGTGCATAAATAGAGACCTTATTCTCCAGAACTGCCACTCTGACACCTCTTACCAGCAGCGAAGTCCCTCAATGGGGGGAGAAAAATACTTTTCAAATGTATTATGGAAGGCAGGCATTTAGGGCCATAGCCCCCCAAATCCAGCACAATCTCCCTGCACCAATCAAACAGGAGGTTGCATGGCTGACATTAAACACAAGAACAACAACAACGTTTAATCCTTTATCTTAAGAAGCTGTGTCAGTGTAAAACAAACTGAAATCGTGACTGCACAATGTTGTTTTCTGCTCTTGCGGATTGAGTGTCCCTTCCCATATGGTTTGCGCTCTATTGAAGTTGGCTGGGGTGAGATTCTGTCACTGGTGTCTTCCCGAGGCCCTCACAGAAGTGAGACATGTAAGTCAGGAGACAATGTTTTTTAGCAAGTGAGCTCCAGCTGCAGGGACAAGGACTTATATGGGGACTCCTCCAGAACCCTTTGAAGTCAGCGGGAGTCTAAATGTAAGACAGGCCCTAGGCACTTGTCCAGGATGCGTTGAGAAGAGAGCTGTGCTTTGGGCAAGGCCCCACAGTGTCAGCACCTTTCCCACACATGCACTTACAACCTACAGAGCCCACTTTCAAGATTGGGAGGGGGTCACTTTGAACACCTACTTCTTTATGAACCCCTCGACCCATATGCACTGGTCTTCACCCCTCAACCCTGCTTAGCAGCTGCTGAATCCACAGTGAAACCCCCTGAATTCCCTTCCAGCTGTCACATTTCCTCCTTTGCTATATACTATGTTGGTTATGGGGTTTGGCTGAGATGTGTCTTACAGCTCAGGGCCTGAAAAGAAAACTACTCAGACTAGCCAGGATTTAAAGATTAAAAGGCCAGAATCATACCAGTTTTCCCCCCCTGCCCCGTGACTCTGCACAAAAGTGGCCATTTGACCACCCCCTGCCCCTTTACTGAGTTACTTGAGCTTTTCCTTGAGGCCTTACTTTAACTTTGGTATGTCTGCCAACTGGCACGCAGTCTGTGAGACAGGAGTTGCCTAAGGGAGCTAGTCTCATTGATTAAATTACCCATTTATGAAATTAAAAAGCAAACAAACATACACGTCACCAAAAACAGAAACAAGCCATCTGCCTATCTCTTTCTTTGTGGATGCATATACACAACAATCATCATGACCATATCTGAACACCTGATGATAAAACCAGCAGCATTTATCATCACAGGCTTAAATTAAAACCGGGAAGAACCTGATTCTGAGGGAACCTCACTATCCTTGACCTTTTGCGTTATTTTCAATGGAAGAAATGGTCTCGGACCACAAACTTCAGCCAAACTGACTCCTTCAGCTGTTTATATTTCCCCCCTCCCCTTCCTCCCATCAACCACTGCTTCAATTGGGGGGCGGGGAGAGGGGATCTCCTGGTATGCCAGAGGTGAAGCAGTTCTGCAAAGCCTTCATTACAAATCCTTGTAAATCCTTCTCATCAGGCCCAAGCACTGCCTTAGAGCCAAACTCTGAGCTGAAATGGAGTCTGCCACTGGAACTGAGGTTTTATTCCCTTTTTAACCCGTTATATCAGTTGTTAGCCTTATTCTGTTTAATGTAGTCCATGTGTTTAAGTGTCTAGCTACCCTTTCTCCTCTCCCCACTTATACCGCTAATCTGGGAAAAGGACTAAGGATTTGTTCGGGAGCATAAGAGAGAGCCTGAGACAGCGATACGATGGAAAAGGATAAGAATAATAGTAAAAACATCAATTCATAAAGACTGATACGCCTCTCCTCTCTTAGACTATAGTCGCCTTCCTAGGAACAAGTCCATACAGCCACTTCCTTGACCATGACCACACTAATCAGTTGGGATTTAACCCCAACACAGAGTGTGTCAAATAGTTTGTTTGAATGCATCACATCACTTTATTTGTTTTTTTTTCCTTTGATGCATCTTCATCCTTCATGGTTGATTTAAATCATGATGTAAACTAACCGAACGTGACACAGCTGCTCGGCTCAATAACCAAGGAGAAGCCGGCTGCCATTCACGCTGGTACTGTGGCGAGGCGCAGTGGTCTTTTCTGGGTTCGTGGGGGGTCCACTTTTCTGGCACCTGCCTAAACCATCCATGCGCAGTTTGCTGAAATAAAACCAGTGTCGTTAGCAGCATATGTGCAGCCAGCAAAGGGGTCATTTGCCTTATTTGCTAAGAAAGTAAAGGACGTGGCCCAGTGGAACAGAAAGAGACCCAGAGGCAAGGTTCCAGGAGGGACGAGGGTGATGTCTGGCACGGATTAAAGTGGAGATCTCTGCCCCACCTTGGTTTCAAGGCCCCATCTGCTTTGACCTTTGTTTAGCTTATGGGTCCAGGGGGTAGGAGTTCAAGTCAGCTGAACGATCAGTGCCAAGCCACAGTTTTAAAACTAGTTCCGCTATAATTAGAACTGTCTCAAAAGCTTGCTGAAAAGCCTTAAAGAATTTTTTGGATATTCAAAAAATGTAGATGGCACTTATTAAAAAGTATTTATTTTTCATTTTCCTCTGCCTGTGCTCTGACTGCCAAAGACTGGATCCAGAAGCGAAGGAGCTAAAATCACTTACAGGATTTCTGATCTGACCAGAGGCAAGAATAACTGGAAACCTCACAAGAAAGCTTGATCTTCAGGGGTAATCAGGGTAATCCACACACCAAGAATGTTCATGATCCTAATTTTGCAAAACTGAAGCTGTTTGGAGAGGGTTCAACTATGTGTCCAAACTTTTGGGTTCACCCCTGATGCTGAGTATGAGGCAAAACTAGCCACAGGGTCTGTTTACTCATTTCTGCTGTATAACAGCTCTAGGCAGGATCTCACAGTACTGGATGTGCTGAAACATATAGAAATTGAAGTTGTTGGTTAGTGGAGAAAAATAACTCAAAATAGAATGATGCCTGAAGAGAACAGAGGTGACAAATCTATTGTTATAATAAAGTATATATAGCATTGTACCTTCTAATGGTGCCCTGCATATTAAACATTGTCAAAGTATTGGCTGTGATTAGTAGTCACAAAAAATGCCAATTTTTTGGTTAGCAAATGTTTTGAAAAACTAGTCATGCAAAGGTATTCATGAGACACAAATTGTTCACCAAGCAGATATCCAGCAATCCAGCTCTCCTTGTCTACAATTACGTAGCACCATATTACCTTAAAAATCTTACCTAGTATCTGAGAGCCTGTAAGGTTCTTATCAAACTGCTCAATTTGACTATTCATTATTTGCTAATATTGGCTGACTGATCACGAGATGACATTGTTTCTGCTCCCTGCTCAGATGACTGAATCCTTTAAACAATGCTAATTAACACACTTTTGGTGTTATTTTTCAGATGTGAAACTTCTGCAAAATCATATGATCCCAATTCTGGCACTTTTATCTATGAAAATTCACAATCAGACTTTTAATTTATGTTTATGGTAGAACTGATTGAATAGTATAGACACATTCTCTTCCCCAAAAGATCATAAATCTATGATGTCTGTCCCCAGGCCCCAAATCCTCAAAGGAATTTAGGTGCCTGTCTCCTATGGGAGGAAGGCACTTTAATACCTTTGAGAATCTGTGCCTAAGTGATTGTGCATCTTAATTCAGTTCAGTGACTAGAGAATACTGAGAGTGTTACAAAACAAACAGAACAGCATCTTTGGGATGGGGAGGAGCAGGTGGGAGTTTTGTAATAAAATGGAATTGGCCTTCTTTGCATTTAAATGTAAAACTCCAGTTTCTTTCTAAGTTAGAGCCAAATGTATAAAAGCTTTTTTTTTTTGTCAGCTTCAGCAAGAAGAAACATTAAAATTCATCTCACCCCAAACCTTTGTCAGAAAAAAAAAAGATGTTAAATATCAGCAAATGGATCTGATAAGCTGCAGACTATTTCTGCTGTCAGAGAATGACTGTAGGACAAAAACACATGTTCAGGATTTGACATCCCTTGGCATCTTGTAAATAGCCTGCATGAATCCACACCTTAAAACTGCCAACACAAGCAGAATTGTGCCCAAGTTTCTAGTAAGTTAAGCAAGCAAAGCAGCGACATGAAACGTGGTTGGACTGAATATAGAAACCTAAAGACCCCCAAAACTGACCTTGAGATTATTTTAGCAAAAGATCTTTTCTACATTTTTGAAGAGCTGGCCTGATTTTCTTTCCGAAAAGAGCTCTGTAGTTTGTGTATGTGGGAGTGTGTGTAAGACTATGAGTAATAAACACTTTAGGAGAAAAAAAAAAAGAATCAGAACTTCTCATAGAAGAAGAAGAAGAAGAAGGGAAAAAAGAATGGCTGAATAATACAAAATAGACCTTTCTCTTTTTAAAGATTTCATGCCTTGGAAGAAATGTGAAGTAATCCTTTGGCCTGGATTTTCAATGCTTCAACTCCACTCCCTTGCTGGAAGAAAAAGGTCTTTCCACGCAATTTGTGATTCAAAGGAGGTTTCTCCACTCTGTGTTTGGAAATGTTTTCTCCTTCCTTTTTTCCCCCTTCCACAGCCAAATGGGAGAAGAAAGAAAAGACGACACATTTCTGAAAAGGGAGGGGGATCCTTTGAGGAAGGACTTTTCCACCGAGTCAGATTACAGGATTTGCTCAGCACTGCAGAAGCCACCCCATCCCCAAGCCTCCCACCCCATCCCTGTCCAATGCTTAGATGCATTCTAAGGATGTCTGTCTTCCTTTGGCCACTGCCACAGGCAGAATATTGAACGTGCTGGACCCGTGGTCTGATCCGATAGGGTAAATCATATGCTTTTGTGATGCTGGGGATTATCAGGAATGACCTAAAACCTGGAGGATAATAGCAGCATTTTAAGGATTATCTTATAACCAGTAATAACATCTGTAGTCATGAAAGCTACAAGCTCCATTGTGGCATTAGAAGTCACAGCCCGGCTAGGGAGGGTGGCAAAGTCACCCGACCAGTACCAATTTCAGAATCATTCTACCTATACAGCAAATCCGACTCTTGTGTCTCCTTTGTGGAGGTGACCCATGTGTTTCCTCCATGCCTGCTTCACTCTACCAGCTGGTGCAGAAGTGGGGCAGGGCCATGACACCACTCCCAGCCTTGCCTGGCATGGCTGGTGAGGCTAACACTTCCCTGAGCTGTGCATGCAGGTAGCACAAGCACTGTGATTATTGATGCCCCATGCTCAGGTGAGATGGGTGGGCAGGAGAAAAGAGGGAGGGCTCCATTTGCAACCTGGGTCTATGATAGAAATAATCAAATGTCATGCTTCAGCAGCTAAACTGATCACTGTGAGAGTCAGGGTGGTTCCCACAATTGACCCAGATCATTATACTTTCCTCTTTCTCGGAAGCATCGGCGGTTGTCCACTGTTGGAGGCAAGATACTAGACTTAATGGCTCAACGGTCCAATTGGGGATGATAAATCCTAGGTTTCTGTAGGGAAACAGTGCATGCCCTTTTCTTTTTCCTTTCACATTTTTACCCATCATAGTGGCTCTTTTTTCACTGTCTGCTCTCTGAGTCTCCAGGAGCCAAAGAAAACAGTGACCTATAGTTCCCAGTGCCACCCAGCCTGCTATAAAACTGCTCAGTAGGAAACTTAATTTGCAAAAAGGCGGCTTTTTGTTTTGTTGGCAAGCTATGGAAAAGGCCTGTTTCCTGGCATGAGAAATCGCCAGTCTTGGCTTTGAGCGTCCACTGACAATTCCCAGCATATGGTAAGAGAGGGAGCTTCCGCCTACCCCATCAGGTAAGTGCCATCTTCCTGACTACAGCAATGATCGATGTCATGCTTGGAGAGCACTGACTGCTGGGAAATGAGCCAAGCAGCCAACTGGCCAATACAAGTGAAGGGGTCAGAATGGACAAGGCCTCTGGGTGAGGCACACTTGCGAGCACCAGGAACCAGGAAACGTGGTGTCTTAATGTACGATCATGGGCTTTTTACTTTTGGCTGCAGAACAATGTGTGAGAGGTTTATTTTTGAGTCCTTTGAAAAGGTGAAATGGAGATTTTTAGCATATGCATTGCAGCATGCCGGGGCGGGGGAAGATTCTTCTGTTTTTTTATCTCTTCTTGTCCCTTTTTGAGAGGATACCTGGATGTTATTTTTCATTGTAATAACCCTGGCTATTGCTTAATAGAAAACCTGATCCAAATCCCATCGGAATCACTCAGAGCCTTTCCACTGACTTCACTGGACTTTGGATCAGGCTCGTGTGTGACTAAGCACCATGGAAGTTGCCCTTGACTCAATCCTGTCAATGCCCCTCTGTCCGAACTTGCTGTAACATCTTCTGTCATTCCAGGACAGGACCTCCACTTGGATTTCTCCTCCCAGCAATCCACCACGGGTGATTTGCTTGTTTATATTAACAGTATTGGTTTATTACTCTGTTCTGAATGACAGTTGCCATCGTTTGCCCTGTGCCAGTGGAAAATAGAACTGGGTGCACGGGATCCAGTTGTAATAACATGCCTTGTAAATGTGACCCATCCCTTGCACCCTGTGTTGGTCAACATTTCACTTAGCAATATGCATCTTCTGATGTTTTGCAGGTTATTGACATGGCCAGAGGGTTTGTGTTGTGCAGCTCAAATTTCCTGTAGGCCATTCAAAATGACATGGCAACACACCTGCTGCTGAAAATGAATGCAGATTGTAGAGCACAGTGGAAGCATCCCCTTTGTCTGGCTGAGTTAAGAACCATGCATGTTTGGGTTTAATTTTACCAATCTGAAGTGAGTTTAGGGCCAGGCACAATTGCTTAGAGGAGGTGCACAGGGACTGCTCAGAGTGGGATGGGCGCACTGGAGGGAGCAGGCTTCAGCCTCCTAAATGATAGTAAAGGCAGCACTGTCTTCCCTTGCACTGGGGGTCGGATGCTTGGCCTGAGCTAAACCAGGCCATCTTCGGGAAAACTCCAGCTGGCGTAAAGTCAGCGTATCCAGCTTTGTGTTACCTGCTCCTAGACCCAGTGCAGGGGGTGGATTGTATAAGGTATGGAGAGGAAGGAGGCATGTCGGTGTGGGAGCAGAGTAAAATGCAGTGAACATGGGCCAGACGAATGGAATGGTTAGAAAAGCCCTGAGGTTGCTCCAATTTGTTCTGGAGGCTTGCCCAGTACCAGGCTAGCCTCAGAGCTGCCACCACATCTCCTTCACCCCAGGATGTGCTGTGAATGAACTTGGAGCAGCTGAGGGTTCAAGCTTAGGTTGCTCAGGGAGGATTGGTGCCTACATAAGGCACATTTCCTACCCAAGCTTCCTATACAGACAAATGCCTTAAAAACACCATTTGGCCGTTAGGACCAGATCCTTGGCTGTAAATCAGCACAGCTCCACTGAAATCATTAAAGTGCAGGACAAACAGCCCAGGAGACTGAAGCCCTTACATTTTCTCTCACACTGGCCCCTCACTGTATCTGAGCCTTGACCTAGCAGGGCCACTCAAGGGGCAAGAGGGTCATTCATTCTCCATGCTCACTCATGGCCTCTGGGCAGAGCATGCTAATCTTTGCTAAGTGGGATAGTGTTTATTAGAATTCCAGCAGAGCTGAGAGACCACTAAGCCATTTCACAGAGGGGACCAAATGGCCATTAGCTGGTGAACGGTTTTGGTTAATACCAAACTGTGCAGAGCTGTGCTTATCCCAGTCGAGAAGCAGACTGTCTGTGGCTTCTTTTCTGCCCTAGATTGATTTCATAGGAGAACTGCCTTCACGCACTCTGCTTATGCGCCTGGTCCGATGCACATTATTGTCCTTTCTGGTGCTCTAAAAGCTGCTACCTTCCCCCTCCTGTGCTCTTAAGTACCACCACACATCTATGGGTGATGGGGCAAGGAGCACACACTGAATCTTTCCATGCCAAGAGATGCAAACAACCTATTTCCATCTCTGCAAGAGAAGAAAAATCTGATTTTCACTCTCTGCTTCTCATTTTGTCTCAGAGTTATATATATACAGAAAGAAACATGAGGCATATTTTAACTCAATTTATGGTTTCCTAACTGCCATATTGATAACCCCAGAGCCAAAGTCCCTTATGTATAAGGCAACCTAGACAGCGTAAGTGCAAGCTTTGCTCCCAACTGTGCCGCATAGCGATAGATTTTAACTGTGATCGGGAGGGATTCCTTCTAGAAGCCCTTCTCTGTTCCCGTTCCAAATTCTGGGTTTGCCAATCAAGGGACCAATGAGCGCCAGCTGTGACAGTGGGTATTCCATAAAATGTCCACTAGGAGTAGGCTACGTACATGAATTCTTATCACATACAACACCAAACAGCCATCCGATAGTAATGACTTTTGGGTACTATTGCCTAGAGCTGATTAAACAAAAAACTAAAAACCAGATGAACAAATATATTCATTAATGATTAGCTGGCTTTGTTCCACTGCAGTTTGTGAGGTCTTATAATTCACCATGCATACGTACTTTAATCACCACAGCTACTGGGTATTGGTGAACATGTTCAGAAATTCAAGAAAGTTCCATGAACTTGAGCATGAATGATTATTTATCTGAATAGTCTTACTGTAAAATGTATCATTCACTATTACCCATCATTCATTTTCCTGTTTAAAAAGGCTGTTGCCCAACCAGGGAAGAGGAACAAATCCATATGACTTAGTTAACAAACCACACAGCACAAGACAATGAATAGCTAATAATTATTAGGAGTCAAAGTGAACAGTTTGGGAACAACCCCGTGCGGTGAAAATGATGCTTCAGGAAATATCATATGAACAGAGCTGGTCCGGAAGTTTTTGGCAAACTGTTTTCCTGTTGAAAAATGATTAATCACAATGGAAACCATTCACAGGAAAGGATCAGTCTCAACAAATTTCTCAACTAGAAAAAAAGTTGAAAAAAAAATGGTCAAATTATGGAAACTTTTCAAAATGAAAAAATCCAGTTTCCCTTTTCATTTTGATGCTTTGTTTTGAAATTTGAGCCAGTAGTTTTCTTTTAAAATTTAAAATGGTCTAATTTAAATGAATTTTTTAAAAATTATTGAAGCAACATGTTTTGACTGACCTGAATCAATTTTTTTTTTCCAGTTTGTCAGTTAGCAAAAATATTTCATATTTCCACATTTCGGCCCTATTTGGGATGGGAATTTTGTTTTTTGAAATCTCAAATACTTTTCTGGGACAGGAAAGCAATTTCCCAACAGTTCTATCTATTAATAACAAATCAAATTTTCTTAAATCGGGATCTGTTCAGAAACATCTGGTAAACGGAATAAAGGGATACATTTGAAATGAATATTCTTATTTACAATGAATAATTGAAACAGGTCAAATATGGAGCTGGTCAAATTCATACTGGGGAGCTTAAATAAAGGAGGAGGTTCCATGTCCTATTAGCAAACTCCTGAGCCATCTTTTCCCCATAGTTCCCATTTTATCACATGTTAGAGCTGGGGCAAATTTTGAGCTCAGAACTCTGTGCCCATTTCCCTTCCTCAAAATGCTCTTCTTTGTGTTCATATTTCCTTCATGTTCCTAATTATTCCCCTCACCCCCCAAATACGGCAGTCCAGATGTTCCTGCTGCAAAGTGCAGATATCTCCTGTGAAGCAGCTACCTAGGAAAAGATCATCAAAGCACTCTTCTTTTTTTGCACCTACCTCCCCTCCCCCCCACCCCAGCGTGGGTAAAAATTAAGCAAGTCCAGGTGTTTTCACTTCAGAGGCTCCAATGGCAATAGCAAGTTCAGCGCTTGGAAGCTAACAAATTTGCTGTGTCACAATTGATAATCAACTCTAGTAAAAGAACGTCCAAATCAATTGAGCTTTAGCAAGGGCAAACTGACTGGACACAACCAGGCTCCCAGCAAAAGTAGGCCAGGCTTGATAAATTTGCCCTTATTATAGCTATTGATGTTTAAATTTCTTCAGGGATGTTGTTACATGGGTGCCTAGTGGTGACAGAGGTACTGTGACCTCCTTCGATCCTTAATCTACACCTGTTAGTTGGCTCCCTAGTTGCTTGTGAGTATACTCAAGCTTAAAGGTTAACAAAAGAAAAACAGGCCAAGTTTACGCGACTGCAGCAACGGATCAATGCAGAGTAAATAACCTTCTCTGTCTTATTTCCCCAAGCATTATTGATCCAAGTTCTTTGTTCTTTGTCATGTTTCTGTCTTCTAATCCCAGGGGACACTAAACGATCGGCTCATATTGGACATGTTAACTGGCACATTATGACAGCTACCATTTTGTCACTCAGTGTGGTGCTATATATAAAGAACCCTCAGTTCAGGGCTTTCTGAGCTGTGCTCTCTGAAATGAGCCTCTGATCTCTGCTTTCTTCTTTCAGCTTCCTTTGTTCATTCGCCCCCCAAGCCCTCAGATATTTTTTCCAGACGTCTGAAATGACAGTAAGCTTTTTAAAAATTATTTATTAATTGATTCCCCTAAAAAAATCTCCCATCCTTCAAGATGGACAATAACCCAACAGTTAAAAATAATAGAACCTCCTGCCTGACTCCAAGCAGAGCGGGTGTTTCAGGCAGCAGCAAATGCTGGTATCAGTTCCGACCTGTCGGGGCTTGTTGTTTTTATTTAGGAATGGGAGCCCTTTCCTTTCATTACCAAGGTTACGTTTAAAGGATATTGCACTTTCATAAGTGTTCTCAATGGATTTCTGTGGGATATTACAGATATCACTCTGGCTGCACTGAGCGTAAGCTCAATCTTTCTGCTGTGTAGATGCTCCTAGTGTCTTAACAGCTCTATAACCTTGCAGATTTGTGGTTGAAGTGAATGTTCACTTTGGAGACTATTGGATTTCTAACAAAATTAATTGGATTTCCTTCCTTATGAATGCTGCTTCTACATGCCTATCTCCGCATAAAGACTTGCCAATAATAACTCCCAGAAAAACAAAACAAAATAGGGAACTTGGGAGGCATGGCAACCCACTTTTGCTTATTTAGCCTCCATCACACTTTATCTAGGACACAGAAAAAGCCTATTTGAAAAGAAAACTTTTCTCTCGTGCCAAAAAAACTCCCATTGAGTGATCCAATCGATGGAAGTAAGTGTTGCATGCCATTTCTGTTGCAGGGATGCAGATGCCACGGGCTTGAGTGGTATCATATGGATTTTTAGACTTGAAACTTCACAATGCATAATGTGGGGTCAGTTCAATGATTAATTGACAGTATTGGGAGTCAGTTTAACTGCTAAAAACAAATAGATTTGGGGGGGCTGGTACACAAATCCTGTAGGTCTGTCTCTCTTTTTCCTCTGTCTTTGGATTCTTCTGACTGTTATTATGGAGAGTAAATGTACTGTGTGTATTGGACAAAAATGTCATCATTATTTTGCTGGGTAGGAATTGTATCTTTTTAAAGCCACAGAAGAGATAATCTATTCTTTTAAGAGGTATTTTTGTTAATGTGAAGGGCTCCAAGAAAAAAACAAACCTGTTGTATATTTCATTTGATTCAAGTTCCTTCATGTCTCCATAGTTGATAATTAAACCGACTGACCTGCTTCTGCATTGAAGCCTACGGGAAATTAACCAGATAATACTCATTAGGCAGGAGGGCATTTGGGAATAGTTTATTATAAAAAAAGAACCCCTAACCAAATAAACAAAACCCATGGAACTATCAGTGTATGTGCCAGGCATCAATCTGACCCTTCTGCTTGAATGCTATATATACCCTTTCCCCATTGTATGTCTTTCAGAGTGTAAGCACTTCAGGTAGGGTGACCAGACAGCAAATGTGAAAAATTGGGACGGGAGGTAGGGAGATAATAGGAGCCTATATAAGAAAAAGACCCAAAAATCAGGACTGTCCTATGAAATCAGGACATCTGGTCACCCTAACTTCAGGGGAGAGACTGGGTATTCTTATGTGTTTGGAAAGTGTCTACAGAATTAATAAATACCAATACTGAATAACACATGTAATTATTATTAGATTTATATTTGATCCTTGAATGTAAATGTAGAAATACTTTGCCCCCTAGATTTCTGTAAAACCGCTAAAAAGTTAACTTAATTCACTTTTTGGTCCTAGCCACTTCCATAGGCAAATTTAATTCCAGGCCCATCTGCCATGCAAACACACTCACAAAGGTGCGGCCAAGCTGTTTACTCACAGCATTTGATCCACAAGCAAATGCTCTGTGTTCCCCAGTAGTGGAACCTGTGAACCACTGATGAAGGTGTTCAGAATGTGGAACTGCAAACATGCTCTCCACATGTGGCTTCCCTCCACTTATTCAGCCACGAGGGCCCCACTGTCCAGGCTAGAACAGTGGAAGGCAACAGCCATCTTGCTCAGTCACCTCACTCATACAACTTTCAAAGCTGTGGATAACAGGAATCTGTGGCACAGGTGCCCTTGACAGTACATGTGTGAGGTTGTAGGTCCGATGAACCTCTGTTGCATCTGCTGAGAATGATTCAGGTCTGCTATCCATCTAGTGCCTTTCTCTTACTTTTCACTACCATCTCCAGCATCCAGTCCAATTCCTGTTAGGCAGTCTACTAGCTCCCTCTTCCCCTCCCATTATCAGGCTTCATTCTCAATCTCTTCCGAGGTTCATCTGCATGCTGCTGGCTTACCTTACCCCTCATCCAGTCACACCCTCTACCCCATCCTTCAGCACATTCCCATTACTCAGACAAGCAGCAGATAAGACACTCCAGCCTCTCCTTAAGTTTTCTGTGCATCTGCCTCTGCCTCAGTGCTTGGTCATACCCTGTCCCTTATCCTGAGCTCAACAATGTGCTGATAATTTGCCCCTGATTCATGAGTACAAGTGTAGGACCAGATATTGCAACCCTTGATCAAGTGAATAATCCTTTCTCCAAGAAGAAGCCTCTTTGTGGACAGTGGGTGGCTCATGTGAGTAAGAAGTTACTGAATGAACCTCGCCATTTTAGAGACCAGATCGAGGTCTGTCTATTTGGAAATTTGGCACTTAATATACTAGAACAGTGGTTCTCAAATGTTTGTACTGGTGACCCCTTTCCCAAAGCAAGCCTCTGAGTGCACCCCACCACACACACACACTTACAAATTAAAACCACTTTTTAATATATTTAACACCATTAAAAATGCTGGAGGCAAAGTGGAATTTGGGGTGGAGGCTGACAGCTCGTGACCCCCCATGTAATAACCTCACAACCCCCTGAAGGGTCCCGACTCCCAGTTTGAGAACCCCTGTACTAGAATATCAGGACAGATTCTCTCCTATACCACAGCTCCTCTCAGAGCAGGAAAGGGATGGGGATGTCAAGGAGCTGGATTGGTTTCCTGATTCTCTGAGCCAGCCCCAGCCCAAATGATGCTTAGAGTTATTTCTGGCACCTCTAAGCTTCACCACTGAGATGGTGGAGATGGACAACTACCTCAATAGAAGATTGATGTGGTGGAGCTTGTCTCTGCCGCACCCGCTATGTTGAGATGGGGATGAGGCGGAAGTGCAGCAGGGAGTATCGCTATGCCAGTGGGATTCTTTGCTGGCAGAATGTGGCCCCTTTAATGTCACCGAGTGAAGAGAAGGGGTCAGATCTCAGAAGAGAATCCGGGCCATTATTATCATTAAAGTGATGCACGTTTGCAGTATGGCTGCATATATATCTGAAGTCTATTTATACAAAACATATGCTGGGCTGCTATAGAATAAGGAATTTCTCCTTCTAAGTGATGGACAAAAAGACTTCTCTTTAAAAAAAAACAGGGATTTTCACTCTCCAGGAGCCATCAAAGGTGGGCTTTTATTTTGCATTAAAAATTACAGCTTTAAACATTCATCATCCAGCTTTACTTTTATTTATTACAAACTCACTTAAAAACTGTCAAAAGCGAGGACATTCTGTAAATGTGGTGACATCATGTTAGGAATAAGAAGTGATGACATGAGTGGTGAAAAATAATATTATTCAAAATAACATTATATTCCAACACTATGAGGCTCTTGGCGTGTTTGGTGTGTGTGTTTAATGGAAACAGCCAAAACCCACTGTCAGTGAGTGACTTAAAAGACATATTTCACAAGAAAAATTGTATGTAGCTGTAAAATAATGCGCAAAAAGTACCAAAGGATTTTTTTTAACCATTAGCTGCCCTATATAATGTGGCCCCTTTAAATCTAGAAGATGTCCAGCTCCTTCCATGCCACTGCTGATGGACATCTTGAAGGACAAACCTCTGAATGAGGAGCTATGTCTGGCGGCTAAATCTTAAAACATAAGCATTCAGTTCCACTTTTGGCAATGAGATTGGTGTTTAATCGCCTAATAGGGGAATATAGGGGGTAAGGCTGTTTAGAGCACCCACTATGACACTCCCTGCCTTAATATATATGTCTATGCTCAAAATGTGGGACAATAGCCAATTCTGAAGCTTCGGAGGCTTTGTGCTTTGGTGGGAGTGCCTGTTTAACAAATGGGGTAGCGATTTGGGCTCCTAAGTGCCTGAGTCACTTTTGAAAGCAGGATTTAGGCTCTTAAATCGTGTAGCAGTTTGTGAAAAGTTTACCTACCATTTTTGCTCTGACTAGAGGGGAGGCCATGTTAGCCATAGAATCACAGAATATCAGGGTTGGAAGGGACCTCAGGAGGTCATCTAGTCCAACCCCCTGCTCAAAGCAGGACCAATCCCCAATTTTTGCCCCTGATCCCTAAATGGCCCCCTCACGGATTGAACTCACAACCCTGGGTTTAGCAGGCCAATGCTCAAACCACTGAGCTATCCCTCCTCCTATCTTGAAAGCAGAATGCAGGATTCCCCATGTCATTTCTGAAGTTTGAAGAGCTTTATTGTCATTAGAAAAAAAAAAACTATTTCAGGGTTTTCAGTTCACAATAGGCTTTTCCCAATGAGGCAGAACCTTGGAAAGCCTCTAAAATAGCCATGAGGGACATCTTCCTTCAGCAGAAGGCATCCAGAGTGAGCATCACATTTACAAATCTTCCTCTTGTGGTTAACATGACTGGATAGATCCTCAGCTGGTGTAAATCAACATTGCTCCACTGAGTTCAATGGAGTAACACTGAGATCTGCTGCGTGAGGAATTGGCCCGATGTGTCCGGTTCATGTGTAGGGATGTACATATTCCTCCTTTGTGTGTTTGTGTGTGTACACACATGCTTTTGTGCTCTGCTGAACTGGGGTCATATGGACTATTTCCTTATAATTATTATTCTTTAAAAGCATGTTTTCATAAATAAGGCATCTAGACTATTAAACATCTTTCCCCCCACCACTATAACCCCTCCAAATAGCATACATGTAGCAGGAATCCGAATGGTTATTATTGGCCTTGATATCAAGGGACTGTATATGACACTCCTGGTCAAGGTCCAATGTACAAAGAAATCAGGGCCAACTTGAGGATGAGTCTAACTGAGCATGAAAAGATTTTTCCTTCACATTATATCAGATTAGGTAGAACAAATGACCAACTACAGTGTACATCATTCAGAACTCTTAAAGTCATATACTGTAAGGCCAGAAGGGACCACCAGTTCTTTCATGTAATACTGGAAACACGTGGCAGCTTTCCATCTTTCATTAACTTTTTATTATTAATACTTTTTGCTTGTATTGAACCTTTAATTGAAGGCTTTTGAAAAGTTTCACAGACTTTAATTAATTATGCCCCCCTAGTATATAGGTACATAACTTTACATCCATTTATGGATGAGTAAATTGAACCACAGAGAGTTTTAGAGGTCACACAACAAGTCAGTGGCGGGGCTAGGAATGGAACCAAAGAGTCTTGATTCCCAGTGCCCTATTCTAACCAAAAACTGCCTGAAATCTTTGTCTCTGGTTAATCATAATCACAATCTCTGTCCTTATTTGATCTTTCATAGAGGAATTATTAGTTGTAATAAAATAGACTCCATGTGAAAAGATGAGAGTGTCCCCGGGTTCCATATACAAACATGTTTGCTGATGTGCCCCTTGGGACCATTTATTTGATCTCAATATTTAAAAACATTTTTAAAAACATATAGTAAGTGCTAGCTATGACAATTATAAACATCAACATTAGGCTGAACAACATATTATGCTGGACCAGGTCTTGACTAAACTGAGTTGATGGCGATAAATAGTGGCATGACATATGTTTCAAATCATCATCACCCAGAAAGAAGAACTCACAACAAATAAAAACATGGGATCTGATGGGAATTTTGTCTGTGCAAAGGTCTAGATTGCAGGATTTGTCTCTTTTAGTACATGCATTCATTTTTACTTCGTTAGGAATCAGGAAAGTGAAAAGGTGACTGGTGACTGGAGAGGAAGGAAGAACAAAGTATGTGAAGGGCAAAGACATAAACATCTGTGCTGCTATATTTTTGTTACTAGGCAAGGACCTTCTATTGATTTCTCTGGGCATGCTTGTAGCCCCTTCCTTCAGTGACTAATGATACTCCCTTTTGGTTATGATTACACTGCATTTCATTGGCCTGTGGGTCGAATACTTGATATATTCTCTGCTTAGTTACCACTTTAAGTCATTGTCCTACCCAACTGGGTTATCCTAAAAACTGATGCTGATGAGGGAAAGGAATAATTCATGTCACTTCATCCCAGGATAGATTATAACAGTCAAGAGAAACTCTCCAAGGTTACTCTGTCAAAAACAGGATCAAGCTTTACTCAATTTTGTCCAAAGTTTCTGATCTCCTATCAGAGCCATCAGTTTGTCCCCAATGGAAGCTAGTGGAATTTTAGTATTTTTTCTCTTAATACTATCTTAAATTTCAGTCACACGGATCTCAAAGTGCTATACAGATAATATATACACACAAGTCTCTTCACCCACCTCTTGCTTAGAACACAGACTCAATTGAACTTTGACCGACAACACTACACAACAGTTTAAGACAGAAAGGGACTGATGCTCCTATCATTTACACAGCAGAAAATTGGGAGTAACTCCACTTCAGTCCATGGAGTTAGCAACACCAATGCAAAACTGGTGTAGCTGAAAGAAAAGTTAGGCCATAAGTGGAATACTTTATTCTACTGAAAATACAGAAGGAATTTGGAGAGGCAACTTATGCCTCTGCCTTATTCAACTGCAGACAAAATAAGGACCAACTCATGGGAACTAGCAGGCTTAGGCGCAGAGAAGAAGTGTGTTAGAAGCAGTCTGTAATAGCTGCTGGTGCCAGCCAGTTTATAACATGCACTGAGTCAGTATGGCAGGAGATTTTCAACCGATCAATGGGAAATTAAGCACACGACACCCATTGACTTACAATAGGATTTTGGCCCCTCAAAACCCTTTCTGCCTTTAGAAATATCACAATATATTGTGTAAGCAACCTAACTTTTGAGTATTTGTCTGAACTGAAATAAACATTGTGAGCATCATCCCAGGTATGACACTTAAGGCTAAGGATTTCCAGCAGTGAAAAATGCACTATTTATAGGACAATATAACTAAAGCTTGGAAGTATTCTGTTGTTAAAATGGCCATACCCCTCTCCTATCATCCATTTGCAACATTGCAGCTACCATTTTGGGTGATCAACACTTTGACGAGGTTGGGGATTCTCTCATCCAATGTGAAGAGTTTAAGATGGTGGCTATGATGTTCTAAACATTTCCTACATGTCATAATGTAGATTTGGGGTTAGTTCTTGAACCCCTGACGAGGTCAATGGGAGTTGCAGATCCAGAGAATGAATTCACAGCTCTGGTTTTTGATACTTCACATCTACCAGGAGACTACTCTTACCCTTTAGGCATTTGCCGTCCAGAGGTGTTAGGAGCCATACAAATCCATATCTAAATGTCTTGAACAGAGATGTCAAGTGGCTACTGGACTCCTTTTTATTGTTTACTTCTATTACAGGATAACGAGTGCTGGGGTCATTTTTATGTAAGCACATGCTACGCCCACCTCACCTTCATTTAGTTCTAATTCTGTCCACAGAGTAGATGTTTATCTCGTAGCCGTGGTCTGGAGCTTCTTGCTCAGACATCACTTTCCATGGCATACTATTTATGTTGCACTGCTGCCAGCTGGTGGTGTATGAAGCTGATACTCTCACTGCTAACTTGTTTAATCACTGCTCTAGATGCCAGTGAAAATGACACATCTCCTCTCTTCCCCTCTCCACCGCCCCATAACTAGCTCAGGCAATGACGTAGTTTGGTGGGAGGAAGGAAAAAAGGAACTATGTACCTCTTGGACCCACTCCTTAGCTGCATGTGGTGTCAATAAATCTAAATTTGGTTGGGTGCCACAAAGTCTGGTCAAAGGGCAGATGGAATACCAGAGCAAGGGACAGAAAGAGAGCAGGGGAACTTTCCATACACTATTCTGGACACTGAATCAGAGATTATGGAGCCTAGTAACGAACAGCACCTGCTCATGTCAAACTCTGGGTGCATCCCAGGCGTTCCTGGAATGTGCAGAGTTATTTCATGACTGGGGATCTATAGTGATCATGAAGTCTGTCCTCTCCCCTGCCAGTAAGGATAGTGGCGGACTATCAAGAAGTTTGTGGAACTGTGTATGAGAAATGGGAATGTGGCAGGTGCTAAAAGTGTCATGGGGGAAAAAAATGAAATTGCTTTTGAAAAAGAAAAGAGAGGAAATGTTTTTGTTTCTTTCATGTGTGTAAGAGAAAGATGGGTCCTAGTTATTTAAATGTCATTTTCCCTCACTTTGCAATTATAGGCAAAGTGACTCAGGATAGCAAGGACTCTGGGGCACCAGTCCAAGTGGGTTTCTAGGTTTCTTGCAAATCTCTTTACTTTGAACCACAGGTTTTCTGCTGTATACTCCCAGTCTCACCCATTTTCCTCCCTACAGCCACTAGCAGGTGTTAGACAGATGCTTTAAAAGTGATATTCCAGTCCATAAAAACATCATGCTGGTTGATAGAGGAATATATTCAGTGACAGGAAACCACAGGGCTAAGCACCAGTTTGAAAATTAAAATGTGAAAGTCAAATTCTATGATCCCTAATGGAGCAACACTCCTATTAAAGGCAACAGGTATTTTGCTCCACTAAAGATCTCAGAATTTGGCCCTTTATGTCATCACTATAATATCAAACATACTCCTCAATTATCTGGTATGATTTTTCTAGGTGAAACGTGTAATAGCAATGAAAAATTTAACCAACTTCCCCTCAATTCCACTGACCTTTAAACCTCATGAGTTATGTTCCGCACTTTGCCTAACAATGAGGATGGCGGAGACCTAGACACAGGAAGTCGATCAAAGGATGACTATGAGCCGCCAATGTGATGTGGCCGTGAAAAAGGCTAATGCAGTTCTAGGGTGCATCAGGCAAGGTATTTCCTGTGGAGATAGGGAAGTGTTAGTACCATTATACAAGGGACTGGTGAGACATCGTCTGGAATACTGTGTGCAATTCTGGTCTCTCATGTTTAATTAATTCAAACTGGAAGAGGTCCAGAGGAGGGCTTCTAGGATGATCTGAGGAATGGAGAACCTACCATATGAGAGGAGATTTAAGGAGCTTGGAGTGTTTAGCTTAACAAAATGAAGGTTGTGGGGAGATATGATTGGTCACTATAAATACGTCAGAGGGATAAACTACAGGGAGAGAGAGGAGTTGTTTAAGTTAGGAGACAATGTTGGCACAAGAAAACATGGATGTAAACTGGCCATCGATAAGTTTAGGCTAGAAATTAGACAAAGGTTTCTAATCATCAGAGGAGTGAAGTTCTGCAACAGCCTTCCAAGGGAAGTGATGGGGCAAAAAGCCTAATTTATTTCAAGACTGAGCTTGATACATTTATGGAAAGGATGATATGATAAGGCTGCCTACAGTGGCATATGGCCCATCATCAACTTCTAGTAGAAAATATCTCCAACTGCCAGATATGGGACCCTATATGGGGATGGCTCTGACTTACTACAGCAAAGTATTTCCTAAGTGTCTGGCTGGTGGGTCTCATCCACATGCTCAGGGTCTAATTGATCACCAGATTTGGGGTCAAGAAGGAATTTTCCCCCAGGTCAGATTGGCAGGGAACCTGGGGGGTTTTCAACTTCCTCTGCAGCATGGGGCACATGTCATTTGTTGGTTTGAACTAGAGTAAATGGCAGATTCTCTGTAACTTGAAGTCTTTAAACTGTGATTTGAGGACTTCAGTACCTCAGGCAGAGGTTATGGGTCTATTACAGGAGTGGGTGGGTGAGGTTCTGTGGCCTGCAATGTGCAGGAGGTTAGACTAGATGATCATGATGGTTCCTTCTGGCCTTAAAAGTCTCTGAGAGGTTGACTTTGGTTTGAACTGGCTCAAAACCATCCACTTTTTATGTGAACAGGCTTAAATGAGCAGGCATGGCCTTCAGTCATATGGTGCCCATAACAAATGCATGGGCAGAGGACTTGAGACAATAGCAGCAATGCTTTTGTGATTAAAATCCCTAATTATTCAGCCAGATCAGAATGATGTGTGCTGCGATCTTGAACATCATTCTGCTCATTTCAGATTGGAAGCAGGCAACTATTTCAACTACACCTAGTTTTCGTCTTCCATAAGGGCCTGATCCCGAGAGATGATGCACCTGCATCTCTAACTGCGGTAAATTGGCGTTGCTTCATTGAAGTCAGTGGAGCTGTAGCGATTTATACTAATTGACTGAGGATCTGGCCCACTGATTTCAGCAGGAGTAGCAGCAACTCTCAAGATCAGGCTCTAACTGATCTGAGAAATGTTGTGTACTGTTGCTGTCTGTTGTATCTGCTTATAAAACTGGCTGCCTTTTATAGGTGAGTGGGTGACATGAGTCCTGTTACGATGCAGTAGTTTGTAAAGTTTTCAGAGAGCTTTCCAGTCTTTCAGGATGACAGGTGCTATATAAATGCAAGCTGCCATCATTATTTTATTGTTTCAGTTTGACAGAAAGATGGCGGGTTTCATTTTGACTTGCACATTTCCATTGGCTCTATGCTTCGGCTTTGCTCTATAACTTGCCAGCATACACAGGTTTCTTTTCTGTTCTCTCAGTGACGTGTGGTCAGAGATGTAGAGAAGTTGAAAATGTTGCCTTATCAAACCAAACATTAAAATAATACAAGTTACGATGATTTTTTAATGATCATTACTTGTGTTCTTGGCATAGTGGAGATCAGGCCAATGATCCATGTAGTCCAATATCCAGTGGCTGGTACTCGCTGTTTCAAAGGAAGAAGCAAGAAACCCCATTGTGGATATTTATGAAATCATTTGTCCATAAGGGAAATTTCTTTCACAAACTTATCAATTAATGGTTAGCTTATGCCCTAAAGCATGGTGGTTTGTATCCCTTTTAAATTTGTGTCTATGAGAACAAAGGTATTGTGAATGTTCTCATCACCCAAATATCTAATCTTTTGTTGACTCCCAGTCAGTGAGCTCCACAGGACATTCCATGAGCTGGGTTAACATAGGAAAAAATATTTCATCTCAGGAGTTCTTCTTACCCAGGCTAACTGATGTGCTATGTGAGATAAGTGACCATTCCTCACTAGGGGTTGTGAAGGTTACATCCCTAGGGCCAATTGCAGCCCTGCTTCAATTGCGTACCCCTCCATTTTCTTCAGAGGAGTTAGCCAGCATGTTTCACAGCACTGATATAATTGTGGATAAGTCAGTCATGCCTCCCTCTAGTGGCTGGTCCACTTAGGGTATGTCTACACTACGAAATTAGGTCGAATTTATAGAAGTCGTTTTTTTAGAAATCATTTTTATATATTCGAGTGTGTGTGTCCCCACAGAAAATGCTCTAAGTGCATTAAGTGCATTAACTCGGCGGAGTGCTTCCACAGTACCGAGGCAAGCGTCGACTTCCGGAGTGTTGCACTGTGGGTAGCTATCCCACAGTTCCCGCAGTCTCCGGAAATGAGATTCAAAAGTTCTCGGTTCTTTTCCTGTCTACCTGGCCAGTGCATCTGAGTTGAGAGTGCTGTCCAGAGCGGTCACAATGGAGCACTCTGGGATAGCTCCCGGAGGCCAATACCATCAAATTGTGTCCACAGTACCCCAAATTCAACCTGGCAAGGCCGATTTAAGCGCTAATCCACTTGTCAGGGGTGGAGTAAGGAAATCGATTTTAAGAGCCCTTTAAGTTGAAAAAAAGGGCTTCATCGTGTGGACGGGTGCAGGTTTACATTGATTTAATGCTGCTAAATTCGACCTAAAGTCCTAGTGTAGATCAGGACATAGAAAATAAAAGCCTTCTATTGGTCTTATCTAAAGAATTTATTCCTTTAGCTCAACTGGCGGGGGCTGGTACTGCAGTTCTTGGGTTCAATCTCCATAGATGACTCATGGATAGAGGGGCTATTATAGCTGTATTTGTCCCATACTCTCAATATTATACTTTCAAACCTAAAACACTCATGGTATTAGACAAATGTCCTGGGTAGGCGGATAGATTGTATTTGAACAATGATAAGGCAGGATGAGTTAAGAAACATTTCTAGTGACCAAACCACAGCACTCATGGCTCTCATACATCCCAAAGTCAATATTAACCCTGCAGAGAGAAGACTCACACATATGATTTTTTTCTGTTGATTTCCTGAATGGAGTGAATCATATAAAAATCAATTTCCAGTTCAAATCCATATAGTTAACCTAGAATTTCTACGACCATTTTCTTTCCCACCCTCGCCCCCATTCCTCTTACTACCAACCAGAACACTATGAGCAAGAATCTTATTAAACCAGCAACTGAAGGGTGTTCAACTTTTTGTTATATAAATAAAAAGAAGAGAATATTGTAAAGCAAAAACAGGATATTACAAATGTGATGAAAGTAAGAGGAAAGAAGCCACACAGAACACGAGACACAGAGGAAGGTGCAGACGCAGTATTCTGGAACCCTTCCCAGTTATATTTTGCATGTGTGTGCACTTTGTAACTGTGCATTGTGAATCCTAAATACAGTCCCCCCAGCCATGCCCTCTCAGTGTTTTTAGCCATGAACTTGGACTGCTATAATCTAGTGGTTAGCACAGTGAACTTGGAGTCTGGAGACCTCTGTTCTGTTCTTGGCTCTGCCATTAAACTGCTGTGTAACCTTGGGCAAGTCATTTCCCCTCTCTGTGCCTCTGTTGCTCCTCCACCCTTTGTCCACAATTTAGATTTTAAGCTTCCCAGGTCAGGGTCTGGTTCTTATGATGTTTTTCTACACTGTCTGGCACAGTGGAGCTTCAGGCTTGGTTGAGGCCTCTGGGCTGTACAGTAATACAAAGAATAAGAACAAATTACAGTCTGGGATTGACCAAAAAGCAGATTATAGGACGTGGATTATGGCTATTCTGCTTGAGCTAGCTGAGCAGGCATTGTGATTCACAGTCACTGTAAGGTATGATCCTTTAAGGGAGCAAATGCTGAGGAGCTCATCTCTTAGCCCCATTGCTGGCTGCATTGAATCCAGAGTGTCTCTGGAAGAGGAAAGGCCCCCAGTCTCAGAGGGCTGCAAATACACTATTGCCGTTTGGTATTGGAGTCTGTTGCGAAAAGTCTCAAGAACTGATGATACATGAAATCCTGAGCAGGTATGTTGCATAAACGGAGATGAAATAGTTGAGACCCAAGAATAAACTCTAGCTGTGTTGACCTTTGTTAGGGATCCACTGTCCAGTTTCCCTAAATCATGGAGGAAACAACTGAATTATGACTCATTTGGTAAAGAGAAAAACGAAGCGGAAGGCATTAACCTAAATGGGCACCTCACCTATATCCTTGCCGCTGATACCTTTCAACAAGTGGGGAACAAAAGAATGGGGTAGGTTCAACATAAAGAGAAGTCATAGAACAGGACTTCCACATCCCAAACGTACCTAGAAGTTATGGTATTATAGACTCTCCTAAACTCTAAAATACAGTTGGTGACCCTGCACCACTATTATGCTGCTGAGGCACAACTGAGACCCACCCCAGGGGAAACACTGGGAGGTTTTTTGGAGCTTCCCAGCTACCAGGGAGAGCATGTCTATTGCTAAGCTCCTTGATGGAATGCCACTTGCTTTGCATACATGCTGGACACACACTGGGGTGTGGGCAAGTGAGGCCATGACTTTGACCCTTTACGCCATTTGGAGTGGCCACGCAAGGGCTGCTGGGGAAGGTTCCTGGGGTCCTCCACCTCCATTGTGCAACTTTGTCAAGCCAGAAAGACTCTGACCCTGACTTTGACTTTATTTGACAAGCTCCAGATCAGCTGAATGCCAAGTGGGGAAGGAAAATAATCAAACGCTGACAGAAGACTGGAGATTAAGAGGAAAAGAGAGAAGACAGAGAAGAGGAAACGACAGGAAAAACGCTAATAAAACATGCAATTGGTGGTATCGGTATCAAGCTACTCAGGGAAAGGAGCCTTTGCATTTTTAGGAAGAGACGTGCACCACACCAAGTATGCCTGGCTTCTGACTCTGCCCCGTCTTCTGCCTGTGACATGGCTTGGGGGAATCTGGGAAATCCATGCTCTATTGCTAACGCAGTTTAGGGGGAGGAGGGTTTCTGCATTCCTCTTCCCTAGCGCTGCACTCGCCATTAGAGATTCCGACAGTTACTAGATAAAGTTAAAGACTCATGTAGTGATCTTCACACTAATTGGACTGTAATGTATAGCCTCGGTCAAGCAAATCTCTCCCAGCACTCCTCTCCACAGACGGCAATCAAGCCATTTACAGAAGATGCATCGGCTGCTGGGACCCTAGAGTAACCTTAAGCTGCACTGGCCTTTTAGCAGAAAACACAATTAATTTTGATACTGAAGGGCAATTAGGACTGGGGTTAAAATAAAAAATCTTCTGAACAGGGAATGTCAAAGACTGTAAAAGGAAACTATTTCCCTTGTACTGCATACAGTGTGGTGGAGGTCTGTAAGCCCAGCAACTGTCAGATCATGTTAATCCAGATCACGTTGTAAACCCTTTTTCCATTTGAACAGATGCAAATTCAGATGACCAACTCCGGTGCTGCAAACCCTTCCAAGACTGATTGTCATTTTCTTTAACTCTTTAACTGTTGCCAGAATAGGCAGCAATTTTTTAAAATGAACATACATGCATTTGGCCTTTTTTCTAAATTCTGCCCAGCGAGCAGTTCATTTTGTTTCATTTCCAAAAGATTTTGTGGTAAATTCCTTCACAGAAGCACAGATAGTCTTTTCTCTGTAACACACAGCTACACACAAGAACTGACAAAAAAATTGACCTCCCATTTGACCACAAAGTCCATACAATTCTCCATAGACATAATTTTCACAAAGCAAATGTGTCAATGCTCTTTTCCCACCTAAAATCAATCAATATATCAGTTAATGCCAGTCAGTGCCATCAGACAAGCTTTCAAGCCCAAGTAAAGCTTGTGAGAAGGCATGGGAGGCAAAAAATATCCATGGGGAAAGCTTTCTATTTCAAGCTTCCTTAAAAACAACAGCACGTAAAAGGAAACAATTGTACAAAGATTAAATACGGTGGCAGTGACCCTTTTTAATGCTTGGGAATAAGGGGTGAAATCCTGGTTCAATTTAAGTCAATGTCAAAATTCCCATTGACTTAAGTCGGGCCAGGATTTCATCTAGTATTTGTGACTGGATGAAATGCACACAGGGAACAATCATGCACACAGGGAACAATCAATTATTAGGGCCTAAATTGTGGGTAGAACTATACATAGACATACGTCAGAAAACCCATGCTAGCACTGGCACAGCCAAGCAGGCAGTGTCCCTCTCTGTTCCAGCTCCTTCAAAATCATTGTAGAGAAGCGACTCTTTAGGCCCTGTCTGAAAAGAATATAGAGCAACGATGGGCAACCTGTAGCCCACAGGCGGCCCGTCAGGGTAATCCGCTGGCAGGCCACCAGACAGTTGTGTACATTTGCACGGCTGCCCGCAGTGGCCGCAGTTCACCGTTTCCAGCCAACGGGTGCTGCGGGAAGCGGTGCGGGCCGCAAGAACTTGCTGGCTGCCGCTTTCTGCAGCTCCCATTGGCCGGAGCTTTGGGCGGCCGTGCAAATGTAAACAAACTGTCTGGCAGCCCACCAGTGGATTACTCTGACGGGCCACCTGCAGCCTGCAAGCCACAGGTTGCCCACCACTGACATAGAGGGACTATTTAGGCCCTCTATAAAAGGACCACAGGGTGTGGCCAATGGATTAGGATATGTAGCTATGCCTCCAGGCTCTGAAATTACCTCTAACCTTAACCACCACATAGGTCTTTCCAGCTTTCAGCAGGAAGAGGTTATGTCTGGAGATATACTGGGTCATCTTAGGGTTCATGACTAGAGCTGTGCAAATAACTTATTTTTTCGGTTCAGTGGCCAAGCCAAAAAATTGAAACAACAACAACAACAACAACAACAAAACATTTTGTTTGACCTGAAACAAAACATTTCATTCTGACTCTGAGAGGATTTTTTACCTTTCAAAAATAATAAAATTGAAATAAAATTTGTAACAAAAAGTTGTTTTGATTCGAAAAGTCAAACCATTTTCTTTTGGAAATGTTGACACTAAATGTTTCGACTTCTGCAGTTTTTTTTTTTTTTTAACCAAAACAATTTGGTGAATTCAACATAAATTCACAAACTGTTTTGGCCAACCCAAATATGCAGGTTTCAATGAGAAAAAGTTTAGTTCAAAAACTTTCACCCAGCTTTACACAACATATCAATGCTGCCTTTGTAGCATGCATCTGTTCTAAGCCCATCATACCAGTCCCCAGGTGCCACCAGAATTTGGCCCCTAAAGTTTTCTTTGCATTCATGCCTAATCCTACCATGCTGGGACACTAAGTCCTACACTGGCCATCTGCAGAGGAGGAATGAGCTAAGAAAAATGCAGTCCTACACTAGAGAGGAGCAGTAAAGTAAAGGAAGACTCCATAGCACTTCTTCAGAATGAGTTCGGAAGGAGTTGGGGCCAGGTTGAAAGGCGTCATCCCTCCCACACTGCCTGAGATACCTGTGGTCAGCAGAGATACCTGAGATAGCTTTCCAGTGATAGAAAATGGGTTCTGGTAGGGTGTTCTCTGCTGGGGCCCTGTGCCTTCGGAACTCATTTCCTGCCTTGGTCTATCACAGCCTGAATATGTTGTTAACCTTCAGGGCCCATCTTTTTATTTGCTCTTCAGTAAGTTGGAAGCTATGAGGTTAGAGACTTGAATGGTGGTTTTCTTGCTGGAGTTTATTACAGTTTAATTCTATTCATGTTGCTGTCAGTGGGTAATTGCTAGTGTCTGTTTATGTATTAATAGTATTTTTAAGAGCTTCTTGGGGTGCCCAGAACTTAGGTTGGATGCTTTTATGCACTCAGAACAAATTTCAATCTATAAGTAAATAAAATATTCCAGGGGAACAATCCCACCTGTGCTGCCCATACTGGGGGGGAAGAGGGGACGGAAGAGAAGGGACTGTTACACAGCTGGAAAATCAAGAAGTTATTTCTATTGTTTTTGTTAAAGAAATGAATTTTTCTTTGTCTTCCCAGGTTCTTTTTTTCCATTTGAAAAGCTCTCTTCACTGTAGTGAATTGTTTTCTCTTCTGAGGCTCATCCAGCAGTCCCACAAGTTGTACTTGGGAAACCACTAACTGATGTTAGATTTACACAGTGGGTTGTTTTTATATATGTTTTTCTTAAAAGCTACATCCTAGGGGAATCCCTGGGAGGCATACACAGCATAAGAAGCGCTAGCAGCCAATAGAGCATGTGAGGGCTACCAGGGTTAAATCTATTGTTTTCAGGGATTGATTCAATTTCTGTTTTGTCAACCAGTTTAAGTAAAGACTGTGATAAGTTCCAAGGTCCCTTACACATGAGGTGTAGGGGAAGGAGGAGGAGTCCAGGATAAGCTAGTCTGAGTCCTCTAAACGTGACACTGGTTTTCACTTTCTACAGCACTTTTTGGGTAGTCCACTCAGGGGTGCAACCAAATCTTCCTAAGGAGGGGGCCCAGAGCACTCCCTTCCCTCTCCTGCACCCAGCCCCACGCTCTCCTGATGCTCCCCAATAGCCAGTCCTGAGTTCTCTTACACTGCTTCTTTACCCAGACCTGCGGTCTCCCCACTGCGCCCAGCTCCACAAACACTCACCTCCTGCTGCCCCATACTCAGCCCCTTGCTCTTCTTCCCACATTAACTTGTATACAGTTCCAAGTTGTTCCCCCTGCACCCAGGCCTGCTGTCTCCCTGCTCCAACATCCCGCCCTGAGCTCTTACCCAGAGAGGCGGTTAAGCTGAAGAGCACCATCCCCTCCAGGCACCAGTCAGTTCTGGGAGCCCCAGACTCTATCATCCTTCAGTATCATCAGGAAGCACCAAAATCCCAGACCCAATCCTCCCACCCTTTGGAGACTGGCGTTCTCCATGCCTCCTGCTCCATTTCTCCCTGGGGTCACCTGGTGCCCATGAATGGTGGAAGGACTACAGAGGTGGGGGGAGGGTGAAGTAGGCATATGGGGTCATAGCGCCACTCAAATTTGGCCAGGCTTCCCCTCCATCCTAACAGAAAGGTGGTTGTGCCAAATTTGATTGAGTGGCATTGCAACCTGGTGCAAGGGGGTCACAGTGCCTCTCAAATGTGGCCTGGTCACTCCTCCGTCAGGCCAAATTTCCATGTCTAGTAAGCGGTCAAGGGGAGGTCTAGCGCCCTATCTTCTCTCTCCCTATTGTGCCCTATAGTCCACTAATAAGTCTCTAGAGGTAGGTGGACTAGATGAATGAATAGCTCTTTTCCATTTTACCTTTCTGTGATGGGAGATTTGGTTCAGATACTGGAAGAACCCATTCAAACCTTTAGCCCAAACTCTGACTCAAACTTAGGGCAGGTTCATTGGTGCTTGAATAACTTTTCCTCCCCCTTTATTTTATATTTTCTTGGAGCACCAGTCTTTTGTAGACTGACCACTAAAAGGTGATATATCAAACCCTGCTTATCTGACTTTTGTGAGTAATTGCACTGAAGACCACTTGTGTGAGTAAAGAGAATAGGTTTTGTCTATGACAAAGGTCTCCTTGGATCCATCAGAGAGCAGTAGCACCAGTATGTTAAAATCAGGCTGTAAAACTCACACTATCAGATTGCTGGTGTGCAAATACTTTCCAGTTCTGTCCAATTCCAAAATACATCCCGGGGCATTCTGTTCTTTCCTGTTCTGGGAGGAACCAGGAATCAGGAACTTAGAAATGTCTAGACTGGATCAAAGCAGTGGTCCATCTAGGCCAGTACCCTGTCTCAGACAGTGGTCAGTACCAGGTACTACAGAGGAAACAAGAACTCCTCCAGTAGGCAGTTATGGGATAACCTGGCCCCAAGGAATATTTCTGCCTAACCCCCAATAGATAGAAGTTGCCTAATGCCCTGAAGCATGAGGATTCGTTGGCATTCCAAAATGTTATTTTATGGAGTTTTTTAAAATCCTTTCTATTGTCACTTTGGCTGTTCTTGTGGGCCATAAAACATGCCCAATTTCATAAGCACGTGAAAACAAAGGAAAACACATTCAAAATGCCCCCAGATTTCTGAAGTTCAAACATAACCAGTTAGTCTCAGATAAAAATATATAAATCTGGTTAAAAAAAAAGGGGGGGGGGATTTTTTTTCCCCGGAAATTTCCAATCAGTTCTTTTAATACACAAGAAGTAGCACTTTTGTAGCCCTTTCCATCCAAGGAACTAAAAGCACCTTAAAACACTATTTAATTAACCTTCACAACCCCCTTGTGAGCAAGGCATTGTTATCTCCATTTCACAGATGGGCAGATTGAAGCACAGGGAGCTTAAGTGACTTCCCCCAGGCAACACTACACAGCGGGTCAATGGCAGAGCCAGGAATTCAACCTGGATCTCCTGAATCCCAGTCCTGTGCTTTAAATGCTATAAACCTCCCTCTTAAGAGGGTGAAGATTCAGGTCATTTTTTAAAATTTTATTTAAACTACTAGTATCCAGAGTGCACTACCAAGGGCAGCAAAAGCCCCTCTATAATGTGAGCATCTGAAGGAGTTTGTAAGAGGAGTGAGAAATAATCTCTTTCATTTTGTCTAAGGGCTGTACACAAATGTCTCTGGTGGGAAATAAGGAGTCTTTAAGAATGATGTGTGACTTCTAGTGATAGAGCTTGGGTTAGCAAGGGTATTTATTTTTCCCTTCATTAAGAAACAACTTATCATTCCAGTAAAGGAGCTGTTAATGAGTTTGTTCACACTAGCTGAGAAATGACTGCAGGATACTCCTCCGAGAACTTACTCCGAATGCATACATAAACCAGCGTCAGAGCACTAGGTATGCCAAACAACCTGTGGGGTGGGAAATGGGGGGAGGTTCTCCCCTCCCTTTTCCCCTCCAGTTCTCCATTAGTTCAACAGATTCTGGAAGGAATGTGCAGATTTAGAGCATGCAGATTATAATGTGCACTTTGGAACCATTCCATGACTTATGTTAAAGGGCTACATGTCAGCATAAAATACTCTACTTAGGCATCTGATGGGAGGTAAGGGAAGGAGAAGTACTTCATTTATACACCACCCGCAGATCCAAGAGCCACCCACTCCCCCAGAACGGCTGCCTGTTTCTGCTAAAATGGACAGCTGCTCATGCTGGAATTTGCAAAAGGAGTCAATGGGAATTAGGCATCCAACTCTCGCTGAATTTCTGGCCGTTGGCTGCCCTCATCATCAGTGTAGGGTTGCAGCCCTCCAAGACTATAGAACCCCAATTGAAATGTTCCATCTCCACCCCAGTGGAGGCCACTCAAGTCGTAACAGAACACTGTATGCTGGGTTCTGTATTTTCTGCATGTCACTTCTCTGATGTAAAGATTTGGGGGTGGGGGGCAGACGGGGGCTCTGAAATCTGCCCCTTTGAGTTGCACTTTAAAAGTGGCCTCAGGCTCCTGGCCAGGTGCCAGTGCAGGCCTGAACTGAGAAAAGTTTGGGATTCCCCTTAGCTGGAATACATTCTCCTGGCACTATTTCAGACACTTACCCTTTCCACTTTACATTTTTTGGATCGGGGTTACCACACTCTGAGTCTGTATAATGCTACAAGAGAATGCCTGAGCAATGAAGGCAGTCGAACTGCCCTTTGGGTGGCTAAAAGGTGAACCCGGGTCTCTTCCTGACAGCTTCATTTTGTTTCTGATATATATATGCCCTCACTGTTAGCCTATTGTCCTCCTGTTAATTTTGTCAGCTCTTTGGAAAAGCGTTTCCGATTCGATGGCATGAGTAATTGTCGGGTTTTTGTTTGTTTAAAAAAAAACAAAACCAAGCCGCAGCACAAGCTCTTGAAAACTCCACTCTTACCCTGCAAAGACCCTCCCCCCCCCCGACCTCCAAAATCCACTCAATAACTTCACTCCTCTTCATTTCCTCATCCTGTGTCTAAAGTGAGAGGAAGCGGGTTGCAACCTTTTGCGCATAATCTGACACATGACATGCAGGGCCGGAAGGCGGAAAATCATTTCAACAAAAGGCCGGAGCTCTGGGTTAGGTAAATTCAGGAAAGAGAGAGAGAGGAAATGGCAGTAACCTCACCAATAGACTATGGGGATTCTGGCACCAGCCCGGGTGTGAAATGTTAGGTCATCTCTAATAAGGGCTGGGTGAAAAACCGTCGACGCACATTGAAAGATATGACACAAAGCCACTTATCAAGACAACCCCTGAGGGTAGTTAGGAAACCATTTTTCTTCAGGCAAACCAGTTTCAGTGATTTGTGCACGTGTTGAGTTCCACGTATTATCTCCTCAGAGGTGTAGCACCAAGATCCTATCTTGGCTTTATGTACTGTTATGTCAATGTCTACAGCACCTTATGTCATTCAACCTGGCCCACATTACCCTACTATCTGAGCACCTCACAAACATGAATGTGTCTACCTTCACAGCACCGCTGTGATGTAGAGATGGGAACTGAGGCATAGAGAGACTAAGTGACTTGCCCAAGGCCACACAGGCAATCTGTGGAAAAGCAGAGAACTGAGCTCAGGTTTCCAAGGTCCAGAAGGGCACCCTGATCTACTGGACTATCATGATACCATGGCCATTAAACAGGGGGAAAAAAGAGTTAAAATTATGACATGAGCAGTAGCAAACCTCAAAAATGTTTACAAGTTCAATTTGAAGAAACGCTCATCAATCTGCATGTCTCCTCCATACTTACCCAAACCTCCCATGTCTGCAGAGCTGGGCTAGAACTTTGGTGAGAACAGGACTCTCATGTGATTTCTGCTCATTCTCGTTTCAGATTGGGCTGGAACTACCAAAAACATAAACTTCTACCCGCTACTTTGGCAGTTCCATTTTGACTCCTGACTTAATCGGGAAGTGCAAAGGCAGGCCTATAAAGTGAAGGAGTAGGAACCAGACATCTCAACTTTTTTGAACCTTAAAAGTGGCTTGATTTGGGTTTGATATGAGTTTTGGGTAAAAGTTTGGGTTAGTTCTTATTGAATCTGAACTGGAGATCCGCTCCTGCACTAAGAAGGCCAATGGCAGTTTTGCTTTTGACTCCAGGGAGAACAGGATCAAGTCCTTCATTACCCATCCGTCACTACTGATTATCCCCCCAGATCTCCACAGAGTATATATATATTTCCAACTGCATTAATATTTGGTTACATTGATCTTGGTCCCCATCCATATCCCCACCTGCATTAAAATGAATCCTCTTCTCTTTATCCGCCTGCTGAATTAATTCTTGGTGTGACCCTCCTTTCAGCTGATCCTTTTTAAGACTAAATGTATTTTATTTCTTTTGTGACTTTGTCTGGTGCAAGAAATCCCTGAGTCCTTCCAACCTCATGCCACATGTTACATTCTGTCCCCATCAGAAAATCAGATCATTCCTTCGACATGAGAACTGGCATCAAGTCAAAGTCCTGGAGATGAAAGGAAGGGTTAAGTTTACTTTCAATATCGGAGGAGGGTTCGGAAATAAATGTCGAGGTTAAAAAGTCCAGATGGTAATTCAACTGTATCCTTACTATAAACATGATTTGATTTATGGGAACCACTAATGGTATCTCAGTTTAGATCTGGATGGCTTTGCTTTCTCTCATCTGTAGCTTTAAATTCATCAGATTCCTTCACTCCTACCATCAATCCTTCACTACAAAGAGATACTACTATCAAGAATTTGGGAGTTCTTTAAAATTCAGCAATTGATAAATGTTAACAATCCTAATTCATGCAAATTACTGTCCTGTGCCTTTATTTATAGTACCAAGCGGATGTGTTTATTTCAAAGTATTCTAAAAGAGCTTTGACAAGTTCAGGCTCACAAAACTGTGTCTCCTTTTGCTTCCCTTCCCACATCCTTTGGGGATCAAACTGAATTAGTTTTCACTTTTTTCTGACGTTTGTGATTATTAGGTTTCTTGGCTTTGTCAGAAAAATCCATCAGAAATGTTTATCTCATGGGCAAATAGCGATGGAACAACGTGTTTATCACTTCAAGGGCCATAATCCACAGGCAGTGGTGGCCCCAATCCAGTTTGTTTTAAAACACAAACACTGAAAAAAAAAAATGCCCATGTCTGAGACGTGTGATAGAGATGTGCAGAGCGGACCCAGCCCTGACATCCGTTTCTTTATGTCTCAACATTTTGACCCTCAGTGATTATACATATACTGCCAAACCCTGAGGTCCTTACTCATATTTTACACATTCCATACCCAGGCTTCAAAATGGCTTCAAATATTGAAAGCCTCAGGGGGTCAAATTTCCACAGAGCTCTTAACATAATTTTTTGCCCCCAAAGCACTGGACAGTAATTTGCATGGATTAGGATTGTTAACATTTATCAGTTGTTGGATTTTAAAGAACTCCCAAATTCTTGATAGTCGTATGTATTTGATTTTGCCCCAAATCAATTGCACTAATTAGCAGGTGCAACTAATTGTGAGCCACAAATGTTGGTATTTAGGGGTTACATTTGGGAGTGCCTGGGCTAAGCATTTTTGAAACCCTGGCCATAGAGACGCTCACTGCATTTCTGACCCCACAACTGCTGTGTGCCACTTATGTTTGGGTATCTATTGTGTTGCTTTTTTAGATAACATCAAGGGTACCTAGAGCAGATGGATGGATGCCCTTTTAAATGTTTGCACAAATATAAATAAATAATTATTACTTGTGTTATGGTAGTTCCTATGACCCCCAAAGTCATGGACAGGACTCCAGGTAGACAGATATGCAAAAGCTAACAATTTTTCACCATGCCATGAAAGTGAATGTGGAATATGGTGAAGAATGGAGAACATCCTGCCTGTGTTAGATTTGTAAATCTAGGCGTAGCCGGTGCAGGTGTCCTAGCTGATCTTAACTGTTGTGTCAATGCATGGGATATCGACCAGGTAGGAACTGACAGAGCAACTGATTGGCCAAAGTCAACTCCTTGGCTTTCACATGCCTCCTAAAACTCATAAGTGGGTTTCACCAGCCCGTCAGCATCACCTCTAACTTCCCTGGATTAGGAGGAAATGAAAGGATGAGAGAGAAAATGAAGTACACATGACAATTGTC
Organism: Chelonia mydas; assembly: GCF_015237465.2. Taxonomy (NCBI): domain Eukaryota; kingdom Metazoa; phylum Chordata; order Testudines; family Cheloniidae; genus Chelonia; species Chelonia mydas. The sequence goes on from NC_051250.2 coordinate 72,821,243, forward strand.
AGTCATGTCACATAATGCGCTACTGGAAGGCACTCAGATGAGGTGATGGAAGCTAAATAAGAACCTTTATTGGCTAGACTAGAATAGAATAGTATGAGCTTCAGCCAGCTCTGAGATCACAGGGGAAAAGCAATATTTAGAATGGGAGGTATCCCTCCATTGCTCCAAAGATTCCAAGTCTGCTGACCCTCAGGGCATGGGGTAAAACTCACCTCATTTGGTTCTATGAAGCAGTACATGTCACTGGTAGGCAGGATATCTGTGTTCTATTTCCAGCTGTGGCGCTGACTAGCTGTGTAAGTCACTTAGCTTCTCTGTGCCTGTTAAATGGGGGACGCTGGACCCTCAAACGCCCATCGAAATAACAAAAGGCTGTGAATTAAAACCAATGTAAATATGTCAGTGCAAGTCTGTTATTTGGGAATGAAAGAGGCTAAAAAGCTTAAATAAAGCTTCAGCGAATGGACTTCATCCTTTTCTATTCTAACATAAGCGTGTCTATACACAGATTTCCACCCAAATAAGAAAGTTGGTTTTAGGAAACTGATTCACATAAATCAGGACACGTTTGTGTGCAAAACAAACATGTGATAATGAAACGTATCCACCTTTGTATAATTCTGTGAGCTTTATAGTTGAAAAAGCTGTAAGTATTACAATTAAGATATGGGTAATGAAAAACACTGTTTTTCTCTACAGGTTTGTGTGAGGAACTGCACCTAGTCTAAACTTATGAAACATTGAGGCCTTGTCTATACATACACACTTGCTCCAGTTGAGTTAAAGCAGTGCATACCTCTGTGTGGACACACTTATTGCAGTTTAGGAGAGCCATTTCTGATTGACTTAAAGCTAAACTGAAAGAAGCCTGCTTTAAACTGAAATCAGCATCCTCACAGCCCATTGGACTGGTTTAACTAAATAAAATCTTAAATTGCACTGGAGCAATTCTGTGTGTAGCTCTAAATTAAACTGATTAAACCCAGGGTTCTTTTTTTTAAAAAAATACCAATTTTAAATCTATTTAGTTGCATCCTTCTAGCTGCTCTCATAAAATCATTGGGATCAGCTCTGTCTACACCACCTACATTGTCCATGCTACGTGCAGTGTGTTTGCAGAAATAAATGGGAAGATGTTTTTCCCATATGTGCATGAACTCTGAACTCTAAGAGTTCAAGTGGGTTCAGTCGTTCTCCTCAAACTGTCATTCTTGTCCTAATTAGTCCATGGTGCTGTAAGCAATTTAAATAGAATATATTAATAGAGGAGAAAGCGGGGGATCCTCCCCTATACCCCAGCCTGCAAAAACTCTTAAATAAACAGGGGATTTCTTCAGGGTATCCTACATCCTCCCACTCCCTCGGTCTTAATAAAAAAGGACTGAGGGTGGGACGCAGAGAAGGTCGGGATGCTCTCTCCATTCAAGGGAGGGTTTCCCACCAGTCGAGAGAACTGGAGCCTCCCACTGCTTCTGAGGAATGGAGGGGGATGGGGAGATACTGAGCCATGATAGTTCAGGGAAGTGCTGTTTTATTTAAACCCTCAAATGGCTTGACATGCCCCTGCTACTTTCACTGCCTAATTATAAATGAAAAGAAAATGGCAAGAGAATCCCCTCCTGTTGACCAGCTCCCACTTAACAAGGCAGCACATGTCGCTGTCTCTACCTTTTTAGCTCTGTCCTTGCTTTTATCCTTGTGCAATTTAATCCTAACTCAATTATATTATTACAGTGTGTCACTTTGAGTCACTTTCCCCCCTATTTGGCATATGGTTCTTTTCAGTTTCGCTGCTAATTCTTTTCCAGTGGACTTGTTTAAAACATATTCATTTTCTGCTTAGACGCTGTGTTATTCACGCATCACATTTCTGCAGTGCCTGCGTAGCTTCTTCAGGAGGAGGAGGAGGTGGAAAATGGGATATGGGCAACGCCACCCTTTGCATACATTTGCTAGAGTTTCCATGCAGGATTGTCAAAATACAAACTGGATGTCAGGAAAGGTGAGCAACATGCCCCATCTGTCAGAAATGTGTATAGTATGCTGGCCTTAGTTGGGCCTATTCCAAAGCCGAGAGATAGAGTGATGAGGAGAGCTGGCTGAAGAATGAAAACAATTTTCTATGAATATCTTCTTCAGTTTTTAAACATGTTCACTCTGACTGTGTCTGCCGCCCTTTAAGCATTTGCTTTCAGTGGCTGTTCTAGCAAAGGAGATTGCTGGCAAGAATGCGCCCCATTTTCAGCTTCCAACATACCCTTCCAATCAAGGACTAGAAACACACCACATGACCCAACAAGGTCAATCAAAGCAGCTCGAATTTGAATATTCAGTACTTGCAATGTAATGAATGAGCAAGTGGACAAGCTACAGAAGTGATAACTGTGTGAGACAAAATAGGTAAATCAACCTGGGTAACAAATGAATTTGAGAAAATCAAGCTGAGACAATTTATGAAGAGAAAAAAGAGGGGATATCTGCTGAATGAAGTATTTGTTACCGATTATGTATCCAGCTGTAAGGAAGCAAAGCGTGGTTGTTAACAGTGGAACAACTGTAATGCTACCAGGGTCCCAAATTTTGAAAGATACTTTTCTAAGGGCTTACCTACCCTTAGAAAAGTATCTTTCAAAATTTGGGAATTTACCAAAATAGCTATTCCAGAAAAATATTTCAGAAATGGTTATTTCAGTGTAAACCCTGCTTGTGTAAACACTGTTATTCTGGATTAAGAATATCTTTTTCCAATTTTAACTTAATCCACTAGATTAAGCTAATTTGGTAAATTTCCAAGTTTAAGAACATAAGAACATAACATAAGAATGGCCATACTGGGTCAGACCAAAGGTCCATCCAGCCCAGTATCCTGTCTTCCGACAGTGGCCAATGTCAGGGGCCCCAGAGGGAGTGAACCTAACAGGTAATGATCAAGTGATCTCTCTCTTGCCATCTGTCTCCACCCTCTGACAAACAGAGGCTAGGGGCACCATTCCTTACCCATCCTGGCTAATAGCCATTAATGGACTTAACCTCCATGAATCTATCCAGTTCTCTTTTAAACCCTGTTATAGTCCTAGCCTTCACAACCTCCTCAGGCAAGGAGTTCCACAGGTTGACTGTGCACTGAGTGAAGATGAACTTCCTTTTATTTGTTTTAAACCTGCTGTAAAGACAAGTATAAACAAGTTGTAAGAGTTATTTCCTGATTTTTTTAAAAAACAACATGCCATCACCTTTAAAACAATCCCATTGGACACAGACACATAAACATATGAATATGCAGTGGTAGGTCTGGCAGAATCAAAGTCCGCTTTGCCTGAAATGCTATGGAAGTAGAAATCACATTAACAGTCAGCCTGTTCAGAATTGGAGTTTCTTGGATGCTAAGGACCAAGCTTTCAAGCTTCAAGCCAACATCCAATTTGGGCACCCACTTATTTGAGCACAACTTCATTCATAAAAATGGCTATACACCCACTTTTGTACATGAAAGGCCCACCTGTGAACACACAGTTCATGGAGGATAGGTCCATCAGTGGCTATTAGCCAAGGTGGTCAGAGATGCAACCCCATGCTTGGGATGTCCCTAGCCTCTGACTGCCAGTAGCTGAGAGTGGATGAAAGGGGATGGATTCCCCAATTGCTAATTCCCTCTGAAGCACCTGGCATTGGATGGACCACTGCTCTGACCCAGTATGGCCATTCTTATGTTCTTATGTTCACACATAACAGGCAATTGGATATTGAGTGGCTTGATTTGTTTAGGCCAGGGATCGGCAACCTTTGGCCCACAGCCTGCAAGGATAAGCCCCCTGGTGGGCCGGGCCAGTTTGTTTACCTGCTGCGTCCACAGGTTCGGCCGATCGCAGCTCCCACTGGCCACAGTTCACCATTCCAGGCCAATGGGGCTGCAGGAAATGGCAGCCAGCACATCCCTCGGCCCGCACCACTTCCCGCAGCCCCCATTGGCCTGGAGCAGCAAACCGTGGCCAGTGGGAGCCTCAGTCGGCCAAACCTACTGACGCAGCAGATAAACAAACCGGCCTGCCCCACCAGGGGGCTTACCCTGGCGGGCGGCGGGCCAAAGGTTGCAGATCCCTGGTTTAGGCAAATAGTTGTTTACATGTACAAAATAGATGCAAACCCATTTTTGCAGCCACAATTATTTGCATGCCCCAAAGCTGAGACCAAGGCTGAATATTCAATATTGCAGATTATGATTGGGCCCACAGTTCATACGGTATGGCTAGATGGTAATGGCTATTAGAAACAGGCTTGTGGTGCACTTTCTGCAAATATTCTCCAATAGTCAATCACTTAAAATCCCTGGCTTTGGTGAGCATTCCTGCCAAATTTTAAACTATTTTCCCTTCTGTACTCAAGGAAGCTAAACACAAAGGGAGGGCAAACACTGCTAAAGCAAATCCTTTTAAAATGTCCTTCATTATTTGTGCAGCATTTCTCATTACTGAGTAAAATCTTACTATAATTACTCAGTATTTGTGGTGTTAATTGTGAACATTTAGAGCCACCATTCAGGATGGCCACCAAGGGCATATAGCAAGGAGGTTAGTAGGAAATGAAGACAGTCTTCCATTTATGCCAGTCATGGTGCCCTGGGTCTCCGTAATCTCTACCGTATTTACCAATACCAGGATTAGAGAACAGAAAATTGAAGGAAGTCCACCCGTGTTCCCCACCTTCCACTCCCATGGTACCGTGGGCAGAACTCAGATGCCACTGAGGGTCTGGCCCAGTGGCTGTGTAAGAACTGAGAAAGGATCTCAGTATTTGGCCTCATGAGGGAGACGTATTTTGACTTTGAAAAGCAGATCTAAAGAACATGAGAACACAGCTGTTCTCCTTTACCTTGTAGTTTTTCTTTCTCTCTGCTATTTTTCTTTTAACTTAGTTCCTACATTACTTAGCTCTGTAAAGGCTCGCTGGTTATAGCTTGTAATAAAGATAATATGTAGCAACATCTTATATCCAGAAACAAGGACCACTTGGGTAGCTGCCATGTATACTTCTCCACATTACTTTCCCAGTGTCTCCAGTCTTGCTTTTGGAATGAGGAGCAGTTAATTCTCCATCTTATCTCAGTACCTGCCCATTGGGCAAAATGGACCGGAACCATTGAACGTATGTCCCCAAAGACCTCAGTCAACTCCTTTGCCACAAGCAAGACTCACAGACTTTATACACCGACCCCTCTGGCCTCCTTTGTCTTCAGACTGAACATCTATCTGTTCACAGCTCACATCTGCCCACCCTTCCATTAATTAAATTTTCTCAAGAGACACAGTGGCTTCTTTCTGACACATTGGAATTAGTCTGTCTCTCAGCAGATAGTTCAATGGGACAGAATTCTAGGAGCTCTGGTAAGGTCACATCTCTCTAAAAAAATTAAATTGGGAACCAAATCAGAAATGAAAACATGAGAGAGCTCTGTTGATGATTTTTTTGCAAAGGTGCAAATTACTAATCAAGTCCTTATACAAGACTGGCTGCTTTGCTAAACAATATATACATTCATTGAAGAAAGCTCTTTAAGGTGGATGGAGCCTAATGATCATGAAAAAAAATAACAGCAACTCTGAGTAACAGTCCTTAGAAAGAAAACACCAGCAGGAAGTAAAGTCTTTAAAAAAAACAGTTATATTTGAAGTGGTTTTTGAAGAAACACATGCTTTTCTGGAGCAGCTTTGCCAGCCTCTCAGGAAATATGATACAGAAATGAGAAGAGGCTGATGAAAGGATGTGTTTTCTATGCAATTCCCTATAAATTAGAATCTGAGTATTTTTTTCCTTTATGAAAGTCCTTTTCTTAATGAATAGATTATAGGCAGCTGAGATACCTGGATTCTCCTCCCGGCTCTGCAACTAACTCACTGTGTAACCTTAGGAAAGTCCCTAGCATGGGTAAGACTCAGTTTATCCATCTGTGACAGTACACTGATGACATCTTATCAATAACAACACAGGGGGCACAATAATGCTCTGCTTAACCTAATAAGGGTGTGGTGAGGCTCCTTTCATTAACAAAAGCCCTTGGAAAACCTCAGATTAACGCAACGTATATTTATTCAATGACAGCGCACAAAATGCCATTGTGCTATTTCTAGTGAATGCCATTTGTTTAGCAATTTAGAAGAGACTTTCAAATTCCTATTGGCTTCGATCAGTTTGACAGAGGCAGCAGTATCAGGAGAACCTCTGCTCTGAAAAGAACTATCGCTATCCATTGCCTTTGCCATTTACAGGAAAGATTGGTGCCAGCAATTTGGCTTGACTGTCATCAGCAATAAAACAGGGGGGAAAGAAGAGTTACAAATGGTTCTGTAATGTCCTTGAAATTAAATTCAAAATTGCCATTGCTGCCAACATTCAGAAAAGGACTCTCAGCTTTTTTTTACAGTGCCTACTACACTGTGAATTTATGATTGCCGGAATACTGCCTACAGTATAACAAGTGTAGTATTAAGTGCCATATTGGACTACCATATGGCTACTAACCTCAGAGGTTGGTAGCAACTATCAGTGTAGAAATTAGTGAGCAGAATGAGCCGGAGGATAAAACCAGTTATCACTCAAGCATGCTATATAATTGGCTGTAGCAAGAAAGTAAAAAATGTCTCGGAAACCAGATGGATTTGAAATGTTCCATTATTCATAAACACTTTTTTTTTTTTGCAGCAATACTTGCTCCCTTCCCAAATATTCTGTTGTCAAAAGAAAAAAACAACAAAAAAAAAACCAACCCTGCAGAAGCAAAAAGTAAAAAGGACAAACAATCTTTCTGGTTTTTTTTCTTCTCTTTTTCTTTTTTGTTGTTGGCCTGTGAGGTCATCCTGTACCAGTGGCGCCCTGGTTAGAGGAAATGTGTTTATGTCAATTTGTTCAGGGACTTTTCTAAGCTGTTCAGGGACTTGTGTGTGTGTGTGTGTGTGTGTGTGGTGTTGTTATTAACAGCCCTTCACAGCTGTGGAACCTCATCCTTTGCACAGCACTTCCCTCCTTTTTGATCATTCGAATGACAGCCATTGTAATCTCCGGGACAGGAACTGCCTCCCTGGAGGAGACAACCTCCTCCCCTCTTCCTCTCACTCCTTTTGCCCCCTCCCCCACTTCAATCCCTTTTCCCAGTCCTCTTCCAGCTGGACCCACAGTGAAGTCACGGGAAAAAAAAACAAAAACAAAAAAACCCCAGGAAGGCCCCTTTGGTTAGAGATGGGAGATTGCGTGTGTACATATCAAATGGCAGCATAAAGCAGAAACTGACAGAGGGACCTGAGATGGAGTGAAGGATAAGGATGTTATAAAACCTAACTCAGTGCAGAGTTAGAAGGTCTCTGTGCTGGAGGAAAGTCATGTATAAGAGTCACCCCCTGCCACGCAATCTCCTCAAACGGGCATTTGCCAGTCAGAAGAACAAACAGGAGAAAATCCAGACCTGGTTTGTAATTTGGGAAATGTAGGACACAAAAGGAAACTTCTGCTTCCCATCAACCATCCAATGGTGGTTTTTAACATTTATTTTATTTAAAAATAAATTATATAAACATATAGGTCCAAGTCCTGGGATCCTTCCTTAGGCAAGAAGACAATGGGGAGTTTCTTCTGTCTGCTTTCTCAGGCAAAAGTGGACTAAGGATCTTAGGGTTCAATCCCTATTGGAAATAGGTACCCAGCTCAAAGAGGATAAATTGTTTGGGACTGATACAAACCCTAATGCTGAAGCGCAGCTGAGCAGAGGATGGAGAAAGCCTTTGGGGGTTTAAAAATTTGTTTCCAGTGTAATTTTTAACAAAACCTGAACATTTTGAAATTCCCTATGAAAAACATAAAAAAAAAAAAAGAAAATCAGAATTTTGATTTTGACTTTTTATTTTTATTATAATATATAATATAACACAACGTTAAAAAATCAAAACAAAAAGTCTCTACAAAATTAAACACTGAAATATTTTGTTCCAAAAATGTCAAAAGGAGATGTTTCAACATTGGCAGAACTTTCCCCCCTCCCAAAAATGAAATTTCAGTAAAATCTAAATGATTTTATGAAGCAATTTGATTTTGACAGAACTGCATTTTACCACAGAAAATGTTTCCAGTAAAGCTTTTCTGCTGAGCTCTAGGTGTAAGATAACCATCTGGCCTGTGGTCTGACACAATGTGTCAGTTCCTATAATCCAAAAGTGAACCATGATCACAGGGCCAAATTTATCCTTGGTGTAACTCTGCTGCAGTAAAAATATAGTTACACCAGGGGTGCATTTGACTTATTATCTTCAGTTTAATTAGTTATTAATTCAGGATAATTTGTGGTTTGTGCCATTGCACCAGAAATTACATGAATTTGGGACCGAGAGCAGGTCATAACACACGATAATCAACACTGAACAGTACACACAAATCACTTACTGTCTGGAGAAAGGCTTCAGCTATGTAAAACACAGTTGTCAGAAGGCCAGATTAACTGAGGAAAAGAAATACTATCATTTTCTAGGATGGTTGGCTGGTTTTAGAGATGATAATAGAAATACCTTCTGCTGACACATACATCCCACCCTATATATATATATAAAAGACGCAGCACCTCCTGAAATGATATTGCACATAATCCAAACCCTGCTCAGCTTTAAGATGTGGTAGTTGCCAGTGGTCTGATATCAGTTTCTTTCACTGGTAAAGAACATTAGGCTAGATCTTAGCTGGTGGAGTTTGGTGTAACTCCATTGAAGCCAATAGAGGGATTCCAGTGTATGCCATACTCAACCAACACGTGTATGTTTATTTGCCTATTAGAGATGGGTCTGGAACAAAACTCTGGGAGCACACAGATGAATAATAATAATGCCACCTCTTATATAGGGCTTCTCACCAGTAGATCTCAAAGATCCATATAATTGTGCCCATTTTACAGATGGAAAAACAGAGGACCAGAAAGGTGAAATTGACTTGCCCAAGATCACCTAACAGGCCAGGGGCAGAACCTGGAAGCAGGTGTGTACTTTGTGATTGGGTTTTGGTTGGCTTTAGACATTATTTTTAACTGAGTTTGGGTACTATTAGGATGTTTGTGCATTCTAAGAAAAGCTTTTTAAAAGGAAGCTTCCCTTTTCTGGGCATAATTTGTGTACTAAAATTTGTACCCACACTCGTGTGTTTGCAATCAAACTATTGGGAAATTTCTGCCCACTGTCACCTCCACCTACCTGAATGCAGATGTAAAACCAGGTAGCTAAAGACACCAGCAATTCATTTTGCAAGTGCAGTAGAGAAGGTTCAAATTATACCATATATGTACACTGAACTATGTGGCTTGGATTGTTGCTCTGGGTGTAGGGGCCATTCATCAACAAAGAGCCCACTGAGAAATATTGGGCTGAGCACATGCTGGGAAATTAATGTCTGGCCATTCAAGAGAAGTATTAGCTGAGATTTACATAAGAACAGCCATACTGGGTCAGACCATGGTCCATTTTGACAAGTATCCTGTCTCTGACAGTGGCCTGTGCCAGAGCTTCAGGGAGAGTGTACACAGCACAGCAATTATGGAGTGACCCACTCGTGTCTTCCACTCGAGCTTCTGGTAGTCAGAGGTTTAGGGCTACATCAAGCATGAGGTTGCTTTCCTGATCATCCAGGCTAATAGCCATTGGTGGACTGAGCCTCCATAAATTTATCCAGTTCTTTTTTTTAACCCAGTTATATTTTTGTCCATGACAACATCCCATGGCAATGACTTCCACAGATTAAGTATGTGTTGTGTGAAAAATTACTTCCTCTTGTTTATATTAAACCTGCTGCCTGTTAATTTCATTGAATGATCCCTGTTTTTTGGATGGTAGGAAAGAGTAAATAACATTTCTGTATTCACTTTTTCCACACTATTTATGATTTTATAGACTTCTCTTATATCCTGCCTTAGTATTCTCTTTTTAGACCTTAATCTTTTTAGTCTCTCCTTACATGGAAGCCATTCCAGACCCCGGATAATATCTGTTCCCCTTATCTGAACCTTTTCCAGTTCCACTATATCCTTTAGGAGGTGGGATGACCAGATCTGGACACAGTATTCAAGGTATAGGAGGAACATGGATTTATATAGTGACAGTATGATATTTTTTGTCTCGTTTTCTATCCCTTTCCTAATAGTTCCTAACAGGCTGTTAACTTTTTTTGACGACTACTGTGCATTCAGCAGAAATTTTTCAGAGAACTATCAACGGTAACTCCAAGATCTCTTTCTTGCATGGTAACAGATAATTTAGAACCCCTCATTGTATATGTATAGTTAGGATTTTTTTTTCCTATGTGCATTACTTTGCACTTATCAACATTAAATTTCATGTTCCATTTTGTTGCCCAGTCAGCCATTTTTCTGAAGACCTTCTGTAACACCTCGCAGTTTGCTTTGGACTTACTATCTTGAATAATTTTGTCTCATTTGCAAACTTCGCCACTTCACTGTTCACTTCCTTTTCCAGCACAGGTCTTAGTACAGATACCCCACTGTTCACCTCTTTGCATTGTGAAAACTGACAGTTTATTCCCACCATTTGTTTCCTCTCTTTCAAACAGTTACTGATCCATGAAAAGACCTTTCCTCTTATCCAATGGCTACTTAATTTCCTTAAGAGCCTTTGGTAAGAGACTTTCAGAAACCCAAGTACACTATATCAACTGGATCACCTTTATTCACATGCTTGTTGACTCCCTCTGACAATTCTAATAGATTGGTGAGGCATGACTTCCCTTTACAAAAGCCTGTTGACTCTTCCCCAACAAATCGTGTTCGTCTATATGTATGATAATTCTGTTCTTTACTATCGTTTCTACCAGTTTTCCCAGTACTGAAGTTAGGCTCACTGAATTGTAATTGTCAGGATTTCCCTATTTAAAAATTGGCATTACATTAGCAACCTTCCATTCATCTGGTACAGAGGCTGATTTCAGTGATAAATATGAAATTGCTGAACTACTAACTGTAGTGCGTAATCTGAGTTCCTTCAGAACTCATCTGGTCCTGCTGACTTATTCCTGTTTAATTCCTACTGACACATCAATTTGGGGCAGTATTTTAGATTTGTCTTCCGGAAGGAATAGCGCTGATGTGTCTTCTCCACATCCCCTGCATTGAAGACCGGTGGCTTCTCTACAGTGGTCTTGTATTCTTTGAGTGCTTTTCTAACATCTTTGTCATCTAGTGATCCCACTGCCTGTTTGCCAGCTTCCTGCTTCTGATGTACATAGAAAAAAAATACTGTTCGTTTTTCCATCTTTCTAAAGTTGCTTCTCAAATTCTTTCTTTTCTACCTTATTAGACTTTTACATTTTACTTGCTAGAGTTTGTGCTCCTTCCTATTTTCCTCATTAGGACTTGACTTTCAAATTTTAAAAGATAATTTTTTGCCTCAAACAGCTTCTGTTACTCTTCTCTTTAGCCATAGTAGCATTGTCTTGGTTCTCTTACTGACTTTTTTTGAATATCGGGTATACATTTAGTCTAAGCCTCTATTATGGTGTTTTTAAGTAGTCTCCATGCTGCTTGCAGGCATTTTACCCTTGACTTCTCTTTTTAATTTCCACCCAACTAGGATCCTTATTCTTGTGTTGTTCCCCTTTATAAAGTTAAATGTTACTGTGTTTATATATATTTTCCCCTACAAGGATGTTAAATTTAATTACATTAGGGTCACTGTCACTGAGCAGTTCAGCTATTGTTACTTCTTCAACCAGACCCTGTGCTCTACTTCAGACTAAATGAAGAATTGCCTCTCCCTTTGTGGGTTCCAGGACGAGCTGCTCCTAGAAGCAGTCATTACGGAGTCTACAAATTTTTATCTCTGCATCACGTCCTGAGGTGACATACCCAGTCAATATGAGGATAGTTGAAATCACCCATTATTATTGTGTTTTCTGCTTTTGTAGCCTCTCTAACCTCCCTTAGCATTTCACAGTCATATCCTGGTCAGGTGGTTGGTCGTATATTCCTACTGTTATGCTCTTATTATTCAAGCATGGAATTTCTATCCATAGAGATTCTATGGTACAGTTTGATGCATGTAAGCTTTTCACCTTATTTGACTCTATGCATTTTTAAGCATATAATGGCACTCCCCCACCAGTGGGGAGTAATCAGGTGCAGGTGATAAAGGAAAGGTTACACTGGTCCTCAGTGACATGGGGAACAGAAATGTAAGAACATTATTGTTATAGAGAAGCGCATCATGTCAGAAGGGCACATGGATAGATTGTATGTACAATAAGCACATATACACACATTATCTACCTAACCTGCAGGAAGTATATTAAACTCTAGTCGTGGCATTTCATGTACAGTACATTTGTTTTGCGCACTGCCAGCAATACCAGTGTAGCGTAAAACACATATTTTATGGTGTACTGGGTATGTTGGAAAATTGCTTGAATCTACTAATTCCAGGTCAGTAAGAGAGTTTAAGAGCTTCCATGATCAGTCCACAACCGACCTTTTAACTCTTGAATGAAATATGCTTTTATCAAGACAAGCTATCTAAAAAAAAAAAATCAACTAAAATTGTCAGGGTAGAAAGGAGGGTGGGAAGGGAATGCCTTTTATAGGGTGCACTTTCTCTGGTTTTAAATATTTCCCACAAGAGAACCATTTGATTTCCAAAGACAATGCCTAAACATGTCATGCCATACAAAGATATTCCCCTCTGCTCCTCTCCCTCGCTGTCCACATCATTGAATCATTTTGTGTCCTGCAACCACAGCAAGAAATGATCAACAAAGGCTTGCAAGAGAGGTTGTGGAACTGGGGAGCAACATCCAGAGGAGGAGACTTATTGATTACTAGACATTAATCATCTGATCCATGGAGAAAGGTGATGTGAAAATTAACTGTCAAATCAGGTAGAGTAATTTCTCCATTGCTTCTGAATGACAGGAGGTTTCATCTTATCAGATATGCTGATTTGTTAAATAAATAATCAAGAAGCAGAGAAATGTCAGCGTACAGTGCTTTTGTTAGATACTGGTGTGTGACATAATGACAAAGACTACAACCACGGTCAGAATCTGTCATCCCAAAATATTAGTGTGTTCAGACGAGGATAAGCCATGTCAATCTTTGTGGTGACTGAAGGGGAAGGAAGAGCCCAGGAGGTGAGGAAGAACAGATGGAACTAACAGAGCTTAGAGTTTAAGAAATGACCAGACAATTTGCTTATATTTCCTATTTCTATGTCTCTACCCTGTCTCTGCTCTGTCTTTATTCGTGCAGCTGTAACTCCCCTAGAATAACCCAGAGTGCTACGAGAAGTGGTGTTGCTGTCCAGGTATTAGGAGCTCTAGCTCTACTGCATGAAATCCTGGCCCCACTGAAATCAATGGCAAAATTCCTGCTGACTACAATGGGCTCACGATTTCACACACAATGTTTCTGTTTATGTATTGGAGGTGCTGCTTGTCTTTCGGACCACGTAAAACTGAGGTTCTGACTCCAGGCCGCTTGCAGTCATTACCAGTCCCCTGGAATTTTTCCCAAGAATAGAGATGTTAAATTAACCTGGATTCCAGGTAAATGGCCAGTTTAAGTAATTACACATGCTGCTTTTCACAGACCCAAATATTCCACTATACTTTCATGAGTCAGTGGGAGCACAAGCCTTCAGATTCAATCACTCTTTGGCAGTCCTCCATTCCCCTGGTCTTTGGAAAGCCTTTAAATCTATGGAGTTACTCTGGATTTACTCCAATTTGCCTGAGAATAGAATCTGATTCCTCAGTTATAGTCCTAAATATTCATAAATGAGTCCCTAGTACAAAACTGAATATTATGCACCCTTTATGGCAGACCAGTGTAATTTTGATGTAGCTCATTCCAGATTTTTGGGGGGAAAATAAAATAATAATAATACTTAGCTGCTATATAGCACTTTGTTATCAGTAAATCTAGGAAAAAACTTTTCAGTGCCAGGTATATTTTAAAAGATGGCAGATGTCTGCAGCTGTTCAGAGGTTTGGAATGTTAGAATTCAATCTAATGGAGAGGGACAGATTGTAGGTGAGGGAGCCTAAGATATCACACGCATCAATTATCTCTGAAACTGAGATGGATAAGGGTGTGTACATATACATACACGTGTGGGTGTATGTATGTGTGTGTGTTATATACATCACACACACACACACACACACACACATACATGCATACACCTATTTACGGCAACACACATTTACATTTGTGTGCATATATTCACACCCATTTTTAAAAAGTAAGAATTAGTTAATAGTTCCCTTGTTCCTGTTCTTAGAACAGTGAGTATAAACTTTTTAATTGACCTCTGTGAATATTATACATCCACTACACACACATGGTGGAGTGATTAGCATTTGCCAGTAATGACCTCAAAATTACCAAAGTCTGTACTATGAGGTTGGTCACTTCTCTATAATGAGCCAAATCGGAGCCCAGATTCCCAACCCCTTTCCCTCCTCTCAACAATCGGAGAAGAAACAGCAGCCTATGAGCATTAAAGCTTTATAATGAGGTTTGTGCATTGCAAGCCCACACTTCCGAAGCGGTTGCCCAGACTACGTGCCTGAACTCCACACTGGGCCCGACATCAGGTGCATAGACAGAAAGGTGGCCATGATAATTTGGTGATGTGCGATTATGCAAAGGGGCTGAAACTGATGAAATTTATTTCAACACAAGGAAGAAGCGCAGATTGTTTTTCTATGTAGTTTTTGGATCTAGTTTTAAAGATTACTAAATTGTGGCTTAAAGTAGCTCGCTGTTTTGAAACCACATTAAAGGGAAGATTAAGACAATAAATCCCTCAGCCTATGGGGTCTTGTAAATAGGTTTCCATTCCTTGCCTCAAAGAACTTGCTCCTCTAAACCTGCAAAGGAAGGTAAAATTCCTTAGTGACACCTGATCTCCGGTCTTAGGTAGGATTTTTCCTTCCCTTTTAGGTTCCTTCTGCCTGGCATGTGAACCCACGACTACAGGCTGGCCCTTTAATATAACATTCATCAGATTTTAGCTGCTTGGGAAACAAGAAAAAAGTGGATTTGCTGCTCAAAGGGGAAAACAGAAAAGAAAAAAAAAGAATGGCATTCGGAAAAAAAGGACAACCCTGTCAAAACATGACAGCTGATCCGCTGCCTGTTTTATGCTATTCATAGAAAATGCCAAATTCTGCAAATAGTAACTACATGTACATCGGCTTCACAGACTCAATGTTCTGCTGAAAAATGAGACAATCTTTATTTTAGTGTGTCATCAAAGATGGCAAAAATATCACTCTGGCCTTCTAGGCTTAACCCTCTGGTCTCTCAACTGTTAAAAGTTTAATTCACCAGTGACGGGAAAGAACAGCAACGCATCCAGCTTTGTGAGTGGTGTTAACGGAGCTGCCTAATGTATGCCAGTTGCACATAAAGTCAATTAACAAATCTGTTACCGCGCCATTTTTATTCATAGCCATGAGACCATTAAAGCGACAAGACTACATCTGACGTTTATGATCTTGTTCGCATTGCCAAAGGAATGGGCAGGGGGGGGAGCAACTTAGCGGCTCTGTAGCAGGAGAGAAACAGCATCATTCAGAGACATAAGAGCTCTTGAGCAAATGCCGGAGGTTCTGAAGTCTTTTTCTCTGCTCAGTCTCTCTGCTCAGTCCCCTTCCCCCATTGCTTGTGCCTTTCAGGTTGCATTTCAATTCAGAAAGACTGGCTTTTTAGTTCAAAACTATAATGTAATTGTCCTTTTTTGTTCCGGGCTGATATTCCTTTTCACTAACATTTATAAGAGTACTTATGCCGAATTGAATATGGGATGGGAACAGCTCCTGGTGCTTTTGTGTGAGCAGAGCTAGCTTTGCAATGCTCAGCTTGAGCTTTGGCTTGCTATGTTCTTGCCCAGGAATGCTTCCAGGATCTTCTAAGTGACCATTGGCTCTGAATAGGGTCTCCTGTTTAATCCTCTCCTACTTAACAAATAGTTTTTCCAACAGCTACAGTAAATCTCTTTCACTCTGGAAATGCCAGTCCTTGGGAGTTTTTACCCATTCTGGTTTGGGTTTTCCAATACTTTCCACCCTTGACAGGTTTGTGTGATCATCTATCTGGCAACTATTTCTAATTGTCTAGTGTACGGCTGCTAAAAGGGGAAATGTCCCACTTAATACTCTGAAACTCTGCAGTGTCACCACATAGATAGACAGGCCCTCAACATTTCTCAGCGATGCATCTACGCAGCTGTTTACAACAGTGACTTCTGCCTACATTCTCAGTGCTGCACTATGTCCCTTCAAGTGGTAAAGAATAAACAAAGGAAGTTTTTGGAAACTAGCAGGACTAGTGACTTGATGGATGATGCAGAGGACTTTAAATTCACTGACTGATCCTCATTTGAACTCAACCTCAGTCCCTAAGTCCAGGGCGGACGAGGTGAGTGGTGGTTGAGCTTGTTTATCAGTAGGTAAACCTTATTTAAAATTGCAATTACAGGATTGAAATGAAAAGGAGTACTTGTGGCACCTTAGAGACTAACCAGTTTATTTGAGCATGAGCTTTCGTGAGCTACAGCTCACTTCATCGGATGCATAGCATATCGTGGAAACTGCAGAAGACATTATATACACACAGAGACCATGAAACAGGATTGAAATCATAGAATCATAGAATCATAGAATATCAGGGTTGGAAGGGACCTCAGGAGGTCATCTAGTCCAACCCCCTGCTCAAAGCAGGACTAATCCCCTTGCAGGACATCCAACCCTTGACCAGAACTAGGAAGAACTGGCATTCTCTGTTCTTGTCAGATCAAGCCCAGTTTAACAGACTCTACAAGTTTATACATGGCCCGATCCAGCGGAGCTCTTAAGCACGCACTCAGCTTTGAGTAGGCCCTTTGACTTCAATGAGACCATGCATGGGTTTAAAGTTAAATACATGCTTAAGTGCTTTGTTGAACTGGGGCCACTGTTCAGAGAAGGTTCAGAGATGCATGGTGCTTATCTCACCAGACCTCCTAACCATTTGAGATTCTCCCATCACTGTACTGAGGCCTTCATTAACCATTTTAATGAAGCTCTCCTAGGGGTAAAGGCCAGCAAGGGGAGATGGCATGTGTGTGGAGCATGAAGGATGGGAACAGGTTGGGGAGGGGCTCAACTTGGCATAACTGGTAGTGAATCCTTTCTGAGTGTGGCACATCTAGTAATACTAGAGTGGTCTAGAAGCTGCATCAGGAAACGGGAAGCCAAAAGACCCAGGTTCCATTTGTAATCCTGCGCCTAACGGGCTGGATAATCTTGCCTTTTTTCAGAGTAACAGCCGTGTTAGTCTGTATTCGTAAAAAGAAAAGGAGTACTTGTGGCACCTTAGAGACTAACCAGTTTATTTGAGCATGAGCTTTCGTGAGCTACAGCTCACTTCATCGGATGCATTTTTTGTGCCTCAATTCACCCACCTGTGCAATGGTTATTATAATGCCTCCCTCCCTCATGGTGTTTATGAGTCTTAATTAATTAATAGTCTGTGAAGTGCTTTGAAACCCTGAGATGAAATTATTATTAGTGCTGAATCCTGCAGATCCTCCACACCAGCGGGGCTGTTTTACCTCATTTCGGGCAGCACCACTATATTCCCAGGAGGCAAGTTGCAGTGATTTATGGAAACAGCAATTCCACATAGAGAACTGCTGGGAATGATGAGACTGTAGCTAGCCACTCTCCAGTCCCGGTTAAGAGGAATATCGCAGAAGGCCAAATAACTGATTGACCTATGGGCTACTGCACCTGAAACAAAGTACTTATTACAGTGCGAGTGCTCAGCTGCCCAAAGACAATTGCTACTGCCCGCTCAAGTCCCTGCTGGGGTTTGAACTGTGTGACTTCAACAGGTTTTAATGGGGGTCTGGTGACTGAAATCCTAATCAGCTCTGAAAACAATGTAACGAGTTCCCGGTAAGAGATGGGGATGGATGCAATTTAGGCCCCAAAACGGCAAAGATTTGTGCACATGTTTTACTGATATCCATAGTCCTACGGAAGTCATATGAAGCATATGTGGTTTTGTAGGATTGGGGTTTTAAATGGTTTGTATGCGATTTTAGTGCCTGATTCAGTGGAGTCATTCCATTGGCTACCCTTGGCTTTGGATCAGGCCTTTGCTCAGGGAGTGTGTCTTCCTACTTCATCTGAGAAGCTGACAGTACACTATATAATACAATGCATTAATTATTATTATTATTATTATTTAATATAAATTATATATTATATATTTATATATAAAAATTATATAAAATATAAATAAATATAATAATAATTATTAATAATAACAACAACAGATGGATGGATACGTAGAAGGTTATGATAAAACCAGCAAACCTAATGAAGTTAATAGGTAGGAAGATGGGGAGTTAGCTATTTTTGGGATCTCAGATCACAATATTACCCTGCTATATAGCTCCAAGATTCAGCTGGTGAAATCCTGGTCCCTTTGAAGTCGATGGTAAGTTTTTCCATTGACGTCAGTGGAGCTAGGATTTCACCCAGTAAATACAGGACCTGTCTGAGATGCTTTCCCAGGAGAGGAAAGGAGGAGATAGCCTTGCAAGTGTTCTAAAGTCCCTAGTGTTTTAAGGAGTTTTCCCTCAGGAAAGTTGAGGAGGAAGGACAGAAATGTTACAGGAGGTGTATATTACTTTTCAGTTTTGGTCAGAAGACAACTAAGTGCGATGAAAACCCAAAATTCTCTTATCTGCAGAGAGCTATAAAATGCAAAGTCATTGAAGAAAACACTGAGTCCAGATGTATGGTAGCAGTAGAATTTATCATAGTTTATTTTGATATGTATTTCAATAACAATAAATGTGAATGACACTTTAAAAACAGTAAGGAGCAGAGAACCTGACGTCGAGCTCAGTTCTCTCCCATAGAACTAGAGCTGGTCAAAAATAGATGAAATATTCGCAAATATTTATCATAATCTTCCTCTCCCCTCTCCACTTTTATGTAATAATTCAATGAAAACAGGCAAAATGTTGAAATTTTCTGAGCAGCCCTATAGCTGATCCCAAAATGGGACAAATGTGTTACAGTTTTGTGAGTTTGTTTGGTTGGGGTTTTTTTGCAAATGTCTGATCCATTTTTGTTGATTGTTTTAAAAAATTGCAACCAACTCTAAACATACCACACACCGACACACTGTAAACAAGGGCCTCAACTCTTTTTTTTTTAAATCCATTTCTTTCAGACCCTTCCTTATATAAAACTTCAAGAAAAAGAGCCCTGAAAGTCATCCCCCAGAGCCTTTGAGGTAAAATAAAATCATTTGAAATTCTCTTAAGCTATACAAGGAGTACAAGTCTTTGGGCAAACCATTTAACCTCTCTGTGCCTACGTTTCAGATTCCCATTGTATAAAACAATAGCATTTATCACTTTTATATATGGCTCTCGAAGCATATTACAGTTAAATAAATATCTTTATCCCCATTTACCAGATGGGGAAACCAAGGAATAGGAAGGCTAAGAGCCTCACATTGGTGCCATCACTTATATGGGTAAGTGATCCTTGAAATGCGGGGGGGGGGGGGGGGGGGGGGCGGCAGAAGGGGGAACGGGGAGGGACGGGCACTGCTGATGGAAAAAAGTACTAGCCAGCATGAGTAAGAGTGCCACAGTTGGGTCCTAAAGGCCTAATCCAGTGCGCTCTGAGATCAGTTGGAATCTTTTTACTGACTTCAGCGATCTTTGGATCATTCCTTACATGATATACCTAAGGTCTCATAGATTCAGTGGCAGAATCCAGGTCTCTGGACTTCGAGTCCATTTGCTAGTCACTGGACCATTCTGCCTCTCTAAAAAGGAGTAATAATACTCACCTAACTCACAGGCATTTAAGAGGCTTAATGCATTAATGTTCTAAACCGTTCTCTTAATCACCTATAGAGAGTGCTAAAGAAATCCTTCTAAACAAATGGTCCTAGGAATCGAGATGCCTATATAGAAAAGAGAAAAGCTTTGTTCTGATCCCATAAGATCCACATGTCCCATTGCATGACTCACTGCCACTGGATAACATTGTGTCAGGAACGGGTGTTCTTTGAATCAGCCCCACATCACCCTTTAGCAATTGAGAGAAAATAAATCATACCACAGTGAAAGCGTATGCCAACATTCCTACACAGAGAAATGGGCAGCAGATGAGATCCTGCAGCTGGTGTATGCTAAGTACAGAACACCAGGGCCTTGAACTTTTCCCCTCTCCCGGATCTTTTCCTGAACTTGTTTTCTCCTCTTGCCATCTTTCCCGAGAGCATCTGAGGGAAGGAGTAAAATTTATATCAGTGTGCCCTTAAAATGCTGACATTCCATGTTTACAGGGATTGTTTACACAGAAAATTAATCAGTTACGGTTTTAAATTTTAATTAAAGAATGCTTTCCGGTGTTATTGCAAAACAGACAAAAGCCCATAAAATGTATATTTGACTGCTGTGCTGTGTTGTCTTTGGATCAGGGAGCAGACTTGAAATCAATCATGCATGCTATTTTGTGAACTTTTTTCCCCCCTTTGTTTTTTAAATATAACACCCTTCACATAAGTTACTTTGCTTTAAAAAAAGTAAATAATTAAAAAAAAAAAACAAAAAACTTCAGAATAAAAGCCAGACTGCACTGCAGGAGGAAATTCACCTTAGTACCTTTACCTTTAAGACCAAAACCCCTGCTGTACAACTGGCAATGGGATATTAAAAGAACACAAACAGAACCACAGTATCCACAATAAGGCCCCCATCTTGTCCCCTTCAAAATCAATGGCAAAACTCATACTGACTTCAGTGGGAGTGTTTATTGCTCAGCATTTCTCCCCATATCTATGTTTCCTAGCTTGGGAATCAGGTGTGGCATTTGTCTCCAGCTCTCATGGTCATAGCCTCAAGATCATACCTATGTTGACAGTTCATCACATCTCTGCTTCCCTAAAGCATTTTAGTCACAGACCCCTGGAACAACATGGCTCTAAGAGACTCAGGCAAATCCCAAGGTATTACAAACTTAAGGAAAAAGTACCATACATCGATCTTGCTTTCTTATCCACATGGCTGAGCATCTGAAACATGTAAGTCCCTAAGGGTTCCTGTAAACGACTTTTATTTAGATAAATATAAATTCAGATGAACAAATCAGCTGACAAACAGATCTGGATTAACTAGAACTGATGCTTGCTGCACAGACAGCCCTTCTGCTGGCATACACCAGAAAAAAGTTTTTTTGCACCCATGGCATTCTCCATTTCAAATAAATAAATAAATAAATAAATAAATAAATAAATAAATAAATGAAATTGAGTTTGTAACTCCATTTAGACTAACCAGGTTTGACCGAACCAACTGGGATGTTGTTTAGTTAAATCCCCAGCTGCTAAGTAAGCAGATGGAAGTCACGAGGTTTTGAAAATCATCAAATGACCCACTAGTCATGCTGAGGACCTAACTATGAACACAGGAACATACTGCAGGCCTTGCCATACCAGATTACACCATTGGTTAGTTGTATCATCCTTCCAATGAAAGGATGTGGTAGAAGAGAAGAAGGTAAAACCAACCCACCAAACAAACAAACAAACCTACAATATACCGTATTTGTGCAATGCTATGGCGTAGGGGAAAAAGTCTTCCCAAACCCATGTGAATGATCATATATGCCCTGCAGCATGAATATCCACAGGTGGGGCAGTAATTTGACCATCTGGACTGCCAAATGTCAGCCTAAAGATTTAGGTTAGTTATCGCACACAAATGGCACACACTGTATTAAAAAAAAAGTGAAAAATGCCGTCACTGAGATGCTCCTGTGAAGAAATAAAGGCACATTTACTTACAGTAATTATCAGGAGGACATAATGAGCAATGATGAACTTTTTTTCAGAAAAAAAAAGTTTGTGATGGAAACTTGAATCTCCAAAAGTCATGGTGTTCAGAGGAGGTGGAACAATGAGACAACCTTGCCCCTGATGCTGGATCTGTTACATCAGTAGTGGGACAAACTTAGAAGATTCAGAAGTTTATTCTGGCTCACATAAGCATGCAAAACATTTGGATGTTTTATCTGACCTGTATCTAAATCATTTCAGTCACACCATTTCAGAAAATGGGCTGGAAATCTTGTGAGAGGGATAAAGCAGTCATGGTATGAGGGTCACTCTGAGAATGGTGCTTTGAAGGAAGGTGATTGTGCAAGAATAAAAACCTCTTCCATTAGAGGAGATGTGCTAGAACAGTGAGTGCTATGTACTGAGTGCCATGTCTCCACTTGGCAGGCAGTCATTCATAAATGTATAGATTTTTAAGGCCAGAACAGACCTCTGAGATCATCTAGTCTGACCTCCTGTCTAACACTGGCCATAAGACTTCCCTGAATTCAGTCCTGCTTGAAATCCAATAGCTGTGGTTGAACTAGAGCTATCTTTAAAAAAATCCAATCTTGATTTAAATATTTTTTAATGATAGAAAATGTATCACAACCCATGCTAAGTTGTTCCAATGATTAATTATCGCTGCTGTTAAAAACATGTACCTTATTTCTAATCTGAATTTGTATAGCTTGAACTTCCGTTGGATCTTGATATAGATTCGCTCGAGTGAAGGATCCTTTATTATCAAATTATATTTCCCATGTAGGTACTTCGAGATTGTGATCACGTCACCCCTTAGTCTATCAAAGAGAAAGTGAAGTAGATTGAGCACACTATATGACATGTTTTCCAATCTTGTAAACATTCCTGCAGCTTTTCTATGAACCCTCTCTTATTTTTCACCTTCCTTGATTTGTGGACATCAGACGAGAAGAGATTGTTGTGATTGTCTAGTCTGACCTCCTGTCTAACACAGGCCATATGACAAACGCAAAAAAGGGTAAATTAATAGAATGAATATATTGGGGTATTATTATTGTTATGATTATTATTATTTATCGCTGCTTTCACTTCCTCTGTAAGGCAAATTTGTTTGTTTGTTTGTTTGTTTTAAAACCAACATAGCCTACTTTCTCAATTGTGGGGCTTTTTGGATATCTGGTAAAAGTTTCTTAAACAGTTTCTAATTATTATTCCCATTTTTTCTGTTTCCCAGCTGATATGGCTCATAATTGTTTTCACCTTTGTGACATTGTCTCTTTCAAAGCACCAAATATATATTTCTGAATTTTGACCGTGTGAAAACAAGAGGCTCCACTGAAATTCTCCCTGACCTGTGATAAAACATCTTGTGCTGCTGTTGGGCCAAGAGGAAGAATGAAAAACCTACGAATCTGTTTTCTCATTGAAATAAAAATGACTCCTCACAGTTACAACCAAAGAAGGAGGCAACATCACTCGGCAAAGTCGGTATATAAGCTTCTGAAAATAATACTGAGTACATGGACAGTATAGTACATACCGGCTCTTGTAGAGTTTTCAGTTCAGGTAGGAGTGAAGATCTTGAAAAGGAGGGTTGGTACATACTCTCCTACAAAATTTTTGGAAACTCCTGCCATTGGTGGAAAGTGGGCCATTCCAAAGGCAAGCTATTTCATCCTTAGTAGGATTTTTAATGACTTCCTGGTATAAACCATTGATGGTCAGGATTCTCTAGCCATGGAGTTCCACCACAGGAAGGGAAATCATCACCACCTTCCCTTCAGTTTGGTGGTGGAATTGTATCAAAGGCTACAAACTACACTACTAGCTAGCGGTGTGATTCCCCTGCTTGTGTTACTCACACTCATGCTAACTCTCATTGAGCAAGTAGTACACATAGCGGGAGCTGCAGTATCACAGGTAATGGCACTGGAGGCATGTCTATGTCGTGTCGAGTTCAGACCCACCGATTTCAGGTTGGTTTGTATCTGACCTGGCTAAGTTGTGCCTCCCCGGCTACTACCCCAGTACCATGGCTACACTGTTCCTTATTCTAACGTTATCTTGATGAGAGCTAACGCGAGCATGTGCATTCGAGCAGGAGAATCCCTAGCTTGTAGTGTAGATGTAGCCTACGGGTTCCTACTCCTGACAAACCCTTCCAGCACAACACTCTTTGAAGCCCACGACTGCACATTGGTTCAGAATTTCAATTGCCTGAGCTTTCCGCAAATGATGGTAGTTCATCTGTCTCCTTTGGCAATGATATACCGAAGAGCGCCGCCTTCAAGTGTAAAGCTGCCAAAGCATTCTTTGTCTTCATTTTCAGTGAAGTCACCTTTGGGAATCTTGGAGACCCAGGTTAACTTTCCTTGGAAACTTTTATTACTGGGCACGTATGGAGATGTCTGCTCCTCAATTAATATATGAATTATTGTCTGTTTCTTTTCTTAAATGTCTTTTAAGGCATTTCATGGACACATAAAATCTTTGGCTATTATTTCGAGGAGTGCCCGTGGTAGCAATTGAACTCACTCACTAAGTGTATTTTTGTGCTAATTAAATATTCCAAACTTCTATCAAGATTATTGTCACCTATTCAATGGTTCATTGAGTTTATGGGCCGTGCAAGTTCTCTCTTTTATATTTTCATCAGAATAGTTATAGCAACTATTCTAGTAATGACAAATTAGGGAACATGCAGAGGAGATGAAAGAACCTCCACGAATTAGACCTGAATCTCCTCTCACTTATGGCCATTTTATGATGCTGTAACTGCTTTGACATTGATGGAATTACTCTTGATATACACTGGGGCAGGTGAGCGAGGGCCGGTCTACGCTACCGCTTAAGTCGATATAAATTATGTCGCTCAGGGGTGTGAAAAAGACACGCCCCTCCCAAGTGACACAAGTTACAGTGACCTAAGTGCTGTCCACACTGGCACTCTGTCAGCGATAGACGCTTTCCTGACGACACAGCTTCCGCCTCTCTCAGAGGTAGAGTAATGCTGACAGGAGAGCGCTCTCCTGTCGGCATAGAGCGTCTTCACCAGATGCGGTACAGCTGTGCCGAGGTAGTGCTTCTAGTGTAAGCCTGCCCTGAGAATCAGGCCCATTCGGTATCAATGTTTCAAAGATCGTTATGTAGTAAATGTACTGCTCCATGTTCCTGACCGGGAGAGTCAGCTCTTCTGGCTAAGTTTAACAATGCAGAGGGTCCTTTCTGTGCAGATCCCTTCCTTCCATATGCAGGGATGTCTGTGGAGAGAAAGGGATGGAAGTTCAGGTCTGTCTTTCCCCTCATTTTACAGATATGTGTTTTCATTCTTTGGCTTATTTACCTCTGAGTTGATGGGAGAGTGTGATCTCTCCCACATTCCCTCTATCGTACACTACATTGAACTCTCATTAATGCATGGCTTTCTTCAACTTTATGGCTGTTAAAGAAGGACAATTAAATTTTCTCAGACGTTGTGAAAAGAGAGGATGCACAACAGCTGCTGCATAGCCGCATATTAGGTTGACTGCACTGCCCTTTAAGTGGGAGGGGGCATTGTCTGGCTTGTTGGGGGAAGGCATTTACTTCTTTAAGATGTGGAGAGGCATGGAATGATTTTTGCGGCAGCCACAGAGCGGGCCAGCATTGGGAAGTTGACCCATCCCCCCAGGTGCCTGGAAGAGGGGAGAGGTTATTTAAGTAGAAGCTGGGCAGGTAAAGCCCTCTTTTACCCACACTAGGCAGAGACTCGCCCACTCTTCCACCCAAGGAATTGGCAAAATACTAGGTTTGGTCAGGATGCACTATGGGCACTGAGCTAGCGGCTCCTTTCTTGCGGGGCTGGGGAGGAATTTGCTAGATTGGCCAAGGCAGAGTGGTGGGTTTTTTGCCTTGCCCACCATTGGTTTGCAGGGGGCTTAGTTGGTGTGAACATAGAACAGGGAGTTAGGCAATGATGTCACAACTGAGTATGTAAATACCTCCAGGTGTCCAGTGGAGGTGCTCTGTTGGGAAGGGGTACAGTGATCAGGTAAAGGAATTGGCAAAGGGTTCAAAAGAGATATTTGTTGAAGGAGCGGAAACAGGGAGTGTTTGGGGTTCCTCTGACTGGCTCTGCAGGGAGCCAATCCCCCGCTTCTTTATAGCCCACCCTAACCCTCATTCCAGGTGTGTGTGGGGGGTGGTAAGGTCCCACCAGTGGGTTGGCTGAGGATCAGGATGTGGAGGGCTGCCAGAATGTCTGCTCCCTGGGTATATATTGAAATTATCATGGAATTACCTGCACTGTATACTTTTATGTTCTGGGAACTCCCAGACAGTTAATAATAAAGTTGCGGCCTAATTAAACCACATCCAGTGTCTCCTGTCATTCTTCCAGCATAGCTGAACAAGTCTGTCTGTTCTGGAGAGGATAATGGCAGAGGCAGATCACTTCTCATTTCATCTGGAATCACGCCCATTAGATTCCTTAGAGGGAATGACAATAGAGAGAAAAGATGCATTGGCAAGGTGATTGGACCTAGGGAGGAAAAAATCCAACTTGTCACCCCAGTAATCTCTAAGAACAAAGGCAGGGTGGGAGGAATAGTTCCGCTACCACTCTATCCCAAACCACTGAGCATCAATTAAAGGCACGGGGAAAAGGAGTAGAGAGTGAGAGAGTTAATAATTTAGTAGCATGGATGATTAGACCTTACAGTCCTACCTCAAAGGTGTGTAATCAAGCAAGATTTTATGGTGCTCCTAAACTGACTGAAAATCATTCTCCAGTTACCTGTTCAGATGCAACATGGTGTTCCCACCAAAGATTTTGAGTTACCTCTGCATTCCCCATCCCTACTACCTTACACATGAGATGAGGGTCTGGACTCCCAGCAGTCTTCTACTGTGATGCCTGTGGGAAATTATCCAGCTTATAATGGCCAGGTTGATGGGAAGCAGGATTCGCTGAGATCTTCTTTATTTAACATAGTTACTTTGCTTATTTTGTTTCTATGCTTTTTGGGGCAGGGATTATCTCTTTGTAATGTTTGTACAGTGCTTTGCACAACAGGATTTGTTCCAGTGGGGGCTACAGCAATATAAATATGTAATAATCATAATTATCACCTGTAACTTCAAAATGTAAAAAAAACCCAACCCACTCTGACTCAGACCCATCGAGTTTTGTATGTACACAAGAACATAAGCATGGCAATACTAGGTCAGACAAATCGTCCACCTAGCCCAGCATCCTGTCTTCCAACAGTGGCCAGTGCCAAATGTTTCAGAGGGAATGAGCCAAACAGGTTATTTATCCCCTGTCATCCAGCCCCAGCTTCTGGCAGTCAGAGGTTTTGGGACACCCAGAGGATAGGGTTGCATCCCTGACCATCTTAGGTATAGCTATTGATGGATCTAATCTTCCACAAATTCTTTTCAGAAGCCAGTTATACTTTTGGCCTTCACAGTGTCCTCTGGCAATGAGTTCCACAGGTGGACTATGTATTGTGTGAAGAAGTATTTCCTTATGTTTGTTTTAAAGCTGCTGCCTATTAATTTCATTGGGCGACCTCTGGCTCTTGTGTTATGTGAAGGGGTAAATAACACTTCCCCATTCATTTTCTCCACACCATTCATGGTTTTAGTCATCTCTTTTCTAAACTGAACAGTTCCAGTTTTTTTAATCTCTCCTTGTAAGAAGTTGTTCCATACCCCTACTCATGTTGCCATAGTCCATACCTTTTCCAGTTCTAACATATCTTTTTTGAGATGGGACAACCAGAACTGGACACAGTTGGACAAATAGATTATGCAACTCGTCTATCTATGCAACCAATGTCCTATCACTGTTACCCTCTTCCTCTTTCCCCCCCTATTCCTACCTCTGTTTGTTCCAGCATTTGTAGTATCGTGTCTTAGATTGTTAGCTGGTTGGGGAAGGGCCAGTAATATATATATATGTGTGCCTAGCATAATGGGGCCCTGGTTCTGATTGGAGCCTCTTGGTGCTAATACAAAAACAAACAACTGTGATTGATAATAATCCAACATTCCCTTGATTTGATTTCATTGGGCTTGGTGTGAATTTCTAAAGTTCTCATAATTTGCTGCACACTTTTATGTCGACACTTGATTAAAATGGAGGCATTTTACCTGAGGAATAGAGGAATTAATGAAAAAAGAATTTGCATTTGCTGAAAGATATCTTTGCTAAACAGTGAGCAGAGGGATTTTCCATGGATAAGACAACACCACTTCATGTTGCCACTCACTCAGAGATGTTACAAAAATGAGCTATGAATCTTTAAATTTAAATGTCTTGGTTTTTCCAATATAAAGTCAATTTTGTTAAAACACACTTTGTACAGGTTACTTCCCTTCAGGAGATCTCCTTTTTTGGTCATGGATAACTTGATGTACACCCCTTTGCCAGACACAAGGACTGATGCAATCCACTGGTCAATAAGTGTTCTGGATACTGGGGTGTAATTCACTCTTAGAAATATAGCCAGCAAAATACCTGTGCATCATTTAAATCCCACTCAAACCTAATTTGAGATTTTAAATGACATTTAAGTGGTGCATAGGCCTTCTGCTGCCTTTCTGGATAGAGGTGGATTTCACATCAGCTGAATTAACCCTCACCACACCCCTGTGAGATAGGAAAGCATCACTCTCCATATTTTTCAGGTGGAGAAAGTGAAGGGTCTTGTACAAAGGCACAGAGGAAATCTGTAGCAGAGCTAAGAAGGGAATCCAGATCTTCTAATTACCTAGTTCTGTGCCTGAACTGCAAGACCTTTCTTCCAACCTATATCTATTATGGAAACAAAAAGGCTCTATCTAGCTATCTGACTGTCCAAAGCAGATGATCTACCTTGAACAAAGAACCCATTCTCTATTACATGCTACTGATGTGGTTGGGCAAAACACATTTCTCACTATGGAGCTCCTCTGCTTGATTCTTCTCATGGAGCGGGCATGAAAGTGTGACATTATCACTTGATTTGTTTAGTTGGTTTCCTATTGATTCCCTGTGTTCTTACGATCATAGAGAAGAGAAGCAGAGGTTTATCTGTCTGGCAGCTACATGCAGGGTCCAGCTGTCTGGCCCTTCTGTGCACAGTGTCTGTCTGACCAGCGAATATCTGCTCCCTCTTGAACTCCCAGCCCGTTAATACTGCCTGCTTTCTTGTTTTCTTTGCGCAATTTGAACTATATAAAATTGTAACTAAAGATTTTAGAGAGAATACATATGACAAGTGAAAAAACAGAGCTACAGGGAGATTTTCTCAAAAGCCACAATTTAGAGAGTGGTGCTAAGAGTCTGGGTTTTGTTCTCGTTCACAGGGATTTTATTCGCATATTTTACTGTCAGTTTCTTGACATTTTTGTCAGCTTGGATCCGGAGGCCATAGATGCCGCCAGCAGGTCCTACCACATTTTTATTCTCCATTGTATTTGTAGGGAATAAATAAAAACAGAATGAGAGTGAAATCAAGAGAGAGACATGGTGAGAAAGAGTCAGAGGTTACCGCAAGAACTGCTTTATACATATATATTTCTGCTGAAAAACATCCACACAACACAAAATCCCCAAACAACCACACGGCAATTCGCACTTAGAGAAATCTCTTTTCCCAGTTACGCAATGTAGACTTCAGGCAAACTACTTAATATGTTTGCATAAGAAATCTCTCTCTTTCTTTGTCTGCCTTTTTCCCCCCCCTTCATGCATTTCCTGACTGCTGTAAGATTTTTTTCAGAATGCGTCCATTGTTTCCCAGTCACATCACTGTTAATTGTAATCAACTCCGATTTCTTTCTTTCTTCCCGTTATAAACATGAAGTTTAACACATGAAACAAACAAACAAAACCTACTATAAGGTTATAAACAAGCTGACCCTGGAAGTGATTATTCCACAAGGCTTTAGCTTGTGGAAATAAGAAAGAGAAATAAAGACCTACTTCTCACTTATGGACTTTTAAACTATATTATGATTTCCTGTCTGTTTCCTGCCCCATCAAATCTGTTACCCAGACTATAGAGTTGGGATGACTTGTATCTTCCTGTGAACAAGACATGGGAAGTCTTTGTGGCTAAACGTCAGATGGATCCCAGATCTACTTCAGTCAGAGATAAGCATGTAATATTTCAGCTTCTTAAGGTCCCCCATCATCCAGGTCCTTATGACTTTTGTCTTTCCATACCATTCCTTGATGAGTTCAGTGTGTCAGTGGATGGCATGTGAATCTGGAATCTTGTCTCCTGAGCCTGTTTGGCACTGAGGGCTGCAGTTCAAGTTTCCCCCACACTGCCCCACCAAAGTACACAAACCCAGATCTGGAGAGTTCCAGGAGGAAGAGGGGAGGTTCTATCTCTATGTTCATCAAAAGATTGCTCCAAAGCCTGCTGACGTGAATGGGAGATTTTCCATTGACTCCAGTAGCCTTTGGATTAGGCCCCGAATTCTTGGCCTCACATCCCTGGCTTCCAAGTAGTTGTACAGATTCTGCTAGTAGTTTCTGAGATGTGAACCACTCTCCAGTTGAGACTGTGCTAACACCAAATTCATTTCACAGAGGCAACCTAACTTTCAATCATTTATGACCCGAACAAAATCTAAAATGAAGCCCTAGAAGTAGAAAGGCTCTGTGCTCTCTGCCCCATTAGCCATCAAGACCCTCAAGCAGGTGTTTCTGAAGTATAAAGGCAAAGCCATAGTCAAGCATTAAAAGTCAGTTGTAGAGCAAGTGCTGCATCTCTTTCTTGAGACAAAAGGGTTTTTGTAGAGTTCCACCATCTACCCCAGTGAATTGGGAATTGGATATTAAAGGGGGTAAAACAAAGAGTTGTCTGTCCTGCAGCTCAAGGCATTGATCAAAACACTGTGTGGGAGGGCAGCAGGGCAGTTAACCCTTACTGTACCCCCAAAGCTGCTTTGACAATGGGTTTTGTATGTGAGAGAGCTGGCTTTGCAAGCACAAACCTTATTGATTAGTATGGGTGGGTGAAAGAAGCACATTGAAATGGATCATGTTTTTGTCTCTTCAATATAAAATGTTTTCCTAAGAGCTTACAATCATTCCCATGTATACCAAGATTTCCATTATGCACTAACATGAACATACAACTGCTCACAAAATGAACTGCCCCAAAGGGAAAGGGAGAAGTTCAGGTTTCAGGGAAATCTCTGGAATGCTGGAAACAGTCTAGAGACTTCAAAAATGATAAATTTGAGTTGAAAATATCCTTTCCTCTGCTCCATCCTTTCCTGCCTATGTCCCAAATTCTGTGGGCCAAATCTTGCTCTGACTAAAGTCAATAGCAAATCTCCAATTGACTGCAACAAGAAGAAGATTTGGTCCTTCAAGATGTTCTCCATCAATAAGAATGTTAGAAACCAACACTTTTTTTTAAAATGTGCAGTTAAGGGCTCAGAATGGTCCAGAAATTCTAATTATAAACCCAGCTAATGGATGCAGATTAGATCTCAGAGAGGCCTAATATTTTCACTTTGGGTGAAATTCAATCCAGAGGAGAAGGCCTGCACCATTCCCCATTGCAAACCTCAGTTTAATGCTTAATGAGGAGCTTCATTGTATCTTAAGTTGTGTAGACCTTCTGAATTGGTGGACAAGGACAATTTAAATTCACTGATTAAGTCTCACTTAAACCCTTTAGAAATCAATGGAGTTACATTGGGATGAAACCAGATTCATGCAGTGGTGAACTAGGCCCTGTAGATTTCCTTAGTATTGACCAATGCAATACTTCTTCAAGCTGAACTCCATTTGCAATCACCATGTAGCTCCTTATTCCCTTCCCCTTTAACACAAGCACTGGAAGGCATCTTTCTTCTGACAGGCAGATGGGGTACTTGGTAACAACATCCCTATTCTTTGACTAGTAGGTGGGAAACCTGGTCTTCTCAAAGAACAGTAGGGAGAGTGCAAGTGAGGCTGATTTTCTCTCTGTCCCTTATGGACCACAAGTGTGTACCTCTGCCATCTATTTATGGTCTCATCAAATCTCATTTAAATCAATGGTAACATTTCCACTGACTTCAGCGGGCTTTGGATCAGGCCCGCAGTTTCATGGCCCTTGGGAAGCAGGAGTCCACCACATGCGCTGAAAGCACCTGTTTCATGGAGCTACTGTACCACTATGCCACCTGTGGGCCTTGGAGTTTCTAAATGCTTATGGCTCTCTGTCAATGAGTGCATGAACAGCTGGCAACTTTGGGGCAGATGGGGACAAGAGGGTGCGTTGTGCAGCTGGGGGATCTCCACAGTATTGCACGGCAGTGCTGAACAATGTAATAAAAGTTTGTAGATGAAAATACTAAGCCAGCTGCAAGGCAGTAATTCATATTCATTTTATGACATTGGCCATTTAAGAGTTATGGAAGTGTTTGAAGCAAGAACACAGTCCATATTCTATCCAGGGTCTACTCCAGCTTTATAATGGGAATGTTTCACACACAAAAGGAGGTGGCTTTTGCCCAAGTCTGAGAACTTGCTATCTGCATCTGGGAGGAGTGTCTATCTTTAGAAGCTAATATGTGCAAAGGATGGCGCCTAGAGGAGACATGTAACTTCACTACATGGTTTGTGATTTCTGCCTAGTGCAAAAAATTGCTTATAGAAAAAAAAAAAAAGAGAACGAGAAATGATCCTTTCAGTTTATGAGAGAGGGAATTCATGTGTTGCTACTTCTGGGACAGGGCAAGATATGTTCCCACTTAGTTAATAATAAGACCCAAAACTCACCAACAGAAAGAGGGTTATAAAAACATTTCAAGCCCAAGTGAAATGTGGTACAACCCATTATGTAATATTATTTAAATACATTTGTTTTAATTTCTTTCCCACATATTCTGCAGTTTTTTAGGAAGATTTTCTGCTAAATTTGGAAGAGCAAGGAGGCATTTGAATATGCATTTCTCTGATCAATGCTACCAATAAAACAGTTGCCTAATTTTTCTGGTGTGTAATTACCTTGACTATTGTCATTTTTTAAGTAAGTTTTTCTAAGGTATCTTTTCAGAGACCAAATTTTCAGCTCTTGGCATCTTATTTGGCACAGTCACTTCCGTGTGTGTGCATGTGATCACAAGGACACAAGGTGAGCACACAGCTCTTTAGTTCATGCAAACGACTGTTTGTATGCGCATCTTAGGTGTGTGTCTGCTTTTGCAGGCATAGTCAAAACTGGATACACAAAAGTGAGAATGCAAAAATGTGCTGACAAGTTTGTCCAGAAGGTTGGTTGGCTTGTTTGAGATTGTTGGAGAGTGGTGGGGTATGAGTCCTTTTATTTATGGTTAATGGGTAATGGAGGTGTTTTACTAAATAAAAATTGAACCTAAAATATATTGCTTTGATGATAACTTCTCATATTGAGGGGAAAATAAAATGTGTAGAGAGACATTATAAATAAATAAACTGTTTGGAACCATCAACTGCCTGATGCTGAGTCATATTCCTGTTCAGTGGGACAAGAGGATCTCTCAGATATATAATACTGAAGCCTTGAAAGAACGGGACTGTACTCTGCGGCAGCACAGAAGCTGAAATGGGTACAGTAACTAAGGGCACCACAAATATGGACTGCTTGTGAGCCAGTGTAGGAAACAACCTTGCAACACAGTTGCCAACTTTCATGCAGTAAATAAGCACCCTGGTTTTCACAAAAATCAAGCTAATCCCATTTCAAAACAAGCCCCAAACAAGCCAATCCCTAAGAACCCCAACACTCTATGTGACTACATCCCCCTGTGTGCAGTCTGGGACTGCGATGGGCCCACTGTGCACCCCTGACTCTCTCCCCCATTGCCCCTGCTTTCTCCTGCTTGCTGGGAGCCAATCAAAAAAAAAAAAAGAAAAAAAAAAAAGAAAGAAAAAAAGCAACAAGCTACAAGCTACAAGCCAAAAACTAGCCAACAAGCAACTCACAAGCCAATTAAGCCAAAAACAAGCCCAATTTCTGCATTTTTTTCGAGGGTTTGGCATGTCCACCTTGGAACCCTCAACTCACTCTTCTGACAGCACTAGAGTCCGCTACTCCTCCAGAACTAAGAAAGGGGGAAGTAGGTGTATTAACATGGTGCTGGAACAAGCTCAGTTCATGCAACCATATCTGAGGATAGTAGTGGGAACATGAGGCCTGAATACATAGAATCATAGACTATCAGGGCTGGAAGGGACCTCAGGAGGTCATCTAATCTAACCCCCTGCTCAAAGCAGGACCTGATCCCCAACATCACAGGGAAGAGAGAATAAGTCTGTTACATGGTAAAAAAAATCATCCCAAACTCAGCTCTTGCTATCTGGGCTCTGGATGACTTGACTAGTTTATCACATCCAAGGAGCTGCATATCTTAGGAGCTGGAGCAAGACAACCACCAAATAGACTTGTAGAGAGCTAGTGGTGATATATGGAGGGGTGACCAAAAGAGGGAAAACATGGGGTTGGGGAGTGGGATCACTGACCAAATACATGTATATACATGTTCAAAAACAGCTTCATTACCAGTATCTGCTTATTATAGGCTCCATGGAAACTGTAAGATTTAGGATATTTATGTAGCTTCACCCTAATAAAGCAGTATAAATAGAAATTGTGGAGTTAACAGCAGCATATAGAAGAACTTCTGCAAAGAAACAACTTGTTGTTACCTCAAGGGTCTATTATGTACTGCACACAAAACTGAAGATCATAATAATAAGGAAGAAAACACATGCAGACACATGCCAATGGTATTTTCCCAACCCAACTGAGAGGAAAAGCCCTGTTGGCTAATTCATTGCAAGACTAATGAAAACCAGACAAGGGATTGAAACCAAGAAGCTTTATGTTACAGGAAAAACAAAGCTTCCCAATGGAAATTATTCATTAAA
The DNA here is from genome assembly GCF_015237465.2 of Chelonia mydas. Classification (NCBI taxonomy): domain Eukaryota; kingdom Metazoa; phylum Chordata; order Testudines; family Cheloniidae; genus Chelonia; species Chelonia mydas. Next base: position 72,856,036 of record NC_051250.2, read on the forward strand.
AGGAACTGGTTCACTGAAATTAACAAAAATGTGAGAGAAACACCATACTGAATGTGTTTTTGATGATAATGATCTAACATTTATATATAGTGCTTTTCTGCCAGATGGACTCCAAAGGACTTTACGAGCTTTGTTTTTTGTAAAAAAACCCTATATGTAAAGAATCACATTCAATCAATGAAATGCAGCTGCCTCTGGGGTGAGTCACTGCAACTGCATAAATTGCACAGCATTATGCAGCAGCTTAGACTCGGAAATGACTAGGATATATGTGTGGTTGGGTAGAATGTAGCTATCCAGATTTTCTTTCATTTGGCCGGGACATCACGGTAAGAAACAGTGACCAGAAATTATTAATGTCTACATATAGTCAGGGACCCTTTGTGATATCTCTTCTGGAACATGGCACCTTCACCCATTCACAGTGTGATCTTGGCTCATTAATGCTTCTGAGGGAAGAGTACCAACTAGTTAATGGTCCAACACCACTCTTCCTGCATCATCCTGGCCTTTCCTTTAGGAGTCTGCTATTCGAGTCTTGACCCTGCTGAGCTTAGAAAACCTGATGGGGGCACAGCCAGAAGCAGCTATGGCTGCAACTACTGTATGTTTTAGGGCAAATCGCTCACTAGCCCTCGTAATCTTCCTCCACATCCCCATCTAACAACATGAGTTGTTAGATGGGGAGACATTTTCGTACTGTGACTGCACGCTCCCTCTGGCAGATTTGCTGCCCCTCATGTTATGCGATGAAAATGGACTTTAAGAGCAGTTGGTGAGAACGAAGCCTGACCTGCAGCGTGGCTGGTACTGTGATCCACAGCCAGTGCACGCTGAACGAGACTCCGAATGGGTAGGGGGCACGGGACAGTTGCATTTGCTGCCAAATCCTTTGAGCAGTTGCTTGTTTTGTCTCTCTGTCTGAGCAGACTTGTTTTTTTCTCCCTCCACCTGCAACATTTCAATGATTGTTTTCAAGCTCTATTATTTTGTTTCCTTAAGGAAAACACAGACACACATATACTTATATGGTGTTTCTCTGTCAAGAGGCAATCGGCAAATAGTGAATTGTACAGGGTGAAGAGGTTAGATGTTTTAGAAGATTCTAGGAGATCAGAGCCTGATTAGAAACGTAATGCATGATACTACACAAGGAAAACTCCTTTGGCTGCCAAATTCTGTCTTCCTGCATCAGCGCCTCCAGAACAGCCACAAATATACACTGCCAAAGAGTTTCTATTTTGCTTGTGTTCCACATTTTTGAGTGGCAAAGCCCCACCCCCAACAGATGATTTCTGTGATCTATGAATAATCTGCATTGAGATGAAGGTAAGGAGAGCTTAATTTCAAAGCCTGTTAAAGCCAGTGACAATCTTCCTATGGACTTTGCATCAGTGCTGGAACCTAGGGGATGTACTTTATGTGCCCAAATATTGGCCAGCCATAGGCTGTCTCCAGGTTTCAGGTAAACCAATGCCGAGGGGGGAAGTCCCTGTCCCCGCTTCTGTCTCTGGACTTTCATTATTTATTATTATTATTAATAATAATAATAATTTGTATTACAATAGAGGCCCCAACCCAGACTGAAGCCTCCTTGTGTTAGTCACTCACACCGCAATAATAAAAGACAGTTCCTGCTCCCAAGAACTTACCACCTAAATAGGCAAGACAGACATGTAGTGGAGGAAAGATGAGAGAACTGAGGTACGAGAAACTAAATGACTTGCCAAGGTTGTACAGAGCATCTATGACAGAGCCAGGAACTGAACCCAAATCTCCTGACTCCTAGTCCAGTACTGTAAGAATGAGACCCTCCTTCCTGGTAGGCATATAGTCACAAGAACTGAGACGTAGAGGTCCACCTCTCAAATCATCAGTAGGTAGATACAATTCACCTAATAATCCCTAGCTCTTATTGGTCATTTTTCAGACATTGGGAAACTGAGGCATAGAGAGGCGAAATAACTTTTCCTAGGTCATCCAGCAGGCCACTGATAGCGCCAGGAATTGAACGCATGTCCCCTGTGCCCAAGTCTAATGCACTATCCAGTCAGCCACACTAGGGCCTTGTCTACACTACCGGGGTAAGTCAACCTAAGTTACATTACTCCAGCTACATGAATAACGTAGCTGGTGTTGACTTAGCTTAGGTAGACTTACTGCAGTGTCTGCACCATGCTGTGTCGATGGGAGATACTCTTCCGTCGATTTACCGTACTCTTCTTGTTCCAGTAGAGTAATGGAGTCGACCGGAGAGTGCTCTGCGGTCAGTTTAGAGGGTCTCTTCACTAGACCCGCTAAAATCGACCCCCGCTGCATCGATTGCAGCAGCGTCAATCCCTGGTAGTGTAGACATGGCCTAGGACTGTGAGGAAAGAAAGCTTGGGTATGTCCCTGGGGAAGCATCAACACCTTGCTTATATCCTCCGTTCAGGTTTCCTGCCGCTGGAGAGTGAGATAATTTCAACTCTTAGAAAATGACATACTAGCCAAATTGATGCAGAAAACAGTAACCCTCATCTTCTATAGGCCATACATAGGGCTGTATATAGGCCTTGATCTATGTGTAGAAGTCTTATTGGCATGTCTGTTCAAATAGGAAAGAAACATGGGGAAAAATACTGCTAACCAAACTTTGACTGAGCCCTAAAAATGGTTGGGTTAACATTTATTTATTTAAGCTGAGTTCATTCACTTGACCATAGTTACAGTCTCTACCTGTGTTTGGAGGTCCAGATATTCTGATGTATATCTCTTGTGCTTGATTGTTCAGTGTGTTCTTGCCCCCGTCCCCATTACTATTTAAATTACATTGATCTGAGGATCTGACAGTGTTTTACTCTCATCAATTAATTAAGCCTCAACACCGCTGCAAGGTGGGTATATCCATTGTACAGATGGTGAGCAAACTGCAGTGCCCATGACTTGGCCAAGCTAATGTTAGTAAAGTTAGTTGCAGAGCGGAGAAGAGAACGCAGACATCCTCCGACTCCCTTTCACCTGCTCTTACCTCAGTGTAGACCTTCCCAAGCCAGCAGCTTTCTCAGAGTCCGATAACATCAGGTTACAGATATGACAGCCTCAGAACTGAAACAGCTGATTGGAAACCAAAGCGTCTTGGGTGTGGTTTTGATACACGAAGGCGCTTGAGCTCCAGAAATGGATGTCGCATAGAGAGGATATGCACTGAGTGGATTGCACTCTGTTGCGGCCATGGGGTTTTCTTTGTGCTTGGGCAGCTGCCAACAGGCTCCGACACTCAATCCCTATGACCAGGATTCACAAAGTGGTTTGCTAAATAAACAAATACATAAAATCAGAGAGTGCCAGTGCGGGCTGTGCCAGATGCAGAAGGGAACAGAGGAACACTCAGAGCACAGCAATATGCCACAGCCGGTGAGAAGAAAAAGGAAAGAGAATTCAGAAGACGTTACCTGGGCAGCTGTTCTGAAGCTACAGCAAAAAAGCAATATTCTCCCTTTGTAAGCCAGTGTGGTCTCTAAAGCATGAGATTCAGTGTTCGCCTACCTCCTTCTTTGGCCTCTACATTCAGCCACTAGCAACTGCTTCTTTCACGTGGGCTTTTGCTCCGGTGCCCACAATGAAGGTCTCTGGGTTGTGTTTTCACTATTTGACTCGGTAGAACTCCAATGTATTCTTCATTTCAACTCCACCTTTCTTTCTCCCTTTCCTTACCTCTAGTGCTCACATGTTATTTCTTGCTGTCCCAGGCCAATGGGGGCTGCGGGAAGTGGCACGGGCCGAGGAACGTACCGGCCACTGCTTCCCGCAGCCCCCATTGGCCTGGAGTGGCGAACCGCGGCCAGTGGGAGCCGTGATCGGCCGAACCTGCGGACGCGGCAGATAAACAAACCGGCCTGGCCCACCAGGGGCTTTCCCTGAACAAGCGGGATCCCGAGTTCGGGAAACACTGGTCTATATAATTAGTCCTCGCCACGAGTGTAGGGGAGTGGACAAGACGACCTCTCGAGGTCCCTTCCAGTTCTATGATTCTATGTCCAGGGAAATTAAAACAAACAAAAACATTTTAATTAAAATTTTAACTAACAATATTTGAAGTTTAACTGGAAAAAAAAAGTAAACAAAAAGATTTTGGATGAAAAGTGTCATAATGAGTTTTCAGTTGAAAATTTTTTTCACCCTCTTCAGCTGTTTACTGGCTGCTCTGAATAGTAGATGAAGCAGGATGCTTTTGGACTTCTATTGCTTCTTACGCACTATTCCTACCTCTCCTAAAAGAGTAAAAATAGAAATCAAGATTGGTGTAATAACATCAACTTTCCCTTTGTACTGAGGGATTTGGTACTATATTTATTAAAATCATCGAGTAAATAGCGCAAAAAAGAGTCTAACACAATGGTTCCCATACTTGAGTCTTGTTTCACACACGAGTGGCAATATTTTCTATGACTAGGTGCTTTGATACAGAATTTAGTGTATATTATTGTTAGTAGAAAGAAAAGGAGTACTTGTGGCACCTTAGAGACTAACAAATTTATTTGAGCATCAGCTTTCGTGAGCTACAGCTGATGCTCAAATAAATTTGTTAGTCTGTAAGGTGCCACAAGCACTCCTTTTCTTTTTGCGAATACAGACTAACATGGCTGCTACTCTGAAACCTGTCATTATTGTTAGTGAGAGCTGTGTTGTATTTCCAAGCCACAAGTGAGGTGCCATAGCCTCAAAAGGAAGAATGAAGAAGCTGTTTTGGTTTTGCTGCTTTTTGCAAGGTTTCACAGAGCTGCCAGGATCCCCAGCCTTCTGCCTGAAAGAGCCAGCCTGTTTGTCCAGTTTTATTTTGCAGGAGGGCAGGTGTGGGCAGGAGGAAGCGAAGCTGCCTGTTAGCTTTGTGTATTCTAAATATGTGTGTTAGAGTGTGAAATTTTAACTCAAAGAAAGGCCCCATAAAGCAGCGTGAGGGCTTAGCTTGCTTCATGTGTTGTGCAGGTGTCTCTACTTCCTTATGAATTTCACTTTGAATCAAGTTTGGAGGGGGGCAGGGGATGTTATAAATCTTCAGCACTGAGTCTGGGCTAAGTGCAGAATGAATCCAGAGCCTTCAGTGGACTGTACTGTTACAGCCCTTTGCCTGCTCCTCTCCAGCATCTTTATATGGGGTGGGAACTGATCTATTACATAGCTCAGTGGAATTCTCCTCTCCACGCTCCCAAACACACTTCCCAATGCAAGGGTCTGCCTGAATTTTATACATGCCCTTCTTCAGGAGTTTTTGACTTGGCCGTAAAAGTTAGTGATGGAGTGGATGTGATCTCAGCCTGGAAGCAAATGGTTTATATAAAATGTCATTAGAATTTGGCTTTTATTTATTTATTTTATGGTAGTGGCAGGCAGGCAGGCAGGCAGGCAGGCAGGCAGGCAGAAAGAAAGAAAGAAAGAAAGAAAGAAAGAAAGAAAGAAAGAAAGAACACTGATTTTAGCTGCCTTTCTTTGCCCTCTAACTACAGTAACGGATGAAATAAATAGCTTTGATTTTTCAACAGGGCATGAATCTGAAACAGGGGTGTGGGATTCAGCCCCTTAGGAAAGATCCAAAATATTCATATAGTTAATGGCTTTTGATAATGGTTTTGCTGCACAAATTGTTATGGGACCGTTAGAATGCAAATAGGATACCAATGAGACTTTATACGGCATGGATCTGTTCCAAAGCTCATTGTCATCAATGGAAAGACTGGCATTGACTTCAGTGGGCTTCGGATCATTCCCAGTGTCCATATTGTCTTCATCATATGTAACTTCATATTACTCTTATTACTCAGTGACATGTCAGAATAGGCTCTAATGTTGGAAAGAACCTTTTCATCCTATAATCCATCTTTATTACTCCTGGATGCTATTGAAGGTCTAATCATTTTACAGACCTTGGTGCGTGTTTTCACAAATAATTTGCAGTGTCGCCAGCTCTTGTGATTTCATCACATTATCTCACGGCATTAAAGGTTTTTTTCTTAAAGCTCCAGCTCTTGGACTCATGTGAAACCTCAGCTTTCATTAAAAAAAATTCTAGCCCTGCTGGAGAAAAAGCTTGAATATGTGACCCAAGTCCACCCTAAAGAGTACAAAAATCAGAAGGTGAATAAAAGAATCCAGTTATTTTTTGGAAGAAAAAAAATCTCATGATTTTTAAGCTAATCTCATGATTTCTGAGCAGTTGAAAATATAGAGTTTGTAACTAACGCTTTATCACTCTAGGGCTTATATGTAGCCACATTCTTAGTGTCTGAGTACGTCTACACTTGGAACTGGGGGTGCGATTCCCAGCTCAGGGGGACATAATCATGCTAGTTCTCAGTGAGCTAGCGTGCTTGAATTAGTATAGACATGGTAGGATGGGCAGTGGTGAGCCTGATTCTCGTTTACCTGAGTTTGCAGGTGTTAGTGCATGTACGTATGTTGTGTGTGGGCATCTGACTGGGTGTGTATGTGTGCAGGCTTCAGGTGTGTGTATGTATGTGCACATGCAATCGCACAATTGTGTGCGCACAAGCACAGGGACAGGGCTTGAAACAGTTAAAGGCAACGATGTGCTTTGGAATGGCTTGTTTGCAACTGCATGTTTTCTCAGCCTTGTGACTGGCAGGCACACACCTGGTACGGGGGTCAAGTTACAGGGAAGGCTCCCTGGCCTACAGGTCAGGACCTGGCTGCTGATAAGAGACCTCTAGCTCTCCTTTGGCAATAGCAATCACTTAAAGAAACAAGAGAACTTTAGGGAATATTAAATGTCACTCAGTCTTTCTTTAGACTTCATTTCCCTTCCTTTTAATTATCACGAAAGGTAAATACTAAATATTCCACAGAGTCACGGTCAGGGGAAACAGTTCATACTACATGAAGGGATGTGTTCATTATGGCTTAGCCTAAGAGCGTGGCTAGGAAAAAGTTTGTATTAAACTGCATTTCGATACTGTTCATTATGATCCTACATGGAGTTCGTGCAGCTCTACATGGAACATTTGAGCTCTCCCCGACTGCAGCCTCATTTAAAAACTGTAAGGAAATGTCAGTGAGGAGGGGCCATCTGTTTTCTGAGTGGAAACCCACAAGGAAAACAAAACAAAACAAAACAACTGTGTTTTGACATCTTTACCCAGTTTTTACCTTTTTATGGGAGGGCAAGCAGAAGGGAATTTCATACTTTTCAGAGTTTTATTTTAATAATGCCAATAAAATACATAATTAATGAAGGCACACCAAAATAATAAACAATAACAAACAGACAGATAAATAAATAATGTACCCATGCCACAATATACAGTATTTAATATTCGTTTACAAGGTAAACTGAGGCACAGAGGAGGTAAGGGAATTACTTGTCATCTCAAAAGTCTCTGGAGGAACCAGGAATCGTGCTCTAACTACTGTCCATAACCAGAGGGATCCCAATGTGCTTTATAAACCGTAGATAGGGGTCATGTTCCTGTGACTGAGATATGGCCTGGAATGCTGCTGCCACTCAGTACCAACACCGCAATATGCAAAGGGCTTTCCCAGCTGAACACATAGGGGGCGTTTTAGGTACGGATGGTGGAGTGTAATGATAGAATCTGGAACAGAGCCATGATGCAATGTGGGCCTTACACCCTCATTCCTGGGGAAAGTGTGGGATCTCTGATGACCCTCACTTTTATGTTTTATCTGCAAGTAAAAGAATGGCACCAGTGGAGGCAGAGGCAGCTACAGTGTAGCGAGCACCTGAAATTTTCCTCATAACTGGAACACTTCATACTGATCTGTATTATCCATTGACCTGATTTATCAGCCTATGACATGAGAGCAACGTTCCTGGAATTACCCTTCTTCTCTCTCCGCTTCTTGAAAGTAGGTCAATTTCAAGAGTAGTTTGTAGAAAATTGGGACAACCATAGATGTATGGTGGACGAGCACTTTAATTCAGCTGAAGCTAACTAATTGTGGTCTTGAAGTGCTATAGGCTTTGTCTACAATTTTTTGGTTTGGTTTGGTTTGTGTTTACTGTATCTGGCCAGGAGATCCCCAGAATAGGAACCCAGGAGTCAGAAAACCAGCTGCTTTAAAAAGAATGGGGTTCGTGCTTTAGAAATTAATATCACCAAACCAAACTTGGCCACTTTGGAAAGTTAATATGACTATAAATCTTTCTCAGCCCCTTATAATAAATGTTAGAGTTTTAGCAGACAGGCTCTTTCCATTAAAACTATAAACTTCATTGGCATAATTAAGACTGATTTAAAGTAAAATTAAGTTTGACATGTGGCAGAGAAAGCTGCGCCATTAATTTCTGCTGCATACCTGGCAACAGTGGACAGAGACAAAATGAGGGCAATGGACAGAAGGAGAAAGTCCTGAATCCTTTCAGGCTCTTGCTTGAGCTTCGGGGTGAAGAACATTCCAGTTCTTTTTGAACCACCTGGCCTCACTCACTGTGTAAGACTGCAACAAGAATGACCAACTACGCTTGGTCTTGTGCTCATTGAAGTCAATGGCAAAGCTCCCATTAATGGTGCAGGATTAGAGCCCGGAAGAGAGTCCAATACAGAAATGCGGGGCGGGGGGGGGAGAACCAGGGAGAAGGGGGCAGAAGCAATTGAGCAAGATTTCCCCTTTACTCCTTCATCCCCACTCCCTCAGTTTCCTTCCACTCCCTCTTTCCCCACTCCATTTTTACCTCCTTACTAATGGGAATGTCTAAGAAGTCTGTCACCAGAATGCCTATTTATCTAAGGAACTTATATGCCCCCCTTTACCATAATATATGAACACCTTACAATCTTTTCAATTCCCCTCCCACCTTTTTAATGTAATCCTCATAACATGCCTGTGAGGAAGGGCAGTACTATTGTCCCCAAGGGGAATTAAGGCACGGAGGGACTAAATGACTTGCCCAAGGTCTCACAATAAGTCTAGGATGGGAGCAGGGACCTAAACCCATGTCTCCGGCTAAGACCCTAACCAGTAGACCATCCTTCCTCTCTGCCTGGCTGTCCCTTCTCTTCCTCACACCTTTGGTATGTCTGTTACTTAGTGATCAGAGATGGAGACTTGTCCAGTTAACAGTGTCCCAAATCTGGAGACTCAGCTGGTTTGGGGCATGACTCCAGCATGCCCACTGACTGAAGAATGAGCTAACAAGGAACCTCCGTTGGTCAAGTCAAAGTTTGCTGCACTAAGCTTGACTCAACTACACTCCATTCTTCCAATCTTTCCTTTCCTCTCACTCTGTTCCCTACCTTCCCTGAGCCACCAGTTCTCAACCTTTTCCTGTAGTTTTGGTTCTGCGTCAGACCTGGAACAGGAAGTGCACTATTTCTGGATCTGGTTTTGGACGCAGTCAAAGATGGGAGAATATAATACGGCCAGCTACTTTTTCAATATTCTGCAGTAATGGGCTGATATCTTATCAGAACAGCTGGCAGGATTTCAGTTCCATCAAACCCAGCCTGATCACTAACACTGGTTTGAAAACAAATTTCATTCCCAGTCTACACCTAAACTAGACACAGATCTGGTCAATTGCCCATCTCTACTAGACTCTCTTTTGGTGTGATCCTGCATTGCACCTTCCACTGCAATCATCATAAAGGTCTCATGTCACAACCATCACATTTTCTGCCTAGAGTGAACTATCTTCAGAGCCCAGCAGTGCCCTTGATCCAGAGAAATTACTGCTGAGAAATAGAAATAATTATTTTCTCCTCCTCCAGCTGTCCTGACCATCACCAACCTAGGGAGTGAAACAGCAGTATCCGAGGAGAGATTTCCTTTTTGAAATCATGCAAATAAATATCCTGTACTAGAACAATGTCATAGTCAACCAGGACTGAGCCATGGTGTCTCATTGAGAAGCATTCATCTTATCATTGCAGTTCAGACTGAATGTGTATGTCACTGGTGGGGGAAACCCCCCTCCCTGCCCAGTTCTGATGGTTGAATTCTAATTACAATAAAGATATGTTTGTGGTTTAAAAGCCACATACATATTCCCGTGTTTTTAAACCACAAACACATCGACCTTTCTACCTGGAAGTGAAGTAAAAAAAAACAATTTGAATAAAGAATTGCAAATACCCTGTGAGAAAGATTGTGCAGAAAACAAACCAGATGTTTCAAACTGCATATAAAGAGCTTTACTGAGCAGCTGGGAGAGTATTTTTCTCCATCAGCCACTGGTGAATGATATGCATTGCTAGCATGCAAAACTGCCTCCATTTTTAATACTCATATAATTGATTTACTCCTTTAGCCAAAGGAATATTGAATCAAAGGATGAACACCCTCCCCCCCCAATGATTTTGGTTAACATTTATAAAGGTTTGTGGATGGGTAAGAGAGCAGAGGAGGATGGAGGTTATTTCTACCCGTAAAGCTTTCTTATTTACTGCAAGGTTGTGAAGTTTGGAAACAAAAATACTAATAAAATTTATTGCTGGGGGTTGTAAGAGGATCACACCTTGGTTTCATTTGCAGCACCGAACAGATTATAGGACAATGGAGTATAAATGGAAATTAAAACAAATTTAGAACAGACGCTAGGAAGCAGTCGTTCACATCAAGGATAATAAATGTGTGGAATGGCCTATCAAGCAAGGTTGTAAAGGCAAAGGCATTGGGATCATTCCTGAGAAATAGAGCACTAAAATGGAATGAGCCTGAATGGACTTAAGGAGCCACTTTTCTGAGCCCTGAGATGCCTCGAGTTGGCCTGTTGGTTTGGGTTTTTTAACAGTAATTTCCACTGTAATGTATCATTGTTGAGGGGGATATTGTCAGCCACCCTTCACGCTTGCACAGGGGCGTCAGGAGGCGTAAGGCGCCTCTTTATACCTGCTTCAGCTACCCCCGGCAGTCGCGCTGTGTGTCAAGGGAAAGAGCAGCATCCGATGCTACTGCTCCCTCTGCTATGAATGTGGGGAATGAGGGACGGGGTGTGGGCAGATGCTTGGATCCATCTCTCCCATGCACCACTTCATGTGACCGAAGAAGGAGATACCAACAGCAGAGTGCTTCCTCTCTGGTCAAGCGGGGAACCGGGGAACCTACTCCAAGTCAGAGACCATTGGTCACAATATGGTCCCCGGTGTTCGCCTGGGGCATCACAATTATGTACTACCCCTTCCTCAGGGCAGGTTGTTAACTGGCCATCTTAATCTTAAGCAGGGTTCAGCGATTCTTCTGGAGATAGACACATCTCATTTCCCAGGCCTTCCAGCATGGCAGAAACAAGTTGTGAAATATAAAAGCATCTAACCACTGACTCTTAGTGTCTGGTACGTCCATTCTCTTTACGGTGTGAGACTGTAAGGTTATGTCTACATTACATTGTGAACCCAAGTCTGTGGGACCTGGGATTTTCAAGCCTGCACTTCAGCATTCACCCTGCATTATAAACCTAAGTTTACATGGCCCTGGGTCTCACTGCCAGGAGAATGCATCCGCCCTGCTCTGTGCAGAGCTTTTGACTCACGTCTGAGGCTTGAGCTGCATTTACACCGCAGAATGACAGGGCTTGGACCAGAGCCACAGCGGCAACTGGGCTCTGAACCACCTCTCTAGCAGGGTCGTAGGATCCTGGTCCTAGGCGTGTGATGGCCTGAGTCCGACTGATTTGTGTGTGGGCCGAAGGGTGCGTGTGTGAGCTGCAACCTGAATCAGAGTCAGGCTTAGAGGGCAGTGGAGACATACCCTAAATGCCCATTTCAGCCAAAGTGTAAAGCACTTTGATTAGCCTCACACTATCCCTCTGAGGGAAGTAACTATTACACCTGGGAACAATCAAGGGCCAGAGAGGTTGAAGGACTTGCCCATGATCACAGAGTAAGTCAATGGCAGAGTCATGAATAGAGCTCAGGAGTTCTATTTCCCACACTAAACACTAGACTGCGCTTGCTCATAAAAAAGAACGTGATAAAAAACAACAACCCCAAAACATTACACCGCGATAGCAAGCATCACTATGTCATCATATTTGCAGCATTTTTTTGAGTAATGGAGGACCAGGGTCTAATAGGAAATTTGACTTTGCCTCTGCTAAGAACTAAAATAAAATTACTGTGAGCTGCTCATCCTCAGATAAGTGAACATGCCACTGGAAATACACAAAACCAGCAGGCTTCAGCAGTGGGAGTAATCAAAGATCTTTAAGGGAAAAGGGATTCAGGGGATTGATGAAACCCTGCCACCTTTGGCAGCATGACTCCATGCTCCCCTACGTCCTTCAGTTTCTCCCAGGTTAAATAAATATATATTTTAGGGCACTGACCATTTAAAAAGAAGGCACAGAATATTTTCTAGGCACATGGCATGCATATGTCTGCATGGTATAACATACCGGGCACTCACCATCAATCTGGTAACACTTTTATGGATTTATTGCAAATTTTGGAATCAGAAACAGTTGCCTTGGGCATACTGGAATCAGATGCAGTTATATAGTAAGTTAAAAGTGAAATAAGTTGAGTTACCCACCACTTGTACCTTGCAGGAGAAAACATCCATCAGAAATCAAATCTTATTCTACTGACTTTTCAGAAATTGATTCATATGGTATTCAAATCATGGCAGTAGGAGATCAAGCCTTTTGCTGCTAATATAATGAAGTATCTTAGTTCCAGGACCCAGGTCCACTGAGGAAAAAAAGATGTCAGAAAGAGGAATTTCATGCTTTCTTATGTCATTATTGGATAGTATGAGGTGACCTGGAGGGTAACTTGAGTAAGTGCCATGAATCATTTCCAATCTTATGTAATTTAGCAGAAACACAACCAAATAACGTCCCGTTAGCACTGATTTCTATCCTGCCACTTCCACTCTGTCTGCAAGTCGAACTCGCTTATCAGATATGCCCATTCTACACACCAAAATCACTCACAACAGAAATGAAATAAAAAGGGTGAGATTCTTAAAATATTTAGGACCGCAAATGCCTGCACAAATGAACAGTCAACTGCCCACCTACATGGTGCATACATTTGCTACGTTTGTGCATGTAAATTGGGCAAACGTGCATGTTAGGGTCTAGTTTTGGTTTCTGCCCCGATTCGTACACACAACTGAGGTAACGGTGTGCACTGAATTGCTTTAAGAAATGAGGCCTCGAAAACCTACTGCATGTTTCCCTCTCTCAGCCCTTTTTTCCTAAAGCTGTCGACTTTCTCTGCAATAAACCAGATCATATTTTATTCTCTAGGTTTAATATTTGTTACCCTAGAGCCTGAAGTTAAAGGAATCACTTCATCCTTGTAGCATTTTAACTAAATGCAAGGGAGGCTACTCTAGACATGTAAAGGCAAGAAATATTTTTTTGTTTGTGAAATATGCCCAGAATCTTTGGCTGGTTTCAATATCAGTGGGCCATCAGCCATTTCACAGTGGAAAAGAACTATATTAAATGCTTGGGTGTGTGTGACAATTACAACACAGGAGTGCGACACAGGAGTTCTGGATTCTATTCCTAGCTCACCCACAGACTTGCTGTGTAATTATCTCTAAGTCATATTAACCAGAAGGTTCATATATACATGAATGGGAGCCAGTTACAGTGTAAATACATGTACCTGGATTTTAAAAATATGCATATTAAGTATAAAACCAAAGGGTAACTGTATGTAATTCATTTATGTAATTAATCTTCTGTTTACATAAAATACTGTATTTTATACAGGTGGTAATACTGTGCCCATCCCTGTGGTATGAAAACACCTTCCAGAATTAGGAAATTAAACAAGGAAATTCATCTCTATAAAATGTGTTTCTACCCATCCTTGGTAATTAGTTATTAACAAGATGTAATCACCGTGTAATTACATTGTAATAGCAGTGTCGCTACAGTGTAATCACAGTCACTGTATGATAAAGAATAAACCTGATATTTTTTCTCCAAAGTCCCTGAACTTTGAAAATTTGGATAAAACGGAATTTGAATCCACACTGCCCTGATCTGGGGGTTTAGTTTTGCAAAACATGGCCTCCTCACCCCATCATCAACTGCAACTATCTCTAACAGTGACCTAGTATCACTGATTTATTCCCCTCTATGATTTACAGAGAAATAAACTGGTAGTTATCGCTATATCAGGCCATGCAAATTGATAGCAATAATGTACTCTCTAGGAAGGCTTTACACATGTAGGTTATTCAAAACATGTCTCATTAAATAAATATTTACAATCGTTTTGTTATTTATTGTATAAACTGTTTGGACTGACTGGTCACTGAGCATTCCAAAGAGTTACTGTGGATCAAACCATATAAACCACATCACTGTACTAAAAATTGCTACAGTGGCTCTTGCCTGCCAAGACTATATCCTTCCAGTGTAAGAAATATAGGACATATTTTCCTTTGTAATAAAATTTCTCGATAATAGAAGAAAAAAATGTAGTCCAGAGCACACGATTATCCTGGGAGAAAAATCGTACTTGTGGAATTCAAGGAAAGTTGGCTGCCCCGTGTAGAAAAGGAAAGGGAACAAGGGGGCTGATTATCTACACCATAAAAAGAGTGGAAATCTTTAAAATAGAGAGATGGAAGAGGAAAGTTATGCGGTAACATTCAGTGCTCCCACCAGGTTTTATGTTGGTCTGGAGAAAGGCCAAAGAACAACAGCACAAAAAGCCAACCGTACTTCTCAGCTTCACAAGTCTCTCCCTTTTCGAGACCACCAGATCAGTGAAGTACAAGGATTTCAAAATAGCCAAACTAATGAGACTGCATACGGCAATAATAATGAGGCTATGGGAGGGCAGACTCTTTTCACTTCTAAGGATTTCTTCTGAGCAAGCCAAGTTTCCTGGCACGAGACCCAGAGAGCTGGGGTGTTTTCCATGCTCACAGGGTCAGCTTTTGTGTCTGGATTTCATGCTGCACCTAAGCAGCCACTTCCAAGAAAACGCAGCACCTCAGCCAGGGTTGGAAGCTCAAACTTCTTCTGCTGACTATCCACCAGGGGGAGCAAGTCACCAGCACAAAATAATCCTTTACTAGGCCAGTCACAGAATTCACTTGGAGCTCTCAATTTACACAGCTGACAGCAACCTTGATTTTTATCAGTTCTACTAGATTTGAGAATCATATACCCATTACTGATTTTTCATGCCTAAAGTCACACTTGCTGCATGTGTATTTAATGCATATGGGAGGAGGGGGGGAAGAGAATGTGAGAGTAGGAATCACTCATTTATAGAAATAATCCCTTTAATAAAGAGGAGCATGTTCCCAGCCTTACAACAGCTGCTAGGCTCATTGTTAGGATGAAAAAGCAATAGATTTACTAATCAATACATTAAAAGTTTGTCTTGTTGGCATCTGGGGGAGGGAACCTCCGGGTTGGTGCGAAGACTGAAGCAGACAGGGAGATAGCCCCAGATTTGCCTGGAGTGCACAGTACCTGCAGCTAACTGGCTGCCTCCCTTCCCCACCTCCAGCCCTCTTTTTCCTTCCGGACAAAAGTGTCAGGAAGCAAAATCAGCTTTCAAAGAAGGTTCAGTGTTATTGATAAGCCCTTTGTGTCGCCTGAAGCCTCTTCGTTGGCAAGTCAAAACAAAACAGCAAAAAAAAATCTGCGTATCAGTGGAAAACCATGTTGGGCCGTGTGTGGAATAAAGCATCAAGGAGTGAGTGTTACAATCACAGTAGATTTTTGCAAATGACTGTGCAATCCACTAAGGAATGCCCCGGGGGAATCTAAGCTGTAGTTCTGATCTCTACTCCTCCCCCCTTTCCCCGCCCTGCCCCTACACACACACACACACACCACTTCCTCCCTAACCTAAAACTTGTTTCAGGTTGATCTGGTTTCTGCTCGTTTTACATCCCTGTTATAGCAGAGTTGTATTGTTGTTTTCTGTTTGTTTCTTTGTTTTGTACTGTAAGCATGTGTGTTAAATTCAAAGCGAATGTAACCACTGGAAATTAGCTCCTTTCCCACTGGCCATTCTCCAGCCATAGGGCACTGGAATGGCAACATGGGTGCAGCTGGATGGAGGTTGGATCCAATCTTTAGATCCTTGTTAACACTTCATTCCACTTGCAAGGAAAAAAAGTCCCTAGGGGGTAGGCTCAGGGATGGGAGTTATAGTTAATCTCTGTGCTGGATTCCAGGAACCTGGCTTGAGTTGCCCCTCCAAGTGCATTTTTAAAAAAGCGTATTTGATATTTGTCCTCCTGTGGCTTTACATCATCCTGCCTCAGATGCTGCAATAGGATGATATTAGTGATGGAATTGAGCCATCAAAGAGCTAAGCAAGTTGTAATGCCAACTTCTTTGTGCTGGTTAAAAAAAAGGCCCAACCAACCTCAATCGCAAGTCAAATGGACTCTCCCCTACAGGACAAATGCAGCATGGGTAGCATAGCATCAGGGCAGGCTTCTCCCCAGCTCTACAACTGCTCCACGCTAAGCTGAAAGAACCAGTGAGAGAACCTCCTGTCAAGCTGACTAATATTGTCTGGTGGTTTCCTTTTGCTCCCCCTTGTCTGTCTGTTTGTATCCACCCATTGTCGCTTGTCTTATACTTCAATTATAAGCTCAAAGAGAACTGTACACAAGTGTGATGGTGCTCTACAAGCTTAAAGCAAACTAACTTTAACTAACAGAGCAGGACCAGGACTGAAGCGGCAAAGAGCTGGAAATGGTCAGGAAAGAGAAGGCCTTCAGCTTCATGATGAGGTTTTGAATCTGATGAGCAATCTCTCCTGGGGAAGAGAATTCCAGCAGAGCGGAGATGAATGGGCTCAAAACTCTATAGTTTGAGCTAGCTTCACCAGTCCCCTGATTGGCATTGATGCCTAGAATGCAATGAGCACTGAGACTCGCTTCTCAGGTAATTCCTTAGGAGATGACCTAGACCCACTGGAATTTTTCTACTGGCTTTGGATCAACTTGTTATTGCAGATGGGGTGGGATGGAGCAAATAAGTTCAGTAAATTGTTTGGACAATGACATAATTACCCCACCCCACACTGTGCTAATAAGCTGCCTCCCATAAGGAACCAATCCTGAAGGATTCTGAGCACTTTTAACTCCCCATCTCTTTTCAGAAAGCCACATGCCTCACTCAGCAACTTTCAAACCAGGCTCGAAAAGTGTTTCAGATCCTCAAGATACTCCACATAGATGATACAAATGGAAGCCCAGTGAGTCAAGTAAATAAAATTGCCCCCTTTATACAGATGGAGAAATTGAGGCAGAGTAGTTAGGTTATTTGCCCGTGTCCACAGAGGAAATCAGTGCAAAAGACAGGACTACAGCTCAACCCTTACTCGTGTGAATAGTCCCAGTGAAGTCAATGTAAGTGAAGGCCCCATTCCCATACTCAAATCTCTAATCTTATCAAGGCAAATACATAACCTTTGTCCGTTCCAGGTAATATTGATTCCACTTACCTTTTTGACAGGTTTCAGAGTAACAGCCGTGTTAGTCTGTATTCGCAAAAAGAAAAGGAGTACTTGTGGCTCCTTAGAGCCTGTATTTTCCACAGTATGCATCCGATGAAGTGAGCTGTAGCTCACAAAAGCTTATGCTCAAATAAATTGGTTAGTCTCTAAGGTGCCACAAGTACTCCTTTTCTTTTTACCTTTTTGAGTTCAGCTGCATTACCCCTTCCCATAACAAGAAATAGTAACTATGATTCATTTTTGCTTTATCTCGTGAAATGTGAGGGGTCATCTGGGAGAAGCCCTCAAGCAGTTCTCAGCACCACAGGTCTGGCTGGGTACCAGCAGGATGCTGATACAGGGAAAAAAAATTCCTTTGCTTCATCTCACTGTGAAATCCCTACCTAATAACAGCCCCATGGGGAGTGTAGTTCCCTAGCCTAAGCAATCCAACCAGTTTGTAACTACTACTAAAATAATTGTCCAGATCATGCTGGATTCATAGAGACAACTCTAGGGCCCATTAAGAAATCTCGAAAAGAAACTGCGGAAATGTACAAAGTGGTTGAGGCCACATTTCTATTATAATCGCTGGTTTTCAAGTTTTATAATCTTGGTCAGAAAAAAAAAAGTTAAATACTAGAGAATTTACGGTCTCAGACAAGCAGCTCAATTTCTCATCCATCTTTCCCCTCAAAAACCCATGAGAATAAATAGTGCCACCCCTCCATGTAGCCACCTAAAAAGGCTGTTTCTGAGCTTTGAAAATGAATTTGGTTAGAAGAATGAACCCAGGATTAGTCAACAGCATGGTCTGACTTTGAAAAATTGAGGCCAAATTTCAGAATGAACAATAATGTAATACTTAGTTCTTATGTCACCTGCTCTCTCTGGGTTTCTGTTCCTCCATCTTTTGAATGCGGATAATAATGCCTACCTATCTCACGGGGGCATTGGGCCTGGGCCAAAGCGAAGTGAAGTCAATGGAAAGACTGAGTTTTGGATCAGTAGATCCCAAAGCACTTCACTCTCTTTAGTATACTTAACTTTACTGCACCCCTCTGCTGTTGGGCTGTGCTATTATCCCCATTGGACAGCTGGGGAATGGAGGCACAGAAATGCTAAGTGGCTTGCCCGAGATCATAGAGGAACAGAATTGAACTTGGATCTCCCAAGTCCTAGGTAACTGTCCTAACCACTTCCTTGCTGCTCAGTGTGGTGTACTTATTTACACATGCCTAATTTATTCACACAATTACTTGATGTGTATGCACATGTTAGGTACTTGCATACCGCAGTTAGGCTTGTATGCATGAATGGAGTGTCTGATGTCCAATTATACACACCCAACATTAAAAATCTGCCCACGAACGAACAGAAAAAAAAAGTTTTAAAAGCTACAATGTATCAAATTATTTCCATATTAAAGCCAGTGATTTTCTTATTAAAAACCATTTAAAAAAACAAAAACTGGGTCCACAAAAAACTAATGTAACATCAAGATTGGGATTAATATAGCAACAACAGCCAAGGAATGTTAAAGTTAATGTATTTACTGTAATTAATCTCCTTGTGCTTTGATATTGCCAGGGCAGGGGCCCTGGATCAATGTTATGTTTGAGGTGTGATGTAACACAAAGGTACAAAAAGTTAAGGATGGAATGTCAGCCTTAACTCTAAACATCCTTTTATTTGTTCGACTGTATAACATAACACTAACCTTACTTAAACATTGCATTTGGTGTGTTACATAATCCTGCAGTGTGTCAAAGGATGTAACTGAGTAACATTCAACCAGCCACACTAACAAAGACTACTTTCTTACAGACTTTGAAAGGGCTTTTGGACACAGCTTTGTTACATAACAGTAGCCAGGATTCAATATTGCTCTACCTGTGTTAATTAATTTCCAGCTCACAGACCCTTGAGCTGCCTGTCTGATTAGATTTCCAATAAGTGATAGACTTCTCAGTGCTTTCCCCAACTGTGGCTATATCTTAGACTATGAAAGCTGCTTTTAATAACAAAGTCGCCTTTAACACAAACTAGAAGTAGGGAAAAGGCTATGTCCCAGCAGTACTGTTCTCAGAGATCATTTGCACATTGGGTTATTCTACCGAATGGACTGACTAGTGCCATTTATTGGAAACCCACTATAATACAGTTGAAAAGGTAATCACAGGGAATTCTCTAGTTCAGAAAGATGTCCAAAATCAGGAAAGAAGACAGGGCTGGTGGCACATGGAAGGTATATTTGCAGGCTGATGTTGGCTGTAGCTTTAAAGCATTGCTCCTTGAGAATTTCCTTTAAGGATGGAACCTACAAAGCGTTGAGCACCATCAGTTCCCGTTGGATCAGATTCTGATTTCAAGATAAGAATTTGTCCTACTGACTTCTCTGGGAGTTGAAAAGTACTCAGGCCCAGATCCTCAAAGGTACTTGACAGTTAACTCTCATGGGAGTTGGGTGCCTAAAATATCTTTGAAAATCACAGCCTCAGATCCTTTCAGGAGTTGCTCAGTGCACATATAATGGGGCCCTTGATTTGAGGATCTGGCCCATTTTGTTCTGTTTTTGATGATGGAAAAGCATGAACCCATTGGTTGATGTACTTAGGTAACAGTGTCTTCGATTGCTCATGTAGCTAGTGGAACTTTACAACAAATGGTTTCTCACTTTACCCTTCTGTTCTTTTCAGAGTCTTGCCAATTTCTGTATAGTTTTTAGTTGCTTTTACTTAGGTAATAAATTACATGAGATTATCAATAAAAATGTTTCACATAAATGCTTTTGTGACCATCCTATTTAATATACCAGATGAAGTCTTTTCTGGCATTCAGAATTCTTTCCCAGATAGCAGGCCTCATTCCGTTCCCTACCACCTCCTGGATTCATGCTATTTTTAGATGGTGCTACTAGATACATTTGGAATCCAAATATACCTCCTGGATTTTGGCTTTTCAGCATCGATTTCATTCTGACATCCCTCTTCCACTTCTGCTTGCACAACAGATCTGACCTATGGTTTATCAGGAGCTTGACTTTTGAACTTCTGCTTCAGGCCCTGCAATCACACATATTTCTGCCTAATACATTTTTTTTCCAGTGGTTTCTAAATTAATCTGAGCATGACATTCAGTTCCATGCCCATTATTGACTTCTTTCCCAGTTTCTCTTTTTCTGGAATTCTCCTCTTTAGGCTAGAACAACTGTGCTCTTATATCTCTGCAATGTGGCCATGTTATAAAGGTGAATACTTTTGCATTTGTTCCATCACTCTCTTCTTAATTCAGGATTAATTGCCAATACATTTTTGTGGAACTACTGGGACCTATAAATGATGGGCTAAGGGTAGCACAGTAGTTCTATTTTGTTGCTGGAAGAATTTAAATTGTAACATAATGAATGTAACATGGGTGATTAGGATCATGAGATTTTGTTTTGTTTTGTTTAAATCCATTCTAAGGCCCCAAACCTGTATT
Organism: Chelonia mydas; assembly: GCF_015237465.2. NCBI lineage: Eukaryota > Metazoa > Chordata > Testudines > Cheloniidae > Chelonia > Chelonia mydas. Next base: position 72,876,912 of record NC_051250.2, read on the forward strand.
ATTATTTATTATTATTATGTATTATGGCACTGACTAACAGTTTCAGCCAAGATTGGGGCACCAACACATAACAAGAGAGAATCTCTGCCCTAAAGAGTTTGCAGTCTAAATAGATTGGGCAAACAATGGGTGAGAAAGGAAACTGAGGCACAGAGAGATGAAAGGACTTGCCTGACAGCAGTTCAGTGGCAGAGCCAGGAATCCTGATTCCCAGTGCCTTATCCACTGGATCAAACTACCTCATTGGTGGGGAGCATGAGGAGTGCAGTGTTCCCTCCATGCAGGGCCAATTGCAGGATCAAAGCCTTTGGTAACAGTTTGCCATTGCATTTCCTGCAACCATCATGTTACTTATTGAAAAGCTTTGTACCCTGTCCTGGTGTTTTAAAGGACACAAAGATTTTAAGTACTTTTCCGCACCAAAGCAATGTTGCACCCTGCTGTGGGTTCTTCACATTCAGAGAAGCATGAATGAAAACAGCATTGGCACATTCCATTTCAGCTCTCCTGAGAGGGGAATGGGTCTAAATTAACTTTTGTTTTTGTTCCTCTGTCTTCACAAAAATAAATGTACGTTATATTTGGTGTGCTTTGCTGCTTTATAGTGTCATTATAAGAACTCACCTCCCTGTCTCTTTCTGGAATTATAAAATACTCATACCCACCTGCATTCTGTTGTAACCCTGGTGCTACCTGTTATCCATCAACACGCTTTGCTGCTTTGCTACAGCTCCAAACTTTGAGTTGTTGCATGTCTTACAAATATTTGGTTTCTTCCATTTGTTTTTGAAGCTGTTTCCATCAGAGCCCTTCTGGAAAAAGAATTGTTTGGGATGGAGGTGAGTAAATAAAAACATTAAAGCTGAATATAAGCAGGGTGGAAATACTCCAAAATGGAATATGATTGGAAGTGTTTCCTTTGGGAAGTAGTAAAGCTTCATCTAAAACCAGACTGGACACAGTACTAGTAGAATACAATTTTGGGAGCAATCCTACACTGGCAATGTGGGATGGACTAGCAATCTCATTTCATATAATTTTTTTGTCATACTTTTACCCAGATGATGAAAAACAGACTTGGCACTATGCATCTGAGTGACATCAGTCATGGTATTTCAGTGAATATCATGAAAGAAATAGTTAAGCCACTCCATCTTGATCTTTTATATTTTAAGGCTCTTGGTATATTTTCAGGAGATCCCAGTTGCTAGACATTTCCACAAAGTGCTTAGGAACATCTTTCACCTTAAGCATAAGTCTCAGTTCCACTGAAGTCACTGTGTTCCTTAAGGAGAAGCAGAACCTTCTAAAAGAATCAGAACCATTCTGTGAGCACATAAATATATTTTTAAAAGTCACATATAAAAGTCAAAGTACCATCTGATAAAACAACCACCACAAGATAAAATGATTCTAATCCAGTGATCTTGGATCAAATTCTGCTGTCATTTACACTGGTGTAAATCCAGAGCAACTGCTTGCCTTCAGTGAGACCAGAATATTCCCTTTTTCTAGGCATTTTGCACATGTACAAATGCAAGTTTCACTGACCCATTATAATTCTCGTTGGATTCATATGTAATCATTTATTGTCCAGTCCACTTTTTAATGCTTCTGTACTTTGAATTGCTTCGCATAACTTACAGTGTCTTCTCTTATTATGTCTCAGTAATTCTGGTTTACTGGATGGTATTTTTTGCAGCTCTTTTTGGATTACCATGTTTCCAAATGAGTTTCTGGTCAAATTTCCAGTGTCCTAGCTCATATTCTCAACCTCCCCCTCTCAGGTTAGGGGTAGAGTGTGATATAACTTTTACAACATAACAAAAAAAGATCTGTATTGTCTATCTGATTTAACACATGCCGTAGAATTTTGACTTTCTAAATGGACTCATATTTGTCTTTTTATAGGTCATTGCAACATGCTGTGATCTGTGATGCATATTGTTTATTCCAAATCTAATCTATGATATTCTTTAACAGAAATGATAGCTAGTTTCTCTTAGTATGATTTCTTTTATACTGCTTACTCTTTTAATGATAGTAACCCTTTATTCTTAACTTGGATTGGGCTTGTACCTAGATTTTGTCATGGGAGAGGCTTTGTAAAAGTAAGAGAAAATCAGTGTAGTGTACCTTTTCTCCATTTAAAATAGAAATGGAACATCCTTTCTGATAAGGTTAATTAACCTCTCTGCTATGGTGGCTTAGTTGGATATATATTTCTTATGGTAACCTTCCATAGCTCCAACTAATCCAATTTCTATTTATTTTTGTGGTGGATTTATATTTTTGTGGCTTTATATTGTATGGCTTCAGTTTTTCTTGAAAGCTGGATAAATACACAGGATTATAGCTCAAAACTACTTTGAGAAAGGGCTGAATTTGATGGCTGATTTTAGTCAAGGTGTAATTTGAGAAAATTAGGTTTTTAATTTCAACCCTTAAAACGTGATTATATTTGAATGCAAGGGTTTCATTTGACCCATTACAGTGATATGAACTTTGGCTCCAGATCCAGATCTGACATTCAGATCCAAGATTCATTCTATCTAATCAATATTGTGACTATGATGGAAATATCTGAATTTTGGCTCAGGACATTCACTACTCCATATGCAACAGCTACAAAAGACCAAGGCTAGGAGATACAACAAATGACTCTGTACATTTTAGTGACTATTTTATATTATCTTCACACATGGAGGTATTGCTTTTGACATTTTTGTCAGATCACTGGTTTGTAAGATAACCCCTCACTGAGTCCCATAGATAGTTTCTTTCCAATTCAAGATGATCTTCTATACAAATCCTTGCTCTTTCTTGTTTTTTTATTGTTGTCTAACAAGATGTTTTATTCACTCTGCCATGGCTTCTTTCCTTAGCCTATTAACTTTCATGTGGCACCTTGTCAATTTTTTGTGTTTGTTTTACATTCTCAGAATAAAATACCCCCTTGAATTTCCCTCATCTGAGATGGGAGTAACCTCCACAAGGGACTCTGGCAAGTTAGCTGAGCAAGACCTCCCTCTCATAAATCCAGGTTTGCTGTTGCTAAGGTAGAGATGACACTTTTCAAGGTGCTCCCTAACTAAATCTCCCAAAAAATGTGAAACCAATATCAGAGTCCCTAATGCATGGGATAACCCTCCTTTAGCTCTCTTCCCAGGCATTGAGTCAGAACTCTTCGTAGCATTTCCGACTGCCTCTTTCTTTTATCCAATATCCTAAAAATAGATCATTCCTCTAGTCTAATGTATGTGTGGAAGGAGAAAGTGCAGACTCCCTGCCATCCTTCCTCCACCATTCCTCCAGCTCTGGGGAATCCCACCTGTGAGGTTTGGCGGTGTATAAGGAAGAGTCAAAGTTGGGAGAACACCCATGAATGGGTCCCTATGTACCACACAGACTCTTTCTGAGACAGTAATACTGACAAGCAAGCGACAGAGGCAGTTTATTAAAAATGATTTTCAATCTCTTTGTGAAGCAATTCTCTATATTTAAGTACATATCTTAAATACAGACTATTATTATAGATATTTTGCACATACACAATGTTATGTATGTTAGGGAAGGCTGTTTGCGTGCATATTATACACATAAACACAATCTAGCTCGGATACTTATATGGCTCCCATCACCATGGTACCAGAGCACCTCACACACTGTAATGTAAGCTCACGACACCCTTTGTGAAGTACTAGAATCGCCATTTGTAGATGGGGAACCACAGGGATTGAAATCAATAGGACCTAGGTACCTACATACCTTAAAGAACGTGTCCCTGAGTGGCTTTCCCCGGTTTATACAGAAAGCATGTAGCAGAGTAAGGAACTGAACCCAGCTCACTTAATGCTCAGGTTAGCTCCTTAACCATGGGACCATCCTGCCTCTATGAGCTATATTAGAACAGCCAGGGGAAAAAACAGACAGCAAGGCATAGTCATCCCAAATTCTTGCAGCCCAAGCCAGCCTGTTGCAGTGACAGGCACAGTCACTTCCCTTGTTGTGGGCGTCTACAAAAAGAGTGAACAAAACTACACTCAACAGTGCAACCAAAGCTGTATTTTTCTCACAGGTTTTCTGGTGAAAATATCAGGCACAAGAATGCTGCTGAAATGATTGGCTCATGTCGCCAGAACCTGAGAGGAAAGCACATCTTTATCAAGACGTACACAGTTTGGGTGTATTTTATTTTTCATGATGTGGCAGTGTAAACAAAAAGCCCACAGACACCTACCAGTAATGTCAATGGGAACATTTGTATTCAGTGATTGTCAAAACTTCCTCGCTTTCAGAAGGTATTTGTATTAGTATTTCTTTGATGTTTTGCAAATCTCTCTCTCTCTCTCTCTGTTCTTCTGATGAAATATTAAATCTGGGTTCCTTTGAAGATATTTTAGCTGCAGTCTAGTATCTGGCATTCTTTGCAAACATTTACAATCCTAAATATGAAATGTTGCTCGCTAAGAGCCCCCTCCTGCTTCAGTGGAAAGAACAGTAGACTTCTCATTGACTTCAGTATACAGACTTCAGTGGGAGCAGGAGTGGGGCCTTATTGCTGAACCTTAAGACTTCCACTCAACAAACAGCCTTGTCTGCTTCTAATGGTTGTTCTTAAAGGGCCACAGGATAGATTCTGTAAGTCCACACGAGTAACTCACTCACGATGGGAGTAATTCCACTGAAGACTGTGGACCTATTTGCATGAGTAAGGTAAACAGAAGCTGGGCCAAAACCAGTATGAGAACTCAAGGCCAGATCCTTGTCTGCTTGTGGAGCTGCACTGATCTACACTAAATGAGGATCTGGCCTGGTGTTCTCATTGAACTCAATAGAGCTACACCAATTTATGTCAGCTGAGGATCTGCACCTACAGAAAGAAGAAAAGGTGTGAGTCCGTTTCCTCACCTCTAGGAGCACAAAAAACCATGTTACACTTTGATAAATAAAATCAGCATGCAAACGATGGGCCCGATCCTGCCTGCACTGAAATCAATGGGAACAAAGACCCTGGCCAATGGGGTAATATATTAAGTTGCTTTATCTCTAACCCAAACTTTCTTAACTTGTAACCATGGGACTTTAGTTTGTTACACTGACATTTCACATTGTTGAGAATTTGTGTCTCATTGTCTGGGAAAAGTGGTATATAAATACAGTCTACCTAGAATCCACTCCCCCCCACTCCCTTTTTTTAGCTTCTTATAAGAACTAGGACAGTGTATCCCAGTTCAGAAAACACAGTTAAGGAAGCCTGCAAACAATTGGCTTGCAAACACTGTAACATTTTCCACTCTGAAACAGCAGCAAGCAATCCTGGTGGCCTGTGCTTCATCTGTGTTGAACACTAAGCTTCTCATGTTAGTTAACTAACTGCAGACTTGCTTCCTTAGTGTGTATCTTTTTTTTTTTTAATTGTTGTTACTCTGTTTTGCCTGAAAGCTGCAGCATCTCCCTGTTTATTATTCCCACTTCACTCAAACCCTGTCCAAAATTAACATGTTGCATTCTGCAGCTGCTATCCAGACCCATTTTGTGTAGGTCTCTGGGACCGTTTATAAAATTAGTCATGTGCTTAAGTGTTTGCATGATCGGATCCTAGGTGAAGATGAAAAAGCTGCAGAAACAAGTTTATTTTTCAAATCTTATTTCTTTTGTACTTTTATCATGATCAAAATCTTCTCTGAACGGTATTCACCTTCCATGCAGAAGCGAGCAGTCTGAAGACAAACTGAAGAAAAGTTTGTAAGAAATCATCCACAGAAAGGCAATTCCCCCCCCCCTTAAACCTTGATAATTTTCAGATACAACTTCATTACAATCACACACATTAATTGTACTAAACTGAACTCTCCTCCGAATTTTACAGAAATCGCACGGAAAAAATAAATCGGTAATTGAAAGTCAACAGGAGTTAGGCATCTAGATGCTTTGAAACTCTCCCTCAAAGCCTTTTGCATCTGAGAATTGCAGTTCTCTGCCTGGTATTGTTTTGTTTTTATGAGGGTATATTATGAAGTAGCCATTTGAGACTCCAAACACACAGCAAAAAGAAAAAAAGAAAAAGGCAAGAGTCAATAAACCCGAGAACTAGTTGGGCTGATCAGTGTCAAGTTACATTGTTTTCAACTTGAATTAACTGTAGCCATCAATAAAACTATAGAAATTAGGACGTTGCTGTTATAAATTAATGATTATTTGCTACAAGCTTTAACGTGGCTGGGTGAGCCACATTTTATTGTGATGGTTTATTCTTATTTGGTACAACAGTAATTGGGTCTTAAACATGATAAAGCATCTTAACGGTTGCTTTGGTAGCCGAGCTGTCGACAGCAGGTTTTTAACTCTAGTTAAAGAAGGTTAATCAAAGCTAATGAATCTGTTTTATCCATTGCCACGTGTATATCAAAAAAGTGCACCACCAGGTGAAGAAACTGAAATATGAATTGTTCGCCTGTGAATGCACATTTTTAGCATGGTAATTCTGCCAGCCCATTGCTATATATACTGTTTGGCTCAATAGTTCGCTTGTCCTCTTGTGACTCTGCATCTGGAGTGGGGTGGGGTGGAGTGGGGACTTACAAAGATATAGGGAGAACTGTCCCACAGTCCTCAGTGAGCTGTTCTGGGCAGATGAGTGCAACGGACTCTAGCACTGAGACTGTTGCATTCACATGCTCGGAATGGCTCACCTGGGAGAATATGAGAAGCCCCCCAAATGGGCTAATTCATTAGAACATGCATTTGTTACTAAAACACACCACACAGGGCCACATGCCTGCAAGCTAGACAGTGTGACAGTTAAAGTTACGTACCAACTACAATTGCAATCTGCTCCCTGTTCTCCTCCACTGATCCTCAACCTCTGCCCCCCCCATAAAAAAAATCCTTAGGTTTTCTTGCAGGTTTGTAAATTTGTATTACCCACTTTGCATAATTTTGAGGCAGTACATGGGGTGGGAGAGGGGGAAATTCTCTAATAACCTCTGTGCCATTTGATTTCTTTAGAGCAAATAACTGGAGACAGAATGACACTCTTACTCCCCATTGAGAAAGACGTTCCTCCCTTAGTAGCCCCATTGACTTAATGGATGAGGAAGGCAGGCACAGCCGGCCCACAGTGCTTTGAGATGTTGTGAAATTCTGTTGGGACAGAGCATTAGCGAAGCACATCCTCGGTTGTCTTTGCACGTATGTTTGTAAATGCTGCCTTTTAGCCACAAGTAGGGTGACCAGATGACCCGATTTTATAGGGGCAGTCCTGATTTTTGGGTATTTTTATTATATAGGCTCCTATTACTCCCCACCCCCCTGTCCCAATTTTTCACACTTGCTGTCTGGTCATCTTAGCCACAAGCAAAGCAGCGCGGCAGCCCCCGCCATGGTCGCGGCCAACCCCACATTTTAACCTCAATACCGGCATGTAAAGGAAACACACCCCTGGGGACCTGATCCTGATGCTCTGGGAGTTGAGGGTGCTCAACATTTTACCAGCAGCCCAGGTCCTGTGTGTGTGGCATTAAGCAGAAGATATTCATTACACTTAAATGGGTGTTCAGGATTAGACAATAGCCATGAGAACATTTTTTGGTGGGGGTGACACTCCACCTTGGAGTGAGATGAATGGGCAGACTAGTTAAAATTCCTTGGGGGGTGTGTGTGTGTGTGTGTGGATGGGTTGGGCAGAAGAACCCCTGCACAAAAAAGCAAAACAACAACAAACAACAATAACAATTCCCTCCCCGGCCAACCACACTGAGGTTTTTAATATTTGTGTAATGGGAGGGCTGGGGGGGGCTAGTAAAGGGAGCGTGACATGAAGGAAGGCAGAGTACACTGGGGTGGGGGGAAAGCCCGAGGACTAATTGTAGCCTTAGCTTGGGAGAGACACACTGCAGGTTTCAAAGCAAACCCCACACCCCCACCGCCAGCTTCACAACCCCTTGAAGGAAAAAAAAAAAAAAAAGTTGCAAAATTCAGGGCCTCAGCTAATTAGAAAAATGGGCTTCTCCCCCCATACTCTCCCCTCCCCCCTTTCTCTTTCTTTCTTTAGCACCTTTTCTTTTAAACATTTCGTCTCAGGAAGGGTACCCAGCCACTTGGCTGGGCTGTTTTCAAAACACGCCTTTGAATGCCTCTCCCTAATTCACCTCCTTTGTTTTTCGGCTTTTGTGTTTGCCAGTTTGACCATATAACATTATACATCTGCTGTATAGCTTGTTGGGGGCTTTTTTTTCTCCCAGGGATCGTATGCGTTGCCTATAGAACCCTCCTGGACTTCAGTTTGAGCAATCGTGTAACATAAAGGGGGCTAAAGTGGGACCAAGGGGCTGGGAGGGGGTCTAGGGGGTGGGAGAGATGAGAGCAGCGAGTGCAACAGAAAAAATAAAATAAAATAAAAGAGCTGAAAAGAATTCTTTTTCTTTTTGCTTTTCTTTCCTCTCTGTTTCTGCTGGACCCTGCATCAGGCAAGGCCTAGCCTTCTGTGGGAAAGTGACGCGGCCACAGAATAGATAACTCATTTGAATTCTGGCAACATATTCGAAAATAAGACAAAAGTGTCCAAGGAGAGAGGGGTGGGTGGGTGGGTTGGGGACCCAGGGAGGTTGGAGGGAGGGAAGGGGATTGTCAGGAACGAAGGATGAAGAAGCCTCGGCCAATTGAGAAATTTACAGACGGCTGCAACTCCTGGGCATGATCCCACAGGACTTTACTCAGGCAATTTGGCTTTGCTCATGAAAGCCAACCCAGCCAAAGCCGGACCCTTCCCTTTCCCCTCTCTTATGCTGAGAAAATCCAAGTTGGCTGAGCAAGTCGAATTCTTGCTGTTTTTGGCGACGTCCTTAGTAGCATTCTCTGCAGCTGCTGATGTTTATTGTTGAGGTTGATGCTCCTCTTGGATATGACCATTCCAGGGAGAGGAACACTTTCAAAACACAGCCACCCTGTTTTCTGCACCAGATTTGAGTATACCTCAGAGTCCATTGCACCTCATTACAGTAACACCACAAAGCTCTTCTGTATTACCTTCCACCCCAGGAATACAAAGTGCTCTGCAAATGTTAATGAATGAAAACATCCCCCACCTCACCTTATGTGGCATGTCATTATTACTATCCCCATTTTGAAGATGAGTAAACTGAGGCACAGAGAGACTAAGTGACTCAGAGTCATACAATGAGTCTGTGGCCAATCAGAGAAGAGTACCCCAGTCTCCTGACTCCGAACCATGCGCAATAACCACTAGACAATGCTACCACATCAACTGGCTACCAGTCACTTTGAAAATTAGTGAGATCAGAAAGGCTGAACCTGGAAACCAAAGACAGAAGAAACTTGAATACTGGGGAGCATTTCAAGCTTCCTTCTGCTCTATCTTTTCATTGCTTGTGATCCATTTTAAAAGCTCTGCATGTTACACATTTAAGACTTGGTAGACCCCCATGGTCCTATGAGTATGAAGTATTGCCAGGTGCTTACATTTATATAACACATACATATCAGATGTTCAGTATTTATAGCTCATTTTAGAATTAGATTACATACCTAATTGCCTATAATAAAACTATAGGCAGATGTAACCATTCATATTATATACAATTACTTGTATGTGTGTGTGTGTACACATATACACCTATAAATCCACACACAGACAGACATAACTTGTCAAGTTTTTCCCATCTCCAGTTCCTATGATTATACTGATTTTTAAATAGGACATGTTGCTGTTTTGATTAGCAAACTTAGATGCCATTTAATATTGGACCTGTTGTAAAATATTTCCCGCAGACATTACTCGGGCCAAAAGAGAATGCATGTCACCCCTGCTTTTTGTAATTCCCCTGAAATCCTAACTAGCAGAGCAACCTCAGGGAACAAGTGGTATTTTTTGTTTGTTTGTTTGTTTAATTGTCAGTTCCTTGCAGGATTTTTTTAAAAATAACATTAGAGAATGGAAGAGTCATCCTGCCACAGAGCATAAATAACCTGGATGGAGATTACATAAAATATATAAACCTCTGCTGAGACAAATTCTGCTCTCGGTCACATCACAGTGTAAATCCAGGATAGTCCACAATGGTGTTAATCCAGATTTACAAAGGTTCTGAGGCTACATCACTGATGTTAAGGGGAGTAGAACTGGGGCCTGAGGGTATGTCTACACTATGAGTGAGCCTCTCAGCCTGGACAGACAGACTCAGGGTGGCAGGACTCCAGCTGGCATGCTAAAAATAGCAGTGTGGATGTTGCGGCTCTGGTGAAGGCTCATGCCAGCCACGCAAGCTCAGACCCATGGGATTGGATGGGCTTGAAAGCCCAAGCTGCCGCATCCACACTGCTATTTTGAGTGTGCTATTTTAAGCCTGGCCAGTGTGAGTCTGTCTACCCAGGTTGCTCCTAGTTGCAGTGTAGATGTACCCTAAGCAAGGGCAGCATCTGGCCCACTGTGTCTAATCAAATGAAGGGTTTGTGTGTAATAGAAAATATTCTCTCTCCTTGTATTGCAGAGAGCTCTGATCTGGGCCTTATTTCTACTTCTACCTCTGTCCCTAAGCCCCTTTTAACTCTAACCTATTAGGATCATTTAAAAACAAAATTCATAACAGCCAAATAAACCGGAAACACCTCTCAGCTGTTGCAGTGCAACAGCCTCCGAACAGCCTGGCACACAAAAAAGCTAGCTCCCCTCAGTGAGAATCAATAACCCCAACCAACATCCACATTGCTAACGTTCAGCAACAACAACAGAGCCTCATTCAGACTTCTGCAGCTGTCAGGAGCAGCAGCAGCAGGTGAGAGCACGGTGAAAAATAACGTTTTGCTGATTGAACGGCACCCTTTAAATTTCAGCTATTAACAAGTCTTTACAGAAACAGGAACTGCCAGTAACAAACTTTATTTCTAACGTCCCCTAGGTAATAATAATACTCTAATTTGACCATGTCCCAGTTGGCTTTGTACAGCAGTTACTGCTTAGAGGGCTTGGTTTGGTTTCATTCTATTTTGCAGCAGGGAAGTCTCATCTCTTTGTAAAAGGGGGTGGAAGCTGGGGGAAATTTAATGTGAAAGTTTCTTGTTGGAATGAAGTTGTTCGGTTTGGCATGAAGACTGTTATCAGCTGGTTCCTTTGACACTGCTTGAGCCTTTCAGTAACCAAGCCAAGCCTCGAGGATTAGGATGTCAAGCTCATCCTGTCATCTTCGGAAGTGGTGGGGGGAAGGGGGGGGGTGACACAAAAGAGTTTCTTTTTTGGCTACGTCTTCACAAGGCCTGGGAGACTGAAGAGTTGCCGGTTAACAGAAGACAACCTCATCCCTCTCATTGATCAAGGACGTCCTGCTTTTAAGACAAGTGAAGCAGCAGGGCTACAAGGGTAATCACCCTGTGCAAGTATGAATTTATCTAAAGAGGACTTCATGTGGAACCCTCAGCACTGACCAAATGGATGGCTGCACACTTTAAGAAAGCTAGCGGGCCTTCTCCCAGTCAACTGTCAGCCAACATAAAAAGACCTGGAGTGAGCTGACTTAAGCAAACAATATTTTGCAGGCTGAAGGTAACGCGAGGCCTGTGTCTGTCTCTCGCATTGTTGGTGCTGACAGGAAATATTGATACATATCAAATAACACTCCTGCTGCTAAAAGGAAGATGTGCCCCCTTCACCCCCCCCCCCCCCCAGTATCCATTTCTAATTAGAACACTGTATTGTACTTGAAAACAAAGTATAAAGTGAGGACGATGACAACTAAACCTCAGGCACGGCAGCCTGTGTTTTTAAATCGTCTTTGCATGTTGAGGATTTTAAAGAAAACAAAGCCAAAGAGGGCTGATAGACTATCTGCAGGAATATATTGGTTCCACAAATTGAGTCCTTTCGTTTTGTTTTTCTGTTTACAGATTGTCTGTTGTGTGCTAGCGCCTGTCACCTTTACTCACGCTGAGCCGGATCTTACCCTGGGACTTACTGCAGGATAGGGCGTTACTCGAACTCACCGAGCATAGCAAGATCTAGTCCTGTGATTTTTCTGGGGTACTTCTGTTATTCACAATTATTCTATGAATGCTTTCAGCAACCAAATTTCAGTCTATCAATGGTTTGGGAAAGGTTTGTTGTATTTGCTGTTCAAGCTGCAAGACTGGACATTGAAATGATATGGTATAATTTCTGCCTCTTGAGTAGATGACCTCCTAAGTTTGCTGTTTCTTGTGTGACTGTACGTGATTGGCTGAGCAATGCGTTCTCTTGTAAACACATGTCTGAATGTGAACTAAAGCGTGTGCACAAAAATGAACTTCTCCTGGACACTGGTGTGAGCAACATCTCAGCTGTCTTAATAGTCACAAATAGGGGATTGTAACACTGAATCACTTTCACTGGTGTTATTTGCATGAATGTTCAGTAACTCTTATTTGTCCCTTTGCCCCAGATTTTCCCCAGCTCTCTGAAAGAAAATATAAGGGGATATTGCTCCTTCCTCCCATTGTAGTCAGCCTCTTATAGGTAATTACTAGTGTTGCCCACTCTCACAATATTTTTTTCTTTAAAGCTCCAGCTCCCTGAGACATGTGATTACATGAGCATCTCAGCTGCCATTTAACAAAGAAAAGCACATTTCTAGCCCTCATCTTTGAGGTGAAAACTTGGAAGTGTGAACTCTGAAGGCTCCAAACCCAGAAGGGAAAATCAAAGAACACAAAATGTATTCTTTTAAGCCCTTGATTTTTTTGTGGCTTGAGTATTTCCTGGTTTTTGAATGTTTGAGTTGGGTCTAAGGCTCTAGCTAGAGCTTGCCATCCTGTAGCTGCTCCATGAATGAAATTCTCAAACATACAGCTAGTTCACATACAACAGAGCCCTTGAAGTTGATGGGCATTTCTGAAGCTGAGTGCATACAGTATCAAGTCCTGTTCTTTTGTTTTATGATATTATCTATTTTTGCAGCGTAAGAATGACATTCACAGTGCTGAGTCCCCTTTTACCAACCACAAAAATCAAAAACAAAAAACTACCCCCAAGGAGATTTTTTTTACCCCGAAAAGAGAGAAGTGCCAGAGACTCCATGAAGTCACTAGAGACTTTCCTATTGCTCTTGAGTTTATGTGGAAGATGCTCGGATACTGTGGTGATGGGTGGGAGTATAAAACCCTCAGATAGACGGATGTAGTTTTTGCTGTATTTTCTATTTTCTAATTTTTCATTTTAAATTATTTTTTAAAGAATTTAACTTCCTAATTATTGGACCTCTTTTCTCTTCAGATTTGATGATCAGTCCCAATATGCACCATCATTCAATGTATGAAATCATTTCCATCTGTCCATCTGACTCATCCTAAGGCCACGTCTACACTTACCGGGGATTGATGCTGCTGCGAGCGATGCAGAGGGGGTCAATTTAGTGGGTCTAGTGAAGACCTGCTAAATCAACAGCAGAGTGCTCTCTAGTCATTTCTGGTACTCCACTGGAACGAGAAGATTAAGGTAAGTCAACAGGAGAGTGTCTCCCATCAAGGCAACGTGGTATAGACACCGCAATAATTCGACCTAAGCTACATCGACTCCAGCTTTGTTATTTACGTAGCTGGAGTAGCGTAATTTAGGTCAATTTACCGCAGTAGTGTAGACAAGGTGTTGATTGGAAGGAAGTGACACTATTTCTACATCTCTTGTCTTCTGATTGCCTTTGAAACAAAGTGCTCGCTCATCATCTTTATTTTTATTTTATTTTATTTGGTTCTCAGTATACAATAACCGTTCTCCAAAAAGTATTCCCTGGGAGCTACCAAAGGTGGCAGTGATATTATTTGCAAACATTCCTGTTGGCATTCAAAAACAAATAAAAAATAATAAAAAAAACCCCTCACGCCTATATTCTAGATCTCATGGCACTAAAAAAATAAATCAAAATTTGTAGCGGCACAAGAAATGAGGTGAACTACAGAAGCCCCCTGTTCTGTAAGGAAAATTGCTTCCAGTTAAACAAATACATTTAGGGTCTTCTGCTTTTCATGAAAATACCATACATATGGCCTTTGAAATTTGTCATTGAAGAGCGTTTTGCTCTAAGGTAGAATTCAGCACTTTATAGCATTTCACCAGCAAGTCTCTTGCTTTTTTTTTCCCCCTTCTTTTTTTCTTTTCTGGCCTGCAGCCCAATATGAATGTATGATCACTCGTACAATAGTTAAACATCTGAATCTTTTTGAAGTGCTTTCAATGTTGCAGTGATGTGACGGGTTTTTGCCTAGCAGTCAGTCCAGAAAAAGAAAAACAGCCTGCCTCCTAGTGGTGAAGATGAAAGGCTAATAAATTCAGAGTTGCGGATTACTATAATGTTGTTTTGTGTGCCACTTTAAGGAGAATGCTCTTTGTGGGGGTCATTTACTAAGCAGATTTTCCTCAATTCATTGTAAAGATTTTGGAAGCACTTTATAATTAAATGCATCATTTATGGCTGTTGGTTTTTGTTTTGTTTTTTAAACATTTTCTCCCCAAGCTTCATTTTTCTGAAAAACTAAATAACTTGGAATAAGATTCACCCAGAAAAAAAAGAACCTTTTAAAATTTAAATTAACTAGAGAAGGGCTCAAGCCACAAAATTCAGTTCCAGTTTTTGAGCACCCCTTTCCTCCCAGAATAGCCATAGGGTTTTTAGATCAGAGACTTTAGTTCTGTCTGTTATAGAGACCACTTGCATAATGTGGATCAGGTTTGGATTTCAACCTGGCCAATCTTCCCTTGTACACAGATGAAGCCTTCTTTGGGACAGTGTGCTCTTGATGGACTGCAAATCCCCTCAAATGGGGTGGAGTCAGATAACTAGATAATTTATCACACAGCAAACAGGCATATTTTCTATAAATACATGGAGAGAAGGATTCTGGCTCAGCCTTTGAAGATTCATGGGGGGTCCAGGTAGCTATTCTGCATGTCATGTGTCAAAGAATATGGCCTTGCTTCTGAATATATTTTCTTGAGTGAGTAACTTTACTCGTGTGAGTAATCCCACTGAAACCAAAGGGGTGACACCCCTGTGTAAAGTTACACACATGTTTAAGTTTGCAGGAGAGGGGTCAAAGATTCCCATTGACTTCAATGAGTTTCAGATCAAGTCCTATCCCTGAACAAAGCATAGACCATTAGTAGAAGGCATTTTATCCTTTATTAGTTATTATTATTATTATCCTGGAACCTAGGAGCCTCAGTCATGGACCAGCACTCCATTGTGCTAGGCACTGTACAAATACACTACAAAGAAAGGGTCCTTCTGTGATTACCTCCATGAGCAATACAACCTATATCCAAGAGGAGACCTTTGTAATTTCTCCACGGTTGGAATAAGAAATCTCACAAAAGGGAAAAAAATATACATTAATTCTTAGTAATCCCTTACATCATTATTGTAAAAAACAAAAATATGAGAGCTCACATTTGGAGGAAAAGGAAGGGATGCAGTGAACGTGAAGGACAGCTGGCCTGTGTGTAATGTGTCACTGTGCTTCTGTGCCACTGTTGTGTTGCTGGTGTTGGAATGCAGCAAAGGCTGGCTAGTTTATTGAAAATGGAGCCATGTAAATTCCAGCTGTCACGATGCGATCAGCCACGTGGACAAAGACTGGGTTCTCCTTTGGCCCATATTTGATTTCCAATCACTGCTATGCACACAGCTCATTGTTTGCGTCTGAGGAAACGTTTGGTTGCATTGTTTTTTCGTGGAGGGGATCTGTACCAGGATTTTGGATTCAAGGCTCTATGGCTTACATCAGAACTATGTGAAACTGACTCTTCAAAGAGAGAGAGAGAGATGATTGCATATGTATATTCTAGCCTTACAAGTTACAAGATGGTAATAAATACTTTTTTGTTTTCTAGAGGAGATATTTTAGATTGATTTGGTTACTATAGAGCTGACTCATATTGCACAAAAAGAGCCATCATTGGGAAAATTCATTTAATGTCTATTACAAATAAATTTTCCCTGATAGATCTTTTTGTGGAGCATGTCAGCTTTGTTGTAAAGACATTCTTTAAAAAGCATACACTGTACATAAGCCTTGCATTCCCCCTGGGCCCAGCAAAGTACCTAAGTCTTAACCGGAGTTCTTTCCCCTCTGTCCCACTATCTGTCAGTCGCAGCTGTTGGTCTAGTCATCTGGATGTTGCTGCCACTTTGGAGAGTTTTGGTCAGTTTCTCGGGATGTTGGTGTAAAAGTCAGATGTGGGAGAGGAAAGCTTTTTTTCAGATCATGTTCCACTCCCAATTTTCTTTATTCCCATGGGTGTTTAATTAGAGAAATAAGACACGGCATGCTATTGCTAGCAATTTTCAGCCATAGATCT